>NC_045598.1:38601907-43401907 GCF_009762305.2 Zalophus californianus | reverse complement strand
CGCTTAACCATCTGAGCCACCCAGGCACCCTCACCTTCCTCATCTTTAATTAGGTATTAGTACTATTAATTTTTTAAATGTCTCCCACAGTGCTGAGCACATAGTTAAGTGCTCAATTATTACTCTAGCTCCAATAGTTATGAGCAGTGGGGAACCGAACAAGACACTCTGCTTGGTGAGCCTCGGGGTCTCAGTAAGTAGGTGTTAAATAAATGAAGAAGTCTAAAAAACTGAAATAATACTTACGAATACAACAGATGAGAAGGGTAAACTGGATTATTAAAACACGACATAAAGATCAATGTCAATGCTAATAAATCATCTTAGGAAAGATGTCTAACACTTAGAAAGCAGATGACGTTGGGCCCCTCCCTTTTGTCCTTGCTTTTTAACTTAGCCCCTCTATTTTTTTTTTATTTTAATTCCCCCATTCTATTGGCTCCTCCTTTTCAGATTATAAACACGCTCTAGTCTCCCCTAACCTAAAAAGCCTTCCTTGGGTCTTGCTATCGCCCTCAAACTCTTGTCCAATCATTATTTTCACCAACTATCCCCTTTCTCAACCCTGAACACTTTTCAATGAACAGGCCACATCTTTTGTTTTAGGAAAAAAAAAAGTCCCAGTTTATTATTACTTTTAAAGAGCAAATACCATTTACGTAATTGTTCAAGCAGGCCTATAAGTGGCATTTCATTTTAGAATATAGACATATTTGTTTTTCTACTATGGTAATTCATTTCAAGAGAAATTTCATCATGTATCTTCTACAGAGCCCTAAACCAAGAGCCAGCGTATTCAAATAAACCTCAAGGTGTGGGGAGGCTTCAGGCCAGCTCCTCATTAGAAGCCTCAGCATGGGGGCTCCGGAGACCACTGCAGAAGGTCTTCCAGGGAGAGCTGCAATGTTCAGATAAGTGAGTTCTGGAAAGAAGGGGTAGTTGGCTGGCTCCAGCAGGCTCACCCCTGGGGTAGAGCAAAGAGAACAGACAGGGGAGTTCTGACAGGCACCGGAGCTGTCTAAACTCAGGGGGACGGGACTGAGCGAGCAGCAGTGGTAATTGAGTTTCAGTTACCTGCAGGGTGGCGAAATCAAGCAGTCACTTCATCTGCCTGACATGGGGATGTTCAGAGGTGTCCTTGGCACACTCCCAGTGAAATCCGTCACCCTTTCACCGGGCTGGGTGACGGCAACCGTGCCGCGCTTCCTAGTGCCAGCAGCCTCGTCCTGTGCGGCGCACGAGCGCACTACAGCTGATGCAGCCTCTCCCGCAGGCCCGGCTCCCAGGGCTCCCCACATCCTCTGTCTGAGGGAATGGCGCCAGGGGAAAACTCGGCACCACCAGCGGCAGCCGTCACCCAAACTCAAAAGAGTCTTTGAATGGCAGAGAGACGGGCCCATTTTGCTTTCTGCCCAGCCCAGTGCTGGACCCATCCTCGCGTCATTTTTTGTGGTTCTGTACAAACGTGCCGACTGGCAGCGAGCCGTTCTTCACCTGAGCCCGGATTTCAGCTCGATGCTTTAATGTGAAGACCAGGGCTCTCACCGTCCGCCGGTATGGCCCGTTAATGAGGCGGGAACAGAGATGAAACGTTTCCCGCTCAATATTTTCAACCAGTAGGTGATCCATCTAAAAAACAGCAAAATTATCAAATTAGGGCCTTGCATTGCATAAGGATTAAAAGCAAGAGAGGCTGGAGCACTCCGCTCAGAGGCCTCCATTAATCAACTGAAATTCAAGGACATCTACTTCCTGTCACAAGAGAAACAGGAAGAGCAAATTAATTCCACCCTAGCAATTAAGGAACAAGGCCATGTGCTTTGTGACAGGGACCTCATTCACAACCCCTGCCGGGTGGTAATATTTGCCATTATAACAGGAAACTGGCCTGAACTAAGCAACGGGTACTGGGCCCTGTACTTTACCAACCAGGAAACCAAGACCAAGGGTAATAAATCAGTGTAACAATTTATACTTTTTTTGGTTTTTAGAGTGCCTTTTAACCCCTTACAGCATTTCAGACACACAGGGTTTGGGTCTTGGTGTGTGTGTAGAGCAGCTTATAAATCACTTTTCATATTTAATGCTCACAACTCCTGTTACCTCATTTTCTAGATGAGGAAATAGGTTCAAGGGTAAAGAAAGCTTCAAGGTCTTCCAACTAAGACTCTGACCTGGCGCCCCGGACCCCAAAGTTCATGTTCCTCTCCTTTCACCGTACTAACTGACCCCTTACATTCAGAGAGACCAGCTGAGTCTCAAGAGACCTCCGCAGGGCCAGCTGAGCAGAGCAGGCCTGTGGGATGGGACCTGCAGCAGTTCTGGGGTGGTCCGGCTCAGGCCCAAGCCCTCCTCAAGTCACAGACCTCATCAAAGCAGCACAGGTCTAGGTCTTTTGCGCACGGTCAGGACCCAGGCCAGACTGCGCTCCTGGTCAGGCAGGCCCCCCTCACTACCCTCCTTTCCAGGCCCATCTCCCACTACTTGTCTTGCCAGTCCTGACCACAGCCCAGCCTGAGCAAGAAAGGTACTCTGACATACCGCTGGGCCGCTGCCCACATACATGCTCCCTCAGCAAGGTCCACTTTTCCCAGGAAACATATTCCTATTTGCACGTCAAAGCTGAGCTAAAAACGAAAAAGCAAAAAAAGCAAATCCTAGCTCAAAGAACTGAAAATTCTTCCTTGGGTGGCCACAATGTCCTAAGCTTCCCCTAAACATTTTCACAATATATTAGAGTGATCTATTTTCTGTGTTTGTCTTCCCTGATAGTGAGTTCCTTGAAAACAGGAAACAAATTTCTCTTTTTCACTTGCTTTTTTCCCTTCCCTCCTTACCACGCCACTCATTCAAATACTTATTCAGCACTTACTATGTGCCAGGCACTGTGCGTGGGCTGAGGAAAAAGCAGTGAACAAGGCCGACAGTCCTGGACTCCATGGAGAGTACAACCCCGCTGGAGAAAGGTAGAGAACAGGATTCTAAGTGTACTGAGTACTAGGAAAGGGGACAGGAGTAAGTGCTGGGGTACAGAGCTATGGCACAGTGCCCCATCCCAGGAGGGCAGCACCTGGCTGCAGGAGGGAATGATGTTTGATCCGAGACCTCTCTGGCCAGGTGAAGGGCGTTTGCTCAGTGAGAAATTCACTGAGCTCTATGTGTATCTCCTGTGCACTTTGCTACATATGTACTATACTTCTATTTAAAAGAAAAGTTTAAGAAAAAGTGTACCAAAAAGAAAAAAGGAACGCCCGATATTTGATAAAATGTCCTCACATAAGACCAACGGCCAACAGACCAAAACAAATAGAAAAAGGAACTTGGAAGAATGAAGGACCGGGCAGAATATAGAACAGGACTGAGAGAGAGAAAGACAATGACAGGGAGAAGGACTATCTAGGCCCACACATCTGCCTATGTGTAGCAGACAAAAGATGTTCAGGGAAGTCTGTGATCCTGATGACCGACCATCTCCAAGGCTCGTGCTGGAGAAGTGCACTTGGCACCATGGTTCTTCAGAACCCAGATTCCTCGAGATTTTCATGGACTCCTGGGTAGGCACCAAAGTAGCCCCCCCACCTGAGGCAACCCTGGTACCAGACTACTTTAGTAGGAGGCAGGAAGGGTGGCTAGCTGTCGGCCCACCGTCCAGCAATGCTGCCAGAGAGGCCCCTCATCCCAGGGGGACGATGGTCAGTCACTGGCTGTTCAGATACACTGAATGTAACAGACAAGAGGAAGTCTTCATTTTTTTTTTTTTTTTTTTTTTTTGAGGACAGTGGTTGTGGGGGGGAGAAGGGTATGTGTGCATTTGCAAAAATACGTCATGGCAATTCCGTCAAACTGTAGTCTGTATGTAAAAAAAACTTTGAGAAAGCCTTGGAATTCACATAACTGAATATCATCCATACCTCATTCAGCAAATAGCTACTGAGTGGCTACTCTGAGTCTGGCCTGATGCGGGTATTGGAGACCCTGAGCAGAAAAGACCTGACCCCTGCCCTCCGGAAACTCACAGTCAAGAGAGAAGATGGCACATATGCAGATAGCCGTGGGGCAGGGGGGTGGGTGCTGCACCAGTGATGTGATGGGCAAAGGAAGCAAGTACCTAACAATTCTCATGTACGCCTCTTGTTAAAGGAAGGCCAATCACAATGAGGAGAAACATCAGTGGTATTAAAATGTAAGTCATAAGGGAAAATAATTCATCAAAGTGAGGAGTGTCTGTCTTCTAGCTGCCTTTGGATATTTCAAACCCATCCAGGTTGAGTCCCTTCCAATGGGTCCCAACCTGGTGATTCAGGTTAGTCCTTCTGGGTGAAAGGACCAGAGTCGCACTGAGACCTTGAGAAAAAGAGGTTTTGCTGTGAGATACATCCACAGGAGTGGGAATGGGAGCAGGAATGGGAAACATTGGAATGAAGAGGAACAAGAAACCTAGGGATTTATTTAGGGACCACATCCTTTCTCTTGTGGGTCTCGAGATCTGCCTGGTCTCTTTCTCACACGCTCTTGCTCCTCTCCATCTGCCTTACTCACTGCCAATTCTAACAGCCTTATTCTTTACCCCGGTGCTACCCATCTTTAGCCAGCTTCTGCTCCCTCACAACTCCTCCAACACCCCTCTGCTTCAACACTCCCACTGTTGTTTCCTTGCTATTTCCTAGTTCACACTTCTCAGGGACAGAGCATCTGATCGGCCTTGCTTATCTATTTGTACCTGTAAGTTAGCTATGTGTTATTCAGTTGTCCAATTGTGGACGAACCAGTGGTAGCTGGGGAAGATATAAAACATGACCACCTACAGCTAGCTTTCCTCAAGGATTCTGGACCCAGTGGGAAATGGTGCCATAATCGATTAGTGATGTCTGCCACATCTCTAAGTTCTTTAAAAGCAAGGTAAGGTCTTCATGTGTTTACCTCAAGTGCAGAGCTTCCCACATCTTACTGTGACTATTCACTGATCTCCCTCAGAAGACTGGAGCCCCTCGAGGGCTGTCACCATGTTGGATTCATTTCTAATTCCCAATGCCTAGCATTGGTACGGGCACACAGCAAGTGCTCAGTAAGTTATTTTTTTTTAATTTATTTTTATTTTTTTATTTTTTTATTTTTTCAAAGATTTTATTTATTTACTTGAGAGAGAGAGAGCACATGAGAGGGGGGAGGGTCAGAGGGAGAAACAGAGTCCCCGCTGAGCAGGGAGCCCGATGCGGGACTCGATCCCGGGACTCCAGGATCATGACCTGAGCCGAAGGCAGTCGCTTAACCGACTGAGCCACCCAGGCGCCCCTCAGTAAGTTATTTGTTAAATGAGTATCCTTCTTCCCTATGTATACCTCCCTGCTTTCCAGCTCTTTTGGTAACATTCTACACATAACACAGGTAAGATCTGAAATATAATGTTTCTATTTTAATATGTATTTTCTGGCTTGGAACATCCTACCCATTAACAAAGGCCAATTCAACTGTCATCTCTTCCGTGAAACCTTCCCAGATTCCCCCAGCAGATCTCACTGTTCTGTCCTTTGTGTGTCTGTAGCACTTGCTAGTACCACTATTTCAGACATATTTTCATCCTGCCTTATATTTAGTCAGTCATTCACAGGCTCTCAGCCAGGAGACAGTAAGCCTTCTTAAGCCGAGGGAATGCGCCTCATTTATGTTTATATTCTCCCCAGCACCAGCAGTAGTAGTACTAAACATTTGTTGAATTGAATATCCACTGGAAGCAAACTTTGTATGAGTTTTCCAATAGCATGACTGGATTTGTACACATCTACCCACACTCCTTTTTGACCACTTGAATACATTTATGATAGAGCTGGTCAAAGCCAGAGGTGCAGTCTGAGGCCATTAAACAAAGAGAAAACTAACAGTCCCATATGGGGACATACCCCTGACCTGGATCTCATTAGCACCATCTGACAACCAACTGGGCCAACCAGCCAGTGTTTCATAACTCTTAATGATACAGGCTAACTTTGAGAACCAGGTTCATTTTTTTTTTAATGACATAATAGGAAAATGATCACAGGCCATGAGGTAGGAAGGAGAGTGGATAATGAGGAAGGGGAAGTAAGAGAATGACACCACAGGGGACGTTCATATGAGGAAAGATCTAAAGGACAGGGAAGAACAAAGAAGATCCGGAAGGGAGAAAAAGTAAAGGGGAATGGAGCATGGGTCTCAAAAGTGGAGTTTTTATTCATCTATCCCATTATTCCAAGAACAAGGAAACAATCCATACATCTAGAAAGCAAGACCTGCATAGAGTAATAAAGAGACGCACCTTTTGGCTGTGTGTGTATATTCTTCATCTGTGGCTTTTACTACCAAAGGATATGATCACAACAAATAGCACGGAAACATTTTTTCCCACAGAAATATAATGCGTGAATTTGCAAAAACACATGCTAGGATTAAACTATAAAGGCTTTTTAGTCATTGGGCCTGTAACTTACCCAGTGGTTTACTCCTGCCTGATAAAGTACATTTCTGGAGATCTGAGGTCTGATTTGAATGCACTCAACGTTGGTTACTGTCAAAGACCAGATACTGGATGAGATGGTGCACTGATTTACCCTAATATGGAAATGTTTCAGATGATGATAGGTGCTAGGAGTTAACCTTATATAAAAGTGTTTATATTTATATTCCCTGACGTACCAAACTGATAAAAGTCCTGTCAAATGCTGTTTATGCAAGGAAAACAGATTGATTTTTTTTTTTTTTTTGGTCAAGGAAGGTGGTAAGATGCACATTTTTATTTTAAAAATGTATTCTTTGGAAACAAAACCATTCAACTATGCTTAATCTGACATTTTTTCCAATTACATTGGAAAGCACTAACGAATGTATCACTTTTTTAACTTTGCTTTGTAACACTTGAGTGCTTACCACTTGATGTGCCATTTAAAGGATAATTAATGGATAAACTAAAAGGATAATTATTATGGAGTTTAATATAGCAGGCAAACTGCTCATTAATCCTTACAAGCATAGCTTCGTTATTATCGTTTACTTAAAAAGATGCCACGGGGAACTGGTATTTACCACCACATTAACTACATGTTATATACCCACACTCCGTATTTCTGCAATAATTTTGGCTTATTTTAAAAATAAACTTTATGTAAAATATTAAATAGCAAATCTTGTTGGCTAGTCGATACTCTGGAAAATTAGGCTTACAATCCTTACGTTTTTTTCCTTTCTTCCAAGGATTTAAGAGTCATGTTAAAGCTTCCTTTAGGAAAAGTTAAGCAAACTTACAACATATTAATTCACTGAACTATCAAACAGACATTAAAATTACAAATATGAAAAATAAATACATATAGAAAAGGATATACAAAATGACCCTGATATTGATCAAGATGAAAAAACACAAATGTAAATAGTTGTCAATTTTCTGCAGTTATTTAAATGATCAATAAAAGCATCTTATGGAACATATGGCATATGATTAGCTCTTAATAAATATGGTATAATCATTAACTTGCCCAATATTCATTTAAAGAGCTGTAATAATTTAACAAACAGGAAAATGCACCAAAATGTTAACAAGATTATGTCTAGCAGTAGGTTCAATGGTGATTTTGCTTTTTCTTTCTATATTTTCTCATTTTCTCGCATAAGTTTGTATTAAAAAACCCAAAATTTTATTTTTAAAAAGTAAATAACATACCATAAGTCCATTTACCTTTCTTGTGTAGATGCCTAATTGAGACAGAAAGGTTAAAATATTTTTTCAGAGAATGCAATGACAGTTCTAGCACTTAAACCTAGACTTTTGAAATTGTTTCTTTTGTTAATAATATTAAATTATTTTTTAAGGATACTTTAATAGGGATACCTGAAGAGGAAAAACTATGGATGTTATGTCTGATTTTTCTAGAATATTAACTGACCTATAAGATTTGTTTATGATGATTAATATCATTGTTAATGAGCAAAAATCCTTCTTCTAGCACGTGTACCTCAAACCACTAACGTGAACTGTGGGCTGTGAAGACGATAGAGATTATGTCTAGCCAATTGATTATGCGTCTTGGAACTAAAGGTATGAGCACTGACAAAAAATGGGGGAGTAGAGTCTTTCCAACAGACACCTACTTATTTTGCCACTGATATGCCATAGCACAATCCAGGCCAGAAGTTTTGTTTCGGTGGGAAGGGGAAGAATTTTAAACAGGAAAGAACCACACTCATTAAGTCACTTCTAATCACCACATACTCTACTATTCCTTTGTATAACTGTTTCATTTAATCTTTCCAATAATTACAGGTGGTAGGAATTATAATACTCATTTTACAGATAAAAAAAACAAGTTTCAGAAATGTTCAGGGATTTACCTAAAGTGACAAAACCAGTACATACTAGAGCCAGGGTTTTAATCCAGGTCTTGCTCCAAAGCCTGCAATCTTTCTATAATACTATCGCCCAGAATACTTACAAATGCTTAAAGAAAACCCAGTTAGAATAAAGCTAGAGCACTAAGACTATGGAAGATTTATGAAAATGTGAGGCTCATTTGACTGAGAGAATCACATTCCAACCAGGACGTTACCTCTAATTCCAAGGCTTCTGAGAGTAACTTCTGGGCATTTTTCCTGAATGTTTCAGTTTTGGGGTCACTTCGCACTTCAATAGAAGGTCTGTCTAAATGTTTTTCAATGAAAGTTCTCCACTCAGTGTAAACTTCTCTGGCAAGACAAGCCACTTCTGGATCTGAGTGCTGACGCATCTTGTTCACAGTGTGACCTGGAAGAAGAAAGGAGAAACCAAGGGAAAGGTGGTTCTGTTTTCTTTTGAAAAGTACAGGACTAGACAGGCTGACGTGTGGTATGTAGAAAGTCATTCACATACCTAAGAATATAAAGGTAAAGGCTCTTGTGCAAATGAAGACCCATTTCTCAAAGGCTGAGAAAACCAGATAACCATAGCAGGAGAATCACTGGACTAGCCAATGCAATAAGTCATAAAACAGAAGTATGATCAATAGATACTTAAAATGGAACAATTAAAGTACCAACTCCTTCGTTCAAAAATTGCAATAAGAGAAAATGAATTAAGCATTTATCTTGTCTTTTTGGTACGTATTATATTTCCGAACAACTAAATAGCCCTACTTATTGAGGGAATGTTCTTTACTCAGCTAATAAGTGTGAAAAGATTGACAGAATTTTTAAACATTTCATAGCCCATGATGAAATAATTCATTTGGGTGACAAGCATCAGGGGATGAACTCATTCAATGAAAGGCTGATGGAGAAATTTATAATGGAGGGATGAGCTGTCATCACCTGAACCACTCATAAATCTTAGCACCCATAAGCATGGGACTCTCAGAAAGAGGTGGCACTTCACAGCCCTACCTATGCATAGTCTTGCAATCCTCCTCCCAGAGAAAACGAGGAACCAGAATCCAACCATTCAAAGCTAATCTCCGGTTTGTAGAAAATATGAGACAGAGGAATGAGTTAAATTATAACATGAGGAAAAAGACACAGCCAGAATGTGAGACATTCTGTAGGACCACAGACCTGATTTCTTCAATAGTCATTGGCATTTTTTTAAAAAAATTATTTTATAATTACGTTTTTATTTGAGTGTAGCTGACACACAATGTTACATCAGTTTCAGGTGTATAACAGTGATTCGACAAGTTTTTACATTATGCTATGCTCACAAGTGTAGCTACCATCTGTCACCATACAACACTATGACAATCCCATTCACTATACTCCTTCTGCTGTGTCTTTTATTTCTGTGACTTATTCCTTCCATAACGGAAGCCTGTATCCCCCTCTTCCCTTCACCCATTTGCCCAGCCCCCACTCCCCTTCCCTCTGGCAGCCCTCAGTTTATACTCTTGTGCTTACAGATCTGATTCTGTTTTTCATTTGTTTATTCATTTGTTGATGGCTTTTTTTTTTTTTTTAAGGGAGTAAGGTTATGGACCGCTATAGATTAAGAGTCTTTGGAGTTCAAGGTACCAAATGCGATGTGTGATTCCAATCCTCACTGCAACAAATCAACCATTAAAAGAGATTTTGAGATACACAAGGAATATGAATTTACACTAGATATTAAATTATACCAAGAAATTACTGTTTGTTAAGAATGATAATGGCACTGTTATGTAAGAAAATACCTGTATTTTTGGAGATGCATACTGAAGTATGCAGAGCTGAAAGAATAAGGTCTGGGATTCTGCTTTAAAATACTTAAGCAACAGCACAAAAACACAAAACTGGAAATGGTAAAGTAAGTGGGACCAAATCTTAATAGCTACTGAATCCGGGTGAAGCATATGGGGGTGTGTTCTATTATTTTCTTTATTTTTATGTAGGTTTCAGATTTGCATAATAAAAATGGAAAAAGAGGAAAAGGACCAAACACACCAATACGCAGACGTACCCAGACAGAGACAACTACATAGAAAGGCCCAAGAAATCAACTCAACACTTAGAATTAAGAACTTAAAAAGGAGAGAAGTATTAGCTATATTTAAAAAAAAAAATCAATAGCTTTCTTATGTCTGCAATAACCAGTCTGAATACAGTAGGGAAAAGTCCTGCTTACGTGAGTAAAAACCATAAACCCCGTAACAATACATCAACATGTATGTTAATGTTAAGTAACATTTGGGCATGTTGCCTCCAGTTCACTCCCAACAGCCCTGACTGGCCTCTCTGCCTAAGTCTGGAACCCTTTAATGGCATCTCCCACAGTGCAGCCAACGTGGCCTTTTTAGAACTTAATTATTTCCGGGCGCCTGGGTGGCTCAGTGGGTTGAGCAGCTGCCTTTGGCTCAGGTCATGATCCTGGAGTCCCGGGATCAAGTCCCGCATCGGGCTCCCTGCTCGGCGGGGAGTCTGCTTCTCCCTCTGACCCTCTCCCCTCTCATGCTCTCTCTCTCTCTCATTCTCTCTCTCAAATAAATAAATAAAATCTTTGAAAAAAAAACTTAATTATTTCCTGTTTTAGAGATATTTTTTCTAAAACATAAATCTGACCATTTCACGCCTCCATGTAAATCTTTCAGTGCTGTACCCAAACTCGTATCTTATCACACAAGTCCCTTCACAATCTGTCCCCTCCCACCTACTTTTCAGTGAACCTTCTGTCTGCCTAGAACACCCTTGCTTCCCTTTTTATCTGGTTAGTTTCCATTCTGCCTTTAAGACTCAGTCTAGGAGTCCCCTACTCCAGCGAGTCCTCTTTAATAGCCCGTCTTGGGTCGGTGCCTCTCCTCCTCCTCCTCTGTGCTTCCTCAGCACCCTGTGCTTCTGTCCCTTACAACAGTTGTTATAATTAGTTGTAATTATCTGATCAGCTACCTCTCTTGCCCACCAAAGAGAGCTGGAGGGCAAGAGCTGTGATATGTTCATCTTTGTCTCTCCAGCAGAGAACACAGTGGCAGGAGGTAGGGCTCGGGAGAGTGGGTGTGCAGTAAATGTTGGTGGAATCAGAGACCCACATGAAGAATAACATCTTTTTACCAAAGTATAGGAGGAAATGCAGATGAAAGGTGAAAATGTACCGTAAGATAGAAAGATTAGTACAAAGAGATTCGAGTAAGACACAGTCCCTAGGATTTGATGTATACTCACCCTGCCAAAGGGTGCACAGAAATGTGTACAAAAATACCTTACAGTACTGTTTGTGAGAGTGAAAAGCAAGAAACAATTAAAAGTCCATCATTAAGTGTCCAACTGGTTAAATAAATTACAGTTCACTTGAACAATGACTACTTTGCAGCCATAAAAGACTGGAACAGCTCTACATGTAGTAACATGGAAAGATGATTACTTTATTCAGGTTCTCCAAAGAGCACGCACAGAATGAGCCAATATTTACTTTTAAAATTATATTTGTGTATACATATAAGCACATATACTTGTTTATATGCAGAGAGAAAAGTCTAAAGAATTTACAATGAAATTATTAACCGGGGTCTCCTCTGAGTAGTAGGACTGCACGCATCTGTGCAGCTCAGCTCCGTCGCATGGACTGGCTCAACCTGTAAGCAATCCTAACAGCACGGGCTGTGCTGTAACAGAGGTGCATTCAGATTTTTCCAAATACAGATCCTTCCCTTCCATGCGTTCCCCTTCTTATCCTTTTCTCTCTCCAAGAAAGACACTGTTGATCCAGCCTTATATGTGAGAAATGAAGATGCGGAAGTCCCTCCAACAGAGTCCTTCTGCTGTCAAATCCAGTGGATCTTCTCCACCCTGATGTTACTTGTTCCCTCTGTGACCTCTGATGCTGCTTTGTCTTCCGAAATACTCTCTTCCACCGCTTTTTGGGACACCACCTGTTACTGTTCTTTCTCTCTCTTCTGCTGGCTGCGTATGTCTTACCTAACCTTTAATTATTGGTGAACCCGAGCTGGGGGGCATTGTCCTTGGCCTCTTCTCTTCTTTCTCCACCTGCTCTCCCTGAGTAATCTTACCCATTCCTGTGGTCCAACTACCATCTGCAAGCAGATGACTCCTAAATACATATCTCTAGCCCAAAGGCTCTCACTAAGCACAAGACCCAAACATCCAGTCCCCTAGTGGACACCTCCACCTGCTTCTTTTGCAAGTACCTCAACGCTTTTTTAAAAATTTATTTAAATTCAATTAATTAACATATAGTATATTGTTTCAGAAGTAGAGTTCAGTGATTCATCAGTTGTATATAACACACAGTGCTCATTACATCACATGCCCTCCTGAATGCCCATCACCCAGTTACCCCATCCCCCAATCTGAAGCAACCCTGTTTGTTTCCTATGATTAAGTAACTCAACACTTCTAAAATGGGGAATGGAACTCATTATTTTCCCCCTCAGTCTCTCCTCCTGTACTTCTTGTCACACAGTGGCACCACCATTCACCCATCATTTCAGGCTCTTTAACATTTTTTGTATCTTTCCCTTTTCCTCCTCACCTCCCTTTCCTCCTCACTGCTACCCTAATTCAGGTCCTCACCACCTCTCTGCAGGTTTACTGCAGAGATGTACTAACCAATCTTCATCGCCAGTCCAGCCTTCTCCAACTCATCCTTATTACTCAAGTCAAAATAACCTTTGAAAACCACAATTTGAGGCATGCCTGTGTGGCTCAGTAGTTAAGCATCTGCCTCTTGGTTTTGGCTCAGGTCATGATCCCAGGGCCCTGAGATTGAGCTGGCGTCAGGCTCCATGCTCAGCGGGGAGTCTGCTTGAAGATTCTCTCCCTCTGCCCCTCCCCCGACTCTCTCTCTCTCTCTCAAATAAATAAATCTTCAAAAACACAATTTGATCTCATTACCCCCCTTAGCAAAAACACTTCAAGGGCTCTCTCCACTGCCCTCAAATTAATTCCTAAGTATAACCTTCAAGCTCTCAATAACCTGGAAGCTCTTTGGGCTTACCTCTCACCTTGTTACCTCCTTTCCTCCCTCCAGTCACCCCCAGCCCTTCTGCCCCTTTGCCTTCATGGACTAAGTTCTAGTCATGGAGAGCAACTTGCAGGCCCTTGTTTCAGGTCAGGCTGTCTGGACTTCTTACATTTCTGTGCCTTAGCTCACACTGTTCCCTCTGCCTAGAATGTTTAAATGCCCACCTGACCCTCTAAACTATAAACGTCTTGAGGGCAGAACCCCATACCTTACTCCCAAGTTATAGTCCTAGTTCCTGGTGGTGCCTAGCACAGAACAATCAATAAATGTTTGCTGAACTGAATCAAATAGTTAAATAAAAACCATTTACATTTGGCTTTCAAACTGCTTTTGCACTAACATTTGAATATGGATGCAGTTGATTGGGAAAATCACACAACTGCAAACAAAATAATGGACCTATACTAAAAAGAACTGAATCCAAAGGCGCTGGGAAAATGAAAAGTATCTAATTCATTGTTAAGAATTCTTCCTGCTTACTACTCCAGATTGTATGTGAATTATCCCATTTAATTTTTATAACTAAACAGTGAATTAAATACTATTATTATATCTCCCTTTACAAATGAGAAAATGAAGCTCGGCAAAGTAACCTGCCCAACATTTCACAGCTACTAAGTGTTAAGCCAGGATCTGAACACACACAGCCTGACTCCATCCAGAGCCTACACACTTAACGCCTAATTCCCTGGGACTGGCTTGCAGGGAGTGCTCAGTAAAGCTCTCCTGAGATAATGCTGTTCAACTTCTTGCTGTTCCCCAATCAGAAGAGCACAGGTCTTGAGAGATGGCCAAAGGCAGAAGGCTTCACCTCTCAGGCCAGGGTAGTGGGGTCACCTCACAGATGCCCCACAGGACCTCTACCCAGACTGGTCAGGAGATGCTGCGAAACCAGTGAAGTCCTCCCAGGAAGGGCAGTACTGTAAGGGAGCCCAGGAGAATGCAAGATCTGTCTGCGAGCAGGTGATAGCAGGAAAGGCAGTTGGTCTGGGGCAGGAAAAGAGAAAAAGAGGGGATGTCTAGGAAATCCTCTTCTAGAAAAAACAAAAACAAAAAAAAAAACAAAAGCAAGACAAAATGATAAATTTTAGATCAGAGAGGGAATTTCATGCTAACAATAACAACAGTTAGCCACTGTGCTAAATGCTCTATCTACCTTAACTCGTTTAAGCCTCGGAACAGGTAGGGGCTGTTACGATTCCCCAATTTACAGGTAAAGAACCCAAGGACCTGGAAATTCAGTGACTTGCAGGACATGGCAAGTAAGAAATAGGACCAGGTCGCCAATGTAGGCAGTGCTCCAAAGCTCATGCTTTAACCCTGTACTTGTGCTCCTGGTGATCATACAGTCCCACCTCTAGCTGACTGAGATGAAAAAATATGAGGCTCTGTGACCTTTCCCCAAGGTCACAAGTTGGTCAGTAGCTACATCAAGGAAGTTAATGATCTGCAAAGTCATTATCTGCTCCATGAGGTTTATGTTTTAAAGCAAGCAGTGCCACTGGCTGGTCTTATGATCTAAGTCAAGTCCCCTAGGTTTAAGGGCAGAGGGTTTCTGCATCCCAGCACACTGGTAAGATGAATTCCCTGCAGGAAGCAGTCTTTTGCTCATTTGACAAACATTACCAAATACAAAGTATGTACCAGGCCTTGTGCTAGACACTGGGATAGAATGTTGAGCAAGACAATCCTGTACCCAAGGAGCTCCAGGTAGGTCTAAGCATAGAGAAGACACCCAAACAAAACAAAATACACAAAAGTGTTACAGGTAGGTCCAGGATCCTAAGATAGTATTGAAGGGGTACTCCAGGGAGGGTCAAAGGACAGAGGAGTCAATTCAGCTGACAAAACAGCCACGGAACACCATGAAAAGAAGCAATTCTTGTCCTGAGTCTTGACAATGATTCAAGAAGACAGGACTCACACAAGCAGCACAGTAAAGGAGAAGACAGAACCTGAAATAGCATGGCATAATTTAAGGGTTGTAGTAAGCAAAATAATGATCCCCAAGGATGTCCATGCCCCAATCCTCAGAACCTGTGATTATGTTACCTTACATAGAAAATGGGACCTTGACAAGATTAAGGTTAAGGACCCTGAGATGGGAAGATTAACCTGAATTATCTAAGTGGGCCCAATCTAATCACACAGGTCTTTAAAAGTAGAAGAGACAGAAGGCTCGTGTGGGAGAGGTAAGATATAAGAATTCGACCCACCACTGCCAGCTCTGCAGATAATGGAAGGGAACCATGAGCCATGGAATGCAGTGTTTCTAGAAACTGGAAAAGGAAGGGAACAGATTCTTCCCTAGAGCATCCAGGAAGGAAAGTAGCCTTGCCAACACCTTGATTTTAGCCCAATGAGACCTGTCTTCTGACCTATAAATCCGTAAGATAATAAATCTGTGTTTCAAGGTTTTAAACCACTAATTTTGTGGCAATTTGTCAGGACATTATTCAAAAGAAAATGAATACAGGAATCTATAAGTAGTTCAAGATTGCTGAAGCAATGACAATCTATGGGACAACTTAAAAAGAAAAGGCCATCTGAAAGGTCGTTGCCACTAACTTATTCCATAACCTTGAGCAAGTTAAATCACAAACCCATTCATTCATCCACTCACTAACTCATTTATTCATTCAACAAACATTTTTAGCTTCAGATTAGAAGACTGCGTTTCATCTGGGTCTTGAAGGGCAAGCAAGAGTTTACCATGGACAAAGATGCACCTTTAGGTTTCAAGAGGTGACATGACATGGTATAAGTACATCATAGCTTTGTCACTTATTATTTGGTTTTCTGACCAAGGGCAAATTACTTCAAACTCTTTAAGCCTTCGTTTTCCCATCTGTAAAATGGAGAAAATCGTAACATTTCCCTCACACAATGGTTATCTGGATCAAATGAGATCATAGATGGGAAAGTACTTTGTGAGTACAGGGTTTTTTGCCGTTGTTAACCAGTCATAAATGAAAATAAGACATCTCTGAAATCAGATCAATAGGATGGACATATAATTTTCCCCATTTTACTCCTATATACAGTATTGCAAAACGGGGGCATGCTTGCTCACCAGGTTAAGAGGGCAAGGCCTGACTCCACTGCCTTACCAGACATTTACCCCATACCACTTGCCCACTTATTTCCTCTATAATAAAGGTATCTAGACACAGAGCCCTTAATTCAGTGGCAGGTCCAAAGGCTTTTGCCCAGCCAGCCCTTGACTTCCCAGACCACTTGAGACAAGTGGGGTCACACATTTCTTCTGCCTCTTAAAACATTCTCCTCCTGAGTCTGCATGTCATTGTACTGCCCTGCCTCTCTCCCTCTTCCTCTTTAATTACACTCCCTCTGTCTCTTCACTGGCTCCTCTTCCTCCCATTTCCCCCCAACAGACATTCTCTCAGGTTCAATCCTTTAGCCTTTTCTTTTACTTTTATTCAGAGAATTCAACCACTTGAGTGATTGTAAGCAAATGCTTCTGGGCAAATGACTTCCAAATACATATTGTTGGTCTTAAATCTCTCATCTGCACTTCAATCCCACGGCTCCAGCTCCCTGTTGGACATTTCTACCTAAAGAGTTTATGTCAGAGGAAAATCATAGGGATGTTGACTAAAATGGCAATACTAGGAGAAAACTCCCATTTGGGGTACATAAGAAAAGGCACGAAATTCTGACTTAAAAGAGGTGAGTTTGAGCAGATGGCAGAACCCAGAGAAATGCTCTGATAAAATAAAGGCACATATGGCTGGGGTCCAGGGCACAATGGCAGTCTGTCCGCTAACCAGGAAAGAACCCTGCCCCAAGAGACCTGGGCTCTCATTACATTTCTGGTGCTAACCTCACTAAGTGGCCCTGGATAAGTCACTTTATCTCTCTGGGCCAGAGTTTCTTTGTTTATAAGTTGAAGTAGCTAAGATTTAAAAGTGTTATGACATTGACTTTATAGATTTCAGAAAGAGATAACAAAAATGATAAGATCTCAACAGTAAATGGACAAATAATACAAACAGTTCACAAAAAAGGATAAAGTGCCAATAAACACAGAAAACCATTCTATGCAGCAAATGAAAACAAGATGCTATTTTTACCTATTAAATTAGTAATACTTTATGAAAGTAGCAGGAATATAAATCAGAACATTTCTAAAAGTCTAAGATTCAAAAATTACTGAGGACAGGAGATGCGTATCCAAGATTCACCTGAATTAAGTCACCTCAGTTAAACTGCAGAAGTGGACAAGCTCTCTGGTTAAGTACTTCTAAAGCAGCTGACTGAGGTCTGAGATTTATGGAACAGCACCCTCTGTTAGGGGACAGGGACAAGAAGGAAGAAACAGAGAAAGGCAAGAAGCAGGATATATAAAGGCAGAAAGAGCCATGGAGAAAATCTTTGTCCTTGACATTTTCACTGATTTGATCAATATATCCTGAGCTGATGCTATATGCCACACTAATGCTTGAAATGCACTGGTGAATAAAAGAGCAGTGTCCTGCGGACATAGAGTTGCTAGTTAGCAAATAAAAAACAAAGAAGCAAATAAATGAGTCATTATAAACTCAGATAAAAACATATAAAAAAGAAATAAACATATAAAAACATATATATATAAACATATATATAAAAAAATAGAATTGGGAACAAGTTCAGTGTCACTTATGTCAACAGAAAAGAGAGTAAATCAATGGTCTCAAGTTCACAGTTCTGGGAAGATGAGAAATGAGACAAGACTATTGGATTTGGTTAGAAAGAAATCACTCGTGTCCTGTGAGGGAAGAACAGTGGTGTGGGAGAAGCCAGAACAGAAAGAGTTTAATGAAGGAGCGGGAGGGGCAGGAATGGGAGTTGTGAGTATCAATCATTTTTAAAGGAATGTGGCTATAAAGAGAAACAGGTGGCTGGAAAAGGTGGCAGGCAATTAAAGAGTCTGAAGGCAGACGAAATGCGCCGGAGGAGAGGACAACACAGAGAAAGGCATGTTGGCGTCCTCATTCCCTCTCACCTCCTCAGTCAGGCCTTGCTGAAGCCAGTCCATTCTCTCAGACAAGGTCCCTCTGAGAGCCTGTCAC
This sequence comes from Zalophus californianus, assembly GCF_009762305.2. NCBI lineage: Eukaryota > Metazoa > Chordata > Mammalia > Carnivora > Otariidae > Zalophus > Zalophus californianus. Next base: position 43,383,394 of record NC_045598.1, on the reverse strand, counting down.
TCAGCAGGTCAGAGTCTCCCTTCTTCCAAAAATCAGAACTTTCTTCCATTCCACATTCCCTTTCTGATACTGCTGCCTCTCTCTTTTCTTTCAACACAAAACTTCTTGAAAGTTATCTACTGTCAGTTTCATTTTCTTACCCTCCTCCTCTCTCTTCAAGCTTCTGCTCCTAACCTTGCCTTTGAAACTGTCCTTACCAAAATCGTTAATGACCTTACTTTGCAAAATCCAAAATGCAATTTCTAGATTTCACTTATTTGGCCCTTTGACACCAATTGACATGCTGACCTCTGCCGCTGCCCCCCCTCCCCCCGGCAAATACCCTACTCCTTTCCACTGCATGACAGCATTCCCTCCTGTTTCCCTTCTGTTTCTCTGGTCATACCTTCTCAGTTTCCTTATACAAGTCTCTTCAAGATTGGTGTACCTCAGGATTTGGGACTTGGCTCTTAGCTTTCCTTATACATTCTCCCTGAACAAGCTTACCCATTTCTATTGCCTCAATTTCTAACTATATGCCGATAATGACTCTCAAATAGGTATTTACGGTCTCTCCTTAGCTGTGGTCTCTCCTTAGCTGCGGTCTTGTACATCCAATGTCTTGTTAGACATTTCCACTTGGATGTTCCATAGTATGTCAAATACAGTAAAGTCTAAAATTGAACTTATTATTGCCCCCACGTCTATGGTAATAAGCAGTACTGCCATCCACCAATTTGCCCACATTAGAAATCTGGGCCTCAACCTTCATTTCTTTATCTTCATTCCCAACATCCAATCAATGTCTATGTCCTTTGGATTTTATTCCATTTACATCTCTTGATCCCAAGCACATGGCTCCATCCCCATGATGATTATCCCATCCAGGCTGCTCTCACTTCTCACCTAGACATTTTAATTGCTTCTTAACCGGGCCTCCTGACTCTAGGTTTGCTTCTTTCCAACATTTTTCCCACATGGTAGACAGATTTTTCTAAAATGCAAATCTGAATATGTCAGTCCTCTACTCAAAACCCTTCAATAACAACCACCTATTACCCTTAAGATGTCAGGCTTTATGGTGGACTAAAGTTACCCTTGCACTGCAATAAACTAGATTCTGGATAAAAGTCACCTCATTCCCTCCTCCAAAAACGTAAGCAGAGGCTAAAGGAGTAGGGTTATCCTAAGGGGTGATGTTAACAGCAATGCTGCTGAAACACTTAACTTTGGGCCAGTGGTGAAGTGGGAGAACTAATCATGGGACTCTTGATACTGAGCTGGGATCCTTGCAAGGTATGCTAAAGTATTCCAGGTCAGAAGTGGCCCTTGACTACTGGCGGAAACTAAAAAAAAGTTAATCCCCTCTAGAGGGAAGCTCCAACCTAACCTGACAGAATTCCCATAGATTAAAAGAAAAAAAATGAGCTCACAATTAAGAATCAACGAGCACATGGAAAGGCAAGCACTATGAGAGTCAGAAGAAACAAAGATGTAAATCCTCAAGGACTACAAGTACTAGAATAGTCAGATGAAGAATACAAAAGAACCATATATTAATACTTAAAGAAATAAAAGGCACAGGGGCGCTTGGGTGGCTCAGTGGGTTAAGTGTCTACTTTGGCTCAGGTCATGACCTCAGGGTCCTGGGATCAAGCCCCCGTGTTGGGTTCCATGTTCAGCGGGTAGTATACTTGAGGATTCTCTTTCTCCCTCTTCCTGCCCTTCCCCCACTTGTGCACGCAGGCTCTCACTTTCTCTCTCTCAAATAAGTAAATAAACCTTTAAAAAATAAAGAAATAAAAGGCACAATGACAAGGATGTACAAATACTATTGAAAAGAGACAGATTTGGGGGGCAAACTTGTAAAAATGTAAAATGGCTTTGAAACAAAGAAACTCCATCAATAGGCTGAACAGCAGATTAGAGTGAGCTGGAGAGAGAATTAATGACTTGGAAGATAATATATCTGAAGAAATTTCCTGGAATTCTGTGAGATTAAGGAGATAGGATGATGACTGATAAGCTAAGGGGTTTGGAAAATAAAAGGCTTAACATACTTCTAACTGTAGAATCCCAAAATGAAGGAATAGTGAGAATGAGAGAGAGCCACTTTTGATGAGATAATGGCTGTAAAATTTCTATAAATGAACATAAATCTGCAGATCCGGGAAGTAAAATATCTGAGAAATACGTGCTACAGTAGCCAGTCTACTAATAACCTCCGATGATCCTTACCTTTTGGTATTCATAACCTGTATGCAGCTGCCCCCCCCAGATTTGACCTGGGTTGGTCTGTGTGAGCAACAGAATATGACAGAAGTGACAGCATGCCACTTCCAAGATTAGGTTATGAAAGACACTGTGGCATCCATCTTGGTTGTTCTCTCTTGGATCACTTGTTCTGGGGAAAGTCAGCTGCCATGTCATGAGCAGCTATAAGGAGAGGCCCACATGATGAAGAACGGAGGCTTCCTACCAGCAGTCCTATGAGTGAGCCATTTTGAGATGTTCAAGCCCTCGTGAAGCTTTCACATGACTACAGCCCCAGCCAACAGCTTGACTGTAACCTCTTTAGAGACCGTGAATTAGAACCACCCAAATAAGCAGCTTCCAGATTCCTGACCCTCAGAAAAACTATGTGAGATAACAAATACTTACGCTGCTAAATTTGGGGGGAATTTTTACCCAGGGATAGATAACTAATACACACACTAAGACCAAGCAGACTTACAAAGAGCCTTCTCCATCTGGTCAAGATTGTCTCTCCAGTTTCACTTCTTGCCACACTCTTTCCAGCTTATTACATTTCAAACACACCAAACTTCTAGTTTCTGGAATGCATCATGTTCTCCCCCACCTTCAGCCCTCCATACAGCTCACGTGACGTTATCCACTGCCTAACATGTTCTTCAACACCTTCTTCTCTACTTCCAACACGTATACTCTGTTGGCTAGCTTCTACCCATCATCAGAGCACTCATTACACTGTATGATAAAGTCTTGTTAAATTGTCTGTCCTTCCATTAGACTGCAGGATCCAAAAAGGTGGGGACAATATCTGTCTCCTTCATTATTACGCCAACACAGTTCCTAGCACAAAGAAAGTAGTCCATAAATATGTGTCCCTTATAGCCCACAGGATAGGGACAGGCAGGAGGCTAAAGGTGGAAGAATGTAAACATTCTCAGGCAGTGATCCAAATGAATCTTCAGCCCTAGCAACTGAAGTAACTACAAAGGAACCAAGAAACCCCTATATTCCATACAACCTCAGGTTTAGGGAGGGCTTGGGGTAGGGTCAGGACTCAAAAGTTGGATACGTTCTAGATCCTCCTAAGTCAAACCAAGTGTTATGGTTTCATTATGATCCTTGAATTGAAATTTATGAACATTAGACACACACATTCTTAAAAATACACTCACAACTGTACTTAAAGGACAAATGGAAATAATTTTTTTAAAGTAATCTCTATGTCCAAAGTGGGGATTGAACTCACAACCCTAAGATCAAGAGTCACATGCTTTACTGACTGAGCCAACCAAGTGCCCCACAAACAGAAATATATTTTTTAAAATGATCATCTGTTCTGTATTTGTAGGACAATTCCATTGATATTTAAGATCTGATCAGAAATGGTATTTGTGGCGTGTGCCGAAATATGAACATCCACACACATGTACATATATACATGTCATAAAATATTAATCACTAGTACCCTCTACTGGTGGAGATACCTTACCGGCTCATATGAATGGTCTTATTGCCCTCTAGTGACCACAACCTATAAAGAGAAAATCCAGCAGCAGATGGGAGAATCTCCTTGGCTATAACGATAGGGTTTTAGGTTCTTTAAGCATCTAATTTTCTCAGATTCTGGTTTATATTACAGGGGTGCAACTCTCCAGACTCTTGGGGGGCCCTCCGGGGGATTTCACATAGCTCTTGCCAGCTGTTAGCACCAGTCTGAAGCTGCTCTCTCTTCTGCTTCTCATGCGCAAGAGGTCAAGGGGAGGCAGAGAAGGCAATGGTTGCACTAGCGAGGCCAACAACAGCAGCTGTGAATGACTACCTTGGGCTCCCTAGGGAGTTGGAAGCAGCTTGAGGAACACATGTTGGCCCTCCCCGAATATTATTCACAGTTGTGTACTGTACTAAAGTGGCAATTCAACGAAGTCCCTGACTTACCTTTTAAGTATCTCAGTGCTATAATAAATGATGTAGCGGCAAATGTTGCTATCATTTTGTTTTTACAAACCACACTCTGCAAGTTATTTCTACTCAAGACAGAAAAGCCCAGATTTAACGTCAAGATCTAGCTGAAATGTCCTCTCTTCTACGAAGCCTTTTCTGAATCCCCCAGATGTAAGTGACTGCTCTGTCCTCGGTGCCAGCACGTACTTTGTACAGATCAGAATGACATCCAGGATATTATTTATACACTTTTGTTTATAGCCTACAGTATTTTCTGCTCCTGATCGTCTACATGCTTGTTTCTCCCACCAAACCCTAAGTTCCTAGAGGTCATAAACCATGTGTCAGACATTTCTGAACACCCAGCAGCAAAACACACTCAAAAAGTTATCCTTAGATCACTGTTGGTTACCAAGCCATGAGTTAAGTACAGAAACTGAAGTAAGCATTTAGAAACTTTGAAAGCAATTTGACAGAGTAATTCTGTATCTGTTGAATCTAATAACAACAACAAAAAAGCGGGGCATGTATTTTGTATATTTTCTTTTTCTGGCAATTTTTATTATATATCATAAAAATATTGGTCTGCAACCAATGGAGAATTTTTTAAACAACAGTCCTTCATCACAGATAGTTTGAGAAGTGCTGATATGATAAACAACTTAATGTTTGAGGGAGGAAGAAAAAGATGAAGGAAGGAGACAAAATATAAGCACTTTTCATAAAATTCAGAAAGAACATACCTATCCTCGTGGATTTTAACACTTCCCTGGAAGGTATTTTCTTCTTCAATTCTCGTAAAGCTTCAACGAGATTCTCTCTGGTCTGATCAGGAAACTCCAACATAGTTTTCCATCTTTTTATGTCTTCTATAACCACAACTCTCTGGGAAAAAGAAAAGTCATTTGGAAAATGGAACATTTTCATTAGAAAAACATCTGCTTTCACCTGAGCTAATGGGGCTCCTATTGACATATGAATTATTGATTATGACCTGAACCAAAGCACAGTGTGTATGATGGCCCCAAATGATGGGTAATTGCTTAAAAGCAGGTCCCGCTTACTGCAAATCAGGAAGAGAGTTACATCTATTAGGAAAAGTGCAAGTTTTAATCTAACCATGTCAGACACCGCTGGGCACTTAGCAGAGAGAGGCAATAAGGATGAGAAGAAAAGAAAAACGATACTAAGGTGAATCAACCCTACAGCTCACTTAAGTGTCTTAATTCACAGGCAAGGACAGAGAGCAAGGAAGTCATAAAGGCATATTTATTTCAACAATAAAAAGCTTTCTTCAACAGCTCCCCACTTCCTAGATGATAAAATTCAAACTCTCTTATTTGAAAAAAATTTTAAAACTTCAAACACATAAAAAGGTAGAATATTTATAATTGGAAAAACTTAACATTTTGCTGTTTTGCATAAAGTAACAAAACATTCTAAAGTTTGTCTCCTTACATCCTTCACTAAACTCATTCCTCTCCTGTTTCTAAAAGAAATCACCAACTTAAAGTTGATACACATCTTTGCATTAAGTGTAAAATATAAACAAGGAATCTGGGTGAAGGGGATGGGGAAGTTCTTTGTGATTTTTTTTTTTTTTTTTTTTTTAAGATTTTTTTTAGTTATTTATTCATGAGAGACAGAGGAGCAGAGAGAGAGAGAAGCAGAGGGAGAAGCAGGCTCCCAAGGAGCAGGGAGCCCGATGCGGGACTCGATCCCAGGACCCCGGGATCATGACCTGAGCCGAAGGCAGACGCTTAACCATCTGAGCCACCCAGGCGCCCCGAAGTTCTTTGTGATCTTGCAACTGTTCTGTAATTGTGAAATTATTTTGACTAAGAATTAAAAAAAATTAACATGAAAGATAAAACAATAAAGTTGCTTTTACAGTTACCAAAAGAAATCTTATCTTGCATGGTTACTACCCTGGGGGAGGTAGGCCCAGTTAGGGAAAGGAAGAAGGCACAGAGCGCTTCTGGGATTCCAATAATGTTTCTTGATCTGGATACTGGTGACACAGGTGTGTTCACTTTGTGAAAATCTGTCAAAATGTTAACCCATGATTTGTCCACTTTTCTATATGCAGATTATAGTTCAATAAAAAGCAACTAAAAAAAAAAAAAAGTCTCAATTCCCTTCCCTGGCTGGGGTCTGCTTCCAGCCTAGCAGCCCACGGTGGGAGATGTCTGACTCCTCTCCCCATCTTTGCTTCCCTTGCTCCCCCATCTGCTTGGTTTGCTTTGACCTCTGACCCTTCCAAGTTTGAAGATGGGAAGAGGCGCGGTAAGGGACAGGGAAAGCCTTCCCTTCTTTTGTGATACTCCACTAATCAGGTTTTAGTGTGCTTTCTAGACTCAGCAGATGTGTAAAGCTGACCCTTTCTTGTATGGGATGCTTCTGTGGTTCCCTGAAGAGCTCCCATCGTTGAGACCTCACCTGCAGTTCTGGTAATGTTGGCCAGGCCTCTTCCAGCCAGCCGATTACAAGTCCCCGGTTTTTGGCAAACCACTTTACACAGACTTTCTATAGGGGTGTCACTGTCCTTCCAAGGATCCTTGTGAACCTAAGCCCTTTATTTCTACTCCAGGCCAGCCAGCATTTTCTCTGCTGTACCCACACCTTTGCCCTGAAGAATTCTAAGGGTTAACAGCTTTCCTATACAGCCACTCTGTTTTTAGACTTTCCCAGGCACAGGTCTGGTCTCTGTGTCCACCAGCTCCAGGAACAGAGGTCAATTCTTCAAGTGAAAATACCACTGCCCTCCCACTTTATCCAAAGGAACTCTCTCTCCTCTCTTCCTTTATTTATTTTTTTCCTCCTCTCTTCCTTTTAGGTGATACGGTCAGGATTCCAAAATTGGTTTTCACATACTGCCTTCATAAGTTCTGCAGTCTAGAATCTCATTTGGGAACACTCTGCTTTGTTCTCAGCCTTTAGGTGCTTTAGCCAAAAATGCGACAAGTCCTTTGTTATGATCTGCTACAGTACAAAGCAGTATCATTAGTGTTAAATGGTATGTAAAATAAATAAATGAAACCAGGTAAGGGGATATTTTCAATAGGAAGAAGGTGTAAAGTATAAATATCATATCATTCTGCAAAAGGCTTTTTTCACTCATATTTTCTCGATTCATTCATACTGATAGACATAAACCCAGTTGATCCATTTAATAGTAATGAATAGTATTCCATTATTTTTATATATAAATGTCTTAGAATTCTAAAATCGACTCCCCTAATGGATATTTAGGGTACCCCCCACCTAATATTTTTTCCAGTTATAAACACTGCTTGGATGAATTCCTGCCTATGACACATTCAATATTGTCTTCCATCTCTTAACTTTCAACATTTCTGGGTCATTATGCTTAAAATAGCCTATGGTGGCTTTATTTTGCCCCCATCCACCATCCAATCTGAGAATCTCTTGTCTTTTAACAGGCATGCCTAATCCATTTGCATTTATGATGGTTACTGATATAACTGGATACACTTCCTCTTTGCTTCTTTTTCTTTTCCTATCTTTGATTTTAACAGTTTAAGTTTTCTTTGCTCTTGTTCTTCTTTATGGTTTGGAAATGATACACTCTACTGCTATCATTTTAGTGTTCATCCTTTCAATTTTTAAGATGTATGCTCAGTGAAATCTGTATCAGTATCCTCCTTATAAGCCTCTACTGTAGAAACCCCTATTAGAAATATAAACGGCTGTCTGTCCTTCGTGTACCTTAACTGTTCTTTCATCTTTTTCTCTATCTCTCTGTGACACAGTCTAAGTGATTTCCTCACATCGAGCTTCCAATCCACTATTTCTCTCTGTAGCTATAGCCTGTCTACTTTTAACCTATTTAATGTGTTTCTGCGTCAGCAATTTTTTCTTCAGATGACTTAATATTTTCCTCAAAATCTGCCCACTTTCTTTTCATACTATCCTATTCTTTTCTTATACTGTCTAACGTCTTTTCTTTATCACTGTGAAAATTCCCATAAAGATCTCTTTGAGGCTGTACTCTTGTCACCACTTCTTGGGGTAGAAATGCTATTATTTATCTCTGTCTGCTCATTCTCCCTCTGGGAAATGAATTTTCTTGGAGAGTTTGTAATTCTGATTGTGAGTTCATCTTTAATGGAAACTGTTCTCTATGGGAATCTGGTGCCCTAGGTTGTGAGGTGTTCTAACAGGGAAATCTCACATTTGCCTTGGCCAAAGCCTCTGGATTTCTCTGTTTCTATACCAGTTTTTATGCTATTTTTTTTTCAGTTTTGCCCAGAGTATAAATTTAAAACTATGCATAGTAATAAGTGTTGGGTTCTAATTTATTGTAGTTAATTCTTTTCCATCCAAAACCCCTGAGAAGATCACAGTCTTCATGCTGTTTCCTTGGACTAGTGGATGGAATTTTTCAAGTTCATTTTTCACAAACATGGTAGACCTGTTTTGGCTCCCAGCTGCAAGTGGGAATTGTTAGCCTGAGGCCTTATCTGCAGTTCCTATACTGGCCCTAATACCTCATACCCCAAGCATTATAAATGGTTTCATAAAACTGTTTAGCTTCAGCTCCCACTTAAAGCTCAGGGTTTGAATTTCCTCTCTCTTCCTGGCATCTGAGGATTTCTCTTTCTTGCTTTCAAGCTCAGCTCTGTATTAGAGACTTTTCATCAGCATTTCTACATGGTTGGAATGAGGTTAGGGATTCCACATCAGACCACTCCAGTATATGGAAACTATAGAAACCCAAACTCTAGCATGGCATAAAAGGCCTTACATGACTTGGCTCCTGACATCTTTTTCAGCCTCATAATTTGCTCCAGCTATAGAAAACTATTTGAAGCTGCCTAAATGAATTGCAGTATTTCACACCCTCTGCCTGGGATGCTCTTTTTTTTTGCCTCAACCATATGATAAATACCTATTTATATTTTAAGACTCTTTTCAAGCATCCCCTCTTCTGATGCCTTTCTTGACTCTCTCCTACCAAATCTGACCACACTCCCTTTTGGGTCCTCTGTAATGTGGACATACTTTTATTACTGTATCTGCATTTTATGCACATACTTTCTTATAAGGCTGTCTTCCCCTCTGACTATAAGCCATTTGAGGGTATGAACAATCTATTTGTCTCCCTCTCCCCAGTGCACAGTAGGTATAATTGAACAAAGCCATCTCTACCCTTAAGGACTGAAGTCCAGTATAGTTTTCAGATCTGAAATTTTAGGTCAGAAATAGAAAAATCTACAGTCAATTCCAAAACAGAAGAATTCCATATATATCCAAGAAAGTTTCCTTATTTCTGTCCAAATATGGGTCCCAAAACAGGTATTTCAAGTTGTTCTCTGAATTATTTAGAGGAACAAGGGAAGAGGACACAAGGTATCAAAGGGGGAGCTACACAAGTAGTGGAAAGGTTATCACCAGAAAGAAAATGTGCCTTCTCCTATACCATCTGGTCTTAAGTTGTGGATGGCTGGAAAGTCAAGTTTGACAAGTTGGAAACCATCCCACCAGAGGGGGCAGGGGACAATCTATTCGCTGCTCAATCCTACAAAAAGCAGCAAAGGTTTACAGAGCATTCTCAAGTACTAAACCTGAAAGAATTAGCACATCCTAGAATCTTAAAAAAAAAATCTCCGATTGCAACCAACAGAACAAATCACCTTCCCTGAAAGGGAGTAAGAAGAGATTAACCAAATTAACCGTTACCATTCAAATGTATACTACACAAGCTCTATTGGGTCTCACTTTTATTCAATGTGATAAGGCTATGGCAAAATTACTTGTAATAAACCGATAACAGAAGTCCAATGTTCCTAATATTCCAAGATTGTTATACCTCCTCTGCTTGACATTCAGAAATCTCCACTTTCTTAGTTCACCCTAGAGGGGGCAGACAGTGGAACCAGACTGTCTAGTTCCAATCCCAACTCTGCCACTTACAGCTGCATGACCTTGGGCAAGCTACTTAATCTCTCTGTGCCTTAGATTCTTCATCTCTAAAATCTAAATGATAAAAGCATCCATTTCACAGGGCCGTTATTAGAATTTAAAGAGTTAATGCATGCAAAGCACTTAGCACAATTCCTGGCCCATACAAACGGGCTCATAAACGCTGGCGGTAATCATTACTGTCGCTCTCCTCATCACTGGTCCCGGCTCTAGTTTTCCTACACAAGCCTTTCCTTTTCCACACATGAAAACAGGAAATTATTGATCAGTTTTACTGCATGCCAGGCAAAATGCTTAGCCCTTTTGATGTGCATTTATCTATTTAGCTCTCATAATAAATAAAGTTGTTTTGCAATAATATTTGTTAAATAGTTTCCTACCCAGACCCTGCAAAGGCATCCCCAAATAAGAATGATTACTGTTGATTCAATAAATTTTTACCTACAATGTAGCAGGCGCTGCGTTAGGTCTTGGAGCAGAATCAGAACCTAATAAGATACCGTGATCCTCAGGAGTTTATAGTAGACTACAGAAAAGTATAGGTAATCTGATAATTAAAATACAGTGAGGTAAGTGCTACGAGAGATATCTGAACCAAGTACTAAGACAGTATTGAAGAGGGAAGGATTAATTCCCCCCAATGGACCCAGAAAGCACTTCAACATTCACTTATTTAACAAATACTTATTGACCACTTAATATGTGCCAAGCACTGTGACAGGTCCAAGGATACAGAAGTAAATAAAATTCCCAACATCCCTGTATTCATGAAATTTATAATCTAGGATTCACAGGGAAAGTCACACTTGAGTGGGTTCACAAATGAGTAGAGCCGTCTCCATAAAAAGAAAGAGAAAGGTTTTCCAGGAAAAGGGACCAGCATCAAGTCAAATCCCTGGAAACATGAAAGAGAATGATTCATACAGAGACCAATATATGGGGTGTGGCTGGAATACATTCTTGGAAAAGGGGAGCTATAAGGGATGGAATGAGAAGGCTCCCTGGGGTAGAACAGGAAGGGTCTCATATGCCATGCCAAGGCTTTTAGAGTTTTAGTTCATTCGGTCATTCAGAAAAATGCACTGTGATCTTCTATGTACCAAACCCTGTGCAGAGTACTGGGGACACAAAATTCAGTAAGATGTAGTCTTTCAAGAAGCTCAGAGTGTAGTGCGGTAGAGCATTTAAAAAAATACAATATAGCACAAATAAGGGCAATGACAGTGGCATGTTTAAGATACAGGGATGCATGGGATGCCTGGGTGGCTCAGTCGGTTAAGGATCTGCCTTCGGCTCAGGTCATGATCCCAAGGTCCTGGAATCAAGTCCCACATCGGGCTCCCTGCTCAGCGGGGAGCCTGCTTCTCCCTCTGCCTGCTGTTCCCCCTGCTTGTGCTCTCTCTCCCTCTGACAGATAAATAAATAAAATCCTTCAAAAAAAAAAAAAGATACAGGGATGGCTTAGAGAAGGGAGTGATTAGATTGGCTTTCCGTCTGGGGGACAGAAGGGTGATCAGGAAAAGCCTCACAGTAGAGGAGACACTTGAACTAGGTCATGGGGGACAAATAGGAAGTCATAAATTGATGATAACAGCAAACACTTGCACATTACTTAGTATGTGTCAGGTTCTGTTCCAAGCACTTTATATATATTGACTCCCTCAACCTTCATAACTACCTTATAAAATAGATATTATCATTATAGATAAAAACACAGAGAGGTTAAATAACTTGCCCAAGTCACACAAATAATAAGTGGCATGGCTGGGATTTAAACATAGGCAGTTTGGCTCCAGAGTCTGTGTTCTTAATTACCACACTATATTGCCACCAAGCCAAGAGAGTAGGCCATTCCAGGCAAACAGGACAGCATATGCAAAGGTATGGAGGTATGAAACACCACACCATCATGGGGAAATTGTGAGGGGCTGACACTGGATAGAATGTAAACAAGAAGAGCAGCAGGGGATGAGGCAGGCAGGTACCAGCTCACAGAGGGCCTTGGGTGCCATGTAAAGAAATGTCTTCATCGATAGGTAATGAGAAACCACTGAAGGATGAGGCAGGGAAGTGACCTGAGTAAACTGTCTTTTTTATTTCTCTGGCTTAAGTGTGGAAGAGAGAATGAGAGAGGATGCCAAAGGCAGACAGACAAGTTACCAGACCATGGCACTGCTCTAGATGAGAGATTTTTATTTATTTTTTTAAAAAGATTTTATTTATTCATTTGAGACACAGAGATACAGAGAGAGAGAGAGCATGAGCAGGGGGCGAGACAGAGGGAAAGGGAGAAGCAGGCTCCCCGCCAAGCCAGGAGCCCAATGTGGGGCTTGATCCCAGGACCCTGGGATCATGTATAACAGAAGGCAGACACTTAACCATCTGAGCCACCCAGGAACCCCTAGATGAGAGAGTTTTAAATTTAAAGTGGGAGATGTAAGGACAAGGTGGATTTTTAGGAGGCAGAATTGAAAACTGGATATAAGAGTTAAGGATGGTTTCCAAGTTTCTAGTTCCAGTTACTTGGTATATGGATTTAAAAGTACATACAGGAGGGGGCACCTGGGTGGCTCAGTTGGTTAAGTGTCCGACTCTTGATTTCAGCTCAGGTCATGACCTCTGCACTGAGCATGGAGTCTGCTTAAGAGTCTCTCTCTCTCTCCCTCTCCCTCTGCCCCTCCCCTGCTCACACTCATGTGCTCTCTCTAAAAAAGTAAATAAAAATAAGTAAATAAGTAAAGTAAATACAGGAGAATAAAGAACAGGTTTGGAAGAAAAGCTACTGCATTTAAGAGGAATGTTATTCTCTCTACGCCTATTGCTTATTCTGCTTCCATAACCTTCACATGATATATCCTCTTCACACAGGGACTCTCAATTGGGGCATTAAGTGGGGACACAGAGGGGAGAAGAGGCAGGTGGAAGTATATTAGAATCTGGATGTTTGTATATGAGTGTATGAGTAGTTCAATTACTACCCTTCTCTTTTTCTTCCAGTTTGGTATCACAATCCTGCCCACCACCATCTGTCTTTGAGAGTCACTGTTGTATACAACTCCATGAGTACTCTGACAAAACAGAGACCGTTGAAAATTTTGATTATGCACAAAACTCCAAGACCAGAAGAGATTTTTAAAGACCATCTAGAATTCAGCAGATCTCAACCAAGGGCTACCTGGAAATACATGAGGGCAGTTTTGCTTATCACAATGGGAGGTGCTGTTGGCATTTAGTGTCTGAAGGCCAGGAAGCGTCAATGTTCAGTAACTCACAGGACAGTTCCAAATAATGAAGAATTACCTTGCCCCACATGACAACAATGTTCCTTTGAAGAAATACTAATAGGGGTGCCCGGGGGGCTCAGTCAGTTAAGTGCCTGCCTTCAGCTCAGGTTGTGATCCCAGGGTCCTGGAATGGAGCCCCATGGCGGGCTCCCTGCTCAGCAGAGAGTCTGCTTTCCGTCTCCCTCTGCCCCTCCACCCTGGCTCATGCTCTCTCTCTCAAATGAATAAATAAAATCTTAAAAACAAAATACTGATAAAGTTCGACCCCACATTTTACAGATGAGGACAAAGTGAGATCCTAGGTAAGGAAATGATTTGCTAAAGACCACCCGGTTGCACCGGAGGGCGTAGAACTCAGGGCTTCTGTTTATACACCCCTGCACTGCTTTCTAATCTGGGTCTGGTAACCCTGTGGCACATGTAGAAGAGGAGTCCAACTGAGTACATAGGTCAAGTACTCAGAACGCCACCTTGCTATCACAGCCCTGTGCACACCTTCTTTAGCCCCAGATATCATTCTCACCATCAGAGATCTAGGCTCGAAGTACAAGTCTGGCAGTCATCAGCACGGGAAGCCTTAAGATAAATAAGGTTACCCTGGCCAAATACATAAAATATGACAAAGCTCTGGGGAGCACAAATATTAGGAGTCTGGTGGAGGAGGAGAAACCAACAAAGGAAACTGAAAAGACCAGAAATGTAAAATGTCAAGGAGGCAAAGGGAACCAATTACAAATATGTTTGTTTTTAGTGAAATAATTTTTACTTTATCATTAATTGGGTACCCATGCCCATTGACTCATTATTGTCTATCTGGTATTTATTCCTTGCCTCTTCTTTGCGAACAGAAATCAGACATGTAGAGGTTGCAAAGAGTCCATTAACACAGTCTGTTTCCCAGTCTCAACTATAGCTGTGAAGGCCATGTGATACAGCTCTGGCCAATAAGACACGAAAATAGAATATCACCACCCAGCCTTACTGAGTTTGTACAGAGTACACAGAATCGTATTTGATACTTTAACATTCCTAATAGACAAGAAAATCTTGCAAAAAAAATAACTTAGGGGGCTTGTTCTCTCAGCCAGCAAAACATACCATAAGCCAAAGTAATCAGAAGAGTAACAAAAGTGCATGTGGGAATTGATAAATGAAAGTCTGTACAGAGGAGGGAGGAAACAAATTAGGAGTGGTCCGGAACACTCTGGGGAGAAAGCACAGCAAGAAAGAATTCATAGGTCTTCCACAGTAGAACTCCGCACCGCCTTGCTACCACAGTCCATTTCCACATTTTCTCTAGCCCCAGATCCCCTCTCCCTCTCACCTTCAGAGATTCAATCGTGGCCTGCTTGTAAATCTTTCCACCAGGATCTTTCTTCTGAGGACTATTTTGGATTCTAGGCCTTCGAATGACGAATTTATCCATTGCTAGAGGACTGCCAGCTACCTTCACGTGCTTGCAGCGCTTTCTGCTCAAGAAAGAGGGAAGATTCTAAAACGTCATAACAACTGCTGTGATGTGTTCTCCCTAAAGTGACACAATGGACTTCTATTCTGGAAGCATTCCTGAATTATGAGGACTGTTGGGTAGAATTTACAGGAAAGAAAATTTCGTCTTGGAAAAGAAACATCTTCCTAAGAACTGAAACTGTTATACATGATCGGTGTAATTCCTGGGTTAGGAGGTGCCCAACTTTCAGAAGTGCACGCTGTGCAGGGGATTCCAATATTGGGCCAGGCATTGAACCCGGTGACTTCTAAAAGCCTTTTTCAACTTAGGTGAGGTTGAGGCAGGGTTTAGTTCCACTGGGTTCCATGAGGCTCAATATTAACAACCACCCCACCATAATCACAATCCCAAAGGTCCCCCTAGAAACGAGCAACCAACCACCACCTCCAGATCTCAGCGGATCTTCACAACAAGCAGCCATCTCCAGGAACTGCTCGGTGGTCCGAGGACCCCACCACGAACTGTCGCGCCCTGGATCACTGCGCAAAGAGAAAACACCATCTTCCTCTACCCTCAGCACGCAGGACTCAGGAAGGGGAAACTAACAACGGTCTGACGTGAGACCCACCATGAAAAGCAGTCCGGTCAGCAGCTGGACCCTTCCAGAGCACACCCTCTGAGGACCCACGCCTGGGCCGCCGGGGTCAGAATTATATTGACGCTTCCTTACTGGACGGTGGTTTCTCGGACCTCAGAGCGCCTCGGAACCTCCGCAAACCACATTCCCCAGCATGCACTGCAAAGGAGCGGGTGAGGCGCGCCCAGGGCGACTGTAGTTCTCCAAGACCGACTTTCCCGGCCCCACCGTGTGCCGCCGGTCGCAGTGAACTACATGCCCCAGCGTGCCCCGCGGAGGGAAGGAATCAGGGAAGGCCTGTTCGCTCTAACACTCGCGATGATTGGATCCATCTCTTCTTGCCAACCTAGAAGTTCGTAGACCGGGAGGTGGGGCGGGAGGCGGCAGTTTTGGGCGGGTCAGGGCGGAGCTGAGGAGACGGCGGAGGCGGAAGCGGCGGCTTGAGGGGCGGGGAAGGGGCTGGCCCCGGAAGGCGGAGGAAACACTGAAAAGAAAACAGCAACAAGCTGAGCTACGGTGACAGAGGGAAACAAAATGGCGGCGCCGAAGGGGAGCCGCTGGGTCAGGGCCCAGCTGGGGCTCCCGCCGCTGCTGCTGCTGACCATGGCCCTGGCCGGAGGCTCGGGGACCGCTTCGGCTGAAGCGTTTGACTCGATCTTGGGTGATACGGCGTCTTGTCACCGGGCCTGTCAGTTGACCTTCCCCTTGCATACCTACCCCAAGGTAGGGCCCGTCCGAACCGGGCTACGACCCTCCCCTGGCAGCCGATCTCTCCGCTCTCTCGCACTTGTGTCGGCTTGGGAAACTGGGTGTCGAATCTACACCCTACAACCGCTGTCTCCCACCTGTGTAGCTCCTGTTTTCTTCCCTAATTCTACCCGCACCCATCTCCTGCTGTAATTACCGGAAGTTTGTGCTGCATCCACCCTATAATAGGCTGGGGACGCAGAGATGAGCAAGACATGACCCCTTTCCCCTGGCAGTTAGCTGGGCGGCAGGGGAGACGAGCACTCCGATGGGGAGGAGGACATGGATGATTAATGCAGGGTCTTCACTTTCAAGGAGCTTAAGGGATGGTGGGGGGCAGGAGCAGATATGCAAGCCCACAAAAGGTTAGTTCATAACCCATGTTTACTGAGCGCCTCTCTGGGCCGGGAGCTCACAGTATGTTCTGGGAGTCAGACAAGCAGACAATTCCACCTTGGTATGAAATATATTAAGTCAGCCCTAGGAGTTGAGAGACGCAGAGGAAGGGCTTTCCGCCTGTGTTGACTTACTGTGTGCGAGACTGCCACTAGGGCTTGAGGGGGCTTAGAAAAAAAGCAATTAGGTTTCTGCATTCAGAGAACTTACCGTTCAGTGTAGAGTGTAGAAGACAGAGGGAATTCGTGGCGCAGGTACAGAAATGAGACCGCCCCTGGGGGGGTCGGGGTCCCAGTTTACCGAGGGGAGTGACCTTGCTTTCACTTCTCGTCCGCCTGCGGTTGATGCCTTTCCTTTAATTCCATTCTGCTTCTCAAGTTTTTTGTGTGTTTTTTTTTTCCAACTTAAGAACTCTGTTTACTCAACAGTGACTTCCCACCCTTTCCCATATATAATTTGGATATATGCGCCCTTCCCCCCACTGGCTTTTTTCGTAAGAGCTTTTGCTGTTGTTACTGGTTTTTTTCTCCTTGTATTCCTTTCATCTCCTCTGTGCTGTTGGCTTAACCGTGTGGCTAGCCCTCTTTGCTCTCTCAGACTACGAGGTGACCACGAGGAGAGGGCCAGTGAACTTTAGGATGTTCCTTATTGGCAAATGCTTTCAGGTCTTTGAAATGAAAAGCTCTAAATGCTTTCACTTCCCATATGTCTGTTTACTGCAGGATTTTATGTTGCATGGGGTTTATCAATTTTCAAGAAAAAGTGTGGGAGATTGATTATCCTAAAATTTTCAGTCAGACACCAATTTAGCAATTAGGAGAAATGAGAGATTCTGACTTCCAGGTTTAAATCAATGTGTACTGCCCCCCTAAACACATTACTTTCTTCTCTACTTATAAACCTGTTGTCATTAAGAAGGTATAAGGAAACTCACTAAGATTTATTTGGCCTGGCATTGAATGGAGACTTATTTTGTATTCTTTTAGTGTTTTCCTGTGTTTTTTTCCTTTTTTGAGATTTTCCTAGCAAACTTGTAGTATGACCCAGAATGCTGGGAAAATAACTAACTACTCTAAATGTTTCTGGAAATTTCAAGTACTTTTATAACATCCACTATTTAACAGTTTTTAACAATTGATGTGATGTCTGTAAGTCATTTTTGCTTATTTATTAAAGCTGTTCTCACCAGGAACTCAGTCATTTGGTTCCCTGTATGTTAGAGGGACTTAAAATTTATTAACTGTCTACTCTTTGTTAGTTTGATGGGAGATTTATACCCATTATCCCTAATTGTCATAACCATGCAAAGTAGGATTTTACAGTTGAGGCTCTGAAAGGTTAAGTGACTTGCCTAAGGTCACATAGCTAAGAAGTAGTGAAGTGGTAGGAATTCAGTCCTAAAACTGGCTACAGTGTGCTGCCTTCTATTAATAAAGTTATATGAAAAATATTTAATTTACTTATTTCACTGATTTCTGTTGGCCCTCTGAATTACTGTGCTTTGCAGTTCAGGAAAAAGCATTGTGTGTTACAGGAAATTAGATGAATTAAGAAGCTCACATAGCCTTTCAGTCTGGTATTTGCAACTGGAAGATAGAAATCTCATTTTAATGACTTTTTCGAATTAATTATTTGTTGCAAGAAAGTAGAATATCTGTTTGTAAGTAGTTATTTTAAAATTCCAGTATAGTTACCATTTAACTTTCCTCAAAAATGCAGTTGCATAATTTGTCTGGATTCAAATACAAGAGACGTATGTTATGTTAACAGCAAAGCTAATTAGAGCCAACCTGGTCATTTTTAAGGAGTGGGCTCTAGAACCGTACAAGCCTGAGTTCCATTCCCAGCTCCACTTTTACTCTATGTGTATCTTTGCTGATTGCTTAACTTCTCGCGACTTCATTTTGTCAACTGTAAAAAAAAAAAAAAAAACGCCTCACACCTTACAGAGCTGGTGTGAGGATTAAAGATAATGTATGTGGCACTCTTAGCACATAAAACCAGTTTGGTACATATAGTATCTGAATAATGGTGCTGAATAATGAGAATAGTTAGCTTGACTTCCTCTGGGAAAGAAAATGCATATATTCTATAAATAGTATCATTGGTGCTGAATAATGAGAATAGTTAGCTTGACTTAGCTCTGGGAAAGAAAATGCATATATTCTATAAATAGTATCATTGAGGTCCCTTCTGATTATTTAGCTGGCATTCAATTTGGTGGGAAGCACCATTTCCTTGTGCTCTAAATCAGAGGAGATACATTTCAGATAAGCTTGCCACTCATTTGAGATACATAGAGCAGGAAATACTTAGGATAATAATATTATCTAGTACATGAAACACTTAGTTGGAATAAGGATATGATTCTTAATGGCTACCAATTGAGCCCCTACTCTGTGCTGGACATTGTATAATACCTTAAGTGTTAGCGTGGTGTCTGGTACTTTGTGGGTGCTCATTAAATATATTATTACTATGCCGATTTATTAGCTCTTATAGCATAATATTCATGATATTGTGGACATAAAATGTATAATCCTCATCATAGTCAAGATTGACATAAGAGTATTGTCCCCATCTTACAACCAAGGAAACTGAGACTGAGAGAGATTGTCACTTGCCCAAGGTTGTACAGAACAAGTGGTGGGGCTGAGCTTCAAAGCAGGACTGATTCCTGGACCTAGGCTCTTTGCAGCATGCCGTACTCTCTTTTGATAACGAGACTGGAGGGCTTTATTGGCTTGGTTTAAGAAAAGAAAACCTACCTGAAAACGAAATGGCATGCAATATAGCTCATATTAACGAGCTCAAGCTTCCTCTGTGCGGTATAAGGAGATATGTGATGCTCCAAATACATAAGAGAATTCTTCCACTGTTTTACAAAGCTGCAAAAGCTACTCAGGTATGAAATTTATCTTAATTGTTAAAATTCTTTCAGTTTCACCTTAACAATAAATGCAACTAGAACTGAGGTCCAAAAACACTCTAGCTTCAAAATTATATGTAACACTTGTTTAATGTCAGGCTGCAGCCATCTCTTCTAAATGGGTGTTGCTGCTGCATACATCTTACTAATCCTTCTGCTGGAAAGAAATGCATACTTTTCTCTTCCATTGATTGCTAACTGGTATATGCACATGCTGTTTGCTTCCTTATTAGGTGCCCGCCAATTTGTACACAGTGGATCACACAGTAAGTTGAGGGGGCTCCCCCAAGTGTACTGGTTTGTGTCCAATACTGTATGTACTTCATCTAACAAAAACCTGTTGAAGACATTGTTATTGGTCTTATTAAGCAGTTAACATTTCCCCATAATGAAGAATCGACCCTATCCTGAGCTCCCTTAGATAGACAATGATGCCTGTAACTATTGTTTTCTGTTTTAAAAAAATATATTATTGTGATTAACACTACTACCATTTATTGAGCACCATCTGTGTCCCAGGCACTATACCAGGAATAGCTATGTTACAGCATTATTGAGAGGTTTGGAGATAATTTATAGCTATTATCTGCTTTTCTGATAAGAAAACTGAGATTTAGATTGGTAAAGTAATGTGCAGCGTCACTCACCTGAACGATTTTAATCCAGGTCTGGCTGATTCCAGAGGCCTTTCCCATACGCCACACTTGGTCTTGTTTGTGTTTTTAGTTAAAGTAAGCCAAGTTTAAAAGCGCCTTTCATGTAAGCGTTTTTATAGATGTATGCCTCACTTTGTGGGGGCCTTTATGGCACTGTTTGCCATGTGAAGCTAGTCATTTTTTTCCTGAGAAGCCTGATGATTTGTATAAATATTTATGTGGCAGAGGTATGCCATTCATCCTAAGATACTTGCTTATTCATTTCTACCTCTGTTAAAGGTTCTAATTATGTCACTGTTATTTTTATTTTCAAATTTTTCCAACAAAATGTAACCTTGGAATATGGGAAAAGGGTATAGTTTTTTTTTGCTTGTTTGTTTTTGTTTTTGTTTTTACCCACTAGGCTTCTTTCTTGGGTATCACTTTTAAAATAAGAAACTAAACCTCTTTACATGGCAGAGGTCTTGGGTATTACCTGGCTCCTATCATATTTCTTTCTTTCTAAAAGTTATAATAAACCCTACTAACTTTGTTTTCTTTTTGACCTTTTTTCCCCCTGAGGGAAAAATACTGTTTTTTTTTTTTTTTTTTTTTTTGGTAATCCTCCTTCTTCTTGAACTCCCTAGGAAGAGGAGTTGTACGCATGTCAGAGAGGTTGCAGGCTGTTTTCAATTTGTCAATTTGTGGATGATGGAATTGATTTAAATCGGACCAAAATGGAATGTGAATCTGGTAAGATGCTATGCTAACAGTGTATAACATTGTGGTTTTTGGGGGGTTGTGTTATGCTCCTTACATGTTTTCCTCAGAAAATGACAAGCATATTGTTTAAACTGATTTCTAGTGTATTTTAATTATTATGAGGTTTGAGTGTTATCAGCTGCTGCCAGAAATTTCATGGACTATCAATTTCATCTCTAGGTTTCCCCTCTATAGGAAAGTAGAGCATTCCTTTGAAACCTTTCCTGAGCCAAAATGGCATAAAGCAAAGAAGCAATTACCATTAATTTACATGGAAAAATTTTTGAGTGCTCTCAGGCCCCAAAAATAACCTCTCCTAGGCCTTTCTGATATCTTAGAACACATCTTGCGAAGAGGCACAACAAAAATCAAGATAAAACACAGATGCTCACAGACACAGTCCAAAGCTCTGGTGGCTGGATGCGGAGCAGCGTTCCCCAGGGAGGAGCTTGGCGGCGCCTCTCTTGCTGCTCGAGAGCGCGTGCTGCCTCTGTAATGGCTCGCTGCAAAACAAATGCTGAACTTCGTTTTCGCTTTCTTTTTCATAAAAGCATGAATCCTCTTTGGATTTCTTTTGGTTAGCAAAAATAGGTATGAGCTCCTGAAAAGTGGGGGCTACTCCTGTTTGTTGAGACAGTGTTGATTTTGTACTGTGGATAGGACACCTTTGTGTAACCAAGCATTCAGTTTAAATGCAGTAGTAATTACCCTTCTCATAATTCATCACTACCTTTTCAATGGATAGTATAATTTTCCTAAGCTTTTCAATCATAGGCCAGTTGATTTAGCTCAAGTTTTTTTTCACTGAATCAGGCCTTTGACTCACTATTCAATAGTGTATTCTTTGTGGGTTATGCTGATAAAAGAAGTAACCAGAATCTGTCATCTCTTAAATCACTGTTCTTACCTTTTGCTGAAAGAGATGTGGTTAATAAAAGAACCCTGTAATCAAGACAAAATTGACATTTAACTTTTCAAAGAAACTATAATGGAATTTTCTCCATTCATTACATTATACTGTTTATTCAGTGTAGCAGGAGGTACCTTTTTCCACATCACTATGCCATGATTCCTGTCTAGTCTCCTTGATTTCATGACCTTATTTTTTATGGCTCAGTCTCCTAACTGGCCATCTGTATATGTGCATAATGCTGTTCAATTTATTATCTAGCACCTTTGAGAAGTATATTACAAATACGTGACTGGGTCGGAAAGAAAAATAGAATTGTTACAGTGGTAAAGTGTTATATATCACAAGAAAGAACTAGCTCTAGTGAACTAAATGAAGAAGGTGTGTACCCATCTCAACTTTGGAATCCTGCTGTAGAACATTTTCTAAGTTCAGTTTCTCTGAATTTAGGGTGTTAAACTGATTGTTTTATTTTTCTTTGCCATGGGAATACCCTTGAGTCTCAGCAGAGTGATCCAATTCTTAACGTAATGTCACACATTTGTGTAAATCACTAAAATACATTGTTCAACTCCATGAAGTATGGCATTTCCATTTTAAGCATATAGAAATCAACAATTAGAGAGGTTAAACAGCATGGCCCAGGACACATACACAGCCAAATGTGTATAGAGCCAAAACTTCAGGATGCCAGACCATGTTTTTTCCACTTTGCAAACCTTAGCGGTGAGGATCCCCTTATTATGAATGTCATCATCTAGCCTGAGCCTGAGTGTGTAATCAGTAGATTTATACTGGAAACATCTGACGTGTGGGAGGTAGAAGATATGGGGTTTATTAAGATAATACATTTGCTACTATTATCAAATTTTGAAAATTCATATTGATGAAATGCTTTTTAAGTAAAATTTTTTTTATAAAACACCAAATCCCTTCTTTTCTATCCTTCCCCTTTTTCTTTCCTTCCCTTTTTCTCCTTTCCTTCGTCTCTTTTTCTTTTTCTTTGTAATTTGACTGTTTTTCTCTTACAGCATGTACAGAAGCATATTCCCAATCTGATGAGCAATATGCTTGCCATCTTGGTTGCCAGAATCAGCTGCCATTCGCTGAACTGAGACAAGAACAAGTATGAAACAAATACTGCCTTTCAGAATTGCCTGCTTAAATTGCACTGACTTGTATTGAAATGTTTATCGCCCACTAGATACTGTTTTAGTGTTATATTTTATAATTAGTTTTCAGCAAACAAATTATATGTTTGCAAATAGAAAAGTCAATTGCATAATTACTTTTGTATAATGCTTTACTGTTAAAAGTTACATTCATATCCATAATCTCTTTCGTTTTTTTTCTCTCGGTCCAGTGATGAATTTATTTTTATCCCCATTTTGCATATGGAAAAACTGAGGCTCAGAGAAGCAGATAGTTGAGAGTCATTTTTCTTCACCCCAACTGCCATTGCCTTAACTTAGATCGTCATTCCTTTCTCATCTGTATTACTAAACTTGCAAACTATTTTTCCACTTCACCCCCTTCTAGTCCATCCTTTAGTATGTGTTCAGATATTTATTTTCTAAATGGAAATCTTATCATGTCATTCTCCTGTCTTATATATGCTTCAGGACCCCCTCCCCCCCAATTATGTACCGGGTTAAGTCCAAACTGCTTATCGTGGCCTGGCTCCTGATTACCTCTCTTAGGCCATCTCTTTTCCCTACCCCTCATACTTTATACTCCAAACATACTGGATAAAGTTTATTAATTTTATTAACTTTTGCATAGAAAGTACAGCTACATGGTATAGAACTCAGAAGGTAAAAAGAATATGTAGTGAAAAATCTCCTACCCCTGTATCTCCTAGCCGTTCAGTTTTCCTCTTAAATGTAGCCAGGGTTACCAACACAGACATATTTTATGCATGTACAAGGATATATATATATTCCTTCTTTTTTAAAATACAAGTATACATAAAGAATGTCTACTTATTCTGTTTTTCATTGTACAATCCATTGTGTGGGTGTATCATAATTTATTTAAGCAATCTCTTATTTGGACATGTTGGTTGTTTCTAATCTTTTTCACTTATAAGTGATGTTGCATACTTTGCACATTTACATCTATAGAATAAAATCATAGTAGAATTGCTTAGCAAGAGGTATCTGTATTTTAATTTTGAGAAGTAGAGCAAAATTGCCCTCTGTGGAATTTGTACCAGTTTTTAAAATTGAGATATAATTCACATACTATAAAATTCACCCTTGTGAAGTATTCAATTCAGTAGTTGTTAGTATGTTCACAAAGTTGTGCAACCATCATCACTATCTAATTCCAAGCATTCTTATCACCCCAAAAAGAAATCCCATACCCACTTCTTTCCTTCTTCCCCAAATCCCGACAACGTATCACTTTTAATATATTTTAAATTTGTGTTGGTCTTACTATGAGTAATGTTAAACATGTTTTCTAATTTTTAAGAGCCATTTTTTTCTCTTAGTTGTATACATACTGAGTTGTTCTTAATTTTTATATGATGAGTTAATTCATGGTTTTGTTCCTTCTACTCCCCATCCTTCTGTTGAATCCCCTTGATTCAGGGCAGGTATCATTTCTTTTGTGAAGCCTTCTTAACCCCTTCACATCTTGGTTTGGGTTAGATGCCTTTCTCCATACCACACGTATTACCCTGTTTTTAACCTCTGTCCTATATAGATTACACAGTTTAAGCACAGGTATATGTTGATGAATAAAATACACATGGTCCCTGATCTGCTAAAATTTATAATCTCAGTGAATACTTGTTTGCTGAATTAATCAATGAAAAATTTCACAGCTATTAGTGGGAAAATTGGATCATGAATATAGATCTTTTGATTCTACAAACTGATCTCTTACTCCATAATGCCTCTCTTTTGAAATATAGTAGAACCAAAGCCATCCCTAGAGTGCAGCAAATGGTATCCCATACTTGTGCTCTAGAGGGGCATGCTGCTGCTAAATCAGTGAAAAAGTCAGAATTTGGGGGACATGGTACCCATTAATGTTAAAATCGGTAGTTTACTATATATATTCAGCCCATAGGTATTCCCCTCACCCTGCCCTGCTATCAGATGTCTCACATTTTATGCATATATTCTTTTGGTTGACTTTTTTCCCTTCCCCTTTTCCACTGATGTTCATTATAGCATGATGTATTTACATAAAAGCGTTAAAGATGAGAATGGTAGAATTTGTCCTTCCCCCTTCTACCTCTTGAGACCTTGCTAATCCTTATTTAATCAAATCTTAAGATTCTTCACAATTTTGGGTCTGATTCAAAAGCCTGTTACTCTGATAGAGGTAATAGTAGTTTATATGTGTGTTTGGTGGCAAATTAAAGTAGCCCGGGATCTTAAACTTTATCACAGTTCATCTGCATAGGAAACTAGGAGTTTAATGCTAGTTATTATGGTAGAATCACTTAACTTTTTATTCCCTGTCCCTAGATTTGGGGAATCTTGATTAAGTTTGCTCTCAAATATACATATATAAAAATAATAGATTTCTCATGATTTACCTTTTTTTTTTAAAGCTCATGTCCCTGATGCCAAAAATGCATCTACTCTTCCCTCTAACTCTGGTAAGGTCATTCTGGAGTGACATGATGGACTCTGCTCAGAGCTTCATAACCTCTTCATGGACTTTTTATCTTCAAGCTGATGATGGAAAAATAGTTATATTCCAGGTAATAACTGTACTTCATAAATTCATCTAAATACCAACAATAGTAAGTGTACATGTCTTAAATGAGTGTCTTGGCATAGAGCCATATACATCATCAAGTAATAATTCCTGATTTGGCCTACATTAAACATTGGGCATCAAGACACAGTGAGACTTCCCTCTGCCCATCAGAAGCCTATCTCAAGCCCACTGGTCCTTCTAACAAGAACTCTGAGTCTTCTAAATTTTATAGTGGTTAAATTGATAAAATGAAACCTCTAGATATGAGAAATAAGAGTAATGAATATACTTTGAATATAAATAATGGTATGAATATATATATCACATATGGATATTGAAGAAGAGCAGTATGACATAATTTTTTGTTTTTTGTAGTGCTTTTCTTCATAACTCTTGTAAGAGCTTATTGAAGAAGCATATTGCCTCCTAGAGAAGTAACTTCTCCTACCTCATTATTGACCATGTGATGTGATGATAATAACTGCTTTTCTTGAAGATTCTTATGTACTAGGCATTCACATGTGTTATCTCAAATCTTTAAACACCTTCATGAGGTTGTATTATCCCTATTTCATTGATAAGGAAACCGAGAGTCTAACTTTTTAAGGTCACCCTGCCAGTAAGTAACAGAATTGGGCTTCAGACTCAGGTTATTTTCATTCCCAGGCTTATATCCCACCCTACCATGCTATCTTCCTTTTAATTTGGTAGTTAAATTCCTCAAATGTACCACAAACTATGTTGTGGCACTTTCTCTCAGGTAATAATTAAAGTAAACCTTTTAATTATTATTGCTAATAGAATGGCTCACTGTAAGGCTAGTATGTGGCACTATCCTGAGTCTTAGGTCGTCTATACATAATGTGGTAATAAGTAAAACACAGAAGGAATTTTTTCTCTTTAAATACGTGAGTAATTTCTATGTCCTAAAGCTAATTAGCTTAAAGCTTAAGTTGAATCTCAGAGTGGAGCCCTCATTCATTCCTGATTAGATGTGAAATGAGCTTTGTTTCTCTCTTTGTATTAACTTCTGTGTAACTAGACGGGAGAAACCCCTGCTCCAGAGGATCTGTGCTATATGGAGGATGTAGAGCATGGAGTATTTAGCTATAATGTATGAATTACTCATACTTAGGGAAAAATGGAATGTTTCAGATGAGAAAAATAGAGATAATAGATGTTTAGCCCAAAATTTTGGCAGTCCACTAAGTTATTCTTGATCAACTAGAATTAGAATTCATTTTTGCAGGGTATGATATTTAATGCAGTCTGTTGTAATTTGTCCCTGCTTTTTAATTTATTTTTAATGTTGTCAGAAAGTTAAACTGACTAAATACTTGATGATGCCAGAAATCTGTCTGTTTCTTTGCAAGGCACTGGATCTGATGTTTAGGAAGTGCAATTAAAATATATTGTGGCTAATGTGTTTTATTTTTTATACCAAACTTCTGTTACTTTTTCTCAATTTGAGTGTTTATACAGATGATGTGTTATAGAACTTGTTACTGAGAAAAGTGTAAGAAGTAGAAATGGCTTAATTGCTTTCATTATCATTTTAGTCTAAGCCAGAAATCCAGTATGCACCACAGTTGGAGCAGGAGCCTACAAATTTGAAAGAATCGTCGCTAAGCAAAATGTCCTGTAAGTTTTATTTCCAGTAGCTTGGGATAACAACATTAGCAAATCTGGTTGTGGTCTGGAATTGGTTGTATGATTGTTCTTACACTAAAATAAAGTGAACAAATAATTTCTAAACGGTGGTTCTCAAACTTTAGAGTGCATTAGGATCTGGAGAGCTTGTTAAAACAGATTTCTGATCCCTACTTCCAAAGTTTCCAATTTACTAGACCTAGGATAGGACCTGAGAATTTGTATTTCTAACAAGTTCCCAGATTTTGTTGATACTGTTGGTTAGGGGATCACACTTTGAGAATCAATATTCTAAAGACATGTAGCTTGCTTTGAAGGATATTTTGACTATGAACTAAAGAAGTATTCTGATATTTCTGATACGCTAACCGAATAGTGAAACTATACCAAAAGTGTGAGTTCTTGTTCTATTTTTATTTCCATGCTAGAAATAAATTTTAACTTCTGGAATGTAAAACATCAACCTAAAGCTGAGCTTACCTTTTAAAATGTACTAGTTTGTACCTTATTTTAGATACTGATTTAATTAACTTTCTAATTATCTTGTAATTAGATAGAATTAAACAGAATATAATTAAACAGAAAGCAATGTCAACAAGAATTTGAAAATAAAATAGGAAATCCATAATGTGGTAGAATATTCATTTGGTTTTTAACATGCCAGAGGAACTTGCATTCCTTATCAGTGTATCAGATTACACTTATAAAAGCAACTGGGTATCTGTACAGTCTATATATCTAGGAGTAGTTTTGAGACTAGCTTTTGGGATATAGGATATCATAAATTGTACCTTGTTATTTCAGCAGATCTGCAAATGAGAAGTTCACAAACACATAGGAACTATCTTGAAGATGGAGAAAGTGATGGCTTTTTAAGATGTCTGTCTCTGTATGTATTCCTGTTTATTTATATGTATCGGTGATAAAATCTGGCTTGTATCAGACAGATGCATTCCTTTTTATTATTTTAAAATTATATTAGCTGCTCAAAAATTTAAAAAAAATTGTTTACCTTTTTCCTACCAACTTGTACTTTGGATATTTTAGTTTGTTTAAAAGGTAATACACATACTACTGTAATAAAACCCAAGCAGGTAGTTTTTTTCACGATACAGAAGCATTCTTGTTCTTGTTAAGATTCCCTGATTTATGTTAAGATTTGTGCTTCTCCAGACATTTAAATTAAGCTTTAAAGTATGTCTGAATGGTTTGGGGTTGGATTTTTGTTTTTATCTACATGACAGCACGTGAGGCTAGGGAGAGTAGATAAGGGGTATAGATTAAGGAGAGCTTTGTATTCTATGCTAAGGAGTGTCAACTCTATGCCAAGAAACCTTAAAGATGGCAGGGGAAAGTGGGCACGCAGGATATCAATATCAAGCCTTCTGAGAGTGAGGGGCGCTTTATTAAAATATGTATGCTTCTCCTCCTCCAAAAAGTTCTGATATGAGCTCTCCTCCTATAGCGCCCCCCTGCAAAAAAAGAAGAAAGAGAAAGGCAGTGGCCCATAGCACTTACTGTAATTATCTACTGTGTCAGATACCAGGCCAAGCATTTGAGTAGAAGTGGTAAACAAATGCTTGCCCTCACAGTGTGTATACTGTAGTGGGCTGTTCTGTCTCAAGTGTAACATTACGGTAGTCCAAACTGCCTGCTTCCTATAATTTCTTCCAATAAAATAGTTTCTTGACAGGTTTTGTCAGGTATCAGCAGGGTTATTTTGGCACCTAAAAATTAATTCCTTTTACCAAACAAAGGCTTTAAAGACTGGGTAAGAAAAATGAGGATTTAACTTTAAATTTTCCCTTCCTTTCATTTCTAAACCTGCTTTTGACCTTGGCAGAATATGGGCATAATTTTTCTCTCTCTGATATTTAGGATTTTTGTTGCAGTTTGATGGTCTTATGAAACCTAAGTAATCACTTAATCTTAAGTCACAGTTTATTCTCAATACTGTCCTACCTGGCAGCTTACTGGTGACTTATACCCTTTAGCATTTTGTCATTATATTTTATGTTCTTTTAAATCTAACATTTTAAAAGTAATTTGGTAAATGTTTAATTCAGGAAATAACTTTTTAACTAGAGCTTTAATGCCTAGAAGTTTCTGTGCACAAACATGAATTATAATAGTATTCTACATTTTAATAAAAAATAACTTTTTTTCTCAATGCTTTTTCCCTTCAGTGAGCTCATTTGACTCTTAGAACAGTACCCTGTGATAAGTAGGTGGGTCAGAGGTGAATTACCCACCCCTAAGATTATGTATCCACTATGTTAAAGTTCAAACCTAGCTTTTTTTAATTCTGCAACTTCTACTCATCCTGTTCTGCCATAGGTGTCTGTTTCCTAGAGGGTCATGAGTGTTTCATGATGGCATGCAAGATCACCTAGCCAGTCAATGGGATCTGGTCTTTTGACTCTTAACTGCAGTGCTTTTTATTGTACTGCCTAGCTCTTGTTGGAGGTACCCTTAGCTTCCAGAATGGAAATTGAGGTGAACTCATTTTTTCACTTGCCATTTCTTTTTGGAGAGTCTGTTATGTGCCAGGAACTGTTTCAGGGACTTGGGACCTAAAGAAAGATGTTCAGTCTCTGCCTCTGTGGAGTTCCCAGGTCTAGCATGGTAGAGACAAACGTGCAAACAATGAACAAGCAATGATGATTGCTATATATCATACATACCTCTCATATACATAGTACAAGGAGTATACCTTCAAAGGGAGGATTGACAGAGGACATAGAAATAAGTCTTAAATAATGAGCAGAGATTTTTGCTAGTTGTAACAGATTTCTTTAATTTTTTTTTCAGCTATGCTGGCTTCCTACTAAATATATAAAGTATATTAATATGTATGGAGAGTCAGGAGAATCAGAGACCAAACTGGGTAGACAGGAACTAGATAGGAGCAGGAAAGTAATCAAATCTAAGTATTGGGAAGAGGCGTCTATGTGAAGGATAGAAGATCAGGTTGGAGAGCTTGGTAAATCCTGCAAGCAGTTATGAACTAGGGTGATGGACAAGGGGAACAAGACATAATGGAGATAGTTGAGAATCTGTAGGATTGTTTTTTTGTGGAAGTGGAAGAAGCAGATGGACTCTAAAATGAGCCCCAGTTTTCTGGCTTAAGTTGTTATTGGAATCCAGATATCAAATAAATCCTTCTTATTTCATGGAAGGAAATTCCTTAGTACTCGGGTTAGGGCTGGAATATGTAAAGTGGGTATTTTTTCATTAAAAATAGTTTTTACTCTGTTATCTTTCTGAATTGGAATACTTAAAACAAAACATCATATAGGCGTTCCCTGCTTTTAGATGCAGTGCATTTTCCAATGTCCACCTCTTTTGCTGGGAGACAATGACTGTGCATACCTTTTCCTTAGCATGTTCAAGTGTTGGCAAACCATCAAGTGAATGGGTTATGGTGGTAAGTATAGACATTTTATCAGGCAGTATTAGATGAGCACAGATGTGAAAATCAGACTACCTACAGGAATTATCACAGTTTTTTAGAACTGGATTATTAAATATTTAAAAATAGCTTGACTTTTTCCTATTTTTTGACTCTTAATCTATAGTTTGGCAAACAATAGGTCAATTATGGGAAAAACATCAGTTGCTAATCCTTGTAACTGGCCGAATTTATCATATTTTAAATGTAAGAAAAAAACAACTATCTCTTTACTAAGATATATGCTATAATGGGTACAAAATGCCTCATAATAGATGTGCTCTTGTAAATTGAAATATAAGTAAATTGTGGCAAATTAATTATTGGAAGTATTCTAGGGAAGCTAACTTCTAGAAGCCTGTTGTGCATCTTTTTATAAAATAAATGATCATTTCATAATGTACCTGTTCTATACCTTAAATCTTTGAGATACTGGGTTTTCTGAAAGCAAGTATCACTATAGTGCCTTGCAAAATAATGTATGACATATGAATAGCAGCATATAATTTATAGAACACTTTGATTTGCATTATCTCATTTAGTAATTAAAAAAGACCTTTGACAGTAATTTGCTTTAATTTTATATATTTAGCAAAAAGCCAGTATATCTGATTTTTTTCAATTATAGAAGTGATAGCCATATTCCAGAAACTTGAGAAATGGAGGACCCTAATATAAAAGCTATTATAATATTTCCTTCACTGGGTACATTTTTAAAATAGTTTTAAAGGTAGTACCCATGAAGTTTTATTTGTATTATTAAACTAAGTGTGTAAGGTTGATTGTCTTTCATTATTAAGAATCTGTTTTTTATATTATGAAATTTTAACATGACTGACTTGTTTTTTAGTAACTCTGGGTGGATTTTAACCACGACTCTTGTCCTCTCGGTGATGGTGTTGCTCTGGATCTGTTGTGCGACCGTCGCTACGGCTGTGGAGCAGTATGTTCCCTCTGAGGTAAATTTAATCCAAGCCCTTTGGCCATTTGAACGCTGAGCCATGTGATTTACCATTTTAAATGCTTGTTTGTTAACTAGAAAAACAAGGCCTCTCTACTAATGGAACGAGAGAAAATGAGGTGGTTTTAATCCCACATGGAAATGGCAGGTTTGTAGCACGAGAATCACTGTCCCCAGTTTTCTGTGACACTAACTACCGGAGTGCCGTGTAAGTTGGCTGGTTTGAGTAAGGGGTCTCTCTCTCTCCCCTGGTTTTCTGAGCCTAAAAAGAACCTGTTGGCACCAGTTTCTAAGATGATCTGTAAGAAGAAAGACTTGTAGAACTACTTAAAATTTTAATTGCCACAAATGTTGAGGAGTAATTGGTGCTTTAGAAGCAGCAAGGCTGGAATATTTGATTTTTGAGTTAATATGTGCTGGTATCTAACCCTGAGAGAGATGGAAAACTCTTGTGACTTCTTCTGGTAATTAAAATTAACTGGCCCAAGAAACCTAACTGTGTAAAGGATTTTTGTTTTGGGAAAAGGCTATAATTTGGTGAGGCAGCTTATCTTTCAAGAAAGGAAAGTTATTTATGTAACTAAATAGAGGATAATAATGTGTATGGACATCAAATCCAACTGAAATACACTTTAGTTTTCTTGTGCCTCCAAAGTGTAATAGAAAAACATCTAAAAGAAGAAAGGAGAGAAATTAAAATAGAATCCAGTAATAACTACCATGTGCCTAGCATGGTGCTTAAACAATAGTCTTATCTTAGTAGGCTATAAAGATAGCTTTTTAAAGTAAGGTTTACATATGAGTAATGATTATGATAATATTATATTTTGTGTTTTTTATTAAGATGCTATGTGATATAAGCAGCTAGAAACGAACAGGATAATGTTGGTCACTAACATTTATAGAGTTCTTTAAAATTTACAAAATATTTTCATATATCTGCCATGTCCAGCAATACTCTAGAGCAGGTTTTATTATTCACTTTATAGATGAGTAAATAGGCTTATGATGTCCTGGTCTAACTTTCCTGGGTTTGCACAGCTGTGAAAGTATTGAAACTGGAATTCACCTCATGTCTTTTGACTTGGAACTCCTGTCTTTTTCCTATATACTGTCTTTCCTATGGCTGATAAGGTGGCACAAGTAATAAATATATAAAATGTTAAGGAAAGCAGAGTCTGTGTGCTCAGATTATCAGGGAAGGCTTTGGATAATGAGGATCTTGACCTAAATTTTGAAAAATGGGTAGTAAGGCTTGGATTAGCAGAGAGAGAGGAGAGTGTATAATTTCCCCAGTTACAGACAAGAATAAGCTATCAGGTGGGGCGCCTGGGTGGCTTAGTCAGTTAAGCGTCCAACTCTTTGATTTCAGCTCAGGTCATGATCTTGGGGTCATGAGATCGAGCCCCACTTCGGGCTCCATGCTGGGTGTGGAGCCTGCTTAAGATTTTCTCTTTTCCTCTGCTCTTCCCCACCCCCCTCCATGCTTGTGCTCTCTTTCTCTCTCTCTCTCTCTCTCTCACAAAAAAAAAAAAAAAGCTATCAAGGAAGGACTACAAGGAATTGACTTGGTAAGAAGAACTTAAATTAGGAAATCAAATGGATAAACTTAGACAGGATTGGGAAGAACTTGGAATTGTGGAAATATTAAAGAATAGGTAGTTTTCTGTAGAACTCATCTGTTTATGATATGAATATACAGATAACATCCTCTTTCTGCATTACTTATTTGTGTTCTTGTTTAGTTTTGATGTCTGTATTGTAATCGTTTTGTTGTTCCTGATAAAACTGAAATTACTTATCTTACATAGGAATGCCTTTGCCTGTTACTTCGTTTTGAGCTGCCCTATGCTCTCTACATCCTCCTACTGATAAATCCTTATTGACCCCCACCCACCTTGTGCTACTTTGTTCCTTCCTTTTTGTATCATCAGTACAGTTCCTTTTCCTTACTCCCCGGGTGCCCTTTGTCAAAGAAAAATTCCATAGAGATTGGTCCAGTTATTGTCAGGAAAGACTGGATGGCTGGCCTCAGGTGGAATTTACCTTGATCAATCCACCACAGCCTGGATCCTGGTCCCCAGGCCTACTGACTGATGTCGAGCTCTTCCTCCCAAGCACTGTTCTCAATGTTTTATCTGAGTTAGCACATTCATTCCTTTCAGTAACTTGTGAGATGGCTCCTATTATTATCCACGTTTTCCAGATATGAAGACTGCAAAAGAAGAGTGTATAATTGCCCCAGTATCACTTACTAGTAGTGGCGGAATCAGAATTTGGACCCAGGTAATCTGACTCCAAAGCCAGTACCCTGAAGTTTCTTTAATTAGCTTGAAATCATAAATAGGAGAGTTGATGTTGTGTTTCATTCAGGAGCTGATCTTCTGTGTGCCCTGTTTGCCACTAGGAAGATAGATAACCACCTGGACCACATGGTTCATGTTTTTGAGCCAGAATCCTCAAATTCTCTCTTATGCAAACAGTTCTCAGATGGGCATCTGATGGATTTTCCTCTCTTATCTCCTTATGCGACTTAATGGCAATGACCTCTTCTCATTGTGGCTTTGGTTACATCTTTCAGACCTGGGGATCTTTCCCTCCCTTTCAGATGACTCTTGAGCTTCTCCTCCTTTCAGATGTTTGTCACTGCTCTAAATTTTGTTTTGATTGTATAGCTTTAATTCTGTGAGAAATTCTCTCCTGTTTTCCAAGTTCTTTGGGGAAATACCTCACTGTTCCCACATATGCCC
The DNA here is from genome assembly GCF_009762305.2 of Zalophus californianus. Classification (NCBI taxonomy): domain Eukaryota; kingdom Metazoa; phylum Chordata; class Mammalia; order Carnivora; family Otariidae; genus Zalophus; species Zalophus californianus. Next base: position 43,348,993 of record NC_045598.1, on the reverse strand, counting down.
CTTGACCCCTGTGATCATAAAGCTTAAGGCATCAGCACTACACACGGAGTCTTGTTGGCAGCTGTTATATTCCCCCTAGATATCTGCCATATGGATGTTTCTTTCTTGCCCCTCTCTAGAACTCTACTACGTATCCTTAACAATCAAAATTATGACTACACCCTCAAAAGGCCTGTACTTTTCTAAGGAGATATATTTTCTGGAAAAATGTATGGAAAACAGCCTCTTAGATTCACTGCTTTTAGGCTTTATTTTCTATGTGAAACCCCCTTTGCCTAGGTAATAATGTTTAACTATTGCTTTTTCATTATAAAAATTCTTTATGCTTACTGTGGAAATTTGTAAAGTATATGTAAAGAAGCAGAAAGAAAAATCACTTATCATCCAAAACTATTGTAGTGTTTCCATTTCATTTTATTTTTTTAAAGATTTTATTTGAGAGAGAGAGAATGAACGGGAGGGAGAGAGAATCTGAGGTAGACTCCACTCTGAGCGTAGAGCCCTACACAGGGCTCAATCCCAGAATCGACAGATCATGACCTGGCTTGATCCCACAATCGACAGATCATGACCTGAGCCAAAACTAAGAGTCGGATGCTTAACCAGCTGAGCCACCCAGTCGCCCCTGTAGTGTTTCCATTTTAGTGGATTTCTTTTGAGCATAAATAATTTTTGATACATACTAATATTTTGTTTCTTGTTTTAAAACATATTGCAGTATAAATACTCTGTCCCTGGTATTTTTTCCTGTTTACTGTAAAAATAGCTGAAAATTTAGCATTACAAAAGTTATGCAATTTTCTTGGCCAAAAGCCAACTATTTTTCACTTTCATAAAACCTTTTCATTGATTTTATTATTGAAACATAAATTATTTTTGACCCCTTTCCATAGTAACATGAGACTTCATTTTAAGTTCTACAAGTATAATTCATGTGTGAGCAATGTTATTTATATTTTGGTATATTATTTACATATATCATCCTGTATGTTTGTAGGAAATCATAAGCCTGCTGAGAGGATGTATGTCTCTTCAGTACTGACCTGGTATCCGGGAGCTCAAACATGAAATAGAACAAGCTTCCTTTTCAGTCACTACAAAGTTTAAAATGGTGGTAATAAAGATCAGGAGTGTGATCTTAGAAACTTAGGAGCAGCTTTGTTTTTCTTATATAGGAAAGCTCTGTAATAATTTATCTTTAGCCTGCTTTGCACATAGTAGGTACTCATCATATATCATTTGATTATAATGACCAGAAAAAATTGGCAAAGAATGTCATTTCTTTGGTTGATCTTAAAGCAGTGTCATTTTTGAGTGACTTGACTCATAAAGATTTCTTCTCATTTCTCTACTTTTTTTTTCTTTTTCACATTTTTTTATGTCATTTTTAAAACTTTATGGGATGACACTTTCTCTTGTTGAGCTATCTGTTTAAGATAAAGAGTTGTCATTCATAGTGGTCCTAGTTGGGCAGGTCAATCTTGACATGTGAGAACAGGATGCAGCAGTATTGGATATTTCTTCCTAGAGATCAGGCAGAAATTTGCTATTGCAACAGGTGGTGATATAGATGCTTCCTTGGTGTTATCTCATCATCTGTGTGCTTCCTTTTTTCTTATTTGTCAAGATCATGATCCTCTGATTTCATGTGGTCAGTTAAAAAGGGTTTTAGCTCTCTTGAGCCACTCCTATGCAGTCCCTGCCCACCCTGGTCTATGGTGCTTACAGCTCTTCTCCTTTACGATGCCTGAAGAAGTGCTCCATGGAGAGGAGGAGGTGGAGACTTGCCTTCCAGACAGAAATTGCCCAGTTCATGTTTCTTGTCATCAATACCTTCTGTTCCAAGAAGGAAATTTTCCTTTGGGAATTGATCAGTAATGCTTGGACAAGATTTTCTATCAGAGCCTGACAGACCCTTCTAAGTTGGACAGTGTTAAAAAACTGAAAATTGACATTCCCAACCCCTAGGAATACACCCTGACTCCGGTGGACACTGGCCTTTACATAACCAAAGCTGACCTCATAAATAATTTGGGAGCTATTGCCAAGTTGGGTACTAAAGCATTTATGGAGCCTCTTTAGGCTGATGCAGACCTCTCTGTGATTGGACAGTTCGGTGTTGGCTGTTATTCTGCCTCCATGGTGGCAGAGAAAGTGACTGTGATCACAAAGCATAGTGATGATGAGCAGTGTGCCTGGGAGTCTTCTGCTGGGGGCTCCTTCACTATATATGTGGACCATGATGAGCCCATGGGCTGGGCTACCAAAGTGGTCCTCCACCTTAAAGAAGACCAGAATCCTTGGGAGAGGCTGGTCAAAGAAGTGGTGAAGAAGCACTCACAGTTACCCCATCACCCTTTATTTGGAGAAGGAACAAGAGAAAGAAATCACTGATAGTGAGGCAGAGGAATAGAAAGGTGAGAAAGAAGATAAAGATAATGAGAAACCCAAGACTGAAGATGTGGGCTCAGATGAGGAGGATGATAGGAAGGACAACAAAAAGAGAACAAAGAAGATTAAGGAGAAATGTATTTATCAGGAAGAACTGAACAAGACAGGCTCTTTTGGACCAGAAACTCTGATGACATCACCCAGGAGGAATATGGAGGGTTCTCCAAGAGTCCTACCATTGACTGGGAAGACCACTTGTTATCAAGCACTTATCTCTAGAAGGTGAGTTGGAGTTTAGAGCACTGCTGTTCATTCCCTGTTGGGCTCCTTTTGATTTCTGAGAACAAGAATAAAAAGAACAATATCAGACTCAGTCTGCTGTCTGTTGATCATGGACAGCTGTGATGAATTGAGTATCTCAGCTTCATCCATGGTTGTGGTTGACTCTGAGTACCTGCCCCTGAACATTGCCCAAGAAACACTGCAACAGAGCAGAATCTCCAAGGTCATTTGCAAAAATACTGTGAACATGTGCCTTGAGCTCTTTGAGCTGGCAGAAGACAAGGAGAACTATATAAGAGATTGTATGAGCTAGTCTCTAAAAATTTAAAAGCTTGGACTCCATGAGGACTTGACTAATTGGCTACTCCTTTCTGAGCTGCTGCATTACCACACCTCCTAGTCTAGAAAGGAGAGGACTTCTCTTTCAGAATATGTCTCTCACATGAAGCAGACCCAGAAGTCCATCTGTTACATCACTGGTGAGAGCAAAGAGCAGGTTGTCAACTGCTCTTGTGGAGTAAATGCAGAAGCAGGGCTTTGAGGTAGTTTAGATAACCGAGCCTATTGACGTATACTGCATGCAGCAGCTCAAGGAGTTTGATGTGAAGAGCCTGGTCTTCAAGGTTACCTTGAAGAGCCTGGTTACCAAGGAGGGCGTGGAGCTGCCTGAGAATGAAGAGGAGAAGAAGAAAGTGGAGGAGAACAAGGCCAAGTTTGAGAACCTCTGCAAATTCATGAAAGAAATCTTAGATAAGGTGACAATTTCTGGGGCACCTGGGTGGCTCAGTCAGTTAAGCGTCCAACTCCTGATTTCGCCTCAGGTCATAATCTCAGGGTCCTGAGATCGAGCCCTGCATAAAGTTCCATGCTCAGCAGGGAGTCTACTTGAGGATTCTCTCTCTCTTAAATAAATAAATCTTTAAAAAAAAAAAGGTGACAGTTTCCAATAGGCTTAGGTCTTCCCCCTGCTGCATTGTGACTAGCACCTACACTTGGACAGCTAACATGGAGCAGATCAGGAAAGCCCAGGCACTTTGGGATAACTCTGCAACAGGCTGTAGGATGATCAAAAAGCACCTGGAGCTCAACCCTGACCACCCCATTGTGGAGACACTGCAGCAGAAGGCAGAGGCCGACAAGAATGACAGGGTCATCAAGGACTTGGTGGTGCTGGTGTTTGAAACGACACTTCTCTCTTCTGGCTTCGCACTTGAGGATCCCCAGACCCACTCCAGCAGTTATCTACTTCATGGTCAAGTAAGGGCTCGGCATTGAAACGGATGAAATGACAGCGCAGAAACCCAGCGCTGCTCTTCCCGATGAGATCCTCCCCCTTGAGGCTGATGAGGATGCCTTTCTCATGGAACAAGTAGATTAGGAGTTTCTACCTGCAGACCTTGTGCCCTCTGTATAGTGTCCCCACGGCTTCCCCCGTGGCCTTGAGTGGCCCTGGCCCACTTGGTTCCCTCTGCTGATTCCAAGTGGGTTTTTCCCCTCCTGTCTTTCTGTCTAAGGCAGGATACAAGGGCCTTGAGCGCTGTCTTTTCCCACATCTGACATTGGGTTTGGATGTGTGTTGTGGGCTTTTTGTTTATTTTGTTCGGAAATCAAAGATGTGAAATAAAGAAGATGCAGTTTAAAAAAAAAAAAGAAGGGTTTTGGAAGATTCCTAATAACATTGACATTAGTAAATCACATACATTTATGAATAACTTACTATGTGCCCGGCTATGTTCAAGGGACTAGAGATACAATTGAGAATATTATGATCAAGATGGAACAAAATGAAATGATGAAGGCTTCCAAGACTGAGGAAGTAGGGTGAATATGTCTTAAATTGTAACAAGCATTATTTTCTTTGTCTTAAAAAAAAAAAAGACCGGGGCGCCTGGGTGGCTCAGTTGGTTAAGCGACTGCCTTCGGCTCAGGTCATGATCCTGGAGTCCTGGGATCGAGTCCCCACATCGGGCTTCCTGCTCAGCAGGGAGTCTGCTTCTCCCTCTGACCCTCTTCCCTCTCGTGCTTTCTATCTCTCGTTCTCTCTGTCTCTCAAATAAATAAATAAAATCTTAAAAAAAAAAAAAAAGACCAAGAACCTTGCTGTTCAGAAGTGTTAAGTCTGCTAAAAAAGTCAGAAAATCAGAAAACAATATAAGTGCCACAGTTTTTAAATCCAAATTCTGTTAAGAAACTGAGTTTTAGATTTAAGCAGCGTACCCAAGCTCATGTAACTGGTTAGTGGCAGAGCCAGGCCTAAAGCCCAAATACATATTTACTAATTTATTTTTTAACTTTTAGAAGTAATATGTGTGACCTAAATTGTCTTTTTCTTCACTTCTCAGATAAATCAGTTAATAGTTTAAGCAATTTTCTAATTACCACATTTTAATTTTATCTTCTATTTAATTTTTATCTTCTGTTGTAATTTTATCTCTTGTTTCTTATTTTATCAACTTTAGACATTATCTGAGGTCTTCTTACTGAAAAATGAGGAACTTGGTTTGCTCATACTGTCTCCCACATCACCTTCATCTCTTCACATCCTGGTTTTTATAATGTAAATTTTATAGACTTTTAGTGATTGCTTTGTAAATTTCAGTTGACTCCTCATTACTTCCTTTCCTTCCCTCTTTCTTCCCATTCTCTGCTCTCAATTTTCATTAGTTATTATGACCCTTGACAATAAAATGCAAATGTTAATTCTTCTGTATATATACTTCAGTGCTTTGCTACTGGTTGACTTGGAAAATTAAAATCCAGTAGACAGCATTTACAATATTATGATTATGTAAGTATTCAAAATAGACCAAATACAGTGGTGAATTAGAGTCACATAAAAGCAAATAGAAAACTGAATTACTTAAAATTTTCCCAAGAGAATCTTCCAACTATCTCTGCTTAATGGCATCTTTTTTTGTTTTGTTCTAGCTTTCTTCCCATTTTCTAAGTCCTCTCAACTGCTGCTGTTTCTTGCATTCTGTGTTTTGCTTTCTTGAATTACTTTTGCTGGAGTACTTTCTTAAGTAATTTTTTTCATAAAGGATGTTTGGGTGGTAAATTTACCAAGTTAATACTGTTGAAAATCTCTCTGTTGTACTCTTGTATTTAATTGGTAATTTGAGAATACAGAATAGACACCAAATCAATATGCATACTACAGATTATCCATATGCTCTCATTCATTTCTCCACACACATTTTACACTTTCTTCCTATTCTAGATAGCTTCTTCCATGTCAATGTTTGAAATCATTGCAACAGTTCCTGGTTGCTGTTTCAAGGTCTTTAAATGCCGTTTGGTAAAGTTGTGAAAGTTTTTCTTTCCCAGTGCCCCAGAGCAAATTATCACATGTTAATTCTGAGTTTTAAGGAGGCCACATTATGTCAGTTTTATGTCCAATCCACCAACCACTGAATTTGTCTGGAGGATACTCTCTTACTGGAAAAGCGTAAGGTACTGGGCTGCCTCTTTGTTGCAGGATAGTTGTTGCCTTGAAACTAGGCATCAGGCCACATCTGAAACATGTTCAAGTCAGCAACCATCATGACAATCACTTTTAGAACATTTTCATTACACCAAAAAGAAACCTCATACTCATTAGTAGTCACTCCCACTGCCTCCCAAGGACTACCACCACCACCCTGAGCCATAAATACCCAAAATGTGGTCTCTCATGACTGACGTCTTTCATTTAGCATAATGTGTTCAAGGTTCTTCCATGTTGTAGCATGTAGCAGTGTTGGTAGATACTTAATCTCTTGAAAGTCCTCTTTATTCAGCATCTTTTAAAAAATACTTTTCCAATATCAAGTACTTCTAGGTGGCTTTTGCTTTATAATCTAGTCAGTTTCCCTGTTAATAATGTCAGCACTTCAGGTGTTAACTGATAGATTCAGAGATTTGTTGCTGTATGAGTTAACGAAATCTATCCACTCCCTAGTAAAAACTTTTCACTTTGCTTTTCAGCGTTTAGGAGATAGACCTAATCCAAATAGACCTACTTTCAAAAGATGTTAAACATAACTATTATACTCCAGGGAGTTTTATGCTATTTACATTGATCCTGTTTTATGTTTTTATTCTTTTTTTGTAGTATTTTCTTGGATATGTTAGAAACAATTTGAGGAGCTTTTATATATTTATGAAGAGATTTGTATCTGTGTTAAAGTGTTTCATGTATATTCTTTGTTCTACTCATAGCCTTTTGAAATATCTTTTTCCAATGTGTTAAGTCAAAACTTACCCCAAATCATTTGATCACTTGTTCAGAGAGCTAAGATCTTAAAGGAATTGATTGCCTAACACATCAAACATCCAGAATCAGTGCTCTTGGTTTGACCACACTAACTCCATTTAAACCTGAGCAATTTTTCTTGATATTTAGTTGTTATATTTCTAAGTATTTTAAGTTGGGACATGTGGAAAAGTTTTCTTTGGCCATCTATTGGAAGCTGAATCACATATCAGTAACACTGCGTAAAAGCATTCTTCATTCTTGAAATGTCTATAGGGTTTTTTGTTTTTGTTTTACCAAATACCTGTAGATTAAATTGTTATTTGAAGGCGTACTCAGAGAGGTTCCTAACTATTCAAATTGTTAATGTGCATTGATTTTCTTTTGCAGAAGCTGAGTATCTATGGTGACTTGGAATTTGTGAATGAACAAAAGCTAAACAGATACCCATCTTCTTCTCTTGTGGTTGTTAGGTCTAAAGCTGAAGACCATGAAGAAGCAGGGCCTCTACCTACAAAAGTGAATCTTGCTCATTCAGAAATTTAAGCTTTTTTTTCTTTTTTAAAGGAAGGGTAATAGACATCTAAATTTTCATTCCTCATAGAGCTTCTAAAGATGGTTTCATTGGATAGGACTTAAAAATCACTATAAAATGCAAATAAAGTTACCCAAATCTGTGAAGACTGTATTTGCTGTAACTTTATCTGTAATTTCTTTCCTAATAATTTAAGAGATGGATATTTGGGGTTGCATTTTTATTTTACTAATACCTGTAGCTATTTTATTATTTACATTGTTTTTGTTTGTTTTCTTTCTTAGCCAAATTCTGTGAGCTGATCATTGCTCTTCCCCACCTCCTGCCATAATACTGTCTGTCACCTTAGTTAATAAACTGAATACTCAATAGGATTTGATGCTTTTGCTCAGAAATGGCCCACAAGCTGTGTTTTGAGATTTAGCAGGAAATGCCCTTTAATGACACTACACTTTCAGTGGTATTGACTGAAATCATTAAAATTTTATTTGAATAATTATGTGCCGAAATTTGAGTTAATATACTCCTGATTTTCCAGATCGTTCCTTTCACCCCTACCCAACCAGAAAAGAATTATGAAATGTTCTGTCTATTGCTATGTAATAGGATGATCAGAGAACAAACTGAAGCAAAGATGAACCTCTAAGAAGTACGTTTTATGTTATTTTGTATAGTCTCTAGAATTTTTGTTGGATGAGTCTTTCCAAAGAACTGTTTTTCTCTGTTAGAAAGCATATCATGTGTAAGTTAAAGATATTTTCAGAGAAAATGTTTCATGTTGACAATAAGAATCAGACTCTTGTGATGCAGAATTAAGTATAGATTTCACACTTGGCAAAGACTTGTTATCATTCCTTTAACCTACAGTAATGCAGATTTAAGAGTAAGGGTGACATTAGGTGACACAGTGCACCTCGGTCTCAACATGATCCAGTGTCTTCACAGCACGGAGCGTTACAGACCTTTGCAGAGCAGTACTCTCCTGACTCGCCGGGCGTTGCTGGCACAGGCGGTAGGGCCACTTGAGCGCCGTGAGTCACACCTTACCACACAGCTGGACTGTCCGCTTGCTCGCGGTCAGGAGGAAACACAGTTAACTACGCAAGTCACACTTGGGTCACGAAATGATAGGTTTGGGTTTTTTAAAGAGTTTGTCTAGACTTGGGAGAGAGGGGTTTGAAAGTACGTGCACACATCCAGATGGGGAAGAGGGAAGGAATTACTGGGCAGTCATCTAGCGGTCATTGTCCCTTTCTTATTTCTTGTGAGAAAACAGTTGAAAAACATGAGGCAAAGATTAGAGTCACCTAAAAAAAAAGTCTTATCCCCCCCCATGATACATACTTATATCCCTTAATGGGGCACAGGCTTAACAGTAATGCACCCAATGAAACAAGCTGAGGGGGAGATCTGCAAAGTGCTGCACGTGTGTAGGAGCTTGAGAGCCCTGAGGCCTTAGGAAAGGCCTCCCTTCTAAAACAGCACAAAGTGAAGCCTACATAAGGAGCAACTGGATAATTGTCCTGGATTCTACCCCCTTCCCTTGGTCTTGTTTCTCTTTGCTTCTTGAATGAGGTACCCCTGAGACACTCTTATTCCTCTTGAAAGTACTGATTCGAGTTTAGACAAACTTTCCCCTCTTGTTTATGAGACAGTTCCATAGATGTGGCAATACCCAGTCATTCCTGTTATTTAGTAGGCACTCAAATATTCGTGTTCTGCCTTTTTAGTTTAGCATGATTAGACCAGACTGACATTTTCAGGAAAAGTTTTACTTTAAACAACAAACTCACCACCCCCCTAAAATTCCATCACAAGCAACAAAACCAGTCCTTTCTTTTAAAGTTTAGCCCTTCTTGGATGGGTCCCTCTTCACTTGTTTCCATGAGACAGGCAGCACCTGCTTTCCTACCACACAGCATCTTGAGAATCTTATCTTGGTCCTAGGCAAATTGTCAAGACCCTTGAGTCTCTGATTCAAACCTCCCAGGCTCCCAAGAAGGTCCTTGGATCAGGTCCCTGGTCTAAGAGACATACTAATTCAGACAGTTGCAGAGAAGGCAGTAACCACCGTAGTGAATGATCTAGGCCCAAGATTCCCAATCTTTTCACAAAACTTTACAGACCCTTTTATTTATGATACGTTTTTCCAGTAAGTCAGAAATTACCAGGTTATCTGGCCTATCAATATCGTCTCAGAGAGATGGCATGCATTATCAGCCAACCTGAGCTGCTGATCATCGTATGAAATCTACTATTTTTACTCTGATAGTCCAGCCAAAAGCAAACAACTTTATCCTTTGTTACTGGTCTGGCTTTATCTTAGATATATGTGCCATTTCCACTATGATTTTGAAATATATAAAATAGCTGTTAAGATTTTTATGGGCTCTTAAGTATCTTAGGACACGTATTGGGAATTATTGATCTAGAATTATTGATCTATTTCTAGACCTTTTTGGATAAAATTAACCAGCCCCACCCCACCCCCGACTTTTGGAGCAAACTATAAAACAAGTCTTATCTGAGTTCCATACCACCACACCATGGTGGGGATTTTGCACAGGTATCCTCTTCCAGATTCAGTGTTAACTATCCAACAACCACTTGAGAGCCTGAGTGTCCTGCCTTGTGCTGGGTGATAGGACTTCAGCAACAAACAAAAATGGTTCCTCAAAGTCTGGGGACTATTAATGTGATAAGGTCTATGACCAGATAAGCATAGAGTACTGTGGGAGGACGTAGGAAGACCTATGGGAGGAAGCAGTATCACAGCTTAAACCTGGAGGAGGAGGAGGGAAAGTTAAACAAAAAAATACTCCAGGCAGTGGGAGCCATGCACGGAAAGACCTAGATGCCCGAGGGTGGGGACAGCAAATTGGTTAGCAGGTTGTGGTAGAGCATGCAAGAGCGTAGCAATGGATGTGGCTGGGCAGGCAAGATAATAAAGGACCTTATAAAACCTGAACTTGATCCTGAGCACAATGGAAGCCATAGGAAGGTTTTTAAGCAAGAGAGTTACAGTGTTTTAGAACCATTCACTTGCCAGCAATGTGCAGGTAGACCAGAAGGGCAAGTTCAGAAGCCGAAGGTATCAGTTCTGTAGTAACCTCTAAGATCTATTAAATTGTATACTTATCCAGCCACACTGAAATGGGAAATTCCATTTCCTTCCCAGAGTTCTTTTTTTTTTTTAATGCCCAATACTATTTCATTTTACTTCACATGTATTTTTGAGCCCTTATCTATAAGTCTCTCTATGCCTCCACATTATTGTTTGGATGGTAAATCCTAGGACTGGTCTCAGGGGTCCTGATCACAATCTAAGTGCTGCCAAGCAGACTGGGAAGGCTGTTCTGTGGAGCCCAGGCTTCTTACCAGACTTACATTGGGCTAAATTTTTAAACCACAATGCTAGGTCAACTTACCACTATGCTCAAATTCTAGGTTTGCCAACCGAGCCTCTATGAACCCAGTGTGCTTCTGAGCCCCTCCCACCAGGTGTCCAGTTGCTAAGATTGTCATGTTTACATTTGAGTATCAACATCTGAGCTACCTTTTTAATCTTCCTTTCCTTGACTACTTGTTCTAAACTAGAGTCTGGGAGTAGAAGTATGTACAGTAATAGAGATCAAAGAGTGAAATAGTGGAAAATGTGGACTTCTGTGAGAAGCTAGCTTGTACAATCTGTGGATTTTCCGACTCCTTGGAATAATTAGGTTGGGAAGCATAGTTTATATACCTTTTCTCAAATTTGTGATTGTTGAAGCTCCATATACTTCACAATTAAGTGTTCTCTTCCTGTGATGTTGATGACTTAACTTGTTGAGAGCAAGTGTTCATAACCTTTTTCACACCATGGACCTTTTTGGCAATCTGATGAAGCCTGTGGACTCCTCAGAATCATGTTTTTAGATGCATAACACTAAATATGAAGGACTGCAAAGGAAACTAATTATGTTAAAATATAGTTAAGACATTTTTAAGATTTTGTGGTTGTGTATATATGTTCTTCTTTATTAACACATAAATAAAGGTCTAGTGGTACTTCTAGAATCTCTGTAATTCCAAAGTAATTTCAGGTTATTATTTCAAAATAACCTGCAACAATTGTAATATCTGAATCTCTGTGGTTTCTATTGGTGACAAAGTCACAGGTACTGTTCATAGACTGTCGATTGTGGCCTACATTCATAGTTGAAGGAAATGCTATATTTCCGTTAGAAGTTAGTGAAAATAAAGATTTATTTCTTTCCCATCTAAGTGCACTAAACCCTTGGTTTAGAGGTTGTCTAACTTGCCATTTTTTTTAAAGTTTCTATTTAAATTCCAGTTAGTTCACAAACAGTTTTACTTTGTCATTTTAGGAGCAAAATATTTTTGTTTGTTCAATTCTAAATTATTTGGGCCTTTTTTTTTCCTTTTTTTACTGTTTCCTGTGTGCTTTTTATACTTGAATTGTTCTGCAACATTGGGACAGCAATAATTGAAGGCTTGGGTGGAAAGAAATTAGTGACTGATTAGACAACAAAAGCTCGATAATGTTACCTCAAGACATACTGTCGTGCAGTCATTGCTGGAGCCCTGCACCTGTCGATTCATAATGCATAAGTATGTAAACTTCGATAAAATCTGGATCATCTGCATTAAACAATACTGTAATGCTATCTTGTAACAGTGTCTGCTTAGATCTCCCATGATGGTGTTTGTGCTCTCCACCAAGCCCTTTAGAGCAGTCTCACCATCCCCTTAAATGGGTGCTTACCACATTCCTTTAGGAAAGCAGGCTGGGGCCCGCCATTTCCATTCTAGAGTTGAGTAGACAGTCTGAGAGAGGAGAGACACCAGTCAGGGCTTCCCAAGTTATGGGAGGCTTAGGGGAGGAGTGATAAATGCTGAGGCAGGGACAGGCCTCACCTCTAGGCACGTCTGGAAGGAGGTCCCTGGGTCCATCTAATGGTGGTACCTGTTAGCATTCTCTAACCCAGAGTTGGGCCCTGGACTAAGAAGCAGTCCTAGTAGCTCTCTGTAATTATAAACAAACCAAGGCCTCCAGAAACAATATTGTGCCCCCAAAGGGAGCAGAACATTTTCACATACGTGCACTGATTTCATTCTAACCATAGCGCTCTGAGGCAAGTGTTCTTGTCTTCATTCTCCAGATGAGGACATGGATTTCAAGAGGCTGTGACTTGCCACCTTAAATTAGTATTAATTTGGCAGAGTTTGGATGAAGACCCAGGTCTGTCTGACAAGCTGAGGTTGGCTGATCGCATGTCCAGAGGGTTTTCCCCTAGCCACAGCCAGGCCAAGACAGAGCCCCAGACAGTAAGGTATATAGGGAAAGGTCAAACTGGGGAAGAAGGGAGAGTCAAAGAAGGCTTCATGAAGTGAGATTTTTACTTGGTTCTGGGTTCTGGGCACAAAAGATGGATTTAGAAAGGCAGAGGGAGACAGCAGAAGCCACTCTAAGCAAGTGACAAGCTACAGTCCAACAAAAAGAAATCCACAAACCAATTAGAAAAAGACAAACCACCCATAGAAAAATGAATGACAGATGTGAAAAAGCAATATGCCAGGGAGGAAATCCATATGACCAATATATAAAAAAGGGCAGCACAATACATGGGGTCGGGCAAGGCTCTCCATTTGAGGATCTTGTTAAGAAGCAGGTTCTGGTTTGGCGGTGCTGGAGTGAGACCCCCAGTTCTAACCAGCTCTCAGATGATACAGACGCTGCTGGTCTGAGGAACACACTTCAGAAAAGTAAGGGTGTAGGTACAGGTAGAGTGTGAACTTTTCAGCCAGCCAGATCTGTATCCCAGCTCTGCCACTTTTCAACTGTGAACCTTGGTCAAGTAACTTAGTGGCTGTGTGCCTCAGTGTTCTCATCTGTAAAATGGAGATCATAGTCCCCATATCCTGTGGCTGGGAGGACTAAATGAGTTCACATACATAAAGCATTTGGTACAGCGTGTGGTAAAAGTAAGTGTTCAGTACTTGTCAGTGATTAGTCGTAGCAATAATAATTACTAGAGATGTACAGATGAAACCACCCGCACCCGAAGACACCATTTTGCACCTATCAGACAGACGCAGGTGTCAGAGAGTGAGCATTTTGAGGCTAGGGAGAATGAAGATGGAAACTGTCACACGCTGCTAACGGGAGTGCAGATTGGTATGGCCCCCTGGGAGAACGGCATGGCAAATTATGCTAAAATCGAGGTGCCCCACCGTGTGATTCTGTGTGTGTGTGTGTCTGTGTGTCTTGAGAGAGCAACAGCTCCTAGAAGCATCCACGGCATATTCAGGAAACTGGTCGACTCTGGGGAGAGAAGGAAGGGAACACAACTGGGAAGAAAAGACGCCTTTGATTTTGCTAAACTTAATAGAAAAAAAGGCTAAAGCAAAAATGACTAAATCTTAACATTTGTTAACTCTGGAGGGTAGATAGATAATTATTTGTTACCTAGTTTTCCCTACTTTTCTGTAATAAGTTTTGGGGACTTTTTTTCCCCAGGGGAGGAAAGGGGGGAAGAAGGGAGAGGTTAAAGCAAATAGGCAGAGGGGACCTGGTATGGGCTTGGATGTGGAGTGGGGAGGACAGAGAGGTCCTTTGACTGGGGCGCTGCCTTTCTTCAGGAATGAATGGAAGAGGAGTTTAGAGAGGTAAGTGAGAAGCTGAAGCTCAGAGAGGTTAGCTCCGAGGTCACGCAGCTAGCAGCGGGGGGCCCTTTGGACTGTCAGCACCCAAGTTCCTGCTCTTTCTAGAAGTGTACCCAGGCGTGGCTCGAGCAGGCCCCAGCCAAGGCCAAGGGAGCTCAGCAGGGTTGCCCAAGGGAACCCATGGTAGACATCTCTAGCCAATCACAAAACCCTGAGTCCTGACCTCAGAACCCTCCTGAACCCCATGTTCCGGACATCCTCTATCCATCAGTCGCCGTTGGCGTACAAGATGAAATCTAGTTCGCATCTTTGGCAGATGCCGTGGGGTGTCCAGCCCACACTCCCCAACCCGTTCCACTTCAGAGCAGGTCAGCCAGGCTCGCCACGGCCAACACAGGCAGCTCGGCGCCCACGGCAGGCCAGTGGAGCCGGCAGGTCATACCCCAGCAATTCTCAGCCAATGACTGGCAAGAGCTCACAAGCACATCCCCCGCCACCCCCACCCCCCCACCCCCGTGCCCTCACCTTCACAGGGCTGGTAACTCGGAGGCACGCCTTCTCCCTTGGCTCCTGGAATTCCGTGGCAGGAGAAATTTCCATCTGCGCATCGTGGGAACGTGCCTGATCACATGCCAGTTATGGGGTCCTTCCCTTCCCTGTCTCACTCGCCCCACTCCCCAGCTGTCGTTTCCAGGGATCACTCTCAATTAAACCTACTTCCAGTCTGGTCTTATGGTCTGATTATGGGAGTCCCCAAGATGCCCCCTTCATCTAGTCGAATCCTTTCATTTTATGGACGAGGGAACTGAGGCTCAGCAAAGGGGAACAACTTGCCCATACCAGCGCCGTGGCAGGGCCCTCGGGAGAACCTGTTCTCTTGGCTGAGGGGTTAGCCCTTCCTCCGGGGCTGTTGTCTCCGGAGAGCTGTTCCTGCACTGATCCATCCCACCGCCACCTCAGGGACTCCAGTAGTTCATATCCCAGGGCAAAACAGAAGGCCAGTCACAGGGTAGACAACCCCTGGGCGTCAGAGGCAGGCTGCAGAGGGACCTTCCCCGGAGGCCCTGCGCTCAGTTCTGAGGTGGACATCTCTCCTGCTTTGGTCCTCCAGCCAGTCCCTTGAGCTCCCAGGGCCTTGGGCTCCTCAGCAGTGGGATGAGGCTGCCACCTGCAGGGTGGGTAGCAAGGGTTATTCAGGTGAGCAACCCGCCCGCCCCTTCCCCATCACGGGCACCATCTCTCAAAAGATGAAAAGGCACATGGCCACTTTTTTAAAAGAAAATAATTTAAAATTATATTTGCGTTTTAATTTTAGTGGAAAATGCATATTCATTCTCCACATAGATTACCTATTAAATTGAACAATAAGAAAATGATTCCTGTTTTTTAGCCACTAAAACATTAATTCTGGGTATTTCTGCCTGGATCTTCATGCAGCTGAGGGGCCTGAGAGCCCCCGGTCTCACCACTGATGTGGAGGAAAAGCAGATCCGAACCCCGCTTCCCCCTCCCCACTGTGTGACCTAGGGGCAGTTTCTTCCTCTCTGCACCTCAGGCTCTTCGTCAGTAATGTGGGCAGCAGGACTCCCACCTTGGAGTGCTCCATCAGAGGGCGGAGGGGAAGGGCCAGGCAGGAGCCCGGGAGGGGACTTCCCGCAGGGAGGGTGTGGCCAGGCCTGGCCTGCTGTCCTCCTTCCGCCAGGCTGCCCCTGGTGACAGGGCAGGAACCTGTGCTGACTTCTCTGCACAGGGCGCCCCAGTGCCGGGAGGCCGGAGCTGGGAGCCGGAGGCCGGAGACATGAATAAAATCTTCCCCCAGGTACGAGCTGCTTTAAAATGGCTCCCCAACCTGGGGGAACCAACCCTGGGGCAAAGAGTGGGCTTAAGTAAAGAGGGGAGGCGCTGAGGTGGCCCAGGTCTCCCTTGCTCTGGAGGCTCCCTCCCAGGTTGTAGGGGACCCAGCGGGTGAACCGACTGCATAGTTCGGGTGGCGGGCGCTGGAAGGGGGCCAGGGGAGGGAGCGGTCAGCATTATGGGAGGCGGCATCAAGGAAAGCCCCTCCAAGGATGAGCCTGAGCAGGTTTGAAGGATGAATGTTTGCCAAGTGGACAGTGGGGGGAAGGGCACTGCGGGCAGCAGGCCCGGTCCAGGCGAAGGTGTGGAATCGCGAATCGGGCGTGATGGGCTTGAGGCACGCAGCACACTGGCAGGCGTGCGGCCCATGATTCCACGCCAGGCTCTCCTTGACCCTTCTGAAGACCCCTTCTGTCTGGCTCCCAGAGGCTGGCCCTCGGCCCACCTAAGCCCACCCCTCCCTCTGTTCTCTTGGGCAGGGAGATGGCAATGACAATGCTGCTGGAGCCAAAGCCCTCCCTGGAGGGGAAGGTAAAGGACAGAGCTCCCGGGGATTGGGGGGGGGCTCCCTTGAGGTGGGGCCACTGCTACAGAGGCAGGAACAGGGCTCCCTAAGGCCCCCGCCATCCCCCAGACCTCTGCCTCCACACTGACGTCGTCTGCTCCTGGCTTCCTGGCTGCCGGGCTGACAGTCACCTGCTTAAGAGGGGGGGTTCTTTCACTCCATGCATTTGTTGAGTGCCTATCTGTGCTGCCTACCACACATCCCATACAGTTTCCATGATGACCCAAAGAGCTCGGGAGCCCATTCCCTGACTTGCTGGGTGACCCGGGCCATTCTCTGTACCTCTGAGGGATAAAGTAGGCGGGATCACACACTTAGTGAGCACCTACAGTGTGCCACTGACTCACCATGCACCCAGGACAGGTTGCTTTGCCTTTATGCAATAAAGGAAGGAACACACGTTTATTGAGCATCTACTGTATGCCCTGTCGTGGCCCACATTTGTCAATGAGGAAAGAGAACCAGAGGAAGATAAAAATAATATCAGGTATAAAGGATCAACACCCACCCCAGCCCCCCCAACCCCGCCCTAGTCTGCCTGGCAGCATATGGTCTCTTTCAGCCCCTGGGACAGCTCTGAGAAGGGGTCCTATTTGGAGACAATAACAGATGAGGCAGCTGAGGCTAAGGGAGTTTGGGGAGCTTGGCCAAACTGGGATCGTGTACAGCTGGGAGGTGGGAGAGATGGATGGAGTTCAAATTCAAGTTGGGGTTCCTCTGCTGGCAAAGTGCCTGTGCCCTCATTCACAGCTCCCCGCCGGCCCCTGCTGGGCATGGTTGTGGGACAAATATCCTCCTTACCCCATCTGTCCAGGGAGGGCCGGCACTGAAGGGCTTCTGAGCTCCAAAGAGGGGCATCTTTGTGGGCCCGGGCCAGGTGCTGCCAGTCCTGTCTCAGGTCCCTCCTGGGACCCTCCCCTCCCCCCCTCCACACCCTGTGCTGCACAAATATTTGAGGAACAGCTGCTTGAATGCTCGGGCTCCACGCTGTCTCCCTGGTTACCTGAGTTGGCCCTGTGTTTGCCGACCAGTGAGCCACCACCAGCCCTGTGGGGGGGGGCGGGTTTTCAGCTCAGTTCCCCACACCCTTGCGCCAGGCCTTCACTCCCACACACTCTCCCTTGAATGCCTTCCCCTGGCACCCTCCCACCCCTGCCTGTGGAAATCCCACCTGGGCTCCTGGCACCCCTCCCTCCGGCACCCGCGGCATTATAGCTGAAACCTTTAGAGCACTGTGTGCCAAGCACTGTTCTAACCGGTTCACTAGCTTAGCTTAGTCCTCTCAACAACCCTAAGGTAGATATTATGACCCCCCTCCCCACCCGCCTTTCCACATGAGGAAACAGACGTAGAGAAATAAAGTGCCTTCCCAGTGTGGTCCAGCTGGGAGTCCAACCAGCATCAGCTGGCTCCATAATGGACGGTCAGTTGGCATCATTCAAAGGTTTTGGCATCGACTCGTGTCCCAGCTCTGCACGAGGTGATCTGGACCTTTTCTTCTCTGAGCCTCAGTTTCCTCGTCTATAAAATAAAGGTTGTTTTTGAAAAGTAAAAGCAATTGCTACCTAGGGCCTGCTTTAGCTTTTCTCCAGGCAGTGGCTCACTAAGCAGGTGTCCATTTCTCCTGGCCTCCTGAGGAGAAGTCCTCAAAGGAGGACAGCGGGATGAGGGCCATGATGCAGGGATTCGGATGCTCATCCCAACTGCTACTCACCAGCCACTGGCCCGGGCGAGGGACGGGTGCTTGGTGGAGGTAGGCCCACAGGCAGAACCAAGAGCATCATAGAAGGCTCAGGAGCCCCCTCCTCCAAGGCGCCCTTCCTGCCCCCAACCCCGCAGGTGGGGAGGCGCATCTGTAGGGGCAGGCAAGGGGCATCCCTGGTGGCCACTGGTTTCCCACCCTGCACGTAGGCTGCGGCCCCCTCTGCTGCTCGAGCAGGGGTGCTTGCCTCTCGGCCTTCTTGCTGCTCCTGCTGGTGACTCTCGCAGCCCTGATCGCCCTGGTCACCATCCTTGGACTCCCACCGCGCACACCAGGTCAGTGTGGTCCACAAAGGGTGGTCCGGGCTTGCTAGGAGGGGATGGGGACCACAGAGTGATAAGGAACCCTAACGCTGCTGGCTTCTCCACGATGAGACACATCCAGGACTCTGAGCTGCCATTTGCACGTCTGTAATATGAGTTATTGAGAGGACCCCGCTCTGATGTCACCTTCCTCAGGAACCCTTCCCTGACCCCCAGGCTGGGCGGCGTGCCTTGGCCCCCACAGCCCCCACACTTCCTGGGGGGTGCCGTCCATCTGTGTGTCTGCCTCCACCAGAGGACAGGGCCATATCTGGTCTATCCCTGCAGCCCTGCCTCATGGAGCTAATAGTTTGGAGATTAATGGACATTAATCAAAGAAGTCCATTAAGGCAGGGTTAATAGGGGCTCTGCGAGTCTTGAACAGGGGCTCTGACCCAGGCTAGGAGTCAGGTGGGCAGCTTGAGAAGTGAAAGGAAGCGGGACCATGAAGAAAAGGTGGGCACTGGTTAGTGGAGGGGCAACAGGAAAAGCCTCCAGGCACAGGGAAGGCCTGGTGCAGAGTCCCGAGGGTGGGAGGAAATGTGAGGAGGAGACACAGGAGGCCAGTGGCTACGAGGGCTAGAGCAGTGAGCAGGGCGGGTGCCCCGGGCCTCAAAGGCTGTACTGGGGAAGGGTCACCGTCCAGAGCGCCATGGGCAGGGGCTTCAGCTGGGGTTGGGGTGTCATTTCTGAGAGATGGCTCTGTAGCCAGGTGAGGGGTAGAAAGGGACAAGGGGGAGCAAGGGGTAAAATCCACAGTACTCTACACCCTTGTGCAAGAACATGGGCACCGAGTGAACACGTGAGGAGCTGCACTCGTGCCCGTGTGTACACACACGTGCGCCCATGAGTGTATGTGCACGTCTGTGTGTGCATACCTGTCTATATGAGAGTGTGTATCGGTGTGCATGAGTGTGCACGTCTGTGTGTGTGCATGCGTATCAGTGTGTGTACGTACGTGTGCCAGCGGGGATGTCTCTGAGACTCAGCCCCCCTCCCACTAGCCGAGACTGCTCCAGGAGGTGAGAGGTGGGTCCTGGGCACCCAAACACACCTGCGCAGGCCCGAGCCAGGGTGACTGCCCCATCTTGTCTGCCATTTTCTCTCCTTTAATTCTTTAGAGCAGCCCGGGGGCGGGTGTCCCCCCCAGTGGGATGGAAGGGAAGATGCTCAGCTGCCCACCATTCCTGGACACTGGGGAGCCAGCCCCAGCCTCGGGGAAGAGCAGGGTCAGCGGGCCTGGGCTATTAGCCATGTGACTGGGCCTTGTACCTCTCTGAGCCTTACTTTTCTCATCTGTAAAATGGGGCTAAGGATGACACCTCCCAGAGCTATTTGGGGAAACAGAATACAAATGTCAAAGTGCTCTGCAGCCTGTAAAGTTGTGCCCCAATGTCAGGATTGTGGCATAATGGTCCCCAGCCAGCCCCAGTAGATTGCTTCTGACAAGCTGACCTGGCACCAGGAACTCCACCATTATCAAAACCACTGCACTGGGCGCCTGGGTGGCTCAGTTGGTTAAGCGACTGCCTTCGGCTCAGGTCATGATCCTGGAGTCCCGGGATCGAGTCCCACATCGGGCTCCCTGCTCAGCGGGGAGTCTGATTCTCCCTCTGACCCTCCCTCCTCTCATGCTCTCTCTCTCTCTCTCATTCTCTCTCTCAAATAAATAAATAAAATCTTTTAAAAAAAATAAAATAAAACCACTGCATTGACTGGAGCCCTGTCCTCAGGAGCTTCTGTGAGACTGTCAATAAGCTCTCAGTAAAGGAGGGAACCGTGAGTTACTCTGCACTTTCTGTGTTCTAAGGTTATTCACACAAAACCTTGTATGTAATCTCCCGAGCAGTCCTGTGGGGTGTGTGCTCTGGTCTCCATTGTACAAAGAAGGAATCTGAGGCTCAGAGAGGTCAAGGCACCTGCCCAAGATCACACAGTCGGCAAACGGTCGAGTGGGGCTTGGACCCAGCCCAGTATCCTCCTGGCCACCCCCGCCCCTTGGGCCAGCTCAGCGTGGGGCCGAGTTACAGGAACTTGTGAGCACCACTCTTGACCCTCTGCGGTCTCCGCCTGCCAACTCAGGGGCCCAGATCTGTGTGACGCTGACGAACAGGACAGGCTTCCTGTGCCACGACCGGAGGAGTTGCATCCCTGCCAGCAGGGTCTGTGATGGCATCCGCACCTGCTCCCACGGCGAGGACGAAGCCGAGGCCATGTGCCGTGAGTACCTGCTCAGTCTTGCCCTGCCCCACGCGGACCCTCCAGGGCCCGTTTGGGGCCACCCCCCGCTCCAGTTCTCCCTGCAGCCACTCTAGAGCTCTAGTGTCCCCAGACAGACCAGACGCCTTCCCGTCCCCAGCCCTGTGCTTGTATGGCACCCCAGCGAGGAACAGGGGTCCTCAGCCCAGCGCAGGCGCAGGCACACGTACGTGCCCACGCTAGGAAGGCCTTCACTCCGCACAGCTCCCCTCCCAGAGAACCCATATTCATCTTTCGAGGCAGAGTTCAAGCATTAACTCCACCAGGAAGCCTTCCCTGACTCTCCAAGTAGGTCAAGGTCCCTCCTTGGGGCTCCCATAGCCCCGCTGCTTCCCTGTGTCCCAGCCGGACCCACATTGGCACATTTGCCACCCCCATCAGACCGTGAACCCCTCGAGGGCGGGCCTGGTCTGCTTGACCTGGGGGCCTCTGTACCTCGCAGAGGAGTCTCTGAGATGATTCCCTGAACGGACGATGGAACAAGTGAATGAAAGAATGAATGAATGAGTGAATGAATGAATGAGTGACTGAATGGGTCCCAGACCTTAGAGACCTGACAGTGCCCAGGAGAGAAAAGCCCCGGCTACATGGGCCTAGGCACTTTCCACGTAGGAGGTAGAGAGAGTCTGGGGAGTTGGAGCGGGTGGAGTGGGGGAGTGGATGCGGGAAGGGTCACTGCATCATGGACCTTCTAGACTAGAAGAGACGTCAAAGGTCATCTAGTGCATGTCACAGCTCATGCCCAAATGTCTCCTAACAAACCCACCTAGCCTCTGCTTGCATATTCCTGGGATGGGGGGCTCACTACAGCCTGGGGCAGCTGCTCCCCTCATCACATGGTTTTCACAGGAGTGTCTCCCGCGGACTGAGTTTAGAGCTGTCCCCCTGTAGTGTCCTTGATTGGTTCCAACTCTCTTCCCTCATCTGAACCACATTTGAATCTATCTCCCGTGATGGTGGCACTGCATGGATTTGAAGATTGCTTTCCTGGCCGCCATGAGTATCCTCTTGCCAGGGCCACACTCCACACTGCTACGGTCATGCCCCTCGGGGCTGGTTTTCTCCACCCCACCAGCACACCATAGGACACACACCAGCTGCCCTTGCCCCCCTCTTCGGTCGGGCTCTAGAAGCATCCGTGACATTTCTGGCCAGCCCTGGCTAGTCCAAAGAACAAAGGCTTTTCCCCTCCCAAAGGCCTCTCGTCATGTGGCCTGAGTTTGTGTTCTTTTTTGGTAGCGCCTTTGCACCACTGCCTAACACAGAACCCACTTTCAAGAATGGTGCTCTGACTCCCTCTCTCACAAAGTCTGTGAACCCACAACTTCTGCATTCTGGCGCCCAAGTGCAAGACTTCACATTTATTCTTGTTACGTTCCTGTTGGAGGAGGTTTCCTGGAGGTGAAGGAACTTGAGCCTGGCCTTGAAAGTGGAATGGTTTTGGAGAGGTGTCAGAAAGGACATTTCTGGAGGAAGGAATAGTGCAAGCAATGGTGTGAGGCGGGCATGCCCCAGAGCTAAGCCGGGAATGAACGAGGGAGATGCCGCTCTCCGGCCATCTTGTTGGGCAGACAGGGAAAGAATCCTCCTCTCCCCTTGACTTGGCCTTCTCCCCAGGAAACCTTCTCCTGTGCCCTTCTCCTTGTGAGCCCGGGTTTAGGGGTGGCCAGGACAGTCCAGCTCCAGATAGACGTCTGGAGGCCAGATGTGGACTTCCCCCTGCTTCATCTGTCCCACTGTAGGGGACATGCCCCAGAGCCTCCCCAGCTTCCTCGTCGCCCACTGTGGAGACCCATCTTCCTGGATCTATTCAGACCAAAAGTGTGATGGGGCCAACAACTGCGGGGACTGCTCAGATGAACTGAGTCCAGGTACGGGTCTGGGCACAGGCTAGGCTGGGGCAGGGGGCTAGGCAGTGGCCAAAGGGCAGAGCTTGACCAGAGAATCTCAGAGGTTCCCCTGCCTCCCCTTCTTGCATTCCATGAAGAAGGTTTCCACTGCTGCTTGAATGCCTCCTGTGGTGGAGGGCTTGCTACCACTCCAAGTGGCTTCTGGAGGCTTATTCTTCTGTGGTGGGACACCTACCTTCAAGGGCACGGATGAGAAAACCAGGGCCCAGAGGGTCATGCAAGGAGTATGTACAAGGCCAAACTGGGATTTCAGCATGAGTTTCCCTCCTCTCCTCTGCACCTCCCAACCACCCCGTGAGGAAAGCAGGGCAGGAATCACCAGCCCCAAACTTATATGTAGGTAAACTGAGGCCAGAGCAGAGAAGGGACTTCATAGAAGAAGGGGTAGGAAAAGAGCAGGAATGTAAACCCAGGTCTCCTGCCTCCCAAGTCTGGAGCTCTTTCACTGTCCCAGACTTTCCTTTCAATTTCTTCCCCATTGTTCAATCAGCAAAACATGTGCCGAGCACTGGTACCTGTGCCTGGTGCCAGAAAGGACTCAAACATGTGTCCAACCCCCGGGACTAACATCATGCTGAGGCCAAAAGGACGTGCTGGGGACCTAGAGAGGGGTTTTTTTGAGGGGACGGGTGCAGGTAAGAATCAAGGGAGACTTCTTAGAAGAGGCGGTATTCGAGCAAGCTTTAGAGAGTGGACAGGTTTCAACAGGCAGAAGCTGAGCATGCAGGAAAGCACACTGGGGGCCCAGGGTACAGAGCAAAGGAGGGAAGTCTGTGAGGCATCCTCAAGGAGCCTGTCATAAGTCGGCTGGTGTGGCTGAGTCAGGGTGAGGGAGGGAGGACAGGCTGGGGGAGAAAATATGCTCCCCTTAATATCAAACACTGGCCGTGTGCCTGGCCCTTGGCTTATCTTCCTTAATAACAACCTTGAGCCGAGGAGGAAACCGAGGCCCAGGCAGGGTGAGAGACTTGCTTGTGGTCACACAGCCTGTGATTTGGGGAGTCTAGATTCTCTCTGCCACAGGGGCGTGAGGAATACAGTCAAGCCGTGTCCGACGGGGTGGGGCTGTGGGGAGCCAGGGCTGCTCCGGCTACAGCAGCTCCCCTTCCGCTGTGCCCACAGTGACCGCGTGTCCGCCCTGTGGCCCAGGCTGGTGGCGCTGCCCCTCCACCGTCTTCGGGTACTGCGGCTGCATCCCCAGGAGCCTCTGCCGCGACCTCGTGCAGCACTGCTCCGACTGGTCGGATGAGTACTCCTGTCCCGGACCCTGAGTGGGGCCCCCCAGCCAGAGTGCGAGGCCGGCTGGAAAGGCACTGATAAGCCTTCACATGAGCATCGAATGCAAGAACACGTGGGCAGGAAGGAGGCTTCGAGATCATTTAGTGGGATCCACGCACCAGTGTCTCTGAATAAGAATCGCCTCTCCTGCTTTCAAGTTGTTCAGCCTCTCCTTGAATGCCTCCAGGGACAGGGGCTCACTACCAGGTCAGACCGCTCCTGACAAAGATGAAAGGGATCCGCGGTCATGATTTTAGGCATGTCTCTGGGGCCACACAGAAGAAAGCTGTTCCTCTGCCCCAAGACAGGCTCCAGATCCTGACCCTGCCACCCCTTAGAAAAAAGATAAAACCAAGCCAAGGAGTTCAGCTTTTATGGATGGCACATATATGTGAAGTGGATGCCACTTTCTGCCTCCTTGGGTACCCAAGACAGATATTACTGGGTTCACATGCAGCCTTAGCATTTTTCTCCACTCAGTGATCCTAGTAGGCTCTGCTGATCGATCAGAGGAGATTGCACACGAGGCAGGGTACCTGCCATCCTGCCCATGGGAAGCATCCCGGGAGGCTCTGAGCTGGAGAATAGAAGGTCAGGAGAAAGAGCAGCTTGAGGGGCTCCTCACTGCCCTTCTGTCCATCCCATTCTTCACCCTGCCACTCCCCACCCCCCACCCCATGACCAGCTGCCCAGCCAAACAGCCCAGATTTCCTGAGGGAGGGACTGTATTTTGGTCCCAGAAGCCTGAGTGAATGAGCCGTTTCTCTGAATACTTTCCTGTTTCACAATAGCCAGACAGGCAAGGGTGGGTATCCCCTCTTAAACATATGAGGAAGTCGAGGCCCAGAAGAAGAAATGACTTGCCCAGGTCATACAGCAAAGTCAATGTCAAAACTGGAACTGAAGCACGGTCTCTAGTGTCCCAGCTCCGAAGCCTTTTCTGCTCCCAATGGGATCATACCTTGGCCAGGAACAGAATTTCTGTGGGGTATTTAAAAAAGATAATCTGGGGGGCACCTGGGTGGGTTGAGCATCTGACTTTTGGTTTCAACTCAGGTCATGATCTCAGAGTTGTGAGATCAAGTCCCGCATTGGGCTCTGCACTGAGTGTGGAGTCTGTTTAAATTCTCTCTCTCCCTCTGCCCACAAATAAATAAATCTTAAAAAAATAAATAAAAACGTGAAAATAAAAAATTAAAAACTTAAAAATCTTTTTAAAATTTTAAAAAAATTTGAAGGTCAGAATGTGGTCCACCCCTATTCTGAAAAAGAGACTTAGAATTTGGAATCTGGCCAACAGGAGAGTTCCTGTTGAGGAAGACAGATATATCCCCATTGAAAATTAATAAAATATAGCAGTCTTTGGTGAGATTTGAATTGAACATAAGCATCTGAGAGACCGTTGAGCTCCAGTTCATTCTTTTCCTCACTGAGCAGCCTCCATGCACCTGCTCTGGGCCAAGGCAATGCCAGGCACCCAGGAGCAAAGAGACCTGGATCCCAGCACACGAGGAGCACAAGGTCTCACGGAGGAGGCCCCTCACACATAGAGATGGGGGGCAGCAGGAAATGCTGGGCTGAGGCCACCAAGGAGGTGGCTTTGGGGAGTGAGGACACAACCCCATCCCTGAGCCTGATGACTTGAGGACCAGCTCCTGGGACAAGGTGCCTCAGGGATCCTGGCTGAGGGACAGTCACCCTTGCCTAAGCTTCCCTCCAACTGCAGCCCAAGTGAGGCACTTGGGGCTTGCTCAGGGCATCCTCAGTTCTGATGCCTTGGGCTGGCTCGGGAGGGTAGGAGGAACACATTTGTTTCTTCCTTTCTGAGGAGGGGCTGAAAAGGCTTCCTTCCGGGCGTCAGGAAGAACAATGTCATCGGCAAACTATCTTGCGGGTTCATTGAGAAGAAAAAGTGAGATCCAGAAGGTGAATGCCACTTGGAAACATTAAAGCTTTAAGCAGAAGAAAGGGGAGTGCCAAGCACTGCGCCAAGGGCTTTAATAAATATTAAAAGGCAGTATTTAGCCAGCACTGAGTACATGCCAAGCACTATCATCAAGTTAAAAATGTCTTGTCTCTTGTATCTCATTTTTCCTAATATACACAACCATCCCAGGCACCTGGTTTGGTTAGTCACACTTGACAGAGGCATAGAGAGATGGAGTTGCTTGCCTGAGACTACAGAGCCAGGGTCGAACCTGGACAGGCCCAAATCCAGAGCCTGCCACAGCCCCTCTCTGATGTCTCACTCTTTCGCAGCCCAGATTCCCTGGAAGAGAAAGCTGGAGCCCAGGCCAGGGAGCAGCAGCCTGTAAATGGGAGGTGGCTGGCGCTGGCAGAATGGCATTTGCTCTTTTCTCTTTTATCGGTTCTTCCTTTCAGAAAGAAGCAGGTGCACAGCAACCTCCTGAACAATCCTCCATAAGCTGGGTCCAGAAAGCCACAGAGCCCAGGGCAGCCAGCCAGGCCCCTCCCCTGGTTCACATCAGCAGAGCGGGGCTGGTTGGGGCGCCGGAGGCGGGGGGGCATTGAATGCAACAGCCTGCATGGGGAACCCAGGCAGCCAGCGTCAATATTTGCCCTCTCCCAGCTTCCCTGGCCTCCCCTCTGCCTCTGAGATCAGTACTCTGAGCACAACAGGTTCTTTGCTGTGCAAACAGGCAGGGATAGATGAATGGAATTTAAAGAGGCTCAGCCTTCGCCCCAGGGTTTGGACTAGAAATCTGGTCTGGTTTAACCCTCTGAAGTCACTGTTTGCTTAGGACTCTCCGTTCATCTTAGACTCACCGAACCACAGATGTTGGAACTGGGGAGAAACTCATAGCCCAGCTACGCTTTCGACAAGAGGACACCGGGACCAGCTCAAAGTGGCACTGTCTGGTGGCCATCACTGGGATTCTGAGGGCCACCCAGCAACTCCAGGTCAAGGTAGAAGAGATTTCTCTGAATCCTCTTTAAAAAAAATAATTTAGTAAGATATAATTTACATACAGTAAATGCATAGATCTTAAGTATATGTTCTTAAGTTCAATGAGGTTTTTTTTAAGATTTATTTATTTATTTTAAAGAGAGTGAGAGGGAGAGAGCACACGCGTGCAGGGGGAAGGGCAGGGGGAGAGAATCTAAAGCAGACTCCCCGCTGAGTGGGGATCTGGGCACAGGGCTCGATCCCACGACCCATGAGATCATGACCTGAGCCAAAACCAAGAGTCGGACACTTAACCAACTGAGCCACCCAGGTGTCCCTTAAGTTCCATGAGTTTCTAAAAACAGCCTTTATTGAAGTATAATTGACCTACAATAAGTTACACATACTTTAAGTATACACTTTCATAAGTTTGACATATGTATACACCCACGAAACTATGACAATTAAGATAGTGACTATATTCATCCACCGTCAAGTGTCCTTGTGCCCCTCTGTAATCCTTCCGCCTTACCCCTCCCCAAGCCTCCCCCTCATACTCAGGCAGCCAGGGATTTTCTTTCTTCAGTATAATCTGTACTTCTTTAGAATGTTATATGAATAAAATCATATGGTATACAACCTTTTTGTCCAGCTGGCTTCTTTCACTCCGAATAACTATTATGAGACTTACCGTGTGGTAGCATGCCTGATAGTTCAGGCACTCTTGACTTACACATTCATCTGCTAATGGATTTTGGATTATTCCCAATTTTGGCTCTTGCAAATAAAGCAGCTACGATCATTTATGGACAAATCTTTATATGGACATAGTATTTTCATTTATCTTGGGGTAATTCCTAGGAGTAAAATGGCTGGATGTGGTCGGTGTATGTTTACCTTTTTTATGAAACTGCTTGTTTTCCAAAGCGGTTGTTTCATTTTGCATTCCCACCATTGAAATATGAGACTTCCATTGCTCTATATCTTTGCCAACACTTGCTGTGGTCAGCCTTTTTCATTTTTAGCTCTTTTTTTTTTTTTTAGTTTTTTACTTATTTAAGTAATCTCTACCCCCAATGTGGGGCTCGAACTCTTGGCTCTGAGATCAAGCGTTGTATGCTCCTCCAACTGAGCCAGCCAGGTGCCCCTCATTTTAACTATTCTAATAGGTGTATGGTAGCATCTCAATGTGACTTTATGTTGCATTTCCCCTAACGACTAATGATGTTGAGCATCTTTTCATATGCATCTTTGCCATCTATATTTCTTCCTTGGTGAAGGGTTCATCAAATCTCTTACCCGTTTTATTTTGTTTCTTTCTTTTTGATTGTTTATTTTTTCATTACTGGATTTTGACAGGTTTTTTTTTTTTAATTTTATTTATTTGGGACGCCTGGGTGGCTCAGTCGGTTAAGCGACTGCCTTCGGCTCAGGTCAAGATCCCAGGGTCCTGGGATTGACTCCAGCATCAGGCTCCCGCTCAGCGGGAAGCCTGCTTCTCCCTCTCCCTCTGCTTGTGCTCTCGCTGTCAAATAAATAAAATATTTATTTATTTTAAATATTTTATTTAAATAAAATATTTATAGCAAGAGAGGGGACACAAGCAGGGGGAGTGGGAGAGGGAGAAGCAGGCTTCCTGCTGAGCAGGGAGCCGGATGTGGGGCTCCATCCCAGGACCCTGGGATCATGACCTGAGCTGAAAGCAGACGCTTAACAACGGAGCCACCCAGGCGCCCCGACAGTTTTTTTATATACTCTGAATACACACCCTTTTTCAGAGGTGTGATTTGCAAATATTTCTCCCAGTCCGTGGTTTGTCACTTCATTCTTTTAACTGTGTCTTTCCAAGAGCTGACGTTTTTTGTTTTAATGAAGTCCAGTTTATCAGACTTTTTTCTTTTATGGATCATGCTTTTGGTGCTGTATATATGAAATAACTGCCTAGCCTTAGGTCACAAAGATTTTTATCCTATGTGTTCTAGAAGATTTCTAGTTTTGGTTTTCTTTTCTTTTTTTTTTTTACCCTTCATGTTTTTCTTTTTTTTTTTTTATTAACATATAATGTATTATTTGTTTCAGGGGTAGAGATCTGTGATTCATCAGTCTTACACAATTCACAGCACTCACCATAGCACATACCCTCCCCAATGTCCATCACCCAGCCACACCATCCCTCCCACCCCCCACCACTCCAGCAACCTCCAGTTTGTTTCCTGAGATTAAGAGTCTCTTATGGTTTGTCTCCCTCTAGTTTTGGTTTTCTAATGAGGTCTCTGATCCACTTTGAGTTAATTTTTGTACATAGTGCAAGGAATAAATCAACACTTTGTTTTGTTTTTGCACATGGTATTGTTCCGACGCCAATTTGTTGGAAAGACAATCCTTTCTCTACTGAATTGCCTTTGCATCTGTAATCTATATATTTGTGGTCTACTTGTTCACTGATCTATTTGTCTGCCTTGATGCCAATACCATACTGTCTTGATTCCTGTTGCTTTATAAGAAGCCCTGAAATCAGACAGTATTAGTCCTCCTACTTTGTTCTTTTTCAAAGGTGTTTTTTGGCTATTCTATCTAGGTCCTTTCCACGTCCATATGAATTTTAGAGTCAGTTTGCCAATTTCTATAGAAAAGTTCTGCTGGAATTTTGATTGAAATAGCATTGAAACTACAGACCAATTTTGGGGAGAACTGATGTCTTAACATTGCTGAGTGTCCCCATCCATGATTACATTCTCTCTATTAGTTCTCCTTTGCTTTTTCTCAGCAATGTTGTATGGTTTTCAGTGTACGGGTTTGTACATCCTTTATCTGATGTATCCCTAAGTATTTCCTATTTTTTGATGGCAAGTGGCATTTTAAAATTTTAATTTCTGATTTTTCACAGCTAGTATATATAGTTAATTTTTTGTACATCAATCATGTATCAGATACTTTGCTAAACTCTCTTATTGGTTCTATAATTTTTTGTAGGTTCTATCAGATTTTCCATATAGATAATCATATGTGAATAAAGACAGTTTTCTTTCTTTCCAATCTGGATGGCTTTTATTTTTTCTCTGATTTCAGCGGCCATTTACAATGTTGAATAGAAGTGAGAGGAGACATACTTGCCTTGCTCCTGATAGTGAGAAGAAAGCATTCAGTCTCGGGGATCACTATCCTTCACTGCCTGATGTCCAGTGTCTTAAAATTGCTGCTTCATGTATTCTGCCTGTTTGTTTGTTCCAGGTGGGAAGGCAAAGCTGGTCCCATTATTACATCTTGGCTGCATTCTGAATCCATTGAACAAGGCAGAGGGAGGCACACTCCCAGAGTTTTCCAGCCCCACCCACTTGCAGATTCGCTCTACCTCATTCATCAAGAAGCCGGGGTCCAACCATCGCTATTTCATTTTATAGGCTGGGAGACTGAGGCAATGACTCAAGCCTGCTAGCCTCCACAGAGGGGAGTGGTGGGAATGGATGAGATTAAGGCCTGAAAAATTTCCCACTTAGTCTGCTCAGTGCTGTGGGGAAATACTGGACCTGGGAGTCAGTCCAAGAGGACACCCTGACTTGCCCAGCAAGTCCCCCACATGGCTGAACCTAGCTCCCCATCTGTGCAGCACACTGAGATTTACCAAGCACTTGGCTTAGAGGATCCTTGTTCTCAGGCCATTATCTTCATACAGTTTCCCACAGGGCAGTCCTGGAATCTGCCACTTCAGATTCTTGGGGCAGGGGGAGTGTTGCTTGATTAAAATGCAGGTTCCGTGGTGCCTGGGTGGCTCAGCATCCATCAGACTCTTGATTTGGGCTCAGGTCGTGATCTCAGTTCCTGGGAATTAGCCCCGCGTTGGGCTCCAGACCCACGTGAGGCTCCGTGCTCAGCGCAGAGTCTGCTTCTCTCTCTCCCTCAGCCTCTCCCCCTTGCTCGTGCATGCTCTCTAAAATAAATAAATAAATAAACCTTTAAAAAGTAATTAATTAATTAAAATACAGGTTCCCAGGGCCAACCAGCAATTCCAAATCAGAATGGAGTGGTGGAACTTATCTGCACTTTTTCTTGCTCTTTTTTTTTAAACAGAGTCCTCAAGTGACCTTTGGAAACTTCTAGGAATCACTGATCCAAAGCCTAAGCCAGTGATTTTCTTCCCAAGAGCTACAACACTTACTAGATATGTTAAGTTATATCATCCCTTTCTGCTCCTAAACTCATGAGCATTATGTGGCATGAACTTTCTTTAATCAAATGAATCAAAATAGTCTTTCTTGACCATTTCACCGAAACCTTTGAGATGACCAGGGAAATTTGACAAGCGTAGAGATTGCCAAGCCTAAAGGGGACTTTCAAGGTCATCTATCCAATCCCACACTGATTGTCTGTGGATTCTCTCTGTACCAGCCTTGCCAAATGATTACCCAGCTTCTGGTTGCACACTTCTGACGAGGAGCTTGCTACCTCTCGTAGTAGCTGTGAGCTTAGAAATTTTTGTCCATTACCGACTCAAATCTCTCCCTCTCTTTAATTAGTTCTGGATCCAGAAAATTTATCTGTTCCCAGGAAAGCCCTTCCCCTGAAAACAGTTAACCATTGCCCCCTGAGGCCTCTCAAGCTGCACATCTCCCTGGTCATTTGCTGTTTCTGCTGGGATCAAGGGTTTCAGTCTCCTGAACAAGCCTACTTGGGGAGCTGCACAGGGCTCCCTGCACTGGCCTGTCACTTGGGCTGCCCCTCGCTCTGTGGGAGCTGACTGCTTTCCTGAAGGGGGAGGACACATACCGCAGAGGGCTCCCCTCCTCTGCTGGATTGCTCCTTGGGCCGTAAACACGTGTCACGTCTCAGTCTGTCCGATATAAAACAGCCTGCTTCTATGCCAGCTTCTCCTCGGACTACCTTCTCAACTCCAATTCCAACTGCTTGTTCGTGTCTCCCCTGCCCTTCCTGCACCAGGGAAACACTCCTCTCTCGTGGTTTCCATCACAGGGCACTGTTCTGGCTTCCTCCTCCTTCCACCCTTTCTTCTCAGTTGACTCTTCCTCTGCTTCCCTTTAAATGCCACCACTCCCAAGGTCTCATTAGCCACCTGCCCACCCCATTTTTATCTCAGCAGCTCATATGTTGGTGGCAGAGTATTTTCTCCCCTGGGAGAAGGTGATAATGGCTATTCAGCCATGCCATAGGGTGGGGGGAATCCCACACTGATCCAAATACAGAACATTTTGCATACAGTTCCAGGTTCTTAGCCTGAAGCCTGTTCTTCCTGCCTGATCTCATTCCCACCCCTGGCTTCTTCCCAGTCTCTCTCCCAGGCCCATAACTCTCTGGCCCCTCAGACTCACGGATCAGTGATCTCCTGGACAGTTTCATCTGGTTGTCCCACCTCAAACTTGACAAGCTCCAAACTGAACTTATCTGGCCCCCAAACTTGTTCCTTCTCCAGGACTCCCCCTCTGGGTGGTTACTGACCTCAGTCTAGAGACCTTGACATCGTCTTTGACCACTCCCTCTCCGGGAGATCAACACCAAATCCTTCCAGGTCTCCCGCCAAGCTCCACCGCTGCAGTGTCTGTGTTGTTTGTCATGGGTTGCCATCACTGAGCAGTTGCCTGGTGCATATAGATGCTCAACAAATGCATACCTTGGGAGTGAATGAAGACATCTCATGGCCAGCCCCTCTGCTGCATCTCTTTGCCTTCCCTCAGGCCTCCCTTGGCTCCTCACTGGAGTTCCCATCCTGGGTGGCCTCCAAGGAGAAGCCTGAGGTGTCTTTCTAAGCCATGGGTTTCTGTCATCCCTGCTTTCCTCCCCTGAGTGGCTCCCTGTGATTTTTCAGGATAAAGGCCTTCCCCTAGAGTGGTCCTGGCTGACGGCTCTACCTTCATCTTTCAGCTTTCTCCAGCTCCCACTGGCTCCAGCCCCAGAGCTCCAGAAAGCCTCACCTGGGCAAATGCTGCCACTCTTTCCCACACTCCACAGAGCTGGAAATGCCCGGCCCCTCTCTTGGATTTGCTAACTCACATTCATCCTTCAAAAGTCACTCAAGTGTCATCATCTTTTAGGAAGCATCTCAGGCCTCACAGCTCTTGGTTACCCATTTTAGCATTCCTTCACGTTGGTCCCAAAGCTCCCAGAGCATCCCCAAATCACCGTACTGATCACACAAAGCTGTACTGAGAAGTCACTGGTCTGTCTCCCACTTGAGGGCAGGGACCCTGCTTCATCTGTTCTGCCTAACAGAGCTTACAGTAGGTGCCCAGTAATTGTTTGCCATATGAGTGAAAGGATGGATGTATTAGTAAGCGGTCTACAGAGAGAAAAAACAAACAGGGTGTGTGTGCGTGCGTGCGTGCACGTGCGCGTGTGTGCATGTGTACGCACGTACAGAGAGAGAAGGTGCAGAGAGGTTTACTCTAGGTATCCCAGTCTTTTCTCTTAGGCCTACAACTGATTCGATGAAGCTCATCCACGTTATGGAGTGTAATCTCTTTTATTTAAAACCCACTGGTTTAACTATTACTCACATTTATAAAATACTTTCACAGCAACACCTAGACTGGCTTTTGAGAGCATCACAGCCTAGCCAACATGACACATAAAATTAACCACCAAGATAAATAAACTTCTTCCCTCTGAGCTTCAGCTTCCCCATCTGTAAAATAAAGAGCTGTAATAATGTCCTAGGACTCTAGAAATCATGATAATTAGATAACATCTGGATTAGGCTTTATGGTTTAAAGCACTTTCACTCACATTATATCATTTAATCCCTAGAATAATCCTATTAAGCAAAT
Source organism: Zalophus californianus (assembly GCF_009762305.2). Lineage (NCBI taxonomy): Eukaryota > Metazoa > Chordata > Mammalia > Carnivora > Otariidae > Zalophus > Zalophus californianus. Next base: position 43,315,271 of record NC_045598.1, on the reverse strand, counting down.
TAGTTACTGTATTCTTTTTACAGATGAGGAAATCAAGGCCCAGAGAGAGGAAGAGATTTGACTAGAGCCAGGTTTTCTGACTCCTAATCTAGAGCTGATTCTTCACTGCTCCAAGAACCATCTTTGACAATTGAAAGAGGAGGTTGCCAGGAATGAGAGGCTGAAGCAGGAGCAGAGGGGAAAATTTCGCTATGGAAACTCAGAGTAAGACCATGTGGCTGGATGTCAAAATCAGCGTGGTGAGGACAGTCTAGGAATTCCAGAATGTAATTATTCTTCTCCAACTGAGAGAGTATGGGTATAACCAGAGCTCAACACCAGGTGTATTAAATACTACTAACTTGGGATTTAAGATAAATTTCAAAAAGTAAAGATGATGAAAGATGCATGCTAAATGTGGTCAGAAAAGCTGGTCATGGCTCTTTATTTGCCAGAAGGCATGTAGCATTTAATGTTGCCAGAATATTTTCTCACAAAACCTATTCCAAAGCTAAGCATTTGTGTTATTCCCAAACCAAAGGTACAAAAAAACCTTCAGGGCAAGGACTAGAAAGAAAGCAAGGCCTTCTGGTAACACGTTCTATTTATTTTGACTTGGTATTACCTTTGTTTACTTACAGGATTCCAGAAGGTCAAAGCTAAGTTGAACACTTAAAAAGGCAGTGAGGAGAATCTCAAGACAAGGAAAAAAGCTGCAAGTCCCAAGCACTTACAGGGCTGTGAAAGCTAATTGCTTGCCCTTTAACACTTCTCGAACTTTCTCATTCTCCCGTATTTTCCCTCTGCCTGAGGCTTCAGGGGAGACTCAGTTTCCCTGCCTGTTTTCAGTGTCCAGAGGCCACCTGTATTCCTTTGCTCATGGTCCCTTCCCTGTATCCCTCCAACCTCTTGCTTCCATGAACCTCCTACCTCCCTTTTAGAAGGACCCTTGTGATTACATGGGGCCCACTCAGATGCTCCAGAATCATCTCCCTATCTCAGGATCCTTAATTTAATCACACCTGCAAAGTCCCTGTTACATATTTGCAGGTTCTAGGAGTTATGATCTGGACATCTTTGGTGGGCATCATTCAGCCTACCACAATGCATAATGGGTACATGGGAGTTTGTTCTACTCTTTTAAACATGCTTGAATCAAAAATAATGAAAGAAAAACACTTCTTTGACCCCAAGACCCCAGTTACCATCAAAATGTGGAGCTTACACTCCTTTACGGAGTACAACTTCTTGAACACCTGTGTGGTTCTTATCTCTACTTCCTCACCTCCCATTCTCTTTAATCTATTCCATTTGGCTTTTTAACATTGACCTCTCCCCCCAACCCAATCGAGGCCACAAACAACCTTCAGCTTGCCGAATTATCTGTTCTCATCCAACCTCACCTCTCAGAGCATTGTCATAGTGCACTACCCCCTTCTTGTCTAAACATTCCCACTCTAGGCTTCCATTATACACTCTCCTGGGTTTATCCCGACCTCAACACCCATTCGTCTTCTGCTTGATCTTAAGTGTGGGAAGAATCAGAACTTCTCATATGATCTGGGGCAATAGGCTTTCCCAGACATAGCTTGCCTAGCAAACAAAACATGTATCAGACCCAAGATCCTCCTTTATTAAAATCCTGGAGAGCATTTCCAAATGTCATACCTGTCATACTGAGGTATGTCATGCCAATGTATTAATTCCTCGAGGCATTCACTCCCTTCCTTTTACTTGCCAATTAAGTCCTGCTTTAAGCTCACCGGAAGGATGGAATATGGTCTACAGCAGCACTGTCCTGTAGAAATATAAAGCAAATCATAAATGTAAGACATGTAAACTTTGTAGTAGTCATATTAGACACAAAAACAGGTGAAATGAATATTTTAACCCCCAAATTAGCATTTTAACATGGAATCAATACTTAAAAATGGGAGATTTTTTCATTCATGCTTTTTTGTGCTTTGATATGATATCCAGTGTGTATTTTACAGCACATCTCAATTTGGGACTAGCCCCATTTCAAGTGCTCAATGACCACATGTCACTAGGGGCTACTGCACAGGGAAGGTCTTGAGCCTTGCTATTCTAAGTGGTCCACAAATTAGAAGCACTAGTATCTTCTGGAAACTTGTTAGAAATGTTGAATCTCAGGCCCTATTCCAGAGCTACTCACCAGAATCTGCATTTTAACATGATCCACAGGTAATTTGCATGCACGATAAAGCTTAAGCATTGGTCTCAGGCAAGTTATTGGTCTCAGGTTCCTCTTCTGTCAAATAGAAGTGATAATCCCGACTTTGCAGGACTATGTGAAGATTCTTGGTGGTTTACTTCATAGACCTAATAGTTGGGATTTTAATAGACAGTAGCTATTATTTAAGAAGGTAATGTATGATCCTATCTTGTTTCTCAAATTCCTCATATCAGTGAGATCATATAATTGTCTCTGATTGCCTTATTTCACTTAGCATAATACTCTCTAGTTCCATCCACAACGTGGGGAAGGGAGGGAAAAATGAAACAAGATGAAACCAGAGAGGGAGACAAACCATAAGAGACTCTTAATCTCAGGAAACAAACTGAGGGTTGCTGGAATGGAGGGGGGTGGGAGGGATGGGGTGGCTGGGCGATGGACATTGGGGAAGGTATGTGCTATGGTGAGTGCTGTGAATTGTATAAGACTGATGAATCACAGACCTGTACCCCTGAAACAAATAATACATAAAAAAAAAAAAAAGGCAATGTGAGAGTGGGCTTTAGGATAGAATAGAGTATAAACTCTGGTTCTGTCACTTATGAGCTCTGTGATCTTAATCAACTCCCTTAACATGATGTTGGGTCTTCGTTTTTTTTAAGATTTATTTATTTGAGAGAGAGAGAGAATGCAAGTGGAGGGAGGGGCAGAAGGAGAGGGAGAGAGAATCCTCAAGCAGTCTCCCCGCTGAGTGTAGAGTGCAGAGCCCTACGCAGGGCTTGATCCCAGGACCCTGAGATCATGACCTGAGCGGAAATCAAGAGTCAGATACTTAACCAACTGAGCCCCCCAGGTGCCCCTCGAGGCTGAGTTTTCTTACTCTAAAGTGGGGCTAATACCTATCTTCCATTGTTGTTGTGTGGACAGGGTGTGGCACACAGGAGGTATTAAATAATGGTAGCCATATGCACACACTCGCGTGCGCGCACACACACACACCCCTTCTTGGCTGGGCCACCTCAGAGTAACAAATCATGCTAAGCTGCCTTGTTAATTCACATGGCTTTCTATCCCAAACCGAAGTGTTATTTCCTGTGGCTCCATTCTACATTTCACAAGCAGAACTTAAGGACAGCAAAAACGTTTATTTGAAAAAATTACTATGTATTGAAAATATACATTAGAAATTATTACATACTTCCATAGCATTCCCCTCCCCCACCACAAAAGTAGAAATATCCGCTTGCTATGCTAATGCCATAGGTAAAGTCAAACAAAAAGGAAAACACCATCAGCCCCCTTTCCCCATACATTAGAGTCAGGGGAAAGAGGTCAACTCCTATCTACCAATCAGTAGGAATTTAACAAGTCCCAGTCTTCCACAGCAAGACACACATATTTCTGCTTTGAAGACTGCGAAGAGTTGCTCTGTTCCTTCTCTGGCTCTTCAAAAGCTCTCTTCTTGCTCTTCTTTGACTCCTGGCTTGAGATAGCTTCGCGCTTTAACAATGGCCCATGGCAGTCTGGAGCTTCCTCTTTATAGAACTGGAGCTTCTCAGAAGAGTTCCCGTGGGTGTCTGCCAGGGGACACTTCACAGGGGCTTCGGCTCGAGCCCGCGTGCCATCTGCAAGAGTGACAGAAGGGAGGGGCAATGAGTCAACCACGCTGGGGTGCTAATGCCTTTGCCCGAGTCCTAAGTTGATACGAGGGAGACGGCAAAGGCCCGAACAGGGAGAGGCTTGGATTCATCTTATTCTCTTCTGAATGCCCTATTGAGTAACAGTGGTATATGCACTAGCGTAGGCTGAAGGCATGTACTCACATAGGAGTGTGACAGATTTGGATTCAAATCCCAGATCTGCCATTTTCTGGATAAGTGGCTTTGGGCAAGAAACTGAGATTCAGTTTTCTCATCTTTATAAGGATATAAAACCGATTTTGTAAGTGTGATGTGAAGATAAATGAGGTAACGTGTAAAGTGCTCAGCACAATGTTTGGCACATAATAAAAAGCTCAGAAAATGTTACCTATATTATTCAAAATCGGGACTTTGTCTTTTAAACAAGAGCTACATTTGGGGCACAACCCTAGCAAATGATACCACTTTATTCTATAGTTTTTGGTATGCCCTGTATTTATTTTGCTACCTTTATTTTTCCTTCATTTTGATTTTATTGCTACCTCCTTTAAAAAATTATGTAAAATATACATAAATTTACCACTGTAATCATTTTTAAGCATATAGCTCCGTGGCACTGCTGTTGTGCAAACACCACCACCTTTCTCTAGAACTTTCACTTCATGCAAAATGGAAACACTGTACCTGTTAAATGGTAACTCCTTTTCCCCTCCCCTCAGTCCCTGACACCCACCACTCTATTTTCTGTCTCTGCAAACTTGACTATTTTAGGAAACTCTTATAAGAAGAATCACAAAACATGTTTCTTTTTGACTGGCTTATTTCACTTAGCGTAATTTCTTCAAATTTTATCCACGTTATAACACTATGTCAAAACTTCCTTCTCTCGCTCTTAAAATTTTATTTATTTGATAGAGAGAGAGCGAGCCGCACAAGCAGGGGGAGCTACAGGCAGAGGGTGAGGGAAAAGCAGGCTCCCTGCTAAGCAAGGAGCCCGATGCGGGGCTCGATCCCAGGACCCTGGGATCATGACCTGAGCTGAAGGCAGAAGCTCAACCAACTGAGCCACCCAGGCACCCCAAAATTATCTTCCTTCTTAAGGCTGAATATTCCATTGTATGGAAATACTACATGTTGTTCATCCATCCATATTTTTATTTTTTTAAAGATTTTATTTTTATCTAATCTCTACACCCAACCTGGGACTCAAACTCACAACCCCGAGATCAAGAATTGCATGCTATGCTGAGCCAGCCAGGCACCACTATCCATTCATCTTTTGATGGACACCTGAGATAGAAATCTTTTGGATAGACTTAATTCCTTTTTAATGTTCTGTACTCTATCTACTTTTGTGCCACTACAAATCTTTTTTGGGACAGGATGGGAGATACATACATTTAACTATTTTCCTGGTGCTCAAAGCCAAGTGTGAATTTACACTGTCACATGTTGAGGGAATACAAGTCTTGATGATCTATTTAAGTCAATACTATCATAATTACTTTTCCCACTGGGTGAAAATGGGCTGACTGCTTTAAGGGTGCAAATAACCTAACAGCAAAAATTCCAAAGAAAAGGGAATTTCTCACAGAAGTGCTGAGCTGCTGTTCGAGGCTCCCCGGTTTCTCGTGGCTTCACAGCTTCTGAAGTCACACGTTCCCACTGCAGAACAATCTAAAATGTATTTGGAAAGATCTGAATCTGAACAAAATCTCAAGCTTTTAACCGCAAGCTTTCCTTATTCCCTTAGCTTCCTTTCCATAAACACAAATCCTTAACGGTAATCTTACTTCAGATGACAGGTGATGGTAAGAGTAACCAAGTCAAGCCTGGATTTTCTGTTTTAATGCAGGAGTTGATCAGAATACAAACACGTTGGATATATGTATTTGTATGACTCGGGAAAAATCTATAAAGCTGATCCCCTATTTTCATCTCTATTGCAAGCTAGAAAAAAGTATATATCCTTAAATAATAAAATGTAAAACCTTAGTCATAATACTTTTCACACATTCTTAGACTCACTTTCATGCCTTAAAATATACCAAATATAATTCAACTCTTGTATGTGTGTAAAATGCCCACGTTTCCATGTTCTCATGACATTTCATGATCAGCTTCCATTTTCTAAAACTGTTACAAATGTATTTTTATTGTAAGCTACTACAAATTCTTTTGGAAATTTGGCTGAGTATAAACTATATGTAAAAAAGAAAGTGATTATTTCACAAATACCAGAAAGTGATTATTTCACAAATACCACAAGTAATAACTTTTAACTTAATATTTCTCATTATAGTATACAATAAAATGATCAAAAGAAAGTCAATGAAAACACTTCAGGACACGGAGACGGGACAACACAGAATGTAAGAATACAGTTCCAGACTTAGCGCCACCACCTACTAGCCAGGGTATCCTTGGCAAGTGATTTAATTTTTTAGGCTCAATATTTTCATCTGTAAAACAGTAGTAATAATAGTACACAGCCTCCCCAGGCTGCTGTGAGGATTAAATGAGGGGGTTAGCAGTGTCTGGCACACAGAAAGCACCCAGTAAATACTAGGTGTCACCCCTTCTTTGATACTTCCCTGACTATGGGGAATGGGTCAGATCAGAGGATGCCAGCATAAACCAAACCTGGTGACTCAGTGGGCAGTATGGAAAACAGTCCTTCCACTAACAGAAATAAGAATGTCAATAGGAAGAAGAGCTGCTTGGGGAGAGAGAAGAGGAAAATAAGCTTGGTTCTGGCCACACTGAATCTGCGGCACCCGGTACAGATTTATGGACAGTACTTAGGAATGGGTCTGATGTGTCAGAGAAGGTAAAATCCTCCCCACAGGGACAGTTAAGGCTCTAAGAACAGTTAAGATCACCAGGAGAGACAAGACAGAAGAGGAGAGGAGGAAGTGAGGAATCAGCAGGGCCTGGAGGAAGAAGTGAGAGGGGAATAAGGAGAAAGGCCAGGAGGGGAAAGCGTAAGGCGGGCGGTGTTCATACCAGCAGTGCAGAAAAGCCCAGGAAGATGGAGAATGAGGTCACACACCACCTTCAAGAAAACACCCACCGTAGAGCCGTGGAGGCCAGACCTAGATTACGAGGGATTAAGAACTGAGTGGGCAGTGAGGAGGTGGGCAAGATCCTAGAAACCACTTCATAGCTGCACGGGGGGACAAAGAACTATTAGAAACAGTAAGTCATGTTTATACACAGAAAGCAAGCAGCCAACAAAGTGTGAGACTGAAGACTGAAGGGTGAGGCAGTGGAGGGAGGGAAATCATTATGAGCGAAATACCCAGAGAGAGCCGGAGATCTCAGAGCGAAATATCCCAGAGAGAGCCGGAGATCTCATAGCGAAATATCCCAGAGAGAGCCGGAGATCTCAGAGCGAAATACCCAGAGAGAGCCGGAGATCTCAGAGCGAAATATCCCAGAGAGAGCTGGAGATCTCAGAGCGAAATACCCAGAGAGAGCTGGAGATCTCAGAGCGAAATACCGAGAGAGAGCTGGAGATCTCAGCGAAATACCCAGAGAGAGTTGGAGATCTCGGAGACTGTAACCGAAAAACAAAAACTCAAGTGCTCATCCCCGGAATAAAGTGGCACACCTGACCCTTAGGATAGGGGGAAGTAGGAGATGGTTGAATAAATGGAGACATTCTGAGAAAAGATAGGGAAGTAAGGGGACTCATGGTAGTTGTCCTCATTTTCCTGTGTCACCTGCAGAGAGCGGGGCAGGAGGAGACTGGAGTCAGCCCGAAACATTTCAATAGGGGATCAGCAAGAGATGGGGAAAATGCTGCGGCCACGCTCTAGGGGCCTGCGCAGGCTGTATGGTATGAAGCTGCACATATGAAGGAGCCCCATCAACTTACAGGCACACTTCGGAGATTGGCTTTATTACGCTTAGCAGATACTGTGTTTTTTTTTACGAATGGAAGGTTTGTGGCGACCCTGTGTAAAGCGAGTCTATGGGCAACATTTTTTTAATAGCAGTTGCTCACTGCATGCCTGTGTGTCACATTTTGGTAATGTTCATAACATTTCAAATTTTTTCATTATTATTATATGTGTTACAGTCATTAGTGATAACTCACTGAAAGCTAAGGTGATGGCTAACGTTTTTAGCAATAAGATATTTTTAATTAATGTGAGTACATTATTTTTTTAGACATAAAGTTATTATATACCTAATGGACTACAGTATACACAGAAATTTAATATGCACTGGGAAACCAAAAGATTCGCTTCACTTGCTTTTATTGCAGTATTTGTTATTTTTTTAAAAGATTTATTTATTTATCTGAGAAAGAGAAAGAGGGCGTGGTGGGGAGGGGCAGAGGGAAAGAAAGAATCTCAAGCACTGACTCCCCACTGAGCACAGAGCCCAATGTGGGGGCTCAATCCCATGACCCTGAGATCACGACCTGAGCCAAAATCAAGAGTCAGTCACTTAACAGACTGAGCCACCAAGGCACCCCGCAATATTTGCTTTATTACAAAATTCGCTTCACTGAGGTGGTCTGGAACCAGACCCACCATATCTCCATGGTACACCTGTACTTTCAGGCCAGGTTGCTAGGTATTTTACTTCATCCTTACTAAGCTCTGTAAGAGAGATCCTGGTTTCTGCATTTTACAGATGAAGAAACAGCAACTCAAAGTTGCCTTAAGTCATATAGCTATTGGGTTGTCCAGCCAGGATCCCAAACCCATGTCTCCTTAACTCCATAGCCTATGCTCATTCCACCATGTCACCTGCTACCAAACTTCATCAAGCCTTTGTATGACCATCCCACACCTGCCACTGCATATATGTAGGATTCATCCAACGCTACAAACTGTTATAACAATTTCAGGATGCATTTTGTGGACAAACATCAAAGTGCTCCTGAAATACTGACTCACCCCTTCTTGATTACTTATAGGGAGGTGATGCTACAATTAGGCACTTGGATAGGTCCACCATCATACAGTACAGTGGAACCAAGGAGGAATCCAGAACGAAACAGTTTGGTGGGTCTTCTAGAAACATTAAAGTGTCTGAAGAAGAAAGGCACCAGCCACAGACAAGCTGCCATCTACTGGTGCCCTACTACTTGGTTACCTTCTGATTTCCTACTTAAGTCTATACTAAGTTGAGGAAAACCACCAAGAAGACAAGGGAGAGCCAGAGGAAAGTCAGCCAAAAAGTTGAAAACGGGAGGGTTCACTCAGTGAGAGGACAAAAAAGAACTAAAGTTCTAAGAGGTAAGAAATTTGCCCAAACTAAGGGGAAGAGTCAGATTTGGACCCTTATCGGTGGGACTTATTCTTTTTCCAGCATCTACATGCTGCTAAGAGAATATGTCCTTCTGCAGTTGGACATACTGCTTTTTTGCATAGCAAGCCAGAATTCGCTTATTTTCTGAGTTGTTTATAAGATGGCACTTTCTCCTAGGGTGAATAAGGATGAAGCACAAACTAGTGATCAGAGTATGAGATCTAAGGACTGGCATATGACACCTTAAGTAGCTGGGTTAGGTATGGGCCATCAGTGTCTCCGATTTGACGTGAAGATGGTAATTCAGCCAGACTACCCGGAAGATTAAGGTTTGTTCGAAGTGTTGACTACAGCAGTTGGTGATTTAAAGTGAAAAGCCATATGCACTGTGAGAGAGAAAAATCTGCAGTACCTGGTCAGCCCAGCCCTCTGTCTTACAGTTACTGTGATCAAATTCCTTCAAAGGCACTTTGGAGTGGACAAGGCCTATGTGGGTCTGGAGCTTGTGTTTGACGGCTTTGACATCCTATGAGGGAAAGAACAAGAATGCACACACATCTCGTCAATTCTTGCTTGCTTTCAGTAGGAAATAAACACCACCACAAATACCAGTCCTTTCTAAACACAAATTAGCAGGAGCAAAGAATATCTAATTGTGAGTCTGGAGAAATAAGAGAAGGGAGCAAATGTCTTACCTTGAGTCCTGTCCCAGAAATATCTAAGCAGTTTAGTTTTCTAAAAGAGAAGAGGTATCCAATTCCTGCATCTGTGATCTCAGGGTTACCTAGATGTCAAAAACATAGGCTGTATAACAGTATACAGTAGAGCTACTGCTAAAATCCAACAAGCTCAGAAAAAAGGCCAAACAATGATAAAATATAAAGTACTGAGTGAGCAAACTTTTCAGAGAAAACTAATATAAGAATCTTATCTTCATCTGGTCTGTAATATGGAACAGCCACACTAGATGACCCTTAAGATCTTTATATAAAGCTCTAACTTTCCATCAAGAACTAATGATGTAATGTATGGTGATTAACATAACAATAAAAAATTAAAAAAAAAAAAAAGCTCTAACTTTCTAGGAGGTGGGGATTAGCAGAAAAATAAACCAGGAAGTTATCCCAAAGAGTTTAATTTGGAGCCTTATGAAAACAGCATACATAAATATGTATTAAAATGGTTTACTGGACTTTGCCCATGGCTATTCCACCTCCAAAGTAAAAATAGTTTAAAAAGATTTTCAAAGGTATTTAGACAGAGACTATTACTACTCTTACTAACTTGTACTGTTTTCAGAAATCTTTCATACATATTACCTTCTCAAATCAAAGAGTACTACATTTAGCACTGAGTCCTCAAAGCCATGAGTAAAATGCACCTGGCACATTCTAGATGCTCAAAAAATACTTGCTGAATAAATACACTTTCCTGGAAGGGAGGCTGGACATTCACTACTGTCTTCATTTTACAGAAGTCGAGGCTCAGAGAGGTTAAATAACTTGCTCAAGGGTACACAGCTGTTTAAAAAAAAGTAGCAGACCAAGGAATGTCCTCTGACCTTAAACCCCTGTTCCTTTCATTCTTTTGACACCATACCATCCTGCCATATATTGAATGGGTGCTCAAGTTAAATTGTCAATGATCTCTAGCAACTTTCTACCACTGAAGTCAACATCTGATTAATCCTGAGTAAGTTATCACACTGTGAATTCATCCAGATTTTCATCAAGCAAGTATTGATTAAAAGACTTAGCTGACAGACACTATGGAACAGCAACTCAAAGAAAGTAAAGGTGAGCCAAATGTCCCTTATATATGCCACGAGTATGATGAAAGGCTGCCCTGTCTGCACACCGTGAGTGGCCCAGATGAAATGTGGCAAGGCTTTTCCTACCCTAAAGAGGTGGCAGCATACAAGGAAAGGTATGTGATCAGGAGTCAAGAGCCTCTGGATTTACTCCTCTTCTGCCACTAATTGGCTGTGGCACCTAGGAAAGTCATCACCCTTAATCTTATCACCTCTAAAATGATGGGGAAGGGGAAGAACTAGGTGATTTCTAAAGCCATTCTTCCAACATTAAGAACTGTAATTTAGAATGAAACTTACAAGATAAGTCTAATAATGTGAGATTTTCAAGGCCCCTTTTCATCACTCGAACTGGTGCTGTCATTTTCCGTACGCCGGCATCAGATAGACAATTATCTTTCAGGTGGAGCTGAGTTACACTAGGGAAACAAAGTCCAGAAGTAAATCACGTAGAATTTGAGAAAGCCTACGTACGAGAACAGGCTTTCATAAATTTCATCTAAAAATACAAAATATCTTCTACATCCTGCTATTTCACACCCAATGCATTTAACAGTTATAAACCTTTTGGCGCTATTTACTAACGGAGGGTTAACTGAGGGATCAAAGTGTCATGTAGTACTAATCTCAGATGGCAGAGGGCACTAAGGGTATATGGTCAAATGAGGTAAACAGGGACTTCATTAAGGGGATAAATATACCTTGCTTAACACAAAAGCTGCATTCATGACAAATCCTATGTGAAAACCAGAAACACTCTAAATATGTCAGGAAAGTCTACTAAAGAGCTCCTATGAGAATTCTTTTTGCAAAGCAAACAATCCTCTAAATTTAACTAGCTTTATAAATCTAGATTTTCAGATAGATTTTTAGGTATACCCATAATCCAATCCAACCAGCTAACCTGAAATTAGTGTATTAACCTGCCACTATCCCACACACAAGACATCTAAAATTTTACTAAACCTCACACAAAAATACCTTTGTATGGGGCAGTGTGTAGGTGTCGCTCTCTGAGGCAGGCCCCAGGAAGCTGGTTAGACTCAAGTTTGTCATGCTGTTATGCTTCTGGCTGTTTATGAAACCACAAAGGAATCTGTCTGGCCTCCTGTCTGCTGGCCAGACTGAGCAACTGGAGATCAGTTGGACTATTTGTGAATGGGTGATTTCTTTAAATTATGGTTCTTGAAAAGAATTAGGTGGTCTTTAATAGTTTACTTTTTAAAATAATTTATAGTTCATTGATAGTTAAAATAGAAAAGAACGATTATAGACAACTATGTAAGTATTTCTTGTTAGAATAAACTAGGACTGGACAAACTAAGGGCAAAAGCATTTTCACCCCAGGTAGTTTCATGTATTACATGTTGAAATAAAGGTTATTTAGAAAATGAACCAACTGACTTACTTTCCTAAGAACTGTTCAATCTATGTTGCTTGTGCCCAGTAAAGGAGACTGAAAATGTTTTAGGAAATAAAAAAAATTAGCAAACACACACAGGACTGGAAAGTAATCAGCACTCTTCAAGATGATCCCACTGGATCATCCTTTAAAAACAAAACACAACAATTCATCTACAAGTGGTGGCAGGTCAGTACCTAGAAAGGGCCTCATTGGTGAGATGTTCTAGAAGTTCATGCTCATCTCCAAGCTTGCAACAGGAAAGATCCAGGCAGGTCAGCTCCCGGAAAGACTTAATTTCCTCAAGTTTTTCTGAAATCACCAGATATCTGTGGGGCATGGAGAGCAATCAATAGCTTTTCTTTTCCTTCTTTTAAAACATTATCATTTGTGGCTTTGTGATATAGTCAACATTCCATCAGGACAAGGAACTATGTAATAAGCAGACTTCACCAATTTCTATGTGGGGATAGGTTGAATTTTTTAATCAGTGAATGCCTTGAGTCTTTTTACATGATGGTGGAGTAAAAACTTTTAAATAAAAATATACACGCAAAAGCAAGACACAAGAGAAAACATCTGCTTTGTCAGAAGACAAACCTTGGTGTTGAGACATTATGGGAGAATTTCCAAATTTTAGGATTCTCAAAAATTTAATCATTCATTCTTTTGAAAAAAAATTTTTTTAAAGATTTTATTTATTTGAGAGCGAGAGAGACAGAGCAGGGGGAGGGGAGAAAGAGGGAGAGGGAGAAGCAGACTTCCCGCTGAGCAGGGAGCCCGATGGGGGGCTCAATCCTAGGACCCCAGGATCAGCACCTGAGCCGAAGGCAGACGCTTAACCGACTGAGCCACCCAGGCGCCCCTTGAAGTTCCCTTTTATCTTACACTCTACTGGTTTGAAAACTGGAACAGAGCCTGGAACTCTGGGCTCTAATCTCTACACATCCCCAAGAATATACCAAGAGCTATTTGGCAGATCACGTTTATCATTTCTATTCAAACACATGTTTCAGTAGCTGCCCAATCCACTGTGCCTGTTAACTTTACTCCGAAAGTACATGCAGTATGACAGATTACAGGGACTCCGTCTCATCTAGACGGTTAAGACAAAACCTGTGAGCACAAACAATTTAATTACACTGGAGCACCTTGCCAAACTGTTATCAGGAAGTATCAGGGAGGCCTCTGGAGAGGAAAGGGAGATCAAAAGGGCATTCCACATCCCAGGCTGGGGCCTCCACCCTGCTTTCTAGTTGTTCATCTATTTCAGATGATGTCAGTGAGAAAAAAATGAAAAGTGATTAGGTGTGACAGGAAATAGAGAGAGGATCCTAAGAGAACAGGAAAACTGACTTGTGGCAAGAGCATGCCTTTCTCATCCACTTTCCTCATAGGTATCTAGAAGTTTCTACCCCAAAATGGTATGCTAGGATCTGTGAAGTTACACTTAAAAGTGTTCACTTCTCTCTTTGTCAGTAGGGTCATAATTACCAAAAACAAGATGGAATAATATGAGGGCAAGATGGAAGTTAGATTTCTTTTCTTCCTATTGCCAAAGTAAGATGTACTAAAGCTGACTGCTGGCCTGACTGCTAGGTACAGATGGCCTGGGGCATTGATATCCTCTCTAAGCTGTCTGGTGACAGAGCTCAGCTGGGTACACAATTGAGCCTTATTTACTCAGACGCATTTTAATTGCACTGTAAATAAAGCTGCTGTTTTCCATCTTCCAATCACAGAATTGAAGTGGGTTAATGGGGATTTGGGGGATTACGGGCAATCAGAGAAAGGAAAACACACATCCTTTGATCAATTAACCAAAAGATTTTCAGTAATTCTGAAACAAGGGTTATCTGCGAAGGACATAACAATGTATAATGTGATTAACAACCATTACAAAAATCAAGGCTGAGAAACCAACATGCAAAGCCACAGACACTACTAGACGCTTATCTAGGACATGATCAAAGCTCTAGGGTCTTGCTCAACACTGGTCTTCCAATTTGTCCCTTAACGAGTTCAGAATAGTGTAATGGAGAAGCAACAGAAAAAACACAGACAAATTTTAGTGTCAGATACAACTAAGTTTGGATTGTAACAACCCTAATCACTTGGGTGACTGTGAAGTTACTTAACCTCTCTGATCCTCAATTTCTCCAGCTGAAAACGGGGCAAATGATTACTTCGTTTGAGGATTACTAAGAAAACTATAAACAATATTCCAAAAGTACAGGCATCTGATAGAACCTCATTTCATGGTAGTTACTTTAATCACTTCATTACACAGGGTGGCATTTAAGGAAAACATACTTGCCTTCCAGTACCACTAGCTGGATTACAAATCACTGGGCTTTCAACACAGGAAGGAAATAGTTTTTATAGAGCTGGAACCTGGTTGCAAAAACACTGGCTTCTCCTTCCGACAAGCAGCTTTGTGACCTACCCTAACACAGTAAGTGTCCCAACCTCCCCAATTATCTTATTTTCAATAATTTTCTCAATCTCTTTCCCTTTGGTCTGAACCCCTTTGTGCTGGTGAAACCTTTGCTGTTACAGCACCAGCCCTGGATTATAAACGCAAACCCAAACCTCCTGTCCTCGCCCTATTTTCCTCTGGGGATTCAAGAGGAGAAGGGAAGTTTGGGATCACAGTTGAAAATTTTCTTTTTTTTTTTAAGATTTTATTTTTAAGTAATCTTTATGCCCAATGTGGGGCTCAAAGTCATGACCCCGAGATCAAGAGTCCCATGCTCTTCCGACTGAGCCAGCCAGGGGCCCCCACAATTGAAAATCTTAACCTTGTATCTGAACAAGACACCAAAGTTTAGAACTGTTGCAATAAAATATGAGCCAAAAGATCACATTAAAAATGTTTCTATTTTTGTTTATAAAATACACATCCCTTATAGAAAAAAATTAAGAAAATGTGAAAAATTATAAAGAGAATTAAAACAAATTATGCAACCTCATTATCTAGATTACATTTTGAAATATTTCTTTTCTTTCTATATTTGTAATACATATAAAAATGCCTAATTTTTTTAAAAAATTGGATCATATAGTGTATGCAATTTTAATCCTTTTAAATGTGTTATATATGAACATTTCACACCATTTTAAATGATCTTTCAATATTACCTTAATAGCTATATTTCACCATATGAATGTACCGTAATTGGCTTAACTCATCTATTGTTGGATATTCAGCTTTCAGGTTTTCCCTATTACAGTGTTATAATGAACACCCTTATATGAAAGTATTTGTTCCATGTCTGAGTATTACATTAAAAATTAGAATAGGGACATCTGGGTGGCTCAGTTGGGTTAAGCACCAGCCTTCGGCTTGGGTTGTGATCCCAGGGTCCTGGGATCGAGTCCCGCATCAGGCTCCTTGCTCAGCAGGAAGCCTGCTTCTCCCTCTGCCTGCTCTGCCTGCTTGTGATCTCTGACAAATAAATAAATTAAAAAAAAAATTAGGATAGATTCCCAATAGATGGAATTAATGGGTCAAATGGTATGGATATTTTTAAGGCTCTTGATACATGTAGCTAAGCTGCTTTCCAGAATTGCTACTAATTTATGTGCTTGTCAAACGTGAATCAAAGTGTGCTATTCAGTTCCAATCTGACCACTGGAGTGGTATATAGACATCACAAATGAATAAAAAGCATTTTCACTATGAGAAATACTTAAGCTAGAATGGTAGATGGGGGGTAAAAAAACAGAATACAAGTTGTACATGGAGTATATTCCCAAATGTATAAAGATGTGTGTGTGTGCATATGTATATATATATATGTATGTATATAAGATTTTATTTATTTATTTGACAGAGAGGGAACACAAGCAGGGGGAGTGGGAGAGGAAGAAGCAGGCTTCTCGCTAAGCAGGGAGCCCGATGTGGGGCTCGATCCCAGGACCCTGGGATCATGACCTGAGCCGAAGGTAGACGCTTAACAACTGAGCCACCCAGGCGCCCCTAAAGATATATATTTGAAAATGATTATCATGAATAGTGGAACTATGAATTTCTTAAAATTACAGCTTTATATATTTCCCAAATATGTACTGCCTTTATAATTTTAAAACAAGACATCATAATCCTACTTTTGTTTTATTTTTTCTACAGTGAACATAAATAACTTGAAACAAAACATGAAGGACTTTCCTCATCCCCCATGGCAACAGTTTCATCAATGAAAATGTATTTTAAATATATGTGCTACAATGAAATATTGCTTGACTTTTTCATTTAGGCAAGGTAATTCTTTTTTCTACCGTAAGCAGCCCCAAGCTCAGCCATGACTAACCACAGCAGAGACACAGAGTTTTTAAGAGGTACCTGCTCAGTTTCTAAGTCCACGGCTATGCTCCTATCTGCATGTATTTATGCCTTGTCTTTTTAAAGTACGATGTTTGGACTGGGGCGAAACCATGAATTCTATGAGCCAATTAAATAAAGATTGCTTCTTTTTGGTTTTTTGAAGACCTTTTTTTATTGTATTTGAGAGAGAGGAAGAGAAAGAGAGCATGAGTGGGGGGAGGGACAGAAGGAGAGGGAGAAGCAGACTCCCCACTAAGCAAGGAGCCCAACGGCCAATACTAGTACCTGAAGATCATGACCTGAGTCGAAGGCAGACGTTTAACCGACTAAGTCACCCAGGTGCCCCTCTTGTTTTTTAAAGCGTATGAGTTTAGCTTATGCTTTCTGATATGCCTTTCTCCTCTTACATGCTATTTTTTTAGCCTTGTTTTAATGGTCATATTGATGGTACATCTTAATAGTAAGCTACCTTTCAAGTTTTCTAATCACAAAAAAAGTTCACCTAATGGCATACTACACAGTTATTCTTAAAATCTACAGGTATTGACGGCAAATGATTTTCAAAATATATAAAGGAAGGTGTGTAACAGTGTAAGCAGTGTGCTGCCACTTGTATAACAAAGGCGAGAGCTGTAGACGCATGTATGTGCATGAGATAACTCTGGAATGATACAAAAGAAATTGTGAACAGTAGCTGCCTCTGGAGAAATTTTGTGTTTGAATTATTTTCCATGGCAGTTTCTATTTTTAAATTTTCCACAGTTTTTTAAAGGTGTTTTTTTTTTTTTTAAGTAGGCTCCATGCCCAGAGTAGAGCCCAACATGGGGCTTGATCTGACAACCCTAAGATTAAGACCTGAGCTGAGATCAAGAGCTGGATGCTTAACCTATTGAGCCACCCAGGCACCTCTAAAGTTGTTTTTTTTTTTTAATTGGTAGATGCTTTAAAAGTCATTTTACATGATGGTGGAATAAAAACTTTATTTTTTAAGTGGATCCCAAAGCGGGGCTTGAACTCATGACCCCAAGATCAAGACCTGAGCTGAGGACAAGAGTCCAGGCTGCTCAACCAACTAAACCACCCAGGTGCCCCTAAAAACTTAAAAAGTATATGAGCAAAGGCAAGTCACAAGAGAAAATATATCTGCTCTGTTAGAAAACAGACCTTGGTGTTGGGACCTGTCAAAATGAGTCATGGGGAAGCCTCACTAAAATGGAAGTTGTGAGGTTTCAGCAGGGGGAGCCCTCACACCCTAGACCCAACAGGAAGAGCCCAGCTTGACCTTACATGGACTTGACCTTTCACGTGGATACTACTCTACCATTCCCAGCCAAAGGAAGAAACACTTTCCTCATCCCCATGGCAACAGCTTCATCAATGAAAAGCCACCACACTTTGAACTCCTAGTTTACTCCAATGGACTTTAAGTTTGTAACAACCTTCCCAACTTCCCTCTTTTCTCCTTAAAAAAGTATGCCTCTCCTTTGTTCCCCCAGACTTGCCTGTGGTTTTGCCATAGCTTGATTGTCCCAGCAATTCTCTTTTATTCCTGAATAAACCCATCTTCTGCTGGTAAAATAACTGGCAGTTTCTATTTTTAAAGTGAACAGACCTTATTTGAAAATTTCCAAACTTTAGGATACTTCAAATTTTAATCACTCTTTTAAAGTTGTTTATCTAATGCTCAATATCTAGAGGTCTGAAAATTGGAACAGGGCCCAGAACTCTGGTTACTAATCATCACATCCCCAAGAGCATACCAAGAGATATTTGGCAGATCATATCTTGTCATTTCTATTTTCTCATACTAGAAAAGTTGGTAGAAGAGTATTTTTTTTACTGGAGGAGTGGTGGCAATCAAAGCAGTGGCAAAATGGTTTCAAAATAAATCTGTGTTTTCTGATGGGGAGGAGATAGGGAGAAAGACAGTGATTTTTCTCAAAATGGCCTGCCACTTTATATTTGGGAGCGTTAAATTGAAGTGCTATTTGATGGGGGAAGCCCCCAAGCCCACTAAGCTCCAGAACTAGACAGAATACACCCCAAAAAAATACTCAATATCCTAATCAGAATACCCACCTGTTTCGCAAACACAGGGAGCAAAGTACCAGACTTCCATAGGCCTCTGTGAATTTCTGTAAAGCCCTGAGCCCCGCACCTGGCTCTGTAAATTTCTGTCTGGCTTCCGCAGCAGAGAACAGCTTTTCAGCAATCTGCTCAGGAAAGCCAATAAGGGAATCAATGTGATCAACATTGTCGGAGATAAAGCCCAGGACGAGGCTGAAGAGAGATTTGGCAGAGTACCGAAGATTCCCCTCCCGGGTATATGTGAAGATGAAATGATCAGTCTTCTCTTTCTGTGCAGTATCATCTTCCCTGTTCATGCAAAGCTCCACAGAGAAGCCTTTGGGAAATAGTCTGAAAGGCCTTGGCTTCTGCAGGCTACTCCTGACACCATCCAAGGCCAGATTGACCATGTGCAGCTGACCATTTTCTCGTACATAGATGGGTCCTGGGTCCAGGTGGTTTTCTGAGTTGAGGTAGTAAGACATTGCCTTGGTTGCAACTGTAAAGGCAAGGCACAAAGGAAGCAAATCCAATTAACATGCCATTTGTAACATGTAACTTCATCTTGCTGTGCCCAGAGCTTTATGAGACTACCAGGAAAGCCCTTTGGTCGGTTTGGGGAAACAAAGCTTCCCAGCTGCCTGTGAACTCTGACACAGCAGGTTGCCTCTACGGCCTTTATCTGGAATGCTGTCTCCTACTTTCCCCTTTTCTTTGTATCGGGTGCACTCCTCCTCATCTTTCAAAAGCCAGCTCAAATCTCATTTCTAAAGTTCACCCTGGGGAAGTTAACAGAAGCGCAAAGAGTCATCTACAAGGAAAGTCACGGCAGCACAGTTGATAATCACAAAACAACTGGAAACAACCTAAATGTCCAACAACAGGGGTGCTATTAAATCATTTATGATACATCCATACCATGGAATGTTATGCAGCCATTAAAATCATAAAATATTTATTAATTTACAAGTTACAAACAGTACATAAAGAATTTACTATTTCTGTTTTTAAAAACATAACTACGCACAGAACGAAGACCAGAAACTAGTAACTTCCTTGCTACCTTTGCACCTTTGACATCTTTGTTGACTCAGTGTTTTGCTACTGATTTATTTTCTGGGCCTGCGTTCCACTAGTTTGAGTTTCTTGAGGAGAGGGACCATTTTTAATTCATCCAGACTCCCTAACATGGTGCTCTGGCATATAACAGACCCTGAGTGGGTATTTGTGGAACTAAAGTCTACTCATTTGCTAAGCCTTGCATAGACCATCAGCAATAGGGTTTTTTGGATCTACAAAGAAAGACCTCCATCACAAGAGCTAAAAAAAAAAAAAAAAAAGCTATTCTACCCCTTGGAAACATCTATTAGGTCACTTTTGAAGTAAGGCAAAACACCAAAAACAGTGGGCATTTATGCAATCCTATGGGTGACATTTTGTGCTCAAGCATTAATTGGATAAAATATGTTTTCCTGAGAAACTGTGCGATCTCAAATTACACAAGAAATTGCTATGTTAAATGAAAGAATTTGATTATCATTTCCACAACAATTTAAAGAGTAGTGAGAGCTAAAATTCTATACATGTCAAATTGCTGCCATTATCTTTAAAAGACTCTGCCATTATCTTTAAAAGACTCACACTTTTAGAGTGAACTAACCCAGCTTCTTCTCATCAATGCAGGGCTGGGATATAGCTCTGATGCCATGTAAAAGTGTCAGCAAACAATCAAGTCAGTGATCAAAAATGCTGAGTCTCTGGAGGTCAAACAGGGATCCTGTTTGTGGGCATCAGTACGATCCCTCTTTCTCCCGAGGATAATTATATGTGTAAAAGTACATCAGAAAGAAGGGCCGTGCCTAGCCTGACAGCCTCACCCTCTCCTGCCCAGCTCCTTACACCCCACTCTTCGGCCGTGCCCCACGACCAAAGTAAGTTAGCGATGCTCTCTTGCCCCACCGGTCTTGGCCGATTCTGCTCCCTTTGGTTGCAACATCCTTCTCTGCTTTCCTGACCTAGTTAATCCTTATTCATCATTAAAACTCAGCTCAACCACCATCCCTCTCCTGGGAAATCTTCACTAACCCCTGCACCAGTGCATGCCTGTCTGGTTTTCCCAGAGCACCAGTTTCTCCTCTATATATAGCACTTAGCACTGTATGCTATGTTCACTTGCTAACGTTCCCAGAGCTGTGAGCTCTTTGAAGGTAAGACACTTACTTGACTTGAATCATCTCTTTTTCCCAGGCCCAACACAGTACCTAGTACTGAGTAAGCCCAAAACAGATACGTGCTGAACTGAACGACAGGAAGGGTGAGACCTCAAAGGGACAGACTGAGGGACCTCAGAGGCCTCTGAGCTGCAGGGCCTGCTGATACTGTTGCTAGGAGCCAGCTCCTCTTCTAGGCAACAGCTGCAGGCTCCTCCCCCACTTGCCAGACCCTTCTGCAGGTGGTAGAAGCAAAGCAAATGATGGGAAGATATTGCTGCTGGTGCTACCAGGGGAAAAAAACCTAAAACTCACACAAAAAATTCCTGTCATGGTGCCAGCTCTTATAACCCATACTCTTGCCAGTATTCAGAGACTGCTGCTAAGGAGATGCCTCACTTAATCTAAGCTCTTCTTCCAGCACCTAGCACCTGCAACCTCACAGACTTTAATCTTGATGAGGAGATAAAGCAGATGCCCTTAGTCTTTATCCCTGGTTGGACATTCAGAGCCCTACTCTACCCGTGGATCAGAAATTAGTCACCAGGCATGGCCCTAAAAAGGAATAACTTGATTGTAATAATAGAAAGGCAAACTCTATGAGGAGAACATATTATAATGGATCAGCACACCATAAGCTCCCTGACAATGAAACAGGGTCTGCCCATGCATATTACTCCTAACCCTCACCCCAATAGTGTGTTCCACAAACTTTGGGAGTCAAATGGACAAATGGATAAATGACCACTTCAGGTGAAAAATCAGAAAAGTTTGATTCCATCCAGCAGAGGGCACAAGCAGCCTGGGACCAGAGTAAGGACGCTAACCCAGGCTGCCCCAAATCCTGGCATCTTCTCTTTACATGGATCATTTTCAAAAAAGGCACAGTTCTGGCTATTTTTTCCTTCTAAATTCCTAATCAAATGCTAGTTGTCTTTCTAAATGATGAAGAAAAAAATCCGTATTTCCTGAAGAGTAAAATCCACATTATCTGTCCAGAAGCCCCAAGGCTCCTCTGCTCTTCAATGAAGGTACTTGAGGAACTAATAACCTTGGTTCAGGAAATCCTGGTAACCTTTGATTTCTACTACTAAATTTGTGCATCTCTCAATAAGAAGCTTCCCGAGAGTTTGTGAGATACTATAAAATGACCTAAGAATTAAATTAATGTTTAAACCTTGCAAGGTTAAGAACCATAAAGGCAAGAGAATTCCACATACAGCTTCTATACTTGGCTTTGCTTATGCCGGGCTGTTGTACACAGTGGTCTATTATAAATGGGCCCTCAAGCGACAGGGCCTGTTCTACACTATGGCAATAACCCCCTACAAACTAAAAAGTTAAAATAATTAGTATCTGCAAGAATGTCCAGTTTAGATCTGCATTAACTATATTTTATATTACATCAACAGAGTAACAGGGCATTCTGATGGTCTTCCAGCCTGTCTCCAGAGAGGCAGTTTTGTAAACCACACAACCCCACAGAAAAATATTACACAGTGCATGTTCTAGTATTCAGTCACCACAAATGATCCAAAGTTACCACAAAACATACCATTTCATCAAATGAACAAAATATAACCTTACTACATAAAGAACTCAGTTCTCTGTAGCCTCTTTCAATAAGAGGCAGTCTAAAATAATTGATAACTAAATATGACAACTTTTTAGATCTTGAAGCCAGTTTACCAAGCAAGAAGCAGGACCATCCCAATCAAGTGGACTGGAGGGAGGGAACCAGAGACAGAGGCCAGAGGATTAAAATTGTGAACCGAATCTATGGCTCTCTAATTTGAAGAGAAAAAGCACCAAACTTTAGTAGATAAACTAACAATCCCCTAAAAATAAATCACAGTAATGATGGTGGCGATGATAATGATACTGGGTGTGATAGCTACCATTTATTAAGCACCCAGCAGTTGCTAAGCATTGTGCTAGGTACTCAAAATTAAGTGATCTCAGGTAACCCTCAACAATCCTAAGAGGTCAGGATTGCCATTTAACAGGTAAAAAGGCTCAGAGAAGTAAAGTAACTTACTTAAGGAACAGAGCTACTAAGTGGCAGAGCCAGAATTCAATCTCAAGGCTGTATTACTCCAAAGCTCAAGCTCTTTCCACTGCATGATGCTGTCTCTCAAGAATAAAAATATGACGTCAGCCTTAAGGATTAAAAAAAGATGTTAAAAATTAATCTCACCCACCTGTTTGACCCTTCTGGTATTCACTGGCTTAAGTTGGGGGTGGGGGGGCAGGGAGGAGATAAAAAAAACAGTGGACATATGAGGAAAGAGCTGGTGGGAACAGAGCCAGGACAGAGCTACAATGAGGCCTCCCTTCCTCCCTCTGCCAGGGCAGAAATTACCCACATCCACACACCAGGAAAACATCTGTCAAGCCATGGCCTTCATCCCAAGGCTTCAGACACCCTTGGTTTATTTGAAAATGCAGCATTCTTGAGAAAATTTCTACACAAAAACTTGGACAGAAACTAGTTCCAAACCACCAATAACCAACTAACGATCTTACCTTGGTTGTTCTGAGTCACCACCATTATTCAATTTTCCACTCCTCTCATTTTTTTTCCCTACAGAGTGCACTTTCCTACCTGCCTTCTCACCCATACCCTCTCCTCCCCCAAAGCTCCAAAGGCCCCACCATACCCAGCTCCCTACTTCCCTCCAGGAGCATGCCAATCTCTCCTACATCCTGACACTCTTACAGTTCTTCTACCTGCCAACTCAAGAATTTTTAACATAAAACCCAATCTCTACACTCCAAATCCTAACTCCCCTCCTTCATCGAGTCCCAGCATCCCTGTCCCTACCTCTCACACCTCAGGCCCTTCTAATCCTACCAAGGCCCTTCTGAAATGAGGTTCCTGGCCCCAAACATGCAATTCCACCTCCACCTGCCTCTCCTTCCTTCCCTGCACGGTTCCACCCCCAGCGGTTCCACCCCTAGGCACTCTTCCTCTGTCCTTCACCAGTATTCTTCCCTTCCTCCCAGTCTCTGGAATTCTTAAGACTCCGATCTCCCCATTCCTTTTCTTGTCTTCTGTCTATAACCTTCAAAATCCCCTTCCTTCACTCCTCACGATGCCCAACTTCACAACCCACTGCCCCAACTTTTCTTCCCTACCCCCAAGACCCCACCCCTTCTCTTCCAATCCTAGATCCTCCCCTTCTTCCACTTCTCAAATCCCACTCCGTTTTCCCCTTCCTCAGCACTGCAATTCTCCATCCCTCCCTCAATTCCCACGGATACCCCTCCCCAAGCCCGCCTAAACTAACCCAGCTCCCTTCTCCCACCTTGCCCCCAAATACCCTACGCGGCACCCCGACCCCACCCTTAAACCCATCTCCCACACCCCTTTATCCTCATCCTCACATCTCTCACCCAAACCACACCCCAACCCCGTCCCTCCCGGTCTACCCCTCCCCCACTCCGCCCCTCCCTCACACCCCGCCCCCGCCCCCACTCGCAGCCCCGGGCGGCGTGAGCGGCCCAGCCCGCGGCCGCCACCTACCTGTGCCCCTGCCCGGGGCTGCGAGCGGCAGCTTCTCGGTGGCGGCTCCCTCCTCCCGCGGCGCGGCTGATGGGGGAAGCGGCACGGCGCCGCGGGCACAAAGCTAGGGAGGGTGGGACCGAGAGAGGTTGGGAGGAGGGAGGGGGCTGGGGGCGACCTGGCGCCGTGGGACCGCGGGGCTGGCGAGGGGCGGGGGAAAGGCTGGGCTGGGGAGATGCGCGTGCGCGGGAGCCGGCATGAGGGGCAGGGCCGGGCCGGAGGCGGGGCCGGGCCCTGGGCAGAAGACCTGAGGGCCGAGGGCTCGGATCCGGGAGAGGTGGGGACTGCGCGTGCGTGCTCGCGCGAGGGTGGGTCCCCTGGGTCCAGCCAGCCCCTGGGATTGATCTGAGGTGGGGGAGGGTAGGTGGTGCGGGCTCAGGCACTTGCTTGGGGAAAGGCCCTAAGGTGGGGCGGCGCGGCTCAACCCGCCAAATAAAGGAGAGCACGGGGGCGGGGCTTGCGGGAGAGGTGGGGCAAAGAACCGGGAGTCAAGAGGTGCGCGCGCTCCGGGGGCGAGGCTGAGGGCCGGGAAGGGCTGCGCGGGGCGGGGCCTGATGGCGGGGAGGAGCGAAGAGGCGGGAGTCGGGATAGGCGCACGCCCCGGGGACTGGGCCGAAGGCCGAGACGGGTTGCGCGGGCGGGGCCCGCGGGTGGGATGGAGCGAAAAACCCGGGCAGAGGGGTGCGCGTCCCCGGGAAGTACTTGGGGGCCGGGGGTAGGGGGCGGGGCTAGGGGGCGGGGGCGCGCTGCGCGGGGCGGAGCGGAAGGGAGATCCGGGGCCCTGATAGTCCGCGCGCTTGGAGCTAACGGGAGGCGCAGGCGAGCAGGGTGGTGGGGTGGTGGGGTGGTAACGGGAGGCGCAGGCGAGCAGGGTGGTGGGGTGGTGGGGTGGTGGGGTGGTGGGGCGGGTGGGGTGGCGGGGCGGGTGGGACGGCGGGGCGGGTTGGGCCTGCGCCGGTGGAGGTGGGACCCTGCTGGACACGACCGGCAAAGCGGGGAGCTGGTGGAGAGGGTTGTGAGGAGGCGGAGGGCGGGAGGGCTGAGGGGCGGCTCGTGAGGGTACAGAGATGGGGAAACTTTGACGCAGATACGTTCTCTCCCCTCAGCCCTAGAGACACCAGTGCCGATCCACGAACTTTTTTGAACCCTGAAATAATGTTTTCATTCCCAAAAGGGAAAAACAGTTGCAAATTGAAATTAATCAGTTTACCAAACTGTAACCTTTCAACTGCTGCGTAACCCATATATTATGAGTTATAGTTAACGTAGGGTGTTGGTTCATTTAATATATTTTATGTAATTTGGGGTGGGGCGTCCACAGGCCTGAGTGCTTAGGACCTTCGGAGGTCCTGAAATGAATGGTCTTGGACCGAGAAGGGTTTGGGACGGGGCGAGGAGGTGGTGTCAGAGCTGGTTTGCCCTTCTAGTAGATACTAAGCCGTAGGCCCTGGCCCTGGGAGTCAGAGGGTGGCCATTTACTAATTTACACAAAAGTTCCCCATCAGTCATGTGGAGAGTACCAAGTCAGGGATAAAGTGAACTGCGTACTTGACCCCTCGAGGTTCTCAGAAAGAAGGGCCAGAAAGGGATGTGACCTGGAGATGAAAGGGTGGCTCAGTGGCCCTGGGACAGGGAAGTCCAGGGTCAGAGACCTTGAAAAATGCAGAGGAGGGCACCCCAGAGCGCACCCCCTTTAGTAATCTAAGCCCTGAGGGAATATGTGTGTATTTATTTAGAGTAAGTATCCCAGGGTGGGGGGTTAGACTACAACACAAACCTTCACCTTGGAGTTGTGGGAGCAACATTCTCTGTGGGTTTCTTTGGGGCTGGTTTGCCACTTTCTCTTTAACAGCAACCAAGGGACCTTAAAGAGAACTCAACTTCGGCCATTAAATAATTAGACCCAACACAGGAAATAGGAAGGATATTGATGGATATAGGCGGTATGAAATGAGTTTTGTGTTAAAGTACATGTTGGCTTCCCTCAGACAATTTAGATGGTAAGAATGTGAGGCAAGGAAAGGACTAAACATTTAGAGAGTATATTCTTTTCCTTATTCTTATACTACACATCAATGCTATGTTTCCCTAAAATATAACTTATTAAAAGCCAGTTCTCTCCCTAAGTCTCCAGCCCTCATATTTGCACCCCCAAATATATTACCATAGGGTTTTTCCACCTTTGTATTCACATTTGGGGGTAAATAAGATTTGTTGTGGGGTACTGTCCTGTGCATGGGGATATTTAGAAGCCTGGTGAAATGCTCACTAGATGCCAATAGCATCACACCACTCCCCCCCAAGTTGTGACAGCCAAACTGTCTTTCAAAATTGTCAAATGTCCCTTGGGGGCAAAATCACCCCCAGTCCTGTTGAAAACCACAGGATAGAACCTATTGTGTTTAACTTGGCTTCTAAAATCCTGCACTATCTGTTCTCAATCTATGTTTCCTAGAAATTGATCCAGTCTTAAAGAACCACCAATGCAACCACCACTTTCTTTAGTTTCCTCCATAAATTATCACCTACTCTTCTTGGACACTTTCAGGGATGGAAAAGACTTAAAATTTTTACCTTGCCAGTAAGTCCTTCTATCTGTGATGTCTTCCTGCTTAGAATTTGTGTTTGTTAAGTCCAGTTCTCCCTTTTGGAGTTGTAAAAGAAAAATTCTAATCCTTTTTCCATTTCTGAACACTTGTGTTATTAATCACATTTCTCTTATCTCTCTTTTGAAATATTTCACCTAATTCTTTCAACTTTCTCCATGTGATAATTTATGGATCATCATGAACTTTTTGTTTTCCTCTGATAATATCAAACCTGACAATGTCCTACTTAATATATACTACGCAGAACTGATGTAGTATCTGAATGTAGATCACACCGTTAGGACATAACATTATAATATTAGTTGCATGCTTATCCATCTTCCTTGACTCTGAGCTTGAAGGCAAGAACTAAGTCTTAGTCACCATCTGTGTCTTAGGTAGTAGTCACCTTTGCATTATTAGCAAGCACAGTGCCTGGTCCTTAGTTGGTATCTAAAAAAAATTTTTTTTAAGATTTTTTTTATTTATTAGAGCACAAGCAGGGGAGTGGCAGAGGGAGAGGGAGAAGCAGACTCCCCACTGAGCAGGGAGCCCATGTGGGGCTTGATCCCAGGACCCTGGGATCATGACCTGAGCTGAAGGCAGACGCTTAACTGACTGAGCCACCCAGGTGCCCTGGTATCTAAAAATTTTGATGGATGTAGCTCCTCCTCAACTCTGTTAATATAATCTAAGATTGTATTCCTTTACCTTTGGGGGCAAATACAATACACTCTTGCCTTATAGTGTGACTTTGTAATGAGCCAAACCTATATGTTTTACACATCTAGATCAAGGGTCAGCAAACTTTTTCTGTAAAGGGCCAGATAATAAATATTTTAGATTTTATGAACCTTATAGTCTATCATAGCAACTGTGTCACTATAACACAAAAGTAGCCATCAACTACTTTGTATAGTATTTATACGTGTATATATGGATGACCATGGCCAAGTTCCAATAAAACTATTTATGGATACTGAAGTATGGATTTCATATAATTTCATATAATCTTCATGTGTCACAAAATATTATTTTAATTTTAAAAGTATCTTAAAATAAAAAGCATTCTTAACTCATGGGCCATACAAAAACAGGTGGCAGGCTAGATTTAGCTCATAAGCAGTAGTTTGCCAACCCCAATCAAGACCAATCTTTGTGTGATTGACTTTTTAAGCCTGAGTCTAGGCCTTTATTGTTATTCTTATTAAATATACTATTCATCATATCCCATCTTTCTTTCTTGCTCAGATCTTTGTGTGCTAATTCTGTCATCTAGCATATTAGCTGACATCCCAGCTTTGTGTCATCTGCAAAATTGATAAGAATACTTTTTCTATCTTTAATTAATAAAAATGTTGAATGGCATAAGGACAGAGGTCTTCCACAGTTCATTTTGTTCCATTAATCATCATTCTTTGAGCATAGCCATTCAAAGAGTTATAAAAATTTACCTAAAGTACTGCCTGTCACCCAACCTACATTTCTCCATCTGGTCCATATGGAATCTTAAGAAGCTTTGTCTGAAATTTTGTTGAAATATTCAGAACATGTCCCTAATTGGTACTAACTCTATCAAACAGCAAAAAGAAATGTGTAGGTTTGGCATAACCTTTGTGAACCAATGTTACTGCTGCTTTCTATTTTACTACTATCTTGTTTATGTTTTCAGGGCTATCATTTTATATATTTTATATATATCATTTTACATATATTTTATATTTAATGAAATTTAATAATTTTAGAATTTTGTTGAGAATTAACATCGAGGTTCATCAATCTGTATTTCTAGGAATTTACCATGTTTCTTCAAACTAAGTACTAACAATGTTCATCTAACACTAGTTCTCGAGTATCAATAGTATTAAATGCAAGAAAAAAGCCAAGAGAAGAGGCACAAATAGAAAATGTTAGAATACATGCCTTTTTTCTTGACCAGTCTTACCATGGCTTTTAACACTATCATGCTAGATGTTAAAATTACAATAAAAATGAACTTTATGCCAATAAATATAAAAATTAAGAAGAAATAGGTAATATTTCTACAAAATATAAATTTCAAAATTGACCTAAGATGGTGTAGAAAACCTGAAAAGAACAGTTGAATTTGAAATAGTAAAAAAAAATCTATCTACAAAGATTTTACCAGGTTTACAGGATCAAATAACCTCTCTCTTTTACAAATTGCTCCAACAACTAGACAAGGGGGAAGCTCTGTAACTTATTTATGTTGGGAGTACAATCTTGATTATAAAACCAGATACTGAGTCCATTGTGCATCCAACTCTTGATTTCTGCTCAGGTCATGATCTCAAGGTTGTGAGATCAAACCCCCCTCCCGCCCCCCGTTGGCCCCGCACTCAGCTCAGAGCTGCTTGTCTCTTTCCCTCTGCCCCCTCTACCCCATATAGCTGAAAATTTTCCAATTTTTTGTAGAGTGTGTTCACTGAAAACAAATACTTTCAGCTTTTGTTTGCCTGAAAATGCCTATATTTTGCTTTCACTTGCAAAGGATATTTTTGCTGGATGTAGAATTCTGTATTTTGTCTGTTAGCACTTTAAAGATGTCATTCCACTGACTTTTGGCTTCCATTGTTTCTGATGAGAAGACAATTTTTATTCTTGTTCTTAGCTAAACGTAATGTGTTTTTTGCTTTGACTACTTTTAATTTATCTTTTCTTTAATTTTCAGTGATTGACTAAGATGTGTCTAAGTGGGGTTTTCTTTGTAGTGTTTATCCAAGTTAGGGTTCAAGAGCTTCTTGGATCTTGGGTTTATGTCTTTCATAGACTTTGGAAAATTTTCAGCTGTATCTGTTCAGATTTTTCTTCTAAGCTACTCCTTTTCTCTTCTCCTTATGTATTACATGTATTACATATATTTCTGAATAGTTTGATAGTGTTTCACAGGTATCTGATGCTCTGTTCTGCTACTTTCATTTTTTCTCTATGTTTCATTTTGGATCATTTCTGTTGACCTATGTTTAAGTTTACTGGCCCATTCTTATGTTGAGTCCAGTCTGATGCTAAGCCCATGTAATGAATGCTTTATTTGAGATGCTATACTTTTCAGTTCTGGAATTTTCATTTTGTTCTTTTTTAGAGTTTCCATTTCTCTGCTAAAATTCCCTTTCTATTCACCCATTTTGTCCATCTTTTCACTAAATTATCTAACAGATTCATAGTAGCTATCTTTGCTAATTCCAATACTTGGATCATCTATAGATCTGCTGAAGTGACTTTGTACATTGGATGTTGTGTTTAAAAGAATAATAGACACTGAAGTAGAAAATGACTTTTCCCAGAGAGAACTCACCATTTTCTTTGCCCCACAGCCAGGATAAGGGGCAGATCACTTCAGTCCACCTAGGAATTGGACTGACTGGTAGTTTTATTTAAATAGTTTCAGTTTACCTCTGATTTCAAATATTTGGGAGTGAGATCAGTTCCCTCCATCAGGGGTTTGGGATCTAAGTACCCAAGATCAAAGAAATCTTTCTTTGCTTTTCAGTTCATACACCCAGTTTCCTGTGAAGCTCCACTTAGGGGATGGTTTCTTTGATCTTATTAGGGTTTGAGATGGGTTGGGGCTGGGTTATAATTTTACTTCACTTTACTTAGTTGCACTTTAACTCTGTGACACAGCAATATGGCTAAGTCTCAAAAACGTAATGGGTGATAGAAACCAGATACAAATGAGTACAAGCTATATGATTCTATGTATATAAATTTCAGGCAAAATTAATCTGTTAGAAATAAGGACCATGCTTATGTTGGGGAGGAGGGAGGGAAGTGATTGGGAGGGGGCATGCAGAGAACTTCTCAAGTGCTGGTAATATTCTATTTCTTTACCTTGGGTGGTGATTACCTGGGTGTGTTAACTTTGTGAAGATTTATCGCTCTATATAATTCTGATTTGTGTTCTTTTCTTTATGTATGTTATAGTTCAGTAATAAAAAAAAGTGCGTGGGGGTGGGGAAATGCACAAGAAAACAAAGTTAAAAAGAAAAATCAAGCTACAGAGTAGTAGAAGATACATGCAACACATATAACAAAGGATTTGTATCCAGAATGTTTTATTTTAAAAATTCCTACAAACCAAAAAGAAAAAGACAAAAAAATTTTAAAAAGCACCCCAATTTCACACCAATGAGATGGGCTAAAGCCAAAATATCTAATAATACCAAGTTGGTGAGAGTAGGAGGAAGCAGAAACTCTCAAACACTGCAGATGGTAGTGTAAATTGTTAAAATTTCAAGATCAAATTGATCAATTACTGACTTGAAGATATGCTGATTCTAAGTTTCTGCAGTTTTACTTCTGTAAAGAAAGATACTCTTATCATAAAGACTTCCCTCCCACAAATGATAAGGATACATACACAAAGGTATACATTTCAAATTTGTTTATAATAGCAAAAAATTGGAAACACCTAAATATTTATCATTAGAGAAATGGAGAAATACCTGACAGCAGTTAAAGTGAATAAAGTAGGTTTACATGTATCAACATGATAAAAACTTGAAAACATAATATTGAATGAAAAAAGCAAGTAGTATAAGGATATATATGGCGAGAAATCATCTAAGTTTTAAAAGGACAGTACATATCGTTTATGGATATGTATATGATAAAAGTATAAAATATAGTAAAGAGATATTCATAAACTTCAGAATAGCTATTACCTCTGGACAAGGAAGGAAATGGGCAAAAATGTTAACATTTATTAAATCCAGGCAGTGGGTACATAGTTGTTTAGTATATGTGATACTCTCTGTGCTTTGTCTATTATTTATTTGAAATAGTTTCATTTTTTTAAAAAGTTAGCCGGAGGCCAGGGTATGAGGCGTATTGGAAGCCTTCCTCCTTTTTCCAAACACTCTTTTGTCTTTTAATTCTTTATAGATACAGCTTCCACAGTCACTTTGCATCTATATATTGGTTTGTGTCCTGTCACCACCAGATCAAGGAGGAGGGTGGGTGAGATCTGATAGAATCTTCTCTCGCCTTCTCTGTCTAATCCACCAAGGTCCTTATCTTTTCAGGATATTTTTATTAAACTTGAAATATTACCATACAGTAGAAATGTCTTTAAATCCATGACCCAAATGACTGGTATAGATTTAAAAATAAGCAAAGTTTGTCTTCTCTCTTATTTTACATTCTGCTTCAAAAAATAATGATGGTAAGGTATTTTTTAGCATGTGAATAATATTATTTGCTATTTCAGTTGATAAATGTATGGATAAACAGTCACGTGGGGCACCTGGGTGGCTCAGTTGGTTGAGCATCTGACTCTTGATTTCACAGTCATGGGTTCAAGCCCCGAGTTGGGCTCTGTGCTGGGCATGGAGCCTACTTTAAAAAAGAAAAAATAAAACCAATCACGAAAACATCTTTATATGCTCCAGATTTTTTTTTAAATTTCAGAAATATAACGATATAAATAATTTTATTAAATTTACCCATTAATTCGTGTGACCTTAGCCTGTTAACTGTTTCTCTATCATTATTGAGGACTTTTAATTTTAGAATCAGAAAAATGATGTCAGAGTAGTTAGTGTCTTGTTTTGTGGAGTAGAATAGTGGAAATAATCATTATCTTACAGATTATTCCTGGGGGAGGTTAGAAGTTTACTTACATAAATAAACATGTTAGAGTCCCTCCCACTTGTTGAATAGCTTGGTTGTTAAGCTGTGTGCTAGGCAACAGGCTTTCTCTCTCCCTTTTCTCGGATAAAGTTCAGAGAACCAAGAATTTGCTTTTGTTATTATTGTTTTATTTGCAGGTTAAACACTTTAAGATGAGAAAAATTAATCTGTGTTCGAGTTCTGAGGGGACCGAAGTGATTTTAGCTACATCAAGTGATGAAAAACACCCACCTGAAAATATTATTGATGGGTAAGAGTTACTATTTTTTCTTCCTTAAAGTCTTGATATTAGGTCAGTGAACCCCTTCAGTACTGGGACTATGCTTTACAACAACTAGAACTTTTAAACATAGTTTAATAAATGTTTGGTGAAGTATATTACTTGACGATATCCACCTTTGGTACCATTCCTGAAACAAATTCAGTTGTGCATATTTAGGTTTTTGATCCTTTTCTTTATAATTTTTAAACTGACCTTTTATACAAACAGTTTTTTAAGAAATGGTTTAACAAGGCAAAACTTTAAACAACAACTGTCTCATTTTAGGGAAGAGTACATTGTAATATCTGGTTGTGATTTTATTCCAAGTTTTTTTTAGTAAATAGGAAGAAAAACATTGTAATTTCTCATTATTGCCTATTTCCTTAGCGGTCTAAGCAACATTTTTGCTGAACTGAAGGCTTGACTTCCTGCTATCTACCTGCATTGTTTGGTTCTCAGTTTCTTGATTTCCTTCCAGTTTCCTCTCTTTACTGTGTTAGAGCTTATTCAAAGTAGAGATAAATATCATTCTTGGATTTTTAAATTCCAAGGAAAAATAGTTAATGGAAAAACTCCTTTTTTGATAGTTGTGACTATTTTATTACTCTCTTGATTTCTCTTTCTTGGTATCTGTACAATGACCAAAGTTTGATTCACAGAATCATATAATTTTAGAGCTGATTCAGACTTAGGAATTTATCTTATCTAAACCTTTCATTTTAGAGTTATGGTAAGAGAATTCTAAAGAGGTCAAGTACTAGTTTTAACTGCTGAAAGCAGAGCCAGTTATAACACAGATCTTGTGGTATTTTTGTGTTCTATTGTGAATTCCATGTATCTGGATAAAATTCTAGCAACTAACCTCTTCCTTTAAGCCTGATTGTTATCTCTTCTCTGACATCTGTCCCTTTGGCCTCATGTAGGATTACTTTACCTTTTCGTCAGACTCTAAAAGAATTTAGTATATGCATCTATTACCTTTTTATCCCTTTATTGTATAATTATTTATTATTTGTATCCTCTCTTAACTATGAATTCCTAGAAGTTAGAGACTATGACTTACTCATCTTTGACTCCTGAATGTCTTAAAATAGTTGTTGAGTAGCTTGTTGAATTAGATCATCAAATATCAGTCAAATTCAATTAATACTGGAAAGTAGCTGAGTATACACACACACAAACATACATCTATATATGTATATATGCATGTATTATTTTATATTCACATAGGGCTTTATCATTTCATAGATGTTATGTCATTTGACCCTCACCATAAGCTTGGGAAATAAGAGGCAAAATATATTAAAAATGTGTTTTCAACCTTATTTTAAAGATGAGGAAAGGATTATCGGAGGTAAAGATGACTCGTTCAAAATTACACAGAAAACCAAGTGGTGGAATCAAGATTAACCCCATGTCTTCTAACTCCCAGTTTGGGGTTCTTTGTATTATACTATGATAACTCAAACTTTAGGGTTTTTTTGTTTGTTTGTTTGTTTGTTTTAAAGATTTTATTTATTTATTTGACAGAGATAGACACAGCGAGAGAGGGAACACAAGCAGGGGGAGTGAGAGAGGGAGAAGCAGGCCTCCTGCTGAGCAGGGAGTCCGATGCGGGGCTCGATCCCAGGACCCTGGGATCATGACCTGAGCCGAAGGCAGACGCCCAATGACTGAGCCACCCAGGCGCCCCCAAACTTTAGGTTTGAATCCAAAACTTAACATCCGTTTTTTCACCTGTGCCTCTTAATCCTTCTTAGTTTGTTACTTCCTGAAATTCAGGTAATAGCTATTTATCCCACTCTGTCTCAGAGTAGAGAGATTAATGTGGGAACTGCTGTGATGATACACAGGTATAATGAGATTTACCTTAAGTTGTTTTCAGAAATAGAGATCTTTCTGGGGCACCTAGGTGGCTCAGTCGGTTAAGTATCTGACTTCTGGCTCAGGTCATGATCTCAGGGTCCTGGAATTGAGTCCCGCTTTGGGCTCCAGGCTCAGCAGGCAGTTTGCTTGTCCCTCTGTCCCTCCCCCACTATCTGTCTCCCCAGATAAATAAATTTTATTTATTTGTCTCTCCCTGTCTTTCTCCCAAATAAATAAATAAAATCTTTTTTAAAATTTTTAAAAAAAGAAATAGAGATCTTTCCAAAGATCAGTCCATATTAATGAATGATTAAGGACATAACATTTATATTGGACAAAACCCTTAGTACAGAAAATTCTATAGAATAAAAATAGTTACTGACCTGATAACAGAACACATCAGAGACTTTTAATGTATATGTATTTCCAACAAGTACAATTAGACTTTATATAGTAGTATTAAAAATTAATCTCTGCTCCTAAGTTGGTTTGTCTAAATGGAAGTAACTGTAGAATTATTTGGAGAAAACAATGCCATAAGATTGCCCCCATTAGATAGGTCTTCCAACTCTCAATTTCCTCAGAAATAAGAGTTAAAGAAAGTGATTATATTTCTGCTTGCCTTTGACTCTACTTTCGCCCTCAGGTATTTAATATGTCAATGAAAAGGAGAAAGGAAGTTCTACACTAGAATAAAAAATGAGTTAAGAGAAAAAGTAGAAGAGAGAGAATTAGTCCTTTCAGCATAATGTAGAATACTAGATTTACAGTTAAAATTCCTGGTTAAGTGAACTATATATATTACCTTGGACTAAAAGCATATGTGTTACTCTTTGAGCCTCACTTTTCTGATCTGAAAAATGGGGATAACACCACCTTCCCTGACTACCTCAGAGTTGTGAAAAAAATCACATGAGATAATAGATGTTAAATGGTTGTTAGCTCTAAAGCCTTATTTAAAAGAAAACTACTAGGACAGCTGGGTAGTGCAGTGGGTTAAGCATCAGATGCTTGATTTTGGCTCAGGTTGCGATCTCAGGGTCATGAAATCAAGCCCCGCATTGGGTTCCACGCTCAGTGCAGAGTCTGCTTGAAACTCTCCCTCTCCCTTTGCCCCTTCCCCCACCCCCACACTCTCACATGCGTGCTCTCTAAAATAAATAAATAAATCTTTAAAAGAAAACTACCATTTTTAAATTTTTTTATTTTTAAAGATTTTACTTATTTATTTGACAGAGACAGACACAGCAAGAGAGGGAACACAAGCAGGGGGAGTGGGAGAGGGGGAAGCAGGCTTCCTGCTGAGCAGGGAGCTGAACGCGGGGCTCGATCCCAGGACCCTGGGATCATGACCTGAGCCAAAGGCAGACGCTTAATGACTTAGCCACTGAGACGCCCTGAAAACTACCATTTTTATGACTTCATTATACCTAACTATGAGAATTCAGTTATATGTCGTTTAAAAATTTATTTATTTATGTATTTATTAAACTCCAGTATAATTAACATACAGTGTTATATTAGTTTCAGGTGTAAAATATAATAATTCATCAGTTCTGTACATTACTCAGTGCTCATCACAAGTATACTCTTAATCCCCTTCACCTATTTCATCCATCTCCCCACCCACCTCCCCTCTGGCAACTACCAGTTTGTTCCCTATATATGAGTCTGTTTTTTTTTTTTCATATTTGTTTAGTTTCTTAAATTCCACATATGAGTGAAATCATGTGGTATTTGTCTTTCTTTGACTAACTTATTTCACTTAGTGTTATACTCTTTATCTCCACCCATGTGTTGCAAATGACAAGATTTCATTCTTTTTTATGGCTGAGTATTATTCCACTGTATGTATACCACATCTTCTTTATCCATTCATCTATGGATGGACACTTCGGTTGCTTCCATATCTTGGCTATTGTAAATAATGCTGCAGTAAACATGGGGGTGCATATATCTTTTCAAATTTGTGTTTTCATTTTCTTTGGGTAAATACCCAGTGATGGAATTACTGGATCATATTGTGATTCTATTTTTAGGCTTTTGAGCAACCTCCATACTGTTTTCCACAGTAGCTGCACCAGTTTGCATTCCCACCAACAGTGTATGAGTATTCCTTTTTCTCCACATCCTTGCCAACACCTCTTGTTTCTTGTGTTGTTGATTTTAGCCATCCTAACAGGTGTGAGGTGATATCTCATTGTGGTTTTGACTTGCATTTCCCTGATGATTACTGATGTTGAGCATCTTTTCATGTGTCTGTTAGGCCATCTGTATGTCTTCTTTGGAGAAATGTCTGCTCGTCTTCTGCCCATTTTTAATTGGATTATTTGGGGGTTTTGCTGTTGAGTTGTATAAGTTCTTTCTATATTTTGGATATTAACCTCTTATTGGATATATCATTTGCTGATATCTTCTCCCACTCGGTAGATTGTCTTTTTATTTTGTTGATGGTTTCCTTCACTGTAAAAGCTTTTTATTTTGGTGTAGTCCCAATAGTTTAATTTTGCTTTTGTTTCCCTTGTCGGAGGGGATATATCTAGAAAAATGTTTCTATTACAGATGTTAAGACATTACTGCCTATGTTTTCTTCTAGGAATTTTATGGTTTCAGGTCTCACATTCAGGTCTTTAACCCATTTTGAGTTTATTTTTAGGTATGGTGTAATCAAGTGGTCCAGTTTCATTCTTTTGCATTTAGCTGACCAGTTTTCCCAACGCCATTTGTTGAAGAGACTCTCTTTTTCCCATTGCATATTCTTGCCTTTTTTTGTCATAGATTAATTGACTGTATACTCATATATGTCACTTTTTAAAGATTTTATTTATTTATTTTGAGAGAGAAAGAGAGTGTGTGACCAGGGGGAGGAGCAGAGGCAGAGGGAGAGAGAAAATCTTAAGCTGACGCCATGCTGAGCACAGAACCCAACATGGGGCTTGATCTCACCACCCTGAGATCATCACCTGAGCCCAAAGAGTCAGACGCTTAACCAACTGAGCCACCCAAGCCGCCCCTGCCCCATGTCATTTTTAAAACCAGTACATCTCTATATACTATTTGATGTTGTTATATTGGTCATGTTCATTAAAATCACCTGAGAAACAGAGGGCAGTTAAAAGTCATTTAAATAAATAAAACTTAAAACCATATAAATATAAATAAAAAATAAATTGTGAAATAGTAAGCATAGTATAAAAAATCCAGAATTGTGCGTTGGACCTGTATTGTTTTGTTTTGTTTTTGGTAACAGCCTTATTGACAGATAATTCACACAGTGTGCAATTTACCCATTTAAAATGTACAGTTTATTGGCTTCCAGCATATTTAGTTACGCAGTCATCTCCACAATCAATTTTAGGGCATTTCATTACCCCCAACAAAACCTTGCAACCCATTGCAGTCACCTTATATTTCCCCTATCGCCACCAACCCTAGGTGCTCACTAATCTACTTTATATCTCTATAGATTTGCCTGTTCAGAGATTTCACATAAATGGAATCATATATATGGTCTTTTGTGACTACCTTCTTTCATTTACATGTTTTCAGGGTTCACCCATGTTATAACACATCTCCGTGCTTCATTCCTTTTTATTGACAAATAATATTCCATTTCATGGATATAGCACATTTTATTTATCCATTCATTAGCTGGTGGATATTAGGTTATTTCTACTTTTTGGCTGAATGTTCTCCAATCTTATTAAAAAATGCCAAATTATAAATCCAAGAAATTCAGGAAACCTCAAGCAAGATACATACAAAGAGACTATACTGTAATCTGCTGAAAAATAAAAAAAATTTAAACAGCTGCAGAAAAAAATACATTAACTACAGGGGAACAGTAGTACCAGTGACAGCTGACTTTGCATCACAAATGGAATACAGGTGACAATGGAATAATATCTTAAATGCTGAAAAAGAAACAAAAAAACCCTGTCAACTCAGAATTCTGTATTTAGCTAATATATTCTTCATAAATGAGGATGAAATAGAGACATTTTATTCACCACAAGTAGACCTGTATCACAGGAAATGT
Source organism: Zalophus californianus (assembly GCF_009762305.2). Lineage (NCBI taxonomy): Eukaryota > Metazoa > Chordata > Mammalia > Carnivora > Otariidae > Zalophus > Zalophus californianus. Next base: position 43,276,399 of record NC_045598.1, on the reverse strand, counting down.
TAAAGGAAGTTCTGCATGTTGAAGTGTTAATAATACTAGATGGAGATTTAAACCTACAGCAAGAAATTAAGTGCATTGGAAATGATAAATGTAAAAAAACTATTCTTTTTCTTTTAATTTTTAAAAAATTCAACTGACCACTTAATGGGGAAAAACACATTGTACTGTGGGATTTATTATGTATATATGTAATAAATGTTATATGTATAAATGTAAAATATATGAAAATAATGGCACAAAAACGGAGTTCAATGTAAATTTACTATCATGAGGTTCTTATGACCTTGAGAATAACCACACACACACATACACACACACACACACACACACACACACACACACACGAAGAAAATTAAATGGAATTTTAGCTTTTTTTATTCAGTCAAAAGTAGATAGAAAAGGAGAAATAGAACAAGAAAAAAATAGGGACAAATAGAAAATGAATAGCAAGATGGTAGACTTAAACCCAGCCATATCCATAATTATATTAAATGCCAATGGGCTAAACACTTCAATTAAATAATAGAAATTGACAGAAATTGTCAGACTGGGTAAAAATACAACACACAGGTATATACTCTGCAAGAGATGTACTTTAATTATAAAATCACAAATAGGTTGAAAATAAAAGGATGAAAAAGATGTATCCTATAAACAGTAAACATAAGAAAGTGGCTATATGGCTATATCCCTACCAGACAGAGTAGAATGTAAGATGAGGAGAATTCCAGAGATAAAGGGAACATTTTATAATGTTTGAGCATTCTTTCATCAGGAAGAGATAGTCTTCAGAATACATAAAGCAAAAACTGACAGATGAAAGAGAGAAATAAACAAATCCACAATCATAGGTGGAGATTTTAACACCTTTCAGTAATGATAAAGTAGCCAGACAAAGAACCTAAAGATACAGGTAGTAAAGACATTATAAAGATAGAATGATCTGTACAACAGTGTCAGTCACCTTGACTGAATTGACATTTATACAACACTATAATCAACAATGACACTTGGGGCGCCTGGGTGGCTCAGATGGTTAAGCGTCTGCCTTCAGCTCAGGTCATGATCCCAGAGTCCTGGGATCGGGTCCCGCATCGGGCTCCCTGCTCCTTGGGAGCCTGCTTCTCCCTCTGCCTCTCTCTCTCTCTCTCTCTGTCTCTCATGAATAAATAAATAAAATCTTTAAAAACAAACAAACAAACAATGACACTTGGAAGAAGTATACATTAAACATTCACTGAAATGTGCTGGACCATAAAGTCAATAAATTTCAAAAGATTGATACCTTAGGGAATATGTATTCAAAAAATTGGTACATGTGAGATGATGGATGTGTAAACTAACTTTATTATGGTCATGATTTCACGTAAACAAATCATCATGTTGTATACCTTAAACTTACACAACATTATATGTTGATTAAATTAAATTTAATTTAAATTAAAACTGGAGAAAAAAGAATTTGTTCTCTGACCACTATGTAATTAAATTACAAGTAAATTTTGGGCACCTGGGTGGCTCAGTTGGTTAAGCGACTGCCTTCGGCTCAGGTCATGATCCTGGAGTCCCGGGATCGAGTCCCGCATCGGGCTCCCTGCTCAGCAGGGAGTCTGCTTTCTCCCTCTGACCCTCTTCCCTCTCATGCTCTCTATCTCTCATTCTCTCTCTCTCAAAAAATAAATAAAATCTTTAAAAATAAATAAATTACAAGTAAATTTTTAAAAGATATCTGGAAAAACGTCCCTGAAACTTAGAAGTTAAACATGGCACTTTTTTTTTTTAAGATTTCCTTTTATTAATCCTCTATAATACTCCTAGATCACTACAGCTTAAAATGGATCACTACTCTTTTGCAGCTATTTAGTAACACAGAGCAATGGATAAAATCCATACAACAGTTCAGAAAAGTTCACATCACCATCAGTTCAGAATATCTGATTCACCAAGCCTACCTTATTTAAAAAGAACCATCAGAAATTAAACATCACAAGTAAGATTTTTTATTTGTCACCATTAAATGTCTGAATTTTAAACAGATTCTTGGACTGGTGGTTCATCTCCATCAGCTTGTTCAACTTTAGCACCAGTCTCATCCCCAGTAGCTTTTCCAGAATTACTACCTTCACCATGAAGCTCCAAGAGCTTTCCCAATTCAAACTTGGGCTTCTTCAGCATTTTTACTTTTCTAACGAAGACATCATGGAGTGGATAAATAGACTGACAGGCTTTTTCTATATCTTTTCCAATGCTGTCTGAAATCAATTTGTTGACCATTTCCTTCAAGTCATTTGTCTGCACCTCTTGGGTCATGATTTCCATCATCTTTTTCCAAGTTTGACGGACCTGTTGGTGCTGAGCATAAGAGGTCTTCCAAATCTGATTATTGCGTTTTCTAGTAAAACCAGCACAAAACAGGGGCACCTGGGTGGCTTAGTTGTTAAGCGTCTGCCTCTGGCTCAGGTCATGATCCCAGGGTCCTGGGATGGAGTCCCGCATCGGGCCCCCTGCTCCAGGGGAGGCCTGCTTCTCCCTCTCCCACTCCCCCTGCTTATGTTCCCTCTCTCGCTGTGTCTCTTTCTGTCAAATAAATAAAATCTTTTAAAAAAAAGCAAAACAGATGAAGCAAATAACCATCAGTAGTCTTGACATCAACATGAGCTTTAATCATGGTCTGCCATTTTTTGACCATGGAGCACATTTTGTCACAGGTAAGATCCATGCCATGGAAATTAGTCAGGCTTTTTGCCCTGAACATCCTTAGTAATTAGCTTGAATTTGCTCAATGCAGCTTCATCATTCTGCAGGTCAGCAAGGCTCACTTCAAAATCACGACACTTGAGGCCATCAGATGCGATTTTGGTTCCTTGAGTTCTTGTGACTAATGTTTTTCCAATGTGTTTTATATTGAACATAGCTGGTGCTTTCACATCATACCAGTCTTTCTTAGAAAATGTATCAACTGCTTTCTTCTTGGCTCCCTTATTGCTACCTTTCGTAAAGCGCTTGTTCTTAGCAACTGCCATGGCACTGCTCAGGGAGCCAAAAGGGCTAAACATGGCACTTCTGAATAACCCATCAGTCAAAGAAGAAATCACAAGGTATATTAGAAAATATTTCTAACCAAATGATGATGAAAACACAATATATCCACATTTGTGGATGCAGCTAAAGTGATGCTTACAGGGAAATTTATTATAGCATAAATATTTTATCTTAAAAAGAATTTTTAAAAACCAGTAATTAAATTTCCACAGTAGGAAGCTAGATAAAGAAGAGCAAATTATACCCAAAGAAAGTAGAAGAAAATAAATAACAAAGGTAAGAGCAGAAATCAATAAAATAGAAAATAGACAATTAGAAAAAATTAGCAAAGCCAAAATTGATTATCTGAAAGGTTTATTAAAAATTATAAATCTCTAGGAAGATTGACAAAGAAAGAATAGAGAAAATATAAATCACCAGTACCAGCAATAAAAGAAGCAACATCACTATAGTTTCTAAAAGATTAATAAGTCACTATCAAGGACAAATTTAGGATATCAAATAATTATGTTTTATACCTGAAACTAATATGTTGTATGTCAATTATACCTCAATTTTAAAATGTTTTTAATTAAAGAACAAATTTAGGCTAATAAATTTGACAATTTAAGTGGACTGATCCCTTAAAAAACCTATAAAAATCACAAAAGATGAAATAGAAAATTTGAATAGTCTTGTATCTCTTGTATAAATTAAATTCTATCAAATATTCAGAGGAAAACATAAATCTTTCAAAAACAGAGCAGGAAACATTTCTCAAATTGTTTTTTATGAGAACAGCATGGCCCTGATACCAAAATCTGACAAAGACATTACAAGGAAAGGAAAAGGAAGGAAAGGAAAGGAAAGAAAAAAAGCATGGAAACAAGAAAGGAAAATTAAAGACCAATATCCCTTATGAACATAGACACAAAAATCCTTATAAATTGAATCCAGCAAATGGAATTAATCCTGGGAATGCGAGGTTGGCATATTTACCACATTATCACAGGAATACAAGGTTGAGTGTAATTCACCACATTGCCAGAACAAGGGAGAAAAATCATATGATCATCCCAATAGATGAAGAAAAAGCATCTGACAAAATTCAACATTCATTCATGATAACAATTCTTAGCAAACAAAGAAGAGAAGGGAACTTCCTCAATCTGAGAAAGGCATCTACTAAACATGTTCAGCTTGGTGGTGAAATAATAAATGCTTTCCCCTCTGAGATTGGAAAGGGAGCAAGAATGTTTGCTCTCACTGTTCCTATTCAGCATTGTTTTGGAGGTTTTTGCCCATGCAATAAGGCCAAAAAAAGACATAAAACACATAAGGATTAGAAATAGTAAAATTGGGGTGCCTGGGTGGCTCAGTAGGTTATGCTGCCTTCAGCTCAGGTCATGACTCCAGGGTCCTGGGATCAAGCCCCACATCAGGCTCCCTGGTCAGTGGGGAGCCTGCTTCTCCCTCTGCCTGCCACCCCCCCTGCTTGTACGCTCTCTCTCTTTCTCTGTCAAATAAATAAATTTTTTAAAAAAAGAGTAAAATTGTCTTTGTTCACAGATTGTCTTAATGTTTCATAAGAATCTATATTAACAAGGAATCTATTTTAAAAAGCCTACTATAGCTAATAAGTAAATTTAGCAAGGCCAATATGCAAAAATCAGTTGTATTACTATATAATAGCAGGAAACAGTTGGAAATTAAAGTTTAAAAAAATTCCATTTCCAATAGCAGTCAAAACATAAAAGAGTTAAGAATAAATTTAACAAGATATGCAAAACCTTTACAGTGAAAACCACAAAATGTTGCTGAGAAAAATTAAATAACTAAGTTGATGAAAAGATACACTACATTCATGGTTGGAAAACTCAGTATTATTAAGGTGGCAATTTCTCCCAAAAATAACCTGTTGATTCAGTACATTGTCGATCAAAATCTCAATTGACTTTTTTTTTTTTTTAGATTTTACTATTTATTTATTTGTCAGAGAGAGAGAGAGAGAGAGCAAGAGTGTGAACACAAGCAGGGGGAGCAGCAGGCAGAGGGAGAAGCAGGCTTCCTGCTGAGCAAGGAGCCTGATGTGGGACTCAGTCCCAGGACCCAGGATCATGACCTGAGTCAAAAACAATGAATTGACTGAGCCACCCAGGCGTCCCTCAGTTGACTTTTACAGAAAACACAAGTTGATTCTGAAATGTATATGGAAATGCAAAGGCCTAGTCTGGTCAAAGTAATTTGAAAAAGAAGAAAGTTTGAGCATTTACATTATCTGATTTCAAGACTTAAAAATAACTTATAGTAATCAAAATAGTGTGGTATTTTTGTAAAGATAGATATATATATACCAATGGAACAGAATAGAAAACCCAGAAATAAATCCACATATACAAAGTCAATTAATTTTCAACAGAAGGCTAAGGATATAGAAACAGATCAATGGAATAAGATGAAGGGGACAGATCTACCTATATATAGGCCATTAATTGTAGGCAAAGACACCAAGGCAGTTCAATAAGAAAAGGAAAGTCTTTTAATAAATGGTGCTGGAATGCCTGAATAAACACTGATAAAAATGAACCTCCATCCCTACCTCATACCAAGCCCAAAAAGGTTAATTCAGGATGGATCATAGATCTCCACTTGGAGCTAAAATTACTAAGCTTTAAGAAGAAAACATCAGAAAGTACCTTTGTAACAGTGAGGTAGGCAAAGATTTCTTTGACATAAAAATCACTAAACATACAAGAAACAAGTAATAAAACTGGACTTCACCAAAAATAAAACTTCTACTCATTGAAAGACACAAGTAAGAAAATGGAAAGACAGACTACAGATTGGGAGAAAATATTCACAATACATACATCTCACAAAGGACTCCTACAAAAATATATAGTAAAGTACAGTTGACCCTTGAATAACATGGGTTTGAACTGCATGGGATTTTTTTCAATAAATATATGTACAGAGGTATAAATATATTTTCTCTTCCTTCAGATTTACTTAACATTTTCTTTACTCTAGCTTACTTTATTGTAAGAATACAGTATGTAACGCATATATAAAATATGTATAAATTGTGTTGTCAGTAAAGCTTTTGGTCTCTATATGTATATATATGAGAAAAGTGCTTAGCATCGTTTGTTATCAGGGAAATGCAAATTAAAACCATTGTCGAACACCATTTTATATGCACTAGAATAGCTAAAATTAAAAGAGCTGACAAAGGCAAGTGCTGAAAAGGGTATGGAGCAACTAGAACTCTCTTACATTGCTGGTAGGAATGTAAAATAGTACAATCACTTTGGAAATCTGGCAGCTTCTTGTAAAATTATACATACCTCTGCCCTATGACCCAGCAATTCTACTCCTAATAATTGCCCAAGAGGAATGAAAATACGTCCCAAAAACACTTGTACAAGAATGTTTATAACAACCTATTCATAATACTAAAAAGCTGGAAGCAATCCAAATATCCAACAAAATAATTAAAAGAATGAATAACCAAATTGTGGCATAGTCTATGGTCACAAAAAACAGAGCAATAGTTGCCTAGGGGAGGTAAGAATTGTCTGGAAGGAAAGAGAAGGAAAGTTTCTGGAGCAATAGAAATGTTATATTATCTTAATTGGGGGTATTGGTTGCCCTAGCATAATGGTTACATAAGTATATACATTTGTCAAAACTCATCGAATTGTATACTTAAAATAAATTTCACTGTAGGTAAAATTTTACATCCAAAAAAGAAAGAAGGAGCTTATATAGTTAAAATAGAAATGGTTATTTCTGTGGACAGTACTATATATATTATGTATATATTTGATTACATATATGACATAAAATTGAATGCATGTTTTTTTTCAACACACATCTACTGTGCATCTACTATGGGTCAGCCATTGCAATAGTTGCTGGGGTATAAAGATAATTAAGAGAAAGTGGTTGGACTCAGAGAACTCAGCATCTAGCAGGAGCCATAAAAGCACAGGAGGTAAGTACCAATGCAAAAATGGATGCTGAGTGCAAAGGAGGGCTGAGGTGATTCTGACTTGTTGGGGTTGAGAGATGGGACCAAAGAGCGAATAAACTCGTAAGGGAAGAGAGGCTTTTGGGTCAAGAGAACCTCATGAACTAAGTAAAGCACAGAAACGTGCCTGTATGACATGTTTGTAGAATCTTAATTGGCCCAATGTGACTACAGTAACAGGAGAGGATACCGTGATGGGAGACAGCGTACTTTAATAATGGGACCAGATCATACAGGGTCGTAAAATGCCATACTACACGGGCAGATTTATAGGCACTAAGGGGCCACTGAAGGCTTTTAGACAAGAATGACATCAATTCTGTTTCTATGTTTTTAAAAAATGTATCCGCTAGTAGTAAAGAATTATTAAAGTTGGGGAGAGATTAGAGGCAGAAGGAAGAGATAGAAAGGGATTTCAAGAATCCAGGGTCATTTATTTAAAATACTTATCCACTAGAATTTTGTGATTAAGTATTTTTATTTGGCTCTTCTTTTTTCTTTTTCTTTAAAATTAACCATAGGAATCCAGAAACATTTTGGACCACAACAGGAATGTTTCCCCAAGAGTTCATTATTTGTTTTCACAAACATGTAAGGATTGAAAGGCTTGTAATCCAAAGTTACTTTGGTAAGCAAATAATACATTAATATTCATCATCTTTTAATTTTCCCATAGGTAGAGGGCACATATATAAACTTTGGCAAAACACTAACTTTTCTTTGCAGCATGGAATCCAGTTTTATGGCTGGGGTGGGAAAGTGGGGAGTATGAGTTAACTGCCTTGAGCACAGTTAGCTTCTCTAAAATTGCAAATTTGAAACGCTTCCAAAGCGCATAATAATTTCCATGCAATTTACTATGTGAAAATCTTTGGCAAAAAACCCTATTATGAACATAAGAATCCAGCTTGCCAGAACACTAGGTTCTTCAACATCTTTATTCCAGAGTCATTTGGCTTGGGGTTCTCTGTCAAATTCTTTCTGAAAATCTGATAACTTTGATTATTTGCATTGGATAATTTTTATTCTTCTATTAATAATGGCATTTTCTGAGGGATTTAGGAGGGGACTCTCCCTTTGGAACATCATTCTAATCCTGTCTTGTGTTTATTTAAGGATAAAGTATTTCAGATAAAATCATGGCAGGAAAGAATACATCCCAAATGAAAAGGCTTTATTGATGAGATTACTTACAAAATTATGGTCTGGGTAAGGGAACAAACCAGGGATGGTGAGAATGCCCTGAAACTGGCCACAGCAATAAGCCATTACCACCCCTGGGATAAGGGATGGAAATTGTGTTACCAGAGCCCAGTGAGAGCTGGAGTCTGTGGCTAAGGGCCTGCCCGGCAGCAGCTGTAATCATGAAGGGACCCAACCACTGTCAAAGACAGGGCACGGAAGCAGGAAGGGAGTGGGGAAAAAACAATGTGATCTCATTTCGCCACTGCCCTCCAGTTTCCTCCCAGTGCCACCCATTGGCCAAATCTGACCAGAAGCCAGTGGTGCCATCCACAGGGGTCCTCCCCCCAGGGCACAGAACAGAGAAGAATGGTTCTGCGATAGCAGGATCTGGGTTAGGGGTAATGGAGAGAAAACAATGCAGAAGGAAGATGCCTGCATTCTGGTTAAGTCTCTACTGTCATGAATTGTAGAGGCTCTGGAGTCAGACCCACCTAAAGTTTGAATTCCACTTCTGGCCCTTACTAGCTCTGTATCATTGAACACTTTGCCTGACTTCTCTAAGGTGCTGATTTCTCTAAGCCTGTTTCCTCATCAGTAAAGTGGATTAGTAATACTTTTTCTTATAAGATTATAGTCAAGAGTGAATAAGTAAATATGCCTGACTCACAGTAGTTTCTTCATAAAGGTTTATGACCAAGATCAAGATCACTAACAGTATTATTATTATTATTATTATTACCATTACTATTACCAGTACACAAAAAACTGGATGACACCAAATTCAAAAAGACTCTGTATTATGTGCTTTGCCAACATTTATAAGATTACAGTGACACAAGACTGCATTTTACCATAGGGCCCTACAGAAAAACAGTACGTGAATGATTTTCAGAACATGTATTTCTGATCCCAGTACTTTGTACAGTCCCACCAGTGCTTGACACTTTCAGACAGAGAAAAAAAAGGAATATAGGGACAGCAACATAAAATCAGGTAGGTAATTAACACTTTATTTATTTTGTTTACTTACAATGTCAGTGAGGACCTTGAGGATTGAAAAGAGCACATCTAAAGAGCCAATTGATTTTGAGCCGTGGATTGAAAGAGGTATGTGCTTTTTCACCAGCACTGTTCTGGGCATGAGAGAGTAGAGAATTGTCCCTGATTCTGTATTTCCAATTCGGCTGCATTTTGGTGAAAAAAGTTGACTCCTGTGACTCTATTTAGAGCCTAGAAAAACCTAGGTTTCAGTATAAGACTGTTTTTTTCACTTACTGGTTATGTAATGTTAGCATGTTAAGACTTAATTTTTCTGAGTTTCAGTATCCTTATCTGAAAAATGGGGACAGTAACCTACCATTTAAGGTTTTTGTGAACGTAGTATCTACCATACTATATATGGTAGACAATAAATATTAGTTTCTTGACTTTCCTTCTTTCCTAATGGTACTATTTCAAGGTCAGCAGCAGAATTGCCTCTAGTTAAACACAACATGTTTTCATGTGTCTGTTTCCTTTCCTTCCCAAAATACCCTGAAAATAATAATAAAGGAATAAAAGGAGGCATAAACCTACAAGGACAAAAACTAAAAACAAACAGAAAACAGGAGACCGAAGAGGCTGTGAGGGGTTCATCTATATTATGGAAGAGAGGACACAGATGGAAGAGAAGTAATTAATGTAGCTGAATGGAGTAGGTTATAACCTAAGTGCCCTCCAAGGAGAATATCAATGTAAAGCAAGCCAGTTTGCCCAACAAAACCCCAGGAAGGTCTAGAATTTGAAGGCAGAAGGTACCATGGAAAGTGCGAGTGAGACACGGACCAGAAAACAAAGGTGATTAATTGAACATCTATATACAGAGTGTCTGACCCTAGGGTAAGTTCTCCTGTCCCACAAAACTATATGACTCCTCCTTCCTCCCACAAACCACCTGCAAGGGATAACAAGGGACACTGAATGTTGAGGTCAGAACTCAGGGAGACCAGACATAGTAGAGAAAGTAAGTGAGACGTGGAGTTGAAAACAGGATTTAAGTGGAAGCCTGCTTATTGAATGGTGAGAACTCCTCTATGCTCTACTGTTTATGACAGCAATCAAGAATACAGCCCCAGCCAGGAGACTAAATATTTTTGGGGAAACCAAATGGCTCCAGAAAAAAGATCTATGGACACTGACGAAGGCTAGCTCATTCTTGGTAGCTCTATAGAAGTCCTAGTCAGTGAGCCTGGCTCATGCACACAGTTTTAAAATGATTTATTTATAAGTAACAAAAGAGAGCCAAAGATCACCAGACATTTGATGAATGCCTCAAACCCTGAATATAATCAAGCCTTTAGCTCTAATTCCAGTATATAGGAAATAGAAGATAGAGGAATAAACGTAATGAAACCATGAAGAGGCAAGATGACAAAATGTGGGACATTCTACAGGAAGACTGACCTGGTCTCTTCAATAAGTCAGTGACATGGGGAAAAATGTGTGTTGGGGAAAGAAAGCAGTTCAAGATTAAAGGAGACTTAATTCTGATTTGAATAAACCAACTATAAAAAGACATTTTGGGGACATTTGGGAATTTAAATGTGGACTGGGTATTATGTGATATTAAAGCATTTTTTAATATTGGTATGATAGTATTATGGTTATGTAAGAAAATATCCTTATTATTGAGAGATGGATAATCAAATATTTGGAGGTGAAATGTCATGTTGTCTTATATTTTCTTTAAAATACTTTAGCAAGGGGCACCTGGGTGGGTCAGTCGATTAAACGTCTGCCTTCGGCTCAGGTCATGATCCCAGAGTCCTGGGGTCGAACCCTGTGTCAGGCTCCCTACTTAACAGGGAGTTTGCTTCTCCCTCCCTCTGCTCCTCACCCCACTGCTCGTGCTCTCTCTCACGTGCGCGCTCTCTCTCTCAAATAAAAACTTTTAAAAAATAAAATACTTTAGCAAAAAAGATTCCATAAATCAAGTATAGTGAAATGTTAGTAATGATAAAATCAAGATGATGGGTATATACAGAAATTATATTGTGTCTTCTTTGATGTGAAATTTTCCAATTTTTCATAACTGAAAAACTAAGCAATGAAAGAAGAGGTTATTATTAACTCCTGGTAGAGGAGGAGTTGTATAGGAAAGAAAATGGGATCATAATTCGATACTTATTTCAGGAGTAAATAACATTTACATAGGCAATAATGTAGCTGTCAAGTATTGATTTCAAAATTGAGAGGATGGCAAGAGGGAAAAGTTGGAGGAGGAGGAAGAGGATATTGATCTAAGAAACCTAGTTTCCTCCTACCGTAATATAAAGTCGGTAAAACATTGGGCGCCTGGGCGGCTCAGTTGGCTAAGCGACTGCCTTCAGCTTGGGTCATGATCCTGGAGTCCCGGGATCGAGTCCCACGTCGGGCTCCCTGCTCAGCAGGGAGTCTGCTTCTCCCTCTGACCCTCCCCCATCTCATGCTCTCTTTCTCTCTCATTCTCTCTCTTTCAAATAAATAAATAAATAAATCTTTTAAAAAATAAATAAAGTCAGTAAAACATTGATAAATCGAGAAAAGGAATATAAACATGTTACAATTCTAGGGGAAAAAAAGCGGAAGGAGTTGAAAGTATTTGCCTCTCAGGAGCAGGACTGAAGGTGAAAGAAAGGATCAAGCGGCAGATTACTATTCATTACCTCAGAGAGAGGTTAGGAAACAGAAAGTCATGCACCATCTTACTTCCCAGAGACTACCTTTTTTGTAGTATGTGCCTTTAAAAATTATGTGCACCAGCTATTCTGATACAAATAAAATTAATTTCTAAATAATGTCAATATTTATCATTATATCAATCAAATATTTCATGTTTCTAAAAGAATGTTTGATATGATTAACTCATGACCAACTAAGTTAATCTGTTTTAAAATTATATGAATAAAGGCTTTCTAAAGTTGGATAACAAAAAAGATGAATTCACAGGCGGCATAATTCAACATCACAGTAAAAAGTCAGCGTGAGAAACAGAGCTATAGTCATTACCCATGAGAGTGGTAATAAGACGGCTCCTTTCAGGCCTGTAATAACTGTTAGTGGCTTGATCCTTGAGAGGGATTTCCACATTTTATCAATTCCTTATTTTATATTCTTTTACTCTGATTTACATTTCCTTTTGTATATACTCGCTAGAGATGTTTTAGAGCTCACAGTTTATCTTTCATGCCTTTTACATCAAATATTCCTATTTTGATACTGAATTTTAACCCCCAAACCCTGGTAAGTCTAATCTAACTGTAGTTTACCAGACATCATGTTTTGCTGAGCATAAATTTCAGTAGCTGTCCTCATGTATTTTGAACCCTAACTCATTTCTGTTAAATTTGTGTTTTAGATCTAGTCCACAAGGAGGGGCAGCTTCAAAATGAAGAAATTATGGTAAGTCAATATACTTTGTAGAGATAAACATTATCTTTAGTCAGCACAATGTATTTACATTTTAAATCTATCTCCTTAGTCATAAAGTTAATATCCTTGTGATACGTTACAGGTTCTATACCTAATCAACCAAGAGAGAAGGTTATTCTCAATAATACTATAATCTTATAAAGCATGCCTAAAGGCATTTATCTGTCATAGAATAACAACAAGGATAAAACAATTTACTTACTTGTTTTTATTTTGTTCATTTATTTTGAACATATACTTGCTTTGCTTTCATTCATTTGATTCTGTAGGCCTTTTAGAATAGGAATCAAAAAAGGTTGAGATGCCAGAATCGGATGTTAATTTAAGCATGAAAGGACAAGGGAGATTCACATAAGGGGAACTGGAGCATAGGATCAGCAACAAATAAGCCAAAGAGAGATGAGGTGGAAAGAGAACCAGCATTTTTCGACAACATTCCATTGGGCTTTGCTTGTCAAGTGGAATGAATGGCCGTTGATGAGGAAGCTGCTGCCTCATCAGGAGTTTCTCTGTTCCTGCTAGTTTATCAGGCCCTGGTTTTAGACAAACACAAAAAAGTGAAACAACTGAATGTGTGGGCTTTTTTTTTTTTTTTTTTAAGGTGGTAGTGTTTGTTTCATTAAGGTTTTTCTAAATGAGGCTTAAAGAGGAACCTTGTCCATTAAGTTTCCTTCTTCACAACTTACTGGGCACTGCTATGAAATCCGTGCTTCAAAAGATTCTGTAGGAAGTTTTTGAATGCTATTAATTATCTTCTCCACCACCCAAATATGCCCAACGACTGGAGAGGCCAGTGGGGGCCAGAAAAATGATTAATTAGACTGAATTTTATCTGCCTGTTTTTCTCCATCTTTACTAATGGGTTATGATTAGTAAGCCTCTGCTAAGTATTTTGTTTCAGGACTCACTGTGAATCAAGGAGCATTCCAACATTATAGAACATATGGAAAATAGTGAGGGAGAGTGGGCAGCTGGAAGTCACCCATGATTTTATTACCCTGCCACGAGAGCTTTTATTACACTTATTTTCTTCTAGTTGTCAACGTGCATCACATAGTTTAATAGTAAAAATGAAGAATTTTGTATCTTTTTAAACAATATTATATTACAAGTTCATAATTACAATTTTAAAATGAAATGTATGAAGATAGGCAAATGTTCACTAATTTCACTTTTCCTCCCTCTGTCATTATAAGTAATACTATAGGGGACATCTTATGCATGTTCTCACTACCATGATCTTCACATTTTAAATTACTCTCTAAGATTAAATTTCAAGGAATGGAATTACTGGGTCCATCAGTGTAGACATATTTATACCTGCTTATGTATATTGCCAAATTGCTTTCCAGAGAAATTATATAAATGTAAAAGTATAATAATGTTTCAGGGTAGTATAGTCAGAGGAATCATCAAACAAAGGAAGTCTCCTAACATGAAAAATACTTTAGAAAGACACTTGTCAAAAATTAATCAGAAATGAAAAGTTGCAAAGACACTTGTAAAAAATTAATCAGAAATGAAAAGTTGCAATTTTTAGTTCCACCTGCTATTTTTCATCAAACCAATGCTGATCCTTGCCTGATGATACTTCAGAGCAGCGGTACTGTTATATGCAGCTGAATATTATATCTTATATATTATTGTATATTTAGGATATCATTTTTGCATCAAACCCTTTCTTCTGCTAACTGCTGTTTAACAAATTAACTAGAATTGCTAAAAGCTTCTATATTGATTTTTCCTTTGCAGACCCGAGATGGCCACGCCACTCATTTGAGATTCATTATTATATCAGCCTTTGATCATTTTGCATCTGTGCATAGTGTTTCTGCAGAGGGACTAGCAGTCTCAAATCTTTCTTAGTAATTATAACAAAATACTCTTGCATGGTTTTTTAACAATATATTTATTTAAACATGAAGTTGTCATTGATATGCCTTATTAAAGGGATTTGTATTAATCTGTTTCAGTTTTTAATTTCTCTTCAACATTTTGTGCAAAGGAATTTGGTTCATTAGTCAGGAGTGATGGCCGCCATGTAGACTATAAGAAAGCTCTCACTTCAATGTACAACTTAATAAAGGAAATGACCATATATGAAAACTTAACTGATAATACATTGTGTCCTCACAGCATCTCACAAGGTGCCCTTCAGATCTCAGTGCATTAATTTTTTTAGGTTCAGTGCATTCATTTTTTAATTTGTTGATTGATGAAAAGGGCTAAGTGAGCAATATAGACAGTAAATGTATGAGTTCAGAAAAGAAAAAGGACTTATGGGAAGGTTTCATGGAGGCCATGGAACTTGAGCTGGGCCTTGTCCAAAAAATTTTATTTTTTTCTTTTAATTTAATTTTTGCCTTGATTTGAAAATCTCAGAGAAGAATTAGGATAAAAACATAATCTGACTTCCCACAGAGAACCATTATTAATATTAATTGATTTTTTTTGTATATGTTGGGGAGGTAGGGAACAGGATAGGACAGACTGAAGGAAAATACAACTTTTCTGAATATACTTTATATAGCTTGACTTTTGAAAACATAAATAACTAATATAGCCAAAAATTAAAACAAAAAAAGTCCAGAATATTGAAAACAAACAGAAATGCACGAACCTAACTTTATCACAAGTTGATAAACACACAGGAAACAGTGGCATTAGAACATAGTATTTTGTCTGTGTGGTTCATATTAGTTTCTTGGGGCTGCCATAATAATGTACTATAAACTTGGTGCCTTAAAACAATAGAAATTTGTTGTCTCACAGTTTTAGAGGCTAGAAGTCAGAAATCGAGGTATTAACAGGGTTTGTTCCTACTGGAAGTTCTGAGGGACAATCTGTTCCATGGCTTTCTCTTAGCTTCTGGAGTGGCTGGCCGTCCTTGGCATTCCTTGGCTTGTGGCACTGTAGCTCGTGTCTGCCTCTGCCTTCATATGGCATTCTCTTTGTGTGTCTTCACATCATCTTCCCTCTGTGCATATCTGTTTCTGTGTATCTCCTCCTCTTCTTATTATCAGTCATATTGAATTAGGGCGCAGCCTACTCCAGTATGGCTTCATCATACCTAATTACATCTGTAACAATCATATTTTCAAGTAAGGTCCCATTCACAGGTACCAAAGATTAAGACTTCAACATGTCTTTTTGGAGACATAGTTCAACCCATAACATAATCTTAGTGAAGTATGTTTGTGATAGTTAATTTTATCTGTTACATAGCCTGGGCCACAATGCCCAGATGTTTGTTCAAACATTCTGAATGTTTATGTGTGGGGTATTTTTGGTAGGAGATTAGCATTTAAATTGGTAGACTTTGAGTAAAGCAGATGGCCTTCCATCCCATCAGTTGAAGACCTTCATAGGACAAAGATTGGCCTTTCCTGGACAAGAAGGAATTCTGCCGGTAGACAGCGCTCAGACTTATACAACAATCTCTCCAGCCTGTCAGCCAACCCTACAGATTTTGAACTCGCCAGACTTTGTAATCATATGAGCCAATTTCTTAAAATCAATCTCTCTCAGTCTCTGCCTCTCTCGCATTGTTTTCATATTTGCATATATATGATGGGAGGCCAGGGAGACAGTAGCCATTGCTGCTATCACCTACTACAATTAAACACTCTGTGCTCCTGATGTGATGCAACAGGAAGCACACAGGCCAACCTCTGAAGTCCTTTTGCCAAAATTACTGAGCCTGAATTGAATCAAGTTTTAGAGTTAACTTCCATTTTTCGGGAAATACAGGGATGGAAAAACAAGTAAAATGACACCACAGGGCAGCAAATGGACTAGTAGCCATTTTGTAGCTCACCAAAATGCCCAGATCTGTGCCCTTCCTACACATGGTGAGATAGACTTCCTGGCCTTCTTTGTTTGGGTAGGGCCATGTGACCAAATGTGGGCAATGAGATGAGGGGAAAGTGGTAGCTAGGCCTGCATGAGACCCTTCAAAGCTCTTTTCTTTCTCTGTCACGATGACTGGCAATGATGTAACTACTTCACCAGTCTAGGTCTGGAAGTGAGCCTGACGATAGCAGGGAGCAGACCTCTCAATGTGAGATGGACATACAGAAAAAAAAAAAAAACAAAGCTTCATTGTTTTAAGCCGGTGAAATTTGGACTATGACCTGGCCTATCCTGACCGATTCACAGACAAGTCTAAAATATAGATTATCCTACAGAACAAGTGCCCTGGTTTCTTCAACAAGTCAGTGGCATGAAAAATGGTAATTAATTAAGGAAGGCGTCCACTCTAGATTCAGAAAGACATTAAGAGCCCCAATAGCCACATGCCATGTGGGGGATGTTATTTGGATGCTGATTTGACAAAAAGACTGAAAATCAGACATTTTAAAGATATTTGGGGAATATCCATATGCTTATGGATTGATTGTTACTGTTCCATTTTGCTAGCTGTGTTACTGGCATTAAGCTTAGGTAAGAAAATGCTTGTATTTTTCAGAGATGCATATCGAAGTATATAGGGGTAAAATGCCCTGATATCTGGGATTTGCTTTAAAACATTTAAGCAGATTTTTTAAGGGAAAAGGTGTTAGTTGAAACAAATATGGCAATAAATGATTAGATCTGGGTGGTGGATATATGGGACTTTACTGCACCCAACTCTCTGTGTATGCTTGACAGTCTTCATTATAGAAAAATAAAAATCAGTACTGCTACTGAGGGTATCTTTGTGCAAAAACCTTTGCCTGCCCCTCAAATGATTTCCTTAGAGGAGATTCCCAGAAGGGAATTGGTCAAAGTTAGGAACAGTTTTAAGATTCTTAATACTTCCTGATAAACCACTTACCAAGATTTGTTGCACAGATTCACTCTTAGAAAGGTAGGCTTTAGAAACATGGAGGAGAGTAAGGTATTTCAAGAGCAATGCTGGTGTGATTGAAGATGTGAAGGGGAGTACTCTGTCATCAAACACATTTGCGGAATGATGAATTTTTAAGTCTGACTAGGGCGAAGAATAAGACTAAAACCATACATTACAGTCAGATCATAGAGAGCTTTTAATGCTTTCAAATATTTTCCCTTAACACTGGAGCCAGTTAAGGCTTTTGAGAAGGAAGGTGACTTAGAGCAATTGTGTTCATGTTCAATAAAATGAAATGCTAAGGATTTTCTTTTGGCCAACTTCCTAAACTGAAATGTCAATGATTCTTTGTGTAAGAAACAGGGTTAAGGCTCGCAGATTGCTGGAAGGGATCTCCGGGGGTTGTCTGATTGATCTCTTTGGCACAGGCCTAGTAAATTATCTCTAAGCCTTTTTTCTCTGTGTCTGTCTTCTGTGGATGCAGAGAACAAGTTATCAGGGTAGTGCTTGTAATACCACTTTATGCTACTTAAAAACAGCATTCTTTAACCTTCGCTTTCCTGGACTTTAAAAATTCATTTCACCTTATAAAAACCTCTCCAAATTTCAAGCAATAGGTATAATAATATGTGGCTTTATCTTTTTTCTTTTTTCTTCACTGCTGAACCCATCATCTTTTTAAAGTCTCATTTGTCCCCAGTTGGCTTCCTTGAGCCCCCTTCATCCCTCATTTGGATTTATTTCCACCTACCCACTGACTCCTGACTCCCATTGTGCTGTGTGTGCTCTGGGATTGAGACCTTTGAGTTTGCCTCCTCTGCCTGGAGGGCTCTTTCCTTACATATCTGTACAACTAGCTAACTCATGTACTTCAGATCCTTACACCAAATCTCAGTGAGGCCTTCCCTGGCCTCGGGTATCCAAAATTACAGCGTCTCTTCACCCTGGCCATTCCCCACCCACATACAACACTGCAACATAAACACATTCAGTCTTCCTTCCCCCCATTGTTTTTCTCCTTTGTTCTGGAACTAGCCACCCTGGGTCCTTTGCTTCAGGGCTTCTGGTACCTTACTTCTCTTTTCACACTACCACTAAAATTCAGCTGAGATTTTCTTCCCTTTAATCATATCCCAAGCATGCTGTGAAAGATGAGGGCAGTGCAGTCTCCTTTCAAGTGTGATTATCTTGGGTAGGGGCTCAATTGACTGAATCGCCTTCGGCTCCCACAACCTTTTAGGGATGGCCCTGCTTATTACTAACACATATTTTTCTTCTTTATTATGTATATTGTGTTTATTGTCTCTTTCCCTCATTGGAATGTAAATTCCACAAGGGCAGGGAACATTTGTTTCTTTTGCTTCTGACTGTATTCCTCAGGCCTGAGAACAGTGCCTGGCACATAGTACATTTTCAATCAAAATGTGTTGACTGAATAAATGAACATTGTTCATTTATTTGCATTGTTCTCTATCTCTTTATACTATAACATCCTGGAGGAGTTTTTAATAAAGCTAGCTAATAAAATATACGTTTTTGGATAACTTACTGTGGGCCAGTGCCTACCGCAGTGCCTTGTATCAAGTTTTTACTTTTTTTTTTTTTATTATATTTTTAAAGATTTTATTTATTTGAGAGAGAGAGCACAAGCGGGAGGGGTAAGGGCAGAGGGAGAGGGAGAAGCAGGGAGCCCGAAAGGACCCCGAGATCATGACCTGAGCTGAAGCAGATGCTTAACCAACTGAGCCACTTTTTTAAAAAAGTAAAAATCTAATGACATTTTAACCATGTATTCAAACAGGGCAAAGAAATATTACACAAATGAAAATTCTTGTGTCTCTCACTCATTTATACAGACTTTTTAAAAAGCATTGCTGTTATGAGCCCTGTCTCAGGAATGCCCCTCCGTGGAGGACATCCTTTGGGGGCGTCACCTTTTAGATGTTGCTCCAACAGCCCTTTGTAGCTGATAGCAAACCTTCTAAAATAACATGTGGCAGTATGCAAAGTTAAACACACACATAGCTTTTGACACAAATTCCATTTCTAGGATTATATTCTAATGAAATAATCAGATAAATGACAAATGAGCAAAGATTGATAACAATGCTTCTTACAGGACAGGAAACTGGAAACGACTATGCATCCATACATTAGAAAATATATATACAGACATCAAATATCATACTTTATAAAGGGATATAAATCATATATAAATACAGGGTGGATACTTCTGGTTAAAGATGGTGGGGTAAAGGGATTTTTACTCCATCCCCTTTCTCAAAACTCATTATTCACAACAAAAGAATTACAAAAAGAAAGAAAAAAGAATTTCATCTTCATGGAAGTAGTTACAACCTCTAACTGGAGAGGATTTTCACTAAGTCCTGTGACATCAGGATTTTGGTGAAAAGGAAGCTGAGAACTGCTATGCTCTCCCAGAACTAGAGATTTTCTTGAACGTGTCACAGACACGAAAGCTGCTTCAACAATTTTTTTATTAGACTGAAGCCATCTCAGCCTGCAGGTGGCTTCAGAGGAGGGGCAATGTCCCCGGAGGGCTGAGGTTACTAACTCAGAATGGCAGGGGCGAGGGAGCTGAAGGAGAGACAGGCAAGATACACCAGAGGAGACTGCTGGAGGAAGTGTGGTGAAGGAGGGTGTCTTAGAAACAGCTCGGGCCGCTGTGAAAAAATAACACAAGCTAGGGTGCCTAAACAGCAGACATTTACTTTCTCACAGTTCTGGAGACTGAAAGGCCAAGATCAGGGTGCCAGTGTAGTTGGTTGGGTGAGACCTCTCTTCCTGGTTTGGAGATGAGCACCGACTCCCTATGTGCTCACATGACCTCTTTGTACAGAGCAGGAGAGAGAACTCTCTGGGGCTTTCTCTTTTCTTTTTTATATTTTATCTATTTGAGAGAGAGAGTGCGAGCAGGGGTGGGGGGGCAGAGGGAGAAGGAGAAGCAGACTTCCCACCAAACAGGGAGCCTGACCCGAGGCTCGATCCCAGGACCCCAAGATCATGACCTGAGCTGAAGTCAGACACTTGAGTGACCCAGGTGCCCCTCTCTGGTGTCTTTTCTTTTTCTTTTTTTAAGATTTTATTTATTTATTTGACAGAGAGAGCACAAGCAAGCGCACAAGCAGGGGGAGAGGGGCAGAGGGAGAGGGAGAAGCGGGCTCCCCACTGAGCAGAGAGCCCAATATAGCGTTCAATCCCAGCACCCTGGGATCACCACCAGAGCCGAAGTCAGACAATTAACTGAGCCACTTTAAGTAAAGTGTCTTTACTTAAAAGGACACTGATCCTCTAGTATCAGTGCCCTAGCCTGACCTCATCTAACATTTTTTTTAAAGATTTTATTTATTTATTTATTTATTTTAAAGATTTTTATTTATTTGAGAGAGAGAATGAGATAGAGAGAGAGCATGAGGGGGGAGGGTCCGAGGGAGAAGCAGACTCACTGTTGAGCAGGGAGCCCGATGCGGGACTCGATCCTGGGACTCCGGGATCATGACCTGAGCCGAAGGCAGTCGCTTAACCAACTGAGCCACCCAGGCGCCCAAGATTTTATTTATTTATTTGACAGAGAGAGACACAGCGAGAGAGGGAACACAAGCAGGGGGAGTGGGAGAGGGAGAAGCAGGCTTCCCGCCGAGCAGGGAGCCGGATGCGGGGCTCGATCCCAGGACCCTGGGACCATGACCGGAGTCGAAGGCAGACGCTTAACGACTGAGCCACCCAGGCGCCCCCTGACCTCATCTAACCTTCATTACCACCTCCAAGCCCTGTCTCCAAACACAGTCACATTGGGGGTTAGAGCTACAACATATGAATTCAGTGCATAACAGGCGGTGAGAAGGCAGTTGAAACAGAGAGTGTGACTGAAGGGGATTTCTAGGAGCCCCATTGCAAAGGAGGTAATAAACTTAATAAGAGGGTATTTAAGACAGCTAATCTAAATGAAAATTGCAGATTGCCCCAGCTTACTCCTCATCCTTCTACATTCTGTTCCAGCAAAAAATAAGCCCCATTAAAGAGTGATCAGAAAAGACCCAGAAGGGGACTGCGTGAGGTCATTTTCTCTAGAAACAGCCTGAAACAGGGACTCTTGTACGGGTGATTTATTGAGTGAGTGCTCTCAGGAAGCAGGATAAGGCAAGGGGAAAAAGTTAATCAAAGAGAGGCTTCAGGGGCGCCTGGGTGGCTCAGGCAATTGAGCATCCAACTCTTGGTTTCCTTCAGATTGTGATCTCAGGGTCGTGGGATGGAGCCCAATAACGCTCGGCAGGAAGTCCACTTGAAGATTCTCTCCCTCTGCCCCCCTCCTCAAAATAAATAAATCTTTAAAAAAATTTAAAAAAAAGCTATGGCTTCAGCTGAAGCCCCAGCCTGATCCCATAAGGAGCTCTGGATCATGAATGGCACCTGAGAGGTCTACTCCCACCTTGAGGCAAGGGACCAGGACTTTGTATGACAAATGCATCAATCATGGGTCACCCTCAGGGGAACACAACTTCTCAGGGATTTCTGGGTGGCATAGCTCCTGTTGGGGAAACTTCTCAGGAAAAGGGGCATCTGTGAGCCATTAGCAGCCAACATTCACAGCACCTGGCTGAGGGGTGCATTGGCTCGGTGAGAGGGATCGGGGTGGATCACCGACAACATCTACTCTCGCTCCCCTTCCCAGAGTGTGGTCCCTGAAACAGTGGAGGCAGCCTCTTCCCTGAGAACTTGTTAGAAATGCAGATTTCCTATCCCAACTGCAGATCTGTTGAATCAGAAATGCTGGGGTTGGGACCCATGACTCTGTATCTTAACAAGCCCTCCAGGTGATTTTGATGCATGCCGCCGTTTGAGAACCGCCATACTCTAGGGAAGCTGTAACTAGCCACTAAAAGAAATGGAGGGGAAAGAACAGAAAAATAAGGCGGATGCACAACAGATGTTACAAGAGAAATGAAAGAACACAAGAATTGAGACTAAAAAATAGTTATCTCTTAAAAAGACAAAAAGCTAAAGAGGAGATACAAGTATAAGGCGCAGAAGGTGACCAGCAAGCTGCCAGTGCCAAGAAAAGAAACGGAAGTGAAAAAGAAAACCGTTTCAGAGGTAAAGCCACATAAGAAGCAAAGGGATAATGATGGTAATTGTAACAGTCAGCATTCAACCAGGAAAACTACATTTGCTCCAGATCTATATTTAAAGCAGAGAGGGAACTAAGGCAGGGAATTTGTTACAAAATGTTGAAGAGGCAGGCTAGGAAAACAAATAGGAGGTGGGGATGTAAACCAGAGTTGCACCCATGAGCCACATGGGTGTTGTTGGCCAGTGTCAGCACCATCACGGTTGAACAGAAGCTGCCCACCACTGTGGCTGGTGACAGCCGCACAGCCACAGGACCCAGTCCCTGCAATCTCTCCTGCCAGAAGTGGAAAAATGGCTTCTCCCTTCCACCCACCTTCTAAGCTCCCACCAGTGCTTCCCACTGGCAGAACCCAACCAGAATGTAGCCTTCAGGCTTCCAGCTCCCTGAAATCCAGGGGAGAGGGTGGGCAAATGGGACTGGGTAAGAACCAACAAACTGTATCTGGTGCAGAAATAAACCCAGTTTAAGAAGCATCTGGGTCAGAGGAGAGAGCCTGAGAAAAATCACAAAATGAAAAGAAGAGAACACAGATTTAAAAATAGTTATAGAGGGGCGCCTGGGTGGCTCAGTCAAGCGTCTGCCTTCAGCTCAGGTCATGATCCCAGGGTCCTGGGATCGAGCCCCGCATCGGGCTCCCTGCTCAGCGGGGAGTCTGCTTCTCCCTCTCCCTCTGCCCCTAACCCTGCTAGTGTTCTCTCTCTCTCAAATAAATAAAAATCTTCTAAGAAATTTTTTTAAAAATAGTTACAGAGAAAGTAACAGCTATGGAAGAGCAGGGGATACAATATACCTGTAATTCTACTTCCTGAGTGAGAGAGTAGGACAAAATACGATAGAAAAGATGTTCGAGACAACTGAATAGAATGTCCCTGAAATTTAAAAAAAAAAAAAAAAGAAGAAGAAGAATTAAATCTTAGGACCAGAAGAGGATATTGTATTTGCCTTAGTTGTTCAGGCCACTATAACAAGAATGCCATAGACTGGGTGGCTTATAGACAATAGAAATTTATTTCTTAGGGTTCTGGAGCCTGAAAGTCTGAGATCAGGGTGTGAGCAAGGTCGGGTGAGGGCCATCTTCTGGGGTTGCGGACTGCTTGTATCCTCCCCCAGTGGAAGGGGGCAAGCTAGCTCTCCGGGGCCACTTTTATAACAGCACCAACCTCATTCCTAAGGGGTTCGCTGCCGATGGGTGATCCATTCAGCATTCCTCCCAGTCTTACCCTACCCTAATACTATCACACTGCGCTTTAGGATTCAGCATATGAATCGGGGGGGGGGTGCCCCACAAATCTTCAGACCATAGCAGTATCACAGGAAATGTTGATATTAAAACAATCAACACTGGAACTAGGTCTTGGTGAAGTCTACTGAATCTCAAGTATAAAGAAAGAATCTGACAGGTCTCCAGTCCAAACAAAAGCAATTCAAGTGCTGGGAGAAATCACTCAGGCTGGCCTCAGACTCCTCCTCTCACGACTGCTAGACAACAGTGGAGCAATGTCTGCGAATCTCTGAGGTAAAGAGGCTGAAACACAAGAGCCTGCGTCCCAGCCAGGGATCCTGCGGGCTCCAGACAACAGACTTGGCAGGTGCAAGCATGTCAGATGTCAGGGAGAACAGCATCCATGTACCCTTCTGGGTTTTTTTTAAGATTTACTTAGAGAGAGAGCAGGCGGGACAAGGGGAAGGGAGAGGAAGAGAGAGAATCTCAAGCAGACTCCCCACTGAGCGCAGAGCCCAACGTGGGGCTCAAACTCAAGACCCTGAGATCACATCCTGAGCCGAAACCAAGAGTCGGATTCTTAACCTACTGCACCACCCAGGCGCTCCCATGTCCTCTTCTTGAAAAAACTACTTGAGACTTTCAGTGATGTCATCTATATGGCAGAATAGGTATCCTGAATCCTTCTTCAGTTGGCACCTAAGCATGCTGCAGAAAACATGTTAACACACCCGCAGAACTTCATGGCTGGGCTTACCCGAAATGAAATCATCTGTGGCCAGTTTAGCAGAATGAGAGTCCAAACCTTCTGAGTGCCCTGCACAATTCTTTCCCACCTCTGCCATGTGGGTTTCCCCACAAATGTCCTTTTCCATTCCCATGCTCTCCAGGTTCCCATCGCAGACTGTGGAAGGCCTGGGCCTCCTCGAAGCCCCAGCCCAAATGCCACCACCTCCACCAGGCTTTCCCAGACCTACCCAGCCCTGCAGGATTGCCCTCCCCTCTGTCCTCCCTGAGCAGTGAGTCTTTATCTCAGCTCTCCCCCATCATACTCACTTTGAATTATGGTCATTGCCATGGATCCCTCGTCACCCCATGAGGTTAAGCGGGGCCTTGTCCATCAGTGCCTTACTCAGCACCCAGTAAGGAATCAGTGCTCAATGAATGTCTGAAGCATTAAACTGAAGAGAATTGACTTGGAAGGCTTGGGGTCTATTTTAACATTCTGAAAACTCCTCAGTTCTAGCTACTATTGTTCACTGAAAACCAGGAGCTTTCTGTGCATTTATAGGCATGAATCGGGGGAAACCATCTGAGGAGTGATTCAGAGGAGCATGGGCTTATCCGCTGTCTCCTTTTATGGAATTGGGGCTTAGGAAGGACAGGGCTCAGCTGGGCTTCAGCCCCACTGTTTGCCCAGCTCCTCACTCTCAGTGTACCTGCACAAACTCACGCCTGCATTGCTTTGGCAGGATGAAGAATTTTTATTCAGTGTGCCTACTGTCCTGCCTTCCCTCCATCTCCCACTCCCTAAAAAGGGGGCCCAAGGAGGCAGTTGTGGAACAACATATAGTAATAATAGCAGGTCCATCGCATTTTCTTCAAGGCAGGCACAGTTCTGAGTGTTTTACTCACAAATCCTCCAGGCAACAGGCACGACTAGTATCCTATTTTATAGTTCAAGATACCAAGGCAGCTGAGCCAAAGTCACATAGCTAGCAGGGAGCAGAGCGAGGATTCCGGCTTGAAGTTAGAGATGGGGTTTGAATCTTAGCTTGTTACTTAGTTCTAAGACCTTCCACAAATTCAGCTCTGAGCCTTGATTTCCCATCTATAAAATGGGGGTAATAGTCTCCTCTTTGCAATACATAAAGATTAGATGACTTAACATATCTGAACATGGGTGCCTGGTAGATGATTAATGATAAGTTTTTTTAAAAGAATAAAAGAGTAACATTAATAATGTTAACACTGTAGCAACAAAGGCTGAGCCAAGGAGAATGTGTTTTCATGTTAGAAAAATGTCTCCCCGGGGGCACCTGGGTGGCTCAGTCGTTAAGCATCTGCCTTCGGCTCAGGTCATGGTCCCAGGGTCCTGGGATCCAGCCCCGCATCTGGCTCCTTGCTCGGCAGGAAGTCTGCTTCTCCCTCTCCCACTCCCCCTGCTTGTGTTCTCTGTCAAATAAAGAAATAAAGTCTTTTTAAAAAAAAGAGAAATGTCTCCTAAGTCCATTCTTTTATGTCATGTTGTGAAGGTAGTTTGATTCCAACGTGAAACATTCTTTAGCAGTTCACAAGACAAAGGGACACTTGATATGTAACCCACAGAGAATGAATGTTCTTCCCACCAAATGAGGCGCTTCCAAGCATATGGTATTTTTGCTGATCCCATTACACTGGGCTATAATGCAAGATAAAATAGGCTGACACAGATTGGAAAAGGAAATGTAAAGATCACACCAAAGCCATCTCAAATAGCCTGAGATAGTTTAATCATTCTGTATTAGCTTGCTGCATCTTAAAACATTTTCCTTCAAATCAAGTCACAGCTGTGTGTGCTTTAGGCTGTGGCTGTCATAGACAAATATGAAAAGAAGCAGAGTTAAAACAGATGAATACCAATGGTTATCCATTAGTCTGATGTAATCTAACACAAATGACCATTAGGAGACTTGCAAAGAAATCAGAGAAACAATTTCGAAGGCAAGCTTCTGCATAAATGAACGACAGCTTTCAATTCCTCATCTCTCTCTCTAAACAACCGGCGTTCTCCCCATGCTTGGGTCTAAAAGCCAATTTAGTGTCTTAGATGATCAAGTCCATAAATGGCAAATTGGGGAAAATGAATTTGCCTACCATAAGGACCGCCATATCTGAACAATTGGTATCAGAGTGGCTGCAAAGAGATACCGCACCTCAGCAGGAGGCCCCGGAGTGGGGCCTCTCTCACGTGGGGATGTCGTGCAATGAATGTGGTCTCCACTGGTAGGGGCAGCGTCGAGTTGTATGGTCTTTAACATTCAGCTAACTTGCTGCTTTTTTTTCTGATAAGTGTTTGGTTAGAGCAGACCAATCTGAGCTAGTGGCTCAGCAGGGGACGGGAGTCCAGAGGTAACCGCCAACCTGGGCTGGGAGGAGAGCCAAGACCGGAGGAGCCCCTCCTGTTGATCACCTAGAACTAGGGAATCTTTCCAGACTACCTGTGGAGCTTTTCCAGAACAGCACGAACTTCCTCTGGATGGTAGTTCCAAGGGCCAGATTTACCCTGCAAGAGACATGAATCAGCGTTCCCGGATTTCCAGCCTGTGGGAATGGGTAGGTCAGAAGCTGGGTTGAGAGCACAGGGCTAGTGATAGTTCCGTGGCACTTGCCAGGATGATGTCGTCAATGCAAGAGGCAACCGTAAGGTGGACAAGATCACCCAGGGAGAGGGTGTGGAATGGCACCAACATGGAATGGGCCGACTGGACCGAGAAGTACGAGGAAAACCAGAGGGCTTAAAAGTGAATAGTTTCAAAAGGAGAAAGGGTCTATACCAATAAGCTGCTCTTCCATAATTGGACCTGCAGACAGGCCTTATCTTATCTAGCCCTCACAGCAAGTTCCAGCCATTCTAAATCAGACCCGCCTCGGCCTCTCGGTCCCCAGGCCTTAGTTCAGCCCTCTTCATCTCCAACTTAGGCAGCTGTCCCACCTCCTGACTGTCCCCAGTCCTCAGTCCCTGCTCCCTCCAGTCCACACCTCACCCAGGAGCCAGGGATTTTTCTAAAATACAGATCCAGGGGCTCCTGGGGGGGCTCAGTCGGTTGAGCTTCCGACTCTTGATTTCAGCTCAGGTTATGATCTCGGGGTCCTCGGATGGAGCCCCGCATCGGGCTCCACACTCCGCGGGGAGTCTGCTTGGAATCCTCTCTGTCCACCCCTCTCCGCACTCACATGCATGCATGCTCTCTCTCTCTAATAAATAAATACATTTTTAAAAAAAAATAAAATAAAATACAGATCCAGTCATGCCTCTCTCCTGCTCAAAACTTGTCCTTTGTCCTAAGAGGTAGGCTGAACTCCTTGGTCTACCTAAATGCCCCCGATTCTCCATTCACACGCTGCTGTAACATGCCTCCGTGCCTTTGCCCACCTTCTTCCCTATATTTGCAATGCTTTTCACTCACCCTGCTCACGTGGCTGGCTTCCTAGCCTTTAGGCCCACGCAATTGTCACCACCTCTAAAGAGCCTACCCTTCCTCAGGGGTCAGGAAATTTATAATCTGAGAGCCAAGTCTGTCCTGATGCCTCACACTCATTTACCTCTTGTCTGTGCTGATTTTGTGCTGCAACAGCAGGATTGAATTGTTATGACCGGGAATTTATTTGGCCCACAAAGTCAAAAATATTTACAATCAGGCCCTTTGCAGAAAAGGTTTGCTGATCCCCGCTCTGGAGTCTCATAGTACTTGGGACACGGGGCAACTCTGTGTGTGTCTTCCTTATCCCTCAGACTCCAAGTAAGGGGTGAGCCATTTTCAATTCATTCCTGTGTTGCCAGTACTTGCTCGGGGCCTAACCCTGCTGGCCTCCATGCCATCTTAGAGCCACGTCTCTGGGGAGGAGAAAGGAAGAAGGACCTGAATCCTTGTGCTGTGACCCCTGGCACCTCGGGGATTCATCTGCAAGTCGTTGCTCATTTCACTGCAGAAGTAGGGCCAGCTTGACCCGTGGGTAGAGGAGCAGCCTCTTGGTTGGGCTTCCTGGGCTCTCCAAGGTTTGGAATCCCTTCGGCAGCTATAAAACAGTTTCTGACCTCTTAGGGGAGACCAGCGGTGACCAAATGACCAGAGGCTGTGCTTTCATCCCCCACCCTGACCAGGCTGGAAGCCCTAAGGGGGGCACAATCACCGGAAAGCAAGCCGGGACTCAACTCCTGCCTTGAATCCCTACTTCAGCATCTCCAAGCTGCCCATGTAGGGTTCGTTCTGCTCCCACTCTGACAACCCCCTCCAGGTTCAGGCCTGCCTCAGACCCTCCCACTCCTGGCCCACTCCGTCCAAAGGATTTAGAATTGGAATCAGAGCCTTGTGCAGTGTGACCTTGGGCAAGTCAATGTCCTTCTCTGAGCATTGTTTATGAAATGGAAACAAGCTTCTCTCATTGAGCTCCAAACTGAACTAGGGCTGGGGCCAGTCTTCTGGGTTCAGAAGGCAACCAGAGGCTGCAGCTCCAGTCCAAACGCTAGGGACTTTCCTGTGCATTATTTCACCCCCCGTGAGGTGGGGAGGGGGGGGAGGGCGTACCTCCCTTTTGCAGAAGAGGAAACTGAAACTCCACACGAGGAGAGGACTTGCCCCTGGTCACATGGCTGGTAAATGGCTGGGCAGAGACGGGAAGGCAGGTCTGCCTGCTACAAAGCCCTTCCCGCCCGTGCCGTTCCTGGGCCCTGTGCCCCTGCTCACCTTGTAGAGGATCCTGCCCTCCTGGAGCACATAGAGCCTCTCAGGCAGCGCCGCGTAGTGCTGGCTGCTTTGGTTCTCCATCGTGTCCACCACCACAGGGCACTGGGGGCTCCTGTCCAGCAGCAAGCGGGCAGCCTGCAGGCGGTCCTGGAGATTCCGGTGAGTCCTGATGTTCACGTTGTTCTTAAAAGCCCAGCCATCTGCAAAAGAAAAGATGGGCAGTGGGCCTCACAGGCAGGGCACGAATTTCCTGCAGCTTAAATACCCCCATTCCCAGCCCCTTTAACTGAGGGTCCCAGATAGAGGAGCCATGGCCAGACTGGGCCCAGTTTTCTATTATGGGTGAATGCACGGGATCACATAGGGAGTTACTGACTGATCCAAAATGGAAGCCCAGGGCTCCTGACTCCCAGACCTTGGCTCTTCAGCATGGGAGAGTCCCCTGGGCCAGTGCTTCTGGAACCTGAATGTGTATTTGAACCACACGGGGGACCTGGTTAAAGGCAGATTCTGATTCAGTCTGTCTAGGTCAGACAGCACTGAGGGTCTAGCTGCTGCTGCCCAGCGAGCCAAGGCTGCTTGGAGCCTGGACCACACTCTGTGAGGCAAGGGTCTAGAGCAGTAGTTCTCTGCCCAGACCAGCAGTGTTGGCATCACCTGGGGGTGTGTTGGTAATTCTTAGGCCCCACGCTAGACTGCCAAGGAATGGGGCCCACCAATCTGTTTTAACAGCCTTCCAGATGATTCTAACAACACACCGGAAGTTTGAGAACTACTATTCTAGCGTCTAGACAATCTCCCTCTTCTAATTATTCTCCACCAGAATGTTCTTTCCAAAGTGCAAACCTGACCATGTGACTCTCCTGCTTAGGTCTTTAGATGACGGCTCCCTATCATCCTCAGGAGAAATCCCAAGCTCCTCAGTGACCTGGCCTGTCTGTGCCATGTTCCTCCAGCCTCTGTTCCAGCCGGGTGGGTGAAACACCTGGGATTCCTTGACCCACAACCCCCAAGCTGCTTCTCACTTCCACCCTCTTCCTCACAGGGCTGCCTCCAACCACAGTGTGAGAACAGGCCTTTCTCTCTCCTACGACATCAGCCACTGCGGCTGACGTTAGCTCTACGGGCAGCCTCACGACACCCGCGCCTCGGGGTGAGTTCATAGCCAAGTACAACTGCTAGCCTGACAACCACCCTTCCTTTCAACCCCTACGAAGTGTTCCCACCTCCTGGTCTTGCTACCCTCTAACTCATCAGCCAGAACTCTCTGACAATGATTCCTAACACAAACTTTGATCAGATTTGTTCTCTGCTTGAAAACCGATGACAGGACCAGCTCCTTAGCAAACATGTAGTGATCCCGGCCATCTCTCCCGGCCTGCACTTCTAGTCATGGCTGCCAGTCCTTCCATATCTCGCCGAAGTGACTCCTCCTCAAATGATGCTGCCCCCCTTTCCCTATCTCCTTACCGTCTTTTCCATGTTGGAGACCCTACCTGTCTACCTGTCCTTTTAAGCTTCAGCTCCAAACAGGGCTTCCCAACGTTGGTACTGTTGACGTTTTGTGGTGGGGGTGTCATCCTGTGTGTTACAGGTTGTTGAGCAGCATCTTTGGCTTCTACTCACTAGATGTCAGTAGCACCAGCACCCCACCCTCCCTTCAATTTGTTTTTGACAACCAAAAACATCTCCAGGCGTTGCCAGATGTCCCTTGGGGGACAAAAATCAGCCTCTGTTGAGAACCACAGCTCTAGCGCCCTCTCCTCCAGGAAGCCTTCCCTGACACTCTCAACTGTGTGTAATTGGGCAAGCTCTTGAAATCTCTTTAAAGTCTCAGCTTCCTCATCTGCCAAGGGATTAATAGGACCAACGTTGCAGATGCCGGTGACATAACTTATACAGAATTCCTGGGACTCTGCCTGGTTCACAGAAGCTGCTTCAAAAATACCGGTTTATTTTGCCTGACTCCCTCAAATACCAGACAGGTAGGAAAAAACCCAGTTTTTATTATTTACCACAGGTATTCTGCTACTTTGCTCTGGAGATGCCCCAAACCAAACCCACTTAAGGCTGCTTAACATTAAACGGAAGGGGATTTTCAAATGGCCTCATTTGCCGAGGTGCCCTTCTGCCTACTTACAGGAAGTGGTACTCATGTTAATGGGCTGAAAAAAAATAACCATAAAGTGCTACTGGCCTTGCCCTTCTACTTGCCCCATTTCTGGGGAGTCTGGGCCCAGCTAATGTGGTCATGGGCTCCTTCGGAAGCCATGTGATCTGTGTTTACAGTAATAGCTGCGTCCCAGGGTGACAGAAGTTGGTGAAATCTATCAGCAGAAATGACTCCCACCTCCTCAATGCTTCAAAGTCCCCTACTCAGGAACTTTCCTCCAAGAGAAACCAGCTCTTGGGAGAAATTCACACCAAGATACCAGTGCCTGGCCACAGGGTAAAGTAACTATTACCTGCCCCAAGACATCAGAACTTTGTAGATGACAATAAGACCAGCTTACCTTTGTATCATGTTTGGGCAGTCAGTGCAACCATTAGCTCCTTGGAGCCTCACAACGACCTCCTAGGGGAGGCCAAGCTGGGATTCTCCCCCTCATCCTGCAGCTGAGGACACGGAGGCCTGGAAAGGAGCAGTGACTCACTTCCCCAGCTTTAACTGTGAGTCCCTGCGAGGTGGGAACTGTGTGTATCTTTGGTCTCAATACCCTGTAGGCCCAGCCCAGGGCGGGCACAGAGCAGGTACTCATGAAACATTGTCGAATGAGTGACTCTGTGGGGGTAGTGTTGTCATCTTATTTCACTGTCCCAAAAGTGGGCATGAAAGGTAAGTTGCCCAAGGTCACATGGTGGAGCCAGGACCCATACTCATGTCTGAAACTCCGAAGTCCATGTCCTTCCCACCATGCCTTGCGTGCCTCCCCATAATTTACCTGGACAGACATGTGGCATGTGGAAAACTGATCTGGGCCCCAGGCCCCAGGCCCCAGGCCCCAGACCATGTGGGATTGGTGGACACTGGCTCTGTGCATTTGAATTCTGCCGGGTTCAGGTTTTTGTCTGATTGACAGAAACAAGTACCCTGGGGAACGAGGTGGGGGTGGGGATGGGGAGAAGAAACGCCCGAACGAGGATGGGCAAAGCACAGAGGCAAGAAACTGGTCTGTGTCAGAACAGGGTCAGAAGGTCTTTCCTCATTGGCTTGAGATAGTCAGCCTTGGGTCGAGGAAAGGTTCATGCTGGGCTGACTCCAGGAGACAGATATCAGGACCAGAAACAATGTCTGCGACGATCCACCCCTCTCATTGCAGTTTACAGCTTGTTCCTTTGGAGATTAGAGCTGGATCTTGTGCAGACCCTTGGGCCGGCAGCGTCAGCACCACCTGGGGAGCTGCCCTGCTGAGCCAGGGCCTGCTGAGGCCCCCCCAGGTCATTTAAGCACACGTTAGAGTTGGAGAAGTGCTGGCTGCTGTGACGACATCCAGGCATTGTCGCTTCTCAGTCCTGATGACCACAGAGCCCTGAA
This sequence comes from Zalophus californianus, assembly GCF_009762305.2. NCBI lineage: Eukaryota > Metazoa > Chordata > Mammalia > Carnivora > Otariidae > Zalophus > Zalophus californianus. Next base: position 43,243,524 of record NC_045598.1, on the reverse strand, counting down.
GGCGCCCAAATTCTCATTCTGTAACTCATGGCTGCTACTCTCCCAAAGGGACGTCTGCCCCAGGGGTACGCTGTGCTCACATCTGCAGTTACCTATGCTATTTTCGATTGTATTATGGAAAATTTTAAAGTACACGAAAGTAGAGAGCACAGTGTCATGCACCTGTGTGTAGCTAGGATGCTAAGCTAATATTTCAGGTGGCCCCCAGAGTCTTCATGAGGACAGAAGCTGCCAGTTAAGTGAACACTGTATTAAGTTGAAAGAAGGTCTCAAACCTTAAGGTGCAATAAATCGGGACGCAATGGGCCTGGGGTGGGGCCCTGAAATATGCGTTTTTAACAAGCCACCCAGGTGGCTCTGACGTCAGGGATCCAGGGAGCATACTGGACCAACTTTGCTGATAGTGAATAGCAACCTACACTTAACAACACACGGATAAACCGGCAAGGCTAATATAATACTGGCCTAAACCCACTCATCCAACTTTGCTGAGCTCTGATTCTGGGACACGGGCTCTGCCAGGTGCTGCGAGACAGACGAACCTTGTGGGAGATGGGCGAGTAAGTGACCCTTGTCTCACTCAGCCACACGTGACTTCCTGCCTTCTTCAGTCTTTGGGTTTGAGAGTTGAGCCATTCTCATGGATTCAATCCCCTTGAAAATTGGGGAGAGAGGGGTGTGTCTGACCATTTTATAAAGTTCAAGGGGCTTAGACCACAAGTTGTGGGAGTTTCAGGGAGAGCTCTCTGAACAGAGCTGTCCCGCAAAGGAACAAGATTTCCCGTGAAGTAATGAAAATGTGTGACCACCTGTCAGGGGTGAAGAAAGAATGCCTGCCCCCCGATGAAAGCTAGCCTGGGGCAGGGGATCTCCAAGTGTGGTCCCCAGACCAGAAGCTTCAGTGTCACCCAGAGCTTGTCAGAAATGTGAGTTCTCAGGCCCCATCCCAGATCTAACTGATGAACTCTGGGGTGGGGGTGGGGGATCCAGCTGTCTGTTTTAACAAGCCTTCCAGGTACTTCTGATGCTTACTAAAGCTTGGGAACCATCGACTGAGATGCACCACAGTGTGACCTTTGAGCTTGGAGAGTCTTAGGAGGGATCTCACACGTAGTTATAGAGCGGTGACATTTCAGGTCTAAATTCCTCCTATTATCTTCTCTCCCTTGATTTCCCTATTTATCCATTCAAAATGTTGGGTGCTCGGCCAGCTGGACCTGTCCCTCCAGGTTTTTTTTCCCCCAAGATTTTTATTTATTTGAGAGAGAGAAGGAGCAAGGGGAGGGAGGCAGAGGGAGAAGCAGACTTCCCGCTGAGCAGGGAGCCCTGTGATGACGCAGGGCTCGATCCTAGGACCCTGAGATCATGACCTGAGCCAACGTCAGACGCTTAACCGACTGAGCCACCCAGGCACCCCCTCTGGGTTTTTGGCTCTGTGTGCTAGGTTGAAGGCACAGACTGTGGAGTTAGCAAGGGGTGGGTAAAGGCAGCAGGGGCTGAAAGATGGCAGGTGCTCACTCAGTGAATAGCGGCTCTTTCCCTCATTCCTCTTCCTCCCTCCTCCCCAACCTTGAGCTGGGGCTTGGGGGAAGCAAAGGAGAAAGGAGAAGTTAGGAAGAGGCAGGGGCAGGGAGTCTCTCTGTACCTGATGCGTGAGCTTCTTCGATGTAAATGATGAGGAAGTCTGCCGTGGAGCAAAAGTCTTCAATAAGTCTCTTGAACTGGTCAAATTTGAAAAGAAATGAAGGTCAGGTACAACTTCCAAAATTCAGCACCAGTGGCCTGTTGCCTGAAACAGGAATGGAATCATCAACGACCAATCCTCTACACACAGCATTGAGTTGTCAGCACCATTTTGCTCCAGATGCTCTCACTTCTATTACTTTTATTTTCCCTCAAAGATAAAGCCAGGCCATGGCGGGGGGGGGGGGGGGGGGGGGCGGGGGGGGGGAGGGCGGGGGCAGGCAGGGCTGAAGCCTACAGAGCATGACTTAGCAGAGGCTGGAGCCAGTTTGCTCCTCTCCACAAGGAGGGGAGGGGGGGCTCAGTGGACTACCTGCAGCCACGAAGTGGTAATTAAAATGGGAGTCCCTCTGAGGCAGTTTATAAGGCAGGCACAGATCTGTCTTCTCCTGTGATGAGATTAGTATACTGCAAGGTGCAAGGTAGGCAATTTTTCTCCTTGTTTACAGGCTTGCTCCAGGTCACCACAGCAGGTCAAGGGTGGAGTTAAAATTAATACTCTGACTTCTAGACTCTCAATTCGGAGCTCTTCTCATTCAAAGCACCTGTTTCCTCATTCACAAATGGACATAATAATAATACTTACCTTATAAGATTGTTTTGAGGATTATAGGTAGTATGGATAAGGCAGTACATATGAGGGCTTAAAATGGTGCTTGGGCCATAGTAGATCCTCAATAAACGTAAGCTGCTGTTATCAGCTATCTCATCCCTGAGCTAGGAAGTGGGACAGGCAGCGAAGGGGATGCCACAAAGGGGAATGAAGGGTAGGGGCAAGACTGGCTACATAATTTGCTGGCTCAGTGCAAACTGAAAATGCTGCGCCCCTTGTTCACGAAGTGGGGGGGAAGTGCCACTAAATATATGAAAATAAAAAGATTTGCTTCTGTGGTCTCTCTCTTACACTCACATTTTCTAGGTACTATTTAATGTCTCACTCTCATGGACATAGGGGGATATTCATAGAGCAAATGCGGCCTCTCACAGTCACCCAGGAACCCCAAAACTCAGTGTGCACGTGTCTGTGTGACTGTGGCCACCGGCTACCAGCTTTCCTCTCCTTCCACCCAGCAGACCAACACACGATGCCCCACACAGGGCATCGTGAGAAATTGAGCTAGACATTTACCCTCCCCACATGCCCACCACCCACCCCACAGGGTATCACAACCGCCATTCAGGGATGCTAGGCCCCTTGGTCGGGGTGGGGAGGTGAGCAAGAGGCTTCTCCCACCACTTTGCCCCAGTCACCTGACACATTGCCCCATGGCGCTGTCAGGCCAGGATGGGGACAGTCACCTCCAGGCCCTGCCACGAGATGCTGCAAGAGGCACACACCTGACCCCAGCCTCTCTCTGCCTGAGTCCAGGCCCTCTCTGGGGTCAGAAGGGGGCAGCAGTCACTGGGGAGGAGTGGGAAGGAGGTTGGACGAGCCCTGCATCTGAGGGTAGAAGAGCGAGTCGTGGAGGACATGTCCCAGGGAGCAAGAAGGCTGTGGGAGGCTGGGTCCTGCACAAGCCAAGGCTCCAAGTCCCTTGGCAGGTTCCACTCTCCCATCAGGCTTCCCTTACAAAATGCAAATTGCAAGATAAAATGATTAAGGATTTCAAGACAGCTAATGCAGAACATTAAACCCCAAGCACAGGGCCTTTCCTTGTGTGATTCACTGGTCCCACATCCATGAAAAACCAGCCCTGGGTGGGAGCCTTCTGCAACTCCCCCACCTTTGACGGGGAATAGCCTTCGGGAGCTGCCAGCGCCCGGGGGGGTTCCCTGTGGCCAGAGTGGACATCTTTGAGGCCTCACCCCACATCTGTTAGAGCACAGGAGGTCGTGCACTATGACGTGGCCCGTTTTATCCCCCAGGCTACTTGTCACCCCTTGAGGGCAGAGCCTGTTCCTCATTCGCCCTTGTGTCCCCCAGCACACTCACATTCCACCTACAAGCATTTACGCAGCACTTAACAGCGTGCAAGGCTCTCTGCCACACACTGCGGGGGTGGGGGGTGCTCAGCAGAGAACAAGGCCAGCCGGGCTCTTCCCACATGCAATTTGAGGTCTGTTCCATGGCAAAAAACAAGTAAACACATAAATGTGGTAATTTCAACTTGTGATAAGTGTTACGAAAGAGTCTATAAAGGAGTGACCTACTTTAGACAGGTGGGTCAGGAAAGGCCTCTGAGGACATGCCATTTAACCTGAGAAATGAAGGATAGCAAAGAGCCAGCCATGGGCAAAGGGAGGACGAGGGCGTTCTCCAGACAAAACGACTCTAACCTGTACAAAGATCCTGAGGCAGGACAGAGCTTGGCGTGTTCAAGGACCTGCAAGGCCACTATGACCAGAGCCAGGCCTGGGGAGGGGGTGCGAGGTAGGGGAGGGTGGGTCGTGAGAGGTCAGACCGGAGAGGCGGGTATGGGCCAGGGGAGGCAGGCTCTCCTATGCTTTGGTGAAAAATCTGGATTTTATTCTAGATACAATGGGACATCATGGAGATATAAAGCAAGGATGGTGGATATTTGTTGCAATTTTGGCTGCCCAGTTCCTAACCGTCCTTCCTAGTTGGAATTCCCTATTTTGAATGCTATTAATGGGAGAGTACACCTCTATGGAGGAAGAGGGGCCAGGTCTGTTCTTTGTCCCGAACAGCCAAGGCATAAGCAGTGGCCCAGTCTGGGCTGACTGGACCGTCCCACAGAGATCTTAGATCCTGGAGTCACTGAGACGGCAGAATTCATCCATGGCCCAGTGGCAGCGCTCCTGTCCGGGATGGTGGGGTCCTGGGGGGTGGGGGTCGGTTCCCAAGGCACCCAAGTGACAGCAGCATCCAGGACTGACTTTTGAGGCTAAAAGAGAGTCCAGGCCCAGTGCTCCAGCTGTGGTTGATTCTGGGGATCTTGCAACACATTCTTAAAACATTCTTTTGTATATGTGTGCGTGTGACTAAGAAAACCAGAGTGTGTTTCTGTGGCTTGCAAGCCAGAACCAACTCGTATGGTAGAGGTATATAAGGAAACACGGCCAGATTTACACCTGAAGATCACGCTATGGAGAAAGGCCTGAGGATGGGAATGGAAGTGGGAAGGATCCAGCCAGGGGCGTCGGAGAAATGCACGTGAGAGATAATGGGAGCCCGGGCTAGGGTGTGGGCAGCGGAGAAGGTGAAAGAGGAAACTGACAGGACTTGCTGATGGTGTATTTCCTTAGTTATACCCTCACCTCGATGTGCAATGGGTTTGAAGCAGCCTATACATATAGTAAAAAAAAATTTTTAATGAAAAAAGAATCATGCCCTCTGGGAGGCACAGAACAGGAGGGAAAGATGGAAAACAAATAAAGCGGTCTTAAGATCCCATGCATTCATCATAACTGAACTAATATTTGCCTGAGTTTCCTGGTGGCCAAGGAAAGAGAGAAACAATTGACTATAATAGAGTCTTCATTTTTCAGTACACGAGGAGAAAGCTGGCCAGGAGACACAAAGCTCTCCGTGTCCTTGGCTCACAGATTTTTCTCTTAGGAGGCACTAGGGGACACTGAGTGGGCCTCAGTCCCTGTTGGATGATTACACTAGTCTGCGCCCATATGACAGGGCTGCCCAGGCCTCCTCAGGGTAGGCTCAGAGGCAAGTCAAGGCCAAGTGCCCAGCCACTGGCCTCCAATGACCCCAGAGAGTCACACTTTATTTTTATTTTTTTAATGTTTTATTTATTTATTCATGAGAGTCAGAGAGAGAGAGAGAGAGAGAGAGAGAGAGAGAGGCAGAGGCAGAGGGAGAAGCAGGCTCCCAAGGAGCAGGGAGCCCGTTGCAGGACTCGATCCCAGGACCCTGGGATCATGACCTGAGCCGAAGGCAGACGCTTAACCATCTGAGTCACCCAGGCGCCCCGAGACTCACATTTTAGTTAAGAACCCCAAAGACTTCACGTCAGGACCAGTGCTAAATATTAGCTATCTGGAATTTTGCTTTTAATTGGAAAAAAAATTCAACACTCACTGATTAGGAAACTGGAAAAGACAGAGCCATGTGTTTAATTATTTATAGTGTGGTTGGGTGCAGTGATCAGTATGGAGGGCAAAGTTTATACTTAGTTCCCCGCTTTCCTGATAGCAGAGGGGAAGGATGGGCGCAAGGGGTTGACAGGACAGAGCACTGGCACTCTGCCCATGTGCGCAAGCCGTGGGGCAGAGAACACCATTTCAGACATTGGGCTAGCGCTGTCAAGTCCATCTTGTCTGCAGAAATGGGGAGAGAGCTCTGTAGTAGCTGGACTTGAACCCCCCATCATGACCTCCAGGCCAGTAAATTAAGGCCCATGCCAGGCTCTCTCAGCAGAGAAAGCCCATTTATCGTTACTAGATGACACCTCCTGGGTACACTTGGGGAGATTTTAGAAGATCATAAACAGGGACTGAAATAAACCCAGTTTCCTATTAACTCCCAAGTACCTCGAAAATAAATGATCCAGACTTGCCTTCTACCACAACACACCAGTTAAACACCAGTGTTTTGCTCTGCGTGTGTGTCTGGGAGTGTGTGTATGTCATATGTGTACACATGTGAGAACACGCGGAGGATAGAAGGTGGCTGGGAATTCCGCTGAGCCTCTGTTGTCTTATCCAATAACAAAAAGTCCACTAGCTGAGAGTCAGAAGCCACAAGTTCTAGTTCAGGCTCTACAAGAACTCGCCATACGACTGACTCTGAGCATGTAATTTACCTCTCTGGGCCTCTGCAAATGAAAGAACTGCTTTAGATTATCCGTAGAGTCTTCTAGACCTTCTAGACCTTAAATCAGATTTGTACTCAAAGCATACATCAGAGCTTTTTAGTGGCTGATGGGTTTCCAAAGCAGTTAGAGGAGCTCTTTCTATTAAGCAGAACTGATCATTGTTAACACCCTGCTTGAAAATCCTTCTAGAATTCACCAATACCCTCAGGATGAAGTCTACCCTCTTCAGTAAGACACAGAAGATACCTTAAACGCTGGTCTCTGATGACGTGTCCAGCCTCATTCTTCACCAGCTTCATGCCTCCCCCCCAGCCCCAATTCTGCCAAAATTCTGACCCACTCTCCTCCACATCTCGGCCCCCTGTGTTTCCTCTCCTCTGCCCTGCTCTGCTCCCCGCTCCCCTTTTCCCCACCCATCCCAAGGCTTCACTGTCCCTAGACAATCAGCTCACCATCCGCTTCTCCAAGAAGCCTTCCTCTGACCGCCTCCCTACCCCATGCCACTTCTTCCAGAACCCTCTGGTTCTCTCTCTCACTACACCATCCCCCCCGCCAGGCTATGAGGGATTTTCCAGGGCAGAGATCAGTCATGCTGATGTCTGTACCACCACTATCTATGATTTCAGGACCATTCAGTACCATTATTTCTGGGTCAATAAGCCAAAAGCCAACTCTATTTTACAGGTAGAATTTTGTCTCTTGGGCTCCCTCTCTTTCTATTCTCCAGTCTGAGGTGCAATAGCAGGGAGCAGAGACAAATAGAACGGTCTTTAAAACATAAACCTGTCCACTAAAAGTGAACAGTGAAAAGAAGGAAGTGCATTCTGTGAACTGCCCTGAGGCAAGTTGGCTTTCATGGAACCTGTCACTAGATGGGTATTTGGCAAACTGGCCTGGTTCTAGCACAGTGCTTGGCACATAGTAGACACTCAATAAAAGTTAGTGGTTATTCTCATTGCTCTTATTACCATGGTCACTTAGTGGATGTTGAATAAAAGGAGGTCATTTGTGTCCTGCAGTTGGAAAGTCATGAGCAGAAAACTCTTGCCCTTCCCTCTGCTCGAAACACTTTTTCCTTCCCAAGCTACAAAAATCTTTCCCATTTTTAAGGCCTCCTTCCAAAACCACCTCCTCCAGGAAACCTTCCAAGCCCCGCAGGCAGACTTTATACCTTTACAGCCTCCCCTGTCTCACAGAACTGTGAGGATTTGTTTATGACATCTATCTGTTCGATGAAACCCTAAACTCCTCGAGTGAAGGAGCAAGCTCTTACCTAACTCTGAGTTCCTGGCATCTAGCTGGGGGCCAGGCACAGAGGAGGTGCTCAGGAATGTTTGCTGAGGTGCACTGGAAAGAGTGAGATGAGGAAGTCCAATTCTGGGTCTGACTTGGTCACTCACTGGCTCTGTTACCTCTGCCTCTCAGTGTTCTCCATCTCCCTTCTAAAGTGAGAGGGCTGGATTAGGCCAACGTTTCCCAAAGGGTCTTCTTTGGAACCTGGGTGATGATGATGGGCATTTCCTCAGGTGGAGAGTTGGGGGTTGTGCGTTAGGAAAATCAGTCAGTGTTTTGTCAGTTTTTTCAAGTTTTGCTTGTTTTTAAGCTTCAGGGCTTCTCAGAGCTTTTTAAATACTCGTGTGCTCTCTGAATTTCCAAGAGAAGGGTATGGTGTACATGGTTTCCCAAGCTATTTCAATCAGGAAACTCAATGTGGTAAAGCATATCTGTGGGATGTGGCTTCCAAAGAACATGTCTTGGAAAACACCAGATTAGCCAGCTTGCCTCAGGGACCTTCTCTACTCTATCTGCTGGGTCTAGGTGCTGGGAATTCAGAGGTGAATCAGACGCAGTTCTGTCACGAGGCTCGCCATTGGGCGGGAAGAAAATACTTGTGCTTGGCAGCCAGATGCTGGGTGGGAAGAATCAGAGTCTGAGGAGAGGGGCAGATGCAGAGCCATGAGCCCAGGAGAGAGAGCACGTGCCTAGCTGTAGGGATCCGAGATGGCCTCACAGAAGGGGGGCGGGAGAGCAGGCCTTGCGGATGAGGGGTTTTGGACTGTGGGTGGTAGAGGGGAAGAGCAAACAACATCAGCAAGGTAGAGAAGGGAGAGCACAAGGGACGTGCCTGGCTCAAGAGTTCATCTGGAGGCTAGAGCTGAGGGGAAGCCTGTAGGTGAGACCGGCAAGGGAGGCGGGAGTTGGCCCAGCGAGGACCTTGAGCACAAGGCTGGGCCTGGGCTTCCTCCACGGGCTCCAGCTGCATAGAGAGTGCAGGCCAGTGGGCGCGGCAGACACTAACTGAACACCCCCACACGGACCTTCCTACCAGGTCAGGCGCGAGAAAGAAGAGTTGAGGACGTTAAGCCTGAACGAGGGGCTGACTGAAGAGTGTGTAGAAGGAGCTGAAGGCCAGTGTGGCTGGCTTGCGGCTTAAGGGCCTGGGAAGGTGGTGATGCCGCTCAGAAGAACAGAATCTAGAAGTCCCAGTTTCAAGAAGTGAGAAGAGGACAAGACACCGAAAAAGGAGCAGCTAGAGTAGGAGAATTCAGGACTTTCCCACCCACCTCCCCACCCACCTCTGCAGCCCCATTCCAAACATCTCAAGCTCGTAACCGTCTCCTGACCTTGCATGAAGTCCCAAATGCGGCACCTCTGTCCTGAGAGCCGGACCACAGGGCAGTTGGGGGCCAGGCCCCCGGGCTCAGTCCTGTCCTCCAGTCGCTGCCATCGGACCTTCAGGACAAACCAGAAATACTGCATGCTGTAGAAGGTCGGGGCCCAGTTGTCATAGGAAAAGTGGGGGTTCTTCCAGTTCATGGCCACGATGTGTTGCTTGACTCTCTCGGGAAACAGTATCAGGAACACTTTGCCCACGGCCACCTGCACGGCCACCTGCAAGAGGACCCAGAGCCTCTTCAGCCACAGCCCTGGCCTGGGAAGCCCCATCTCGGCAGAACCAGAGCCGGCTCTGAGGCTGGTGGGCAGAGAGGCTTCAGCTAGGCGGTACTGGGCGGAGCTGAACAAAGGTGCAGGGTGGACGAAGCCAACCCGGGACAGCAGGAAAGTGCCAGGACAGAAGGTGTCTGCCTTCCTGTCAATGCAATGGAAAATTCCAAACCAAGTGCTCAAAGGTCTGTTACAATTATTATCATTTCTGATCCTTTGCCTTAACCTTTGAGAGATCCTTGGGTTGGGAGACTGCAGATCTTAAATCTTCCCTCTGATAAATTTTTAAAAACAAATATGTAAAAAGATCACACTTAAAAGGGACTCTCTGTGGTCCTTTAGAAAGGCTCTATTGCAAGTAAGTTCTAACAGTAATGATTCTTTTAATAATGTAAATCGTTCCTTTACGAATGAAAGATGTTTTTCCCACTCACAGCTTCTAGCTGGTGGTTGAGTGTTTCTGGAGGCATAGTCCGACCCAGAGGATTTGGGTCTGGAAGCTCCCCAAGCAGAGGCAGAGCTGGGCCATCCCCAAGAAAATCTGGGCCTGAGACTCCCTGTAGTGTGTGTGTGTGTGTGTGTGTGTGTGTGTGTGTGTGTGTGTGTGTGATAACTATGACACTTTCTGCCCTCAGCAGTGTGGCAGTCTAGAGTGGGGAAGAGACAAGTAAACAGAAAGTTATCATTTAGCATATTAAGCACAGAAACAGAGGATGAGTCGGGGTCTGCTAGCATGGAGAAGGGCACTTAAATCTGTGTAGAGAGGTCAAGAGGACTTCCCCCAGAGTGATACCTATGCTGCAACCAGAAAGGCAGAACAGCAAACAGTCAGCCAGGCAAGTGGGGACAGTGGTCCTAGTGGAAGGAACCCCATGTCCAGAAGCTTAGAAGCCAGAGAAAGCACGGGCCCCTGGAGAAATGAAAAGAAGACTCACAGAAGCTCAGAGCTGGAAAGTGTTTTAGAAAACATCTAAAATGTCTTTCCTTTCAAGCAGGGAAACTGAAGCCCAGAGAGGGGAAGTGGCTGAAGGCCAGTTCTGCAGGTAACTCATCTCTCGGGAATTAGTTCATGAAGCTTCAAGCTTACCCCTCCCTGATGCATTTGTATACCTGTGTGTTAGGGCAGAGGGAAGGGACACAGGAGAGCTGGCTGCCACAGTCACAAAGGTGTTAACCTTGGCCTCTAGCACACTAACCTTATTCAGAGAAGAAAAAAACAGCTCCAAACGATGCTCTGTTTCTAAGCATCTCCCTGTAAATGCCAAGCTGTGCCCCCAATGTACAACACCTGCCTATTTAAGCAGTAAGAACCCCTCATGTGTATGTAGCATTTTGCCATACAAAGTATTTTTGTTGTTTTGTTTTAAATACACTGTATTTTTTCAAGCAGTTTTAGATTTACAGCCAAATTAAGCCAAAAGTACAGGGAGTCCCCAAATACCCCCCGTCTCCATACACGCACAGCCTCCCCTATTACCCCTATTCCATTCAGGGTGGTGCATGTGTTACAGCTGATGAGCCTGTGTTAACGAATCATTATCCCAGAGTCCATAGATGACATTAGACTTCACTCTTGGTATTGTACAATCTTTGGGTTTTGACAAATCTATAATGATAAGTATCTACCATTATGGTATCATAAAGAAATTTTTTATGCACTAAAATCCTCTGTGCTTCTCCAGTTCATTCCTACCTCTCCCCAAAGCCTTGGCACCATTCATCTTTTTCGTGTGTCCATAGTTTTACCTTTTCCAGAATGTCGTATAGTTGGAATCATGTAGCATGGAGGCTTTTCAGTTTGACATCTTCCACTTAGTAATATGCATTTAAGAAACCCCCATTTCTTTTCAGGACTTGATAACTCATTTTTGTTTTAGCATTGGATACTACTCCATTGTCTGGATGTACCACAGTTTATTCACCTAGGGTAGGACAATTTGGTTCCTTCCAAGTTTTGGCAATTATGAATAAAGCTGCTGCTTTAGACTGAATGTTTGTGTCCCCTCTCCCACCCCAAATTCATATGTTGAAACCGAATCCCCAAAGTGATGGCATTTGGTTTTTTGTGACACCTTGTGAGGTGATTAGGTAATTAGGATGGAGCCCTAATGAATGGGTTAGAGCGCCTTCACCCCTTCCTCCATGTGAGAACACAACAAAGTTCCTGTCTAGGAACCAGGAAGTGAGCCCTCACTAGATATCAAATCTGCTGGTGCCTTGATCTGGCACTTGGTAGCCTCCCAAACTGTGAGAAATAAATTTCTGTTGTCTGTGATCCACCCAGTATGGTATTCTGTTATAGCAGCACGAATGGATTTAGACAGCTGCCATAAATAACTGTGTGCAAGTTTTTGTGTGGACATAAGTTTTCAACCCATTTGGGTAAATACCAAGGAGCACAATGGCTGGATCTTCTGGTAAGAGTATGGTTAGTTTTGAAAGAAATTGCTAAACTGTCTTCTAAAGTGGATGCACCATTTTACATTGCCACCAGCAATGAATGAAAATTACTGTTGTTCCATGTCCTTACCAGCACTTGGTGTTTGTGTTCTGAATTCTGGCCACTCTAATAGGTGCGTAATAGTATCTCACTCCTGTTTTAAATTGCAATTCCCTCATGACATATGATATTGAGCACCTTTTTATATACTTATTTGCCATCCATATATCTTCTTTGCTGAGGTGTCTGTTCCAATCTTTCACTCATTTTAAGATCAATTTGTTCATTTTTTTCTATTGTTAAGTTTAAGAATTCTTTGTTTTAGATAATAGCCCTTCATCAGCTATGTCTTTTGTGAATATTTTCTTCCAGGCTGTGGTTTGTCTTCTAGTCTCTTGACAATATCTTTTGCAGAGCTTTTTAATTCTAATGAAGTCCAGCCTATTAATTCTTCCTTTCACAGGTTGTGCCTTTGGTGTTGTATCTAAAAAGTCATTGCCAAGGGACGCCTGGGTGGCTCAGTTGTTGGGCATCTGCCTCTGGCTTGGGTCATGATCCCAGGGTCCTGGGATTGAACCCTGCATCGGGCTCCCTGCTCACAGGAGGCCTGCTTCTCCCTCTCCCACTCCCCCTGCTTGTGTTCCCTCTCTCGCTGTGTCTCTCTCTGTCAAATAAATAAATAAAATCTTAAAAAAATAAAAAGTCATTGCCAAACCCAAAGTCATCTAGGTTTGCTTCTATGTTATATTGTAGGAGTTTTATAGTTTTGTGTTTTACATCTAAGTCTAAGTTTCATTTTGAGTTAATTTCCGTGACATATGTAAGGTCTTTGCCTAGATTCATTTTTTTTACATATGGATGTCCAGTTGTTACAGCACCATTTTTTGAAAACTGTCTTTTCTCCTTTGTATTGTCTTTGTTCCTTTCTCAGAGATCAGTTGATTATATTTCTGTGGGTCTATTTCTGGGTACTGTTTTCTGTTCCATTGATCTATTTTTCTATTCTCCTGTCACTATCACACTGTCTTGATTACTGTATCTTTATAGTAAGTCTTGAAGTCAAGTAGTGTCAGTCCTCCAACTTTGTTCTTATTTTTCAATAGTGCGTTAGCTATTCTGGGTCTTTAATCTCTCCATATAAACTTTGGAATCAGTTTGTTGATATCCACAAAATAACTTGCTGAGATTTGTGTTGGGATTGTGTTGAATCTATAGATTAAGTTGGGGAAAACTGACATCTTGACAATATTGAGTCTTCCTGTTCATGAACATGGAATATCTCTCCATTTTTAAAGTTCTTCCTTGATTTATCTCACCAGAGTTTTCCTTGTATAGATTTTTTACATATTTTGTTAGATTTATACCTAAGTATTTCATTTTGGGATGTGCTAATGTAAATGGTATTATGACTTTAATCTCAGATTCTAATTGTTCATTGCTGTTGTATAGAAAAAACAATTGACTTTTTTTTTAAGATTTTATTCATTTATTTGAGACAGAGAGAATGAGAGAGACAGCGAGCACATGAGAGGGGGGAGGGTCAGAGGGAGAAGCAGACTCCCTGCTGAGCAGGGAGCCCGATGTGGGACTTGATCCAGGGACTCCGGGATCATGACCTGAGCCGAAGGCAGTCGCCCAACCAACTGAGCTACCCAGGCGCCCAGCAATTGACTTTTGTGTATTAACCTTGTATCCTATGACCTTGCTATAATCACTTATTAGTACGAGGAGTTTTTTGGCCAATTCATTCAGATTTTCTGCATAAACATTCATACAGTTTGTGAGCAAAGGCAGTTTTATTTCTCCTTCCCAATCTGTATATCTTTTATTTCCTTTTCTTGTCTTATCGTATTCTCTAGGACTAGTTCCAGTACGATGTTGAAAAAGAGTGGTATTAGAAGGGACGTTGATAGATGTTATTGGGAGGACATGACTGCCAGTTGACTCACGACCCGGGCCTGGGCAATCAGAGGCTCCTTACTACCTCCTCTATCCTCGGAATGTGTCTGCCATTTGCCTTTCCTGTGCCAGAAGCTGCCCAAGGTCACAGCCTTGAGACAGTAATGTGTGTTAAGACCATCTGGATGGTATACGTGAGTGAAACCAGTTAAGGCCTCTATACAAACTTTTAAGATTCTGGTATAGAGATCTACTTCTCTCTTTCTTTTTTTTTTAAAGATTTTTATTTATTTATTTATTTGACAGAGAGAGACACAGCGAGAGAGGGAACACAAGCTGGGGTGGGGGGAGTGGGTAAGAGAGAAGCAGGCTTCCCACAGAGCAGGGAGCCCGATGCAGAGCTCGATCCCAGGACCCTGGGATCATGACCTGAGCCAAAGGCAGACACTTAATGACTGAGCCACCCAGGCACCCCAAGATCTACTTCTCTCATGGCTGTCCAAAATAAGCCTCATAAGTAAGTTCCCTTGCTTACTGAAACTGTTACCTACCAATCTGGAATAGTCTGCCTCTTTCTTCAGTCTCTCCTTGCCCTCTGTAAAGGGGCCAGGTTGTAAACCAACAGAGTACATCCTTGCCTTGTTCCTGATCTTAGTGGGAAAGCATCTAGTTTTTCACCATTAAATATGATGTTAGTTGTAGGTTTTTTGTAGATGTTCTTTATCAAATTGAGGAAGTTTCTTCTATTTCTAGTTTGCTGAGAGGTTTTATCATTAATGGGTGTTAGATTTTTGTCAAAGGCTTTTCTGCATGTATTGCTATAATCATGTGATTTTTCTTTAGTCTGCTGATGTGATGGATTGCATTAAATCATTTTTGAATATTGAACCAGCCTTGTATATCTAGAATAAATCTCACTTGGTCATGGGGTATAATTCTTTTTATACATTGTTGGATTCAACTTGCTAATATTTTGTTGAGGATTTTTGCATCTCTATTTAAGAAAAATATTGGTCTGTAATTTTCTTTTTTTGTAATGTCTTTGTCTGGTTTTGGTAGTAGGGTGATGTTGGCCTCATAGGATGAATTAGGAATTAGTCCCCCTGCTTCTAATTTCCAGACAAGATTGTAGAGAATTGGTATAATTTCTTCCTTAAATGTTTGGTAGAATTCACCAATGAACCCATTTGGGCCTGGGGCTTTTTCTGTTTTGAAAAGTAATTAATTATAGATTTAATTTCTTTAGTAGATATAGGTCTATTCAGATTGTTTATTTCTTCTGGTATGAGTGTTCACACATTGTATCTTTCAAAGAATTAGTCCATTTTATGTTGGTTATCACATGAGTGGGCATAGAGCTATTTATGGTATCCCTCTAATATCCATGGGATCTGTAGTAATGTCCCCTCTTTCATTTGTGATATTATAAATTTGTGTCTTCTCTCCTGTTTTCTTAGTCTGGTTAGAAGTTTATCAATAAACCTCTGGTTTTCGGCTTCCTTGATTTTCTCTATTGATTTCCTGTTTTCAATTTCATTGATTTCTGTTCTAATTTTCACTATTTATTTTCTTCTGCTTACTTTGGATTTAATTTTCCTTTTTTTTCTAGTTTCCTAAAGTGGAAGCTTAGATTATGAATTTTAGATCTTTCTTCTTTTCTCATTTTCCAGGTATTTTTCCCTTGCTGATTTCTAGTCTGATTCCACTGTGGCCTGAGAGCATATATTGTATGGTTTCTATTCTTTTAAGTTAGTTAAGGTATGCATTATGACCCAAAATGTGGCTTATCTTGGTGAATGTTCTATGTAAGCTTGAGAAGAATGTATATCCCACTGTTGTTGAATGAAGTAGTCTATAAGTATCAATTATGTCCATTTGGCCAATGGTGCTTTTGAATTCTACTATGTCCTTACTGATTTTCTGCCTGTGAGATCTGTCTATTTCTGATAGAGAGGTATTAAAGTCTCCAGCTATAATAGTGGATTCATCTACTTCTTTCAGTTCTATCAGCTTTTGCCTCATGCATTTTGATGCTCTGTTAGGCACATACACATTAAAGATTATTATGTTTTCTTAGAGAATGGACCCCCTATCATTATGTAATGCTCCTCCTTTTCCTTGATACTTTTTCTTGCTCTGAGGTTTGCTCTATCTGAAATTAATATAGCCATTCCAGCTGTCTTTTGACTAGTGTTAGCATAGTGTATCTTTCTCCATCTCTTTACTTTTTTAAAAAAATGGTTATTATGTAAACAGTTACTGGAACTATATGATCTATAATCACTGTTCCTATTACTTTTTTGCTTTTGATTTTTTATTGTGGTAAAATACAAAAACACATAAAGTTTACCATCATAAACATCTTTAAGCATACAGTTCAGTGGTAT
Source organism: Zalophus californianus (assembly GCF_009762305.2). NCBI lineage: Eukaryota > Metazoa > Chordata > Mammalia > Carnivora > Otariidae > Zalophus > Zalophus californianus. The sequence goes on along the minus strand of NC_045598.1, from coordinate 43,227,376 downwards.
TAAGAACATTCACATTATTGTATAACCATCACCATCATCCACCCATATATCTCTTTCCATCTTGCAATTCTGAAACTACAACCATTAAACAATAACTCCCCATTCCCCATTCCCCTCAGCTCCTAGCAACCACCATTGTATTTTCTGTCTTTATGAATCTAACCACTCTAAGTACCTCCTATAAGTGGAATCATTCAGTATTTGTCTTTTTGTGACTGACTTATTTCACTTAGCATAATGTCCTCAAGGTTCATCCATGCTGTAGCATATTGAGGAATTTCATTCCTAATTTGAGGCTGAATAATATTCCAATGTATGTATATAACACATTTTGCTTATCCCTTCATCTGTTGATTGTCACTTGGGTTCCTTCATATTTTAGTTATTGTAAATAATACTGCTATGAACATGTGTGTACAAATACTTCTCTAAGATCCTAATTTCAATTCTTTTGGGTATATACCCAGAGGTGGATATGCTGAATCATATGGTAATTCCATTTTTAATTTCTTTAGGAACTGTTTTCCATAGAGGCCTCATTATTTTACATTCCTACCACCATTGCACAAGGGTTTCAATTTCTCCACATCCTTGGCAACACTAGTTATTTTCTGTTTTTTGTTTTGTTTTTAAAGCAGCCATCCCAATGGGTATGAGATGATACACACATTAACATTTAAAACATTTTTTTAAAGATTTTATTTATTTATTTGACAAAGAGAAAGACACAATGAGAGCAGGAACACAAGCAGGGGGAGTGGGAGAGGGAGAAGCAGGCTTCCCGCTGAGCAGGGAGCCCAAGGCGGTACTCGATCCCAGGACCCTGGGATCATGATCTGAGCCGAGGGGAGACGCTTAATAGCTGAGCCACCCAGGTGCTGCAACACTTAAAATTTTAATAGTTATATATTTATTTCAACTTGTATTACAAATTGAAATAAATTACAAAATCACACCAAAACTATGATTTCATCGATATTATCACTTAGGATAAGACCAAAGCAGATAGTATAGTGATGAGCTATGTCTTCAGAAAAGAGTTAACATAGCAGACCTGAGACTACTATCCTTAACAAGTCTGGCTTGGAAGGTTGGCCCTTAACTGGTGCCTGGGAACTTGGGATTTTAGAAGGTTCTCATCACTGATAATAGTGGTTCACTGTGCATAAACTGTTTATGAATACCATGTGAACACCTGATGCTCAACACCTGTTTTACTTCTGGGAATTTGGAACTTAGGTATGTGCTAGCCAGAGGATGCCTATGTGACCAGTCTCCAATAAAAACCTCGGGAACTAAACCTCTGATGAGCTTCCTTGGGAGACGATATTTCATGCATGTTGTCCTAACTGTGTTTTCCCTGGACTTTTGCCTCATGTCCCTTTGCTGATGTTGTTTTATATTCTTTCACTCTGGAAGCATAGCTAAGAGTGTGATGACACGCTCAGTTCTCTGCGACCTCTTACAGATCAGTGAGCCCTGGGCTGGATCTGTGATACCCATGTCACACAGGCTGCCCATAAGTATTTCCAACCTTTGGTACTTCTGTCACTTTCAGTGATACATTAACCATCACTTCAGAAGCCAACAATTGTTCATAATGTAAAGTAGGTATAAATATGTATCGCTGAAACCTAGAAAGGGACTAAATATGTTTTGCCCTTCTTTTCCAATTGCAGATACGTGTTGGGAGTTGGGATTCTTGGTGTTATAATATTGAAGCCAAAAGACAGAATCATTTTATTATTCAAGAAACCAATCCTTATCTTAAATGAAGAAACAATGAGCTTAATATATGTTTGCTACTGATTGATCATATGTTGTTCCATTATTCTCACTGGAAAACTTTTTAGATATGTATTTGTATAAATCAGTTAATTACCCCTTTTATGTTTTACTATTTAATTTTTAATAACTTTGATTTTCCTTGTATTTATTATAGTTATATTCTATTAATGGCAAGAGATCATGGTTTTCCATTTCATGGAGTTGATACGAAGTTTCTCTTTAAAATACATATATTTAAGTTTAAAAAGTGAGCTCAAAAAACCATAGAAAGGAAGAAGGAAAAGGAGGATAGATGGCAAAATTGTGGTAAGTGAATGTGGGTGATGGTATATGGGATTTCATTGTATTGTCCTTTATTTTCTGTGCATGCTTGGAATTTTGAATAATGGAAAAAATAGTTGAGAAATTCATTTCTAGCAGTGTGTCAGGTTTTTGCTCACAAAACAACTAACTTTTCCATGAAAAAATTATTTTAATGTGCTACTTTCATAACAGATAAAGGAAAACCTCCAAACACCAACACATAAGTGTAAACACACATAAGTACTATCATTGGGTGAAACCAAAATAGGGAACTGAGCAAAATGGTCTTGGGCAAATGCAAAAGTTAGAGCAGCAATGAGGGAAAACGCCAATATCAGCTCTGTGATTATGCAAGGAAGTCCTGAACCAGCTATAGAATAGAGTAGCTGATTTGAGTTTTCTGCATTGAGACAGAGACTCCTGGAAGGATATGAAAGTGGTCCCATATCAGCAGTGACTTCTGGCTTCTGGAAGAAGCAATAGTCACGCCTCTCTGAAAAGGTATCCCCTGCACCCTGGTGTCAACGATGACTGTGTACATTTGAAAAAAGAGCCAAATAGAACTTTTAGAAAAGACAAAATATTTAGACCTTGAGGATTTCCATAGATTAGGATGAAACTGATATGAACTCACAAAGATTACGGCCATGAGTGGCACAAAGAAACAAACCACCATGAGTGAGTCAGCAGAAAAACAACATTTAAATCCTCAAGAATTCCAGACATTGGAATTATCAAATACAGACTTTTTAAATAACTATAATTATGTATTAAAGGTTTAATTCATTCACAGGAGTCAGGACAGCTTCTACCGGCAAGCTTTTCAAGTATTTGCCTCACTGGATTAAAAAAAAAAAAAAAAAAAGGCTTTCATAGGTTATCCAAAATGATTTTTAAAGAACCAAACAGAACTTTTAGAAAATAAATACAAAATTGTTGGATTAAAGACTCAAGAGGTAGTTTACATAGCATATTAGGAAACCCTGAAGAAAGAATTAATAAGCTAGAATGATATATAAAGAAATGACTTAGGATGCCATACAAATCAAAGGATTTGAAAAACATGAAAAAAGTGTTATTTGAAAACATGAAAGAGAAATTAAGCAATTCAGAGTGAGATTTTTTTTTTAAAAAGACTATTTTAGAGAGAGAGAGTGTGTGTGTGGGCTTGTGAGTGCTGAGGGTAGTTGTCCAGAGAGAAAGAGAGCTCTGAGCCACTAGCAGTCAACACATAAGTTGGGGAATGGATGTACCAAGTAGTAATGGAGATCTGGGTGGGCACCAACAGCATCCACCACAGCAGAGTCCTCGGAGCAATAATGGAAATCAGAAGGCAGGGGAATAATACCTTCAAAGTATTGAGGAAAAAAATAACTGGCAATTTAGAACTGTGTGCCCAGCCGGACTGTCTTTTAAGAAAGGGAATGAAAGAAAGTACTCCTGAATAAATAAAATTTGAGTTTACCATCACAGACTTCATTAAAATGACTTCTAAAGTTTTCAGGAGGAAGGAAAATGCTCCCAGGAGGAATATCTAAAATGCCAGCAGGAATAGTGGCAATGAAACTGATAAATATGTAGGTAAGTCTAAATAAATATTGTCTAAATAGAAAAGCAAGAATAGAAATAGTCTTGGGCACCAACTTCTCAAAATTGATTGATGTAGAAGAAAATATTACAGTTCCTAAGAGGATGGAGATACCTGGAAACATCCCAGAAGCCAAAGTGGTTGATCAGACTGTCAAATGCACGTGAACACTGTGGTAACTTCCTGGGCAACAGACGGGGAGCAGGTCTCAGTGAGGGTGTGAGACAGAGTGGACAACAGGCAAGACGAGAAGATGGTTGGGCACTGGGGACTGGAGAGAGGGTGGACTACCATCTTTCTGTGTGTCCTTTGCTGTCCCTCACATTTCACTGGTAGACCATTTCACTCCCTCTTTTCTCACACACACACACACACACACACACACACACACACACACACACACAAAAAGTAGTAGCCAGCCCGTCACTACTGCCTGAACCTGACTAGAATGGGCATGGGTACTCTACTCTGGGCATGCGTAACTCAGTTTCTGGCAGGCTGGCCAGCCCTAAGTGGTCTCACTTCTGCCATCGCTCTCATACCTCCAAGGACGAGGTGGGTACAGCTAAGGAGAACAGTGTTTTGACAATAAGCAGGGCCAGGACGGTGATAGAGAGTGTAACACAGTGGCTCTCTCCACTCTGTGGTAGCTCTCCACAACTTTCCCTCCCAATTCATCCCACAGAACACAGATTTTTAGGCTTTTTTCTCAGGTATTTGTCACCAGGACAGGGACCAAAACCCCTAGGGGAGTAAGAGTTCATTCAGAAAAAGAAGACACCATCTTAAGAATACACTACAGTAAAGGAAAACATTCAGTGGAACAACCTGTATCAAAGCACACAGTGGGAGGGAAGGTCATCAGTTACCGTGACATGACTGAACCTGTCCCGATTCACGGACCCAGGAGGGAAACAAATAGAAGGGGGGAATATTTTGGTGACATCCTGAGTAAAAACCACTATAACTGAGAACTATGTAAGACCTTAGATGGAAAGGGAGATTTAAAAAAATACCTAGTCATATTATAGTGAAATTTAAGAACTTCCGTCACAAAGAGAAATTTCTGTAAGTTTCCAGAGAGAAAAAGCAGATGTCTCATGATATTGAAGGAGAAGAACAAAGTCAGAGGGCTGATACTACCCGAACTCAAGACTTCCTATACGGCTATAACAGTCAGAACAGTGTGGTGTTGGTAAAAGAATAGACAACTATCAATGGAACAGAACAGGGAGCCCAGAAATAGAACCACGTAAATATAGTCAAGTGATCTTTGACACAGGAACAAAGACAACACAAAGGAGAGAAGACAGTCTCTTCAACAATGGTGCTGGAACAACTGGACGTTCACTTGGGAAAAAAATGAATTTAGACACTGACCTTATACCTTTCACAGAAATTAATTCAAAGTAGATCACAGACCCAATGTAAGACACAGAACTATAAAACTTCTAGAACATAACATAGCAGAAAACATAGATGACTTTGGGTTTGGTGATGACTTTTCAGATACAACACCAAAGGCAAAATCCATTAAAGAGAGAATTAAAAGGCTGGATTTATTAAAATAAAAAACTTCTGCTCTGTAAAAGACACTGTCAAGAGAATGAGAAGATAAATGACAGACTGGGAGAAAATATTTGCAAAAGACACATCTAATAACAAACTGTTACCAAGATATACCAAGAACTCTTAAAACTGAACAATAAGAAAACAAATGACCCAATTAAGATATGGGCAAAAACCTTCAGAGACACCTCATCAAAGAAGACATACAGATGACACATAAGTATATAAAACGATGATCCATGGGGCACCTGGGTGGCTCAGTCGGTTAAGCGTCCAACTCTTGGTTTCGGCTGACGTCATGATCTCATGGTCATGAGATCGAGCCCCCGTGTCAGGCTCCCTGCTCAGTGCAGAGTCTTGCTTTAGGTTCTCTCTCCCTCTCTCTCTGCCCCTCCTGCTCATGCTCTCTCTCTCTCAAATAAATAAATAAATCTTTAAAACAACAACGAGATACCACTATACACCTATTAAAATGGCCAACATCCAGAACACTGACACCACCAAATACTAGTGAGGATGCAGAGCAACACTCTCATTCTTTGCTGGTGAGGATGCAAAATGGTACAGCCACTTTTGAAGACAGTGCAACAGGTTCTTGAAAAAACTAAACATATCCTTACCATAAAATCCAGCAATCCCACTCCTTGATGTCTACCCAGGAGTTGAAAACCTAACTCCACCCAAAAACCTGCACACAGATGTTTCTAGCAGTTTTATTCACAACTGCAAAACTTGGAAGCACCAAGATGTCCTTCAATAGATGAATGGATAAATAAACTGTGATACCTCCAGACAATCGAATATTATTCAATGCTAAAAAGAAATGAGCCATGAAAAGACCTGGAGGAACCTTAAATGTGTATTATTAAGTGAAAGAAGCCAATCTGAGAAGGCTACACGTTGTATGATTTGAACCATGTGACATTCTGGAAAAGGCAAAATTATGGAGATAGTGAAAAATATCAGGGGTTTCCGGGGGTTTGCAGTGGGGAAGGGTGGGATGAATAGGAGGGGCGCAGAGGACCTGGGGGCATTGAAGTTACTCTGGATGATATTATAATGGTGGATACATGCCATTACACATTTGTCCAAACCAAAAGACTATACAACATTAAGAGTAAAAACCATGGACTTCAGATGATTATGACGTGTCAGTGTACGTTCATCAACTGTAACAAATGAACCACTCTGATGGGGAATGTTGATAAAGGAGGAAGCTGTGCATGTGTAGGGGCAGGGGTATAGGAGAAATCTCTGTACTTTCAATTTTGCTGGGAACCTAAAACTTCTCTAAAAAATATAATGCAATGCAATATAATATGGTACCATATAATACAACACAATACACAGGTCCCATCTAGAAAAACAGCAGATGTCTACAAAGGAATAAAATAATGATAAGAACCATTGGAGGCAAGAAGAAAATGGAATAATATTTTTCAAGTGTTTAAGGAAAAGAACTTCCTTGAAGGAAAGTGACTGAATTTCATGTTCTGTTAAATTAACATTTAAACACGGGGCTAAAATAAATCTGAGATATTATGAGGCATGTATAGCAATTAGAAGGTTTACCACACAGAGACCCATCTTGAAAATATTATTGTAGGAAGTTCTTCAGCAAGAAGAGAAATGAATCCAGGAAAATGCCATGAGCTAAGGAAGATAAGAATGAGTAAAGTATGTTTGTAAAGTTTATCATTGTCTAAATAAGCAAGTATCAGAACAAACAATGTACATAATAACAATACAGAATTAAACTACTAATGTGCTAAGGTATTTTCTTGTTCAGTAGGATAGTATATGTATGGTAAGAAGCTTAATAAACTGATAGGAAAAAATAAAATGAGCTAGAAGCAACATCCAAAATAAAATAGATGTATACTTTTGAATTAGCGAGAAAAAAATTAACCTAGCTAATGGAAAATAGGAAAGGAGATATAAAGAAATGATTAATGTGAAAAAAAGATGATTGAAGTGTCTAAATATAGAAAATAATTGCATTTAATGTAAATGAGTTAGCAGCACTTCTGGAATGGAAGCATAAGGATCTCAGAAAATCCACTCCTTCGTAAAGGCAATGAGAACACTGGCAGAAATTGTCAAAATCAACTTTTTTTTCAGAATTCTTTAAATTAACCAAAGAAAAGCTTGCAGTAATCTTCAAAGTGTCTGTTCAAGAAAAACAGCTGAATCTTAATAAGAACAGTGAGCTTTGTGATGCTTTAACTTGCTCTATTCCCATCCCCCTCTCCCAGCTCCTCTTGAAAAACAACAGCTTCGCAACCATGGTTTTATGTGAAAAGTAGCAATCAAGTTAACGCTGGTGGCAGAATGGGTTTGGAGCTCTTCAGGAAAGTCCCATCCCCAGAGAACTGCCCTTATTTGACTTGTCTAACATCTTCCTTGGAAAGCTCCATTCTCAAGTCTTGGCTTTATTTGACCTGACTCAGAGCTTACTCTATAAAAACAGGGCATTTGTTGAAACAATCAGCGGCAACTCTTTTAACACTACGATTGCCCGAGGTAGTGATGCAAGTTTGGGGTAATAAGAGGCTGACCAAAAAAATTTAAAAAGGAAGAACTGAGGAATGAGATGTCCTTGGTGTGTGTGTGGGGAGGGTCCTTGCAAAGCTCCAACATATTCCTGGAAATCCAGAAGGCCATGTGCATGTGTGGGGCTGTAGGCATGCATAAGAAAGACCCAAGAAGGCCCCAGTCTCTATCTCTGGCTGACCTTGAGTCTCTGCACAAGCAGCAGGGGAAGGCCAAGTTAGTGCTGTCCACTGTGTGGCTGAGTGTTGGAGCCAACATTGACACAGAGCCCCTCAGCAAAGTCTGAGAGACTTATTCGTTCCAGGCAGTTAAGGAAACCTGTGTAATCGTTAGCTAACCTTTACTCAAGTAACCAAGCAGAGACTTCAGTAATCACACACAACAAAGAATACAGATTTCACAGCATTGGTTCAGAAAAGTAACCATGTGATCCAGCAATTCTACTCCTAGGTATATACCCAAGAGAAATGAAAACATGTTCACAAAACTTGTACATGAATGTTTACAGCAGCGTTATCCATGATAGTCAAAAAGCAGAAACAACCTAGATTCTGTTAACTGGGGGAAGGATAAACAAATTGTAGTATATCCACACAGTGGAATATTTTTTAAAATTTTTATTTTATTATGTTGATCATCATACATTACATCATTAGTTTTTGATGTATTGTTCCATGATTCATTGTTTGCGTATATCACCCAGTACTCCATTCATACGTGCCCTCTTTAATACCCATCACTGGGCTAACCCATCCTCCCACCCACCTCCCCTCTAGAACCCTCAGTTTGTTTCTCAGAGTCCATCATCTCTCATGGTTCGTCTCCCCCTCCAATTTCACCCCCTTCATTTTTCCCTTCCTACTATCTTCTCCTCCTCCTCCTCCTCCTCCTCCTCCTCCTCCTCCTTCTTTTTCTTTTTAACATACAATGTATTATTTGTTTCAGAGGTACAGGTCTATGATTCATCAGTCTTACACAATTCACAGCACTCACCATGGCACATACCCTCCCCAATATCTATCACCCAGCCACCCCATCCCTTCCACCCCCCACCACTCTAGCAACCCTCAGTTGGTTTCCTCAGATTAAGAATTCCTCATATCTGTGATATCATATGATACATGTCTTCCTCTGATTGACTTGTTTTGCTTAGCATAATACCCTCTAGTTCCATCCACGTCATTGCAAATGGCAAGATTTGGGGTTTTTTTTGATGGCTACATAATATTCCATTGTGCATATATACCACATCTTCTTTATCCATTCATCTGTTGATGGACACCTTGGCTCTGTCCATAGGCTATTGTGGACATTGCTGCTATAAACATTGGGGTGCACGTGCCCCTTCGGATCACTACATTTATATCTTTGGGGTAAATATCCAGTAGTGCAATTGCTGGGTCATACGGTAGCTCTATTTTCAACTTTTTGAGGAACCTCCCTATCGTTTCCAGAGTGGCTGCTCCAGCTTGCATTCCCACCAACAGTGTAGGAGGGTTCCCCTTTCTCTGCATCCTCACCAACATCTGTCATTTCCTGACTTGTTCATTTTAGCCATTCTGACTGGTGTGAGGTGGTATCTCATTTAGGTTTTGATTTGGATTTCCCTGATGCCGAGCGATGTTGAACACTTTTTCATGTGTCTGTTGGCCATTTGGATGTCTTCTTTGGAAAAATGTCTGTTCATGTCTTCTGCCCATTTCTTGACTGGATCGTTTGTTCTTTGGGTGTTGAGTTTGATAAGTTCTTTATAGATTTTGGATACTAACCCTTTATCTGATATTTCATTTGCAAATATCTTCTCCCATTCTGTCGGTTGTCTTTTGGTTTTGTTGACTGTTTCCTTTGCTGTGCAAAAGCTTTTTATTTGATGAAGTCCCAATAGTTCATTTTTGCCCTTGCTTCTCTTGCCTTTGGTGATGTTTCTAGGAAGAAGTTGCTGCAGCTGAGGTCGAAGAGGTTGCTGCCTGTGTTCTCCTCTAGGATTTTGATGGACTTCTGTCACATTTAGGTCTTGCATCCATTTTGAGTCTATTTTTGTGTGTGGTGTAAGGAAATGGTACAGTTTCATTCTTCTACATGTGGCTGTCCAATTTTCCCACCACCATTTGTTGAAGAGACTGTCTTTTTTCCATTGGACATTCTTTCCTGCTTTGTCAAAGATTAGTTGACCATAGAGTTGAGGGTCCATTTCTGGGCTCTCTATTCTGTTCCATTGATCTATGTGTCTGTTTTTGTGCCAGTACCATACCGTCTTGATGATTACAGCTTTGTAATAGAGCTTGAAGTCCATGGGGCGCCTGGGTGGCTCAGTCGTTAAGCGTCTGCCTTCGGTTCAGGTCATGATCTCAGGGTCCTGGGATCAAGCCCCACCTTGGGCTCCCTGATTGGTGGGAAGCAAACTTCTCCCTCTCCCCCTCCCCCTGCCTGTGTTCCCTCTCTCGCTATGTCTCTCTCTGTCAAATAAATAAATAAATCTTTGGGCTCCTGGTTGGCTCAGTTGGTTAAGCGACTGCCTTCGGCTCAGGTCATGATCCTGGAGTCCCGGGATCGAGTCCCACATCGGGCTCCCTGCTCGGCAGGGAGTCTGCTACTCCCTCTGACCCTCTTCCCTCTCGTGCTCTCTATCTCTCATTCTCTCTCTCTCAAATAAATAAATAGAATCTTAAAAAAATAAATAAGTCTAAAAAAAAAAAATAGAGCTTGAAGTCCAGAATTGTGATACCACCAGCTTTGCTTTTCTTTTTCAACATTCCTCCGGCTATTCGGGGTCTTTTCTTGTTCCATAAAAATTTTAGTATTATTTGTTCCATTTTTTTGAAAAAAGTGGATGGCATTTTGATAGGGATTGCATTAAATGTGTAGATTGCTCTAGGTAGCATTGACATCTTCACAATATTTGTTTGCTGAGCAGTCCAGTTCTGAAATTCCAACCAGAGGGCTGATCCCTGGGGCCACTCTTGGTACCAGCATGCCTTAGTGTAGGTTCCTCATATGAGGACTTTATTGGCAAGTGTGAGTCCAAGAACTTGGAGCGAGGGGCAGGGGTTATAAGCAGGGAAGGTAAGAGAGTGATTGCAAGGATGCATTGTCAGATCAATCACTTCCTAAGGCATTTGTTGCTTGATCCTGCAAGAGAGTTAGAAAGCTGTATGAACTATCTGAGGAGATTCTTTCTGAAGGGAAAAAGAGAGAAGCATCAGTTGTTCACTCCATTACTCAAAGATGTGTCCTGTGATGCATCATCCACTCCCCACCCCTGCACTTCTGGGTTGCTCATGTCCCCGCGTTGACCAGTTCCAGCAGACCCAGGACCTCCAAGACACAGCCATGATGCAGGTGAGAAGCCTGAGGCATGGGCTTGAGGAGAAGCTCACTTAGGTTATACTGCTGGTGCCTGAGTAACATCCATGGTGGTGAAATAAGCAGTAGGTGAGGCCAAGAGGATCTGAAATGGGGTATAAGAGGTGTTTGACATACTTGCACACCTCAACTTGTGCACTGCGATTCATTCCTGGTACCTATTCAACCAAAGAACCCTGAACATACTCTGTCTCAGCTTTCTCTTTATAAAATGAGGAGAGTCACCTCAAGCTTGTAGGATTGTTCTGAGAATTAGAGATCCTGCAGGCGTAAAGCCTGATCATGATGTGAGTTCAGCAAATACACTGTATGTATGTGTGTATGCATAAAAATACATACATATATACTTATTAGTCAGATGTAAAGTCTTCCCAGTTGATCACAAGGGTCGGGGGTGGTGAGGCCAAAGTCACGGTTCCCACCTTGTGTGAGGCGGGAATTAGGGTTCTGCTGCTCAGACAGCCAGAACCTCTCCGCTGTACAGTGAACCTTCAGTGAGCAACTACGTCGTGCCGTGCCAGGCTCTGGGCACCCAGAGACCAGAGACACTCCTGGTCCTTGCTCTCAAGAGCCCTTCTAGGCTGGTAAAGACGGGCAGACAACAGCAATCGCGGTGCTGGAGGCAAGCCCAGGAGACATGGGAGCACAGAGGTCCTGGTGAGGTCCTAGGCCAAGGCAGGCTTTCTCTGTGAGGGAAAAATGGTCCCCAAAGCTGGAGGACCGTGTAGGTGTAACCAGGCCAAGACAGAAGGGAGGGCAAAACGTTTCTCACCAGGTCCGCCAGTGCACCGCCGTGGATTACTGGGTCCCTGCCGGGCTGGGGGTGGCGGTTAGTGCCGTGGGGAACAGAGGGGTGAGGGAGGCCAATGCCTACCGCTCCCCCCGCCCCTACCCCCGCCCCCACCCGGGGCAGAAGGAGGCAGGCGCGCGAGTGCCACACTTACCGGGGGCGGCCACGTGAACAGACGTCACCTGCCCTCGATCACTCATTTACAACTCAGAAAAGATTTGATTCATCCATTCCATCACCGGTTAATTAATTACATTTTTATGGCCAAAAAAGAATGCGAGGGATTGATGACTTTTTGCCTCTTGACAACCGTCCTTCGTTACGCTATTTTATATTTCAGTAAGAAAAGAGGTATAAACAAACAGGAAGAAGACCCCACACGCTTGAGTATTCTCTGTGCCGCCCCCGCTCCCCAGCCCCCCAGTGTCCCCACGTCTCCTCCTGGCGGCGTCTGTCTCTTTAAGAACCCGAACCTCGGCCTCGATGGGGCCGAGGGAAGGGGGGGCTCTGGAAGCCGAGGGCGCTCGGTCTCCGAAGCAACGTGCCCTGGTACTGCGGTCTCTTTAAGGAGGCTGGGCTCTGCCCGGAGGAGGCGGAGAAGTCCCGCACCCCGGATCTCCGGCTTCCGGCAACTCGGCTGGGCACATACCTACGCGGAGCAACTGAGGCCGGAACCTTCTCGGGACCGGCTGGACGCCAAGGCCCCCCGAGGTGAGGCGGCCGGGTCGGCTGGCCGGCCCGGGACAGAGGGGTTCCGCGATCTCCTGCGCGCCGGGGCCGCTGCGGCCCAGCTCCGACCCCCTAAAACACTGCCTCTGCTTCTTGGGCAGCTCTTTCCCAGACCTGCTTGGGTTCAGGGTGTCCCAGGCTGCAGGGTCACCCTCACTCCAGCACCTACTAATTGCTCGGCTGTGCACTAAGCGCCTTACACTCACTGTCTCATTTAATGGCCTCCGACACCTTGTGAGTAGGTACCATTATGAACCCATTTTACAGATGAGAAAACTGAGGCCCCGAGAAGCCCACAGTCACACAGCGAGGAGAAGCAGAATCGGGAATCAAACCCAGGTCTGTTGGACCCCAGAGCCTGTGCCCTTAACCACTGGCTAGGCTGAACTGCCTTTGCGCTTCACTGTCCTCATGACCACCTTTCAAACTCTAGCCTCCCCCTCCTCACCCTTACATCTCGAGCCTGTAGCTCGTCCTTGAACACTCAGAGTGAGTGAGATTGGATGGAACCTTTGGACCCCCCAGGGTTAGTTTCTTTATGATAGTTTCATAATATCTGATGCTAAATGATTATCTTTATACAGGACCTATCACACCCCACTAAAAGAGGTGAGGGAAATCAATACCATTTCTAACAGTGAAACAAGACTTGTTTGCATATGTTTTATTCTGGTATCCTATGAAGTTTATTTTTCCTTTTTAGACCTCTGCAATTTTTCTTCTTACTAATTGGGAGAAGACCCACTGGCTGAATGGCAGCTGTAGATGACTTGCAGTTTGAAGGTACATCAGTTGGGTGCCCACCTTTTATGACCAGTATTTCCACAGTCACAGCGATGGGTTTTCATTGATAGACTGGCATTTATATTTAAGATTATTTCAAACATCTTGGTAAAAAAAAATGCTGGCCACATCCAGGTCTTTCTGGTTGTCCACACCAGCTGTTCTTTTTTGCCAAATAGCCCTTCAGATTGGGAACATCATTAATTTAATAGAGTGATTACAAAAAATGTTTATAGAGTTACTACTTTAGTTCAACAGACATTTACTGAGCACCTACTTTGTGCTTTGAACTTACTAGATACAGGAGATAAAAAGATAAAGGAGAAGTTTTTTACTCTGCTGGAGTAGATAAAAGTGTAAAAAGGTAATTACGATGAAATGTGATCAGGTCATTCCTTCACTGAAACAGTAAGTATCTCATGAGTGTGACTATGAACCAGGCAGTTCTAGTTATTAGGGCTAGAAGAGTGAGCAGGACAGTTCAGTTCCTTATGTAGCTTTCAATCTAGTGGGGGAGACATTATTTGGTAAATGATCACTTCAATATGTATCCACAAACTATGAAAGTGCTGGAGGAACAATTCATCACTCATAACCTGGAGCCTGACCTAGACTAGGGATCGACCAATGCTTATTTGTCTTGTAAACACTTACACAGCACTTAGTATATATCAGGCACTGTTTTGCTTTACAAATATTAGCTCATCTAATCTTTATGTTAACTTTATGAAATAGTTATTTTATTCTCCCTGTCTTACCAATGAGGAAACTGAGGCACAGAAAAATTAAGTAATTTGCCTAAAGGTCACATAGTTAGCAAGTGGTAAAGCAGGGTTTGAACCCAGGCAGCCTGGCTTTCAGCCAGTGCTGAGGAAGAGATGAGATGTTTAAAGAAAAATCCGCCTCCATCTTCAGCGTACATCCAGCCTCTAACCACTTCTCATCACCTCTGCCTCTCACCATGCTCAAGGTCACCATCCCCTCTTGTGTGGACTATAGCCCTTACCTTCCTCTGGTCTTCCTGTTTCCCCCCTTGCCCCCTGCAGTCTGTATTTTGCAGCCAGTAGTCCTTTAAAACGAAATCAGATCATGTCATTCCTTCAGAACCTTCCAGTGGCTCCCATGTCACTAGGTATGAAAGCCAGAGCCTTTTCTGTGTTGGGAGGCTCTACGTGATCCAGCCCTCCATGCCCTCTGATCTCTCCTGCTGCTCTTGCCCTTTCTCCCTCTGCCCTTCCCACATGGGCCTGTCACTATCCCTCCTAGACACCAGGTACACTCACAGCTTAGGGCTTTTGTGTCGTCTTTCTGTTTGGGAATTCTTTCTCCAGATAGCCATGTGGCTTGATCCCTCAGTCTTCAAATCTCGGTTCATTCGAGAGGCCCTCCTTGGTCATCCTTTCTGAGTACGGTGTGAGAAAGTTCAACATAGAGAACAGCATATGCAAAGCACCTGAGGCGGGAGGAGGTTTGTTTGACTTTTTTTTCCAAGTAATTGAAGGAAGGCCAATGTGCCAGAGCACAGATGGCGGGAGGAGACTAGCACAAGGTGAGGTTAGAGACGAGGCAGGAGCCAAATCACAGAGGACGTGGTAAATGGTGTTTAGGATTTTGCTCTTTAGGAGAGAATGCAGGATACCGTGGGGGTCGTGGGAGGCTTTCCCGAGGTAGATGGTAGTTCCGGTGAGAAAGTGGAGATCAGGACCCTTCAGGTGGAAGACACTGTGTCAGAAAAGGAACAGAGACCACAGACAGCGCAGGCTATGCCAGCATGTAGAAGCAGAGAATGTTGGTGACGGAAATAAAGAACACACCAGGCTTGCCCTCAAGGAGCTGAGACGGACACGAATAACTCATGTGGAGCAGAACGTGTGGACAGTCATCCTATGAGAGGTACACACATGCTACATTCCAGTCAAACCATGCTGTCTCTCGAACAGGTCACACCTTTTTCCGTCTTCCAGTTCTTGCTCATCCTACGCCTTTTGTGTGTGGTGCCATCCCCACCCCGCCTCTGGCTGTCCTTCTCATATGGCATCTTCTCTAAGAAGCCTTTCCTACTCCTGGCAAATAGATGAGTTATCATCCTCCTTTGAACACCTTTGACCTTTCTTCCTCTAAAGTGACCCACTCCTCCTTCCTCTGGCCTGCCCTTCTGCCTGCTGAACTTCTGCTTTTTTTAAACATGAGACTTAAGTGTATCTTCCTCTGTCTGATTCTCTTAGCTGTGACCATCTTTTTAAATGTTGGTGTCCTGTCCAGTCAATAAATGATAGCTATGACAATATTTATTATTATCTCATATCATCCTCAAAATCTTTCTGTAAGATAGGTGTTATCTACATTTTAGAAACAGAGATTCAGAGATAGAGTCATTTGCCCGAGGTGACGGAGTGTTAGTCTGAACTTTAACAAAGGACCATCTCACTCCAGAGTACCATGCTGCTTGAACATTGCAGACTGAGGCTTGGCTAATTGTTACACATCAGCCACCTAATTAATTTTAGTCACTCTGGTTCTCTACGAAAAACTGTTTACATAGCTGAAAGACAATAAGAGTGGGCTCAGTTACCCTAGAGCCCCGTCCTACTGCCAGTTGTAGGATTCGTGCTATGCTTGTAGTTTTAATTTTTTAATTTTTTTAAAGATTTTATTTATTTATTTGAGAGAGCGAGTGAACAAGTGAGTGAGTGCATGAGCGGGGGGGGGGGGGGGCAGAGAGAGAGAGGGAGAAACAGACTCCCCGCGGAGCAGGGAGCTGGACGTGGGGCTTGATCCCAGGACCCCAGGATCATGACCTGAGCCTAAGGCAGACACTCAACCGACTGAGCCACCGAGGTGCTTGTAGTTTTATAATAGTGCCCTGCTGGTACTCTTCCTTAATCCTTCCAAGGATCAGAGCTGCCTTGAGTTTTATTCAAGAGCAGCTAAATAGGCTCTCTCTCAAATAAATAAATAAATAAAATCTTTAAAAAAAATTTCTAAAAAAAAGGGCGCCTGGGTGGCTCAGTTGGTTGAACGACTGCCTTCGGCTCAGGTCATGATCCTGGAGTCCCGGGATCGAGTCCCACATCGGGCTCCCTGCTCAGCAGGAAGTCTGCTTCTCCCTCTGACCCTCTTCCCTCTCATGCTCTCTGTCTCTCATTCTCTCTCTCTCAAATAAATAAATAAATAAAATCTTTAAAAAAAAAATTTCTAAAAGAGCAGCTAAATAGGGTGCCTGAGTGGCTCAGTTGGTTAAGCGACTGCCTTCGGCTCAGGTCAGGATCCTGGAGTCCCGGGATCAAGTCCCGCATCGGGCTCCCTGCTCAGCAGGGAGTCTGCTTCTCCCTCTGACCCTCTTCCCTCTCGTGCTCTCTCTCTCTCATTCTCTCTCTCAAATAAATAAATAAAATCTTAAAAAAAAAAAGCAGTTAAATAAAGTTTGTTAGAATACCCAGAGACAGGAAGTCTCGATCATTGCTGGTGGATGTGAATAGTTGAGGTTCTTTTGGAAAGCAGTTTATCACTATGGCTTAAGAGCCTTATGAATAGTTTGCACCCTTTATCCTGGTGATTGCAGTGATAGATGTTCATAAATAATAACTCAAGAGCTTTTTCTATACAGGCACTTTTAACAGTGTTATTTTTATAATGAAAAGTTGGAAACACCCCACACATCCAACTTACGGTCTCTCCTACTCCCTCCATCTCGCAGCTGATGGAATATTATGTGGTTGTGGAATATTATGTAGTTATGAAAATGATTATGGTAAAGACTGATATGAAAAAGTCATTTTTCTATAATCTCCACTCAACAGAGCAGGATACAAAATTGTTTATATAGTATCACTTCCTAGATCAATACTTGGTACATTGTAGGCATGCAGTAAATATTTGTTGAATGAATGAATGTTCATCACTGGCATGAATCTTATGGATTCACTATATAGAGAAAAGGAAGGATACCAAAAATTATTAGTGTTTGCCTTTATATAGTAAGACTGTGAGTGATATTTATTCTATGGTTTCTACTTTCACTTTTGACCCTATATGTTCCATAGTGATTACATAGGATTTCTTGGGAAAAATAACTTCCATTATAATTTTTTGAACTTGAATCAAAGAAGAGAGGTTTAGATTGGGTACTCGCTGTGGGCCAGCCACTCTGCTAAGGACTTTACTTGGGTAAGATTTCTAACTTTCCCCCAACTCTCTGAAGGTAAATATTGTTCTCCCCATTGCATAGATGAGAATACCGAGGCTAACAGAGGTTGAATTACTTACTCAGGCTCATTTCGTTAGTAAGTAGCTGAGCCAGGACTAAAATCCAGGTCTGACTCCAAATTGTGTTGTCTTCGTAATCCTTTTTCTAAGTCAGCTTGATTTCTAGATGAGTATTTTTCCAGAGCCTTTTGCCATTTGTATCAAGTAGAATCTGTAGCAAAGCCAGGGTTGTAACGGCTTGCCTTTTAGCGTTTCCAACGTGGGTAAGGTCTCCGGTTGCTTTCAGAATTTGGTGATGCAGCCACTTCAGCAGCGAACCCAGGTACCACTACAATACACATCGAGGGCCCTGGTGAGAGCCCGACACACCAACCAGGACTCCCCAGAGGCTCCGGAGGAGAAGAGGATGATGAGTTGCTGGGAAACGATGACTCTGACAAAACTGAGGTTTGAACCGGCCTTTGAAACTGGTTTTTCCTTTTAACGTTTTAAAAAACTTCTTCATGCATTTATTCACTGTCTCCTGTGTGTCACATCGAGTGCCGGGCAGTGTCAGCCCAAAGGTAGATCCCCTCGGGGTGGTGGCAGGGGGAGAGATAGGCAGGCACCCAGGCCGTTGTTACACGGGAAACGTGCCGGTGGAGGGGGCACCGGGGCTGCAGGAGCAGAGCGAGGGCATTGTGGAGGTAGTGACCCCTAACTGAATCTTGGCACAAGGGTAGGACGTAGCCAAAGGAAGAAGGCAGAGAAGGGTGATCTAGGCAAAGGAACTGTTTTGGTAAAGCCAAAGAGTCCAGAAGAACGTGGTATGCACAGTATGTTTCCCATCTTCACATACAGAGGGAGCAAAATATAGGTGAAGACAGATGAGGCTACACGGCTTGGCAAGGACCCAACTGCATGAGGAGGAATTGTATTCTGAAAGCTATTAGGAGCTACTGAAAGATTTTAGATCATATGAACAGCTAAGTTTAAAGATAAAAATACGGTGGCCTTGTGGGGTATAAATTGGAAGGAGCTGGATTGGAGGCCAGAAGGCCAGGTAGGAGACCGTGGAGGTGGTCTAGGCTAGAAGTGATGAAGCCAGAACTAGAGTTGGACACAGGTGATAAGGGGGCGGACTCCGTAGGACTTGGTGGGAAAGGGGTGAGGGAGAATATCAGGTGGCTGGTTTTGATCACAAAGATTTATTTCTGTGTGTACTGTGGTGTGTTCCAGAAAAATAGTATTTCTATTAATATTTTATCGATGCAGTCATGACTGTGATACCCTAGAGGAGCACCCAGTTTATAGCAGTGAGTCCACAGGCTTATTAAATAGTTTAGCTCTTGGGTGCCGAGTGCTCTTTGTGGAACTCCATGTTCAAAAAATGAATATTCATATTTTGAATATTTCCATATTTTAAATTTTTAGTACATGAGAATAAGTCACTAGATCAGATTTTTGAGAATTCAGGTGGTGATAGCGTAAGAATCTTGAGGAGGTAGGGGAGTAAAAGACACTTACACTGACTGCCTCCCATCTGTACATGTTCGTGTGTATATATGCATGTATATGTTATTATACCTGGTACATATTATATAGAACTGAGCCAATCCTTCCTATAATCCTATGAGGTGGATCTTGTTCGCTGTACTTTTTCGAGAACAGAGTCTAGTGATTTGGCAGGTCTCTCCCTGGTGGGCAGACCAGGAATTGAAACCTTTTTGTGTGACTTCAAAAACGCATGCTTGTTTTCTATCAGGCTGAGCTGGGCATGGCTGTTGCAAAGTTGCTGAATGCGGAAGAGCTCCGTCTTCCATGCATCTTGATTTTCCATTAGATCAGCTCCGAGTGTCTGCATAGCCGATAGAAGGAAATTACTTCTGTGTTCATTGTATTTTATTTTACCTCTGACAGTTACTTGCTGGACAGAAGAAAAGCTCCCCCTTCTGGACATTTGAATACTATCAAACATTCTTTGATGTAGACACCTACCAGGTTTGTAAACTAGTTTCACCTTTCCCTTCACCCGTAATGGAGACTTGTGTCTTTTATGGTTAAACAGTCACATAACGTGAAAGCTTTTGTATACTGGATATAGTCTTACAAAAGTAAAGGGTTATTGGCATTTGAAAATACTCTCATCGTAAAAGCTGTAATAGTGGAGTTTCAATTTTGCAGTATTTGAATTTATTAAACTATAAAGAAATCTTCAGTAGACTTACTGCTGTGTTATTTTCCAGGTCTTTGACAGAATAAAAGGGTCTCTTTTGCCAATACCAGGAAAAAATTTTGTGAGGCTGTATATCCGCAGCAATCCAGATCTTTATGGTATGTATAGCACCGTTTTGATTCTTTTTTTTTCTTTAAATTTTTTATTGTTATGTTAATCACCATATATTACATCATTAGTTTTTGATGTAGTGTTCCATGATTCATTGTTTGTGCATAACACCCAGTGCTCCACGCAGAACGTGCCCTCTTTAATGCCCATCACCAGGCTAACCCATCCCCCCACCCCCCTCCCCTCTAGAAGCCTCAGTTTCTGAGTCCATCGTCTCTCATGGTTCATCTCCCCCTCCGATTTACTCCCCTTCATTCTTCCCCTCCTGCTATCTTCTTCTTCTTCTTTTTTTTTTCTTAACATATATTGCATTATTTGTTTCCACTGTTTTGATTCTTTACCGTGTACCGGTTGAATTCAGGTGAGCCCGCAGGTTGCCTGGAAAGTCGGAGAAGTGCTGTTGGCGGGGCATGCAACATTTCATTCAGCTCTTCTGAATGTCAGTAACAACCTTTGCAAAACATTTTGGGGAAAATGCAATTCTGTGTTACAGTAATGCCGCAATGACAAGTAATTAGTATGTCTTTTGAAAGTTCAAATGACACTACAAACTTGAGATGAATTAAGTCACTTTAAGAGGAGATTGTTGATTTTAACTTTAGAGGATTTGATGGTGGGGCTAAGTGTGGGGAAGCTACTGTCACACTTACTCATTCGTGTGCTGAGTCCCAGCTGTGCCCTCTGATGAGCTGGCTCCCCTTGGGACTCAACCAGTGGCACCAGAAGTCTGTAAGAGCGATGGGTGAGGGGATGACTGTCACCCCTGAGCTCCCCGCTATCTGGGATAGGTGAGAGGTTCACTCAGCACTCCTCAGGCAAAGGGCTCCTGCAGGCGTGACCTCCCGTGTTTGAAGGGAGAGGAGAAGAGAGCCAGCGGCTCTGGGGCTTTCTGTGTGCAGGTGCTCTGCAAAAGACTGTGTACGTGGTCACCTTTAATTCTTGCAGCACCCTTTGGGGTAGGTGTCATGATCCCCATTTCTCAAATGAAGAAACCGAAGCTCGATGAGGCTTAGGAAAATGTATGCTCAATCCTAAGTAAGTATTAGAGTAATATGTTATGTATTTTGTCCACGTGTTGATTATAAGAGGAGAAGGAATTTGTGAGGATCTACCATGTGCCAATGACTGCGTACACTGGTTAGTCCTTTCAACAACACTCTAGATTAAGTGTGATTATCCCTCTTTGCCCTGTGAGGAAATCAAGGCTGAGAGGTGTCGAAACCAAAAAAGTAGAACTAGAACGAGTTTAGTGTTCCATAAAGCCCATCTTTATTCTATTCGCCTGGTGGTTTTAAGCTACAGAACCTTCTCATCACGTGGCATGGATGTCCAATACTGGGAGCCAGAGAAAGTGGGAACGGCTGTGGGGGAGGCTGGGGAGAGGCTCCTTCCATGTAGGTCCTCTCTGGCGACACCGGCAGCTCCAGCCAGGTGTCGGCGCAGCGCCTGGAGCACCAGGGAGCACCGCGTGCAGAGCATGCCTTGGCCTATGCCTCTCGTCTAAGTGTTGCCAAGGCGGTTTGTCTCCAGCTCTCATGTTCATTCTTCTAGCCTGAGATCTTGAGAGACAGGCCATGTGTCTAAGTGATCCATGTTGTCCGCGCTTGGCACCGAGGAAGCATGCCAAGAAATTTTGAGCACCCTACTTTGTGCTACAGACTGAGGGTTCAAAGATACAGTCATGGTCTCCACCCCCAGGGAGCGAGAAATGAGAGAACGACCATCTGCCGAGCGCCTCACAAGTGCCAAGAGCTCAGCCCTGTGTTACTGTTTTACAGTTTTATTTCCCACACTCCAAGGTAGCCTTGTCTTCCAAAAGAGAAAATGGAAGTTTGGGGAGGATAGCTTGCCCATAGTCACAGAGTTAGCAATGAAAATGACACGAGCAAACAATCTCAGTGCTTACATCCTCATGACAACCCCAACGTAGTGAGGTCGGTACTCTTATTATCCCGTTGTATGGATGAGGACACTGAGTTGTGCAGAAGTCAGTATCTTGCCTAAGATCATGTAGCGAGTAAGTGGCTGAGCTCAGTTTTCAAATCAGCACCATGGCTCATAATCCATATTCATCATTCTGTTATGCTGCCTCTCATGGCAAAGCCAGGATTTGAACCCAAAGCCTGTTTCTTTCACAACACTATTAGCCTCATGAGCTCATAGACGTGGTTAAGAAAAAGGGAGGTACTATATAGGTCAAGTGTTTGATAACAGAGAGGACTGGGCCTTGGAGGGGAGGTGGGGTGCAGTGGTCAGGAAAATGACAGAAGCGGCAGTCTGCAGAATTGGAGGTCGATGAGTTTGACTGCATGTAAACTAAAATATAAAATTTCTACACCACCAAATTAACCATAAGCAAAGTAAAAAAAAAAAAAAAAAAGTAAGCCACAGACCAGAGATAATATTTGTAATTCTCATAAGCAGCAAAGGTTGAAAAGCAAGAATATGTTTAGAACTCCTACCAATTATAAGAATAAAACCAACTATAAGTTCTAGGGGAAAATGAGCAATTCACAGAAAAGGAAACACAAATGGCCAAGAAATACATAAAAAGATGCTGAGTTCCACCTGTAATCAGGGAAATAACAAGACAAGATATTATATTATGCTCATCATTTTAGCTAACATGTACAATGACTTATCTTCATTTGTTCAGTTAATTCAGCAAATATTGAGTGCTTAACTATTCTAGGCACTGGAGATAGAGCAGTGAGAAAAAATGCTTGTTTTGAGGTAGTTTAGAATCTACTGAGCGTAACAATAAACACATAAAAATAAGTCAAATATATACGCAAGTGATAAATGCCAAGGTGAAAATTTTAAAGGACAGGAAAGTTTGTGTGGGTGGGTGGGTGGATTTGAAATTAAAAAAAAAAACATTTAAGAGGTGAATTTACTGTAAAGGCCTGGAGGAATTGGGACCAATCCATGTAGATATCTAAGGGGAAGGCATCTGAAGCCGTGGGCACAGCAAGCACAAAGGCCCTGAGGCAGGAACTTGCTTGGTATGCTCAGAGGCCAGCAGAGACTGGTGTGACTGGGCCAGAGGGAGGAGGGGGACCTGATAGATGAGGTCTGAGAGACACGATGCAGGGGTAAGTTACGTAGAATCGTGGTCACGGTGGACTTCAGCTTTTACTTACCTGAGAAGCCATTGGAGGGTTTGAGTACAGGAGTGACATACTAAGTCAGATCTTCAGAAACATTAATGCTGAGAGTTGTCAAGAACGTGTGCGGCAGTGGAAACTTTTGTATGTCTGGTAGGGACGCAAGTGGTATGCGAATGGGAGCCATTTGAAGATGCTCATACCCTACCACTTAGCAGTTCCACTCCTAGATGTGTGGTCTTAGAGAAACTCACAAATATAAAAGAAGACATAGAAAAATATTCACTGCAGCAGCAATGCTTATATAGCAGAGATTTGGAAGCAACCACATATTCATCATCAGGAGAAGAGAGACGTGAATTGCTGTGTGTTCATGCACAGAATCTCTGGTTTTTAGGAATGAATGATATCTACAAGCATCAATGTGGATAAAATCTCAGAACAAAGATAAATGAAAAAAAGTATGTCGTAGAAGGATGTGAGTAGTATGACCCCGTTAGAAAGACTTGAGAAAGTAGCATGATGGGTACACCAGTGTTTGTTTTATCATTCTTTGTACTTTCCTGTATGTTGGAAATATTTTATAATATAAAAATGCATAATGCAAACTAAATTAAGGCTCCCTTCCACCCCACCCCATAAAGAGAGTAGGAATTTGGCAGGAAAGAGGAAGAGAGAAGGCATGTAAAGCAAACTGGCAGGCCCCGGGATGTGTGGGTGGTTGTGTGTCTCTGGGATTTGAGCTTCCCAGGACGCAGGGACTGTCTGCTGTGCATCATGGTGTCCCCAGCACCCGGCCCAGGGTCTAGGGGACAGTGGGTTCTTACAGGTAATGGCCAATAGGATATGATGTTCTCTGCTTTCTAGTTATAGGAACTATAATACTTTGGTCATATGCTTGTATGGTCTCAGCCCATTGACAACACATGGTCAGTTTTGTTCATTTGTTCAACAGAGCTTTGGGGGATTTTTTGATTGTTAAATTGTAGGAGGTGTTTTGGTCTCGTTTGCTTGTTGCATCTTTTGTATGATCGGGACTTAGAATAATAAAGTGAACAAGATTTAGTCCGGTAGCAGATAGCCTGCAGGCTAGTGAGTCAGCAGCAATTTGTGGAAAGCACTATTGGTGACTTGGCAGCATCCCAGTCCATTGCTTGTGCTCCCGCCTTCAGGAGCCAGCCTGGCTTGGAGAAGCGCTAACCCATTTCTGCCAGGCATCTCCCGCAACACAGTGATTTTCTGAATTTTATGATATGTCAAGGTGCCTGTAGTTATTCCCGAAGGTGTTGCAAAACATTGGTGAAATTGAAAAATTAATTTCCTAAGATTTATTAGAAATCTCTCATTTTAAAAATTCTATTTGTTCTACGTAGTACTTTTTCTAGATAGGGAGAAACAAGGGTGGCATTCATGAAATCAAGTGAAATAGTGAAAGGGATCTGCAAAGCACGGTATACTCATTCCCTCAGTGGGATGTTTGATAACCATTAAAAAAAGAATGAGGGGCGCCTGGGTGGCCCAGTCCTTAAGCATCTGCCTTCGGGTCAGATCATGATCCCAGGGTCCTGGGATCGAGCCCCGCATCGGGCTCCCTGCTCGGCGGGAAGCCTGCTTCTCCCTCTTCCTCTCCCCCTGCCTGTGTTCCCTCTCTCGCTGTCTCTCTCTCTGTCAAATAAATAAATAAAATACTAAAAAAAAAAGAATGAGCTGATTTTTATGAATAGCTATGGTAGAAAATCTAGGATATATTAAAGTGAAAATAGTCAAGTACAGAGCAAGATATATGTGTGTAACATACATATATATATATGTTATCATCTATACACACACCAAATATGCCTTTGTTCATAGGTATATAGAAATCTCTGGCAGGATTCGCCAGAAACAGGTTATGGTGGCAAGCTCTGGGGAGGAGAAATGCATAGAGCTAGGGAACAAAGAGAGAGGGAAGTTTATTTTTCTCTAGATTCCCTTTTGTACCCTTTGAACACTGAACCATGTGCATGTATTACTTTTTCATTAGAAAAACAAAGCCTTAAACACACATTACATGTACACACACACCCATGATGAACTGGTAGATTAAATTAACTCTTCTCTAAAGTGTTCTGCTCACCCTACTCTTCCATTCAGACTGCAGAAGGACCTGCCTGATTCATTTTTCTCTGGGCATTAATTAACATTTGGCACTTAGATAAAGGAAGTAACCTTTGCTTCCTGTATCCTGATGGCAAAGATTTAACAAAATGTCCATGATTTTTTGGACGATCCTCTAATTAAAGAAGCTGTAAACAAATTAGTATCTTTATTCACCTAATTGTGGAAGGTGTTTTGGCCTTTTCATTCAGTCTCCCCTGTCTTCAATGCACCTAATTGCTGAGTTGTGTGTTTGACCTTTTAAAAAAGAAAATTCCCATTAAATGAGTATTGATTGCATCTAAAATTCATTTTCCCTTGCTTACATGAATAGGGCGAGGGAGAGAAGAAATTACTCTGTAAGCATCCAGAAGCCAGTGCTTCATTTTCTTGACTGAATTTTCTGGTTTTCTTTGCAGGCCCCTTTTGGATATGTGCCACACTGGTCTTTGCCATAGCAATTAGTGGGAATCTTTCCAACTTCTTAATTCATCTGGGAGAGAAGACATACCATTATGTACCCGAATTCCGAAAAGGTTGGTGAATAGCTTTGACTCATTTGGAATGCTTTCAATTTGTAACCATGAGTTCCTTTTACTGTGCCCTTGGGCCCCTGTCTCTAGGTGCTACAGCCCTGGCTTTTTGTATTTAAGGATTCAAACATACTTATCATCTCAGAGTTACCACCCATCTATATAAATCTACATAATCTTTTATTGTGGTAAAATACACATGCCATAAAATTTACCATCTTAACTCTCTTAAAGTATACCATTCAGTGGCCTTGAGTACATGCACAATATTGTGAATGCACATATCTTTTGGAAAGCTGGAAGGCAAGGCCAAATAGCAATTGGAATTCGTCCAAAGAAAAATGTGCAAAGTAAGTAAAAGCAGTGTGCATGAAAGTCTCCATTGTAGCATTATTTGTATTATCCAGATGTTGGAAACAATAGGGGCATTGTTATTTAAGTCGTGGTGACTCAACTAGCTGGGTCCGAGCCACTAATTATGAAGCACTTAGAACAATGTGGAAAACTGATAATCCAAAATTATGCCTGTGCTGTTGGCAACTTTGTTACAGAAAAGTCTGCAAATGGTCAGGGTCTCGAAGGGAGAATGTAGAAAGGAGTTTGTCCTAGTGATGGGCTTGTGGATGACATTGTTTTAAAACTTCCTTTCTTGTGGCAGTATTGGATAATTATACAAATAAAGCAACAAATAGCTTTTTAGGGACTTGCAGATGACAGCCACCCCTCAGTGAGGAAGTTTGGCTTTGTAGGAGTTTGACGATTGAAGTGTGCACTTCCTCCATTCTCTCCTTCCCTCCTCTTCCCCACCCCTTCCCCCGCCCCGCTGCCTGCTTGCTGTCCTGTTTAGAGGCTGTAGATAGACCCTCTAAGAGCACAGTCTGCAGAACCAGGTCACTAGCTTCAAGTTCCAGTTCCATCACTCATTAGCTTCTACGTGTCAGGCAAATTAGTTCATCTCTCTTGGCCTCATATTCCTTATCAGTGAAATAGGAATAATAATACCTATATTATTGGGCTATTGTGAGAATAGAGTTGATGTGTGTAAAGAGGTTGGAATAATGCCTTATACAAAAAAGAATTCCTACACAAGCACATATATGTGTGTATAGGGAGATATGCAATTACCTCTGTGTGTGTGTGTGTGTGTGTGTGTGTGTGTGTGTGTGCGTGTGTCTCCATGTATCCTTCCTTTTACCTTCCAGGCCCATTTACGTGGAGTCAGACCTGGATTCAGTTACAGCCCCATTTGTCAAATGACTCTGGTTTGAGTTTAACTCAATAAATGTTATTCGTGAGATATAGACCTTGCCTTCAAGTTGTTCAGTGGTTAAGAAAGACAGGTAAATGAATGTTGTTGTAAGTGGGATGTATTAATTCCTGTATCAGAGGTATGTATAGGCTGTATTGACAGAGGAGGGAATGACACTGCCTGAGGGTCTGGAAGCTCAGGAGGCTTTTTATCTTTTCTTATCCTCCTTGGCTGGGCAGTATAAGGGAGTCATGATATGAATGTACCAGTAAGATAGTCGTTGACTCTCTCAATAAACATTTTTCCGTTTTTTAAAAGATTTATTTATGGGGGGGAGGGGCAGAGGGAGAGAATTTTCAAGCAGACTCTGCTGAGTGCAGAGCCCAGCATGGGGCTCAATCCCATGACCCACGAGATCACGACCTGAGCCAAAACCAAGAGTCGGATGCCCAACCGACTGAGCCACCCAGGCACCCCTAAACATTTTCCCATTTTATGTAAAGAGTATACATCCACAAAGTCAGGTCCTGCTTCCACCGCTTGTTAATTATTTGACCTTGACCAAACCACTTAGCTTCTCTGATCCTGTTTCGTCATCTCTAAAATGAAGATGTAGATGATGTGAAATAATGTCTTTACATATCAGTTAATAATATAAAAGGCTAATTCTTTTTTTTTTTTAAGATTTATTTATTATTTATTTTGAGAGCATGAGAATGAGAGAGAGAGAGAGTACATGAGATGGGGGAGGGTCAGAGGGAGAAGCAGACTCCCTGCTGAGCAGGGAGCCCGATGCGGGACTCGATCCTGGGACTCCAGGATCATGACCTGAGCCGAAGGCAGTCGCTTAACCAACTGAGCCACCCAGGCGCCCCTAAAAGGCTAATTCTTGATTGAGCATTTATTATTTATCAGTCAGTGTTCTATTTGTTTTAACTCATTTAATTCTAGTAATCTTATAAGGTATACTATGTTTATTCCCATTTTACAGATGAGGAAACTAAGGCAGGAAAGTTAAGTAATTCACTACTCAGTGTTAGTTAGCAGAGTTGGGATTAGAATCCATGAAGTCCGCATGTGCGGTCTGTGCCCTTGACTATTACACAGTGTTGCCTCTCAAAAGGGCACTCAGTGTAATGCCTGACACCTAGGGGATGGCTGTAGGCATAGAGGTAATTTTCTCCCCCTTCCTTTAGTTATAAAAAAAAGAAAAAAAAAAAGGCAGTATATTAGCAGAATGACATTTGGTTTAATGAGGGAGTTCCAAATGTGAAAAAACTCCTCTAGGAGCTAAAAATGTTTTGGCCAATCATATGTCTTAACCAGAGTCTGACTACATTGCCTGGGGTGCCTTTGTGCTTGCCAAGAGCGTTAAGTGCATCACCCACTGATTTTCCTGTAGGAAGGGCTGGTGCCACGGGCTTAGCCACACTTACTGGTTGTCCACTCCAGAAGAGGGAAAACGAAGCCTCTGGAGCATGGTGCTACTGGAAGAGGAGGAAGGGACGGTAAAATGCTGAACGTTGCTCTTCTGAGGAGCTGCTATGCAGCATTTCCAGCACAGACACAGAATTACTTAGTGAAGAAAGCGAATGTGAGGAACATTTTGACCAATAGAAGGCCCTCTAAATAGCGTGCAGAGCCAGTTAATCTGTACCCAGGGCATTTTTAATAAAAATTTGTGCAAGAAATCAGCCTCAGCTCTTGTTAGACGAGGGAAAAGGGTGTGTTCTTCTAGGGGGAGAGTTGGCTTTCGCTTGGTTGAAATGCTTGGTATGTTTAAACACTTGTAGTGAGGCCCTCTGAAGTCTTTCAGTTGCATAATGCAGTTGTTTAATACTGGGAGTTGTTAGTTATTAAACAAATTATAAAAGCCGTAGGAGAAACCACTGGTCATCACCACAAAGACAGTGTTGAAGATTCATCAATTCAGGACCGGGATTGGGTGCCTGCTCTGGGACAGGTACTGTGCCAGGCATAGTAAGACACGATCCCATGATCCGGTGAAGCAGGTGGACAGGCTAGGAAATAAGCCCAGGAAGGTATGAGAAGTGCGCTGGTAGTAATTAAAGGCCTGATTACATGGGGACTACTACCTTTGTCTTATCATCCTCAGTGTCCATAGCGGCCACCATCATCTATGCCTATGCCTGGCTGGTTCCTCTCGCACTCTGGGGTTTCCTCATGTGGAGAAACAGCAAAGTTATGAACATCGTTTCCTATTCGTTTTTGGAGATTGTGTGCGTCTATGGATATTCGCTCTTCATTTATATCCCCACAGCAGTAAGTACCACACTCACGCTGAGTGACGCCCTGGGCGTCTCAAAAATTCAGCCGACGTCATCATTTCTAGCCCAACACTGATGGGCACCTGAAAAATACCCTTTGAATTTAGAAGTTCAGCAGGAAGGGGCATAGGGAGCCAAGTACCTTTGCTGGACCTCCAGCCCTTCATTCTGAAAGCATTCATCTCAGTCTGCGTGCCGGGGTGTTTCCTCCAGGCCGAGACTGAGATGCCGCAGAGGTAGTGGGCGCCCAGCTGCCGATGGGCTCAGGGGACTTTATAGGGGCCTGGAATGACCAGATGCCGCCAATAAAGCCCTCCTCTCCCTCCTTTTCTTTCAGGTACTGTGGATTATCCCCCAGAAGGCTGTCCGTTGGATTCTAGTCATGATTGCCCTGGGGATCTCAGGCTCTGTCTTGGCAATGACATTTTGGCCAGCTGTTCGTGAGGATAACCGGCGCATCGCGTTGGCCACAATTGGCACAATTGTGTTGCTTCACACGCTGCTTTCTGTGGGCTGCTTGGTATGGTCTCACTCCTGTGATCTTCCTGTGTGCTTTATTTTTATTTATTTATTTATTTATATTTTTTAAAGATTTTATTTATTTATTTGACAGAGAGAGACACAGCGAGAGAGGGAACACAAGCAGGGGGAGTGGGAGAGGGAGAAGCAGGCTTCCCGTGGAGCAGGGAGCCCGATGCGGGGTTCAATCCCAGGACCCCGGGACCATGACCTAAGCTGAAGGCAGATGCTTAACCAACTGAGCCACCCAGGCACCCCTTCCTGTGTGCTTTAGATACAAATGCTGAAAGACCCCAAGCTGTTATTCACAATGATTCCTTTAAAACTGGCTGCATAAAATGAATATTGTTTTAAATAGACTGTCCTAAGTGAGAAGTGGTAAATTTATGAGAATTTGATGGTAATCTCTGGCTTTACCAAATTTCTGAAATTTGGTTACAATTCAGAGTCTGGCCAAAGGAAGTGGAGCTGGATGAGTGTCTATAATAGGTTGGGGTGCAGGGCTTGGTGGGGGAGTTCTGCCTTTGGATGTCTTTGCTGGTTTTCTCCACATACCTAGAAAGAGTTTTGAAATTTAAAGTTTCATAGGTGGAAAGCATGAGGATTAAGTCAAATTAGGAAAGGGGAGATATTTTTAAGGTGAGTAATGTTTAAAAGAGTTTTTGAGTTCATGTATTTGGGTGTCTTTTTAGGGAGAGCATGTCCTTTTGAGTCGGACAGGCCCAGATCGGACACCGGCTCTGTGAGTCACTGGCTGTATGAGCTTGGCCATGGTACCTAACTTCTCTGAATCTGAATGTCTTAATCTGTAACATGGGTATAGTATTTCCTGCCACATAGGGTTGTTCTGAGGATAAAATAAAATAGTACATATAAAATATTTAATGTAGAACTTGTCCCACAAATACCCATAAATTAGGTCCCTTTCCCTTGATCCTAAGGAGATATGATTTTCTATCTTCTGTGCACATTGTACACAAATATTTTGGTCCATGACCTTAACAAGGCCTGACACAGGTTTTTAAAGAACTCCAGGTCGAGGAATGTTAAGGTCACTGATGAAGGAAAGGACGTGCCCACAGGAAGATATCCATCCGTGTCACCCGTGTCCAGACCCTTGGTCAGGTTTTACAGTTGTGGGAGTAAGTATTTCTTTGGCACCATTTGATCTATAATATTTTTGTCTAGACAGCCTGGGTCATGCATAAGATCCCAATACTTGATCATTGAACGAGTCTCATAAAAAGTGCCAGGTTCTGAGACACAGAGCTGGTTTACATATACTTTCCACGTGTCTGAGCTTTAAATTCTTGAGACCTCTAGAGGACTGTTGGTTTGACTCACGGCAGAGTGACACCATTAATTTCTGGCACTTGGAGCCCCTGGGCTGATCCCTTGTAATGCTGCTGCGACCCTCCTGACCCTTCTGTCTGCTGAGGAAGAACATCCTTTCTCACTGTAGCTGTCTCACTGGTGTGTCCCCATGTCTCCCTTGAATTTTCTTCCCTATACACTTAGTTGAGGCATTGATGGAGAAAAGGAGGCAGGAAGAAGTGTTGCCTTGTTCAGTTGTGTAAGGGATCGAGAGGAGCATGGCAATCAGACTTTGGAGCGGGGGCGGGGGTGGTAAGAGTATTATTAAGAACCTATTTCATTTGGTACGCATGGCAGGCTCTTTTACCTCCTATGCCTGTTCCTCCTTTTGGGATAAATGACACTGACATTGGGACTTACCTGCCCATCTTGCTGCTCAGGAACTTGCTGGAAGAGAGCAATAAGAAGGAAACAGAAAGTACTGCATGGGGCTTAGCACTGCGAGCTAGGTGAGCGCCCTCTCTCAGAAACTTGGCTTCCTCCTCTGTCACGGAGATTCATATTTTGTGGGCTTTTGTGAGGCTCGGTGAGATGGCTGTGAGAGCCCTTCATATACTGTGAAGGGTTCTTCAGATGTAAAGAAGTTACTAGAAGAGCCCTGTGTCATCTGAAGCTGCCAGGGCCCTTTCATGGGTGCCTCTTGCTGGCATCTTCCACCGTCTCTCCAGAACATCTTTCCCATTGTACACTTGGTTGGGAAGTTGGAGGAGGCAAGGAGGCAGGAGAGAAGGCCTTGCCTGGTCCACTTCCAGGGGACTCCGGGGAGCCAGGCGCACTGGATGTTGGAGCAGGGAGGGAATTGCAGGTGCAGGACCCCTTTCTTGGAGGAGAGGCACAGTTTTCTCCTCCGCGAAGAAGGGAACTATTCCATGATCAGGTGTTTAGCCAGGGGCCCTCTGTGCCTGCGGTTTTGGTCTCCACACCAGAGCTGGCCTCCTCTGTCCTCTCCTGGAGATGTGCAGTGCAAGAGGCTGAAGCAGAGGTGAGGAGACGGGGTCTGGTCCCAGCTCCCTCACCCCTGCTTTGGATATTTCCCCTCTCTGGACCCCACCTCCTCACTTAGAAAAGGGAGCTGCAGGAGCATCTTTACTTTTGCAAGGATTGAATGTTATGTGCAACATGAACAAAACAAGCTGAACACATGCAAGGCATTATTTTTATTGGAAGGGCAAGGAGAAGACTTGGCAGCGGAGGGGCACTGGCCGACCCAGACAGCTTGGCTTCCCACTCTGCCCTGCGGAGCACAGATTGACATTTTTGCCTCAGTATTCTGAAGCGTATGCCAGCACTCTACCTGCTGAGGGCCCCTCGGTGCTCACGGCTGTGCGCTGCTGGTAGCGGGACACTCCTGGCGGGGATGACTAAGGAAGCCCAGGAGGGTGCGTCCTTGGCTGGCGGGTTTGAGATGTACAAGCCTGTGTTTGCGGGGGTTACTGCTGATAGTCGACCGCCCGTGCCCTCGCTCTGCCAGGTGACACTCCTGGCCTGACTTCTAGAAAACCTGATGGTTCATCCTGACGCCTCCACAGTGCCTATATCTAGACGGGGCGTAGGCTAGGTGCCAAATTGCAGGCCACCCCACAGAAGAGAAGAACATAGACTTTGGAGCCAGACACAGCTGGATTGAAACCCTAGCTCAGACACAAGGTTGTGTAGCCTTGGGAAAATCTCCATCTCTTTGAGCCTCCACTTGCTTATCTTTAAAATGGGGATAACATTGCCTATTATTAATGATCTAGTATGTGCCTGGTGCACAGTAGGCACTCGCCAAATGGTAACTGTGGTTGTTACTAAGTATTTGTGGCATTAATGAACTAACGAGTCATAGAATTATAGTTACCCTTAGAGGCAATTTTTTCTAATCCCTTTGTTTTACACATTAGAAAACTGAGGCTCAGAAGGGTGGAGTGACTCGTCCAAAGTTACAGTGTGAGTTACTAGCAAAGCCAAGTTTAGACCCTGGCCTCTTGGCTCATTCCGTCTGATGGGGGCCTCCTCCAGGAGCCTGGCAGAAAGGCACGGTTCCTGCACCATGGGGGGCGCTTTGTGGCTCTGTGCACACAGCATCAAGATAGCTGGAGGGGCCCAACACTGGTAGCACGGCCCCTGTCCCCTACCCCCTTAAGTTAGGGACCATTCTTTCCCCACCTCAGAAAGCAGGTGCCGGAATGGGCCCTGGGAAGAAGGCTTTAGAACTAATAGGATTGCTCTGGGAATGTGACAAGCTAGGGGGGCTCCGCAG
Organism: Zalophus californianus; assembly: GCF_009762305.2. Lineage (NCBI taxonomy): Eukaryota > Metazoa > Chordata > Mammalia > Carnivora > Otariidae > Zalophus > Zalophus californianus. The sequence goes on along the minus strand of NC_045598.1, from coordinate 43,193,930 downwards.
CTAGAAACTTGGAAATGGATTGTTGAAGAGTTCACACAGAATGGGAGTGTTGGGGAAAGCTCCAGTGTGTTGTCTTGGTGCCCCCTTCTGGCTGATAGAGAGTAGAGCTGGTGAAATGGTTCTTGATTTGGCTTTTTGTCCTTTTACCTTCCTTATGCCATGACTCCCAAGGGGGAGTCACAAGTGTGCAGTGACCCCTGACTTATTAAGGGAGGGACTCCCCTTACTTTGAACAACCCAGGTATTTTCCTGGGCTAAAGTCGGATTCTCAGACTTTTAGATAGGTTGGAAGATCCTCCTTGTTTTTTCTCCCTCTTCTACCTCTTCCTGATTTTTTTTTTCTTTTTAAGACTTTATTTGTTTATTTGACAGAGAGACAGATAGTGACAGAAACAGTGAGAGAGAGCACAAGCGGGGAGGAGAGGGAGAAGCAGGCTCCCGCTGAGCAGGAAGCCCAATGTGGGGCTCAATCCCAGGACCTTGGGATCATGACCTGAGCCGAAGGCAGACGCTTAATCGACTGAGCCACCCAGGTGCCCCTACCTCCTCCTGATTTTTGACCATGAAATTGTAGATGGTGACTGGAATCACTTATCAGACCTTTGTTTTCCAAGCTGGAGAATTATGAGGTCAGGCCTGCCTGGCACTTTCTTGTTAAAGGTTCTTACCAAGAGCCACCTGGTTTAGCAACAATCTGTTGTAGCTCAGTTCCTTAAGTATGGGTTGTTTACATCGTGGGCCAGACCCTGAGTGAGACGCTGGTGGCACAGGAACAGGAAGGACACAGTCTTTGCCCTGGAGGAGAGACTGGGTGATGTGGCAATGAAGAGACTGACCCTTGGAGTCAGAAAGACCCATCTCTCCCACTCGCTAGCCATGTGCACCAGATTGAATGACAGCCTCTCTGAGCCTCCGTTTCTTATTTATCAAATGAGAATAATAACAGCAGCCTTATGGGGTTCTTATGCAGATTAAGTCCTATGGAGGAAGTGGCCAGTAAATGGTGGCTACACTTTAAAAAGTTACTCATAGTAGAGTAAGTGAGATGGACAGAAACAGAGTCGGTTGTAGTTCAGTGGGATGACAGGCGTGGCAGAGGGAAACGTAGGGGCCATGAGAGCCCAGAAGTCCTATTAACTTGGAGTCTAGAACACTCGAGCAGACCATTGTGTTTTAACTCCCCTCATGGGTTTCCTCTTCCTGCAGGCATACTTTTTTGATGCGCCAGAGATGGACCACCTCCCAACAACTACAGTTGCTCCAAACCAAACAGTTGCAACAGCCAAGTAGCTAAAGAGGAAAGTAAGAGATTATATTTTTATGACTTTTTTTGTGGTTTGGTACAGTAAAAAATGGGCAAGTGCATCACTTCTGAAACTGTTAGCATTAAGAATCGAGAGGGCCAGACCCTTTTGTCTTTCTGTATGATTCACTATAGCATTTGTGCACACGCATGTCTGTATCCATGTGGCCCTCCAGCCCAAGGCCTCAATTGTGAACTCTACATGGTCCTGGCTTGATAGATTTGGGAGATGTGAGCTCTTAGCTTCTTCATTAGAGGAGCTCCTTCCTGCCTTTTGGCTCCACATCCCCTTTCCTCTGCTCTCTCCTTCCTGGGAGCACAGTATGGGTTTGTTCTATTTGGTTACAGCCCTGGTGGTTTTTCTAGTTTCCCTGTGACTTCTCAACCTGGCCTCAGACCCTGAGTGTGACTTCTCTTGAATTACTCATAGGGTTCTCCAAAGCCTACAAATTCTCATGCCTGGTTTGCTCTCTGGCCTCTCAGATGATTCTACTTCAGTGGTTAGCTCAGTAGGTTAGTGTACAGGAAGAAGAGCCAATTCCTCCATGGCTCATTCCTTGCCTCCCTGTTCCAGATCGTCAGTGTACCAAGGCTGCCACCATGCTGAACTTCTTGCCATTGCTAGAACACGTATGCCTTTGCACTTGCTGTTCCAGATGTCTGAAATGGTCCCTTTCTTCCAACAGTCATCACTTACCTCGTGATCCCATTATACCTTGTAATATATATCACTGTTAATGGTGCTGGAAACACTAATTCTTCACTGTTTGTGTGTCCATCTGCATATTCATTTGTTCATTCATTGATTCATTTGTCCTCCATGGACTGGTATTCCTCTCCAGTTCAACTCAGCAACGTGAAAACAGGAAATGGGCATTACTTGCATCTTCATTGCTCACCACAAGACCTGGTGTATAGGGGGTGCTCAGTAAATGTTGGTGGAGTGGATGAATGAAGCCATGATCTCTGCACATGATCTCCCTGTGGGCTGAGAACCTTCAGTCTGTTTTGTAATCACAGGGTGACCTTCTCTCCCAGAGCAACAGGGTGTGGTGCAAAGACCAGGGCCTTTAGAGTCAAGTGGAGCCAAAATGAAATCCTGGTGCCGACACATCCTAGCAGTGTACTTGGGGCAAGGAACTTACTGTCTCTGAGCCTCAGCCAACGTAACTATGAAAGAAGAATAAGTAATGTAAAGTAACCGTGGAAATGATACCTATCAGCTCTCCCGTATTCTTTTGACTAGACGCAAGTTGTAAGTCTTACCCACACTCAGGGGGAGGGCATTACCCAAAGGCATGAATACGTGGAGTCAGGGATCATTGGAGGGCATTTTTATTTTATTTTATTTTTCAGCTTGATTAAGGTTTCCTTAACAAAGAAAATTGTAAGATACTTAAAGTATACGTTGTGATGATTTGATAGACATATGCATTGTGTGGAGGCCATTTTGCAGTCTGTCTGCCATAAGCACACAACCTAGTAATATATGTATATTTGAAGTGTTTACATATCCTGTTGTCAGTCCATATAGTAACTATTAAAGCTTAATTTTTTTATTTTTTGATGAAAAATAAATATTAATAGAAGTTCTAAAATTTTTCTTCCATTACCTCAGTGGGTTGTTTTTACAACCCACTGCCTTAGAATGAGCTTGTGGTAGCTTGTTTCCCTTATGGTTTGATTGTCTACACACTTGTAAAGCTCCTCTTGCAGATGGATTTCATTGACTGTTAGTAGAGAAGGCCCTGGGGCAAGGTGGGTCTCTCCTGAGATTGAGGTCCATGGGAAAGGGATTAAGTCTGATTGGACTTGAACTCCCCAGTGCTTGGCCTAATGCCTGCTTGGCCCAGACAGAGTGAGTGCTCAGTTTATGTTGCGTAGTTGGAGGTGACCCTTTGTAAGATTCAGGCAAGAGGGGCATGTGGGCTTTTATCAGAGGTGTCTTGGCTCACAGAACCCTCATTTACTCTCTCGCTCAGTGTTTACTTAAGGCTGTTCTGTGGCCTCCATGGGCCAGGCATCAGGGACCTAGAAAATCAAATACAGTCTGCCTCAGGGAGCCTTGGTCCATGGATAAAACAGCTCAACAGAATAAACAGACTGTGTTTTTAGAGACGTGCTCTACCCAAATTGTGAATTGATGAGCATGGTGGGAGCACAGAAGCAGTGACTCATTTGGCTTGAGGGAAGGCTTCATAGAAGGGGTCTTGTTTGAGCTGGGCCCTGAAGGTTGAGCAGAAACAATCAATTACCTGTTTTTCTGAAGAGAGTAGTCAGCTTTCCATGGCATTTGGGAAGGTAAAAGTCATAGGTTGTTCATTTGGGACACAGTGATGTGATGTGGGCTCACATCCCTGAGAACAAGAAAATCTGAGCCCAGCTGGAGGACAGAGGTAGAGCCCACCCACAATGGCAACAGTTGCTTGGGTCTCTCTGGGCCGAGAATACCTGACATCAACCTGGTGAGGGGCTCTTTCAGCCTGCTCCTGTGTTAGGACTCGAGTTCCTTCCTTACATTTTGTTATGAAAGCTCCAGGCCAATGTACCAGGTGCTCTAAACCTTCAGAGAGTCAGAAGCTGGTGTTTGAGAAAAGCCTGGTCCTCAGGGCCTTTACAGACCTCCCACCCTGATTTATATAGATTTGACACCTTTGGGCTTTGCTCAGATCTATAAACTTGGGCATCAGTGTGTCCATTTGGGTGTCAAGTCTCCAAATGAGATAGTGATGAAGAGTTTCTTTGGAGCTTCCCTGGCAGAAGCATCAATTGCTTTGCCAATGAGAGGGCTGTCCAGAGCCCCAGGCTCTGCAGATTTATGAGCTGCCTGTGCCTTCTACTGTAATCTCTAGACTCCCAGCTTTCACTGAAAAAGAATGGCTTCTAATCTCACAGATAACCTTCCTCATGTAAATCTGCACATTGGAGGGCTTAGCCTGCCATGGATTACTGGGAGAACATTCACCCCTTCTCTCCCTGGAAACTCAGGATCATAGAGGAGCCTTCAATGACTTGTGATCAGGGACTACCCCTATATAAATCATCAAGATATTATAGAGAATATCTGGCTTGCTTCTTCCCTCCTTTCCTTCCTTTTTTAAAATTAACTTACCACCTGAGGGCCAGTGCCATTTATTCTCTGAGCCAAGACCCTGGGGAAGCCTGGAAACTGTACCTTGGGAGTCTTACTTCAGCTTGTGGGATGGAGCATCTGAAAGACGGCACTCATATTGGAGCTGCCTTCCCAGGGGCGGTGACAAGTGGGTCTGTCTGGAGGAGGGTGGCCAGCAGGTAATTATATTGCAGTGTGATAGGGCTTTAATAAGAGATGAGCGAAGGGCTTTAGGAGATTCCTTTGTAATTAAAAAACCCTCCTGATTTGATACACAGGGTTTATGTGCAATTATCCTTTCACTCACTCATGTTAAGAGTGTTCACTTTATAAGCTAAAGCTACAAACCCTTTTTACTACGTTTATACACATCAATTCTTTTATTCTGAAATCAGTTTTAACTCAATGCTGTAATCCTCTTTAACAAAGCATCCAGACTATGGCTTTCCACCGTGGCTAATGCTGTTTTCCACCAGCCCCTTCTTGTCCACACCATGTCTGAGATGTCCCTGCCCAGAGCATCCAGTTTCAGTTTCTGTGCTGTTTCTCCATCAGTTTTCTTCTTGGTTCTCTGTCTTTGAAGTCAGTTGGGAGAACCTGGGTTGGAGAGTGGGTCAGCTCAGTAACTTTTTTTTTTTTAAAGATTTTATTTATTTATTTGGGAGAGAGAAAGCACAAGCAGGGGGAGCAGGAGGGGCAGAGGGAGAAGCAGACTCCCCGCCGAGCACAGAGCCCGATGCGGGACTCCATCCCAGGACCCTGGCCTCATGACCTGAGCCAAAGGCAGATGCTTAACGGACTAAGCCACCCAGGCACCCAACACAGTAACTTTTTATTCTTGCTTAAACTTATTTAGTGCAAAGTTTTTACACATAGGCAAAAGTAGAGTGAATAGTATAAAGAATCTCCATGTACCCATTGCTTACTTTGCACAGTTATCAACTCATGGCCAACTTTATTTCATCCATACCCCCATCTATTCCCCCATATTATTTTGAAGCACATCTAAGACATCCTGTTATTTGATCCATAAATATTTAAATTCTGGATCTATAAAAGACACTTTTAAAAACATAACCGTAGTACCATAGTCACATCTAAAAAAAAAAATATATCTCCTTAATACAGGCATACCTCGTTTTATTGAGCTTTGCTTATTGTGCTTCACGGATACTGTGTTTTTTACAAATTGAAGGTCTGTGGTAGCCCTGTGTTGAGCCAAGTCTTTCAGCACCATTTTCTCAAAAGCACTTGCTCACTTTGTGTCTCTGTGTCACATTTTGGTAATCCTTGCAATATTTTAAACTTTTTCATTGTTATTATGTTGGTTATGGTCATCTGTGCTCACTGATCTTTGTTGTTACTACTGTAATTATTTTGGGGCACTATGATTTGCACCCATATGAGATGGTAAATTTAATCAATAAATGTTTTATGTGTTCTTATTGCTCCACTGACTGACCATTCCCCTATCTCTCTCCCTCTCCTTGGGCTTCCCTATTAAAAACATCATAATATTGAAATTAGGCCAATTAATAGCCCAACAATGACCTCTGAGTGTTCAAATAAAAAGAGTCATGCATCTGTCACTTTAAACCAAAAGCTAGAAATGACTAAGCTTAGTGAGGAAGGCATGTCAAAAGCCAAGACGGACTGAAAGCTGGGCCTCTTGCACCAAACAACCAAGTTGTGAAAGCAGAGGAAGAGTTCTTGAAGGAAATTGAAAGAGCTACTCCAGTGAACACACGAATGATAAGAAGGTCAGACAGCCTTACTGCTGAGGTGGAGTAAGTGTGAGTGGTCTGGATAGAAGAGCAAACCAGCCACCACATCCTCTTAAACCAAAGCCTGACCCAGAGCAAGGTCCTAGCTCTCCTCTACTCTGTGAAGGCTGAGAGAGGTGAGGAGGCTGCAGAAGGAAAGTTGGAAGCAGCAGAGGTGGGTTCGTGAGGTTTAGGGAAAGAAGCTGCCTCCATAACGTGGAAGTACCAAGGTAAAGCAGCCACCGGGTGTAGACGTTGCAGCAGGTGATCCGGAAGCTCTGGCTCAGATCACTCATGACGGTGGCTACACTAAACAGATTTTCAGTGTAGATGGAACAGCCTTCTATTGGAAGATGCCATCTAGGACTTCCATAGCTAGAGAGGAGAAGTCAGTGCCTGGGCTTCAAAGCCTCAAAGGACAGGCTGACTCTCTTGTGAGGGGCTAATGCAGCTCGTGACTTTAAGTTGAATCCAGTGCTCATTTACCACTCATAAAACCCCAGGACCCTCAAGAATTATGCTGAATCTCTACTTTCTGTGCTCTGTAAATTGAGCAAGAAAGCCTGGATGATGGTACATCTGTTTACAACATAATTTACTGAATATTTTAAGACCTCTGTTGAGATCTGCTCAGAAAAAAAGATTTCTTTCAAAATATTGTTGCTCATTGACAATACATCTGGTCACCCAAGAGCTCTGATGGAAATGTACGAGATAAATGTTTCCATGCCTGCTAACACAGCATCCGTTCTATAGCCCAGGGATCAAGGAGTCATTTCAACTTTCAAATCTGACTATTAAACACATTTCCTAAGGCTGTAAGCGCCAAAAATAGTGATTCTTCTGGTGACTCTGGGCAAAGTAAATTGAAAACCTTTTGGAAAGGATTCGCCATTCTAGAAGAGCATTCGTGATTCATGACAAGAGGTCAGGATAGTAACATTAACAAGAGTTTGAAAGAAGAAACCCTCATGGGCGACTTAGAAGGGGTTCTAGACTTCAAGGGAGGAAGTGACCGCAGATGGGGTGGAAGAAGCAAAAGATCTAGAAGTGGAGCCTGCAGGGGGTACCGCGTGGCCGCCCTCTCAGGATAAAACTTGAGCGGGTGTGGAGTTGCTTCTTACGGATGAACAAAGAAGGTGGTTTCTTGAGATGAAATCTACTCCTGGTGAAGATGCCATGAAGGTGGTTGAAAGACAACAAAGGATTTGCAGTATGACAGAAACTTAGTGATAAAGCAGCAGCAGCGTCTGAGAGGATTGACTCCAATTTTGAAAGAAGTTCTGCTGTGGGTAAAATGCTATCACATAGCATTGCATCCTACAGAGCAATTGTATGTGAAAATAATCAATCCATGTGGCAAACCTCATTGCGGTCTTATCAGAAATTGCTGCAGCCACTCCAGCCTTCAGCACCCACCACCCTGATCTGTCGGCAGCCATTGACATCAAGGCAGGACCTCCCCCAGTAAAAAGATTATGACTCACTGGAAGCTCAGATGATGCTTAACATTTTTTAGCAATAAAGATTTTTTAATTAAAATATGTACATTTTGGGATGCCTGGGTGGCTCAGTTGGTTAAGCATATGCCTTCGTCTCAGGTCATGATCCCAGGGTCCTGGGATCGAGTCCCCACATCAGGCTTCCTGCTCAGTGGGGAGCCTGCTTCTCCCTCTGTCCCTCCCCCCCGTTCATGCTCTCTCGCACTCTCTCTGACAAATAAATAAAATATTTTTTTAAAAAGTATGTACATTTTTTAGACATAATGCTATTGCACACTTAGTAGACTACAGTATAGTGTGAACATAACTTTTATATGCCCTGGCAAACCAAGAAGTTCATTTGATTCACTTTATTGTGGTATCCACTTTATCGCTGTGGTCTGGAATGTCTCCACCATCTCTCTGAGGCATCGTATATACTTCAGTGTTTGAATTTCATCTTGCAGTTTGTTGCTGTGTCTCTTTTTTTTTTTTAATTTTTTTATTGTTATGTTAATCACCATATATTACATCATTAGTTTTTGGTGCAGTGTTCCATGATTCATTGTTTGTTCATAACACCCAGTGCTCCATGCAGAACGTGCCCTCCTCAATACCCATCACCAGGCTAACCCATCCCCCTACCCCCCTCCCCTCTAGAACCCTCAGTTTGTTTTTCAGAGTCCATCATCTCTCATGGTTCGTCTCCCCCTCTGACATACTCCCCTTTTCTTCTTCTCCTGTTATCTTCTTCTTTTTCTTTTTTCTTAAAATATGTTGCGTTATTTGTTTCAGAAGTTCAGAACTGTGATTCAGCAGTCTTGCACAATTCACAGCGCTCACCGTAGCACATACCCTCCCCAATATCTATCACCCAGCCACCCCATCCCTCCCACCCCCCACCACTCCAGCAACCCTCAGTTTCTTTCCTGAGATTAAGAATTCCTCATATCAGTGAGGTCATGTGATACATGTCTTTCTGTGATTGACTTATTTCACTCAGCATAACACCCTCCAGTTCCATCCACGTCGTTGCAAATGGCAAGATCTCATTCCTTTTGATGGCTGCATAATATTCCATTGTGTATATATACCACATCTTCTTTATCCATTCATCTGTCGATGGGCATCTTGGCTCTTTGCACAGTTTGGCTATTGTGGACATTGCTGCTATAAACATTGGGGTGCATGTACCCCTTCGGGTCCCTACATTTGTATCTTTGGGGTAAATACCCAGTAGTGCAATTGCTGGATCGAATGGTAGCTCTAATTTCAACTGTTTGAGGAACCTCCACACTGTTTTCCAGAGTGGTTGCACCAGCTTGCATTCCCACCAACAGTGTAGGAGGGTTCCCCTTTCTCCACATCCCCGCCAACATCTGTCGTTCCCTGACTTGTTAATTTTAGCCATTCTGACGGGTGTGAGGTGGTATCTCATTGAGGTTTTGATTTGGATTTCCCTGATGCCGAGCGATGTGGAGCACTTTTTCATGTGCCTGTTGCTGTGTCTCTTAAATGTGTTTTAAATGATAGATTCCCACTCCATTCCCCCCCCTTCCCTTTACCATGTATTTGCTTAAGAATTGTTTATCCTATAGCTTCTCGCTGTCTGGATTTTGCCGATTGTATTTCTATGGTGTTGTTGATCGTGTTGCTCTGCCTTTGTTTTCTGTAAACTGGTGGTTGTATCTAAAGGGTTGATCAGATTCAGCATTGGTTGGTTGGTTGGTTTTGGCAAGACTACTTGATATGTGGTGTTAAATGCTTTCAGCCATAAACTCATGCTGTGTAATTACCTCTTACTTTTTGATATTAAAAGTAATTAAGCAATGCCTACATCTGTTAAATCATTAGGGTTTTCAAAATGGCGATATTTCAGTTCTATCTTTGCTTCTTTGTTTATTAATTAGAATACTTCTTTCATAAAAACTTCCCTTTATCTACTATTTGGCTCTCCAGTGACATAGTTTCTGTAGAAAGGCAGGATAAATGATTCTTTTCCTTTTCTTTTTTTCACCTATTTTCAAAATAGTAGTTGGTTCACTAGCACTCGACAGTAATGGCCAGTTAGTTTCAGTCCATCCCAAGTATTATGCTTACCAATACTCAAGTTGTCCCTTTGGCTAATGGGAACCTCTTCAGATTGGCTCGAGTCCTGTTGGCATGGCCCTAAGAGTCTCTGATAACTGTCTTGTTATCTGTTACAACAAAATTTTCCAGGCTTTTCCAGGCTCATTTTGAACATTTCCTGTCTCAGACCCAGACTGAATCATTTCTCGGAGTCTTGGTTCTGTTCAGTGGGGAGATAGTAATACCAGGTCACAATCTGGGTGCTAGTGGTGCTTATTGCCATTGGCTTGGTTGTTGTTTACAGGCCTTTTCACTGTTCAGAGTCAGGAAATGTGTTGTGTGCTTGATTGTTGTTTTTTTTTTAAGATTTTATTTATTGATTTGAGAGAGAGAGAGCAAGAGAGTGCACGAGTGGGGAAGCAGCAGAGGGAGAGAGGGAGAAGCAGGCTCCCCGTGGAGCAGGGAACCAGATGCGGGGCTCGATCCCAGGACCCTGGGACCATGACCTAAGCCGAAGGCAGACGCTCAGCAGATGCTCAGCCGACTGAGCCACCGAGGCGCCCCATCTTGATTAATTTTTTAAAGGAGATACATTGTGAGTTCATACTCATACTTTCAATTCTTATTTAGCACCACAGAGTTTTTTCTAAATTGCTTTTATCTTATATCTGTATCTCCTTTCCCACCTGCTGAGGATCCCACTTTTCAACAATACCAGCAGTGATAGAATTGGACCATCACATTAGTACTTAATTGTTTTATCCGGGCACTCGCAACAGTCCAATAATAACAGTAACAGCACTCCCATTAATTACTGGAAACACTGCTTTAAAACCTTTTAAGGCTTTTTTTTTTTAAGGTTTTTAAGGTCTGGAATTCCCTTTCCTAGCTTGTCTACTTGGAAGCCCACTCTTTATTCTTCAGGACCCACTTCAGATAGCCTGTGTTTGGGGAAGTTTAGATTACTTACTCCTCTATGCTCTCCTACAGCTCTGTATGTTCCTCTATTAGGGCAAATCTCTTATTCACTGTGACATGGACTGAGAATTCCTAGAGAGTAGAGATTTAGTGACCATTATACCTGCAGCATCCAGCAGGCTTTGGGGAAAGCTTGATTTTGAACAAGTGACAGTTGATAGATACGTCACATGCACACATGCTCGGTTCATTTGCCAGGTGACCTGAGCAATTTTTACTTGTTCATTCATTGAGGGCCTACCCTTGGCTACCATTGGCTGGGTGACTGGGGTGAACAATGGAGATAGGTCCTTACCCTCCCAGATTTTACACCCAATTTTCTATCTCAGGCATCAGACTAGAAGGCCCTGCTAAATTAAAGAGAGAATCCTAACTTGGGGAACTTCGGATTGGAACACCCCCAATCAGGCTTGGGTGCAGGGTTGCCACCACAAAGGAGGTGCAGGGCAGGCCTGGGTCACGGTGGGGCCACCTGAGGTGGGGAGCCCGAAGTGGCCAGGAATCGGGTCGCAGGTGGGGAAGAGGTGAGGGAGCTCTGGCTGATGGTGGCGTTATGGACCAAGTCTGGCATAAAGGGCAATTATCTTACTTGCCACCCTGTGGCCTAAGCCCCAGGAATTCCCCTGGGAATTACAAGCTACCTACTGAAACTTGGCAGCAGGGCAAGGGAAATTTTCTGTCTTGAATCCCTCCTCTAGTCTTGACATTAATTTGGAACAGACAGACAGATGAGAGAAAAAGAGCGTGTTTATGAAAATAAAATCTTTAGTGCCTGCCCTGTGGGCTCATTTGTCCCTACCTTTATTTAGCATTTCAGAAGCCCGAGCTAATGTTTACCATAAGGCCAAGCAGGACTTCAAGTTCTTCCAGTCCAGCAAATCACAGCATTCATGCTTCTCCAACCACTTTTCACAGATATATTGTTGGCAACATTTCCCTTTTCTAGAGCTGGGACATTGAGGTAGATACCCCTGCCTTAGCCCCACCTTCCTATTTGTGATCCTGCCCCCTGTGGTAGTAGGAAGCTTGGCACATTCTCTTAGGTTGGAGGCCATTTATTAGGAAATGGCCTCTCTGAAATTTCTTAATCCCCGCCCTGGATTTAACTATATCTCTAGCACCTTTTTCCAAATTCCCCATCTATTGCAAATCCCCAACTAGGTGTACCAACAGATGATTCAAATTCATTATGTCCAAAACTAAACTCATCTCCCCCACAACCAGGTCCTCCTTATATTTTCCTGTTTCCGTGAATGGCACTACCATCCACACTGCCTCTGACATCACACTAGGTTAGATTCTGTATTATACTGTCTCAGAGTACCTCACATTTATAATTACATAAGTAATATGTTATGTATTTGTTTACCCTGGAATTTCCAGTGCCAGACTGTGTAATTTCTTGAAAGTTGGGACCATGGGTGCCTTATTCATCTGAACCCAGTGCCCAGCACATCTGTTGGATGAGTCCTTAATCACTATTTGTTGGATTAATTAAGAAGTCTACCTGGTCACCCTAGAAACCTCATCATCAATGTAGAATCCTCCTTCTTACTTTCCATATCTTATCTAGCAGTACGACTTGTCTATTCTAGCCCTGAAATATTTCTCAGATCTGTCCTATTAGTACAGATGCCTGATGTTCCTGGTGTTCAGGATCCAATCATCTCACATTCAGACTGTGATAATAACTTGATAGGTTTCTCTCTCTTTTCTTTTCCTTCTTCCAGTCCATCCTATGTGTAGCCAAAGCAGTTTTCAAAAAATTATAAAACTGTGTCACTCCTCTACTTAAGAACTTTCTTTTCCTTCTTTCTTTTTCTCTTTTTTTGGCCTCCAGTTGTCTAAAAGACAAAATCTAAACTCCCTGGATTGCCAGGATTGATCCCTAATATGTTTGTCCTACCTCATATCCTGCCATTGTCCCCTGCATAACCTCGTGTTTCAACAACCACAAACAGCTCTCCAGTTCTCAAATCTTTTTATGTCCCTCCATATTTACTTTATTTCTCCTCTAGCACCTAACATAGCTGTCACAAAAAAGAGAGAGAAAGAAGGATGGGTGAAGATAACTTTGGGATCTGGCAGAGAAAAATCACTAGGTTTCCAAAGAAATAGAGGAAAACTTTTTAAAATGTCATCTCCCCTGCAATAAGTCTTCCTGGAGTTGGTAAATCAGGGCTCAAGGCTGTCTGGTATTGAAGCTATACCTCTAAACATAAACAAATTCCCTGTCCTGCAGTTTAGATCCTTTCTGAATGGGGGGGGGGGGGCGAGTCTTTTTCTTAAAAGTTACTCTTTTTGTTTTTCAGTTCTCTTTTCTGTATTTTGGAGTGGTTCTTTTGGACATGGCATCTACTGCAGGAAAGCAGAATGACCAAGCCAGCAGGAAAACTGATGGAATGGCACCACCCTCTGGCAGCTAAAGGTGCCGCCCTGAAGTCTAATCACCTAATTTAACAAAAAATAATTAAATGTTGTTCAGTCCATGTGTCTTTCAGCTCTTCTTTCTCACCTGTCAGTTATTGTTGGAACTGTACACCGATTTGGAACAAAATACAAGGGAACGTGGTAGGTGTGCCTGCCATTTGCCTCTTGTTGTCCTGTGATGCCCTTAATACGTGGAATGGATCCATCCTAACATCTGATGACTTTCTTCTGAATTGTATACAGATGTTCCTCTGAGGTGATACTCTTCTCTCCAAATGCTTGCTATCCTAAACTGGCGAAACTGTGTGAACTTTGGTTTGGATTCATTGGGAGCCTGAACATTTGTCTGTGGTGACTTGACACTGGGCAACCGAACCTAATTGTTGCAAAATAAATACCTCATAGAATGTCTGTCTGCATTTCATGACTTTGACCTCGAGTTCCTCCTTGATGTTTTATCTTTAGCATGCTGGAAGCTGTTGTGAATCTTGATTTACTTAATGTGATAGCTGTTGGGGTGTGGGGGTTAAAATGGACATCGGAATTTTTCCTACTGTAAGTATGGAACAGAGGGTTGGAAGAACATGCTCACTTACAAACTTTTGACACAGATTTTAGAAACTTTTTTTAGGGCACTTTGAGTGCCTCTTCAACGTGGCCTGACTCCTGGCTAGAGTGCATTAAAAGGAGAAACCAGTGGCGCCTCAGAGATACTTTGTTATATTTTTTATTCAAAATGCGTGCCATCTGGGAGGCTGAGCTTCTGCCAGGTCAGGATTGCTGATCCCCTACTGTTTCTGTTGTCCTCTTCAGGCTGGGAATTTCCAGTGTATTTCTGAGACAGCAAGGCACACGTGGACTTAGAAGGCTGATCACACCGAAAAAGGAAGAGGCACACAAATTCAGGCTACCCTGAGCTTAAGGTCAAGTTGGCAAACCTCCCATCAAACGCAGAGTATCCTCCCCTCCATTAATTTACTTAACAAATATAGGTTGTGCACCTACTAAGTGCTGGTCAGCATTCTAGGTGGTGGGGCTGGGGCAGTGAACAGAACAGACCAGGTCCCTGATCCTGGGAATCCTCCAGTCACACAATCACTGCTGGGGGGTTGCTGGCCTCAGCCTCTCCAAGGCCGCCGTCTCCTGCTGGGACAAGTCCTTGTGTGCACACCTCTATAGCTTTCACTGCTTGGTCTGAGCTCTACCCCTGGGCCTCTCAGATCTAGTCTGATCTTTCTTCCCTTTGTTGACTTCAGATGTTTGAAAACAGCTGTTCTGCACCCCCTGAGTCTTCTCCAGCTCCAGCTAAGTGTTTCTTTTGTTTTCAAGGACTCTTCAGAAAACTTGGTATCTATACCTTCCAGACACCCTCTGAGCTGGTACCCTGGTGCTCTTTCGTTAATACTTAACCCCCCCTGCCCAAGGCAGTGATTCTTACACATGTGGGTCCTATGAATGCCTGGTACAGGCTGTCTGCAACCTCCCCTTCCTGTGTCTCACTAAAAGTGGCAGGATTTTTCTCCAATAAAGAAGAGAAGGATACTATGAAATGATAAATATATAAATATATATATATATAAACCTCTGCTATAGTTTCTTACAGAGCTGCTAAGAGCCTTGCTATTTCCTGGGTGATAAGAGTGTCTGGCATAGCTCCCAATTTCCTGGGTAGTGGAGCATTTTTTTTTTCCTTTTTTCTAATGAGGTGACTCTTGGGGGCCTCTGGATGGGGCTGGTCACCAGGAAGACCAAGCCATGATTAGAAGCTTGGAACTTTCAGCCCCACTCCCCATTCTTTGGAGACAGGTGAGGGACTGGAAATGGAGGTAATAATCAATCAGGCCTATATGATGAAGCCTCCATAAAAATCCCAAAAGAACAGGGTTTGGAGAGCTTCCAGGTTGGTAAATTCATCCACCTGCCAGGAGGGTAGTGCATCCCCAACTCCAAGAGAAACAGAAGCTCCTGCACCTGGGACCCTTCCAGACCTTGCCCCATGTATCTCTCAACCTGGCTGTTCATTTATATCCTTTAAAACATCATTTGTAATAAATCAGCAATAGTGAGTAAATTTTTCCTGGGTTCTGGGAACAAATTTTCAAACCCAGGGAAGGGGCCTTGGGAGCCTCTAATTTGTAGCCAAGTCGGACAGAAATCATGGATAACCTGGGGACCCACTACTTGCAATTGGCATCTGAAGCAGGGGGCAGTCTTGGGGGACTGTGCCCTTACCCTCTGGGTTCTGCTCTACCTCCAGGCAGTTAGTGTCAGAATTGCTTGGTGTGGAAGATCCACATATCTGGTTACAGAAGTGGTGTAAGTGTTAAAGTGAAGGAAAGCAATGAGTTTTTCCCAAGCACATATAAATATCCATGTTTGAGGGGGAATTTAGTTACTACTGAGTACTTGTGTGGTGTGACTGGTAAAGTTTTCCCCCAAAAATGTTTAGAGATTCTTTAATACAGTGGTCAGGATTTAATTTTTAAGTAAGGATTTTAGACACAACCAGCATCATAAATTAGTACCGGCATCTTATAAAAAGAGAGGCCATTATAATATCAATTTGGAAGGACATAATGTCAGTACTAAAAACTTGAATAAATTTAGCTTTCTGGAAAGCTGACTACTCTGTTCATTTTTTCTCACCTACCAAGGACCGGTGAAAATTTCATGAACCAACCAGCACCGCCTTTTGGGAGCCCCTGCTCTTGGGACCCCCATGAAGCACTTATGAATTGTATTGAGCTATAAAAGAACCCTAAAAAGCAATAGCTTAAACAAATGAGCAGTTTTACCTTTCTCGTGGAAATAGAAGTTTAGAGATAGCCCCGCCCAGGTTAATACAGCTGCTCCATGATACCATTAAGGATTCTGACTTTTTTATTTTTCTTCCACTCAGCTGTCCTTAGCATGAATTTGCCATCATCTGATCCAAAGATGTATGCTGTTTTCCAGCAAAGTGTAGGCAATGAAGAGTTGGCTCCAAGCCAGAATACTATGTGTGATCTTTCAGGCCTGATTGTGGGCAGTTAGTGGCTGTGTACCTCAAGGTCTTTACCTCCTGACAGGCCTCCCGGGAGCACTGCCCACGAACACCAGCCTAGGTGCACAGCCTGAGCACTGTGCCCTCTGGAGGGCGGGGGTTGTGGTCAGGGGCTTTGGCCCCACCTTACCATCACCCCAGCTTTGTTCTTAGGCAAGTCTACATTTCTAGTCCAGCTTCCTTCTTTTGGAGGCCTCCTAATGGAGCTAAGGGGTGAGGGCCTAGCCAAGGCCTGTCTCAGGTGCCTTTGCTGAGACCAACCTACTGGGGGTCCTTGAAGATGTCTTTTCCACTCTGACCCAGTATTCGGTACTCTTCCACCCATAGCCCCTCCCCCCTTCCTCCTCCCAGCCTCCTGAGCTATAAAATGGCAGGAGATTTTTGTTTAGGGATCCTTTGGCAGTAAGGCTGTGCCTACATCTGCACCAGCGCACGTGACCCTTGCCTGGC
Source organism: Zalophus californianus (assembly GCF_009762305.2). Taxonomy (NCBI): domain Eukaryota; kingdom Metazoa; phylum Chordata; class Mammalia; order Carnivora; family Otariidae; genus Zalophus; species Zalophus californianus. Next base: position 43,177,300 of record NC_045598.1, on the reverse strand, counting down.
ACTGTGCCAAGGGGAAAAATGGAACATTAGTGGGGACAGTGCTTTCTCCTATTTAGTATCTTGCTTATAACATCACAGGAACTGATTAAAGACTTGACTGTAATTTTTCAGGTTCACTACTCAGACACCTGGCAGCTCAGGTCTCTCCAGCTCAGTTCCACTTTTGACAGGCAGGAAGAAGAGAAAGGGCAAAAGGGGTTGACCAGTTGAATTGACCTGGCTTTTAATGTGCTTTCTCCCAAACCCCATCTAATGTCTTATGCTTCTATCTTATTGGCCAGAACTATACCACATGGTCATCCCTAGCTGCAAGGGAGGCTGGGAAATGCTCTTTAGCTGGGCACACTGCCACCCTGAATGAAACCAGAATGGGTTTTAGATAGATAACTATTACATCTTGGAACGCCTGCTTTTAGAAAAGTTAATGGATGGTGGTTTTTCCATTGTCAGTTTGATTTCACTGGTTGGCATATAAAGATTTAAGGGGCACCTGGGTGGCTCGATCATTTAAGCATCTGATTCTTGCTCTCAGCTCAGGTCTTGATCTTATGGTCATGAGTTCAAGCCCCTCCTGGGCTACACAGTGGGCATGGAGCCTACTTAGAAAAAAAAAAAAGATTTAAGCGAAAAGAGTTCTGGAAAGATGGCAGTGGCATTTTTTAATCTCCCCAAATTCCTCCATAAAAATAGAGCATCTGGGATAGCAAAACCAAAAACATGTGGACAACATCTACATCAAACTTGGGTGACAAGATATCACCACAAACCCCAAAATTCAAGCAGGTGGAAACCACTAGCCATTCAAAGACTTGCATGATATCAGCACTTTTGTGGAAAGAAGCAAAGGAAGCAGCTGGGTGTCTGAGAAATCTAAAAAGAAGAGAACGCCAAAATAGCCAAGAGGTACTCCCTAGAAAGTACAGTGGACCAATAGGAGAAAAGCAGCTGGATTTGGGGGCAGTTTTGTACAACCCTGTTTGCAGCTGATGAGTGCAAGGGGTCCGAAGTACGGTCTGAAGAAGTTGGACTCTGAAAACCAGCCAAAGTATCCTTCCAGGACACCAGAGTAGAAACCGCAGGGAATAGAATACAGATAGAGTAGGCCAGGGATATTTGGGGCAAAGAAAAGGGAAGTCAGATGAAAGTGGGGGAAGGGCACAGAGCCAGGAGATCTCAGAAAGCTTGAAGCCATATTTTTGAACACTTCATGAAAACAGAAAAAGAAGCTGTAGAGTCTCGAATTTAGCAAAGCTGTCCTAACTCACCCCTCCTTCCTAAACGTGCAGGAAAACTAATTTCATATAAAAATGAGCAGCAGAAAGGACTGCAATCAAACCTCATAATGAAGTTATTATAAAAAAAATGAAAACACGGAGAATAATCTCCCTAATGATATGAAAACATTCCAGAAAGACATGCCCATGAAACCAGCTGAAAACTATAACTTAAGATTTCAAAATAAACTAAAGTAAATTAAGGAAATAATACAAGCTCCTGCTCAACAGCAATGGTGTAGTTCTAATTGCAGTACTGGCGCTCCGCCCCCCCCCCCCCCCCGCCCCATCAGCCCCACATCATGTGTGTGCTTGGGGGCTCTAATGTAGAGGGAGTAGCACCTTCATGATATTTGGATAGTAACTCCCTTCTCCCTTTTGCTACTACAACCCTATTCTTTCTCCCCTATGGCCTTTCAGCCCTTTGAATACTTTCGTTATCAATTCCCTGTGTTCAGTTCCTCTTTGAATTAGATAACAAAGTTTGTTGTCCTGAATAGACACTTTCTGATGCAGTTACTTCCATTCATTCTTCTGTTCATTTAACAAACATTTATTGACTACCTCCTAATGTTATAGCATTTTGGAAACAATGATAAACAAGATAGACAAAGTCTCTCTGCCCATGGGAAACTTATGTGCTAGTTAGGATTCAGACAATAAATAAGTAGTTACACAGGATGATTTCAGAATGTGATAAGTGCTCTAAAAATAAATGTGGCGCAAACAATAATTGTCTCTGTTGTGTAAATGAAGTCAGGAGGTATGGGCAGGTAGCCTAGGATTGGTATAGTTGCTCCTAGTAATCAAGTTTGCTTTGAGGGTAGTACTTGGTTTTGCCTGGAGTGTGACACATCCAAATTCTATGCAGCTGGATGAAGGAAGGGATTAAGAAGGGGCAAAGAACGTGGCTAGCTCTCTTTTAAGGGGAGTTTCTGGGACGCTACCATGCAATAGTTTGATTACATTTTATTGGCCTGAACTCATCAGTCACCTAGCTCCACCTAGCGTCAAGGGAGACTAGGAAATGTATCACATGCCCAGTTAAAAATTGGGGAATTCTATTTCTAAGAAGTAGGGGAGAATAGATATGCTGGGCAACTAAACAAAGTAAACTGACTGCAAGTAACCCGGGGTGTGTTTAAGGACACTCATTTAGAATGATTCTTTTTTGTTTGTTTTGTTTGAATTTTATTATTTTATTATTTTTTTAATGGAGAAGCGATACGGTTACATTCTCATTACCTCTTACCCATATTTCAGTAACTTCCTAGTTCCAGCCTTCCAAGCTACTTCCATAGAATGATTCTTTATCATCTTTCTCCACCACCAGATAGAAGGTTTCTTCTTGGCAGAGACTTGATCTACCTTTGTATTCCCAGTTGTTCTGCAGGGCTTCAGACATGATTGATATTAACATGTTTTTGGAAATGAATATAATCTTAACGCAAATCAGGAAACCATTATTAGCAAACATTACAAAGCTCTACGTGTGATCTCAATTTCTTTCACTAGACTGAGTTTCTCCAGAATCAGTAAATCACTGAATCTGTCTTTCCAGAGTACGGGGAATGTTGACTGTGGTATGTAATTGGGTATTAAAAGGTGTTAGCACTATGCCTCCAGGGATCTAACCGAGGGCAAATGCAATCAGAGAGGACTTCATTAAGCGGGACTTGGGTCGGTAAAAATCTTTTTCCTTACCGGCAGGAAATTAATGATAATCAGTATTTGTATAGCATTTATCATATCTTCGCAACATCACTGGATGCCATCTTTGTTTTCATCCTTATTTTCTAGATGAAGAAATGGAAGCTCAGAGAGGGTCAAGACACCCATTTAGCAAGGGGCAGAGCTGGAACTAGGAACCAGATCTTGGGAAACCAAATGCACCTTTATAAACGGTAAATTCAGTGAGTACCTCTGTGGAGACGGCCACGACAGTCTTTGATTTCACTTTCAAGCAGTCGATAAAGAAAATTGGGAGAAATAAGGACCAATCATTTTGCCAGAGCTAACTGTAAAATTCTATCAATGGACACTTAACGCTTAACGGCTTTATAAAAGACTACGATTTCCAGCATGCCACAAGGTACCTCTGGGACGACTTCCATTCCCAGCATGCTGTATTTTGGAACTCTGAGTCCCAGAATGCAACGCTCCCTTGCTCCCAGAGCGCCGTCGAGACTACAGTTCCCAGCATGCAGCGCCGCCCCCAGTTTCTGGCGTCCCGCTGGACCCCGCTTCGGAGAGAGCTTTTGGACTCCAGAGGGCGGGTCCTGAAATCCCAGTCTCCTTTGGGGGACGTGTCCGCGGGCGCGTTCTGGCGCGTTGGGACTGTGCAGACGAAGCCTCGAGGGGATTGGTTGGGGCCTGCCCCGGGCTTCCCTCAGGCAGCGTTTGAGGCAGCCCCAACAGGGTCCTCCTGGGGCCTTTCTCCCTTTGAACTGCGGTGGCGGGCGGGCGCACTGTCTCCTGCACTCCTCAGAGTTGGGGCCGCCATCACCATGGCCACTGCTGCGAGTCGGCCTTGCGACGGCGGGTCGCGGGACATCTTGTGGCGCGTGAGTGCAGCGCGCAATGTGGCGCGCGCTCGGCCCGCAGCTGGAGTCGGGCCTGGCGGGCGCTCGCGGGCGCGCTGGGCGGGGGAGGGGCCGGCTCCTGTGTAGCGTGGGGAGCGCGTGGGGAGGGGGCGACCAGAGGGACTGATTGATTACAGGGATGTGGGGGGTGTCCCGAGTGGAATCTGATTGCGGGGTGGGCGGGGCGGGCTAGGGAAAGCTGGTTACTAGGTGTGCTAGCCGGACGTCCGGAGTGTAAACTTGTCATGGGGTGGGAGAAGAGTCCTGAGTGGAAGCTGGTTAGAATGATAGGGATGACCTGCATGGGAACTGGGGCAGGGATGGTCAAGAGTTTTATGCAAGGGTGGTGTACCTAGTAGGTGCGAAATAAATAGCTTGTTGACTACTTGGGGTAAGAAGTGGGAAAGAATGTCTAGAATTGGAAAGAATGTGGTGTGGCCTTAGCAGAGGCTGTATCCCAAGCTAAAAATTTTGAGTCCTTAAGTCTTGCCTGTTCTTTACCACTTATATTATCAATTACTGATGTCCTGTAGATGTACTTCAGGAAATATGACTGCAGTTTTTTGTTTTCTCCTTTTTTCCCATTGCCACTGCCTTCCTTCAGACACTGACTGTAAACTTTGGCTTTGGACAGTTGTCCAAATTGTCTCTTGTGTGGGTCTTGCCTCTGATCCATCTCGATCATAGGCACTTTACAAACCCAGGAGTATTTTACGTTCCAAAATGTAAATCCGATTAAAGTAAAGCACTTTCACGCTTCAGACCCCTTAGTATCTCTTCTTTACTCAGTCAGCAGTGTATCTTGTGTCTCTAAGTGGTAGACACTGGTGATTCACACATGAATACAATGCAGTAATTGCCCAATAACTGCCATAGCTAATAATTGCGAACACAATTATAGTATACAGATGATCCCTATAAAATGTATACAGCTTTTAGATATTGACATATCAATCAATTAAACCTAAAGAGAAAAGTATAAGTTGCTGTAAAATACAGTTGTAAAACTAACACAATTCCTCTCCTTCCTTAAAGTGTGCTATTTAATGTAGCATCTGACTCTGGACTAAATGCAAGCATCAGTGAACTGATATCACAAGATTTGGTAGTTGTATGCAATGTTATTAATAGGAGTAACCATTGGGGTTTATATATAGCTGCACGGACTATGATCTGGGTGTAAATACTAGTGATTAACATCCCATATGAAAAGATAGGATTTGCATAACTGAAATAACTGAAATAGTTTGACTTCATGATTGAGGGATTTTGTTTGTTTTAATTATAGGTTTTGGGCTGGAGGATAGTTGCAAGTATTGTCTGGTCAGTGCTGCTTCTACCCATCTGTACCACAGTATTTATAATCTTCAGCAGCATTGATTTATTTCATCCTATTCAGTGGCTCTCTGGTAAGTAGTACTCAGTTTGGGGAAATCAAATTTACAGAACCTATTTCTCAACATAAAAGTTGTGTTATGTTTCAAGCCACCCAGGTGCCCCTCAAATAATTTGTTTTTAATCACTGCCTATATTGATTGGCATGGCAAAACATTCACCTTGAGGTAACCTTAAGGCATTCCGTTTATAGATCACCTTTTCACTGTATAATTATAAGATTAGTAAGCCTGTCAGAGATCTGTATTATCACATGAACAAAAAGATTATTAGAAGACCACATAAATGAAAACTTGCCTTAATTTTTGTTTATGTGTTTGTCTTTTTTGACTGCTTTTTTGACATTTTCTTTTTAAGGACCAGGACTGTTTCCTTTATCTATTGAAAAATTTGGAATAGAAAATATGACATCTTTTTAGAAGACCTGTCTAAAATTAAAAGACTACTTCATTTCTGTACTGTGGCTAATAAAAAGTGAGAAGAGAGAAAAGGAGGAAGGAGTTAAAGACTAAGAAACATAGATGTAAACACAAAGACTGATGAGGAGGAAAAGCTTGGAGCAGACTAAATGTTTCTCAAAAATCCATGGACATGAAAATAAAATTAACTAAATATATTAAACTATGATCATGTTAATTAATAATAACCTCCAAATTATTGCCATGTACTGCATGCCACATACCATTCTAAGCATCTTAGTATATTGTTATCCTTCCTACAACACTATATAATAAAGAGGTATTATCCCTGCTTTATAAATGAGGAGGCTGACGCTCAGGTTATAGAAGTCTATGCAGAGACACACAGTGACTAACTGAACCAGGATTTGAACATTGGTCTCTGACTTCAAAGCCTGTTTTTCCACATACCACACTGGAATTAGAGAGAAGTGTTGCCAGAGTAGGTTTTGAACTCTAAAGTCTTGCCTAAAGCTAAGAAGCACATATACTCTTGAAATTCTTTTTATTTCCCTTTCCACAACAATAATAACAAATTTCTCTTGCTTTGGGAGGTGGGAAGTGTGTTGTTAATTTTCAAGGAGTTAGCAGCTTAATCATGTAGCCTTTGGAGATACTGCTGCTAAAGAATTATAGTCATGTTAAGTTTCTTGAGACGTCTCAATCACTTTTTGCATGGGACCTACGGGGCAGATAAAATTAAGCCATAAGCCAGCATGGGGATGGCAGGTATTTCTGTAACCACCTTCTCTGAGTCTGGATCACTCATTGATCTTGGCGGTCTGGTCACAAGCTTGGAATATTCAGTACTGAAATCTAGAACCATTACCAATTGTTCAGATTTGGCACTTAAGAAAAGATTTTTTGCCATTTCATGGGCCAGGGTTTTTTAATCCTAATAATACTTTCTCTACAGATGGGATTTGATTTATGCCATTTTTCTCATCAAATGTTACTCATCTCCTTCAACTTTTGCTTCACAAAGTCTTTTTAGAGAAATTGTCCTCTTTCCTTACTTATTTCCAGTCACATGAATCAGTTTGTTCTTTCTCTTAGTTCAGTATAATGTTGGGGTTTAATTGTGAATCCTTAATAAATACTCTTTATTAATTTTGGTCAATAAATTATACTCTTAAAAGTTATTGATTTCATTATTAAGCTTTAATCTCTTCAGCAAATGTATTTCCTTGCTGTTTTTATTTCTCTTATTTATGTTTTTAGGTGTAACATTAGTATATGTGTTAAACTTAGCCAGATTTTTTAAATGGAATATTGCTTGTTGAACTACTCTAAAATGTGAATATATTAGTGTTTTACAAGGATATCATGATTTTTTGTTTTTTTAATTCAGCATTTAAATGATTTATGGATTATGCTATTTTCAGAAATGTTATTTTTTTAGCTATAGGAGCTAATTGCATTTGTTAAGAAGAGATCTGAAAAATATTTACATTGTAAAAAGAAGCCTTGTTGGTGTATTACTAAATGTGGTACTTCTCTGTTTCACATGAGAAAAAACGTTTGCATATGGTAGTATTTTGTCTGATGTTAACATCTGGGTCATCGAAAAGAAATTCTAGTATAATTTTAAAGGACCCAGAGCTTGGTCCAAATAACTCACACTGTAGTTCTTGAGTTGATGTCCTGTAGGACCTGTCAGCAGTGTATGAGTAAATTCTTGAAGAAAAGATAACTTTTAAAATGAAAGTTACAGTTGTGGTTCAATCCATTTTTCTCTTGCAATATACTGATCATGACTACATGACTGAATGAACTTACTGATTCATCTCTCTTATGTTTTAGATTCTTTCAGTGATCTGTATAGTTCCTATGTAATCTTTTACCTCCTGCTGCTGTCAGTGGTAGAAGTAATAATAAGTATTTTTAATGTGGAGTTCTATGCAGGTGAGTTTTCAAATGTTAATCATCATAAAAATATTTGAATTTATATTCTTAATGGCAGGCTCAGTGCATTTTGTATGTGGGTGTATATAACAGGCTTGTTTTGTGTCAGCTTAAAATATATACAGAATCATCTGCTTTGCATGTTTTAACTAAAAATTTATTTGAAGGTTAATTTCTCTCTTTTTAAAAAATATCTAGAGCTCTTAGGACAAATATTGTATGATTTCACTTATATAGGAGGTTCCTAGAGTCGTCAAATTCATAAAGACAGAAAGTAGAATGGTGATGGCCACAGGCTGGGGGAGGAGGGGTTGGGGAGCTGTTTGATGGGCACAGAGTTGCAGTTGAGGTGGTGGGAAAGTCTTGAGGTACATGGTGATGGTTAGACAACAATGTGAGTGTACTTATGCCACAGATCTATATGCTTAAAGATGGTTAAAATGGGAAAAAAAATGGTTAACATCGCAAACTTTACTTATGTGTGTTTTACCACAATAAAAAAAATTTAGACCTTTTAATAGTTCACAGCTGCTGTTAAGGCTGTGACTCAGCAGATGTATTATAAAAATAACTCCTTTATAGGGTAGGAGATCAGGACCAGATGATTTCTGAGGTCCTTTTCAAATAAAAAAGTCTATAATTCTGTAGTTTAAAAAAAACCAACTGTATGTTTTGCCTTGAGAGAATCACCTGCTAGATTCCAGAGCTTTTTCTTTTTCCCAGTTTCTCTTTTTACTTTTTGTGCCTTTTCTGATTCCTGTGTCTATCCTTGTGGTACAGTCAGAAGCTTCTTCTGACACTTCTTTTTTGACTGTAACATTCCTCTATTTTATTTTATTTTATTTTATTTTATCTTTTAAAGATTTTATTGATTTATTTGACAGAGAGACACAGCCAGAGAGGGAACACAAGCAGGGGGAGTGGGAGAGGGAGAAGCAGGCTTCTGCTGAGCAGGGAGCCCGATGCGGGGCTCGATCCCAGGACCCTGGGATCATGACCTGAGCCGAAGGCAGACGCTTAACGACTGAGCCACCCAGGCGCCCTTTCATTCCCCTTTTAGCTCTTCAGTAGTTGCTTCTTAGAGTTGGTATAAAATTTCCAATCCTACTCTGGATGTTATAACACATACCCTTTTCCTTTGCTTTCCTAATTTCTCACTCCTAGCTGCTGGATCTCTTTTTCTGTTCAAGCCGTATACACATCTCCTTGGCTTATAGCATGTGTTCTTTTATATGGTCCCACGTACCTAGGTCATCTTGATGTAGATGCCACACTAGGGCTTTCCATCCTGTCATTCTTAAAGTCTGATTAGTCACTTTGGCTCATTCCTTCAACAAGCATTCTTTGTGCTGTGCATGGTGTGGGGATCAGAGATAAGTGTTATGGTCCCAGTTAATCCCTAGAGGATCACAATTAATGAGGAGACAGATTAAACATTAAATATATTCAATTACAATACACTGGATAGTATGGGAATATATAGGAGCACCATTTACCCAGCATGGGAAGCTTCCTGGAGGAGGTGAGCTTAAAGGATGAATTGTATTAATTTGAGAATGAAGATGATGATCCAGGGAAAAGGATAGCACATAAAAAGGCTTAGAGACAGGAGAAGCTTTGGTATGTTCAGAGCATCTTAAATCAGTTGCACACTCAGTAGGTCTCATGGGCATTTCTTGGGGGGAGGGAGAGGTGATAGCAGCCTCTTTCTCAAAGTGTAAAGCACCTAAGCCCTCTCCCTTCACGTGAATTTTCCATCTCTCTACAGTCTCTTTACTTGGAATACATTAAAAGAAGAATGTGTATGTGGATAGGTCAGGAAACCCTCTACTAGCTGTTTTCAAAGGTCAACATCCCTCCTACCCACACTCGCCCACCCCAGCACACTTCCAGAAAACTTATTTTGATTATCAGAGAGGTATTAGGAATTCCTATGCAAACATTTATTTTGATATTCATTATTGTCATTATTTGCGTAGTTTGTGGTTTATTTTTCACAATTGGACTATATATTGACCAGTTCAAATGCTGAAGTAAAAAATAACTTGTCAGAGGACAAGCACTATCTTTTAAAAATTATGATTTCTTTTCTGGCACCTAAGAGAATGGCAGGGTAGACACTCTTTGAACTATCGGGAAATTTTAATTAAAAAGAACTGAAAAATGTTAATCATGCTGTCCTTAGGTTTCATCTCTCAGAATCTTTGGTTTTTCTTTTTTGTGTGCATCTTTTTATATTCAATCTTTTCAAAATCTTTTAACTTCAAATTTTTAACTTAGAAATTTTCTGTACTTTACATTGACTCTGTTTCTTCACCCCCTTTGGAATATTCGTGCAAGTATGAGAGGGAATAATAGTTCAGGTCCTCTGACTACATTCGCTGCAGTCTAAAGCCTAAAGCCACGGTAATGTGCTTTGTTTACAGTTGTGCCTTCCATTCCCTGCTCCAGACTGGCACTGATAGGGAAGATCATTCACCCTCAGCAGCTCATGCACTCATTTGTCCATGCTGCAATGGGGATGCTCGTGGCTTGGTGTGCTGCGGTGATAACCAAGGGTCAATACAGTTTTCTTGTGGTTCCCTGCACTGGTACTGAGAGGTAATATTAACTACATTTTTTCTATGGAACCTTGTTTAGTTACTAAGCCAAAGGTGACCTGCATAGGTAAATAGTTTATGGGCATTCTTTGCTTTCGAGACTTTTATGGAAGTTGCTTTTATACATAATATCAAATGTTTTTGATATTTATGTTTGTTGAATTCAGCAGTTTTTTTTTAAACATTTTCTGTGCAAGGTACTATGCTAGGTGCTGCTGGATTTATGAGAGGGACTCATGCGTAGATTATAGGTCCTTGAGAGTTAAGAACAGGAGGGGAATTAAGCCATGGACACAAACGGATGTGATAGGAGAGAAATAGGAATTTATGTGACATGGGATGTAATAAGAAAGTGAGATGTGCACATAAAACCTGTGGCAGTTCAGGAAGCGGGGAAGATCCCTGGCTTCTTAAGAGGAGGTGGTGTTTAAGGTTGAAGAAAAAACTTTAAAATAATTACAGCCACCTTCTTCAGTAGAGTACTTTTATAATTTTGAAACTCATACAGTTTTTTTGGGGGGGGGGAGAGCACACACAGGGGCAGGGGGCAGAGAGAGTATCTTAGAGAATCTTGAGCAGAATCTTAGAGAATCTTAAGCAGGCTTCACACCTAGCATGAAGCCCTGTGGGGCTCAATCTCACGACCCTGAGATCATGACCTGAGCCGAAATCAAGAGTCGGTCGCTCAACTGACTGAGCCACCCCGGCGCCCCATAAACTGATAACAGTTCTTGAACACATGACATTGATAAAAATTTCGTGTTGATACTGACTTTAAAAATAAAAAAAGATTACAGTAGTAATCTTAAGTTCTCTATTTTTTCTCCTTTTTTTTTTAGATTTTATTTATTAGAGAGCACGAATGAGGGGCAGAGTGTCAGAGGGAGAGGGAGAAGCAGACTCCCCACTGAGCAGGGAGCCCATCTTGGGCTCTGTCCTAGGACCGCAGGATCATGACTTGATGCTGAAGGCAGACACTTAACTGACTGAACCACCCAGGCACCCCTATACTACTGAATATTTAATTTTTTTGTCCCCCAGTTACTATTACGTAAGGCAGGGTTTTTTTCCTAATATGATCAATTTTCTTTAGTGGAAAGGGTCCCCATGAGGGATTGCTCAATTATAAGAGACAACACAGAGAGAAGCCCAAAGTGATGGCATCTCTAGCAGGTCCATAACGTTCTGTTCTAGTTCCTCTCAGTCCAGATGTAAGCAGCGTTGCTTACTATCACAGGGGACGTTCTTACCCTTATCAGATTTCCAGAGGAAGAGCTAAAGAGTTAACTTTTAGAGAGGTCAAATTCTCATGCATCAGGGAAAGGGTTTTGTTAATCTTTTGCCCACACTGAACCTGAAATGAACCATTTTGTTAGAATTTGGGACATTTCTTAAGTGAGTAAGTCACAGTTTGAGCCTAAAGCAGTGATACGTGTCCCTGACTGTTGAATTAATAACCTAACTTTCTTTCCAGTTTAAATAGCCCTGCTGCACAGACCTGCTTAAATGAGTGTCACCTTTTTTTTCTACTGGCTGGAGCATTTATGGGCTACAGCTATAGTCTCCTGTATTTTATTAACAACATGAACTATCTGCCATTTCCCATCATCCAGGTAAGACAGCCATTGGGCACTACCTTATGTCAGCATGTGGCAGATGCAAAATTGCCTTGATGTATGTATATATAACTGGCCTTATCTGATTAATTCAAGATTTGATCAATAAAACTTAGGACTGAGATCATCAAAATGCCATTTGGAGAGGAGAGATTTGTCTTCATGAATTTTAGCATATTTGTGAGAGCTATCACTGCCCTTCCCACTGCCACTCTGAGAACACTGCTTTGCCCCACTCTTTCCCTCCCTGCTAGGTAGTGGCAGTTGCTGTGACCTAGCAGGGCTGGGGGAGGAGGATGATGACATTCATGCAGCGTACCTCTGTGCAGCTGCCGGCTTCTTTTTGAACCTAAGAACTCATGGGCTTGAGGATGTGCAAGTAAGTATAGACTGTCAGTTACTGTCTCACATCTTTTCTAGAACAAGGCATGATGTATATAAATAAATAAAACAATTTTGACTCGTTTGAGTAGGACAGTTCAAACTATCTTTCAGTTAGGTTTTTAAAGATCTAATCTGGTAGGAGCCTTCTGTGCAACTAGAACCACCTTCCGAGGCAGGAGAGAGAAAGATCAGTTGAGATTTCTCCTGTGGCATCAAGGTTCTCCCCCAGCTGTTCCCACTCTTCCTGACTGTGTTCTTATTCGCTTCATTCCTGTGCTGTGGCAGGCTGAGGACTGGGCCTTGGAGCAAAACTATTAGAACCAGCCCCTTCCCAGTAGGACCCAGTCTGGTGGGGAGAGAGGGAGCGACGTGTAAACAAACGTGTCAGAGTATGAGGGTGTGTAGGTTTGGCTTCTCCTGGTTTCACTGACGTTCCTGCCTTCTTTTTGCCTCCATGAGAACAACCTGTTGAAAATTCACGTACTGCAAGGAGGTAGTACTCACAGAAAAGGAGCTGGCCCTTACCTCCCTGCAAACCATTAATGTATAAAGAAAGAGTCCCAGTTAGAAATTTTTCACATTTTGAGATGAATTAAAAGCAGAATATCAGCTTTGCCACTTTAAAATTTTACAAGGAGGAAAAACCCTGAAATTCTATACAGAAATATCCATGCTGAATAATATTTGATCCAAATATAATTAAGAGTATAGGGAAGAAAAGTGTTAGAGAAAAATGAGATACCCCAAAATACCTTGTTTCCCCCTGGACCTCAGTTGAAAGTGACCATTTGTTTAACATCACAGACATGCAGTAGAGTAAATGTAGGAGCAGACCAGTAATTGATGGTACTAATAAATTGTTCCTACCATGTAACGTCACATTTGTAAAATCTGACTACTAAATTATTTTGTAATTTCTTTTGACAAAATTTTAGATTTATTCTTGTATCCCAGAAGTTTCTCTTCTGATGGTAATATTTAGCTTTTACTTCAGGTTTAACTTTTGCAGAAGGTTAACTTCTAACATTTGGCCATTCAGTATTTGGCCAAAATATATTTTGGGGGCATCTCTTGTAACCATGAGTGTATAGTGGTATTTAGTCTGCCCGGCTGGGTGCTCTCTCCAGCCTGGGGATTCTTGGAATAGGGCTTTTGTTGGGTGGGTGCAGTGGAGTAAGGGAGGTCAGGATTTTGGCAGGAGCAGTTGAAATGATGAATCTTTGTGCTCAGGATCATAGTTTCTCATCTATCTCGTTTGTAACTGTCTTTGTTTGCCCGGCTGGGTAGATTTACCTCCTCAGAAGATTGAGGGGGAAGGAGGACACCATACCTTAGCTTTCTTTGATTAGCCCTAAGAGCCTGGTGTGCATTGTATGATCTTCCCTTAATGCGCTTTAAGTTGCTAAGGAAAGCAGGATTATCAGGAAATTGTAAGCTTGATGTGAGATCAGGCCTATTTCTTCTTCTGAACCTCCATAAAGCAATATGATGGCAAGCACCATTTACTTACTTTCTTTTTTTTTTTAAAGATTTATTTATTTATTTTGAGAGGGTGAGAATGAGAAGAGAGAGAGACAGAGCACATGAGAGGGGGGAGGGCCAGAGGGAGAAGCAGGTTCCTCGCTGAGCAGGAAGCCTGATGCGGGACTCGATCCCGGGACTCCAGGATCATGACCTGAGCCGAAGGCAGTCGCTTAACCAACTGAGCCACCCAGGCGCCCTACTTTTTTTCTTTAACTGGCCAAGCTGACCAGAGAATGTTAGACCTCAAAATAAGAATTTTTTTTACAAGCAATAACAACCATTATTATTAGCGTCATCATCATCATTATTTTTGGTGCTGCCTGTCAGCTTTCTTCCTAAGAGTATAGTGGTAACATTTTGATTAAAAAATATTCAAATACTGTAAATAAAATGAAAGTTCCCTTTGGCCATTCTGGGGCCAGTCTCAATCTTTGCCTCAGAGATAATTGTGACCAGTTTAGTGTATATTCTGCTAGGCCCTTTTCTGTACATTTACATATATAGGACCTATAACATATATCTTGTGGGGTGGAGCTTCCATTAATAGTTTTATATTGTCCCTATTATTCAGTAACTACTGTTTTCATGTAATTATGAAAAATTAAATCTTTTTAAAGATCTAATTCAAACCAATTTACCATTAGCTTACTAATTTTTCTTTAGCCTATAGTTCTAAAACCAATTCCATTATCTTTATCAAATTCTTAATGACAGACTGATAGGGAAAAGCAGAACATTAGCATGGAGTAGAGGACAAAGAAGTGGATGAACATCAAGACAGGGCTTGGCAAGTTCTAGGCCAACAAGACTGAAAGTATTAAATGAGATAAGAATTATAGAGCCTGGCACATAATAAATCCTCAGTAAAGGGTTAGTTTCTAGCCAAATCACAGAAGAAACCCAATAGGGAATTGAAAAACACTTCAGCTGGGGAGCAGTAAGAGGGTATATTGGCTGTTCTCTGCATATCTACTGAAATGCCTACCTGTTTCCCTAGCCTCTTTGGACCCTTGTGAGTCATGGTTGAGGTGAGAGCTTCAGTAGGAATAGTATAGGAACTATACCCTTTTTATTAGGGGGTCAAGTAAGAAGGTTAGCATCCAGTGGCTGCATGGAATTGTGCCATTCTGTATCTCAGACTTTGAACATATCCAAAATAAATCAGGATACTTGAAGCTGTGTGTTTAGTGACCAGGTATTCATATGGGCTGCTTTTTGGTAAGATGCTATAGGAGTTCACAGACATAGTATGAAGATAAAACTTTTACCTATGTATATAATTATTTGCTCTTCTTTAGCTTCTGAATTTTCTTAAAGAAGGATCAGTTGTAATAGAAGCACAAAAGAAGACCAGAATTTGGGAAATTCATCTTTGCTTCTTTAAATTTCCTTAAGTTCTTTCCAGTAATTTAAAAATATTTTTTCCATTGGCATTTTTGGGGCAGGGAGAGGAGGGACGCAAATAATCTTTATTTCAAAAGAAGCGTAGTTTTATCAGGAAAAAAAAATTTCACATTTTTTTCTTAATATTTCTTAGATTGTTAGAATTGAAGGTAGTACTCATTTATGCACTGTTTATCTGGGTCAGCCTTCTTATCGCACAAATAACTGGAGACCTGACTTGCTCAGTGCTGCAGAGAGAAGCACTAGAACTCAGGTCTCCTGACTCAGTCTAGTGTCTTCTTCTGCCTCCAGTTTTTCCTGCAGAGAGCATTTAAAAACAGTGTAGAGGCAGTGTGTACATTATATTTAAGATTGCAGTCTCTGAAACTGGACTGCCTGAGTTAAAATGTCAGATTTTCCTTTTGCCAGCTGGTAAGTTGGTTCGGTGTGCCTCAGTTTTCTCATTAATAAGATGAGGATAATAATGGAACCTTCTTTATAGGGGTGTGCTTAGAATAGTACCTGGTACAAGCTAAGCAGCCAAAGAATGTTAGCTGCTGTTGTTCTCATCATCATGTTTTTTGTACTTACTCCATCTCCATAGTCCTTAGTTTAAGTATAGATCAGTATTGTTAATTTTGTTTTTTCTGCTCTCATATCAATGAGATGTTGTATAATGTAAATATTAAATATTTTATCAGAAATTGATTTTTTACCTTTGGAATAAACTTTGTCTTTTTATACAATGATTATGTTTTTTATATATGGACTGTTTTAGTTATGTGCTTGCTTTAGAATGAAATAGAACCTCTCCTTGGATGTGTCATTTGATTCTGTTTTTCTTTTTTTTCATAGCAATACAAGTTCTTACGCTTCAGGAGATCTCTGCTCTTGTTAGTTAAGCATAGTTGTGTGGAATCACTGTTTCTGATTAGAAATTTCTGCATCGTGTATTATTTTCTTGGTAAGAATTTCTGCTTTTTGATACAATGTATGTGCTAGCTCATAGCTCAGAAAATGTCAGTTTCAAAGTCATTTTTGATTGTATTTGTATGTTTCTTAATTGTAGGTATGTGATTAGTCCAACTGATTCATTGTTTAGATTGTCATAGAGTATTTAGTTAAGGGACAATATTGTTAAAGAAAATTTGGTATATACATACAATGGGATATAATTCAATCTTAAAAAAAGAAGGAAATCCTATCACAAGCTACAACATGGATAAACCTTGAGGACATCATACTAAGTGAAATAGGCCAGTCGCAAAAAGACAAATACTGCATGATTCTACTTATATGAGGTATTATTTGAGTAGTCAAACTCTTAGAAACAGAAACTAGAATTGTGCTTGCCAGGAGCTATGTGGGGAGGGGAAAGGGAGAGTTGTTGCTTGGTGGGTAGAGAGTTTCAGTTTGCAAGATAAAAAAGTTTGGGAGATCTGTTGCGCAAGGTGCATATAGTGTATGTACACTTAATGGTTAAGATGGTAAATTTTGTTATGTGGTTTTTACCACAATAAAAAAAATTCTTTTTTAAAAAAGAAGAAAATACTGTAAATTACTCTATAAATAACATACTCCTTTTTATAACTTTTTGTAACTTGGTACGAATATACTAGAAATATCCTGCTGCTGAGGGAACCTTATAGAATTTATTAACATGAATTTTAAATACAAAAATACTTGTACTTATGTAATATGATGAGCAGTTCAAGTTGAATGGAAAACATTAATCTCAATAGCAACACACAATAATATAAACAAAATTCAACATCCTAAAATACTGTTTTCCAACTATAGGTTTCATCCACTATCTGAAAGTAGAGAGTTCCTGTGAAACTTTTGTAAGCCAAAATGGCACAAAGTGAAGTAGCAATTAGCTTTAATTTATAGGGAAAGAGTTTTGAACATCCCCCACCCCCAAAATAACCTCTCTTAGGCTTTTCTGATGCCTTAGGACACATCTTGCTAACGGATGCACAAAACAAATGGAGATAAAGCACAGACGCTCACGGACACAGTGAAAGCTACGGAGGCTTGCTGCTGAGATGCTGAGCATATTTCCTGGGTTAGGAGCTTGGCTGCGCCCCTCTCACTGTTTAGGATGCCCTGCTTCTGTACAGTAGCGGCTCTGGCGTGGGGCAAAACAAGTGATGAATGCTGTTTTCGCTTTTGTGCCTTATTCATAAATGTGGATTTCTTTCAGTTGGTGAAAACAGGTGCTAGCATAGGCCTTTCATAGAAATGAAGTGACATACCGCAAACTTTGGAAAAGCGGGGGTTACCTATGTAACTTTCTGACCCTACTTTTTTCTATGGAATAATTTTACAGAATTGTTCTCACTGGGTATAGGCCATTCTGTTGTCCACTTCATTCACTTGTAGTTTAAATAACCCATTTTTCTACATAGCTCTTATAATTGTCATTCTAATGTTAACACTTTATTGTTTTTTATTAACCTGCTATCATGAGCCTGGATGTTCCCTACAGTTGTACATTTGGGCTGACATAGCAGCCGCATCAACATTTCCGTGGTCAGCTGTATCTTCTGTAATCCCATTTATGTTCCATTTCAGATTTCATTTCAGGAGTTACCACTTTTCATTTCTTTGTTGCACTTTGGTCTTTTTGGCCAGTTTCCTCTTTCAATTACTCATTTTTGTAAAATGTTGTGTGGGCTTTTCAGGGAGAAAAGGAGGTAGCACAATTACATGTTTTGCTGTCTGTGCCTGCACTGAATAACAGACGTCAGTGACCAGTCGCCCGCAGACTTAGAAAGAAGGGATGTGATTAGTCAGAAGTTGTGTGTGTATCCGTTATCTACATACTGATTGTGTACTGAGAAGCTAGAAGTACTATATTCAGTTGCTCACAGTAAATGTACCATGGTAACTGAAATTTGAATTGTGTTGTTGGGGGACTGTTGTGATTTAACTAAACCACTGAAATATGTACATAAATCTGACCTGTGCAAAGCAAGGACTTCGTATATTTAGAAATTACTCTCTTTTCCTGCCCATTCCTTTTTTTTTTTAAGATTTATTTATTTATTTTAGAGAGAGTGGGGGTGGTAGGGGGCAGAAGGAGAGAATCTTAAGCAGACTCCCCGCTGAGCACAGAACCCCATGTAGGGCTTGATCTCACAACTCTGGGCTGAGATCATGACCTGAGCTGAAATCAAGAGTTAAACGCCTAACTGATGGAGCCACCTGGGCGCCCCTCCTGCCCATTCCTAAGCAAACAATCTAGCTTTCTGACTGAGGTCTTGGTGTCTACTTGGTCATCTCATCAACCTCATATTACAAAGCATGGTTAAGATTTGCTTTATTAACTTTTTATGTTCATAGCGTCGTATTTTTTTCTCTCAGGCCATATCCCCAAAGCTTGGATTAGCACTGCGATGGACCTTCAGATAGATGAGTAAGTGACAGATGAAAAGTCTGCTTTTTCATGCTGCTAGTTTCCATCCTTTTTAGGTGTTTGCCACTTTCCAGATGTGGTGTTCAGATTTAGCCTTTAAATTTTTAAAAAATGGTATTCATTTTGGAATATACCTAGTTCATATAATTTAAAATTTCCAATGCCATAAAATAGGGTATACAGTTAAAAAGAATCCTTTTGCTCCAGTCTCTAGTCACCCAGTTCCTCTCCCTGGAAGTCAGCAATGATAATTTGTTTTTTATTAGATATAGCTTTTATATTATGGAAAAGTGGACTTCTTGAGTTGCATGGACATACCTCTCGTTTGCTTTTCTCCTCAATCATCATTCTCTGCTATGTTGTAGTAGGCGAGCACAGTGCTATGGTATTATTCTAATTTTGCCTCTAAGGAAGCCAAAATTGAACAGGGTCATGGGACCAGTTGAAGGTAATTAAGTGGCAATCGAGTGGCAGCACTAGGGTGTATTGCTCTAGTTATTCCCAATGTACTCTGCACATAGTTAAAGCTTTAATCTTTACTTGGCAAATAAATGTAAATTTCTCTATTAGTATTTGTTCTTTTAATTATTGGCTATTCTACTGTGAGATTTTTTGTGTGTCATATATGGATTTAACTAATACCATTTTTCGGAAGTGAGGATACTGGTATTTGTGGGTGCTTAAGATATTATGGTTTCTATATTGTGGATTTCAATTTCTTTTTTGTGTGGATTTCAATTTCTAACTTTTAAAAGTTCCTAGGTAAAATATAGTTTTGTCCTCTGCTTAATTGCTAGATACGAAACTAAATGCATGGGTCATTTATTATGTTAGCCCAAATTTTATGTTGGATCAAATGGAAAAAGAAAAATAATAATGATATTTGATTGTAATTTAACAGTACTTTTTTCTTTCTTTCACTTAAAATATATTTTGTTCGTATGGCAGTGCCTAATATACTGTCCTTAATATATGGTGGGCCCTCAATAAGTATTTACTTAAAATCTGAAAATAACTTTCTTCTCCCCAGGAAGTGTTAAGCACTATGCTGGGCATGCCTAACATAAGGTGTTTTAAATCTCATAATAAGAGGTGGAAAGAGATTATGCCACCATTATATGGATGAGGAAATTGAGGTGGGTTAGGTCAAGCAGTTAACATAATCACAGCACTGATAAATGGCAGAGCCAGAGGTTCTAATCCTGTTTTAAAAATTGCTAGTTGTGTGATTGTAGGACTATGATGATTTTGCCAGTTGATCTATTCAAGGCTTTGGTAAAATAGTGTTCACTTTATTTAGCTTTCTTTTTTATTTTTTTTTAAAGATTTTATTTATTTGAGAGAGAGAGACATAGAGTGCGTGTGCGGTGTGGGGAGGGGCAGAATAAGAGGGACAAGTGGATTCCCCGCTGAGCACAGAGCCCCATGGGGCTGATCCCAGGACCCCAAGATCATGACCTGAGCTAAAGTCAGATGCTCAACAGACTGAGCTACCCAGACTTCCCTTCTTTTAGCCTTGTAACAGTTTCTTAAGTTATTTTAAAAGTGAAGATTTTGATTTTAGATAGTGCCATGTGCTCTTAACTATTGTGGAACTGTTTTTAGGGTGTACAGATAAAGCTGAAATGTGGCCCAGGAGAGGTGCTAGTCTTGTTGAATGGTTATGTATCAAACTACAAAGCAACAATAGTAAAATTTTACCCAGCCTCTAAGGGTTGGTTTATAGGCTTGACTCATTCTTCCTCCACCGTAAATGACAGTGAAGATTTGAAACACAAGAAACTGAGCGCGAATTTAGGTCTGTTCTTCCTTTAAGGCTCCCTTATGTAGTTTATAAGAAGGTATTAGGGAGAGAATTTTATGGGGTGCAAAAGGAAAGGAGTCTATATCATCATTATTATTTAGAAATAAGATTTATTTGTTTTTCATTATGAGGCCCCAAGTCTGTTAAGTGCTTAGATTGTATCTTCCCCATAGGATTAAACAGTAATTTCTGCTTTCATAGGCAGTTTCACAGGCCTCTTGACACTGTGCGTGGCCTCTTGAATCTCTCATTACTCTACCATGTCTGGCTGTGTGGTGTCTTTCTTCTGATGACTTGGTATATCTCATGGATACTCTTCAGAATCTTTGCCACAGAGGTTAGTATTGAGTTTTTTGTTAATGCTTTTGTGTTTTGGAGTGCACAGATTTATTTATACCAGAGCGCTGAGTATGCTCTTGTGCCCAGAGCTATTTTGAGTAAGTTGGGTTTTGGTCTCTTTTCTGAGACTTCATTAGGGATGTATCATTTGTAACCATAATTTACTGTGTGTGTGTGTGTGTGTGTGTGTGTGTCTGTGTGTGTCTGTGTCTATAAGGAACAGTGTTAGTGTTCTTGATTTTTGGAAACTAAACTGAATGAACTGCTAGCAGAGCTTACTGTGCTTTATCTGTAGTGTCATTCTCTTCTGAAGGTTTCCATTTCTCTATTGAGCACATACTAAATGCCTGAATTTTAAATTAGCTTTATGTGCTATTGATAAAACTATTAAGATATTTAATATGACAATAAAATATTTGTAATTTGAGAGAAAGTTTCAAATTTTTATTGAAATGATTTTAAATTAATGGGAATTCCATTGTTTTTATCATCCAAGTGTTTAACATTCATTAAAAAATGAATGTTTCATTTTACCATCTCTGTGGGTTTGTATCCTTCAGTGGCTTCAGAGAATATTTGTTTCTATTATTGGAAGCCAGAGATCTGATCAAATTGGGAGAGTAACATCTTAGAAAGTAGTGTGTTTGGGTATATTTAATTTTAATGCAACCTATTAAAACACTGAAGATATTAATTCGGTTATATTGTCTCCTCTTGTAATAAATTCAATTAGTGTTAACTTAATGTAACAAAGTCAAGAAAATAATCATTTTCATAGTCTTGATATTTGATTATATTTGATAGGCTCATCTGTTCCCTGTTCAGCCACCATTTTCAGAAGAGTCAGATGAATGCCTCCCGAAGGTTTTGAACAGCAGTCCTCCCCTCATCATAAAGGTATCTGAATTGTGCATTTTGTGTCTTTACATAGTCATCTCTAACTTGTCTTATGGAATGGACTTAATATTTAGTGTATTTAGATATAGTTTTTGAGGGCCTAGAATATTCTAATACCAGTATTGTAAAAAATCAACTACATGCTGCATTGAATGCTGTTTACTTTTTCAGTTTTCATTTCAAGTGACTAAAATATAAGGATAAGCTAATTTGTACAAGCCAAACTATATTTAGGATAGATATAAAAATATTTCCAAACATGAAATACCATGATATGCAACCATGTGCGATAGCTTTTCACAAACTCCTCATGGTAGCAAAACAAAATGCTGTTTTTCATTTTTGCTTTTGCTTTTTATTATTGAGTCAAGGTATATTTTTACTCATGTAGTATTGTTGGCTGTTATGATCAAAGGTGGTGCTTGGTAGGTGTACACATACAGTGAACTCTCTCAAAATAGAAATAATAATGATCCCCAAATCAATTTTAATCAAAAGAGTTTAAAGAAGCTGTAGTAAGTTTACAAATGAGACTGAGAATAACTTGTTTTGATTTAAATTGTATTTTAAAATTTTAAAGTAGATCTACAATATGTGTGATCCTGTTAAGAGATCATAGTGCTTAAAAAAGAATTTGAAGAAAATGGAACCCAGAGTTTGGAATACACTCTAGAAAAGTTATAAACTAATAAGAAAATGAACCACTGAGGGTCTGATTACCTTTAAACATCTATTACGACTAATTTATTAGATAAACAAAAATATCAGGTACCCATTGAGTTACTTAACAAATCTGTATTCACTCGGTAGGTGTCAGTCACTGTTAGTTGCTTAAGGCATAATAATGAATTAGATGTGGCACAGCCTAATGGAAAAGGCAGATACACAAAATAATGAAAATTTATTGTGGTAAGTGCAGTGGGAACCAAAACTACTTATTCTGCTTGGAATCAAAACAAGAAAGCTTCACAGAAGTGATGGTGTCTTGAATGATGAGTGAAGGGGTTTGCCAGGAAATAAAATGAAGATTTTCAGTAAAAAAGTACAACATATGTTGTGTGTGTGCTGTGTGCCTGGCACTGCCTTTGGATGTGGTAGCAAGTAAGACGCAGTCCCTGCCTCACAGTTTAGTGGGTGGAACCAGATGAGACAAGTAAATAGGCAATTACAATAAATTATGTTAAGTGCCACGGTTGAGAGCTGTGTGAATACATGTTTGTGTGAGGGAAGCCTGGGAAGTTCCAGGAGGAAGTGATGTTTTAAGTTTCCCACCATAGACGTGGGAAAAGACACAGAGAGATCTGTAGCTGTAGCTGCCAGTGGGTGGAGCAGCCTACAGAGGGTAGAAGCAAGAAAGTTCCAGGACTCTAGAAAGTGGAAAAGTATTTACTTCATGAAAAATTTCAAATTTCCCCTTACATATATAATGCTGAGCCCAATTCATAAGTAAAATTTTATGTAGAAGTTAAAAAAATTAAATAATGTGTGTTTTTTCCCCCTTTTAGTATTTGGCCTTGCAGGACCTGATGTTGCTTTCTCAGTATTCTCCTTCACGAAGACAGGAAGTTTTTAGCCTTAGCCAACCAGGTATTGCTAAAAGTAACAGATATGGGCTTGTGTGTGCAGAAAGTGTTCCATTTAAAATTTTTGGTGAGAGAGATGTGTTTAATACAATATCACACAACTGTGAGTCCCTTAAATGAAGTATTGATTTAAATCTTATGCAAGTGTTTCCATTGCTGTGGTTAGAAGTTGTATTTCCAGAAAAGTATTTTTAAACTCTTACGTATTACTTCTTCAGCATCCTCATTCCCTTAACCTAAAGAAATTATGAGGTAGGTTGACAGTTTTAGAGCAGAAGAGTAGACTTTAAGAATCCTCAAAGTTTTAATGCTACAAAGGGTCTTGAAAATCAGGTGGTCTAATCCCTAGATGGGGGATCTAAGTCTCAGAGGGATTAAGTGGCTTACATAAAGTTAATGTCAGAGATGGAATAAGAAATTCTATCCTTTGACTTCCAAATACAGAGCTCCCTCCTTCTGCCATGCTACTTTGCCTCCCTTTAAAAAAGAGTAAAAGAGTACTAGATTTGATGGTGACCCCAGGATGCTCTTGGCAACTCCGAAGCACTTCTCCGTTGTTACTTGTTACAGACTCCTTGTTACAACTATGCCAGTGCTCTGCCTTGTTCCTGGATGGAAAGCATCTCAGCCCAGGCACCAGTGGTGAATAGGGAACCTAGGTAGCTTTTCATCTCTGTAATCAGCTTTTCATTGTTTTGCATACTTGCCAATTCCCACATATAAAAGAAGCCTTCTATAGTTAAATGTTATATGGAAATGAAATTCAGTTACATAAAAGTTAAAATGATTGGATCCACACTCTCCTTTTGGTATCATGAAAAATCCAGAGCTGTTGCTGTGGAAAATTAACTAACAAGTCTTTCCTATCAGAGTTAGGTTCACCAAGGAATTCTCTATAAGTTAAATATTTTCACCAGATACTCCAGTAAACTGTAACAGGGTGACATGTTCTCTGCCAGAGAACTTACGTTCTAGGGCATATTATTAAAATTTAACTCGACCATTACATAGTTCCTTAGTGGTCCTGAGTTAATACAGTACAAAACATTCTGGGACCTACTGATGGAGTATTTTGTTTGCTTGCAAGTTAAGTTATATTCCTCTGGAGCTGTATATAAATGGGGGCAGTGTTTAGGGAGGGATCTTAGAGAAGAGAGAAGGATTATTTGGCACCTAGGTTGGGGAAGCCAGTTTTCAGTGGACTCCTCAGCTATTCTCAGCATAGAAAGATTGATTGGTTGATTGATTTCTACATGGCAGCTGTAGGCGATAAAGGTCTTAGAAAATGAAAAGATAATGAGAAGTAAGGGAATTTTTACAAGATTGTGGATCACAGTAGTTTAAGTTAAATAATAAAGAATGTAAATTCTCTATAAAGTGTGAGTTATCAAATACTGTGTTATTCCTACAGATATAATAACAAATAGGAGCTATTATAAATGAAAATGTAAGGAAGCATAGTGGGCCAGACACAACAGTTTATAGGTCACTGGGGGTCATGGGTTGCATCTCATCAGACATGCTTGTAGTCATTGTCTTAGTCTTTAGTCTGTTCAGTAGTGCTAAGGAAGTAACTTTGCTCTTTTTCACCCAACCCATGCTCTAGTGTTTGGCTTTATTTTAGCAGCCAATGTAAGAGGTTTTTTGTTTTGTTTTGTTTTGTTTGTTTTATGCTAAAATTGCCAGCTTTTACTCATAGACTTTTTGGAAAATTATTTTGTCCAAATATTTATTGAACTCCCGCTGTGTATTAGATGACAGGAGTATAAATAGTAGCTTAGCCAAGGAAAGTGGGCCCTGATGCAAAGTGTCATGTAACATTTTTTTTTAAGATTTTATTTATTTGAGAAAGAGAGCCCATGAGTGGGGGGTAGGGGGGAGAGGCAGAGTTCAGAGAAGCAGACCCCCTGCTGAGCAGGGAGCCCGCTGCAGGGCTCTATCCCAGAACCCCAAGATCATGACCCGAGCCGAAGGCAGATGCCTAGTGAACTGAGCCACCCAGGTGCCCCTGTCATGTAGCATTTCTTACTGAGTTTTCTCCTCACATTGAGAACATGACTATAAGATTATGTACATTTGAAAAGCTGGTGTTTGGACCTCCTAGGTGGACATCCCCATAATTGGACAGCCATTTCAAGGGAGTGTTTGAATCTTTTAAATGATATGACTCAGAAACTGGTTCTCTACCAAGAAGCCGCTGCTACGAATGGGAGAATGGTGTCCTCATACTCTGTGGAACCCAAGAAATCGAATTCTCCAGGTAATTTGTATATTATTGTGAGAAGGCAAAGTATGTACATTTTGTTTCCTAAGAAAGATGATAGTAGTTAATCTAAGGATATGTATATATGAGTGTGAGGGATGTATTTTTAGGGAAAATTGATCTAATACATGGAATATTGTACTGAACCAAGAAAAAGGCCTGGGTATCATTATAGATTGAAGAAGTTAAGTCTGCTGTGCCGGTGGTGGCTCATCCAGTAGAAGCCTTCAGCTTCCTCAAGTGCAGAGCCAGGTGAAGCATTACAGGTCATACTGGGTGCTGTTCTCATCGCAGTATCCCAGAGACAGGTAGTTGCTGGACAGTGCCCAGAGGAGAGCACCTGCAGTGACTGAGCAATTTCACTGTGGGGGCATCACATTCATTGTTTTAAGATAGCTTAATAGAATATTTGAAAGATGGAAGCTGAGGGCAAGAAGTACAGTGGAGGGACCGAGGCTATTTGACCAAATTCCTTAAGTAGAAGAGGCCTAGGAATATAAGACTAATGAAAGGTCTTAATGTCCACATGGCTTTTGGAGGCAGACCTTGAATGAAAATGAGCAAAATTGGCTGGGTGAGGACTGTGGTAAACTTGAGAGCGCGGGCTTCACCCGAAGGGGAAGCTGTGGGTTAGCTTCAGTCCATAGGTTATAAGAATTTGGAGCTGGTGTGCCGTAGGTCCCCTGCCCCCCATTAAGTGAAGCCTGAAAGCCAAAAATATTGTGGGTGAAATTTTCCACTTTTTAAAATGCTGGCAATTAATCTTGATATTTAAAAAAAATCCCTGTATGGGTCACAGCAAGCATCATTACTTTGGAGGGGCCATAGACCAAAAACAAAGAGATTACAAATGAGAAATGATTTAGGTAAGACCATGAATGTCAGATTGTAAAGGATTCTAGAGTGTTTCAGTTCTCAACATTCAGATTAGCATTTATTTTAACTCAACAAACATTTATTGAATGCTTACTATATACCAAGCAATGTGCTAGAAGCCAGAGATTCAAAGATGAAAATACACTCTTGGAACTGACTTCTGGTGGG
Source organism: Zalophus californianus (assembly GCF_009762305.2). Taxonomy (NCBI): domain Eukaryota; kingdom Metazoa; phylum Chordata; class Mammalia; order Carnivora; family Otariidae; genus Zalophus; species Zalophus californianus. Next base: position 43,150,828 of record NC_045598.1, on the reverse strand, counting down.
AGGCACATAAGTAATGACAGGACAGTGTAATTGCTAAAAGGAAGTCTGTCACAAAGGAGTCTGAATGGGTAGGATGATGGTTGATAATGGAAGGAGGCCTTGTATGTCCAGGTAGGAGTTTGCATTTTGTAGGGACAGGATGCCATTAGAGGATTTTAAGTAGGCTAGTTATATCACATTAGCATGTTAGATCATTGTAACCTTGGGTTGGTGGGGGGGGTGTCATGGGTCTGACCAAATAGGAATTATTCATTACTTTAAATTGCTGTCACATCCCATTGCTCAGTCAAAATTTGCTTCTAATTTTGCAAAACTTAAAAAAAACCTCAGTCTTAATTTTTAAATTGATTCTTCAAATATTTCCAAAGTCTGGCACTTTAAATGTTTGATGTTTTATGGTAGTTTTATTAAGACGATAGAATGCTAATGTAATTTATTTGTCTTTGTGCCTTGTACTGAAGTGGCTGGAAAAATATTCCTTTGTTTTTATACAACAGAATCTATAAATTGGTGGTTATAATTGTCAAAGAAGGTGTTTACAGATCATATTTGTAGATGGATCCTGGGCAGATTCATCTCTGGTGTGACTTCTGTTAACTTGAAAAAATTCTGTGGAAAATGGATAAATGTGCACCTTTTATCGGTACACTTTTGCAGTACAGGTTTGTTTTAGTCAAGTAACAGCCGTGGTAGGACCTTGCGGTAACACTGGACATATCCCAGTGCAATAATTGAAGTTGTTGCCGTTTGAAAATAAAATATAAATTGATAGGTTCGTTTGTTTAACACAGCTTAGATTTAGAGAAACTGACCTTGAAGGTGAAGGTATTGTCTTGGAGGTGGGGGGGCGGGTGGAGAAAACAAGAGAGGCTGCAGCAGTCTGACGGAAGAGGATGTAGAATGCTCCACGAGTGGTCACTGAGCTGCAGTAGTAAAAGCTGGATGTTGAGAATGTGAACCCAAAGGAACCAAGCTCCTGAGCCTTGGGTAAATGCGTGAAACCAAAACCTGAGATGTTTACAGTTTGTTCAGGTTGCCCCTTCAGCACTGGATCTCTTCTTTTACAGAAGAAACTACTTTTCAGACCCCGAAATCTAGCCAGCTACCTCGGTCTTCAGTGCCACCGTTAGTTAAGACATCACTGTTTTCCTCCAAATTATCTACGCCTGATGTTGGAAGTCCCCTCAGAAGCCCATTTGGCTCTAGTGTAGTGAATCGGATGGCTGGAATTTTTGATGTAAATACCTGCTATGGATCCTCCCAAAGTTCTCAGCTAATAAGAAGAGGGCCAAGATTGTGGACTTCTGCTTCTGGTAAGGGGACTGTTTTCTAAAATTTGAAATGTCATAGTTACAGAGACTCAGATATCCTGAGTTTTCACCTTCATGGTTTTTTGTTTTCTGTTTTTTTATTTAGATCAGCAAATGACTGAATTTTCTATTCCTTCTCCATCTAACTCTGTTAGTGCTGAGGGTAAGACAGCGAGACAACCCAGTTTGATTTATTCATGGATTCAGAATAAACGTGAACAGGTAGGATGATATGGTTATAGGATTTATATTAGCATGTATCATTGAGAGCATCAAGGATGCCACGTGAATAAGCCATCAGGGATAAATAAGACTTTTTTTTTGATGCTTCATGTATTAAGTTGACTCATGACATTGCCAGTATTTGACTGGTTTTGAGTTATATAAATTGCAATTTCATATGACTTTACCTAATGTGACGCCTTTGATCTGTGAATTCTTTCATTTAAGAAATAGTTACTGAGTTCTTTATATATGCAGAGTGTGGTTTTAGGCACTGGGAAAACAGCAAACAAAAGCCCCTGACCATTTGTTTACATTCCAGTGAAGGGAAATAGATGAACAAGCAAATGTATTAAACTATATCTCTTTAAATATAAAAATATTCTATTAATTGTAGGACTTATTTTGTGTACTGTTAAGGAAAAAAGTTGCCAGTTAAACCATGACATGCTATTGATTATAAGATGCATCCCAATGTTATATTCAAAATATGAACAATATGTGTTTTAAAAGGGAAGAAATTTGATGTCTTAAGTGCTATATAGAAAAATAGAGCAGGTAAGAGAGGTCTCATTGGTAAGGCAACACTTGATTAGAGACCTGAAGGGAAGGCAGGGAACAGCAAAATGCCAAGGTCTTCAGGTGGGAGTGGACTTGGTTTGGGTGAAGGATAGCATGGACACTAGTAGGTGGTGGGGAAGAGAGAGAGGTAGCAGGCACCCAGAGCTCACCAGGCACATTAGCTGTTGTGAAGACTCACATTTTCTCTGAGTGAGACAGAAAGCCACAGGATGGTTTTGTCCACGAGAATGACACGATGTAACCTTACATTTTGAAAGTGCTGTTTTAGCTGTCGTGTTGAGATGAGATTCTCGGAGGGCAGGAATAGGAGCAGAGAGACAGTTGTAATAGCTGTTGAGGTAATCTAAGTAGGAGATGATGGTATCTGTCACCAGAGTGGTTGTGGTAGAGACTGTAAGATGTGATCAAGGTCTGGATATATTTTGAAAGCAGGTGTAATAGGATTGGCTTATGGTCTGGTTGTGATGTAAAAGAGAGAGTCAATGTTGACTTTCAAGTTTTTGGCCTGAGAATCTTCTGAAATAATATAGTTGCAATTAGCTGATGATTCTGGAAGAGGAGATTTGATAGAGGTGAGGTAGGGAAATCCTGAGTTCGGTTTATGTCCATTTTGAGATGCTTATTAGACAACCAATTGAAAATAAGGAGTAAGAACTGAGATACAGATCCAGAGTGTAGGGATAGAAATGGGAATTTGGAAGTCATCAGCATACAGAGAGTATTTAAAGCCATGAGACTCCATGAAAACTCTTTGGGATTGGATACAGAAGAAGAGAGATGCCAGAACGGGACCCTCCAGGGACTACAGGTCTGGGAGATGAGGGGGAATGGCAGAAGAGACCAAGTGACTGGAGGTGAGAAGAGAACCGAGAGGAGGAGTGGCCACATTCTGCTGATAGGTAGCCTAAGAGCTGAACTAGGAAGAGCTTGTGCTGGGAATGTAGAGGTCATTGAGTCCTTGATGAGCTTCTGGGTGGAGCAGCTGGGATGAATGCCGATTGTATGGGGCCAGGAGAGATTGGGGGAGGAATCAGGCCACACGGAGAGCTGGATCTTTCAAGGAGTTTTGCTATAAGGGGTGCAGAGAAATGGGGTAATTAATAGCTGGTGGGAGTTGAGGGGTCAAAGAAGGGTTTTATTTTTTATTTATTTATTTATTTTTTAAGATTTTATTTATTTGAGAGAGAGAGAATGAGAGATAGCACGAGAGAGAAGAGGGTCAGAGGGAGAAGCAGACTCCCTGCCGAGCAGGGAGCCCCATGCGGGACTCGATAGTGGGTCTCCAGGATCATGACCTGAGCCGAAGGCAGTCGCTTAACCAACTGAGCCACCCAGGCGCCCAAAAGGGTTTTCTTTTTTAAGATGGGAGTTCTGACAACATCTTTGCTGATGGAATGATTGATTAATAGAGACTGTGGGCATTTTACAAACTTTGGGATCCCATTTGCCCTACATGCCATAAATCTGCCATGTCATGAATTCACTTTCAAGTCAGTTGGGGTATGTAGCTTTCAGCTTAATACTAAGAAAATTGTTTCCCATGTCAGTGTCAACTAGTAGAAAACCATTTCATCTCTTAAGATTTTTTTTTGTAAGGGAAACACACTCTTTTGGTATTAAGAGGCTAAAGGGCAAGACAGTTGTAGAGAATTGAATAAGAAAATATCACTGGAACCACTTTGAATTCCTTTTATCAGAGGGCTCTAATTCGGGGGTTAGCATGTGTACATGGAAATGCAGTTTAGGTTAGACGACCCATCTTGGTTATCTAATTTATAGTACAAAGGTATTTACTTATGTAGTTTACTGCAAATATTGTTCTTTGTAAGATGTGAAGTGTTTCACAGCAAGAACCTGGGAATGTGTTAACATTGTATTTGAAAAGAATTGAAAACTGTAAATGTGTTCATTCTTCCTTTTCTCCAACTCAGGTTAAGAATTTCTTATCAAAACGGGTGCTGATAATGTATTTTTTCAGTAAGGTAAGAATATATAGTTAGAGTGTTGGGAATGGCGGGGAGAGGAAATCAAATAAGAAATGAAGTACCAGGTTGGATTTGACTTCTAAATACTGAGTTCGATCCTAGCAAGTCAGACAGCTCTGTAGAGCGCTTCAGCAAACCTCTGTGAGGAAGAGCTGCCCTAGCACTCAGCTCATCTCAGTGACTTCCTAAGGCTTGACTCCAGTTGACCTCCTGAGTCTCCTGGCTGCAAGCAGCTTTGTGCTTCTTTTTTTTTTTTTTTTTTTAAAGATTTTATTTATTTATTTGACAGAGAGATAGAGTACAGGTAGGCAGAGAGGCAGGCAGAGGGAGAGGGAGAAGCAGGCTCTCCGCTGAGCAGGGAGCCCGATGTGGGGCTCGATCCCAGAACCCTGGGATCATGACCTGAGCCGAAGGCAGACGCTTAACCGACTGAGCCACCCAGGCGCCCCAGCTTTGTGCTTCTTGCAAAATGATCAAATCCATGGCGGTCCTTCATGGCTTATTGTCTTGCTACAATCTTTGTGGCCAGTTTGGTGTTCAGAAGAGAGATGACTAGATTAGGTTGCAGATGTTAAGCTTGTGTGGGATAAAAAGTTGTAATTCAGGCCACAAACTAAATGACTTTCCAGCTTGTGTGTCAGCTGCTCCAGCTGCCATAGGAGAGTAACTCTGAATTGCAGAAGCTAAAAAAGCCTTCCTTTTTCACTCACTACAGCTGTTGTATGTTAATCCTTTAATGAGCAAAACCTTTGCCCATATGCAGGGGAAAGAATTTTTGTTTTGTTTTATTTTAATCTAACTTCTTTAGTTCTGAAGATATTACAGTATTAGCTAATACTGTACTCCCAAGTGCACTGGCGTGCATCATTCATTTTTATTCTGTGGGGAGAGATCTGAGTAAGAGTAACTCTGATAGAACATAGGTACACAGAACAAAGAATCGTTTCAAGAGCTTGAAACTGTTTTCTCACTTTGGTGGCAGGGAAGATCCACCCACCTAGCAATGACCTTTACCCAAAAGAATCTACCTCAGGGTTTCCATTAGAGCTTTGGGACAAACTATCAGCCCCCTGAGGAAGGTGTTTACACCAAGAGGAAGAGGGGTTGGCCAAAGTTTTACTTCAGAGGATGGGAAGAAAATTCACCCTTGTGTCTTATGCACGCCATATTCTTTCCTCTTAAGTTCCCTCATTTAATTCTAATAGCATTCCTGTGAGATGTCTCTCTGTCCTTATTTTACAGATAAGGAAGCTTGAGGCTCAGAGGGGTCAAGTAACTAGCCTAAGGGCACGTAGCCAGTAAGTGGCAGAGCGGATGCTCAACAAGATCCGCTTTTTCCGTGGAAGTGAACGGCTGCCTTGATTCTAGTTTTGCAGGTGGATCTATTTTATGATAAGGAGTTGTAGACACCGCTGTTTGGTGTTGAGAAACGTAACATGCTGATGTACTTAATAGGCTTCATTGGGTACGTCACAAAGTCAGCATTTGTTTAAATGGGCCAATTGTTGCTCCCTACTCTTCGACCTTGCTATATTAAAGAAGGTTGTATGGTATTTCTTTGGAGTGGGGCTGAGAGTAGACAGTTTTAAGAGAGGTAAGATGTATTTAGGCAGTTCTGAGGTTTAAAAAAAAAACATTGTAACCATTCTCTTAAGTGATCTCTATACTAATCTGAGGTGGATTGAGTGTGTGTAACTCTTATTTGAAATGAGAAACTGAGACAGATTTAGAGATTGGGCAAGGGTCACACAGTAAGTTGGTGGCCGAATGCTTTACTGCAGTTAAATCATATTGTATAAGAATTCCAGATTTTAATTCTTGAGAGGCAGCTCTGAATTTTTTATTGTTATAAGCTACCTAGTTGATTAGATGAAATAACAGAGTTAATGCCCAGGGGAACTTACTTAAATGTTTCTGTTGTATTGTAGCACCCAGAGGCCTCTATTCAGGCTGTTTTTTCAGATGCCCAAATGCATATTTGGGCATTAGAAGGTAAGCATTCGCAGTGAACTACAACTCTGATTTTAATTATTGGTTAAATACTGAAGTATCTCCAAAAAAAAAAAAAAAAGTACTGAAGTGTATCCATGAAAGGTCAGTTCTGGACCTTGACCTCAATCTTTGAATTTTTAGATACATCTTTATATCTTTGTTTTATATAGAGCATTTTTCTTAGATATTTAAGTGTACTTTAATTTGGGCAGAAATTATCCTTGCATTTAAGCAGAGAAACTGAGCCTGGGATTCTTGCCTGTCTTTTCTACTTCAAAAAACTGCAGTTAATAGATTGTTTTCAATTGTCAACTTATATTGACATAACATTTTTAACATTTTAATGTATTTAATTTAGCTTTAATATGAATACTTAGTTGTTAAATAACTTTTTTTTCATCTCCTAGATCCTGCCTTCTCAGTGCTTAAAATGATACTTTCTCAGAGAGCCCTTTCCTGACCCCCTATGAAAAGTATCCTCACAGCTGTCACTCTGTTCCCTTATTCCGCTTTGTTTTTCTTTCTACCACTCATTACTACCAAACACAATATTATTTAAAAATTTTTTTTCCTGCTAGAATGCAGACTCATCTTTTCATGACCCCATGTAGTTGAGGACCTTTTCAGTGCCTGTTCCAATCTTTTGCCCATTTTTCTATTGTACTACTGCCCTCTTCTGTTTTAAGGTCTTTATATATTCAGGATATTAATCCTTTCTCAGCAGATGTATTGCAAATAGATTTACCTAATTTGGATTTCCTTTTAATTTGTTTTTTTCTTTTCCTCTTGAGGTCTGTCTCACTTAGTAGCAGCATCATTTACTGAAGATAGATTTGGAGTTGTCCAGACTACACTACCAGCTATTCTTAATACCTTGTTGACGCTGCAAGAGGTAGGCAGTATTTGGATTTGGTAGAGGTCGTGTCTTTGCCTCCCTCCCAGGTTTTTCGGTTTATTTCTTACAGATCACATTTATTGAGTGACGAAGCATATGTTAGAAGTTAAATATGGTACTGTTCTCACCCTTGGGAGATTACAGTCTAAGAGAGACCAGGAAGAGAAACTGCTGATTCCTTTGTAAATAATAATTTTATAGAAAAAAGAAGTTACTAAACCTCTGGTATTAATCAGGTTATTTAGGATATTAGGATTCTGTTTAGTGATGTAAATTTGGATCCTTACACAACTTGTAGCTACTAAAAGTGACCTGTAGTTAAGTTATCCATGCAGTTAAATGTTACCTATTGGCCAGAGACTCAAGAAGATAGAGCTGAGCCTCGTGGATGCCTGCTCCCAGACTGGGTGCACAGTTTTAAAGTAGCAGGTCTTTTTAGTCCTAGATGTAAAGACAGAAAAATAAAACCTGTTTCTTGCCTTTGAATAGGCTGCCTTTCCTGACTTCATGTTGGGTGCCGTGTCACTGTAGCTGTAAGTCAGATGAGAGATAGGAACGCTGGGTGCCAGAAGCATCTTGAGGTGGGAGCTGGGCTGCGCAGTAGGTTTTCTGGAGGAATGGTGTTGAAGTAGGTTTAAAGGAGGACAGTTGGTGCATCCTTGAGTCTTGGGAAGCAGTGTAAGACTGAAAAGAAAACATGTTTCGCTGTTCCTTTCTTCAACTCTCAATTTATTTTACCTCTTAGAAAGTCTTAACCATCAAAGCCAGTGATTTTTGTTTTTCCCCCTTTGAATTCTTTCTGTGCTCGTTTTCTCATGTATGTTTTTTAAGACGTGTGTAGGGCGCCTGGGTGGCTCAGTTGGTTAAGCGACTGCCTTCGGCTCAGGTCATGATCCTGGAGTCCCGGGATCGAGTCCCGCATCGGGCTCCCTGCTCAGCGGGGAGTCTGCTTCTCCCTCCGACCCTCTTCCCTCTCGTGCTCTCTATCTCTCATTCTCTCTCTCTCAAATAAATAAATAAAATCTTAAAAAAAAAAAGACTTGTGTGTACACGGAATAGTTTTATTATTTGTACTCTTATCCCAGCTACCTTGCTCTAAAGAAAGAATTTCCTAGTATTTTGCACACCATCTAACAGTCGCCTTGCCTGAGCACACAGTAGGGTTCTCAGGACTTGGGCATATCTTCAACACTCATAGCATAGTTTGTTTTTCATCACGCTGGCAGTGTAGTTTACAATAAAGTAATAACAGGATAGTACTTTGTAGTCTATGGAGCGATTTCTTCTCATATTTTGTTTTTTTTTCAATTAGGAAGACTTATTTTTAAATTTTCTAAATACCAAACTTCTTTTTTTATTTTATTGAACTTTTTAAATTCAAGTATAATTAGTATACAGTGTTATTATAAGTTTAAGGTTTACCATATAATGATCCAAGAGTTCTATACATTGCTCAGTGCTCATACAATATGTGTGCTCTTAATTCCCTTCATCTATTTCATCCATCCCCCACCAACTTCCCTCTGGCAACCACCAGTTTGTTCTCCATAGTTAAGAGTCTGTTGTTCTTTTGTTTGTTTGTCTCTTTTTCTTTGTTTTCTTTTTTTTTAAGATTTTATTTGAGAAACAGAGCACGAGCAGGGGGGAGGGGCAGAGGGAGAGGGAGAAACAGACTCCCCATGGAGTGGGGAGCCTGACGCAGGGCTTGATCCCAGGACCTGAGCTGAAGGGAGATGCTTAACCAACTGAGCCACCCAGGCACCCCTTGTTTGTTTTGTTTCTTAACTCTAACCTCACTCCTGTCAGAATGGCTAAAATCAAAAACACAAGAAGTAACAAGTGTTAGTGAGAATGTGGAGAAAAAGGAACCCTCGTGCACTGTTGGTGGGAATGCAAACTGGTGCAGCCACTGTGGAAAACCGTATGGAGGTTCCTCAAAACATTAAAAATAGAATTACCGTATGATCCAGTAATTCCACTACTGGGTGTTCACTCAAAGAAAATGAAAACACTAATTTGAAAAGATATATGCACCCCTGTGTTTATTGTAGCATTATTTACAACAGCCAAGATATGGAAGCAACCCAAGTGTCCATCCCTAGATGAACAGATAAAGAAGATTTGGGGACGGACACACACACACACACACACACACACACACAGGAATATCACTCAGCCATAAAAAAGAATGAGATCTTGTCATTTGCACCAACATGGCTAGATCTAGAGAGTATTATGCTAAGTGAAATGTCAGAGAAAGATAAATGCCCTATGATTTCACTCATACCTTCTTTTTTTGGGTCATCATAGCTGTCTTGTGAAGGAAGGTAGGACAGGGCTATTTAGGTCTGTTTTACAGATGAGGGAAGTTTGGGAGTGTGGTGACTCACCTCAGGTCTCACACACAAGTCTCATATGTGGCAGAGCTGGCACTTGAGCCTGAGCTATTTGCAGGGTATTAGCAGTATAGAACTGTGGATTTGAAGGCTCAGAGACCCTTGACCAATATTCTTTTATAAGTCACAGTTCATTCTCTGTTCCTCTAGACTCCTGTGCTGCTCTACCCAATGTTTGTGTAGTACTCCAAAAGAAATGATTTTTCTTTAAATTTTTAACAACTCCATAAGGTTAGAATAAGGCCTTATTGTATAGGATTGTGTCTCTCTCAAAAAGTCTGTATCTATTGGTATGACTTACTCAGGATCATGCTCAGTAAATGGTCGAGGCAGATTTAAAAACGAGGCTTTCACACCCCAAGCCTCTGTGAGGGCTTGGAGGGGTATGCATTTCTTAACCTCCTTTCGTAAGATAGAATGGCAGTATGTCAGAAGGACCAAAGTCTGAGAGCTAGAGTCAGTTTTACCTGTGTCTAAATCCTAGCTCCTACTACTTCCTAGCTGTGCAACCTTGGAAATACATTTATCATATTTCATTGAATCTAGGATATCATTAATTAGAAGATACATCTCCAATTCAGAAATTATAAAATGGGGGGGAAGTGTTTTATGTAACCAATAAATATCGTAATCTCTAAACATCAGCATCTGTATCTGGAAAATGGAGGGAGTGATAACAGTACTTACCTCATAGGGATGTGAATTCTGAATGAGATCATCTCTGTAAAGCACTCAAGGTACCTGTCCCATATTATGTGCCCAGCAGATGTAAGCTTTTATTACTTTGTTACTATTACCATGTTGTATGACAGTGTTCTTAGAGTGATACAGGAGAAAATGTCTTTCAAGACTTAAAAAAAGTATTGCTATCAATACTGTAAGCAAACTTGAGCACTAGGTGTTGTATGTAAGCAATGAACCACTGAATTCTACTCCAGAAACCAATATTACACTGTATGTTAACTAACAAATTTAAATTTAAATAAAAAAATACTGTAAGCAAGCATCCCAAGAGACACAGTGTCAGGCAGATGCCCAGTTCAGGTCCAGCCTCCAGTACTTTCTTAGAGACCAGGGGTAATTTATTAAATGTCTTTCAGATCAGTGTCTTCATCTTTAAAATATAGCACCTTGCAGGGTTATTATGAGGGTTAGAGAAAATCTGTAAAAAGCCTAGAGTGGTGTAAACTGCCTGGCAATTATCAGACAGTTACTGTGTGCTAAGATACAGAATAAAAAAAGGTCTGGTTCCTGCCCTTTAGGAGCTTACAGAATATAAAACAGATAATTGACGAATACAAATAGTTAACTACAATTGTAATAAGTACCCCAATGTACAGAAATGCAGGTCAGGTATGCAATAAATAGCAGGTACTATTATTATAAAAACATCTCATTAAATGAAATGGTTGTGATGTTAGCATGGTGGCTTTGTTAGCAAATTATTTTATTATTTAAGTGAGATAACATACATAAAGCAGTTAACTCAGTTTCTGCCACATGTTAACCACAATCAGTAAATTTAGCTATCAGCAGCATCATCTAATATTTTTATTACTTTGTAGCTGTGGTTCTTGTCGGGGCGATTTTGCTCCCCAGGAGACTTTGGGCAATGCATGGAGACATTGTGATTGGCACAGAGAGAGGTTAGGGCTACTGGCATCTGTTGGGTGGAGACCTCGGATGCTGCTAAATGGCCTGTAATGTGCAGGGCAGCTGCCACAACAGAGAATCACCCAGTCCAAAATGTCAGTGGTACTGAGATTGAGAAACTCTGCTCTGTAGTCATGATTTCCATTAAGAAATTCCCTAACAAAGTTGTTATCCTTACCATTTGTTTGGGATTCTGGCTTTAGTGGAATAAACCTTTATTTAACTAGGTTATAAGTAGGATCCTTGAGACCAGGGACTTTGAAGTCTCTGCACAGTGGACATTTGTTAACGCACTGATAGATAAGTACTCACAGGAGAGCAACTGGGCTTTTCTCTTCATTTGGCTTTGGTGCATATACTCCTGCACATAAATCCAAATAGGCCCGAAGTGTCTATTTTCATAGAATAGCTCTTCTTTAGGCTTCTATAAGGGATTTTTAACTTCTCCTGAAGAGTATATTGTTCAGTGGTATCCTGTACTCACCACTTACCCATTTCATTGTTTGGGATAATTCTTAACTAGATATTTGAGATCCCAGTTGTATAATCTGAGTCTTCAGGCCAGGAACCATGTGTAGTGCATAAAATGAGTGCTCAAAGATACTTGTTTAATCTCACAGCTAATTGAGTACTTCAGTTCTGACCATGGGGCACATCATTAAATATTATAAACTGGTCTTCCATAGATTTAAGTTATTCATGTACGACTTTCATAGTTTTTGCTGTAACTTTATTACCATATATTATTGTCATATTATTAGTCATATGCCACCTGAACTATGATTTTCTTAGTATTTTAAGTCATTCGTTTTTAACTTAAATTTATTTAAAAGGAAATTTTATATCACTTTTGTAAAAGGAAAACTAGCTTGAGTTGCTACAAATAAAATATAGGTGTACAGTTCCTTATCTCAAACCCTAGGATATATCTCAAAATTCAGATCTTTTTAGATTTTAAGAATATAACATTGTATATGTATCATATATTACATAATACTCCTATTGGAATCTGAGGTAGAATCCCCTTTATCAGATACATTAATACTTTTCTCCAGTGAAATATCTTGAGTATTCATATTTAGTGAAATAAAGACTGAATAGCCTGTGTCAGCTCAGGTCAGGCTTTACTGCCAGATGAAGTCAGGTCAGCTTTTGCCACCAACAGTTACAAAAGTTTTTGTTTTCAGGGCTTTTCTGGATTTTAGTATTAAGGATAAGACAATTAAAATGAGAAAAGACAATAATTAAAAGCTCTAGCTAGTAGATACTATTGTTTGCTGAAGTCCCTGAACCTGAAACCTGTTTATCCTTTGTCATAAAAGGAGATTAGTGAGGATGAAAGATGTGTTGTGGACATATTAGCTCCAAACTCAAGACTTTTCCTCCCTCATTTAACTCTACATCCTTAGGGTCTGTTGTTCCTTACTTATTTTTTGCATTTCTTTTTTGAGCTGTTCCCACTGTTTGTAGGAGCTGATATTTTATGACTTATTCTTAGAGGTCTTTTGAAGAACTAAGAAGAAACAGTTCAGTAAAATTCATTCTTATGCATTTACCCTTAGGATGCTTTTAAAATCTAAGATGTATTTTGGAATCTTAGTGATTTTCCATTTCCAGTATCTTGGAACAGTTTGCTCTTTGATCATCCTAGGCATTATTTCATCATTACTCATCAGTTATTTCCAATTGTGGTAAAAAGACCAATGAGAAAACAGGAGAATGATGGAATCACGTAGTATCACGTCATCTTTCAAGAAAAGGCCTATAAGCAATTTGGACACACATCTTTATAGTCTTTTTTAAAATTTTTTATTATGTTAATCACTTTTTTTTTACGCTTTCATTGAATACGGTTGCTAATTCAGAATTCTAAAATTTTTTATTCACACTGGTAATGGGAAGAAAATTGTATGTTCAATAATTATTTAGATAAATCAGAACATGAATGCAAATAGATAGCACTCTAGACAGCTCTGTCAAATCAAAATATAATGCAATGTACTTATGTAACCTTACATTTTCTAGGAGTTACTGTATTACTTACTAAGTACTGTAATACTTACCTGTATTAAAAAAATACAGGTGAGGTTAATTTTAATGATATATTTTATTTTATTTTTATTTATTTATTTTTGATATATTTTATTTAACTCAGTAGATCTACAATATTATAATTTTATCATGTAATCAATACAACAATTACTAATGAGATATTCTACGTATTTTTTAACACTAAGTCTTCAAGATCTGATATGTATTTTTCACTTACAGCATATCTCAGTTGAGAGCTGCCACATTTCAAGTGCTTAGTAGCTACATGTATCTCAGTGGTTACCGTATTGGATAGCACTGCTCTAGATTTTAATGGTGATCATATAAGAGGAATTTCAGACTGTGAATCTTCAGATGATAATATTCTAGGTGTATTTTCTCAAACTCAAGAATAAATGACAGAAAAAAGGAAATATATGTGATATTCTCATCCAGTAAGTCATTCAGGAGGAAAGACTTGTCTCACAATATTTTATAATAACCTGTGAATCATCCCATTTGGTCAAAAGTACATGTGACAGTATTCTTTCATTTTCTATGATATTTTGCACCAAAATTTACTTTATATGGTTCATAAGTGGGTAAGTGCTGAAGGTATACAAAGGTGTATACAAAGGTAATCGGAAGGAAGTAGATGATGTTGAAATGAAAAAACTCACTGGATTGGTCATTTGAATTTTTCTTTATAAACCTAAGAATGAAAATGTTTTCCAGTTACAGTGCAAGGAAAATGGCTAGTCTCTCTTCAACAAAATTATGAGCTGTCAAAAATTTTTAAAAATACTGCATTTTGATGGTATCGTTCTTCTGTAGATTTTTTTTTAAGATTTTATTTATTTGACAGAGAGAGACACAGCGAGAGAGGGAACACAAGCAGTGGGAATGGGAGAGGGTTCAGAAGCAGGCTTCCCGCTGAGGAGGGAGCCCGAAGCGGGGCTCGATCCCAGGACCTGGAATCGTGACTAGAGCCAAAGGCAGACGCTTAACGACTGAGCCACCCAGGCGCCCCTGTAGATTTTTTATAAGATGACTTTAAATTATAAAAAGGGTCTATTGGACCCAGGTGGTAAATGATGATGACTATTTTTCCTTGTCTGATGAGGGTTGGTTAGAAAGTTTGCAAGAAAATTGAAGTAACTTTATCCCTTATGATTCGGTGTTATCTAATGTTGCTTAAGTTTGTCATTGAATACCACCTCCCATACTGCCTAAAATTATCTCAAATATGTCCCAGTCTTAGGAAACACTCTTAAAAGTTACTGTTGAAAGAATAAACGATTGGACTTGAACTTGTCATGGCAAACTGAACACACGCATTAAATCTTGTTCCTTCCCCCAAACTCTGCTAAACTATAGTAAAAAGACTTTTAAAAAGACATAAATCCATAAACAGGAGAGGAGACAACAGCGACAGAGTCTTCAGAGCTGGAGAGCAGATGGTTGAAATAACTAACTTAGCAGATCCCAGAGGCAAATCTGAAGTCAGTAGTGGGACAGGCACCAAGTACCTCTGGAACCAAGGGCGAAGGGACAGGTACCAAAATAAGGATGGGTGAGAGCTGTTTGAAAATCAGTTAGATCCCTAGATTCTCTGCTGCTGGTGCTCCTCCCTCCGTTAGGGAGGTTTATCCTTTGGAGAGGGTAGAACACCGGGGTCTCTGGGCTGGCAGAGTTGTGAGTAGATAGAACAGACACAGTTGTGGGCTCTGTTTGAAAGGCATGGGGGTGTACTCGCCTGAGCACAGGCCCTCCCGACAGAGTACTGGAAAACTCTTCTTTGGGAACTCTGACTAATCCAAGAAGAAAAAGTTTACTGAGTTGGGCACCTACCCCCAAAAAAACCCATGCGGATCACTATTGTGAAGCCTGTTTTCAGTAATCTCTGTGTACTCAGCTACCCCCAAAAAAACCCATGCGGATCACTATTGTGAAGCCTGTTTTCAGTAATCTCTGTGTACTCAGCTTTGGGTCAGCTTTTTTAGGAGGTCCCACCCTCAGTTATGAGCCAGGGATCACTAGATTTCTGAGCAAAGTCTCTAATGCAGAAGATAGAGACCAAAGAAGCAAAGGAAGGGAAAGAAGAAACCGTAAAAACAAAATACCAAAACAACAAAAATCATTAAAATCCTCAGAAATAGGAGAAGATATTACGTCCTTGAAACAAAAATAGGATGCTAAAATAAAAAAGATCACTCGTAATATAAAAGAGTTCTTGAAATTAAAAACTTGATGGCAGAAATCATTTTAACTGTTTTTAGTTCTTTTGGTGGTTACATCCATAAGTATAAAGAATAGGCTTATACTATTATTTCTTGTCATTGTAGACATGATCTTGCTCTAGTACATTAATCCACTTATACTTTCATATCTTCAGTTTTCCCTTTTCTTAATGTAGTTATATCATTTAAAAATTACATCATTTACCTTGGATCTTTAAAAGATATACTTAAATCTCTTTATCAAGTATAAATAAAGTCAGTTCTCCCCACCTATTCTTGCTCACAGATACTTTATCATCTAGAAATGAAAAGGAAGATAAGCTAGTTTAGTAAATAACTTTATTTACGTAAAGTGTAGTTTTGGTCTTGTCTTTCTTTTTGCTGAGATTTATAATAAAAGTATACTCTTAGCTGTCACACACCTTAAGCAGAGTAGGATATCTGTGTTTCGCTTCCCAGCTTTGCATTTTCAAGGCCATTGGAGTGTAGCTCCTTTTTAGAGGACGGGTCTGGACTTTTCCCTGCTAACTGCTGTCGGGGCTGAGCCTCCACGGTGTTGTTTCTCAAATGGTTTTTGTTTTATTTTTCCCCAGCAAACTGTTCTGACTGTGATCCAAAATAAATGTTGTCTAATATGTCTGTATGATGTGTGTATCTCTGTCTATTTGAAATAAAATCTCCTTAATCCTTTGGACTAATATGGCTTTCTTCATATTCTGAACTATTTACTTTCTTTCTTGATCTAGGCAGTCGATAAGTACTTCAAGCTTCCTCATGCTTCCAGTAAACCACCTCGGATTTCAGGAAGCCTTGTGGACACTTCTTATAAAACATTAAGATTTGCATTTAGAGCATCACTAAAAACTGCCATCTATCGAATAACTACTACATTTGGTGAACATTTGAAGTAAGTTTACCTGTTTTAATCCATGATAAGAATCCACTTTCAGGAATTCTGTTGAGAAATAGGTATGAGAATTACAAAGGCTCACATGTTGAACATGTTCTTTTGGGGCTTTCATGATTCCTACTGGGAATTAACAGCTTGGATTTAGACTTAATATTTATATTTTAAAATTGGACCTATCATATAAGCTTTGGGGCCTTCTTTCATATAGACAACAAAGAAGATAGAAAGTTATAAAAGCAGTAAATGTAATTTCATATAGATATATATGAATTATGTATGTAATTTTTTTTAATTACCAAAACATCCTTATGAGAGAAAAAAGGCAAAAAATGGAGTACCTTTTCAGAAAACCATATTAAAAATAATTCTGATACTACATCTTGGTCAGCTAACTGAGACTTGGGGTGAGCAGAGTGTTCCATAAACGAGTCCTTGGTACTTTGTGAATCATGCTGGAAAAACAGTGACAGATCATAACACCTTTGGAAACGGAACCAGAGAGAAAACCACAAATGCCAAACCTGTTTATATTTAGTTTCATTGATGTTTATTGCTTTCTTCTCATGAAACATCTAGTTAGGCAGGATAAGGGATACAAGTTATTAACTGTGTTTATCACAATTATAAATGAACTTTAGAGTACATAAGAGATTGCTTTTTCTGTATGCAGAACTATCAATAAATAGTTCAGAACTTCCTCATACTGCCTGCTTTTAGAAACAGCAATATATTTCCTTTTACTTCCATAATACCCAGCAGAAATAGGTTTTTATGGAACACTTGGTTCTGTTTGGGAATGTAAAGAGCTGTAAGAGGTTTATTCACTTGTATAAAAACAAAATTTTATCTAGAGCCTTCTAGATCTGTGCTCTCCAATACGATAGCTGCATATGGTTGTTTAAATTTAAATTAACTAAAAATTCAGTTTGTCAGTCACACTGGCCACATTTTAAGCCCTCAGTAACTACATATGGCTAGTGGCTGCCATATTAGCTTAGATCTAAAACATTTTTGTCATTGCAGAAAGTTTATTGGGACAGCACTGTTCTAGACAATACACTTAGCACTTTATACATGTTTTTTTCATTTCCTTTTCTCAAAGAGTCTGTGAAGTGTAGAAGTTATCATAACTCTACAGATATGGAAACTGAGGCTCAAGGAGGTTAAGAACTTGCCTAATAGCACAGTCTAGTTGGCATTAGAACATGAACCTGAAATCAGGTCTTCCTACTCTTAAAATGCCACCTTTTCTCCCTGTACACTGGACTGCCTCTAAGATGTAAGGTGCCATGGAGGATGCTCGATGGATGTGGAGCGTGAAATAGTTGTATTGATGATAGAGCAAAAACAGGGAGAAAGGGGGACACAGGGAGTTTTAGATAAGAAAGGGGGATAGATGACTGATTGAAAAAAATTAGAATGAAATTCTGCCTTCGTTTCTTTTCTCTGGGAAGAGCCATGTTTTAAACATGATGAGGTCAGCAGAGACTATTTTGTATGTCTAGGACAGAATGGTGTGTTGGGAAAAAAGATGTGGAGTTAAAACATTTGGATTCATGTCTAGTGACGTCATTAACTGTCTGTGGTTGCGGTCAAGTTCCCTAATGATTTAACTTGCCCATGATTATGCAGAGCCAGAAGTCAGACTCAAATCTTTCTGACCCAGAGTCTCTCCACCGGTGTCTGTACTCTTAACTGGTAGGCTGTGTTGTCTCCCCTAACCTCGGACTTCTTCACAAATGTCTGTTGACCTCTGTTACCCTCTTGTGGAAGAGGTGTGTCATTCGGCCTCACTGGCACCTAGAGGGAGTACACACAGTAAAGTACTTGAAGTGGTTCAACTGGAGGCAGCTGCAAGGTTTAAGCTAGCAGAGATGTAAGGCAATTTGGGGTGGTTCGTAGTGAAATTATTATAATGAGACTTTTTTGGGCACTTTTAAAACTGGTAACTTTCTGTAACCTGGAATTTTACCATTTAATAATAACATCTTCAGCAGCCAGAAAACCAGAATCTTTCATTGTATTCAGTTTTTGCCCAAAAGTTTAAAAGGAAGTTTTCTACTAGTTTCGGTATATATTTGCCCTAATTTTGTCAAGGTAATGCATTTTAGTGGGGGTGAGCGTGGGGAGAGAACTCCGTTTCCCCATCCACGACATGACTTATGTTCAAAGGGAAAACTAAATCTAAACCACCAAGCTGTTACCTTTGAAAACGATTAGTGGAGTCTATTGTGTTTTAACCAAACATTTTAGTTTAAAGGATTTTATATTAAAGGCAATTCAAATACTCCACAGCTCAAAGATAATGTTGGAATCTGGTTTAAATAAAATAATAAAATCCAGAAAATCTGCCAGGCCTGGAACTCTGCACAGCAGGTTCCATAGCAGAGCAGGTTAAAATCGATGCTTTCACTTGTCAGTCTTAATTTGCTTTGGTCTTTTAGAAGGTAGAAGCATGCTGTTACTGAATGCAAGCCCTCCTCCTCATTAGATTAAGGAGGGTTTTCATCCAGCTTTCTCAGAAGTACTAAATAAGTGAAGATTTCTATTTGTTTTTAATTGTTTTGAAAAATATTGACTCTGTGCTCTGTGGTTCACTTAATATGCTTAATGTAAAATAAAGCTTATGCTTTGAATTTATGTTTCATTTAGTGCTGTGCAAGCATCTGCAGAACATCAGAAAAGACTTCAACAGTTCTTGGAGTTCAAAGAATAGCTCAGTAATATAAACTGTGTTCATTACACTGCTGATACAGCTACAGATGGGACAGTAAATGTTCAGCATTCTTGGATCAGAAGAAAATGGACTAATTAGATGCTTCCTTTGTCGTGGTGGTTGCTTTGAAAACTATACTTTAATGGGAGAAATCATGGAAAGAAATTCTCAACAGAATAACTGAAAACTGCCTTTTCTGTACCTATTGCTTTTTGTGTGTGTGGTATAATAAAATCTTTATTCAGTTTTACAGAAGCCTCTATGGCGGTAAAAATGTCTCTAGCTTCTATAGCTTAATAATAATAGCTGGAAAATTTTTAGAATTTACTTTTGAGCTGAGTAGAGCTAGTTCAGAAGGTAAAATAGGTTGACTTGATTCAATCTTCCTAATTGTGCTGAGAGTTTTAACTCTCTGTACACTCGAAATCCATAAGCCTTTTAAGAGTTTTTTTTTTTTACTGAAGGATAAAAGTGGTAACAGCGCAGAAAAATTCACAGAAAAATTACTGTTTCAAGGACATATTTTGTTAATCTGGTAGGTTGTGTTTTTCTTTCCAGGGACAAATTAAATTTGCATGATTGTCCAAAAAGGATCTCAATTTACAGATGCTAACTCTGTGTAAAGGAATGTGGAAAAATTCAGTTCTTAAGTTACAAGATTAAACATTCACATTTGGTTTTCGAAAGACGATTGACAACTATGAATTTGTTTTGTATCATGCTGGTAAACAATAAGTATATGGGTATTTTCCCAACTAGTTTTGCTTTCTTTTTCTGGAACAAGATATTAAGTGATTGCAGAGGTTTTCAAGTGAGAGAAGTTTTGCAACAAAAACCAGGAAACTTTCCCTTTTTGCTCTCCATTCCCTCCACCCCCACCCTTCATCTTCATTAGATCAGATTATGTGGTGAAGCCTGTTTGGCTTCACAGAGGGAGCAGCCTTTGCCGTGTTAACTGGCTAATAAAAATATATTAGGAAAATCTTTACAACCAGAAACAACTTAGTCATCAAATAGCAAGTGAAACCAAAATGTCGGAGGGCTTACTGTACTTGGGAGTATGTCGTATGTCCCAAAAGTGAGCGAGGTAATTTTATAATTTATTAGATCAGCTTCTTTGGAGATGAAAGATAGGAAGTCCCACTGGTAGGTATTCACTGTTGGCATAGGGCTGAAATGCTTCCTTGTAATTCTTTTCCTATTGTTCCCTCTACTTTCCCCCAATTTCTTCTTTAAAGCCAGTACAGTATTGTATATGAATCTTTAATGTGGTATGTATGTCTGCCATTTGTCTGATTACTTGATGCATTATATCTTTATTCCTTTTGTTTGTTGCCCCTTCAACCAGCACATGCCAAATTATAAATGAATCCTGCTGGCTTTTAGAGTGTCTTTAGGAGACAATTCCCCAGTTGTCAAGTGTTTGGAGTATTTAGGCTAATTGCTACTTCTTTCTTTCTTTCTTTTCTTCCTTTCCTCCTTTCCTCCTCTCTCTCTCTCTCTCTCTTTCTTCCTCTTCTCATCTGAAGTGGGGTGCTCTCTTTTTTGAATATGAACATTGAATTTTGAATGTGGTAGTTCCTTGGAGATGACCAGAAGATTGTGGCTAGGTTGACTGAAAACTGTTGGGTTCCATGTTTTAGAGCTATTGAGCTTTTTCTGTTCCACTCCGTGCTGCCCCTGGCTGAAGCATTTTGGGAGAAAAGGACTCTTAACCTTCTGCTTCCACTGAAGAATAATTGTGGTATGTGACCCATTGGATTCCTGAGAGTGAGGATGGGATGATCCCTTTAATATCTGACTAAGTTTAGGGTTTTGCCGTTTCCCATATACTTTGGGAAAAGGTATATTTGATGAGCAATGTGAACATTTCTGAGGTGTTCATCTCTATTTTCTATCAAGGGAATGTGTTGTGTACAAAATACAGGTCACATAATGTCCACATGGTGGAGATTTGGAAACTGCCTCCACAAATCTGGACTGTATTTAGTAGATAAGAGAGTCAGTTCCTTTTCCCCATTGTGTGGATAATCTACACACCATCTGTTTGGGTAGGGTGTTGCTCAATCACCTGTTATTAAAGAGAGCTCCTTCTCCTTTGTACAAGGAAGAGGATCTTAGGAAGGCCAAGAGGAGGGAAGCATTTCCTTTCATGAGGTCACATCCTGCCTGTGAGCCCACTGATGCTATGACATTGACCTGAAAGTTAGAGCATGTTCTTTAAAAGCTTTTCTTTGTCAGTACAAAACATGGTTCTGTCAGCTCTTGTAGTGTTTGCTTGACCTTATGGAAGGTATAAATTCACATAGCATCTTTCCCAGGGAACTAGGAAACTGTCCTACAATAAACCATGTACAGTTGAGTGGCTGTGGATAAGCAGCAGTTTGTCACTTTGCTGGATTTGTTCCTTGGTAATTGTTTTGTATATCTTCCTGTAAATATGGTAATCTGTTTATATCCTTTTGTATATCACTGACACTGAATTGGGTAGAAAAATAAATTGACAGTTTTTCTGAACGGGACTACTAAAATACGTGTATCCTCGAGGTCAATTTAATTTCTGGTGTGTGTGTGTTTCTTGAGCCATTTAGTCTCAGTTGCTTATAAAACTTGGAAAGGTTTAACTTTTTGAGAAATGAGGCGCTCTTGCCCCTAACTGGACTGATTTGGTGGGTGATCTGTGTTCAATGAGAACTAAGGAGACTGAATTCTGAAGGTCTCTTCCAAATCTAAACCAAGGATGCAGGTGCTGAAAGGCATCTCTTTTCTGGCTGGAATAGTGTTTTGAGTGGATCATATTCCCCAAGGCTAACAGTTATGTCTGTCAGCTTTACTTAAATTAGTCTGAACTTCACCTCAAGGTAGTTAAGGTGCTACACGAAGGCCCTCAACTCCCTCTTTTGCTCTCCCAACCCATAGTCTTCTTTCTCTAAAACCAAATAGCTTAAAACAAAGATAGCTCTAATTCCACAGTTAACAGTCCATCTATTCGTAGCAAGCTGCTGACCACCATTTTAAAATAAGCAAAACTGTTTTTGTGTTAAGGGGAATAAGACAAGGTGGGACAAGCACATACCCCCGTAGTTCTCAGTCATGGTCCTAAGCAACCTTCACATTGCTGTAGTGATTTGTACGTTGATCCAGAGCTAGCTAATCATTCAGAAACAGTCACCAAATGGCTGTTACGGCCCAGCTATTAGAAACAAATTGAACTGTGAACAAGACAGTCCTTGCCCTTGAGGAGTTTATAATCTAATGCAGTGGCATTTGAAACTTGGACCCAGAAACATGAGATTCACAGGGAGTGCCCATTAGAGGTGTAGAGTCGGGCCTCCACTGCAGGGCAGACTTGGCTTCAGGAGGTCTGGACTGGTTCCCAAGAGATGTAGTTTGTAACAAATTCTAAGCAGTGGTCTGAATCACACTGGGAGAAGGGTTTACTTTAGATCAGGAGTTAATCAAACTTAGCATGCATCAGAACCTTTGGAAAGCTTATTAAAACAGATTGCTGGGCCCCACCTCCAGCATTTCTGATTCAGTAGGTTTGGGGTGGGGCCCAAGAGTTTATATTTCCAGCAAGTGTCAGGTGATGCTGATGCTGCAAGTTAGGAGACCACACTTTGAGAAGCACGGCTCAAGTGGATTTCTCTTATGTGGGGCTCTCAGATGAGTGTCTGAAGCACATGAACTATTATTTGCTAGAAGGTAGACTTCTTCCATCTGATTCACTTACTGGAAAGCTTGAAGAATATGGTTAGACCCCATAGGTAAGATTGGAATGCTGAGAAATAGGTTTCATATACTTACCTTGAAATTGGAGCAGGTGATAGATCATGAGTTGCCCTGCCATGCCATTATGTGCTTGTGCTCATGTTCCCTTGCCTGAATTTCTGCCTTGGCACGTTTCCCATCCTTCACAATGAGCTTAGCCTTTCCAAATACTCCCAGATAGATTTCCATGTGTTTTTTCAATGCTTTGTCATTCCCTCTTTGGACCTTAACTGATTACAAATCCGTGTCCCCTTGTAGACTATGAACTCCCTCTCCTCCCAGGATTCCAGTCACATTTTCTTAATCTATCATCTATATCTTATCTTCTCTATTTTAATATTTTTGACTTTCTATGCTTTATTCTGGATAGTTCCTTCTGACCCATTTTTTTTTTTTTTAGATTTATTTATTTTGAGAGAGAGCACAAGCTGGGGAGGGGCAGAGGGAGAGGGAGAAGCAGGCTCCCCACGGATCCCAGGACCCTGAAATCATGACCTGAGCCGAAGGCAGCCGCTTAACTGACTGAGCCACCCAGGCACCCCCTGACCTATCATTTTCTTCAACTAAGTCTAATCAGCAGTTAAATTTATCTGTGAACTCATGTAGACTATGAGCTCCACTAACAATAATTTCCCAATAAATGAGTGAAAATTAGCGGTCCTTTCTAGGGTTCCTTGAGTTTTCATCTTTAGCAGATCTTTATAATTCTGAAATCTAGAGGGTTTTTTTTATTGGTTAAGTTTGGTGACAATTTTTTTTTAACTTTTCTTTAAAATTTTTTATTGTTATGTTAATCACCATACATTACATCATTAGTTTTTGATGTAGTGTTCCATGATTCATTGTTTGTGCATAACACCCTGTGCTCCACGCAGAACGTGCCCTCTTTAATACCCATCACCAGGTTAACCCATCGCCCCACCCCCCTCCCCTCTAGAACCCTCAGTTTGTTTTTCAGAGTCCATCGTCTCTCATGGTGGTGACAAAATGTATTTGGCAGCAAAACCTGACCTGAATTGATGTGGGGCTATTTGTAGTATTTCATATAGTTTGACTATGCTTATAGTCATAGTATGTTTGACTGTGAGGTGCTGTCCCATACCCCACGAGAGTGTTATGTAATATGCATCATTATTACCTTTCTAATATCTGAAAAGTTCTTTATTCTGAAACATCTGGCTTCAGGAGTTTAAGACAAGGTGGTGTAGACCCGTTTTTGTAAAATGCTGTTAATTCTTCCATTCACTCACTGCCTACCGTATTACCAGACCCTGAGATAGGCACTGATTGTACAAGGTCATAGACCTTGTCCTCAAAGCATTCGCCCCCCTGTGTGGGAGAAGTAAATGGAGGCAACCCTTGTTGGCAAAGAACCTTACTTACACAATTGTTGTGTCTTGCTATTGCTGTGGTTGATTGAGCATCTATTCTGCTCCTAGCCTATTCCAACCAATAGTTGTTGCTTGCATTTGTGCCCACCTCCTTTATGGACCATTTCAGCACTAAATGCAGCATCTCAGGTCCTGGCGCTAGCCTGCTTCATTGCTTGCATTATTTTGCAGGAGCCGTGTGGCTCCGCCTTGCCTCCAACTGCTCGTAGTCTCCCTGCACACACATATCTTACCAGATACGGTTGAGTGTGCCTTGCAAGAAATCCTGGTGGTAAAGCAGTTCTGGAAAACCTGTGGGATGTCCCTGGCAGAGAAACATTAGAAGGTGGCCTCTCAATCACAGGCCTTTACCTTGAAAGTCTTTTAAAGATATGTTGACTCTTGATTGACTTATCCTATTTGTCTCTCAACTTATTAGTAACAGTAGTCTACAGTCTTGAAAAAATAGAATACACTAGGGGTGCTGGGTGGCGCAGTTGGTTAAGCGTCTGACTCTTGGTTTTGGCTTGGGTTGTGATCTCAGCGTCGTGGGATCACCCTGTGTCAGGGGCTTGAGATCTTTTCTCCCTCTCCCTCTGCCCTTCCTGCTCATGCTGTCTCTCTCTCAAATAAATACATAAATTTAAAAAAAATATATATATAAAATACTAGTCCCTCCCTAACATTATGACCCTTAGTTGCAAGGACACAATCCCCACCTCAGTTTAGCATAAGCATAAAAAAGGGAGTTGATTCTAAGGGTACCAGGAAAGTCTTGGTAAGCACAAATACAGATTTGCTTCTGTGAAGAACCTGGAAAGTTTTCAGGATCTCTAAATGGTTCTCTGCTTCTTTCTGCTTCAGTGCTTTATTCTGTCTCCCTGTCTTCTGGCCTTCCGCTCGCTCCAGCTGCCCTCTAGCTCCTGAGTTTATGTAATGGAGACTGGTCATTTCTGAATGACAACCACATTCCTCATTGAAAGAAATTAGCCCAAATGGATCAAGTATTCAAGAGTCTAATTAGGCTTGAGGGAAAAGGTCATGCAGTGCCAACATAGCTTCTGCAAGCTTACCTTTGTTGATTAGGAGAGAAAGGAGGGTAGGGGCAGTTACCAGAGCCTCCAAAGATAGGGGCAAAAATTTGGGCCTACAAAGGCCTACAAAGAGAGGCTGTTAAGTCCCTTTGCTTTGGGTTCGGACCCCAAAAGGCTGCACCCTAGAGGGAAGGGTAAAGAGGAAATAGAACGAATGCATTGTAGTTGAGTTAGAATTCCCATTAAATTGATTTGTGGTAATCCCTGTTTGCCAGTGTTTCTAGGTTCTGGTAGAAACTATCATAAATCCTCTGTGGAGAAAAACAACATCCTAGGCTTCAATTATTTTTACAAACAAGTTTTCAAATACAGTGTCTGCACACAATTAAAAATAACCAGGCATAGGAAGAGACAACATGAATGAGAACAACAAAAGCAAGAGACAATAGAATAGACCCATAGGGGCTCCAGATTGATTAGTTAGGAGACAAATTAAATTAATTTATGTATATTGTTTTTATTTTAATTCCAGTATAGTTTGCATACAGTGTAATATTAGTTTCAGGTATACAACTTAGTGATTCAACACTTCCATACAACATCTGGTGCTCATCGCAACAAGTGCACTCTTTGATCCCCATCACCTGTTTAGCCCATTCTTCTACCCACCTCTCCTCTGTTAACCAGTTTGTTCTCTACGGTTAAGAGTCTGATTGTTGGTTTCTCTCTCTCTTCTTTTTCCTTTGCTAATTTGTTTTGTTTCTTAAATTCCACATATGAATGAAATCATATGGTAATTTGACTTTCTCTGACTGCCTTGTTTCACTTAGCATTGTACTCTCTAGCTCCATCATAGCAAATGGCAAGATTTCAGTTTTAGGGCTAAATAATATTCCATTGTATATATATACACCCCATCTTCTTTATCCATTCATCTATGGTTGGGCACTTGGACTGCTTCCATAATTTGTCTGTCGTAAATAATGCTGCTCTAAACGTAGTGGTGCATGTATCCCTTTGAATTAGTGTTCTTATATTCTTTGGGTAAACACCCAGTTAGTGGGATTACTGGATTGTAGGGTAGTTCTATTTTTTTTTTTAAACAGTTTTTTTTTAAGATTTATTTATTTATTTATTTATTTGAGAGAGAGAGAATGAGAGATAGAGAGCATGAGAGGGAAGAGGGTCAGAGGGAGAAGCAGACTCCCTGCCGAGCAGGGAACCCGATGCGGGACTCGATCCTGGGACTCCAGGATCATGACCTGAGCCGAAGGCAGTCGCTTAACCAACTGAGCCACCCAGGCGCCCAGGGTAGTTCTATTTTTAACTTTTTTTTTTAAGATTTTATTTTTTTATTTCAGAGAGAGCACAAGCAGGGGGGAACAGCAGGCAGAGGGAAAGGGAGACTCCCTGCTGAGCAAGGAGCCCGATGTGGGACTTGATCCCAGGACCCTGGCATCATGACCTAAGCCGAAGGCAGATGCTTAACTGACTGAGCCACGCAGGTGCCCTATTTTTAACTTTCTGAGGAAATGCCATACTGTTTTCTACAGCGGCTGCACCAGTTTGCATTCCCACCAATGCTGCATGAGGGTTCCCCTTTCTCCACATCCTCACCAACACTTGTTTCTTGTGTTTTTGGTTTTAGCTATTCTGACAGGTGTGATATGATATCTCATTGTGATTTTGATTTGCATTTCCCTGATGAGTGATGTTGAGCATCTTTTCATGTGTCTGTTGGCCATCTGTATGTCTTCTTTGTAGAAATGTCTGTTCATGTCATAAATTTTTAAATAATTATGATTAGTATGTTCAGTAAGATTAAAAATGAAATTTTAATTTGTTGGAAAACTAGAAACTATGTATATATGTAGTAGAAACCATATAAAACTATAAAATTTGAAAAAGCACCACAGAAATTCTAGGGTAGAAAAATAGAATAGTTAAAATTAAGAAGTCAGTGGATAGGTTTACCTGCAGATTAGATATAGCTGGAAAGAATTACTTGAAAGATAGGTCAGAAGAAATTATTCAGAATAAAGCAGAAAAGTCAAAAATATTAAAATACAGGAGACAGGTTAAAACAGATGATACAATGAGAAACTCTGCAGGTGTAATTGGAGTCCTGGAAGGAGGGGAAGATCTAATGGGGCAGAGCAGTTTTGAAGATTTAACAGCAGAGAACTTTATGAAATTGTTGCAACATCAAGCCACAGATTTAAAAAGCTCTATGAACCCTAAGTAGATAAAGAGAATACGTACTGAGGTACATCATAGTAAAAGTGCTAAAAACCAAAGACAAAGTCTTAAAAGTAGCCAGAGGAGGAAAAAAAAAACAAAACATTGCTTTCAAATGAGCAACAACTAGACAGCTAACTTCTCAACAAAAACAACTGAAGACAATGGAGTGCAAATTCTAAAGTTCTGAAAAAAATCTACTAACCTAGAATTCCATACCCAGCATTAATCTATAAAAATGGTGAAATAAAAACGAATGAACAAAAGTTGAGAGATTTCAGCAGGTCATACTGAAAGGAACTTAGTGGGGGCGCCTGGGTGGCTCAGTCAGTTAAGTGTCTGACTCTTGATCTCAGTTCAGGTCTTGATCTCAGGGTGGTGGGTTCAAGCCCCATATTGGGCTCCACACTGGGCATGGCGCCTACTTCAAATAAATATAAATAAAAGGAACTTAATTTACAAAGGCAGTTTTTTTCAGGGAGAAGAAGGAAGGGGAGTCAGAAGAAATTAAGAACAACAAAAAAGGTAAATATGGCATATAAATCAGAATATTTGGGAGTTAAAATATCCTAGGGTGCCTGAGTGGCTCAGTCAGTTAAGCATCCAACTGTTGGTTTTGGCTCAGGTTGTGATCTTAGGGTTGTGAGATCCAGCCCTGGATGGGGCTCCGAGTTCAGGCAGAGTTTGCTTGAGATTCTCTCTCTCCCTCTCCCTCCTCCTCTGCCTCTTCCCCAGCTCATGTGCACACTCACTCTTGCTCTATCTCAGATAAATAGATAGATGATAGATAGATAAATGAATTCTTTTTTTTAAAAGATTTTATTTATTTATTTGAGAGAGAGAGAATGAGAGCACGAGAGGGAAGAAGGTCAGAGGGAGAAGCAGACCCCCCTGCTGAGCAGGGAGCCTGATGCAGGACTCGATCCTGGGACTCCGGGACCATGACCTGAGCCGAAGGCAGTCGCTCAACCAACTAAGCCACCCAGGTGCCCAATAAATGAAATCTTTAAGGAGTATATCCTAAGGTCTTTACATTGGAAAGAGAGTAAAAGTGCCAGCAGTAGATTTTAGCATATTAAAGGATGTGCACTGTGGCTTAAGTATAGCCATTGAAAGAATAGTAAAAGTTTCAAGTTCAGGCAGGAAAAGCATGGAATACCAATATAAATATGTATATATATAAATATATATT
The DNA here is from genome assembly GCF_009762305.2 of Zalophus californianus. Lineage (NCBI taxonomy): Eukaryota > Metazoa > Chordata > Mammalia > Carnivora > Otariidae > Zalophus > Zalophus californianus. The sequence continues at coordinate 43,122,291 of NC_045598.1, read as the reverse complement.
TATTTTATATAAATATAAAAGTAAGTAGGGGGGGAAAAATCTAGAATAGGCAAGAAAAAGAGAATGCACATAGCAAGATACAGATTTAAACCCAATATGTCAGTAATTGAATTAAATAGAAATGGACTAAATTAAAACAAAGATTATCAAACTAAATAAAAAACAAAATTCAACTGTTTGCTGCCAACAAGAGCCACATTTAAAACATAAGGATAGATATGTTGAAAATAAAAGGATAGGAAGAGATAAACATGCAAACACAAAAAAGAAGCCGACCTACTTGCATTAATTTTTTTTTTTTAAAGATTTTATTTATTTGACAGAGAGTGAGTGCACAAGCAGGAGGAGTGGCAGGCAGAGGGAGAAACAGACTCCCTGCTGAGCAAGGAGCCCGATGCAGGGCTCGATCCCAGGACCCTGGGATCATGACCTGAGCTAAAGGCAGATGCATAACCAACTGAGCCACCCAGACACCCTAGGTGTATTAATTTTTGACAAAGTCTACTTCAAGGCAAAAAACTTACCAGAGGTAAAGAGGGGCACTTCAAAATAAAAGATTCAGTTCATGAGAAAGATACAGTGCTAAATGTTAATGCACCTCATAACAACCTCAAAGTACATTCAATCAAAATTATGGGCAAAAGATGAAGAGGCACTTTTTTTTTCTATCCATGAAGTTGTTATTTACATTCCTGTTAGTTGACATACAGTATTAATATTAGTTTCAGGTGTACAATGTAGTGATTTAATGCTTCCAAACAACAGGTACTTAAAAAGAAAGGTATTCAAATGGCTTATAAGAGGAGGTAGATATTCAGCGCCATTAGTTATGAGGGAAATAAAAATTTAAACTATACTGACATCCCACCACACACCCATCAGAAGGGCTTCAGAAGACTGACAATGATAGGTGTTGAGTATATGGAACAACTAAAATTGCCATAGAATTGTTGGAAGGAGTGAACAAATGAGCAGTAACTACTAAAGCTAAACCTATGGCCATCCTAGAATCTATCAGTTCCATGAATTGGTATATGCCCCAGAGAAATTAGTGCACGTTCCCACCAAAAGTCATTTACGAAGGATGCTTGTAGCAGGATTTTTCACAATAGCCCCAGATTGGAGACAATTCAGATGTCCATCACTATAGTAGAATGGATAAATGTGCCGAACTTTTACAATACGATTTTACACAGCAATCCAAAGAATGAACTATTGCCATGTTAAACAATGTGAATGAAGTTCATAGACACAATATTAAGCAAAAGGAGCCAGACATATAGGATATATACTGTGATTGCACTTATATGTGTTTCAAGAACAGGTAAAATAATGTTTTCACCCTAAGTCAGAATAGTGGTAATGGGGAGAGGGGTAGCGTATTGACTTGGAAAGTTGTGGGGAAACCTGAGGTGCTGGAAATGTTCTGTAGCTGGATTTGGATTATGTGGGTGTATACATATGAACATTCATTGAACTGTATATGTAAGGTTTCTATATTTTATACCTCAATTTAAAAAACACGACAGAACCACCTACAAGGAGGAATAGACAAGTCTACCATATCACAAGGTATTTTACTCACCTCTCTTAGCAACTGATAAAATAAGTGGATTTTAGAAATCAGGAAGGCTGTAGAATATTTGAATGACACGATCAGCAAACTTGTTCCAGTGGGCACCTATGGAACATTGCGTCTAACTGAAGAACATGCATTCTCTTCAAGCTTACATCGAACATTTACACATCTGGCCGGACGTGGGTCCATAAAGCAAGCCTCAACAAATTTCAAAGGATTAAAATCATTTAGAGTATGTTTGACCGTAAGACAGTTAAGGTGGAGATTGGTTAAAAGTGTTAATTAGAACACTCTATATGTTTGGAAATGAAGAAATACCCCTTAAAATAGCCCACAGGTCAAAGAAGAAACCACATGGGTGGGAAAAATGATTGTAATCAGGTGATCATGAAAATACATGTTGACACTTAGGAGATACAGCTAATGCCGTGCTTAGGGGGAAATTTGTACCCTTAAATGCATAGATTTATGCCCTTAAATGCATAGATTAGAAGAAAGACTGAAGTCAGTGAGCTAGGTACCATCTCAGAAAGCTAGAAAGTGAATTTAATCTCTAGTCTTTACCACTTCTATACCTTTTCAGTGCACATGTGGTAATGTATTATAATTTCAAGTTTACTAGCGATCCCTGGAAACTGCGACCTCGGAGTTCCTGGGGTTCGGGGATCATGTCTTATTCCTTATAACCCCAGTGCCTATATTAAGTGCCTTGCATGTGGTTGATATGTGTTTGAACTGAATTGAGTTCATCCCCAGTGCCTTGGGACTTTTGAAACCCAGGGTCTCAGACTCAAGGGCTTGCAAAAGCCAGACAGGTGACGTGAGGAGCGAGGCGGACCAGATGGGGTACCGGCAACCTGGAGGGCGTGCACTCCCTCTGGAAGGAGGACCGCCACTGCTTGGCCCTGGTTGTCGCAAAGGGAGCATGTTGGCCCGAGAGGACTAGATCTCCCCATCTGTTTATAAGAAAGCACAAATTCAGATTTTGATGTGAAATCTCCATTTTTAAAGTGTTGGAAACTAATTAATTAAAAAAAAAATAGAGCACGTGCCAAAGCAAACTACATGGCCCTAAGGCTGCCAGTTTGCAACCTCTGTTTTATTTCACACCTTACGCGGTGGAAATGTGTTTCATGTCTCAGTAGCCCAGCCAGCAGACTCTTAAGTAGCCTCTTCCATTGAGTATACTTCTGCCTGAAGAGAAGGGTCGTGGCGGCTTCCTAATTGGATTTCTGGGTCCTATCTGTAAGAAGTTTGCAGTGTTCTTTAAAGCCTCCTTTGTAGTTGGCTGTTTACCCCAGCTGAATCAGACATGAATTGCCAAAGATTTGTTTTCCTCCTTTTGTTGTAATATTCTTAATGATGCATTCTGACTTTTTCACTCTGTTTTCTACACATTTGTCACCACTTCTGCTTTTGGATCTTCATGCTGGAAAATCTGAGGCTTACATGGAAGATTGATTTTTAATGCCCCTTGCGTTGTTTTTCAGCTGTAACATTTGCATGCAATTATGACATTTTAAAAATAGGAGACCACGGGGTTTGAAAAAAAAGAATCTTCTGGGCGGATGAGCAAATGGAACGGCCGGCCTTTAATTTTGTTAACATCCCAATTACATCGTGGTAACCCTTGTGACGATTTCTGTCCCTTGTAATGCAACACCTGGTTTTTGTTCCAGGGACAGAGCCCAAGCCTGGCTGACTCAACCCTTGCTCAATTGTGAAAGAGTTGGCTGGAAGGCTCGTGTTTCCCACTGGCCAGCAGAGGTCACTATTTCAAAATTGTTAGTGGAGAAATGTCTTGTCCACACCACTTCTCATTTGTTTGGGGGGAGGTTTTATTCATAGTAATGGCGGGAGATTTATTTTTTTCATACTTTTCTGTATTTTCTAAATGTTATTAAAAATTGTATGTATATATATTATATTTATATATATATTATGTTTAAAATTGCTGATGACTTGAGTGGCCTTCCATAGATAGATGCTTATAGAGTGATCACTGCCACCATTTTTTGAGCACCTGCTAGGTGCTGGACCCTGGACTCTATGCAAATTCTCTTTAATAGCCATTGATCTGCCAGGGTTGTCTTGACGTTTACCTCAGTTTTCCTGGAAGAGGAACCTGAGGCAAGAAGTGAGATGATTTGCTCGAGGACACATAGCTAAAAGAGGAGGGATTCAGATGCAGGAAGATCTGTCTTCAAAGCCAGGCTCTTAGTTTTCTTGGGAGCTGTACTTTTTTTTCCCCAAAGAAGGAATATTTTATCAGCTTGAAGCCAACAATCACCAAGAATGTATGAGAGGAGTATGTTATTTTTGAAGTAAAACCTTAGAAGTAGCTTGCTATTTTTCCTTTGCAAATTTCAGCCTGTGGTTTTCTTGAAGAAACTAGACTTGACTCCTTGTCTTTGAAACTGGGAACCAATGATGTTCTGTCAGGCTCTGCTCCTTTGCCTCGGGAAAACAGAACATTATAATACATTGTCTCCAAAAATGTCTCAAGCTTAAGACTTATTTAGTGAGTCAAGTTTACTAAAAAGATTTCTAACTTCAATTTATAAGTCCAGTGGAAAACTTCCTAACTTTGGAAATACTGCTTGTGAATGAAAAGATAAATCTGTTTTAGTGGACTTTTATTTATTCATGTTTTAAAACATGAATAAGTCACCAGGCTTTTCCACAAAGCTAGAGAGTTATGAGAGGACAGCTGTGTTCATCACCAGATAATGAGTGGTCAGTTTGACCCCCCTGTTCTCACTGAAGAGGTCATGTGAGAACAGCAAGAAAAAGCTTTGTATCTTTTGGGCCGCTATAAAAGGACATTGGGTTCTGGAATCAGTCTTCCAAATTGGCCTGGCATACTGCAGTCCATCATTCTCATTTCAAAAATTTTTAATGTTTTTGTGGTTGCTATTAACTATAATAATAAATAATAACAATTACTATTATTATTAGAACAGAAGACCATATTACCCTTTGAGATATTCCTAATTAAATAATAAGATGGAGCTGGCTTATTTTCTTTGTCAACAAATATTTAACCAGTTTTTACAAGGATAGCAAGTAGCTCAGAGTAGCCAAACTAAGTCTCTAGTTGGGGGAGATAGGTGATGAATATAAACAAATGTCATGTGGTGGTGAGTACTCTGAAAAACAAGTAGGTAGTAGATAGCACAGTGGGATGCTGTTTTAGGTGGGCTGGTCAGGGAAGGCCTTCCTGGTAAAGCGATGTTTGGCCAGAGACCTGAATGAGGTAAGAGACAGAATATGTGGATACCGGGGGAAAGGTCCCAGAGAACAGGACCCCAGTACCAGAGCATGCTTGATAAGTTCAAGAGATAGCAAAGCAGGAAGGGTGGCTGGGCACAGTGGGGGAGAGGATGTGGGGGGAAGGGAGGTCAGAGACAGGAGGGGACCAATCCATGTCAGGCCTGGTAGGCTACAATAAGGACTTTGCTCTTACTCTGAGTCAGAGGCAGCCACTGGAAAGTTCTGAGCAAAGGAGTAAACGGGCCCACTTATGCTTTTAAAAATTCAACCTGGCTGTTCTGTGGAAAGTAGACTGGGGAGAGCAGGTGGCCGGGAAGAATGAAAGCAGGGAGACTACTAGTTAGGAGGCTACTATATTGTCTGGTTCCGTTTCCCTGCAAATACCATGATGTGCTGAAAACCAAAACAAGTTGTTATGAAAGAGCAGTTGCCTAGTAATGAGAGTGAGGAAGGGGTATAACTTAGTGGCCTGGCAATTGCCACACCTTGCTTCCAGAAACCACCATTAAGGATGAGGAATGCCTTGGGTCACCCAGGGGAAGTTCCAAACCTGAAACTGCTACTTCCAGACCCTGGGCCTCTCCCTTCCCTCCCCTCCCTGTCACTCCCAGCTCCCAGGCTTGTCAGGTTTCCTTCCTAAGTAGAGCTGCATTTAGCCACTTCTGTCCATCCCCACTGACCCCACCACCTAAGTCCAGGCTCCCCAGCATTGCTCTCTGGGGCTTCTCCGGACGATTCTAATAGCATCCGCACTTGCCTCTTTCTCCATCCACTTTCCACACAACAGGTAGAATGGTATTTTCAGAACAGATCGGATCATGTCAGTCTCCAGCCTAAAATTCTTCATTAATTTTGGATCCAGCCTTTTCCCTTCCCCAGTCTCATCTGGGGCCTTGCCTCCCCTCACTCCATGGCTTCCATTCCCACTGCCCTTCCTTCACTGCCTGGAAGGGATCGCCGTTCCTCTCATCTCAGGGCTTTGTCGCATACTTGACCATCTGCTGGAAAGCTCTTCCTCAGCTCCACAACCAGAGACTTTGTGTCCTCTGAAATTCCAGTTGAATCATCACCTCCTCAGGGAAGCCTTTTGTGACTTCATCAAGCCTCTGACTCCTCCTCCCACTTCACAGCCTCTCATCACGTGGAGCATTTCTCCTTCAGGGCCTGATCTTTGCTGGTTCGTATGATTCCCAGATGTGCATTCATTTGTATGATTGGCTGACTACTTTGTGTCCACTACCAGTTGGGGAAGCTCTGTGAATCTCTGGCTCCTTAGGACAGCTCCTGGGCACGGTAGGGTCTCAGTCAGTATTGTTGGATCAAGATGGAGGGTCCTCTGGACACACTACTTCAGACCTCTCCGAATGACTTTCCGGAAGGCCCGCACATCCTTTAGTAACTCCTTCACTCACTCTATTAACTTATGCCTAGATTCACCCATAATTCCCTGAGTGTGCACGGATACCAGGCACTGTGCTCGGTACTAGGGCTAGGGTGGCACCTAAAACCATTCCTGCCCCCAGAGAGCGAGGGGCACTCAGAAGGCTTTCAGCGAGGAGAGCAACATGGTTGGATCAGTGATTTAGAAAGACCACTGTGGCTGCTGGGAGGAGACCCAGCTGGGAGGCTGGTCCAGTGATTCAGACTAGAGATGATGAGGCCTGTTGTGTGCTACAGCGTGGGATGGAGAGAAGTACCTGGGAGGTAGGAATCACAGGCCTCAGGGACTGGATGTAGGTGGAGGAGAGAAGGAGGCTGGGAGAACCTCTAGGATCCCAGCTTGGTGGTGTCATCATTCATGTGAGCAAAAACACAGGATGCGTAGAGGAGAAAGGAGGAGAGGGGGAGGAAATGAGTGTAGTAGAACCTGGCTTATTTGTCAGTTTCTATTTCCTGAGAGAGTCTGATTAACCTGAGGCTTCATTTAGAAGAGACTCTACTTTTAGGAATAACCAACTTGACTCTTTGTTTTTAATTTGCATACAGTAAAATTCACAGTGCACAGATCTATGAGTTTTGAAAAATGCATAGAGTCGTGTAAACACTGCCACAGTCAAGATACAGAATAGTTCTCTCATGGCCCCTTCCTCCCCCAAACGGCCTCACTCCAGGTAGTCAAATCTTTTCCAGTCCTTAACTCCTGGCAATTACTGAACTGTTCTCTGTAATTTTGTCTTTTCCAGAATGTTACATCAATGGGGTCATACAGTATGTAGTCTTTTGAGTCTGGCTTCATTTACTTAGCATGATAGCATTTGATTCACTCATGTTATGTATATCAAGGATCAATTTTGGGTTATTGCCGAGTAGTATTCCATTCTGTGGACTTACCACAGTTTATCTGTTCTGCAGTTGAGAAACATTTTGTTTTATATTTTTGAGGATTACAAATAAAGTTCCTAAAAGTCTTCATGTACAGGTTTTTGTGTAAACATAGATTTTCATTTCCTACTGGGAATGGGATTGCTGGCTTGTATGGGTTGTATGCTAAGTATTATCTTTAACTTTATAAGAAAATATCAAATTGTTTTCCAAAGTGGCTGTACATTTTTACATTTCTTTTTATTATTATTATTTTAAATTTTGGAATAGTTTTATTTTTTTAATTAACATATAATGTAATATTGGTTTCAGAGGTACAGGTCTGTGATTCATCAGTCTTATATAATACCCAGTGCTCATTACATCACATGCCCTCCTTAATGTCCATCACCCAGTTACCCCAGGCCCCCAGCCCCCTATCCTCCAACAACCCTCAGTTTGTTTCCTTTGATTAAGAGTCTCTTATGGTTTGTCTCCCTCTCTGATTTCGTCTTCTTTTATTTATTTGAGAGAGAGAGTGAGAGTGAGTACGAGTGGGGGAGGGGAGGAGCAGAGGAAGAGGGACAAGCAGACTCCATGCTGCACACGGGGCTAGATCTCATGACCCTGAGATCATGACCTGAGCCAAAATCAAGAGTGGGTCGTTTAACCGACTGAGCCACCCAGGCACCTCCCCTTTTGCATTTCTACCAGCAATTTATGAGAGTTCCAGTTGCTTCACATCATTACCAACATTTGGTATTTTTCTATTTTTAAATTTTAACCATTCTAATGGGTGGGTAGTGGTAGCTCGGTGTGCTTATAATTTGCGTCCCCTGATGAGTAATGATGATGAACATCTTTTCACATGCTTATTTTCCATCAGCATATTTTCTTTTCTTTCTTTTTTTTTTTAAGTATTTATTTGATAGAGAGAGGCACAGCAAGAGAGGAAACAGAAGCAGGGGAGTGGGAGAGGGAGAAGCAGGCTTCCTGCAGAGCAGGGAGCCGGATCCCAGGACCCTGGGATCATGACCAGACGCTTAACAACTGAGCCACCCAGGCGCCCCTCCATCTGCGTATTTTCTTTGGTGAAGTGTCTCTTCAGATCTTTTGCCCATTTAAAGCCTTTGGTTGTTTTCTTTTTGTTAAGTTATAAGGGTTCTTCGTATACTCTGAATACAATTCATTAGTTGGATATATGATTTGCAAATATTTTCTCCCTGTTTGTGGCTTTTCATTCTCTTATTAATCAGTGGCTTTTGCAGAGCAAAAATTTTAATTTTTTGTCAAGTCCAATTAACACTTTTTTCCTTTATGGATTGTGCTTTTTGGCCTCATATCTAATTACTCTTTACCTAACCTAAAGTCACAAAGATTTTCTTCTATATTTTTTTCTAGAAGTCACAGCTCTGCATTTTGACCCATTTTGAGTTAATTTTTGTATAGCGTCTGAAGTGTAGGTTGAGGTTTGGTTTTCTGTATATGTGTTGCAGCTGTCCCAGCACTCTGTCAAAGGGACTGTCCTTCCTCCACTGAATTGCTTTTGTGCTTCTGACAAAATCTACTGGCCATATGTGTGTCCCATAGAATATGGACTATTCTGTTCCGTTGATCTATGTGTATATCCTTTTGTCAGTATCACACTGTCTTGATTACTGTAGCTTTATAGTGAGTTTTAAAATCCGGTAGTGAGTAAGTCCTCCATCTTTTTCTTTTTCACAATTATATTGGCCATTCGAATTCCTTCGCCTTTCTAAATAAGTTTTAGAAGTTGCTTTCTATTAAAAACTCCTGCTAGGGGGCACCTGGGTGGCTCAGTCGTTAAGCATCTGCCTTTGGCTCAAGTCATGATCCCAGGTCCTGGGTTCGAGCCCCACATCAGTCTCCCTGCTCAGCGGGAAGCCTGCTTCTCCCTCTCTCATTCCCCCTGCTTGTGTTCCCTCTCTCGCTTTGTCTCTTTCTGTCAAATAAATAAAATCTTTAAAAAACAAACTCCTGCTGGGATTTTCACTGAAGTTGTCTTGAATTTATAGATGAATTTGGGGAGAATTGACATCTTAATAGTACTTAATCTTCCAAATGATGAATATACCTCTTCATTTATTTAGATCTACTTTGATTTCGTTCATCAGCGTTTTGTGGCATAGAGATTCTGCACATATTTGTTAGATCTCTATCTAGCTATAGCTTTTTAAGTGCTATTATAAATAGTAAATTTTTTTATTTACTTAATTACTTATATTGTCCATTGAGGCATTTTATTTGCATGTATATATTACATCCCTACAAAAAGAATCCTAGGATTTTCCCTCCTGTCTTTCTTCTTCATGGTTCATGATGCCAGCTGAGGTCATCAGTACAATGAAACCAAACTGTTGGGATGGGAGAAGATTCTTCTGCCACTTTTTTAGATCTTTGAGTTGTACATCAAATCTGGGGCTGATCACTCCACAGTTGTTTAACCTGCCTGTGAGTTTCACAACATTTTCCCAGCTGTGTGGTCATCAGTGATTCCAAATTTGCCAATGTAACCATGCTTCATCATCATAGTTAGAAACTGGACTATGACTCTGGAGGATGACCTAATAAGAACCTGGCATTTGCCTCCCTTTTCAGCATTGTTAATGTTCTTGTGAGCATCTGCTAGTACATTCATGTGCACCATTATGGCAGCACAGAAAGATGGCGAAAAGAGAAATAAAAGAAATTTTATTTCTAATGGTTTATTGCTAGTATATATAAATACAATGGATTTTTCTATATTAACCTTGTATCTTGCAACCTTGATAAACTCATCATTTATCAGTTCTAGGAGCTTTTTTCTTTGGTAGATTCCCTGAGATTTTATACATGATGATAATGTTGCCTGCCAATAGAGAATTTATTTCTTTCCAACCTGTGTGTGTATATTTTTTTCCCCTTGCCTTATTGCACTTGCTTAGGACTTGCAGTGCGATGTCGAATAGGAATAGTGAAATACCCTTTTTTGTTCTTAATTTTATGGGGAAATCATTCAGCCTTTACCACTAAGTATAGTGTAAATGGGTGATGTTAGCTGTAGGTTTTGTTTTGTTTTTGTAGACGCCCTTTATCTAGTTAAGAAGGTTCCTTTTTTATTCCTAGTTTAAGTTGATTCTCACTCTCTCTAATCATATATGAGATTTTACCTAGAACATCTTTATTGGCCCTTTATTACTATGTTCCATATTGGGATTCTTCAGGGGTTTTTCTTTGTTTTATTTTTAAAAGGGCATCTTCAACTTAATAAAATGAAGTCTGGAAGTGGTGGAAGTATGTTGGATGTTTCATTAATCATCATCATCACCTCTCATTTTCTGGTTGATTTGATCTTTTTCCACCTACTCATTGAGTCTCCACAAATGCCTTGGTGGGCCAGGTACTGTCATCTTTATTTGGTAGGTGCTGTATCGAGGAACCTGGGAGAGTGACTTGCTCATGTACCTCAGCTTGATAACACCAGAGCTACAACCACTAAAGAATTAATTTTATGGACTGTCCTCAATGAAAGTCCCAAAGTGCAGGGAAGTAAACCCCGGCTTTGGACTCAGGCAGACAATCTTTAATTTTAATTAAATTAAAATTTTAATTAAATGCAGTAAAATTCATGTAACATAAAATTAACCACTTAAAAGTGAGTTATTCAGTGGCATTTAGTACATTCACAATGTTGTACAATCATCACCTTTATCTAATTCCAAAAAATTTTCATTAGCCTAAAAGAAAACCTATAGCCATTAAGCAGATAATCCCCATTGGTTCCTCCCCTTAGCCCCTGGCTACCACCAATCTGTTTTCTGTCTCTATGGATTTACCTATTAAGGATATATCATATAAGTAGAATCATAAAATATGTGACCTTTTGTGTCTAGCTTCTATCACTTAGCATATGTTCTTGAGGTTCATCCAGGTTGTAGCATGTATCAGTTCTTCATTCCTTTTTATGGCTGAATGATATTCCATTATGTGTATGTGTATGTATATATATGTACGGTTTGTTTATCCATTCATCCACTGATGAACATTTGGATTGTTTCCACAGCAATGTTGTTTTGGGTATATGCCTCCCATATGGCAGACTCCTCAATGAGCAGGAGTGGAATTGCTGGATCATATGGTAATTCTATGTTAAATGTTTTGAGGAATCATCAAACTGTTTTCCACAGTGGCTGAACCATTTTATATTCCTGCCAGCAATGTATGAGGGTTCCAATTTCTCCACATCTTCACCAACACTTGTTATTTTGTTTTGTTTTTTTTAAATTATTATAGCCATCCTAGTGGGTGTGAAGTGATACCGCATGGTAATTTTTTAAAAAAAGATTTTATTTATTTATTTGATAGAGAGAGACACAGCGAGAGAGGGAACACAAGCAGGGGGAGTGGGAGAGGGAGAAGCAGGCTTCCCGCAGAGCAGGGAGCCCGATGCGGTGCTCGATCCCAGGACCCTGGGATCATGACCTGAGCTGAAGGCAGATGCTTAACGACTGAGCCACCTAGGTGCCCCACCTCATGGTAATTTTGATTTGCATTGCCCTAATGACTAATAAGTTTGAGCATCTTTTCATGTACTTGCTGGCCATTGTATATCTTCTTTGGAGAAGTGTCATTTGCCCATTTTTTGACTGGGTTGTCTTTTTGCTGTTGGCTTATATGAGTTATTTATATATTCTGGATGCTAAACACTTATCAAATAAATGATTTGCAAATATTTTCTCCCATTCTGTAGGTTATCTTTTCACTACCTTCATAATGCCCTTTGATGCAAAAAAGTTTTTAATTTTGATGAAGTCCATTTTTAAAATTTTGTTGCTTGTGTTTTTGGTTTCACATCTAAGAATCCATTGCCAAATCCAAGGTCACCAAGATTACCCCTATGTTTTCTCCTAAGTATTTTATGGTTTTTAGTTCTTGCATTTAGGAAGTTGATCCATTTTGAGTTACTTTTTGTAGATGGTATGAGATGGGTTTCAACTTCATTCTTTTGCATGCGGATATCCAGTTGTCCTAGCACCATTTGTTGAAGAGACTATTCTTTCCTCAATGAGTGGTCTTGGCATTCTTATTTTTATTAGTTTATTTATTTTTAAAGATTTTTATTTATTTGAGAGAGAGAGCAAGCAAGAGAGAGAGTGAGAGAGAGACACAACACGAGCGGGGGGGGAGGGGCAGAGGGAGAGGGAGAAGCAGACTCCCCACTGAGCAGAGAGCCAGATGCAGGGCTCGATCCCAGGACCCTGGGATCATGACCTGAGCCGAAGGCAGACACTTAACTGACTGAGCCACCCAGGCGCCTCAGTCTTGGCATTCTTATTGAAAATCAGTTGACCATGGATGTATAGGAGGCAGACACTCTTAATTGAGAACTTTGGCAAATGACTTAATTTGGAACTTTTATTTTCTCACCTATAAGATGGGGAAGATAATCTCTCAGAGTTTTCAGGATAAAATGAGATCACATATGAAGACTGTCGGCCATACTACCTGGCACATACTAGGTTCCCCAGTGAATGTTAATTCTTCTCTTACTGCAAGAAATAGAGGCAGGGTAAACAGTGTAACATCCATCACCTCTATTGCTTCTCCTTTTTCATATTTCCAGGACACAGGAGACCTTTAGATACACAGAAGTGTCTATTTTTGCCTCAACCATTTGCAGAGTATATGTTTACGGCCCTGGATAAAGATGGTGAGTAGAGAGGCCATGATAGGTTGAAGAAGTGCTTAGCTGGAAATGCAGTCAGGCAGATGAAGCAGTGGTCAGTCTTTAATAATTCAATCAGCATTCCATAATCATTTACCTAGTACTGACTTTGTGCCAGAATCTGTTCTAGGTTCCGGAGTTACAAAGGCAAAAGGCTGCCCCTGCTCTCAGAGAGGTCTCAGTCTAGAGGAAGAGACAGACTGTTAAACTGGTAGTTATAAAATGGTATAATAGAAGTTCTGACATAGAATGAAGTAAGACTGCTGAAAGAGTGTGCAAGAAGAAAATAATTCTAGTCAGAGCACTTCAGGAAGGCTTCTGAGAAAAAATGACACTTGAGCTGGGTATCAAACAACTCTTGGAAGGAGTATGAAGGACAAGAGGGAAAAATGTTAGCCTAAGAAACATCATATACAAAACTATGAAGACATGAATATATGTTCTGGGTTCTAGGTGATGAAAAATATTTTAGGGTGCTTGGAACACAGGATAGGGCTCAGTGGTGGAGTGAGAAAATTTTTTGACTTCACTTAGATGGCTGTTGGGATCTATTAATGATCAGTGTCTTCATCGGGGAAGTGACATGGTCAATTCTATGTTTTAGAGACTGAGAGAGAGACCTGTATGGAAAATGGGTGATAGGGAAGAAGAAGATGAGGCTAGAGGCAAGAAGAGTTGGGAAGAAATGGGGGCGGGGGGCGGGGAAGTGTTAGGTGGCTTTATGGTGAATCAAATATGGGAATGTGGGAGAGGAGGGACCTCAGATGACTCAGACTTCTGACATGGGGGACTTGGCCATGGGGCCATTCACTAGGTAAGCACAAGAATGAGGAGCTAAGTCGGAAAAGAAAACATGATGTTTGCTTTTGGAGATGGATCCAGATGGAGATGGAGATATCGAGTAGACAGGCTGTATGTGGGACTAGAAGGGCAACAGCCAGGTTGAGCTGGAACACTCGTTAGTATAAAAAACACACATTACTGTCTGGGTAGGGAGAAGTGGGTTTTATTTGTTTTTCTGTGTTTTGTACATGTCAATTAAAATATTAATGAATTTTATTTTCATATCCAAACTATAAAGAAAAAAAATACAGCTCATAGTCCTACTACTTAAATAATCCCTATTGAAAAAGAGGATAATATATATTTAGAAAAGGAAACAGTTCAGAAAAGTAAAAAATAAAAAAGTACCCCCCAGTCCTCCATTTCCCTTAACCACTGTTAACACTTCCTTGTATTTCCTTGTAGGAAAAAAAAAAATGCATGCACCCACTGGGTTCTGTATATCCCCAAAGGGGTCCTGCAATATACAAGTGTTTAAGAGGTCTATTTTATTGAGCAGATTAACCTTCTCATTGCTTTGTCAGGTTTTACAAACCCATCTGTCCTAGTGGGGTAGAGCTGTGAGCTCACAGGGGGAAGGGCAGGATCTCCATTTCCCTAGCTCAGGCGTGGGGGCTGGCTCAGGGTTGGTGCCCAGTAAAGAATAAGTGAATGAGCTGTTGCTACATCTTGGAAATTTGGAGAGCCTTTGCCTGCAGTTACAGTTGATTAAGTGACTTATTCAGCAAGTGTTTTCAGAGTCCTAAGTGTGCAGTGCTGTGTGTGTGAGAGAGAGAGAGAGAGAGAGAGAGTGTGTGTGTGTGTGTGTGTGTGTGTGTGTGTGTATGGTGAGGGAGGGACAGCAGAGGACTCAGCTCCTGGACTCACTGAAAGGTAGAACTGGAAAGGCCAGTCATCTTCCAACTGGGTCTTGCTTTTTGAGGTGGAAACTGAGGGCCAGAGTGAGATTATGATTTGCTAAAGCCACATGGCCTGTTGGTGGCACAGCCAGCACTGGAACTTCAGAAGGGGTTATGGGGAGGAGCACCTAGTGGTGTGTTGGAGGGGTTGGTAAGCTACCCTTGCTCCTTTCTACCTCTTCTCCTCCTACCATAAAAGTAGCAACAATTCTCAACTCCAAATCCCCAGACACATGGAAGACTTTGAGGTGCCCTATGCAGCTCTTGGCCCTTGACCTGTGTGTAATAGGCAGATTGGAGGATATCCTATACCTATTAGAGGCAGCTGGCTGGTAAAGAAGGGAGAGCACTGGACTGGAAGTCAGGAAGCCTGGATGCTGGTGCCAGCTCTGCCACACCCACCACATTGCTGTGGGCCAGTCACATCCTCTCTCCTTTGAATGTGGGGGTGGGTCTAACTAAATCTCCAAGGACCTTCTTACTATTATTGATCTCTAATTGTAAGATGCTATATTTAACCAATTATAGGAAATCAGATTTTAGAATTTTATGATTCTAAAATCCTGGTTTCCCAAGATTCCAGGGATGCTGCTTGAGGTCTCTTACTCTTTGCAGAATCCTCTATTGTGAGACCTGACCTATTGTGTCATAGGGAGGGGCTCTACATACATTTTTCAACTTGAGGCCAAGGCCAAAGAGACCAGACCCCTACCTTAAGAGAGTGTGAAGCCAGACAGGTCCCTTGGAGTGGCCCAGATCACCAGCAAACAGTGCAGAGGGGGTGGGCTGAGATGAAATGCAGAGACCACCTCAGGAGCCTCCAGGGACCCTTCCAGTAGCCCTGGCAGATTATCCAGCTCAGGTGAACAACCCTGTTTTGTACAGGAGGAAACTGAAGCTCAGAGAAGGGAACCGAGCCACTGCTTCCAGTCGCTCTAAGTCCTGTTCTTTGGGTGGTGTTCTTTCTACACATTGGACAGGGCTCCCTGAGACACTGCTGTCTTGTGAGGGAAGCCCAGAATCCAGGCTCGGAAGGAACTTAGAGGAATGGGTCTCAACCCCCAAGGCTCTAAGATCTCCTGGGAGCTCGCTAACAACCTAGGCGCTGGGGCCCTGCCCCCAGGCAGATTCACAGATACAATTAGAATATTTTCTTTTTTAAAAAATTTTATTTATTTGAGAGAGAGAGAATGAGAGAGAGCACGAGAGGGAAGAGGGTCAGAGGGAGACGCAGACTCCCTGCTGAGCGGGGAGCCCGACGTGGGACTCGATCCCCGGACTCCAGGATCATGACCTGAGCCGAAGGCATTCGCTTAACCAACTGAGCCACCCAGGCGCCCCCAATTAGAATATTTTCTAGTTGGGACCCGGCATCTGGTTTTGTTTGTCTTAATAAACATTTTTATTTTTCGGAAAAAAATTTTTTTGAGTAAGCTCTACGCCCAAGGTGGGACTCGAACTCATGACCCTGAGATCATGAGTTGCATGGTGAGCTGACTGTGCCAGCCAGGCGCCCCTGTTTTTGTCTTTCAACTTTGGAGTTTGAGACCCTCTAGGCTGGACTCGACTCTACATTGAAAAACACCACAAAAACAAAAACGTAAGAAAAGTGGTCTGTGATCCCTGGTTCTCGTAACGTTGCCGCAGACTGGCTGTGAAATGCGTGCAGGTTCTCCAGTGAGCCGCTTGGATCTGCAACAAAACTTTCAAAGCACTTTCATATCTGTTACCTCCGCGGGCAGGTTTCGCCGGTCACATTTGATGAGGAGAAAACTGACCTCAGAGAAGGGAAGGGTCCTTCCTCAGCCGCTGGGACAGGCGGGGACACAGCCTGGCTCCCCTGACGCCCAGTGCGCTCCGCCGCCCAGCCAGCCCAGCTCCAACGACAGATCCCCGCCGCTCCCGCCCGCGGCGCCGCCCTGCCCGGCCAAGCGGCCGGAGGGCAGCGGGCAGCGCAGGGCTCCGGCAGCCGCCGCCTGTCAAACCCTCCGCCCAGCCCCGCGCCCGGCCCTGCCCAGGCCCCCAGGCAAGGAGGCCCCGCCCTCGCGCCGCGATTGGCCTCTGCGCGGCAGCTTCAGCGAGCCAGTGGCTGGAGCTGCTGTCGGGCAGGTCGGGGCCCCGCCCCCGCCCCGGGATGCCGCCCCGCAGGACGCGGCGGCAGCGGCGGCTGCGGGGGCTGCGGCGCCAGTGGAGGCGCGCCGAACCGTGCGACCCGCGAGCTGCAGCCGCAGCGGCGAGGTGAGAGGGGGCGCGGCCCGTGACCCGGGGAGGGGGCGGGCTCCAGGGCCCGAGATCCGAGGCTAGGGTCCCAGCGACGCTCGAATCCCGGGAGTTTTGGAATGGCGCGGGAGCGCCGCGAGGAAAGGAGAGTTTGGGGGCCCCGGGCCCTTGTTCCAGTAGGGGTGTTGGAAGGATCGAGGCTCTGTGGAGGGGGACCCAGAGCGCGTGTTCGTGGAGTGTGAGCCAGTGAGGCTGCTAGTGTTGCTGAGTGTCTGAGCGGGTGAATGAGAGAGCAGTACGTGTGGCAGGCACACCGTGTCCCCAGTGTGCATTTGCGGGGGTGTGTGGTATGCGTGGGAGCCAGCGTCCATGGGCGTTACCGACTTTGTGCGGGTTTGCGCGTGAGATGGGTTCATTTTCTCTGCTGCGCGGGGAGTGTGCGTGTCTCTGTGTGCTCGTGATGGGTTCGTGACGCGGGAGTGAACGCCAATCATCGGACGCCCCCTCTCCCGGCCTCGGTGGTCTGGGGTCAGTCTCGGAGGGTCGGCGCCCCAGACCCGTGGGTGCGCAGTTCACAGTCCTGCGCGCAGCCGGGTCCCCGAAGCGCCCAGGAGGCGCGCAGCCCCTGACCCACCTGGAGTAGTCTCCGTCGCTCCGCCAGAGTCCTGCCCTGGGAATCGTAGTTGCCGCCCGCTCCTGTCTCACTGGGTGACACCGCACAGGCGCTCTCACCTCTCCAGGCCTCAGTTTCCCCATTCTTCCTTTGAAGAAGGCTGGTATCGGTGGAGGCGGATTTGAGCGGGAGGGTGCACGGGCTTCGCGGAATGCGCTGTGGCGGCGGGTGGCCGGGGCCCTCGACACACCAGAGAAGGAAGTGCGAGCCGCTCCTGTGCCAGAAAGGGGCTTTTGCGGGATCAGGTGGGTTTGTCAGGTTAAGGTAAGTGTGGTGGGGCTAGCCCATTTTAGAGACGAGGAATAAACCGAGGAGGTGGTGGTGACCTGCCCAGACTTCCCCCGGAATAGAAAGGGGCTGTTCCGCTCATTCTAACGCGCGGGTGCTGTCTCCCCTCTCCAGGAGCCCGGCGCGACTCCCAGCGGCTCGCCCTGCCCTGGCGCCATGCACTGCGAGGTGGCGGAGGCGCACTCAGACAAGAGGCCGAAGGAGGCCCTCGGCGCTCCGGGTCCAGGCCGCGGGCCCACTGGCCTCGGCGGCACGCACATGGCCTTCAGGGTCACCGTGAGCGGCGGCAGCTGCGTGGATGGGGCCCCGCGTGACCTGCTGCCCCGGCCGCCTGTGCCGCCGTCGTGCGCCCACGACCTCCTCCGGCCACGGAGCCCCCGAGACTACGGGCCGTCCAAGGCCGCCGCCACCGCCGCCGGGAAAGGTAAGTCTGGTCCCGCCAACGTGCCTGGCAGGAGGTGTGGGGAAATCCACGCTGCCTGGCCTGGACACCGCACACCTTTGTGGGAATTCTCTGGAGAATTTGGTGGAGCTTTCTCTAGTGTTCATCAGTTTCTCTCTAGTTGTTTGGGACTCGGTTGTCATTATAAAATGATGCCTGTTTAGGGGGCATCTAATTTAAACTCAATAAACCTATTTTGGAGAAGTGTGTGTATAGAAAGTTCAGGTTACATTATTTTGCTTCTGTGTATTTCTGATAAAAGTTGTGCGAAACTTACAGAAATCTTATAAATTAGGGTGACTAGCAACTCGAGTATCTGAGCTGGCTGCAGGGATATTTGGATGTATTCTGATGGCACTAAATAACAAAAACCAGAGTCCTTCAGCAAGACCTCTGCCCTCTTGGAATCTCAGTTTCCCTTTCTGTCAAGTGAGGAATTAATTACATCAGATGATTTCTGGATTCCTGATGGAAAATTTTATGAATCTGTGATCCAGCTTGAGTCAATTTCTGGCTTAAAAAATGGCCTTTCTGAATTTGAAGTTTCAGGAGCATCATCTTTGGTCAGAAGTTCCTTTGCAGTACCCTTCCTCTACCCAGTGAGGCTGGTTGGTGTAAGGTGCAGGCCCCAGTAGGGTTTATGGGCTCAAAGTCAGCGATGATGCTGGCATTCTCATGAACCTGTTCTCATCACAGTTAATTATTATTGAGCCATTATTTATAAGTTTCATGCTGACAGATAATTAACCAGAAATTGGGGAAACGTTAAGGTGCAGTGTCCTCCCCCGTTCCCACACCTTATTTTCCCCCTGAGAGAAACCACGCCTTGGGGTTTCATTATTTTAGCTTTTAGAACTTCTTGGTTCTATTCCCAGGTGATTCTCAAGGAAGACAAAAAGTTTCTTTTGGCTCTATAGACATCACTCCTTTAGCATCAGCCCCTGCGAAGTCAAAAAGGCAGGATGTCTTGGTTTTAGAAATGAGGGCTTTTTCTGGGTAGAAAATAACCAACTTCCCAATTCAGGCACTGGTAAAATGAAATGAACGTAAACAGTGCTTTTCTTTTTAATGAAAACACCTGACTTTGTAGGAGAGTGCTGTTTCTTGTGTCATTTTCAATGTTAGTCTCTTCTCCAACAGATAGGGATCCTGTTTGAAAGGGTAGACACAGAAAACAATGGCTTTAGAGTATTATTACTGGGATACCCATAGGCGGTGTTCTTTTACTGGGCAGAGAGGAGTGGTGCGCAGCAAGACATGAGTAATATTTGCTGTCCCGCTCCACACATAATCCTCCCTTAAACAGATACCCTCCTGCAATGTTTTAGTTTTAAAAAATCATCGCTGTCACTGAAGATCAAGTTCTCTGCAGACCTGGTGAATGGTTCTCCTAAATGTAGTCTTTGTTTGGAGCCGTGGTTAGAGACCTCTCATCTGGATGCTTTGCATAAGATCTTCCTACTTCCATTCTCCCCGATTATTTTTATCCACACTCCCCCTCCCCCACCGTCTAATATATGAGATGTTTAAGTCAGGGTTGTATTTGGAAAGGGCAGAGGAGGATAAAAGGATGGGAGGAACAGCCTCTTTCTTTGTATCCTAAGATGGTCGTTCTGGTTAAGCTTTTGTGAGAGGCTTCTAAACTGTTTTGTTCACGGCCTCCAGCAAGGCTAGTAGGGTGGAATTTATCATACCCATTTGAAAGATGAGGAAACTGAGGCCTGAGGGTGGGGAAAGTGTCTCCTGTGTAACGGGCTACGCCATGGTCTGGGTGGGAGCTCTCTGGCCAGCCTTTGTTCACTGACCTGGGCTGGAAGAAATTTCCAATGTGGCCTCTGTCCTTCTAAGCAAGTTCTTCCTCACAGTCCAGCCCCTCAGTGATCGGAGACAAAATCCGCTTCCCCACAGAGCTTCAGCAGTCCTCTTAAAAATGCCACAAGGAACGGGCACCTCTTACTGCCCGTGCTCCCACCCAAATATTCCCCAGACCATGTAACCCTTTGAATGTTTGGTATCTAGCTCCAAATCTTAGGTTTATTGGAAACAGATGCAAATACCAATTGAAAAATATTCATTGACTGTGCCCTGCCACCTATGATCTGTGGGAGCTTGGGGGGAAGTTGTTCACTCTCTGAGCCCTAGTTCCCCCATTTGTCAATTTACTGTGAGACGGACTTGGAAGGACTGAAGAGAGCTTTAGTGAAAGGGGCACTTCAGTGCCTGGCTATTGTGGGGATTCCTCTTGGGATGTGTTTAACGCGCTCAGCCTCTGGTTTTTCATTTGCATGAGAGGTAATAATGTCTTCCTCCCAGGGTTAAACCTAACAATGGTTGTAAGCATGCTTTATAAACTAAAAAGGTAGAAGGGGTCACTTTTATTAATTCATGCTGGGCACCATGCTAGGGTAAGTGATACTTGAGATCAAGGGGGCAGGGAAAGGAGGGAGAACCGTTTGATTTTTAAAATGCTGAATGTGAAGCGCACTCTCGGGCGCGCTGGCCATGGGAAGTTGAGAGGAGCCAAGCCTCAGGTCTTTTGTGGCCACAGCTGCCCAGTGACCGGAGAGAAGACAGTATTGCTCGGTCTGGGGTCAGGTTTCAGATGATCTGCCTTCTGCTTCGGGTAGACCCTAAGCCGAGGAAGGGTGCAAGCCCTTGCGTCTAGCAGCTTATCCATACATGCTGGACTTCTCGGCGTTTCCAGATCTGGAGTCAGGAGGCGCTGGGAATGGTGCGACGTCATGGACTAACATTGTCATCATTTACAATAAGAATCACGATCTGTTTATGGCAGAGTCCCGCTTATCCAGATTCCAAGCAGCTGGAAAGGCCAAATTACCAGATGCTGCATTTTTCTTTCTTAGTATTAAAGACCCAACACTATGCTTTTGGAAGTCCTGACAAGGAAAGAAGGTAAACATCTGGGCTTTATGGAGGCAGACAGCTTGTGGCGATGGCCCGATGACTCCTGGTCCCCGTGCACAGTGCTGTACGGTTCTCAGCGTGTGTTCCCACACATTCTCTCATCTGCCCTCGCGCCATCTGCGCTCTGCCTACCTTGTGGGCTGCTCCCAGGGAACAGATGTAGAGTGCTTTGTGGTCTTTAAAGTGCTGGGCAGATCCTGGCTGTCATTACTACTGTTCCCATTTCATAGATGAAGACACCGAGGGGCTCAAGGATGTGCTCAGAGCTACAGACAGAAAGTGGCAGTTTCTAAGCCTCCTTGTTGCAAATACTTGATTCTGGTTCCCCAGCTTGTACCTTCTACATGTGTGTGTTGGCGGTTGAGAGCTGGCCTACTGGATGGCCTCCTGAACATTCCCAGAGAACTTAAAATATTTTTGCTTTTGGTATTTCTTCTGTCCTCTTTGGAAGGAGTACCTATGGCCTAGTTAGAAAACTTCTTAGTTTACCGTTTGTCCAGAGTTGCTATTCCCAGACTGAACCAGATAATGAGCTCACTATTTAATTCACAGCGACTCTCTGGGCCCTTTTCACTGTGTGCTGAGATGGGACACGTCCTAGCAAAAAAAGAGAGGCTGATGATCGTGACACATGTGTGGACACTGCCATTAGTAAACAGCCATCGTAACATGGCCGAAAATGCCAAAAAGTAGTCAATCTTGTAACTTAAAAAAATAGCTAGTATATAGATTTTTTTTTTCCTGAAAAAGGAAAACAAAATGCAATTGTGGTTTGTGTGCATGGGCATCAGAGGCCGGCGATGGTGGAGAGTAAACACGATGGTTTTGGTGGCATTACCTGGTAGAATTTCTTCATCCAAATCAGAAGCCACTGTGATGTCCTGGGGAGGCCTTGGAGGGGCAAGCACATCCCTAATAGAAAGGTATGAGTTATTTTGAAAGCATTTACCCCCTCCGGCTCTGGTGGGCAATTTGCTTGCATTTCATCCATTTTAAAGTGCTGGTCCTGCGATCCGGAAATAATCAGATCCAAATTTTTTCGGTGCTTGAGGTTTCAAAAAAGGGGGAGAAAAACCTGCTGGCCAAATGTCAGGCTCAGTGAGACAAAGAGAAACATGTATGTGTGTGGGTACCCAAACGCGATAGGAACATGTTGCGTCTACAGTCCTAAGAGTTATGTATCCGACAAATCTTTTATAGACGTGTAGCGGAAATATAATTCCCAAAGATGCCCCAAGAATCCTGGGCGGCTAGAATTTCTGTTCCCTTCCTGCCCCCCAAGCTCTCCAGAAGCTGCTAGGACTTGGCGTACAAAAGGAAAGGAAAACCATCACATAAGATCGTGACTTAATTTAGGCCTGGTCGTTTCTGAGCAGTTTACCTGTGGTGCTTCGCTGGGCTGAGGTCAGGACCCCTTTAGCTGTGGCATCATATTGATAGGCTGTGTTGCTCCATCTGTGATTTAAAAACATAAGTTTCTTTATATGCTGTGGTTTTCGTTCACACTTCTGAGGAAAGAAAAAAAAGCCCACCCCGTCTTTGACTTATTCATCTCCCTGCGTTAACATTTGCGTGAGAAGCTAAATGAGCCAGCACACTTATTTTTACAGTGCGTTAAAATCTCATTACAGGCATAAGTGCACAATGAATCATTTAAAAAAATATATTCTTATGTTCTTTGTTCTGGATGTTGCATAATTATCATCATTTTCTTCGGTTTTATTTTGTGGAGTTTGGCCAGCATCCTAGAAAAGGGGAGAAACTAAAGTTTTCAATCCTTTTTTGGATAGGATTAGGAAAAAAAGAAACAAATAAATACCACTTTATTTGTAAATTGACCAGTGACTATTGCTAATTATGGCTTTTGCATAGAGAGGGTAATTGCTCTTCCTTCCCTTAGTTTTCTTGGAAAAGAATTCCCTTTTTTGAAGCCGATATGGTGGTATTTCAACAACTTCACCTTATATATATGATTACATGTAAAGTTAGATTCCGTGGTTTGCTAATTTATTTTGCTAATATAGATTTGAGTTGCAATGAGTTTGGACCTAGAGAGTTGTGTTGTTTCTTTTGGTAGGGGGTAGTTTATTTTTGAGCTTAAAGAAACAAAGACATTCAGTTCAAGGGGAGAGAAGAAATGAAACAAACTTCTGCAGTGGGCTTTGAAAAATTCAACTGCATTAGGCAGAAAGCACAGCTGTAAAACCGGGGCCAGGAAAAAAAGAGCAAACTCCTGAAATATTCGTGCTGCTTGCCTTCACTGTGCTAATGATTCTAGCAGTTTAAAAACGGACTTCTTGTTTATCAACAGTGGCTGCCCGAATTAATAGTTTACAATGAAAAAAAAAATGCTCTCAGCATTAGAAGCAAAGTCCGGGACTGATAGCTGAGTGAGGAAGGAAAGCAGAAAAGGGGGAGGGTGGTTGTAGCTGTTTTGGTCTCTCTAGGCCTTATTTATAAGAAACTGAAAGGAAACAGACCTGGGATGCGGTGGGGGTGGGGAGAATACAACCCTAACCCAGTGGTCTTACAGTTTAAAGTCACTGAAAGCATCTGTTTTCTTCTTTTCCCCATCTTCCCCTAAACTCCAAAGGGTTATTCCTTCAGAGGGTTTCCGGCGGATCGAGGCGGATTGTGTTAGCGTTACAAGCTGTGTTTAAAGTCAGCATTTGAGTCAGATGCACTGAGGAGACCTTCAGTCCGCTAACTGAATAATGCATTTCCTGTATGGCCTGAATTTATTTGGTGGTTATGGTTGGGCCTGTCTGGAGCGAACACATGCACCATTGTGCAGCCTTGATGCATGTGGGCCATGCTCTTGGCTTTGAGTCTCTGTTTCCCCATCTGTAAAATGGGAAGCAGTTGGATGGGATGATCCATAGTCCCTTCCTGCTCTGATGCTCCAGGATTCCACATGAATTGGACTGGGGAGGTCAAGAAGGACCGAGGGTGTGGGAAGAAGCCACCCGTGTCTCAGACTTGACTTCGCCTTTGATCTCCTGACTCCTGAGGCTGACCACCGAAGAAAACAGAAGGCGGAGGTCAGCTAACCTTACTGAGCACCTACCGTGTGCCAGGCTGGGCCCTGTAGCTGTGACTGCATTTAATGAGGCCCAGTAACCCTGTGAGAAAAGCAGGCATTATTCTAGTTCTCCAGATGGGGCAACTGAGGCTTGGAAAGTTTAAGTGATTCGCCCCAGTAATAAGCTGACTATTTAACTCACAGCGACTAGCTGTGTAGGTAGTAAGTGGTAAAGCCCGGGTTTTGAATGCAGCTCTGTCTGACAGCAAAGCCAGTGTTTCCCCCCCTAAAGCACAGCACAGTCAAGGACAGGCTTTACAACCCAGGCAGTGGCGAGGAGTTGCTGTGGCTATGGAGTGTGTCCCCCATGCCGGGGGAAGGTGGCAGAAGGCCACAGGCTGGTCCAGACAGCTGTTCCCTGGAGCAGCCCTTTCTGAGGCTCTGCTAACGGGCCGAGGTGTGACTTTATGGGGAGACTGTCTGTGTCTGTCCGCCTCCCTGCTGTAGAAATGGGGGAAAGATAGCGGTTCCCCATTGTGACATGGGGTCCTCAGGCTAGGACTCTCTCAGGCGGTGGAGAGACCCTCTCGAAGCAGCTCCTTCTCCGAAGCAGAGGCACACACATGTCCCACGGGTTATTGCAGGTTCTAGACCCTTTTTGAGCCTTTCCCACAGTTTGGGGAGATTCCTTACCCAGGCCCTGGTTGCAGTCTCCCTTCCACTGCTTCTGAAGATACCTTCTGATGTTTGAAGAGAATTCCTCCTAAGCCCTACCATACCTAGTGGTAGAATGCGTGCTTCACTGGGCATGGTGGCTTGAGATCTACTAACAATCATTTCCTATTCAATGATGAGATGAAGAAGGGCTTGGGAGGGAGAACAGTCCAGGAATCAGAGTAAACCTGAGCGTTTGTTTGTGGGAAATGGGTCTTTTGTGTTAGATGAAGAACAAACCAGATGACCCCTAGCCTAGAAGGATAAGGTCCTGCTGCTGGTTTGTGTCTGTGGCCTTGCACGAGGGTGCACGCGTTCATGAGACGGTGGACATTCTCAGAGAATCACACTTACCGCAGGAGTCTTTATGGCCCCACGCTTCTTTGCCTTTGGATGTTGACCCTGAGTCTGAAAGGGAGAGTAGGGAGAAGTATCAGGGGGGCGCTGTGGCCCGGGCTCTTCCTACTTGTGTCTTTTTAACAACTAGATTACTCTTTTAGATGTTGTTGCCTTTTTTTTTTTTTTTTTTAAATAACAGGTTTGATGGAAAATAAAGCTTTAGCAAGAAACCAGGGAGAATTATAAACCTGACTTTAAAAATACAGATCCCATTTGCTGTTTTAAGCTCTCCGGAGGGCTGGAGATTGGGTTTGTTTTGGAACGTTGCTGGACTATATGAATTACTTCTCTGAGGCTTGGGTATTTAATACCTAGTAGAAGTTTGTATAAGAGCTGATGATGTATTTTGCCGACTTTCCAACCCTGTAAATAAATTACATGTGCCGGCAGAGGTTGCCAGGATCCACTGTGTCAATTGAAGCTTAATTTTTATCCCAAACCACTTAATACTTTTGTCCTAGTGAGTAGAGAAAGTTACCGGGTCTTGTCCAGCAGCGGGCCCATTCCAAGACAGAGACGGCTTTGCTGAATAGGCCTCCGTGGGTCCATGGATCTTGACACAGTTTTTCGGTGATTAAGTAGCTTCAACGCTCTCAAACCCAACCCTCCAGGCAGAGGATGATAGTATAATTTTAAGTGTATCGTAAAAATGAAACTCAATCGCTTCCACTCCCCAAACCTGCCTCACTCCCCTTCTCTCTGGAGAAAACAGCTGTAATTATGTGTTTAATCTCAAGACTGCCTGTGCATTTTATCTTATTTGAGTGCAAAGCCCAGGTAATAACGTTGGCATTTCCAGTGCGAAACAAAATAGGGTTTCTAATTTGGAGACACTATTAAATATTTCATGCTTCAACCAAACTCAATTCTTTTTTTCCTATAATAAGTTTAAATATTAATTCTCTGGAATGTCAGATGCCTAAAGCTAGGCATTTAGTGATCTGCAGTTTCAAGTATCTCGAAGAAGGTTTATGAAACAGGATATTTCACTGGGAGGGATGAGTTGTGTGTTTCAGAGATATCTGAATTCAAGGCAGCGTCTTCAGATTTACTTTTTAAAGGGAAAAGGTCGTAAAATAAGTTGCTTTATGTGCTGAAGGATTAAGTGGCTTAGGCTGAAATAACAGCAGGGACTTGACTGTTTTTCCCCCTTACATTTTAACAATGCTTTCTGGGGGAGGGGGTGGGTCATTTTCCCGCCTGCTTGTCTCCTCCCCCATCACCCCCCCCCACCCCCAGCAGCCAGATGGCTTTAATTCTAACCAAATCCCACGCCGAGGCCAAATGATTGATCAAACAGTCATTTGTACTTACGTAGCGCTCTTTGTGAGAATATCTCTGCATTGGAGCTTCTCGCCCGGGTTGGCTCTTCTTGGGGCTTTTAGACGGTTGACTTCCAGCAGACTGAGGGGCTCGGAGAGGCGGGGGGGCCCAGGGGTGGGTGGAGAGCAGAAATCCCAGACCTTGCCATCTAAGAACTCCTTGCTTAGAAACTTTCTGTTACTTCCCATCCCTGACAGCAGGGGTATCGGAGTTTTCTGAATACAAGGACAAAAATCTCTCCGTGGTCCACATGACAGCAGTTATATTTTTAGTGTGTGTTGATGGACAAGATGCCTAATGGGGTTATTAGTTTTAAGCCCTCTTTTCAATAGATTGGTATTTTATCATCCACTTACCCATCTGTAGAGACATCCGTTTATTCTCCGGTCTTTGGTACGTGCTTTAAAGGTCGCCTCTGATAACTACAGCTTGGCTTATAGATTGGCAACCGGTTGGCCAGTGGGAAAAATCTGAGCCCTTTGGTGTGATGTTCAAGGCTTTCCCAGCAGTCCAGCTCCATCTCTTGCCGATACCTGCTCTGCTCGTTCTCTAGCAGTGTTAGACTTTTCCTTATGCAGCTTCAGACCTGGGATTTTTCTCTTTACTTGTCCTTCTGTCCTTATAAATCGGGAGCTTCTTCTGATTCATTTCTGTTCCATTGTGTCCAGTACCAAGTCTGGCATGAAGTACGTATCCAAGAAACAGAGGGTGCTGATTGAGGCTGTGGGCGTGGAACTAGGTTACCAGGTTTGAATCCTAGCTCTGGGGACTAACATGGGGGAACTTGGGGCATGTTAATTGAGCTCTCTGGGCCTTGGTGTCCTTATCTACAGAATGGTGATAATGATAGCAATGCTCTCACAAGGCCATTATGAGGATGAAACAAGTTAATACATGTACTGTACGAGTGCTTCAATACAGAGATTGGCCCATGGTATAATGCTCAATAAATGTTGGGATGATTATTATTGTTGTTACTGCTGTCATGTAAATGTTTGGGAAACAACCTCTTGGAAGGGCCTTCCTTCCCTTCTTTGCCACCAGACTGACCCCTACTTATTCTTTAAGACCCAGCTCAAGTGCCACCTCCTCCCCGAAGCCTTCCCTTTCTCCCTAGGCTGGGTTTTGCTAGAGCTCTGGTACATACACACTCCTTATCCTTCCTTCTGCTGTAGCACACTCACTCTGTGGTGACTTTCTGTTGGCTTATGTGTCCTTGAGAACAGGGGCAGAGTTTCATGATCCCTGCACAGCCCAGGGTCTGGCTCAGAGTGGGTGTCTAGGAAGGTTGGGGATGGGATCCAACCCAGGCCCTGTCCTCAGGGAGCTTGTAGCCTATAGAGGAGGAGCCAAGTTGTATGTTCTTGTTTTTCTCACAAGGTTGAACACACAGTAAGCTCTCAGTGTACGTGAGGCTCTGATAAACGCGCAAGGAGTTCCTACATGCACACACAGTCATATTCCCTTTCCAGCACCTACTTGGGGCTCTTCATAATGAAGTCTGCCCCTAGCTGGCTCGGGGACCTTGGGCATGTCCTCTCATCTGTATGGGCCTCCCTATCCTCTCCTTTCTGGGAAAACTTGGCTTCAGTGATCACAGGCCCTTCTGGGTTGTGAGCCTTTGGAGTTGGCAGGCCATGGGCCAGGTGGAGGAGCTTGGGGCATAACTGTCCCAGAGTGACTGGCCCAGGATTGTAGGTGCTCTCTGCCACACACCCTCCCTCCCTCCTAGGCAAAATTTCAGACATTTAAAAATGTGTCTCATCTTGTGGTTTAAAGAGCAGATATTGGTGGTTGTAATACATCTGACCCAAATTTCTCTAAGAGGAAGAAGAATCTTGGACCAGGTGTTGGGACTGAGGACCAGGAGCCAGACAGTGGTTCTCTGCAGCCCTGCTGAGAGCTGGAAATGGACGTACCTACCCTGGATCCCCACTCCAGGTCCGGCTTAGACAGAGCCCCAGGGGCATTGTGTCGGCCTACTGGCTTCTCTCCAGGCACTGTTGTGGTTTCAGGGCTGTAAACTGTAAAGCTCTGCCCAAATCATTACTCTTCGTTCAGTGCCCCCCTTGAACAGATGGGAAGACTAAGGATTCAGAGGGGCCATGTTGTCACTTGTGCAAAAGTGGCCACATGGCATTTGGAGCCAGAACTGGGTTCAGATCCCTTACTACAGCACTTGCTGAACCTTGGGCAAGATCATTGAACGGTGAGCCTCAGTTTTCCTCATTTGTAAAATGGAGGTAATTCCTATCTCCTAGGGTTGATGTGGGGATGAAGAGGAGACATCTGTAGAGCACCTAGCTCAGGGGCTAGCCCCCAGTAGGCATGTAACAAAAATGAGCTGCTGCTGCTGCTGCTGGTCTTACTGAGTGCAGAGCCGGGACATGTCTTTGGGCCTGACTTCATCTGAGGCTTCTCTATGGCATGGTACCCTGTCCCCTCACTCTGGTGCTTGTTTTTCTTTTGTGGTGAAGTTAGAAGAGTAAGGACTCTGGAGTCGGAGAGACTGAGGTTCTGAGCTGAGCTCTGGAGGACACAGATGTGATTGGCTGGCATCTCGGCTTCACCTGGGGCTAGGGGGAGGTGAGGAGCTCTTGTCCCCGCTAAGGCGGGCGTGGGCTGCCTCAGTGTAGTCTCTGACCGGTCCCAGCCCTGGGTCAGTCCAAGACCCTCACTCGGCCTGTGGTGGCTCTGGTGTCCAGCAGGAGGGGGAGGGTGTCTGTGAGAAGAGCCAGGAGGCAGAGCGACCCACCCCCTGTTTATTGGGTTGGGATTTGCCTTCTGACTAATACCCAGCTGGATTGCTTTCATTCTACTTCCCAAACTTGTGATGCCATTACTGTTCTGCCCCCACGTCCCCATGCATGCAGGTGGCTTCCATTTGTTGAACCATGTTGTGAGTAGAGAACCCACAAAGCCATTTAATTCTTTCTACATTTACTCTTTGTGGGGGAGCATCATCACCCTCATTTTACACATGAGAAAAGCTGAGGCCCGGAGAGGCTAAATGACCTGCCCGAAATTCCAGAGCTGGTAGCTGCAAGCCTGGTTCCAGGATCCTGCCCTTCCTCACACCTTGCTCCCTCTCTGGGTCCCCCTTCAGCTCCTCTGGACCTCTGCTGCCTTGGGCCCAGGCTTACCTGTGCATCACTGTTGAGAGACCGCCTTTCCAGGAAGCACTACCATTTCCTTCCTTCATCTGCAGACCGCCCTTTGTCACTTTTCTCTCACTGAACAGTAGGTATTATAGATGCTTGGGTCTGTGTCTTCCTCTGTGTTGAGACCGTGGGCTCCTTGGAGCAGGGTCTGGAGTGAGCACATCTCGGCCTTGCAGAGGGAGTGTGGATCAGAGAACAGAATGAACGCAGGACCCCAGAGGAATTCATCTGTCCCTTTTCCAGTCAAGGGGCACTTTCCTGGGGACATTCCTCAATCAGATTTTCAGGAAAGCAGCCCAGAGTGGATTTCTGTTTCTGAGCCTCAGCTTCCCATTTGTAAAATGGGAGGCAGTGAATCCCTGCCCAGCCAATTGTCAGAAGCCTGTGGGATACAGTGTGTGAAAGTGTCCTGAAAACGGGAGAGCCATTTGGGTTTGCTTGTTGGTTTGTTTATTCATCAAAGTGTATTGAATGGCTTCTGTGTCCCAGGTATTGGGCAGGGCCCGGGGACACTGTGGTGGTCTAACAGAGCCTTCGCTTGCGTGGAGCTTGCAGTCTTGAGGGCAGTGGACAGTGGGTGAGTGTGTGCAGGACCCCCCCGCCCCAGCCTGGCTGGGTCCCCATTCCTCCTCTGTGCAGCTGCACCACCTTATCACCTGGCTTAATGTCCTGAGCAGACTCCTGAGCTCAGCCAGTCTAAGTCTCGTGACCTGGGACCGTGTCTCTGAGCCTGGGTTTGCAGGCATATGCAATGGCAGTGTTTGCCAGCCAGCTCCCCTTGCAAAGCTAGTGAGAGAATCAGGGAGGTCTGTGGGAAAGGGCGGGACGCTGGTGGAGGAGGGTGGTCAGTCCTGGGGAGGGGGACCACCTTTGCCAGCCCCTTCCTTGTACCTGTTGCTTGCTTAAGCTTTCCTCTTGGAGGGAACGCCCTTTTTCATCGTCTCTGGGCATATAGGCCAAGAAGCTTTCCTTTTGCGAAATCTTCAGAGTCTTTCCTGTCCCAGTCTTGCATGCCTCCCTCCCCACTGCTCCCAGTCTCTCCCAGTGGCTCTGGCTGCTCATACAGGAGAGCTTTATGCTAGGGAGACCCAGAGACCAGTGAATTCCTATTGTGTGATACTGGGCACGGAGATGGGGCCGTGGGGCTGTTAGGGACCCTCCTCCTCCCCACCGCCCATTTTCAGTATACTGCCACAATCATTTATCGAGTACTGCCAAACGCTGAATTATCTTTTTTAATTGATGACTTTAAATAAAAATATTTTTCCCATTCTTGCATTCCCACATCTTCACCAACACTTGGTATTGTAATTCTTTTTAAATGTAGCCATTCTGGGTTGGTGGGTGGGTGGTGGAATCTGTTTTAATTTGCATTTCCCCGATGGGCAGTGACGTTGAACGTTTTTCCACATGATGATGGGCCACTCTTTTACCTCTTTTGTGATGTGCCTGTTCAAGGCATTTACCTATTTTTTTATTAAGTGGTCTTGTTTTATTAATGAGTTTTAAGAGTTCTT
Organism: Zalophus californianus; assembly: GCF_009762305.2. Classification (NCBI taxonomy): domain Eukaryota; kingdom Metazoa; phylum Chordata; class Mammalia; order Carnivora; family Otariidae; genus Zalophus; species Zalophus californianus. The sequence continues at coordinate 43,090,987 of NC_045598.1, read as the reverse complement.
TTGTGTATTCTGGAGAGAAAGCCTCTGTCAGTTGTATGTATTGTGAATATTTTAACAAGCCTGGGGTTTGCCTTTTCATTTTGGTCTTTGAAGTTTTCTTTCTCCTTCTTTTCTTCTTCTTCTTCTTCTTCTTTTTTTTTTTAAGATTTTATTTTTAAGTAATCTCTTCACCCAGTGTGGGGCTCAAACTCACAACCCCACGATCAAGAGTCCCATGTTCTACCCACTGAGCCAGCTGGGCACCCCTTCTTTTTCTTTCTTTTTTAAAGGATCATCTTGTGTAATCTTTTTTTTTCTTAAAGATTTTTATTTATTTACTGAGAGAGAGAGAAAATGATAGAGAGAGAGCATGAGAGGGAGGAGAGTCAGAGGGAGAAGCAGACTCCCTGCTGAGCAGGGAGCCCAATGCGGGACTCCATCCCAGGACTCCAGGATCATGACCTGAGCCGAAGGCAGACGCTTAACTGAGTGAGCCACCCAGGCGCCCCAGGATCATCTTGTGTAATCTTAAACTATCCTATGATGTAAGTATTTTTATGGGACACTTTTAAAATTGAAATTAATTACAATTAAATAAAATTGAAAATCCAATCCCTCGGTCATACGAGCCACATTTCAAATGCTCAGTAGACACATGTGGCTAGTGGCTGCCCATACTGGATGGAGCAGATGTGGAACATTTCCATCACCACAGAAAGTTCAGTTGGACAGCACTAGTCTAGAATATCATTCTTTAATTTATTCATTTGTTTAGCAAATGCTTCCTGGAGCCCTGTCACATATGCTAGGCTTTATATCCAGCTCAGGATAAGTAGGCGTAACCCAGGCTCAGACTCTCCCTTGGGGAGGGCGGGCAGGTGAACATAGTAGCTTGGAGGTAGGGCCAGCATACTGGTTACCAGGCCTGGCTCCTGTTGGGGATGGGTCGTGAGTCCTAGGGTCTGTCCTGATCTCAAGAGAGCTCACAGGTCAGCACTGACAAGAGAGATATCAGAGCAGACTTTCTTGAGAAGCAGCATTTAGTGGTTCCCCACAGAAGCAGCCCAGAGAGGGCAGATGGTTCATGTAAGGACATCTCTGAAGCCGGAATCATGCTCAAGTCTTCCTCCTGGCTCCCTGCTACAGCCTCTCAGATAGGAGTGCCTTCTTGACTTCTGACAAATTGCTTTCTGATATTTATAATCCTGCTTTGGGAGGTGGATTACCCTTTAAAAGATAATTTGGCTTGTTTTTATTCTTTATTTTTAATTTTTTCTTTATCTTTTTACTTGTGTCAGTAGTATATACTCACTGTAGAAGAGTTGGAAACTATAGAAACATATACAGATGGAAAAAATATTTGCTTATAATCTTACTCCCCCTCTCCCCGCCCCCCCCCCACAATGGCCACCATTTACATTTTGGTATATTTCATTTGTCTTTTTTTCATTTTTATTTTTTATTTTTATTTATTTATTTCTAAAGATTTTATTTATTTATTTGACAGAGAGAGAGATCACAAGTATGCAGACAGGCAGGCAGAGGGAGAGGGAGAAGCAGACTCCCCGCTGAGCAGGGAGCCCGATGCAGAGCTGGATCCCAGGACCCTGAGATCATGACCTGAGCTGGAGGCAGCCGCTTAATCGACTGAGCTACCCAGGCGCCCCTGTCTTTTTTTTTTTTTAAATACTTTATATTAATTATATTTTTTGTATCCTCAAGATCATTCTGAATATAAAATCCTGTGTACTTATTTTTAAACTCCACGCTCTATCATAATAAACCTCTTCCACGTTATTAAAATTCTTTGTAAACATTAAAAAATACACGCATTTTATTAAATTTGTCAAATCATTTTAAATAGGCGGTCCCTTAAAATAGTTTAAAATTCAAAAGACCCAAAAAGGGTTCTTGGGAAAAGCCTTCCTCTTCTTTTTTCCCCTGCCCCGTTCCCACTGCCAGCAACAACCAGCGATGCCTGGCTTCTCAGTGGGAATTAATGCCTATACAAACAAATATGTGTATGCATTAGCTGTACAGTGCATAGTGCTTAGAATTTTTTACCTCTTTCCTTCATATAGACAATGCTGCAGTGAACAACTTTACGTAGTAATCCCTGTTTGCACCTCCGGTTATTTTCTTGGGCTGGATCCCCAGAGATGAAAATGACTGAGTGAAAGGGTAGAGACATTTGACACACATTATCAAATAGCTCTTTAGAGGGTTGCACCAATTTTCCCAACTGCAGACCACGTCCTAGAGAATTTACTTCCCTGCATCTTCACCAGCGTTTCCAGAATAATTTCCTAATTTGAAGGTGGAGATGACATCCGGTTATCATTTTGTTTTACATTTATTTGAATGTTAGTGTAGCGGCACATTATATTGTGTGTTGGTTCACAGTTCATAGCTCCTCTTTTGCAAGTTGGTATTTACATTGGGGTCTGAATATTTTGCTTAAAAATTTAAACATTTCTATTCCATATACGTAGACGGTAAGCTGAGCATGTTAATGCTTTGTTCATCGTATTTGTTGCTAATATTTTCACGAGTCCGCTGTTTAAAGTTTTTAATGGTGATTTTAAAACAAAAATTTGAAATTTTTTTATAGTCATATTTTCCCAAGACTTTCCTTTGTCATTTCCTTCGTTGCTCTTCTTTTTGTCATTCGCCAAGTGCTGTTGTTTGCTGTTGTTACTATTTTCGGAGTTTGTTTTATTAACATTCTAAAAATAAATTTTTATTTTTAGCGAAATAATGCTAACCAGTTTTTTAAATCACCTGATGAAGAGAGTGGGTCCCTGTACCTTCGTGGGTGCCCTCCTGGGGGGCAGCTGCCTTCAGCCAGGGCTGCTCATATCCAGGGGGTGCCACTTATCCCCATCTATAGGAACGATGCTCCCCAGACTTGTGCAACAGGGTGGCCCTGCCTTCAACTTCTTGGTGTCTTTTTCTCGTATTTTCTTCCATGTGTCTAGGTTACAAAAACAAGAGCTAAACATGGTACCGACTATGGTCCAGTCATGCTCTAAGCACGTTACAAATGTAATTCCTGTAATTCTCCCAACAACCCAGTGAAGGCGTTACTCTTATTTTCCCGGATTTGCAGACCAAGAGACAGACCCAGAGGGGGAAAGTGACTTGTCCAGGGCTACACAGCTGGTGAGTGGTGAAGCCCTAACCGCTGTGCTCCATGGTCTCTAAGTAAGGTTTGTGGGGCTGTCTCTGTGTCCCTTGTACCCATTGTTGACCGGTACATGTTATGACCAATGAGGATTCCGATCTCTAAAGTCCCGCCTCTGCCCCGGTTCTTTCCCCGCCTGCACGCTCGCCACTCCATCCTGCCCTGGCATACACTTGGGTTGGTGTGGATTTCTCCAAATTCTCCAAAGAGGGGATTTCTTCTGAGGCAGTTGTTGAAAAAGCTGTGACGTTTTCTTCCCCAGGGAGGGAATGGTTTTCTCCTCTCCACAACTCAAGTGAGGGGGTTCTAAGACCCACTCAGAGAGCTGGGCACAGCCCCTGAAGCTGAGGAATGCCTGTGTCTATCCGTGTCTGATGGTGTCAAAGAGGAAAGCAGCGGCAGAGTGAACAGGGTGGCTGCACCGTAGACACCTGTGACAGGGCAGAAGGTTGTGTTCTGGGGGACCTGCCTGATGGTTGTTCTCAGACCTACCCTCTCTGCCTAAGACGGCTTCTTGCCAGGCAGAGGCGAGAGAGACTGGAAGTGTCCCACAAGATACAGTGGGGTGGGGGGTGTCTGCCAACCAGGGACCTCTCCCACTGAACAGCTGAGTCCACAGAGCTCCCACAGTGGCAGGCAAGGGGAGTCCCTTCCTGCCACTGCAACAGACAAGAGTAAGAGGACCGGAGACGATGCCCCTCACCCTGCCCAGAGTCCCCAGCCTGCGGCCGGCCCGAAGTGTGGGAGGGCTGGAGCTTCACTATAAGTGAAGCTCAGGGTTGAGGTTATTAATCTGGGTGGGACATCTTAATTAGTAAACCGAGACTGTTGGGGGACTGAAGTGTCTGGAAGATGGTTTATGACATAAGAATGATTGAACGAGTTACGGGGACTCCCAGAGACTTCTCAGGGGTGGGGATAGGGGGCAAGTCAGCAGGTTGGGTTTTAAAAGGGACAGTTGTGGGGAAGTGGGACTTGGGAATGGGAAGGTAATGATAAATTGTTTCTATAGCTCTCTCTAGGGTCCACTTTTTCAGCATAGTGGTTACGTTTGGCACAGGAGGTGGAATCAAGTCCTATACTATGGGAACTTTTCCTTTGGAGTGCAATACTTTGTTTTCCTGGGGTTACATATCACCTCTTTCTTCATTTGCTAGTCTTATATTTATGTATCTGTTACCATTTCTCCCTAAATATTCTGTCAGTTTTGTGGCACCCGCCAATCATACTTTCTCAAATGCACAAACAAATCAGGTTGTCTTCGTTCTGTGTCTCCTGCATCTCAACAAAGTAAGAGCTAGTCTACTGCACGGCTGACCTTCTGGGACCCCTCTTTGAAGCTCTCCTATGTAGGACTTCCCATTTCATGGTTCACACCTGTATCAGGCACTGCAACTGGTTTAAGTGGAAAAGAGATTTTTTTTAAAAAGGATGCTGGGTGGCTCTCATAATTGCCTCCTAAGGCTAGAGAACCAGGCTTGGACACTACATAGCCAAGAACCTTATTCCAAAGCCTGCCACTGGGCTGTGCAGTGAAAACAGTGGGTGCCAGACATTGGCAGCAGAGCCACGGTCCCTGGTCATTGGCTATCGCTGACTGCTTGTTTTTATGTGTGCAATTGGAAGCTGCAAAGGGAGGCTGGGAAAACATGTCTTTTCTTCATTCAACTAATTTTTATTGAGCACCTACTATGAGCTAGGCACTCTCCTAGATGCTAGGAAAGTAAGTAAACAGGCAAAAAACTTTCTGCACTCATGAAACTTACATTCTAGAAGGGGGAGAGGCGCAATTATGAAGTGAACAAGTTGAATATAAAGTTTACCAAACGACGGTACATACTATGGAGAAAAAGCAAAAAACAGTGTGGGAGACTGCTGCTTCACAGGGTGCTCATGATAGGGGACACGGAGCAAAGGCAAAGGATGAGAGCGATAAGATATTTTCAGCTTCCGTGTGTATTTTCATTGTGCCCATGTGTGGGTGTGTGTGCGTGTTGAAGTGGAGTCGGGCGGTATGCCTTATAGGGTAATTTTCTCAGTAGAAGAAAGGTATTCAGATGCTGGGTACCCAGAAAGAAAGGCAAATGCCCTTTGCATTGTATTTTCTTGTCTTCTTGATTTAACCCTATAATTTGCTGGAGCGCATCCTCCAATGACTTTGTAAGAGGTCAGTAAAGATGTTTGTCTGAAAAGTGTCTCATTCTTGATGGTTTGGCTGGGGAATTTTGATAATAAAAAGAACTAAAACTTCAGTGCTTATTATTATGTGTTAGGCATAGTTGACTTGGATTCATTCATCCGTACACCAATCCATTAAAGTGGGTGGTAGAGATTATTATTGTGCTTGTTCTACAGATGAGGAAACCAGTGAGGTTAAGTAACTTGGCCAGGGTCACATAGCCAGTGAGTGTCAGGGCCATGATCAGAACTCAGGCATCTGGCTTCTGGGCTGGTCCTGTTAAGAACTGTGACGCTGTCCCCTTGTCTTATGGCCTCCCTCCTTGCTGTGGACAAGTCTGGTGCCATAATTCCGGAGGCTTTACCTGGGTTCCTTCCCCACTGTCCTTCATCTGTTTTCTAGAAGATTTCTGGATATTCTCTCCATCCCTGGTGTTGTGAAAGTTTCCAGTGATGTGCCTTGATGTGGGTTTTTTCCCATTAATTAGACTGGGTGCTTGGTGGGCCCTTTGCATCATGAATCTGGAGATTCAAATTTTTTTCCATACCACATCTTCCTTGTCTTTTTCTGGAAATCCTACTAGTTGCATGTTTGCTTTCTGTATAGATCCTCTAATTCTCTTTCTTTTTTTTTTTAAGATTTTTTTATTTATTTGACAGAGAGAGGCACAGTGAGAGGGGGAACACAAGCAGGGGGAGTGGGAGAGGGAGAAGCAGGCTCCCTGCTGAGCAAGGAGCCCGATGTGGGGCTCGATCCCAGGACGCTGGGATCATGACCTGAGCTGAAGGCAGATGCTTAACTGACTGAGCCACCCAAGTGCCCCATGGATTTTATTTTTTTAATTTTTAATTTATTATGATTATGATTATGATTATTTTGCTTGCTAGGATTTTAAACCATCTTTTCTCCTGTGCCCTGGGTTCCTGTTTTCCATTTGATTGGGCTCCTACTTCCAGGTTACAGGCTGTGACAATTGTCTGGACCTTATAAAGACGTCACATTATACTAACCCTCCTGCTCTTCACTGTCGCCCCTAGCGTCCTCACTGCCCACCTCGCCTACTAAGAGGCGGTCATTACAAGCGCTGTTTCCCAAAACCCATTCTTCTCACCGTCAGGCCCCCCGCCCTGGTTGAGACCGCACCCCCACGCCTGCCTGTTGGATGGTGCTGGAGGAGACCCCCACATGCCCGAGGATCCGCCTGCCTTGTCAGCGCAGAGCTCCAGAGGGCCTCTCCACAGCCCCCCGCCTCACTGGGTGCTCCTGAAGTCCTGCTTTTGTCAAAGGCCAAACCATCCACTCTCATGTCCCTCGGAGACTTGGCCCTGCAGTTTCCTCTCCTGCAGTGCGCATCTCACCTGTTCCTGGCTCCCGGCTCCCTGCCAGTGGCATCCGGGCCAGGCCGTACAGTCTGCAGCCAACATCCCTGCCTCCATGGCTCGCTCCCTCCTGCACCGGCCCCACTGCTGCTTCTGCTGAAGGGAAAGCTTCCTCAGGGAGCTGTGTCGGTGTGCAGCCTCCCTTCCCTCACTTTCACGGCCCTGCCTGCCCCGTCTACACGCTGCTCGTCAAGCTGCCCTGTGGCCTCCGCGTGGCCCGATCTAGCCATCCTGCCCGTCTCCGTGCCAGGCCCCTGCAGCAGCGTTTGGCACGGCGATGGCTCCGGGTTCTCTCTGCCCTGCTGCCCTGCCCTGGCCGCCCCTTCTCCGGGCTTCGGCCAGCTTCTCCACCTGAGGGCCGGAGTTCTGGTGGTACTGGCCTCCAGGCTCCATCCATTCTGCCACGTCTCCGCCACCACCTGCACCATGTCCGTCCCGGGCGCTGCTCTCCTGGTACCTGCCGGAGCCACCCTGTTGGCCTCCCTCACCATCCCTGCCTCCCCGTAGCTTATTCTGTCTGCTGCAGCTGGGCTGAGTAGGATTTCAAATGTAAATCGTACCACGACACTGTGGACACTGTCGAAGGCCCTCCTTTGGTTTTCTGTGCACCTGCCCTGGCCTACCAGGCTGAGGCGACGTCCATCCTCATGGACTGTGCCCCTCACTGCCTCCCTCCTGGCACTTCGGCCCCGCTGACCTTTCTGTCCTCTGAGCACAGTAAGCACAGAGCAAGCCAAGCTTGCATGGCTTGCTCGCTCTGCCCCGTGCGCTTTATCTCGTGGTGGACTCAGGTGTCTCTTTCAACCTCACCCCCCACCCAGCTCCTTTCTGTGATTTTTAACTCCGTTACATTTTCATCAGGGCACTTGTCACTGTTCCAGTCTTCTTGTTCATGGTGGGTCCTTCACTTTCAAGAATGGACACTGTGAGGGCGCCTGGGTGGCTCAGTTGGTTAAGCGACTGCCTTTGGCTCAGGTCATGATCCTGGAGTCCCGGGATCGAGTCCCACATCGGGCTTCCTGCTCGGCAGGGAGTCTGCTTCTCCCTCTGACCCTCTTCCCTTCGTGCTTTCTATCTCTCATTCTCTCTCTCTCTCAAATAAATAAATAAAATCTTTAAAAAAAAAAAAAGAATGGACACTGTGAGAAGGAGGTACCTCGCTGGGGCCTAGGGCGGTGCTTGTAAAGAGTAGGCTTCTGACCCTGGGTGGGTGGAGCGCGCTCCCATTGGCATCGTACATCTCTGGATATTAGTCTCCCTGAGAGGAGGGCCGCTCTTCATCCATCTCCGTGCCCATCTCTGCACAGGGCCTGATGCAGCATCCGTGGAGGCTGGGTCCCTGTTTGTTGGGGGGCAAAAAGGCATTTCTTGTTAATCTTGTGTAGGCCTTAGTTTTGATGCTGACTTCAGCTAGTATAATAGAAAAGGTGGGGGACCGGGGTGCCTGGGTGGCTCAGTTGGTTGAGTGTCCGACTCTTGGTTTTTGCTCAGGTCATAATCTCATGGGTCATGAGATCGAGCCCCATCAGGGGGTTCTCTCCGCCTGCCCCTTCTCCTCACTCTCTCTCTAAAATAAATAAATACATCCTTAAAAAAAAGAAAGAAAGAAAGAAACAGCAGGGGGCCATGGTGGACCTGAATTTCCACATGGCCTTGAGCACTAGGGTTGCCATGTAAAATGTCTCGTTTTCTCCTCTGTAAAATGGGATGGTAGCCCATGCCTGGGCCCCTGTGAATCTCAGGGGAGATACAGGGTAAGAAAGGACCTAAAACAACTAACAAAGAGGGGATTTGTGTAACTTGTTCTGCAGTTCAAACGCAGTGACCATTTATGAGGCACCTACTGGGGCTAGAATAAGCTGCTGTTCTCATGTTTCCATAACTCAGTGAATCTTTCCGACAATCTTGTGAGGCTCCTGGTGATTTTGCTCCCGAAGAAGCTGAGGCTTGGAGGAGATGCGTGACTTGCTGGTACCTCGTGGAGCTTGTCCTGCCTGCCTCTGTTTTCTTAGGCTCACCTCTGTCTCCTACTGGGCTTGGATCTTGTCTGTCTTTAGACCAAATAAATAAATAAATAAACAAAACAAAACAAAACTCCCCAAATCCAAATTGCTGGATTTTTTCTTTGTTTCTTATCTTTATTTAGTAACTTTTTGGGGGGAGGGGAGGATTGGGGAAGGTAGGGGAAGTGGGGACATGAGAGTTCTCATGTCTCCCCGCCCCATCCAAATTTGCCTTTTAAGAAGATTTCCAGGTGATTTCGTGGGCACAACAAAGCTGGAGAAGCAGTGCTGTAGGCAAAGACTTGTGCAAAGGCCAGGTTGCGGGGAGAGCCCGTGTGTTGAGCAGTGGGGAGGAATTTGGTGTTGCAGGAGCAGAGATGTGGCTGAAGGTGGCCGGAATGAGGCAAGAAGGGAGGATTGGACTCAAACTGCTCTGGTCCTTGGATGACCCACTAAGGATGAGAAGGGAGCTGAGTCTATATCTGCTGTTTCCCAGACCTGCCAGACCCATAGACCCACAGGCCGCTGTGTCTGCAAAGACCTTTCAGGATCATCAGATCCTATCTTTGCATGAGGTGAAAGGGGAAACTGAAGTCCAGAGACTCCAGGTGACTTGCTTAAGGTCACACAGCAAATAAGGGGCAGGATGGGACAGCTGGTGCTTGTTGGGGATGTATTTGTTTGTGATAAGAATGATTGCTGCTGGGGTGCCTGGGTGGCTCAGTCGGTTGAGCGTCTGCCTTTGGCTCAGGTCATGATCCTGGGGTCCTGGGGTCTAGCCCCGCATTGGGCTCCCTGCTCAGTGGGGAGCCTGCTTCTCCCTCTGCCTGCTGCTCCCCCTGCCTGAGTGTGCTCTCTCTGGCAAATAAATGAATAAAATCTTAAAAAAAAAAAAAGAATGTTTGCTGCTTAGTAAGGTCGCACTGTAGGATAGGTGTGGAATCAGGTGCTTCCTGATGGGCCAATGAAATAGGTCTTTTCCCTTTTTGTGATCTGAATTTAACACACGGGAACGCTAAGGCTATGAGAGATCAAGTCACCTGCCTAAGGACGAGTGACTGGAGAACAGAGCTGGGCTCTGCATTTATGTGTGGCTGACTCCAGGGCCCATGTGACCTGCCCCCCTGGGAGGATAGGCCAAGAAACTCGAGCATTCTCCTAGAGGCAGTGGGAAGACACAGGAAGCTTTTGAGCAGGTAGGACCTGGTCAGACCCTGGTTTGGGGGAAGATGGCACTAGGGCGGTAAGCACTAAGCTCTTTGGGTGGCCTTGGGTGAGCAAGCTCCTTGGTCTTGGTTTCTCCCCTGTTGGGTTTATACGGCCGGCTGTTCTAGCAGAGAGTCTTGAAGGTCCATTCTGAGTCTGGTTTTGTGTATGTAACGCTGTGATGTGTCACATCAGAGCGGCTGGAGGGTGGCTCGGCCCTGGTCGCCACGAGGGTTTTCCTGCTGGCCTGTAATGGGGTGAGGGCCGTTTCGGTCCTGGGGTGGGACGCAGAGAAACAAGGCTGCGGGACGGCCGGATGCGTGACAGCTGCGTCAGGGGAGGAGCTGACCGGCCCCTCCAACTCGGCCACCATGGCTGACTCCGTCCCACATGTGATTCTGATTAGGCGGCCTGTGTAAAAGTTACCTAAACACCACTCTAATTACTCTGTTTAGGAACATTCACATGCGTGGGAGGGTGCCTGGCACCGGCTCCCCACATGTGCTGGGGGTCTGCGGGGAGCACCACATTTGCACGAGCGTGACACGCACCAGGGACGGGGCTCCTGCAGGACAAGCTCAGGGGGTTCTTCCCAGGGGCCTGGCAGGCGGTCGGGGAGGAGTGTGATGCCTCGGGGCACTTGCTTGTGGCAGAGAGCTTGTTCAGTCTCTCCTCCTCCCTGTGAAGTAGGTGGCACTGTCCCCAAGGGGAATAACGCGGCGTCTGGAAGGCGTGTAGAGCAACAGAGTCGGCCGGACTGGTCCTCTCACTGTCTGACCTCGGGCAGGTCCCGTCACCTCTTTGAGCCTCAGCTCTCCTCTGTCGAAGATGGTCTGTCTCGCAGGCTCGTTGGGAAGATAAAGTGAAAGAAGCGCCCCGTGAGAAGACTTGACGTGTTGTGTGACCGGGGCCGCCGTGTGGGCCGCCATGTGGCGCAGCTCCTCTTGCAGGGGGCATGGCCTCTGCGCTGCGCACGACTCAGGGTGATGTGCACAAGGCCAGGAGGCCTCTTCATTTCATTGACAGTCGTGTGGGGGAGACACCTCGGCTGGGTGTGGTTTGGGGTGCCCCCTGGAGGTGGAGAGGGATGGCTGAGCATCGGGGCAGCACCTGGGACTCTTGGAGCATCAGGAAGGAGCCCCTCTCCGAGCTGCACTGGCAGCCCCGGCTGGGGTCTGCAGCTGGTGGACTGTCGGTGTTTCCCCAGTGCTTGGCTTGGATGAGGGGGTGTGGGCAGCATGCCGTCTTCAGGAAATTGGCGACAGAGGTAAAGGTCTCTGTGCCTTGAACTTCGCCTGCCCAACCTCCCTGTTCTGTCCACAGACTCCACTCTTCTCTATGTCTGTGGATATTCCCATGTGTCTCGGCGCCTGCCTCCAATGATAAGGCGTTCACCCATCCAGTCCCCACAGCCCTCTTCATGCCCGTTTGTACGAACACCCATCGGCATTTTCATACCTCTACTCCCCCGTTGCCCGTCAGCCAGCATTCACCAAGCCCGCCATGTCCCCTGCTCTTGCTGTGCACTAGATTACCCGCTGATGAATCAGAGCCGCCTCTGTGTGAGGGTTCGTTGGAGGGAGTGTGTGGCTGGTTTTGACATCAAGGAAGGCTGTTAACTTCTCGACTCTGCTTCAGAGATGAATCAGATCAGAGAGTGAGTCTGAAGGAGTCTTCCCTTTCCAGCTCTCCTTCCCCTCCTGCCTACTTGTCCGTTTATCCATTCACCCATTTTTCCATTCATGTGTCAATCCACCTAACCATCTCTCCACCCTCCCACCTACCTCCCCACCCATCTTTATAACCAACCATGAAATCCTCTAACAGCCAGAAACCACCCAACCACACTACTACCTATTCTCCTACCCAACTACCTCGCAACTCATTCACCTTCACACCGTCAGCAAATATATTTTTAAGATTCCAACATGGAAGAGGCGCTCTATTAGATTTTGGAATACTAGCCTGATATATGACCTGCATCAGTTGAGTTACTGGAACCTGCTTTTAAAGCTCTGATATTCTATAACATGTGGAAACCCAAGACACGGATCCTACTGTCATTTATTCAACAAACCCATATACACAACAGTTGCTGAGTGCCTACTGTGTACCTGACACTTTTCTAGACACTTGGGATCCTATGGGGAATGAGACAGACAATCCTTGACCTCATGGAGTTTACATTCTAGTAAGGGAGACAGACAGTAAGTAAACAAAAAAATAAAGATTGCTCTATGTGTCTCTGTGTGCTGGGTATGGGCTAGGCTCCCTCAGGGAGTTTCCGGTCTAGTTGGAGGTGAGACAGGTCTGGGCAAAGAGAACATTCGCAAGCTCTGTGAATGTGTGCTGTGCTCCAGACTGGAATGCACTTAAGTAGGAAGGACCACCAGTGGCCAGAGGGGCAGCCAAGGATGACTTCCCAAGGATGGGAGGCCAGAGTTCAGCCTAGGAGGTCACAATACTGGGGAACCTACTAAAACGCGCAGACCAAATGCCATCTGACGCTGAGTGCCATCCCAATGCCCTGGATCCAGTGATGGCCTCCATACCAACTTGCTGGGTGAAGCCAGTCCCTTGCCTACGCTGAGCCCCTGTCCTAGAACTACGAAATGACGGGGTTGGACTAGATAAGCTGTAAAGTCTCCTGGACCATGACTCTGAGATCTATGAATTTAATTAGAAGGGGAGACATATTTATATCATGTTTTATGGTGGCATTCTCGAATATACCATTTTGAGTAATAATCCTTGTAACATTCTTGTGAGGAGAGGAGGTGTTACCCCCATTTCACAGTTGAGAAAACTGAGTCTTCCCACTCTGTCAAGCCACCTGCAGTCTTTGCTTTCCTTTCAAAGATTTGGGAAAAGCTTCAGTGGAGGTGGGTGGATGTGGGTGTCTGAAAGGGTAGGTATTAGGGGTACCTGAGCCCCTCTTTTGTCTAATACCTCATCTAAGATGGCAAATGCTTATTTTCATTTCTGTTTGAGGGAAAAAAAAAAAACAATGGTTTTGGTGTCTTAAATAGCAGGAAAACCGGAACAGAAGGTATTATAATTAACTGCTTTCCTATCAGACAAGCCCTTGGCAGCAGCCACTTAGTCTTAAATGGCAGAGCTAGGACTCAAACTCAGGGCTGTTTGATTCCCCAAACCTCTTCCTGTTTCCCCTGTCTCCATTTCAGGGCTCTCGAAACAGCCTGGGAGAGTTCCAGGGAAGTTGAAAGGGAAAAGGGAAAGCTTTTATCATAACCATCTTCTCCTCCATCCTCCATATGAGAAAAATTGGGGGATGTGCTCTCTTTTTTAAAGAAGAAGCTTCTTGGGCTCTCAGAGTCGTTTTGCAGTGGAAATCGCACGGTTTAGGTCCAGCTAGGAAGGCTCTGTGATTTAGCAGGTGCTGTAGAGGCAGATTCTTTAGTTGAAGGGCTCTGCGTGCACTCACACTATGCAAACGGGCCTAGCTCCAGCCTCCCTATTAATTAGGAACATTTAGAAATGTTCCTGACTATACCCAGAGTTCCCTCTCGTGAAACTCCACAGGTCAGAGGCCACACATGTTTTGATTTTCTTATTTGAGGTATTATGTGTTCAAGGTAGATTTATGCTACAACCTTTGTTTATTGACTTGTACTTTTCCCTGTGAACCTAATGGAACATGACAGATGATATTTACAAGGCACGTGTTTCCGATTAAATCATGTGAGACATTAAAGCCCGATAAATGAAAGCCCCTTTGAAAGGCCAGGTTCAGAGAGAAGGAGGCAGTCCCTGGTGGAGCCTCGACAGTGGAGTTGCCCCCTCAGCTGTGGCTGTAGGAATTGTGGAAGGTGGCAGGCAGTCCCTTTGCGTGGAGGGGACCCATTTGTCACTACTTCCCAGCTAGTGACCAGGGCTGCATAGAGGTCTGAAGAAATGGACACAAGGAGCCCCTCTTTCCCTGAACTGTCTGGCGAAGAGAGAAGGGTAAAGAACACTCCTTTTTAGAGCACCTCCTGTGTGCCAGGCTCTGTCCCATAAGTGCTTTCCTGCAGAGTCTAGCTGAACCTTCTTGAAGGGGCATCAGGATGGCATGGGTTAAGACTGTTGACTCAGCCCACGGGATGGCTTTTAGGTCTGTCTGTGACTCTGGGCAAATTACTTAATCTCACTAAGCCTTGGTCCCTTCGCCTGTAAAATGGGGACAATGATAGTGTCCCTTATTATCTGTGCTCCATAGTACATTAGCCAACATCACTACTGTTATTAAATGGAGGCCCAGAGAGGCTGAGTAACTAGCCAAGGTCACTGCCAGTAGGGAGTTGTGGCTGGAGCCCAGGCCTCAAGTTCCAGAGCCTTTCCCACTGCTGCTCAGGTTGCTGTGGTGGAGGAGCTGGGTCCGGCAGCCTGTGGCCTGGGAGGGCAGCTCGCCTGCCCGGACTCCTGAACCAGGACTTGGGGTATTCCCTTCCCCTTCCCCAGACTTCCCGGGAGCATTAATGGGAAAGCTCGGTAGGCAGGATTAACCTAATAGGGAGTCTTTCCATGGAGGTCAATTAAAGGATTTGGGTAAATGCAAAAAGTGGAAACAGCTTGGGAAGGCTTCCCCCACCCCTCCCTCCTACCTTCCCTCTCCCTCCCTCCCCTCCTTCTCCCTCCTTTACCCTCCTCGACTCCCTCCCTTCTTCTGCCCCCTGTTGTCTCAGAAGGGATCTGGGGGTGGTGCTGACCCATGGGACTGAGCAGAGCCCTTTTTTTCCTTATCTGGCTGGACACCTGGTGGCAGGCGACCTGAGAAGTAGTGAGAGCAGATTGGATTTTTTTATGCTTAACATTTCTTTCTGGGACCTCTAAGTAGCTTAACTGCTTTATAGGAGTAGCGATTGACAAAGCAGAGGAGGGAAGATGCCAACCCCCCTCCACCTGGCATAATGGAAAAGCTTGCTTTTGGAAACACTGACTTCCTCTCTATGGAAGAGCCTTTATTGACCATCACCTGCCATTTCCTGGGAGATGGCACATCTGACTTCCGTCCACTTGCAGTGGTTTGGGAATGATCTGAGGGGTTCTGGGGAATCTGGCTTTGGAGTTGGCTAGCTTGGATTTACCCTCTGGTTTTGCCACTTGCCAGCTGGGTACGGTGGGCAGGTTGCTTTCTCCCCCTGAGCTCAGTGTCCTCATATGATAAATAGTTGCCATAACAGATGTGGAGGTCTGGACTAGGGCCGACACCACGTTAGAATCTGCCAGATCTTCCCAGGAGGCACCACAGGGCCTAGGAAAAGCCCTAAGAAGCCCAAAAACCTCCTTGGCTTCTTGCCCAGTATCCTGTTAGGTGTGTGTCGGCAGCGGGTGTGAGTTCAAGCTCACCCTGCTCATTTTCCCTCCCCTGGCCTCTCTTTACTCATCTGCAGAATGGGGAGGAGAATCCCTTTCCTGTCTTATAGGAGGGAGTGCTTATGAAAGCACTTGAAAAACTGCAGACCATCCAGGTAACAGTGTGGATACTCCACTAGTCTCGTGGAAGGTTACGGAGAGCTTTGCCTCCTTGGAACTCAGAGTTCTCTGCAGTGGGTATCCTCTTTCATTGTCAGGCAGTGCTGGGAGTGGAGGTGATTTGCTCAAGATGTGGGGGCTACCAGGTCCCACAGAGCCGGGAGCTAACGTGAGATCTGTCCCCCTGCAGGCCAGGCCTGCTCTGCCCCCACCCCGATGCCCGCTGTCAGAGAGACCTTGGACTCCGGGAGCTGGCTCCCTGTGTCCTAAATGAACTCTCCTCTCTTCTTACCTCCTGCTCCTTCTTCACCACGGTTCATCTGCTCACCCAGATTTAGGGTGATGTGGCTCAGGGGTGCAAGATGGGGAGCCCATTGAATTAAAAGCTCTGTGAATGAACAAGTGAATGACCTTGCTACTAACTTTGTGTGTCCATGGGCAAGTTATGTTTCCTCTCCGTGCCTTGATTTCTCCATCAGCAAGACAGGATTGGGAATACGTACTTTATTCCTGCCACAAATTTGTTACAACAGGGCAAAAGCAGTGCTGACACTGAGCAGGTGGGACCTGGTTCAAAGGGCTGTTAGGCAAGGTGCTGTAATGAGCACAGGGGATCCTGGGAGAATACCCCATGTTCTGCAGCCTCGGCCGTGAGCAAATGTTTCTTCCAAGTGAGAAGGGTTTTTAAAGGCCACGTACGGTCTTAAATGCACAAGTGGGACTGAGGGAGAGGGTTTTGTTTCTTTAGTGGGTAACACTGATTCTCAGAACAAGTTAAACAAATCCCCCCTTATTGAAGAATGTTGCTTGGGGCTAGGCTTGATTAAAATCGGAAAATCTAAGAGGCTTAAACGTGTGTGGTTTGGGTTGTGGAGGGATCTGGAGTGCTTTGCCCTGCCCTGCGTCTCCCTGGCCATCATTATAGAGTCATGAGGCCACGGAGGGCCTGTGGCGGTGATTGGCCCATCCAGCACCCCATTTTATCAGCAGGGAGCTGGAAAGCCTTCCTGGCTCTAACTGCCTTGGGCCGGGAGGTTTGTGTCGAGGGCTGCGCGGGGCCCAGCTTGCTCTGTGGATTCTTCGGGACAAGGGTTGTCCTGGTACTCTCAGAAACCCCATGCCCTGCTCCCACCTACGCAGGGGAAGGACGACTCCGGCTTTTGAGCAGCTCTGGATGCCACGGCCCGTGCCAGGGGCCCCTGTATATGTTTTCTCCTGTCCCATCTCTGTCTTGTTTCCTTCTCTATAAAATGTGGGTAATAATAGTGTCTGTTTCCTGGGCAACGGTGAAGGTAAAGTGAATTAATACATAGAAAAGAGCTTAGAACATTGCCAGGCACAGGGTAAATGCACAGTAAATAGTAGCTTCCATGTGGAACCTGCCAGGAAGGGAGATGAGAGACTTGATGCCACAATGCTTCCTAGGCAGCAGGAGCATCCCTGGAAGGAGATAAGCTGTGGTCACTTTCCCCTATAAGCCCGGTGGGCAGGCGAGGCTTCTGAGGACGGGATCCTGAGGCTTGTGGGAGGGTTTTAGCAGACTAGTTAGTGCCGAGTCTTTGCTTAGAGTTTTGTGATCATGCAGAGAATGTGGCCGGAATCTTCTGTGGCTCAGGTCTCAAGATAGATTGTCCCTTGCTGACATAGTTGTTCCTCATTAATTGGGCAGGGTCAAGTTTCAGAGCAGACTGCAAAGTGGCAGTAACCCCAGCTCTGGAGAGCATCCCCAGCCTCACACCCCTGCTACCTGGGGATGCCATCAGGGGTGCCCTGGTCCTGGGCAGTGAGTGTGACTGAGGGTGAGAAGGAAGCTCTGACCCACAGCCAGCGGCTCAGGGCCGGCCACCTGATTCTCCGCTAGTCCTTCCCCAGTCAGGAGGCCCTGTCCTCCTCCCCCACAGGCCACAGATCTGTGCTCCCCACACTTTGGCAAGGGGGCAGCTGTAAGGGGAAGGCTCCCTTGTGGGAGCTGACATTTATGGTACATTTATCCTGTGCCTGGTGCTACTCTAAGTGCTTTCTTTATATTAACCCACTTAATCTTCGCCATAACGCTTTGAAGTAGGTACCAATATGATCCCCATTTTACAGGTGAGGAAAGAGCCTTGGTATCCTCCTGGGGAGGGGGAGGTGCACCGATCTTGGAGCCAGGACCGGACTTCTAGCTCGAGCCCCAGCAGCAGCAGCATCCTCTCCTCCTCCTCCTCCTTCTGCTGCTTTTTTTTTTTTTTGTAGTCACATGTGTCACCAAAGTTATTACGCTATTATTGACTATATTCCGTATGCTGTGCTTTTCATCCCCATAACTTACTTATTTCATACCTGGAAGTTTGTACTCTTAATCTCCTTCACATATTTCTCCCATCCTTCCCACCTCCTCCCCGTGGCAACCACCAGTGTGTTCTCTGTAGTTTTGAGAATGCTTCTGTTTTTTTGTTTGTTTGTTCTGTTGCTTAGGTTCCAAATAAGAGCGAAATCATGCAGTATTGGTCTTTCTCCGTGTGACTTGGTCACTTAGCATAATATCCTGTGGGTCCCTCCATGTTGTTGGGAATGGCAGGATCTCATTCTTTTTTTTTTTTTTTGTGGCTGAGTAATATTCCCTTGTAGGTATATACCACATCTTCTTTGTCCATTCACCGATGGGTGGACACTTGCGTTGCTTCCATAGTTTGGCTGTGATAAGTAATGCTGCAAAGAACATAGAAGTGCATGATATCTTTTTAGATTAGTGTTTTCATTTCTTCAGGTAAATACCCACGAGTGGAAATGCTGGATCATATGGTATTTCTGCTTTTAACTTTTTGAGGAAACTCCATACTGTTTTCTATAAGGACTGTACCAATTCACATTCCCACCAACAGTGCATGAGGTTTCCCTTTCTTCCACACCCTCATCTGCACTTATTTCTTGTCTTTCTGATAGTAGCCGTTCTGACAGGTAGAAGGTGATATCTCATTGTGGTTTTGATCTACATTTCCCTGTTGACTGGTGATGTTGAGCTTTTTTCACGTGTCTGTGAACCATCTATATGTCTTCGGCAAAATGTCTTTTCAGGTCCTTTGCCCATTTTTAATCCAATTATTTGGTGGGGTTTTTTTTTTTTGGAGTTGAGTTGTATTCTTTATATGTTTTGGATTTTAATCCTTTGTCATCTATATCATTTGCAAATGATATATAAAGGCAACCATTTAGTAGGTTGCCTTTTTGTCTTGTTGATGGTTTCCTTCACTGTGCAAAAGCTTTTTATTTTGGTGTCGTTCCAGTCGTTTATTTTTGTGTTTGTTTCCCTTGCCTGAGGAGACAGATCCAGAAAAGTATTGCTAAGGCTGATGTATAAGAGATTACTGCCTCTTTTCTCTTTTAGGAGTTTTATTATGATTTCAGGTCTCACATTTAGGTCTCTTTAATCCATTTTGAGTTGATTTTTGTGTATGGTATAAGAAAACAGCCCAGTTTCATTGTTTTGCATGTAGCTGTCCAGTTTTCCCAACACCATTTGTTTTGTTTTGTCTTGTTTTGTTTTTAGAGAGAGAGAGAAAGAAAGAGTGTGCATGTGCCGGGGGAGGGGTGGGGTGAGAGTGGCGGAAGAGGGGCAGAGGCAGAGGGGGAGAGAGAATCTTAAGCAGGCTCCACACCCAGTGTAGAGCCCCATGTGGGGCTTGATCCCACAACCCTGAGATCATGACCTGAGCCGAAATCAAGAGTCAGACACTTAACTGACTGATCCACCCAGGAGTCCCCCCAACATCATTTATTGAAGACACTCTCTTTTTCTTATTGCATACTCTTGCCTCCTTTGTCGAAGATTAATTGATCATATAACTGTGAGTTTATTTCTGGTCTCTGTGTTCTGTTCCATTGATCTCTGTGCCTAGTACCATACGGTTTTGATTACTACAACTTTGTAATATATCTTGAAATCTGGAATTAAGATACCTCCAGCTTTGTTATTTCTCAAGACTGTTTTGGCTTTTCCGGGTCTTTTGTGATTCTGTACAAATTTTAGGATTATTTGTTTTAGTTCTGTGAAAAATGCCATTGGTATTTTGATAATGTATTGAATCTATAGGTTGCTTTGGGTAGTATGGTAGTATGGACATTTAAAAATATTAAGTCTTCTAATCCATCAGCATGGAGTATCTTTCCATTTATTTGGGTCATCTTCAATTTCTTTCATCAGTGTCTTATAGTTTTCAAAATACAGGTCTTTTACCTCTTTGGTTAAGTTCATTCCTGGGTATTTTATTCCTTTCTATGGAAATCTAAGTGGGATTATTTTCTTAATTTCTCTTTCTGCTAGTTTTCCTTGCCCTGCCCCCATCTTGCCCCTGGAGTGAATGGAAGGGTCTACTCAGTGAAGGAGAGCAGAAAAGGGTTGGAAGTAGAAGTCGACTACATGAGCAAATAAATGCAGGGAGGGAGAAATAACATGAAGGCTGTCTGCCTGCCTCCTGTAAACATTTATTAAATGCCTACTGTTTGCTGGGCATTGTTCCAGGGGCTGGGGCACTGGGCCGACTGTGGAGGAGCCTGGGCTTTCTGATAGCAGTATTGCTAACGGTGGTACAATCCTTTAGTTTTCAAACAAAGTGTGTTCCCAGCATTGTCTTTTTTTTTTAACTTGAGAGGCAGAAGATCCTGGTGGTTAAAAGCCAGGGCTCTGGAGCCAGGCTCTTAGGTTTGAATCCCTATTCCACCGCTTACCAGCTTAGGCAATCTTTCTTTCTTTCTTCCCTTTCTTTCTTTCTCTCTCTTTTTCTTTCTTTCTTTCTTTCTTTCTTTCTTTCTTTCTTTCTTTCTTTCTTTCTTTCTTTCTTTCTTTCTTTCTTTCTTTCTTTCTTTCTTTCTCTTTCTTTCTTTCTTTCTTTCTTTCTCTCTCTTTTTCTTTCTTTCTTTCTTTCTTTTTCTTTCTTTCTTCTTTCTTTCGATTTTATTTTATTTGACAGAGAGAGAGAGGGAACACAAGCAGGGGGAGTGAGAGAGGGAGGAGCAGATTCCCTGCTGAGCAGGGAGCCCAATGCAGGGCTCGATCCCAGGACGCTGGGGTTGTGACCTGAGCCGAAGGCAGACACTTAATGACTGAGCCACCCAGGCACCCCAACTTCTTTCTAGGTCTCAGTTTCTGCATCTGTAAAGTGGGGATAAAAATAAGGTTTAGAATAGTACCTGGCACATCATGAGCACTCTTAGTAAGTATTCCTTTGGGCAGGAGAAGAGAGTGTGGGGCAGGAGGGAGATGAGGTGGAGCACGCTCTGGGAGGCTCTGAATCCCAAAGTTCTTCTTTAAGGGAGAAGAGGACTATCCCTGAGTCAGGAGTTTAAAACCCTGCCCAAACCACAGCGAGTTGCCACGGCACACCCACTAGGATGGCTATAATCAAAAAGACAGACAATAACAAGTGTTGGTGAGGATGTGAAAAAACTGGAAGCCTCCTACACTGTTGGTGAGACTATGAAATGGTGCAGCTGCTGTCAGTTTCTCGGAAGGTTAAACATAGAGTTACCACATGACCCATCAATTTCGCTCCTAGCTATATACCTAAGAGATTTGAAGGCGTACATCTATGCAAAGCTTGTACACAAGTGTTAAGAGTAATATTAGTTGTCATACTCAAAGTGTATCAACCCAGATGTCCATCAGCTGATGAATGGATAAACAAAATGGAATTTATCCATGCAGTGGAATGTTGTGTAGCCACAAAAAGGGGTGAACTACTGATAACATGTTACAACATGAGAACCTGGAGAACTGTTGTGCTCAGTGAAAGAAGCTAGATGCGAAGGGCCACATATCACATGATTCCCTTTATATGGAATGCCCCGAGTAGGCAAATGTACGGAGACAGAAAGTAGATTAGTGGTTGCCAGGGGCTGTGAGGGGGGCGGGGAGGGAGGGAAAACAGAGAGTGACCGGGTAACAGGTACGCAGTTTGAGTCTGATGAAAATGTCTGGAAAATTAGGTCATGGTGATGGGGGTACAACTCTGTGAGTATACTAAAATCCATTAAGTAACATTTTAAATGGGCAAGTCTTGTGGTATATGAATTCCACCTTTATTTATTTATTTATTTTTTTAAAAGATTTTATTTATTTATTTGAGAGAGAGAGAGTGAGAGATAGAGAGCGCAAGAAGGAAGAGGGTCAGAGGGAGAAGCAGACTCCCTGCTAAGCAGGGAGCCCGATGCAGGACTCGATCCTGGGACTCCAGGATCATGACCTGAGCTGAAGGCAGTTGCTTAACCAAGAGCCACCCAGCCGCCCTCCACCTTGATTTAAGAAAAACAAATAAGAAAACCAGAAGCCCTGCTGATCTGACCCCCCCCCCCCACCTCCCCTGGGGACACGCATCTCACCCTGCACTCCAGGCAGTGATACCTGGTACAGCCAGATCTGTGCTCATGTGGTTCTCCTTACTGCTCCTCCTTGCTGGCTGTCCGGGGCCAAGAAGTAAACACTTCATAGATAGCACGGGAGGAAACCCTGAGCTTTGGAGTCTCTGTTTCCTTACCTGAAAGTAAAGAGTCTCCTCTGAGTCTCTGTTTCCTTACCTGAAAACATGGCGCAGGACCATTGGGAGGGGAAATCAGGGCAGGCAGCAGCCCGGGATGGGTATCAAGAGCAGGAGCATCTGAGTACTCCATTGTTCATTAGTTCCACCAGGCCAGATACTTTGTGCACTGTAAGTATTCCAGAATGTTTGGGGTCGTGTAGGACAATGGTGGGGCCGAGGCCCCGGTTGAGCAGGTAGCTGGGCTTGGCTATCACCTGGTAGAGGCAGCCCAGCTCAGAGTCCCTTCTCTGGGTCAGGGAGGCCTGGGATGCTCTTCTTCCAGCCGAGTGACTTTTTGCAGCTCACTCAACTTCTCCGTGCTTCAGTGTCCTCTTTGTGGACACAGGTTGTGGTAGGCATTCTATGAACTGTACTGGCTCCCCCACCCCCACCGTCTCCCAGTTCATGTGTTGAAGCCCCACTCCCCAGTGTGATGGTATTTGGAGATGGGGCCTCCTCTAAATTAGGTTTAGGTGAGGTCATGAGGCTAGGGGTCCTTATGATGGGATTAGTGCCCTCATAAGAAGAGACACCAGAGAGCTCTCTCTTTTTTCTCTCTCTCCACCATGTGAGGACACATCAAGAAGGTGGCCATCTCTGCAAGCCAGGAGGAGAGTTCTTACCAGAAGCCAACCGGGTGTCACCCTGATCTTGGACTTGCAGCCTCCAGAACTGTGAGAAATAAATGTCTGTTGTTGAAGCCAGCCAGCCTATGGTGCTTTGTTGCGGCAGCCTGGGCAGACTGAGACAAGCCATTAACAAGAACGGTGGATATAAAATGCAGAGCACAATGTTTAGCATGTAGTAAGTACCCCTGCTCTTTTTAATAGGCAGCTCCATTTAGATCTGTGATGGTCATTCGTAGCTGTGGGACCTTGGGCGAGTCCCTTGCTTCTCTGAGCTGTTTTCTCCTCCATAGAATGAGGTCAAGGTGCTGCCCACGCAGGGCTGTGGCAAGGCTCAGATCAGATAATCTAGGTCGAGGGGCTTGTAAACTGTGCAGTGGCATGCCTGTGGAAGGGGCTTGGTGTTTATGGAGTAGGGACGGTGGGAAAGCCCGGCAGGGCCGTGTGGGAGGACATGTGAGCAGCGGTCATGGCAGCAGGTCTGAAGGACGCTCCTGGCTGGCAGGCTCTCCACATGGGCCTTTGAGGAAGGTACCGTTTGCAGGAGCATCTGTCCATCCGTACCCAGGTGGCAGCACTGAATCGAGGTCCCTGGGCTTGGCCCCACAGGTGGGTGTTCTGAGCAGGGAGCCAGGTGGAGGGGAAGCGGGGCCGGTGCCCAGAGGCAGCCGTGCCTGCTCAGGATGTGGGAGGGGGAGGACAGCCTACAGACAGCTCGTGACCGTGCCACTCGGCGTCGTCAGAACCTCAGTGAGGGAGAACCTTGGGCTACAGAGAAACCTCACAGGCTGTGGCCAAAAGCTGCCTTTGGGGAGACGAATAGACCTAGAAGCACTAGCCGAGTTGGCTCCTGTTTCCTGTTCTGTGACATCAGGGACTCGGAAGTCTTTGGGTGGAAAAGCGCCGTCTGGAGCTCCTTCCGCGTCACCCTCTGGAGCGCGTCCCAAGGGGCCGTTGGCAGTCACATTTATCTTCAGAGCCGTGGGCTGAGTTGTCCCCCAGCTCAGACATCCCAAACTGGAGGGACGGGGAGGGGTGTGTTCCCAGGAACGTTTATGGGATTTTCTGGTTGGTTCTTTAACGGAGGTCCTGTTTGTTTGCTGTCTGGTCTGGGCTGATGGGGTGGGTAGGGTGGGGAGTCCTCGGAATGTTGGCCTGGGCAGCACAGAAGGCCTCTCTGGGGCAGAGGAGGGCAGACGTCAGAAAACAGAGACAGGGAGGTTTTCAAACTTAAAGGGTAAGGTTGCTGGAATAACTGGGCTGGCCCCACCCCGTAGATCCTTGTATTTCAGAGAGGCGCTGGCTGTCGTTCTTAGAACCACTGGCTCTGCGCCCAGTTCTACCTCGGACGGGCTCTGTGACCTCAGCAAGTCTCTTAACCACTCTGTGCCCCCATTCTCTGGTCTGTGAAATAACACTAGTAGCACCTCCCTCCTAGGTGGGTTGTTAGGATGAAGTGAGGCGATGTATACAAAAGCTTTTAGAGCAGTGTCTGGCACAGAATTGGTGCTAAGTAAGTGTGAGCCGGACTGTGCCAGAGGCCTGAGGACGGGTAGGTCCTTCCAGCAGAGCTGTCTCTCCTTCTTCCGAGTTCCTGTTCAGTTCAGCTCCACCAGTGCTCACTGAGCCCGCAGTGGGGCCACGCCCTCCACGGAGAGGGGGACCCATTCTCTGAGCCTGGCGTCCCGGGAGCGCTCATAGCCCCGACAGGGGGAGGCTCAGGGACAGACAGTGCCCCCCCCAAGAGGAGGCAGGGATCAGGGAGGTGCCCGTGGATTGTGTTTTGAAGGATGACTAGGGGTTCCTTGGTGGGGAGCAACTGCATGTGTAAGGTGACTAGATTAGGAAGCAGTGGAGAACCAGGTGGCGAGGCTGGTGACTGGCTCACAAGCTGAGGTAGGGGAGCCACGGAAGGGTGTCAGACGTTGTCTTTCCACTTACTTTCCTTAGAGAGCCAGCCATTGCGTCATTCTTGGGGTCAGATGCTCTGTGACTGTCTCCGCCGCTGCCTGGTTAGTGCCCAGAGGGTCCTTGTCCTGCCTCCCGCCAGCTCCCTTCCCTAGTCTTGACGGAAGTAGGCTCAGTAATTACCGAGGCATTCGTGAGCTCACCCAGCACATCTGGGGGCACCTCCTGTAAAATCCTGATGGCCGTGCTAGGCACAGTCAGGGGGGCAGGCATGGTGTACAAAGACGCACTTGTGGCAATAACCATGTCAGAGGCGTTCTGTTCCTCATCTAAGGTGGCTCTTCCACGAGGCTGTCACCCAAGGTCCAAAGGGGAAGATCTTCACGAGACAGTGCCCCAGGAGTTCCACGAGCAGATGGCCTGTTCCAGCTGGGGGCATCGGGCAAGGCCGGGGGTGGGCCTTGGAGCGTTGGTGGGGAGGGGATGCCAGGCAGCACTGTCAGCGTGGGCAGAGGCTCCGGGAGCGGGCAGGGAGGGTAGAGGGTATGTGTGAAGAGCAGCCATGAGCTCTGCTTGGCTGGAGCGAAGGGTCTGTGGCAGGAACAGAGAGAAATATATTAGCTTCGAGGGTCTTGCATGCCAGGCCAAGTGAGAGGCAGGGGCCAGAGGGAGAGGGGAGTTTTGTTTTCCTGTAGACACAGGGAGCCATGGAGAGCATTTAGCTGTGCTCTGGTTCCCTTATTTGTTACATAGTATGGTTCTTTGGAGAAGGGGAAAGAAGGAGTGAATTAATTGATCAGTCCTTAAGATGGGGATGGGTAGTAGATCCTGTGTTTGCAGAAAGGTAGCTTGTTATGCAACCGTTACAAAAATCCTCAGAAATTTCTGCCTTAATGAAGGAGGCAGTTTTTCTCCCATAGATTCTTGAAAACTTGGGTCTCAAGCAGGGAATAGCAACACATAATTTATTTCTCCTGGTGCTTGATCTGAGATCCCATGGGAAAGAACAGGAAGGAATTAGTGAGCTCTATATTACAATTTAATTGCTTGAAGGAAAAATATTATTTTTTATTGTTAGCCATTAGCTGCTTCTAGTTTTATTAAACTCAACCCTGTGCGGAGCACAGCATTAGCCACTGGAGCTCTCCGGCGCCCCGAGGGAAGGAAAACGTTCAGAATGGTCCCACCTTGTAAAGCAGGGGGTTACTGCTGGGATCTGAGTGGCCTGTGATTCTTGGATTTCTGTCATCTCTATACTTGGAGAGCAGCATTCTGATGGCGGATTCGGTCCCCATTCTGTCCCCTGGCACTGAGGACAGAGGCCGCAGTGGGCCGAGGAAAGGTCCCTGGCCAGTGCCTGGGTCAGGCCTGAGTCTCTCCTAAGAAGTGTGAACTTGGCTGTATTGTTCTGGTTCTATAGGTGGGGTTTCTAGGGGCAGTTGCCAGGGCTAAATAGAATAAAACCGAATACCCTGGTATTCAGTAAGTGCTTGATAAATGCCAGTGAATGGGTCCCAGGACAGAACGCTTCTCCTGGTCATTGCCCTTCTTTTGTTCTGGCTCTAGGCCCCAAGCTCTGGCCTACTGGAACCCTGCTCAGCAGGCCTGCCCCACTGCACTCCCAGTGCGCTAGGTGGGGGGAGAGGCCCCAGCTCAGCCCGACTCTCTGCCGTGTGGCCAGCTTGGTGCTGGCCAGATGTCAGCCCCTGAGAGAGCCACATCTTACTCACGTCTGGGCTCTCAGAGAGCTCCCAGCAGGGTGGACGAAGACAGACGAGTGAACAGTGATGGTGTGGAATGGCTAGCGTGGGGCCTCGTCCTGCCTGGGAGGCTTCTGATGCGTGGGGGGGGGGGGGCGGGGGGGGAAGTGCTGAGGGAGCAGGAAGAATGAGCTCATTTTCAGGGGGCTGCCTTCATTCCCTGTCACACACCTCCTGGTTGGAAGGTCTCTGCTCGTCCAGCCCTGCGGGGTCTCTTTTTGATCTCTACTTCCTCCCTCACTCTGTTCTTCACTCTTCACCTACAGCTTGTGCTTTGCACACATCTTCTTGGTGGACTTGCACCACCACCTTGGAGCCATGACTTTGGCTGCCCTCTGCATCAGAGCTGATGCCTGCACATTTCCTGCTTATCGAGTAGCCCTATGGCCTAGGATTTTTCGCGACTGCCTCAATTTATTATGATAGAATTTATTTCCCATAAGGCAGATAAGGAAGGCAGAAAGGGCCCCTCCAGACCAAGGTCAGCTAGCTTGTAGAAAGGGAGTCCAGAGTTCTGAGCTTGGACCTGCGTCCATGGGGGTGCATGGGGGCGGGAAGACAGTGGCCACGGTCTGCACACCTACCGTGGGCCGTGTGCTATGCTGTCTCTCCTAGTTGCCCCTCTCCCCCAGCACCCAGCTGCACTTACCCCGAAAGCACACACTCCCTCTGTCTCTATGCTTTTCCCCACTTTCTTCTCTCTGCCTAGAGTGCCCTCACCTCTCCTGTATTTGGCTAACTCCTGCTGGTCTTTGAAGACTCATTTTAGGACCGCCCTAAAAGGCCTGCCCTGACTCCCAGGCTGGGTTAGAGCCGCTCCTTGGGCCCTCACAGTCCTCTGAGCATCCCTCCCCACAACACTGACCACCTGTGTGGTGGTCATCTCTTCACTGTCCTGTCTCCCCCACCAGGCAGTAGACCGTGAGGTCCGGGATTGTGTTTATTCTTCTGTGTCCTCAGTGTTCCCCATCAGGCTTGGCTCAATTTGATTAGTAACGATAGAGCCCCCTATATTGTCTTTTCTGAAGCATATTCACATCCGTTGTTACTTTGAGCCTCCCAGCTGTCAGAGTTTGGTAAGGCCATGGTGGTAAGGTAAGGAGACTGAGGCTCAGGAATTCACTCCGTGACTGAGCTCCAAGTCCAGAGCTTACTGGGCTGTCTCCCCCTGCCTGCGCCAGTGTGCTGTAGATGGTGCCTGCTTGTGATGCCTACACCCTTGGCGACCCTGAGGCCAGGACTGCTTGTAATCAGATTGCCTTCCTCCCCACTGAGCTCCTGCTGCTGAGAGAATGGAAATTTGCATCAGTGGGGGGGGGGGTGGTGAGAGGCTGGGGTGGGGGGTGGCTCTGGCTGGGGTGCTGGCAGACCTGGACGGGGTTGGGAGGGGGCTGGGTGAACACACCAGGACCAGGCTTAGTGGTTGTGCCCTCTGGCGCCGGGGGCTGCCGAAAACCATCCCATGTGGGTAGCCAGATGCCTACCCCACATGGCTGAGTGTCCTGAAGGTTTGGGATGGTCAGTAGCAGCAGGGAGATGGATCAGACTACTCTGGCCTTTGAGGTTAAGCTGGCCAGGGTGGTGGCTTCCGGGGATGAACTGCTCCCAGGGAGACCTGGGTTCAAGTTCTGCCTGATCAGTATGCTGCTGAGTTGACACAGGGGGCCATGTTAGTCACTTATCTTCTCTGTGCCTCAGTTTTCTCCCCCGTGAAAGGGGGAGTATGGCATTCTCAGAGGGGCCTGTACAGGGATTGCATTATTAAACAGTGTCTGAAACATACCGAGTACCACAGTTACTTCCTTCTCTGGGAAATGGAGATGGGCGCTACACTGCTTGTCTCCTTGGGTTGATGTGAGGTCTGGATGAAGCTATATGCACACTGTAAAGCGCTGTACAATTGTTTTTTCTCAGAAAGGAGGTAGACGTGGAGGAGAGAGCCTGGCTGTTGAGCTGCTTCCTTGGGAGGCTAGGCCACCTTTCTGGGGAGGCTAGGCCATGGGGAGCCACCCAAGGGGGCCAGCCTGACGAATGGACCAGTCCAGCAAAGACTGAGCATCTTCAGCCAGAGGGCAGGCAGGCAGGAGGTGGGTTCCAGAAATACTGCAGGATCTATCATGGTGGCAGTGCCAGTCCAGAGAACCAGGCCTGAAGGGGGCCTCAGGCCAGTGTGTGGTTTCGGTGCAGTGCAGAGAAAGAAGGCAGAGCTGGGGCGGCCTGGATTTCTCCCAACTTCTCTTCCCAGCCCTTTCCTCACCACAAGCCCTAACTCTAAATCAGGGACAATGGTAGCACCCGCCTTGCAGGTCATTGTGAGGGTTAACATAACTCTGAGATAATGTAAGAAGTATGTGTAAAGTATACAGTAAGTGCTCAATAATTGTTAGATATTTTTATTGTTATTGTTACATTCTTCATATCACTACACCATTCTTTCCACATACATCCCAAGTCATTGGATACGTCTTGCTGTTTTCTGGTTGCACAGAGTACTTTTATCATTTAGGCGATGGGGAGCCATGGAGGGTTCTTGAGCAAGGGTATGGCATGGAACTCAGTTCTGAGATGACTAATCTGGCAATGGGTTTAAGCCTCATTGTGAGGTTTGGTTAGTTCAAAAAGGGGCTTTCTTGTTTTCCGGTATTTTTTAAAAATGACTTCTCAAATCCTCTTTAGTTGGTGGGTAAAGAGAGGCTGGATGAGAAGGAAAAGAAAGGTTGTGTTCAGAAAAAATGAGGCAAGTGCAGGGGGGTAAGAGACTTAGAACTGAGATAGGGGGAAGTGCAGAGTGGGCTGTGGACCAGGCCTGGGGGTGCCAGACAGTGGGCTGCAGACCAGGCCTGGGGGTGTCCACCCACCCAGGATAGGCTGTGTGTGTGGAAAGAGATCCCCCCCACCCCGTCAGTCGCATACGTGTGGGACTGGAGAATAATCATAATTTAAGTGATCTCTTTGCCTGCAGGGATGCAGACATCAGGTGGGTCTGGTTTGCTGTGGAGTTGGTAATGCTGGTGGGTGGAGGAGGGAGGTTGGGATTGACTGTGAAAGGGGTACAGAGGCCGCTTAGAGAAACTGGAGTTCAATAAGGTAAGCTGTCCAGAGTTGCAGGACCATTTCTTAGCAGATCCGGAGCTCAGCCAGTGTAGGATTTGGTGCTGGTGGAGTGGCTGGAGGGAGTGGCCAGTGGAACAGGGGGGAGACAGGAAGGAAGGGGGAACTGGAGAGGCAGGGAGTTCAGGGAGGAGACGGGGGTGTGGGCAAGTAAGGCACCCACCCAGCTCCTCTGATCCTGTGTGCCTTTGGGACCCCAGGCCCAGGGGTCTTCCCAGGCTTCATACCTAGTGATTCTGACTCATGGAATCCTGGGCGGGCCCAGAAATCTGCATTTTAAACAGATTTAAAGGCAAAGTAAGAGGCTCTGAGGGGTACTGATGTAGGTCCACCTCCGGTTCCCGCAGTGGGTAGCGGGGATGATGTGGCAGGCTGCAGGTGGTGGTAAGGGCTGGGCCTGGGCACGGGGGACTCCCTGTGGAGGGACTGAGGGAGGGGTGGGCCTAGCCTAGGGGGGTGGGAGTGAATTTTTGGAAGGCTTTGCTTAAAAGCTGGTTGCAAGAGATGGCCAACTGGAAGGCATATGGGGATCCACGAACTGGGTGGGGACTGGAGAGGGATTGTCCAGGGAATCGGACTGGAGGTCAGAAGCAGGCGTCCACAGCTAGGGAGACAAAGAAGGACCAGAGCAGATGTGACGATGGTGTGGATGCTGAGGGCATGGTGGCCTTGCCCACAGAGGGAAGGCCAAAGTCAGGGCAGGACCAGTGGCCGCCCTGAGTGCCTCACTCTGGGTTCCTTAAAACCCTCCCAGATCTTCCAGCTGGCAGCTGGTTGGGTCCCCCAGCCTGGGTGGGGATGAGTGTCCTCTTCTGTGGGGTGAGTGGTCCCAGCCAGTGGCAAGGACTGCAGATCAGGAAGCTCATATTACAGGTGGGGAGAGATGCTGAGGCTCTCCATTCATTCATCCAGTTGTTTGCCCATCAAATATGAATTAAGGGCCAGGCTCTGAATAGGGTGCTTTCACATGCTCCCTTCCTTTTTGAGAGGCAGCGGTGTCTGGTGATTAGGAAAAACATCGCCCTGGAGCCTGAGTGTGCTTCATCCCTGCTCCTTCACCTGCTGGCTGGGCAACCTGGGGAAGGGTACTTAATCTTTGTGTTTCATGGGCCTCATCTGTAAAAAGAGGGACATACCTGCACCCACCTCCAGGATTAAATGCTTAAATACATGCGAGGTGGCTAGAGTAGCCCCTGGCTTTTCTTCTCGCTCCGGCCACACCCCTGGGCAGTCCACGCACTGTCGCCAGTATGTGTTCCTGCCGATGCCAGTCCCTCTCCCAAAATGCCTTTCCTCCCATCTTTGCCTTCTGAGGCTCAATTCAAATGTGCCGCCTTCTGACTCTCATTTTCTTAGCTGAGAAAAGGGGTTAATTGTTCCTGCCCTGCATGTCTCACTGGGCCACAGAGGGAGAAGAGACAGCCTTAGTGTGCCGAATGGTGCCCGGCAACGTATGCAGCTCTGTGCTCTCGGACTTGTTTCAGGATGGAGGAATTGGGATTGAGAAGCTCTTACTGCGTTAAAGGCTCTTTCCTCCACCTGGGGGCTTGGCAGGTCAGTTCAGGCCGGAGCCCCTTTGTTTGGTCCTGGGGGGAGACCCTGCTGTGTCCCACATGAGACGGGCTGAAGTTGTCCCAGCTGTGCCGTGCAGCCCAGACCTTCCCAGGGCCCAGGACCTTCCTCATCATGGTGCTGATAGGGGGACTGGAGTCTAGGGGTGGGGTGGCAGGAGCGTAGACACAGCCCGTCTCCGCCTGTGGCCCTGAGGATGCTCCACAATGGTGCTGAGCAGGCATCGTCATTATAGTGTGAGGTTCAGGCCTCGGCTGGACCTGTCACTGTTTGGTTCCTGCGCTCTGCTCCTTCTGACCTGCACTGGATTGGGGGCAGGGGGACTCAGAGATAAAATCAGGTCTAAGCCTGTCTTGAGGGGCTCACGGCTGAGGAGTCAGGCAGCTGGGTATGAGATAATGACCACACAGAGTCACTCAGGGTCAGGAGTGCAGAGGGAGCACAGGGCCCAAGGGAGCTTCATTCCTGAGTAGATGGGCTGCCTGAAGATCCAGAACCTTCCTTCTTCCTCCCCTCCCTCCCTCCTGCTGATGTCTGCAGTGCCCTGGCAGGGCCTGCCTCTGATGGGCACTCCCTCTACCCCCTCGCCTTGAGGTGGAGACCCGACCTGGCACGCAGAGCCTGCCTGGGCCACTCAGCCACGTCCGTCTTGCTACCTTTACTCTGGCCACACTGAACCACATGCTCCTTCCTCTGCTTTTCCCTCTGCCTGGGCTGCCCTTCTTGATGTTTTTGCCTGTGTCCTACCTGCTTTGCACAATTCAGCTCAGATGTCACCCCTGTGAGGCCTTCCCGGAGACTGTCTTCGCTCTCGGGGGCTGTGGCCTGCCGTGCTCCACCCCCTTCCTTTTCTCTGTGTTTGTCTTTCTCCTGTCTGTTGAATGCAGTCTGTGACTTTGGGCTGGTCTCAGCCTCCCCTGTCCCGCAGGGGTGGTGTCTATGGAGACCATGGAATAACCTGAGAGGAAGCATTTCAGTTTTCACAAAGGACTATTAAAAGCAGAAGTGGTGTTACCATTTTTAAAATGACGATGGCTGTGTTTTGTGCCCCCATCGATGCCTGGTGTAGAGTGGGCCTCTGAGCTGGGGCATGTGGCTAGTGCAAGGTCTTCCCAGCTCCTGGGCCTCCCAAGTGTCTGCCAGCAGGTGCCTGTGCCCCTAGAGTTCTCAAGGTACTTGCCAAATGAGTTCACCGTTCAGTGAAAACTTGAAGACTTCCCAAGTGATCACACTGACTTAGTCATTTAGCAGATTTTTCTTTAGCACCTACTGTGGTTCGTGACACTTTATAGGTGCTGTGGGCCAGCCCTTGGGGAGCTGATGGTCTAGTGGGGCAAGCGTCAGACAAGGGAGGAAGCGCACACTGTGGCAGCTCAGGGAAGAAAGGCATCCTCCTCTGTAGGGGTAAACCAGGGAAAACTTCCTGGAATGGGGGCCTTTGCTTTGGGCCTTAACGGATGGAAGGGCTTTAGTGGTGGCCATGGGAGGGAGAGCAGAAGTGGTGGGAAAGGCAGGCACGGAGGTGTGGGGGAGGCCTGGGGGATAGCACCGCAGTCCCTAGCGCTCAGCTCACTGGCTTCAGCCGGAGCTTGCCCGTCTGCATGAGGAAGGAAGGAGACCCTCCCCTCCCACCTCTTCCCTCTTCCCCACCTTTCCCTTGCTCAGTGCTCAGAGCACATGTTGTAGGGACTAGTCAAAATAGAGACTCAGACAGATTTATCCCCGTGAGCCCATGGTCGCATTCCTGGGCACAGAAGGGGCGGCGGGCCCTTGGAGATGTTTGCAGAGAAAACAGAGCCTAATGAGAGTCTGACGAGGTGCTCGCCACGAACCAGGGACTGAGCAGGCCTCGCCTGCCACACACAGGGCTGAGCTGGCCATGCAGGAAACCCTGCTTATCTGGCCCCCAGTGGGGCAGCCCCCAGGGAGGGCGGTGAGGCTGGGGTCCCATAGGCTTGACATTGCTGTGTGGCCCCAGGCTGTCTTGTTTACCTGTGTGACTGCTCCTCACCTGAGAAGGCTACCTGGGCTCCCCCAAGTCAGAGTGAGAGTTCGATTCCGGGGCGGGGGGAGCAGCTGCCCCCGAGCCTACACCTGGAAGCCTGCACAGGTGGGGGCAGTTATCGCCATCACCTTGGTAATATGGGGCTGCCAACCCCCGTTAACTGGATCCCCCGTTAGTCAGAGTTCCTGCCTCACTATCCTCACCATGGAGGGGGAGGTGGCTGGAAAGTGTAGGAAAGACCCCTGGGCTGGGTGGTGGGAGACAGGGACTTTGGTCCAGGGCTGACCCATCTTTTGTTGAGCAAATTTTGTGGATTGAGGAAGAGAATAAGCAAACCCTGCTCTCTGGCTGGGTGACTTTGAGGATGTTCCTTGGCCTTTCATCCAGGTAAGGGTAACAGGGATATAACAGTATCCACCATGAGGCGTTATCATGGGGCTTAAACTTAGTGCTTCAGAATTGGCTAAAAGCTGAGTTAGATGGTTGGACCAGGTGGTCATTATGGCCTCACAGTTTTCTTGGAATGGCTGGGAAGAACTAATTTGCAAAAGAACCCCTTGGGAAGCCTTCAGGAGATCCTTATTTTTTTCTTCTTTCCTGTCACCCCTCGCCCAATACCATGTCTGAGAGACCCAGGCAGGCAGCACCCTGAAGGGTGTGAAAGGTGATGGGAGTTGGGCTTGCTTCCCTCCCAGTGTCTGCACCAGAGGTGAGTGGTCCCCTTCCAAGTCTGGTTCTCCTGCCTGGTTCTGGGTCCAGCTTCCGCCTCCCCCTGCTCATCTGCCCTCCAGCCTGTGGAAATCTTCCCTTAACTCTGGTAAAGCTGGCTTCCAGCCCAGGCTCTGCCCCTCCTAGACTGTGTGACCTCAGCAAAGTCACGTGGTCTCTCTCAGCCTCTGTTCTCCCAGCGCAAATCTTGGCATTGGGATAGTTCTCAGAACTCCCTCCACACAGCTCTGGAATCCTCTGCATATTGAGGCAAGGGAAGGTCTCAGACCTGTCAGTAGGCTCAGTCAGGTGGCAGACTCAGTGATGCTGTAGGATGTGGTGTGACCTCCCGAGCATGGTGGACAAGGCCCTTCCTGATCTGGTCCTAATAAACTTGCTTCTCCACCCTTGCTCCCTTTAGGCCACGCTCAGCTTTTTTCATCCTCTGGACACACCATGTGTTCTCATGCTTCTGTGCCTTTGGACGGTTGCTGTTTCCTTGGCTGGAGAGCTCTCATTTATTTCTCAAAACTCAGCTCAGATATCCCCTCTTTGAATTCTTCCATCTCCTGCAAGCAGAGTCCGTTCTCCTGACTAAATGCAAGCACCATTTACCCTGTGTTCTAGTTTTTTGGCCCTGTTCTCTGGTTCTCCGGATAGACTTTGAGCTTTGCAAAGAGAAGGAGAAGGCCTGATTCACCAGTGCCTTTAGTGCCCAGCTCAAGGTCTGGCACAGACCAAGTGAGGACCGCTTTCCTCTGCTCGTGAGGGGTTTTGTCTCCTGCTCTTCTTTTCCTCCTTGGAGGGAGAGACAGTGCTATGGGTGAGAACAAAGCAGTGTCCTCTGTCAGAGAGGCATCAAAGCTGATGGGAAGTGGAATGGGGCTGAGGCAGAGAGGGGACAATTGTGCTTTGTGGAACTGAAAGGTAGGAAGGGGCCGTTATCTGACCAAGCCAGTGTGTTGTCTCCATAGTGGGCTGCAGGGGAATCTCCAGCCAGCCAGCCAGCCAGCCGTCCATTTAGCGAGCATTTAGTGAGCACCAGCTGCATGTCAAGCCCTGTCTAGTCCCCAGGGAAGCAGTGGCAAATAAAAGAGACAGTGCCTGAAGGGGCTCACGGTCTGGTGGGAGAGATGGAGGAAACAGTGCCCATGGGTAGGACTGAGACACTGGAGGGAGGCCCTCAGGACTGTGGGAGCTGAGGGGCCAGCCCAGCGGCATGAGCTTTACAGAGGTGTGAGCTTGTTAAAGGGTCCGGCAGAGGGGAGGGTGTGTTTCTCCCAGAACCTGTGGATGAGAGTTGGCCTGTCCACAGTGGTGATGGAGGGATCCCGGGTCAGGCCGGAGGGGTCGGGGAGCAGCTCCTGAGGCCAGATGGTCGGGGACCGCCTTGGCTCTGATCAGATGTGGACTGGAGCTGAGAGGAGCCCAGTGGCCAGGGCCGAAGCTGGCAGGGAGGGGAGGCGATGAGTTGGGGCCACTATTTGAGACTGGGTGACCGACTGCATGGGGGTGGGGGAGACAGTCATGGGCAAGTAGGGAAGTGACAGTTGTCTTAGGAAATAACTTGTTGGAAGAGAAGGGAAAAACACAAAGAACTCAGCAGGGATCTCTGCAACTCAGGGTAATTTTGGCTTCGGAGAGCTAGCCCTGCTAATCAGATTGTAAAAATCAGGTACCGGGGTTTTTGCAGAAAATGAAGCCGATCAAAGCCAGGGTCGATTAGGCTCTGATTAAACATTGCCGAGGAGGGGCAGACTCATTACCGAGGAATGTACACAGGCCGGCAGCACTGAAGGGAGATAATAATAGCTCGCACCCGGCTGCTCAGACACCACGGCGCTCTGGGGACGCGGTGCTCCACGGCGGGGTGGCCACAAGGAATGGCATGTCTGCGGGCTCCGGCGGGAATGAAGGTGGCAGGGGGCGCATGTGGAAGTCTGGTCCCCCTGTCTGTGGCCTCCCTGGATGGGGACTGCTCCTGCCAGCTGGGCATTGGCAGAGGTCGGCCAGAGCGTGCACCCTCCTGTTTTCCACCTTTGCACGCTTGCTCATGCCGTTCCTGCTGTGTTGAGAGCCTCCTTCACCCTTTTCTATCTGAACCTTTCCCTCCAAGACCTCCTCCAGGAAGCCTTCCCTGACCCTTAGCCTGGGTCAGGTGTCTCCCCAGGGTCCCCACAGCTTCTGTCATTCTGGGTTGTCATCATCTGTTTCTGTGTGTCTCCCAACCGCCTGCTTACTGTGAGTCCCTTGGTGGCCGTGTGCTTCTCCATGACCTGTGTGTCCGACTCAGGGCCAGACGCAGAGCAGGTGTGTGTTCACGGATCTGGGCAGAGCCAAGTCCCTGAAACCACAGGGAAAGAGCAAAGCAGGGTCCAGCACTGCTTACCTGCCTTGGGAGTAGCTCCGGGACTTCTGCTAAGAGGTGCTGCTCATGGAGTGGGGGTGGGGTGTTGGGGGCCTGCCAGCCAGGGTAACGAGTCCCCAGGGGTCTGACTCGCCTGCTTCCCAGCTGAGGAGAGGCAGGTGGCTCCACCAGGCTGGAGTGTGTGCAGATTCACTGGAAGGGGAGATGGGAATGGGTGCCAGGCTGAAGAGCCTGGATTGGACTCTCAGGGCTCGAGGGTGCCACTGAAGGTTTGATAGGGGGCAGTGACAGAAACAGAGCTGTGCTTTGGGAGAGACCTCACTTTCTTCTTCTGTGAGAATGGGATCCCTCTGAACTAGCTGCCCTGGTGGATTGGACTTCTATTAGCTGTTTCACCTTGCAGTGCAAAGTGAGGCACATCTGCACCGGTCCCCATATACGGCTCTGAGGGGCAGGGGCCCGGGCTGGCTTGACCACAGAGAGGCCACATCCACCCAGGAGTGAGAGGGACCACAGCCAGCCTGAAATCAGGCTGAATTTGGTTTACACACTCCATAAACATACACCTACCATGTGTCAGCTCTGGGCTGAGCTCTGGGGGTCCTCTGAGGTTCTAACAGCTTGGCTCCCCCCAGAGACAGGAGGAGGAGCTGAAATACCGAGGTCCGGGAGGGGGCCCCCTATCTGGGGAGACATGGACACTCCCAGGCCTGGCTGGGAACGTTTGGGGTTTAGAAGGAAGGAACACAAAAGCCTGTAACCTCCCAGCTGGAATGTGGACACTTCATCCATCCTGCTCTTCTCTCCCTCCTCCAGCCCCATAAATGTCCAATTTGGGGAAAGGATTCAGCTCTAAGCCCCAGCAGAGTAAGGTTGATTAAGAGACTGAGCTCCATAAAATTGGCCGTGCTCTGGCAGGCTGGTGAGCAGAGAGGGACACCGAGCCTCAGGCCTGGAAGGGGCCGTACAAAGCCCTCGTCCTTCCGGTGCAGGCCCTCCCAGTGCCCCGGTCCCTTCTGCAGCGTCCCCAGCAAGCGACCACCCCGAGTGTGCTTGAGCGTCTCTGCTACCCACCTTCCCTCACCATGCCCTCCCTTCAGCATTTACCGGGCACCTGGCTGGTTCCCTCATTCCGCACACCTGCCCTGTGCCAGGCCTTCTGCCAGCGCGGGGCACACGGATTCGCTAAGGCTGCTACTAGTCATCGTGCTCCCTGGGAGCCAGGCACGTTGCGGACTGATTTGTAGGAGGCTCTCAGTGGATCCACGCAGGAGCTGTCCGCAGTAGGTGGCACCGTCATATCCCCTCTTCGCAGATGGGGCCTTCAGTGTAGGGTAACTCACACAGGGTCCCACAGGAGATAAGAAGCATAGCTGGGGCTTTGAACCCAGGACTCAACCCACAGTCTCTGCTCTTGGTCACTGTGCTCCATGGCTCGGTGAGAGGGGGCCTTTGTATCTTTTTTTAAAATTTTTTATTTACTTGAGAGAGAGCGAGAGAGCACAGAGGGAGAGGGAGAGATAGACTCCCCACTGAGCAGGGAGCCCAACGAGGGGCTCGATCCCAGGACCCCGAGATCATGACCTGAGCCAAAGACAGATGCTTAACTGACAGAGCACCCCAGGTGCCCCAGGGGGGCCCTTTGTGAGGGCCTCAGGCTCTGGAGACGGCCTGCATGGGTTCCTAGTCACATCTACCACTCCTCTTATATGATAAGGGAGTCCTCGGGTGCGGGTGCTCAGAAGAGGGCCTGGCTCTTGGCACATCCTGAAGGTTGGGGAGCGAGGAAGTGGACTGCCAGATTCCACATGCCAGGCCTGAGCTTGTCTGATCCTTGCTCCCTGTCCCTGGCTCGCTGTGGTCCCTGGTGGCAGCTCCCTGACCACTGGCCGTGTCCCGTCCCTCCACAAGCCCTATTATTTTGACCTCCTGGATCTCTCCTGAGCGTGTCCACTTTTGTCCTCCTCTATTGTCACCAGCGTAGTCTAAGCCTGGCCAACGGCGGTGACCTCCCCTCTGGGCTCCCTGTCTCCCCCTAGGCTCTTTCCCACCCTTCTAGTTAGGATGAGCTTTTATAACCTTTTCTTGTCACGTACTCTGACCTTGCTTAAGACTTTGCTAGGTTGCTGTTTTCAGAATAGTGCTCACGTTTTGCACCTTAGTCCACAGGGTCTGGGCGATCCGGCCGGTGACTGCCTCTGTGGCTTCACTCTTCGGTGACCGTGTGCTCACTGTCCACATTCTAGCCACACTAGCCTCCTTTCTTTCCCTTCAGCGCACTGTTACCTCTGCCTCGGGGCCTGTGCACATGTTGCTCCCTTGACTCAGAATGGGTTCCCTTCCTCTGCGGCAGCCTTTGTTCACCTTCGTGTCTCAGTTCAAATGCCACTTCTGCGGTTCACAAGCCTTCCCTGACTTCTCTCCTGGGCTCTCACAGCTCCCGGTGCAGGCCCTCCACGCCATGCGCAGGCTTTGTTTTGCATTTATTTGTGTGATTCTTTGCTTCCTGACTCCCTCACTAGGTGCTAAGCTCAAGGCAGGGACATGCATTTAGCTCATCATTCTGTCCACAGTGCGTGGCCCATAGTAGGCCCATGGCAAAGGCTTCTTGCACGTAAGTTCAAAGGAAAGAAAGGGAAGGTGCCTGCGGGCCCTCAGGAGGAGAGGAAGAGACTCCCGGGGAGTTGGCTCGCGTCTCACAGGTGGTCAGCCTCTCCAGGAACCTTACCTTCTCTGCAACAACTCTCCTTCATTCTGACACTTTGCTGGGGAAGCTCACTGATTATGGATTTCGTGGGGGTGGGCCAACATCCTCCTTCAGCCACTAGGACCTCTCTCTGGGAGGCAGGAGCAGTCTGGACTAACGAAGCCAGCATCGGCCTTTCTGCTGGGCATCACACCTTCCTGGGCAGGTCCTGTTCCTGCCCTTCTGGAGGCCTGGGGCAGCTCCTTCTCTTTTCTGAGCCTCAGTCTCCTCATCTGTAAAATGGCAGGGTTGTCTGAGATCTTCGAGGTCCCTTCCTGCTTCTGCTAGTGTGTCTTAATGAATTACTGCTGCACCTTTTTTTTTTTTTTTTTTTTTTTTTTTTAGTAAAAGACAGATCCTCATAGATTAACCGAAGGCAAAAGGGCCTCTCATTATCCTTTTCCTGCTTGCCAGACCTCCCTGGCTCTGTGGTGATTGCTCACAAAAAATCTGTCCCAACAGGAGCGTGGTGGTATTGTGGAGAGTGATGCCAGATCCACCCAGGTAGAAGGTTCCCAACCTGCAGCACTAGCACATAGGGTCACTGCCAGGGCCCTTGGCATCAGCGTGTGGCCTTGCATTCCTTAGGGGGACACATGTTAAAAGGTAACCCACAGAGGAAGGCCCTGTTCTGATTCCGTTCAGTTGATCTCAGTCACGTGTACAGGGTGAGAGGTGAGTGGCCCTCGGCCTGCCCAGACGGTGAACCCCTCGGCCCAGGATGCTGGGACTTTGCCTGACTCTCCTCATCCCGCGGCCCGGGCCGCCGCCCACCACCAGGTGTCAGCTCTCAGTGACCACTGGGTGGCTGAAGGAGAGAAGGAACTGTTGCCGAGTAAGCCATGGGGTTGGGGGTGTTGAAGGGGTGGAAGAGAGGGAGGGAGGTTCCTCACCTTTACAACAGGAAGCATCTGTGCAAGGCTGGTGCCGAATCTGCCCGGAATGGCCTCGGCTGGCCGGATGCCAAGAGTTTATTGCATGCAACACAGCAATTTCAAATTTCCTTTATTCTCCAAGAGCCGATGAATTAGCTGAAAGATTAAGAACACTTGCAAAGTAGCCGACAAAGTGGTTCAAGTTCATGTGGTATGAACTCAGCACAGGAGTGTACAGGGGTGGAGGTGGGTAGGGACAGCCAGGGAAGGCCCCGAGACAAGGAGCAAGTGGCCGGGTGTGCGTGGCTCTGTGGAAGGAGATGATAGAAGATCAGAAAACGGGTTTGAGTCTCAGCTGCACTGCCTCTCTGCTGTGTGAATTTGAGCACATCGCTTTATCCTCGGAGCTGTTGGGGAGAAGAAGAAACGTCCATCATAATCTCCCTGAGGGCAGGGACCGGGTCTGGGGCTGCTCTGTCCCAGGCCACCACACCTGTCTGTGGGGTGGGTGGTCACCGAGGGGCCCCTTCACCTGCCCTGCCTTAGCAGTCCCTGAAACATCGTCCCCCTCCTGGCGCTGTGGAAGGGACTCCAGTCCCTCACTTCGCCAGCCCAGAGAGAACGTGCATGTTCTCCTTCTTGGCCACCTTTGACTGGAGACATTGGCCCTGGCCAGCAGCATCAATTTCTCTCATTTTGCTCACAGTTTTACATGATTCCTCCCAAATATCTTCTCGGATCCGGGCCCCTCTCCTGGCTCTGACCAGCATATTCCACCCCACTTGGCATCATCCCTCGAGCAGTGAGGCCTGTGGGGCTGTTGCAACAGTCCAGACAAGAGGCAACAGGGCCCCGAAGCCCGGCCCTGATGGTCTCTGCCCACCACGGGCCGCACTCCCCGTTCTGGTGCAGAGCACGCCACGTGTCCCTCACCCTGTCCAGTGACTTAAAGCTGGGCACACATCTTCACGCAGCCCCGGACTCCGAAGAGAACCCTGCTCCTGATGCAGGGGTAGATCTCCGGGCAGCTGTGAGAGTGTGTAGTCTTCCTTTTTGACTTGGTTTAGAAGACGGAGGCTTGCGTGGCCTCAAGCCTGAGAAGAGGGGCCTGCGATGCCTCCCCTGACACCAGTGGATGGTGTCAGCGGGGTTGGGCTTGGGGCCCGGGAAACCTTCCCCCAGCCGTGTCCAGGGTTGAGATCACCTGGCCAATGTCTGCTGCAGGCTGGGAGAGTCAGATGGTGGTGGCTGTGTGTGCCATGTTGGGGGAGGTTCATCTTGGGTTTGATAAGGGGTATAGCTCTTCCCTGTAGTCCATTCCAGGTCTTCAGACGTGTCCCACCCTGCTCACTGGGACAGCAGTGGGTCGGCTGTTTTATTCCTGCTCCTTAGTTATCAAGGTGGATTGGTCTTAGAATGCGTCAGGTGGCCTGAGCAGCTTTGGTTTTGGAATGCCGTTTGTTCATTCATGCACTCATCCATTTGGCAGACATCAGGAGCAACACACACACACACACACACACACACACACACACACACACACACACACGCCGTTTGTTCATTCATGCACTCATCCATTTGGCAGACATCAGGAGACACACACACACACACACACACACACACACACACACACACACACACACACACACACACACACACACACACACACACACACACACACACACACACACACACACACACACACACACACACACACACACCCCTAGACTGAACCCCGCCCCAAGGAGGGCTGTGACTGTAAGAGGATGATACTCCCTCACATTTCCATGTTGTTTGCAGTTCACAGACCAATTTCCTTTCCATGATTTCATTTAATGCTCATGGGGTGAGAGGGTTTTATTGTCTCCATTTTGTAGGAGAAGGAAACTGAGGCTAAGAGAGGGTGAGAATCTTGCCCAAGGTGACACAGCTCTGTCAGTAGCAGAGGTCTGTGGCCATCCACTCTCCCTGCCATATCCCAATCTGGTCCTGGTGCCGCCGGGTGGTGGGCCCCATGCTCATGACGTGGATAGAGCAGGGATTCGTGGCCAGGAGAGTGAGTTTCCTGAATCGGTTTGGGTCTCGGTGTTCCCATCTATGAAATGGGTAGGATGGAAATGTCTCCCCTTGCCTTTCCTTATGAGGACGTCAAGGACAAACACCATATTTGATATGTAGAGGTTTTAAAGCTATTAGTAGCTGGGAAGTGACAGACAGTCAGTGTTGGACCCTTCCTGGAGACCTCCCTCCCTCCCTCCTTCATGCAGCACATAGCTGGAAGCCACTGCTCGGTGGAGAATCCGACCTGGTACCTGACCTTGAGGAGTTCACGGAACTGAAGCACTCTTCGGGCTGCCCAGGGAAGCCTG
The DNA here is from genome assembly GCF_009762305.2 of Zalophus californianus. Taxonomy (NCBI): domain Eukaryota; kingdom Metazoa; phylum Chordata; class Mammalia; order Carnivora; family Otariidae; genus Zalophus; species Zalophus californianus. The sequence goes on along the minus strand of NC_045598.1, from coordinate 43,048,980 downwards.
GGTGTCACTCATTACTAGAGAAGACCCATGAGCCGGAGAGGGACGTGGCGCAGCGGGGCTGGTGTCACTGACACAGAGCCCCCTGCGTGCGGGAGGCCAGCGTGCGCACTCCTGCTTCTACAGGGGAGGAAGAGGCTCAGAGCGGCACGGTCACGTGTCCAGGGCTGTGCAGCTGGCATTTGGATGTTCATCTCTGTGATTCTGCGGCTGAGGAGTCCTTTCTGGAACACCTTGCCTCTGAGCAGCTCTCCACATAAGAGGGAGAAGCTGACAAATGGAGGGGCAATGCTGGCTTTCTGGGCCCCCGACACCTTGAGCACTGGTTTTGGGCAGGGCTCTGGGTCTCTGGGTCTTCATTGTCTCATGCTGCACCCCCCCCCCCGCCCCCCGCCCTGTACGCCGGGACTCCTGCTGGAGCAGCAGATGCTGCAGGTCAGATGTTCAGCCTCACATCTGGTCTCCCTCCCCCTTTCATCTGAAACCCAACTCGGATTCTCAGTAAACAAACAGTAAATTCAACAATACAATCTTCTTGAAATGCCTTGTAGTTATTTTAAGGCTGTTTGGGGGTTTATTTTAATTGTAGGCCCAGCTCCCACAGTCATCCAACTGCTGCTAGGGGCGTTCGCGGCCGCTGCCTCCCCGCCGGCCCTGTGGACCCCGTCCCCTTCCAGCAGAGGCCCAGGGGGGTCCGGAGGTGGTGGAGGGAGATGAAGTGAGGTATGGGGCCACTCCTCCCCCCACCTCCCCGTGGCCACCCGCGTGGTGTCCGAGGCCATTTACAGATCCCGGCCTGGTGGGCGGAAGACGCAGAGGTGAGGGGATGACCTCCCGGGCTGAGGAGCGGCCACTAGGGAGGGAGAGCCAGGCCTGGGTGTAGGTTCACACTCTGGTTACCAGGCTCACACACACCTCACTTTCTAGCTGAAATGGGCTGAAAGTTGGGTCCAGATAAGTCAGATTTTCCTGGCTAGGGAGGGACCGTAGGGGTCTCATCCAGTGTGTTCCCCTTACAGTGAAGGAGACTGAGGCCTAGAGAGGGAGGGGCTTGCTTCCACTCCTCACCTCCCCAGACTCAGAGGCATCACCCTTACTCTGCTCTCAGCTCATCCTGTCTGTGTCCTGGCTGATGGTACTGGGTATGAAGCCCCCACCCCCTACACCCCTTCGGTGATGTTCCACTGAAATTAGTGGCTGTGGAAGTCTGAAGCCTTTAAGTCTAAAGGGAACCGGGCACTTGCTGCGGAGGCTAGTACTTGGACAGGCCATGGGCTGATGGCTCTGTACCATCAGTATGTCCCTGCAGTGGCCTTCCCGTCGTGGCTTGGGGTGGTAGGTACCAGCTTTTGGGAGTCTGGGGACCTGGTTTTCTGCAAGTGGTCTAATCTCTCTGAGCCTTGGTTTCTTCATCCACACAGTGGATGAGTGAAGTGGAAGAGTGAAACAGCTACAGCCCATTACAAGGCAGCATCTCCTGAGCTAAGGCCTGACGGTCGGTCTTTGTGTTTTGAAGACTGCTCTGCTGCAAGGCTCTTGATGACAGGCTCCCTCTGAGGGTATAATGCGCTGGTATGTGGTGTGGATCTCCAGGAAGGGGTGTCCAGGCATCTCTAGGGAGCAGAGTTGGGAATGCTGGGGGTGCTCATGGCCTCAGGAGTGTGGGAGGACTGGACTCAGCCAGTGTTTCCCTGGGAGCCTGACGGTGCCAGGCAACAGTGAAGGAAGCCCACGTTTCGGGGCCATTGCCTCAGTGTCAGGCACTCTGGTGGGGACTTCGGGTATTTTTATTTTCACAGCAGCTCTGGCAGGAAGACACCCCTGATACCCACTTCATATGTGGGGAGACTGAGGCTCAGAGAGGAGAGTCACATGTGAGCCCCTCACAGCAGGGAGGAGGGAGCCAAATGCCAGAGACCTTGCTCCACCCTTGGCCTGAGAGAGAAGGACTGGGGATTCCCTGCCAAGATGGGCAGTTCTTGAGGTGATGACAGAGAAGAGGGAGAGGTGAGGAGGCACAGCGGACCGCAGAAATGGCGTGAGAGCAAGTGGGAAGTGAGGGTACGCCGCACAGCGCCCGGGGCCAGATCCAATCGGAACGGGGCCCAGGCCCTGGGAGACGTCTGGTCTGGGCCTGGCTGAGGCCCCTCTATTTATTTGTACATCACCAGATGTAAACTAATTTGTTTAGCAAGAAAAAACACATTTTTATTGCCCTCCAAACAGAGCTGTTTTTCCTCCGCCCGGCCCATGTGCGTTGAACAGCCAGGCCGAGGAGCAGAACTTTCGGGAACACGCTGAGGTGTTGTTGAGGCAAGGCTGTCACTTGCAGGGTGTTGGGCTCCAGAGCTCATAGACCTGAATCTGTTCTGTCACTGCTGGCTATGCAACTTTGGCAAGTCGCTTGGTTGCTTTGTGCCTTCGTTTTCTTACCTGGAAGATGGGGGTGGCCACGTGTCCTGCCTGGAAGGAGACCATCGGTGCCACCAAGCTTGCTCCTCAGTGAAAAGCAGTTTTGGCAGTTGTTCACTGCCGTAATCACAAACCTACAAACGGCACCCTGTTGATAGAACTGTTAGCCCTAGGATGAAGCTTATTATGCCCCTACCATGCATTTGTAATCATGGGGTGCGGCTAGTGGGGTGCACTTTCTTCATGGGGAGAAACCAAGGAACTGTACCCTGGGAGTGGGGAGGAGAGGAAGGAGACCTTGTTTTCCTGGGGACCTGCTGTGTGCTCGTCGTTTTGCTAGGTGCAACATTAAGCAGTGGCATATTGCTTAATCCTTGAGACCCTCCACAACAGGTAGTACTGATATTCCCCTTTTGTAGATAAGTCTCAGAGAGGCCTTATCAAAGTTGTGTGAGAAGGAGGTGGGTATTGAAGGCATGTTTGTCCAAAGCCCATGCTCCTTCGGGTATGAGGCAAGAATGAGAGAGAATTTTTTTTTTAAGATTTTATTTATTTATTTGACACACAACACAGAGAGAGAGAGAGAGAGAGAGAGAGTGAGAGCACAAGGAGGGGAAGGGCAGAGGGAGAGGGAGAAGCAGGCACCCTGCCAAGCAGGAAACCCCACACAGGGCTTGATCCCACGACCCTGGGATTACAACCCGAGCTGAAGGCAGATGCCCAACTGACTGAGCCACCCAGACGCCCTGAGAGAGAAATTTTAATAACTTCAAGTTAGTAAAGCTCCCAGCCCCTAGATGAAGCCAAGGAGGGGACTGCAGCCGTGGATCGGCCCTAGGCTGCAGAGCGCACTCTGTGGAAGGTTGGGATGGATGGTGCTTCTGGCCCCAGGACACAGATAGCCAAAACTGGAAGGCTCAACCCAAGGGTTGGAGAAGGGATGGCTGCCTTGCTTGTTTCAGCCTGATTTTCCTCAAGGAACATGTGACAGGCCCAGTGGGTGGGTAATTTCAGATTGAGGACTTGCTGTGGACAGGCCTGTGTCTGGCATGGGGACCTGCCTGCAGGGTTCCAGTGTGGAGGAGGTGGAGGGAAGATGGAAGGATCATCAGGAAGACCAGGGTGGGCTGTGGGGGATGGGGTTGGAACTCTTACGCTCAGAGGATCCAAATGGGGTAGCTGTGCCAGGGTGTTTGGGAGGGGGCGACGCTGGGCTCCCTCCTAGCAGGCTGGGGGCTGGTCCAGCACTCAGCCAGGCTGGAGGAGGAGTTAGCGCTGGGCAAGGAGGGATGCTTCTCAATCCAGGCCTGGACCGACTCCTGCCTGAAAGTCTTTTCTTACTCCCTGTTCCTCCAACAAAGCCATTGAGGCTGAAGCCTTGGGGGCCTGCGGAATGAGGTGTCCCCAACTTTTGCTTCCCACAGACTTGGCCAAAACCTCAAACCCCAAACCAGAGCAAATGGTGCTAATTTGCTGAATCCCAAACCAAACCCAAGGATTAATTTTTTCTTTCCTGAGCTGTGAACCAAGTCTACGACTTCTTCCTCAAAATAAAAGGAGGTGCTGTTCTAGAAGTTTCAAATCATAGCTGTGCCTCTTTTTCCCCTTCAGCTTTTGCCTGGGGATTCTTGGACGGGGTCCTGGTGGCTGTTGGCTCTAGGTTGGACGCTCTGGGCCAGGTAGAGAGAGGAGGTGCAAGAGGATGGGGTAGGAGGGGGAGGTTTGGTGAAGGAGGTGGCGGGACCATGAGAGCCCTAATGGGAGGGGCCCCGGCCTAGGAGCCAGAAGACCTGGGTTCAAGTTCAGGCTTTGCTGCTCTGTGCTCTGTGAGATATCTCTGAACCTCCGTTCAAGTGTTGTGTGCGGGGTCAAGAGATGAGCCTTGTGTCTGTGCCTTGCAGCCAGCAGTGAGAGGTGACAGACAGGGACCGCCGCGTGTTTGCGCATCTTCTCGTTTCCGTTTTCTCTTTAGATTTCTCCAGACAGGCCTGGGAACTAGAGGAGATTTTCCCTGCTGGCTTTTGGGAATCTGGGTTCACTCAGAGTGGGGCCGTGACTTACCTAATCTGGGACCTAATTTAGGGGTAAGCCAGGCACAAGCCCGAGCTTCTGATTCAGGGAAGTGACAAGAGCACCGGTGTAGCACGAGTTTCGGTGTCAGGCCACTCGACTCTGCCTCTCTTGAGCTGTGTGACCGCAGGCAGGTCACGCAACCTCTCTGAGCCTCGTCTCTAAAAGTAGAAGAATAACCCCACATGAATGATTTTCTTGTTCCTGGGATTAAAGCCCTCTGAATGAGCCTGGCACACAGGAGGGCACTCAGAGAGTAATTGTCCAATGAGTAAATGGAGGGAGAGAGTTTAAGAGTCAGGACCGGGAAGAGCCTGTTTTGAGGAATTCCAGGTGGCTGCAGCAATCCAGACCCCCACCTCTAATCTCAGTCCAGCAAAACAGGGGGCCCGAGGGAACCAGCCGACGCCAGGGAGACACTGTGGCTCCTCACTTTGAACGTCAGCCCGCGTGAGGCTCCTGGCCAGGAGTGAGCTGGGAGTACTGAGTTGGCCCCTACTGTGTGCAGGCAGCCTGTCTGTCCCCACTGCTCTTGGGCTGAGGTGAGAGGGATCCTGCAGTGGGCACTTCTGCTTGAATCTGCTTGAAATCTCCCTATACCCCCAGCTTGGCTCGTCCACACGGCCTGGGTGACCTCAGGCCAGTCTTGTCCCTCTCTGGCCTCAGTATCCTCCTGTGTGAAATGGAACTTGCAGGTTTCTGTAGGTTCCTAGCCTCCCTTATGAGGACAGCTTCAGCTCAGTCCCAAGGGCCTCTGGGTTGGCGATGAGATTTCACTCCTGTGACCACAGCCACACCATTACGCATGTCACTACACCTCCTCAGGTGTAGTATGCCTTTATCCCGAGCCTAAGCTATGGGGGACAGAACTCTGGAGAACAGAATGGGGCTGTATCTGCTGTGTCTGCCCCCCTCCCAGTCCCTCATGCCTGCTGGGCTCCTGGTGTAGGCATTTAGTACCAACAGCCTGCCTGTGACCCTCCAGAGCACATTTATGTGTATCCATTTTGCAGAGGCGGAAACAGGGCCACAGAGAACGTAAGTAACTTAGACCTGTGATCAGACCCTGTGTTTCTTAAAGTTCCCTGAAAGATCATCTGAGAGGCTTGCTCAAATCCAAATGCCTGGGCCCCAATGCCCAGAGAATCTGTTTTAAGTCGGTCGTGGGTGGGGGCCTGGGAATTTGCATGTCTAGTCTGTTCCCAGAGGTTGCTGATGCCACTGCACTGGGACGCACACTTTGGGTAGCCCCAGACTAAACCACCCTCACACAGATATTTGCAGTTTCCAGCCCCATCTCTGGTGATGCTCAGCACAGCCCTGAGGAACCCGGCTACACCTGCTTCCGTCATTCTTGCCTTCAGTCAGCTGTTAACATTACCTCGCACCAGGTGTTGCGCTTGGCACTACAGTTAGAGCAGAAGGAGGCTTGATTCTTGTTCTAAAGATGGAGAGTAGGCCCCGAGAATGGAACTTTGTCCTTTCGCTTTGCTATCCATCTGTCCCTGTAGCAGATACCCACTCTGTGTCTCTGTCCCAGGCTGAGCTGGGTATCCTTGACTGGGAAGAATTCCCAGTGCAGCAGGAGATGCATGGCAAGCTCGAGAGTAGTGGGTGCCCATAGATAGGAGCCAATGCAGGGGGATCAGGGGATGCTCCCTGGAGGAGGTGAATTGCCCACAACCATGTGGCTGATAAGCATGGAGCCAGGGCTTGAGGCCAGGTCTCCCCTGCACTGCGCTGCCTCTCTGTAAAACCCTTTGGCTCATTTTCTCAACCAGGTATGGATTTACTTTGTTTTTCTGTGTATCTGAGGTTGGGTTTTCCCTAGGCAAAGGGCCCCAGTGCTGATCCAGGTCCTTTCAGAGGTATTTTATCACTGTTACCTCTCTAAACCTTGCCAGCGTTCCACTAATAATAATAAAAAAAAAAAGTTGTGTGGACAGGAGGTTAAAGACATAACACTTATGGTCCCAAACGGAGCATGGGCTCAGGGAGATTGAGGGGGCCTCACGGGGACACAGACTGGAACGAGGCTTCCATGACCACTGGCGCCGCTCTGCCTTTACGGGCATGAGATTGTAGGGAACGTGGCGTGCTTGCCAGCTCGGGGAATAATATACCCAACACTGGAGTGGCCTGGCTGGGCAGAGACCTGGGGACAGTCTGGCCAGACTGGAGCTGGGGGTGGCCCCTGCACAGCCTCAGCCTGGTGGGTGGGGTAAGGAGGGGCTGAGGGCCAGGTAGCACGGCCAGTCCCAGCAGGGAGTAGTAGGCTGGGGCTGCAGCAGCCCCGGGGCGCTCTCCTTGTCCTGTACAGATACACTTGGAGAGGTGTGGTCCTGTTCTGTGCCTAGCCCCGAGCTGGGTACTGTGGGTCATAGGAAGCAGAGAGAAACAGAGGCTTGGAGGGAGAGGCGCGGGGTGAGAGGAACTGGTAGAAAGGCTGTCTCGGAGGCTGTAGGCGGACTTCACAGAGATCAGCAAATGTAAGCCCCTAAAGGCCACGTTTGTTGCAGGTTGGCAGAGAGGCCTCGTTGTCAATCCAGCTCACCAGTCTGTGTGGATGGAGACACATGGAACCTGCTTCAAGATCCACAGTCAAATAAGTAGTCCAAGGATAGGGGGTGTTCTGAGTCCTGGAGAAGCAGAGTAACTCACTCTGGGCCCAGGGGTAGGAGGATCAAGGAAGGCTTCATAGAGTGAGTGATATTGAGGCTGGGCCTCGAGGGATGTGTAGGGGTTCACAGGATGGTGAGAAGACGTTATAAGCAAAACTCCATGCAGCTCTCAGTTGGGCCAGGTGGGTGGAATGGTTCCATTTTGCACAAAGGGAAGCAGGGCTTAGGAAGGGGGAGAGGCTTGCCCGAGATGGGAGCCAGACCTCCTCCTGATTCCTCATCTGGTGTTCTGCCCACTCCCCCACACTGCTCCCTGGATCTACTCTCAGGCATCCGCAGGAGCCTTGGGAAGGCTTAGAATATGCCCTGGACTTCCGTTCCATTTCGGCACATGCACTAGTGGGAATGGCTTGGCAGGGTAGCTTCAGGGCTGCCTGGAGGCAGGACTCGACGCCACTGGCCTTGGCCCTCCCACCCTGCACGTGGGCCTCTGCCGGCTTGGCAGGGGTCCTGCTGCTTTGCCCAGGCCACACTGTAGCTCATGGGTGGAGAAGTTGAGAATTTTCTCACACTGCAGTACGAGGAAGCCTGAATTAGAATTCAGAGTCCCTTCTTGCTAGTGGATGAATATTTGAGTGAAAAGTGGGGGGTGAGGGAAAGGACCTTCGCAGTTGGGCAGATCTCTGTTCAAATTCCTGCTCTGCCTTGGCTAGTTTCAAAAATCTTGAGCGTCTCATTTCACCTTCCTAAGCCTCAGTCTCCTCATCTGTAAAAAATCTAGGAAGATGGGGCACCTGGGTGGCTCAGTCATTGAGCGTCTGCCTTCTCAGCTCAGGTCATGATCCCAGGGTCCTGGGATCGAGCCCCACATCGGTCTCCCTGCTCGGCGGGAAGGCTGCTTCTCCCTCTCCCATTCCCCTTGCTTGTTTCTTTCTCTCGCTGTGTCTCTCTCTGTCAAATAAACAAAATCTTTTTTAAAAAACCTAGGAAGATTTAATGAAATAATATATATTTGAGGAGCATTCCAGTTTGTGTAGATGCTCAGTAAATAGAAATCCCATTTCCCACAGCATACGTGAGATCAGTCTGCCTATCTCCTGAAAATATTCCGAGTGGAAGGTTTCCAGTCTGTCCCTGAACACTCCTGGTGATAGGGAGCTCTCTACTTTGAAGACAGTTCTTCTGTGAGATGAAATCTGGTCCCTTGTGGCTTCCCCCATTGATCCTGGTTCTGCTCCATGACGCCTCACACTGGGGGCCCGCGAGCCTTCTCCTACAGAGGAGCCACTTTCCTGGGCCATCAGTCCTGGGAGCCCTTCTCAGAGAGTAGGCTACCCAAGCTCCTTTCAGAACTGTGCCAGGAGCTGACGGCCTCAGGGTTCTCCCTAGCTGGGCCTGGGAGGAGAGTTTTCACATCTGAACATTTCTAGTGAATTCAGCTTAAGAGTCCAACAGCTTGTTAACTCTGGGTAGACAGACACCTCCGTGCTTCAAAGCCCCTCTTATCCTTTAAAGACATCCTCTGCTAGTAAGACAGGCCCCCCACTTCCTGTTCTTCTGTAAATTATTTTAAAAGAATTCTTCACTGCTACTGCTATAGCAGTAGCTAATTCGAAATGAGATACACTTTTACAAATCCGCCCCCCCCACAAAAAAAATTGCATTTCCCCTGCTCACTGATCCTTTCTGTCCACATGCATGATTTAAAAATACTTTGAATCATTTGTTTATCAGCTGTGCCTCAACAATAAAAAAATACACTAAACAGAGTTTGAATCATGGCATGGATGTTGCTTTTATATTATACTTTGAACTTTTTCTTCATGAGATATATCTTCTCAAAATAATGCCAGTGTAGCGTTTCATTACCCAGGCGCATGGAATGTTTCCTCTGTTGTTGGACGTTTAGGTTGTTTCCTGCTTTCCACTTTCTCTCATTAATAATAACGGGAGGGACATCTTCATTTAACAAAGAGCCGGTCAGCTCCTCCTGCGGGCCTGGGGATGTGCAGGGTGCTGGAGGGCAGAGATGAACGGGGCCCCTTGGAGGAGCATGGTCGGCTGGGGAGATGGAGGTGTGAACAGATGATTAGACCAGAGTGTGGTTAGTTCTCTGCTGGGGGTTGACACAGAAGCTGGAGCTCTGCTCGGAGGACCCAGCATGGAACGTGAACCTCATCATGGGATTGACATGTACTTTAGGTTTTCACTGGCTTGTGTCGGAGAGTTTGAATGGAAAGTGTCTTCCTTTAGAGAATTGCTAAGATGTGGAAACGTACATTTTTATTAAGCACCTGTGTGTACTAGGGTCTGGGGCAGAGAAGAAATGAGTGGGGCTTGTCCTTGTCTTTGAACCGGTAACAGTCTTGTCGGTAAAGCAGTGTGGACATCCCAGAGGACGTGTTCAGAAGAGGGCTGAGAAGGGGGAGGCATCAGGTTGGGGTTGGGGGATGGAGTCTCACTTTTGGGGCATTTGTCGTCTAAAGGGTTGTCACCTCACTTGTAGAACTTCGTGCCTCCCGAGGTACTCTCTCTGCTGGGCCAGCCTGTGTGATTCGGGAAGCCATCTCTGTCACGGGAAATGTGGGTTCAGGCTGGGGGACCACTCCGTTCCTGTCAGCTGAGCCGTTCACGGCCGGAGAGAGATCCAGTCCAGAAATAGGGCTCCTGCGTGGGCCGGGGCTGCTGGGCCACTTTTGTTTTATGCTTTGGGTCACTTAGATAAAAGCAGATAAAAAGCCAGACCAATGATCTCTATTTGTTGTCACGGAGGCTGTCCGGTTTCAGATGTCTGCCACCAGCCTGGCAGAGTGGTGCCGAGCTGCAGGCTGCCGTCAGGAAGCCCTCTCCGACACCTCTCACCCCGAGCCTTCTATGCACCATTTATTTAGTTCGGCCAGTAAATGGTCTGCTCGGGGCCAGGCTCGTGCTGAGTGCTGGGGGTGGGGACACAGGGCAGAGTCAGACCCGGTCTCTGCTTTCAGGGTGCTCTCAGTCTTGCTGGGACAGATGCATAGCAGGCTATGACCATGCAGTGGGAGGGGCTGGGACTGAAGCAGCCGTGGGGGCTGTGGAGCCTGGACATCCCGCCAGCCCATAGGGTACTTGTGGGCTGGGTTATGTCTGGCTTGTTCTCCATACTACCTCCAGCACCTAGCATGCTGCCTCGGACAGAATAGATGCTCGGTAAATATTTGTGAAATGAATGACTGGGTGCTACCTAACCCATCCTGGGTATGTGGCGGGAGAGGGATCAGTCATTACCCAGTCTTACCTGTAGAAAAAAAATTTCCCTCCACTCCCTTCATCTTTCCTTTCTCCCTTTCTCCCATCTGTCCCTTACTGAGCACCTGCCAGGATCCAGGCCCTGTGCTGGTAACTGGGTATACAGAGGGGGCTCTGTTCACACTGACCCCATGCCGGTGGGTCCTCTGTCATAGCGCACGTGAGTCTTCAGTGCACATCTCTGTGTCTTTGCCTCTCACCTAGAGCTCCGCCAGGACGGGGAGGGACCCGAGCACAGGGCCAGGCACAGAGGACATATTCAAGGGCCGTTGTGGAGAGGTGAGAAGCTCAGAGAAGCAGCTCCTGAAGCTCAGAACAAGGGAGGGCTAGTTTTAGCTGAAGACTGTATAGGAGGATATCCGGGCTGAGTCCTGCTTTTCCAAATCCTGACCAGCCATGCGACCTTGCACAGTTCACTTCCCTGATCTGTGCCTCCATTTCCTCATCTAGAATGTGGAGTGCCTCCAAGGGATGTGAGGAGGGTAAAAGGAGATAGTGGGCACAGAAGCACCTTGTATGATGTTGTATGTCTTTTAGAAGTAAGGGGTGCCAAGGGGACCCAGACCCAGTCCTAGCTTCTGTCTGTCTGCCTATCTATCTATCTGTCTATGGTGATGCTTGGTGCTCGCTAACATCCTTGGTGCTGCTAACATCCTACAATGCACAGGACAAACCTCAGGACAAAAAATTCTCTGGCCCCAAATACCTGCAGTTCTGAGGTTGAGGAGCCCAGCTGTGACTGGAGAGAGTTCGAGCTGTGTTTCAGCCTATGCAACACCATGGAGAGGACACTGGTGAGGAGCAGGTCTGGGTAGGGGAGAGGTGGAAGTGGAGCTCGGTGGGGCCACAAGGGCCGTGGTGATGAGTGGGGTTTTACCCAAGGACAGCAGAGAACCACTGAAGGCGTGTCTCTGGAAGAGACAAACAAGAAGGTATTTTGAAACTTTGCTTGGATATCAGGGTTGAGAATGGACCACGGTGCCAGCCTGGGGCCTGAACACAGCAGAGCTCTACCCCACAGTGGCTGGGGGCCCCTGGGGATGCACCGCCCTGATCTGGGCCTCCGTTTCTTCATCTGTAGCATGGGAGTAATGAGGCTGACCTCAGGAGTGGTGGAAACAGCATGCACACTGTAGTGGCCGTGCCAAAGCCAGGGGCGGAGAGATGGTTGGGATGGGAGCTGATGTCAGAGAAGGAGGGTGTGAGTTGATTAGCATCATACCTGGATTGGACCAGGTACTGCTGTGGGTGGGCAGCAGGCCCTGGGCTCTTGGGGGACCATCGGGGTGGCACACATACATACACAGTACTTTATAGTTCCCACAGTGCTTTGAATCACTTTCATCCTCATTCTTGCTTTAAGAAGTGTGCATTATCGGGGCGCCTGGGTGGCTGAGTCGTTAAGCATCTGCCTTCGGCTCAGGTCATGATCCCAGAGTCCTGGGATCGAGCCCGGCATTGGGCTCCCTGCTCAGCGGGGAGCCTGCTTCTCCCTCTCCCACTCACCCTGCTGTGTTCCCTCTCTCGCTGTGTCTCTCTCTGACAAATAAATAAATAAAATCTTAAAAAAAAAAGTGTGCATTATCTGCATTCACTATCCAGCAAGAAATGGAGCCTCAGAGGTTCCCTGGTAGAGAATGGATGGACGAAGCCGTGTAGGGATGAGCAGCACAGGAAGGGTTCATGAAAGGAGGCAACATGCTCTGAGGACAAAGGCCAGACTGAGCTACATCTTGGGAGAGGGCTAGTCTGGGAGAGGGCTAGTCCCTGGCTTTGGGGCAGGATTGCTAGGATGGAGGCATGGGGAGCGAGGCCGAATCTGATTTCATCACTCCTGCCCCGTGGCTCCCCAGCCTGGCTCTAAGCCATCAGAGGGGAAGGGGTTTGGTAAAGTGTTGTAGAAGTTGTTGGGGGCAGGGGTGTGTGTACATGATTATTTCCTCCACCAGGGGTGTGCCTCTCTATGCTGGGCTTCAAGTCTGCCGGACCGGGGTTTGGATCCCCAGGAGTGACTGACTGCAGTGGGGTAGGAGGTGGGCAGAAGATGAGGCTGGAGGGGAGCTGGGCCAGACCCTGCAAGGGCCCAAGAGCTCTCCACGGTGCTTGGGCTCTTTGTCAACGGGTGGGTTTTGGGAACCCCAAGTCAAGGCGTTTGGCCTGGTCCCTGCCTGAACAGAGTGTCTGATCCATTGGGACCTGGGATACCATCCTGGGAGCTGTCAACGAAGGCCACAGGCATCACAGTCATCCTGACCTGGGCCCAAATGCTGGTCTCCCCTCTCGCTAACTCCGAGCCCAGGTTCCTGCATGCTCAAGGTAGAGAAATGACAGAGCTGTAGTAGGTGGAGGGGGTACGGAATGCTGTCGGGTGGTGTTTGTGAAGAGCTGGCCTGGGCACATGGCAGGTGCTCCATAAACAGGTGGCTGTGTTTCCATCACTGTCAGCAACAGCAGTGCAAAGTGCTTGAGACCAGAGGCCCTAGAGCCAGCCTGCCCAGGTTCAAAGCTTGGCTTCATGCCTGTTGGCTGTGCCGCCTCAGGCACTCGGGTTAGCCCTCTCTGTGTTCGTTAACAAGTTTTAAATTTGAAACTATGAAGAAAGTCCTACTGACCTCATAGGATTGTTGTATTACATGAGTGAATACTCACTTTTTGTCTTCCATTGTGTTCTGGATCTCCTCTCACACAGACTCTCACCCCATCATGGGGTCACCGGGGCCTCTGTGTCGCTGGAACCAGGACTGGTTCCTTAGGCCTCATCGTCCTTGGCCCTTTGGGACATCTGACACAATTGTTCACTCCCTCCTTGAAACACGTTCTTCATTTGCTTTGAGGACACCTCTTGGTTCTCTTCTGGCACCCCTGACGGCTCCCTCTTACTTGCCTCTGCTGGTTCTTCTCTCAGTTTCCAGATGTCCGTGAGCCTGGGGGGGGGGGGTCTCCTCTCTGCCTGCATTCACTCTCCTGGTGATCTCCTCCACTTTGTGCCTTTGAATAGCATTGCTGAGTCCCCCATTCCTGCTTCCAGCTTGGCCCTGGTCTCTGAATTCCAGACCACCCTGCTTTGCAGCTGGATGTCTGAGGGGATGCCTCCAGCTTGGCGCATCCACAGCTGAACTGGAAACACCCCTGCAGTGTCACCCCAGGCACCCCCATTGTCCTACTAGTTGCTCAGGTCCAAAGCCTTAGAGTCCCTTTCTCGCTTCTTTCTCCCCCCACATCCTTCAGCAAACCCATTTCCAAATCTCATTGTTGCCCCTTCACCCCAGAGTCCTTCCGCTTTCCATCCTTTCCCTGCTGTCAGCCTGGCCCACTCCCCCATGGTTCTGCCTCGTGTTGTTGCCATTGCCTCCGGTGGGCTCCCCGCTCCCACCCTGGCCTCCCTGCAGCCAGCATCCCGTTCTGACATCACCCCAATGATGTCACTCCATGGCTCGGAAGCCTCCAGTGCCTGTGCACCAGAATCTCTGGTGGGGCTGGGCTCTCTGCAGGACTGGGGGCTGTGCAACCCCATCAGCGTGGTTTCAGACCTTCTTGTGAACGGGTTCAACTTGGTGAAGAGCATATTCTGGGTTGCCCTTCTTTTTCTGAACTGGGTTCCCTGTTGCCTTCCCCATCAGTTGGGCAGGAGAAAGCAAAAGGGAATTGAGTGAGAGGGGAAGGCCAGCCTGGGATGGGGCTGCCTGGGCCAGTCTCGTGCTGCACTCCCAGCCCCTTTAAGAGATGTCTGAAGCCACATCAGAGGAAGCTTTTCCGACAACATGAGCCCATAAATTGTGGCTCCTTGTAAAGGCCAGGGCCTGGGGCCACCCAGCCGTTGGCCCAGAGGAAGCCACAGCTTAGCCTCGGAACGTTTTGTCTTCCTGACCCCTGGCTCCGGCACCGTCCCCTGAGAGAGATGTCCATGGAGCACGGGCAGCCCACAGTTCTCGAACTCTAGCTACACACAGCCAGAGCTAGGCCAGCCCTTCTGTGATATTCACTCCTCTGTCTGCCCCAACGGCCCTGCCAGGAAGGGATAGCTCGTCCCACAGAACAGATGAGGAAACCGAGGCATGGAGCAGTGAAGAGCAGTGAAGTGGGAGCCCAGAGGTCAGCCTCACCTCCCATCTTAAATCATGCCCATCGCTCAGCTCTGCAGTCTAGGGGGAATCTCCAGCTGGAGGAGCAGAAGGAGCCTTGAGCCAGGGAGCGGCACAGTTGTACCCTGAGGGGTCCTGGGGTGGATGAAATGGGATCATGCGTGAGACATGCTCAGCCGGTGCCTGGCACCCAGGGGCCATCCTTCTGCTCCAGCAGCCCTCAGGCCTCCTGAGTGGGTTGGGTTTGGGTCAGTGTATTCAGTGCTCACTGATGCCTGCCTCCTTTGGGCCCAGCCTTGTGCCAGAATTTAGAAGCCTAGAAAGAACCAGACAGGTCCAAGTCCTTGAGTGATGCTTGGTGTGGCAGACAGGTGATAATACAGGTTGAGGGAGGTGTTGGTCGTAGATGTCACAGAGCAGAGTGGAGAAGTGTGAGACGTTTAGCAGATGGAAGAGGTAATACATTGGCTGTAGGTTGTCCAAGTTCAAACTCTGGCCCCAGAATTTACCAGCTGTGTGACCTCAGGCAGGTTACTTACCTTTTCTTTGCCTCAGCTTCCTCATCTATAAAATCAGGGTGTTAACAGTGTTTTCTTTTTTTTAGAGAGAGAGAGAGAGCGCACACACATGCCAAGCACGGGGAGGAGCAGAGGGAGAGGGAGATTCTCAAGCAGACTCCATGCCCAGTGCAGAGCCCGATGAGGGGCTCGATCTGACGACCATGAGATCATGACCTGAGCTGAAATCAAGAGCCAGATACTCAACCGACTGAGCCACCCAGGCACCCCAACAGTGTCTTCTTTATGGGCAAGGGGAAAAAACCTTAAAAGGGTTTAGGACGATCTCAGCGTGTATGGGGGGGTTCAGTAAACATTAGATGTCACTGTTACCATTGGTGACTGGTCAGATGGGGGACTGGCACAGAGGGAGGCCTGGAGGATGATGCCCCAGGGAATCTGGAGGTGGGAAGGGAGGAGCAGGTATGGGGGTAGTGGGGTGGGGGTGGGGGGCTCGGCTGAATCTGGGTACCTGTGAGGCATCCCTTGGAGATGTGGAGGTCCTTCTGGGGTTGACCAGGCCTTTCAGAAACTGCTTCCCAGCTGCCTCCAACCCAGGAGGCTGATGGCCCCACAGGTGACAGGTCTGCCTTCAGGATCTTTAGCTTGATTATATTCTGCCGCTTGGGATCCCCAGGCAGGAGATGGGAGAACAGCAATGGTCATCATCACCATCATCATCATCATGATAATGGCAGTGATAACTACCATTTGTGTGGGGATTTACATTTTACAAAGTGCTTTCTCATCCATTACCTCATTGGGAACACATGGTTCCAATAGAAGGCAAAGGATGCATTTCTCTCGGGTCCTGTGGGGCCCACTCCTCCGAAAGTCTGTTTCAAATGATAATAATGCCGTGCATTTTTATAGTGCTTTGTACTTTGCAGCGTGCCCTTACGTCCATGCTCGCATTTGGCCCTCACTGTGGCTCCTCACAATGCTCGTCAACCAGGAATGAGCTCCCATTTGACAAAGTCTGAGGCCCCTGAGCATGCCAGTGACTTGCTTGGGGTGCCCCAGCTTATGAGCCTGGGACTTGAGTGCGAGAATGGGGGGCTACTGGGATTCTTCCTTTTCCAATTTAGCCTTCCATACAGGGCAGGCCTCCCTTCTGTAGCAGCAGCTCAGCCACTTGATTACATACCCCCAGGGACAGGAAGCTCACTACCTAAGTTGGACAGAGTCTGTCCCCCAATCCATGGCTCTCTGTCCCTTCCACTGGGCCTAGCTGTGTGGTCTGGTAACACACAACTTGGCTGAGGCATCAGGACAAGAGGTTTGTCTCCCTGAGGCACAGCCCTTCGAATTGCCTTTTTCGTGACCTTTCGAATGGCGAGGTACTCGGGGCAGTATCCAGCCCCCGCACCAACTTAGTCCCCATCTCTGCATTGGATCTATGCCGCTATCTTGCCCCCCATTGGGGCAAATCCTGCAGCTTACCAGAGAAGGGGCAGAGTAGAGACCATGTGGGGAGTGATGGTGAGAGGCAGCCTAGGGCTGGGCATCTGGGGGTCTGGGCTGCACTTGACCCTGACGAGTCAGCACCTTCTAGGCCTCCTTGAATCAGAAGGTCTTTAGGTCCCTCAGTAACCCAGAAACTCAGTCGTACCTTTACCAGCCCCTTCGCTTTTTGGTTCTTCCAACCCTGTGGGCCTGTGTGCAGTCTAGGGGAGTTGAGAAGATTAGGCCTTTGGGGGGTTGTCGATGTTGGGGGATTGTTTTTGATGCAAGGAAATTAAGCTTTTTTGGGGGGAATTTTGTTCCAGGACAAGGCTCACATGTGTTGCTGAGCAAACAAGCCATCCATGGTGGGCCTCCTTTTCCTTTGGTGCTCTGCCCCAGACGTGCTGCCTTCAGTCTCCACCGCCCCCCAGTCCTGCTGCCCAGCTCAAATACCCGCTCCTCCAGGAAGCCTTCTCTGAACTTCTTGACTATCTGTCTTTTAGCAAGCATTTGCTTTCCTGTCTTCCCAAAAGGCAGGGACCCCATCCACATCCCTGATTCCAAGGAATTGTTTGTGTTTCCCACTTTGCTCCTCTCCCGATTGTGTCCCAGGAGCTGGGCGGCATTGAAACGTACACACGTGTATATCTGTTTGCTCGGTCCTACAGCCCTGTGGGTGGGCACTGCCCAAGGCCACTCAGTTATAGAGCCACCATTCAAACATGGGTCTGCTAGCACACATTCTACCCACCCGGCCAGTGAATCCCGCCGTGGCTGTCGACCGTGGTCCACTTGTGGACGTGCTTTGATTTGCAGTGACCCGCTGCTCTCTTTGTAGTCCTCCCTCCCCCCCGGAATCCTGGGGGGGCACATTCCTATAAACCTGAGCAGGCAGAGAGCTCCCGCCTCTGTCCAGCCAGATGAGAAGATGAGAGGGTTGAATGTCTAGGCTGGCCTGGGCTTAGGGGTCCTCTGGGGCCGCTTCCCCCCCGCCGGCCCACTCCAGGCTGGCCCAGACTCTCCCCTTTCCCCATCCTAGGCTGGCAGTCAAGTTCAGGGAGACTGGTGCAGGCTCTCTCCCTCTTCCACCCTTCCTCTGCCTCAGGTCCCTGGAAGGCAGCAGCTGAGGGTGGAGTATGTGCTGTCTTTTCTGTCATGTCCCTGTGTGACCAGAGGCCAATCACTGCCCCCCTCTGAGCTAGCTTCCTTGGCACAAGTGGCGTATGCTGTCCCTGGCCCTGAGTTGCTGTGACAATTAGGTGACTTTACCTAAGTGGAGGGCCTGGTGCCCTACCTGGTACATAGTAGGTGCTGAATAAATGTTAGTTTTCTTTACTCCATCTGTGAGAAACTGGTCCCTTCCTTGCTGAGAAGGGAGGATGATTGGGGGAGACAGGTGTGGGGTGGGGTGAAGTGAGCCAAGAAAGACCTTGCCGGAGATCTGGAAGATGGGAGAGGCAGTAGATCCCTGGTCCCTGGAGGAAGGCCCTAGTGCCTCTCAGATGCTCCCCCACCAGAGGTGTCTGGAAAAGGGGCAAATTTTCCTGTATGCTCATGAGAAGGCTCCCCAACACCAGGAATGCCTGGGAAAACCTAAAGTAGATGGGAAGGACTTTTGAGCTGCCCAGGACCTTTGCAGCCATTTAGCCTAATTGCTCACTTTAGAGACAAAGGGACTCAGGAAGCAGAAGAGGCCTTCCCAAGGCCACCCAGCCAGAAGGCAGCAGAGCGGGGTCCCTTTCTGTTTCAGTGCCTCAAATAAATGGTCAAAAAAAAAAAAAAATCAACAACTGACATTTACCAAGCCCTTGCAATGTACCAGGCCTGTTGTGAGTGCTTTTCATCTTTAGTCTCATTAATCCTCACCTAAACCCTTTGAGGGGGGACCTATTATTTACATTTTACAGGTGAGCAAACTGAGGCTCAAAGTAGCTGAACAACTTTCCCAGGGTGGCACAACCTTCCTGGGGCTGCAGGGCCTCGGGGTTAGGATTGAGCATCAGTGGGAGGTGCTGGGAGATGTCTGGGGTGGAGTTTGCCTGTAGGATCCCTCACAGACGCCACTGGCTCTGGATCAGCTGAGGAGGGCCTGTGTAGAGCAGTGTCTTGACTGGGTAGAGCAAGGGTACAAGTCTTGCTCTCTCATCAACTCACCATGTAACCTTGAGCAAGTTCTCTTGCTCCTCTGGGCCTCAGTTTCCCTGTGTGTACAATGAAGAAGCTTGACAAGACCCTCCTGCCCCGATATTCTCTGTTCTAAGAGGTTACCCTGTTACTGGTCACCTCGTGATGGGCAGCTCACTACCTGTCTAGTCAGCCCATCTGTGTGCTGGACAGCTCTCCTCTGCAAGGAGCCAAACTCTCTGAGTGCCCAAGAGTTTCTCTGCCGCCTGTTCTCCTGGTTCCCCTGCTCCAGTGCTCCCTCCTTGAGTGTGGCCATCACGCCCCATGCCTGGCCCTTGGCTGCCACTTTGGAAATGCTTCCTTCCCTTTCCTGGGCCCTCCAGAGGTCTTCCCCGGTGTCAGAACACCAAGAGGCCTTCAGGGCCTGGGGTCATCCCCCAGCAACTCCCTGATGCCTAGATTCCTGCTTACTGGGCATCAGAACACACGCTTCATGCCAGAAACATATGACACTCACCCTGCCACGATCCCCATCTACCGAGGGGAAGCTGTGGGGTCCCACAGCCAGGACAGTGGTGCAGGTGCATGCCCCACAGCTCCTTGGTGATTCTTCAGGCCTCTCTGGGCTTCATCTTGCCCACAGTGCCTCCCTAACCTCCCCCTCATTCATTTCGACAACAGGCCTGTGTGTGTGCTCTCGGTGGGGCTTCTGCTGGTCCCTGTCTCTCAGAGGGAGGAGAGACAACCATGGGAGAGGTCAGCTTGTCTTGGAGCCCCCTGGCTGGGCACTGTGGATGCAGCAGGGAGTGGGGAGTGGGACACGTGAGCAGTCAGGTGAGAGCAGCTAGTGGGAGTGGGAGGAGACTCTAACATCAGTATGCTCCTCTTCGTCCTCCCGTAGGAGGTCCTTCCTGACGACCCAGGCCCTAGTGGCTTCCCCTTTCTCTGACCTTGGGCCAGCAGTCACTGCTATGTTGCTTGTCAGAACTCTTTGTTGGAATTCAGCTTTTCATATTTTCTTTCCCTATTGACAGCATGGAGCCAGGACCTGTACTGGCCTTCTTGCATCATGGACTTGTTATTTTCTTCATTTATTCAATAAAACTCTGTTGGACTCTATGCCAGGTACCACGTTAGCACTGGGCAGATCAAAGTCCAAGCAAGAGCTTTTATGCTTTCCTCCAGCTGCTGCCCAGCATCATATATAATGACAGTGTAGGATGGTGAAGGTTAAAACTGCCCAGAGGAAGGAGCCAACAAATGCCCTGGATTTGAGCTGGGCACTGAAGGATGAGTAAGAGTTTGCCAAGGGCGTTGGGCAGAGGGAACAGCATGCACAATAGCATGGGGCCTTTCAAGATTACTCCATCTGGGGAATGTTGAGCATAGGGGTGGGGAAGGGAGTGGTGGGCAGCGTGGCTGGAGAGGTGGTCAAGACCGCACAGGGCTTTGAGATTGGGTATGGTCAGAGCCTCAGTTTAACAAGGTCACTGGAGACCAGGGAGAGTCTGGCTGGTCGGGGACCTGCTGGGGTGCTGGGGACCCAGGCTGGGGCGGTCCTCCAGGCTGAGGTAATGAGGCTGAAACAGAGGGAACAGGGAGGATGGAGAGGAAGGGGGCAGGACCTACCTAATAGCTACCCTAAAATTCAGTGGCTCAAATCACCAAACATTTCACACTGTGTCTTGGAATTTTGTGGGTCAGGAATTTGGGCAAAGGCTCTTCTGGGTGATCCTTCTGCTCCACGTGACATCAGCTGGGGTGACTTTGGTGGTATACAGTGGGCTGCAGGTCTGACTGATCGTATGCTGGCCCGTGGGTGAGGGTGGCTGCAAGACTGGGCTGAGCTAGGCCCTGCTCCCTCTCAAGTCGTCTCCACGCGCTACCTCCTGTCTCGGAGTCAGACTTCTTCTCTGGCGTCTCAGGGCTCCAGGATCCCAAGAGGGAAGGGGCCAGTCCTTAGAAAGGCAGGCTCATGATCAGGCACGGCATCCCTTCCCCCATGCTCCCCTTGTCAAGGCAGTCACAGGTCAGCTCAGATTCAAAGAGGGGACACAGAGCCACCCCAGTGCGAGGACCATCAGCCCACATGCAACTCCCCACCATCTCCCTTGGAGAGATCTGAGCCCCTCTGAGGCCTGGGAGGTGGAATCTTATAGATACTGGGTCTCAGCCACTTGGTAGAGAAGCTTAACTCTGAAGCACAGATTTGAATCTCTCACCTGTTAGCACACACTTCGGCTGCCACCATTACACACACACACGAGCCTCTAGCTTACTAGTATCCATCGAGGTCATTAGGAGTTTAACATACACCTGCTTCCTTCAGAGCCAGAGCATACCGGTGGCGGCCAGCCCCCAACACACACCCCAAGGCCCCCCAAGGCATGAGCCTAGGGTTAGCAGACATTTCTGCTTTTAGCCCAGCTTTGGCCACTTGCTAGTACTGCCTGGAAAATTGTGTCGAGGATTCTGAACTTAGCAGAAAAGAGATGTTGTGATCTATTAGTGATGTCTGCTTTGTCTAAGGTGTGGGGAGGGACAGTGTCACTGTCCCTTGGCTCACTGATTGGGTTGTCCTTTTTCCCCCTTAGCACCCCCGGGACCACCACCATAAGGGTCCCTCCACTGCTCTAGTCTGGCCATGTATACCCAGGGGATCACCAGATTTGCATATACCTGTCCCTTCAGAACCCTGTCAGCACGCCTCTGCCCCCAACCCTTTGCCACATACTGGCCCTCCAGCCCAATGGCATGGATTCCAGATGCCCCAGCACGCCCAGACCATCCCCTGCCAGCCAGTATCTGAGCCAGGCAGACGCCCAGCTCTCCGGGTGCTAACACCAGCCTTTATCAGCCTCACATCGCATTCCTTAACTTCACCATCTTCCTCTAGCCCCTCCAAGCCCTTTCTCAACCACGGAAGGTTTAATTGTTGCAAATGGAATCCGTGTTCTACAGAAGTCCAATAAATCTGCAGTCTGTCTTCCTGGTAATCAATCACAGATTGCAAATCGCACGAGGAGAAGTCTATAAGATGTGTTCTTCATGTCTAGTATGTTGGGTTATTTTCATGTCTTGTGGTTTGAATTTGGCCACTGTCATTTTAGAGGAATTTCCTGCCATCTGCGTTCAATTGAATTTTCTCACAGATTTGTGCTTGCTTGTAAATACTAGGGGCTGGCAGAAAGGGGAGCTTTGTTCTTGGTGACATTTCAGAAATCCGTTAATGCAGCCTCACCAGCCGATCTGCAGCTTGGCCTGCAGGGAGGCGTGAGGTGAAGGGAAGGTGCAGATTCCCAAGTGGCCATGATGCTTCTCTGGCTCAGGCCAAGCTCAGCTGTGGGGGCTGGGGTGGAGTGGGGTGGGGCTGCCAGGTTAGGGTCTCTGCCCCTCCTGCCTACACCCAGCTCTGTTTCCCTCCGTGCTTCTGCTAATTGTGAGGTGTGTGTGTGTGTGTGTTTGCCCAGCTAATCCTTCCTCTTCTGCTGGCGGCAGGGTGAACAGTCAGGCTGAGGGCCGGACCCTGCCCAGCAAGTAACCAGACCCTGGCAGTATATTCTGGCGGCACCTCAGGTGATGGGGAGAGGTCGCTAGCCATGGGACTAGGGATGCAGACGCCTCAGTGTGGACCCCAGTCTGCTGTAACTTGCTCTACGACCCTGAGCAAATCACTTTACCCCTCAGAGCCTCCGTTTCTCCCATTGAAAAATCAAATACTGATCCCCACCTCAGTGGATGTTGCAAGGATTAAGTGATGGCGGCTGACAATTGGGCCTCAACAAATGGTGGTTCTTTATTCCAGCAACAGTTTATTGGCCACCTGCTTCATGCCAGGCCTGCTGCTAGGCATGGGAAATGGAAGGATGAATATGAAACACGTAGTCCCTGTCCTTGAGGACCACCATCCATGGCTAAGGTGGGGCATCAAGGCCATCTATGAGTGGAGGAGAAATACCAGAATGTGGTGGACATTTATGACACATCTCATTTTTGATAAAGTAATAATGAAGCTGATGGCAGTCCTATGTGTCAGGCAATGTTCTTGAACACTGCATGTGTTTTTAACCCATGCTTCACAACGTGGTGGGCTTCCCAACGACTGTATGAGACAGGTTTTCTTATTACCTCCCATTTTATGGATGGGGAAACTGAGGCACAAAGGTTATTACAGCTTAGCCAAGGCCACACATACCTAGCATGTGGTAGAATAATAGTTTATGTTTATGATTTACAAATGAATACATTTCCTCCTGATAGGGATATGAGATCAAAAATGTTTAGAGATTCTTGGTCTAGAGCAGGGACTGTCAAACTTTAGTGTGCCTGAGAAATATTTAAGGAGCAGGCTGAATGCAGATTCCTTAAACTCCTTAAATGAATGAATGAATGAATGAAGAGAGAGAGAGAGAGAGAAAAAAAGAGAGGGAAAGAAAGTGGGCGCCTGGGTGGTTCAGTTGGTTAAGCGTCTGACTCTTGATTTGAGCTAAGGTCATGATGTCAGGGTGGTGGGATCAAGCCCCATGTTGGGTGTGGAGCCTGCTTAAGATTCTTTCTCTCTCTCTCGCTCTGTCCCCCCGCCCCCACCTCTAAGAAATGAATGAATGAATGAATGAATGAATGAATGCAGACTCCTGCCCCACCTTGGGGGGCCTAGGAGGTTTCTAAGGAGGGGGCAGGTTAGGAAGGAAACTCCCGGGTGACTGTTCTGGAGATGTAGGGTTAGTGGTTTTCAGCCTTGGGGCCCTCATCTGGAAATGAGGGCAGGTGCCCCTGCCTGGCAGCAGGGGTATGGGTCCCCAGAGGGCTGAGCACTAGATGCCTCTCACCTGCTCAAGGACAAGGTCCCGGCAGCCTGGCTTCTGCTCCTGGGCTGCCGCTCTTTCTGCTGAGTCATTCCCATGTCCACATAAGCAAGCTGTTCTTTCTCCCATAGTACAAAACAAAACAAACCTCTCGACCCACTTCCCCCTTCAGATCCCGCCTCGATTCTTTCCTTCCCTTTAGAGCAGGGCTCCTTGACAGTCGGCTGTGCTTTTTTGTCCCGTTTCTCTTGCGTTCTCTTCCGAGCGCACGCTCGGCTTTCACATCCACAGCTGCACTGACACAGCTCCCAGAGGGGTCCCCGTGGCCTCTGTGTTACCCAGGCCACCGTCATCTCTTGGTCTGTCCCCATGCCCAGCTGCAGCGTTAGCCCGGGCTCGCGGGCCTCCTCACGAACTCCGCGCCCCCCAGATCTCGTGGCCCTCTGCTCCTTCCAGCCCCTTCCCTGTCCCCGTCCTCTCACGGAGCTTTTCCCCTCTGTCTGTGTAGGCTGTGGCTTTGAGGAACGTGCATTTGTTGACCCTCACGTGTCTGTGCCCAGCCCAGACCTTCCTGTGGAGCTCAGACTTGTACATGAAGCCGCCTTCCCCGCATCTCCACATGGATGTCTGGGCGGCGTGCCAGATTTCATGTGGTCAAAACCAGGCTGGGGCTCCTCTGGCCTCTATACTCCGTCACAGTGATGGAAGCTCTGTGGGCACTGTCCTCCGCGCTCGGGAGACGTGCACCAGAAGGTCAGCTGCACGTATCCATCTTGTTCCCACCCCATCTAGGTTCAGAAGCTAGACCCATGCCTGGCACAGAGCAGTGCTCGCTAAGTATCTGTTGAACGGATGGATGGGGTGTCAGGACCTTGGAAATTGTGAAGTGCTGGGCCTGCGTGTACATGTGATCCACACTTCCATTGTGCCGAGGTGTCTTGGTTGTCTTGGTCTCAGCCCCAAGCCAGTTGGAATGTGGTGCTACCTCTCCCAGAGAGATCACCTGCTTCTGTCCTGTGGCAGGGGTGGTAGTACTTGGGCTGGGAGACCCTTAGTGAAAACTAAGCCCAGGGGTCTCTTGGCACCTGTTCACTGGGGTCTGGTCCAGGTGGAGACCTCCCTTGTGTGCTCTCCTTCCTTCTTGCCGCTACTGGCAGCCGGAAGGGCTTGGCCGGGGAAGAGCCAGCGGGGGGGAGGACATGTGAGGTACCAGGTGAGGGGGGCATGGCCGGGCTCACCGCTGGGCTTCTCCTTCCAGCAGGATGTCAGCCTCACCCTGATCCTCTCTCACTGCTTACAGTGCCTCCCTGTTTAAAACACCTGCAGGCACACCTGTGCTGGTGGAACTAAGGTTTGCACAGCAGAATTGGGAGGACAGCCTGGTAATCGGGCGAGGGCCCGGAGAAGGAAGAAAGAAGAGAGGCCAAAAAGAGAGGCAAAGACACCAAGAGAGAGAAGGAGACCCATCTACCAGGAAAACCAGAATGGGAGAATGGGACAGAGAAAGTCAGAGACCTAGAGGAAGAGGCTGAAAGACAGAACAGGAAGACACAACAGACAGAGTGGGAGGGCAGAGCACTATTCACAGACATCTCTATTGGGTCATGGCAAGAGTGTGGGTCTGGGTCAGGGTCTGAGTGTTTATGGGCAGGGCACAGCAAAGCACCTCTGGGAGAAAGAAGAACCGAGAACTGGAGGTTTGAGTCTTGCCCACTCTGTTGATCATTCCTTTGTTTCCATCCATATGTCCATCTGGCAATTCAACATTTATTAAGCTTCCATTTGAACGGCACCTTTTCTTTCCCCTCTGCTTCTTCCAGCCTTGCTGATGCTCAGGCCCTGCCCACTCCCCTCCAGACTGACCTCTAGCCGGGGCTCATCCCTGTAGGGCGCAGAGCCTGAGCCATGGCACGTGTGTAGTCTGAATCTGAGAGACAGAGACAGCAGAGAGAGAGAGAGAGAGAGAAATGATGAGCCTCACATGGATGCAGTATTTCTCATTCCCTTGTAATGTTGTTTGATCCTGTGGGCAGAGCTGCGGATGCAGGAGTGGAAGCTTGGGGACACCTCCTCTTCCTTTTTGGTGGCCTTAGGCTGTCCTTGCATCACCCTGTGTGACACTGTGGACCTCATTTTTAAGAGAGGTGACCCAGGAGACTGGGTCTTCCACCCAGGATGACCTTCCTCCTAAACCAGAGGAAACATCTGGAAGATGTGGTTGAGGACTCATTTGCTTGTCAATAACCTTCACCTGAGTTTGGGTCTGTTCCCACCCAGACTGGGCACTGAGGACTCAGAAATGAGTCAGATACTATCCTTGCCCTCAGAGGGCTGATGGCCACAGCACTGGAGGACATGGTCTGGGGCTTTCAGAGAGTCCTTGGGGGCTATGTCATCCCGGTCTGGATTCCTTACCTGTCCCTGTCACCCCCTTTCCTATTCAGCACTGGCCTGAGTGGCCAGCAGCTGAGGATACCCCTTCAGGAACCACACAGATGAGACTCCCCATCCAGCCTCAGATCACAGCCTCCTCTGCCTCCGAGCTCCCACAGCTCCCCGTGCCTCCTGCTCTAATGAGCTGGTTTTCCACTGAAAGGGGTGGCCGACTCGTCTTTGCATCCTGTGCATCCTTTACAGCTCTGTGCACAGAGCTGGCATAGACCAGGAGAAAGGGGCCTGACATCAGATGACCACCCGCTGTATGCCATGCATGTGCTGGAGTCTCTGTGTCCAAGGACATTTGGAATTCAGAGAACAGCGCCACATTATAGATGAGGACACTGAGACCATCCAAGTAGGAAGTGGCGTGTCTGAGATTTGAATCCACATCTCTCTGCCTCCAGTCCTGCAGTCTTTGCCCTTCACCAGCTGCCCCACAATGGAAGTCCCCATCAGCCCTTGCTAACCACCTTTGTCCTGAGAGGCTTGGGGACTTGATTTTGTCTGCTGCACCCCGAGTCCCTCCCTCCCTTCAGTACTTGAGCGGAGCATCTCCCCTGGCCCCAGTCAGCCGATGGTAGGACAAAAGACAAGCACCCCGTGCACCAGCCCTGTGGCACCAGAAGGCAGCCGCCCCACCCAAAGACAGCATCGCAGGGACTTGGGTCTCCGTTTGGGTTGGATCTGCGCACTCCTCCTGGTTACGTGTCTCAGAACAGCAACATTGGGAAAATGTTCTTGGAAATTCTGTAGTTGATTCTGTGTTTTTGTTTAGGCAGGACTGGGAGTGGGAGCCCTTATTAGTATCAGTTTGGAAAAAATACTGAGGCATTCACGGCCAACTGCTTAATAGTTTTCATTGAATTAATTTTAAAATGAGAACCTTGTTTCCCTTATTTAATAGGAGAAAACGACTTCCACATTCTGCCTGGTAACAGCCTCGGTTACAGGCTCTCCACAAACAATGTGCACATTAAAGGCATCGCTCTGCCCATATGTGGAATGAATAATTTTGTGCAAACTATTTATTATAAGCACACGATGCACTTAAGCTTTTTTTTTTTTTTAATTTTTATTTTTTACTGTCGTGGTGACAGATCCAGCCCAGGACTGGACTGTTAAAAAGACTCTGGCTCTTTCAGACTGTGAAAAAATGGACTAACATTTGAGAAACGCCATAGGGCTGAAAGGAAATTGTTAACTTATTTGGCCCAGTGACCAGGGCTCCCTGGGCCAGAGTGCGTTGCCAGAGAGAGGGTGGTAAGGGATTTTAATAAAGGCAGCGCTAATTAGGCCAGCCAGCGCCCGCCAAAAAGAAATGTGAAGCCCTGGGAGAGGATGCTGGTGGATGGACAGGGTGAGATGAGCCTTGGGAGGGCAAGTCCGGCTTCACCTATTCATATGTCCCTCCATCTCTTCATTCCCATTTTATTGAGATATGACTGACATGACAGTGTCTTAATTTAGGGCATACCAGATTTTGATTTGATATATGTATATATTGTGAAATGATCACCACGATCAATTTAGTTAACACCCATCATCTCCTATGGTTACTTTTTGTTTTTCCTTGTGGTGAGAACTTCTCAGATCTACTCTCTTAACAACTGGCATATACGCAACATGGTATGTTTAACTGTAGTCACCATGCTGTACCTTATACCCCCAGGACTGACTTCTCAGAGATCTGCCTTGTTCTGGATGCTGAATACAAATCAAGAAAGTCCTATTTATTTTATTCTACCATTGACAGGGCACTACACCCCTTAACTCATGACCCCATGAGGTAGGTAGGTGGTGGTGTTCTGGTTCCAGTGATTTCTTCCTGGAGCGTGGGTCCTTTTTATGTATTTATGTTTTTAATCTTAAATGCTTAGAATTGGATCAAGCACTGTTCTTTGTGTCCTTGTCTTCTTTGGGACCCCGTTAATGTGCCCACCTCTCTCTGTCCCCCCTTTCTCTCCTCCCTCCCCATTTGAACACTAACTAATAAGAAAATACATTTACCTGACTGTTCTCCCCACTCTGGTCTCTCTGCTTCCAATCTGGAGGTTATCACCTCACTGAATTTCATTCCTGTCGTTCTATTTTAATGACACTTTTTATTGAAGTAAATCTTGTATCTAGAAAAGTACATACATCCTAAGTGTGCAGTTTGGTGAGTATCAGAATGGGAACGTAACTGTGAAATCAATACTCAGGTCAAGAAATAGAATATTACCTTTACCCCAGCAAGCCCTGCTCACACTTCCAGGCTCTTCTCCCTGCCTCTTTCTCTGGGGGCCCACAGGCCTGCCTTCCAGCACAGGTTGGTTTTGCTGGTTTTGGACTTTATATAGCTGGGGTCATACAGTATACACTGCCCATATCTAGCTTCTTTCACTCACCATCATGTTTCTGAAATCTGGACATAATTCTTGTGTAGCTGTGGTCTTTGTTTTGTTTTTTCATTTCAATTGATATGTGGAATTACAGGCTTATTGATCTTTTCCACGGCTGGTGGCCATTTGGATTGTTTCCAGTTTCTGACCATTAGGAGTAATGTTGCTATGAATTCAAATCTGTGTGTCTTATGATGAACATACATTTGCACTTATGCTGGGTGTATCTGAAGGCTCAGGTATGTTCATTTTTCGTGTGTAATGCCATGCGATTTTCCAGTGACTGCCCTGTTCTAGAACACCCACCAGCAGGATAGCAGAATCCCCGCTGCTCGGCATCCTCCCAACACTTGGTGCTGCTTGTTTTTAAGATGTTAGCCTTTCTGAGGGGTGGCTGTCATGGCATCTACTGTGGTTTTGGTTTGCATTTTCCCGTTGACCAGTTTTACTGAGCACTGTTTTATAGGTTTTTGTTTGTTTTTGCCATTTGAATATTCTCTTTTGGGAAGTGCCTATTCAAGTCCTTCAGAAAAATTTTTTGGGGGAATTCTTGGCCTTTGGGTGCATAGAAGATCTTTATTCTGGATCTAAGCGCCCTGTTAGGTGTGCCGCAGGTAGCTTTTCCCACCCTGGCTTGTCCTTTCCCTCTCTTCATGGTGACTTTTGGTGAGTAGAAGCTCTTAATTTTTAAAACCGTCTGTTTTATTAATCTTTATTTTTACGGTTAGTGCATCTTATGTCCTAGTCAAGAAATCACTGCCTACCTCAAATGGTGAACATAGTCTCCGCTATTTTCTTCTTGGAGCTTGGTCATTGTATACCTTCTATTTAGCTCTTGAATCCATCTGGATTTGATTTTTGTGTATGGCGTGTGGTAGGGGTCAGGTTTCATTTTTGTCATATAGAAATCTGATTGAGCCACTGGCTTCCATTGAACATACTGTCCTTTCTCCACTCTCCCTTGCCATAAATCAGTGAAGCAAGAGCGTCCATTTCTGAGTTCTCTATTCTATTCCATTGGTTTATTTGTTTATCTTTGTGCCAATTTCACAACCTGCCGTCATACAGTCAGGCTTGCTATCTGGTTGTGGAGGTTCTGCCCCTTTGTTCTTCAGGATTACCCTGGCCATTGTTGGCTGTTCACATTTTAATATAAATTTTAGAATTAGCTTGGTAATTTGTTCACAACAAAAGAACCTGCTGGGATTTTGAGTTGGATTGCTTTCAAATCTCTGGGTAAATTTGGGAAGATAAATTTGGAATTTCCAAATTCACGTGTGGAATTTTTCAACCCATGAATTTGTATTCTTCTCAATTCATTTAAGTCTTCTTTAATTTCTCCCATAATGTTCTGTAATTTTCTATGTGGAAGTCTTGCACATCTTCTGTTAGATTTATCCCTATGTCTTTGATGTTTTTTGATATTATCATAAATACCTAAAAAACTTCCTGTTCTGTTTATTACAGATAGACATGCAATTGATTTTTGAGTATTCATCCTGTGTGCATATCTTGTCAAATTCAGTTATTAGTGATTATCATTTGTTTCTAGATTTTTTGATTTCTGATTGTCATCAGTGAATGATAACCGTTTTCTTTCTTTAAATCCTTACATATTTTTTCTTTCATCTCTGCCTATGCACTAGAGATAATTTTGTCATTCTATTTCTTTTTAAAAAAACTGTTTTTTAAGTTTTTAATTCCATTTAACATACAGTGTAATTTTAGTTTCAGGTGATTCAACACTTATAGTGATTCAACACTTACATACAACACCCGGTGCTCATCACAAGTGCCCTCCTTGATCCCCACCACCTGTTTAACCCATCCCCCCACCCACCTCCTCTCTGGTAATCATCAGTTCTCTATAGTTAAGAGTCTGTTTCTTGGTTTGCCTTTCTCTTTCTCTTTTTCTCCTTTTGCTTGTTTGTTTTGTTTCTTAAATTCCTCATATGAGTGAAATCATATGGTACTTGTCTTTCTCTGACTGACTGACTTCGCTAATAAGCATTATACTCTCTAGCTCCATCCATGTTGTTGCAAATGGCAAGATTTCATTCTTTTTTATGGCTGAATATTCCTGTGTGTGTGTGTGTGTGTGTGTGTGTGTGTGTGTGCATCTCACACATTCTTTATCCATTCATCAATTGATGGACATTTGGGCTGCTTCCATATCTTGGCTGCTATCAGGGTGCCTGTATTCCTTTGAATTAGTGTTCTTGTATCCTTTGGGTAAATACCTAGTAGTGCGATTGCTGGATCCTAGGGTAGTTCTATTTTTACCTTCGTGAGGAACCTCCATACTGTTTTCCATGGTGGCTACACCAGTTTGCATCCCCACCAACAGTGCACGAGGCTTCTCCTCTCTCCACATCCCCGCCAACACCTGTGTTTCTTGTGTTGTTGATTTTAGCCAGTCTGACAGGTGTGAGGTGGTATCTCATTGTAGTTCTGATTTGCATTTCCCTGATGATGAGTGATGATGAGTATCTTTTCATGTGTCTGTTGGCCATCTGGATGTCTTCTTCGCCATTCTATTTCTTTAAAATGGTTTTTATAAAAAAAAGTTTTTATCGTGTATGTGTGTGTACCTAAACAATATATTGTTTAGTTGTAGTTAATTTAGTAAATTCTGGGACTCCCTTTATAACTTCAGCATTACCTTACTGGTCATTGCAGGTGCCTCGAGTTCGTTTATTTCCACTGCTGGGTAAAATTGCATCCTATGAAGAGAGCAGGGTTATTGTTATCCACTCCAGTTGGTGGATATTTGGATTGTTTCCAGGTTTTTTTTCTTTTTGCTATTATGAATGGGGCTGCTACATGGACTCTCTGTACATATTTTCTGGTGCACATATGCAAAAGTTTTTCTAGGGTGGTAGTTCTTAAGCTTTTTGGTCTGAGGATCCCTTTGTACCATAAAAATTATTGAGGACGCAAAGGATCTTTTGCTTGCATGGGTTCTCTCCAATAGCGTGTTAGTAAATGTGCAACAAATGGCTTTCTGAGTAAAACAAATGCTGATTGCAGTGTTTGCTGATTTCTGTGGTCTGCAGACTCCACCTTGATAACCACTGTTCTTAAGTATCACCGAGGTGTAGAATCCCTGGGCTGAAGGGCATGTGAATTCACCTTCACGAGATGATGCTCAGCTGGTTTGCAGAGTAATGGACCAGCATGCACCCCATGAGCAGAGCAGGAAAGATGCTGTACCCATAGCTTCTCCTACACCTGGTATTGTAAGATTCACTAATTTTTGCCTATCAAAGGTATAAAATGGCACCTCACTGTGGTCTTGACTCACATTTCTTGCCTCACCCTGTGGTGCCAACTTCTTAAGGCATCTCAATGAAGAAGGCCTTCCACGACCTGAATCCTACCTCCCGTTTTGGCCGCCTTACAGCTCTCTGTCCAAACCACACTACTCACCTCCAGGCCTTTGCATGTGCTGTTCCTTCCATGAAATGCTCCTCCTCACCTCAGCCTCTAGCCCCTTGTTCACTGTTGCATTCCCCGGGAGCAAGCACAGGGTCGGGCCTGGCCTGGCAGGTCAGTAGCCTTTAACTAAAAAAAACTAGAAGGAGCCAGATAGACTTGGGTTCCAATCCCAGTGCTGCAGCCTCCTCAATTCTGTGATCTTGGGAAAGTTACTTAGCTTCTCTGAGCTTCAGGTTTTCCTCTTGAGTGAAATGGAAATAATGGTTTGTGTGGTTAGTATGAGATAACTCACCATGAAACAGCCTAGCTTGTGTGGTGAGGCCCTTCCTTCTGCTCTAACCTCTGTATCCAAGTCTGTGGTTTGCAGGGGGTCTTGCTGTTTGTCAGGGAGTCCACAGCCACCCCCTATTGCCATACTGCTCACTGGGGTTGGACAAAACAGCACACAGAAAGAGTGACTCGGTCATTCAGCAAGCATTTACTGGGATCCCGGTATGTGTCAGCAACTGTCTTAGACCCTGGGATTTAATCAGTGAAAAAAAGAGCAAAGTGGATGGAGACCGATAGTAAGAAAGGAAACTATAGAGTATGTCATTTGGTAACAGTGTAACAGAGGAAAAAATGAGCAGGAAGAGAGGGTGGGACATGTTGGAGAGGGATATTTGGCATACGCCTGTTAAATAGCATGTCTAGGAAAGACCTCAGGGCTCATGTGATGTTTGAGTATAAGATCTGAAGTGTGGGAATAAACAATGAAGATATCTGGGGGAAGAGCATTCTGGGCAGAACGCACAGTAAGTGCAAAGGCCCTGGGGCCAGAGTGTGTTTGGCATGTGTGAGAAATAGCCAAGAGCCCGGTGTGGCTGGAGTGCGTGTTTGTTTACTCAGCCAGTCATTTCACAGACATTTCCTGAGCAAGTATGTGCCAAGCCTTGTTGTGGGCACTGAGGAGATAATGTGGATCAACTCATGTTGATCAGTGCTGCCCTCATGGATCTCACAGTTTTGTGGAGGAAACCGACAGTAAACCAACTAACGACTGAGACAGTCTGCTCTGAACACAGCAGCCCAAGTGATCCTTTTATATTGAATCAAACCTGTCACTTCTTTGCCATTAATACTTGCTATTGTGAAATGATACCCATTTCCCTGGGAGCGAGAACCTGGGTCCTCCCAGTGGCCCTACCGTGGCCGGGGGACCCCTCTGCCCACAGCATCATTTATTTCCCTTCTTACTTCCTCCTTCCTCAGGGCCCTTGATTTGTCCGTTCCCTCAGCCTGAATGCCCTTCCCTCAGAGGTCTGCTGGG
Source organism: Zalophus californianus (assembly GCF_009762305.2). Classification (NCBI taxonomy): domain Eukaryota; kingdom Metazoa; phylum Chordata; class Mammalia; order Carnivora; family Otariidae; genus Zalophus; species Zalophus californianus. The sequence goes on along the minus strand of NC_045598.1, from coordinate 43,016,014 downwards.
CTAACTCCCTTTTTCTCTTCGGTGCCCACCTCAACACCCTAATTAAAAATGATGCCCCCTGCCTGACCCTGGCATACCCGATCCCATCACCCTGCTCCATTTTTTTCAAACAACTTTTCACATTCTAACATATAATAGATTGTCCATATATATATGGACACTATATGTATAGTATGTTTATTACTTGGGATTTATCTTCCTTCTGGTATTATGTAAGTTCCAGGAGATCAGGGACTTTCATCTGTTTTGTTCACGGTCATTTCTCAAATGTCTACAACAGCTTCTGGTACATAGCAGGTGCTCAGTTAATATTTAATGAAAAAAATTGGTATTGTATCTGCTGTATGGTATGATATATGGTGATTTAAAGAAAGAAAGAGTGAGAGGCTGGCGGAGTGGGGCTGCTATTTTGGGTGGGCCAGGAGGGACTCTCTGAGGCAGTGGCATCCAGACAGGGGCCTGGTGGAGTGAGGGAGGGGGCCCAGCGCTCTGTGGGGAAGGGGGCCCAGGCTCCTGACCGCAGTGGGAGCTAGTGAATGGGGATGAGGTGAACAGAAAGAAACAGAGGCGAAATGGCTGACCCTAAGTGGCGTCTTTTAGACACGTCTTCTAGTATATGTGAGTTGACCCTAAGATGGATCCCCACACCCCCCTCCACTTTGCTCCTTCTTTTCAAAACAGGTTGGCCTAGAACATCCTCTGTCGGGGAAAGAGCACTGCGCCTGGCGTTGGGAGTCCAGGGCCAGGCTCCCAGCTGGCTGAATTACAGGCAAGATAAAGCCCCTCTCCAAACCTCATTTCTCTCATCTCTAGTGGGGAGGTGATGTCTACCTCCCAGCTTGTCTGAGGGATGAATTTGGACAATGGATTTAGAAGGGCCTTGTTTCCACTTGTCGGCATCTCATGGCTGAGGGTGGTAGGAGAAGACCTGGGAGCAGTGTGGAGAGGGCCTGCTGTGTGCCAAGTGCTCGTCGACACCCATCTCCCGTTTTAACCCCCTCAGTGCTCACACTAGCCCCGGGAGGTAGGCGCCGTCCTGACATAGCTCTGCCATGCTAGCGGTGTACAGAGTGGGGCAGAGCTCCCATAACTTACCCAAGTCACAGCGAGTGAGGTTCAAACCCACAGCTGCTGTGCTGTGCCATGTCCTTGAACATCAGCACTGGATCTGGCTTCACCTCCTTCCCCATGGCGCCATGCAGAGGGGGACACTGAGGCCAAACAGGGGAGTAGCTTGTAAAGCTGTACCAGACTGAACCCGCGTGTCTAGGCCTTCAGCCTCTCGCTGTCTCCAGGCCCCATCCCTTGTCCCTTGTTCAGGTGACTTTGACCCCTAGGGTTTTCCAGAGGGCAGGGGTATCTGGGAGCCCCTTCCCGTCCCCTAGTCATAATGGACAGTTTCCTGTTGCTCGGAAGGTTTGTTCCCAAGGCTTGCTGGGGCAAAGGTAAAGCTTTATAGAGCTTCTGGAAAGAAGAAACCTGAATGTAAATCAGGTTTATGGCCTGGATAATAAAGTGTCTATTCCAACGGATACTTTATTCCTCAGTCCCCTTGATTCCTTCCATATGAAGCCCTCTGCGTTTGGGTCATTGCAGCCCTTGGTGGTTTCATTTGTTCGGTTACTAGAAGCTGGGTGTTCTGGTAGGTCTTAGATGGGATAGAAAGAACTCCAACACAGTCTGTGGGCCTCAGATTGTCATGTCCCTTGGTTCTTTGGTAGGGATTGAACATACTTCTTTAGCACAGAGAATTTAGCTATGTGCCAGGCCTGTGCTGAGCATCAGGGACAGAGAATTTCTAGATTAGAGGAGGACACAAACATGCAAGCTGACACATACAGGGGGGGCAAGTGCAGGGAGCTGGGAGGGATGGGGCAGCATCCAAGGCAACCTGGCGGTAAATCAGGCAGAGCTTCCCAGAGGAGAAGACATCTAATCTGAGATAAGAAAAGTGAGTTGGACTTAGAACTGCAGGGGGAAGGCAGAGGGACTAGCTCTGGGAGGCTGGAGAGAAACCCTCATAGCAGGAGGAAGGAGTACTTTATTGGGTGGGATGCTTGGATGGCTTCCTGAGGGAGGTGGCATTGGAACTGCGTGTGGCAGGATGGCTAGGACTTCATCAGCACATAGAATAACCTTTGCGAAGGCCTGGAAGTGTGAAATGGCACGGTGAGCATGCAGCACGGTAAGCAGTGCCAGCACGCTGTCACCGAGGTGCGGGCTGGAGAGGTCGGTGGGACCCCATGCTGGAAGGCCTTGTGTGTCATGCAGCAACTGGAAAGTCCCTAGCAGTGTGCTGGGGGGGGGGTCTGTGCAAAGGACCCTGGCTCCTCCTGCCTGCAATGTCCCGAATAATCTAAATTGAGTTACTCTGCCACTCATTACCCTGTCACAGCAAGTTGGCTCCCCTGATCCTGGGTTGCCAAGCAGCTGATGTTTATCATTACAGCATCCCGCCATCACAGTCTTTGTTCATCAGACTTCCTAAGCTTGACTTCTTTGACAGGCACTGGTCCTTGCTCGTCATGGGGAACAGAAGCAGGGCAGCATGCTGCCGGGGGATTCATCAGGGTAGCATGCTGCCTGGGGATTCATCAGGGTGGGTATGGCCTGGCCCGAGGGGCTCTTGGGCCTGCTGGGCCACTGAGGGGCCCTGGCCCTGGCCAGCTGGCCCCTGGAGCAGCCTGTGAGGCCCGATGCCTGGCAGTGCCTAAGGGTGGGGTGGACACTGTGAAGGAGAGTTTTGGCCTCAGCCTAGGGTAGGAGGTGTGGAAAGGACAGGCTCTGAGGTGGGGCTGCCCTGAGCATGAGACCTGGGCCAAATCCCTTACCCTTGGCATCTGTGACCACCTTGTGAAAGAGAGGTACTACGCACTCCTCAGGGCAGGGGAATTCACCGAGGGCCCGGCTGTGGCTGTTCTCGGCCCAGAACAAGTGGCTCAGTGATCATGGATTCCTCAGTTTTTTCCCAGCACAGATGGGCAGACTGGCTCTTCCTTCCTGAGAAGCTCGTGGAGAGGTGGCCACCTGTCAGGAAGATGTGTTAGGGAGATCACCCTCACTCCACCAGTGAGGCTGCCTGTCCCCGGCACCCCATTACCATCACCACCCCTCCACGGTCCTTACCAACTTAAAGCTCCATCATTCACGAAGTGCCTCCACACCCTCAGTCTCGTTTGATCTGGGTAACAACTGCATTGGGCAGACTTAGTCACCCACGGTTTTTCGGGTGAGGAGCCCAAGGCCAAGAGAGGTTCTGGAAGTGAGTTCCCCCAAGGTCACATGGTTGGCAAATGGTGGAGTCAGGACTTGCACCCTGAGCTTTTCCAGAGTGCCTCCCTCTCTCTTCCTCCCTCCGCAGACACTTCTGGAGCTCCTACTGTGGGCACCGGGGTGTTGCGCTAGGCAAGCCGTTCCTGATCTAGAGCAGCTCATCCGTGGGAGTCAGCGGATGGGCAGAGTGGCTCTACACTGTGCCAAGCAGGGCACAAGAGAGGACAGCACAGGAGCCCAGAGGGGTGGAGGAGCATGCCCTGGAGGAGGTGAACACTGGAGCAAACCTTGTCAGAGTAGGAGTTCTCCAAGGGGGGGAGCTTTCCAGGCTGAGGGACCCTCATGGGTGCAAAAGCCAGGAGGCCAGCTTTTGTTGAAGGATGCTGGTCCTTTTCATCCGTGGAAGGACAGCTGACATTTCCAGGACTTTCTTGTTTTCCTGATTATAGATCCCTTTTGGGTAATGCTCAGGAAGTGGAGTAAGGCTTTTTGTCCAGATGGATGGGCTCGTTCTAGGGAAAAGGGGGTGGGGCTCACAGTCAGGTTCAGGTTTAGACCCTGCTAACTCTAGGGCTGACCCTGTGTCTTTGGGCAAGTCTCTCAGCCCCTTTGGACCTCTGTGTGAGACATGAGATAGAAGAGCCTCATATAGGAGGGGTGGGGGGTTAATGGTCTGAGCTATCCTCAGGTGAGGCCCCTGGATTTCCCGAGATAGAGCTGGGTTGCTGGGATTCTTGGGCCTTTGGGCTTAGGTGTCTCTAAGTGAAAAGTTGGAGAAGGGGTATTTGTTTCTGAGCTGCCCCAGAGAGAAGCTGTTGGCCAGATCTTCTGAGGTCAGGCAAGGGAAGAGGCAGGAGGATTAATGGGGCTTGATTAGGAGGCATTTCTGACTTTGTTGGGAGGAGAAGAATAGGGAATGTGAGCACTTTCACTGGCTGAGTGGGGAAGGGACACTGGGGGAGTGTGTGTGACAGAGCGGGCACCTAACCCCATACGGATCCAGAGCCCCAGGGAGTGTGTACCACACAGCGGTGGGACACCCACCTGGAGTTCTGTGCTTGAACCTGCTGTGGTTCCCTCCTGCCTCCGAAAGCCACAAGCACCTTGAGAAGCAGGCAGAAAAATGGCAAAATGACAGGCACTGGGGTCAGACACACCTGGGTCCGAGCCTTGGCCTCAACTCTTTCTGTGGAAAGCACTTCACACAGGCTCTGGCTTCAAGTGTTCGTTTTGAGGGTCCCAGTGCCCCATCGTCAGTCCATCTGTTTGTCGGTCCAGAGCTCACACAGCCGGAGCGACCCTCTGGAGCCGGGAGGCCTGGAAGCCGCTGGTTGTCGAGTCCCAGCTGGGCTGCTGATTGTTCAGAAGAGCTGGGGGCTCTTTCAAAGGAAACTGCAGTCAATTAGTGGAGAGTGGAATTTGAAAGGCCCAAATCCCTTTTTTCCCCCCAAACTTCAAATCTGGTTTTCGTCAGTGGCTTTGAAAACAAATACCAAAAGAACTTTTTTTTTATTATTTTTTTTCTCCCCTTTTCCCTTCCCTCCCTTGTGCACCCTTCTTTCTCAGGCTTTTATCTCTTTGCAGAGTCTGCTCTGGCAGCATAGCCTGCCTGGCCTGGCCATGCCATGGTTTGAGCAGGTGGCCGTCGGGACGTCACAGCCCTTCCAGCGCTGGAGCTTGGTGGGGGAACCCGATGGGACGATTTTACCTGTGATTTATAGTCCCTCCTGAGCCCCTCTGGTTCATCCCATGTTCCCTGGGCCCAGCCCAGAGAGGGTATCAGTATGGGTGCCCTAAAGGAGAGGGTGTAAGGGAAGTGGATAAACAAGATGCTTTCGGGGCACAGAGAAGATTTTCAGTGGGGGAGGCACAGAGCTGGGGCTTCCAGGAGGTGTTCTGGCTACCCATCCTTGACTCATCCATCTGTTGAGTTCCCTTTTCATCCATGCCACAAATGTCCACTGAACACCCATTCTGGGCCAGGCCCTTTGCTGGGGACCCCAGGTGAATAGACAGCATTAGCCCTGGACGAGCCCAGAGTCTAGTAGAAAAAGAGTATGTTCTAACTATGTCAACCCAGAGTGAGCAGGATGCAGAGAAGCCAGGAGTGGCCAGAGACAGAAAAGGTACTGTCCTAGCTTGTGGTAGTCAGAAAAGGCTTCTTGGAGGAGGTGGCTGCTGAACCAAGTCCTGAAGGATGAGTAGCAGTTTACAAAGGAAAAGGGGTGAGGAAGGACATTATAGGCAGAGGGATTCAGAGAGTGTAGGCCCCGAGGCAACAAAGAGCCAGATTGCTCTGAAGGATATTGGGTATAGCTGTACCCTGAGAGCAGGTCATGGTGAGAGGTTGGCAGAGGCGAGGCCATGGGGGCCTCAAGGGTCAGGCTGAGACCCTTGCGGTCTACATCTTGTCATTATTCTGTGTTCTTGGCTGTTCCATTAACTCCTAAGGGCAGGGAGGCGGTATCAGGTTGACCTCTGAAACTATGTGTCATCTGGTATAGTTTAATCTCTAGAAGAACCCTCTGAGGTGGGTGTTTTGGTTCCCTTTTTACAGATGAGAATACTGAGGCCCAGAGATAATGAGGTCATAGTCTTACTATGAGGGTCAGCTGAGCCTAGATAGCTCTGAGAGCTACCTAAGCATAGACCTGAGAGAGAGAGTGAGAGAGAGAGAGAGAGAGAGAGTGTGTGTGTGTTTAAGGGAACAGGGTAGGGGTAGGGGCAGCAGAGTGGCTCAGACTGCCTGGGTTTCAAATCCTGCCTTTACATCTTTGATGACTTTGGGCCAGCTGTTTAACATTTCTGCATGATAACTTCCCTCCTCTGTAAAGTGGGCACAGGGATGGTGCTCCCGACCTCCCTGGGCTTCGGGGAGGAGCGGGATAGTCTCCGTGCTCAGCATGGTGCCTACACACAGTACTTGCTCAGTACATGGCTGTGGTGGTTTGAGTCCACACACCCAGCCGACAGGCAGCTTCAGATCCAGGCCCCACCGAAGGGCAGAGTGCTGGGGACCTCGGAAACCCTGCCGTCAGATGAAAAACTGACACCCAGGGAGGGGCAGGTCAGGATTTCCACCAAAAATGGTGTGGAGTAACTGCCCTGTTTTTAAACCAGACTCATGGCCTAAATTTTGTACTCTTCCTATTTGGTTACAACAAAAAGTAGTGGAGTCATTAACTGGTGCTGGATGCAAACTCAGGTATTTTTCCTTCTTTCTGGGCATTCTTCATAAAGGCAGTCTGTGGGACCTTGGAAGGGTGAGTTGGTGTTGCCCAGGACGGGCCGAGCAGCTCTGGGCACGGCCTTTGTCTTCCGGTGTCCCAGCCCTGCCGCTTGGGGTGGCGGTCCAGCACACAGGCACACTCTTCGTGGCCTACTTCCCCTTCCTTTGCTGCTCCTTGACTGGCAGCCCTGGTGCCCCTCTGTGTTGAGGGAGGGACCAGTCAGCCCAGTCGGCTGCAGAGGAAGTTGAGACCGGCCTGGACTCTGGAGCTAGCCGGCTGAACTCCGACTGTGCTGTGACCTTGTCACAGGGCTGGCTGTGTCCCTTGTCTGAGCACTTACCACACTGTTCGTTCCACTGGTGACAACTTATCAAATATCTACAATGTGTTGGACCCCGGGGAAGCTATTCCCATGTGTTCTTTTACTTTGGATCTCACCTCATTACCATTTGTTATGTGTTATTATCCCTGTTTACAAAACAAAACCGTATAAACTGAGGCTCAGCGAAGCGTCAGAGCTGGGGTTAGGACCCAGGACCGTGGGCAGGAAAGCCACAGCTTTTGGCCACGTCCACGCGCCATTGATTTCCTCAGGCAGAGCCTCATGGGTGGCTGTGAGGAAAATGGGAGTCCTGTGGGAGAAGGTGCTCGCTGCTCGCTGTGAAGCCCTGCAGGGAGCTGGCTGTCCTCCTTCCCGCTTCCCCTAGCCCAGGGGGTTTATAAATATGCACTGGGTAAACGTGGGTTTGCCGTCGGTGGCGGCCCAGGAGAGAGGGCTGGAAAAAAAAAAACCCCACCCTGTCTCCGAGGTAAGACAGGAAAGAAAATATTATCGTCACCCTCTGGTGGATCCAGGCCCGGCCCTGTCAAGTTCTGAATCACCTGAGAGAGTCTGGTTTCGCGGCAACCGCAGAGAAGGGCCGGGGTTCCAACCCAAACAACTTGTGCGCATCTGCTTGGAATTTATTGATTGATTTATAAGGCGCCTCCTGCCAGCCCTGAGGAGATGGACAGGCCCTCTCAGAGCTGCCACCCTGTGGGACACGGGAGAGGGGAAGGCCAAGGAAAACTCCTCTGACTGCAGCAGGGAAGGCGGCTGTGGGCCCGAGAGGTTTCCCCAGCAGCCTGGCATGAGGGCCGCCGACTTGGTGCAGCTGGGAGGAGGGGCGGCAGGGGCCTGACGGAGCCCGCCGGCTACCCTGCCCCGGCCTGACCCGGCGCGCTTGCTGTAGTTCTGGAGAGTGCAGTCGCCGTCACACGGACTGCGTTGTGTCTCCTGGTGTGGTTCCATCTCCAGAACAATGCTGTGTGGTGGTGGTATTATACCCAGTTTGCAGATGAGGCAACCGAGGCTCAGAGGGCATAAGGATTTGTTCCAAGCCATATAGTTCCCAGAGGCAGATCCTGATATTGAGGCCTGTGCTGTCAGTAGGAAGCTGAAGGGCCTTGGAAGCATTTGGCCCAACTTGCTCCCTCTGCCCTCTACTCCCTTGCCCCCCCATGTGTGGATGAGGAAGTCCAGGCCCGGGACCCCAGTGGCCCTTTTCCCACTGGTTCTGCTGCCTGTGTTTTCCAGTCACCTGGTCAGGTCCCACTTCCTTCTCCCAGTGACCTCCCTACCACTCCCCTCCAGGGTCACTGCTGGTTTTATGTCCGTTGGCTCCTTCTGCACATCCCTCCTTTGGCCTCTGGGTAAGTGAACTTTTTGGGTTGGGAAGGGGCTTATGGACAGCCGCCTGGCCTGAAGTGGCAGTGAGAGGAGCTGGCCAGGAACACGCAGGGGTGGCAGCTAGGACATGGACAAAGGACTCCCTGCTCCCAGACCCCTGGGGCCTTGCTGTTGCTCCATGCTATCTCAGTGGCCCTGCTCGGGCTGGGGAAAGGGGGAGCTTGGAGCAGGTTCAGGACTGGCTCGGCCACGTCTGTACTGCATGGCGCTGCAGTGCCCTCTGGTTCACCCTCTGCGGGTCTTGGCCTCATCTGTCAGCTGAGGGAGGGACCGGGACTCCTGACCAGCTGGGCCTGAGCTGACCCGGAGGAAGCCTGTCCTTTTAGAGGCCAGTATCTGTTTTGCTCAGTCTTTCCTTCCTATGGCTGACACCCATTATAGTTGCTGTGATGGTAATGAGCCATTGGGCACCCTTGCCTTTGGATTTTTGGTGTCCAGCACCAAGCAGGCCTGTAGTTATTATCGGTCAAAATGAAAAGAAACAGGGAAACCTCCCTTTCCCTAGAGATACCTTTCCTGGTCTCCCCTTGCCCCCTCCATGTGTACTGCCTCTCTCAGGTCGGGCCCTGCCTTGAACATAGCATGGCAGTTACCTCCATCGTGTGGGATCCCTCTTCACACCCAACCAGAGTGATGGCTCTAAGCCCAGATTGGATCCTGGGGGTCTCCTGCCCTCAGGATAGCAGCCAAGCTCTGGGATCTGACCCACAGGCGCCAGCTTCTCCCATGCATGTCTAGTCAGTGTCCTGGCCTCGGATCCTCCAGCCAGTCCCCCCGAAACACCAAGCTCTTTCATGCCCACATCCTCTGCTCACACATGTCCTGTTTCGGAACGCTTCAGGAACATTCTTCTCTCCCCTGCCTGTTGGCATATGCCTGTCCGTGGTAAGTGCCCAGCAACTTTGGTAGCTGCGGTGGTGCGAGGCAGGTAGTGACGTTTGCCTCCCATTGATGGAGTCTCTGCAAGGCCTCTGCTGGACACGCTCTGCCCTGTGCTGTGGGCCAAGGCTTGTAGGACCCTCGAACACTGGAAATAGAGTGTCTATTCCAGCTGGGAGGTCAGCCTTAGTTAGCCTTGGGGGGATTATTTTGGATCCTGGCCAAGGTCATGGGCAAAAGTGGACAGCCAGTGAAGCTCAGTTGTACTTTTCTTCCGTCAGTCTGGAACGGTGATTTTGCCATCCTCAGGATACAGTCTAGATTCTTAGACCCCAGGGGTCCGGGGTGGGCTTCAAAGAATGTACATAATCTTGTGAATGTATTCATGCATTTTTCTGGGCGGGGGGAGATGGTCCACCATTTCATATGTTGTAAGAGTGACCTCTCTGGTTTCAGTGTCCCCCTCATTCCTCATTGACCCTCACAGCACTTTACCCTCAGGGACCCACTTGTAGCTCCCCAGTGCCAGACACCCTCCCACCTCCTCCCTCCTTCAAACGCTAACACCGACTCATCGTCTGTAGCTCAGTTTAGAAGCCTCCTCCTCCTGGAAGCCTCTCCTGACCTTATAGGCTGGGTCAGGCACTTTCTTGTTCCCACCATCCCACGTGGCCACTGTCAGCCCACCGGGGAGGAGCTGCATCTCGGTGTGCCCCTGTGTATCCCTAGCAGCCCCCCAGCATGGGCCACTGACCCCGCCTAGGACTAGCACAGGGCAGTTGCTCAGTGCATAGCAACAGCAATGGCCTCTTAAGCAAGAAAGGCAGAAGCTGATGGACGTGGGTGAAGTAGGAAGGCCCCCGCCCGGGAAACAGAATAACGCTGCTGTCACGGTCCACTTACTCATTCATCGCGCAGCAAGCACTGGCGGGGTCCTGCTGCACGTGCGGGGCTTAGGGGCACAGGGGAAGCAGACCTGGTCCCACCCACAAGGAACTAAAGAAGCTGAGGTCGGGACAGTGAAGCCTGCAGAGCAATGCGAGAGTGGCCCCGGCCCCCAGAATGCAGTCTGTGAGAAAGGGGAGTCTGAACACACCACAGGTACTGCAGGGTACGGAGCAGCGATAGGAAGTACCAGGGGACCAGTGGGTTCGCGGACAACCCAGCGAGCGCTTGCTGAATGACTGAGTGAGGGAGTAGGGGCAGGATTAAAGGCTGGTAAAGCGAAAACAGAAAGTAAATAAAAACAAAGAAAAAAAAAAACAGGTGAAATTTGAGTTGGAATCAGAGGTGGGAGCATTCTGTGGGCTAGAATCAGAAAAGCCTGGGTGTGGATGTCAGCTGTACTCCTATGCTCTGCATCTTTTCATTTCTTTTTCTTGCCTTCCCATTCTGGCGAGGACCTCCTTAATATAACATTTAACATTATTATATAGAATACGACACGAGTGGAGGATGAAGGTTGGAAGACAAAGATGAAGAGTACCCTCGTCTGCTTCCAGCATCAAAGGCAAAGCTTTCAACATTTTACCACTAACTGCAATTTACTGTTGGCTTCTTGTAAATACTCCTTATCATATAAAGAAAGTTCCTTTCTTTTCCAGATTGGCTGGCAGTTTTCTTTTTAAATCGTGAATGGATATTGAGTTTTATCAAATGCTTTTCCTGCAATTATTGGATGCTTATATTATTTTTGTTTTTAAGACTACTGATGTGGCAAGTAACATTAAATGACTTTTTAATGTTAAACCAATTTTGAGTTCCTTGGGTATACAGAATCTGGTAATTATGTATTTTTTCCATTTACCTACTGCTGGATTAAATTTGTTAATATTTTATTTAGAATTTTCCCATTTATGTTCATGAATGAAATTGACTTGTCATTTTCCTTCCTCATTCTGTCTTTTTTGAGGTTCAACAGCAGGGTTTTCTTAGCCAATAAATTGTGGATTATTCCCTCTTCTAGTTTCTTGAAGAGTGAGAGTTAGATTAGAATTATTTCTTCCTTGAGTGTTGCGTAGAAATCACTGGAAAAGCCATCTGGATCTGGAATTTTCTTTGTGGGAAAATTTTAACCAGCTGAGCCACCCAGGTGCCCCATCTTTGTGGGAAGATTTTAGACCATTTAATTACTTAAATGCCTATAGGACGATTCAGGTTTTCTGCTTCTTCTCTCATCAGTTTTGGTAAATTATATTTTCCTGAGAAGTTGTCCATTTTGACATTTCAAAATTATTGACACAAAGATATTCATAATATTCTCTAAACATCTTTATATTCCCTGTAACATCAAGTGTTGACTCATTCTTCATCCTTGATATTATTCATTCCGGCTCCTTCTCTATTGTCATCTGTCTTGTCAGTTGTCGATTTTACTCATCTTTTTGAAGAACCAACTTTAAGACTAATTTATTGATCTCTACTGTGTGTGTGAAAATGTGTGTGTATTTTCTATATTATTAATTTCTGCCCATATCTTTATAATTTCTCTTTCTGCTTCATTTTGTTTTTTAACATCTTGAAATGGATGTTAAAACTCATTAAAATCTCAACACTTCCAACAAACACATTGAAGACCTTAAAAACCATAATTTTTTCTTAAGTACTGCTTTAGTGGCATTGCACGAGTTTTGATATGTAGAAGTTTCGAATCAGTTCAAAATATTTTGTAGTTCCCATTGTATCTTTGAGTCATGGTTAATGGGGCATGTTTCTTAATTTCTAATCATATGAGATTTCTAGTTCTCTCTTACACTGTGGTCAGAAGACATGTTCTGTTCATTTCAGTCCTTTGAAATTTATTGAGAGTTGCTTTGTGGCCCAGTTTTGACTGTGGACCCCCTTCTCACTTTCTCAACGACACCGCCGCTCCGGTGATTCTCCCCTCTTCCCTGCATCAATTTTTTCCTCCTTCCCGGCTCCTTGCCACCAGCGTGCTATCATCTGACATCTTTTAAAAAACAAAAGCAAAATCCTCTCCTGACTGTATATCCACCTCCAGTCTCCTTCTCTTTTCCTTCGCATCTGTCTTAGCCTGGCTTCCCCTGAAGGTGGAGATTTTCATGCTCTGGTACAGGTAGTTTCCTTGGGAGGTGATTCCAGGGAGTCCGAATGAGAGACAGGGGAGTGAAACAGGGCAGGGGGGAGAGCCTCTCAAGAACGCCTTCCACGTGCATCCTGGAGCGCTGTCAAGGGGGAAGTATTTATTCATGGGCGCCCATACCTGCTGGCCAAGGGTGCTCCAGAGCTCCAGAGCCTTCGCCTCTTCCCACGTGAGGGTTGGGTGTGTGAGGTTGCATCGCACACGCTTGTGTTGTAGGAGGTGCCAGCAGCCCGCCCCTGCCTGAGGCCCGCAGCCTGCCAGCACCTGGCCCCTGGAGCAGTGACCACAGTCAGAGGCAGCGGGGAAAATGTGGAAGGATCACGAGAGAAGTCTGAGGATGCATTGTCGCAAACTGAAAGAGCTGTCTGTGCTCAGCATCTCAAGTTTCTCTCCTCCCGTTCCCTCTTGAATGATCTCCAACCAGCCCGTCACACCCCCCAAGCAGCCGTGGTCCAGGTTTCTAGTGGCTTCCATGTGGCCAAATCCAGGGGACAGCTCTCAGTCCTCATTTCAGTTGCCCTCTCAGCAGCCTTGGACATGGTAGATTGCTCTCTGCTCCCTGAAACAGTTCTTTCTCTCAGCATCAGGATGCTGCTCAGACTGGATTTCCTTCTGTGCCTCCGGCCATCTCCCCCTACCCCCCCCCTCCCCATCAGCTCTCCCTGACCTCTAAACACTGGTGTGCCCACGCTGAGCCCTTGGACTGCTTTCTTTGCTGTTTATACTCACTCCCTTGGTGGTCTCATCCTGTATCGCTGCATTTCAGACACCATCGATCTGCTCTTGGTCCAGAGTTCTGTCTCTGGCCCTGATCTGGCCCCTACACTCCAGACCTGTCAATCAAGCTACTCTTCAGCATCTCCATTTGCTGGTCAAAAAAGACCAAGACTGACCTCCTGATAGTCTCCCCCAAACTGGGTCCTTCTGTGTTTCCCATCCCTGTAAATGACAACTCCATCCGCAGAGGTCTTGAGGATATAAAACGGACTCCTCTTTTTCTGCATTCCCTATAGGTGCTCTGTCAATAGAGCCCGATGCCTCTACACTCACCAGGTCACTGCATAGCCCCAGTCCGGCCCCTTCGTCATCTTACTGATTGATTGCAGTGGCCCCTTGGCTGGTTTCTCCGTCTCCACCTTGGCCCCATCAGCACAGCAGCCAGAGTGACCCTGTGAAAGCAGCGCTTCTCAACCAGAGCCACTTTGTCCTGTAGAGAACACTTGGCAGTGTCCGAAGACATTCTTAATGGTCACAGCTGGGTGCTGTGTGTGTGTGTGTGTGCACGTGTGCTACTGAGGATGCTGCTAAACATCCTGCAGTGTAGAGACGGCCCCCAGGACAAAGAATTAACCAGCCCCAAATGTCAGTAGGGCTGGGATTGAAAAACCCTGTGTTAAAACATTAATAATATTGCTCTTCTGCTGAAAACCCACCCAAACAAATCATCTCATCCAGATGTGGAGGTAAAGCAAGATCTGTATAAAGCCCTGTGAGGCCCTACGTGACACACACACACACCCCTCCACACACCTCCCTTACTACTCTGGTCTTGGCTCCTCCTTCGTGCCCTCAGGCTTACTCCTCTCCAGCCACCCTGGTTTGCTGCTGATTCTGGAACATGTTAGGTCTCCTGCTGCCTCAGGGCCTTGGCACTGGCTCTTTCCTCTGTCTGGAATGTCCTCCCCTCCGGGCCACAACATCCCGTGGCTCATCCCTCACCTGCTTCAGGTCTTTACGCAAGGGACATTCTCACTGAGGCCTTCCCTGAACATCCTATGTAGAAGTGCATTTTCCCCTCAAATACCCCCTCCTGTTTTACTTTTCTCCTTTAACACTAACATTCTAAGTTGTTTATTTTATTTCACATCCCCCTTTAGGTGTGCTCCATAAGAGCAGAGGTTGTTACCCGTATTATTCACTGCTGTATTCCTAGCACTTAGAATAGTCCCCAGTGCATAGCAGGCGTTCAACAACAACATGATGAATGAATGATGAATGAATAATGTTTGGTAAAGTGTAAGTACATACATGTGATATCTGTGATTATTATTACACGATGGTGCTACTAAGAGAGATGGTAGAAACTCTGCCATAAGGTCTTGAAAAAAAAAATAACACAGATGGGGACAATTGGTTAACTATTTGGGGAAAAAAATAAAGTTAAATCCTCACCTACATTATCCTGCAAAATACATTCCAGATGGATTAAGGAGTTAAGTGTGAAAAATGAAGCCACACAAAAAATTAGAAGGTATTATAGGGAAATATTTATCTTATGTCTGGTTGGAAAAGGACTAGCTTTACATAAAGCCCGTGGAAATGATCTCAACCAAAGACTGTTACACTGGACCTTGTGAAAATTTAGAACACTTTTACATATAAAAATCTATAAACAACAATAAAAGGCAGTCAAAGTGAGGAGAGCATTTGCTACAGAGAGCAAGCCTGATGTCTTTAATACATAATAAAGCCATCCCAAAATAAGAAAAATGGAGAAAGGACAAAAACAGGTCGTTGACAGAAGAAAAAATACAGTTAGCCAAAAAGTATTTTCAGTTATTTGCCCCCATTGGCATTAAACTCCAAATAAAAATGAAATATCATTTCGGTCTCGCAAGTTAGTAAACACAAAGGAAATCCTGTTTGTCCTTGATACAGCGTGTGATGAAGTTGGCCACCCCCACAGTCACTGGTGTGAGTATAAATTGGGACAGTCTTTCTGGAGGGCAGTCTGACAATATGTTCCACGAACCTGGAAAAAATTCAGTCTCTCTGACTCAGGAATTCCTCCTTTTGGAAGTTATCCTGAGGAAGCACTCAGAGAAGCAGACAGTGATTTATGTTCAGGGGTGCTCATCACAGCATTATTTGTAACAGTAAAAAAATGGGAAACAACCTAAATGTCTAACAACAGGGAATAACTAAATTACAGTGCAATCCCATGATGGAATACTATGCAGCCATTCAGAAGGGAGTTTTTGAAGAATCCTTTGTGACAAGGGGAAAGTGCTCGTGATTTGTGTAACAAATACTAAACAAATGTCGGTATGTAATAAGATGCTAAATATTTGTATATGTATTTGTATATGTGTACATGTGTGTATACATGGGCATGGTCACACACATAGGTGTAATAAAAAAATGAACATATCACAGTCTAATCAGTCTGAGAGATGAGATTATGGAATTATTTTTAATTTTTGAAGATTTTCCTCCAAAAATTCACCATAAATGAACATGTACAGTTAGCCATGAATATATCTCAGAAGGGAAAACCCAAGGCTCACATATTGAATGGTCTGTGATGGCTTTCTCGAGGCTGTGTGTGTGTGCAGGAAAGAACAAGAAGGCTCTCCAGGCTTTCTAGAGTTCACCTGATGTAGCCCTTGATGATGTAGCCAGAGAGACTCCCTGCCCTAACGGAGATTGCATTCAGGTGGGGCAGGCAGACAGCGAGCAGAGAGGTGATATGTAGGTAGTGGCATGTACTAGGAAGAAAATGGAAGCAGGTGAGGGGATAGTGACTGGTGGGGTCTGGGGGAGGGCGGGGGAGGCCTCTTGCGGGGAGGGAGATCTGAGTGACAGGAAGCAGCCATCCCTGACCTGTGTGGGGCCGCGCACATCAGGTGGAGGAAACAGTTAGTGCAAAGGCCCAGAGGAACGAGCTGCCGGTGTGGGATGGGGCCAGCATGTCTGCAGCATGGCAGGGAGAGTGCGACAAGGAGCCCAGGGGTGCTTTTCCTTCTCCTCCTATCTTTGGGGGGAAGACCTGCTCTCCAACGCCATCCCATGACTCATTTGTTTCCAGAGCACCATTCTGAACCAGGCACTGGGCCAGGAAGGGAGGCTAGAGGGAGAACTAGAAAGAGGGCCTCAGGCGCCAGCCTCAGGGGGGCAGCTGGCATCTGGGGTGGCTTATTCATGGAGCTGGGAAGCACAGAGGAGATCTGGGAGGGCTTCAGGGAAGAAACATTTGAGCTGGGCCTTGGAAGATAAGTAGGAATGAGTCGGCCACACTTAAGTGAGTAGAAAGGCATTTCAGGAGAGGGAAGAACATAAAGCAGGGGGTGGGGTAGGGGCGCACGTTCAGGGCATAACAGGGGAATGTGGCAAATCGCTATTAGGCCTGGACTGCATGACTACGTGGGGGTGTGTGAGTGTCTGTGCATGCGGTCCTGGCAGATCAGACGGGAGAGGTGGTTTGGAGCCAAGCAGTTTGAGGGTCCAGGCCAAAGAGGTGAGATTCTCTGCTCTTGAGGATTGGTGGTGGCCAAACTGCAGCAGGATTCTCTGGAACCCTCGTGGAAGTACATCTTCCCAGCCCATATCCCCTGAGATTCCAATCTCATTTATCAAGGGCAGGACCCAGATAGATTTGTCAAATCCTCGGGGTGATTCTACTGTGCCAGAGTTTGGAGCCCACTGCCATGGATGAGGAGTTAACGAGGAGCGTAAACAGGGAGAGTCAGGACTCTGTCCTCTGCCCTGGGAGCCCTCCCTGGTGGTTGCCCCCTCTGGCCTCTCGGGGTGTTGTTTTCTGTTTCTGTATTTGAGCCATTAGTCATGAAGTCCAACCTGTCCCTGCATTTTGCACGGCTGGCCCCCTGATGCTCAGCATGTAGTAGACTGCTCTTAGGCTGGCTCTGTTGGTGAGTGGGGTGGGGCTCTGACAGTGCAAAGTGGGTGGTCTGGGTGCACATCTCACTTGATCATGGCTGAGTTGCTTCACCTTCTGAGCCTCAGGTTCCTTGTCTGGTAGGTGGGGGTAATTATCCCTCCCCCTAGGTTGATAGGGTTAAGTTAATATATAAAGTGGCTGGTATTGAAGCTCTGCGTAAGCTCTCTGTGGGCACTGTGTCTGGTTCATGGTTCTATCCTGGTGCTGGTACAGATTGGGCATCAAAACTGTGTGTTGAGTGAATCAGTGAGGTGCTCTAAGATACTAGCTTCCTTCCCTGGTCATTCCCCTGCCCTTGGTGGATGTGATCCTGGTGTTCAGGTGCTGGGTTATCAGGGAATTCAGTAAAAACAGCATTGATCATCATCTCCTCTGTGGCCATGGGAAGTTGCAGGGGGATGAACAGGGTCATATTTGTTTGAGGCAAGCCCTCTGGGGATCAGTAAGGCAAACACAAAAATGCTGTAATTCAGGGTATGCTCTTGAAGGCAGAGACCCAGGCCAGGCCCGGCATGATTGTGAGCTCGGGGAAGGACCACTGAAAGCACCCTGGTAGAGAACACGGGAAGGCTGAAAGGACCAGTGGTGGGCAAGTACACAGGTCACTTGGGGAGCAGGCGCCTCGGGCTGCTGGAGCTCATGCCCTTGTGGTCTGCCTTCCTCTCTCAGATCTATGCGCTCACCTTGGGCCATCTCTTTTCCTATATCCTGTTGGGTAGAAAGACTGGAGATTTAGAGTCAGGGAGGCTAGGCTATATGGCTTGGAACAAGTTCTCTCAGAGCATCTTAGGGTCGTCTTCCATATCGTGGGGACAATATGGTGTCCTTCACAGGGCTGCATTGTGACTGACATAAGACAAGTCATGCCAAGCCCAGTGCCTGGCACACAGCGAGTACATAATTAATGCCAGTTCTTACATCCCTTCCCTTCCTAACCCACCTCTTTCTGGTTGACAGTCAGCCTTGGGAAGTCCCCAGTGGGTTTTCCAGCCAGGCGCATTGGCCCTGCATTCTGCTATCTCTTCAAGATAATAAATACGAACAAAACCAAAATCCATTATTAGCTTCTTCTAGACTGTCTGCATGATTTATGGCTTCAAAGTGTCTCTAGTTAATCTGTCGAAAGGGATTTTAAATTTCATCCGTCTTCCCTGTTGGCAGCCTCCTCTACCTTGAATTCAGCTTTTGACGTGTCTAGTACCGGGGTCCCATTTTAAAAACATTTACAGTGGGCCGGCAGGAAAAAAAAATCAGAGATGGAGCGGCAAGCAGGAGGCTCAATTTGGCACATCTGCTTTTAATTCTACGCATCTCCAAAAGTGCAAATAACTTGAAAGTTCGCCCAGGGAAGAGGTCCGCTGTGCCCACGAGGGCTGCCTTAGGTGACTTTAAAGGAGAGAGGGATAATTACTGAAAATGAATTGTCACTGAAATAGAACCCTCCCGATCGGCTAGGCTGACCATCTGCTGCTCACATGTGCAGGCGGCTCTTCACGCCTCCCCCCTCCCAGGCCTGCAGAGCACTCAGCGCTGGGGTTTTCTTAACCTCTGCCTCCCAGGCCGCTCAGGTAATTGTTCAAGACTCATGCCAACTGTGGGAGTGGCTGCACAGTTCCAACGTGTGTCTGTGGTTGCGGGACCTGGAGTTAGGGTACAGGAAGAAACTCCCCAGAATTTGGTTCAGCAGATGTATTGTAAGGCCCTGTGACCGGCAGGCCCTGGAAAGTGTGTGTGTGTGTGTGTGTGTGTGTGTGTGTGTGTGTGTGTGTGTGTGTGTGTGTGTGTGTGTGTGTGCATGTGTGTGTGTGTGCGTGTGCGCGTGTGTGTGCGCGCGCGCGCACGCACATGCATACCCATGTGCGTTTGCAGATAGCACTCTACAGTTTACAAAAGCCTTTCCACACATATCATAGATGGTGAAGCTGAATTGCATTCATCTGTTTATTTGGTGAAAATGTATTCAGCTCCTGAATACACAGGCTAGTCCCTGTGTTAAGGTGCTAGATGTGGAGATGAATCAGCCACAGCCCTGCCCTCAGGTACCTGGGGGAGAGATGGCAAGGTCTACACCTCTGAGGGAGGAGAGCAAGGGTGTCCAGATGGGTTTTGCTGGCGAGGCGTCATTTCAGATGGGCCCTTTGGGATTTGTGCTTGTGATAGGTATTTGGAAATTCTTATTGTAAGCCAGGCTGTGTTCTCTAACCTGGGAGGTGATCAAAATAGACAAAGTCCATGCCCTCAGAGAGTAGAAAATCAAAGATGTGAGCAAAGAAACAAGATGCTATTAACACTGAGTGCCATAAAGATGGTCAAAGAGGACAGCATGACCGTAAGGCTTCCAGGACAGCATGACTGTGAGGCTTCCAGGACATCAGGGAAGTCTTCCTGGATGAGGTGACATTCATGTTGAGACTTGAATGGTGACAAGAAACTGCTATACGGACCTGGGAGAAGAGAGGCCGGAAAATACAAAGCTCGTGAGGTGTGTTTGAGGACAAGGCAGGTATATTTGTTGGTTCAGGCTGCTCTAACAAAGATAGAGTGGACATTTCTCTCTCCCAGCTCTGGAAGCTGGAAGTCCCACATGCAGTGTCTGGGGAGGGCCTGGTGTGTCTTGGTTCACTGTCTTCTCACTGTGTGCTGTCGTGGAAGAGAGCAAGAGAAGCAAGCTCCCTGCTGTTGCTTCTTATAAGGGCACTGATCCCATTCATGGGGCCCCACACTCATGGCCTCATGTAGTCCTAACTACCTCCCAAAGGCCCCATCTCCAAATATACCATCACATTGGGAGTAGGGTTTCAACATGTGAATTTTGGGGGGACATAAGCATTCTGCCCATCACAGTGGGTGTACCAGGAGCAGAGCAGTGAGGGAGTAACAAGGAGGCAAGGAACTTCACCTGAACAGCTCACGGGTCCACTGGACTCAGGTGGGGGACCATCAGACCTGGGGAATGGGGGCCACTGAAGAAGGTTTGGAGCAGAGGTGGGGGTTCCTGGGGTGAGGTGGCAATGTGTGCAAAGCCTATAGCTACTGGGTTGTCAAGGTCAGACTTGGCTGGAGCTCTGGAGAGGGATGCAGGGGAGGCTGCCTCCCAGGGGAAGTTATGGGTTATGTCTGTTGTTTGTTTATTTGACCTGCCTATGATTGGATGAATGACCCCACTAGCTGCAGTAATGGGAACTTTGGTATTTGGCCAGGGTCTGGTCACACCAGAGGTGTGGGCTTGGAGTGGAGGAGGCTAGACCTTGACATCATGCCCTGCCCCCTTTGCCATTCCCAAGAGCAGCCCCTACTCTGGGCCTGGTGGTTCCACCAGGAGGCAAAGGGTTAGTGGATCCATTGTTGTGAGCGGCTGGAGCGGGGGGTGCCAGTGGTATTCTCGCTCTAGCTCCAAGGTCACTCAGCTTGGGCATCTGGGTCTCTGTGAGCAAAGGTGGCTCCACTTCTGATGGAAGAGGTGTGAGCCTTTCAAAGGCAGCCTTGTGGTCACCTGTACCCCCAAACTGTCCCCCTGTGCCCTCTGGGCCTGGCCTATAGCCTGCACATTTCTGCACAGATAGATAGAAGGATCAGAATAGTGGTTTGGGAATCAGTTTAAATCAGTTTCTTACCTGAGCTTTTCATTTCCTCATCTACAAAATGGAGAAAACATGGGGATTAAGTAAGATTTTGCTTATATAGCATCAGGCCCAGCTCCTGACACACAGTAGGAGCTTACTGTATAGTGGTTGCATATCACAGAGAAAGAGCAAGGATTGGGAATGGGGGATCCTCCCTAGGCTAGGGAGAGATGACTGTTAACAGTAGGTGCATAGTTAATGTTTGTTGAATAAATACTTGAGTAAATGAAGAATGAATGGATAATATGGCTTGCCTATTGGGATTTGGTCCAGACCTGGGCCAAGGGATAAATCTATGACTCTATCATGATAGAGGATAGAGTCCAAGGTTACTGAAGTGACCCATGAGGCACTGCCTGCCCCAGCCCTGCTCATGTTACTTCCTGGGCTTCTTGGTCCTAGCTCTGAAAACTCAGAACCTCCCAAATACCTGCTGCTGTTGCATGTCTCTGGTTGGATGGCAGCCTGTGCACTTTTGATGCTCTTCTTGTCCTGTCTTTCTGGCAAGTAATCTTTCAAGATTTAGCTTAAGAGTCATCTCTAGGAGGTTTTTTCCAACTCCTTCCTGCTCACAAGCAAGAAAAAAAGCTTAATACAGGTGTGTATCCAGACTTGACGCTGCCAAAAGCTGGACTTGTATTTGTATTCTTTTTAGAACTTGCCAGCAAGAAGACAGTCCTTCAGTGGGTGTCCAGGTACCAACATACCAACAAGCCAGTGTTGCTAGAACTGCCCCTCCCTCTGTTAGATTTTAATTTCCCTGATGACTAAAAATGTAGAGTATCTTTGCATCTTCTCGTGTGCATCTTCTTTCAAGCAGTGTCTATTCCAGTCCTTTGTCCATTTCTCAGTTGCACTGTCTATCCTATTGCTGAATTGTAAGAGTTCTTTATATATTCCAGATACAAGTCTTGTTAGATATATGAGTTGGGAATATTTTCTCCCATTTTGTCTTGCCTTTTCATTTTCTAAATGGTGTTTTTTAAGAACAAAGATTCTTTAATTTTGAAGCAGTCCAGTTTATCAACTTTTTCTCTTACATTTCTTGCTTTTTGTGTTCTAAGAAACCTTAGCCTGTCCCAAGTTGTGCTCTCTTCTAGAAGTTTTATGGTTTTAGCTTTAAGTTTAGATTGATAATGCACTGTGAGTTGATTTTTGTGTATGATATAAGAGTCAAGGTTGTCTTTTCCATACAGTTATTCCATTTTTCCAGAAACATTTGCTGAAAAGACTTCTTTCTCATTGGTTTGTCTTGGCACCTTGGTAAAAAATCAATTGTTCATAGTAGTATGGGTTTATCTGTAGGCTTTCTATTTGTTCCAATGATCTATATGTCTATTTTTATACCACCACCAGACTGTCTTAATGATTACTGTAGTTTTATAAAAAACTTTGAAATCAGATAGTCTAAATCCTCTGACTTTGTTCCTCATTTTTAATATTTTTTGACTATTCTAGGTCCTCAGTATTTTCACACATATTTTAGAATCAACTTGTCAAATTCTGCCAAAAAGCCTGCTGGAATTTTTATTGCGATGGCATTAAATTTGTAGTCAGTTTGGATAGAATTGATGTCTTAACAGTGTTGACTCTTCCATCCATGAACATGGTATCTCTCCCCATTTATTTAGGTCTTTTTTACTTTCTTTTTTAAGATTTTATTTATTTGTCAGAGAGAGAGAGAGAGAGAGCACAAGTAGGGGGAGTGGCAGGCAGAGGGAGAGGGAGGAGAAGCAGGCTCCCCACTGAGCAGGGAGCCCGATGTGGGACTCCATCCCAGGACCCTGGGATTATGACCTGAGCTGAACGCAGTCACTTAACCGACTGAGCCACCTAGGCGCCTAGGTCTTTTTTACTTTCTGTCAGTGGTGTTTAATAATTTTCAGTGTAAAGGGTCTTGCACAACTTTTGCTAACTTTGTTCCTAAGCATTTTATGTTTTTTGATGTTATTATGTTATTGTGTTCCAAGAAACCTTTGCCTGTCCCAAGTCATGCTCTCTTCTGGAAGTTTTATGGCTTTAGCTATAATTGAATTATTCCTTAAATTCCATTTTTGCATTATTTCCTCTAGTATATAGAATTATAATTTATTTTTTGTATGTTGACCTTGTATCCTGTGACATAGCTAAATTAATTTATTCTTTCTAAATTTTTTATTTTGGAGATTGCTTAGGACTTTCCATGTAAACAGTCATGTCATCTGAGAATAAAGAGTTATGCTTTTTCTTTTCTTATTTTCATGCTTTGCCTAATTGCACCAGCTAAGACCTCTAATAAAATGTTGAATAGAAGTGATGAATATGGACATCCTTACTTTGTTCCCAATCTTAGGGAAAAGCATTCAGTTTTTTGCCATAAATATGATGTCAGCTGTAGTTTATCACTGATTTTGCTTCATTGAGGAAATTCTTTTCTATTCCTAGTATGCTGAGAGTTTTTATCATGAATAGGTATTGCTTTTTTTTGCACCTTTTGAGCTGATCATATGACTCTTTAGTGAATTATGTTGATTGATCTGGAACCTTGCATTCTGAGGACCTTACTTGGTCATGATGAATTACCCTTTTTATATATTGCTGGGTTTGAGTCACTAATTTTTTAAGAGAATAGATAACCAATTTGATACACTTTAACCATAAATATGAAATTTTAAATAAAAGAGCAAGGGGTGATTTATAAACCATAAAAAGTCCTAAAAGATGGGTTAAGTAATGAATACACTAAGAAAGATCGCAAACACAGACCTGTCACAGTTGTGTGTTAGTTGCTAGAGATAAACAAACTCAAGTCAATAGGTTTCTTGAGAAATTAGCAAAAGAATCCCTTAAAAAAAGAGTTGGCAAAACTGAAAATGATACAAAATAATGATTTAAAAAAATGCGTATTTGTTTCCTGAGGCTGCTGTAGCAAATCACCACAAACTTGGTAGCTTAAAAACAACAGACATTTATTCTCTTAGAGTTCTGGAAGAGTCTGGCATCAAGGTGCTGGCTTGGGAGGCTCAAGGGAAGAATCCGTTCTTTGCCTCCTCCAGCTTCTGGTGGCTGTTGGCATTCCTTGGCCTGTAGCTGCACTGCTCCAGTCTCTGCCTCTGTGGGTATATTGTCTCCTTTCTGGCTATTGTCTTTCATGAGGATGCTTCTCATTGTCTTTAGGGCCCACCAGGATAATCCAGGAAGATCTCCCCATCTTCATTTCATCTGGAAAGACCCTATTCCCAAAAAGGTTACATTCACACATTCCAGGGATTTGATGTGGACTTCAGGGGTCACTCTTCAACCTATTATACAGTGTAACTTTAAGATTTCCTGTATGAAACAATGATACTTGATCCCTGATAATGAAATAAACTGAATACTCAATAAGAAGACTAAATCAACTATGATCTTTGATTTTGACCAAGTCAATACTTTTAAAAATGCTACTCTGAACACAAAATGAAAACTTAACTAACTCAAACTAAAGGCATCTCCTCCAACACAAATTGTCATCTTTATAAATGTTTAAAATAAACACGTTTGGGCTAACTGTTGTAATTTGGGAATACAGCCATTTGGTGGAGTAATTTGTGGCTAATTGGCTTTCAATGAATTGGTCATTTGACACGTTGATTTTTGGCCAGTTGGCTCTTGGAGAATTGATGTTCATCAAGTTGGACTGTCTCCCACATGGGCCTGGGGCTTGATGTCTGGGGCCAGGCTGTGAGGCCCACATGGGCGCCTGGCAGGCTGAGTGCTTGGTCCAGGATCCAAAGATCATCTTAGATCAGGAGGGGAGAATCCCAGAAGACCTGGCCGTCCCCTAGCCTTGGCCATCACCTCATCCTCAGACCCTGCTCCAGGCAATTTGGGAGCTACAAATAATAACAGAATGAGAGTGACCTTTGATTGACTGTGTGCTGGGCCCTGAGCTAAGTGCCTGTGGGCATTGGACCCTCCCAGCAGGCGTGGGCAGCAAGCATGATCATCTGCATTTTACAGATAAGGGAAGGAAGGCTCAGAGAGTTTAGGTTACCTGGCCATGACCACACTGGCAGTTGAGTGGCAAAGTGAGGATTCCAGACCAGGTAGCTCGGTCCATCTCTAAAGTCCATGCTATTAACCACTTGGTCAGAATGGATCAGATGCAGTCCTTGTCTTCAAGCAATTGACGGTGCAGTCAGCTCATTCAGAAAGAATTTCCATGGGCCTCACTGCAGCCTGCCAGAGGCAGGAAAGCCTGCCTCTTTTTCCAGATGAGGAAACTGAGGCCGGGACAAGGTGTGGGATTTGTGGAAGGTCGCCCAGCTGATCAGCATCAGAGCTGGGATTGGAGCCAGGCGGGGCCTCATTTCTCCTCTCCGGGCCACCTCCACCTCCAGCCGTGCTCCTGGATTTCTCCACTCCTTTGTGTCCTTTATGTCGTCTCTGGAAGTGGGACAGACCCCAGAGGCCTCCCCGCCTTCCATCCCCCAGCCCTCCTTGTTTATGTCCACATTAATGGGCCTTTGCAGGCTGGTCCAGCTGCCGGGTGTGAGCCAGCAAGCCACCTGGAGCTGCGTCTGCCACAGAATGTTTACGGTGCGCGGAGCCGAAACGAAACAACATCCATCTTGTTGACTGCTCCCAAACACTGCACTCATTCATGGCCAGCCTGCTGACAGGGTCCCCGTGCTTGGCAGTGAGCTGCCACAACTCACCCGGCAAGACCTGGCAGTGAGCAGGGTGAGGAGGAAGCAGGCGGACTTTGGGGAACTCGTGTCCTAAGCCCAGGCCCTCTGCCCATTTTCTGTCCACCCTGTTCTCTAGCCAGATGCTCATGTTAGGATGGTACACTGCGACATCAGGGTTGGCCCGAAGAAACGATGCTGGCATCAGAAGCACGGGCCAGTGCTAGGCACAGGCTTCAGGGAGGGCCAGGAGACCATCTATGTAACCGTGAGGTGCCAAACGGTGGAGGCCAGCAGCCTGGCAGCCCAGCAGCCTGGCAGCCCGGCAGCCTGGAGGGAGCCTGGGCTCGACCCCAGGCCGAATCCCCGCATGGTCCTCATCGCCTCCCAGACTCTTCATCTCTCCAGTGGGGTGAAGGATGACCTCTGTCTTGCAGAGCTGATGGGAGAATCTTTGAGATATACTCGTAAATCAAATTGTTCCTATAAATATCTCATGGCTTCCAGGCTGCTAAGGAGAGTGTTAACCCCTCCGGCTGCCTTCAAGAGGTGGAAGGGAGGCGCCATGGAGTGAGTGACTCACGGGGACTCCAGAGAACCGAGTCTGATCCTGATGTGGCCATTGTCTTTTGTGAACTTGGACAAGCCTTGCTCTCTGTGGGCCTCAGGCTCCCTTTTCTGTAAAACAGGAGGCTGAGATTAGATTATCTTTCCAATAGAAATTTTAGTGTGTTTTAGCCCTGACACCTGACCTCAGAATGACTGAGGTATATGCCTCTTAGGATGTGTGTGTGTGTTCCCCCTGGGAATGTCCTCCCTGGCTGGGCCTGTGGCAGTCCTGTGGGTGGGGCATGAGATGGCCATTGTAACCCCATCCAAGGGATTATTCCATGCCCGTAATCACTGGCCCTGGGCCCAAATCCCAGGCAGGCTTGTTTCTAGGTGTGTTAGGAGAAGTCACTTTACCTTCCTGGGCCTTGGTGTCCTCACCTGTAAAATGGACTAGTTGATCTATCTAGCAGGATTGTTGAGAGGCTGACATGAAACATATAGCACAGTGCTCTGCCCGACCAGGTCTGGACATAGCTTACATCACACATTAAGGGCTGTAGGAGAGGGACTCCCGGCCTTCCTGGGAGCAGCCGATCACATGGGAGAGGGTGGCAGGGTCAGGGAATGCTTCATAGAGGCAGTGGCCCTGTTGGAGAAAGGACAAGGGAAGGAAGGTATGCTCCCTTGTCCTTGGGGGTGGGCGGCACTTCAGTCCCAGCACTGATCCATCCTGATGTCCTTTTCCATTTAAAGGTCCAAAGTGCTCCTGAGGGAGCACCAGTGTCTGCCTCCCTTCCTGTGGAGGTGAAATGTAGCCTCATGGGCTGACTTTCTCTTCTGCAGTCCCAGCAGCCACGGGCGTCCTTGAGCAGGCTGCACTCCCCAGAGACGCCTGCAGCCTCCGAGGTCAGGGCGGGGCCCCCCAGAGCAGAGCCCCGGCCAGGCCAGCACTGCGTTCACACACACCTCTACCACCCCACACAGGCTGGCTCCTGTTTGGAATGAAAACACTGCGAGGTGCTGCTTCCCAGTCCCTCAGACATGCTTGGGGAAGTGCTCGTGATGTTTCCATCCCCCACCTCTCGGGGGAATCCATGGGGTTCAGCCAGTAAAGCTGTAATGGTTGGAGTGGGGTCTGCCCCAGGGGCTGCCTCTTAGAGAAAAGGCTGTCTCTCTTGTCTTTCTAGATCTGTCTCTGCGAGCAGCAGAGGTTCACGAGTCATTCAAGGCCTCATTCATGGATGCATTCTCTTCTGCGTTTGTTCTTCAAACTTCCACGACAGAGTGCAAGGGGGAGCTCTGCCAGGGACACAGGACTGTGGGGGGGGGGTTGCAGAGGGGAAGTAGTGAGGGCATGCGTGGTGGGGGGGGCAGACAGCACGGGCACAAGGGGACAAAGCACAGGGCAGGTCCTTGAGCAGATGGGCACAGCCGAGCAGGGAGTGGGTTGGGAACCAGCAGGACAGGGGCTGGAGCAAACAGAAGGTGCACGATCTTGTTTTCTTGGCTTAGAGAGTCAGAAGCCATCTTGTGGGTAATGGGGGCTGAGGAAGGTGAGGAGCAGGGGGAGGCTGGTCAGACTTTTGTGCTTTGGAAAGAGCACCGGGGTGGAAGGATTGCATTCAGGAAGGAGGGAAGACTGTCCTCCAGGTGAAAGACATTGGTGATTTGAACTGAGGCAAGGATGGGGCGGGGGGGCAGACTGAGAGTGGTTAAGTGCAGGAATGGGGGCTGAGGGAGAGAGCTGAGTTGGGGAACATTGCAGGAGAAGGGGAAAGTTTGGGGTGGGGGAGGAAAGGCATGGGGAGGTGAGCCCGGTCGCACGGTCTCAACCCCCCAGCTTCTGCTGATCACCAGTGCCGGGGACTGCACCTGCCCTTTCTGGCCTTTCTCTCCCGGGGCTTCCTGGAATCAGCCTGGCACACCCCACCTTGTGTCCCCAGCCCCCTTCCCTGGAGACCTACATGGAACCATGTTCCTGCCTTCTTGTGGGCCCTTCTGGGCTCAGGGCTGTGTGTCACTGGGTCCAGAAACAGACCCTGGGCTTCAAAGACATCAAGATGGGCCGGCCCTCCGTGTGTCTCAGCACCACAGAGTCAGATGCACTTGCACTTGGCCGCATGGCTCTCCTGTACTCGCCTCACTGTGTGACTCTGGAGACCTCGCTTTCCCCACCTGAAATCTGAGGAGTTGGCCAGGATCAGTGGTGCACATCAGCGCTTCCTTTTTCTAACAGGGCCCTTTTTGTCCTGCCTCCTTCACTCCTCAAATGAAATTCATAGATAATATAATCCGCCTGCACCCTAATTTTTTTAAACTTCATATAATGTTTCAACTGTGTTATAAAAAAGAAACAAGGGGCACCTGGGTGGCTCAGTCAGTTAAGCGTTTGCCTTCGGCTCAGGTCATGATCTCAGGGTCCTGGGATGGAGTCCCACATGGAGCCCCACATCGGGCTCCCTGCTCAGTGGGGAGTCTGCTTTTCCCTCTGCCCCTCCCCCTGCTCATGCTCTCTCTCTCTCTCTTTCTCTAATAAATAAATAAAATCTTAAAAAAAAAAAAAAAACGAAAGGGAAGTAACTCCCTAAGTAACGTGATTTTCCCTATATGAGCCGAGGCACGACTGTGCCGGAGGCGAGATGAGGTCGTCAGTTGCCTGCACCTGTGTGTGGCATCCCTGAACAGGCCAGCTACAGACGCGCAAACATCACAGGCTGAGTGACCGAGGTGACGTGATTCTCTGAAATGGTGAACAAGTCCTGGTCAGGTTCCAAACAAAACACAGTACAATCTTCCCTCAATTTATATGGTAGTTCCATTCCTGGAAAATTCAGTGTACATTAAAACCATGAAAAAAGTTGTTTATATGTAAAATGGGGCTGTGTTCTAGGCATAGCTGACCAGATTGCTCATTTAAAGTTATTTTGGATGTCTGGAAAGGTACTCAAAAGTTAGTGGAGGGCTGACCCTCCCTGTAGGCCGTCCTGCGCTCCTCCCCACTAAATGACAGTGGCTCCCAGTCATTGTGACCAGCAGAAAGTCCCCCAGTGACATTCAGTGTGCCCTCTGGGGTGGAACCCCCCCCCCGGAGAATCTCTTTTGCAGTGATGCCCCTTGTGCCTGCTGGGTGAGGAGGCAGACTGGAACACTGGCTGCAGTTCCTCGGGGAGGGCAGAGGAGGAGAGCAGAAGCCCTGTGGGGTAAGGCTAGTCAGGGAGGACTTCCTGGAGGAGAGGCCCTGGGAGCCATGTGATTTCAGATCTGGGGTCCCAGGGTGGGGGATTTTTCAGAAGCCAAAGCACTTCTGTGACTTCCTCAGTAGGCTTTGCCAGCTTATCTGGCCATACTGTGGAACAAATGATCTTTTTCATATACTCTAAAACTGAGCTCCCCTGAGGGATGAGGAACGGGCCCCTCTGCCTGTTCCGTGCTGTATCCCAAGATGCACCCTTTCCAGGAGGTGAAGGTGTCTTCCTGAAGGATGGTGGTATTTTCTCAGAACAACTGATCTCCCCAGAGAGACGCGAGATGTCCTGAGTTGGAGGAAGGGGATTTTAAGACCTTGGCCTCTCTTATCCCACCCCAGTCCCCCAGCCAGCTGCCTGGCGCTGAGCATTTCTCCCCATCATTATGTCTTCCTTCTTGTTTCATATACTTTTGAGCAGTAAGGGAAAAAAATCAACATGAGCATAGGAGTTAATTAGCTTGATGTAAAGGAAAGAGTTTTTTTTTAAAAGCCAAACATGAAATAATAAATATATGCCTCACATAAACATTTATGGTCCTGTATTTACTGAAAAAAAAAAAAAGACAGATGGAATATGTTTGTCTTTGAGAAGTTTTTATAGATTGAACAGCCATTTCCTCTGGATTTCTTGTCATCCCATTACTCTCAGGCTGTTTGGGGCTTGGATAAAAATAAATGGTTTTTGGTGATTATCACTGTGGCTCCCTGATGATTTGGGGCAGGCAGGGGGCCTATGTGGGCTCAAGGCACTCCAGGTAGTGATAGGACTTCTGATCAGAGTCTGTAGGGGATTTTACAATCTCAGAACCAGAGACTCTCCTTATGGCTCATCTGTGATGTCACAGAAACTTCGAACTGTAGTCATTGAAATGCTTAGCTTTAGAAAAATGCATCATCTCAGAAGGAGAGACTTAAGGAATTTTAGAATCCCGGATGCATGGAAATTTCTCATTTTAAAAATGGAATCTTGATGGCTCAGCATGAGAAAATGTAGAACCTGAGAATTCAGGAGATATCAGAATTTATTAGATCCACCCCTCCCCCCCCAGATACTTACATATGCTAAATACCCACAGTGCTTCCTTCTGCCAGCCCTTGGGCCCGTGCTTTGTGCTGCCCCCTCCTCATTCAACCTGGAATCTTCTGTCACTCCTGGACGGGCACTGTGGGTACAGCCTTTCAGCCTTGCCCAGGGAAGGAACTGGAAGGAGGAGGAGAAGGAAGAACAGCAGCAGGGCAGGCCTGAAGGCTGCAAGACAGCAGGGGGAGGGCAGGGGTTCCTGCAGACTCACCATGACCAGAGGAAGCCCTGAGTCCTGAGGACATGCTGGGCAGCACAGTTCTGTCAGCTGCCTTACCTCATGTGAACGTGCCTGTGCCCTGTAAGGCTGTCCTCTTCTGGAAGCCATTAACAGGAAGGGTACCCAGAGGCCCCCTGGGCACGCTCACAGGCCCCTTGCCCTGCAAGGGCTGGTGGTGGGTTGGGAGGGAAGGGATCCTGTTCACACACCAGTGCACTGGATGAGGGTCTGTAACACGTGGTAGGGGCAGCAGATTAGCCCACTTCTATCTTTGGTCTATGCTCAACGATGGATTTTGGCACAGTTTTTTATTATTAAAACAATAGGGAATATTTCAAAATGTGTAATACAGGGATTTTTTTTAATTATTAAAAAATTTATATAAGGTGAAATTCACATTACATGTGAGCGTGAATAGTTCCGAGAGTTTTGACAACTGCATAGTCATTACATGAGAAGTGCAGACACCATGATAATCAGCAATCAGGACAGTTCCCTTACCCCCAAAAAGAATGATGAGTTTAGAAAACATTCCTATAATGAAGCCACTGCTCTCCCTGCATCTACTCTTTTCCTTCTGAGGTCTTTTTTTTTTTAACACAAAGCTCAGACATAGTCCCACACCGTAAGTCAGGTCTGGTTGCTCCTGCTCTCCCCCTCTGAAGGCTCCCTGCTGCATCAGTGTAAAACCCAGATCCTCACCGGGACCCCCAAGACCCTGCCCATCAGGTCCAACTTCCTCATCACCTGCCTCTTTGACCCCTGCTCAATACAGCGACACCTGGACTTCTTGCTATCCTACCCTGGAGAATGCTCCTACCTCAGGGTCTTTGTGCTTGCTGCTCTCTCTGTGTGAGTGCCCTTCCCCCTGGTTCCACCTGGCTCCTTCCTTCCCTTCCCTCAAGGCACTATACAGACCCCTCCAAACTCCCTTCACCATCCCCAGCTCTCTGCACTCTCTAGCTTCTTACCCTTACTGTAATTCGCAACATTTATCTCTACTTGACATTATGGTATATATTTATCTGTTTACTTTTGACATTGTCTTCTCTCTTATCAACATGTAAACACCGGGAGAGTGGAGACTTACCTTTCTTGTTCATCCCTGCATTCCTGGTGACTGGTACCTAGACCACTTTATTTCTGCTGCCTAGTGCCCGGTCCTGACACATAGTAGGCATTCAGTATACATATGTTAAGGGAATGAATGAATAACATTTGATGTACATTTTACATCTGATATTAAAAGAAAATTTCCATTTTTTTAATGACTCAGGTTATTTTAATGTCTATGCAAGTTTGAATCCTGCTCTTTTCATTCTATATAATTCTTATAAATACTTTTCATTCCAATTAAAACCTTTAATAAATCCAGTAAAACCCCTATAAGATGCCTTGTGATGAGGCAGATTCATATAAAACATCATTGGCCCTGGCCTCTGCCCTCTTTCCAGCCTCTTCACAAATGGGGCAGGGAGAGTACATGTTTCTCTGGGGCTTACAGAGCAGGGCTTACATGTTTCTCTGCTGGCCTTAGGAACTGACTGCCCCATCATAAGAGACCTCTCAGTTCCTGTGTGTTGTGTGTTTTGTGATAATGGGCTGTTTCCAACAGATCTAATAAGTAAAAACTTCCCCCACCCACATTAACTGGAAAAACCCCCAAAAGTATGATTTTTATATTATGTAGTAACACAACTCTGCAACTTAAAGTAATTGGAGTTTGGGGGCTACACTATTGTATTATGGTGGGGTTTTACTGTATTTTGTGTAATGGATGCAATTTCTGAGGACCCTTACTATAGTTTACCTAATCATTCTTCTATTACTGGATATATAGGCTGTCTTCTACTCTTTTCTGTTATAAATGACCCTGAACTGATAAATTACGAGATTTGTTTGTTTTAACAATAATGCCCAGAGTGGTGAGAATGCAGGGAACAGGTGCTTTCCTGTACTGCTGGTGGTATAAATTGATATATTCCTTCTGGAGAGCAGTTCGAACTGCAGGTAGCAAAATTCCTAAAATTTTGCAAGTCTTTTGACTCAGCAGTCCCACATCTGGGGATTTATGTTAAGGCTATAAATATGGATGGACATAAAGACAGGTCTATAAGGATATTAATTACATGATAGTTTCTACTTTTAAACTTTCCTGAACAATCTTAATCCCAACTCTGGAGGAGAGGTTAAATAAAGTGTGTATAACCATATAATGGAAATACTATACAGTCATTAAAATTATTTGCTAGAAGGGGTTTTTTAAATTTGGCTATACCAGATATGCTTGTATCAGACCTTTCCTCTAGAAAAAATATAAAACCAACTGTTTGAAAATATCAAAGGGCTATGAAGACATCCAGGGCTTGGAAAACCAACATTGTAAAGAGAAAAGAAGTGCACTGATGTGGATCTGACACTGTGCCACTACTTCCTTTCAGGTATTTGCCAGTTTCCAAATGGTGTAGAGCCAAGATTCAGAGAGCTACACAGCTTTCTACAGCCTTACTTTGTTGGAGAGACAAAAACTGGAGTTTAGGTTACCAAGATAGGCAGCTCTGGAAGAGCCAAGATTCCACTGAGACAGGAAGTGGCGAAATGCAAGCCTAACATTCAGTATGTTGCTTTGCCTTTCAAAATATTTGCTGCTTCTTAAGTGGCACAGGCTAAGTGGCTGAGAGATCAACTGAGTATAGCAGTTAAGAGGTTGAGAAGCTAGGCAGAGCTTTCAACAGCCTCAAATTCTAGGAAGACAAAACTGAAGTTTATTGTCAACCAAGGAGGAGGAGCCCTGGCATCCCAGGCTTTTAGTTGGGGCCTCTGAAGGGCAGCATCCTAGGAGAAAGGATGAACAAGAAATAGAGCAACTTTTTCAAAGTCTTTTTTTAAAATTCTTTTTTTAATATTTTATTTATTTATTCATGAGAGACAGAGGGAGAGAGAGAGGGAGAGAGAGAGAGAGAGAGAGAAGCAGAGGGAGAAGCAGGCTCCCAAGGAGCAGGGAGCCCGATGCGGGACTCGATCCCAGGACCCTGGGATCATGACCTGAGCCGAAGGCAGACGCCTAACCATCTGAGCCACCCAGGCGCCCAACTTTTTCAAAGTCTTAAACCCAGCTTTGAAACAGCTAAAGCCTAAACTGGATAAAGATGATCTTCCCCTCTTTTAACTTCCTATAAGAAGTGAAAGAAAATCCTGTTTTAGGAAAGTAACATCATCTGGAGCCTGTATAAATTTCACACACAACATTGGGAATTCAGTCAAAAATTAGCAGGGATACAAGAAGGGAGGACCAGAAGGGGGAAAAAAATCATGGTAAAAACAGACTCACAGGTGATCCATATTTTGGAGTTATCAGACATAGGATTTAAAATAACTGTGATGAATATATTCAAGAAAATAGATTACCAAATGGAGAATTTCAACAGCTACCTGAAAGCTATAAGAAATCAATGAGATGGAAAATTTAAAACTAAAATATAGAATAAATTTAAGAACTCAAAAGATGGATTTAATAGATTAGATACAGTTAAAGAGAAGATTAATGAATCAGAAAATAGGTCAGTAGACAATATCTAGACTGAAGCATGAGTTAAAAAAGGATGGACATTACAGAAAAGAGTGTAAGAGATTCATAGAACATGGTGAAAAGGCCTAACATACATTGTTTCCCCAGAAATATAGAGGGAGGAAAATGGGCAGAAGTCATGTCTGAAGTGAAAATGACCAGCAATTTTCCAAAACTGACAGAAAAACATTAAATCACACATTTAAATAGCCCTATGAATCTTAAGCAGGATAAATTAAAAAAAAAAAAAATCACACCTAGGCACATCTTAGTCACAAACTGCTGAGAACTAAACATAAAGAGAAAACCTTAAAAATAGGAGTGAGGGGAGCAATGTAGTATCTTGAAAGACATGGAGATGACTTTTTAATAGCAATGCTGAAATCCAGAAGACAGTGGAATGAATCTGTAATGTACTGAAAGAAGGCAACTGCCAACCTAGAATTCTATACCCAACAAAAACATCCCTCAGAAGTCAAGGTGAAAAAATAATATTTTCAGACAAAAATTGAGAGAACTCCTTGCCAGCAGACTTACAATTTTTTAAATATCTTCATGCAGAAGGAAAATGACTCCCATATAGAAGCAAGAGGAAGAGAAAACGTTTGAATAGATAGAGACTATATAAAACATTGATAATATCTGGTGAGGTTTAAAAATATATTTGAATTAAAATACACAATAAGAATAACCCAGAGAGAGAGGGAGAGAGAGAGAGAGAGAGAGAGTGTGTGTGTGTGTGTGTGTGTGTATAGAGTCCTGAGGTTTTTGCACTTTTTAGGAGGTAGTAAGTATACTTATCTGTATTAGACTGCAATAAGTCGAAGAAGGATGCTATAATTGCTGGAATAACCACTAATAATAAAAGAATGTGTGTTTAGCAAGCTAATAGAGATAGAAAACGTCATGATAAAAAGTATTTGATTAATCTGAAAGAATGTAAAGAAGAAGAGAAAAAGAATATAGAGTAAGTGGTGGGACAAATAAAATACAAGTAGTAAGATTATAGATTTAAAGCCAAATATAAGTTACATTAAATGTGAATGGTATAAATGGACTAAATCCTCAAAAACAAAGATTGTCAGAGTAGGTAAGAATTATTTTTAGAAGAATATTGTATTAATAAGGTTGCTTTTGGTTGTAAGTAATAGAAAACCCATCTGAGATAGGCTTAAAACATTATAGGAACTTGACTCTTCATACAAAAGGTTCTCGGTGCCACCAATGCTGTGACTCAGTGTCTCTTGGTTTATTGCCACTGTCTTCCAACCAGCTTCCCTTGGGATGAAAAGTTGGTCTCCACTAGCTGTCAAGGCCTCATGCCTCCTCATTTGCATGTAGAGGAGGAGAAGCTGCTCTTTCCCCAGTCGTCAAACAGAAGTCCCAAGACTCCTATTAAACCAGCTTGTGTTACGTGCCCAGCTCTGAGCCAGTCACTGTGGCACTGTGGCTGGCAAGAGAACATCATGCTGGCAGGTTCAGGCTTCCACAGCCCCCTCTGGAGTGGGGTTAACAAGAACAACAGGTAGAGCATCTCCTGGGTGCCATGGGTTCTGTTGTAGGCAAGTTACATGTGGTATATGAACCCATTTCAACTTCGTGAACTGGCACAGAGATGTTAAATCGTTTGATTTAGACAAGGGCACAGCTAGCCAGTGGCAAAACCAGGATTCCGATCTAGTCAGTCAGGCCCCAGAATCTACACTCCTACCTGCTGTCTATACTGTGTCTCCTTCTCAAGCCCTGTAGAGAGATACAGGAAATATGGGACCCTCTTAGGGAACAAATACTAGGTGTTATGGACTGGATGTTTTGTGCTTCCCCAATCCATATGTGGAAGCCCTAACCCCCAGTATGACTGTAATTGGACATGGGGCCTCTCTGGAAGGAATTAAGGTTAAATGAAGTCATAAGGGTAGGGCCCTGGTCCAATACAGTTAGTGTCCTTATAAGAAGAGGTTGTATGCATTCCCTCTCTCCTTCTCTCCTTATCTCTCTCTCTCTGCATGCACTGAGGGAAAGCCACGTGGGAGACGTAGTGAGAAGACCACCATCTACAAGCCAGGGAGAGAGCTCTCACCAGCAACCAAATCAGCAGGAATCTTGATCTTGGTCTTCCTGCCTCCAGAACTGTGAGAAAGGAAAGGTCTGTTGTTGAAGCCAGCCAGTCTATGGTGTTTTGTTATGGCAGCCCAAGCAGGTGAATACACTGGGAAAACAATCACTGCATGGACTCTAAATCCCTTAATGATGGGGAACAATGTCAGGCCAGTGCTGCCTTCCAAGTCCGGGGGAGCTGGGCTTGCGTCTTGACTCCATCCTCTCCCAGCTGCATGACCTTGGACAAGTCAGTTACTCTTGCTCTGGAAAATGGCTTTAGTAATTCTGGTAAGGAAGGAGCCTTCTGTTGCTCAGGTTTCATTAGCCTGAGTCCCCATAAATCTAGCTCAGCTTTAAAGGGGGAGTTTATAGAGTTTTTGTGATGTGGGATAAGAGACGATGGGGGCCATAAGCCCAGTGTGAGGCCTTGAGTGTTGGGCTCTGTAGCTCTAGAAGCCTGCCAAGGTTACAGGCCCCCTGATGGCTGTGAATGCCCCAAGGCGGCTCCAAGATGGGGTAGTGGGCCTTGGCCAGCCCATCCCACCCAGGCTGTGGAGATGAGCAAGAACCTGGCCATCTGCCTTCCTGCTTCTCTTCTTTCAGAAGCCCCCACCTTCTGCTGTTCACCAAGTCTTGGGGTCTGCTGAGGAGGGGAGAGGGGGCAAGGCAGCCCTGTGAGGCACAAAGGGGTCCTGCCAGGGTGGTGGTAACACAGGCTCTGCCTCTGCTGTGTGTCGTGAGAGAGCCGCTCGCTCTCCCTGGGCCTGAGAAGTGGAGCCCCTTGTCTCCCACTCTGTGGAACCTGTGGCGTTCCTCCTGCCCTGGCCCGGCCCTGCTCTGCGCTGACGGAGTCTGCAGCACCCAGGCTCAGACTCCAGACCCTGTTAGCCTGAAGTTGCCCTTCTTTGGCCATCGGTGTACACTACCTGGGAGCACACATCTCTGTTCCTGGAGGCACAGACCAGGCCAAGAGCCTATGATTGTGTCTCCTCGGCCTGTCAAGAAAGCAAAACGGAGGGGCCTTTACGGAGATGCTGACTCTGCTCCAGACCCCATGCCTCTACGTACAGGAACTCATTTAATCCTTATAGCCGTGTTTGGGAGCTGGGAGTCTTATCCCTGTTTTACGTATGAAGAAACTGAGGATCAGAAGGGTGAGGTAGCCCATCTAGGGTCAGATGGCCAGAAAGTTAATGGTAGAGCCAAGCCTTCAACCTAGCTGTGTGTGTCACAAAAGCCGGTGTCTGGCATATGGTGGGCATGAAAATTAACTTGGGATAGTCCTCCAGCCACCCACCTGCCCAGTGTTTCCAGATACCTACTGTGGGCCTAGCCGTGTGCTAAGACTGAGGGGGGAGATCCCTGAGGGGGCCCTGGTGTCTACAGAACCTGCTTCCTGGGTGGCCAGGACAAGCCTGTCCCTCATCTGTGTCCCTGTTTTCTGTATGTGAAGTAGGTTGGACAGAATCACGTCTTAGGATGCATCGACAATTAGCAGTTCTGGGGCTCCTTAACCCCTGTCCTGAAGGAGTTTATAGACTTGTGGGGGAGGCAGGGTTTTAACTGCCCTTAACAGCATCGATGTGGTAGTCCAGAGTATTACAGCCTTGATTTTGTGGTGATGTTGTGGAGATTTAGAAATAAAATATTTCAAGTATTTGGCTGTGCTGGGTGAGCATAAGGTGCACCTGGAAGGGCAGCTAGCCCGAAGGGACTTCTGGGAGCTGAGGTGGGGGAGCTCAGGGAGGGCAGGGAAGGTTCCGAAAGGAGATGCACTTCTACCGAGTTCTGCAGGCCCAGAGGAGTTTGGGAGGTGTCAGGCTGTCCTCACTGGACGGGCAAGGATGTGTGCAGCATAGCAGCAAAGCATTGTGGGAGTGCAAGATAAGGCCCAGGGGAAGGGGTGAGCCCACGCTGTGAGGGCCTCCCCCGCAAGCCCCACTGAAGACACTTCATTTATTGAGTGCTTGCCAGGGACCAGCCCCACGTTCAGTGTCTGACAGTAGTTTTCACCTCATCAACTCTACCATCTAAAATTCTCCCCAGTTTGCAGATGCAGGAAGGTATGATAGTTTCGGATTTGGAATTTCTGCCTTTCTAAGTGCAAAAACCCTGTCTCTAAATACTGCACCAGCTCAGGTGTTGGCAAATTACAACCCCAGGATCAATGAGCTGTTTTTCTAGATCGAGTTTTAATTGGAAATAGAGCCCCATTCCTCTGTTTACATGTTGCCTCTGGGTGCTTTTCACTGTTGAGTCGTTGTGGCAGACTCTGTGGCCACAAAGCCTACAATATTTACTGTCTTGCCCTTTATAGAAGAAAGTTTGCCAGATTAAAAATGTCTGCTAGACTAGAGAGCTGAGTCAGAAGATTCAGTGTGAGTCAGAGCCCTCTACTTGCTGTGTGAGCTTAGGTAAATTGCTTGTCCTCTCTAAGCCTGCCCAGCCAACTCTCGGGGGTTGCAGTGAAATTCGTAGGTGATGGCTGCAAGACGTTTTGTAGACTATAAAGTGTTGTACTTATCACCAGTTTGGCACTGGGTGGGCCCTAAAAATCTGCTTGTGGGTGAACAAGGAATAGTCACTGTGCAGGCCTTCCTAGACCCGGCTGCTGCCTGCTCCTGGAACGGCAAGATGGCGGCATCTGGACCCGAAATGCTGAATGCATCATTGTTCTCCTCATGCAGACTTGGCAGGTTTGAGCATAAATTAAAATTCTTGTGGGGAAGTCACCTTATATGTGGTACCTCTTTATAGCCAAGTCATTACGGTAATTTGCAAAAGTCTCTGGTGTGTAACTGGAGTCCTTTGCTTCACATTTGCTGGCTGTGACCTCATTCAGGCTGCCCGGTCCTGCATTTGGTGACCCCTGAGCCTTGGGGACTTGTCCTTCTGAGTCTGGCCGCAGGGTGATCCAGACCTGACCTTCCGGGGATAGAATGTCAGGCCTTGCCTTGCACAGGGATAAATAGGAGAAATCATTATGGTTACCATCCTCATGCCTTTTCAAGTGCTTACTGTGAGCTAGGCACCATGCCAAAGGCATTGTGTCCATAATCTCACGGGTTTGTCCTCACAACCTGAGTAGCTATTAGCACCATTTTATAGATGAGAAAACAGAGACTTCAAGAGAAAAGTAAACCAAACCCTTACCTAGTCCCGGGGGTGCCAGTCAGGCTCTGCTGGGGGTTTGCTGTGTGACCAAGGCAGGTCCTTTCCTTCTCTGAGTCTCGGTTTCTTCATCTATTAATTAAATGGTTGGGCAGTCA
Source organism: Zalophus californianus (assembly GCF_009762305.2). NCBI lineage: Eukaryota > Metazoa > Chordata > Mammalia > Carnivora > Otariidae > Zalophus > Zalophus californianus. The sequence goes on along the minus strand of NC_045598.1, from coordinate 42,976,813 downwards.
GTCCCAGCCCTGACATTCCAGAATTTCTCACTAACTTGTAAAAATGAACATAGGACTCCCCCACCCTCCAGTTCTCCGAAGAAGCTTCACATACATGATAGCTCTTGGCTGCAGTGGCACAGGGGGAGACATGGCCCCTTCCTGGGGCACCCGCAGGCTGCCTCAGGGCAGCAGGGCCAACGTGCCTCTCTCGTTCCTCTGCCTCTGTAGAGAAAGACTCCATCCTTGCTCCCCAGAGATGGAGAGTGAGCAGGGGTGGGTCCTCTGATGCCTCTGGGGACAGAGAGGCAAGACGCCAATAGGCGGGAGGGCAGTGGCAGGTCTTCTGGCTAACTTGGGCCTGTGGTGGGCAGTGGTGATAGTGCCCACATCTTTCTAGTGGTGGCAGCATCTCTGGGGCACATGTTATAGCCTCTGGTTTCATTTCCAGCCTTTGAGAAAGCAGGTGGCCCAAGGAAGGGTCTGGTATGGGCTTTGGGAGCAATTACCATGCAACCTGGGACAGTCCCTTTGCCGGCTCTGATGCTTACATCCTTCTAGAAGTTAGGGAAGCTGATGGATTTTTATCTAGGATGCTGTGAGGACCACGCAAGACAAGGGTCTGAATGAGCTTGGAGCCCCGAGCAGTGTCAAACTGTGACTTGAGGGGCTCTGTCACTCCTCCCTCCAAGAGCTGGCTTGTTTGTTTATTGTAGGAAGACCTCTTACATTATCCAGCGGAGAAGAAGACAATGGGCCTCAACTATTTGCTGGGTAATAACTATTTTTTCCCATGGAGGTGATGGGTTTGCATCTCAGGTGTGTCCCTTGCTCTCTGTGTGACCTTGGGTAAACCACTAGACCTCTCTGAGCCTTCATGTGTTTGTCTGTAGGTGGAGTGGTCTTACCCATCTGGCAGAGCTGTCCTAGAGACTGAGAGGTTTAGGAGTCATTGTAATCGTTGTTTGTACTTTGACCTCCCCAAAAGCTCCCCAGCATGATCTTCATTGGAGTCAAAAGTCGGGATGCTTGTTTGGGGATCCCCAGTTGCTCATCAGTTGCCTGAGAGGCAGCAGGACAAGACTTTGAAGGCTTTGAAGCCTGAGAGATGTGGGTTTGAACTGTGGCCCCACCTCTTATAGACCCCTGAGCCTGGTCAGAGGCACCTAATCTCTCTAACCCTCAATTTTTCTCAACTGAAAAATGGCTAGAATGAGCCCACTGCATAGGGATGGACACTTAGAAGGATCGATGTGCCTGGTGCCTAGGAAGGGCTTGATAAATGCTGGGCTCCCAGTGCCTTTCTGGGGGCCCACCTTCCCTCACTCTACACATCCTCCTTAAGTGAAGGGGGGCGTAAGTAACCCAGAGGCCCCCAGTGGGTCTAGTGGGTTTTTGAAGGATGCTCAGAACCACCTCCCTGACCCAAAGATTCTAGGAGAAAGACCCTGGCAGAACAACCCCATGTGATGATTAAGTTCTCTTTGCTCCAAATGCTATTAATGGTCATAAAATTATCCACAGTTTTCTGAGGCCCAGGCCCAGGGTTTGCCTCAATGGGACAATAAAATCACATGCAGAAACGATTTGGAACAGGGAAAGACCGCCAAGCTGAGACGGAGCTAAACGAGCGGCAGCCTGCTCTCATTAACTCAGGCCGTTCACATTTGTTACCAGGGATTTCTTTTTAATTAAAAAACAACCAAGTTATTAAAAAATAAGCTTGTGAGGGGCTGGCCCAGCAGCAGCCAGGGCCAGGGGGAGTGAGCGTTCCTTGCAGCAGGAATGAGCCCAGGGCTCGGCCTGGGAAGGTGTAAGGGGGGCTTCTGAGCAAATCTTCGTCCGTCCCTTCTGGAGCAGGCTCGCCTATGCCTGGGAACGCAGAGGCTCCTCTGAGCCCCTCCCCTGCCCTGGGCCAGGGCATTTGCATTCCGCTCTGCAAACTGTACTGTGCTCAGCAGGTGGATGCCTGGTGCCTATCAGAGCTGTGGGCACACGGCGAGTGAGCCCTGAGTGTCGGGCCTCCTGGGCAGAAGGGCCTGCCTCTGGGTTGGGCTGGAATTAGGGTTGGTGGAGGTGGATTCCTTGAGGATGGGGTCGGGTTTTTGTCTAAGAGGCCACTTTTTGTTACACAGCAATTCAGAACTGGGGTTTGGGTCTGACAGACCTGAGCCTGAGATCCAGCCCAGATTCTTACTAGTGGTGTGATCTCAGGCGAGTACCCTAAGCTCCCTGAGCCTCTGCCTTGTCTCTACAGTGAGGATGATCTCCCTCAGAGGGCAGAGCGGGGGCTCTAGGGAGACAGTGGTGAAAACCACCAGCCTGCACCCAGCGCCTGCACGTCCTGCTCAGCAAAGGTGCTTCTGCTGTAATTCTCCTCATCCTCGGTCTCGGCGGCTAGTCCCGACCTGGTGTCAGCTCTTTGCTCAGCTTAATGGCTCATCCTGCTCAGAGTGGACGGTACCTGGACAATGCTTGAGCCTATTAATAATGCTTTATGACATCTGTAGGACACTTCATGCTTTCCCAAGTGCTATTTGACAGTGAGAACAAGTTCCATTCTTGGAGCACACCTACGAGTTGCCAGCACTGTGCTGGGGGCTTTGCACCTCAGCTCTCAAAACCTCACGGCATCGGTGGAGACCTGACACGGCTGTCCCCATTGTACACCTGGGAGCAGAGGGTCAGCCTCGGGGAGGGATTTGTTCAAGGCACAGACTTGCTTGGGGGCAGTCCGGGCTCACATCGAGGTCCATCAGGCCCCAAAGCCCATGTCTTCACTCCTTGAGGTTATTGCTGCCAGGTGCCAGGACAGAAAGCCTAAGAAGACCGTGTCCATATTAACCCACCTCACGCTGTAGAAGAGAACACTGAAGCCCAGAGAGGGGAAGTAGCTTATTACAACTATGCCTAACAGTTTTGGTACACTTTATACAGATTTTCTCAGGGTTTTCATTCCCATCTTCTCCCCCAGTTAGTCTTCCTAAAAACCCCGTCACTGGGCAAGGCAGGGCATACGATAGGCTGTCAAAGAACCGTGGTGAATACGGAGCTGTGAATAACTGTGTACTGTGTCTCTGTGGTGTAATGCAATCTGGGAAATAATGCAGATTGAGCTTTGGTAACAAGAGCAGATGGTGTCTAGTGAGAGCCTACTCTGTGACCTACGACGTCCATGCCGCTCACCAGCCTGCTGAGCAGTGCAGCCCCAGCACGTGTCTGTGAGCCTTGTCAAACGAGTATTTGGTGACCAACCTGAGGGTCAGTGTGTGAGGCAGGAGCTTGTCTGCCTGGTTTCGCCAGTGTTTCCTGCCCCGACCAGAGTGTTGGTACGTCGTAAGGGTTCAATGTTTGTGTAACAGTCATTCAGCCACGGGAGCTCAGCATCCGCATCTGAGTATTGGGGATTTTGCTCCTGATCCCGCTGGTGATTGTGGAAATTAAATAATGGATCTTGGTGCCTTGAATGCAGCAGAGGTTCAGTGAGTGTGGGCTCAAGGCTGCTGTGCCCTAATGACTGCCCTCTCCCTGCCCCCCTCTGCAGGCTGTCCCCACTCATGTTCTTTCCTCTTCCTGTCTTTCTTTGCATAGTGAACGGGAGCTACGGCCACTGCACCCCAGGCTCAGAGAAGAGCCTGCTGGACCTGGACCTTGCGGAGGGCCCCGGCCCCACCTGCCGCCAGGGCCTTTTTCTCCCTGCGGGCACCCCACCACCCCGGGGCCAGCCCCCAGCCTGCGAGAGGCTCCTGCATTTCCCCCACCCTAGCAGGTATGTGCTCCATCCTCACCCATCAGCTGCCTTCTGTGGATACTTCCTGAAGGCCAACACCAAGGGCCTCCAGACCTCATCTAGTCTGCCTCATTATGGGATACACAGGGAACCTGAGGCATGCGAGGGCCAGGGACCAGCCAGAGGCCAGTAGCACAATGACGGCTGCCTGGTCTAGGCCTTGAACCCCCCCACATTGCAGTACCTCATGAGAGACAGAGATGGTTTTATTGAGGTATGTTTCCCCGTTGCACAAGCTGAGGTGGCTTTTCACAGAGAATCAGTAATTTCAGAAGAGGAAGATTCAGGGGTGGGATGGGGAAGGAAAACCCAGCTGAGGGAGCATACACATTGTAGTATCAAAGCCTGGACTGTTCAGAGCGTGGAGAGGGGTTCCTCCACCTGGGGCCGTCTCCTGTGCTAGGAAGCCATACCTCCCAGAGCCCTGCTGGGTGACCCTCATTCAATGCCTGCACGTTTCCAGTGATGCCCACTTGTGGACAGAGGTTCTATCGCATTGTCTGTCAGGCTGGAATCTGCCTCCTGTGGCTCTCCCGGGGTCCCAGCTGTGCCTCTGTGCCCTTTGGTCTGCTGACAGGCAGACATCAACCACAGACAGACCTCTGTGCCCCCGGCTCAGCCCCTGCACCTTACTGCTTGGCACAGGAAGCAGGGCTCTCCCCAGTGGAGCTTACTTTCCAGTGAGAGCTTCAGGTGAGAGAGATGAGTACATAGCAGGATGCTGATTCTTCCCACACAGAGCCAATTGCCTTTGAGAATGTAGAATCCCTGTGACCTTCAGTGATATTAGGGAGCCTTCTGACTTACAGGAGTCTTAGTGTGCGTGAGCTGCCTTGACAAAACACCACAGCCCAGGTTGCTGAAACAAGAGAAATGTATTTTCGCACAGTTCTGGAGGCTGGAAGTCCAAGATCATGGTGTCCCCAGATTTGGTCTCTCCTCAGGCCTCTCTCCTTGGCTTACACATGGCCGCCTTCCTGTGGTGGCCTTTCCACTGTTTGCACACTCTTCATCTTGTAAGGACACCAGTCATACTGGATTAGGGCCTCACCCTTACAACCTCATTTAACCTTCATTACCTCCTGAAAGGCCCTATCTCCAAAGACCATCACACGGGGGGTTAGGATTTCAACACACACATTTTGGAGGGACACAATTTAGTACATAACAAGGAGCGAGCCTCTTTTAGTTTCGAGCTGTATGTTCAGTGACAGTCCAGTGCATTTATCTGCTTGATTATTCACTGAGGCTCCGCCAGCAGCATCTGGTTCCTCCACAGAAATTCTTTCTATCTCAGAGCAGAAGCTATGCTAACCTAGGGAAAGCTAAAGCAAGTGGGTTTTTATTTATTTATTTTTTAATGTAAATTCAGTTTAGTTAACACATAATGTATTATTAGTTTCAGAGGTAGAATTTAGTGATTCATCAGTTGCATACAACACCCAGTGTTCATACTTCAAGTTCCCTCCTTAATGCCCATCCCCCAGTTACCCCATTCCCCACCCCCCCTTCCCTCCATCAATCCTCAGTTTGTTTCCTGGAGTTAAGAGTCTCATGGTTTGCCTCCCTATTTTCATCATATTTTATTTTCCCTTCCCCTACATTCATCTGTTTTGTTTCTTAAATTCCACATATGAGTGAAATCCTATACTTGTTTTTCTCTGATTGACTTGTTTCGCTTAGCATAATACCCTCTCGTTCCATCCATGTCCTTGCAACTGGCAAGATTTCATTCCTTTTTATGGCTGCATAATATTCCATTGTGTATATATACCACATCTTCTTTATCCATTCATCTGTCAATGGACATCTGGGCTCTTTGCATATTTTGGCTGTCGTGGACGTTGCTGCTATAAACATTGGGGTGCACGTGCCCCTTCGGATCACTATGTTTTTATCCTTTGGGTAAATACCTAGTAGTGCAATTACTGGGTCATAGGGTAGTTCTGTTTTTTTTTTTAATACAGATGATCAGAAATATGTGTCATTTTGAGTGTCATTTTAAGAATTCAGAGCCTAAGAGAGCCTATACCTAGAACCCATACCTAGAACCCCACGCCAGCACCATCCTGAGCTACTGCCATTTCTGCTGCTGATCTGGCACTGTCACACTCCCTCATTTTCCTAAAGCAAAAGAGGGCTCCAGCCCCTGTACCCCACCCAGTCAGACCCTGTCCCTCCTCCTTCCCACTGGATTGCCTTGTGTTGGGGACTCATCTCCTTGCTGCCCCCCCTCCTATCCTCTAGCCCCCAGATCCACTGCCCGGGTTCCTGGGGGCCTCCTTGCCTCCAGCCCAGCTTTCTAATGCTAATAAAAATCGCTCCCACTTTGCAAGGACCTGCTGCTTGTGCACATCTCTCATTTAATCGTCACCGCCAGTAAGCGACAATCCTGGAGTGCTTGCTACATGCCACACAGGAGGCCAAGCACTTACCATGTTAGTACCTCACTCAACTCCCATCTGCCAGAGGGTGGGGAAACTGAGGCAGAGAGGCCACAAAACTAGCCCGAGGTCACCCAGCAAGTGGTGAGAGTTTCAAGTAACTTCAGCAATACCCTGATTTTGTCATTTCTGTGCTGAAAATGACTACCCACCAGCACTGTTGTCAGTAGAATGTATTTTTTACATGCAGTTTGAGGCCTAGCTCCATCACTGACTTTCTGGGTGACCTTGGGCAAGATGCTGGCCCTTTCTGGGCCTCGTCTTCTGACGTGTAAGATGAGGATAGGAACAGAGTGCACAGGCCACCAGTAGTATGGGAAGGCGCCCTGTGATCTGGCCCCTGCCTACCCACCCGTCATGCTGGCCTTCTGGCCTCGGGCCCAGTGGGCCACACACTTTCACATCTTCATGCCTCAGCCTTCAGAGCCCACACTGCCCACCACCTTGGTCTCTTAGGTTTGCCAGAACTCTGTCCACCCTTCAGCAGAGTTTAAGTGTTCCATGAGAGCCGGTCCTCCGTCTCCCCCCATGAGAAGGGAAGCCTCTCAAGCGCAGGGACCTGGTTTGTGAACCGTCTCATGTCCCTAGCATCACCCAGCACAGAGGGAAAAGCCTGCAGAGGGACCTCTCTGGCCCTTCGCCCAGGCTCGAGCCCCTGAACCAGTGGGTGCACAGACCCCGCGAGATCCGAAGTCACCCTCCTGTCCCTTGAGCCTCTGTTGGAGGAACGCTAGTTTTCCCAAGTTCAGCAGCTCCCTTCGGGGTCCAGGATGACAGACAGAAGAACATTGGAGTCCTTGATACTCGGAATGTTGAGGCTGCCAGGAAACATAATGGTCATCAAGTTCCATCATTTTGCAGAGGAGGAAGCTGGGCCCCTGACAGGACAGTGCTGTGGGAAAATCACAGGCTGTTGGTTCAGACAGATCGGGGTTCCAATTCCTGCTCTAATGCTGCCTGCCTCTGAGGGCTTGGGCAAGCTGCTTCAGTTTTCCTAAGCATGCACCAGATGGTGGGCTCTCCCCCTGAAGAATCTGATTATGCATTCAGCAGATAGCACACACCGTTCTGTTGCGGTGGGGTTGCGTGGGACGGCCCTCGGGAAAGCGCCCGGCCCGCAGGGCTGCTTGGCACTTGTTTGCTCTGTCCAGGGACCCCTGCTCACAGTTTCCAGACGTGTGACGTGTGACGGGAGTCGCCTGGGGAGCCCAGGTCTCAGGCGCGGGGCAGGACGGGAGCCGCCGCAGGCCTGCCGGGGACAGAGGGACCGAGAAGGCGAGCAGGAGGCTGCCTCAGCTGGCATTTGGGGCCAGGAGACACCACAGCCTGAGTTGCCCTCTCCCCACCTGCTGCCATGGGAGGTTCTGTTGTCGTATTCGGATCATTCAGTCACAGGCGCTATGGCTGTTCTCTGCTGCTGGTTCTTCAGCCTGATGCTGTTTTTTAAGGGGATTGGTTCCAAACAGATGCTTACCTGGCATCCCACCTCTGCCAGGCCCAGGATGACGACCATGCAAGGACGGCTATGCTTTTATTTATTTATTTTTTAAGCTTCACCAAGTCACAACTTTCCTATCAGATCTTTAAGCTCCTCAGGGCTTTTCTGCCGGCAGCGGTGGCCCAGTGTCCCCAGGCCCGGGGAAGGGGAATGTGCATTTGCTGTCCACCTTGGAGTCCGTGCTCCTTCTGATTCCACTCAGTGGCTGTGCTCTGGACAGGGAAGAGAGGTCTTTGCTGGGTGAGGCAGAGAATTGGTGAAGTGTGACTGAGAAACAGAAGGGCCCTTTTCACAAGCCTTTATCTGGGGAGCACTTCAGGTTTATCCCGGAGAAATGCATACTTCCAGGAGAAGGGGAGCCTGGCTCCCGGCCCAAGCCCTGTCACTGGCTTGCTGCTCGGGACTGTGGGCAAGCCCTGTGCCCTCTTGGCTCCTTTCCTGTCTGTGCAGTCATGGGGTTGGAGCCCATGCTCTCTGAGCACCTCTGGGCTCTGCCTTTCTCCCCTGTGCCCTCCCCTCCCCTCCCTTCCTCCTCCTGAGTAGTGCTGGGGCTGCCACAGCTGCAGGGAGCCAGAGAGGGAGGCTGGGCTGCAGGGCCACGTGGAAAGCCGGGACAGGTGATGATCCCATAGCCCCTCTGCAGAGAGCTACGGAACACTGGCAGTGATCTGGCAGTAATAAACGCACCATTCACCCTGCCATTGTCTCTCCAGAGGGCTGTCACGGCATCTGCTGTCCCTCTTGATCCTGGCAGCCACTGTCTGAGGCAGTGAGGGCTAGTCCTCGTTTTACAAGTGAGGAAACTGAGGCTCAGACAGGCCCAGGGACACATGGGGTGTCCTGGTCAGGCTTTGAGCACATAAGCAGGCTTCCTGTTGTGCCCAGCCAGCCAAGGTGCTTCTTTGACCCTCCTGGCTGGTGGCTGGGGATCCTGGGGCCTCTGCCTGCACTTACGTGTCCTGCATTTGGGGAGGGCCCACCCCCACCCCCACCCCCGCCCTCCCTCCCTCCCTCCCTCCCTCAGAACACTTCTACCACATGCGTGCTGAAGACACATCACACCATCATCACTCTTGGGAGGAGAATCGTTCCAGTATCGGGATGAGGAGAGAGGCCCAGAGTGCCTTGCCCAGCTTTGTGCAGCGGGGAGTGTCTGAGCCTGGCCTCAAACCCCGGTCTCCTGCCTCCCCTGTGTGGCCCTCCCAGCCTGCCTGCCCACAGCCTCCCCTAGAGTTGTGTTTCATGCAGTCACAATGTCTGGGCTTGAAATCCCGGGACCACCCCACCAGGCTTTTCCTCAGTCATTCTTAGGATGCCGCTCGTCACCATGACTTGTGTTTCAGACCCCCAACCCACTGACATTCACTGTGGAAAACACCGATGGCTTGGGGCAAAATGCCACAGAATTAACATTTCTAGAAATTAAAAAAGATTCCAAAAATTAAGAAAGCTCTAAGGGACAAGTAGGCCGAATTTAAAACTGGACCTGGGTGTCCCTCCAAATGCCAGTCTTAGACTCCTTCCTCCAGAACTCACTAGAAGGTCATGGGGAGGTCAGGGCAGACCCTAGGGAGGCCTCAGCGACAGGGCAGGATGGCAGCCGGGGCTGGAGAGGGCAGGCTGGATTTGGTAAAAGGATGACACGGGGCTCTTTCCGGGCACCCTCTTCAGACCTCCTGCCTTTCTGGAACCTCTCCCCAGCCCCGTGCTCCTTCTCTCCCTCTCCTGTTTGCCCCCATATCCTTCCCTGCTGACCAAACCCCCAGCCTCTGGCTTCTCTCTCCCTCTGCTTCCAGCCCTCCACCTCCGCCCCTGCTTTGGGCTTCCCATCCCTTGGTCCCAGGTTCCTTGCTGGCCCCCGCCGGGGCCTCCCCTCTGTGGAGTACCCCCCGACCTCATGGCCTCTCTGCTCCCTGTCTTCCAGGTCGCCCAGGCCTCAGGCCACGTATGTGAATGGTGGCCTTCCGGCCACGCAGCACATCAAGCAGGAGTCCCTGCCTGACTACCAGGCCATGAGAGAAGCTCGCACACCCTTGTCCGCTCACTGCCGGGCCCCACCAGCCACTGGCCTGCACACAGACCTGGACCTGCCGGGCCGAGGCCTCGCTAACCCTGCACCTTCCTGCTACCTTCTGGGCAGTGAACCCAGCTCTGGCCTGGGCCCCCCGCCTGAGGCCCACCTCCCTGAGGGCAGCCTAAAGCGCTGCTGCCTCCTGGGCCTGCCCCCCACCTCCTCGGCCACCTCCTCGTCCTGCACCTCCTCCGATGTCACCTCCATCATCCGCTCTTCCCAGACAGCTCTGGTCACCTGCGTCAATGGACTCCGGAGCCCCCCGCTGCCAGGAGAGCTGGGGGTGCCTCCCAAGCGGGCCCGGCCTGGCCCTGCGACCACGGAGAGCCACGAGGGCGGTTTGCAGCTGGAAGCCTGCCGGAAGGGGGGCTTCCTGAAGCAGGAGCCTGCGGACGAGTTCTCAGATCTCTTTGGGCCGCCTCCCCAGCAAGGCCTGCCTCCCCCTTACCCCGCGTCTCAGTTGCCGCCGGGCTTGGGCCTTGGAGGCCTGGGGCTGGGCCTGGGCAGGGGGGCGGCGGGCCGGCAGGCCTGCCGGTGGGTGGACTGCTGTGCGGCCTACGAGCAGCAGGAGGAGCTGGTGCGGCACATCGAGAAGAGCCACATTGACCAGCGCAAGGGCGAGGACTTCACCTGCTTCTGGGCAGGCTGCGTGCGCCGCTACAAGCCCTTCAATGCCCGCTACAAGCTGCTCATCCACATGAGGGTGCACTCGGGTGAGAAGCCCAACAAGTGCATGGTGAGTTCCCATGGCCGCCAGGCAGAGCAGAGCAGCCCCCACCTCAGCGCTAGGGATGGCTTCCCCGGGGGGCTCCTGAACTGGGGGCTGGCGGGGGTCCCCTGCGGTCGAGGACGGAAGGACCGATGCGCTGGATGTGGCCCCTGGTCAGGACAGTCCGCGCCCCCGCAACGGGGAGTGTTGGCTCCTCTGCTCACCAGGTGTCCCATCCCCCATCCCGAGGCGTACCACCTGATCAAACACACTTGTTCGGGTGGTGACAGTACACGCTCTGAGGTCAGAGCAGGCCCGGGCAGATGCTCACCGTCTCACCCACCGGGGGTCAGGTGCGTCGTGGACACCTGCTTTCCTCCAGCATGGGGCCTTCATCAGGCAGCCTTCCCAGCGAGGCTCTCTGGGCCTCCAAGGAGGGCTGTGTCCTCACAGGCATCCAGCCTGGGAGCTGTGGCTCCCTTGGGCAGGTTTTGGGGTAAGGCCAGGGTTAACCTATAAGGATCCAGCAGTGACAAGGCTGGGGTTGAGCCTCAGTTTCCCAGGAACACACACACACACACACACGCACACACACACACGAACTGTGGGCACCTAGGCTCCAGCCCTTCTGACTTGTCATTTCTGCGTTGTGCTTTCATGGTGGTGGAAATCCATATCAGAGTCTTTGTCCCTGGTATCCTCAGGCAAGGTGAGCACCTACCCCCAAGGCCCAGCTACCCTGCCGGGAGAGGCACCTGCCCGGGAATGGAAGGGTTGGAGGAGCCGCCCAGTCTTCCAAGGCCCGGCTCTGCCTTCTCAGCCACTGGGGCATTGGTGAGGCAGGGGAAGAAGTAGTGTGTCTGGTCTGCAAGACTGTGTCCTAGCCAACGTCGAGTTCTCCAGCATTTGCATGCTGTCACCAATGCTGGACCCTGCCTCGTGAAGTGTTCAGTCTGGGAAGGAGTGCACTTCTGTTCCTGCTCAAGGCCCAGGGCAGCATTTGTAGGGGCCAGAGGGGAGGCAGAAAGCTTTGGCAACTGGCAGCATAAACTCCCCCTTCCTGGAACCAGGTGGTCACCCTTGGGGCCCTATCTGCTTGTGGAGCTGTGGTCTGGGCATGCAACTGGACCAGCTTATTCAGCTCAAGGGGGCTGGGTCTTGAGGATGAGGAGGAGGTCACTTTATAGACAAGTGAGGGGCTGTGAACAGCCTCTGCAAAAGGAGAGGAACAGGAGGGAGCCCGTGGTTGGTGCGTTGGTGTTGTGGGGAGAGGCTGACCTGGGCAGGCTGGAGAATTTGACTTCATCATGTGTCTTGGGGTTGAGGGCATGGTGGAAGTAGCTCGTGGCTGGGCCAGTCCTGGGGATGCCTCTGTTTTGTCTGGGGTGTTGTGACACATGGCTTGCTGAAAGGCATGTCCCTGCCTGGAAGGAGATGACCGCAGACTTCCAGAAGACAGAGGGCCCCTTCTCTGAAACCCTGGAGCTGATAGCTGCTAAGCAGCAGTGCTTCACATCTCCTCTCCTGTGGGGGATCCTCCTGGTGTCGGCAAGGGGCTGGTGTGGAGGCCCAAGCCCTGGCACAGTGTGGTCAGTGGCCTTCGCCCACCAGGGCCTCCTGTGTGGAATTATAGCATGTGGGAGTGCCCATGTGGACTGCAGGGACTTTGGAGATAATCTAGCCTTCCCTGCCTGTTTTCTGGGAAACAGAGGCCTAGTGAGCAGGTCAGAGAGGCCCAGTTTACCAAGTGCAATGTGGGAATCTCTCTCTATGGTTCTTTCTCCTGGGCCTGCCAGGATCTCACTTGATTCAGCAAACTCAACAGAACACTGGCTTACACCTGACTTGTGCCTGGCTCTGGGGACCCAGACCTGGACTTTCCAAGGTCTTCGCCTGCAGTCACCCATGGTCAGCAAGGGGTGGGAGACGGGTGTGGACAGGGTCTGCATGGAGTTTGTATAGGCCCAGGAATGGGAGGCCCAGAAGGGCTTCATGGAGGAGGTGATGTTCAAGCCATGTCTGTACGCACCCACGGTTGCATTTAATCTTTATAAAAGTCCTGTAAAACCAAGGGTTTACAGATGAAGCAACAAGGCTTCAGTGGAGTCCAGCCGATCTTCTACGTACTACTATGAGAATACCTTATCTTGCCTCTTGAGGGGTCGGTTTAGGCTTATGGTGATAATACTAGCAAGCAGCTTCTCAGTGTTGACTACATGCAAGAGCCATTCTTTTGGCAGGGGGAGGAGCAGAGGCAAAGGGAGAGAGAGAATCTTAAGCAGGTTCTATGCTCAGCATGGAGCCATACGTGGGGCTTGATCTCCCCACCCTCAGATCATGACCTGAGCCAAAATCAAGAGTTGGACGCTTAACCCGCTGAGCCTCCCAGGCGCCCCAGGAGCCATTCTAAGTGATAACTCCTTGCAGTCCTCGCAACAACTCTACGGGGTAGATACTATTAACCCCCATTTTACAGATGAGGAAACTGGGGCTCAGACTCTGCATAATTTGCCCCAGTTCACACAGGTAGTTAGGGGCAAACAATAACCAACAACAGTAATAGAGGCTGATCACCGTCACAGTAACGATAGTAACAACAATAGCAGTAACTTGCCCATGGTTGCACAGCAGTAACCATTAGAGTGAAATCTGAACCCACATCTTCCTAAACTGTGATGCTTTTGTTTGTGTAGATGGTCCTATTACACTCATTGTTCTCTGGGGTCCTGGGCCCAGCCCTGCTGGGTGCCATCATCCAGAGGTGGGGCAGAGACCTCCTCTGAGCTCCTCCCTGCCCGCCATGGGAGCGCGCCCCCTTCCTGCCTCGCTGGCGCAGTAGGTGACCCAGGGGAAGGGGCAGGCCCCAGCCTGCACCCAAATAAATAAAATCTCCCTTCCCTGTAAAATTATTAATTTCTCATGACAGGCCTCTGCTACCATGTGCTGTAATAGACAAAGGAATTTTGGATCCGGATCCTCTGGAGAACAGGAAATAGATGAGACACTTTGATTGAAGAGTAAATGGCCCACTAAAATAGCAGTTAATCCTTTTATTATCTTTCCAGCAGCCGTGTGCACAGTTCTTTCATGAGGTAAGCCTTCCCCGCCCCGTCCAACTGTAACACTCCGGGCCCGGCAGCTGGTTTACATTTAGCCTGCGGAGCCTCCGCTCACGCACCAGGCGGGCTGGGAGGCACGGCGAGGAGCCGGCTGCCCCCTGCCCAGGTTCTCCGCGCTCAGGGCAGCCCGGGATGGGATCGGGCCTCGGCTCACAGGGCCCCCGGGCTAGACCGCGCCGTCCGGCCCCCGCTCTGCCCTCGCCGCGGCCCGTCCACGCCGTCCAGAGGAAGCTCCCTAATCTCTCTGCAATATCCTGTTATGTTTCTTATGTTGTCCGAGTTGTCTTAGCCTTATTAAATGTGGGGTTTCATCTGCATTAGGATAGCGAGGATGCGTCCAAGCCAAATACTGCCGCGACGCCTCCAAGACGTTAACTTTGAAAAGATTAATTTCTTGCTTTCTTAGGTTGGCTCTCCCAGACAGTTGGAATTCTGATTGTCTGAGACTGCAGAAATTAGCAGGCTGTGTAGTTTGCTTTTCTGTACATCAAGAAAAAGGCAGGGCGAAAAAGGAAAACCTTTCATAACCTTGGGTTTTAGAAAACAACAGTAATGATAGCAACAATCCCTGCCTTTGTGAAGAGCTTTCCCAGAGCTGTGAGTGCAGTATGGAAGGTGTGTGTAGACAGTGAAAAGCCCAGGCCTGGAGTCACTCCAACCCGGGTCCCCACCAGGGCCTGCCACGTAGCAGCTGTGTGACCTCAGGCAAGGTGACCTAGCCTTTCTGAACTGTAGCACACTCGGTTGTAAAATGGGACTATAATAGTACTCGCCTTTTAAGGATTGTTGTCATTAGGGTTTGAAGAGATGACTTAGGGTGGTGCATCCCCCATCATGCTCTGTCATATCAACCGGTGACTGAGGTGGGCAGGGCTGTCACCCATGCCGGTGACCTTGTCCGGTGTCTGCCAGCAATGGGGAGCACCTGCTCCGTGGCAGACAGTGTCTGCTCAGGGTGACTGGAGCTAGAAGGGGGAACTGGGACAGAGGCATAGGGAGGAGGCTCTGGTCCCTGCCCTCACAGGCCTGGGAGCCTCGAGGCCAGTCTTATATCCTGCCTGGGTTCCTCTGGTAGCTGCATTTGCACTGATCACTGATCCCCATCCCTTATGCCCCTCTCCCCTGTTTGCCACTCTGTCCCCAGTGCCATTGGACCTGGGACCAGGGAAATACATCCCACTGAAAGCTGAGCATTATTGATTGGTCGTGATCAGCCGAGGAACTCAGAACACCAGCCACCTGGCTGGGCCTTCCCAGCTCCCAGAGGGCCAGCCCGGGCCAAATCTACTCTCATCTCCTCTAATCCTGGGTCTTCTGGCTCTCTCTTTACCTCGGTCCCCCAACCCCTGAGAAATAAACAGCACTGGCTGCTGGGAAAGGTGGGAGAGGCAGAAGGAATTGCTCTTTGTTGAGACTCAGGGAGTCTAACACCCTGGCCCAGTGCTAGCCATGTCCCAGTCCATGGTCAAAACTCTGAGGCCCAGAGAGGCTAAATCAGGTCCCAAGGTCACGCAGTCTGCCAAGTGGCAGGGCACAGCTTCCCGTCAGATTTGCCCACCTGTTCTGCCAGGCTGTGAGTTGGAAGTCAGAGGAAAGCTTGACTGGGACAGGGGTGGGGGGTGTCTGAGATCCTATGTTATGGCAAGTCCTCAGGGAGAAGAGAACAAATATATTCTGAGGTATGTGATGTACAACCATGAGTCATCATTCCCATATTTCGGAAGAAGCTGATGTTCACAGATGAAATGGTTTATTCTGGGTCGCCTGGCTCAGCTGCCTGGACCATTCCACAGGCCACACGGCCTTCCACCCACCTGCCTTTGCTCAGCCTCTTCCTTAGCAGAGTCGAGTCCTTGGTGCTTCTCAAACCACAGTGGGGTGGGGGTGGGGGGGGCTGGGCATCTGCTCCTCCCCCACTCCACGTCCTGAGACTAGCCCTGCGGGTTAGTCATGTTTCTGGGCCAACAGACACCCCTGACTCATGTCAACATCTCCAACTCATTCTTGGGAATTTTCCTAGTGCCCGAAATGTGTGAGCAGGTGGGGCTACCAGTCCATCTTCATGTACAGAGCAGAGACAGGGAAGACAGACCCTGAGAGGGTAGTGAGGGGCCCAGGATCCCACAGCAAATGGGGCAGCTTCAGTGGACAGGGAGATTCCAGAAGGGGCTGGTAACCCAAGGTTAGGAAAGGTTAGACTGTGGGAGAGTGACCTCAGACGAGGGCAGAGTCCTCCCCAGAAACACTTGCCTCACCTGAAGGACAGGCGCCCCTGCGCCCTGCGTGCTGGGCCTCATCCTGGATGCTGAGGGTTCTGAGACAATGATGAGGTGATGTGACTTCTGGCACCATAGGAAGGACACCAATTATCCTTGAATCTTATGCTGTTATTGCTGGATGAGGGAGGGAGGGGAGCCAGGAGCTGAGGATTTGAGGTCTGGCTGCATTACCTTGTCTAAGTCAGTCAAGGGGGCTAGAACATTATTGGGCCTTTTTCAGCCTATATAGAGCTTCCACACATGCACTCCTCAGAGTGGAGAAATAATTCCTGGAGACTGGAATCATTATCCCCATTTTACAGATGGAGAAATCTCATGCCCAAGTTCAGGCCTCAAGTGCATCACAGGGTCATATTTGAACCCAGGTCTCAGCCCGACTCCAGAGATGATGTGCTAACCATGACCCTAAGCCACCTCCCAGGCAGAAAACCATCAGCCTGCTTACAATATCAAGAAAATATCCAGATTTGTGCCAGGCCCTGGTGGACCATGGGGTCATAGAAGGGAATCAAACCCAGCTTTTGGCCTGGAGGAGCCCCGTTAAGCAGAGAAACTGATAGACGTGTGCATTTAGCAGTTTTCCCATGCTAGTCACCGATCACCTTGAGAGCCTGTTGCACGTCCCCTGCCCTGCTCATATGATGAGTCCTTTGTGCTGTTTTGGAAGAGAGGGCACTTGCAGGACGAGCAGTGAGACATTTCACCTTCTCTACAATAAGTAAGTCACCCAAAGATAATCTTCCTTTCTGGAGGCTGGGGTTTCCAGTGAGATAAAAAGCTATAAATTGGAGCATGTTTTCAAACCCCTGCCCTTGAAACTGCTGCTGTAAATGAGCAGAGAGGTCAAGCTGGTCCAGTCAGCTTAGGTGCCAAGTCCCCCGACTTTGGAAATGGGACCTGAGCCTCAACTCCTTGTTCTAAGGTGGGAAGGGTGTGGTAGGAAAACTTTTCTGGGCAAAGGCAGCATCTAAGTTAGCATACAGACACGCTCTTTTTAACAACCCTGACTGGGGTCCCTCTTGGGATCAATCAGTTCTCGTGTCTGCTTATTATCAGATGAGGAAGCCGAAGCCCAAAGAGGGTGCATCAGTGGCTCAGGGTCACCCAGCAAGTTAAAGGTAGCCATGCGATGTCTGCTTTATTTCTCCCAGCCCTGAGGCTTCCTCTTGCTCCCAAACTCTGAGAGAGTCTGCACATTCCAGCTCCTTTCGCTCATTTGGGTCTTGGCTTTTGCTGGTCCCTCTGTCTGGAATGCCTTTCCCAGCCCAACAAACTCCTAACCATCATTCACAACCCAGTCCAATGTCCCTTCCCCTACCCCACCCCCCTCCATGCCTCCTGCTCTCCCCACGCATGTTGCCCCTTATATAACAGTGTTTCCTGGTGTGGCCAAGTGTCTTGGGAACCACATGCCCTTTGATGTCTGGCCTGGCCTTGCAGGCAGAAGAGCTAGGCCTGCTCTCTGGTACAGAGGCCCTGCCCTAACGGCGATCTGACCTTCCCACTCCAAGGCTGCATGAGTTCCCTGTGAAGTCACAAGATTGGCAAGGGCCCTAACGATGGGCATGTCCACCCTCTAACCTGGTGCTTAAAAGTTTTTCTGCAGGAAGGCCTGAACTTGAAACCTGCCTTTGCTCCCTGTCAGCCTGTGACCAGGTGTGAATAACTTGACTTTTGTAGGGCCCCGTGTTCTTACCTGTGAAGTGGAGGCAACAGGACAGTCGGGAAGCTTCCATGACATGCCGTGTATGACGTGCTTATGCGGTGCCTGGTATATAGTAAATGCACAGCAAATGGCCCTGTTTGGGGCAGTTTGCATTAGGAAAAGAGCAAAGGGAGAGTCTGAAATGGATAGTAGTCATGCAGTCATGAACATCCCCAGAGGAACAGAAAGGGCTGGTGTAAGTCCCAGCTTGGTTGTGGACTGGCTCTGTGACCTTGGACAGTTCCCCTCCCGGTGCTGAGCCTCAGTTTCCTGAGCTGGGAAATGGGAGAATGTCCAGCAGTCTGTGTTCGGTGAGGGCCCAACAGATGCCAGTGTCTTCTTCCCTCTTGAACCCAGGGCTCCAGCTCCACAGAGCTTGGCTTATACTGGGATGCCTTCCTCGCTCCTCTAGTTTTTAAAAAATCAGACTCAGGGGGCTTTATGAGGAGAGGCTTCCCAGAAGCTCTGGCCTTGTGACGAGATCAGAGACCTGTACGGAGGGAGAAGGGGAGACCCCAGATGGAAATGACTTGCCCAGGGGAAGGGGAGAGGACCTGGAGACAGATGGAGTGGAGGTTCATTCCAGCTCCACTGCTCACTCGCTCCACAACCTTGGGCAAGTCGCTTCACTCCCCAGTATCTTTGTTGTGTCTGTAAAATGACAGCTGTGATGCTTTCCCCAGAAGAGTCTCTGTGCAGGGTAGCAGGGCCATGCTCCACAACCACACAGTGCCCTGCAGGAGGAAGCAAGTTCAGCTCCCGACTCCCAGTCCAGTGCGCCTGCTCACTACCAGGCTCAGAGGACACAGTCACCATCACAGGCGTGCTCCTGCCATCTTGCATGTCGCAGGGTAGCTGCGTGCTCCCCAAACACAATCCCTAGCCTGCAGCGCTCCCGGGGCCCCCTCCCTCCCTGCTCCACAGCCCACCCTCCCCACTGCCACCACCCGCACCGTCCCATCCGCTTCCCCACCCCCACCCCTGCTTTGTCTCCATCCCTGCCCACCTCTTCCTATCGTATTTAAATTCTGAGTCAGGAACCCATGAGCCAAGGGGGACGCCTAACCAGCCCTGAGACCTCAAACAAGTCACGTGGCCTCTGGGAGCCTCAGGTTCCTGTGTGTATAAAGGGGAGACAGTTGTGAGATTAAATGAGATCATGCACGTGGAGCACTTACCTCATGCCTGGCAAATACTTGGCGCTTGAAAACAGGAGCGCTTGTTTTTTTTTTTTTTTGAGTCATCAAACCCAAGGTCTAGCATGCTTAGGGGCACCAAACTTGAGGGTCCGGGAGGAACGCTGGCCAAGTTTTGTGAACTCAGCACCGCTTTATGGAATATGAAAAAAATTAAGGATAAAAAAAACACAGCTGTCTGAATTGAATTTAAAATAATAAAGGGGAAAAAAAGCTTTTTAATTTAATGTAAATGGAATTGAAATGATTCTCTTATTAGAATGAGAAAGTCAGATAAAATCAACAGTGACTCTAAGAAAGTGTCCAGACCTTGTTTTCTGAGAGGGGCATCCTGGAAACGGTAAACTTCATGATTAAGCATTAATAGGCTCTGTCTCCACCGATGGCAGATGGGTTAGCTGAGCTGACTTTATGTGCCTCACTGGGACTGCTGCAGCAATAGAACTCAGCCTCCTGTCCTCATCTGTTTGGTGGGTGATGGTCACGTGACCCCTATGGCCTCAGCCACCTTGGATGCTCCAAGACCCAGGATGCTCAGGAGTCCTTACCTGTGGCCCTCCCTTGGGAGAGAGCCCGGTGCTCATCCGAATTGCCTCTCTCCTCACCCCTGCCAACTTTTCAACAGCTCTGGTGACACCCGCACTGTGGCAGGTTTGATGCTAGAAGCATGAGGTGCAATGTCAAGTGAGGAATGGTCTGGTGGCAAGGGAATTAACACAGAAGAGGGAGAAGGCTTCCCCTAGGATGTCATGAGAGCTGGACTTTGAAGGGTGAGTAGGAGCTTTCCAGGTGTAGATCTCAAGGAAAGGCTTTTCGGGGAAAGAGAACAAAGCGTGATGAAGTTTTGAGATGTGACCGTCTTGACCCTTGTGGGAAGCCTAAGTGTCTTCTAGTGCTTGGAGTGTTACCTCCATGGGGCCGCGAGCAGCAATGGTAGTTGGAATTGGACCTTAAAGGGCCTCCAAGTTCAGTATAAGGAGCTTGGACTCTACCCTGAGGGAAGTGCAAGGGGTGGTGGAAGGGTTCTGAGCAGGAGAGGGACACAGTGAGTGTTAACATGGAGAACACTGGGCATGTGGCGGTATGTAGTCGTCGGAGGGGGAGTGACAGTGGGCAGATGAGGACACGGAGGCCCAGGGAGGAGGCTTCGTCCCCAGGTCCACCAGAGCAGCCCCCCAGCCAGGGCCTGGGCCAGCAGGGCTTGGCCGTCAGCCAGGGCCTGGACCCCAAGGGCCAGGCCAGCTCAGCCCAGCAAGTCACACTGGGGCACTGTGTCCACAAGGTTGGGTAACTGAGCTCAACCCCCGTTGGAAACGGCGTCCGGCACATTTACCAGTGGGAAACGGGAAAGGCATTTCCCATAATGTGGCTCTGTAAAGTTTGCACAACTGTTCTTTGTTTTCCGTCCATCCCACAATAAATCTTCCTCCACTGCCAGGACGGGGCCTCCGTGGTCTGTAAGTGATTACGGCACCGACTGGTGCCTCGCTGCCTCCTCACGATGCATTCTTCTGACGTGGGGAGCGATGCAACGGGAGCCTGTCCCTGGGACTCTGTGGCTTTGCAAGTGGCCATTTCCAAATAGCGAGGAGGTGGCTGCCTGGAGGGGCGCAGCCCACGCCTGCCCTCCACATGCCCCCGGCCCCCTGGACAAATCTGCAGCGCCAGGGGCACAAGCTTGAGAGGGCAGGCATGCGTGGCAGGACAGGGCTGTGCCTTTCTTGCAGATGGGACAGTGGGACTGGGGTCTCTGCAGGCCTGCATTTTGGGGGGCAACACCTGAAAGTCTCTGCTGGGCCTGGAGCAAGGCGAGCACCCAGTGAGTGTCTGTTCAACTGATGAACCATCCACAGCCTCTTCATTTTATCAGAGTGGAAAATAGGGTTTTGGAGCTGAATAAAACATTTGCACCTTCCCGGAGCCTGGGCGGGGCCCTGGGATGCAGGGTTTTGATGGGGGGTTCCTGTGCTGGGGGAATGCACAGGGCAGTGGCAGGACCCCTGTTTTATAGTGAGGTCACTGAGATCCAGAGCTTCTGCTAGCTGGCCAGGTGTCCCTTCTGGGACTCCACCTCATATCCTTGGCTCCCTGCTCCATGATCTTCCCACTGCGCACGGTTGCCTTTGCACCCCCCATTTAACCGTGAGTCTCTGCTTCCCAGAATCTACTGAACCCAAGTTTTAGGAGTCATTTTGACCCACGGGGTCAAAAACCCTGACCAGGTTTAGTTGCTGCTGACTATGATAGCAATTAGGAGACAAGAGGGTTAGCTCCGGGAAGAAAAATGAGTCTGCTGGGCCTCAGATACTTCCTCAAGATCCCCCTCCCCTTGCACGCCCTACTACCTGCCCCCATTCCTTCTCTCCAGGCATCCAGGACAAGAAGAGGTGGGTCACTGAGGCCATAAATCCGAATGCCTGTTTGTACTTCTGCTGTTTGCCTATGGGGAAACAGGCCCTTAGAGAGGATTTGGTTCATTGAAGATCACAGAACAAAGGAAGGAAAGCTCAGCTCCCTGGCCTCCCAGCCCGGGCCCTTCCCACTATACAGACGCACCACCAGTTGAGGACCTACTAGGTGCTAGGCCCCATGTTGAGGGCTTGGATACATTGTCTTCATCTGTACCGTCACTGCCTCCCCTGTCCTGAGAGAACACAGGCCTGTGTGGTGTCTGCACCGAGGAAGAACCTTCGGGAAATCTCATCTGTTGCTGCTCCCAAGCCCTGCAGCACTCTTTGACAGATGGGGACCTGATGCCCCACTAGAGGTCGCCCAGTAGGGGATGGCATGTGGCTTGTGCAGCCTACATGTGTCAGTGTTGCCTTCCCTCCCGGCAGGGTCTGGTTCAGGAAGCCCTGCCCAGCAGCCTCCGGGGAGACTCTAACCTCACACCTCTACATGCAGTGGAAAAGCACAATGATGGATCACTGCGGGCATTAGGCCCTGAGAAGCCTGGCTTGTGCAGAAGCCCAGTGGCATGCACTTCCCCTGTTTGCCTCTGCCCCTCACTTTCTTCATGCACACAAAGCCACCTGGTCTCAGGATCTCAATTTCTTCATCTGTGTGAGGAGGACTGGACTTAGTTCAAAGCTCTTAGGACTCAGGGCCCTGATTTGGGCAGTACAGGGAGAGACAGCGTGGCCCAGGGGTTCAGAGCTCGGTTCCCTCCCCAGCTCCGCACTCAAACTGCCTTGTGGCTCTGGGAAAGTCCCGGACCCCTTTGGGCCCTCAGTTTCCTCACCTATAAAATGGAAGGTTTGGACTCCAGGATTCCTACGATCCTTTGAACTCAAGACTTTTAGACCCCCATCTTTATCTTTCTGCATTCCTGGCAGGGCCCCAGGGAGGAGGAAGGAGATGGAGGACAAGGAGGGGGCAGGCGTGGGGCCCCCCATGAGCCCTTTGTTATCTCCTTCCATGTTCCTCTTTGTTGCTCTGCTCCAGTCACCTGGCTCTTGGCTGTTCTCCCAACGTGCCAAGTTCATTCCCACCTCAGGCTCTTTGCTTGGTTCTTCCCCTCTGCCCCACGTGCTCTTGCCCCAGCCCCTCCTCCGTCCACGTGGGCCACTGCTCCCACGCCCTGCCACAGCTGTTCATGGGTTCAGTCTCCACCGGTTCTGTTTTTGTGACCGCGGGCCCACAGATGGAGCAAGAGAGCAGTTCTGTATTAATTGATGACCAAAATGCCTGACAGCCATGGAGGCAACAAGGGAAATGATTAAACTACCCGAAAGCAGCTACCTTAAAGTGTGAGGCAGGAAGCAATGTGGTATTTGTTAGGAATGTGCTCTCCTCCAGATCCTGGATTAAGCCCTTTGTTCATGTTCTCTCGGTGAATTTTTGTTGTTGGCGTTACTGCCCCATTCTATGGATGAGCAGACCGAAGCTCAGAGAAGTTAAGTGTTGGGATACCAAACCCTGGCCTCCTCCCACTGCTCCAGGACGCCCCCTGTGTCCACACGATTTTCTGAAATTGTGAGCTGATTACTCCTTGTTTTCACTGAGCTCACCCCAGAGGACCCCTGACGAGGGCACTTTGTTACTGTGTCTTCTCAAAAGCAATCACATGGAATCTGGGCTTTTCATGGATTTGGAGCCAGTCTTTCCAGTTCACCTGTGCTGGGTGGTGGGAAGGGGTTCCTCTATCAGGAATTAGCACCATGAGCCCAGTCCCCATGTCCCACTTTCCTGGCTTCTATGTGCAAGAAGATAGCTGACCTCACAGCTTAGGGGAGACTTACAGCCGTCAGAGGAAAGGAGTGGTTTGGGAGCAGCTGCCTGGAGCTCCAGCCCTGAGAAAGGGTCAGTATGCTCATGACGGCACACCCTGGGGCAGAAGAGAAAATGTGGGGAGGTCCTGTAGCCAGTAAGAGTTGCAGTGGCGACTTGAATCCAAGTAAGCCTGCAGGTATAACCGCTCCTTAGGAAGATCTAGACCCTGCCCTCAAGGTTCCTGGAATCCAGGTTCCATGTCTAAGGTCTTGCCTGATCCCTTCTTTGTCATGACCTAGGCTGGGCAAGTTATTTCCTTATTCTGATCTCAGTTTCCTCATCTGTTTTGTGGGAATGATAATCCTGCCTTCTCTGGGTGGAATTGCTTATGGCTCCTCACCCCATGTCATTCTCATAACAAATTCACGTCTTTGGGAACATTGCCCCATCTTCACAGTGAGGACCCTGGGGCCTGGACAGGCAGGGTGACCAGCAGAGGGTCACACGGTAGGCCCACCGTCATAGCCGGGGTCACACAGTGGGTCATACAGTGGGTCAGCAGCCCTGCTCAGAGTCATACATCGGGTCAGCAGCTATACCCAGGGTCACACAGTGGGTCAGCAGCCCTGCCCAGGGTCCTACATCAATTGGGTCAGCAGCTATACCCAGGGTCACACAGTGGGTCAGCAGCCCTGCCCAGGGCCGCGCAGTGGGTCTGCTTTCATGCCCAGGGCCGCACAGTGGGTCAGCAGCCCTGCCCAGGGCCGCGCAGTGGGTCAGCAGCCCTGCCCAGGGCGTGCTGTTCCCCTGCCACACCTCTCCTTTGAGTTCTGTCGGCTGTTGTGCAGGGCTATGATGGTGTTTCTCAGGCCCGCTCTGCGGCACTGCCCCCACAGTGAGCCTAGCCCAAGGGCTGGAGGAAGACGAGGTGTGGTCCTGAGGCCTGAGGAACAGAGGGTCTGCCGCCTGCAGTCAACACCTCTGTCAGGAAGTTCTCGGCTCGTGCCTTCAAAGCGCCAGCCTTTAATTGTCTCCACATTGTGAACCCAGGAAGGTTTGTCCTGACAACTGGTTGGTGAAATCAGCCAGGAGATCCCCCTCCCACAGCCTTTCAAGAGCTGTCTGAGGTGGTTACCGAAGGGTATAAATTAGATTCACCTGGCAAGACCCCACTTCCCCCTGGAATATTCGTGAAAACGCTCCCATTGGGTCCTGTCAGAGAAGCACGTCTGAGGCCTGGGCCCCCAGGAAGCTGGGCGAGTGAGAAGTAGGAGCTTCCCGTACTCACTGGCGAGGTGGTGAAGTGAACAGGGCCTCATCATGGCATTTGCCGACCCCCATCTAGCTTCGGCTTCTTCCTCCATAAAAATACTAAAAATTAACATTTTATAACGGCATTGGCATAAAGTCACATTCGTATTATTTATGTATTAAAACATTTTTTTTGACCTAGAAGTTCCTTTTTTTCTTCCTATTTTAAATTAAAACATTTTCATGAGTCCCTGAAAATACTGTGGACTCTAGCCACCGTGCCTACATGCCTGGTGGATAAGTCAGCCCAGAAGCTGAGCCTGCAGAGGTTGCAAGTCCACCCCTTCCTTTCTCTGGGCTTGTTTCATCCTCTTTGAAGAGGGTTAGGTGCAGGAAACACCAGAAAATTCTGTTGTGATGTTCTAGTCTGTTCCTTCCTATACTGGTCCATTTTTTCTCCCTTATCCTTTTTTTTTTTTAAAGATTTTATTTATTTATTTGACAGAGTGAGAGACAGTGAGAGAGGGAACACAGGCAGGGGGAGTGGGAGAGGGAGAAGCAGACTTTCCGCTGAGCAGAGAGCCTGATGCTGGGCTCGATCCCAGGATCCCAGGACCCTGGGATCATGACCTGAGCCGAAGGCAGCCGTTTAACCGACTGAGCCACCCAGGCGCCCCTCCCCTTATCCTTGAGTTCTTGGCTTCCATTAAGGATTCATGGGGCGCCTGGGTGGCTCAGTTGGTTGAACGACTGCCTTCGGCTCAGGTCATGATCCTGGAGTCCCGGGATCGAGTCCCACATCGGGCTCCCTGCTCAGCAGGAAGTCTGCTTCTCCCTCTGACCCTCTTCCCTCTCGTGCTCTCTGTCTCTCATTCTCTCTCTCTCAAATAAATAAATAAATAAAATCTTTAAAAAAAAAATTTCTAAAAGAGCAGTTAAATAGGGTGCCTGAGTGGCTCAGTTGGTTAAGCGACTGCCTTCGGCTCAGGTCATGATCCTGGAGTCCCGGGATCGAGTCCCGCATCGGGCTCCCTGCTCAGCAGGGGGTCTGCTTCTCCCTCTGACCTTCCTCTCTCTCATGCTCTCTACCATTCTCTCTCTCTCTCTCAATAAATAAATAAAATCTTTTTTAAAAAAAGGATTCATGGACATTCACAAAAAAAGATCTATATATAGTTGAACTGATGTAGATGAGAGAAAAGGACATAAATGCACAAAAAACCTAAGCCTGTTTAGTTATTATGATTGAACCTGTGTTTTCTTGGAGCTTCCTGGAAGCCACGGCAAAGAAGGCGGCTTGTTGAATTGCAAGTTCTGGGCTGTCTGGGAAAGGAAGAAGAGCAACCAGCTTGTGTTTTGGGGCCAGTTTTGTCTGGATCTCAAACTCTTATGAGGCCATGGTGAGAGTCCCCCAAGCTGATGGCTGGAGGAAGGCGGTTGAATTGATTGTTGATAATACAGAATCACTGAACGAAACAGTAGACTTTATTCTCACCGATAATTTTGCTAATGTTCTTTGAGAAAAGCCAGGGGCAAGTAAAGACTGGCAGTGAAGGTACCTTACCTGTGTCCTCTAGGCTATATGCTGTGCTCTTAGTCTGTCCACCCCCTTTCACAGATGAAGAAACCGAGGCTTAGAGAAGCTAAGTAACTTGACTCTGATCTTCCAGTGGGACCTGACTTCTATGGCAAATGGCCATTCTCTGCAGACTTCACACTTCAGTTTACTACTTGGGGCACATTCGGTCCCTTCTTCAGGGAGCTCGTAACCTAGGGGACTCTATGGATCTTAAAAAGAAGAGGGCAAGGCTGTGTGCTGCGTGCTCTGAGGGAGCCGAGTCCTAGGAGAAGGAGCAGCTCTCAGCCTGGGCATCAGGGAGGGGGAGTCAGCATAGCATCATGGAGGAGGTGAGACAGGGCACCCCAGGAGGCAGTACTAGCCCGGGCCTGGAGGGGAGATGTGACACCTTGGTCAAAGCTGTGGCAGAGTGAAGAGAGGCAGCTGCCTGCCGGGTTTCTGACTTACAAGCAGAAGAAACCAGCTCTGGCTATAATGAGCCCTGTGTCCCCCTCTGTCCACCACCCCCTAGAATTTATTGGCAGGCCCTTGTGCCCACAGACCCATGTAAGGAAAGAGGAGCAGATTTTGAGGACAGGCGGGATCTCACTTTTCCCAGGGGTCTGGAAACAGGGATCCTACACCTGGTTCTCTAAGAGACAACAGAAAGTCCAGACACCTCTGTGCTCTCACTCCAGGGCGAAAGCTGTGGCAGGGCATCCCACTGGCCAGGCCCGTCTCTGGTCTCCCTCAGGCTGACAGGGTGTTGCTTCCTCCTTTGTGGAAGGCATGAAGGTCCTCCCTGTTCACACCATCACTTCCCACACCGAGGGATTCTTCAGTCTGGGGGAAACTGGGCAGCCAGTCAAACCAGCACATCTGTGAGCTACAGAAATGATTGGAGCCGAGAGATACCCAGGAGGGACCGTGGACAGAAGGGGATGGGGAGGCCGTTAAATGAGGGATTGGCACTCCGCTCTGGCCTGGGTTCATTGAGGGGACGCTGGTACAGCCTTGGCAGCGCAGGGGTGGAAGGTGTGAGCTGGTTTGGGGCATGCTGAGTAGGGAGGTGCTGGCCAGAGGACCGCTGGGTTGGGGGGATATGCAAGGAAATGGGGTGTCATCAGCCTGGAGGTGGACCTGGTCAGTGATAGGGAAGAGAGCCTTTATAGGATGGGGGAGGCAGAGGCCAGGGGGAGAGAAGTAAGGGGTTTGGATGGCTAGGTAGAGCAGACTGGTGGGTAGAGTAGGCTGAAGAGTTGAGTGATGAGTTTGGTTTCAAGGGAGAGAACCTTGGACTTGTTGGAATTTGGATAAGACAGGATGGAGGAGAACAAGGAAGTTTGGGAGAGGCTGAGATGGACGGTGGAGGGAAACTGCCTGCACGGTGGGCTGGGTGACTTGGGTAGGGGAGGGCATGGTGCAGGGTGTGTACGTGAGTGTTGTGGTCATTTGCCTTCTCTGCAGCTGGATCGATGCAGGCAGAGCTGATCTGTGGATTTGCCCCAAGAGTGCGGTTGTACTGGGCAATGGCTGAGAACCTGGGGAAGACAGTAAGAGGCATCCGAGCTGGGCAGGGAGGGAAGTGAAGGCCCAAGAAACCCAGTGGATGGGAAGCCAGTGCAGACAGGAGGCCAGTGGGTGAACTAGCTGAAAGGAAAGGTAGGTGTGGTCACTGTGCTTGGGCATTTTACATGTGTTGTCTTGAACTGGGAGATGTGTTATTATCTCTCTTTTGTGGATAAGGAAACTGAGGCACAGAGAGTTTAGGTAACTTACCTGTGGTCACGCAATTAGTGCTGGAACTAAGTTTGTCCCTGCAGTCTGACCTCCTCCTGCTGAGTGCGGAACGGGGAGGTGCCCAGGGAGCACTTCTCTGGAAGCCAGGGAGGAAAGGGGGTGGGTTTTCAGAAGGTGGGAAAGGAACACTGAACATCTGAAATGAAGAAGCAGAGAAAACTGGGCTCTCCCACTGGAAGCGCTTGGTGGAGTCATGGGGGACAGTGAGGGCAGTGTGGGGTGATGGTGATTTGGGTCATCCTTGCCTAGTTGACTGGCTGGATCACATAGTAGGGGATGGTTTGGGGTGTTCGCTCACCTGGGCCCTCTCAGACTCTCGAATCTGTCCCCCACTGACCAGGCTTTCCCATTCTCCAGGAAGAGATAGCAGGCCGGAGGGCTGGGTACCTCTGCATTCTGCCGGGATAAGGGGAGGGCCCTCACTAAGTCCTCTGTGCATCAGCTCCTGCACCGTCCCTAGTGCCCTGGGCTGGTGCACGGGCTAGCTCAGAGCAACTTCTGTGTGTGTGCGGCCACATCTGTGTGGGTCCATTCAGTTCCATGTGCCTGCTCTGGGCCTGCTTTGTGCAGAATGTTGGCCACACAGCAAGGAGTCCTGCCCTGGAGATGCTCATGGTCTAGAGGGGGGACAGACAGGGACCCAAGTTACAAGACCCCATGATGAATCCCCTGGAGGAAAATAAATGGGAACCCAGAGGAGAGGATTTAATCCAGGGTGGAGAGGCTCCTGGAAGGAAGCTGGATAAGAGTCATCCAAAAGCAAAAGGATGGGAAGGGTGTCCCAAGGAGAGGGAGCAGCATAAGAAAAGGCCTGGAGATGAGAGCTGCAAGTGACCCGGAAGACGGCGTGGTGGAGAGGTGAGCAGGGCAGTATCGGAGGACCTCGTGGGTCACATGGAGGAGCCTGGGCTTTGCCTGCAGGGCTGCAGAGACCTCAGAGAGGGTTGAAGCAGGAGGGCCATGCGGTGTGTGTGAACATACGTGTGCATACGCTTCCTGTGCCTCACAAGAGCCAACATGCATGCAGTCATGCCAGGGCACTGACTAAAATCTCTGCCCCACTCTTGGTAATTAACAGGTAATGACTTGATTCTAGAGGCTTTTCCAAGAACGTAGTGTCTTTGGTTTGCAGTTTCTCAGGGTTTAATAACCCCTTTCTCCAAATTTATAGAGGCTGCTGGAGAACACTGCGCTTGCAGGCGGTTTTCCAACTTGGCCCAAGAACCCTCAGTGCCGGGCCAGGGTGTCCACTGAGGACCCCTTGCAAGATGTCAGGGCCAGACGGGGCTGCCTGCTCTGCACCTGGAGTGATTGCGTGGTTTGTTGAGAGGGACCTTCCGAAGGAGCCCAAGCTTTGGGTCAGGTGGGCATCCCCCCCTCTTGTGGGCCTGTGGTCAAACCCTGGCTGAACTCAGTCCTCCTCCTTTTAACCATATTTGTGTCTAGACCCCGCGGCTAGGCAAGGATCACCGTGGCCCTCATTAACGGTACGGCTGGAACCACGAATATGGCTTCGACATGGGGGCAGCATGGGGCTGCTTTCTTTATTAGCGACCCCAGACGTTAGGATCTCATCACCTCCCCGGTCAGATAGGGAGTGGGGAGTTGTCTCCCCAGAACGAATCCCCAGGGGCCGCTGTGCTGTGTGGCACTGGGAAAGTTTCTTTACCTTTCTGAAGCTTCCATTTCGTCCTTCGTAAAGTGGTGCTTAGGGGGCTGTCCCAGGAGCAGACCCTGAGGGAGGCTGTGTGTACAAGTGGTCTCCTAGGGGAGACGGGGAGGGAGGGTCTGCACTGTGATGGTAGTGATACCTGGCTTCCAGGGTGGAGAGGGCTTTATTCTCATTCCACAGTCATCTGCTGAGCCCTTGGAACACAGCCAGCAATGTGTGAAGTGCTGGGGACAAAGCACTGAATGGGACCTAGGACAAAGACAGTCGGGGGGGTGGGGGGAAGTACTTGCAGGGGAAGCTGACCGAAGGCCCAGAGACATCTGGCAAAAGTGAGGCTCAGAGCTGCCCTTGACCAGGGCCTCAGAGAGAGTGACCTTGAAGGAACTTGGAGCAGGACCACAGAAGTGGAGGTCAGAAGTGCGAAAGGCCTGGAGGTGGGTGAGGCCCTGTCCTGGATCGCAGCGTCCTACTGTCAGGAGCTCCGGGAGCAAGGGGGCAGCGGGGCGGGGGCAGCAAGGTCTGTTTGCACAGGCTGACTGCTCTGTGACAATTGTTGCTGTCATTGTCATTGTCTTGTAATTTGTTCAGCAGCTTGCCTGGCATGGAATGCCTGTTTCTGCCATTTCTAAAAAAAGCCCCTCACATGCCAGGCTTGCCGAGTGACCAGAGGGAGACCTGCGGCCTCCGGCATTAGCCTGAGCTGCCCCCAGGGGATGTGTTCAGGGTCACTCACGTCCCTGTCTAGGACAGCATGGAGCCCTCCTCCCCTGAGGAGCTCTGCCCGTGGCTGTCTGGCTTCTGGAGATCCCCCGTGCCTCTGAGGGCCTGCATCTGTATGCATTTGCCTGTCTCTGGGTGCTCATCAGCATGTCTCTAACTGTATGTACTTGTCGGGTGTGTGTGCACGAGCACGCCTGCACATTAGTATCTGCGGCCATGTTTGCGTGGTTGAATGTGTCTCCAGGCGCCAGGGTATCCTGGATGATCCTGTGCGTGCGTTGGTTTGTGACTCTGTGACTGTAAGGGGTGTGTGTCTGTATTTTCCCTGGCCAGAGAGGCCAGGGGAGCACCACTGAGAAGGGCTGGCTGGATTCGGGTCCGAGGGGTGGTAGGTACAAATGCGGAGTGAGGAAGCTTCTCCCCACTGTCCTTGCCCCGTTCTCAAAACTCACGGGAGGAAACTGTCAGGAAGCAAGTTCCGCTGAGCACCAGGAATGACTTTCTCACAGGCAGGACCTTCCCCAGTGGAGGGCAAGGGTGGAGTTCTTATCCCAAAGTGTGGGAGAAGAGGCTGACCTGCCACTTGGCAATCCCATTCTGCACACACTCCGTGCACCTGCTTGTTCTGCACAGCCCTGGCTCCGGGCCCTGAGAATAGTGATAGTGCTACTACCACTACTAGCAATAACAGCTAAGAGAGATGGAGCCCTTACTGGGCTAGGCATTGTTCTAAGCTCGCTAACGCACTTGAGCCAGGTGCTAATTTACAGATGCGAAACAGAGGCCCGACTCATGGAGCAGCTTGCCTGGGGTCCACACAGCAAAGCAGAGGCCCAGCTAGGAGTGCAACCCACGTCCCTGAGTCAAGAGGACTTGAACTGCCAGCCCGCCTCCCTTGCCCCAGCGCCAGGCGGTGGTGCCACCCAGGGCTTGGAAGAGGCTCGCTTCTGTCCCCAGAGTTCATGTGCATCCAAGAGGTGCCCCGGCCGTCCCCCCTGTTCCCTGCCAGCCATCCTCTGAGAGCTCTTAGCGCTAGGGCCAGGTTATTAATCACCAAGGCCCAGAGGCCTCCACAGTGCCGGCTGAGGATTTTAAACCACAGGGAATGTAAAGGGCCGCTGACTGCACAGGGGCTGTTGGCCATGGTGCTTGCTGCCTGACGCAGTTTCTCCTCCGACACGGCCTGAAAACAGCACCCTGCCACAGCCCCCAGGGACCCAGGGGCACGAGACAGAAAGCGCAGCTTGGGAGGAGCGATGTGAGTGGTGTGGGTCCCTGCCCTGAAACTCTCCTTATCGTTATCAATAGCAATACAGGTTTCCCCTGCTATTGGAAAATAGACTGTTCCTATGAAAACTTTCATAAGCCAAAATGCAGGTCTTTCAGAAATGCCAAGTGGCATAACGCGAACTTTCGGAAAGCGGAGGATACCTGGCAGTAAAAAGAGCAAATGCTTCCTTACTGCTTAGTACATGCCAGAGACTATGCTCAGTTAGGATTGGCTCCCAACGCCCCAGGAGGGAGGTGTCACTATCCCTGTTTTACAGATGAAGGAACGGAAGCTTGGGAAAAAGGAGAGAATTGCCAAGGGCACACGCCAGGAGGTAGAGCACCAGGCTTTAAACCCGCACTGATTAGCCCCAGAGTCCTTACTCATGTTTACATTTTTTTAAATTACATCATATTCGATACAGTCAAAAGCATACATGCAAATATGTGTACATAATAAAGCGTAGCAAAATGAACATCCATGAATTTCTGGAACCACTGTTCTTTTTCTGCATAGCATTCTCTGCTTTTCTTGACCTCGTTTCATCACACATATATATCCATAAACAAGGCATTGTTTAGTTTTGCTTGGTTTAAAACTTTATAAAAATAGTATCGGGCTATATGTGGTCTTTGCAAGTGTTTCACATAATATTATGTTTTTAAGATTTTATCCTTTTTATTGTATGTAGCTGTAATTCATTCATTTTCACTACTGTGTAATACTGCATTGTGTGAATAATCCAAGCTTTAATCATTTTCTTGTTGATGGACATTTGGGTTGTTTCGGTTTTTTGCTAGTTCGCAGTGCTGCTGTGAACATTTATCTGTCTTCATGTGTCTTTCTAGGCCAGTGAAAGAGTTTCACTAGAATGTGTGCCTGGAAATGCAATTGCTGGGTCAGGAAACGTAAGATGGTGCCACACTGTTTCCAGAAGTGGTTTTATCAGTTTACACTTCCACTTACAATACAAGTACCCCCTGCTCTTCAGAAGTTCACATTATGCCACTTGACTTTCTTGAAAGTCTTTACAGTAGTACCTGTTTTCGCTAACCAAAAGAGGAAGACGATTTTCACTTTTATAGAAAAAAAAAAAAAGCTGAGGGACGCCTGGGTGGCTCAGTCGGTTGAGCGTCTGCTTTCGGCTCAGGTCATGATCCCAGGGTCCTGGGATTGAGTCCCACATCGGGCTCCCTGCTCAGTGGGGAGCCTGCTTCTCCCTCTGCCCTTCCCCCTGCTTGTGCTCTCTCTCTCTCAAATAAATAAATAAATAAAATCTTAAAAAAAAAAAAACTGAAGCAGTGTTTAGGGTTTGTTTTGCAGCAAGCTATTCTATAATAGCAGCCCCAGCAGCCGGCGGGGCGCCGCCATGCTCCTTCCCTGGGACCCACACACAGAATCTCAGCATCAAGCTGCGGGGCTTTGAACGGTGTCCGTGAGCATCTGTGCTGTATCTCCACGTATTTTGTGCATCTCTTAGCACAAGGTGTCCTAAGGTATCAGAAAAACCTGAGAGAGGTCTCATAGGACGCTCTGTTTTTAGATAGTGGAGGAAACCTGTACATAGAAGTTCTGTTGTTCCACACCCTCAAAAACATTATGTAATTTTGTCAGTCTGGTGGGTGTAAAATGGTGTCTGTCTGCTGTTCTTAATTTTTATTTAGCTGATTACTAATGATTATCAGTACCTTTTCATAATTTGTGGGCCATTCATGTTTCTTCTTCTGCAAAATGCCTTCAGTGTCCTTTGCCCATTTTTCTATTGGTTGTTTGCTTTTTTTCTTATTGGTTTATAGGAATTCTTGATCTTATTTGCCAGTTTGTGACTTAAAATTTCTTTTGTTGATTGTGTTTTTCTTGAGCAGGAGGTCTTAATTTTAATGAGTTGAATTCATGAATCTTTCTTTTTATTGTTTATATCTTTTGGGTTTGTTATAAGAAATCCTTCTCTACCTTGATGTTACAAATAAGTGATCTTGTATCGTAATGGGAGGATTTATTTTAAAGTTTTTAAAGCATTAACATTTTACCCTCATTTAAGGTTTTATTTATTTTTTTTTTCCTACTTGATTTTTTTTATTGTTATGTTAATCACCATATATTACATCATTAGTTTTTGGTGCAGTGTTCCATGATTCATTGTTTGTTCATAACACCCAGTGCTCCATGCAGAACGTGCCCTCCTCAATGCCCATCACCAGGCTAACCCATCCCCCTACCCCCCTCCCCTCTAGAACCCTCAGTTTGTTTTTCAGAGTCCATCATCTCTCATGGTTCCTCTCCCCCTCTGACATACTCCCCTTTTCTTCCTCTCCTGTTATCTTCTTCTTTTTCTTTTTTCTCAAAATATGTTGCATTATTTGTTTCAGAAGTACAGATCTGTGATTCAACAGTCTTGCACAATTCACAGCGCTCACCATAGCACATACCCTCCCCAATGTCTATCACCCAGCCACCCCCTCCCTCCCACCCCCAACCACTCCAGTAACACTCAGTTTCTTTCCTGAGATTAAGAATTCCTCATATCAGTGAGGTCATGTGATACATGTCTTTCTCTGATTGACTTATTTCACTCAGCATAACACCCTCCAGTTCCATCCACGTCGTTGCAAATGGCAAGATCTCATTCCTTTTGATGGCTGCATAATATTCCATTGTGTATATAAACCACATCTTCTTTATCCATTCGTCTGTCGATGGGCATCTTGGCTCTTTCCACAGTTTGGCTATGGTGGACATTGCTGCTATAAACATTGGGGTACATGTACCCCTTCGGGTCCCTACATTTGTATCTTTGTGGTAAATACCCAGTAGTGCAATTGCTGGATCGAACGGTAGCTCTAATTTCAACTGTTTGAGGAACCTCCATACTGTTTTCCAGAGGGGTTGCACCAGCTTGCATTCCCACCAACAGTGTAGGAGGGTTCCCCTTTCTCCACATCCCCGCCAACATCTGTCGTTCCCTGACTTGTTAATTTTAGCCATTCTGACGGGTGTGAGGTGGTATCTCATTGAGGTTTTGATTTGGATTTCCCTGATGCCAAGCGATGTTGAGCACTTTTTCATGTGCCTGTTGGCCATTTGGATGTCTTCTTTGGAGAAATGTCTGTTCATGTCTTCTGCCCATTTCTTGATTGGATTATTTGTTCTTTGGGTGTTGAGTTTGATAAGTTCTTTATAGATTTTGGATACTAGCCCTTTATCTGATATGTCATTTGCAAATATTTTCTCCCATTCTGTCGGTTGTCTTTTGGTTTTGTGGACTGTTTCTTTTGCTGTGCAGAAGCTTTTTATCTTGATGAAATCCCAATAGTTCATTTTTGCCCTGGCTTCCCGTGCCTTTGGCGATGTTTCTAGGAAGAAGTTGCTGCGGCTAAGGTCGAAAAGGTTGCTACCTGTGTTCTCCTTTAGGATTTGGATGGACTCCTGTCTCACGTTTAGGTCTTTCAACCATTTGGAGTCTATTTTTGTGTGTGGTGTAAGGAAATGGTCCAGTTTCATTCTTCTGCATGTGGCTGTCCAATTTTCCCAACACCATTTGTTGAAGAGACTGTCTTTTTGCCATTGGACATTCTTTCCTGCTTTGTCAAAAATAAGTTGACCATAGAGTTGAGGGTCCATTTCTGGGCTCTCAATTCTGTTCCATTGATCTATGTGTCTGTTTTTGTGCCAGTACCATACTGTCTTGATGATGACAGCTTTGTAATAGAGCTGGAAGTCCGGAATTGTGATGCCGCCGGCTTTGCTTTTCTTTTTCAGTATTCCTCTGGCTATTCTGGGTCTCTTCTGGTTCCATACAAATTTTAGGATTATTTGTTCCATTTCTTTGAAAAAAGTGGATGGTATTTTGATGGGGATTGCATTGAATGTGTAGATTGCTCTAGGTAACATTGACATCTTCACAATGTTGATTCTCCCAATCCATGAGCATGGAACGTTTTTCCATTTCTTTGTGTCTTCTTCAATTTCTTTCCTGAGTATTTTATAGTTTTCTGAGTACAGATCCTTTGCCTCTTTGGTTAGATTTATTCCTAGGTATCTAATGGTTTTGGGTGCAATTGTAAATGGGATAGACTCCTTGATTTGTCTCTCTTCTGTCTTGTTGTTGGTGTATAGGAATGCCACTGATTTCTGTGCATTGATTTTATATCCTGCTACTTTACTGAATTCCTGTATGATTTCTAGCAGTTTTGGGGTGGAGTCTTTTGGGTTTTCCACATACAGTATCATATCATCTGCAAAGAGTGAGAGTTTGACTTCCTCTTTGCCGATTTGGATGCCTTTGATTTCTTTTTGTTGTCTGATTGCTGTGGCTAGGACTTCTAATACTATGTTGAATAGCAGTGGTGAGAGTGGACATCCCTGCCGCGTTCCTGACCTTAGGGGAAAAGCTCTCAGCCTTTCCCCATTGAGAATGATATTCGCTGTAGGTTTTTCGTAGATGGCTTTTATGATATTGAGGTATGTACCCTCTATCCCTATACTCTGAAGAGTTTTGATCAAGAAAGGATGTTGTACTTTGTCAAATGCTTTTTCTGCATCTATTGAGAGGATCATATGATTCTTGTTCTTTCTTTTGTTAATGTATTGTATCACGTTGATTGATTTGCGGATGTTGAACCAGCCTTGCAGCCCAGGGATAAATCCCACTTGGTCGTGGTGAATAATCCTTTTAATGTACTGTTGGATCCTATTGGCTAGTATTTTGGTGAGAATTTTTGCATCCATGTTCATCAAGGATATTGGTCTGTAATTCTCTTTTTTGATGGGGTCTTTGTCTGGTTTTGGGATCAAGGTAATGCTGGCCTCATAAAATGAGTTTGGAAGTTTCCCTTCCATTTCTATTTTTTGGAACAGTTTCAGGAGAATAGGTATTAATTCTTCTTGAAATGTCTGATAGAATTCCCCTGGGAAGCCATCTGGCCCTGGGCTTTTGTTTCTTGGGAGATTTTTGATGACTGTTTCAATTTCCTTAGTGGTTATAGGTCTGTTCAGGTTTTCTATTTCTTCCTGGTTCAATTTTGGTAGTTGATACATCTCTAGGAATGCACCCATTTCTTCCAGGTTATCTAATTTGCTGGCATAGAGTTGCTCATAATATGTTCTTATAATTGTTTGTATTTCTTTGGTGTTGCTTGTGATCTCTCCTCTTTCATTCATGATTTTGTTGATTTGGGTCATTTCTCTTTTCTTTTTGATCAGTCTGGCCAGGGGTTTATCAATCTTGTTAATTCTTTCAAAGAACCAGCTCCTAGTTTCGTTGATCTGTTCTACTGTTCTTTTGGTTTCTAGTTCATTGATTTCTGCTCTGATCTTTATGATTTCTCTTCTCCTGCTGGGTTTAGGCTTTCTTTGCTGTTCTTTCTCCAGCTCCTTTAGGTGTAGGGTTAGGTTGTGTATTTGAGACCTTTCTTGTTTCTTGAGAAAGGCTTGTATTGCTATATACTTTTCTCTCAGGACTGCCTTTGCTGTATCCCAAAGATTTTGAACAGTTGTGTTTTCATTTTCATTGGTTTCCAGGAATTTTTTTAATTCTTCTTTAATTTCTTGGTTGACCCATTCATTCTTTAGTAGGATGCTCTTTAGCCTCCATGTATTTGAGTTCTTTCCGACTTTCCTCTTGTGGTTGAGTTCTAGTTTCAAAGCATTGTGGTCTGAAAATATGCAGGGAATGATCCCAATCTTTTGGTACCGATTGAGACCTGATTTGTGACCTAGGATGTGATCAATTCTGGAGAATGTTCCATGGGCACTAGAGAAGAATGTGTATTCCGTTGCTTTGGGATGGAATGTTCTGAATATGTCTGTGAAGTCCATTTGGTCCAGTGTGTCATTTAAAGTCTTTATTTCCTTGTTGATCTTTTGCTTAGATGATCTGTCCATTTCAGTCAGGGGGGTGTTAAAGTCCCCCACTATTATTGTATTGTTGTCAATGTGTTTCTTTGCTTTTGTTATTAATTGCCTTATATAATTGGCTGCTCCCATGTTCGGGGCATAGATATTTACAATTGTTAGATCTTCTTGTTGGATAGACCCTTTAAGTAGGATATAGTGTCCTTCCTCATCTCTTATTACAGTCTTTGTTTTAAAATCTAGTTTGTCTGATATAAGGATTGCCACCCCAGCTTTCTTTTGGTGTCCATTAGCATGGTAAATGGTTTTCCACCCCCTCACTTTCAATCTGGGGGTGTCTTTGGGTCTAAAATGAGTCTCTTGCAGACAGCATATGGATGGGTCTTGTTTTTTAATCCAATCTGATAGCCTGTGTCTTTTGATTGGGGCATTTAGCCCATTTACATTCAGGGTAACTATTGAAAGGTATGAATTTAGTGCCATTGTATTACCTGTAAGGTGACTGTTAACTGTCTGTTGTCTGTGTTCGTTTCTGCTCTTTGCTGCTTTTAGGTTCTCTCTTTGCTTAGAGGACCCCTCTCAATATTTCTTGGAGGGCTGGTTTCGTGTTTGCAAATTCCTTTAGTTTTTGTTTGTTCTGGAAGCTTTTGATCTCTCCTTCTATTTTCAATGATAGCCTAGCTGGATATAGTATTCTTGGCTGCATATTTTTCTCGTTTAGTGCTCTGAAGATATCTTGCCAGTCCTTTCTGGCCTGCCAGGTCTCTGTGGATAGGTCTGTTGCCAATCTAATGTTTCTACCATTGTAGGTTACATATCTCTTCTCCCGAGCTGCTTTCAGGATTTTCTCTTTGTCTCTGAGACTCGTAAGTTTTACTATTAGATGTCGGGGTGTTGACCTATTTTTATTGATTTTGAGAGGGGTTCTCTGTGCCTCCTGGATTTTAATGCCTGTTTCCTTCCTCAGATTAGGGAAGTTCTCTGCTATAATTTGTTCCAATATACCTTCTGCCCCTCTCTCTCTCTCTTCTTCTTCTGGGATCCCAATTATTCTAATGTTGTTTCGTTCATTTAAGGTTTTAATCCAACGGAATTAGTTAGGGGGTATGGTGTGAGGTAGGGACCCAGTTTAGTTTTTTCCAGATGGATAACTATTTATTGAATTGCCCATCCTCCTTTCTCCATTGATATGTGGTGCCATCTGTCAAAAATCAGTTTCAGTACATTTGAGTCTGTTTCTAGGTGCTTTGGTTCTGTTAGTCAATTTTTCTATCCTTATGCCAGTATCATACTATCTTTTCTTTTTAAAGATTTGTTTATTTTAGAGAGAGAGAGGAGGGGCAGAGGGAGTGGGAGAGAGAGAACCTCAAGCAGACTCCCCACTGAGTGGGGAGCCTGATGCGCTGTTCAGTCTCACTACCCTGAGATCATGACCTGAGCTGAAAGAGCTGGATGCCTAACCGACTGAGCCACCCAGGTGCCCCAGTATCAAACTATCTTAATTACCATAGTTTTGTAAGGAGTCTTTGCTAATCTAATGGGAAAGTCCATCCCCCACTCCCACTCCAGTCTCCTTCAGTGTTCCTCGACTGTTCTTGGGATTTTACACTTCCATATATATTTTAGAATCAATTTTAAAATTTCCATGAAGAAAACTGTTGTGATTTAATTGGAATTCCATTTATTATATAGATCAGTTTGGGGAAATGGCCCTCTTTATAATATTAATTTTTTCTATCTATAAACATGGTCTTTGTTAATGATTTTCGACAAGGTTTTATATGTTTCTCCATACATGTTTTGCATATGTTTCTTTTAAATATATATTCATAGGTTTCTTTTGGTTTTTGTTGTTAATTAGATCTTTTTAAATTACCTCTTTTGTTCCTGGTGAATAGATATACAATTGCTTTTTGTATATTTATCTTATACCCAGTCATCTTAACAAATTTTTTTATTATTTCTATTAATCTTAAATGTAGAGTCCTTTGGTATTTCTATACTGGCATTCATATATGTAAGTAGTGATGATTTTATTTCTTCCTCCTCAGTCTTTATACTTTCTTTTTTACCGCTTTGAAAAGAAACAATGATAGTGGTGGACATCCTTGTTTTAGTGCTGATTTTAAATGCTTCTAACATTTTGTCATTAGTATAATGCTTCCTGTAGGATTTTTGTAGATACCTTCTACCAGATGAAAGGTAGTTCTTTTTTTTTAAATAGATCTTCTTTTTTTAGAGAAGTTTTAGGTTCACAGAAAAATTGGTTAAGCGACTGCCTTCGGCTCAGGTCATGATCCTGGAGTCCCGGGATCGAGTCCCACATCGGGCTCCCTGCTCAGCAGGGAGTCTGCTTCTCCCTCTGACCCTCCTCCCTCTTGTGCTCTCTATCTCTCATTCTCTCTCTCTCAAATAAATGAATAAATAAATAAATAAATTGAGTGGATAGTACCAAGAGTTCCCATATATTTTCTGCCGTCCCCAGCCTCCCCAGCTATCAACATTCTGGACTCCAATGTACATTTGTTACAATCAGTGAACCTACATTGACACATTAATATCACTCAAAGTTCAAAGTTTTATATTAGGGGTTTACTCTTTTTTTTTTTTAAGATTTTATTTATTTATTTGACAGAGAGAGAGATAGCGAGAGCAGGAACACAATGATGTAATGTATGGTGATTAACATAATAAAAAAATGGGAAATTTGAAAAAAAAAGATGTATCTGTAAGTACATCTTTCAAAGTACATCTTTTTTTTTTAAGATTGATTGATTGATTGATTGATTTGACAGAGAGAGAGAGAGAGCAGGAGGACAAGCAGGGGGAGTGGGAGAGGGAGAGCAGGCTTCCCGCCGAGGAGGGAGCCCGATGTGGGACTCGATCCCAGGACCCTGGGATCATGACCTGAGCCGAAGGCAGACACTTAACGACTGAGCCACCCAGGCGCCCCAGGGGTTTACTCTTGATGTTGTACATCCACGAGTTTGACAAATGTATAAGGACATGTATCCACCATTATATTATCATACAGAATAGTTTCACTGCCCTAAAAATTCTCTGCACTCTGCCGATTTATCTCTCCCTATCCCTTCACCCCAGGCAACCACTGATCTCCATAGTTTTCCCTTTTCCAGAATGTCATACAGTTGAAATCACAATATGTAGCCTTTTCAGATTGGCTTTTTCACATAGTGATATGCATTTAAGGTTCTTTATGTCTTTTCATGGCTTGATAGCTCATTTCTTTTTGGAACTCAATAATACTCCACTGTCTGGATGTACCACAGTTTATTTATCTACTGAAGGACATCTTGGTTACTTCCAGGTTTGGGCAGTTATGGATAAAGTTTCTATAAACATCCATGTGCAGGTGTTTGTGTGGACCTAAGTTTTCAACTCCTTTGGGTAAGTACCAAGGAGTATAATTTCGGATCATATGGTGAGAGTATGTTTGGTTTTGTAAGAAACTGCCAAAAAGTCTTCCAGAGTGGCTGTACCACTTTGCATTCCCATCAGCAATGAATGAGACTTCCTGTTGCTCCACATTCTCTCCAGCCCTTGGTGTTGTCAGCGTTTGGGATTTTAGCCATTCTAATAGAATGGTGGTGATGTAGTAGTAGTGTAGTAATAGTACTAGTAGTGTAGTGGTCTTAATTTGTAAATCCCTGGAGCCGTGATGTGGAACACCTTTTCATATGCTTATTTGCCATCTGTATATCTTCTCTGGTGAGGTGTCTGTGCAGACTTTCTCCCCATTTTTTATTCAGGTTGTTTGTTTTCTTATTGTTTAGTTTTGAGAGTTCTTTGTATATTTTGGATAATTGTCCTTTATCAGATATGTCTTTTGCAAAAATTCCTCTCAGTCTTGGCTTGTCTTCTTGCTTTCTTGACAATGTCTTTTGCAGAACAGGAGTTTTTCATTTTAATGAAGTCCAGTTTATCAGTCACTTCTTTCATGGATCATGCCTTCGGTGTTGTATCTAACTCAAGGTCACCAAGATTTTCTCCTATGATATATTCTAGGAATTCTGTAGTTCTGCATTTTATACTTAGGTCTGTTATCCATTTGTAGTTAATTTGTATGCAGGACATAAAGTGTGTGTCTAGATTTTTTGTTTGTTTTTGTAGATGTCTACATCTACAAGATTGTAGTTGCTCCAACACCCATTTTTTTAAGACTACCTTTTTACCATTGTATTACCTTTTTTCCTTTGTCAAAGATCAGTTCATTATATTTATGGGAGTCTATTTCTGGGCTCTCTGTTCTGTTCAGTTGATCAACTTGTCTGTTCTTTCACCAATATCACATAGTCTTTTTTTTTAAGATTTTATTTACTTATTTATTTGAGAGAGCGAGAATGAGAGAGAGAGAGAGAGCACATGAGAGGGGGGAGGGTGAGAGGGAGAAGCAGACTCCCTGCTGAGCAGTGAGCCTGATGCGGGACTCGATCCCGGAACTCCAGGATCATGACCCGAGCCGAAGGCAGTCGCTTAACCAACTGAGCCACCCAAGCGCCCAATATCACACAGTCTTGATTACTGTAGTTTATAGAAAGTCTTGAAGTCAGGTAGTGTCAATCTAACATCTCTGTTCTCCTATTATATTGTGTTCACTATTCTGGGTATTTTGCCTCTCTGTATAAACTTTCAGATCAGTTTGTCAATATCCACAAAATAATTTGCTAGGATTTGGATTGGGATTTTGTTCAATCTGTAGGTTAAGTTGGAAAGAATTGGCTTCTTGACAATGTTGAATCTTCCCATACATGAACACAGAATATCTCTCCATTTATGTAGTCCTTTGATTTCTTTCATCACACACACACATGCAAAACAAAAACAAAAACTGTGTAGGTTTCCTCATATAGATCTTGTACATATTTTGTCAGATTTATATGTAAGTATTTCCTTCTCAGGGCATGTGTGTGTGCTAATGTAAGTACTATTGTGTTTTTAACACAAGTTCCATGTGTTCATTGCCAGCATATAAGAAAGTGATTGATATTTGTATATTAATCTTGTATCCTGCAACCTTGTTATAACTGCTCATTAGTTCCAATAGTTTTTTGTTGATTCTTTTGGATTTTCTACATAGACAGTCATGTCACCTGCACAACAAGACAGTCTTATTTCTTCCTTCCAAATCTCTATTCCTTTTCTTTTCTTTTTTGTTTTCTTGCCTTCCTTCATTAGCTGGGACTTTCAGTGTGATGTTGAAAGGAGTGGTGAAAGACGACACCCTTGTCTTGTTCACGGCATTCCTTTTTATTTCTAATTTGCAAAGAATTTTAGAAAATAGGAGCATTGAATTGTATCAGATGGTCTTTCTGAATCCATTGAGGTTATCATACATATGTATATGTATAGTTTAACTACTTCAACTTATAAATATGGTGAGGAAAATTTATACATATTTTATGTCAAATCACTCTTACATTCTCCCAAGTTACATTCTCCAACTTGATTATGGTGCAGTGTTGTTTTTTTAATATATATTACTAAATTCAGGATCTTTACATCTTTATTGTTGAGTGACACTTGCCTATGGTTCTCTTTCCATGTACTTTTCTCATTTGATTTTGGTAGCAGGGTTTTTTTGTTGTTCTTGTTGTTTTGGCTTCATAGAATGAATTAGGGAGTATTCCTTTTTTTCTATTCCTTGAAAAGTTTGTATAAGATTGTAATGATATGTTCTCTGAATATTTGGCAAAACTTGCCTATAAAACTGTCTCAGTCTGGAGTTATCTTTGTGGGAAGATTTTGAACTACTATTCCAATCACCTCAGTTGGCAAAGAACTATTATTAAAGCTTTCTAATTCTTTTGAAGTCAGTGCCCCTCCCCCAGAATTTGCCCATTTTGTGTATGTTTTCAAATTTATTGGCATAAAATTAGTCATAGAGTTCTCTTTTATTTTTCAAATCTTTCCTGGATCAGTGGTTATGTCTCCCTTTTTATTCCTAACATTATTCTTTTTTGGTGCCTTCTCTCTTTTTTTCTTAAATCATTTCACCAGAGGTTTGTCTCTGTTATTAGTCTCTCCAAGAGCTAATTCTTGGCTTCGTCGATTCCTTCTATTGTATCTTTGTTTTCTACTTTATTAATTTCTGCTTTTGTATTTATCTTCTTCCTTTTATATTTTTTAGTTTGTTTTGCTGTCCCTTTTCTGATTTCTGAAATGGGTCGCCTAGCACATTCATTTTTCAGACTTTCTCTTTTTCTAGTATAATCATTTGCAAAATAAATTTCTCTTTTAATGCTTTTACAGCAACTTGGAATTTTTTATATGTACTGTTGGCATTATTGTTCAGTTCTGAGTATTTTTAATATCTATTATGATGCTTTGATTTACCCAATGAGTCTTTAATTTTCCAGACATAGGGAAATATTTGTCCCTATTTGTTATTAACTTCTAATTTAATTTCAGTGTAGCTGAAAAACATTTCTTTATGTGCTATCAACCATTATGATTTATAAGGCAGTTTTTTGTAAATGTTCCATAGGGACTTGAGAAGAATGTGTACATTTTATTTTCATTCAGTAGATCAACAGTCTTGTATTATTCAAAATTTCTATAACCTTACCAATTCTTTCTTTGTTGGACCTATTAATAATTGAGAGAAATTTGTTGAAATCTCCCACCAAGATGG
The DNA here is from genome assembly GCF_009762305.2 of Zalophus californianus. Lineage (NCBI taxonomy): Eukaryota > Metazoa > Chordata > Mammalia > Carnivora > Otariidae > Zalophus > Zalophus californianus. Next base: position 42,933,035 of record NC_045598.1, on the reverse strand, counting down.
TAGGTTATGCATTTCTCTCAATATTTGCAACATGATTAGTTTCCTAGACGTTAAAATCTTTTATCATTTAGATAACTCTATCCCTAATTATTTTTTATTTAAATTCTACTTCATCTAGTATTAATATGGATATACCAGCTTTGTTCTGGATAAAATTTGCGTGATCTATCTTTTTCTGTCCTTTTAACTTTTAACTTTTTCACATGCTTGTGCTTTAAGCATGTGAGCAAATAGTGGAAGCTATAGTTTGTTTCTTCAGTTCATTCTGATGTGCTCTCTTTTAATTAGAGTTTAGTCCACTCTCAATTCTTGCAATTACTAATATATTTAGACATGTTGCGGGCATCTTACATTTTGCTTCTACCTCTGCTTTTTCTATGCTAACTTGGTTTATTTTGGCTTAATTATTTTGTTTGTTTTATTTTGCTTTTTTGATCGATTAAGAAAGGATTTGTTGGCTTTTTTTTTAATGCATTCTTCACCTAAGGGAGCCTAAAGTTAATACCTTAATTCCCTCCCACAAGGACCTTAGAACATTACCTCTAATTACTTCATCCAAATTTATATCCTACTGTCATCCAGTATTCTATTTCTGTTCTTGTTTCAATGCCACAAATTAGAGAGCATTATTATTTTGTAAATCGATGTAACCCTACCTACGTATTTACACATTTATTTGCCTATGATTAATTCTTGCACATTTTAGACCCTCCTTCTGCAATCATTTTACTTCTTCCTGAAGTTCATCCTTTAGAAGTTCCTTGACTAAGTCTCTCTTTCCCTCTCATTTGTTTATCTGAAAATTCTTTCACCCTCATTTGAAAGATAGTTTTTGAAATACCCAGTTCTGGGTTGACAGTTGTTTTCTGGAATATATGATTCCATTGCCTCTGGCTCCCATTCTGTCATAGAAAAGCCTGTTGATACAACTGCCATTCTTTTTGTGGGTTTATCTATATTTTCTCTCTACTGCTTTTAAGATCTTGTACTTTGTTATTCTGAATTTTCACTACTCTATGAGTGGGTATGAACTTGTCTTACTTTTTTCCCCCAGCTCTGGAAAATCCTTAGCCGTTATCTCTTCAAATATTGCTTCTTTTCTATTCTTTCTTCTTTGCTTTTGAGGCTTTGATTAAAGTATCTTATGCCTTCTTATTCTGGCCCCCACACCTCTTATTTCCCAAGCTGCACATCTCTCTGGTCTGAATTCCTGAAATCTCTTCAGCCCTTCCAGGTCAGCTGTGTCTGATCTGATGTTTCACCCATTTTGGTTTTTAAACATTTATTTCAACAATTATATTTTTAATTTCTCAAACTTCTCCTTGATCCTTTTCAAATCTCGCTGGATGTTTTTGACCATCTCTTATTACTTGTGCATATTTTGTGATTCCATCTTTTTTTTCTTCAAACATTTCACCCATAACAGTTTGTATTCAAAGTCTGATAGTTTTAAACTGTGAAATCCTTGGAGGGAGCATCTGATTTTGTGCTTTAGGTCTTCAGGTTCTCCCTCTGCTTGTCCCTTTGCTGCTGGGTAAGTTTGAGCATGAGGTCATGTCGTTGGTCTTTTGTCTCTGGGCACTATGGAGGCCTGAGTTGACTGTGCTTTCCTCCCTAGAGGATTAGCATTTGCTTTTGCCAGAAACTGGGGAGCACTCAGAATCAGTTCACCCCAAATGCCAGCCAGACCCCAAGCTCAGTCTAGGAGTCAAAGGTCCAGCCCCCCAACCTTGCTGCGGCCCTGATGTTAATGGGGCAACTCCACCCCTCACCTGTCTAGTCTGAGCTCATAGCTTCTTGCTTTTGTTTCTCCCCGAGCTTCTGAGAGTTTCCTTACCTTCTAGGATACAAGCAACTCAACAAAAACTATTTTATGCATAATCTGGTTCTTTTGCCACAGAAGGGCCTAGAAGCCAAACCTCAGTTTCCTCATCAGTAAGACGTTCACCAGCAATAAGAGTAACAGCTACCCCACAGTCGTTGTAGGAATCGTAGGAAATCTTATACAGCAAAGCACTGTAAAAATGTTATTTGAAGTATAACTACCATATGTTGTTGATCTTTTACGGTGCTGAGTGCTTTACATGCATTATTTCATTTACTCCTCCAGCAGATCTGGTTCTGTCATCACCTCCATTTTACAAAGGAGGAAATTGATGTTTTAAGTGGTTAAGGTTCATTTGCATCACTGTTATTATTATCACTGTTATGTTGTTGTTGGAGAAGAAAATGAGAATAGCTGGGTGTCCTAAGGTGTCAGGGAGTGGGGTGAGCGGCCTGCCTGCTGGTTGAGGGGCAGTGTGGTGCAGTGGGGAGCATGGGGGCTGGGGCTCAGGAGAAAGGGTAGGTAGGGGTGTGGCTCTGACAGGTTTCTGCTGGCTGATCTTGAGCCAGCTCAGCTTGCGGTCTGGGGTGCTGGCTCCTCCCTTAGGAGCAGAGGCGTGAGCTGTGGGTGTAGGAGTGTGTCTCTGTACATCGTGAGGCACCGCAGAGGTGCAGCTCCAAATGCTTGCCTGGCGGAGGTGCACTTCTCTGGTGCCCCCACATTCCTTCTGGGTCTCATCTCTGTGGGCAGCGGAAGTCTTGGTGCCCTGGTTTCTGTTCACCCCTTAGCTCCTTGAATGGTAGAGTTCCTTCAAGTCCTTGATTCCTCTTGGCTCTTTGTCACCTGGCAGATGCTGACTCCAGAGTAAACAGTGGATCTTCTCTACGGTATCACGCAGGAACCACGTCTACATCGACTGCATCTTCACGAGCCTCTGCTCGTCCGTCTCTGGGAAGCTCACTCCTTCCCCCAGCATTGTGTTCTCACTTCATCTTACATTCAGACACTCTGTCGTGTCACCCTTGTCATCACCCTCGTACCTGTCATTGCTAGTGGACAGATTTTTAGTTTGGTAAATATCCGTAACCCTTTTGCCCCCAGGCCCTCTCTTCGTGGGAGACATGGAAAAAGGCCCTGGAACTAGGCAGCCCTGCATCCACACTCTGGCTTCTCCACTTGCTGGCTCTGCAGACAGATAACATAACCTCTGTGAGCATCTGTCTCTCTACCTCTAAAATGGGGACAGTGAAGCCAGCCTCCCAGGACTGTGGAGAGATTTGCATGCTGTAGGTTCACCATGAAGGTGAGTTCCCTCCAGTTTCCCTGGCTGACCTCTGGACGTGCTGTTTGCCTGCATGTTCCACCTAACCAGAGCACTCTGCTGGCTCCCATGGGCCTAAGAGCCTTTGGTTCCCCTCCTTAGGATGACTAGGTCTCCGGCCCCCGCCAAGCCAGCATGTTCTGAGGCTTGCCATGCCCGAGCCCATCGCCCACCCCGGGCCCATCGCTCTAGTTCTTGACTGGCTGGGAGGCAGCTGCCAGCCAACTGTTGACCTTGGGAGCGCGAGCGCTTCTCCGGCAGCATTGGCCAGCCGTGGAGCGAGGGCAGATTTATGAACTCGGTCACACACAAACTATTTAAGGCCCTGGTTGGCCAACAATAATGTAAAGACATACAGTCCTTGTTTGCAAAAAGATTGCATGTAGGTGCCCACACTTTGGTCTGATTTACAGCGTAGGCTGAGGATCCAATTAGCAGTCAACAGTCGTCTTTCAGCTGAAATCCAGCGCCTTCCAGGATTATGCAGACTTTCCAGGGTCTGAGCTATGATGAAATTATAGCTGGAGGCTTGTAAAGCTGTGCACCATTTATAAATGCAGTATATTCTTAACTGTTTTGCTGCTCAGCTTACCTGCAAGGCCCCTGTGGCCTAGCTGCTTGTTAAAGTGACCCTAGGAGATTATTAGAAAGAGGGACCTGGTTTCAATCCTGGCTCTCTAGTACTTGCTGTGTGACCTTGGGCAAGTGGTTTAGCCTCTCTGAGCCTTGCTTCATCTATAACTTGACTAATGTGGCAGACTGGGACTCGGGAAGAGTTGAGCAGGTCCCTCTGCCTTGTGGGGATCAAACAAACGCGCAAGGGCAACCGAGCACCCGTCAGTTCTAGTGCATAGTAGGCGCTCAGTGGTGCTGCGCACATTAGGGTTCTTGAAAGGAGCAAAATTCCGGTATGGGGCTGGGGTCTTCTCTGGTGCTCTGCCTGGCCACCTGAGGCCTGGTGGGGCAGGGGCAGGAGCGGAATGGGCAGCAGAGTTTGGTGCACTGCCTGTGGTCCCTCGAGCAGCGGGGCCCAGAGTCCTGGAATCTCGAGCCTGTCAGGGTGGCCTTTGCAGGGGCTGAGATGGGCTGGAGCTGGGCATGCCGGTGGAAGATTAGCAAAGGACCAGGGCCTGATGCCTCATTAAGGCAGTTGGGCTTGACCCTGAGGACAAAGGGAGCCACACAGTGAGAAAATGGACAGGAGGGGTAGGCCCAGCAGCTGGTTATATCAGTCAGAGCCTGTCAGTCATCATCCCAACCAGGAGTGGCTTGGCAGGATCAGGGCAAGGGCCCAGCAGATGGAGGGATGTGAAGAAAGACAATCACCAGGACTGAGGGACTGACAAGCAGTCAAGGGAGAAAACATTGGTGAGGGCAGAGACCCAGAGCCCTTCCATCTCAGAGAGTCCCAAGTTCTGGGCCAATTCTGGGATTGAATGCATGACAAGGCAGCGTTGTGTCTTTGAGGCCCGGAGGTTCTCTCTCCAGTCAGCAGCCCCAGTGCCTATCTACTCTGTGCCACGTTGGGCTCTGAGGAGGGTGGGCACAGCCAAAAAAGGTCTCTGCCCCTAGAGAAGCCAAAGTCTGAAAAGAGGGGGTTTATACAAAATGGCAGGGACCAGTGAAGCCCGCTGCGTTATGAGTTCCTATTTCTCAGTGGGCCCAGGGTTCTAGGGCCTAGAACATTCTCTAGGTTCTTCTAGCTGTGCGTCTGACTCTTCTTTCAGCTACAGCACATACTCACCAATTGGGCTTTGGGCTTTGTGTCTCTCCTGCTTTTTGGTTTCCAGGACAGCACAGACAAGTCCAGTTTTGTGCTCTGTTTACCTAGAGGCCTTATGGCCCTGTGACAAGTTCAAGATGGCCTAGGGATAAAAGCACAAAAAGTACACACTAACGACGCCCTAGATGTATAGGGTCCTGAATGGAGCAAGGTAATCGGCTCACCGCAGGGGAGGGTGGGCATTCATTCATGAACTCACTCAGCCTTTGCCGGGAGCTCCTCTGGACCATGCTCTGGGCTGGTGCTGGGCACCATGACACCAATGGGACACCCTTCTCAACCTTGCCCCGAGTCTGGTGGGAAAGTCAGACACTGCAGCCAGGGGATATGACATGTGGAGTGGCCCAAGGGATGGGAGTTTGTTAGGAAGAGAAGGGGGGACAGTGTGAGCGAAGGACCGTCCTGTTCTGGGACTGACTTAAGAGTCTGCAGGGGCCAGAGTCAAGGTCTGGGATGGAGATGAGAAAGGCCCTGCAGGGCTGGGTCACACAGTGCCTCAAATACACAGAGTGGCTAGGACATCATCTTAGAGTTCCACAGAGGGGTGATATCACCAGCTTTCAAAAGATCATTTTGATAGTGACAGAGCAGTGACTTAACCACAGGGGATGGCACTCAGCATGGGTCATTAAGCTACCCTCGCTACACTGGACCCTTTGAATGTGTCCCCGTGCCCCATTGCCCCACCCACGTGCTGTGGCACTTCCAGGACCCAGACTCCCGGCGCGTTATTTACATATTATGTGCTTCTGACAGTGTGCCCTTCTGCCTGACAAGCACTGCCCACCGCAGGGCCCTGTCCCTTGTCATCCAGAGCCCGGTTCCCGATCTAATTAGTGGCTCCATCCTGCTTTGATTGGGGCTCTCCGAAAGACATTTGATCGGCAGTGACTGGAGTCAAGCATAAGCCCGTGCAGAAGGGCAGATTATTTACGTGTTTTCTGCTGTTCTGTTTAACCACGACTCCAGAGGGGCATATGGAACAGATAAGAGATTATTTAGAAATCAGAAATTTGCAAGAGACTGGAAAGAACTGGATAAAAACCATTTAGGCACTATAATGTGCTTCATTTGAAAAAGATATATATTTACCTAGTCTGTGTGATTTTACAGGAAGTGAATTAGGAGAGGCATTCAGAAACGTAATTGGAGTGACAAGATATTTCATGGTAGCTGCCTGTCGGTACCAGGAGCCCAGGCCATCTGCACTGGGTCTGTTTCAAGGCACAGCTAGTGGGCTCAGAGGCTCCGTACTTCCCCGGCCCGGCCTCGGCCACAGGCTGTGTGGTTCCTTTGTATCTGGACATCCACTGCTGCCCCCAGCCCTTTCCTTCACAACCCCCCAAGAAGCTTTCTGGACGCTTCCTCGCTTCCTAACATCTAGTGGGTCACCAAGTTGCTAATGGCCTGGCCTCCTCGACCTTTCTCTCGAGCCAGATGGCTTGAGTCCAATGCCATCAGCAACCCCTTTCTATGAGCACATTACCAAACGCTCTGTGCTTCACTTTCTTCATCTATGACATGGGCCATGGTAATGCCCACCACCGCTGGAGCCAATCTGAGGACACCAGTGTGGTCACACGGCTACAGTTTGTTTCTGGTCCCAGGCCTGGCCCATGCGATCACCCTGGGCAGTGGGGGAGGACGGGGTGGGGTAGGGAAGTGAGCAGGTGTGCTGTGCACACAGCATGCTGAGCCCCAGGCTGCAGGCTGTCAGGGTGGTCACGCACCCCCAGTGGGGTCTGTGGCTTAGCGTTCTCCTCCCGGGGCTGAGAGTTAATTCTGCTCCTTATTTTGACTACGTGCTGCTCCCCCATGTGCCTGATTTCTAAGCTGAGCCATTTTGTTTCTCTGGCCTCTCTTGAAGCCTGACCCCCTAGCCACAACCCCACAGCCCACATGCACACACACAGCTGCGCAGCCTCCTCTGGTCCCCTTCGGTCCATGCTCTGTGCTGCAGCCAAGGTGGCCATGCCCCGTCTCTTTGAACAGCCTTCGGAGCCACAAACAAGGTCTGGGGTAGAGGATTTACAGAATCAGAGTGGCCCAGGAGACTGTCTTGTCCCAGTACACTGCTTTGTAGGGAAGGGAGTGACTTAGGCACCTGAAGGGAGAGGAGAGGTGGCCAGGCTTTAGATCTGAGAGTCCTCGTGGAACATTTTGGAACATGCCAGCTCTGCAGGTTGCTGAGCCTAGAGAAGCCACCCAGTGGGCAGCGCTTAGGTCTGCCAAGAGAGACAGCTTCAGAGGCCTGGGAACTGCCCGTCCTTCTCAGATCCGCAGGTTCTCTGCCCTTCTTATAAGGTGTTATCCATTCTGCACCCCAGAGAATGTCTCTTCCAAGCCTCACAGGCCTTGATGGAGCCTGGGAAGACGAGAGAGTGTCCTTCATTGGTGGCTTCAGCAGGACCAGAAGGGATGTCAAGGGTGGGGAGCCCTTCTGAGCCCCCAAGGCAGTGGCTCTCAGAGGAGTGTCCTTCAGCTTCACAGAGGTGGCCGCTGGGGCCTGGTGATAGGTCAGAATTGGTGGGGCCTGTGTCACTGCCTCCCTGATGTGACCCCTCCCCCTCTGTACCCACACTCTTCACCCAGTGGCCCTGTTGCCCACGGGCTCAAACCTGAGTCCAAATTGGCATCAAAAGTGGAAATTGGCCTGAACTAACAAGCTGCTTGAAGAGTCCTGTGGTGCCAGATTTGAGTCAAGTCCTGGCTCCTCCTCAGATTTGCTCTGTGACCCTGGGCAGATTACTTCACCCCTCAGAGCCTTGGTTCTCTGCTTTTACAAGTTAACATATATAAATGGCCTGGTACTGCCCATCACTACCTCAGTTGTCCAATCGTTACCCCACAGGGCTGTGGTGGGGTTGATGGGGTCCTCTGGACACCCCAAAGAAAGGGCTTGGGTGCAAGTCCCACTCACTGAGTGAGTGTTCTAGCGCTTGGTGCCTCAGTTTACCTATCTGTCAAAAGGACATTGCATGACTGCCCTCCCTTCCTTGTTTTGGGGATGCTCAGATGGGATTTCAACTGTGAAAGTCCTACAGGACTGTGATAAGGGAAGGTGTGGGTTCAGGAAAGCATGGTGGAGTCTTGTGGTCTTGTGGGCAGAGGAGGGCATTCTCTGCACTGAGAGGTGGCCCTGACAGGGGATCCTGGAGGCAGACTTTGGAGAGGTTCAGTGTCCTCTTTTTTGGTTAGGAATACCCAGGGAAGCTGTCGAGGTGGACACTGCTCTGTTTTAGTGGGCCCTACCTCCCAGAACATTGGCCAGACCCTTGCTCTGGCCAAAAAATAGATCCCCACTTCTCTGGACCCCCTGGCCATCTTCCTCCTTGCCCCCTCTGCTCTAGCCATGCTGGCCTCCTTGCTGTACCTCCTTTCCTGCCTCAGGGCCTTTGCATCGGCTGTTCCCCCTCCCTGGGATCCTTTGTTCCCGGAGCTATGTGTGTGCCTGGCATCTTCTCATTCTTGAGGTCTTAGCTCAGATGCCACCTCTCCAGAGAAGCTTTCCCTGACCATCTCCTCCCTACCACAGCCCTCTCATCATATCACAAGGCAAGTGCTTTTGCCCATAGCACTTACATGGTCTGACATTGTCTTGTTTGCTTATTTGGTTGGTCTCTGTATCACCCCATTAGCATGTGAGCTGCACAAGGGAGGAGGCCATATGGTATCTTGTTCACCACTGTGTCACCAGCAGCTGAAAGGGTAGCCAGCATTTTGTAGGCACTAAACATTGCATGGATGATGGATGGGTGAGGGTGTAGATGGAAGAGTCATGGTGGGACGGAGAGGCGGTGGCTGGGTAGAAAAAGGCTGCCTCAGGTGGGGGATGCCATCTCAGCAGGTGTGTAAGCCAAGGAAATGGTCTCTGGCAAGGAGGCTGTAGAGTGGACGCCTATCCTGGGAGAGGGTCGGATGCGGTAACCCCACAAATCCTTCCAGCCCTGGCTGTGCTTTCCTGGTGTCCTCTAGATCTGAAGCACAACCTGTGTTCACCGAGGCTACCAGGGCTGGGGTCTCCTGCGCATGCCTGACCAGCGACTGTGGGCCAGCTAAGTAGGGCAAAATGTCGCCAAGGCTGAGAAGGTCGGTGGTCCCTTGCTCGGCTGTGGAATCAGCTCAGATACCAGCTCTGTATTGCATTGGCTGAGTCCTGCCGCTAGTTGAGGACCTGAACAAGTTACTTATTACCTCTGAGCTCAGTTTTGTCGTATGTGAAATGGGAATAACACTAGTACCTACCCTCCAGGAGCTACTAATTTTTTGGTTCAAAAAGCTTGATTAAATAAATGGGAGCTTCCCTCTTTTCTGTCACTGAGGTGGTTCATCTCTGCCTGCCCAACTCCCTACTCCAGGGTAGAGGATAAAACCAAAAATAGAAAAAGCCTCATAGAGATAACCTCACATGGGGCTGTGGTCCTGGAGCAGCCAGATCCTCCTCTGGGCCCTCATCTCCAAGTGGGAAGCCATCCCTGGGAATGAGCCGAGCCTGCAGAGGAGAGGAGGGGTGGCGGGGCGGGGGGGGGGGGGGAATGTTTCTACTAGGCCGCGGGAATGTTTGCTTTTCTTCTCCAAGAACTGGTTGTGGTCATGTAAATCACCCTGGAGGAAAATCAGAGGGTCCCCAAACGCATCTGTTGGTTTTTATATTAAAAAAAGAAAGAAGGAAAGACAAAGACAACAATCTTTGTGGTTGGCTTAAAAGTATTTTAATCATCAATGAACAAGGGCAGAATAAACCCCCGGAGCAGGCAGGAATGTGGCCAGGGGACCTGAGGATGGAGGCCTGGTGGGGGGGGAGCTGCCCGCCCCCTGGCACCTGGGCTCCGTCACGCAGAGCTGGCCCATGCATGCGGTTTGTACACAGGCTCACAGGGACCTGCCCGCCCCGTTCCCGTGGGGGCACAGTCTCCATCCATAGAAGTTTAAGGTTGGGGTGTGCGGTGAGGCCTGGGGAGCCAGAAGGGGACAGTCTAGGGGGGTTCCTTCTTTGGGCTTGGACAGGTGGAGTGGGCAGGTGGTCTAGGAAAGTGTGTATGTGTGTGATTGACTATACCTGGGTGCATGTTAAGCATTGTAGGAATTAGGAGAGAGTGGGTATGCGTGTGATTAGATCTGTGGGATGTGTGTGTGCAGGGGGGTTGTTTGCAGTAGGATTGGAATGTGTATGATTTCAGTGTATATGCTTGGGACTGTGATGGGGGTGTGGAGTTTGGTGTGGGATAGGAGTGTTTATGCAGTTAAGTGTGTATATATTGGGGATGTGGTTAGGGGAGTATATGGTGAAAAGAGACATATGCCCATGGCATACCCCATGTCCCCCTACACATCAACACCCAGAGCATATCCAGACACCCCCAATAGCACAGCCAGCCACACGTCCAGCACTTAGTGAACACCCGCACACCAGCATACACTCACAGGACACACTCTCAAACACAGTCCTCCAGTAGATGTGCATCTATGTACCTGTGGTTGGGTTGGATGAAGGTGAGTTTGAATTTGAATTTAGGAGGTGTAGTGCGGTCATGGCACGTGCTCATATTAGGGGAGAGTAGTTTGAGAGTGTGGTTGTGTTCAGGTTGTGTTGGGTGTGTTGATTAGGTGTTGATTCTATGTTGGGTGTGCATGTGTGGTCGAGGCATGCATGTGTTTGGAGGAACGTGTTTGAGAATCTGTTTTCGGCATGGACATGTGTATTGGGTGTGGGAATGTATGCTGATGTTGGGTGTGTGTGTGTGTGTGTGTGTGTGTGTGTGTGTAGTTAGGTGTGTGGTGGGATGTTGGATGTGCACTGGGTGTGTGTGTAGTTAGGTAGAGGGGTGCTGCAGCAGAGCTTGCACTGGCTGGGAGACATGAGTCTGCTGGCCCAGCCCAGCTATGATTTGAACCCAGGAGCTTGGAGCCCCCACTCCTTCCTCCTCAAGTTGAGGACCATGTGAGGTATTGGAGGGGGCATCTGGGCAAGTTTCTTGAAGATGGGCAGAGCCTAGAGTGGTGAAGAGTGCACTGGTGGCCGAGGACATTCCAGGCCAAGGGGCCAGGAGGGAGGAGGTCATACAGTGCATCCAGGGAAGGCAGTGGGTGTGGAGAGCGGGGTACGAGGTGAGGGAGAGCAGAAGGAAGTGGTGCTTGGGCCACGACACGGGGACTCTGAATGTCAGGCCCACAGCAGGGACAGGATTCCGTGGGCAGAGGGAGGAGGAGACGCCCTCGGAGGGGCAGGATTGCCCGCAGCGCAGTGCTTCCTGGAGTGCTCAGGGGGCCCCTGAGAGAGGCAGCCCGCTCACGAGGCTTCCATCGGTCTCCCGGGCTCTGCCCTGCCTGCAGTGGAGTGACTGACCTGGCACCCTCCAGCACCCAGGGAGGCAGTAGGGCAGAAACGGTCACCCTGCTGGACAGATGGGGACACGGGATGGGAGGGAGGAAGCGGCCTGAGGCCTGCGCGTCTCCCACCATCTGTGAGAGGGCCTGCGTCCTGGGCCCAGGGTGCTGAGTGCAGATGGGCCACCACAGTGGCCACAGAGCTCTGGCCACAGAGCGCCACCTCATGACATCCGCAGGCTTCACTGCGGCCCCAACAGGCGGGTGTTTTGAATTTCTTTGTATGAATGTGACATAATCATAGGCTAGAGATTTTGCAAAACCAAAAAGAGAGTGCGGGTGACTCTGGGCCACCACAGTGCAGTGTTTCCTTTGGGCCTGTTCCCGTCTGCGCATGGCTGAGCTCTTAGTACAGTGTCTGACCCGCAAGGGGCGACTTCACATTCATTGCTGGGATCTTGGAGTGAGAAGGGTCCGACTCCCAGTCCAGCCCTCACGTCGGATGAAGTCGTCACCTCTCTGTACCTATGTGAGGATGATTAAGAATCAGCATTGATCAGTTTAGCCTTCTGGCTTAGGAGATTCCCGTGGTTACGCGGCCCATCGAAGCCTGCAGTTTTCATAGCAGTATTAGAGTCCATCATGAGGATGGTGGTATGGTTTACTCCTGTCTGCTGGCACTGTGGGATCTAGGTTGTCCCTGATCTTCCACTGCTCTGATTTCCTAACAAGAGTGTTTTGTTAATTATATTCTTGCATAAAGCTTGTCTGGTCTCCAGCCTGGGTGGGCGCCCAGGACCCAGATGTCAGGGGGCAGTTGGAACCTGGCACGGTGTAAGTCTGTGTTCACCCTATATACAGCCCCATCTAATCCTCCAACCCCCAGGGGCAAGACTTTCTCCCACCTAGGCTTGCTGCTCCCCCAGCACCACCACCCGCCTCCTTCGGGCCCAGGCCTACTACCGAGAAAGGCCACGGGTACTCACTTGCTAATGTGCTAATGGGCTAGCTTCCCTCTGGCATCGACGGCTCAAAACCTCCTCATCCATGATTTGCAGTGAGTTGGTTCCCGAGCAGTAGTCTGAAATCTCCAGGGAGAAAACCCCTTTTCCACCCAATTTGAGCCTGCATGGCTATAAGGAAATTGAAGCCTTCCTCAATAAAATCAAACCCAAGTCTCCCGAGGTTGGCAAAGGAGACGGAAATTCTCATGAGGCGGGCTCCACCTGGCGTCCCTGGCTCCGGTCAGGAGTCTCGTGTCTGCTCTGACAGGTCTCTTGCCACCTCTGCCCCGTAGCAGCCCCAGGAGGAACCACAACCTTCCCTTAATGCCCCAGAGCCTCCACTGTGGCACTTCCTGGATGGGTGACCTGAGCAGGGCACTGCTCTGTGACTCTGTTTACTTATCTGTAATATGGGGATGATGACAATGACAACAATAATCATACCTGCTTCATGGGGTTGTTGCGGGGATTAAAACACTCCTGACTTGTAAGAGTGCTTGCAGCAGGGCCCAGCACAGGGTAAGCACTTGGTACCTGTTAACAGGTGTTCTTTTAGCTTGAAAATGACTTTACTTTTGTAATCACATTTCTGATAAAGGACTTGTCTCCAGAACATATTAAGAACTTTTACAGTTCAATAATAAAAAAGATAAATAACCCAATTCAACAGTGGGCAAAAGGGACACCTGGGTGGCTCAGTCGGTTAAGCGTCTGCCTTCAGCTCAGGACGTGATTCCAGGGTCCTGGGGTTGAGCCCTGTGTCGGGCTCCCTGCTTAGTGGGGAGTCTGCTTCTCCCTCTGCCTCGGCCCCTCCCCGCCTTTCCCCCAACTCCCCGCTCGTGCACTCTTTCTCAAGTACATAAAATCTTAAAAAATAAGTAAAATAAATAAAAAATAAATGTGGGCAAAGGATTTGAATAGACATTTCTCCAAAGAAGACATACACATAGCCAAAAGCACAGGAAAAGTTGCTCAACCTCATTAGCCATCAGGGAAATGCAAATCAGAACCATAATGAGATACTACTTCACACCCGCTAGGATGGCTTCAATAAAAAAGATGGGTAATAATAAGTGTTGGCAAGGACGTAGAGAAATCGGAGCCCTCACACTGATGACAGGAATGTAAAATGGTACAACTGTTTCGGAAAGTCGTCTGGCAGTCCCCCAAACAATTCAATACAGAGTTACCACATGATCTAGCAATGCCACTCCTAGGCATACACCCCAAAACAGATGAAAACATATGTCTATATAAAATGTTGTACATGAATGTTCATAGCAGCATGATTCATAAGAGACAAAAGGTGGGAACAAATTAAATGTTCATCAGCTAATGAATGGACAAATAAAATGTGGTCTCTCCATGCAATGGAACGTTACTTGGCCATAAAAAGCAATGAAGTATTGATCCATGCTATAACACGATGAAATTCGGAATCGTTACGCTAAGTGAAAGAAGCCAGTCACACTAGGTGTGGCATGCCAGCGCCAGAAGGGACCTGTGACAACATCTTCAGCCCTCTCCTCTTTATTTTTACAACTGGGGAAACTGAGGCCCAGAGAGGGGAGGTGCTACCGTAGAAAAGAGGAAGTACTTTGGAGTCAGACAGACTTGCATTCAGGTCTCAGTCAGCCTGGACTCCTGGGGCGGCTTTGGGCAAGAATCGTCTTTAAAATGTGGACTCGTTGGGGCATCTGGCTGGCTCAGTGGCACATAGGACTACGGATCTTGGGGTTGTGAGTTCAAGCCCCATGCTGGGCATGGAGTGTACTTAAAATAAATCGTGGAGTGTTGAGAAGGTAAAGTGAGCAGACTGAGGGTCTAGGTAGAGCTTGGTGACTGGGGGGAGAGGTTCATCCCATGTTTAGCAGAAACTGCCCTCCATGCAAAGAAGCAACAAGGGAGGCAGGCTGGCAGGGGGGCGGTTGGAGAAGCAGGAGGATTCTGTCCTTGAGTTTTTTTTTTTTTTTTAAAGATTTTATTTATTTATTTAAGAGAGAGAGAATGAGAGACAGAGCACAAGAGGGAAGAGGGTCAGAGGGAGAAGCAGACTCCCTGCTGAGCAGGGAGCCTGATGTGGGACTCGATCCCGGGACTCCAGGATCATGACCTGAGCCGAAGGCAGTCGCTTAACCAACTTAGCCACCCAGGCGCCCTGTCCTTGAGTTTTTAAAAATAAATATTTGTAGAAGTTTTATATGCTTATCGCAGACAACGTGGAAAACACAATAGCTTAAATTTATAAGAAAATAAAAGTCCTCCCTGCTGCCCCCTCACACAGAAAGACTCTCAAGTTGGACCTCTTTGGGCTGCTCCTGGCTCCTTGAGTAAAATAGAAATGGACTTTATGAACCATATTTCTAATGAGAAATTACCGCCATTCTGCTCTGGTAATCCCTGGCAGCTCAGGCTTGGCTCGGCACGAAGGGAGAGGCAGGGAAATAGACTTTGTCAGACCTGGTCTGAGCCAAGTTCACCAAGTTTGTGTTCCAGAATGTACAGTCATTCCAGAGATGCTGAAAACCCACTGTGGTGTAGGCACTTAGCAAATATGTCTTAAAGCAGGACCCTTATGGGTCCAGGCTTGAGTGGGCCTGAGGGGCCCACCAGACAGCCCTGGTTCTTGGTGACATTCTGGGGGGCTGGGTATGTCAGGGGGATTTCGCCTGGGTCAGGGCCCGAGACATGGAACATTCCAGAGCTAAGTAACACTGTCCATCCATCAAAGGCAGGAGCAGGTGGTGAAAAGTGGAATAGAGCTCAGGACTCAGCAGTCAAGAGCTAGTTCTGTGAGGGTGCAGGAGGAGATGGCTCTGCTGCCCTTTCTGTGGGTGTGCGGAGAATACCCTTGAGGCCAAAGGTCAGGGAGCACTGGGCTGGGAGTCAGGACCTGGCTCCCTCTCTTGGTATCACCACTGACTGAACGGGCAGCCTTGAGCCAGTTTCTTCTCCTTCCCCAGCCCTGGTCTCCTCATCTGTAAAATGGGGGCAGACTTCCCCTAACACCCCTTCCAACTCAGACCTTCTGGGACTTTGAAAGAACCTTCCTTCTTACACAAGGATGGAAATAGACAAGGGTGACTAACCCCGACTGAGCACATTGTTCCAGTCAGCAAACGTGCCCTGAGTCCACGCTGTGTGCCCTGGCCATTGCTGGGCTGTGGAGTGAGAGGCCGGTCTGTGGGACCAGCATCATCCCCTGTCTGACTCACACTCCCAGCTGACAGGAGGAAAAGACAAAGAAGCCAAGAGTTAAAATCCCGAGTCCTAGGGGCTATGATGAGGGAAGGACAGGACTGTGGGACCCCAGAGGAGCCTAGCCTTAATAGTGGGGGGAATCGAGGAAGGCTCCCTGGAAGAGGCAGCATATGAGCTGAAGCTTGGAGGATGAGCAGGGCTTTGCCAGGCAAAGGGGTGGGAGAAGGGCGCTCTGGGTAGAAAGTGACAGGAGCAGAGGCACAGGCTTCCCGGAGTGTGACACCCATCACTGGCATGTTGTATTGCTGGGTGGAGCCCTGGCCTGACCCCAGAGATGGTGGGTCCTGCCATCTCTTATATCATTTGGCTCTTACGATAAACCCACCAGGAAGGCGTGTTAACTCTTTTCAGAAAACAATTCTGGAGCAGTGAGGCTAAGTAACATGCCTAAGGACACAAGGCAGTACACAGCAGAGCTGGGACTGGAACCTTGGTCTGCCTGAGCCCAAACCCACATCCCATCCAGCTGGCTCAGAATGTCCTCAGACATTCAGCTGAGGCGGTAGAGATGGGTGTGGGAGCAGTCACGCTTCCCTGGTGCTCTGTGCTCTTGGTTGCTGCTGGGAAGTGAGCTGCAGCCTTGCCCTCCCCCATCCAGCCTTGTGGCTTGGATTTGCCTGTGTGTCCTCTGCCCTAGGAGTGAGGCCGTCTGTCACCACTATTTAATTAAACTGGCCACTCTGTCTCCAGAGGCTCTTCGGTCGTCACTGGTCACCACGTGTGGGACAGCTCAGTGATATCACCCTGTGAGGAGGCATCTGTGCCCATCGGGGGGGCGGGAGGCATCCGACGGGGTGGGCCTTGGGTTTCCTGAGGCAGGCACACGGCTGTCATTGTCATGGGCTTCATCCCCAGTCGTTTTGAAAGTTGGTCACATCCATGCTTTCCTTGATCCTCAGATTCCCTTTAGAGGTCATCTTGTGGTCCCCATATATTTATGTGGAAGGAAATTGAGTTCAGAGGGAAGTCCTTTGCCCACGTCACAGAGGACAAGAGCAAATGTCACGTCTAGACCTGACTCAGATCTCTGGCTCCACATCGAGGATGGGAGCATCCTCATTCCTGTTCCCCAGGACAACTCACCCAAAGCCACATGTGGAACTGAGCGGAAATCTAGTTCTGCAACCTCAATCTGTCTGGGAAAGGACTACACTGCCCACCGTGATTTTTTTTTTTAAACTTCAGCAAAACACAGTGGTATAAAATATAGAGTAAAAAAATGTGACATATCAAGAAATAGAAAGTAGGGGTGCCTGGGTGGCTCAGTCAGTTAAGCATCTGCCTTCGGCTCAGGTCATGATCCCAGGGTCCTGGGATTGAGCCCCATATTGGGCTCTCTGCTCAGCGGGAGGCCTGCTTCTCCCTCTGCCTGCCACTTCCCCTGCTTGTGCGCGCTCTCTCTCTCTGTCAAATAAATAAATAAAATCTTAAAAAAAAAAAGAAATAGAAAGTAGACAGTGAACTACAAAGAAAAAAGGAAGTTACTCCTAACTACACCACTCAGTAATACCCACTGTTTACCATTTTAGAGTATTTTTCCAGACTTTTCTCTGTATATATGATAATTATATTCTTTACTAGAATGGAATCATACTATATTTACTGTTTATAACTTGCTCTTTTCACTACATTGTGTCTGGGACATCTGGTTATGTGCATTTAGCTGAGCGAGTGAGTGAATGAGGAAAGAACGGATGGCTAGTGAATGACTGAATGAGCGTCTGTCTTGTGTCACCGGACAAGTCAGGCTTTGTGAACTGTGCTCAGACTGCCTTCCCAGAGACTCCCCATCCTCTGTCCGTTGCCTCGGACCTCAGTTTCTCCATCTGCATGGGGCGGTCACAGGTGGTGATGGTCGGTCTTCAGCAGTGTCTGATCCTGACTCTGCATAGCCCTGGGAGGAGGGCGCCCTGTACGATCGTTACATCCCTATAATGCCGACAAATGCTGAATCCCAGAGAGCTTAGAGGGTTTCTGCCGATCACGGAGTTGGAGGGGAGTTATGACTTGAACTCAGGCCTGGGTGATTCCAGAGCACACTGTACCCCAGAATGAGCATGTAGGAGCAGAAAGAGTCTGCCTGAGAATCCAAGGGGACCAGAGCTGGGGCAGGGGGCCGGGGAAACCTTGTCAGCCCTGCCCTCTCTGGTCTGCCTCGATGTCCCAGTCTGTTACACAAGGGCCTCCAAAAGCCAGCCAGTCCTAACATGGAGTCTTGGGTTCCTACACAGCCTGGCCCAGCCACCCTGCCTTTACCTGAGGGCCAGAGTGGACCCAGAAAGGAATCTGGCCCAGGACCTGCCCCAGAGCCCAGAGCTTCTGCAGGGGAGCTTAGCCCTGATGCCTGAGGGAATTCCAGGCTAAGGGAACAGCATATGCAGAAGCTCCGAAAGTCTGGGAAGTTCCGAAAGCCCAAGTAGGCAGTGTAACTGGAGCCTAGAGAGGAAACAGGAGCTTGGGGAGCCAGTCACAGCTGGAAGGCCTGCAGATTCAGATGTTGGGAGTCTAGAAACACCAGGCCTAAGGGCCTTGGGTCATATGCTGAAGGCAGCAGGGAACAATCACTGGGTTTTGAGCAGTGGCATGGACAGGCTTGCCATCTAGGACTCTGTCTGACTGCAGGGTAAGTGTTGGATTTGGGGGCAGTGGCCAGGGTGGAGGGAGGGAGGGAGGGACCGGTGAGGAGAAAGGCTGCGTACCTGGCCCTTCCGTGGGGAGCGAGCAATTGGAAGGCCTCACGTGAGCCCTGGGCCCCCTGCCCCTCCCAGGCTCCCAACTTGATTGCCCCAGGACAGAGCTGCAGGCTCATCAGCCCTCAGTCGTTGGGCTGGGCCCAAGTGCAAGGCAGAGATTTATATCCTGTAAGTTACTGGTGCCCAAGTCATAGCTGCGCAGCTCAGCACAATGGCATCCTCCTTTTTCTCCTCCTGCATTTTAGAAGCCAAAGCTAAATGTTTTAATTTTGCATTATTCCTGACATAATGCTAATGAGTTCCAGGCGTCCCCCTGGGTCGGGCTCAACTCTGCAGGGCCAGGCTTCTGGGAGGGGCCCTGCTCCCCGGAACGCCCCTCCTGCCACCCCCTTGGTTCTTGGCCAAGTGCCTTGCGGCGCGTTTCTGCTTAAGGACCCCGTCCTGTTTTATCATACAGTCACGCTTTTTTTCAGTTTCCTTGGTCTTCTTTCGTGTGGTGACCAAGGAGGCCTTCCCCTTGTCCGAGGGACAGAAGGCTCCCCTGAGAGCCAGACAGCCCACCGGTCCCCTTCAGACCCCTGGGGCATCCCAGGCACAGGTGAGGGGTGGGGCACCTCCCCCAGACTCTTCCAGAGTTTCCAGCCTGTGCCAGGCCTGAAGAGTGGAGGAATTGGGGTTTTAAGGGAAATCAACGATCTCGGGGAAGCTGAAAGACAGCTCGGTGGCTGTTACTGCTGGTATTGTTCTGTGCTGGCGACGTGGAACATTGGATTCTTTGCTTTTTGTCGTTTCTTTCCCACGGCCTAGTGTTCCCTAACCAATCTGCTTTTTGTTGAATGCAGTGTAAGAACAGGGCCAAGGGCTTTGGCATCAGCCACCCCTGCCTTCAGTCCCTTGACTCCGTGGGCGCCCTGAGCCCAGGCTCTCTGGGACCCTCTGTCTCCTTTTCTATGAAAGACGATCATGTGGCACCTCGTGTCCAGGGTGGCCAGAAGGTCAAAGAAGGCAGTGCACAGAAAGGGTGCGTGGCTGACTTACTTATGTCCGGTTCCAACATGAAGTCCACACGCTCCAGTGAGGGAGAAAGCAATGCAGTGTGGCCGTTTGCCGTGAGCTGCCTTCCCAGTCTGAGCGTCCGCATGCTGGCAATTCAAGAGTACTGCCGTCCTTTCTCTTGGTTGTGTCTAAGTTCCCAGGTGGGGTGCTTACACTGAGCCAAAGGGTCCTCAAGGCTTTTCTCGAGCTGGCACCTGCCAAGCCTTCCAGCGTCCCGCCCCCTCTTTGACCAGAGTCTGCCTGTGTCCCATCCCCCCGAAAGGCTGCCTCAGGGCCTCCCCCACGGCGCTACGCTTGGTCCCTCCTGAGACATCCGGAGCCCTGCCCGTAGGGGGCCTGGTACCCGCCTGGGAAGAGCCCTGCTTCAGGTCACACAAGCTTAGCTGGGGGCGCTGACGGCACCCCCAGAGCGTGGCCCCAGGGGTGAAAGGGCAAAACTCAGAGCCTCCCCACTTTGAGGGACCACAACCATCTACACATGTCTTGCTTCTCCTCCAGTGTCCCAGGAGCGCTGTCTCAGGAGTGGAGACACAAGAAGCTTTGCTCTTTCTCCTGACAAAACCTCTCCTGGCCTCTACTAATTTGGGGTCTCCCCGCCCTGCCCCGCACTTCCCTCAAGGCTCAGTTGTTTGTTACTTGGGTTCTTTCATTCATTAACAGATATTTACGAAAGCCCACTCTGTGCCAGGCCCTGTGTTGGGCACTTTTAGATGGGTTTATGGCAGAAGGATCATTTGAAATATTAGCTGTGCATGAGTCATCTCTGTCTCCAGAGATCTTTCCATTTGGCCCTGGGGCCTGGGATGTTGAAACCCAAAAGCCAGAAGCTCATTCCTGTCTGCTCTGCTTTCTGTTATCTCCTCCCTGAAGCACCTGAGGAGAGGCATAATGCTATTCCACCCATTTGACAGATGAGAACTGAGGCCCAGCAGGTGCCTGGCTTCCAGCTGGATGTCACTGTGCACATTGGGGCAGCTGGGGCCAAGGAGAAGGGGTACTGGCAGCAGTCCCAGCTGTGGAGAGACCCCAGCGTAGGCCTCTGAGTCCAAGGCCTGCCTCTCACAGTGTTGCTGCGATGCTGGTGGGACCAGCGAAAAGAGGTGTTCTGAACACTGAGGCACTTGGCCACCAGAAAGGTTTGCTATGTCTCTTCTGAACTTCTCATCCCCTCTGGGGGTTGGATTTCATTTGGATTTTTTGTTTGTGTAATTTGTTTCTAATGGTAACTGACCTTCCTTCACCAACTCGAGTATGAGTGCAAGACGGTCCCCTTTCCTTCCGTCCACCAGGAATCCAGGCACTGGGTTGGATCGGTGGTGGGAGGGTGTGACATAGGCCCACTTGGCCCCATTCAGGGTGGCTAGCTGGGGGGTGGGGAGTGGCGATGGTGTTGAGGCAGGCCAGCCCAGCCTGTTGATAGCACTGGGCTTCAGGTAGCAGGTCCAACCCAATTTAGAGCTGGTAACTTTCAGAGCCATCTTGCACTGTCCAAGCAGCCCTGATGAACACAAAGTTGCCTGGCTTGGTTCCTGAACAGGGGGAGACAGGTCACCCCCCTCCTCCCTGGTAGGGTTCCTCCCCCAACCAACCTCCATGGTCCCTACTATCCATACCGGTGGTCTGGCCCAACCCTGCCCCTGCCCCTCACAGGCCTGGTTCTGAATGCTGCCCCCTCAAGGTGAGGGCCCAGAACCTCATAGGACATCCTGTCAGATCCAAATCCCAGGGGCACGCTGGGCAGGTCGCTCCCACCCACCCACGATGTTAGATGGGAACTTGGCATGTTGTACATTTATTTGTGATAATGCCCAGTGACCTGACGTGAGGTTTTCTTTCAGGAGATGGGGGGGATGTCTGGGGTCTCTTTCTTCCCCAAGCAGTCCTAGGACGCTGGGTATCACGCAGCTGCCACCTGTACGACCCTGGTGCACGTTCACCCCCTCGCCCCACCCGTCTGGACAGGCAGCCTTGGGGTGATTAAGCCCAGGGGAAGCAAGTGACTGGTCTAAGGTTGCATAGCAACCGGTGACAGAGCCAGGGCAGGCCTTGGGTCTTCAACCCTGATGTTTTCACATATGGACCCGTCCCTGCTGTTTCTGTTTGGAATTTGGAAGAGGAGCCAAAAGGGGGACTGACATTTACTGAGCACCGTCCTGTACCCAGTAGCAGGGGCATGCCGCACTGGTGTCTGTAACGGGCATCTGAGGCCGGGAGTGTCACCCCATTTTACCGTGGGAACACGGAGCCTCGCAGGGGCCAGGAGGAAGAGGAACCAGACCCGAGCCCCAACTCTGCTAGTGGTGGGGAGACATGGTGCCCAGGCCTGGGGGTGAGCTTATCTGGAGGGAGGGGATGCTGAAGCTGGTGGCTGGATAGGACCCTTTTGTTCACCGTGGGCCGTCTCCCTCCTCCTCCTGAAGCAGCACTGGCCAGTCTCGCCGCAGCTCGGGTAGTCACTGCCCCCAGCCACAGAGGGGTCTCCTCCTCCGCGAAGGGGACCGGGCGCTCCTGCTTGGCACTTGGCTGTGGAGATGGGGTAGGCTGCCGGGTGGCTCTCCCGCCTCTGCCTGCCTGCCCCTCCGCCCCGCCCCCCAGGGGCGAGTTCCTGGAGCCCCAGCTGGGCAGCCAGCACGGTTCCAGGGCATGTGCGGTGTCTGCACCAAGGGTGAGCGGTCAGAGGGGGGCAGTCCTGGTGTCGGCACCATGATGGCGGCCGGGCAGCCCTCGGTCCCTGGCACACGGAGGAGAGCAGAACCCAGGAGGATGAGGAAGGCCTGGGGAGAGGAGCGGACACGAGGCCTGAGCCAAGCCTTAGAAGACAGCGAGGACTAGAGAGGCAAATGGAGGACGTAGACACAGGCCTGGAGGCTGGCAGGTGTGGCTTGTGGCTGAGCCGGGGAGGAGGAGGGAGCACTGGAGTAGGGGTCAGCGCGGCCAGAGGCTGTCCTTGGCCTTGCCTTTGGGTTCTCTAAGGCCATGTGTGCCCTCCCCAAAGCCAAGCCCATCCCACGGCCGTGGGCAAGTCAGGGGTACCATGGGCCCCTGAGGGCTGCCTAGAGCCGTGGAGAGAGGTGTGTGAGCGTGTGACTGTCCCCGAGTCTGGCTGGTCGGGTGTTGCGATGGTGTGAGGGCACGTCCCTATCCACTGACCTGTTGCAGGCCATTTCTGGATACTGTCCTGGGTGAGGGTCTTCTCCCCGTGCACACACACACGGTTACGAGGCCGTGCGTGGGGCTATCTGCGTGCACTGTGCTGTGTGTGGGGCTGTCGGTCAGTGTGTCTGGGGCTGGGGAGTTTGTGTGTTTGAGCCTGTGGTGGGGTCTGGGGCTCGGGGGTCCTTGCGTATAAGTGTGAGCGTGTACGTGCTGGCTTCTGTCTCTGTGACTTGAGTCCTGTTGGTGTGAGCATGTGTTTAAATTGGTGCTGTGTGTTGTTGTCCTGGGCTTCTGTGTCTTTGACGCAGGGCTTGGTTGGGAGGGGAGGTGTCAGGCTGTGTGTGTGTGTGGGGGGGGGGGAGGTGTCAGGCTGTGTGTGTGTGTGTGTGTGTGTGTGTGTGTGTGTGTGTGTGTGTCTGCGTCTCCGGGTCTGCGGCTGGGGGCTCGGTGCGTGTATGTGGCAGCCATCCCGTGCCATCCACTCACTGCCGGGCCCTGGCCCCTAGCAGAGCTGCTCTTTGCACCCCGGGGATGTCTAGCCTCCGCTCAGCACCAGGAGCTCCCCCCAGGGCCCACCTGTGTACTCGGTGAACAGACTCTATGCCCCTTTGCTCCTCTTCATTTGGGGGCTCCACACACCCCTGGAGGGGTGGCCTAGCTCCTTTGGCCCTTGCTCGCTGGGAAGAAGAACCTGCTTCTTGCCCAGTGACTTTCTGCTGGAGAGATCCCAGCCAGGAGTCTTCAGTGCAGTCTGGGTGAGGAAGGGACAAGGGGTCTGCTGCCCTCATCCAGCCTTGGAAATCTCCCAAGGGCAGGTACAACCTGACTGGCTCTGGGGGGTGGGGGGAAGGGAGGGCTGTGGTCCCTCTGGCCCATTCTCCCTTTGCCTTCTGCACTTCGCAGCGCCTCCCCGCCACACCCACCACCCCCCCGCCACACCCACCCCCCCCCCCGCCACACCAGCCTCTCTGGATGGTTATGAAGCCACAGAAAACTGAGCAGGTGCTCAGCAGGTGCTGAGCGGGTGTGAAGAGACCCCCACCCTGGCCTGGGATCTTGCTCATGGCTACCCAAGACACTAGTGTGGCCCGAGGCACGGAGTACGGGCACTGGAGGCAAACCCAAGCGCCATCCCTCAGGAGCTCTGGGAATCTGACACCTAGACTCCCTGGGCCTTGCTTCCTGCCTGTGTCGTGAGGGAGGGGTTGGTATACTGTCCTAATGGCACGAAGGAGATCATGTTTAGGAAGAGTTTGGCCCAGCCCCGGGTACAGGGTAAATGTGAGAGCGGCTGTTCTGTCATAGTCTCCCTCCTGCACACATCTGCCTGCTCCTTCATTGATGCAGACAGCATCGCAGGCCCGAAGCGGGACCGGACCCTCGTGGGCTCCCAGAGCCGGGTCCAGGCTGCTACCCTCCGGCCTCACCTCCCAGGACTCTCTCCGTGTCTGTCCCTTCCCTTCTTGCCTGGACCCCCTGAGGACTGGCGAAACAGACTCTGAGGAGACTCCCATGGAAACCCCATAGGGGCTCAGAGTTCGGTAACCTCAGGGTGAGAGTCCCCCTGCCAGGGTACGGGGCAGGGGGGCCGGACCTCAGCTCCCGGCTGGCTGGCCTTTCGAGCTGGCCAAACACAGAATTATTTGACATCTTGGAGAAGGATCTGGCACCATACGTCCAAATCATTGTTATAAAGTAAGTTAAAAGTTTGCACAAAAATGAGAAGTTGATCCCCGAATGGCCTGCCAGACTGTTGTAACCCAATATATTTTACCCTTAAACCAGAAATGTGTTTGTTTAGAAGCAAGTCACTGGCAAATGCCAAAACTAGAGGCATTTCCTCCCCTGCCCCCACCCATGCCCTGTTTCCCCAAACCCCCTCCTTGCCCTTTGTGTCCAGAGTCTTAGCCAAAGCATGAGAAACTGGGCCCTCTCTGCTCTTTGGGCCACAACCGCCACAGGGAGGGAACTTGACATTTATTAGGCACCCACTGTGTGTGCCAGTTCCTCCACTGGGCTTATCCTTTTATTTACTTCTTGCCATCATTAGCAGTGGCCCCATTTTGGAGAGGAGAAAAAATGAGGGCCATGAGGGCACGTGATTTGCCCAAATTTGTGACTGTCGGTGGCGGAAGCCGGCACAGACCTGTCTGCACGATCTCATGGTCTGTGGCTTACAGCACATTGCCCCACACCTCACATGTGAAACAGCATTCTTGCTCTTTCCCCAGGGGCCCGAGGGAGAGAACAGTCCTGCTCAGCACCAGTGGTATGTCTGGCAGCTTGCTTCCCTCAATGGTCTCGCTTAGCCACTCTGCAGACGAAGGCAAGGCTCAGAGAGGGCACACTGCTGAGCCCAGCCCTGCTGGATTCTGACAGCTGACCCAGTGCCCTCCCCCTCCCCCAGCCAGAACTTGAAGGGTCCTTGGGCTCGGCCTGCAGAGGGAAATGGTGGGCCCTCCCCAGCTCCTGGGATGGCTCCCCTTGGTCTTTCATCTCCTGCCCTTGGTTCTGTGAGCAGCACACAGCCGTAATGGATTGCAGTGGACTTTTTTCAATTAATTCTGATTTTCCCCTGCCTGTTACTGTAAAACTCCAGATGGTCTGGGGCTTCACGGTTCCCGGGATATTTTCCCCCGTTATTTTAATTTTCTTTTGTAACACGCCCCACATGTGGAAACTGGGCCTTTCAAGACTGCACTCTGAGCATCAGCCGCAGCTCTTTCTTCTCTGCTGCGCCGCCTTGTTTTTCCTTTTTGTGTGGTGGCATCTCCTCTCTTGGAGGGGCCAGGAGGAAGGGCATCCTCCTCTCCCAGCCTCAGCTCTACATCCTGGGCTGGGACTGGACTTTGCCTAGAAATGGAACCCAGGATGTGGGCCCAGTTGGAAATTATTGGAATAGCTGCTGAGGGCATCCCCGTTTTTGGTGCTTTCTGTCGGGGTCCTGAGGCAGTGGCCAGAGTGGTTAGGGACACAGAGAGACAGATGGGCACAGCAGCCAGGCTCGAGATCAGATCCCAGCTCTGCCAGTCACTAGCTATGTGACCTGGAGCCAGGGGTGTCCCCTTGCTGCGCCTCAGGCTCCTCCTCTGCAGAATGGGGCTATCAGCAGAGCATGTTGTCGTGATTAGTGACACACCACATGAGACGCACACAGCAGCCTGCCCTTGGTAGGTGTCTGAGAGGGCGTCACCCTGCCACTTACATTCTGAATGCACTCCAGGGTTGTCTTAGGATATATTTTAATGTTCATGCATTTTATTTTATTTTTTTAAGATTTTATTTATTTATTCATGAGAGAGAGAGAGAGAGAGACAGAGGGAGAAGCAGGCTCCCAAGGAGCAGGGAGCCCGATGCGGGACTCGATCCCAGGACCCTGGGATCATGACCTGAGCCGAAGGCAGATGCTTAACCATCTGAGCCACCCAGGCACCCAATGTTCATGCATTTTAAAGTAAATAAGAAATATCTAACATCCATGCTTACATTTTTTTTTTCTAGACAGATGCCCCTACTGTTTCTTCTCCTCTCTTTGTGTCCCCCCCCCGCCCCCCGTCCCCAGTCGCTACCCTCTCTGTTGCCCATGGCATGTGAGCCTTTGTTTCTGGCACAGAAACAAAGTTGTGTGTTTGGTTATTTGAGCTCATGTGTTTCAGATTTACCCCAAATGAGACAGAATGCTGCACGCACCCTGGGTCTACAGACAGCACCCACCTGCTGTGTGCCCAGGTGTGCCCACGTGATGCCCCCATTTTTGGTGGAACTCCAACAAATGAACTCGCCCAAGGTCTGACTCCAGTGGGAAGGGTGGATTTGCATCCAGGCTACTCTGATGCTGAGACACAGCAGTGTGGAGGTGGGGGTCGGAGGGGGCAGGCACCACCAAGCCACCACCAGGGGCTGGAGCACAGCCGCCAGGATGCCATAATGAAGATCGGTACTTGCCGGGCACTAGGATACTGTGCAGGATTTAAGCAGGGAGGGACTCAGACCTGTAGGCTTGGGCTTACGTCTTCATTCTAGATACCAGATCTCGTGGGAGAGGAGGGGCAGGAGACCAGACAGCAGCTACTGCCGTCCCAGGGGGATCAATGCCGGGGGTGTGGGCCAGGGCAGCAGGGCAGCAGAGAAGAGAAGAGAGTGCACGGGACAGATGTTTAAGAAGTGGCATTTCCCTGGCTTTGTGGCTGGTTGGATACAGGGGCCGGGGGAGCGGGGAGGGAATGGGTTTCTGGCTCAGGCATCCAGGTGGAAGGTGGGAGATCAAGGGCTGGGGAGTCTAGCCAGCAGAAGTAGTCCAGGTCCCCCAAGTGAATAGCCTCGTGCCACCCCATTTGCTTGGCCACATCAACGGGTGCAAAGGGCTGTTTCTGTGGTGTTTTCTGGGGAAAAAAATCCCCAAACTCACCTGCTCCAGAATGAATCGCTACTCCATGGATTGGAATGAAGGGACCCCCCCCCCCCCCGCCACCAAATTCCCATTTCTACTTCCACCTCTCCTTCCCTGCTTCCCTTCATTCTGGCTTAGCAAATCCTTGGCTGTCTCCAGAACATTCACCACCCCTCCCAATCTCCCTGGGCTTCCCACCCTGTTTGTCCAAACCCTGCGTAGGCATCAAGTCCTGACTCAGAGCGAGAGGGCTTTAGTGAGCCCCCCCGCCTTCCCCAGCTGGACGCCACCTGAGATCAGCCCCTTCTGGGGGCTGAATACATTCTCTTTTGTTTGGACTTACGGTTCTTTTGTGGTCTTTTTGGCCCTGAAGTCCCAGCTCCCAGCACGCTGCCAGGCACACAGGGGCAGCTGAGTGAGGCAGGATATGAATCAGTGTGCACAGAGAGGACGGGCATGAATCCCAGAAGTGAGGAGGTAGAAGGGTGGCAGAGGCAGGACAAGTGATGGGGTGCCGGCAGCAGTGACGAGGGTGTGTGATAAGGTCAGGGGTAGGTGGATGGGGCACGTGGACGCCTTTCAGAATTGTGGGGTTTGTCTGGTCCTGCTGCCTTGTGTTGAAGATTGAGGAGGCAGTTCTTTCTATAAGCAGTGGCAGTTCTGACTGTGGCTTAGCCCTTCGGGACGAGTAGCAGCAATTCCCCCTTTGCCCCGCCTTGCAACAGGGTGGGGGGACATCCCGGAAGGTCTGCCATGAGAGGTTATACCCCTGAACATTGACAGCAGGGAGGAGGGGGGTCTGTCCAGGGCAAAATCTGCCCTAGAGCCTCAAGGGACTGGAGTGTTGGGGGCAGGGGAGTGTCAGGAAGGCCTGTGTGCATACCCCCCCTGGGGTGCAGACCCCATGGAAGCATCATTACACCTTTGGGTCACGGTGGCATTGCCTTAGGGCCCATCCTCCAGCCCCCTCAGGGAAACCAAGGCCCAAAGCCAGGGATGTGCCTGTTGGCTTTATTTCTGCTGCAACACCTATGTCTCCACTCTGGCAGCATATCTAACCCCACAACACAACAGTGAGGGGCACCACTCCGTGCTGCCCTCCCAGCCCCCACATAGCCAATGCGTGGGGCCCCATCAGGCCATTCCCACCCCAAGAGACTGCCTCATTTTCATCAGAGGCTATTTCTGGCGCCCAAGTGGTGCCCCATGGGGTTGACATTGGAAAGGGTTTTAGAGCCAGACCAATGGCAAGCCTGTCAACCAGGGCCCTCTGGTCTTTACTGCTGGGGTCAGTAAAAACCTGACCTACATCGGTGTCTTTTCTGAGGGCAAGATAGGAATCAATCACCACCATGGTGACAGCGATAACAGTGACAGAATGTGTCCTGTGTGCCGTGCAGATATGCACCTTGCCTTGCCCTCACATCACACCAACTCCCTGAGCTGCTTTCTGTCTTCATGTTACAGAGAAAGAAACTGAGGCACGGAGAGGGGCACTGACTTGCCAAGGTCACAGGGCTGTCTGCTTTCCAAGTCTGGACCCTTAACCCCAGGTCGTGCCACACCAGACCCCTGAAGGCCTCGAATGCTAGGGGGGTTGGCTGGATGTCGGAAGGCATGATGAGCTCTGGAGAGTCTCGAGTGGGGTGACCCCGGGGACAGCACAGGCCCAGAGGAGCGTGCCATCCTCCTGGCTCTGCCTCTGTTGGCCATCTGTGCGGTGGGTGGATGGGGAGGACCTGGTGAACCTTGGCAGCAGCCGTGAGCAGGGCCCACACCCTCAAGGTCCCTGGTGTGTCCGGGTGCTGGCCTGCTGGGGGTGTTGCTCGGCAGTGGTCCCTGCAACGTCTTCACCCCAGAGCAGTCCTGATCGGGCAGCACCCCTTCTCCACCTGCTGCTACCTCTGGTTCTACCTTGGGGGATGGGCATCCCATCAGGGCACCCTCAACCGCTGCTTGTTGCACCCTAGCCTATGACTCTGCTCTGGGAGGTTCTGGGGGCATAGGGGTAGGACATGGGCATGGCACAGACCTAGGGCACAGGTATTGGCCTGTACTTAGATGAACGCTGCAGGGAAGAGGGTGCACTCACAAGGGCATATGCACGCCCAGGCCTGGGAATTTCTGTTCTCACCCCCATTGGATCAGGTCTCTAACCCAGCCTTTGTCCCATGAATGAGAAGCCAGCCCTGCCCTCAAGGAGCTCCCAGACCCTCAGCCTAGAGGCCTGGCAAGAAGGCAGTAGGTGTGCAGCAACAAGTCTTCTAACCCACAGGCTCAGGGTGTGACCAGGGAGGGGCCGCGGAGGCTGGGAAGGCTTCTCGTAGGAGGCCGTGCTTGAACACCACGAGCAGATGAGTAGACATCTGCAAAATGAGTGAAGGAGGGAAAGGCAGCGTTCATCTAAGTACTTCCCAAACAGGATTTCCTCCTGGTTTTGATGCATGGAAAAGGCACCTCGTCTGGGAGCAGAGGCGGGACAGTCTCTAAAACCCAGCTGCAGGCTGCCTGCCTTGGATCAGCCCCAGCAGAACATGGCCTGCAGTTGTGGCCGGGCCTTCAAGGGAGAGACGTGGAGGGAGCTCACCCCAGACCAGTCATGGTCCCCGAGTCCCTGTCCTCAGGTCTGTCCTAAGCTGGGGGATGAAACTCATGGCTTGGGCACAGGAGCTGGTTCCTCTGGTCTCTTCCTCCCCAAGTGTCACCTCCCCCTGCCCACCTGCCCTGGGAAGGCAGCGGGCAGAGCAGAACCACCTGGGCTTTGGCGTCAGAGGTGGCCTGCGTCCTGTCTTTGCCGTGTCACTGCCCTGTGATCACCACACGAAGCCTCTATCTCTGAGGCGGGAACTTGGAGGCCGCACACTTCGGGGCTGTGGTGTGGTGAACACTGTGCCCCACGTCTGCATGGACGGAGCAGGGTCGGTTCTGCACGGGGTCCTCCTCCCAGCCCATGGTGTGCCCCACAGGACCCGCCGGACAGTGAGGAGAAGCAGAGAGGAGCGGCCGGCCACACGAGGGGCCCGGGAATGTGCCACGGGGCAGCATTCGAGCTGGACTTTGAAGGCTGAGGGCAGATTGGATGGATGGTTATAAGAGAGAGGATGTCCCTGGCTGAGCGACTGACAGAGCAGGGGCTTGCAGGGGCCTGGTGGGCTCGTGCTGCTGCAAGGGTGTGAGCGGGAGTCGGGAGGGGCGGCACTTCAGGCAGAGCCCCGGGGGCCCATTTCTACGTCAGAGACTCCTCAGGTGGTCGTGTAGGGGGGAGTGCGGGAGGAGTGAGAAGCCCGAGGGTTCTGGGGAGAGCAGACGGTAGGGTACTCGGCAGGGGCTGTGGGACGGGGACGGGGCAGCCTGGGCCGCAGGAGGAGGTGCTGCGTCGGGTGCTCCGTCCATCCCTCCCCGACGAGGGGTTGTGGCCATGTCTGTGCTGCACCTGCTGCCTGCCCACCGCCCGGCACGGGGCCTGGCACACGGTGGGCCCTGGACAGACGGCCAGATGATACATCAAAGACACTGAGTTTTACAAATTGGTGGTTATTCTGACAGCAATCCGGCACTGATGCATGCTCCAGATGGACAGAGCCCCTTGACGGTCAGCATCCCCCCACCTGGAGTCCTCCTATCGGCCCTGAGTGGTGGTCACACAGTCTTAAGTTTGTAGGCGAAGAAATAAGAGGTCAAGGGCACTGCCCAAAGCCTCACTCATATCCAGGCCTCAGGTTCCAAATATAGGGCCGTTTCCACCTGCTCTCCTGTCCCTTCAGGGCAGCACATCATTTCCACATGCCACTGGGGATCTTTCCAGATCCAGAGATGGAAAGCCCACTTTCTTCTCTAGCCCCAGGGGCCACTTCTAAGTCAGGGGAATATTTTTTTCAGCACCCTCCCCAGGGTTTCCCAGAGAGAGTCTGGGTCCCGATCACTTCATGGAGAGCTGAAGTGGGGCACCTGGAGGCCTGGGCAGGACTGGGGGGCAGAGGATGCTGGGGCCGTTTCCAGGCTGAGTAGTGGGTCCTCTGGGGGCTGCAGAGCACCCCTCACCAGCCTCTCCCGCAGTTTGAAGGCTGCAGCAAGGCCTTCTCGCGGCTGGAGAACCTCAAGATCCACCTGCGGAGCCACACGGGCGAGAAGCCATACCTGTGCCAGCACCCAGGCTGTCAGAAGGCCTTCAGCAACTCCAGCGACCGTGCCAAGCACCAGCGCACCCACCTTGACACGGTAGGCCCAAGGGCAGAGGCCGAGGGGGAAGGGGTGGGAGGTGTGCACACTCCCTCATTTGTGTGATGCAGGCGAGCAGCCAGGGCCCACGCAGAAACGTGCCTTCGTCCTGAGCCCTGGACCTTCTGGGTGGGATGACAGTATGCAGGGAGAGGGAAGGCCTGTTATTATAGGATGTTTATCCGATAGATAGGAGCAATTGTCCATCTCCTGGTCATGACAAATGTCTCTCAACATTGCCCAAAAGCCTGGCGAAGAGAAAGTTGAGAACCACTGCTTCAGCCCGCGGCTACTGGCCTGGGCACCAGGGTCCAGGCATATCCCCATGGAGAGAGCGGGCTCCGCCTCCTGCATCCTCTGCCCAGACCCTGCTCTTCCCATCCTCCCCCCCACCCCCGCCCCCCCCGCCATGGAGACAGGCCAGAACCTCTCCAGGGCTGTACTTTATCCCCTGAGCATGGTGGGTGAGGGCTTGAGGTGAGCAGGGCCTCAGACTCTAGATCTGGGCCCCAGACACCTGTGTGTCCACCCCATTTCCCTCGTTTGGGCCTAACGACATGATAACCTGCAACTTTATCACAGCGTCGGTCCCAGCATTCTGTCGCGTGCATCCAGACCTCAGCGGTTAACGGAGCACTTTATAAAACGTCGTCTCCCCCTGACCCTGCCCGTCAGGGGTCGCTGACCCTTCTGACAAGATGAGGGAAGCAGGGTTCCAGGAGGTTCAGTGCCTGCTCAGCGGGGAGGTGGCGGAGCCGACTCGGAGCTGGGCCTTACACCCGTCTAACAGGGCCCGTGAGAGGAGGTACATGCAGCCTGGGAGGACCCCGCCCCAGGTACAGCAGGAGACAGGTCTGCATCCAGAGCATCTGTCTGGGCCCCCTGCCTGTCTCTCTGCTCTTTGGACAAATGTTTGGGGAACTCTGCTGGTGGGGGCCTGGGAGACCTGAGTGACCATCTGGCTCAGCCGGTCTAGGAGACAGATACACCGATGAGGAAACAGGCCCACAGGGGTGACTAACAACAGTGGTCAGAGCTGGAGGCCCTCTGGTCCAAGCCCTTTACTTGGATTGGAATAAGCTGGGAAAGCCAAGACCCAAAATGATGGCTGGTGGGGGAGGAGGGGGCAGAAAACATAGAGAAGTCACGCTGTGGGTGCAGGTTAGTCCCTCGGCAGGATGTTCTATACGTTTCCTTCACAACCAGTATCCCATACACTCTTCCCCAGTTTAATGTTGGCAACAACCCATAAGGTAAGGGCCATGATCCTCATTTTGCAAAGAAACTGAGACTCTGATGACGTCACTGACTGTCACACAGCTGGTACGTGGCAAGGTCCAGGGGCCGGTGTATCAGCCCCCTGGAAAGGTGGAGCTGAGTACAGGGGACAGGGTAGGAAGGAAGAGCCCTGTTCCCAGCTGAACCCAACCCTTTTCTCCACCCTTCCCCCTCTCAGGCTTCACTGTCACAGGCTGTGTTGGGGACACGAAGTGAAGAGGCAGTCTCACCAACCCCTGCCTTCATTACGTTCTCACAAGCCCAGGCTTTGGGGCCCTTGGCCCCTACCCAGGCCCTGAGGGGCACAGTCTGTGCCCAAGCCCCCTAGTTATGTCTCCCAGAGACCACAGGACAGCACCAACAGCACCAGGGCCTCCGCACACCCAACCCCCAGCCTGAGCAATGTCTCTCCAGGCCTCTCAGGGTCACCTACTCTGACTTGCCCCCTTCTTCCCTCCCTCCTTGCTGCATTTCCTGGACCCAGCCCCAAAGCAACAGGCCTCTGTCCCCCACTTGGTATGTGAACAGAGCTGTGAGGCCTAGGTCAGGTCAGGCCCAAAATGAGCCCACAGGGTTATGTCAGGCCTTCATCTCCCCGAAGGTCCTGGTGAAGCCCGCTGCGAGTACAACCACCAAGCCCAGCCCCCACTTGTGCCCATCTGCATGGGAATAGCCCTGGCGATCCTGCACAGCTAGGTTGCCTTCCCAGCCCCCAGAGGCCAGTGGGTCAGCCCATGTGGGCTGGGCCTTGTTTTCCAGAAGGGACCCGGTCATGTTCCCAGCTCCCCTCTGGCGCCAGAGAACGTGGGATTCTCCCCATGGGCAGGCAAGTGGCAGAACAGACTAGAGAGAGCCAGCCAGGTTTTAACTCTGGCCCTCCACCTGGGCCCAGAGCTCCAAGGAATGTCACCTAGCCTCTCTGGGCCTCAGTTGCCTCCAACACCTACGTCATGGGGGAGACATGGGGAAATCAACTCAAACGATGCAAGTACGGGCCTGACACGTGGTCCACACGGCAACTGCGAGTCCTTCCTTTCCCTCCTCTGACTCGCTGACTGAATGCTCACCAAACCCTGCCGTGTCCCCAGGCACTCTGAGTCCTGGCTGCCCCTGCCCTGGGGGTGATCATCTCTCCTGCGCCCAGGCCAGGGGAGGCCTCCTCACAGAATGTCACTGACACGCTCTTGCTGTGAGACCTTGGGCAAAGCGTCAGCCTCTCTCTCCTCCTCTGTGCTTCTCCCACACTGGGTGTGAGGCTGGACGGGCTGCCCAGTGAAGACCTGGGGGGCCCTGTGGGCCGTGGCCCAGCGTCCTTGTTACTAATGAGGCTCCGGAGCCGGGACAGTGACTCCTGCCTGGTACAGCCCCAGGGTTGCCTGAGGGCTCACAGGGGAGCGGGGCCGGAGGAATGCTCGGCACACGTCAGGCCCTGGAAAAACAAACACGGAGCTGGGCCTTGCGCCCTTTCCCGGCGAGTGTGCCTGCACACTCGGAGCTCTGTGTGTTTGCCTTTTGGCAGGAGTGTGTGGATTTGGATCAGCGTCCCCGAGGGACAGGGACAGGGCCTGGGGCAGGACAGGCCGGGGCCCACGAAAGAGAATGTGTATGTGTACATATGTGCGTGTGTTGGGGTGGGAGCAGACCCCTAGGAGAAGTGGTGTGTGTGTGTGTGTGTGTGTGTGTGTGTGTGTACACGCCTGTGTCTCACGCGGCTGGGAGGGGCAGGTCTGAGGTGTGCCCTCCATCCTCCTGCCCCACACCTTCCTTCCAGCGAGGCAAGCCGCTCACTTCTCTGTCTCTTTCTTTTTGCTCTCCTCCGTTTCTTTAACCTGGCAACTGTCCGTGGCAGCACCAAGGTATGGTCGTCTCTTTCTGCTTCTCCCTCCCCACGAAGTCCCTGGGTCTGTGGTTGGACTGGCCTCTCCTCAGGCCAGCAGGGACAGAGCTGCCTTGAGGTTGGGGAGGGGTGGGGGGACAGTTCCACTGGCTGTGTCTGACACGGACATGGCTGTCCCTGGCACTGAATCTGAGAGGGGCCACCTTCTCCCAACACCCTCCAGTCCCCTGCAGTTGCTGGAGGCCAGAGGGTCTGGAGAAATCAGAACCATTAGGTATATTAGGGATGGATGGTTTCAAGCCCCAGTAGCAGCTGGAACCCCAAGCATGGTCCTGCGGGAGCCCCTGTGGGAGAGCTCAGAATTCAGTTAGAGCCCCTCCCTGAGACAGTCCCTGGGACCTGAGATGAATCAGAAGGGACCATCCCCCGAGGAAATGCACTACCTGGTAGAGAAGGACATTGAACAAACCCGCAGTGCTGGGTGCTCGGTGCTGCCCGGGGGAGGGGCGGGGCGGAGGTGGGAAGAAGATTCCCGAAGGGCTGGGCAGATGGGCGCACAGGGACGGGGCAGGAGGAGGGGTGAGAACTTCGGCTCACCCAAGTCCCAGACGACCCTCAGTGCTGGGAGGTGGGCCGTGTCAGAAGGCACGAGGGAGCCATGGAGGGGGTTTCAAAGGTGAGAGCATGGCCAGGGGCCCTCTGGCGGTGGTGGGAGGGGAGACTGGGGCCCAGAGAGCAGCATGAGGCCCAGACAGCGACAGGGGAGGCGGTAAAGGGTACGGACTGGCTCTAGATGAGCAATGGCGGGGGGAGGGGGGCGGCAAGGGGAAGGTGCACAAAGGGCACAGACCTCCAGCTTCCCCAGGCCTTTGTCTGAGATCCGGCTCCCTCCCGGCCTCCTGTGATCCTCAGACTGAGGATCTGGGTTTCTTATGGACCAGAGAGCAATCTGGGGTCTCGGGACCCACTGCAAGGTATGGTTAGTCACTCCCAGCCTGGGGCCCTGCCATACTCCAGCTTGGCCCTGTGCTGTCCCCTCTCTTGCCCCTCCTCAGGGCCACCTCACCGTACTCCTTGTCCACTCGTGCCTTCTCTGCAGCTGTGGGCTCAAAGGGTGTCCTTTCCTCAGGGCCAGTGTCAGAGCTGGGAGAATCCTTAGAATTAAGGTGGCTCCATTTTGCAAGGGGGAAACGTGAGACTCAGAGATGGGGCGACTTATCTGAGGTCCCAGCATGAGGGTAGAATAGAGACACAACCCCTCCTTCACTCTGAGGCCCATGGGCAGCGCTGGCTGAGGCCGACCCCTCCTGGCTGCGGACACTGGGGCGGGACCAGGTGTGAGCCTGTAGCCTACCCGCTCCCCGCTGTGGGTCACACAGTGTGACCGCGGACTGACAGATGGCCCCTGCCTCACCCCGCCTCTGCCCCTCTGATGTTACAGAAGCCCTATGCCTGTCAGATCCCCGGCTGCTCCAAGCGCTACACGGACCCCAGCTCCCTCCGCAAGCACGTGAAGGCCCATTCAGCCAAAGAGCAGCAGGTGCATAAGAAGGTAAGACAGTCTCCATTCCAGGCCCACCTCTGTCGGTGACCCCTGGCCTCGCAGACACCTGTCCGGCAACAAGCCAGGTGCCCGCACTCTTGCCTCCATTCACCCTTCTGCACACCCGAGGATGCTGCTGTGCATCACCCGTGACCTGCCTCCCACCTGAGTTCACTTCCTCACCTCCAGCCGGCCAGACATCCATCCACCCACAGACCACCCACCAGCCTCTCTGTCGTCCATCTGCCCCCTCGCCCTGGCTTGCTTAGTGAACATTTGATGGCAGGCCCTGTGTAGGCATCGAGGATGCAAAAATGGAAAACCATGGTGCCCTCCTCCAGTGGGGACCTGGCAGGGAGAGACAGACCTAAAGAGATCATTCGGTAGAATAAAATAAAGACGACAACAGAGGTCTGCAGAGACTAGTCAGGGGCACAGAGAAGGGGGCCTTAGCCTGTCGGGGTGGGAGCGCAGTTGTGTGTGCTCTGGAACCAGCCTGCCTTGGGCACAGCTCTGGGCCCCTTTGTTCTTCATGCTCCTCAGCTGTCCGATGGGGGCAACAGAGGACTTGCTTTAGAGCATTGTCATGAGGATTATGTGAGTAAATATACATCAAGGGTGTAGAACAGTACTTGGTCCAAAGTAAGGGCCCAGAATAGAAGTTGGTGCATGTTGTCATGAAATCTGGAAGGGGTAAGCGTTGGGCAGGCGAAGCCCCTAAGGAGAGTGTGCCCCAGGGAGTGACTGAAGCTGAAACAGCGGGCACCCTGCCTGCCTTGAGGCCAAGCAGCCCCTGGCAGGGGCAGGTATAACAGGCCCAAAGCTCTACCGAGGAGTTTGGGCTGTCCTGAGGATGGTGGGTACCACTGGGGGGCGGGGGGTGGGTCTTAAGCAGAGAATGTCATCTTGAAAGATGGCGCGTGAGGCTGTGTGGAGAATGCGTTGGGCCGGTTGGAGGGAATCCTGAGGCAGGGGGGCCACGGCTGAGGAGCGGGAGAGGTAGTGGGGGCTGGCCGAGGGGGGAGAAGGGGGGCGCCAGAGGAGCCGCAGAGGTGGACTCTGGGGGGCAGGATGGTGGCGGCCCCCTCGACCAGGACCGAGGATCTAAGAAAGAAGCAGGCTTGCAGGAGAAAGCAGTGAGCTCTGTTTTGGACAAGGAGTGTGGGTGCCGCAGAGGGACCCAGTGCAGTGGGGGGATGGGACTGCTCCTCGGGGCCCAGCCCACCTCTGGGCTCAGCCCACACCTCCAGAAGAGCACCAGGGCCATGGGAGACAGGTACTTGAGTGCAACGGAGGGTGGAGGTGGGGATGAAGAGAAACACCTGGGCCAGTCCGGGGAGAGCCGCGTGACAGTGGAGGGTAGAGCAGGGAGCACTTCTTAGTTTGCTCTGCAAGATTTACGCAGTACCTGCTGTTTTCCAAGCACTGTTTTCAGAACTGTGTCTAGAGCTGTAAGTAAAGCAGAGAAAGGCAGAGAGGCTGGAGAAAGTGGCCTGCTTCAGTCGCGTGGGCTGGGGGTGCACAGAGCTGGGCCTGGGACAAGCAGGCCTCCGCTGGAAAGACACTGGGGTCGAGGGGCAGCCAGGCTTGAGGCTTCAGTCTTCATCCTGCAGGCAGTAGGGAGCCCCTAGGAGCAGGAGAGCAGAAAAGGGACACGGTCAAAGGGTGCACCTGAGCTGGCCAGTGAAAACACCCTGTCTGTCCTCACTCCCGACGGGGGAGGGACGAGCTGAACCCAGTGCAGAGTCATGCAGCGCAGGAGTGACAGAGCCAGGGTCCCACCCCAGACCGGCCTGTCCCCAGGGCCTGAGCTCTCGCCACTGCTCTCAGGTTGAAGGGCCTGAGCAGGGAAAGGGAATGGCTCAGGCTCCATGCCAAGGAGGCTTCTATCCCGAGCAGACTGGTGCCCGAGGACCAGAATCCCGCCCCGGTTTTCCCAGGCCCTGTGCTTGGCTCGCACTGATCCCCAGGGACCTGAGGCCGCAGATCTGCAAACTTCCCAACCATAAGCATCCATTAGGAGCCATCGGGGATGATGTATCTTTCTGGGTAAAGCGACCCTTGTATTATGACAGCTCCTTGGCAGCCCTGCTACGTTTCAGAGAGAATTAGAAATGCTTTTCTTCCTTAATTCTCCTCTCCTGCTGCTCCTAATCCGATCGACATTGCGGTCGGCAAGAACATGCCTTGACCTTCTTTTGCCAGAAACTGAATTTACATGGAAAGCAGCTGCTGGGGCAGGGAGCTGAGGGTCTGTCGGGAGGCTGGGCGTGCCATCCCCAAGCCTGGGTGCCGGCCCTCTGGCCTGGGAGGGTGGGAAAAGCCTGGGTGCTGACTCTCAGCTGCTGTGTAACATGGAACAAGGCTCTCGCCTTCTCTGGGCCGGTTTTGTCCTAGGTAAAACGGGAGTCTGGACAGGTCACTCTTTGGCACTCTGATAGTCAGGCTTTGGGATTTCCCTGGGAGAGGGGGCCCTCCCCATCCAGGTGCAGGCATGCCTCATCGCCCCACGTCCCAAGGGCCTCAACCAGCCATGCCCTGTCTCCATCTGGCCTGTCTGGGGAGGTGAAGAATTTTGGGGATATGGAGCTCAAGTCTGCCTTTAAGACAGCTGAGGGTTATTGGCCAAAGATTTGCCAGCCCAGGCTTGCTCTCAGCCAATGACCTCAAGTCCATATATAGATCCAGCGTGCCCACTGTCACATGACCATGTGGGACTCAGCCAGCTGGGGTCAGCCAGTACCTTCAACAAGCTCATTCGTACCTGTTCCCCCCCTTACTCCACACAGCAGCCTGAGGTGGGGGGCGATTGTCATTGCTTGTTACAGGCCGGGGAGGGCCAGAGAGGTTGAGTTACTTGTCCAGTGTCACACAGGGAGTGAGAAGAGATGGGTTGGAATTTGAACCCAGGTCTTCTCTCTCTAGCCCTAGACTGTTTCCACTATGCCTGTGTCAGGAAGAAAGAAGGAGTGGGAGAAAGGGGGAAGGAAGGAAAGACACTTCCTGTGTACCCCTGTATGTTACTTTACCCACATGAGTTCACTGTGGCAGCCACGAGAATGGGCCACACAGTGGCTACTTGGGGGAGGCCCCAGTTGCTGTACTTGGACGCCTATCTGGGCCCGTGCATGGGAGGCTGTGCCTCCTGCAGGCTACTCCAGCCAAGAACTGAGTGTGGCAGGCCCTGCTGGGGTACTGAGACAAGACCCCTGCCCAGGAGATACGGGAACCCCTGACCTCCAACACAGCACAGCCCCTGAGGACTCCTAGTCTAGGATGCTTCCACCAACTTCCTTCCCTCCCTCCTTCACTCTGGGTCAGACTTGTAACTCCCGCTGACGGCTCTCCCAGCCTGCCCAGCTCTGGTTTTCTCTCGTGCACACACTTCCCCTGTTAAAATCTTTGCCTGTTCACTCTTACGTTAGCATCTGCCTCTCAGCCCTGAACTAACCCAGTGTATACAACTAGCTCCATTTTACAGATGGGGAAGCTGAGGTGCAGTGAGATGAAGGGTCTTACTCTGGAGCCACCATCCTTCCTGCCCTGTCCCCTAAACAGAGGGTTGCCGGTGGGCAGGTGGTCTCGCACAGACACCCTCTCTCCCTCTGCTTGCTCCTCAGCTGCACGCAGGCCCTGACCCCGAGGCCGACGTCCTGACCGAGTGTTTGGCCCTGCAGCAGCTCCATGGGTCCACACAGCTGGCTGCCAGCGACAGGAAGGGGGGCCGCACCCTGGGCCAGGAGCTGCTCCCAGGTACGCGTGCAGGGAGGCAGGGCCAGGGGCACGGCCCTGCAGGAAGACAGCGATGCTCTGTGGGCTCCCAGGGGCCACATGGGCACCCACTCCTCTGGCATACATTCCTTCACCCTCTTCTGTGGCTCCATTGCCCACAGGAGGAAGCCCAGGCTCCTTTCAGCCTGGTCTTCGAGGCCTCACGGGGCCAGGCCCACCCAACCTTGGCATATCAAACCCCAGTTCCCTGAACATCTCATGCTCCCTCTCATCTCCAAGCCACTGTATACGCCTTGCGGCCTCCTCACCCCAGCCCTTTACTGAGGCGGCTCCTGCACTTCCTTCCAGGCCTTCCAGGCTGCACGTCAGGGTTCAGGCCCAGGCCTCAAGCTGAAGTTGCATGTGCCCCACCAGGGCTCCACACCACAACAACCGGCTTCAGAGGAGAAAACCGAGGCTCGGAGAGGGTGGGCCCCTTGGCCATAATCCTTCCAGCTTCTTAAACTCTGCAGCCCAGACATGGAGCCCCTCGACCCCTGGGATGCTGCAGGCCCATCCAGCCGGACACGCAGAGCCTCTGGTCCAACTGAGGTGGCCTGCCTGTCCTCCCTGGCAGCTGCGCGAGTCTTGGGCCCCAGCAGGAAGCCCTCGCTGAGTGGCTGGCGGTGTGGCCTGAGGGGGGATTCCCGCTGACAAGACTGGTGCTCTGCCCTCCACTCCCCCCAGAGAAACCGCAGTATCAGGGCAGAAAGCTCTTCCCACCCTCTGGGATTTCTTGAATTACTCTAACCATTTTAAACATTTTTTATTTTCTAATTTTTAGTACTTTCCCCTCAGTGTTGAAGTAGCAGATTTAAAACTATGTCAAAGCCCTTACCAAACAGCCTCAGGAAGGGAAAGTGTTTACGCTTTCTCTGGGTCGCCCTTCACAGGGATCTGTGCTCACAAAGGTGCACAAGGGCAAGGACACCCCAGGAGGATGGGTCTATGGAGCAGGGATCACACCCTCTTCCATAGGCTGCTTCTCACCAGGTCAGAGTTGCTAAAATAGCAGGCAAGAAGAGACCCCAGGGATAAGGGATGTGTTGAGGATTCCGAGGCCCAGCAGGGAAGAGGGCTGTGACTGGTTAGCAGTGGCTGCCCTGGGGCAGAGGGCCCTGCAGCCCAGCCTCATCATTTTTACCGTGGGAGGACTCAGGATTGGGTAGGAGGGGGACTGACCCAAGGTCATGTGGAGAGGTCAGCAGCAGATCCAGGCTGGACGTCTGTTCTCGCAGACACGAGGCCAGGGCCTATCCCAGGGAGAGGGCCAGACCGCAATAGCCATCTCTTGAGCACCTACACGGGCTGGTCACTAAACGAACATTCCTCTCATTCAGTCCCCCATGAGCCTGTGCTGCAGATGAGAAGCCGAGTCACTGAGGCAGCATCAGGGATGGGAGGGGCGTTAGGCCTGCCCTGACAGCGAGCAAGTGGTGTCTTCCCTGCCTCAAGCCTCGGTTTCTCCCCCAGACCTGCTGTGACAACAAATGTGATTGCGATGTGATCGCTTCTATAAACCCAGTGTGCCAGATAATTTTAGCCTTATTGTTGTTGTTGCTCGTGGTGAATGAGAAGAGTAACTGTTGACTCACCCATCTCGTAATAAGCATGGCCCAACTGT
The DNA here is from genome assembly GCF_009762305.2 of Zalophus californianus. Classification (NCBI taxonomy): domain Eukaryota; kingdom Metazoa; phylum Chordata; class Mammalia; order Carnivora; family Otariidae; genus Zalophus; species Zalophus californianus. The sequence continues at coordinate 42,891,948 of NC_045598.1, read as the reverse complement.
TACGGAATGTGTGCCAGGAGCCATTCTAGGGACTGTACGTGTACGTGTTAACAGAATCCTCACGGCAGCCTCAAAAAGTACATGCTACTATGCTCTTTCTTTTCCAGATGAGGAAATGGAGTCCTCGAGAGGTTAAGTACCATTTTGCTGAGGCTCCACAGCCATTAAATGGCAGAGGCCAGACTTGAACCTGGGGCGTGTGGCCACAGGCCGTGCCCTTAATCCGATAGTCTGCTGCCTCCCTGCTCTTGATGCTGTGCCTCACCATCCTGGCACCTGCTGTGTACCTGGCCCTGTGCTGGTCCCTGTCCTCAAGCTGCTTCCAGCACCGCGGGGAGACCAGGACCAGCCAGGCAGACCCAGAAGTTCTGGACCTCTCTGCGCATCAGCTGCCACATTCTTCCGTAGGCCACAAAGCAAATGCCTGAGGCGCAGTTAGGAACAGATGTTAGGGCCAGAAGTCAAGCACTCGTGGCTAATGATTGATACCGCTGATTTTATAGCTTCCAATGGTGCATTTTGGGGAGAGGCCAGCAGGCTCCATGGCGTCCCCCTCCCGCCACCCCTCACGACACAGTGACACCCTCATCACCATCGCTGTCTGTCCACACGCTCAGCACACCTAGACCACCATGCGTCTCTCTGCACCGGGCTGGACAAGGGAAGGTGGGCAGAGGCAGGGAAGACAGGGCAGGTTCTAGGCGTGTTAGGACAGAGGATTCCAGAACAGAGGGCTGAGGGAGAGAGAGGAGCTCGCCAGGGTGACATCAAATGTTCGTTGTCTAACGATAGGAAAGTCCCAAGAGCTTGTCTCTCATCAGGAAGGCCAGCTCTCTTCCCAGGAAACCCTCAGGAGCTTATCTGGCAGGCTCCTTTAGCAGACCCAGGGTAATACAATGGGCAGTGGGGGTATGAGAAGCACAAGATCAGCAAGGCTGAGGGAGAGAGAGCAGATTTATCGGGATTCTAGGCCTTCCTAGCTGTCAGGCCCCCCAAATTGATTCAAGATGGCAGGTGAAGAGGCGCCAGGAGAGTGGTGAGAGGAGCAAGGCATGAGCAGCACCGAGCCACGCTCTGTCCCCAGAAGCCCCATTCTGGTGCCTTCCTGACCAAGCTGGGGTGGGATGTGTGGTGAGGGACGTGGTGGATGGATGGTCGGGGCTGCCCGTAGGAGCAGAGGTTCCCAAGATGGAAGGGTTAAGGACTGGAGCTGAGAGGCAGGGGGCCCCCAAGAGCCCATGCAGAATCCCGGGGTCTCACAGCCAGCCCACAGTGAAGCCTGGACCATAGGCCCCTACGTGGACGATTTGGGACATAGCTGAGCTGGAGCCCCAGGTCAGTTCTGGGCCTGGCTTTTAAAGGGACTTTCTTTTCATATCACTTGGGAGGCTGATTCGCTGCAGTTGAGGCTTGGAGCTTGCCATCCCTGCCCTGGCCCTACTCAGTTCCTGGTAGTAGCTTCCTGAGTTGCAGGCCTGGACGAAAGGGGGCAACCTGGCTGGCAACCCAACCATGGATGGGCTAGCCTTGGAACCCCAGCCACCGGAGAAAGTCAAAGTTCCTTCTTGACTCCATCCATGGAAAGAGTGTGCTGTGTGCTCAGATGGTCCTCATGGTAAAGAGCATTGGGTCTGAACCCACGATGACCGGGGTGCTGTGCAAACGGTTAGCAGCTGACCCAGGCTAGCCCTAATCAGTGTGAGCCCTGCATCAGAGCTCTGGGTGTGGTCGCCAGGTCTGCAGAGTCGTCCTGGGCCATCAACTGGATGACTTAATTTCTAGCAAAATGATGGCAATTTCTATTAAAACTCAAAATAAGTGTGGCCAGATTTTAAAAGGGGAACAAATTGGCCCCATCTTTTTTTTTCAGATAAAATGGAGAAGAAACTTGCCACCCCTGCTGTGTCCCTCTCAGGCTCTAGTCCAGAGTTGGGGTCTGTTCTCCCCTCTAATTAGGGTTCCTTGGTGAAGGCATTTGGGAAGCACTGGCCTCAGTAACTGCTCCCAGACCCTCACTTAGGCCCCTGGAGCAACACCTGACTATGACCTCATGTCCCCCATTTGATTGATCCTCCACCTGTCTTCTTAACAAGGGTAAGACCCTTGGGAGTAAAAGTGATAGAAGGTGGTATCACCCTGCAGGCGTCTCCTAGAGGTTTGGAATCGTAGATGAGAGTATGGCTGCCTCCTCTCCTCCATCGGGACCCTTGTGTCGTGTACCGCCTATACGACCGTTTGCGGCATCCCTTCTCATAGGTCTCCTGGGCCGGCCTGCCATCCAGCTAGCACAATCATCTGTCCTTGGGACCCCTCACAGTGGACATCCAGGCTGTGTTTGCACGTCTCTGGGTGCGGGTAGTTCATTTACCTCCAAAGGCAGGCCCGTTACCCTACAGCAGCTCTGCGTGTGAGAGTATGGCCAAGCCCTGAGTCTCTCTCAAGCTGTTTCTCCATTCCAGGATCCCTGTCTGCTTCTGGGGCTACACGGAACAGCCCCAGAGACTTGAGGCAGCATGCTCCATACAAGCCCCCCACCCTAAAGAAATGCACACACACCCACACACACACAACCACACACACACACACACACACACACACACACACACACACAGCCTGACCAGCTGATGCCTCTGACAGCTCCTTGTCAGTCCACCTCTGCTTTCAGGGTAGCCTCAGCCCCCACAGCCCTGCAGCCAGGGCATGAACAGCAGAGCGGGGCCGTCCTCCCCTTGTTTGGGCCCCGACCTCCTGTTAATATGACCCCCGCTGGTTTTCCTCCGTGTGTGTCTCTTCTTGCCAATAAGGCACACAGCTCCTGGGTTGTTCACCAACCACCTCTAGGGCGTGGCCCAAGCCCAGTGGTATTTGTTTGCTTCCCTGCAGGCGTGTATCCTGGCTCCATCACCCCCCATAACGGGCTCGCATCGGGCATCCTGCCCCCCATGCACGAGGTCCCTTCCAGGCACCACCCCCTGGACGCCAGCACCAGTTCCCACCACCATCTGTCCCCCTCTGCCCACGGCTGAGAGCACCAGGGACGGGTACGTACAGCAGGCTGGTCCTCTGGGACAGCAAGCAGGCACCTGCACGGGAGGCAGGTGAGGGCAGGCGTCCTGCGCCAATTCGCGGTTGTCACTGATAATGCAAACAGTGGGCATTTATGCAGCACTTGCTGTGTACCGTACCCCGTACCGAACACCTCCCGTGCACAGCTTCTTTGGCACTCGCAGCCACGCACCAGGTAGAGGGTGTTGCACCTGGACTTGCTGACGCCTCGCCTCGTGTCCTCCTCCGCCGTGAGGGCGGCCTCGGAAGGCGCCGTTGCCGCGTCCCGCACCCTGGACCGCCATTGCCAGGCGCCCTCGGGGGCCTCACTCTGGCTTCTCTTTGGCTCACACCGTGTGTTTTGGTGAGCAGACCGCCCCACTGCCACTCCAGGGGTGCTCATCCTGGCCCTCACCCCCGCTTCTGGCCGCGGCAGCTGTGGTCACTGCCCTGCCTTCGGGGACTGTCCAGGGACCCCTCGTGCAGGATCACTGAAAGCAGGAGTGGCCTCTTCCTGTATTCAGTGTGGTTCCCATTGTGGCCACTTAATTGCTGGAAATGGTAAATGTGCTAATTGCTGGCCCCTGGTGCTGCCAAAGTCTGTTTTCCTTGCAAATGGGCAGAGGGCGGTCACACCAGCCTCACGGGCCTGCCCTCCCCGCCCACTTTCACTTATCGCTAGCAGGACTTGATCAACTTGTCCCCCAAAGCCTGGCCTCAGTACCTTCCACCTCTTCTGCCCCTTCCTCCCCAAGGCCACAGCCTTAGCCTTGGCTTGGCCTGCCTGTGCCTGGGGCCAGCCTGGCTTCATCACAAATCTATTGTCCAGGGCTCCTAACTAGGCTCCTTCTGCCACTCACTCATCCGTTCATTCAGCATCCAGTTATTGAGCCCCTGGTGTGGGCGGGCCCTGGACCCCGTGCTGGAGCCACCGATGACCCCAGCCCTGGAGAAGCTCACCGTAAGGAGGGGACATAGATCTGCAGGGATTGACATTGCAGGACAAGGGCTCTGAGGGAAGCAGCAGAAGGGGCTGTAGGAGCCCAGAGGAGAACCCAGTGCGATGGGGGACAATGCAGGGAAGGCTTCCTGGAGGTGATGCTAGGCCGAGCCTCCACAGTTAAGTAGCAGTTGACTGAGTGGAGGGATAGGAGCAGTGAGAATGTAGGCGTGGTGAGAGCTCGGCGTGTTCTGGGGAACAGGCACCTTCCTTTGAGGTGAGCTCAGGAAGGAGGTTGCCGGGGCCAGATCACCCGGCCTGTGGCGGGACTGTATCTGAAGGGTGCCAAGTGGTGATGTGGTCAGTTTGGGGAGGATGGCGTGGCTCGCCGCATGGGGCTGTTTGCCAGGGGCAGCATCGAATGTGGGTGGGTGGCAGCCTGAGCCAGGGCTGGTGGGTGGGGAGGAGGGCCACCAGGGGGCATTAGTGACAGAGAATCAGTGGGCCTCGAGGAAACGCTGGCTGGGCGGGGAGAGGGGGAGCCACCAGGGATGAGCCCCTGGGGAGGCAGAAGTGCTGTTCATGGAGCAGGGGAAGACTGGTGAGCGGGTGGAGAGCCATGAAGAAGCAGCCTGATAGGGTGCAAAAGGGGACCCAGAGAACCAGGCCTCCCTGAGCCTCAGTTTCCTCCTCTGTAAAATGGGTATTAAGATGTCCTCCTCTAGGAAGGTGGTGAGGGTCAGCCATGCCTGACATACACATGCCTGGTACTGTACGTGTCATCTGGGGCAGGTTCCACAGACACCGAGCCCCAGGACCCCCACCCACCCACCCACCCACCGGCTCAAGCCACCTGCTCACTCACCAGCCAGTCCCCAAATATCTCCAACCAAACTAAAATAAACCACAGAGGCCTTTCCCCGCTCAGGCCTGCGCACTCTGCTCTGCCTCATTCATCACCTGCCTGCCGCCTGCATAAGGGCCCGTCAGGAATTCCTGCAGCGAGAGGCAGAGTGATGACAAGACCAGGACGGCCCAGCCCGCCGTCCAACCGCCTGTGTCTGTGGGAGCGAGGGCTTGAGTCCTCCCAACCGGCCAGGCGCCCAGGCTCCGTCGGCTGGGCTGCGAGAGAGGAGAGCCCTCAAGCCTGACACCAGGCCCAGGCCCAGCTTGAACGGGTCTCTTTTTTCAGCCCCTCAGAAGAGAGGCAAGGCGGGGAGGAAAGGCCTTCAGCCTCCCCTTCCTGCCAAAGTCAACAGGGAAGGCCACTCGCGGCTCCCCGGTGGTTTGCTGGGACGTTTAAATAGCTTGACAGAATTATCTGATTCACTCAAAAATATGCTAAGAGGGCCTGACTTCATGACCAAATTTATTTACCCTGGCTCAGGGAAGACGCCGAAAGGGCGGTTTTTTTCCCTAGCCCCATACGAGGTATGAAGCCCTCAGTGTGCCAAGCCAGTGAGGTTTTATATTAATTTTTATAGGTGCCAATTGAAGCAAAAATATTTGATTTAGGAATCATTTGCATGACTCAGAAGAGGAGCTCCAGATGCTCTTTTTTCCTTTTAAAGAGTTCAGGTAGAGCAGCGTAACCTCAGCCTTCATGTCTGCTGCCGAGAGAGTCGTGTTCTGTTTAATTTCACTGGCTGTGAAGGTGGCAAATGTGAATTTATGGCAGGTTTGAGACAGGAAAAACAAACTTTGAGAATGCATGTTTTTTTTTCCGCCTTCAGATCTGGTTCTCCTTAATTCTGCAGCGCTGTTAATCTCTGGGTTTTGTAGCTGAGCGATTCAGAAACCCGTTTGTTAGCATTTATCAGCTGTTTGCTGTGTGCCAGGCCCAGGGCTGAGCACGGAGCCCCTGAGAGGTGAGGCCTGGCCCTCCCGCAGGAGCTCCCAGGGGAGGGCACCGACCGGAAGTCAGGGAAGAACGGCGTGGGGTGGGCATAAGGCAGGCGGGCATCACGCAGTAGGCCTGAAGGAGGAGGATCCACCCTTCTGGCCACCGCAGCCCAGCCTCAGCCAGAGAGGTGGCTGTGAGGACACACGGCTTATACACAGCCACACACACACCCCAATTTGATGGCCCTGTGAGAGAAGCCTAAAAATAATCCTGAGGATGATAATGAGAAGTCGTGGAGCCTTAATGAATTCAGTTCATTAACTTGAGGCTGCGTGTGCAAGATGTTGGGCTGGGGACCAGGGCCCCAGCACAGAGGCCTCCGTGTCTGCCTGCAGTGCACTCACAGTGGTGGGGTTCCAGACATTGAATGACGGCAGTGCAGCAGAGGGTGCCCAAGCTGGAGGGAGCAGATGGGGGCACCCAGCAGAGCTACAGACGTAGGCCCACTGGCCTCTCCCCAAATCTTTCTCTGTTTCAGGATAGTCTTGCTTCCCTCAGAGAAAGGCACTGATCTGTCCCCTTAACGCCTCATGTTTTAGAGGGTAGGCAAGGGTAGTATTCCTGGCCTGAAAAGATCACTTTAGCTGTGACATTGAATTTGTACTATATTTTAATGTGGATCGTCCAACAGACCTACAAAGGCAAATAAGAGAGTGGACACTCTGAGCTCCCCCTGCCTCTTTCTGCAATGCACATAAGGGCTTTACAGGCAATGAGCCTTCAGCCTGATCCCCAGAGCCCCCAAGTCCATCTGACCCCAGGGCCAGGTTTGTTCCTGTGAGCAGACCCCAGAGGCGTAGGTGGCAGCATGAGGAAGGAACCTGGGCTGCAGTGACGTGCAGTCCAATTAGATGACCCGCACGGGCTCAGCTGCGTTCAGGGTGACGGCACAGCTCTCAGCTGCTTCGGCCTCATTCCAGATTGTGAGCTTCCAGAAACACAGGCTCAGGCCTGCACCACCTCAGGCTCTGTATGAAGGGAGGTGGTGAGCCCCCCCATCACAGGATGTATGCAAGTGAAGGGATGGAGACAAAAGATCTCTGAAAGCACACTGTGCAGGGGAAGAAAGCCCAACTTAGACATCAGAACTATCTGCTAGTTTTCTTTCCCTGCGTCTTTATAATAACGATGATGACTCACGGAGTGGCTAAGAATACATCTGACATCATATTGGGTGCTTTGTCCACTTTGATTTATTTAATTTTACCCTCATCCTAACCTGTGAGGTCAGTGCTGTGTGGCCAGGACTAACTTGGCGAGCCACGTTTCTGAACCTTGGTGTTTTGATCTGTGAGGCGGAAACAAGGACTTCTCTCACGGGCCTGAGAGGAGGCGGGGCTCAGCAGGTGGTGACTGTTAGTGTTCTGCTCCGGAGCTGCCGGGGGTTCAGCGCAGCTCTTCCTGGGCTTGTCCTCCAGGTGGCCAGAGCGCAAGCGCAGACAGAGCAGGACAATCCAGCGGGGGGGCGGGGCGGGGGTGCTGGTACTTCGCCCAGGTCACGAGAGTCCCAGTGTACCAGCTGGAGAACACAGCCACCCTGGGGGCAATGCAGGGCTCAGAGACATTAAGCATCTTGCCCGAAGTCATGCAGCCAGTGAGAGCAGATGGGGATTAAAACACGGTTCTGTCGACTCCAAAGGTCATGCTGATAACCAGTGTGCCTTGCCGATTGCCAGTCCTAAATACCAGATAGAAGCTCTTCTTTACTGATTCCTTTGGACTCTCAAGCTTGGAGGACTTTCAAATTTAATTCCAGTTTGAACATAATCTGTAGTAAAAGCTTGCTCTTCTAACTGCACTGTCTTAAGAGCAGATCAGGTAGTGAGCTCAGCATGGCTGGAGGGAAGCAAACAGCAGCAGCCATGCCTCTGGCCCCCACAGCCCCCAGAGCCTATCCTGCTGATGACTGTCTCTGTTCTCTCCAGGTTGGGACCCGGCCTCCTCTCCCCTATGGTCAGCCCACTGAAGGGGCTCGGGCCACCACCACTGCCACCATCCTCTCAGAGCCATTCTCCGGGGGGCCAGCCCTTCCCCACACTCCCCAGCAAGCCACCCTACCCGCCTTTCCAGAGCCCTCCACCCCCACCTCTGCCCAGTCCACAAGGTAAGCTCTGGCCGGGGGCCTCTCTCCACAGACACCCACTGACTCCTGCTCGGGGTGCCCGAGGGGAACGGGGCACTGACCTGGGGGAGACAGTGGGTCATCAGAATGAGGGAGGGCCCTGAGGGCCACGGTGGTCAGCCAGGAGTCAGGTGACCCAACATGCCTCGTCCGGGGCACTTCCTGGAGGAAATTCCATTGGAGGGGTGAGGAAGAGTTTGTCCCATTGACAAGGCATTGAAGGGAACAGCGTTGGCGCTGGCAGGGGGTGGGAACGGCCTGCTGCTTGGAGGGAGGTGAGTGAGCAGGCATCCCAGGAGGTGGGGATGGAGGACCGACAGTCCCTTCCCTCAGAGCACTGCATCAGCCACAGATGACTCAAGTCAGGTGCCACCACGTGAGGCCACCTTACCCTCCCCGCCCCCCGTGGCAGGCAGAGAGCTGGGAAAGGGGCCCGGGACCCCTGGCACCTTCTCCCCACTGGAGCCCTCTTCTCTCCCTCACACCCAGCATGGCTAGACAGGATGATGTGGGAGGCTGAAGAGCGCAGCAGGGACAGTCCCCTCTTGGCCCCCGGCTCTCTTCCTTTGCTAATGCAGCCCCTGATGCTGCCTCCCTCTGCAGGGTACCAGGGCACTTTCCACTCCATCCAGAATTGTTTCCCCTATGGCGACTGCTACCGGACGGCTGAGCCCACAGCCGGTGGGGACGGTCTGGCCGGGGAAGCCCACGGTTTCAACCCCCTGCGGCCCAATGGCTACCACGGCCTCAGCGCACCTTTACCTGCCACTGGTAAGCCCCACCTGCATGCCTCCCTTCCCTGACCACCTACCATGGCCCAACCCTGTGCTGGGTGCTTATGCACATTGTCCTGAAGCCCTGGGACGGCCGAAAGAGGTAGAGTCATCGCCACTTGACAGAAGGAGAAATTGAGGCTCACAGAGGTCCCAGGACCCCACAGAATTGGCATTGACATCCTGCCTGCCTCCAAAGTCAGTGTTGCTTCCACATCGTCACAAGGCTGATACGTGTCTGCTCTCTGGCAGGTTTCTGAAGACAGAGAAGAATCAGACTTGAGAGCTTGCAGTCTAGTTGATGTTTCACTTTAACTATTTACTGAGCACCTACTGTGTGCCAGGCACAGTTGTAGACCGTGGGGAAACAGCAGAGAAAGAGACAAGTACGGATCTTTATTCAACAGATAAAATGAGACTGGAGCGGCCACACTACTAGGAAAGGACGGAGCCTAGAGGTTGTGCTTGTCCCTTGTGGGGCATCCGTGTCCCCTCCAGGGCCCTGGGCCTTCCACAAGTAATGCCCCTGCCGCGGGGGAGAAAGGCAGTGACAGGGCCAGGGTGGAAGGGCTCAGACCAGCAGGGCTGGTGCTGATCAGAGCAGGGGCATCAGAGGGGTGGGGCCGGACCCTCCCGGAGTAACCCAAGCCACACCCCACCCCAAGTCAGTCTCCAGGCCCACGTCAGGGGGAAGCTACGAGGCCTGGGGCAGGATGGGGGCCCCAGACAAAGGAGAGCCTGAGACCCTGTGCCAGAGGCCCCTTGGGCAGCTCTGGGGGTGTGCAGCTGGGGGTAGAAGATTAAGGACATAGGGACAACCACGAGGCCACAGGTGATGAGATGCAGAAACCTTGGATCTATCTGCACGCGGGTCCATGGGTTCATGCCCGCACACATGCTCTCACGTCTGTGTATGTCTTCTTTCTTCACACATTTGTGGTGCACGTCTGTGGTGCCTGTGTGTGATTTAAGGCCCGCACAAGTGGGCTCCAAGCAGTGCAAGCCCCCCTGGGTATTTAAAGAGCGCACAGGGCACAGGTGCTCATGTCTCACACGTGTGCAGACATCACACTTGGGCCTATGTTCATGCCCTGTGTACACACGCGCATGCTCCCTACCCCCGTATTCCCACCTGTACGCACACTGTGTTTCCCTGTGCCCATCCCACGACTCCTGTGTGCACAGACTGCATTCGAGCGTGCTGTGAGTGTGTCTGTGGATGGCGGCGGGTCACATCCGTGCATCGTCAGCAGACGTGTAACCCATCCCAGGGTGCGTGCGGGCGGGGGTGCGTGTTTCCTGTTTGCACACACGCGGGTCGGTGTGTGATGAGGACTGGCCAGCCATTCCCAGCACTGCTGGCTCTCCCCCCACCTCATCCTCCCCCTGCTCCATCCGGCCCATGGCGGGATTTCTGGGTTTAGCGGCAGGAATAAATAACTCGGACAGGCAAGAGGCAGCTTCCATGCCCCCACACCAGCGTAGTGGATTCTTCTGGCCCCCTTCCTCCCCTGCTATCTGGGTGGCAGCCCAGCGTTCAGGGCCCATTCCAGGACCCGTGAAGCTGCCTACACCTTCTGCCAAGCTGAGCACAGATGTGCAGGATTGATCCAAACTGACAGGGTGGGGCTGTGGGGCCTCAGGAGTAGTTGGCTTAATCCCACTGCACAGATGGAAAGACTGAGGCCTGCCTGTCTTAGGCTACAGAAATTTGTGACAGCAGCTCAGGGACAGAGCCCTTAGGGCAGGGACTGGATAAGACCCTCCATGTTGAAGGCCTTTGAGCAGTGACCCCACCCAGAGACAGCATGTCCTGTGGAAGAACCAGGTGTCTTGGGGCCAGATGGATCTGGGTTCAAATCCCAGTTCCCCCACTTACAAGCAAGTGACCTTAGGCAAGTGTCGTGGCCTCTCTGAGCCTGCCTTCTCAGCTATAAAATGGGATAATGACTTCCCACCTCACAGGATTGTTGAGAAGCTTAAGTGAGATGGCTTCAAGAACCCTCAGTAAGAGCCCAGTGAGTGCTCATCTCCTTCTTTGGGTTTCTTGTGTCTGGTTGGGTGAAGGAACCTGAAAGGGTGGGGATGGGCTGGGTTCCCTCTGCCAGGAGGGGACCAGCCCCCGAGGGCAAGAACTGTGATAGCCCACCTCTCCCTTGGGGAAGCAATGGGCGACGGACTGCCCCAAGCCCGCCGTCTGTCCAGCTGCCCTGGGCCCCTTAAGGGGCGTGCAAGGCCTAGAGCGCCTCCTCCCACCCACCGTCACCCCTCTCTGGAAGAGCAGAGTCTCAGGGCAGGCCCGGCCGGAGGGACAACCATGAGAAGGGACCCTGGGCAGGAGGATGGGGTCAGGGGGCTGGGAAAAGATAATGAGGCAGAGCCCCTGCGTTCTCCAGCCCGACCCCTGTTCCCCACCGTACCCACAGGCTACGAGGCCCTGGCCGAAGCCCCCTGCCCCACAGCACTGCCACCACAGCCACCCGAAGACATGGTGTCCAGTGGCCCCGAGGACTGCAGCTTCTTCCCCAACGGGCCCTTTGACCACTGCCTGAGTCACATCCCGTCCATCTACACGGACACCTGAAGGAAGGCCCCGGCCGCACCTGCCCCCCTCCACCGCAGGCACTACCTTGCCCGCTAGCCGTCCGTCCCCACCCTCCGTGCACCCAGCCTGAGCCACCAGGCCCCAGCTCCCCACAGACTCGGGGTGGCCTGCACTGGCCAGGGACGATCCCCTGTTCGGACGTGCCCATCAGGACCCGTGACCTGCGACGTTCCCCTGACTGTGTTTTCCTTTTCTCTCCCCAATGGTTTTGAAATCACAGACCTCGTGTATATAAAATGTACAGAACTTGTTTTCCATTCCCCTTCCAGTTTTATATTTTGGGTTTTTACAAGAAAAACATTAAAAACTGGAAACGAGACGTGGGGGCCTGGTTCTGCCCGCGAGCCGGTGTCGAGACCAGCAGTACGGTGGAGGGGTATGCAAGGGAGCCAGGGCAGGGGGCCTGGGAGGTGCGGGGAGGGGGGCCCGCCTCACATGGCCCGCACTGCCTGCTGGTCCCAGGACCGGGGCGCAAGGCAGGTGAGCCGACCAAGGCTCGGGCTCACACTGGAACCCAAATCGCCTGGCCTAGACCGTTGCTCTCTGCACGGACTTCGCAGCCGGTAGAAGAACAGGCTTCCAGGCTGGCGCTGGCTTCAGGTCAACAGGGAAGGCCGTGGGGCTGCAGGGCAGGCCTTTTGGAGACAGAGCCTCCCGAAGGCGGGCGTCAGGCTACAGACAGCGTCCCTGGGACACAGATCCCCATCCCACCCCAAGGCCTCTGGGAGGGGAGAAGGAAACCAGTTCTGAGGGCACCGAGGCTCCCTCAGGGTTGCTGTCCTCCCCTGCCCGGCTCCCTCCCCATCATCCAGACCTGGGCAGATGGCCTGGACAGTGTCCTGCATCTCACCATGTCACCGTGAAGGTCATCTGGTCAAAAAAAAAGTCCTCCAGGAAAATTCCTACCTCAGCATTGCCGAAGTGAAATGAATTAAGGGAAGTCGCGTGTACTGCAGACCTACTGTGTGCCGGGCTCTCCTCGGGCGGCTCTGTGGAGGAGCCTCCAGTCCCCCTTTAGGTGAGGCAGAGCAGTCAGGATTCAAGCCCAGCTCAAAGGAACGCCTCTTTGTCCCACATGGCTGGGGCAGGGAGGCAAAGCAAGATGGAAAGATCTAGTCAATCCCTTCTTCTTCTTCTTCTTCTTCTGTTTTTTTAATGGTTATTTGTTTTAGAGAGCGCAGGGTCGGGGAGGGGCAGAGAGAGTCTTAGACTCCACACCAAGCATGGAGCCCGATGCAGGACTCGATCCCACAATCCCAAGATCAGGACCTGAGCCAAAACCAAGAGTCGGACGCTTAACCAACTACACCACCCAGGTGCCCCCCAATCCCTTCTTTATAGAGAGGTTCAGGGTTCAGAGAAGCCACCCAGCCAAGCGGTGACAGAACTAAGGCTGCCACCTGTGTACATGCCCAGTCTCTCCCTACAACCTAGGGAGCCCGTGTGTGCTGCTCTGTGTCCAGGGCCGACCTGTCGGGACTGTGCCTGGGTTCCCTTCCCTCTGGCTCCCAGCTGGCTCCAGCCAGTGAGGAGCCCCGCATGGGAAGGGAGGGGGAGAGCAAGGGTCCCTGGGCGGGCTCTGTCCTCACTTAAGACCCCAGCTGCAGCCACGTGGGCCCCCCCACACTGTGGCGGTCATGGCAGGGCCCCCTGTCCTCCCTCTTCAGGCATGGACTGGGGGCTGGAACTGCCCCCACTCAGGAAAGTCTGTCCCTCGTTTGCCTGCCACCCGTCCATGCTGTTGTACATAACTAACCCTTGCCTTCAACCCTCCTCACCTGCCCCGGTCAGACGCCCATTTGCTTCCTGCCGGAGCCTGACAGTGACCCCATTTTACAGATGCAGAGCCTGAGGGACCGGGAAAGCACAGCCAGCGGGTGGTAAGCAGGAATTTCAACACAAAAAACCTGGGGATGGGGCTCCAGAGCACGTGCCTCTCACCCAATGCACTTCCAGCCCTTAAGGACTCGGGGCAACCTGGCTCCCACCTCCTGCTCCCAGAGCAGGCCCCGTCCAGGCCCCCAGCAGGGAGATTCCGACCGAATGCCACACAGCACGTGGGCAGCTTGGATGAGGACCCAGGGCTCCTGACTCCCAGGCGCCCCTGGTCCCGTAGTCCCATCCTCCACTGGTTTTATGGAACTAATTAGGTCGTGGCAAAATTCCTTTAAAAGAGATGCTCAGGAATCAATACTGCATGTCATTGTAAGCACTTAATCCGCTCCAGATAAGCAGAATTAAGCCGTACAATGAGGACATATTTCTATTAATAATGAAAGGGCTGAGCCGTGAGCAGGAGAACACACAGGGAGCTGGCAGTTGGATCCCATTTAGTTTCTGAGAGACAGAGAGAGGGAGAAAGGGGGACAAAGGCAAAGAGAAACAAAAGAGAAAGAGAAAAGACAGACGAGTGAGCTGGAGACAAGACCCGGCACACAGTAGGGACTCAGTCGTAGCTGCTTTCATCCTGACCCTGAGCTGTAAATATGACTGCCCCCGTCCCTTGCTAGGGTCTCCTCTGAGCCTCCGCTCCTCCTCTTGGCACCAGGAGGCCTCCCGCCCAGACGCCCGCAGGTCTCCATCCTAGTCTAGCGGACACAGCAGCGGGTGGGCCTCTGCAGCAGGACCCGCCAAGAGACTGGACCCGAGCTCCCTTCCTGGCCATGCTTTCTAGCAAACGCTGAGAACCGCGGCCCCTCCTGAGCTCTGACCGAGTGCCCGGGACTGCAGCCGGGACTGTGCTGCCATCACAGGGCGCGGTACTTACTGCCCCCCTCACACAGGGGCCTCGGGTCAGGTGGAAATGGTTAGGATCTCGTACCTGGAGAGGCCCTGGGGGATGGACCGCCGCTTGGGGCCCCGAGGGGTCTATAGGGCAGTGGAGCCGAGTCTGCCCGAGAGTCTGCCCCCCCCCAAAGGGGGACCCCGGGTACAGGCATGGTGCCCAGGCCTGCCAGGTGACCGCACTGCCCTTCCAGCGCAGCCACTCCAGGGGGCCCCTGCCGCCCTCCCCTTTGTCCAGTCCAGGCTGGGCCTGACCCGTCCGCCACCCGGCCTTATCCCGGTCTCCATCAGGGGCCTGTGTCTTCCATCTCCTCCTGTCCCGCTGTATCCCATTGTTCCCTGACCCTCTCTGCTGTCCGTCACTGCTCGCCCTGGTCCCCCAGCAGCTCTCTGCCCCTCCACCCTCCATCTCCCCATCTCTGCTGAGCCCTTTTGTCCCCCCCATTTCTCTCCTTCCCCCCTTCCCCTGCCCCGCCCAGTTCACTCCCTGTGTCTCTTTTTCTTGTGTGTCTTTCCCCTGCCCTCTTTAAACTGCAAGTCTGTCTTCTGTGCCTAATTCTCCCCGCCTTGCCCCCTCCTCAGTGACTCTCGCCTCACTGTCTGTGGCCTAAGGCAACATAGGGCCCTCGTGGCTAGGGGGAGGACCCAAAAAGGCCATCCCGAAGAGGGCTGGTGGGACAGGCCCTTGGGGCAGGGGCCTCCGGTCACTCACTCCCCTCCTCGGCCACCTACCAGGGGTCTCTGGGGAGAGTGGGTATCAGGACCTCCCCTTCCACCCTTCATGGCCAGGCCCAGGGTCCCTTGATGCCGGGCACAGGGTTTCCCCATCCCTGGATCTGCCTGGACTCCCTCAGACTCCAGAGTCTCTGTTGCCGCTGGCCCTTGGGGTCCCCCGTGACCCAGGCCACCAGAAAGAACTAAGAGGCCCACAGAGGCCACCGGCTCCGCCCCCTCTCCATGGATGGAGGATCCCAGGGCACATGGCGAACGGAGCACCGAGCAAGGGGGGAGCTGGGGGTGCCGTGCTCGCTTTATCTCTTGGGACGCCCCTCCGCCCACTGCTGTGAAGGGAGCAGGCGAGCCTCCCGCTGGAAGCTCAGGAGGCAAGTCCTGCTCTGCCCTCCGCACGGCTGACTGCCCGGCCCCTGCAGCACACAGCAGGCGCTCACTACTTGTTTGCTGAATACATCCGAGGGGCATGAGAGCCGGGAGCGAGGCACCCGAGCCCTGTCTGCACAGAACCTCATGCAGACTGGGGCCGCAACATGCATTTGTGAGCTCACCACCCCATCCAACCCCTCGTTTTCCAAATGAGAAGACTGGCCCCAAGAGTGTGACGCGTCCAAAGTTTACGGAGCAGGTCAGTGGCCAGCAGTGGAGAAACCAGGCCTCCGGTCCCCAGCCGGCCCCCTGCCCAGCCCATCCTGTCTGCCCACCGGAACACCGACGGCATCCCATGCCTTCCGGCTCTGCCGGGACTGACGTTGTTAGGGCACTCCGCGAGGTTAAGTGTCATTAGCCCATTTTGCAGAGTGAAGAACTGAGCCCAAGAGAGTGAGGGCAGAGCTGGAAGTCCAGAGCCGGTCGGTGGCACCAGCGCCGGGCTGCCTGCCCCTGCCAACTTGGGTCCCGGGGAGCGGCCCGAGGACATTCGGCGCCCTCCCTTCTCCGCCAGCTGGAGGGAACCCTTAGGCTCTTACAAGTCCTGATTTATATACTCGCCTGGGCCGGCAGCCCTGCCAGGGATTTATAGCTTTCTAAGTGATCGTGTCTTCGGAGGGAAATGCAAACGGGGCGTGAACCAGGAAGGAAAGGCTGCAGCCAAAACTGACAGAGCCAAAACTCTTCAGTTTATTCCCAGGCGCCCCAGGGCCCATGGTGTAACGGGCCCTGCAGAAGGCCCGCCAGGGGCCAGTGAGGCATCGGGCCTCCAGGAAGCCGCGTGCCAGGCCTTTCCACCAAGGAGATGTGCCCTGTGTCTGTAGGAGGGTGGCGGTGCTGCCTGAGCTCCCACGGGGCCGGGGAGCATGGGGCACGGTGCTGGGTTTGGTCAGAGCAAAGAACGGGGGCAAGCCAGGTTTCGGGATCATTTGGAGGAGGTGGGAGTGTGGAGGGGATGGAAACAGGTTTTGCCTCAAGTTGAAAATGTTGAAGCTGGAGGATGGGCCTGTTATACTATTCTCTGGGGCTGGTTATAATATCCTCTATACTTTCATGTATGTGTGACATTTTCCAGAAAAAAAAAACTGACCCAGTCCCAGGGTGGCCAGGGTGGGATTTCCTTGCTTCCCAGGCAGCCTAGATGGGTACGAGAGGCAAATTCAGACTAGGGCCCTGGAGGGGGGTCTGGGGCCCAAATTCGTCTTTACTGTAGCCCTGTCTTGTCATAGCAGGGGCCATGTTGGAGGCCTTGTGTCCCCAGGGCCTCACACAGGGCCTGACACACAGTTGGTTTTCTGGATTAATTTGCCAGTGACAAATAAGAGTCTGTGCAGAACACAGGCCAGAACAGGGAGAAGTCTGCTCACCTCATACCTGAGGTGGTTGCTGGTGCTGGAGGTGTGCCTCAGAGTACAAGAGACTCAGGGGGACTTTGAAGACAACCCGAAAGCTCTGCAGAGTGCCCTGGAAAGAGGGTGCTGACTATACTGGGAGACCCCCGAGCAGGCTGGGACCCCAGGAGGTGGGGCTGGGGGCAAATCTCAGATTTCTAAAAGGCAAAGCCCTCTAAAGCAGAATGGACTACTTTAGGCTGAAGTGAGCTCCCCATCCCTGGGGGTATGCAAGCAAGAGTGGACATGAAGCTATGAAGCAGTCAAGGGGTTCAAGGGCTGGACCGCACAACCTCCAGACACTTCTCAGTCCCAACCTGAGACAGCAGCTGTCTCCTGCCTACACAGGCAGCAGTGGGGCCTGCCACCCAGCATCGTTCCTGAGGCTGGACTGAGGGCAATGTGTGTCCAGGTGATTAATTGCGTGTTCACAGGGAAAGCAGGTGGCCAAGGCTTGGGTTACTGCCTAAATATTTTCTCAGAGGTTTGGGGCTGGCAGACCTCACACCCAGGCAGCCCAGGACAGCGGGAAGGGGCAGCCATGATGGGGGACTCTGTTCTCATGTTTCCCGGACTAGGAGCTCGTGTGTTGAGAAACCAAACCTTGTCTGGAGGCTGCAGGGAAAGAGCAATGTTGACCCAGGGCTGCAGGCTGGAGCACACGCGCTTCTGTCGGCCTTTGGAATCTGGAAGGCGGCCAGGCCACAGGTGGGACAGCATCTCACCAGCATTTCCCCTCACAGATGGGGAAACCGAGGCTCAAGAGTTCAGACTGGCCCTGAGGGTGGGGGCAGTGAGGGATGGTTGTGATGTACAAAGAGATTAAGTCTCAGGAAGGAAAGGCCCCCCCCGAGACAGCTGTTTACCCATTTGCATGATGCGTAGCTTAAAGCAGAATCATCTTCTCCCCCAGTGGCGACATATTGGAATCATCTGGGAGTTTCCACACCTCCACACACAGACCCCCACCTGTGAGCAGGGGAATCAGCCCTCTGAGGGAGGGTAGGGTTTCTGTGTGTGGAAGGCTCCCCAAGAGGCTCCAGTGTGCACAGGGAGGGCTGGGAACACCGATCCGGGGGTTCCACTAATGGCTCCCACTTACCCTGAGCCGGGCACTGTGGGTGCTCTACATGTCGTCATTTAACCTTCACACAGCCCTGCACGGCAGGGCCGGTTATCATCCCCATTTCACAGATGAGACGACCAGCAGCCCGAGAGGTGATATCAATTGCCCAGGCGCACACACGGGCAAGCCAGGCTTCGGACTCCTGTCCTCCTGACTGCAAAGCCCTTGCCCCGGGCCAGCCTCTGTGGCCCAGCACTTTGCTGTCCCCCAATCCTTACAGTGTGTTGTGATGCCAGGTTGCGATGCGTTCCTGGGATTGGGGGTCAACCCCAGTTACCACCTGGGGGAATCGAGAGCTGTAGTGGAACAGGAGGCCTGCCTTGTGGGCTGTTGCTGGGCGAGCTGGTATTTTCACCCACGTTTGGCACCTCGCCCTCACCTAAGATTTCCTCCACGTCAGTCTCTCCTCCACCGCCAGACAGTGAGCAACGTGAGGTGGCTCCTGGCAGGGGACTGGAGCCCGATCCCCGAGAAAGGAAGTTCAGGGGCTTCTTCTGCTAGGAAGCAAAGGGGGAGTAGGAGGGCAGCCCCAGGGTGAAGTCACTGAACCCTGAGGGAGGCTGTCTGCCAGGCTAAGCAAGGCGCTGCATGTTGGGCTGCCATCTCCACGGAGCCTGGTTTTACTAGGTGGCTCGATGCCCCAGGGAAGCCTGGAATGTAACAGGCACACGCCACTCTCTCTTTATTGATGGAGAAACTGAGGCTCAGGGAGCTTGGCGCTCTCAAAAGATGGGGAAGCCCAGAGTGTTGATGGCAGGGGTTCCAGTGTCTCCAGAATTGCTCCGACTGAGGGGCTGTAGGCAGGTCACCTCACTGAGTCTGGGGTTCTACTCTGTCATATGTGACGATGGCCCTCCCTCAGCCCGCAAATAAATGGGGCAATACTGTCCCATAGTAGGTGCTCAAGAAATATAACCATATTGCTTCCATTTGAGGACTGCCCATTAGACAAATGCCCCAAGTAGTCTCCCCATAACTCTAAACCAAACTTCATGTTGCAAGGAGGGAAACAGAGGCCCAGGAAGATGGTCTGAATGGGGACATGTGTCAGTTTGGCAGTGGATCTGATCTCAGGATTCCCAGGGCAGTGCTCACATCACCCCAGGCTGTCTTGGGCAGAGGCCTCACTGGTCAGAACACCCCAGCCTGTCTACTCGGGGCCTGTGACCTCGATTCCAATCCTGGCTATGCATCCTTAGACAAGCTCTCTCTGGGCCTCCATGCCCTCAACTAAGAAAAGGAAAACCATGGTCCCACATAAGATGTCCTGAGGAGTTGCTCTAGGTCAGGTCACCCAAGTCTTCCTTCCACACAACAAAGCACTCAGTATGTCACACAGCATGGATGCCAACAGGTTGGTTGGTGACTCCCACACAGCTGTTGCCCCCAGACCCCCCACCCCAGGAGATGGCCCCAACTCCCGAGTCTCATGGCTTCAAGGTCCATTTGTCAATAAGACCTATAGTTTTACTCAGGCCATCTCAGAAAGGACAATCCCTGTTTTACAGATAGGAAAGGATAGGAAGTTGCCCCCAAGTGTAGAACCCAGGCCAGGACACTTCTGTCACAAGTCCTTTTCCTGAAGAGATCCAGCCCAGAGAGACTTTAGACTCAGCTGTTTCTCATTTTCCTCTTGAGTCCCTTGGCTCATGCCGATCAATTCATCAAACTGTCTCCACGTCTTGTCTGAGCTGGGCACAGGAAAGTGAGATTCCTCAGTCTCGTCCTATCCCTGGGCAGCCTCGCAGTCCAGGGGAGAAGACAGGCTCATAAACAGCCCCCATTACAGCCCTTGTCACATTGTGCGAACCAAGAGCTGTGTTCACACGCTCCCCCTAATGAGGTGCTTACTACAAACGCAGTGGCCTCTTTTATCTTTGTTCAGCTCTGACCGTGAGGAAATCCTTCCCTCAATATTTTGGGTACGTTATATAGTGAAATAAGGCAGTATATGTGGTGTGAAAACAATTTTCTAAAAATATATACACGTCTAGAAGAAAGATTTAGACGAATGTACTTCCAAAGGTTAAGAGCGGTTTGTCTTTAGCAGATGGGGTTGATGGCGACATTTATTACTTCTTCATGCCTATTCCTACTTTCCAGATACACTCCGGCTTTCTTCAGCCTTAGCTTCCTAAGCTATAAAATAAGGACAAAAATTTCCACCTTACTGGAAGTTATGTAAATGGGACGAGCCATCTGAAAGTGCTAGATATACAGTAAGCATTTAATAAATAACATGGTATCAGTATTAGTTGCAGAATGCCTGAACCCAAAAAGAGCTAAAGAAAATCTTAGTAGCTCTAAGTCCTGATCCTCTCATTTTAAAGGTAGGGACACTGAGGCTTGGAACTGTTGCCTAGGTGAGAAGGAAAAGGGGAGAGTGACCATTTGACAGAGCCTTAGACATGCCTCTCGTATTCCTTGCCTGGAACCCAGTAGGAGCCTGTGGGAGAAGTTGCTGTTCTAATATTTTTTTAAAAAGTCTATCCAAAACCAATTTAAAACAAACCAAAATAATTGTTACTAGAGATAAAGGGGCATATGTGATAAAAGAGTCAATCCATCAAGAAGATAAAACAATTATAAACATAAATGCACTGAAGAGCAGAGCCCAAAATGCATGAAGCAAAAACTGACAGAATTGAAAAGAGATATAGACAATTCAGTAATAGCTGGAGGCTTTAATACCTCACTTTCAATAATGGATAGAAGTGGGCAGAAGATCAGCAAGGAAATAGAAGAGCTGAGCAATCCTATAAACCAGTAGACCTAACTGACATCTATGGGATACTAGAGGTTCTAGCCAGGGTTATTAGGTGAAGGAATAAAAAGCATCCAGTTTAGAAAAGAAGTAAAAAGAGAATTAAAGTGAAAAGACAATCTATAGATTGGGAGAAAGTACTTGCAAGTCGTATATCTGGTAAGGGACTTGTATCTAGAATATAGAGAGAACTTTTACAAGTCAATAATAAAAAGACAAGCCGATTAAAAAAATGGGCAAAAGATCTGAAACAACATTGCTCCAAAGAAGCTTTACAAATGGCCAACAAGCACATGAAAAGATGCTCAACATCATTAGCTACCAGGGAAATGCAAATCCAAACCACACCAGGATACCACTGCCTACCCACTAGGATGGCTATCGTCAAAAAGTCAGACAATAACAAGGGTCGGCGAGGTTGTGGAGAACTCGGAACCCTCAGACATTGCACGTGGGAATGCAATAGCGTGGCTGCCATGGAAAACAGTTTGGCAGCTCCTTCAAAAGTGAAACATAGACTTCACATATGACCTAGTCATTCCACTCTCAGGTGGAATAAAAATCCAAGAGAAATGAAAACACATGTCCACACAAAGTCTTGTACATGAATATTCATAGCAACATGATGGGTGATAGCCAAAAAGTGGAAACAACTCAAATGTTCATCATAAACAAAATGTGGTGTGTCCATACAATGGAATATTATTGAGCAGTGAAAAAATGAGGTATTAATATTGCCGTGAGATGGGCAAACCTTGAGAACATTATGCTAAATGAAATGGAGCTGGTAACAAAAAATCACATATTTATGATTCCATCTAGATGCAATGTCCCAAGTAGGCAAATGTAGAGCAATAGAAAATAGATTCGTGTTTGTCCAGGATGGGAGCTTGAGAGGGAATGGGGAGTAACCGCGAATGAGTGTGGGGTTTCTTTTGGGGACGTTGAAAATGCAAAATTGATTGTGATGATGGTTGCCCAACTGTGAGTGTGCTAAAAATCATTGAGTTGTACACTTTAAATGCGTGAGTTGTATGGTATGTAAATTATATATCAATAAAGCCATTATTTTTTTAAAAAGAGTGTGTGCTGAATTTCTTATAAACCTCTTAATGATGACAAAATCCATGCATTTTAATAAGTGACCGTCTGGGTAGCAGCACCAAAGGACTAATTATTATTTTTCCCACTGGCAGTGTGTTTCTCATCAGTATGAAACCCTGTCCCTTGCTTGGTCAGCTCAGAGACAGAAAACTAACAGCCTGGGCACCATTTATAAAAAAAAAAAAAAAAAAAAAAACAACTCTCCTCGAGTTAAAAAAAAGAATCACTGGGAAGGGTACACATCCCAGGCCCAGGCTGAAGCAAACCTTTTATACAAACCAAAATTAATAAAGGAAAGAGTTTTATTTCTAGAGAAACCACAAAGAAAGACTGTGGAAAGGTGCTCTTGCAGACACAAAGGCTCATGGGAGGTGAGTTGAGGGCTTTCACCCCCGCCTTGGGAGCCTGGGTAATCTTTATTCTTACATGCAAGCTTTCCCCCAGTGTCTTTGGTTCCTCTCCAGGGGAACAACATGTGCAAAGGTGTGGAAGTGAGACAGAAAACATGGGGTGAGCAGAGCCCTGGACATAGTTCAGTCCAATGCAGCAGGCAGGGGTGGGGAGGAGGGAGGCTGGACAGGTTGGCCAACCAGGACCACCCAGGGCTCTGACTCTGGCTGAGGAATTTGACCGGCCTCACTGGGTGACCTTGGGCGAGTCATGCACCTCCCTGGGCCCAGCTCCATATCTATGATTTCCCTTGTTAGGGCGGTACAAAGAATCCCACGAGATAATATATTGTAACGTACCTCACAGTGCTCTTGGAATGGAGGAAGCACTGGACAAATACTGGCTATTACCACGACAGTGATGTTTCTTTGGCCCCTCTGATGGCCTGACCCAAGCAAAGTCTAACCGAAATAATGGAAAGAAATGAGACATAAGTGTGGATCCCATCTCCTTCTACAACTCTGTGAAGGTGACAGCACAGAAATAAGAAAAACCGTGAGAACAGTAGAGTTGCTGGTGGAGGATGGGGCTGATGGGGAGGGGAGCCTGAACCAGCAGGGCAGAAGCAGCTCGATGGCTACAGAGGGGGCATGCCCCAGAAAGGCTCAGGACTCAGAGGCACCAGCTATTAAGGAAGGGGGGAGGGGCAGATTAAAAAGGAGGGGGCTGGTGGCAAGCCAGTGTAGGAGCAGTTAGACTCCCCAGTACCCCCCTTTCCCAACCTGCACAGCCACTCCCAGGAGCCTGGGAGATGGAGGTCATTCTCTAGAGACAGACCCAGAGGGGATCCTGGCCCCGAAATACCCGAACAGCTGCCCCCACCCCCCACCACCCCCCCCACACACATATGCGCACACACACACACACACAGGAGAGGAGGATGGAGAATCTTCTCTGCGGTAGTGGGCCTCTGGAAATGGGCATTTGGAGCCCTCCTGAAAAAGCTGACTTGCCACCAGTTCACCCCAGTGAAGCCCACAGTCAACAAGTCGTGTTCGTCCGCTGCTGAAGTCAAGTGCACAGTTTCCTGTGGGTTTTTAGCGCCTGCAAGGATCACGACCAGGAACACGTCGGGGAGAAACCCTGGAGGAAACAGAGACAACTCAGCAGCAAAGCAAAATCAAAAGAAACAAATGAGATAACGGGAATGAAATATTTGATACAAATTGTGAAAGGTAACATGAAGGAAATCGCTCAGAGAGTATGCAAAAAAATGTAGAAATTGGGAATAAGGAAAAACATAAGTAAGGAGGATTGAGGATCAATCTAGAGAGTCAATATCTGACTACTAAATGTTCCAGAAAGAGAGAAAAGACAAAATGAAGGAAGGAAAGTTATCAAAGAAGCATGATAAGAAAGATCTCCAGAATGGAAGGATGTGAGCCTCCAGCTTCCAGGGGCTCACTGGGTGCCCAGTACAATGGATGAAAACAAGCCCCTCACCAAGGCACATCATTTGAAAACTTCAGAAAACCAGGGATAAAGGAGGGAATCCTTAAAAGAGGAGACGGAGAGAAGAAACAGAAAGCCCTGTACAAAGATAAGGAATCAGAATGTCATCGAATTTCTCAGAGCGACACTCAGAGCACACAGAGACACGTGTGGAGCAAAAATCTAAAACATTCTGAATGAAGACAATTTTCAGCCTAGAATTCTATGCCCAGCCAAACTATTAACCGAGGGTGAGTGTAGAACAAAGATATTTTCAGACATGCTAGTTTTTTCACAAAGTTACTGGAGAATAAACTCCACTAAGCCAGAGAATAAAGCAAGGACAAGAAGACATGGGACCTTACAAAGAGGAGAGCCAGCGCAGGTGTCGAGGTGAAGGTCAAGCGGACAACAGTGCAGCAGGGGTGGAGGCAGCCGCGGGCTCTGACACATTTGGCAGCACGGACAGTGATGGCGAGAGCTGGGCGCATGGCTAGCAGGAGGGTTAGGGAAAGGGGCGCCTGGCTGGCACAGTTACAGCACACGACTCTTGATCTCGAGGTTGTGAGTTCAAGCCCCACGTCAGGTATAGATATTTCTTAAATAAGAAAAAATTTAAAAAAAAGAAAGGGTTTGGGAAGAATTAACACGAGGAACATAGAAAACCAGACACACGAGAAAACAAGGCAGTTCTTAATTCTGGAAAATCATAAAAGTACGAGAAAAACAAAGTAATCAGAGTCCAGTGCTCAGAGGAACTGAGAACAGTTACGCAGCTATGATAACAGAAATCCAGGATATCTGCTTAATGAAACTATGTGTGCCACAACTCCTGGGAGCCTGGGGAAGAGGGAAGAGGAAAGATCATCACTGCCCTCCCCAGGAAGCCAAAAGCAGTATCTCCAAGTGAGGAGTCAGGAATGAGCGGTTAACATATTGTACTGAAGTTAGGAAAGTGACCAAGAAGAAATGGCTTCAGGGTTTGAATGGAGCTGCCTCTGGAAAGTGGTGCTGGGAGTGGGGCTGGGTGAGAGGGAAAATGTGGGGACTGGTGATTTTTGTTCAAAGTCCATAGTATACTATTTGGTTCTTTGAAACAATGTGTTTGCATTACTTTGAGAAAAATGAAAATGAACGAGCAGTAGGTATAATTAATCCCTCTTGGTAGAAGACAATGAAGCTCAGAAGACACTGATGCTTGGGTAAATATTTGCATGGCCAAGTGAGGGCAGGAGTTGAGTCCCCTACTGCCAGGCAGCTCTCGGGGGCCCATGACTGCAAGTGATGGTCACGGGAAAGATGAGAACGGGAACGTTACCACATTGAATCTGGGGAGGAGAGGCTGCTTGACCCTCCAATGCCAGAAGGATGGTTGGAACAAAGTTCAATCCATTAATGTTATGGCTGGTGAAGCCAGTTGAGTTCAGAAGAAATGTATTTGCATTTATTTGATCCAAAAGCTTTACTTTCAAAGAGGGGGAAATATGGAACCAGGGGAAATTCTTCTCAATGACCGTGAATTCCCAGGCCACAAAGCAGAGGAGACAATTTCCATAATATTCCACCTTATTCTGTACACGTTTCCAAGCAGCCTTTGATGCTGCAGTTTAGAAAAGCAGCCCAGAGCCTCTTGCTCTAAAACAAATCAGCTGCTCCCCACCGACCCTCCTCACTGCCCCCTGCGCCCCCACCTCGCTGCCTACTTTTGCAGCCTCAGCTCCCACCCACCCAGTTCCACCGCCCCCTCCCAACCTGCAATCCAGTGGGGGCAGCTCAACACTAGGGGGCGGTGTTTTGGGGGGTATCAGGGGTGGGCTCACACAGCAATGGGAGGCCCCAGGCTGGTGGGAGACTTTCAGGTGAAAGGACACGTGCAGACCAGTGTGAGAGACATCCGAGCTCCCCTACCCCCAGTTGAAAGTTCAAAGGCCTTAGTGAGGCCGCAGGTCCCCCAGATCAGAGCCTTGGCCTTCTTCCCATCATCCGCTCCCCTCCCATTCTTTCAGTTCTGCCTCTTGCTTCCAGACATTTGTTCATGCTGTTCCCTCTGTCTGGAACACTCTTCCCTGAACTTCCCAGGTCACATTGCATGGTCTGCAGTAGGCGGACGGGCAGTGGTTGCTGTCGGAGTGAGCTGGCACGGGGGGGTCTCAGCAGGAGGGGGTCAGTTACTGCTTGCTCCTGGAATGAAAGAAGAAAGGAGCTGAAGTGTGACTGTTGAGCTTGGAGGCACGTCCATCCTGGGGCGGCCTCCAGAGGTACGAGCGCCTTCTCATTCAGCAATCTTCCGTCCCCTGGTTCAGAGCCACGTGGGGCAAGTGCTACAGGGGCAGATCCCCAGCCCTTCTGAGGCCCTGTAAGGTCGGCGGCCACACTCCAGGGCTGTGTCTAGGCTCAGTGCCCTTCCTCCAGGTAGACTTCTACTGGGCTCATGAGGATCTCTGTGGCCCCTAACCTCGGTCCCTAGGGATTTCTGGCTCCTGGGTGCTCCACGCAAATAGGGAAGAAACAGAGCCCAGCCTGGCCCCCAGGCCCAGAGTGCAGAGCTGTGGGCATTTTCAGGCATTCGCTTCCCTGGGCCTCAGTTTCCACACCAGTGGAGTCAGGGCTCCTGCCCTTGATTTCCCAGAGAACTGTGAGGGTTGGGCCAGTGTGGAAACATTTCGACAAACCTCAGAGCCCTCTAGAGCCTGGGGGCAGCCTGAGGACCAGGAGGACTACCGGAGGCCCCCACAGGCAGTGGGTGGGTGGGGGCAGGCGCCAGATCACTGCAGTGTGGGGTGGGGGGCACAGGCTGTTCTGGGCCCTCTCCTTCCCTCAGCCACCCAAGGGAATAAGACACCATCACAGACCAAGGGGAAACAGGCCCAGAGAACACTGGCAGGACTGGCACGAAGCCTCTGGCAGATCCGGGAACCGAGCTGGACTTCCTGCCTCCTCTCAAGGACAGGAGAAACCCTACACCATGATAAACTTAAGAATTCTCATCGCAGCTAACAGCCCCTTAGAAATACATAATAAATAAAGCCCGCAGAGCACTCCGGCTAGGAGTAGCTGGTTGGCTTGGGTCTTGGCGCCCCCTAGTGGCTGTTCCTTCAGCTTTCCCCACAGGCTCTTTTCCTGCTTGAAGTGCTGGGGGCAGGAGACTGGGGGGCCCAGAGACTGCAGGGGGCTGTCCCCAGTGGAGGAAGGGGCCAAAGACCTGGATCCCCCTTGCACTCACTGTAAAACCTTGGACAAGCTCTTGAACACCAATTCATCAGAAGGGACTTGGAGATTACTAATCTCCCCCTAACTCAGGACTCAGAGAACAGCCTAGGGATGCCAGGCAGGTGTGACATGAGCCCAGGGAGCAGGCGCAGGGGTGCTGGGGAGGGTGCACCATCCTGCATGGGCTGGTCCTGGAGAGAGGGTTTCCAGAGCCAGGGAGACCAGATGAGAAGCCAGAGGCCCACCCCCACCCCTGCCCAGGCCCCAGAATCATCTGGTCAGCCACCCCCCTCTCCCTGCACTGCTGCCACTGTCCTGCCTCCACACAGCCTGACTCTCAGCTGCTCCTCTTGCCCCAGACCCCCAGCACCACCGGGATGCTCACTGAGGCTGAGGGCGAGTTGGAGTTCCCATCCCAGCCTCTGGGCTGCCCCAGCCTTGGGGCCTGGGGCCCCTCTCCCAGCTCCGCACCCCTCCACTCTTTCAATGCTCACACACTGGAGACGCCCAGGAGCCGGCCCTGTCCAGGTGCTGGCGACAGACTCTCCTGGAGCTCACAGCAAGCCTCCTCCCATCTCCCTTCCCTCCTACCTCCCAGAGCCCCACCACGGGCCTGCCCTCCTGCTCCCCCCAGACCCACATCTGATGGCCCTCTTGTGACCACTGGCCACAGACCCACAGCCCTCCCCATCCTCCATGCCCCATCCCCTGCCCCCTCCGTCTGCAGCCTTTCTTCTGCTCTTTTCTCAGCAGCACCAAGAGACGGTCTCAGCTCAGCTTCGCACACGCACTGCCCGCCTGCCCTCACCAGCCACTCCCCACTTCTGTCCTGCCTTCAGAGCCCAAGTGTTCTCCCACTAGCCCTTCCTGCCTCACATTCACTCCATCACCCCTTGTTCCCGAGCTTTTTCATCCCACTCTCAGCCCATTCACCCAACGAGCTGGCCAGGCTCACCCCACACCATGCCCTGTGCCCTTGGGCCTCTGGGCCTTTGCACCTGCTGTTCCCTCTGCCTATAACACCTCCCTTCCTCACAAACTAATGCCTTCTCATTCTTCAACACCAAGCCTGGGTGTCACTTCCTTTAGGAACGCTTCTGGGATGCCCCAGGCTGGTTTGGGCATCCTCTAAGCACAGCCCATGATCCATGTGACCCGGCCCCTGGATCTCTCAGCCCCGGAGAATTTCTTTCAGTTTCTCAAATATGAAAATTTCTTTAAAAAAAAAAAAGATTTTAGGGCACCTGGGTGGCTCAGTTGGTTGGGCGACTGCCTTCAGCTCGGGTCATGATCCTGGAGTCCTGGGATCGAGTCCCGCATCGGGATCCCTGCTCAGCGGGGAGTCTGCTTCTCCCTCGGACCCTCCCCCCCTCATGTACTCTCTCTATTTCATTCTCTCTCTCAAATAAATAAATAAATAATATATTTTTAAAAAAATATTTTATTTATTTATTTGACAGAGAGAGGGAACACAAGCAGGGGGAGTGGGAGAGGAGAAGCAGGCTTCCTGCTGAGCCAGGAGCCCGACACGGGGCCCGATCCCAGGACCCTGGGACCTTGACCTGAGCCGAAGGCAGACACTTAACGACTGAGCCACCCAGGCGCCCCTCAAATATGAAAACTTCTTTCCAACCTCAGAACCTTTACACGTGCTGCTTATCTGCCAGGTCCTATCTCTGTCCACCCTGTCCCCAATTTATGTTGGGAAAACCAGTGTCCCCTCCTCCAGGAAACCTCTGTCTCTTCAAGCTGGCCAGGTGGCTCCCCAGGTCCCACAGGTCCCACAGGACCCAGGCTTCCTCCAACCAGCGCTGATCCCTCTGGGCATCACAGAACACGTACACATGCATCTCCTAGAAGAGTAACAGCTCATCTTCCTGGGTACTTTCTAAGCACTTTGCATGTATTAATCCTATAGTGTATAGAATAATCCTACTGTTATCCCTGCTGCACAGATGGAGAAAGTGAGGCCTTGTGTCCTTCATCCAGGGCCAGAGCCAAGCACGCAGTCTGTACCGGGCAGGGCTTCCCAGACCCAGAGCTCTGCAAGAACAGATGCCTCCAAATCTGGTTTAAATGGAAACCAGCCTCGGAGGCACTCCCCTCCCCACCACCAGCCCTGGATGAAGGCTCTGCACCCCCTTTCATGCTGTTTATTCTTTTGAACAAATTGTGAGTTTTACAAGACATTCAGGGCCTGCGGAGGCAAACACATGCTCCCACGGCAATAGCTCTCGGACCGGCTGGGTCCCCAGCCCCGCTCCTGCCCGTGCTTTGCCATGCGCTACAGGCACCCTCCAGCAGGCTCCCACCCTGCCCCTCGGCCTCCAAGGAATGAGGGCCTCCCCATTCTGCAGCAGCTGGACCCTCATGACATCCTAGGACAGGGCACTGCCATGATGTCCGCTCAGCAAGGGAGGAAGCCGAGGCCCCGAGAGGAGAGGCAAGGTGCCCACAGTCATGCAGCTGGTTAGGGAAGGAAGCTGGGAATTCGAACTCAGGTCACCTGGCTTCATTTCTGCCTTCAAGGCCAAGAAAGCAGAGAGGTTTCGTGTGCCTTGTGGCTGGCCTGCTGTCCTCCATTCATACTGTCCTGCAAAAGCCTGGAGTCCTAGCAAGCAGGGACATTGTATTCTAGGCCTGGGTCTGCACGCTGGGAGGTCACACACCTCCCCAGGCCTCAGTTTCCCCTTCGAAAGAACATCAGGTCACACCCCTCTGAATGGTGACTCTGCCAGTGATAAGGTTCTCCCTCTCTCTTTTCTACCAATTTTCAGGTAACTCTCAGAACTGTCCAAAACACTGGAGCTTGTTTAGTCCAATATGCATTTCCCAACTAAAACTTTGTTTCTCAAAATAAAGTAATTGAACAAGTGTCCCATAAGTGTGAAACTATGTAAAGATTCAACTATGAGGCAACACCTCCTCTGAGGGATAAACTGGGGGGGGACCTTGCCTTGTATTCAAGCATATGTGGGAGCTGCCCGTCCTCAGAGGCCTGGAGGAGGACCCTGGAGGCGCTAGGCTTCTTTCGGGGGCACTGATCCTAACACACTGTGGAGGACAAAGATGTGCACAGCCTCATTGCCACGGCATTCAAGGCCTTCCTGCATCTGCTCTAGAACAGCTTCTCTGGCCCACCTCTTAGTCCAACCTTGTGTGCCTGTACTCTAGCCATCCTTCTCTGAGCTCCCCAAGACTCCAGACCCATGGGGACAGTTCCTGGGAGGGGAGGGTTGTAGACCCAGGTGGGCCAGGGCAGGCATCTGAAAGGTAACATTGCCCTGAAACCAGAAAGACAAACAAAGGGCCAGACCAGGAAAAACATTCCAGGAAGAGGAAACAGCAGGTGCAAAGGCCCTGGGGCAGGGATGAGCTCGGAGTGTTTACAAAGAGGCCAAACTGCTGGCATGTGGCAGGTGAGGGGAAGAGTGGTAGAAGGTGAAGAGAGAAGTGGGCCAGTACGGGCCTGGGCAGTGATGTCCTCAGTAGCACAGGCCCACAGTGGAACCCTCACACCCGAGTGCCAGCAGGAGGGAGAGTGTGAGGAACCTGGGTCGTCATGTGGGAGCATCACGTGGGGGGTAAAACAAATGGGCTACAGCAGCTCACAGCAACATGGATGAGTGTGAGCAATATAATATTCAGTGAAAAAAGTTTGCTCCAAAGACAATAGCCTAAAATAACTCTAAAAAACCAACCATTTAGGAATACATATGGATGTGATGAAATTTAAAAAAAAGGAAAGCAAGCAAATGAGGCACTGGGATTTGGGATGCTGGTGACCGCAGGTGGGGGAAGTGAGAGCAGGATTGGGGACCAGATGGCTGGGTGGAGGACTTTTGTCGTGGGTGCTTATCACATTATTATAAACAAACAAGCAAACCAGAGCGGCTCATGCATGGACCCGTGGTGAATTTGTCTCATGGACTAGCCTAGGGAGGAGCCATTTGATCCAGAACCTCAGAGACCAGGCCCAGGGCTTGGGGTTTTACTTGAAGAACAATGGGAGCCCCTGCAGGCTTTGGGGCAGGGGAGTGACTTGATTTGATTCCTATTTTATAAGGACCACCCTGTTTATGGAGAACAGAGTGAGGGGTGGGGAGGAGAGGGAAGTAAACCCACCAGTTAGAAGGCCCCTGCCATTGCCCAGGCAAGGGGCGATGTGGGGGTGCAGGGGGCCAGCAGTGGCTGTTAAAGTGAGGGCTCTGGTTTGCCCCTCAGCCTGGAGATGTGGGCTGCTTACTCTCCCTTTGCGTCTCACAGATGGATCTCCTCTCTTCTCCACACCACTTTGTGTCCAGAGGGGCTATGACCCCTGCAGACAGCATCCCCGGGCTCCCTGTCTCTGGCTTCCCAAAGGAGACCAGAGGGCAGGAGGAGCTAGAATCTGGAATATCGCCACTACCATGAAAGACACATGGCTACACCTCCGACCAACTACTACTGCATAAGAAGCTCATACTGAAGGGGTCTCTTTGGATTTGGGAAGTTGTCTACACTACACCTGGGGGCCATTTATTCATCTCCTGGGGGCCTGGCAGGCCTGCCAGCCTGGGATGGGCTGGAAGTAAGAGAGGGCTCTGCATTCTGCCCGCCGCCCTGCCACACAGGCCCGGTGCCCCGGGAGACCCAGCGGAGCGTGAGTGTCTGGGGCAGACTGGGGTGGGGGCGGGGTGCGATCACCCGCATGCGGCACAGAGTCCGAGCAGGCCACTGAGGTTCTGGAGCCCAGCCGGCTCTCCTCGGCTGGCAGCTCTCCTGCGGTAGAAAAGCTCTGGGAGAGGCCAGACCCCACAGCCACGGGACACCCCAGGGCTGTGTGACCTGAGCTGCTGGCCGGATGTCCTCCGGCTGCCTCCGTTCCTCTGCCCCCTGTCCTCCCCCCTGCTCTGGGCCCCAGGAGGCTGACCTGTAGGGACTGTATTAAGGGGCTCCTTTGCCCTCTGGCTTCTGGCTGAACTCAGCGTCCAGGAGCCCTGGCAGGAGACTGGAGGGGGTGGGGATGGGGAGGTCACAGCCGTTGTTCTCCCAGCTCCCTTCCTCCAAGGTGTCCCTGGCAGAGGTCATTGCTCTGTCATAGCAGATTCCTCACGTGACTGTCTCCTTCCAGGTCCCACGAGCTGCTCTGTCCTCTCACTTCTTCAGCCCTAGGGACGCTAAGGAACTCTCCAGTTACTGCACTAACCTACTGTAATTTCCTCCTGCCTACCGAATCTTTTTATTAGTTCCCTTATCGACACCCCTCCTTAAATTATTCCAATTTGAGCATGCTGTTTCCTGCTGAGACCCTATAAGACGATGGGTGTGCAGGCAAAATTCTATTTAAAAACAAAAATTTTTTTTTTTTAGAGAGAGCTATAGTGAGGGAGAGGGAGAATCTCAAGCAGACTCCCCTCCGAGCATGGAGCCGGACCCCGACACGGGGCTCGATCCCAAGACCCTGAGATCATGACCTGAGCCAAAATCAAGAGTCAGACACTTAACCAATAGAGCCACCCTGGCGCCCCCATGCAGGCAGAATTCTAAAGTGACCACAAGGGCCCTGCCCCCGGTATATGTGCCCTGTATAATCCCCCTTGCTTGAGTCTCTCAAGCGTCACTCCTGTGATTACGTTACGTAAGACCCTATCCTAGCTGACCGGAGACAGAATCTCCTACTTGAAGAAGAAACTAGCATGCTGGGAGAGACCCATGTGGTTAGGACCAGAGGATGGCCTGTAGGGACTGAGAGTGATTCCCAATCAACAGCCAGCAGGAAGAGGGGAACCCCAGTCCTGCAACTGCAAGCAACCAAATTCTGCCAACAGGCTGAATGAGTCTGGATGAGGACCCTACGCCTCAGATGACCTTGCAGTCCTGGCCGTCCTGCTGATTTCTGCCTGGTGAGATACCGAGCAGAGAACCCAGGTGTGCTGTTACCCAGTTTCTGAACTACAGACACTGTGAGATGAGAAGTGGGTATTGTTTGAAGCCACTAAGTCCATAGTAATCTGTCACGCATGCAGCAAAAGAAAATGAACACCCTGGATTGGATCCAATCTGCTGCCCCAAATCATAAAGCTGGGTGTGAGCAACCGCACTTCCCTGTTCAACGCACATGCATGCACAAAACTGGGCTGGAGCACGTCCAGAAGGCACAAGCAAATCAAATGGGCACATGGCATAGATGCCATGGGACCTGCTGCTGGGGTTCTGCCATCCCTTTGGGGGGATTTCCTGTGACTGGATAGCAGAAGAGAAACCACTAGAAGCCCCAGGTTTACAAATGAGTGTGCACTGGAGTGGACGGAGGCACATCATAGCCCCACTCGGGGCTGCCCTGAAAGAGAGTCATGAAGGGAGGTTCTCCCATGGGTGCCTGACCGCCCCCTTCAGTGCAAGAAGAGATAGCCTGAGGTGTGCATTTTCACTGATTCATGGGCAGAGGTTCCTGGGTTAGCCGGCGGCCCGGCGACTTGAAAAGAACAAGATTGGAAAGCTGGGGACCAGGAGATAGGTATGTGGCCCAGTGTCTCAAGATAGACACGGGGCAAAGACCTTCCTCTCCCATGTAAATGCGCACCAGAGGGTAGCCACTGGAGAAGAGGCTTTCGCAAACTGGAAGGACAAGATGACCCACCCTCTGGATGTGAGTGCAACCCTCTCCCCAGCCAGGCCCGTCCTCGCTCCATGGGCTCGTGAACAAAGTGCCCACGGCAGCAGGCGTATTAGTCTGCGTGGGCTGCCATAACAGAGCGGGTGGTTTAAACAGCGGAATTGCACTCCTCATGGTTCTGGAGGCTGGGAAGTGCAAGGTCAAGGTGCCAGCAGGGCGGGTTTCATTCTGAGGCCTCTCCTCTTGGCTTGGAGGTGGTGCCCATCTTACCGTGTGCTTCCATGACCTCTGCATGGAAAGGAAGAGAGGGGGAGCTCTCAGGTGTCTCTTCTGATAAAGACACTAATCCTGCGGAATCAGGGCCCCTCCCCTAGAGCGTCATTTAACCATGATTACCTCAGTAGAGGCCCCATCTCCAAATACAGTCACATGGGCGGGTTGGACCTTCAACATATGAATACCAGCCGGGGTAGAGGCTTCTCACAGGCTCAACAGCATGGACCTCCCCCTACCAAAGCTGATTTGGCTACTGCCACTGTTGAGGCCCCAGTCTGCCTGCAACACAGGCCAGTGCTCCCCAGTTTGGGCGCCACTCCCCAGGAAACCATGATGATGGCAAGTTGATCACATAGGAGTGCATCAATTAATCCTCCTGGAATCTGCGTATAGATTTGCCTTCTCTGCTGGCTGCTTCTGCCAGTGGGACCATCTGTGGCCATGCAGAATGCTTTCTCTACCACCAGGCGATGCCGTGCTGTATTGCCTCCAACCCAGGAAAGCAACACAGGGACAGCGGTGTGGCAGCAGGCTTGCACCTAGGAGCTAGCCTGTGGGCATGGTGGGGCAGCCTTCAGAAGGTTTAGTGACAGTGGCAGCTGGAAGCTAGCACCGTGGGAGGTAACAGAGCTGTCGCATAGGATGGGATGTGTGCCTTAACTAGTGTCCAGTGGATGGTGCTGTCTCCCACTAGGAGCATCCCCACTCACTTTTTTATTTCAATAACAGCCTGCTTGCATGGGATTCGCATGTCACACCATTCACCCGTTTCAAGTGTACAATTCAATGGTTTTTAGCGCCTTCACATTGTGCAACCATCACCAGAGCCCACTCACGCTTACACTTCCCTAACTCTCTTAACAGAACTTTTGTTTCCCATATCTGCAACACAGCAGATCATGTTGAGCTCTGCCCAGATCCCCTTGGATTTCTTTTTTCCATATTTGGGCCCCTCCTGGGTTCAGCATGTTTTTGCATCCAACAGGTGCATCTGAGGCTCATTTTGAAGAACATCCCTTGGACCCCCAGAACCTGCTTGGCCCACAGGCTCAGACAGCTTGAGGTGCCTGGGCATGTACATCACCCCCGGGCAGCCCTTAAGCAGTGACTGAGAGTGGAGGGGAGCAGAAGTCCAACTCTCTGGCCTCGTGTGCAGATAACTTGGAGGCATGACGTCCACTCCAGAGCTGTCATGCTGAGGCTGAGAGCTGACCTGAAATAGCATCATTCTGGCATTCCCCCCTTCCCTGTCCTGCCCCCTACTCCCCCTTCCTGGCTTCCCCCAAGAGTACTTCTTTCATAAATGACTTCTCCACCAAACCTCACGCTAGCGCTCTGTTTTTGAGAAATCCACACCATGACAGCAGGCTTTGGCTCAGGAGGCTTGGGGGTGCTCCTTTCTCGTAGCCCTTCTCAAGGGGCTTCCACCCGGAAACACAGCCATGATTCCACTCGATTAGCAGCTGGGCTTCTTCTGAACCACTCTGAGCTCCTCGAGCCACTGAACTGATAGGCAGAGTCACCATGCTGGCCTGGGTGGGT
This sequence comes from Zalophus californianus, assembly GCF_009762305.2. NCBI lineage: Eukaryota > Metazoa > Chordata > Mammalia > Carnivora > Otariidae > Zalophus > Zalophus californianus. The sequence goes on along the minus strand of NC_045598.1, from coordinate 42,856,723 downwards.
GATCCTGATTACCAACAGGCAAGTGGGCTCTGCTGCACATGGGGAATGGGGCGTCCCCCGGGGAGCCACTGAGGTCAGGGACAGACGCTTCCAGTTGGTAGGAAGCTGCAGCATGCACCAAAGCCAGGATGACGAGGACTCAGGCCCCAGGAGGGTAAAGAACTGGATCATCCCCCGCCCCCAGTACAGAACTCCCCCAGCCGTGGTGCTTCCGGAGCACGAGGGGAACATAGAATGGGTGCTAGAAAACAGCAGGAATGACTGACGTCTGCCTCTCGATCCGAACAGTCATGGGGACCGCCGCCACTGTCTACACCACATGTTGACGGATTACTTTCCTTCCCTTTCCCTGCCAACTAGCTCACGTCCTAGCTCAGGCTTCAGGTGGGAGCATGACTGCCGGAGAGCACTCATGGCAAGGCAGCAGCTGGGGGTTTCATTTCTCTCCCCCCATTTTTAAGATGAACCTTTCTTGCTCTTAGAGAAGAGCAAAGATTGGGCGTGTGGCACAGGGGACTGCAAGAGCAACTGTCCGTGTGCCCCTCCCCATCCCATTCCCGGCCCTTCTCTGTCCTCTTCTGTGCCCCGGCACCGAACCAGAACACCATGAACAGCATCACCCAGGCTCCTTGGCCCTCTGGCCTGTGGTGGGGTTTGGCCAATGGAAGGCACTAGAAGGAGATCAGAGGGTGGGAGGAGACCAAGGTAGGGCTGTATCCACCCGGTTCCCTCTATGGTCCGGGCTACTGTGGGACGCTGCAGTTCTATTCGTTTGTGACCACAGCCCCTGTATGACAGACCCACCTCCCCAGCCTCCAGCCCTCTCAGGGAGCACTCTTTGTGAATCTCTTGAACCTTCCAAGTTGACTTCTGTTTCCTAGCAGAACCCTCATGGCCAAGATACCTACCGGACCGGCAGTTGGAGAGGTTGCATAGACAAAGGTGACACATGTCCAGAGCCCAGGCTAGCCCTTACCATGTACTAGATGGAGGGTAAGGGACAGACCTGCATGAGCCATTTGAGAGAAAGAGCCCTGAGAAGCAGAAAGGAGAGCCCAGGCCCCACCAGGGAGTGCTGACATGCAGAAGGCAGGCAGAGAATTGGGGGAAGCACAACGGATGGAAGCGCAGCAGCCACGAGACAGGAAGGAGAGAGGAGTGTCCCAGATGTCTAGACAAATGCGTGAGAATGGGTTAGGAGGTCGAGGGAGCAGAAGACAGAGAACTGACCACTGGATTTGGCCCCAAGGTCATCACTGGGGACCACAATGAGGGAGTTAGATGTCATCCTTACCTGCGATGAACCCAAAGAAAAGGCAAGTGAGTGCCATGAAGTCTTGGAGGGAGACCTGCAGGGCACAGCTGGCCTCAAAGGCAAGCAAGGCCGGACTTCTTCACGAGGCTCTGAGCAGGCTCCTCGGAGGTACCGACGAGGCCCGAGGGAGGGCTGGCCTAGGCAGAGAACACCGCACCAGCAAGGCCTAGAGGCATTTGGGGAAATTCCAGTATAATGAGGACTAAAGGCATAGAAGACTCTGGAACAATCAGTTGAGTTGCAGGTTTTGAGGGCCTTGCAGGCCAGCCTGGGGAGCCGGGCCTTGGTCCCAGAGCAGTGGGGAGCCAGAGAAGAGTTTGGGTGGGGGAGTGGTCAGGTTGGGGTGTTAGGATGCCCAGACCAGGATCTGAGACGGGAAACACCCACCTCATTGTAGGGGCAGCACAAGGCCGGGCCCACCGTAGGTGCCTGATAAATGCTCACTGACTCTGGGAACAGAACACAGGCTGTTGCGAATGTTGGAGGTGGTGGCTGACATCACCCCATGACTGATGTTAATATACTGCAGTAGTAAAAGAATTTACTCCAAATTGGAAAAAAAAAAAAAATCTAAAAGCCAGATGTTCAAAAGCACTGGCTTAATTACAGACTGACCGTGAAATGGCCAGGGTTTCAAAACCAGGTATGTTTCACACATTTCAGACCGAGGTGTTATCGCTCGTTTTTCCCAAGTGGGGCGAGGGGGGAGCAATTGTTTTGGCAAATGGCTGACGACGTCAGAAGGCAACTCAGTGTTTGCCGGGGAACTGGCTTAGAGCTGGGAATTAATTGCCCATGAATGTGGAAAAACAGCCAAGTCCCCACAGAATGTTCCATGGACTGCGTCTACTACCCAGAAGAAGAAAGAAAGAAAGAAAGAAAAAAGATGTTCTGATTCCAATTATAAAAAGAAAAAAGATGAAGAAAAGACACCACCCAGCAGCTAATTACTGACAGGCCGATGCCTGCGCTAGCTCAAATGCAAGAGCTGACATGATAGAATGTTAGCATCTTACTCTGCTGTTAATAAAATGTAGCACAAAGGCTCAGAGGAGCTGAACATCTGCTCACAGGATGCTGCCCAGCTTGGGGAACCCTCCCCGGCCTGCCTGCCCGTTGGCTTGCCACAGCTACAGTGGGGTCCCTAGCCTGCGCGTGCGGGGCAGGGGCGAAGGATGTCCCGCTGTGGGGAGTGGACAGCCCTGGAAGGAGGGAGACGGCGTGGGCTAGAGCCTGCTAGCCAGGATGCCCTCCGCAGATAGGCTGTGGGCGTGTCACCAGCCGAGGGTCTCTGAACGCTGAGGGGTCAGCTGGATGGCCCCACTTGAGAAGAAAATTCCAGCAGGAGAAAAACACGTATAAAATTAACAGTCACAACAAACGATTGGAAACCACCTCAAAGTCTCATAGCACGGCACTGGTTAAGTAAAGGAAGAGGCATCCCTTCAATGAAATACTACACAGGGGCTAACAAGAACGAGACAGCCAGGAGGCTCTCCAAACTTGAATGCAGAAGTTCACGACTGGGGTCAGGGAGTGAATTAAGGGCTCTGTGAACTTGGCTGGGGAAGAACTACATCTTAATTTTCGCTAACCTCTAACTGTAATTTAGTGTTTCCTTCAATTATGAATGTAGGTCGCAAACCCTGGAAGAATTATCAGGGACTTGGTCACCAGAGAAGTCACGGATTTTTTCATATGGCTTTACAGTTGCTGCAGGTATCTCAGAAATATCAATTACATCACAACTTTGAAACTATTAATAATGATTACACCCACCGCTCGATCTTGTTATTTAATGCATTAGTAAAGAAATGCCTGTATTACTAAACCACAAATGTATTTCTCTATTTTGACAAGTATATTAAACATAATTGGTTTCCTCTGTAACCTTATGTGTTTTATTTTATCCATTTAAAACACTGCTCTGTGAAGGGGTCAGAGGCTTTCCCAGACTGACAAAGGGGTCCATGGCTCAAAAAAGGCTCAGAAGCCCTGATCTGGTGTTAATGAAAAGAGAAATGTGCAGAACAGCGTGGATCATATGCTACCATCTGGGTGGCTTTTTTTTTTTTTTAAGTAGATCAATGGAACAGATTAAAAACCTCAGAAATAGACCCACGCAAGTAGGCTCAATTGATGTTTGACAAAGGTGTAAAAACAATTCAATGGAGGAAGGATGGTCTTTTCAATATATGGTGCTGGAGCACTGGGACATCCATGCGCCAAAAAAAAGACCTCACCCTAAACTTCACACCTTATACAAAAATTAACTCAAATGTAACAGGTAAAAGTGAATCTGAATAAACTGGGTGGGCTGTACCAATGTCAATACTCTGGTTGTGATCTTATACTATAGTTTTGCATCATGTAACCATTGGGGGAAACTGGGTCAAGCATCCATGAGATTTCTCTGTATTATTTCCGACAAGTGCATGTGAATATATAATTATCTCAAAATTAAAGATTAGTTCAACAAAATAAAGCTTGTACAAATTGTCTCCGGAAGGAGACACACATGGAAAGGGGGACATTGCTGAGGAGAGAAACAAGAAGGGACAAGGGAGGTAGGGGAAAATCGGTTTCTGGCTTATACTTATAAATTGTGTACAATTTCCATGCATTCCTTATATTCACAATTATTTTTTAAAGAAAAACAAACAAACATCTCCTGGGGAGAGATGAAGAAATGAGCATGAGAAGAAATTATCCCAAAGTCAAAACTATTTCCTAGGTTACATTTGAACTGCAAGCATTATTATTGATAAAATTTCCCAGCAACCCTGTGAAAGGATTTCAATTAAAATGTTAATATGCTATTAATACTCATTTCCTTAAAAACTGACTTCATGCTTCTTTGTTCATTTTCAAAATGAAATTACAGGGTTTGGGGGAAAAAAGTTTAAATGATTTCATTCCTTGTGTGAGAACCGAGCTGAGTTGCTGTGTGTATGCAGCCTGTCCACGTCCTGAAGAGCAGCCGGGCTGGGCAGCACATCCCAGGAGGCTCCACAACCTCCCAAGACTCATACCTCTCCCTTGTGGGGGAGCAGGAGAGCATAAAATGGCTAAGACCTTAGCTCTAGACTCAGGTGGAACTCTGATTTAGCCCCAGCTCTGCCACTTATAGACAGTATGGCCAAGCACAAGAACCTGACCTCCGTAGGAGTCCATCTTGCCATCTGTCAGACGGGGGTATTATGGTGCCTGCCTCGGGGTGGGGGGGTGTCACTGTGAGAATTCACAGAGAGAATTTGTGGAAGGTGCTCAGTACAGTGCCTGGTACATGGGGAGCACCAGGAAGTAAAGAGCCACAGATAGTGGGCTTTGCAAGTCTTCACCACCTGACACAGTCTTAAAGAAAAGGCTGCTGACAATCATCCGACGATACAGTTACCACATACACCCTACACCGAGGTGGCATCAGAGGTGGTATTTCCTGCAAGAGCTGCCTGCGTTCTCAGCATGCCCCTGAACCAATGTTATGGGGGACAAAGGGAGGCTCAGAGAGGATATGGGTTGTGCCCAAGAACACATAGCTAGGGAAAGGCAAGGAGGAAGAGCAGGGCCTGAAGACCCTGAGCCTTGGCCAAGGAGAAGAGGCCATGACTCATCCAGGGTCTCTGAGCAGCTCCCCAATAAGAGGAACCTAGGCCCAGGTCCACCAAGACTACAGCACCCAGGAGTGGAAGGAGATGTGAGGATCCCCAGAGCTGCAGAGAGAGGATCTCGTCCCCTGCCCCGGGCCCCGAAGGGTGTGTTTTGTCTACAAGAGGGTGCAGAACATCCCCACTCTCCAGGAAGACTGGAGGGGGGGTGTCATGGTGGGAGAGTTCTCCAGGAGGGTTTTGGGGACCAAACCTATTAGTCCAGCCTTAGAAGACACACCTCCATGCTCCACACAAACCCCAAGAACAGGCATTCTGTCAGTCCTGGCTCACACAATGGTGTTATGGTGAACGCCAGGCCACGACCAGAGCTCAGGCACCAGCAAATGCTGACCGCCTTTAGGCCCGGAGATCCCAAGAGCCCTTTCCACCCCGGTCACCATGACGCCTGCTTTAGCATTTTCTCAGGGGCTCTGTGTGCTTTGGTTAGTAGAGGAGGCAGTGGTTTCAAGAGGCAAATGTCCTTAGGCCGCTCTCCCTATGCTACGTTAGAATCTGCTCAGAAACTAGGGTGCGTTCACCTGACTTAAAAACAAATCTGGGGGCGCCTGGGTGGCTCAGTTGGTTAAGCGACTGCCTTCGGCTCAGGTCATGATCCCAGAGTCCTGGGATCGAGTCCTACATCGGGCTTCCGGCTCAGCAGGGAGCCTGCTTCTCCCTCTGACACCTCTCCCTTCTCATGCTGTTTCTCTCTCTCTCTCTCTCTCCCTCCCTCTCAAATAAATAAAAATCTTTAAAAATAAAAAATAAATAAACAAAAATAAAATAAATAAAAATAAATCTAAAGATAGTAACTCGGGGAGAAATGGATATTAAAAACTCTGTACTGTGCTTAGGGATGTATGTGGCCCTCTGCACCCCCTTGGTCACTTAGAAGCTATATGACTTTGGGCAAATCACTATCCCTCTCTTTGCCTCACTTTTCTTCATCAAATAGGGGTAATACACCTCTTCCCTGGCTTGTTGTGAGGATTCAGTGAGGGAAGGAGTGTGGTGCTTGGCACACAGTGTAGTCTCAGCAAAGGCTCACTCCCTGTTCCTCTGCCCCGTGTGGGCTCCCAGCAGACAGAGCACAAACGTAAGGCAAAAGATGCTGCGGTGAGTGGCCAGAGGCAGGGCAACTCAACTCTCCACCCCAAATGCACAAAGTGACCCTGAGATTCAGCTATTCGTTCTATAACAGGCACTCGATAGTACTTGCCTTACCGATGCTGAGCCCACACTGGGAGCTGGGGACACAGGGACAAATGACACCTTGTCTCTGCCTCCAGGAAGCTGGAAGACTTGTGGGAGGAGGGACATCTACTCAGTGGGGTCCGGGTGAGAAAGGGTGACAGAGGGCCTGGACAGGCCCTGCAGAAGCCTCCTAACCCAAGCTGAATTGGCCTGGAGGAGGGGGCAGCAGAGCTAAGATGAGTAGGTGAAGCTGGAAGGAGTCTAGGTAGAGGACTCCGCATGCGTGCAAGTGCAGAAAGGAGAGGAGAGGAATAAGCCAAGGGACACGGGGGTTGGGCTTGGGACTGCTGTCTGAAGACAGAAGGGCACCTATTTCACAGGCAGGGCAGCGCAAAGATGATTGCTGAGCAGTTGGCAATCACACAGCCCAGCCTAGAGGTTCATCATTTTGATCTCCCCGGGAGATCCCAGGTCTCTGGGGGGCGCTTGAAGCCCGGCGCTGCATTAAAACTATTCCTTTGGCTCCGCCGGCATCGGACCTGCGTGCTTCTCTGTGGCCAGTCGCTAGGCAACGGGCCCCGCCCACAGTTGCTGCCCGCCCGCCCCCTCCTGGCGGCGCTCTGACAGTACATCCGGCGTCAGGCAATGCCCGCCAGCTGCCTTCCAGAACATTCTCCTAGCTTATAGCCAAGCCTCAGTCGTTAGGGATGAGTAGTGCTGCTGCTGGCTCCGTTTCTCTCTTCCCATACTTTTCTGCCTGGACCTGGCAGACTCTACTCCTGCAAGACCGGGCTGGGCCAGCCTGTGAGGAGAGGAGGCTAGAGAGGTGGGCAGACAGACTGTGTTGAAGATGTTGGCCCCAGAGCAGTAGGGAGCCATAGAAGGTGTGTGAGCAAGGTAGCAACATGTGCAGATCTGGTGTTTCAGTGCTCATGCCACTGCTGCTGAAGGAGAGCCTGGAGGAACAGGGCATTCAGGGAGCACAGACTGGATTGACTGGGAAGGCTACAGAGAGCAGGGGTCCAGTGACCCCTCCGAGGTAAGCAAGCATGGTGAGAACAAGCTGGGGCTATCAGAACTTGGGCTTCACACTAGGGGTAAGGGAGGAAGGCAAGTCTCCAACCCTGCCCCACGGTTGTCTTTTCACCCCGTCTGGCAAGTTTCCAGGAAAGATGCTAGACTCCAGAGATTCATCAGATCACAGGCCTGGAGGAGAACTGAGCAATTGTCCCCTCTGTGGAGTCCTGTGGACATGGACTCCAGCAACAGGACACTGCCCTTCTCAGCAGGCCAGAGCTTCCAATCTCAAACCCCACAGGCTAAATAAACATCCTGTGTCCTTGCATTGGTCTGGAATATTTTGTTTTTTTTTTTAAAGATTTTATTTATTTGAGAAAGAGAATGGTAGAGAGGGAGCATGAGAGGGGGGAGGGTCAGAGGGAGAAGCAGACTCCCCGCCGAGCAGGGAGCCCGATGTGGGACTCGATCCCGGGACTCCAGGATCATGACCTGAGCCGAAGGCAGTCACCCAACCGACTGAGCCACCCAGGCACCCCCTGGTCTGGAATGTTATGGAGTCCATGTGGTCAGACTCTCATACCTCTCTGCGTGCATTGATCAGAAATATTTTAATGCAGCTTGGCTGAAAAATCTTTCAAAACATGGAGTCTAAAATAAAACAGTGTAATGAGTAAGTAGGGGCACTAATCCAGCCTTACTTGGCCATACTGACAGGCCAGGGTCCAATGAGGTCAGGGGGAACGGGGCCAACTGGAAACCAGGGCTCCTGCAGTCCTGTGAACCCAGGGGCAGGACCAGCACTGTTGTGAGGGGAGGGCTGGGGTGGGAGGAGCTTCAGCTGCAAAACCAGGCTATTCCAAAATCACATCATCTGGTCCAGACTGAAGCCAATGCTGACCTACAGGCCTTGGCATACTTAGGTCAGCCCCACTGAAAGAATCGTCTGTAAAGCAGTAACTGAAACATTCCTAGGACTGTATCCTGCTCCAGTGCCTTCCAACAGAACAGGCCCGGGCCCAGCCACCGCACTGATGTTGGGAGAACAGCCAAGTATCACTTCTCAGCGATCATCCTGCCACTTGTCCTATAAGGGTGCTGGGACACCCTTGCCTATAGGCCAGGCAGGAAGCAGGTCGGCCTGTTTTCTTGACTGCCAGTCCTTCCCTGGACAGAGAACAAGACATGGTCTCTCACCCAGAATCCTTCACTCTAGTCCCCTACTCTGTGCAACCCCCTACTAGGAGTGCCTACTTTCACCTTCAAGATGGAGTTGAGACCCCAACTTCTCCAGAAGGTCTTCTCTGCCACCCCCACAGCTGGGTGAGGGAAACTAAAAGAAATCTTTATATTTTGGGTCTGCATCAGATTTCCTCAAAAGGTCTCCACTGCTTAAAAAAAAAAAAAAATGGTGATATACCCATAATAATGATAGTCAGAAATCTAGTAGCCTGGCCCAAGCCTCTCGCTGGCTAACAGAGGCAAAGGGAGAGGGGAGGCAGGTTAGGGAGGGACTTGCCAGACCCCGACCTGACCCCTTACCCAACACCATCCTCCCAACAAGGATTTAAAGAGAGAATAAAACTTGCACGACAATTTCTACTGCTTATTTTATTTCAACAGTCTACTGTCCCCAGAGAAGAAACAGATACAGAGGTGATTTAGAAGCACCATTCTACTCTCTGAGAACAGCATCAGTGCTTTTTTTAAAGTTGGCAATCACTATAAAAATGTCAAATAGTCAAACTTTAATAGATTTTTTTTTTTAAAACAGAAATGATGCCTACAGTGGCTTGAACTTTAGGGAGGGGAGATGAAGCAGCCCCAGCGGTTAGAATGCTTAGTGAAGCCCCGTGGAGAAGGGGCAAGGGGCAGTGGCCAGGCAGCCCTCGAGGGACAGAGCAGCAGGGAGGGACGCTGCAGAACCGGCTGTCAGCGCCCGGGGCCCCGCTGCCCACAACGGCCCCCTGGATGTGTGGGGGCTTTGGTGTCTGTGCTGCCCCCAGCTGGGACCAAACAGAGGCAGAAGCAGAAGGCTGAAATAGATGGTGCCTCCTGTGCTAGAGTGGGGCCTGAGGAAATCAAAGACCGCACCTGGGAGTGAGTTTAACAGCCACACAACCCAGACTTGGTTAAATTCATTCCTAATGTGAGCTTCCACCAGCCCCGCAATCCTCAGAGCCCTGGCCCTCCCCTGCTAACCACCCTCCACACTCCTGGCCCATCCCACACCTCAGGATTAAGAGAACTTTAGAAATCGCCCTCCTCCCTCCTGTCTTGAAATGGAAATTAACTGCCATCTTATACCTACCACCATCCTTCCTTCCTACACACGGCCGAACGCGGACTCATTGCTGTAACACCCCCACGCCCCCAGCCCACTGGCCCCAGTGCCCGGGCCTAGTCGGACGGCTCCTGAAAGGGTGGCTGGCTGGGCTCACGGGGCGGCACCTCGGGCCCCTCGGTCTCCTGGTCCTGGTCGTCTGTGAAGGACAAAGAGGAGGGGCTGGATTTACAAAGAGGGGAATGACCTACTTTCAGAGACAGACTTTCTGTAAGGCAGTCTCACCATTCCCGGCCCCAGCGGAGAATGCCTTTGCCATTCCTTTGCTAGGTGTCCAGACGCTGGCCACGAAGCCGGGGCCCCATGACACAGACTCCAGCTCACCCTCCAGCTCTGTTTGTCGCCAGCTGGGTGGCGGGAAGCAAGCTACCCCGCAGCTCTGAACCTCAGCGTCTTTCTGCCTCGCAACATCACGTCAGCAAGGGGATGATGGGAAACAGTACATAAGAACGAACACTAACGCCATCCCCGGGTTCAGGTTCTCAGAATCCCCTCCTGAGGTAGGCACCATCGGTCCACTTTGGCAGAAGGTGAAGCTGAGGCACAAGGAGTGCATGGACTTGCCGCGGGTCCCACAGCCACTAAGTGCTGGAGTCGGGACACCCAGGCTGTCTGGCTCCGCGGCCAGTGTGCTTTAAGCCACATACCATCTCTCCAGGCTGTGCACCCAGGCGTCTCACACACAGCAAGTGTGCAGTAGGCCTCACTTCCTTTCCCTGAGGAACCTCAGGGAAGGACTGCAAGGGAAAAAAAAATCCTAGAACCTTTAAAGCTGCAAGAGCCCTCAAAAGGAAACCGAAAGCGTTTTTATATCCGAAATGTGCGTGGACTGTCACAGTAACTCTGTGACAGGACCCATTTTACAGACGAGAAGACAGGCCTAGCTCCCTCCCGGTCTGACTCTCTGCAGAGTGGCCCGGGGCAGAAGGCCATCCCTAGCGGCCGCAGCCCGGCCCCAGCCCAGCTCCAGCTGCTGCTCCAGACTCCGCACGCTCCTTCCCTGGCCGGAGAGGCCCAGCCGAGCCAGAGAGGCCTGGCCCCACTGGTCTCCTGACCGCACTGCGTGCCAGCACCCCACCCACCCCCCCTCCCCCGCCGCACCTCTGCCCGCAGGCGCTGATAAGGGGAGGGAATTAGCATCGCAGCCGGAGCCAGACAGGTTCTGTTGAAATCTGAGCGCTGCCATCTGCCATTTACATATGCGAGACCCTCTCTGGGTTCCACTGGTTTTCTCACCTGAGACTGGGGACCCCCTCTCTCAGATGCTTGCATATGGAATAAAGGGAGGGGCGTAGGGCAAGAGCTCATCCCAGGGCCGAGTGCGGCCCTTCTCTCTCACTTCAGATTAGGCCCCCTGCCTCCAGAAAGTCTTCCTGGCTCCCCAGAAGCTGGCGGACAGGAGCCCCACTTACCAGCAGTTTCCCTGTCTGTATCAGACGGGACAGCGAGAGAGAAGGAGGCCGGCGGCGGGGGCGGCGGCAGCGGTGGCAGGAAGTGGAGTGCAGACAGGAAGCCCGGCGGGAGAAACTGAGGCTGCGGGGTCGGCGGCGGCGGCGGCGGCGGCGGGTAGTAGCTGGGCTGGAAGTCTCCCACCGGCTCGGGCACCTGCGGGGCACACATAGCCCACAAGCCAGAGAGGGAGAGGGCTAGCCAGACAGCCTGGTCAAATGGGTTCTCAGGCTCCTCAATGGGGGGCTCCCCAAGGGGTAGATTCACCAGTGTGGCCCCCACACCTGGGGACAGGGTGTTTGGCCAATACCCCCCAAATGATTGGAGGCAAGAAGAAATCCAGACACATCTCAGGTGAGCCTGGGGAACAGCCACACAGTCACACTGAGCCCTTTTGTATATGCACAGATCTGGGACCTCCATCTACCCTCATGACCCCAGGAGGGAAGTTCTAGTACCCTCCTCATGATAATGATGGCACACAGTGTCCATGAGGGGCAGCTTCGGGCCCAGGGCCACAGGGCTGGTAAGCAGCAGAGGCAGAACTGGATCCGTCTGTCGGACTCTACTGCTCCGTGCTGGGGAAGGTCCGAATGCATCCCAAACCCGTGGTCCCTTTTCCTGATACAGCTAAGGAGTTAGACTCTATAGAGTCGGGGGGCCTTTGGAGGCCCTATTCCAACACCACAGAAGAGTTGGGTGCAGTGCAGCCGTTCCTGAGGCAAGGGCAGCTGGGGACGCCAGCAAAGCGACTCCGGTGGGCAGCCCTCTGTGTGGCTGCCCCTTCTTCCGAACATGGAAGCCACACTTGTGCCACGGGTCGCTAAGGCTGGAATGGGGGCGTCTGGAGGGAGGACTACACGGCTTAGCACTGAACAGACAAAGACATGAAAGCAATAAAAAATCATAATGAATTTCAGATGTAGTTCCTCTTATTTACTTCTGCATCCAGAAACTTCAGAGCACTTTACAAGCTGTGTTCTGGAGAACCCTAGTGTCCTATAATATATTTTATGTGCTTTCAAAAGTGTTCTTTGACAAAGGAGTTTGAGAAACCCCACGCACTACCCCCACATCGGTGAGTCACACATGAGCACATTAAAGCCCTGAGGCAGTCTGCAAAAATCTCTTTAGATTAACCCAGCATTTCCTAACAAGGAAGAGAAGAAAGCCCACCTTCAAGTATCTACTACGTGCCAGGCCCCGTGCCAGGCCCTTTCCAGGCATTACAGCTTCTTCAATCTGTCAACGGCCCTATGAGATAGGTACTCTTTCCCCTACTGCCAGAGTGAGAACCTGAGTCAGACCCTCAGAGGTTAGATGGCTTCCCCAGGTCGTTCGGCTAGCTAACAGTGGAGGCAGGACTGGATCCCAGGTCTGTCCAACTCTGAGCTTGTGCCGTCTTATGGGAAGAGAACAGACGAAGTGAAGAAGCAGCAAATGGGACAGGGACAGGAAGACGAGGCTGAAGACATCTCTGGGGAGTATCTCAGAGCCCAGGCAGGGGCAGCGGGACAAGGATGAAAGCAATTCATAGGCTCTTGGGTTTGAAAGAGCATCAGAAATAAATGCCTGATCCTCTATCCAGACGAGAAGGGGGTAGGAAGGGGGATTATTAGTGCTTTAATTCCAAGCGGCTCAGCCAAGTCTCTCCCTGGATCACAGCTCCTGCCTGGGGCCTGTGGTGGCAGCTCAGGCCCAGATAAACCAACTGAGATCACACTCTTAACAAAGGCCGTCTGGCAAGCCTGTCAATCAGCGCTCTACCCTGGACGCCAGGCTCCATCCGAGCTTCTGTGTGAGCAGACGGTGGGTGCATGCTGCACTTGGCCAGAGCCCGCTCTTTGTCTGAAGGCTGGAGGCACTGTGCTCTCCCTGGACTGCAATGGGGTGGCCAGCACCCATAGAGTTCAGGTGCGGCGGGGGTGGTGGTGAGAGCCAAGGGCCATGTCTCCTCTGCCTCTGCATGACAGACATACCTTGGGAAGGAGAAAGTGAGTCCCAGACTTGGGGTGAATGCTGTTACTGACCAGCTACGTAATTTGAATACCAGGCCCTCCCTCCCCAGTTTTGTGACCATAAACGAATACCTAACTTCTCTGAGTCTTCTTCCTCTACTCTATAGTAGGGTAATACAGCATACCCTGATGGCTCCCATAAGGGTCAGTAGGCACCCTGGAAATTATCAAGACCAGTGGTTTCCAAACTCTTTTCCCGTGAATCAATGGAAAATGACTTATGTAAAACTTTACAATGTCTAAAACAAACAGAAGAGATGCTGCTGGGGCTGCAGCCGGGGTGGGGACCCAGCGCCCTGTGTGCCTGACCTGTGTGGACACATCTGGGAGGGCATCCCACTGGCTCGGCTCTGCAGCTAAGACTCTCGGTTGGTATGTAAATGTCAAGCGTTCCTCTTTCTTTTCAATCACTTTCCATATTAAACAAGGAAGCCTGCCCTGTCCTCACTCTTTCCTACCCTCCCCGCAAGAGAAACATCTCTCTAACACCCAGGTTAGGCTTTCCGCTCTGAGAGAGCGAGGAAAGGTAATGGTGGTCTACGTTGCCATGAACGTGAGCTACATTAGAACCGACCTGCCCCACAGGTCCAGCCCGAAGGGGACAAGTCAGGACTAGTTACCCAGGGCTCTGACTATCCTGCAGCCCTGACCGGCCTCAGGGTTGCCAAGAGGTCTGGTCTGGAAGGAGCTGGTAACCAAGGCCACAAAACCTGTTCACCCCGACTTGTACCTCACACAACAGGGACGGCCTGACTCTTCCTTACTCAGTATTCAAAATTCCAGGCTTAAAGAGCACAGCAGTTAGTAAAGGACCACTGATCTTACAAAAAGATTAAACCTCATCCATTCTTTCAACAAATATTCCCTGAGGTGACAGGTGTTTGGGGGAAGGTTTCCCTAATTCTTCACGATTAAGCTTCAATTCCTCCTGAAAGGTGCCTGAAGTCTCAAGTGGCCCATACCTTTGGGCAGGGGACCTACGTCTGCTCCTGGCTCTGCCCTCAACAGTGTGGTGCCAGGACAGTGAGACTTCCTTCCTGGTGCCCAGCAAAATGAAGCACCCTTCCGGCCCCAGCATGCCATGAGTCCAGGCTAACGGTCACTCACTCAGTCAGTGGTACCGCGCAGGCTGCCCCCAGGTTTATCCGAGCTATGTCTGCATTCCTTCTTGCCTGATCCCCCAGCTCTGAAAAGTACATGCCACAGCCCAGACAGCCAGGCCAACCCGTTTACATGCGAATGGACCTGCCTACACGTGTGCACTCTGAGAGGTGAGCACTGCACACGGTCAATGTTGTGTCCGTCCTGCCAGTGCTCAGGGCCTGGCACAGACTGGCCCATCAGTTTGCTTCCTGGGACTGAGGATCCATAAGAGCAATAGGGCATCTGGGATAAGGAGGAACCAGGAAAGGAATGGAGATGGGACTTACCAAGGCTCCTCCATGGAAGTGGCTGCAGGACACATGCCGGAAGCCCCGCTGCAGGGGGATCCCCGGAGTGGGGGATCCATCCTGGTAGCCCAGTGGGAATGGGCAGTAGGAATGCATGTTGGAGCAGCTGGGGTACAGCTTGGAAGGCTCTCTCTCCAGGTACTCGGACCCCACCACAGAATCTGAGCTAATGCTCAGAGGGAGCCCTGAAAAGGTAAGCAATGAAGGAAGTGTTAAAAACACACAGGGCTAGAGAAAAGAGCATCACATCACCGTACAAAGGTAGCAGCACAACACTCAAAGCCACTTACAAAGAATTCCCATGTCCATTATGCTTTTGATCTTCCCTGCTTTTTAAGCCGTTCAGCCATGTCCCACTGCTCTTAGAAAAAGTCCTTGGCACAGGCATAAAGCCTCATGAGGGCTAGTTCTTGCCTCCACCCCAGCCTCCTCACACACTATAACCTAGCAGCTTCTCCTTTCCCATCAACCTCAAGGCCTTTGCAGATGCTGTTCCCTCAGTTTAGAAGGCTTTTCCCCCCTTACCCCACTGTGCCTCAGTAAGTCCTCAGTACTCAGCTCCTACTCTTCCCTCAACCACAACTAAACCATCAGTTATTAGAACTCTATACATTGATTTGCGTGATTCCTTGATCGGCACTGTCCCTCCCACAAGGACAAGATCCTTGAAGGCAACAAAAGTGACTTTTCCCCTTTCGGTTCTTCGTCACTAGTGTTGGGGCACAGTTAAGTACTCAGTCCCTGTTGAGATGGAACAGAGAAAGGCCCTGTGTCCATGGAAAGGTATCTTCTAGAATTGCTGTTTCAGGTCTGCCTTCCCCCTCTAGTTTCCTGGGGACCTAAATTTTCCTAGAATGTCCCAGAAGGCAGAAATGGCCTTCAGAGAACATCCAGGCCAATCCCCTTAGCATAGAGGGGATAGAATGCCACAGAAGGAAGGAGCTTGCCTAAGGTGACTGAGCAGTCTCCCGGCCTCCTGTGCTCTTTCTACCACACTGCCATAGAGAAAACCAAAAAAAAAAATCATGTGTCTGCAACCAAAAAGAGCCTCAAATCTGTGACTTGAAACTGTACTTTTAATACTGAAAACCACCAAAACATAAGGAACCATGTAATTTATGCATATGGTGGGAGGGGTGGAAAAAGAGGTAGTATCAAGACACCAACCGTTCTCCAGTGGGGCGCAGAGAACTGTCTCATTCCCACTCCTCGCTAAAGGGCGGAAAAGGGTGCGCAGGCGCATTGGGCCAGGGCCCTTCCAAAGGAAGTTGGCTGGGAGGAGCCGCCAACGGCCGGAAAGGGAAGAGTGCGCAGGCGCAGTCATCGTTGCGCAGGCCCGCCCACATGGGCGTCTGGAAGAAGGCGCCACCAGCCCAAGAAAAGGGCGGGAAGAAGTGCGCAAGTGCAGTAGGGCCCATCTCGTTAGGGCGTCTTCCTGAAGGGGAAGCCACAGCCAAAGGGATTGGGGGCCATTTTCTTTCTCCCAAGACAGAAAGGCAAGAAGCTAAATGTTAAAAGCCGTCAGAACCACCCATTCCTTTCTGGCTCTCTTTTTACCTTTTTGCAAAATGGCCCCAAACCCAAATCTCTATTTAGAGAACAGTTTCCCACAGCAAGAGTACCTCTGAAAGCATTTACCCCACCCCACCCCAAGGGCCCATCCCGGCACGATCCCGGGTGGCCTGGGCCGCCAGCGTGGGGCACGGGGAGGCTGCAACCCGGAGAGGCATCCCAGGTGGGGCGAGGCCACGCGGGGCCCGGGAATCTTACCGAAGTCGGCGAATGGTGGGCTGGGCACGGGCCGCATTGGCCTGCGCAGCTCCAAGCGGCCGGCGTAGCCCTTGCCTGCGTCCTCCGCCCCGAGCTGGGGCCCCACGGAACCGGGCATGGCCACGGTGGCTCGTTCGCTCAGCCCCACGTGGCCGTGGCCGCCCAGAACTGGCTGGAAGGCACTCGGGCCCGGGCTCGGGCCCCGCGGGGGCCTCTCCGGGAAGCCCGCAGCCACGCGGCACGCCGGGCCTACCTCCCGGTCTCCCGAAACTGCCAGCGGAAGCAGCTGGCGGAGGCTTGAGCCCGGGGCGGCGGCCGCAGCCCCAGACAACAGCTCCGGCCCGTGCGCGCCAAGGGCCATCTCCTGCTCCTCCTCGGAGGCCTGCTTCTTCAGCACCTTCTGCGCTGCCATAATCTTCTGGCGCTCGGTGATCAGGTAGCACTTCTCGCAGGTGCACTGCTTCCAGCGGCACTTGCCCGCGTGGCCCTTGACCGGCACCAGGAAACCATGGTTCCGGCACCGCGAGCACTTGGGGGTACGCAGCATCTTGTCGGCCAGCTTGGCAGGGTCTGCCTTCGTAGCACAACCGCTACCTCTGGAAGCTGCGGAGCGAGTGCAGCGAGGACGACTGGCGCCCCAGAAGTCTCTGGTGCTGGGGACTTTGGATACATTTGTAACAAAGTGGTTCTCAGTAAGTCCCGGGAGCTGCACGGGACCCTTGCATTTTCCCTCCTTTTTTGAAGTGCAGAATTTGGAGACTTTGTGTGTCTTGGTTAATTACATGCAAGGGATTGGACTGAATAAGTTCTTCATGGAATGCTATTGCATGTCAGTCATCTGGGTTATCTGAAGTCTTACCCATTTAATTTTCCAAACTTTTATTCCCGCCACACCATAGACAGAAGATATTTTTGTAGCTTCAAAAGAGGCGGAGTGATAGTCAACGGTCCACAAATTTAAAGCTCCAGAAGTATGGAGCTCTCAGTAAACCCATTCCAGGAGAAAAGCATCCTAAGAGGCAAACCGTGCTTCTCCTTCCAAAAGTTGCTGCTTCTGCTGAATTTCATTTCTCTCCCCTGCTGAGAAGCAGCAGCTCACAGTGATGCTTCCAGAATAGTCTCAAGAGCTCAGGGCAGTGTGATAGTTGCTCAAGGGTGTGCCCTAATAGCAAGTTTTGTTGGTATAGAAATGCATTTCTGGCAAATGGTGCATTGCTGTTGCTGATGCCTTCCAAAGTAAAGCATACTTTAGACAAGGTATTTTAGCATGAGCTTTTATCATTCTTACTTTGCCATGAATTTAGTTATCCCTGTAAAGCAGCCCAAATTCTGGGTCATTTGAAAACTGGTACAAACTTCATAGTTTTCCAATGCTACTAAATTAGTTCATTTTCTTGATAGAAATGTATGACACTCTGAGGTCTTTTTTTTTTTCCAGGTCCAAAAAATGGGGAAAAATGGATCACTAACACCTACGTTGAAAAGCTTATAATCATAGGATCAGTTATCTTTAAGGAGGTAGTTACACTTAAAACCTGGCTAAAATGTGTGTGTTTTAAGCTGACCTCTTTCTGAAATTTTCTGTCTGGTAGCAGAGTGGCAGAAGCGAGGCCTGGTGTCCACCTTGATTTTGCAGAGCTCTTGGTTGCGGCTGGCTCCTTTGCGCTTCTCACCAGCGGCCTGACAATGGGGAATGGTTGCAATTCTGAGGCTGATTAGAAACCCAGAGCTGAACAGAGGTTTGTAAAGCCCTTTTCTGCTTTAAAGAAATATATTCCTCATTTTAATAAGAGGGCAAAAGTATACACTTCCTGTATTATCTGGCCCTTCAGGGATTTCACTGGTAATTTTACATCCATTTAGAGAGATCTAGGTTTGTCTCTGCTTTGCTCTAACACCCTCTATCTTAGTTTTTGATTTAAAAAATATGGTCCTGTAGATAAAAGAACAGGAAAGCTCGTTTTCTGACTCTACCAATTCAAAATGTCTAATTTTTTCACTGAGAAGTTCAGTGAAACGGTACTTAAAAATCATAGTTACAATACTGCTGTCAAAAAATCTGGGGCATAAGCTGCATTGTTTCATGATAAGGTCATATTCTGCATTATCAAATTTAAATTTTAACATCAAATAACATGGAAGGATGAGACAAAAAAAAGAAAACTACTCTCATTTACATTTCATGCTTGACCACCCAAGCTCTCTTCATTTTCCTATTAATGATTTAAAGGAAAATCCTATTCAAAGCCAACTATTTGAATTAACATATTTTGGCCTTGTTAACTACAAAATGCTTCCATATTTACTTCATAGCTTTAGGGGCAAAATATACCCAAGGTGATGTGAATTTGCATCATGCTTTGACAACATTAATAAACAACCATATATCTTTTTAATCAGTAGTCACATTATAAGATGCAAAAACCCCAGGGTTTAAACAGTAAACAAATCTAAGAAAAAAAAAAAAAAGACTAGTTTATTTCTCTCTTCCCTGGAAAGTCTCAATTTATGTAGGTAAATTCCAACAGAGCTTTATTTATTTCACTCTTGGAAATTCAGGCAAATTGATAGTTTTGTTTTATTTTGTTTGATGACTGATTACTTCTTAGGCTGCTGCTTTTTAAAAGAAATATATACATTTCTTTGAATTGTTATTTCTTTAGATTGTTATATACCATTCTTTAAATTCTTAAAAATGATGGTAAAAGTGAAAAACTGGAAGTCATAAAAGGATGGGAGTGCTTTAGTGGACCCTATAGTAGACCCCTTTTTTTCCCCCATACCTAAACCTTAGGATATTTATGTTTAAGAAAGTCTGCATCCTCTTAAGCAGTGGTTTATAAAATAACAAGTCATAGAAGCTGAGGAATCACCAGTTTGACTAATGAACCACAAAGGGGCTGGTTGGTGGTCATATGTGACTCCAGCTTCGAGGCTCCTTTTCCCTCGAAGTCCCAGGTTTCCTGTCTTGAATAATGCCTCCTCTTTTCAGTGATATGTTTGCTATTGGTACTGTTTAATTTATATTCACTGTAAAGAGTCTTGTATTATACAATGCATGGAGGTATCATTTACAATCATTAAATATTGCATGCACTGTAATGCTTCCTTACTGGGAGTACACAAGAGTAAGGAAGGGCTTTTTTGCCCATAGCTTCTTTCCCCTAACAGTTATAACCCAGATATCTGCTATCTTCCCTTTCTTCAGGTTCTCTCCAGTGAGCAATGAAAACTTTATTGAAGATTTTGTAGGGGATGGAGGAGAGGATTTACATGACACATCCTAGAGCAGATGCTTTAAAATCCTGCCTTAGCATTTCTGTTCTCTCAACATCCTACTCTGCTGTGCCATATCCACTGGAGAGAAACTGGTCTGCCCCCCAGCACCCCCCCAGCCCCCCAGACTCTCTAGCTTCTTTCTCCTTTCTTGATTTTTTTGGGGAGCTCTGTAACAGCTGTGACTATCTTATTTTCCTTTATGTCTAGCACAAAATAGACATTCAGTAAATATTTGAATGTACAAATGGCTCTTGCCTCCCTCTCCTGCCAATGTCGAAATTTTCTCATCGCTAATTGGCACAGTAAATCAGCTTGGCTTCAGCAACTCTCCCCAAACATACAAAACAGAAAGCCCACAGTGAACAGGACCACTCTCCCGACAAGCAGAATTTGCTGACCAACTTTGGTTCCTTGAGCTCACCCCAACCCCTAATGGTTTACTAATAGTAATAATACCAGCCAGCACTTAGTGTTTCTGTATGCAGTAATTCTTCGGTCCTTTGTGTGTATTCATGCATATAATCCTCACAACAGTCCTCTAAGGGAGGTGCTGTTGTTTTCACCCCCCACTTTACACATGAAGAAACTGAGGCCTAGAGAAGTAATTTGCCCAAGATTTTCCAGCCATTGAGTGGCAGATCTATGATTCAAAACCAGGAAATCTATCCTCAAAGTCCATATTCTTAACCATGTATCTGCTATTTCAATATTTCTTCTAAACAAACACAGTGCTCTCCCCAAGAAAGCTTTGGTTGATGAATAGGAATGTTTGTCTTATTACATACCCATTACAGTTGGGGCAAAGGGGGTGAAGCTGGTGGCAACCTAGGGAAGCTTCCTTTGATGCCCTGCTTGGTTGCTTTCCACCACCCACAGCCAACATTTATTGAATGCCAACTATGTGCTAAGTATAAGAGACACAGAAGTAAATAAAAAATCAGGATCCTTACCTTTAGGCATATATTCTAGCTGGCAAACCAGACAGTAAACAAATAATTCCAAATGAAAGCTGGGGAGTCGCGGTGGCAGAGAGAACCAGGATGCTATAGGAACCCATGTGAGAGCCTAACCTGGATCTAGAGATCGGCTCCCAGGGCGCCTGGGTGGCTCAGTTGGTTAAGTGTTCGACTCTTGATCTCAGCTCAGGTCTTGATCTCAGGGTCGTGAGTTCAAGCCCCGTGTTGGGCTTGATGCTGGGCATGGAGCCTGCTTTTAAAGGGAAGGGAGGGAGGGAGGGGAGGAGAAGAGAGGAGAGGAGAGGAAACGGAAAAGGAAAGGAAAAAAAAGAAAAGAAAAACCAGCTCCGTTGAGGGGTTGGTTTCCCTGCTGAGGCTGAAAGGCCGAGTAGGAACCAGTCAGGGACAGGAGCAGGAAACGGGTGTCTCAGACAGATGGAAGAACATGTTTGAAGGCCTGCAGTGCGGTTCTAGTACAGTGGAGTCAGGACTGGAGAGAGAGAAGGTATAGAAGTTAAACAGTAGCCAGATCATGGAGGGAGTCCTTGAGGAGAAATTATGGGTGTCACTCTCTAAGATTAAGGAGAAGAAATGACATGGTGGAGGCAGGCCAGAATGGAACCCACATATCCCGACATGTCCCTGACCTTGGTTTTTCTTTCAGAAAGGAGGACAATAAGTAACTAGGACTCACACAGGTATTACAAGATGAAAAGGAGTTGAGCATGGTTTTCTTTGGGGCGGCCTTTGCAGGTGGAGCACACACCCATGGCTCGCCATGGCCCTGGACTCACACTGTGCTAGCCCCTTGATTCTCCTAAGCCCGCAGCCCTGTTCGCTGGTTCACATGACCCCCTCCTAGGAATCTCCTTAGGAATCATAAAACAGCAGTGAGGGAAGACAAAAGAGTGACAGAAAAATAGAACGAGATGAACTCAAACAGGAAAGCAGTTGGAGAGGTTTTGTAGGTAAAGACTAAAAGACGCGATCCTGTGGAACAAACAAAAAGTATACAATCTGGGCAGAGAGGGTGTACTCAAAGTGGTACAGTTAACTGAATTAGACCCAGTAGCACGGACATTTGTTTTGTTTTCACTTGCTAACTTGATGAAAAACATATTTTTACACACAGAAGCTTTCACCTGTAACTGCGACAGGTACTGTCAAATTTCTATAAATTTCAAGAAATTTTTTGTCTTAAAAGATGAGAGGCACATGTCCCTATAAATACATTGTTAATAGGGAATAATAACCTTAATCTCTCTCTCCTTTAGTAACATGCAAATTTGGTTTAACACAACATGCATGAATTTAACGCCAATATATGCAAGGCACCGTTCCTTGATAAAATGAGAGTCAAAAGAAGAAAGGAGCAAAGAAAATTAAATTTAATCTTTCTCTGTGTATGTTCCTTGTCTAGTTTTTTAAAACAGTAAATTCTTACTTACCCAAAAAACAAAACAAAATAAAACACCCAGAATTTCCTCGACTTCTGCTTCTATGAGAAGGGCAAGCAGAGATCAAGAATTGCTCTTTCAAGAGACCTTTTCATTTTATGTCACAGCATCAGTACAAATTCAGTCCATACTGTAAGTAAATGGCAAGAAATAATTGCTTTAGAGACAGGCAAACCGGGTGAGAACCTGGTCACTACTCATTCGCTGTGTTACCTTGGCTAGGTCACTTAGCTTCTTTGTACCTCAGTAGTAGAAGCATTAGTAATATTTGTGTAATGTGCTTCGAATTCTAAAGTATCCCACATTTATCCCATTTAATGATATTAATATATAATGAATGCATACAGCTTTGCAGGTGGAGGGGTTCAGAACAAGTCTCCCCAAAATGTACTACTTTGGCATGTGAACTATTTTGAGCTGAAAGCAATCAAGATCCTGCAGGCTTAAGAGAAATTTTCTACCCTTCCTTAAATACCTAGAAGAATCTAAATGGAGGGGTTTTGCCAGAATAAGAGTTACTATCAGAGATAAGTTTTATCTGAATGACCCATCTGTATGGCAGGGCAAACATCTAATTATTAATCTGTTCTTATTGCCCTCCTCCCTTTTGAAGCCCCAGGCCCCTACCCCATTCCTTAGCTCAAGATGGCATATATACTTCATTTAACTTTTCCATTATTGAACCCCTCATATACCTGAGCATTCCCATACATACAAAATTAAATTTGTTTTTCTCCTGTTCATCTGTCTCATGTCAATTTACTTCTTCAACCAGCCAGAAGAACCTTTGAAATGTAGGCATGGTCTCATTTAAATCACAGAACAACATCTATAAGGGAGGTACTTTTGTTATGTCCATTTGACAGATGATAAAATCAAGGCTTAGGGAGGTTAAGAAATGTCTTCCCAAAGGTGTACAGAAGTGACAGAAACATGTGTGAATAGCTTCCAAGTCTGTTCACTCAACCGTTATGCTCTCATTGCCATCATTTAGTTATTTCATTTACTTTATACTCTTTTATAAAATAAGATCTCCGACTCTTGCAGGATTATAATGCATTTACAATGCCCAGCACAGTGTCTGGTATCTGGCACATGGTTAGCATGCATTACATGGTACCAAAGAGAAGGCAGGGCAAGGGAATGGGGAACGAAGAGAAAGAAATAGTATCCCCACCTGAGCCAGGACATTTGATTCAGCCGCTCAGCCTTTCCGGGTGGCTCCAGGCTCTCCAAGCATAGATGAAACCTGAGCTAATACCATAGCTTTACCCCCATGTGGCTGTTGAACACTTTGAAGTGTGGTCAGTCCAAATTAAGATGTGCTAAAAACATAAAATACACACCAGATTTCAAAGACATAGTATAAAAAAGAATGTAAAATATCTCACTGATAATTTTGTATAGATTATACATTGAAATAATGATATTTTGAGTATATTGAGTTAAATGACATACTGTATTTTAATGTGGTTTTTCACTTTTTCAGTGTGGTTACCAGAAAATTTCAAAATGCATATATGTCCCTCCATTGTATTTCTACTGGACAGCACTGAAAGAGAGATTTGTCTGTGCAGGCCTTCTTCTACTTCCAAAGAGCAGGTTTTTAACAGTAGCTCCGATTCAAGCTGTTACACCACTGTCATGCATAGTAGGCCACTTGGACAGGTCCCTTCCTCATGTTGGTGAGATTACCTTCACTAACTTGAATTTACTCTTTGTCATTTAGGGTCTTTCTAATGGAACCGAAACTCTGTCTCATGCTTTAGAATTGGAAATATTTATCTATTAGAAGATGTCAACTAGAAGAGTCTAATAAAACTCTGGATTGCATTTTGAATCTTGAGATGCATTGATGTTATTTTTATAGGAATGTTTTCATATTTATCTTGTTAGGTATAAATTACTAGTAAAAAACTCTGCAAACTAGAAAAGAAAGAACGTCATTATATACTAAGGTTACACCATTCCTGAGATACACAGCCCTTTAGATTCTAAGATCACAACCAGAGGGCATGGATCAATTATGTACATGCTGCTTGATAAGTGGAGTCCTTTGGACATTTAATATCGTTAAGAACTTTGGAAATTTAATAAAAAAATTATTTGATTTATGCCCTTCTCCCCTAGAACCCACCCTAGATAAACAATTGCTACCCTGGGAGCGCTAATGTTACTTTGCACAAATAACTCCTTAAACAAACAGAAAGGCATGAAGATTTGTTATGAACAGTTTTCATCTAAACATCTAGGGATTATTACCTCCCACAACATTTTCTTTAAACATGGTTAGACTTACTTAGTTTAATGAGTTTGGGGATTGTTGCCTTTTCCCCTGCAACTTGCCAGATAAATCAGAAATATTTATTTTCAGAGACAGTTTAAGGAACTCCATAATTCCCAGTCTGTTTAAGCTTTACAGTAAATCTCAGTTGAATGCCTGTCATTGTTTCCAATCTGGTCAAGCAAAAAGAAAAAAGGCATACAATTCATCAGAATAATTAGTTGATTGGGGTTAAATAATTCTAGGAATAAACATCTGACTCCCTGGCACATCATAAACCTCCTGGAGTGAGAAGGATTATAAATTAAATGTACAAGATTTAAAATCATCCAGATACACCCTGAACATTATTGCAGGCATGTGGGACACATTTAGATAAGTTAAAACCAAGTGCGGGTTTAGAGTTTAGCCATCTTTGATCAGTGGTTTACTAGAGCCTTACTGCTTTGGTGTGAGGAGCAAAGAGAGGAAGAGTGGCAACAGTGCCCCCTACTGCCTAATGGCCACCTCCCTTCCCTGAAACAAGTTTTAGGGATATTTCAGACATCTGGTACCCCAGGAGATAATAAAACTCTCCCCCCAAGTATAAGGAGGTCAGGAAGGAAAAAAAAAAAAACAAAACTAACATTCATTGACGGCCTACATCGTTGCAAGCACTGTGTTGTCATTTAATTTAATGATAATATGAAGTTTATCACAAATTCAGGAAAGAATAGGATGAGGTTTATAGATAAACTGAGGTTCAAGAAAGTTAGATGACATTTACAGGATTTGTAGCTAGAAATGGAACGAGCCAGGATTTGGACCCAGGTATGCCTGGCTCCCAAGCCAGAGATTCTTACACTGTAGCATGCTAGCAGTGGCTGGAGGCCTTGGGCACGGTTGGGACTCAGAAAAGTCTCATGACCAGCCATCCTGATTTGCCTGGGACCGAGAGGGTTCTGGGGTCGCTGGACTTTCAGTGCTGCACATGGGAAAGTGGGGGGCAAACCGGGACAAGCTGGCTGCTCTAGCTAGAATTCAACTGAGTAAAGCACCAGGCTAGGAGGGGCAGTTTGGAAAAGGAGGGAGGCTGCCCAGCTGTGTCTGTCCTGTTCCTCTCTGTGGCCCAGGCTGCTATGCCACAGGTGAGCCATCTCTGTCCTATTTATTTGATGCTGTGACACATCCTGGGGCACTGTCAAAGAAGTTCACATTCCTGCCAGTTCTGGTTTCTTCGGTTCCCATCCTAAGTCATCAGTCAGTGGGAATTTAGTTAACTGAATAAATCATTCCCTCAAGTGGAGGGGAAATTTCTTAACATTGACAGATTTGTAGGCTTAGGTTTTGGTTTCCTTACATGGACTGCTAAAGCATTAAAGCCACATTAGTCTATTTGCCTTGTTTAATTAGTTGAACACTGGTATAAGACTACAATAAGGACAGGAGTTCAGTAAGACTTGTTGATTGAGAAAACCTGTATCTGCCTCTGGTCTCCTGATGGCCATCATCCTTACTTTGTGATTAGAATTTTATACCACCAATTAAAAAAAATGGTATAACATACATAAAGTGTCTAATGTTCACTAATCTTAAGTGTACAGCTTGATGAATTTGCAGAGTTGTATACACACCTACTTCCAGATAAAATATTTGATCAGAGAAACTTTAAGAAATCTTTGACCTCCCATCATCCACATACTGTGGTTTTCAAACTTTAATGAAGTTTAACGAAGAATCCACCTAAGAGAGCTTATTAAAATTGCATATTCCTACCCTCAGAGATTCTCATTCAGAGGGTCTGGGGTGTGATCTTAGATTTTAAATAAAGCATTCCAGGTGATCCTGACGCAGGAGGTCTATGGATCACACTTCTGAGAAATGCTGGCCTCCCTACAGCATAAAAGTCAAAGTGCTGAACAAGGTGTTAAGGTTTTGCCTAATTTGACCCAATTCTGTTTTTCCAGACTCAATCCTGGCTAGTTTCCACCATGTTGAATTACTTATCTCTCCTCAATAGTTCATATATTCCTGTTTCCCCTAACCTGGACTTACTGTTCCATCTACTCTATGTGACTGATGGACTTCTACTCATCCTTCAAGACCTAGCTATGTTGTCATCTCCTCTGGGAAGTCTTCTCAACCTCATGAGGCAGTATTAGTTGCTCCCCCATTGTTCATACAGAATTTTATTCAGACCCCTATTATACTACTTACCGTACAATGCTGATTTCTAAATCTCCTTGTTTAGAAATAAGCAGGAATATGTCTAGCTCTTTCTTAAACCCCTAACTCTGCACACGGCAGGGCACAAAGTGGGTGAATGAATGAATGTATGCTACTGATTTACACATGGAGTCACTTAGCTCTCATTTCCCAGGCCAATGAGACTGCAGTCTCCCTCAGGGAAGTGAGGGGTTTGGGCTCACTTCTGTGATCTCCAAAATTATGCCAGGGACTCAGTAGTCAATGAAAAAATACCTCATGAATGAAAATAATCAACAGACTCTCTGTCCCCCCAATTTAGTGAGTACCTCCATGCTTCCTAGGCCCTCACTGCAACTCTTGGCGGGAAACAGGAGTGGAGTGTGAGTGCTGGGGTTAGATGTCGCATCTAACAGATTAGAGTGTTAGGCTAGAAGCCGCAGGACTGGCCTCCAACACCAGGTTCCTGGTTCTCTCTACCCGTTCCCTCCACAGAACACTCTGTTGTCATGGAGACGACCATTGTCCTAAGTGGGCACAGTTAGGTGAGGACTCAAGAAAGGCCCCTCAGGAAGGCAACACTGCATGGCGACTCTTCGCCCCCTCGTCCAACTCCTTATCTATTTGCTCGCCTATTCCTGTGTGTACTCCTGTTTGTACTTGTTGATTTATTTCTTTAGCGTCTTTGTGGAGGACTAGGCAGCTGAGCTGGACAGAAGCCACCTGGACAAGCAAAGCCCTACCTGCGGCTCAAGGTGAGACCTAGGGACCACTGCCCTTTGGCTGAGGAGGGCTGACAGGAGGGGCTGGAGGTGTGAGGGCCAAAGGTGTGAGGGAGGGATGGAGGGCGGTCCTGGACGTGAAGGGCAGGGGGATACTCCTCCTCGAGGGGGCCTCACCGGGCCTCACCGGGCCGGTAGCGCCTGCGCAGGCGCGCATCGAGCTCAGGCAGAAGCCCTGCGGACACCGGCTGCACCTGGGGCGCACCCCGACCGTTGGGCTCGCGGGCGCGCGGGGGAAGCTCACGACGCACGCGCACCTGCCCTGCGGCCCCTGCGAGGGAAGAGCTCGGGCGAGGGAAGCGTGAGACCGGACGCGCAGGCGCGGTCATGCGTGACGCTGGCGGTTACCGGGCCCGGCACGCGAGAAGCGCGGGCCCCCTTCCGGGCAGTCCCTGGGCGGCGGCGGCGGCGGAGCAGAGCTACGAGTACGGCTCCACGAGGCACCTGCTGCTGTGCGGCCTGGGCGGCATGCTGAGCTGCGGACTGACGCACACGGCCATCGTGCCCCTGCACCTGGTCAAGTGCCGCGTGCAGGTGGACCCCGGCAAGTACAGGGGCATCGTCCGCGGCTTCGGCGTGACGGTGCGCGACGACGGGCTACGCGGCCTGGCCCGAGGCTGGGCCCCAACCCTCCTGGGCTACTCCCTGCAGGGCCTGTGCAAGTTCGGCCTCTACGAGGTCTTCAAGATCCGCTACACCCAGCTCCTGGGCCCGGAGAAGGCGTACGAGTGGAGAACCAGCCTGTACCTGGCCGCGTCGGCCAGCGCCGACTTCTTCGCCGACGTGAAGCTGGCGCCCATGGAGGCGGGGAAGGTGCGCATCCAGACGCAGCCCGGCTTCGCCTGCACGCTGCGCGCCGCCGCCCCGCGGCTGTACGGCCCCGGAGGGCGCGTGGGCCTTCTACAAGGGCGTGGCGGCGCTGTGGCTGCTGCAGATCCCCTGCGCCGTGATGAAGTTCGCCTGCTTCGAGCGCACCGTGGAGGCCCTCTCGAGGTACGTCGTCCCCAGGCCCCAGCGCCAGTGCACCAAGGCCGAGCAGCTGGCCGTCACCTTCGTGGCCGGCTACATCGCCGGCATCTTCTGCGCCGTCGTGTCCCACCCGGCCGACTACATCGTGTACGTTTTGAACAAGGAGAAGGGCAGTACGGCCTTCGGAGTGCTCCGCAGACGGGCTTTGTGGGCGTGTGGAAGGGCCTGTTCGCCCGCATCATCATGATCGGCACCCTGACTGCGCTGCAGTGGTTCATCTACGACTCGGTCAAGGTCTATTTCAAGCTGCCTCGCCCTCCGGTCCCCCAAGGCGCCCCCAGCTGAGAAGCAGGAGTAGGCGTGGATTTGTCAGCTCCCGGGGCCATCCTTGGCCCAAGTGTCCAGGCAATGCTAGCGTGTAAAATGTTTTGTTTTCTGGCTTTGGAGAGGTGACGATATGTAGTCCGAGTTCTCTTTAGATGATTGATTCCTTCCTTTTTGGCAATCCAAGAGGATTGCAGCCGTTTCAATTAGGAGTCCAAACCATTATCTTTGGGGAGTTGGCACGGCAGCTTTAACTCAATAGCTTTCCAGCAACTGTAAAGAGAAAATTCTTAACGGGAAGTAATATTAGGTAATTTAGGGTTTCTAGATTGTTTCTCCTCTGATTCACCATTCGGTGGAGATTTACTGAATAGCCTACTAATGAGGTTTGAAGGTCAGCACAACTATATGGGGCAGGGAACAAAGTAAAATTCTGCTACAAGGTATTCACCTCAATAGAAATCGTGCAGCTATTGAATAGATGAAGGACTCATTCCATGTTTCCTGTTCATGTCCATCATAGGTAAAAATTATTAAAAATTAAATTGTGGCTTCTATTGCCTGATAACTTAGAAAGTATTCCCTGTTTTCAAAGAGACATGACATGAGAAGATCTGCATTTTCTCATTTTGCTTTGTCCAATTCTCTTCCTGATGTTGCTGATTAGAACATAGCTCCCTCCAGGAAGTGCTACAATTGGATCAATGTGGAAAGCCAAAATGAGATGAAGGGCAGGCTCTGGGAATAAATATGTAAAAAAAAAAGCCTCTGTTCTCTAAAAATTTCTTTTGTACAACTCAGCTTTCAACAGCCATACATCCAAAGAAGATCATACCACCCTGACATATAAAAACACACACATGAAACCCTGCAATTCCGACTTTTTGTTGAATATTAAAGAGTGGTTTTGGTGACTTTGGAAGGAAAAATCTCACTTTTAATGTCACAAACGCCATTTATTTAATTTGGTACATGTTTCCATGATCTTTGTGATGGTTGAGGTTCATGAAATTTACTGAAGTTATAAAGGCACATTTTCAGTTTTCTGTAGCCTTCACATCTCTCATTGGGGAAATTATAAAATTAGTGAAACTGAATTAGAGATGTTTGTAGAATGTAAGTAGGAAATAAACTTCAATGTGATATTTGCTGTTATTTACACAGCGTTACATGATTGCCTTAACTTGTATTAAAGCCTGCAGATTTAAAATATGTTGGTATTTTAACTATGTAATAGTAAACTGTTCAGTGGTTAACAGAAGTTAAAATGTCTAAATTTAAGTATATTTGAACTGTCTTGATTGGATAATAAAGAACTTGGAGGAAAAAATCAGAACTTGTGAATGAGCTAGAATCAAATTTATATTTAGTGTTTCTATTTTGTTTGTTATTGGGGAGGATACTATGTATTATTAAGACACTAACTTTCCGGGGCCCCTGGGTAGCTCAGTCGTTAAGCCTCTGCCTTCCGCTCAGGTCATGATCCCAGGGTCTGGGGATCCAGCCCCGCTTTGGGCTCCCTGCTCCACGGGAAGCCTCCTTCTCCCTCTCCCACTCCTCCTGCTTGTGTTCCCTTTCTCTCTCTCTCTCTCTCTCTGTCAAATAAAAAAATCTTAAAAAAAAAAGAAAAAGACACTGACTTTCCTTAAGCAGTTAGTGTCCAGGTTTTTGAAAAGTGAAGTTCTCAATGAAGGAGAATGATAAATTTCAAGGGACTAAGTTGCGCGGGTTCTTTCTTGGAAAGTTTTAAGACAAATATTTCTGTCTAGTGTTGCCTTGTAAAATGTTTGTAGGAAGTTTCTTTGGTCAACAATTTATTAAAGTTCTTTATATCTGTACTGTAATTTAGGGGGGTTGTAAAATCTTTGTGGAGTTTCAGGATACCACTTGTTCTGCTCTGTGGTATTTCTTGATTGTTCTGTTGAGAACACCAGATAATTTCCGCAATATACAGTGTATGCTTAGAGAATTATAATCTAAGGAGAACTCTTTGGCATGATTCTGACTATCGTGGACATGGTCAAGGAAATTTATTTAGTTTGGCTCAGCAGTTTTCATCTTCAGTTCCTAGATTTCTATTCACCTTTTTTTGTTGCTAGTTTACAAATATCTAAGTAAGGGCCACGGTAGCTAACAGTAAAGAATAAAAATTAATTCAAGTAAGGTTAATAAATAAATGAAGGTTAATAAACAAATACATTTAAGTAAGGTAATAAATAAAAGTTAATTAAGTAATTTAATGACTCTTTTACGTTCAAAGTCATTGGGGATTTTTCTTCCTAGTTACTATTCCTTTGGTACAACTTAAACTTCTATTCAGTGTTTTACTTTGTAATTACTGCTCTGTGAAATTATGCAAATCTGTTAGAATTAGAAAAGCCATAGTATATGTCTGGTATTGTGAGACTTTTTTTTTTTTTAAGGTTCATTTATTTACCTGAGAGAGCGAGCAAGCGAGCATGTGCATGCACGCAAACGGAGGTGGGAAGGGGGTGGGAAGTGGCAGAGGGAGAGGGAGAGAATCTCAAGCAGACTCCCCACTGAGAGCCGAGTCCAGCGAAGAGGGGCTCAGTCCCCTGACCCTGAGACCATGACCTGAGCCAGAACCAAGAGTCAGACGCTCAACTGGCTGAGCCACCCACATACCTTGGAATTGTGAGACCATTTATATGCGTTTTCTCATAATCTCAATACTTGAAGTAGTACATTTTATATATAAAGAAACTGGGACTCAGGAGCTAGGTAACTTTCTCAACATCATATAGCTAATAAGTGATACAGTCTGAGTCAGAGTCCACATTTTCTTCCCTACTCAAGCTCAGCACCTTGACATAACCAATAATTATTCTTTTCATAAACTGCTTTTTATAGTACCTCAAAAACATTTTTTTACATTTCTATTTGTAATAGAAATGTATTATTTGTATATACTATATTCATTTGTATATATTATAAAGTTTTCCTAATTTTGCACTAATGGAAAGTTTGTAACGTGTTTTAGTTGTGAAAAACCTATGGCATAATTGCTTAGACGTAAACTGCTAAATATTTAAATACATTTAATTTAATATTTAAATCATTTTCCACATCAGGTCAGTGCCTCGGTCCTAACTTGAAAGGACCGATGGTTATAAAAACAGTGTCTGAATTTTTTTTTTTTTGTAATTTGTGGTACTGCAGTTTCAAGGCTTTATTTTATCACATTTTCTAATTCTTTAATCTTTAGTTCCTACAGCTAAAAAAGCTCGCTTAGGCTATTTATCTTTTCCCCCAGGTGTTGATCAAAGTAGCTTTTTCAAGTATATGAAATTAATTTCATGATAGGGAGCTGTAATCTCATCCATTAATCTGTTCTTTGAGAAGTGAGTAAAGAGTAGGTAAAATCTTGAAAAACAACGGCCATATTTACATGTTAAACCACACTGATAAAGTTTGGAAAGAATCAAGGTATTAATGTTCTGAGTATTTTTCCTTGCTGTATAAGCGTGTCTTTAGAAAGTATTTCTTTTGAGCCTTTCAAAGGCAAGAATAAGCACCAAAGTCAGAAGATCACATTTTGATAGGCAGCCATTCAAGTATGGTATGCTTATTCTATGTGCTCTTAAAGATCATTTAAAAAAAAAATCATGAGCAAAGAACTGTTTGAAAGGGAATTTACTTATTTATTTATCTATCTATCTACCTATCTATCTAGTCATTTATTTATTTAAAGTAGGCTCCATGCCCAGTGTGGCGCCCAGTGCAGGGCTTAAACTCACGACCCTGAGATCAAGACCTGAGCTGAGATCAAGAGTTGGACGGTTACCTGACTGAGCCACCCAGGCGCCCCTGAAAGGGAATTTAAATTTTATTATTATTTAGAAGGCTTCGTCTTGTTTTTTCTTTTTTATTTTCTTTAAGACTTTTTTAAAAATTTATTCTTTAGAGAGAGAAAGAGCGTGAGCAGGGGGAGGAGCAGAGGTTAGAGGACAAGCAGACTCGGCACTGAGTGTGAAGCCTGACTGAGGGCTCGATCTCACAAGCCCGAGATCATGACCTGAGCCACAGTCAAAAGTCGGTTGCTCAGCTGGCTGAGCCTCCCTGGGCACCACTGTCGTGCTTTTTCTGAATGCTGTATTTGAGTGGGTGGATAAGTAGAGAGAGTTCTAACAATGTAATTATAGCTAAGATTTGTGTGTATGTGTGTCTACGTATTTTGAGACCTTCAGTGATAGAGTATCCAAAATTTCAGAGGCAATTTGGTAGTTCTGCCCATGCCCAGCCTATAACACTATTGCTCAACATCTGCCATATGCCAAGTGTTGTGCTAGGCAGAACGGTTGTTGTGATGAGCATAATACATGGTTCCTGCCATTGTGGAGCTTACAGTCCAGTAGGAAAAATAATTTACAGTTCTGCAAAGTGCTACGAAGAAGTACAAGGTGTTTGTAAGATTGTACATCTGATATTTGAGATGAGACCTAGAGGATAAATAGGAGCTAGACTGGCAAAGAGATGGTACATGGCTGTGCACACAGTATGTGCACCTGCCCTGAAGAAAGAGAAAACCTGGTGGTTTTAAGGAACTGAAAGAAGTTCATTTTGAATGGAGCCTTGCAGTTGTCGGGGAGAGGGGGGTTATGAAATGAAGTAGGAAAAGTAAACAGGAAGAGGGTCACTCCCAGCTTTGTAGCTCATGTTTAAAAATCTGGGCTCCTTAGAGTGTTCTTACAACCATTGAAAAACCCGTAAGGGCCATAAGCATGGAATGACCTTCAGGTTGCTGTGTGGAAAGAAATGGAGTAGAGGGAGAAGGGATCAGTTAAAATGTTGCTGTGATCCAGGTGCGAGAGAGCTTAGGGAAGCCTGGACTAGGCTGGTGCCAACGGGGGTGTTAAAATATCATGAGACGCCAAAAAGTGGAAACAACCCAAATGTCCACTGATGGATAAACAGATAGATAAATTGTGATATATCCATACAATGGAATATTATTCAGCCATAAAAAGGAAAAAAGTACTGATATATGCTACAATGTGAATGAACTTTAAAGACCTTATGCTAACTGAAAAAAGCCAGACACAAAAGGTCACATGTTATATGATTTCTTTTCTATAATACATCAACATAGGCAAATCCATACAGATAGAAAGCAGATGAATGGTTACTATGGGTTGGGGTGAAGGGAATGGGAAGTGATCATTTAACGGATGTGGAGGATTTTCCTGGGGCGATAAAAAGTTTTGAAAGCAGCCAGGGCAGTGGTTGAACAACCTGGTGAATACACTAAGTGGCACTTAATTGTATACTTTGAGATGATTAACTGTGTGTTAAATTAATTTCACCTCAATAAAGATATCATGAGGGCGCCTGGGTGGCTCAGTCGTTAAGCGTCTGCCTTCGGCTCAGGTCGTGATCCCAGGGTCCTGGGATCGAGTCCCACATCGGGCTCCCCACTCCACGGGAAGCCTGCTTTTCCCTCTCCCACTCCCCCTGCTTGTGTTTCCTCTCTCGCTGTGTCTCTCTCTGTCAAATAAATAAATAAGATCTTTAAAAAAATAATAATAAAAAATAAAGATATCATGAGATGCTTTATTCATAGTAGCCCCAAAGTGGAAATAACCTAAATGTCCATCAGCTGATGAATGGACTAAAAATGTTGCATATCAGGACACCTGGGTGGCTCAGTCAGTTAGTGTCTGCCTCCAGCTCAGGTCATGATCTCAGGGTCCTGGGCTCGAGCCCCACATCAGGCTCCTTGTTCAGCAGGGAGTCTGCCTCTCCTTCCCCCTCTGCCTGCCACTGCCCCTGCTCATGCTCTCTCTCATTCTCTGACAAATAAATAAATAAAATCTTTAAAAAAAAGTTGCATATCCATACAATGAAATATTTTCACCATAAAAAGGAATAAAATACTATTTGACATAATAAAATACATGCTACAACATGGATGAAACTTGAAATCATTATTCTAAGTGAAAGAAGCCAGACACAGCCAAATATTGTGTGATTTCATTTGTATGAAATGACCAGAAGAGGCAAACTCATAGAAAGTAGATCAGTGGTTGCCAGGGGCTGGTGTGGGTTTGGAGGGATGGGAGGGAGGAATGGGGAATGACGGCTAATGTGTAAGGGGGAGTTTCTTTTAGATACGATGGAAGTGTTGTGGAATTAGTGGTGATGGTTGCACAATTTTGTGAATATACTAAAAATACTTTAAACAGGTGAATTTCATGGTATGTGAATTATATGTCAATAAAGCTGTTATAAAAAACATTTTGAGACTATTAAATACACCTCAGATACCTTTTTCTTCTTCAAGATATAGCCCTTCTGTCTTTCTCAATCAAGTTAAGACTACGGCTGCAGGGATGGCAACTAGACTTACTGTGGCGATCATTTCGCAGTGTATGCAAATATCGAATCATTATGTTGTACACCGGAAACTAATATGATGTTATATGTCAATTATACTTCAGTCAAACAATAAGAAACCTAGGGTTAAAAAAAAAAAAAAACAGACTACAGCTGCAAAAGTAAATTGCTAGCTGGTGTCATTGTCAGATTAAATTCCTTATGAGTGAGTAGGGAAAAATCCACTGTGTTGTAAAGGCTGGAAATCACCTCTAAGGAATGAATGATATCTTCATCTCTTAGTGATGCAGAGATCATTCATTTTGGAGAATCACTTCGCAATGTGAGTTGAGCCGCCAACAATTTTGCCCTTTATTGTAAGAAAGAAAGAGAAGCAGATAGCTTTTGAGAAAAGCAGACGTGTGTAAGGTGCAAGAAAATCTCAGTTAACCAAAATGTTCAAGAATTGGTGGTTTTATTTAATTAACTGCAAGGTAACCAAAAATCCTTTTTTATCTTCAATTCTTGATGAACTTTTGTCTATATGTCTGAGTACTTCTTTTTTATAATATGCCGAATATGATGAATGATTCAGGGATTTGGAAAGCCTCGTGTCTATCAGTTATGAAAATCAATGCTTACTGTCTAGCCATAGAAGGTATAAGGCTTTTGGATGAATGTACACTGACCCTATACATAAGTGGATATGGATGTGAGTATGTGTGTGTTTAATCCTCAGTGTTACTTTGAAATCTTGTCATTTGCTTCTTTGCTAAAGCACAGGGAAGGGGAAAATCTGGCTTACTTTAAGATTACTCAGTGAGTGTCTACTATATGATATCACCTCTATTATGCTAGGTACTTTCACAGGTTATCTTAGTGTATCCTAGTTATCTTTGTGTTCTATTAGGTTGTTTCAAAACCTAGTGATTTCATGTGTAAACTGTATGTTGTCCTGGGAGTCATGACAGTGCTCCAAAATGGTAGGCTATATCTAAGGAAATGATATTCCTAAGTTATTATATGTTTAATATATGTCAGTATGTCTATCTCTCCAGCCACAAAGACATAAAACATGTTTTTGGAAAATACTAGTAAAATTTGGTATTCTGGAAAAAGATTCTGTGGGTTGAAAGCGTTCTGCCCCTTCGCAAGGCTGGTAATTCACATACGCGTAATTGTTAGTCTTCAGACATGAATCAGAGCTGCTGACAGGACGATTGTCCGTTTGTAAGAGGGTGGACAGAAACCTGGCAAAGAGCCCCAGTCCTTTCATCTCCATTAACGTCCACGCTCGGGCCCGTAGTTACATCTTACTCCCAGACATGAGGATTTGTTGCAGCAGTCATTGTCTTAGACCTCAATGTCTCCCCCGACCCTTAGCAAAAATATAAAGCTTTTTTGTTGTGCTAAATCAGTACCGTTCACTTGATTCGTCTGTTGTGTTTGGAAACTTTTGTTCTCTTAGATCATCACCTGTGTCTGATAACTGTTGTTACTAATATTTATAGCAACAATTCACTGGGCCAGGTATTATGCTAACTACTTTACATCCAATGTATCGTGTATTTATAACCATCTTGTGGGGTTAGTACTTGTAAAAGTTAGGATATTTTGGGGGGTTGCAAGCAACACAAAACCCAATACACAACAGGTTAAACAAAAAAGACATTTATTGTTAATGAGAAATCTGGAGATAGGCAAACCGAGTTTGGTTCAATAGATGAGCATTGCTCCGAGGACCTAAGCTCTTTCGGTCCTTCCACTCTGCCATTTTTAATGTGTCAGCGATGCTCCCCCTTGTTCTGAAGGTACAGCTGCTGTCGCACCAAACGTCATGTCTCGGCAACAGCATCCAAATGAAGAAGCAAGAGGGAGAAAGGCAGAGGGGCTTTCTCTTCACTTGTCTCTCCTATCAGAGAGGAAAATCTTTCTCAGAAGCTTCTACCAGATTTCCCCTTTGGCCTCATTGGCCAGAATTAGGTCACTTGCTTTCCTGTGGACCCTGCAAACCCATCACTAGTTACAGCATGGGACGACTTAGGTCAGTGCGATGCATCCGCTGGGATTAGGCCCACTGCGAGCCAAACAAATGCGGGATTTGTTGTTGTCGCTGCTGTCAGCAAGGAAGAAAAGTGAACTAGCTCTTGGGCAAGCAGGCCCTGCCCTAATAGCCTCCCCTATTTCACAGATGAGGAAACGGAGGCTCAGAGAGATTAAGTGAGATAAAACCATACTGACAAAACCAGGATTCAAACCAGGGCTGTCTGCCCCCACAGCAGTTTGCTGTCACATTACTTGTTTAGCCTGGAACTTGCTATGAGGCAGAGCTACTATAGATCATATCAAAAGAGATTTATTACTGAAAGTGTCAGAAAAACTGCTTTCTAACAGTGACTAAATCATAATGAAGTCTCAAAGCCAGGAATCTTTGCACAATGGCAATCCACGGATAACAAGATATGATTAGGTATACATTTGCTGTCATGCCCTGAAAAAGAGAAAGTAGGTGAGAAAACACACACAAAGAAACATCTAAAAAGAAAGCAAATGTTTATGATCCTGTTTTGCAGGCATCCTCAGTCTTTTCATTCTGCGCTTTTTCCCCCCTATTGACTTTCCAGAAATGGCCAGTTTCTTTCAAATGCTGTATACCGGAAGAATCCAAAGGATTCATCAGATGAACAAATTTCAAAGTGCCACTACCAATTTTTTTCTTTAAGAAATGCATCAAGCATCTGATTCGCTGCTGATAAATTCTCTGTAAGTAGCATTATAATTAAGCACACACAAAACCATTCTGTGTTTCCAAGAATACAGCTGGGCTGGCACTGAATTGGCGATAGGGCATGGGCACCGAGCGGGAGGGTTCCATTGCATCTCAACTACCATGTACCTTCTTTGTGTGAGGACCAAGCCGTCTCCGCCTGCCCGCCCCGCCCCAACACCCTCTGAATCTCGGGCCATTGCCCATTCACCCCGTGTCCATCACTGAGTTGGTTTATTGGGCACCTTCACTGGGTCTTGAGACAGGCTGTCCCGCTTCCAAGCACTGGTCAGAAAAAATGCCAGGAAACCAAAGTGGTGCACCTCTCCCAGCACGACTCCCTTCCATCCCCAGACTGGTAGACCCGGCCCTTGGAAATGAGACAACAGTATGCAGCCAAACTGGGAAGAGAGAGAGGCAGTGAGGGGGTGGGGGTGGCAGGGAAGGGCTGAGTGAGGAGACCAGGCTCCCAAACCTGGATTCACCAGTGCTGGCCCATGTGGCTTTGGCAAGTTACCTTACCTCAGGCTCCCCAAGCCTCGGTTTCCTCCCAGGTGAAATGGGGAACCACAGCACCTACGTTGAAGACTGTGAGAATTCACAATAATTTATGTAAAACACATGGTATAAAATAAAAGCTCACTATATTATTATTATATTATATTATGACTACCAGCTCCTTAGGAAACATTGAAGTCTGTTAGCATAGAGAAATGTAGCCTGTGTAGTTATTGTTCTTACAGCTGTTCTTGGATATATACAAGAAATATTTGCTTTAATTTTTAATGCATCATAAAGTACATAACCCTTTGTGGGAAATGCAGCATATAGGAAAATGAAAAGCGAGTAACCTGGGGGTGTTGTGTGTACAAAAGCCAACAGTGGCAACCCCATCTCTCCCTGGCTTCTATGCAAACAGTTTCCTTTACAAATGTGTTTTTGGTATGCAAATCACTCTATGCAGATTTCTGTGTGCAAAATACAGCATAGAAAAATGGCCCTCTTGCCAAGGAAATAAGGAGATGTTGGCTGCCATCAAATGAATTAGCAGCAAATTTTAGATTTCTTTTCCTACTGCTCTTTCTAACAATGTGTGGGGTGAGTGTATTTTTGGCACATTAAACTGAACTATTTTGGCTTTCAATTGTGTGTTCTTGTGATAAAAGTGCGCTTATTGAAGCCTGTAACTACTTTTTGAAGCCATAATAATGTTTGGTGGTATTTAATTTAGCATTTCACAACAGCGTGCCACCTCCAATTAGTAAAGGTGCCTGTTCGAAAGTCACAGATGGCTTCCCAGCGCAGGTTAGGCTGATGGTCTCTGTTACTTCCTACTTTTCTGTGAAGATTTGTGCTTATTAACAGATTCAAGTTTATGTTTTGGAAACGTTTTCCTCATAATTAATGTATGTCTTAGGAAGTGAAAGGAATACATTTAATATTAAAATCATCCTTTTCTAAGGATGGGAAGATGGGACGCTAGCTCTTATTTCGCAAGGCAATATTTTACCATCCAGGCAGGTAATAATACATCTTTTGCTGGTGTTCCTTACGATTTTCAGTCTTTTCCTCTTGGCTCCTCTTGGGAGGAAAAACTTTGTCAGAGGTCATTTGTAACAAAGGGTGCTTTGTTTTTCTCAATCACGTTCAGGGGAAACAGCACCTGTCAGTCAGTGGCCCACCATGCTTGCCCTCTCAATTCGCCTTCCCTTTCTCTTCCACCCAAGCATTTTTGCTAGTTTTGGATGTTTCGTATTTGCCAAATGAGACACTCACTAATTTTACAAAAACAAAGCTTAAATTGGAGACATTTTTCTTTTTTTTTAAGATTTTATTTATTTATTTGACACAGAGAGACACAGCGAAAGGGAGAGAGAGAGAGAGAGAGAGAGAGAGTGAGAGAGAGAGAACACAAGCAGGGGGAGTGGAAGAGGGAGAAGCAGGCTCCCTGATGAGATGCGGGGCTTGTTCCCAGGACCCTGGGATCATGACCTGAGCCGAAGGCAGACGCTTAATGACTGAGCCACCCAGGTGCCCTGGAGGCATTTTTCAAAACAAAGTACCTCATCTGGGAGAGAAGGACAAGTTAGCTTTCTTCTATCGGACATGCGGAATGGCTGCAAAAGAGGGAGGAGAATAATAGCATCACTCACTCCTTTACTCATTTATGCACGCATGCATTCATTCATTCATTCACCATCATGCTTAGCGTGGGTCAGGCATTACCGGAGGCACAGGAACACAAACCGGAAACTGGTCACAACCATTGCGGGGTTCACTGTCTATCAGGGAAAGCAGATGTAGAAACAAACTCGCACTGATGTCCCAACAGAAGTATGTACATCGTACAAAGGCGGGATCATTAGCTCCATCACGCCTGTAGTGAGGAAAGATTTTGGAGGAGTTACATCTATGAGATGTTTTGAAGAACAAATAGGTATCTCCAGGTGGGTAGGGGTGTGTGGGGGGAGAGAGCACCTAAGGCAGAGGAAATAGTAAGTACAAAGGCACAGGGGCCTGAACCAGGAGAGAGGGTGGGGAAGTTTTTCATCGGACAAATTTCTTTGGCCTAAGAACAGAGAACAGGAGA
Source organism: Zalophus californianus (assembly GCF_009762305.2). Classification (NCBI taxonomy): domain Eukaryota; kingdom Metazoa; phylum Chordata; class Mammalia; order Carnivora; family Otariidae; genus Zalophus; species Zalophus californianus. The sequence continues at coordinate 42,816,590 of NC_045598.1, read as the reverse complement.
AGGATGGGAAATAGTCTCAGTATCTCATGTATTTGCTTCCCCTTCTGTATTTCTACTCCATGTTAGGTCACCTTATAGCGTGTCCAAACTATTGTCATAGCTTGTAACTGATCTTGTTGCCCTCAGCTTCTTCCCCTACTAATATGTAAGAATACTTCAAAAGCCCCTGCAGTGTTCATCCTTACCCCTGCACACACACACACACACACACACACACACACACACACACACACACACACACACTGTGGGATAAAGTCTGAGCACCTTACCCAGAGCATTTGAGGCTTGTCACGAGTCGACCCCACTCCCTTCCACGCCACTAGCATTGATCGCTTCCTGCTCCACAGGCCCTAAGCCTGGCCTGCCGACTTCTAGCTCCCTCCTTTGCCCATGTCAGTCCCACTGACCAGGCTGTCCGTCCCTCACTGATCTTCACTTCAGTCCTTTAAGATTTAGCTCGGGTGCCCTTTATCCGTGAGGGATTGGCTCCATCATCCTGTCTGCCAGCGTGGTGTCAGGGACTAAACAAAGGCTTTGGGGTCCCAAGACGTGGGCTTCAATCTTGGCTTTGGCTTTAGACAAGCTTCTGAGACTCAGTTTTCCCACCCATAGAAGATGACTGCCTACCTTGTACTGTTGTTCTCGGATTATTAACAGAGAATGTTTATTAAGTGCCTGACACGCAGCCAGTCCTTGGACATTCAAGCTATTATTATTGTTATAATAATTTAACCTCTTTGTGAAATTCAGGCCCTAGTAACCACCTTTCTAACTTGCTATGAGGATTATACAAACTGATGAGTAGGCAACTCCTGTAAACTGAAAAGCCTTTTAGATAAAGCTAATTATTATTGGTATCTCTACTAACATATTCATAATTTTTTCATTCATCCATCCACTTATTCATTTAACATTTATTAAAAATTCCCAATATTTGGTACATCCTGAGCCCAGCATGGGGGATATCAAGATGACTTTGAAATGCTCCCAAAGAGCCTCATGGGAGAATCAGACAGGGAGGCAGTCAAGTCTAAAACCAGGTGGGGAACACTGTGACCAAGGTAGGTCCTGCAGCATATGGGAAGGCTTAGGGATGAGTTCTAGAACCATAGCCCCGTGCTTAGGTCTGGAAGGATGTGGTGAGGGGGAGAAGGGTGTGGAGGGAACTGGGAGCTGGGTCAGCCTGCCTGAGGGGGTGTGAGACTGCTTAGGGTGTTGGGAATCTGCAGTGGGGGCTAAGGAGCTGGGTCTGGGGCTATGGGTTAGAGAGGAGAGTGGGGTGAGGCGGGGTGGACCTAGGGAAATTGTGGCAGGACCAGAGGTCGAACAGGCAACCCTGGCCTGGGGTGAAGGTTCTCTGTGCTTGTGTGCAGGGGTGGTACAAAGGGTCCCATGGTCCCAGCCAGACTGAAAGTTCCTTGAAGGCAGAGATCAGAATCAGTCCCTCTTATTCCTCCACATTTCTCAGGGTCCGGCCTGTGGGCCATAGTGCTGAGCAGTGAGTCTGAAGGGCGGACCATGATGGGAAGTTCTAAAGGGCAGCAAGGACTGCCACCCCAGCCACTAGCCCGGCTGTGCCCCCTGAGTCCCCAAATCCTCCTTCCTGGCACTGACTGGCAGGGTGTTGTGTTTTTGCCAAGGAGTTACAACATCCATAATGTCATAATGCAAGTTAACAGGAAAATAGGGTTTGTGTTACAGACTTTCACTTTGAGTCAATTTTGCTGAAATGCATATAGTTACGAACTGAAGGCCTGTCTGCCAAAAGGCTTTCAAGTTGCAGGGAATGATTCCCTGTAACCGTGATTCCCTCTAAAGTCTGCGGGACAAGGCCAACAGCCATGTAGGTGTTAAAATAAACACTAACTTGTTGATCGCAAAACAGGCTATAGGGTACTGATTATAAATTGGTAGAAGTTGCAGGTTAATGGCCTTTTTTCCCTTCCATATGTGGAAAAATAAGCACAGAACAGAAACACCCTCTATCCAAATAGGAGGAACGCAGTCAGGTCTGGTTCTATGTTACTACCACCCTCTGAAGTAACGTTTTGAAAATAAACACTTGAAAGTCTGCCCGGATTGTTGTAATCTTATTAATCTAACAAAGAGACTCAGTAACCGCCTCAGCCAGGGGGATCTGTGTTTACCATGTAATTTGCAACAAGCTGATAAACACACCCCTGCCCCACTTGCAGAAAAGTCTCCTGTTCCTTGCAAGGAAGGGTTGGCAGAAAAAATAGTAATAAAAGATTAGAGACCCAAAAACCATGGTTTAGGTCCTGGGTAAATGTTTGTCATCTCCTTACCACCACCCCCCATCCCGGCCTCCCAGCCCCCTGCCATCTTCAAGTTCAGAGGTATGGTGTGTCATTTCTCCTGGCCTTGCCTTCCTAGGGGCTCTGTCATGATGCTTCTGGCCCTTCTGGGCAAGTCTACCAAGTTCTTCCTATGAGGGATATCTGCCCTGGGGTCTTGTTGGTCAACTCTGGAGTCATTCTGGATTCTGCGATGGATTTTTAGGGCTGTCTTCTCTCCCTAGTCTGAGGGAGGTCCAGAGGGCTGTGCGCCCTCCCTGTGGTCTCTAGCGGGCATGGTATTTGACAGCACCATGGAGCACGGCTCCTCTAAGAGTTCTCGGTTGCAAACCACAGGACGACCTCTGGCTAACTCAGCAGAAAAGGAATTTATTGCAAGAGCAGGGGCAGGAGCCGAGGAGGCTAGACAGCCAGGGCTATGCCAAGTTACCACAGGGACAGTCCAGCCGCCCCAGCATATGGACCCAGCCATCCCTTCCTCATGCCTACCAGCTCTTCAAATCATGCCCAAGTATGGTCCAGCGCCTCTATCTCACTCGCTCGGGATGAAAACCCCAGGAGGGGCGCATGTGTTTGGCTGCCTCAGGCCCACCTTCTTGCCTCCTCCAGGCAAAGTAAGCCCTGCCTCCACCAGGACCCACACAAGAGGAGATTTGAATGTTGGGTAGTTAAAAGAGGAAAAATGTCCACTTCACTCATCCTGATAATAGGAGCTAACATTTACAGAGCACTGTGCCATGCACTAAAAGGGATGAACTCATGCAGTCCTTACCACAAGCCTGTGAGATGGGGCTTCATTTTACGGATGAGAAACTGAGGCACAAGAAACTGAGTAGCATGGTCAAGGTCATGCAGTTAGGAAGTGACAGAACTGTGAGTCAAGCTTCACCATCAGGGTTTAGACGGAGGTCAGTTATTATCTGCAGAGGCTCTGGAAGCCACAGGTAAACCACACATGAGCCTTTCTCATATTAGCCAGCTCCCCCACTTTCCATCACTAGCCTTCTCTCCTTCTTTCTGCCCTGTTTTGCTTTGCTTCCAGGCCCGCCCCATCCATTGTCCATCTGGGGTCTCGCCCCGGCCCTCACTCTCCCCCACATCTGTCTGTACAGCGCCCCTCCTGGCTCCAAAGAGTCTGTGGCCCAAATCGAAAATGCACCAGGATGCAAAATGCCCGGATTCATTCTAGATGATAAATCCCTCCACTATATTTTAAAAAGTGTTTGTCCTTAGGAGCATCTGTTCCAGGATCTGAATCATGAAAATAAATGAGTATATTAACATTTACAAATCTAATGTTTCTAAGGGTTTTCTTTTTGTTAATGTCTTATCAATCTGTGATTATAACATGGATAGCAATAGAATTTGACATTTCGGGATTTCTGTTTTTTTTAACTGGCATGTTTGGAATCTGGTACATGGAAGGCACCTAATCAATACTTGCTGCATTAAGGAGTGAGAACCAGTGGCTTGTCACTCTGGTAATTAGAGCCCTTCTTGAAAGATTGACATTTTTTTTGTGTGAGCCTGTTACAAACAAAGCCTCATTTTCAGTCTTAAAGTATCCTAATTTTTTAGTCCTTTATTGATTTCCCTGTTTCTTACCTCCTTTTCATGACTGATTACCTCCATTTGCACTGTTGGAAAGGGCTTGTTGTTTTTGGAAGTAATTTTCGTTCTCTGCCCCCCACAACACACACACACAGCATGAGAGAATTCTTCGTGTTCCATGCCATTACTGAAATCTAAACACGGCAATTTCGATTCTGAATCTATCAGGCAGGACTGTGTGTGTGAGTTCGTCTTCTTCTGCACAGCCCATATCCCACTGTGATTTATCAGCAAGATGTAATAATTATCCGTAATTGTAGTGGGCATGACAGTCAGATAAAGTCTGAACATTAAACCTGTCCTTCTAAAAACAAAAGATATACCGCCACTATGTCTTTGGCGGGCCCGAGTTGTAGTTAAAGGTCCCTGACAAGCTCCTTAAACTCAACTCTGAGTCAAGTTTCTAAAATGATAATGGGCCTTTAAAATAAATGTGTTTTGAATAAAAAAAAGTAATTTAAGGTTTAAGACTCCAGGAGTGCTGCAGCTGGCTGGCTCGGTCAGTAGAACATGCGACTCTAGATCTCGGGTTGTAAGTTCGAGTCCCACGTTGGGTGTAGAGATTACTTAAAAATGCAGTCTTGAGAGAGAGAGAGAGAGAGACTCCAGGAGTGATACAAAAAGGAAGGGAAAGGCCTCAAGACGCCTTTTCCTAAATCAGAATGATTGAATTTGTTTCCACCAGCTTGATCCTTTCCTGAAGGCGGTGAACCAGAGTGCATCCAGTCACCCTCAAACATCTCATCCATCTCCTGCCACAAAAATGAATCAACGTTCCATCCAGACCCTTATCCTACTTCCCCTCAGCCAGAGCACCTGCCAGGCTGCATTAGAAATGCCAGCACAGATGGAAGTCCACACACTCCGGGGTTGGGTGGGGGGGCGGGCGGAGAGCAGGAGCCCCCACCACCTCTCCTCCTAGACACGTCCGGCTCACACTCCCTCCGGCGGGGACGTGTCCTTTCCCACTGTCAGCAGCAGAGCTGCCGGACAGATGTGTGCGTGGTCAGCCGACAGAGATGCTGCCACGGTGGGAAGCTGCTGGGGCGTGCTGATGCAGGGGGTGGGTGCTGGTCCCTCGGCGGCTTCCAGACAGGCCTTGCCGCTGGTTGCTTAGGGGGCTCGTCTCTCCCAAGAGTCTAAATTCCATAAAAGCATTTCCTTAAAACTTCTCTAAGGTTGACGCCTGGCCCTGGCCCATCAGGGTGAATTTTTAGCATGTGGTACATCCACTGAAATGGCCAGGGCCCCAAAGCCGCCATCTTTTTTCTGCCTGGACAGTGGCTGAGAGTCTCCTGAGGTCCCTGGGGCTCCTTGTGGGGCAGGCGGATCTGGAGGCAGATTCCAGCACAGCCACCAGGGCAAGCTTCCTAAGCAAATATGAGCCTCCCTCCCTTCACCAGGAAAGTGGGGATCGTAATGCCCACCTCCATGGGTTGTCGTGAGGCTCGCAAGTGCATAAGCATGGCGCCCCACATCTCTAGCTGCCCCGTTCACTGGACTTATATGTGGTCAAGATCTATAAGATGGCCATCCATGTGGCATTTAAGAGACTGTCCTGAGGTCCGAAACAGTGATGAGCCACAAGGGACTCCCAAGCACACAAGACTCTCCTTCCATTGAGCTCCCCAACAGTATTTAGACTCCCACCTCGGCCTGGGGACGTGGGCAGAAATCCCCCGTGGGTTTCCTTAGCTTGTCTGTGACAGGGCTTGCCAAATCCCCTACAAGGGCTTCTCTTGAAGGCACTTGCCTCTCCTCTTGCGGGTACTCCCTTCATAGTTGGCCTTAATGACTTCAAAGAGCCAGAAGGGACCAGATTGACCATCTGGCTCCCAGATGGGGTAATGGAGGGCCATGGCAGAGTTGGGTGATATCCCCGGACTCCCGGCCCAGTGCTCCTTCTGTTCCCCATGCTGCCCCGGGCCAGCACGTCCTGAAGTGGAGTTGCCAGGGAGACACTGTTCAGATGCGCCACTCCAGCTGCCCCAGCAACACAGCCAGCCTAGCGCTGGCAGGAAGGTAGGTGGCAAAAGCTGTGCTTGGAGCAACTGTTTTGGGGTCTGGCCGCTGTTGATTGGGGAGCCTCCTAGAAAGTCAGACACGAGTCATCCTGGCACCACTGTCTAGAGACTGACATGACTTTCTCCTGTGGCTGTCTTCAGATCCTGCACGGTTTATGCCCCAGGAGTGCACCCTGGCCCCTCCTCTCCTTGCCAGGCCCAGACTCCGCCCACAAACATGGGCCCCCATCCTTCCCCCACCCTGCTGGCAAACCCACCCCAAGGACAATCCTGCAGCCCCCCTCCTCTGTGCCTACTCAGGCTGCTGAGCGCTGCCGGCTTCTCAGCACCGCTGGGCTGTTCCCAACTATCATTCTCCCGGTTCCAGTCCACCCGCAGCTCAGCCCCTTGCTCCTCTCCTGAGCCCCCTGCCTACTCACCACCGTCTCCTGGCTCCAGCTCTCTCTCAGGGGAATCTCAGCCTCCATGTTCTCTAAGCTCCGGCACCACCAGCCGACCCCCACTCCCCCTGTTCCTCGTACCTGGGAGTCGCCCCTGATTCCACTCTCCCTTCCCTCAGGTTGTCCATCCCGCTTCTTGACAGGCTGGCTACCTTCTCTCACTTCCCATGGTCACTATCATCCTGCCCCCAGCCTGGCCCCCTCATTCAGTCCTTCTCCAACACTGAATAGGTTAGCTGTCCAAGTCAGATTCCCTCCCAATCCATGACTCTCAGGGCTCCCCTGGCCTCCTGGGTGGGGTCTACCCCCGAATTTGGCAATTCATCCATGGCGCTCTGTGATCTGGTGTCTGTCAGTCACTCTAGCCACGTCCTTCCCCTCTATCTTTCCTACTTCCTGGGCCTTCTCCGTGCCGGTCCCCTGCCTGCGGCCCTACCTCCCCTCCCAGCCCCCTTCTTAGGGGCTGACTCCTTACCATCCTTCCAGACTCAACTCCTTTGCATCACCACCTCCTGGGGCAATCCCCAGCCTCTGGGTTAAGGCTACAGCTCCCGATCAGCCCTCTGTCCAGCCTGGATCACAAGCTGCTGCTGTGTGTTTATACATGCGTCTGCCACAAAGCTGGAGTGTCCTTCCCAGGCAGCAGGCATTATCCATTCGCCTCTGGGCCCCCCAGCCTGGCACAAGGGGAAATTATCGGAGATCCCTGGGGTCTCCTACAACCAGTAACTGACTTGTGATGGGGCTCAGGTGGGAATGTGAATAACGTGTCCTGTTTACGTGGAAGGACCACATCTCCAACTTCACCTTCACCCTCTCTCAGCTCTGATGCCCAGAACGGGGCTACAGGGCCAAACAGTCCCAGCTCCCAATACTGACTCGACCAGTTACTAGTCCGGGGACTTGGGACAACCTCTCTGAGCCTTAGCTTTCCCATGTGTAAAATGGGGATGCTAATGCTTGCCTCATAAGGTTCTGATAAAAAATGAAATGAGGGGATGCAAATAAGGGCCTGGTAGAGGGCCTGCACATAGTAGACACTTAAAAGTGGGAGTTACTCTCCCAGTGGTCTTTTTAGTAAACATGTATTAAATTAAGTATGATAGGCCTGAGTCCACTAGGATGTACTATTGCATGGAGGGAGCATTGGGAAAGGAACAAAAAGGCACCAGTTCTACCTATGTCACCAAACCAATGTCCTCATTGGTTTAAAAGGGGGGGGGGGGGGCGGGATTGGTTAAAATGGGAACTAAATTCCCTCCCAGCCCATAGATTGTCAGATCCTAAGATCCTTTGATTCTACAATTTCATGAACTACCATAGGAAGCCTGAGGCCCTACTGTGGTTTTTAGGGCAAATGCATCCAGAAATTCTACTGAAGGGCAAACAACCAGCATTGGAAGGCCAAGTCAGTGGGTAAGTCCCTACCTGCAAACATTTCCATCCACATGAGAAGGTGACTTTCCTTCTGAAGGGTTCAGAGGCAATAATGCTCAAAACAGCCACTTTGTGAATCTCAACAATGCTCAGCATTCCAGCAATCACTGTGAATGGCTGGCAGGAGCTTACGTCTGCAAAATGCAACCTTCTAGATGAAATTTGCAGAGAAATAGAGGCTTTAGACATTACAGTGTTTTCAAATATCATTATTACTGTTCTATAAATATCCCACACCCACTGTGTATCAGGTGCCACATGGGAAATATTGGATTCAGTTGGAGATTTTCTTGAAAGACTCATAACAGTACCATATGCCAGTCATCTTGGATAATATTTACGTACATGCTGCAGAAGCAAAGATTAGCTGTGTCAATACGTATAGAAAAACCCCACAAAAGAGAGTCTGTGGGGTGTGTATTATCACACTTATGATCAAAAACATTTGCCTAATTTGTTCTCTTCTTTAAGAGCTGTTTCACCAATAAACTACAGAAAGGTTGGAGGAGTGAAGAATTAATACAACAATAATCCAGGGGAAATTATCGGAGATCCCTAGGGTCTCCTACTACCAGTGATTCAGAATCTCTGCAGTTAAACCGAGCAGTTCCAGAGCTGTGAACAGCAATTAACCCTTCCATTTGCTTTTAACTACTGGGATTCAAACACTGTCCATTCCTTTTCAATGGTCCTTGCCAGCAGACCAAAGGGGAAATTGCTTGGAGGCAAGAAAGTTTTTGCATAGGAGACATGCAAGAGGAAAAGCTATTCCTACTAATATGATTCCCAGTGCAAATTTGCACAAAAGCACTGTGCAAACAACCAGTCAGCTACTTTAGTAGGTAGGTGCTATGGACTGAATTGTGGGCTCCCCTCTTCCTATGTTAGAGCTCTAACCCCCAGTGTGATGGAATTTGGAGATGGAGCCTTTGGGACGTAATTAGGTTTCAATGAGGCCATGAGGGAGGGGCCCCATGATGGGATCAGCGCCCTCTTGAGAAGCAACAGCAGAGAGCTTGCTTCCTCTCTCTCTGTGCCATGGGAGGACAGAATGAGAAGGGGTCCTCTACAAGCCAGGAAGAGTGCACTCACCAGAACTTGACCCCATTGGCACCCTGCTCTTGGACTTCAGTCTCCAGAACTGCAAGAGAATAAACTGTTGTTTAAGGCCCCAGTCTGTGGTATTTTGTCATGGTAGCCCAAGCAGACTACTACATTGGGATTCCTACACTCTGAACTTTCATCTTAGACAGTGATGAGATCAAAATTCAGGGTTGCTTTAAGCAAAGGGACACACTCAAGCGGCCATGTAGGCGGGGAGGGGGGGTTACTGCCTTTGCCAAGCAGGTGAGGGCAGGTGTCCCTGGCTCCTGGTTCCTCAGAGCTGGTTATTGACTGAGAGGAAGTGTGACTATCTGTTCGGGAATCAGTCCCAAGCTAAAAATATTAAATTGTTTCATTATTTGGAGAACAGAGCAGTACTAAACAGCCTAATGCCAGCAAATGGTTTGAAACTGAGAAACACTATTGTGGAACCCAGGCGGGTGGAGGGCAGGGAGAGGAAAGAACTTAGTTTACTGTGAATTGCATTTCCCTTTACTGCACAGTTTTATTTTTAATTGCAAAGTGTCTGGTTGAGCAGTTATTACTGGAATTTATTTTTGTAATAAAAGCCCTTTGTTAAATCACAGTTATTAACAGTGACATGAACTGGATTTTGCTGTAATAAGATGCTGAAGTGCTTTTAAAATTGGGAAAAACAAAACCAAACCTCTGCAGCCCACCCCAAATCTTACTATGAGTGTGAGGCAGAAAAAAAACAAACAAAAAACAAAACAAAACAAAACAAAAAAACAGTGACCTAATTGTATTATCTGAGAATTCTTGGACTACTTGTGTTGAGCGCGCTGCGGGCTTGGCTGGCTTCCGAGCCTGGTGTTCGGGATTCGGCTCGCCCTCAAATGGCTGTGTGACCTAGGACAAGTCCCTTCCCCTCTCTGGGCCTTGGCTTCCTCCTCTGTTCAAAACAAAAACAAACACACAAGGAGGCTGGATCCTTCTGCTATGACATTTTCCTCAGGAATTTGAGCCCACTCAACAGCAGGCAGCTCTGAAAGATTAATTCCCAGACCTGGCACAAAATGAAGGGTTAGGGACAAAATTGAAACATAAAAACCATTCACTCACCCAGGTGTGGAAACGCCAGTTTGTCACCATTATTATCTTGTCCTTCACTTCATGCTGGTGGCTGGTGGGGGGTTGGCAGGAAGGGTGTCCAAAGCCATGTGTGGGAAGCTCCAGGTCATGGGAAGGAGGGCCCAGGCCAAGGCCTGCAGGGAAGCCGGCACAAGAGTGACCTGGGGGAGCAGGCGGTTCAGAGGTGCATCTTGGGCTGCTTACCTGGGGGCTAGACGAGGATTCTGTGCTCCTGGCAGGGCTGGGCAGGTGTCTGGAGGAGCCCACAGCACCACGTGCTGACTCCTCCATCCCAACCGGAGCCCGCTCATGGCAGTCATGGAGGCCAGCCGGGAAGCAGACAGGAGAGGCTCCAGCAGCCCTCCCACCCAGCAGGGCTGGTGAATGCCAGGGTTTGGCGGGGCTATATTAGTTTGCTCGAGCTACCATCACAAGGTACCACAGGCTTGGTAGCTTAAACAACAGAACCTTGTTTTCTTATAGTTCTAGAGGCTAGAAGTCCAAGATGCGGGTGTTGGCAGGGCTCATTTCTTCGGAGGCTCCTCTCCTTGGCTTGTAGATGCTCATTTTCTCCTGTCTTTACATGGTCTTCCCGCCACCTTTGTCCCAATATCCTCTTCTAAGGCGGATTAGGGCTCACCCTAATCACTTCATTTTAATGTAATCACTTCTTTAAAGACCTTCTCTCCGAATACAGTCATATTCTGAGGTGCTGGGAGTTAGGACATCCACGTGGGAACTTGGAGTGGACACCATTCCACCCGTGACAGGAAGCTCTGGATGCTTTATTTTCATAGGGACCCTGTATTGGTTTCCTAGGGCCGCCATAACAAATTATCATAGATTGAGTGCCTTAGCGTAACCTAAGTTGATTTTCTCAGTTCTGGAGGCCAGAAGTTTGAAATCAAGGCGTCGACAGGGCCATGTTGTCTCTCCAAAGGCTCTAGGAGAGGTTCTTTCTTTACTTGTCCCAGCTCTGGTGTTTTCTGGCAAAGCTTGGCAGGGGAATGGCTTATAGAACCATCTCTCTGGTCTCTGCCTCACTTCACATGGCGCTCTCCTCCCCAGGTGTGTCCGTGTCTAAACTTCCCCTCTCCTTAGAAGGTGCACCCCGATCTAGTATGACTACCCTTAACTTGATTCTACCTGCGAGACTCTCTTCCCACATTAGGTCACATTCACAGGTCTTGGGAGTTAGATCTTGAACATACCTTTTGGGGAGACAAAATCCAACCCATAACAGACCTCTTCTCATTATGCCCCTGCCCTCCTGGCCTCAGTGCTGCTCAGGTATCGTTATTTGGCTGAAAGGTTCAGAAAGAGCGCTGACTGATCTCCCTTATTCAATACTTTTTCAAATGACAAACATCTTTCTCTTTTCCTGGTCCCTTTTCTCTCCCTCTCTCCCTCTCTTTATCTCCTTTCTTTTTCCTTCCCCTTCCCTCTCTCTTGTTCTGTCCTGTTTTTGTCTCTGCTCTGCCCCTCTCTCTCCCTGTCCCCACTCCCCTCTTGGTGTGTCCCACCTTGCTTAGGTACCTGCTGAGAAGACATCATCTTTTGCTCAGACATGATGACCAGGAAGAATGTTTCTCGGTTGTTATAAAAATCCTGAGCATCTGCTTTGTTCCCTTGAGCACGCAAAGGCTCTCCTCTCCAGCTTGTCATGGATTGGGGCTGCTTTTTTCAAGTGTTATTTGGCTTTTCACTCTTCTGCATTCTCTCTGGAATTAATAAAGTTAAAAAAAAATTTTTTTAAAGACTGGTTGTTTCCTTCTTCTAAGGAAGCCCCAAACTGAGACGAGTCAGTTAATTCAGCATGAGTCCACTCTGTACCCAGTGGAGGAGACAATTGCTGATCCCAACTTTTTCTAAATTTTCCTTGTTAGTGCCCTTGAAGCTTCTAAACCAGATTTTTTTCTAGGCTGCCCCTGTCTATCTGGTTGGTCTACTCTGGATCCAAATCTTGGTTCAATACCCTTACCAAGAATGCAGATGCTTAAGCCCTGAAGGAACAATTAGCAAACCAAATCTAGCAGAGGATTAAAAATAGGCTATGACCAAGTAGGGCTTATCATAGGAATTCAAAGAAGATTCCAAGAAATGAACCATTGATTCACACCACACCATGGATGAATCTCAAAATCATGATTCTGAGTGAAAGACGCCAGACAAAACAAGGGTACATATAAAACTCCAGAAAGTGCAAATTAATTTATAGTGACAGAAAGCAGACTCGTGGTTGTCTGGAGATAGGGGATTACGAGGGAGGTTGTCAGGAGGAAGTGACTTCAAAGGGGCAAGAGGAAACTTTTTGGGGCAATAGGTATGTTCTCTCTAGATGGTGGAGATGGTTTCACAGAAGATATACATATGCCAAAACATCAGCACATACCCCCAGAAAGATCAAAGAAGATTCCACATTTAAGAAATCTATTAATGCAGTCAAGTGTACAAGATTTGGTACAAGGGATACAACTTGACCAGGGACCACCCCCCCCAGCGAGTACAAGCTGGGACTTGCCCACAACTCTTTAAAAACTATGAGTCCCCACTTACTCAGACCCGAGAGGCTCTTGCTGAGGGCACCACTGGCCAGAGCCCGGGCTCCAGGTGTCTCTGTCTCTCCGATCCTCTTTTGTCTCCTCCACATGGACCTGACTCCCACAGGGCCACACTCCAGCCTGTGCATGAAGGGGCTTTCTAGCCACGCTGCCCACCCACACAGGGTAAAGAAAGAGACCCCTGCAGCTGCTTCCTACTTGAACAAGCAGGGGTGCTCCTGACACCCCGATTTCTCTGCTGAACTCAGGAGAGACAGGCATAATCCAGGAGAGTGGATACAGCTTCTTAAAGACCTTTAATACCTGCCCAGTGGAAAAAAAGAACATCCACACAGAAAATTAAATGAATGCACTGCTCAAAAGACAGGTTGGGGAAGGCTTTTGATCAGATCTGGGAATGCAGCCAGGAAAAAATCATTTCCACAGCCCCGCTGGGAATGGAGACAATAACCCCCTTAGAGAAACCTTTGGGAGGGGCCAGTCCTGACTGTCCTCTCTGGAAGGGGTCCCTACCACCCCTTTTACCCTGGAGCCACATCCTCTACACAGTTTTTTAGGACCTTTGATTGTTCTCTCTTAGCGGGGGGGGGGGGGGGGGGCGCAGTCCCTCAGCTGGGGACTACGCTAACTGTGGTACATCCTTCCTATGGAATGCTACTCAGCAATTAAAAGGAGGGGACTGCCCACACACGCAGCAACATCGCTGAATCTCAAGAAGAATATACTAAGTGAAGGAAGCCAATCTCAGGACACGTACTGTTTCCCTTTCTATGATATTCTGGAAAAGGTAAAGCTACAGTGATAGAAAGCGTAGAGGGACCAGAGCTGGGGGTGGGGAGGCATCAATGGCAAAGTGTCCCCAGGGAACTTCTGGGGACGCTGGAAATGCTCTATGTTTGTTTGTCAAAACTTCTCAAACTGTGTTAACAGGTAAATTTTATCACATGTGAATTATCCCTCAATAAAATTGATTGAAGATCACTGAAAAAAGAAGGAAGGAAGGAAGGAAGAGAGAAAGAAAGAAAGAAAGAAAGAAAGAAAGAAAGAAAGAAAGAAAGGAAGGAAGGAAGGAAGGAAGGAAGGAAGGAAGGAAGGAAGGAAGGAAGGAAGGAAGGAAGGAAGAAAGGAAGAAAGAAAAGAAAGAAGAAAGAAGAAAAAGAAAGAAAGAGAAAGAGAAAAGAAAGAAAGAAAGAAAGAAAGAAAGAAAGAAAGAAAGAAAGAAAGAAAGAAAGAAAGAAAGAAAGAAAGAAAGAAAGAAAGAAAGAAAAGAAAGGAAGGAAGGAAGGAAGGAAGGAAAAGAGGAGGGGGAGGGGCGAAGGAGGGTGGCAGCCGCTGGCTGTGGCTGGGTGCTTGTCCCTGCCCACACAGTCATCTGGGAGGGGTTCCTTCAGTATCTTTCTGGTGATGAGCAGCCCTGTGGGAAGTCTTCACCAGGCCCAAGACCCCCCCCCCTCTCCGGCACTCACACTTACATGTGAATGAGTGAATCCAGAGACGGCTCCACCAGGCTCCACCAGGAGGGGCACCTCGGACCACAGCTCCCACACAAGAGAGGAACGGCAGGTGCCTGACCTCCGCCCAGCAGGCTCTCTGGCAGATGCCATCCTGGCTGGGCTCCTGAGGACTGCCTGCTTCCTTTACCCCCAGAGCCCCCCCTGGGTGCCAAGCCCCGTGCAGGTGCCGGGGACTTTGAACTCTCCCGAGGTGGTGGTGAGGCCCCTGGAGAGCAACGCCATCGGATTTTCACTGTAGGAAAACCCCCGTGGCACTGTAGGAAAACCCCCGTGGCCGGAGGAGATTTCTGTGAGCCACAGCTACACACTGAAGACACGTGCGGCTCTTCCAGGGCACTCGTGTGCGCGCGGTCTCAAGGAACCTACCCAGAGGCACGCTGGGGATTACGTACGGGTACGATGGCCCGCCTCAGGCGGCCCTGGGAAGCCGGCAAGTGTTCGAACCCCATCTCACGGCTGGGCACACAACGAAGAGACGTTCCCAGACTCCCATTTTGTGGTGGCCCACATTGGAGTCTGGTACATTCCTCGTCACACTGCGAAAGAGGGAGAGGAGAAAATGCACACATTTCTGTGTTCTGTGTTTGGGTGTTGTCAGAGGCTGCAAAGCCTGAGCCCTCTCCCGTGGGGGGCCACCTACCCGTGTCCTGGAGGGCTGCCAGGCCAGCTGCAGAGCACGTCTGCACCCACCCTCTGGACCTCTGTCCGCACCGCAGAGGCCTGAGCTCATCTAGATGCCATTTGGAGCTATGACCAGCAGGGGGCGCCCCAGGACTGACGACTTCTTTGGACAGGCCCACAAGGATCACCCAGAAATCCTGTCCTTCACACACTCAAGATGAGTGTCCCTGCTCTTCCTCTTCTTCCCGAAGCCCAGATGGTCAGATGTGTTCCGTAAATCATGTCCAGACGAGCCCTTCTGCACCTGACACTCCTCACCAGGCACAGCCCTTTGGAACAAGTCTTTCTCACCAGGAGAAGCTTTTCCAAAAGGACTGGTCAGTCCCATTCATCGAGGAAGGCAGACAGATAATTGTAGGGTGAAGGCTGGGCCGGCGGGGGGGGGGTGTTGCTGATTTGACAAGGTTCCTAGGGGCCCCTACTATGATTCACCAGAGCCATTTCTCGAAGCCTACTCAACCTGTTCCTTCATTAGGCCCCCTCACTCTCTGGGATCTGGGCTGTCAGCGTCTTGGGACCCTACTCCTACAACACCCACACTGGGTAGGTTTGGCTCTGACCCAAGGCCAAGGGTTTGGGTCAGGTTCATCCTGAAGTCAGTTCCAGGGCTAGCCCAGAACTGCCGTGGGTGGCAGGGGGTACTGTGGGGCCAGAAGAGGTCTTCTTCAGTTACTGTAGGGTGAGAGCAGGCAGCCTTGCTCAGGAGTGTGCAGTGTGTTGTGCAGACAAGCCTCAAGCAAGCAGAGTTCAGTGCTGCAGTTAAGTACCACATACAACAAAGTTAATCCCACACCTACGTAAAGACATGTGACAGCACTTGTGCGGCATGGTAATTGGACAGAAATAGAAAATGTGTTGTGTAAAGGACTGTAATTAATCCTGCTTTTGCTCAGCAAAACTTTTCACAGCTTCCTGTCCTCTGCTAGTGCTTTCCTGCCTAAAGTAGAAGTGATGGTTTCTCTTGACACCAGTTTCATGTCCACCCTACCCACCCGGACAGAGACATCGATTTTTGGAATCATCCTTCTCTTACTTGCCTTCCTCATGGTTTAGATGGTGCCATCCCCACACCCAGCCTCAGGAGTGAACATGTGACCCAGACATGCCCAATCAGAACACTGCATGCTCCTGTGCCCCAGGGACTAGTTTAGGAATGGGCATGCAACCCAGTCACAGTCAATGAAACTCAACCCTTAGACTTTGGTTAGATCTGTAGGGAAGAAAGAAATCTCTCTTTCTGCTGGCCTTGATGTGAAGAAAGTGAGGTCAACCCATGTTATCCTAGTTGAGTGGGGGAAAAAAGCAGAAAGACCAGGTCCTATTAACATCATTTGATCTCCTGGATCCAGCCATGCCTGAAGCCACAATGAACTTTTATGTTATGAAAGCCAATAAATTCAATTTTTTGTTTAACTCCATTTGACTTAGGTTTATGCCACTTACAAGTAAAAATATCTCAGAGTAGAGAAATTTAAGGCCAAAGGAAGATAGGTGGGGAATGAGAGGGAACCAATCAGATAGGAGGGCCTGAACTTGGACAGGTACTAGGGAGAGAGAGAAGTGGACAGAGTCAAGAAGAACTTAAAAGACATCATCAGTGGGACTCCCTGAATGAATGGATTTGTTGGGAGAGGGAAAGAGTGGAGTGAGGATGAGCCTGGGGGCCAGCATCATGCTATTGTTACAAACAAAACCAAAAGGAGTCCAGCCTTGAAAATTTCCTGGGGGCACAAAACCAGTTTAGTCATACAAGCAAAGCTTCATTTAGTTTATTTTGCAAGGCTAACTTGACCTGGGTCATTTCTTGCTTATGCCTCTGAAAATCATAAGCAAAACTTGTTTTCCAAGGATGATATGAAGTAACCACTGACCAATTTCCTATCATTTAAGAAAATTCTAATATTATAACCAATTGCTGTGAAGAATAAACAGTCATGGCTTCCTCGCTAAGATAAGCTGTTTTATAACGACATACCCCTGAGCCTCATTCCATGTTTTGGTTTGAGTGCTCCCAGTTTGCAAACTGTCTTTTTTGATGTATGCACAATAATTCTTTACTGATTACTACTTCAGTGATTCTTTGGTTTTATGTTGGCTGTTTCTGAAACTTTGACATCATTCACAAGGCAGAGACTATGAGGAGGAGGGGGTCCATGGAAAGTCCCCAGCTTCCACTTTGCAAATGTGTGGCTCAGGTGCCCGTGGCAGCCACATGGGCTGCTGGCCGTGGGGATCTGAGCAGGCACCGTGGTAGGTCAGCAGAGGGGAGCATCTGGAAGCCTCAAGAGTGGAGACGTTGCCGGGGAGAGGAGAGAGGAGGACAGCGTATCCTCAGCACTAACCTTCACCTCGTGTGTGATGGGAGCTCAGTGACTACTTGCTAGATGAACGAGTGAACCTCCGCCTGGTGTGTGATGGGTGCTCAGTGACTACTTGCTAGATGAACGAGTGAAGGACAAAGGAAAAAGCAGCAGGGCTGGTGGACTACAGATATGAATTTGGTCCAACTTCTTACCAAAAAAAAAAAAAAATCAGATTGGGACATTAGGACACCAGGTTGGCTTGTTCCTTGGGATGGGCACTTTGTCTGGCACCTTGGAGAGGGCCCATCTCCTCCAGTTCCAGGGCCAGCTTCCACCCCCCAACTCTCCTCTCTCCCTTATGCCATCTCCAGTCGTAGCCAGAAAGGAGCTGGCAACCACTTGCTTTCATTTTCCTTTGCAAGAGCTTGGTCTTCCTTTAACGTAGGTGCCTCTCCACGCCTGGCCCTGGTCCCTCTGTCCCCCTCTCCCGACCCCCCGGCAACTTTTCCCTCTCCAGACACATCCCTTTGCTGACCACCACGGGGCATACTCAAACCCAGACGGCCAGCAGCCCATGGGACAGGTGCCTGGCTGCCCACGGGCACCCAAACCACACATTTGCAAGGTGGTTGCTGGTGTCTTTCCGGGTACCCCCTCCTCCTCGTACTCTGCCTTGGTGAATAGCATGACCCTGGCCCCTGGCTCATCTTCACTCGTCTCTTTGTCCTCCAACCCCACCAACCACCATTTAATTACTCACCCAGTCTCTTGGATGCTACAGCTAAATTCTTCTGCCCACTTTGCTCTTCCTCAATCCCTCTCTGACTTCAGACCCTTGAATCTGGCTGGTCAGCCTTCATTCTTTACCCTTCCTCCTCTACCCCCAAGCTCCCCTGGTGATACAACACGGGGCAGCCAGGAGCCAGCCTCGCCCACACCTGTCCCTGGACCACCGGGGTTGTCGCTGTCATCCACCAAAGTTGCCCAGGCTCCAGGCACTGTCCAGCCCAAAGGCAGTTAAATGAGCTCCTGAACATGGTGGGTATTTGGGGCGCTGGGACAGAAGCTGTAGGCGGAGAACAGGTGGTGGGGCCGACAGTCTCCTTCAGACTGCTGGGATTTTTGAAATTATGGTATAATAATACTTGTAAAATATCAATTTCCAAGTGTGTTTATTTCTAGTATGTAGAAATACAGATGATTCCCATACATTGGCCTTGTGTCCTGCAAACTTGTTAAACTCCCTTATTATTTCTAGTAGCTTTTTTAGGAGGTGTAAGATTTTCTACATAAACGATCATGTCATCCGTGAATAAAGAAGTTTTACTTCTTCCTTTTCAATCTGTCAGCATTTTATTTCTTTTTCTTTCCTTATCGTACTGGCTAGCACCTCCAGGATAATATTGAACAAAAGTGACAGAGAGGTCATCCTTGCCTTGTTCCTCATCTTAGAAGGTATTCCACTTGCTTAGAAATCACTCAGACTTTTACCATCACGTATGATATCAGCTGAATGTTTTTTGTGGATGCCTTTCATAACAGGTTGAGAAAACTTCCGTCTGTCCTTAGCTTGCTGAGAGCATGAGAGGAGACTAGATTTTGTCAAAACATTTTTCTTGTATTAAGATGATCATATGACTTCTTTCTTAGTCTGTTAAGAAATTAAACTCTCCTCACCTTCCTAGGATCGACTCCACTTAGTCACGATGTTAACCTTTTTTTATATATTGTTGGATTGTTAAGAATTTTGCAACCATGGCTGGTGGGAAACATGAATGGTTCCCTATTGTACCAGAGGACACATTGTGTCCCCTGCTCCTTGTGGGTGGCTCTTTCCCTAGACTCGTGTTGTCCCTACACGACATGCCCTGGTCAGTTCTCAGCTGAAGGCACGAGCGAAACAGATCTCCAGAGCTTTCTCTCCGGGCACCTCTTCTCTGGTGCCAGTGGACCTCAGTGTTGCGGCTCTCTACACTCTGTCTCCTCAACTCGGGGGGACCAGGCTCCACCTGCATTCCCCTAACTGTACCGCAGCCTGAGCATGCTCTCCAGGCAGGAAGCTGAGGTAACGAAGGCTCACTCCTCAGGGATCCAATGTCCTGTGCTGTCTGTTGTTCAATGTCTGAAATCCACTGTTTCACATATTCTATCCAGCATCTGTCTAGTGTTTCAGATGGAAGGATAAATCTGGTTCTCGCTAGTCCATCTCGGATGGACGCAAAGTTCCTCTTTTTATGTGAGAACTGTTTTTAGGTAGTCCGGATTCTCTCTTTTTCTTACTCAGCATTTTAACATAAGCATTTTCATGGGATCATAAACTTTCCACAGATGTCACTGTGAGGGATGCAAAATCTCCTGTCAAGTAGAAAGAGGTGTGACCCTCCCCACATCAGGCACTCTGCCTTCCCTCCTCAGACTTCGCCCATCACTCTGACGCACTTCCTAACAGAACATGTTCTGTGCCACAAACTTCAATGAGGTGGTGATTAAGGACTGCCAAAGAAGCACTTTTCAATTTAAAACTTTTTTTTTCTCCTGAATGGAGCAGGTGTCTGGAAGTCACAGTTACAGGAATGAAAGGATCACATTATTCACAATTTTCCTGTAATTAAACTCATCCACTTTCTGAATGAGGCCCTGTGCCCAAAATAATAATAACTGGGGCTCCCACTTGGGGACCTCTCACTGCCTCCACACCAGGGAACTTCTTGGGCACCAGAGCTGGGCTGTGGTTTGCTCCAGAGGCTGGTGAACCCCAAGAATGCCTCTCCAGGAGCCCAGAGCAAGCCAAGGCCTGTTGTTAGCCGAACTCCAACTCCACCTTTGCTCCCTCTGGTGCTGGTGGAGGCCTGGGGGAGAAGACAAAGGGAGCACGTTATAAGGGGGTTGATAAGATAAACTTAGCAGCAAGACAATGCTTAATTACTACCATTTATTAAGACTCAGTGCTCCGTGTTTTAATCCTCACAAAAACCCTGTGAGGGACAGATTGGGAAATTACAGCTCAGAGAAGTGAACTAACTTGCTCAAGGTCACACAGCTGAGTTGGTGGTATTCCTGGACGGTCTAACTCCAAAAACATTTCTTTGAACCACTATGATTTGTTTAGCTAAGAGAAGCCTCCCCACACCCCTAAATTCCCATCAACGCTTCTCCCCCACAAGAAGTCCAGGGGAACTTAGGTGACTGGGATGGCCTAAGAAGTACTGAGCCCCAAGAAATCCTGACTGTGAGTGGCCTGAGTAGGTCCTCTGCCCTGTGCCACGTCTCTCCTGCCCCTATGCCCACAACCTGCCCCCAAGCTCCAGAGCTCTTCTCCTCCCCTGAGCTCTAAAAGAACCAGAAGAGGGGCGCCTGGGTGGCTCAGTTGGTTAAGCGACTGCCTTCGGCTCAGGTCATGATCCTGGAGTCCCGGGATCGAGTCCCACATCGGGCTCCCTGCTCAGCAGGGAGTCTGCTTCTCCCTCTGACCCTCTTCCTTCTCGTGCTCTCTATCTCTCATTCTCTCTCTCTCAAATAAATAAATAAAATCTTTAAAAAAAAAAATAAAAGAACCAAAAGATTCTTTAGTGAAGTCTGCCAACTGTCAGTTGACAGTTGTCCCAGTGTGGTATAGTCTCTTTTGGAATTCTCTGGGTATCAGTCTTCCAACTTTACTGATGAGGAAACAAAGCCCAGTGGATAGGGGATAATTTGTCCAAAGAAAGTTAAAGGAAACAAAACAAGGTTTGAACAGAGGCCCGCTGAGGATCCTGTCGTACCCTGCTGAAAGATGACCCACTGGTGGCCAAACTTTGTATTTATCGAGAGCCTTCACGTCCCTCATCTCCTGTGCGAATCCACATGTACTCACTGAGTGGAAACCAGAAGGTGTTCTGTCCATCCTGGGGGGAGGAGGCGTGTGGAGGATCAGACAGATCACAAATACAACACTCTTAATCCAAGGCCAGCCTGACCACACCAATTGATTCTGAGGCTTCCTCTAAACCACTTTGTGGATTAATTATAACACGCACCCTTTAGGGTCCTTGGTTAAGGACAACAAAAATGGACTTGAGCAACTTGAGCAGGAAAGGGTTTGCTGGAAGGGTATTCTACAGTAACAGCTGACCTCACTGAGCCCTCGCCTGGTCCAGGCACGTGCCAAATGCTTGACCCGTGTAAACTCATTTTATAGATGAGGAAATCAAAGCATGGTGAGGTGAAGCAAGTTGCCCAAGATCAATAGCTAGTACTCGGAAAAGCCAGGATTCCATCTGGCTGGCTAGTTCTGGAGCCCACACTCTTCATAACTATGGCTGGCTTTCTTGCTATTATCTCTGATGGTCTTCCTGCTTTGTGTCCCTCCTTCAGGAACCAAGGTCCCAGCAGAGTTTTGAGCTAAGTCCATGTCCCACCCTTCAGGGAGAGGAGAGGAGACCATCTGTTCTGCCTGGGTTTCCAAAGTGGGAGGCATGGCCCTACATCTCGCCTGTCTTGAGGTTTCCCCCACATGTGGAAGGTGTTTCAGATACTGGCTAACCCTCAAAGGTCAATGGCATCCTACAAGACTGAGAGGACTCCTAATGAAGACTGTCCGTTATGTGCAGCCCTCAAAACCTCAGGCCCCCAGGTGGGGACCTAGGCACACAGACTCTGGGCTCCTTAACAAATAGGGTCGTTCCTGGGTTTTGGGGTAGAGTGGGTAACTTGGAGCACGGGCTGGTGGTCCTTGGTGGGGACAGTAGGGCTGGGTCCCCTCGATGCCCAGGCTGGAAGCCATGGTTCTCAGGACGGAGTCAGCATCCCTCCCCCCGTTTTCCTGAGAAACGGCAGCGGCTGCCTCCCCATCCCTGGAGTCACATCCAAGGAGAGCAGAGCTGCTATCTTTGTTTGGTATTTTTCAATGTCAGCAGCAGAGAAGCAAAATCAGCCCAAAGGGCTGTTTAATTACAATATAAAAAAATCATGCTTTTTCAAGGGAAAAAAGGAGAGTCCCCACCCCTTCAGTTTCCAGCGCAGTACCGTCTCTGCTGATTCGGCCTCATTCAAATCCAAACAAGCACATTCATCATTCCAAAAAGTGCCATTCAAGCGAACGCTCTCCACAGGCCTGTGCTTCGCCTCAAATGTTCCCAAGCCCAATTAGGCCTCCTGCAAGCTCCTGGACCCCAGCAGAGCGGTGTGGAGGGAGACACTATGGCAGCTCCCTGGAAGAGACTGGCTGGCTGCCTCGTTCCCCGCCGGGGCAGAGGGAAAGTCAGCAGGAGCTCTGGACTGAGTCAGAGGTCTTGGCCCAAATGCCAGCCTCGACCCAGGACACGTCCCTTCCCCTCTCTGGGGCTTGGTTCCCTACCCAGAAGATCAGAAGTCAGGCTGGGTCAGGAGCAGCGAGTATGCAAACCTTCCACCCCCATTTCCCCCTCTCCTGCCTAGGCCCACATCTCTAACTGCTCAAGGGTTTCTATCCTGAGCCCAGATTTGGTCTCCGAATCCTTCTCAGCACAGCACTTCAGGCAACTAGCATTTATGAAGTGCATGGCCACCGCTGGGCTAAGAGGGGCTCCTGGGTGTCTTCCCGGTCATGCACTTGAACTTTGAGAGCAGTAGTAACAGGCACCAGACCCTCGCTATGTGCTTCCTGGGGGCCGGTCTAAATGAATACTTATTTAACCTACCGGGCTACCTCATGACTGTTACCGATGGCCCCACTTCTTGGAGGAGGCCCAGACGGGGGTAGGAACTTGTCCAAGGTTACACTGCTGGTAAGCAGAGGAGTCGGGATTCAGACTCAGGTCATCTGGTTAAGACTCTGAGCTCTAACCCTTTAGACGAGGTAGGTCAGTCAACAAAGAGCCAGCCTCCGAATAGAGGCGGGGCCAGCCCCGGGTCATCTTGATGGCCCCAGCATTCTGCACTCAATAAATGTTCGTCCAATCAGCAGGTGAATGAATGAATGAATGAATGAAGTGAAAAGTCGAGACTACAGGGGACAACACAATAATAATGACAATAAACTGCTGCCATTTATTAAGTGCTTACTGTTTGCCATATGGACCCAAGGCCCCCAACTCAGAGGAGCTCACTAAATATTTGTTGAAAAATGATAGTAATACTTGTCTCGTCCAATATGTTGGTGAAGAGCAGAGCTGGGCTCTGTGCCCAGGTCTGACTCTCAGTCCTGCCCCTTCTGGACTCTACCTAGGTGCTAGGGGAGGACCAGGGAAGAGGGCAGTTGGATAACTTGGAGCCAGGTGTGCCCTTGTTAACCTGCCTGGGGACACCCCCCCCCCCCCCCCGCCAAGTCGCTGAGAAAAGGCCAGTTAGAAGACCAGCCAGGGGCGGCCTCCCGGTTTCTTCCATCCGTATCTGGCTCTGGCTCTGCCTAGCCACTCCATGACAAGAGGGCTGGCCCAGTGGGGGCGGTGGGGGGGGCAGGGGGCAGTGGGGGGCACAGGGGGGTGGCAATGCCCTCCGTATTCTGTACCTCCCCTCCTGCCTCACCAGCAAGAGCCAGCTGCCAGGGAAGGGAACAGCCTGGCCACGCTCAGGCAGCGCCTTTTCAGTCCTTTTGACTGTGACCCACAGAAAGAAGTTTTTACATAAACACTCTGAAACAATAGTCCTGCAAAACAACATTTACCCTTTCTCATTGCCAAGTATTGTGATGATTTTCTATTCTGTTCTATCCAAAGACACTGCTAGTGGTGACGCACAAAGTGGATTTCATGGCCCATTAGTGGGTTGTGTATTTGAAAAACACTGTGAGGTCCTACTTTGATTAACAGCTAATATTAATTGAGCACTCGCGACCACTGTGCAGCTAGGAACCCAGGTGACCCCTACAACAGCCCTGTTGGTAGATCATTCCGATCTCTCTTTTTCAGATGAGGGAGCGGAGACCCAGAGAGCTTCCGTGACTTAGCCGAGCATCTCCAATGTACCTGTCAACAATGGCCACAGGACTAGCGACCTGGACATTTCCATGCTGCAGACTAATAAGCATTTATTTGCCCTCACCAGTCCCTGGGGGGTGGCTGCAGCAGCTCCGCCCCACATGTCTCATCCTCAGCCTGCGACATCAGGTCAGCCTGGACATATCTTCTTCCAAGCCGCAGCAGGGGCACACAAGCCCCATGGCAAAGCACACTTCAAGCTCCCGCCTGCATCACATCTGCCAACTCCCGAGTCGTGGGGATGCGCTGGTGCGCTTTCAATTAAGGCTTTGGGCTCTTCAGAAGAAAAGAGACAGACCCATGCATATCAGCACAGCAGTAATACACGTTCCACTCAGACTGCTTTTGGGGTACGGAGGCAAATAAAAATGAAGGAAGGAAAGGAGGGAGGGAGGGAGGGTGGGAGGCAGGGAGGAAGAATCCAGAGGGTGGACATGTGAGCAAATGGCCTCACATCTCTGAGCTGAAATTTCTTCACTTTTAAAATGATGACACAGATGAATATGTTTTAACATGCTGTTGAGTGACAAAATTAGGTTATGGCACAGCATGGAAAGTAGAATCTCATTTTCACAGCTTTGTATTCATATTTAATTAATATATGCATGTGCATATGCATTTGGGCTCATCTATGTCTGAAAAAGGTTCACTTAAATCTTACCAGTGGTTTTCTTGCAGTGGTGAGATTTGCAGTGATTTTTCATTTTTTCTGTTCACTTTATCTACATAAATATTTTTACCAGAATGTATTTCATACATCATCAGAGAAAGTAATGAGGCAATTATATTTTGCTAAACAAAACCCAAGTCACCAGTGCTTCTGTTCCATCCCCAGTGCCCTCTGATGGAAGTAGCCCACCTGCTTGGTGTCCCTCTTTTGGAGCCCAGGTGTGCCTATCTCCCAGAGAGGGTGCAGACCCACACACACTCCCTCCACATTCTGGCCTTGTGATCTTCTTCTTCCTGCTCACTGCCCTGAACACTCTGGACATCTTATCTGGCACATTTCATTTCCCCTCCCCATTCCCATGATCTTTAGCAACATGGAGTTAGTGTCCACTAATACTCTTCGAGGTTGGAATTCATTTGTTTATTCCTTGTTCATTCATTCATTCATTTTTCCATATGTTCACTCATGTATCCATCTACTCATCAAACATTCACTGGTGCCCACTCTGTACTAAACTCTGTACTGGATTCCAGGAGCCAGCCCTCAAAATTCCCAGTCCAGCAGGTGACAGGCACCAGCTCATAATAACATGCACAAAATGCCACAAGAGCACAGAGGAACACTTTGGTTCTCCTGCTCTAACCCACAAGCTTACAAATAGAGAAATATTATCACCTTCCTCTGACAGAGAGGCATGACAGCAGCCCCAGTGTTAGAGCTGGAAGCCCCTTCGAGGCATCTGTGAAGGATGGTAGATAGGCGGCCGATGTAGCATCTCTTCTCCCAGCCCATGATCGTGGCAGACATTCCTGATCAAACAGGCTTTCCCCATGAACTTGGGGCACCTTTGAGTCAATGTCTGCACTCTGTTCCAGGCAGCCATACCAGGCAACTGGAGTTGGCCTGTGGGTTATCAAGTTAATCTCCTGACTCCTTGCTTTAGGGACAGAAAGCACGGACCGCAGAACTGTTGTGCCCGGGCATACCGCATGCTGTTCCAAACTGCCTCCCTGCACGGATAGGTGAACTCTCAGCTTTCTCCATTCCCTGCCCCAGGGCAGGCAGGGAGGAGAGATGATCCCTGACTGTAGAAATCCAGGAGGTGTGGCAGGGTGGCTTTTTGGCGGGCTTGTAAATTGCCAAGTGGATTAGGAAGGATAAATAAGCCGGACGACGCCAGGCCCACACACGGTAATAGGCCCAGCTTGGACATATTTCATTTCTGATCACACCAGAACGGAGCAAGAATTATGGACAAAGTGTATAAAACCTAAGTATCCGTGCTTGATAATTTACTCTCCTCACTGTCATTTTTAATGTGCCGTGACTGGCTCTCTCCAACCCAGAAAACACTAAACCCAGCCTCTTGAAGAACCTCTTCACACTACAATATGCCAAGAGTCTTTCTCAAGATTTATCATGGTTCCCATGGGAGCTTCCCCACCCTGTGACCCTGCTGTGGGTACTAAACATGAGAATGAGTCTGGCAGAGGGGGCACATGGCATATGGTCTGTATGTTAACATCAAGCACACGCACGTGCCCATATCCACACTCCTTTCTCCAAAGCCCCATCACATTTTAGGCATAAGAACGAGTTGGGAGCATAGGCTTTGGGGTCATGTGGACTTGAACTGGAATACTAACCCCAACACCTACAAATGGTGGGAGTCTGGAGGAGGCACTTAATCTCTCTCAGCCTCAGTGTCCTTATTTGTAAATGGACTAATAACATCTACCTCGTGGGGTTGTTGTGTCCATGCTGAGAACGTGCATCTGACACTTAACAAAGTTCATGGTACCCAGTGAAGACTTTAAGCATGACAGTTATGATCATGGTTATTGTCCAGACACAGGATGATGGACCCACCCCCTGGGGCTTGCTGAGATGCTTCCAGGCTGAGGTTCACAGAGCCCATGACTGGACACAGAATGGACTCGGAATATATTGGATGGATGGATGGATGGTTGGGTAGATAGGTAGATGAATGGATAGGTAAAGGGCTAGATGGAAGGATGTCTGACTAGGTTCTGTTTGGGGCAAGAGAACATCAAAGCAGGGATTTGAGAAGGCTCAAGTGTGCTCTTTCTGACATCAATCTCAAAGGTGACATTTCCTGCTTCCCTCAGTAACCCATCACTCACCCACCATTAGAGAATTTCCCTAAACTCTTCCCAAACTCGTCAGCAGGACTACACAGATTCAGGCACATCTCTCACTTTGTTCTGTCTCACCCCCCTCCAGTCCCAAATCCTTACCTTAGCACTCAGGCCCACTGCAGCCAGGCCTATCCACCCACCCCCTGAGCTGGGCACAGCAAGGGGCTCCACGGAGGGCAGGGATGGCTCTGGGTGGTGCCAGGAGCCCCGCTTTGCAGTTCGACTGAGGCATATAAGGGAGGCTCCTGCTAGCAAGTTTGAGTGGGGTGAGGTTCTGGGCCCCTTCAAATCTGCAGAGCTGTTCGGGGTCTCATCTCAGCTGGGCCCGTGGGCACCATTCCTTCCCAGCTTTAATCAAAGGCTGCAAGTCGCCCTGCTTGGCAGTCCACCGTCTCAGCAAGATGCCCAAGGCGGCGCAGGGTGGGGCCTTCCTTGTAACTCCTGCGGTCACTTGACACACAGTAAATTGCTTTTCATGAACTCAAGCAGGAGGCAGTCCAGGGGGAGCCACTGTCTTGTGACGACTGACGTTCAGGAGGTGCAGTCTTTATTCCAAGCAGGCAGGGCTGGGGCTGCCTGGCACGGCGAGCCCGCGGCAGCTGCAGCCTGCTGTCCCCCTGGCCCTGGCCCAGCGCCGAGTCCGTCAGCCCCGGGGCCTGCACGAGGGAGCACGAACAAAGACACAGGTGGAGGTGGTGGGCGAGGTGCCCTGAAGGGACCCGTGCTAGCTGCCTGCTGCAAGTTCCGAGCTTTGGTTTCCCTCTCTTTAAAACGTAGTGCAGGGGCCTCTCCCATTTCACTGCGTAATTCCGAGGATCGCGCAAGCGGAAGTCATCCTAGTTAACACAGCATCCTATTTAACAAAGGCCCTTTCCTTGCCAGGAATCCCATTCGGTGAATAGTCTCCCCTCGCCTGCAAACGGCTGCCTAGGATTCCACCATGAGCCTCAGGCTGCCCAAGCCTCTATTGCCCCCTCCTGCCCCTTCCCAGAGGCAGCACTTTCCACGCGCCGGGGGAGAGAAGGCTGGGGAGGAGAAACAGCCAAGGCCGCAGCTGGTGGCTCCCCAGCCGGCCACCTTCCATCCTGGCTGTGGGCAGTTTCAGTGAGGAGCAGCAGGGGCGCTGGGGGCCTCCCTCTGCGGGGGAAGGGCCAGGACGGGGGGTCTGGGATGCCACAATGGAAGCTGGCTCTTCTACCCTCAGAAGGATGACAAGGGAGGAAAAGGTCTCCCTCAAGTGCCAGCCGTTCCCAGATATATGTGGGGTGTGTCACAAAGTGTCATGTGATGCTCCCAACAACCAGTCCTAGGTAGATATGGATTAGTGTCCCCATTTTACAGGGGCAGAAACTGAGACCCAGGGAGGGCAGGGAGCATGTCCCACCCACAGGCTGGGAGGTGGCCACGCCAGTATTTAGATCTGTTCTGTCTGAGGTGGGTGGGGGCCGGTCTTGGAAACATGAATGGGCAGGTGGGGATGAGAATGGAAGGCCGGTGGACAGTGAAGGGCCGAATGTGGAGGGTGCAGGTTGAACCATGAGTTGATAGCAGAAGACTGGGTTAGGCCTCACCCCACAGCACCGTGTTCTCCGGACTTCTCCAGTCTGGGCTCCAAGGGGCCCCTAGTCCAGGGCAGGAGAGGCCTTTACCTGGGCACTGTGTCCAGGAAGCCTGGGGGGCCACAGGGAGGGGAGAGAGCTGGGGACAAGAACAGTAGAGGGGATTGACTTCCTTCCAGTGCACCCAAGGCAGGTCCCCCCCCTCCTCCTGCCTCCTGTCCCCAGAGGTGTGAGGGCACAGGCAGAGGGACTTGTGGGCAGGAATGCTGTAGTGGGAAGTTCTTCCTGGGTGGAAGTTGTATTAGAGGGACTCTGGCCT
Organism: Zalophus californianus; assembly: GCF_009762305.2. Lineage (NCBI taxonomy): Eukaryota > Metazoa > Chordata > Mammalia > Carnivora > Otariidae > Zalophus > Zalophus californianus. The sequence continues at coordinate 42,787,866 of NC_045598.1, read as the reverse complement.
CCTAGAACAGTCTTGGCCTCATACTTGCTGGAACAGAGGACGCCTACCTAGCGGGGAGGGGTCCCCTGGGAGTCCTGCAGTGATCCTGCACAGAACTGTCTCATCCTGGCGGCCACCCCCCCCCACATCTCCTCAGGCGGGGCGGCCCCCCCGGATCCGCATGCACCCGGGGCCAGTCCTCCCCTGGCTCCTCTACCCCAGGGTACTCGCACATCAAACGCTCCTCTCTCTCTCCTCTCTCCTCTCCTTCCTCTCCTCATCCTATCTGCAGGCCTTTCCTTCCAGCGGCCCATGCTAGACACACTGGGATCATCCCGGAAGACTCTGTCCTTCCCATTCACACCCAGTTGGTCAGGTCTGTGGCTCCTTCAGTTCCCAGTATTCTTCCCCACTCTGAGCCCCCACCACCTGGGCCCGGAGACTCACAGTGGCTGCCCACTGGTCTCTCCGCTTCTCCCCTGGCCCCTGCAGTCTCTTCTCAGATTAGTGTCAAGAATGAGCCTGATTCACATCAGATCACAGACCCCCCCCCCCACCCGGCTCAGAACCCTGAAGGGCTCCTAGCTCATTCGAGCAAAAACCAAGATCCGTACCGTGGCCCCTAGGCCCCACTTGACCCGGTCCTGTCCCCTCGCTGGTTCCCGCTTGCCTGCCCCTCGCTCATTCTGCTCCCACCTCACTGGCCGCCTGCCTGTTCCTGGTGCTCTCAGGCACACCCCCCCATCAGGTCCTCACCCTGGCTCTTCCTTCCGCCTGGAACACCCACCACCCTCTTCCATACTGCAACCTGCCCGCCCGAGGCAGCACACCCAATCTCCTTCACCTGCTCTCCTTTTCCTCTTAGCACCTTCTAACAGCTACATCATTTACTTACTGTGTCTATTCTCCTGCTCAGGTAACACAGAGGCAAGGGTTTTTGTCTTATTCATTCATCTCGAAGCCTAGAACGGGGCTTAGCACATTGCAGGCTCTCAATAAATATTTATTGAATAAATAAAAGTCATTAGAAATGTTCTCACTGTATAAGTAATCCACCATGTTATAAAAAGTATGAAAAACAGAAAAGAAAGAAGAAAATTAAAATTACTCATGGTTTTACCACTTAAACACAGCTTTATCATTAATGTTTTGGGATAGTGTCTTCTAGTCCCTTTTGTTAAAATTTTTATGGCAAGACCCATGAATTGCTTGTCTCCTACAGACACTATCCTAGACCATTTCCAGAGATCTTATTTTTTTTAAAGATTTTATTTATTTATTTCATAGAGAGTGAGAGGGAGGGCACGGCCACACGAGCAGGGGGAGCGGGAGAGGGAGAGGGAGAAGCAGACTCCCCGCTGAGCAGAGAGCCCGACGTGGGGCTCCATCCCAGGACCCCAAGGTCATGACCTGAGCCGAAGGCAGACGCTTAATCAATTGAGCCACCCAGGCGCCCCCAGGATCATCTTATTCTTTTTCACAACAAGCCGTGTGATAGGTATTACTCCTGTTTTTCAGAGGAGGAAACAGAGGTCTGCAGGGATGAAGAGATCTGCCCAACTTTAAACGTTATCTTAACAATTGTGTTGGTACTGGATGCAGCATTTTGTTTCTGTCCTTTTCACTTAACAATACCATGATCATGTCCCCTGTCATTAACACTCTTTGTAAACCTAATTATTAATGGCTACAGAATATTCTTCCCGGAGGACATGCTATTATTTCCCTAACTAATCCTTCACTGTTTAGAATGTTGGCTATTTCTAACATTTTATTACTTTAAATAAATAAACATTAAGATTTTCCCACATTTTGTTACTGTTGTTGTTGTTGTTACTTCCTTCATCTAGATTTCAAGAGAGGAAAACCCAGAGGTCAAGTCGTACAAACTTTCAGAGTCTCTGGGTGCCTGTTACTGAATGCTATGTTGACATCTGTGATGGAAAATTTCCGAGTGTGTGGGTTTCTGGGTGGGGTGGTCATCTCAGATGTTTTACTGTGGTGTCTTTGTCCTAGACATGGGCCAGAACGGCTCACATTTCTCTGGGCGAAGACCTTGTTCATTATCGAAGCCCAGCCCTCAGCTCGGCTACAGCCAAGGCCTCTGACCAGCCGCATTAATACTGCAGGCAGGGCTCCTGAGGACCTAAATATTTGATCGGAGAGTGTGCTGGACTGTCAGTGAGCCACATTTGGAGCAAATGAGACCCTTCTCCCCTCCTGCAGTACCCAAAGTGGTGTGAGGCCTGGCCACCGTCAGACAGGGCAGCCAGCTACCTGTGGAAAGCTACTGGCTGTGGGAAAGGCAGGTTACCAATGATGACACATATCACAGCAGCCTCAGCATTTGCTCTGATTTCACATCTGACAGCCAGCAACAGCATCCTGCTGTCTGGCGGGAGGGAAAGGCAGGGTCCGTGATGCCCAGCCAAAGCTCTGGAGCACAGCAGGCCCCATGTGTGGTCGTCTGTGACTATATGGCTTGTCATCGGAAAATGGGAATGTTCATTCAGTTCAGTCACTCACCACTTATTAAGCACCTACTGAGTACCAGGCTCCATGCTCTGCACTTTGAAGTGATTATTTTAATGGCTCTTAGAAGGGTGCCTAGCACACTGTTTTAAAAGGGTTAGCTATTATAATAATAACAACAAACAAACACTATTATTTATTTGTTACTCTTATTTATTATCTCAATTCTATGAGGGAGGCATGATCATTATTCCTATTTTACAGATGAGGAAACAGAGGCTCAGGGACTTAGCTAAGGAGCCAGGAGGCTGACCAGAGACCTTGACCATTCATTCTAAGATCTAGAACTGGACATGAATGCCATGGTCCTGGCTCCAGCCTCACGACCCCAGCACCTGCTCCTTGTCCAGCCTTGGCTATAGGGAGAGAGAGACAGACAAACGCCAGGCCCACACGATAGGCATGGTCCTGAGAAGAGAAGCCCCTGTTTTCCCAGAGAAGGACCCACACCGCAAGCTGGCATCTAGCTTCTCACCCATGATGGAGCTCCAGGGCCTGGGTGACAAGGGCCCGGAAGGCAAGAGTGAGTCGTGGGGGTGACTGGGCTGTGATACAGTACAGAGGTTGGTGGTGGAAGAGGCCCAAGTCAGAGAGCTGGTCCTCAGGGACACATTTGGCCATGTGACACTAATACAGGGCTGACACCTGGGGATGAGGCCACCTGGAACAGCCTTGTCCTGGGTCCCAGTGAAGAGTGAAGATCTGCCCTACACAGTGGCCAAGGGGAGAGGCCAGGACTCACTGTCCGTCTAAGGGTCACCACCTCATCGCCCTGGGCAGCCTCTGGACAGATGTGTCCCACTCCCCACACTCTCCAGCTCTCTCTGTGACACCGCATGCCCCCTCATGTCCCAAGAATACCAAGTGGTACCACCATGAACACAGCGGTGTTCATCATGCCGGGGGTAACAATAATGCTACATCCCTACAACTCCTCTCTCACACACAATCGCTGACTCGTTCCTTCCTTCCTTCATCAGACATGCAAAGAGTTAGCAGAATGTCTCTTCTCTCCTCTACCTTAAATCCGGGAATGACTTCCTTCATACTTAGAACAGAAATCAAACTCCTTCCCTGGCCTACAAGGCCCTGCATAATCTGAGCTGGCCTGGTGTTCTGATGTCTTTGCTTTCGCCCATTAGCGTTAGCCCCTTGCCTTTGTCTGAAACCGCCCCCCCCCCCCCAGTGGTTTCTCAGCCTCAGTCCAGGGCCCAGTCCCTGCCCCACCCCCTTCACTCTACCCCAGCACCCTGTTTTCATTTCCCAATAAATCCTTTTTCAGTAATTTCCTTGTTTGGTGTCTGCTCAGATTTTCAAAGTCCCAGGAGCACAGGGCCTTGTCTTGCTCCCCGCAGGACCCCGAGTGTGCATGCTGGGGGCTGGCACTGCGGAAAGAAAGGAGGAGAGGGAGGGAGGATGCCAGACGGAGCAGGTTCTCTGTGAGCCGGCCCCGGGGGACAGCTGAGAGAGCCTGGCCGGCAGAGACCCGGTGGCGGGAAAGGGAAGGACGCTGCATGCACCCATTGTGCCCCGGCCAAGGGAGGAATGGGGCAGGTGTGACTTGGCGCATTCTGCAGATGAGCCTCAAAAGGGCCGCACAGGCCCCGGCTCCCCCTCCCCCCGCATTCTGGGGTGCTGGCCTCCACCGCCAGGTGCTCGCTCGGTGGATAGTCGGAGGAGCGGGCCTGCCCTGCTTGTCATTCCAGCCGCGGCTTCCTTCACTCGCGCGCTTCCCACCGCGCCAGGAGTGGGTTTGTGATAACGTCCGAATAAATTATTTAAGCGACTTTCCGCGAGGCGGGGATGAAACTCCAGGCTGATAACCGGGTGGGGGCTGGAGGGGAGATTCAGGGCTCCCGCGCTGGCCGTGACCATGCGTCCGACGCCCCCTGCAGGTGGTTCGGCGGCTCCCCAGCATCTGTGCGTTAATTAAACCCGGACGGGCAGGGGGTCGGGGGTCGGGGGTCGGGGGTCGGGGGTCGGGGCGGGGGGGGGGGGGGGCGTGGCGATGGTCCCCGTTCTTGGGCTCAAGAACCGCGGGCCCGACACCGGGCAGGGAGAACATACAGGGGTCACAGGCTGAGTGAACCGGGGGGAGCCCCCCAAAAGCCCCCCAAACGGGAAAAGATTCCTGATACAGGCAGGACTGGCCTGGGTCCAGAAGACTTGGAGTGGAGAGCCCCTGGGAGAGTGGAGTGCAGGGAGGGGTGGAGAGTGGAGGACCTCCAACAGGGAGGTGGTTGTTGCTAGAGGAAACACCTCTGAATTAGAGGCAGAAAGAGGGCTGGGCCTTGCAGGGCCTGGCCTTGTCACAGTTGGGACTCAGGTGTGCCTGTGGGATGCTAGCAGTCCTTCCACATGACCTGCAGGGGCTCCTAACCAGGGCAGGGGCCTTCAGGCAGGTGACTTGCTCCTTGTCCACGGAGGATAACAGCACAATCCCCTCAGGTCCCCCAGTGCGGGGAGGTGATGTAAAGCCGGGTCTGGTTACCACTGAGTGGAGCCCAGGCCCAGCCCACATGCCTGGGTATGTGAGTAGTACCTTCCTATCTATTTCTAAGAATCAACTTAATCTGCCCGGGGTGGTAAAGAAGGGCCTTGCGGCTTAGGCTGAAGTGTAATTTGGTCCATACCTGTCGCCACTCAGTCTTACTGTCCCCAGCTCCTGGTGCTAGCTGGCTCCGTGGCTCTGGGCCATGTGGGTCCTCAGGGCTTGAAGGGGTTGGAACCATGTGCCCACTCCTGCCTGAGGGCCTGTGATTGCAGGGCCCCCACATCCCCCCGTGGGCCCTGAAATCTTTTCCACAAAGGTCTTTTCCCTCTGTGGAAATTCCTTCCTTCCCCCTCCTCAAGCTTCCCTCAGAGCACCGCCCCCTTCAGCAAAATTTCCCTGGGAGCTTTTGAAATCCAAACCAGGAAGGGAAGTGTCTAGCAGGCAACTTCTGCTTTGGGCCCTGCCACAACCCCGCCCCCTCCCCCCCCCTCCCCCGAGCCAGAACAGAGCCCTTGTTCAAAAGAGACAAGGATGCAGAGAGATATCAGGAGAAAGACATACACCAGTATCTCAAGTGGTATTTCTGCCCTCCATAAGCACCCAGAACGGCATCCTTTGGGAGCTGCCCAGATGTCATCCTTCCTCTGCACTGAGGTGGGTGACAGGGCGGCCTGGTGGCTGCAAGGAGAGAGGCAGGGCCTGGCCCAGTGGGTCCTGGGCAGGAGTCTCCGTGGGAGGAGGAGGATTCTTGGCTCAGGAATGGGCACCTGAGCCCTGGGTTTCTTTCTGAGTCTCGGGGGAAATGGGTGCCTAGTCGGTGGGCTCTGTTCAAGGTATCCTTGAAAAGTTTCTGTTTGAGAGATCATTTGAGGCAAAGGACTCAAGCCAAATGGGTTTAAACCCTAGCTGCCATGAGCCGGCTGTGTGACGTTAGACCAGTGTTCTGACCTCTCTGAGCCTCCACCATCTCATGTGTAACTTTCATGTAAAGCACTGTCACGTTCCTCCTCCTATGGGCCTAGACCTGCCCCGTCGGGCTGGTGTGAGTCTCTCCAGTGCTCAGCTCTCCAGTCTCTCCAGTTGAGTCCCAGAGGAGGGTGAGGTAGAGAGCTGGTGTGGTGGTTGATGTGCTCGTCTAGAAAATGAGGAGGCCAGGAGTGAGGCCCAGCCACGGTATGTGGTGCTGTGATCTTAGGAAGCTGTGGCCCCTTCCTGGGCTTCAGTTTTCCTTCCGTTAGTGGGGATCATAGTCCTTGCCCTGCCCACTCACAGGACACAGATAAATAATAAGTGCTCATCCTCAGGGAGTGTTCCTGGAGGCTCTGCTGCCCTGAGCACCCTACGTGTAGAACTTATTTAGTCTACCTGACAGCCCGGTGAGGTAGGTACTATCATCCCACTTTATGGCTGAGAGCAGAGACACGGAGGGTGAAGTCATTTGCCCAAAGACACCGCCAACAGTGGCCAACAGTGGCCAAGGCTGGCTTCAGTGTCAACCCTGTACCGTCACAGTGTGCACTGGGGGCAGGGGAGGAAGGGAAAGGGTTTGCTTTCCAAGTTCTTGGGTTGGCAAAGCTGGCCCTGGGCACCCCCTAAGACCCAGAGACTGGCAGGACTTGCCAAGGTCCCAGAGCCTGGTGGTGAGCTCTGCTCTGCCCCTTCAAAGTGGACCCGGATGAGGCTGAAGCCAGGGACTGAGGCCACTGCGGTGGTGGGTGGGGCTGAGGGAGAGTAGGGAGGGGAGGTCTGGGGGCAGGGGGGAGAGGACAGACTGTCAGCAGGCCGCCACCTCCTCTCCGTCCCCAGCCAAGGCGCAGATCTGTGTCCCCGGCAGGGCCTCCCACCTCCTGCCAGAACCCGCCAATTGCTCCCTGGTGAAGAGGAGCGGCTGCCCTGGGGTGGGGGGGAATGCCTGCGGCTGGGGCCACGTGGGAGGAAGCACACTCCCATCAAACCTGTGATGGGCCAGGCCCCAGAAAGCACTGCTCGTTTTGCTCACTTAATCCTGACAACCACCAGCAGCATGCAATTGTGATGACAGCCCATTTAGCAGAACAGAAGCTGAAGGCTAGCGAGTGTGGGAAGAAAATACACAACTGAGAGCAAAGGGGGCAGCAGAACAGGCAGGGTGTGAAGGCCCTGCAGGTGGTGCGAGGTGGCAAAAAGGCTAAAGGCTCAGCACCAGCAGTTAGCACCTACTGTGTGCCTGGCAACGTGTGGGGGCCATTAGCTCCATTATATAGAGAAGCAAACTGAGGTTTGGAAAAGAGGAAGTGGCTGCCCCCTCCCGCGCCCCCCCACCCCCCCGCCGGGTCACACTGCTGGCTGTGTCAGAGCTAACCTGAAGCCGTTCTCTGCCCTCCTGGAAGTTTTAGTCAGTTGGGGGAAACATTCATACCAGAACCAAGGCAGCTGAGCTGTGACTGAGATAGAAACCGATTCCTTTGGGAGACAGAGACAGAAGGGGGGGTGCCTGCCAAGAGCATTTCATGAAGAAGGAGAAGGAGGTGTCTGACTGGGCCATCTGGGCTGCTGTGCACCAGTTTGTTTGTTTATTCGTTTATTTATTTATTTTAAAGAATTTGTAATTTTTTTAAGTAAACTCTACCCTCAAGGTGGGACTCGAACTCATAACCCTGAGGATCACACACTCTACTGACTGAGCCAATCAAGCCAGGCACCCCTCCCCCGCCTTTCTTAAAAATAATTTATAATTTTTTATTGTATTTTTATTTATTTTTTATTTTATCTTATTTATTTATTTTATTTTATGCTGTGCACCAGTTTAAAAGGCAAGGTGGGGGGTGGTCTCAGGTATGACAAGGGCAGGAGTGAAGCACAGAGGCAGAGCGGGTCAAGGCAGGGCTCTGAGAATTGTGGGGTGTCCCAGGAGGCTGGAGCACCTGTCAAGGTAGCCCCCTGCTGGGGTCCCACAGGGAGTGGAGAACCTCTCTGAGGTTTGGAGCCGGGGAAGGCCAATGGGAAATTGGTGGGAGGAAGACGAACAGGGCACAGGCCCCAGAGAAGTGAGAAGGAAGAGCTGGGTATGGAGGCAGGCATCCGTGGGGCTCCTGGGGTCAGCTGGACCCGTTGTCTGGGGCTTAGCCTCTGGCCCCAAGCACATCTGGGTTTGAGTCCTGGCTCTGCTCTTACTTGCTGGGTGGCTTGGGAAGTTACTTGCCTTCTCTGAGCCTTGGCTTCTATGTGAGGAACAGCCTCCTGGCGCCATTGGAGATGGCAGCTGTGAGCCCAGGGCTTTTTGTTTAACCCTCCCCACCTAGGAGGTAGGAGCTTACATCACCTCCATTTCACAGAGGGACAAACTGGTGCCTGGTCACGGCTAGGACATAAAGGTCCAGACATTGTGACCCACCAGGAGATAACATAGACGGGCTGGATAGGCTCTGCTGGGCCAGCATCGCCCTTCAACTTCTCTCTCTATCTAATCTTGCTTCTGCCCCCTCCCTTCCCCAGGTGCTGATCCCTAATAAATATCCTCCACATCAAAGTCCATCTTGGGGTTTGCTTCTAGACAATGCCACATGCCACTGGGCTCATTTATATTCCAGCCTGCATGACAATCCTAAATCCCGGGGGGTGCCCACGCACTGCTTTTGTGAGCAGCGTGGCCTCAGAGGCCAGTCCTTAAGATGTCCAGCCTCCCACCCCAAGGAGGAGCAAGGATCGATCCATAGAAATGAGGAACCAGCTGAGCCAGGAAGGGGCCTTTGGAGCCCGCCACTTTGGGCCCTGTGGTGGGATGAATGGTAGCTCCCCAAAAGGTATGTCCATACCCTAATCCCCGAAACCTATCAATTTTACCTTATTTGGAAAGAGGGTCTTGGTAGATATGTAAAGATTTTGAGCTAAAGGGATCACCCTGGATTATTCAAGTGGACCTTAAATGCAGTGACAGGTGTCCTTATAACTGAGATGGAAGGAGAGAGACACGCACAGAGAAGGGGTTACGGAGATGGGAGCGATGTGGCCACAAGCCCAGGAAGCCAGCAGCCCCCAGAAAAGGCAAAGGAGGAACCGCATCAGAGCCCCTGGAGGGGCTGCAGCCCTGCCAGCACCTGGATTTCTGACTTCTGGCCTCCCAAACTGAGAGGGAATGTATTTCTGTTGTTTCAGGCCACTGGGTTTGTGGTCGCTTGTTACATGGGCAAGGAAGACAGGCCCCACATCCAGTTCCCATCCCACTCCCTTGGGAGGCTTTCCAGGGAATCCCCGGAGACCCCAGGCTGGGGTCAGGAGAGAGACACCGGCTCTTCAGAGAAAGTCTTCTTTGCCTGGGATTTTGACTTGGAGTAGGACGTACTCATCAGGAACGAAGGGAGAAGAAAACCAGGGAGACGAATATCGTTTGCCTAGAAGAACCGATCGTCACGGTGCTTTCTAGAAAATTCGGCTTGGAGATATGGTGGGAGCTGAATGTACCAGGAGGAGAGAAGAGGGAGACTCAACAGAGGGCAAGGGCCTGATCTCAGAGGTCACTCGATGCTCATGCAAGGCTTGTTTTTCTAAACTATGTTTTAGAACAGTTTTAAATTTCCAGAAAAATTGTGAAGGTAGTACAGAGTTCCTATAAGCCCAGTTTCTCCTATTATTAACATCTTACCCAGTATGGTACGTTTGTTCTAGCTAACAAACCATTATTATTAAGTTCATACTGTATTCAGATTTCCTTAATTTTTGCCTGATGTCCTCTTTCTGCCCCAGGATCCCATCCAGGATACCCTGGTGGTCAAGTTGGCCCAGGCACCCCTTGGCTGTGACAGTTTCTTAGTCCTTCCTTGTTTTTGATGACCTTGACACTTCTGAGGAGAACTCGTCAGGTATTTTGTAGAATGTCCCTCCATTGGGATTTGTCTGATGCTTTTCTCATGATTTGTCAGGGATTATGGGTTTGGGGGAGAAAGAGCGCAGAGATAAAGGGCCATTTGCATGACAGTGTAACAAGAATACTTATTGTCCGTACAACTTCTCCACTGTTGATGTTGACCTTTATCACCTGGCGGAGGTAGGGCTTGTCAGGTTTCCCTACCATCACTGTGAAGTGACCCTCCCCTCCTTCCCATACTGTACTCTTTGGAAGGTGGTTAGGGTGCCCAGCTCACACCTGTGGGGTGGGGAAATATGCTCTACCTCCTTGAGAAGTAAGGGGTTTCAAGCAGGAAATTCACATGGCTAGGTTCTCTTCCTCAAACCCAGTTTTGACAGAGATGTGGGGAAATAGACACGGTCAGCTTCTGCTCATGGAAGTGTAGATTGGACCGTGTTTGGCAGGACAGTTGGACACATCCATCCAAACGCACGTACTCTCTGACCTAGCAAGTCAGCTCTACAGAAATGCCCACTCCCGGGCACAGCAATATCTGGACAAGAATGCCTGCGGCAGCAATATTGGTAGCCATTAAAAACGTGAAATAAGGGCGCCTGGGTGGCTCAGTTAGTTAAGCGTCTGCCTTCGGCTCAGGTCTTGATCGGTCCTGGGATCGAGTCCCCATCGGGCTCCCGGCTCAGCGGGGAACCTGCTTCTCCCTCTGACCCTCTCCCCTCTCATGCTGTTTCTCTCTCTCTCTCTAATAAATAAATAAATAAATAAATAAATAAATAAATAAATAAATAAAATCTTTAAAAAAAAAGTGAAATAATTGGACACCCACTGACAGGGAAATGGATGAGAAAGCTGTGATAGCTTCATATCACACAAGACTAAACAACCAGCTAAAAAGAAAGAGGTCAATCTATGCATGTGATGTGTGAGGTTCTCCAAGATGTGTTACAAATGAAAAATACTTGCAGGCTCTCATTTATGATATGATTCTATTTGCATGAATAAAAAGGACGTACTTTTATATATGCATGTATGAATAGAAAACGTGTGTCAGGACCCACAAAGAACCATCAGCCATGGTGGCTCTGAGGAAAGGGGTTCCGTGGGGGCCAGAGGAGGAGGGCGATTTTTACTTTTCACTTTATAACTCTCTCTTTGACATTTTGCACAATAAGCAAGTCCTGCTTTCATGAGAAAATCTTTTCAATATTAAAAATATTTTCTCCAAGATTTGCATTTTAAGACTCCAGTGTGGCTGCTTGTGAAGGATGAGTTGGGGGAACCAGGGTGGGAAGGAGAATCCAGTTCGCAGCTTCCAGGGTGTCACATGACCACCAGCGCGGGAGACAGAGAAGACGGTGGATTTGGGAGTGATGGGGTACAATGGAGAGGAATGGTGACTGGGGGCGGGGGCTGGGAGAGGGGAGAGGGGAGAGGCAGAGGCCTGGCAGGAAGCAGATGGTGTGCTCAACAAGGGGGATGGGAGTGTGTAACAAAGTGACTGCTTACAAGTCTACAGAAGCCCACAAGGGGTGGCGCCCACAAGGGGTGGTACGGCACCCAGGCTAGCCGCATCTGGGAGCCATCACCACCCCTAGGCCTAGAGGCAGAGGGAGGGCAGGGTTGCTGGAACGGGACAGGGCAACTGTGGGCGAGGGTGCCTGGCCAGAGCTGCAGCTCAGAGGAGCCTGGCAGGGAGGGAACCTGGGGAGCAAACACCCCAAACTCACCTCCCTCTACAGCTCGTAACTCCCATTGGCCAAACACACCTGGAAGCCAGAGGACAAGTGTGGAACAGGGTAGAGGAGGATGGGAGGCGACCCAGCAAGGAGAGGGAGAGGTCTAGGTTCTGACCTGGGTGCCTGACGGAAGGATGCTCCCCCTTAGAGAAGAGGGAACCCAGAAGGAGGAACAGGCTTTCAGGAAGATGAGGAATTGCATTTATGGTCCATTTCAGGCAGTGTAAGCTATCTGCTTAACAACTGCAAAATGAGATATCGGGTTGGAGCCTAGATCTCAAATGGTCTGGCTTTTATGGTGGTCCCTGGCACCCTTTGAGATTACCCTTCTTCCACCTCTACCTGCCCGGAGCCCTGCCTGGGCACACAGGGATGGAAGCTAGAGGATTTCTGTTGGGGGGCTCACACCAGAGGTGTTGGGCCTCCCCTAGTCCTACAGGGTCCCGGAGGAATCTGTAGGTCTGGCCAGGCCTTAGGAAGGCAGCCTAGGGATCCAGGGCCTCTGGGCTGGGTTGAGCAGGGGAGTGGGGGCTTACCCAAAGCTTGCTCAGACCAGCCTTGGCTTGGGGCTGGGAGGTCTTGGGCCACCCCATTATTCCCAGATGGGGGGAGATCTTTAAAGACAGTTTGGTTTTCTGTGGAGGGGTTGGCTGTGGAGAGGTGGGGAGGGGCACTCTAGGGAACTGGCGTGGCCACCAAGTCCTGAGAGGAATGAGGGTCCCAGAACAATGCAAACAGGGTGTTTGTCGGGAGAACTGGAACCATTGGTACTAGCAGCGCATTCCACAGGATTCTATAATCAGATTAGCTCCCCTGCGGGTCCAGGAGGGCTGGGAAGAAAGGTGGGGAGAGAAAGTGGGCCAGGAGAAGGCCTTCCCTCTGAATTCTCCTACTCTGCCTCCCCCCCACTTCTAAATCTTTACATCTCGGGCGCCTGGGGGGCTCAGTTGGTTAAGCGACTGCCTTCAGCTCAGGTCATGATCCCGGAGTCCCAGGATCGAGTCCCGCATCGGGCTCCCTGCTCAGCGGGGAGTCTGCTTCTCCCTCTGGCCCTCCCTCCTCTCATGCTCTCTCTGTCTCATTCTCTCTCTCAAATAAATAAATATTTTTTAAAAAAATAAATCTTTACATCTCACCATCTAATTGCCCTCCTCAACATTTATATGGGGAAACTGAGACCCATTAGTGGGTAAAGGACTTGTCCAGGGTCACATAGTGTCAAGGATAAGTCATGCCCCCAATTCTGTCCTTTCTCTGTGGGATGATGTTTCCTGGCCCCTTTGGTGACATCCCCACCCCATAGAGGCCTGGTACATAATTTTCAGGGTTCGGTGCAAAATGAAAATGTAGGGGTCCTTGTTCAAAAGTTATTAAGAATTTCAAGGGGCACCTGGGTGGCACAGTCGGTTAAACCTCCTACTCCGTTTCAGCTCAGGTCGTGATGTTGGGGTCGTGAAATCGAGCCCCGAGTCAGGCTCTGCCCTGGGCATGGCGTCTACTTAAGACTTTCTCTTCCTCTCCTTCTGCTCTTCCCTGCCTCTCTTTCTTTCTTTCTCTCTCAAATAAATAAACGAATCTTTAAAAAAGAATTTCAAGATGGTGACTACAGAGTACTAACCCCCGCCCCCAACTTGAGGGCACAGAATGCAGGAAGCAGGCCCTCATCCCACACCCAGCTCAACAGCTTCGAGCTGCTACTCCACCTCCCTTCCTCCTGGTGCAACCCATCCCCTATCGTCCCATAGGTCCCAGCCCCTGGGTGTCCCTCAGCAATACTGGGGAGGGGCCGACCTCTTTGGCAGTCTGGGAGCTTCCCGAGGGGGCTACTCCAGAGTCCCCAGTGCCCAGCACAGGCCTGTGGGTATTTGTAAGTCATTAAGCACATGTCTTCCTGCTAGGACATCTGGGGGGACAGCTTGGAAGCCCCCCCGGACACACACACATACTCTGGCTCCCTTGGGGCACAGCAGGGTGAGCTCTCAGACACAGCGCTTCCTTCCGGGCTCACCCAGGACCAAGACCAGGCAGCCTTCCCTCCCTCTCTGGTTAGGGGTGTGTGTGTGTGTTGGGTGTGTGTTTATGTGTGTGTGTGTGTGTGTGTGTGTGTGTAGAATGGGAGAATGGGGAGGGGAGAGGGAATGGAAGACTAAGGAAGATTAAAGTGATAAGGAGATTTCACAGAGAACAGCTATAAAACTCTGTGACAGGGGTGAGGATTATTAGATTAATATCCAGGGCCAGGCCCCTGGCTCCAGGCTCTAAGCCCACATCTTTGCTTAGTGTGGCTGAAATTCAAGGAGTTCATGGAGTACAACTCCCTCCAGACACTCAGTCTGGGGCAGATCATTGATATTATTCCCATTGTACACATGAGAAACCGAGGCTCAGAGAGGTCAAAACTCTTCAAAGTGGCTGAAATGCAGGTTTAAACCCAGTTCTGGCCCAAAGAGCCTCCCTGGAGTCCTGGGACCGCCCCCCACCCCAAGGTGAGTCAGACCCTGTTTCCAGCCTCATGGCATTCACTGTCTGGTGGCTGAGACATACGGGGAGCTCAGAGGAAGGAGAGGTCACTGTGGGCTAGTGTAGTCAGGGGAGGCTTCCTGGAAGTAGTGGGAGAGAGACACAAAAGCTGTCTTTGAAAGTTTAACACCACTCTCTTCAGGAGAGGGTTAGGGTAGCTGTCATCTATGAAAAGAGCAGCCTGAACAAAAGGGTGGAGGAAGACCAGTCATGGAAGGTTGGGGGTCTCTACACAGGGCCTGGTAGAACTGAGGTTCTAGCAGGGGTCCCCAAGTGGGCAGCAACCAGGCTGAAGAGTTTTGCCTCAGTCATCTTGGCCAGGGAAGCTCTAGATGGGGGCAGACTGGAGTCCCTGGGAGGAGGCTGTGATCAGGCAGGAGGTTCTACTCTGGGCTGCAAGGATCAGGGACCAGCTCAGCTGCAGAAAGGCTATGGGGTCAGACTTAGGTCATCTGGAAGTGGCCAAAGGAGATCATCAAGGGCCTGTTTCTGCAGAGTTCACTCTGCCAATTAATTCCTGGCCCTGGCCCCACGAGTCTGCAGAAATCTCAGGCCTAGCAGGCCACCCCTCTGGTGGGAGCAGACTCAGAAACCCTTGGTTCTGTCCTCTCTAGCTTGGGTGCCTCACACTCACCAGGCCCCAGGATGGAGTTACAGAGAGAAAGATGGTGACCAGCAAGCCCCCAGGAATCCCTGTTTGGCAGATGGGATTACTGAGACTGGCAGTAGGCAAGGCCTTACCCCAGGCTGTACAAGAATGAAGAGAGTGGCAGGTCGAGAACCTTGATCTAGGATGGGCCTTTTAATTCCCGTTGGGGAGAGGAAGTTAGCAGTGAACAGGCACATGTCAGGGGCCTGTGGAGCAGGCATGATTGTCCATCCTGACTACTTAGGGTGACATCCAAGCTCAGAGAGGCTAAGGCCCCTGCCCAAGGACACACAGATAGAAAGTGGGCAGGTGACTTCTCTGCTGAGCCTTAGTTTCCTCATCTGTGCAAGGGGGGAATCAGGCTGGAAGAGGGTCCCAAGGAGCAAAGGAGGGGTTTGGGAACTTCTCCACACTTGTCTATGAGAACAGGCTCCTGGAAACCAGAGTTCCAGTGGTACCAGGCCCTGTCACGCAGTCAGAATCTCCCTGTCCCTGGGGCAGAACAGGGAACAGCCTCTTCCCTCCTACATAGACTTGTGCTCCTTAAAAGTCACCCCCAGTACTCAGCAGCTGCCCCTTGACAGCCTCTGTAACAAGGCCTGTGCCTCCCAGTCATCCTCACTCCCTGCTGCTAAACACTCATGAGGCGGCCCCAAAACCAATGGGATGTTTAAGCCAATGGGATGAGTACCAGTCCTAAAGAGCTCATCGTGTGTGTGGGTGTTTCAAGGGTAGAGGAATGAATTTCCAGCATAAAAAGGTGAAGTGAGGTAGAAGCTATTAAGTGAAGGTGAGAACAGAAACGAAAGAAAAGAAAGCTCTCTAGTGTGAGAGGGTAGGTTGCCACAGAGGGCTTTTATGGTAGGTTTTTAATAAGAAACTGACCAGAGAAGTTGGTAAATTTCTTGTCAATATCATGGTGGATTTATAAACATCATGTCTATATTTAGAATAAACATGGTGGACTTTTAACAATCATGAGCATAAACAAGGTGTTCCCTTCTCTCTGTTAATGGTTAATATCTTGTCCATAGCATTTCTCCACATCTGGGATTTCTGTGAGCCTAGTCAGTAGCCCCCCTGCCTGTCTCTCCCTCCCTAGCTTGGCCTGTCCCTTCCTCATGGTGAAGGGGGCACGTGTGCATGTAGATGGAAATGGGGAGAGGGGGGAATCAGGGAATGGAGAACAGAGGAAGAGTGAAGAAAGAAACCCATGGTCACTGCAAAAGTGGTCAGCACCAGGAAACCGGGGTGAGGAAGCCCGGAGGAGGGAAACTTCCCAGCCTGGAGGTCAGGGAAGACTTCTTGGAGGAGGGGACTCTGGAGGATGAGAAGAAAAGCAGGGCAAGAGCATCGTGAGCAAAGGGAAGAACAGGAACAGAGGTGGGGGGATGAGGACCAGTCTGTTATGTCTGGGGAACAGTGGTGAGTTTAGTGGAAGCCGTAGGCTGAAAGGGGGGTAGGGAGGAGGCAGAGAGGTAGAATGAAAGAGCCTTGGGTCAGACATTTGGAGTTTACTCAGCACGTGATAGGAAGCCACTGAGGGTTAGTGTGTTTAAAAAAACAAAAGTTTTGTTATAGGCAGTTTCAAATATATATACAAATAAAGAGAATGGGATAATTAGCCCCCATGTGCCCATCCTTCACCTTCCAGCAGTTACCTGCTCATGGCCAAGTTTGTTTGATTTTTACCTTCACGGCCACCCTCCTCTGCAAACCGGATTGTTTAAAAGCAAACCCTCGATAGCATATCATTGAACACATTACAATTTTAGTGTAAATCTTCAAAAGTAAGGATTCTTAAAAAAAAAAACAATCACCATTGTTACAGACTGAATTCATATGTTGGAGTTCTAACCCTCAGTGCCTCAGAATGTGACTGTATTTGGCAACAGGGTCTTTAAAGATGTCATTAAGTTACACTGAGGATTACAGTAGCTTTAGTCCAGTATGTCTGCTGTCTTTACAAAAAGAGAAGATTAGGGCACGGACGTACACAGAAGGAAGAAGATAGGAAGACGCAGGGAGAAAATGACCATCTACAAGCCAAGCAGAAAGTCCTCAGAAGAAACCAATCTTACTGGCACTTTGATCTTGGACTTCCAGCCTCCAGGACTGTGAGAAAATAAATTTTTGTTGCTTAAACCACTAAGTCTATGTGGCATTTTGCTCTGGCGGCCTGAGCAAATTATGGAAGACTTCTATTTATTTACTTAGGTGTTATATCGTTATACTATTATAACACCTTAAATATTAATCAGAATTCTTTAATATTAGTCAAATATCCAATCCCAATTATCTCATGATTTTAGCAGTTGGTTTGAATGAAGATCCAAATAAGGTCCACACACTGCATTAGATTACTAGATCTCATTAATCTCTTAATCAGAGGGTTTCCTCTCTTTCTCCCCTCACCCCACCATCTGGATTTTTCTTATTTGCATTCCAGTTACATTATTTAACATGTTCCTCTGTCCCCTGTATTTCCTGTAAATTGATGATTAGATGTAGAGGCTTGATCAACTTCATGCTGATATTCTAGAAAGAATAATTCATAGGTAGTATTGTGAGCTTCCATCAGGAGGAATAAAATGTCTGGTTGTCATTTTGTGATACTAGCAGTCACTGATGAGCATCGACCCGATCTGTTATTTCATTAGGGCTTGGAAAATAAAGATATTCCGACTCCATTATTCCTTTTTTTTTTTTTTTTTTTAGCTAGAATGTTTCTACAAAGAACTTCCCTTTATTAACTATTAGGTTACCTTGAGGAAGAGTCACTGAAGTTGTTACAGTTTAAGCGCGTGTGGGATAGGATCAAATTTGCCTTTCCTAAAAGAAAATCTTAAACGAACAAATAGGGACAGAATAAACCAAGGACATTGTTAAAGAGCTATTCTCCAAAACCACCATCCTCTATATGTTTCATTATTTATTTAAAATGTTTATTTTAAAGTAAGTGTTGGGGCGCCTGGGTGGCTCAGGCGGTTAAGCGTCTGCCTTCAGCTCAGGTCATGGTCCTGGGGTCCTGGGGTCGAGCCCTGAGTTAGGCTCCCTGCTCAGCAAGGAGACTGCTTCTCCATCTCCCTGCTCCCTGCTCATGCTCTCTCTCGCTATCTCTCTCAAATAAATGAAATCTTAAAAAAAAAATAAAGTGTTACACCCAACATGGGACTCAAACTCATGACAAGATCAAGAATCACACACTCTACCAACTGAGCCAGCCAGGTGCCTCTTTAAGGAATAGATACTACCAAAGCCAGGTAAACTGTTCTGGAGCATAGAGGAAGGAGAGTTTCCAATTGTTTTCATGAAGGCAATTTAACATCGATAACATAGCAAAGCACAAAATAGAAAACAATAAATCAGTCTCACATATATATTAGGGGGGGCAACTATCCTAAATAAAATAGGTTTTAAGAATTGTGATGGTTAGTTTTGTATGTGTCAACTTGGCTGGGCCACAGGTATTTGGTCAAACATGATTCTGGGTGTGTTTATGAGGGTGTTTCTGTATGACATTAACATTTGAATCTGTGGCCTCAGTAAAGCAGATTGCCCTCCCCAGTGTGTGTGTGTGTGTGTGTGTGTGTGTGTGTGTGTGTGTGTGTGTGTGTGTGTGTGTGTGTGTGTGTGTGTGTGTGTGTGTGTGTGTGTGTGTGTGTGTGTGTGTGTGTGTGTGTGTGTGTGGTTGGGTGGGGGGGCTCATCCAATCTGTTGAAAGCCTGGATAGAAGAAAGGCTGAGGAATGGAGAATTCTTTCTGTCTATCTTCCACTGTCTGGGACACTGATCTCCTGCCTTCAGACTGAGACTAGAACTGAAACTTAAACCATCAGCTCTCCAATTCACAGGCCTTCACACTCAGACTGGAACTACACCATCTGCTCTCCTGGTTCTAGATTTCCTGTCTCCATAACTGCATGAGCTAATTCTTCATAATAAATCTCTATCAATCCACACACACACACACACCCTGGTCTGTGTTCTGTTTCTCTGGAGAATCCTAATAGGGGAATACGTTTAAAATCCAGAGCATGGTAAGAAAACGGCACATGTCTGTAACTAATCTTTGCATGGTTCAATTTTAGAAAACCTATTAATGTGGATTAATATCAAGAATGTAATATTATAAAATGCCACATTAATAGATCAAATGAGGAAGAAAAGTATGTTATTTTCTATATAGATGCTGAAAAAGCATTTGTTAAAATGCAACATTAATTCCTGATTTTTAAAAACCTCTTGATAAAATAGAAATAGAAGGACACTTCCTTAATAGGATAATATATATAAGGGCAAAAGCATCAGTATGTATAATGGCGAACAACTTGAAGTATTGCCAATAAATTCATGAGCTAGACAAGGATGTTCCCTTTCACCAGGCTTGTTTACCATCACTCTGGAGATACGAGCCACTATAATTTCACAGGAAATAGGGGCATAATATCAGAAAGAAAGAAAGAGACAAAAGTATTGTTTTTGCATAGGATTGATTATACACTTGAAAAACCCAAGAAAGTGAAATAATTGTTCCAAATAAGATAAATCAGTAAGATTATGGGATTTGAGGTAAGTTGATAAAAAATCAATTTTACATCCATTTGTTAGCAAAAAGAAAATTGGAAAATGAAATTTTAAAAATACCACTTGCATTGTCATCAGAAAACATCAAATACTAGGAATATATCTAATAAAGTATGTGTAAACCTGTATCTAAAAACTATAAAATATGACTAAAAGAAATTAAAGAGCAAGAACAGAGACATGCACCGTGGATTGGAAGACCTGATATATTTAAGATGTCCATTCTCCCCACATTGACCAATAGAGTCAGCACAATCCCAATCATAATCACAGTGGCCTTTTTTGAAGAGGTTGACAAACTGATTCTAAAATTCATATGAGAATTTAAGAGTCTAGAATAGCTAAAACAGTATTAAAATGAAGAAGTTTGAAGAACTAATGCTGGCTCCCTTAAAGACTTACTTTATTTTTTTAATTTCTTTTAAATATTTTATTTATTTATTTGACAGAGAGAGATAGCGAGAGAGGGAACACAAGCAGGGAGAGTGGGAGAGGGAGAAGCAGGCTTCCCACGGAGCAGGGAGCCTGATGTAGGGCTCGATCCCAGGACCCTGGGATCATGACCTGAGCTGAAGGCAGATGCTTAACAACTGAGCCACCCAGGCGCCCAAGACTTACTTTAAAACTACGGTAATTAAGACAATACAGTATCAATGTTTTAAGTGTAGATCAAAGGAAGAGAATAGAAAATCCAAAATAGACTTTCCACATATGGTTATCTAAGTTCCGATCAAGGCACCAAAACAATCCATTAGAGCAGGAATTTGTTTTTTAACAAATGGTGTTGAAACAACTGGATATTTACATGAGAAAATACTAAACTCAGCCTCACTCTCATACCACACATGAACATTAGTTTGATATGGATTATAGACCTAAATGAAAATGTCAAAATTATAAAGCTTCTAGAAGAAAACAAAATATTTTTGGGGACTGTAGAGGTAAGTAGAGATTTCTTGGACAGGACATAAAATAAAAAATTGATGTAAGACTTGGAAATTAAAAGCTTCTGCCATCAAAAGACAACATTGAGAAAATTAATAGGCAAGCTACAAATTGGTAAAAAATATTTGTGAACAGATATATCTGAAAAAGGATGGGTATCCAGGAAATATAAAGAACTCCTACAACTCAATAATAAAAAAGATAACCCAATTCTTAAAATAAGCAAAAAAATTGAACAGATACTTCACAAAGGAAGATGCACAAATGGCCAAAAAGCAAATGAAGAAATGCTTGACACCATCAGTCATCATGGCAATGCAAATTAAACCACAATAAGATACAACCACACAGGGGCACCTGGGTGGCTCAGTTGTTAAGCGTCTGCCTTCGGCTCAGGTCATGGTCCCAGGGTCCTGGGATGGAGCCCCGCATCGGGCTCCCTGCTCAGCGGGAAGCCTGCTTCTCCCTCTCCCGCTCCCCCTGCTTGTGTTCCCTCTCTCGCTCGCTGTCTCTCTTTCTGTGTCAAAGAAGTAAATAAAATCTTTAAAAAAAAAAAGATACAACCACACACCCCCCAGAATAATTAACATTTTTAAAAGTTGGCAACACCATCTATTAGCAAGGTTGTGGAGCAACTGAAATTCTTTTTTTTTTTTTTTTTTTTTTTTTTTTTAGTAAGCTCTACACCCACTGGGGCTTGAATTCGTGATCCTGAGATTAAGAATTGCATGCTCTAGGGGCAACTGGGTGGCTCAGTCATTAAGCGTCTGCCTTCGGCTCAGGTCTTGATCCCAGAGTCCTAGGATCAAGCCCCGCATCAGGCTCCCTGCTCCGCGGGAAGCCTGCTTCTCCCTCTCCCACTCCCCCTGCTTGTGTTCCCCCTCTCTCCGTCAAATAAATAAATAAAATCTTAAAAAAAAAAAAAAAGAGTTGCATGCTCTACTGAGTGAACCAGCCAGGCGCTCCTGAAATTCTTAAACATTATTGCTGGGAATGTAAAATGGTACAACCACTTTTGAAAAAAACTCTGATAGTTTCTTATAAACTAAACATACATCTACCCTCTGACCCAGCAATTCCATTCAAGAGAGATGAAAAATGTATTCATAAAAAAGGTTTCATAAGAATGTTTGTAACAGCGGGGCACCTGGGTGGCTCAGTTGGTTAAGCGGCTGCCTTTGGCTCAGGTCATGATCTTGAGGTCCTGGGATTGAGCCCCAGATGGAGCTCCCCACTCATCAGGGAGTCTGCTTCTTCCTCTCCCTCTGCTTTCACACCCCGTCCTGCTTGTGCTCTCTCTCAGTCAAACAAATAAAATCTTAAAAAAAAAAAAAAAGTTGGGACACCTGGGTGGCTCAGTTGTTAAGCGTCTGCCTTCAGCTCAGGTCATGATCCTAGGGTCCTGGGATAGAGCCCTGCATAGGGCTCCCTGCTCAGCGGGAAGCCTGCTTCTCCCTCTCCCACTCCCCCTGCTTGTGTTCCCTCTCTCCCTGTGTCTCTCTCTGTCAAATAAATCAATAAAATCTTTAAAAAAAATTTTTTTTTGTAACAGCCCTACTCACAGTAGGTCCCAAACTAGAAATAGGCCCAGTTTCTATTGATAGGAGATTGGCTAAACCAACTGGAATACCCATATAATAGAACAGCACAGCAATAAAAAAGATCAAACTATAGATAGCCACAGCAACTTGGATAAATTTCAGAAACATTATGCCAAATGAAAGAAGGCTTACATAAACATGTGCATACCATATAATCCCATTTATGTGACACTTTAGAACAAGCAAAACAAATCCACAATGAAAAAACTCAGTGTTGTGGCCTCTGGCGTGGTGTGGGTGGAGCCTGGGACGGAACATGAGGGAATCTTCTGGGATGATGGAAATGTTCTGTCTTATTCAGAGTGGTAGTCACATATGTAGACGATCACCAAAATGTGTAATCTGAACACTTGAAATCTGTGTATTTTATTATATGTAAATTATACCACACACACACACACACACACAAACCCCAGAAAGAACAGCTGGGAAGAAGATAAAGAATCCAGAATTAGACAGAAATACATATGAAACTTTAATTTGATAAAGATGTCACTGCAAATGAGTGGGTAAAAATGGATTGTTTAATACATGATATGGAAGTAACAGGAAAAAAGCAGGTTGGAACCACATGTCTCTGCCGACACCAGCCCTAGTTGTGGATGGATCAGAGACTTGAAGGTAAATAAATGAAACCGGGAGAGTACTGAAGCACACATCGGTAATTCATGATTCTGAATCTGGAACTTTCTCAAAATGATTCACACGCCTTGGAAGAAAATACTAACATGACCTCTAAAATTGAGCAGGTCTGATTGGAAACAAATTCCACAAATACAATAAACATTTTGTATAGATGAGGCCACAGGTCAATTTTTTTTATCAATAATCCAAAAGGAAAATGGGCACAGGATGTGGACAGATGGCTCACAGAGTGTATATTCAAATGGCTTCTAAGTCCATGCTCAATGACAGCTCAAGAAATGCCAATAAAAACTACGTCAAGTTACCATGTTCCCCTATTGGATGATATAGACCACATTTTTTTTTTTTTTGGTAACATCCGTGTCGGTAAGAGGATAGGGTGGCAAGCTCTCTCACACATTGTTGACAATGGTATAAATTGTTACAGTTCTTGGAAAGACAATCTGGAGATATCTATCAAATATAAAACCGCACATACCCTGTGACCCAGCCATTCAACTTCCAGGAATTAATTCAACAGATACACTTCCACATGTCCAGAAAGACGAATGACAGAGATATACAGTGCAGCCTTGTTCACAGTGGCAAATAATGGCCATCAAAAGGAGGCTGGTTGAATAAATGACCGTGTCTGGTTATAATGGAATTCCATGAAACTGCCTGAAGTGCACCCAAGTGGATTAATGTGGTCCCTCAGAACGTGGACTCTGCAGCCAGAATGCCAGGGTCCCAACCCCAGGTCTGTCACTTACCGGCTATGTGACCTGGGGCCAGTTACCTGACCTACCGGTCTGTGCCTCTGTTTCCGTATCTCTAAAGTGGGATTAGTAATTAGCAATAATAGTAATAATAATGCCACCTACCTCAAAAGGTTATACTGAGGGTAAATGAGTAAAAAAACAGGTTTTAAGACATTTTGACCAGTGTCTGGCACATGATAAGTATGTGTAGACTATAATTATTACAAATCTGAAACAATCTCAAAAATAGATTAAGTACGAAAAACAAAAACAAGATGCTGTTCCAGTTGTATAAAACTGGGGTGTGCAAGATAGTTCTAAATATTCATACTTGTGTCAGGGCGCCTGGGTGGCTCAGTCGTTGGGCATCTGCCTTCGGCTCAGGTCATGGTCCCAGGGTCCTGGGATCAGGCCCCGGATCGGGCTGCCTGCTCAGCGGGAGATCTGCTTTTCCTTCGCCCACCCCCCCGTTCGTGTTTCCCCTCTCACTGTGTCTCTCTCTGTCAAATAAATAAAATCTTAAAAAAAATAAAATAAAATAAATAAAATAAAAAATAAATAGTCATACTTGTGTATGCATAAGAAATCTCTAGAAGGAGGGACCGGAAACTAGAGGTTGCGTCTGAGGAGAGTGATCAGGGATGGGAGACAGTTCTCACTGAGTAACTTTTATACTTTTAAATATATTTTTTACGAAGTGCACATATTATCTATTCCAAAATTTATAAAATTAAAAGTACATTTTTTGAAAAGAAAGTCCCTTGGGGTGATGGAACTGTTCTGTGTCCCGGTTTTAGGTGTGGTTAGACAAATCTATATGTGTGCTGAAATTCATGGAACTGTACATCAAAAGAAAAAAGCAAATTTTACTGTCAAATAATTAAAAAAAAAAAAAGTCCCTTTGGCTTCAATGCATAATACAGAGCAAGCCAGAAGCCAGGAGGCCAGTGAGGAGGTGGCTGCATTTTGGAAGTAAAGAAACTCTTAGAGCCCAGGGAAGGAGCAACAGTAGCGGAGACCCAGAGAAGAGAATTCAGAACTGTACAGGAGAAAAGCTTGCACTTCATTCTTTCATGAAACACAGCCTGACTTAGCACACACTGTTTGCTGGGCACTGGACATGCACCCACTCGGCCTAACAATCCCAGCAGATGGGCCTGATTGACTAGGGCTGTCAGGTCTCAGCTGGCCTGGGCCAAGATGGCTGGGGCGTCTCTCCATGGTGGTCTTTCAACCCCCAGCAGGCTGGCCGAGGTTGTTCTCACGGCAGCAGTGATGGGGTTCTAGAGGGAGCAGAAGCACGCAAGGCCCCTTGAGGCTCCTGAAAGCTCAGAAGTGGTCCATCATCACCTCTGCCCACATTCTATTCATCAAAGCAAGTCATAAGGCCAGGCCGGATTAATGGGGTAGGGAAATCACCTCTCCCGCTTGACGGAATGAATTGTAAAGTCCTACTGCAAAGGACATGGAAATAGGGGCAAGGATGGAGAACTGGGGCCAGTTTTGTGATCATTCTGCCACAGAAGGGAAGTCCTGACTCAGGTCCAGCAAAAAGCACAGCTGACCGGTAAATGCTTGTTGTGTTAAAGCCAACTGCTGAATTTGGGAGATGGTTTGTTACAGAGCAAAATCTGACCGATACACCTTCTCCATCGCATGGGGTCTATTTGAGGAGTGGTGGGAAGTTCCGTGTGACTGCAGCATGGTAGGCTGCCAAAAGATGGGGAGAGACATAAGAATGGCTGGGTCTACACGCTTTCTCGTCCCCTGGACTGGCAGGATGGGGACAACAGGCGAGGGGCCGTTATTCCTTCCTACAGGTGAGAAAGACGGGCCGACAGAAGGCACACATGCACCCAAAACCACACAGCCGGTTTGCCTGGGCAGGGATTGAAACCAGGGCTTTCCCAGCTGGGCCCAGAAAAGCCAGGGTAGAACAGGGAGCTCAAAGGTACTTTCTCCATCTCTTAAAACCCAAAGGCCAGGGGCACCTGGGTGGCTCAGTCGTTAGGTGTCTGCCTTCGGCTCAGGTCATGATCCCAGGGTCCTGGGATCGAGCCCCGCATCGGGCTCTCCGCTTTGCGGGAAGCCTGCTTCTCCCTCTCCCACTCCCGCTGCTTGTGTTCCCTCTCGCACTGTGTCTCTCTCTGTCAAAAAATAAATAAAATATTAAAAAAAAAAAAACCCAAAGGCCATCACATATCCATAGAAGAATGCTGGACACAAGTGGGTGCTGAAATCGCCGAAACTCCCCTTGGGACCTACGCTGCTGCAGGACTACACTTATTTATTCTTCCAATTTGAATTATTATTTTCTTTCCTCCAAAAATTCCCTGGGGCTCCCTCTATATCATTAGCAGCAAATGGATTTGCAGGTGTTTAATTAGGCTAGAAAATTATAGATAGCCCGGAGCCTTGACCAGGACTCTCCCCTCCTGGGGAGGCCCTCAGCCCAGGAAATCAGGCCAGTTCCAGGGAAAGGGCCTCCCTGTACGGGTACCTGTAAAGCCACTCAGTTGCCACTGACCTTGTGGCTTTGGACTAGCTGCTCCCCTCTCCGGGCCTCGAGCTCCTGGTCTGCACCTTGAAGGGCGGACAAGGTGAGAAGTGGTGTGGTGGGATCTGAGACAGCAAGGAGACAGTGTGAACAAACTGGCATTGCCCGTGGGTGGACCCACCATGGCTGTGCCGAGTGCATTACAGCCCCGGAGGTTGCGAGGTGGCCGTGAGGAGCAGGCAGGACCCACACGGCAGGGAGGACATGGGAGGGGCTCTATCCTCTCTTAGAAAGGGCAGATGATCTGGTTGACCAGCAATCCTACTCATGCCCGATGGCCCATAGTCAGCACTGACTCACTTCAGCTTCTCGGCACTCCTGGGGGGAACGTCTGCTAGCCCCCCTTCCACCATTCACAGCAGGTGTGAAGCATGGGCAGTCGGACCCGGGCCTCCAGGCTCTTTCCACAAACCTGCTGAGTGTTGGTGGCAGGCCACCTACAACCATCCAGGACTGGACGTTCTGCATTTGCCCCTGCTCTCTGCTCCAGCCGCCGCATCCCTGGGGTGCCCTCGCCCTCTGGCTTTTGGCGGTTCCTCAGGTGGGAAGCCACAGCAGTTGCTGGGAGGGTGGGAGGAGAGAGAGGTTGGGGATTTATTGCTGGGTTCCCTTCCTGTTGGACCAGCTTGCTTCCTCCAGCAAAGCTGGCTGATCAAACTGGTTCCCGGCAAAGCCGTTTCCCACCCGTCGGTCTCTGCAAATCTCTAGAGTCAGTATCTAGCATTTTCCTTTAATTTTCTGTAAAACCTTGCTTTTAAAAAAATCGAATCTGGTTTTTTAAAAATAAAATTTTTATTTTAGAACAGTTTTAGATTTACAGAAATCTTGTGAAGGTACTTCAGAGATCGACTCACTTCTTAAACTTCATTTTAAAGGGAAACTTTTCATTGTACCTGCAAACGGAAAACCAGCACCACTTGCCTCACATTGACTTTAATCTTAAAAATGAACACTGAAAACAAAACAATGTTATTAAATTTTAAAAATTGAAATAAAAAATTAACAGCGCCAGAGGAGTACTAATAAATCTGATTGATTTATTAAAATGCATTCTGTGCAGAATTGGCCGGGATCTCTGAGCATGTGTAGACAAAAGAGGAGGCAGGCTATGAAGCCCTTCACAGTCCAAGGCCATGGCCAGGCGTCAGGTGGTTTTCTGCCCTGACCCACATCAACGGCCCTGCTGAGAGTTCCTGGGAGGAATGAGCCAGCCATATAGCACAGCCAGCACTGATGAAGCACCTGCCTCTGAGGGGGGGGCTGGGAGGGGTTGGGGGAGGTGGTGGGGGCAACGCTCTGAGGACTTGCATCTATTAGCTCATCAGAGCCTCAAGACAACCTGATGAGGTGTTAAGTACTACTACTATCTCACTTTTTAGATGGAGAGATTAAGGCTGTTCGAAGAGCTGGTTCAAGGCCACAGGCAGAAGCCATGCTGTGGCAGGGGTGGGGGTGGGGGAGAGGCACGCTCACACTTGCAACCCCTGTGCTCTGTTCCCGAGAGCAGAGAAAGCAGGGACTGTCTTTAAAAGGGGATTCCAGGAGGAACTCCTCAGTTTTATTTCCACCCCACCAACTTTGTACTCTGAAATTCCTCGATTACATAGAAAAGGTGAAAGCCTAGAAATGAACCCCCTATATCCTTCTCCAAGATTCAACAATTATTAACATTCTCTGTATGCATGTATGTATTTTCCCATTTTGAATTGAAAGAAACAAATCTTCTCCGCCATGTGTCCTTGGCAATAATACCAGGTTTGATGTGCTTGTTATTTTTTTTCTAAATACATTCAAAAATAAATACATTACTGTGAAAGTGAGGAGATATTTGCCCATGCATCTCCTAAAAGCATCCTGTGCACTCCTACAGGTATGACTGCCATATACTGGGAAAATCGGGCCTTGAAATAGGAGGGATCTCCATGGATCTCCGTGGTTATTTTCAACAAGGATGCCACCCAAGCCCACCAGCTCCCTCCAGTGACGGGGCTGGGGACTGCATGGGGAGGGTAATGTGGAGCCTGGGTGGGGAAGGCGGGGTGGGGGGGGAGAGATGTGAGCAGTGCAGACGTTCCCTGTGCGTGCACACTCTTCCTGCGTATGTGCAGGCACCCTCCCTCCCTTTAATCAGGTGCCTGCTCACTTGTCCCTCTCAGAGAGGCCAGCCACAGTGCCCTCACCCTGCCTCACCTGCTTCATCTGTCAAAGTGCTCAAACCGTGACACTGTTTTCTATGCTAGGCTATCAGCTCCACACAGGCAGGGACACGTGCCTCTTTACTCAGCACTGCATGGCCATGCCTGGTGCAGACCTGACACCAGCATGTGTTAAATAAACGATTGCTGGAGGAACAGATGAATGAAGGACTCCATGGCCTGGGGTTCAGATTCAGACTCGAGGCCTGGTGCCAACCCCAGGGACCATTTAGCCCTTGTCTGCAGAACCTCTGTGTTGGGGAGCTCAGTCCCTACATTCCTGAAAGGTGACCACATTTGAGGGTTTCTTTCTAGACTTTTTTCCATAGATATGATTTTTTTATGCCCCTTCAAAAGCTGAGACTTAGGTTTTTTTCACACAGGAATGAAATTCCCTGAGGAAAAGAGAGGGAGCTTTTGCTTAGCACAGGGAGCCTGCCAGGGACTCGGGGAGGGCAAGGACCCTCTGCTTTCTCCTGACCCCCATTAGGCATGTTTCTGAGCAGCAGCCCAGTTTCCCAGCAGGCTCGAGGTCCGAGGGCTCCTCATGCCCCCCACAGTTTGCTCTTCCTCACCACATTTCTCTACTGGTGAGGAGATGGGAACATCCTTCTTGGCTTGGGAGGCCTTGTTGACAAAATCCCAAGCTGGATGAGGCAGTGGAAAGTGCTCCAGATGAGACGCAGCTGTCCCGGGTTCTCTGCCACTGGGATTCACTGTGTAACCTTGGGCCTTGCCTTCCATACCTGTAAAATGGGGACAGTGAGATTGTTCTGAGACCAGGGATAAGAAAACATTCTAGGTCAGATTTCCAAGCCTCAGGGGCTGTCTGCAAATAGCAGCTGAACCACCCCATCCCCAAAGGCCTCAGGCACAGATCAGCAACAGAGAAACACCACAACCTGTTTTGCCCGAGCACGGACAGAATTCTGGCGGAGGAACCAGGCGAGGGGCCCCACGGCAGCCTAATTCTGAGCCGTCGATGTGATGCATAGAATAAATTAAGTTCATAACGTCAGAGCGGGCTGTGGCAACTTGGCCGCAAACCACTCTCCTTGGCCACCTTAGCCGGGGGCTAGCAGGGCTGCCCCTCGAGAGGCCCAACCCGGTGTCCGACACGTCCGCCTGACCTTCCCACGAGCCACGCAGAGTCTGGGCACCAGGCTTTTGCTTCGGCTGTGCTCCTGCCTGACATTCTTTCCCTTAGTGGTTCAGCCCCACAGTTTCTAATCCAGGAGAATGGGGTCTGGGTGGGAGTGGAGGCGTTCTTGGGGGTGAGGTGCCCAAGCCAGTCATCTGGGTTCAAGGCCCAAACTTGGGGTGAGAGCTGTCCCTGACATCCAAAAGGTCAGGAGAGAATTAATTCCTGGGCTCCATCAAGAATCTCTCCTATTGGGACCCTCACACCTGCATAATAACCACCCATCCTTCAAGTTCAGTATCAGGACACGTCCTCCAGGAAGCCCTGCTGGAATGGCCAGGATTCAGCCACCTGATTCCCCCAAGATCTTCAATGGTCACCCTGTGTGAAATTCCGGCATGCCGCTTGCCTCAGCACTTTTGTTTTGGAGCACGGTCCTTATTGCCATCTGCTGTGCTTTAGGTTTGCTTATTTGTTTATTTTCTGGCTCTCCTGCAAATGCAAGCTCTGTGAGGGGAGGGGCTTTGTCCCTTTTGTTTGCTTTTGTATCTCTGTGCCTAAACAGCACCTAGGAGCAGTCGCCTCAAATATTAACAAAGAATGGATCAAAGGAAGGCGCATGGCATACACAAAGCCTTGGAGGTGTGAAGGGGCGAGGAAGAAAGAAGGCGCTCCTGAGTGGAGTGTAAGATTGCAAAAGTGAGATCCTCAAGAGGCGAGGGGGGAACGGTTGTAGGACCTGAACTGAGAAGGGTCCTGAATGCCAGAGCCACCGTTGGGGTGGGGCCATGGCAGGGTGTTAGTTGGGAGGGCAACAGGTCCTCTCCGGGTTTGGAAAGACCTTTCTGGCTGCGTGGGAGGAAAGACTATGGGGGAGAAGAGTGGAAGTGGACAGAACAGTGAGGAGGCCGTGGAATTAGCCAGGTGAAGGAAGGTGGGCACCTAGCCCAGAGTGGGCAACATGGGGGGAGAGTCGTGGTGGAATCAGGAGAGTGGAGAGGAGGCCGGGACCAGGCTGGGGACTGACCAGCGGACAGTCTGTCAGACTGGGCTTCGCCTGGCAAGCCTCACCCCAAAGGGCTGCCCCACTGGCACAGGGAGCCGGAGGCTCCAGCCTGGACTCCAGGGATGCACAACACCTTCTGTTAATGGCAAGAAACCGGACCCACCCTTGCCTACCTAGTGTCTGCCATGTTGAGCGTGGAACAGGCAAGTTAACCCAGTGAGGGGAGCTCAGCTGACACAACAGGCCATGTGAGGGACAAATGAGACCATGGAAGAACCTTACTCTGCACAGGGCTGGGCACCTGGTCAGTGCTGCATACACTTACTGTTGTTATTATTACTCCCAGAACCTCAAAGTTTGTTTTATTATTATTATTTTTTAAGATTTATTTATTTGAGAGAGAGAGAGAGAGCGCGTGAGCAAGGAGAGGGGCAGAGGGAGAGAATCCGAGTGAGGAGCGGATGCGAGGCTCCATCCCAGGACTCTGAGATCATGACCTGAGCCGAGATCAGGAGTAGGCCACTCATCCGACGACGGGGCCACCCAGGCGCCCCCCAGAACTCAAAGTTTACAAAATATTAAGCCCCTCCTCATACTCCTCACAGGGCCCTGTGAGGTGGGGTCTCTTCTGCCCTGGGGAGGAGGGGTTACGGGCAACTGTATGCCACTTACAGAGCTGGTGGGAGGATTAACTGAAAGCAGGTAAAGTGCTGGAAAAGAGCCTGGAGCCCAGCAGGTGCTTGGTAAGTGCTAGTGATCAACACACAAGTCAGGCACTTTTACCAGCAATGAGCTCCCGCGGTGAAAAAATGAGCCCACCGAAGCCTGGAGAGATTGAGACTTGCCCAAGGTCACAGGGCAAGTGGCTTGGAGAGGATTCTTGAGATGGGAAACAGGTGACTTCCCGTAGCTGGGGCAACGCCAGAAGTAGGTTCTGATGAGGGGGCTGGGTTCAGGAGAGGGTCTCTGGGGAGGGGCAGCGAGACAGCAACACAGAGGGCTGGGGCCACAGTTTGGGCTTTGGCACTTTGGGCTTCCTCCACTCCTTCCCAGCTTTGCAGCCTGAACCCAGTGCCCTCCATCCCTGCTTACCCACCCAGTGGGCCCTCCCAGTCCAGCTCCTCGCCTTACAGACAGGGCAACCAAGGCCGGACAGGGTTGCAGGGTGGAGGTGCCTGGGTCAGACCCACCACGTTCTCATCCCAGCCCTGCCACTTACTAGCTCTGTGACCCTGGCCAAGCCTCTTACCTACTCTGATTCTCCCTTTCCTCATCTTCTATGATCCGTCAAAAGTGTTTACCCTGCACCAGGCACTGAGCTAAAGGCTTTGCGTGTACCATTCCATCTATTGTTGACAACAGTCCCATTTCATGGGCTCCTAACACATAACACGCTCAGAAACACGCAGCCACAGAGAAATATACCACAGCTTTCTTCTCATGGGTATACCCAGGTACCTAAACCCCAATTACCAAAGGCACGTACGACCCCCTAACCAAGGCATCCGTGTTCACACTTACATTCAAGCAAGCAGTAAGATAACATCTGACAACGGACACACACTCATGCACACCCACATGTACACACTCACAGCATATGTCCAAGCGCATAGGGATGCAGCTCCCCTCCCAGGATCGCGTATTTGCAGAAATCTCCTCTATGTTCTGCACTCTACACCCAAGCACACATGGCCATATACAGTCGTGCTGAAACACGCATCGCCACCCAGCAGTGGGATCACACACGGACGTGCCAAATCGCACACGTGCTGCAGTCATTCCCCCATGTGGGCTGGTTAGCTCTGGCCTGAGGCTGGGAGGACATCTCCTTGGAGACAGGCTGGAGGCCCCCAGCAGGACCTGGGAAAGCAGGCCACTGCCTCCCGCCAGAGCTCAGGCCTGGAGGGGAAGAGAAATGATGTGTCTGCTGGGCTCCTGGGTGGAGGGTCCTGGGTGGGAGAAGTCCTCTTAGGCTGATTCCCGGCTCCCATTTTCTTCTTTCCGCTATGCTTTCAGACCACCGGGCCCCCGGCCCCCCCGGGCCCCCCGGCCCCCCGGGCCCCCCGGGCCAGGCCCCAGCAGTTGCTCCAGCCGCCCTTGGCAATCTTGTCCCTAAGTACTAAGAACAAGCATTGACCAGCATCTGCTGAGCACGAGGCCAAACAGGGAGAACTCCAGGTCGGGGGCCTCCCCGGCTCTGGGAAGCCACCTCCTTGGCACGCCAGGATAAGGCCTCCAGGTCTGAAAGCTGTAGACACCAGTGGAACAGCTCGTTTCCCAGCCCCACTTCCAGGTCCTAACAGGCTGTGGCCCTGTTTCCATGTGGTCCAGGGGGAGGTGGCAACCCTGGCAGGTGCCTGGGGAACCCCAGGCTCCTAAAACCTCGGATCTGAAGGAGTTAAGTATCTCAGGCTATCCCAGGTCCCGCAAGACAATGGTTGGAACTGGTGCCAAGGGTTTAAGAGATTACAGCAGAGAAAAACCTTCAAAAACTCAGAAACCTCCACACTAGGCCGATTGTCTTTAAGAATTCAGCACAACAGCCAAGAGCAGATAGAACGCAGGTTTAAGAGCATGAAACCATGCCAGGCCTGCGCCCTGGGGTGTCCCCTCAGGGCTGTGGGACCGCTTCTCCTGGGACTCTCAGAGTGAGGTTGGACAAATCCTGCTCATCTCTGGGCCTCAGGCTCCCCGGCTGCTGGACACGAGGGGAGATTTTCAGACTGTGTTCCCCATTTGGGGAGGGGGCTTGGGTGGAGGAATGCCAGCTACGCAGAGCCCTAGGATTCCTCTTCGCCCTGCAACAGAAGCCCTCAGGGTGACCACAGGCTGGCCAGCCTTATTTCTTCTTCCTGGACACACAGGAAGACTGAATTTCTTACCTTACTTGCCACCGTGACAAAAGCCGGTAAGTGGGATTTTTGGAAGGGGTGTTGCAGAAGGAGCATACGCTGCTCCCAGGCCGAACTTTAAGGCCCCTGGTGTGACACTCTACTCTTTCCCCGGCCGCCCGCAGCGGCAGTGGTGAGGTTACATTATAGACAGTGGCATTTTAAGATGGAAGGAACGTGGGGCCCTGAGTCGTCATGTGGATGAGAGATGCTCAGGAGAGCCACTGACCCACACTGTATTTGTGTGAGCAAGAAATAAACTTGTATGGTGTTACCCCTCTGAGATTTCGGGCTTTGTTACCTTAGCAGAGCCCAGACTGGCGTGACTAACGTATTCCTCTTGGGGAGATTTCACATCTCGAGGCTTCACGCAGATTTTTATTTTTTAATTTTTATTTTATTTTGTTTTTTTCTAAGTAGGCTCTATGCCCAACATGGGGCTCAAACTCACCACCCCGAAATCAAGGGTTGCATGCTTTACCGACTGAGCCATCCAAGCACCCCCAGATTTTTATTGAGGAAAGAACTCTGTGACTAAAACCCCACATCCAAGATGTCCCCTCTCAAGGTCTCCAAGCTCTGATGTTTTGAGAGTCTATATTTGGAGAGCTGTGTGGCAGTGGGAGCCAGGAGTCTTGAGCTTGGTCATATATTCTGGCTGTGTGGCCTTGGGCAGGCATCAGACTTTTCTGAGCCTCAGTGTCCTCACCTGTAAATTACAGTAGAGGCAGTGATACTTCACCCACAGGGGTGTGGTGAGGACCCAGAAGGAACTGTAAACTGTAAAGGTAGGAGATGGTGCTTCAGGGAATACACTTTACCTCATTATGCACATTCCACCCCCCAGCCCGTTAGGGGGGTTAGGACAGAGATAGACTGTAGGGCTTTATTTCTAAGTGGGGTACCTGGGAGTCCTGAAATTTCCTTCATCTTGTCACCGAATGAGTCACTGCTCTAGCCGCAAAGGGTCCAGCAGCAACACATGGAAGTCCTTGCATCCGGGTGTGTACACGGGTGGGGACACGTCCTGCCCTGTGCTGAGCCCTGGGCCACAAGGCTAATGTCTGCTCCCATTCCCCTGCCTTCCCTACAAAAGTAACTACCATCTAGAATTTTGTGTGAATTATTTCCTCAGTTAAAAAAAAAACAACAAACTTGTATTACAGATCACATGTGTATGAAAACCTAAACAATACAGTTCATTTTTGCTTGTTTTGGGGTCTTGCAAATGTTGGATCATGTTGTATGCAGTCTTCTGCAACAAGCTTTCTCACTCAGTATTGTTTCTAAGATTCTTTCACATAGTTGGCTGCGGCGACGCTTGATTCATTTCCACGGCTGTGTAGGATTTCATTATATGGACATGGCATATAATTTATTAATTTATTAATTCACTTTCCTGCTAAGGACATTAGCTTGGTTTCTAAGTTTTTGCCATTCTAAGCAGCACTACTGCGGACGTCCCTGAACCATTCTCCTGGTGCCTCGTGTGCATGAGTTTCTCTAGGGTTTACACTCAGTAATGAAATCACAGGTTCCAAAATGGTTGCAGTTTTCACTGCATTAGGAGCATAGACGAATCCCTGTTGCTTCACACCTTCACCAATACTTGTCACTGTCACTACTTACTCTTCTGTAGAAAAATCTCATTGCGGTATTAATTTGCATTTTCCCGAGGATTACAATGTTGAACATCTTTCCTTCAGGCTTATGTTCCATTCATATTTCCTGTTGTGAAATGTTTATTTGTATCTTTTTCGTTAAAAAAAAATTGAGCTGTTTCAGGATGCCTAGGTGGCTCAGTCGGTTAAGCATCTGCCTTCGGCTCAGGTCATGATCCCGGGGTCCTGGGATGGAGCCTGCTTCTCCCTCTCCCTCTGCTGCTCCCCCTGCTTGTGCTCTCTCTCTCTCAAATAAATAAATTAAATCTTTTTTAAAAATTGAGTTGTTTGTCTTCTCTTATTAAATTATAAGAATTCTTTATGTATTCTGAGTGGTAATGCTTTGTTTGTTATGTGTGCTGCCTTATATCCTCCCAATTTCTAACTGGTCTTTTCAATAGTCAGAAAAAAATTAAGTTGGAGGAAGCAGAGACTATGCATGGTGATAAACACCTTAACCAAAACAATAACAACAAACATTGTTAATATTAACATCCTCAAAGAAATAAGAAAAAATATTGCATCCAAAAAAAAAAAAAAACAACAAGATACTATAAAGAAGGAGTGGTCAGAGAACAAATAAGGAGCTCTTGGAATTATAAGAAAAAAAAAAAGCTACTCTGTAGGGGGTTGAAGAAATTTTTTCAGAATGGAGAACAAAAAGAGGTGGAAAAAAATATATATATATATATAAAGACTGTAGAGGGGCTCCTGGCTGGCTCAGGCAGCAGAGCCTGCAACTCTTGGTCTCAGGGTTGTGCATTCAAGTCCCACATTGGGCGTAGAGATCACTTAAAAAAGAAAAAAGAAAAAAGAATGCAGAAGACCAGTCCAAGAGGACCAGTATTGAAATAATTCAGGAGAGTCAGAAAGAGAAGAGAAACCAACAACAATAACAGAGAAAATGGAGCTGAGGAAATCATTATAGAGGTAGTTCTAGAAAATTATCCCCAAATTGAAAATGAGTTTTCAGAATGAGAAGGCCCACTGCATGCCCAGCACAACGGATGGAAACGGATTTACTCCAAGACATTTTGAGGATACAGGAGGCTAAAAGCTCCCAGAGAGAAAGAACAGGGTTCCTATAAAAGATTAGGAAACAGAATGACATTGATGGGCGCCTGGGTGGCTCAGTTGGTTAAGCAACTGCCTTTGGCTCAAGTCATGATCCTGGAGTCCCAGGATCAAGTCCCGTGTCAGGGTCCCTGCTCTGTGGGGAGTCTGCTTCTCCCTCTGACCCTACCCCCTCTCGTGCTCTCTCTCTCTCTCTCAAATAAATAAATACAATCTTAAAAAAAAACAGTAAAAATATTTAAAAACATAGGAAACAGAATGACATTGAAATTTTCAACAGACACTAGAAGACAATAGAGCAAGCTTTCAAAATTCAGAAGGAAAATTATTTCCAACTTAGAATTCTATACCTAGTCAAATTATCAATTAAGTGTGAGGCACTGTTAGAAATGCAAGGTCTCCAAAAATATACCTCAAATACTTCCTTCTAGAAGCTATGATGTTCCTCCAAATCTAACGGTGAGTATAAAAAGAGGAACACGTGGGATCTGGGAAGCAAGAGATTTGACATAAGAGAAAAGTGCAGGGAAGCCTTCAGGTGACAATGAAGGGACAGTCCAGGATGAGAGCTGAGCAGCTGGCCTTGCCATCCACCTGTCCGGGCAGAGCAGTCAGAGATCTGCAGGGACTTCTTCCACACGAGTAAGTCAGTAAATACTTAATGTGGGTGATCGTATTTAGAGGAGATTTACAAAAACTGAGGGAGAGTTTGGGGACAAATAGGGATGAATACATAGAAAATGAAGCAAAGAATAAAACAATAAAACAAAAAAAATCTATTAATTCCAGGAAAGACACAAAGTTGTGCAGGAAAAAATTCATCACGGAACACTGGGAATAGTATTTGTTCTGTTATGATCACATCAAAATCCTTCCAGGTTATGCCACCAAAAGCACAGGCAACAAAGAAAACATGGAGAAATTGGCTATATCAAAAATAAAAACTCAACAGAGTGAATAAGCTACCCATGGAAGGGGAGAAAATATTCACAAGTCATATATACAATAAGGGGCTAATATCCAGAATATATAAACAAACAACTTGATTTAAAAAATGGGCAAAGGACTTGAATAGACATTTTTCCTAAGAAAATATACAAATAGCTAAGAAGCACATAAAATGATGTTTAACATTACTAATCGTCAAGGAAATGCAAATCAGAACCACAATGAGATACCACTGCTTACCCGTCAGAATGGCTACTATCAAAAAAAGTAGGGGCACCTGGGTGGCTCAGTCATTAAGCGTCTGCCTTTGGCTCAGGTCATGATCCCAGGGTCCTGGGATCGAGCCCTGCATCAGGCTCCCTGCTCCACGGGGAGCTTGCTTCTCCCTCTCCCACTCCCCCTGCTTGTGTTCCCTCTATCGCTGTGTCTCTCTGTCAAATAAATAAAATCTTAAAAAAAAAAGTAAAAACAAAAGCAGAAAAGAGCAAGTGTTGGGGAGGATGTGGAGAAATCGGAACCCCTGTGCACTGTCGGTGAGAATATAAAGTGGTGCAGTCACTGTGGAAAACAATGTGGCAGTTCCTTAAGAAAATTAGAAGTAGAATCATTATATGATCCAGCAACTCCATTTTTGGGTATATACCCTAAATTAATTGAAAAACGGGGACTGGAAGAGATACTTGTACACCCATGTTCATAGCAGAATTATTCACAAGAGCCAAGAAATGGAAGCCACCCAAGTGTCCATCAGTGGATAAATAGATAAACAAAATGCGGAATACACACACAGTGGAATAATGGGGGGTTTCCGTAGTGTAGCGGTTATCACGTTCGCCTGACACACACAGTGGAATATTATTCAGCCTTATAAAGGAAGGAAATTCTGCAATATGCTACAACACAGATGAACACTGAAGACATTATGCCAAGTGAAATAAGCCAATCATAAAAGAGCAAATAACTAAGGGGCCCCTGGCTGGCTCATTGGGTGGAGCGGGAGACTCTTGATCTCAGGGTCGTGAGTTTGAGCCCCATGGTGGGTATAGAGATTATTAAAATAATAATAATTATAGTAATAAACTTTAAAAAAAGAGCAAATATTGTATAATTCCACTTACATGAGGTACCTCGAGTTGTCAAATTCATAGAGACAGAAAGCAGAATGTGGTTGTCAGGGCCTGGGGAGAAAGGGGGATGGGAGCTACTGTTTCATGGGTACAGAGCTTCAGTTTTGCACGATGCAAAGAGCTCTGGATGGACGGTGATGATGGTGCACAACAGTGTGAGTGTACTTCATGCCACTTAATGAACTTAAAAACAGTTAAGAGTACACATTTTGCATTATGTATATTTTACCATGATTAAAAGTAATTTACAAATTAAAAAAATTTTTTAATCACATAATCACAATGATATTGGAAGGATGAGTGGGGGGGTTGACTCAGAGAGTGAGTCATGGGTGTCTGTCCGGCTATGTGTTTGGGGGTGCTGGTGTGTGTGAGAGAGCTAAATCCTCATCTTCATGGTGGGGAAATCAAAGAGAATGCCTCAAACTGAAAGATCAAGGCATAGAAATGAGTGAGTTATTTAAAGATAGGAGGTAAATAGCAAACAAAACAGCTGGAAGAGCTGTAAGTGTTTGTCCCTGGGGAGAAGGAAAAGGAGGTGGGGAGTGAACGACATAAGACTTTTCACAGTAAGTCTTGCAAAACTATTTGATTCTTGAGACTATGAGAAGTAAAACTTTGATAAGAAAAAATGAAGTAAAAACAAAACCCAAACAAAAGCACATGGAAAATTGCTGAGCCTCCCCTAGAAATCCCTTTGACTCAGGCAGTGGGCACCCAGGTCCTGGGCGGCCTCCAGGTCGCCTTGAGGAACTCATTGTCATGGATGGAGCGGTCAGGGCTCCTGCCCTCCATCCTTTTCCCCCACATTAAATGAAGGACACAGAGCTGGGGACCCTTAGAGAAGCAAGACCCATCTGGATGGATGGACAGAGGAGCACTGTTTATTGGAATAGCCATGAGGTTCTTTAATGTGTATTGGAAAAATACAATTAGCATCTCAAACCTGTGATTTCGTGGAGATTATTGCTTAGGATGAAGCTAAGTTTATTAAGTGAAAGGATTTAAAGGAAAATTGAGGCTGACAGGAGAGGAAGTAAGTGAAAAGGGAAGAAGTCATTCAGGGAGGGTGAGAAGGACTGGTCATGGAAAATACTGACCTAGTCCAACCCCTCATGTGAGGGACAGGGACACCAAGCCCTGAGAAGGAAAGGTACCTTCTCAGTGTCCAACAGCAAGGCAGTGAAAGAGGGAGGTGTGACTCCAGCTCTCCTCAGAGCACATGACCAAGAGGCAAGAAACCCAGGCTGGACTGGTCCTGCGCTGCCTGTGGTCTGCTGTGAAACCCTGGAACGCCTTCATCCTCTCAGGTCCTGGGTGTCTTCATCTGCGTAATGAAGGGGCTCTGCAGCTAACAGCAATGATGTTCCTGGTAATTGTAGATAATCATTATGCAGTGTGTACTCCCTACTCTTACGGAAACAAAAACAGCAATAGCAAAGTCTCATACAGGGTGTGCTATGCACTGAAAACTCTTCTGAGAACTTTATATATGCTTAGTTCATCCTCACTAATTCTGTGAGATAGTGTGGCAACCCGTCTCCAAGAGCCCCACGGTGATTTTTGCCTTCTGGCTGTCATGCTCCTGTATGGGCCTTTTCCACATGGATGAGAGCTCACCTGGGTAACCAGTAGGATATTGCAGAAATGATGTAGTGCAGCTTCCATAGTTAGATCATAAAAAGACATTGTGACTTCCTCCTTGCTTTCTCTGTCTCTCTCTTGAATCAGTAACTATGGGGGAAGCCGGCCGCCATGTTGTAAGAACACTCAAGCAGCCCCATGGAGAAATTCGAGTGGTGAAAAAACGAGTCATCCTGCCAACAGCCAACATGAACTTGTCAACCACGTGAGTGAGACAACCCAGACCCCCCCAGCCTCAGTTAAACCTTCAGAAGACCACAGTCCCGCTAACATTGTGACCCAACTGAGCTCCTCCCAGATATCTGACCCACAGACGCTGTGAGAGATAATAAATATCTATTGTTGTTTTAAGTTGCTAATTTTTGGTGTATTTTGTTATGTAGTCATAGATAATTAATACTGTTAGGTAACACTGTCATCCCCATTTCATAGATAAGGATGTTGAGGCACAGAGAATTCAGACACCTTGACCCAGATCATACAGTTAGCAAGTGATTTAAACTCTAGCAGTTTGGATCTATATAAAGTTCACGTAATGAATTAGAATCCCTTTTTTTTACAGGAATGAAGATACTCTGTCTAGTCAGAAAGAGAGAGAAAGAGAAAGAAATACAGAGCAACAGTGGCAAAGATAAATGGGCGATCCGCACAGTGCAGCATGAAGGATTTGGGCTAGACTTCTGTAAAGTGAAGGTCATGGACAGTGGGAGGGCTCTGCTGCCCTTACAGCTCAGCTGTGATTAGCTGAGGTCGCTGGTCTGTTACCCTAGCTGGGTGGGTGACATAGCCTTGGGCACCTGGGTCTGGGAATCTGACATCCTGAGTAGCCCCATCTGAGGTTCTTATTACCCTGCACACTCACTGTCTGGCCCCAGATCAGAGATTCTCAAAGGCAAGGACGTAGTCTTGCTTATCCATGCCCCTCACCTGGCATAAGGCCAGTCAAGGGAGCCTGGGGAAGTGTATATAGAAGGTCTTCTGGAAAGCCCTGGCTGCGACCTCTCTAGAGGAGACTGGAAGGCTTCCCAGAGGAAGAGGCATTTGAGCTCAGGCCCAAAAGATGAAATAGAAGTCAGCCAGCGCACGAGTGTTCTAGGCAGAGGGTATAGACTCACAAAAGCCTAAGGCTCCAGTTCTTGGGGGGCCAGGGTGAGGGAGTGGAGTGTGCATGGACTGGGCCTCTGGCATTTCTGGAAGCAGGACATGGAGGCTTGGGAGGGGCACAGGGCCATGCGGACAGCAGGTGGAAGGTCACCTGTTTCCGTCTCATGGGGAATCCACTGCACTTGGGGTTGGGTTTGGGGATTTTCTTTGGAAACCCAGAAGTGGGCAACAAGGCCTATATGCTCGAGTCAGCCCAGAATGGAGAGAGAGTACAGGTGGGGACAAGGCACTCAGGCAGCAGAAGTTATACCTCACTCTCCCTTTGGTATCTGGCATCTGCCAAGAGCTGGGCTTTCTCCATTTGCCCCTCATTGGAATTAACCATTTATGTGCCCTGAAAAATTCCCCGTTCTGCCACCTGGGTTCAAATGCTAGCTCTGCCATTTACTAGCTGTGTGACCTCCCCATTCCTTAGTGTGCTCATCTGTAAAATGGGATAAACATACGACCTGCCTCATAAGAACTAAATGGGTTAAAGCATTTAAAACACTTAGATGGGGCGCCTGGATGGCTCAATCGTTAAGCCTCTGCCTTTGGCTCTGGTCATGATCTTGCGCTCTCTGCTCAGAGGGGACTCTGCTTCTCCCTCTCCCTCTACCCCTCTCCCCACACTCCCTGCTTGTGCTCTCTGCTCTCTCTCGTTCTCTCTCTCTCTAACAAATAAATAAATAAAAGCCTTAAAAGAAAAAAATAAAGCACTTGGATGGTGCCTGACCCCCAGCAAGTGTGCAGTTAAGAAGTACCTATTATTATTACTTGATATATATATATATATATATATATTTGACTTGCCCTTTTAACTTTTTCAAGTATTTAGCCATCATTTATCTAATGCTTGTTATGTGCCAGGCCTTGTACTTATCCTCTGAAAATAAGGATGACATAGTCCTCCCAGGGGTACAGAACCTTCAGTAAGGCAGAAACAAATATTGGTCAAATGTGTCCCATGCCAGAGACCCAGAAATGCAGGACAGAGGCTTCCTGTCCTCAGGGAGGTCACAGGCTGACTAGGGAGATAGGGAAGCGGCCCACATTGGCTGGGGACTGAGAGGAGCCTGGAGAACCTCTGATGAGGGACTGTTGAGAAACGAGGAGTTGCCCATCTTGACAACTGGATCTGCAGGAGACTATATGAGCAAAGATCCCCCTTTGGAAGGGGAGGTCAATGAACACCTGCACTCAATCTTTATTCTTTGAGTGTTGGGAAGTCACCAGGGGTTTTTGAACAGGGAATTCTGTTTGAATAATAGAACATAACTAAGTTATTATGTACCAACTGTATGCTTCATGGTGCACATACATAATTTCATCTACTATAATCCTCACTGCCCTGTGAGATGAGTTCTGTCATCATTCCCATTTTAGATGAGGCAACTGAACCAGAGGTGGGAACCAGTTTCTTTAGATGAAGAAACTGAACCAGTGATGGGAAATAACCTGTGAAGGTTAACCTTAACCTCATATCACCCTGTTTTATTTTTTCTCATAGCAGTTATGGTGATCTGAAATTATCTATTTGTTTTCTTTTGTGTCTGTCTCTCCCAGGTAAGTCGTAAGCTGCAGGAGAACAAAGAGGGACCTCCTATATTTCTACACCGTATCCCCCGGCCTCAGATAATGCTGGGCACAAAGTGGGTGCTCCATAAGTTTTTGTTGAAAGCGTGCATGTAGTTCATTGCCTGTGTGTGGATGGTCTGTCTTCCCACCAGTCAGGGACTTCACCAGGACTTGTACCTTGTCTGATTCACCTTGGCACCCCTAGGCCCAGGAAGGGTTGGCACAGAGCAGGGCTGGGATATACTTGTTAAATGACTGAATGAACAAAGGCTAGAAGGGCTAATGGCACGAATGCCTACTGGGCTCTCTGGGGTCTGCACCCCTCTCCTATGAGGTAGCCACAGCCATTGCCAAGGGGCTGCCCTTTGTGGGAAGGAATAGGGCTCAGTAACAGTGACTTTCAGGCTTGGGACTAACAGCTCCCAAAACTAACGTCTTCTGCCCCTCTGCCATGGAGGTGAAGTGGCAGGAGGAGATGGGAGGGTGGACCTACACTGGGCCCAGACACCTGCGAGTCTGTCTCTTTTAGTGGCTGATGCCCTTGAACCTCATTCTCCAAAGAAGGTTGTGCCGGATCAGCCTCACTTACCAGCAGGCAGGGAAAACCTAGTCCCCAGTCTGCTCCCCACACCCTGCCATGGGCGAGGTGGGCCTGTGACCTTCCAGAGAAGGGGACTTTTCCTTTATTCAAAGAGTAGACAGAGGCCCTGGGCGTGTGTTCCCTATAACACATCCCTTTTGTGGATCCCCCCCAGCCCTCCCTTCTCTATCACAGCAAAGACTAGGTGTTGTCCTGCAGGTGCCCCTGATCGCCCCTTTGCCTGATGGAGAATGCTGACGAGGATGAATGTATAAAGTCTGTGTGCCAGGCCCAAGCCACCTGCCTCACATCCTCAGCCATGGTCACATGACCATGTAACATGCACAGAGGCACATGGGCACATTAACCAGCTACAAGCATGCATTGTATCTGGTTGGTAGCGGATGAGGGGCGCAGAGGTCCAGTGCAGCTCCCCGAGCTTCTACCTGATCTCACACGTCCCGGTATGCTGACCCTTATCCACCACCACCACCTCTGCCCCATGTGCACATTGAGCAGACCTGTGCACCAGGGAACATCTCCCCTCCCACCCAGGTTTACTCCTACGCACCCCTCAGCCTTCTATTAGCCTGTCACCTCCTCCAGGCACCCAGTGCTGCTTCCCCTGGCCTGTCTGCTACCTCTGGGGCAGGGACCTCGCCCGGCTCATCTCAGCATCTGCAGCGCCCAGCCCGCAAGCTGGTCCTCACCGGGGTCACCGCGCGCCAGCTTAGGGAGGAGTGGACCAAGGACAAGAGGGAGGAGGGAGAGGCGGCAGCGGAGGAGCGTGGGGGCGGAGGCGGCAGCGGGAGGGGGCGCGCGCGCCGGCGGCGGCCGCCCAGGGCCGGGGCCGCGCGCCCAGCCTGAGCCCGCCCCGCCGCCGAGCGTCACCGAACCTGCTTGAAATGCAGCCGAGGAGCCGGGGCGGGCGGCAGCGGTGGCGGCGGCGGCGGGGGCAGCGGCAGCCCCGGCGCCGCGGCAAGGACTCGGCGGGCTGAGGCGCGGCGGCTGCAGCCGCACGGGGTGCGCGGGGCGCGCCGGCCGGAGCCCGGGGCCCGCCATGGGCCGCCCCGAGCGGGGCGCGCTCCGGCCGCTGGCGCCGCTGCTGCTGCTGCTGCTGCTGCTGCTGCTGCGGCTCCAACGTCTCGCGGCGGCGGCGGCGGCGGCGGATCCACAGCGCGGCGGCCAAGGTGCGTGAGGCTGGTTCCCCGCCCGGCTCTGCGCCGCGGGAGCCGCCAACAAAGCGCGGCCCGGCGACCGGGTTGCGGGGTGCGCTGGGATCCCCGAGCCCGGGCCTGGGTGGGATAGGCTTCTTGGGACCCAGCTCTCCTTTAATTTGCCCTCGACCCCCGCCCCCATGGCTCCCGGTGTCGTTGGCTCTGCCTTCTGGCACCTGCTCCTGGGGGATGGGCCCAGTGGGGGCCAGGCGGGCGGGGAACTTTGTGAAGGGTGGGAGGTGGTCATTGATGGTTTCGGGTGGGCTGCGTGATTCTAGCCAGCGAGATTTATTTGACACGCACGCTCCGCGGCGGCGGTGAGCTGAGCCGGGCGACTTCCCCGCCTGACAATGCGTTTCCGGCGACCCCTGCGCGCG
Source organism: Zalophus californianus (assembly GCF_009762305.2). NCBI lineage: Eukaryota > Metazoa > Chordata > Mammalia > Carnivora > Otariidae > Zalophus > Zalophus californianus. The sequence continues at coordinate 42,743,457 of NC_045598.1, read as the reverse complement.
GCGGAGAAAGAGGGGCTGCGTGCGAGGGGGTTATGCCCGCAGCGCCCAGTGCGTGTGTCGCGGCGTGTTCGGGGGCTCCTTGTGGGGCTGCGTCTGCGTAGATCTCTGACTATGGGCCGTGAGTGCGGGTGAGTGTTCTAAATGGGGGTGTACCCAAGTCGTGTGACACCGACTGTGTCTGGCTTCTAGTGCCACGGAGCAGCCCGCCATCCCATTACCATTCTGCCCTCCTTCCGGATCGAGGGCGCGCGAGGCCCCCGAGGTCGTTGGCTCCATCATCGCCTCCTTTCTTTCACCCCAGTAGAGCCCTCCCCGCGGCCAGGACTGCACTGTCCGCGGATCCGGCTCACGCCCCCCTCTCCCCCGAGCAGGGCCGGTCAAAGAGTGCGAAGAGGACCAATTCCGGTGCCGGAATGAGCGCTGCATCCCCTCCGTGTGGAGATGCGACGAGGACGACGACTGCTCGGACAACAGCGACGAGGACGACTGCCGTGAGTGGCCGGCTGGGGAGGAAGGGAAAGGGGCGGGGAGGGGGGGTGCCGGCCACCTGCTTGGACCTCACTGCCAGGAAGCTGCCCTGGCGCCTCCTTCCTCAGCGCTGGGTGGCTCTTAGCGACCCAGCGTGAGCTGGGCGGCCAGTGTGTCCTATTGGGGTCCGGGGCAGAGCCCGGGGCTGGTGTGGCCCAGGCGGAGGGCGCGGTACGCCCGGGTTGCCGGGCCGGAACTGTGGGCAGGGACACGACCGTCCCTGCAAGCCTCTAGCTTCCTGCGTTTAGCCCTCCTGGACTCCTGCGTCTGCCCCACGGAACGCGCGGGTGTTTCAAAGTTCTAGGCAATTCTGGGCCTCGCCTTGCTGGTTGTTTTTTTTTTTTTCGTGAATGAATGGGCTCCCCGGGGCCCCTGATTGGCCAAGCGAGGACCACCCCATAGGCCCCCGTGGCCAGAGCGGCCAATCGTGGAGCGGGCGGGTGTGCAGTTTCCTGGCGCCGGGGATATAAGGACCCTGCCCTGGCCCCGCCCCGGCCACACCCCCGCGCGCTTCTTCTGGGAAGTAAGTGCCTGTGAGGCCCGGGCGCTGGCTGGCTCCCTCTGCTTTTCTGCCTAGTCACGGTGTAGAGTTTTCTGTGCCACCCTGGTGAGCGGACCACGCTCTCCTGCTGGCCCGGCGCGGGCATGAGTCATGGGGCATACCAGGAAGCAGGGCTCCAGGAGAAAGAGTTTGCTTCCTGGAGAGGGCCCAAGGATTCCGAGGCTGCACGTGAGCCTTCAGTTGGTGGTGGTGTGCACGTGGCAGACCCGCCTTTGCCTAGTGTGGTGCCGCTTGTACACCCGGGCCCTACAGCTTTGCAAGTTCTTTCTTGCGGTGCTTGTGGCTTCAGATGTTTGTGGGGGCAGAAGTGAGTTGGTAGGCAGTTGCTGTGAAGGAGTGTAGCTCCAGGAACAGAAAGGACTCTTTAGAAACAGACGCGGGTGGTCATACTCATGGTTACTGAGTGCTTGCTCAGTGCCAGGCCTGGGGCGCTTTGGAGAAGGGGCCTACCCCACAGGCCAGGGAGCACCGGGTCTGCAGGAGGGCAACAGGTGGACAGATCCACAGCACCACACAGTGGCAGGAGGGGTAGGGGGACACCTGGACAGGTATTGTTGAGTCCTTGAGGTTTGTCTATGGGCTTGCCAGTCAGCCTCTGGATTCATTCTCAGACGCAGTCCAAGGTTGGCTCTGTGTCTTGGGCGCATCTCCCCCTCCTGTCTTCATTTCCTCACCTGACCACCTGGGCTCATGATTCCTGGCTTTTTTTTTTTTTTTTTTTTTTTAGATTTTATTTATTTATTCATGAGAGACAGAGAGAGAGGCAGAGGGAGAAGCAGGCTCCCAAGGAGCAGGGAGCCTCATGCGGGACTCGATCCCAGGACCCTGGGATCATGACCTGAGCCGAAGGCAGACGCTTAACCATCTGAGCCACCCAGGCGCCCTCCTGGCTTGTTTTTGAGGACCAGTTCTAGTAGTGTCATTGGAAGTCACGCCACTCACACGTGCTGTTTGCCATGTGCCAGTCCCGTGGTGAGCGCTTATCTCACATAAACTTCTCCACTCTTCTCAGCAGGCCGATTTCACAGGCTAAAGAAACTGAGGCGCTGAGAGATTAAGCTACTTGCTCCACAGTTATTGACCTGCTAAGTAGAAGCTTGAATTTAATGCTTCAAGAAGCCTAATCATAACCTCATCATTGATTCCCTGGTGCTGTTGCAATGATGAAAATGGCAGTGCTGGGGTAAAATATAGGGAGTCTCACCCTGGGAGTTGTTCTGTGATCCTCTTACAGTGGGAGTGCCAAGGATGAGGCGGGGAAATAGAAACTGCAATTCTGGGTTGGTTTCACTTTATCTCCCTGGCTCCGTATAACAACAGTCTTGTGAGGGTTTTTTCTTGTCATCCCCGTTTGTAGATAGGGATGCTGTCTCAGAGACGTTGGGTGATTTGCCCAAGGTCACACAGCTGAGAGTGACAGAACTTGGTCAGGATGTCCATGTGCCTCTTAACACAGACAGCGGGGAGCGTGACGTGGAAGGACCCAAGAGCGTGATCCAGGAGCTAGAAAGCCATGCTCTGCATGTTGGACCTGTTGCTTCTCATCTCCATGTGAGCCCTCCATGGAGGAGTGAAGTAGCAGGTGTCCAGGTGACCCCTGATGGGACCAGGGGAGCTCTCATGGCCAATCGGGGCTCCTGCTTTCCTTCTGAGATGGAGGGGGTAGAGTCACAGGCGCAGAGTTAGTGAACAAAAGCAAATGAGGTTGAGGGCTTGGAGTGGAAAGGGTGGGAGCTCTGGTTTGTACCAGTACTACATGGCTTAATTTTTCTGAGCTGGTTTCCTTGTCTGCCAAATGGGGCAGCTGTCCCTCCATCGTAGGTTGTATGTGTGGGAAGTCTTCAGACAGGGTTGGCGAAGAGAAGGGAATGGATGAGCCCCTTAGATAGGGACCCCAGGAGCCACAAAGAGAAATCTTGAAGAATGCGGGTGGGGTCTTTGGGTGGCTATGTTGGACTCTGTGTTTGAAAGTGGTCTTTCATCATCCCCTCCTTCCCCATGTGGGGAGCTCCCCCCACCCCCCCACCCCATGCTGGGCTGCCTGCCCAAACTGCATTTCCTTGAACTACCCTCTCCTCCAGTCTGTTGTCTCCTCCCTGAGCAGCCTCTCTGCCTTATATCTGATACCCTCCTTTGGCACTCCCACCCTTCTACCCTATGAGAGAGCCTGAACCAACCACCTCTGTACCTCTCTGGGCCTGCAAAATGGGGGCATTGCAATTTGTAAGTGAAGTCTGGGTGAGGCAAAATGAGTGCAAGCTCCCAAAGGGGCCAGAATGCAGCCCAAGAATACCAAATGCTGATGGAGGCTAGAGGGAGGAAGTTTTTATATTGAGGAAGCCAAGGAAGACTTCCTGGAGGAGGAGACAGCTAAGCCAGCCAGGCCTTGAAAGATGATAACTAATATCATTCCCACAAGGCTTACCATTTAAAGATAGTTGGTGCGGTCCCCGTATTATGGAGTGGGAAACAGGAGTTCACAGAGGTGAAATGACTCCCCCCAAAGTCACAGAGCTCCTCAGGGTTGGAGCAAGAACTCAAATGAAGGGCCGCTAAGCCCTGATCTTTATCCACAGTGGGTGGGACTTGGCACTTACTGGAGACACCGATAGAGCTGGGAGGATGGGGGAAGTGAAATGCTCGTGGGGCTTCAGTTCCAGATTCAAAAGACCTTCAAAGTGGAGGAAAAGGTTGGAAGCCTGAGGGCCAGGCTCAAGGAAGCCTAAGGGCAGCCCAGCCAGTCAAAGTGGCGTGGGATCCCTGGCTGTGGACCTGGTCACGTAGGCCAGTTGGCTCCTTGACCTGTTTCCTGTTGCTCCTTAGTATCTGGGGGGCAGAGACAGGGTTCTGGTCTCTGGCCAGCCCTTTGCTCCCAGAGTAACAACAACAACGAACACTTACCGAGTACTTGTGTTGTCCCAGGCGTACTCAGATTTTTTTTTTTTTTTTAAGATTTTATTTATCCGTTTGAGACACAGAGATACAGAGAGAGAGAGAGAGAGAGAGAGCGAGCATGAGCAGGGAGAGAGGCAGAGGGAGAGGGAGAAGCAGACTCCCCGCTGAGCCAGGAGCCGGATGTGGGGCTCGATCCCAGGACTCTGGGATCATAACCTGAGCCGAAGGCAGATGCTTAACCATCTGAGCCACCCAGGCGCCCCGCGTACTCAGATTCTATACGCATCACCTTGAACTCCTGGCTTCTATAAAATGGAGCAGGTCTCTGAAATATCCGCATTAGCACCGTTTTACAAAGGGACGGAGCAGTTTAGTAACTAGCACAAGGGTGTATGATTTTTTTTTTTTAAAGATTTTATTTACTTATTTGACCGAGAAGGACACAGCGAGAGAGGGAACACAAGGGGGAGTGGGAGAGGGAGAAGCCGGCTTCCCGCCGAGCAGGGAGCCCGATGCGGGGCTCGATCCCAGGACCCTGGGATCATGACCTGAGCCGAAGGCAGACGCTTAACGACTGAGCCACCCAGGCGCCCCGGGTGTATGATTTTTAAGTGAAATTGCTGGGGTGTGAACGCAGGCGCCCAACTCTGGCACCTGTGCCGTCTCCAGCAAGTCCTTGCGGATCTCCATTTCTCCCTCTTGAGATGACATCAAGCCTCCCCCCATGCCCTCCCCAGCTCTGGAAAGAACTCCGTGTTTCTCTTTATGGCCAGGCTGGGGATACAGGTAGACTGGCTTTGTGCTCAAGTTCCTCCACCTTGTTCAGGCTTCTTTAGGTTGCCCTTGTTCTCCCACCCGCCATCAGCCCTCCATGCCAGGTTTAATAAAGAGTGGGTGCAGCGCAGTCTCCCATGGCCGAGAGTTCATTAGCTGGGCAACGCTGAGCTGCAGGAGCACCGAGGCTTGCTGGGAAGCAGCCTTGTAAATATTAAAGCTCGGCCACAGTGCCCAGCTAGGGCTTGCAGCCGGCATCCAGCCTTCAGAGTGCTGCCTGGCCTCAGCCCCCGTTCTCACACTCCTGACCCCAGGCCCAGCTTCATCTCCTTTTTGGATGGAGGCATTGGACCACAGTATTACTCCTCTCTGAACTGTGATTTCCTATCTGACCAGGCAACTCCACCACTCAGAGTCTTCCTGAGCCTCCCACATACCCACAGGATAAAGGCAACTTAGACTTCTCTGCATTTGGCACTCTGACCACTCCTGTTGCCACTCCCCTCCAGCCTCTTCCTATGAGCCTGCAACACCGAACTGTAGCTTCTGTCTCACTCTGGCCTTCCTTCTGCTTCGCACCTCCAGGCCTTTGCACGTGTCACTCCATCTGCCTGGGACACTCCTTCTGTTCCCTCCGCTGGCAACCTTCTTATTGCCATCTTAGAAGATTCAGTGCAGGTGTCACTTCCTCTAGGAAGCCCTCCCTGCTACCTTCTAGCCCCAAGGCCAAGATACAGGAGTTGAGAGAGCAAAGGGACTTAGGGAGCTGTGTTGAAATCATAACTCAATGGGGCCCTGAAGAGACACACAAGGTTTTCTCTCCCAGCTGTGACCTTTTGTTGATAGGTCTTTGGGGTGATAATGTCTCTCCCTCCCAAAGATACTGTGAGGATTAAAGGAAATAATGTGCCTGGTGAGCTGCAGGTATTCAATGAATGGTAATAGGTGTGATTGCTCTTGGAGGGAGGAGCTTCACTGAGGTCTCTAGGTACCTGACTGTTGGGGGGCCCTCTGTGGGCCACCCAAGACACCCCTGCTTCCCCTGACCCCATTTGCTTAGCCAGATGTCTGAAGGTCCCGGCAGCTGGTTGCCCAGCCATGGTGGATATGGTCCCAAGGCCATTCAGAGGGACCTGGAAGTGGCAGAGAGGTGCCCAGGGAGGGGCTGAGGGAAGAAATGAATCAAACAGGCCTGACTGGTCTCAGTGGATGAGTGGCCTGGGGCCCTGAGAGAGGCAGAGGATGGCTTCCCTCAGGCCCTGTGTTGGTCCTGAAGCTGGTTTCTGTCCTGTCTGGCTGGTGTGGCTGTGCCTGGGAAGGGAAGGAAGCCCTACAGCACCCAGGGCTCTGCCCAGCAGGCCCCAGGCTTCCCTCTCTTCTAGATCCAGGGCTAGCCCCCCGGGGCTGGTGCCTGCCCGCCTTGGGAGTATTTGCTGTAGACTCTTGAAGACTCTCCCGTGGGTCTTCCCATAGGGCACTCCTGGGACAGAGTTCTGCTCCATGAGCTCCTTGACTTTCTCAGGCCTGCAGGGATCCCGAGTGCAATAGACCTGAGGGTGGGTTGGCCCCATCCTCCCTAGGTGTCAGCAGGCAGCTGGCTTGACAGCTTTTCCCTCCTTGGGGAAATAGCGGCAGCAGGTGAAGCAGAGAGATGCCCCCCTGGGGCGAGGGTAAGAAGCAGGAGGGTGTGTGGACCTCAAGGGATGTAACCAAGTAGAAGCTCTTCTGGCCCCAGGGTTAGTAGTCAGAGCCCTGGGCCAGCTCTGTCCCCAGGAAGCCAGACCTGGGGCCCCACAGATCTTGCATATCCGATCACCCAGTCTTTGAAGGCCTGGTGGAGATGCCCCCCTCCCTCTGATTGCCTTCCCTGACCCCTTGTCCTCCAGCCCCCTGTTCCCTGAGCTCCCACAACTTGTCCTTGGGACAAGTCTCAGTCTCAGATCCTCCTCCACATGGTCTGCTCTGCCAACCTTGTGCTGGGCACTGGGGATTCTAAAAGAAGTAGTTCCCTGGAGGGAATTACTCATAACAGTTATCGGCTACTTAACCCATGCCTGGCACCGCGTTGCAAATTTGCATGCATTAGCTTTGCTACTCACAACCCTGGGGGAGCTGTTTTCTTATTATTCCCATTTTAAAGATGATCAAACTGAGGCTCACAGAGAAGTGACTTGGCAATGTCTGAGGGTTAAGTGGTAGAGCCAGGATTTGATTCAACTCTGTTTGCTCAGGAGCCTGGACTCTTCCTCAGACTCTTCCTCTCTGAGCACTCGTCTACTCTCTTGGGGTCAGAGGGCCTGAGGCTCAGAGGATATAGAGAAAGTGGGTAAGTGGCAGCGATGTCCGGCAGTGCCTCCCCGGGCTACAGGTTGCTGGCCTGGGAAGGATTCTCCTCTCTGCAGACCCCGTGGAGGACCAACATAAGGTGCCCTGTGTGCAACCTTCCATGGGTATGACCCTCCACAATTTCCAAGGCCTCTCTTGGCCATTGCCTATGAGGTGAGGATTACTGTTCCACCTATACAGTTAGGGAAACTGAGGACCCGGCAAATTGTTGCTGATATAGGTGAGTTGCTCTAGGAGTGGAAGGATGCTTCCTCCGGGAAAGTTCAAGAGCCCAAGTCATCAGGACCATCCACTGAGACCACCAAGGTGTGGTCTTCATTTCTCTGAACCTCCCATGTGTGTCCCTGATTCTGGGTCTTTACACTTACTGATTACTACCCATCCTTCAACACCTAGCTCATTGCCACCTCCATGGAGCCTTCCCTAGCTGTCTAACCTCTTCTGTGACCAGATGCCCATGGCTTTGTGCACCCATGTCATAGCCCATCATAGGAACTCCAGGTTGTTGGGGGAGTGTCTGAGCAATTTGCAGTGAACCACAAGGCCTGGCACAGAGGAGGCATTTGAGGGATGGCATGTGAATGAATAAACATGGCTGAGGAAATGTCACCCACTTTTGAGGGTGAGAAGCTGATATTGGTCATATGGGGGGGCCCTTGAGGCCCAAGAACGGAGCTGCGTATCCTGTAGGGACCTTAGTCAGGCTCCGTCTTGTGAGCTGGGTCCCTTGAAACCCGGAGCACCAGAGGCTTATTGGCAGCCACACAGGGCCCGGGCTGCCTCCTTGCATGTGCATGTGGGCTTCCCAGTGCTCACCCTGCAAACTTGGGGGCCTTTCCAGATCAGGCTCCAGAAAGCTGTAACCAAGGCCCTGGTGTCCAGAAATCGGCCCCATATTCATCAGGTACCCATCCTCAGAAGCAGAGTGTCCTCGGTTCTTGAGTTGGGACAGTATGCTCTTCCCTCTCCCCTGCCACCCCTGCCTTCTCTCTTCCCTGCTGGATCAGGGAACGAGGTGTTCTCAGGATGAGGGCTGGGCATAGGCTCCTGCACAAGAAGGGGCTTGGGGCTCCCACGCCAGGCCCTGCCTGCCCCTAGATTGCTGGGAACTCCTCTAAAATCCTGATGTTCATTGTAATAGGAGTTAGTGAGTGTGCTTGCCGCCGAGGACTTTCTCAGGCAAGACCTCCTCAGCCAGGACAGGGAAGGATCATTGGGGCACTTCACAAAGGAAAGAGGTGAGGTCACTTGCTCCAGGTAGCCCGGTTGGTCAGTGGCAGGACTGGGCTACGCCTGTCAGGCCAAAGTCTGTCACAAGTGAAGTGAGAAGCGCTTACACATCCCAGTCACAACAACAGCCAGAGTGGCCCGAGGGGCCTTGCTTCCTCTCCAAGCACCCCAAGCATCCCTCTTGCCGGCCCTTGAGCAGCTCTGTCCTCTGGGTGCCCTCAGGCGTGAGCTGGGGCCCTGAGGTGGGTTTCAGCTTCAGCACTGCCAGCAACTAGCTGTGTGGCCCTGGGGGAGCCCTGGGCCTTCCCTAAGCTTCAGTTTCCTCATCAGGAAAATGAGGATGATAATTAACTCCTGCACCATCTTCTTCCAAGGATAGCCACGAGGCACAAACTAAAAAAGGCCATACTGTGTGGTTCTCATAGGCTGAGAGGGCTGGTGCTGAAATTGTCTCCATAGCGGCTGGGATAAAGTTCCTTGTGGCACCTCACGGCCAGTGACCAGGGGATCTTGGCCGCACGACCACTCCCATGGACCTAGACCGGCAGTCCCCCAGAGAGGCTTTGGGCTGTCTGTCCTGCCATGTTCCAAGGGGCAGGTGTGTGGAGGGTGTGAGGGATCTTGGAAACCGGGAGCCTCACGGCCCTGCCTCTCTGGGTGAACCTTCCAGTCACCAGAGGGCATTCTGAGGGGCCTGATGGTATGCTGAGTTCTGCGCTCCTAAAGCGGCCAGCTTGTAGGCATCTAGGCTGGGTCCTGCCAGGGACACAGAGGTCAGACCAGGTACAGCAGATGGGGAGCTCACAGCCAGGCCCCTTCCTGAGTGCCACTCAAGCTATGGGGCGTTTCCTGGGGTCTTGTGGGAGGAACTGGACAAGCACGGCTGAAGCTGAAACCCACCTCAATTGATTTTATTTTTCCAATGGAAATAACTTTGATCATGGGGGCACCTGGGTGGCTCAGTTGGTTAAGCGTCTGCCTTCGGCTCAGGTCATGATCTCAGAGTCCTGGGATGGAGCCCCCTTGTCAGGCTCCCTGCTCAGCGGGGAGTCTGCTTCTCCCGCTGCCTCTGCCCCTCCCCCACCACTTGTGCGTGCTCTCTCTCTCAAATAAATAAATAAAATCTTAAAAAAAAATAAAAAAAGAAATAACCTTGATTATGTAAAAGTAATTTTATACCTGGAATTTTAAGAAAAAACACCAGCAATACAGAAAAGCAAAAAGGAAGGTTAACAGCCCACCTCAGCTCTACCATCGTGGAAGCGGCATCTCCCAGAGGTGCTTCTCTGCATGTGAGCTGGTGTGCATGAGCACATGTATTTTTTCCTTTTAACAAAAATGAGGCATGTTAATGCTAGTTGTTTTCTCCTCACGCCAAGCATGGCTTTCCTTGTCAATTACAGCAGCGTCCCATCATCATTTTCAAGGACTAGAGAGTCATCCATTGCAGGAATCTTCCATAACTTAAATGACACAGTCTCCTATTGATGGACATGTGCTTAGTTGCTTCTGTTTTTTACTCCTGCTCTACACAGTATTAGGATATGCATCCTCACACTATATACCTTTGTACATTCGTTCTTAGGATGGATTCCTAAGAAAGATACTGCTGAGCATGTCCATTTTCATCCTTGCCATATTGCTTTCTCGGGGTGACACTTCCCTACCTCACTACCACACCCCTAACTCCCCACAGCCCTTCCCAGCCAGGCAGGCAGCCCATAGCACCTCCCTCTTCCTTGAACATGGGGCCCCCTCATCTTGGCCCCACAGGGCAGACAAAGTAGCCAGATCCAGGCCCCACAAAGCAGAGCAAGGAGAAAGGACAACTGTGTTCTGGCCCCAAGGACTCCTCACCCCCACCAAAGAAAACAAAAGGGAACAAAACCAGTCTTCATTCTTCTGCATGTATTTGTAGAATCCATCCCCGTAGCATTATAATAGTTGTTCTGTTTCTGTCTATAACTTGCTGAGTGACCCTGGGCAAGTGTCTCTCCCTCTCTGAACTTTATTTCCCTTTTACCCATTGGTCCCTGCTCCTCCTGCACTGCAACCAGCACTCTGAGCAGACTCCTCCTTGGAGTTGGCTCAGGGCCAGTCCTGGCCTGGGAGTGGGGGACCTATGGCCCTTGAGCTCCTTACTGCCTGATAAGGGTTAGTGGAAGTATAGGTGGGTGGATTCTGGGCAGGCAGATGGAGGGTAGCTGGATTTTTTTAGGACCTACTTCCAGAACTCAGCCCTGAGGCTCAGGTTCCTTGAGCCACTTGCCCTTCTGCCTTCTTCCTGCGCCCATGATTGGGTTGGATGCACTGGAGTAATGGAGAGAAACAGGCTCCCCAGCCCCATGACTAGCTGGGGTTCCCGGTGTGGGTCTTATACTCTGAGCTTTAGGCAGGCTGATATTCTGCCCAGAACCTGGCCCTGAAAATGAGCCTCCTTGTTCCCCTTCCCAAGCCTGTGATGCCTGCGCAGGGAACGGCCCAGCCGAAGGGACTGTCAGCAGCTTCTCTTCTCCTCCACCAAGGACACAAGAGGGGCAGCTACTCAAATGGCAGCAGGAGAGATGTAGGTCAACTGGCCAGTCAGGCTGGCCAGGCAGCTTCGCGGCCTGGGAGGGTCTGTAAGAATCCTCTCGCTCTGCTCCCGTCTGCTTTGGGGGCCCCGGGGTGACTGCTTCCCGGGTGGCCTGGGGGTGCTGGCTGAGCAGAAGAGGCCAAGGAGCACTGGTTCGCTGCGGGCCTGGGGGCCTGGCATGTTAGTTATCCAGAAAGGGCCTTACTCCGCCAACAAGTCCAGGTTCACATCAGAGAGCTGGCAGCCGATGAGAGGCAGGAAGGCCCCCATCAGGGCCAGGTTAAGCTGCTCGAGTGAATAGCTGGAGGCCAAGGGTGGGCTTTCCTGGTGGCCTGAAGCCAGGGACATTCAGGCCAGCGCTCAGCCCTCCCTCTTCTACTTCCTGGACCCCAGGCTGAGGCCTCTCTTAGCCATGTGCACCAGCACACATGCGTGTGCGTAGGGTGTGTGTGCTCCACGACCGGGGGTGTATCAGGAGGCAGGTGACTGTTCTGGACACACGAAAGCTGCAGGGTCAAGGTGATGTTCTTCCTCCCACGCCCACCAAGGCAGCCGAGCCCAGCCAAAGCCAAAGCCCCCCACGGGGTGTTTGTGGCAGGGAATTCTTTGTAGCTGGAGAGGGGCCAGCAGCCTCTGTTCCCAGCCTACCCCCTGCCACACCACAGCAGCCTCTCCCCACTAAGCCCCAGCCTGCAGCCCTCAGGCTGGTCCCTACCTGCCCCCCCTCTAGAGGGCTGAGGTCGATAAAAACCCCACGACCCAGATGATGGGCCTACCTCTGCCCCGCCCCAGCTTCCATCTTGCCGAGTGACCGTGGCAGGTCCCTGCCTCTCTTGGGGTTTCTGCTCATTGGGAGTAGGGCATCCCTCTCAGACCCAGTTCTCGGGTATCTTCTGTTTTCCCTTAAGAGCCAGAGTGTTCACAGGAGCTCGAGTCTGCCATGGCCAGGCCCAAGGTGTGCGGGGTACAGGAGCTGCCCTTGTTCCCTGGGCCAGGAGTTCCAGAGCAGGGCCTGTGAAATCCAGCCTCTCCCACAGGGCATGTGGCCTAAGCCATATAGACAAAGCCAGAGCCGACTGGTTATCGGCAGACCCTACATCCCCTTGGGGGTTTCTGCCGGTTTATTTTCTTGCTGAGTCTGACTGGGCTGATTCTTGAATGCCCGTGAACGAGGCAGAGCTGACTTTGTAACCGTGGCGTGGGTGATGGTCTCATGTCCCCGGCCCCTGCCTGCCACAACTGCCTACTTCTCAAGGGTGCAGGAATAAGCGTGCCACCCACCCCCCCTCCCCGAGTCCCCCAGACCTGGGTTTCACCTGTAATTCTTCCACATCCTAGCTGGGGCCCTGGGACCAGTCCCTCAAAGCTGAACCTCAGACTTCCGTACAATGAATAGTAATTCCTGACCTTTGCACTGTGCCTGAAGCCTCACAGGTCCCACCATGGACCCATGGAACTGGACCACACCAGGGCACAGAGGTCTGCCAGCCTGTGTGGTTGCAGCCCCTGTGCTTTGCTGCTTCCTCTCCCAGCCCCTCGCCCTCCCCCTCCCTGGCCTTTGGTCTCCCCCACACTTGCAGATTCTATGCTGGGAGCAGAGGGCTCTGTTGCTTAACTGAACCCTATTGACAGCCAGCCCCCCCAGGCTCTCAGTGCCACCACACTAGGAACCAGGCGGCCTCTTCTTGTCACCGACTTGCTGAGTGATGGGGGGAGGTCTCTGCCCTCCCTGGGCCTCAATCTCCCCATCTGTGCTGCGAGGGAGTTAGGGCTGGATCTGGAGTTTGAGTCACTTTGGGCAGCTTTTGAAATTCAGATTCCCTGGCTGGGTCCGGGCCTGACTCCAGACCTTTGCTGGCTGTGCAGATAGGGGGGAGCCACAGAGGCGAAGACCCCTCAGGCCCTCCTACTTCTAACCGCCCCTGCGAGTGTTGAGTCATCTGTGAGAGGCTCCTCTGTGACGGGGATGACAGCAGAGCCTTGAGCCAGGCAGCCTGTGGGCAAGTCTATACTTCACCTTTTCCTTGCTGGGGGGCCTTAGGCAAGTTACTTCACCTCTCTGAGCCCTTGTTTCATCTGTGAAATGGAGGCATCAATATCTCCCCGACAAGGTGGTTGGAGGACCGTGTGAGATAATTTAGGAAGAGCACAAAGAGCAGTGCCTGGCCATGGTCAGTGTTCAGTTCAGGATTTGCTAGGTTTGTGTTGACCTCCTTCTCTGAGCCCCCATCTCGCATTGGTCCTTCAGGAATCCGCTCCTGGGCCGGGCTGCTGCCCTGCCACGTGGAATGGGAGGAGTCAGGGAGCCCCCCAAAAAGGCTCCTTTGTCCCTGCTTCTTCCCTGTGGCCCCAGGCCAGAACTTACTGTCCTCGTTTAATTAGGAAGAGTTCTTCCAGGGACTTCATTAGGAAATGAGTCCAGAGCCTCGGGGACCTCTGGGAGGGGTGGGGCGCAGGAGGAGGCTGCATTGTGTCCGACCCTGCCCAGCCCTTGTTCTGTGGTCCAGATGTGCCCAGGAAGTTGAGGGTGCTGGGTCCGTTAGAGGGGAGGGCACAGGCCTGTGATGTGAGGTGCAGGCAGCCAGGGCCTCCATCCTCTGTCCCCTGCCTAGATCACCACCCTCTGCTCCAGATGGGGGTGGGGAAGGTTGAGAGAGGAGGTTTCTCTGGTTCTGCTCCACCCCCTTCTGGTGCCCACTGTCCCCAGCCCAGCACAGAGCAGGCCTTGGTGGATATGTGTTCAGTGAATGAAGAGTGAGCTGTGGCTCCTGGGGCTGGAGCTGCAGCCTCGTTTGGCCAAAGGAGCCTTCCCACCCCATCTCAAGGCAGCCTTGCAGGTTGGAGTAGGTGATGTCCAACTTCTGCTTGAATACCTCCAGGGACAGGGAGCTCAGTAATTGACCAGAGGGCTTCTTCTGTTCCTGGATAGCAATTTCTGTTAAGAAAAGCTGTCTTCCTTTTCAGGAAGACCAGACCTGCGTCCTGTGACCCGCTCTGTCTCTGGGGCCTCTGCTCAGAGAGACTGCCTCCCGCTTTCAGCCCCCAAACCTGCTCAGCATCCCTTCCCATCTATGACACTGATATCCTGTGAGGCCTTGGGTAAGGCCCAGTCCCTTCTTGGGCCACTGCTTCTTGGGGCCTGGCAGGCTGCACACTCTCAGGCTCTATAAGCCACCTCCTGTAACTGTGACCTGCTTCCCAGCGAAGTGCAGAGTGAAGACAGATGTGCCATGCCTAGAGGTCAAGTGACAGCTCTGCAGACATCTTGGTCTTGCAGTTAGCAGGGTAGCAGTTCCCAGACCCCACAGTGACCCGCGGCCCAGCACATAAGCACTCGGGACTGTGGATGGGCCCCTTCTGCCCCTGAGACCAGTTCACAGCATAGCATGGGCACCGCTCCGGCCCTGGTTAGGAACCTGAGAGTCGTCACTACCCCGTCTCCCTCACTTGTGGGGGTTGCTAAGTCCTTAGATTCCTCCCCTGCCACCTGCCAATCCAGACCTTTTCCCCATCCCACTGTGGCCTCCCTGGACCACTGGTCTGCGGTGGGACTGTGCCGTACTTGTGGATTCTGCTGCCCCACTTGGGCAGGGCTCACTTGAGAATAAGGAAAAAGCTGATCCTTTCCCACATTCTGGAGATTTCAAGGAGACACAGAGCCCCTTTGGCAGGTGTGGAGTAGCTAGGAGCATCCTGGCTGGGGTGCCAGTATGGACAGGGCCGGGCGCCTGGCCATTGTTCTGATCCTGCCTCTAACAGCTTTGTGACTGTCGCCTCTGGGCCTCGGTCTCCCCAGCTCTTCCCTGCTCCCCTCACAGTAATACGGTGAGGATCATTACCTTGATGACCCTGCCTTGCCTTCCTGCTGCCATTTATATTCTTCGAGGCATTTTTCTGTTTGTTTATGTCTCATTCTGGCCTTGCTACTCCCGAGAGGAGTGTTCCCACGTTAAACAGGAAGGAGCTGATGACACAAGGTTCTACAGTTTACAAGACCCTTCCCACGTGTTGCCTCGGGGCTCCTGGTACCCCCTGGGAGGTGGGCCTGGCAGGATTTACTGCACCGGTTGCACAGAGGGAGACACTGAGCCCAGAGGCCCACAGGATGAAGGGATGAAAGCAAATGGGTGGCCGAGCTGGGGCCATGGTGTGTGGTGGTGAAAGTAAGTGGGGGTCACTGGCTGGATGGCCCTCTTTCCTCCCCATTCCCACTTCGTCAATGTCTTCATCAGTAGGAAAAGATGGAGACAGATGGAAGGGAAAATAAGACACAGGGAGGAGCGGGGCGGGGGGGCGGGGGGGGAAACGAAAGGACGGAGGTGGAGTAGGGGGTAGGGAGAGAGCGCTGGGGAGGCGGGGGGAGGGGAGGGGTCCAAACAGAGCTGCTACTTCCTCTTATGGTTCTCACAGTCTGTCTGCACCAATTCCTGACAGATGGAGGGAAGGGGAGAGCTGGTGCCAAGAGGCTGTCACCGCAGGCGGGCAGAGCTGGGGTGGGGGGAGGGTGCTTTGCGGCCGGGGTTTGCATGGGGAGGGGGCTGCAGCTGGTGGTCTGGCTGCTGGGCTTCCTTAAAGCCAGCTCCCCAGGAACTGCAGTGGTAGAGGGGTGTGGATGCTGCTGGGCAGGAAAATGGGCAAGGGGTGGGCCCATTACCTGCGTAGGAATGGCCATGCCCTTGCCCCTGCCCAAGCACAGATGGCCACTCCTCCCTTTTCCATACCCTGTGTTAGCAGGGCCCTCCCCGAAAGGATACCACTTACCCAGCCCTCACTGGGTGTGGGCTGGGCAGGTGCTGGGGGGTGGTGGCTGGGGCTGAGCTGTGGTCAAGGTGGATGAGGACAAGAGAGCATGTGCACCTGGAGGCCCTTGGGATCATGGGGCCATGGGGGGTGCTCAGAGGAGGTGGGGCCCAGTCTCACATCTGCAGGGCCAGAACTCACCCCCTCTTTGAGCTTCCCAGAGGTTTCCCAAGGCCTGTTGATTTTTCTCTAGGCTCTGACGGGTGGTGGGCACGCCTGCTCCAGGTTTGGTTTGGGACCTTCAGCATCCCTTTATTTAGAGTGTGGGTTTCTCCAGGCAGGATTGGGTTTCATGCTATCTTTTCTAGTACCCCCCATGCCCCAGGCAGGGCTCAGCCCAAAGGAAGGGGTCCAGTGAATGCCTGTTGAATGAATGGGTGGATCCTCTGTTTGCACACCTCCTGGGGTAGAGGAGACCTCACTTCCTCATATGGTAGCTCTTTCTATTTCCAGAAACAAAGTTCTTTCAGATTCTATCCTGAGAGGCCCCATGGGTCCTAGGCCTACTACCGGGGCCATACAGAGCCCCTTGCTGATCCTGCTGCCTTAGAGCAGTCTTGTAGACCAGAGACACCCCCAAGCCCACCTTGATCCTCCATGGCATCTGACAGGGCCGGGTCTCCACTGCACTTATCTCTGGGTTATCAGTAATCACAGCTGATATCCAAGTCAGGAGGTAAGGGGTGGCTGGGTGGGCCAGGAAGACCTCCAGGGGCAGGGTGCTGCGGCAGAGTTTGGGGGTATGTGGGGCTTGGCAGGGCTGAGGACGGGTAGGGATTACACTCTAGAGGTAGATCCCAGGTAGACCCCTGTCCCAGCCTCTGCCCCTGCCTTCCTCCCCACACTATTCCCAGGCAGATCCTTGACACTAAGACTTCAACTGGGCAGTCCTTCGGGAGAGACCTGGGAACCTGAGGCCCAGAGCCCATCCTCACCTGGAGACCAGGCTGGAGCCCAGGGATCTTACCATGGCCCATCCTGGTCAGTGCCCTGAGACATGTGTGGGGTAATGCCTCGGGCCCGAGCTGTCAGGTGGCTGGGTGGGAGCTGGGCCTCTTGCTGTTCCCTAAAGTTGGTCCTGGTCAGAATTATCCTCCCCACTAATATTAATAATGGCGATCATTAATCATAAATTATGGTGTGTCCACCTTGTGCCAGACCTCAGCTAGGTGCCCTGGGGGAAAGCCAAGAGTAGACGGTGGTACCAATCCTGAGAGCAGGACATGCACCTTTCACTGCATTTCTCTCTTCCCCAGAGCCTGTCACAGGCTGGGCACTCGGGGGGCAGCTTAATAAGTCTTAGTGGTTGAGAAACAGGTTCCCGGGCCCCTCTGGGGGGACACACTTCTCCCCTGTCTCCATCATTCATAGACTGATTCCACAAACATTACTGCCAGGCCCTTGTGGCCACCCCAGCATGGCCCTACTTCCTGAGCTTTCCCTCACCACGGCTCTCTGGATCCCCACTGTCTCTCCAGTGAGTGTAGTGGGTAGTTGTGGTCGCCTCGAGTCCTTCATCTGTACAATTGTCGGGGGGGCGGTGGTACTAGCAGTCCGTTCCTCAAAGGACCATGGAAGCATTAGAGGAGGTGATGACCACAAGGCCCAGTAGTCACTCAGGAGGAAGTGGCGGAAATGAAGATCCCAGAACATCTCTGTTCTCTTTGTGTGACCTCATGAATCCACGGATGCCCTGTCTCTCTGCTAACAGGGATGGCGAGGCATAGAGGGGGTGGGGTGACTCAGCATGTGAGTGGCAGGTTCGAGCCTGGGCCGCTCAGACTCTGAGGTCCATGTGTTTGCCCCTGCACCAGGCGGGGATGAAGGACTTAACCCGAAAGCTCCTTTGGAATTGGAATTGCAGAGGCTCCTGGCTTCCCATGCTGATCTCCTGCAAGCCTCCAGCCCCCAGATCTCAAATCCCTCCTAATCCTAGGAAAGAAGCAGCCCCCCCCACCCCCATCACGTCCATCAGCAGCTCCCAGAGCCCTCCCTGGTGGGCCTGTCACCTCCCACAGGAGCCCCGAAGCGGCAGGCAAGGGCCTGGGCTGCAAGGATGGGGGATTTCCGAGTAGGGTTGAGATCTGTCACAACATTAATGTTAATTAAGCCTCGTTAATTCAGTCCTCTGCTTACGCAGAGCTCCTGACAGCAAATTACTCATAAGTGAGGCGGTAAATTTATTGCTGCGTTTTCCCAAACACTCAGCAGCAAAGCACGTGCCTCTGGGAAAGTCAGAGAGGAAAGGCCTGGGGAATGAGTGCTGCACGATCCCCGCCAGCCTGACCTACCTGGGCCCTGTGGCCCAGAGAAGAGCCTGGGCTCACCAGGAAACCCTGGAGAGGACGGACTCTGGGCCAATCAGAGCAGGCTGCTGGGAGATGTGAGCTCCCCCTCCCTGGAGGCACGTAAGCGGGAGGGCAGGGAGCATTGCACGTCCCTGCGGACCCGCCTATCATCTTTCCAGCTCATCCATCTCACACCCCAAACTGCGGTGGCTCTGCACTTTGTGTCCTCCCGTAGTGCCCTGAGGTCACACAGTGGGCTCCCTGAAGAGTGAGTGTAGATCTGGATGTGAGCCCCAGAACTGCAGTGCGGTTTGACAGGAGCTCAGTGGCCTCCACAGGGACTGAGCTCCTGGTCTACTGAGGCTGGACAGCCTCAGGGCTGCCAGGGATGCCGTGAAGGGGTCTGCCCCTGTCCTGGGTCATGCGGCACTCTTGGAACCAGGGCCAGGCCCACATCTGAGCAGATGGCCCCTGAGCCCAGCCTCCCTTGCCAGGCTAGGTATCAATCCTCCAGGTAAGGGTACCGTGTCTCCTGAGTTCAGTGGGAGCCCCTCCCCCTTGGACCTGCTTCCTTCCTTGGCTTTGAGCTGTGCCATGCCTGAGACATTTGGAACAAACCCAGGCTCTGGGTACCTAGAATTTTTTTTAATTAATTAGAGCATTAAATGGTAGCCCTCTGGGAGAATCCCACCATCTGGCTGTCACAAGAGAAGCAGGAAAATATATGCATATTTGTCTGTAGTGTGTGAATGTCCTATGAAGCCACCTGTGCATGCGTGGCTATGTCGGCTGGGTGCTGTGGCATGTGCACAGTGTGGCATGCGTGTCTGAGTGTGTTTGGTATGTGGTGCACATCTGAGTGTGCAGGTGGGCGGTGTGTGTCTTTCTGTATGCACATGTGCTCATATGCAAGGGCACATTCTGGGTGCATGCCCCGGAGGGTCTGCACACCTGTCTGAGCACACTTCAGGCATCCTCGCTGCTAGGGGCAGCAAGTCAAGCTGGGCTGTGTGCCGAGAGGGGGCAACCTCTCGACCCCTCCTCGCTGAGGTGGTGATCACGAACCCAGGCCGGCGGGGGTGGTGGGGGAGTGGGCGGGGAGGGGGCATGCACAGGTGGGCTGTGTGGCTCTGGCAAGTATGCACATGGCCTGCAGGGGGCGGGTGGCTTGGGATTCTTGTCCCCCCGTTTGACAGATGGGGAAACCCAGGCCTGCCCAAGCACAGAGCCAAAGTGGAGGGGCTGGGACTGGAGCTCAGGCTCTGGGACTCCCTGTGCTGTGTTCTTTCCGCTGCACCGGCCAGCATTTTCTTGCCTTTGGCATCTTTTATGCTGTCGGATTTTCATGGTGACTCGGAGATGTTCCTGAGAGAGTACTGACCCCATTTCAGGGTTGCTCGGCGGGGCAGGGCAAGGTCAGGACTCTCACCGCAGACCCTGTGTCCTTCCCATTTTGTGGAGGAGGCAGCTAGCCACTGGGCTGGCCTAGGGTGGTGGCGTCAGGGCAGACTACTGGGCAGATAGAAAGCTGTTTGGCCTTGGCCCATCCTGTTCCTCTCTGAGCCTCACAGGGTGGTTGTAAGAACTAAATGAGGAGGTGTATGCAAAGAGCTTTGTAAGCCCCAAGGTGCCGTGGAGAGATGAGGATTTGGACCAGAAGTGGCCATCACACTAAGATCAGGGCCACATGTCCCCAGGGTTCCCTGAGGAGAAGGCCAGGAGGCGGCGTCCTGGATGGAGGCCGGTGCCCTCCCTAGCCTTGCAGATTGTGAACTTTTCCCCGGAGCCATCTGCCTGGGTGCTAGCACTGTCCTCCAGCTCCAGCCTCCCACACGTGGCTCATAACAATGAACTAGCGCAAGAACGGGGCTCAGCAGTGGGACTCACCGCTTACCCAACAGGTGGTGACGCAAAGGCCTGGGGAGGGTGAGTGGCTTGCCCAAGGCTGCATGGCCCTTTGGCTGGGACCAGAACCCAGGCCTCCTGGCCCCCAGCTCTGTGTCTTTAGAAAGGGAGAAAGGGGACACAAAGGAGTTTTTTGCAGCCGGGGGAAGGATGTAGGTGTGCCAACCAGCTGGAGAGAACTTGGGATCCTCTGAAGCCCTAGGTCATTATGCAAGAATGAAGGACTTTTATTTTTTTTTATTTTTTTTTTAAAGATTTTATTTATTTATTTGAGAGAGAGAGAATGAGAGATAGAAAGCACGAGAGGGAAGAGGGTCAGAGGGAGAAGCAGACTCCCTGCTGAGCAGGAAGCCCGATGTGGGACACGATCCCGGGACTCCAGGATCATGACCTGAGCCGAAGGCAGTCGCTTAACCAACTGAGCCACCCAGGCGCCCAAGAATGAAGGACTTTTAAAGCAAAGGTTTAATGATTATCGTCTCGACTGCATATGCAGAATGCTGTATGGTGAATATGATTTGTATCTTGGCCTGTAAATTCCATACAGATAGAAAAGACCCAGCCCCGAGACTGCATGTGCTCATTCACTCACTCATTCATCCCGCGCACACTCCCTAAGTGTCCCCTTGGTGCTCACCATGTAGACCTACGCTGCCTCCAGTGAGTTGCGAGTCTGGTGGGGAAAGTCGAGTGACAACAATACAGCGTGACGAGTCTGTGACCGAAAGAGGCCTTGGATCCCACATGGGGACGTGGAAGAAGACCCCACGGTAGAGTGGGGAAACTTCCAAAGAATGAGGAAGATGTGCCTGTGTGACCCCCTGGCCTCCCAGCCTCCCGTGGGCTCGACCTGGGACAGGCTCATCATTCACCCAGAAAGGGGCAACGGAGCACCTTCCAGCTGCCCTCCCCTAAGCAGCTCTCCAAGGACCAGCCTTTCTACTTCATGTGGAAAAACCAAGTGAGGAAGAACCAGGAGGCCCAGGATGACAGAGGCCAGGCCTCCTAATGCCCCTTAATAACTGTAACAAGAACTTCCTGAGGGCCTACTGTGTACAAAGCCTGGGAGTGGGGGATCGGCTGAGAAAATTTGGAAGTTCCATTACTGAACATTTGCTAATATTTCTATTTTCTGAAATATTAGAATATTTTGAATGTCTTCTAAGTGCCAGGCCCTATGTCATCTGATAGACGTATCTCACAACCAACTACCCTGCAAGTCAGGATTCACCATCACAATTTTAGATGAGGAAGACGCAGGCTCTGAGAGGTCAAGTAACCTGCCAGTGGTCACCCAGCTATTCGGGGAGGGGTGGGGCAAGCTAGGATTTGACCCCGGTTCCTTAACCTGCTCCTGGTGGGAGGGGGCCTGTAGTGGGCAGCAGACCTGCATCTGCCAAACCTCTGTGCTCCGAAAAACTGTCTACTTGAAGAAAAGGCAGAGGTGGGTGGAAATCCCGGGGCTGTGGGCATGCTCAGAACGCAAACTGTTCCAGAAGTGGCTTCCCTTCCACCCAGGCTGTGTTGGGACCTATCTTGTTGGGGTTACTGTGCTGGCTCAGAACCTCAGGGTGAGGGGTTTTGAGAGGTGGCAGAGGCGGCCAAGGTCTAGGCCAGGGCGCCACTGGGATGTGAGGATCTGCTGGGCACCTGCCCCGCTCCATCTCTCCACTTGCCTCCCATAGCCCCGTCTGTCTCCTTCTGCCCAGATCTGGCCCAGAGGCCTCACAGCTGTCCTGCTGGGCCCCTGGCTGGAGGCACTGAGCTGTGGCCCATGGCTGTTAACTCTGCCCACGCTGTGTGCCCCATGGCTGGCCTCAGGTAGGTGGGTGGTCTCAGCTGGAGCCCTGAGCCCCAGCTCTGCAGGACCAGCACCCCGAGACATGGCCAGCTCCGAAGGTCTTACCAAACTGCAGGGCTTACCAGTAGCTAGCAGGACACCTGGTACACAGTAGGCCCTCTGCTTGATTCTTTTGGTTTCTAGCAGCAGAAATCTTAAGAGTTTCCAGTTAGAGTCGGGGGTCATCAGACCCTCCCTTTGTCCCTCCCAGGACACAGGACTAAGGGTGTGTGATGGACACGGGGAGGCCCCGGGGGCCCTTGCACCGAGCTCTCCCCACAGGGCGCCTGGGGACCCCCTCTGCCCTGAGCTTTTTGCCAAGCAGTCCAGTGGCAACGTGTGGGCCTGCCTTTCCTCCCCGACTCTGGCACAGCCGTCTCCCAGGAAACAGGGAATTTTCCTTCATTCTCATCATTAGGGTGCCAGGGCAAACAAACAGCCTAATCCAGATGAGCCCTGGGCCACAATCACATTCTCTTTTGGGGTTTTCTCTTTTTTTCTAGCAATTTTGAGAAGACTGAAGTAATTGGTATTCCGTACAGGTTAATAGTATTGCTGCCTTCTCGGTATTATGCCTTAATTTCCTTTATCGCATAGCAAGTTGGAATTAATCGCCCTTCTCCTTCCTTTTTTCCCACCGAAACCCATTACCAGCCTGTCTGGTGGTTAAAGTCATTTTGTGGCAGCTCTTGGCTCCTTTCCACTTCCCTAGGAATCTTTCCGACCAGAGCCAAAGAACAAGGAGGGGTGAAAAACCCATTTGTACAAAGTGGGGATCTCCTGTTGAGAACTTATTTCCCTCTCTGTTCAAGAGGAAGGAATGCGTCCAGCCTCCAGCCAGCACAGCTGACTGAGTCCCCTGTCGCTGAGAGCATTCAAGAGGGCAGAATGGCCATATGTCAGCGCTGGGAACAGAGGATTTCTGTACGTGCTGGGGGAAGGGGCAGGCCTTTGCCACTCCTGGCACCTGGATTAGAACCTACTATGGTTCTGCTCTCTGTCTGGGAGTTTAAGATTCTCTCTGTTGCACAGATTCTGTGTACCCACGGTCCTAATGTGGGGCCATTTGGGTTTAAGTACTTTTAGATTGTGTGTGTTAAGATTTTAAGGTCCTCTCCTGGAATTGAAGATTCTATTCAGTGATTCTAAGGCTATTTTATGACTCTGTGCGCTTCTAAGGCTGCCTTGGGAGTGTGATTGCCAGGTAGCCTAGGCCGGCTCTGGCCTCAGTTTCCCCAGTTACGAAGTGTAAGGGTTGGACCACATGGCTTCTAGGGCCTGACTTCCAGGTATGTTCTGCCTGTAGTCCTTGTTGGTTCCTTCTGAGCCTAACCACCCCCCAACTCCCCATTGCTCCATCTGCCCTGGCCACCTCCCAGCACCTCAGGGGACCCAGAATGTTCTCCCGTCTGAACCAAGCCCCTTGTCTACTTGCCCCTAG
Organism: Zalophus californianus; assembly: GCF_009762305.2. NCBI lineage: Eukaryota > Metazoa > Chordata > Mammalia > Carnivora > Otariidae > Zalophus > Zalophus californianus. Next base: position 42,720,273 of record NC_045598.1, on the reverse strand, counting down.
CCCTCTCCCCTTCCGCAGGAAGGCAACCCAAACTCTCCTCCAAAGTCCCAGCAGGAAAATCAGCAGAGGAGATGGTAAGAAACAAGACAGTCATTGACAAGAGCTCTGTTGCCATTGTGGGCTCTACTGTTCACCGTATAATTTCAGCATCTACAGTCTCCCATGATGTGTGCCCCCCAAGGGGTGTGGTTATTGTTAGCCGCATTTCATAGGTGAGGGAACTAAGTCTCGGAGGTTAAGTAACTCACGCATAGTCACACCGGTGGTTCTGGGACACTGAGTGGCCTGCTGTTGGTGCAGCCTCAGGCCGCCCACCAGCTGAAGCTGAACGGGATATCAACAGCCTGAGGTGGGCAGTGTGATGAGGGAGCTTGGGGACCCAGGGGCCATCTCCCCCAGGAAGCTGCTGGCCAGGGTTGTGGCTTGCACATTCCCCTTTCCCACTAGACTCAACCCCTGGGATGTTGAAGGGCTTCAGAGAGTGGACCCCATTTCCTTCCAAATGCACCAAGAAGCCAAACAGAAACCTCCTTCTCCATCTGCTTTTAGAATCTACCTTTTACTTCTGGATCAAACAAGATTTCTCAGGGTGGGCTTCCCCAGCCCCCACTGCTGCCAGCTGAAATCACCCCTTCTTGGACGTCCAGCTGTGGGCTCCCAGCTCTGCCCTCTGCCCTGCCATCAGTCCCCACATGCAGAGAGGGGAGGTGCTGGTGAGGGCTGAGACCCCCAAGTTCAGTGACCTTGTGTTCAGCTGGGACACTGAGACTCAGCAAGGGGGGATGGCTGTCTGAGGCCACACAGCGACCTCACCACCCTTGATTTCCTTGTAGAACATTAGGGATAAAATGGCTGGGTTCTGGTCCTACTCAAGCCCTCTGACCTTAGGACATTCTTTCAAGGGTTTTGCTGCCTCATCTCTCAAAGGAAGTGATGCCCTGCCACCCTTTGCCCACCTTATAGCACTGCTATGGAGAGCCAGGCCCAGGAGAGAGCTGGGGGCAGGGGGCAGGGGTTGTGAACGTGCCCTCAGCACCACATCCGTTCAGGACCTTAGTGCTGCAGATTCCCTTTGGACTCTGCTGAGTTTCTAACCAGACGGTCTCTGTGTCCCCAGAAAAGCCCCCCAGTACCCCCTCCCCCTACTGTTCCTCTGTGGCCCTTACTTTCAGGGCCCTTCCCCTCTCTCCATGGAACACCTGCCCAGAACTATGTACATCCTCTGCTGTCCTTGTCACCCAGCAACACCCCTGCTGCCCCTCCTGGAAGCAAGTGCTGACTATGTTCAGCCCTGCCCCCAGGCCTGGAGAGCCCTTCATCTGTCCCTCCCACTCTGGACCTGGTGAGGTGCCTAAGGCAGGCCCATGAATGACACACATGGAAAACCTGACTCCCTTCTCCTCCCTTGTCTAAATGAGACTGAGATGCCGGGGAGGATCAGGGATTTGTCCAAGGCCACCTCGGGGGGAGCCTGCAGTAGTGTGTTCAGGGCTCTAAGGCCCAGGCCACTCAGAAGCTCCTCCCCACACCCCCAGCCCCGGCCTGGGTTTGTGGAACTCCTCCCCCAGGGAAGCCCTGTGAAGGGCTTTCTTAGAGCCAAGGGCCCAGCTGAGATGAGGCCTGAAGGGTTTGTTTCTCCCTGAGGCTGGCTTCATGGTGGTAGCTGAGCCATGTACTGCTGGCTGACCGAGTCATTGGGATGACTTAGTGAGTCCACTCTGCTCCAGTCTAGTGGAGGGGAGGCCTCTCCAGGCCATCAACAGGGAGATGAATGCTGTCCAGCAAGGCTGCACATCACCTCATTGCTGACAGCCAGGGTAGGTGTAGCCTGGAGGGGCTTGCTACAGGAGCTGCCCACATCTAGCCTGCCAAAAATATGGCAGCAAAACAAGCAGCCCCTGGGAAGGGGAGTTTGTGAATGCTTCTCCTTTAGTGTTCTGGGCCCAGCGAGCCCCAGGCTCGGCCTCCACTCCTTTCTGCCTTATTGGAGGTGGAGGGCACTGTCAGACGCCATTAATAGTAGATGCCTGGGGGGCTCAGTCTGTTGATTTCGGCTCAGGCCATGATCTCAGGGTCCACCCTCGGCTTGGAGTCAGCTTGAGATTCTCCCTCTCTGCCCCTCCCCCTGCTTGTGCTCTCTGTCTCTGTCTCCGTCCGTCTCTCTCTCAAATTAATAAATAATCTTTAAAAAAAAAAATAGTAGGTGCTGGAGCTGGTCCTGGGGGGTGGGGAGGGTTTGCCTGGTGGAGCTGATGGGAAAGCCCACGGTCTGTCCGTGCCCTCTGAGCGAACATGGGAGCCCACGGTAGCAGGGGATGGGCCAGAGCAGGTAGCGGTGGGGCTTGAGGTCCTCGTGAGGATTGTGCTGATACACTTGGTCGTCTTCTAGAGGACATGGGAGCCTGGTAGGGCGAGGAAAGATGGCTTCCTGGCAAGGAGGAGGACGCCAGCAGAGCAGTGGCTGCTGGCTCTCGGTCACAGCCCCCGACCTGAGCCACACAGTGGGCAGAGAGGCCCTGGGACAGAGCCGCAGTTCCTGCCCTCCAGCAACCTCGCTCGGGACCTTTTGGTGGGTAATCCCATTCCTCTGAAGGAAAGGCACGCTGAGATCCTCTTACCCAATCCCTCCATGCCCTGGAGGAAGGGAGAAGATACTGAGGACACAGGACTTCTGCCAGGACTCCCAGGCCAGAGAAGGGAGATAGGCTGCCCGTCGGCCACCAGGGCGGCCCAGTCCTGGCAGCCTAATCGGTGAAAGCATTCGCATTTTCCACTTAGCCAGGGCCACTGCCAGGTGGGTAGAGGGTGCTGCATCAACATGACCGTGGGGGCCCGGGCCCTGACTGCCCCCTTCATAACTCCATCATTCACTGCCTGACCACCAGCAAGCCCAAGTCAGTCTGTCGCCCCAGGCAGCATTGGCCCATTCTGTGTTCTTGGACCCCTCTGGCTTGGCTTTCTTGTCCCTGGCTGCAGAGTTCTGCCCAGGGATCCCTGGGTTTCTTGATCGGTGTGGGTAGAGGTAACAGAGCCCAGAGCAGTCTGGTGGGTGTCACCCAGCATGTTGGTGGCAGAGCCTGGCTGGAGTGGGATCTGGAGTCTTTTCTTCAACTGCAGGGAAGAGGCAGAGCAGTGGCCCCTTCTTCCATCCGTGGCTGGTGGTAGAACAGGGCCTGGAAGGTGGGAGGCCTTGGCAGGCTCCAAGGTTGGCCCGAGGGAGGCGGAGCCAGGGACCCCCAGCTCAGGTGGCCTGGCGGGGGCTAGACTGGAAAGTCCCCTGCTGAGAGGAGGCTGAGTCCCCACTGAGGCCAGCTATCTGCTCTCCACTTGAGTGGACGGGCAGTATGCAGCTGGGAACCAGGCTGGACTCTCTTGGAGGTTATAGTTTCCCAGCCACACCTCCTTCCCTCTACAGGCTTCTACTCTGAGGGGACCCTGAGTTTCCCTCTGGCTATTTCCTTGGCCCTAAACTCTCAGTGCCAAGTGGGCGGCCCAAATCCAGGGTAGGAGTGGCCTGAGCTGTGTGCCACCTTATCATCAAAGCAGCACCCTTCTTGTGATGTTTGGTCCTTTTGCAGACACCAGCCAGGGACCCCTGCGGATCCCATTCACCTCTCCCCCACACCCATCTTTCCCCACCCCCTACAGCTGTCGCTGGCTCAATACCTCCTGTGTCCACAAATCACTGTGACAGTTAGACCCCTTTGTCGTCTGTCCCTCGGAGACGCTCATCTTTCCCGTGGCGACAGGGAGTCCCACATACCCCAGCAAGGGCTTCGACCTCCCTTGGTGACAGTGGGGCTGGGGGCCGGCAGTGTCTGAGAGCAGCTATGATGTGCTGGGGCCCAGAGGAGGGACCGGGCTATGGGAAGCCCCAGGTGACCCTTTTGGAGGGACAGCAACACCTCTTGTCATAGAGCCACAGACCCAGGCTTTCAGCTGGAGGGTGTCCTTAAAGATTGGTTCACACGAGGAAACTGAGGCACAGGGTGGGAAGAGGTCACACGGCCCATCAGAGGAGCGGGGCCGTAGATATTCTCCGAGCCCTCACTTGGCCTCAGACCCTCAAGTCTGGCCAGGAAGTCTTGCTCAAGCCCCTCCCCCTGTCTGGAGCCCCCTCTTCATCCTCACCTAGTGGATGGCACGACCCTCCCAGGACCCCCAGCAGAGGGTAGTATGGAGACCCCGTCTCTTCATTTAGAACAAGGTGGCGTGGGCAGCTCATGAGCAACATCTGTGTCCCCTGCCACCGCTGACCCTGGGATACCGCGCTGACCCTGACACTCCCTGGGCCATCCCTCCACGGCCCCTCCTCCAGCTGGGGAGTCTGGCCTAGCTCCAGTGCCACTTCCTCCTCCAGGAGGATCTCTCTGGGGCGACCTCCCATCCAGTCTCCCCTCCAACCTCCCAACCTTCCAAACCTCACTGCCACACCTTGTTTTTGTTTGGTCTTACGATCTGGACAGGTTAAAAAATGTAGCTCCTTAGTGGAATGGGTTGGAAGAAGAGGAGAGAACCTGGGAAATTTTGAGGGAAACTGCCCAGTTTAAAAAGCGAAGATACCCTCACCAAAGAGTGGTCCTCCCAGGCTCACTGCTTCATCTTCTTTTGCCTTCTCCCTCAGACCCTTGCTGTGTCCGCCCCTCCGCCCCCAGCCGCCACCCCCAGCACCTGCTGCTGCTTCATTTCCTCTTTCTCCCCAGGTGGGATGAGAGGGTGGGGGAGAAAGTGCACTTAGATGTCACCTGCTGATGGATGGTGGTGGCCTGAGGCCCCGGTGCCTGCTGGGCGGCACAAAGCCAGCAGCCAAGCCCCGCCCACCACACTTTGTGGGTGTTGGGACACTGTGGGAACCATTTGCCTTTCCTGCACCGCCAAGAGCCTTGAGTCTGCTTGTCAGCATGTGGGGGTGCTTGGATTCCGAGAGACAGTTCTTTGCAAGGATGGAATCAGAGGCCATCTCCAAGCTTATGGGACATGTGTGACTCACGCAATGACTATCCTGGAGTCCCGTCCTGGGGCCAAGGGTGAGCAGATCAGAGTGTGCTTGGAAACTTGGCTTCTTAGAGAGTTAGAATCTTAAATCCTCGGAAGCTGTTCTAAATGTTAGGTCAGACCCACGGGATCTTTATTTTTTTTTATTTTTTTAAGATTTTATTTTTAAGTAATCTCTACATCCAACATGGGCCTTGAAACTTACTACCCCAAGATCGAGAATTTTGTGCTCTACGGACTGAGTCCACCAGGCACCTAGACCCACAGGAATCTTTAAACAGAGGATTTTTAGGAACATCACACATCCGGGGAGGGGTCGGGGCTTGAACCCAGTGCTGCTGGGCCCCAAAGCTGCTGGGGATGGGCTTTGAGCCCAGGGGTACCCCCCCCCCGCCAATGGGCTCTCCTCTCCCGCTGTTTCCAATAAGTAGTGCAGCTTCATGTTTGCCTGTTTTATATGTCGGGGTTTCGCTTGGAAAAAAAGGCTCCTCTGCTTAAAAATAAAGAATAAAGTTTTCCAGGCCCTGCGCTGCCTGCAGCTCTCGTGCCAGGGCCTGCCACAGCCTGAGAGGGTGGCTCTGGCCAGTGGGTGACCGGGCAGGCAGACAGGGGCCTCCCAGGAGGGGGTGCAGGTTGCTCTGGGCCACAGTCTCCTCCCCCTCTCACTCCTGCTGCGTTGTTGCTGCAGCCAGAGAACACTCCGGGTCTGTCATCCCGTTGACTGGGCTGACAGTTTAATAGTAGCTTCCTGGGCTGTCATTTAAATCTGCCTCCCAGGTTAGTAGGCCAGGGGTGGGCTGGCACGCCCCCTGCCCCCACCCCGGATCTTCCTTCTGCCGGGAGCGGTTGTCTTGGCAATGCCAGGGCCTGGCCAGCTCTGCCGTAGGGTAACTGGGGGGAACAGCCCTTTCATCTCCCCGACCCGGGTACAAGTGGTCCCCCTGCCTTGGGGCTGGGCTGCAGGGCCAGAGCCAGGCCAGCCGGTGCTGGTCCAGGCTTGGGAGAGGAAGCGGGAACAGACTAGTCCCTCCATGCCCTGGGAGGGGAAGGGACCTACCCAGGTGCCTCAGCAACCATTTTGAGCCAGAATCCACCTTGCCTATGGGTCTCTGCTCTGCCCTCAAAGAATATGCCCTGGAGCCCCCCCGACCTGTCCGCAGAAACCCAAGGGCCTGCATTCCTGACATCTCTCCCATCTCCCTGTCCCAGGTGGTCTGATACCGGTCTCCCCTCACCTGCTCTTCTCTGTATAAGTCCCTGCTCTGAGGACTGTGGTCTCCCCTTAGCTTTACTCTGGGCCAAGTGCCCTGTGAATACCTTCTCCTATTTTTCATGGCTTGGTGGAGGGAGCTGGCCCAGAGACAGAAGACTGGGTACCAGCTTCGGCTGTGTGATCACAGGCCAGTCTTTCCCCTCCCTGGGCCTCATCTTCTTATCTGCAGGATGAGGGACCTCCACGACAACGTATTTCCTCAGATGTGGTTCATTGGCCCACTTGTTTCTTGGGAAATTAATAGACATGGCATCTAACAAGGAAGTTTCTTGGCTAAACAGGTGTGGGAAGTGCTGGAAGAAACAAAGTCAATCTGGTATTTGCAGGCCTTCTCAGGACCTTTTGTAAGCCAATGGGCATCATGAATCTACAAAGGAGGAAAATAGCAAGACTTATCTGAAACCTCTGTGGGGATGGCGACCCCTGCTCTCTGTCCTACCCATTGTCTCTCTCTTTCTCTGCTAGGGGCCAATCATCCATCTCACACAGTCTCACCAAATCCTGAAAAAAGCCCAGGCAGCTCAAAGATGTGGGTTTTGTTGGCTGTTAAGCAGCAGCCCCTGAGCTTAGCAGAGGCTGGGTGAGCTCAGGGAAAGGGGGCCTCCCATTGGTACCAGGCAAGGTCAGTTGGCCGCCAGCCCAGTGGAGCTCCCAGGTCCCTTGCCACTTGCCTCCTCCCCAGCTCCAAATTGCCATTCTGCTGGCTCCTCCCCACCCCAGGCCCTGTTATCCCTTCTCGGAATGCCCTTTGTCGCTCTCATCCCTCCCACGGTTTGGCTGACTCCTCTTCCTTGAACATGGTCCCCTCCTTCAGGAAGCCTTCCTTGATTTCCTGGGCTGGGTCAGGTGACCCTCCCCTGGCTTCCTGGCCACACAGTGGGACTGAGTCAGAATATCAGGGCGCAAGGGGCAGCCCTCCCACAGATATGTGCTGGGACTGAATAGCCGTTCTCTTTGGCCCCTGGTGCTCTGGCTGGCAGAATGGGAGAGCTGCCTAGGGGCCTTCAAGCCCCTGGGCTCTGACATGAGAGAGCTCTGATTGCCAAGAGGAACCCACACCAGGCAGCTCCACCTGGCAGCCCTGACTGATCTTTGTTTTGAAGCCCTCTGTCTGCCCTGGGGCTGCTGGATGAGCGTGGGTGGGGAAAGAGCAGCATGAAGGATGCGTATTGTCTCAGGGAAGGAGGCCTCTGGGGGTGGAGAAGCTGGGAGGTGCTGAGTGATCATAATAATTTCACGAGATCATAGACTCTGGGTGTTGAGTGGGACTTAAGATTCAGTCGGCACCGCACCTCTGTCTCCAAATGAGGAGGCAGGCCCTATGTGACGGGTGGGCCCAAGGTCACATGCACAGCGACTGGGGCTGCTGACTTCACCCGCCTCATACTTGCACTTTTATGCTTTTCAGTTTATAAAGCCCCGACACAATCCTTAGCCCATTCGCTTCCCACAACCTTGTGTGTTTGGCGAAGCAGCAATATGGTCTCTGAATGTAGGTGAAGAAAGTGAGGCTCAGAGAAGTTGTGTAACTTGCAAAAGGTCACACAGCCCATATGTGGCAGAGCAGAGTTTGACCATGGAGTCTCTGATGCTTTCCTCTGCCGGTGTTCTTGTTTTAAGTGGCAACGCCTACCTCCTTTGTCCGGGATTTCCCATTCTCCCCGACTCTGCCCTGGGGTAGGCTCCTCCCCACCACCCTCTGGAATCCCAAATCCTTCGTGGCAGCCCATCTGTTGCCATGGTACCAGATTATGATGTCGCAGACCCTGGATGACTATGCACAGCTCCTGGGCTGTGGAGTACAGGGGCTCACAGAGGTGGGCATTGTCCAAGGGGCAGACTGGCATGGAAGGAAATAAATCCCTGGAAACAGGGGGCCACGGCCTCGAGCCCAGCTAGGGAATCACTCTGGGAGTTGGAGCCAAGGCCAGGAATGGGGTCTGGCACGGCTGGCTCTGATGGGCTTGAAAGACTGCTCAGCCCTCATGCCTGGGCGGGGCTGATGTAGCCTCATGCCTCTGTCAGGCTCATTACACTGACCGACTCAACAGGAGATGCTCACTGGGATCCCTTGCGAGAGCCCTTTTGCCTTTTGTCCTTATACTGGCGCTGCATGGGAAAGCCATCATCCCCGCTTGCCCAGAGAGGGAAGGAACTTGCCCAAGGTCACCCAGAGAGGAGGTGGCTGTGCCAGCATTCAGTCTCACCTCTTGCTCCAAATCTTTCCATGGGGTTCCATTGTCAGACATGGCCCACTAAGGTGATTGAGTCATGGTCCCCAACCTGAAAGTGAGCATGCCGCCTCAGTTTCCCCAGAGTGGTCCATTAGCAGAGACAGGTTGTCACAGGCCCATGTTTATTCTGGCACCCACTTCTGGGCACATTACAGGGGGAATACTTTATGTGGTACTTCTGAGCGATGTGGCTGATCTGCCCCATCGCCTTGTCCTGTGGGGACCTGAGAGCTATTTCACTGGTCACACTGCATTTGCTTTTCTGGGGTCGTCTTAGCCTGATAATACGGAAGTGGCTGAGGGCCTTAGTGGGAAGAGCCCAAGCTTTGGCAGCTGCCACATGGAATCAAAATCCCACTTCTGCCACCTACCACCCTCAGCTTCCTCTTCTGTAAGATTGCCGGTGTGAGGAGTCACTGGGATACTGGGTGAAAGGTGCCAGGCCAGAGCCAGGGTGGAAAATGTCGAAACCGGTCATGACAGGGAACAAATCTCTTCTCCAGAACACTGCCGTGGAACATCCATCCCTGAGGCTGCCCTTCAGGACTGCGAAGGTGCTTTTGGCTTCCCTGGCCTCCTTGCCTGGTGCCTACAGGGCTTGGCACACTGGGGGAGGCCAAGATCACTCCCAGGCTCCCAGAATGCCAGGGAGGAAAGGGTCTTTTGATAGTGTCTGGCTGGCTGAGACCAGGGACAGAGCCCCTTCATCACCTTCTTCGTCAGGCTTACCTTGCTCTTTTGGGTCCTGCCTGTTCATCACTCACCCTGAGTCCCTCGGGGGCAGGTCGGGCTGATTTCTCTTCCATGTGCTCAGTGCAGAGTGAGGCACAGACGCAAGCTCACTGAATGCTGAAATGAAGCTCCTGCGGGATTTTCCCACCTCATTTGAGGCTTTTCTTCCACATCTGATGCTGCTGAATGTTTTATCTGGGGAGCCGTGGTGGGGGGGACAGAGGGTTCTGACTGTGATGTCAAATTGTGGCCCTGCTGCCACCCACATCTGACCTTAGACACGTACTTAACACTTCTGGGCCGGGATTTCCTTGTGTGTCAAGTGGGGACATACATGGCCCTTTGTCATGGCACACAGAATGTGCTTGGAGAAAGTTAGAACTGGATAAAGAAGACGTTAGGATATGCATTTCCTCTTTTCTGTGGACGCCGAGCTTCTTGTGGAAGGGATGCTCTGGTCCTCATGTTAGAAAATGCCCCAGGTGCTGTGGTTTATAACTCTACTTACTTTCAGACGATTATAGGCGGTGACTTACCAAAAGGCGGTATTGGTATCTATTACCCACACCAGCTCCTGGGTGCGGAGCTCAGGGAGGGCTGCTTGGGGGCTGGGCTGGGAGGCAGGAAAAATTGTTCTGATCCCTGCCTTGCTGTGTTTCCCTGGGCCAGCCCTGTTCCCTCTCTGGGCCTCAGAGCTCCCCTCCCCCACCAAATCTACGGGTAGACGGATTCCTCTCATTTCTTCTAACCCTGCACAGACAGAGGTATTCTTCTAAAGAAAGTGTGAAGAAAACTCACCTTAGAACACAGATGTCCTGCAGGGATTCCACTGAAAGGCAGAAATATAATGGATTCAGGAGACCCAGTGTCTGTCCTCAAATCCCAGCCTGGCTGTTCAGGCCAGGGGGAGCAGTCACATGGTCCCTGAGGCAGCCAGAAAGCCTGTGGGAGGAATTACATAATCCAAGGCTGGCCATCGGGAAGAAGCTTCCCTGGGAGAAGCTGAGCCCAGCCCTGGAGGTGTAGGAACAGAGGCTGGGCAGCCATGCCCCCATTTGGTCCAGTGTCCCCACTGAGATCCACCCTGAGTTGGGCCCTGTGCTGAATCTGACAGAGTCCCTACCCGGAGGAGCATCAGGCCAGTGGAGGGACAGGGAGAAAGGCAAGCCATGTTGGCCCCTGCCCTATTACCCCAGTTTTGTTACCAGCTGTGAGATCTCAGTCTGCTATATATGTCCCCTGTTTCCTTTGCTTCTAACTAAGACTCAAACCATAAAAACAGCAGTAGCTCTTGCTGACCGCATCTTCAGTGCCAGGACCTCTTTCCATGTTCTTCATACGCTGTGACTTGTTATTCCTCCTCAGTGCCCTTGTTTTCTTCTTCCCATTATATAGATAAGAAAACAGAGGCTCGGTGGTTAAGTAACACCCCCATGGTCACGCAGACCGAAAGAGGCAGAGCTGGGATTCAGAGCCCCCCGAGGAGCCTCCCTTCCAGGGTGTGAGTGCCTCGAGAGCACTTTCTCTCGGGAGACTGATTGGGTGTCTCACCCAGGAGATGCTCTTTTCATCACTCCAAACAGAACATACCTCATTAATCTTGTCTCAGAGTAATCATTTGCTTTTAGGATTCACTAGCAGCAGCTCCCTGGTGCTTCCGGAAGGGCCTGGTTAGGCAGAGCAGGACAGGCCAGTAAAGGGGCTGAGAACTGGCCAGAGGGGCTAAAGTACCTGCCGTAGGTGATCAGGGAAGGCTTCCTGGGGGCGGTGGCAGTGGAACTGGACTTTGGGGGAAGAGGAGTAAGACAGGAGAACAGGCAGTCCCTTGGAGCATGGATCCTGGTACCTTTGTTGGACCTGAGCTCCTGAACTTGGAGGCAGGGCCAGGTGTCACCTGTCTCCAGCCGATGCTCAGCAGATGCCTGAGGAATGAATAAGGGAGTCTCTCCTGTCCTCTCTTGGTTGGCGAGGCCCTCTGTGGCCCAGTAGGGTGGTGGGAGGTGATGTGGTCCTACTTTCAGACAGCGCACATCCTGGTCACCCCAGAGCCACCTGACCATATCCTAGAAAAGCCTCCTGGGCCCACCAAGCCCCCTCACGCTCTTCTCCTTGCCCCATAGCCAAGAAGACCTGTGCAGACAGCGACTTCACCTGTGGCAACGGCCACTGCATCCCAGAGCGGTGGAAGTGTGACGGCGAGGAGGAGTGTCCCGACGGCTCTGATGAGTCTGAGACCACGTGCAGTGAGTCCTGGTGCTAGGGCTGGTGGGGTGGGGGGGAGGGGGCGGGCACTCAGCTTTCTCGTCAGATCCTCCTTGTTGGGAGGATGGGAGGCTCAGTGGAGTTGATCTGTCAGACACAGCTCCATACCTGCCTTGTGGCGCACCGTCGGGGGCTCCCGGTCAATGGCCAGGAGTATTAGCCGGTACTGGTTTTTGCTGACTCCCTCACAGGCGTCTTGCAGCTCGGGCCCTGCTTCTGGAGTACCAGGAGCTAGAAACAGGCCTTCTAACCAGAAGCAGCCAGAGCATAGCCTCCGGGGCTCCCCACAGCCTCCCCCACTATTTTTCTGGAGGACTCTGATCATAATTCTAGGAGTACTGCTAACAGTGAGTGCCTATTAAGTGTTTACCGTGGGCCAGACACAGTGCTAGCCTCTCTGCGTGCACTAATTCATCTTCCCAAGGCAGCCTTATGAGGGTTCACTTTCTGAATTTTGCGAAGGAGAACACTGAGGCTCAGAGAGGTTGAGTGACTTGCCCAAGACCACCCAGCCAGGACTCTGAGGCCTCTGCCCTGAGCCAGCTGAGCCCAGGAGCCCCAGCATCCACGGCAGGATGGACGGCAACAGAGGCAGCCTGGGGTGAGGCCGAGGGCCCGAGCCAGAGCCCCAGGCCCGCCTCCCACACTCAGGGCTTTGTCTCTCCTTGATTTCTTTTCCAGGCCCTAATCCTCAAAGCAAACTTACACCCGGCAGGTCATTCCATGACATTTGTTAAATTAAAAAGGAGATGAGAAGGGGGCGGGGAAGGCCCCAGCGGTCCTGAGGCAGAGCCTCAGCTGAGTGAGACTGAGACAAAAGGTTGGTGGGGAGCACGTGGAGGACGGGAGGGCTGGTGCGGACCCGGGAGTCACAATCCCTGTCCTCGTTAGGGGTCACATTCGCCCCAGAGGCAGAGGCGGGGACAATGGAGGCCCGCAGCCCATCTAGGGCTGTGGCTGGTGATAACTGGGTTTCTTTGTCTCCTAGCAACAGAGCTACCAGTCTCCCCGTGAAAGAGAGAAAGGGGGAGAGAAAGGGAGAGCAAGAGCGACCCCAGCCCGAGACAGGAGGCCCCCTTGTCTCCTTGCACAGCTGCCTCTGCCTCTCCTGGCCAGGCCACAGGCCCTGTCCTTTTCTTACCCCCCAGGCAGCCAACCTGTCCTGGGGCTGGTCCAGAGCTTTGTCGTGAGCTGCAGAAGGCACAAAGCCCAGCCACGCCCACTGTGCGTCTCATCCTCAGGGCCGGCTTGGATCCCTGTTTAAAGAGAAGAAAACTGAGGCCAGGATGGGTTTGGCCACTTGCCCGAGGCTGCCCCGCTAAGGAGGGGTAGAGCTGTGTACAGCCAGGAGTGTGTGTTTGGGGAGGGGGCTACGGCCACCAGGGGCTGTGCTGGGGGCACTGCAGTCAGCCAGCTGGGCTATCCCGGCCCCACTCTCAGCCCTGGACCCTGGGGGCAACAGGGAAACGAGGGGAGCCTCAGCACAGTTATTACTGGGGTCTGTCCTGCTGCCTGAGAGCTGGGCTCCCCCTTCTCCCCGTGTCTCTCTCTCATTGTGTCGATGTCCCTTTTCATCTTCCCTGCCCCAGCTCCAGGGTCCTGCCCACCCTGCTCTCTTGCCGCCCCCTTGCCTGCCCTCCCTCTCGCCATCCCTCTCCGCCGTGCCCTGCCCCATGGTTCCCTCTGTCTTTCTCCCTCTCGCTTGTCCTAGCAGTTGCTGCCTTCCCATCCCCTGGCGAGTGCAGGGGCCTTCCAGCCTCACCCCTCCTGCCTCCCAGACCTGCTTTGTACCCTCCGTAAGGCACTGTTATTTGACGGTTGAATGACTGGAGAAGTCGAGGGCCTTGCTTCCAAGACACACAGGTGGTTTGTGGCTGGTCGGCCTTCTGTGATAAAAGACGGGCTCGTCGGGCTCTCTCTGAGGCTTGACGGGGTGCCCGTGGGGACTGGACTCCAGGCTGCACCCTGAGAGTCAGGAGGCCCAGCCCTCCTCTGGGCTGTCGCAGTGAATTTCCCGTGAGATCCTGCACACTTTCCCATCCCTGTCTGGGCCCCAGTTTCTAACATCTCAGAATTCCAAAGACCACCATCTAAGATTCCTGGATTCTTAGGACCCTCTTTCTCCCAGCTGGGGCACAAAGCCCAGGATCCCACTTCCTGTGCAAAGTCATATTGGTCAGAGGTGGGCATGGCCTGTGGGTAGGCCTGGAGGAGGCGGGCCGGAGTGGGACCTCAAGGGTCAGGCAGAATTTGGGGCGACAGGAGCTGGAGGCAGGCTGGCTCACTGCTGCCCCACCAAATGGGAACCTGCTAGCCAACCCACTGCCCATTTAACTGGTATTGCCATAGCAAGCCCCACAGTCTACCAGGTGCATCTCTATAGCCTACCGGGTTCCTAGGGACTATGCCAGCTCGAAGAAAGATTACAGGCAGTAGTAAAGTGTAGTGGATTGGGTGTGTGATATATTTGGGTCCGGGTCCTGTGAGACCTCAGCCTGGTTGCCCAGTCTCCCTGAGCCTCAGTTTGCTCATCTGTAAAATGTAGTGATGGCAACCTGCCCTATGGGGGTTACGACGACGAAATGGAAAAATTGGGGCAAAGTGTCGGTGCTGGAGTAAATGGCAGTGTTACTCATTACTGTATTTTGATTCCAGGCCCTCTCTCCGCATACAGCAATTTAACATTTTAGAATAAGGAAGGGGGTCTACATAGAGAGGGAAAGGGATTTGGGAGCACATCCCCATTTTCGTGCTCCCCCACTGTGTCGTCTGCCCCTGGCTAGCGGCAGTTTCTCCAGGCTCTCTTTCCTTCTGGTTCTGGGATCTGTGTCTATCAAATACGGCCAGGAGTCACGGTAGGAAAGCCCAGGACATTTGCCTAATGAAAGTGGTATTTCAGTCCTAATTATAGCTTACTTGATTGGGGACGGCTTCTGACCCACCTTCAGGCATCCAATAGGAGGGTTACGGTGTGGGGAAGGGGAGGTTGGTTCAAGGTGAGTGGGTGGCAACTTTAGGTACTGCTTATTGAAAATGGGAGTTGATTCATCATCTCAGAACCTTTCCACTGGGAGGGGGACCTTGGGGGACCTTATGGATGAACCAAGTGAAGTGCCCCTTCCTACTGTAGATAAGGAAGTGGAGGTCCAGAGGTTTTCTGAGGCCCAGAGGCAAGTTAGAGGCTGACTAGCTAGGAGTACTTCGTCTGAGCCCATGGGAAGGAGCTGGGTGTGACTGCCCCCCCCCCACATGATGGGGTGGCCCCATGCCCTGCTTCCTGGGCAGCAGCCGGACACAAGGAGCCCTACCGCCTGAGTCTCTGGCCCTCCTGGAGTTGGCCGTCCCCATCTGGAGGTCGTCTGCCCTTAAGCATCACATGTCCTGACACGGCAGATGTGCTCACTCACTAAGCAGCCATCAGACACTCTCATTCTTTTACTCAACAGACATTTTTCTTTTTATTATTTTGTGAGCTCATAAATTGGAGAACTCCAGTGGATTGGATTTCTGGAGCAGGATTCTCTGGGAGTTGATAATGCCTACAGCCACTCTGGCATGCCATTCCAGGCCCTTGCCAACTCTGGAGGATTCCTGGTGTCTGAGAGACGGTAGGCTTCTTCACGCCTGCCTCTCAGAACCTCGGGGACACCTGATAGGCCAGGGCATTCCTCGGGGCGTGTTTCTTGGTGGGCCCTGTGGACTGTGATCCCGTGAACCCCCGGGGAACGAGACCAGGGCCCTGCCAGCCCCTTATATTTGCATTTCGTGAGATGAAACGGCGGCAGCTGGTCTCTGAGTGTGTTCCAGGCTCTGAGTGTCGAGCTTTCCATGTTTCTTCATTTAAATGAGCTACCAACTCTAGGAGATTACGTAGCCCCGTTTTCAGATGGAGTCTTGATGCAGAGAGATTGACTGGCCGAAGGACCTGCATCTTAGTAGATGGGTTTGGACCCAAGTGTGCCCAGCTCCAAAACTCATTCATGCTCTTTCTCCTGCGTCGTGCTGCCTGGGGGCCTTTGGCTTCAGTTGTCCTGAATGTGGACATCAGGCAGCCATGTTGCAGACCCTGCCTAAGTAAAGGCCCAGTGAGCCTCCTTCCTTTTGCAAACCCTCTCCAGCGTGGAGGTGCCAGGGGCACCAACAAGGCCTGCTTTTCTCACGGGCAGTGGTTACGTGTGGTAAGTTAGGCAGTGTGTTTGGACATAAGAGACCTGGGCTGGAAGTCCAGCTCGGCCTCTCTCCACAAGACTTTAAGCAAACACCTTACCCTCTCTGGGCTTGGCTCGCCTGGTCTGTAAAATGGAGGTAGTCACAGCACTCCCCTCCCTCATGAGGAGATCCTGCATATCAGCGCTTACCCAGACCAGCTCCCCAGGACTAGGCAGTGAGGAGGCCTGACCCCGGAGCCTGCAAAGTGAGGTTCCCTTTCTAGCTTTGGGGAAGAGCCATATGACAGCAGAGATGGTGAGGTTCTAGGAGGGAGGGGTGGTTGGGACACCTGGCATCCAGTAGCCTAGGCGGTCCCTTCCCCTCTTTGGACCTCTGTCTCCTCTCACTATAGTGGGTGCTCCTCGATGTGACCTCTTGTGTCCTCACCTTCCAGGACGGTGCCTTGGCTCTTTGAGGGTAGGAGGGCTGGTGTCAGGCATTGCTGAATCCTCCAGAGCCTGTAATTAGAGCTGTCTATTTAAGGACATGGCAAATGTCTTATTAATTATAAAGAAAGGAAGCAGACAGATTGTTTAATCATTGTCCTTGCTGAAAGGTTATGCAATTAACTATATAAATATTCATTAACAGTTCAAGCAGCTGCCTGCTGCACTGGGGTCTGCAGAACCAGGCCCCTCAAGGGCCATTTCAGTCACCTGGGCGTTTGGGTGTAGAGTTTGGGGCTGGTTCAGGCTACTTCTCTACCCCCAGGAGCATGCAGGGCAGGTTCAGTCAGAGGAACCTGGACTCTGCCTCTCACTTGCTGTGCATCTTTGGACCAGTTCCTTGGTCTCTCTGAGCCTTTTTCCTCCTCTGTCAAATGCAGTGCTTACCTGAAGGACTGCTACCCTGCTCTGCTCTGGGGGCACTGCTGTGATGATCTCTGGAGTTGGCACGTATAGCCTTGAAGGGTCTGCTCACCTGGGAGGTTGCAGGCCACATGGGAAATGGAGTGGCCTGACACACTGTGGGTGCTGAGTAAATATGGCTTCCTTCCAACTCCCCCATGAAGTTCCGTTTCCTGAGGCCTGGCTCAGGGATAGATGGTCACCTTGTCCCTCTGTCTCATTGCTCTCGGGAGCTTGAGGGCACACAGAAGGCCTCTATCAATCTTACGGGAGTGAATTCGAAAGAGATGAAATATTCTGTATCTTTTAGATTTGCAGAATGTTAACCCAGTGATTCTCAGATGCGGTGCACGGGAATCACCCAGGGGTTGAGGGGAGTTACTGAAATGCAGATTCCTGGGCTGTGCCCTCAAAGTCTGGATGCAGTCTACTATGAGCTGGGCCCAGGAACCTGCATTCCAGCAGCCCCCCCCATAGCCCACCCTGCAGTCGGGAGTCTGGGAAACACTGGTCGGCTTCAGATCCCTCATGTGCTTCCAGGGGTCCTGTGGTGTGCGGGTGATAGAGGGGCTCTGGAAGGGCCCCACCTCCCAGCAGCCAGACCTCCTTCACCACCCTGCACTACGGCCCCAAGGCAGCCTTTGTAAAAGATCTTGGCGAGTCCACACTCTCTAAGGCTTTATGCAACAGTTATTTGTGAAGGGGAATTTCTAGAAAATGAATCCCATGAATCCTGTATTCCCAGTGGGTTGCCTCCTATTTCACGAAATGTATTCCTAGGGAGAACTCTGGGGTCCCAGGTACTTCTTTTCCTTGGCATAGTAGTGTCTTGGGGGCCCTGCCTCCAAAACCTGCCCCCTACCCCACCTTACCCCTTTTCTCCATTTCTTGTGCCCTACCAGCCCATCTATGAAAGTCAGAGAAGGGGAAACTGGTCTGAGATGAGGGGGCAAAATTGAGGGGGAGGCATGAGTGACCCCCCCCCCACACCAGCAGGTGCAACAGACTGTGCCAAGTGTGTGGCGTCAGACACAGCTGACTCTGAGTCCTCACTCGGTTCTGAGCAGCTGTGTGACTAGCACCCAGTGCTTACCGCCAGGTCTGGTACCCAGCAGCACTCAGCAGATACTCACTGAGTGAATAAACAAGTCCTCCTCTGTTCATTTGGAGAATTACAGTGGAGAGTGAGCACTGGGGTGAGCGTTCTTCTAAGTGCCTTACAGACATTAACTTAGGGAATAGTATCATTCCCACTCTGTTGGCACCAAGGTGAGGACTGTTGACTTAAGGTCACATAGCCAGTGAGTGACCAAATTCATGCCCAGGAAGCCCAGGGTTCTAGAGCCCCTGCCCTCGACCTCCAAGCTGGAGGCCTCGACATAATCCTCATCCTGCTGGGCAGTTGTGCGGATTAAGTATCTAGCTCTGTGCCTGGCACATCTGAGCGACGACTGAGTTTACACCCTGGAAGGTAGCAGGGAGCCAGCCACAGAGGTCTGAAATGTGTCTGTCACAGCTGGGTCTGTCACGTGGGTCATCCTGGGATGCTCAGGATGAGAGCTGTCCCCAGCCCTGATCAGGGATCTCATTCTTTCTTCCAAATTGAGAATCAACCCTGGGGCTCCAGGCCCCTGATTGAGTCAGCCTCTGATTGCTGCTGCAGTAATTATAGCTGTGTGGTCCCGCTGGGCCCTGCCGCACGCACAGCACAGCTCTCTACCATCACTGGGGGAGGGGACAGGAGGGGGCGGGGCGTACCTGGGCAGCTGCTGGGGCCTTGGTGAGCCCTCCACATCCACACGTTCAGATCATGGAGTCACTGATGTGCCAAACTGAGGTCCGACTAGGGCGTATTTCACCCCAGGGCACACGGCGGGGAAATGGCAGAGAAGCATGCAGGGCATGGCAATTTTGTGTTGCTGGAGCTCAAACGGGATGTTTGGAAGGTGGGAGGTGGGGCTGGTGAGGCAGACAGGGGTGGCTGGATCGAGGAGGGGCTTGAGTGCCAGGGACCAAGGGCCCTTGAAAGGGCGTTAGGCAGGGAATGGTGAGAATGTGGGATTCCGAGGGTCTTAAGGGCAGACAGCGGCTGCTTCTCAGATGAAGAAACTGGGACCCAGGGCAGGGAGGCCCTGACGGATTCCCAGGGCCTCAGGCCGGGTGGCTGGAGTCAGGCGGGAGGACTGGTTGGCGCCATGCCCCATGTCCCCCTTGGCTAAGCCATGCGCGTGTGTCTGTCTCCACAGCCAAGCAGGTGTGTCCTGCAGAGAAGCTGAGCTGTGGACCCGCCAGCCACAAGTGTGTGCCTGCCTCGTGGCGCTGCGACGGGGAGAAGGACTGCGAAAGCGGAGCAGACGAGGCCGGCTGTGCCACCTGTGAGTCGGGTTAGGTCCCAGGGTCTGCAGGGTGGTCAGGCAGCCTCGGGGAGCAGTAGCCCCTTACGGGAGGGGACTTCTCTCGGGGCTCGGGGGCTGGAGAGCAAAGGGTAACGATCAGGACACTAGTAACGGCCAGGCGCTCCGGAGAGACATTTCCTGCTTTCATCCTCACAACCACCGCACGAGCAGCCATTATCATCCCCATTTTATGGGTGAGGAAACTGAGGCTCAGACAAGCGAGGAAAAGTGCCCAAGGCTGAGTGGTGGAACTGAGATTCAAATCCGGCTCTGGACAGCCAAGCCCAGGAGTATTTTTACCATATCTGACATCTGCTCATCCATTCCATCCGTCTCCACCGACCCCCGAGCAAGGGCAGGGGGCCAGGGCCGGGTCTTGGGAGTATTGTTGGCCTCCCGGGCCAGGGTGCTGGTGGTGCTGGGGGGCGGGGGGAGGGGCAGACTCCTGAAGTGTGAAGGACGTCCGATGCTGAAATCTCAGACTTGAGCACGAAAGTCACAGGGCGGGAAGACATCCCCAGCAGCCTCAGCAGGAACAGATGGAACTGGTCACTGGGGCAGTTCCACATCACTGAGCTTCAAACACAGGATTATCGCCTTCCCCGGGAGCAGGCCAGCATGTCCGGGGCCAGTGGGGCTATGCAATTGGATGGATACCTACTGTGTGCCAGGCCTGGAGCCAGGCTCTGGAAGGGATGATGAGGTGAATCCTACATGCTCCTTCCTCCGGGAGCTCATGATTAATAGGAGAGACAGACTGGCTGTCGATAACTAGGCTGCAAGGCTGGGCTGAGATATGGGTGGTTTGAGGTATTATGGGGTATTGTGTGGGCTTTTGCCAGTTACTCACCCACCACTGCCTCCCACCGCACTCCCTTCTCCAGCCTCTATATTTACATCCTATCCATCCTCCCTGGCCCAGGGGAAATGCCATCTCTCCGGAGGCTTCTGAGTCACACAGCACTCTAGATTCCAAGTCTGGAGTTCTGATGTGCCTGAAGGAGGAAGCATCTGGGTATGGGGGGAGATCCTGGCCGGCAGTTTCAAAGCCCTAGTGATGGCACTGGCTTGTTTCCTCAGCTGTGATAATTTTGCGGGGCTTCGATGGCCAATGAGAATCCTCTTCCCTCCTTACCGCCCCCCCACATAATCAGATGCTTCCTCAGCTCTAAGGGCCATCAGCTGCTATTGCACGGGGTGGCAGTATCTCTAACTACGCCATGTGGTGACAGGCATGTTCCTTCTTAATTATGGGAGACAGGGGAGGGTGGTTCGAAGGTCTTACTGGACGTCTCTGCTACAGCTCCCAACCACCTGGGCAGAGGAGAACGAATTCTTCCTTCTCTCCCTCCACAGAGCTGCTTCCAGTTGGGAGTGCTGGGAGTGGGGTCTCTGGATGCAGGTCTGAGAATATGGCTCTTGAAGCTATTGTCAACTTTAAAGCCTCAGGGAGAGCTCAGTATAAGGAAGTGACTTAGTGAGTCCTTCCCCCCAGACACATGCAAGCTGAGTCTGGCAGGAAAGTGAGGAGCTAATCTAGGCATCTGCATAATCTTGAGGGGCAGACATCACAAGGTAGTGTATGCTTTCCCCACCGGTGCCCCAACATCCCAAAAAGCCCAGAAGGGGGGGAAATGCAGCTGTCAGAAACTTGAAAGAGCTGTCAGCAACACATGATGAGCTGCCTACATTGTGAAACTGAAGACATCATTCTATTTTATGTCCAATAACAATGAAAAATGACATTTTTCTATCAGAAAATAAAAACAGACTCTTGGTGCCCCCACGTGGAGAGATCTGGCGCTGCCGCCACCACGTTAACCCAAGGCTGCAGCCCCCAGGCCTATGCATGGCCTTGGTGTAAGGAATGAAGCAGGGAGGAGACAAGGAGGTCACTGCTCTGATAACTGCCTACACTGCAGGAAAGGAGGAGCAAACCAGAAAGCTGAGAGGGGTCAGGGTAGGAGGGAAGAGCCCCAAACCTGAGTTCTGGTTCTGTGTGACTCTGGGCAAGTTGCTCCTCTCTGGGCCTCAGTTTCCCCATCTATAAACTAGCAGTTGGGCTGGTGGTCTCCAAAGCCCTCCCAGCCTCTGAGCTGAGCAGCTCACTAGAGAGAGGAAGCCCAGGGCCCCAGGCAGGGCCAGTGACATGTGCCCTTAACTACTGCACATGCACACCCCCACTCGCCCAGCACCATTCACTCCACACCTGCCCTGTGCAGGGACCTCTGTGCCAGGCCCTCCGGTCGAAGCTGGGTCAGTCTCAGAGCCAGTCCCCAGGCAGTAGTTGTGATGGAAACAGGACATGAGACCCAGACACTTGAGCATGCTGTGAAGGGCACACAGAAGGAGAACAGAGGGAGAGGGAGGCTTCCCAAGTAGGAGCGCGTACAGTGTGTTATAAAAGAGGGTGGACTTCGGGCCCCTGAAGGATGAGAACTCCTCACTGAAATGCAGAGACAGTAGTGGGCAGGAGGAGACAGGAGGTGGGCAGAGGGAAGAGCTTGGGTGAAGGCCTGGAGGTGAGGAGGTGGGCACATGGTCTATTATGGGTGAGGCCAGGGTGTGTGCGGCCGAGGTGTTGGGGTAGGACCGTGGCTCTGTGCCAGTGGCCTTGGATGCCAGACCAGGGGACTGAGCTGGGATGGTGCGGGCACATGGGGGAGGGGCCTGAGCCGTGCCCTCAGGAAACAGCCTCAGACGTCGTGCCTCGGGGAAGGGTCGGTGTCCGTCCGGTATCATTTCCTGGGAACATCACAAGGCCCTTGGAGACAGGCACCGCCCCGCCGCAGAAGCGCTCCCAGCCCCACCGCAATGCTGGCCGCGGCGGGACGGGAATGCTCGCTCCGAGTGAGGCTGCGAGGCTCAGGGAGGGGCAGGCGCGTCGCCCCAGGTCCCCCTGCATGGCCCCGGATCGGAAGCCCCCCGCTCCCCCCCCCGCAGGGCGCCTGCGGCCCGAGGGCGAGGCTCAGGGCCCCCGCAGCAGGGCCGACCGGCTCTCTGTCCCGCGCAGTGTGCGCCCCGCACGAGTTCCAGTGCAGCAACCGCTCCTGCCTGGCCGCCGTGTTCGTGTGCGACGGCGACGACGACTGCGGCGACGGCAGCGACGAGCGCGGCTGCGCCGACCCGGCCTGCGGGCCCCGCGAGTTCCGCTGCGGCGGCGGCGGCGGCGCCTGCATCCCCGAGCGCTGGGTCTGCGACCGCCAGTTCGACTGCGAGGACCGCTCGGACGAGGCGGCCGAGCTGTGCGGCCGCGCGGGCCCCGGGGCCACCGCCGCGCCCGCCGCCTGCGCCGCCGCCGCCCAGTTCGCCTGCCGCAGCGGCGAGTGCGTGCACCTGGGCTGGCGCTGCGACGGCGACCGCGACTGCAAGGACAAGTCGGATGAGGCCGACTGCCGTAAGCCCCCGCCGCCCTGGTTACCTGGGTTACGGTAGGACGCGGGCTTGGGGAAGGTGGAGCCCTCGGTTGGAGGTCCCCAGGCTCCCAAGTTGCGCAGCTCAGGTCTGAACCCAGAGGCCCAGGGTCTTCTCTGGTCCTGCCCTCCCTGTCCTACCTCCCACCCCCTGCCCTTCCCCATTTCAGGCATTCACCGGCTAGCCCCCGTGCCAGAGACCTCCAAAGGCTCAGGGGTTGCCCCTGCCCTTCCTACCTGCTGGGCCTGCTTGTCCTTCATGGCCTCAACCCTCCCAGCTGAGCTGGATCTCTCCCCCTGGGCTACCCTGAGCCACCCTCTCCTACAGCACAGCCTATGCTGTGATGTCATCTGTTCATTCCTCAACCTCCCTCCCGCCCCTTGAGCTCCTAGAGGATGGGGAGCCTCCCCAGTAGTCTCTGGGTTCTCCACGTCCCACATAGTGCCGGGCATGCAGACAGCGCTCAGGAAGGGTTTGCTGAAGGGATGGAGTCATTAAGTAATGAGCACCAACACTCAAAAGAAGGCCATGGGTCTGTTGTGGGCAGGTGGCCCTGGGGAGAGGCGGTGGATGAGGAAACAGGAGACCTGAGTTTCAGTCCTGGCTCTGCCAGGCAGAGTGCTGTGTGATCGTGGGTGAGGCCTTCCCCCTCTCTGAGCTTCAGTCTCCCCATCTGTACACTGGAAGTGCCTTGGCCAGGTGTCCTCTGAGGACTCCCAAGCTCAGCCACTGGTTCTGTTCTTGCTGAGGGTGGATAGGGGCTGGGGCTGGGGGCTGCGCGAGGAGAGCTGTCCCAACACCACATTGGCCCTGACCCTCCCTCTTTGCCCTCTCCTGGCAGCTCTGGGGACCTGCCGTGGGGACGAGTTCCAGTGTGGGGATGGGACTTGTGTCCCTACGATCAAGCGCTGCAACCAGGAACAGGACTGTCTGGACGGGAGTGACGAAGCTGGCTGCCTGCAGGGTGCGTGGGGTTGGAGGCAGAGGGGCGACACCCTCTCTGAGAGAGCCCCGAGCTCTCCCGGCTCCAGAGAGAGCAGAGTTCAGAGAGGTCTCCCCTTGGTCCCTAGGATGTGTCTTCCCCCAGAGCATCACTTGTTGCCCCTAAATTACCCAGATTTACTCCCTGCAGTCCTACTGGCCCCAGAACAGGATTTTAAAGGACTTTGCAAAAGCTAAAAGAGGCCTAGGGGGACATGAAAAGGCACTGCAGGAAGTCCATCCCCACCATTTGTCCACGCCCAAGGCTCCGAGTGGCTTCCTTCCCAGCATAAGCTGAGCCTCCGTCCCCAGGGAACCCCCTTCATTCTCAGATGACTCTGTGGTCATCACTTCCCACCTGCAGGAGCCAGGACCCTGACCATAGGTCATCTGGGGAAATGGATAAAAGGTTGGGCAGTGAGGTGGCCTCCCCTATGCAGGGCCTCCAGGGCACAGGTGCCTCTCAGGTGGTCAGTCCAGTCCCCAGGGTCTCTGTAGGGCTCCTGCTTTTCTCTCTCAGGGCCCAGCACTGCCAGATCAGGCACAGACCCCCCGCACGCCCCACCTCGCCCAGCTAGATGATGCTTGGGTATCCTGATTATCCCTGGGGTCCTGCCCTTCTGAGAGCAGAGCTCCCACCAGCCCTGTATTCAGCTGTCTGTCCTGGGTCCTCTAGAGACTAGTGGGGACTGGGGCTGGAGCTCGGCTTGCCTCCCATGGACCTAGACCAGCCTAGCCCTCCCTGCCCAAGGTCTCACAGGTCCTGTCCACTCTCTTGTCCGGCCCGACAGAGTCAACATGTGAGGGTCCCCGCAGATTTCAGTGTAAGAGTGGCGAGTGCGTGGACGGCGGGAAAGTGTGTGACGCTCAGAGAGACTGCCGCGACTGGTCAGATGAGCCTCTGAAAGAGTGTGGTACAGTACCTGTCTCCTTCTGGCTACTGGACTGACACCCCCCCCAGCCCTCTCCTGGCATCCAGTCCGAGGCCCATGCCTGCCCCTCTGCACACATTCTGCTCTGACCCTCTCTCTGGACTTGTGCACTATCCTGTGGCCTCAGGCAGGACTCTGCCTCTGGGTCCTCATTCTGCATCTCTGCAAATCGAGCTGCCTTTCCTTTCCAACCCAGATGCTCAATTATGCTTCCTCTCACAAACTCGGCCTCTTCTCACTCCTTCCACATTCAGATCTCTCGAGTGTGTGCTCCCTCTGAAACTTTCCTCCTCAATGGTTTCTGCCTTGCTGACCTAGCCAGGGCCCTGGCCTCTGAGGCCTTCCAGCCCCCTGCAGGAATCCCTGCAGAGGGAGAGGTAGGGAACAGCAGGCAGGTAGCCAAGTGAGGTGCGTCCCAAGGCCACCTGGCTCAGGCCAGGCCTGAGTGAGGAGGGTAAGGCAGACCCAGTAGCAGAAGGCGGCACCATTCTGAGCACCAAGGAGCTTGGACTTTCTGGGAGACAAGACTTACAGGCTGGGCACGAGTAAGGGGTGGAATGAGGCAGCTATCCTAATGGCTAGAGCTGTCAGGGTGGGTTCCAGGCTAAAAAGGATGGGAGAGTCTGGGCTGTAGGTGAGGTGGGCATCCCACAGAACATGCTGGAAACCCAGTGTGGGCTCCAGGAAGGTTCATTTCTGAGCGCAGGGGTTTGGACAGAGAATTCCTGGGAGGACAGCGCCTAGATCAAATCCTACCTTCCTGACAGACCCGTTTTCACTCAGCACCTCCCCTCCTGGGCACTCCAGGGAGTTTCTCTAGAACTCCCCAGAAGCAGCATGTCTCCACCCCTGCTGGAGATTTTAAAATTGATTTTGAAAGGAAGAGTGGTTGGGTGAAGGTCACTCAGCTCGAACCTGAGCTGGCAGGACAGACACTCCTCTTGGGCCCTCCTGCTCTCTCAGAGGCCCTGCCGGGAAAAGCCCTAGAGGGAGGAACCTGAGCAAAAGATAGGGAAGTGGGAGCAACTGAGCCTAGCCCCCCACCCCACCCAGATTTGGAGTTTGCCAGGGACTGCTAACCTACTAAATCTCTTCTTTCTTGTCTTTTGCACGACACACCTAAGAGCAGTATGTATGCATGTATTTGTGTCTCTGTGTGGGGGAGAGGCCAGTGTCTGTGTCCATGGCTCCTCCTCCGAGTAAGGCAAGGGAACCGCTAGTCGTGTCTCTGTGGGTCCCTGCATCTGTGTGACTGTGTCTGTGGAGTCCATGGGCCTGCCGGTGCCTCCACACGTCCGCTGGTGTGTGTGAGCATGCATGCAGGGACGCGCATGTGCTGGGGAGAGTGACTCTGCCCCTTCCTTCCATGGCGGCTTCTGGACCACCAGCCCCCTCCTCCCCTGCAGGCACCCAGCAGAATCACTTCCAGGCTAGATGAATTGGAAAGGCCCAGGGGATCCCCTCTGGCTTCTGCCTTGGTGCTGGCCTTCCAGAGCAGAGTCAACAAGGTCTGGACCCACTCTCATTCTCTCGCCCCGACGCACCTCTGCGCTAGAGGACTCTGTGCTTTCCTCTTTCAGAGAAACCTGAGCAACTTTGTGCTCTCCCTTTTCCCTTTTCAGAGCCATTCTACATGTGCTAGTCTGTCAAGTGCTCAGTAAATACAGCTGTTGAGTTGCTGCTACCTACAGGGGGGGCGGGGTGGCAGCGAGTGGTGCATGAACGAGGCAGTGAGTGAGTGGTGAGCAGATGGATGGATGGCACTGAGGGAATAGTACAGTAGGGAGAGGTCAGGGAAGGCGTGGAGTGACAGAAGAATCCTGGAGGTGGTGCCCCACAGAGAGCCCTTCAAATCTGCCGTGGCTCAGCCCCATCCCAGGGGACTCTGGGCTGAGTCCCCCCCTCCCCCCAGACTCTCCGGTCACAGGGTTGCTGTGATCTTGTTCTTTCAGTTACACCAGCATCCCGGGGAAACAGGAGGAGGCCCAGGGGTAAAGGGGAATCATCCCTCTGCATGGCTCAGGCTGCAGGTGGGGCACCCACAGCTGTGCATGGCCTGGGGTGGGCCACTCAGACCAGCTGTGTGCATGGCCACAGCTGGCTTAGCTCAGCTCTGCTTGGCCTGTCTGGAGTGGCGGTGCATGAGCCCAGTGGGTAGAAGGGTGGCAGGGCACCTTCTCTTGGCTTGCAGAATTAACCTGTGATTCCAAAGCCCAGAAGATGCTGTGAGAACATGGTGAGCCTTGGTGCTGGCCTCCCTAACCTCCCCTAGGACTCTGCCAGAGGGGGCGAGGGAGCAGAGGATGGGGAGACCAGATGAGCTCCTGGCATTCCTTCAGCCCCTGCAGCAGTTGGTACTCCCAGGACCAGGCCTGTGACTGAGTGTAGGAAGATGGACAGGTGCTGAGAGGGGAGAAGGTGGAAATAATCCATCATATTCCCTGGTAGGAAAGAACTGACCGAGCAGCAGCTCTGTGTAGAAAAGCCTGGGGTCTTAGATAACCACAAGCTCAGTGGGGACAGCCTTTGTTGTTCAGACTCCCCCTGGGCAGCAGCAGACTAGCCCTGAGCCCTGTCCAGGGAGGGACATGTGTCCAGAGGAAGGCACTTGAATGGCAGGGCACCAGAAATCAGCGCTTTAAGGAAATTCTGAGGGAGCCATCAGACTCTGGCCAACCCCACCCAGCAGAGCTAGAGTGGGAGCAGAAGCTTTAGGAAGGCCAGTCTAGTGAGGAAGGCTGTCCTAGGAAGGAAGGGGGCTCCTTGAGGCTGGAGATGTTAAAGCAAGGGCATTTCAGAAGGGTTTCTTAACGTATCCTGAGGGTTGGGGGTGGTCCCCACACGATGAGGTCACGAGGAAGGAGGAGGTGAGACCTGTGTTTGTGAAAGGAGAGACCTCAGGCGGCCTAACTGCCTCCAGCCTCTGGGCAGACAGAGCCCTGACCTGGGAGGCAAAGGACCTGAGTTCCACTCTGTCCCTGTCTTTGTGTCCGGCCTGGAGCCACCTCTTGCCCAGTCACCTGGTTACTGATGCCGCGGCTCAGTGCGGTTGGAGAGCATCCTGGCTCTGTGGTGGTCCTGCTGCCCTGAGTCTCTGCTTCAGCTCTAGGCCCAACCCCTGTCCTGCCCCCACCCTAGCCTGGGCTCCTGGACCCTCAGGGGCCTGTGTCCCTCCCCAGGGCTGAACGAGTGTCTGCACAACAATGGGGGCTGCTCCCACATCTGCACAGACCTCAAGATCGGCTTTGAGTGCACATGCCCAGCAGGCTACCAGCTCCTAGACCAGAAGACCTGCGGCGGTGAGACCCTCCCCTCACCGCCCCCCGTACCCCCAAGCAGAGGCGGAGCGCCCTGCCAGTTCTGACCTGTGTCCCTCCCGACAGACATCGACGAGTGTGAGGACCCCGATGCCTGCAGCCAGATCTGTGTCAACTACAAGGGCTACTTTAAGTGCGAGTGCCACCCCGGCTACGAGATGGACACTCTGACCAAGAACTGCAAGGCTGTCGGTATGGGCGCCCCAAGGTGGGGGGCACGGGGGCAGCCCCAAGGGGACACAGAAAGCAGCCTGCTGCCACCTAGGTGCGGAGCAGATGGGTACACGGGTGCGGGTGTGCACACACGAAGCAGGGGGCACACGCGGCGCTCGGACTCTAAGTATACCTCATACACACAGCACATTGCACACGAACGCCCGCACAGACCCTGCCCAGAGCCACCCAGGATTGCAGAGATGGCACATGCAGCACGCACAACGTACAGACACACACTGGCCCGTGCAGATGACGCGCACGGCACGGGTAGTCCCTGTAGAGCGTGTGTGGTGCCCAGGCTGACACATTGTTGTAGGCACGGGGCATTCGACAGTAAGCAAAGCAGACACGGATCCGTGTGTGCCCTCATGGGACTTACATCCTGGTGGATGGGACAGACAAGAAATCTGATCAATAAGTAAAATAGAGAGCATGGCAGATGATGGTCATGGTTAAGGAGGAATACCATGTGGGGAAGGGGAGAGGGAAGTCCTGGGCGTGGGGTGGCAGGCAGGGCTACGGTTTTAGATGGAGCAGTCAAGGAATGACCTTCATGAGAGGAGGTAAAGGAAGGAGCCGTGCAGTTATCTGCAGGAACCACATTTCAGGCCAAAGGGACAGCAAGTGCAAAGGCCCTATGGCCAGAGCATGTGTGGTGTGTTCGGATGACAGCGTGGAAGCCACCGTAGCTGGGGCAAGGAGCATAGGAGATGAAGTCAGTGAGGTGACTCCAGGCAGATCACAGGGCCTTCTAGACCATTGTAAGGGCTGACTCGATTTCACCCCAAGTCGGGGGAGACCTTGGAGGGTTTTGAGTAGAGGAGAAGTGTGCTGTGCCTTCCATTTCCACAGGCTTCCTGTGGCTGCTTTGCTGGGAGGAGACCATAGGGGGCACGGGAGGGAGCAGGGAAACCATTGAAGAGGTTTTGGGCCATAACCCAGAAGAGGAGACGGTGGCTTAGACCAGGGTTTTGCAGCACGAACAGTGCGAAGCAGACAGACTGGACATGCCTTGAATCTCAAGACTTATTCTGAAGCAACGGGATTCACATACCAATTGAACGTGGGATGTGAGAGTTAAAAAAAAAAAAAAAAAGCCAAAGATGACTGCAAGGTTTTTGGCCAAACAACTGGGGAAACAGGATTGCTATTTATGGAGCTGGGAAAGATGGTGAGAAGAGCAGGGTTGGGAGAACAGTACATTGATTTGGGCATGCTGAGTTTCCAAGAAAGCTGTTCCAACATCCGAGCGGAGGTAGGAGGCAGCTGGACGTACGAGTCTGGAGCTCAGATGCACACATACAAAGCACAGTGTGTGGATTGTAAGAGGGCAGCGGCCTCAGTAAGGGACACGAAGCCTGCAAACCCCAAATGTACCACCCCAACTGCGCCAGACGCAACACACACATTAGCGCCTCACACGCCACGTGCAGCCTGTTCTCGCCGCCCCCCACTCCCCCCTGTGGGGCGCGTGTCATCCACACGGGGATTATGTACGTGCAGTGGAGACAACACACAACTGCCGTGTAACCACAAGGCCCGCAGAGGAACATCTAAAGTGCAGTCACACAAAAATCCCAACCATCTGCACACTGGGTTCCAATCACAGACCGTTCTCAGTAGAAACGGCCTCGAGATACCCTGTAACCCAGCTCCTGCCTTCCGGAGGATAGTGTCGCTGCTCTCGTTTTGGGATGAGGAAAATGGCACAGTCAGGGGCAAGGCTTTGAAGTCGGCTCTCCTTTCTCCCTCCTGCACCCGGAGTTCTGTTTCTCTGGACTCTCTGAGGGTACCACGTCCTCCCCTCCCCCCTCCCCTGGCCCATCATCACACACAGGGCACGGGCCATCACCTACCCAGCCCCCAGGGAACTCATTAGCCTGGCATAGATGCACAGTGACAGGGACCAGGTGGCCTGCAGAAACGTCAGCTGGAAAACGGGGAAAAGGCCCGTGCAGCTCCAGGTACAGGTGTTGGTACCTGGGAGTAGCCCCATACATCTAAAACCAGGCTGCAGGAGTGAAACTTGAGTTAAGTGCTGGTCCCTCACAGGCCTCTGGGGTAGTGACCCTCATACGAGTAGCCAGGAATGTCTCGGTCACTAGTGATCTTCCTAAAATACCCTAAGTCTAAAAATGACTTGTGTGTGTGCATGGGTAGTCGTGTGTATATTGCAAATATCCCATCCCTGCCACTGTTTCAGAGTCAAGTGCAAACTCTACACCCAGCTCCCAGGATCCTTCCTGATCCCTGCCAGCCTCCGAAGCTTCATCTGTTTTCGTGTCCCCGAACACATTCCACATAAACTAAAGCCTCAGTCTTCAGGGAGAGGAGTCTGAGACTGCGTCTTCTCTTTTAACCCTCACCCTAGTTCTGATGTTCGTCCTCGCACTCCAGCCTCAGTCCCCTTTCTAAAACGCTTAATGCTCACGTGGCCCCTTCGTGAACTATTGCAGTGGGGCCCTAAGCAGGGGAGTTGGGGAGCAGTGCATTCCAGGTAGAGGTGACCACTTGAGCAAAGGCCCGAGGCAGCCAGGCCCCGCGTGGCTAGGTCATTAATAGGTGGTCTGGTGGCTGGAGTCAAGGTGTGTTAGGGGTGAGTGGTGAGGCTAGGCAGGGAGCTTGGGGTCACACCACAGAAGGCCCTCAGCGTAAGCCTAGGAGGAAATAGGGGGAGTGTGTGTCTAGTAAAAAGAATACAGATCCTTCCGTTATACATGGTACTTTGCATCTTAAGCCCCGCCTTTTGCACTGACCCTTTCTCTCAACCTTCCCGCATGCTAGCTGGCAGAAGCCCGTCGCTGATCTTCACCAACCGGCATGAAGTGCGGAGGATAGACCTGGTGAAGCGGGACTACTCGCGCCTCATCCCCATGCTCAAGAACGTCGTGGCACTGGATGTCGAAGTTGCCACCAATCGCATCTACTGGTGTGACCTCTCCTACCGCAAGATCTACAGGTGCTCGCAGTGGCAGGTGTCCCGCAGCCAGGCCTGGACGGGGGCAGGGGCCTGATGGGGGCTGGGGGCTCTGTGCCCCCTCCACCTCCAGGATCCCCAGGGGACAGACGGGGACTTGCGAAAGGACGCAGGATCACAGGGCATATGGAACTGCCAGGCCTTCTTCCCCAGGGCTGGCCGAGGCCCAGAGCTCTGTGGGGAGAGCAGCTTTGAGCCCACACCCCCGGCCTCTGACTGACCTCTGGCGGCCCGGCAGGGCAGTGCAAGACACAGGAACCGTTCCCCCAGGCCAGGAAGGAAGAAGCTCTGGCTTTGGTGAGGACATTTGAAGCAGCCCACGTATCTGTGTGTTGGATCCTGGGGATGACTCAGTCGAAGATGACTCAGACCTGTCACTCATAACATAGTGACATCTATTATGCTGATCCTGAGAGAAAAGTACAGAGGGGGCCTCCTACCCAATCTGGGGTGTCAGGGAACTCTTCCTGGATGGCAGTACTCCCAGTCCAGCCCTTTACTTTGTCTGACACCATAGGCAGTGGACTTCAGCTCTTCAGAAGGCCCCTCACACACACAAGGAGGTCCTCCCATAGGTCTTTCTCAAATCCCACAAGCCTGCCTCCCTATCCGGGCCCCTTTTTGGATGTCATGTCCTTTCTTTGTCCTGAGATCCACGTGGCAGGACTGCCAATAACCAGGCATGGGGTAGACTGTTAAAAGAATGATGGGATGGATGGATGGATGGATGGATGGAAGCAGATAGACCAAGTGCTACTCACTGACAACTAGAAGCATACCACACCCCCAGTGTACAGACATGTACTCAGTTTGCACTCACACATAGAAGCAGCTAGAGCCATATCTGCATCGCAGTTATGCCTGGAAGAGGCAGGATTTGATGATAGACTGGGTGTGGGGCCGAAGGAGGTGCATTCTGGGAGTTTCAGATTTCTGGCTTGGGAGATTGCGTGGCTGGTGCTGCCATTCTCTGAGTTGGGAGCAGTGGATCGGGTGGGGTGTTGGCCATTCAGGCTGGCTGAGGGGAGGGGAATGGGGGTGGGCAGTTTGGGACATGAGTTCAAGGTATCCGTGGGACATCCAAGGGGTGCCAGTTGGCTTTACAGTCTGGAGCTTAAGAGAGTGGTCAGGATGGGAGAGTCAGAGTTGTGGGTGGCAGTGGGCGCCGTGGATCTAATCAACCAGAGGGAGGACGTTGGGGAGGAGAGAGCCTTGGGAAAAACAGCATTTGGGAGACAGAAAGTCCTGGTAGTATTACCTTCTAAATGTCTGCTGTGTTCTCCGCCCCTTCTCTTCGTTCTCACTGACACAGCCTTTCTGCAGACTCTCTTCATCCCTCATCCAGCTGCTGTAATGACCCCCGAGCCAGTCTCCCTGCCTCCATTCCTCCCCTTCCAGTGCATCAGCGCAGCAGTGATCCAACATGCCTTTCTGACCATGACCTGTCACCTGCTCAGTCACTCCCTCCAGAATAAAATCCTGACTGCCTAGCATGGCCTGCGGCCCCTGCCTACACTTACTTCCAGTCTGTATCCCACATACTCAGCTCTGCCCCCACCAAATGCCTCACTGTTCCAGAACACACACCTCTGGGCACTCACACATGCCATTCCTTCCGCTTTCTGTTCCTTGTGCTCCTGGTTGAGCTAGTCTTTCCGGACTCAACTGCAGAGCCACCTCCAGCCCTCCAGGATAATGGAGTCTCCGTTTCTTGGCTGCTAGAGTCTCTGATGCTTTCTGTAATCACGTTGTACTGTGATTCCTTGGCTATAAATCCCTGTCCCCCACTAAACTGAGCTCCTCCAGGCCAGGGGCTGTGGCAGATTCAAGCCAGTATGCTTGCCCCTGGTGGCCCAGGAACTAGCCAAGTTCCTCTAAAATCCACTGCCATAGCCTAGAGGGGAGGGGGTGCTGGGGGAAGGGTGCCCAGGCAGGTCCAGATGGACTCATGGGTAGAACACCCGCCCCATGGCCAACTCTGGTTACCCCTAGCGCCTACATGGACAAGGCCAGCGACCCGGCGGAGCAGGAGGTCCTCATGGATGAGCAGCTGCACTCTCCGGAGGGCCTGGCCGTAGACTGGGTCCACAAGCACATCTACTGGACTGACTCAGGCAACAAGACAATCTCTGTGGCCACAGTTGATGGCGGCCGCCGCTGCACTCTCTTCAGCCGTGACCTCAGTGAACCCCGGGCCATCGCGGTCGACCCCCTGAGAGGGTGAGTGTCCCACCCAAACTTCCCATTTTCCCTGAGTAGGCACTCAGTTCTCCTGTGTCTGTCATAAGAGCTATCTTGAGGACTTTGGAAGGCCCTGGGCCACTCAGAC
Organism: Zalophus californianus; assembly: GCF_009762305.2. Lineage (NCBI taxonomy): Eukaryota > Metazoa > Chordata > Mammalia > Carnivora > Otariidae > Zalophus > Zalophus californianus. The sequence goes on along the minus strand of NC_045598.1, from coordinate 42,687,158 downwards.
GGCCCAAGGGAAGAAAGTCTATGTGGGCCCCTCAGACTGTTAACCCCTGACCAAGGGCTCTTTGGGCACTGGTCACCGGGGTTCTCCTGAACTCTGCCACTCACTCATCATATCATAGAATCAGTGCATCACAGAGCAGAGCCGGGCTCTAGAGATTGCCTAGTAAAAGCTCCTGGGGCTGGACAGGGAGCTCGTTATTTCCCACACGGGCCATTTCATTTCAAGGCAGCTCTGTCTATTAGTGGTCAGGATTTTTTTTTTTCCTCAGATCCCCAAATCTGCCTAACTTTGACTTTCTCCATTGGCCTCTGGAGTTACATCAAACGTGTCTACTTCCTGCCCCACAAGACAGCCAGCAAGATAATGAGGACCGAGAGGGACCAGGTCTGCTCTGCTCCAGGCTGCCCACCCCTGGGCCCACAGTCTCTGGGCCTGTCACCACCCAGGCTGCCCGGCTCTGGCCACACCTCCATTTTGGGGGTAGTGATTCTGAACAGAGCAGGCCCCTTCCCTCCCTTCCTCAGGAGGGATGTCCCAGGAAGGCATGGTTTTTCAGCAGCTGTGGTCATATTAATTTACCAGGATCACTAGCTGCTTCCTATTACTGTTTCTTTCATTGTAAATGGGGATAAGAAAATCTTCTTCTTCCAGTGAGGGCGGCTGGGGGCCAGGGTGGCACCTGACAGAACGCGTGAGGCCTTGGGCAGGGACTGACAGCTGCACTTTAATGAGCCCACACAGGAGCGCGCAGCACGGGACCAGGCACCCTACTGATGCTGAGTCGTCTCACTTAACCCCCACTTCAGCCCTGCTCCCTGTGTGTGCCCCCACACGTAGTTTCACCCAGCCCATCTCCAGTCCAGTGGATCTGTCCGAGTCCCAGCAGGAAACCCATCGCACACCCAAATACAGATAATTTGAGGAGGACTCACAAGGGACTATTTACAGAGGAGTGGGTGCGGTCTGATGCACTGTCCCTACCAGTGCACCCTTAGCAGCCCTTGGCCTGAGGGGCAGGAGCAGGGAGGGGTACCCAGGTTGGGAAGGAAAGAGGATCATCTTGAGAGCAGTAGCCAGCCGGAGGCAACTTTGTAGAGAGGAGTCTGGAACTAACACCCTAACCTCAGTCTCTCCTTCCTCCTGCTCAGACATTTTGCTGAATGCAACGGGAAGTCAGAAGGCTAGGGAGCCAAGCCCGTTGATGTGGTTCACACATGGGTCAGGTTTTTGGTGTACAGAGCAAAATGGGGATGGGTAAAGAGTGACTCCACAGCTGCTAACAGAACCACTCAGCCCCCCAGCCCCAAGTCAGCCTTGGCCTGACACCAGGTCTCAGCAGAGGCAGTTTTAGAAAGAATGAAGCCTCCAGGCTTTAGAGTTCAGCTTGCATTTGTATATAAATTTGAAGGTTGGCTCCACTACTTATTAACAGTGTGATCTGAGGGAAGTCAACCCCTCTGAGCCACAATTTACTCATCTATAAAATGGGACTAATTACACTCTCCGGGGGCTGTGGTAGGGCTAGAATGAAAACATTACTTTGTCCAACAAATATTAAATAAGAGCCCGTTCTGGGTCACACATGAGCGACCTGCCAGGTACACAATGAGGAAACAAGACAGACAGCCTGCTCTCAGTGGAGCTTACAGACTAGTGGGGACAACAGATAGTAAAATACACCACACCACCCAAATGCACACAGAAATAACTGATTGTATAAGTGGTAGGAAGGCAAGAACGGGTGCTTTCAGAGATGATAACAGGGTGAACCTACTTATAGAGAACGATTCTGTACAGCAAGGACATTCACACAGAGGGAGCTCGGGGATGGGGAGAGGCCCGAGGCTCTGCGAAGGCCTGTCCCATAAAGGCTTGGTGCCCTGGAGCCCCGTGGGGCACGTGTGGGGTTTGGAAGGGTAGGGTGGTGGTGGGAGGGACAACAAAGAGGCAGGCAGAGCTCTGTCAGCTGTGGGAAGGATTTGGGATTTTGTTTTAAGGGCAATAGGAGAAACCACCATAAAGTATAGAAACCAGAGAGTGACAACTGATTTCCATTTTTGAGAGTTCATTTGCCTGCTCTAGAGGGACGGGATTAGAGGGGCAGTGATGGCTGCATTTGTAAGTACATGAGGTGAAACCTCTCAGCTCATTGCATACCACACAGTAGGTACTCAATAAACGTTCAAGAAAAAAGAGAGAGAAACCCTGGGCCGAGTTCCAGCTGTGAGACCCCGGGTAAGCCGCCCACTTTCCCTTCTATGGACCAGGAAAGTAAGAGAGGGTTGACAAGGGCCTTTCCTGCTCTGGCCTCTAGGGCTCTGGTTAGAGCTGCCTGAGTGGGAGAGAGGGGCTCCGAGACTCTTCAGCTGAGGCTGGGTGGACTCTCAGGGAATATAGGCTTCCCCAGGCTCTCAGATGAGGGGAAGCTAACACAACTGCTAACTCTTAGATTCGATGGTTCCAATGAATTTCAGAGGCCTGCCCAGTCCCCACTGAGCATAATCTTCAACATTCAATGGGTCATTGAGACCTGTGACCCAGACCGCCCTAACCCCACCCCCTGACTAAAATTCCAGTTGAATTCTTCTCTCTTTTAGGTTCATGTATTGGTCTGACTGGGGGTACCAGGCCAAGATCGAGAAGTCTGGGCTCAATGGTGTGGACCGGCAAACACTGGTATCAGACAACATTGAATGGCCCAATGGAATCACCCTGGGTGAGCCCTGCCTCCCCTGGATTGGGGGGCCTGTCCCACTACCTGGTGCTGACTACCATCTGGAGCTCCATGGGTCTTGTGTTTATATCCCCTTATAGTGCCAGTGCCTGTATTTCTGGATGGTTGCCCCAGGTTGGCCTCCATGGGAGGCCTGGCCTGGAAATATGGGTAGGGAAGTGGGCACAGAGGAGCAGAGATCCTGGTTGGGATCCCAACTCAAGACCCGATCCCCTGCCCCCTTTTTCTTCCCCAAGATTTGCTGAACCAGCGCTTGTACTGGGTGGACTCCAAGCTTCACCAACTATCCAGCATTGATCTCAGTGGAGGCAACAGGAAGATGCTGATTTCCTCCCCTGACTTCCTGAGCCACCCTTTCGGGATAGCTGTGTTTGAGGTGAGTCCCGGGAGGGGAGACATGGCCCTGTCAGGAAGCTGAAGCCTAGAAAAGGCTTTTCAAATAGGATGGCTGTCTGAGACTGGTCCAGATGGAAACAAAGGCACAGGGAATCCAGCTTTGTGTACACAGTGTGTAGGCTGCCTGCACACAGGCCTCGCAGCCTGTCGTCCCGTGCTTCCTTCCCAAGACCCCTTTCAGAGCGCTTGTCACAGGTACATTGCTAGACCACGTGTGTTTCCTCTCTGAACCCTCAGCACCTGGCACTGTGCCCCCATGTACAGAAGGTACCCAATAAAGGGAGGGAAGGAAGAAGGAATATACATCTCCTTAGAATCTACTGCTGGAAATAGCCTGAGAGATGCTATTCAATTCAGCACCCTTCCACTGACCTTTGCTGGACCCTGGGGTCCTAGAAGTGAATCAGACATCGTCTCCGTCCTCACGAAGCTCCCTAGAGGGTGAAGCGTCCAACCCCTCCTGTGCGTGTGTTCTGACCCTAACAACCTTTCTCCTTGGGGAATGAGGAAGCCAGAACCAACCAAGGTCTCACCACATCGATCTCTTCCCCTACACTAACTCTGCCACCAAGGGGAGGGAAAGCAAGGGGACAGTGGTCTCTGGTGGGCATTGGCCATATTTGCTTAGAGTGACATCACTCAGCACTGCTCTGAAATTGTGGGCAAAGCCCCACCTCCAAGTCCAGCCCCTGCTTCGAAAGACAGGTGTGTTCAGACACGTGTATGGGCTTGTGCATATACGTGGCAGGTACGTGTAAAGTATATATGCTTGTGTACACATAAATGCATCCATTTACAAGCATGCATTTCTGTATGTGCTGGTGCTTGTGAATATGTAAATCCTTATAGCAAGACTTAGTTAGGTGTCTGCTTTGGTATGTATGTGTGGGTATGTGTCCAGATCTGTGCATGAAGCTGCATGGCTGTACCTATAATTGTGGATTTGCCTGCAGATGCACCTGTAGGCTGATACGGACGAAGCATTGGATGCATATTTACACGTGTGTACCCGAAGGCTGTAGGAGGACCTATCAGGGAATAGTCCTCAGTAGCTCATACATCCCCTCCAGTCTTGGTCCCAGGCCCCGGCAATGGTAACAGTCATCGAGACCCAACTTTGGGTTTCTCCGGGGCTCCAGGAAGCAGGCCTAGCTCAGCATTAATGAGCAGTCTTCAGGACAAAGTGCAGAATCAACAAATAACCCTCTGTGACAGAAAGAACAAGAGTATATGCCACAGATTAGAGGCTGAGAGCCCACCCCTCCACCCCCCATGAATTTGTGGACAGGAGAGCTCAGGGGAGATGTAAGGGCAGTTCTTGTGACAGTGGTTTGGGGCCAAGCCCTCAGACTGAGGTCATGCCTTTAGGCTCTAGAGCTCCCATCCTCCGCATCTGTACCCCCACAGGACAAGGTGTTCTGGACAGACCTGGAGAATGAGGCCATTTTCAGTGCAAATCGCCTCAATGGCCTGGAAATCGCCGTCCTTGCTGAGAACCTCAATAACCCACATGACATTGTCATCTTCCATGAGCTAAAGCAGCCAAGAGGTGAGCCTTGCTTGGCCCCGGGTCCCCTGCCCACGCCCTCTCCCTGCACTAGTCAGGCTGTATGCACGTTCACGGAACACAACATCCCAGTGCCCCCAGGACACATGGCAGCAGCCCCTCTCGTTTGCTGTCACACATTTTACCTCATTTCCTTCAGCTCTTGGTGAAATAAGGCTGGGTATAAAAACCATGTAAAGTCCCATTTGTGCCTACAAAGAGTGGGTATTATTTTCTCATTTAGGAAGCTGGGGCTCAGAAAGGTAAAATGACAGAACTAAAACCCAAACTCAGGTCTGTCTGATTCCAAGAGCTTTTTCTGCCATGAGGGAGCACATCGCCTCCTTTTTGATGGGTACCCATTTTGCAGCAGTATAAGCTAATGTATCCTAGGGCCTTGGAGCAATCTGGCTCATCGGTTGGGACCAGAAGCCGGGAATCCTGCTCCTCAGGCACCCCGGGCTCTGTTGCTAGGATATATGCTCAGTCTACCTGTAACTCAGCTGTGGCCGCAGGGTGATGGTGGGAAGGCACAGGGGAAAGAGGAGATGAGCTTGGTGCCTGATTCTAGACCTGGAAGGTGAAATAAGAAAGAGACATGGCATGTGGCATAGTGGGCGAAACACAGACTTTGGAATCCAACAGACCTCAGTTTAAATTCCGGCTGTAAAATTGCTAGAGTTATAACTTGGACCAGTTTGTGCTCTTTGAGCCTAGGCGTCTGGTATCTGTCATTCTGGAGCATGCACCCACCTCTCAGAGTTGTCATCAGGACTGAAGGAAAGCGGTGGGGGTGGGGCGGGGGCTGGGGAGGAACGCCAGGTACAAGGCTGGGAGGTGCCCAATAAAAGTAGGAGAGAAAGGCTTTTGGAGCAAGCCGAGTGGGAAGGACCTCATCCTCAGGAGAAGGGAGGACTTGGCATGTCTTGTCTTTGCTCCAACACTCTCCCTCTCTCTCCCTCTCTCCCTCTCTGTCTCTCTGTGCCGTTAGCTGCAGATGCCTGCGAGCTGAGTGCCCAGCCCAATGGCGGCTGTGAGTACCTGTGCCTTCCTGCTCCTCAGATCTCCAGCCCCTCTCTCAAGTACACGTGTGCCTGTCCTGACACCATGTGGCTGGGCCCAGACATGAAGAGGTGCTACCGAGGTAAGCAGACCTACCAGGACGCTGGCCCCTGGCAATGCGAGACCCCTCCTGCTAAACTCCTCCCTTGGCTTCTGGGACGCCATATGCTCCCGGTTTTTGTCTTTCTTTTCTGGCTGCTTGTTGCCTCCTTTACTTTCCTGGAATGCTGGTGTCTCCCAGGGTCCTTCCAAGGCTTTCTCTTCTCACTTCCAAGAAAAAAATGCACGTGTACATACAACATTTTAAATTCAATTTCGGGGGTTTCTGGAGCCCCTTGAAGATCTGAAATTAAGAATCCTTATCCCTGTGGCTTCGGTTACTATTTCTATGTAGGAGACTGTGAGCTTGCCTGTTCCTCACCTAGAACTGAACACAAGACATAGAAGCCCTTTTGTGATATGACTGGGACTAATAGTTAATACTTCAACCGTATACGTTTATATTCAGTGTCCAGTCTGGATACAGGGCCAAGGCCTTTGGTTTGAGCACGTATCTGCTACATCAGATTTATGTATTGTGATTTCCAGGTTCAGTTGTTTAAAGTGGACTGAGAATTTAAATCTAGCAGTGTATCAATATGCATGTAAAAACCCTTCTAGACTTATATGATCTCCCCCTCTCCCAGCCTTTTACGGTGGTCTTGCCCACACCTAATTCTATAGCCTTGTTTTAATGACCTGTCTTAATCAAGTCAATGTGTGGTATAAACATATAGTGCTTGAGATTCAGCTAACGGTCAGAGCCCATTCAGGAGGTTTAGGGAAGCCTTGGCATTTTGAGCTGAGCCTTGAGGATAACTTCGTAAGTATAATTCATACAGGCAATAAGTTAGGCATAAAGCAAGAGAATTCTCTGTCCGAGTAACCTCCGTGACATTTCCCCTCCAGCACCTCAATCTACCTCAACTACGACATTAGCTCCTACCACAACGAGGACACCAGCCGACACCACGAGAACCCCTGGGGCCACTGTCCACAGCCTCACCTACCAGAACCGCAGCACAGAGACACCAAGCCTGGCAGCTGTGGTCCCAAGCTCAGTTGGTGTCCCCAGGGCTCCCAGCATCAAGCCCTCTACCCCAAGCCCTGTGACCAGCAACCACTCCCAGCACTGTAAGGAAATGAGTTCTGCGTTCTTTCCTGACATGGGAGGGGCCTTCAGGAAGCCAGGATGGGGGGGGGAGCAGGATATGTGGAAGGAGAGATCATACCAGAGCAGAAACTTGGACCTCTCTGAGGAAGCAGGTAGAGGTGCCCACCTATGATTTAGGAGTCTCAGGTGCCCCTAACTTGTAGAGGGTCCTGTGGGAAGCCACTTCCTATCTCTGAGCCTCAGTTTCTTTACCTACAAAGTGGGAATGATAATTACCCTTCCCCCTCCTGCTTCACGAGATTGCCTGGAGAGACAGAGGAGGTGGTGCAAACAGAAGGGCTCGCGTGCACAGCCTCTGCTGTCGCTGGGCGTGTGCCTGGCTTCACGCGGTACTGATGTGTGGATGTGGGGGTGTCCCTCTGGTCTGGAAACCTCAGAAGCTCTGGTCTCTCTTCTGGGCCCCCTCAGCCAGTTCCCCAGGTAGTAATACCATCACTATGGTCTGCTTGTGCCTCTTTCCAAACCCTGGCATGAAAATAATTATGTTCAGCACTTAACGAAATCATCGGGAGCAGTAACTCTCATGGGCCAGAAATGTTCTGTCTCATTATCCAGCAAATACCTTTTTAATTGGGTCACCTGCCAGGGCGAGTTCACTTAAGAAGATAAACCATCTTTAAAACTTTTTCCCATATGTGGCCCAGAAGCCAAGCAGCTTGGTAGCACCTTTCTCATCAGGCCCATCCTGCTGGCAGAACCTGGCTTTGCAGAGTTGAGCGCTCACCCTGAAGTTCAGAGAGGCAGGTGGCGTGAGTTCCTGGCCCTCTCGTGTGGGGCAGAGCTTCGGGAGCTCAGGATCTCCCCTCCGGCTTCCTGCTGCTCTGGGCCTGACTCTCGCCGTCCGGTGCTTGCTCATGCGCAGTGAGCGGGCGGCGCTGCTACCGCAGGCTTCCCAGGCAGTCCCCCCACTTTGAAGCAGGCAAGGCTGTGCCAGGCACCGGGCGCAGGAAGCACTCTACGTGAATTATCTCATTTGACCTTCACAGTGTCCCCAGGAGGTAGGTAACTTGCCCACACAAGTAGGAGCGCTGGGATTTGAACCCAGGATGTCTGACCCCAGGAGTCTGTGCTGTTGGTGCCACTACGTTATAGTGCATCCCATTTAATTACTTATTGAAAATAAGCTGATAATGCAGACGAACAGACAAACCACCCAAGCAACAGAGACAAAGCAATAGATATGGGCTGGAAAAGGTATTTGCCTCGGTCAGAGTTAGCAACATAGAGACCTAAGTGTTCACTCCGCCAAGGACTTCCCCCCCGCCCCCCGCAGCTTCCTAGCACATGGTACTGTGGGAAGGGTAAGGGACTTGGGGCACATGTCCTGGGTTTGGGTCCCAGCTCTGCAGCTTCTCTGTGAGTCCCCAGAACCCCAGTAAGACTCTGTTTCCCCATGTGTGAAATGAAGATAACCTCTGTCCGAGTTTTGATGGGATCTGGAAAGACTGAATTGTTAGGCATTAGCCAGGATCCTCACTTTGGAATGAGGGCAGCAGTTGGGTAGTTCTTACAGCTTGAAGTCAGCAAGGACTTGGGCTCATGGTGCTGGAGCATCATTCTGCACATTTGTGTTTTGCAGATGGGAATGAAGGTGGCAAGATGGGCTCAACAGTCACTGCTGCGGTCATTGGGATCCTCGTGCCCATGGGTGAGTGTGGCCCCAAGTCTCCAGGGAGACGATAAAAACCGAGCTCAGGCTCTGGGGAAAGGCACTAGCACAGAGCACTTAGCACACTGACCTGTCCCATTGAGGAAACTGTGGCTCAGAGACTTTTTCTGCCCCGGCAGCCTTCCTGCCCACTTCCCAGTGCTGCCATTTGGTTTCTTAGCTTGGCACATAAGTCCCTTCAGGACCTGGCCCCAGGCAACCGTCCCAATGCCTCCCTATTCCCCAGCGTTCACATTCCGAATGCCGACCATGTGAAGGCGAACTGCCGGCTCCCGTGGGCACAGGGCTGGCGCCTCTCTTGCTCGCCACTCTCCCCAGCTCCTAGCAGTGGCTGGCACATGGTAGGAAATAAAATATTTGTTGAATTAATGAGGAGCACTGCTTGCCATTCCTTTAGTAAATTGTGCTGTCTTGCTTCCTTTCGGTTTGGTTTTCAACAAACATTTATCAAGCAGCTGCGATGTAGCAGACTGTGGTAAGTGGAGAGAAGGTGGTTAAAAATGAATAAGACACGGTTCCTGTCCTCCAGAAGTTTAGTCTTGTTGGAGAGACACGCATAACAGATAACTAATTTGATGATGACATGGAAGTCTAAAATTAAACCACAGGCAGTCCAGTGGAAGCGCTGAGGAAGTACTTAACTTAGAATCGGAAGAGAAGGGAAGTGGGCAGGGAAGGTTTCCGAGTGAAAATGATGGGTAATGACTCACGCCGAGTCAGCCCAATGAAGAAGAATCCAGAGCAATCCAAGCAGTGAAAACAGCAGGAAGCAAAGCCAGGAAGGGGAACTAGCATGGGAGAGCGGGGTGGGGGTGGGTTTGGAACTAGAAGTGTGACATGGCCAAAATACAACATTTGGTTAAAGCTCACAGAGAACCACAGAGGCTGATTTATTCTCTCCCACCCCGCTGTTCACATAGTGTCCTGAATATGCCGTCTCTTGGACCAGTCTCATCTCTTGGTGGGGTCTTCGAATTGCGACTGCCCATTCATAGGTTGCTCTCCCTTGCTTGCCCATGGGCACCTCAGGGACAAGGACTTTGCCCATTTATCCTGGAAATCCCCAGTGTGGTGGTGAGCTAGTGAGTGAATGTTTTCAAAACTTCTGCACTTTGCAGGGGACTCTGCTGAGTGCCAAGGATCCAGGGAAGAAGAAGATAAAAGACTTTAAGAGCCTTCAGTCTTTAATCAGACTTGGTCCTCAAAAGTGATGCAGGAGTGGTGTTAATATGCATTACACCGTGCTATAATAGTGTGATGCCCTGCGGAGGAGAGCGAGTGGTACTTCCCGAGAAGATGCCATTTGAATTGGCCTTGAAAGGCTTTAACAGGAAAGATGATGGGGAAACTGTGGCAGGCTGATTTTGAGTAGAGTAAGCGGAAAACACCCTGAACATTGTTTAATGAAAGAGAAACTAAGCCCTTTCCTGCCATCCTCTACTCGATAGAAGGGCTTGTGTACTCTGTTTCCCTGATAGAACCCCCTCTGATATAATTAATATTTTTAATTTCTGCTCTTCTGAGGGGTGAAAGATGAGTATTCTTTCCCTGGCATTTCCCTATGAGGTAGAGTATCTTTTCATAAGCTTAATGGCCATTTACATTTGCTCCTTAATGCATTGCTTATTCCTAGTCTTGTCTGGTTTTTCTGTTGGTTCTTGATCTTATTCTTATTTGTAGAAATATTTATACATAATGAATCTTAAACCTTTGTAATATAGGGGTGCCTGGGTGGCTCAGTTGTTAAGCATCTACCTTCGGCTCAGGTCATGATCCCAGGGTCCTGGGATCGAGCCCCACATCGGGCTCCCTGCTCCACAGGAAGCCTGCTTCTCCCTCTCCCACTCCCCCTGCTTGTGTTCCCTCTCTCGCTGTGTCTCTCTCTGTCAAATAAATAAATAAAATCTTTAAATAAATAAATAAACCTTTGTAATACACATTTACAGACATTCTTTTCCATACTCCCACTTGATTTTTAAATATGTTTGTGGTACTTTTTGCCACACATAAATTTAAAAAAATTTTACGTATCCGATCTGTTCATCTTTCGTGTTACAATTTTTGGGTTTCGTGTTTTGCTTAGGAAGGTCTGCCTCACTGTAAATTATTAAAATATCTCCCCATATATTTTTCTACTAAATATTATTTTATATTTAGACACCAACCCATTTGGAATTTATTTTAGAGTATGCTGTGACGTAGAGATTTAACTATTTTTTTTCTACAGGCCTCTTTCATTTTCCCAAGACCATTATTGAGTAATCCATCCCTCTGACTTGAATTGTCATCTTTCTTATAAACTACATGCCTATCCATACTTTGACTTGCTTCTGGGCTGTTCATTGTCCTTCACCAATTATCTGTCTGTTCCTATATACTGTAAGAACAACCTCACGCTAGGTTTTAATACCTAATAGAGCATTATTGTTCTTGCAGTATTTTCTTGGATTTTTTTTTCAACTTCTCTTCTGGATAAACTTTAGAATCATCTTAATGATGGAATCTTAGTCTTTGGATATATAAGTTGACGTGGGGAGAATTCACATTTTTACAGTATTGAAACTTCCCATCCAGGAACATGACACTTCTCCCAATTTATTTGAGCCTTCTTTTATGTCCTTCTGTAAAATTGTATAGATCAAATAGGACTTGCACATTTCTTGTTAGGTTATTCCAGGCATTTTATAGTTTTTCGTTAAGCTACTGTGAATGTGTTCTTATCCCTTTCCCTTTTCTAATTGGTTATTGCTGATTAGTAAGAAAGCTATTGCCTTTTTTAATTCTTGATGAACTGAAGTTATTTCTAATAGTTTTTCATCTGCTTTTCCAAGATTTTCTGAACATACGGAACTGATAATACTAACGCTTTGGTTTCTCCCTCTCCCCTGTGTGTCTTCTTCCATTCCTGATCTGGTCTCACGCCAAAGCTAGGTCTCTGGAACAATAAACAGTAGCGGTGGTGACAGGTGTCCTGGCCTTGTTCCTGTCTTTAATGAGTATCAATGATCACAGTATGACCAAAGTAAAAAAGTCCCTCTCGAGCAGCCTGGATAGCTGTCATCAGCCTCCACTTGAAAGCTCACGGTGATCGCCTACTATCTCGTGAAGCTGCTTACCCCATTTTTGCCCAGCTGTGTTAGAGAATGTCCTCCTTCACTCATTCATATGTTCATCAGTTGCACATCAGAGCCAGTGTCTCCCTGCTGTGTCCCCTTCTAGAGATGCTCCTCTTCTTGCAGAGCCCCAGCCCACCATCCACCCTGCATCTGGGGAGAGGATGGTTTTCTCAGAGAATTCCAAGGAAGCCGCAGCATTAGGACGAAGGTGTGGTGAAGAAATTCATTCATTCACTCAGTACATGTTACTGAGCGAGGCAGAGCAATGAAGACACAGTCCGTGCCCACAAAGAGCTCAGTCTGGTTGGGGGTACACACACATATAAAGTACAGTACCATGGGCTGGGGACACACAGGAGGGAGCAGCTGACTGCTCCCCTAGAAGCAGAGGAGACTTCGCATTTGAGCTGGGTCGTGAAAGATGGGCAGTTAATAAAGGAAGATACAGGAGCAGGGCTTCCAAGCAGCAGAAAAAGGACTCGCAGAACCACCTGAGGAGCAAGGGGCAGGAAAGTTGGAGAGGGGGCGAGAAATGCCCTGACATCTGAGCAATGGGCTGGAGCCTACCAGAAGTTCAGCATGCTGTGTCCCTTTCTCCAGCGGTAATAGCCCTGCTGTGCATGAGTGGCTACCTGATCTGGAGAAACTGGAAGCGGAAGAACACCAAAAGCATGAATTTTGACAACCCGGTGTACAGGAAAACGACAGAAGAAGAGGACGAAGATGAGCTGCACATAGGGAGGACCGCTCAGACTGGCCACGTCTACCCTGCAGTAAGTATCCCGTGCTGGAAGAATTCCTGCCTTCCTGCCTTCCTGCCTTCCTTCCTTCCTGCCTTCCTTCCTTCCTGCCTCCCTCCCACCCTCCCTCCTTCCTGCCTTCCTTCCTTCCTTCCTGCCTCCCGCCCACCCTCCCTCCCTCCCTCCTTCCTTCCCTCCAACATTTATCAAGAACCTTCCATGCGCCAGACACTACTCTAGGCCCTGGGGACACAGAAACGCTGGGGCAGGTGGTTGGGGTGGAAATGTATCAGGACCACCTTGTAGCTGGAGGCTGTTCCTAGGGTAAAGAAACCAAATGTCTTTCTTTCTGCTGAGTACGTTTTCAGAACCTTTGGCCCGGAAGGGTAACTGTGGCCATGCAATTCAGATGTGTTCATTTCACACAAACACTGTGTGCTGGCTGCAAGCCCAGCGCTGCCCCGGATATGCGCTGTTCACAAGTAAGGAAGGAATGTACCCACTTCCGAGGAGCTGGTGGGGGGTGAGAGTCACTTACTGTTGTACAGCTGTGTGCGTAGTGCATTGGTGGAGCTCAGGAGTCTCTCTTCCAGGAAGCTTTCCCTGGTTTCTTTGTTCTTCCACAGCCTCTCTCCGTCCCAGCACCTGTCACACTGTAGTCAACTTGTCTTTTTGCTCATTGGTCTCCCCACTAGACCGTGAACTCCTTGAGGGCAGGATCGTTCAATTCATCTGTTTCCCTGGGGCCTAGCACAGCATAGCATACTGGGAGCCAGTACATATTTGCTGAACAAACGCTGAGGGACCATCGACAAGGGAGCTGTTATTTCTGTTTGGGAAACCAGGCAGGGAATGTCTCACAGAGGCTGTGATAGATGAACTGTATCCTTGAAAGGTTAATAGCAGTTTTTCAGCAAGAGGAGGAGGAAAATGGCATTCCAGAAAGAAGCAGGTGCAAAGGCTGAGGGGTACAATAGGGCCTGGCTTGTTGGGGGAGCAAGGACCGCCAAAGTGTCTGGAGCAGATGTCATGGTCATACAGCAGAGTCAGGGGGCTGAGTGTGACCTCATAGGTCATCCAGTCCATCCCCCTGTCAGGCAATCAGCAGCTTTGATCACCCACTGTGGGCAGAGCCCTGTCTTGGGGAGACCAGAGAACTGGAAGACCCAGCCCCTGCCCTCAAGGAGCTTTTTGTCTTGCCGGGGGAACCAAGGTCACAGCTGCACCAACTCCCGAAGAACCCTCTTTCCGAGCTGCCTGTCGTCAAGTGCAAGGTAGGGCAGTGCCACTTTGAGTCTGAGGGGCTGGTGAGTGAGGGCGTGAGCCTAGGCAGGTGCAGCCAATCCTAGAAGGCATTCTGGTCCTGGAAGGCTGCAAATTGTAAGCTGGGTGTTGGGGCAAAGAGGAAAGATGAGTTCACTGTAGACCGAGGAAATGGCCTGAGGAAGAAACGATCGAGTATGGGGCAGAGCAGACTGCCTTGCCATGGAAGCACATTATTCATGAAGGGGAGGCATGGGAAATGAAGTTGAGCAAGTGAGGAGGGCTGGCAGATGGCCTTGAGACTTAACCTTGGCCAATCACACAAATAGGTGCTTGACCAAGTTTTACAGATTGGGGGTGGGGGGCAGTGGAAGAGGCATTGAGCTTAGCCTGAGGAGATGGCTCCCAGTTTCACTGCTCCGTAGCCTTGTGGCCTTAGTCACTTCTCTCTGCTCACTTCTATTTGTAAAATAAGAATGATAACCCCCATTCTATTTGCTTCCTAAATCCATAGCGTTCAGGTGAGACAGCACGCGTGTGAGAGCTTTTGTGAGTTACAAAGCACTGTACACGTGTCAAGTGGCGTTGTGTCCCAAGGAGCAAATAAGCCCTCTGGAGGAGCCATTCCTGAGGTATCTAAGGCCCGAGGAATAAGCTCCTGCCGGCTGCAGAGAAATAGAGTAGGAAAGGGAGGAAATGGACGTTTAGTGAGAACCTCCTGTGTGTCAGACACTGCTCGGTGTTTTATGTACATTTCCTTGTGTAGTCTTCACAGTAACTTTATAAAGTTGATATGATTAGCCCCATTTTGCAGATGAGGAAACTGAGAATAGAGAATGTGAGTAACTTGCCTAGGGTCACAACTAAGAAGTGACAGAACCAGGACAAACACTTCAGTCTGTACGTACACAAAAGTCCATGCTCTTTCCACTTACGTCATGGGGTAAATAGCCTGGGAGCTCTGAGAATCAGTATGCTCAACAACCTGTTCTCCCCGCTGCCCTTTCCTCAGGTAGCTCCAGCATCACTGCCTTTGGTCTAGAGGTCTGTCTTGGAGAGAGAGGGAGGGTAACCGGGCTAGAAGACGAGAGTCTCAAGTATCTGTGCTAGTAGAGCAAGGCCATGGCGTTCACGCAAAACCACAAATAACCCAAAGATGATTTGAAAGGTAGTGGGGTCACTTTTTATTGTCTGTAGACTGTCCACAGATGGGAAATGCTAGTCTGGTTCTATTTTATTATGCTGGTCAGGTTGATCTAGAATACTCTGGACCCCACGTGTGTTAAGCACTCTACAGAGATGCTCTCGTTTGGTTCCTCAACAACTCTGTGTGGTAGGTCCTGTTCTTACTCCCATCTGACAGATGGTAAAAACCACGGCTCAGAGAGGTAAAGTGGTTAGCCCAAATTCACTTAGCTAGGAGGAAGATACTGAAACACCGGGGTCTGCCCAAAGGAGTGTACCCAGGAAATGGAAAAGTGGGAAACAGGATTACAACAGACCCCTTTGGGGAAAGCCATATGTGTAGCCTGTAGGAGAAGACACTCAGAAAGAAAGGAAGGGAACTCAGACACTGTCTGCAGATTTCAAGGGTTGTCTGTATAGAACTCTCTAAGAGAACCGGGGAACATCAGAGTATTTAGAGAAAGAGATTTCTTGTCGGTAGAGGAAAGAGGTTAAGTCCACTGTCCACTCTTCCAATGGAATAGACCAGCTCAGGGGTTAATGGGCTCAGCCCACTAACAGTCAGCCGTTTGTGACAGGGCAAGTCTAGCATCTAATGACTAAAAAGTAGGGTTGAGGGAAAGAGGGATTGAATTTAATTGACCTGTATTGCCTTCCGATTCTGTATAATCAGTTAAGAGGGGTGCGGCAGATCGCCTGCCTAATTGTGACTCACAAGCTAGAGACAAGTAGCTAATGGCCTGGGATTAAACATTTGCCAGAGCTAACCCATTAATGTTGAAAAAACCTAAAATCCTCTGAGGAAGGACTGAGAAACTTGAGATCTCCCCAGCACTCCTTGACAACGAGGCAGAAGAGAATGATGGAGAGAGCGACAGCTCTGGAATCACACGGGTCTGGGTTCAAATTTTAGTTCGCCCACTTGCTATGTGATCCAGGACAAATGTTAAAGCTCATTGAGTCTCCATTTCCTCATCTGTAAAATAAATATGACAAACCTGTCTCTTGGGGTAGTATGAAGATTATGGGAGCTAATGCCTATAAAGTCATAGAATGCCTGCTGCCTGGTGGGGACTCAGTAAATAGCTCCTGCGGGTCTAATGGTGATTTCTTTGCTCTGTCTCCCCAGCGAGTGGCATTAAGCCTTGAAGATGATGGACTGCCCTGAGGATGGGACCACTCCCTTCGTGCCTCATGGAATTCAGTCCCATGCACTACACTCTCTGGATGGTGTATGCCTGGATGAAGGGGTTTCTGTATATGGGTCTGTGTGTGTGTGTGTGTGTGTGTGTGTGTGTGAGAGAGAGAGAGAGAGAGAGATTTCTTTTTAATTTATGTTGCGGAAAGGTAACCACAAAGTTATGATGAACTGCAAACATCCAAAGGATGTGAGAGTTTTTATATGTATAATGTTTTATACACTTTTTAACTGGTTGCACTACCCATGAGGATTTCATGGAATGGCTACTGCTGAGTGACTAACATGATGTACATAACCACATGGGGCTGATGGTACACTAGCTTACTCATCATTTTAAAACTATATTTACAGAGGGTATTTGATTTGGGGGGAGCTTGGGGTTTTGATTTTTTTTTTTTTTTTTTTTAGTATATAAAATGATTATGCTTTGTGGCTATCCATCAACATAAGTGAAAAAAAGGAGAAAACACTTCAACTCCCTCCCCCACTTAGATTATTTATTAGCATATTTCAAAAAATAAGATTAGTTCTATAAATAATTTAGAGACACGAGAGTATTTATTTTTGGTATGATTGGCCCACCATGCAGACTCTGTGTGCGTTTACGTTTCTATGTGTATGTGTGTGAGAGAGACAGATCTGTAGAGAAGAGGCACACCTGGGGCTGTTCGAATCCATACAGAGAAAAACATGGGGAAACAGTCCACAGAGGGGTATCTGTAGTTTTCAGAGAAGCCTTTGGAAATTCGGCTCAAAAAAATGGATGCTGTGGTTTGTGTAAACACCTAGTGGAAGAGGCAGATCTTTTCCACCTCTGGCAATTCCTGGGACTCTAGTCAGTCAGGCACAGCCTTTCAGTTCACCTGTGGCTGCTGGGACTCCCGCTCGGGCTTTCTCTTCTGTGTCCGAGGCCAGTGCACAGACTTCACATGGTGCCAGAAGTTCTCGTGAGCTCAGGCGAGAACACACCCGAACCTTGGCTCCTTGTTTTAAAGCTCGGCATTTCAAGTAACTTCCTTTTCCTTCAGGACGCTTAGGTTGAATTCCTTATGTTTCCTCTGAAGCACTCCTAGGGTGCCATCCTTCCTCGTGGAGAGCTAAGTGGAGACATTTCTAGAACAGCCCAAGGTTCCTGTAGAGACTGGCTCAGGCACTGAACCTCTGAGATATGCAGTGGGTGAGGGTAAGGACAGTGGAATAGGCTCTGTTACATCTCTATTTCTCCCTTTCCCTTTCCCTTCCTCTCTGCCATTTCTTGTAAGTGGGGGAAACAACATAGGCTTGCTACCATCATGTGTTCATTTAGATGAAAGTAGCTTTTGGCTGAAGTCAGAAAAAGTGGCCAAACTTGAAGTCCTACAAGGGGGAAATGGCATCTACAACACTGTCGTATATTGGATATATATGTTCACACAGGGATTTGGTTTACTACTTTGTAAATAAAAGGAAAAACTCTGGGTATATGTATAGATTTTTTTTTTCATTATGGACACTTTTCTTTGTTTTTGCTGGGCGTTGGGAGAGGTGGGAGAAGTGCTCTTTTCTCTTTGTGGGGTCTGCCATTGAAAACGTAATCCTACGGTCCCAGAAGGAATTCTGTCCCCACCAGCTCTCTCTTCCAAGATCTGATCTTAAGTCTGCTGTTCTGCCACTTCACTCCCACCAGACAGCCAGGGACAAGACATGTGAACAAATTGAACAAATTCTGACACCCCTCCCCTCAGCAGCCCCCAACTCAATGAAGCTTGGATATCTCACCAGCTTGATACCCTTCACATTTGCAGGCAGGCATTCGGGAGTTCTGTAACCCTGCTCCTAGAACCTTTCTTCAACGTCACTCATGATCTCCTCACTTCTGAGAAAAACAACTGTGTTCTGGAGCCTTGGCCCTATGCTCTGCATAAACAAGCAATTTCCTCATGATATGCATGTGTTGTAGTCCTGAAACATTCACTGAGAGGCAATTGACCTAAAGACCAATACCAAATAGGATTTTAAGAACAGGTGGCCAACTCCTATGGAGCTTAATCACTTACTACTATTCTTTCAAGAATGGAAAGTAAAATTATTTTTGACTGGAGAAAAATGACAAAAACATTGAGATTTACACAAAACAAGCAACTTTTTCTATGACCCGTCTCCAAAGAAATAGAATTCCCTGGGGAAATGAGAACAGTGACTAATGTGTAGTTTCTAAACTTTCAGTCAGATCCTGGCCTTCCCAGAAAAAAACAAAACAAAACAAAAATGGAGTCAGGATGGTTCAGCCTGAGATCTCAAAAGGATGATGAAACACAGCTTTCTCAGAGACATCCATGTTTCCCGAATATGCTACAGCTGCAGTTTGGAAGAGGCGGCTATGGAAGCAAGCTACGGAAGACAAATTGCAGAGTCCTCACGTGTCCAATGGTAGTCAATAAGATGAAATCTGAGGAGGTCACGTCCATCCTCCCTCTCTAGTCTTGGAGGCTTCTGAACCTCATTTTGAGGTGTAATTGCATTTCTGTTGCCTTTTGCCCCTGTGCTGTCATGTATCTACAGCCAATAACAGATCATAGAGTCATTGGACTATAGAGCCAGAAGGAAACCTAGACATAATGCCAGGAGGGTAGAAGATTTATCGGACATTTTTTTTTCTCTGTTTAAAAGAAACTGGTCCCAGACCTTTTCCTTCCTTTCCTTCTCTAGGAGACTACTTTGGGCTGCCTGAACATTGTACCAAACCTGCTACCTAATGGCCTGTCTTCTCAGTGGAATTATGAAGACGCTGGTAGAAATAGCCTTCCAGAAACAGAAAACTAAAATTTTATTTATTTACTCTTGATAGCCTGATTATTTATTAAATAGGTTGAGGTAACCTTTAACCTCAAGATGAGATTGGAATTAAATTTATGGCAATAAGTACTGTGATCCTTCCAATTTTCTCTGTGATTGCAGTATATCCATTCACTGAAACCATTTGCCAGGTACCAACTAAATGCTGGGCACTGCAGATGGACAGGTCACTCAAGTGTTTTCTGTCCTTACAGAGTTCACTGTAACAGTAGAGGAAGACATGTGGAAACAAAAAAGGAATAGATTCTTTTCAGAGTACTCTTAAGGCACAAAGGGAGAGAGAGGTCATTTCTACATAAGGAGATGAGGAATGGGGTCAAGAAAGGCATTGTGGAAGTGACCTTATACTAAGTCTTGAAAACTAAGTCGGAGTGTCCGGGCTGCCCCCCAGGCAGAGGAGGATACGGAGACATGAAACAGCATGAGGACTGGAAGGAACTGCATGTAATTCATTGTAATGAGCAAAAGGCTCAAGGGGGACTTAGCAAGAAATGAGGCTGAATGGAAAGACAGGTTCAATGTAAGCACTTTATAGAATACTTATGTTTAATTTCTGCTTCAATTATGCAAACATTTCTTAGTCATTTATTGTGTACGAGGCACCAAGGGCATCATGGAGAGTTCATCAGGATGCATCGCCAGCACTTTGCAGACATGACAGTCTTTAGCCTCC
The DNA here is from genome assembly GCF_009762305.2 of Zalophus californianus. Classification (NCBI taxonomy): domain Eukaryota; kingdom Metazoa; phylum Chordata; class Mammalia; order Carnivora; family Otariidae; genus Zalophus; species Zalophus californianus. The sequence continues at coordinate 42,667,525 of NC_045598.1, read as the reverse complement.
AGCTTTCCAGTGGCCAAAGGGAAATAGTGACTGTGTTTCATATGTTTGAGTTGACCTTTTTTTGAATATAAGGGTAATGGGATTTTCACAGAAGCACTCCATGTTGTCAAGAGCCTCTGAGATTTTCTCAACACCAAGAAAATGAAATTTTGGAGATGGGTAGCCTGCAGAGGGAATCCCAAGCACTGTCTAGTCAGGTGCTGGTGGGCGTCGGGAGAGAGCACAGGAATGTGAGCCTCACTCCTCTCCCTAACTCCAGCTGTACTATTTCACAGAATATAAATGAGTTAGGAATTAAAACATTCAGAGTAAATAACTTCCTTTCCCATCAGTGCATGAAGATAGAGTATCGGAGTCTCCTCACACTGTATTTTCAAGGTATTGGGGATTTTCAGGAGACAGAGAACTTAGAGGTGGAGGAATTACAGCTTCAAATTTTCAGTTAATATAAGAAATCAGGAAGCTATTCATTCAGGCTATGCACCATGTGCATAGTCAAGAATCAGCAGAAACCCTCTGCATTTGCAAACACTTTGTGCTATAAAGAGTAACTTTAAAAAAAAGCCACCTGTATATGTATATATATATTTAAAAACATGAAGGTTTTGATACTTTTTTACAAAAATTACAAGAGAAAACATACCTGTACAAACCATGTGTTTTAAAGTAGCATTTTGTTCTGTACAGCCGTTGTTCATTTGGGGGTGAAGTACTGGTGTGCAGACTCCATCACATTGTACCCAAATGAATTTTCCTTGTCTGTCTTCCCCCCAACACCCTCAAATGACCGTATTTGATGTAACAGGCATGTTAGAATGTTGGGTCACACTGACGGTTTCTGCTCTTTTTGTCTTGTCATTCCGAGTTTCGTTAGCTTCTGTACTCAGTGCCCTTTGCAGTCTGGTTTTTGTTCCAGAAGCAGAGGGTGGCAAGCTGCATCTCACTAGCTATACTGACATCATCTTGGTGAACGAAAAACCAAATGTGAACATTTGTAAAATCAGTGCACTGTTTCTAGAGAGAGATTAAATTCATTTTTTAAAATCTGAAGTGTTGTTTCATTGTGATGCTTTAATGAGGGGTGGGGGGGTAAGCTATCATTGATTGAGTCCCTAATGTGTACCCAGTATTCAACATAAACTATTTTAGCCTTCAACAATCCTGTGAAATAAATACTATCAATATTACTGTTCCCATTTTGTAGGTGAGTGGGTGAAGGAACTACCCAAAGTCTCATGGTTACATTTAGTACCCCCAAAATACCTGTAGCGCATGGTACACGTGGCATTCTCTGCCGGGCTAGCTCCTGCTTGTTCTTGATACTCCGCTTAAGACTCTTCCTCCACAAATCCTCCATTCTCGGACTCACACCGAACTCCTAGGGTTGGGTGGTTTCTGCTTCCACAATAAATTTTGCCTATTTGCATACCAATACTTCTGCCCTGCCTCTGCTTCCAGGCCACTGAGGTTGCTTTCACCAAGGACCTCCTTGATTATAAATCTTACAAATATTTTCAGTCTTTATCTTCCTTGCCCTGGAAGCAGTATTTAACATCGTTGGCACTCTTTCTTGGAATACTCTTATTTTGGTCCACATGACACCATATTCCTGGTTTTTCCTTACCTCTCTGGCTATCTCTTAGTCTCCTTCACCGCCCCTTACATTATGGTGTCTTGTCTCAAATCCATCCACATTTATCATCTCCATTGCCACTACCTGAGTACAGGTTACCATTATCTTGGACGATCATCATCATAGATTAGCAACTACATATCTGAACTTCATACTTTCTTTTTTAAGATTTTATTTATTTACTTGACAGAGACACAGTGAGAGAGGGAAAACAAGCAGGGGGAGTGGGAGAGGGAGAGGGAGAGGCAGGCTTCCTGCGGAGCAGGGAGCCCGATTTGGGGCTCCCATCCCAGGACCCTGGGATCATGACCTGAGCCGAAGGCAGACTCTTAACGACTGAACCACCCAGGTGCCCCCTGAACTTCATACTTTTTAATCTTTCCATTTTCCAATCTATTCTACAATATTGCAGCCAGAGTGATTTTTTCTAGAATGCAATCGGTCATGTCACCACCATCCTTTCTACTTTCCTGCTTAAAGCTCTTCATCTGTTTCCCTTGCATTAAAATCCAATACCTTTGGGTTTTAGCCCACACTCCGTAATATGGCTTGTAAGCCATTAGGCTTCTGCCCGTTCTCCAACCTCATTACTATAGGCACAACCTCATTCCGTATTCTAACCACGCGGTTCTGGGCCCTCTGTTTGGAACATTTCCTTCAGGAAGACTTCCCTTAGGCCCCTCGATTGGATTAGGAACCATCCTGTGTGCTTCCATAGTATTCTGTGTTTCCCCTATTTGTAACCTTTATCTCTACATTATAATTCTTGTATGCTCCTTAATTGCCTCCTCTGCAAGTTCTGTAAAGGTCTGTCTTGCTCACCATCGTATTCCCAGCACATAGCACAGTAAATGTGTCGAAATCATGCTGAATTCAGGCACATCAAATACACAGACCGTGTTCTTTCAGCTATACCATGTTATCTCATGCCTCCAAACCTGGATCACTTTACAGCCTGAGGAGTCCAGTGTCCTTTAAATTTTCTCAAAACTTTTGTTATTTGCCACATCTGCAGATGCTCAGATTCAGCAGTCACCGTATAATTTTTATAATTTCACTCTTGGACAATAACCTCGTGGTAATTACCTGATGAATTTATATACTTAATTGCAATTACCACTTCAAGATTGTTGTGAGGATTCAAAAACAAACATTTGTAAATGGATTCACATTCATTAGGTGCTTAATACCTGGTGGTTCCCTTCTTTTTTATACAATTCCCTTCTTACCACCCATATCCAGTGTTTTCTTTTTTAAAGATTTACTCATTTATTAGAGAGAGAGAGTGAGGGGGAGGGGCAAAGGGAAAGAGAGAGGATTCCAAGCAGACTGCCCCTGAGCACAGAGCCCAATTCAGGGCTTGATCCCAGGACCCCGAGATCATGACCTGAGCCAAAATCAAGAGTCCGATGTTCAACTGACTGAGCCACTCAGATATCCCCCCAGTATTTTTTTAATAAAATGCCTTATGGTTTTATAACAATTTATAGTTCGCAAAGTATTTTTCCAATTTCCAAGATATTGTTTCCTATCTTCACAACAGTCCTGCCAGATGTATAACATTATTTTTCTCATTTTAAAGATAAACTTGAGGTCCAAAATGTTAATCAGTTCACCTTCAGTCACAGTGAATCAAGTCTCACAAGGATTATTTTTTTTCTCACTAATAATCAAAATGTTTATGAATAAACATACATAATACAAATATAGGTATATACATTATAGGGAAAATATGCCATAACTTCAAATTTCAAAGGAAAGGAACAAGAAACATACATATTATTCATGTAAGCATTCTGCAGTCTATATTTCAACAGTGTGAAGGAGACAGACTCTTTGCTTTGCTTAGTTTGCTCAAATTTCCTGCCATGTGATGGCAAGATTCCTTTGCACTCCATTTACCCAAAGGCATATAAAACAACTACTTGAAGGAAGTTCAATCATTCATTCTTGATACCAGGATATATTTAGAATACCTGTCCAAACAGATTTTCTAAAACTTTATATCTATTACCTATGTTAATTGCAGTTTCTCGTTTATCTCCTGTCAAAACCCATATTCTTATGTTCGCTTTCAGTAAAGTTGTTACTGTTTCTGGAACATGTGCTTGAAGGCGATCTTCAATGGCTGTGGCTCCAAGAAGCAGAAATTTCTAGATATATTTTTGAAAGAGATATTTTTTATTACTAGTTAAGATAAAAAAAACATGGGGCGCCTGGGTGGCTCAGTCGTTAAGCGTCTGCCTTCAGCTCAGGTCATTGTCCCAGGGTCCTGGGATCAAGCCCACATCAGGCTCCTGCTCCATGGGAAGCCTGCTTCTCCCTCTTCCACTCCCCCTGCTTATGTCCCCTCTCTCGCTGTGTCTCTCTGTCAAATAAATAAATAAAATCTTTTCAATATTATCATAACATTCTTCCAAACTCCGCATTCTGTCTTGGATAACTGTACTAGCTTTTTCATACTGCGTCAACCACTGCTGATATTCTTCCTCAGTTAAATCTGCATAGGCAACACAGAGAGTTCTCACAAGGATTATTTTAACACAAGCTTCCAGTGATTTTCCCCTCTCACACCCACTCTACACTCTGCTACCAATTATTCTGGGGGGAATAAAAGGAGTAATGGTAAGACTGGGAGTGAGAATCAAGAGACCACTGACCTCAATACAGAACGGTATACAGTTAGTGGCCAGGCCCCAAGAATGATGCCATCTCAGCACTGTCTCTAGAACTGATTTCATTCCCCCCTCTGGCTGGAACTTCGATGAGCTAAAACAGTCTTCTAATAATTAGGATTTTGATTGTCCTTTGCCTATTCAAGGAGGAAAATTTTTCCACAGCCAGAAAGACTTCACAGAGGTCAACTACTTTGGCCTGAAAAGACAAGGGCCTCTTGAGCATCAGTCCTCAATTGCAGCACATCTGGGGTGCTTTGCAAAAACATACCAACGCCTAGGCTCACCGCAAGAGAACCTGATTAATTGGTTTGGGGTGGGGCCCAAGCATCAGTATTTTAAAGATGCTCCCAAATGATTCCATTGTGCAGCCAGGACTGAGAATCACTGCTGGGTAAGCTGTGCATAGAAAACGAGAATGGGACATTAAATATTCAGTTTAACTTCTACTCACAGTACCCACTCTAGAGACCAGTGAAGCAGAAAGGGAAAGATAGAAATAAAAAGAAAAATTAAAAGGGATAAAATGGGAGATAAATTAGTTCCAGGGAAATGACAATCTCCACCGTGGATTCGGGAAAAGCGTCTCTGGGAACGGTTTCCTTAACCGGTCGGTAAACAGCAAAGTTCAGGTGCAGCCAACTTTTGAAATATCGTGTGCTGAGCTCCGTGGGGTCAGGTCACTTAACCTTTTTTTTTTTTTCCTGTGAGGTCAGCTCATTTAACCCCATTTTATTATCCGAGACCTAGGTCCAGGGAAGGTTATCAGCTTTGGCCGAGTCACACAAGTCAGGTGTACTTAAATGGACGTGGAGCCTGAAAGGGCGCAGCACTCGGCGTGCTCAGCCGGAAGTCTCGAAGCAAGGTCTCCGGACCCGCCGCCCAAACCCAGGGGTCCTCTAGTCGCCTTCGGCCTCAAGCTTGCGAGAACCCCGGGTGGCGAGCCTCAACCTCGTTCCCGTCTCCGGCCGACGGGGCAGGGCTGCACTGACCCGGCCCTCGGGTGAAAGGAGCCTTGTTTCCGCCGGGGAATGGGCTAGACTTGCCCCCACTTCCGCGAATGGGGGAGACCGGGGCCGCTTCGCCACGGCCTACGGCCTTGCCTTGACGTCACTTCCGCGCGCCCAGGTAAACGTCAGTGGTGGGCGCAAACAGCGGCGGTGGGGTTTGCTGGTAAAGTTTGGGCTTGGTGCCCTCCTCGTGAACCATGGAGAGTGACTTTTATCTGCGTTACTACGTGGGTCATAAGGGCAAATTCGGCCATGAGTTCCTGGAGTTTGAGTTCCGACCCGACGGTAAGAGCGGCCTCTGGCCCCCTGGGAGCGAGGACTGGGCCTGGGGTTGGGCGAGTGGGGAGGCCGGGGTTCCGGAATGTGCGAGGAGCTAGAAGAGTAAGGGATTGATGACTGCGGCGCGGATCTGAAACGATCACTCCTGTGACCAATCTACTGGTTCTTTCCATGTGCAGGGACTTCTATTTGGTGACATTTTTTACTAGAATGCCTCACTCAGCAAACATTGCCTACCTTGTGCCAGGCTCTCTTTCACAATCTGGGATACAGGAGTGAACAACAGACAAGCTTCCTGTCATGGAACGTGTATTCTGGTGCTGGGAGAGATATAAACAACAACAGCAACAACAAAAAAGACTCCAGATAGTGACCCGTGGTCATAACATAAAATGATGGAATAAGTGCTGGTGGGCTGCTTTTAAGCAGGGTGGCCCCTGGCGCGGTCTCTGAAAAGGAAGTATTTGAACTGAACTCTGACAAGGAGCCAGCCTTGTGAGGCTCAGGAAGAAGAGCATTCTGGACAGAGGGAGTAACAAGGGTTAAGGCTCTAGGGCATGAATGAGCTAGGAGGCATGTTTCGGGTAGCCCATATGGCTGAGGAAGTAGTGAGCTCTGAGAATGGTAGGAGATGATGTCAGATAAGTAGGCAGGGGCATACCATGTAGGTCTTTATAGGCCGTGGCAAAGAGTTTGGATTTTATTCTAAATGCAGCAGGAAGCAATTGGAAAGTTTTGAGGAGAGAAAGATGTGGATCTCTTCCTGAAAAAGTATTCTAATCATTGGGTGCAGAATGGGCAAGAGTGGAGACAGGGCTGGTTATTAAGACAGTTACAGTTGTCAAGACAAAAAGGATGTTGATTGGGACTAGGGTGCTAGTAAAAGCGGATAGAAGGATTTAGGATACTATTGGAGGCAGAACCAATAGGACTTTGCTGTTTGCTAAGATCTGGGGGAAGGGCCACTGTGGTGAAGGAAAAGGAATCAGAGATGACAGAAAACTCCCACTAAATGGCACAAAGATGAATCTGACAAACCCCAATTATAAACAATGACAAGATACTGTGTTTGGTAGTGTGACAAGGTAGTGTGTTTACATGTGTGCCTTCTATTCCAAGGGTAAAAACTCATGTATTTCCTTCTGTCTTTTCCCTCACACCCAGCATATACCCAGCTTACCCTTTTGGATGCACATATACACAAAGGGCCTTATATACCAAATATGCTTAATAATAAAACCACAACTTTTCCATCACAGGAATAGATCAGAATGTTGCATGGTCACATGAATAGTATCTAAACAGCATTTTACAGTTTTCAAATTGCTTTCACGACTCATTTGAGCCTCAGGAGGCCCTGTGCGCAAGTTAAGTTACCATCACTCTCCCTGTTTTCACCTGAAGACATTAACCTGCAAAGATATTATTTGCCAGAGTCACAAAAGAGTCGGCTTGTGTTCTTTTATCATACCTGAGCTGCCTTTTGCAAGAATTATAATTCAATGTCAGCAGTATTTTTGGCTTTTAGGCTATTTAATAGCCCAAAGTGAAGAACTGAAAAGACTGCCATTGTTGGAACACCAGAAGTACCGGGAGTAAATCTGGTAGACACTGAAGGGAAAACTAGCATACATTTTAAGCAACAGCTGATAGTCTTGGTGAGCTAATGTACATTACTCATATGTTTTTAATATACACTGAATTTGTTTTTTTGTTCCTCACAGGGAAATTGAGATATGCCAACAACAGCAATTACAAAAATGATGTCATGATCAGAAAAGAGGTAATGAGCCTTCTGAGAGCCTTTCTTTCACTAAAATTTAGCCTTTTGTCTTGTTTTTGTTCTTTCTGGGAGTTGTATTGAAAAAGAATAGAAAAGTATAGACATATCTGTAGACACCTTCTAAATTTTTTCTCACATCTTTTAGTTCATATTTTTTCACAGTGTGAATCACTTACCGGTAATCATTTAAAGCTTGCAAATCTTGGCTTAAACCCTGAATCTGCTACTTACTATGTGCCCCTGGGCAAATTCCCTGTTCTTTGTCTGCAGAAACAAATAATAAAACCTACCCCCCACTCTCCAGGGCTATCATGGAATTAAATACCTTATACTTAAAGTGTTTGGTATATTCCCTGGTGCATAGCTTTCAGTAGAGCTCTTTAATATGTGTTTGAACGGGGAACAGGGGCATGGTAAAGCAGTTCACATCATTGAATGCACATTAGATGCCAGGCATGGCACTTGGTATTTTATACACATAACGATTTTATTTAACCCTGATTGTAAGCCTATTTGATGGGTGGTATGATATACCCTTTACAGTGAAGGCCCAGATATGAATTTTGGGGCTTGTTCAAAGTCACCCCACCCTGGCTAGCAAGAGATAGCTGTGCCTGCCTCTGTCAAGTCCATGCGCTCCATTTTGTATAACTTCTGCCACGCTGTCAAGGCTTCATCAAAGCTTCTCTTTCCTTTTAATCACTTTGTCACATTTGAAAATGTCTTGTCAATATATTTTCATACTGTTATGTTGAACTAACATTCAGTTTTACGTTTACCCACACATGTCAGCCTCCTTATATTTTTTTTAATGTGGACTAATACGCAAAATGTATTTTAAAAGACATGTCTCTGCTCTTCATAAGCATGTCATCTAGTTAGGAGTAACCAGGGTTATTTACAGATCTTTTGTTCTGGGTTCAGGTGTGAGTTGGGTGTGTAAGCAAGGAGAAGGTCCAAGTGAACAGGATGTGCCAAGAAGTAGAAACAAGTAGATGGGGTCTGAGATGTAGAGTCATTGGGCACTTCTGGCCCTGCCTTCTTCACACCTGAATGCCATTCCCTTTACAGAGGTGCCAGAAACTAGTTTTTAGGAGCAGGCTTTTTTTGTTTGTGGTTTTGTTTTTGTTTTTGTTTTTATCTTTCATCACTATCTATCTGAGTGAGAACACTTGCTCAGGGATGCAACTTAAATCCCATTTTTTAATTTGCTTTCAGGCTTATGTACATAAAAGTGTAATGGAGGAACTGAAGAGAATAATTGATGACAGTGAAATTACCAAAGAGGATGATGCCTTGTGGCCTCCCCCTGACCGAGTGGGCCGGCAGGTGAGTGTTTTAGTAACTGTCCTATAGCGCAGAAGTCTTACAAGGAAGATGAGTTTTACTGCCCTGCATATGACATTGAATCCGTGTGTGTTTGTGTGTGTGCCCTACACAAAGCAGACTACAGCACCTTTATCTAAGGAAGCAGTGATCTCACAGGGAGGAACAGAGAGAGCCAGTGGTGCTTCCGACCACCCAGAGCCTAGCCCTGGATTTCCTCATGGGACTCTCCCCCCGGCCCTTCTCAGAGGTTTTACTGCCCACCTCACATACTGAGTAACTACTATGCACAAAGCATTGTGAACATACAAAGAGAAATAGAACGTGGTTATTTCAGCAATCTAATAGAAGGAAAATCATGCAAGCAGCTAGGTATATGTGTTTAAATTCATGGCTTATATATTTATTCTGAAGACCATTATGGTAATTAAAATAAAAGCCACTGTCTTCTTTTTTTTTTTTTTTTAAGATTTTATTTATTTGACAGAGAAAGAGAGCACAAGCAAGGGGAGGGGCAGAGGGTGAGGGAGAAGCAGGATCCCCACTGAGCAGGGAACCAGATGCAGGACTCGATCCCAGGACTCTGGGATCATGAGCTGAGCTGAAGGCAGATGCTTAACCGACAGCCACCCAGGTGCCCCGCCACTATCATATTTGAGTGTGTTAACAGGGAAGCTATTTCTCTGCACCTCAACTGCTACCTTCCTAATCTAGACTTGTAATTGATTTCCTTTTTTCTTTTGTCCTGTACAGCCTGTTTTTCCATCCTGAAACCAGACTGATCTTTTAAAGTGAAATGTATTCCACTGATTTTAAGTTCTCCACTGCTTTCCCACTACATTTAAAATAAAATCCAGGACGAGTGGGTGGCTCAGTCGGCTAAGAGTCTGCCTTTGGCTCAGGTCATGATCCCAGGGTTCTGGGATTGAGTCCTGCATCGGGCTCCTTGCTCGGCAGAGAGCCTACTTCTCCCTCTGCCTGCTGCTCCCCCTACTTGTGCTCTCTCTCTCTGACAAATAAATAAATAAAATCTTAAAAATAAATAAGTAAAATCCAAACTCCCACCTTATCTTCTACCATTTTCACAGTCTTACTGTGTTCAGACCTCACTGACCTTATTTCTGTTCCTCAGACACACCTAGGTTGTTCTTAGTTTAGGACATTTGCATTTGCTGCATCCTGCCTGGCATGTTCTATCCAACATTGTCTTTATTATTGCAGGTTTCAAACATCGCTTCCTCAGTGACGTCTTGCCTATCCATCCAATCTAAAATGTCCTTTCCCATTTTGTTTTCTTTTTTTAAATAAGATGTTTTATTTTCTTTGTAGCATTTATTGTTGTCTGAAATTGTCTTGTTTGCTTTACTTTATATATCCCTTTTCCTCCCTCCACTGCAACAGATTTGCATACACCCCTGCAAGCTCCTTCAGTACAAGGATTTTACCTATTTTTTTCAGTGCTAAATCTCTAGTGACTAAAATAGTACCAGTGTGTAGTAAAAGCTCAAAAATAATTACATTTATTAAATTTATATAAAAACCCATATAAGTTAATTCCTAATTCACCTCAAAATGGTGGACCAACTTTTTTTTTTTGTAATCTAAATCCAGCTCAGTTAACATACAGTGTTTTATTAGTTTCAGGAGTAGAATTTAGTAATTCATCTGATGCATAATAACACCCAGTGCTCATTAAATCAAGTGCCCTCCTTAATGCCCATCACTCAGTTACTCCATCCCCCCACCCACCTCCCCTCCAGCAACCCTGTTTGTTCCTTTTTTTTTTTTTAAGATTTTATTTATTTATTTGACAGAGAGAGATCACAAATAGGCAGACAGGCAGGCAGAGGGAGAGGGAGAAGCAGGCTCCCCGCTGAGCACGGAGCCCGATGCGGGGCTCGATTCCAGGACCCTGGGATCATGACCTGAGCTGAAGGCAGCCGCTTAACCAACCGAGCCACCCAGGCACCCCCTGTTTGTTCCTTATAGTTAAGAGTCTCTTAATGGTTTATCTTCCTCTGTTTTTATCTTCTTTTATTTTTCCTTCCCTTTCCCTGTGTTCATCTGTTTTATTTCTTGAATTTCACATATGAGTGACATCATATGGTATTTGTCTTTCTCTGACTTATTTTGCTTAGCATAATACTTTCTAGCTCCATCTACATCATTGCAAATGGCAAGATTTCATTCTTTTTGATGGCTAATATTCTATTGTATATATATATATATATACACACCACATTTTCTTTATTCATCTGTAGATGGACATCTGGGCTCTTTCCATAGTTTGGCTATTGTGGGCATTGCTGCTGTAAACATTGGGGTGCGTGTGCCCCTTTGAATCACTATTTTGTATCCTTTGGATAAATAGTCTAACTCTTGAGGAAGAGTAAAAAGAAAATCCCATCCTGAGTACTTTCTAAAGTTAACTTTTTAATTTATGTCCACGAGATCTCAGTAAAATCATGTATATGTATTTTGCTTTACCATTAATTTTCAGCTCTATTAACTCATTCAACGATCACAGTAGTCCTGTGAAGAGAACAGGGCATACTCCTATACACTAGCAACAACCTGTTGAATAAGGTAATTACAACAAGATTCCATTCATCATAGCAACAAAAGCTATAAAGAACTTGGGAGTAAATTTAATAAGATGTATAAAACTTAAAAGGGCTTTGGGGCGCCTGGGTGGCTCAGTCGTTAGGTGTCTGCCTTCGGCTCAGGTCATGGTCCCAGGGCCCTGGGATCAAACCCCACATCGGGCTCCCTGCTCAGCAGGGGTTCTGCTGCTCCCTCTCCCACTCCCCCTGCCTGTGTTCCCTCTCTCGCTGGGTCTCTCTCTGTCAAATAAATAAATAAAATCTGTAAAAAAAAAAAACAAAAAACTTAAAAGGGCTTTATAGAAGAAAATAAAAATATGTATCATTTTTATGGATGGAACAACTCAATTATATCAATTTTATTAAAATAATTGATAAATTCATTCCAATTCAAATCAAAATCACAACAGGATTTTTCCTAAAGCCTAAGAGAGCATTAAATTCATGGAAGATCAAAGGGACAAGAGTAACCAAGATAATTTTGAAGATTTCTTGAAAAGGTACAGTCATCTGTACTGTGATACTGCCTCAGAATTGACCGGGGAACAGTGGAGCAGCATAGAGAGCCCAGAAACAAACCCATGAATATATGGGAACTCAGAGCAAGGTATGACGGAGGTGAACTTTCAAATTAATAGAAAAAGGATGGATTGTTTAACAAATTGTATCAGTTGGCAGTGTGTTTATAGAATATTTTTAAGTTACACCATTTGTAGAAATAAAACAAGATTTTAAAACATAAAATATAGATTATCTTTTATTATTTTGGGTAGAGAAGGAATATTTTAAATTCCTCAAGGGAAAAGATTGATAAATGTGACTTCTTTAAAGTTAAAACTTCTGTTTAGCTGAAGACATCATGATAAAGTTGAAAGATAAGCCACAGACTGAAGGAAGATCTTTGCAAAACATACCTGGCAGAGGGTTTATAGCTAGAATATATCAAGAACTGCAAATTAATAATAAAAAGATAACGGGGGGAAAAAAGATAAGCCAGTGGCAGAATGTGTAAAGGTTCTGAACAGGCATTTTATAGAACTGGAAAAACAAGTGGCCAGTAAATATATGAAAATATCTACATTTGGAAAGTGAAAATTAGGAAAATAATGAGATACCATTTCAGACCCATTAGAATAGCAAAAAGTGAGTGTGGGGGGCATCAAGCTTTAAAAAGGATATGAGAAAGAAAAAGGGGATCTTACATACTAGTGGGAATGACATCAGTACAACCATTTTAGGAAATAGTTTGGTAGTAACTGGCAAAATTGAAAAAAAACGGGGCGCCTGGGTGGCTCAGATGGTTGAGCGTCTGCCTTCAGCTCAGGTCATGATCCTGGGGTCCTGGGATTGAGTCCCGCATCGGGCTCCCTGCTCGGTGGGGATCCTGCTTCTCCCTCTGCCCCTCTCTCTCTCTCTCTCTCTCTCTCTCTCTCTCTCTCTCTCTCTCTCTGATTCTCATGAATAAATAAGTAAAACATTTTTTAAAAAATTGAAAAAAACTTATACCTTCTAGGAATATTCCTAGAGACATTTTCACATGCATACAAGGAGATGCATAGAAGAATATTCTCACCACATTGTTTATAGTACAGTAAATTGGGAACTTAAGTCTGCTTTAATAAGGATATGAATGGAATATTCTAAAGCATTTAAAACGAATGAACTAGATCACATACAAAAACAGTGTTGAATGAAAAAAGCAGAAGGATGCATATAGTATGATCATTTATGTAAAAATTTTAAAAACATACTACCAAATCTAAAAACATGAGTGGAAAGAATCCACCTCAACTTCTGGGATGCAGGAGGGAGAATGGAATGGGAAGTGGACCTAAAATTTGTATGTGTAACGTTTTATTTCTTTAAAAAATCTGATACAAGTATGACAGCCTATTAACATTTTCACATCTGGGTGTTAAGAACATTGGTTTCATAGTTTTCTATATTTTCTGTTAGAATTCTTTTCATAATTGAAAACTATAAATCAAAAAGAAATAGGAAAAAATTAAGAAAAAAGAAGTAGGCCTCAGTAGATTGGCAATTCCACAAGGGCACAGACCTTTGGTTTTGCTGATCTGTCCCAAGCACCAAGAACAATAGCTGGCACACAGTGAGCACCCCCATAGAAATTTTTTAAAGATTTGTGCTACTTGTGTCACTGTAGAAATTGAGACCCAAGAGCATTCAGCTGATAGTGACAAAGCTGGGATCAAACACAAGGTCTAGACTTCTCCTTGTCCCATGTTGCTGAGAAAGGTTAGATTCTTGATATTTTAAAACATAAGATTTATACATGTTACTCTACTTTCTTAACAATGAAAACTCCTATATAAAACTTGTAAATTCTTCCAAATCCCAGAAATGGTAGAGCCTCACAAACACATCTTCCTCTAAGAGTATGAGCTACTGAAGGATTAAACCAGTATCTAATTTCTCTTTTTGTTTCTAGACCCAGTACATGTTAGTGCTCAGAGTGAACCGTCCTTGTTTATGTTGTAGAGTTTGTGTAATTTGACAGATGATATATCTTCCATGTGGTTGATGGAAAATCCAACTTGGCTTGACTTAGTTTTTTTAAATGTTTTTAGGAGCTTGAAATTGTCATTGGAGATGAACACATTTCTTTCACAACATCAAAAATTGGTTCTCTTATTGATGTCAATCAATCCAAGTAAGTGTATATGACCCTTATAGCCAGATGTGTCAGTTTTGAAGCTGACTGATATGAAACCCTTAACCAAACTGGGACCATTATGGCAAGACAGAAGGGGTCAGGGGCGCCTGGGTGGCTGTCGGTTAAGCGTCCAACTCTTGGTTTCAGCTCAGGTTGTGATCTCAGGGCCATGAGATCAAGCCCCACGTCAGGTTCCACATTCAGTGCAGAGTCTGCTTAAGACTCTCCCTCCCTCTGCCCTGCCCCCCCACCCTGGTTTCTCTCACTCACTCTCTCTAAAATGAATAAATCTTAAAAAAAAAAAAAAAAGACAGAAGGGGCCAGCTTTGTAGACTTCAAATTATTCTCATAATAATGAGGGCATTCTCCTGTCGCTTTTGATGTTTTATTCAGTCAGTGTTACACAGAGCTTCTCAGTCACACACACACACACACACACACACACACACACACACACACACACACACACACACACACACACACACACACACACACACACACACACACACACACCACACAGTAATGTCATAGGAGCAGCCATTCTCCTGTCGCTTTTGATGTTTTATTCAGTCAGTGTTACACAGAGCTTCTCAGTGACACACACACACACACACACACACACACACACACCACAGTAATGTCATAGGAGCAGCCATTCTCCTGTCGCTTTTGATGTTTTATTCAGTCAGTGTTACACAGAGCTTCTCAGTGACACACACACACACACACACACACACACACACACACACCACAGTAATGTCATAGGAGCAGCCATTCTCCTGTCGCTTTTGATGTTTTATTCAGTCAGTGTTACACAGAGCTTCTCAGTGACACACACACACACACACACACACACACACACACACACACACACACACACCCACACACACCACAGTAATGTCATAGGAGCAGCCAAAATAAGAATCTGGCCAGAACAGAAAATGAAATATGCCAGAACAGGTGCTTGAGATAAACTGTAGAGTCGCTGGGTCGATCTGAACACCTTTTCAATGTTGGCCATTCAGACTAGCACATCTTAGTCTGACAGTGGTGAAACTTGAATATTTAGAATACAAACTTAAAAATTCATGTTGTCAGGGCAGATAATAAAGCTGAGACATGAGTCTATATGCTACAAAGAGTCCTTAGAATTTGGCAACCTCTGGGGTGTCTAGATGACTCAATCAGTTAAGGGTCTTTTTTTTTAAATATTTTTTAAGATTTTATTTATTTAATGGAAAGAGAGAGAGACAGCGAGAGAGAAGGGGGAGCAGGGGGAGTGGGAGAGGGAAAAGCAGGCTTCTTGCCAAGGGAGCCTGATGCGGGGCTCGATCCCAGGACTCTGGGATCATGACCTGAGCCGAAGGCAGTCACTTAACCAACTGAGCCACCTGTGTGCCCCAAGGGTCTGACTCTTGATCTCAGCTCAGCTCTTGAGTTCAAGCCCCACGTTGGGCTCCATGCTGGACACGGAGCCTACCTTAAAAAAAAAAAAAGAATTTGGCAACATCTAGCTCCTGTGTTTTGAGGATTTGGAATTAGATATGGCTCACTTTTATTTTTATTTTTTAAAGATTTTATATATTTTTTTGAGAGAGAGAGAGCATGAGCCGGGGAGAGGGAAAAGCAGGGAGCCTGACACAGGGCTCAATCCCAGGACCCTGACATCATGAGCTGAGCCAAGGCAGACGCTTAACTGACCGAGCCACCCAGTTGCCCCTATGGCTCACCTTTAGTACATGCTGGGTGTAATTGTCTTCCTTCGGACAATCTCCTTGTTCTTAGCCAGTTGTGCCATAGTAATCTTTAGCCTCTTGGTCCTGCTTAGTACTACTTCTTTTTAAAAAAAGTTTTCCTAGGGACACCTGGGTGGCTAAGTCAGTTAAGTGGCCGCCTTCGGCTCAGGTCATGATCCCAGGGTCCTGGGATCGAGTCCCGCATCGGGCCCTCTGTTCAGCGGGGAGCCTGCTTCTCCCTCTGCTTGTGCTCTTTCTCTCTCTGTCAAATAAATAAAATCTTTTTTAAAAATAAATAAAAAATAAGTTTTCCTAATTCTGAAAGTAATACATGCTCACTATAGAAAATGCAGAAAAATAAAAGGGGGAAAATCACCTACAGACTTATCAGTTAGACAACCATTAATATCTTGAAGTATTTCTGATCTATTTCACATGCATTAAAAACTATTTAACTTTTTATTTTTTTTATTTTTATTTTTTTTTTTTAAAGATTTTATTTATTTATTTGAGAGACAGAGAGAATGAGAGAGAAAGCACATGAGATGGGGGGAGGGTCAGAGGGAGAAGCAGACTCCCTGCTGAGCAGGGAGCCCGATGCGGGACTCGATCCAGGGACTCCAGGATCATGACCTGAGCCGAAGGCAGTCGCTTAACCAACTGAGCCACCCAGGCGCCCTATTTAACTTTTTAAAAAGCACAAAAAATATCATTGAGATCAGCAATCTGTTATTTTAATAATGATTTTTTTCATTTAATTGTTTCCCCATTAAAAACTAACATTTAAAATGATCTCGTTTAATATATAGCACATAGCCTTTTCCTTTTTTATGGACACTTGGTTGTTTTTAAAGTTTTAATTCTGTAAATGTCTTTATGTAAATAATCTGGGTTAGTAAATGTTTTGTTTTGTTTTTTTGCCAGTTTTTCCAGCTTCTTAAACATGTTTTTCCTCTTGCATTATAGGGATCCAGAAGGCTTACGAGTATTTTATTATCTTGTCCAGGACCTGAAGTGTTTGGTCTTCAGTCTTATTGGATTACACTTCAAGATTAAGCCAATCTAGATTGAAAATTGATGTGGACATAAGGGGGGGTTGGGAGTACCTGTTTTTAATTACCATTATCAGGACATTTTTGTGTATATCAGGACAATATTTTTTTTATAAACTATAAATGACTGTCTTTAATAAATACATAACAAAATGCAGTTTTTTGTTATTTTATAAAGACCTGAACATGTGAACTCTCCTCAGTTATTTTTTAAAACAGCCTATGTGAAGTATTGCCAAAAATCTATTAATCAACTATAGATATAACTACCAATTTACAGGAATAAGAGAATAGAGAGAAAAATTAGAAAATACAATAGATTAAAAAAAAGAAGAAGAAAATACAATAGAAATCCAACCAATATCCAAAGGAAACTCCAGGGCAGAGGATCTGGCTTCTTCAATAAACACATTGCAAACATAAAATAAATAGAGATGGTGTGGGAACTGGTAGATTAAAGGAGATTTAAGAAACACATAATCAGTACAGTTTGGACCCTATTTGGATCATGATTCAAAAAACAAAATTGACATCATTAAGGAAATTTGAACACTGGGTATTTTATATTAATGAAATATTTTCTAAAATTTTAGGTGTGAAATGGGTTTTTCCCCCTCCGGCTTTATTGAGATATAATTGAGGTTGGGGTTTTTTAAATCCTCTTTTACAGATACATCTGTAGGTATTTCAGTATGGAGGAAAACATTTCGGTTTAGTACAATATAAGGGATAATGCCTGGTCGCAGAGAAGTTTTCTAATAATCCATTTTAAAATCAATACCAACAGTCGTTAGGAACAGACCTAGCTCGTATGGACAGTGGGAATTTGTTCAGTACGCAGATCTATAGGGACTTTTCCTTGCTGCTAAATTGCACTGCTTCCTTAGGCAAATTGCTGGTTGACCAGATTGTGGGTGCTGAAAGGAACTGGCTTGATTGATAAATATTTGTGGAGAGGTGATTAGGATAAGCTCATCCCACAAGACAGGCCAGCTTGGGACATGTCCCAAGTCTTTTGACTCCGAGGCCAGTGTTCCCTGCACCCCTCCCGCCCCCCCAATACAGACAATCTGCCTCCTTCAAAGATAGCAGCAACTTAAGTCCTAAGTTGTCAGGGTTCCTAACTCCAGTGCATCCCTCTCTATAGAAGGGTACCTGGGGCAATGAAGTAAGTTGATGGTAAAGTAGACAAGAATAGTAACTCCAAAATTTAAATGACCGTGAGAATCCCAAAGGCTGTTTAAGTGTCGCACACCTACAACCACAGCTCCCGTATGGTCTCAGATGTGCCCTGGACAAGAGGACAGATAAAACAAGGTCCAGGTAATATACAAGGATAAACTAGGAGCCCAGAGAAGAACCCCCCTGAAAGGGAGTGTCCAGTGTTGGGGACTGCAGCGAGAGACGTGTACACGGGGCAACCCTCTGAAAGCAGGTCTCCTGGGGGAAAGAGGAAGGGGCAGTTTAGAGAAGGGCCCCAATCCCTCAAATCTGCGAAGCTGGCCTAGGGCGGGCGGAACCGACGCGACCTAAGAAGCCTCAGAAGGCAAGCACGGACCACGCGGTTGCTGGGTGAGAGAAGACCGAGTAGTGAAGAGGGGCAGGAAGAAGCCCTGGCAGAGGTTTCGCGCAGGGACTGTCGTGTTTGCTACGGTATCCCTCAGACCAGCATAGTGCCGGCACGAGATTGGTGCTCAGCAAATTCTGGAAACAGGTTTCGGCGGCTCCGAGCTCAGACTGATTGCGGACTCAGGACACCTCCACAGCGCCACTTCATCTTAGAGCAAAGGCAGCCTAGCGCGCGCGGTAGGCAGCAGCGCGTGAAAGCCCCGCCTTCCGCCCCTCCCGACGCACGCCGGAGGTCTGCACCCGGTGCGCTGGCGGCGCCCGCCGTTTACGACGGGCCGGAAAGTAGTGGCCGCAGCTATCGCCGGGTGGGGTCGGGCCGAGCCAAGCCACTATGGGGGTGAGGCGGAGGCAAACTGCGGCCGGGGCAGGGACGGGGAGGTGGCGAGGACCTGGGAGGCGGGAGTTCGTGCCAGGAGGGAATGAGAGGTGGGCTCGCGCTGAGAAGGAGCGGGGGGGGGCAGAGCGCGAATCCAGGAGGGGCGGGGCCGGGGCTCGGTAGGGCTGCGCAAGCGCGGTTGATGCGCTTGCTGAGGCCCTTCCTCTCTACAGAAAATTGCGCTGCAGCTCAAAGCCACGCTGGAGAATGTCACCAACCTCCGCCCTTTGGGTGAGGACTTCCGGTGGTACCTCAAGGTGCGGCTGGAGGGGCGGGACCCTAGGCGGGAGAAGGGAGGAGCATCGGAGGGGCTGTAGGTGCCGCGAGGTTCCGGGTGGGGGAGCGACTCCGGAAGGCGGGGTGGGCGCCAGGGGCCGGGCCCAGGGAAAGCTTTCCCGTGCTAGTCAGTTTCCGAGGGGAGCTTTGTCTCCAGCAGGATTGGAAATGTACAGCCATTAAATGTTATTTTCCTGAATAGAATTTGTTCGCTTTTCTAAATGTATTGGTTAATTCTTAATTGGTAGTGTCTCGGAATTCCTTTTTTAATTTTTCCTCCGTGAAATATTTCATGTTTTGTAAACACTAAACGAAGGACGACTTGAAGGGGTCTTGGGATTGTTTAGCAAGGAGGGGAATTTCACCTTCTGTTTTATTTGTTGATTAGGCTTTATTTATCGTGAAACCGTTTTAATTTTGATCGTGGCTTCCTCCATCCCTCCGCACCCCATACTGGTGAATCTGGTACTCTGGTGGCTTGGTCTGCAGAGGCCCCCCTCTACTTGAGCAGTGTGCCCTTCACTCTCCCAGATCTCAGAGCTTCTGCTCTATTTCCTTCCTTGTCAAAACCCCAGCATCCTTCAGAACCTGGCAAAAGCTCTATCCCTTTAGGAAGCTTTTTCTGGCCACCTTTACTACCAAATATTTTGAAGCTCGAGTACCAGGGCTTATTTGAGGAATTGATGTTCTTCCACTTCAAAAAGCACAGAGTCTAGCAGAGGAGACAGAGAAATAGAGTAACAACAGCGATAAGTACTTTTACTAGGAACCTGCAAGGCCTGTGAGAACACAAGGGAAGCTCCAGACCCAACAAGGGTGCCATTTCTGCACTCAAGGAGCCTTGAATTTCTAGCCAGACTGGGTACTTCTTAGAGGAGGGTGGGCATGCCAGCAGGAGAAACACTTGACCTGTTCTTTCCCCAGAGAGATATTTCGGTTATGTCCTTCGTGGGGCTGGTTGTAAAGAGGAGGTGAAATTGTGGACAGGGAGGTAGGTTGAGCCTGCCTATGTCACAGTTTTCTTGCCCTTCCCGTCTGCCAAGCTGAGCTAACTGCTTTACTAATCCTCTTTTTCCTCTGCTAAGATGAAATGTGGCAACTGTGGTGAGATTTCAGAGAAGTGGCAGTATATTCGGCTGATGGTAACTACTCCCCCTACCACCATACCCACACACAAACACACATAGGCCTCTGGGCAGGGATTTGGGGAGGGAACCTGTGGCCCTAATCTCTCAGGTCTTTGGACCTTGCTTTTTGTGGTTTGGAAGGGCAGCCATTAGTATGGTCAACACTGGGAAGAACAGGCTTCTTTGGAATGTGAGGCAGAGTTCAAAATCAAGGGGAATCCCTTTCTTAGTCTCAAGAAGCTCCCCAGGATTCTTGTCCTAGCAGATGGTGCTCCCTGTTTGTCTTGGTCTCTTCACCTAATAAGTGGTAGACAGGATCATATCTAATTAATGTATGACTAGAGATTCTGTTTACCCTTGCCAGGACAGTGTGGCACTGAAGGGAGGTCGTGGCAGCGCCTCCATGGTCCAGAAGTGCAAGCTGTGTGCGAGGGAAAACTCCATCGGTAGGTCAGGCCACGAATCCCGAGTTCTGCCAACTGGGGCTACATCTTCCTGGTACCAGAGCAAAAGCAGGCTCATGTTACTGTGGGTGGACCCAGGCCTGAGGTGCCCAGGGTGTGGCAGCCGACTCTCTTTCCCAGAGCCATGTTTGGGCACAGGGATGGGGGCAGAGTATGGACTCAAGTCAACTTTGTCTTCTCTTTCACATTTCAGAGATTTTGAGCAGCACCATCAAATCTTACAATGTAAGTTTTCTGCTGTGGTCGCAGGTTTGGTGGGATTAAATCTAAGCTGGGAGCTAGGAGGCCTGGGTTCTAGAGTTTGTCTGCACCAGCGTGACTTGCTACGGGACATTCATTCATATACTCGTTCACTCATTCACTCACTGTATCAGTGACTTATTCACCATACACTGGCTGAGTGCCTGGTAGGCAGAAGATTCATAAACAGGCTGTTACAGTGTCTTCTCTAATAAGCACTGGGCTGTGGGAGCTCAGGGAACCTCTGGCCAACCTGTCCACTCAGTTTCCATCACTGGGAGCCCTTGCCTTGTCTACACTGGGAGACTCCTGAGCTTTCTCTGGCACCCTTGACGTTGACATTAGCTAGTTATACATTACTGTGTAACAAATTAGTCCAAACGGTGGGGGAGGGAGTGTGTGCTTTGAGTCTCTTTGTTTAAAGGGTAGTTACTTGTATTCACCCATTCCTTACTTAGTATTTTTTTTTTTTAAAGATTTTATTTATTTATTTGAGAGCAAGCACGAGCAGGGGGAGTGGTAAAGGGAGGGGGAGAGGGAGAAGCAGACTCCCCGCTGAGCACACAGCCTAACGCAGGGCTCAGTCCCAGGACCCCAAGATCATGACCTGAGCTGAAGTCAGACACTTGACTGAGCCACCCAGGCACCCCCCTTACTTAGTATTTTTGAAACATGTCTGATTTATGCCAAATTCTCACCTTTGTTCTGAAGTTAAAGGGAGAATTCGCAAGGACTTGCTTTCAAGTAAATGATATATTGTAAATAAGACACACCAGCAAACAAAAAGCAAACCAGGGCCAACAGAGTGCCTCGCCCATGCCAGGCACATGATTGGTGTGTAGGAAATGACTTTACCATGAAGGACAGAATGAGAGTGTGTGGGTGTGGTGCTTGGCATCTCTGAGCCCATGGGTCAGGTAGGCATGAATTTCCTCATACCAGTCCCCTCAGAGGTGCCTCTTCCACATGAAAACCCCATTTCAAAGGCTTTTAAGTCAGCCTCCTGCCTCACAGCATGGCAGAGGTTTAGCAAAAGGCTGCAGTTAAGCATCCTCGGCCATTGGGAAAATCTGGAGACTTTATAGCCTAACGTTCTTGTTCATATTTTTTATTTTGATAATTTTATCTGCTCTTTATTGAGCATAGTGTCAGGTACTATAGCTGGGCACTTTACACATAATTCAGATTTTCACAGCAAACCTGTAGTGGTTTCCTCAGCCCAATCTGACAATCTTAGGCCCAGCTGGGAAGAGAGGTAGAGCTGTCTGAGCTCATATCCAGGCAGGCTGACTCCCAGAACTCAGTCTTTCTTCTGCAGCAACTGTGTCCAAGAAGGTCTCACGAGGAGCAGGTACCCAAGGCAGGCTTCTTCCAGAAGAGGAGTTGCTCCTAAGTCCCATTCTGGGCTCTTGGGTAGTAGGGCCCACTTGGCAGGAAGGGCAGGGGGCAATGAGATCTTCCCAAGGGCCCAGTTGGGCCTGCCCCCTCAACATTTCTTTTCTAGGCTGAAGACAATGAGAAGTTCAAGACAATCGTAGAATTTGAATGCCGAGGCTTTGAACCAGTTGATTTCCAGCCCCAGGTGCGTAACCTGTATCTTTGGGGGGGTGCATATAGGAAGTAACAACAGAACTTTGCTTCATCCAGAGACCATGGACTAGGACTTCTCCTCTCTTATTAAGTGCCTGCTATATGTTGGGCATTGTGCTGGTCATGTTTACATATTGCTTCATTTAATCCTCACAGTAACCCCGTGAAGTTATTCGTCCTATTTTTTGGACAAGGAAAGAACTTGAGATTTTGCAACTTGCTCAGGGCGACAGTAAGCATTGAATGGTCATTTGAACCCAGGTCTCTCTGATTTCAGAGCCAGTGCTCATCCCACTTTATTTATGCAGCTTTTACACCTCATGACAAATCTATGAGGCAGGGAGACAAAACAGCATTCTCATCCCCGTTTCCTAAACAAGAAAACTACGGTCCAGAGAGGGGAATGACATGCCCAGCGGCTTTCAGGAGCTCACGGGTAGTGGAAAGGTTTACCCCACCCCCCTGCCTCTGGCCCAGGCCTTTAGAGGAATGACTGTAGGCCTGGGAAAACTTCCAGGCCCAGGAAGTGCATTATTCCAGAACAGGTGCTCACTGCATCTCTGTCCTCCCATCCCAAAGGTGGTATGAAAAGAGCCAGTTCCCTGGCAGGCCTCACTGGCCAGACCAGTACCTCCTTTCCCCCAGACTAACTGCTGCCTTCCTGTCACCTCCAGGCTGGGTTTGCTGCTGAGGGTGTGGAATCGGGGACAGTCTTCAGTGATATTAATCTGCAGGAGAAGGTACAGGACTTGGGGGCCTTGCGGGGTGCTGTAGGGTACCTGGTGGGAATTACCCTCTTGGTGAACAAAGATCAATAGAAAGATGATTCCACATTTTTTTAATTTTTGTTGGTGATTTTGGTGTTTAAATGGCCCCAAGTGTAGTGTTAAAGTGCTACCTAGTATTCCACAAGCAAGAAGGCTGCGATATACCTAATGGAGAAAATGCATGTTAGATAAGCTTTGTGTAGGCAGGAGTTCTAGTGCTGTTGGCTAGGAGTTCAATATTAATGAATCAACTATATATAAGGTATTTTTAAACGGAAACCTACCCAAAACAAGGTTGTATATTGATTGGTTGAAGAAAACGTGATCTGAGGTTTCCAAGAACCTAACCCTGTATTTCCCCTGGGAGCAGTGGTTCGCTATTTACTAATTCAGTGTTTGTGGTGATTCTGTAGAATATAACTACCATGAATAATGAAAATCAATTGTATTACTGAACATGTTACTACCTTACATAAGCCTTGTGGTCAGGCTTCAAAAGGAGGACAGAAACCTCCTTTGTTTGCATAGCACCTAATAACAACAACAGCTGGAATTTACTGAGCTCTTAACATGTGCCTGACACTATGCTAAGTACTTTTACATGTGTTTCCTCATTTGCTTCTTTCAACATTCAACATGAAGTCTGTTACTGTTCCTTTTTTTAATAGAGGACAGAACTGAGGCTCTGAGAAGTTAAGTGACTTGCCCAGAAATGCACTTTAGCTCTGTTCCAGGTCCTACATATTCATGAATATCTATCTCAGTAAGAGCCTGAACTGGCCCTTTAAAGTCCCAGAGTGCCACTGTCCCCACCGTCTTAGGCCATCTCATGAGGTTGACAGGGCCATTTTTTTCCCCACAGGACTGGACTGACTATGACGAAAAGGCTCAGGAATCTGTGGGAATCTACGAGGTCACCCACCAGTTTGTGAAGTGCTGAACCTTCTTCATGCGCACTTGCCTCTAAGAACTGAGAAGGGACAACGTGCCCCGAGCAGCAGAGCCCACTGAGGCACTTCCCCTCATCCTTTGTCTCCTGGAAGCTATCCAAGCCCTCATCGCCTGCATGCTGGGCTCTGTCACAGCTTCCCAAACCCCACCAATAAAGCCCCTGTTTGTTTGTGCTGCACTGGTACATGAAGGCGGAGTCAGGTAACAGCAACTCCCTCCACAAATAAGAATTCATGTTGGAAGTCTCTGATCGCTTCCTGGCACGTTGCCACAGTATAGGCTCCAATTTGTAAAATATGCAGGAGCACATAGCTTATAAGGGCTCTCCAGCTCTTGGGGAGCAGGTAGGTCAACTCAAAGGACCTAAGGTGTCAAGGCCAATGGTACAAAGGGCAGCTGGGCCTGTGGAATGATGCCATGAGCCCCGTGGTCCAGAGCCAAAACACGACATTTACCACCTTGGCTCTTAAGTAAACCCAGGCATTTCTAGCTGGTGTCACTTCATATTCCAGGGCTAGCAGGGACTTTAGAGGCAGCAGTCCAGTCCTGGCATGAATCTGCTCTGTGAAATTCCTGCTGACAGTCATCAAGTCTTTGTCCATTTGCCGTGATGAGGCAATCCTCTCCCATCAGGGGAATCAATATGAACGTTCTTCCTTCTGCTAAGTCAGCCGCCGTGCTTCCTGGAGCGCCTGCTGGTCCTGGTTTGTCACCTTTGTGGTCACGCTTCCATGTTCTGCCCCTGGACAGCCCTGTGGAGGTTTGAAGACAGGAGTCATGGCCCTGTAAGTCTCATGGGCCTGGTTCCCTGGTTCTGAAGATCCCCTGCAGTGCACAGTTAGCTCATGAGGGCACACTCAGCGTTCACACTGGTGAATCCACCATTTGGAAAACCTGTTGTGAGAGACCTTATTTCTCCAGTGTTCTGCTGGAGCCAGAATTCTTTGGAAGTAAAAATGATTACCTTCATTTTCTGAGAGGCCCACTGGGAAAAAGTCTGCCCACTTCCAGACTGGTTGTGGGGGGCACTAGGAAGGGGCACTCCTACCTCAGATTTCAGGTAAAGCTGGCTGTGTCCAAGGGTGATAAAGCAATCCCTACCTTGTCCGTTCTCCAGTCTGGCATCTACATCATGTTTCCTCTAGGTTCCCTGTGTTCCTGGCCCCTGGACCTGCTCTTTTCTGCATCTGACAGAGCAGAGCTTCTTTGGCCTGCCCTCAGCCAGCATGTCTATCCAGTCTGTCACCCCCAGTGTCCAGTTCACTGCCCAGCCTGAAAGCAAATATGTGGAAGCAGCCTGAGTAAGCAGCAGCCTTTCTGGGTTTTAGTCTCTTATGTAACAGCCAGTGTGTGTGAAGCTCACAAAGACAATAAAAGGATCTCAGCATTTTCTTTATATTTCAGATTATTTTCTCATTTTTCAGGAGGTAGAAGAACCCAAATAATCATTAACAGATTAAAGGAAAATTAGATGATGTCAACAGATGGAGAAGGTGTTCAGTAAAATTTAATATCCATTCAACAACAAAAACAACAAACTACAGAAACTCTTAGCAGACTGGGAATAGAAAGGAACTATCCTCACCTCACGAAGTAGATCTACAGAAAACGTAGAGCAAATGAAATGTGTGAAGTATTCCATTCAAGGTCAGGGTGAGCTGAGGATACCCTTGACCACTGCTACTCTTCCTTGTGCAGTCCCACCCAGTGCACTGATACAACAAAAAGTAAAGGGAAAGTATAGAAAAGGAAGAAAAAACTCATTTTCACAGATTGTGATTTTCCACTTACAAAATACAAAAGCATTAATAGGTGCTGGATTTAAGATCAATATACAGAAATCAAATTCATTTCAGTACGCTGATGACATGCAAAATGTAAATCAAGAAAAAAGTACCATTTATAATAGTAATGAAAAAATACCTCCAAAAGTAAGTAGTTAAATCTATCAAAAATGTTCATGACCTTAGTGTAAGAAAATTATTAAACTTCACTGAAAGGTGTTAAAGCCTAAATAAATGGAGACCTATACTATTACTGGTGGATAGGAAGACTTGCTATTATAATCCTCCTCAATAAATGTATTTATAAAGTTCTTGTCCAAATCGCAACTATTTTTTAACAGAACCTAAGTTGATTCTGAAACCTGATGTGACACAGGTGGGAGGACCCCCCCCCCGCCAGATGCCACAGTGTAGTGACAGAGCAATGGCAATGAAGCCAGCACCATGCTGGCACCGTGACAGACAAACAGAGGGACAGTAGACAGACCGCTGCATGTGTGAAAACTGGTTTAGGATAGGTGCTGTTGCAGATCAGTGGGGAAATTTTTAACTCACCAAGAAATGGTGCTGGGGCAATTGTTTAAATGTGTGCAGTAAATGATACTGGGACCATGTTTCCTCTGCATACAAAAGTCTATTCCAGGGGCGCCTGGGTGGCTCAGTTGGTTAAGCGTCTACCTTCAGCTCAGGTCATGATCCCAGGGTCCTGGGATTGAGCCCCCCCCCCCCCCCGTCGGGCTCCCTGCTCAGCAGGACGCCTGCTTCTCCCTGTCACTATCTCTATCCCTATCTGTGTCGCTCTCTCTCAAATAAATAAAATCTTGAAAAAAAAAAAAAGTCTATTCCAAGGTTAGTTATCTTGGGGGCTTTCGTGCAGCAACATGTTGGGGTTCAGTGTCTGGCTCACTGTAAATGCTAGGCAAGTACTGTCCCTCTCAGGACCCCATTTTCTCCATCTAAAAAAAGGGCACTTTCAGCTCTGACATTATGTTATAGATAAAAATTAGTCAAAATGGTGGTGGCATGTCTGAGGCCTGCCCCTCATCACCAGGAAAGTTAGTCCCCTGCCCCACTCTCCAGGACTGGCCTCCTGTCCAGGTAGTGGAAGTTAAAGCTGCTGGATGCAGGGACAAGTGCAAGATGAGACATCTGAGTCCTAAGTTCCCTGCCGTCTTGTTTGGACATTCCGCAAAGGTCCTCAGTATGCCCTTCTAACATTATCCTTGAACAGCTGTTTAAAAGGTACCATCTTTATCCATTAGCATTTTTTGAAGCTTGGCTTTTGGTGAATAGCAATGAGTTGAAGGTTGGGTAACATTAAGCTGCATCCTCGTGGACAACAGTCATTCCTGTTGTTTCCCGGGAAGAGCAGAGGCCCCCAGGATCTCTGCCTGGCCAGGCAGCCTTATCTCACAATGCTGTCCCCATTCCTCTGTGAGCCAAGTCACCCTGGGCTGAGCCCTTTCCCTGGGTAGCTATCAGACCCCCAGAGAAAGCTGCATGTCTGGTCTTCAGAAAGCTCAGGACTCACAACACCGACCATCTTCACTCTCCTGACACTGTGCATCTGAACTTTGATTCAGCCATCTTCCCTGGGGGCTTCTGCTGCAGCAAGCTCTACAGGGAGGAAGGTGAATGAGACCCAAGCTGTGCTGTTCAAGAGCCAAGCAACTATAAAACAGTTACTCCCAAACAGGTGCACTGGATCACTGGGAAAACTTTTGAAAAAGACATTTCCTGGCCCCACTTCATTCATACTGAATTAGAATCTCTGGGCTAAGACCTGAGATTTTTTATTTAAAAGCATTCTTGAATGAATCTGACGTATCCAGACCACCAGAGCACACCCGGATTTCACAGCTCTGGGCTGCCGCAGGAACTAAAGGAGATAATGAAGGCAACATGTTCAGCACAATGTCGGGGGCACCGTACAGCAGGGAATGGAAGCAGTGACGACTTGGTTAGAAATGCAGACAGTCTGGGCTGTTCTCTAATGACTGACTAATCACATGTTGCTGCTTCCTAAACTGGGAATCAGCAGTGAAGAACTAACTGTGCCCTAATTCCCCAACTATGGCGTTACAGCTCCCTCTTCTGAGCCTACTGCTTCCTATTTCGAAAGAATTGGTTTGGAACCAAAAGATACAATCTAACAAGATAGGACAAATGCCAGCCGTTGATTATAAAAGCCAATTACTTAGATTTATAACAGACATGGATTGAGTTGCATGTGAGAAAGACCTGTGGGCTTTGGGTTAGTCCATAAGCTCAACCTATGCCAACTGCAAAATGACTGAATTAAAAGTGGTCATAGGCTAGAGCAAAAGAAATAATGGCAAGAGGTAGGGTGAGAGCAGCACCCTCCCCCCCATCAGTCAGTCTATGCTGTGGGGTTGTTTCACTGGTGCTCTGCACTTCAATGCAGTTACAAACAAAACTCACTAGGCCTGGAGATGATTCCTGTGGGGTACACTGTGAGAACAGGAGAGGTTTATCCAGGAGAAAACACAAGGAAGCGTATGGGGGGGGCGGGGGGGGCAGACATGATCAGTCTTTATAGAGATGAAGGATTCCCATATGGGAAAGGGCAAAGCCAGATATACTCCATAGGGACAAACTAGCACCAAGTGTAGAGTTTCTGAAGCAGCCTCTTTTCTTCAAGAAAAGATTATAAGGATTCAGCCCTCACATGTGACTTAGACCAGATTTATCACATCAGAATTCCAGTTTTGAGGCAGGAATTACTGGGCTAGACAATCCAAGGAATTTTACAACCTTAAGAATCACTACTACTACAGACAAATATAGGGAGTTGAACTGTCAAAGACTAATCACTGTCAAAGACTAATCAGAAAACTAGAAACTTTTTCTCCCTTTTGAAATATCCTAATAACAATGTTTTAACAATAACTAGAGAGGGAAATGAACTTGCAATCAATTCAATGAGCTAGCTCCTCCAAAGACCTGGGCTCTCGCCCGGTCGGTGCCACTCTTCCTCCTCACCTAGCATTAATATGGAGAGGCCGCTTCAGTACATTCTGCGTATTTAACTGTAAGCACTATTGTTCACTCTCTGCCCAGCTCCAGAACCTCTAAGCAACAGTCCCCATCCTGCTCTTCCACGTACTACACGGCTCATGTGCCACGCACTATGTCGAACATGGGGACGCGTGATATAGCCCTCAGCCCTCAAGACGCTTTCTGCGACAGATAAACAGACAATCCCAGTACAGGGCTTCAGAGGGATAAATCAGTCAGTCAGTTCCCAAAATTTAACAAGCTCTGGGGCCCCTCTGGTTGCTCACAGTCTAACAGTGTAGAAAGTTGCAGAAACTGAAAAGTGCTGTGGGAAAGGAGAGACTGCCAAGACGCCTTAGGCATGCTCAAAAGGGGCACTAACTAATTCGGTCTCAGAGGATGGGGTGAGGGACAGTTTCCTAGAGGAAGTGAAATCTAGTTGAAACCTGAAAGTTGAGCAGAAGTTGAGCAAAAGGGCGGGGAGGGAGTTGTGTTCCAAGCAGAGGCAACAGCATGGCATGGCATGGCATCCCTGAGGAAGTGTAAGCCTTTAAGAGAGGTGAGGCTGAAAAGAGATCAGCAGGGTCAGCTCCATCAGAGACTCAGCTGTCACATTAAGGGGTATGAACTTCTTTCCAAGGTAATGAAAAACCATTTGAGAATTTTAAGCAGGGATATGATCAGGCTTGAACATGAGAAAAATCACTGGCTACAGTGAGGAGGGAGAATGGACTGGAGGGAATGAGTGGGGTCTAGAGGCAGGAGGGCCAGTTAGGAATGAAGAAATAGACTCCACCTCTTGATAGGAGGAGCTACAAAATTACCTTCATAGGTATGGGTGTCAGGAGGGAGCAAGACAGCATTCTCCAGCAATAACCCACTGTGTCAGGCTCCTTAACGGCTAAAACAGAAGTCAAAGCTAGGAGTAGCAGGACGGAGGACAGCATGACCCTGCAACACCGTAACCTCCCTCGCTTTCTCCATCCACCACCTGTCTCAGTCTCAGGTCTACCTCCTCAAATCCTGGCTCCCATTCTTTGTCATTCTGTCACATGAAGGTAATTAGGGAGGTGTCACTAGATTTGGAAAGCATGTTTGATGTGGTCTAACTTAAAACATAAGCTATTAGAAACCACAATGAGATACCACTTCACACCCACCAGAATGGCTATAAGGCAAAAAAAAACACATGGATGATAAGCATTGGTGAGCATGTGGAGAAACTGGAACCTTCATATTCTGCTGGTGGAAATGTAAAATGGTGCAGCTACTGTGGAAAACACCCTAGCCGTTCCTTAAATGACTAAACAGAGCTACTACATGACTCAGCAATTCCATTCCTAGGTCTACACCCAGAAGAAATGAAAAAATGTTCACACAAAAACTTATACACAAATATTCACAGAATTATTCATAATAGCGAAAAGTATAGAGACCTATAAACTACCAAAACTGAACCAAGAAGAAACAGAAAACCTGAACAGACCCATAACCAGTAAGGAAATTGAAGCAGTAATCAAAAATCTCCCAACAAATAAGAGCCCAGGGTCAGATGGCTTCCCAGCAGGATTCTACCAAACATTTAAAGAAGAATTAATACCTGTTCTTCTGAAACTGTTCCAAAAAAAGAAATGGAAGAAAAACTTCCAAACTCATTTTATGAGGCCAGCATTACATTGATCCCCAAACCAGACAAAGACCCCTATCAAAGGGAAGAATTACAGACCAATATCCCTGATGACCATGGATGCAAAAATTCTCACCAAAATACTAGCCAATAGAATCCAACAGTACATTAAAAGGATTATTCACCCCGACCAAGTGGGATTTATTCCTGGGCTGCAAGGTTGATTCAACATCCATAAATCAATCAGTGGGATACAATACGTTAATAAAAGAAAGAACAAGAACCATATGAGCCTCTCAATAGATGCAGAAAAAGCATTTGACAAAGTACAGCATCCTTTCTTGATTAAAACTCTTCAGAGTGTAGGGAAAGAGGATACATACCTCAATATCATAAAAGCCATCTATGAAAAACCCACAGCAAATATCATTCTCAATGGGGAAAAACTGAGAGCTTTTCCCCTGAGGTCAGGAACACGGCAGGGATGTCCACTATCACCACTGCTATTCAACATAGTATTAGAAGTCCTAGTCTCAACAATCAGACAACAAAAAGAAATAAAAGGCATCTGAATTGGCAAAGAAGAAGTCAAACTCTCACTCTTTGCAGATGATATGATACTTTATGTGGAAAACCCAAAAGACTCCACCCCAAACTGCTAGAACTCATACAGGAATTCAGTAAAGTGGCAGGATATAAAATCAATCCCAGAAATCAGTGGCATTTCTATACACCAAGAACAAGACAGAAGAAAGAGAAATTAAGGAGTCTATCCCATTTACAATCGCACCCCAAACCTTAAGGTACCTAGGAAAGTATCTTAGGCAAAGAATCTGTACTCAGAAAACTAGAATACTCATGAAAGAAATTGAGGAAGACACAAAGAAATGGAAAAACGTTCCATGCTCATGGATTGGAAGAACAAATATTGTGAAAATGTCAATTCTACCTAGAGCAATCTACACATTCAATGCAATCCCCATCAAAATACCATCCACTTTTTTCAAAGAAATGGAACAAATAATCCTAAAATTTGTGTGGAACCAGAAAAGACCCCAAATAGCCAGAGGAATGTTGAAAAAGAAAAGCAAAGCTGGTGGCATCACAATTCCGGACTTCCAGCTCTATTACAAAGCTGTCATCATCAAGATTGTATGGTACTGGCACAAAAACAGACACAGATCAATGGAACAGGATAGAGAGCCCAGAAATGGACCCTCAACTCTATGGTCAACTAATCTTTGACAAAGCAGGTAACAATGTCCAATGGAAAAAAGACCGTCTCTTCAACAAATGGTGTTGGGAAAATTGGACAGCCACATGCAGAAGAATGAAACTGGACCATTTCCTTACACCACACACAAAAACAGACTCAAAATGGATGAAAGACCTAAATGTGAGATAGGAATCCATCAAAATAGAGAACACAGGCAGCAACCTCTTCTCCCTCAACTGCAGCAACTTCTTCCTAGACACATCGCCAAAGACAAGGGAAGCAAGGGCAAAAATGAACTATTGGGACTTCATCAAGATAAAAAGGTTTTGCACAGCAAAGGAAACAGTGAACAAAACCAAAAGACAACTGACAGAATGGGAGAAGATATTTGCAAATGACATATCAGCTAAAGGGCTAGTATCCAAAATCTATAAAGAACTTGTCAAACTCAACACCCAGAGAACAAATGATCCAATCAAATAACGGGCAGAAGACATGAACAGACATTTCTGCAAAGAAGACATCCAAATGGCCAACAGACACACGAAAAAGTGTTCAACGTCACTCGGCATCAGGGAAATACAAATCAAAACCTCAATGAGATACCACCTCACACCAGTCAGAATGGCTAAAATTAACAAGTTAGGAAACGACAGATGTGGGCGAGGATGCAGAGAAAGGGGAACCCTCCTACACTGTTGGTGGGAATGCAAGCTGGTGCAGCCACTCTGGAAAACAGTATGGAGGTTCCTCAAACAGTTGAAAATAGAGCTACCATACGACCCAGCAATTGCACTACTGGGTATTTACCCCAAAGATACAAATGTAGTGATCCGAAGGGGCATCTGCACCCCAATGTTTATAGCAGCAATGTCCACAAAAGCTAAACTATGGAAAGAGCCAAGATGTCCACCAACAGAAGAATGGATAAAGAAGATGTGGTATATATATACAATGGAATATTATGCAGCCATCAAAAACAAAACAAAACAAAACACAAAATCTTGCCATTTGCACCATGGATGGAACTAGAGGGTATTATGCTACGCGAAATAAGTCAGTCAGAGAAAGACAAGTATCATATGAT
The DNA here is from genome assembly GCF_009762305.2 of Zalophus californianus. Taxonomy (NCBI): domain Eukaryota; kingdom Metazoa; phylum Chordata; class Mammalia; order Carnivora; family Otariidae; genus Zalophus; species Zalophus californianus. The sequence goes on along the minus strand of NC_045598.1, from coordinate 42,634,602 downwards.
CTCACTGATAAGAGGAATTTGAGAAACAAGACAGAGGATCATAGGGGAAGGGAGGAAAAAATGAAACAAGATGAAACCAGAGAGGGAGACAAATCATAAGAGACTCTTAATCTCAGGTAACAAACTGAGGGTTGCTGGAGTGGTGGAGGGTGGGAGGGATGGAGTGGCTGGGTGATGGACGCTGGGGAGGGTATGTGCTATGGTGAGCGCTGTGAATTGTGTAAGACTGATGAGTCACAGACCTGTACCCCTGAAACAAATAATACATCATATGTTAAAAAAAAAAAAAAAAGAAGATAGTAGGAAGGGAAAAATGAAGGGGGGAAATCGGAGGGGGAGAGGAACCATGAGAGACTAGGACTCTGAGAAACAAACTGAGGGTTTTAGAGGGGAGGGGGTGGGAGGATGGGTTAGCCCAGTGATGGGTATTAAGGAGGGCACGTATTGCATGGAGCACTGGGTGTTATACGCAAACAGTGAATCATGGAACACTACATCAAAAACTATGGTGACTAACATAACGTAATAAAATTAAATTTAAAAAAAAAATAGCCAAAAGTAGAACAACCCAAATGACCATCAACTGGTGAATGAATGAATAAAATGTGGTATATCCACACACTGAAATAGTATTCAGCAATAAAAAGAAAATAAATACTGATACATACTAGAACATGGATAAACCTTGCAAACAGTATGCTAAGTGAAAGAAGTCAACCACAAAAGGCCTTACATATATAGTATATTTCCATTTATACAAAATGCCCAAAATAAAAAAATTACTATAGGGACAAAAAGTAGATTAGTGTTTTTAGTGTTGGGGGGAGTTGAGGGAAAAGGGGAATGACTGCTAATGGATAGAGAGTTTCTTTGGGGGATGAAAATGTTCTAAAATTCATTGTAGTGATGGCTGCATAACCGACACATTTTTTAAATAAGTGGAATATATAATATGTGATGTATATCTCAATAAAGCTGCTTAAAAAAAATAAGCTACATGGTATCCACAAAACTCGCTTTGGGCGTCCTGGGGGCACCTCAATGAGAAGCAGATAATCTCCAGAGAGGCTGGTATGCTGTGAATCCGGAGATGTGCCACACTTGTTCTGGAGTCACGAAGAGAGAAAGCCACCTGGACAAAACTTGACTTCCCAAAGCCCACTCCTCACATGGGAGACTCCACATGGGAGCTGCTTTAGGGTCAGGAGGTGCACGGATTCATTTACCAAAGTTCGTTCTCCTGAATCGGGAGGCCAGCTAGTTTAAGATGTAATTACTGGAAGCCTAGATGAACAGAAACATAATAAAAGAGCCTTGGACAAGAAATCAAGAGCCTGTCCTGATCCTACCACTTATCAAGTGACCTTCTTACATTCCCCAACTATTCATCTTCTGTATGTAAACTGGAGATAACTTCAGTCCATTCCAGAGTTGAGGGGATCAAATCAGCTGAATGCTTTACAAATGTGTAACACTTACGTATGAGCCCCAACTCGGTCGAGACTTAATAATTAAGTGTTTCTGCCATCCCAAGTACCACAGCAGAAGCCTTCCCAGGACGAATCCAAGACCGGGGGCGGGGGGGGGGGGGGGGGGGAGTAAGTTGTAAGTAGGAATGCTGAACACGGAGACAGACCACAGAAGAGATGCCTTTAAAGAACTTCATGTCCCCAAGGGGTGCTGCCCAAGGGTACATTCACCCCAAACATATGCAGGAAATATGACATCTCAGCTCTGCAAGTTTCAACCAAGGTTTTGGTTTTAAGAGCTCATTATGGGGAGCTCGCTATTCAAGTGAGGTCAACGCCTCGATAAGGAACGGAACAGCAGAAGCACAAACATCACACAGCAGCAAGAGAACACAGACTGAGCTTCAACCACTTGCCAGATGCTTTATCTGTATCATTATAGCCAGTCTTGTTACATCCTCGTGCTATAGGAACTGTCCTCGATTACAAAGGGGAACACACACCAGAGAAAAGGAGTAACTTGCCTTTGGTCATATAGGGAGGACATGGGAGAACCAGGATACCAGTTCGGTCACTATTTATCTATGACAAATATTATATACCCATGATCCTCTCCTGTCAGAAGTTCTTTTGAGACGACGCCGTCGCCCTTGGCCAGAGAATTAGTCATCTGACTCATCCACCCTGCAAACGGCCCCACACATAGCATAGGTTTTAAATTTGCCTTTGAACTTGTCTGTCGCCTTGTCAACCATTTCCTGAGCCCGCACAGGTGCACGAAGCCGCCAGCGTTGTTCCGCGGCCGAGAGCACAGGCGAGCACTACGAAGGGCCAAGAGCAGGAGGCAGGAAGTACGGCGCCCCAGCAGCGATACCGGTGGTGGGGCGGGACCTCGGCTAGTGCTTCCGGTGACGCACGCGCGCGCAGCCAGGCTCCAGTTCAGGTTTCTTGATCACGTTTTCTTGATCGTGTTTCATAGATGAGAACAACGTGATGTTCACGTGCACTTGGAGCTATCAGCTGGCCCTCTCGGGTTAAACCACGGAATACAGGGGACCTGGTACCTGTTGGGTAGTCACTAAATAGTGATTTTTTTTTTTTAAGATTTTATTTATTCATGAGAGACAGAGGGAGAGAGAGAGAGAGAGAGAAGCAGAGGGAGAAGCAGGCTCCCAAGGAGCAGGGAGCCCGATGCAGGACTCGATCCCAGGACCCTGGGATCATGACCTGAGCCGAAGGCAGACGCTTAACCATCTGAGCCACCCAGGCGCCCCTAAATAGTGATTATTGAGTGAAGGACAGGTGGAGTCGACTAAGAAGAGGTACAGGCATGTTTATGTGAACTGTTAGGAGAATTAAGTTAGATAATGCACTGGTAATGCTTTGTGACTGGCTCACACCAGGATTCAAATCCCAGCTGTGCAGTAAGTCCCTGGGCGATCCACACAAATGCAGCTAAAATTAAACACAAACAAAAACCCTTCCTTTTCAAAACACAAGACAGAACAGAACCAAACATCCTTCTTTTCATGTTACTGCAGCGTTCAACAACAGATTGTTAACAAAAATTCTGTGTTCACTCAAAACCAGAGATTTCAAACGTACTGAGTAGTCATGTGTACATTAGACCATAGATAGCATGAAAGATTCAACTGATTAAATACACACCAATTATAAATCTTCATTTGGCTGGAATAGTCAAATAGTACTCCCCAAATCCATAGGAATACCCTTTACTGCCGCAGGACTATCACAATCAGGCACCAGCAGACCACTTTCCAGAAAAATGAAGAGGACTTTTAGAGAGGATGTCCCAGGAGAGAGAGAAGTTAATAAGGAAGATGAAACAGCACTTCCCACCTCACCTGAAGAGCCAGGAGCCAGTGGGAACTTGCTGTTACCTGCACTTACCGAACTTAATGTTGGAAAGTTCTTTGTGGGGATTAGGAAATTAGGTTGAACAACAACAACAACTAAAAGGAACCACCTCCAAGCAACAATTAAATTTTATTTCTGCTTCAACAATAAATACACCTAAGTTATCCTTCCAAATCCCACCTCCTGATCAAATGCCCTTAAAATTGAAATCTCCCATTCTCTTTAGTTGTGATCTAGTCCCACTTGGCAATTACATATTTAGCTTTAAAACCATGACTTTAAAGGTCAAGCCTTGCAGCAATGACTGCTTAGGCACCTCATGATTAGTTTCCTTCAAATACAGAGTAGCACCTTTTGGCTACACAGGCCCCAATTTTCACATCAATGAAGCGATGGAGGCTTTTCACCCCCCCAGAAGCTAAGTTTTGATGCATTTGCCTTCTATGGCATCAAATATGTCTTCTAAGGCCTTCTCTACGCATTGGAGAAACTCCCGGGCATTGCGGCCTGGGTAGGAGGAGACGTTGCAGCCTATCCAGTTGTCATGAACAGCATATGCAATGCCAAAGCCATCAGGGACCACAGGGGCAAAGCCACCGATGTTCACTGCTGGGCTGCTCAGTGTGCTTGTGGACAGGATGTTGTGGTTTATCTGCCCATATGCAGGGTCCAGGTATAGCTCAGGGAGAACAATGCCCTTGGCTGCTGCCAGGTACCGCAGAGCAAATAAGTGTCGGTCAAAGCCCTGGCCTGTCAGAGACAAAACAGAAAACCAGAGTCTCAGAATCCCAGAATGGAAAGTGACCTTAGTAACCGCCCCCCCCAACCTGTAGCTGGAGTCCCCTTCACAGCATCTTTGAGAGTGGAAGAAGGCTCTGCCTGCTTATGCATGCACACCTCCAACTGACTAACCTCTGCAGCTGAGCCTAAAATGAAAGTATGATTTTAAAAAATTCTAAAACTGAATCAGTTTTTGACTCAAATGGTCAAAAAAAAAAAAAAAAAAAACATGAAGAGAGCTATGGATTCAAAAACTAAAATAAAATCCAAAGTCTAAGTCTAGTGTAAAGGACAAGATTGAGTCACTGGAACAAAATGGAAAGGGTTTTGACCAGGGTTCTCATCTCAGCTTTACCGCTCATGTGTTGTGTGATGTTGAGCGAGTGGCCTCAGTTTCATACCCCTAAAATGGAGAACGAGACCAGAATGTCTCAGAGATCTCTTTTTCTTCCAGGACTTTGGGCTGCATGATGTGATCTTCCACATCCTTTCTAGGTCTCGAATTTTACCACAGAGAGGCAAAGGAAGGATGACACTTAGATTTGGGAAGAACTTTTGAGATGGCTTATTTAAAGGAAGCCAACACATTGCAAGTGAGGTGAAGAGGGGCTACAGGCTTAGAAATCCTGAACTGTCAAAAGTGAGTCAGATGACCAATAAATAAGAGAAAGAGAATCTTGTGTCACAGCTGAAAGTGACCTTAAATGGGGACGAAGTTAGATCCATTTCTCTATCCCTGTGTAGGAGGAAAGAACATTCTGATCCCTAATGGCTAATCTGGCTGTTTAGACTGCTAGTGTAGACAATAATCATCTGGGGGTTGGCAGAACGGGTGAGTAGTGGAAATCAGACACGGAGGAGGAGATGACTGAGGCTTACGCCAGAGCGGAGGGCAGGCTCCCCACCCCCACTCACCCATTGCTGCTTCTTTGGTCAGTTGGCCATGATACTTGGAGCACTCGGCCATCATTTGCTGAAGCTCTCCAGTACTGTGTTGGGAGGGCTCCCTGACAAAGGCCTCGGAACACCTCTTCGTGAAGATGGAGGCTGGGCGAATGGTCTCAGTGCGGCCATGCTTGAATGCTGCGGTGCTACAAGACTCGTAGGTGGCCACGGTCTGCCCGTACTGCCGCAGGAAGGCCATCTGGAAGGCCAGCTGAGCTACCGAGTCAGGACTCAGCTTCTGCTTCTTCAAGAACTCTTTGCCCCCTCTGCGAAACTGGATGAAGTTGATGGTGAGGGTTTTCACGATGGCATCGAACTTTTCCTTGGCAGTGCTGATGCCAGTCTTCAAGGCATCGTTCAGCTTGAAGTTCAGTTTTTGCACAGCAGCAGGGGAATCAGTGCGGGCCGGCTGGCTCTGGGGGCTGACAGCAGGGGCCTGAATGCTATCTTTAAACATTTCATTTAAAAGCCTGAGCACTGCCACCCCGTCGCCCCAAGCATGCTCAAAGTGGAGCGCAGCAGCGCCATCCTTGGCTATAATGAGGTTAAAGGACTTATCAAACCAGCGGTTGGTGCCGTCACCGTGCAGCATGTTGTGAGACAAGTGGACAAGGTCCTTCATGGGGAAGTCATCTAGGCAGAGACAGAACACGGCAGAGTCCACTTTCCTCAGGGTCTCCTCATTGCCACCACTCGCCAGCTTCTGCCTGAGCTCTGCCCAGACGTCTCGGTTCTCAGTGGTCAGATACGCCAGGGGAAACGCGGGGGCCGGGCTGTTGTCTGAGAGAATGTACTTCAGATGAGCCTGGATTTCCGAGGCGCTCACAATGTTTCCATCTTGATCCAAGACATCAAAAACATAGAAATGTCCTTTTCTTAGGACGAGGAGGTGCCTAGCCTTCTCATCAGTAACAAGCTCATCCCGGATGGGTCTGGGTAAACGAGTTGAATTGAAAAGCCGAAAATACTGGGACATATCCAGGGGATATGCATTAACCAAGTAGGCACCATACCAGGACAGGGAGGAAGGCACAAAGCGTATGAGCTTCTTGAAGGTATCAGTGTCACTTCTGGCAGGGTTCAAATGGAAAACCTCTGGCTCCAAAAGACCAGCCCGGAGTGTCTTCAGAAACCGAATGGCAGAAACAGTCATGTTGGTTGCCCTGGTGAGCTGGTCGTTATACTCAGACTTTGGGTCAGGATTGAATGCCATGAATGGATTAAAGTTCAAGACGATGGAGTCTCGAGCACTTAGGTACATATCAAACCAGGGGCCTACAAGATAAAGTAAAAAAGAACATCATAAAAAGTTAATGCAGTCCCTCAAAATAAAATTTGAGAAACAAAAATAATCAAGCATATGCAGAAAAAATGACGTCAACTTCCAGAGGGTGAAATTTCCCAATTATTTTTTTGATCTACAATAATTCATGGCATATAAACGGGACCACAGAATATGTGGTCTTTCACATCTGGCTTCTATCATTTACTATGTCTTTGAGGTTCAGCCATGTTGTAGCATGTATCAGTTCTTCACTTTTTTGTATTGCTGAAAAATGTCCCATTACATGGATATACCACATTTTGTTTATCCATTCATCTGTTGGTAGACGTTAGGTTGTTTCCACTTTTTGGTTATTATGAATAATGCTGGTATGTACAAGTTTCTGTGTGGATGGATGTTCTCAATTCTCTTGGGGAAACAGCTAGAAGTGGAATTGCTAGAACATGTGGTAAGACTAAGTTTCACCTTTTGAGGAATTGCCAGGTTGTCTTCCAAAGTGGCTGCATCATTACCACCAGCAGTATATGAGGGTTCTAGTTTTGCCACGTCCTGGGCAACATTTATTATTGTTACTGTCTGTCTTTTTGGTTAGAGCCATTCCAGTGGGTAGATTATTGTGGTTTGGATTTGCATTTCCCTAGGTTTATTGCTTTTTCTTCCTCATTCTGTTTCCTTTCTTGACTCTTAAAGAAATACAGTAACACCTCACTTTCATTGATCTCGAACAGAATAGTTGTTAATTCTCACCCCATTTCCTTAGGTTTCTCTTGTTTCATCACTTTCAGGGACAACATTCACCATCATTCTATATACTCTGTACACTTGTGCACTTGCTCTGTTTTTTTTTTTTTTTTAAGATTTTATTTATTTATTTATTTGACAGAGAGAGACACAGCGAGAGAGGGAACACAAGCAGGGGGAGTGGGAGAGGGAGAAGCAGGCTTCCCGTGGAGCAGGGAGCCCGATACGGGGCTCGATCGCAGGACCCTGAGACCATGACCTGAGCCGAAGGCAGACGCTTAATGACTGAGCCACCCCAGCGCCCCTGCACTTGCTCTTTTAAGAAATGTTTGAAAAGCAATTAGAAATAACAATCAGTTCATGTGGATCATCCAAACTAGCCTTCTGCATTCCTGTGGATTCTTTACCTGTAAAAGTCCCCGAAGCAATGGTTTATCAGAAAATGTGTCTTCCAGGGAAGTTCCTGTTGAGATTAGCAAGCATGGATAAAGTCTACAAATAAAAACCATCTCCCACTGGAGGAAATAATTTTCACATGTAAAGCACTGGGGAAGGGATTAATGGACACACATTTATCTGTTATTCATCTGTTGGTGCATTCATTCCATTTCATTCTTCAAGAACATGCTGTGCCAGGCCCTGCCGAGTCTGGCGGATAGAAAGAGGAATAGAACGTGCCCTCTGATCTGGATGAACTTGGTGAAGGATACCAACAGAATTAAAACATGCCGTAACACACTGAAATGGCAAGAGAAAAAGTACTGGGGTAAGATCTGTTTGATGAAAGAAGACATGAATTTATGTCTCTGATCTCTCCAGTAAAAGAATTTTAAACAGATATGATCCAATATGGCAAAGAGAATGAAACAGGAGACAAGAGCAAATACTGGAAGTCCCAAAGCATTAGACAACTGGTAATGACTAAGGCAGACTTGAGAACACCAGCCCTGGGCCAGTGACCGAGAAAGCCAGGAGATAACATGACATACACAGCAGAACCCCCAGAGGGCTCAGGAATTGGCAGCCTTGATACATCTGGTTGAAAGGCTATTTAATTAGACCCCAACTCCCACCACCCACCCCACCCCCGATTCCCTTCCTGCTCCAATAGCAGACTTAAGTTTTCCTCTCTGGAGAAAGTATAACTGGGGGACAGAAGTCATAGCTGAGATCTCAAGCCTTCTTCCCTTACCCTACTCCTTTAACAGTAGTAGCAAGTGGCAGTTTAATGGAAAAGCCTTTCCTGGGAGTCTAACCCAGAGACATTAACATTAGGGGCTCCCCAAGGAAACGGTTTAGTCAGGTCACATTACAGTGAGGCTGTGACAGACCAGCTCCACCCTCCTCCACAGAGCTTCCAAAAGCTTTTTTAATATCTCACTCAAATCCAAGACAACAGAGAAGGAATACAAAGGATCTGAACGGAGAAAAGAGGGCAAAACAAATAGGAAAAAAAGCACCTTGGAGATAGACTATGAAGGAAGATGAGAGCATAAAAAAACTTCCCCAATAAATTATGAAGCACAGAGAAAACTAGAGAAAGCGTAAGATTATTATTAACTTCAGGGGAAAAGTGTTCACACAGGAACAGGAAAAACAATTTCAATAGGCCCCACGGCTCAGCTGACAACAAACAGTGTTTGTATGGTCCTAATAGTATAAACACTAAGTATGCAGGGGACTGAAATAACAAGTGAGCACCGTGATAATCACGGAACGGGACGCGTGCACGCACACTCGTGCACATGCTGGGGAGATGAGAGACTGCCCGATTCTGGTCTTCCACGGTGAGACGTCAGAGACCATGCCTCCAACTGAAAAAGTGAAAACGCAGTGATAACAGGCATGTGATCTGGGGGATGGGGGTAGAGGTCAGAAGAAGGAGCGGCTGAAAGCGAGGAGCAGGAAACTAGGGGAGGGTCAGGAACTTGCTGTTTTGCCAAACCAGCCTGGTAGAACTACTTGATTCTTTAAACTATGTGCATGTATAACCTTATTAAAATATAAACTAAATGAAAAGAAGTGCTGTGGGAACAGAGGCAGAAGCAACCATCTCTGGATGGAGAGGAAGGAGGGCTGAAAGGTCTCCTAGAAAAACCATTCCACCTGAGTTTTTTTTTTTCTTTTCTTTTCTTTTTAAAATACAGATGTAGGGCGCCTGGGTGGCTCAGTTGGTTGGGTGACTGTCTTTGGCTCAGGTCATGATCCTGCAGTCCCAGGATCGAGTCCCGCATCGGGCTCCCTGCTCAGCAGGGAGTCTGCTTCTCCCTCTGACCCTCCCCCCTCTCGTGTGCTCTCTCTCTCTCAAATAAATGAAATCTTTAAAGAAAAAAAAATTAAAAAAAATAAAATAGAGATGTAACTGACATAAAACATGATGTTACTTTCAGGTGTACAACCCAATGATTTGGCATCTGTATATATTGTACAATCATCAGCACAACAGGTCTAGTTAACATCCGTCACCACACACTGTCACAAAATTGTCTTTCCTTGTGATGACAGTTTTTAGGATTTATACTCTTAGCGGCTTTCAAATATACAACACAGTATTGTTAACTACAGTCATGATGCCGTACCTCACAACCCGTGACTTCTTTCTTTTATAACTGGAAGTCTGTACCCTTTGACCCCTTTCACCCAATTTGCCCACCACCACCTCCCACCCCCACCAGCATCAATGGCAACCACATACGTGGGTCTTAAAGAAAGAATTTATTAGGTTAAAAAATGGTAGTGGGAACAACATGGACAAAGGCACAGAAGAATGAAAGACTAAAGGGTTGAGGGAACAGTGAGTTGTCAAGTTTTGCCGAGGCAGGAGAGTGTCAGGGTAATACAAGAGATGAGGCTGGAGAGGGCAGTTATGCCAGACTGTGAAGGATCTAGGATGACACACAGAGGGCACAGGACTTAATCCTGCAACCTTTTCACAGAACCAGTGATTAGGTTCTGCCTGGATCCTACCTGTAGAGAAGGCAAGACATTGCTCTTCAGCACAAACTCCAGGTAAGATCTTAGTGGAGGAGGGCCTCACTCTGCCTAAAGCTTACCTTGGAAAGAGTGGATGAGGCATTACACTGGTGGGCTGGTCTCACCAAAAATATTTTGAAACCAAAAACCTTACTTTCCATTGTGGAGGGCTCGGGGGCATTCATGCCCACAGCCCAGCCCACCTACCTGAAATGTAGCTCGTATGTTTATTCTGCTTGTCCTGAGCAACCAGCTGCTCATGCAGCTCTTTTCCAATCCCATTTTCAAAACTCTTGCAAAACTGTTCTGTTTTCCTGAAATGTTCACGAAAAGACAGAATCAGTCCATGACAGGGAATACATGATTTCTAGACTCATGGACAAGAACTCTTACACTGAGATTTGGGTTCCCAGTAAGCATATCCCTCAAACCTAGGACTGAGATCAGAAAGTCCCTTTGATCAGAAGCACAGCAATCAACCCAAAGCAGACAAATTTATGATATCTTCTTAAAATGATGGATCAGGAAGATCCATCATCATCTCATAGAGCAATCTGTAATCTAGGAGGTAGCTTGGCATGGAGAAAAGGAGATAGGCTTTAGAGTCCAGAAGAGCTGAGTTTTAATTCTAGCTTTGTTGCTGTCAAACTATGTGACCCTGGACATGTTACTTGATCTGAGTCTCGGTTTCTTTATGTGTAAACCAGAGATAATATACCACCTTACAAGGATAAAAAATATTTTTAAAGTTAAGGATTCAGGATAGTTTGAAACATAATACTTAGTAACTGGTAGCTATTACCATGTCAAGAGAAGCTTCAAATGACTAATATAGAATATTTAAAAGAGAGGACTAGATTATGAACAATTCATCTATATTTTCCACCACTGTCCAGGGAAGGACTCCGTGATTCCAATGACAATGCCAGTTATCTGCACAAAACCTTCCAATATGGAAAAAGTGAACTGCACTGGGATACAAGAGCTTAACGCAACCCACTTTTGACAATATCCAATATTATTGTCCAATTCCATGCTGAATTAGCTTCCTAGGACTGCCAAAACATCCACAAACTGCATGGCTTCAAACAATAGAAATTTATTCTCTCGTGGTTCTTTGCAGTACAAAATCAAGGTATTGACAGGACCATATTCTCCCTCAAGACTCTAGGGGAGACTGTTCTCTTTGTTCCTGGTGTTACCAGCTATCCTTGGTGTTCCTTGGTTTATTGATGCATTCCAATCTGCCTCCATCATCAATGGCTGTGGCTGTGTCTCTCCTCCTCTTCTCCTAAGGACACCAGTCATACCAGGTTAAGAAACCACCCTACTCCAGTATGAGCTCACCTTAGTTAATTACACCTGCAACAATCCTATTTTCAAGTAAAGTCACATACTAAGGTTACAAGAAGGGAATGCATCTGGGGGGCATACTATCCAACTCAGTACACATGCTCACCAAGCAGACTTCTGGCCTATATGCTCTCCTCAATGAACTCCCTCCCAAGAGCACATGCCCTCCGCCAATGACCAGTGCCAGCTAGCCTCCAGGTCTACCTGACAAGATACAGTACAAATTTGGTATTCTGGCTTAGAAACCATTGCCTGTTGAGTCTGATCAGAGAGGATCTCACTTCAGGGCTTGCTCAGTCGTTCCTGAGTGAAAATCTATTTCCTGAACTTGAAAATGTCAGGACTAGGTCCCAGGTCCCTGGAGACCCAACTAAATCACAGACACTCCCTGAAGCTTGGTCCGCTAGTACTTGCCAGCCTCTCTTGAACCACCCAACCATGGTCATCTGGGGTTCTCAGCATTTACCTGAACTGGCCATCATCTAAGAGAGGTTTCTGTGCACGGAGGTATCTCTTAATGGTGGCTTCAAGCTTGGGAATAGGCAGCCTGGGAAAAAAATAAGTTAAGTGTAAGGGTGACAATATGTGAAAGAGGTCAGTTAGCTTCATAACCCAAACTAATAAATAATTACTGGATCATGAATTTCCTTCCCCAAAAAACCAATAATGGGAAGCCACAGGCCAATCAGAATAGAAGGATTTACTAATGCAAGTATCAATGGTAACTTTTTTTTAAAGCAAAATAAGAACTTTTTAATGTCTTAATGATGAATTTTACAAGCAAAATAAATATTCAAATAATAGATTCAAAATGGGGAAGCAGAAGCTGCCCGAAGCATTCTTGTTTCCTACTCACAATTACGATATCTCTGCTAACCTTGTATTGGCACTGATTTTAATCCTACCCTTAGTTTGAACAACTGCAGTTTTCTCCCCCAAGATAAAAAAAGAAAGTTCTATTTTTAAATTTTCTTGTGCATTTTATGACAGAGAATCATACAGAAATGAAACACAGGTGTCCAAGGGCCAGCCAAATATGGGATCAACCATTAAGCCATGCCTGGTCACCAAGAGTCCTATGGGAGAACCAGATCTTCCTGTTTGCTTCCGTACTCATCATTCTCTACCAGTGCGTTCCCAAAGACAGCGATGGTAATGGAGTTACTGGTCCACAGTGAAATGAAAACACATGGACAGCACAGTGAGGTGCACTTCCTTTTTCATGTCAGTAATTTAAGTGAATGATATATCCTATAGTACCAAAACTTACTCATAGTTGCCAAGTTCATGCTGCCAACCTAAAATTAATACTGATACGTTCAATACATCTAAATACAGCAGCCATTTAGGAAAACTGGAAAGTTATCCATAAAACATAGCTTAAAACCCTACTATAAGATATACTGTGATTCTTCAGTTTATTTTTCAATGCATGTTTATCAAAAACAGGATGTCAAAATTAATCTGAATTATTTACAGCCATTATGGACTCAGGCTACACTGAGTAACCACTCACAACACTTTAACATTGTGAGTACTGTCCTTATATTCATGAACTTACACAGAAATCCCAAATACTACCTCAGTTACCTCATAATTACAAAGTTACCTACTTACCTTTCTCAAGACTTTGTTTTAATAGGGACACCAACAAAAGTTCTTTTTAAACAAAATTCTCAATTAGATGCAATGACAGTTTTATAAAAAACAGTCCTTATTGAAAGCTCAAGTGTTAACCCTAGCCTGAACTTACTTTAGTGGGGAAAAGCAAGTTTTCAGAATGATGATTTATTTTGGGGTTATTAATACAACAGAAACTGAATTTTCTCAATGGAACTAAATTAAGGCAGTATGGATTAAAAATATATAAACTTTTTCTCATGGATACCAGTTTTCTGTAAATCACCTGTTTTCTATATAAAAATTGTTTTAAAGATTTTATGTATTTATTTGAGAGAGAGTGAACGAGAGGGAGAGAGAATCTGAAGTAGACTCCCTACTGAGCACAGAGCCCCACGGCGGGGCTCGATCCCGTAACCTCGAGATCATGACCTGAGCTGAAACCAAGAGTCAGACACTTAACCAAGTGAACCACCTAGGCACCCCTCTATATAAAAAAAATTTTTTAAAGATAATAAATATGCCAAACTTACCAGGTTTTCATTTTTGCCTTATATAAAATGCCTTCAGTGTAAATGCCAAATAGCAATACCGTCCACATCACCGGATTATCTAATACTTTCGCAGATGATGGCCATGGTTATGTAATTACTGGTTCACAGTGAAATGAAAACACATGGACAGTATAGTGAGCTTTTCACAAAGCTAAACATACTTCATTTAGAAATCTGCCCTTAATTCTGAGATTGTCTCACTTTTTTTGGATGGGGGACGGGAGTCACTAAAGTTTCTTTCTTTTAAGAAATAATGTCAACAATATTTCCCCCTGATAATTTTAATGACCTGTGAAATGTGAACGTGTAAGAACTACTACCACAGTGGAAAGAGAATGAGATGGAGGCCCAGGCTAGAGTCACAGCTCTGCCACTGCATTTCTAGTTATAGGGTTACAGATGGCAAATTTCTTGATGTCCCAGGCAGGAGACAGAGAGAGGAACTGCCTCACAGAGAGATCTGAAATCCTATCTATCAAGTTCCAGCTCCATCTAGCATAGGTTTATCACCAACATGTCTAATATATGGAGAGGTGAAGTTCACAGCCTTTGGAATCCCACAGATGTGGGTTTGCACCCAGACTGTCACTTACTATTCATGTGATCTCGGTCAAATTTCTTCTCTTTGCCCTCCTCTTTTGCCATTTGTTAAGTAATAGCTCACTGGGCTACTATGAGGATCAAATGAAGTAGTATCAAGAACTTAGCAATGTATTATCTATTTCCTTCCATCAGCTCACCAACATCCAGTTTGGCCCCAACTAGCTATTATTCTTCACTAGCCACTCCCACTAGGTCTCTTATGTATTTATTTTTTAAGTTTCTTTTTTAAAGATTTTATTTATTTATTTGGGGGAGAGAGAGAGAGGGAGAACGTGCAGTGGGGAGGGGCAGAGGGAGAGAGAGAGAAAGAAAGAAGCAGACTCCCTGCTGAGCAAGAAGCCTGATGTGGGGCTCGATCCCAGGACCCGGAGATCATGACCTGAGCCAAAAAGAGGCGCTTAACCAACTGAGCCACCCAGGCGTCCCTGGAGCCATTTTAAAATGGAGTTGGAACAGCCATTGTGGAGAAACAAAAGAAGCCTTGCTTTTGTTTGAACTGGCCAAAACCTTCTGGACAAAACGGTAATTGTCTTAAACAATTGTTTGAGAAGTCAACAGAAGAACAAACACCCTGATCAAAAGACTGAAGGTTATGGACTTCCTGGGGAAAAAAAAAAAAGTCAGCAGTTAATTTATAACGCAGAGTAGTTTGGCTTGTAAACATGCATAGAAAACATTTTCCCCCTTTTATTCAACTCATGTAATTGCCCCCTTCCTCTTTCTCATAAAAACCTGTTGCTTTCACCCTACAAGTAGGAATCCTATTTGGGTATTTACTTGAATTTGTGCTCCCCACACAGCGATTCTTTAATCCCAAACAAACGTTCATTTGCCTCTCACTGCAGCTCTTTATTTTCAGGATGACAATCATGAAATGCTGCTTCCCATTTATCACATTTTATCTTAACTACCTGTTTACTTGTCAAATCTTCCCCACTGTATGGTATGCTCCTCACCATGACTGATTGGTCTCCAAATCCATACCAATAAATATTTCTCAAATTAATATTGTGAATGAGTAGGTCAGGTTGATCCACCCTTTGTCCCCTCAGGACATGCAGTTTTATATTCTGAGGTTAACTGTTCAGTGTATATAAATATGGCCCTTAAAAGTAACACCTAACTGAACTATTCATCTAAAAGTAGTTAAAATGCTAAATTTTATATGACATATATTTGAGCACACTAAAAAGGAGCAAAGAAAAAAATCGTTAACCCTTAAAAAACAAATAAATGACAGTGCACGGGTACCTAGAGGAAAATGGTCAAAAGGCAGCAGTGATGGGGGCACGTGGGTGGCTCAGTCGGTTAAGCGTCTGCCTTCGGCTCAGGTCATGATCTCCAGGTCCTGGGATCGAGCCCCACGTGGGGAATCCCTGCTCAGTGGGGAGCCTGCTTCTTCCTCTCCTTCTGCCGCTTCCCCCAGCTCATGATCACTCTCTGGCTCTCTCAAATAAATAAATAAAATCTTTAAAAAAAAAAAAAGGCAGCAGTGATATGACAGGAACAGGAAGAGGGAGGGAGGGAGATCCAGTTGGACTACCACAAAGGGACTAGTCCTTCCCAGGAAAACTAATTAGGAGAGTTCCCTATTTTTGGCATCTTACCTCACTCTGTGCTCACAATAGTGAGTGTTTCATTCCTACCTCACTGGTAAGAACTGTGGCTCAACGAAGTTAACTGAATTGCCTGAAGTTACTAAGTGTCACATCTAGAATCTGAAACCAAGTTCTACCAGACTTCAAAGGCAGGGCTTTTCACCAAGTGGGACATCAAAATGAGTGCCAAAGATAAGACATTTTACTAGTCTAGAATCTGAGATAAAAGGAATCTCATCTCATCTAACTACCAATTTACAGCTAAGGTAATGGAGGCCTGGTGGCCGTTGTTCAAAGTTACGCATGGGTGATGACTCAGTACTACTGTTTTTAGCTCCATTCCTACAGATTTTTTGTGCTGTAGGTTGGAGGAAATGATCTTGAGTATTACTCCCAGCTTTCCAGTTCTAAAATGGAGAAAATCCCTCTGATATTAAACCTGAGTGGAGCCCAGGCCTGCCAGAAAGTCAAATACTACTGGCCTTGGCAAGTGAAGACAGGTTCTGTTTTCTCACCCTTCACCCACATACAGGCTCAGCTCACACAGAGGCTGGTAAGGAGGAGGTAAGTTCCAGGCTTCGCCCAGAGGCACTTTTCTTTTCTCCCTTCCTCCTACCAAATTTAAGCAGTGGGGTTGGGGCTAGATAATCCCATTTTAGTCCACTTTAGATGTCTGGACACTGTTATTTCACAATAATCACCTCAGATGCTATTCCTGAGAGGGTGGGAGTGGGCAAAGATGACAGTGGGTTACACAGTTGCTGGATGTGGAGAAAAACAGCAACCTGGTAGTTGGGGGTGATGCCTGTGACACAATCGTTGTTTTGTTCATGGGGTGGCGAGCCCTGGCCTCCAGGTCCTGGACTGGGAGATCCCTGGTGGCAGTTTGGTGAGAAAGGAAGTGAGAAGGGTCTTTCAGACAATTTTGGGACTTGGCACTGGGAACTAACTGGTGAGTAAGCAGAGAAGTTAAAGTCTGGTTTTCTAACATTGGAAAAGAAGCCTTGGCTTGCTCAGGTTAAGGCTGGGAGTTCAAAGACTGGGAAAACCGGAAGTCAAATTAAAGAAAATACCAGGTGGGAAAAGAAAAGGAAATACTGGATGAGGGAAAAGGAGAGGAAGATTTATTGGGACTGTTTTCATAGGGGAAGTAGACTCTGGGCAAAGTGTCAGAAGGAGGGAGTAAGCTCAGGTGAGGGAGAACACAGAAAAATTTGGGGGGTGGGTTTGGATCTAAGCTGAATTAGAGTTTGGGAGGGGCACTGAGGGTAGTGTCTAGAATTCTTGGAGGCAGCTGAAGCTGCAGAAGATAATGTGGGTTAGGGAGGATATATTAGGGAGAGAAACCTCGAGGGAAGTTGAGGAAGTTTTGGAAGGGGTGAAAGGCCTCCAGGTGAAGACAGGACTCCTTGGAGTGATGAGGTTGGAGGAGGGTAAGGTGAGCACTTGAGAGTGTGCTGGGTGACCCATGGGCTGCTAAAAGAGCAGAGTATTGGAGGCATGGCGAGAGGGGCTGAGCAACAGGCCTGAAGATGGAGTGCTGGGAAAAGTTGAGGGAGGGTAACTATTATGTATCAGGAATTGGCCTGTCCATATTCTGGGCAGGAACGCGGCGGGGGTGGGGGGCAGTCATGAAAGTACATCAGGGGACATCCTAGTTGGAGGGGTAAGGGTGGTGCTGGAGATATGCAGGGTGGGCATTTTTCAGGAAGAAATGTGAGGGACTCTCCGGTATCTGGATGGAAGTCGGGTTACTGGAGAGAGAATCTGAGCAAGCAATGGGGGGTTCTGGTAGGGAATGCCAAAGTCCTGAGATTCCTGTGCCAGGAGATTCTCAAAGTGAAGGATTTCTAGATTTCGCGTTGCGACAGCGTCCCAGGTAGGAGTTTGGGGGGTGGGAGCGGGTTCAGTACAAGAATCGTGAGTGACTGGTGTGAAGGTTGGGGCCGATCCCAGCGGGCAACGGGGACCGGGAGGCCGGGCTCACCTGGGCAGGCTGTCCTGGAAGTGCATAGTGGGCACGATGCTGAGCTGCAGGTACTCGCGGGACCCCGAGCCTGAGCTAAGGGGCCGACACAGGGGTCCCGGGCCAACTGCAGGGCCCCGGGGCCAGGCGCGCAGCAGCAGCAGGCGGGCCACCATCGTCCCGGGAGACTGCGGCGGCGGGAAGGCGCGGGGATGGGAGTTCGCGAGGACAAGACAACGCCGCCAGCCCCAGAGCCACGAGTCGCTGCGTCAGGGACGCCCGCCCGGCTCGCGGGACTTCCGGCCCCTGGCCCCGCCCACGGGAGGCCCCCCCCGCCCACGGGAGGCCCCCCCCCCCGCCCCGCGCGCACCAATCGCTCCCAGGGTCCAGCCCACTGCGGGGCGTCCCCACTCGGCTGCTCTTCCTGCGGGTCTTCCTGCGGGCCTCCCTGCGGGTCTCCCTGCGGCTACCCCTGCGGCTACCCCTGCGGCTCCCGAGGCGGCGGGAAACGGAGCTTCGAAGCCACTCCTTTCTCCTGTTTCGGCGCAAGATAGAAGCTGGAGCTGAGGGAAAAGAAAGGAAGGAAAAAGAAAAGAAGGAAACAAGAATCTAATAAACCCTAAATTTGATCTAGGCTCCCTCCCCAGGAGATTGTGGGCACAATTTTAAACCTATGTTTCCTCGTCTAAGAAATAGAGCCTTTCACGATCCTAGATCTGAAATGAGGTAACTTGGTACGTACAGTGCCTGGCGCTGTGAGCAGTAAATGGTGATGACGGTTGTCGTTACTGTGACTCGTGACGTTCACCCCATGGAAGGTCTCTGACCTCTCACGGTTAACACCGCCCAGCTGCCCTGCGGCCTCGCCTGAGCTGGTATTAGCGGAGTCCGAAGCGTGGAGCCGCCCGTCCAGCCACCTGTTCTGTGCAGAACGCCCCTTTTGAGCAGGATCTCTTCCGCTTGAATATGCTTTCTCAGCTTGAATACTTCCAAAGGCAGGAAGCTCTGGACTGCATGAGGCTGCCTGTCACCACAAATCACCTCCAGGTTTCCTTCCAACTCTGACTCTAAGTTAATTATAGGACTGGGGGCGCCTGGGTGCTCAGTCCGTTAAGCGTCTGCCTTGGGCTCGGGTCATGATCCCTAGGTCTTAGGATGGAACCCTGCATCGGGCTCCCTGCTCAGCGGGGAGCCTGCTTCTCCCCCTGCCTCCACCCTACCCCCCCCCCGCCTTGCTTGCTCTCTCTCATGCTCTTCTTTGCCCTCTCTCTCTCAAATAAATAAATAAAATCTTAAAAAAAAAAAAGAGATTATAGGACTGGAACAGAGATCTGTTGTCCCTCACCCATCACAAAACAAATAACCCCATCACACTCCAATCCCCTCTCAGCTGCAGCTGAGCTATTAGGTAGGCTCTGCTCCCATTTCACAGAAGAAAGAAGTATCAAAAGACATAAAACCATGTTGGCTGGTTTGAGGTACAGAATTCCATTCTGGGAACTTGGACTTTTCTTAGCTGCCGCCCTTTCAGTCATGGCCCTGTGTGTCTGAGGTAGCGGTACATTTGGTCCGACCAGTAGCTGCCTAAGCAGTGGCAGAAGCTGGAGCACATTAGAAAGAGCACTGGACTGGAAGTCAAAAGACCGGAGTTTTTTTCTCAGCTCTGTCTTTAATCTAGTCAGGTACCCCTGGTTGAACAGAAAGATCACCAACCAGCTCTGACACTTACTCGCTGGTGACTACAAATCCTTAAGAACTGAACATAAAACTCAAAAATGCTGAATATCTAATTCTCCTTCCCTGAGGGGAGAACAGACAAAGCTGACCCAAACCTAAAACATCAGTGCCATTTGCTTGCCAGAAAGAGAATATAAATTTTTTTCTTAAAAAGATCATTCCACCAAGGGTACCTGGGTAGCTCAGTCAGTTAAACTTCCGACTCTTGACCTCAGCTCAGGTCATGATCTCAGGGCTGTGAGTTCAAGCCCCTTGTTGGGCTCCACACTGGGCATGGAGCCTACTTAAAAAAAAAAAAAAAAAAAAAAAACCCATTCCACCAAATCCAGAGTTTTCAAAGCCTTGAAACCTGAACCAAACATTAGGAGCTATGTAGAGTTAAGGGGATCTGAGGACCCGGAAGAAACAGGACCCAACAGAAGAGCAGTGGCTTACTTCTAGAGACAGAAGGCCAAGGAATAGTGCTCATTTAATATAACAGCTGAAAGAGCAGCTCAAAAGCCTTCCGTGGGTGCATGGCTAATAGGAACAAATCTAACCCCTCACACCAGTGGCCAAGGCCTTCTAATTCTGGCCCTCACCTGCTTTTCCAGTTCCCACTGTAGGTAGGGTTGAAGGTAGGCCACCCCAAGATGGGCCACTCTGACATGAATATTATTTTGAGCTGAAAGCAATCAAGACCCTGCAGGCTCAAGAGAAACTTTTGCCCCTCCTTTAACTACATAGAAGAATCTAAATTGAGGAGTTTTCCCAGAATAAGGGTTATTAGCAGAGAGAAATTTCATCTGCATGATCCACCTGTATTACAGAACATACATTTAATTTACCAAACATCTGCTTCTGACCCACTTCTCCTTAGTTCAGGACGGTTCCGATATATACCTGATAGTTGTTCCATATGATGTAATATTAAACAGATGGTTCAGGTATATACCTCATTTTGCCTGACTGTCTTTGGAATATCCATGTCTGTGTGGATTCCTCATATGTAGACTATTAAATCTGATTTTCCCCTGTAACTCTGTCTCGTGTCAATTTGATTCTGAGTCCAACTAGAAGGACCCTTGAAGGGGAGAGCAATTCTTGCTTCTCAACACCATCATGTCACCCCAGGGATCGTATGCCATAGTAACACTGAACTACTCAGTGTTCCCAGACCTTGTCCTTACTCCATGCCTTTTGTTTAGCTGTGACTCCATCTAAGATGTTCCTTCCATGCATCTCTGCCTAGTACACCCCAACATCCTCCAAACCCCACTTTAAAGCCCACAACCTCCATGAAGCCTTCCTCAGTCCTCACCCTTCCTCTTTCCCACAAGAACACACCCCTCCCTCCATTGCACATTTACCCTCCTTTATTGTCATGTATGTAAACCCTAACTAGATTATGATTGATTTCATTGATAGTTCATCTCCCACAATAGACTTTGAGGTCCTCCAAGACAAGGATCTTGCTTTTATTTATGCACCCAGGTGCCTAACACAAGGCCTGTCATGGACAGCTGCTTTCCTTCTTTTTCTTTGGGATGGCCTTGGTGCCTGTATCACATTAAGGGTAACCATGAGTTGGAAGACTGGAAACATCAACCTTTGCTATGTAAAGGCCAAGAAAGTTCCTCTACTTAGAATATCCTGAAGAGTACATTGTTTGTATTGAGTAATCCCGGAGTTTTGCTCTGCTTCAAATTAATATGAAACAGCAGAACGTGGTGGTCAGGTTAAAACTGTTTTGTTGTTGTTGTTGTTGTTGTTTGTGTGTGAGAGAGAGAGCGAGTGTGTGTGCGGGAGTGGGGAGAGAGGGAGAGAGAGAATCTTAAGCAGACTTGGCGCTGAGCACAGAGCCCAACATGGGGCTTGATCCAAGGACCCTGAGATCATGACCTGAGCCAAAATCAGAGTCAGATGCTTAACCGACTTTAAGGCACCCCTTAAAGTAATATTCTTATTCAAAATCAAAGTTCTTAAGGACAACAAACGTTAAATAGACATCAGAAGATTTCACATCTCAATGAAAAAGAGACCCAGGTCTTTAAAGAAATGACAGGAACTAGTTCCTAGACTTGGCCTGGCAGCCCCATATTCTTCGGTTCTACCGGCTCTTAGCCGGACTAAGTAGTGCTTAAAAATAAGGAAACTCACAGACCAGCCCTCAAAAATTGATTCAATGGGATTTGTTGTAACAAACTCCAAACCTTTAAAGAGAAACAGTATGTGAAAGAGTATTTAAATACAAAAAATTGAAACCCAAGTATAAAAAATGTGCTCCCTGCCCCATGGTGATGGTTAATTTTATGCTTCAACTTGACTGGGCTAAGGGATGCTCACTCAGGCAGGTGGTAAAACATTACTTCTGGTGTGTCTGTGAGGGTGTTTCTGGAAGAGATTAGCATTTGAATCAATAGACTGAGTAAAGAAGATTGCCCTCACCAGTGCAGGGGGGGCATCCTCCAATCCACTGAGGGTCTGGGTAGAACAAACAGGTGGAGGAAGGGTCAATTTGTTCTCTGCTTGAACTGGACATCCATCTTCTCCTGCCCAAGAACATCAATACCCCTGGTTCCCAGGCCTTGAGGTTTGGACTGGAGCTACATCACCGGCTTTTCTGGCTTCCAGCTTGCAGACAGACTTCTCAGCCTCCATCATCTTGTGAGCCAATTCATTTTAATAGATCTCTTTCTGTATATCTGTATATATTCTATTGCTTCTGTTTCTCTAGAGAACCCTGACCAATACACTCATTAAAAAACTTTTTAAACTCACATGTGGATACACTAGATATTTGATTAAGCCAATGAATGAGGAATTCATGGTATGTGGAAAAAAAAAATCTGTCCTTTTAACTCACAACTAACCTGACATTCACTTTTTGAAGCATTGCCCAGACCGGATGTGAAATGTTGGGGCTTGGGAGCGAATGATCAAGAAAGAATTCTTGAGGCACCTTCGGTGCAAAAAGGGTGGTTTTATTAAAGCACAGGGGACAGGACCCGTGGGCAGAAAGACCTGCACTGGGGTTGTGAGGAGGGACTGATTATATACTTTCAAGTTGGGGAGGGGGTTAGGGATGGTGTAAGTCTCTAAGGAATTTGGAAGCAAGGTTTCCAAGACCTCGGAGGGGCTAGCTGTGGGAAAAGATCATTTACTACTGTCTAGTAAAACCTTAGTCATGAGACCCTTCAGATGTGTATCAACGGGCCATATGCTTGGAGGATGATTGCTAACATACATCTTGGGGGGTGGGGGATGAAGTAGAAATAAAGGAAGCTTCCAAAGAGATTTTTATAGGATCCTGGAGGTCAGGCTAATGTCAAGCTAAGGTTGCTTTTTGCCTCGAGCAATGTGTTAACCTCAAGGCAGCTAAGCTCCTTGAGGAAGGTCACTCTGCTTGTCTCAAGTACTTGTGAATGGGCGGGAAGTTATAAGCAAGTTTAATTCTTTTTTTTTTTTGCCTTTGTTCTCCACATCAGAACTACTGGAGGAAAAGAACAGAGGACCAGAGCATAAAGGCCTGGCAGGGTCCCGGTAATTTGGAAGGCGCACCTTTTGAGGGGTCCAGAGGACCGAGTTCAGGCATCTCAGACATGGGTTCTGGTCATCCGAGCTGGCTGGCATCCGGGTCCCTGGTTACAAGGACACCCTGGAGAAGGGGCTGTGAAGGGGCCTGAGCAGGGCTGGGGTGAGGTGAAAACTGCACCCACAGCTGAGCACGCCTCCTGAGGGAGGCTCTGCCCCTCTCGACCCTGTGGCCATGGAGTCCTGACTTCTGTTGCATTCCTGTGTGCACTCTGCTCTTCCAAAGTGAGAAAGGTTCAGCTCACCTCCAGCCTCCTCCCAGTGTGGCCCTTTTCCCTGTAGACTTCTCTGGTAGGAACAGGCCCTCTGCCCAGAGCCCCAGGTCAGCACTGGGCAAAAAGAGGGAAGGTACTTGCAAGACACAAAAATAATGGCCTTGTCCCACCTCCTAGGTGTGATGGGTTATAAAAGACCACTTCCCAATGGAAACCTTCATCCTCACCGGGTCCTTAGGTCCCAGTTCTTTTCTGTCCCTTTGCCAATTTCAGTAGGCACGAACCTTAATGGGAGTGTGTGTGTGTGTGTGCTCTGGGTTAGCAAAAACCTCCCAGAATTCAGCAACACAGAAACCTCCGTCAGATTTTTTTAAAGATTATATGAGAAAAGAACAAATAATGACAAAAGGAGCTGATGTCAAGAATTTGGCGTTTAAAAAATCACACACAACTTCCAGGTCTATGGGGAGATCAGTGCTTCCCAGGGATGCCCCGGAGACAGTACAAAGGTGCCCATCAAAGATGATGAGTATCTGCAGACGGGCCAATAAAATGATGGCTTTTAGAGCAGTCTAGGTTTGAAATAAAAGAAATGCCTGGCCAATATTCACTTTCTAATTATTCACAGTTAACAGAGTTACCTGAGAAAGGTTAAAGGGACAGACCCCTGGATACAGACAGCTTTTAGGGTATGTAGGTGGATGACTGACAGGTGGAGAGGGATATGAAATAGACAGCAATGCCACATAGAAGGTCAGTGATGGAGGCACTGGGTAGACAGATAAATGTAGACAGAGAGAATCACAGAATGCATTTTAACAAGATCCGCAGGTGAGTCATTAGGCACCTTAGTGTTTGACACTTGTCTCTCCCATTGGACCAGTACCGCCTACCTCATTCTAACAAGGAACATTTGTCAATGACATTTGTACATTTATCACTTTGTAATTCACAAAGCACATTTCAAATAGTAAAAGGGAAAGCAACCGAAAAGCACTGACTGCACCCTGGGCTGTGCCCTGCATCTATATAACCTCATTAACCCTCTCAACCGTGCTTTGAGACAAGCAAGGTTCCCAACAGGTATTCCCAGAACTCGAAGAGTTTGACCAGGGAGATCCAACCAGGATGCATTCTCAAATCAGACTAATTTGAAGACACCCTACTGAGCCAGAGCAAACTTGTGACCGTGACTAAATTAACATGATTAACATGTACCTTCCCGAAGGGTCACCATATTGTCCAACACATTCTTTTTGGCCCAGAGATCCCAAGGTTCTTTGGTTCAATTTCAGAGTGCTACTTTAAGTCAGTTTCTCACCACATTTTTGAGGATCTGTTAGATTGGGTGCACCCAAGGCCTCTCTGTGATACACCTAATGTCGGGTTATCAGAATTTCTATCTACCTCACATGATTTGAGCAATTTTGAACTGTGATCTATGGGTCACCCACCTTGTACTTTACAGACTCCCTGATAATTTGAAATAGTGTAATATGAGATAACAATAAAGCCTGACTTTATGTATACAACTTTAAAATAACGCAACTCACTGGAATTAAAAAAAAAAAAAAATCAACCAGGACACAATTTCAAAGCCGGGGTAAATTGTAAACGGTGTTTCCATTCATGCCACACGGTGGCGCCACTTAAGCCGGTAAACAGAAATCTTTGCCGGGTCCTGTCGGTATTGTCTAAACTGGGCTGTGGTTTACAGAGTGTCTTCTAGTAATGGTGGTGGCTTTTATGTAGTTTTTGTGCTTTAAAATCTCTTTAAACATCTTATAACGATGTCATTCAAACCTTCCATTAGGGGCAGTGCCACTGAGAGAGCTGAATATCGATTATAATAAAGGGAGATGTGTATAACCCCGTGATATCTTCTGCTGTTCATTAGCAGAGACCACACCATAAAATATTAGAGATAATACTGAGAATATGCAAAGCAAAAGTATGCTAGAGAGGCTGTTGGTTGATGATTTCCTAGAAGGCGTTTCCCTAAGAAATACACTTCAGCGAAAATGAGCAGTAAGTGACAGGCACTTGGATTCCCACGCTGAGTAGAAAGGGTTTGTTTATCTCACGTTCTTGGCCGTACGCTGGGCGATCCCTAGTGACCAAACTATGGTTTAGCTGCTGGTTCGTTTCGCAGTTAGGCCTGTGGACCAGGGAGAGACAATCTGGCTTCAAATCCTGCTCCCACCACTTCTGAACAGCATGATTTGGGGCAACTCGTTAACTCTCTACATCTTATCAGAAAACTGGGCACTTAACAGTGCCTGGCTCAGAGGGTTGCTGTGTGAGAACTAAATGAAACGATGTAGTAGGGGCCTATCCCAGTGCCTGGGACAGAGTAAGTGCTCATTAAATGTTAGCCACACTCCTCCTCAGCAATACCATTGTCCCAGCTCAGGGCCATGCCAAATCCCCCAGAGATGGAGAGTTCCCATCAGAGAGGATTCTTTCCTCTTCATCTCTATTCAAATCTGACATGAAACTAACGACGCTTTTCTTGGAAAATCAGTGTGTTATTCAGTTCCTTGCCAGTCTCATTTTGGAGTCCGTGGGAAAACTTCAGAGTTTTCCTGAAATCGTAGGAAGGGCTGTGATAGCCCCATGAATCAAGGCTGGCAAGAGGTTGGCAGAGTCTTCAGGGACCTGTTCCTCCCCTTTGCCGTGTCCCCCATCCTTCTCTGGGCTTCTCTGACCACCTCCTCACATCCCTGGACACAGCACCCCATGAGCTAGGCCCCGAGTTCTCCCTGCCCCTCCACTGAATCTCAGAGAGCTACACTCCATTAGAACCGTCCTTACTCCTCCTCTGGAGGCCTTCTTGCCATTTGTAGGGAACAGGCTGTTTTAGAGACGAGTTAAAGGGTGAGAAAGGAAAGAAGGGGGTTGCGGGGACATGTCTTGCCCTCCTCAGAGTGGCATTTAGGTGGGAAGATTTAACAGGGCCAGTCTGGAGGGCGGGAGTGGAGGTTGCTTCTGATTGCGAGACTGGACAGGGCCCCGCTACCGGCAAAGGCCCGGAGGACAGAGAGCAGGAGGGATGCTTGGAGCTGCAGCCCTGCCAGGTTCAGAACCTTTCTATTTTTTCCCCATAGACCTCAAAGGTTTTAGCTACCAAACTGCAGTTTTAAAAGAGTCTATTCACTTCGCCATTACACACACACACACACACACACACACACACACACCCCTGGGTATATAAACAAGAGAGGGGCCTCAGAGAGAATTGTTGGGGTAAAAGACAGGACAAGAGATACAAGCCTTCCAGCGGTCTAGGATTCCGAGGTCCTCACTTGGATGAGTTCTAGAAAGAGCCCTGGAGACCTGGACACTTGCCCTTCACTCCGTTGCTAATTTGCTGTGTTACCTTGGGAAAGTCACTTTTTCCAGCCTTTGTTTGGAAAGTGAGGGGGTCTGACAGCATGATTTCTGTGACGCTGGGTGAGGGCTCCCCTCTCCTGATGCTGTTCTACCCCCATACTGTGCTCCAGTCCCTGAGAGACACTCAGTTTTTGCCATAGCGCCTTGCACAGCTTCCAGCACAAAGTAGATACTTGATATACTGGGTGTTCAATGAGCGAATAATAAAAACATTGCCATTGCTGGCCATGCCCCACGTGCCCTGCACTGTGCCAGGGACCTTTATGGGCATTTGTACAATTCTGACAGCACCTCGAGGTGGGATTTCTTTTTAACTTCTGATGCAGGAAGTTGAGTCGACCGTGCCTCTTGGTTAACAGCCCGTCGTTGTCACTGGTCCGGGGTGGAATGCTCTTTTCTGCTTTGACCACCCCACCACCACCACCACTAATCTCTGCTCCTCTTCCTCCCCTCCCATAGGCATCTATTCTAACACCTCTGATACATCTGTAAATAAGCATGTATTCTTGTAAAGTATGTTCTCTTGTTTTGTGTGTGCTTGTGTTTTGTGTTTATGTCCATGGTATTGTGATACCTGTGTTTTCTTACGTTTTTACCCAACACTGTTTTGCAGAGTCGCGCATGTTGCTGTCTAGCCCAAGGCCTCTGCCCGCCGCCGGAATCCCACAGCTGCAGCCCCCACAGCTTACTTGTCTGTTCCTCTGGCAGGGAAAACCTTCAGTGCCTTTGCTCTCTGCTAGCACAGACAGCAGCACCATGAATGTCCTCCTACACATCCCCTTCTCTGGCCCCTGAAGAGAATTTCCCTGGGAGATCGTTCAGGAGCAGCCGTACTGGGTCACAGGGCACAGGCAAAGCAGAGATTATAGTCCCATTTTTTTTTTTTTTTTTGAGAGAGAGCAAGCGCGCACGCGCGTGTGCTACTGGGAGTAGGGGGAATGCGAAGGGCAGGGAGAGAGGGAGAGAGAATCTTAAGCAGGCTCCATGCCCAGCACAGAGCTGGACGCGGGGCTCAATCTTACGACCCTGAGATCAAGACCTCAGCAGAAATCAAGAGTTGGACACTTAACCGACTGAGCCACCCAGGCGCCCCTGCAGTCCAATTTTAGAGCTGAAAAACAGTGTTTACATTACACAAACAGAAATTGGGGATCTAGGATTCATTTCCAGAATTTCTGCCTGCAGATCCTGGTCTAGTTCCAAGGGGCCTCTATAAATAACTGGTCCAAATCAGCTCAACAAGTAGTTTCTCTGTTATGTGGATCTCAGTAATGAACTCAGATAAACCGACTGGGTTGTCTAGACAGCTTGGCATTTGCTATTAAGGGCGTACTCGCCGTGGTGGGTACATTGCCCTGAGACTGTGGCTTGAGGAACTCGGGTTTCTTTGAATTACTGACAATCTCTTGCACATTATAGCAAAAAGCAGTCAAAAGCATGTCCCACATGTATCGTCTTACTTCTCATAACAACCCTGTGAGGTAGGAACAGTCATCATTTCCATTTTATAGCAAAGGAAACTGAGGTTCAGCATCATTTAGCTGCAAAGTGGCAGGGCTGAGAACCAACCCTAGACCTCTGGACCCAAGTCTAGTGTAATTTCCACCCCCACCCCCATCCCCCACCCCATCACCCCCGGAGCTGGTAGCCTAGGAAAACAAGCCTGCCCCCCACATTCAGGCATTTGGATGAGATCACAAAAGCTCAGAACCTTGAGCCAGTTGTTTGCAAATCCTGTCTGCAGATGTCTGGCATTCAGCAACGCTAGCCCCAGCCAGGAGAGACCCCAGCTGACGCACAGAAGGGAGAGGGACATGGCGCCAGGGAGAGCTTCTCACCTGGGTGATTCTGGAGCTGCTGAGTTCCACACTGTTTTGGCTGGTGGCAGCAAGGGGCTGTGACCTGAACCAATGAAGGGACAATCTGGCTTCTCTCTCCCAGCCCTCCCCCAGACAGTGAGAAATGTCAGTGATGGCAAAAGAAAAATCAATGGCCTCTGCTTTTGAAGGCTTTCCTGACAAATACCTCTTGTTTACTTTATTCCATTACATTCGGCTTGCAAAGCCATGCACTTTAAAAAATGTACTGTGGTTGCCCCGCATCAGGCTCTCTGCTCAGCAGGAGGCCAGCTTCTCCCTCTCCCACTCCGCCTGCTTGTGTTCCTGCTCTCTCTGTCTCTGTCAAATAAATAAATAAATAAATCTTTCAAAAAAATCTTTTTTAAAAAATAAATAAATAAAAAATGTACTGTGGTTCCATTTGACAAACATTTACTATCTGCCCTGTGCCGGGAAGTGTGCTCAGCACGGAGGTTTTCAATGATTAAGCTCATGAGCCGTGAGACACTGAGCAAGAAAAGTCAACCCCGTGAGCGGCGGGTGATACGTTAGTACCTGCTGCACAGGGGGGTTGCAGGGCAAGCACCCTCTCAGCACAGAGTGAACGCTTGACGAGCAGGTTTTGGTGGTATTACTACTCGATGTGGTAAGTGAGGAAGGTGGTAAATATGAACTATTAGGGAAAGTGAATGCCCTCTGGAGAGAGCAGCGAGGCCACAGTAGGCTCTTCTGAGCAGAAATGAGATGTAGCTGATCCTGAGCTGTGAGACAAGTTCCCTGGGGAAGAGACACAGGTAGCAGAGGGAAGTGTGGGTGACATGATGATGTTCCTGCCCTGTGTGACGCGCCTGGACCTCATGCTGCCCCGCTCCCCTCTGTAGCTCGTGTGGGTCTCTCTCAGGCACTGCCAACCTGGGCTTACATGCATGTGCTTCCAAGCCTGTCTTCCCCCAAGACTAGAGTGCCTGAGGTCTGGACCTATGGGGTCAGCCCTTAGCACAGGGGCATTCACAAGGGCATCCTCTTTAGAGATTTGTTAGTGACTGAAAAACACAGAAGCATAAAAAAGCATGAAGCATACAAGCAGTGGTAAAGAGTTCTGTCAGCAGGCACGTTGGGCAGACATGGGGAATGGCAGGGATCAAAGCTGGAAGTTAGCAGTGGTGAGGCCGTCAAAGGCCCCGTGTGGTGGGCAGGGGATTTCTCTGGATGGCTCAGACGAGGGTGGTAGCAGTGAGAGGGACGAAATGCAGGAAAAAGAAAGGATCAGTCCCTAAATGGATTTGTGGGGGTGAGGGGTTAGTGGAAGCAGTTGGGGATTGCAGTCTGCCGCATCCTGAACTGGCCTCCTACTTTTGGATAATTTACCATGTTTGCCGAGAGTCGACAAATACTTTTTCAGATGGGGCCTCTGACATTCTGCCGTGGTTGATGGGTTTCCATCTTGACTTCCTGACATGGACCATACTTGTATTGGTCAAGGTTCTCCAGAGAAACAGAACCAACAGGTTATATATATACCAATGTATATACATATATATACGTGTGTGTGTGTGTGTGTGTGTGTGTGTGTGTGTGTGTCTGTGTGGATGTGTATACCGAGAAGGAGAGAGAGACAGAGATTTATTTTAAGGAATTGGCTTATATGATTATGGGGATACAAGTCTGAAATCTGCAGGGTAGACCAGCAGGCTGGAGACCCAGGCAAGAGTTACAGTTCAAGTCCAAAGGCCATCTGCTGGTAGAATTCCTTCTTGCTCAGGGGAGATCAGTCTTTGTTCTATTCAGACCTTCAACTTATTAGATGAAGCTCACTCACATTATGGAGGGTAATCTGCTTTACTCAAAGTCCACCAATTTAAATGTTATTCTCATCCCAAAATACCCTCACAGAAACACCCAGGATAATGTTTGAACAAATATCTGGGCGCGGTGGCCTAGACAAGTTGATGCATTAAATTAACCATCACAGTACTCTAGAAATCAGCCACATTCCTGACATGGGCAGGCCCTCTACAGCAGTGATACTCACTCTCTCTCTCTCTCTCTCTCTCCCTCTCTCTCTCAGTTATTTTCACACTCCAACAGGGTCACTTTGGGGAAAACTTCAGGGGATGTCTCCAGCCCTGTGTTGCCCACATAGGCCACACCATCCATTGTTCTCTCCTCACCCCAGGGGCCAGGACATATCTGTAAGGAAGCAATTTCTGTTGTCCTATCCTCAAGTTCACTTATCCTTTCTTCTGCCTGCTCAAATCTGCCTTTGCATCCCTCTAGTGAATTTTTCATTTCAGTTATTGCTTTTTTTCAGCTCCAGACTTTTTTTTGCTTGATTCTTAAGTTTTCTCTCATCTTACTGGCATTTTTATTTCATACATAATTTTCTTCACTTTCTCACGTCTTCCTTTAGTTCTTCAAGCATCTTTAAGACAGGTGTTTTAAAGTCTTCATCCAGTATATCTGCCGTTAGGTCTTTTTCAGGGACACTTTCTGTTGATTTATTTTTTTCCCCTTTGAATGGGCCACACTTTCTTGTTTCTTTGTATACCTTTTGATTTTTTTGTTGAAAACTGGACATTTGAATCTAATAATCTGGTAACTCTAGAAATCAGATTCTCCTCCTTCCCCAGGGTTTGCTGGGTTTTGTTATTATTTTTAGTTACTGGTTTTGTTGTTTTGATTGTTGTAGGCTGTCATTGTGCTGAGGATCAGCCTGAGGTATAAACTTAACATCTTCTCAATTCTTTTCTAGGCACATGCTTTCATTTTCTAATTTCCCTTGAAAAAAAAATTTTTTTTAAACATCCTAGTCATTAATGTCTGTCTCCCAAAAGGAAAAAAAGAGAAAAATGAAGGGTGGTGGGCACCAGCCAGTAAAATTTCCAGCAAGTCACTTCAGCTGGAGGGGGAGGGGCTTGCAACTATGGCAGGAGGTGTGACAGCCATGGCAGCCACCTCTTTGCACCTTCTGTGATCAGAAGCCGCAGTCAGTGTCAGAGCACAGATATTTGGAGAACAGGATTCCTTTTGCCTGCTCTGGCTCTTGCAAGTTGTGTGCAGTCTGCTCCAGGAACGCATGCACAGCTGCCTGCCATGTGGCTGGGGATGGGGGTTGGGGGGTGGGCAGCTGCTACTGTGCTAAGAGCTAAAATTGATCAAAATTCACTACAATTTACTGTCCAAGTCTTCCCTGGAATTTACAAGCCTTAAACAGACTCCAGAGTTCCAAGATAGTTACATCAGACAGATTCCTCCAGTGCAATTGTTGTCTAGGTGGGGAGAGAGATTCCTGGTGCTTCCAATGCTCCATCTTCCCAGAACCCCCTCTTGTATTTAGTCTTAGAGGATTATTTGGTTCACCAGATGGACTGAAAGAAGAGGGCATTCCAGGCGTTGGGAAAAGCATGTGCAAAAACTGTGACAAGAACGGGTATGAGTCGGCTAAGGAAATGAAGAGAATTTTAGTACGCGCATGGGACAATGGGAAGAGGGGGAAGGGGAAGGAAAGTAAAGAGAGATGGAGACAAGAACAGTCTTTGGCTTTTGTGGTAAATAAATTCTCATGGCAAAATTCCTGCTGCTGTGAAATTCAAAATTGTATTCAAAACATAGAATATACAGTGATCAACCAAAAGCCCTGCGTTTTGAAGTGTTAAGTAAATTTCTTTTGTTCAGCTTTTCTAAACACAGCTATAAACAGAGCTAAAGAGAGCTTGAAAGGATGTTTTGAATTTTTTGTTAAAAGGGCAGAGTCAAAAAATTTTTTGCTGTTTTCAAGGAAATTGTCTTCTCTGTGCTTTGGAAATGGTGCCTACCACCTTACATAGTTAACAGAAGTGGAGGGTCCTGTGGTCCCAACATCTCCTGGGCACAGCAGCTTCTTGGGAGCCTCTTCTGAGGCTCCTTCCTGCAGGTCCTCTGCCTTCCTCACCTCTGCTGCCTCCAACATTTCTCCTCAGTAACAACCTAACAGCCCCACAGCCTGTTTACCCACTACCTAAACAACCAAGGAACTCCATGGGGGAGGCGGGGGATGGTGGGTAATGAGAGTAGTCTGCATTCCATTTTATGGGCAATACATAATACACGTTAAGGACAATACATAATACATAATACACAAGCTCCAACTGGGCATTTAGTTCAACAATAGCCCCCAAGGTGGGTATAGCCCCACAGCCAGCACTATCCAACTTCTGCCCATTCTGTGTGGCACTTGAGACTTTTCACAGCACTATTTTTAAATAATAGCATGCCATCTGCCTCTTTAAGAAGTATTAAGGTCTGTTCAATGAGGAACATATTTAAGGGCATTTAGGCACTCTGAGTCAACTAGAAAGTTCTATTAACTAGAAAATTCCATCTTTCAAAGAATTCAGAAAAACAAAGAGTTCATTGGAATCTCCCTAAAATAAGTCTTCGGTTTTACTTCCCTAAACTCCATCTAAGAACTTGGAGTTGCAGCAATAATTTCACCTTAACCTAGAGAGCTGTTCATTCCCTTGACAATAATTTATTTAGCGTCTACTATGTGTCAGGCACTGTCCTGGTTGTAGTGGTTCAACTTCACAGGCAATGCTCATAACCAAGGAGCAGGAGCTTATGTGCACTCAGTGGAGCAGAATGGAGAGCCTGCCCAATGGAAATAAAGACCCCAATGACAACAAACAGGGGCTATCAATTTAGAGCTTGCCGCAAAAAAGGGGTCAGCCCCCATCACTTGCATTTGGCAGAGACTCAAAGGCAGGCACTGGAGCCAGAAAGCTTTATAGTTGAAAAAAAAAAAAAGGAGGGCTTCAGGGGTGCTCTGCTGGAGGCTGTTGGCAAAGGGAAGCTGGAAACAGCTGACTAGAAGCAGGGCATCTGTATGTGATTGGCTTGGGATGTCTTCAGCTTTCTCTGGCTAGTCCTGAGTTGGAAGTGGGGGCAAAGAATAGGAAAGTTGACAGTCATTGACCAAGTCCTGACTGTTCTGGGCTGATTACTGCAGAGGTTTGTGGTTTCTCTTCCTGAGCTGGTTGCTGCAGAGGTTGTAGGTCAGAGTTCCATTTGTCATTATTGTCTGGCCATTGTCTATTTATATATTCAGTCTCTCAGTACACACACATCCCTGATTTTCATTTTCAGACTATTTGAGGCATTCATCACACAGGACATAAGCCAGAGGCAAAACTGGGTTAAAAAGTGAGGAGTGGAGTTGAGCACAGTGATGGACAGACAGCAAACCCTGGAGTCCACGGTTCTATCAGTGAGGCTGGGAGACAAGTCTGGGACGTCAGACTTCTGTTTTGGCTCAACCTCAATTCCTTTCAATTCATTCTGTTCACTCAACAATATTTCTATTGGTTATTTCTGGGTGAAGAGTTGTCTTCTGTTTCCTCCATGATGCTTCCCCCAATAACCACCACCTGTTCTGATGTGTCAGCCGTCTCTCCTCCCCCAAGTTTCTGAATCTCCCTTCCTCCAGTATCTTAAATGGGTTGAATGGTGTCTTCCCCTGCCACAAACACCAAAGCGGGGGAAAATATGTCTACATCCCAATCCCTGGAATCTGTGACTATGACCTTATTTGGTAAAAGGGTCTTTGCAAATGTACTTAAGTATCTTAGGATAGGCTTATTCTCAATTATCTGGGCAGGCCCTAAATCCAATGAGTGTCCTTGTAAGAGTGAGTCAGAGGGAGACCACACAGACACAGAGGAGAAAGCAATGTGAAGATGGAGGCAGAGATTGGAGGGATGTGGCCACAGACTAAGGAGCACCAAGGACTGACTCCAGGAGTCACTGGAAGCTGGGAGAGAGGCATGGACTGGATTCTCTGGTAGAGCCTCTGGGGGGAGCATGGCCCTGCTGACACCCGGATTTAGGACTTCTGGCCTTGAGAACTGTGAGCGACTAGATTTCTGTTGTTTTAAGCCACCGAGTTTTGTGGTGATTTATTACAACAGCCACAGGAAATGAATGGTATTACAGAAGAAGAAAATGGGACTCTGAGAGGTCAATCCACATAGAGCTCCCAAATCCCATAGAGCTAAGAAGGAGGAGAGCCTGGACTGCAATTTGATCTTTCTGACCCCAAAGCCCACACTTTGTCATTAAGCCATACTGCCTCCCAAAAGTTAGTACAAATAAAAATTCTAATTTGCAACCTATTTTCAAACTACATTTCCAGGAGTAAGATGACAAAGTCAGGAGTTGAACACCTGTCATGTTCTGAAAATGTACATCATAACCACCTGGGCTGGGTAATTTCCATCATGCCACCCCAGCGGCATCCACTTGGCATCCTTCTCTGCCCTGCTCTGTCACCCAGGAGGCCGAACCCTCTAAACTCATCACCCAAGTGCCCTGTCTCCTGGCTTCAGGTCGGGTGAGAGGAGAGAGCAATTGGCTATTTCTTGCTCTGCCTCCTCTGCTCTGCCTGCAGTTTGGACCCTCACCCTCGAACCCACCACTGCTGGCTTCAGTCCTCTCTGGTTTCAGCAGTGACAGCTTCCTGCCTCTCCCCCGTTGGACCTGTGTATGAGTGGGACTGGTTCTCTTCTTGCTTGTCCCAGAGTGTTTCATCATCTTAGCTTGGTTCCCTTAATTCTGCCCACCCTTTCCTAAGCACCCTCATTCTCTTCCTTGAGTTAACCTTCTGAGTACACCATTTTTCCTGCAGAATGGTTGTACTGTTCATAAGTTTCTTGACCATGAATGATCCCATTGAAGCCTGAGATCTGGAAGTGCAAGAAAAAGTTGCTAGACAGGTGGGGAATCCCTTTGGGTGGATCTTCCTGTCCCGCCCCCCAGCCATGAATTCTGCATGAGGAGTGTGGGCTCAGCTACCCTGTCCTCCTTCCCCAGGTAGACCCACCTCTTCTAGATAGAGCCACCTTCCAGGAATTTGGGGCTGGGACCCAGAGACTGCTATTCTTCATGATGGTGCTGACGCAGAAAGTCAAGCAGGTACTGGGGTCTGGGACCAGTGGTCCACATGGCATGTTGTAACCTGGTCTGTACAGAAAGAGAGAGAGAAGACTGAGGGGATGCAGTGAGAGAAGCCGGTGTGAGAGAGATCACTCTAGAAGGGATAGAGAAGGAATCTAAACACTCGACTTTTCAGTTCTTGGTTCTAGACCCTTGTGAAGCCCAAGTGGCCTGTCTTCAGGCCTTCTGATCTCCATTTTCCTTCTCATAAATCGCCCCCTTTTGGTTTGAGCCAGTTTGAGCATATCTCTGTTGAACCAAATTTTCCCTGGCAAAGACCCATTTGCCACATGACACAAAGGTTAAACTTGACTTCCTGGGGAGAACTCCACCTAAGGATCCCATAATAGGTAAGCAGGTGTGAGGCCTTATCTGCATCTATTACGGGACCCATATGGCGCTCACACCTAGGAGGTGCAAGGATGCCTGGACATCATGGTGTTCCCCGATCCTGAGGGGCGGAGGCCTGTGTGGCACCCTGCCCAGGCTTAGGCTACTGTCTGGAGGTGGAGGGGAGGGCGGCTGCTTGTAACAAGGGCCCAGCAGTGTGTACCAAAGGCCTAAACACTGTGCATACTCTTATCTGAAGGTCATAATCAGGCATGCAAAGGTGTTATTCACAAGGGTACTCTTCCAGCACTAATATAATATCAAAAAACTAGAAATAACCAAATTTCCAACTATCAGGGATTAGTCAACTAAATTGTGGGACAGCCATTTGACATATTATAAAGCAGCCACTAAAAAAAAGCCTTGGGGAAATTTGGTTATTCATAGGAAAAGATGTTCATAATATATTAAGAAGCAATATCTGTAATAGTTAAAATGCAGAAGCAACCCAACTGTCCACTGACAGATGAATGGATAAGCAAAATGTGGTATATATATATATATATATATATATATATATATATATATACACTGTGGAATATTATTCAAAAAAAGAAGGAAATTCTCTTATAGGCGACCACATGGATAAACCTTAAGGACATGATACTAAGTGAAATGAACCGGTCACACAAAGACAAATACTGTATGATTCCACTCACCTGAGGTTCCTCGGGTAGTCAGATTCATAGAGAGAGAAAGTAGCCTGGTGGCTGCTGCAGGCTGCCGGAGGGGTGGGGAGTCCCTGTTTAACGGGGGGAGTGTTTCAGTTTTGCAAGATGAAAAGAGTTCTGGAGATGAATGGTAGTGATGGCACAAGAAACAAATGGGCTTAATACCACTGAACTGTACACTTAAAAATGATTACTATGGAAATTTTCATGATGTATTTCACTACAATAAAAAATTTTGGAAACAAAAAGCAATATGTATGTGATCCAACAATTTCAGTTCTGGATATATACTCAAAAGAATGGAAAGCAGGGGCGCCTGCGTGGCTCAGTCAGTGAGCATCTGACTCTTGATTTTGGCTCAGATCAGGATCAGGTCATGAGATCAAGCCCCGCATTGGGCTCCACACTCAGCGTAAGGTTCTCTCTCTCCCTCTCCCTCTGCATCCCCCACCCCACTTGCATGAGCTCTTGCTGTCTCTCTCTCTCAAAAAAAAAAAAAAAATTGAAAGCAGAGACTCAAACAGATACTTGCACACCCACGTTCATAGCAGCATTATTCACAAGAGCCAAAAGGTGGAAGCCCCCCAAATGTCCATGGATAGATGAATGAACAAAACATGGCATATACATGCAATGGGAGATTAATCAGCTTTTTTCTACTCTTTTGCTCATATCAGATCTTGTCTCTCCCTTCTTCACCTTCACCAGAGGATAACATCTGTTCACCAACAAGTCTAAGCCCAACTGATAACTCCTCCAGGAAGCCTTCCTTGACCCCCCCTAGACTGTGTTTGGAACTCCTTCTTACCTCCATAGTCTCCCAAGTCCCCTCTATGTGGCACGTCACACAAACCGTGAGCAACTTGAAGCAGTAGCAGGTCTCATCGCGCCCAGCTTGGGAAGGAGCTTGGGTTAGCTGAACTGGAAGAACCCATCTCCTACTTGAGCTGGAGCTGGTTTCCTGAGGGAGATCACCCAGTGCTTGCAGCTAGGTGTGCAGCTTCATTTCCACCCCATTTGGAAAATGATGCCGAATTTCTATTTTCCTAAAAAAGGGAGATGAATCATAAATCTAGGAGTTTTTTCATCTTGCTTCTTTCTTTCATGATATCACGGTGAAAGCAGAAATATTCTGGCAGAGGCTGTGCTCCTGCAGGGGAATAAAGTTACGGTATGGTAGAAGACACACGACCTGGGATTCAGATCTGTGGGGATAAATCCTAAAAGAATGACTCCACTTCTCTGTGACTTAAGTTCCTCATTAAATTTCAGTGATAATCTCTGACCAGACCGCTTTGCAGGATTATTGTGGGAGAAAATGAAAAATAATGGATAATGAAAAGATGGAAGAAAGGGAGGGAGGGGAAAGGATGGACAGATGGAAAGAGATAGGGAGGGCGGAAGGCAAGGAAGTGAAGGGGGATGATGGACGAGAGAGGGAAAGAAGAAAGGGATACAGACAGTGCGAGGTGACCAGCTGTTTAGAGAGCCAACTCCAGGGCCCAGCAATATCGGAAAAAACAACAAAAGACTGGAAGTCCATAGTCCTTGCCTGAACTCTCCAGAAGCCCTCATAGGGGAAACAGGGTAGAAGTCAGTTGGATCAAACATGTTAAACTTCACTGTCTCTGGCGCCCAGTTTCACCATCAAAAATGTAAATTCAATAAGATAATTAGCATTCTAAACTGACTTGATTCCATTATTTTTTTAAAAGATTTTATTTACTTATTTGACAGAGAGAGAGAGAGCACAAGCAGGTGGTGTAGCAGACAGAGAGAGAGGGAGAAGCAGGCTCCCCGCTGAGCAGGGAGCCCGATGCAGGGCTCGATCCCAGGACCCCGGCATCACAACCTGAGATGAAGGCAGTCGCCCAACCGAGCCACCCAGGCGCCCCAATTCCATTATTTTTTAAGATTTTATTTATTTATTTGAGAGAGACATCACGAGCGGGAGGAAGGGTAGAGGGAGAAGCAGACTCCCCACTGAGCAAGGAGCCCGATGTGATACTCAATCCCAGGACCCTGGGATCATGACCTGAGCTGAAGGCAGACACTTAACCGACTAAGCCACCCAGGCACTCCAACTTGACTCCATTTTTTAGCCTTTATTGAAAATTGATCATTTTGAAGGGAAAACATAACTTTCTTGGCAAGTGACAGGTCTGCATTTGTCCTGTATTTGAACTTTATGTCAGTGTTTTTCACCTCAAGAGCAGGGAACCCATCATATGCCCACATAGTAGGTCCTCATCTCTGTGCTAATTAATTAAACAGTTAACAGATAGTAGGGGGACTGAAAGCTGATAATGGATAATGAATGCCTCTAGTGCTATATTCTTCCAATATTTCTTATACTTCTGCTACATGCCAGGAATTGTTCTAGGTGATGGGGGTACGGCAGGGCACAAGTATTACAAAATGTAACCCCACCTGCCCCCCCCCCAAAAAAAACCCTTACAAAATCTTACCAGAAGCTGGGTCCATAGATTTGCCTATTTGAAAAGAAAAAAAGAAAGGGAAGAAGCAAGGAAAGACTGCACTGCCTTACAGTGCAGATTAGGACGTAGAAGATGGGTTCATTTTGAGCTTTCTAGCTGTGTGACCTTGGAAAAGTCACTTGACCTCTCTGCCTCAATTTCCTCATCTGTAAAATAGGGTTAACAGAAATATCGAATAAAATTGTTGTGAGGATTAAATTAATTAAGGCACATAATGTGCTGAGAATAATTCCTGGCACATGTTGAGTACCCAACAAAGGCTGGCTATTCATTGCTGTTGCTGTCTTAACCCCGAGTGCGTCACCCCACAGATTTGTTTCAGCTCCGCTGTAAGATGGGGGATAATTGTAACATCTCCCTCGAGGGTAAAGTTCAAGTGAGAGAAGAAAGTGGAAGCGCTTTATAAATGGGGTGTTTAAATTGGGACTCAAAGCCTCTAGGGGCTAGCTGTTCAGGGTGATGAGGGGTGACGAGGTGGAAGGTGGTAGAGAGTCACGGGGACTGTGAGCGGAGTGAGATGCCAACACCGAGCTCCAGGGATTGTGGTCATGCAGATGTTTCCAATGAAGCCACAAATCCAGATTTTTATGTAAGACCTCCAGTTTCTAAATGTTGGCAATTAAGTCAGATTTTTGTTAAACACTTTGAGAGCCAATCAAAACAAGGGTGCCGGCTGCCAATCTGTGACTTGTTATAAACTTTTACAACTATTACTTAATAAACCAAGGTGGGGGGGGAGAACTATGAAAACAGCCGATGTAATAAACCAGCTGAAAAGCCAAGAAATAACTAACATTAGTTGGGTGCCACGTGTCGTGCACATTATTGCATTTCATTCTCTCAGCAATCCCAAGAGCTAGGCATAAGCATCCCCATTCTACAGTTGGGGAAACTGAGGGCCGGAGATGCCTAAGGTTGTGACCTGGTGAGTGGCTCGTGGGGTTGGATGCCATGTCTTTGTGACTCCCAAACCCAAACTCTTTTCAGTCTGACAGGGTGGTAAGATGAGCAGCACAGTCTCACCTGAGCCCACAGGCCCCCGGACTTCACTGCAGAACTAAAATGCCAAAGGGAAACCTACATGAAGACCATTAAAGTAAACCGTGATTGGACATTCGGCGCCTGAATCGGCCCTCACCTAGAAGAGGGTCTTGGGCATTAGGGTACCCTTTCAGTGAGGCATGTGGACCTGGATCTAGTATATACTGGAAGAACTAAGCAGATACTTCATTCATCCAACAACTATTTCTTGAGTGCCTACTCCGCGCCAGACATAATATTAGTGTTGGAAATATAGTGAGCAATGGAAAAGCAACACCTTTACCCAGTCTTACCCTAGGGGGAGAAAGAAAAGCAAGTAAACACAATAACATGATTTTAGGTATAATAATTGTCGGAAAGAAAAATAAAACAGGTTAAGAGGATAGAGAGTGGTTGAGGAGTTTATTTTATTGAACACATTTTTTTAATTAAGATTTTCTTGACTAGGTAATACATTCACATATTTTAAAAATCAAAATGATAAAAAGATATACCTGGAGGGACACCTGGGTGGCTCAGTTGGTTAACTGTCCAACTCTTGATTTTGGTTCGGGTCTTGATCTCGGGGTCACGGGATGGAGCCCCAGTCGGGCTCTGAATTCAGTGCCAGAGTCCTCTGGAGATTCTCTCTCCCTCTGCCTCTGCCCCTCCCCATGCCCTCCCCCCTCCCCCGGCTCATGTGATCTCTCTCTAAATAAATAAATTTTAAAAATCTTAAAAAAAAAAAAGATATACCTGGAGAAGCCTTGCTCCAGCCTCTGTTTATCCCATTTCCTGGCCCAGTGGGTCTCAAAATCCAACCTTCTGGCTGGCAACCTGGGAACTTGTTAGAAGTAGTTTTGGGCTCCATCCCAGACCTACTGAATCAGAAGCGACAGGAGTGGAAGCCAGTAATCTGTGTTTAACGAGCCCTCCAGGTGATCCTGGTCCAGGCTGAAGTTTAAGAGCCGCTGCTCTAGTCTAATAAACATTTTTCTTTATTTCTCATGTACCCTTCCAGGGCCTCTTTTGTAGATACAACACAAATATTCATTTTTTGTTTTCTCCCTTCTTATACAATTACCCTTCTGCACCTTAGTTTTATTACTTAATATATTTTAGAAATCTTTCTGTTCAACAAAAAGTTCATTATTTTCTATACATCCTTATCACTCCATTGTGTGGACGCACTATAGAATATTTAACCAGCTCCCACCTAACGATGGTCCGCTATCGCCACCTTTCACCATTACGATGCGCCATTCTGCAACCAATAACCTTGTGCACGTGCCATTTCACATTGATGAAAGACAGAGGATGGGTTCCTAGAGGCCAGATGTAGGAGTGAAGGGTAGCTGAATTTGGGAATTTCATAGCTAGTGTTTGCTGCTCATAGAGGTTTTTGCTGTCTCAGTCACAATGGATGAGAACGTCTTGTTTCACCACAAATTCACCAACAAAATGCGTCAGATTTTTGCTAATCTGTCGGGTAAAACATTGTAGCCTGGTATTGTTTTAACCTGTATTTCTCCGGCTTGGAAGGAAGTTGACCATCTTTGCATATGTGTCAGGGTCATCTGTGGACTACCCATTCTTGTCTCTTGCCCATCTTTTTCTATTAGATTGACGGTCTTTTTCTCCTCTATTTCTAGAAGCTTTGTTTATATTAGGGGGATTTGTCCTTTCTGATATGAACTGCAAATAATTTTTCCCACTTTGTCACTTGCCGTTTGACTTCATGGAGCTTTTTTTGCTTGTTTGATTTACTTTTGTTTCCAATTTTTAAAATTAAACCTAACGTTTAGTGTTTGAAAATCTGAATTTTGTAACTCATCCAAAATCAATTACAAGGCTCACTAGGGCTTGTCAGAAGCAAGTGACCAAGTCCTGATGAAGACAACTGAGACCCAAAACACGATACTTTTGTCTATAATATTTGTATACAAACATTTATGTAGTGCATACTATGTGTCAGAAACAAATAAAATGGTTTATTTTTTTGAGTTGTATATTTTTTTCCTACAGTATTTCATTACAAATATTTGCCGCTGTATATAATTATATCCAGTGGATGTAATACTTTTCCATGGATGGGGCCAGAAATACAACATACAATGCAGGGAATAATTTTTTTTATTTCCCCAAAGAACACATTGCTGTAAGAACCAAGCACTGATTTACAACTGAAATTCTGGAATGCAGCCCATTTGCAGGTTCCAAATGAGTGGTTTGGTGCATTTTATGTCTGCAACTCAATGCTCAGCTCTGTGAAGGCAGAGACCAGGTCCCCGACAGTGCTCACTGAATACTTCGGAGAACAGCTTACTAATTGACTGATTATGGAGAAGGTGGCCTAGGTGCATCAGGTCTGTCAGTGTCGCACCTGCACACAAGCTGTTCTCGTGGTCTGGGCTCCTTCCCCGTCCCTAGTCTCCAAAGCCTGGGCCTTGGGAAGCGGGGCCCTTGTCACTTCTGGGTCACGGCCCCCCGTGCTGTTGGGCCTGGAGGGACCATTTCCTGCAGATGAGGAGTAGACAATTGGCCAGAGCCTGAGAAATGTCTTGGAGTGCAGAGTTCATCACCATCTGGGCTGGCCCAGCCCCTGTGACCACAAAACCCCCTGTGAGCTCAAGATAACCCTTCTCTCTCTGAAGCTTCTGGGAGGAGACATGGCAGAAAAGAGAAAATAAACTCATATTTCCGTTTTACTTATTTGGACTTCCAAACCATGGTGAGGTCAGGGTACCATGAATCCCCATTGGTAGCCTGAGGAAACAGACTCAGAGAGGAAACAGGCTTGTTTATGGTCACAGAATTAACAGAGACCTGGTCTGGAATAATAACAGTAACAGCTAACAGCTATTGAGAGTTTGCCACGGCCCGAAACTGCCGAGCTGTTCTAAGCATGTGCATGACTGATGTGGTCCATTAAAGTCGGTGTGGCCACAGCAGGAAGCAGGAATGGGGCTTGAAAGAAAGATGTGTATTATGCTCAGAGATCCCAGAGAGGGGGCTGCTGCATGTCACAGGGCAGGGCGACAGGGGAAAGTACCAGTGCTGCTCAGGGGACAGAAAAGAGTGAGGGAGAGCCTAGGCCAGAGCCTTTGGGCTCTCGGGGTGGTCTCTGGTTGCTCTGGTAGCCTGTCCTGGCATGACTTAGGGCCTGGTGTGTGAGGGTTAGGTAAGGAGGTGGGTAAGGGGGTATAGACTCAGGACTCACTGGTTTGTATATCAAAGGCAAGCTCATGGGTAGGGTGATATTGTCTTTGGGAATTAGCTAGCTCTGGGAGGGGCAACTTCTTCCTGGGTCTGTAAAGCCCCCAGAAGCCAGAGCATCACGAATATAAGAAACTGTAGTTAATGTAGTTGGCCCTGTAATGAATGGATGCCAAATAGACAAATACAGCATCTAAGAAAATACACAACATAGTGCTTTTCGTGAGCAATGCTATCGAATGCTCATAACTGTCCAACAGTTATTAAGAGGTGCTCAGCATCATTAGCCATTAGGAAAATACAAATTAAAACCACAAGGAGATGCCACTTCGTACCCACCAGGATGGCTATAATCAAAAAGACAGACAGTAATAACTGTGGGAGCGGATGTGAAGAAATTGGAATCTCATACATTGCTGG
The DNA here is from genome assembly GCF_009762305.2 of Zalophus californianus. Lineage (NCBI taxonomy): Eukaryota > Metazoa > Chordata > Mammalia > Carnivora > Otariidae > Zalophus > Zalophus californianus. The sequence goes on along the minus strand of NC_045598.1, from coordinate 42,590,897 downwards.
CAGGAGTTAAAATGGTGTATCCACTTTAGAAAATAGTTTGGCAGTTTCTTAAAAGTTAGACATAAATTTATGTTTAATGACCTAGTAATTTGGCTTGTAGATATCTACTAAAGATAAATAAAAACATGTGTCCACAGAAAGACTTGTATGTGAAAGTTCACAGCAACATTATTTTGAAAACAAAATGTATGCTATGCATACAATGCAATATTGTTCACCAATAAGAGGAATGAACTAATGATAATATGCTACAAACATGGATGAACTTAAAAAATATTATGCTAACTGAAAGAAGTCAAATGAAAAAAAGTCCACATTGTATTACTCCATATACATAAAATGTCCAGAAAAGGCAAATCTATGGAGACAGGCAGCACATTGGTGTTTGCCTGGGGATGGAGGCGGGAACAGGGATTGACTAAAGATGGGCATGATGAGTCTTTTGGGGACGATGGAAATGTTCTATGATTGCATTGTGCTGATGATTGCACAGCTCAGTACATTTACTAAAACCATTGAATTGTATGCTTAAAAGGGATGAATCATACAATATGTAAATTATGCCTAAATAAAGATTAAAAAAAAAATAAAAGATAAATAGGAAAACCTTATGCTGGGTAGTTATGAAACATACATTAAAAAAAAAAAAAAAACACCAAAAAGTAGGGGCACCTGGGTGGCTCAGTTGGTTAAGTGTCTGACTCTTGATTTCAGCTCAGGTCATGATCTCAGGGTGGTGAGATCGAATCCCGAGTGGGGCTCTGCACTGGGTGTGGAGCCTGCTTGGGATTCTCTCTCTCCCTCTCCTTCTGCCCTTCCCCACTCATGCTCTTTCTCTCTCTAAAAAGAAAAAAAAAGGAAAAAGAAAAAGAAATCAAAAAGTAGAAATCCTTTTAGCAAACTAAGAATAAAAGAGAACTCCCTTAATCTGATGAAGAGTATCTACAAAAAAAAAAAAAACTAAAACAATAATAATACTTAATGGTAAAATGTTGAAAGCATTTCTCTTTAAGATCAGAAACAAGACATGGATGCCCACAAATCATGGTTTTTCATTCAGCTCTGTACTAGAGGTCTTAACCACTGCAGTAGGCAAAAAAAAAAAAAGGAAGAAAAAAAAAGTTATAAAATGTATAAGGACTGAAATGGAAGAACCAAAGTTGTCATTATTTGTTCATGATATGCCTGTGTACACAGAACCCCTCGAAGTATAAGAGAATTTAGTAAGTCAACGGGATACAAAATCCAGGTACAAAAATCAATTTTATTTCTATATACCCTCAACAGACAGAAAATGCAATTAAACAGGATACTATTTACAACAGCATCAAAATATATAAAGTATATAGGACTAGATCTAAAAAAAAGATATTCAATACTTACGGAGAAAAATGATAAAACTATTGAAACAAGATCTAAATAAATGTAAAGATACACCATGTTCATGAATTAGAAAAGTCAGCATCATAAAGATGGATCCAGTTTATTTAACGTCAGCGGGCTCAGAGGAGAGTGGTCTCCAAAGATCTGAGCCCCAAGCACAAAGGGGGCAATTTATACACTTCTACTTCCACATACTTGGCACTTTTGGCGCGTGCACCAAGTGGGGCAGGGAGAAGAACATGGATTCATGAGTGCAGGAAGCAGAGCAGGGAAAAGAACCCGGAAGAGCCCTGAGCAAGGACTGGGACTCTGCTGGCTCGCTTGGCCATCTTAGGACACAGATTTTCCTTATCAAGACCTGTATGAGAAAAGTAAAAGTACACAACTTTTAGAAATTTACATAGAAAAGCAACTTTATTAGGGTAGTAAAGATTTTTTTTAAGATTTTATTTATTTATTTGAGAGAGAGAATGAAATAGAGAGAGAGAGAGCATGAGGGAGGGAGGGTCCAAGGGAGAAGCAGACTCAATACTGAGCAGCAAGCCCGATGCGGGACTCCAGGATCATGACCTGAGCCGAAGGCAGTCGCTTAACCAACTGAGCCACCCAGGCGCCCCAAGGGTAGTGAAGATTTTTAAAAGAAGACAAAAACAAGGGCACCTGGGTGGCTCAGTCAGTTAAGCATCTGCCTTTGTCTCAGGTCATGATCCCAGGGCCCTGGGGATCGAGCTCCCTGCTCAGGGGGGAGTCTGCTTCTCCCTCTGGCCCCCCCACCCGCGCGTGTTCCCTCTCTCTCACGCACGCGCTCTCTCTCTCTCTCAAATAAGTAAAATCTTTTTTTAAAAAAAGAAGACAAAAACAAATCATAAAAAAAAGACATACATTTGATTACATTAAAATTACATCTAAAGACACAGATAAGCCATCACCAGGGAAACTTTTATAAAAAAAATGTGTTAATATCCAGATTATAAGAAGAGCAATATGAAAAGACAAACAACCCAATTAAAAATGAGTAAAAGAAATGAACAGAGGGCGCCTGGGTGGCTCAGCTGGTTAAGCGACTGCCTTCGGCTAAGATCATGATCCCAGGGTCCTATGATTGAGTCCCACATCGGGCTCCCGGCTCAGCAGGGAGCCTGCTTCTCCCTCTGACCCTCTCCCCTCTCATGCTGTTTCTCTCTCTCAAATAAGTAAATAAAATCTTAAAAAAAAAAAAAAGAACAGAAATTTCACTGAAGAGGAAACACAGATGGGTCACAAAAACATTAAAATGTATTCAATTTCAGCAATCGGGGGAATGCAAATATACTCCATAATGTAATACTATTTCACACTTACCAGATTGGCAAGAGTTAAAAAGTAATTAATACCAAATGTTGGAGAGCATGTGGAGCAATGGGAACTTTCACACATTGTGGATGAATGCATCAATTGGTAAAAGTAATTTGGAAAACAGGTGGTATTACCTAGTAAAGTTGAACATCTGCATAACCTAATGACCTAGTAATCCCACTGCTATGTATGTAACCTAGAGAGTCTTGCACATGTGCATATAAACATTCAAGAATGTTTATAGTGACATTGTGCATAATAGTCAAAAATTGGAGAAACACAAATGTCCATCAACATGATAAATAAATAATACTCCATTCATACCACAGAATGCTGTGTAGCAAAGTAAAAAAAATAAATTACAGAGGGTGCCTGGGCGGCTCAGTTGGTTAAGCCTCTGGCTCTTGATTTCAGCTCGGGTCATGATCTCAGGGTCATGGGACTGAGCTCCACATCAGGCTCTGCGATCAGCAGGGAATCTTGCTTGGGATTTTCTCTCTCTTTCCCTCTGCCCCTCTGACCCCATGCTCGCTCTCTCTCTCTCTGTCTAAAAATAAATAAGTAAATATTTAAAAAAATAAATTACAGCTACACTTAATGACACTGAATCTCAAGAGCATGATGTTGAGTGAAAAAAAAGTCAATGTGATTCAATTTATGTAAGTTCAAAAATAGGCAAAAGCAAATAATAAAATCTATACAGAAAAGCAATGAAATGATAAGAAACAAAACTTGGGATAGGGGAAAATAAATAAAACAACAACTCTTTTTTAAAAAAATCAGCACATGAGATGGTCAAGACATTTAGTTCAAGGTGATCTTAATTGTGGCATCCTAAGATTTTATTGATCATAGCTTGGGGCCAAGGGAAACACACCACCTCTTTGCTAGAGCAAAATTGCCCTGACCCATAACCCCCCTCAAAGTTTGGATGCTGTCAGTGCTCAGAGAGTCAAGGCAGCCTTACTGACCCCAACAGGAGTCAATCCCTGATCTTGACCTCTTGATTCTTGAGCCAGTAAGTAATGATTCTTAGCACTGTTGCCCATATTGTCATCCTCAAGTGCCACATTCACCATCAATCAGTCAATCATTAACAAGCTCTGGATTTAACGATGAGATAAAATGAGATTTAATTACAAGTCAGAGCCAGTTTATTTTTAACCTTAGGTAAGTCCCTTTGCTTTGCCAGCATCTCTTCCCTCCTGATCAGAGTACTTGATCCTTTTGAATACATACCTTCTGCAGAGGAACAGAAAAATTTCACACTTCCCAGAGCTACGGATGTGGATGTTACAGGGGAACAGTCTCCTCTCCCCTGACCTTGGGAATTTTCTTGGCTGGTGGGGTTAGGTAGAACCAGCTCCACTAGCCAAGAAGGTTTTGTTGAGCTCTACTCTGTTGTTCCTGGAGTAAAAAAGGAGAGGATTTGTGTTTATTTTCCAAAAATAAAATTAGGATATAGACTATGCTTTTTAAAGAAAACCTCCCTCAGAGGTTCTGCCACGGGCCCCAAGAGGTGGTGCTGCACCCACTCCCTCCCAGAGCGGAGAATCACTCAGATGGCTGGTCTGTGGTTGTGCTCAGCTCTGGAACATGGTCTAGGTGCCTGAGAAGATCCAGGAGGGAAGAAGGTTAATGAGCTGCTCTCCTCGGCTCCTCATGCCTGCCTTCGCAAAGGCTCATCTCTGGTCTGAAGATTCTCCATGATCACTGCAAATCCCTCTTTAGCCAGGCTCTGACTGAAGGGTTCCACTGGCCAGCCATCTGCGGCATGTTTGCCTGCAAAATCAGCCCCCTCCCCTTCCACCAGCTCTAAGAAAGGGAGATCATCCAAACACAGGCATGTGGGATGATGGCGAGAGAACTGTGTGTATCTCAGCTTTCCCGACGGCCAGTTCTCAGCAGGATTTTCCTTACTGTTGCCCAGATGAGAGTTTTCAGGGGTCACCACCCACCCCTAGGTCTAGGGGTGAGCAGACACTATGGGAGAGAGGGTCTGGAAAAGATCACTGAGGGCCAGTGCCTTCCTCCCCTCACCCTTATCCCATCAGTTGTTTGAAGCCCTCCTGCTTCAAAGTGTGTCCCCAAGACATCACCTAGCTTTTGTTTGTGTTTCTCTGGGAACAAGGAGTTGACTACTTCCAGAGGGAGCCCATTGTATCTTCAAACATTTATGGTTGTCAGATTCCAAAATGCTGAGGAATCAGGCCTTAGAAATAGTGATGCAGGGGGAAGGAGGGAAGGTGGAAGAGCTTTTGAATAAATTGTTCTTTCGGCTTGAGCTTTCTTAACTGAGGTCTCTATATCTTGCAGCCATTTACTGAACAGTTACTACACGCCAAGCCCATTAGTGGTTTTTCACGTAAGATTCTAAACTTCCCCAACCACGATGAATTCAGTATAATTAATATTCTCATTTCAGGGCGCCTGGGTGGCTCAGTTGGTTAAACGACTGCCTTCAGCTCAGATCATGATCCTGGAGTCCTGGGATCGAGTCCCGCATCGGGCTCCCTGCTCAGGGGGGAGTCTGCTTCTCCCTCTCACCCTCTTCCCTCTCGTGCTTTCTCTCTCTCAAATAAATAAATAAAATCTTTAAAAAAAAAAATTCTCATTTCATGGACAAGGAAATAGAGAGTCAAAGCCGTGAGACAACATGCCTAAAAGTTGCACAGCTAGTTAATGGTGAGACTGGGGTTTAAATCCCAGTCTCTCTGGCACCAACCCCCTTGCCTCCACCGTAATGTTTGCCTGTCCCACAGCCTCTTTGTAGCCTCATGAAGCAAGGAGTCATCTTTGAGTTGAAAAAGCCAAGAAGACTCAGGGAGGTCAAATGACTTCCTGATTGCATTCCTCAGTGTCAGAACATGAAACTAAATCTTTGCCCTTCTCCTGACTCTGTCACCCTCTGCCCAGAGCCTCCACACATCACCTGCTCTCATCTTGATTTTTTCCAGAAACCATGGCTCAGTCCATTTCTTGTTCAATTCCTTAATCTGATTCCCTAACATCTGTGGTCCCAATGGCCTAAGACCATTCTTTCCCCAGTCACTGGCCACTGTGGTTCTGCAGACGGCTATCCTGTGTCCCCCGTCCTGCCTCCCCCATTCAGCAACCACTAACCTCAGCACATTCCCAAAGGACATGAGCACCAGGCAGCCAGAGGCAGCACAGAGCAACCTGGACACGGGTTGCACAGGAGGTGGTGGCTGTGGAGGGTCTGACTCCAGAAGACGGTCTACTCAGTTACTGGCGTGCAGCTTAGGGGGTGGAGGCAATTCTGCACCACAAAGGAGATAGAGGCTGAAGACTAACAGCCAATGACAGGATTCTTTAAGAAGTGTTCCTGGGTTTAGGGAGGACTGAGGAGGAAGGGAGAGACCCCAGTTCTGTTCCTGACTTGGCACCTGATTTCCAAGTGGCCCTGCCTGGGCTTCTTTCCTTCTCTGAGCTTCAGAGAGTAGAGCAGAATACCTCTGGGGCTCCCTGTGGGCTCTAAGCCTGGGTTTAGTGGCTGCGTGGGCCCAAACAAGTGAGACAAGGTGGGCTGAAAAGGAGTGAGAGATCACATGGACCAGATGTGGCCTGCAGTCTCTTCTGTCCCTGCGGTGGGGCAGGGTGGGGGCAGGGTGGAGGCAGGGGGTGGGGTGCAGGTGCCTGCTGGCATAAAGGGGAAGGGTAGACATCAGAGAAGGCAGAGCAACAGGGAACCTCAAGCAGCTGATCCTAAGTTCCAGAGCAGCCTTATAGGAGATGTTAGGCAATTTACACAAGAAAGAAAAGAAAGCCAAGGTTAAGCATGATTTGCCAAGAGGTGAGGGACAAGGACGATGTGCTAGACATTTGCTGCGTCTGCACAGTATATCCACTTTTGTAACTGCTATCACACACAGCTCCAGGATTACCATAGAAGTGGCCAGTTTAAACAATGTGACCCTGCCCCCTACCCCTAATGGCCACAGGTGATTGGTCCAAGCCGGGCCAATCAGAACCTTCCCTGGAAATTTTGGATTTGGAGTGAAACAGAGCTGCGGGTAGACATGTTTCCTCCACAAGGATCAGTGCAGTAGCAGAAATGCTCCAATTCTCCATTAGAGAAAGAATAATACAGCACAAATGTCATCACCAAAATTGTAGGCTCAATGAGAGCACAGACTGTTGTCTATTTCTGTTTATTGCTGTATCCCTAGAATATGCCTGGCATGTAATAATAATGACAGTAATAGGGACATGTATATAGTGCTTACTATGATCAGACAACTGTCCTAAGTGCTTCAAACGTGTAATTCACTTAATTTCCATAACAACCCTACAAGATAGAACATTATTATTCCTGTATTCCATATGAGAAAACTGAGACTCAGGTTATCTTGTCTAAAGTCACATAGACAGTTGGTCTGGGAGCCAGGATGCAAACACAAATCATCTAGTTCTGGAGTCTGTGCTCTTAAGCGCTATTTTACACATTACGTCTTAGTAAACATGCTGAATGCAGAATGAATGAATGGATCAGGATGCAGAAAGGAGAGAGAGAATTCGGCCGACAATTGAGTACCTAGTTCAGATGGTCTTTGCAGCCCGACTCTGCTTTTGCCCACAGGTTCTGTGAAAGTCTCACCATCTCCAGTCTTACAAACAGGATTGGTTCCATGGACAGCTAAAGGGTCCTGTGCTTGGTTTAATGCTCTGCTGTCACCGTCTCTGAATTCTTAAATTTCTCTGAATTTGTGGTTCATAAGCAAAGTCTGACAGGCCAATGGAGCATCATGTGAGCAGAGAAGGCAGGTACGGTATAAATGTCCCCCGCAGTTTCTTGCCACTCTGCTTGTATTAGCGTCTGTGGTGCTCCGAATTCGGTTAACTGGCAACACATGGAAGTTCAGCAAAACTCAAAGCCAAGTCCAAGGAAAGCATGTTATGTCTATAACATGGCTGGATCCCACGACCCTGAGATCAAGACCTGAGCCAAAATCAAGAGTTGGACGCTTAACCCACTGAGCCACCCAGGTGCCCCTGCAGTGCCAGTTTTAAATGCAAATATAAGAGCATTTCTCTTGTATGCAGAGTCACCAAAATTACACAATTTGTATTTAGTAGTCCATACATATATATTTTGTTCTTAACCAGAACAGTGGAAACACCATATAAAACTGACTCAGTGATCTTTGTTTCACCTCTTGATTCTTATACATTCTACCAGTACATTCTCTACCTTTGGCTTTACTGGTGGGTAAAGAAGGACTGAGAAGCAGAGGAACTATATGGCCCTTTCCTTTCTCTTCGATACCATTTTCAGTATCGGTGGTGGGCTAGCACAGGGAAGTTACACCGTTGAGAAAGGATATATAAGGTTCCTTGACCGTTTGCCTTTCTTAGAATGCCATCATCTTCTTCCTGTGTTCAAAGCAAGTTCTGACTTGAGGAAAGCATGGTTTCTCGTGGCTGACAACACCCCTGCTTACTCAGTTATAGACGCGCTCAGTGTCAAGTCTGCTTGAGATTCTCGGCCTCTCCCTCTGCCTCTGCCCCTGCTCTCTCTCGTGCTCTCTCTCAAATATGTAAATAAATAAATCTTAAAACAAACAAACAAACAAACAAACAAACCCTGGCACTGCAAATATAAAGATGAATGGGAAAATTCATGTGCATAATCTAAATTTTTAATTTGTATTATTTGAGAATGACATTAAATAGCACACAAAAAACACCATAATAAGTTGAGAAAGAGACCAAGGAAGAAAGAAAAAAAGCTTCGTATTTTAGGACCTTTAATGCACTTTTCTACTGCTTTTTGAACAAAAATCTCCACATGTTCCTTTTGCACTGGGTTCCACAAATTATGTCATCAGCCTGCTTATAAATTCCTTTTCTACCTAAGCCAGTTTGATTTAATTTCCTGTTATTTGCTAACAAGAGCCCTAATTCGGAATCTTAATTTGAACTTGGCGGGGGTTGTAACTTTACACTTTGCTCCAGCTATTGTATTCAAATGAATGGAGGTGTGATGCAGTGTAAAGAATACGGGCTTTTATAGAAGCAGAAAAGAGGCTCAGAGATGTTTACTAATTGGGGCAAAGTCACAGAGCTTCCAAAGGAAAGATTTGAGAGTGGAATCTGGTTCATTGTGACTCTAGAAAGTTCAATAGAACTTTCTGTGATAAGGAAAATGTTCAGTAGCTGTACGGCTCCATACGGTGGCCGCGAGCCATATGTGGCTATCGAGCCCTTGAAATGTGGCTCCTGGAACCAAAGAACTGAATTTTAAACTTGATTTGTCATTAATTTGAATGTAAATAGTGTAACTAGTGCTACTGTATCAGACCACCCAGATCCAGAATCTGTGTCCTCACCCTGTAACCCAGCACCAGAATGATTCCGTGAGTGTTTGTAGAGGGGCTGGATTGCCCACTGGTTCCCTCTGGTGCATGGCTCTCCGACAGAGCCTGGCACGTAGTAGGTGCTCAACAAACAGCAGCTAAGTAGTTTCATGGGTGTTCAGGCCCAGTATCTATAGATGAACAGTCTGGACAGGAGGGGCTGGAAGGCGCCACGAGAGTCACTTTACCCCCGTCTGAGGCAAACATGAGAAAGGACCAGCCTCAGTGGAGGTCAGGACAGCCCCCCAGTGACTCACACTAGCAGGAATCCACACCAAGATGCGTAAGATGTCCACAGAAAACCTTCCTGTTTTCTGGACCCAGCCTGTAGTAGGCTGGGAAGGCTTGTCAGGGAGGAGGTCAAGGCGTATGTCTCTAGAAAGCAGCCAACGAACCCAGAGCTGTCGTCGCCATAACCCAGCTAGGAGCTCAGACAGCTCAACCCAAACTTATTTTAATACATGGTGGAAGGGGTGAGGTCCCAGGCCCGCGGGCCACTCCAGCACACTTCTCCGTGGCAGGTTCCAGAACCAGCTCTTGCACCTCTGAGCTGGGCGCCTCTTTCAAAACAGGCTCTCCTCTTGCCTCCCCCTTGACCAGCACCTCCTTCCTTGGGTTAACTCCTGGCTTACTCGGGTCTCTGACTAACTGACGCCTCCACCAGGAAGCCTTCCTACCTCTGCCTCCCCGGGGTTAAGTTGACCCCTCTGTTGGCGCTGGAGAATCATCAATCATTAGCAAATAAATCTACTTCACTCTGTTCTCATAAATATTTCCTTGTCAGAGCCACTTAGAAGGGAGCCAGGGTTAATGCGCAGGTGGCGACCACAGAAAGGCCTGAGTAGGAGGAAGAAAAGGAATGCTGTATCTGGGAGAGTCGGGGAAGGCTTCAAGGAAGATGGAGCACTGGATCTGTGCCTTTGGAGTCGGGGGAAGGACATTCCAGGCAGAGGAAAGAGCACGGGCGCAGGTGTGGAGGACGGAGAGAGGTGCCGGGCTAAGGGACTTGCAGGGGGTGGTGTCAGAGGAGCTCCAGGTCTGTCGAATGGGAGGGGGTGGGATGCCGGAGAGGTAAGCAAACGCAAGCCCTTGAGACCCTCAAACGCCTCCCTAAGGAGCAAGGACTCCATCCCGGAGGCTGGAGCGTTCCAAAGTTGTGTTCCCCAATCACTAGACCCACGGACGTCTCTGCAGCAGAAGAGGGCTGAGAGTCTTAACCCCACTTGGAGAGTTCCTCCAACAGATATTAGTATCGTAAAACTAAATAGTAAAACTAATAGGAGCTCCCTGTGAGTGTCTGCAAGGCACCAGGCAATGCTCTGAGCACTTAGCTTGCATCACCATGTTTGATCCACATCACAACCCTATCAACTAGGTGCTGTTGTAGTATTCCTATTTTATAGAGAAGCTAAGCAATTTGCCCAAGATCACATAGCTAGTAAGCAGTATACCTAAAATTTGAACATGAGCAGTCTGACTTGAAACTGTCCTGGAGTAAAGAACCTGCTTGACTTCGTTTCATCCAGCACTTCCCAACTTGTTTTTAATTACTGAAAAATATTTTGCATATCTAGTAACATTGTAAGACAATTGATTCTGTACAACAGGGAGCTATTAAAGAGTTCTTATCTAGGATCCTTTCAATTTGATTTGCAAATATCCTAAGCTCATTATCAGTCACTTACACTTTAGTGTGAATTAGTCCTTTCTTAGAGTCCCCTCAATTTTCTTACAAGCTTCCTAAGGGCAAGTACTCTGTCAACTCATTGCTGTGTCCCCAGCACCCAAGACGGGTGGCATGACATGGTGCTATAAAAAGGTTTGCTTGAATGAGTTGTAATCTGGCCTGTTGAAGACAGTGGGAGCAGTGGAAAGAAAGACCTGGAGTCTGGGAAGTAGGGGGTGGTATTGTCAGAATGGGAAGGACAGGAGGCAGGAGCCATTGTGGGGGCACCATGGGAGGGGTCGGAGTCTGGGGGCTAAAGTGGAGATCAAGACTCACCTACATCAATGGTATGGCTAAAGGCCAGGACTGGATATTGATTAAAACACAAATCCAAATATCTACTCAGAATAGTTTCTCTTTTAGACAGTAATTAAACCAACTGGTTAACTGGAAAATGAGGCATTCCTTGGAGGTGAAGGTGTATCAGGAAATTCTTGGCTTTAAGAATCAGAGTTGGAAAAAACACACCTCTCGGACATGTATCCACCCTACCCTCACTCCCCCAAAGTTATTGGCAAAGAGCAGGGCCTTCGGAAGTTTGGCTTGTTGAACTAAGGGGTCCTTAGAAAGCACTCAGCCCATTTCTCTTTTTTTTTTTTTTGAGACTTTTTATTAATTCTTTTTTTCAGTAGGCTCCATGCCCAACGTGGAGCTCGAACTCACAACCCTGAGATCAAGAGTCACATGCTCTACTGCCTGAGCCAGCCAGCCCGCCCCCCCCGCCCCGCCACTTCTCTCATTCGAAGAAGGGCAAGACAGGTCCAGAGAAGGTGAGGTCACAGAGCTCGTTAAGTTGGGACCAACACCCAAGGGTCCCCTCCCGGTCAGGAGCTCTGCACGTAGCTTAGGGCCTGCACCCCAGCGTCCTCTGCCTGGACCAGCAGTTCCTTGGCCCCACCCTCTCCATCTTCTTCCTTCTCCGCTGTCAGGGAAGGCAGGCCCCGTGCACAAACCCCTACCACAGACTGCGCTCCCTGCTGCCGCCTGACTGCCCCTAATGAGATTACAGACTCCCAGGGAAACAGACTAGAGTTAATTCCCTCTAGCTTTAAAGGGCAGGCCAGGCCACGAGAAAGAGCAAAAAGAAAACCTTTCTCAAAAAACTGCTAAATGTGGATGATGATCCTCACAGTCCTTTCCCTGTTGGGCCCGGTGCGGTCCAGCACTCCTTTCACAAATGATCTCAGGATGGGACGCCGCACCAGCCCCAACGAAGTAGACGCCATTATTATGTTTGTCTTATGGATGGGGAAACTGAGGCACTGCGTGCTTATATGGCTTGCCCAGCGTCACGCAGCTGGCCAGTGGCAGAGCAAGGACTTGAATAGTCCCTTGGTTGTGTCATTTTTAAAAATAATAGGCTCTGAGAGCCTACAGAGTTCCCAGCTTCAGGCTTGAAGTAATCGTGAGGGATACACATCACAGGGAATGGCAGGCCCCGAGTCTGAACCCAGCTCCACTGGACTCAGATCCTACATGCCCCACAACACTGCTAAGCGCTTTTGAAGCCATCTATCTGCTCCTGGGGTACTAATCAAACCAACACAGGCCTGAATTCCACTCTACTACTGTGAGCTCCGTGACCATGACCAAGGGACTCTGACTCCTGGGGTCTCAACCTCCCTTTCAGTAAAATGAATGTTGGAATTTTAGGGTTGTCGGGATGACCCCTATGACTCACACAGGTCAAGCAGGTGAACAGGCCTGGCACACAGCGCATACCCCTTGCCTCAGTTTCCTCATCTGTAAAATGATACTCACAGTACTCACTTGTCAGAATTGATATTAGGATTAAATGCCTTGATGCAAGTAAGTAATGTGCTTCTAGAACAGCACCTGGTACATAGTAAATGCTTAATTTATGTTAGTGACTGCTAGTATCTTATTGCTTTGCCACAGTTCTTTCTGGAATAAAGCGGGGGTAAAAATCAAACCAACCAAGCAAGTCTCTGGGCCCCTCCCCTGTTTGAGAGGTGCACTTGGCTTTGAGGTCCAAATCCCCAGACCACGTGGCCTGCTCTAATTTCCCAGGCCCTAATCTGTTTCTGGCTCCTAATGATGCAGCTGGTAATAGGATTGTGGCTTCCCTCTGGGGCAGCCATGCAGGCCATGTGCCCACCTGCCTGCTGAGCAGCCAGAGCCCCTGGCTGGGACCCTGTGCCCTCAGCCGGCCTCACGTGCGTGGAATGGTGCTGTGCCCCGTGCCAGCAGGCTGGGCTCACCATGGCGCCCGGCGCCACCCTGGCACGAGGGAAGGACGTGTGCAAGCGAAATGGACTGCTCATCCTGTCTGTGCTGTCTGTCACCGTGGGCTGCCTCCTCGGATTCTTCCTGAGGACCCGTCGCCTCTCCCCACAGGTCAGCCACCCGGAGCAGAGCTTCTCGGGGCTCCCCGTCGAGGAGGGGTATGTGGGCCTGAGGGATCTGAGAATCTATCGTACTCCATGGCTCCCTGGCGACATGACAGTCAGGGAGTCACTTGGCCTCTCTGGATCTGTCTTCTCATCTGTAGCATGGGTGTGATGAAACCCTGCGGAACTAGGGTGACAGCCGGTAAAATGGCAGAGGGAGTGGTTACAGATGGCATCACCAGGTAAGTGAGAGGCCAGGGCGTCTCATCAGGACAAGCACAGGGTGAAGAGGATGGCAGCAGGAAGAAGGGGCTCAGGCACCAGAGAACACCTCCCACAGCAGCTCAGATGACGAGAGACCCAGGAAGGGTGTTCCAGGCAGAGGTAACAGCAGGAGCGAGACCTAGGGCCATAAAAGACTTGGGTGTGTGTGGAGCAGACTGTTCACAGCAGCTGGGAAATAGCCCGTGAGGCAGGGGCTGGAGCCCCAGCGGCTCTCAGGGGCCCAGCACCGCCGCGAGCCGCTCCGGGCAGGGCAGCGAAATGGTCAGATCTCAACTTGGAGAGATCACTCTGGTGCTGAGTGCAGGACGAGGGAGTGGTGGGACAGGCAGGGGACCGGGTGAGGAGGTGGAGACAGGGGTGACACCTGACAGCAGGATGGACGGGGCCCATGTGAGAAGTGTTTCCAGAGAAGGAACCCTCTGGATGTGGTGGCGGATTGGGTGCAGGGCCGGGAAGCAGGGCCGGCCGCCGGGGTTCTGGACTGTGTAACTACAAGGGTGGCAATGCCTTGCCTGAGCAAGGGCCCCTGTCCCTCTCAGCACCCATCTCCCACAGGACAGGGAGGGACACTCCCATGGCACTGGAGAAAACACGATTCTGACCCTTGTTAAAACAGTAAGGGACACTTTGTTCAGGACTACTGGGATAGGTGTTAAGACCCTGGGAATAGGGGAGAGAGATCAGGCTCATGTCCGAACACAACAAAGACAGCAGACAGTTCACTTAGAGACAGTGAACATAGTGAGGGGGCCAACTGAGAGAACATTGCTAAGAGGAGATGTGGAGGGTAGAGGGATTCTTGCTGAACGTAGAGAGGGGGCATTCTCACTAACCTGACGTGGCAGGATTTTTGCTATAATTGGGCCAGGCAGGCCGAAGACGAGGCCCAAGGATGAGGCCTGGCCGAAAAGAGAGCCCCGATTAGCTAGTCTCATGTTTGTTCGAGGAGAGTCTTTGTCAATGGGCTCCTGGAAGATCCCCTATTTCACAAAATTCCTCTCCCTGCAGCTCACCAACACCTAATATGACCTACACCTGGGGCTCAAGCATCAGGTTTCATCTTCCATGAAAAGGGAAACACCCCCCTCCCTGAGAACTGAGCCCCTATTACAAGGGTAACACTGTTAAGCCACTCTTGGCTATTAAGAGAGAGACCTGGACTCTTGGAGGCAGCAGAACCTTGAAATTTGACTCTACTCGGAAACGGCTGTGTGGCCCTTGGCAAAATCCTATCTCCTCTCTGGACCTCATTTTCCTTATCTGGAGTGGGGGGCACTATATGTCTATTAGAACTGTCGTGAGAATAAACAAGGACTCATCAGTGCCAGGCATACAGTGGCGCTGAGTGGCTGGTACTTCACTCCTCCCTCCCTTATCTGCCTGTCCAAGTCCTACCTGTGTCGAGAGCCATCTCATAGTCCATATCTTACAAAAATTCTTCCAGACCTGCCCCCACTTGAAATAATCTTCTACTCCCATGCTCACCCCACGCTCAGCCTTCCCCTGTAGCCAGCTGCTGACTGTCCCGCTTCGGAGCCTTTTGTGCAGGTGTCTGGCGCTCCCAGCAGATTTTGACTTGCTGAACATCACATGGGCTTTCATGAGCCAAAATGTGAGTCTAGCTCAGGGCTTGTCACAGAGAGAACCCTTGCCTCTTTGCTGAATTAAATGGGCAATGGCACAATCTGCAATCTTTCTTTAATTTCCCTGAGCAACAAAAAATATATTTCCTGCAGGAAGATTATTTTGTGAAAACAAATTGGAATGCTTATTATTAAAAGCCAAGCTCATCTGGGGCCTCCTTTGCCAAAGCTGCCTGCCCCATCTGCTTGGAAATGCAAATGTGTTCCAGTCTGGATTAACCGACCAGATAAACCGAAGAAAGGATGTGGAGTCTTTGATCAGTTATTTGGCAGGAATTGGCTTTCTCAGCATCTTACTTTGAAATCC
Source organism: Zalophus californianus (assembly GCF_009762305.2). Classification (NCBI taxonomy): domain Eukaryota; kingdom Metazoa; phylum Chordata; class Mammalia; order Carnivora; family Otariidae; genus Zalophus; species Zalophus californianus. The sequence goes on along the minus strand of NC_045598.1, from coordinate 42,575,490 downwards.
AGGAGTTGTTTCTATGATCTCTGCCTGTGACTCAGAAACTAAACCCTCCTTATTTTGTAAGCTTATGCAACAGGCAAAAGTTGTAAACAATTTGCAAAATGGAAGCATGTCCTACTTGTGAAAAGAACTTACAAGATCACAGATTTTATCTTTGGAAATAGTATCTCATGTAAAAACATAGATAATTTTGAGGGGTCCCTGGGTGGCTCAAGCGTCCAACTCTTGATTTCGGCTCAGGTCATAATCTTGGGGTTCTAAGATTAAGCCCCATGTGGGGCTATGCACTGGGCGTGGAGCCTGCTTGGGATTCTCTCTTTCCCTCTCCCCCTGCCATGCACGTGTGTGCATGCTCTCTCTCTCCCTCTCTAAAAACAAATAAATAAAAATAGAGATCATTTTGAGAGCTTCAGTTAAACCATGGTGAATTTACAATTGCATTCATTTTCCTTTCCTTCTTGGAATTCCACTAAAACTATAGTAATGGAATTTTTTAAAGATATAGACTCCCAAGAGAATATAAAAGGAGACAATTGAGAAAAGAAGTTGAGGGAGTACCATAAATTAGGCAAAGATGGGAAGTGGATAGAGCTGAATGACCTCACTCAGCAGAGCACAGAAAGCTAAACCCTGTGTCTACAGAAGTAGATGCCATGTCAGTTTGGCTCGGAGAACTCCAGAAAGGTTCTGCACTTGAAAGTGCACAGAGCTGCAGGAGGCCAGGTGAAGCAAGGAGGTGAAATCAGGGACATTGATTGGAATTTTGTAACTGGGGCACTTAGGCTGTCAGTCCCTTCCAGTTCATGTAATCAGGGGACACTTCATCCGCCCATCTCTACCACCCTGCCGGTGCCTCACAGAGAAGCTTGACTTCGGGAAATTCGGTCCACCTGTGTGTGTTGGGGGAGGGGAGGTGATGAGGCACATGTGTCACACAAATGAGTGGACATCTGCCTTCGAGTGTGGGATCCCCATAAGACTGCTCTCAGCTGGGCTTAGGCACATCCTCACCCCCTAGTCGGAGGTGAGAAGAGACTTCTCACTGAGCCTCAGAGAAAAGATCTCCAAATCCTGCTATAAAGGGGATTCTTCCCCCATCCCATTCTATCCAGAGTAAACAAGTCAGACTGTCACCCATCACCTTCTGTGAGGAGCTATCACCTGACAAGTTCCACTCGTGCACACACAATTTCAGTGCCTCACACTTACAGCCGAGCAGAAAGCCAGAGTCAAAGCTTCTAACAGAAAGACAGGGACTAAACAAACCGAAAAGGGTCTCTAATGAAGCAGAGACAAAGCAGGAATTAGAAGAAAATTTTTAAAATCTTGTCTTAAGTTTTTCCAAGATGTGAGAGAAGATACAGTGACTGTAAAACAGAACAGGATGCAAAAAGAAGGAACAATCCGAGAACAAGAAAGAATTTTTGTGGGGTGCCTGGGTGGCTCAGTTGTTAAGCGTCTGCCTTCGGCTCAGGTCATGGTCCCGGGGTCCTGGGATCGAGCCCCGCATCGGGCTCCCTGCTCAGCGGGGAGTCTGCTTCTCCCTCTGCCTCTCCCCCTGCTTGTGTTCCCTCTCTGGCTGTGTCTCTCTGTCAAATAAATAAAATCTTAAAAAAAAAAGAAAGAATTTTTGGAAATTAAAAACCGACGAGGCAAGATAAACATGTCAATAGCTAGGGTAAAGTTGCAGAAGTCTCCCAGAAAGTAAAACAAAACAAGATGAAAATAGAAGAAAATTAGAGGTGTCCAACATCCAACTCTCTAATAAAAGAGTTTTTGAGAGAGCTAACAGAAAAAATGGGGAGAAAAATTTCACAGAGCATGTAAGAAATTTTCTCAGAAGTGAAAAATATGCACAGCACTATGAATTTAAAAAAAAAAAAAGAAAGAAGAAACTCTCATGCCATGGTACATCACCATGAAAATTACAGAAAATCCTTAAATGGTTCTGAGGGAATAAAACAAGTCTCCACTAAGGAATAGGAAGAATGGCTCCAAACATCATAAGCAACACCAGAATCTAGAAGACAAAGGGAAATGCCTTTGAAAATTTAGAGGGAAAATTCTTTCAAAATAAGAATCTTATATATGGCCAGACTAAATATCCGAGGTAAGGGTAGGATAAAGGCATCTTTGCTCATGTAAGGACTCCAAAGTTTCTCTCCCATTCACCCTTATTTCGTAAAGATTTTCTAGAGCATTGCAAATGATAGTAGAACAGGACAAGGGAGCCTGATTTCTGGTCCTGCACTGTCAATGCTAAGTCCTCTCCGTCTCTTGGCTCAACTGGACTAGAAGATCTTTAAAACCAAAATTCTATGAGTTGGGGCTTTTCAAAGTATCAGACCATTAACCAAGTGTTTAGCTTTGGTGGAAGGAAGGAAGGGAGGAAGGGAGGGAGGGAGAGAAAGATGGTTGCAAGTACAAAAACTTAACTTGGATAATGGCCACATAGCTAGTTATGGGGGGGAGGTCAAGAGTAGAACCCCAGTCTATTTGGCTCCAAAGCCGGTGCTTCCTCCGTGGACTCTGCCATCCGCGTGCTACACAGGAGCATGTGGGTGAAACAGTGTTTGAAGACTGTGAACAACTGTGAAGTTGGTACCGCCTGCTATAATCCCCGCTCTTGCTGTATTTTCAGGAAATTAGTTACTTCCAGTTTCCTGGGGAGCTCTTGATGAGGATGTTGAAGATGCTGATCCTACCACTGGTGGTCTCCAGGTGAGGAAGGGGCACATGTTTGGCTGGGAGGTCAGGGCTGGGAGGGGACGGGGTTCTGTACGGATTCGGTAGGCGCCACACTCCTGCTGTGGGCAGCTGGCCTGTGGCCCCAGGTCCTGGGAATAGCATGCTGTGGGGTCTCTGTGGCCACTGGGTTGTGGCATGGGCTGCTGGAGCCTTGGGCTTCAGTGGCACCACTGATTTCCAGCCCATTCAAGGGACTTTCTCGTGACTTGAACAAGTGATTTGGTGTCAGGGGACATGACCTGACTCCCAGGTAACTCAGGGCCAGGGAGGTGAATGCAGCAGGGCATGGGGAAAAGACAACTTTGGAGATACTCATGAGTTGATATCCTGGCTCAGCTGTGCAACCTTGGACAGGTGCCCAGACTCCTCTGAGCTTGTTTCATCTGCAAAATGAGAATAATAACACCTACAATAAAGGGTTATTGCAAGGACTGCCTGAGGCTATACGTATTTGCGTGTGCTAGATGTCGGGGAGGGGCTGGGTTCTTGCTCAAGCATGAAAGACCTTGTATGCCCGGCTAAAGAATTCACACTTTACTCACTGGGGGAGGGCCACTAGAAATCACTGGAGATACCTGTCCCCTACCACTGACATGCTGGGTGACCTAGAGCCAGCCCCTGCCCCTCTCTGTGTAATGAGCTGGCCCCTTCAGGTGGTGTCTGAGAGCCCTTCTTTGCTCTGAGGCTGTGGGTTCGGAATCCTCACCTCCCAGGACTTCTGGGCAGGGAGGGACGTGGACACACCTCTGAGTCCTGTGTGTATGTTGGTGGGAGGGTAGTGGCTCTGTCCCCTGGGGCAGGGTCATCGGCTTCCCCAGCCTCAGCTCCTCCCCGCTTCCCTCCAGGGCAGGGAGGCCAGGAAATGGTACCCTCTGCTCTCCCCCTGGGGCGGGGGGGGGGGGGGGGGGGGTGCTTTGTCAAGTATAGTTCAGCTTCCTGCAGGAAGCATTTAGGTCTCTCAGGACTCAGCCTCCCAAGGATCTTGCTGAAACACTTGCCTCCCTCCCTCCAAAATCTTTCCCTGACTCCTCAGCCCACTCTAGTTGTTGTCTCCTCTTTATGCATCTTTTGAGTCATTCACCGAGTCAGTGAATCAGTGAAAGTCACCAGTAGCTTCTATGTTGCTAAATCCAAAGGACATTCAGTCCCTGCTCTCCGTGACCTCTCTCCATAGCAGCTGACCCACTTGACAGAGCAGCTGATCCCCCTTTCCCTCCTGAATTCCTCCTCGGGGCTGTCGCCTGCTCTCTGTCCCTCCGTCCCAGCCTCTCTTCCTCTACTTCTCAGGACTTCTCTTGTCCATCCTCATGGCTTTGATGGACCACCTGCAGGCCCAACACTCCCAAGTACTCCCAGGCCTCTCGCCTGACCCCCACACTCAAACTACCTATTCGACATCTCCCCTGGATGCTTAACACATGTCTCAAATTCAGCGCAACCAGCTTGAGGTTTTACCCCACAAACCGGTTCCTTTCCCTTAGCTCTGCTGGTCCATAAACGGCGGCTCCATCCACCCAGTTCTTCAAGCCCCCTTGCTAATCATTCCCTTCCCACTCCCACCGTCAGCCAGTCCATTAGTGACTGCGGCCGGTTCTTCCTCCCAAACCCAACCCAGCTTCCTCCCTCCCCCCCCCCCCCCCCCCCCCCCCCCCCGCCAGCTCCAGACTCCACGGTCCCCTCACCGGCCTCCTTGCTTCTGTTCCTGTTCCCCTCCCAACTGTTCTCCACCCTGCGGTCAGAACCACCTCCTGAAAAGCCATGTGGGCTTGCTATCCATTAACCTAAAACCCATCCATGGCTGCCTCGGTGTTTCAAACAAACCCTTCCACCCTTCCCCTGATCTCAGAGGCCCTGCCTGATCCTCCCCTACCTGCACCCCACTTCAAGGCCCCACTCACTCCAGTCCCACGGGCCTTGTAGACCAGACCAACCCTGCCCCAACTCAGGGTCTCCACACAGGCTGTTCCTTTTGCCTGCAACACGCTTCCCCGCACTCTACATCTCTTCCTCCTCCTCTTCCTTTAGATCTCCACCTGCCCACCTGCACATCACCACCTTAGAACGGCCCGCCCCACCCGTCCCTCCCTTCCCCCACCCCCAGCACCAGCTTCGCTCTGCCTCACCAAGCCCTGCTCCCTTTCCCTGCTCAGCACTGACCATATGTTGTCATCCTGTTTGGACTCACTTGGCCCCTTGTTTCTTTAACTCCCATAGGACCGCAAATGCGGTAAAGGCAGACATACTATTCTGCGGAGGTTCCACTCTCCACCTAGCCAAGTGCCCGGCACACAGTAGGTACTCCTTAATACCTGTCAGGTGAGTTAGCGAAGGAGCCCAACAATCATGCCCCGTGCTTTCGGGGCACTTGGCCCTGTCGTGGGCACTGCAGATACAGAGACACCTGAGGGTCAGGCCCCGAGGAGCTCACAGGCTGTGAGGGAGACAGACGAGAAAACACAAGGTTACAGGACAGCTGAACAAGTATGTTCACGGAGGAAGCACAGGACTCTTTTCTTCTTCTCCTTATGATATAAAGCATGCGACTCCTGTCAGGCAGCTTTCCCGACCTTGACCTCTGATCATCCTTACTTCCCCGGGCGTCCCCTCTTACTCAGAACCCAAACACCTCAGGGGCAGAGGCCGGGCCCTTGCACGGACCTGGAGTCACACAGACCTGGGGTCCTGCCCTAGCCCTGCCATTACCTGGCTGTGTGACCTTGGGCAAGTCATTTAACTTTTTAAAAAGTCCTAGAGTCAGGGGTGCCTGGGTGGCTCAGCTGGTTGAGCGTCGGACTCTTGATCTTAGCTCAGGTCTTGATCTCGGGGTCGTGGGTTCAAGCCCCACGGTGGGCTCCACACTGCGTGTAGAAACTACTTTTTTTTTTTTTTTAGATATTATTTATTTATTTGAGAGAGAGAGAGAGAAACAGCATGAGAGGGGAGAGGGTCAGAGGGAGAAGCAGGCTCCCCACTGAGCTGGGAGCCCGATGTGGGACTCAATCCCAGGACTCTGGGATCATGACCTGAGCCGAAGGCAGTCGCTTAACCAACTGAGCCACCCAGGCGCCCTGGGTATGGAAACTACTTAAAAAAAAAAAAAAAGCCCTGTAGTCAGAGTCAGAGGCCTGGGTCCCCAACCTGCTTCCTCCACAAATTATCACGTGATCTTAGGTAAGGCACCCGCACTCTGGGCCTTGGTTTACCCAGCTTACCTAGTGACTAAGGGCCTGTCCGCCTCTCCGAATCCTGGCTCTCAGAGGCCCAGTCTTTCTCCACTAGACGAAAGTGCCTTCTCTGCGCTGGGAACAGAATGTTGTATTAACTTGAGAAAAGCCAGTGTGTGTTCACACATTTCCTTTGTTTATTATACAGTTTGGGCTCGTGCAGAGCAGCTGTGTCATTGAAAAATGGAAGTGCTTTCAATTTCCTACTCAGGGAGAATTAAACCTTCTCAGGGGGAAAATGACACATTTCTGAGCCCCAAACCCTGCATAATCCCTGAACTCGTCTTCTTTTGGCTTCAACTGGTCTGTAATCCATCCATCCATCGGGCGCCCACAGTCCCCTGAGCTCTTGCTCCTGGCCAGTTCAGGGCTGGTGATCCCTGTCCTCAAGGGGCAGCCACACTGGTGTGGGGGGTCATCACTTAGGACGGAGCAAAATCACCAGAGCTGCTTTGACCACTCAGATGTCAGCCTTCACACTGGGCTTACTAAACCAGAACTGCCAAAGGGGCCCAAGTAGGGGATGGTTTAAAAGTTCCACAAGTGTTTGAATGGTTAAGCAAAACAAAAAACCCCTCAGTCTAGTCCTGCATCTTCCCGTTCTTGGGCCTCTTTTCTCTGGAATCCACTCCAAGGCAGCACCTAGCCTGAGCCCCCTCAGCTGAGTGCATCCTCCCGTTGGCCAGTTGTAGCTTCAGGATTCACGGTGAGGGTGGGGAGCCCTAGGTACTGGCCAACATGGCTGAGAATCTGCAGGAGACGCCAGGGGAGGAGCTGGGGCTTTGGAGTCATGCACTGGAGGTGTGAACCTAATCAAGTCTCTCAGCTTCTGAGCCTTAGTAACCTTCCCTATAAAATGGGAAGAACACCCACCTCCCTTTTGAGAATGAAATAAGATAGTGTCCTTGGAGCACCCAGCATAGCTCCTGATATATGATGAATGTCGCCTGTTCTTTTCTGACTCATGAGAGCTTCACCAGGTTTCTCCAAGGCCCAGAGGAGATGTTTCATGAAACCCTCCACCTTGGTTCTGCTGTCCTTTGGGTGACCTCTTCCACCCGCTGCTTACTTGTCACTTCCTCTGGGAAGCCTCTCTGGGCTCAGGCACACTTGGGAACACGGATACAGACCTGCACCCCCGTGTTTGTGGCAGCCTTCGCAGGCGCACGGACTAGGTACCAAGCGTGTCCACATGACACATACGTGTCGCCCTTGCCCAGAGCCATTCCATGTGCCATGGCTGTCGCAGTCACCTCACCCTCCAGGAATTCTTAGTGCCTCTTGCTTTCCTCTGCCCTTAACACTCCTCCAACTAGTCAGAGGACAGACAGCCTTTGCCAGTCTCCTGTTCACACGCAGATCCCTTGCTTCAAGCAGCGCACAAATTTAGCAATTTCACTGACAGTTGGGAGTAAGATCACAGGGAAGGATTATATTAAGGAGTGTAAGCCCTTCGGCCATCTCTGGGTTCTCTCCCTCTCTGCATATTAGTTATCTATTACTCTGGAACAAATTACCACAAACTTAGCCATTAATTATCTACCTCTTTCCATGGGTCACAAGCCCAGGCATAGCTTAGTTGGATCCTCTGCTTGGGGTCTCATGAGGCTGCAGTCGAAGCGTATGCTTAGCTGTGTTCTCATCTGAAGGCTTGGCCAGGGAAACATCTATTTCCAAGCTCATCTGGGTCGTTGGCAGAAGTCATTTCCTGGAGGCTATATGTCTGAGGGTCCAGCTTCTTAACAGCTATCAGTTGGAGGTCACCCTCAGGTCCTAGAGGCTATCAGCGGTTCCCTGCCTTCTGGCTCTCGCCAAAGGCAATGCCCAACATGGCTTTTGGCTTCATCAGGGTCAAGAGAAGGATCCCTCACTCTCCAGTCTTCTGAGACAGTCTTATATAACATAATCATGGGGGTGACATCCCATCACCTTTGCCATATCCTATTAGTTAGAAGCAAGTCACAGACTCCGTCTACACTTAGGGAGGGAGATTATCCAAGGCTGTGGATCACTGGGGTCAACATGGGGTGTGTCCACCTCTTTCCTCCTCTCTCCCCACCTTCCTTCTCTTTACCACTATTCTGAGACCGGCCAGAAATCCTGTCTTCCTTGTCTTTCAAAAGTCACCTCCACTCCTGCCCTACTCCTGGGGGCGGGTGGGTGGAGGTGCTGCTCAGCTTCTGGCCCACGTGGCTCATCAAGGAATTTCTTCTAAACGGGGACAACTCTCTTATCATAAAAAATTCTAAAGAATATGAATTCCTCTATCTCTTTTACAGGAACATCGCAGGGCCTGCTCTATAGTAGGTGCCTAATAAATGCGTATTACATGAGTAAAGAGCAGTGGAAGGGCAGCTGAGGCAGAATTCAGAGACAGTTCAGGACCGACATTTGAACTGACCCTTGGAGGATGATTCAGAGTTGCCTTTTAAAGATGTTTTTGTACTTTAAAAAATTCTATAATTATAAACCCTTTAGAGAATCCAGAAAAAAGATCCTCCTATCATCCCAGAATCCTAATTCTGCCACTGTGATCTTTTCCCCTATAAATGGTTGCTCTATCTTTTTTAGTAGTGAATCACCAGGCCCAGGGCGTGGCCCTTGGCTGACTGGTTCAGAAGCTCACCCTCATCTGAGTCCCGGAGCTGGTGAGGCCAGTCCTCGGACGCTGGCAAGAGGCAATGAAATACACGAAATGCCGATGTATTCATTCACAGAGATAACCCCAGTTGCCAAGGAGGGCAGGTGCACGCAGTCTCTGGCCGGAGCATTTCTCCCTGTAGGCTCGCCACTCAGGGAACCCACTGGGTCAATGTTTGCTGGCAGGATGATCTAGTTTTTTAATTGTATGGCCAGTGTGATGCCGGGTCTGCCATTTGAGTTAATCTCTGGGTCAACCTGGTGGAGTCCCATCATATACGCATTTAATGCAAGCACATTCAATGACATATGCTGTGGGAAACTGAGAAAATAGTTTTTTTTTTTTAAAGAATTTTTTTTAAAAGATTTTATTTATTTATTCGACAGAGAGAGAGAGAGACAGTGAGAGAGGGAAGACAAGCAGGGGGAGCGGGAGAGGGAGAAGCAGGCTTCCTGCAGAGCAGGGAGCCCAATGTGGGGCTCGATCCCAGGACCCTGGGATCATGACCTGAGCCGAAGGCAGACACTTAACGACTGAGTCACCCAGGTGCTCCCGAGAAAAGAGTTTAAAGGAGGCAGGAGGCCGCCCCCATTCAGAGAGCTGTGTTCCTGATGAGCATACCATGCGAGAGGTGGGTGCGCTTCACCCTAAGCCAGTCTCAGTTCCCACGTGCCTCTCAAAGCGTGAGCATCTCCCTGAAGCAGTCGTGATCAGCTGGTGTTCACCTAAAGAAACAGCGGCCCATTTCCCAAGAAAACTGTCTTGAGTGGACTTACATGGAATTATACTCCTCAACTTTATGGGCCACTTAAGGGATCTCTGGGGCAAATTTAATTTTCCTTGGGTTTTGTCTTCTGTACTGACTTCAGAACTGAATGTGCCAAATAAGGGCCTGATCCTCTGTACAGCAGGGAGCCTAACGTCTTCCTCTTGAGGTTTGTACCCCAGTGGCCAAGGTCAGTTTATTTCCTTTCAGGGAAGCTTCCAGCCAGGTAGCTGGAACCGGAGGATTTGATCTTGCCACTAGCTCTGTTGGCTCTGGTTCCTTCCACATGGTGTTGCTGTCGAACACAGGCCCTGTGTGGTCTGGTTCACATCAGCACCCTGCCCCCTGCAGGTGCGTGTCCCTGCTCTGGCTCCTAGATCCCCCGAAGTGCCCGGTCATTGTTCTCAAAGCAGCTTCAGTCATGCCCTGAGTTTGGCTCCTTGGGATTGAGCCCTGGTCCCTTTTTCCTCCTGTTGGGTTAGCCCTGGGGGCTTTTAGCGCCAGCAGATCTTGGTCATAGTATACCCTAGTATACCCTGACCCTAACTTCAAATCGCAGGGAGCAGGGTGTGGGATCTTAGTCTCTTTTCTCCCAGAAGGCCCCTGAGCCTCTCATGCAAACTGAGGCACTTTTCATAACTCTGCATGCAGATCTTACGGTCTCAAGGTCTTAAGGTGTGTCCATCAAACCACAGAAGTCTCTCCTTTCCCCTGGACTACGGTGCTTCTTACCTTGTATTTGCCATTTGAAAATGTTTTCTTTCTTTCTTTTTTTTAAGATTTTATTTATTTGAGAAAGAGAGTGAGGGAGAGAGAGCACAAGCAGGGAGAGCAGCAGAGGGAGAGGGAGAAGCAGTCTCCCTGCTGAGCAGGGAGCCTGATGCAGGGTTCGATCCCAGGACCCTGGAATGATGACCTGAGCCGAAGGCAGACGCTTAACCAACTGAGCCACCCAGGCGCCCTGGAAATTGTTTTCTAAAAATGAAATTGGTTGCAAGGAAATGAGCTATCTCTACCTATGAACACAGAAGCCTCAGACAAAATTTAGAAAATTCTGCCTCCCGGTACATTGGCACAGGAATAGTCGGATGGTTAGGACCTGCCACAGCACTGTCACGTCCTTGAACTGGGGCCCACCTGCCATCGGTGGTGCTTGGGTGGGTCCTGAGCACTTTGCTGCTCTCCGCTCTCTTCTCTGTGCCCCTCTGTGGACTGAGCCCATGCTAATCATTCCTCTTCCACTAGAAAAGTCAATCTGTGGAGGCTTGGGGGCCTTCCTTTCCCATTTTCTCTCAGTTATAGCACCTGTCACTATTCGATCCCTTTTGCTTTTTAATTTATAGTTTACCCCAAAGGGTACTGGCAACTTCCTGTTCCTTTAAGTTCTCAGAGGAGACGTCACTGTTACTTCCACAAAAATAAGTCTATGTGTTTCTTCTTTTTTTCTTTTTCATTCAATGTGATGTCATAAGAATTGTCCACACTGCACCCTCGTCTCCATAATCTTGTTTTCATCTTCCACTCAGGTCAGAGTTTGCAAAACCCTTTTCCTTTCACTCGACACTTAGGATGCTGCTGGATGTCCTTTTGGGGCGTCACTGTGTCCCACGACTCTGGAGTTACCTCAAGTTCTGTTATTTACCACATTCTTGGCCTCAGCCATAAAAGAGACACAATGCCGTCAGCCAATTGACAAAGCCGTAGCCAGCAGGTGCTTTCTTATTTTTATTTTTTGGTGGCCCATCAAGGCCCCAAATGGGCTGGAGTTTGCTTCTGAGCTTGGGAAGTCAACTGCGCCTTGTTTTCACACATCCCCAGACAAGCGACACCAGAAAGCTGGGGTGGGTGGGACCAGCATCTGGATCCAGCAAGGGCCTCTAATTCTCCACTTGTTCTTTGCCAAACCCTCCTCTCCCCTCATTCTTCAGTTTCTTAAACCAGCCATCATTCAAGGGAAACTGAATCCATGTGTTTGTGATTCACTGATGCTGAACATGGCAGAATGTTTTGTAAGCTTCACATCATAGCAAAGAAACCCAAGTGCGTGTGTGGGTTTGTGAGGAACTGTATGGTGTGTATCTTCGCCTCTGTGTATGGTGTGTACGTCTGCGTGTGCATATGCATTCCTGTGTGTGTGTTATTTTCCTTTCTGTTTCTTGTAAGAATTTTCAACTGATTTTTCTTAGAATCAGGAAATCATGTTTGGCCAAAGAAACCCAACACTCCCTTCCCCCCCCTTCCTGAGGAACTCCAGCTTGGCAGAAAACACCCAAACACCCACGTTCTGACTTATTGGAGATGGTCCTGGGCTCCGCAGCCATTGCAGTCTGGTTCGGGAGCCAGTGTGCAGGGGGCAACCGCCCCGGGCTCCCCAGCCCACAGTGAGTGGGAGGGAGGCAGGAGGAAGGAGCAGCCTGTGCTTTCGCTCTGCCCCTCAAGCCATGGGGTGACCTCTCTTAGCAAAGCTCTGCTGACCTCTCTGATGGGAGCCCTGGGATCTGTCCTTGGCCCTCTTGCCCAGTCAGCTGACCGCCTTACTCATCGGGAGGGGGAACATGGCCCAGCTGTGGGCTGCGGGTGGGGTCAGACCATCAGCCTGGTGACTCCAAAAACCTCCCATTTTATCAACCGATCATGGGCTCCCATGCTCTTTCCCCTGTCCAGGTGGAGAATTCCTACTCCTCCTGCAAGGATCCATTCAGCAGCCACCTCCTCCAGGAAGCCTAGAGTCCCAGGCCGGGCTGGGCTAGACCCTGCTTCTGGCCTCTCCCAATCACAGCCGTGACCCAGGGTTCCGTGTTGTCCAGTACAGGTCTCTCCACCAACTGGCTGGAGCTCCGTGAGGACCACAAGCCCATCTCATTCATTCCTGGGACGCACGGCACCCAGAGCCAGTGTTCAACGTGGGGCAGAATGGGAACGTACCAGAGTTTGGGGAGGTGGGGGAGGTTCTGAAAAGCTCCCACTACCCTTCTTTGTGGAGAACCACTGCCCTGGAGGGTCTCTTTTGACCTGGAGAAAGCCTCACTTGGGCCGCCCAGCCTGAGCCCTCGGTGGAGAGACGCCAGAAGCCCTGCTGGTGGAGGGAGAGGAGCAGAAGACCCATGTCCCCTTCTACCCTGGGGCAGGGGGTGGTTCTTCCTTCCTCTGGAGCAGGGCTCCTAACCATGGCATGGTGGCACTGGTCATAACCAGGCATCCCAGGGACGTTGTTCCTCATGGTAGAGAGGACAGTCTGCAACTGTAGACCAGAGTGGTGGTCCTCCGTGGGAACACTCTGGCTCCCTCACACCTGACATTCTTTGCTTTGTGGGAAAAAAAAAAAGGAGTAGGAGTTCAGCTCTCATGGAGTTAGGACCTGGACGGGACCCTTATTACACCTGGGCACAGAGCCTTCCTGGTGGAGAGTGGTTGACTGTGAGCTCTGAGGGCTGCAGTTTTAGTTCCCCAAGCTTTTACTTTCGATTCCGTTCAAGCGTGTTGTTTGCACATTATTTGTGAGCTTGTTATTTGCAAGCCCCAATTAAGCATTGTTCTGGTGCCAAGGGGTCTGGCTGGGAAAGAGGGACCTTCAGAGGGCAGTTGGGGATGACAAGACAGCAGTGTCCCACTAGAACCATGCCTGGCTCTGTACCCGCCCCCCACCCAGCCGTCCTCCTTTCCCACCCTACCCCTGCACTCTGAGCCCCACAACATCTAAAGTGGAACCAAAGAGCTTTGGTCTGTGTAGCTCCAGAGGGCAGGGCTGGGCCCAGAATGGGGAGTTCTCTTCCCTCAAGATGGATTTCATTCTGGCACCGGGAAGGACTTTCTAATAAGCATAGCTAGCCCATATGGAGGGGCCGACGGAAGGTAGTGAGTTCTCTGCCCTCTGAAGTGTGCAAGCAGAGGCGGTAGAGAAATGTGTGCCCTGGGTAGGGGACCTGATTTTAGCCAAATGGGAGTCTGGGCATCCTGCCTCACATCTTAGAAAGAGTTGGCTTGAGGATGGGGGTGTGGCAGAGCCATCTGGGAAGAGTAACTCGGTGCTAACGTGGCACTTGCTGTCAGCTGCTGGGCCTGTCATCTGCTCCAGGGAAAAAGCAAGCCATGATGCTCGGAAGGGCTGAAAGGATTCTCACGGACCCCCAGATGCCTCCTTCCAGCTGCCTTTCTAGTGGACTCCCTGCAGCTGCATCCCGGGGCCAGCTTGGGGGAACCTCCCTGACTGGGTCAGCCGAGGCCAGAGCCCAAGGACTTGGCCATGGGGCTCAGGGCTCCTTCCTGTCTCAGACATCCTAGTGCCAGGATGTTGTGACTATGGGTGTTGTCATGCTAGTAGACCAGGGTTTGAATCTACTTATCGGGTGGCCTTAGCAAGTTGCTTGCACACTTACAGTGACTGGGAGTTCACTACTTCTCAAGGTGGTCCCTTCCACGGCAGAAAGTTATACCTGGTGCTGAGCTGAGATCTCCTTCCCTGTGCCTTGCCCCACCAATCCCAGCATTCCCCAGGTTTGCTCTGCTCCCTGCTCTACAGCCCCTGCCCCCTCAGCTACTTCCCCAGGCCCACATCTCTGTCACCACCAGCTACCTCAGCTGCAAGACACACACCTCCCTCCCCCATCCTTTTCCCAGTAGGTCTCAATGTCAGGGTGGGTCCATGGCCTCCTTGACAAGCTCCCAGGCTTCTGGCCCCACAGGCAGAGGGCCCACCGGCCCTTCAGCAGCCCCACTCCTTACATGACTCAGCAAGCTGGCAGCAAGCCAACCCCAAAGTCCCCTTCCCACATGCTGCTGCTATGGCTCAGCCCCTGCCCCCACCCCGGAGTCTGTCCTCTCCCCAGTTGTGGAAGCCCGGTCTGGCCCAACACATGTCCGTGCTCGGTTTTATCGTGTCAGAGCTGGCCCGTGGTCCCAGCCTGCTGGGCTCTGCGTTGTCCCAACGTCCTCATCCCACACATTAGCCGTTCCTCCCAGCTTCCTGTCCTCTGCAAATCCCATCCACATGCCGTCAGCGGCCTTGGCCAAGCCATTGATGAAAATGACCAGGAAGGGGAGGCTGAAAGAAGACGCCTGAATCACACCTCCAGGGACCCTCTCAGATTCTCTTCACCCAGGAGAGGGCCCTGCCTGAGACAGTCACTCCAAAAAGTTCCTGTCTGTTCCCAAAAGTTCCAGTGCCAACTGTCTCAATGTCACACAGACATACAGTGCCAGGGGTAGTCCCCTAAACCTGGTGAGGGGACCAGAGCTGGTCTAGAGGACTTGCTCTCAGGGAACCCACAATGGGTGCTTATGGTCATTAGAGCAAAGTTGACCTTTTAACAATCTCGTCTAGAATGACACCTTGGCTTAACATCACACACTCCACAAACCTGCACCCAGACCAGGCCCTGGGCTCTGAGGACCTGGAGCTGAGCCAGATCCAGCCCTTCCCTGGAGGAGCTCACAGTCTGCTGCGGCAGGCAGTCTGAGAAGAGACCATGACATCGTAGAGCAAATGCTAATAACTGGAATGTATTGAATATTTATGATGTACCAGGTACTATGCTAAATCTAGATTAACCCTCACCACCAACCATCATTACCTCCATTTTATCCTGCTGTGGAAACTAAGGCACACAGAGGTTCGGGAACTTGATGAGGGCTCCCAGCTATTGAGGGATACGTGTAGGAGCAGGAGGGAGATGCCTTGCCTAGCCAGGTGGTCCCAGAGGGGCCTTCCAAGGGACGTGGTGCCTGAGTGGAGACTGGACAGATGAGCAGCAGTAGGAGAGGACAGGGAAGGGAAGCAGGAGGGGCAGGGGCAAGGGGACCAGGTTCCTTTGGAATTTCCTGCTTCACCAGCACTTATTCCCTGCCAGCTTCCCAGTTGGGCCCTGGAGATTCAGAGGTGGGCATACCAGCAGAGTGCCCTCTAACTAACTGGGAAGCACGGGGTTCCCTCGGGCGGAGGGTGACGTGGCACCTCAAGGTAGGCTTCCCAGAAGAGAGGACATCTAGGCTGGCCATGGAAAGGGCAAGTGGAAATGAGTGGGGTTGGGGAAATGTGTGTGGGGAGATAGCAAGTTCCAGGCTGAAGGAATAACCATGCAAAGGTGGCTCACAGAGCAGCACGGAGACCAGGGTGGCTGGAGCGTGTGGGTGAGGAGCTGGAGACTGAGTCAGGCCACACTGGACCCAAGGCCATGAAGGAATGTGCAAAGTTCTGAGGGCAGTGGGGAGCCGCCAAGGACTTCAAATGGGATGGGGGTGGAGGGCGGCCAACAGTCCAGGTACTCTGTCCACTGACCCCAGTGAAGTGCACGGCAACAGTGGTGTCTCCCGGGGTCAGGTGGGCATGATACCCACCTCAGCAGCTGGTGTTAGAACCAGTGATGGGTCAGTAAACAGCCTCTTTCACCCTCCTTGAGGAGCCCGGCAGCTGCTGCCTCCCTTCCCCCACCCCTACAAGTGGAGCAGTTACCAGATTGAAACAGACTGGGCCTTTGAGCCCAGCCTGCACCCCAATCACTGCAATCTCTTGATCCACAATCCCTGGGCTCTGGGTGGTGGCCATATGGCTCAGTCCCAGACCTCTTAGCTCCCTGAGGCTCTTCCCCAGGGCCCTGAAAGACAGTGGGGGCTCCAAGGAGCAACCAGCCAGAGACTGGGAGTAGGTGAGGCAAGGTTACCTATTCTCCCCTCACCGTAAATTACATGCCAGTAGGGGCATTGGAGGGCATCCTCACAGAACCTCCCACTCAGTCTAGAAGCCTTGATCGAGCATCTGAACAGGTGGCTGGCCATCCAGGCTCTACTTGGATACCTCCAAAGATGGGGAGCTCACCATCACAAATCCATCATGGGACAAGTCATCAACTCTGAGAGTTGAACTATAGAGGCATGACATGGACTCTATCACATGAGAATCACGGTCAGCCAAAACTAGAAGACACTTTTCTTCCACAGGAGTTAAAGCAGCTCCCTATCGTGGAGAGGCACTGGGATCTGGGGAAGCCCCGCAGGGTTCTGAATCAGAAACCCCTGGTCCAGTCTTGACACCACAGCTTCCCAGCTGGGTGGCTTGGCCAATTATCTCCCCCTCCCTGAGCTCTATTTTCCTTCTCTTTAACTCCAGCTGCATAGTCCAATAAGGTAGCCACTAGTCATAAGTGGGTTATTGAACCCTCGAAATGTGGCTAGTGCAGCTGAGGAACTTTTTTAAGAAATTATTTTAAATTAAAATTTTAACACTTGCAGTATAAACATGTTTATATTGATTACATATTGAAATGATAATATTCTGGATAGACCAGGTTAAAGTATTAAAATGAATTTCACAAAAAAATGAATTTCACTTATTTTTTTCACTTTTTACAATGAGATCACTAGGAAATTTAAAATTTTACATTTGTGGCCTACCTTGTAATTCCATAGGACAGTGCCGAATGTTTTTTAAGGATCAAATGAGGTGGATGTTCAGGTGTTTGGGGACATTTAAGGTCCAGACAGATTATGGTTTCTGTGGCTGCCAGGTACTCAAGGGATTGTGTTCTCCATCACACGAGCAAGACATCCTTATTCTAGAAATAACAGAGAACGTGGATAAACAGTACAACAGAATGAAAATCACCCATAATCCCACCACCCAAAGATAGCTACTGTAAACTCTCTCTTGCTAGTGTTTTTTTTCTGTGCTATCCACGTGAGTCCTTGCAAGCCACCCTACCCCAGCTTACAGGTTCTCAGAAAGGTCACTCTAACAGCTTGGCCCGAAAGTGTGGGACCTCGAGGAGCCCCCCACTTGTCAAAGGCGGGACCTTGAACTTGCTTTCTTCTTACCATAAGTCCCTGGAGTGGCCCATGTGCACGTGGGGTCCACGCTTTCCTCGTACCGAGCTCCCAGTCGTCTCGGCCTCCGCCAACACCCATGGTCACCAACCTGGCTGCTCCATCAGCCGTTGCCAGTGGCTCCCTCCCCGCGAGCTCCCGCCTTCCGCTACTCACCTCCTCTCCAGCCAGTAGGAAAACCCTTCCCATTTTGGAGGCTCCAGAGGGGAACTGCTTGGAGCCCAGGTGATGGAATTCTTTCCATGTTTTCCATCAGCCCTCTCCTTTCCAGAGCCCCTGAGTCAGGGCCTCTCTTGCTGTATCTAGAACCTACACTCCCTCCCTTCCCACATCCTGGTCGGTCCCTGAGTGGGAACCACCTCTGTGTTAGACCTTCTTCTTCTTCAGGGTGGCCTTCGGAGGGGCTCTTTGTCCCTTTCTGCAATCTGTTATGGACACGCCTCTTGAGCACAATCCCTCAAGCATGTCTGCGCAGGTGCATCTGGACTGCAAACCTGGAGAAGGGTCTCTGTCACAGGAGGCTCTAGGGCTCCCTGCAGAGCTACAGACTAGCTCGGACCTTGCTTTCTCCACCTAACCTTCAATAGGAACCTCTTTCCAATGACACCATTGCTTCTGATGGTTGCTCAGAACGCCACTGCATGGGTATGCTGCAATTTTTAATCTCATTCTGCATTGACGAACTAGGGGCCTGAGGCCCGGTCTAATTCTGCACTGACATTCTTAGGTCCGTCCCAGATGTTTGCTCTCACAAATACCACTTTAGGGTCCCTCCCAGTACACTTCACTTAGATGTTCTCAAATGTGGCGAGTTCTCCCTTTTCAGCCAGCCAGCCAATTCTGCGGGATGAATTGTACTGGACCCCACTTTTCCTTCTGTCCCCCATGGCCTGGCACTCAAGGCCACCCCCACTCCCGAGCACAGTCTGTC
The DNA here is from genome assembly GCF_009762305.2 of Zalophus californianus. NCBI lineage: Eukaryota > Metazoa > Chordata > Mammalia > Carnivora > Otariidae > Zalophus > Zalophus californianus. Next base: position 42,557,368 of record NC_045598.1, on the reverse strand, counting down.
TGTCCCCCATATCACCGTTCCTCAAATTTGACCTAAGCTCTGACCACACTGTGCCCACACTTGCCAGCCTCTCTGTTGGCTACTGCTGTCTCATTGCCTGGGATATCTGTTCCATCTCCAAATCCTCCTCAGGCTCCCAAGAACCACTCACATGCCCCCTCCTCCAGGAAGCCCTTCCTGACTCTCCTAGCTAGAAGTGATCCCTCTCTCCTCTGAGTGAAGAGAGCACCTCCTTGTCCTCTTGCCTATGGTACTAATGCAGCCACTCTGGCTCCTGGTTCCTTGAGTCCACTTATCCCGGACTGTCTCGCTCTGTCTCCTTCCTGCCCTCCTGCCACACCAGGAGCAGCTTGAGTCTGGGGAGAGATTCTGATTTCTTTCTGTGGACACAGTGCATGGCACGGAGTGGGCAAGCACTAAAGGTTTGAACAAATACATGAAGGGAAGAGGGCAGGCCTGGAGTTGGGGCCTGCGTCCCAGTCCAGCTTCTGCTAGTGTTCCGTGTGACCCTGGGCAGGTCATCCTCTCGGGGCTCCTGCTTCCCTGTGAGATGAAGCAGTTGGGACTTCGCTGGGGGGGGGGATTCTGTTGCAGTCAGCGGGCTGTTTGGCCCTCGGCTGATGTGCTGGCCCCAGGCTGGGGATAATCTCTCTGGTGGATAATAATTGCAGGGCAGCCCCCCATTTCCCTTGCCTACACAATCCCATTATAAGCCCTTCAGGATTTATGTCTGAGACCCACCCTAAGCCCATCACTAACATATGGCATACTGGCAGGCAAGGGATGAACAGAGATTGTAAATATTCATTCATTCATTCCTTCACTCAGCAAGCTGCTACCAAGCTGCACTCGGCTGGGCCCTGTGCCTGACTCCGTGGATCCAGCACTGAACAGACCCAGACCCTGACCCAGTCCCGGAGGCACTTCCATTAAACAGTCAGCCACTCAGTGAGGTGGGGGCTGGGGCAACGGACAGCACAGGGCCTGTGGAAGCCCAGAGAAGGAGCCTTTGCCCCGGCCAGTGGTGAGGGAAGGCTTCCTGGAGGAGGGGACCCTTCAACTGTGTCTTAACAGAGCAAGGAAGAGCAGGGTACTCAGGCAGCAGCTACAGCCTGAAGTGGGGAGAAGCTTACAGTGCTCAGCTTGATGCTGGTGCTGCCTGAGTGTAGTCTAATGATAAGAGGAGCAGGATGGGGAGGGATTATCCACTCTTGTTTACATGATTAAACCCAGACAAATATTTCCTTTATCTGAAAGAATGAAAGGGCTTTGGGGAAAAATCCTTTTGGCAGCAAAGCAAAGCACAAGCATCTCCTTAACTAATCTCTCAACCCCACCCCACCAACAGCCAAGAGGAGAGTTAACTCCGAGGCTGACCTGCACTGGTAGGCCCAGAGCCCAGCGCAAGGCAGGGTCAGGAGCCAGGGGGAGAGAGACCCACAAGCCCCCTCAACACAACCTCCCAAGACGATGACGAAGGGGAGTCTGGGCTCAGGTGGTAACCCAAGATGGCCATAGGGTGGCACCTCTCCGAGAAACCACGGCCCCATTTCAGAGATGGGATCCTGAGGCCCAAAGATGTCCCACAGGCAGTGGGCAGAGCCAGGACCAGGACCCAGCCTAGGCTCTCACTCACTCCCATCATTAGTTCCTTCAGCAAGCCTGCAGTTACCCCCTGCCTGATCAAGCAGCCCTGAGAGCTCACACTCCACACGCACTGGGGACCCACAGAGAAGTCACACCTGCCCCTCTCCTCTCAGGTCCTCAGTCTGATGAAAGAGACAGGTAGACAGGGATAGCCAGGGTCATGACAGAGGCCAGGGACTGTCCCTGGGGAGAGGCAGGTAGTCCGAGATGTCACCAGAGTGGTGACATTGCGCTTGGTCTTACCTAGTGAAGTAGCACTTAGGCCGAGTGGAGGAACCTGGTAATGACACCAAAGGCAACAGCACTGACAAGGGCCTGGAGGTGTGCAAGGGTGTGGCGGCTGCCCCCGGCGTGGGCCAGAGAACAGAGCAAGAAACCAGGCTAGAGGGACCACAGGGCTGGATTGCTGGGGGGGGGGGAGGGGCGCGGATAACGCACATGCCTGCATGGTCCCTCCAGCTCTGTGAGGGTGCTGGGCAGAGCCAGGAGGGGTGTGAGTGGGTCTGCCTGAGTGGCCCCCCACCCCCAGACCCTGACCCACATCACTCTCCCAGCTTGATGTCTGGCCTCGCCTCCCTGGATGCCAAGACCTCCAGCCGCCTGGGCATCCTCACCGTGGCGTACTACCTGTGGACCACCTTCATGGCAGTCATCGTGGGCATCATCATGGTCTCTATCATTCACCCGGGCAGGGTGGCCCAGAAGGAGACGACAGAGCAGAGCAGGAAGGCCATCATGAGCTCCGCCGATGCCCTGCTGGACCTCATCCGGTAACTCTCACCCTGACCCTCTGCTTGGGAACGCCATTCCTGGGCCAGGGCCACTGGCTCCAAGGCCCTGGCCCCCCATGTCTGCCAGAGGCCGTATAGGGCATGGGGAGGGGGTGCCCAGGGTCTGCTCTTGATTTCGTGTGGCCACAGAAGCCACACAAACAGCTCAGCCCCTGTGCAGCCCGCTGGGTTCACACTGCACTGTGTGTGTCCATCAGACTGAGAGCACCTCGAGGGCAGGACGGGGTTCTGGGAGCCACGCCCCAGCACGCAGCCTGGTACCAGGCAGGTATCAGTGGCTGTTTGCTGACTGAGCTTGCTTGTGTGCACCCAGCCTTTACTGAGGAAGGCCAGTGGTCACTCCCCTCACCACCTTTTCCTTCTTGGTCCTCTTCTTGCAGACAAGGGAGTGAGGCTCAAAGAGATGAAGTGACTTTTCCAGGGTTGTCCCGCGGGCAGGTCATGGAGCCAGGCTTTTTGCCCGGTGGTGCCCCTGCCTGAGCCCCATGGATACTGCTAACCATGTGTGGCAGGGACCTGAGTCCTCCTCCCAGAAAGCGCTGTAGACCCAGCAATGCATCCAAGTCCAAACCCCTTTTCCCAAGACTCCATGCAGGCCATGCGCCTCCTCTCCATCACTCATTCACCCCTGCCAATGCCCGCCGTGTGCCAGGCACTCAAGCCTGGCCCTAGTTCCAGAGGAGAGAAAGGTTCACGAAGAGACAGCAACAGCATGGGGGTGGGATTCACAATGAGGGAGGCAGGGGCTGTAGGTGAGAGCGAAGAGCAGGCTCAGGGGAGGCAAAGGGAGGGATGAGTGGCAGTACCAGGGAGCCAGGAGCCCATTCTTTGTGAAGGCAAAGGTGTGCAAAGGTCCTGAGCTGAGAGGGAAATCATGGGGAGAAGTCCTCACTTGCTCAGCGTGACTGGGGCACGGGGCAGGGGGTGGAGTGGACAGTCACTCTCCACTGCTGGAGAAGCGAAGGGGTCCTATCATGAAGGACAATGTAACCCAGGCTGAAAGCTGTGTTTTATCCTAAAGGCCACAGGAAATGGGCTTGGAACACAGAAGCGGCATGATCCCATTCAAAAGGCTCGTTCTGCTGCAGAGTGAGGGTGAATGGGGGGTGAGGGGAGAACGGGAGGACAGGCAGGGAGAGGGACACGATGGTGGCCCTGGGCACAGGGAGAGGGCAGACTGAAGGCTGCTCGCAAGGTAAAACCAGCAGGAGCCACGCAGGGCAGAAGGGAGGAGGTCATGGAGAAGGGGGCAGTGTTGATCTCAATGGCCTGAACACCCAGGTGTGTGGTCACCGAGTCGCCGGACAATGCTAGAGCAAGTGTGGACATCCTGGGGAAGGTGTCCACCAGTGGTTGGCTGGTGGAGCTGAGTCTTTGGGAGAGTCTGAGCTGGAGATGGAGGGTGGCAGGCTGCCCATCTTGGGCCACCATCTCTCATATCCTGCATCCAATTTGTTGGCAAATTCTGTCAGCTCTACCTTCAAAATAATATCCTTTGTCCCTTCTGTCCTCCTGTGCCACTCTCACATCTCCCAGAGCACTATCATGTCTCACTAGAGGGTCCAACCAGGTCACCCTGCTTTCTCTCTGCTTCCCTCCAGTCTGGTCTCAGCCCAGCAGCCAGAGGGATCCTGCTCATGACTCATCACACGTCAACACACTCCACAATGTTCACTATGGCCTATAGGCCCTTCCTTCTTGATGTACCACCACATACCCACGGCCTGTGATCTCTGTTCCAACTCTCCCTCCCCTCCCTCCAGCCCTGCAGGCCTCCTGCCAGTCCCCAAGTATCTGTAAGATCCCATCCTAGTGCCTTGTCCTCATCACAGCCTCTGTCTGGCTGGACCTTCCTGTAAGGGTGCATGGCTCCTCCCCTCACTCCACCTCTGCTCCGCGTCACCTCCCAACCTCTGTCACACTCTCTCCTCAGAGACTTTATTACTACTGGACATCCTGTGTGTTTATTTCTTCTTGTGACTCTATAACTGCATAACATGTTCCACCAGGGCTAGATTGTTACAAATCTGTTCCCTGCTGCACCCTGGGGCCAAGAACAGCTCTGAGGAGGTGCTCAGTGTTTGCTGAAGGCAGACACGGGATACAAGGTCACAGATGGGGTTGGGGTCTGAGCCAGAAGAGGAGATTCGCACAGGGAGAAGGTGCCAAGCATGTGGCTCCCCACCACGTTGGAGGTTTGCGTAGAGCTGACAGAGCAGGAGCAAGCAGAGGGCCAGGAGGGGAACCAGGAGAGCAGATATCCTAGAGGCCAAGGGAAGAATTTCGAGAAGCTTCATTTCTAAGATCCATTATTTCTAAGATTTGGTGGCTATGATTCATCCTTTCTTGGATTCTATGATTCGAAACAGCCTTTCCTCGTGGTGGAAGGAGCTGGTGCTCGGGAGTCCCCCCCCTCCCCACCACGGCGTCCCCTGCTGAGGGGCTGAGGGCTCTGGATCGGACACACGTGTCAGAATCAAATGTTCCAGGAGTGGCTCCTGCTCTTGGTTGCTTTTCACGTGGTGAAAACTGATCCTTCTGGTTTGAGGCTTTTCCCCAGTTGCTCTCAACCCCAAGGCAAGTTGTTTTGCAAAGCTGAGTGGTTTGACATCACAGTCACTGTTTCTTAGTCAGAGAGTGGGCAGCTGAGAGCAGTCACATGCTTGCAGGGACAGGGAACCATTACCTTGGCGATGGGAGGCCTTGTCACAACTCTGTCAATAAGACAGTGTGACCCTTCCAGGCCTCAGTTTCCCCGGCAGTTTTCAAGATCCCTTCTAGCTCTGTGGTTTTGAAACACAAAGGCCTACACACCAGGGAGAAAGCTGCAGGGCTTGAGCAGAAGCTCCTGGAGGTGGGTTCTGGGAGCTGAGGTTGGGAGGACAATACAGAATCCAACCTTGAAGACCTTGAAGCCAGGCTGAAAGGTTGGCTGTTATGCTTTAGAAACAGGAAGCTGGTGAGTTTGGGAAGGATGGATTGGAACAGGGCAGAGTGGTCAGGATGTGACTGGAAGCAGGGGGATGCCCTGTTTGGGGTGCAGTCACTTCCGCTCCACTCACCCCCCCCCCCCCTTTATAAGGCACCCGCTCTGGGTGAAGATGTTGCGCTGAGAGGGGCAAGTGCAATCCTGCACCAGGCTGTCCTCTATCTTAGGACAGAGAAGAAGAATGCACCGGACAGACACTCTCAGAGACTCTTCTTAGATGCTCTGACATTCCGAGAGGCTGTGCAGAAAATGAGAACACCAGGACGGAAGGGGCCCCCTCACCCTCGCTGTGGCCCAGAGCAGGTGGCCAGTGAGCATTGGTTAACTGAGAAAAGGGACAGCCAGGGCAAGGAACTGGGAAGTGCGGGCAGGTGTGACACAGGAGAAGTCAGAAAGACGTAGAGACCAACAGAGCAGGGGAATAAGGCCGGTGGCATACCTCAGGGCCGGGAAGATAGCCATCTCTCAGATGATTCCAGAGGAACACAACAGGCCATGTCCCTGGACAACTCAGAGAGACATGAATTCATTTCCCAAGGCTCCAGAAAACCGACGTCTGCTCAGAGTGCAGCCTCACAGAAAACAACCCAAACAAGTGTATGCTAATCAGAGCTGGGCCCCTTCTTTTTTTCCCAATCTTATTAAAACACCAGAGAGATGAAGTAATGACTTGGCTCTACTTATCGCTCCCAGTCACCCTCTCAGGGATCGGATGCAGCCCTCAGGAGCCGTGCTTGGGAAGGGACAACCCCCACCTGGGGGGTTGGGGACATGGGATTAAGGGCAAATTTGGAATGTCACAGTCTTGGGACATAGAATAGGTAAGGAGAGGAGGTGGCAGGCTGTGGCTCTGCCCCAAGTGCATGCAGGAAGGCCCAGGCCGGAGGGTGTGTGTACTTGATGCACATGGCTATTGTCTCCCAAGCACATTCCATGTGCATTTATGCCACCAGGAGCCTGGAAAGTCTTCCCATGGGCATTCAAAGTCAGAAGAAAACGTACATTTTCCTGTTTAATAATCAAAAGTGTAATTCTCCATTAAAGTCTGCAGGATGAGTTCATCGATTATGAGTATGAGCACATGTATTAGTTAGGAGTTGCCGTTGGAGGCTAGTTAGAGAAACCGAGAGCAGCAGAGGCTGAACTGCAGTAAAGGCTCATTTTCTCCCAAATCAGCAGTACAGTGGTGGGCAGCTCATGGGCAGCAGGATCCCATGCTCCCCCCACCATGTTTACCACTTGGCTTTTGTCATCAGTGTATCTCATGGTCCAAGGAGGTTGCTGAAGCTCTAGCTATTACATCCATGTTCCAGGCAGAAGGAAGACAATTGGAGGAAAGGACCAAAGGGTCCTGGCTGAGTGGGCACCTTTTCAAGAGTTTTCTGAAAGCACCACCCAATGACTCCCACTTCATCTCCTCGGCCACCCTTTGGTGAGAGAGGCTGGGAAACAGGGAGCCCCACTGGTCCCGTAACATGCCGGGGCTCCTGTTGGTAAGGAAGAAGAGAATAGAGACTGGGTAGGCAACTAGCTGTCCCGGCCACAACCCACGTTTTAAATTATTCTAATTTTCAAGGAGATTGTAAAGAAATGTACATCTTAGGTATAAGCTTCATTTGGTCTCCTACAACTTGAATGTTCCTGCTTTCTGCCTTCTCTCGAAGTTTCATTAGAAAACCACCTTGCAAGTCCCTCGCACCTCGGGGGTTCTGCCCAGGAGAAATTTTCAAACTCTGAAGCACTGGTACAGCCTGGGCGTCCTCCCCTCTGGTCACGAGGGCCCAGTGGACTGCTGCATTCTGGCACCTGTGTACCTGGTGAGCCCCCAGCACCAACCCTGACGTCGGTGCTTCGGATCTGCTTGATGTCAAAAGCCCTGGCAGGCAGCTACTATTCTGGTGGCAGGAATCTGCTTATAACTAGCAGACAAATGAGGAAAAAGCCTCATTTGAGTTTTTGAGATCCCAGGCCCTGACCCCTGCCTGCTTCTTCTCTCTCTTGTGACAAAGTTGAAATTAGTGGGAAAAGCCAGGACCACTCTTTCTGCCTTGCTAGCTGATTCTAAGCTCTCTTCCTCCTGCCATATGCTTACACTGAAGCATATTTTAGCAACAGTGGAAAAAAAAATATAGTCCATTTTCCAACAGTGGCTGCTGGGGCGTAAGGTTAAGAAATAAAGCACACCGGAGGCGCCTGGGTGGCTCAGTCAGTTGGGTGTCTGCCTTCAGCTCGTGTCATGATCCCAGGGTCCTGGGATTGAGCCCTGCATTGGGCTCCCTGCTTGGCGGGGAGTCTGTGCTTCTCCTCTCCCTCTGCCTCTCCCCTCAGCTTGTGCTCTTTCACTCACTCTCTCAAATAAATAAAATCCTTTAAAAAAAAGAAAGAACGCACACCCATACTCTTGTATATAATTCCAGGTATGTATGAGCAGAGTCTCGAAAGAGAAGAGATTTGCCAAGAGCAAGAGTGAGTGGTAAGGCCAGTCCATGTGGCCTGTTTGAGGAAATGCAAGCACATGAACAAAAATCTTTGTTAGCATCTCTGATTTAGAAAAGATTCTTAGAAGTGCATTGTAAAGACAAAGGTGCAATGGTTTTAAGACCCTCAATAGGAATTGCAAATTTCCTTACAGAAAGGTTGCTGTCAGAACAGGGAGGGAGGGGGAGAGGCGTGTCCCCACACCTCCTCAGCATTGAGTATTGTCATCTAAAAATCCTATACCAGTTTGAGAGGTGAAAATGTCTAATTTATTGAGGAAGCTGAACATTTAAAAGCTTTTCTGGACTACTACGGTCCTTCTTTTGCAAGGTGAGTTGCCTGGCCATGACTTTCAATCATTTTTCTATTGAGGTACTAATGTTTTTGTGGTCCAATTATTTATGCAGCAAATATATACTGAGTGCCTGTTACGTGCCAGGCAGTCTTCCAGTCACTGGGGCCACAGCAGGGAACAAATCAGAGATCTCTGCCTTCCAGGAAGCTGATGTTCTGGAGAGAAGAGACAGTGAACGAGGAGACAAAGACAAGATTTATAAAAGCTCTTTAAAGATTTAGGATGATAACACTTTGTCACATAGTTTTCCTAGTTTATCATTTGCTTTATAATTTTATTTGTATTTCAATCCATCTTAAGAGAACTTCTCAATTTATTTACTTTTTATTTTAGCATAATTTCAAGCTTACAGAAAAGTTGCAAACATAGGAGAGTTCCCACATACCTTTCCCCCAGCTTTCCCTGTCAGCAACATACATAGTGATGGCACAGATGTCGAAACTAAGAAATTAAATTAGTATAACACTATTAACTAAATTACAGACCTTGCTTGGATTTCACCAGTTTTTCCACTAATGCCTTTTTTTCTGCTCCCAAATCCAACCCAGGATACTGTGCTGCACTTAGGACATTCTTAATTTCTATGTAGTAAAATCTATTGATTTTTTTTTTAATTGCTCATTTTTTTTTCTTAGCCGGTCCTTCCCTGTTCTGAGATCTGAAAAACACTAACCTATTTTTTCTTCTAGCTTTTTACGGTTTCATTTTTTTTTTTAAAGATTTTATTTATTTGACAGAGAGAGACACAGCGAGAGAGGAAACACAAGCAAGGGGAGTGGGGGAGGGAGAAGCAGGCTTCCCGCCGAGCAGGGACCCCAATGTGGGGCTTGATCCCAGGACCCTGGGATCATGACCTGAGCCGAAGGCAGACGCTTAACGACTGAGCCACCCAGGCGCCCCTTTATGGTTTCATTTTAAAAATTATTTCTTTAACCTATCTGGAATTTATTTTGATGCAAAGTATAAATAGGGATCTAACTTTTTTTTTATTTAAATAGTTGGTTTGGCTGCATAATACTCTATAACAAATCCTTCCTTTCCTCACTGATCTGTGAAGCGACTTTTATCAAAAATGAAGTTCTCAGGGACGCCTGGGTGGCTCAGTCGTTAAGCGTCTGCCTTCGGCTCAGGTCATGATCCCAGGGTCCTGGGATCAAGCCCCACATTGGGCTCCCCACTCCCACTCCCCCTGCTTGTGTTCCCTCTCTCGCTGTGTCTCTCTCTGTCAAATAAATAAAATCTTTCAAAAAAAAAAAAAAATGAAGTACTTAGAGGCTCCTGGCTGGCTCAGTGGGAAGAGCATGGGACTCTTGATCTCAGGGTCATGGGTTGGAACCCCACGCTGGGTGTAGATATTACTAAAACAAATAAATACACTTTATTTCTTTTTAAATAGGGTACTTAAGATGTACTAGGTTCTGTTTCTGGGCTACATGTTCTGTTCTCTTGATTTTTCTGTTGGCAGCTGTATCAATATTATACTTTAAATTCTATCCTTATAGTATATGTTCATATCTGGTAGGAGAAGACCCCTCCCTCCTCAGCTTTATGAAAATCCTGTCAATAGGAATTATGATCTCATTTATGTGCCAGGTCCTGTGTTGGGCGCCACAGAGAAGCTAGGAACCACTGAGGCAGACCTGTGAGCCAGTGCCACACTGCAGCACTCTGGAGCACGGGTGACCCCTGAGGAAAGGCCCACAGAGTTAGCCAGTAATCAGAGAAGGTGTGGCCTCTGACTGACTGGAGTAGGAGCTAGCCAGAGAAGCAGGAGGGACCTTGTAGGCAGAAGGAACAGTGTGAACCAAGGCCTGGGTGCTGGAGAAGTATGCAGTGTCTCTAGGGAACCGTATGCAATTGGAGTTTTGAGTACTGGGGATTGGGAGGTGGGGTGGAGGGTAGAGGCGGCTGGTGGTAGGAAGAGGTGAGACCACAGAGGGAGGCTGGCTAGGTCATCGAAGGCCTTGGGGTGTCCAGATGACCCCACGGGCCCTCCTGTCCTGGGCTCTGAATTCTCCAGTTACTGACTCTCTTCCCAGGAACATGTTCCCAGCCAACCTTGTGGAAGCCACATTCAAACAGGTGAGTGGGTCCTGGGGCGAGGGGTGACGGAGCGGGGCAGGTAGGGCCAGCCTGGGCCAGGCTGGGAGGTGTCAGGTTTACCCAGCAAGTCTCCCTGCCTCCTGGGGCCGGAGGCTGGAGAGGAGGGGAGGTGGGGCCATCAAGATCCTTAGAGCCTCCCCTGGCCACAGCCCTGCCCGGGGTTCCAGCTTCTTAGAAAGAGAACTGACGGGGGGGGGGGGCACCCATGCTCTAGGCTCACCCCCACGCTCGCGTACCCCCGATCACTGGATCTTCACAGTAACCCTGGGCTCGGTGCACCCGCCCCGTCCCAGATGAGGAAACCTAGGCTAGAGGCTTGGAAGGATTAAAGGACCTGCCCAAAGTTATACAGCTAGTAAATGACAGTGCTGGTCGGGAAACCCAGGCCTGTCTGGCGTCTAAGCCTGTGTTCTTTTTCTTTTTAAAATAACCCCTTTTCCCTGTAGTTAAGAATAATCTTGTTCAGTGTAAAATATTAGGAAAATACTAAAATACAAAGCAGAAAATAAAAATCTCTTGTCCTAGGACCAAGCAACAGTGGTGGTAGTTGGGACACATCTAGTCTTTTTTCTCTGCATAAATATGTTTTGGAAAAACAAAATTGGGATAATAGTACAGAGATGGCGTGTATCTTGCTTTTTCCCCAAGCTCATTATAGCATGAGCATTTGCCCTGGTTACGAAGTGTTTCTTTAAAATACACTATTTGCGATGATATAAGAGCCCATGGTGGGGCCATCCCTCGTTTCGGTGGGCCTCGAGGTTGTTTTCGAAGTTTTTTTCTTTTTGGAAATGATGGTAAATATCTTTGTGCGCCAATTTTTATCTGCCCTTCTAATAATTTCTAATCCTTTTCCCCTCATAAAACGTCAGCTGGTTGGTCGACAATCCAGCAAGCATTTCCCAACCCCCTTGCCTGTGCTGGGCCTTGCATTAGGACTGAGGACACAAAGGAGGAGGTTGAGGGTTGGAGAGGAGGCTCTAAAATAAGGAGCTGTGAAATCTTGAGCTAATCACTGCATCTTTCCTAATCTCCTGGGCCTTTATCTATGAAATGAGCCAGAGAATGACGGGCCCTCAGTGCTAGGCGAGGGATTTCTGATTTTATTCCAATAGTGATGGGGAATTACTGAAGGCATGAGAGAGAATGTCGCTCTACCTCATACCTACCCAGAATGCCCTTTCTCTTTTGGCAAACTCCTACCCATCCTTCAAGGCCCAACTCAAATGTCCCCTTCTTTGGGAAGCTGTCTGACCCCTGAGACAAAGTAAGTCACTCCCTCCCCAAAGCTGTCAGAGCAGAATTCATGTCTGGTTCATCTTTGTGTCCCTGGCATCCACCACAGCATGTTCAGTGTTGGAATGATGATGATGATGGTGGTGGCATAACAGCGGTAACGGTAACGACCACATAAGGCATGCCACAGGCCAGGCACTGTTGAAACACTTCATGTATGTTGTCTCATTTAATCTAATGAGCTAGATACGATTGCGACCCCCGTTTTACAGATGAAGAAACTGAAGCACGGAAACTTGAGGTCCCATATATTTCCTGAGTGGTTCCCCCACGCCAACCCCCAGAAGATCTACCTCATTGACACTGTGGTGTTGGGAGGAGAGAGGACTCCCTCGTTTGGGCTCCTAGTGCCCAAGGAATGAGAGGGAAAAACCCAGGGATGCCCTGGGGCAAAGGAGGAAAGGGAGCCGGCTTGGAGGCTCAGTTCCTCCCAGCTGGATCCTCCTCTCCTCAAAAAGGCTTGGGGCAAGCTGAACTTTTTCAAAGAGAAGGTCCAAGTTTTCATCAGTGGCAGGCAGGACTGGCTGGCTGTTAGGTGGATGGAAAATGGATGCTTGGAAGGCATAGACAGGTGAATGGAAAATTATCTGGGTAGAAGAAGAGATGGGTAGAGGGGGACCCAGATGGGTGCAACGACGCAGAGAAGGAAGAAGAGGGAGGAAGGGGTGGAGAGACGCATGGCTGGGGAGTGTCCATGGATGAAGGAATCTCAATTTTCTTTTTGGTAAAATCTTGGTAATACTCCTGCCTACCTCACAGGGTTACTGTCAATCAAATAGTTCTTGACTGCATCCAAATGTGCCTCCAAGATGTTATTGTTGTTGTTGATGACATTAAGAACAATATTTGGCCCTGACTCCTTCCTGGTTGGGGTGTCGCCCACTAGTACCGCACCAAGACCACCCCCGTTGTCAAATCCCCCAAGACGGCATGGGCGGAGGCCCCTCCTCGGCAGATCCCGGTCTATGGGGTCCAGGAAGAGAATGGCTCTCGTGTTCAGAACTTCGCCCTGGACCTGACCCCGCCACCTGAGGTTGTTTACAAGTCAGAGCCTGATACCATCGACGGCATGAACGTGCTGGGCATTGTCATCTTCTCTGCCACCATGGGTATGTGCTGCCCTCCCCACACTGGCAGTGGCCTGCAGCCAGTCCCCTTTGCATCCATCCTCCTCTGCCACCCTGTACCCACTAATGTGAATAACCTAGAGTCTCCTATCTTCCTTCCTGGTGGGTCCTTTCTTTCCTAGCCGGTGGAGTGGCTTAAGTCCCCATTCTATGACCGAGGGGTGTCTCCTGTCCTCCCCCGGCTAGAGCTGGTGTTCACTTGGAATTCTCCCTCCCTGGGTGCTAGTCAGCCTCCAGGGGTGTCAGCTTGCCCTTAAAGAGGACCATCTCTTGGCCCCCCCTCCCAGCAGGGGGGGTTCCATTTTACTGAGATCTGGGGTTCCTGGGGCAGGGTGGGGGGACATTACAATAAAGAAGAGGAAAAATCTAAAACTCTCTGTCATCACCATCTCTCTAAAGCCCTTATTTCTCCCCTCCATCTCCCACAGGGGCTTCTCACTGGCCAACTGTCTCCTCAGACATATCTCTGTCATTTCTCAGGGCCCACGGTTGGCTTCCCGACCACACCCTCCCCTTTGCTACTCTTCTCCAGGAGGTGCCAAGACCCCCAGCCATAGGCTGTTACCATAAAGCCAGTGAAGCCTAACTTGCAAAGGTCTTTCTGTACCTTCACACACACAGTATTATTTTTCGTGGAGAGGGCCCCAAACTGTATAAGCGTCAGATCCCATAAAACCTATGGGTCTGCCTCTGCCAGCAACACCAACACACACACGAAACCCTTTTCCTTCTTGGGGACAAACCATCCAGAACAATCTAGCTCGTCAATCCCTATCTTGTCCTTCGAGACCATTGTCAGAGGTCATTGTCTTATTCTAAAATTGGCACCAACCTCCCTCTTCACCCTGGCCAAGGGCCTGGGAGGGCCTCTCCTACCTCCCTGACTTCTCCACAAGGTTTTCTCACCATCCCCTGGTTGCTCGCGCAGGGCATCCGGGCGCCATCTTCTGCCTCGGCCTCTGCCCCAGCCCGCATCCAAATCTGTCAGAGGTTTCAGAGGTCTACCTCTGAAACCTCTCTCTGAGCCTGCATTTCCCTCTGCCCTCTGCCACCCCTCGTGGTTCAGGCTCACCGTCATCTTTGACCTGGTTTCTGCACGAGCCTCCTGAAGAGTCCCTGCCCTGGTGTGTCCTCCTCACCGGCTGGCAAAGTCCTGCAAAAAGCCTCCAGGGGCTCTCCAGTGCGCTTGGAAAGGGGGCCCGAGCGCTACACGCGGCCTGCAGAGCTCCGCGTGACCCGGCGCAGCCTGCCCCCAAGCTCCTCTGCTCCTGCTCTCTTACCGCCCCAACCGCTCTTGGCCGCCATGCCGCTTTCCGGTTCCCGGAAGCTGCCTCCCCAAAGCCCTTCCCACTTCCTGCCGCCTGGCCGCTCCTGCCCCTTCCTCCCCCTTGCGCCTTCCTCACCCTTGCTGGCGGGGACAGAGGTCTACATACGCTTCGTGTCCTCGGGAGAGTCTTACCGACCCCCCCCGCCCCGACTGGTCAGGTGCCCCATGTTCCTCCTTAAACGTCTGACCGACTGCAGTTATCTATCTGTTTCTGTTGAAGTCGCACAGAAGCAGGTGTGAGCTCCATGCAGGCAGAGATGGGCCTGGCTTGTTCCCCATTTATCCCCACAGCCCACTGCCCGGACTGGGAAGAGCAGGCACGCGGGAAAAATCTGTTGGAGAGATGGGTGGATGGCTGGATGAATGGATGGGCCATGGTGGATGAGGAAGCTCTTAACATCTTGGCTCGGCGGTCAGGCACGCAGAGGGGCCAGGGCCTCCAGGACCCGAGTGTGTGACAAGATGGTGCTTGGAAGCGCTCGCAGCACATTTGGCAATCGGTTCTCAGTGGACACTCCTCCTCCTCCTCCCCAGCGGCCTCTCTTAGAGGTGGGAACATATAAACAGGACGTCTGCTGGCGGAGCGAAAGAAACCCCGGAACCCTTGGACTCAGTTCACTAAGTGTTGACTGGACGTGTGTAACTGTCCACGTGTCAGTGTATCTATGTTTGTATATGTGGGCCCAAGTGTGTATGCAGATCTGTATATGTGTGTCCAAGTCAGAGTGTGCCTGGGCCAGTGCGTGCATCTGTGCGGGCCTACCTCAGGGTGTGCCTGCATCTATCTGTATGTGCCCACATCTGAGTGTGAGCAAGCCACACTTGCCCAGCTGCTTCGAATGGTCCCCTCAACACAGCCTCCTCTCCCCATCTCTCCCCTGGTGTTGGGACGTGGCTGATGCTAAGGCCTCATTAGCCTTGACTATTGCAGGAGACCTCCTGCCAGACCCTGGGTCCTGTGCACACTAGCAGCCAGCCAGCCAGAGCCCTTAGGCGCCTCCAGGGAAATCTAAGTGGAAACTGATTCAGGCAGGAAGAGCCTGAGGAGCAAACAGAGCTGGCAGTGGACCTGGGTCTCAGCTCAGCCAGGCTTCCACAGGCCAGCTGGGCAGGGCTAGGCTGTGTCACCTCCAGCTTGGGCCTCTCCTAATCACAGCAGCAGGGTCCCGTGTCATCCCATCACTATGTGGTAGCTGTTCTGTGGACCGTGTGGGCTCAGGGCTTCTGGGACAGGGAAAGGGCCTCTCTCTGGAGTCCCATAGGCCAGGGTTCAAATCCTGGCCCTCCTTCTCCCTGGCTGACCCAGGTGGTGAGCCCCTCCAAGCACATTGCCAGCAAGCTTTCCAAGGGCAGCCACAGAGTGCTTTGCTCTCTATTTTTGTGTCACCAGAAGGGACAGCTGTCCCTTGTCACTGTTTCAGGAGTGGCCTGATGGTGCTCACTTGCATACAGCTCGCCTGAAAGAGTACATCATGAACACCCCCCAAGGAAGGGAATAACAGGGGCTCCAGGAAAGGTTTCATTAGTCATTCCTTTGTTCCTTCCGTCATTAGGTGCTTATGGTTGAGCACCTACGATGTGCCAGCGAAGGAAATACTGTTGTTGCCCTCACGGAGCTAACCTTCTGCTGGAGGAGATGAGAAGAAACAACAGACAACTGGAAAATAATAGTTATAAGTTGTAATAGTGATATAAAGGGATCAGAAAGAGATGAGACAGAGAAGAACAAACCAGGAGTGTGCCGAGGGGAGTGGGGACAGTTCCCCAGGCTGCATGCGGAGCCAGGCAGACAGTGTTTCAGGCACCAGGACCTATGTGGGCAAGGCCCTGCGGCAGTGAGAAGCTTGATGTATTCTAGAAACATAAGGAAGGCCAGTGATGCCAGAGCATAGTGAGAAGGTGAAAAGCAGGGCCAGATGGAGGTGGGAGGTGTAGATGGGTCAGATCGACTGGGACCTGAAGCAGTGGGGAACTTGGTGATGGTCTGAGGACTCAGGAAGCCAGTGAGGGGTGTTTGGCAGGGAGCATTTTTATGGATGAGCAAGGAGGACGAGACAAGAGCCCTGGTCCAGCGGTGGTGGCCGAGAAGGAAGGGAAAGGGTTGGGGGAAGCGCTGGTGCATCAAAGGCTACTGGGAAGTCGGCCAAGGCCCAGGGGCTCCACGCGCACGTGGCCCTGTCTGCACTTTGCCACTAGCCCGTGTCAGCATGTGATGATGTCATGCACAATTGCATCTCAGTCTGTGGCATCCGTGATATGCTTGTGTGTCCCTGTCCCCGCAGGCATCATGCTGGGCCGCATGGGTGACAGTGGAACCCCTCTGGTCAGCTTTTGCCAGTGCCTCAATGAGTCCGTCATGAAGATCGTGGCAGTGGCTGTGTGGTAAGCCTCATGGGGGAGGGGGGCAGGAGCGTCCTCTTCTACCTTCACCCGCCCCCTTCCCGCCCTGCCCTGCACGGATGGACACCCATGGTCCCTTCCTCTGCTTTCCTAGCTAAAGCAGAAAGCTGCACAGGAGGCTCAGCCCTGGCCTGGGGCCTCCAGAGCTACACATTTTCCCCTGGATTCCACTCCTACCCCCCCCCCCCCCACCAGCCCTGACCAGGCCTCATTCCAGCCCTGGGCCTGCCATTTCTGGCCTGGTCAGGCCCACTGGAGGAAAGTTACAAGCTAAGCGTCGCCCTGCTCTCCTGGCCCAGTTTCCCCATCACATGGAGTCTCATCAGCTCAGCTTTTGAAGAAGAGGAACACTGGAAGCGAGAACCAGCTGCCCCTCTTGGTTCAGAGCTCAGGCCTTAGGAATCTTCTAGTCCAACCAGTTCAGATGGGGAAATGCAGAGGCTTGCCCAAGGTCATACATGAAGTTTGTGGCACTGCTGGGTGGAAACAAGGGCCTGCTGAGGGCAGGGCACTCCTCAGAGGCCTAAACGGGAAGGCACAGAGGCCAGAGGTCTTGCAGGGCTGGGCTGGTTGAGGGTCGGGGTATGAATGACACCATGTGCCCTGGTACTACATCGCTGCCTGGGACCCTTGCCTGCCTGGCCCTGAGCTGGCTGCCTGTCCCCACCCTGCCCCCAGGTACTTCCCCTTCGGCATTGTGTTCCTCATCGCTGGCAAGATCCTGGAGATGGATGACCCCACGGCTGTCAGAAAGAAGCTGGGCTTCTATGCGGTCACTGTGGTGTGTGGGCTGGTGGTCCACGGCCTCTTCATCCTGCCCCTGCTCTACTTCTTCATTACCAAAAAGAACCCCATTGTCTTCATCCGCGGTGTCCTCCAGGCCCTGCTCATCGCACTGGCCACCTCCTCCAGGTAGCCCTGGGTGATGTGCAGGGTGGGGAGAGGGCAGTGGCTGAACTCTGTTCATCTGTCCCGCCATCATGTGTCCATAGCCATAGAACCATGGCAAGTTTCAGTATGGCCCACTTCACAAACTTGGGGGTAGCCGTGGTAAGGAGACCGATTTTTGCAACAGATTGCTTGAGGTCCCACCTGCCCCCCGAATGGCAGGAAGCCCTTATTGCCTCTTAACGCCTTCCCCTCCCCTACTGCCCGAGTCTCTAAGACCCACTCAGTCCATGTGGGGGTGGCTTCTGCACACCTGCGGTTGGGACAGCTGACAAGGGATGAATCTGCAATTGCTGTTGCCTTTCTCTGCCACACCATGCTTCTGTTGGAGTTGGGCCCTGCGTTGTTTAGGGACTTGGCCCATCTGCGGCCACAGAGACATCCTGGCTGGATGCCCTGTCACACCTGGACAGTGTCACTAGCCAGTGGGGATTTGAATCATGGTTCCATCACCCACTGGCTGTGTGGCTGTGGGCAAGTCACTTGAGCTCCCTGGGCATCCATTTCCTCACATACAGATTGGGGGTTATGGTGGCCTCTGCCTCAGAGGGTTGCCATGGGAATGAGTGGAGATAAGTCACCCAAGGGCAAGAAGGCTGGTCTGGGCTAAATGAGGTGGCACCTGCTCTCCAGGATCCCAGCCCACAGCAGAGTGCAGAAGAGCCCAGGGGGTTGGAGTCATGCAAACCCAGGTGTCTATCAAGGAGTGAAAAAGTGTTCTATACTCCATGAAGAAAGGGTGGTTCTCCCCATAGCAAATGTCCAAGCTCCATATGAAGGAAGTCAGCTGAGCTCAGGCCCGTGTCTCTCTGGAGCCAAAGCCTGGCTCTTCCTTCCAGCCCTTATTGCCTTCTCTTCTCTGGGCCTCACCCTTCCAATCTGTCAAATGGGAATGAAGGCCACCACAGAGATCCTTCCTCGGCAGCCACATGACCCCATCCTTGGCAGCCAAAGCACCTAAGGAAGAACTGAGGAGAAGCAGAGCCCCAGGGAGGAGAAGCCCCAGGAGCCTCATCCAGGAACCTCCACACAGGGCAGGGGCCAGGAGGTGGAAAGGAAAGACAAAGTCCCAAGTGGCTGCTGGCCCCCAGGCCACAGGCCAACCCCTGCTGGAGCCAGCAGCCCTGGGCCATCTCCTGCTTGGCAGGAGCCACAGCCTCGGGCCCAGGACACTGGGAAGTGGACATGGGCCCCCAGGCAGTGGCTCTGAGGCCACCCCAACCTGCGTTTTTGTCTCAGCACGGCCACCAGGAGCTTCACTGCAAACACTGTAATAGTGATCAGAGTGGTTTCCGCTGTCTGAGTGCTTGCCAAGTGCCAGACACTGTTCAAAGCGCTTTCTCATTGAACCACCCTCATAGCGCTGTAATCTAGGTATCGCATGGGACAGGGAGACTAAGGCATGCACAGGTTGAGGAACCTGCCAGAGCCACTTGGCTAGTGGGAGGTTGGGATCAAATTCCAGCAAGTCTGGCCACTTCATCTAAGGGTGGCACAGCGCTGTGACTCTGGGTCAGCCCCTCGTCCCCTCTGGGCTTCCATTTCTTCATCTGTAAAACAGCCTCAAAACCCCTCCCGCACAGGAAGCCGGGAGGATCGGATGAGCGTATGTAAAGCACAATGCCTGGCGCATAGTAGGTGCTGTGCTGGTGGTGACTCCTTTCCCAACCTGTGTGGTTGGTGGGGGTCTCAGGCGCTGGGCCTGGGCGGGCCTGGTTGGGCCACTGATCTCACACTCCCCAAGGATGCCACTTGAGACCACTGCAAAGCTCCTTCAGCCTCTTCTCACTGGTGATGAGTAGGCTGTGTGGGGTGGGGACAAGATTCCGTCCCTGGCAGAGGAAGAGGGTGGTGGGCAGACACTGACCCCTCTGCCCACAGCTCAGCCACACTGCCCATCACCTTCAAGTGCCTGCTGGAAAACAACCACATTGACCGGCGCATTGCCCGCTTTGTGCTGCCTGTGGGTGCCACCATCAACATGGACGGCACCGCGCTCTACGAGGCTGTGGCCGCCATCTTCATTGCCCAGGTCAACAATTATGAGCTGGACTTCGGCCAGATCATCACCATCAGGTACATACCTGACACGCATACCCAGTATGGATTGGCAGTGGGGAGAGGAGGACACTGGAAGGGCCTTTAGGATTCTTGGGCTCCCAGATGTGATGGGGTCTCGGGGAAGAGGTTTGTTCCAGGCCACACAGCAAGTCAGGGCTGCGGCCGGATCGTGACCCGGCGTCTGTGACTCAGGGCTCCTTCCCCAGCGCCCCCTGCACAGCAGGCTGGGAAGCTGAGGCCCAGAGGAGGGCCTGCAGTCCGGACACGCGGGGCAGCGAGGGGGCTGCAGGCAGGCACGGGATGAGCAGAGGCGGGGGCTGAGACGAGGGACAGAGGGGGGACTGCTACTGTGGCAGGTGCTGGGGTGAGGGGCAGAGGCCGTGGGGAAGGCCTTGCATGCCAGCCCCAGGGCACAAGTCTGGCCCTGGGAACCAGGCCCCAGAAGCAGGCTGGGCAGGGCTGTGTGGGGGACGACCTGAATCCCCAGTCAGCTTCCTGGAACCCTACCGAGGCAGTGGCTCCAGGCACAGGCTTCTCCACAAACTCCTCAGGCGTTTCTGCTGAGGCCAGGGATGGAGGCCATGGGGCCAGAGGACCTTGAGCAGGCACATGCTCCCCCACCGCGAGAACTTCCCGATGTGGCTTTCCCGACAAGCCCTGCCCCATATGGCTGTCCCCAGAGGCCCTGGCATTCTGGCTTCCTTCTTGGAGCCAGGGCCCCAGCAGCGAGGCCTGCCCCTCCTGCTTCTCCTCCCGCTCTGCCTGCCCCTCCCCCCTGCAGCATCACGGCCACCGCGGCCAGCATCGGGGCAGCTGGCATCCCCCAGGCTGGGCTCGTCACCATGGTCATCGTGCTGACGTCCGTGGGACTGCCCACTGACGACATCACCCTCATCATCGCTGTCGACTGGGCTCTGTGAGTGGGGTTCGCCAGGCAGCCGGCCGGGGGTTGGGGGGTGGGCCGGGGAACTGCCGGGGTTTGGCCCAGGGGGGTGCCTTGCTCACGGACACCAGCCCAGCCGGTGGTATAATGTGTGGGGCCCAGTGTCCAGAAACGAAAATGTGCCTACTCCTGTTCAAAACCGATAAAGAACTTCCGGAGGGTGGGAGCGGAGCCTTAGACCCAGCCCAGGCCCTTCTAAGCACGGGCAGTCATGTGCCCAGGAACCCAGCCGTGCATCAACCTGCTCTGGCGTCACCCCCAGTGGCGGGGGGTGGGGGGAGCTGGTATGCTCAAGAGGACCCGAAAGGCACCTTGCTGCGGGCCCCAGCCTGGGGTGAGCACCACCCACCACCAGCTCCTCCTACAGAAAAAAAGTGCCCGCTGCTCACTGCCCACTTTGTCTCACCAGGGACCGCTTCCGCACCATGATTAACGTGCTGGGTGATGCGCTGGCGGCCGGGATCATGGCCCACATCTGCCGGAAGGACTTTGCTCAGGACACAGGCACTGAGGTGAGAGCAGTGCCTCCCTCCTGGCCTGGCCGCTGAGAGGGTGAGCTGGGGCGGCGGGGGGCACCAGGTCTTCTCACGGGGGCCGGCAGCCTTCTGCCCAGCCCTCCTTGCCTCTGGCCTCGGTCTCCTCCTCTGTACGGGGGTGACTGATTCCTCTAACGGCTGCTTGCTGAGCACTCACCACGGCGGTGGGCGGATCGTGGGAGGAGCAGCGGGAGTAAAGGAAGATGAAGCCCTGGAGCCTGGACCCTCGAGTGGAGGGGTGTTTGTCCTGCTGACAACAATACAAATGTTTGTACATCTGCACAGGGCTTCGTGGTTTTCAGGACTCCTTCAATAACTCTGTGTAGCAGGCTCTCCCACTCTGTAGGGGCGGGGACAGGCAGGGGAGCCACCAACTCACTCGCCAGATGGTGTGGCCCTCCTCCACTAAGACAGCCTCAGAAGGAAGCAGGACGGAGTGGAGCTGGGGGCCCAGAGAGGGCCTGGGTGACCTATCAAGGTCCCACAGCACATCTGTAGGAAAACCAATCACATGGTTTGCTCATTCAGTCCACCCCAGTGTCTAACCTCACTCCCTCCTGCTGCTACCAAGGCCTGTTTCCCCTCCCCAGAAACTGCCGCCCTGTGAGACCAAGCCCGTGAGCCTCCAGGAGATCGTGGCAACCCAGCAGAACGGCTGTGTGAAGAGCGTGGCTGAGGCCTCAGAGCTGACCCTGGGGCCCGCCTGTCCCCACCACATCCCCGTCCAGGTGGAGCAGGACGAGGAGTCAGCTGCCACCTGTCTGGACCACTGCACCATTGAGATTAGTGAGCTTGAGACCAACGTCTGAGCCTGCAGGGCCGCAGGGGCCAGGGGAGGCCTCCAGGGTTAGGCGCCAAGGGCAGGATCTCAACTCACCTACTTTTCTGAGCACCTGACAGGAGCCAGGCTCACACACTCTTCCCACCCTTGAGAGGCCAGAATGAGCCCCACTTGTCGGACAGTGGCATCCCAGAAAGGGAAAAACTGCAGGTGGGAGCCCCAGCTGGAGAATGATGAGCCGGCATGGCCTAAGCCCCGGCTGTGACATGTGTACTGTGATGGCCTAGGAGGGTGGCAGGCAGGCACTATATGGTCTCACTTTCTGGATCACACAGTTGAGGATCTGTGAGCTGAAAACACTCACCCCAGGTCTCAGAGCAAATAATGTCAGGGCCAGGACTCTAACTCAAGTCTTTCAAGCCTTGGCCACTCTTTCCCAGAGAACGGGGGCCTGCAGGGCCAGATGCCAAGGGTTTCTGCCCCCCTCCAGGAGCTCTGCAGCCACCACTACCTTCACTTTATGAAGACGTAACAGCCTGGTTCTGCCCCAGCTGTGTCCCTGCCCAGGCCCGTCCCCCTCCCTGCCCTGTAACACGTGGCCTCAGACAAACAGCTCTCCCCAAGGACAGCCCAGCCAAAGGCCAAGGCCCACTGCCTGCCACGTGCCACAGCCCATCCCACCAGCTGTCTCTCACAAAGCTCAGCCGACGTGGAGAGGGGATGTCTTCAGAAGAGCTGCAGGGACCCTTAGAAACATCTGGGCCAGCCTGCCACAGGATAGGTGGGCCAGCCAGGACTGGGGAGGCAGGCGTGCCTGGGATGCTTTGGTCAAGTTGCCCATGGAGCCCTGGGGTCAGCCCTCTACGCAAGCCTGTGTGATGAAGTGGCGTTAGATTTTCTACTCCTTACTGTGTTTGCAAATTCAGTGATAACTAAATAAAGGTATTTTGTTTTTTAAGTCTGTGGGCGTAGTGACCAACCCTGGCCAGCATTTCTTTATTGGGCTAATATAGGCTGTCTGCGGTGCAGACTGGCCCGACTGGGCAGCCAATGTAGGGTCAGACCTGTCCATGTAGCCAGAGGAGAGACAGGTCTAGTTGGCCTGGCAGTGTGTGGACAGGCCTGCCTGGGCAGCCAGAGTGCAAACGAGCCTGTCCTGGGGGCTGGAATGAAGCCAGGCCTGTCTGAGCTGTCATAGGCAGGAGGCAGAGTACGAATCAGCTTGCCCGGGGGCCTGTCTCCACAGCCACAGTGTGGACAGACCACAGAGATCAGTCCCCACAAAAGAGACAAATTTCCTCAAATAGTCTGGCTCCCTTTGGTGAATGCTTTGCTTTCAGGAGGGGATGTGCCCAAAGACATTTCTAGACTCTCTTCCTCATTCTCCTCAGCCCCAGGGTGCCTCCAGGAGGCTCACAGGGGACACAGAAGAGCCCTGGCCACACAGCCTGTTCTGAATGGGCTCTAGGGTGAAGATGCAGTTCTAGGGTCTTGCACAGAGAAGCCCCGGAAGACACTGAAGCGGTGGGAAGGGATGGGCTTCCCAGAGACTCAGGAGGGCACTTGCCCTCCCAGCCCCCACTCCTGAACTACTTCCCATCCTCCTCCCAGGGCCGCAGTCTGAGGAGTCCAGGAAGGGCCCTGATCCTAGGACCCCCATTCCATTGCAGGGCCAGGGGCTGGAGGGTCTACCATGGGAACATCCTTCATTAAGGCCTAATCACCAAAGAGAGGTCAGAGGTCAAACTATCAGTCATTCCCACAATTGTGTGGACGGGCTGAAACATCCCTTCCCTGCGTCACATCTCTAAGGCCCTTTGAGCAGTGGATCCTGGCCCACCCCAAGGCAGGAATCTGCTCTTTACGGGGCTCGACAGGAGCATGCTTACACACCTCCAGGAGCGGGAGGACACTGCTTCCTGGGCATCTCATCCACTGTGGGGCGGCTCTGCTTGTCGGAGTTTCTGCTTTGCTCTGAGCCAGGTGCTGCCCCTCCCAGTTCCAGCTCTGGCCTTGCTGGGGATGGTGGGAGCGCTAGACATGTCCGTCATTTCTTCCCTGGGCAGGCCTGCAAAGACCTGGGCCCCCAAGGAGACTCTGCTCTAGCTCTCGGGCCTGCCTCCAGGCTCTTTCCCATCCCAGCCATCGTGGGGACACCCCCATCAGTGATGCCCGCTCAGGGCACAGGCGGTCCTCCGGGTAAGCCTGAGTAGCCCAAAGCTGGGAGGTCCTCTGCTCAGATGCTCAGCCTCTGGAAGTGCAGAGTGAGCTCACAAGCCCCATGTGGTGGTCCTGGCCGGACCTGCTGACCCCCACCGAGCAGACGGGCCACACATGCCTCAGGCCTCCTTACCTGTGACTAAACCCCACACCCCTGGACCTCGGCCTGTGACATGACTTATGGGCCAACAACTAAACTCTGCGCCGACTCCTGCCGGTCTGGACAGGCCCTGAGGTGCTTGTGTCCTGCCCACCCCCAGCCGGGCGCCGGTCCAGCACCTGACAGGAAGCACACACAGACACGGCCATGGGCTGCCAGAAAGGGGTAATGCTTTTATATTAGTTTTTCTGTAACAAGAAAAATCAGCTTTGAGGTTTTTTTTTTTTTTTTTTATCATTTTTTTCTTAAAAAGAATTCAAAGTCCAAAGGCACCCAGAACTCCCCACAGGCCCAAAGAATAAAAAGGTATGTCATCAGGGCAGCTGGGCCCTTCCTCCTCGCTTAGCCCTGCCCCTCCACCTCACTCCTGCCCAAGGCCCCAGCCGCCCCGGGAGACTTTCCCTCTGGCCTTGGTGGGATTTCCATCAAAGACGCGCCTGTGGCCGGCCGGGGCATGGCAGGGAGTGACCGCCCCAGCGGCTGGGGGCCAGGGCAGCAGTCCCAAAGGGGGGAACAGAAACAACAGTCAGCTTCTGTGAGTTCCAGAGGGTGGCGGGCCCCCGGCCACAGAGAGCACCAAGATAACTCTGTCTTCTCCAGTGGACGGATGGACAGACGGCTGAGCAGATGGCAAGCTGTTCTGGCCAGTTCTGGCTGGGGCAAGAGGTGTTGGTGGCAGGGGCCACAGAGGGCTCTCTGCATGTGACTTGTGTGTATGTTGGGGGGGGGTCATGGTAAAGGGAGCAGGCACCCGTGGGAGCCAGGGCAGGGTCAGACCCTTCCCCGAGTCTGCATGAGTCCAGGGGCATGATGGAGATGGAGGGCCTGGGAGGGGAGTGGAACTGTTCGGTGGGTGCCGTGCAGCCCGCAGTGTGTGGACGTGTCGTGGTGCCTGCCCATGTGTGGCTGAGGGCGCTGCAGGAACGGGTGGGGATGGGAGACTGTGTGCTCAGCCTGTGTGGTGGTGGGTGGCTGGTGGGGGCGGCACTGGGTGTGTCTGTGAGCATGGCAGACCGGGGCTCACAGGGCACAGGTACGTGCTGCAGAAAGGGGTCCGGCGGTCCGTTGTCCTGCAGAACACGTGGAAGAGTCAGGGGCAGACCTGCCAGCTTTGGGAAGGTGGGCTGGAGCTAGGAGGCCCCCCCAGGGGACTCTGGGAGGGCCAGGCCACTGCAGGCAGGAGAGGGAGTTGCCCCTGGGGGCCCAGAGCCAGGAGGCCACCCACTGGGCAGTGTTCTCACTGACTGGCCAGGCCTGGTATCGACTCGCCTCTGGCCACTCCCCAGGGCCCCTCCCAGCCTCCCCCCAACAGACATGCCTGAGGCCAATGGCCTCCAGAGGGGGCAGATTCTCCCCCATCCCAGGACTCCACAGCCCCCTCAGGAGGGCCAGAGCATCCTCACTGAACAGCTGTTCACCCCCTCCCTGACCCCCGGCTCTGCCTGAGGACAGTGTCTAGAGAGGAGGTCTCCACCTTCTCCCCTGGGGCCCCGGCAGCAGGGGAAGGGGACTCCCAAGCACGGCCTCTGGCCTGTTCTCCGAGCTAGGATAATGACCCCATGCACATCCTTCTGTCGGCCCCACCTCCTTCTGTCATCTCCCCATGGGGTCCTCACCACCACCCTGCAGTCTCCTCTCTGACCCAAGCCCCTACTTCAAGTCAGAGTCCTAACAGTGGCCCGGGGGGGCCCTTCCCATGGTCACAGGCTGACCCTGTGACCCCACCAGCTCAGCTCATTCTGACCACAGCTCTCCTCCCGGCTACTCACCACACGGTGCCCACTCTCCAACGTCCCTCTCCAGAGGCCCTGCCCACCCACCCTCCTGTCTACACATCCTTCCCTTCCCAGACTGACTCCCAGGGTCCACAACTGCAGCCATTCGCCTGCCAATACCCTCAACATCCTCGTTCCTTACCCTTCTGTCCCACACACCTGGCCAAAAACCCCGCCACGGATGGATCCAATGGCCCATCTTCTCCACACCCACCCCGGTCAGCCGAGCGCCTCCTGCTGCACAGAGAAAACAGAAGGCTGAAGGCATCAGGCTGATAGGACTGCGTGTCCAGCCACCAAGCCACTAAGCTGTGTGTGACTGCAGCCACTCGGTCCTCCGTCCCTCCTGCCCCCGTGGAGGCACTGGCCCTCCTGCCAAAGCCAGTCCCTCCTACCGTCTCTACAGGGCTAGCTTCGCCCTGCTCTCCTCTCTCCTCTGTCCCGTCTTTAACCCCCCCTCCGGCCAAGCCCCTCCCCATCAGCGCTCCAACCGGCTCTGTTTCTGAACAGGGTGCGAGCTAAATGGAGCCCCACCTGAACTTCGCACCCCCGTCCCCCTGCCACCCTCTCATCCCCTCTCTTCATAGCCAAACTTCTTGAGAGAGGTATATAGGCTCCGCGGGGTCTCTCCTTGCCAGCTCCTTTCTCCACCCCCGTTGCCCTTGAGGCCACTCCCCCACAAGGTCACAGCTGAGCTCCTCCTGGTCAAATCTGGTGGGTCCTTGCTAGGGCTCCCTCCACCTGCCTCTCAGCAGCACTAACATGGCTGCTCTCTCCACAAGGGCCTTGTGCACGGGGACGCAGTGTGTAGTGACATGCACGCATCCTCCACGTGTGTGCAAGCATGTACCTGTTCTGCACCTGCGAATGTTCCATGGAGCACATGCATGTGTGTCTGTGTGCGCTATGAGTTCTGTAAGTGTGTGCTCTGTGCGAGTGTATGCGTGTTTATTTTTTTTTTAAGATTTTTAATTTTTTTATTAGAGAGAGAGCGAGCACAAGCAGGGGGAGCGGCAGGCAGAGGGAGAGGGAGAAGCAGGCTCCTGGCTCAGCAGGGAGCCTGATGTGGGACTCAGTCCCAGGACCCCGGGATCATGACCCCAGCTGAAGGCAGACGCTGAACCATCTGAGCCACCCAGGTGCCCCGAGGGTATGTGTGTTTAGACACACGTGTGAGCATGGGTACATGTGTGTGCACCATATGCCCACGTGGGGTGTTTGTTTTGCACATGCACATAATCTCCCTCTGTCCTTGGCTGCCTGGGGTTTCCCTACCTCCTTCCCACTCTGCTTCCCTCCAGCCCCTTCTGCAGGCTCCCCTGCAGCTGGCCATGGCCTCACACTCTCCCCAAGCGAGCTCCCCGAGCCTCCTGTGGCCTCGTGACTATTTCTAGGCTGATGATGGCTGGACCCCCATCCCCAGCCTAGACCTCCCTCTCCGGCCCCAGACTCACATATCTGACCCATCCCTGGGCAGCCGCCTGGGCACCCCCCGAGCCTATCTAACTCAACATTCCTGCCACCTCAACAGATCTGCTCCCCCAGGGCTCCCATCCTCCCAGGATTCCAGGCTAGGTGTGGGGGTTTGTCTTCTCCCTCACCCCATGCCCGGCAGGACGACCCTGGCCTCTGGAGTCTGCCTGTCCCTCCCCCACCCGCTTCGGGCCATCTGCTTGTGTGCATCCTCACTGCCTCCCCCCTCGCCTGTGGCTTGGCTCACAGCGGCAGCCTTCTCCTGGGCGCCCACATCCACTCCCTGCTTCCACCGTGCCAGCCCCTGCGCATGTCACATCGGGGTGCTCATCGCCTGGGAGAGTCCCCAGCCCGTGCCGGCCTCCCACAGGCTTGCCAGCCCCTCAGCCAGGGCCCATACTGGGGTCAGGGACAGGACGCTGGTGGGGAGGGTCAGTGCGCCCCCGCACAGACCACCTACCTGTGTCACATTGGTTCGCCCTGTCACCACCGCCTCCCCTCGTCCTCCTCGTCCTCATCCTCCTCGTCCTCCTCGTCTTCTTCCCCTTCCAGCCGGCCCCGGTCCTTGGGCACGTCACCGAACTCAAAGTTGCCTTCTATGTCCAAGACCTGCAGGTGCTTCAGCCTCCGGAAGGCGCTTTCCACCACGGAGCCCACGGCCAGCTTGTTAAACCTGTGCGGGCCACCGTGTGCGGTCAGTGCCAGAGGCCCGACCCTCAGCGCCCCCACCCCCACCCACCCCAGCAGGGAGACGGGGAACAAGCTCTCCAGGAAGAGGGCAGAGTACGCACAAAAGGGGTGCAGGGCTGGGAGGCGGGCAGTGCTGGGAAGCAAGGTGCGTCGTGTCGGTCCCAGCTGTGCAGTGCGGCTATAGCTTCGGGGGGGGGGGGGGGCGGGGCAGACCCTGGGCCACTCATCTCCTACAGCGAGGGGCAGGCCCACATCTGCAAATGCTCCAAGATTTGGGAGGGGCAGACGTGGGCGCCTCCTCTCTGCCTGGGATTACCTCCCTCTGGGACTAACCCCAAGGCCTGGGGCTCCAGGCTTGCCAGCCTAGAGTTGCCTGGTACGGAGTGGTACCCAGGCAAGGCCATGGTCAAGCTGGGCCAGGGTGGCACTCGGGCTAAGGGGTGGCAGAGGCTGGGCTCTGACATCAGGCCCCTCAACTCTTTGTGCCTTAGTCCCCCGCAGGAGCCAAGGCATAGGTCACACTCTATCCCAACCCAGCCACCAATCCCCTGCAGGTCACATTCTGCCTTCTCGAATCTGCCCCTTCTCTCTGAGTCGAGGGGGTGGTCAGGTAGGATGTTGGGAAGAACCACCCTGACTCTGCTGTCCTGGGGAGTTGGGGAGTCAAAATCATTCTAGGGGCGCCTGGGTGGCTCAGTTAAGCGCTGAACTCTTGATTTCGGCTCAGGTCAGGATCTCAGGGTCGTGAGACAGAGCCCCACCTCGGGCTCCATGCTGGGCATGGAGCACGCTTAAGATCCTCTCTCTCTCCCTCTGTCCTTCTCCCCTCTCCCTCTCTCTCTTTAAAAAAATAAAATAAAGTAAAAAGTGCATTCTAGACCCCACAGCTCAGCGAGGACCTGAACATCTGCCATCTGAGGCCCAGGCTCAATCCTGGCCAGCTGTGGACAGGGCAGTCACCTGCACTCTCTGGTACCCCCTCCTGCCACAGCAACATCAGTAACGCCCACACGCACAGCTTGTTAAAGTTTCTGAAGTCCTTTTACAAACCTATAAACCTCACCAGGCCTGGCCGGACTGTCCCCACCCTTGAGAGCCGAGGAAACAGAGGCGGAGGGGGCTGTGGGATGTACCCATGGTCACACAGCCCGTCAGTGAAGCCAGGCTTCGAACACCGACCTCTACCTGGGAGCTGTTCCCGGATGCCTCAGCGATCCTGCTAGAGCCAGGTTGACCCCGGGGGCCCTCCTACCTGAGAAAGACCCCTTTGAGGTTGGGTGTGGAGTCGAAGGCATTGGCGGGCACGGTGCTAATCTTGTTGTTCTGCAGGTATAGGTACTCGAGGGACTCGGGGAGCCCCTCAGGGATCTCTGTGAGTTGATTCCCAGCGATGTCCAGCAGCTGTATGAGTGACCAGGGGAGTCAAAGCACTTAACGTCTTGCAAAGATCCCACCCACCCCCTGGTCTATCTAAATCTTATGACAACCCTGGGAGGTGGGATCTAGAACTATCCCCATTTTCCAGGAGGGGAAACAGAGGCTCAGAGAGGTTAAGAGATCTGTCCAAGGCCATGCAGTCTGCATGAGGCTGGAATCCAAACCCTTGTTCTAACTATGTCCTACCCAGCTCCTTCTGCATTTAAACATGAATTCACAGCCAAGATACCTGGGTGGCACAGTCCCTCCTCCTCGGCACGCCTGTCACCCCCATCAGACTGAAGGCCCCAGAAGGGCAGAGGCCAGAGATCCTCCAGTCTTTGAATATCCCCACACTGGTCCCAGATGAGGGTGGGGCTGCTCATTCACGGACTTCAGAGGCCATGTGGGCAGGCGCTGGGAGCAAGGCTTCGAGGCCCACAGTGACCCTGGCATGGCAACCAGCCCTAGGCTGGTCATCAGTCTCGGGGTCAGCACATGCCTAGAGTGCCGGCAGCAGGTGGCCAGGGAAATGGGGTGGTTTTCCCAGGGAGGAGCAAACATGAGGTAGGCAGGAGACCTGGACGTGCATGGGCCCAGCTCCCTGCCTTCCCCTCAGGCCATCAGCACACACTCGCTCCTGTGCAAGCACAGGTGCATTCCATCATCTCTAAGCTCCCTTCCTCACTCCGACAGGCTGAGGCTCAGGGTCAGGAAACTAGGGGCCATGAATCGAGATTCAAGATTCAAGGGGAAACAAGCTTTACACACCGTGGAGAGCCTCCCCGTCACCTCCCTTACCCAGCAGGAATCCCTGCTCCCCACTGTGCTCCCGCCACACAGCCCTGGCACCTCCTCATTCATTCCAAACATCCTCAGCGCCCACAGGTGCCAGGGATATGGAATCCATGGAGATGCTGCCTCTGCCACTGGAGGCCGGGGGCGGGGGTGGACCCAAAATCTGACGACAGCTGGTGGAACTGGGCTGTGTGGACGGGACCCATGGGAGGGGCCTGACCCAGCCTTGGGTCAGGGGAGTACAGCAGCCAGCACAGGCGGGCGCTCTGAAGCAGGGGGAGCAGCTGCTTTAGAAAGATCCCACAGTGTGAGGAAGAACCCCCCACCAGACACCTCATCACTGACTGAAGTCACCCAGGCTGCACCTGCCCATCACTGAGGGCTTCCTGAAGGAGGTGACACCTAGACTAAGTCCTAGGTATATGACAAGCTCTAGGAGGGTAGTGACCCTCCATCTGTCTTACTCCCTGCCAGGTCCTCAGTTCTAGAGTCTGCACATGGTGGAGGCCCGAGACAGGCTGTGGAACGAAGGAGTGAGGAGGTGTTAGCAGGGTGCTGTGCTTCAGCGGGGAGTGCCAGGAGGAGCGACACCCAGTGTGCCTGGGAGACTAAGGAGCTTGGCTGGGAGCAGAAGCAGGCCAGCCCTGAGAACAGCGGCAAGGATTCTGCTCTGGGTTCTAAGAGCAATGGGGAGCCATGGAAGGGTTCTGAGCAGGACTGGAAGGTGAGCATGTGTTTTTCAAGATACCCACCAACTGCACATGGGATGTAGGAGTGGAGAGCTCCTATGGAAATGGGGGTGCCTTGGCTTGGAGTATGGGCAGTAGGGATGGAGGAAAGTGAGTTGAGACGTGTGACAGTAGAAATGGCAGAGTTCAGTAACAATGGGTATTGGGGGGCAGGAGGTATGAAAAGGGGGTGTCAGGGGCAGCGTCCAAGTCTCCCGTGGGCACCCCTTCAGCGAGTTAGAAAATGCAGTAGGAGGAGCAGGTGTGGAGGAGAGGACAATGGGATCTGGGCTCCTGAGGACAATCCACAAGGGCCTGGCCCAGGCAGCTGGATCCCGGTGTCTGGCCCTCAAGCTGGGCCATCTGGGTGAGGAGAGACCCCAGCTAGCTGTTCCTGCAGGGCCAGCTGCCTACCCCCAGCTCCCACCCTGATCCGCCCTCAGAGCTGAGCCCCGCCTGCCTGCCCCCCCCCACTCTGTGGGCTCGCCCCTGCACCCCCCTCAGATATCCTCATCGTGACAGCTCTCCCAAAATACAGGTACTGTGAGCCTACCACATGGAGGTTCCCGGGGCCAGCAGTGAACACAACAGACTAAAATGCCTGCCCCTCATTCTAGCAGGAGGGCAAGCAACAAACAAGCAGACGGATGACCTAATACCCAGAGGGATGAGGATTATGAAGAAAAACAAAGCACAGGAGTGTGATAGCTGGTGAAGGAAGACCTCCCAAGCAGGCAACATTTGAGCAGAGCCCTGAGAGAGAGAGAGGAGCAAGTCCGGGCGTGGGGTGTATACATTTGGGGAAGGGGCCCCCTCGCCCCCTGTAGTGCAGCAGAGTGGGGGCACTTCCTGACCTTGCAGCACCAAGGCCCTGCCTCCCAGATTTCTCTACTCAAGTTCCCTCTTGGTCCTCACTTACAGCCAGATACCTCAACTGACTCAGACTGTGGCCACAGCAGCCACACCCACTCAGCAGCCCCAGCATGCCTCATGTAGCCTCCCCCAGCCCTCGGCACCTTTGAGGTCAGCCTGTCTCCCAGACCTTGGCCCTCCCCTCCCCCAAGCCCAGCCTTTCCCAGCCACCTGTTCCTGAGCCTTCAGACGGGTGAGCTTGACTCTCCAGTGCCCCCCGCCCTGGCCCTACCTGCCCCCCATCCTCCTGGACCGTGGGCCTCCTACCTGCAGCCATGACCCCCCCTTATCCCCACAGCCCTCCTGCAGGTGCTGAGCTCAGCCTGGCCATAGCAGCAGCTTACTGCCGCACCTGGCATGCCAGCCATACCGACTGTTTCCTGGTCTAGCCCCCACCCCATGGCCAGGCCCTCCCACCCACCCTTCAGCTGAGCCCACACGATGGGTGGGCTTGGGACAGCCATGGCAGCCGCACCCCACAAGGCATGACCCAGCCCCTTTCCCCTCCCCCTTACCTGCAGATGGGCCAAGTCGGCCCAGGCCCGGGGGCCCAGGGCCCGGCTGCGCAGCCGGTTGCCGGTGAGGTAGAGCTCACGCAGCTGGGCCATGCTGGCCAGCGCCCCGCGTGCCAGGGCGGCCAGCTCATTGCGCTTGACCTTCAGCACATGCACGTTGCGCGGCAGCCCGGGTGGCAAGGTGTGCAGACGGTTACCGGACAGGTCCAGCGAGCGCAGCAGGCGCAGCTTGCGGAAGGCATCGCGGTGCACCTGCGGGCTGGTGATGCGGTTGTAGCTGAGGTTGAGCTCCTCCAGGAAGTAGGTGGTGGCGAAGTCGTCGCGGCCGATGCCGGTGATCTGGTTGTGCAGGATCATGAGAGTGCGCACGCGGCGGGGCAGGCCACTGGGCACGCGCTCCAGCGCGTTGTTGTACAGGTGCACCGTGTGCAGCCGCTTCAGGCCCTGGAACGCCCGAGGGTGGATGCCGCGCGCGTGCAGCTGGTTGCTGTGCAGCAGCAGGTACTCGAGGCTGCGGATGGGCGTCAGCACGTCTGCGTCCACGCTCCGGATGGCGTTCTTCTCCAGGTGCAGGAGCACCAGGCTGCGCGGCAGCCCCGCGGGGACCCGTGACAGGTTGTTGCTGGACAGATCGAGGTACTCCAGGCTGGAGAGCTTCCTGCGGGGGGTGGGGGGGGATGAGGACGGTTGGCTGGGGCCCACGTGGTGCTTGTTACCATCATTCCTCCCGAGGGAGACGGCAAGGGAACTGCGTCTAATTCATCCCAGCTCTGCCACTGGCTGACCCACGAGGGGACCTCAGTCCTCTCCCGCCTCTCCTTGGGTTGATTCAACGCTGTATTGGTGTCAGAAGAATTTAGCATGGTTTCTGACACAAAGGAGCTTCTCTGAAGACCAGTTGTTTAAGGCCTTTTGTAGCTACCCGGGGCCTAAAAAGTGAAAATTCATTTGCCTTCAACAAATACACTCGTCTCAACTTTGTACCAAGAAGCCAGCCTCTGAAGATGCCTCACTGGAACTTTGGCTGGCTTTATCTACACATCGCTTGTTCTCGGGGACAGAAATGTCAGCAGAGGCACGAGCCCCAAAGTTCCTTCTCCAGGAAGCTGGCCGGGGACAGGTGGGGGGGTGCGCGAGGCCCTGGCTGCTGGGCCCAGGGAGCTGCTTCCTGGGTCCCGGGCTTCCACGGGGGGCCCAGGCGGGGCTCACCAGAAGGTTTCGTTGTCCAAGCCCTCGTCAGTCAGGTAGTTGTTCTGCAGGTACAGCTCACGCAGGTTGCTCAGCTCACTGAAGGCACCTGGTGGGATCTTCTCCAGCTTGTTGTTCTAAGGGGTGGGATGGTCGGGAGGGGAGCATGAGGGACAGCCAAAGGGTGAGGGCAGGGCCTTGGAATGAGATGTGGAGAGGGGCCTGGGGAGCCGTGGGAGGAGGGCCAGGCCTGAAGCATTCTGCATGTGATATCAACAGCCAGGTACCTGGGCTTCTGCCTCGTCCTCTACAGTGGACACTGTGCCCTCTGGCCTGTGCCCAAGGCCCCACAGCCTCACCACTGGGCCTAAGTGGACCGGGGCTCTTCCCCCACTGCAGGTCCCTACTCTTTTGCTGCCCCTCCCCATGCTCTCCCTCCCACCTTGAGATGCAGCTTATAGAGGGCAGGCGGCAGGTGCTTGGGCACATGGCGCAGGAAGTTGCTGGACAGAATGAGGATCTCGACGTTGCTAGAGCCGTTGAACATGTTGTCCGGCAGCCCGGCATCCGCCAGCTTGTTGTTGTGCAGGTACACGGACCTGGGGAATGAGGCACAGGTCCTCACCCACCCGGGCCCCCTCCACCAGCTCACCTGATGAGCCTTCAGACCCTGCCCAGGCTGGGCCTGGGCCCAGAGTACCCTCTTCCCATTTGAAAAAACCTCAGACCCCACCTAATCCAGTGCCCCCCTACACTGCCGAGGAGACCAAGGACCCACTGAAGGCTGCCGCACACCTCAGTGGCAGAAATAGGATTCTGGATCCCTGCCTGGCAACTCCACGCAGCTGGCTCTGAGTTCTGTGGGACTTCCCACAGATGGGGACTGTCCCTGCCACCTCTTTGTCTCAAGTGTCCAGTACAGGGCCCAGCTCAGAGGAGGTGACCTCTCATTCATTCAGCAAATATATAGTGAATGTCCCTATGTGCCAGGACTGTTCTAGACTCTGAAGAGATAAGCAGTGGACACAACCAACAAGACCCTGCCACCATGCCACTAACATACTAGAGGGAGCAAAGACCAGAAATAAGAGAAACAGATGATATTTAAACATGGAAGATATAACTCATTCTTGCTGTGTGACCTCTCTTGGGCCTCAGCCTTTTCATCGGTGGGATGGGACCACACACAGTGACCCTGGCTCCTTTGGGGGATGGAGACAATCAAGTGAGGTGACAGATTACGGGATAGAATCAGCACTGGGGGTTGTCAGTACCCCCTAGCACCACCCTGCCCTGTTCACACACCTCTGCTAGGAGGCCTCACTCCTCCCAAAGCAGCTCTCAGTGAGGGCCGGCTCTGCCTGTTGGAAGATGCTTCCTTCCCCCACGGGCTGGGGAAGGAGGGAAAAACCCTCACCGAGCTCCCCACAATTCCGCAGACATCACTCTCTGATCTTGTCTCCTGGACAGATTCCTCTCAGCCTTCAGATCCTGCAGCCCCGGGCAGCCCCACCACAGCGCTCAGCCAGGGGCATCCTGCCTGCACTGCCCGGCATGCCCCTCCTCCAGGGCCTATCTGGGCTTTCTCCGCCTTGCTCAGGGCTCGGAGTGTCTGTCTCAGCTCCTCCTTCTTCCCCAGCTGGAGCCCAGGGCCCCGTCTGATTTCTCACCTCAAGTTTGGCTTCTGGCCGAAAGTGAGCCCGTAGATCTTGGTGAGATAGTTGGCAGCGAAGTCCACACTGATCAGGGTGTTTGGCAGGAACCGGGGTGCCAAGGTCAGCTAGAAAGGGAAGAGTTGGGGCAGAAAGCCCAGTGGGGGGCAGAGGCAGACTCTGGGTCCCCTCCAATTTGTCACCTGCTTGCAACCAGAGCCATCTTTCTCAACTGGAAACCCATCCCACTCCCCTGATAACACAAAAACAGAATGTCCATGGCTCCCCACAGCCCTGAACATCGAAAGCCCTCTAGGCTTGTGCCCTGCCCTGCCCGTCCTCCTGGTCTCTCCCCTCATTGCTCCCCAGCACAGACTCTCTGTACAGCCACAGTGAGGACCCACACTCCTCCAGACACCCCCCTGCCCCAGTATCTAGCCTTCATTCATTCAACAGTAGGCCCTGAGTCTGCAACATTGCAGGCCTGCTTCCAGGTGCTGGACATGTCCTGGGGAACAAAACAGAGAAGTGTCCCCATCCCCACCCCCTAAAGCTTACATCTTAGTGGAGAGGACAAGGAACAAGGAACAAAAGTATTGGAGAGTGGTAACACGTTAGAACAGACCAAGGACAGAACAACTAAGTTGGGTGCGCAGGGAACAGGGGACACCTAAGGCATGAAGGCACCGCTAATGCCATCTGAGGGAAGAGCACCCATGGCGGCAGGGGCAGCGAGGGCAGGCCCTGCTCGGGGGCTGCCAGGTTTGGGGGCTGGAGCAGAGGGAGTGAGGCGGAATGGGAGTTGTGAGGCCCACACACAGGCCCTCCGACCACAGGCCACGGGGAGAAGCATGGCTTTCACTCCGGGTGGAAAGTGAAGCCTTGGGAGTGTTTGAGCTGGGGAAGTGGGGATGGAGGGGTAGAAGCAGGCGTGATTTTTAAGGGTCCCTCTGGCTGCTCTGAGGAGAAGGAACAGCGAATGAGGAAGCAAGGCCATCCAGGTCAGGGCTGGTGGACCAGGGCCAGAGGGGAGCCAAGGGCTCACAGTGGGACTGGGCGTGGGTGAGCAACGCACCCTGGATTTGTGGCTCAGACTCAGATTTGTGTCTTGAGTGGGAGGAGTAGAAAGGGCTGGGGACGGCCATTGCATATGGCCATGATACAGATGGGTGCCAAAGAGCAGAGGGGGTATAGCTCAGGGGTAGAGCATTTGACTGCAGATGGGTGCCAAAGCCCAGGGAGGGGATGGGTCACCTCGAGAGAGCTCAGAGAGAAGGGGCCAAGACAGAGCCCTGGGATACACCAACTGTTTTGAAGTTGAGTGCCTTTGTGCCTTTTCTCCCGCTGTCTCTTCAGCAGTGCCTCCCCCTTAGGGCCCCTGGCCGAAATCCTGTTACCCTTCATGGCCCTGCTCAAATGACACCTCCTCCAAGAAGCGCTCCAAGTACCCCCTCGTTAGTGGGGATGAGCTGTCACCCCCTACACTTCCATAAGGCCTGGGCCTCTGTTTTCATTATCTGGCCACTCTGATGCCCTGCATTAAAGTGTGGGGTCCTACCAGGACCATATCTGAGCAGCAAGGGGGACCCAGCGGCCACCCTCAAAAAGGCCCTAGTGGAAGTTCCCTGAGCTCAGCCCCAGACACCAGGGGGCCCCTTACCTTGTTATTGGCCAAGTACAGGTAATTGAGGTTGGTCAGATGTTCAAAAGCCTCCTCCGGGAGCCCTTCAAAGGACAGGCATCAGTCAGAGCCCTGGATGAAGGAGATGCTACAGGGGAGCACGCCACCACCAACCCCCGCACTGGCCAGGACTGGGGAGGGCCCCTCCTTGAGACAGGTTGGGCTCTGACCCCTTCCCAACCAGTCCCAGCAGGCCTGCCCAGTCCCCTCTTCTTTCCCCTTGCTCACAGGGGCCCCGGCTCAGAGGAGCAGGCGGAAAGGGCTCAGAAATGACCAGTCTTTCACCTGCTCGGGGCCACCCTGGCAGGAATGGGTCTTCATCAGCTCAGGCCACAGGGCAGAGGACCCAGCCCCACCCTTCCCCACCAGGAAGGAGTGCTCCCCTCAGGTGCCAGAGACCCTCCTGATACCCAGCCGCAGGGCAGGGCGGGGCAGGGGTCCCTGTACCTCCCCACCACCTGGCCCAGCCCTGTCCCAAGCTGGCAGATGTGATGTCAGGACTCGGCTGTCGCTGGGAGGCCAGCCAAACTGGCCCTTCTCCAGTCCTTAGGCCGGCCTCTGACACTCAGTTCCGGGCTCCCAGCCCTTCAAATGCTGGGACTCAGCCAAGTATCTAAGGAGAGGGAACAGTTACATAAACTGCGCAGCGTCCCTCCGGGGACTACCCTGCTGCTGCTGGGTAGAATGATGGCCACCGAGAGTGCTCAGCACCATGAAGGATGCTTCTGTGTTAACTGCTAGGAGCAACAAAGCAGTTATAGTAGTTATTGCATCTACCCTATAAGCTCAGCTATGAATTAAAAAACACAAAGAAAAAAAAGCCTAGATTGGACTATGGGGAGGGTTGTTCAACTGTATAAACTTCTCAAAACTCATCAAATTGTACTTTTACATTGGGTAAACATTACAGTATATAAGTTAGACCTCAATAAAGTGGTTTTTTAAAAAGTGGAAAGAGATATACGAAAACATCAATACTGATGAACTCTGTGTGGCAGAATTATGAGTGGGTTTTTTCTTTTCCATTTCATTTTCTACATTTCCAAATTTTCTATTATAATCATAAATTATTTTCATATCAGAAAAAAAATAATCTTTTACAAATGGAGGATTCTATAGCTCTTTGATTCTAAAGGCCTTCTGTGAATCGACCTACGAGCTCTGACAAAGGCCCTGGGAATCAAAGCTTCTCTGAAGCCTGTCCCCTGACCCGACCCAGCTCTCAGGCACAAATGGGGGTGGGGGGGAGGGGGCGGGTCTCAGGCAACCTCAGGGAGCCCCTTGCCCATGGGGCCTTGCTGCCAGCCCAGCCCTGCTGTTTTCCATATCCCAGGGTCCAGGGGCAGAGCTCTTCCCACGGGCACCAGTGCCCCGCCTGGTGTCCCCGGCCCGGGCTCCGGTGGGGGATCCCTCACCTCGGGAAGTCAGGCGATTATTCTGGAGGTTCAGAGTTTCCAGCCGATGTAACCTGGAGAGCTCCCGGGGGTAGATCTTCTCCAGCTGGTTGTTCTGGGGGTTAGGGGACAGGGGAGGTGAGGAGGCCTCACTAGAGGCCCAGGGCTCCTGCCTCAGTAGAGGCTCACTCCCACCCCAGTCCCAGGAGCCAGTCCCTCGGTTGGGCACCTCCCTTGGGGTTCACACCCATGCAGACAGACCTGGGGCTGGGCCAGGCCTGGGTCTGAGTATGGGAGGCCCAGCAGTGACCACAACAGACATGCAGGTCCCACCTTCTGGGAGCCCATACATGGACATCTATAGACAGTTCAAACTTGGAGTGCATCTCCCCTCTAGACCTGCTCCTTTCATGTTCCTACTTGGTGACAGGCATCCCAGCCCATTCTCCCCACCCCAAGCCAGAAACTACTTTGGGTTCCCTTTCTTGAGGGGGAAAAACCTGTGGTCCTCACTCCTTTTGGAATGCTTTACCACCTCCTCCAGAAGCCTTCCTGAATTGGACTGGGGCCTGGATTAGGAGCTGCTCTGGGCCCCGCTGCACTAGTCCTCTGTCTCCATCTGTTACCTTTACCTGTTTAGATCTCTGTCTCCCCCACAGACTGAGTCCTCCCACCATGCCCAGCACCTGACCCAGCACCAGAGGTGCAGAGCAGGTACCCAGGAGACATTTTATGAATAAATGAGTGAATGAACCAACAATGAGTGTTGCTTTAACTTGTCCTTTTCCCCCACAAGCTACCCTGGCCTTGGACTCCCTCCACCAACAACGTGGACCCATCAGCTTGGGTGATCGTGGGCTGGTCCCTTTCCTTCACTAGGCTTGACCTCTGGGAATGGGTACAACAGCCTCCCGCTCCCCCAGGTCTCCTGGGCCACACAAAACCGGTCATGGGTGCACCAGCACTCCCAGAGTCCCCTGTTTGGAACACTGTGTCCCACTTCTCAAAACCTAGCCTGTACCCCAGCTGGAGAGAGTACTCCATCCTCTGAGCCCCCAGAGCACTCTATCCGGGTCTAATTTCTCTTATCTTCCTGGCCTGAAATGGTGTCTGGGACATCCTGTCCATTCAGAGGGTCAGCTGCCAGGCGGATCCATGTCCATTTCTCACAGGGTCTGACTCTCCTTGGGGGTCTCAGCCTGGACGCCCTCAAGCAAAACAAAGCAGTCGTAATAGCATGGTACTCTGCGACCCGGGCATCAGAGCGGGGACAGCCCTCGCACCCTGTGTCTGGGGTTGGGGAGCCACAAGTTCTGGGGGTTCTGGACGAGCCGGGGGCTGTGGGGGTTGGGGACAGGAGCCACGAGTGTAGGGGGCAGCACCATGACCATTGTTTTGATGCCCGCATCACCTGCAGGGACAGGTGGTTGGTGTGCTCAGGCAGGTCCCCCGGGAACTCGCGCAGGTCAATGCCACCGCAGTCCACAACACCCTCCTGGGAGCAGGCACAGTCTCGGGGGCAGTTGATGGTGACGGGGCCAGGCCCTGGCTCCTCGGGTCTCAGCACCAACACCGGCCCCTCCTCCACAAATTCATTCTCGGCAGGGCTCAGGCTGTGGGTACCACTTCGGCCAAACCCCGGAGACCTCGCCGTGCCCACCGGTCCCAGCTGCAGCTGCGGTGGCAGCAACAAGACGAGGAGCAGTACCCTGCTCTGGGCCATGGTACCTGTGGGTACAGCAGACACAGGGCAAGGGCCCACACAAGTCAGGACGGGGCCCTCCTGGGGTCCTGGGCACGCATCTGATCTACTGACTGCCACCCCTCCCTTCCCCACCCGCCTCCCTGTCATCAGGGCTGCTCTCTGGAGGCAAGTCAGCAACCCTTACCCAGCCTGGCCCCAAGGAACCCGTACTCCCACTGCACAGACGGGGAAGCTGAGGCCCGGGATGAACTGTGACTTGCAGGGCTTGGCTGGGACTTTGCGGAGCTCTTGCTGCCCTGGCACAGGCGGGACGGGAGGCTCTGTGCCTCCTCCAGAGCCACAGGGCCATGCGGGCCAGCACCAGCAGGGTGCATCCCGGCTCTTCAGCTTGCCATTCTAGTATGTTCCGGACTTGACCCCATCTCTCTTCCAATACCCCCACCCCAGGTATACAGGTCTACCTAGTAGATCCTCTCTCCAGGCCTTTGCACATGCTGTTCCTTCTGCCTGGAACGCCCTCCCCCTCTCTTGTGCAGTCAGCAACTTCTCTAAGAACCAAAGTCAGCATTGAGCTGCCCCAGGGCTCTCCCTTCCCCTGTGTTCCCTAGGGCGGGGCGTGAGTTGGGTTGGGTTGTGAATACGGGAAGGGGTCCTTCCCCCATAGAGGGCCGTGAGCCACCCTCAGGGTCTGGGTGGAGGCCCAGCACAGGGCCGGCACAGAGCAGGCCTCAGGTGAATGGACCTTCCCAGTCCCTTCTTC
The DNA here is from genome assembly GCF_009762305.2 of Zalophus californianus. Taxonomy (NCBI): domain Eukaryota; kingdom Metazoa; phylum Chordata; class Mammalia; order Carnivora; family Otariidae; genus Zalophus; species Zalophus californianus. The sequence goes on along the minus strand of NC_045598.1, from coordinate 42,516,519 downwards.
CTGATGTTTACACCCTCACCGGGGCCTGCTGTGCTCACATGACTGGGGCTACCTGCAAGAGACCACTCCCCAGCATGGCCCCCTAGGGTAGCAGGAGAACCTGGGACTGGGGATGGCCTCAGGAGAACCTGGGACTGGGGATGGCCTCAGGCCATGAGAAAGATGCAGGGGTCCCATCTTCTAGGCAGCGCAGGGGCCTACCTTGGCTCCAGGGGGCTGGACCCTGGAGTCGTCTTTACAGAAACTCACTTAACAAACATGTCTGGGGAATGCTAAGTTGTGACAGGCCACAGCTCAGGTGCACTGACTCTAGAGTCCCACAGTCCCCAGTTTGAGTCCCCTTCCAGCACTGAGCGGCTCTGACCTCCCTGAGCCAATTTCCCCATCTTACAACGCAGACGATACATCCAAAACCACAGCGTCTTCGAGGAGTCGGCATGTGGCCCCTCCTAGATGATGGGGTGTGGCCATGACTGCTACAGCAATTACAAATGCAGGTGTATGGCAAGCACTTGCGGGGCGGGGCGGGGGGGGGCATGCCTCAGTCTGACGCCCTCGCCCTGGCACTAGATTGGGGACCAGAGCCCACACAGCAGCTAGAGAGGTCTGAGATGCTGGGCCTGGAGAACCTGGGAGCTGGCCACCGCAGCCGATGTCTGGTTAGGAAGGTAGGCGGAGGGAGCCAGACTGGGGCTGCAGTCAGCTCTGGCTCTCAGTTTTGTCACCCACTAAACCTTGTCTTCCTCACCTGTCCATAGAGGTTACCAGAGCTGCCCTCACGGCGAGACCCTGAGAGTCAGAGAGAGGCACATACTGCACACCGTAAGTGCTCAATAAATGTTAGCTCTTCCTACCACTAATATCTGTGGGCATTGCCCACTCCAGAGCCCCCTGCTTCCTCCCCTTCTCTTGTCCAAATCCTGCTTGTGTTTGCAGCCCAGCCCCAGGCCCACCGCCCCCCAGATTTGCAGACTCCAGCCTTTTGCATGAATTCCGGCTGCGCTGTGGCCATTGCGACGTTCCAGACACTGCTTTGTCCCACTCGCTGGCTCAGCCAGCTCTCCAAGGTGAGGTCCCGCCTGCCCTCAGCCCTGTGCTGGCACAGGGGACACAAGCGAGGTGGCAAATTTCCCTGCCCTCAGTCTGAGGGGGCAGCAGAGCCCAGTACAATACTCCTGCCCCACCCTCCACCCCAGACTGGGTGAGCCCTTTGAGGCCCCAGAGGAAGGTGTGAGGATGGAGAAGAGGGGCAGCATCCAGGCTTGTTAGAATCCATGTAGGTCTAGGAGGCCTAAGCCGACTCCGGCCCCAGCCCCTGGCCGGGCAGAAAACCAGGGAGCCTAGCACACACATAGCTCCTGGGCCCCAGGGATCAGTTGGCAGCAGCAAGTAACTTGTGGCAGCCTGGCCCTAGGCCCATCCTACCACACCCCTGCTGCCCCATCCCCTGACCAAATGGGCCATTAATCCTCAACCCGTCTACAGCCCATCACTCCCATATTATAACCCTCCCCCCGCCACCCCTGACTGGCTCAACAGCCTGCAGCCCCTGGAACCACCAGCCTTAGACCAGAGTGCCCCTCCCTGCCTGTCTGATCCCAGACCAGGGCTCTGGGAGGGGGAGTGTGGGCACAGGCCCAAACCCCAAATCAATCAGGGCAGGCGGCCAAGGAGAAGGATCCTTCCCCCATATCTTGTGCACTCACTGGACCAGCTAGTTTTCCTCCCTCCTTTTTAATTTGTATCTGTAAAGATCTACACTGTAGCTGTAAAAATACTTAATTTATATTAATGTTAGGAACCATATTGAAAATGCTATCACCATCACTTTATAGATGAGGGAGCTAGCAATGGATTGGCCAATGTGACACAGCTGGTAAGTGGTGAAGCTGAGTCCAGCCTGGGCCCTTCCCTGGGCCAAGCACAGCTGGGCACTAAGGACCCGGGCAGACCACTCGAGTTTGGCTCCCGCCCTGAAGCAGCTCATACCTGCCCTGTCCAATGTGGTGGCCACATGTGGCTACTGAGCACTCAAAATGGGGCTAGTCTAAATTGAGAGGTGCCTTAAGTAGTGCACATGGATTCCAAAGACTAGTACAAAAAAGGATGTAAAATAGCTCATTATTAATATTAATGATATCTCATAAAATATTTATTTTTATATTCAGTTGACTTAAATAAAATAAATTACTGAAATTAATTTTACCTGTTTCATTTTATTTTTTTAGCGTGGCTTCACATTACATATGTGGCTTGCACTATGGCTCACATTCTATTTCTATCGGGCAGTGCCGGCACCGACGCCAGGTGTACACGGAATATTATAATCCCAGTGTTATCAGAGGTGTGATGGAGGGAAGCTAGAGTCCGTAGAGGGCCAGAGGAGAGCTAACCATGCCTGGGGTCAAGAAGGCTTCTCTGAAGAAGCATACCTGATCTAGCCATGAAGGATGAATATCGGGCAAAAGGGAAAAGCTGACATAAGCAAGGAGGTCAGCAGGTGCAAGAGAGCCCATCTGTGACCTCTACAAAGCTCGCTAGAGTGTCTGCTGGGTGCTGGGGACTGGGAGGGATGCAGGTGGGCAGTCCAGGCCAAGAAGGGACTTGGAAGCCACGTTAGGGAGAGTGATCCTTATCTTACAATCCTAAGAAAGATGAGGAGCCACTGCAGAGCAGGAGTGTGGCATAGGTGGGTTTATGGATGGACCAGTGGGGAGCTCTCCGAGGCTGTGCAATGGTACAGGCGAGGAGTAGTTGGCCTGGTCTGGGCAGAGAGAGGTGCTGGGATGGAGAAGAGGAGCTGGATTCACAGGAGAGGCAGGAAGAACAGACCAGGCTTGGAAGCTCCCATCTCCTCCTCTGGACCTTGGGATCCTGGGCAGTCTCAGCTCCACCACCTGGTTTTCTGTGTGACCTTGGCCACGTCATGGCCCATCTGAGTCTCAATTTGTTGTTGTTGTTGTTCTTCTTCTTCTAAGAATGTTGAGCAAGATTAGCCCCTAAAGCCCCTTCTGTGTGCTCAGCCATGCTGGGAGCTGCGTGTGGAAGAACAGAGGAGAGCAAGCCCCTGGTCTCTATACATCCCTAGTGAGGAGCCCCCCGGTGAGGAACAACTCACACGCTGGGACAGCAAATGGCCAGTGAGAGGAGCAGCTCAGCCTGCAGTGAGCTCTTTCTCAGGGCGAGCACTTTAGCCACAGGAGGACATGGTTCAACTCCTGACTGCTGTGTGAGTCTGGACAAGTCACTCCACCGCCCGAGCCTCTGTTTACTAGTCTGGGCAATCCTCATGAGGATGAAATGGAACGACATGTCCATCTGATGTTGGCATCAAGCAAGTGCGACACACACGGGGTTACTGTTACTGAGGAAGTCCCTGGGACCTGCTGCCTCTCACCCCACCTACCACCCCTGGGGAACCAAACCTCAAGGCCCAGAAGGGCTTAAGTGGGGGATTAAGGCAAGACTAGAAGAAGGAAAGGGAAGGGAGACCCAAATCAGGACACAGATCCTCAGCCCCTAGCAAGCACCTTCCTTCTCCACTCAAATACTGTAAAAATTCACTAATCACCCACTTTGTGCTGGGCCCCAGACAGCTGCATCTTACCATCTCTAATAGAAATTTCCAAACTAAAAAACAGTCTTCCTACTCTGCAGATAAGAAACTCAAGCACAAAGGGGCTCCCATGGCTGCCCATCTCCAGCAAACTGCTACTCAAATGTCCCTGCTCTGGGTAGCTGCTGCTCTCCCCTGACTGGGTTAGGAGGTTCTTTAGTGCTCCCACAGCACCCCTGGTCCACTGCATCCTGCAAGATTCAGCAAAGCCTTTCCTCACTCCCCAGGCATGGAGCAGGTGCTCAGGAAATGTTTGCTGAATGAAGAAATGAAATTGTGAAAGGCAGAAGAGATTTGCAACGTTTTCTGGTCTGACCTCCTCAGTTTACAATATAATATGTTGAAGTTAAGACCAGGACTAGAATTTGTGTCTTCTGACTCCTGCCCAGAGCCTTGAACTGCTCTTGAAGGCTGAGTAGGAGCTCTCCAGGGGGACAAAGGGGAGGAAAAGTACCCCAGACAGAGGGAAGGGCATGAGCAAAGGCACAGTGTTAAGGATGGGGGAAGGGGGAGGTGCCTTTAAAGAAAGGTAAACAGGATGAGGCAGGGGAGGAGCTTAGGGCTGGAGGTCCAAGCCTCCAAGGGTATCAGCCACTATGCTAAGGTGCTGGTGATAGGGAGCCATCAAGGGTACCAGTCAGGTCATGGTCAGAGGTCTTATGTATGACTCTACAGGCCTAGAGGTGCCACCATTAGTCACCCATCCCCTAAGATTCAGATAGAAAGAACAGAGTATGTTCCCACAAGATTTCGTGAAAACAGTCACGTGAATCTAACATTCCTTAACTTGCACTCGAGGCTCGAGCAGACTGGGCCGTGGGCCCTAAAAGGGGACATGAGCACCCAGGGGCTCTCGCGGTTCGTAGCAGTGGTGCCTCCTGGAGCCGCTAGACCACAGCTTCACGTTTCCCCGCCGGCCCAAAGTGCACGGGCAGCCACTCAGGTTGCGGGGGGCCTCAAAGGATCCGTGATGCGCTCCAAGTGCCAGGCGCGCATCCCTCTGTGCCTTGGGGCTCAGGGGCTGTCAGAGCCGCTCGCACCCTCTTGCGGCGCCCGCTCCTCTCCTTAAGTTCCGGCTGCAGCTGCCTCGCACCCGGAGAGCCAGCGGCTGCCCTGCCGGGAGCCCGCCGCCGCCGCCGCCTCCTCTTCCACCTGGCGGTTCCTCAGGGATTCTAAAGCCCCCGCCCCCGCCCCAGCCCGGCGGTTCAAGGACCAACAACCAGGGACTTCCGCCGCTTCAGAGGGAGGGCGCCGACCTCGCTTCTCGCGCTCCGCGCCCCCCCACCCTTCCTCAGTCCAGCTGTCCCCGCGGGGAGGCAGCCGCACAGACAGACAGACGGACACCAGGTGCCAGCTGAGAGCTCTGGCTCGCCGAGTGCGCGGCGCGGGGCTGGGGATCCAAGCCGCGAGCCGGTCCGAGCGGTGGTAGCGCGGGCTCCGCCACACCTGTCCGCGCTTCCCGGAAGCACACCTCGGCCCCGCTCTAGGATTCAGTTTCTCTGTCCGTAACCAGGTTGAAGGGTGAACTAGCCGGGGTGAGCTGACGTAGAAAGACGCGCGTCTCTAAGTCCAGGGGTCCACGCCCCTCCCCAGTTCCACCTGCCCCCACATTCCCGGTCGCCCGCCCACGTCCTTCCACTCCCCCCTCCCATCCGCCCTCAGATTCTTTCCAGATGTGCGCAGCGCGGGGGGGGGGGGGGGGGCCGCGACCAGCTTCTGGCCGGCGAGGAGAAAAGGCCCCTGCCGGGGTCGCGATCGCGGAGTGGGTAGCATGCCCAAGGTGGAGCTCTCGGCCGCGCACTGGGTGCACCGCTCCCACCAAGGGGGCGAGTGCGGGCTGCCCCGCCCGGGGTAGCTGCGGGAGCCGTCCGGACCCCGCGGGGACGTCCGAGTCCGCCGCCCAGGCTCGGTTCCGACCCCTTGGCCCACCCGGCTACCCGCGCCGGGTACCTGCTGCGCCCCTGCGCCGCGCCGCGCCCCGCCGGCCGTCCGCGCTGTCCCGAGTCTCCGCTGCGCTCCGCGGGCGCGGGCTCCTTCCATTCAAGTCGAGCCGTGAGCTCGGCGATGCAAGTTTTGTTGTGGGTTTTCTCCTCCCCGCCTCTCCCCCGCCCCCCCTCCACACCGCGTGCATCTGCTGGACGCCGGCCTCCTCCGGACACAGGCGTAGGGTCCCCACAGGCGCGGGGGAGGGAAGAGGGCCTGCCCCCTCCCTGCGTGGACTTGGCCGGGCCCCCCTTCCCGGGGAGGCAGAGCCCCCGCACCGACCCCTCTCCCCCTCTCCGCCCCGGCGGGGCCACCGTACCACGCCCCCCCACCCCCACCAAGAGGCTGGGAAGGCGGGGTGTCTAGCCCGCAGCGCTTCCTAGTTCCCGCCTTCCGCAGGGGAACTGGACCCCCTTTAGGCCCCAGCACCTGAAAGGAGGGCAGGGGAGAGGGCCCCTTCACCCAAGTGCCTCTGAGCCCAGTTTCTTCCTCATGACTGAGGATTCTGCAACCGCTCCAGGCACGAGTACCTTTCCGTTCACTCTCCCACCCTGGGGTCCTGGGCCGTGGCTAACGGGGCTGCCAGCCAAGACCCTGCCGGGCCCCTTCCCGGAAAAGTTCCCCGCCCTCCCCGACAACGCCCACGTTGACCCTGGGCCCAGAGCCTCCTGAGGCTTGAAGGACTGTAAATTGGGCTGGGACTAGGGTGCATGCGGATCTCAGTCGCCGGGAGACAAGGGGGTTGGGCAGTGAGCCCTCGCGGCACCATATTGCTCCCAGGAGCTGAAAACGTTTCCAAGTTAAGGAGCATTAACTACTAGCAGCTGAAGCAACACTGGCGCCAGGGGCTTTGGCGGTAGACCGCGGTGGGGCTGGGTTTAGGTGGTACTTGGCACCTCCGCTGCCTCTACAAGGCTCTCCCTATACCTGCTCTGGCCTGTGGGCAGGGCACCCACAGCTACCTTACCTGGCTGCCCTCCTACTGGACAAGGAGAAGGATAAATAACTCAAACTTGGGACCACTTGCTCAACTTAAATTGCCAGTGCCCTGAATGAATGAATGAATGAATGGCTCATGTAAAGGATCTATCATGGGCTTCTGCTGCTGCGTCCTGATTGTACCACATACATAACTCTCTAAGCTTCACAACCCTGCGAGAGGATGGCGGTTGGCCCCATTCACAGGTAAGGAGACCACTTGACAAAGGAAAAGTGATTAACTGAGTAAAATGGCCAGGTTCACCCTCCTTCCCCGCAGCCCAAGTTCTTTCCATGATGGAAACAGCCCAAGTTCTTTCCATGATGGAAACTTCTCAAGTAACTTGAGAAGGCAAATGCAGAGCCTGGATTTGAACCCAGAGCTGTCTGTTTACATTACATCAATAACTCAAAAACAGCAAGAATGAGAAAGGGAAATATTTTGCCTTCTTTGGCCTCAGATTTCAGTTCTCTCTGAGCTCAAACTTGAGAGCTGGTATGATTCACAGGACTGGACAGGGGCCAACCCAGAGATGTATCTCCTGTCTTCTCAACATTGAGCCTAGATTCAAGTGGAGCTAGAACAAGATTCTACTGACTTGAATACCCATGAACTAAAAATCTTCTAGAAGGACAATGTGAACCAGCACATACTGAATACCTACTAAGTGCTGTGTGAAATCCTTAAATATCTTAATCATTCCAATCCTGAGGGGAAGGTATTTTCTGTTACCTGTAACTGCTGGGGCCAGCCACAGGGCACACCCCACATCTCTCCCACCTCACCCCCAGAGAAATAGGCTTTTCTGTGGAATGCCAAGCCGGTGCCCACACATACTCTGTAGCTGTCAGGTGCTGTCGACACACACACTAAAATCACCTGTCTGAAACAGAATATGGAGGAATCACTTTTGAGTGTCTCTGGTGGAAAATGGAGGTGATCCTGGTGCTCTAGAAGGAAATCCTCTAACTTTCCCAATAGCTGTAAAGAGTTGAGTTTCAAATTGAGGGTTCCCAATCCACTTGTGCTGCTTTGGTTCCTTCATGCCTTATTTTCAGCTCCTGTTTAATATTACTTTAGTGCCTGGTGTCAAGTACAAGCTTTGGACTTAGATTTGGGTTCAAATCCCAGCTGGGTTCAAATGGAGATATGAATAGTACCCACGCCTCACAGATTGTCTAAATTAAAAGAAATTGGAAGTAAATGAGAAAATGGAGGTACATAACTCCTCACAGCCCCTGGCACATGGTAAGTGTTCAATAAATGGCAGCTGTTATTACTGCCAAACTGTCACCGAGGCCTAAGCATCTATGAAACATTATTAAATAGAAATGACAAGTGGCAAGAATTAACCAGAAATCTCTGCATTATCCAGGGTAAGCACCTTCTAATTCAAAACAATGAGAAACAAGAAAACTCAAAAGAGGGGAGTAAAGACATACACGTGACCAGAGAACTAGGAGTGAAAGACAAGAGGGCTCTCGTGGGAGGTTGATGAGGAAGAAGGGGAGATAAGGTGTTGTTATACCTTCATCATCGGAGAAGAAAATAATTCCTCTTACTTTGAGCTGAGAGCTCAAGACCTTTCCTTATTAAGTAGCAGAGTCCCAAATACTGAGCTCTGGCAGCAGCTTGTTTTCGGGACAGAGATCAAATCACATGGTGTTGTTTTGTGTATATGGATTGAAGGATCTTGATAAAAGACAAAACATCAAAGAACAAGCAGGGTATGATGGAAGAACCACAGGCCGAGTCAGATACAGAGAAGGTCTTCTGGGCTCCTTGAACATCCCATAGAAACTCTTTTATTATTGGACTTTTTTGCTTTATGTTTTTCATCTCTTTCCCCCATTGGATTGTAAACCCTCCCGGGCAAGAACCCCACTTCATGTTATGCAAGGGCCCTTTCCAGCCCTAAAATACCATGACTGTAGTAGGCAGAATGAAGCCCCAAAGATAACCACACCCTAATCGCTAGAGCCTGTGAATGCTACATTATGTAGCAAAAGGGACTTTGCAGATATAATTAAGGTTATGGACTTTAAAATAGGGAGATTATCTTGGATTATCCCGTAAGCCTAACCTAATCACATGAGCTCTTGAAAACACAGAACATTCTCTGGCTGGAGACAGGAGAGATGAGGCCGAAGGGGAGATCAGAGAGGTGTGAAACATGAGGACTCCACTAGTGTTAAAGAAGAGGGAAATGCAGGCAGCCTCTACGAGTTGAGAACCCCAGGCTGCCAGCAAGCATATGGAGACTTCAGTCCCACAGCAGCATGTTACTGAATTCTGCCAACACCCTGAGTGAGCATGGAAGCAGATTCTCCCCTTGAGCTTCCAGATAAGAGCTCAGGGCAGCCAATGCCTTGACTTCAGCCTCAAGAGACCTGGAGCAGAGAACCCAGCCAAACCCACCCAAACTTCCAAGCAGAACTGTGAGATAATGGATTTACGTCGAGGCAAGCCACTATGTTTATGGTAATTTGTTACAGCAGCACTAGAAAACTAATACAAGCATTAGTAACTAAAACCAGTACATGGTACAACAGCATTTTCCCATACATCATTTCACTTAATCTTCCACAACAAGCCTGATTGTATTATTGCTGCCCTGTTTTAGGAAACTGATGCTCAGGGAGGATAAGTAACTTGCTCAGGTGGCCAGCTAATGAGTGCCTGAGTCAGAATTCACACTCAGGTTCCAACTTCAGGGAGAGTGGTCACCTACACTGCACCTGCCATGGCCTTAAGGTTCTACTGCCCAGCTAAGTAAAAATGGGGACTTCAGAAAAGACAAAAACAAACAGACTCGGGCTGCTTTCACACAATGAAAACTGAAAAGCTTTCAGTACTCATTTCTTTTTCTTCCAAGGATATCTAGTAAGTCACAGAACAAGTCAAGTTATAAGCAAGTATTAAAAAAAAGTCTTTCTGACACAGAGAAGAAAAGAAGATTTTGATAAATGGCAAAAGGAGAAATCCTCAAGAGAGTGGCTGTCAATGAAGTATTTTCTGCCATTCAGATGCTCTTCTAGCCACTGTTAAGGCACCTCTTTCACAGGTGCCCTGTTTTGCCAGCCTGGTTCAGGAACATCTCTGTGTTGGGAGCTTTTAGTCCACTCTTTTTTTTTTTTAAGATTTTATTTATTTATTTGACAGAGAGAGAGAAGACAGCTAGAGAGGGAACACAAGCAGAGGGAGTGGGAGAGGGAGAAGCGGGCTTCCCACTGAGCAGGGAGCCCGATGCAGGGCTCCATCCCAGGACCTGAGCCGAAGGCAGACGCTTAACGACGGAGCCACCCAGGCGCGCCCCTTTCAGTCCACTCTTGACCAGTTTTTATTGTCAGGAAGTTCAACTGATTTTTAGTCTGAAATTCCCCTTTTATAAAGTTCTTCCCATTAGTTCTAATAACTAGGCAAAATAACCCCTCCCTTTCACTGGTCTCTCAAACCTGTGTGAACTGTTGTCACACCCTGCCCTTGGGCATCACTTTGCCAAGTTGAAGGCTCTTGTCCACTCGCCTAGGTCAGTCTTGTCCTTATTTGTATCTTCACAACTGAACTTCTTTTCCTTATATTTCTGTTCAAATGAAATGTCTAATTTAGAGTGTTCTGCACACTTAGAAGTTGCTATATTCTAAAAGGTAAATTACACAATGTTTTACAAAGAAAAAGAAAACAGGGCGCCTGGGTGGCTCAGTTGGTTGAGCAACTGCCTTCAGCTCAGGTCATGATTCTGGAGTCCCAGGATCCAGTCCCGCATCGGGCTCCCTGCTCAGCAGGGAGTCTGCTTCTCCCTCTGACCCTCTTCCCTCTCATGCTCTCTCTCTCTCATTCTCTCTTTCTCAAATAAATAAAATCGTAAAAGAAAAAGAAAACATACTGCTGTTTGGTAGAAAACTGTAGCACTTACCGCTTCTCAGCCTGCAATTTAAATAAACAGCAGACTACAATGAATTTCCCCCAGTTTTGCATAAAAGTTTATGGCTACAAATTCAGTAAATAAAAGGTCAAATGCATACTACGTGCTGCTGAAAACAGCACTGTGAATATTTACAAAGTATTTAAGTGACCATTAATAGGCTAGGTTAAATGGACATCACTTTTTGCAATAAATTTTGGATATGATACATTAAAAAAATATTTCTCCAAGAAATCTGGCTAAAATTCCATACCAGATTAAACTGCCTGCCAAATAGAATCAGACACCATATTTCTTAAGGGCCAGAAATCTGGCTCCATGTTCTCTGTTCTAACCAAGAACTAAAGAGCTGTTTGTTTGCAACAGTCTCCAGATAGATATTAATACTGGACCTTTCCAGTAGATTTTGTAACTCTCTATTGAGAAAAACTCTTAAAATTGGCCAGATGCAGCTGTGGTTCCTGATAGCACATAATTCTTTCAGGGCCCTTATTAGCTATTTAGTACCATACCCCCAATTCCTAATTCATGTCAGTGTGGTCTCTAAACAAACCCAGTCCCACAAGGTAATTTACCCAGTAATTTACAATCTGGCTGATGACCATTTTTTTCTGGTCAACAACATCCAGCAAAGTCTTTGTGTTCAGAAAGCAGCTATGCCATGGGCAGCTAGAACTGTAATCTTTGGCTGAAATGCAAACCCTTCTGTAAGTCAAACTAAATAATTCTCTATCCATTCACTTAAGTTACAGAGACTATTAAATTTTAATGATTCCTGAAGAAAATGTAAGGATGTGGACCGTCCATAAAAATATGCAAATTGTCCCCAATCCTGAAGCTAGCATGTTATCTGAACTCAAAAGATTGTCACGAAGTGTTCAAAGAATAAATTCCTTCCTGTTAAAAAATTTCTCAAATACAGGCACCTGGGTGGCTCAGTCATTAGGCGTCTGCTTTCAGTGCGGGTCATGATCCCAGGGGCCTGCTCTGCGGGAAGCCTGCTTCTCCTTCTCCCACTCCCCCTGCTTATGTTCCCTCTCTAGCCGTCTCTCTCTCTCTCTCTCTCTCTCTCTCTCTAATAAATAAAATCTTTAAAAAAAAAATTTCTCGAATAACATTAGGAACTTCTATTGAGTACCTACTGTGTGGCTTGACATTTTACAGCTATAATTGCTAACCCTCACAGCCAGCAAGGGAGAATTATTATTCCCTTTTTACAAAGGGAGAAGGAAGCTCAGAACCCTTACTTATTGTTAGCTCAAGGTCCCAAAGCTGTTTAAGTGCCAGAGCCTGGACCAAAACCTGCTCTATAGTATTATTTTCTGAAACTGCTAAAGTTTCAGAAGATAAAGCTATTCATTAGAGGATTTAATTTCATATTTCTTTTTTCTAAGGTGACATATATGGGGAAAACAGAATGGGTTTATGTTTATATGTGATTGAACCTTTCAAAGGGATTTCCCGTTTAAAAAGAACTTTAATGGGGTGCCTGGGTGGCTGACTTCAACTCAGGTCATGATCCCAGGGTCCTGCTCAGCAGGGAGCCTGCTTCTCCCTCTGCCTGCCCCTCCCCCCTGCACGTTCTCTCTCTCTCAAATAAATAAAATCTTTAAAAAAATAAAAATAAAAAGAACTTTAATGATCAGTGTCTAAAACTCAAGAAACTTTACCTGATGCTTACTCTGGTAGACACTGTATTAAAACAAGACAGAGAGATGAATAACATAGAGTTTCTACCTTCAAGGTGTTCACAGTCCAATGAGACTATTAAAAAAGAATTAAGTGTCCCCCTTTTGCAGAGGAAGAAACTAAAAACTGGTGAGGTCTAAGTGCCTTGCTCTGACTTAGCTTCCCAGAGGCAGACAGGACCTGATCGAGATTCTTCTGATCACACCTCAGTGACTCTTCCACAGCCTGCTTCCACATTCACTTCCTAATCATACTCTCCATTATTGTTTCTCTATAAATTCAACAAGGACTGTAGAAATCAGAGAGTCCAAATTCATCTGGACAAGCACAGCAACAAGGCTGATGATTTCAATGCACACAGAACCCACTGGGCCACTTTGTTTTTAAAACCGTAATAAATATAAATAACTGACTTTTATTGCTCGGGCTGCTTCAATCTTAAATCGAGAGACTGTTCTAAGAAGCTGCAAATATTTTCAAAGAAAGAGCAGGTAAGTCAGGCTAAAGGAGAACTCTTAATGTCCTCTTTCATCGTTAGGGCAACAGAAGGTCATTGTAATAGAGAATGCGTTTCTGTGACATGGTTCCTAGACTCAGAAATGTCCCCTGTGAATTGTTTTTAAATTGTTATTCAACTTCTCTCATTCATTTACTTAATGACAGCAAGCCAAGACTTTGTGCTGGGGGGATCGAAATGGACACATGAGACGCAGTGTCTGTTCAGGGGAAACAGAAATTACTACAAAGGAATGATTAACTCCACTTGTGGCAAACAGGGACAGCTTCCTGAAAGCTAAGACAGGAAAAGGAATTTGCCAAGTGGATTGGGGTGGGGGCAGGGGGAGAATGGTGAGGGTGGGCACAGAGAACAGCAAGATGTTGTTGTTGCAAAATGCGTGGTATGCAAGATGACCTAACTTAGAACTAAAAGCATTAGCTAATGTGCTTGCTCTGTATTAATCACTTGGAAACTTAGCATATCACTACCAAATGGAATTTTTCTGTTCTTATTATTCATAGCTCTTTATGAAATCAATTTCAATCTAGCTTTTATCTCTACTACTCCACTGAAGTTGATTTTGTAAGTGATCACCAGTCACTTCCACGTTGCCAAATTTAATCCAATACACACTTTCAGACATCATCCTGCTTGACCTTACAGAGCAAAGGACACAGATGACCATTCCCAACTTTTGACTATATATACTCTCTTCTTGAGAAACATCTCTCAACCTCTCTAGCCCCTTTTCTTCATCCCCTTTGCCAGATCCTCCTCCTCTACCTGAGCTCTAAAGCTGAAGTTCCTCAAGGCTTACTCCACCCCCCTCTTTGCCTCCCCAGGTGACAGCAACCATCCCTATAGCTTTAAATACTGCCCAGATGCCCATGACCTCCAAAGGTGTATCTCCGAGCTGACCTCACCTCTGAGCTCCAGTCTTATAAATCCAACTGCCTCTCTGTATCTCCAATTGCCAATCTCTCAGGTATCTCCAAGTTAACAAGTTCAAAAGTAGAGCTTATTATTTCAACCGCTCTCCCCAAAATCTGCTTGTCCCCTCATCATACCAGTCATGACACCTGGGGGTCATTCTTGCCCTTACCTCTAGTCCCTCTGCCGACTTTTCCACATCCATCTCTACCACCAACACCCTCGTCCAGGACACCGTCTTCTTGCACCTGGACATCCACTCTCCAGCTCCCTTCCCCCAGTAAAGGGGTACATTCTCCACACAGCCGCCACAGCGACAGTTTAAATCATTTCATTTCCCTGCTTCTAGCCCTTCTGTTGTAGTTCTTTCACAAATATTTTAACTCTATCCTCTCCTTCTGGTACACGGTAAGATTCTGGAGTTAGGTGGGGCATGTGACTTTCTTTGGACGATGAAACAGGAGCAAAAGCGATATGTTATCACTTTGGGGTGGAAACTTTAAGAGCCAAATATACTACTTCACCTTTTTCTCTTCCTCTGCCTTGACGATCACAATGCTCCAGGTAATAGCTGCTCCATTAGCCTGGGTCCTAGACTCAGAAATGTCTGTGTAACTCCCAGACTTAGGATATAATGGCAAAGCGGATATGCAGCATGAGTGAGACATAAATGGATGTAGGGCTACATCTTCAACAGATCCCAAGTGCCTTACCATAATGAACAAATTCCAATACAATTAGTTCTACATGCCTGCCTATGCAACCTCATCTTGGACCTGTCCTTCCAGCTCACTACATTCCATTCACATTGGCCCCCTTCCCCCCCTTTCATGCACTATTCTTTGCAAGGTTTGCTCCTCAACCTTTACACCTCAGCTTAAATACTACCCCCTCAGGTCTCCCTTGACCACTTTCTCGAAGAAGGCCCGTCACTGCGATTCTGCACCACAGCACCCTGACCATTTCCTTCGTGGATTTCCTTCAGTCTGTAATAATTATCCACCTCGTTGGTAAACTGTCTCTCCCTCTAGGTTGTAAGCACCATGAGGGGAAGAGCTCATCACTACCTGCAGTGCGTAGCACTGCACCTTCAATATATTACCCTGTATTTGGTAGGCACTCAATACTTGTTAAATGAGTGAACAAATGAAAAAAGATTCCAAAAATGGGACCTAAGAAAACAACACAGACTATCGCCTATCCCAAAGGCGAGAGGTAGCAGTTGTGGGAACAGTAAAGGAACTCACATTTACTGAGTGACTATGATGGACCTAACACTAATAGGTGCTTTACTTATGTTCTCTCTCTAGATTCTCAATAATCCTAGGAAGCCAATATTAATATCTTCACTTTATAGATCAGGCAACTGAGACTCAACCTGCTCAAGCAGCAAAACCTGTAAAAGCAGCAGTTTTAGCCCAGACCTGTTACCCTTTCCTCCAAACGATGATGTTTCCTTCCCTAGAAATTAAACTGCTACTAACTGTATTTCATCATTAAGTTTCTAGCATATGTGTGAATTGCATATATACAATTACATTTCTACCCCAAGAATCAGTTTTTTTGTGTTTATCTTTTTTTTTTTCTTTAGGTTCATCCTAAAGCCTATTTCACGTATCTCTTATTATCTGGGACAAGTATAGCAGAATGATAAAGCAAAACCAAACTACAGATAAATCAGACATTGTTTTAGAACTTCTTGAAATCTTTTTCTTTTCAGGGTAAGAATCTACTACAATTGAGAAGTAGGTCTGAATTCTGTTCTGAGTTCATTTTATAGAACTTGAGATTGGGGCACCTGGGTGGCTCAGTCAATTAAGCGTCTGCCTTCAGCTCAGGTCATGGTCTCTGGGTCCCGGGATCGAGCCCTACATCGGGCTCCCTGCTCAGTGAGGAGTCTGCTTCTCCCTCTCTCTCTGTCCCTCTGCTTGTGTTCTCTCTCTCTCTCTCAAATGAATAAATAAAATCTTAAAAAAAGAAGAAGAAGAACTTGAGATCAATTTATATTGGTTTACTATACTGTCTTTCCCCCTCACCAGGTGCTTTTCTGCCAGTCACAGAACATGCAAAGTTGAATGGTCGAAGGGGATCTGACCCATAGTCCTGATCTGATTAGCACAGGCTCCAAATATCTAACAAATGAACCTGGCTTTTTACCTCTGACCACCTTTTGGTGAAGTAACATGTTAACAGCAGAAAGGTGGGGTCTGTGTAACTCCCAGAACAGTGCTGCCGGGTTGAGTAGACTCACAGGATTCTCAGAGCTGAACGGACCTTAGAGACCATCTACTTAATCCCCTCTTTTAACCGTTTGGTGAACAGGCCCAGCAGGCAGTTACGTGCCTCAAAGAAGCAAGACTCCTGGCTCCTAGTTGAGTGCTCTTTCCACTACAACACACTGCCTCCCCAACCAAGAGCTAGTGATTATATCAGAGTAACTGGTACATAACACCTAGATAACAGACTGTAAATCCCCCAACGTTGCTCTTACTCTCCATCAGTGAGAAGACCCTGAACAAAGAGAACATACACAATGTACACAAAGGAGATCAGGAAGAGCTATTTTAATTTTCTACTAAACATTCTTCCAAAAGCATTATTTTATCCCGTATCTTACTGAGTTATAAGAAATAACATTAGCATTAGAAAAAAAACAGGAAGAAAGATAAATCAAATGTGGATAATTAAACTAAACTTATATGGAAAAGGAAAATGAGAACAAAGGACTGAGAGCTTTACAGATAGATACTTTGAAAACTGTGCATCTCAAAGCAACCTTTATTTGTTCAATTATTTTTAACAACAGCGTTTTACGACCAATACACTGATTTTTTCAAGAAGGAAAGTCATTTTAAAAACATTTTTATTTTAAGAATAGGCCTGTGTTCAGCTGTAGATTTTTCCCCCCCAAGCTCTGATCAGGTTCATTTTGATTTGGGAAAAAAAATACCATTTTGATGGCATGAAAAGCAAAATTTAAGTCTTGTTTTAAACATCTCAGTACAGAATTTTAAAAACTATTAATGGAAAATAGATTAAGGACATTAATTCACAACAGTAATTACCACTGGCCAGTTCCTGGTATTCGGCTTCTCCCCTAGTTCTCCAGAGGAAAACTTAAGTTGAATCTTCAGCAGAATGATCTTTAAATATACTTTATAAGCAAAATGAGAGCTTTTGTTTACATAGTTTTTAGATTTTGCTGTCCCTAATTTTTTTCTGAAACTCAAGTTTTACCCTAAACCATAATTACCGCATGAACTTTGTAATGCACAGTTTTGTATGCAATTCAGCAAGCAGTAGTACACCATCGGGCCCTGTCTACCCAGAGCTTAGGAGAAACAGGACCGGTCACACCCATTTAAAAACAAATCTCACACTATTTGCCAATGTGTAGTTTCCGTATAAGTTCGGACAATGAAATATATGGATATATATCTATATATCTCATCTTAATTTTCAAAGGTAGGCAAAGGGAGTTCTTCACAGCTTAGCTTTGCCTGGCTGAAGCTGAAGATTTTGTAACTTCATAGCCAGACCCATGTTGCCAGTAATTTTCAATTTGCCTTGAAAGAAGGCCTGGAAGAAGAAAGAAAATTTATTACTTGGTGTTTTTTGTTTTGTGATTGCTGATATTTCTAGATGATCCAGCCCTGAGATCATTTATTTATCCAGGTTTCTTAAACTTTCTTCAAAATATGAAAGTTGGCTTTCTGGAATAGATTTAGAACTGGATTCCTCAAAGGGAAGGCTATGTTAAAAGTTCACTTTACAAAGAGCAGTCACACGACACATCTTTCCCAAATGTCTTCACTTAGAAATTGAGTCTACCTTTATCTGCCTTCATCACCAGTGGTACATTTTCCAAATAGTAGGTAAAGTGGGTTCGTACTAGATCAATTTTGTTTAAAAATACTACATGTGGATCAAGAATATGAACTGAGGGGCACCAGGCTCAGTCGGTGGAGCATGTGACTCTTGATCTCTAAATTCCAGCCCCACACTGGGTATAGAGATTACTTAAAAATAAAATCTAAAAAAAAAAAAAGAGTATGAACTGAAATTTTCAGTAGTCTGCTAGGAAAAAAAAGCACATGCATAACACACTTAGATACTCCTGGGATTCAATACAATGTGGATGAAATGTCACCAATTTTGTTTCCTTTTTTGGTCTACATGATAAAGGATTTATCCCTAGAGAGGGAGAACAGGCAGCCTGCTGAGACTGAGGTGCTGGTGTCAATCTTTGGCTCAAGAAGAAGAATCAAACCAACCCAAAGTGCAGAGCTACAATTTGTTCCATTTAACAACTGCCTGGGATTAGATCACTTGATGTTTGCTAAATTTATCATGTAACAAAATCCCGGGAAAACTTTAGAGAAATAATAGCAAATTTGGGAACATAGCATGATTTCCCTGCTATGATCTCAGTCTTTTGACTTAATTGTTAAAATAAGGAAGAGCTAGATGAAAAAAGTTTCTGGTAGTCTCAGCTCTTTAAGCAAGTATATTACGAAGTTAGGAACTCTTCTGCCTTATCCATGGGAATGCACAGAACTCCGCTTTTTCTACACCTTCTGGTAAGGGTGACTAATTCCTTTTTTTTCCCCCCCTCTTCTGTCTGGACAAACTAAATATTTCCTTTCTATATGGCACACAGCCTTCTGTCTGATGACTTAAAGGTCAGGTGTCTCAGAACACAATATATTTAACATATGTCCTTAAAAAATATGGACCAGCAGTACCTAAAAGAGAAATTCACCAACTTTCCTTTTTTAAAAAATTAAAAGAGAAAATGACTTTTTATTTACTAATTATTATAGAGAAAACATGAGTCTTCACCCTTTAGGGAATGCAAACATAAGGATCAGTTTAATCTGGCCCCTAGGGGTTCTTCGTGTGTGCTTTACAGTGGAGAGAACACTGCTTTGTTTCAACTGTAGCCAAACATTGAAATTATAATTTCCAACGCATTTAATGGTTTCTAGTCAAATCCTCTAAGCATAAGGGAAGACCATTAGCATATTAACAGAAATATCTGCCATTTGTATCTTTAATTCCTTTGGGTGCTAACAGGTGTTCAAGAAGCTGATCCTTTGCTCCCCCAAATGGGCGGTGAACAGATAAACTGAGAACGAGGGCAGCTGATGTGTGAAGTCTGATCACCCTGCCAAGGAAGTGCATGAACTGCACAGTGGAACGAGGAGCAGTGGGTGGGAAGGAGGAAGACAGCCAGCTCCTATACTGGTGGCCTCTGTTTTGTCCAGATTTTTGGAGCAGGCTCTGTGGGTGGAGATGTCCATGCCAATGCTGTATATTAAGCTGAAACATCACAGATGCAAGTCTCTCACTTGTCAGAGCATCAACTGAAATAGGCTTAGCTGCTTAGAGAAAGCATTTTAGAAAGGAATACTAGTGTGCACCAGATTTAGTTGTTTTAGCCAGTCTTTTGGATTACCAGGGGGCTGTAGGAATGAGACCTAAAACAGATCAGGCTGAGGCAACAGAAAAATAAGTTCACAATGCAAAGCAGCATCTCAGTTTCTTTTTGTTTTTTCTCTGGCTAATGAAAGCTCAGTGTATCAAGTCTGTTCTAATGAGTAGAAGAAGACCCTCGATGATTTGGGGACCAGGAAAACCCATACAAGACATCAATACACTTCAGACAAATACAATTTAATCCAGCAATTGTTTAGTGAAAACTTAAAAATGTCAGACACCGTGCTAAGTTTTGGAGACATGAGGGCAAATAAGATATGGTTTGTTCCTTTGAGACACTCACAATCTAATGGAAAGGAAATAGGTGCATCATAACTAATATAATGTGACAAGTGCTAAGCTTGCTTCCAGGAGATGGCCCAGAAAAGGGACTGGCTACAGTTCCCTGGCAACTTGTAAGGAGGTCTTTGGGAGTAACATCTGAGCTAATTTTGAAAGGAAAGGAGTTTGTCAGGGAAGGCAGTTCAGACAAAAAGAGCATGGGCAAAGACAGGATATGTAAAAGGTCATGCCTTTGTTCACATGGCTCCCTCCCCCTAGATGGCTCCTGCTCTCCATCCGCACACTGCTAACTTCTGGTCATTCTTAGGACTCAGCTTAAGTGTCGCTTCCTCTGTGCGACTTTCTGTGATGACCAGGAAGACATGGCGCCCCCCACCGCCGTCCACAACCAAGGCATGGCACCCTGGATATTCGGATACACTTACTCCTTTACAGATTTGTCCCATACCAAATTGTGAATGCCCTGTGCAGAACTCTTGCTTATTCATCTGGATATTTCCGGCACACGGGACAGTGCCTGGCACATTGCCTGCACCACAAATGTTTGTCATTTGTTAAGCGAACATTTTAGGGAACACTGAGTTTTGTGGGTTTGACCACTTTGCACTTTATGGTATGAGGCTGAGGCAGGAGATGAAACGGAATGGACTAAAAGACCCACCTACTAGGAGGAAATATGCTCCATCGTACTTACCGACTGAGGATTCATTTTACCAGTCATTAATGCCAATAAGTCCGAGTCAGCCATTGTGATTGTGCAGTCAGCCTTCTTATCTAAAACAGAGATAGGTAGGGAAAGAAAGGAGAAAAGGGGAGTACTCAGTTTTGTGTATACACTCTAGTCAAAAGCCACTGACTTTAACAAATCACCTCCAATACTGGAGCAGTGTGGGGGAAAAGGGTACTCATGTACTCTTCTATGGCAGCCTGGTAAAATGTGGCATAAATTATAAACAACCTTAATATTTAACAAGAGGGAATCGATTAATTATTGGGGCACCTGGCTGGAACTGTCGGTTAAGTGTCCGACTCCTGGTTTCGGCTCAGGTTGTGATGTTGTGATCTCAGGGTCGTGAGATTCAGCCCTGTGTTGGGCTCCACACTCAGTGTGGAGTCTGCTTGAGAGTCTCTCTCCCTCTGCCTCTGCCCCTCCCACTTGTGCTCTCTCTAAATAAATAAATCTTTAAAAGAAATTATCATATTCATATAATGGGACACGATGCAATCATTAGATGATGTGGATCTACATTTATTGACCTGAAAAAATGTTCACGTTCTACTGTATCATGCATGATACCATTACACAAGCCAGTTACAAAACAAACTGTGAGCACGGTCCCATTTTTGCTTAAAAACAGATATTCAGTTATATATGTATAGGAAAAAACATTTATAAACGTAGACACCACTATATTAATAGTTACTGTGGCCCCCAGACTCTAAGGTGACCCCTGTGATGCCTGCCTCCTATGTTCATGCCTTTGGATCTGCTCTTGAGTGTGGAAAGGACCTGTGACTTGCTTCTAGCCAAAAGAATGTGGCAAAGGAGATGTCATGCTTGTGGTTCCGTTGTGTTATATAAGACTCTGTCTTGCTAGCAGACTCACTCTCTCTCCTGCTGGCCTGGAATAAGCTAGTAGCTATGCTGTAAAGTGCATATGCAAAGGGCCATGTGGTGGGGTGCTGGTCTTTAGGAGCTGAGGGCAGACTCTGGCCTATGGCCAGTAAAAAAAACAAAGTGATCATTCTCTATAGCTGCAAGGAAATGAATTCCACCAGCAACCTAAGTAAACCTGGACACACACCCTTCCACAGTCAAGCCTCCAGATGAGAACCCAGCCCTAGCCAATGCCTTTACTGCAGGCTGTAAAACCCTATGCAGAGGGCCCAGCTAAGCTCTCCTCAGCCAACTTACCCATGGGAACTGTGAGGTAATAGATGTGTGTGTTGTTTCAAGCCACTAAGTTTGTGGTAATTTGATATACAGAAATAAAGAGTACAGTTATGTATATCAGGGGTTATCAAACTTTTCGTGTAAAAGATCAGACACCAAGTATTTTGGCCTCTGCCAAAAGCTACTAGGTCTCTATCACAACTACGCAACTCTGCCTCTGTAGTACAAAAGCCGCCATTGATAATACATAAACAAGTGAGTGTGGCTGTGTGCCAAGATTTTCAAAACGGGTAGTAGACAGGGGTGATGGACACTGGGGAGGGTATGTGTTGTGGTGAGCGCTGTGTATTATGTAAGAGATGAATCACAGACTTGTACCCCTGAAACAATACATTATATGTTAATAATAATAAAAAAAATCACCAAAAAACAGGTAGTAGACAGAGGAGAGGATATTAGCAATTCATATGTCTGACAACAAACTTGTATCCAGAATATATAAAAAAATTCCTATCACTCAATTAGAAAAGGTTAGATAATCCAAAACAAAAACAGGCAAATAATACACACTGTACAAAAGATCTACAAATGGCCAGAAAAGCATATGAAACTGTGTTCAGCTTCATTACTCACCAGGGAAATGCAAGTTAAAAGCATGAATGAGATACTACTATATACCCACTAGAATGAACGGCCAAAAAGGGAAAAAAAGACAATACCCAGTGCTGATTAGGATGCGGAGCAACCGAAAGGTCAGTATAATGCTGGAGGGACAGTAAAATGGTACAGCCACTTTAAAAATGAGTCTAGAAGTTTCTTAGAAGGCTAAACATACATATGCCATATGACTTAGCAATCCCATTTTTAGGTGTTTACCCAAAAGAAATGAAAACATATGTCCACACAAAAAACTGTATGTGAATGTTCATAGCGGTTTTATTAAAATGGCCAAAAGCTGGGAAAAAACCAAATGTGCATCAACTGGTGAATGGATAAACTACTCAGCCACAAAAAAGAAATACCCCCCGCCCCAGCCTCGCAACGCCTCCACCTTCCACAAGGACTCAGTTCAAATGCACTCTACACAGCAGCTCATTCTATACATGAAGAGCAGTCAAAGCAAGATGACTTTTGTGTTTTTTTTTCATTTTAATGATTCTCTGATGTATTAAAAAATTTTTAATCGGAAGTAGTGGATTCCTAAAGGATTCCAAAGTTACATATAATTCTTCTGTTTTTGTTTTGTTGTTTTTTCCTTCATTTCAGCTTTGGGTGGGAGGGAGGGGCAGGTGACACCAAGGATATTTTTTTATTGTTGGAATTTTTTCTGATGACCAGCTGAAGATCTGTACTGAGATACAACTTGTGTGCCTTTTTCATTTTTAAAGCCTGTTTCTTGAATTTAAGCAGAGTGATAGTGTTCAAAGAGCCAGCTCAGTCTGTAATATGTTTGAAAAGATATATCTGCATTTTGAGGTCCCTTTCAAATGCCATTTGCTAGACCTCTCAAGTGTTTTTTTTTTTTTTTTTAAGATTTTATTTATTTGTCAGAGACAGAGAGAGAGCATGCTCAAGCAGGAGGAAGGGCAAACAAAGGAGAAGCAGGCTCCTCACTGAGCAAGGAGCCCTATGTGGGACTCGATCCCAGGACCCTGGGATCATGACCTGAGCTGAAGGCAGACGCCGAACTGACTGAGCCACCCAGGCGTCCCTCTCTCAAGCATTTTAATTTCTACATTCAAGTGCTTCACAAAGTCCAAGATGCTAGATGCTGTATTGCATTGGAGGAGGGAAGGGAACAGAATTTGTGTATTTCTTTGATTTAGAAATAAGGCATCTTGAGGCGCCTGGGTGGCTTAGTCATTAAGCGTCTGCCTTCGGCTCAGGTCATGATCCCAGCATCCTGGGATCAAGCCCCGCATCAGGCTCCCTGCTCAGCGGGAAGCCTGCTCCTCCCTCTCCCACTCCCCCTGCTTGTGTTCCCTCTCTCACTGTGTCTCTCTGTCAAATAAATAAATAAAATCTTTAAAAAAAAAAAAAAGCATCTGGGAGATGCCATTATTTTCTGTGTTTAATTGCATTTTTGTCTTTTGGTTGAAATATGAAATTCAACTGTCCCAATATAAAACAGCAATTATTTGACCTTTGGAAAAAAATTTAAAAAGGAACAAACTACTGATGTTACATGCAACAATATGAATGAATCTTGGTGAAAGAAGCAGGCTCAAAAAACTATATTGGGCACCTGGCTGGCTCAGTCAGTAGAGTGTGCAACTCTTGATCTCGGGTTTTAAGTTCAAGTCCCACATTGGGTGTAGAGATTACTTGAAAATAAAAACTTAAAACAAAACAAAACTACATACTGTATGATTCCATTTATATGACATTCTGGAAAAGGTAAAGCTAAAGGGACAGAAATCAGAGTAGTGGTTGCAGGGTGTGAGGATAGGAAAAGGGGACTGACTACAAAAGGACATGAGAACACTTTTTAGGATGATGGAAAAATTTTATCTCTTGATTTTTGGTGATGGTTACACAACTATATGCATTTGCCTAAATTCACAGAATTATACATCTAAAAAGGGAAGACTATTTTATTAAATTATACCTCATTGAAGCCAACTTAAAAAAAAAACTAACAGTACCAAGTACTATCAAAAATGTGGAGCAAATGAAACTCTCATGTAATGTGCAAGATAATGTAAAATAGTATACCCACGTCAAAAACTGTTTGGCTATACTGTACCTTATGACCTAATATTTCTGCTGGTTATACGCTAAATAGAAATGAGCACACACATCCACTATGAGACCCATATGAGAATGTTCATAACAGCTTTATTCATAGGCCCCACAATGGAAACACTGAAAAGATATATCAACCATGGAATTAGTAAATTCTGGGGCATTCACATAGCAAAAACAAACTACTGCTACATACAACAATATTAAAGAATCTTATGATGCTGAGCAAAAAAAACCCCAAACCTAAAAAAGTAAATATTGTATGAGTCCATGTAAATGAATTTCTAAAATAAATGAAATCAATCTATGGTGATAGAATTTGGAAGAGTGGTTTCTTGTGAGATAGAATGGTGATAGCAGGGGGCATGAGAGAGGCTTCTAGCATGCTGGCAACATTTTGCAGCTTGATCTGGGAGATATATTCATCTGTAAACATTTATCAAGCTGTACACTTCAAATTTATGCCTTTTATTATAAGCTAGACTTCAATACAAATTTTACACAAAACAAATAAACAGTTTGTCAACCCCTAACATAGATGGTGGGATTATAGGAGAGTAATTTTTCCATTTTGTTTCTCTATCTTTTCTAATGTTCTTTACACTTAAGTAAATTATACTTATACTACAAAAATTTTAAAGTATTAATTTTTTAAAGTTTAATTAATTATTTATTTTTAGAGAGAGAGAGTGCAAGCACGTGGGGCAAGGGGAGGAGCAGAGGGAGAGGGACAGACGGCATCTTAAGCAGGCTCCACCCCCAGCAAGGAGCCCATCTCGGGGCTCAGTCTCACAACCCTAAGACCATGACCTGAGCCGAAATCAAGAGTCAGACACTTAACAGACTGAGCCACCCAGGTGTCCCTAAAAATATTAATTTTAATATCAAAGTATAACGAATAAAAAGACTGTACAACAAAGACTCTAATATCTCATTGCTAAACCAGCCATGTCTACCTTGGACAAATAAGACGTTTCAAGTGCAAAAGGAAAAATTCAAGAAAAAAATCTGTCAGCAATCAGTGTCTTAGACAATTAATATAACCATAGTCCTCTAATAGTTGGCTCCTCCTCAAATTAAATTTGGCCTCTCCCTGAAACCAAGTAGCTTTCTAGCTTACTATTCTGTTTTATTTTTCTTTATTGCACTTATGTGAAACTACCTTACTTATCTGTATATGTGTTTTCTGTATTTGTCCACTAGAACAAACACTTCACAGGGACAGGGCCCTTGTCAGTTTTGTTTACTACTATATGCCCGGGTCCTTGAAGAGTGCCTGACACATAAAGGGCAATCAATAAATACTTGCTGAATAAGCAGATTATGTAGAGTTCAAAAGATTATCAAGTCATGGCCTAACAGCTAATCAGATAATCCGTGCCTTAATAAGAAATTAGGGGTTGCTATGGTCTGAATGTTTGTGTCCCCCGCAAAGGGCCCTATGTGATGGTATTAGTAGATGGGGAGGTCAGGACCATGGACCCTAATGAATGGGATTAGTGTCTTATAAAAAAGTCTCCAAAAAGACTCCTAGCCCCTTCTACCATATGAGTCCACAGCAAGAAGGCACTGGCTATACACCAGCAAGAGGGCCCTCACCAAAAGTGACCCAGCTGGCACCTTGATCTCGGACTCCCAGGTTCCAGAACTGTGAGAAATAACTTTCTGTTGTTTATAAGCTATTCAGTCTGTGGTATTTTGTTACAGCAGCCCAAAGAGACTAAGATAGTAGTTAAGTTATTAAAGCACAGCATGCCCATATTATTAAATAGTTAAAACAAGATTGAAAGCTAAAAGGTTTTATTGTATGTCTTAGAACTCAGGGATAGACCCTAAAAAGACTGAGATTCAATGGCTATTCCATCTTAGCTTCTAACAAAATTTTCTTATTACTGGGGGAAAAAAAATGTGTGAAGCTTTGAAAATGAAGGGATGTATAGTCTAAAAAATTCAGTTCCCATGTAGATTTATATTATCAAAGAGCAGGGAGAAAAAAAACTAGTAAATTGAGATCTCTGGACTTGATTTATAGTTGGACTTGATCCTAATATTTCAAGAAAGAACTCTTTAGTCATTGAAAACTGAGTTTAGGGGAGCCTGGGTGGCTCGGTCAGTTAAGTGTTCAACTCTTGATTTCGGCTCAAGTCATGATTTCAGGATTGTAACATCAAGCCTCATGTCCTCAAGCCTCACATCCATGCCCAGCACGGAGCCTGCTTAGGATTCTCTCTCTCTCCCTCTCCCTCTGCTTTCCCCCAACCTTAAAAAAAAAAAAAAAAAAAAAGTGAGTTTAGGAAGTGAAGTCTGCTGCTGCTGTAATTATCAGCATTTATTGCTCTCATGCTGAGCACTTCACATCCATGGCCTCATCTGATCTTTATAACAACCCTATGAGGATTAGAGAGATCAAACAACTTGCTCACAATCACACAGCTAAAGAGGTTGAGCTAGATCTGAAAGCAGATTCTTGCTGCTAAAGCCCATTATTCCCAAGCTCTATGGCTTCCAATTGTTACAGGAAGGATACAAACATTGAACAGCTCAGTTTGTTGTTGTGTTAAGTAGGCTCCATGCCCAAAGTGGGGCTTGAACTCACAACCCTGAGATCAAGGCCTGAGCTGAAATCAAGAGTGGGATGCTTAACCAACTGAGCCACCCACGTGCCCCAACAACTCAGTTTTAATTGGGCCTTCACCAGTTCATCAGTATCTGATGAATCTAGATGCTTTCTCAGTTCCCCAAGCCCTTTTGCAGAGTCTCAGACAAGTCTCTCGTGTTCAAGCAAAATTAATGTTTAATATGTGTACTGGGGAGGAGGCAATGATTTACTGCACTCTTACTAAATGCTGAAGTGCTTGACAGATCTCATTTAATCCCCACAACAGCTCCATTGATAGAAATTATTCTCACTATTTTCTAGATGAGACAATTGGACTCAGGGAAGGTATACACCTAGTAAGTGACAGGGCTGTGGTCTGAGCCCAGTTTGGGTGTCTCCAAAGGCTATGCTCTTTCTACTGTCCCTTGGGGATACGAGCCGCTGAGGCCTTCCATGTCATGTTGCCCACAAAGGGGCAGGGTTGAGAACTCAAGTCGATGCTAAGAAGGCAGAATAAAAGGAATGAAAGATAATGCGTTAATCAAAGTTGGCTTCCTAGAGATATGCTATATGAGCTGTTTTAAAGGAGAGGAGGGAGGGGCAGAATTCATAGACAAAGACACCTAGGCAGGAGGAAAAGATTGTGGAAGATGCAGAAAATCTAAAAGTCCTTAATATAACCATCTGTATAATCATTACCAAACTCTTAGAATATAAGCAAATGAAATTCTTTTTAGGAAAGCTTACTTCATCAACAGTAGGTAAACCTCTCAACACTGTGTATATGACGAAAGAACTAGCAATTCTCTTTAAGATGCTAGTTCAAACTAGGACAGGTTATTAATGCTTTAACATAGCTGATCTCTAACAAATGGGCATTTGTTGGCTGATGTAAAAGGATCTGGCAATTTCCAGTGGTGGCTTTTACTGGGTAAGTCCACATTTCAACGCCACTCCTAGCTGCCAACAGGTGTCAGTTTCAGCAGAAATCACCTTGCTCCAGGGTAAATTCCCTTCAGGTCTAGTATGGGGCACCTAATATGGGGAGAGCTCACGGCCAGAATATATACACAGGGAGTAAGGTTTTTTGAAACTATTTAATAGCTTTCCATAAGCATATTATCTTTCATGACAAACAATAATAACAAAAAAACAGGAGAAATTTTTTTTTACTATCACCTTATCATCTGCCTGCGCACATCAGAATCTAATTCTAAAATAACTATTTTCCCAAAGTTCTTATTTTTAAAAGCTTAAATCTAGATGAAGCATTCAGTTTTTTTTCCTACACCACATCAGAGTGGCAGCTCATAAAAATGCAAATTCATAGTTATTTTTCTGCCTACTGATTTTGAGGGGAAAAAAGTG
Organism: Zalophus californianus; assembly: GCF_009762305.2. NCBI lineage: Eukaryota > Metazoa > Chordata > Mammalia > Carnivora > Otariidae > Zalophus > Zalophus californianus. The sequence continues at coordinate 42,488,511 of NC_045598.1, read as the reverse complement.
ACTATATGTAATTCGGGAACTCTCCACCACATTACCATGCTGCCCACACAAGATGCCCTTACTACTGCCTCTTCCTTCATGAATCTCTAGTTGATCCTTGTTCAACAACGCCACTCTTAACATTTTCTCCTGTCTCCAAGCTCTAAACTCTATTCCAAAAGCTCTGCCAACTTCCTTTCTACCTCAAAATGCCCCTGAATATTTATCTACCCTCTCAGAGAAAGAAGTATCGTCCCTCCTTCCCCCTGTGCTCCTGACATCATCCACTCCTCCAGGACCTCCCTCAATAATGTGTCGGTAACAAAACTCTCCCATCTTTGATAGACTTCCTTCTCCTACATAGCTTCCAGGTCCCATCAACTTCACCCCAAATACCCTGGTAACTACGATGTAACAACATCTTCTTTTTCTCACTGCCAACACTCAGGTTATCCTTTTTGCTCACTTAGACAGTGGCAATATCCATCCTCCCAATTGCTCTCTCTGTGCCTGATTTCTCCCTTTCCAATTCATCAGATCTAATGCACCAGCTTCATCCTCTTAAAACACAGTCCTGACTTTCACTTTTCTACCTACAAAGCTTTAACTGGATTGATTATATATCAAATCACTTTCAAAGTTCATAGCATGGTATTTTAAGCTTTCCAAAAAGGTGGTCCCCATACATCATATTTTTTAATTGCACCAGGCTCTCTCCAACAAGATAAATGAAACATAAAATACAACATACAAAATGTAACCTGGTGAATACTTACTAAGCACCATTCATTTATTTTGCTGTTCATTTTTAAATTATTTATTTTACTGAAGGCCTACCATGTATCTGGTACTATTGTAGGCAATGGGGATGCAGCAGGGAACCTAACAGGCAAAAAGCTCTGTCTTCGTGCACTTTACAATTCAAGTGGGGGAGACAGACAATAAGGAAATAAGTAAAATATTATAGAGTATATCAGATGGCAGTAAGTGCTATAAAGAAAAATAAGACAGCAAAGGACAATAGGGAATGGTTAACAGGGCTGTGATTTAAAAGCATTAAGGCTGGGGCGCCTGGGTGGCTCAATCAGTTAAGCGTCTGCCTTTGGCTCAAGTCATGATCCCAGGGTCCTGGGATCGAGTCCCACATTGGGCTCCCTGCTCAGCGGGAAGCCTGCTTCTCCCTCTCCCTCTGCTGCTCCCCCTGCTTGTACTCTGTCAAATAAATAAATAAAATATTTTTTAATAAATAAATAAAATAAAAGCATTATGGTTAAGGAAGGGCTCACTGAGAAGGTGACATCTGGGCAAATATTCAAAGGAAATGAGGGAAAAAGCCATGAGGATATTAAGGGAAGACAATTCCAGGCAGAGGGAATATAGTAGAAAGCCCCTAAACTGGGAACACCCTATGTTTCAGCAATGGCAAGGAGAACAGTGTGACTAAAGCAAAGTAAGGGCAAGTGTAGTAAAACAGAGAAAAGTGGGGCCAGATCATGTAATGCCAGTATAAGAACTCTGGCTTTTACTGAGTGAGCTAAAAGCATTTGGATGGCTTTGAGCAGAGAAGAATCACAATCTGACTTAAGTTTCAAAATGATCACTCCCAAATAAATAAATAAAATGATCACTCCAGCTGGTGCATGAAGAAGAACTGCAGGGGGCAAGGTTAGAAACAGGGAGAACAGGCAAAAAAAATGATGGAGGCTTAGACCAAGGTGGTAGTAGAAGAGGGAAACAGAATTTGCTGATGGATTAGACTGTAGTGTGAGAAAAAAAGGAGCCAATGAGGACCTCAAGGATTTTGGACCAAGGATCTGGTAGGACAGAGAACCAATTTCTGGAGATGGGGAAGATGATGGGAGGAATACATCATTAAAGGGGAGTAGGAGCAAATCAGGAGTTTATACATGTTAGCTTCGGGATACCTATCAAGTATCCAAGTAAACTTGTCAATTAAGCAGTTGGATATACACCTTGGAGTTCAGTGGCTGGGTCCATGCTGAAGATATCTGGGAGTCATCAGTGTAGGGATGGCTTTAAAAGCATGAAACTAGAGGGGATCCCTAGGGAGTGAATGGAGATAGAACCGAGGCTTGGAGCATGCCAACATTAAGAAATCTGGAGATGAGAAAACAGAAAGAGAGGCCAGGAAGGAACATCCAGTGGGTAAGAGGAAAGCCTAGAAGTATAATATCATGAAGGCTGAGAATGAACCACTGAATTTAGCAACATGGTGGTCACTGGTGACCTTGACAAAATAGTTTTGGAACAGTGATGCAGATAAAAGCTGACTGGAGTGGGTTCAAGAAAGACTGGGATGAGAGGAAGTGGAGACAGTGAGTATAGACAGGACTTTCAAGGCAGTGTAACCATATGCTGGAGCATGTGCTTTACAGGATACTTAAGAGAGATAATTCTCTTAATCCTTGCATCAACCCTATGAAATAAGTACCATTTATTATTCCCATCTACAGATCAGAAAACTGAGGCTCAGAGAAGTTAAATAATTTGTTCAAAGCCAGAATCTGTGAATGGCCAGGACCCCAACCCAAGTTTGTCTAATTCTAAAGCCTAAAACTGGCAACTCTGTGATAGAGCCTCCCAATCTTTGGGAGGAGGCAGCCGTGACCTATTCCTATTCCCAAGGATTCACTAGTTCTTTTAACAGGGTCCTATACCTCTGAAGCCAGACCTTTTGGAAAACACCAAAGCAGATCCACATTTCGCCTTGTGTATTTGTCAGTGCTCCTGTAAACGAAGTCATCACTGCACTGACCTGAGTTAGGAAGCACTGATCCTTTGCCATTCTTCACATCCACCACCCAGGTGGCTTCTTTACCCTCCGGGCCGTCCTTCACCTTAAAGGCAAAAATACCACCGATTTTCTTCACAAACTGTTCCCCTTCCTGGAAAGGAAAAACAAAACAAAACAACAAAACGCTGGGAGTTATATTATATTTGTTTCTCTGGCTTTTTCTCTAAATTGAATGTTTAAATAGATACATGATGTGAGCAGCTGGGCCAGCCACAGTCCCCAAGCTCCCTCAGGATCTTTTACCCAGAAAAATCTGAAAGGCAACAGGCAACAACTCCCTCATCTGCCAAATCTTTTGTTAAAAATGGCTTTCCGGATACAACTGGTGGAAGGAAAGGGAGAATAGGGGTTGCACAGCAGTACGTTCTACTGAAGTAGCTTTCCTTTATCTCAATAATTTCTGAAAGATTCACTCTGGCCTATCTAAATGTAGGAACCCCCCATTCCCTCTTTTTTTGCAGGTAAATTTCTTTGCATGTGTTTCTGGTTTCTCACAATCATAACTTAAAGATAAGGGGTTCTGAGAGCAAGTCTTTTATTCCGGGGGCAGGGGCATGAAGGGAGGCGACAACGTATTTTCTGGATTAGTATAAAGAATTATACAAGTAATATACCAACCACCAACTGCTTTCGAATCTTGAAGGAATGAAACTGAAAAAATAACCTCAGACCCCTATCTCTGTAGGTTGGTTTCCTTCCTCCTTCCTTCTTCCCTTCATTCCTACTTCTTTCATCATTCCTTACAGAAATACTTGTTGATCACAACAATGATTGGCACCGGACCTTGTTCTAGGTACTGAGAATACAGAAGTAGGAGTTAGAAGGTAAATGATCACTACAATCACTATGACAGCACAGGGGACTAACTAAGCTAAGGCCACTGGCAGGGTGAAAAATGAAAGGGTGACAACAAGCTCACATACCTTTCTTAAAAAAGAAACCAAAAACATGGTAATTCTACTGCAATTACTTTTCTTTAAAGAAACACATTTTTGGGGTGCCTGGGTGGCTCAGTCAGTTAAGCATCTGAATCTTGATTTTGGCTCAGGTCATGATCTCAGGAGATGGAACCCCATGTCAGGCTCCGCGCTGGTGGAACCTGCTTAAGATTCTCTCTCTCCCTCTCCCACTCCCTCTGCCTCTGCCCCTCCCCTTGTGCCCTCTCTCTGAAATAAATAAATAAATCTTAAAAAAAAAGAAAGAAACATTTTCTGTGGAAAAAAACTGAAAAAAAAATTTTTTTAAAGATTTTATTTATTTATTTGACAAAGAGAGCGAGAAAGCACAAACAGGGGGAATAGCAGAGGGAGAGGGAGAAGCGGGCTCCCTGCAGAGCAGGGAGCCAGATGCGGGGCTCGATCCCAGGACCCTGGGACCATGACCTGAGCCGAAGGCAGACGCTTAACTATCTGAGCCACCCAGGCACCCCCAAAAATTGAAAATGTTGATAAGCAAAAAGAAAATATAAATCACTCATAATTTTACTACTCAGAGAAAATAATATTTTGATTTAAATCCCCTTCATCTTTTTTCTCTCCATATGTTTTCATAATGGGATCATATTTTATATATATTGTTTTGTAATCCACTTTTCTGTTTCATATCATTATCGTCATTTCTGTGTCATTAAATATTCTTCAACATAATTTTAAATGACCACATATAGTCTTTATTTGTGAAAATGTACTATACTTCATCTAACCAATACTCTTCCTTGATATTTAGATTAATTCTTACTTCTGGCACTTGTTAACAATGCTGTGAATATTGTTATATTATAAAAATATAAATATTTTTACATAGCCTTGTTTATTGAAGCTTAAATTCCTGCCATGTACTTCATAACCCAGAGCAAGTTACTAAACCTCTCTGAATTTCAGTTTTCTTCTTATCTGTGAAATGGAGATGCCAGTAGCTACCATCATAGAGTTGTATGGTATTTAAAGACCCACAAATCAGAGTAACTGCTCAATACATGTTAGCATTTTGTTGTTGTTGTTGTTATTTTACTCTATGATCTGTGTGCTATTCCTGTGCCAATATTAGTTTTATAATGTACTTTATACTTCGGTACAATAAATCCCCATTATAATTCCTCTCTTCCAAATATTGCTGGACTTGTTTTGGACATTTTCCCCCTCTACATGTACATTATAATAATTTAGTTAGTTCTTCTCCCCACCAAAATGCTTTGGATTTACATGGGGTTACATAAAATCTGTTAGATCAGTTTGGGGGAGAATACTTTACAATATTAAATCCTCCCATCCATGAATATGGTATATCTTCAAGTTTTCTCTGATGTCCACTGGCAGTATTTTGTCAATTTTTTCCCACATAGGCTCTTGTACATTTCTTACCAAGTTCATTCTTAGGTGTTTTATATTTTATACTGCTCTTAATATTTTTATTGCATTTCATGGGTTATTGCAAATATATAAAAAACATATTAATCTTTGAATGTTTATTTTGGAACTGGCTACCTCTTATAATTTCTAATAGTTTTTATTTCCCACCTTCTTAATTTCAGCCTTACATTCCTGCAATAATTTAGATACAAGATTCTTCCTTTTGGTATCATAATATTCATTCTTTTACTTTTTTAACTTATTTAAATTCAGTTAGTTAACATATCATTAGTTAACAATTACTTTAATTAGTTAAATCATTAATTTCAGACGTAGAGTTGTTATTCATCCACTGCATGTAACACCCAGTGCTCATTACATCACATGCCCTCCTTAATGCCCATCACCCAGTTACCTCATCCCCCAACCACCTCCCTTCCAGCAACCCTCAGTTTGTTTCCTAGAGTTTCTTAGGGTTTGTCTAATACTCATTCTTTTAAAAAAGATTTAAGTGTTTGATATGTTTAGGCACTGTGGTATAAGTACCTGAAATACTCAAATAATTATTATCCCTGAGGAACTTGCATAGACTGATATCAGATACTAACTTCTGTTTCTATGTAAGCAGAGAGGCTGGCCTAAGTTCTTTCTTTTTGTTGTGTTTTGTTTGTTTTAAAGTATACAATTCAGTGGTATTTTAGTATATTCAAAGCGGTACAACCAACACCACTATCTAATTTTAGAATGTTCTTATCACCCCAAAAAGAAACCCAAAGCCACTGGTAGTCATCCCCCTTCTCCTCTCCTGCTAGTAGCCTCTGGTAACCACCAATCTGCTTTTGATCTCTGTGGATTTGCTTATTCTGGACATATCATATAAATGGAATCACACAATACAAGGTCTTTTGTGACTTTCACTTAGCAAAATGTTCTTCAGATTCATCCAATCCATGCTGAAGTATGTATCAGTAATTCATTCCTTTTTTATGACAAAATAACATTCCATTATATGGATGCGGCACATTTCATTTAGTCATTCATCAGCTGCTGGTTGCTTGCCCTTTTTAGCTATTATGAATAATACTCCACGGACACTTGTATACAAGTTTTTTATATGAACACAGGCTCTAATTTTTCTTAAGTATATATTTAGAAGTGAAATTTCTGGGTCATAAAGTGATGCCTAACTTTATGACAAACTACCAAACTGTTTTCTAAAGTAGCCACACTATGTTACGATCCTACCAGCAATGAATGAAGGTTCCAATTTTTCCACACCCCACAGACTTTTGTCTTTTTATTTTTTTTTAAGTTTATTTAACTTTTTTTAGTAACCTCTACACCCAGTGTGGGGCTCAAACTCATGACCCTGAGATCAAGAGTTACATGCTCTTCTGACTGAACCAGCCAGGCACAGGCTTTTTTGTCTTTCTAATGTTAATGAGTATGTCAATCTTTTTCTTATACTAGGTAACACACCTGAACCTATTCAGAAATAATCATGTGTCTTAGACTCCAAAGAAGCTATTCTAAAAATATTTAGTCTAGGCCTACTTATCTCAACAATCACGGGAGCATTTCTTACATGTGGGTGTTCTGGAATTAACTATCAATACTTCCTAGTTAAACCAAGAAACCAACATTTCTTGTCAGATTTTTACAGAGAAATTCTCTTATTCTGGCTTCCCTTAAAATATCTCACTCAAATTATTCTAAGTTAGCTTTGAAATTAATTATTAATGACAACAATACTCTTTTTAGGGCTATAAAGTTTTCAAATCCTTTTATATACATTATTTCTTTAATCTCCATAAAACCTTGTAAGTAGTTGGACAGGTATTATTATTAGCTCATTGAGCAGAAAAAACAACTGAGGCTCATAAAGGTTAAGAACCCTTCGGACTAGAGGGGAGGGGGGTAGGGGGATGGGTTAGCCTGGTGATGGGTATTAAAGAGGGCACATTCTGCATGGAGCACTGGGTGTTATGCACAAACAATGAATCATGGAACACTACATCAAAAACTAATGATGTAATGTGTGGTGATTAACTTAACAATAAAAAATTATTAAAAAAAAAAAGAACCCTTCGGACTATTTTCTATCCTGCTGCCAAGTAACCCATCTAACACTAACATAAGCCATCTAACACTTCCAGGTGTGAATTTCTTAAATGTGGCTCCCCAGAGCCTACGGAGAAAGTCTGTCTTTACATCATTCAAATTCTTCATAATCTGAGGGATATTTATCTGTTCCTATCCAGCCACTTTTTTCATCCTCCTCAGGCTTTATGTTCCAACAATACCAATCATCTTGAATTGCATAAACATATGTGCCTCCATGGCCTTGCTTATGCCCTGTCCCAGCTCACTCACCTCCTATTCACATTCCCACCCCAACCTCATCAAGTCCCTGCTCACTTGCCAATTCTTCTGGGAAGGCTTTTCTACCTGTACTGGACACTTTGATAGCCCTTTGCACATGCATCCATGTTTCTTGTTAAAGCCGTATTTTTCTTTCCTGGGAAAATCTCTCCATGTCTATCTTTCCACTAAACTCTGTTCCCTGAAGGGCAGGGACGTGTGGTTAGTAAGTAGTACAACCAATCAGTTCCAGTTTGGTTTCACTTTTAATTCAATGCTCTTGTTGTTTGACCATACCATACTGCAAAGTAGGTTACATTAATACTTCCAGCTTAAACCTATGAAAGCAGGGTGTCTCCATAAATGAATCTTAAGTTCAAGTCTTCTCCATATTCCTTGAATATTTTATCCCTCAAGTTTCTGTGAAGACAATCTAAAAGAGTGGGTTAGGGCACCTGGGTGGCTCAGTCGTTAAGCATCTGCCTTTGGCTCAGGTCATGATCCCAGGGACCTAGGATTGAGCTCCCTGCTCAGTGGAGAGCCTGCTTCTGCCTCTCCCACTCCCCCTGCTTGTGTTCCCTCTCCCACTCCCCCTGCTTGTGCTCCCTCTCCCACTCCCACTGCTTGTGTTCCCTCTCTCACTGTGTCTCTCTCTGTCAAATAAATAAATAATAAAATCTTTTAAAAACAAACAAACAAAACAAAACAAAAAATAAATAAAAGAGTGGGTTGATAATCCCAGTGTGGTGGGCCACCCAAGAGCCAGGCTTCCTTTGGGGCCAGCAGCCCATGAATGACAATTTCTAGGTGCATCCATGCCATCTGCATGCATAATGCCTCAGGAATAGACATCAACAAGTCAGAGCAGGAAAACACCAGCAAACATTTAGAAATTCTACTTAGCATACTTGGAGAGAAATTCCTCCCACCTCCTTAAAACAGATGTAGATTAATTTTACACTTGTCGTTACTTTTAAGAACTGATCCTTTCATAAAATAACATTTTTCATTGAAGAAGTGAGACAGGGTAAGGAAATGGGCAAGGAGAGAGTTAAAAGAGGAAAGAAAATACACATTTGTTGAGAAACTAAAGATCATTAGTACTAAGAAAGTTCTAAGTGCCTCCTTGAGTGAAAAAAAAGTATTTCTTTCTGAGTAGGCAAAAGGTCAAGGAGTGGGTTCTGTCTCAAACTTAACTGGAACAAAAAGTTAAGGCAGAATTCAAAGAAAGGCAATGGGGTATTGCTAACAGACAAAAGTGGAAATAAAATCTCTGGCCAGATTTCCTTTGCTAATGCAGAAAATGCATGAATTGACAAAAGATTCCAAGACTTTCACTTTCTAGTCCTCACATTTAGGAAACTTACAATCGTGGGAAGAAAACAAGGGGACAAGGTCCACACAAGTGAGGTTATGGAGGGAGGAGAAAAGAATTAAAATGGGAGCAGGAGGAATACAATTGCAAAGCTAAAAGAAGACTGTGAAATAAAAACAGTCCGGCTTTGTTAATCCCAATAATGAAGTATTCAATGACTGACATATACTTTACCAGGTACTAATTATTTTTATTTGATTTTTTTAGACAAAATAAATTGGAAAAAGAAACAGGACAACTTGGCAGAAGCAATTATCCTATGGGTTGCTCTACAGACAATATTGGTGGTAAGAAAAAAAATTCAAGCTGAGCCCTGATAGAGTCCAATTTCAGTTCAGTGGACATATATAATGAAGGTAATTAAACAATAACAAGAGGGGCACCTGGCTGGCTCAGTCAGGAGAGCATGTGACTCTTGATCTCAGGGTCAGGTGTTTGAGTCCCATGTTGGGGATTTAAAAAAAAAAAACAAAAAACCAAAAATGAGATATTTTTTCCTACTAGATTGGCAAAGATTTTTTTTTATTTTTTAATAGATTTTTATTTATTTATTTGATAGAAAGAGAGAGAGCATAAGCAAGGGGAGCAGCAGAGGGAGAAGGAGAAGCAGGCTCTCTGCTGAGCAGGGAGCCCAATGTGGGGCTGGATCCCGGGACCCTGGGATCATGACCAGAGCCGAAGGCAGATGCCTAACCAACTGAGCCACCCAGGTGCCCCACAGATTGGCAAAGATTTTTAAAAATCCAGGCAACACACAGCACTGGAGAAGGTATGAGGAAAAAACAGTCACTCCCATGAATTGTTATTAAGTTTGTAAACTAGTACCCTTTTTGGTGGATAGCTTGGGAATATATACCAAAAGGCAAAATACACATATCCAACAACTCAACAATTTCCCCCTTTATTTATGCTAAGATGATCATGGCATTAAGTATTTAAGATGAGTAAAAAAGGAAATTTATTATACCACTACTTTACTTGCAAAATTTAAATACAAGCAATGTTCATCGAAGGAGGCTAGTTAAATAGATCATGATACATTAAATTCAAAGTGTACTAGGTGGTCATTAAAACTGATGGTAAGGATTTATACTTATGCGAATGGAACACTGTCAAGAGAAAAAGCAGGTTATAAAACACGTATAACCACCCATGCAGCTGTATCCCCACAAGATGGTGGCCGGACAGGTCTGCAGCCCCTGGACCAGGGCCTGCCTGCCCAGAACTGGCAAACCTGGCCCTCTCTACCTCAGGAAGGTCCTGATCATGAAAATCCTAGAAATACAGGGTCCTTTGTCAAGACACATCAGATGCACTGACTGTTTTCCACTCACAGTGCAATCAATCACCTTGCACTGTGAGTGCAAAGATGCTAAGTTCTTTGTGCTACAATGAAGGAGTTGGGAGATATGCACAATGTATGCCTTTCACACTGTAGAACAAATGAAATACACAGCTTAACTGTTCTGAATCCTTTTATTTCAGCCCCCTTCGGGCAGCTTAATAGATGTGTAATTGGAATTGTGTGACTGTGGCTGTAAGTGTGCCTTATTAGTCTGAAAATTAAAATCAGTAATGATATCCCGAGATGCTTTTAGGTTTGAAACAATGATGTAAATATGTAATTTTGCTTAAAGAGAAGAACTCTCAAAAAAAAAATAGCTCTCTTTTTTAAAAGAGTTACTATTAGATGGCCTTAATATGATTATTATCTATCAAGAATTGATTACTGGGGTGCCTGGGTGGCTCAGTTGGTTGGGCGACTGCCTTCAGCTCAGGTCATGATCCCGGAGTCCCTGGATCGAGTCCCGCATCGGGCTCCCTGATCGGCAGGGAGTCTGCTTCGCCCTCTGACCCTCCTCCTTCTCATGTGCTCTCTCTCTAATTCTTTCTCTCTCTCAAATAAAGTCTTAAAAAAAAAAAGTACTGATTACTGTACATAAAAATAAATCTGTATACAGAACACAGTTTAAAAGCCCAACATGTATCGTACGATCCTAGTTATGTAGAACTGCATACTCACATACACAGAGAGAGGTCTGAAACAATGTCTACCACTGTTAACATTTTAGTGAACACTAAGTAATGGAATTTCAGGAGTTTTTTAATTTTTCTTTTTCATATGTTCAGTGTGAATGTTTTTTAAAGATTTTATTTATTTATTTGTCAGAGAGAGAGAGAGAATGAGCACAAGCAGGGGGAGAGGTAGGCAAAGGGAGAGGGAGAAGTAAACTCCCCACTGAGCAGGGAGCCCGATGTGGGACTCGATCCCAGGACCCTGGGATCATGACCTGGGCCAAAGGCAGATGCTTAACCGACAGAGTCACCCAGGTGCCCCTATTAGGTACCTTTAAAGACTTACTTTATTTTTTTAATTCTTTTTTTATTTGACAGAGAGAGGAAGAGAGTGAGAAACAGCATGAGAGGGGAGAGGGTCAGAGGGAGAAACAGGCTCCCTGCTGAGCTGGGAGCCCGATGTGGGACTTGATCCCAGGGTTCCGGGATCACGACCTGAGCCAAAGGCAGTTGCTTAATGAACTAAGCCACCCAGGTGCCCCTAAAGATTCACTTTAAATATTATTCTTTTTAAATGGTTCTAAGTAAGGTCTTTTTATTTTTTTTTTAAGATTTATTTATTTATTTGAGAGAGCGAGAATGAGAGAGAGAGAGAGTACATGAGAGGGGGGAGGGTTAGAGGGAGAAGCAGGCTCCCCGCTGAGCAGGGAGCCCGATGTGGGACTTGATCCCGGGACTCCGGGATCATGACCTGAGCTGAAGGCAGTCGCTTAACCAACTGAGCCACCCAGGCGCCCCTAAGTAAGGTCTTTTTAATTCAGAAGGAAATTTACACCAAAATAAGGGAGAATCCCTTTACATATGAACTTTGTCCAAAATTATTATCTCCCTGACAAGGAGAGGACTGAGGAGAGTGACAAGGACTAGCCTTTCCTCTACAGTTCAGACCGTCACAGCATTTTACCATAGTTCTTTACAGAACTCAAGTGTGGAGATTTGTACATCTATGAAATGCACTCTTATCAGAATTACAAAGAAACTATAATAGACACTCAGAAATCTAAAATACATTCAATACTTGACAATATTATATAAATTTTTAACTTGTATCATTTCATGGCAACACCAGAAATCTATATCTGCTTCCTCTAGCCTCAAGGTCCTCTTGGCAGTATTTTATATAAATCTCACTTACCTCTTCAAGCTTTTTCTCAATCTCCTTAAAGACAACATTTGCCTTAAATCCATCAACTGCAGAGCTGGTTGGAACAGCCTCAATTTGATGAGTTCTAAAAGAACTGGGGAAAACAATCAATTTCAATCCATGGAATCATACAGATACTAGGTTTTTCGACATTTAACAGTAGTCGTTTTCAAAAAAAAACTCAAGAATAGAGATGTTGTGGCTCTTACCCAAAGAAAATCACAATTAAGTCCATAAAACAAGCTTTTCTTCCCATTTTCTTCAACAAGTATTAAGTAAATGCTCACTAGGTGCTAGGCATTGTCCTTAAAAATACAGTAAACCAAAGAAACATCCTCATGAAGCTTATATGCTAGTTGGGGAGAGAGACAATGAACAAGCAAAAAAATAAAGGACACAGGGGCACCTGGGTGGCTTAGTCGGTTGAGCATCCAACTCTTAGTTTCAGCTCAGGTGATGATCTCATGGGTTGTGAGATCCAGCCCTGTCAGGCTCCCACCTCAGCGGGGAGTACGCTTCAAGATTCTCTCCCTCTGCCCTTCCCCCCACTCTTGCGCACATGCTTTCTCTCCCAAATAAACAAATCTTAAAAAAAGAAAAAAAGAAAGAATACAGTTACTATGAAAAAAACAACGAGGCACCTGGGTACCTCAGTCAGCTAAGCGCTCAACTCTCGATTTCAGCTCAGGCCATGATCACAGGGTTACGGGATTAAGCCCCCTGACTTCGGCTCAGGTCATGATCTCATGGGTTGTGAGATCCAGCCCCCACATCAGCTCCACATTCAGAGCATAATCTGCTTGCCCCCCTCCCTCTGCTCCCCACAGCCCCCCCCCGCCCTGCTCATTCTCTTTCTCTCTCTCTCTCTTAAATAAATAAATATATAACATCTTTAAAAAAATGAAGAAAATAAGGCAGGTTGAAAGGCTACAGAGAAAGTATACGTGTGTGTTGGGTATTCTATTTTATTATTTTATTTAAGTTAAATTAACATATAGTATATTATTAATTTCAGAGGTAGAGTTCAGGGATTCATCAGTTGCATATAACACCCAGTGCTCATTACATCACATGCCCTCCTGAATGCCCATCACCCAGTTACCGCATCCCCCCACCGATCTCTCCTCCAGCAACCCTCAGTTTGTTTCCTAGAGTTAAGAGTCTCTTTTGGTTTGTCTCCCTCTGATTTTGTCTTATTTTATTTTTCCCTCCCTTCCGATAGGGTGTTCTATTTTATTTTATTTTTTTTTAAGATTTTATTTATTTATTTGACAGAGAGAGACAGCGAGAGAGGGACCACAAGCAGGGGGAGTGGGAGAAGGAGAAGCAGGCTTCCCGCAGAGCAGGGAGCCTGATGCGGGGCTCGATCCCAGGACCCTGTGACCATGACCTGAGCTGAAGGCAGACGCTTAATGACTGAGCCACCCAGGTGCCCCGGGTGTTCTATTTTAGATAGCCTGGTCAGATAGGCCTCTCTGAGGAGGTGATATTTAAATTAGGTCTTAAATTATGCAAATGAGCTAGCCATGTAAAGATTTAGGTGGGAAAGCCAGTTCTAAACTTCCAGTATAAAAAAACTTGAGGAAAAAACTAACTTGGCAGTTAAAGGAACTATAAGAAGGCCAGTATGACTGGTGCAGAGCAGAGAAGTAAAGGATCCAAGGTCACAGAAACATGCAGGGCAAGATAATAAGGAGCTTTAGAGATTATGGTTAGGAGTTTGGGTTTTAAGTATAATGAGCAGAACTGTATGGTATAAGCTACAGAGTAGCAAGATCCAATTTATATGTTTTTTTTAAGATTTTATTTATTTATTTGACAGAGAGAGACACAGCGTTGAGAGGGAACACAAGCACGGGAAGTGGGAGAGGGAGAAGCAGGCTTCCCGTGGAGCAGGGAGCGCAATGCGGGGCTCGATCCCAGGACCCTGGGATGATGACCTGAGCCAAAGCAGATGCTTAACGACTGAGCCACCCAGGCGCCCCTGATTTATATGTTTTAATATATAAATTTCCAGCTGGAAAAGTGTAAGGCTGCAAAGTAGGGAAGCAGGGAGGCTGGTGAAGAGGCTACTGCAGTAGTCCAGGTAAGAGATGATGGTGATTAGAACAGAATCATAAGCAGAGGTTGGACTCAAGATTTGTATTTGACCTGTGACACAGAGATGAATTTAACAACCATTTGTTACTGGTTGTTTGATAGTTAGGGAACCACTATAGATAAATGACCTGATGTAGCAGAAGGAACATAGTCTTTATAGCTACAAAGGCCTGGGTTTGAATCCCAAGGGTTTCCTCCACTCACTAACTATATGATTCCGAGTAGATAACTTTACCTCTATGCACCTCTGGTGGGGAGGTAGGAAAAAGGTGGAGAGGGCCAATGACTCTGCATAATTAAACAGAATCCTGGGGAGGAGGAGGCACCTAGCAGAGCCTGAAGCCCATGGTAAAAAGTGATAGCATGACTGGTAAAGGCTCCAGAGCCTCAAGTGTTAGATACAGACAGAAACTTGAGGGGTCTGAGGAAGAGGAGGGTGTTAGGTAATTCCTCTGACATACCACAAGCAGGCTGGTGGTGGCTGGGACCCAGATGGGGACAACATGGAACTCCTATGGAACTCCATTATTGAAAGAGGAAGGAGCAGCCAATAATACAAAAGGAAAAACCAGAAAAGCATGGTGTTGCAGAAGCTGAGAAGGGAGAAGAATCTGGGAGAGAGGAATAAACTATGTCCACTGCTGCCAAAGGTCAAATACCCACTGGATTCGGTACCATGGAGAGTACAGGTGACTCTGACAAAAACAATTTGAAGAAGTGAGGGAAGGCAGAAGACAGATTGTAGTGAAAGAGTGAAGAGGAGAGAGAAATGACATTTTCAGGTGATGACATGAGAAAGACATGAATTTGAGGGGCCGAGGACAAATTTTGTTATAGCAACTTGAACAGACTAAGCAGGCCTCAATTTATCCAAGAAAGAGCTCAAAATCAAAAAGTAATAACAGAAAAAAACAAAATACTGTTCAAAAGTGATCTAAATTAAAGTTTAACTATAAATTAAATGCAATTGGTCACAGCTCTTAAATATGACCTCTCCTCCTCATTTTCTCAGTTCCTACTGCAGCACTGAACATTTCTTCTCCACACTGCTGCCGACCGCCTCCTAAGGATTCCTGGCCTCTGGTTCCTCCACCATTCAATTCAAAGTAATCCGAGACTGATCTGCTTAAAGGGCAATATAACCACATGATATTTTGATAAAACTCATTCTGTGGGCTCAGTTCCAGACTCCTGAGTAGAGAATTTGAAGGTTTCAAAACCATAACCCAACAGTTACAACTGTATCTCCTGTCACCACCACACTGTTGACTCTGCCCATCTACCAAGGCACATACAAAATAATCTACTCTGTATCCACACAGTGCAAACCACTCACCAAACCCTATATCTCAAATCTCTGTGCCTGGAATACCTTCCTCTACCTTTCTGCTGGACAATCCTAGTCATCTGGTTTAAATTTACCTTCTTCATAATAATTTCTTCCTCTGGCCTTCAACAGCATTTTGAAAAAACTATGTCTGCCTTCCCCACATACACAGAGGACCGTATTTGGGGGGGGGTGCTAAGCATGTAGCAGTTGCTCCATCAAAGTTAACTAAATAAGAAACTAAATCAGATCATGTGCAATGGTTACCGGAAGTATAATGACTTATAAGAAATATTATTTGGTCATTCAGATGACTAAAATATGTTTCTCAGATATATTTGGTCTTCCATCCACAGTTCCTGAAAATGCTTCAAAGCCATAAAGATGAAATGAGTGTCTTGTTATTACTGAAGGTGACTTATGGACCCCATCACCACACATCACTACCACCAGGGAGGGGAGAGGAGCTGGAGGTTGATGAACCAATAGCCAATGGCTTGGTCAATAATATTATGTACTGATGCCTCCATAAAAACCCAACAGGGCAGATTTTTGGTCCTTTTCACAGAGCTTCCACACTTAGAAAACCAGAACCTTTCCTCATACCACCAAGCCAGGCCCCAAGCTCCTTTGTTTGGGACCTCACCCAATGTATCTCTTCATCTTCTTATTGATTTGTACACTTTATCATGTCCTTTAATAAACTGGCAAAACATAAGTAAGTGTTTTTCTGGGTTCTGTGAGCCACTCTAGCAAATTAGTCAAACCTAAGGAGGAGGTCATTGGAACCTCCAACTTGTAGCCAGTTGGTCAGAAGCAGTTTGAGGTTTGTGTTGCATCTGAAGTGGTGGGAGGGGGCCAGTCTTGTGGGGCTGAACCCTTAAGCTGTGGAATCTGATGCTCTCTCTGGGTAGATAGTGTCAGAATTGAGATGAATTCAGATCTACTGGTGTCTGAGAATTGTTTGGTGTCTAGGGACAGGTTGTGGGAACTCCCATTCTCCATGTTGGAACGGGGTCTGGGAACCCTAAAAGAGTACCTTAAAATGACCTTGTTCAAAACAAAACCACAACCTTGCTTTAAAACTATATTTGTACCCTTAGATTCAGAATCATTTTCCCAACTTTGGCCTTTATAGTGAGTTATGCTGTATCACTAAGACTATCAATAACACCCTCAGGATTTTCTTATTAGTCATTAATTCTTATTAGCCATTCGTACAGGTATCCCTGCTTTTCATTTTTTTTTAAGATTTTATTTATCTATTTGACAGAGAGAGACACAGCGAGAGAGGGAACACAAGCAGGGGGAGTGGGAGAGGGAGAAGCAGGCTTCCCGCAGAGCAGGACACCCAAATGCAGAGCTCCATCCCAGGACCCTGGGATCCAGATATCCCTGCTTTTCAAAAGTTCACGTTACATCACTTTGCTTCTACAAAAGACCTACACTAGTACTTGTTTTTGCTAGCCAAAAGAAATCCAAAGAGGATTTTGGTTTTTAAAAAAAAAAAAAAAAGTAAGAAGAGATAATAGCGTTCACTGTTTTGCAGCAAGCCATTTTAGAGGCAGGGTGCATATGGAGAGTGGCACCTCCCCCAAGTTCTCTCCCCAAGAACTACACTCAGCAGGGAGCCACAGCTTTGAACTGTGTCTGTGAGCATCTGTGCTTTATCTCAATTTATTTTGTACATCCGTTAGCAAGATGTGTCCTAAGGTATCAGAAAAGCCTAAAAGAGGTTATTCTGGAGGTCTGGGAAACACTCAAGAATTTTTCCATATAAGTTAATGGTAGTTGCTTCTTCGCTTTACCCCATTTTGGCTTAAGAAAAATTTCAAAGGAATGTTCTACTTTTAGATAGCAGGGGAAATCTGTATATCATCTGGATTTTTTTCATGCTTCTGCCCTCCCACAAATATCACTGTAGGTATTTTGAACCAACTTAATATCCCAGAATGTGTTGTCCCAAATTCATAAACTTCTAATCTGAGCAAATTAGATACTATACTAATATGCCAACTCCAGTAGCTCTTTATAGTTTGGCTTTTCCTGAGCGTTTTTAACGTCAAATATGAACTGGATGAAATTCTAGAAGACGGTACAGACTGGTGATCACCTTTAGGAGGAAACTGGAAAATTCAACATTTTAACAACTTTTTATTTGATTCAATTCAAGGAACATTCACTGTTTATGTCAGAGATTCTTACAGGGGTGGAGAGAAATCACTATAGCCTTAGGCCTCAAGGATTTCATATAAGGGGAATAAAAATGTGGATATACTAAGGCAAAACTGGATATGAGTCCAAGGAGGTACAAAGTGTTGTGGATATTTAAAGGGAGATGATACCAGAGATGGGCCTTCAATGATAGAATTTTCACAATAGAAATGATATTCCAGGCAGGGAAAGAAAAGTGAAAGGACAGACAGAAGAGACTCTAGAGCTTGTAAAACATAATATAATGGATTCTGAAAAATGTGTCACATATCCTTTGTGGAACCAAAAGTGTGAAAAAATAAATAATTACCAAGAATTTCAGGGGACAAAAGGGAGCCAATTAGTGTTGACAGCTACAGCAGGGTTAAAGAGAACAAAAACAGAAAACAAAGATAGAAACATTTCATAATCAGATCACTGGTAGCCTTACCTGACCTCTGTGGTGAGGTCAAAAACTAGACCGTAAGATAGATATTTTAGCATGGACCAAAAAAAAAAAAAAAAAAAAAAAAAAAACCGGCCCAGTATAAAAGGCTCATCACAACAGAAAATAAGGCAGGAAGAAAAATAAATGTTTATCATATGTAAGACCTGACCATGTTTGCAACAGAAGGAAAGGAGTTAACAGAAAAGCAAAGATGAAAAGATCCAAAAGGGAGAGGGTATACTTAATACTTGGAACAAAGTTACAGAACTTGGTTGGAAACAAAAGCATGTGAAGACTACAGCCAGGCCTTGGAAAGGAAGAGGGACTTTTTGCCTCTGGGAAGGATGAATGAGCACTTCTGAGACAAGAGCAAGGAAGTTCAGGGATCCTGAAAGGCTTGGAACAGAAAGCGCTTGGAGATTTGAGGAGCACAGGCATTTGGTAAGGACAGGAAGAAAATCAGCAAGAGACAAATAAAAGGGATTCTAGCAGCAGTGAGGGCTGAAGGGCATTCAGAAACATACACGTGCAGAGAGCCAATTAGTATATTTGATAACTTTCTCCAAACAACCTCAGAAGCTTGGGAAGCTATGCAGGGAGAAAGCAATTTTGAGAAAGAAAACCAAAAAAGTGAACTTGCCTAAATTAAAATCACTCCGGTTGGCAGGTCTAAGACAAGTAGTTTTAGGTCAGCACTCTCTTTTGACTATGCTGCCTCTTTTTTTTTTTTTTTTTTAAGTAGGCTCCACAACCAGCACGGAGCCCAACGCGGGTCTTGAACTCACCACCCTGAGATCAAGACCTGAGCTCAGATCAAGAGTCCCTCCCTTAACCCACTGAGTCACCCAGGAGCCCCTATGCTGCCTCCTTTTTGAACACAATTTTCCTAAGGCTGGTTAGGTTTGAAAGCTAATTGCCAGTTTAAAGGTTTTAAAGTCAGGCTACCAAAGCAAAGTAATTGGATATTTACTCAGTACTAAGACAATAAAATTTGGACTTGCTACTTGTACAACGTCATCAGCTGCGGAAAGTCAGGATTCATTAACAGACAAAATCCAGAATGCCACTCACCTGGCAGCTTCAGGAAAACCCATCTTGTAGATCGTCACAACCACAGCTCCTCCAATGCCTAAATTATGCTGCAGAGCAATCTTTGCACCAGGAACTTGCCTTTTTCCGGCTTCCCCTCTCAGCTGCCAGCAGAGTTCGGCGCACTGAGCCAGACCTAACAAATCGAACACAGAGCAGTCAAGTTCCATTGCTATTGAAAGTTGCCCCGACCAGCTTTCTCAAGCCAGACAAGGGCTTACACTGAATCGTAACTTTTTAAAATATTTAATTAAGCCAAGACAATGTTTGCATAAATAATAACTTCTCTTAAAAACCATGAGAGTTTCTGCAGACAGTTTTTTTTTCCCCTCCTAAGTCTGTATTTAGACAATATTCAGGCTTAAGAAATTCCCTGCACTCTTTAAAATTCCAACCTGTCATTTTTTGGAAATGTTGAAAAACAAAACACTGAACATTTCTCTGGCAAAATGGCATAAAAGTAATTTAACTAATTTTACCATTTTTAATGTATCAAAAGAAAATAATCTAGTGGGGGCGCCTGGGTGGCTCAGTCGTTAAGCGGCTGCCTTCGGCTCAGGTCATGATCCTGGGTCCTGGCATCGAGTCCTGCATCCGGCTCCCTGCTTGGCGGGAGGCCTGCTTCTCCCTCTCCCACTCCCCCTGCTTGTGTTCCTGCTCTCGCTCTCTCTGTGTCAAATAAATAAATAAAATCTTAAAAAAAAAAAAAAAAAAGGAAAGAATCTAGGATTTGGGAGTTCACTTTCCCTAAAAAGTTTAGCTAGTATGGGGAATTTTCCTATGATTTCCCCCCCGGAAGAGTTCTCAACAAGAATGGATTTTCATAAGAATAGCATTTATCCTAGGGCGCCTGGGTGGCTCAGATGGTTAAGCGTCTGCCTTCGGCTCAGGTCATGATCCCAGGGTCCTGGAATTGAGTCCCGCATCGGGCTCCCTGCTCCTTGGGAGCCTGCTTCTCCCTCTGCCTCTCTCTCTGTCTCTGTCTCTCATGAATAAATAAATAAAATCTTAAAAAAAAAAAAAAAAAGAATAGCATTTATCCCCTGGATAATAAAACCAAAGGTCTTTAGAGTTGGAAAGAATTTAATAATGTCAGACTGAGAAAGTGTAAGATTAAGTAATTCGTGAATGGTCACAAAGCAGGCTAATCTAGAGTTGACACTAGAACCACGGTCTCCTGATTTACATTTGTTTTTCTTTCTACCAGACCAGCTATTCAAGGGTACCTGAGTTAAGAATGTTCTAACAGGATAGACTGGTTCCACCATCGTGAAGGCAGAGCTATGCAGGTCTACCTACAATGTCTGTTCTTCCACCGCTTCCGATTCCTGAGTACCTGTGACAATATCCTACTTATGAACCTGTTAAAAAGAAAACCACAGGTCCAAAATGGTGTCATTTAGACCAAGTTCCCAAACCGAGGCTTAAATCCTCATCTTATTATAGTTTCAACCTCCCTCAGAAATGCAGTCTTAAAGGGCACCTGGGTGGCTCAGTGGTTAATAGTCTGCCTTCGGCTCAGGTCATGATCCCGGACTCCTGGGATCCAGTCCCACATCAGGCTCCCTGCTCATCAGGAAGCTTGCTTCTCCCTCTCTCACTCCCCCTGCTTGTGTTCCCTCTCTCTCTGTCAAATAAATAAATAAAATCTTTAAAAAAAAAAGAAAGAAAGAAAGAAATGCAGTCTTAACTAGTCAGGAATTTTTTGATCAGTGCCACTGAGTCTGCCATTTGGGCCCTCTGCATCCCCCAAAGATGAGGTAACCTGCATGATAAGACCCCTTGCTTTTCCACCTAAGCAAAAACAGCCTTGCTTGGAACAATCCTTTTCTTTTGCTAATAACTTGTTTTGCCCCGCCCACCTATAAAAACCTTCCATTTTGTACAACCCTTCAGAGCCTCCCCTCTACTTGCTAAATGGGATATTGCCCAATTCATGAATCATTTATTAAAGCCAAACTAGGTCTTTAAGATTCACTCAGTTGAATTTTTGTTATTTAAAAACCCCAACCTCCTCAAGAAATTTAACTGCCACTTCTTAGTTCCAAGCAGTATGTATGTATTTACAGAATATATATCTTAAGCACTGCTTGGCAGTTACGAAAGCATTAGCCTGGGACTCCACTACATATAGTCTGGTTGCTACTGAAAATAAACCATCCAAATATATACCAAGCACTCCACTAAGTATTAAATATATAAAGAATTGACACTGTAATATAAAGTGCTAATAAAGGTAAGTACTAAGTGCAATGGAAAACCTCAGGATGGAAAAACTACAGGGAAAAACATCTTGAGATACTACCTGAGGTCTGTTCCTTCTCCTGCTTCCCTGAACCCATCACTCTTCCTTATACCATAAAGACAGCCAAATGCAAAGAAGTCATAATTCAGCTTTAGTTTACATTAGCCATCTAAAGCCTTAGCATAAACAACATAAAAAAAAAAAAAAAAAAGCATGGTCTTCTACTATCAGAGCCTGGTTTTTTGAGAAAGAAAAGGTTTGCTGAGCTTGGAGAACAAAAAGCTTTAATGGACTCAGCATGCACTAAAGGACGCATATTTATGTAAGAGCAGTTTTTCCCTCTAAAAGTTACCAACCCAGAATGCTATCAAATACAAAATATATTTCAAAACCAAAAGTGATATAAAGACGTTTTTAGACATACAAAGCTGAAAGATTTCATTACCATACCGCAACATTCACACTGTAGAAATGTTAAAAAGGAAGTCTGTTACACAGAAGGAAAATGATAGCAGATGGAAAAAAGGATCTACACAAAAATGAAGAGCACTGGAAGTGGTAACTACATGGGTAAATAGAGTTTTTTTTTTATTAAAATATTTTATTTTTTTATTAAAATATTTTATTTGTTCATTTGGAGAGCGAGAGACAGAGAGAGCACAGGCAGAGGGAGAGGCAGATTCCTCCCCAGGGGGAGTGGAAGAGGGAGAAGCAGGCTTCCCGCGGAGCCGGAGCCCAAGGTGGGGCTCGATCCTGGGATGGGGAGATCATGACCCGAGCAGAAGGCAGATGCCTAACGACTGAGCCACCCAGGCGCCCCAGGGTCTTTTTTTAATTATTTAAATCTCTTTAAATAAGATAAAAATAAAATGGAGTCATACAAAGGAATCCAAAAGAAGCCTGGAAAAAAAAAAGGTAGAAGGGAATAACAAATAGCAGGGACAAAGAGAACACAAATAACAAAGACAGACTCAAACCCAACCATTATTAATAATCACATCAAATGTAAATAGTCTAAAGACCCCAATTAAAGGCAGAGATCGCCGGAATGGAAGAAAAAAAGCAAGACTCAACTAAATGATAATGCACTCTAATTTTTTTTAAAGATGATTTATTTTATAGTTAAAAAGATACTTAATAAATTCTTCCATCTGTATAGTAATAGCATGTTCACTTTCTTATATGTTACTCATTTATTAAATGCAAATTTTCAAATGGATTCTTATATAGCATTTTTTCTCCATACTATCACTGTTTTTGCAGTGGTTCTTGCTTTGCTTCCTATACACTATGAACAAAATCCCCAAAAATAAGCATGAGGAGACCTAATTTGTTATTGTTTTAATTATTGATGACCAACATTACATTTATGAAGTTAGCAGGCAAATCATGTTGGGACAAATATATTTAAATAAATTATCATTATTTAAAAGCCCATCATTTAAAATTAATGAGAGTCATTATTCCAGTTAGAATCAAGTCTGAAAATGTATATCATCCTAATTTGCTTATAGCTTACAAAATCTCTAGTCACTCAATAATCCTGTATTGTGTATTTGAAAGTTGCTAACAGAGTAGATCTTAAAATTTCTCATCATAAGAAAAAAAGGAAAAGAATTGTAACTATGTGTGGTGACAGATATTAACTAGACTTATGGTGATCATTTTGCAATGTATATAAATATCAAATCATTATGCCGTACACCTGAAACTGATACAGTTGTATGCTAATTATATCTCAATTAAAAAAAAAGATTATTTATTTTAGAGAGAGAGCGAGCAAGCAAGCAAGCAAGCAGGGGGAGGGGCAGAGGGAGAGAGAATCCTGAAGCAGATGCCTGGCTGAGCACAGAGCCCGACATGGGGCTCGATTCCAGGACCCTGAGATCATGACCTGAGCCAAAAATCAAGAGTTGGTCACTTAACCAACTGAGCCACCCAGGCAACCCAATGCTAATGCACTTTATTTTTTTTTAAAGCACTTTAAATATAAAGTCACAAATAGGTTAAAAGTAAAAGGATGGAAAAAGATATACCATGTTAATACTAATTAAAACGTGAAAACTGGAATGGCTATATTCAATCAACCAAAGCAGATTTCAGAGCAAAGACTTACCAAGGAAAAAAGGCCATCTCATAATGATAAAGGGATAAATATAAAACTGTCTTGATTCACAAATGATATGACTGTCTATATAGAAAACCTGATGGGAGTTTTTTTTTTAAAGCTAATAAATTTAATAAGTAGTTTTAGCAAGGACAGGAGATGAAAAATTGTACAATACAAAAATTGTATTTCTACATACTAGCAAAAATTGAAACTGAAAAATATCTCTTACAATAACATCAGAAACATGAAATACCTAGGGATAAATCTGACAAAAGATGTGTAGGACCTATACAGTGAAAACTATAATACATTGCTGAAGAAAGATAAAGAAGACCTAAAGAAATGGAGATATATATTTTGTTTATGGGTCAGAAAACTCACTATTGTTTGGATGTCAATTCCCCCTAAAAAAATCTATGCATTCAACATAACCCCCCAAAAATCCCAGGAAGATTTTTTTAATAGAAATCAATAAGCTGGGGACACCCGAGTGGCTCAGTCAGTTAAGCGGCTGCCTTCGGCTCAGGTCATGATCCCAGGGCCCTGGGATGGAGCCCCACATCGGGCTCCCTGTTCCACGGGAAGCCTGCTTCTCCCTCTCCCACTCCCCCTGCTTGTGTTCCTGCTCTTGCTATGTCTCTCTGTCAAATAAATAAATAAAATCTTTATTAAAAAAAAAAGAAAATGTAAATTAAAACCACAAGGAGATGCCACTCCACACTTGTTAGAATGACTAAAATTAAAGACTGACCATACGAAGTGCTGATGAAGATGTGGAGGAATGAGAACTCTCATACCCTGCTAGCGGGAACATAAAATGGTATGACCACTCAAAAGCCAAATTATGGAAAGAGCCCAAATGACCACTGACTGAAAAATGGATAAAGAAGATGTGGTGTGTGTGTGTGTGTGTGTGTGTAATATATATATACACATATATATATATGGTGTGTATATGTATGTGTGTGTATACACACACACACAATGGAATATTACTTAGCCATCAAAAAGAATTAAATCTTGCCATTTGCAATGACGTGGATGGAGCTAGAGAGTATAATGCTAAGTGAAATAAGTCAGAGAAAGACAAATACCATATGATTTCAATCATATGTAGAATTTAAGAAACAAAACAAATGATCATAGGGGTAAAAAAGAGAGAGGCAAACCAAAAAACAGACTCTTAACTATAGAGAACACACTGATGGTTATCAGAAGGGAGGTGGGTGGGGGGGAATGGGTTAAATAGGTGATGGGGATTAAGGAGTGCACTTATCCTCATGAGCACCCGATGTTGAATGGAAGTGCTGAATCACTAAATTGTATTACATGTATGGTAACTAACTGGAATTTAAATAAAAACTTAAAAAAAAAAAGTTAAACACATACCTAGCGTACGATCCAGTCATTCCACTCCTAGGTGTTTACTCAAGAGAAACCAAATGTTCATACAAAGATTTATAGATGAATGTTCACAGTTCATAGTAGCTTTATTTATAGTAGCCAAAAACTATAAACAACCCAAATACCCATCAACAATAAATTGTGATATAGCCATACAATGAACTACTACTCAGTAATATAAAGGAATGACCTACTGATTCATGCAAAAATAAACAAATCTCAGGCAGACAAGAACAGAGAATACATACGATAGGGTGTATACACCTAAAACTATAGGGTTTTACAAAACCCTAGAAAATGCAAATTAATCTACGGTGACAGAAAGCAAGATCAGTGGCTGCTTTGCATGAGGGGTGAGGAGTAATGAGAGGGAGGGATTACACAGAAGTATATATGAAGAAACTTCTGGTTCATGGCTGTGTTTACTATCTTGAGTATGGTGATGGTTTCACAGATATATATATATATGTATGTCAGAACTTATTAAATTTTACATTTTAAAATCAGTTGATTATATGTTGATTTTACCTCAATAAAGCCATTAAGATAATAAAATAAAATATGAGCTATATAGGCATGATTTTCCTTCCCCGTTACTTTTACTTAGCAAGTCCAATAAAAGCCGGGGCCTGCTCCCAGCTATCTCTACCTGCCAACAGGTATCAAGAGTAAACACTCTCACTTGGGTTCCACTTCCCCTGGCGCTGGAGAGTATTCATTAGAATCTAATGATAGGGCGCCTGGGTGGCTCAGTGGGTTGAGCGACTGCCTTCGGCTCAGGTCATGATCCTGGAGTCCCGGAATCGAGTCCCGTATTGGGCTCCCTGCTCAGCGGGGAGTCTGCTTCTCCCTCTGACCCTCTTCCCTCTCGTGCTCTCTATCTCTCATTCTCTCTCTCTCAAATAAATAAATAAAATCTTTAAAAAAAAAAGAATCTAATGATAAAACTTAACTTTCCTCACATCACAGTGGCAAAAATGCAAAATTCTGGGCAATGGGAATGAGGATAGGTGGCCTATAGGACATGACGAGAGGCTAAAATAGATGCTTTGGTAAAAAGTTATTTAGGGCAGCTGCTCTTTCTGCCCACAGGTCCTACCCCCATGCTTTAATAAAACCACCATTTTGCACCAACAAAACAAAACAAAAAGCTATTTAGGCCTTACTGACTTCCTGACTTTTTAGAGTCAGTATTAGATTTAGGTCTTGCCAGTCATCATCCTAGGATATATTTCTTTCAGTGACCTTTCACAGAGTAGAAGAGGTAAGCCATAGTTTGAGTATGCTAGGTCTCCTGGCTCAGATTCCACTTACTCTCATTTCATTTTCACCCAAATCTTTACAACCTAACTTTATGATACCTAAAAAGGTATTAAAATATGTAAACAAAAATCACGAGAGAATAATATGTGTACCATTAAAAACATCAAGAACAATGTGAATTCAGTAGGAGAAATAATTATATCACCTTGCGGGATCAGAACATCTTCGAATTAGAAAGGATCGAAGAGTTCATCGAATCTCAGGCCCCAACAAATGGGCAATTGCCCTCACAACACTGCCATCGGGTTGTTAACTTGTATTTTTCATACACAGCCCCTATGACAGGCAACACATGCTATCAGGAAGCAACCTACTACACTTCGGAGAAGTCATGTTCGACAGTTAATTTCCTGTATCAGCCCCAAATCTAGCTTCCCATGAATTTTTCCTAATTCTTCCCACACTAGACAAGTTTATCCCCTCTGCCCCATACCACTTTTCAGATGTTAAAGGAACAAAAATTTATTCAGCCATCCCCTTTACATGTGCAAACTATTGTACTGAGCACTACTCAGGGTACAGAGACAAAGGAAATACGGATTCTGCCTTTACAGGCCCTTAGTCAAATGCAGAGATTTTTTTTTCTTTTTAAGCCACAAATAATTACAATATATACTATAAGTATAAATGTCAAAAAAGAAGTACCGATTGAAAGTATAACGAGTTCAGAAAAGGGAAAGAATAATTCAATCTATGGAAAGGATGAAGAAATTAGGGAAAGCTTCATAAGGCAGATAACACTTGAGATGGACCTTGAAGATGGGCATTTCTCCTGAGAAAAAAGCATTTTATTTATTTATTTTTTAAGATTTTATTTATTTATTTGACAGAGAGAAACACAGCGAGAGAGGGAACACAAGCAGGGGGAGTGGGAGAGGGAGAAGCAGGCTTCCCACCGGGCAGAGAGCCCTATGCGGGGCTCCATCCCAGCACCCTGAAATCATGACCTGAGCCAAAGGCAGACGCTTAACGACTGAGCCACCTGGGCGCGCCGAGAAAAAAGCATTTTAGTGAGTGTAGTGGTTAAGAGCTTGGACTCTAGAAATACACTGCCTAGGTTTGAATCCTAGCTTTGCCACTAGTTTGGTGACTTTGGGCAAGTTACTCTGTGCTTTTATTTTCAACTTTTATAAAATACAAAAATAGACATGAGAATTAAATGAAGAATACTTAGAACAGTGCCCAGTACTTAGCACTGTGTAAATATTTGCTGTTGTTGTTATTCAGAAAATATCAAAGATAAGAGTTTGCAGCAGTGAGAAGGAACTAAAGATGTTTGGGAAGGAAACAGTCCATTTTAATTTAAACATTTAAACATTTTGGTTTCACCCAAAACCCAGCTAGATATAAATGCTAGCACAAAACCTGGCCTGTGGTAGGAAATTAGTAAATCTTCACCCCACCACTTTTCTTTCCCTTTTTCTTCTCCTCATAGTTCTGGTTTATACTTTGCCTGAATTTATGCATTCTGCCTTGTATAATAACTATTTGTGTTATCACATTATCTGCCTCTTGTACACCTGGGTGGTTCAGTCAGTTAAGCATCTGCCTTTGGCTCAGGTCATAATCCCAGGGTCCTGGAATCGAGTTCCGCATCGGGCTGCTTGCTCAGCGGGGAGCCTGCTTCTCCCTCTGCCTACCACTCCCCCTGCTTGTGCAAGCTCTCTCTCTCTCTCTCTCTGGCATATAAGTAAATAAAAAATATATTTTTTGAAATAAAAGCTACAGGAGATTCTGAATCAGTACATAAGTAGACACTATATTTGAGAACCAATTACACAGGCGCTTGGGGGGCTCAGTTGGTTAAGCATCTGCCTTCAGCTCAGGTCATGATCCCAGAGTCCTAGGATTGAGCCCCACATCAGGCTCCCTGCTCAGTAAGGAGTCTGCTTCTCCCTCTGCCCATCCCCCCTCCCGGCTTGTGCTTTCTCTCTCTCAAATAAATAAATAAAATCTTTTTAAAAAATAAATTAAAAATCAAAAAGAGAACCAATTACTTAGATCACCTAATGACAAAGTGGGCACACAATAAGCATTTGCTGAACTTTCATGGACTGAAAAATGAAAGATCAGGATCTAAAACTAGGTTGAAGCCATACTGGAAAGGCACTAAATGCCAGGCTTAATTGGCACAAAAGGCCAAACTAAATAACCATCTTCCAGCTTCAAAAAAACAATCCCTTGTAAGAAGCGGCATCTCAAATCACTTCCGTGGCCTTTCAGCAAATCAAAAACATTAATATGCATTTTCAAAAATCAGAGATAACTAATAATAGGATAAAGTCAAATTTTATTTATTCATTTTAAACAAGAGTTCAGTAAGCATTAATGCAATATATATGAAAGCACATTAAAAATTGAAATAAAATATGAAACTATTATATGAGTGCTAACAATTTAAAAATCTAAGTTTTAATGTGATTTTTCTAATTGAAAAATCCAAAAGGGAGGCGCCTGGGTGGCACAGTCAGTTAAGCATCCGACTCTTGGTTTCAGCTCAGGTCATGATCTCAGGGTTATGAGATCAAGCCCTGCATCAGGGTCCATGCTGAGTGCAGAGCCTGTTTGAGACTCTCTCCCCCCTCCTCCCTCTGTCCCCCCCGACACCCCCTCCCCCGCTCTCTCTCTCTCAAATAAATTTTTAAAAAGAAAGAAAAATCTAAAAGGAATTCATGATTTTAAACTAACAATAAACAAAATATTCACTTCAAATACTTAAATCTATCTTTTTTTTTTTTTCTATTATAGGTACTGTTATGGCAACTAGAAGATTTTTTTATCCAGATCTGGACAAGTTAAACTTGGAAACCATATCATGAAGTTTTAATTTTAAAGCTAATTTCCCAACACTGAGTTCCCACCAAAGTATCAATATCTTACAATTAAACTAACACCATTTGTAGAAGAGAACCTTATACCGTCCCCACCCCATCATAAGTTAGTATGTTTTGGAAGCACTTGACCATTTTCTGATTTTCTTAGAATCCTATTGCAATTTGTTATCCAAGTAACCAGGGAAAAATATTTAAACCACTCAGAGCTGTCATTCTAATATATTTTCCAGGAGTCTGAATTCTTTCTTGGACTACAGCTAATGGCCATGTGTCAGATTTATTTGAACTATATCCACATCCTCAATATGTAGCAAGTAAACATTTACAATTCAATAATTCCTCATCCCTATTCAGGCTACTAATCAAATCAGCAAGATCCGTAAGGTTTTCCCCCAAAATGCTACCCCACCATTAAACATTATCCCTAATGACTGATGATAACAGGAAAATGTTACCAACAGTGTAGACTAAATACTGGAAAGGGTGCCTGGGTGGCTCCTTTGGTTGAGTGTCAGACTCCTGAACTTAGCTCAGGTCTTGATCTCAGGGTTGTGAGTTCAAGCCCCACACTGGGGTCCCTGCTGGGCATGTAGCCTACTTAAAAAACAACAACAAAAATACATAAATAAATAAAATATTGGAAAGTGTTTTCAAAGGATACTGCAGAAGGTGTGACATTCTTTGAAGTATTTAAAAGTTGAGTAAATTCTATCTTCCTGTGGTGTTTTAGGTTAGCTTTTCAGTGCCAGGGGAAAGAAGTAGATGACCTGGCCAAGGCTGACAAAATTGTTTACATTTGATAAAAGAATCTAATGTTGACAATATTATTAAAAGAGAAGTACTCTTGGGGTGCCTAAGTGGCTCATTCAGTTAACTGTCTGCCTTCAGCCCAGATCACAATCTCAGGGTCCTGGGATGGAGCCCTTCATTAGGCTTCCTGCTCAGCGGGGAGTCGTCTTCTCCATCTCCTTTCCCCTCCCCCTGCTCATGATCAAGCTCTCTCTCTCTCTCTCAAATAAACAAATAAAATCTAAAAAAAAAAACCTTACTAATTTGACTAATAAAATATTATACTATTTTTCTTAAAAAGTACTCTCATACTCTATTGTTGGGAATATACATTGTCTTTTTTGAAAAAAATTTGGCAATGTCTACCAATTTTTAAAGATATACTATCCTTTGACATAGTGAGTCCATTCTTTTGAATTTATCTTGAGTATACAAGCAAAAGTATGCAAAGACATGAGGATGCTTATTGCAGCATTGTTTATAATAGCAAAACTGTTACCACATACATGTCTGCTAGGTATGGTTAGGTAAATTTCTTATAATGAGAATACTGTGCAGGCATTAAAAAAGAATAAACAATATCTCTAAGTGGTAATATAAAAGGATTTTTAAGATGTAAGTAAAGAACGCTGTCTACAATGTGGTAAATATACATATATGACACATACATATAGAAAAGTTATATATGGGGCGCCTGGGTGGCTCAGTCGTTAGGTGACTGTCTTCGGCTCAGGTCATGATCCCAGGGTCCTGGGATCGAGCCCCGCGTTGGGCTCCCTGCTTGGTGGAGAGCCTGCTTCTCCCTCTCCCACTCCCCCTGCTTGTGTTCACTTTCTCACTGTCTCTCTCTCTGTCAAATAAATAAAATCTTTAAAAAAAAAGACACAAAAGGTTGTATGTAGCCAAGATATGGAAGCAACACGTGTCTATCCACAGATGGAGAAAGAAGATGAGGTATATATACACAACGGAATATTACTCAGCCATAAAACAGGATGAGATCTTGCCACTTGCAACAACAATACCTAGAAGGTATTATGCTAAGTGAAATAAGTCAGACAGAGAAAGGCAAATACCATATGATTCCACTTATGTATGGAATCTAAAAAACAAAACAAATGAACAAACAAAAAGCAGAAACAGACCTATATATACAGAGAACAAACTGATGGAGCCAGAGGGAGGGCATGAGGAGATGGGCTAAATGGGTGAAGGAGAATGGGAGACAGGCTTCCAGTTATGGAATGAATAAGTCATTGGGATAAAAGATACAGCATGGGGAATATAGTCAATGGTATTGTAATAAAGTTGTATGGTGACAGATGGTAGCTACACTTGTGGAAAGCATAGCACAGTGTACAGACTGTCCAATCACTATGTAGTACACCTGAAAGTAATGTAACATTATGTGTCAACTATACTTCATAACAAAAAAAAAGAAAGATTGTATAACCACACATATAAATATGCATTTGTTAAAGCATAACAATTTTGGGGAAAATACCCCCAAAAAATAGTAAAAGAGGTTGACTCTGAGGAATAGAACTAAGGGTAAGAAGGAAGAGAAAGACATGTTAAATGTTAAAATTTGTCATCCTGCTATAATATTAAAAACCTTATGACAAACCTTTGGAGAACTATTTGGCAGCTTCTTATAAAGTTAAACATATATCTGCCCTCTGATTGAGCCATTTCACTGAGTTATTAACCCAAGAGAAATGCAAAAGGTATGTCCACAAATAGACTTGTACAAAAAGTTTCATAGCATCCTTATTCATAATGGCCTCAAACAAGAAAGACCTCAAATGTCCATCAACAGGAGAATGGATAAACAAAGTGGTATAAGGAATACTATTTAGCAATAACAAAGGATGAGCTGCTGATACAAGAAAAATTTGGATCAGTCTTAGCCTGCCTGAGGGAGAAAAGTTTGGAGAATGGGGAAGATGTTTGAGGGAAGTCAAGTTTCATCTATGTTGTAGCATCTGTCAGTACTTCATTTCTTTTATGGCCTAAGAATATTCCATTGTATGAATATACCACATGTATATTGCCTGATGACAGACATCTCGGTTGTTTTCACCTTTTTGGCTATTATAAATAATGCTGCTATAAAAAACTGTGTTTTGTGAGAACTGTGTATTTTATTATGTGAAAATTACACCTCAATTTTAAGAAAGAATATGGACATGAAAAATCGTATTGTAACTACAAAGAATGATTTCTGAATGTTTCAGTGAATGGCAGAACAAAAATATCTCAGGATGGCAAACAAGTTAATTATAATAAAAATATGTTCCTTCAGAGGAGAAAAAAGTTATGTGTCAATAAAAACAACCTGAAATGCCATATTCATCTCCTGATGAAAAGTTTTTTATATGAGAGTGAGAAACCTGTCTGAAAAAACTTAAATCACTATCTCTAATGTAAAATGCAACTCTTTTTTTTTTTTTTTTGGTCTTCTTCTAAATTTTAATTCCAGTATAGTTAACATATAGTGTTATATTAGTTAGAGGTGTACAATACAGTGATTCAACAATTCTACACATTACTCAGGGCTCATTAAGGTAAGTTTATTCTCAGGGCACCTGAGTGATACAGTTGGTTAAGGGTCCAACTCTTGGTTTTGGCTCAGGTCGTGATCTCAGGGTTGTGAGATCAAGCCCCATCTCAGGCTTTGCGCTCAGCATGGAGTCTGCTTAAAAGACTCTCTCTCACTCTTACCCTGGCCCTCCCCACCCCCTGAGCTCTCTCTCCTTCCCTTAAATAAATAAATCTTAATCTATTTATTCCATTTAGTGTATTTTTAATTTCAGCTTTTGAGTTCTTTATCTCTGATTGTTTCTTTTTTATTTTTTTTATCTCTGTTGAGGGTCTCACTGAAGTCTTCCACTCTTTTCTCAAGTCCAGTGAGTATTTTTATGACCATTACTTTTAAATCTCTATCAGGTATATTAGTTATCTCTGTTTTGTTTAGCTCTCTTGCTGTGATTTTGTCTTGTTCTTTCATTTGGGACATATTCCTTTCTCCTTATTTTGTTTAACTCTGTGTCTGTTTCTATGTGTTAGGAAAGTCAGCTACATCTCCTCCAGGTTGGAGGGGACAGATCTGTGGAGACTAGGTCTACTGTTAGCAAGCTAGGTGGAGAGTGTTGGCAGTGCGCTGGTTCCCACAGATGTCCACGTGTCTAGGCTTGATGGGGGCAGGGAGCAGGGGAGGGAAATGCCATCTGCCAACTCTTTTGTTCTAGAGAAGTCTCCCAAAGAACGCTGACCCTTTAGCACAGGCTCTGAAATTAGTAAACAAATCTCCCTCCTGTATACCCCAGGTGTTTTTCAAACTGCTGCTTTTATACTGTATCTCCATGGGGCTATATGTTGTACTATATCTTTAAGGGCTGGGACACAGTTTCCTATAACTCGCCCAGCTCTCCCAGAGCTGAGCCCACTGATTTGTAAATCACTAAGCCCACTGAATTGTATGGTAAGGGGATGATTCATTTCTTTTTTATTAAGTTTTTAAATTTTAATTCCAGTATAATTAACATACAGTGTTATATTAGTTTCAGGTGTACTATATAGTGATTCAGCAATTCTATACATTAGCCAGTGCTCATCATGTTTCACTTTGCAAAAACTTGCCAACATTTGGTATTGTCACCATTTTGGATTTTGGAGATTCTAATATATATGTAGAGGTATCCTGTGGTTTTAATTTGCAATTCCTTAGTGACATATGATGTTGAAGATCTTTCCATATGCATATTTGCCATTGTATATCATCATCTTTGGTGAGTTGTCTGGGTCTTTTGACCAATTTTTAACCATACTGTTCATTTTCTTATTGTTTAGTTTTAAGAGTTCTTTGTATATTTTATTTTATTTATTTTTATTATGTTATGTTAGTCACCATATAGTACATCATTAGTTTTTGAGGTAGTGTTTTTTAACCCCTCTATTTCTCCATTATTTACTTCTTGTGTGTATTTTCTAGTGTACCATTTTCATTTTTTGTCATTTTACTATATATTTTTTCACTATATATCTTTATATTTTAAAGTTATTTTTTAGTGGTTGCTCTAGGGATTATAATTAACAATTTATAGCAACCTAGTTTGGATTAATACTAACTTAATTTCAATAGTATACAAAAAAAGATGAGCTTTTTCCCCTCTACCTTCCTTTGTGTTGTTACTGTCATACAAATTATATCTTTATGCATTGTATACCTATTGACTCAGATTATTGCTGATCATGCAGTTGGATAGGAGGGGAGAAACATGACAAAGAAAAATGCATTTATATTGTTCTTTATATTTACCAATATAGTTACATTTATCAATGCTCTTTATTTCTTCATATGCCCTTTATTCCACTGTCTAGAGCTCTTTCATTTCAGTTTGAATGACTCTCTTTATAAAGTATTTCGTATAGGTAACTTCTCTCAATTTTTATCTGGGAATG
The DNA here is from genome assembly GCF_009762305.2 of Zalophus californianus. Taxonomy (NCBI): domain Eukaryota; kingdom Metazoa; phylum Chordata; class Mammalia; order Carnivora; family Otariidae; genus Zalophus; species Zalophus californianus. The sequence continues at coordinate 42,454,087 of NC_045598.1, read as the reverse complement.
TCTTCATTTCTCCTTCATTTTTTTTTAAAGGTTTTTATTTATTTATTTGACAGAGAGAAACACAGCTAGAGAGGGAACACAAGCAGGGGGAGTGGGAGAGGGAGAAGCAGGCTCCCTGCGCTCGATCCCAGGATCCTGGGATCATGACCTGAGCCGAAGGCAGACGCTTAACGACTGAGCCACCCAGGCGCCCCTCTCCTTCATTTTTAAAAAAAAATTTTTTATTATTTATTTGACAGAGGGAGAGAGACAGTGAGAGAGGGAACACAAGCAGGGAAAGTGGGAGAGGGAGAAGCAGGCTTCCCACTGAGCAGGGAGCCTGTTGCACGGCTCAATCCCCGGACCCTGGGATCATGACCCCAGCTGAAGGCAGAGGCTTAATGACCGAGCAACCCAGGCACCCCTCTCCTTCATTTCTATTTTTTATTTTATTTTTTAAAGATTTTATTTATTTATTTGAGAAAGAGAGAGAGAGCAGCGAGAGAGGGAATACAAGCAGGGAGAGTGGGAGAGGGAGAAGCAGGCTTCCCGCTGAGCAGGGAGCCCCATGCAGGGCTCGATCCCAGGACCCCGGGACCATGACCTGAGCCGAAAGCAGACGCTTAACGACTGAGCCACCCAGGCACCCTTATTTTTTATTTTTTAAGATTTTTTTTTTTTTTAAAGATTTTATTTATTTATTTGAGAGAGAGAGAATGAGTGAGAGAGAGAGCACATGAGAGGGGGGAGGGTCAGAGGGAGCAGCAGACTCCCTGCTGAGCAGGGAGCCCGATGCGGGACTCGATCCCGGGACTCCAGGATCATGACCTGAGCCGAAGGCAGTTGCTTAACCAACTGAGCCACCCAGGTGCCCCTATTTTTTAAGATTTTTATTTATTTATTTGAGAGAGAGAGAATGAAGGGAAAGAGAGCATGAGAGGGGGGAGGGTGAGAGGGAGAAGCAGACTCCCCACCGAGCAGGGAGCCCCATGCAGGACCCGATCCTGGGACTCCAGGATCATTACCTGAGCCCAATGCAGTCACTTAACCAACTGAACCACCCAGGCGCCCTCTCCTTCATTTTTAAAGGGTGTTTCACTGAACATAGAATTCTCGCTTAGCACTTTCTTTCATCACACTGCCTCAATGGTTTCTGAAAAGAAATCAGCTGTTAAGCCTTACTGAGGAATGCTTCTACAGGATGAATTTTCTCTGTTGTTGTTTTCAATATTCTGCATTTTGCTCCCAACAGTTTGATTATGATGTGTCTAAGTATAAACTCCTTTGAGATATTCCTACTTGAAGTTTGTTGAACTTCTTGGACATGCATATAAAAGTTTTTTTCCTCAAGTTTGGGGAGTTATTAGTAATTATTTCTTCAAATATTCTCTTTGTCCCTTTCATTCCTCTCCTTCTGGGGCCATTATTATGTGTATGTTGTTAGAGTTGCTGGGGTCCCACAGGTCTCTGAGGCTCTGTTCATTTTTCTTCATTCTTTTTTTTTTTTTTTCTTCTGTTCCTCAGCCTGGATAATTTCAACTGACCTACCTTAAAGTTTACTGATTTTTTCTTCTGCCTGCTCAAATTTGGTGTTGAGCCCCTCTAGTGCATTTTTCATTCCAGTTACTATAATTCTCAATGCCAGAATTTATTTGGTTCTTTTCTATCATTTCTACCTAGTAGCTGATATTCTCTATTTGGTAATATATTGTGATATTTTCCTTTAGTTCTTTATATATAGTTTCCTTTAATTCTTTGAACATACTTAAGTAGATGATTGTCTTTGTCTAGTAAATCCAATGTTTGAGCTACCTCAATTTCTATTGACTACTCTCCTCCCCCTGTGTATGGGCCATACTTTCTTGTTTCTTTGTATGGCTCATAGTTTTTCTTTTTTGAAAACTGGGTATTTTAAATAATATAATGTGGCAACTCTAGAAATCAGATTCTTCCCCTTTCCCAGAGTTTGTTGTTGTTGTTGACCTAGTGGCATTACCAAACTAATTCTGTAAAGTCTGTATTCTTTGTCACAATTGATCACTAAATTTTCTTCTGGGTTAGCTTAGTGGTTAGCTAATGGCTGGACAGAGATTTTCTTAAATGTCTGGAACTAGTAAGTCTCTCAGTCTTTGCTGAGGCTCTGTCTGTGTGTTGGGGCTCTCAGCTAGGCAGTTTACAACTTCACCTTAGCCTCTACTTCCTGCTTGTACAGAGCCCCAAGGTTAGCCAGAGATAAAGTTTAGGACCTTCTCAGGTCTTTTCTGAACATGAGGACAGCCTCGAACATACACACAGCCTTATGTATATACTTGGTGTTCTAGATTCCCAGGGATATGTCAGATCTTTTCAAAGACCCCTATAAACATTTCATTCCTCAGCTTTTTCTTTTAAGTTTTTTGGTTGGGCTGTTTGCCCCAATTGTTAACAGCACCTCAGGCAGCTATATTGTTAAGCCAGTTGTTGCTAATTGTTCTTAGCAAATGACTCTGAAGAAAATATTGTTTGCACTGGCGCAAGTTCTCTGTCAGGTTACATAAAGACAAGGCTTTTAAGAATGGTTTACCAGGGAACTGCCAGACAGATCAAATAATGACAATTCTCTGAGAATGGGGCTTTGAAAGAGCTCCAATTCCATTTTGACTCCTCCAGTGCTGGCTAGGAGGATTGCAGGTTCTTGTTTTCAAGTCTACCATGGGAAAGGGGGAGTGGTATTAGAGCAAGGTAAAATGCCATAAAGCTTAGTATTCTTACGGAGATTCACCTGTTTGTTTTTAAAAATGTTCCCCCAGATTGTTGTAAGTCTTTGGTTAATTTCCAAAGTTCTGTAAAAACTTGATCTTGACAATTTTTACAAGTGTTCTTACAACTTTTATAAAGGAGAGTATTTGTCAGGTGTTGTTATTCCATCACTCCCAATGATATTCTCATCCCCCTCATTTTCAGATTACTTTGAAATATATTAGATTGTTTAGAGAAATAATAACAATAGTATACTGTGGGGTTTACAATATATTCAGAAGTGCATGGATATATGCTGTTGTAAAAACCCCTTACATCACATGTGAAATAGCATAACATTAATTGAAGGTAGACTGTGGTTAATTTAAAGATGCATGTTGTACATCCTAGAGCAGCCACTAAAAAATAAGAAAAAGAAATAATTCAACAGGAGAAAAAATACTATAAAATACCCAATTAATAAAAAGATAGTATGAAAAAGAGAAAAGACCCAAAGAACAAACAAGACAAACAGCAAAGTAGCACATTGTACTGCAACTATCTATGTGTGCATACCTGTCTACCTATCTCTTACTCTTTATCTACACACATCTATTTTCTCTACCAGGTTATAAACTTACCAAATTTCAGTCATAAACAGAAACAAACTGAAGTTAATTGCTGTAATGAATACACTGTTCATTCTAACTTCTTTATTTTGGAATTTACAATAATTTATAAAAATTTTAATTAATTAGGGTTACTGGGTGGCTCTGTTGATTAAGCATCTGCCTTTAGCTCAGGTCATGATCCCAGGGTGCTGGGATTGAGTCCCACATTGGGCTCCCTGCTCAGCAGGACATCTGCTTCTCCCTCTGCCCCTCCCCCTGCTCAAGCCTTCTCTCTCTCTCTCCCAATCTCTCACTCTCTCTCCTGATCTCTCGCTCTCTCAAATAAAATCTTTTTTTTTTTAAGATTTTATTTATTTATTTGACAGAGAGAGACACAATGAGAGAGGGAACACAAGCAGGGGAGTGGGAGAGGGAGAAGCAGGCTTCCCGCTGAGCATGGAGCCTGATCGGGGGCTCAATCCCAGGACCCTGGGACCATGACCTGAGCCGAAGGCAGACGCTTAATGACTGAGCCACCCAGGCGCCCCTAAAATTCTTATTTCATAACTTTTAGTCCAGCTCTCTCAAGAGAAAAAAATTTCCATGTAATACCAACGACATATACAACTATATACAAATAATGTGCTCATTTCAAATTATTCTTATTCAGCAGGTCTAGCAAGATCTCTATTTGGAAACATTTTAAGTTAGATTGTATACCTATTTGAAAATAATAAAACTTTAAAAATATACATACTGTTGAATTTAGAGTTTCAACTAATTCAAATTCTCATCAGTTATTACTGAAGTACACTACACTTAAAGGAAAATTAAAAATACTACGACTAAACAATCACTTAAAGCACTGGCTACCAGGTTCAGTGAATACAATCTTTCATTCAAATCAATGGCTAAACCATTCATATTTATGTCAAAAATGATAACAAAAATTTAGGAAATCTGTGTGTAGTATTACCTGTAGCTCCCAGTGGATGTCCCTTTGAAATCAATCCACCACTAGGATTTATGACCCACTTTCCTCCATAAGTATTATCTCCTCTATCAACCAGTCTTCCACCTTGTCCTAAAGAAGGAAAAATAATATTTATGAATGTTAAAAATAACATTGGACCAGGGGCGCCTGGGTGGCTCAGTTAAGCGTCTGAGTCTTTTTTTTTTTTTTTAATTTGAGAGAGAGAATGAGAGAGAGTGCACATGAGAGGGGGGAGGGTCAGAGAGAGAAGCAGATTCCCTGCTGAGCAGGGAGCCCGATGTGGGACTCGATCCCAGGACTCCAGTATCATGACCTGAGCCAAAGGCAGTCGCTTAACCAACTGAGCCACCCAGGTGCCCCAAGTGTCTGACTTTTGATCTCAGCTCAGGTCTTGATCTCAGGGTTGTGAGTTCAAGCCCCACATTGGGCTGCACACTGGGCATGGAGCCCACTTAAAAAAAAAAACCACATTGGACCAAATGATATGTTTTGTTTTGTTTTTTAATTTCAATATAGCCAAGATTTTCTTATAGCAAACATTTCTTAATAGCCCAAACATTAAATTGATATAAGCACTTCTAAAAGTTACATGATAGGGGTGCCTGGGTGGCTCGGTGGGTTAAGCAGCTGACTCTTGATTTCAGCTCATGTCATGATCTCAGGGTTGTGAGATGGAGCCGACATCAGGCTCTATACTGGGCATGGAACTTGCTTAAGATTCTCTCTCTCCCTCTTCTCCAGCCCCTCCCCCCTTGCTCATGCTCTCTCTCTGAAAAAGAAAAAAGTTACATAAAAAATATTGAGTAATAAAGGTTTATATTTTCAGAAAATTTCATGCATGAAACAGAGCTCTTATTAGTTCCTAAGAACTCTCTGGCTTCCAAAATTGCTACAACTGTAACAGAGATTCAGATACCTAAAGAATGAAACTGGATACAATACTATAACTAAAATAATTATATCAGCTTGTATTGCCCAATATATTCATTTATTGCCCAATATATTCATTTCCATTTTTTAAAAAGATTTTATTTATTTACTTGAGAAAGAGCACAAGGGGGGAGGGGCAGAGAGGCAGAGGGAGAAGCAGACTCCCCACTGAGCAGGGAGCCCTATGGATACAGGGCGGGGGGTGGGGGTCACCTCATTCCCAGGACCCTGGGTTCATGACCTGAGCCAAAGGCAGATGCTTAACCATCTGAACCACCCATGTGCCCCCATTTTCATTTTCAATTGCACTGTTATATAAACATTCTTAGTAAATGGAGGGGAGAGTGTAGGGGGTGGGGTAAGGGCAGAGGACATGAAATGAAAGGAAGTGGCTGAAAATATTGTTAAACCATAAATGTAAGCTTAAAAGAAAATGAAAATTACGTGCTTGGTGATTTCAACATTCCTATCAATTCTCTGGTGATTCTTCCAGGTGGTTAAGAAATAAATTAAAATGCATGCATTATATAAAATATTCTTCTATCCATATAATGAAGTGGAATCTCCAAAGAAAGATGATAAAGGTGGTTGTGGTGCTGTTACAGGTGGCTAATAACTTTTAAGTATTCACTCTGTGTCAGGCCTTGTTCTAATTATTTTCCGTATATTTACATAATTTAATTCTTAACCCTGAGAAGTAGGTAGTATCATTCTCATTTTATAGATAAGTAACCAGCCCAAGGCAACAGCAGGGCATTGATCTAGGATTAATTATCAGGTAGCCTGGCTCCATAGCCTGTGTTCTTAACCAAATATTTTATTGCCTTTAAATACCAAAGAGTTGGGGCACCTGGGTGGCTCAGTAGTTGAGCATCTGCCTTCGGCTCAGGTCGTGATCCCAGGGTTCTGGGATCTGAGCCCCACGTCGGGCTCCCTGCTCTGCAGGAAGCCTGCTTCTCCCTCTCCTACTCCCCCTGCTTGTGTTCCCTCTCTCACTGTGTCTCTCTCTGTCAAATAAATAAAATCTTTTTTTTTAAAGATTTTATTTATTTATTTGACAGAGAGAGCACAAGTAGGCAGAGAGGCAGGCAGAGGGAGAGGGAGAAGCAGGCTCTCCACTGAGCAGGGAGCCTGACATGGGACTCGATCCCAGAACTCTGGGATCATGACCCAAGCCGAAGGCAGCCGCCCAACCAACTGAGCCACCCAGGCACGCTAAATAAAATCTTTTAAAAAAACAAAACAAACCAAAAAAACACAAAAAGTTTCTCCATTGGTAAACTGAAGCACACTAATCACAGAATTTTTTATGACTGATACTTTTTTTTTAAGATTTTATTTATGTGATAGAGACACAGACAATTTACATTCCTATCAAAAGTGCATGAGTGTTCCCTTTTCTCTACATTCTTACCAACACTTATTTTTTATCTTTTTGATATTTGCTATTTTGACTAATTGTGATTTTAATTTGCATTTCCCTGATGATTACTGATGTTCAGCATCTTTTTATGTGTCTGTTGGCCATCTGCATGTTTTCTTTGGAAAAATGTTTATTCAGGTCCTCTGCTCATTTTTCAATTGGATTATTTGGGGGTTTTGATGTTGAGTTGTATAAGCTCTTTATATATTTTGGATATTTAACCCCTTATCAGATATATCATTTGCAAATATCTTCTCCCATCCAGAAGTTGCCATTTTGTTTTGTTGATGGACGCTTTGCTTAATTGTGGTGTAGTCTCAATAGTTTATTGTTGCTTTTGTTTCTCTTCCCTGAGGAGAAATATCCATAAAAATACTGCTAAGGCTAATGTGTCCAAGAGATTACTGCCTTTGTTTTCTTTTAAAAGATTTATGGTTTCAGGTCTCAACTTTAGGTCTTTAATCCATTTTGAGTTTATTTCTGTGTATGGTATAAGACAGTGGTTCAGTTTTCCCAGCACTACTTATCTAAGAAACTGTCTTTTCCCATTATATAGTCTTGCCTCCTTTGTTGTAGATTAATTGACCATACAAATGTGAGTTTATTTCTGGGCTCTCCTGTTCAGTGATCTATGTGCCTATTTTTCTGCCAATACCATACTGCTTTGATTACTATAACTTTGTAGTATATCTTGAAATCTGAGACTGTGATACCTCCAGCTTTGTTCTTCTTTCTCAAGACTGTTTTGGCTATTTGGAATCTTTATACAAATTTTAGGAATATCTGTTCTAGTTCTGTGAAAAACACTATTGGTATTTTGATAAGGATTGCATTGGATCTATAGATTTCTTCAAGTAGTATGAATATTTTGACAATATTAATTCTTCCAATCCATGAGCATGGTATATCTCTTCAGTTGTTTGTATCATCTTCAATTTCTTTCATCTATGTCTTAGAGTTTTCAGAGTATAAAACACTTTCATCTCCTTGGTTAAATTTATTCCTAGGTATTTTATTCTTTTTGGTATAATGTAAATGGAATTGTTTCCTTAATTTCTATTTCTGCTACTTCATTATTAGGGTATAGAAATGCAACAGATTTCTGTATATTAATTTTGTATCCTGCAACTTTCCTGAATTCATTTATCAGTTCTAATAGTTTTTCTTTAGTGGAGTCTTTAGAGTATTCTATATATAGTATCATGTCATTTGCAAATAGTGACAATTTTACTTCTTCCTTACCAATCTGGATGTCTTTTATTTCTTTTTCTTATCTGATTGCTGCAGGACACACAATACTCTTTTCAGTGGCTGAAATGTTTAAAACTATTGGTGAGGATGTGAAGCAACTAAAACTCTCATACACTATTGATATTAATGAAAAATAATACAACCACTTTGGAAATGAAAAGAAAAAAAAAATCCTCCAGATCTTAACAACCAGTTTTTCCATTTTCCTTTCTGCAAGTATTTATTCAAACACAATATGAAATATTTGGAATTACGTATGTAATTTTTATCCTTTTTTTTTTTTTTACTTAATGGTTCATAATAAGTACCCCTGGTTTACACAATACAAATTATTTGTATAATCTGTTATCTCAGTGTTGGTATTGTCCAAGACTACATGTTCTAAAAAGTCTAGTATCAAGATAGCTTACATTCATTTTGCACAATATGGCAGAGCCAACATGGAGGTAAAAGCAATTAGTGAATTCCTCTTTTTAATGGCAAAAATGAAATTTCCTCAGTGAAATTTACTAAGTTAATCTGCATCTCACCAAAGATATTACCTTCTGGACAGAGTCCCAGGGCTTCATAAGTAAGGAGTTCATTGACAGAAAAGCAATCATGAAGTTCTATAACATTAATATCATTTGGTCTCAGGCCAGATTTCTCATAACACTTTCTGGCAGCTTCTTTACTCATATCAAAGCCAACCTAAAACCAAAACCACATATAAATAAATTAAGGGCATCAAAACTGGGACTTTTATATAAGATTCATAAGAGATTAATATGTATAACCTTTAATAGCTGAAAACTGAATGCACATATTGAAATCTCAGTTGATTCTATATTACACAGAAAGTCAAAATAAAAGAATATTCAGAATGGAGAATATACATATTAAATTCTATACTATAAAGAACAGAATTTTAAATAAGATATATAAAAAGGACTTAAAATTCCTCGGGCCATATCTTGTGCAGTTATAAAAACTCTTATCAAACTACAATACGTTGTTGTGGTAAATAGGTTGGAAGAGATACATCAATAGATCATTATGACTCAGATACACTAAAAATTTCTACATGAAAATAAACAATCTTCATTTAAAAAAACAATATAGGATACCATTTTTCCAAATCCTTGCTCTTAACACCCCTTTGACCTCAGATAATAACAAGTCAACTTTTCTCCAAGGAATAAAATTGTGGTGTAAATGTACTGTACTCAGAAAACCTGAGACACGGGTGCCTGGGTGGCTCAGTCGGTTGAGCAACTGCCTTCGGCTCAGGTCATGATCCTGGAGTCCTCGGATCAAGTCCCACATTGGGCTCCCTGCTCAGCGGGGAGTCTGCTTCTCCCTCTGACCCTCTTCCCTCTCGTGCTCTCTATCTCTCATTCTCTCTCTCTCAAATAAATAAATAAAATCTTTAAAAAAAAAAAAAGAAAACCTGAGACGTTCTACCTCAGCCACATCCCAGCTTTGTGATCTTGGCAAGTTATAGAGACATTTTCAAATTCAAAGCATTGTTGCAATATCATTTTGTAAACTCTAATTACCTTTTGATTGTTATATACGTGCGTATATATGCACCTTTGCATTTCTTTAATATGTATGTGTGTATATTCAAATATTCAACTAACTCTAGGTCTGAATTCTCATTTTTTTAACTTCCTCCATATTTACTCAATCTTTAATCAGCATTTTTAAAGTGCTAAGGGTCAAGAAAGTTCCCTGAAAATATCCTTGTTTTTCCCTCAGCTGTGTAAGAAAGGAGCTCTGGGCATATCCAGTCAACTCAAAAAGAAAAAAGCCCACCAAAATAGCACGTTTAGTTAGTTAAAAATGCATGCGTGGCTCTATCACAAGCAGCATTATGTTCTCATCAGTTTTTTTCCCTTAACAGATTCTTAAGGATGTGTTATAATATTAAATTTTCTGGACTGATTTTTTTTCAAGTAAATAACTTCTAGAGCGAGTGACAACATGATTTCACCTAAAAATTTTTAAACAGAAATCCCTCAATTGATAAAATAGAATCTCATACCCTATATGTTGGCTACCTGAACTTAATTTAAAAAAAAAGAATCTCAGACATACCATTTTAATAATGCTTTTGTCTTCAAATGAGCTTGGCAAATCAGTTACCATCTCTTGTGCCAAAATTTCCACAGCTTTCGATTCCAGGCCATACTTCCGTACAAATACTTCACTAGCCAAAACTGCCGCTGCAGCACCATCTGAAGTGGGACTAAGAGGAGGTAAAAACAATTATTTACACCCAGGCTACCTCTATCCTAGGATTATAGACTAGGAGTTCTTTCTATGTGGAAAGAAAAACAGGATGTTTGCTAGTCATTGCACTGTCTTCATTGTGCAATCTACAGTTAAAAATTATACATGCTTCCCACTTGAGGACTGAACCTCTATCAGAACTTAAATACTACCAGTCATTGCTTGGTCTCTAAGAGTCTCTCCCAAAAAGTTCTCATTGCAAAGAATCCTGGATTAGCCTCTGCCCATGCATAAGGCATCTTATAGTGACTTCTGAGGAGTCCACAAGGTTATTCCTATCCTAGTACAATAAAAATTCCACTATAGGCCTGATTAGCTCCTGCTTTGCTGTTTCCCAAATAACCAGTCATGGAATCCTTTTGAAAACTGGGAAAAGATGGGATACAAGATACCAGAAAGTCCAAACCAGAAAGTGGTTAGTTAAGACTCTGGTGATCTCCTCAAAATAGCTCTTTTCCTTATAGCAAGCTGTAAAGGAAAGTGGCAGACACAAAAAGCCTTCTCTGAGTTCAGCTGGATTTATAAATGGGCAGACCTTCATATTGCAACAGATAAAAGCTGACCCCGTTTGTTCACTTGCATCCTAGCCAGTATCTTCCAGGAGACAGATATTGTCGAGCAATTTTCAAGATGCAACGATTACCATTATTAGAGCTATTTTCTCTTGTTTTTCATTTTTCTTGTTTCACATTTACTCTTAGTTACTATAATGGAGTAACACTTCCTAAGGTAGAAGCATAGAGCAGAGAAAACAAAATGCTTAAGGGAGAAACTCTGGACTCCACTGGCCTCCTAAGCCACATTTACATGAATAAAATACAATTTTTAAAAAGTAGGTAGAACTCATGAAAGAAGGAAATAAAATACAGAATTTCCCAGGAGAAAAGACAGTCTGTCTCTAGATATGAATGAGAAGTACAGGTCCTCCCTCCAGAGGGAGGACACATTAGCAGGAGTGCTGCAGAAGCAGATACAGATACAGATTTACCCAGACACAAAGCCTATGGTTTACCTAAGGCGGGGGGGAGGGAGCAATTATTTTTCTCTATTAAATATTAAAATGTGGGGGCACCTGGGTGGCTCAGTCAGTTGAGCATCCAACTCTTGGTTTCAGCTCAGGTCATGATTTCATGGGTCATGGGATCCAGCCCCACACTGGGCTCCACACTCAGCAGGGAGCCTGCTTGAAGATTCTCTCTCTCTGCAATCTCCCTCCCCCCCCAAATAAATAAATAAATCTTTTTTAAAAAATAAATGAATAAATAAATATTAAAATGTGGTTTTCTTACCAACATTGTAAGACAGTCAAATAATCAAAAACTTTTCGAGATGTCATCACTTCGTCTAAACTGTATTCCTGTTGGAACTGGGAATACCTAAGTACAAAATAAGTAGTTACAGAATATGAGGTAGCAGTAACAATTTTGTTGAAAATATTCTGATCCAAAAGTCAGAGAATAATATGTAAATATTGTTTTTACAACCAAAAGACAGGCTTTTATGAGGTTTCAACCTTTAATATAAGTTGTTTGAATTGAAGTTTTTAAAAATCTAATCTCCAAAATACCAGATGCTATATAATAAAAAATTTGTCTAATCTTTGTCCTGGGTTCCTAGCATGGAGCTTCTGAAACCCTTGCAATTTTCTGAGTTATAGCAGTGTCTTTGTTATGCTAATAGGGTGACTCATAGTGGGCCCCTTGTTAACTGGGGAGGGGGGGAGGGAAGGCAAGGGGCTGGTCATCCATAAATACCAACCATGTGAATACAGGATTCGGACTCTTGAACCACTTTGACTGCTGAGGATAAGGGAGAGGGCTGGAGATTGAGTTCAGTCATGTGGCCAATGATTTAATCAAGTATGCCTGCATAATAAAGCCCCAACTAAAAACTCTGGACACTGAAGCTTGCTGGAGCTTCCTGGTTGGTGAGTACCTTCATGTATCAGGAGAATGATGTGTCCTGACTCCATGGGAAGAGGATACAGAAACTCAGCTTTAGGAATTCTCTCAGACATTACCCCATGTGCCTCTTTATTTGGCTGTTCCTGAGTTGTATCCTTTATAATAATACTGTAATCATAAGTATAACACTTTCCTGAGTTCTGCAAGTAACTCTAGTGAATTATCAAATGTGAGTGATCATGGAAACCCCTGAATTTACAGTCAGTTGGTCAGAAGTACAGGTGGCCTGGGGACCCTACTTGTGGCTGCCATCTTAAGTGAGGGCAGTCTTGTGGAGGACTAAGTCCTTAATTCAGGGGGTCTGCATCAACTCGAGTGGTTAGTGACAGAATTGAATCGCAGTACACCTAGTAGGTGTCAGATCAGTTGGGGGTTAAAATAGGGTATCATTTTTTTTCCCCTGGAGAATTATTAAATACTAGTTCCTTAAAAGCAAAACAAGGGTGCCTGGGTGGCTCAGTCGGTTAAGCATCTGCCTTCAGCTCAGGTCATTATCCCAGGGTCCTGGGATTCAGCCCCATGTCAGGCTCCTGCTCAGCAGGGAGTCTGCCTCTCCTTCTCCCTCTGCCCCTCCATCCCTCTCATGCTCTCTCTCTCTCTATCTCTATCTCTCCCTCTCAAATAAATAAATAAAATATTTTAAAAAATAAAATCAGATGGTTTCAGAAACTGCTCTGGCACAAATAGCAGAAACAGCAGACACCACAAAGGAGATTCTAAAAGCAAATTTCAACTGGTATGGTAATTAATAAGCAATTCAAATGTTTAGAAATAAAGCCCATGTAACTTAGATCTGTATACTAGCATCTGTACCTTTGCTTCTAAAGTTAGCTTTGACCATCACCAACTTTGAAAAACACCTAATTTGTGCCAGATCCTGTGCTAGGCTCGTGGGACATGGGTATGTCCCATGGGTTCTTACCCTCAAGGAATTCAGTCTGAATCTGTGGCAAACAAATATAAGATGATAAATAAGACGACAGAGATGTTATACAGGGGGGCACCTCGGTGGCTCAGTCAGTTAAGCATGTGACTCTTGGTTTTGGCTCAGGTCATGATCTCAGGGTCATGAGATCATGCCCCATGTCAGGCTGTGCACTCAGCATGGCATTTGCTTGAGATTCTCTCCCTTTCCCTCTCCCTCTGCCCTTCCCACATGCTCACACATGCGTGCACACATGCCCTCTCTCTCTCTCTCCAATACATAAATAAATAAAATATTTAAAAAAAGAAATGTTATACAGGGTTCCATGGGAGCACACAGGATGGGCATCAGACCCAGATACCAAAGGGAGCTTCCTCTCTGGGGTTAGCAAGTAAGAGAAAGTAGGAGATTGAGAATTCCTGGCAAAAAGATCAGTACACACAAAGCCTCTTGAGTTAAAGTAGGTCACTGAAGCTAGGGTGTGAAGTTTGGGAGGAAATGTGGACTCAAGGTGAAAAAGATAGAATAAGAGAAATAAACAAAGATCAGATCATGAAAGGCCAGTATATGGTATTTACAATTTATACTAAAAACAATGAGAAACTACTAAAGGATATTAAGCTGTGGTATGACAATCAGACTTTTATTTATTTATTTTTAAAGATTTTATTTATTTATTTGAGATAGAGAGAGAGAGTGCACAACAGAGAGCACAAGTGGAGGGGAGGGGCAGAGGGAGAGGGAGAAGCAGACTCCCTGTGAGCAGAGAACCCGATGCAGGACTTGATCCCAGGACCCTGGGATCATGACCTGAGCCAAAGGCAGATGCTTAACTGACTGAGCCACTCAGGCACCCCTAGACTTGTATTTAAACAAGAAGGCTAGGATATGGAACAGGGATGGTAAAGGGCATTACCAAAAGCAACTAAACCAAGAGATTAGGGCAATAATAAAGGCAAGAAATGATAAGGGCCTAAAGTAGGGAATTGAAAGTAAAAGATGGAGAGAAGGGATGATTTCAAGAGACAGTAAGGAGGCAGAATCACTAGGCTTCTGTTCATCCTCAACTCATCTGCAAGTCACAGGACACTGAGGAAGAAGGCAGAGTTCAGACTGACTTCTAATTGGGGTGCCTGGGTGGCTCAGTCTGTTAAGCATCCAACTCTTGATCTCAGTTCAAGTCCTGATGTCTGGGTCATGAGTTCAAGCCCCAAGCTGGGCTCTTCTCCCCATGTTGGGCTCCACACCCTGCACTGGGCTCCACACTCCACATTGGGCTCCACACTGGGTGTGGAGCCTATATTTAAAAAAAAAAAAAGAATGACTTCTAGTTTTCTATAATTAGGTATATATTGATGTCATTCATGGAGAATCCTGAAAGAAAAACAGGGTTGAGGGGAAAGGATAAATTCTGCATGGACATGTTGACTCTGAGGCACTTGTGAAGCATCTAAGTAATTTGTGAGAAAACATTTGAGAATACTTTTGTAATTCAACCTTCTTAGAAATATGTAACAGGGTATCTATAATGACTGGTCAGCAAACACAGGATTCTCTTTCTTTCCTAACCAAGCAGAACCTAGTGCAAAAAGTTGGCATCTGAAATTTCTGAGCAAAACCTAGAAGGCTATTCTTGGCTGTTTCAAAGAGTTTTATATGATGAAACTGACATCCAGAAACAACATTTGCCTATTCAACATAATTGAGAACTTATAATATGAAATAGAAGATTCATGGGGGCAAGGAACTTAACTGTCTTGTTCACTGCTATATCACTAGTAGCTAAAGAACTGTCTTGCACATAGTAGGCTACTGAATACATAGCTGTTGAGTGAATAAAATTCCTTTAGAAGAATGCCATAATGAGTGGATAAATGATGCCTATTTAGGCAGTGTGGTAAGTAAGAGAAAGACTTAGAAGATTTGATTCTCAAGGGAAAGTTAAGAACTACTCCTTGGGGGCACCTGGGTGGCTCAGTCCACTAAGCGTCTGCCTTTGGCTCGGGTCATGATCCCGGAGTCCCAGGATCAAGTCCTGCATTGGGGTCCCGGCTTGGCAGGGAGTCTGCTTCTCCCTCTGACCCTTCCCCCTGTCATGCTTTCTCTCTCTCACTCTCTCGCTCTCAAATAAATAAAATCCTTAAAGAAAAAAAAAAACTACTCCTTGGAGCCTCAAAGCCAAGAAATTGCAATGCTGTCAATTCCTCAATATGGTGGTACAGTTCCTTACTATTCAAGAAATCACAAGGATTTTTTTTTAATATTTTATTTATTTATTTGACAGAGAAAGAGGGAACACAAGCAGGGGGAGTGGGAGAGGGAGAGGGAGCCTTCCCGCAGAGCAGGGAGCCTGATGTGGGGCTCGATCCCAGGACCCTGGGATCATGACCTGAGCTGAAGGCAGACGCTTAACAACTGAGCCACCCAGGCGCCCCAAGGAAATCACAAGGACTTTTAATGGTTTTCCAAGTTCTGAGGACAAAGAATTCAGCTTTAGACCATCTTTATGGACTTAAGACTACTCATCCAAACTCTACTATTTGGTAACAGCAAAGTTTTATTGAACATATACTATGTTCCAATACCATGTAAGATAGTAAAGATCCAAGGATGAAACAGAATCTCTGCTCAAGGACCATCATCATCAAAGAAGAAAGACTTATAAATAACTAAGTATGATAGTGTGATGTGTTATAATAGAGGTATACAGATACTGCAATGAAGCTCATGAGGAAAAAAAATTATGCCCAGGAAGCTTTAAGAAGGTGTTAAGAGGAGGCCCCTGGGTGGCAGTCAGTTGAGCATCCAACTCTTGGTTTCAGCTCAGGTCATGATCTCAGGGTCATGGGATCAAGCCCTGCATTGGGCTCTGAGCTCAGCAAGGAGTCTGCTAAAGTTTCTCCCTCTCCTTCCACCCCTTCCTGTACTTGTTTTCTCTTTCTCTAATAAGTAAATAAATCTTTAAAAAAAAAAGATATTAAGAGAAGAAATGACATTTGGGTTGGGGATTGATGGGTAAGTAGATATTCACCAAACAAAAGAAAGGCAAAAGGATATTCCAGGGAGAGCTAACAGCCTGAGAAAAAACACAAAAGTGAGTATTATATACTATACTTGGGGGAAAAAAAGTAGTCTGATGAGGCTAGAGATTGGGAATAGCCAGAAAGTGGCAGGAAGTAAGACTGGCAAAGTAGAGTGGGCCAAATTATAACAATCTTATCTCATATGAAGGAATTTGTATTTTATCATATAAGCAATGAAAATTCACTAAAGCTTTTGCAATACCCTTACATCTTTCATAAAATATCCTTTGATCTGGGGCATAGGATTAGATATTACTTGTTAATTAAGTATGCCCTAAACTTAAACATCAATTTAAAATTAGGAGAATCAGGAGAACTAGCAGTAGCATGAAATATTAGAAATATGTGGTAATGATCCATTTGTGGTATAAAATATTCCTTGTCATGGTTTTACATTAGTAAATATGACAAAATTTGTTTAATAGTTCAGAAACAATTTACTGAGCACCTATCATGTTCCAAGATCTCTGCTAAGCATTAAGATCAGGAAGAAATGGCTCTGGTCCTCAAGGAGTTTACAATCTAGTAGGAGGAAATATAAATATTATTTTACCACTACTTAGAATGATCCTGTGCAAGTTGCTTCGTTTCTGTAAACCTCATTTTCCTTATCTATAAAATGAGAATAAAAATATCTACCTTATAGGGTCCTTGAGAGGATTAAATCAAAATGTACATAAAAATACCTAGCACAGTGGCACACAGTTGGCATTTAAGAAAGCTAGCTATTACTCTCTTCTTGCCTAGTGGTATTGCTTTTGTAGAGATTAATTCAATTGCCAGTGAACCAATTTTATTCAGCAACCATTAAGTACATGCTATAAGCCCAGCATTGCAGTAGGCACGAGGGATTCAAAGATGAATGATCTGTAATACACAGGATGTAATTTTACTTCAGATCATTTAGGATATAATAATCATATTATTCTACCAGAATAAGAGTTAATGACACTGACATAACTAAAACACATTACTAAAGTAATACAAATAATTTAATAGAAAGTAATTAAAATGGCTACTAATAGGCATTTTATGAACACTTTAAGAAAAGTTTTAAGGAATGGTTTAAAATGGTCACTGGTTATTTTCAACTAAAATTATCACAATAAATTTCAATACTGCGGTTGCAATGTATGACCAATTACATCTTTAACAACCATTCACACTCTTTTGTAAACGTAAATGGAATCCTAAATACAAACTGACCCAAAACTAAAACTGTAGTCAAAAGTTTATGTGGGCACAAGCCTTTTTCTGAAAGACAATAAAACATTCTAGTTAATATCTTTGAGGTCTTGCATTCACCTTTCAAGTGTAAAGTTACATATTACATAGCAGGATAACCCAGATTTTCACTATTTCATATTTCTGAAATACTTACGGGTTATTAACTGAATGTTTATGATTTTTCCATCCAATTTTTGCAAACTGTTCAACTTTTGTTCCTGTAGAGAAACCAAACATCTATTAGTGGGTCAATGCCTTCCTATTACTTATTAACAAACGTTGCAATGGTACTCAATGTCCTGCCAAATATTTCTACCTTTTCCCTGGTACACATTATCAGTACTGACAACTTCAACACTGATCCCTCACATAAATACTTCTTTAATTAAACTTGAGTATAATTGAATCCACTAATAAGCATATGACATGAAGACAGTTCAAACTGGCCAATTCTACCTAGTATAACTAGAGTCCAATTTCAAAAAACAGAAAATATAGCCTGGGATTAACAGTGGATATAAGGGAGGAAAGCACTGCCAGAAATTTTTCAAGGAGTCTGCCAAAGCATCCCAATGCCCCTAGACTAAGTGAATTTTACAACTCACACCCTCCAGGACCTGATCCTTCTCCTTCCTTATGATAAGGCAAAAGGGTCTTCAGAAAAGTTACAGCATAACAAGAAATATGTATGTTTTTAAATTCCTTAACAGAAAGCTTAAAGATTAATGTCAGGAAAACAAAAGCATACGTTAAGAAAGTAAAATATGAAAAAAATTTTTACTACTTTTTTTTTAAAGATTTTGTATTTATTCAATTGAGAGAGAGAGCGCAAGCAAGAGAGAGAGCAAGACTGCAAGCAGGGAGGAGGGTCTGAGGGAGAGGGAAAAGCAGACTCCCTGCTGTGCAGGGTGCCCAACCCGGAGCTCCATCCCAAGACCTCAGGTTCATGACCTGAGCCGAAGGCAGATGCTTAACCAACTGAGACACCCAAGCGCCCACCCCCTTTTTTTACTACTTTTAAAAAGACAAAGCAGCATAAGATATGTTCTGAATCCTGCTTTAGAGCCAGAAAGGCCAAGGACAGAGTAAAGTCCACTGATAGGAGCTGATAATGTTATGTTAATGCATGGCACAGGAAAATGAAGAGTTCCCATTTCTGCTTCATCTTTATCTTCTCTGTCAGGAGGATGATCTTCAGAGCAGAAATGACATACATATAATTCAGCAAATCTTGAAGAAAGTAGAGTCCACATTAGTGATCTCATACCAATAAGAGTGATGATCAGGAGGCAGCCAATATGGATTCAGTAAGAACAAGCCATAGTAGATTTATATCTTTTTTTGATTGGTTTGACTGGTAGATCAGACGAAACACAGTATCAGTATATCAGCAAGAAAACTGAAATTCTTAGGACATCTTTTGGGACAAGGTAAGGAAATACTATAGTGTGGGTTTTGGTTTTTCTTTTGTTTGGGGGAGCACTTTGATGTTACTAAAAAACAAGGGGGGACACCTGGGTGGCTCAGTCGGTTAGGCATCTGCCTTCAGCTCAGGTCATGATCCCAGGGTCCTGGGATCGAGCTCCGTATGGGGCTCCCTGCTCAAGTTCCATATGGGGCTCCCTGCTCAGCAGGGAGCCTGCTTCTCCTTCTGCCTGCAGCTCCCCCTGCTTGTGTTCTCTCTCTCTCTGACAAATAAATAAAATCTTTTAAAAAAATAAAAATTAAATAAAAATTTAAAAATGAAGGTTCTTCTGTCAAATAAGTTTAGATAATACTGGGTTAAACAAAGTTAAACACATTTCTTTATAGCAAGACATTCAGAGCCTTTATTATTATTACATATGTGTTATGTCTAAAAGGGGATTAAAGGGGGACAACTGGGTGGCTCAGTCAGTTACGTGTCTACCCTCGGCTCAGGTCATGATCCCAGGGTCCTGGGACTGAGTCTTGCATCAGGCTCCCTGCTCAATGGGGAGTCTGCCTCTCCCTCTGCCCCTCCCCCCACTCATGCTCACTCTTTCTCTCTCTCAAAAATAAATAAATAAAATCCTTAAAAATAAAATAAAATTAAAAAACAAAACTACGACTGGGAAGAGAAAGACTCCCCCACAAATGTGAAAATACTGAACAACATTACTACACATCAAAGCATGACTGCAGAAAGGGTTTGAAAAGTACAGCAGATTCAAGGTGGTAATCTTTGAAAAGCATAGCTCTGGGAGAAAAAAAGGCGGCAAAAAGAAAGGGAAAGGTGTCCTTTGGTAGCTGGATAGTGAAAGAGGAAAGAAGCAAAAGGGGAAATCTTTAGGGTCCTGCAAGACAAAAAAGAGAGAGAGAGAAATCAGAGGACACACAACCCATCTTTCAGAAAAACTCCACTACAGATATAAGACATTACTACACTGACGTAAGAGGGAGCCATAGAACCAGGAATCACCCCAAATCACAATGCAATAAAAAACTAAAAATTATTAATAAATTCAAAAAATTAAGAGGCACCTGGCTGGCTCAGTTGGTTAAGCATCTGACTTGATTTTGGCTGAGGTCATGATCTCAGCATTCTGATATTGAGCCTCACATCGGGCTCCAAGTTGGGCATGGAGCCTGCTTAAGATTCTCTCTCCCCACCTCCCTCTGCCCCTCCCCACCCCCACCACTCATACATGTGTGCACACATGCTGTCTCTCTCTAAATAAATAAATAAAATAAAGTAAAATAAAATGAAATGAAATAAAACAAGATAAAAGTACATCTAGAAATTTAAAAAATATTTCCATGAAACAACTCTTAGGTAAAAAAAATTTTTTTAAGGAAATGAGAATGGAAATTATAAAACTTCTGTGAAAAATGATACTGAAAACACCTCATATCACAATCAATATGATAAGTTTAAAGCAGTAAACAGGAAAATACATAGCACTGAACACAGAAAGAATGATAAAATGTAATATTATTCAGCAATGAAGAGGAATAATGTTCTAATACATGCTACGCATGAATGAACAGTGAAAACACTATACTAAGTGAAAGAATCCAGTCACAAAAGGCGACATATTATGATTGCATGAATGAACAGTGAAAACACTATACTAAGTGAAAGAATCCAGTCACAAAAGGCGACATATTATGATTCCGTTTAAATGAAATGTTCAGAATATGCAAATCCATAAAAACAGAAAGCAGACAGTGGTTGCCAAATGCCTGAGAGGAGAGGGTAATGGAGAGGACCGCTAATGGGTATGGGGTTTCCCTTTGGGGTGATGAAAATGTTCTGAAATTAGGTAGTGGCAATGGTCGCACAACTCTGAATATAGTAAAAATCACTGAATTGTACACTTTAAAAGAGTGACTTTTATGGCATGTGAATTATATCTCAATAAAGTTGTCATTAAAAAGAAAGAAAATGTATTAAATTTCCAATTCAAAAACTAGAACAACTGAAGTAAACTAAAAGAAAGCACAAAGAAGATAAAAGCAGAAATTAATTTGGTAAAGAATAAAAAGAGCAGACATAATCAAGATCCTGTTATTTTGAAAAATTTAACAAATAGACAAACTACTAGTAATTTAAAAGGAAAGCAGGAATACACAAAAATAAGAAATAACAAGAGAGGGGCACCTGGGTGGCTCAGCTGGTTGAGCATCTGACTCGGTTTCAGCTCAGGTCGTGATCTCAGAGTCTTGGGATCGAGCCCCAAGACAGGCTCACCACTCAGTGGGGAGTCTGCTTGAGATTCTCTCCCTCTTCCTCTGCCCCGCCCCCTGCTCATGCTCATGCACTCTGTTGCTCTCTCAAATAAATAAATAAATCTTTAAAAAAAATAACAAGAGGGAAATACCATTGAAATAGAAACAAGTTTTAAAGTTGTAAAAGACTACTTTTCAGACTTCTATACAAAGATTTGGAAATCTAAATGAAATGGATAATTTCCTAGAGATATATAGACTGCCCAAAACGACCTCACTAAAGATAAGATGTTTAAACATAAAGAAATATATAAATTACCAAGCAACTACCAAAAAGAAAAAAAGAGAAAGAAAAACAGGCCGAGATGTTTTCACAGGGAATTCTACCAAACCTACAAAGATCAGGTAGTCCCAATACCCCACAAATTGTATCAGAGAATTAAAAGTAAAGAAAGTCTTCCTATTTCTTTTTATAAAGCAAGTATAAAATTAATACAACTTGGTATTAAAACAAGGAAAAAAGAAAAGGAAAAAGATAAGGAAAAAAGACAGGAAAAAAAGAAAATTATACATCAATATCACTTATGAATATTGATTTAAAGTACTAAATAAAATAGTGACAGAATCTAACCCCCCACTAAAAAAAAAAAAAAAATCAATACATCATGACCAAGTGGCATTCATTCCAGATATGCAAAGTTGGTTTAATATCAGCAATCCGTTAATAAAATATTCTAATAATAGATCTAAATGAGGGACATAATGCAATTAATTCAACAGATGCTGGAAAAAGCCTTTAACAAAATACAATTTCCCATTCCTGAAAGATAAAAAAAAAAACTCAAGAAAACAACTGACGAATACTTTCTGAACACAACAAAATGATACATATATATAAAAGATCCTGAAGCCAGCAGTCAGAATCTTACTTAATGGGATAATAACATCCCCCATAATGGATTGTTATGAGAATTGAGGAAGACAATATAGGCATGGGAATTCATTCAACAAATATTTATTGAGTATTTACATATGCTAGGGACTGTAGAAGAGAAAGGAAAAAACAAACAAAACAATTTTCTTCTGTCTAGATTACATGCCAAGCACTGTACTAAGCTGGGTATATTGAAAGTAAATAAAACAGACAGGGATCCTGCTTTCATGGAGTTTACAGAATAATGAGGAAGACAAAAATTAAGCAAATAAAACCACACACAAAATATATATGAAAATAAACAGTGCTAGATGCTATGAAGGAAAGCAATAGGGGGCTATCTATGAACAAGAATAACAGGAGAGACCTACTTCAATTTGAATGGTCAAAGACAGCCTTTCTTTGAAGATTAATTAATTACAGAATACCTGTTTTGTGCCAGGCACTGCTCTCAATAACAGTCAATGAACAGGGAATAAAACAAAAATCAGTGGCCTTATGGAACTTAGATTCTGGCTGGAAGAGACAGTCAATAAGAAAAAATACATATGCCAGATTTTTATAAGTGTTACGTAAAACAGTAAAGCTGCAGACAGAGGATAGGGAGTTCTGGGAAAGAGGGTGATGAAAGAAGCAGATGACAATACTTAAGGAAAACCTGATTGAAATAAGGGAGCTAGCACTGATGAGATCTTAGGGTACACCATTCCAGAAGTGGAAACAGCAAGGCCCTGCCTGAAGTAGGAATGTGCTTACTGTTTTCCAAAAACAGAAAGGATAATGTGGTGAAAGAAAAAAAATGGTAAGAGATGAGGTCAGAAAGCTAAGGAGGGTGGGGGATCAGATTGTGTAGAAGTTTGCAGGCTATAGTAAGACTTCTAAGTTTCAATCTGAACGTGATGAGAACACATGGAGAGTTTTGAGCAGAGGAGTGAAATGATCTGGCTTATATGTTAAACACACTGCTCTGAAGCAGGATTTAGACTCTAATATAGCTGTTACATACTGCGCTGTCCTTCCCCCTGCTCAAAATAAAGTTGTTTCTTAACTATATCTGTCTGCTATACTCCTGTAGCAGCCAGGGATGCTTGGTCTCATACATATCAATAAAATTAAATATTGATTTGACTGGTGATTCTCGAATTAAAAAACAAAAAACAAAACAAACAAACAAAACACTGCTCTGGCTATAACGTGAAGATTTGCCTGTAGAGATACATAAGCAAAAGCAGAAAAAGTTAGGACTCCTACAATTCAAGTGAGAAATGATGGTGGCTTGCACTATAGTGTAAGTGGTAGAAAGGGTAAGAAATGGATATTGAAAAATGAGTGAAAGCATTTGCCAATACAGTGAATGTCAAGTTCAAGTAGAATCAAGAACAGCTTCAAGGTTTTTGGCCAAAGGTCCTAGAAAGATGGAGTTACCATTTATTGAATGGGGAAAACTTCAGAAAGAACAGAGGGAAAAGGGGGAATAAAGGGAAAGAATTAGGGCTTCAGTTTTAGACCTATTAAATTTGAGATGCCTCTTTGACATCCAAGTGGAGATAGTTTTGCAAAGTGTTGGATATATGAGACAAGTTTTTTTTTAAGATTTTATTTATTTATTTGAGAGAGAGAATGAGAGACAGAGAGCACAAGAGGGAAGAGGGTCAGAGGGAGAAGGAGACTCCCCGCCAAGCAGGGAGCCCAATGCGGGACTCGATTCCGGGACTCCACGATTATGACCTGAGCCGAACGCAGTCGCTCAACCAACTGAGCCACCCAGGCACCCTTTTTTTTTTTTTTTTTTAAGACCTAAAGGATGGGCGTGCCTGGGTGGCTCAGTCAGTTAAGCATCTGACTCTTGATCTCAGCTCTGGTCTTGATCTCAGGGTTGTGAGTTCAAGTCCCATCTTAAAAAAAAAAAGGATGAGAACAGCTGACCTTGAAAGAATGGAGTAAAGAGCGCTGTAGCCAAAGGGAAGGGAATATGAGATTCTAAGGCAGAAAACAGTTGGGCTTACTGAAGACACGGACAAAAAGGCCAGTGTGCTTAAACCCAGGAGACAATACAACCAGAATGAAAACAATAAGAAATTATTTTTTAAAATACACAGTCTCATTATTATACAATAACAAATAATGAATACACATTTTGGTACCTAAATGCTACAGACTGTGTCCCTGACAAAATTCGTATGTTGAAGCCCTAACCCTCAATGTGATGGTATTTGGAAACAGGACTACTGGGAAGTAATTAGGGTAGACGAGGTCATGAGGGTGAGGTCTTCATGATGAGTTAGTGCCCTTACAATAATACTTTTAAGAAGGGGAAGAGAAAGATGTTTCCTTCTCTCACTCTGTCTCTCTCATTCTCTTTCTCTCTCTCTCTGCACCTGCACAAAAGAAGTACACATGAATCTGAGTACACATGAATGGAGGGCAGCCAGCTACAAGCCAAAGGAAAAGACCTCAGAATAAAAGCTATCTTGCACCTTGATCTTGGACCTCCCAGCCTCTAGAACTCTGAGAAATAAATTTTTTGTTGTTTGAGCCACCCAGTCTATGATACTTTGTTATAGCAGCCTGAGCAGACTAATATACTGGAATTGGGGTTACACTAAACAAAAAATGTAAAATATGTGGATGGTTTGGGGAACAGGAGGTGGTTATAAGGAAACTGCTAGTGAAAGCCTAAAGTGCCTTAAAGAAACTATTACTAGAAGCCTCCAGATCCTTTGAGGATGCTGTTGGTGAGGGTTTGCAAAATGATAAAACCTTACTGAAGGCTAGAGGAAAGGAGATCCTTGCTACAAAAGGAGCAGAAATTATAATAACACTATTATCTGCAGTTATGTGAAAATTAGATAATAAGGAAAATATTGAAGGTGCCACATGGTTTCTTCTTGCTTTTTATAGTAAAAATCTATATTGCTATATAGAGGAAAGGGCTATTAAACAAAAAGAATTCAGGACTTGATGATTTTGAAAATTCAAGCTTCTCAAAATGGGAAGAGATGCTAAAATTAAGAAATGGCCTTTGAGCAAAGATCAAATCCAGGGCACTGCCAGGAAAAAATGGTCCAAAGATGAGGCCCAGGGTGTGACAAATCTTTTGTTAAAGATCTCAGATCAGGGGCGCCTGGGTGGCTCAATCGTTAAGCGTCTGCCTTCGGCTCAGGTCATGATCTCAGGGTCCTGGGATCAAGCCCCGCATCAGGCTCCCTGCTCAGCGGGAAGCCTGCTTCTCCCTCTCCCACTTCCCGTGCTTGTGTTCCCTCCTTGCTGTGTCTCTCTCTGTCAAATGAATAAATAAAATCTTTTAAAAAAAATAAAAGATCTCAGATCAAAAGAGATGCCTCAGAATATAGTTCGAACAGAAAAAAAGCCCTCTAAAGAGAAAAGGGCTGTGCCTCACAAATCCTCTCATGATTGATAAGAACTACAAGGAAGCTTAAGAATGTTGTCCCTCAGCCATCTCAGAAAGGACCCAAGGAAGGAGAGAGCTTATCTCAAAGGGATTTGTGGGTGTAGCTTTTTGTCTAATGGAGTGACCCAAGAAGATTCACAAGAGACCCACAAAATTCTTAAGATAAGAATAATCTACAGAGAGGATTCTTGGGTATTAACATTCTATTTTTTACCTCGTAGGTGTTTTTGGTCACAGTGAGGAGCTCTGTGAGAATTCACTAAGCTGTATATTTATGTTTCGTGTACTTTTCTGTATTGAATTTTAATACCCAACACTGAAAATTTTTTGACTTTAAAAAAATGCTGGGTTCAACCCACTAACTTGATTCCATCATTTCCTAGCAGGTCACAACCCACAGATTGAAAAATCTAGGATAAGAGCTGTGGTAGTGAAAGGAACTGGAAGGAAGAAACACTGGAAGTCTGCAGGTAGAATTGACAGGACATAATGAGGGACTGGAATAGGGGGAAAGGAGGGAGAAGTGTCAAAGATGATTCATGTTTCTGCTCTGAACATCTGAATGGATGGAAGTGCCACTTACTGTGACAAGAAAACTAGAAAAGGAACAAGTTTAAAATTATGGGAGAACAGAATTAAGAGTCTACATCTGAATATGTTAAATTTGGGATGCCTGAATGGCTCTGTCAGTTAAGCGTCTGCCTTCAGCTCAGGTCATGATCCCAGGGTCCTGGGATCCAGCCCTGGCATCAGGCTCCTTGCTCAGCAGGGAGCCTGCTTCTCCTTCTGCCTGCCCCACCCCCTGCTTGTGCTCTCTCTGACAAAAAAAAAAAATGAACATGTTAAATTTGAGATGCCTATTAAAGATACAAGCAGAGATCCAAGATGCCAGCCAACTGGATATGGGAGTAAAGAGGGAGTAAAATATCCAACCTGGGATATTTTTCCTAGAGAGACGAGGAATGTTGAACTTTTGAGTATAATCATTTCCTTTCTTATCCCCCTCTTCCCATAAGTATATTACTTTGTTTTTTTTTCCTCACAGGACTAATAATTACCTGAAATTATCTTCATTTTTTTTCATATTGTATGTCCCAAACTAGAAATTCAAGCAAAAATGTCACATCTCATCTGCTTATTGATAGCTTGTGAATGAATGCACTAACATACTTAATTATTTTTCCCTCTTAAATGTCCTTTTAGGTCTGTCTTTGTAGTTTCCTATCACAAAAGAAATGAAATATATTTCCTTATCACTTGATTCCAAGTTTGCCATGTAACTTGCTTTGGTCAACAGCCTAAGTCTCAAAAGGCTTTACATGTTGCAAATTACTCTCTTGTCCTTCTGCTGTCACCATGAAAAGAACATGTCAGGGCCGGCTCTCTGGTCCCAGGAGGAGGAGAGACATATGACCCTAACAAATAAGAGTGGAACAGAGCTTCCAACCAACTTACAGTCATATGATTAACCCAAATAAGGTCTGAGCTCAGCTTAGATGAGCTGATTCCCAATCTACTAACTAGTTAACTATAATAATAAATAATTATTTTTTTAAATCACTGAGTTTTGGCATAGTTTATTACAAAGCAATAGCAAACTGATATACTGCTATATTCCAATGCCTAGAACAGTGCCTAGAATATATTGAGAGCTCAAATAATATTTTAATTGAAAAGGAAATGGACAAGGAATAGCCAAAGAGGTAAGAAAAACCAGGAGAATGAGGTGTCATGAAAGCCAAGAGAAGAGTATGTTTCAAGAAGGAAGTGGTCAAAGGGATTAATGGCGCTGAGGTCTGTTAAATTAGGATTAGGATATGGCAACATGGTGTTCAATGGTAGCCTTGAGAAAGGAGGGAAGCCAGACTGGAATGGACTGAGTTTAAAAATGTAGGAAACAGCTATAGGAAAGAAAATTCTCCTGGTCAAAAACTGGCAATGTTCCTTCCACCATTCTTCTTTGAAGATTTTTTTCCTTTCTAATGATTTGATCTATCAAACAACCTGGGATATTTTTCCTAGAGAGAAGAGGAATGTTGAACTTTTGAGTATAATCATTTCCTTTCTTATCCAGTAGTACACAGCAAGGCACTGGTACAGGGTCACACAATTAAAAAAAAAAATCCCATCTGCACTATCTCATGCTTTAACTAACTGTCTAAGGCAAGCCAATCATTGATCATCAGTCAAAAAATTAGAATGTTAACCTATAAAATACAAATCAACTATGAAATTTAAATTTAATAAAACATTATGGAATGACAGATGATGGATTCTTGGTGAATTCAAGTACTAAGAATTAAATTTGGCTATATAAACATATTACCAACAGCATACTTTGTCATCATATTCAGAACTTATAAACCTCAATTTATAATTCACGATTAAAGGGGACAAGATTTATGTTATTTTTCCTATTTCAATTTCTTGGCATGGATCATTCTAGGTACTTCCCATATGATTTCTTATATATAATACTTTCTCTACAACTAAATCCTTTGTGGACTATTTCTTCAATTTAATTCAAAAACCATTTTATATTTTATATATCCTGGCATTGTCCACAGATCCTGAATAAATTCTTGTTGTTTCTCATCACATGCATACAACTACCAACAGGCCTTAAAATTTTTTTAACATACCGTATTTTTCCATGTGCTCTTTTCCAGCACATGCAAACATCTGAGGAGTAACTGGTTTGGCAGACAATCCATATTTATTGATCAGGACCTCAAGATGTTTATCAATTGGGTTGGTCCTTTGTGAAGACTAAGAGAGAGGAAAAAAAATCAATCAGTACTTGATATGATAAGGGTCTCTTTCAACTATTACAGTGTTACTAAGACATATGCATATTCTAAGCACATAGTAAAGCAAAAATAAGCAATGTGAATAAAATCAGTCAGGAAATGCTTTGCAAGGAAACACGGAAAGGAAAAATAATCAAGTGAAGTATTAATTTTTCAGGAAATATTTATAGAGAATCCAGTAGGGTGTGCGCCTAGATAGCTCAGTCGGTTAAGCACCCAACTCTTGGTTTCAGCTCAGGTCATAATCTCACAGTGGGGGATCGAGCCAGCATGGGGCTCTGCACTCAGCATGGAGTCTGCTTTGGATTCTCTCTCCCTCTCCCTCTTGCTCTCTCTCTCTCTCAAATAAATAAATAAATAAATAAAATCTTTAAAAAATAATAATAAAATAAAAATAAATAAAGAATCCAGTAGGTACCCATAACTACTCAAGGTGCTGGGGATAAAAAGAAAAAGAATGAACTCTTGGGCACCTGGCTGGCTCAGTCAGTAGAGCATGCGACCTGTGATCTCAGCGTTGTGAATTCAAGCCCCATATTGGGTGTAGAGATAACTTTAAAAAAATTCGAAGAGGAATGAAATCTTGCCATTTATGATAACATGGATGGAACTTGAGACATTATGCTAAGTGCAATAGGTTAGAGAGTGACAAATACCATATGATATCACTTATACATGGAATCTAAAAAAATAAATAAGGGGTGCCTGGGTGGCTCAGGGGGTTAAGCATTTGACTCTTGATTTCAGCTCGGGTCAAGATCATGAGATCGGGCCCTGTGTTAGGCTCCACACTCAGCAGGGAGTCTGCTTGAGATTCTGTCTCTCTGCCTCTGCCCCTCCCCAACCACTCGCACATGCATGCATGCTTTCTCTCTTTCAAATAAATAAATCTTTAAAAATTAATTTTTAAAAATTAATTAAGCTCATAGATACAGAGAATGGATTGGTAGTTGTCAGAGGCAGGGGGCAGAAGGTAGGCAAAATAGCTGAAGGTAGTCAAAAGGTACAACTTTCAGTTATAAAAAAGTCATAGGGGCGGTGCCTGGCTGGCTCAGTCAGTAGAGCATGCAACTCTTGATCTCAGGGTTGTGAGTTCAGGCCCTACATTGGGTATAGAGGTTACTTAAAATTAAAATCTTTTAAAAAGTTATGGAGATATAATGTACAACATGGTGACTATAGTCAATAATACTGCATTGCATATTCAAAAACTGCTAAGACTGTAAATCTTAAAAAAAGTTCTTAAAAGTTCTCATCATAAGAAAACAAGTCTACCTGCCTCATGATCTTGTGGAAAACTGACAGGACTGGAGCCACTTTAAAACAGAGTCGGAGCAGACATTGTAGAGAAACTGCCTTACTTGCTTTTGTTTGAACTGGCTGAAACCTTCTGGACAAAATGGGAATTACGTTAAGCAATTGTTTGAGAAGTCACCAGGAGAACAGACACCCTGATTACAAGACTGATTGTTACGGACTTTCTGGGGAAAAAGTCAACAGTTAATGTATAACCCAGAGTAGTTTGGCTTGTAAACATAAATAGAAAACCTTTTTTCCCCTTTTATTCAACTCAGGTAATTGCTCCCTACCTCTTCCTCTAAAAACCTGTTGCTTTCACCCGACAAGTGGGAATCCTATTTGGGTATTTACTTGAATTTTTCCTCCCCACATTGCAATTCTTTAATCCCAAATAAATGCTCATTTGCCTCTCAAAAAAAATCTATAACTATAATTGGAGACAAACAATAACCAGATTTATTGTGATGATCATTTCACAATATATGCAAACATTGAATCATTATGTTGTATACCTGAAGCTAATATAATTGTGTATGTCAATTATACCTCAATTTAAAAAAAAACCTAATTCAAACATAAAGACAGAAATAGGCAAATGCCTATGTTAATAACAGACAAAATAGATCTAAGATCAAGGAACACTACAAGGGACAGAAGAAGGTTATCCCACAATGATTAAAGGGTCAATTTAGCAAGTACCTAACAATCCTAAATGTTACTATGCCTAATATCAGAGCTTCAAAATACATGAAACAAAAACTGATAGAAGTGAAAGAAATAGACAAACCCACAGATTTAGTGGATCTTAATACCCCCTCTCAATAACTGATAGAACAAGTAGACAGAAATATCAATGAGGATATAGAAGACTTGATCAATATTAAGAATCAGTGTGATTTAGCATTTATAGAACACTCTACCCAATAACATCAGAGTACATATTCAAGTGCACAGAGACTATTTATCAAAACAGACCATATCCTGAGCCAAAAAGTAAGTCTCAGTAAATTAAAAAGTATTCACATCATTCAAAGTATATTCTCTGACCACAGAGATTTAAAATGGAAACAAATAACAGAAAGATACCTGAAAATGCCCAAACACTTGAAAAATTAAGCAACACACTTCTAACACATGGGTGAGAGAAAAATCACAATGGAATTTTTTTTTCAAGTTTTTATTTAGATTCCAGTTAGTTAACATACAGTATAATATTAGTTTCAGGTGTAGAATTTAGTGATTCATCACTTGCATACAACACCCAGTGCTCATCACAAGTGCCCTCCTTAATATCCATCACCCATTAAACCCATCCTCCCCACTCAGCGTCCCTCTGGTAACCATCAGTTTGTACTCTATAGTTGAGTCTATTTCCTGGTTTATCTCTTTCTTTCTTTTTTTAAAAATTTTTTTTAAGATTTTATTTATTTATCTGAGAGAGAGAGAGAAAGCACAAGCAGTGGGGAGGGGCAGAGGGAGAAGGAGAAGCAGGCTTCCCACTGAGCAGGGAGCCTGACACAGGGCTCATTCCCAGGAACCCAGGTTTATGACCTGAGACGAAGGCAGATGCTTAACCACCCAGGCATCCCTTTTTTTTGGAAATTTTAAAATAATTTGAAATAAATGAAAATAAAAGCTTGACATAAGAAAATTTGTGGCATGCTACTTAAGAGTGTTTTTGTTTTTTTTTTTAATATTTATTTTATGTATTTTAGAGAGAGAGAGAGAGCACGGTGTGGGGAGGGGCAGAGGAAGAGGGAGAGAAAATCTTAAGCAGACTCTGCACTGAGTGCGGACCCTGAAGCAGGGCTCAATCCCACAATCCTGAGATCATGATTTGAGCTGAAAACAAAGAGTTGGGAGCTTAACTGACTGCACCACCCAGGTGCCCCTGCTCAAGCAGTGTTTTAAAAGAATCTACAGCATCAAATACCTACATTTGAAAAAAGGACAGATTTAAAAGCAATGACCTAAGCTTCCAACTTAATAGACTATAAAAATAAAGAGCAAATTAAACCCAATGTAAGAAAAAGGAAATATTCAGGATCACAGGAGATCTAACTAAAAAATGAACAGAATGAAATAGAATGAATAGAAATTAGCAATAGAAAAGAGAAAAATCAATGAAAATAAAAGCTGGTACTCTGACAAGATTAATAAAGTTGGTAAACACCTTTTATTTTACTGATCATGGGAAAAAGGGAGAAGACGAAGATTAACAATATCAAAGGAAGACCAAAGATCCTACCTTAAAGGTATACTATGGGAATAATACGATCAACCTTTTGTCAATAAATTCAAGAATTTAAATGAAATGGACAAATTCCTCAATGGGTACTATCAAAGCTCACTTAAAAAAAATAATAACCTAAATAGTAATATATTTACTGAAGAAACTGAACTACTGAACTTAAAAAGTTAAAAATCTTCCTTCCCATAAAGAAAACTCCAGGCCTAGATGTGGTTTTTAATAATTTTCAAATAAAAGTTATCAAGGTATTTATCATTCACTACTTAAAAAAATCTATTTTTCATGTGTCATAAATGTTAGGTACTCCCATTAGGGACTCACCTAATAATCTTATTTTGTATTCTTCTCCAGTTGCCACCCTCCAATCCCGTTTTTCAAACTATCCCTTGAACATATTATCCTTTTTTTTTTTTAAGTAGGCTCCGTGCCAAATATGGGGCATTGAATTCACAACCCTGAGATCAAGAGTCGCATGCTCTACCAACGAAACCAGCCAGGTGTCCCTGAACATATTATATTATGTTCATTCCAATATCTATGACTTGGCTCATGATGTTTTCTCCCATACCTAGAAAGATCTCACCTTTCCCTATCTTTAATTATCTTTATTTTATTGTTATAATTATCCTTACTTATATAATAATTTCATGTAATTATTATCTCTTATTGTCTTTAAGATTCAACCTAACATTTCCCACTTTCTTAAAAAGTTCTCTAAGGGAAAAAGGGAAATAGCTCTTGTTGATTTGAATGCCTATTATGTGTCAGACACTCCCACGATTACTAAGAGATATTATTACATGTATTTAATTTATTTGATGTAGAGGTCCCTTAATGTTTGAACAGAGAGAACTGAATCAGATTGATCTCATAAGTTAAATGATAGTATAATCTTAGATGAAGAGGCTAAAAGTGATCTTCAACTCATTTTCTAACAATGATTCTAGTTTTAGGGGAGGCTGGCTGGCTCAGTCAGAAGAGCATGGGACTCTTGATCTTGAGGTCATGAGTTCGAGCCCCATGTTGGGTATAGTGATTACTTAAATGAATCAAACAAACAAACAAAAAAAAGGGCGCCTGGGTGGTACAGTCAGCTGAGCAACCGACTCTTGGTTTCAACACAGGTCATGATCTCAGGGTCATGGGATCAAGCCCCACATCAGGCTCCTGGCTCAGTATAGAGTCTGCTTGAGATTCTCTCTCCCTCTCCCTTTGTCCCTGCCCCCCTCTAAAATAAATAAATAAATCTTTTTAAAAGCACACACACACAAAATTTCTAGTTTTATATCATAGTGCCTTCTATAGAAAAATCTGTATTTACCAGAGATCAATTCCTACATATTCATATTTTAAACAGTCATCAAGTATATAATTTAAGAAGCAATTCCCCTTGAAAAAAGTACATATATATTAGAAATTGCCTACTTGCCACTAGAGAAACAAAACTAAAAAGTAGGAACCATTACTAAATGATTATTACTAAAATGAGATTACTTTTAAAATGAAGACAATAGGATTAAACTAAAATAGAAATCTTTAAAATCATGTTGATAATCAAACTCAAAGGCCTTCAATTACTAAATTGTCAAAAATTGCTTTAAAAGTTGCTTGCAATTGCTTTAAAACTGCTTTGAAAAGTTTTAAAAACTGGGGCGCCTGGCTGGCTCATTCAGTGGGGCATGTGACTCTCGATCTTGGAGTCGTGAGTTCAAGCTCCATGTTGGGCCTAGAACTTACTTAAAAAAAAAAAAAGTTCTTAAAATTGTGTTTTTACAAACAGAATGTAAGACTATTCTAAAGGTGACATAAGCCCAAAACTCAATATCCATACATATACAAAACAAATATCTATAACCTTCTGTTCTAGTAATATTCTTCATATAAAGACAACACTTGGGGCACCTGGGTGGCAAAGTTGGTTGAGCATCTGTCTCTTGGTTTCAGCTCAGGTCATGATCTCAAGATTGTGAGATCTAGCCCCGCATCAGGCTCCATGCTCAGTGTGGAATCTGCTTGGGATTCTCTCTCACCCTCCCTCTGCCCCTCCTCATGCTCTTTCTCCCTCTCTCAAATAAATAAATCTTAAAAAAAAAAAAAAGACAATACTAATACCCCACTATTCCCTTTGCTTTTGTTTTGTTTTGTTTGTTTTGTTTTGCAGTTTCATTGTGGGGTTTCTTTTTATTTATCCTAATTTGGATTCACTGGGATTTTTTAATCTGCAGATAGTGTCCTTTGCCAGTTCAAGAAAATTAGTAGCCATTATCTCTTCAAATAATGCCTATGCTCTATAAAACAGCCAGAAAACAATTAACAAAATGGCAATAAGTCCATACCTATCAATAATTACTTTAAATGTAAATGAACTAAATTCTCCAATCAAGAGACGGAGTGGCTGAATGGGTAAAAAAACAAGACCCATCCATATGCTGCCTATAAGAGACTCACTTTCAGATGTAAAGACACACAGATTAAAGTAAAGGGATGGAAAAAGACATTCTATGCAGACGAAAACCAAAAAAAAAGCTAAAGTTGCTATAGTTATATCAGATAAAACAGATTCTAAGACAAAGACTATAATAAGAGACAAAGGTCATTATATAGGATAAACTAAAACCCACTTCTATTTGTTACACCTAAGATTCAAATATTCATTCTAAAGAAAAACACTTCATTATTTTGGCTCTTCTCTACATTCACATGTTGCTATACATATTAAAGTATAACTATGTTTGGTCTTATTATTTTAACTCAGGTTTAAAACCTCAAAACCAAGGGCGCGTGGGTGGCTCAGTCATTAAGCGTCTGCCTTCAGCTCAGGTCATGATCCCAGGGTCCTGGGATGGAGCCCCGCATCGGGCTCCCTGCTCTGCGGGAAGCCTACTTCTCCCTCTCCCACTCCCCCTGCTTATGTTCCCTATCTCGCTGTGTCTCTCTCTGTCAAATAAATAAATAAAATATTTAAAAAAAAGAAACCCTTAAAAAAATAAAAATTAAAAAAATAAAATAAAACCTCAAAACCAGCCATCCACATCCAACAAGATGACATAACATCTGTAATTATTAATGCACCTAACACAGGAGCACCTAAACATATAAACCAAATGTCAACAGACCTAACGGGAGAAACAGACAGCAATGCAATAATAGTATAGAGAAGTTTAATACCCTACTTTCATCAATAGATAGATTATTCAGACAGAAAATCAATAAGGAAACATTGGACCAGATGGACTTAACAGATATATACAGAACATTCCATCCAAAAGTAATAGAATATACATTCTTCTGTGGTACACATGGAACAGAATAAATGATGTGGTAGGT
The DNA here is from genome assembly GCF_009762305.2 of Zalophus californianus. Classification (NCBI taxonomy): domain Eukaryota; kingdom Metazoa; phylum Chordata; class Mammalia; order Carnivora; family Otariidae; genus Zalophus; species Zalophus californianus. The sequence continues at coordinate 42,418,985 of NC_045598.1, read as the reverse complement.
CACAAAACAAGTCTTAATAAATTTAAGAAGACTGAAATCATCAAGCATCTTTTCCAACCATAGTATAAAACTAGAAATCAATTACAAGAAGAAAGCTAGAAAATTCACAAATATGTGGAAATTAAACAACACGCTACTGAACAACCACTGGGTCAAAGAAATAAAAAATCAAAAAAATCTTAAGATGAATAAAAATGGAAATACAACATACCAAAATTTACAGGATGCAGCAAAAGCAGTTCTAAGGGGGAAGTTCATAATGATAAACTCCTACACTGAGAAACAAGATCTCAATAAAAACCACACAAAAACAAACAAAACATTTAACTTTACACCTTAAGGAACAAGAAAAAGACACACAAACTAGGCCCAAAGTTAGTAGAGAGAAGAAAATAACAAAGATCAGGTTGGAAATAAATGAGAGTAAAAAGCAAACAGAAAAGATCAGTGAAACTCAAGGCCGGTTTTTAGAGAAGACAAAATGTCCATGCCTTATTTTCTCTCTCACCACTTCTTCTCCATTAATTCAATTAAACATAATTATATCTTATCACACTATCCTCCATTTATCTTAACTTCCTGCCAATTTTTCATCTTTTTTCTAAAAGATAAGAATACTTTTTAGAGTGTATTTTAGATAATTCTTTTTTTTTAAAGATTTTATTTATTTATTTGACAGAGAGAGACACAGCGAGAGAAGGAACACAAGCAGGGGGAGTGGGAGAGGGAGAAGCAGGGAGCCCGATGTGGGGCTCGATCCCAGGACCCCAGGATCATGACCTGAGCCGAAGGCAAATGCCCAACGACTGAGCCACCCAGGCGCCCCTAGATAATTATTTCTAATCTAGTCCAGTTTCACTAATTTTCTTTTTAGTTATGGGTAATCTGCTATTAAACCTATCTTCTGATTTCTTGATTTTAATTATTTTTCTTTTCTATAAACTCTATTTTTTTCATGCCTATAATGTCCCTTTTCACAGTGTCCCTATGCCCGTAGGATATTTCCAAGTTTGTCTTTTATTTCTTCAAACTTGGTAAGTGCATCTAAATCTGTATTCAATAAATCCAGTTTCTGAGGTCTTCAGAGATCACTTTTTACTGTGCCTTCTTTCTCCTGGTGCTCAGTTATGGTGCCCTGTTTCTTTAATGCCTGGTTATCTTAGACTGTGTGTCTTAGAAAATTACTTGAAGAGTTCTCAAAGCCTCCAAAAGAAAACGCTCCCAAAGCAAATTCACACTTGTGTCTGTTAAGTGCCTTCTGGAACCAATTTAGACTCGATTCAAGGTTTGAGGTTTCTTTGACTGCCCTGTAATAAGAATTTTGGTAGCAATCTCAATGAGGAATAGCTTATGGTTTATTAATTATCAATGAAAGGTTTTTCTGGGGGATTTCTTTCCTTCTCTTTTCTCCCTTGTTCTGCTCAGTGCCACGTCAATTCTCCTTGTAATCTCATGAAAATGGAGAAAAGAGGACATAGGCGACGGGACAGTTTTTCTTTGGGTTCACCCTGACCCAAAGGGTTTATTCCCACAGAGCCCGTATTTTATTGTGGGGAGTGGTTATTACACTTCTGATCATAGGAAGACCTGAATTTTGACTACTTTCCTCTTCATTTTAGGGGGCCGTCAAAACTGAATCTCACAGCTTCCTGATGAAAAGGCATTCAAGGCAAAAGCAGCTTCAAACACTGATCTTAATTCTCTGGCATTCACCTGCAATTCCTCTTCTCTCTTTAACACTTCAATCCCTTTAGGATTTTTTGTTTAGATTCTATTCAAATATTTTAGTTGTCATCAGGAGAACTGGTTCAAATAACCTGGCTTCCCACTACCAGAATCAGAAGTCCCATACTTTAGTAATCCTCTTCAATTTGTTAAATGGAATTAATTTTTGAATTAATGACTCTCAGATTAAATAGGTAAGTCACCTCAAATTCAATTATTTGACCTCTCTGAACATCAGTTTCATCATTGACAATGTAAAGAAGCTAAACCAAATCATCTCTATGATTCTTTACTGTTCTGACATACCAGAATTTATGCATACATAGGCAATGTCACTTTTCAGATTGTGAATTCTATCAGCTCATTTAATAATTATGCCAAGTTACGCTTTATGTTGCTTATTAACAGGTTCTATTCATAGTAGTCAAACGGGAAAAGTTTTCTCACAGTGTTATAACAACTCCAGAATAACAGTAAATAAGACTCACTTTTGTTTGAATGGATCCCTTCTCCATCTTCTCAAACCCAAGAGCCAAGACACAATCTGCCATACCTTGAAAGAAAATGTAATTATTATGAAAAATTAAATTTTCAGACACCTAACAAAATACCATTAAATACTTTAAGTAATTTATATAAAATGGAAAAAGATGCTATAATCCTACAAAATGTTTAATAAGTGAAAAATTAGGGAAAGTTCTTACATGATTCTATTTCTCTTAAAGATTTTATTTATTTATTTGAGAAAAAGAGACAGAGAGACAGAGAGCATGAGCTGTGGGAAGGGGCAGCAGGAGAAAGAGAAGCAGACTTCCCACCCAGCAGGTAACCTGGTATGGGGCTCAATCCCAGAACCCTGAGATCATGACCTGAGCTGAAGGCAGATGCCTAACTGACTGAGCCCCCCAGGTGCCCTACATGATTCTAGATAAGAGGAAAAATTAGGAAAGTATTGAATTCTTCTTTTGATTCCCAATATGTTAATAAAACTTTTTATTAATATGGAGATATGGTTCAGTGAAAAGAAATATAAACAGCTAATTTTGAATTTTAAAACACTAAATAAAATTTTTAAAAAAATTTTAAAGGATCCTAATCAAAATCTTAACAGAATTACTTCTGGAGGGAGGGGATGCCTAAAAAAATGATGTTAAAGTTCAACTGAACATCAAAACAGGAATTACTAAAATTTTTCTTTTTTTTTTTTAAAGATTTTATTTATTTATTCATGAGAGACAGAGGGAGAGAGAGAGAGAGAAGCAGAGGGAGAAGCAGGCTCCCGCTGAGCAGGGAGCCCGATGCGGGACTCGATCCCAGGACCCTGGGATCATGACCTGAGCTGAAGGCAGATGCTTAACCATCTGAGCCACCCGGGCGCCCCTAAAATTTTTCTTTAAAAAAAAAGAAAAAGAAAAGAAAAAAAAGGGGTGCCTGGGTAGCTCAGTTGGTTAAGAACCTTGATCTCAGCTCAGGTCTTGATCTCAGGGTTGTGAGTTCAAGCCCCACCTTGGGCTCCATGTTGGGCATGGAGCCTACTGAAGGGAAAGAAAGAGAAGGGGAGGGGAGAAGATGGAAGGGAAGGGGAGGCAAGGGACGGGAGGGGAAGGGGAGAAGGGAAGGGAGAGGGGAGGGGAGGGGAGGGGAAGGGGGAAGAGAAAGAAAAATAAGGTGAGGGGGACAGAAGACAACAGCATTATCAAACAATAACCGTACGACCCAGCAATTGCACTACTGGGTATTTACCCCAAATATATAAATGTAGTGATCCGAAGGGGTACGTGCACCCCAACGTTTATAGGAGCAATGTCCACAATAGCCAAACTATGGAAAGAGCCAAGATGTCCATCAACAGATGAATGGATAAAGAAGATGTGGTATATATATAAAATGGAATATTATGTAGCCAACAACAACAAAAAAAAATGAAATCTTGCCATTTGCAACATGGATGGAACTAGAGGGTATTATGCTGAGTGAAATAAGTCAATCAGAGAAAGACATGTCTCATATGATCTCACTGATATGAGGAATTCTTAATCTCAGGAAACAAACTGAGGGTTGCTGGAGTGGTGGGGGGTGGGAGGGATGGGGTGGCTGGGTGATAGACATTGGGGAGGGTATGTGCTATGGTGAGCGCTGTGAATTGTATAAGTCTGTTGAATCACAGACCTGTACTTCTGAAACAAATAATACATTATATGTTTAAAAAAAAAAAAGATAGTAGGAAAGGAAAAATGAAGGGGGGTAAATCGGAGGGGGAGACGAACCATGAGAGACTATGGACTCTGAGAAACAAACTGAGGGTTCTAGAGGGGAGGGGGTGGGAGGATGGGTTAGCCTGGTGATGGGTATTAAAGAGGGCACACACTGCGTGGAGCACAGGGTGTTATACGCCAACAATGAATCATGGAACGCTACATCAAAAACTAATGATGTAATATATGGTGATTAATATAACATAATAAAATTTTTAAAAAAGACATTATAAAGCTCCAACAATTAAAACACTGAGTAGGGGCGCCTGGGTGGCTCAGTTGGTTAAGCGACTGCCTTCAGCTCAGGTCATGATCCTGGAATCCCGGGATCGAGTCCCACATCGGGCTCCCTGCTCAGCGGGGAGTCTGCTTCTCCCTCTGACCCTCTTCCCTCTCGTGCTCTCTCTCATTCTCTCTCTCTCTCAAATAAATAAATAAAAAGTCTTTAAAAAAAAAATAAAAAAAAATAAAACACTGAGTAGTAGAGTAATAATCAATAATCAAGCAGTAGAACAGAATACAGGGCCTAATAAAAGACCCTGGAATATTTGGAAATACAGAATATGCTATATACCCAGGAGAACTGAAAACATATGGCCACAAAAAATGTACATAAATATTTATGGTAGCATATTCATAATAGCCAAAAAGTAGAAACAATCCAATGCCCATTAATTGATAATTGTTTAAACATCAATTTGTCTATCCATACAATTGAATATTATTTGGTCATAAAAAAGAATGAAATAGTGATACATGCTACAACATGAATGTGGTCTATCCATACAATTGAATATTATTTGGTCATAAAAAAGAATGAAATAGTGATACATGCTACAACATGAACAATGAAAACATTATGCTAAGTGAGAGAAGCCACAAAAGGCCATATATTACATGATTCCATTCACTTAATGTTTAGAATAGGTAAATCCAGGGACAGAAAGTAGGTTAGTAGTTACCAGGGGCTTAGGAGAGGGGAAAACGGGGAGTGACTGCTAATAGGTTTAGGGTTTCTTTATTCAGTGATAAAAATGTTCTAAAACTAGATAGTGGAGGGGCACCTGAGTGGCTCAGTCGGTTAAGCGTCTGCCTTCGGCTCAGGTCATGATCTCAGGGTCCTGGGATCGAGCCCCTCATTGGGCTCCCTGCTTAGCAGGGAGCCTGCTTCTCCCTCTCCCTCTGCGCTCCACCTGCTTGTGCTCCCTCATTCTCTCTCTCTGTCAAATAAATAATAAAATCTTTAAAAAATAACAATAAAATAAAATAAAACTAGATAGTGATGATGGTTCGTAAAATCTGCAATTCTACTAAAAAAGACTGAATTGTATAGTTTCAAAAGATGAATTTTTGGTACATAAATTAGACCTCAATACGGTATAAAGCAATCCCTCTGATGGTCATGTAGAGAACTGATAAAAGAGGAGAGCAATAACCCCATATCTATTTCAGTACACTAGACAAAGAAGCGATCCTTACCACCCTGAATCAGCTGCCGGGCCATAAACAAAGCAGTAGAACCAGTAGCACAGTTATTGTTGACATTTATTATAGGAATTCCAGTCAGTCCCAAACTGTGATAGATAGACCTCTGCCCTGAGGTAGAGTCACCTGTATAGAAAAAGAAACAAAAACTATAATATCTGCAACATGGGAATTTATGAAGCTGCAATGCAACATGATACCACATTATGGGTTTTTTTTTTCAGTGTTGTGCCTTTGTGCATATAACACAGGAACAACAGTAAACTATTGACATCTTATTCAGAAACAGTTTTTGCATTAAGCATTATTTACACTCCAAATATGAAAAATCCTCAAAACACAGTATATGTGTACTTTCTTTACATGTCACACACATAGGAGAGTAGAGAAATGACCAAGTAATAGCAAACAATTCAATCTGTCTAGGACCACATGATAAAGGAAGCAATGTTTCATTTCTACTTCAGATATAAATCTTTAAAACTACATCAATTGATTAAAAGGCTGTGATTTTCTCTTCATATAAAGGTTCTACAACTTCAAAAAGTTTAAAAGATCCTGTATGGCAGGGTGTTCCAGAAAAACAGTGATCCAAGCTGAATATACATTTGACTCCCTTTCCCAAGTAACAAAATCATCAAGGCAGGACATGCTGGAGCAATGTGATGGGAACATGTGAAGGGACAGACTCTCCAGAAGTCTTCAGGGAAACAGCAAGGTTCAGGGCCTTCTTTTCCAATAAATACATTGTGCATCTCTTCGACCTAGTAAATTTGAGGATGCTCTTGATATCTTGAAATCTCAAAAAAAATAAACACAGATAAACACAAAGATTCATCTACAGTAATGCTTACTATAGCCTTTTACGATAACTAGAAATTAGAAATAATTTAAAAATGTCCAATAAATAAATAAATAAATGTCCAAGAACAGGATATCATTACAACATCCCCAAGACTAGAAAAGCATGCAGCCATGAAAAATGCTGTAAAAAGACCGGGGACATTCTAAATGTCATTTAAAAGGCAGTGGATTATATGATATATCTATTCAATGGAATTTTATGTTATCATTAAAAAAAAAGACCAAGGAAGCTCTTAACGATATAACTTGGAACAGTAGCCAAGAACTACTAAGTAAAAAAAAAAAAAAATCAAGATACAAAACAGTGAGTTTATTATGCTACCATGAGTGTAACAAAAGAAAGGGGAAAAATGAACTTACACACTCACACATACTTGGATATGTACAAATCACCTCTGCAAAGATACACTAGAAATTAGTGAAATTGGCTTTCTAAGGGAAGGGAACCATGAGACAGGGAGACAGGAATAAGAGTGGGACTCTCTATCATATAACCATCCACCATTGGCATTTTTGTACCATGCACATATTTTATCTATTCCAGAAAAAAAAAAACTTAATTGAAAAAATGTTAATGGTACTATAAAAGAAGACTTTTTTTAATCTTTTTTTTATTTAAAGATTTTATTTATTTATTTTGACAGAGAGAGAGAGAGAGAGAGGGAACACAAGCAGGGGGAGTGGGAGAGGGAGAAGCAGGCTTCCCACTGAGCAGAGAGCCCATTGTGGGGCTCGATCCCAGGACCCTGGGATCATGACCTGAGCCGAAGGCAGACGCTTAACGACTGACCCACCCAGGAGCCCCTAAAAGAAGATTTAGTGGGGAATATGGACTCTACTAAAAGAGAAAAGTAGATTACCAAAAAGTACTAGGATCCTTTTTTTTTCTTTTTTTTAAGTTTTATTTATTTAAGTAATCTCTACACCCAACATGGGGGTCAAACTCATGACCCAGCGATCAAGAGTCGCATGCTCTTCCAACTGAGCCAGCCAGGCACCCCAGGACCTTATTTTCTTTAAGAGAAAATTCGTTGTGCATGCATACTCACATGCATTCATATTCACTAAGGATAACATAAAAAAATTAATGGTAATAACTTCTGGACTGGACAATAGGGTTAAGGTGACTTTTTTCTTGTGTTTTTCTTGTGTTTCCTTATTTCTTTCTTTTTTTTACAATTAGTATATACTCTTTTCCTAGTTAGGAAAAAGTTTAATGAAAAATTTTCATTGGGGGTGCCTGGGTGGCTCAGTGGTTGAGCGTCTACCTTCGGCTCAGGTCATGATCCTGGAGTCCTGGGATTGAGCCCCACAATGGGCTCTCTGCTCAGTGGGGAGCCTGCTTCTCCCTCTCCTACTCCCCCTGCTTGTGTGCTCTCTCTCTGTCAAAGAAATAAATAAAATCTTTTTAAAAATGTATTGGATATAAAAAGTCAACGAATACAAATTTTAAGATAACAACAAAAATTTATCTTCTGAATAGTAATTATCTTTACATGGTAGAACTATGGGTAATTTTTTCTTTTTTAAAGATAAACAATGTTTTTTAATTTATCTCCTGTTTTGGCAATAAACAATGGCAAAAAACATATGTTAAACTAGGCTGACACATAAGGGAAATCTAGGAATGATGGAAATAAGACTCTGAATTCTGAGTTTGGAGGGTTAAAATTCACAAATGCCTCTGCATTGTTTATGAAGTTGCTGCTAGATTAGGTGAAACATTTTTAAAATATATAGTTTACCACATACCATAAACGTAGCCAATACATGCCTGTTCCACTACTGAATAAGGGATCTGTGCATCAGCTAAAGCCTTCTGGCCTACAAAAACAAAAGGGTTTTATCAAAGAGTGCTTTAAGTATTTGCCTTAGGTGGGTCAAAATTAAGTTTAGTTTTCCCAGAGTAGATCTGCCTCTAAATAGTCTATGCTCAATTCAAATGACAAATCCTTCATCAATTCATCTCAGATCTCTCCATTCAGAAGTAACTGTTTCTTCTGCTAAGCTACTACTTTTTTCACACCTCCTTTTTGATACTTAACATATTCTGTTCTAACTGTATACCTAACTATAAATATATTAAATCCCAAAGTCTTAAAGCTCCTTAACCTCAAGGTCCTTACTCATCTCTGTGGCTCCACTGCACATCTAAAGGACAAAGTTGGAAAGAATATCATTATTGTGGGGGGGGGAAAGGGAGACTCCCACAGAGCCCTTTGATGTCCCAGCAAATAGTTGGACAGTACATAAAATCACAGGCCACTGTTTGCCATGGTTATCTAGCTAAGAATGCCCAAGCTCTTTTCCCTTTGTCCTTCCTAATGAATCACTAGGCAATTGTCTGTATAGGTCCTTCTCCCTTGACTCAGCTTCTTTTTACGGTTCCAAGGTTCCACAATCAAGGCAGATGACACAATAAGTCCAATGTTCAAAGAGCTAAATTTTCTATATTACCTGCTTCTTTTGCCAAGTCAGGGTAGTCTCTTGAATTCTCAAGTCCAGGCTTCATGAACTAGAAATACAGAAGGAGATAATAAATAGAAGCAAATATAGTTAGATTTTTCTCACAACAGAGCACTCCAAAAATTCATTTATCAATTAATTTAAACAAAAACACACTGAGCACCTAACATGCTCCTAGACTCTGATAATAAATAATGTACAGTCGTTGCCCTTGGGGAGCTTCCAGTCCAGTGGAAAACAGGCAATTGCACTATCGTGTCCTTAAGTACAGAATAATTTGGGAAAGAAAACTACCTAGCCTCAAAATGAGGACTAGAAAGGCTTCCCAGAGGAACTGACATTTAAATTAAGTCTTTAAGAATGAGTAGGAGTTAGCCAAGTGATAGAAAAAAAATTCTAGGACAAAGACCTAGAAGCGAGAGAATATGGCTCAATCTAGGTACTGTAAACAATTTTATGTTGCAGAAGCTGAAGCACAAATAAGATTCGGCAAGTGACAGGGACAGAAAAGTAACTTAGGACCAAATGATAATAACTACTAATGCTTATTGGGCACTTACTGTGTTCTGCATTATGCTAAGCACTTCTCATGTTTTAACTTACTTAATCCTCACAATAATCCTAAAAGGTAGGTACTATTATTACCATCACTTTACAACAAGAAAGGGTACAGAGAGATTAAGTAATCTGCCCAAGGACACATAGCTAATTAAGTAGTGAAGCTGAAATTTCAGACAGTCTGGTTCTAGAGCTAATTCAAAAGGGAACTTATATGCTTTCCTATGATGTCTGGGCTTTATTCTAAAAACAATGGATTTTTCTTTTTTTCTAAAGAGACTGGGGATGCCTGGGTGGCTCAGTCGGTTAAGCGTCTGCCTTCAGCTTGGGTCATGATCCCAGAGTCCCAGGATTGAGCCCTGCATCGGACTCTCTGCTCAGGCTCCCTGCTCTCTCTGAAGTGGAGAGCCTGCTTCTTCCTCTGCCTCTGCCCCTCCCCCTGCTCTCTCTCTCTCTCTCTCTCTCTCTCGCTCACTCTCTCTCCCTCTCAAATAAATAAATAATCTTAAAAAAAAAAACAAAGAGAGAGAGATAGGGGAAAAAATGAGATACTGCTACACACCCATTAGAAGGGTCAAAATCCAAATACTGACAATACCAAATGTTAACAAGGATGTGGAGCAACAGGAAGTCTCATTCACTGCTGGTGGCAATGCAAAATGGTACAGCCACTCTGGAAGACAGTTGGGCACTTTCTTACAAAACTAAACATCCTCGGGTGCCTGGGTGGCTCAGTTGTTAAGCGTCTGCCTTCAGCTCAGATTGTGATCCCGAAGCTCTGAAATCAAGTCTCACGTCAGGCTCCCTGCTCCCCACTTGTGCACGCTCTCTCTCTCTCAAATAAATAAATAAAATCTTAAAAAAAAACACACAAAAAACTAAACATCCTCTTAACATATGATCCAGCAATTGTGCTCCTTGGTATTTATGCAAATGATTTGAAAACTTATGTCCACACAAAAACCCACACAGGGATATTTATAGGAATTTTAAATAATTGCCAAAACTTGTAAGTAACCAAAATGTCTTCAGTAGGTGAATAAACTGTGGTAATACAAACAACAGGATATTATATTATTCAGCCCCAAAAAGATATGAGCTATCAAGCCATGAAAAGACATGGAGTAATTTTAAATTCATGTTACTAAGTGAAGAGACTAATCTGAAAAGCCTACATACTGTATGATTCCAACTATATGACATTCTGAAAAAGGCAAAACTATGGCGACAGTAAAAAGATCAGTGGTTGTCAGGGGTTGAGGAAAGGGAGAGATGAATAGGCAGAGCACAGAGGATTTTTAGGGCAGTGAAACAACTCCATATGATACTATAATGGATACATGTCATTATACATTTGTCCAAACCTAGAATATTCAACACCGAGTGAACCCATCTTGAGTGATAATATGTCAGTGTAGGTTCATTGATTATAACAAATGCCCCATTTTGGTGCAGATTACTGATAGTGAATGAGGCTGGGCATGTGTGGGGGCAGGGAGCATATGTGAAGTCTACTTTCTGCTCAATTTTGCTGTAACCTAAAACCTAAAACTACTTTGAAAAATAAAGCCCTATTTTTTAAAAAAGAGTCGGGGGGTGGTGCCTGGGTGGCTCAATCAGTTAGGCATCTGCCTTCCACTCAGGTCATGATCCCGGGGTGCTGGGATGGAGTCCCGCATCAAGCTCCCTGCTCAGTGGGGAGTCTGCCTCTCCCTCTGCCCCTCCTCCACCACTCATGTGCTCTTGTGTGTGTGCGCGCATGCACACTCTCTCTCTCCCCCCTCTCTCAAATAAATAAACAAAATCTTTTAAAAAACAGAGAGAGAGACTGGGATGAAAAGACCTGCATTTTATTTATTTTTTTTAAGATTTTATTTATTTTTCAACAGAGAGAGAGACAGCGAGAGAGGGAACACAAGCAGGTGGAGTGGGAGAGGGAGAAGCAGGCTTCCCGCTGAGCAGGGAGCCTGATGTGGCTCGATCCCAGGACTCTGGGACCATGACTTGAGCCGAAGGCAGATGCTTAACGACTGAGCCACCCAAGCGCCCTGAAAAGACCTGCATTTTAGATCATTTCAGATGCAATGTGGAGAATGAATGAAGAAATAGGCTGGAGGCAGTGAGAAGGCAGATGGTTAACAACTGAGCCACCCAGGCGCCCCTAAATATTCTTATACTATTACTTCTTTAAACAATTTAAGAAATTATACCACAATCTCTAATACGGGCCAGTAAGGATTAGGTCTCTTAGACCCCCTCACATATACATTTACACTTCCCCCATCCCACTTATACAACTGAATAAGTAATTTTTTACTAAATCAGTACTCAGTGTTTACCTTATTAAGTAAATATGTCTCAACACTGGGCCAAGTTGTGTGCTATGATTACACTTCCTTTAAGGTACATTTTTTTCCCCTAGAGTTATCAACTGCCTCATTCTTAAAAGTTTTAACCTTTTGGGGGTACCTGGCTGGCTTAGTCAATAGAGCATGTAACTCTTGATCTCAGGGTTGTGAGTTCAAGCTCCACGCTGGGTGTAGAGATCACTTAAAAATAAATAAATAAGGGCGCCTGCGTGGCTCAGTTGTTAAGCGTCTGCCTTCGTTCAGCTCAGGTCATGATCCCACGGTCCTGGGATGGAGCCCCACATCGGGCTCCCTGACCAGCGGGAAGCCTGCTTCTCCCTCTCCCACTCCCCTTGCTTGTGTTCCCTCTCTTGCTGTCTCTCTCTCTCTCTCTCTCTCTCTCTGTCAAATAAATAATCTTTAATAAATAAATAAATAAGCTTTTAAAAAATAATAATAAAGGGGCGCCTGGGTGGCTCAGTCATTACGCGTCTGCCTTCGGCTCAAGTCATGATCCCAGGGTCCTGGGATCCAGCCCCGCATCGGGTTCCCTGCTCGGCAGGAAGCCTGCTTCTCCCTCTCCCACTCCCCCTGCTTGTGTTCCCTCTCTAGTTGTGTCTCTCTCTGTCAAATAAATAAATAAAATCTTAAAAAATAATGATAAATAATAATAATAATAAAAGTTTTAAGGGCGCCTGGGTGGGTCAGTTGGTTAAGCATCTGACTTCAGCTCAGGTCATGATCTCAGGGTCCTGGGATTAAGCTCTGCCTAGGATCCTAGGATTGAGCCCGCATCAGGCTCCCAGCTCAGCTTCCCCTCTCCCTCTCCCTCTGCCCCTCCCCCTGCTCATCCACTGTCTGTCTCTCTCTCTCTCTCAAATGAGTAAATAAAATCCAAAAATAAATAAATAAATAAAAATAAATAAATTAGGCATCAGCTCTTTCTGCCCACAGTTCTTGTCCCGGTGATTGAATAAAACTACCATTTTGCACCAATAAATAAATAAATAGATAAGTAAATAAATAAATGAAACTTTAAAAAATAAAAATAAAGTTTTAGCTTTGTTTAAAGTTTTTATTTAAATAATAAAAGTAAATATATATATTATCTTAATGAATTATTGTAAGGCAAACACTCTTGCCACCACTGACAAAGATTCCCTTCTCCCCTTCTACTCTAGCCAGGCTTCTCTGAGAGCTAAGCCTCTGGCTTGGCCCATAAAGACTTAAACGCTAACACAGTTTCTAATAGCTCAAGTCCACATCCCTAGGATGACCCTAGCCCTACTTAAAGTGCCTTAAGGCTACCAAAAAGAAGTTATTATTTGTTCCCACAAACACCAGAAGATAAGGTCCCTGTCTCTAACTCCCTGTGGGAAAGTAGGAGCCTAAGTTTGGATAAATGCCAGTTAGCAAACCCAGATGGCTTTCACATGGACCAAGCCCCTCTTCCCACTTTTTATAAGTTTTCACTTCCCTGACACTACTGAGCCCCAACTCACTCCCTATTCCCTCATTTTCCCTTTAAAACACCCAGTCACCTCTGTATAAATCAAAATTGAGTTGAGTTCACTCGGGACTTTTTCCCTTTCCCAATAATATATTACTGATTAAAACTTTCCTAATTACCCAATGTAAGGTAATCCTTACCTAGTGTGTGCCATTCCTTATCTTTGATACCACCACCCCCACCAAAAAACTGAACATTGCCTTCTAGCAGAAACTTCTCTAAGCACTCTTTCTCAATCTCAGTCTCCACTCCACCCCCATAGTAGTTACTATCCTCACTCCTACAGTAATCACTTTCTTGTAATATTTCATAATTTTATCATCCAAGTATGTATCTGTAGGCACTACAGTTTAGTCTTGCCCGTTTATGAAAATTTTATGATTCTTTTAATTCTTTTTTAATCTACAGGTCCTCCTCCACTACTTTGTTTTCCTCTCAATATATCTATTTCAGAACCTAGAACATTTGACCTAGAGCTTCCCCAAATAAGTGTTGCTTTAGCAAACCTGTTTCAGTTGTGTGTGTGTGTGTGTGTGTGTGTGTGTGTGTATGAGGTTGTAATATAAGATGTATTTCTTCTGTGGGTTATGAAATTATCACACATAAAATTATTAGAAAAATTAAGTGCTTAATTATTTGGTCCCAACTACAAGGGCACCAGAATGTCAAAAAAAAAAAAAAAAAGGTAACCAGAATAACTTAGAGCAATATGAAGAAATAGAAATAAAAAAAATATAGAACTTAGACTCTGCTATAGACTGAATGTCTGTGTCCTCCTAAAATTCATGTATTGAAATCTAATCCCCAATGTGATTGAATGATTGAGGTGGGGGGCTTTGGGAGGTCATAATGATGGAGCCTTTACAAATGGTATTAATACACTTATAAAAGAGACCCCAGAGAGAGACCTCACCCCTTCTGCCGTATGAGGACACAGCAAGAACACAGCTGTCCATGCTCCAGAAAGCAAGACCTCACAAGACACTGAATCTGCCAGTGCCTTGACCTCAGACTTCCCAGCCTCCAGAACTGTGAGAAATAAATATTTGTTTTTTAAGCTACCCACTCTGTTTGTATTGCTGTTATATTGCAGCCGAAACAGATGAAGTCAGATCAGTTCTTGAAATAGGTAGAATGAAAATCTATGAGAAAAGGGCATATCAGAAGGTAGGCAGCATAAGCAAAGGGACTTGGCCTGCTGTCAGCCTGGTGGTAGTGGTGATTTAGTTGTATTAAAACCTGTTGACATCCACCATAGGAATTCTAACTTATTTCCTACACTGATAATAAAACCTTATTAAGGGAACTTCAAGTTGTATCGGGAACTCAGCTATTCAAATTAAGAACCATAACACAGGAACCCAACCATTAGACATTTACCAATAGAGCTTAAAGTATTATCTAGTAAGTTTCTCCCTCTACGTCAAACCCTGTCCCAAGTTCCAAAATATCTAACCTAGAAGGAACTGGAATAAGTACATTAATAAAGCTGTTCTTCACACTCCCAATCTCTTCCCTCAATACTGTAACTAATACTGCCCACACCTCCACCTCCTAACTTGGAAAAAGAAACAAACTACTTCCCAAAGGGTTAGAAAGTTCTGTGCTTTTCTACACCGCCAATATAATCAGATATTCAACAGCCAATGGAGGACCTGACTGCATGAATGTCATACTTAAAAAGCTTTTACTGTCCACCTATATTAGAAGTCCCCTCTCCCATGAAACAATAGGATGAACTCCAAGTATCTGCTTTATAATGATTAGTTGACTTTTCTACTCACATGTTTTGATCAAAGTATGTACTCTCACCCCATTTGGTAAGATAATAAAAATTTTAAGGCTGTTTTCTCAGAAAGAGAACTTCCCCTTAGAAACTCTCTTTCACAAAGTATATCCATTTAGTACTGTCCAACTAACTAACATTCATTAGGATCTTCAGGAACCAGGCATTTTCAAGGTGTTACAGATACAGCAACAAATTAAGACATGGTACACACCTTGGAGGAGCTTACATACTAAGGAAGAATATGAACATATAAACAGAGAACTTCAGTATAACATAGTAAGTCCGGGTTTCCCCTGCTATCAAAAATATCGTGTTCCTCCGAAAACTTTCATAAACTGAAATGGCATAACATGAAGAAGCAATTACCGTTAACTTATCTGGAAATTTTCTTGAGTGTTCTTGGACCCCAGAACATAACCTCTTAGGCTTTTCTGATACCTTAGGACACATCTTGATAATGAATGCACAAAATAAATCAAGAAAAAGCACAGATGCTCACAGACACAGTTCAAAGCTATGGCAGCGTAATGCTGAGATGCTGAATGTATTTTCAGGGAAGGAGCTCGGCAGTCCCACTCTGGCAGCTGCTTGGGCTGCTCACTGCCTCAGTAACATCTCCCTGCAGAGCAAATGCTGGATGCTATTTTCAAGTTTTGCCTTTTTCTACAAGCAAAAATCCTCTTTGAATTTCAGTTAACAAAAATAGGTAGTAACCTATGCCTTTTGTGAAAGTCAAGTGGTGGAACTTGAACTTTCCAAAAGCGGGGGATAGCTGCACTGAAGCAAAGGTAAGTACAGGGCTCTGTGCGAAAGTCAGGAGGATCAAGAGACTTCTTGGGAGAAGATGAACTGGTCTTTTAAAAACACAAAGAAGTCAACCAAGTACAAGTAGTGAGAACAAGAGAAGCAAAGCAGGAGAGGCATAAAACAGAGTGTGGGGTGAAACTAACAGCAGTTTGGCATTACTAGCACATGGGAGTGGTTAGGGTGACAAGAAATGAGACTGGGGGACCCTGGCTTCCTAAGAACCAAGCAGAGTACCATTTGAGGAACAGAAAGGAGGTCAGAGGATCCAGAAAACCTGCCACTTGTGCCAAGACACTGAACATCACTGTTTCTCCTCCTCATCCTCACTTCTAACTGTAAAGGGATTCTACAGGAGAGTATTCCTGGGTGTGTAGAGCCGGGGACCGTCCCCACCCGCTTTCCTTTCCAGTGTAAGGAGGATGTTGCCTCATCAAAGGTCCACATACCTTGGGGTTCCACTCAGAATCAAAGGAAGTGTGGGCTTTACTGGGGCGTCCGTCACTAACTCTAATCCAGGGAAAAAAGGGAAGGAGGAACGGGAAAGCAATGGCCGCAGGAATAACCCCCGAACAGTACCACACTTCAGAGACAACCCTAAACTGCAACCCCTCCGAGTCGCCAAGAGCCAAGACGCCGGAGCTGAGCAGTGGGACGCCCGGGAACCCCGCCCCGTAGGAAGGGCAAACCACCGCACAGCACCTGGCCCTGACCTGGGCCCCCGTTTCCCGGTAACCTCGGGGGTCCCCCACTCCCCGGCCTCTCCCAGACAGAGAGGACCCCCGCCTCTGGGGGTCCGCGGCTCTGTTTACCTTGGTCATCCCAACCCCCACCACGAACACCCGGCGCAGAGGCCAAGGCTCTGAGGTGGCCAGAGGCATGGCTCAGGTCGTGCAGGGCGGAGGCGGGTGCAGCGGGCCCTGAAGCAGCTGACGCGAGCTTGCACAGACTGAAACAGCGGCGACGCCAGCGATCACTCAGAGCCAGGGGCGGGGCAGGAGGCGGCGAGGGGGCGGGGCAGGAGGCGGTGAGGGGGCGGGGGGAGGGCACTCGGAGGGGAGGGGGGAGAGGCTGAGAGAAAGAGAGAGGAAGGGCCCTCCGCGTGCGCAGAGGCGCCGGAAGTGGCGGAAGGGAGTGAGTAGTTCTTCTACTTCTAGCCCACCGAAGTTCTGGTCCCCGGCTCAGGAGCGGGTCGGAGAAGAAGTCCACATCAAACGTTGGAGAAAAACTTTTATAACTTAGTACAGCCATTGGGGTTTAAGTGCTCTATGATGAGAGGGAGTGTGGCCTGGAACAGCACCCGAGACTGACTTGAGAGTTGGCCTGACTGGCGTTGGCCTGAAACCAGATTCACAAAACGGTAGCCTGAGACAAATTTGTGGAGTGTTGTAATTGTTCTGTATTCTGTTAGTGTTTGTTGGTACTTAGAAGAGTCAGTGCAGGTGTTAAAACTCGTAGGGCTGTACACCAAGAGCGTGGCGAGTATTTGGTTGTCTAAAACAACCAAAAATCATTTACTAGCTATGTGACCACCTTTGTTAATCTCTGAAACTCACTCTTGTTTCGCTCCAGCAAATTATGCCCAGAAACTGAGATTTGTCTTTGCCAATAGTTTATATAGCACAGGTTCCCTGTAGGGACTCTAGTTTATAACAGTAGTAGTTCACAAGCCAGTAGCATACAGGTTAATGTCTCCTAATAAGCTAATGAAGAAATAACATACTCCCGGGGCACCTGGGTGGCTCAGCTGGATAAGCGTCTGCCTCCTGCTCAGGCCCTGATCCCCTGCATGGGGCCCTCTGCTCTGTGGGGAGCCTGCTTCTCCCTCTCCCTCTGACTGCCGCTTCCCCTACTTGGCTCCCCCCCAGTCAAATAAATAAATCTTTTTAAAAAATAAAAAAAATATATTCCAAACCAAAGATAGATTAATTACATTATAATTCCAGGCAAAAAGGAGATGAAATAAAGTCCAAGTTTAGTTGTGATGTGCTTGTCTACGAGTTGGTCCTCTGTGAATCAATCCTTCCAACTAAGCTGGGGATCAGCTGCCAGCTTCCGTTCCTTGCTGCTGGGGCACACAGCTAGCTGGCACTGTTGACCACCACCCAGAAAGACTGCCTTACCAAGGCAGGAAAAGATGTCTTTTCTCAGACCATTGTGTCTTTAACACCACTGAGGACCAAGAGTAGCCTGGCCACCACAGGAACAAATGTCTCAAGATCTTCAGAGATCTGTTTAGATCAGCAAAGAGTAGCCTTGCCCAGACCGAACATTCTCAGTAAGTCCTCATAAATTCTTGGTATTTAAAGTTTAAATGTCCATTATGTCATAGTTGCTTCTCCATATGTTCCTACCTATAAGCACCTGGTAGCACAACAGCTTGGCTGCTATCATCCTCATATGGCCTTCCAAATTCACACTTAGATCAAAACAAGTGCACTTAAGTCATAAACAAGTGGATTTGACATCTTAAACCAATACACAGTTCCCATACGTTGTTTTGTGAGGATGAAATGGTGACAGCAGCAAAACCTTTAGCATTTAATGGAAGGAATATATATGTACATGTAGGATGATTTTTATTTGCTGATTCTGAATTTACAAATTTGCCTACTCACAAAAATTTACTTATAACCCCAAAATCAGTACTTCAAGAGTTCCCGAGGTGGCCAAAAAAATTGAGTTGCCCCAGGCATCTGTTCCCAGCTGAGGTAGAACAATACCACACCCGCTGCCTTCTTGTTTCAACTCCCATGCTGCCAACAAGTGTCTGTCTCATGATATTTAGTGCTACATTTTTCATGTTTTTGTGCTTATTGTTTGTGCTTTTGCTGTTTAAAATGGCACACAAGCATAGTGCCTGGAGTACTGTCTAGTGTTCCTAAGTGCGTGAAGGGCATCATAGGGGCCAATCCTTTGATCTCTGCAGCGTCACTGTGGCAGACACCCCCCAGGAAGAAGGGAAGCTCGGGAGAGGAGACCAGGTCGCCCATCGCCCAGGTCCTCCAGCTGCATTGCCCTGCATAAGATGTTCGCCTGCATCAAGCTTGCCTGCACACCCACTCTGATTCGAGTTGGATCCAGAGTTGCATACAGACCAATTTCTCCATCAGCGTTATCTTGCCCAGAGGCTAGGACTGGAGAGATGATAGCAGGAATAGAAATTAAGTAAACCCACAAGGGCTCTATGGTATTTAATGGGGCCCAGAATGGTGTGTCTCAGTAATCCAAAGGGAGTTTCAGACCAGTGTAATCAGCAGAAACATTGATACTGCTGCCAAATTTCTTGGTGCAGTTGCTGCAACAGTGGGAGTGTCTGGTTCTGGTGCTGGTATTGGAACAGTCTTTGGCAGCCTTATCGTTGGTTATGCCAGAAACCTTTCACCGAAGTAGTAGCTGTCCTCATTGCTATCCTGGAATTTGCCTTGTCTGAAGCTATGAGTCTCTTTTGTTTGATGGTTGCTTTCTTGATTTTGTTTGCCGTGTAACAAATTATTGCTCGAAATGTTGGCATTCATATTAATTACAGATGTAATTCTGTGTATCTTACTGTGACTCCAAAAACTGTAGTATTGGTGTCATGGAAATAGATGTTATTTCCAAGGTCATTTTTTTTTTGCTATGATTTGTACTTACCTAAATTTACATCGTCACAAAGAAGAATATGCATTCAGGTAGATGCTGTACAAGTCAGAGGAGACTACAGTAGTTGCCCCATGATGAAAAAGAGCCAGTTTTTATGAGAATTCTTTTATATAGTATTCTGCACATTGTAATTTATAGTGCTTTGGGTTATTCATATAAAGGAGAAATGAGTGTTTTCAGCTTCTATGAAATATGATTAACTAAACCAATATAGTAATTGCTAAAAAAAAAGGGTATGATATGCCTTATGAAGAAAATAGGTGTTAGATAAACTTAGTTCAGACATGAATTAAGTGCTACTGGCCTTCAGTTCAATGTTAATGAATCAACAATATATACTAAATAAGGTGCCTTTAAACTGAAACATAAAACAAGAAAGGTTATGTGTTGATAGGTTGACAAAACCAGAGGCTTGCAGAAGTCTAATCCTGTATTTTTCCTAGGAGCAATGGCTCAGTATTCACTAATTTAATGTTCACAGCAACTTTTAGAACATAACTATTACAAAAAAAAGAGGGGTGTGTGTGTGTGTGTGTGTGTATAAAGATGCGCCTTCCTGCCCTAAGGGTCTGTGATAAGAGCCCCTTACAGATCTCTGTGACATAAAGCATCAGAACAACTGGAAGGGGGCACCTGGGTGGCTCTGTCATTAAGCGTCTGCCTTCAGCTCAGGTCATGATCCCGGGGTTCTGCGATGGAGCCCCACATTGGGCTCCCTACTCAGTGGGAAGCCTGCTTCTCCCTCTCCCACTCCCCCCCTGCTTGTGTTCCCTCTCTCTGTCAAATAAATAAAATCTTAAAAAAAAAAAAAGAACAACTGGAAGGTCACTCCCTCTAGGAAACCTCCTGTAATTGTTCCTAGGACTGCAAGGCCAGGGGTTCATTTAGCAGAAACTCCTTGGCTGAGGAGCCATTGGGCAGGAGGGGGAAAAGGGTAGCTATAAGACCAAAGGAAGAACTTGGGGCAAGTGAAGATGTTCTGAGGCTGAGCATGCTGCCTCTGCAGGGGGCTGAGTCCCCTGTCTCTGGGGGAAGGCACATGTTCAAATTGATGCTGACCAGTCTCAAGGATACTGCAGAAGATAGCCTTACACCAGGAGGGAAACTGAACCAAATGGACGTCGAGTTCACAGGCTATTTTCATTTTTTCAAAAAGCCTTATAGAAGTTATATGGATTATACCCACCATACCACCTCCAATAAAAACCACCATAGGTTCAAAACATCCACATCCAGACCCCATTCCCTACTGAATCAGAGCCTCTGGAAGTAGAGCTTAGGCATCAATATTTAGAACGATTCTTCCAGGTGATTCTAAGAAGCCCCCACTGTGTTAGGTAAAGAACTACTGGGCTAGGACTAGGTCAATTTAGTAAAATCCCCGGCTGCTCAGAGAAGGGGCAAAGAATCTCCCTTTCCTGCCTATCCCTAGAGCCTAGCATAAAGCAAGGCACTGAAGAGGCTTTTACTAAGTGGAGATTTCTTTCTTGAATCTCTGATTAGCCAATAAAGACAGCAATGTGATCGGCCGATAAGACAGGGTTACCAACCCAACAGAACAACAAGTGACAGGGTCCAGATTAATCATTATGTAACAAATGCTCGCCGTCCACTGGACACTGGCTTCAAAACAGAAGTCCAAGACGCTGGCCTCTGAGCCCGCCCGCTCGCCTCAGGGCCAGGCGCTGACCGGTCCTGGAGCTGGAAGTCGGGTCGCTCCCGAGGCTCTTTATAGAAGCTGATGCCCGGGTGCGTGCCAAGGGCCCACCACAGGAACTCCTGCGTGTACGGCTCCAAAGGCAGCGGGAAGGGAGGCACTAGCATCAATAGACGGCTCCATAGCGCGGGCAGACACAAGCCATCAAGCCCCTCCAGGGCCACCTCGTCTAACAACGACTCCAGAGAATCCTTTGCTACCTCAGTTTGCAGCTCCCCGGGCGCCTGGGCACCAGGACACAAAGAGCCCTCCAGCGCGCAGACGCACTAAGATCCGCAGCCCCGGGACGCGGATTGGACCTAGAGATCAGAAGAGGAGTTCCAGAGCGCTGGCGTGACATCACGCCCTTTGGGGGTGGGCTCAGTCCGCGGGGCTCCACCGCCATTGGTCTGGAACCCCGCAGTAACCAAGGGAACTGCAAACAGTGTAGGGGCTGCTTCCGGTTCGAGCCCCCGGAACCGTCCCTCGGGCAGTGATTCTCCCGTCTCTCCTGAGGCTCCCTCAGACAGAATCTTAGGCAAGAGAGCCCTGGGCCACCACTGCCTGACCCACGGTGGTCCCTGGTCAGAGGGAAAGGGAGCCCTACTGGTCCAGGATGGGAAGAAGAGGCTGGGGGCAGTGGTCAGTGGTTTGGCAACTGTGCAGAGCTGTGTTGGGGTAGGAACCCGGTACAGGCCAGGGGCTCAGGAAAGGTTGAGTGGAAAGGAGAAGTAGAAATCTGAAGGGGGATCTTGTATGTCTTCGTCGGATGTGGAACTGTGATATCTGGGAGTTGTTATGGGGGTAAGCGTCATCCTGGGGAGTGCGGTCGTCAGCTCCTGGGAAAACGGAGTTGGTTAAGGTGGGTGTGGGAAGACGAGGGCATACTCTCTCTGAGCTTTGATGTTAATAATTAGTACTGTTCGCTACCAGGAACTCTATAAGCGCTGTCAAGCAACACCTCCTTAAGCTTCTTTTAGAAAAAAGAGAAAGATTTTATTTCTTTGACACACACAGAGAGAGAGAACGAGCAGGGGGAGAGGGAGAGGGAGAAGCAGGCTGTCTGCTGAGCAGGGAGCCCGATGTGGGGCTCTATCCCAAGACCCTGAGATCATGACCTGAACCGAAGGCAGATGCTTAACTCACTGGGCCACCCTCCCCCCCCCCCCCCCGTTAAGCTTCCTAACAGCGCTTTGAGGTCAGTGGTGTTATCCTGTTTTGCAAATGAAGAAACAGGCTCAAAGAAGTTAATTTGCCCCAAATCAAATAGCCAGCAAGTGGCAGAGTGAGAAGGAAACCCAGACACTCTGTCTCTGGAACTAAATTATAGTTTGAGATTTGGAACGGGTTTCAGAAGCCCTTCATTCCAGGCGCTGCAAATGCAGATATCTGCAGGGGCAAGTCTGATGGGTTGGATTGGGTTGTAAGTGAAAATCAATTACCCTTTTGAAAGGAAGGCTCACTCAGCTCCAACCGACTTTTTTCCTCGGGCACTTCTCTAAAACAATGACAGCCAATCAGTCTGACGACCAGATGGCCAGATGCCTCCCGCGGGCCACTATTTAGGGTTCCCTGAATTGATTCATGGAATTGACCATTGAAAACAATCTAAAAATAGGCTACTCTGATCTCATTTTGAAGATAGGGGGACTAATGTCTAAACAGACTGTTACGTCTGTGTTAGAATCCAGATCATTTTTCTCATTTCACCACTGTCCCTTCCGGGAATTTGTTCCTTGTATCCACTCAATGCAGTGTGGGAAAATTTTTGTTTAATTGAACAGTACTTAAAAGACATCTGTGTCTTTTGTACTTCAGAGGTATTATAAAATGTCATTTGCAGTTTGCCTTGTGGAAAGATCAATGCAACATTGCTACAAAACAATTCTCAAATATTTTTTGATCTCAGGACACCTTTATGCTCTTACCTCAAAAGTGTTTTGTGTATATTATATCTATGATATTTACCACAACAGAAATTAAAGCAGAGAAAATCTTAAAACATTCATTTATCAGCTATTTAAGAATAACAGTAAACTTGGGGCACCTGGGTGGCTCAGTTGGTTAAGCATCCGCTTCCTGGTCATGATCTCATGGGTTTTGAGATCCAGCCCGGTGTTGGGCTCCATGCTCAGCAGAAAGTCTACTTAAGATTCTCTCCTTCTGCCCCTCCCTGCACTTGTGCACTTGCTCTCTCTCTCTCTAAATAAATCTTTAAAAAATAACAGTAACCCACTACTTCTGAATATAAATAATAATTTTAATGAAAAATAGCTATGCTCCCCCACAAAAAAAATTAGTAGGAAGAGTAGCATTATTTTACATTGTTTCAAATCTCTTCAGTATCTGTCTTGATAGAAAATAGACTCTCGTTTCTGCTTCAGCAACCAAACTGCTGTGTCTTTTGACTGATGTATATGAAGAAAGTCTGGTCTCACACAGATTTTTAGTTGCCTTTTCAAATAACTGTAGACATTCCTTTTTTTTTTTTTGACATTCTTTTTTGATACTACACTAAAACTTAGCAAGTGGTAATTTCTTGAAGGGTAGGTACAGCGTGCCATCTGAAACCATATTGATGAATTCTGTACTCTTCTACGTTAAAATCTGTTGGTTTGAGATGCCTGGGTGGCTCAGTCTGTTAAGCGGCTGCCTTCGGCCCGGGTCATGATCCCAGGGTCCTGGGATCGAGTCCCACATTGGGCTCCTTGCTCAGCAGGGAGCCTGCTTCTCCCTCTCTCTCCCTCTGCTTGTGCTCTGTCAAATAAATAAAATCTTAAAAAAAAAATCCGTTGGTTTATCTTGCCCTTTGTTCAGATATTTTACCCAAGTATGATTTTATTACATTAGGCATTGGTTATTTGGAAAATGTTAGTTTACTGAGTTAAGCAAATCTTCCAAATGTTGACATTTCAAATTCCATAATGTAATATCAAGTGGAATGTCAGTATATACTATCAAGAAAATCACATTTGTTAATATCGCCACCTATCTCATTTTTTTAGAAAAAAGTTTAACCTGCTAAACTCAAAGTAGTAGAAACAAGTTTTCATTTGGGCAAAAAATATTGTCAGTTGTTTTGTTGAAGGGACAGACTCACTTTTTTTTACATATTTGAGAAAAATGTCTGTGAAAAACCCAAGTCTGAATAACTATAGTTAGCTGTTCATTCAAGTAAAATTGGCATTCTATATGTATGTGGCTAGTTCAGCTGGTAACTCAAACACACAAGTGTTTTCTGGGATCGACGATTATACTTTGGCTTGTAGCAGAAGTGCTTGATGTGTACTTCCCATTTTGTCACACAGAATATTAAAAAGATATGTACTCATGGGATGAAATTGAATAAAATTAATTTTTACTATTTCATAAGAAAAAAAAAATAGAAGTCCATGGAAGTGGAGAGGGACTAGTAAGATAATAAAAGTTGCCATTAATGCCAAAAAGATTGGGAAAGAACATTTCCATTTTCAATGTGGAGGACTAGATAATCAAAAAATTCTCCTGCCAGGGCACCTAGGAGTTGGTTGAGGTGCTGGCTCTTGATTTTGGCTTGGATCATGATCTCAGGGTCCTGGAATCAAGCGCCACATTGGACTCCGTGCTCAGCAGGGAGTCTGCTTGAGGATTCTCTCTCCATCTCCCTCTGCCCAACCAACCCCCTGCTCACATGCACTCTCTCACTCTCTCTCAAATAAATAAATCTTTAAAAAGAATTTTTTCCTGCCAAGAAACACTCAGATATGCTGGATAAAATGCAATAAATAATTCTTTTAAATGCATACAGTATGGAGGAGGGGCGTTTTTCTTTTAATTTTATACCCATCTGTACTGTTTGAATGTTTTGACTTTGTGTATTACATTTTTAAGACCATTTGAGAGAGAGAGAGAGCATGAGCTGGGGGGGAGGGGCAGAGGGAGAAGCAGACTCCCCATTGAGCAGGGAGCCCGACATGGGGCTTGATCACAGGACTCCAGGACCCCTAAGATCATGACCTGAGCCGAAGGCAGGTGCTCAACCCACCAAGCCACCCAGGTGCCCCTGTGTATTACTTTTATTTTTACTGTATCATGTCTTTAATTTTTGTCATTGTATTTTGTTTTCATTTTACTTATTTTGGGGGTAGATAATACTCAACACATGAATCAAGATTCAGAAAGTACAAAAGGTCAAACTGCCAAAATTCTCCCTCCCACCCCTATTTCCACCCCTATTCCCAGTTTCCCAGTTCCTCTCCCTATCCTAGAAATATTTTATGTAACTACAACCAAGTAATGTTGGTTGTACATGCACACCTGAGTGGTGTGGTATCCCCCTCTATAACACACATTTTAGCTTTCTTTACATGCTATTTCACATCTTAAATTTTTCATACAACAATAGATTTTGAAGAATATATCAGTGCATAAAGAGCTGCTTGTGTGTGTGTGTGTGTGTGTGTGTGTGTGTGTGTGTGTGTGTGTTTAATAACTTCCTAGTGTTCAGTTTATGGATGTACCATACTTTATTTAACCATTCCCCTATTGGTGGATAATAAGATGATTTTCGGTGGTGCCTGGGTGGCTCAGTCGTTAAGCATCTGCCTTCAGCTCAGGTCATGATCCCAGGGTCCTGGGATCAAGTCCCTCATCAGGTTCCTTGCTCAGCAGGGAGCCTGTTTCTCCCTCTCTCTCTGTCTGCCATTCCCCCTGCTTATGTTCTCTGTCTCTGTCAAATAAATAAATAAAATCTTTAAAAAAATGATGGTTTTCAGTCTTTTGCTATTATATAGCATGCTGCAATGTGCATGTATCATTGCACACCTGTGTGGGTATGCCTATAGGTTAAATTCCTAAAAATGGAATTTGTGGGTCAAAAAGGAGATGATTTATAATTCTGATATATATTGCCAATTGCTCTCCATTAAAGACATTCCTACAGCAATGTGAGAGTATTTGCATATATTCTTTTATAACTAAAACAATAGTTTTATTTTTTTTAAGATTTTATTTATTTGACAGAGAGAGAGAGAGTGGGAGAGAGAACACAAGTAGGCAGAGTGGCAGGCAGAGGGAGAAGCACGCTCCCCGCTGAGCAGGGAGCCTGATGCAGGACTCGATCCCAGGACCCTGGGATCATGACCTGAGCTGAAGGCAGACGCTTAACCAACTGAGCCACCCAGGTGCCCCTAAAACAATAGTTTTATTTTTTTATTTATTTTTTTAAAGATTTTATTTATTTGTTCATGAGAGAGAGAGGGAGAGAGAGAGAGAAGCAGAGGGAGAAGCAGGCTCCTAAGGAGCAGGGAGCCCGATGCAGGACTCGATCCCAGGACCCTGGGATCATGCCCTGAGCCGAAGGCAGACGCTTAACCATCTGAGCCACCCAGGCGCCCTAAAACAATAGTTTCAAAAACTTATAATTCAGAAGAGATTACTGAGGAATTACTTCTGCTTAAAACCAGCAGGATTAAAAAGGACAAAAATATTATTACTGATAGCCATATTGTTATTACCACTTGTTATTACCACTGTTCCATCCCCATTGCCCCTCTGCTGATTTTCCTTGGAGTCCCAGGAACAAAAATAATGTAGAGGAAGGGGGGCACCTTGTTATTTTAAAAACCAGGCACCAGATCTCCTCTTAACAAAGAAATTCTGTGATTGGTGTATTAGTTTGCTAGTGCTGTCATAATAAAGTACTATAGATTGGGTCGCTTGAACAACAGAAATGTGTTTTTTCACCGTTCTAGAAGCCAGAAGTGTGAGACGAAGGTGGCAGCAGGGCTGATTTTGTCTGAGGCCCCCTCCACGGCTTGCAAATGGCTGTCTTCTCCCTTTGTCTTCACATGTTCTATCCTGTCTACTTATCTGTGTCCAAATCTCCACTTCTTGCAAGGACATCAGTCATACTGGATGAAGTTCTACCCTAATGACATCATTTTAACTTAATTACCTTTTCATTTTTTTTAAAGATTTTATTTATTTATTTGACAGAGAGAGAGAGAGCACAAACAGGGAACAGCAGGCAGAGGGAGAAACAGACTCCGCACTGAGCAGGGAGCCTGATGCGGGGCTCGATCCCAGGACCCTGGGATCATGACCTAAGCCGAAGGCAGACGCCTAGCCATCTGAGCCACCCAGGCGCCCCTTAATTACTTTTTAAAGACCCTATCTCCAAACACAGTCACATTGTGATATAGTAGGGAATAGGCCTTCAACATATGAATTTAGGGGGGACATAACTCAGTCCAGAACAGTGAGCATTAACCTCATTAAGTATGAGAAGTGGAGTCCCACAGTTGCTCCTCAGCCTTTCTTTCTCATGCAGTCTATTATTTAAGGAGTGAAAGAATTAGAGTTGTGTCCAGGAATATATAGTAAAGGGACACAGAGTGATGGCCAGATGAGCCATAGCAATTAATTCATTGGAAGCAAAGGCAAGGGATCAAAAATGACTAGGACTGCTATAAACCCCAATTAATATTTTAGGTCACAGAGAGGAACTTAGATTTTCCCCTTAGACCCAGGAAGGAGATGAGAACCCATTTTTGTTTAAACCTTAATGGACATAGTGATGACCCCAGCAAGCACCAATGGCTTTAAAAAGAGAAGATTTTATTTCTAGATCACCTAACAGTCCAGCCATTGGTTGGAGGTGTGGATTGTTAGTGACTTTGGGGTCATTAACAAGTGGAAGGTGGAGGAGGGAGAGTGTGCACTGAATACTCTTTAGATCCACCCAGAATGAACTAAACAGGGCAACTTCTGCACAAGCAGTTTGGGTAGATAGTGGAGCAGAAGCTAGGGACTCACATTCACAAATATTTTTTCAATCTAATTATTGAGCATAAAATTGGGATGATTGAAGCATAACTGAGCAGTGAGGGAGTGAAGTCCATGAATGCAGACAATGCCAGAATGAATAAGTGAAATGACATTTTAAAAATGAAATAACATTTATTGGGCATTTATGTAAGCAAGGTTCACACCCCCCCCATTCAGTCATCATAATACCACCATGACATAGTAACAAAGATACTCTTCACCGAACTCTAGCCACACTCCTCTGAGCCTCACCAAACTCTAGCCACACCCCTCTTCTAGGCCTCAACCTTGACCTACAAAGACTTAAACACTAATATAGTTTCTAGCAACTCCAGGCCACATTCCTAAGATGACCCTAGCCCCCCTTAAAGTGCCTGCATGAGAAATATAAGCCAGCTATAGACATTAATAAAGAGAAACTGTGAGTATATTGGTGTTGATTTTCCCTGTAAAACAGAACCAAACAAAACATTAAGTTATCAAAAAAAAAAAAAAAAAAAGAGAGAGAGAGAGAAACCTTACTAAAATGCAGTCAGGAGGCTGAAAGGCTGAGCTCAGGTGCCATACCACTGGACATCAATCACAGGAAGAATTGTCAATTATAGAGCCATCAAGAGAGGATGTACATTGTATCTCCTTCAAGAAATCCAGTAGGTCAGCAGCTCAGCGGATGAGAAACCCTGTCACCCTGAACTCTTGCTTTTCTCCAGTGGGTTTTGGTTTCAAAACAACCCCTCCCAACTTCTCTCCTCTGTTGGACTAATCTATGGTTGTATCCTGTGGCTTGTTTGTCTCAAATTGCAATTCTCTGCTATTCCCAAATAAACCTATTTTTGCTGGTAAAATAACTTTTATTTTTAAGGTCAACACTGCCAAAAGAATTTACTGCTTGTTCCAGCCAACACCTGAAGACAACCCCCCCAACCCAAACCTCCACCCCGTCTCTGTGGGAGCCTAAATTTTGGATAAGCCTCCCTTAACTGACCCAGGCAGGTTACACTTGGCCAAACGCGTTCCATGATTTTTGTAATTTTTCACTTCCCTGATTCTATTATACAGGCCTGGTTCACCCACCTCCATATTCCCTTCTTCTCCCTTTAAAACTCTCAGCCCCCTCTGTACAAATGGAAGTTTGGGCTCCTTTGGTTTAGCATCTGCCTTCCGCTCAGATCAAGATCCAGGATCGAGCCCTGCCTCGGGCTCTCTGCTCAGGAGGGGAGGCTGCTTCTCCCTCTCCCTCTGCCTGCTCTCTGCCTATTTGTCTCTCTGTCTCTCTCTCTGTGTGTGTCAAGTAAATTTAAAAAATCTTTAAAAAAAAGTTCGGGTTCAGTTCACACTGGATAGTCCCTTTTGCTGTAGTATATTTTATATTACTGAGTAAAACCCATAACCAGCCTCCCCCCTTTTTTAAAATTTTTTATGGTTATGTTAATCACCATATATTGCATCATTAGTTTTTGATGTAGTGTTCCATGATTCATTGTTTGTGCATAACACCCAGTGCTCCATGCAGAATGTGCCCTCTTTAATACCCATCACCAGGCTAACCCATCCCCCTACCCTCCTCCCCTCTAGAACCCTGTTTGTTTTTCAGAGTCCATCATCTCTCATGGTTCGTCACCGCCTCTGACTTACTCCCCCTTCATTCTTCCCCTCCTGCTATCTTCTTCTTTTTCTTTTTTCTTAACATATGTTGCATTATTTGTTTCAGAAATACAGTTCTGTGATTCAACAGTCTTGCACAATTCACAGCGCTCACCATAGCACATACCCTCCCCAATGTCTATCACCCAGCCACCCCATCCCTCCCACCCCCCACCACTCCAGCAACACTCAGTTTGTTTCCTGAGATTCAGAATTCCTCATATCAGTGAGGTCATATGATACATGTCTTTCTCTGACTGACTTATTTCACTCAGCATAACACCCTCCAGTTCCATCCATGTCGTTGCAAATCCAGCCTCCCCCTTTATCTTTGACAGTAGTCACTATTAGGATCCCCGCTTTACTGATGACAACACTGACACTTAAAGAGGTTGACATCCTTGCCCGCAGTCGCTCAGCGGAGCTGGTTGGGCTTCGCCTAGCCAGGGCTCCAAGTCTCCAAAAGGCGAGAGGCATAGAGAACCGCTTTGGGCTCTGCGCCGGGAGGTGGAGCAGTGGAGAAAACCGGCGGCCCAGCTGCGAGCTTTCCCCGGCAGTGGACGGAGTAGTGGAGGGGCTCTTGGCACCTCCCCAGCCTGCGCCCAGATGCTGCGCGCCCTGACCAGCACCCTGCGCCTTCCACGCCCCTGGAGGCCCCTTCGCACCCGCAGCTGCGCCTCCCACGGAGCTACCGGAGACCCGGAGATCCAAGTGCGCGCCCTGACCGGCCGCGACCAAGGTATAAGTGCGCTGTCCTGGGGAGCGCCCAGGAGGCGCGGGAGCCATGGCCAGCGCGCCCACGACACGCGGGAAGACAGACCAGTAAGGGGAAGGCGGGCCGCTCGCGGCCTTTGAGGATTTGATCCCCGGCTGCGGTTTCCCAATCAAGGCTCCCCAAGCCTTTCGTAAGGCCGGGGAGGTGGGTGACCACCTTGCCAGCCGCCCCGACCCCTAATTGTGGTGGGACTCTACGTCAACCAAAGTCCCTTCAGTCCCCCATTCGGTGACCTGGGGCTGTGAAGGAGGGGAGGTGAACTCGCGCAGGGATAGGATGAGGCACCAGCGACCCACCGCTTCCACCCCAGTAACTTTAAAAGGCCAGTTGTCCGTCCTGGCCTAGAGTCCTGGCTCGGTTCCAGGGGGCAGGCGGCGGAGCCAATCCCGCTGGCCAGGCAGGGCGGAGTAGGGGGGAGAGGAGAGCAGAGGATGGGGCGTCAGCGGCGCACGGCTCCTTGCGCTCTGGCCCTGCCCACGCTGGCCGACTTTTGTGCCTTTTTGAGTCAAAGAGGAAGTTCCCGCTGGTCCCTGGTGACGTGGTTTGGAGCCTATGGCCAAGAAAGAATTCTGGATGCGAATTCGGTGCAAAAAGTGGTTTTATTAAAGCGCAGGGACAGGACCCGCGGACAGAAAGTGCCCTGGGGTTGTGAGGAGTGACTGATTATATAAGATTTTCTGTCCTATGGAGGGGTGGGTAATGTTAGGGCTCCAGGAATCTATACGTTTCTGGCGATTGCTTTTTTTTTTTTAGAAATCATTAAGACAGTTGCAAACTGCTGGAGACTCAAGTCCTGCGGGACTGTGATCCCTATCAGTTAACCATTTTTTCCCCCCTTTCCTTTGTGCTGGGGCGGCCAGAAGTCCCTGAGGAATGTCACACATATTCCACCTGGGCCGGCGGGGGTTGGGGCGGAGGCTGCCGCGTGTTAGCTTGTGCTTTGCCCTCAGCTTGCCTTCTGCTCCCTCAGCAGAAAACATTTTCCGATTGCACCGGTTCTGTTGTTTTTTGGGGGGTGAGAGGAGACCAAAGTGCATGCAGTGGCGTTACTCACACGCCTCAGTCTGCTGCCTGTTACCATCAGGGCAAAGCCATTTTCTTGGCTTTACTTTCTCCCCAGTCCCAGCCCCTCTCCCTAAATTTGATGTAACATAGTTTGTGTTTTAATTTACATAGTTTTTTTTTTAAGATTTTATTTATTTATTTATTTGAGAGAGAGAGAGAGAGAGAGAGAGAAACAGCATGAGAGGGGATAGGGTCAGAGGGAGAAGCAGGCTCCCCAGTGAGCTGGGAGCCCGATGTGGGACTCGATCCCAGGACTCCGAGATCATGACCTGAGCCGAAGGCAGTCGCTTAACCAACTGAGCCAATGTACATAGATGGTGTCCTACTATACATCTTCTATTTATTTCTTCCTTTTTTCCCTGCTTGAGTCTAAGGTTTTTTTGTTTTGTTTTTGTTTGTTTTGACAACGGAGAGAAGTTTATTTTTTTAAAGATTTTATTTATTTATTTGACAGAGAGAGACACAGCGAGAGAGGGAACACAAAGTGGGGAGTGGGAGAGGGAGAAACAGGCTTCCCATGAGCAGGAAGCCTGATGTGGGACTCGATCCCAGGACTCCTGGATCATGACCTGGGCCGAAGGCAGACGCTTAACGACTGAGCCACCCAGGCGCCCCTGGAGAGAAGTCTATTAAGTGAAGATACAGAAAAAGCTCTCTGTTGACTTTCAGGGAGCAAGAATTTTCTGTCCCCTTCAAGATCTTTCTAGCTGGACTAAATTGACATGAGAATTCACACAGGAGAAAATAAAATTTAATTTTGTGTGTACAGGGAATTCACACAGAATGGAAATTCCAAAAACAGGCAAAATGAGATATATATGTCACTCTTATAAACTAAGAAGAAGAGGGTAGGGGTATGGGACTTCAGAGGGAGGGAATGCAATTCACAGGAATCTAAAAGGAGTAAATGTTTGGTAAACAAATGTTTGCTGGGCCACCCAGAAACAATAGGACATAGAGAACTTTGATCAAACAGGCCATGGAGTGCCTTGGGTGGCATAGTCAGTTAAGGAGTTAAACTTCTGAGTCTTGGTTTCAGCTCAGGCTCAGCACTCAGCAAGGAGTCTGCTTAAGACTTTCTCTCCCTCTCCCTCTGCCCCTCCCCCCTGCTTGCTCTCCCGAGCTCTCCCTCTCAAATAAATAAATCTTTTTATCTTATTACTTCTAAGATCTTTTTAAAAAAGATTTCATTTATTTGAGAGAGCGAGCACGAGTGGGGGAAGAAGCAGAAGAGGGAGAGGGAGAAGCAGACTCCTTATTGAGCAGGGAGCCCGGCTCCAGCTGAATCCCAGGACCCTGAGACCATGACCTGAGCCGAAGCCAGATGCTTAACCAACTGGCCACCCAGATGCCCCTCAAGCAAATAAATCTTAAAAAACAAACAAACAAACAAACAACAGATCTTGCTAGGTTCCTCCCGGTCTACCATACCTAGTTCATAGTAATGTAGTTATCTGTGGTGATAGCTCTCTTCCCGGATCAGATCCTCTATCTGAATTCTTTTTAGGCAGTTGTGGGGGAGGTAAAGAGTTTTTCCTGAGTCTCCTGGGTTTGATTGCTTTTTAACTCAAATAATCTTCATGCCAAAGTGACCCAAAGCAGCCTGCCCATGGCCCCTACAACTCCCACCTACATTACGTAACTACTAGCCTGTGATTTAGGCCATCCAGACATAAGTGACCCGAGGTCAGCTGCTAAGGAAATTATTAACCAGTGGCATGGTGGGTTTGGTAAGAGTGGAGATGGTGTGGTACAGACCTATCCCCACTGCAGAGGTCCCGTAAGGGCAATGTTCTCAGAATCAGGGCTCAACTAAAAACTTAAGGACCATGGCTGAGTCCTCTCTTATTTCTCCAGGACCTGACATGGAATAGTGCAAATTGAATGAAAGCCAAAGACGCCCTGTCGGGCTCCTCACAGCACCCAGCTTTAAATTCTTTCCTTCTATTGAACCCTGGAATTTTCTCTAGCATCTATGCCCTTTTCCTGCTCACTGTACCCACAAACTCTGGCTAAGCACTTATAGGAAATTATCTTTTTTCCTTTTTTGGATTTTATTTTTTTTTAATTTTTATTGTTATGTTAATCACCATATAATTACATCATTTGTTTTGGTGTACTGTTCCATGATTCATTGTTTGTTCATAACACCCAGTGCTCCATGCAGAATGTGCCCTCTTTAATACCCATCACCAGGCTAACCCATCCCCCTACCCTCCTCCCCTCTAGAACCCTGTTTGTTTTTCAGAGTCCATCATCTCTCCTGGTTCGTCTCCCCCTCTGACTTACTCCCCTTCATTCTTCCTCTCCTGCTATCTTCTTCTTTTTCTTTTTTCTTAAAATATGTTGCGTTATTTGTTTCAGAAGTACAGATCTGTGATTCAACAGTCTTGCACAATTCACAGCGCTCACCGTAGCACATACCCTCCCCAATGTCTATCACCCAGCCACCCCACCCCTCCCACCCCCAACCACTCCAGTAACACTCAGTTTGTTCCTGAGATTAATTCCTCATATCAGTGAGGTCATATGATACGTCTTTCTCTGATTGACTTATTTCACTAAGCATAACACCCTCCAGTTCCATCCACGTCATTGCAAATGGCAAGATCTCATTCCTTTTGATGGCTGCATAATATTCCATTGTGTATATATACCACATCTTCTTTATCCATTCATCTGTCAATGGACATCTTGGCTCTTTCCACAGTTTTGCTATTGTGGACTAGATTTTATTTTTAAGTACTCTGTACACCCAGTGTGGGGTTTGAACTTACAACCTCAAGATTAAGTAAGAGTCCCATGCTCTACCAACTGAGCCAGCTAGGTGTTATTTCTTTAAAGGCATTATTTCTTTAAATCCTCATAACAGCCTTTTTATTGTTTCTATTTATGGATCAGGAAATTGAAGGCCAGAAGAGTAAAGCAACTTGCCCAAGGCCAATGGCTAAGCTGTGACTTGAGCCAAGTATCCTATTTGTATTCTGCAGGGAGGAGATAAAGATGGAGAGAACAGATAGAGATGAAATATGGGAGACAGCCAGAAAGAAAGGAGACAGAACAGGAAAGTGAAGAGGAGAGAGGAAAGTTTCTATCAGTCTCAGAACGTCATGACCATGATAGTTTTCTATTGCCACATAATTACCACAAACTTTATTGCTTAAAATAATACACATTTATTATCTTATAGCTTCCGTAGGTGAGAAGTCCAAGCTAAATTTAGCCGGGTTCTCTGCTTCAGGGTTTTACTGAGCTGCAATCCAGGAGTTGGCCAGGGCTGTGGTCTCATCATAGGCTTGACTGAGGAGAGATCTGCTTCCAAGCTTCTCCTCTTGATAGAATTCACCTCCTATTGTTGTAGGACTGAAGCCCTGTTTTCTTCCTCTTGGCCTGGGGGCCATTTTCAGCTCCTGGGGGCTGCCTCTAGTTCCTTGCCACATGACCCTCTCTGTAGGCCACTAGTTTGTCTAGTGTACCCTAGCAAGACAGAGTCTTACATACATTGTATCCTAATCATGGAACTAATACCTCACCACCTCTGCCATATAACTGAACCCCAATCTTGGAAGTGACATTTTATGATCTTAGCTGCATTCTGTTGGTTAAAAGCAATTCTCCTGCCCACACTCCAGGGAAGATTATTGAGGATATGAAGATTGGGCCCCGTCTAGGGTCTGTCTGCCACAAAGACCTTGGACCTCTACACTCTGACATGGTTTTTCTCTATCTACCAGAGTTTCCCTTCCCCAAAGTTGCAGCATTTTCTTTTCTGGAGCATTAGAGCTGGAGAAGACCTTGGGCACATCTGCGTTCTGTGAGACCTCCAGGCCTGCTGAGCTCAAAGAACTTTTTGAAGGTTTCTAGGGAGGCTAAGGAACCCACCTAGTCTGAATGTTACGGTTTTCTGTCCTGAACCACAGTTCTCTAACTCCTGGCTGGAAACTCTGTCCCTTGAGAGCCCTGAAACTTTCATTGTCCCTTCCCTGTGTCACAAATCAACTCACACTGAGAATGCCATCTTAATAAATACTGCTTATTCCACAGACAAGGCTAAGAACCCTGGGATAAAATAATAAGAGGCCTTTGAAGGCTAAAGGATTGGTAAACACGGGAGGGAAAACAGCCAAGAAGGTTGAGTATTTGAGCCCTTGCCCAGAGCCAGTCTCTCTTCCCTACAACTGGCCCGTATTGTGGGGGTGAGTTGAGGCTAGAGTGGGAAGCAATGGCCAGATTGGGGAAAGGGGGCATCTTTTGGGTGGTATTAAGGAATTTGACTTAATTTTGGTGAAAAGAGAAAGGGAGGGACATGGCTGGATTTGGGTTAGAAAGAGGATTCGGACCCAAATGACGGAATGAATGTGGAGTGGGGTAGGATGAGCAAGACTGAAGGCAAGAGGGCCAGTTGGGTGATTCATGTAGTAGAAGAGAGCCCTTACCAGGTGACTGGCTGCAGAGAGGGATATTAGCCAAAAGATCTGAGATCTATTTTAGAGGCTGAATTGGTCACGGAGAATGAGTAAATTTCATGGGGGAGGAAGAGGGAGCAACGGGACAGACTCCCGGGCTGAGAGAGCACCTGCTCACAAAGGTGCAGGACAAAGACCGATCCGTGGGGTGTACAAGCTCTTCCGGTTCTGTGAGGCAGAAAGAATAAGGGGTCATTCTCTCCATTTTATAGTCAGGGAAACTGAAGCCTGGGTGTGTGTGACTTGCCTGAAGTCATGGTGCTCATGAAGGGCAGAGGTTGCCCAGAACCCCGGCTGCAGGCCTACTGGCTCACCCAAGGCTGCCCTGTCACCTGCAGGAATCACTGAGATTCTGATGAATAGACCAAGTGCCCGCAACGCCCTGGGGAACATCTTGGTCAGCGAGGTGAGAAAGGGCAGACCCCGGAGCGGGTGCGGGGGTGCTGGGCCGGCGCTGGGCTGGGAGGCTTCTGACAAGGTCTCCTCTGCAGCTGCTGGAAGCTCTGGCCCAGCTACGGGAGGACCAGCAAGTGCGTGTTCTGCTATTCAGAAGTGGAGTGAAGGGTGTGTTCTGTGCAGGTGGGTTTCCTCCCCTGCCCCTACCCCAGGGCTCAGCAAGATACCCCCAGCCTACAGGAGGTTGGGGGCTTAGGTCAGCTCTCGCATAGGACGTACTATTCCCATTTTACAGATGTGAACTCAAATATTCAGACATAAAATTCCTTGCCTAGTGTTACACAGCTATTAAGAGGCAGAACAGAATTTTAACTTGGCACCTCTGACCCCCAAATCCTTATTCTTTCTGCTACACCATGCTCTGTTCTGACCCTTCATTGAGGAAATGAGGAAACTGAGTCCAGCGACATTCACAAGGTCCGTGGCCAAGATGGGACTCTGTGCCCCTTTGCCCACCCACAAGATCTCAGTCCCTGTCACCATAGCTCTCCACCGCCCCTGGACAATTTGGTCCTCACAAGAGGACAAGCACCATGAACTTCTGTTTCAAAGACAAGAAACGTCCCATCCCCACAACAAGAAGCAAGTGAGTGAGAGGTATGCTGGGCTGAGCTAAGCACCCATGCTGGGTGATTGGGGAAGGGACAGCAGTGGTAAATGGGGAGGTGGGAAGAGGCCATGGGGCACTGTAGGAGGTCTAGGTCTGTCCCTGACTTGCTCTGGAATCCTGGGATCGCCCCTACTCCTCTCTGGCCCTCAGTTTCTCCATCTGTCATTGAGGGGTTGGAACTAATCAAAGACTTGCTAGGGCTCCCAGCTCTGACTTCCTAATCTCAGACTTGGAGAGAATATATTCACCCCCTACTCCTACCTCCAGCCCCCTGCCATCTGGCCTTAGATG
The DNA here is from genome assembly GCF_009762305.2 of Zalophus californianus. NCBI lineage: Eukaryota > Metazoa > Chordata > Mammalia > Carnivora > Otariidae > Zalophus > Zalophus californianus. The sequence goes on along the minus strand of NC_045598.1, from coordinate 42,381,726 downwards.
ACACTACTCTCACCAAGGTCCTTGCCCACCTCCATGCCACTGGGTCCTGCCCCTTGCTTCTCAGCTCTCATCTTACCTGACTGCTCAGCCTCCTTGGACCACACTGACCCCTCCTGTTAAAAAATAATGTCAGCTATTTCTCAATAAAACTGGAAAGAAATAATACATTTTAAATATTATTTTATACATTTAAAATTGTGGTAAATATATACAGTACACAGAGTTTACATTTTAACCATTTTTAAGTATAAAATTAAGTGACACTGAGTACATTCACAAGGCCATGCAACTATCACCACTGTCCAGTTCCAGAAATTTTTCATCATCCCAAACAAATCCTGTACTCATTAACCAATCTCTCCCCATTCCTCCTCCCCCAACCAGCCCCTGATAATCTCTGTTGTACTTTCTATCTCAATCAATTTGCCTATCCTAGGTACCTCATACAAGTGGAATCATGCATTTGTCCTTTTGGGTCTGGGTTCTTTTACTTAGCATAACGTCCTCAAGGTTCATCCATAGTGTAGCATGGCAGGACTTCATTCCTTTTTATGGCTGAACCATATTCCATTGTATATATACTACATTCTGTTTATCTTTTTTTTTTTAAGATTTTATTTATTTGTCAGAGAGAGCACAAGCAGGGGGAGTGAAAGGCAGAGGGAGAAGCAGGCTCCCTGCTGAGCAAAGAGCCTGATGTGGGGCTCGATCCCAACACCCTGGGATCATGACCTGAGCCAAAGGCAGATGCTTAACCAACTGAGCCACCCAGGTGCCCCTTGTTTATCTACGTTGATGGGCACCGGGTTGTTTACACCTTTTGGCTATTGTGAATAATGCTGCTATGAATCACAGCAGGCAAGTCTCTGAGTCTTTGCTTTTAATTCTTTTAGGAGTGTAACTGCTGCATATAGTAATTCTACGTATAACTTTTTGAGGACCCACCCGAGTGTTTTCCTTAGCAGCTGCATCATTTCCCGTTCCCACCAGCAATGTATCAGGGTCCTCCACACCCATGCCAGCACTTGTTTTCTGCCTCTGTTATTGTTGTTTATAATAACCATCCTAAACGGTGTGAAGCTGGTTTCTCATTGTGGATTTGACTTGCATTTCCCTAATGACAATGATGTTGAGCATCGTTTCTTGTACTTATTGACCATCTGTCTGCATCTTCTTTGCAGAAATGTCTATTCAAGTCCCTTGTCCTTTGTGGTTTTTGTTGTTGAGTTCAAGGAGTTCTTTATGTATCCTAGATTATTACTACCTTACCAGATATGCGATTTGCTAGTATTTTCTTCCATTCTGTGGGTTGTCTTTTCACTCTCTTGATAGTGTCCCTTGATGCACAAAAGTTTTTAATTCTGATGTCCAACTTACCTTTTTGTTGTTGTTGCACCTGTCCTTTTTTGACACACAACCCCCCTTTTCCTCCCTGGCTTCCTTGACCATGCTTTCCTGATGTTTCACCTTCCTGTCTGGCTGCTTCTCCTCAAGTTTCTTGGATGGATCCTTCAACAGCCTGGGATTCAGTAATGGGTCATGTCACAAAGGCTGTCACCAACCCCTCACCATCTGCAGGTGCAGACCTGAAGGAGCGGGAGCAGATGAGTGAGGCAGAAGTGGGGATCTTTGTCCAGCGGCTCCGAGGCCTGATGAATGAGATTGGTGAGGTTCTTGCAGTGGGTTGGAGGAGGGCATTCCATAGGAGTCAAATTTCACCAAGCATGCTTTCAGGCTTTGACAATTACTGTTCTTTTTGCCTGGAATTTCCCTCCTTGGCCACCTGAACTTTTTACTCATCCTTTAAGACCACCAGGAAGCTTTATCTCTAAACTTTATCAGAGCACTGATCACCCTGGGTCATCATTGCCTGTTTATAGGTCTGCCTTCCCCATGTCTATTCAGTTCTATGTTCCCAGCCCACCGAGTATAGGGCTTAACACAGAACAGAAAGGGTGGTCCCAGGGAGGCCAACAGGAAAGTGGGCTTGAACGGGGGTCACCTAGCCCATCTCCCCACTCTAGTACCCCGGCTGATTCCCCAACTTTCCCCAATAGGAAAACCTACTTCTAAGATAACCTGGCTGAGGTACCAGGTGAGGCTCCAAACCTGGGACCAATGAGGCCATTGCCCCTCCCTAGCCTTGAGTCCCTGTCCTGGTCCTGCCAGGGCCGTGCAGGCTGAGCCCTTCTTCATCTCCACAGCAGCCTTCCCTGCGCCCACCATCGCAGCTATGGACGGGTTTGCCTTGGGCGGAGGCCTGGAACTCGCCCTGGCCTGTGACCTCCGAGTGGCAGGTACTGGGCAGGAGGAGAGGTGGGGTAGGGTGAGGAGGCAAGCGTAAGTAAAACAGAGTAAGTCTGGGTGTTCTGCAAAGTGAGCCACTACTCTGGGCTTTCCAAACAGCAGCAAAACTAGAGAAAGGTGACGTGGGAGATCCAGAGAGTTTGGGTGTAAGCTGGTTCCCCTCCTGGCCCAGCCATCGACCACTGTAGCACCTGTCACCTCTCAGAACCAGCCTCCCTCATCTCAGGAATGCTTCTACCAACCCCAGAGCAACTGGCTAGAGAACAAAAAGAGGACAGAGAGGGGAGACTGAGGACAAAGATTAATTGTTCAACTTTCCAGTTCTATGCAAGCCAATTCTGTTGTGTCATGTTTTGCAAAAAGACAGTCACAGGGGCAGTTTGTCACCAGTCCAGCTACTCACAAACATACCTGGGCAGGAACATTGCCTTCTGGTTCACTGTGGCACCAGCCAAGGTTTGCATTACTTGTTCAGAGCAGTTGAGCTTTGAAGAGTGGAGGGAGGGGAAGAAAATAATTGATTGCCCTTCTAGGAGGCAGTTAGAAAAAGTCCGAGTGCTATCTGGTGCCACTCTCTTCACTTCCCCTTGCTGCTTTCTCTTGCCACTCCAGGTAGAACATTTAGAAATATGTACCTCCAGGCATAGAGGTAGCTTCTATCTACATGAGAAGGCATCAAAATACCAAGTCAGGTGATGCTCCAACTTGCTTCTCAGGGGCCCATGTTTAGGGCAACTAACTTGCAGGGTTTTGGTAGGTAGCGGAGAGAATATAAAACCCTTATAGGCAGGAGTAATGGCCATTCCCTGCGGCCACACTGTATGGTTCAGATGGCCTGTGAGGGGATTCAGGAGAAGCCTGTGGGGTGGGATGCTCCAGGAGAGCTCCTTAGAGGACACAGAACTCGGAAGGAGATGTGGACTGGAACTCAGGGAAACACAGGCTGGTGAAAAGCTGAGGGAGTAACTGGTAGGAGCAGGAGCAAGGGTCCAGTGAGACAGAGAATCCATTACCCCACTAACAGGCACTGGGCAACTTCCAAGAATCCCTTGTTACAAGCACCATTACCTCATTTGATCCTTAGCAGCTCTCTGATGAAGGCAGGAGAGGGGTAACACTATTTTTTCCACCTGTGAATGAGGCTCAGGGTGAGATTGGCCTGGATGCATACCTCCACCCCTGGGAAGTAGATGAGGGCCTGAGCCTCCTGACTTCCGTGCTAGGGCTCTTCCCAAGGCAGAGTCTGGAGAGGTCTGTTGTGGCCAGCTCATGAAGTGGTTGGCTGGAGGGCTGAGCAGAGCCTAGAGGCAGATGTCTCTTCCCTCTGGGGACTGGCACTGCAGGATAGTGTGGGTGCTTCACTCTGTTCTGTTTAAGCAGCTTCCTCAGCTGTCATGGGGCTGATCGAGACTACCCGAGGGCTCCTCCCCGGAGCAGGTAACTGTACCCACTGCACCCATCCTTCTCTTACTTAATCCCACTCTCTCCAGGTTACTTCCCTGCTTTCCTCTTTTGCCTTGTACTCTGGGCTCTGCCCTTCCATCCTCACTCAGAATCTGCTCCTCTGAGAAGTCTTGGTTGACTCCCAAACTGGGCTTCTCTGGGCTCCCACTTCCCATGTGGATTTACTAACCCTGCTCCATCCTGGCAGGAGGGACTCAGAGGCTGCCTCGATGCCTGGGGGCGGCCCTGGCAAAGGAGCTCATCTTCACAGGCCGAAGACTGAGTGGTGCACAGGCCCAAGCCCTGGGGCTGGTGAACCACGCTGTTTCCCAGAATGAGGAGGGCAACGCCGCCTACCATCGGGCACGGGAACTGGCCCAGGAGATCCTGCCCCAGGTGTGGTTGCAGCCCAGCACAGGAGGGAGGGCCTGTGCCATGGGGGAGGGAGGGGGGTGCAACTGTGGGGAGGCCAGGGGGGTATGTCCCATGGGGCCACACAAGATCCACTTATCCAGACTTATATTTATTTTATTTATTTTTTTAAAGAGTTTATTTATTTGACAGAGAGAGACACAGCAAGAGAGGGAACACAAGCAGGGGGAGTGGGAGAGGGAGAAGCAGGCCTCCCGCTGAGCAGGGAGCCCGATGCAGGGCTTGATCCCAGGACCCTGGGACAGTGACCTGGGCCGAAGGCAGACACTTAACGACTGAGCCACCCAGGCGCCCCCCAGACTTATATTTAAATTGAATTAAAAATTTAGTTTCTCCGGGCACTTGGCTGGCTCAATCAGTAGAACACACGATTCTTGATCTTAGGTTTGAGATCAAGTCCCACACTGGTGTACAGATTACTTAAAAATAAAAAAAATTTAGTTTCTCAGTTACACTTCCCCATTTCAGATGCTAATGGCGACATGTGGCTAGTGCCTACTATATTGGACAGTACTGCAATAAAATGTCCCAAAAATTAAAAAAGCAAAATTCTAAAGCAGATAAAGAACAACCAGCTTATCTTTTCAGACACACTGCAGGGTGGAGAAATTCCTGAAATGCATCATGTAAGACATGTGTTAGGACTCAGCCTACGTGTACCAGGACAGGATCTGGCTGATGGGGTCTTCAAGGACCTGGGAGCCTCTCACTGCTGGCTTCTTACTACTCTAAGAGGACCAAGAGGGATGTCCCAAGTTTCCACATGAAAGCAGCTTGAAATGGAACTAGGTTTTATAATTTATAGTAAATACTGACTTAGCCATCAGACACAATCCTATGTACTTTAAAAGTCTCTGAATTACTAGTAGAGTCCAGCTGAGTTGATTATCCCTGTTGTATCTGTGATATAACAGACCCAGAAACATTAAGTGACTTGCTCAATCAAGGTCACAAAAAAGTGATTGCAATACCAGAAAAAGACAGTACTGGTATTTGGGCTTTTATTTTGCATAATACAAAATACAATATAAAAACTGGTATTCTAAAGAGTGCAGGGGGCGCCTGGGTGGCTTAGTCATTGGGCGTCTGCCTTCAGCTCGGGTCATGGTCCCGGGGTCCTGGGATTGAGCCCTGTATCGGGCTCCCTGCTTGGTGAGCCTGCTTCTCCCTCTCCCTCTGCTGCTCCCCCTGCTTGTGCTCTCTCTCTGTCAAATAAATGAGGAGAATCTTAAAAAAAAAAAAAGAACCACTGATGTATAGTACCCTTTTAAAAAAGAGTGCAGAATATTAAACTCAAACTAAATATCAAATGCATTTCCAACACAAAAAAATTAAACATGTTACAAAATAAAGATAAAAGCTTATAAAACTGTTAACTATATATTATTTTAATATTAACAGATGAAAGTATTTTAATTAATCACTAAAGTATTTTATTTCAGAAAAAATCTGTCTCCCTTAAGTTTATATAATCCTTCTTGTTCTAACTTTGAGGTCTTCTCCGAGGGTAAAGATTGTAACTTTTAAAAATTAATAGTGAGTTCGGTCTAAAAGAAAGCATGTGTCTTTTCTTTTTTCTTCATCATATACAAATGGAATCTGATGCTGTTACCTAGACCATTTTAATGCTGTCAGGTTTCTGTTACACTTGAGCAAAAAGTCTCTGAACCAACACAAAACTCTTGAGTGACTCAAGGTAGCACATGGCTGACTGCACTTCCACAGGCGGGCGCGGAAGGGGGGCGGTGGCTATAGCAAGCAAGACTTGGGGACTGTGGGGTTTGTCTTTTTGCATGAACTGAATGCAAGAGGACTTAGATTTCAGATTTTTTAATATACTGAAGCAATGGTATCCTATTAATATAATTACTAGTATTTCAGTACTTAAAAGTAGCTTTGTATACCAAGACAACAGCTTACCAAAAATTAGTTGTACATTCACTAATCCCAATCTTTAATTCCTGGCAGAGTTATTGGGTGCCAAGAATGAGAGGGTTCCTGGATGGGGTGAGTGTTGGGGATGGTGTGGTAGTTAGCTGTTCTCTAGTGGATAAACCACCAAGACTAGGGAGCCAAATGGTATATATATATATATCCACACACTCAGGAAAAAAATATTATATTTTCAGCACATACACACATACCATATCTATATAGTTTTTACTTTTCTTTGGTGAGAAATCAGTTTATTAGGTAGTTACCTAAATAATAACGCATATTCATGACAAGCAAAACAAATAGAACAGAAGAATATAAGGGCATAAAGAAAAATCAAAAATAGGGTCGGGTGCCTGGGTGGCTCAGTTAAGCATCTGCCTTTAGCTCAGGTCATGATCCCAGGGTCCTGAGATTGAGTCCCACATTGGGTTCCCTGCTCTGCAGGGAGTCTGCTTCTCCCTCTGCTCCCTCCACCCCGGCTTGTGCTCATTCTCTCTCTCAAATAAATAAATTCTTAAAAAAAAAAAAAAAAAGTAGGGTGACCCAGGTGATCTTGTCTTCCTAAGGCTGTCCCAGTTAAAAGTGAAAGTCCCATATCCTGATAACTCTCAGTTCCTGGCAAACCAGGATACGTGGTCACCAAAACAGCTCTCAATTCCCCAATCCCTCTCCCCAGAGATGACCACTGTTTTATTTTTTTTTTGAGATGACCACTGTCAACTTACACACTCTTCCAGAAATTTTCATTGTATATATAAGAATATATATTATGCACATATACTCACATATCTAAACAACTCTGAATTCCTTTTAAGATGGTTTGGGGGACAAGGAACACACCTTTAGAGGCTAATCCAGTTCTAAGAGACATTTGAAAAACATGAAATTAAAATACACATAGTAAAGAATTCAAACAGTTTGGAAAAGTATAAAACAAAAAGTGAAGTTCTCCATTCTCCTCTTCCCAAAGGCATGTCATGCCAACATCTTTTACACAAACGAGATAACAATATACTTAGTATGCACCTTCATTTTTTTCACCCAGTATTTTGGAGTTTCCCATTTCAGCACATACTACCGACCTCATTCTTTTAAATAACTGCACACTTTTTCATTCACAGTACAGATGTGCCATCATTACTTAATCAGTACTCTAATAATGAACATTTATGTTGCTTTTCGCTACTGCAAAATAGCTGGAGTGTATAACTAAACATCTTCATGTACTTCTAGAAGTACATCTATAAGGTAGATTCCTACACAGAATTACAGTATCAGGGTACATACATCCATCTAATAACATTTGCCAGTTCTTGCCAAGTTGCCTTCAGAAGCACTGTACCAATTTACTCTATTAATAATGTATGCAAATACCTATTTCCTGAATTTCAGCAATAGTGGGCATTATCAGCATTTTACGATTTACCTATTCTTAGGTGAAAGGGGGCACCTCATGGTTTTGAGCTACATTTCTTTAAGAGTAAAACTGAAAAAATCCTTATGCTTATATCCCCTTTTCTGTGAACTACCCTTGTGAATTATTTGTTAAAAAATTATGCCAGATCTTTGTAAATCAAGGACATTTGCTGGTCAGAAGTATCACAGGGTGCCTGGGGGCTCAGTTGTTGCTGAACGTTTGCCTTTGGCTTGGGTCATGATCCCAGGGTCCTGGGATCGAGCCCCACATTGGGCTCCCTGCTCGGCAGGAAGCCTGCTTCTCCCTCTCCCACTCCCCCTGCTTGTGTTCCCTCTCTCGCTGTGTCTCTGTCAAATAAATAAATAAAATCTTAAAAAATAAAAGGCATCACAAATGTATCTTCTCAGTTTTTTACTTTTGTCTTTTATTCATGGCATTTTTCCCTACAGGAGGTCATTCATGTTTATGTAGCTAGCTTTTTCATTTATAGCTTCTATGTTAACAGACTTAAAAATCTTTTTTTCTGAGAAAGTTGTACTTACAAAAACCTCAAATAATACAATACAAGCAACAGAGTAAGTAAATGCAGTCTTTGCCAGGAAGTGAGGCTGGGCATGGAGTGCCAGGCCCTGTAGCGGCACAAGTTAATTAGAAGCAAGATCAGTGAAGCAAAGGTGGCCACTTTGATGCACTTGCTTCCAAGTGGCTGTGTAAAATGGCCCCTTGGGATCTCAACCCAGGCCGGTCAGACTCCACAAAGCCCAAGTTCCTAATCTTGACCTTTTGTTTACTCTGCTGGGATGAAACCTTCTTGCAGTGGAGGCTTTTCTATCTGCCAAGATGAGAGGGGTAGGGGAACAGAGCAACGGTGGGAAAGGTGTCCAAGTGTCACTCTTTGGACAAACATGGCCAAGTGCTTCACCTCCCTGAGCCTCAATTAAAGATGGCACCATCCTTGAAGGGTGGGTAGCACCATTAGACAAGTCTGTGGGTAGGAAAACACTTTGTAAATGGTAGCATGTTATACACATTGGTGGGCTGGATTAACGACAAGAACCTCAGATAGTCAGAATTGGGAGGATCAGGGATCAGTCAGGCTTCCTTCATTATAGCTAAGAATGTCAATATGGTGGCTAACTGAACATTAAAAAAAAAAAAAGACTACCAACCAAGAAGGAGTAGGTACTAACACTAACAAAATCTAAGTCAGTAGAATAGCTGGAACTTGACCCAGACCGATCTACCTGTCCATGACTCTTCCCCCACCACGAAGCTATGTCCCTCTCTTTATTCCAAACCCCCGTCCCCCGCCAACTATCAGCACTAATTCCCTCAACCAAGCCTTTTCTTTTTTCTTTTCCCTAGGCACCCATTGCTGTGCGGCTGGGCAAAGTAGCCATTGACAGAGGAATGGAGGTAAGCAGGTTCTGGGTCAGGACTTGGGTCCACTGAAGTCAGTGTGGGGGGGGCTAGGAGGCAGTGCTTTCATACCAATGCAGGCTAAAAGCACAGCTGGAAAAACTAAAAAACGGGATTCTTCTAACAGACATTGAGTATGACCTCTCTCTTTGTGCCTTAGTTTACCCACCCATGAAATGTAAAGTTTGGCCAGATGACATTCTGAATTACATTTTATTTTCATCTCTCTCTGTTAGAGAGAAGGTAATTGAGGTCCAGAAAGGGTAAATGACTTGTCTAGGGTCATAGAGTAAGTGAGTAATAAGAACGAAGCTCTGTGTGGCTCCCAGACCATGTTCTCGGGTTTGTGCTGGTGGTAAAGGTGACCTCAAGGACAGAGCTCAGGGTGGTGTCTTGGATGCAAACTAATCCATCCTTAGACAACTTACTCATCAATTCACTCGTTACACACTGAATCTAGACCTGAGCTGAGAACTGGGACACAGAGATCAGTTAAATACGGTCACTGTCACCAAGGTGGAGAGAGGACAGATACACACAGAATCACTAATACAAGGTTAAGGATACCAAGCAGGGATGCCTGGCTGGCTTGGTCAGTAGGGCGTGCAACTCTTAATCTTGGGGTCATGGGTTCGAACCCCACACTGGGTACAGAGGTTACTTAAAAAAAGGGAAGTATCAAGAGGATACCCTGGAAGGGTGAGAGCTATGATATCGATGTGGCTAGTGGTTACTACTGGGTAGTGTTGGGTTAGAGATATTTTGTAGATTTGGGCCTTGGGAAGGATTAGGGTTTGAGAAAAAGAATGGTATGAGCAAAAGCACAGAAGTGTATAAACAAGCAACTTGACTGAATGGGAGTAAGGAATGAGTGAAACTACATAGCACAGAAGGTAGGGACAAAGGCTCTGGTGCTAGCCTGTCTGGGTTCAAAGACCTGCTTTTCCGTATACTGTTGTGACCTTTACTTTCTATGCCTGATTTCTCAGCTGTATAGTAGGGATAATAACCCTCGCTGTAAAAGTAGATGAGTTCATACACACAAGGTACTTCTCTTAGAACAGGGCTTATAAGTGGTAGGAGCAGTAAACACTGGGCAGTAGAGGCTGGAAAGTTGCCAGAGGCCCGGCCATAGAAGCCTAGGACATTATTCCTCAGGGCAACGGAAAGCCTGTGAAGTTCCCTTACCAGGAGGGCCCGGGGCATGGAGAGGCGGCCGGATGCGAAAAGGGGCCACTGGCTGTGCAAGCAAAGCTCACACTTACCCTCCTCCTCAGCTCTCCAGGCCGAGTGCCATCCTCCCCGCTGTTTTCAAAGTACCCCCACCCCTTTGTCCCAACATTGTTTTATCACTGTTACAAACGGTGTTAAACCTCTCCAGGTGGGAATTGCCTTATCATAATCATCTCTGTCCAGATGGACTAGCATACAGTAAGCCTCAGTAATACTGCACCAGACGAATCCATGAACAGTAGGGAATGGGGGTATACGCAGTAGGGTGGGCTGGCACCCAGTGCAGACGGAGGTGGCTTAAGGTCAGGCTGATCAAGGCACCACTTCTTTTTCACAGGTGGACATCTCATCAGGGATGGCCATTGAAGGAATATGCTATGCCCAGGTATGTGACCGCTGCCAGTCCACGCACACTTCCAAGCAGAGGCCAGGCCAAAGTGGGAAGACTTGTGCCATACATAACCAATTTAGTAGGTTCCTCCTAACCTGAAGAGTTAGACTCTGGACCACTCCCTCTTAGAATTAGCCTGGGGCAGTCCTAGGGAAACCACACTGCTTCTCTCTGGGACTGTTTCCCCAGCCATCTAATAGTGGTACATCCTGCCACACTAGGTGCACACAGACTCACAGAGCACACAGGTAGGTACTTGACAAAGCACCACTTCTACTCTCTGTACCAGTGGCTGCTGTAGAGGCCAGGCTGGAGTTGGGATGTCACGGCCTTGGTTATAGCCTGCAGGCTGTGTGTTCAATGAGGGTGAGGGGGCGAAGGAGGGGGAAGGAGGGGTGGGGGTGGGGGTGACCTGGGGCTGACTTATTTAGCCCTGGACTCCTGGGTGAGTCAAAAATACTAATCTCTAGAGTTTAACAAATATCCACAGTACTCTTAAACAAGGAGTCCTGGAACTTGCAGAACCTGGTGTGAACTAACTACACACCAGACTCAAAGCCAGATTTCTTACTGCAAAACTTAACTGTTTTTCTCTACTAAGCAGCCGCATATCAGACTGCTGCAGACTATCATCTCTCTGGAGGCATGTAAGCAGTGTGCAGGAGGCTAATGTGATAGGCCACGGAGCCAGAGATGTGGCCTGCCTTCCCCAGGAAACCAAGGAGGCACTGAGGCCCATACCTCTCCCTGGCCCATTACCAGAGTCAAGAGACAATGGGAAGACGTGGACTCTGACCTTGTCAGGGGGTAGACAAGTTTGAGCAAGTCTTTATTGGCCTCTGGCCCTGCAGCTCCCCGCAAAATTAATACTCTGTCTTGTTGTTTCAGAACATCCCCACTCAGGACCGCCTAGAGGGCATGGCAGCCTTCAGGGAGAAGCGGCCCCCCAGATTTGTTGGCAAGTGACTCCCATTTAACTATAAGCATGGGAGAAGCCTGCCTTCCAGGGCAGGATCCAAAAGGAAAATTTGCAGGGTGACTGTTCATCATTTCACCTCTCTGGGCTTTAGTCTCCTCACAATGACAAGGACAGATATAAAACTGGAATGGTGTTTGATACCAAGGTCCTGCCCATGCCACCTGCAGCTATATTCATAATTCCTCATCCTGGCTAGATAATCACTGGGATCAAGTTGGCTTTGGAGAATATGTCTCTCCCTACTCAAATGGTAAACTAAGGATTAAAACAGACCATCCGGGCCTTTGTATTATTGGCTCTCAGGCCTGACCTCTGCCTCTCAGTTATCGGGTGCTCACCAGAGATGGCAAAAGGTTGTAAGAACCCTCCAGTTTCTTCCTCTGTACAACAGAGAGAACACAGAAACCCTGGTAGTGGCTGAACAGGCATCAGGAATCAGACTGCAGATCCCAGCTCTCTGCCATTCATTGTGTGCCTCAGCTTCCTCATCTGCAAAATGAAACTGCTGTGAGGATTAAAAAAAAAGCCTACGCCTCATGTTCAATAAACCTGAGTTATGATTAATGTACAGTGTTTTTAATAGAACCAAATGAAATTATCACTGAGAAAACTTTTTGTGAACTCTATAGGGTGGCAGGCAATCTTCGATAGCTGAAGTACATAGCCCTCAGGAGCACTGAGAAGGGAGCATTAAGTCTGAAGGAGAGAACAAAGGAAATGGGCAGGTAACACTGGAGTGAAGCCTGAAGGTTCAACAGACATTTGTGGCAAGGAGAAGAGGGCTGAAGGGGAACAGCAAGAGTGAAGGCTAGCAAGAGGACGACACACTTAGAAATGATGGGGCCTGATAAATACATATGCACACTAGCTAGCCCTCCTCCTGGACCAAGGTAGAGAAGGCTGCATCTTACGCTGCGGCCTTATGGCTCTTCTTTGATTCATCTGAGCTTCCCGGGCCTAGGCCTGACCTAGAGACACTAAGTGAAGGGCACAGATATATACTCCCTCCCCCGCATTGTTGATATGCTGCTAAATATAAGTGTGCCCAAGGCTGGGTGCTCTTTTCCTGGAAGGAAGAGTAAGAGAAAAGTCCAGGCCATAAAACCAGAACCAACCATATTAGCTGGAACTATGCATTAGCTGTAACTACTCCAGAAAGTAACAACCTTACTGAACGTCCTTTTTCTCTTCTGTTAAATGAGGAGAATACAACTTATCTATCCCAGAGGACTGTTGTGAATGAAATGAAACTTGGAGGGGTGCCTCAGCAGGCACTAGTTCCTACCACATTCTCACAGTAGCACAAGCTAGTATCTGGTAACAGAATGTTCTAAAGTACTAGAACCCAGGTCAGGAAATGAAGACAGCCATTTGGAATTATGCAGAACCCTGAATAAGAGAAAATATGGTGCAGTTTCAGAACTGTAGAAGGAAACAGGTTACAAATGCCCTTTATCCAGTGGGACACTGGTGAGCAAGAATCTGGAATATGATTCAGAGTAAGGATAAGCCTCATTTGATTCCAAAAGATGGTATACAGTACTCCAGTTAAGAGTCTGGCCAGCTAAAAGCACAAATATCTAGTATGAAAATATGCTACTCATCAAAAAGGAATTTACTTTTGTTCTTTGGACAGATAAATGGCAAGACACATTTCGTTAGCTGTCAGTAATAAGGAAGGAATCGATACTCTGTTCCACAGAGGAGGTTTGCAAAGGACACAAACAGAAGCTTCTGCTACTGTATACTGCAGTTGAGGATGGTTCTCAAAAGCCCCTATTTTTCTTGCCTCCATTCTAGGCAAGAGCACTCTTGAAATCTATAGTAAAGTCTTTTTTCTGGCTTCCTCCTCCTCCTGGGTTGGTCACAGTCCCACTAAAATCAAAACCTTACAGGATCAAGATTTATAGTCCCTATACAATCTTCATCTAAACACGCCACTTGAAGTCCTAAATGCTACTATTTTCCACCACCACACCCACTTACATAGAATGCTATGTTCACTCAGTCTAATGTGTAAAGTTGGAGGAAGAAAGGCCAGAGGCAGATATCCAAAATTGTAAAAAAAAAAAAAAAAAGGTTATTTTTCTTCCCTCTACCCCCACAAGTGGAAGATACTTTAATATTTATTTTAAAAAAATTCCCCCCACCTTGTTCCTCCCCTCCAGTGGAGATTCTGCCTCCCAATAAGCATGTATTTCCCAGAACTTTTTCACATACTTTTCTATTAGCTTCACATAACTAGGAGTAACAACTCAGGATATTCTTTCAAACATGAAATTTAACACAAATACGAAGGTCTCCCGTTGGTCTTTCTTTCCCCTTCGTTTGACAAACCCCCCCAGTTAAGAAACCGGCCAGGGTTAGGAAAAGTAACTGGCAGGGCTGTTGAAACATAAGCTCACAGACCTTCCCACAGAGTCCGAGACTTGATTTTGCAAAACTTTTTTTTTTTTTTGATTTTGCAAAACTATTGAAGGGGTGCTCTCAGAATGATTCCAACTTGATTTGGGATTATGGCTACCATTCAAATCCAACCTTTTTGTAGCCTACAGAAAATCAACAATAAAAGGCCAGTGTGGCAACCAACTCACAAACTCCAATGACAAGTGGTTTCAACATTCAATTACTGGCAAGGCAGAAGTCCTGACACTGAGAACAGAGAGCACCTCTGAAGCCCCAGAGGTTAAGAAGGGCATTCAACACAGAAGGGGTCTCTGATAGTTCATGAAATGCATTCTGAAGTCATCTAGAATGGAGGCTGCAATCTGCTGTGCTTGGGGGTCTGCCTCACTGTGCTTCTGGATGTCACATAAAAGCTGCAATCCTTCTTCTTCAACTAACATTTTGCAGTATTTGCTGGCTGAAAGAAAATCAAAGAAACTTGGTGGACAAATTGGCATTTTAAATATTCCCAAGTCACCACATTCACTTTTTTGAAGAAAGGGTACCAAGGTTTAAGCCCCCTGACATGAGAATTAACAGATAAAATTAGTCAATTCAAAAGAAATATGTCAAAACTTAATGCTTGACTTGTGTAGTGCGATAACAAATGATTATTTTAGTATGTTTACTTCCAGACAACTCTAAGCTTCAAAATCTCTAATCCTAGCTAAAAGAATAAGAACTTCTTTTATTATATATATAATAAACATTTCAAGGTCAGGCATTATGTTGACCTAGATAACCTGAAAACACCAGATGCTGAATAAAAATGTAACAAAAATTTAAATGCATATTCATGTGTACAAAGTAAAGGATTTGTCCAGGAGCCAGATACAAAGAGCAGAGAGCACCTAAATTCATATAACTACCTAGAGTTATTCTGGGGCAGAAAGGGACTGTGAGTTTCAGTAATCCAAGAATTTAGGTTTTAACTTACGAAGTTAGAAGCAATATATATATAATAAAATATATATCAGTGCATAAAGCTGGTCCCTCAAAGGACTATACAGGAGAAGGGATAAGACAATGAAACATCTTTAAGATTGGTCTGGGCTCTAGGTGGGTACACAGGAGTGGGCTGGACAAGTCTTTCCCAAGAATTCCTAACCACAGTACTGAGTTGGTATAGGATTTGAATTTATCCTACACCTAAATGTTCTGGGAACCCTTGAGCTGAGAAGTTAACATAAAAATTAGTTCAATCCCAGAGAAACCTCTAGAGCACCTGACAGAAGCAAATACAAAATTGCTGAAGGAACATGTCTACAACGCAGCCTAGAAAAGATTCTCTTAATCAGTCCAAAAGCCAATCAGACACAGAGAGATATAATGATCTAAAAACACTGCAGTTACCAAGAATGTAGCACAAAGAAACAGACATGGAAATTGTTCTTTTAAACATTTTTAAAAAATATTTTATTTTTGAGAGAGAGAGAGTGAGCGAGAGTAAGGAAGGGGGGAGGGACAGGGACAAGCTGGCCCCACGCCCTGCACGGAGCCCCATGTGAGGCTCAATCCCACAACCCTGAGATTACTACCTGAGCGGAAATCAAGAGTCAGACATTCAACCAACTGAGCCACCCAGGCATCCCTGGGAAATTATTTTTTTTTTTAAAGATTTTATTTATTTATTTGAGAGAGAGAGAATGAGAGATAGCACGAGAGGGAAGAGGGTCAGAGGGAGAAGCAGGCCCCCCGCCGAGCAGGGAGCCCGATGCAGGACTCAGTCCCAGGACTCCAGGATCATGACCTGAGCCGAAGGCAGTTGCTTAACCAACTGAGCCACCCAGACGCCCACCCTGAAATTATTTTTTAAGTCTATAGGATGTGTAGGATAAAGTGAGAGAAGATACAAGATACTTCTGATAGACATTCCATAAGGAAAGTATAGGGAAAGGGTAATATTTTTAAATAGCTGAGAATTTTCATCAATTTTGAAAAGTTTGTGACCTGAAATCCAGAGGCCATATAACAAAAGGCTGACTAAACACAATGAACAAAGTCAAGACGATAAACTGGGAAAAAATATTTGCAAGAGTTCCTTCAAATTAAAAAGAGAAAGACCAACAAACAATAGATAAAAGGTGAATAAAGAATATCAATAGACAATTCAAGGGAAGAAAAGGACTTTTCAATATAAGATGGTTAACTGCATTTAAAATGTCAAGTGAGACTATCACTTTCACCTTAGATTGGCAAAGATCAAAAAGTTCAATTAAACATTGTTGTACGAATGTAAGGCGACTGGCAAGCTCTCATACATTGCTGGCAGGAATGAAAATTGGTAATCAATTCTCTGGAAAACAGTTTAGCAATAACTATCAAAATTATAAGTGTTCCTAACATTTTGACTCAGCAATTCTACATATTCTGCAGATGAACTCACACACATGCAAAATGATATATTTTATTTAATAAATGCTATGTACTCTGTGTGAACTAATACTATGCTATGTACAAATGCTAATACTATGAGCCAAGCAGTGTTTTAAATGCTTAAATATTAACCCACTTAATTCTCATAACAGCCCTATGAAGTAAGTATTATTTTATAGATAAGGAAACTGGGACACAGTGAGGTCAAGTAACTTGCTCAAGTTCCCACAGTTAGTAAATGGCAGAAACTGGGAACAGAGAGGATAGTCTGTTTCTAGCATCTGTCCTCCTAATTACCCACATGTGCATCTTCACCTGATATAGTGTGTAAATGTCTATTCATTGTATATGAATATGTTAATATTCACTAAAGTAGTGCTTACAATAGAAAAGACTAGAAACAGAAACAATGTCCATCTAAAGCAAACTGGATCCATATAATGAAGAAATACTAAGCAGTTTAATTCATAGTCGTCATCTGGAGTTCTGCCAGTTGCTAGCTATTTTAACTCTGGGCAAGTTACATAAGTTCTCTGTGCCTTGTTTTCTCATCTGTAACAGATGGATAATAATAATAATGATAATAATAATAATGATGATAATAATAATAATAATAATGCTACCCTCTTCTAGTTGTTGTGAAGATTAAATGAGTTAACTCATAAAGAGCTTGCAATACTGCCTGGCACAGAGAAAGTACTCAACTAAGTTCTAGTTGTTATAGTTATTGCTATATACTAAAGTCTGTTCCAGGGCCTTCTGACTGGCAAATCTGCCTGTATCTGTTCATACGCCAGCACCATTCACAATACTTTTTTTTTCTTTAAGATTTTATTTATTTATGTGCGAATGCAAGAGAGAGAGCAGTCCCCTTGCACGAGTGGGGGGAGGCAGAGGGAGAAGCAGACTCCCCACTGAGCAGGAAGCCAGACATGGGGCTCTATCCCAGGACCCTGGGATCATGACCTGAGCCTAAGGCAGACTCCTAACTGACTGAGCCACCCAGGCACCCCTCAGAATACTTTTTTACAATTTAAAGAGAAGTGTTAAGGGAGATTCCTAAAAACCATTTTTCTTGGTCAGTTCTTTCTTGATTATTCTGCCAGGTTAACTTTAGAATAATTTTCAAATCCCTTGTATCACACTCATCCACTTGAATTATAGTATATCCAAAAATTGAAAAGATCTGACATCTGTCTCTTAAAAAGTCTTTCCATCTAGGAATATAGTATGTCTCATAATCACTTCAGGTTTTTCAATTATTTCTCAATTTTCTGCATATAGGTCTCATATTTGTTAAAGTTATTTTTGGTATTTTATACTTTTGTTGGTAGCTAGTCCTTTAATTCTAAAAGTTAGCTCTTGAGTTTTTTAGCATAAAAATATAGCCTATATTTCTTTTATAACAAGAGCAATAATTTTTTACAATAATCCTTAGCAGAGAATGTAAGCCCCCAATGCCCAAAACAGCCAAATATGGAAAAACATTTAATCTGGCTGGGAAACAGCCCCTGACTCCTGATCCCCCAGCCTCCCAAAAACCATTACAAAGAGGTAGATGTATGTATTACTATAGGAAAAGTATTAGTCATGATAAACTGTTGAGTGAAAAGAGGAAGCTATAGGACATCAACACAGAATGAGCCCATTTCATTTAAAAACATTCATATTTACATATTCTATATATTAACTACGGTATGTGTATAGAAAAGTATTTGGAAGGACAGTTATAGTTATCAAATTATTAACAGTACTTGCCTGTGGAGAATAGGAGTGGAAGCCAACTTTCATTTTCTATACAGCTTGACATCAACCCCCAAATATATAATTCTACAGCATTTTAAAAAACTGTTTATTTAAATTCAGTTTAATTAACATATACATATTATTAGTTTCAGAGGTAGAATTCAGTGATTCATCAGTTGCATACAACACCCAGTGCTCATTACTTCAAGTGCCCTCTTTAATGCCCATCCCCCAGTTCATTCCCCCAATTCTGTAGCATTTTTTAAACAAAAACATTTTGCAATTTCTTTTTTAAAAGAGTTAAATACAGGGGGCGCCTGGGTGGTTCAGTTGGTTAAGCGTCTGACTCTTGATTTCAGATCAGGTCATGATCTCAGGGTCATGAGATCAAGTCCTGCGTCGGGCTCCATGCCCAATGAGGAGACTACTTGAGACTCTCTCCTCCTGCCCCTCTTCCCTCCACACCCTCTCTCTAAAATAAATAAAATCTTTAAAAAAATTAAAATAAAACAGGAGAGTTAAATTCAGTACACAGGTGAACACATTTCCAAAATTCCATCTTGAATTTAGTCTTTATACAGAAAAATAGCTGGAAAAGTATTGTTTTGGGGCGCCTGGGTGGCTCAGTTGGTTAAGCCACTGCCTTCGGCTCAGGTCATGATCCTGGAGTCCCGGGATCGAGTCCCGCATCGGGCTCCCTGCTTGGCAGGGAGTCTGCTTCTCCCTCTGACCCTCTCCCCTCTCATGTGCTCTCTCTCTCTCTCTCATTCTTTCTCTCAAATAAATAAATAAAATCTTAAAAAAAAAAAAAAAAAGAAAAGTATTGTTTTGAATACATACGGTTTTTACTGCAGACATGATACATTGCCCATAGTGCCCAGAGCTGAACTGCTGGTTGAGAGAAGTTGCCAAGGAGCGGGAAAAATGCCTTGAAGGATCTAAAAAGGCACAAAGAAGTTCATTCAAAACTCGGGCTAGTGTCAGAGATATAATAATTATTTTCAATCTTTTCCACATAGGGTCAGTTCCTCACTGAGACAGACACATTGTTGAGCATATATCAGAAGCTAATGTTTAAGAAACTGCATTTGTGTTAGATACTCTTTACATTCAATATCTCATTTCAACCTCAATCTTGCAGACTATCAGATAGCCTCATTTTACAGATGAGAAAAACTGAGTCTCAGAGATCTTCTAAAAGTGATTTTCCCAAAATCATAGAAACAGGATTTGAACACAAGGTTATTTGACTGTAATATTTTATCACTGTACCATGGCCTCTACATAGTACAATGAGGACAAGCTTTAAGAGAAGTACTACACCATCACGAGATTACCTGTAAGTCACCAATGCTGTCATCTTACAACTTGAACTTGGCCAATTCTGGATGGTTGCATACTATACAGGAAGAGAAACCGAGATTCTAGTATTGTGTTCCATAATTTTTAAAAGGCCATAATAGGCTGTTTTATGTCATTTATACTTATATGTATATGAAAAAACAAATTTTCAAAATATGGGAATGATTACCCAAATTAAGGTATCCCTACCTGCCAAAATATCAATTAGATAACCATTATATATGTAAAATATGAACAAAGTCGTGTGGAAAATAGTGCAAAAGGGGCTTCTGTTTAAAGATGCAGGATTGAGCATGCATCCATTCCTTCCCTAAATCCCATGAACAGAATAGTACAAATGGTTTAAGATAAAAGAAGGCAAACACACAAGAACAAAGCAGAAGGAAAATGGTAACTGATTTAATAGATCTAGCACTGGAGAATGTTAAAAAATGAACCAATTTGAACAGAACCCACAAGAGACTTAAACTGGCACACTCGTTACTTCAGGAAATGAGATTAGAGGTAAGATTGAAAACAGGAGGACTGATTTAAAGTGCTAAAGAATCAAGACTCCCAGATCTTCTCCCCCACTCCTAACAAAAACTTCTGGACTGGGCAACCTTGCAAACAACTGAGGGTAAGAGTACCATGATAAAAACAGAGGATGAAGTGAAAATCTAAATGATAAATGCTCAGAGTCCCCTGTCCTCAACTCTCTTCCTCTAATGGGCTTTCAGACCGTTGGAACCAAGCTTGTAATTTTCAGTCAGAAGAACAGAAGATTCTTCCTCAGGTAAATTCCAACCAGCTCAGGACAAAAGATCTGGTAACAATGACAATGACTAATCCAGATCACTCTAAGTGAAACCCACAGCTGACGAGTTCTACCCATCCACACGCAGCTTCCAAACAGCCCCACTCTTAGATATGACTGGACAGCTGAGGATCACCATATAGTTTAAGAAAATCTGTAACATAAAGGAACCAAATAGGGGGAAAAAAGCAACTTGCAGGAAGCAGAGACCTTGAAGGAAGAGAAAAACTTAAAAAAACAAACAAAAAAACTACCCAAACTAATCATTAAAACCTTTAAAGAGATAACAGATACAGCAACCATGGAAAAAGAGTACGATATTGTATAAAAAAAGCACTCAGAACAAAAAAAAGAGTTCTTAGAAATTAAAAACAGAAATATATAAATACAAAATAAATATGTAAGTATACATAATAAACATTAAAAAATGTATTATATACAAAGTATAAAGGTATATTAAATGTACATATTATAAAAATTATAATATATAAAATTACATTAAAATATAATTATATAATGAAATATAGAAGATAAAAATATAAATGCAAAATCCAATAGGAGTGGAAATTTAAAAAGATTTTTTTTAAAAAGGACAAAAAGGGAAATAGGCAAGAAAAAATTGAGTCCATGAAGGCTGACAACCCAGAAAAAAAAAGAGAAGAGGGAAGGTGGGGAGGAGGGGAGAAGAGAGAAGGGAGAAAGAAAGAAATTTCCCAGAACTAAAGGAAACAAGCTTCCAGAGCAATAAGTAGCCAACATAACAGAAAATAAACCTATATCAACGCACACTGCTGAGATTTCTAAACACTGAGGACAAAGATCTTAAAGGTCCCAAAGGAAAATGGCATGTGGCTTCTTAACAGTGATACCAAGAAAGAAAAGACAAAGAAGCCAATGGCTTAAAAATTCTGAAGGGAAAATATTCCAAAACTAAAATTCTATACCCAACCATGTGACCAATTAAACGTGAAGGAAAAATAACGGCCTTTTCAAACAGAGGTCTGAAGTTTTCTATTTCATGCATTTCGTCTTAGGAAACTACTAGATATGACCCAACAGAGGCAAAGAGGATCCCCACAATGATAGTAATGGAATATCCCAAGATGAGAGCAGTATGGCAGATACACAAATAAGCAGACCAGATGGAAGAAAACAGAAGGTTCTGAGAAAAGTCTCTGAGAAGCTGAAATGGATAGAGTATGTTTGACTATGCTGAAAGGAGATTTATACTTGGAGTATAGGAAAGGTGTGCGTAGAGACAATGAGAAAAAGAATCTTCATTTTCCAGAGAGGGAAAATGAATGAACAGACAATGCCTATTACTGCAAAGTCAAGAAGTAGTAACAGATGTTATTTAGAGATATGGAGGCAAATACCAAAAGAAATAGCCTGAAAAGGAGCTGAAAGTGGGAAAGAGAACTGGTAAAACCATATACAACTGTTTGCAATGGTAACTTTTATAAAAGAAAAATATCAGAAGGAATGTAACAAAGTGTTAACAAAGTTAGCATTGGATGGTAGGGTATAAGTGATTTAGAATATTTTCTTTATACTTTTCTATTATGTTTCCCATTTTCTACAATGAAAACATATTTCTAAAATTCTTATTATCTAGAAAAATAAGTTTCCTGCAAGGAGAGATTATTCCAGATTTTGTAAAGAGGAATGGTCCTTGTACCAGATCCTGGAGAAGAGCACTCCTCTGAAGGACATGGGACATCCAGGGCTGTTTGTCAGATGTCAGGTGGGCTATGATGCCTGCAGCAAAATAGCTGACTTCCATTTCTTTGCTATGGAGCAAGCTGCTAATATGTTTCAGCACATCTTCAGTCACCAGCTTGGAAGAGAGTTCTCTAACTTCAGCTATGTTGTTCTACAGGCCAGATGAAGCAGAAAATATCAGGGATAGAAAGGAAGACAGAATCAGACACTGGCTCCTCCCCCTCTCCTACTGCTTAGCTCAGATACAGACAGAACACTTAGTCCCATCCTCCTCCCTCTCAATTTAGCCTAATACCCCACAATCCCACCCCTTGATGATGAGGATGATCAGTAACGACAAATCACTGAGTAAGCACTTACTAAGTGCCAGGCACTGTACTAGACAAAAGTCTTTTTATCTGCCTTATCTCATTTAATCTTGTTTTAAAGCTTTATTCATTTATTTCAGAGAGTGTGAGCATGCAGAGTGGGGAGGCACAAACGGAGAGGAAGAGAGAGTCTTTTTGTTTTTTAAGATTTTATTTATTTATTTGAGAGAGAGAAAGAGAGAATGAGACAGAGAGAGAAAGCATGAGAAGGGGGAGAGTCAGAGAGAGAAGCAGACTCCCCACCAAGCAGGGAGCCCAATCCCAGGGCTCAATCCCAGGACTCCAGGATCATGACCTGAGCCAAAGGCAGGCGCTTAACAACTGAGCCACCCAGGTGCCGGAGGAAGAGACAGTCTTTTTTTTTTTTCTTAAGATTTTTATTTATTTATTTGAGAGAGAGAGAATGAGAGAGAGAGAGCACATGAGATGGGGGGAGGGTCAGAGGGAGAAGCAGACTCCCTGCCAAGCAGGGAGCCTGATGCGGGACTCGATCCAGGGACTCCAGGATCATGACCTGAGCCGAAGGCAGTCGCTTAACCAACTGAGCCACCTAGGCGCCCAGGAAGAGTCTTAAGCAGATTTCACACTGACCTTGATCCCACGACCCTGATATCACAACCTGAGCCGAAACCAAGAGTCAGACGCTCAACTGACTGTGCCCCCAGGATCCACTCAGTTAATCTTTAACACGGTTGTACAAATAAATAAGTCACTCAGCAAGACTTAACTTGTCGGTCAGTGAACTTGTCAGGTTCACACTGCTAATAACTGGTTGAACTAGAATAAAATCCAGGCCTGACTGAATACTTAAAGTTCCTCAGGGCCTACTATATGTTACATTAGCTTGAAATTTAACAGTAACAATGAAAGACAGGTGGCATTGTATTTTATATGTATTAGTTTTCTATGTTGTTGTTTAACAAACTACTGCAAACTTGGTGGCTTAAAATATTTTTTCTCTCAGTTTCATCCATGGCTTAGCTGGCCCCTCTACTCTGAGATGTCACAAAGCCACAAAGTGCTGGCTGGGCTGCATTCTCATCTGCGGGCTCCGCTAGAGGGAAACCTACTGCCAAGCTCACTCAGACTGTTGGCAAAATTCATTTCCTTACAGCTGCAAAACTGAGGGTTTCAGTTTCTTGCTGGAGGCCACCCTTAGCTCCTAGAAGCTGCTCATAGTTCCTTCCCACGTGGGCTTCTCCCTTCTCCAACCACTTATTTCATGGCAGCTTGCTTTTTCAAAGACAGTTAAGAAGAGTCTCTTTGCATACCTATTAGCAAGAAGGACTGATACAGAAGTCCCCTCTTATCTGTAGAGGACATGTTCTAAGACCCCAGTGGATATGCCTGAAACTGCAGATAGTACAAAACCCTATATATACTATGTTATGTTTTTTCTATATATACATATCTATGGTAAAGTATAATTTATAAATTAAGCACAGTAAGAGATTAACAACAATAATAATAGAACAATGGTAACAATATAATAAGTTACACAAATGTGGTCTCTCTCAAAATAACTTATTCTACTGTACTCACCCTTCTGCTTGTGATGAGATGATAAAATGCCTATATGACAAGATAAAGAGGTGGATGACATAGGCATGTGACATAGCGTTAGCCTACTACTGACTTTCTGACCATTTGTCAGAAGAAGGATCACCTGCTTCCACACTGCAAGTAACCAGAACCGTGGATGGGGGGTGTGTCTACTGTATATACATTGTAACATAATCATGGGAGTGATGTCCTATCATCTTTGCCATATTCTGTTGGTAAGAAGCAAGTCACAGTTCCTGCCCACATTTGACAGGACGGCATTACACAAAGACATGAACACCAGGAGAGAAGAATCACTGGAGGTCACTTTAGGGTCTGCCTACCACTGAGATTAAAAACAAAGGTTTAGAAGTGAAACACATAGTTAAATTGAACACAGCAGTTATTGTTCCTTCTGAAGTAGCTTTCAGAAAAGTATACCCTAGAAACTAGTATGTTAAAAACAAGCATACGGCGCCATGCAGAAAACTGCATTGTTCTGAGCTCACTTCCCCCAGTTTTTCACAAGACCAGCTATACCCTATTGATTTCAGCAGAAACTGCACTATTCTGAGATTTACCCATTTTTCCCCAAAGCCAGCTATACATATCCTCACCAGTAGCAGGATTTCAACATTAAGTTGATCAGATGGAAGCCCTGAACAAGGAGAGACAACACAATAGCATCCTTAGCATAACTGAGGACACCTTAGGTGAATCTCAAGATTTCTCTTGTAAGCCTGGCAGAGGCTACTTTTCTAGCAGCTTTTTCATTTCAAGAGTCTATAAACAAAATGTTGAGAAGATGCAAGCTACAGAAGAATATGGGTCTTCTTCATTCAGAAAAAGGAAGGAAAGGGGGCAACCTCATAAATCCTCAGCATTCTGAGAGGCTCTCAGAAAAAAAGCAAAAGATCTTTTAGAATAGGTTAGCTGAGGGGCACCTGGGTGGCTCAGTTGGTTAAGATCCAACTCTTGGTTTTGGCTCAGGTCATGATCTCATAGGTCATGGGATCCAGCCCTGTTTCAGGCTCTGTGCTCAGCGGGGAGTCTACTTGAGATTCTCTCTCTCTCTCCTCTCCCTCTGTCTCTCCCCTTGCTCTCTAAAATAAATAAATAAATCTTAAAAAAAAAAAAGGTTAGCTAATAGTAGGACACTTAACATTATATAGCATATATGAGGCTCCAATCCACCTTTCTGGCCTTATTTCCTATTGCTTTTCTTCTTCCTACCATCTCCCAAAATTCTAGATATTCTGTATTACAGTGTCCCTCAAATGATTACATTTTCTCATCTTCCCTAGCCAAAAGACCTTTGTCTCCTGCTTCTTTGGTCCCTCTTTTCTACTTTTCTATACCTTCCAGATTTCCAATATTAATCATTTAATCCTCTCTACTCTGTTCCAAGTCCTATATGTGCTAGGGATACAAAGGAAAAGATATAGTCCCTGCTTTCAAGGGAGGCATGATCTAGAATCAAAAGCTCCCATGAGACTTTGTGTTTCTTTTCTAGCACTTACCATAGTCAATCTTAAATTGGAAAGCTATTTGTATACCTAACACCACCTCCCACATGTTATAAGACCATCAGCTTGATACATTTTACGCACGGCAAACTGAAGGGACTTATAGTATATCTTCATTACTTTCTGTAAATCTTCACATTTATCTTTTGGAAACAAAGAAATTTCTCAGTTATGGATATCCTGATTGAGAGGTAGTATAACAGTATAAGCAAATAAATTTGTTTTCTTTTTTTTTTTTAAGATTTATTTATTTATTTTAAGGGGTGCGGGGGTGGGGAGGGGCAGAGGGAGAGGGAGAGAGAAACTTAAGCAGACTCCACGTTGAGCATGGAACCCGACACTGAGCTTGATTTCATAGCCCTGAGATCAAGACCTGAACCAAAGAGTTGGACACTTCACTGACTGCACTACCCAGGTGCCCCAAAGAAATTTCCAAACAACTGACTGCCTTGATAAAAAGGAAGTATAATAAAGTGGTTAATATCAGAAAGTCTAGGCCAGACTGCCTGAGTTTGAATTCTGATTCTGCCTCCTACTACCTAGGTAACATAGGGTAAATGGCACTTCTGTACCTCAGAGATTCTGTGTCTATAAAATGTAACTAACAATGTGTGGTAGAGTACAGAACATGGCACAATTTTTCCTATCCCTGTTTGACTTAGCCATGTGACTTCCCTGCTTCTCCCATCAAGGGGTGGTCACCTCCTTTAATCTGGGCTTAACCATGGGCATATAATAAGAAATATACATTTTGTCATTGTCCCAAATTCTTGAAATCCCTTGGATTTCTTTTTTTTTTTTTTTTTAAGATTTTATTTATTTATTTGACAGAGAGAGACACAGTGAGAGAGGGAACACAAGCAGGGTGAGTGGGAGAGGGAGAACAGGCCTCCCGTGGAGCAAGGAGCCCGATATGGGGCTCGATCCCAGAACCCTGGGATCATGACCCGAGCTGAAGGCAGACGCTCAACGACTGAGCCACCCAGGCGCCCCGAAATCCCTTGGATTTCTTAAGTCCCTTGGAATTTCCCAAGTGATAGGAGCGTCTTTGTTCTAATGAGGCAACTCTTGTCAGGCACCTAAACAGCTCAGGATGAGGACTGGTTGCCAAAAAAACCACCTTAATTAGAAGCCTGGGCTTTAAGCCCCACCCTATAACTGCTGGGGGATGGGAGAGGAGCTGAAGACTGAATTAATAATCAATTGTGCCTATGTGATGAAACCTCCATAAAAAATCCTAACTGATGGGTTTGGAGAACTTCTCAGTTGATGAACACATCAAGGTGCTGGGACATGGTGTACCCAGAGAGAGTATGGAAGCTCTGCATGTACCCATCCTTCCTGCCCCATACACTTCTTCCATTTCAATGTTCCTCAGTTGTATTCTTTATAATAAACTGATAATAGCAAGTAAAGTGTGCCTTCCTGAGTTCTGTGAGCCATTCAACAAATTATCAACCTGAGGAGGGGGTTGTGGAAACCCTTACTTTACAGCCAGTCAGTCAGAAGTACGGGTGGCCCAAGACTTAATGACTGGCAACTGAAGTGGGCGCAGTCTCATGCAACTGAGCCCTTTAACTTGGGGGATCTGATGATAACTCCAGGCACTCAATATAAGAACTGAATTGAACTGAACTGTAGGATATCCAGTTGCTACTGGAGAGTTGGAGAAGTGATTACTAGGAAATACCCCAGACCACCTAACGTGCTTTGCCCAATGAGACATTAGAAAATGTAACATAAGCAGAGGTTTAAGAAGCACTTATATAGTGGGACTTGCCTTCTACTGCTACCCTGAAACTGCCAAATAGAGAAGCCCATGGAGATACAAGTCCTAACTAACAACTTGCACCAACTGTCACAGCAAGAGTCAAGCCATCTTAGAGCATCTAGCTCTAGCCCTAGGTGACACCACCAGGTGTCAGCAGCAACATGAGTAACTCCACATGAGACCAGAAGAACTGTACAGCTGGGTTCAATGTGCTGACCCACAGATTCGAAAGTAAATAAAATGGCTATTGTTTTAGCTGTAGTTTGTTCACAGCAACAGATGACTGATATGGTATTACTTTATAGGGAATCATGTGAAGATTAAATGAGTTAATACACAGAAATTCCTTATAAAAGTGCCTAGCATATAGTAGGTGCTACATAAGTGTTAGTTTTATTTACTTTTTTATTTTAGTAATTAGAATTAACTGAAAACAAGACATCTTACCCAAAGACCAAGTACTTTGCTTTGTATTGCTGACTCTGAAAAAGTCTGTCAAAAGAATATACAAGTTACTTTATCATGAAGAAAAGAACTTTACATACGAACTCAATCCTGTCTTCCCACCTCCAAGACTTGGATAAAGGTTGTCAATCCTTGATTTTCCATAAAGTGATTGCAGGCAGCTGGAGACTCATCTGTAAGATTCCAAAGTGCTTTCAAAGTAAACAAGAGGGTGACGTCATCTAAATTCTCAGTAGTCTTTTGTTTTACTATTGCTAGAAGTTCCTAAAAACCAAAGAGACAAAAAGTTAAATGCCCCTGTGACTGACTTGATTACAATATAAGAAAAGCAACAGTTGTTATGCCACTTAATAGCTTTGTGATCCATTTTTTCTCTGAGTTACACCTAACTCCTAAGGTTTTTATGAGGATTAAAGGGGGGAAAAAAAGTTTTATGAGCACTTAACCTAGTTCTTGGTCCTTGTTAATAAGACTCATAATCAAGTACATATTAACTATTCCATTATTCATTTACTGAGAATGTTTAGTAACACCTGGAAATCAAGCACTTATTCAGGTAAGTGACACAGATTAAAAAAATAGTTGGTTTTTCTCATCTAAATAAAAGAATTTTAAGTTTTGGTAAATGTTCTGAAGGAAACACATAAAAGCCTAACAATTTATTTTAGAAAAGGTAGGAAAGGGAAGCCTCCCTGCAAAGGTAATATGTAAACTGAGACAAATGAGACAAGCAGAGAAAGAGAGATATGTGAGTTAAGCAAGAAATGGAGACATGGGCGGGGGGCAGGGGGGCGGGTTAAGCCAGGCCAAAGAAAAAGTATGCTGTTCTAGGTCACTGAGCAGATCAGGATGGCTAGAGGGTGACACTAGTACTACAACCATATGTTGTAGTACATATCATACATACATACAATACTCTGAGCTGCACCCTGTATCAAACTGCCTCCTTGACATCTCAAGCACCTCATAACTTAAGACATCTAAAATCACTCTGATTTTTTTTTTAAAAGATTGTATTTATTTATTTGACAGAGAGAGAGACAGGAGAGAGGGAACACAAGCAAGGAGAGTGGGAGAGGGAGAAGCAGACTTCCCTCTGAGCAAGGAGCCCAATGTGCGGCTCGATCCCAGGACCCTGGGATCATGACCTGAGCTGAAGGCAGACGCTTAACGACTGAGCCACCCAGGCGCCCCTAAAATCACTCTGATTTTTATCCCCCAAACCTACTGACAATAGATACCAAATACTCAGAAGATTCCACTTGTAACAACCATATGTCCTAATAGCTTAAAGAAATCATGGGTTCACTTGAACAGATTCTAAAACACCATTTCAGATCAGAATATTTCTGGACACAAGCCAGTATCCATGCTTTCTTTCAAGCATATTAGACTGTCATAAGAGAGGAAAAAGATAGGTGTTTTCACTCAGCCACCTAATGAAAAGGTACATAAAATATAACAGCACTAAACAAATCAGGGTATGTCTATTTTCAAGAGAAATGAAACCACTTCAAAAATTTTAACCATGGGGGGTGCCTGGGTGGCTCAGTTGGTTAAGCGACTGCCTTCGGCTCAGGTCATGATCCTGGAGTCCCTGGATCGAGTCCCACATCGGGCTCCCTGCTTGGCAGGGAGTCTGCTTCTCCCTCTGACCCTCCCCCCATCTCATGTGCTCTCTCTCTCAAATAAATAAATAAATAAAAATCTTAAAAAAAAAAAATTTTACCCATGGGGGCAACCTGGGTGGCTCAGTCATTAAGCATCTGCCTTCGGCTCAGGTCATGATCCCAGGGTCCTGGGTTAGAACCCTGCCTCGGACTCCTTGCTCCACGGGAAGCCTGCTTCTCCCTCTCCCACTCCCCCTGCTTGTGTTCCCTCTCTCACTGTGTCTTTCTGTCAAATAAATAAATAAATAAAATATTTGAAAAAACAAAACAGGGCGCCTGGGTGGCTCAGTTGGTTCAGCGACTGCCTTCGGCTCAGGTCATGATCCTGGAGTCCCAGGATCGAGTCCCACATCAGGCTCCCTGCTCAGCAGGGAGTCTGCTTCTCCCTCTGACCCTCTTCCCTCTCGTGCTATCTCTCATTCTCTCTCTCTCAAATAAATAAAATCTTTAAAAAAAAAAAAAAAAACCCTGCTGCGTTAAACACCCTACTTTATGCCCCAGGCCCAAACATCTGAACACTGAAAAAGGACTATGCTTGAGTCTCACTTTCAATATTTGCCAAAATGCTTTAAGAGGGCATTCACTGTATCTGGAAATTCTACTCTATTTCTCAATGAATTTGCTCCCAAGACTACTCTTCATCATTCTCTCTCTCCTCCAACTTTAATCACCATCTTTTTACTCTTCTTATTTGATCACTTCATCTAGTTTTTCAGAGAACTATTGCTGTTCTTCCTAACAAAATCTCCCAGCCTATCTGCTTGCATCAATGTATTCCTCTTTCCCTTCTGCTCTAGTCTAAAGCCAACATCTTTACTCTTGCTGTACAATTCCAATACACACACAAAGATCTGGCACCAAATTATTTCCCTCTGTCTTGCCATTGCCATCAGTTTTCCCCTTTTCGTCAGAATTATTTTCACGGGCATAAAATACATCTTAATGTAACTGATCTTGGAAAAAAACAACTACTGGCCCATGTAGTATCTTCCTTTTTCTTTCTTTCTCATTAAAATATATCGAGGGACGCCTGGGTGGCTCAGTTGTTAGGCGTCTGCCTTCGGCTCAGGTCATGATCCCAGGGTTCTGGGATTGAGCCCCGCATCGGGCTCCCTGCTCAGCGGGGAGACTGCTTCTCCCTCTGCCTGCTGCTCCCCCAGCTTGTATTCTCTCTCTCTCTGACAAATAAATAAATAAAATCTTTAAAAATAAAAAAATAAAATATACCAAAAGTTGCCTCCATTTCTCATCTCTCATTTGCTCATCATGTAGTCCAAACAGGTTTTGTCCCACTACTGCACCAACATAATGTAAACAAGACAACTAATGACTTCCATCTTGCCAAATCCAACTGGCAACTCTATCCTCATTTCACTCAACCACTCAATAGCATCTGACATAACTGCTCAATTTTTCTTGAAATAATTCTCTTGGATTCAAAGACATCACTCTTTCCTGTTTTTCTACTATCTCATTTTGGACACTCCTCTCTCTTTTCCTGGCTCCTCCTTCTCTTCCAACATACTCATTCCAGTCCTTTTCTTTTCTCTCTATATACTCCACACTCTTTAGGTAGGTACTTGCACCCCATATCAGAACTGATGACTCAAATTACTCTCTAGCCCTGCCCACCCAATCCTCTGAGCTGCACCCTCTATCAAACTGCCTCCTTGACATCTCAAGCATCTCAGAACTTAACACGTCGAAAATCACTCTGATGTTTACCCCCAAACCTGCTGACTAGATACCAAATACTCAGGAGATTCCACTTGTAACAGCAATACAAAAGGTAAAGGCCTTAGGAATAAATTTAAGAAATACAGAGTATCAACAGGAAGAAAACACCACATACTTCTGATGTTCACATTAAAAAAACAAAAGGATAACTAAAGAAACCCAAGGAAAGATCTTAACTACTAAGGGATTTATAAAGCCAATAAATAAAAAGTGTGATATCAGCATATAAACAGACATACAAATTAACACAGCACAAAGTCCAGAAATAGATGCAAACAGATATAGGAATTTAATATATGATAGAGGCAGCAATGCATAACAGTGGAGAAAAGATAATTCATTCAAGAAAGGTGCAGAGGCAGACACTGAGAAGACAAACAGACCTTTACATCTAAAAAAAAAAAAAAAAAACTCCAAGTAAATCAAGTATTTACATGTTAAAAATCATGAGAAATTCTTAGAAATACTTTCAAAATGTGCCATCAACGTCAGAGAAATAAAATAATAAATTCAATCCTATAAACTACTGCATGGCAAAATATGCCATAAATAAAGTAAAAACAGTCAAACAGCCAAGTGGGGAAAATAGATGCATCTCATATCACAAAGGTCCAATTCCTTAATATAAATAGAAACCTTATAAATCAGAAGAAAGCGAGCAACCCAAGGGAAAACATATCAAGGCCATGAATAAATAGTTCACAGGAAACATAAATGACTGGGGGGAGGGGGAGTTATCGCAAGCTTCATCTCAAAATAAGTACAAAATAAAACAAAAATGTATGCTTTTTTAGTGAGCAATGTTAGCACAATCATAATGTAAATACTGATTAAAAATTATGATATATTGAAGTAATGAGCACTGTGTGTTATATGCAACTGATGAATCACTGAATTCTACCTCTGAAACTAATAATACAGTATGTTAATTAAATTGAATTTGAATAAAAAAATTAGGATATAAATGTGTTGGGAAGGGAGGTAATTTGTAAAGATGGGAGAGCTAAGTTCTTATTTACCATAGCAGCGGAATCACTAGGAAACATCTAAAACTGATAAATCAAGTTAAAAGCATTTTATTTAGAGATGTGGAGGTAGATACTAGAAGTAGCTCCAAGAGTAGAAAGTAGTTTCTTCTGGGGAGGAGGTCTTACAGATTTTTCATTTTATAAGTCTTTTAGAATGATTTGACTTTTTAAACTATGTTCATAAATTTTATTAGAAAAAAGGTTATGAAAGTGACAACCCACCTACCTTAACTGCCATGAGGAGCTCTTCCTTAAGTTGTGCAGTTTGCTCAGGTGAGAGCTATAAGCAAACAAAAAGCCGAAAGTGAAATACTGGAGGTCTATCAGAGCTCCGTCAAGACTAGAGACAGAAATCTTGCCTTTAGTGATCACATACCTGCAGGGCTAGAATAGAGGTGATGCTCACTGCCATTGTTTGCATCTTGGGGTTCTCATGTTTACAGAGCCATCTCATAACAAACTTGGCAGCATCGAACCTGAAAAGCAGTATTTTTCTCACAATAAAGTTTTAAACTGTACATAAGGAAAGAGGAAATCACTTAGCATCCCCAACAAATCCTGTATCTTAGGTTTCTAAAGCCTCAACTATGAAAATAAAGAGCATCTGACAAAAAGAGAAGATCAGAAGAAGAGAGCAGGCAAATAAGAATGTAAGTGAAATGCACAGAATTCAAAGAAAGATAAGCAGATCTAAGAAAGACTTATTTTAAGCATTCAGTTTCTACTATGATGGGTCTGAAAAAAGGAAAGAAGTTCCCCTAGAGGTAGTAATTTATAATCTGAATTGTAGACAATGCTAAAATGCCACAGCAAACACATCACATAGCTAGAGAGAATGCCTGCCTTTTTAAAGGGGTAGCTGGTAGTCAGCTCCTATTGATTGCAACTGTAGGAATGAAGACTGAGTTGAGAAAGATCTAACTTCTCAAGAGAAGGTAGAAATAGATTTTTTTTTTTAATCAGTAAGACCATCTTCCCTATTGTAATTTTAAAAGTCAACTCCCATTTTAAGTACACATCTCAATTAGATTTGAGAATGGCTTAGTCTACAACTCTGTGCCAACGTATCACAGGCTTTGTTCATGTTAGCCTGTGCTTAATTTTCCTGCCATTAGCAGCAACTATTATAAATGTTTTTGAGCTTATGAATCTGGAAGACTATAAAGGCCTCAGGAGGAGCCCCTTTGGAGTCTACAAAGACGATTTTCTTAATTATTATCAATAAAATAATAAGAATGACTAATGTTTAGAACAGACTCGACTTTTTTTTTTTTTTAAGATTTTATTTATTTATTTGACAGAGAGAGACACAGCGAGAGAGGGAACACAAGCAGGGGGAGTAGGAGATGGAGAAGCAGGCTTCCCGTGGAGCAGGGAGCCCGACGCGGGGCTCGATCCCAGGACCCCGGGACCACGACCTGAGCCGAAGGCAGACGCTTAATGACTGAGCCACCCAGGCGCCCCAGAACAGACTCTACTTCTTAAGCTAGGCGCTGCCGTAAGTACTTTACATTGTCCTGTCTAACCCTCAGAAGAGTCACCATTTTATGAGGAAATTAATGCACAAAGATAATGGAAGGGCTAGAACTTGAATCCAAGTATGTCTGACTCTCTGGAGCCCATGTTCCTACCACTCACTACCCTGAACTGGAATCACTTCGGGAGACATTTGTGAGCACAGCTGACCCTGGAATAACACAGGTTTGAACTGTACTGGTCCACCTATACACAGATTTTTTTCAATAAATATACTGGAAAATTTTTTGGAGATTTGCGACAATTTGGAAAAACTCAAACTGCATAGTCTAGAAACATCAAAAAAATTAAGAAAAAGGTGCTTATAAATGCATAAAATATATGTAGATACTAGGTAGTAGTTTCTTTTACTATTTATAACCATAAAATATACACACCTCTACTATAAAAGGTTAAAATTTATTAAAATTTATACAAACACTGACCATTCAGTCAAGAGAAATGTAAACAAACATAAAGATGCAGTATTAAATGGTAACAGCATAAAATTAACTGTAGTACATACTATACAATTATTATTTTGCAGCCACCTCCTGTCAATACGGGGGTGAGCTCAAGCATTGTGAGTATTCACTTAAAATGCCATGCAAAACTAATCACTCCATATGAGCAGTTCGTCTTTCCAGTAATTTGAAAAGTAAAAAGTAATCTCTTACAGTTCTCGCATATTTTTCATTGTGTTTAGTGAAATACTGTAAACCCTGAGTAACATCATGGGGGGACCCACACAAAGTGCCACTAGTGATGTTGGAAGTGCTCCCAAGAAGCAGAGAAAAGTCATGACATTACAAGAAAAAGCTGATTGCCTGATATCTACCATAGACTAAGGTCTGCAGCTGGGGGTACCCATCATTTCAAGACAAATGAATCCAGTATAAGGACCATTGTAAAAACAGAAAAAGAAATTTGTAAAGTTGTTGCAGCTATGCCAGCAGAAATGAAAACCTTGCACTTTTTGCAAAACACCTTTTTATCTCTTTGAAAATGCAGCTTTTATGTGGGTACAGGATTGCTTTCAGAAAGCCATACTTACAGACTCTATTATGACTCGACAAAAAGTAAATTCATTACATGACAAGTTAAAGCAAAAGGAAGGTGAAGGATCTAAAACTGCAAAATTCAATGTCAGCAAAGGATGGTTTGACAATTTTAGAAAGAGGTTTGAATTAAAAAAATGTCAAGATAACAGGAGAAGCAGCTTCTGCCAATCAAGAGGCAGCAGATGAGTTCCCAGACACCATTAAGAAAATCATGGAGAAGAAAGAGATCTATCCTGAACAAGTTTCTAATGTAGATGAAAATGCTCCATTCCGGGGGGGAAAAAATGCCACAAAGGACATTTATTAGTAAGAGAGAGAAGCAAGCACCAGGAATTAAGGCAGAAAGGGATAGGCTAACTCTACTGTTTGTGCAAATAGTTAGCTTTATGATAAGAACTGCCCTTGTCTATAAAGCTGCTAATCCCCAAGACTTGAAGGGAAAAGATAACACTGGCTGCTAGTCTTTTGGTTGTACAAGAAGAAGGCTTAAACAAGAATCCTTTTTCTGGTGGTGCCTGGGTGGCTCAGTTGGTTAAGCATATGTATGACTTTGGCTCGGGTTATGGTCCCAGGGTCCTGGGATTGAGCCCCACGTGGGGGGGGGGTCCCTGCTCAGTGAGGAGTCTGCTTCTCTCTCTCCTTTTGCCTGCCACTCCGCCTGGCTTGTACTCTCACTCTGTCAATCAATCAATCAATCAATAAAATCTTAAAAAAAAAATCCCTTTTCTGGATTGGTTCCATCAATACTTTGTCCCTGAAGTCAGGAAGTACCTTGCCAGTAAAGGACTGTCCTTTTTTTTTTTTTAATTTTTAAATTTTTCTTTAAATTCTAGTTAGTTTATATAGTGCAATATTGGTTTAGGACTGCCTTTTAAAGTTCTTTTGATATTGGATAATGCTCCTGGCCACCCAGAATCCCATGAGTTCAAAACTGAAGGCACTAAAGTGGTCTATATGCCCCCAAACACAGCGCCTCTAATTCAGCCAGATCAGGGGGTGATAGGGACGTTTAAGGCTCATTACACACAGTATTCTATGGAAAGGACTGTCAATGCTATGGAAGAGAATCCTAATAGAACGTCATCAAAGTCTGGAAGGATTACACCACTGAGGATGCCACTGTTGTTATCGAAAAAGCCATAAAAGCCATCAAGCCTTAAAAAAAAAAAAAAAAGCCATCAAGCCTGAAACAATAAATTTCTGCTGAAGAAAACTGTGTCCAGATGCTGTGCGTGACTTCACAGGATTTATAACAGAGCCAATCAAGGAAATCATGAAAGAGATTGTAGATAAGGCCAAAAAAGGGTGGGGAGTGAACAGTTTCAAGATATGGATCTTGGAGGAATTCAAGAGCTCGATACACCCCACACCGGAGGAATTAACAGATGTCAACTTGATGGACATGAGCTCTTCCAAACCAGTGTCCAACAATGAGGAAGAAGACATAGGAGAAGCAGTGCCAGAAAATAAACTGACATTAGATAATCTGGCAGAAGGGTCCTGATTATTCAAGACTGCTTTTGACTTCTTTTATAACATGGACCCTTCTATGATATGGGCAAAGAAACTAAAGCATATGGTAGAAGAAGGATTGGTACTATATAGAAATATTTTTAGAGAAATGAAAAAGCAAAGAAGTCAGACAGAAATTATGATGTATTTCTGTCAAGGTACCCCAAGTGTGCCTGCCTCCCCTCTCAATCCCTCCACCTCGTCCACCCCCAAGACAGCAAGACCAACCCCTCCTCTTCTCCCTCACAGCCTACTCCACATGAAAACAATGAGGATAAAGACCTTTATGATGATCCACTTCCACTTAATGAGCAGTAAATAACCATCATGCTTACAGTTAATAAACTTATCTGTTGTGTATGTATCTTCATGTAAACATCTAATAACTGCACAGCAAGAACTGTATGAGATGTTTCTGTGTCGTCATTATCATCATTACCTAAGTATTCACAATGGAGAACATCACATGCGAGACCGGAAGTGGACAGCCTATACTTATATGGCATAAGGTAAGTGATATTTAATATAAAATTAATAATGTGTTAGTTTTCTTACAGCTTATAACTTTGCTTTCAAAGAATTACATTACCATACAGTATGCCTTTCTGTCATAACTGGAGAAACTGCTTATCAGCCTATCACCACAGGTAAGTAGTTTTTTTTTTTTTTTTAAGATTTTATTTATTTATTTGACAGAGAGAGACACAGCGAGAGAGGGAACACGAGCAGGGGGAGTGGGAGAGGGAGAAGCAGGCTTCCCGCTGAGCAGGAGCCTGATGGCGGGGCTCGATCCCAGGACCCTGGGATCATGACCTGAGCCAAAGGCAGACACTTAACGACTGAGCCATCCAGGCGCCCCAGTAGTTTTATTTTTTTTAATGTAACAGTGTTTCCAATATCGTATTATAAATATGACTGTTATACTGTATGCCATAAAAATTTCATAGCAATTCATTCATTAGTGGGAGGCTACACTACCATGAAGCAAGTCTATTGATTATACAACACTACCATAAAGCAATCATATTGCTGCTTCTCCATTATCGGGGCATGAATATACCTGTAAATAAATATATATACATGTTTTGTTTTGTTTTTGAGAGAGAGAGAGAGAGAGTGTGTGTGTGTGTGTGTGTGTGTGTGTGTGTGTGTGTGTGTGTGTGTGTGTGTACACGTGAACACTCAGGGCAGAGCCTGACAGAGCCACAACCCCAAGATGATGACCTGAGCCAAAATTAAGAGTCAGGTGCCTAACTAACTGAGCCACCCAGGTACCCTGTAAATAAGTATTTCTTTTTCACATTGTTTTCTTTCTCTCTAAGTAAACTCCATCCCCAACGTGGAGCTCGAACTCATGACCGTGACAGCAAGAGTCACATGTTCTACCGACTGAGCCAGCCAGGTGCCCTACATTGTCATTCTTTCTTTTTTTTTTTTGTAAAGATTTATTTAGAGAGAGTGCGTGAGCAGGAGGAGGGGCAGAGAGAGAGAGGAGGAAGGAGAGAAGATTGTCTGCTGAGCATGGAGCCTGACACTCGATCTCATATCCCTGAGATCATGACCTGAGCCGAAATCAAGAGTCGGACGCTTAACCGACTGACCCACCCAGGTGCCCCTTCCTTTTCATTTTTGATATCTAGTCTTAGTAATACATACATCTACAGTGTTTTGTATGATGTAAGATGATATTGATGTAGGTACTGACGGAGGATTCATCTTATAAACAGATAATGTAAGCTTTTATGGTATTGTAAATGTATTATACTTTCTCATTTATGATTTTAATAACATTTTCTTTTCTCTAGGTTACTTTATTGTAGAATACAGAATATAATAATACTTAACATACAAAATACGTGTTAATCGACTGTTTATCACTAAGGCTTTCCAGTCAACAACAGGCTATGAGTAGTTTAGTTTTTGGGGACTCAAAAGTTACACATGCATTTTTTACTGTGCAGGTGGGGGGGGTGAGGGGAACAGTGTCCCTAATCCCCGCATTGTTCAAGGGTCATCTGTAGGGTACTTCCAATCACCTCTCTGGCAGGTGCTCTACAGAACATTTTCCTCAAACACCTTAGCCCAGCCTTAATTAAAAGCTTGCTAATAAGCTAATAACCAAAAGCCATCAAAGTTCAGAGTAACATTGGTCAACACCCCAAAATCAGATGACCAAGTTTTATACTTGCCTGTCAAATGGAACATCCACAAGAATCCTGGAATTAGTTAAGGAGAGAAGACAATTCTTCTGTAACTTTAAGGGAATAAAGAAAAATAATTTTGAGCAAAGGGATACCCCATTCTAAATAAAGATTCTAAGCACTTGGAAGGTGCTACTAATGAGCTTTTCTTACTGAGAACTCACTGTGTACCTGGCCCTCTCCAAGTTCTTCAGGTAATCTTACTCTGTCACATTCACCTCTGCCTAAAGAATAATCTGCCCCCACTTTTTTTTTGGCAAAGCAGGGGGTCTCTTCCCCATGAACCCTAGTGGCAATTACCTGAAGCCTGCCATCTACAAATGTCCTCACCAGGTCTTATAACTAACTCTGTGATAGAGCTGTACTTGCAACCTAAGACTGGTAGGGTTGAACTGGGCCTTTACAGATAGAAAAGAAAGAGAAGGCCTCCTGAGAAAGCTGTAGCAACAGAAAATACACCATCTCTTTGAAAGGCCATAAGTAGGCCAGGAGGCAGGGGCAGCAAGCCTGAAATGCCAACAGGAACTAGGCAGTAACAGAAACAAATGAAGAGGGCTGAGTGTGACACAGCAGAGCAGTGGTGGAAATTATGAACTGGAGAATTCATGCCCTTTTATAGGGGCAGTTGTTACTCCAACTGATGGCTTCCATGAAGGAATAAACACTAAACTGTGAAGGAGCTTCCAACTTTTCAAGAGAAAGTGAAAATGCAGATTTTTTTTTACTGAAGAAAGACCACCTTCCTTATTGTATTTTTTAAAAATTCCCATTGTAAGTACACACTTCAATTAGATCTGGCAAATTGATACAGGTGTATAACCACTACCATCCACCATCACCATAAATGAGATAAAAAATATTTCCATCACCCAAAGAGTTGCACTGTACCACCTTCTAGTCAATCCCAACCTCAGAAAATTACATTGTCATTACAGATTAATCTTTTCTAAAGTTTCACATAACTAGAATCATAAAATATCTACTCTTCTGTGTCTGGCTTATTTTGCTTAGCATATAATGCTTTTAAGATTCATCCATGTTGCATGTATCAGTACTTTATTCCTTTTTATTGCCAAATAGAGGAGTTTCTTATATGAATATACCACAATTTGTTTATCTATTCACCTGCTATTCAACAATAGAAAGGTTTTCAGTTTTAGGGGATATATTATGAATAAAGATATTATAAATATTCATGCAAAAGGCTTTGTATGAATATACGATTTGATTTCTCTTGGAGTGGAAAGACTAGGTAGTAAAGAAGGTATATGTCTAACCTTGAAAGAAACTACCAGACTGTTGAACTGGTAGTTCTATCATTTTACATCCCTAACATCTATATATGAGAATTTCAGTTGCTCCACACCCTTGCTAACATTTTGTATTGTCAGTCTTTTAATTTCAACCAATCTAGAGGGTGTGTAGTAGTATCTAGGCATGCAGTGGTTAATTCAAAGTGGTTTTAATTTGCATTTCCATTATGACTAAAAACACTGAGCATCTTTACACATGCTCATCTGTCATCTGTTTAATCTTCTTCAGTTAAGTGCTCAAATCTTTTGCCTTTTTAAAAAATGGGTTTGTCTTATGCAGAGTTAAGAGTTCTTTATATTTATAAAAAGTCCTTTCTCATATAAACATTTTTCCCATCCCATGACTTACCCTTTTCAATGTGTATGTGTATGTATATGAGAAGCCTTTAATTTTGATGAATTCTAATTTATTATTTTTCTTTCATGACATGTGCTTTTTGTATCCTAAGAAAACTTTGCCTACTCCAAGGTCACCAATATTTTGTCCTGTTTTATTCTAGAAGTTTTATGGTTTTCAGTTTTTATATTTATATCTATGATTCAATTCAACTTTTTTTTTTAATTTAATTTTCACATATGATGTTAAGCCTCTAAGGATGTACTGAAGTGTTAACAGTATATGGATTTCTGGGTCAATGGTTTCTAAAAAAAATTTTAAAAATTTAAACCCAATTGCTAATCCAAATTTGCTATTTTTTTCTATAACATAAATTCCTTATCTATTCTCTCTCAGGGAGGATGAAAAATCGAAACAAAATAATGCTAATATTAATAATAGCTCATATTAACTAATACTAATAATTTTTTTCATGTTATTTGTCCTGAAGTAAGAAGCAGTCAAGTATTCAATTACCTGCTGGTAATGGGGGAAATTTTTCAGAGCCTTGAAAAGCAGACAGGTGACCTCTGACAACAGACGAACAGGCATTCCCCTGGCCAGGCCCTGGCGTGTTAAGTTGAGGGTGCAAGCACTGGCTGTGAACTGCACTGGCAAATCCAATGGATGATTCCTCATTCCTATAGCCACAAGCTGAAGATGAACTTGTTTTTAGTGGCATATGACAACATGAGCATTCTTTTTTTTTTTTTTAAGATTTTATTTATTTGACAGAGAGAGACAGCACAAGCGGGGGGCGGGGAAAGGCAGAGGGAGAAGCAGACTCCCTGCTGAGCAGGGAGCCTGATGCGGGGCTCGATCCCAGGACCCTGGGATCATGACCTGAGTTGAAGGCAGATGCTTAACGACTGAGCCACCCAGGTGCCCCGAACACTCTTTATACTGTCTTGTTTTTGTGTTGGCAAAAATATTTGCTCATTGGGACAGAAAGTAAAAGATTTTTCCCTATCCTTAGCATTTATTTTTTAGGGCAACACCAATACCTTCCTATCCAAATGAAGCTGTTAACTAGATGTGTGACTTTAGGCAAGTCAATTCCCTTCTTTGGACTTCCATTTCCTCCATGATTTCATAATCATTTATTGAACCTCACTCCATACAAGGCATTGTGATAAGCACTACAGGACACAAACATGAATTACACCCTATTCCTTAGCATAAAGCCCTGTGAGAAAAATACGGTATGTAAACAAATAACATTGTGAGGGATATCAAAACATGAAACTGGAAAAAAAAAAAATCATAAACGTATATATAAAGTGCTACCTAAGGTAGTTGTGGAAGCAGCATTCATTTCTGGTATGGAACAGAATTCTTCATTCAGAGAGCACATTTAAGGCAGGGTCTCAGATAAGATTTGGACAGAAGGAGGTAGAGATAGGGATGGAATGAAAAGGGAATTCCTAAGGAATGGAAATGTGATAAGGAAATACACAAAACAGACAAAAGGATGGGATGAATCCAATAGAGGAGGAAAAAATTTGAATTTAACAGAATTTTGAAAGATTTTGAAAACTGCAAACATAACATGAGAAAGGTCATTAGAAGACAGACTGTGGAAGACCTACAACACAAATGAAACATGAAGGCGTTGTACTAAGCTTAGACCACACCTGTGCTAACATTCAGGGACAGTGCAATCTGTTCTGTCCATCTCTATGGACCTCAGAAACCAGTCTGCTGATACTGGCATGAACCATGATTTTAAGAGACCAGAGCCCCTCACTCTGACAGCTTCATGAAGTAACAGAGCCTAGAGACAGACCTGGGACACAGTTCCACTACAGAAAATGACTTTTCTCTATATTGCTAAATTGCTCCTAGGATTTCACTGGATTGCCATCATCCAAGTTAAATACGTAGGGGGAAAAAAAAAGCAAAACACAAAACATGATTTTCAAAAATCACAGAATCTTGGATATGAAAAGGACTTTTAGAATATCTAATTCAATCTCCTCATTACAAATGGGAAACAAAGGTCCAGAGTTTTTTTCACTTTATACGGTACTGCTTCTAAGTTATGAACAAAGCTTATCTCCCACAGTGCAGAAATACCCAATTTTTTTAAGGAACTATAAAGAATTACAAATAATAATAAAGACAAAGTGACTTCAAGTCTTCATTTTCATGTTACATTTCACCTTAAATAAATGCACTTTTCTTTCCCAAACCACTTAATACTTCCAGTAACATTTAAAACAAATTCATTTTTCTATAAACCAAAGCAAAGTTTGGCCCCATCAATACTGGTAATTTTACTTTATTCACAAAATACTTTATATGGTAAATCTGGCACCTTCAATTATTGTATTTTGCTCTGTTCTTGTTGAAGACACTGTTGTTTTCTTTTAGAAAACCAGATGTTAGGTTTTAAAGAGTAAATGAATGAATAAATAAGAAACATTTACAGCAAAGTGAATACTTTGTTTATAGATTAAGATCTCCTATTTTAGGCAAAATAGTACATATGTACTATATCTCCTTCTCAGACTAAATCAAAACACTGGATGACTTGAACTAACTTAGATGCTGAAAATGAGAGACGATCAGGCAGTTAATTAAGCCTAACACTGTTTTCCTTTCTCCGTGAGGGTACTTTGGCTCACTATAGAATAAGGCATATAAGTTACTGTACTCCGTGTGTTTGGTGAACACCTTTAACTGAACTAAGTAAAAAGCAGTAACAAAAACTACCTTTCTGCAGTGTAGTTACCTTTAAAATAGCAGGCATGGTTACCTGCATTGAAAATGTCTCTGTGAAGAGCCTGTAGAGTGCTTCCTTCATAAAACATGACCTATTCCTGTATCGGCTCAGTGCTTCTGAAATCTGACTCATATTGGCTCCTCCAGCAACCTGAAAAACAAAGATGTTACCAATAGGTTTCATAGTTCAGGCTTTTAGGGGCTTTGAGTGTTTGAAACAATGACAGGTGTTCAATTAAATGTTCCATGGGCTTTACAAAGTTAAACGAATCCTAAGTCTAATAGGTAAATGTTCTCCTCAACCTCATTTTTACAATGGGGCCAGAGAGATGAAGTATGGTGCTAAATGTAACAAACCAATTAAGTAGTGGAGCCAAATTCAAATACCATCTCCCTACAACTACATTACAGTTAAGACTTCAACTGAACAATGGGTAGCATATAAATTTTTAAACAATCAAAACCAAGACTGCGTATCTTCTTTTTTTTTTTTAAAGATTTTATTTATTTTTACAGACATAGCGAGAGCAGGAACACAAGCAGGGGGAGTGGGAGAGGGAGAAGCAGGCTTCCTGCAGAGCAGGGAGCCCAATGTGGGACTCGATCCCAAGATCCTGGGATCATGACCTGAGCCGAAGGCAGATGCTTAACAACTGAGCCACCCAGGCGCCCAAAACTGCGT
The DNA here is from genome assembly GCF_009762305.2 of Zalophus californianus. Taxonomy (NCBI): domain Eukaryota; kingdom Metazoa; phylum Chordata; class Mammalia; order Carnivora; family Otariidae; genus Zalophus; species Zalophus californianus. Next base: position 42,338,229 of record NC_045598.1, on the reverse strand, counting down.
ATCTTCTAAGTACTACTCATATAGAATAAATTAGACAATAAGAGAAAGGTAAAAGGCCACATAAAACAACGAAAATGAAAAAGGGAATTGACTTTTTTGTAGTAATATTATTTTATTATTAATTAAATGTTAACATAATTTTTCCTGCTACCACTTAGCTAATAGTTTTTAAAAAATCTATACATAGACTTTGGGTCTGGAGGATAATGGTACCCCCAGATCCAAAACATAAAATTAACAAGGAATGCAAATAAAACTAGGTATGACCCAATTTTCAGCATTTCTAGATAGTGAAGGGAAAAAAAGAAAATAAAGGGGGAAACTCCGATCTTGCAAAAATGAAAAGAAAAACACTCCCCTCTCTACTCTACCATGACCAATAACAACATCACTCAAGAAACCTAACATTGCTAACTGATATCACTAATGGACAATGCTTCTGAATTAGGAACTATGTCAATTAAATAACAAAAAATTAAAAATTCAAACCAATTCCATGTAAGGCTATTATAAGAAATATTTAAGCAGCAAATCTACACATTTCAGCTGAGAAAAATTCTTCCAATAAACCAACAACCGGGGCCCCTGGGTGGCTCAGTTAAGCGTTCAACTCTTGATCTCAGCTCAGGTCTTGATCTCAGGGTTGTGAGTTCAAGCCTTGTGTTGGGCTCCATGCTGGGTGTGGAGCTTATTTTAAAAACAAAAACAAAAACAAAAAAACTCAACAAATCAGAAGAAAATTTTCACACGGCACTTAAACTGAATTAAATATCCTCAATAAGCATTTTGGGATGTGAAAAAATACCTTCAGCAAAAAGATGAAAAAACAATTCATTAAAAAGGGAAGAAAAAGACAAAATTATATCAAATATAAAAACTAAGTTAAAGGGGCGCCTGGGTAGCTCAGTCGTTAAGCGTCTGCCTTCAGCGCAGGTCTTGATCCCAGGGTCCTGGGATCGAGCCCCGCATCAGGCTCCCTGCTCCGCGGCAGGCCTGTTTCTCCCTCTCCCACTCCCCCACCTGTGTTCCCTCTGTCAAATAAATAAAATCTTAAAAAAAAAAAACTAAGTTAAAAGGTACCCAAGGAGGGCGCCTGGGTGGCTCAGATGGTTAAGCGACTGTTGGATCGAGGCCCGCATTGGGCTCCCTGCTCAGCAGGGAGTCTGCTTCTCCCTCTGACCCTCGCCCCTCTCATGCTATCTCTCATTCTCTCTCTCTCAAATAAATAAATAAAATCTTAAAAAAAAAAAAAAGTACCCAAGGAAGGACAGATTTGAATAAAAATTTAGTAAGGGGAAGAAATGCAAGAAAACAAGAAATTTTTTTTAATTTTTTTTAAAGATTATTTATTTATTTATTCATTTGAGACAGAGAGATACGAGAGAGAGAGAGCATGAGCAGGGGGAGGTGCAGAGGGAGAGGGAGAGCAGGCTCTCCGCTGAGCAGGGAGCCGGATGTGGGACTTGATCCCAGGACCCTGGGATCATGACCTGAGCCTAAGGCAGAGGCTTAACCCTCTGAGCCACCCAGGTGCCCTGAAAACAAGAAAATTTTTTAAAAGAAAGAAGTACAAAAGATCTAAGATTGAATGTTGATATGGAAAAAAGACAAAGATCCATGATGCATAATACCTGAAGTTCCTGAGGGGAAAACAAACTAATATTTAAAACTATTATCTAGGGGGTGCCTTGGTGGCTTAGTAGGTTAAGTGCCTGACTTCAGCTCCAGTCATGATCTCAGGGTCCTGGGATAGAGCCCTCCATCGGGCTTTTGTGCAGTGGGGAGTGTGCTTGTCCCTCTCCCTCTCTCAAGTAAAATCTTAAAAAAGAAAAAAAAAGGGGTGGTGCCTGGATGGCTCAGTTGGTTGGGTGTCTGCCTTCGGCTCAGGTCATGATCCCAAGGTCCTGGGGTCGAGCCCCATGTCAGGCTCCCTACTCAGCGGAGAGCCTGCTTCTCCTTCCCCTCTGCCTGCTGCTTTGCCTATCTGTGCTCTCTCTCTAGGTCTCTGTCAAATAAATAAATAAAATCTTTAAAAAAAAAAGAAAAGAAAAGAAAAAGAAATCAACAGCAACTGTCCCTGTAAAGAAAGAAAAAAAAAAAAATCAGCTCCCTGCTTAGTGGGGAGTCTGCTTCTCCCTTGCCCTCTGCCCCTCCCCTTGCTTGTGCTGTCTGTTGCACTCACTCTCAAATAAATAAAATCTTAAAAAAAAAGGAAACTCATTCTCAAAAAATTAAAAAAAATATCAGCTGAACAAAAAAGAAAACAGTAATGCAGGAAATGAGGAAGAAAAAAGCTACAGAACATATAGAAAACAAAGAGCAAAATGATGTAAGTCCCTCCTTAGCACTAATCACTTTAAATGTAGATGGATTAAATGCTATATATAATCAAAAGACAAAGATTGGAAGAATGAATTAAATAACACATGATCCAACTATACACTGTCTATAAAAGACTCACTTTAGATCCAAAGACACAGCTAGATGGAAAATGCAAGGATGGAAAACAGTATTTCATGCAAACCTAACCAAAAGACAGCAGGGGTGACTATACTACTATCAGACAAAGTAGACTTTAAATCAAAAGAGGTTACAAGAGACAAAGCCAGACATTACATATTAATAAAAGGTTCAGTACAGCAAGAAAATATAAGCATAAATATTTATGTACCTAATGACAGACCAACAGAACACATGACACAAAAACTGACAAAATTAAAGGGAGAAATAGACATTTCTACAATAATGGAGACTTCAACAACCCACTCAGTAATGGATAGAACAACCAGACAGAAGTAAGGAAACAGAGGACTTAACACAATAAACCAACTAGATCTAAAAGTGCAAAACACTCTACCCAACACCACCAGCATCCACATTCTTTCAAGTGCACATGGGACTTTTCCAGGATAGACCATATGTCAGACCACAAATTAGGACTCAACAGATTTTAAAAAAACAAGTATCATACAAAGTGTTTTTTCTGACAAGAGGATGAAGTTAGAAATAACAGAGGTAAAACTAGAAAATTTATAAATTTATGGAAATTAGATAACATACTCTTAAACAACCAATGGACCAAAGAAGAAATCACAGGGGAATTAGAAAATATTTAGAGACAAATGAAAACAAAAAACACAACATACTAAATCTTATGGGACCCAGTGAAAGCAGTGCTGGGGGAAATTTATAGCTATAAATGCTTAAATTAAGAAGACAAGAAAAATCTCAAGTCAACAACCTATCTTTTCACAACTTAAGGAACAAGAAAAAGAACAAATTAAACCCAAAACTAGCACAATGAAGGAAATAATAATGATTACAGCAGAGATCAATGAAATAAAGAATACACAAATAACACAGAAAATTAGTAACAGCAAAAGTTGGTTCTTTGAATAAAATTGACAAACCATTAGCTACTAGATGGACTAAGAAAAAAAGGACTCAAAATACTAAAATCTGAAATGTGGGGACATTCCTACCAATTCTAGAGAAATAAAGAAAAAATTATGAGATTATGAACAATTATGCTACAACAAATTGAATAACCTAGGTGAAATGGACAAATTTCTAGAAACAGAAAATTTTAAGAGACCTGTAACTTAGTAAGGACAATCGATCAGTAATCAAAGATCTCCTGCAAAGAAAAGTCAGATCTGATGGCTTTGCTATTAAGTTCTACCAAACATCTAAGGAAGAATTAATACCAATCCTTCATAAAGTTTAACAAAAATTGAAAAGAAAACAATTCCTAATTCAATGTGGCCAGCATTACCCTAATACGACAGCCAGATAAAGATACTACCAGAAAACTACAGATAAATACACTTTATGAACAGTGCGTCAAGACTCAACAAAATACAGGCAAACTAAATTCAGCAGCATATTAAATGGATTATATTCCATGGCCAAGTGGGATTTATTCCTAGAATGCAAAGATGGTTTAACATATAGAAATTGAAAGGTGTAATACATGTTAACAGAACTAAGGGAAAAAACATGACCGTTTCAACTGATGCAGAAAAAGCATCCGATAACCCTTTCCTGGCAAAAACACTCAACTGGAAATAGAAGGAAACTACCTCAACTTAATAAAAGCCATGTATAAAAGGGGTTCCTGGGTGGCTCAGTCGTTAAGCATCTGCCTTCGGCTCAGGTCATGGTCCCAGGGTCCTGGGATAGAGCCCCACATCGGTCTCCCTGCTCTGAGGGAAGCCTGCTTCTCCCTCTCTCACTCCCCCTGCTTGTGTTCCCTCTTTGTGTCTCTCTGTCAAATAAATAAAATCTTAAAAAAAAAAATTTAAAAGCCATGTATAAAAAAAAACCTGCAGTGAACATCATACTCAATGGTAGAAGACTGGAAGCATTTACTCTAAGATCAAGAACAAGACAAGGCTACCCACTTTCATGACTTCCACTGTTCAGTACTGGAAGTCCTAGCTAGAACAATTAGGCAAGAAAATGAAATAAAAGACATCCAAATTGCAAAGGAAAAAGTAAAATTATCTGTTTGCAGATAGTATCATCTCATATGCAGAAATCCCTAAAGATCCCACACACACAAAAGCACCATTAGTGCTAAAAATGAACTAAGAGTTGCAGGAAACAAAGCAACATAAAAAATCAGCACATTTCGGGGTACCTGGATGGCTCAGTCAGTTGAGCATCCACTCTTGGTTTCAGTTCAGTCATGATCTCAGGTCATGAGATCAAGTCCCACATTGGGTTCTGCATCAGTGCTGAGTCTGCATATGGATTCTCTCCCCAGTCCCTCTGCCCCTCCCCCCCACAGTCCTACTCCCTCTTAATAAATAAATCTTTTAAAAAGTCAGCTACATTTCTATACAATAAGAATGAACAATCTTGCAAAGGAAATTATGAAAACCAATTCCATTTATAATAATATAATAAAGTACTTAGGAATTAACCCCAGGAGGTGAAAGACTTACACAATGAAAACTACAAAACACTGCTAAAAGAAATGAAAGAAGACATAAATAAACGGACAGACATGTTCATGGATCAAAGACTTAAGACAACAATACTACCCAAAGTGGTCCACATATTCAATGCAATCTCCACCAAACTCCTAAGATTTTTTTTTTTACCAAAACAGAAAAAATCCATCCTATATTCATATGGAGTTCCAAAGGACCCCAAATAGACAAAGCCACCTTAAAAAAGAACAAGACTGGAGAAGTCACCTTCCTAATTTCCAAAACTTAACTACAAAGCTACAGAAATCAACACGGTGTGGTACTGGCATAAAGACAGCCATATAGACCCAATGGAATAGAACAGAAAGCTCCAAAATAGAAAGCCCTTGCACATATGGTCATATATGTGATCATATGATTTTTTTACAAGGGTGCCACAACCATTCAACGAGGAAGGACAGTCTTTCAAGAAATTGTGCTGAGTGGGGGTGGGGGATGGGTTAGCCTGGTGATGGGTATTAAAGAGGGCATGTATTGAATGGAGCACTGGGTGTTATACGCAAAACAATGAATCATAGAATACTACATCAAAAACTAATGATGTAATGTATCGGTGATTAACATAATAAAATTAAAAAAAAAACTGTATTGAGTAAACTGGATATGCACATGCAAATGGATAAAATAAATACACCATATAAAAAATTAACTCCAAATGGATCAAAGACCTAAATATAAGACCTAAAACTATACAACTCTTACAAGGAAACCTACAGCAAAAGCTTCATGACAATTCCTTGGGGCACCTGAGTGGCTCAGTTGGTTACGGCATCGGCCTTTGGATCAGGTCATGATCCTGGGGTCCTGGGATCAAGCCCTGCAGTGGGCTCCTGCTCAGTGGGGAGTCTGCTTCTCCCCCTGCTCATGTTCTATCTCTCTCATTTGCTCACTCTCTCAAACAAATAAAATCTTAAAAAAAAAAATTTTCATGACAATGGATTTGGGCAATGATTTACTAGATAGGATACCAAGACTGGCATAAAAGAAAAAAATCTAAATATCAGACCTAAAAAGAAAAAAATTTTTTAAGTAATCTCTATATTCAGTGTGGGGCTTGAACTTAAAACCCTAAGATCAAGAGTCGTATGCTCTACCAACTGATCCAGCCAGGCACCCTGGACCTAAATTTTATTTTTTAAATTTGTTCAAATTATAAATCAACAGAGTAAAAAGCAATCCACAGAAAGGGAGAAAGTACCAGAAAATCATGTATCTGGTAAGGGACAGATACATGAATAGATACCTATATTCATAATATAGAACTATACTCAACAACAAAAAACAACAACTACCCTACTCAAAAATGGGCAAAGGACTTAACCTTCTCCAAGAAGACAAAGAATGGCCAAAAAGCTCATGAAAACATGCTTAAAAATCACTGATCAGTAGGGAAATGCATATCAAAACTTCAATGAGATACCACCTCATTCCCACTAGGATTGTTACCTTCAAAAGCAAAAACAGAAAATAACAAGTGTTGACAAGGATGCAGAGAAATTGGAATGTTTATGAACCACTTGTGAAATATAAAACTGTACAGCTGCAGTGGGAAACAGTGTGATAGCTCAACAAATTGAAGATGGAATTACCATATGATCCAGCAATTCCACTTCTAGGTATATTCAAAAGAATTGAAAACAGGATCTCAAAAAGATATCTTTTTTTTTTTGAAGATTTTACTTATTTGACAGAGACAGACACAGCGAGAGAGGGAACACAAGCAGGGGGAGCGGGGAGAGGGAGAAACCAGGCTTCCCACTGCGCAGGGCAGCCAGATGCGGGGCTCAATCCCAGGACCCTGGGATCATGACCTGAGCTGGAAGGCAGATGCTTAACGAATGAGTCACCCAGGTGCCCCTACAATTGCTATTTTCAAATCAAAGAATAAAAATGTGAAAACAGCTCTCTCCTTTTCTACGCCATCATGGTGTGTGCAGTTGAATGTCCTTTGCCATGTCTTCTCACAAGACTTTCAGGATCAAGCAATTCCTGGCCAAGAAACAAAAGCAGATGCGTCCCATTCCCCAGTGGATTCGGATGAAAACTGGTAATAAAATCCAGTACAAACTCCAAGAAGAGGCATTGAAGAACCAAGCTGGGTCTAAAGAGAATCGCACATGAGATGGTACATACATTTATGCGACATGAAGGTCATGAGCTCATATCTTATCACTCTGTAAACATCACAATAGATATATTTTATTGGGGAAATGATTCTTCTCTGTCACTATGCTTCTGCACCAGTAGGCTGGTTCAGTAATTAACATGAGAGACCTTTTGTTGGGGGGTTGGGGGGGGAGAATAAAAATGTGAAAACAAACTGGGGCACCCGGCTGGCTCAGTCAATGGAGCACGTGACTCTTGATCTTTGGGTTGTGAGTTCGAGCTCCAGGCTGGGTATAGTAAGTAAGTAAGTAAATAAATAAATAAATACAACTAATGATTGCAAATCATTTTGTTCTCTCATCCTAGAAGGAATTACATATGGTGTAATTATAAAGCATTTTAAAGCAGTGTTTCTGAACCTTGGCTGCACATTAGAATTACCTGGGAACTTTCAAAATTTTGATGCCCACGCCAAGTCCCAGACCAATTAAATCAGAATCTCTGGGAGATCAGACCTAGGCATCAGTACATTTCAAAACTTCCAAATGTACAATGTACAACCAAGGTAGAGAACCACTGTTTTAAAAAAGAAATATTCTGAAACATAAATATTTAAATATATGCTGTTTTAAAAACAGCACCATGAGTGCTTCCTTCAACAGTACATATATTAAAACTGGGGAACAATACAGAGAAGATCAGCATGGCCCCTACGAAAAGATAATATGCAAATTTGTAAAGTGTTTCACATTTTATTTTTATTTTTTTTAAAGATTTTATTTATTTATTTGAGAGAGAGAGAGAATGAGAGAGAGAGAGTACGAGAGGGAAGAGGGTCAGAGGGAGAAGCAGACTCCCTGCTGAGCAGGGAGCCCGATGCGGGACTCAATCCCGGGATTCCAGGATCATGACCTGAGCCGAAGGCAGTCACTTAAGCAACTGAGCCACCCAGGCGCCCAATTTTTATTTTTTAAATGTGAAACACTTGGGCGCCTGGGTGGCTCAGTTGGTTTAAGCGACTGCCTTCGGCTCAGGTCATGATCCTGGAGTCCCGGGATCGAGTCCCGCATTGGGCTCCCTCCTCGGCAGGGAGTCTGCTTCTCCCTCTGGCCCTCCCCCCCTCATGTGTGCACTCTCTCGCTCTAATAAATAAATAAATAAAATCTTTAAAAATAAATAAATAAATAAAAATTAAAAAATAGCACCATGATTGGCTATAAACTTATTCTGGCAATGTTCAAAACTTTCTTCCTTTTTTTTTTTTTTTTTTTAAGGACTTGTTTGAGAGAGAGAGAGAACAAGTGCGAGCACAATTTGTGCCAGCAGGGGGAGGGGCAGAAGAACAGGGAGAAGAAGAGGGAGAGGGAGAATCTCAAGCAGACTCCTGGCTGGGCATGGAGCCTGATGCAGGGCTCGGTCCCACAACCCTGAGATCATGACATTAGCCAAAATCAAGAGTTGGACACCTAACCAACTGAGCCACCTAGGCACCCCGTCTTAAGACTCTTTTCAAAATTGTTTTCTCTCGTACTGTCACCAAAAACATTGATCACCTGGCCTTACTAATTATATTTAGGTAAACAACACAAGTTTTAGAATCACAAAGACTGGGATACAAGTCCTAGTTCTACCATTTAATACACAGTTATATGATTAGCTTAACTCTGAGCTTCCATTTCCTCATCTGTAAAATGGGAGGGTTAAAGAGGAAAACAATGTACACAATGTGGCATCTGGTACATAGGAGGGAATGTATAAATGGCTATACTTACCATACCAAACTAGACTAGAAGACCTGGAGGCCAGGATCATATCTTGTTTGGTAGCTAGAGAGTAATTATTAAGCTCCTTAAGGATTTTTTTATCTGTCTCTGTAACCATAATACCTTGTGTACATTTTTTTTTAAAGATTTTATTTATTTATTTGAGAAAGAGAGAATGAGAGAGAGAGAAAGCACATGAGGGGGGGGAGGGTCAGAGGGAGAAGCAGACTCCCTGCTGAGCAGGGAGCCCTATGTGGGGACTCAATCCAGGGACTCCAGGATCATGACCTGAGCCGAAGGCAGTCGCTTAACCAACTGAGCCACCCAGGCGCCCCCTCGTGTACATTCTTATATACAACAAAAACCTAGTAACCTTCTGAACAAAGGAAACAAACTTATTTCAGATAAAAAACAAACCCTCAAGCCTTGCTTTGCAGTAAAGAAGTCAGAATAACCAGCATCCGTAGCCAACAGTCCCACAAATTGCATCGCAGGTCTCTGCCGTATAAACAGTTCTACAGCTCCATCGGTGATGCAACTGCCCCCCGAAATATCCAGTGACACAAGATGAGGCAGAATATCCTTTTGCTGCAGCAAATGAAAAGCTAAATCTGATTTGAGTTGCCTGTGATCAGAAATATCAAGGTGAAGCAGACATTTAAGTTCTCTAATAACTGCAAGAATTTGTGGTTTGGTCATAGTCAGACATTTCAGATAGTGCATTGTCAAAGATTTGAGTCGATCCTTACAGGTAAGGAGTGCAGAGATATTAGTGACCAGAGTATTGGAGATATCCAAGCTTTCCAGTTTTGGTAACTGAGAAACATTAGCCAGGTCTTCACTATGAAAACAAACATTGAAAACACTTAAAATGCGAAGACCAATGAGCTGGCCAAAGAAGAGCAGTCTTGAATCTCGAGGGATGCTTGCCGAGTCCAATAGGAGACACCGAAGGTTTTGCTGGATCCAGCTATTGCTGCAGAGTCCGCTTATGATGTCTGGAATTGGGAGGTCAGTGTGCACAGCAGTAGCATCTAGCTCAATGACTTTGTGATGGCAGAAGGCTTTTGTGAATGCAGCTGCTGAGATTTTAGCTTTTTGAATATTGACCAGCTTCAGTTTCATTTGGTTGCCCTGGAAAATGCTTGCTGTTCTATCAGTCAGCTTGCCTATAAGAGAACCAAAACCAGCTGTAATAATAACTAAATCTCATGCCTTTTTCAGCAGGCATTGTGGCCAATGAACAATGACAGATGCTAATAACAGTGACTATATTTACTGCTTACTCTGTGCCAAGCATTGTTCTAAACCCCTTACTCAGATTACTTCATTTATTCTTTATAATACCATAATAATACTATAATACTATTATTACTACTATCATAAGTGAGGAAACTAGAGCTTAAAGAGGTTAAGTAACTTGCTCAAAGCCAAAATATGTAGCAGAATCAGGAATCAAAACCAGTTCAACTCCAGAGCCCAGTTTTATCCACAATAACCTTGTTCACAAAAAAAAAAAAAAAAAACGAAAGAAAATAGGTAAATAAGTACGGGATATATAATATACAAATAACACTACTAATGATTACTTTTAACCAAATTAATCAATAGCCTCTGACAATTCACTTACCTCTCTGGGCCTCATTTTCCTCATCTATAAAATAAATGAATTATATTAGATTTTACTTAGAAAAGATTTACTAAACATCTATGTGTGAGATCCTGTGTTAAGTAATCGGCACACAAGGTGATTAGACCCCTGTGGCCACAAGGAGTTCCAGTCTCGGAAGGCACATCAGGCAAATAAATGATTATAATAGTGTATTACGTGCAGTACTGATTTGTACCAGTTATTGAACTAGAACAGATGAGATTAACTTTGGGAAAAGTTCTGAAGACTAAATATCAGTTTGGGGGAGTGGGGGGAGAAGATGAAGGGTGGAAGGACATATCAAAGACAAGGAGGCATAGACCAGCAGATTATTTGGAAAGGCCCTAAGTAGATCAACACTACTGGGACACAGTCGTGTAAAACCAAGGAAGGAAAGTGGAAAGCAAGGTAAAGGCAGATGGGGGACTGTACACAAAGCTATGGACAATTCAATTTTGAAGCAGGAAAAAAAAAATGGTCACAATTATATTTTTAGAAAGACCAGGGTGCCTGGGTGGCTCAGTCAGTTAAGCATCTGCCTTCGGCTCAGGTTGAGCCCACGATGGACTCCCTGCTCAGCGGGGAGTCTGCTTCTCCCTCTTTCTCTGCCCCTCCCCCGTTCATGCTTGCTCTCTCTCTAATAAATAAAATCTTTTAAAAAAAGAAAAACCAATTATGTGACTATAAAATAATTAAGATGGTGTCTGGTGGGAGTGAGATGGGGCAAGATTTTATTAATGCTTTTTATAATGTGAAATAAAAGTTTAAACTAAGGCTGACAGAACATGGTGGCTGAACAGACTGGGGGAGAACTGAGGAAAAATATATATATATACATAAGCTGATTCCCAGCTTCTGAGTTTGAACTGGGTTATGCTACCAAGACAGGAGGAAGGAAGTCCCTATACTTCAGACTTTGAGGAAGAATTCAGTACATTCATTCATACATTTATCCAACAAATAGTGGGTGTTTGCTGTATGTGAAGTGCTAGCTATGCTAAGTGCTAAGAATGGTGAATGAGACAAACATGGCTCCTCCCAACACGGAGTTTACACCCTAGAGGGAGAACACTGAACAAGCAGAAAACTACTAATATTAAAAATATCGTGGGCGCCTGGGTGGCTCACATGGTTAAGCGTTTGCCTTTGGCTCAGGTCATGATCCCAGGGTCCTGGGATTGAGTCCCGCATCGGGCTCCCTGCTCTGCGGGGAGCCTGCTTCTCCCTCTGCCTCTCGCTCTCTCTCTCTCTGAATCTCATGGATAAATAAATAAAACATTTAAAAATATATATATATAGTGAGAAAAAAAATACATAGTTAAAAATAGAACTACCTATGATCCAGCAATTGTACTACTAGGTATTTACCCAAAGAACACAAAAGTACTAATTCAAAGGGATACATGCACCCTGATGTTTACAGCAGCATTATCTACAACAGATAAATTATGGAAACAGCCCAAGTGTCCATTGACTCATGAATGGATAAAGAAGGGAGGTATGTATATACATATACATATACATGTGTACACACGTACACACGTACACACACACACACACACACACACACACACACACACAAATGGAATATTACTCTGCCATAAAAAAGAATGAAATCTTACTATTTGTAACCAACATAGATGGAGCTACAGAGTATTATGCTAAGCAAAATAAGTTATAAGAAAAATGAATACCATATGATTTCACTCATATGTGGAATTTAAGAAACAAAACAAAAGGGCGCCTGGGTGGCTCAGTCGTTAAGCGTCTGCCTTCGGCTCAGGTCATGATCCCAGGGTCCTGGGATCGAGTCCCACATCAGGCTCCCTGCCCAGCAGGAAGCCTGCTCCTCCCTCTCCTGCTCCCCCTGCTTAAAAAAAGGAAAACAAAAGAGCAAAGGGGAAAAAGAAGAAGAGAGACAAACCAAGAAAAAGACTTTTGGGACATCTAGGTGGCTCAGTCGAGTGTCCAGCTGTTGATTTCAGCTCAGGTCATGATCTCAGGCATAAGATCAATCCCCAAGGCAGGCTCCGCCCTGGGTGGGGAGCATACTTGGGATTCTCTCTCTCTCTCAAAAGAAAGAAAAGGAAAGAGAAAAGAAAAAAAAAGAAACAGACCCTTAACTATAGAAAACAAAATGATGGTTACTGGGAGAAGGGGGGGACAGGTTATAAATACGTGATGGGGATTAAGGAGTGCACCTGTCCTGATGAGTGTTGGGTGATGTATGGCTGAATCATTAAACTGTACACCTGAAACTAATAGTACATGGTATGTTAAATAACTGGAATTTAAATAAAAACTTTAAAAAATGTAGTAAGTGTTTAAAGGAAACAAGAACATAATACAGGGGTAAGGAAAGAAAGAAGGGTAACAAGAATTTTCTGTCTCTCTGTGGAGTTTGAGGAGGTGATGTTTTAAGCTAAGACCTAAAGGACGTGAAAGGTAAAGGTCACTGTCATTCTAGATGGAAGGAAGAGCTAAAAACCTGATAATGGGAAACAGATAGGCTTTTTCTGTGAAATGAGAGGAAACCAATGAGACTAAAGCACGGCTGATGAAGGGGATACCAGCATCTGACAGATTTGAGACAAAAGCAAAAGTCAGATCTTGCAGACCAGGGCAAAAAATTGACATTTTATCCTAAGTACAAGGAGAAGCCTTTCAAGGGTGACAGAGGAGTGGCCAGATCTGTTAAGAGGGCTGTTTGCTATGTGGCAGAGCTTGGCAAGGGGCAAAAGAGGAGGTAAGGAGGGCACTTGTGATGTCAGGGGAGAGGAAAGAGAAAGGTGTCATTAATAGGAGCTAAGAGGAAAAAGAATGTTTGAGACAGATATTTTGAAGGTAGAAAATGTTTCAAAAGAACCAAGGAGAGAAGAAGGAAAAATGAAAAATGACTCCTTCTAAGTCATTAAACAAGGAGGTGGATGGCCAAGTCATTTTGGAGATGGGGGAAATGGTAGTACAGTAGATGCTGTAATGGGACACCGAGATCCTTTATAGGAACAAAGGACTTACTACTAGAGCTGTTGGGAGTGCCACCAGCTAAGAGCCCTCATCCATGGGACATCAGCTAAAATAACCCAAGGTCACACCATTTCCCATGCAGACCCATATACTGAGTTGGGAGGTATAAAGGTCCAGCCCTCACATTCCAACTCTATACAGATCTGAGTAATTGTTCCACCTTCAGGATTCCCCAAAGATCAGCTGAGGTATTCTAGATTCTATAGAGTTTAAACCTACGAGACTGAAGGATAAACACTTGGAATTAACTGACATAGAGACAGTATTTAAAGCTATGGGAATGGATGATACGGGAATGAAAGAGAAGGAGCAAGGATGAAGTACTGAAAACATCTAGATTTAAGGTCAGTAGAATGAGGAATAAGTCATATTAGCAAATAACAGCTGCTGAATGTTCTAAACATTTTAGATATATTAAACTCTCTAAATGCTCATAAAATCCAATGAGGAAGGGATTATTAGTGGTCACGTTTTACAGATGAGTTGAAGCATAGGAAAGTTAAGTAACTGGCCCAAGGAAACATATCTAATAGTCATGACAGTGTACAAACCCAAATGGTCTGACACCAGAACCAGAACTCTTAAACCTTAATTTGTACTTCCTTTCAAGGGAAGCTGGATAAGGAAACAGATTAGCAGCAGCCACTGAGGCAGGAAGAAAACCAGAAGAATCTGATGATTGAGCAGCCCAGAAAAGAAATACAGCATGAGCAGGATGCATCCTGGATATATGGTTCTCAAGTTTAGAATAGAAATGTGCTGGGAACTCTGGGGAATCAGAGTAGAAGTGGTAGCTAAACCAAAAAAAAAAAAAAAAAGGCCTAAGGAACGTTCAAAGTGAGATGGGTACCCAAGATGGAACCTCAAGGAACATAAAACACTTAAGATACATACAGAAAAACAACAGCATACAAAGGAAATTGTGGAAGAGTAACCAATGATACAAGGGGGAAAAAAAACAGAAAAATGAAATATTCGGGACACGTGGGTGGCTCAGTAAGTTAAGTGTGTGCCTTTGGCTCAGATCATGATCCCAGAGTCCTGGGACCAAGTCCCGCATTGGGCTCCCTGCTCAGTGGGAGCCTGCTTCTCCCTCTACCCACTCCTCCCCCTGCTTGTGCTCTCTGTCAAATAAATAAATAAATAAATAAAATCTTTAAAAAAAATGAATACTCTAAGTCAGAAACGTCAAGAGTAATTAATACTAAAAGTCAAAGATACAAGAATCCCTGATGATTTCATGAATCTACGTAATGCTCATTTATGGCCACCAAAGTCACAAAACCAGACAACCAAACTTAATTAACCCCCTTAAGTATTGGGCCCTACCAAAAACATCAAACCTGAATCTGATCAAGCCTCTACATCTAACTTCCAATTTAGAGGAATTACAAGGATCAGAGGAAAAGTCAAAAATCATAGTACTGTCAAACAATGGCAAAATCCAGACTGGAAAAACTCTACATAACAAACCACCATGTTTCTTTGAAAAAAAAAAAAAACGGGAAAATCCCCAAATACATGGAGATTAAACAACACATTTCTAAATAAACATATGGATCACAGAAGAAATCTCAAGAGAAATTTTAAATTTTGAACTACATGAAGACACAACTTATCAAAATTTGTGGGATAAAGTGAAAGCAGTGCTTAGAAGGAAAGTTATAGTTCTGAACACATACACTAGGAAAAATAAGATCTAAAATCAATCATCTAAGTTTTCACCTTAGGAAACTAGAAAAAGAACAAATTAAATCCAAAGTAAGCAGAAGAAAAGAAATAATAATTAGAACAGAAATCAAGAAAATTGAAAATGTGAAATCAACAGAAATTGATAGAGAAAATTCAACAAAACCAAAAGCTGATTCTTTGAAAAGATCTATAAAAATCAGGCTAACTGGGGCACCTGGGTGGCTCAGTAGGTTAAGCATCTGCCTTCGGCTCAGGTCATGATCCCAGGACCCTGGGATTGAGCCCTGCATCGGGCTCCCTCCTCAGTGGGCAGCCTGCTTTTTCCTCTCCTGCTCCCCGCTGCTTGTGCACCTGTGCACACGTGCTTTTTTTTTTCCCTCTCTCTGTCAAATAAATAAAAATTAAAAAATCAGGCTAATTAAAGAAAAGTTAGCCTCTAGCCAGACTAACTAAAAAAAGGACAGGAGACAAATTACTAGCATCAGAAATGAAAGAGAAGACATCATTCTAGATCCCTTGACTATTAAAAGGATAAGAAAAAGCAAAAAAAAAAAAAAAAAGGAGGTAAGAAAAGAATACTATGAACAACTCTATACCCACAAATACAATAAACTAAATAAATGGACCAATTCCTTGAAAGACATAATCTGCCAAAACTCACACTTCTCAAGAAGAAATAGATTATCTGAACAGCCTGTTACAGAAACTAAATCAATAATTAATAACCTTCCAAAACACAAAGCACCAGGTCCAGATGAGTTTACTGGCGAATTTTACCAAACACTGAACAAGGAATTATACCAGTCCTCCACAATTTATTTCAGAGGATAGAAGCAGAGGACATACTTCCTAACTCATTCTTTGAGGCCAGCAATACCCTAACAGCAAAACCACACAGATGTTAGAAAACTAATGACAAATAAATCTCATGAACACAGAAGCAAAAATCCTCAACAAAATCTTAGCAAACCAAATCCAACAATGTATAAAAAGAATTCCACACCACAACCAAATGAATTTATCCCAGGTATGGGAAAGCCGGTTCAATATTCAAAAATCAATTAATGTAAAATAAAATGCAAAAAAAAATCAATTAATGTAATCCATCATATCAACAGACTGAAAAAAGAAAAATCACATGATTATATCAATAGACGCAAAAAAAAAAAGGCATTTGACAAAATCCAACACTCATTCCTAATAACAAATCTCAATAAACTACAGGAACTTGCTCAATTTGAAAAGCCTACCTACAAAAAAATCTACAACTGGGCGCCTGGGTGGCTCAGTCGTTAAGCGTCTGCCTTCAGCTCAGGTCATGATCCCAGGGTCCCGGGATCGAGTCCCACATCGGGCTCCCTGCTCAGTGGGAAGCCTGCTTCTCCCTCTCCCACTCCCCCTGCTTGTGTTCCCTCTCTCACTGTGTCTCTATCTGTCAAATAAATAAATAAAATCTTTAAAAAAAAAAAAAAAAAAAAAAAAAAAATCTACAACTAATCTACTTAGTAGTGAGAAAGTAAAAATTTTTAATAAGATCAGGTACAAGGCAAGGATGTCCCCTCTCACCACTCCTTTCTAGAAATACAATTACATCAGCACCCCAAAACAATGAAATACTTAAGTATAAACCTAATAAAATACGTACAAGATCTATATGAGGAAGACTAGAAAACATGAAATCAAAGAACTAAATAAATGGAGAGATATTCCATGTTCACAAATAAGAAGACTCAATATCATCAAGATACCAGTTTTTCCCATTACTCAGCCATAAAGAAGAATGAAATCTTGCCATTTGCAACAACATGGACGGAGGTAGAGAGTGTAATGCTCAATGAAATAAGTCAGTTGGAGAAAAACAAATACTGTATGATTTCACTCATACGGAATTTAAGAAACAAAACAATGAGGAGAGGGGAAGAACGAGAGAGAGACCCACACAAACCAAGAAACAGCCTCTACTGAGAACTGATGGTTACGGGGCGGGGGGTGGGGGGGGTGGAGTGGGGGGGTGAAATAGGTGATGGGGATTAAGGAATACACTTTTTGTGATGAGCACAGGGTGATGTACAGAACTGTTGAATCACAAAGTTGTACACCTGAAGCTAATATAACACTGTTCGTTAACTACATTGGAATTAAAAAGAAAAAGAAAAAAAGTTATCAGTTTTTCCCAACTTCATCTACAGATACTATGCAATCCTAAGAAAAATCCCAGCAGGTTATTTTGTGAATATCAATAGGCTGATTCTAAAGTTTATTTTTTAAATTGTTTTTAATCTTTTCCTTTTTTTTTTTGATTTTATTTATTTGACAAAGAGCACAAGTAGACAGAATGGCAGGCAGAGGGAGAGGGAGAAGCAGGCCCCCCACTGAGCAGGGAGCCCGATGCGGGACTTGATCCCAGGACCCCGGGATCATGACCCGAGCTGAAGGCAGATGCTTAACCGACTGAGCCACCCAGGCACCCTGATTCTAAAGTTTAAATCGGAGGCAAAAGACACAGAATAGCCAACATAATACTGAAAGAGAAGAACGACCTTGGAAAGCTGACACTACTAACTCAACTTCAAGACTTATTATAAAAGCTACAGTAATCAAGGCAGTGTGGTACTGGTGAAAGAATAGAGATCAATGGACTAGAAGAGAGAGCCAAGAAATAGTCAACTGATCTTTGACAAAGGAGCACAGGAAATTCGATGGCTCAAATACAGTATCTTCAGCAAATGATGTTCGAACAAATGGACATCCACATGAAAAAAACAAAAACAAAAAAACACGTATCTAGACACAGACCTAACACCCTTCACAAAAATTAAAACAGATCATGCAGCACCTAAATGTAAAACACAAAATTATAAAACTCCTAGAAGATAACATAGGAGAAAACCAATGGGTATGGTGATGCCTTTTTAGATACAACACCAAAGACACAATCCATGAAAGAAATAATTGAGGGGCACCTAGCTGGCTCAGTTGGAAGACCATATGACTCCTGATCTCAGGGTTATGGGTTAGAGCCCCATGGGAGGGGTTAGAGATTACTTAAATAAATAAAATTATAAAAAATAATAATTGATAAGCTGGACTTCATTAAAATAAAATCTTGGGGTGCCTGGGTGGCTCAGTCGGTTGGGTGTCCAACTCTTGGTTTCAGCTCGGGTTGTGATCTCACAGTCATGGGACTGAGCCCCATGTCAGGCTCTGTGCTCAGTGCAGAGTCTGCCTCATGTTCTCTCTCCCTCTTACTCTCATTCACACTCAAATAAATTAATTAAAAAAAATTAAAATCTTATGCCCTGTGAAAGAGTATATCAAGAGAATTAAAAGACAAGCCAGACTGGGAGAAAATCATTATAAAACACATATCTGGTAAATAACTTATCCAAAATATACAAACAACTCATAACAATAAAAAAAAAAACAGTAAGAAAACAAACATCCCAATTAAAAAAAAGGGCCAAAAACCTGAACAAACACCTCACCAAAGACAACATGTAGATGGCAAATAAGCATTCAGAAAGATGCTCCACATCATCTGTCATTAGGGAAATGTAAATTAAGACAACAAGAAGTCACTACTGTATACCTGTACACCTATCAGAATGGCCCAAATTCAAAACACTGGTAACACCCAAAGCTGGGCAGAATGTGAAGCAACAGGAATTCTCTCATTGCTAGTGGGAACGAAGAATGGTACCTAAGCCATTCTGGAAGACAGTTTGTCAGTTTTTTACAAAACTACACATATTTTTACCATATGATCTAGCACTCGCATTCCCAAAGGAAGTGAAAACATGCCTACACAAAAACTTGCACAGAGATGTTTATAGAAGCTTTATTCATAATTGCCAAAACTTGGAAGCAAGACATCCTTCAGTAGGTAAATGAATAAAGTGTGGCACATCCAGACAATGGACTATTATTCAGCACTAAAAAGACATGAGCTAGGGGGCACCTGGGTGGCTCAGTCAGTAAGTGGTCAACTCTTAGTCTGAGCTTGGGTCGTGATCTCAGGGTCGTGAGATCCAGCCCCGAGTAAGGCTCCATGCTAAGCAGGGAGTCTGCTTGAGATCCTCTCCCTCTGCCCCTGCCACTGCCCTTCTCCCTGCTTGTGTGCTCTCTCTCTCTAAAATAAATAAATCTTAGGGCACTTGGGTGGCTCAGTTGGTTAAGCGACTGCCTTTGGCTCAGGTCATGATCCTGGAGTCCCAGGATCGAGTCCCGCATCAGGCTCCCTGCTCAGCAGGGAGTCTGCTTCTCCCTCTGACCCTCCCCCCTCTCGTGTTCTCTCTCTCATTCTCTCTCTCTCTCAGATAAATAAAATCTTAAAAAAAAGAATATAAAAAATAAATCTTAAAAAAAAGAAAAAAGACATAAGCTATTAAACTATAAAAGACATGGTGAAACACATATTACTGAGTGAAAGAAGCCAATCTGAAAAGGCTACATACTGTATGATTCCAAATATGCAAAATATGGGGACAGTATGAAGATAAGTGACTGCCAGGAATGGGAGGAAGAGATGAATAGGAAGAGGACAGAAGACTTTTTGGGTAGTGAAAATACTCTGATATAATGATGAATGTGTCATTATACTTTCATCCAAACCCACAGAATACACAACACCAGGAGTGAACCCTAAGGTAAAACATGGACTCTAGGTGATTATGATG
Source organism: Zalophus californianus (assembly GCF_009762305.2). Classification (NCBI taxonomy): domain Eukaryota; kingdom Metazoa; phylum Chordata; class Mammalia; order Carnivora; family Otariidae; genus Zalophus; species Zalophus californianus. The sequence continues at coordinate 42,318,317 of NC_045598.1, read as the reverse complement.
TGTCAAATGTAGAGTCACCCTTGGTTAAAAAAAAAAAGTACCATTTGATAAGTGATATTGACAACAGGAGAGGCTATGCATGTGTGGGGGCAGAATTAATGAGAAATCTCTGTACCTCCTTCTCAATTCGGTTGTAAATCTAAAACTCCTCTAAAAAATAGTCTTAAAAAAATACACATACAAAGATAGAAATACACGCACAACATGCATATTGCAAAATAATACAAGAAATATAAAAGAGTCCTAAAAACCCCATCAACCATCACAATATATGGACATCACCTGGATACTAATTAAAACAAAGGTTTTTTAAAAGTTGTAAGACAGGGGCACCTGGGTGGTTCAGTTGGTTAAGCAGCCAACTCTTGATTTCAGCTGAAGTCATGATCTCGGGGTCCTAGGATCAAGCCCTGTGGGCTCCATGCTCAGCAGGGAGCTTGCTTCAGGATTCTCTCCCTCTGTCCCTCTCCCCATTCTCTCGCTCTAAAATAAATAAGGGGCACCCGTGTGGCTCAGGTCACGTGGGATCGAGGCCCTGCCTGGAGCTCCCCATTCAGCAGAGAGTCTGCTTCTCTTCTCACCCCCCCCCACCCCCGCTCTTCCCCCTCACCCTGTCCTGGCTCTTGTGCGCTCTCTCAAATAAATAAAATCTTTAAAAAACAAAAAAAAAAATAAAATAAAATCTTTTAAAAAAATAAAGTTGTAAGACAGTCAAAATGAACACTCCCTATATACTTGATAATATTAAAAATATTAGAATTTTAAGTGTGAGATTAAAATTATGGTGTTATGTATATACATATACGTACACACACATATATATACACACACACATGCAAACAAGTTCCCACTCCCCAACTACACTTACAGTTGAAATGACAGAATATCTAGGATTTACTTCAAAATATGTGGGGGCAGTACAAGGGTGGGTAGAGGTATAGATGATACAAGATTGGACATGAGTCGATAATGTCTAAGTTGAATATACTGAGGTTTAGTTTCTCTAGTTTTGTACATTTCAAAACATTTACGTAATAGAGTTTTTAAAAACTCAAAGCTACAGAGAGATTAGAAGATATAAAATTTATCTTCTTTTCTTACTAAACTATATACACTCTGAAGAATATATGCCGCTCCGAGGGTAAAAGCCACATCATAGGATACATTTTTTTTTCATTTGTAAGATTTTTTTTTTTAATTTATTCATTTGACAGAGAGAGAGAGACAGTGCAAGAGGGAACACAAGCAGGGGGAGTGGGAGAGGGAGAAGCAGGCTTCCCGCTGAGCAGGGAGCCCAATGCTCGATCCCACGATGCTGGGATCATGACCTGAGCCGAAGACAGACGCTTAACGACTGAGCCACCCAGGCGCCCCAAATGCATTTTCTTTTAATTTTTTTGCAAAATTTTTAACTGGTGGCATATAGCATCTTTATATTAAAAGTAAATATGAGGGGTGCCTGGCTGGCTCAGTCAGTAGAACGTATAACTCTTGATCTCAGGGTCATGAGTTCAAGCCCCATGTTGGGCATGGAGCCTACTTAAAAAAAAATACAATAAAATAAATAACACTGAATACCTAAAATGGGGGGGGACTGAATACAAAGTAGCACTTTCAGAGACTCCTTAAGGGGAATAGAGCTCGGGGTTTATTTTCATAGCTTTAGCTCCTAGCACAGTGTCTGGTGAGTAGTAGGGACTTGATAAATTAAGAAGTAAAAATAGCTATATGCACATAGTTATTTGTAAGAAATTTGCCACAAGTCTCTTGAAAAGGTTATCAAACTGTCACCTAGGAAAATTCTAGCCAAACAATTCAGCACATGAAGTGAACATATGAAGGCACAGACAGCATGGTAAAGAACAAACAAAAAACCACTGTGTCTGGACCCAGAGGGCCTTGGCTCAAATCCTGACTGCCACTTCTGAGCTATATGACCCTTGAACCAAACGTTACTTAATCTCTCTGATCCTCGGTTTCTTCATCTATAAAGAGATAACAGAGGGGGGAAAAAAGAGGTAACAGTATATACAAAAAGTTCTTACTACAGTGTCTGTCAAAATGTTAGCCATTATAACTTTAATGGCTTTATTATTATATAAACTTAATAACATATGGCTGATATATTGCTTATCTCAATTGGGAAAAACTGATGGGGGGGGGTTGTTCCTAATTAAACCACAGAACGAAACTTCCCAATCTTCAGCCTCAGTCACCCAATCCACCAGGAACTGTACCCTTCTGAAGTTATCCTATGGATCCCTGAACACTAGGGTCCTGCCTCCCATAAATAAATTGAGTGAGTCAAGAAACACTGACTTTACAAATTGGTTATCTCCAACCTCAACTTGGAAAAATAAATCTTTTTATCTCCTTCTCTTTATCACCTCACCTCCCCTCGGCCAGCAAATAACTTAGAATCTTTCAGAATGACATTCCTCCGCACCAACATCAAACACAGCTCTTATTCCACCCTCGCTATTTTCCTTTTCGTTATCTGTCATTTCTTCCTTCTGAGGCAAACCCTACACACCTAGGCTCATGATTCTTGTCCTTCAGTCACCACCAGGACCTTGTGTCATCAATTTTCAGCTCTTATATTTTGAATGTTTCCCTCTTCACTGGCTTTTCTCTTTTTCCACGCAATAGGTCCATGCTATCCCCTCCCCCACCTGCACCCTCATAAAAAGTCACCCACCCCCCTTTTTCTTTTTTCCCTGTTAAATTTCTTAAGAGTACAGGTGTATCCTATTTAGCATGAATAACAAAAAGGATTCAAAACTTTATCAATGTAGGCAAAAGATCCAACAAGAAAACAGACAATTAAAACAACATTCTAAACAACTAGATCTCAGCAGTGCCTGGGTGACTCAGTTGGTTAAGTGGCTGACTTCGGTTCAGATCATGATCTTGGGTCCTGGGATGGAGTCCTGCAGCTGGCTCTGCGCTCAGTGGGGAGTCTGCTTCAGCTTCTCCCTCCCTCCCCCCACTCATGCTCTCTCTCTCAAATATATAAATCTTTTTATAAACAAATAACTAGATCTCACAGAAATCTTCAGAGTAACTGGCCCTGTAGCAGCAAAATACACATTCTTCTGAAGACCACATGGAACATTCTCCCGAAACAACCATATATTAAGCCACAAAATAAATCCCAATAAATTTAAATGAATTGAAATAAAACACAGTATGTTCTCCAACTACAATAAATTAAAAATTAATAACAAAGACATCTTGGGAAATCACAACTATGTGAAAATTAAACAATACACTCCTAAAAACAGAATGGGCCAAGGAAGAAATCAAAAGGAAGAAAGAAATCAAAAGTTATTTGAGATGAATGCAGAGTGAAGACAACACACAAAAACTTACGCAGCTAAAGCAGTACTTAAGGAAAATCTGTCATTCTAATCACATTAAAAAAAAGATCTCAAATCAATAACCTCACCTTCTTCCTTAATACACAGAGGAAAAGAAAAAGCAAACTAAGTGAGTAGGAGGAAGGAAATAATAAAGATTAGAGCGGAAATTAATGAAATGGAGAATAGAAAAGACAACAAAGAAAAAAAAGAATGAAATCAAAAGTTAGTTCTCTGAAAAGATCAACAAAATTGATAAACCTTTAGCTTGACTAACCAAAAGAGAGGACTCAAATTACTTGAATGAGAAATGAAAAGGGACAGAACTACTTACATTGTAGAAATAAAATATTATAAAGAAATACTAAGAACAATCATATGCCATTAATTAGATAATTTAAATGAAATGGACAAGTTCAAAGAATAACACAAACTACCAAAACTGCTCAAGAAATAGATTATGTGGGCACCTGGCTGGCTCATTAAGTAGAGCATGCAACTCCTGACCTCAGGCTTCTAAGTTCAAGTCCTGCACTGGATGTAGCAATTATGTAAAAATAAAATCGTGGGGTACCTGTAGCTCAGTTGGTTAACCATCTGACTCTTCCTTTTGGTTCAGGTCGTAACCTCAAGGTCATGAGATCAAGCCCCAGGTCGGCTCCTCACTCAGCTGGGAGTCTACTTCTCTCCCTTTCCCTCTGCCCCTCTCCCCACCAAAATAAATAAATAAATCTGTACACTAAACTAAAATCTTTAACAAGAAAAATGGGGAGAAAAAGAGAAAAATAGGGGCACCTGGGTGGCTCAGTTGGTTAAGCATCTGCCTTAGGCTCAGGTCATGATGACTGAGTCCTAGGACTGAGCCCCATATAGAGCTCCCTGCTCAAGGGGGAGTCTGCTTCTCCCTCTTCTACCTCTCCCCCAGCTTGTGCTCTCTCAAATAAAAATCTTTTAAAAAATTTTTTTTAAAAATAAAAAAAGAATAGACAATATAACAATACTCATTATTATAACAATAGATTGAATTCATCATCAAAAAACTACCCATGGGGCGCCTGGGTGGCTCAGCTGGTTAAGCATCCGACTTGGTTTTGGCTCAGGTCATGATCTTGGGGTCATGAGATCAAGCCCCGTATCTGGTTCCATGCTCAGCAGGGAGTCTGCTTGAGATTCTCTCCCTCTGGGACACCTGGGTGGCTCAGTAGGTTAAGCATCTGCCTTTGGGTCAGGTCATGATCCCAGGGTCCTGGGATCGAGTCCCACATCAGGCTCCTTCCTAAGCGGGGAGCCTGCTTCTTCCTCTGCCTGCTGCTCCCCCTCTCTGACAAATAAAAATTAAATCTTTAAAAAAGGGAGGGGGTTCTCTCCCTCTGCCCCTCCCCCTGCTCACAGGCACTTGCTCTCCATCTCTCTCAGATAGACAAAGATAGATAAATCTTTTTAAAGAAAATTTTCTGAAGATTTTTATTTATTTATTTAGGGGGGCAGACGGGAAGGGGAGGGGCAGAGGGAGGAGAGAGAAACTCAAGCAGCCTCTGAGCTGAGCACTGAGCCTGATGTGGAGTTTGATCTCACAACCCTGAGATCATGACCTGAGCTGAAATCAAGAGTCAGATGCTTAATTGACTGAGCCACCCAGGCATCCAATAAATAAAATTTTAAAATAAAACAAAACAAAAAAACTCCCCACACAGGGGGATGTGGCTGGCTCATCTGGTAGAGCATGCAACTCTTGATCTCAGGGTTGTGAATTCAAGCCCTACACTGGGCCTAGAGATTACTTGAAAAAAAAAAACAAAAAACAAAAAAACCTACTCACACAAGGAGGCCACAAGGGCTTCACTGGTGAATTCCACCAACATTTAAAGAATTCATAACAATTCTTCAAACTCTTCCAAAAAACAGAAGAGGGAACACCTCCCAACTCAGTACTATCCTGATGCCAAACCCAGATAAAGACATCACAAAAGCGGAACAGACCAATAATCCTTTAAAATAATGGACAAATCTCAAAAGAAAAAAAAAAACCTCATCAAAATAGCAGCAAACCATCTAGCAACATACAAAAGAATTACACACCATGACCAGGTAGGATTTATCCCAGGAAAGCAAGACCGCATTAGTATCCAAAAAGGAATTAACATAATACACCATATTAATAGAATAAAAAACAAAACCACCATGAGCATTTTGACATATGAAGAAAAAGCCAACACTTTTCCTGATGAAAATGTCCAACAACTAAAATAGAAGGAAACCTCCTCAGTCTGTTAAGGGCAGCTACCAAAACCCCAAAACTAACATCATACTTAATAGTGAAAGACTAGATGCCTTCCCCCTGAGATCAGAAAAAAGATAAGCATGTCCATTTCAATACTTCAACTTCAATGTTCAATACTTCAAAACTGCATTGAAGGCTCTAGCCAGGGAAACTGGAAAAGAAAATTAAATAAAAGGCATCCAAAACAGAAAAGAAGAAGTAAAACTATCTTCATTGCAGATGACATCTTATAATAGAAAATCCTAAGGAATCCACTAAAAAACTGTTAAGAATTAATAAATGAGTTCAGCAAGTTTCCAGGATTTATAATCAACATAAGAAAAAAAATCAATTGTAGGGGATGGCTGGCTCAGTCAGTAAAGCATGCCACTCTAATCTTGGGTCGTAAGTTCAAGCCCCACATTAGGTGTGGAGCCTGTATTTTTTAAAAAAATTGTATTTCTGTTCATTAAAAATGAACAATCCAAAAATGAAATTAAAAAAGCAATTCCAGGGACGGCTGGGTGGCTCAGTCAGTTAAGCCTCTGACTGATCCCAGGGTCCTGGGATTGAGTCCCAGGTCAGGCTCCTCCTCTCTCTCTGCCCCTCTCCCTGCTCATACTCTCTGTCAAATGGAAGCGAGGAAGGGAGGAAGGGAGGAAGGGAGGAAGGGAGGAAGGGAGGGAGGGAGGGAGGGAGGGAGGGAGGGAGGAAGGGAGGAAGGGAGGAAGGGAGGAAGGGAGGAAGGGAGGAAGGAAGGAAAGGAAAGGAAAGGAAAGGAAAGGAAAGGAAAGGAAAGGAAAGGAAAGGAAAGGAAAAAGGAAAGGAAAAAGGAAAGGAAAAAGGAAAGGAAAAAGGAAAGGAAAAAGGAAAGGAAAGGAAAGGAAAGGAAAGGAAAGGAAAAGGAAAGGAAAAAGGAAAGGAAAAAGGAAAGGAAAAAGGAAAGGAAAAAGGAAAGGAAAGGAAAGGAAAGGAAAGGAAAGGAAAGAAAGGAAAGAAATTCCATGTAAAATAGCATCAAAAGAATAAAATACTGCGGTGCCTGGGGGCCACAGTCAGTTAAGTGTCCAACTCTTGATTTCAGCTCAGGTCATGATCTCAGGGTCAAGAGATCGAGCCCTGCATCATCAAATCCCTACTTGGGATTCTCCCTCCCTCTCCCTCTGCTCTCCCCCTGCAAGTGCATGTGCTCTTGCTCTCTCTCTCTCAAAACAAAAAAACACAAAAACTTAAAAAATAAAAAAAATTTTTGAAGATTTTATTTATTTACTTATTAGAAAGAGAGAGCGCGCGCACAAGCAGGGGGAGGGGCAGAGGGAGAAAGAAAGGGAGAAGCAGACTCTCCGCCGAGCACAGAGTGTGACATGGGGCTCAATCCCAGGACCCCGGGATCATGACCCAAGCTGAAGGCAGATGCTTAACCAACTGAGCCACCCAGGCGCCCCTAAAAAATAAATTTAATAATTGTAAAACTTATATGCATAAACTAGAAAACACTGTTGAAGGAAATTAAAAAAAAAAAAAAAAAAAGGAGCGCCTAGATGGCTCAGTTGATTAAGTACCCGTCATCCGTCTCGGGGGTCTTGAGATCAAGCCCTGCGTCAGGCTCCCTGCTCATCTGGGTGTCTGTTTCTCTCTCTCCCTCTGCCTCTCACCCCCACTCATGTGCTCTCTCTCTCTCATTCAAATAAATAAAATCTTTTTAAAAATTTAAAATCTAGTTTTTTTTTAAAGATTTTATTTATTTATTTGACAGAGAGAGAGGCAGCAAGAGAGGAAACACAAGCAGGGGGAGTAGGAGAGGGAGAAGCAGGCTTCCCGTGGACCAGGGAGCCCGATGTAGGGCTCGATCCCAGGACCCCAGGATCATAACCTGAGCCGAAGGCAGACGCTTAACAACTGGACTACCCAGGTGCCCCAAAAATCTAGTAATTAAAAAAAAAAATCTTAAAAAAACAAAAAACAAGAATCCAGTTGGGATTTGAAATGGAATTGCATCAAATATGTATGTAAATCTGGGGAGTATTGCCATCTTAACTGTATTAAGTGTTCTGATCTAGGAACATGGTGTCTCATTATTTAGATCCTCTTTAATTATTTTCACCAGTGTTTTGCCATCTTAACAATTTGAAATCTTTCATTCTTGAGTTTGGGTTGGCTATTTAAACTACAGATTTTTTTTTAATGTATTTATTTGAGAGAGAGAGACAGAGAGATGGCGAGAGAGCACGAGCGGGGGGCTGAGGGAGAAGCAGGCTCTCCACCAAGCAGGGAGTCCAACACCGGGCTGTATCCCAGGACCCTGGGATCATGACCCTAGCCGAAAGCAGACACCTAACTGACTGAGCCACCCAGGAGCCCCACAGCTGGATTTATTTTTTATTTATTTTTACTATTTATTTACTTATTTGACAGAGACAAAGCCAAACAAAGGAACACAAACAGGGGGAGTGGGGGAGGGAGAAGGAGGCTTCCCACGGAGCAGGGAGCCCAACTTGGGGCTCAATCCCAGGACCCTGGGATCATGACCTGAGCCAAAGGCAGACGCTTAATGACTGAGCTACCCACGTGCCCCACCACAGCTGGATTCTTTGTAGAAACTGGCCAACTGGGATGGGCGCCTGGGTGGCTCAGTCGGTTAAGGGTCCTGGGATCAAGCCCTGCATTGGGCTCCCTGTTTGGTGAGGAGTCTGCTTCTCCCTTGCTCTCTGCCATTCCCCCTGCTTGTGCTCTCTCATGTGCATTCTCTTTCTCAAATAAATAAATTCTTAAAAAAAACAAAACAAAAAAACTGACCAACTGGTTCTAAAATTTATATGGAAATATAAAGGACCCAGAATAGCCAAGACAATCCTAAAAAGAACAAAGTTGGAAGACTCGCACTTTCCAATTTCAAAATTTACTACAAAGCAACATTAACAGAGTCATAGAGACATTAGGACAGATATATTGTTCCATGGAACAGAACTGAGAGTAAGAAATAAACCTGTGCCTTTCTGGTCTTCCAATATATTTTTTAAGATTTTAAGTAATCTCCATACACAGTGTGGGTCTTGAACTCACACCCTTGCAATCAAGAGTCTCACGTTCTTCTGACTAAGCCAGCCAGGCACCCCATTGGCATCTTTTTAAAAAAACTGGATGGCCAGGGGTACCTGGCTGGCTCAGTCCATACAGCTTGCAACTCTTGATCTCAGGGTTGTGAGTTCAAACCCCATGTTGGGTGTGGAGCCTACTTAAATTTTTAAAAATAAAAAAAGTAAAAATAAAAAATAATAAAAAGGGTGCCAAGACCACTCAATAATCAAAGGTAGACTTTTCAACAAATAGTGATGGGACAACTGTACAGGAACATGTTAAAAATGAAGCTGGACTCTTACACCTCATGCCATATACAAAAATAAACTCAAAATGGATCAAAAACCTTAGAGTGTGTTAAGGGAGAAGAAACCAACACTCTTAGAAAAAGAAAATACAAGTGTAAATACTTAGGACCTTGGATTTGGCAATGGAATTTTAGATAGGGTACCAAAAGCAGAAGCCATAAAAGAAGCAGAATAATTGGCCTTCATCAAAATTAACTTTTGTGAGTCAAAGAATGCTATCAGCAATGTGAAAAGAGAATTCATAGAATGGAAGAATATAACTGCGAGCCAATAACTGATCAGGGACTTGCATCTAGAATATTTAAAGAAAACAGACATGGAGACATAATGTACAGCATAGGGAATATAGTCAGTGTAAAATCTTTGTATGGTGACAGATGGCAACTAGATTTACCAAAGTGATCATTTTGTAACATATGCAATGAATCACTGTGTTGCACACCTAATGATGTCAATTATACTTCGTTAAAAAAAAAAAAAACTTGGGGTGCCTGGGTGGCTCTGTCGGTTAAGCATCTGTCTTCGGCTCAGGTCATGATCCCAGGGTCCTGGGATCAAGTCCCACATCGGGCTCCTTGCTCAGCAGGGAGCCTGCTTCTCCCTCTCTCTCCCTTTGCTTGTGCTCTCTGTCAAATAAATAAAATCTTTAAAAAAAACAACAACAAAACTCTTGGGGCTCAGAGTGGCTCAGTTGGTTAAGCAACTGATTCTTGGTTTCGGATCAGGTCATGATCACGGGGTCATAGGATGGATCTCCGCGATGGGCTCCACACCCAGCATGGAATCTGCTTGAGATTCTCTCTCTCCCTCTGCCTCTCCCCCTGCTTACACTCTAAATAAATAAAATCTTAAAAAAAAATCTCGTCTCACAACTCAATAATAGAGGACAATCTAATTAAGAAATGGGCAAAGGATCTGAATAGACATTTCTCTAAAGAAGGTATGCAAATGCCCAAAAAGCATATAAAAATATGCTCAACATCATTACTCATTAGGGAAATGCAAATCAAAACCACAATAAATACTTAACACCCACCAGGATGGCTATAATCAAAAAGTCAAACAATGACTTTGGTGAGGTTGTGGAGAAATCAGAACGCTTGCATGCTGCTGATGGAAGCATAAAATGGTGCAGCCACTTTGGGAAACAATTTGGAAATTCCTCAAAAAGTTAAACATAGAGTTGCTGTTTAGCCCAGCAATTCTACTCCCAGGTACACACCCAAGAGAAATGAAAACATATCTCCACACAGAAATGTGTACACGAATGTTTATAAGCAGCATTATTCATAATAGCCAAAATGCAGAAACAACCCAAATGTCCATCAGCTGATAAATGAATAAAATGTGGTACAGTCATACAGTGGAATATCATAGCCATAAAAATGAAGTAGTGACTGCTGCTACAACATGGATGAACCTTGACAATATTATGCTGAGTAAAAAAAGCCAGACATAAATGGTCACATACTGCATGATTTTATTTATATTATGTGTTAAGAAAAGACAAACTCATAGAGATAGAAAGAAGATGAGTAGTTGTTTAGGGTTGGGGAAACGGGTTAGGAGTTTCTTTTTAAGATGATGAAAATGTTGGGCTCCTGGGTGGCTCAGTTGGCTAAGCGACTGCCTTCGGCTCAGGTCATGATCCTGGAGTCCCGGGATAGAGTCCCACATTGGGCTCCCTGCTCAGCGGGGAGTCTGCTTCTCCCTCTGACCCTCCCCACCTCATGCTCTCTCTCTCTCTCATGCTCTCTCTCAAATAAATAAATAAAATCTTTAAAAGAAAAAAAAAGATGATGAAAATGTTCTAAAATTGATTGTGATGATGGTTGCCCAAATCTGTGATAAAAACAAACAAAACAAACCCCTGCCCACTGAATTGTACACTTTAAAAGGGGGAATTATATAGTATGTGAAATTATCTCTCAATAATTTGTTACAAAAAAGCCTTCTTAGTAAGAAAAAACTGTAGGGGTGCCTGGGTGGCTCAGTCAGTTAAGCATCATGATCTCGGGATCCCGTGTCAGGCTCCCCACTCAGCAGGGAGTCTGCTTGTCCCTCTGCCCCTCCCCTGGCTCATGTTTGCTCACTTGCTCTCAAATAAATAAATAAAATCTTAAAAAAAAAAAAAACTGTAACATGGTAAATTAAACATAGCCCCTGAAGGCCCGACTACAGTGGGAAGTAAAGGAAAAAATTTTCTAAGGGTTTTTTTTTTTTTTTTTAGATTTATTTGAGAGAGCAAGTGAGCACAAGCAGAGGGGGTAGAGGGAGAGAATCTCAAGCCGACTTCACCAAGCGTGGAGCCAGATGCGGGCTCAATCCCAGGACCCTGAGATCATGACCTGAGCAGAAATCAAGAGTCAGTCACTTAACCAACTGGGCCACCCAGTGCCCTAGAAAATTTTTTTTAAAATCTCATATTCACAATGAAAAGAGTAGGAGGGGTACCTGGTTGGCTCAGTCAGAAGAGCATGTGACTCTTGATCTCGGGGTCATTAGTTCGAGCCCCATGTTGGGTGTAGAGATTACTTAAGTAAAACGTAAAAAAAAAAAAAGAGTAGGAGACAAAACTACAGCAACAGCATTTCAGAAGCTGGAGAGCAGATGGAGGAGTGGGAACTTGGTTTAGTTCCCCACCATCTTCACTCTGCTAAGCCAATAGCCATAAGCCTAGAAGCAAGATAAATTTCCATCAAGGGATCCCCAAAAGACTCAGAGATTCAAATCTCCACACAAATAAAATGGTAATAATTTCCTTATTTCCCATCCACTTGTTGTGAGGAGCAAAACAGAAATTGTATATGAAAGTGCTTTTCAAATAGTAAAGTGCTATAAGAGTACAATATAAAGGAGCCTTATCAAAAAATATTAAATTAAATAAAAATAAAGGAGCTTTATCTTTACCTTGCCATGTCATTACCCCAAGGAATCGATCAGCTACTTCCTGAGGGAAACTCCAGTGCTCTGGAAGGCACAAGGTTCCGTCAGATCTTTCAGAACACAATTTCTCTAGGTTAGCAATCAGGACGTTCAGGCAGATATTGACCAAAGAGTAGGGAGATGCCTCCTCCTAGAAAACAAACTTTGTTAGAATACATCTACAAAAATTCAACATAAAAGTGGTCATGCAAAATACATCTAATTACTTGATGAGGATATCTGAAGATACATTCTCTTTACCCTAATAGTGATTTATATGATCTATATGTAATGAAACCACCTTATTCCAACTGTTAACTGAATGGAAAATTTTATCTATTATACTTTGTTCTAACTTGAAAAAAATTAAGTTCTCTCAATCCTTCACTCATCACCTGTTCTGTACCAGCCACTGAAAATACAGGATGAGCAAAATATAGTTCTAATCTTTTTGGAGCTACAGTTTAGTGGGGAATAAAACCAAGAAATCCGACAATTTCAATAAAACACAAGGGACAACTCAAGCAGAGATCACATGGCCATTCATTCAACAAATATTTATTCAGTGATTACTATGTCCCAGAGGATAAGAAGGAAAGCCTATTATTATCCTCAAGTGTTCACAATGTAAAGGGCTGCTATACCCAGGGTGCTGTAGAAGGATGAGAACCATAAGAGAGGTGAGAGCTATGGTCCCTTTCTCCTCTAAGAGAAACTGGCATTTGTTCATTCAACAATTTGAAAGGCATGGCACTGTGTTAGACACAACTGTATTAGACAAAGGCCAAACTGAGGTTGTTACCTTTGTCAAAGGCTTCAACATGGAATAATTCTTTGACCTCCATGGTCCAAAGTTTAAATTACTGCTTTGCAAATACCCTCAACTCCTTGTTCCCTCTTCCAGACAAAATTCCATTCCTGGAAGAACTCCACTATCCAGTTTTTATAGCAACACGCAGCAGCTAATCATCTATGGAGAGGGGAAAGACTCACATAACATAGTGTGTCACAGGAAATTCATAATCATTTAACTTCAAATGAGCCCTCAGTAGCTCTGAGACAACAGCTCTGTTCACAAGATCTCTTCCAGACAGCGTACTCTCCCAACATCAAGCAAGAATTATTCCTTGGCTTCCACTTGTTCCTCAAACACATTTTATGCTGTTATCATAATCTGACTCACTTCACTGAGAAAAATGAAGCCATCTCACCATTAAACTTAGCTGGAAGCCACATGGATTTTTTCTTTATTCTCCTCTTACATGGAGAACATGTACCTCCTTGAAAAAGCCAACACTTCCATTATGTGCTGACTGGATTTCATCCCTCTTTGCCTTGGTTCCTCTTGTCATTTCTTCATTCGTACACACATATTTCAAACTCTCCTCAAATGGATCACTTTTTTTTTAAGATTTTATTTATTTATTTGAGAGAGAGAGAGAAAGCATGAGGGGGGAAGATCAGAAGAAGCAGACTCCCCGCTGAGCAGGGAGGCTGATGCAGGACTCGATCCTGGAACTCCAGGATCATGACCTGAGCCGAAGGCAGACACTTAACGACTGAGCCACCCAGGTGCCCCTCAAATAGATCATTCTTAACATATAACTTATGCACTACTATATACCTTAAAAACAAAAAAACCTTCTGCTGACCCCCATATTCTCTTCAGTTACTCCTCTTCATAACTGACTTTCTCCGATAAGTTCACATGCTATAGAGTAGTCACCCTTATCTGCAGAGGATACGTTCCAAGACCCCAGTGGATATCTGAAACTGCCAACAGTACCAAACCCTATACCCACTATTTTTCCCTATACATACATACCTATGATAAAGTTTCATTTATAAATTAGGCACTGTAAGAGATTAACCTACTGTATTAAGTCATATGAATGTGGTCTCTCACAAAATATCTTATTGTACTATAATCCACCCCTCTTGTGATGATATGAAATGATAAAATGCCTATGTGATGAAATGTAGTTAGGTAAATGACACTAATGACCTTCTGACAATACAACAGGAGGAAGATCACCTGCTTCCAGACCACAGTTGATTTCGGGTAAGTGAAACCACAGAAAGTGAAACCTCAGATAAAGGGGGACTACTGTAATCACTTTTTCCTATTCATTTTTGTTTTTGTTCTTTTAATTGAGGTGTAACTTACATATAGCAAAAAAATTACTTTTTGTTGTATCCTTAGTTCTGTAAGTTTTAACAAACGCAATCATGTACCACCACAATATAGAGAACAGTTCTATGACCCCAAAATTCCCTAGTGTCCCTTTGTAGATACTCCCTCCCACCATCCCCATACAACAATAATCTGTGTTCTGTCCCCAGAGTTTTACCTTTTCCAAAATGTCATATAAATAGAATCATACAGTATGTAGGCCTTTTGAATCTGATTTCTCTCACTTTCCATAATGCATTCGCGATTCATCCATGTTGTGTGTTTTTGTAATTAGTTCCTCTTTATTGCTGACCTGAGCTGAAGGCAGTTGCTTAACTGACTGAGCCACCCAGGTGCCCCACAATTCCATTTTCTGAGGTCTCCTGGAATATAACTCTTTTAGTCATTGATTTTTACTCATGGAGACTAATGCTTTATAAATCAAGACTGTGAGTGCATCTTTAGTGGGATTTTATTTGGAGGACTCCTATGAGGCCTGAGTAGAATATATGTCACATCAGAGAGATTCTGCTAAACACCAGTTACCCCAGGGGCATTACCAGGGATCACTTTGATAATTTCTCAGCTACAGATTTCCTGAACCAAGCAACATATGTCATTTAAAACCCTGAATTTCGGACACCTGGGTGGCTCAGTCGGTTAAGCGGCAGCCTTTGGCTCAGGGCGTGATCCCGGAGTCCTAGGATGGAGTCCCACATCGGACTCCTTGCTCAGTGGGGAGCCTGCTTCTCCCTCTGCTCTGCCTGCCGCTTCGCTCCCCCTGCTTGTGCTCTCTGACAAATAAAATCTTTAAAAAAACTAAAAATAAATAAAATAAAACGCTGAATTTGTGTGAAGACAGGCCTGTGATAGCAAATTTTTAGGAGATAGCTTTCCACTCAAAATCCAAGCCAAAACTGACAAGATTCCCCAATTCCCTTTCCCATAAGCAGATTTTTTTTAGATATACCAGTTCACTAAAGTAAAGCCAGCCTTTGTTAGCCCATATTAATTATATTATACATATAGTTATAGTTACAGTCTCCATTCAAATTCCCTACCTGGTTTTGGGAAAAGCCTAGCCTCCAATCCCTGGTTATTGACATTGGTAAATATCAAAACTTCAGGGTCTGCTTACAGTGTTGTTTTCCAGCTTCTCTGAATTAGGTGGGAATGCTGGGGATTTCTCTTACTTTGAGAGTGTTTGTAACAGTTTATCCTGAATATTTAGTCTTAAGACCTTCTGACATTATTTGCCATATTGCTGAACATGACAGCCCCATTTTAAAAATACTGTATATTAAAGACTAAATCCACATATAAGATATCAAACATTCAAATATAAAAATGTAATAAAATATAAACAATATAAATCTATTTTTAAATATTCTTATATAGGGGCGCTTGGGTGGCTCAGTCGGTTAAGCGGCTGCCTTTAGCTCAGGTCATGATCTCAGGGTCCTGGAATCGAGCCCCACATCGGGCTCCCTGCTCCACGGGGAGCCTGCTTCTCCCTCTCCCCCTCCCCTGCTTGTGTTCCCTCTCTCACTGTGTCTCTGTCAAATAAATAAATAAAATCTTTTTAAAAAAATATTCTTATATACCCCATAGCTTAAAGTGAACATACCAATATGGTTGGAGTCCCTTATTGTGTCCCTCCCTGATGTTATTTCCCAACCCTTCACCCAGAGACAATCATCTTGAATATTGTTTAGTTCTCCATGTTGTGAACTTTATGCAAACAGAATTATACTACAGTAATCTGCTACTGGTTTTTATTTCATAAATCAGTGTATGTTTTAGAGAAACATCCTATGTCATTCATTCTTCAAATCACTCTATTAGGTTTCCACCCTCCACCAAGACCACTAACGACTAATGCCTCTACCTCTGTATTATTTGACTACTGATTACATGACTCTAAATATTCATCTATAGGGGTACCTGGCTGGCTCCGTCAGTGGAACATGCGACTCTTGACCTCGGGGTCATGAGTCTGAGCCCCATGCTGGAAAAGACTTTACTTAAAAATAAATAGGTATTAATCTATAAACCCAATGAATTCCAGATTATCCCCAGGTCGTATCTCTCGTTAAGCTAGTCTTAGATACCCAGTTGCCTCCCTGACATGTCTACTTAACTGTCACAAATACATCAAATTCACCATGTAGAAAACTGAACTTCCCCAGTCTTTTACTGCTCAATAAAATGGCATCACATCTATTTAGTTGTTTAATCTTTACTGGTACTTTTTTTTTCCTTGTTTAGGCTTTAATTTTTGATCAACAACAGCAGATATTTACTTGTCAGTATCCCCTGTAATTTTATATTAAGAACCTCTTAGGGGCACCTGGGTGGCTCAGTCAGTCAAGCATCTGACTCTAGGTCTCAACTCAAGTCTTGATCTCAGGGCTGTAAGTTCAAGCCTCGCTTTGGGCTCCACGCTAGGCATGGAGCCTACTTTATTATTATTTTTTTAAGATTATTTACTTATTTATTTATTTGACAGAGAGAGGGAGAGAGAGAGAAAACACAAGCAGGAGGAGCAGCAGAGGGAAAGGGAGAAGCAGGCTCCACGCTGAGTAGGGAGCCCAACATGGGGTTCGATCCCAGATGCTTAGCCGACTGAGCCACCCAGGCGCCCCTGGAGCCTACTTTAAAAAAAAGTGGGGTGCTGGGGTGGCTCAGTTGGTTAGGCACATGCCTTTGGCTCAGGTCCTGATCTCAGGGTCCTGGGATCCAGCCCCACATCAGGCTCTCTGCTCAGTGGGGAGTCTGCTTCTCCTTCTCACTCTCCCTCTGTGCTCTCTCTCAAATAAATAAATAAAATCTTAAAAAAAAAAAAAAAAAGAACCTCTTAAACTACTGCCATGGCTAGTAATTTAGAAAATACATTCAAATGCTGAATCAAATCATAACCACATTGTCGGGCTGTCATGCTGCAGCTCACCTTTGGCATTTCAATTACATATGGCATTAGAGTTTTGATCTCCACAATGCGTTGAGAGCACACAAGAAACAAGACCATTTCTTTTAAAAAGCATCATTTGCCAAACCCTTTCTTACAATCAATTCTAAATCTTCCAAGAGAATCAAACAATATAAGCTCACATTGCAATCTGGATCAATCTAATTTTTTTTAAGATTTTTTTTATTTATTTACTTGAGAGAGAGAGAATGAGAGATAGAGAGCAATCTAATTTTAATCACATTTCCCCCTTTTCTAGAAATTAGTGTGCTAAAAATAGCATGTTTTCAAACAAACTAACATAATGGCTAATTGTGTTCCTTCTACTGTCTTGGATGGATACAGAGTAACAAGAAAAATTTGCACTCAAAAACACTATTTTTAATTCCTTGTAATACAGAGAATTTTTAACAGTGTTTCTATAAGACACACCAATTTAAGATCAATAATTGTCTACGGGTGGTTAATTCTATTTATCAGCTGTCATAAAGCATGCATGGGAACTAGTTGCTGTGCTCAAGTACCAACTCTTGAAAACCAGAACATGAAAACAAATTCTGACCCACCAATAGGCCGTCAACAACCTTTCACTCAGATATTAAATTTCCCCAACGCTGAAATTAGAATGAAAAGCAGCTGTGTCTTTATATGACTTTTCCCCAGCAAGAGTACAACCCGGGACACATAGCAAAGCCTCAATGAGCACGTTAAAAGAATAAACAATAAAAATAATGTCAAGGTTCAAGAGTTTACAGTATGTACCAAAAAGTAAGAAGTATTCACAGACGCTTTACTTTCGGCAATAGATCAAGTTGCAAAAAAAGTTACATATATGATCTTTACAAATTATTTCATTTTGGGGTGCCTGGGTGGCTCAGTCCGTTAAGTGGCTGCCTTCCACTTAGGTCATGATCCTGGAGTCCTGGGATCAAGCCCTGCATCGGGCATCCTGCTCAGCGAGGAGCCTGCTTCTCCCTCTGCCCTTGACCCCCTGCTAGTACCCACTCTCTCTCTCTCAAATAAATAAATTAATTATTTCATTACCAATCTACCTTGCTATACGAATTGCTATCTAGATGACCTTGCATTACTGCATCCTATAAAGAAAAGTTTGGTAACTATTTGTTAGAATGTGAATAATTTCCTAATTTATCTATTTCATAACTTTGATGATACTGGATTTGTTATTGTTGTTTCATTCTTTATAAAAGTAGAATATGAAGATATCTCAAATTCATTTTGGAAGTATGAAGAGGATAAATATAAATAACTAAAAAGTGAAGTACCTGTACATTCAAATGTTTATTTTTAACCATTCCTTTATACAGACATATTGGGGAATGGAACAGTACTGAAAGAAGATTTCTCAGGATTAATAACACAATTTGATAAAGAGTAGAACATCTGAACAGAATTGGGGAGAAGAAGCAGTAGCAACCTATCAAAACCCATTGTTTCTATTTCTTTTGTTTTACATGACGATGCTTTCTTTATATGGAAGGTATACCATAAATTCAAATTAATTTAAAACAAAATCCTATCCATAAATACATTATTTTTAAGTCGGCTCTACACCCAATGTGGGACTTGAACTCATGACCCCAAGATCAAAACTGCTCTACTGACTAAGCCCAGGCACCCCTCCTATCCATATATTCTAGTATATGTGCTGCTGAAGTAAGCACTTCTATCCATATATTCTAAATACACAATTTTATAAAGTATTCTTGTGAATTTGGAAAATGCTCCTTGTAGTATGTGATTATTACAAGATCACATTCAAAGCCCATGCTATACCAATGGTGAATGTGACATTCTATTTAAGCATAATATAGAATCCATTATTTCTCACTTTAAAGACCTATACTTTCTGGGCGCCTGGGTGGCTCAGTTGGTTAAGCGGCTGCCTTTGGCTCAGGTCATGATCCCGGAGTCCCGGGATCTAGTCCCAGGCCGGGCTCCCTACTCAGCAGACAGCCTGCTTCTCCCTCTGCCCCTCACCCCCCTTGTGCTCTCTCTCTCTCTCTCTCTCTCTCTCTCACTCTCTCTCAAATAAATAAAAATCTTTAAAAATAAGTAAATAAATAAAATAAATACCTATACATTCTAGGAATAAATCAATTCCCTGTCCAGGATAGCCACCAAGTCAAACTCCATTGTCACAAACTTTGATTTAGAGTCAGCAGCTGTGTGACACATGAAGTTTTATATAAATGTGGATGGATTATCACTAACCTCCACAATTCCTAAAAAAGAATTTTAATCTAAGGTTACAGAGGTAATGCACATACACTGCGTGCTAAGAAGTCTAGGTCCTTCCACCAACAGAGAAATTACTGATACTTTCTTGTTCTTAATGAACACCCCATACAAATACACATTTCCAATACTTAGCAAAATCCTAACAGTTCTACCTATCGGGTAGCTTCAACTTGCCACCTACCTCCCACCCAAATTCACCCCCTTATTCTTCACCCTGCTCTCTATTCCTGGAGGTAAATGGATCCCATGAATAGATCCCCTTGCCCTGCTATCAGTTTGGTTCTGACAATGTGAAACTCCCAAAGAAGACAGGAGGGTGAATTAAGTTAGAACATGTATTCCTATCCTAGTGTGACTATACAAATGCCACAAAAAATGGGATGGCTCAAAATAACAGAAATTTATTCTCTCAGAGTTCTGGAGGACAGAAGTCCAAATATCAAGTCCCCTGTGAGCAGGGCCATTCTCCTCTGAACGCACTAGGCAAAAACTGTTCCTTTCTTAGCTTGTGGTGGCTCCTGGCTTTCCCTGGCTATGGCAACATAACTCTGATCTGTCTCCA
Source organism: Zalophus californianus (assembly GCF_009762305.2). Lineage (NCBI taxonomy): Eukaryota > Metazoa > Chordata > Mammalia > Carnivora > Otariidae > Zalophus > Zalophus californianus. The sequence continues at coordinate 42,298,422 of NC_045598.1, read as the reverse complement.
TCTTCACATGACCTTCCTCCCTGTGTCTCTAGGTCTCAAATCTCCTCCCTTTTCTCATAAAGATCCCACCAGTCACTGGATTTAGGCGGACCCTAAATCCAGATAATTTCAACAAGATTCTCAACTTAGGAACACCTGAGTGGCACAGTCTGTTGAATGTCCAACTCATGGTTTCAGCTCAGGTTGTGATCCCAGGGTCGTGGGATCAAGCCATGTGGGGCTCCACGCTTGGTGCGGAGTCTGCTTGAGATTCTCTCCCTCTCCCTCTGCCCCTCCTGCTTGTGCTCTAGCCCTCTTTAGGATAAATAAATAAGTCTTAAAAAAAAAAAAAAAGATTCTCAACTTAATTGCATTTGCAAAGACCCTATCTCCAAATAAGGTCAAATTCACAGATTCCAGGAATTAGGATGTGAACATGTTTTTGGGGGGCATGGTTCAACCCACTACAGATTATTTCCCCAGCTCTCTCTCTTTAAGGTTGCCTTGAGGGGCTGTGTCCCGCCAATTACTGCTTTAAAGTTAGCTCTCTCTCCTGGCTATAGACTGAATGTCTGTGCTCCTCAAAAATTCTTATGTTGAAATCTAACCCCCACTTTGATGATATTTAGAGGTAGGAACCTTTGGGAAGTGATTAGGTCATAAGCCCTCATGAATGGAATTAGTGCCCTTATAAAACAGACTCCAGAGCACTCCCTTCCCCTTTCTGCCATGTAAGAACACAGCAAAAAGTATCTATGAAACAAGAAGTGGGTTCCCACCAGACACCAAATCTACCAGCAGACATGGACTTGATCTTGGACTTCCTAGCCTCCAAAACTATGAGGGGGAAAAAAAAAAAAAACTATGAGAAATACATTTCTTTTGTTTATAAGTCACCTAGTCTATGGTATTTTTGTTATGGCAGGCTGAAGACTAAGACACTCCTTCTGGGAGGTCATCTGGGCCCAACGATGGCAATAGTTACTTAGTTGAGTAATACATTATTGTGCTTTTCCATAACTCACCCTATTATCTTTGGAAGTAGTCCTTTAATTAAATTCTCATTGAATTATCCCTGTTCTGAATGTGTCATCTATTTCTTGCTGTGCATATGCCTGTTACACCTTCCAAATTAATTTCTAGTCCATCCCCTTCTCTCTAGCTATACTACCAATTTCTTTTTTTTAACACTATCAATTTCTTTTTTTTTTTTTTTAAGATTTTATTTATTTATTTGACAGATAGAGACAGCGAGAGAGGGAACACAAGCAGGGGGAGTGGCAGAAGGAGAAGCAGGCTTCCTGCCCAGCAGGAAGCCCGATGCGGGGCTGATCCTAGGAATCCGGGATCATGACCTGAGTCAAAGGCAGACGCTTAATGACTGAGCCACCCAAGCGCCCCTACACTACCAATTTCTAATCCAAGTTACTACCATATCTTACCTAGAATACTGAGAAATTATAAATTAATTTCTCTACTTTTGCTCCTAATCCTTTTCCAATCCATCTCTACCTGGAGTCTAGACTCATTTCTAAAATATAAACTGTACCATGTAGCTCTAATAAACATGTTTTATTTATTAAGATTTTATTTATTTATTAGAGAGAGAGAGCGTGAGTAAGCAGGGGGAGGAGCATAAGGGGAGGGACAAGCAGACTCTGTGCTGAGCACAGAGCCCGATGCAGGGCTCAATCCTCACAACCCTGAGATCATGACCTGAACCAAAATCAAGAGTTGGACAATTAACCAACTGAGCCAACCATATTTAACATGTTTTAAAGACAAGGACTTTAAGGGACACCTGGCTGGCTCAGTCAGGAAAGCATGTGACTCTTGATCTCAGGGTCATGAGTTTGAGCCCATGGATGTAGAGATTACTTAAAAATAAAATCTTAAAAAAATGTAAAATAAAGACAAGGACTTTAAAACAGATATTATAATTCATGGATATAAAGGAGAACATGAGCATAACAAGAGAATAAGTATGGAATCTCAACAGAGAAATGGAAGATCTGAAAAAGACCCAATGGAACTTCTAGAGTTGAAAAGTAAAATGCCTAAAATAAATAATACATCAGATGAGATTAACAGATTAGACACTACAAAATCAGACATCAGTGAAGTTGAAGGTAGTGCAATAGAAACTATTTAAACTGAAACAGGAAAATGTTGGCAAAAAATAAATAAATAAAGTATGCATAAAGCCACAAGTCCAATCTTAAGCAGTCTAATATAATAAACATGTGATTGAAACTTCCGAAGACAGGAGACAGAGGGAAAAAAAATTTTTTTTAAAATAATGGTCAACAAGGACACTGTCCTATCCTTGGAATGTATGCAGTTGTTTTTGTTAAATATTAATTGAATCTCACAGTTAATTCACTGAGTACAAAGAACAATTTAAACAAATGTGATGGCTTTCTTTAAAAAGTCAAAATATGTCCAATTAGATACAAAATATAAACCCACTGATCCCAGAAGCAAAACAGACCCAAAATGAAATACACTAAAGATCCCACAATATGGAAAATGTCTAAAAACCAACAATGAAAAGAAAAATTCTAACATGGAAGGTTGAGGGGTGGATTGTGGCAGTTCTTTTTTTAAAAGTATGACCACTGAATTTTTATCAGATGCAAGACTAGCCAGAAGACGATGAATTACCTTTTTTAAGTAGGTTCTGTCCTCAGTATGGAGCCCAACACAGGGCTTGAACCCATGACCCTGAGATAGAAACCTGAGCTGACACCAAGCGTTGGACACTTAACCAACTGAGCCACCCAGGTTCCCCAATGAAATATGTTTGTTTGTTTAAGATTTTTATTTATTTATTTGACAGAGAGAGATACAGCGAGAGGGAACACAAGCAGGGGGAGTGGGGGAGGGAAAAGCAGGCTTCCCGCGGAGCAGGGAGCCCAATGTGGGGCTCGATTCCAGGACCCTGGGATCATGCCCTGAGCCGAAGGCAGACGCTTAATGACTGAGCCACCCAGGCGCCCCTGAAATGTGTTTTTTAAAGATTTACTTATTTATTTGAGAGAGAGAGAGAGTGTGCACACAAGCACGGGGAGGGGCAGAGGGAGAAGGAGAGAGAGAATCTCAAGCAGACTCCTTGCAGAGCACAGAGCTTGACACAGGTTTCAAGCCCATGACCCTGAGATCATGACCTGAGCTGAAATCAAGAGTTAGATGCTTAATGGACTGAGCCACTCAGGCACCGCCCCCTTTTTAAGAACAGTTTTTTTAAAAGAACAATTTTAAAAAACATTTTCAAAAGCAATTTTTTTTAAGTTTAGTGATAAAAGAAGCACTGTTTTACGTTTTGCAAATTCATTAGTGTGTAACTTAAGAAAATGGAGTCTTAGGGTCACCTGGGTGGCTCAGTCGGGTTAAGCGTCTGCCTTCGGCTCAGGTCACGATCCCAGGGTCCTGGGATCAAGTCCCCAGTCGGGCTCTTTGCTCAGCAGGGAGCCTGCTTCTCCCTCTGCCTACTGCTCCCCCTGCTTGTGCTTGCTCTCTCTCTCTCTCTCTCTCTGACAAATAAATAAATAAATAATTTTTTTAAAAAAGAATGAAATAAAAATATTAAAACAAAACAAAACAAAACAACTGTTACCTTTGAGTGACCATTAAAGACTGAGGGAAGGGAAAAAGAAAAAAAAAAGGAGAGGAACAGAACAGTAAGTCAATAGAAAAGATAAAATGGAACTTAGAAAAATGTTCAATTCAAAAGTCAGGGAAGGGCACGCCTTGGTGACTCAGTCAGTTAAGCATCCGCCTTTGGCCCAGGGTCCTGAGATGGAGGGGCTCCTTGCTCAGCAGGGAGCCTGCTTTTCCCTCTGCCTACCATTCCCCCTGCTTGCAAATAAATGAAATCTTAAAAAAAAAAAAAGTCAGGGAAGGAAGAAACAAAACAAACAAAAGGACAAATAGAACATGAATAGTAACACAGTAGTCTTAAACCTAACAATTTTGAATAATTACATTTACTCTAATTTAAAAGGCACACATTGTCAAACTGGATAAAAAAGACTTTTGTTTACAAGAGATGTGCTTTAAACATAAACAATACAAGACTATTAAACACTAATCATATGGAAAATGGAGTTAACTATTATTAGTGTCAAAAGAAGAAGGCTTCTGGGCAAGAATATTACCAGAAATCATAAAAATAAAAGGATTAAATCATCAAGAAGACATACTTCCTAACTGTATATGCACTTACTAACAGCTTTAAAATTCATGAAGCAAAAACTGAAATAAAAAGAAAAATCCACAATTACAGTTAGAAATAAACACCTTCAGCAATTGATAAAAAACAAGTAGTTGGAAAATGAGTAAGAATATAGAAAATTAATATTATCAACCAACTTGACCTGACATTCATAGAATATTATATCCAAAAGTACAATACATATTCTTTAAGTGCACATGAATGTGCACCAGGATAGACCATATCTGAGCCATAAAACAAATCTCAATAAATATAAATGGATTAAAATCATAGACATAGGGCACCTGGGTGGCTCAGTTGGTTGAGCAACTGCCTTCGGCTCAGGTCATGATCCTGGAGTCCCGGGATCAAGTCCCACAACGGGCTTCCTGCTCAGCAGGGAGTCTGCTTCTCCCTCTGACCCTCTTCCCCCTCGTGCTCTCTATCTCTCATTCTCTCTCTCTCAAATAAATAAAATCTTTAAAAAAAAATAAAATAAAATCAGAGACATAGTTCTATGATCATAGTTCTCTGACAATTACATTAGAAGTCAATTTAAAAAAAATTGTGAAATATCCCCAACTGTTTGGTAATGAAGCAATACATTTCTAAATATCCCATGGCTCAAATAAGATCTCATAATGGTAATCAGAAAATATTTTGAACAATATATCAGAATTTATGGGTATTAACCAAAGCTGTGTTAGAGGAAATGTATAGCTCTAAATGTTTCTTTCTTTCTTTTTTTTTTTTTAAAGATTTCATTTATTTATTTGACAGAGAGAGAGAGAGCGCGAGAGAGGGAACACAAGCAGTGGGAGAGGGTGAGGGAGAAGCAAGCATCCCGCCAAGCAGGGAGCCCGATGCGGGGCTTGATCCCAGGACCCTGGGATCACGACCTGAGCTGAAGGCAGACGCTTAACGACTGAGCCACCCAGGTGCCCTGCTCTAAATGTTTCTATTATAAATAAGAAAGATATAGAATTAATGACCTAAGTTCCCACCTTAAAGAGATAAAAAAGAGACTAAATTAAACCCAGAGTAAACATAAGAAATTATAAAGATAGGAGCAGAAATAAGAGAAAACAGATGTACAATGGATATAAATCAAAGCCAAAAGTCAGTTCTTCAAAAAAACTAATAATATTACCAAATCCCTGCTAACAAAGACTAAGAGAAAGAAAAAAGAGAAAACACCAGTACCAGGAACAAAAGACTGAACGTCATTACAGACCCTATAAGCATTAAAAAGATAATAAAGGAATTGTTATGAACAATTTTGCCAATAAATTTGGTAATTCAGATGAAATACAGAAATTACTAGAATAACAAACTACAAAAACTGACAATCTGTTAGACATAACATTCCTAAACGTATGTGCACTTATTTCTTGATAAACTGACCCTTTTATAAATATAAAATGAAAGTATATGAATAGCTCTCCCAAAGAAATTCAAGTCTCAATGGCTTCACTAGTGAGTTCTATTAAACATCAAAGGAAGAAATAATCTCGGGATTGTGAGTTCAAGCCCCACAGTGGAGGTAGAGTTTACTTAAAAGAAATAAATAGGGGGTGCCTGCAAGGCGCAGTTGGTTAAGCGCCAGACTCTTGGTTTCAGCTCAGGTCATGATCTCAGGGTTGTGAGATCGAGCTCCACACTGGGCTCCGCACTCAGCTCAGGGTCTGCCTCAGACCCTCTCTCCTGGGGCACCTGGGTGGCTCAGTTGTTAAGCATCTGCCTTCGGCTCAGGTCATCATCCCAGGGTACTGGGATCGAACCCGACATTAGGCTCTCTGCTTGGCGGAAAGCCTGCTTCTCCCTCTCTCACTCCCCCTGCTTGTGTTCCTTCTCTCACTGTCTATCTCTCTGCCAAATATATAAATAAAATCTTTAAAAAAAATTAAAAAAAAGACCCTCTCTCCTTTGCCCCTCCACCCCGCTCTGACTCTCTCTCAAATAAATAAAATCTTAAAAAAAAGAAAAAATTTAAAAAAAAGAATACCCATGCTCCACAAACTAAAAAAGTTGAATAGGAAAAAGAATTTGAATAGGGGACATTTCCCAATTCATTTTTTGAGGCTAGTATTATCCTAATACTAAAACTAGATAAAATCTTTTCTGGAGAGCAATTTTCCTCATAAACATGGACATAAAAATACTTAACAAAATATCAGCAAACAGAATCCTGTGATATATAAAAAATACATCATGACCAGGTGGGGATTATTTCTAGAATGTAAAGTTAAATTCACAATAAAATCCACCACATTAACAGAATAAACAACAACAACAACAAAAATACAGTCTTAAATGCTGAAGCATTTGATAAAATTCAACACACATTCATAACTTAAAAAATACTCCTAGCAAAGCAGGAATAGAAGAAAACTTCCTTAATTTGATAAAGGGCATCTATGGAAAAACCTACAGCCAGTATCATACTTAAAGGTGAAAGACCTAGAATACAAAGATGTCTACTCTCACAACTTCAACATTCTACAAAGGTCCTAGAAAATGCAATTTAGAAAAAGTTAACAAGGGGGCGCCTGGGTGGCTCAGTCGGTTGGGCGTTTCCCTTCAGCTCTGGTCATGATCTCCCGGTCCTGGGACTGAGCCCGGACTCCGGCTCTCTGCTTGGAGGGGAGTCTGCTTCTCTCTCTCACTCTAGCCTGTGTTCTCCACCCCACTCCAAATAAATAAATAAAATCTTAAAAAAAAAAAAAAGGTGGGGGGAAGGAAATAGAAAGCATAAACTTAAAAAACAAAAAGCTGAACTAAAAGGGAATAAAGTAAAGCTGTCTTTATTTGCTGATGACATGACTGTGAAGAAAACCTTAAGAAATCTGAAAAAAAAAACTAGAGAAAAGTGAACCTAGCAGGTTGCAGAACACAAGATCAATACATCAAAAAAAAATTGTATTGTTTTTAAAAGTATTTACAGAATCAAAACTAGAGATCAATTTAACAAAATATGTGAAAGACCTTTATATCAAAAACCACAACACATAAAGGCAACATACACAAATGGAGAAACAGCATAAGCAAAAATGTATTCGTGCACTGTATTAATTTTTGAAGTTAATTAAAAATAAAAGCTTATAAATAATACAACTGTATACAGTACACTATGGAACCAGAGAGAAAACGGGTTGATCACTTTTCTAAGGAAATTTGTTTTAACTTCAGGCAGCGGCAACAAAAAATGTGCTTGAGATACTGTGCTAGCACACGCTTAAAAACCCAGCTGTTCCATTAGGTACAAACAAATTTACAAATCATATAGCAGCATTTAAAAGTGAGTCCAAAAAAGTACAGGAGCACAGGCAAGATCTTTGCAGGGCACAAAAGCCTTCCAACAAGGCGCTGTATGCAAAGTACAACCTCAGTGAATATTTCCTTCCCTCCGTATTTTAGGTTCACTAGAACCTTCACTAGATTTTGAGTTCTACGAGGGTGACCCTTGGGGCTTTGTAGAATGTGGAGTCTGACTTCAGAACACCTGATGTCAGGTTCAGGTTCCTGAGCAAATCAACTAACTTTCAGAGTTCTCAACTTCTCCACACACCAGTAAAATGGAGACTATCAATGCCTACAAAAGACAGGAGATAACCAAATTACTCTAGAAACGAGACACAACACACAGTAAGCAGCAAATACACTCTTTTGGTTTGCGTAAGTTTAGTTTAGTTTAATAGGAATCCCGGGGGGGGGGCTCGGGGGGAGGGAGAACACGTGAAATGAAGGAATTTCAGTCCTGGGGTTCCAGTTCTCTTCGCCGGGCTCAGGAGGGCCTTCCAGTTAGAGCTGCCAGGCCCAAGGCCTTGGGTAATAGGGACTGCTGGGTCACAGCCTCTGTGGGGTACCACGTCCACAATGCACGTGGCAGTAAGGTCGAGGTTTGGGCCATCTGGCTCCATTTTGACAGTAATAAGCGCCACCGTCTACTGCCGGCCAAGCCTAGTGCTATGACCAGAGCTTACGTCCAAACTTATCCCACCCTGCAAAAGACCGGCTGCCTTCCGCAAACAGGTAAGAGTCGGAGACCCGAGGAGAGGCCTACCCCCTCCCCAAGGTCACCCGAGGGACGGCACTTGCCCGCGCCGCGCCTCCACGCTAAGGCGTGAGGTGAGCGCGCTCGGCCCGGAGGCTGGGACGCCCTGGGCAGAAAACTCCCTTCCAGCAAGCACTTCCCCAGCGACGACAGGAGCCCAGCCGCGGCTCAGCCCTTGCCTTTACCCCCGCGTCGGCCAAACGAACCAGCAACTGCCCCCGCGCAGTCCCCGACGACTCCCTGACGAGCGTGGCGTCCCGCCGAGGTCCGCGTCCCCGCCCCCGTGCTCACCTGCACCACGCAGCAACCCAGCGCATCCTTCTGAGCGTCAGGAGGGACGATGGTCCGGGGCGAGAGGCCCGGGTGCAAGAAGTGAACCATGGCGACCCCCTTCGGTGGGGCGTCAGGAGAGAGCGGGCGACGAGCCGGGAGTCGAGTCCTGACCAGGATCCCGCGAGAGGAGGAGTCCACTCCAGCCGGGAGGCAGCTTGAGCCGCGCCGGCTCCTAGGCAGCGTACGCAGCCCTCACGCCGGTCCGTCCCGGCCGCGAGAGTTTTGAAACGCCCGGCGTGGCGGCGCGCACGCGCCCGCCGCAGCCTCGCCCCTCCCGCGGAGGCCTGACCGCCGCAGACCCCGCCCCCAGGATGAGCTCTCCCCTCGCCTATTCTCCCCTCCCCCACCAAAGCCGACCACTACCCCACCCTGTCAGGGCCCAACCGTCCCCCTTCGGGCACCCCGTCGCCGCCGCAAGCAGCCTAAATACCTGCTGTGCCACTCACCCAACTCCTACTCACCCCTCTGAGACCAACTTCACAGATACCTATACCTCAAAGATTGATAGCGCATTTCTGTCGCCGCTCTAAAGCCTGCCCACAGACCACTTCAATGAAGTTGGGAAATAGAATATGTTTTTATTTTTGTTTTCGTAATCTCTATACCCATCGTGGGGCTCGAACTCAGGACCTAAGATCAAGAGTCGCATACTGGGGCGCCGGGGTGGCTCAGTCGTTAAGCGTCTGCCTTCGGCTCGGGTCATGATCCCAGAGTCCTGGGATCGAGCCCCACATCGGGCTCCCTGCTCAGCCAGAAGCCTGCCTCTCCCTCTCCCACTCCCCCCGCTTGTGTTCCCTCCCTCGCTGTGTCTTTCTCTGTCAAAGTCAAATAAATAAAATCTTTAAATATATATATAGAATATATACTTTAAAGACCTTTCTCCTAAAACTCCAGCACAGGCACCTCTATTGCATCAGACTTCGCTTTTTCAGCTCCTGACATTGGACGAATCAAGTACCAAAACCAGGGCGCCTGGGTGGCTCAGTTGGTTCAGCGACTGCCTTCGGCTCAGGTCATGATCCCGGAGTCCTGGGATTGAGTCCCACATCGGGCTCCCTGCTCAGCAGGGAGTCTGCTTCTCCCTCTGACCCTCCCCCCTCTCATGCTCTCTCTCTCTCTCTCTCTCTCTCTCTCTCTCATTCTCTCAAATAAATTAATTAGTTAATTAAAAAAAAAGAAAGAAAAAATATGTCTTGAAAAGGGTAGTTCTAAAAGTATGAACCTTGGATTTGAATCCTGGATTGGAATGCCTGCTCAGCCGTATCTACTAAGTTGTAAACCTTGGGCAAGATTCTTAATTTCTCTGAAACTCAACATCCTCATCGGTAAAGTAGGGTAAGAATGTTTTAGCACAGAGAGTTATGTAAAGATTAAACAAGATAATGTACATAAAAAACATAATGCTTGACACATAGTAAGTCCTTGATAAGTGGATTCAAAGTACAAATACTTTGCAAAATGCTTTCCTTTCACATTTATTCTTTTATTTAATCCTTATACCAAAAAAAAAAAAAAAATCCTTGTCAGTAGGTATCTCCATTTTACCCACAGAGAAACTGAACACCTGAGAGGTTGAAAAGACAAGGTAAATTGTACCCACCTGATGAGTGGAAAACCTGACAGTCAAAATCCAGTTTTCTAACTCCTAGCCAGTAAATGTTCGGGGGGTTTTCAGTGGACTATTTCATAGCTTCTCCTCTATCCTCAAACTTCCAACACCTCCTCCCCCAACCATATTCTCAGCTGCCTGTTTTACTGAAAAAAGAAAAGCAATTAAAAAAAAAAAGGTACCAAGCTCCCGCCATCACATCTACCCACCTATCTATATTGGCTGTCTTTGCCTTACCACCTATTACTATCACCTATTTTGCTCTTACCTACGGCCAACTCCTGCACTTGGACTTGTCCACTAGATCTCATCCCCTCTTGCTTACTCAAAGATATCATCCAGCAGCGTCCTTTCTTACTCCTGCATTATCATTTTTTCCCTCTTTCTTGGATCATTGCCACCAGCATACAAACAAACTGAGGGATGCCTGGCTGGCTAAGTCAGTGCAGCGTGGGACTCTTGATTTTGGTTGTTAAGTTCCAGCCCCACTTTGGGTGCAGAGATTGCTTAAAAATAAAATCTTTAAAAAAAAATAAATAACTGGGGCACTTGGGTGGCTCAATCAGTGAAAGCGTCTGCCTTGGGCTCAGGTCATGATCCCAGGGTCCTGGGATGGACCCCGCATTGGGCTCACAGCTCAGTGGGGAGTCTGCTTCTCCCAATCCCTTTGCTCCTCCTCCCTGCTTGTGCACTCTCTCTCAAATATGTACATAAATAAATATCTTTTAAAAATAAGTAAAAATAAATAATAAGTCAAACTGATACTTTTCCCATAATTAAAAACAAAAATACTTCTTTTAACCTAATTTCTCTATTCAGGTTGTTAAAATCAAAACAAATGGAGACCAGCTTTGAAAATTCATTCCCTGGGGGCGCCTGGGTGGCTCAGATGGTTAAGCGTCTGCCTTCGGCTCAGGTTATGATCCCAGGGTTCTGGGATCGAGCCCCACATCAGGCTCCTGGCTCAGCGGGGAGCCTGCTTCTCTCTGCCTCTCTCCCTGTTCATGCACGCTCTCTCTCTCTCTGTATTTCTGTGTCTCAAATGAATAAATAAAATCTTTAAAAAAAAAGAAAAAGAAAAAAAAAGAAAATTCATTCCCTGAACAGAAGAAAACAGTTTAGTTTAGCTTATTTTGCAAAGCTAACTTAGCCTGGGTCATTTCTTGCCTATGCTTCTGAAAATCATAAGCAAAACTTAAACTGGGGGTGCCTGCATGCTCAGTCTGTTAAGCGTCCGCCTTCGGCTCAGGTCATGTCCCAGGGTCCTGGGCTCAAGCCCAGCATTGGGCTCCTTGCTCGGCTGAGAGCCTGCTTCTCTCTCCCTCTTCTGCTCCCCCTGCTTGTGTGCTCGTGTTCACTCTCCCTCTCTCTGTCAAATAAATAAATAAAATCTTAAAAAAAAAAAAAAAAACAGGGGCGCCTGGGTGGCTCAGTCGGTTAAGCGGCTGCCTTCGGCTCGGGTCATGATCCCAGGGTCCTGGGATTGAGCCCCACGTCTGGCTCCCTGCTCAGAGGAGAGCCTGCTTCTTCCTCTCCCTCTGCCTGCCACTCCGCCTACTTGTGCTCGCTCTCTATCTCTCTGTCAAATAAATAAATAAAAATCTTTAAACAAAAAACAAAAAACAAAAACCCACAGAACTTAAACTGTTTCCCAAGTTTCCTATGTGGTAACCACTGACCAATTCCCTATCATTTAAGAAAACTCTAGTATTATAACCAACCACTGTGAAGAGTAAACAATCCCCGCTTTCTCACTATACAAGCTGCTTTATAACCCCTGAGCCTCACTCCATATTTTGGTTTTGAGTGCTCTTGGTTTGCAAAGTTTTGGTGTGCACAATAAACTTTTACTAATCACTACTTTGGTGATTCATTTGTTTTATTTCAATTATTTCTGAACTTTTGACAAGGTATTATCCCCATATCCTATGTTTTACAGAGAAGCTTCTCCATGATATGGTCTGTATTCACTGTCTCGTACCCTTTGCTTTCACCCTGACCACTCCATTAAACAGTTCTTGTCAACTTCCAAGTTGCTAAATTCAGTGGTCACTTTTCTTTCTTTGTTTTGACAATTCAGCAGCATTTGACCCAAGTGATTTCTTCTTCTTTAAAATACTTTCATTTGGCTTCCAGAACACATCTCTTCCTCCTCTCCCATCCCTACGTCTTTCTTCTTTCTTTCTCTCTTCCTCCTACCTCATTGGCTGCTCCTTCTCATCCTCCTGATTCAGAGTTCTACATCTTTGTGTATGCCAGGATTTAGCACTTGTATACCTCTCCTCTAGCCATTCTCTTTTACTCATGGGGATTTTATCTAGTTTCACAATTTTAAAAGCAATCTATATGCTGATGTATCCCTATTTGAATGTGTCTACCCTATGCCTCACTTTAAAACTTCAGGCTCATATCCAGCTGTCTATTCAACATATCCACCTGGTTATGTAAACAGCCTTAATGTGTCCAAAAGTAAACTCTTGATATCCTTCCCTAACTTGCTTTTCTTCTCAGTCTTTCCTATTTCAGCATATGCCAACTTCTTCATTTCAGTTGCTTATAAATTCTTGGAAATCATTTTTAACTCTTATTCTTTTCTTCTAATTTTTTTTAAAGATTTTATTTATTTGAGAGAGAGAGAGCATGCGCATGAGCAGTGGGAAGGGGCAGAGAGAGAGGGAGAAGCAGACTCCCCGTTGAACAGGGAGCCTGAAGCAGGACTCGAACCCAGAACCCTTGGCCCATGACCTGAGCTGAAGGCAGGCATCTTCTCAGGTGCCCCCCCCCCTTTTTTTAAGTATGCGCTATGCCCAACATGGGGCTTGAACTCAAGGCTGCCAGATCAAGAGTCCCATGCTCTCCTAACTGAGCCAGCCCGGTGCCCCCTCATCTTTTATTCTTATACCCCATATCCTATTTAGTAAGAAATTCTGTTGGTTCTATCTTCAAAATATATCTAGAGACTATGTCTTACTCTTCCCCGGGCCAAGTGCCTATCATTGCCCACTTGGACTTTTACAATATCCTCCTGTCTGGAATCTGTAAGATTCTACATAGTCTGTTCTGTTCATGCCCTTCTCTCCCTTCCCCTTCTGCCATTCTCCCCTGTGCTTATTCTGCCCCAGCTCTGTTGGACTCCTTGCTATTCTCATGGATGGCTCTCTTACCTCCTTCAAGTTTTTGCTCAAATACTGCCTTATCAATAAGGACTTCCCTGGCTGGGATACATTAAATAGCAATCCTCACAACGATCACCACACCATCCCCATACTGCTTGTCCCTTTTGCTCTGCTTTCAAACTTAACACTATTTGTCATGCTATTTATTTTATTTCTTTTAATTTTCTGACTGCCCCTCTCTAAGGGGAAAAAAAAAAATGTAAGCTACATGAGGACAAAGACTTTGCTTTGTTGTATCCCCAAGCCTAAAACAGTGCCTAACTTCTAGAAGGTGGTCAGTAATATTTGTTGAAAAAATACATGGCTACCTGAAAAAAAAATGAATTGTAGCTCTAGAGGAAAGTTTCATTCTGAAATCACAGACAAGATTGCCTCTATTTAGGGAGGGATAAGTTTTGTGATAACCTGTTCCTCTGTCCCTTCCTCCCCTAATCTCCTCTATGCCTATCCCCCCACCAATTTGTCAGTTTTTCTTTTTTTTTTTTAAGATTTTATTTATTTATTTGACAGAGAGAGAGAGACAGTGAGAGAGGGAACATAAGCAGGGGGAGTGGGAGAGGGAGAAGCAGACCCCCCTGCTGAACAGGGAGCCTGATGCGGGGCTTGTTCCCAGGACCCCGGGATCATGACCTGAGCCGCGAAGGCAGACACCTAACGACTGAGCTACCCAGGTGCCCCGTCAGTTTTTCAATTCAGTTTAACCGTTTTTGAAGATTGAGTCCATGGTCCTAATTGATCTGTTACCAGACTCATCCCTTCTAATTCTTCACCCACTTTCAGTGAGTGCTCTACATAAAACACAAATCTGATCACCTTTCTTCCCGGTTTTAAAACACTTCCATGGGGCACCTAGGTGGCTCAGTCGGTAAGTGTCTGCCTTCGGTTCAGGTCATGATCCCAGGGTCCTAGGATCGAGCCCCACGTCGGGCTCCCTGCTCAGCGGGAAGCCTGCTTCTCCCTCTCCCACTCCCCCTGCTTGTGATCCCTCTCTCACTGTGTCTCTCTGTCAAATGAATAAATGAAATCTTAAAAACACACACACAAAAACACTTCCATGTCCCCATTGTCCTCAGAATGAAACCCAAACTTCTTAGAATGGTTTTCAATGGCTCTTCATGATCAGGCTCCTGGTTACCTCTCTAGTCTAAACCATGAATACTCTCATTATAACCTTTCCTTTGGCCATTGTGTACTGAAGTTGTTTCACTACCAAAATGTACTTCTGCACACTCGTTGTTATCCACTCTACTTCCCCCTACTAATTCCTATTGATCCTTTAGATCTCACTTGGATCTCACTTCCTCTAGAAAGTCTTACTGAGGGGCGCCTGGTGGCTCAGTCGTTGGGCGTCTGCCTTCGGCTCGGGTCGTGATCTCAGGATCCTGGGATCGAGCCCCGTATCGGGCTCCCTGCTCAGCGGGGAGCCTGCTCCTCCCTCTCCCACTCCCCCTGCTTGTGTTCCCTCTCTCGCTGTGTCTCTGTCAAATAAATAAAATCTTTAAAAAAAAAATTAAAAAAAAGTCTTACTGACATACCCCACCCTCTTCCTGCCAACTCTGAAGAAAAGGTAGGGGAATGATAGTGCAGATGCAGACAAATTGAGAAGTTTAAAGAAATTAAACTTCTGAAATAAAATTAGAAAACCCTAGTCAAGATCGCTTTAAATTATGGTAGAATTTTTTTAAGAACTTTATAAAATCTCAGGGCGCCTGGGTGGCTCAGATGGTTAAGCGTCTGCCTTCGGCTCAGGTCTTGGTCCCGGGGTCCTGGGATCAAGCCCTGCGTCGGGCTTCCTGCTTGGCTGGGAGCCCGCTTCTCCCTCTCCTTCTGCTGCTCCCCCTGCTTGTGCTCTCTCACTCTCTCTGTCAAATAAATAAATAAAATCTTAAAAAAAAAAGGACTTTATAAAATCTCTTAAGCTTTGTTGCCCTGAAGTATAGGGGAAAGATCACGAGGTTTGATGTCAAAAAAGCCTGAATTCAAGTTCCACTTCACCTCTGCTTTGGGCAGTTATTTAACCTATGAGCTTCAGTTTCCTTTTCTGGAAAATGAGTTTAATAAAAATACCAAACTTGCAGAATTTCAAAAACTAATAGAACATCTACCCCATGTGTTATTTTTGGCTTCTCAAATAGAAAGGATGCTTTCTAAGGGAAAGGGTCATGTGATGGTCTAAATTTGAGCAAGTCTTTGTCTCTTTCTGGGCATCAAAGAAACACACAAAAATAAGCTATTAACATTGGTGGTTTACCCATATCTATGTCTGTTAGCTTTGGTTTATTTCTCCCATTGTAGTGATCAGCAATAAAGCCTTTATTATGGGAAAAGCATGCCTAGGAAATAAAGAATGAAACTGGAACCACGGAAGAGTACAAAGTGTCAGAGCTCTAAACAGGAAAGGTTTAAATTGGATTTGAGATGGGCCTTAAAGGTTAAATTGGATTTTCCCTCTTCATAGCACAGTGATTAAGAGCATAGATTTCAGAGTCTGACAGACCTGAGTCTTATGTGTGACTCTGACACCTAATAGCTTGTGACCTTGGCAAAATTATCTAATACCTCACAATTTCTGTATCCATAAAATGGAATAATTATCATCTTTACAAGGTTATTGCAAGGCTTAGCTGAGAAAATAGATATAAAACGGCTTAGCATAGTGCTTGCCTTGATATACTTTCTGGTTATATTGGAATTCCAAGTCAACCATTGGAATCTATCAAATAACTAGTAGTATTTGAAATTATAGACCCCCTACAATAGTACTTGCTGCATAGTGCTAATTGATTGACCCCACATCCTAAACTATGGCTGATTTATTCCCATAGGTCTTTAAAGGGGAAAAGTCTTTAAATCCATTGCTAATATCCACAAACAATGTGATTTATTTCATGAGCTGTTTCAGAGGGCTTTTGATTATAATTATAATTATAATTATACCTTTGCCTTCACATTGAAAGACATCAGTACTAGTATTTTACAAAGTAGCCAAGGTTCTGCCAATAGTGGGGACCCTAGTGTGAAAAGTGTCTACGTTTAATCTCCAAGTTCCTCCGTACTGTCTTATGATTTGAAGCAAGTCGGTTGACCTCTTTAGCCTTCCCTTCAAAGGGGATAATTATCTTCCCTTACAAGATGTTTGAGAGTTAAACACAGCACTTGGCTAATTATTCATAATATCTGCAGTTTTGAAGTGTTTTGTTTAAAGCTGAATTGATGAGACGGGAGAATTAGGTAGAAAATGTGTTTGCTAACTCCTTAATTTCCATATTCACATATGACAATCACCATTCGTATGTAATTGAAATGGTTCCTTTTATAATGTGTATTAATGGGAAGTGACAGGAGATCTAAGGTTTTTTGTTTTAAGTGATTTCTATGCCCAGCGTGTGGCTCACTCTTGATCAAGAGTCGCTTGCTCCACTGTCTGAGCCACCCAGGCGCCTGAGCAAAGTTTTTTTTCACTCTTAGCTCTTATATTCACATCCCAGTCTAGGAGGGATACTTACTAGAGATGGTCTTTGACTGAGTCATTACAAGATAAGTTTAAACAGCTGTCCTACTGAATGCAGGGGGGAGTAAGCCATTCACTTGCAGCATCTGGCTACTAGTGCCATTTCCCCAAACCTGTTCCAAAGGCTTACTCTGAAAGCTAAAAATTCACTGCGGGTACTCCTACCCTACGATTTGGTCTTTTATAGGCTGGAGCGTGTGTAAAGGCTGAATTTTGAGGCTGCATTGGAATCTAAAATTATGAGACAAAAATGATTAATGTGAACGCTCACGGTTTCTACCATTCATCCCCTCAATTCGAGGAGTTACGCAGTCAGATCAGTTCACTGGACTCCTAAAATGCAGATTAAGAATGGAGAATAGGAGATGGAAGGGTAATGGGGAGGAAAGGAAGAATTTAGTCGAGAGATTGGGTCAATTTACATAATAAAAACTGTGACAAAGGGTGAGGGAGGGGGAAGAGTGGAAGACTAAAATTTCTCCTTTTTGGAGTGTGGGCTATAGACTACACAGCTCATCCACTTATTTAAATACTAGCCAAAAGTATTTCTTTTCCTCAGTATGTATGGCCCATAGTAATAGCATGTCACTATTGAGTGAATTATTGGACAGATAACAAGTTAAAACTAGTAATTATTATAAAAATTATTGTGAAAATTAAAAACAAACCCTATCACCCTAACACAGCTAACCTCATGTTTGTGTATTAGTGAAGCAATACTATTTGTAGTGGCCATTCATTAACAATTCTATAGCATTTAAACACTAACGCTACCTTAGAACACCTCCTCATGGACAATCTCCACTTCTCTGACCATTTGGTGTACATTATTTTCTGTATCATTCACTTGATGCTTAATCACATAATGCCTAAGACCTAAGAAATCTCATGCTATTATGTAACAACATGGTGGGGAAGAGAGGCCCACATGATTGGAAGTTGGAAATTAGAACTATAGGGCACTTGTCTGTCACTGACTTGCGTGTGACAGACAAGCTCATTTGATCTAAGACTACATTTCTTCAACTACAAAATTAGTTTCTGAAACTAAAATAACTAAGGCTTCTTCCTGGCTATGGGTTCTTATACTTTGTTGTTTGGTAGTCCCTCATTAAATCTCCCTCATTAAATGTATTTAATATACATAATATTGTTAATATCTCAATAGTTGTGTGAACGGATGTCAACCCAGATGTTAACGTTCTCTAGGAAGTCTTGTTGGGCTGTGTCATGGGTGCCCACTTTGGACTAAGTGTGATCTCTGTGCCTCTATAACAAGCACTTTGGACTGGTCTGTGATACAGTGTTAGATAATATTTATATGCTTAATATTTCTTCTCCACAAAACTGTAAGTTCTCTGAGGGACTTATAAATTATATAAATTCCAAAACTTTAACAGTACCTACCATAGGTATTTAATGAAATGAATGAGTGGAGTTCCAATACTAGAAATTTCTGCAGTAAAACCACTGGTAAGCAATTGTTACAAGTGAAAAACCAAGGAATCTAAATCTTGCATTAAATTTAAAGCAAATGTCTAGAAATAAAAGACAAGACACACTTTACATAAAATTTATACATTTATTTAGGCAAAAAAAAATTCCCAAAACAAAACTCTGTACACACACAACATTAATACCTAAGTGATGTCCTGATTTAAAATATAGCATGATTCATGTACAGAACGCTCCCATTCATTTGGCCACAGTGAGAACAGTGCCTTCAGTCCAGATAACTGAGAGCCTTTGAAATGAACACATTACACTTCCCAATGAATTTTTCATATCCTTTGAAAGGAGTTAAACTCTTCCATCCCAGAATTCAAGGAAAAGATAGTTTTTCTCTCACAAGTCCGTGGGAGTTTGACAGTGGGAATTCTACAAAAATCAAGGATTTTAAAATTTTATTCTTGCAGATTATCTGAGTATAAATCTTGACATTAACATTATCCCATTTTTTAAAAAAACGCTCTCAAGAATTTCTTGCTTTTATGAGTGTCTCAGCTTTTATTAGCTAAGTAGCTTCTTGCTTCTAAGCTTGATTAAAATAATCTTAAAAGAACCCATTTGAACAGTTTTCCCAAAAGTAAGTTCAAAATTAAGCACATACTATTAATGAACTAGATTTATGATTTCCCAGAATAATTTTGATCAATGTCGATTTTTTACATGTTCTTAGCCATTCTACCTAGCTCTAAAGTTTGGTTGTGCCATCCAAACAAACCTTGCTTCATCCAGAGAAATGAGAAATAGCACTGATTTTCCCATAATTTACCCCCAAAAATTGGGTGATGGGAGAAACAGGCAGAGAAAGCTCTTTCTCAGGCTACCAATCAGTTAACATAGAATGTCTTAGGTTAAGATTTGGAAACTAAAGAATACATAATTAGGAGTGTACCGTGTCATGCAAAGTCTATGAGATACTAAAAAAGATAAAGCAGTTACCCATTTAAAGCACATTCAGCAAATTCCTATTATACTGCTATTCTCATCACTGGATGAAGGCTGGATTTGCATTATTCCTAAAGTAGTACATGAGTTAACACTAAAAATAAAAAAATGTGTCAATACAAAGTAAATGGTAAAGATTAAACATCCAACATCCACACAGTCATTTCAAACTGCTACAATGGATTTGAGAGGGAAACTGTAAGTTTTACAAACTGCTCTGTAAGCTGTCTTGGTACAGTACTCTGAAGCCCTACCCATATAAAGTTCCCAAACAAGTAACATACAGATAAAACTGCCCATGTCAGCTGATATTATGATACTGCCTTTAACTTAGACTTTCAGTTTAATAATACTGTTTATTCCATAATAAAAGCTGCACAATGACCAAATAGTGTAAACATACCAGTAGAGGGCAGGAGAGGGGTGGGTTTCAACAAAAACAAAACTAAGTTTTTTCCCTGCTACTCATGACCTCTTTTCAACCTTGGGTACTGCTGCTGCACGGTGTTCTATGGGTGGTCATGCATTTTAAAAAATACTAAGCCAAAACCATCATTCATTAATCTATCATAACTTAGCACATAAAATATGTTTTCATAAAAATGTGTTCCAAAGGGCTAGAAGATGGCCCAATGCTCTCTTGATACATAGCATAATTAAACATACAGCCAAATGAAAGTGATGAGGGAGAAAAAGGGCCAACTCAAAAGGTAATGTTTTTAAACATGAATCTTTGATTCTTTGGAAGTTTGTAAACAAAAGAGATCATGAAATTAAATCCCTGTAGCACCCTTTTGTGGTGACTCACCTCCACTTTGGGTAATTAAGTTGACTATTGCTACCAAATGGCATTTCTATCTAGGGCTAAAGAGTAGCAATATTTAAGGTTAATTCCTGGAACTGTGGGTCTGATAATTTAAAAAAGCCTCAACTAAGATCAGTAGCCAGTGAGTCCTTGGCCAGAGGGTAAATTAAACTAACCCCTTATTATTACTTGATTTATGTTTCTTTTCAACTGCCAAAAGGAAAAATGATTTTTTAGAATATAAAGACCACAAGCAAAACTCACTTGAGGGAAAGAATGAGGTCCCTTATTTTTGCTTTAATTTCAGACCATTCTTGTTTTACTCAATGATACCAACATGCATCATTATACTCTAAAAAGTCTAATTCCATTTTCTTTGGTAGATCTAAACCTTGCTGCTGCTTGTGGACTGATGGAGTGACATTTTACAACATCTGAGTGCACCAATGATTTGAGCAATGAGTGGTTCAACCCTAGTCTAAATTGTGCTTGGAACAGCACCTCTAAGCCACTGAAGAGGTAACCCTTGAAGGCACCGAGTACTATTACATTCCAGTATACACATGTAAAAGGGAGGCCTAACAGATTCTAACTGTAGACACAGGCCAGTTATGCCTCATAATTTCAATATATACATCTACTATATTTTAGCCAGATTCAAGACGTTATAGACAATTCTGTGCCTTAGTTAGATATACAATTTTAAGAACCATCCCAACCACAAAGGCACTACCATTTTTATATATGGGGTGTGATCAATTATTTTGCTCTTAAGACTCAGAAATACCCCCACCATTACCAATGCTCAAAGTAGTAAGTTTAGAATTAATTTTAAATATTTTTGACTCTTTATCTATCAAGTTATTCTGAATAATGAAGGGAGTTATTGTTTTCTGTACATTTTTAGCTATTTCTGAAAACAATTTGTAAAGATAAAAACCTAAGATTAGCGTATAAGGAAACATGCACTTTTGTCTTGAACAAGACATAAGAGAAACTTGAAGCCAGACTTCTCAAACAGGCTTTCCCTTATGCAAGCTGAGACCTGAAGATAGTCAACATAGCTAGCAACTTCCAACCTAGTGTAGGCCATCCTATTTTCTACATTTTGCCTTAGACATTAATTAAAATCTGGGAAAAAGAGGGAAAGTTAAAAGAATTTTCCACTTCCTCTGAAATAGACAATCTGTGAAAATTTATCTTGAGCCTATAAATATTCCTTAAACCCATCAAGTCAGAAGCAACCCAGAATATAATATGGTTTTTAATGGTTCTAAATACCTCTTTTCTTTTAGTTTAAGTTTTCATCCCTGCGAAGGAGTACAAAATAATTCAAGTATGATTTTTGTGATAGTGGTTTGAAATATATATGTCAAAAATGTTATCAGCATACTAATAAGCCAGCTCCTTTCTAAATAAAAATGCTTCTAAATAATCACCATAATTTAAACCATTTAAATCTCTATTGAAGGGGCACCTGGGTGGCTCAGTTGTTAAGCGTCTGCCTTTGGCTCAGGTCACGATCCCGGGGTCCTGGAATTGAGCCCCGCATCGGGCTCCCTGTTCCATGGGAAGCCTGCTTCTCCCTCTCCCATTCCCCTTGCTTATGTTCCCTCTCTTGCTGTGTCTCTCTGTCAAATAAATAAATAAAATCTTAAAAAAAAATCTCTATTGAAAACATTTTGGCCATCTACGAAGAAAACACAATCATCCGAAATTTGTCATTAACCTTATTCACAAACTAAAATTTAAAATGGAAATTAAGTTTCTTGCTGACTTGCTGCCTCCCAGCTTTCATTATTGATATAATGATAACTGATTCTTTACTATGCTGTAACAGGTATCATAAAGGAAAGGCAATTGCCTAAAAAATAACCCATCAAAAATATTTCCTTTTATGCACCGCAACTAGAATCATTACATTTAATAATAGCCTCGTGCTTCTCATTCATTTTTGGCAGTGAGATGTGGACATCTTTCTCCAACATGAGAACATAAGATATATGTCTTTTGAAACAAAAGAAAATTTAACTTCTTGTGACAAAATGTGCTGTTGTTAACTGTATTTTAACTGAGCAGGTAATACCATGTGTAGTCTCTATTTCACTGAACAAAATGACTTTGAAATAGAGGGAAAAGAATAGTCAGTTTTAACAAGAGATAATTTTATAAAAATTCACATTTTCACAATAGTATGATGTATAGAGATTCAGACAGTTAATCTTTAACACAGAATGCTGTGATATTTTACATCGTGATGCCTGGGGAAATATTTCTAGAGAGTAACCAGCAGTCCGTGTAGGAAGCAGCAGCCCATGCTCCCAGGAATAAATATGAAGAACAAGCTACTGCTCACTGCATCAGGAGAGGTGGGTTCCAAAAGGATAGCTTGTTCCAGTTTAAGAACTATAAGAGCAGACCTTTCTCCAGTTCCTAATCTTTTTTCTCCCTTACTAGTTTTCTTTCTAATACATTTTTTCTGCCAACTACCCAGGCTCCAGTCAGTGAGTAGCTTTCAAAGAGGACTCGGATTTCCATTCTTTCACACTAAGAAGAACATCTTATAAAAGGTACACAGACAGAGAATAAAGGCATTTTATACAGAAGCAGTATAAAACTTACAACTGAAGCAGTGCCAGAAATCAGGTTAACAGCTTATCTGAAGCTGCAAATTGATTGGAAGGGACTTTGAGATCAGAAAAGTCTGGCCTAAGGGTTCGTGCAAACTTTATCATAAAACTGTAGAATTTCAAGCACAGGTAAGTTCAAACACAGAAAGATGTGGAAAATTTCCTAAAAGGCAATGATGAAGGAAGAGACCCTTCTTACCTCAGAAGTTAAAAATCACAAGACAAATTAGAGACTGTTCACGTCGGCAGTACTGTACACCATCAATCCCAAACTGATCTTATGACTCTTGTCATAGAAACCCCTAAAACATCACAGAAGATAAGATATTCCAAATGAACCTATCACAAAAAGGATTCCTGTGATTCAATTATCCAACTACCTATGGCTATCAATTTAGTCTAGCTTGGGGCTGCTTTTTACAGGGAGGTGGTCTGCCGTGGCGCACAATGTGTTTTTCTAAGCTGTCCAGAATGGCCACGGCGATCTGTTGGACATGGGGATCAGTCTGTTCATGTTCTTTGATGTTGTATAAATGCTGCAATCCTCCTTCCTCAATCAGCATGCTGCAATACCTTGAGGCTGAAAAAGAGGAGAGAAAGCTTTTCTTACAACATTTAAAAATTATCCCACACACAAAAAAGTTCTTTTTTCACTTAAATCTTAGCTATTTTGTTTTGACCACTAACATATGCTACAGTTTGATAAATACCTCTGTAATGATGTCTACACTGCAAGTCCCCACAAATAATACTGATTCTCAATCATATATATAAACTCTCATATTCATATATATGGTTCCCTTATCAAAGCTACCAGAGCTGGGTGGCGGGGGAGGGTGTTGGTCCCTCACATGCACAAGTCTCTATTTGGAAAGAAAGGACAGCAGAAAACTGCTTAGAGAGATGTTTTAACCAATCTTCCTCCTCCCTGTCCTTGTACTATAACTGGGACGGAAGAAATAATGGAGATATGTGGAAATTTTAAAACAGGTATATGGAAAAGCATAGACAATTACTTTAGACATGGTAAAAGAAACATTTGTATGTTCTTAAACTCAAAGTTTGATAAAAGTACCTTTCCATGGGGCAGGTTGTATGTTGACTGGTTAGGTTAGATAGGTTTCTCCCATGTGTTTTATACAAAAATGGAACTGATAAACCATTTTTTACCAAAAATAAATAAAAATCATAACCTTAAAGCACAGGCAATCGGAGAAGAAAATTTCATTGATCCCAAGTCACAGGTAAGATACGTACTGTTACACTTTTATGCATTTCCTATATATTTTTAAAAAAATTTAATGTATTCATATTATACATGTAGTTTTCTTATTTTTAAATATTTTCTTTGCCTTGTTTTTAAGTATTTCTTCTTTTTATATACACGACTTTTGGAAGTTTTTTTAGTTTTGGGGCACCTGGGTGGCTCAGTTAAGCATCTGCCTTCGGCTCAGGTCATGATCCCAGAGTCCTAGGATCAAGTCCTGCGTAAGGCCCCCTGCTCAGCAGGGAGGCTGCTTCTCCCTCTCCCCCTACCCCTCCCCCTGCTCATGTTCTCTCTCTCTCTTAAATAAAATCTTAAAAACTTTTTTTTTTATTGGGCATCTGCCTTTGGCTCAGGTCATGATCCCAGGATTCTGGGATTGAGCCCCGCATCGGGCTCTCTGCTCGGCGGGAAGCCTGCTTCTCCCTCTCCCACTCCCCCTGCTTGTGTTCCCTCTGTCTCTCTCTGTCAAATAAATAAATAAAATCTTAAAAAAAGTTTTTTAAATTTTAGTCATATTTATTAAAGTATAATTTATACACAAAAAATACCCAAATTTAATCTATTATTTGATGAGTTTTGGCAAATGTATACACTTCTGTAATCACCACCACTATCAGAATATGGAATGTTAAAAAAAAAAAGTTTCCTTGTGCATCTTTGTAGTCAAACTCCTCTGCAGCCTCACCCAGGCAACCACTTTTCTAATTTCTATGATATAGACTACTTTTGCCCGGTCTAGAACTTCATGTAAATAAAATCATACAGTATATATTCTTTTGAGTCTGTCTACTTTTGCTCAGCATGACATTTTTCAGATGCATCCATATTGTTACACACATATGTATGTAATAGTTTTAGGTTTTTCTTTTTTAAAGATTTTATTTATTTGACAGAGAGACACAGTGAGAGAGGGAACACAAGCAGAGGCAGTGGGAGAGGGAGAAGCAGGCTTCCCATGGAGCTGGAAGCCCGATGTGGGGCTTGATGTCAGGACCCTGGGATCATGACCTGAGCCAAAGGCAGATGCCTAATGACTGAGCCACCCAGGTGCCCCTTTAGGTTTTTTTTTAAAGTATTCTTAAAAATTTAAGTATTAAGTGAAGTATTTTAAGTTAGCATTCCATTGCACTGAATATGCTACATATTTTTAATGTTATCTACTAATGGACATCTGTTGGATTCTTTTCCCCCAGTGTTTTGTTACAATGACTAAAAATGCTATAATCATTCTTGCACAAGCTTTGAGGAAATACTTAGAATGCTGGACAAATGCTAAATGTTTGCTTAACTTTAAAGAAATCACCAGACTGTTTTCAAAAATGATTTTATAATTTTTTTTTAAGATTTTATTTATTTATTTGACAGAGAGAGATACAGCGAGAGAGGAAACACAAGCAGGGGGAGTGGGAGAGGGAGAAGCAGGCTTCCCGTGGAGCAGGGAGCCCAATGCAGGGCTCAATCCCAGGACCCTGGGATCATAACCTGAGCCGAAGGCAGCTGCTTAATGACTGAGCCACCCAGGCGCCCCTGATTTTATAATTTTTCAATCCCATCAGTAACGAATGAGAAAGTTGTTTCACATCCTTGCCAACACTTGTCATCATCCATCTTTCTGTTTATAGGCAGCCTTCCTAGTAGGTGTGAAGTAGTGTCTCACTGTGGTTTTAATTTATATTCTCTATGACTAATGATGTTGAGCTTCTTTTCATCTGCTTATTGGCCATTCATACGTTCTCTTTGTAGAAAGTCTATTTAGATCCTTTGCCCACCTTTATACTGGGTTATTTTTATCATTGAGTTGTAAGAGCTCTTTATATGTTCTGAAAACATGTCCCTCATCAGATATATAATTTGCAAATACATTCAACCATTCTATAAGTTCTCTTTTCACTTTCTTGGTGGTATTCTTTGAAGCACAGAAGTTTTAAAAAAATTTTTATTAAATCCAATTAAACTAGTTTGTCTTTTGTCACTTATGCTTTTGAGGTTCTAAGAAGCTATTGCTTAATCCAAGGTTATGGTGATTTATGTCTCTGTTTTCTCCTAAAAATTTTATATGCTTATATATATGTAGATGTGGTTCTTACATTTAGGCCTAGGCCTCATTTTGAGTTAATTTTGAGTTAAGTTTTATATACGGTATGAGGTAAGGAATCAAGTTCTTCTTTCACATGTGCCTATTCAGTTTTCCCAGCACTGAATAACAATTTGTTGAAAAAACAATTCCTTCCCCACTGAATAGTCTTGGCACCCTTGTCAAAAATCAATTGACCATAAATACATGGATTTATTTCTGGACTCTCATTTCTAATGCACTGATATATATGTTTATCTTAATGATGTTCAACATCTTTTCATGGGCTTACTTGCCATCCATTAATCTTCTTTGGTGAAGGGTCTGTTCAACTCTTTTGTCCATTTTCTTTTTACTTGTATTGTTTTCTTATTAAGTTTTGAGAGTTCTTTTTGTTTTTAAAGATTTTATTTATTTATTTGAGAGAGAGAGTACAAGTGGGGGGAGCAGCAGGCAGAGGCAGAGGGAGAAGCAGGCTCCCCGTTGAGCAAAGAGCCCGATGTGGGGCTCGATCCCAGGACCCTAGGATCATGACCTGAGCTGAAGTCAGGTACTTAACTGACTGAGCCACCCAAGCACCTCTAAGTTTTGAGAGTTCTTTTTCAAGGATATTTATTTATTTATTTATTTATTTATTTGACAGGGGAGAGCACAAGCAGGGGGAGCGGGAGAGGGAGAAGCAGGCTCCCCACTGAGCAGGGAGTCTGATGTGGGGCTGGGTCCAAGAACCTGGGATAATGAGCCAAAGGCAGACACTTAACCGACTGAGCCACCCAGGTGCCCTGAGAGGTTTTTTTTTTTTCCTTTTTTTAAGACTTTACTTATTTGAGAGAGAGCAAGAGCGAGCACGAGACGGGTGAAGGGCAGAGGGAGAAACAGATTCCCCACTGCGCAAGGAGCCCAATGCAGGGCTGGGTCCCAAGACCCTGGGATCATGATTTGAGCCGAAGGCAGACGCTTAACTGACTGAGCCACCCAGATGCTCCAAACGTTCCTGTTCTTTTAAGTCACCCACATGTGGAACTTTGTTATGAGTACTAGGAAACTAATATGTCATACAATAAAGATAATGTGATTATTAAAAATCATGTTGTTAAACTTTCTAAAATATGGGAACATGCTCATTATAATGTGTGAAATAGGTACTATTATTATTCCCATTTAACAAATGTGGAAACTGAGATCCCAGGCTTAATAATTTGCTCAAGCTGGCATACATAGTAAGTGCTGGAATATGATTTGAATCCAGGTAGATTCCTGTGTGCCCTTAACTACTATGCCATATTATCTCTTAATTATTAAAAGCTGTAAGCAGCATTAGAACTTTTAATGCAAATTGAGAAGTTAATTCCATTTAAATATAAACCAAATAAGCCTGGAAAGCAAGAATGCAGAAACCTGAACTACCTGAGTTGGAGATAAAATACTCTAACATTCCCCAATTACAGTGCATTTTATTTATTGTCTTTTTTTTTTTTTTTTTTT
Source organism: Zalophus californianus (assembly GCF_009762305.2). Classification (NCBI taxonomy): domain Eukaryota; kingdom Metazoa; phylum Chordata; class Mammalia; order Carnivora; family Otariidae; genus Zalophus; species Zalophus californianus. Next base: position 42,270,835 of record NC_045598.1, on the reverse strand, counting down.
TTAAGTAATCCCTATACCCACTGAGGGGCTCAAACTCACAATCCCCAGATCGAGAGTCTCATGCTCTACTGACTGAGCCAGCCAGGTGCCCCTACAGTGCATTTTATTTTTTATTTTATTTTATTTTATTCTAGATTTTATTTTTAAGTAATCTCCATACCCATTGTGGGGCTCGAACTTACAGCTCCAAGACCAAGAGTGGCATGCTCTACTAAGACAGGCAGGCACCCCCCTACAATGTATTTTAGAATAAATTTTTCAAGGTGGTCACTCCACAGAGTAAACTTAAAAGAACACCTACACCTTGGGGCACCTGGGTGGCTCAGTTGGTTAAGCGACTGCCTTCGGCTCAGGTCATGATCCCGGAGTCCCGGGATCGAGTCCCGCAACGGGCTCCCTGCTCAGCAGGGAGTCTGCTTCTCCCTCTGACCCTCTTCCCTCTCGTGCTATCTCTCATTCTCTCTCTCTCAAATAAATAAATAAAATCTTTAAAAAAAAAAAAAAGAACACCTACACCTAAAAGTAGTCATAAAAAAAAAAAAACCCACTTATATGAAAATACACTATTTTTTATGTTTTCTTTTCTCTTGTAAAACTGTGAAAAGCCCATTCCTTGAGTAATAAGGAAAGAAACCTGGGGATTAGAGGCTGGATATAAGTTGGGATAGGTTGTTAAGAAACTAGGGAGTACTCAGAACCTGTAGGGACAATAAAAGGAGGAAATTTTTGGATCAGAGACAGCTTATGTTTATGAATAAACTGGGAATTTAGTAAGAAGGGTCAGAAAAGCTTCCAGGTAGAAGTTTAGTTGGGTACATAGCAGTTTTGTCTGTCACATCCCATTCCCTAAACCCTCCTCCCCTGTCTATCCCACAGAAAAGAGCTTTTACTGAGTCCCCTTTTTGCAGTATGCACTGAGTTTTCATCAAAGAATAAGAAAGTATCTAATAAAATGTTACTGCTCTTTCCTACAAGACTATTGTTAAAAACAACACTCACAACTTTCCTATATAAGGCCATTTATAATATCACCACTATCAAGGTTCTATAAAAGAAACTTAATTGCTCAGAAAAGCTTTCCCATGAGGATATGTAATAGTTTTTCCTCCTTATATGGAAAAAGAATCCTGTAGCTGATTATTTGCAGCCCCGTCACAAAAAGAACATGAATCACCATGTGTGGTCTACATATTTACATTCTATTATTTTCCCTATAGTCTTTAATTTCTTTTCAAATTATTTTTCCTTGATCCTGATTTCTAATTTCAAATAATTTATACTCAAAGTGTTTCTACAATTAAAGTGTTCTTGTGTAATGTTTCAAATCATTTATGGAATGAGTTTTTATTAATAAATAAACAACAAAGAGTTGTATCACAACCCTCAAAAAAGAGTAATACAGAATCTGATCTAAATTCTTGCTTCTCCAGAGACTATGGGTGCTGAGAGCAATGTCTTATTAAACAATGGGATTTTGTGTGGATAAGGATTGGGCACTGGAATGAACCATAAACACTGGATTGCCTTAAAACTTTTGCTTTGCATATGGACTCACTGTAGGCTCCTAATCTTCATACTCCATGAGGTCAGAACAGTGCCTCATTCACCACTGTCATTCAGTATCTAGTATTACTAAGCTAATTCTGAAAGAATAAATTTAGTTTATAACCTAAGATTCTCTGTCTTGCTCTTTTTTTTAATGATTTTATTTATTTGAGAGAGAGAGAGAGCGTACAAGCAGGGGGAGGGGCACAGGGAGAGGGAGAAGCAGACTCCCTAAGCAGGGAGCCCGATGCGGGGCTTGATCCCAGGACCCTGGGATCGTGACCTGAGCTGAAGGCAGACGCTTAACGACTGAGCCACCCAGTGCCCCGAAAGACAGATGCTTAACAGACTCAGCCACCCAGGCGTCCCTCTCTCTTCTTTTTAAAGTAATCTTGCTGTCCTACATGGGGCTTGAACTCATGACCCTGAGATCAAGAGTCATATGCTTTACCAATTGAGCCAGCCAGGCACCCCAAAGATTCTCTTATATTGTATCTTTTAAAATCTGTGTCCTTAAAAAAAAAAAAATCACTTCAATATACCATGTAGAAATGGTTTTCCTGTCTAAGGAGAATTTCACTGAAAAAAGAAAAACATAGTTCTTTTTGGTACATACGATTCTTGCTGCAGACATGTTGCATGGCCCAAACTGCCCATAGCTGGACTCCTGGTGTTGTAAAACAGCCAAGTAATGGGAAAAATGGATTAAAGGACCTGAAATTTCAAAAGAAAAGAGTAAAAGTTCCATCCTATACTTAATGTCATTTTCTAAAGCAAAAGTCCTGAGTTTTTCATTCTAGAAATTTCATCTATTTTCAAACTAATATAAGTGAACTATAGAACATATTTTCTTTGTCTTAGCCATTTGAGAAAGATCGTATTTGGATAACAACCACAACCCTGAGATCACAACCTGAGCTGAAATCAAGAGTTGGACACCCAACCAACTGCGCCACCCAGGCACCCCAGCTGTAAGGTTCTTGTGTGTAGGCACCATGTCTTACTCATCTTTGAATTTCAAGAGCACAGAACAAGTCCTTGGCACTTGTCTTCAATAAATGTGGAATGAGGGAAGAACTGATGAATGACAGGTAGCAGAAAAAAGTAAAAATACTCTGATCCTTTTAAAAGTCAGTAAAAAGATAGATGCCTGAGGAAAAATACATTATATATCTAGTAGGAATGATCTCTAAGAAAGCAAAATGACTAGGTTACTAGCTTAATATTAATTATTTTGTTAATTACCTGTATGCTACCATCTCACACTCTGGAGTTGGCCATTTCAAAATAGCTGAATGCTTCAAGACACAAGACACACAAGAAAGAACACAATATTTATTCAGCACTGCATTGTTGCATTACGAGACTCTGACAGTTTAACTACTATAAATGTTGTTTGTATGCTTCTATGAAATACCGAATGAAAATCCCAAATGACCCTACCAGATCATCCAGAAGAGAATTCCTCTGGCTACGGCTCAACGTCCAAGCTTGTTCACCTCTAGATATTAAATGGGCGATAATCCCAGCTGCAAAGTAACTGACTTCCACTTCAACACTATGTAGGAGACTACTGATGTGGTCTATGAAATCCTTCCACATTAATTCAGAATGCAATTCTTGTACTTCAGCTATATTATTCTGGAAAAAAAGAAAATATAAAAATTAAAGTATTATGAATAAATGGCTAAATGACCCTTTGCATTCTAAGGAACCCACTGCGCTTAATAATAACAGTCTTCACATTTGTGCATACGCCAATATATGTTTAAATAATTGCAATCTCTGTTCCTTCTTAGAATGGTTTCCCTAGGCAGTACATAAGAAGACCTCTGTTCACATGGGAAACAACTGTGGGGTTTCCAATTTAGACTGTGGTTGATCTTCCAAAGGATCTTACTATTCTGAAGACTAATCCTCATTCTTAAAACTTCATTTGATCTACTATAAAATAGCAATTTTCTTCCTAACATGTTGATTCCATTTCTTAGGAACCAGGACCCTGAGCTTTTCACTGTTAAGAGATACTCACTCCCTAGCTTAAGTCATTCTATAACAAATGAAAAGTGAAAGGCATCATGTCCAAATGTATACTTTGTAAGGACTAACACATTTTCTTCTTCAATATGAAAAAGAGTGAGGGTGGAAGAGACAAGTTTAACTATATACACTTTAGAATGTGTATAATCTATTTTTCACCAGCATCAGTGATTAATAATCACACCTCTCTAATCTCACACATTCAAATAAGAAAAGGCATTTCAGGGGCTCATAGTGGCTCAGTTGGCTAAGTATCTGTCTTCGGGTCAGGTCATGATCCTGGGGTCCTGGAATCGGGCCCTGCGTCAGGCTCCCCGCTCAGCAGGGAGTCTGCTTCTCCCTCTCCCTCTGCCCCTCACCACTGCTCATGCTTTCTCTGTCTCAAATGAATAAATAAAATCCTTAAAAAAGAAAAGAAAAGGCATTTCACATTCATTTTTCATATTCTTCCCTATTTATATTTTTCACATAGCATTTTTATAGTGACAAGAACAAGAAAAGGAAGAAAAAAAGGAAAGTAAAGAAACAAACCCTCTGAGAAGAACACACTTTGAACTTAAAGCCCCAGAAAGATGACACATCACAGTGCCAAATTACAATTTGCAATGAAAACAATCCGTAATAGGTAAGAATCATCAAACACAACAGTAGATAGACTCCCCTCCCCAAACTTCATACTGTGAGATAGTAACCGATAAAAAAAAAAAGTAAAACAAACAAACAAAAGAACGCCACCCCCCCCCCAACAAAGACACCACTATTAAAACAAGAAACAAAGGAAAGATTTGGAATAGAGCAAAATAGAACATCAAAAGAATTATGGCCATTATTGGGGCACCTGTCTGTCTCAGTTAGTAGAACATGCAACTCTTGATCTTGGGGTTGTTAAGTTTGAACTCCATGTTGGGGGTAGAGATTAATTAAAATAAAAATAAAGTTCTTTTTTTTTTTTAAAGATTTTATTTATTTATTTGACAGCGAGAGACACAGCGAGAGAGGGAACACAAGCAGGGGGAGTGGGTAAGAGAGAAGCAGGCTTCCCGTGGAGCAGGGAGCCTGATTCAGGGCTCGATCCCAGGACCCCAGGATCATGACCTGAGCCGAAGGCAGACGCTCAACGACTGAGCCACCCAGGCGCCCCAAAATTAAAGTTCTTAAAAAAAAAAAGAATTATGGCCATTCTTTCCTGCCATAAACAAGTTATTAGAAAACCAGACAAAATATATGAGAGAACTTTTTTTTGATAGTGGGCAACAGGTATACAGGAATGTCTATATCTGAGAGAAGGTATTCAAATGGGGCAGTTTCCAGGATTGCTGTGCAGGTATGGAGAGCCTAAAGAGAATCCAGCAGTATTTGCTGAATTGAGGAGACAGAGATCAGCGATCAAGATGGCCAAGGAAGCAAAAATTTGTAGAACAGAGTACTAGAAAAGAAAAAGCTCCAGAGAGAGAGAGAGAAAGATATCTGCAGAAGGGTGCCCTCAAATCCTTGGCTGGGTAATGAAGCAGAGTGAAGCTCCATGAGGCTAGAGAAAGAACTACCAGAAAGTAATACATGAACACATCCCCAAATCACACAGGGTTAGGAACAGTTCACATTCCCGTCAGCCAGAGTGAAGACACCACATAATAAAGCATTGCATAGCAGTGGAGCTAAATTATATATCAATCCCAGGATAAAGTCTAATCTGAAGCCACTATAACAAAGCAAATAAATATGCTTTGAAAGGAACAACTTGATCTGTAAGTAGCCTAACTATATGCCAGAACAAAGTCCAAGACTCTTTAAAGAAAAACAATAAAATCCAGCAAAAAATCAATGTAAATTCCACAATGACTGGCATCCAGCCAAAAATTACCAGGCATACAAAGAGTCAGGAAAATATGATCCAAAACCAAGAGAAAAATCAATCCCTAAAATGGACGCAGAAATGACAGGGATAATAGAATTAGCATACAAAGACTTAAAGCAGCTACTATAAATGTTATAAATATGATTCAGGTTGAAAGGAAAACATAAACCTGAAGAGAGAAAATGAAGCTATAAAAAGATTTAAATGTAACTTCTAGAAATAAAAAGTATTCATATATATATATATCTATATCTGAAATGAAAAATATACCAGATGAAATTAGCAGCAGATGAGATGTTGCAGGAAAAAAACCCTAATGAACTAAAAAACATAGCAACAGGAAACCAGGAAACATCTAAGGGAAAACACAGAAAGAAAAGAAAAAAAAAACCTTGGGGAAAAAAGCCAATAGATTTACTCTGTAATAATAGTAAGCAATCTCACATACTGATAACTGGAGTCCCAGAAAGAGAGATGAGAGAGGTACCCCCCCAAAAATAATAATACATATACACATATATATTTATTTGAAGATATAATGGACAAAATCTTTCCAAATTTGATGAAAATTATAAGCCCAAAAATCCAACAGAAAAAATATCCATTTAAACTCAATAGCTAGGGTGCCTGGGTGGCTCAGTTGGTTAAGCAACTGCCTTCGGCTCAGGTCATGATCCTGGAGTCCCGGGATCGAGTCCCACATCGGGCTCCCTGCTCAGCGGGGAGTCTGCTTCTCCCTCTGACCCTCTTCCCTCTCATGCTCTCTATCTCTCATTCTCTCTCTCTCAAATAAATAAATAAAATCTTTGGAAAAAAACAAAAGATGTTTTAAAAATAAATAAATAAAAATAAACTCAATAGCCAGCAGAAATTTATCTTTTTTTTAAGAAATGTATCTTTTATTTATTTATTTTTTTTAAAAGATTTTATTTATTTATTTGAGAGAGAATGAGAGATAGAGAGCACGAGAGGGAAGAGGGTCAGAGGGAGAAGCAGACTCCCCGCTGGGCAGGGAGCTCGATGTGGGACTCAATCCCGGGACTCCAGGATCACGACCCGAGCCGAAGGCAGTTGCCCAACCAACTGAGCCACCCAGGCGCCCAAGAAATGTATCTTTTAAAAGTAAAAGCAAGATTCTTTTTCATACAAACAAAACCTGAGTGAAAATTCATTGTCAGCATACCTACACTAAAAGATATGTAAAGAGTAGTATGAGAAATATGTGGGTAAATATAAAAGACACATTTCTCATCTTTAATTCTATTTGATGGAAGATTGATGAGAACACCTAATTCTGGCCAACATGAAGTAAAAAGGGGCCAGAGTTACTCTCCTATCTGAAACAAATGAAATCATTTGAGGGCAGGAAATGATAAAAAATGATTAGAGAAAAGTTCCTAGCATTCACACAGGACTAGGATTAGTGCTTGTTTTCATCACCCAGTCTGGAAAAACTTCATTTTCAAGACACTGGATAGAGTACTCAGGATGGTCTTGTCTCAGTAGTACAGAATAATTAGCCCTAACCCTAGCATTGCTCTGGAATTTCCTAATAAATCATAAAAGCAAGACCCAAAATGGTCAAACTGTTTAAAAGTAAGTTTATATCCCAGAACATAGTTCAAGAATATTTTATAGGAAAACAAAAAATATCCAGCACCCAACAAGGTAAAAATCACAATGCCTGGCATCCAATCAAAAACTCCCAGGCATGCAAAATGGCAGGAAAACACAATTCAAAATGAGGAGAATAATCAATCATTTGAAATTGACCCAGAAGTGACACATATTATAATCAGCAGAGGACAGTAAAACAGTTATCACAAATATATTTCATATGTTCAAAAGTTAAGTAAAACATGGAAGATATAATAAAGACCAAAACTTCTAGAGAAGAAAATGATGATGTCTAAGATAAAAAATGCACTGGATGGGATTAATTGCAGATTAGACATTGCAGAAGAAATGATTACCGAATTAGAAGGCATAGCAATGGAAACTATCCAAATTGGAACATACATAGAAAAATGAACAAAGAAAATTAAAAGAGCACCAATGAGCTGTGAGACAATTTCAGGCAGTTTAATATATGAGAAACCGTAGTCTCCAAAGTCTCCAGTGGGTTGGGGGCAAGAAGAGCAGTACAAAAAAAATTATCTTGAAGAAATAATGGCCAAAACCTTTTCAAACTTGATAAAAACTATAAACCTATAGATCAAAAGCTCAATGAATCCCAAATACAGGAACCATGATGTAAATTACATCAAGACACATCATAATCATCACTTAAAATCATTGCTAATCTCTTAAAAGTAGCCAGAGGAAAAATCATGTACATACAGAAGAATAAAGATAATGATGACATCAGATTTTTCATTTGAAAATGCAACGAGGAAAAAAGTTAATCAACATCTTTAAAGTACTGTCAACCTAGAATTCTATATCTGGCAAAAATGTCTTTCAAAAACAAAGGTTAAGTAAAGATATTTGCAAACATATAAAAGCTGAAGAATTAATCAACAGTAGATGTGCACTACAAGAAATGTTAAAGGATGTCTCTCAGGCAGAAGGAAATAGATATCAGATAGAAATCTGGATCTACAGAAAGGAAAGAAGAGTATCAGAAATAGTAACTATTTGGGTAAACATATAAGTATAATTATTTAAATGTCCTTAAAAGATAATTGACATTTTAAACAAAAATAATGTCTGTATGGTTTATAACATATGTAAAAATAAAATGCATGATAATAACATCAAGGAAAAAAGAGAAGAAATGGAAGCCTACTATTATAAAATTCTTATACATACATATGTATAAATGTATGAAATATATTTGAAATTGTATAAAATCACATAAAGGAAGACTGTGATTAAGGATGTGTACTACAAACCCAATGCAATCATTAAAATAACAGAGAGTATTCTACATGGAGCACTGGGTGTTATACACAAACAATGAATCATGGAACACTACATCAAAAACTAATGATGTAATATATGGTGATTAACATAACAATAAAAAATAAAATAAAATAAATAACAGAGTAATCACTAATAAATCAAGAGCAGGGATCAAATGGAATCATAAAAAAAAACTTAAACCAAAAGAAGGCAGAAAAAGAAGGGAAAACAAAGAACAGATGGGATGAACAGAAAACAAATACCAGGTTAATGAACTCAAATCTAACCATGTCAATAATCACATTAAATGTAAATGATCCAAACAGCCCAAATAAAAAGCAGATTTTCAGACTGGATAAAAAAGCAGGATGCAAGGGGCACCTGGGTGGCTCAGTCAGTTGAGCATCTGCCTTCGGCTCAGGTCATGATCCTGGTGTCCTGGGATGGAGCCCTGCATGGGGCTCTGTGCTCAGTGGGGAGCCTGCTTCTCCCTCTCCCTCTGCCTGCCTGCCTACCTGCCTGCCTGTCTACCTGCCTGTCTGCCTACTTGTGATCTCTCTCTCTCTGTGTCAAATAAATAAATAAAATCTTGAAAAAAATTTAAAAAAATAAAAAATAAAAAAGCGGGATGCAAAGTACATAGCTGTCTATAAGAAACACACTTCATTTTTTTTTTTGAGAGAGAGAGGAAAAGAGAGTGTGTGCACAGGTGTGTGCAAGTGGGGGATGGGGGAGGGGCAAAGGGAGAGAGAGAATCTTAAGTAGGGTCCAAGCCCAGAGCAGAGCCCAACAATATGGGCTCGATCTCACAACCCTGAGATCATGACCTAAGCTGAAATCAAAAGTTGGACACTTAAATGACTGAGCCACCCAGGCGCCCCAAGAAACACACTTTAAAGACATACACATGTTAACAGTAAAAGGCCGGAAAAAGGTAAACCATGTTAACCTTAGTCAAAAGAAAGCTGGGATGACTATATTAAATGAGACAAAGGAGATTTCAAAGTAAAGAATATTGCCAGGGATAAAGAAGGTCATTTTATAATGATAAGGGGTCAATTAATCAAGAGGACATTTTAACAGTTTATGAACCTAACAGAGCTTCAAAATACATGAAGCAAAAATTGATATAACTGTAAGAAGAAATAGATAAATCAACAATTATAGTTGAAGATTTCAAAACTCCTTTATCAATAATTGCTAGAACAAGTAGGCAGAAAATCAGTAAGGATACTTGAATAATAACAACAAATTAGACTGACATTTATAGGACATTATACCAAGAACAGCAAAATATACATTCTTCTCAGTGCACATGGAACAATTACCAAGATAGATCATATTCTGGGCCATACACAGGTCTCAATAAATTCCAAAGGACTCAAATCAAAGTATGTTCTCTGCCCACAAAAAAATTGTTAGAATCAATATTTTAAAATAAATTATTGAAAAAAAATCAGTTACTAGGTAATGGAGAAAGATATGGAAGGAAGCACATTGGGTTGTATTAACATTAATTACCTCATAGAAATGAAAATGATTGAAGGCTCAGGACAGAGTCTTAAGCTTTTTAAATACACTTTTGTATTGTTTGGTTAGTTATAATAAGCATGTATTCTTTTTTGAATTTAAAAAGAAAAGCGTTTTATTAAATAAATAAATATATATATTTAAAAAAGCATTTTTAAAGCTCTATGAAAGCTCTCTAAATATTTAAAATAAATTCCACTTTTCCCCTTATGGTGATGTGAACCAACTTCTGTATCTAATAATCCTATGAACCTTGAATAAAACAATGATTAATGCTATGATCTGTTTAATACTTCCCTATTTCTGGGCATTTGGATCTTTCTACATTTTCTACTTTATATATAACTAAAGCTATAGTGAATAGATAGGTCTTAAATGCCAGCCCTCTGCTTTCCCAAAAATCCATCTCTCATTGTTTAGTATCTCATACTCTTGCATCTGTAAAACAAACACTAATCTACAACCTTTTTTATTCACTCATTTATGCCTCCTATTATCTAATTTCTCAAGAGCAGAGGTCTACTCTAAAATACCTTTGACCACATAGGAACTTTTCCTATGACAGTGATTAAACATAATAAACATTTGCTCCTTCACCTTTGCCTCAAAATCCTAGAGGGCTCACTTTAATCTATAGCCAATGTATTTATGGAATATCTAATTTGTTAAGCAGCCTTTTATTTTTTATTTTTTTTTTAAAGATTGTATTTATTTATTTGACAGAGAGAGAGAGAGAGCACAAGCAGGGGGAGTGGCAGGCAGAGGCAGAGGGAGAAGCAGGCTCCCCGCAGAGCAGGCGGAGCCTGACGCAGGACTTGATCCCAGGACCCTGGGATCATGACCTGAGCCGAAGGCAGTCGCTTAACCAACTGAGCCACCCAGGCGCCCTTAAGCAGCCTTTTAAGTACTGATTATCAATTACCAAACATAGCATGTAAGAACACTTAGAGGTTAGTGACATTTTTTTAAAGATTTATTTACTTAACTTATTTATTTATTTATTTATTTATTGAGAGGGCGTGTGAGCAGGGTAAGGGCCAGAGAGAGAGAGGGAGAGAGAGAATCCCAAGCAGACTCCTTGCCAAGTGTGGAGCCAGACATAGGGCTCGACCCCAAGACTGAAATCATGACCTGAGCCAAAATCAAGAGTCTGACGCCTAACCAACTGAGCCACTCAGGTGCCCCAGTTAGTGACATTTTTTCATGAGATTTTTTTTTTTTCTGATTATAAAAGTAAAATTGCTCACAGTGAAGCTTTGTACTATATCAAACAATATATAATAAAGTATGTAATTTATGTTTTTCCTTTTATTTATTTATTTTTTTTAAATTTTTTTTTAAAGATTTTATTTATTTATTCATGAGAGACAGAGAGAGAGAGAGAGAGAGAGAGAGAGAGAGGCAGAGGGAGAAGCAGGCTCCCAAGGAGCAGGGAGCCCGATGCGGGACTCAATCCCAGGACCCTGGGATCATGACCTGAGCCGAAGGCAGATGCTTAACCATCTGAGCCACCCAGGCGCCCTATGTTTTTCCTTTTAATGTGGTGAAAATCTTAATATGTATACATTGTTTATAGCCTGCTTTTCTCACTTTATTATAGTGTATATTTTTTCTAATGTCATTAGGTGTTTACAAATAGAGAAGCAACTTTTCCTTTTTTTTTTTTTAAGATTTATTTATTTGAGAGAGAGAGTGTGTGTGTGTTCCTTGGGGGAGGGGGATGCGCAAGAGGCAAAAGGAGAGGGAGAAAGAAACCCAAGGAGACTCTGTGCTGAGCATGGAGCCCCACGTGAGGTTCAATCTCACAACTCTGAGATCACACCCTGAGCTGAAACCAAGAAACCAAGAGTCAGTCACTTAACCAACTGGGCCACCCAGGCACCCTGAGAAGTAACTTTCAATGTATTACCTCAGAAGGAAAATAATTAATTACAGCTTGGAATTTAGCAGGAAATGTTTATATCTTACCAAAAGTCCTAGGACTTTCTGTTGAATGGATGACTCAGTTGGGAAAGACTGTAAAAAGAAAGAGAAACCTATAACTACCTAAAAAACCAAATATAATAAATGAATGCTTAAAATCAATCAATGTCAAAACTATAGGCTAAATTCCCATTCTAACCTCTAGAACCCGCATGAAGAGTTCTAACCCTTGGTTTTCAATAAAATGTCGGCAAGTGGTTGGAGATTCATCCGTGAGGTTCCAAAGTGCACTCAAAGTAAACTTCAAAGTAGTGTCCACTGAATTTTGATTGGTTTTTTGCTTCACTATTTGAAGAAGTTGCTGAAAGAAGGAAAATAGAATGAATTTCTCATCATGAGACTGTTATTATAATTAGTGATGATAATCACAAGTCATGAAAATTGGTCTCATGGCTTAAAACATTTCCTATAAACGTTTTTATAAGTACAACAAACATCTTCTTGGATCAGATTTTTCCTTCAACAAGAAAAAAGTATAGGATCTTCAGAAATACTTTATTATTCTGATGATACCTATAATCTAATACTCTGTAAATAAAATAAAAACCAAAATGATTACAGCTTGATTAAAGCTTAGGAAAACTATCTTACCCAATCAGTCACATCATATATTCATTTCAGATCCTGGGATAAAAAAGAGTGGAGGGGGAGAAGGGGAAAGGAAGCTAACATTTATCAAGTATCAGCAAATTATATCCTATATTATAGTACTGTTATGTCCATTTTTCAGGAGAGGAAATTGAGTCTGAGAAATATTAAGTAATTTGATCACAGTCAACTTAGTAAGAGAAAATAAGAATTGGAAGACCTAATTCTATCTAATTCCAAGTTTTCCTTAAGAAAATAAAGAACAAACAAATTCTATACAATAGTAAGAGAACTAAAGTCTATATTGGATTTGAATAAGATAAAAGCTTTGAAATTCCATTTGTAAATTATTCCTATCATAGCCTTAACCTAAGAAATTTAAGTCTGAAAGATAAATGTTTTGAGACCTAGATAAGGCACCCGATAATTCCATTTTTAGATTATAGTTTTGGGGGTAAAAGGGAGCTCTGCTCAAACAGATATAAGAAAACATTAATGAACACTATTATGTAAAGTTACACACAATTCAGGAAAAAAAATTTTTTAAAATAAAAACATCTCAGTGCAATTATGTAACTTAATAGCACAGTGGTTAAGAGTGTGGCACTAGAATCTCCATCTGTGTAACCTTGTTTGCCAATTTAATCCTTTGCTTCCTCATCTGTAAATTGTGGGTGATAATCAAGAGATTAAAAAAAGCTAGTGATCATCATCACTACTGTCACTACTACTGCTACTAATTCCTGCTTAAACTAAGTTTAATTTTCCCCCAAAGCATATAAGTGTATTACTTCCTTAAAATCTTTGAATATACCCCCAACCAAAATTACTGAAACACATATGTAACGATGAAAAGTCATATTTAAAACTAAAATGTCATCCCTGAAAATAGAAAAAATAAATAAAATCAACATCCTTCTCTACTTATCTAACATACACTGTATTTTGTGCTAAGCACTTAGCATATACTACTTCAAATAATTTTTTTTTTTTTTAAAGTAAGCTCTATGCCCAATGTGGGGCTTGAACTCACGACCAAGAGATCAAGAGTCGCATGCTCTACCAACTGAGCCATCCAGGCACCTCCCCTTCAATTAATCTTAATTTCCTTTTCCTTTAATCTTCATAATAACTGTACAAAGTAGTTTATCACCCTAAGTAAATTTATGTGACTGCCCAAGCTAGTAAGTGATAGAATTGGGAATAAACCCAGATGTGTCAACTCCAGAATTCCTACTCTTTCCATTATACCACCACAGCTTTCTCCTCTCTTTACATTACTCTTTTCATTTATATTGCTATTATTATACATATTAGACTGTATTACAACCATGTCTAGATAGCTATTTTCTCCAGTACTTCTTATGAACAGAAATTATAGAAATAATTCAATGTGAATCCCTAACATCTAGTAAGGTGCTAGGTACCTGGTAAGTACTCTACCCATATTTATCAAAGGAATGACTTTCTCATTACATACATAATATGTAAATCAGAAAAAGGGAGTCTTTTGGGGTACCTGGCTGGCTCAGTCGGTGGAGCGTGTGACTTTCGATCTCGGGGTTGTGGGTTCGAGCCCCGTGTTGGGTGTAGAGATTACTTAAAAATAAAATCTTAAAAAGAAAAAAGAGGGAGTCTTTCATTTGACTTTTTAATCTACCATTACTGTTTAAACACCTCATGCCAGGACTGTAGCAAGAAACCCTGAAGTAGACTTTTTCCTCCAGTCCTCCCCTAGGACACTGTTTATATTTATTCTATGTAAAGCTTTTTAACTTTTCACTGTTCGTTGTATCATCTCCTTAATCTGAGTGTAAGCAAGCAAAATTATTTGTTAGTTATTTAAATTATCTTTTTTCCCAAAGCATCTAGCACATTTTATGCCTACAATAGTCTCTACATTTTCTTCATAAATAACAAAATAACAGAATTTTAGGTCTAGATAGGATCTTAAGGCTTATTTAGGCTCCTATGGTTCACATAATTTGTCTAAGTTCACAAACTGACTTTACAGTTAGATCCTAGGTCATCTGACTCCTAGTTCAGGGCTCTTTCCATCTCTGTTAAGGAATAAAGCTGCCTCTATAAAAATAAATGAATACATCCAGTTAGAAGTAATGAAAATAGTGTTTTGAAATATAAAATGTCAGAAGATACACAACACTGCCTGAAAACAATGAAAATGGAAACTGTCTAGTGGTCTACACAGAGGAGATAATAGACTTACCCTGACAATGAAGAGCTCAGCACCAAGCTGTGCAGTTTGTTCTGTAGAAAGCTGCAAGCAAGCAGAAGACAAAGTAAATGTCCAAGAACTCACTAGTGTGACTTTCATATCATTCACTGCAACAGACTCCAAAGGTCAGACTAAAATCTCTGATCAACATGGAATTCTGCAATATTGAATGTAGCTTGAATAAACAGGCTGGCAAAGAGGCTAACTTTTCTGGCACCCAGATTTTGGGGAAAATAGTAACTGTAACAGGAAATAGCTGCCTACAGAAAATTGTTCAATAATAGGAGTTCAGATACCTTGGCAGCCAGGATGGAAATGATAGCAACTGCCATCCTTTGCATGTTTTGATCCTCATGGTTGCAGAGCCACTGCATGACAAGTTTGGCTGCTTCAAACCTGAAAACACACAAAGGGTTTCCATGAATGAATCCCGGAGGTGCAGGCAGTTTCAGAGCTCTAGCTGGGAACTGATGCTACAATTTAGGTAGGTGAGAAAGAACGGGAAAATTCCTAATTGATACAGAATAACAATTACACTTGAGTGTTTTGGAAATGATGCCTAGTTGTTAATTCTGACAACACTTTGCAAAGAAACAAGAGTTTGGGAAATATGATCAAAACTATCTGGCATTTATCTTCTAGAATTATAACATATTTCTATCCTGTAGTAATTTCTACACTGTATTGAGTATTTTCTGGGTCTTTATAGTACCTAGCACAACAGAAATATTCATTTATTCACTCACAAACATTTATTGAGACCCTGATTTGTGCCAGATACTGTTCCTGGTGCTGGAGACAGAGTAGTGAGCAAAATAGAAAAATATCTCTGCTCTCACAGAGCTTATTTACACTGTAGTGTGGAAGACAGGTAATAAATCAAGCAAGTTAGTAAAATATGTGGTATGTGCTATAGAGAAAAAATATTAAGCAGGTAAAGAGAGAATATGAAATGTTGAATTTTAGGTAAGGCTACTTAGGAAAGGCCTCACTGAAACTTTTGAGGAAGTAAGAGAGCTGGCTGTATGGATATCTAAGGGAAAAGCATTCTAGGCAGAGGGTGGAAGACACAATGACCCTGAATTGGGAGTATGCCTGGAGGTTTTGAGAAATAGCATGGAAACCAGTGAGAGCCAGAGCAGAGAGAACAACAAGAGTAGTACTAAGACATGAGGTTAGAAGCAACAGGGGAGCCAGATCATAGGGTCTTCGTAAAGAATTAGCTTTTACTTGGAGACTGAAAGCCATAGAAAGATTCTGAGCAGAGATATGACATGAATTGACTTATGTTTTTAATAGGATTATTCTATTAGCTGTGTTTAAAATAAACTTCAAGAAGGAAAAGAAAGAAGCAGAGAGAGCAGTGCAGAGGCCACCACAGTAATTCAGGAGAGAAGTCACTTTTAGTCTAGTCCAAATGGTAGAAATGGAAGTGAAGAGAAATGGTTGAATTCATGATATATTTGGAAGATAGCTGGATTTGTCAGAGGACAGAATGTGGGGTGTGAGATGAGGAGAGAAATCAGGACGACACCAAGGAATATATCCATAATATATCTTTCATCTTTCAAGACTTGGCTCAAACATCACTTCCGCTGAGAAGCTTTCCTTGACAAGTTTATTACTGCTTTCTCACTGCTCCTTAGTATTTGTTTGTAACTCTGTCAGAGTGATTATCTGTAGCCTCACATGAATCCCCCCTTGGCCCATGAGTTCCTTGACATAAAGGACTATGTCCTATTCAGCCCTTTATACCAAGAACCCAATACAGAGCTTTACACATGAATAGTGTTTAATACATGTTGGCTGAATTACAGAGATATAAATTACTCCTCTGCAAATTCTCTCCAATTTACTGTTACCTCCTTTCTATTCCCAAGGCCATCTCAGATTCTTTTACAGTAGATTCCTAATGGGCCATTCTGCCTCATTGTTTTCCCTTCAATTTGTGCCTACACATTGGTAATACGTTAATCTGTCGGAGAACTTAGGTATGATGTCATTCCTGTACTCACAGTATTTTCAGACTCCAACAATGGGCCCATACTTTAAAATCTTTTTTCCTGCCTGCCCGATGCTTACTGCAAAGTGGACTGCTCATTAGTCCCCAAACATGCCCACAGTTATGATTAAGAGAGTCTTACTGTTAAAAGAGCACAGATTCTGAAGCTCCTTGTATTTTGGGGTTTAAATTCCAGTTCTACCTAATGTTGCTGGTAATAATAAAATACGTTATTTTATCACATGAAGCAATGCAGGGAAGTCATTAAGAACATCACACATTCTGAAGTCAGCCCAGTTTCAAATATCACTTCTACCACTTACTAACTTTGGGAATCTGGGGCAATTTCCTTAATCTCTCTGAACTTCAATTTTCTCATCTGTAAAATAATAAGATCTATTCAACAGGACTGTTGTGAGGATTAAATAATATTACATATAAAACTTAAGACTTAGTACAGAACTTAGCACATACCAAGCTTTTGATAAAGGTTTTTTTCTATTTATTAACTTCCTCTGTACCTGTATTTGTACAGTTCCCACAACATAAAACAATCAATTCAACCAGCTCTCATCTTCAAAGCAATACAGCAAGGATGTAAAAAGTAGAGGTTCTGGAGTCATTCTGGATTTAAATCTAAATTCTGCTACTTGCTACATCTTAATCACCTTGAGAAAGTTACTAAACCTCTCTCTGTCTGTTTTTTCATCTATAAAATGAAAATTATAAGAATAACAATTTCACAGGACTTTTGTATGGACTGAATAAACATATGTGAAACACTTAGCACAGTGCTTGGCAATAGAAGTGCTTTATACAGGTTAGTCGTTATCTTTATTATCTCAAATGCCATCACTAACATGAAATCTTTAATGATCACCAATCAGATGAAATCTTTCCCTCCTCGTTTGGGGGCCCAATGCATTCTGTCATCTTCTTCTATGAAAAATTCTGTCTTCTGTCATACTCATTTTTCATTCATTCATCCATCAAACATCCACTTAAGCACTAGAGACAAAGAGATTAACCAATCACAGTCTCTGACCACAAAGAAGCTCAAATCTAGCAGTGTATTGGCTAGATCAGAGGTAAGTAAAGTATAGCTTACACAGAGTGATTTTATAGCTGTGGGCCCAGCTGCCTGTTTTCTGAAGTTTTATTGGAACATAGTAAAACCATTTGTTTATATATCATCTTTGACTGCTTTGGAGATACAATGGCTGAGTTAAGTAGTTGCAACAGAGACCCTATGGCTAATAAACCCAAAATATTATTAGTTAGCCCTTTAAAAGAAGTTTGTCAACCCCTGGGTTAGTTGACAATTTTCTTTAGGAAAGTGACTATGTCTTTCCTACATATGACTTCATGTAATCAGTACAGATGCTCAGTATTTACAAAATAAAACTAGTAATCTACATGAGATATATGTGGTTATATTTTTATCCAAACTATTTATTTGAAATAGTAAATGGAACATCTCATTCCTCAGCTGTGCCAGATAACAGTGTACTGTTACCCAAATAAATCACAGTAAAATTGCTGCTTGAGAAATATGTTTCATTAAATCATAAGTATATTTCTTTTTCAATGCCACCATTAAAAATTATATTTAAAATAGTAAGATGACAAAAAATCTTTTTTAGCTCTCAAATCACACCTTAGAAAGCAAGGGAAGAACACTTTATATTTACTTGAATCCAGCTATATAACCTCCCTTAACCTCTATTTAAAAAGTTTCTTCTATAATTCAGTATCAAATAACAATAATAATAAGAGATATGATACAGAGAAAAGAACACTGGACTTCAGTCTTTCTAGCCTTGCAGTTACTAGACACAAAACCATGAGCAAGACACTGAATCTATATGCCTCAGTTTCTTCAGCCTACAACGTGTGGATACTCTAAAAACTATAATATAAATTTTTAAGCAAAGGGCTATGAAAACAGGCCCATCTGCTAGTAGGAATGTCTAAACACTAAATGAGAGAAAGTAGAGTTAGCATTCTTTAAGGTAGTGTAGAATCCCATCTACTTGATTAACTATACACCAAGGATAAGCCAACTGGTAAGAAATGGCCTGAGACAGAGTTCTAAAATTCCATTTTGGCCCATTTTAAGTTCTGGGGCTAACACTTGCCTGTTGAATGGAACATCCTGAAGGATCCGGTCACTGCAAAGTGAAAGGAGGCAATTCTTCTGTAACTAAAGAACCAAAGGGAGAAAAAAAATTCCTGAATAAAATATCGTTTTGTTATTTTTTAACTAGGTGTAGCCTCTATAAAAAAAGGAAGATCACTGATGAAACACCAATTATCTCTTACAACTTTTGTTCTGCCTCCCTACTGTTGAAAGACTGACTTCCACTGGATCCATGTGAATTTACGTGTGCATATTCTTTGTCTCTTCCATTAGATGACATAGGATAATAAAAAGAATTAATATCAGCTAATCTCCCTCCCTTCCGGTGACCTTTGGGTAGGTTCTGCTTTGTCCTCTATCCACCTGGCTCCCAGAGGCCATAAAAATCAAAGCCTAGGGGTGCTTGGGTGGTTCAGTCGGTTAAGTGACCAGCTCTTGATTTCAGCTCAGGTCAAGATCTCAGGGTCCTGGGATTGAGCCCCAGAATATGCTCCACTCTCAGCAGGGAGTCTGCTTGAGGATTCTCTCTCCCTTTCCCTATGCTTCTCCCCAAATGTACACACACGCATGCTCACTCTCTATAATAAATAAATAAATCTTGGGGCGCCTGGGTGGCTCAGATGGCTAAGTGTCTGCCTTCAGCTTGGGCCATGATCCCAGGATCCTGGGATCCAACCCCGCGTCGGGCTCCCTGCTCAGTGGGGAGCCTGTTTCTCCCTCTCTTCTACTGCTCCCCCTGCTTGTGCTCTCACTCTCTCTGTAAAATAAATAAATAAAATCTTTAAAAAAATAAATAAATAAATCTCAAAAAAAAAAACAAAACAGGGATGCCTGGGTGGCTCAGTCAGTTAAGTGTCTGCCTTCGGCTCGGGTCATGATCCCGAGGTCCTAGGATAGAGTCTGCCTGCCGCTCCCTCTGCTTGTGCTCCTTTGCTCTCTCTCTCTGACAAATAAATAAATAAAATAAAACAAAAACACACAAAAAAACCAAAGCTTAAAGCTCATCCAATTTGGCAACTGCCCTCAATGAGGGGAGCTGGCTTTAATGATCCACTCACCAATCTGGATTGCCTTTTTTTTTTTTTAAAGATTTATTTGAGATTTATTTTTTGGCCTCTGACTATTTTTTATTAACTTGCCAACTGGCCGCTAAGTTTTAAGAATTAAAAATATAATTTTTATATTTTCAATTTTCATTTGAGGATAGGACAGGTTATGAAGTCTACCATACGGCTAGAAGTAGAAAACCCACGTCTTATTCATTTCTGTATGCCAGTACTTGATAGTGCCTGGCCCAGAAAAGATGTGCTATGGCTATTTGCTGAAATTATCACAAAGTCAAGATTGAGGTGGAAGGTGAGTTTTTTATGGTTTGCACTATTTCCCTCAGCATTTGGATTTAAATACTTTTAGGCAGGGAATGTACTCTTTAGTTTTCTACTTCTCTGTTTTCCTACACTGTCATACCATAAATTTATTACTTTACAGTCTACAAAGGCATTTGAATTTCCAGCCTTGGTCTACTAAATTGAACTGTATGGAGGTAGACGATGGGTAGGGGACACTAAAAGGACTATTTAAATAGGCATTCCCACATGCTTACCTGCTGGTGATTGGGAAAATGTTCCATAGCTTTGAGCAGCAAATGGGTCACATCGGCCAGGAGTCGGACAGGCATTCCCGCAGCAAGATCCTGCTTAGTTAAGTTAAACACACAGGCACTTGCAGCAAGTTGTACTGGCAAATTCATAGGGTGGTTTCTCATTCCAGTAACCACAAGCTGGAAAAAAATTAGTTTTCTTTATTCACATTATTAATACCAGCCCTCTTAACATAGAAACTTTACTTTGTTGATCTATAACAATTTCTAAGATGTCTTAAGTTATCTTTTTTATCCTCATGTGCAAAGAGCCTAGAGCATGGCAATCACTTATCAACACGTAGTTCCTGCCCACCTGGTCCAGGAAGGTATCAAGTTGTTCATACCGAGGGATTTTTCTGTAGGGCTAATGAATCTTTTCTATTCAGATAACTCATCTGTGTATTTCCCAGACCTAGTACAGTTCCTCTTATATGCTAAGCACTAAATAAATTCTTACTGATTTTAGAGTAAACCAGTGGCAAACTTTCCACTTTCAAATCCCCAACATTGTTTCTTGAGAACACTGCTAAAGTTATCGTATAATAAAATCCATTTGCTTCCCTCTGGCCTAGATAACTGTTTCTCATCTTTTCCTCTCTCCTCAGACCCCAACAAATCCTCCCAATTGTCACCATCAGCTAAAGAGCCTTGCTTCCAATTACACTGAGAAAATTGAAACATTCAGAAAAGAACTTTACTACTACATGTATCCTCCTTATCAGTATATAAACATGCATATGCTGCCTTCCTATTACCATAAATGATCTTTTTGGGTTCCTCTCTAAAGGTAATCCCTCCACTTACATGCTACATCTTTCACTTCTTGTCTACTCAAGGACATTGCTTCGGCTGTTCTTCTATCTCTTATATCAATTGTTTATTCTGTACTGGATCATTCATATCAGCATACAAAAAAGCTATTTTTCCTCCCATCTTAAAAAAGAAAAAACAAAAAACAAAAAACAAAACAGTTCCTCAGCCAACTACCATCTTTTTCCTTTGCTCTCCTTTGCAACTAAATTCCTTAAAAGAATTCTCTATATTCTTTAATTTCTCTCTGCACCATTCTCTGAACGAATGAATGAGTAAATATTTCAGATCAGGACTAGAGGTCCCCTTTGTTGCTCAGGTTCACAGTAACCAAAACCAAAAAAAGATAATTCATATACCAAGTGCCAATATCCTCTGGTATATATGGAAGGGTGACTGGTATTAGAGATTACATCCCAGTGATTGAAATGTTATTGGTTTCTATCCAAGCATCCCATTCTCAAAATTTAAGATAACGGGGTGGTTAAGTCATTTCTGGCTCTGCCACTAACTTACTGTTACTTAACTGTCACATACCTTTAGTTACACAATCTGTAAAATAAAAGATAAAGCTTATCTATTGGGATTGTTGTGCCCTCTAAATGAGGCATCAAATATAATACAGTCCTACACTCACTGGTTTCAAATGTGTATTAGGATTATCTTGGGGGATTATTAAAATGTAGATTCTTGTACCTCATCCAGCCTTATTGAGTCTAAATGTCTTAGAGCGGGGTTCACAAATATGCTTTTAAAAATAAATAATATTCCAGACTTCTGGTGGACAGAGGACCACAATCTGATAAACATAACCCTAAGCAATTAACAAAAATTAAGAATCGTTCTTTCTTGCTCTTCAAAAGCTGTCTTGGTTAAAAGATTTTAATTGGGAAATATCATGAATTAATGATGAAAGCACAGGTGGTTCAAAAGTGGCATGGGAAGGTACCTTATGGAATTCCAATATTATATTTCTTTAAAAAGTCTATATGGAAGCAATACAATAGTGTTGTGATTCCAGTCATATACTTTCATTTTTTACTGTAGATGGTGAAAAAAATATCACACTGGTCACTGGTTTTAGGTAGTTAAAGATGAAGTAGAAGGCGTTTATACTGATTACTGACACTACTATAAAACTTCAATAACACCATGCAACTACCTTCTCTCTCATTATGGCTAACAACTGAAATCGTACCTCATCTCAATCCCATTACCAAAAAAAAAAAAAATCAAAGACAAATGCAAATTTTCACCAATTTTCTTCACAAAGCCATTATCTGTATCCAGGGAGATAATTTCAAAATTTTTGTAACCAGTTTCTTATTCTTACCTTTAAAATTTCTGGCTTTGTTTTTTCCATCACATGAGTCAGGCTAAAAAGGTGAAATAGAGCTTCCCGGACAAAGAATGCCCGTTCACTGTAGCGCTTCAATGCTTCTGCAATCTGAGTTTCATTGGCTTCTCCAGACACCTTTGAACATAGCCATAAGATTAGCTTTTAGGATTTCTTCAACCCTCTAACTTTCTCTAGCCAAACATCATTTGTATATACGGCGTCCAGGATAGCCATTTAAGTCTTGAAACAAATGTGACTGATTACTTTCCAACCCACCCAGAGATGTATGTTAGATAGGCTTACCCTACTATAAGCCTATGGTTAACATTTTCTACACTGCACCTAAAGTAAATCTTAAGATATTCAACACTGTTTATAAAGTCTTACCACGTGATTAGGCTCTTATTTTGTCTCTTAGAGTAACTCCTTAATTCCCCCTAACTCATGTTAAAGCTACACTGGCCTTTTTTTCCTGATCTTTCAATAAGCCAAACTCTTTCCCATCAAAAGGCCATTATATATAACATCTTCTCTGACTGAAATCTTCCTCTTTCTTTTACTAATTTCTAGTCATCCTTCCCAATTCAAGTTAAATGACACTTCTTTAGAGAGGCCTTTCCTGACCCACCAATCTAAATCAGGTCGCCCTAAACATCTCCTTCATAACCATTATCATAATCCCCCCACTCAATTGATCCATTCACCACTGTACCACAACAATTAGCATTATGTGTGGTTTAGAATAAGCGCTCAATAAGTATTCATCAAATAACTGTGTCAATTAATTCCCCCAGATTTATCTAGCTCCCATTCAGCATCAAGAGATTCTGTTCAGGAGCACCTGGCTGGCTCAGTTGGTAGAGCATGCAACTCCTGATCTCAGTTGTGAGTTAAGCCCCACATTTGGTGTAGTGTTTACTTTAAGATTTTATTTATTTATTTATTTGAGAGAGCGTGCACGTGCGCGCGTGAGTGGGGGGGCGGGGCAGAGGGAAGAGGGAGAAGCAGACTCCCCATTGAGCTGGAAGCCCAATGTAGGGCTCGATCCCAGGACCCCTGAACTTTCTCTTAGGTTTTCTTTTATTTTGGAAGACACTGAAATATTATGTGAAATAAAAAAGACTGTAAGAGGGAAAATGTTGAACAATTATCTCAGTAAGACTTAATTTACCCATATTTGGTTGATTCAACTGCTTTATAATATCCATACGAAATACAGCCTCAAGTTATCTTTGAATGTAAAATTAAAGAACTTTTGGGGCACCTGGGTGGCTCAGATGGTTAAGCGTCTGCCTTCGGCTCAGGTCATGATCCCAGAGTCCTGGGGATGGAGCCCCGCCTCAGGCTCCCTGCTCAGCGGGAAGCCTGCTTCTCCTTCTCCCTCTACTGCTCCCTCTGCTTATACTCTCTCACTCTCTGTTGAATAAATAAATTAAATCTTAAAAAAAATATTAAAAAAAAGAACTTTTGTTACTGGAATGTTAAATATTCTAAATGAATTTCATTGCATGTATGTTTTATTCAGTGATCAATACTTCTCTAGCCAGTGATAAACCCTCAAGTCAAGTAGTCTGACTCCTCAAACTACAAGCATCTTCAATTCAACCAATTTCATATACTAGATGATAAAAAAAACAAGTATCTGTATGTACCGGTTTCTGCAAACAATTTAAAATAGAGGTGGGGCACCTGGGTGGCCCAGTCAGTTAAGAGTCCAACTCATGGTTTTGGTTTAGGTCACAATCTCAGGGTCAGGAAATCGAGCCCTGTGTCAGGCTCCATGCTCAGTGCAGAGTCTGCTTAAGACTCTCTCTCCCTCTCCTTCTACCCCTCCCCCCTGCTCTCTCTCTCTCTCAAATAAATAAATAAAATCTTTAAAAAATTAAAAAAATAAAACAGGGCAACTAGGTGGCTCAGTCAGTTAAGCGTCTGCCTTCGGCTCAGATCATGATCCCGGGGTCCTGGGATCAAGCCCCACATCAAGGCTCCCTGCTCTGGGGGGAGCCTGCTTCTCCCTCTCCCTCTGCCTGCCACTCTGCCTGCTTGTGCTCTCTCTGTCAAATAAATAAATAAAATCTTTAAATAAGTAAATAAAACAGAGAAAATGTCCATAACCACTAAATTAAGCCTTGTTAATATTTAATATACTGAGTAAAACTACACTTTATATTCTAAGGAAAAATTTTCTTATAGCACTCTGTATATAACTCTATTAAAGCATGTCTCACACTGAATTAAACCTATTTTTAAATTTATCTGTCTCCTTTCCACTAGACTAGAATTCCTTGAGAGCAGGGGCACTAACTCAGATGTCTTTGTAGGGGCACCTGGGTGGCTCAGTAATTGGGCGTCTGCCTTCGGCTCGGGTCGTGATCCTGGGGTCCTGGAATCGAGCCCCACGTTAGGCTCCCTGCTCAGTGGGAAGCCTGCTTCTCCTTCTCCTACTCCCCCTGCTTGTGTTCCCTCTCTCGCTGTGTCTCTCTCTGTCAAATAAATAAAATCTTTAAAAAATAAAAAATAAATAAAATAAAAAGTACTTAGTAAATTTTTTTGAAATGGATCAACTCTTCTGCCTAAAGACTTATATGGATCTTCACTGGGTATTGATTGCTGCAGTCCAATATAGGAGTCTTAGTTCAAGGGAAAAGTCTAGCATATAGATCTAAGGACCGAGAAATCTAGATATTTAGAGACCTGGGAAATGAGAAAGAACCAATAAAGGAAATTAAGCATGGTAGTCAGAAAAGTTTGAAAAAATGATAAGAGTGATACCTAGGAAGCTAAGTAAAAATGAGAACTAATATTGAGTTTTGCACATTTCCAGTGATTCTCAGGAACTGGGAACCACAGCTTAGTAGATAACCCCAAAGTCTGGGAATGACATGGCCAACGAATCCTAGTTGTGGAAAAATGGAAGGTTCAGAAAACTGATGGTGACAGAAGAGCAAATTGGGTGGGGAAACAATGACAGAGTTTGAAATTCTATGGTAAGATAACCCTCTGTGTTGGGACTAGAAATTGAGGAGAAAGTAAAGAACTAAGATTCTCAAACAGAGACCATGAGATGTAGTGTAAAGGACACATGCTTTGGAATCAAACAGTCCAAGATACAAAGGCAGACTCCAGTATCAGCTGGTTGTCACCCTTAAAGCCATTCCCCCTCACTGAGGACAATACCTCTCTCACAGAGTCAAGAGATCAAACTAAATAATACACATGAAAGTGCAAAAATCAAACCTCTTTTTAATATTTATTTGTTTGTTTGGATTTGGGGAGGGGCACAGAGGGAGAGGGAAAGAGAAACCTAAGCCGATTCTGCACTGACTGCAGAGCCCAACATGGTCGTTGGGGTGGCGGGGTTGATCTCACAACCCTGAGATCATGACCTGAGCCAAAACCAAGAGTCAGATGCTTAACTGACTGTGCCACCCAGGTGCCCCTTCAACTAATTTAAAGCATCACAATCCTAAAACAATCATTTCAGACAACTTTTTCAAACAACTTTGCTAAACTGGACAATTTTTAAAAAAGAGATGTGGCAATCTCAGCTCTCCTCCCTTAACATGACTATTTTTCAGTTCTCAAATTAGTAAATAATTTAAAAGGAACATCAATTTTTGTATATAGTTGAACAAAAGGGAAAGTTCAATGATCTCTTTTTAAGTTTGTGTTTTGTTTTGGGTAATCTCTATACCTAACATGGGGCTTGACCTCATACCCAAAGATCAAGAGTCCCATGCTCTTCCAACTGAGCCAGTAAGGTGCCCCCCGATGATCTCTCTTTTCTTAATTTTTAAAAAATATTTTATTTATTTATTTTTATTTGACAGAGAGAGACACGGCGAGACAGGGAACACCAGCAAGGGGAGTGGGAGAGGGAGAAGTAGGCCTCCCGCAGGGGCTCGATCCCAGGACCCTGGGATCACAACCCAAGCAGAAGGCAGCCACCCAACGACTGAGCCACCCAGGCGCCCTCTTTTTTTTTTTTTTTAAGATTTTATTTATTTGAGAGAGAGACAGAGAGAGCACAAGCAGGGGGAGCTGCAGGCAGAGTAGGCAGAGGGAGAAGCAGGTTCCCCACTGAGCGGCGAGCCCAATGCGGGACGCGATCCCAGGACCCCGGGATCATGACCTGAGCCGAAGGCAGACATTTAACCGGCTGAGCCATCCAGGCGCCCGCAGTGATCTCTTAAAAAAAAAATATATATATATTTTAAAACAATGATTCTCAGCTTCAGCTGGAATATTGCAATCACCTAAGGAGCTTTAGAAAATACTGATTATTTTATATCTGAGTCCTACCTCCCTGTGGTTCTGATTTAATTGTTCAAGCTCCAGGGCACCTGGGTGGCTCAATTTGTTGAGCGACTGCCTTCGGCTCAGGTCATGATCCTGGAGTCCTAAGATCAAGTCCCGTATCAGGCTCCCTGCTCAGCAGGGAGTCTGCTTCTCCCTCTGACGCTCCCCCCTCTCATGCGCTCTCTCTCTGTCTCTCATTCTCACTCTCTCAAATAAATAAATAAAATCTTTAAAAAAAAAATTGTTCAAGCTCCACAAATGATTTCTTTTAATTAAATTTTTGGGGGGCGCCTGGGTAGCTCAGTTATTAAGCGTCTGCCTTCGGCTCAGATCATGGTCCCGGGGTCCTGGGATTGAGCCCCGCATCGGGCTCCCTGCTCCACGGGAAGCCTGCTGGTGTTCCCTCTCTCGCTGTGTCTGTCAAATAAAAAAAAATTTTTTTTTTCCAGGGGTGTGTGCCTGGCTCAGTTGGTAGAGCATGTGACTTTTTTTTTTTGGTGGGGGATGAGGAGTAGAGAGAGAATCCCAAGCAGGCTCCATGCCCAGTGGAGAGACCCACGTGAGGCTCGATCCCACAACCTGTAAATCATGACCTGAGCTGAAATCAAGAGTCAGATGCCCTTAAAGCATGTGACTCTTGATCTTGGGGTCGTGAGTTTGAGCCCCACGTTGGGTATAGAGATTACCTAAAAATAAAATCTTTAAGAAATAATAAATAAATATTTCCCCCAGCTTTATCAAGATATAATTGACATATGTCATTGTGTAAGTTTAAGGTGTACAACATGATGATTTGATACATGTATATATTGGGAAATGATTACCATAAGGTTGGTTAACATATCCATCATTTCACATAATTACACTCCAGGTGATTTTAATTGTAGTCCAGGTTGAGAATCACTACTTCAATGTTTACAGAGGAGGAAACTAGATAGTGATACCAAATAAAGTAGGTGGTTCATATGGTTAAGATTTCAAAGTAATAACGGCTCCATTTGTGAAATCAAACTTGTTTCACAAAAAAAAAAAAAAACCCCACAAACTTGTTTCACAGAGGCATTGTGAAATACAGATGTCCTACTAGTCTCAATTTTATAACTTAGTCTAATTCACTGGAGGGTCTGTTAGTTGTAAGAAGAAACCAGCAAAAACTGTACCGCTCTGGGATCATACCTATTACAGGATCTTTGCCTTGAGAATATTATTTAGCTTAACATACCAGGGACACATTCCTTTCACCCTTTAGGATGAAGGTCAAGCTCACCTCTTCTTGGAAATTCTCCCTTAACTCCCAGCACACAGGGATTTCTTCCCCTTTTAATTTTTAGAATTCTTTACTATTAGACCAATTTGTTAGGCAGTTAAGTAATGTTACAATAATAATTTACATTTTTATATTTCCTTCATCAACAAGCCCTCTGCTAAAAATCTGTCTTGTTCTATAACAAGTTGTTAAGTAAGGTCCTCACACTTCTTGTTGCCCTGCACCTGGCTTATGTGACCTTCCCAAGTCTGGCCCTGGTGCCTACTTTTCCAGCCTCATCTCATTGTTCTGTGACTTTCTACTGTTGAGCTCTAGCCACAGTGGCCTTTCTTTCAGTTCCTTGGATGTACCGTGCTCCTTCCTACCACAAATATTTTGTATATATTCTTTATTCTCTCTGCCTGGAATGTTCTCTACCAAGCTATTCACCCTTAAGATCTCTACTCATTCATCAATTCTTCAGAGAAGGCTTAAATTAAGTCAAGTCTCTCTGTTAAACACTCTCATATGTAATACTGCATTATCTTCTAGATTTTAGCACAATATAGTTTAAAGCCTATATACAGGCATGTATATATGATATACATATATATGTGATATATATATTTAAATATATATGTGTGTATGTATATTTAAAGCACACGCACACACTGTTGGCACATGGTATTTGATTGCTTGACTCCCTCACTAAATTACAAGCTCCATGAGGGCAAAATCATGCCTGTTTGGCTCCACCATCAAATCCCCATGCCTAGCACAGTGCCCAGTGCACACAGGCACTTGATAAAATATTGAATGAATAAAAAAGAGTAACTCAAAATCATTTTCTACATTCTATTTTTTAAGGTCTAAATTTACAAATAACCTAAGAACTGAGATGTTTATAAGATATTTACAACTAACCTTTCCTTCCCCTTTTTTGAATGTCATGATTACTCAAAAAAGATACCTTGCCTTTTGGGTCACAATATCCACTTCTAGGCCATCCCTGACTCTGCTCCAGGTAGGATCAAAGGATGCTTCTGCTTAAGTAAGTGCAGGTAGTAGGGGGAAAAAAATGGGGCTCTGGAATTAGATGTAAATCCAAATGTTGGTTCTAACTGTAAATCATATAATTTCTGAGTCTGTTTCTCATCTATAAAATGAGGCTAATACCTATCAAAGTAAGGCTTCTAGAGGATACACAGTGTATGTTAGAAAAATATTAGTTTTCCTTAAACTTGTCACAATTGTATCCTTCAAGGTCTGACTCAGATACCATCTTTTCCATCAAGCCCCAAGTTCTCCAGCTGGAAGAAATTTCTTCTACTCTCTTACAGCGATTACAATGATTTTTGGGTTTATAGTTATTTATGATTGTATCATCACCAAGACTAAGCTCCTTGAAGGCAGATCCTATATCTTTTTCATCTTTGAATCCCAAGTACCAAGCAGACAAATTTAAACCGTTAGGCATGAAACACCTTAAGAAAAGCAAAATTGCACTTCTACAGTAAAGATCTCCCCTTGGAGAACTTGACTTCCCAATGGATATCAATTCAACAAGGAGTACCCTTAGTTTTTTAAAGTGACCAGTTAGAAATGGTATGTTACAGTGGTTCAAAATATCTAAATATTACCATCATGAAAACTATCATTTATCTAAGGCCTACTACGTGACTTGCATTTTACATATACAACTATTAATCTTTAGAAGAATTCTCTTAGTTAGAATATCTGTTTTATAAATAAAGAAATGGAAACCCAAAAAGTTACATCCTTGTCTTGGTCTGGGTCACAAAGCAAGCAAGCTAGGATTTTAATTGGGACTCTCTGACTCTAAAGCAAGGCCTTTCCACTATACAATGCCATTTTTCGCAGACATGTTCCATATATTGTTAGACATTCATCTTAATGGAGCCTTACGCAGCTAAGGCATTGGTCAGCCTGACAAAATAATACATTTTTAAAGTCTAACCTTCAAATGTCCTTCACCGGTGAGGAATTCAGAGTAACCTGCATCAGTGGCCAGCAAACCTACAAACTGCATGCTGGGCCGTTGTTGTATGAAGGCTTCAACAGCTTTATCTGTCACGTGCTTTCTCCCAGAAACATCTAGGGAGACAAGGTTGGGTAGGATGTCCTTTTGTTCTAGTAAGCGAAGAGCTATGTCTGATGTAAACTGTTTATCATCTGAAATATCAAGATGATTCAGATGTTTTAGTTCCCGAACAACATCCAGTATCTGAGTAGTTGTCATTTTTAAACATTTCAAGTGGTGCATGGTTAGAGACTTGAGTCGGTCTTTGCAGGCCAGCAAAGCTGTGATGTCTGTGATTGAGGTGTTAGAAATATCCAGGCTCTCTAATCTTGGCAATGAGGCAACTTCAGCAAGGTCTTCATTGTAAAAGAGAACATTGGTAATGCTTAATGCTCGAAGGCCAGAAAGCCGGCTGAAGCACCGCTCATAAGGATCTTCGAGGGAAAGAGTTAACGAGTTCAGCACGAGGCACTGGAGATTTTGCTGGATCCATTTGTTACTGCCAAGCCCACTGATGATGTCTGTAATCGTGATGTCTGCATTCACACCTGTA
Organism: Zalophus californianus; assembly: GCF_009762305.2. NCBI lineage: Eukaryota > Metazoa > Chordata > Mammalia > Carnivora > Otariidae > Zalophus > Zalophus californianus. The sequence continues at coordinate 42,240,082 of NC_045598.1, read as the reverse complement.
GCATCAAGTTCCACTAACTTGTGATGGCAGAAGGCTTTCCGGAAAGCAACAGCAGAGATCTTGGCTTTGCGAATGCAAGCACGCTTTAAGCGCATCTGGTTGCCCCTGAAAATACCTACAGTTCCATCATTCAGTAGACCTGGAAAAAAATAAGCAGCACTTTAAATTCAAAAGATAATTAAAGAATAGCTAAAATTTCCAGCACACTTTACATTTCCAAAGCACACCCATGTAACAATATTTCATTTAATATACATAACAATTCCATGAGGTAAGAATATTATTATTACAACTTATAGATGAGTAAACTAGGGCTGAGAAAAGTGGCTTTCCAAGATCATGGGGCTAGCAAGTGACTATGGTAGATATTACAGATATTCACTAACATCTGGTTCTACTTGCCTTCCTGGACACGCAGACAGCTACATTTCCCAGCCCACCCTTGGAATTAGATGGGGCCATGTGCCTAGTTCTGACTAATGGCCTATAGGCTGAAGCACCTGAGAGCCAATGCATGATTTCCTATGCTACCTTTTCCTGCTATGACAAATAAGGAGTCTTCAAGTTCTAGACAGTATAGATTTCTGAGAGTGGAGCCTCCATTAGCTTGGATCCAAGAGTGCCATGAAGCAGAACCCTCCATGGACTTGCAGCATTTGAGTGAGGTATAAACAAACTTTATGTTAAGCTATTGAATTTGGGGAATTAATTTGTTACCAATACATTACCAGTCTATCCTTCAATTTCACAATAATACATTATTACACAAACATATATATACACACATATATTTAGCACATACATATCTACATTCAGATCACTGGCTAGATCTGAAATCTTATTAAAAGGATCTAGAGGTTATAGTCACTTTCTGTCAGATAAATTCAAATAAAGTGGATACAGGAATCTCTTAAAGTCCCTTAGAGATCCACCTGGCTAGCAATTAATAGTGCCAGTATATGATGCTTTGGAACCACATCAATCTCAACCATATCACCATATCAATTAAATATTTCCTGTGAAAGTAACAGCCATGCCAATAAAAGACAGCCTAAGAACAGTCTAGGGTGAGTGAACAGTTAGGACCAGGTAAATAAATAGCCTGGAGTCAAGGGAAGAACTCTAAGTGGCACCTCAGGAGACTCATACTAAAGATACAGTTTGGGCTGCTAGCCAGTCACCCTTATATTAGAACTAAAGTATTTTTTTTAAAGGGAACACTGCTTTCTAGTGGATTTTGCAGACTTATTCATAGTTAAAGAGTTAAAATCAAGAATAACCTTTACCTGTCACAGTGGACAAAAATGATTATATATTAAGAACTCCATTATTCTAGAGCTATACTGTCCAAACCAGTAGTCACTAGCCACACACAACTACTGAGCACTTGAAATGCAGATAGTCCTGGGTGCCTGGGTGGCTCAGATGGTTAAGCGTCTGCCTTCAGCTCAGGTCATGATCCCAGGGTCCTGGGATCGAGCCCTGTGTCGGGCTCCCTGCTCAGTGGGGGGCCTGCTTCTCCCTCTCCTGCTCCCCCTGCTTATGCTCTCTCTTTCCCTCTGTCAAATAAATAAATAAAATCTTAAAAAAATAATAAAATAAAATTACATACATGCCTCACATTTGTGGCTCATGTTATATTTCTATTGGGCAGTGCGGTTCTAGAGATAGTCTTAAAATTCTATTTCAGGGGAGTAAATTTCATGGTAAGGTTCCAGCCACTGACCAGTTATTAAACAATTATTATATGTCAAACACTAACAAATGTGTATACAAAGAAAGTAAGATATGCCCCTATACTCAAAGAATTCAAAATTCCATGGGGTGAAAGTCTCAGTGTAACAAAATGAGATCTATGTTATATCAGAGTCAAGTACAAAGCACCACGGAAACAAAGAAAAAGAAGCAACCCATCATTCCTGAAGATCTAGAAAGATTCAACAGCAGAGGTAATCTTTGAGTAAGTCCTTCGAAGACGAAGGAAAAATTCAAGGATGGAGAAAGAAGGGTTGTATTAAAGGAAGAATAAACAGCATAAACAAAGTCTTAGCATACATATATTGAATCATGTTGTACATCTGAAACTAATATGTTATATTGTCAATTTTATCTCAATTTTAAAATGCCCCCCCCAAAAGGCCTCAGAGATGTAAAAGCACAACACACAGAAAATGGCAAGTAGTTCTACAATGCTTGAACGTGAGAAACAGGCAGAGCTATAAGATGCTTCCGTGATAAAGAGGGGAAGAACATTAGTAAAGACCTAGATATGACTGAGAACGTGATGCAATCCCAGAGATTTAAGCATGCAAGGGGGGAGAGGCAAGAAATGAGGTGGGGAAGTAAATTAGGGCTAGATAACAGGGAAAGATAAAGAGAAGAAAAGCAGATCAGCTAGGGACCTTGGGACCCAAGAAATGATATGGTGAGGTTCCTGAGTTTTTTTTCTTGCTCCAAATATCCCAGACTTAAAGTTGAATAAGTTGGTAACCCAGAAATGCTGACAAGCAGAGACAAAAAAAAAACACCTCCAAAAAAACATCTCATTGTAGCTAAAGAACCAGGAAAAAAGCAGTTTAGCAAGACAGAAAACTTTTAGACAAGAACTACTTTACTACAGCCAAACACCACAGAAAAGACTGTGGTCCCACCCTCCCCCACACAAGCAAACGCCATGAGGGGAGCCTAGACTTTTATCCTTGCCAGCTGTAACTAGTTGCTCCAATCTCCCCACAGGGAGGTGTTAGAGAAGTCTGAGTAGGGAGCCAGGATTTTCATCCACGTTGGGCGGTAAGAACCACTCTTTCCCCTATGATGGTAATGGATACCATGTGGGGAGCCTGGACTTTCACATTCATTTGGCAGTAATGAGGTGCTCCTCTCTTTTCCTACTGGGGTGGTCTCAAACAAAGCCCGATGAAGAGTCAAGACTTTCACTACTACCCAACGGTAATGAGGTCACCTCACCCCAACATGGTGTTAGTGGAGGCCAACTGGGGAAAGAAATGAAGTACTCACACCCCTCTCAGCTGGAGAGGTATCAGTAGAATCCTAGTGGGGAACCAGAATGCCATTCCCTGCATAACAGTGATGAGAAGTCCCGTATCTTGGGTGTCAACAGAAGTCAAGTGGGAACCAGAACATTTACCCCAATCTGGCAATAACAAGGCAGTGCCTCTACCTTGCCCTGCTGGAGTGGTGTCAGAGACACAAACCAAAACAAAAAACTCTCCTACTACCCTAAATGTCCAAATTTCAATAAAAAATCACTCATCATACCAAGGACCGGTAAGATCTCAAAATGAAAAAAATAAAATCTATAGATGTCAACACTAAGATAACAGAAAATGTTAAAACTATTTGACAGATTTATTTTTTTAAATATTTTATTTATTTGTCAGAGAGAGAGAGAGAACAAGCAGGGGGAGCAGTAGAGGGAGAGGAAGAAGCGGGCTCCCCAATGTGGGGCCCGTAGGACCTGAGCCAAAGGCAGACGCTTAACCGACTGAGCCACCTAGGCGTCCCTATCTGACAGATTTTAAAGAAGCCATCATAAAAATGCATGTGAGTGATTATAAACATGCTCAAAAGCAATAAAAAATAGAAAGCCTCAGCAAAGAAATAGAAAATATAAAGAACCAAATGGGGCACCTGGGTGGCTCAGTCAGTTAAGTGTCTGCCTTTGGCTCAGGTCATGATCTTGGGGTCCTGGGATTGAGCCCTGTGCCGGGCTCCCTGCTCATCGAGTCTGCTTGTCCCTTTCCGTCTGCCCCTTCCCCACCCCCACTCGTGCTCTCTCTCTCAGGGAAATAAAAATCTTAAAAAAAAAGAAGAAGAAGAAGAACCAAATAGAAATCTTAGAACTGAAAAAAAAAATAATGGGCTCAACAGAATGGAAGGAACAATAGAATCAGTGAACTAAAAGATAAAACAATAGAAATTACCCAAATTTAAATAACAGGAAAGAAAAATAGACTGAAGAAAAAAAAAACTGAACAGAGCTATTTGTGTCACTGAAGTCGCAGAAGAAGAGAAAGACAGCAAGGCTGAAAAAATACTTGAAGAAATAATGGCTACCTATCAGAATGACTCAAACAGTAATAATAGCAAATGCTGGAAAGTTTGTGGAGAAACTGGATCAGTCATATATTCTGATAGAGATATAAAATGGGACTGTGACTCTGGAAAACAGTTTGGCAATTTCTTTTTTAATTTTTTATTGTTATGTTAATCACCATACATTACATCATTAGTTCTTGATGCAGTCTGGCAATTTCTTAAAACCTAAACACGCAACTACCATACAATCCTGCAATAGCATTCCTGGGAATTTATCCCAGAGAAATGAAGACATACGTTAAAACAAAACCTGCAAATGGATGATTACAGCATTATAAGATTCATAATATGTTATATTATAATTATAACAGCTAAAAACTGGAAATCCAGATGTCCTTCAGTGGATGAATGTTTATACAAACTGATGTACTCCGAAACATGGGCTACTCAGCAATAAAAAAGAGTGGATAAACACAACAATCCAGATGAATCTCCTCAGAATTATATGGAGTCAAAAAAGCCAACTCCAAAAGGTTACATACTGAATGATTCCATTTATATAATATTCTTGAAATGGCAAAATTACAAAAATGGTTGCCAGGGATTATGGAGAGGGAAGAGGCAGGAGAGAAGTGAAGGTGGCTATAAAAAGACAACATGAAGGATCTTTGAGGAGACAGAAATCTTGACCATCATCCTGGTTGTACTACAGTTTTATAAGACACTATCACTGGAGAAAGAGGACCTCATCTAAATTATTTATTACAACTCCACGTGAATCAACAATTATCTAAAAATACAAAGTTCAGTGGGATACCTGCCTGACTCAGTTGGTAGAGTGTGCAACTCCTGATCATGGGGTCATGACTTTGAGCCCCATGTTGGGCATACAGAATACTTGAAACAAACAAACAAAAAAATCTTTGGAGGCACCTGGCAACTCTTGATCTCAGGGTTTTAAGTTCAAGCCCCACGTTGGGTGTAGAGATCAGTTAAAACTAATATCTTGGGGTGCCTGGCTGGCTCAGACAGTGGAGGATGCAGGTCTTAATCTCTGGGTCATGAGTTCAGGCCCCACGTTGGGTTTGGAAATTGCTTAAATAAACAAACTAAAAAAAAAAAATCTTGGGGCACCTGGGTGGCTCAGTCAGTTAAGCGTCTGCCTTCTGCTCAGGTCATGATCCCAGGGTCCTGGGATGCAGCCCCATGTCGGGCTCCCTGTTCACTGGGGAGCCTGCTTCTCCTGCTCCTCCCCACTCTTGCTCTATCTCTGTCGTTATTTCTGTCTCCCTCTCTCAAATGGATGGATAAAATCTTTAAAAAAAAAAATCTTTAGGGGTGCATGGGTGACTCATTGGTTAAGTGTCCGACTCTGATCTCACCTCAGGTCTTGATCTCAGGGTAGTGAGTTCAAGCCCCACCTTGGGCTTCATGCTGGGCATGGAGCCTACTTTTAAAAAAATCTTTAAAAGCAAACCAACAAATACATAAAACCAGGTTTAATAAAAAAAAAAAAAGATCACTCTGAGGAAAACTGAAAGCATGCTGACATGGAGTTAAGGTAATTCCAGCTGATGACTTCAATTTTCTTGCTTAGAGTAAATGGTAGAAAGTCTGAGAAGAGCAAAGAATATCTGAAACAATTATTAGGAGCACTGAGTAGCTGATCAGGGAAATGCTCAAAAACTCCTGGGTAGTGCTGAGAGGCCCCATCTTCATATTACTGACTTGACTCTTCACCATTCAGGTCTCAGCCTTAGTTACTGCCCCCCCAGAGAAGCTATCTCTGACCATGCAATCTAAAGTAGATGGCTTCTCTTTTTATTCTCTATGAGAGAATTGTGTTTTTTCCCTCAGAGAACTGATCACAAGTTGTAACTCCATATATGTTTGTTTGCTCCTTAACTACAGTTAAGAAAGAAATAAGTCCCACTGAATTATATGATCCATGAGAGCAAGATTCCCGTGTTAACTATTGTACACTCAATACCTAACATAATGCCTGGCACACAACAGGTGTTTAATAATTTTCTTCTTCTCTGGTTCTTCCTTCCCATACATTTTACTTCTATTGGGCCTCTTCTGAACCCACTAGTAACTCCTTTCACACATACATTAAGGATCTTCTGCTAAGGACCCTTGTACAAATGAAAAATGGAAACAGATCCTGAGTTAGGACCAATGTTTTCCTGTTCACACCACAAAATATATTTACACATTTTTAAAAAGATTTTATTTATTTGACAGGGAGAGAGAGAGAGAGACAGCACACAAGCAGGGGAAGTGGCAGGCAGGAGAGGGAGAAGCAGACTCCCTGCTGAGCAGGGAGCCCAAACCGGGGCTGGATCCCAGGACCCTGGGATCATGATCTGAGCCAAAGGCAGACACTTAACTGACTAAATCACCCCAGTGCCCCTATTTACACATTTTTTAATGTTAGTTTTGTCTTTTACAGATGAAACTTTAGACTCTTCAGTTAATTAAGACTGATTTTAATCTTATAGTGACTATCACAGTGCATTACAAAATTTGCTCTCAAATTTTGATATCATACACATACATGTAGTAAAATAGGTTACTCCTGGTCTCTCTGGGTCATTCTACATTAAGTAAATTTTTCTAGTAACTGAGTTTAAGTCTCTACATTTAAGAGTAATAAAATTAAAAGAGCAAAGAATTTTAAAAAGAGCATGAGATCTAGAAATCAATCCTATGTTAAAAACCTGGTTTCCACATTGATTTGCTATTTGACACTAGACAAATTATTCCACAAGTCTAAGATTCCTTATCTGTAAAAGGAAGACTCCTTATCTGTAAAAGATATGATTCTTTATCTGGGGTGCCTGGATGGCTCAGATGGTTAAGCGTCTGCCTTTGGCTCAGGTCATGATCCCAGGGTCCTGGGATGAGTCCTGCATCTGGCTCCCTGCTCAGCGCAGAGCCTGCTTCTCCCTCTCCCTTCTGCCATTTCCTCTACTTGTGCTCTCTGGCTCTGTCCATCTCTCTGTCAAATAAATAAATAAAATCTTAAAAACAAAAAGATTCTTTATCTGTTGTGTGCCAGGCACTATGTTAGGTATTAAATAATTATATTTCCCTCACAGGGATTGCTGTGAAGATTAAATAATATATACAAAAATCATTTTGTAAACTGAAAGCACTACACAAATGTCATTACTATATCTGAAGGAAATCTTTCTAGATTATCTTTTCCTTCTTTCAAAAATAAACATAATGAAGAATCACCTATCTTTTTTCCATGACCAATAATTGTACTTGCTACAATGTATTTAAGCTAAATCTTCCTTTACTGTCATACCATCCACGTGGGTTGTTAGTCGGCAGCCTGTGCCCTTCAGATTATTCTTAATTTGTTATGGTTAAAGAACCAAGCTAATTAGAACCATGTACATTTAAGAATATGCTGTAGGTTATCTACACTGATGTGGTTGCTATCTAGATGTATCTGTGGGAGGAGGTAAGCTTAGTATCCTCCTACTCTATCATCTTTCTCAGTACTCCCACTTAAGAATATGCTCTAAATGAGGGTTCCTCAAGGGCTTTTTTTTTATTTACTAGAGAGAGAGAGAGAGAGAGCAAGACAAAGAGAGAGCACGAGCAGGGAGCAGAGGAAGAGGGAGAAGCAGACTCCCTGCTGAGCAGGGAGCCAGATGTGGGGCCCAGTCCCAGGACCCCAAGATCATGACCTGAGCAGAAGGCAGACATTTAACCGACTGAGCTACCCAGGCATCCCAAAGGCTTCTTTCAAGGATTAAAGTACAGAAGTCTAAATGCAAGGATTTTGCCCCAAAGCATTTTTTCTTTCTTTCTGGTTTAGGCTATAGACAGCTGAGGTGACCAGCAATGTGACCTCCAGAGAAGTGGGGTACCGCTCGGGGAGTATAAGTCCTCAGTCACCTAGAAAGTCTAGTTGACTGTTCAAGGATGCAATCCATAATGTTTCAAAAGGTATTACTTTTTTTTCCCAAAAGGCATTACTCTTTTCAATTTAATCCCAAAACAGAAGGCTAAACATGTCAAGGTATATCAGTTTAAATTAGGTACACAATATAACACAGAGGTATTACCATTAGATGGCAAATATCTTATTCTGATTCCTAGCTCTTTTTTTTTTTTTTTAAAGATTTTATTTATTTATTTGACAGAGAGAGACATAGCAAGAGCAGGAATACAAGCAGGGGGAGTGGGAGAGGGAGAAGCAGGCTTCCCGCAGAGCAGGGAGCCTGATGTGGGGCTCGAACCCAGGACTCTGGGATCATGACCTGAGCCGAAGGCAGATGCTTAACGACTGAGCCACCCAGGCACCCTGATTCCTAGCTCTTAAACACACATTTCTTGGAAAACTTTTAGCACCATGACATAGAAAAAGCAATGATTATGACAAGAGAATCAAAGATCCCAATAAGTAAAACTCTTTAGCATCGGGCTTATTTTAATAAAAACTACTACCAATACCATTACCCCTTTGAATTGGGAAAATAGAAAAAAATTTGAATGTAAATAAGTTAAGATTTTCTAAAATCATTATGTTATTAGAAAAAATGATATTATAAAGTCTAAAAGTGTTCATAGAACTTTTTTCCATTTTATTATGAAAATGTTCAAATACACAGAAAAACTGATGAAACAACTTTTTAAAATTGTGACAAGAATTGGCAGTATGTTCTTTTGCATATTGTCAGTAGTATCTACTCTTTTTTGTTTTTCAATTTTTTATATTTTAATTATTATCTATCTTAATCTACATCTGACAAATTCATAAGTTGAATTATAAACTTGTCATGTAACATACAACACAGTCTAGAAATACTGTAAGGCTTTTTTAATTTTTATTTTTACTACCGAAGTATAGTTGACATACAGTGTTATATTAGCTTCAGGTAAGTACTATCTACTCTTGTCTCTTTTGCAAAGAGATTAATTCAGAACAGTTTTTGGGGAATGAGGCAGGAAATAACATTGGGGTGATACAAATGGGGACAGCATTTTCTCTGACCCTCAGTTTCCTCATCTTGAAAAGAAGAGGTAGAAAACACATTCTGATGACACTACTCTGGAGGATAATTTTTAGTTACACTTACTTAAAAACTACTTCCATTATTTTACCCATATAAAGCATTTGCCACAGAGCTAGTATATAATAACAAGTATCTAATAAATGTTAGCTGCTATTATTAGCTATCAGTAGTTATAGTTCAAAAAGAATCTATATAATAACAAGTATCTAATAAATGTTAACTGCTATTATTAGCTATCAGTAGTTACAGTTCAAAAAGAATCTGGCAAATTAAAACTTTAGTTAACGTTTATTTTTTTGATTCACAAGTTTAGTTATATGTATATATATATTTAAATTGAGTATGTTAAGCATAGTCATTAAATTGAGACGAGAAAGAAATGAAAGCACTGACATCATCTCTTAAATTACTGTGCAGTTTTGTAAGGGACCTTTAACTTTACCATATGTAGTACCTATTGATATTAACCCAGTTCCTTTGGCAGGCTGAATTCAAAGAGACTACAGACTTGAGCAAATTAGTGAAAACCAAGGAGTTCAAACATCTTCTTTCCAAAATTATTCCAAAATGCCTCAATTATACCCTTATTTCTCCCACCCTTCCTCAGAATGCATTATCTGGATTCATACATTATATATATAATAAAGCCACAGCAAAAGTGTACAGCATTATCTGGCATCTAGGAACAGGAATATCTCTAATGTGGATGTAGGAAGATTGTGTGGCAGTGAAAACAGCACAGATTTGGAATCAGACAGACTTTCATTTGAACTAGGACTCTACCATTTACCAGCATTATGACCTTTAACAAGTTACTTCTCTGAATCAGTTTCCTTATCTGTATACGAATGGGATAATAATGGTTATTTTATAGGGTTTTTGAGAAAATTCAAGGAAAACATAAAATGCCTGGCACATAACAATCAGTAAATGATATTATTATTGTCACATATTCATTCTATTTTATAGTTGTTGACAAATTATATTTCCTACTTGAAAGAGTTTATAAGCCAGAAATTAAAAAGGCATTATGTATTTCAACTTAAAACTTAATCAGAAACAACAAAAATTCTCTACATAAACAGAATTCCACAGATAAGACTTTTTCAATTTATTTTCAAAATTTGTTTTTGAAAACAGAAGTATTAAATTAGCTGTGCCTTCCCAATTCAAAGATCAAAAGCAGAAACTCGTTTTTCCATAATTGTATTTATTTATTTTTCCCACTGCCAAATGAAGATGTAAGGTATTTTATACCAGCAAACTTCTAAACGGGTATCTTGAAAGATAAGTTATTTTTGCCATGGGAAAGGCAAAAAAAAAAAAAAGAAGAAGAAGAAGAAAGAAAGAAAGCAATTTTCCTAGATAGAAAAGAAAAATACTTATTCCAAATTACATAGTAAGTATCAGGACAGGCAAAAATAAATGAATTCCTTTTCCTGGAATTAGACTCATCTGGCCTTTTCTAAGAAAATAATTAAATGGCCACAGCAGCAGCACTTCAAAATCCAATGCCAATTAACAGCACATAATTCTTAGTTCCTCTGCTTATTTTTTTTACCATGAAAAGCCATGGTCTGAAGCAGTCGATCAGCCACCTCCTGTGGGAATACTCCAGGTTCCTGCAGGCACAACGTTCCATCTTGTCTTGCTGAACAGAACTTCTCAAGGTGAGTAGTCAGGAAATTCAAGCAGATATCAAGTAAGGAATAGGGAGATGCTTCCTCCTTGGAACCCAGGAAAAAACATAAAGGGAGCAAAAAAGCCAACAAGTTAGTTTCCAGAAAAGTAGAAAACAAAACATTCATTTACTCATTCAACAAGTATTTTTACTCAGTGTCTGCCATATGTTAGATACTGTGTTAGGCAGTGGGAATATAATAGGTAACCCATGTTCTCAAGAAGAAGAGAAACAATTATTTACATAAAGTACATTATATACTATATTAGAGGTCATATTGAGTAGTATGTAAGTACAAGCAGGGTGCCCTAATCAGTCAAGGATGGTCAGGGAAGACCTCAGAGGTATAACAGATTAATCTTCCTAATTTACTACCCATGACCCTCCCCTGCTCAAACCTTCCACAGACTTCCATGGGCCTGAAGACAAAAAATAAAATTCTTAGATTGTTGGACTGATGCCTGAGTCCTTTCTTTCTTTCCTTCTTTTTTTTTTTTTAAAGATTTATTTATTTATTTTGAGAGAGTGAGAATGAGACAGAGTACATGAGAGCGGGGAGGGTCAGAGGGAGAAGCAGACTCCCTGCCGAGCCGGGAACCCGATGCGGGACTCGATCCCGGGACTCCAGGATCTTGACCTGAGCCGAAGGCAGTCGCCCAACCAACTGAGCCACCCAGGCGCCCGATGCCTGAGTCCTTTCAAAATCTAGACCAAATTTACTCTCAAATTTATCTCTCACAAAATCCCCATCCCAATCTGGTAATTCAAATATGATGAATTTGTCTGGGCAAAAGAATTTGCTGTAGGTGTTAACATCCTCAAAACAGAAAAAGGTTAACTCTGCTATTCCAGTCTGAGGAATAAAGAACTAATCAAATAAGCACAAAGATTTAAGTGTAAGGGTTTTAACTACAGAAACAAACACTGTAAATGTCTCCAATAATAATATAATTAAAATATAATTATAGTAGCTATCATCCATTAGGTGCTTTCTTTATGACTGTGCTGAGTATCTTATATGAATTATCCACTACTTTGGTGATGCCTTTGTTAATTTCCCAAGGCAAAATTTTACTCTCAGCACCTGACAAATTAACAACAGCTATTAGGTACCGAATGACAGCTATGTGGTACTAGGCACTAATCTAGCTATTAGGTACTGAATGACAGCTATGTGGTACTAGGCACTAATCTAGCTTCTTTATATATACTTGCAATCTTCAAAAGTTTGTTTTGAACAAGGCAAACAGGCTCAGAGGGGTGCCTGGGTGGCTCAGTCCGTTAAGCATCTGCCTTCAGCTTGGGTCATGATCCCTGGGTCCTGGGATGGAGCCCCACTTTGGGATCCCTGCTTAGCAGGGAACCTGCTTCTGCTTCTCCCTCTCCCTCTGCTGCTCCCACTGCTTGTGCTCTCTCGCTCTGTCAAACAAATAAATAAAATCTTAAAAACAAAACTGCGACTCAGAAAAAATAATTTACATGTCAAAGATAAACAGCCAGCAGATGGCAGAGGAAGAATAAAAATTAAAACAGCTATTTTTCATGAAACACTAAGCCTCAGGTCCTGGTTCAGAGTTCTTTAGATACATGAGTTCTTTCAATTTTTACATCCTATGAATCAAGCACCATTATAATATGCATTTCAAAAATGAAACTGAGGTTTAGGTTAAATATCTTCCTTATATTTACATGGCCAACATGTTGCTAAACTGGGACTCCCAAAACAAGAATGAAGCCACAGCCTATATTTTTAAGTTTTTAACCACTATGCTATCATAATATTATAATCATAATTGAGCTCATACTACTTGTTAACATATGCTATATGCTATAAACTATGTTAAGCACTTTACATATATAATTTAATTTACTTCTCATAAAAATTCTATTCTAAAAGTTAAATTCTTTCAATATCCCCATTCTACAAAGATGAGGATACTGAAGTTTTGAGGGGTTAAGTAATTTACCTACGGTGATACAGCTAAGAAGTAGCAGAGCCAGAATTAGATCCCAGGAGATCTGACTGTAGAGTTCAGTTTGTGCTTTAATAAATCACTACAGTGGCTACCATTTATATCTGACTCCAAATCTAGGATTCTTTTACAATCTCATGTTAATCACAGTTTTTTATGACTGTATGTCTCCCCAACTAGACCATGATGTTCTTCAAGTTCAAGGAACCTATTAACGCTTTCATTATATCCCTAGCACCCAGCATAGTCCCTGACATTTGCTGGTTCAAAAAAAAGGAGTTCAAATTAGAAGACTAGTAAAGGGACTTGCCCCATGTCACAATATTTCTAAGAAGTGGGGCCAAGGAATGCCTGGGTGGCTCAGTCAGTTAAGTGTCTGCCTTCGGCTCATGGCATGATCTTGGGGTCCTGGGATCGAGCCCTGTGGCAGGCTTCCTGCCCGGCAGGGAGTCTGCTTCTCGCCCTCCCCTTCATGTTCTCTTTCTCTCTCAAATAAATAAATAAAATCTTAAAAAAAAAAGTGGGGCCAAGACACAACCCAGATCTGTTGATATGAAGTCCATACCTTTTCCACTATACCATACCATCTCTCAGAACAATTATTAGTTTGGCACTAATATAAATTCCAAAAAACAATTTGGGGACCAGTTGGTTGTTATGATGGCTCAGACATGAGGTACTGATGCTGTGGATTAGGGTAGAGGCAATGAACATGGAAAAAAAATCAAAAGTGAAAAATAATTTGAGGGAATAATTAACAACATGTAGTAAGCATTTCTGAATCCCCAGTACCTAGCACAATGCCTGGCACTCTACTAAACAGGTGAATGTTATTTGAAGGATTCAGCAACATTCATACAGCATACGTTTGACATATACTATCTCATTTAGCCCTCACAACAGTCTTGTGGAGCTGGTATAGTAGACACCATTTTGCATAGGAGAATACCAGAGTTCAGAAAGAATAAAAGACTCAAATTCATCCAGTTAGAAAGTGAAAAAATTGAGCCAAGGTATCAAGGTATTTAATTCCAAACATTACACCCTTTTTCTCATTTCACATAGCACCCTCTGGTGAGAGAGGAAGGGAGGTGGAGGAAGGGAAGCTGAGATATTAAAAAAAATAATAACTCCCAAGATTTAAAGTAGGAGTTAAGCAGGGTAACCTGGGAGAAAAAGTGTGTGTGTATGTGTGTAGAAAGAGAGGAGCACGATAAAGCAAATGGGATAAAATGCTAAACGTCTGGGCAATTTTGGTGACTGCTATGTGAGAATTCTTTGTATTATTTTTGCAACTTTTTATAAGTCTGAAATTGTCAAAATAAAAAGTTAGAAAATAAAAATTAAAAAAAATAATCTCACTGACAAAACTGATAAGAAGACTAGGCAAAGGATTGTTTCTTCAGAAGAATTTGTTGTAGTCATAGAGAGTCTGTCTGTTCAGGCAAGGACAGAAAAGGAACTAAGGCTCTGGTGAAAGAACTGAGCTGAATATGCAGATTTAAATAGCATCCCCTAGTGGTGACAGCTGAACGGTAAGAATAGATAAATTCTCAGAGGCAGTGATCAGGAGAGATTACTAAGCCCTGTAATTAACTATCACAAGTACAGGGGGCAGAATGACATGGTCCCTGAACAATGGCTGAAAAAAATACCCTACAGCAAATACGAAAAACAACAATTCCAGTATGAAACAACAGTGCAGCTCTTTTTTTAAATTTTTTTTTAGTTAATGTGTTTTCTGGAACAGGATATAGTCCTGACAGTGAATTATTCAAATAAAGTTTGCCCAGATTGGTCCTCTCAAATACTGCTGGTCAGAGTGTAAACTGGTACAATTTTTCTGGATATGAAAGATTTAATAATCATAAAAACATCCACACTCTTGATCCAGTACTTCTTCATTAGGTAGAATTTACCTAAAAATGGTAAATAATCATAGATATTAACAAAAGTATATAGGGATTGATTACAGTTTTTCTGACCAAAAAAAAAAAAAAAATCCACACATGCAAATGTCTAAAATAAGAGAAAATGGTAAGTAAATCATGGTATATCAATTCTTTTTTTTTAAAGATTTTAATTTATTTTATTTATTTATTTGAGAGAGAGAGAGTGAGAGAGAGAGAGAGCCCAAGAGGGGGTAGGGTCAGAGGGAGAAGCAGACTCCCTGCTCAGCAGGGAGCCTGATGTGGGACTCGATCCCGGGACTCGGGGATCATGACCTGAGCTGAAGGCAGTCGCTTAACCAACTGAACCACCCAGGCGCCCTCAATTCTATATAATATTACACAGCAATATGTATGTTTCTGAATAACTTTTAATGACACAGCAAAATGCTAAGAGTAAAATATTACTAAGCTACATAAAAACAGTATGTAGCAGGATTTCAATTAAACATCTACACAGCCACAGGAAATTATATTGCCTGAAAAGTGTTTCAGGAGCTTAGAAAGCTACCTCTAAACTAAATATGTTGTGGTGTATCTATAGAGAAGAACAAGGGAAAGAAATGAAATAAAAAAGGATAGAGGATACCTTGAGGTTAGGGGGATGTGGCATAGAGGAACACACAGGGGAAAAAATTGCAGTGGTCATGTTCTATTTCTTAAGTTGGGATGCCAGGTTTTTAGATATTGGTTTATTATGTTCCATGACTTACATAAATGTTCATATGGTTTTCTGAATATATCAAATTATTAAAAATGGAAAAAGACAAAAAATAAAAACTAGTGGAAATGAAAAAAAAGCTGTTTCTGTTTTTTTAAGATTTTAATTTATTTATTTGACAGGGTGGGGGGGAGAACAAGCACAAACAGGGGGGAGCGGCAGGCAGAGAGAGAAGCAGGCTTCCCGCTGAGCAAGGAGCCTGATGTGGGGCTCGATCCCAGGACCCTGGGATCACAACAAGAGCCAAAGGCAGCCGCTTAATGGACTGAGCCACCCAGGTGTCCCTGTTTCTGCTTTTCAAATATTATAAGATAACCAAGAAACTATCATTTTATCAAAGATATTTTTCAGTATGTGTATTCAAACTAAAATAGACATTTTTATTAGACTCAGTAACATTTTAATTTTGAATGAAAACATTTATGTATATACACACATACATATGCATACTTATTATTCCTAAATTGGCCATAATGTAACTTCTCACCACTGCTCTTATACCCTTTCCCTACACAGTCTTACATTCCCTAGAGGTTTTAACATCTGATAATGATGGACTGGGTTGCAAAGGAGTCTTGGGAAGATTTTCAGAGGAAAGGTAGAGAGGCAGCTATGATGTATAAGGGAAGCAGACAAGAAATAAAAAGAGATTTTGGAGAAGCATTATCTGTGACCTCTGTTCTACTTTACAATGTTCCAAAATTTGCAAATAAAGACTCAGAGTTATTTTGAAATGACTTTTTGGCTGAGGGGATTATGTTCCATGGATTATGACACTGCTGAGACTAGATACATAGGTCACAACTTAAATAGTTAAACATAAGCAATTAAAGAATTTATTCTACTATTAAGGGTAGGTGTATACACATGTCTTCTCTTCTGCTCCTGCCTTTATATATCACAGAGCAGGGCCTTGAAGGAACAAAACAGAGGAAAAGGATGACTAGAATGAAAGGAGGTCAGAAGAAGTCTTGACATGACATTACCTAGGGGAGACACAGAAGGCTCCCAGATGTTGGAAAAAAAAAAAAAAGAAAGAAAATAGTAGGAATTTTCATCACTATACATCTGTCTGGCACTTCAATTTATAAAGCCTTTTCAAAACAATCATGACGACTCTGTGAGTTATGGAGAACAGAAATTATTTCTGTTAGGAACCTGAGGTTCAGAGGAATGTTTACCAGTGGTAGCCATGCTCCCTTTCTTTATATATGCTGTTCCCTCTTCCTAGAATGCCCTCTGCACCTGTCCATCCATCAAATTCCTATTCATACTACAAGAGCCAGTACCTATGTCCACTCCTCTATGGTGTCCCTCATATACCAAAACACAGCCAGATATAATCACACTACACTCTGTATATAGTTCTATTATAGTTATCTACTTTTGCTTACATGGCTGTCTCCCCCTCTAAACTATGATTCAAGAAAAGCAGTTCTCAAAAATTTTTTTTCCTGTGGCCCACTTAGGTAGGGCAAAAAACTTCATAGCCTACCCATCCTTCTTGGTTCCCAAGTTCCAGTTGGAAAGTGTTAACAATGAAGTTATCATTACAAGGAAAAAAAAAATTTTTAAGATTTTTTAATTTATTTATTTGGCAGAGAGAGACACAGCAAGAGAGGGAACACAAGCAAGGGGAGTGGGAGAGGGAGAAGCAGGCTCCCCACTGAGCAGGGAGCCTGATGCGGGGCTCAATCCCAGAAACCTGGGATCATGACCTGAGCCGAAGGCAGATGCTTAAGGACTGAGCCACCCAGGTGCCCCTACAAGGCAATTTTATAAATATCTGGTTTAACAACAGGAAAATGAATGTTTCCTATTTCACAATACATTGTCAAAGTCTAAATTTGGAAATTTTTATGTCAAAAATACTATTAATGCAAATATACATCACCATACATGAGATTAACCAAATAAAACACAACAAATGATACCAATAATAAAGTTAAATTAATGACAATTCATAATTAAGATAAAAAACTAGCAACCATAAAAAAACTACCAACTCAAACACTGCTGATGCATTGATTACAAAGCTCTCTTCCAAGGAATTACAGGAATTCCAAAAAGCTACATTTGTACATATGTAGTAGGAACTTTGCAACACTTGCAAGTGTCAGACTTCTTCATAAAAGAGTCTTGGGGCACCTGGGTGGCTCAGTTGTTGAGCAACTGCCTTCAGCTCAGGTCATGATCCTGTAGTCCCAGGATCGAGTCCCGCATTGGGCTCCCCGCTATCAGCGGGGAGTCTGCTTCTCCCTCTGACCCTCCCCCCTCTCATGCTCCCTCTCTCTATCTCATTCTCTCTCTCAAATAAATAAATAAAATCTTTTAAAAAAAAAGTCTTCAATAAACTCGTAATCTGCTAACTTTAGCTTTATGATTACTAAATTGTAGTAATTCTTAGTAACTAAGTAGTTCTCTAGTATGGAGGCTTTAGTACATAAAAATTAACGTCTCAGGAAATGCATCATTTACCAGGCCCTAGGAGTTAGGAAAGGAGTTTTAGAACAGTTCATCATCTATCAGCAGGAGCTCAATGTCCCACATACTGAAAACGACTGGGGTTAAGACCCAAGCCTTATCCATTTTTGTGTCCTCTACTCTTACAGAGCAAATGACTGGTGTCTACTGAGTATGTGAATAAATGAACTATCTATAAGCAGATTCCCTGCTTTCGAAACACTGCTTCTTATAAGAACATGGTACAGGGCGCCTGGGTGGCTCAGTTGGTTAAGTGACTGCCTTCGGCTCAGGTCATGATCCTGGAGTCTGGGGATTGAGTCCCGCATTGGGCTCCCTGCTGGGCAGGGAATCTGCTTCTCCCTCTGACCCTCTTCCCTCTCGTGCTCTCTATCTCTCATTCTCTCTCTCTCAAATAAATAAAATCTTTTAAAAAAATAAAAGAAACATTAAAAAAAAAGAACATGGTACAACTAGGGGTATGGGATAATGAAGACAGGGCAAAAAAAGAATAGCTCCTCAAAACAGCTTTTTCCACTTGACTACTTTCTGATAGCAAGAAAATGTCTATCAACTCTCCCTCTCTTCAGAAAAGACATCCATGCACTTATAGCAGTATATCTTTTTGGATGGCTTTCCATTTCTTTAGAACCCAGTTCCATACCTTCCAGACAACAAAAAGGATCCCTCCTTATCTATCACTCATTAAAATCCTAGGTCCAGTAGGATTTCCTTCTACTAACTACAATGCCTCTGTAAAAGTCATTTCATTTTTGGGCCTCAGCTTCCTTATCCATAAAATGACATTTGTAATATTTTTCCTTTCATTTCATAAGGTTATTGTATCAAATGAAATAAAGGATATGAATATGCTTTGTTAACTCTAAGACATTGTTACCAGAGACATCCATATAAAGTGTATTTTTCCTTATAATTAATCAAAAGAGAAACCTCATTACTGAGAGAGTCTGGAGGCCACAGGGTCTCTCTTTGAGGAATCTCATATCGACACTCATTAGCTCTTCCTAAACCTTCTCATGGCTTTCTTTTAATCATCCTTAATTTTTCTTTTATCTTTTTTTTTTGCTTTCTTATATTCTCTTTCCTTGAAGTATTTAGTCATCTACACAACACTCAGCTAGAGGCATTCTCAGCCACCTCCCCATGACTTAGTTATCTATCTTGTAGGTTGGTTTGTTTTATAATTTTAAAAGCTTCATCAGCTACTATATGGCCAGGGTCATGGTAAAGCAGCATTTCAATATTCTAGGCAGTGGCCCATCCATTTCTACCAACTGGGGAGGTGGAGGACACTGGGAATTCTCTATATATCACAACTGTAATCTACTGTTGGAGGGGTCTGGGGCTTCCACTGCTACTGGTATGACAAAAAACTGAAAGAGATCAGGGATCTTTTACACTTGGAATTGAAGCCCCATAAAACGTACCCAATAAATTATTTCTTGAATGAATTAGTAAATTACTACATTGTAACTTGTCTGGAAATTCATTTTATTTCTCCTATTGACACTACTTCAGGAAATATCTGGTATAAAAGTATTAAAATTGCCTTAATTCCTCAAGATAGACCTTGTGGGTTTCAGGATCACTGAATATTGAGGTCTCTCTTTTGGTTAATTATAAGGAAAAATACACTTTATGGATTATGCTGGTAACAACATCTTACAGTAAACAAAGCAAGCTCACATCCTTTATTTCATTTGATACAATAATCTGATGAAATGAAAGGAGAAATATCACAAATTTCATTTTACAGATAAGGAAGCTGAGTTACAAAAATAAAGTGCCTTTTCCAGAGGCACTGTGGTTAGTAGAAAGAATACTGGACCTAGATTTGAATTCTAGGTGGTGTTACACTACAAATTATCTCACTTTTCTGACCCTCAATTCTGTCCTTGGTAGAATGGGGATAATATTGGTACTTATCTCATGATGATATTGTCAGGATGAAGTGAGAAAGTGTGTTTAAAAACCCGTAGCACAATGCCTGATAGAGTTAATTACGCAGTAAATATTCCCTTCCTACTAGCAATGATCTCACACAAGTAATATAAGTTTAAGTTTCAGACACATAGGACAGCAGGTTCATGGTTGTAAATTCTCAAGAGAGACCTTTCCCATTCAGAGTCCATATCAAGACAAAAAAGCTTCTTTGTCTCCCTACACCATCAGGTAGACATTTTTTAAGTCTACCTTTTCACAAAGGATGTAGACATTTTAGGATCCTGGCTTTTTGTAGTTCTATCAGTTCTAACTCATGTGAATCAGGCTCAAAATCTCATTTCCTACCTGAAATGTTCCTAAACCTGACAAATCCTCCAAGAGAAGACAAATGGCTCTGATGGTGCTTTTTTTTTTTTTTTTGGAACACCTGGATGATTTTTTTTTTCTTAAGATTGGGCCAGGAACCAGTGACTACAAAGATTACAAACTTGATAATTTTATGATTAAAAATAGTTTATTGGGCGCCTGGGTGGCTCAGATGGTTAAGCGTCTGCCTTCGGCTCAGGTCATGATCCCAGGGTCCTGGGATAGAGTCCCGCATCAGGCTCCCTGCTCCTTGGGAGCCTGCTTCTCCCTCTGCCTCTCTCTCTCATCGAGTCCCGCATCGGGCTCCCTGCTCCTTGGGAGCCTGCTTCTCCCTCTGCCTCTCTCTCTCTCTCTCTCTCTCTCATGAATAAATAAATAAAATCTTTAAAAAAAATAAAAATAAAAATAAAAATAGTTTATTGACATCTCTCTGGAGGATTGTGTAATACTGTTCTGAAAAGTGGTGGTTTGGGAGTCGGCCTGCCTAGTTTAAAGTACCAGCTCTACCACTTAGAAAATGATATAATTTTAGGCAAAGTACCTAATCTCCCTGCACCTCAGTTTTATGATCTGTAAAATACAGACAATAACAGTATTTACATCATAGGATTATTGTCAGAATTAAATAAATTCTAAGTGCAAGACACATAGAACAGTGACTGATATATTAATTGCTCAGTAAATACTACCTATTATTATAGAATAAAAACTCTATAGAACAAAACTGTGTTTTGTTCACTGCTGTATTCCCAGAGCCTAAAATAATGCCTACAACATGGGGCACACTAAATGTTTATTGAAAAAACAAATGAATAGTCAGGCACAAATTTATTGCTAGGTTTATTTAAAATACTTTTGCCCCTACGCCTGGGTGGCTCAGTCGTTAAGCAGCTTCCTTGGGCTCAGGTCATGATCCCAGGGTCCTGGGATCGAGCCCCGTATCGGGCTCCCTGCTCGGCGGGAACCCTGCTTCTCCCTCTCCCACTCCCCCTGCTTGTGTTCCCTCTCTCTCGCTGTCTCTCTCTCTGCTGAATAAATAAATAAAATCTTTTAAACAATTAAAAAAATAAAAAATAAAATACTTTTGCCCCTAGATAAAAAGACTATCTGACAATAGAGAAATAGCCTAAGTCTAGCCCTGAAATTAAAGTGTGGGAATGAAAGGCAGACAAGTGTCATGAGTTCATGGGTATAAGAAACTTCAGATATTGGACAATCTTTGACTCCTCATTTTAGTAGTACTCCATGGGAAATCTCTTCTTAGTTTATTAGTTTTGGCTTTTTGGGTTTTTTTGTTTTTGTTTTTGCATTTTCTACTGCTGATTCAAGCAAGTCAGATTTCTAGCAATAAACATCTAAGATAACCTTAGATATGATCTAAACCCTTCATCTTCTCCTTCCCCAAACACAATCATTTTACAAATGAGGAATAAGGTCAAGAAGGTAACGCCAAGGGCACAGATATATTGTGTTCAAGGGTACAGATATATCAAACTATTTGGAATGGACTATGGGCATTTATTTTTCTTTTTTAAAAATCATCAACTACTCCTTAAAGATCTCTAGATGCCAGATAAAAACGGAGGTAAGGCAAGATTCTTGCATGTATCACTTCAAGGCCTGGCCAGTGTGGCCAACAGCTATATGCTAAAGGGCAAGGAGCTAGAGTTCTATCTAAAAAAGATCAAGGCCTAGAAAGGTAAATAAATCCCCTTACTTTCCACCTTAACTCATGTAATAAAACAATCTAAAAAACAAAACAAAAATTCAGGTCAGTAATCACTGAGCATATAAACAGATCATAGGATTCGTGAACTCAAAGAGATACTTCAGCATTATTTTTCTCTTAACTACTAGCATGAGTTTTGAAATATAATAGAGTAAACAGAGAAGCCAGGTTAATAATGGAAAGAACACTGGGCTTGCAGTCAGTGCTGACTCTGCTACTTACTAGCTGTGTGATCTTAGGAAAATAAATTCTCAGTTTTCTTATTTGTAAAATTGATGCTAAACTTTTTTTTTTAAGATTTTATTTATTTGACAAAGACAGACACAGCAAGAGAGGGAACACAAGCAGGGGGTGCGGGAGAGGGAGAAGCAGGCTTCCTGCTGAGCAGGGAGCCCGACATGGGGCTCAATCCCAGGACCCTGGGATCACGACCAGGGGCTCAATCCCAGGACCCTGGTATCATGACCCGAGCCAAAGACAGACGTTTAATGACTGAGCCACCCAGGCACCCCCGATGCTAAACTTCTATCTTGACTACTTCACAAAATGGTGATGAAGAATAAATGGATGTGTATATGAAAAATGACTTTAAAATACTAAAATACTATACAAATATTAACATAACCAAAATTTTTTGGTGTGAAAAGTTGGGTAATATATTCATGGAGGTAAGAGCTCAAGTGCCCTGATCCCACAGGACTATAGCTAATAGAATGTATCTACTATAATAACTTACCTTTAACTTTCTAGAATCTTAAGAGGTGGAAG
Organism: Zalophus californianus; assembly: GCF_009762305.2. Classification (NCBI taxonomy): domain Eukaryota; kingdom Metazoa; phylum Chordata; class Mammalia; order Carnivora; family Otariidae; genus Zalophus; species Zalophus californianus. The sequence continues at coordinate 42,217,369 of NC_045598.1, read as the reverse complement.
AGATCATAGAGAAGATTTAATACAACTTTTTCATTTTAGAGATTTTTAAATGGAGGCATAGAGAGGTGACATGATTTGCCAAAGGTTACAAGTTCTATGAAAAGAAAAAACTGATATTATATAACCAAGAACATTCAAACTTTAAAAATGTCCTTAGAAAAGGAGAATATGACATTGCACAGGCATTAAGATGCTGGAGAGCTAAGAAAAATGCCTGTACAAGGGAGAACTAGAGATAGGAAAAAAGAAAAAAAAAACCCAGAAGATTTTTATAGAGCTAACAAAATGTTTAAATAATTAACCACCCCTCTAGATTTACAAGTAACTCATTCTTTACCATCTGTGTTTAAATATTCTATTCTCTGAAAGGACATCTCCACAAATTATAGACAAATAATTTGTAAGTGTTTATACGAAAAGACATTGCTTAGCAATTCATCGTGAAATCATTTGGCTTCCTCCCCAACTCTTCCTGCTGAACTGTTTTTTTTTTTTTTAAGATTTTATTTATTTATTTGACAGAGAGAGCACAAGTAGGCAGAGCGGCAGCGGCAGGCAGAGGGAGAGGGAGAAGCAGGCTCTCTGCGGAGCAGGGAGCCGGATGTGTGGCTTGATCCCAGGACCCTGGAATCATGACCTGAGCCAAAGGCAGATGCTTAACGAACTGAGCCACCCAGGCACCCTCCTGCTGAACTCTTCTAGACAGAAACATCCATATATCCCAGGTCAAAAGTAACACTTGGGCTAGTAAGAGAAAAACTATCTGATCCAACATTTCTTGCCCTCAGGGGACCTGTACAGAGTATTCATCCTTTTTTTCCGTCTTTCATAACTCACATCTCAGTTGACATTACCTTATCATATTCTCTACAAAGTGCACACACTCTTTTACTGAACAAATATTTACCTACTTACTATGTCTCAGGCATTATGCTAAGTGCTTAAAACATGAAGTTGAAAAAACACAGTCCTGTTCTTGTCCTCAGAGAGCTCACAATCTGGAAAGACAGCCACCTTCCTTAACTAACAATGCCAAGCACAGGAGAGGCATATAGAAAGGAGTAACCCAAGGCTGCCTGGGGGTAACTGAAGGCTTCGCAAAGGAGATAGGCCTTAAGGGGATATTGAAGGTTTAATAGTCAAAAAGTCAGGAAGCGAGACAGCATTCTAGACAAAAAGAACAGTGTAAGCAAAACTTAGAGGCACAAAAAACTCTTAAGGTGTGCTCAGTATTACTAAGCATAAATGCAAAGACTTTTCTCATAAAATGATTAGATCATTAGATTAAAAGACCAGATAAGGGCCCTTGTATACTATGCAAAACACAATCATTTAGCAACTATTTGCTGAGCCCCAACTATGTGCTAGACACTGTCAAGTACACAGGATACAGATCTTTGTAGACGCATTGCTGTCCACATATATGGTTGCCACCTGAGTTGTGCAGTACAACCTGTGTGGCCCTAGCAACCCTATAAGACTGCTATTAACTAGTGGGACCCAAACTGCAGGCTCCTTAAGTATGGTAGAGTCCACAAATTCACACACATACCAACTATGCTCTGTATACAATAAAATTTTGAAATATACACTATTTTCAATGCTGTTAAATTAAGAGTGCAGTATTGGGGCACCTAGGTGGCTCAGTCCGTTAAGTGTCTGCCTTCGGCTCAGTTCATGATCCCAGGGTCCTGGGATTGAGCCCCACACCGGGCTCCTGGCTCAGCAGGAAGCCTGCTTCTCCCTCTCCCACTCCCCCTGCTTGTGTTCCCTCTCTCGCTGTGTCTGTCAAATAAACAAATAAATTCTTAAAAAAAAAAAGTGCAGTATCATTTTAAAAGTTAAAAATAGAACTATCCTGTGATCCAGCTATCACACTACTGGGTATTTACCCAAAGAACACAAAAACACTAATTCAAAGGGATACATGCACCCCTATATTTATAGCAGCATTATTTACAATAGCCAAGACATGGAAGCAACCCAAGTGGCCATCAACTGAAGAATGGATAAAGAAGATGTGATATATATGCATGCGCGTGCGCGCGCGCGCGCGCGCGCACACACACACACACACACACACACACACACACACACACTGGAATACTATTTAGCCATAAAAAAGAATGAAATCTTGCCATTTATAACGACATGATGGAGCTAGAGAGTATAATGCTAAGTGAAATAAATCGGACAGAGAAAGATGAATACCAAATGATTTCACTGATGTGAAATTTAAGGAACAAAAGAGCAAAGGAAAAAAACGAGAGGGAGAGAGTCAAAGCAAGAAACAGACTTTTAATTATAGAGAACAATCTGATGGTTACCAGAAGGGAGGGGATGGGGGTATGGGTTAAATAGGTGATGGAAATTAAGGAGTACACTTGGGGGCACCTGGGTGGCTCAGTTGTTAAGTGTCTGCCTTCGGCTCAGGTCATGATCCTGGAGTCCCGGGATCGAGTCCCACATCAGGCTCCCTGCTCAGCAGGGAGTCTGCTTCTCCCTCTGACCCTCCCCCCTCTCATGTTCTCTCTCTCTATCTCATTCTCTCTCAAATAAATAAATAAAATCTTTAAAAAAAAAAAAAGTGTCTGCCTTCGGCTAAGGTCATGATCCCAGCATCCTGGGATCGAGCCCGCATTAGGCATCCTGCTCAGCAGGAAGCCTGCTTCTCCCTCTCCCCACTCCTGCTGCTTGTGTTCCCTCTCCCACTCCCACTGTGTGTGTTCTCTCTCTCTGTCAAATAAATAAATAAAATCTTAAACAAAAGGAGTGTACTTGGTGTGATGAGCACCAGGTGATACACGGGAACTGCTGAATTACTATATTGTACACCTAAAACTAACCTAACACTATATGGTAACTAACTGGAATTAAAATAAAAACTTAAAAACAAAACAAAAAAAACAACAAAGAAATGCGGTGATAGGGGCGCCTGGGTGGCTCAGATGGTTAAGCGTCTGCCTTCGGCTCAGGTCATGATCCCAGGGTCCTGGGATCAAGTCCCGCATCGGGCTCCCTGCTCAGTGGGGAGCCTGCTTCTCCCTCTGCCTCTCTCTCTCTCTCTCTCTCTCTCTGTCTCTCACGAATAAATAAATAAAATCTTTAAAAAAAAAAAAAGAAATGCGGTGATAGTTATATCCAATTTGACTTTTCATTTATTGGAAATGAACTATCTATACTTCCAATATTTTATTTGTGGAGACAGGCTTGCAAGTAGCAGCATGAAACCATTCCTTTTGTCGTTTAGAAATAAAACAGAACAATTATAAAAATGTTTTGATTTTTTTAAGTACAAAAATGCAACAATTCCAAATTTAAGGTTAAAAAGTCAGTTCTTATCTATTTTGATGCCATAAACATAGTAAATTTCAATCTACATTGTAATATATATTCATTTGAAAATATTACAAATAATGCTTTATCTTATGTTAATGTGTCATTTGTTAAACAGGAAAAGGCTGAAATTTGTTTTAATGTATTTTGTTCATTATTAAGTTAACTACGTAATTTAAAAATAAAGTATATTTTACTTAAAATTATTCCTTATACCACACAAAATCTATTTTAAAAAAACAAATGAGATTGGGAAGTGCTGATTCTTTTTACATGACCTAATATATGACCCTTGGGAGACCTACTGTTTGTAAATAAAGGACTTTGGTATAGTAAATTCACTTTAATATTCTCATAAATCCCTAACAGCAACATATGTGAGAACTGAGGCCCAGTGAGCAAAACTGCAAAGCTATTAGTGATTCTGTGCTGCTTCTACAACTCCATAGTAATGCCTCTATGGAAAATTCACTTTGCCAAAAAGTGGTGTACTCTGGCACCACTCTAACTTTGTATTTTATTTCCTTATATTCTCCTTCTTCTAGTTTAAATCACCAGCACCAAAACAAGCCTAGGGTGAAAGTTCACACACTTATTTTCAGCTAGACTAGTGCAATAGCTCTTCCCACACCAAAACATGTTTCATATTGATTTAGAGCTATAACCTCCAAAATCTCTTAATTATGATATTCCTTCACACACAAAAACAAGGTACTCTGGGTCTTTACAGTGAGGCCAAAACTCCTAAGCCTATGACTCAAGGTACTCCATGATCTGACCCTAGGCTCACCCAGTCTCATCTTCTCCTGAACCCTCAATACTAGAGCCACCCATGTCCCAGAATACATCATGCCTGCTTCGGGCCCAGTTTTTATGCTCAAGCTGGTCCCTTTGCCAAGAATGGCCTTCCTTCCCAAACTCTTATCCAATAAACCCCCACTTGTTAAAACCCCCAATTCAAATGTCCCTTTTTCAACAATGCCTCCCTGACTTTCTGATCATCCCCAAAGTCATTTATTCATTTAACAAATACTTATTGAGCACTTACAATGCACCAGGTACTATGTAAGTGTTAAAGATACAATGGTGAGCCAAACAAACATGGTCTCTACATTCACAGAGCTAGTATTTTTTTCATTGGGATGCTATGAGGATTAAATGAGATAAAATATATAAAGCACTTAAAACAGCATTTAAAATACACAACCATGTTCAATAAATATTAGCCTAACCATACTATCTAAAATAGTTGCCATACACTCATATACCTTTGACCCTTAAACAGCACAGGTCTGAATTGTGTGGGTCCACTAATACACAGATTTTTTTACAGTATGGTATTGTAAATGTATTTTCTCTTCCTTATGATTTTCTTAGTAACACTTTTTCTCTATCTTATAAGAATACAGTTTATAATACATACAACATACAAGTATGCATTAATTGACTCTGTCACTGGTAAGGCTTCCAGTCAACAGTAGGCTATTAGTAGCTAAGTTTTTGAGGAGGTAAAAGTTATACTGGGATTTTTGACTACACAGGGGTTGATGCCCCTAACCCTGGCAATGTTCAAGGGTTAACTATATAATGTCACTTTATATTGTACCCTGATTTATTTCTTTTTAGCACGTATGACTGCTTCTCATTATAATTACAACTGATATGTATTCTATGAAAGAGGGCTACGTAATAGAGGGGGTGTGACTTAGGGGTCTTTTTGAGGGGTAAGCAAGGCAGATGAGGTTTCCCTGAGTTCTCTGAGAACTCCAGGATATGCAGTTAAGCAGGCAAAAGAGGTACCACCACAGGTCATTCACTGTGCCATTCTTCCTATCAGTTTTCCACAATACAACTCCTATAATTTAATCTTTCAGTTTTCTTCCTAAAAGCAAAATCCTGAGAAGCCAGCTGTGACTATCCCATACCATGATCCCACAACTTTTCCTTTCTTTACACGCTTTGCATTTAAAATTACTCTTTTTGTTTGATGTCTAGACTGTCCACACATACAATATACAAAAAGGCAGGGATCATATCTGTATTATTTGTAATATTCCCAGTGCCAACACAGTCAATGGCACTCAAAAAAAAAAAAAAAAACAAGAATAAAAAGAACTACATCTTAAACCTGTGGTTCTCAAAGTGTTGGTCAGAGAACAGAGAACATCAGCATGACATGAGGACTTGTTAGAAATGCAAACTGGGGCAGAGGAACCATGAGAGACGATGGACTCTGAAAAACAAACTGAGGGTTCTAGAGGGGAGGGGGGTGGGGGGATGGGTTAGCCCGGTGATGGGTATTAAGGAGGGCATGCTCTGCGTGGAGCACTGGGTGTTATGCACAAACAATGAATCATGGAACACTACATCAAGAACTAATGATGTATGGTGATTAACATAACAATAAAAAATTAAAAAAAAAGAAATGCAAACTGGGGCGCCTGGGTGGCTCAGTCGGCTAAGCATCTGCCTTCGGCTCAGGTCAAGGTCCCAGGGTCCTGGGATCAAGCCCCGCATCAGGTTCCCTGCTCAGCAGGGAGTGTGCTTCTCCCTCTCCTACTCCCCCTGCTTGTGTTCCCTCTCTCTCTCTCGCTGTGTCTCTCTCTGTTAAATAAATAAATAAAATCAGAAAGAAAGAAGAAAGAAAAGAAAGAAAAGAAAAGGAAAGAAAGGAAAGAAAGGAAGAAAGGAAGAAAGGAAGAAAGAAAGGAAGGAAGAAAGAAAGAAAGAAAGAAAGAAATGCAACTATCAGGCCCTACTCCAACCTAATAAATCAAACTCAGGACGTGATGGCACAAACCCTCCAGCTGATTCTGATTTATGGTAAAGTCTGAGAACCCTTGTTTTAGACATCTTAACTATTCAAAACACAACAATGAAAATTTTGAAAAATATAAAATGCAAAGCTTTGTAATAATGTTTAACTCTATTTACTGAGTGCCTACTACATATATTGCATAAGGAAATAAAAAAGAACAGCCTCACAGGTAATTCTCAGCTCATAATAAGCTAATATTTTGCCTTCTCTTCACTTCTCCCGGACATACACTCTTAATTCTGCATGTATGTGTTTTTTGTTTTTGTTTTTAAAGGTTTTATTTATTTGTTTTAACAAGTAAAGAAAATCAAGTTAGTTGCAGGCGAAGTCGAAATTATAGTCATGCCTAATATATCTTCCTAGTCACATTTCCTACTATACATCCTCATTTCCTCAACTCTCCATGCTAAATAAAGGTAATCTGCTACCTATAATACATCCTAATTACTTTCTACTCTCATTCAAACAAAGCATTCTTTGCCTTCCCAAAATGATCTATATAAACCATATTCATCTTTCTGGCCCAGCACAAATGACACCTTTGGATCGTAAACACCCAGAAAGAGTTTAAATCTTCTCCTTCTGTACTCATACATTCATTCTCAGTGGGAGAGCCAATGCTTCCAAAAGCCTAGAAATTTGGTGTCTTAGGCAGGACAGCTTACTTTATTCTAAAGAGATCATTGCATCTTACTAAATTTATTTTTTGCCCCCAAAATAAAATTCTCCAACTCACTCTATGTAGTCCTCTAGTTGTCTCAAATTTCAGTTTAAGATCATACTTGTCAGATAGGAAAATGAGAGCACAAAGTGAATCATTCAAGCATGGATATGGCCTGGGCACTGGGAATAACAGGAATAAGTAGGCACAACTGCTGCCTAGAAAAACCCCACATTTCAGGGGGAGATACAGGTTACCACACAAAGATAGTGTGATGGATTGTGTATGTGAAGGGTTGTTGTGGAGGGAGACACAGAAGAACCACCTAAAAATGCAGTCAGTTAAGAGAAAGTTCACAGATTAAATGATTTTATAATAAACCACTTTCCTAAAAAATGAATGGGGTAAAAACAAAAACTGACTAACCTCCTAGAACATGATTACCAGGACTTAGTTTTGACTAGAATATCTTATTCCTCCCAGAGACCAAAATTTAGATTGCTGATATGATCAGCAGTGTTTATTAAATGTACTGCAAACCATGTGTAACCCAACTCAATGAAAAACCAACTGAAGCCTCAACTTATTCTGAAACAGGAAGGAGAAAATTTGCAAATATAAGTGTCTCTCAAGCAAAGGCAGAGAGCGCGAAACAAACGATGGTATTAGAAGGTATTAAAAAGACTGGCACAATCTGACTGCGAACCTGATTTTGTCTTCAGATGCCCTGGTCTCTGCCTCCAAACAAAAAACAAACCGTTTGTTCTGAGTAATAATTAAGCTTGCAAATAAATATTTTTAAATTTCCCAAGCTGTACGTACCTCCACATTAAAAGACACTCAAAATAAATAAAAAAAAAAAACGTTTCAAAACATGTTTAATTATTTGTCAAAGGCTAGGTATCTCAAAAGGTCATAGAACGGATGCTGGCCGTCACCCCATGCTTCATTCCAAAACACACTATCACCCAGGTTTTGCAATAACCCTAGGCAATAAGGCGTCAGGCTCTCTCCAATACTTCCCATCTCCCCCTTCCCCTCTACAAAAAAGAAAAAGAAGAAAGCTTACAAATCCCTATCTGCCCGCCCCACTGTTCCTGGGAAGCAATTGCCCTCAAATTGTTCCTGCACAGACCCCTGAAGCCTTAGAAGGAAATGGGGACAGCTGTGAGTGCGGGGGAGAAACGACATCCGATTAAGGGGGAGAGGAAATGTGGCTGGTAGAGGACGAAGGGGAGAAAGAATACGGAGAGAAGGGGGCAGTGGAGATAAAATAATTAAAGGGTGTAAGAAGCGAGAGCAAAGAGCAGGAGCGAAAAATAGGGAGGAAGAAGAGAGGTACAGAGATCCCAAGAGATAAAAAAGCAAAACGGTAGAGGAGAAAAGGAAGGTCGGGTTAAAGGACGAGGAGGGGGCGGCAACGGGGAACGCGAAAGAAGCTGTCATTGGGGGTGATAAAAAGGGTGTCACCGGGAAAGAGAGAGCTGGGGGGGATGTCACCCCAGCAGGTGGACGGGGAACAGGGGGAAGGAGAAGCGGGGGCGCCGAGGGGGACAGTAGCAAGGGGGTGAGGTAAAGGCAGGGGGCAGACGGGGGCACCAGAGCTAGGGAGGGGCAGGCCGCGGGGGCTAAGGTGGCGTGCGGCTGAGGCTCCGGCAGGCCTCGTTCCCTCACCATGGCTGCGCCGGCCTGGTCCTCGGGCGTGCAGCCTCTGTCCTGGGTTCGGCGGCGGGCCGGGCCTGAGCCCGCCCCCAGGCTGAGCCGGCGCGGGGGCTCCAGGAGGCTCCGGGAAGCGGCGGCTCCGGGCTTGGCCCAGGCCTCGGCCTCCTTCCCCCAGAAGCTGGAAGTGCAGCAGCCGCAGCCGCAGCCGCAGCCCGACCCGGAGCGCAAACTCCGCCCACGCGAGGCCCCGCCCCCCACTGGTAAGCTGAGTTTGGTCCCGCCTCCGCCCTCATTGCGCAGACTCAGTCAAGGAGTCGCTACCGCGCGCCTGACCTCTGGGTTCTGCTCCCTTGCCGGGCCCTTAAAGGAGCCACACCCCCCTCAAATCGTAGCTTCTTTCTAAAAATAAGAGCTTTAGATATTACGTCATAACAGGAGATTGGAGCACTCACTCGTTTCAGTAATCTATAAGCCCTTGCGTTTCCAGTTCATTGTCATTCGTTACCATTGTCGTAATTGTTGGTGATTTCCGTTCTCTTAGGTAATTCTTTCAATGCCCTCACACCTCAGGTTCTCCTCTCCACTAGGGATCACCTTGCCTCAGCCTCTCATTTCCATGCTCTTACCTTAGATCTCATTACCAATGATTGTAACCCCTGTATAATGTCAATTTTAATCATCCAGCTCTCCCATTACAACCCCCTTCATTTCTAGCTCTCTTCCTCTAATACCCAAATCCAAAACTTCAACTCCTCCAACACTCAAAATCCACTGATCCTACCACGTTTTCACTATTCCTTACATGGCCCTTTTATCCTCACTTCCGTCCTTGACCGTCCTCGAGTTTAGATTCTGTTGTCCATCATGAAAATCATTCCTAGGTATTAGCCTTCATTTTTCCAGTCCTGCTCTCCTTTCCTTGTGCTCACCTGATTAAACTCTAATCCTAAACCTGCAGCAAAACCGAGGAGAGTGGAGAAAAATTCAGAATCATACTGACTCAGCTCTCTAAATCTGATAATCTATTATCCTCAAATAGGCCCCTAATGCTTAGCTACATTTCTCCAGTTTCACACACTGTCCCACCATACTAGATGACTGTCAAACCTTCCTCCCTCAACCTCATTTAACTGATGATTTTGCTACTAATTCACTGAGAAAATGAAGCAAAAAAAAAAAAAAAAGAGAGAGAGAGAGAGATTGAGAAGATCCACAGCCAGCCACCATGACTTCCAGACTACCTCTGACTGCTCCGCCTGTAATTCTGCTCCTATATTCTGCCTTCCTTTCCTTTAGGAGGCATGAGCCATTTGACTTTTAACTGAGGTCAAACTCTCCTTAGTTCTTCTCAAACTACCTCTGCTAAAAGACTTTTTTTTCCTCTGATCTCAAACCTAATTTTTGTAAAATGTAATAAAAATTAATTACTAAAACAAATTAAATTTTAAAACAGACATACCAAATGCAAGCCCAGATCACTTTTTTTACCATCTTCACCACTTTTAAATGTACAGTTCAATAGCATTAAGTACATTCACATTATTGTGCTACCACCAACCACCATCTAGCTCTTGAACCATTTTCATCTTGCAAAACTGAAACTCTGTACCCATTAAACAATCACCCCTTATTCTCTCCTCCTCCAGCCCCTAACAACCACCACTCTACTTTCTGTATCTATGAATTTGATCACTCTAAGCCAGACTTTTTGTTATTAAATTCCACAGACACAATTTTTCTGTTAAATTGCTATAAAAGCTTCTAGGGGCACCTGGGTGGCTCATTTGGTTAAGCATCTGACTCTTGGTTTTGGCTGAGGTCATGATCTCAGGGTCATGAGATCCAGCCCCACGTCGGGCTCCATGGTCAGCAGGGAGTTTGCTTGAGATTCTCTCTCTCCCTCCCCTCCTGCCCCTCCCCCCACTCACACACTCTCTCTCTCTCTCTCTCTCTAAAATACATAAATAAAATCTTTTAAAAAAAGTTTCTAAATATTTACTCTCAATTTTTACCATAAATTGGTAACAAGCTGTTCACAGACCATCTCTAGTCCACAAATCACACTTTTGGTAGCACAATGCTAAGTCCCACATGGTTTCATTTCCTCGAAGACATCTACCAGCAATTCTTTCTATCTTCTACATTGTCATTTTGTTTTTCTCTCCCATTGACATACCAACATGGACTTATTTCTTCCATCTCAAAAACAAAACCAGAAATACCTCTCTTGACCCAGCTTGACTCTGCAGCTCTCAGCCTGCCCCATTTCTCTGCCCTTCTTTACAGCAAAACATCTCATAAAGGTGGCCCGTTACTGTGCATGCTCCTCGATGTCTTGACTTCCTTTTTCCCATTCTGTGGACCCATCCTCTACTACTCCACTGAAATGCTCTCATCAAGGCTACCAGTGACATAATTTATTAACATCAATTTTCACTCTTACTCGACCTACCATGAGCACTAGACACAGCTGATCATTTCTTCCTCCTTGGCTACCATGGCCCTCCACTCCCCTGGATCTTCTTCTATTTCACGGCTGCTCCTGGCTTCTCCACATTTCTCTGACCTCTAAACACTGTCTCAGTCAAGTATTGACTTTGACCTTTTATCTTTGCCATTTATACTCCTTCCTTGATGATCTTATCCCATCATATTACTTTATATATGATCTATGTAGGGTTAATCCCCAAAATTACACCTCCACTCCAGACCTCTGTTCTGAATTTCAGATTTATATATCCAACTACCAACCACACACCTCCTCTTTTTTTTTAAATTTTTTATTGTTATGTTAATCACAATACATTACATCATTAGTTTTTGTTGTAGGGTTCCATGATTCATTGTTTGTGCATAACACCCAGTGCTCCACGCAGAATGTGCCCTCTTTAATACCTATCACCAGGCTAACCCATCCCTCCACCCCACACACCTCCTCTTGTAAGTCTAGTAGATTTCTATTATTCATTAGTAGCCACCCAATAGACTTCCCCTCAAGTCCTATAGGCTATGAATAAACCAACAAATAGCAAAGGGAATAAGACTACCAATATTAGCTTTGACTAATCATGATTTAGTCTCTATGTCTGATTTGGGAGTCACCATACCTGAGGACCTGGTGGTAGTAGAGGAAAATCACTATTAAAAAAATTAGGGTTCTGCCATCAAGAAAGAATGAAGCCATAGTTGATCTATAATCAATGACACAGAATAGAAAGTCCAAAAATAAATCCAAATATGCATAGGAATTTAGTATGATAAAGGTAAAATTTTAGGTCAGTTAAAAAAATAGTAGTGTTTTTGGTGTTAGAATAACTGCATAGCCATCTAGAAAAAATTAACTTGGATCTACACCTCACATTATTTACCAGGATAAATTTCAAATACATCAAAGATTTAAATGTAAAAAAAATGAAACTAAAAAATACTTGATGGATCCATGGGGGAAATTTTTATAATCTCAAAGTGAGGAAGGTCTTTTAAAATATATATTTTAAAAAATGTGGTTGCTATAAAAGATTGACAAATTCAACTATGTAGAAATAAAAAATGTTTGTAGGGCAAAAAACACCTTAAGAAGAGTAAGATGACAAATAACTATAAGCATGTTTGCATTTCATATCATAGGAAATTGATAATTTTCATATTTATATACAGAGTGGAAATCACAAAGAACTAAAATACAAGGGGAGATGGGTGGGAGATGGGCTAAATGGGTGACGGGTATTAAAAAAGGCACTTGGGGCACCTGAGTGGCTGAGTTCATTAGGCGTCCACCTTTGGCTCGGGTCATGGTCCAAGGGTCCTGGGATCGAGGCCCACTTTGGGCTCCCCACTTACCAAGGAGCCTGCTTCTCCCTCTCCCTCTCCTTGCCGCTCTGCCTGCTTATGCTCTCTCTCTTTCCCTGTCAAATAAATAAATAAAATTTTTAAAAAATAAAAAAGTTAAAAAAAAATAGACGGCACTTGTGATGAGCACTAAGTGTTGTATGTAAGTGATGAACCATTGAATTCTACTCCAGAAACCAATATTGCACTAAATGTTAACTAACAAAATTAAAAAAAAAAATCCAAGGGGAAAATATGCAAAAGACATAAACTGATATTTCATAGAAATGGCTCTTAAATGCTTACTCTTACTTGTAATAAGAGAAATGCATTAGAATTTGTTTGAAATGCTATTTTTCATCTATCAGAATGGCCAATATCCACAAGACTGATAAGATGCTGTGGTGGCAGGGGCAGTTTGACGTGTATGTACTCTTCTATTTTGTTTGTGGGAGTGTAAATTGGAGCGACTATGGAAGACAATTTGAGGGTGGTATTTATCAAATTTTTATTTATTTTTTTTATTTTTTAAAGATTTTATTTATTTATTAATGAAAGAAAGAGAGAGAGAGAGAAGCAGAGGGAGAAGCAGGCTCCCAAAGAGCAGGGAGCCCGATGTGGGACTCAATCCCAGGACCCTGGGATCATGACCTGAACTGAAGGCAGACGCCCAACCATCTGAGCCACCCAGGCGCCCAAATTTTTATTTTTTTTAAAGATTTATTTATTTGAGAGAGAAAGAGCAAGAGCACACACGCTGGAGTGGGGGGAGAGGCAGACGGAGAGAATCTTCAAGCAGACTCCCTACTGAACCCTACAAAGTGTTACATCCCAGGACCCTGAGATGGTGATCTGAGCTGAAACCAAGAATCGGATGCTCAACCTACTGAGCCACCCAGATGCCCCTATCAAATTTTTATTTATTTTTTTTGAAGATTTTATTTATTTATTTGAGAGAGAGAATGAGAGAGAGAGAGCACATGAGAGGGGGGAGGGTCAGAGGGAGAAGCAGACTCCCCGCTGAGCAGGGAGCCTGATGCGGGACTCGATCCGGGGACTCCAGGATCATGACCTGAGCCGAAGGCAGTTGCTTAACCAACTGAGCCACCCAGGCGCCCCCCTATCAAATTTTTAAATGCACATTCCCTTTGACTCAGAAATTCCACTTCTAACAAGCTTTGTTTATAATAACAAAAGATTGGAAAAACTTAATTGTTTATTAATAAACTGGTTAAATAACAGTGTATTCCTACAATACATACTCTGCTGCCACAAAGAATAAGCAAGTTCTTTATGTAGTGATATCGAATGATTTTCAAGATCTATTAAGTGAAAAAGCAAGGTCTTTTTTTTTTAAGATTTTATTTCTTTGTTTGACAGAGAGAGACACAGTGAGAGAGGGAGCACAAGCAGGGGGAGTGGGAGAGAGAAAAGCAGGCTTCCCATGGAGCTGGGAGCCCGATGCGGGGCTCGATCCCGGGACCCTGGGATCATGACCTGAGCCGAAGGCAGACGCTTAACGACTGAGCCACCCAGGTGCCCCAAAAAGCAAGGTCTTAATGTATATCACATACTGTCATTCCTGTAAGAAGTGATGGTGGTAATATATATACATCATTGCTTATATATGCAGAAAATATCCCTGGAAGAATTTAAAAGAAACTGACACTATCAACTGTCCTATTGCTGCTGGAAAGGACAACTAGATGGCAGGAGACAGGTAGGAGGGAGACCTTTCATAATATAACCTTTTGTATCTTTTGATTTTTTTTAGGCTTTTTTTTTAAGTTTTATTTATTTATTTAAGTAATCTCTACACCCAACATGGAGCTCAAACACACAACCCCGAGATCAAGAGTAGCACACTCTGCCAACTGAGCCAGCCAGGCGCCCCCTGTATCTTTTGATTTTTTTAATCATGAGGCTATATTATCTATTCTAAAAGTAAATAAGATTTGGAAGATAATCATTTGGAGGCACCTATTTGTTTTACAAGTAAAATAATTTTTTACAATGAGGAATAACTTTATCGCCGTTCCCAATTTTAAAAGATTCCGACAGTATTTTATTCTTGTTGAGTTAATGAGAACTAGATCAGTAGTTACTCATCATAAGTTTGGTGAATCAACCTCCTTTGGCAAACAGTTTATAACTTTAAATGAACAAATATCATTTTCTACAACAAACATTCTAACAAACGTAGTTTCCTATAGCAATTCATAATCTCAAGGTCACAAATCGAGATTCTTTGAAACTATTAAAATAAACCTTTTGATATTATTGTGAAGCTCTGCTCCTTTTGATAAATATAGAAACTCAATTTTATGAGGAAAGAGTAAGTATAGCTTTAAATTAAATTCAAAGACAAATGGTATATAGTTGCACACTATTCTTTCCTCTTATCTGTGTAAACAGAAGTTAATGGTTAATTCAGTATTTTGCCCTCTCAAAAACACGTGTACCCTTTCATTCACCCCAATGTTTATAGCAGCAATGTCCACAACAGCCAAACTATGGAAAGAGCCTAGATGTCCATCAACAGATGAACGGATAAAGAAGTTGTGGTATATAGATACAATTGGAATATTATGCAACCACCAAAAAATGAAATCTTGCCATTTGCAACAACGTGGATGGAACTAGAGGGTATTATGCCAAGCGAAATAAGTCAATCAGAGAAAGACAAGTATCATATGATCTCACTAATATGAGGAATTTGAGAAACAAGACAGAGGATCAGAGGGGAAGGGAGGGAAAAATGAAACAAGACAAAACTGGACAGGGAGACAAAGCATAAGAGACTCAATCTCAGGAAACAGACTGAGGGTTGCTGGGTGATGGACATTGGGGAAGATAGGTACTATGGTGAGTGCTGTGAATTGTGTAAGACTGATGAATCACAGACCTGCACCCCTGAAACAAATAATACATTATATGTTAATAATAATAATAAAAAAAAACATGTGTACCCTGTCAAAATTTCTGCTTTGAGCTTGTGGCCTTTTTTTTTGTTTTTTAAGATTTTATCTTTATTTGAGGCAGAGAGAGAGAGAGACAGAGCACAAGCAGAGGGAGAAGCAGGCTCCTTGCTGAGCAAGGAGCCCGATTCGGGACTCGATCCCAGGACCCTGGGGATCATGACCTGAGCCAAAGGCAGACACTTAACCGACTGAGCCACCCAGGTGTCCCGACTTTCTTAATCTAAGTATAATCAAGGCTGAATCTAAGGCCTTGTGATTATTTATTTATCTGGAAAGTCAACTGTTTACAGAATAGGGAAGATTCCTTCATATTCTTGAATGATAGCTGTTATTATTATTATTATAAAGAGAATATCAATTTGTTCCATTTTGCTTCAGAAGGTAGAGCTAGAGGCAAAGGGGATGGGAAGTTATAGGAAGGTAGATTTCAGTTCAACAATGGGAAGAACATTCTAAGAGCAAGAACTGTCCCACATAGAATGGGCTACTTGTGAGGTAGTAAACTCCTAGTCACCAGAGATGTGAAAAAAGGGGCCGATTGACAGAATGTTAGGGATGGATAGACAGGAGTTCCATGATTAGTTTAAAAATGGACTTGATGATTGCTCAAATTCCTTCTAATTCTAAAAGTGATTTGAGAAAGTTAAATGGGAAAAGGCAAAAGCAAAGGATTCGGAATTTCAACACACCTCACTGATTTCAGAGGCAGGATATCCTGTTATTTTTAATATTCAGTGCCCTCAGTCTTTAAGGGAGGGAACCATTCTAAAGGTCTTCTGTCTTTTGTGTTACTCTGTTGGATAATGAAAAACACTCCCAGTTAAAAATAAACAAGTTTCTCCTTAACAATTTAATAAGAGGTAAAACAAACACTGAGTATGATGAAATTTCAACTGGCTACTTCTGAGTATGAGGTGCTGAACTGCATTCCAATCACTCAGAACCCAAGATTCAGGGCAGAAGTTCCCAATAAGCATCAGCGGTAGGAAAAGTCCACTCTGGTTGGTGGCTGGCTACTCTCTGTGTTGAGTTAAGCAGTATCAAAGGGATGGTTTCAGGGCTGAACGTCACAATCCAGATACTAACGCTAGCAATCCCTCACAAAGTCATAGCAGACAGTTTTGAAAAAGCAGTTTATCAGCCAGCCTCACATTTAATCCTCATAACAATCCCCTGGAGCTGATAGAAGGGGTTATTATCTCATTTGCTAGATGGGAAAACACAGGCTCAGAGATGGGAAACTCCACAAGTCAGCCATGAAAGAGCTAAATCTGAGCCAGGAGCCCATTCTATCACCTCACAGCCTTGGAGAGGATTGGAATTTCTCTCTAGGATAGAAAGGACCATGGGAACAGGAGGTCTTTCTAATGAGGAATTAATTTGTTACTATAATGTTTCTTAAACTTCAGTGTGTATTGTAATCATCTAGAGCACTTGTTAAAGCAGTTTACTAGGTCCCTCCCTGGAGTTTTGGATCCATAATGTCTGGGTTGGGGCTCAAGATTTTGCATAACTAGCACATTCCCAGGAGATGCTGATGATGAGCCACTCTTAACTCTATCCTTCCTTTCTACTGTCTTCTGTCAGACGCCAGAAGGCAAATGAGGATGATTTGAGCAGAAAAACAGAAGAGGGGGTGCCTGGGTGGCTCAGTCAGTTAAGCGTCTGCCTTCGGCTCAGGTCATGATCCCGGGATCCTGGGATGGAGCCCCATGTCAGGCTCTCTGCTCAGTGGGGAGTCTGCTTCTCCCTCTCCCTCTGCCTCCTCCCCCTGCTCATGCTCTGTCTCTGTCTCTCTCTCTCTCAAATAAAGAAATAAAATCTAAAAAAGAAAGAAAGAAAGAAAGAAAGAAAGAAAGAAAGAAAGAAAGAAAGAAAGAAAGAAAGGAAAGAAAGAAAGAAAGAAAGAAAAGAAAGAGAGAGAGAGAGAGAGAGAAAGAAAGAAAGAAAGAAAGAAAGAAAGAAAGAAAAAAAGAAAGAAAGGAAAACAGAAACTTTTTATACCTCTCTTGGCTGCTGCTAAGCAACAAAGGTGCTGTCTCAGGATGAGACTGAGGAGCCCTGTGCCAGGAGTCAGAAGGGTTGAATGCTAGGCCCCGGCTGTGACATTGGAGAGGTGGGATTTAATACCTTTCAGACCACTTGGATGGGGCGCCTGGGTGGCTCAGTCGGTTAAGCGTCTGACTCTTAGTTTTGGCTTAGATCACGATCTCAGGATTATGGGATGAGGCCCTGCATCTGGTTCTGTACTCAGTGTAGTCTGCTTGGGATTCTCTCTTCCTCTCCCTCTCTCTCAAAAACACAAACAAACGAATAAACAAACAAACAAAAAAAACACTTGGAACCCTGAGATGCTGAGGCCTTGGGCAAGTCTTTCTTCTCTCTTAGGAATCCATTGATCATCTGTAAAATGCCCTAAGGGGATGAATGGTCAGGAGGGGTAGCCTCCAAGTTCTCTGCCAGTTCTAACATTCTGGTCTAGCTAGAATCTTGATTTCTCTAGGTGCCTATGTCTCCAGGGTGGACAGAGTAGCTGATACTTAACATAGACCACAGGAACTCTGAGAAATCAGAGTGTGTATGGGAAATCCTCTTCATATGATGGCTCTGAGACCTCATAGGGGAGCTGGTGAGAACTCTGGACTATGAAATCAGAAATTATGTCTCCAGAGAAGAGAAATGTGGGTTAAAAATCAATTAAATATCTTCTTGTTCTGTCTTAATTAAAGAGGAACACTGAACAGAGGGCTTTGTACAGAAAGGAAACAAACTCATGAGACTTATAAGTATAGTGATGTAAAGTGAGCCTTCCTAACTAACCAGGCTGAGGCAGAGGTCTCCAACAAGATTACATTTTACCGTGCTGTCTTTTAATGTAAGTTACAAGTCTTTCCTATATTTTCCTGACTTTTTTTTTTTTTTTTTTTTTGGTGCCAAAACCCAGGAGCGAAGACTTTTTTTTTTTAAAGATTTCATTCATTTATTTGACACAGACAGAGAGAGAGAGAGAGAGAGCGTACAAGCAGGAGGGGCAAAGGGAGAGGGAGAAGCAGGCTCCCCGCTGAGCAAGGAGCCGGATGTGGGACTCAATCCCAGGACCATGGGATCATGACCTGAGCCGAAATCAAGAGTCGGATGCTCAACCAACTGAGCCACCCAGACACCCCTGCCTGACTTTTTTTTAAAAAAGCTTTATTTATTTATTTGAGAGAGAGAGAGAGCATGGGGGGGTGCAGAAGGAGAGGGAGAGAGATTCTTTTTTTTTTAAAGATTTTATTTATTTATTTGAGAGAGATCACGAGCAGGGGGAAAGGACAGAGGGAGAAGCAGACTCCCCACTGAGCCGGGAGCCTGATGCAGGACTTGATCCCAGGACCCCAGGATCATGACTGGAGCCAAAGGCACACGCCCAGACGACTGAGCCACCCAGGCACCCAGGGGAGAGATACTTAAGCAGACTCCACACTGAGCACGGAGCCCAACATGAAGTCTGATCTCACAATCTCATGACCCTGAGATCAGGACCTGAGCGGAAACCAAGAGTCTGACGCATAACGAACTGCGCCACCCAGGCGCCCCTGTATTTTCCTAACTTTTAATGTAAATAGATAAGGTTAACTCCTAAAACTTGTAAAATATGTTTCAGAGAGTTGCAAAAAGGCACAAAAAGTGTTTATTGTGAGAAAGAGCATTAGTTTGAGAAATATGCTTATTATTCACTTAATCTATAAATGACCTTTCTAGTGTTTTCTTTTTCCTTTTTTCATTCCCCAACACATAGTGAAACCTCTAGGAATAGAAAGCAGTTTGGCAGTTCAGTCGTCTTTTACTCCCCTGAAGTTGCTGGTTTTTAGAATAAAGGTGACTTTAGCTATTTCTGATTCAAACATCAGGGTGGAATGTGTTCCATAGAACAAGGACTCAAAGCCCTAGGATGTAGGAAGATGAAAGCTGCCAAAACTTCTGCTACAGGGTAGGGGGAAGTATGTGCCCAAGATAGACAAAGAAGTGACCATCAGATGAAGCGTCTGAGTGCCAAGGCCACACTCCAAATCAACTGTACAGAACTGGTATCTCTCCTCCATTGTTCTCATCAGCTAAACACATTCACAGAAGAGCTTGGCATCTGACCCAGTCTTCACTCTATTGTAGTAATTGTCAAAGTGTAGTCACCATACCACTAATATCAGCATCACCCAGGAACTTGGTAGAAATGCAAATTCTCAGGCCACCAAGGCCAACTAAATCAGAAACTCTGAGTGGGGGGCCCAGAAGTATGCTTTGTAACAAGTCTTCCAATGGATTCTGATCCACACTAAAGTTTGAGAGCCCCTGGGCTATTGCAGTCCTATAATAACTTGGGTGACTTTATATTCAGCTCAATGACCATCCAGCTACCTGGCCTCATGCTCCTTGACCTCCTCAATTCTAATGACTCTCTCTTCCACTTCAGCCACCCACTCCCATGGCTGCAACCTGGACCTTGTCAGACTAAAAATTCCTTCATGTCTGAAGTCTGAAAACATCCTACACACACATCACAATCCCATCTTTGTATAGATTGTGCTTTCCTTGAATGGTAACAAATTCCCAATGGCTTCATGTAGACAGGGAGAGATCAGCCCTATATTCTTCTTCTCCTGGATCTTTCCCCCAGGCTTCAGACCTCCACACCCAATGCCAAATGTGGACTTCACCTGGATGTCCCACCGGTGTCTCATAGCAACAGGTCAAAAAATTAACTCTCCATCTCTCCCCCAGACTTGTTCCATTTCTTGTGCTCCTATCTCAGGAGCAGATGCCCACAGATGAGTTTTTAAGGGTGACCCAGGAGTCATCCTTGACACCTTCCTCTCCTTCACCCCTTACAGACAAGAAGTCACCCAAATCCCACCAATTTTACCTCTTTGGGGTCATAAGTTATTCATTTATTCTTCAACAAATACTGAGGCTTGCAAAGCCCTTTCCAGACCAGAAATCCTATGGGTGATTTCTTCAAATCTGTTCTTTCCTCCTCCTTCATAGCCCTAGCTCCAGTGCCTATGTTTAGCTGCAATATTCCTTCTCTAGGCCAGTGGTTCTGATTTCATATTAGGATCACCTGATAAGCTTTCAAAACTATAAGGCCTTGGCCCAGTATCCAAATAATCTAATTTAATGGGACTGGGCTGTGCTCCAGAAACAGAATTTGTTTGTTTGCTTGCTTGCCTTAAGAGAAGTTCTAGATTTACAGCAAAATTGAATGGGAAGTACAGAGATTTCTAAAATACTCCCTTTTCTTTTTGGTGCTGAATAATATTCCATTGTCTGGATTTGTCACAAAACCTGGAGGGTTCGTTTTTTTTTTATATATTTTATTTATTTATTTTAGAGAGACAGAGAAACAGAGTATGGGGGAAGGGGCAGAGGGAGAAGAGAATCTCAAGCCGACTCCGCACTGAGCACAGAGCCCAATGCAGGGCTGAATCCCAGGACCCTGAGATCACGACCTGCGCCAAAACCAAGAGTCTGATGCTTAACTGACTGTGCCACCCAGGTGCCCCCAAAACCTGGAGTTTTTATTTATTTTTTTAATTTTTTTAAAGATTTTATTTATTTATTTGAGAGAGAGAATGAGAGAGAGAGAGAGCACATGAGAGGGGGGAGGGTCAGAGGGAGAAGTAGACTCCCTGCTGAGCAGGGAGCCCTATGCGGGACTCGATCCTGAAACTCCAGGATCATGACCTGAGCCGAAGGCAGACGCTTAACGACTGAGCCACCCAGGCGTCCCAAACCTGGAGTTTTTAATTTTAAGCACCCTAGGTGATTCTAAGGTAAAGCCATTTGTCAACTTTATCCTCTTTTTTAAGATTGATTTATTTATTTTAGAGAGACAGACAGACAGAGGATGGGAGGGAGGGGCAGAGGGAGAAGAGAATTTCAAGCAGTCTCCACCTGAGTGTGGAGCCCGATGCAGGGCTTGATCCCAGGACCCTGAGATCACAACCTGAGCCAAAACCAAGAGTCAGATGCTTAACTGACTGAGCCACCCAGGCGCCCCCCTCTAGAAGAACTGTGAGAAACTATGGTTCTCTTCACATATTTTAAATTTGACATCTATATTTTTATTATCAGTTTAACACTTGCTTACTGAACACTTTTTTTTAAAGATTTTATTTATTTGACAGAGAGAGCGCAAGCAGAGGGAGAGAGAGGGAGAAGCAGGCTCCCCGCCGAGCAAGGAGCCCGACATGGGACCCGATCCCAGGACCCCGGGATCACGACCCAGGCCGAAGGCAGCTGCCCAACCAACTGAGCCACCCAGGCGTCCTGCTTACTGAACACTCTTGATTTGTTCTTCTGGGACTCTCCCTCAGAAGCCCTGAATATTCAAATCAATGAGTTTTTAAGGGTGACCTAGGAGTCATCCTTGACACTTTCCTCTCCTTCACCCCTTACAGCCAAGAAATCATCCAAATCCCACCAATTTTACCTCTTAAGGGATCATAAATTGGTGCTCCAGACATTTTTATCCCCAGGGCAATACTCTTACAGTAATATTCAGGATAGGTGAGAAGTATATCTTTCCTTTAAAGGTGAGAGAAACATTATTATAAAAGAGAAAAAATTTAAAAAGCACACTATCAGGCAGATCAATTTTAGGGACGAGTGCACACATAAAAGTTGGGGATGTAGAAATTGCTCATGCTTTGTACCCCCTGGAAAGTTTTCATGAAACTCCAGGGGTGTGGGTTCCCCCATTTGAAGGTTGTTGCTTAAAACATTTCAGTGGCCTTGGTGGTCACTCTTCTACCCGCCTTTTTCCTTTTTTGGATATATAATTCACATGCCATAACCGTTTAAAGTGTACAATTCAGGGGCACCTGGCTGACTCAGTTGGAAAAGTATGCAACTCTTGATATCGGGGTCATGGCTTTGAGCCCCACATTGGGTGTAGAGATTACTAAAAACAATAAATAAATTTAAATAAATAAGTAAAGTGTACAATTCAGTGGTTTTTTTAGTAAATTCACAAAATTGTGCAACCATCACCACTGATTCTAGAGACCTGTACCCAATGGCAGTCATTCCCCCATTCCTTTCTTCCGCAGGTCCTGAAAACCACTAGTCTCTGTTCTATCTCTATGGATTTGGCTGTTCTGGGCATTTCATATAAATGGTATCATATAATATATGGCCTTCTGTATCTAACTTCTTCCACTTAACGTTATATTTTCAAGCCTCATATATGTTGTAGCATGTATCAAGACCTCATTTCTTTTCATGGCTGAATAATATTCCATGGTATGGATGAAGCATAATTTGCTTATCTATTCATTAGCTTGATGGACACGAGTTATTTTCATTTTTTTTGGCTATTATGACTAATGATGTTATGAACATGCATGTAAAAGATTTTATGTGAACCCATTTCTCTTGGGTATATACCTAGGAGTACAATTTCTGGCTCATATGGTACCTCCATATATATCTTTGATGAACTGCCAAACTGTTTTCCAAAGCAGCTGTACCATTTTACATTCCCCTCAGCAGTGTTTGAGAGTTCCAATTTCTCCATATTCTCACCAACACTTGTTATTGTCCAGCTTTTTTTATTTTAGGCATCCTTGTAGGGGTGAAATAGTATCTCATTGTGATATGAATTTGCATTTCCCTAATGACTAATGAGGCTGAGCATCTTTTCATCAGCTTAAAAGCTGCCTTCAGTCTTAAATCTCTAATTCAACCCCCTTTTGCTACCAAATTATTTTTCTAAACCATATTACACTCCTGTTTGGAGCTTTTGAATGGCTCTACATCTCCTATAGGGTGAGGGCCAAACCTCTTAATTTGACAACTGAGGCACTTTCCTGCCTGGCCTCTGTCCATGCCTTGGGCAACAACACTTCCATTCAGGGTCTCCTAGCTCTGTTCTAGCCATATTAAACCACTCATAGTTCGTGGAATATATATAGTGTTATTTTTTCAAGCCCCTGTGCATTTACTCATAGCATTCCCTCTGCCAAGAAACCCTTTCCTGGTTTCTTCAAATATGTCTTCCACTTGCTCTTTGATACTAACTTATGTGTCTCTTCCTCTGGAAGGCCTTTCCTGATCAATTCCTCCATAATTAAGTTAGCTATCCCTTATGAGCTTCCCTCTATAGCAGTACTATATCAGAGTTGTCTCTTTTGCTTGTATCCTCAACTGGGCTGTGAGCACCTTTAAAGTGTTGACTGGATTCAATTTACCTCTGTTTTCAGGGCCCAGAACATGGCAAAATTGGAGGAATGAATTTCATGGGATCCACATGTCCCTCAAATGCCCTCTGGCTGAAGTGCTAAGAGCTTGTTCCAGTTCCTCAGGAGAAGGCAAAGCCAGCTTACCTTTAGGGCATCTGAAAATAGCCCAGACTACTCAGACACAAAACCTTCTTCCAGTTGCAGGAGTATGTACTAGTTGAAAGATGAGTGATATATTTTTTTAAGATTGTATTTATTTATTTGACACAAAAAGAGAGCACAAGCAGGGGGAACAGCAGGCAGAGGGAGAGGGAGAAGCAGACTCCCCGCTGAGCAGAAAGCCCAGACGTGGCACTCTATCCCAGGACCCTGGGATCGTGACCTGAGCCAAAAGCAGATGCTTAAACAACCAAGCCACCCATGCGCCCCTAAAATGAGTAATATTAATCTATTTGGGGCTATCTCATCAACTACAGATACTAGATTACTTCTTTTATTGTCAATATTTGTCATGCACTATTAGGAGGCAGACACCTTCACTCTCACACAATTATTTTATTAAAGAGACAACATAGAATATAGAACTTGTTAAGAGCATAGGCTCTGGAGCAAGCCAATCTGCTTGGGTTTCACTCTCAGCTCCATAATTACTAGCCGGATGATCCTGGGAAAGTTATGTGACATTTTTGTGTCTCTGTTTCTTTATCTATAAATGTGATTGTACTTACCTGATAGAATTCTAGTGAGGACTAATTGAATTACTCTCTCTCTCTCTCTCTTTCTCTCTAGTCCTGCCTTAGACAGGAGTTGGCAGGATATAAGTGTCATGTATGTAGTAACTATTTTATAAAATCCTCCTGACAATCCTGCAAGCTAGATATTATTATCCCTCTTTTACAGATGAGGAAACTGAAGTTTAGGGAGAGGTGATAGAATTAACTTGATTCCCAGGCCTGGGAACTGATACAGATCTCATATTTTGTGTGTACATTTTCTTGTCTTTAACCCTTCTGCCACTCCCTCTTGGGGTGGTGGAGAAAGGAAGAAGTGGCAGCTAGTTTGGAACCATCACCCCAATCAGACTATTGAGGCCTTGTCTCCAGGGCACCTTTCTGTAAAGGGTCATCTGCCCATGTTCTCCAAATCATGCATATGCCATGGGCTGGGCAGAGGGTGGGGCCTGTGTGTGTGTGTGTGTGTGTGTGTGTGTGTGTGTGTGTGTGTGAAACTCCACTTCCCTAGCCATCCTTGCCTGCCATCTACTATTTAGTGTCCTAGCTCTTTCCAACGAGGTCATTTTATTTATTTTTTAAATGATTTATTCTTCAATAAATATTAAATGAGGCTTTGCAAAGTCCTTAAACCTGGAATTCTAAGGATGGCAAATTCCCTGACTAATGATAACTCTTCTACTATACATTATTTCCACTGGCTCATGTGCCCAATAAATAACCTCTCCTTTGTGTCATGCCATATGCTGGACACTGAGGACACAAAAATGAATAAAACTCAGTCCCTGCCATCAAGTTGCTCAGGTCTTGTGGGGAAAAAGATAGACATTAGCAAAATATGATTATCACTCATAAAAGAAGCATCATGTCTACCAGAGCACAGAGAGGCATCCAGCCCAGTTGACCTGGGCTTTGAAAGGCAAATATGAGTGGGGCACTTGGGCGGCTCAGTTGTTAAGCGTCTGCCTTCGGCTCAGGTCATGATCCCAGGGTCCTGGGTTTGAGCCCCACATCGGGCTCTGTGGGAAGCCTGCTTCTCCCTCTCCCACTCCCCCTGCTTGTGTTCCCTCTCTTGCTGTGTCTCTCTGTCAAATAAATAAAATCTTAAAAAAAAAAAAAGAAAGGCAAATATGAGTTACCTAAATTAAGAGGGGAAGAAAGGGAACCACGTGTGTGAAGGCACTGGAGGATGAAACCACAATGACATGCTTAGGCTCTACAAAGAGTTTTGGATGAGGCACAAAGAGTGTATATATGGCAAGGGCAGAGACAAAGCTGGACAGGCAGGCTGGGGCAGATTACAGCTGGATTTGTGTGCAAAGGTTAGGAGCTTGTAATTCAACTTTAACGTTATGTGACATTTGGTTACAGCCCTTTTCTTGCACAACTGCTTTTTTTTCTGGCAGTCAGCATTCATTTACATTTAGAAGTCCAGATTAATTTACCCATTCATTCATTTATTCAACTTACAACATGTACTGAGGACCTGTCAATTTTTATATAGGGACAGGAGGCCTGAGGAATAGACTTTTGGGATCACAGCTTGAAATCTTGTGAGCTTTTACAGAAGGCACTAAATCTCAGCCCAGGCTTGAGATGATTTACCCTGAAACCCCATCCCTTCCCTACTCTTGGTGTTGGGTCATTTGATCTTCCCTGAACATGCTATGGTGAACCAGGTCCAGGACCCATTATGGGAAAGGCTACAGTGATAACAGCTGAATCAGTCAGGCTGGGTGGTGAAGAAGTGCCCACTGTGCTCAGGCACATGGAGCCTTGTGAGTGAGATGGAGAAAGAAGAGAATATCAAGTCCTCATGCTCTGGGAATTCACAGCCTCAATATGCAAAAAGTTAGACCTGGAAGACACATTACAAATCATTAGTCACAGGGGATAAACTGAGCTCTTACAAAATGCCTGACTCTGGGTTGGGACCTGAGACCCAGTTCCTATCCTTAAGGAGCTCACAGTCTGATAAAACAGGAAATGTAAAAACAGGTTCTCACCATAGTACCTCACGAGGCGGAGGAGATAACCAGCTGACCACAGCCCACTGTCAACCAGTAAAGGTTAGGAAGGTGTCCTAAACAAGGACTGGGGGTGTGGGGGGTCTCACGTCTGAGCTGGTGGTATAGTCTGAGCTGGGGCTGGAGAGAAGTGGGAAGAGCAGCCCACACAGAGAAAACAGGACAGAGAAGAGTAGTAGGTGAGAGTGATTGGTTTGCTTAGAATGGGTGGGGAAGTATCAAATAGAGGGTAATAAGGGGCCAGATGACAGGGCCTTGAATGTTGAGCTAGGTATGTGGTGGAGTCACTGGTTTCAAACGTGGGGGTGGCATGGCTAGATCTACCTTTTAGAAAGACAAGTCCCTTTCATTGCTGGGCTCCAGGGTACACATCTGTAAAATGAGGGAGTTAAATTTGATCTTCAAAAGCTTTTCAGGGCACATGTCCTATGAGTCTGATTTAAAGCAGTGCTTCTCAGACTTTATTGTGCATCTGAATGACTTGGGAATCTTGCTAAAATGCAGATTCTGGGGGCGCCTGGGTGGCTCAGTCGTTAAGCATCTGCCTCCGGCTCAGGTCATGATCCCAGGGTCCTGGGATTGAGCCCCACATTGGGCTCCCTGCTCAGCAGGAAGCCTGCTTCTCCCTCTCCCACTCCCCCTGCTTGTGTTCCCTCTCTCGCGGTCTCTCTCTCTCTCTCTGTTGAAAAATAAATAAAATCTTGGGGCACCTGGGTGGCTCAGTCGTTAAGCATCTGCCTTCGGCTCAGGTCATGATCCCAGGGTCCTGGGATTGAGCCCCACATTGGGCTCCCTGCTCAGCAGGAAGCCTGCTTCTCCCTCTTCCACTCCCTCTGCTTGTGTTCCCTCTCTTGCTGTGTCTCTCTCTCAAATAAATAAATAAAATCTTAAAAAAAAGAAAAAGAAATAAAATCTTTAAAAAAAATGCAGATTCTGGTTTAATAGGTCTGAGTGGGACCCAAGAGTCTGCATTTCTACCAAGATCTCAAATGCTGCCAATGCTGCGGATTACACTTCCAGTAGGAAGGATTAGAATCATTTCCAACCTATAAATTCTATAAATTGTAGATTATATGATTAGACATAGTATGTTACTTAATTTTCACATTGTTTTAAGGTTTGCAAAGATATATACTTATATTATCTCCTTTTACTGCTTTCAGCAATTCTTCCTGAAAGGTAAGCTAAGGAGACAACACATTTGTGGTTGTGTGAGCATCCTTAAAACTTCACTATTTCACCATCAGAAAAAAATGAAATCTTGCCATTTGCAATAACGTGGATGGAACTAGACGGTATTATGCTAAGTGAAATAAGTCAATCAGAGAAAGACGGTTATATGATCTCACTTGTGGAATTTAAGGAGGGTACATGATATAATGAGCACTGGGTGTTATATAAGACTGATGAATCACTGAACTAAAACTAATAATACACTATATGTTAATCAATTAAATTTAGATTAAAAAAAAGAATTGGTGAGGTTTAAAAAAAAGAAAACTTCAGTATTACAGTTGGTCTGTCTCCTACCAGTATCATGCTGGAGTTGGATTGTGAGTTTCATTTTACAGATGAGGAGACTGAGGATCTGAAAAGAAAATGGACTTAGCCAAGGCCAAATACTGTAGAAGTGGCAGGACAGGAATTAGAATGGAAGCCTCCTGATCCCCATTCCAGTGCATCCATTCATTCACTCAGCAGAGATTTATTATACACCAACTATATTTCAGACCCATTACAACATGTGAATGTGACTGGAAAGAGTGAAATATATAAATGTAGGGGGAGAAGGCTTATTGGACAGTGTGCTTTATTACTGAGCTGTCAGCTCTAAAGATGGACTACATAGGAAAACCATTCATTCAGGCAAGAGAGATATCAATATTAATCTCTGACTTTTGTATGTACATTTATCACATATTGACTAAGCCCTAATCTAGGCCTTATGTTAGATTCTGATGACAGAGGTATGAGTCAGACAAGTTTCAGAGAACTCACAGTTTCACCTAATATTGCATTTCACTATTTACAAATCCTTTCCCCATCATTACTGTTAGCTGCTATTTGCTGAGTGCTTAATAGGTACAGTGTTGTACTGAGCTTTATACACCATTATCATAATTATCTTAATCCTCAAAAGTTTCATTCGAAAGTATACCCCATGAGGGCAGAGCGATATCAATATTAATCTCTGACTTTTGTATGTACATTTATCACATATTGACTAAGCCCTGATCTAGGTCTTATGTTAGATTCTGATGACAGAGGTATGAGTCAGACAAGTTTCAAAGAACTCACAGTTTCATCTAATATTGCATTTCACTATTTACAAATCCCATGAGGGCAGGGATTTTTGTGTTTTGTGTATATATCCCTAGAATCTAGAAGAGTCGGGCGCCTGGGTGGCTCAGTCGGTTAAACGACTGCCTTCGGCTCAGGTCATGATCCCGGAGTCCCGGGATCGAGTCCCGCATCGGGCTTCCTGCTTGCCGGGAAGTCTGCTTCTCCCTCTGACCCTCTTCCCTCTCGTGCTCTCTATCTCTCATTCTCTCTCTCTCTCAAATAAATAAAATCTTAAAAAAAAAATTTAAAAAAAGAATCTAGAAGAGTCATTGTCACATAATGCCACTCAAAAAAAATGTGTTAAGTAAATCAATAAACAACCATGTTATATAAATACAACTATTAGGCCCATTTCACAGATGAGGAATCTACGGAGCAGGTGGGTAAAATGCTTTGCTTAAGGCCTCTCAAATAGTAGAAGGCAAAACTAAGACACTTTTAGAAGGACTCAGAATTGTCTGACCCAAACCCAGTGGTTTTACCCACTATATACCAGTAGTTGTCAAACTGTGGCATGCGTCAGAATCACCTGTAGAGTTTGTTAAAACACAGATCGCCGGTCCTCCAAGTTTCCGACTCAGTAGATCTGGGGTAAGGCCAGAGAATATTCATTTCTTTTTTTTTTTTAAGATTTTATTTATTTATTTGAGAGAGAGAGAGCGAGAGCGAGAGAGAGAGAGAGAGAGCACAAGCCGGTGGGGAGAGGAGAAGCAGGCTTCCCGCTGAGCAGGGAGCCCCTGGGGCTCGATCGCAGGACCCCAGGATCATGACTTGAGCCAAAGGCAGAGGATTTACCGGCTGAGCCACCCAGGCCGCCCCAGAGAATATTCATTTTTAACAAATTCTCAGGTAATGCTGATGCTGCTGGTCCAGGGAAACCACTGCTCTATACTAAACTGCCGCCCAATTTCTTATTTATTCCTATTGGGTAAATAGAGTAGAGGTTCATATCCAATGACAAATGAGGAAAATAAGGCAAGGAAAATAAGGACAAGTAACACTACTTGTCCAAGTTCCCACAGCAAGTGTGGGATTCCAAGGTAGTGTGATTCCAAACTCCTTATCATTCTTGATAAACCTTGCTGCCTCAGATGATGATACAAAAGCAAGAAACACAGAGGAACCCTGAGGCAGGGAGGAGAGAGGGTATTTGTCAGGATGAGGTGAAGATAAAGTTGGAAAGGTTACCATCCAATTTGCTTCCCTGAAGAAACAGTCCATGTCTCTGTTATTAACTTGCTCTGTGCCCTGGGCCAAGCCCCTTCCTTTCTCTGGACTCCAGTCCTCTTCTGTATAAAGCAGGAGCCTTTCCAACGTGAAGCCCAGCTACTGCCTCAAAGACAGGCAGGGAAGTAGAGGTTGCATTGAATCCTATTTCTTTTCTCTTCTTTTTTTTTTTTAAAGATTTATTTATTTATTTGAGAGAGAGAGTGTGTGTGAGCACAAGCAGGGGGAGCGGCAGGCAGAAGGAGAGGCAGAGGGAGAAGCAGGCTCCCCACTGAGGAGAGAGCCCGATGTGGGACTCGATCCCAGGACCCTGGAATCATGACCTCAGCTGAAGGGAGACGCTTAACTGACTGACGTCCAGGTGCCCCTTGAATCCTAGTTCTGATCGCATTGCCCTAGCTCGAGGCCAGGCAGGTCAGGCGAGGACTAGGTGATATGCAATCACCGTGGCTGGAACCGGAGTCTGAGCAGGGCTGGCACCTGTCACGGCTTCTTGATTTCAGCGGGAGGGATCCCCGCAGGGAGTGCTGTTGGCTCTGCAGGGGCTGGGCGTGGGGGATTGACCGGCCACAGCAGGAAGGGCAAAACGCCTCCACGACTAACCCACCAATGCTAAGGGTCCACAGGGGACCAGCAGAGGACAGAGAACTGGTGCCCCAGGGTAACCCGGGGAAAGCCTATTTGTCCCCAGCCTCCTGCCTCCCGCAGCCACACCGGCCGCGGAGGACAACTGGCTCAGCATGGACTAATGAGGACCTATCCCCAGGCCTTCAAAGTGACCTCAAAGCAAATGTGATTGGCCGGGTCTTTCTGCCCGGGGTGGGGGGTGGGGATTCTGTCAGCTTAAGGATGCCTAATCTTTGGGGAAGTCTTGGTGTGCTGTGTGACCTTGAAGAAATTGCTCTACTTCTCTGAACCTCGTTTATAAAATGGATTTATTAGTACTTATCCCGAAATGACCCACAGGACTGTGAATATGTCTAGAGGACACATCAAGTCTTTAAAAAATGCTTTTATTATTTTGTTTGCTTACAAAAGTAGTATGTCATTATAAAAATAAAGATTGAATACAGACACTGGAAGTTCCCTGTGTACACAATAGTGTACAAACACTATTCTATTCCTCCTTTCCAGCTCATAGTTAACTATTAAAGGTCAGGGTATTTTCCCTTGGCTTTTTTTTCCCCTATGAACATACAAAAGGTTATTTTTAAAACAAAAACTTGTTATACTATAGGATGTTTTGTTTTTCACTTAACAATGCATTTGAACATCTTTCAATGTTGAAATAGACCTATTTAATTCTTTTTAATGTCTACATTGCATTCAAATTCCCTATTCTTGGATATTTGTTATTTCTATTGTAACAACAACAGCAACAACAAGAAAACCTGCAGCAAATATTTATTTATTTGTGTAAGAATTTCTGTAGGATACATTCTTGGAAGTTGAACTTCCAGGTCAAAAATATAAACCCATTTTATTTTTTTTTTTAAAGATTTTATTTATTTGACAGAGAGAGACACATTGAGAGAGGGAACACAAGCAGGGGGAGTGGGAGAGGGAGAAGCAGGCTTCCCTCTGAGCAGGGAGCCCGATGTGGGGCTCCATCCCAGGACCCTGGGACCATGACCTGAGCTGAAGGCAGACGCTTAACGACTGAGCCACCCAGGCGCCCCTATAAACCCATTTTAATGACACCAAAAGCACAGGCAACAAAAACAAAAATAAACATGGGATTACATCAAACTAAAAATTGTCTGCACTGGGGCGCTTGGCTGGCTCAGTCTCTTGAACTCAGGGTTGTGAGTTCGAGCCCTACATTGGGCATAGAAATTACTTAAATTAAAAAATAAAAAGTATCTGCACTACAAAGAAAATAATCAACAGAATGAAAAGGTGACCTATGGAATGGGAGGGAATGTTTGCAAACCAGATACTTGATAAGGGGTTAAACACCAGGATATATGGGAAACTCCTACAACTCAATAGCAAGAAACTAATAGCCTGATTAAAAAATGAGTTAGGGAGGGAACACCTGGGTGGCTCAGTCAGTTAAGCGTCTGCCTTCAGCTCAGATCATGATCTCAGGGTCTTGGGATCGAGCCCAGCATCCAGCCCCACATTGAGCCCCACATTGAAACCCGCATTGGGCTCTGCATTGGGCCTACCGCTCAGCAGCGAATCTGCTTCTCCCTCTGCCTCCGCCTCTGCCTCTGTGATCTCTCTTGCTTTCGCTCTCCCTCAAATAAATAAGTAAAATCTTTTAAAAAGATGAGTTAGGGATTCAAGTGGACATTTCCCCAAAGATGTACAAGTGGCTGACAGGTAAATGAAAAGATGCTCAAAATACTAAACATCAGGAAAATGCAAATCAGAACCACAATGAGATATTGCCTTACACCTGTCAGGATGGCTGTTATCAAAAAAACAAGGCAAGAAGTATTGTCGAGGATATGGAGAAATTGGGACCCTTAAAAAAAGAGAGAGAGAGGCAAACCAAGAAAGAGACTCTTAACTACAGAGAACAAACTGATGGTTACCAGGGGGGAAATGGGAGAGGGGATGGGTTAAATAGGGGATGGAGATTAAGGAGTGTACTTGTGATGAGCACCCGATAATATAAGGAAGTGTTGAATCACTAAATTGTACACCTGAAACTAATATTACAATGTGTGTTAACCAACTGGAATTTAAATTAAAACTTAAAAAAAAAAATTGGAACTCTTGTACACTGTTGACAGGAATGCAAAATGGTGCAGCCACTATGGAAAACAGTTTGGAGGTTCCTCAAAAAATTAAAAATAGAATTTTTTTAAAAGATTTTATTTATTTATTTGACAGAGAGAGACACAGCGAGAGAGGGAACACAAGCAGGGGCAGTTGGAGAGGGAGAAGCAGGCTTCCCACGGAGCAGGAAGCCTGATGCGGGTTTTGATCCCAGGACCCTGGGATCATGACCTGAGCTGAAGGCAGATGCTTAGCGACTGAGCCACCCAGGTGCCTCCTAAAAATAGAATTACCATATGATCCAGCAATCCCACTTTTGGCTATTTATCCAAAAGAATTGAAATCAACATCTTGAAGAGATATTAGCACCCTCATGCTTGTTGCTGCATTATTCACAGTAACCAAGATGTGGAAACAACCTAAATGCCTTTGACAGGCGAACAGATAAACAAAATGTAGAAGATATACACAACTGGAATACTATCCAGACTTTAAAAAGAAGGAAATTCTGCAATATGCTACAACATGGATAAAACTTGAGGACAGGGGCACCTGGGTGCCTCAGTTGGTTAAGCATCCCTCTTGATCTCATCTCAGGTCTTGATCTCAGCGTCCTGAATTCAAGCCCTGCGTTGGGGCCCAGCGTGGAGCCTACTTAAAACAACAACAACAACAAAAAAAAACCCCAACAATAACAACTTGAGGACATTATCCTAAGTGAAATGAGACAGTCACAGAAAGACAAGTACTACATAATGGACAAGTACTTCTATGAGTTATCTAAAACAGTCAAATTCTTAGACTCAAATTGTGGAATGATGGTTGCCAGGAGCTAGGGAGAGGGGGAAATGGGGAATTACTAATCAAGGGCATATAGTTTCAGTTAAGCAAGATGAATAAACTCTAGAAATCTGTTGTATAACACTATACATTGTACCTACAGTTAACAATAATATATCGTACACTTAAAAATTTGTTAAGAGGGTGGATCTCATGTTAAGTGTGCTTACCACAATAAAATAAAATGCAAGCAAGCAAACATAAAAATATGAAGTGGCTACAGCATTTTGAATTTCAATCAGAAATGTATAGAAGGGTTCCAGTTTTTTAATATTCTCATCGACACATGGTATTGTTTGTCTTGTTGATTATAGTCATTCTAGTAGTTGTGTAGTGATATCTCAGTGTGGATTTTTATTTGCATTTTCACATGCTGGGTGTCTTTTTGTGTGCTTGTTGCCCATCCCTATGTCTTTGGTGAAACGTCTACTCAAATATTTTGCCCATTTTTTAAAAACACTGTCTTCTTATTGTTGAGTTGTAGGAATTCTCTATATGTTCAGGATACAAGTCCATTGTGGGATAGGTTTGCAAATCTTTCTCCCACCCTCCAAAATACATAAAAGCACATTTAAATGTTAATAAATATTACCAAATTGCTCTCCAAAGAGGAGGCATCAATTTACATTCCCACCCATAATATATTGGAAAGCCAATTTCTCAGCATTCTTTCAAACACAGGATGCCAGTCTTTGTTGGTCGAAGAGATGAAAAATGCTATCACACTGTTTTTAGTTTGCCTTCCTTTGATCATTAGGAGGAGTATCTCATCATATGTTTATTGACCAGTGCTTTTCCTCTTCCAAGAGTTGCATGTTCTTGTTGAAATCTTGCATTTTTCAATTCGGCATCCCTTAAGCCCTAGCAATTTTTCAGCATCCAGGGAATGTTTGTTGAATGAATGAAGAATAAATGAGATAATGAACCTAAAGTACTAAACTCATAATTAGTGGTCAATTAATAATAGCTGAATCCAAGTCTGGAGTCAGTAGTTGAGTGCCATAATGCTCTTGAATTCTTCCCTCCAGGATCTGGGATGGTTATTGTGAACTCTAGGATTCTAAAGCGTCTGGTTTCCCCTCCTGGTCCTCTCACTATGTGTTGTTGTTGTTGCTGTTGTTTTTAGAGAATTTTGTTTATTTATTTGACAGAGAGATAGCGAGAGAGGGAACACAAGCAGGGGGAATGTGAGGGGGAGAAGCAGGCTTCCCTCAGAGCAGGGAGCCCAATGCGGGGCTCGATCCCAGGACCCTGGGATCATGACCTGAGCCTAAGGCAGTCGCTTAACCAACTGAGCCACCCAGGCGCCTCCTCTCACTATGTGTTTTAGAGTAAATCATTTAACTTCGCTGACCTTTGATTTCTCTGCAACAGTCTAAACAGTGTCTATAAGCCATATCATGCTTAACGAAAAGGAGTATTAGGTGAAAAACATGAGATTAATTCACAATAAGCATGTATTCATGTATTACTTGAATAATTAAATAAGTTTAAAAAGTAAATGTGCACATTTATAAGAATAAGGGGGAATAAATCTACAGAGATAAGGACAGGACTAAAAAAAGAAGTTGGCTGCTTTTTTGATGACCTTAAATTTCCTTTTAAGTATGTAATTTCATACTTGGCTCAGCCTATCTTCCATCTTTTCCCTAACTCTCTATCACCCCCTACTGCTCAGGTGGGCTCATTTTAATGTAGTTCAACTCAGCAAAAATGATTATGGGAAAAGTATAATTTGTGGCCTGTCACTGACCTTAGCTATCTACATCACCTTCACCAACCTTTGCTCTATTCTTGACCCTGTGACTGGCAAAAGGGACATAGAGCTCACAGTGTCATGGGGGACACAGACTTTCATGCCATTATTGGCATGACAAGAAACATTTCTGGAACAGGAATGACTCTGAGCCAGACTCCACTAAGCACACTGCATACATGAACTTTTAATCCTACTGACAGCCACAAGGAATTTTCATTTACGGAAGAGGAATCAAGCTCATAAATGTGATTGGTTCAAGGTCACAATTTAGTAAACATGGGAGGGACATAGATTCTGATTAAGATCTGTCTGTCCTCCAAAGCCAGTCCTTTCCTACTATATTATACCAGAATAAACCAAGTAGTGTGGAACACTGAAGTGGGAGCATTTAAAGATTGATTGATTGATTGATTGATTGATTTCAGAGAGGGAGGGGGAGGGGCGGAGGGAGAGAGAGAATCTCAAGCAGACTCCCCGCTGAGCACGGAACCCCACCTGCTGCTCCTTTTCATGACCCTCAGGGATCATGACCCGAGCCTAAATCAAGAGTTGGATGCTTAACTGACTGAGCCACCCAGGGCCCCCTGAAGTGGAAATGTTTAAATCTACTTTGGAGGTGTGTTGTTGTTGCACCTGGGAAGACTCTACAGAGGAGAGAATCTCTGATTTGGGCAGAGAAGGGGGGGGTTCAGGCCTTAAGAACAGCAGTAAACAGGGACACAAACCTGTGACCTATTCAGAGATCAGAAGGTTGGGTGGGGTATGGGGGAAGAGAGGCATGATATGAAGTTAGAATCAGATTGTACTGGGCCTTGAAGGCCAGGCTAAGGCAGGTGGGCTCAAAATCAAAGGTCAGGGCTTCCCTTCAAGGAGTATGTGTACTGAGGGGTCTCCCAAGGTGATCAGGGGTTATGAGAAACCACACGAAAATGTGGCATATCTCTTGAAATGTCAATTTTACCAAAAGGCTTGGGGAGAAAGCACTCTTGTGTTTTCCTATGAAAGATATATTACTATGGAATTGAATGTGAAATCACATGAATTTTTAAAGTAAAATTGAGACTTCAAAGACATTTTCCAGTTGCAGTAAGCTGCTCCCCAATAAGGAAGGGTTGGAAGTGGTTGACTTTCCGATGCCTTTAAGGATAGGTTAATAGTGGAGTCATTGGGGAAGCATTGCTATAGGTGAAGGTAAACCATGGACTGAGTACCACTGAGGACTCTAGAATAGGGTTGGCTAGGACTCAAAAATGAGCAAGATCTGACTGTCTTTGGAGAGCTTTCTGTCTAGGCTTTATGGAACTGATGATTCTGTTCAAGAGAACAAAGCAAAAACCAGGCAAAGTTTCCCTCCTCCATCTCCTTTACATGTTCCTCTTGTACAGAGGAACATATTTATCGCACAATTACTCTCACTTCCTGTGTGACCTTGGACAAGTTACTTAAATTCTCTGTAGCCCAGTTTCCTCATCTGCAGAATGGGTATAAGAATACCTATCCCATAGTGTCACAATAGGGGTCATAGTGAGAATTAAATAAGACTTTGTATAAATCTCTTAGAATGGAATCTGGAACAAAATTTTCAACACTGTTTAAGCATTCACTATTATAATAGAATTATTACTACAACCTCTGTAGCTCCTGTGTTCCAGTCATCATCTCCCACAGCCATTCATTTCTTAGGTCATTCAGGTTGGGGGCGGGGGTGTGGGGAAATAGGTCTGGGAGGAACATACAGATGAACCAGACTTCTCATTGCACTAGAATAGACTTATGAATATTGGTTTGTGCAGCTATACCTGACATAGTAGATGCTCAGAATGCTTGCTGAATGAATAAACAAATGTCTTCCTACCAAACTGCAAGCTCTTTAAAGGCAGGGACCATACTTCCCAATTGTATTACTGGAACCAAGCACTTGGTGAGGCACACAGTCGGCACTTAGAGATCACCAAACAAACGAACGAATGAACTAAATAACTGCAGGCAGAAAATCATGAAGGGCACAAAGCTGGCACAGAAAAAGTGCTGCAGAAAGACTGTCACCGGTTTTAGTAAAGGAATGAGCGTAGCAAGATTTTTAACAGCTTGAAACTTCGACAGCTGCGGGATTTAGGTTCGCGGTGCTCCCACTTCCGGAATACCGGGTGAGCGCGCAGCCCTCGGCGGCACGCCCCTTCGGGGCCCCGCCCCTCCGCTGGCTCACGTGACCGCAGGGCGGGTGTGCTGAGCCGCGGCGGGCTAACCTCGGCTGGGCGAGCGGGGGCCATGGCGGGTGTGGTGGATTTCCAGGATGAGGAGCAGGTGAAGTCGTTTCTGGAGAACATGGAGGTGGAGTGCAACTACCAGTGCTACCGCGAGAAGGACCCGGACGGTGAGCGCTGCCAGCGCAGCCTGGGGACACGTGGGGGCGCATGGGGGAAGGGTGGGGGCCCCACGGGTCACGAGCGACCGCTGAAGGAGGTCTGGAAGGGGTCTCCGGCCGGGGACTCATGGGGACGCGGTGGGACACTGACGACCTTGTGTGTTTTGGGGGGAAACGGGTTGGGTTCCCCCAGGACTTGCGGGCCTCGCAGCGGGGGGATCCTCGGCGGGACCGAGCCTGGAGGCCGGGGCGGGTACGAGGAGATGTGCTTGGGTGTTGGGAGAGAGGGGTGGGGATACATCAGTGAACAGATACCATTCCCTGTTCTTCTGGAGCTTACATTGTAGTGGAGGGAGTTGGACAATAAACGTAAGGAAATAAATGAAACCGTATGTTAGAAAGTCTGCAATGGGAAAAAGGACTGACAGGTATGGGGAGTTGAGGGCAGTTTTTAAATTAAGTGGTCAGAGGGAGTCAGTGAGAAAGTGGCATTTGAACAGAGCCTTGAGGAAGGTCAGGGAGATCTATGCTAGGCAGAGGTAACAGCTAGTGAAAAGGCCCTGAGGCATGAATGTGCCCCTTGTGTTCTGGGAACGTTGAGTTGACTTGAGTGTGTCAGTGGTCACCCAGAGCAGCCAGTACCTTTGGGTGGTTTTCTTCTTCCTACTTTATTTTTATAAAGGGAAAAAAAATGACACTGGCCCAACCTTCTTACAGCTTGCAGTCTGGTTTCCAGAATATGGTAAAGCTATTTCTTGAAGCTAACCAACTAGCCAGAGTTTGCTGTGCTGTATAATGGCTTAACAAGAACCCAGGGTGGTTCTCTGAGGGCTCGCCAGTGTCCTAAGAAGAGTTGGAGTCACTGAGGAGCAGGAGAGTTGGGGAAGACTTCTGGGGGAGGTCCGGAGGAGCAGGCAAGTGTTGATTAAGTGGAGAACGGTGTGGGAGAAGAGAATGCTGTCTTGTGGAAGATTGAAGTGAGGCTATAGTTAAAAATACGATTGAAGAGGGAGTCCGGGCCACGGTGTGTCAGGCCTTGAATGCCAGGGTAAGGCATTTAGACTTTATTCTGTAGGCAGTGGAGAGCCATACATGTTTCTGAGGAGAGAATTCGTGGTAATGTATGCTGGAGAGTAGTATACGGAGCAGTGGAGTGCGGAGAGTGGGCGTAAAAGGACTGGCTGCAGCACTTGAGAAGGAGAGCCTGAGAGGAGGCTATCGTTACTATAGCTACTGTCCTTTGAAGTCATCATGATCTCTCACCAGGATTACCGAAATAGCCGCCTAACCTGACTCTGTTTGCATGCGCTCTCCCTTAAAATCTGTTCTCTGCCCTCAAACTGGTAGTTGAATTTTCATTTTGTTTTACTAAATGCTATCTTATTAGATTTTTAAGTAACAGAACAACACGTTTGTTGTTATCAGTGCTGGAGTGTACCCCTTCATGTATTTTGTTCTTCCGTATTCATCCAGGCATGTACAAACATATACACTGGAGTAACCTTTTAAAAATGCAAATTGGGGGCACCTAGGTGGCTCAGTTGGTTAAGTGTCTGCCTTGCGCAGAGCTCATGATCCCAGGGTCCCAAGATGGAGCCCTGCCCTGCATCTGCCTCCCTGCTTCGCGGGGAGGCTGCTTCTCCCTCTCCCTCTGCCTCTCCCCCTGCTTCTGCTCTCTCGAGTGTGCGTGCTCTCTCTCTCTCTCTCTCTCTCTCTCTCTCTCTCTCTCTCTCTGTCAAATAAATAAATAAATAAATAAATAAATAAATAAAATATTTAAATAAACTAAATAAATAAAAATGCAAATTGAATCATATCACTGCCCTTCTTAAAACCCTCCAGTGGTTTGCCATTGACCTGGAATAAAATCCTAAGTCCTTCCTGTGTTCCACAATGCCCTGTGATCTGGCCCCTGCCTTTCTCTCCTCATTTCCTACCCCTTTTCTCCTCGATCCAGCTACATTATACCTTATTTGTACCAAACTTATTCCCTCTTTTGGGTCTTTTTATCTATTGTTTCTTGTACCTGGAACTTTCTGCCCCATTCCATTTCATTGTCTTTAAATAGCTAGTTCAGGGCCCCTGGGTGGCTTAGTCGTGAAGCGTCTGCCTTCGGCTCAGGTCATGATCCCAGCGAACTGGGATCGAGCCCCGCATCGGGCTCCCTGCTCCGCGGGAAGCCTGCGTCTCCCTCTCCCACTCCCCTTGCTTGTGTTCCCTCTCTCGCTGTGTCTCTCTCTATCAAATAAATAAATAAAATCTTTAAAAAAAAATAGCTAGTTCATTCTTGTTATTCACATTTCAGCTTGGACATCACAGTCCTTACTAGGCCCTCCCTGACTGCCCGGTTTATGGTAACTATTCCCCCAACGTGCATAACGAACTATTCTATCCTGTTTTATTTCAATCATATAACAATTTATTACTGTTTAAATGCATCTTAAAAAAATAAATGCATCTTGCTCACCTATTTACTTATTTTTTTTTCCCCTCCTCTAGAATGTAATTTTTAGGAGGGCAAGTGACTATATTCCCAGCATCTAGAACAGTGTTTGGTACATGGTTACACATAAATGCACAAATATTTGTTGAATGAAAATGAATGAGATGAGTGTCATTTGGGATGAAGAAGAAGGGACAAAAACAGAGGGGAGAGATGTTAAGAAGAGGCTCACTGGGACCAGAGACTGCCAAAGATAGAGTCTTATTTCCAACTCCTCTAGTAGCTACTATTTCTACTCTGTCATTGGGCTTCTCATTCCCAACCTGGCTGAGGTGTATCGTCATGGAGGCACACCTTTCTTGCTACTACAAAGACTAGCCCATGGACCTTTTTGGTTTCCAGTGTTTTATTGCTGAACTTCCTGGGAAGTTCCAAAGGTAGCAAAGTTTCAATCGTGGAAGTCAGTGAGTCTTTGGCCCTGGGTGACAGGGAGCAGAAGGGCTCCACCCGGATGGCTGGTGAGTGATGGAGCCAGTACAGCGGCCATGGTCTCTCCAGCCTGTATATTGCTCAGTCCTTGGCTAAGGGCAGATGATGGCATTTGTAGGAATGACTGAACACCTGCATTCTTTGTGGTGAGGTCACTTTGCCACTCCTCAGGAGGACAGAAGCTGGTCCTAAATAAAAGACATTTTGGCCCGCCCCACCTCAGCCTTCCCCACTGCTGTGCAGCAGCCCCGAACATGAAGAACAGCTCTTGCCTTTTCCTCACAGGATGCTATCGGCTGGTGGACTATTTGGAAGGGATCCAGAAGAATTTTGAGGAGGCTGCCAAGGTGTTGAAGTTCAACTGTGAAGAGAACAAACACAGCGATAGCTGCTACAAACTGGGGGCCTATTATGTGACTGGGAAAGGTAAGGAGGCCTCTGCTTTCTTTGGTCATTGTTATTGATAGTCATGCTGGCCTCACATCCTGAGCCTCGTGCTGTGCCCTCTTTACAGAAGGGTCCTCGCAGACCTTGGGAAGCACATTGTAGGAAGATTTGGAGAGAGTTCAGCAGGGTGGGTGGGGGAAGAACATAACCTTTCAAGTCTGGCCGACCTTGGGGAATGCTTTTAGCAAGTAGTGGGACTTTGAGCCAGTCACTTTAACTCTGCCTTAGTTATATCACCTGTAAAATGGAGAAAAATAGTACTTGCTTCATAGGGTTGGTGTGAGGATTAAATAAGATAATGCAGGTAAAGGCATCAGCATGTGCCTGGCACAGAGCAAGGGACCAATGATTAATTCTCTACCATCTTATCTTTTTGCCTCATGCCCTAATTGCAGTTATCACTGGAGTAATGAGTTGTGTTTATCTATTGCTAAATAAGAAATTATTCCAACGAACTTATTATTTCACATAGTTGCTATAGGTCAGGAATTTGGGATTGGCTTAGCTGTATGCCTCAGGGTCTCTAATGAGGTTGCAGTTAAGGCATTAACCAGGGAACTAGGGCTGTAGTCGTTTGAAGGCCTGACTGGAGCTGGAGGTTCCAATTCTAAGATTGTTGGCTTGTTAGGAAAGACCTTTCCAGC
Organism: Zalophus californianus; assembly: GCF_009762305.2. NCBI lineage: Eukaryota > Metazoa > Chordata > Mammalia > Carnivora > Otariidae > Zalophus > Zalophus californianus. The sequence goes on along the minus strand of NC_045598.1, from coordinate 42,175,816 downwards.
TGTTGTCAGGAGACCTCAGTTCCTGGTGACAGGGATCTCTCCATGGGCTGTTTGTGTGTCATTATGGCATGGCATCTGGTTTCCTCCATAGTGAGTTATCCAAAAGAGAGAGCATGATGGAATCCACAGTGTCCTTTATGACCTACCCTTGGAAGTCACATGTTTTTCATTTCCATCACATTCTGTTCATTAGAAGTGAGTCAGTAAGTCCAGCCCACACTAATAGAGAACTGATAGCCTACTCCTTGAAGGAAGGAATATCAAAGAATTTATGGGCATATTGTATTTTTTTATTTTATTATTATTTTTTATGGGCATATTTTAAAAACACCACAAAGGGGTGCCTGGGTGGCTCAGTCAGGTAAGTGTCTGCCTTATGGCTCAGGTTATGATCCCAGAGTCTTGGGATCACCCTCTGTTGGGCTCCCTGCTCAGCCGGGAGTCTGCTCCTCCCTCTCCCTCTGCCCCCCCATGTGCTCTCTCTCTCTCTCAAATAAATAAATAAAATCTTAAAAAAATAAAAATAAATAAAAATCTTAAAAAAAAATTTAATGTGAAAAGATACCCCGGTATTATTTACCTAGCAAAATTTTATTTTCATTAACTTAAAATTTACAAGTAATACATAACTGCATTATATTAATGATTTAAAAAAAACCCAAAACCGGGCGCCTGGGTGGCTCAGTTGGTTAAGCGACTGCCTTCAGCTCAGGTCATGATCCTGGAGTCCCGGGATCGAGTCCCACATCGGGCTCCCTGCTCAGCAGGGAGTCTGCTTCTCCCTCTGACCCTCTTCCCTCTCGTGCTCTCTATCTCTCATTCTCTCTCTCTCTCTCAAATAAATAAATAAAATCTTTAAAAAAAAAAAAAATAAATAAAAAAATAAAAAAAAAATAAAAAAAACCCAAAACCTGTGTGCCAACAGTAGCAGCTTAGTTAAATATTGTTACCTCCATTGTATGGAATGTTATTTAGCCCATGAAAAAATAACATTCCTAGAGCATCTTGTTGATGTGATGAAAAACTTATGAAATATTATATATATATATATATTTCTTCAGTGAAGAAAGCCAAATACAGATTCGTATATCGTGTGAACTCATCTATAATACAACATGCAAAACCGAAAATGTTCCTAGCTATTTAGTCTCTGGATTTGTGTCTTGGTAAAGTTTTGGGTTCTTTTTGTTTTTATACTTTTTTTTTTTTTAAAGTAATCTCCACACCAGTTTGGGGCTCAAACTCACGACCCTGAGATCAAGTCGCATGCTCTATTGACTGAACCAGCCAGGCCCCCACCCCATCTCTTTTAAAGTAATGTTTATACCATATTTTACTATAGTTTTTACAAGAACTTTGAGTTCCTTATTGAAATAGGGAAAACAAAAGGGGCTCTGAAATTATTTTCTCTTATTAGACAAATCTATGTGATTAATGACTGTACATTGAGACTTTTTTCCCCCTCTTAAATGTTCCTTTATTGAGCACACTTCTACTATCTTCAGTGAAACAATGAATTAGATATGGACCAGTAGCGGAGAAGAAGGACACTAATACCTGTTACACCTGGGAGAGCTTGATAAGCATCTTCAGAGAGACGTATAAAGTACTGTGGGGGTTCAGTGCTGGGAGTGTGTGTTCAGTGCTGATGCAGAGGGTGCTGTCACAGAGGAGGCAGCATTGAAACTGGGACTTAAAGCACACAGTGGAGTTTGGTGGAGGTGGAATGGAGTTGTCTCAGGCAGAGAGAAGGTATTTGAGGGTGAAAGAACACAGAGTGTTTAGAAATCAATACTTAATCCTGTTAAACTGACATTCTTTTTTTTTTTTAATTTCTTTATTATTTTTTATTTTTTTTAAAGATTTTATTTATTTATTTGAGAGAGAGAGAATGAGAGATAGAGAGCACGAGAGGGAAGAGGGTCAGAGGGAGAAGCAGACTCCCTGCCGAGCAGGGAGCTCGATGCGGGACTCGATCCCAGGACTCCAGGATCACGACCCGAGCCGAAGGCAGTCGCTCAACCAACTGAGCCACCCAGGTGCCCTAAACTGACATTATTAAATAAATTTCTCTGGGTGTTCAAACCAAAGTAGTCACAGAAGATCCTGTTAGCTGATCTTTGCTACTCAAGCCCTTTTGTACTGCTCTTTAGCAGACCTTGGACCCTGCCATGTCTAAAAGCCAAAACTGTTGGGGCACCTGGATGGCTCAGTTGGTTAAGCCTCTGACTCTTGATTTTGGCCAAGTCATGATCTCAGGGTCATGAGATCGAGCCCCACGTCAGGCTCCATGCTCAGTGGGGAGTCTGCTTGAGATTCTCTCTCCTCCCTCTGCCCCTCACCCCCACTCGCATGTGTTCTCTCCCTCAAATAAATAAATACATCTTTAAAAAAATAGGGGGCACCTGGGTGGTGCATTTGGTTAAGGTTCTGACTCTTGGTTTCGGGTCGTGATCTCCTGGGTTGCAGGATCAAGCCCCATGTCAGGCGCCATGCTCAGCGTGGAGTCTGCTTAGGTTTCTCTTTCCCACCTGGTGGCTTAGTCGGTTAGGTGTCCAACTCTTGGTTTTGGCTTAGGTGATGATCTCGGGGTTGTGGGATTTAAAAATCTTTTATAAGTAATTAAGTAAGGAAGTAAGGAAGTAAATGCCAAAACTGTTGACTTCCCCTTGTCTAGTTCTGAGCCAAAGAATTTTCCAGTCTTTTTGCCCTCTTTTCCTAAAAAAAAAAAAAACAACAAAACACCCAGTGTCCTTTCTTGACACAGACTGGTTAATAACTCTCCTTTACCAAGGATCACTTGGGGCAAGGGAAAGAGCAGGAGGCCAAAGAACCCACTTTTAGATAGTGCAGCATCAAGCAAGACATTTTCCTTCCCTGAGCCACAAATTCTTTGTTGACAAAATTAGAGTAGTACGGCCCGCTCATACTTGCTTCATAGGATTTTTCTGAACCTCAAACAAGAACAGATGTGACTGCTTTCTTAAACTGTAAAATGTTCTGGGACACCTGGGTGGCTCAGTCAGTTAAGCATCTGACTTTGGCTAAAGTCATGCTTGGGGTCGGGCTCTGTGCTCAGCGAGGAGTTTGCTTCTTCCTCCCCCCTCCCTTTGCTCCTCCCCCATGGTTGTGCTCTCTCCCTCTCTCTCAAAAAACATAAATAAAATATTTTTTAAAATTGTAAAACATTCTATCAATGTGAACAGGTCTGACTGTATTGGTTGCTGCAGAACCTACCTTGGATTATATACTTAGAGTGTGCACACCCAAGGAATGCTTTGGCCAAATGTTTTCATATATGAATTTAGCTCTGAACTATTTTTGTGAAGCAATCTAAATGTCGTATGAAAAGAAGTAGAAGTTAACTCTTGGGCGCCTGGGTGGCTCAGATGGTTAAGCGTCTACCTTCGGCTCAGGTCATGATCCCGGGGTCCTGGAATTGAGTCCCACATCGGGCTCCCTGCTCCTTGGGAGCCTGCTTCTCCCTCTGCTTCTCTCTCTCTCTCTCTCTCTCTCTCTCTGTCTCTCATGAATAAATAAATAGAATCTTAAAAAAAAAAGTTAACTCTTAACACATCTCTTTGAGGAAATACTATGCAGCCAGTAAAACAGATATTAAAAAGGGTTTCTAATGGGGAGTGAAGACGACTTGTGACATGTGGAAACAAGACCAAATTGGGGCACCTGGCTAGCTCATTCGGTAGAGCATGGGTTGCTTGATCTTGGGGTCGTGAGTTTGAGTCCCATGTTGGGTGTAGAGATTACTTAAAACAAAAAAGCAAGGCCAAACTACATAGTGCTAAGAGGAAATACACCAAAAATGAAGTAGTGACGGTCTCTAGGTGGTGATAACAGTGGATGATTTTTGTTTCCCTTCTGTTTAAAAGAGTCCTCAGTTTGGGGGCGTCTGATGGCTCAGTTGGTTGTGTATCTGACTCTTGGTTTTGGCTCAGATCATGATCTCGGGGTTGTGGGATCAAGCCCCGTGTCTCGCTCCGTGCTGGGCATGGGGCCTGCTTGGGATGCTCTCTCTCCCTCTGTACCTCTCCCTGCTGTGCACGCTCTCTCTCACTCGCTCGCTCTCTCTCTCAAAGAAAAAAAAGAGTCCTCAATTTGCTCTTCTAAAAAGTGGAATTTAGAGGCAGAGATGAAGGCTCAGATAAGTTGATGATAATGCAAATAATCTTTAATCTAGACCATTCTTGTATACTTCAGACCACATGTAGCTGATTGTTTATTAGATATTCCTACTTGGAGTTCTCATAGGCATCTCAAATTTAACAAACCAAGTATGGAATTCTTAATTGTTTTCTTCTCCCCCTAGTTTATTATGCCCCTGTTACCTTCCAAGAGATACCCTTAGCAAGTGGTACCTCTCTCTACTAGTAACTCATGGCCGGTTTATCTCCAAAATATGTCTCAAATCTGTCCTGTCTCTCTCCCTTTCCTCCTACCATTCTTACCCAAGCCACCCTCCTCTCCTACTTGGATTACAGTTAGGAGATTAATGCAAGTCCCTAAATCTCTTTCCATAAGGCAACTAAATGAACTTTTAAGAATATAAAACAAAGGGGTGCCTGGGTGGCTCAGTTGGTTGAGTGTCTGCCTTCGGCTCAGGTCATGATCCCAGCGTCCTGGGATTGAGCCCTGCATTGGGCTCCCTGCTCAGCGGGGAGCCTGCTTCTCCCTCTCCCTCCACCTGCCTCTCTGCCTACTTGTGATCTCTCTCTCTCTCTCTCTCTCTCTGTCAAATAAATAAATAAAATCTTTAAAAAATTTTTAAAAAAGAATATAAACCATGGACACTGTCTTGGGGATGTGTCTGAGGGCAGCCAACCCGCAGCCTATACTTTCTGTGGAAGCCTGAGCTGGCCTTTCTCCCTTTGTGTTGTAACCAAGTCTGCCAACGACAGTGCAATTCACCTGCTGTCCATCTTCACAGATTGAAGAACAAGGGGAAAGACGGTATAAAAATGAGGTGGTACCGAGTAGAAGTTAATGTGAAACCTGAGGAAAGCTAAGGAGGAAGACTAGATGCTGAAAGGAGAAATGTAAGCTCATTTCTTGATAATGCTACTTCTTCACTGCAGGAAAACCACAACAACGAAGGCAGTGTAAGTTGGTCTGTTGATAACATTGTCAAAGGCATAAATAGCAACAATTTGGAAAGCCACCCCCAGGCTACTAAAGCTGCTAAGAAACTGCTTTCTGTGGAAAAGCAGCCCACATAGACAACATAATATGGGCTGGTTTGATTCCAAAATTTGTGTCTTTTTGGACAGAAATGTTCATAGTCCCATTCAATTGAATCTGCTTGAGTCCTCACTAACATTGTTTCTGGGATATCAGAACAGACCAAGGCTGTGGTAGATAGAGGTGCTATCCCAGCATTCATTTCTCCATTGACATCTTCCCATGCTCACATCAGTGAATAAGCTGTATGAGCTCTAGGAAACATTACACAAAATAGTTCAGTTTTCTGAGACTTGGTTATCAAATATGGTGCATTTGATCCACTGTTGGTCCTTCTTGCAGTTCCTGGTATGTCATCTTTAGCATGTGGTTACTTAGATAATCTTATCTGGACACTTTCAGATTTTTGTTCCAACAAGGATCCTATGCTCCTGTAGATGCTGTTGAGCAAATTCTTCCCACTTTAGTTCATCTCCTTTATTGCAGTGATCCAGAAGTATTAGCAGATACCTGCTGGACCATTTCTTACCATACTGATGGTCCAAATGAACAGATTGAAATGGTTGTGAAAAGAGGAGTTGTGGCCCAACTGGTGAAGCTTTGAAGAGCTCCTGAACTGCTCATTGTGACTTCTGTGCTAAGAGCCATAGGAAGTATTGTCACTGGGACAGATGAACAGACTCACGTTGTAATAGATGTGGGAGCACTTGCCATCTTTCCCAGCCTGCAATGAGCCCCAAAACTAATACTCAGAAAGAAGCAATGTGGAAAACGTAAAACATGATATCTGGCTGCCAGGACCAGATGCAGTAAGTTGTGAATCAAAGATTAGTCCCATTCCTCATTGGCATTCTAAGGAGGACTTTAAGACACAAATGGAAGGGGCGCCCAGGTGGCTCAGTTGCTTAAGCATCTGATTCTTGATTTCGGCTCAGGTTGTGAGATCAGGGTCATGAGATTGAGCCCCACGTGGGGCTCCACGCTTAGCCTGGAGTCTGCTTGGGATTCTCTTCCTCTCCCCCCACTTATTTGCTCTCTCTCTCTCTAAAATAAAATAAATAAATAAAATCTTAAAAAAAAAAAAAGACACAAAAGGAAGCTGTATGGGCTATGACCAACTATACAACTGGTGGACCGGTTGAATAGATTATAAACCTTGTTCATTGTGGCATAATATAACCACTGATAAACCTCTTAATTGTGGAAGATACTGTGGTTATTCTGAACATCTTTTCAGATGTCTTTCAGGCTACTAAGAAACTAGGTGAAACTTAGGGGGCGCCTAGGTGGCTCAGTTGGTTAAGCATCTTCTCTGTGTAGCTCCTTCCTTCCTTCCTCCCTCCTTCCCTCCCTCCCTCCCTCCCTCCCTTCCTTCCTTCCTTCCTTCCAGATTTTATTTATTTGAGAGAGAGAGAGAGCAAGCATGAGCTGGGTGGGGGGCAAGGCAGATGGAGAGGGAGGTGCTCCAGAAATCCATATAGGGATGCTCTTGTCTTTGGCCTAAAGTTAAGCTGCACATGCATAGAGGGAGACTGAGAGACCTTGTAGTGGAAAGCTACTGGGGAGCTATGAACTGAGAAGAGATTCCATATGTTTCACAGTGATGGGTTTGAATTCCAACCAGCCGGAGTGGAGAGACATCGAACATCACAGACATTCAACCAAGACTCCAAAAAGGCCATGCCTTAGTAGTAAGATTATTCTAGGTTTGCTCTAACAAAACTTAAAAACAAGTCCCGAGGGTGGCTGGGTGGCTCAGTTGGTTAAGTGTCTGCCTTTGGCTCAGGTCATGATCTCAGAGTCCTGGGATTGAGCCCCACATGGGGCTCCCTGCTGAGCAGGGAGCCTGCTTCTCCCTCTCCTTCCCACTTGTGCGCTCTCTTGCTATCTCTCTCTCTCTCAAAAAAAAAAAAAAGTCCTGAAGACATTTTGGCTTGATTCACCAGTGAGCTACCTGCCAGAACAAAATTCAACAATCTTCAAAGGAATACAACAAAATTCAGACTGAACAAAGTATCGTTTACAGCGTTTTGCATAAAGTAAGAAATTGCTAAACAACAACAAAAAAAGCAGTCCATAGACCTAGATATGACAGAGATGTTGGAATTAACAGTTAAATATTTTAAAACAGGTATAATAAGGGGCACCTGGGTGGCTCAGTTGGTTGAGCCAACTCTTGGTTTTGGCTCAGGTTGTGATCTCAGGGTCATGGGATTGAGCCTTGTGTTGGCCTCCACACTCAGTGTGAATTCTGTTTGTCCCTCTCTTTTCACTCCTTCCCCTATGCCTTTGCACAGGCATGTGCCCGCTCTCTCTCTCTCAAATAAATAAATATTTTTTAAGAAACCTGTTAAAACAGGTATAGTAAATATTTTTAAGGGTTTAAATAAAAGATGGGCATAATAAGTGAACAGATGGGAAATCACATTAGCGAAATTGACACTTAAAAAGAACTAAATGAAATCCTATAAATGAGGGGCGCCTGGGTGGCTCAGTCAGTTAAGTGTCTGCCTTCGGCTTAGGTCATGATCCCAGGGTGTTGGGATCGAGCCCCATGTCAGGCTCCCTGCTCAGTGGGGTGTCTGCTTCTCCCTCTCCCTTTGTCATTCCCCCTGCTTATGCGTGTGAGTGCGCACTCTGTCAAATACAATTTAAGAAAAAAATCCTGTAATTGAGAAACATAATATTTGAAATTGAAATTTACTGGGCAGGCTTAACAGCAAAATAGGTATTTCAGAAAGTAAATTTGAAAGATTGGTGAACTTGAAAATAGGATTATAGGTATTATCTAAAATAAAGTGCTAAGGAAAAAAAAGAACAGAGCCTCAACCCGTGGGGTTCAGTATTCATCATTCTAACATATGTGTATTGGAGTCCCAGAAAGAGAAGAGATTGGGGGGGTAAATATTTGAAGAAATAACAGTAGAAAAATTTCTAAATTTGATGAAAAGTATCAGTCTACAGATCCATGAAGTTCAGTGAACTCAAGCAGAATAATCAATGAAAATTACACCTGGAGACATCATTACCAATTTGGTGAAAACCAAAGATAAAGAGAAAATCTTAAAAGCAATCTGAGAAAGACACTGAAGGGAACAGTGGTGAGAACAACCCATGACTTCTCATCGGAAGCAACATAAGCCAGAAAACAAAAGAACACCATCTTTTAAGGGCTGAAAGAAAAAACTGTCAAGTTTGAATTCGACTTTAGCAAAAATATCTTTAAAAATGAAGATGAAATAAATTCATTTTCAGATAGACAAAAGCTCTGGAAATGAGTCATTAGCAGAGCTACACTACAAGAAATGTTAAAGTTGTTTGGGTCGAAGTAAAATGGTAACAGATGGAAACTCGGATCCATACAAAAGAATAAAGCACACTAGAATATGTGTGTAAATAAAAGACTTTTTCTTCATTTCTTACTGTCTCTAAAAGACTGTCGAAAGCAAAAATAATAGTGTTTGTGAGGCTTATATAGAGAAGTAAAATAAAAAAGTAGTATATGTAGTAGTAAAACCTGATGGCAATTAATACAAGGGATGGAAATGTGGTAAGTGAATGAAAGTATATTGTAAGGTACTTAACATTGTATGTGAAGTGGTATATTCATGGTAGATTGTGATAAGTTAATGTTATATATTCACTAGATAAGTCACTGAAAAGGGAGGTATAACTAAAAAGCCAATGATGAGAATGACATGGACTATTAGAAATACACAATTTGGGGCACCTGGCTGGCTCATTCGGTGGAGCGTGCAACTCTTGATCTCGGGGTTGTGGGTTTGAGCCCCACATTAGGTGTAGAGATTACTTAAAAAAATAAAATCTTAAAAAAAAATACACAATTCAAAAGAATGCAAGAAAGGAGAAAAAGCAAAAAGCATTTGGAACAAATGGGAAAGAAACAGATTGTAGACTTAAATCTAAGTATATCAGTAATTGCATTAAATGTAAGTAAACACTCCAGTAAAAGGCGTAGATTGTCAGGCTAGATGTAAAAACAAGACCTTAACTATATTCTATTTAAATATAAAGGTGTCACGAATACACTCTCAAAACTCAAAGAACTCAGGGGATATAGAATATCTGAGCTTTTCTGGAAAACTCTATTTGATAACCAATAAAGAGGTTAATCAAAAGAGGTAATTCAGGGGGCACCTGGGTGGCTGTCTGTTAAGCGTCTGCTCAGGGCATGATCCCAGAGTTCTGGGACCCAGCGGGGCATTGGGCTCCCTGCTTCTCCCTCTCCTGCTCCCCCTGTGCTTGTGCGCTCTCTCTCTCTGTCAAATAAATAAATAAAATCTTAAAAAAAAAAAAAGTAATTCGGGAAGGGAGAATATCTAATGAAAAGACCAGTGATGAGCAGAATCCATTTAGAATGACTAGTAGGCTAATTAGGGATACCGAATAGAATGTAAATAATGTAAACTTTTAGGGCATTAAAAACCATAATATTTCCTGAGCACTTATTATGTGCCAGGTTCTTTGTAAAAACACATTGAAGTTTCTGACATACGAAGTATAGTTACTGTTTTCCTTATTTTACAGATGAGGAAAACAGAAGCTTGTACAAATTAAGTAACTTGCCTAAGGTCACAGCCAATAAGAAATGGAGCCAGGACTAGAGCCTAGGTTTTCTGGCTACAGGGCCCAGGCTTCTGTTAACCACTGTGCTGTGCTGTCTTCCTAAGTTGAAGTAATTGAAATGACTAAACGTAGAAGGTGGGGAGGAAAGTTGGGAGGAAGTATGAGATGCCAGTATCCTCACCTTTTATAGTTGTGAGTTAGTACTTCTAAAATTTGGTTCAAAAACAAAAACAATGACTGTAACCTTTTTAATATTTTAAAGAATCCCTTTGTAACTCCAGGGGCCCATTTAGGAAATTTCTCTGGTGAGGGCACCTGGGTGGCTCAGTCGTTAAGCGGCTGGCTTCGGCTCAAGTCATGATCCCAGAGTTCTGGGATCGAGTCCCACATCGGGCTCCCTGCTCGGCGGGAAGCCTGCTTCTCCCTCTCCCACTCCCCCTGCTTGTGTTCCCTCTCTCGCTGTCTCTCTCTGTCAAATAAATAAATAAAATCTTAAAAAAAAAAAAAAAAGGAAATTTCTCTGGTGAGAAATATTCTCTTGAAGTCAAGTAGTTTCTTCAGTGTCACTCAGTTTGGTTTTCTTCTGATAAATTCAAGTAAAACCAAAGTTAAATTTTTTATTTATAAATAACATATGCAACCCTATTTTTCGTCCATTCAGCCAGCAGCATCTTACCTGAACCCATACTACAAAGATAGCTGGAATGGTATTCTCTTAGTGATGTTATTTCTAGGAGGTGGATTTGGAGTGATTTCTTTTAAAAATGTTAAAAGATAGGATGTTTGTATTTTTTGAGAATGGGTGATAGTGATGTGGAGAACAAAGGCAAAAGGAAAAAATTAAACTTCCTTATAACTTACAGCCCGTTTACAAGTTCTTGAGACAGGCAGGAACTCGATGTTACTACTTTGCTAAAGGCAAAAGGTAACCTTAGCTTGACATTAGCCCAACCTCAAGGATCATGTAAAAATCCCTTTGGAAACTTCATCTCTACCCGCCCCCCCAAGATGTATGTTAGCAATCATCCTCCAAGCATATGGCCCATTGATATACATCTGAAGGGTCTCATGACTAAGGTTTTACTAGATAGTAAATGACACTTTCTAACAACAGCTAGCCCCTCAAGGTCTTGGAAACCTTGCTTCCAAATTCCTTAGAGACTTACACCATCCCTAACCCCCTCCCAACTTGAAAGTATATAATCAGTCCCTCCTCACAACCCCAGTGCAGGTCTTTCTGCCCACGGGTCCTGTCCCCTGTGCTTTAATAAAACCACCCTTTTTGCACTGAAGGTGCCTCAAAAATTCTTTCTTGACCGTTTGCTCCTGAGCCCCAACATTTCACATCAGTCATACATGGGGATTTGAAATTTTCCATGAAAAAACAACAACTAAAGAGAAAATTAAGCCCTGTCACCACCTTTGTTTAAAATCACCTGTTAGCAGCTTCCCATTGCTCCTAGGATAAGTACAGGATCCTGCGTGTTCTGACCCCTGCCTGTCTCTGCAGCCTGTTTTCCCTAGTGATTTCTGGGTTCTAGCCGTATAAGCTCCTTTTCTGTTTGTATCCTATTCCTGCTGCCTGAACAACCCTCACCCCGTATTTTTTTCCTTCTTTTTTCCCATTATATTATAGCTCAAATGTCACTTCTTTGGGGAGGCTTTTCTTGACCTTATCCCCATCTAGGTCAGAGTCCTGATACATTCTCATAACATCCTGTACTTTTCTTCCACATGTTTGACACACTTAAAATCCTAACACTTAGTTGTGTGGTTGTTAAATATCTGTTTCATTAGACTTAAAATCCACAAGGTTAGGGACAGTGTTTCTTTATTGTCCAGAACCTAGCACAGTGGTTGGCAAATAATATGTATTCATTATACATTTAAATTAATGAACATTGAATGAAGTGCTGATAAGATCACATGTTCTTGTTGTAACCCCACAAGGTAGCTATTATTATAATCCCCACTTTTCAGCTCCTTTAGGGGTGGCATATCTCACAAGATACCACTTGAACAAAAGATTCCAAGGCTAAAAAAGCTGGAAGGTTAGTGCATCATACCAGGCCACCTTCCTTTTGTGCTGCCTTAGCTCAAAATATATGAACTTTATTCAGGAATTCTCTAACACTGGCCTGAGACATTCAGGTTCTGCCCTGGCTTGGGTTTATTTTATTCTTCCCTTTCCCTCCTCCCAGGTGGACTGACCCAGGACCTGAAAGCTGCCTCCAGCTGCTTTCTGATGGCATGTGAGAGGCCCGGAAAGAAGTCTGTGGAGGCATGTCACAATGTTGGTCTCCTGGCACATGATGGACAGATCAATGAGGACGGCCAGCCTGACCTGGAGAAGGCTAGAGACTACTACACAAGGGCCTGCGAAGGCAGCTATGCCTCCAGCTGCTTCAATCTCAGTGCCATGTTCCTGCAGGGTGCCCCTGGCTTTCCCAAGGACATGGGCCTGGCATGTAAATATTCAATGAAAGCCTGTGATTTGGGCCACATCTGGGCCTGTGCCAATGCCAGCCGCATGTACAGGCTGGGGGATGGCGTAGATAAAGACGAGGCGAAGGCCGAGATACTAAAAAATCGGGCCCGGCAGCTGCACAAAGAACAGCAGAAAAATGTCCAGCCTTTGACATTTGGGTAGTGTGGTCCATATTCCTAAGCAACAAACAGCTTGAGGCTGGCACCTCCTATGTCTTATGTAGCCCTTAAAGGTCAACCTGCTGGGGCAGGAAGACTTGGGACTTAATGTCAGTAGCTCTGGTTACATAGACCCATTGCCCCAGAGTGTCACCTACTGGGTTGTAGCCTAAAATGTTTATTTCAGTCAGTGTTCTTTTTATCTGTTGTGTTCTGTGAAGGCACGCACATAACGGGATTTTTTTTTCTCAAAGTCTTATAGCTCAGTGAAAAACAGCAAACTAGAGAGCCATAGAGATTGTGGGGGGGTGCAGAGGGGAGACAGAGCAGGAAGTTGGAAAAATCAGCAGCCATAGTGCCTGAAGGAATCAGATGTTGTTATTATTATTATTTTAGTTGGGAGGGCTTGAAAATCAAAGTATCTTGATTTACATAATAGAGGGCTTAAGCAGCTAAGAACAAGTCAAATAGTCACAACTGCCACCCTCTGACTTATGTAATCATTGGTGTGGGTTTCCTTTTTGCCTTTAGAGTCAGATCTTCAATAAATTCACAGAGATTGGGAGGGACATACAACATAAAATTAAAGGTCGTTATATGTCAGGGTTGCCAAAGATGATGAAATATAAGCCTGCCTTTAGTGGAGGCATTCACAGTTGACAGTTAGCATCCCCAGTCCACTCCCCTGGCATTGCTCACCATGCTTAAGGAGCAGATTATTCCCAAGGCAGCTTCAGCTAGGGATTTGTAAGCAAGGATTTTGTGACACATTTTGTCCCTTGGACCTGAACCTTTTTAACTGTCCCTGTGAATAAACTATTTTGATCGATTAGTAGTTTGTGTTATTAGTTTCTCTCCAGACTCTGGGTAAGGTAGAGATTATGTTCTACATGGTGGTTATGCTTTTTTAAGTAAACATTTGCTCTTTTTATTATCTTTCTAACTTGTCACTAGGGGGCGAGCTTGTTGCTTTCCTGCAATAACAGGTCTGATCTGTCACCACCTACTGTTTCTGGGCTTCCAGTTTTGCAGCTGTCCTAGAAGGAAGACTTGCTGTATGGATGAAGGTTTGTAAGCACAGCCTGCCAGCTTCTCAAGTTGATAGAGGAGAGGGACTTTCCCAGGAGCAGACAAGAAGTTTTAAAAAGTGAGTTTATTTTTTAAATGTGAAGTAGCTTTTGTTTTGTTTAATATAAACTCTGTAGGCCAACAAGCATATGAAAAGATGTGCAGCATCACTAATAATTAGGGAAATGCAAATCAAAAGCATGAAATAATTATCTCACACCTGTCAGGGTGGCTGTTTTATCCAAGCATTGGCTGCCAATCCAAGCATTGGCAAGGATGTGGAGAAATTAGAATCCCTATTCATTGTTGGTGGGAATGTAAAATGGTATAGCCACTACAGAAAACAATATAGCAGTTCCTCAAAAAATTAAACCTAGAATGACCGTAGGATCTAGCAGTTCCATTTCTGGGTATACCTATGTTCACAGCAGCATTCACAATTGCCAAAAGGCAGAAGCAACCCAAATGTCTAGGTGAGTGGGTAAACAAAATGTGTATACATACAATGGAATATCACTCAGCCTTAAAAGGAAGGAAAATCTGACACATGCTACAACATGGGTGAACCTAAAAGACACGCTAGGTGAAATAGACATCACAAAAAGACATACTGTGTGATTTCAATTACATGAGGTGTCTAAACTCAAAGCAGAATGGTGGTTGCCACAGGCTAGGGAAAGGGGAAAATAGGGAGTTGTTTAATGGGTATAAAGTTTGAACTTTTCAAGATGAAAAAGTTCTGGAAATTACTTGCACAAAAATGTGAAATTTCTTTATTGAACTGTACATTTAAAAATGATTAAGATGGGGGCGCTTGGGTGGCTCAGTTGGTTAACTGTCTGCCTTTGGCTCAGGTCGTGATCTCGGGGTACTGGGATTGAGCCCCACACTGGGCTATCTGCTTGGCAGGGAGTCTGCTGCTCCCTCTCCCTCTCAAATAAAATCTTAAAAAAAAAATGGTTAAGATGGTAAATTTTATGTGTCTTTTACCACAGGTTTTAAAAAATGTAAACATTGAATTTTTTTTAATGCAAGGTTTGAAGTTTTTGTTTATAAAAGCAATATGTTTACATGAAATGCAGTTTGGAACATGGCAGAGGAAACAATTACCCCTCACTGTCCTTTATAGCCTACTAGCATTCTTTGGCTCAATAGTGTTGTTGCTTAAGTACTTTTTAAAGAATAGCATCTTTCCAGTTAAATCATTGGTTTTGTAATTTTGAAGAGTTAATTTGATTTTTGGTGGCAGATGTGCTGGGTTTTTTTTATGGACCAGTTCCTGCCTGGGACCCAAGGTGCCTGCCGTCTTTGGATCATATATTGAGATGGGGTTGGGAACAATGGAGTAAGCATTAACAGTTTCAAAATGTAACATTTCACAAAAGTTATTAAAATGTAAAGAGCAATAATTTACTGTCTGGAAAAATCTGGAAAGGTCCAAGGCCGTTTCATACCCAGGTTGCTCTGGGAAGGAATGGGTTGATGAGAGCCAGCATGGTTGAGTTTCTCACTTTTGTGCAACCTTTGAGGCAAGGGTTGAAAGCAGGTTTTCAGATTCTGGTCACAGCAAGCTACTCATTACTGTGTCCTCTGACTAGCAGGCGTTTGAATCATCATTAGCAACTATTTCTAATGTTTTTTTCTCTGTGCCAGACTTGGGCTGGATGGTCTAATGAAGACGAAGTTTCGTAATTGACTAGTGGTTTGTGTTCTCATTAGTGTTCTCACTAAAATTTCACAGTGCAGTGCTCAGTGTTGTGAGAAAGGGAAGCAAGAGTCTCAGAGAGGGAGGGGAAGGCCGGAGGGTCTAGTGATTTGGATTTTATCCTTTGGGTCATGCAGAGTCACTGAAGGGTTTTAAGCAGGAAATTAGATCACCCTAGTGTAGAAAATGGATGGGAGAATAATGTGGGGGTGGGAGGATGGTGGAAACAGCTTGAGATTTAAAAAGAACCCAAATTTCCAGCCTGGGCACTTGGGTGGACAGGGGGTGCCATTCATATTGATTTGGAGCCTGTGAATGGGGATGGGGACAAAAAACTTTTTTGAACTGTTTGGTACATTTTTTTAAAAATTAGAAATAAATTGCATTTTAATTTGTTGAAGTTTTATGAAATTGCTTCAAAACATTTTGAGAGGTAGGGGCGCCTGGGTGGTTCAGTTGGTTAAGTGTCTGACTCGATTTTGGCTCAGGTCATGATCTCAGGGTCATGAGACTGAGCCTCGCTTCGGGCTCTGCGCTCAGTGGGGAGTCTGCTTGAGATTCTCCCTCTCCCTCTTCCTGTGCTCTCTCTCGTTCTAAAATAAATAAGTCTTTTTAAAAAAAAGTTTTAAAGATTTTATGTATTTATTTGAAAGAGAGTGCAGGAGCATAAGGGGTGGAAAGCAGAGGGAGAGGGAGAAGTAGACTCCCTGCGAGCATGGTGCCCAATGAGGACATGGAGCTCAATCCCAGGACTCCAGAATCATGATCTGAGCCAAAGGCAGAGGCTTAACCAACTGAGACACCCAGGCCCTCTTAAAATAAATAAATCTTAGAAAAAAAAAAAAAGATTCTTTCCCTCTGCCTCTCCCCACCTTTCTCTCTCCCTCTCAAAAAAAAAAAAAAGAAAAAAAAATTGAGAGGCAACATGGCAGAGGGAAAATGCCTAGATTTCAGATCCTACAGATGTGGGCAACTCTGGATTAGTCAAAGGCGTACTAAGCATGAGTGATTAGGGCACCTAACAAAGAATGAGAAAATAATGAATTAATAAAATTATTTTGTATTTTTAAAAAGCATCAAGTAATCACTTTGGGGGGAAAAGTGAAAACATTTTTGGCTTCCTGACGATGTTATAGTTTAGATTTCTCATTTTAAATTCTATATTAGGGTTGGTGGATGAGGGGGGTACCAGGCATTTTCCAATTCTTAGGTCTAAAGGTCTTAATCTGGATTCTGATCTGGATTTTGCCTTTTATTGGCTGTGTGACCTTGCACAAGTTTATCTGATCTCTGGGTCGTGGTTTTGTCACCTATCACATGGGGATGACGATGCCTTCTAGGGTTGTTAGGAGAATTACATAGGAGCTCTTATCAGAGAACGATTAATGTTTCTTTTAAAAGATTTTTATGGGCCCATATTTTATAATTAGATAATTGTTTTCTTTCCACGTGGTGGTGGTAACTTGTGAGGGAGTCTAGCTTTTAAGACAGTCTGCCTTTGCTGCCATTCTTTTAATATCCAGGGAGTTGATGGTGAGGCTCTCTAGAGGTATTCAGGGCATAAAACAGCTGCTGGAGACAGGCCTGAGGAAGGGGTGGGTGTGGGGCCCGCCTCCTGTCTCCCCCCACCACTGCCCCAGTAGGGAGAGAGTCACTGAGAAGACTTGCACCTGCCTGGGCCTGGAGTGGAAACTATTCCCAGCTGGTGCTCCTTCCCAGGCTTAAGGAATGGTGATTGTATTACAGTTTATAAATCAGGCCTCCCCACTGTCTAAAGGGGAAAGGCCAAAATTCTTTGCCTAACATATAAGTCTCCCCACCCCCATGATATGTTCCCGGCCTCCATATTTAGCTCCATCTTCTTCGTAACTTGGGAGCTGCCTGGAGTCTCTGCACCACTGCCAAAAAAAGAGAGAGAGAGAGAAAGAAAGGAAAGAAAGAAAGAAAAAAAGAAGAAAAGAAAACACCCAGACTGTTTCTTACTGCCAACCATTTATGATGCTGGTTGCTCTCTCTCGAATGCCCTTTTACCTTTCATTTTTTATTTTTTTTAAAGATTTTATTTATTTATTTAATTGACAGAGAGAGACACAGCGAGAGAGGGAACACAAGCAGGGGGCAGTGGGAGAGGGAGAAGCAGGCTTCCCGCTGAGCAGGGAGCCCGATGCGGGGCTTGATCCCAGGACCCTGGGATCATGGCCTGAGCTGAAGGCAGACGCTTAACGACTGAGCCACCCAGGCACCCCTCGTTTTTTATTTGTATTTATCACCCCTCCCAAGTCCCGATCCCCACCCCTGACTCTCCCCCATAATGGGGTCAGAGAGCGAGGGCCCCTGCCCCTTCTACCTTTTAAGTAGAATACCTCATCTTTTCACTCTGGAAGCATTCCCTTTATCACCTAAGCTGGTTAGAGACTTTCTCTGCCCTGAATTTCATCCATCACAGCGCTGATCACACTATTATCATCTGTGTATTGATGGCCTCCACTTTCCACAAGACTGTGAGTTCCTGCAGAATAGGGACTTGATTGGCTTCATCTCTATCCTCAGTGCCCAGAATGAGGCTGGGCACATGCTGGAACATCAGTGGCTGCTTGCTGAGATGAACAGCGCAGTGTGGCACCTTAGCAGCCTCCAACCACCCCAAGACAAATCAGGTCCAGGCTCATCTTCATATCTAGGAACTGTAAGCCACAGGGGTGTACTGTTTTTGAAGCTGCTCATGAAGAAAAGTTCCTGTCTAAGCTGGAGCTGACACATGATGGATCAGTACTTTTTGGGGCTGTGGTCAGGACAGTGTCTTTATTTTATTTTATTTTTAAGGATTTAGTTATTAATTTATTAGAGAGAAAGCAAGCACACAGAGGGAAAGGAAGAGAGGGAGAAGCAGACTCCTCACTGAGCAGGGGGCCAAATGTGGGGCTCCCCACTCAGCAGGAAGCCTGCTTCTCCCTCTCCCCCTGCTTGTGTTCCCTCTCTCGCTGTGTCTCTCTCTGTCAAATAAATAAAATCTTTTTAAAAAAATATTTTAGAGAGAGAGAGCACAAGCGGGAGAGGCAGAGGGAGGGAGAGAGAATCCCAAGGAGACTCCTTGCTTAGTGAGGAGCCCAAAATGGGGCTCCATCCCACGACCCCAAGATCACGACCTAAGCGGAAATCAAGAGTCAGACACTCGGGCACCTGGGTGGCTCAGTTGGTTGGGCGACTGCCTTCGGCTCAGGTCATGATCCCGGGAGTCCTGCATCGGGCTCCCTGCTCAGCGGGGAGTCTGCTCCTCCCTCTGACCTTACCCCCTCTTGTGCTCTCTCTCTCGCTCGCTCTCTCAAATAAATAAAATCTTAAAAAAAAAAGAGACACTCAACCGACTGAGCCACCCAGGTGCCCCCAAAATCTGGATTTTAAATAAGCAAACCCCAGGAGATTCTTAGACATACTAAAGCAGATGATCCACTCACGTGGTTTGTAGTCATAGCTCCTTGGTTTGGCACCACGACCCTCTGCAGACTGGGCTCCACAGCTTCAGCTTTTTATATAGCAGTTCCACCAAAGCATCTGCTTTCTTACCCTCCTTGACACAAGCCTAGCCAATTCCTAATAGTCCTTCAGTACTCAGCCCAAATGTCACCTTCTCCGGGAAACCCTCCTTGATCCCCAGGGTCAGTGGTGCTCTGACCATGCTTGTACTTCTTGGTTGTTTTCAGTAGGTTTGGGACAGGCTGTAAGTGCCTCAGGGCTATGGGTTATGTCTGACTCATCTCTCTTCCCAGTGCCTAGTTCAGGATCTGGTACAGGTAAGGTACATAAAAAATCTTTACGAAAGGGAAGGGACTCTGGGGCACAAATTCTATCTTCCAGTGGATCAATTGAACATTGAAAAGGTAGCATTTTGGAGGAATCTGGATTTAAATCATTTCTCTGCCACATACAAATGTGTTATGCTACCTCTCTGAGCCTCATTTTCCTTATCACTGAAGTAGGGATAATGTTTACTTTTCAAGACTAATGTGAAGGTTGAAGGGTTAAATGAGATAAAGTAAGGGAGATGCCTAGTTTAATGCCTGGCACATTGTAATTGTGTAATAAATCACTGGAGGACTGTCTTCTGGAAGCGGAGCCAGGCTTGTTCTGTATAGTTCCAGAGAGCAAACCTAGGCCCGATGGATGGAAGCTGCAAGGCGACAGACAGAACTAGAACCGATGGATGGAAGCCTTAGGAAGAGGTGAGTTTCCTATCACAAGGATATGCAAGCCAATAGGAGATGCCCACCTGTCGGGGCTGATGCAGGGGAATCCTCTACGTGAGGATTGGGGTCAGGGATGAGTGTGGTGAAAGATGGGAGCCCAATAAGGCATTTCCATTCAGTGCCCTCCATAATTCATTACCCATTCAACAAACACTGAGAATGAGTTGAATGTAACAAGTTCTCTGTCATTTAGGAGCTCACGTCTACTATGTGCCAGATGCTCTAATCCTCTCAGCAGCCCCCTGAGGAGCTCTCAGGCAAAGAAACTGAGGCTCAGATAGACAAAGTGACATGTAAAACGACACAGACCCAGAGAGGAGTGCAGCTGGGATTAAACTGGAGTCCTGCCTCTCTCCTGACCCCTTTTCTCACTTCCTGAGGCTGCCTGTCATCCAGAGGTTGAAAACTTTCTACAATCTCTGGGAGATCCCAAAACAGCATCCAGGTTCTTCTGGGCACCAAAGAGATGCTGATGAACAAGAGTTAAAAGGCCGAGGTCAGCTTTAGGAGGACGTGGTCTCCCTGCAGCATGCTCTGTGCCCCAAGGTTCTCTCCAGTCTGGGCCATGTAGAGAGCCCAGGAGAACATGCTGAGGTCAGATCTCAGTGCTCACATAACCAGCCAAGCTGCCTGGGCCAGGGCTTTCTGAGGGAACTTGAAACCAGCTGAATTCCATCAGCTCCAAGAATAGCAGCTGACCCTACTCTCCCTGAGCCAGTGGCCTCCAGTCAGTTCCTAGGAGGCCCCAGCAGTCATCAGTGGCAGCAGACTTTGACCGTGAAGCTGCTCTGGGCTAGAGTAATTATAGCTACATTCACTAAGGGCCAACTGTGGTGCAGAGCACCTTCTGGAGGAGGAGACATCCAGAGATATCTAGGAAGTATGGAACCCATTTTACAGATGAGGGAATTGGGGGCTCAGAGATATTGAGAAATTGCCCAAGATCACAACAATATGTAGCAGAGCAGGATTTGAACCTGAGCTGCCTATGCCAGTGACCCTGCTTTTGTGAAGAGAGAAGAATATTATTCTTGAGGCCTGAGAAGAATCTTCTGCAGAGGTGACAAACTGCATTAGCTTTCAAAGTGATATTACTCCAGCAGGGTGGGGCCCAGGTGCTTAGAACAAGATCAGAGAGGCAGTAGAGATGATGGAGAGGAGCTCCATTTGCTTGAGCCTGTTTCCTCATCTGTAAAATGAGAATCACACCCTTATGGCAGGTGGAAAAGTGTTAGCATAGACTTTGGAGCCAGGCAGGTGTGGATTAGAATCCTGGCTGTGGCATTTTCTAACTAACATCCTGGACAAATCACATCACTGCCTCTCTAGACTGTTTCCTCATTCATTTGTTCCACAAATGGCTTTTGAACACCTACTATGTTCCAGGCATTATTCTAGCAGTTGGGGATACATCATGAAAGAAAAAAAAAAGACAAACATCACTACCCCTGTCAAGTTTAAATTCTAGAGTTCTGAAAAATATCTCGTTAGATTGTCATGAGGATCAAACCAAGGAATGTACAATGGTATAATGTGTCTGGTATCGTAATGGTGTCTGGTGAATAATAAGTGCTCAATTTAATGATAGGATCATTATGATGTGAACATGCCTGGGCAGTGCTCAGTGAAAGAATACTTAATTTGATATTGAATTCAACCATTTCACTTTAATAGACAGGAAAACTGAGACCAGAGAGGACATGAAATTCCTCCAGTTGCCCAGCAAGGCAATGATAGGTCCCCAGATCCTAATCTGGTATTTGTATTACCATCCACTAAACCCATAGGGCTGCCTCCAACAAAGGGAGCCAGGGGGGAAGTGGGCAGACTAACTCTTCAGCCAGGGAGGTTTAAGGTAGACTTAGGCTAATTGACGGACTCCAGAGCCCAGGTGGGCTTTTTTTTTTTTTTAAGATTTTATTTATTTATATGACAGAGAGAGAGAGACAGCGAGAGAGGGAGCACAAGGAAGGGGAGTGGGAGAGGGAGAAACAGGCTTCCCGCCGAGCAGGGAGCCCGATGCGGGGCTCGATCCCAGGACCTTGGGATCGTGACCTGAGCTGAAGGCAGACACTTAATGAGTGAGCCACCCAGGCGCCCCATACTTTATAAATATTAACTCTTAATTCTCACAACAACCGTATGAGATAGGTACTATTTTTTTTTAACTTACAGAAATTTTACTTGCTGTGAATAAAAAGAGACATGGGAAGAGAAAGACCAATAATATATTAAGTATTATTTCACTCACTTAGCATATTCCGCAGAATGGTGTGTTATGGGAGAGGTAAATCTGCTGTTCCTTCCATTGGTATCAGTTCCTACACGCCTCATAAAATCCTTAGTTTGTGCACATTTTGCCATACTGAGTGTGATTCTAGTATTTAAGGCAAGCCAGTCTCTTCAGACATACCATCAAAGAAATAGCAGTCTGTTCTATTACTAGAGGAAAAATTGGCTGTGTTATTGAGTGATGGTTCTGTACTTGTTGAATGATTGAAAGGATTTCCAAGGATATTATCATTATACATGATACCTCAGAATCTTACCCTAGGTAAGCTTTGACTGAACTATAACAAATAAGGTGGTCAGCCATCTCAGTTTTTCTGGGACCAAAGGGACTCATGGGACACAAGACTTTCAGTGTTAAAACTGAAAAAGTGTTGGGGGGCCTGGGTGGCTCAGTTGGTTGAGCATCCAACTCTTGATTTCAGCTCAGGTCCTGATCTCGGGGTCCTGGGATCAAACCCCATTTTGGGCTCCACGCTCAGCAGGGAGTCTGCTTGAGATTCTCTCCTTCTCCCTCTGCCCTTCCCCCTGCTCTCTTACACACACACACACACACACACACACACACACACACACTCACTCTCTCTTTCTAAAGTAAATAAGTTTGGGGGCACCTGGGTGGCTCAGTTGGTGAAGTGTCTGCCTTCAGCTCAGGTCATGATCCCGGTCCTGGGATTGAGCCCCACATTGGGTTCCCTGCTCCGCGGGGAGCCTGCTTCTCCCTCTCCCTCTGCCTGCCTCTCTCTGTGTCAAATAAATAAAATCTTTTTAAAAAAGTAAATAAATCTTTTGGTTTGGGGGTTTAAAATTTTTTGTTAAGATTACTTATTTGAGAGAGAGAGAGCGCAAGAGAGCATAAGCAGAGAGAGGGGCAGAGGAAGAGGGAGAAGCAGGCTCCTGGCTCAGCAGGGAGCCCGATGCAGGGCTCCATCCCAGGACCCCGGGGTCATGACCTGAGCTGAGGGCAGACGCTTAACCGACTGAGCCACCCAGGTGCCCTAAAATAAATAAATCTTAAAAAAAAAAAAAACCCAACTGAGAAAGTGTCAGGCCAATTGACATGAATTGGTCACTGTACTACAGAACACATCTCTGAGTCTATTGTGAGGGAGCCCTGTTGAGGCCGTGGTCCATTACATCATTCTTTATGAGGATCTCAGGAGAAATTCTTGTCTGGTCTTTATACCAAGAATAGTTGTATGTCCCCTAAAGAGTAAGTGGTTTGTTTTTATCTTACGAACACTGTGAACTGTGTAAGTGAACAGGTTTCCCTTTTTACTTTGGCTGCTGGAAGTCTTAGAACTAAATATGTGGGATACAAATTTAGTGTGGGTCACTATGTTCTGCACTTTTTGCATCATTCCAGGCTCCACTTTGTCCCTACATGTTTTTTTTTTTTTTCAATCTTATCCCATCTTAAACTTAGATCTTGTTTTATTTTAAATGTCTTTCTGGATTAAGGCAGAGTAAAATTAAAGTTCTTACCTTAGAGTTCATGGACCCTGCTGAGGGTCACTGGAAATCTGAGATGATACGCAAAATTTATGTATATATATATTTTTTTCCTGGGCAAGAAGGAGACAGAGATTTTAATAATTTCTTAAAAGGGTTTGTGTTCTCCCAAATATTAAGAGCCAGTGGTATAAGTGAACCAAGAAACAAATAAGTGCTTTTGGTAGAAGGAAGTTGGAAGGTTGGAAGTTCCTATTGTGCTGGTATTTGAGAATGTTGGAGTGGTGGTATGGAGGAATGTTGGTGGGGCAGAACATTGGAATGGCAGAGGGGAATGTTGCAGGGGTGGAATGTCACCCATAATGAAATGGCAAGGTGACAGATTGCAGTGTGCTGGAACATGAGTGTGTTAGAATATTAGTATGTTCTGGAATGTTGCTGGAACCGGTTCCCTAAAACACCTCCTTCTACATGTTCTGGCATCTTCCTTGCTTAGTTTTACCTCAATGTTGGGCCTCTGATTCAGACTCTAACTCCCATATCCCCTAGCTGAGTGCCCTATAAGGGCCCAGTAAAGACCTAGTTGGCTGCTAGAGCTTCTCATTTATGGGCACCTGGCTGGCTCATGGGTTTTTGTCAACTTCACACTGAGATGCCTTTTCCTTTCTGCATTTGTCCACTTTCCTTTGAGATATGTCTCAAATACCTTGCATATTCAAGACCCCAGTAGACTACCTTGTTCACTTCTGTGTCCTCAATGCCTGTGTCAGGGCCTGCCCAGAGGGCATGCCAGTCTGTGGCTCCTGTATGTCCTTTCTTCTAGGGTAGCCTGGCAAAGCTGCTGACCAGAAAGCTACCTACAGATGGGGCTCTCAGGATTGGAGTTCACTTTCTGGGGACATTAGACTGAAGGCAACTCGGGGTCCTCGTAGTTGGTCAGGAGTAGGGGAAGCCAGGTCAGAGTTAGTTGGGAGAGAGTTAGAGTCTTCATTATCAAAGAAACTGGATCCAGAGACTAAATCCAGGAATTAGGATGGGACAGAGACTGATGTCTCTCAGCCTGGAGTTTAGAGTGGGAATAGAGGAGGAATTGGGGTAAGGACTGGATTCCTGGGCGTTCTCTTCTCTTTCTCCATCCACTCCCTCAATTAGCTAACATTTGCTGAGGCCTCTCTGCAGCACAGTTTTCCATACCCTGGAGTTAACAGTCTGCAATGGAGGAGACAGGCGAATAGACAGTGACAACCCAGTATGGTCACAGATGTGACATACATAGGAAAGCTGTAGGGGCTGTGGGAGACCAGCATAAGAATCAAAAAATTTTCCTAGAGGAATGCTATCTGAGCTGACTCTGGAAGGAGTCAGGAGGGGAGGAGGGGCCCCCTGTGTGGTAGGAAGGCTGCCTCAAGGGCCAAGGCAGATGGAAATTCCCAGTGTCTGGGTGTTGGCCTCAGATGAAGGTACTAATGATCACAGACTGTCCAGTTCTTTGGGCCACACGAGTTTGATCTGTCCAGGTTTAATCTAATTGCGTTCAGATCCCTCCTCCCAACTATTCTAATAACCCACAAATTTAAATCTGTATCAGTCTGTTCCAACCAGGATGAGATAATTGGCTCTTAATGTTTGGAGACATTTCCTGATTATGAGAGAACAGAATTTTCTGGAGGTTCAAAGCCTCCTACTTCTCAGCCATCCTGCTGCTATGTCCTTCCTTCCGGGCCCACACCTAAGCCAGGTCCTCATCCCAACAGCTGGGGCGGGGGGCATGTACTCCCCTTTTGTCCATCTTAGTTACATCAAGTTTCAAACAAGCTGCCTTAGCCGTGTGGGCAATTCTCACTAACTGGGAGGCAAGAGAGCTGTATTCCATCCCCGGCTCTCGTACAGAGGCTTCACGCACGGTGCTGTGTGAAGTTGGGCAGTGTGCTTCCTCTCTCTAGGCCTCAGCTTTCCCATCAGGAAAAAGGGAGAAAGGATGCAAAGACTCTGAGGCCTCCCTGCCATGGCATTCTGTGTCTATATTGAATCCTGAATGTCCTTCTTTCAGCCTGCTTCTTTGAAACAGAGGCCATGTGATAGAGCAGACCCTGGGAACAGGAGACCTGGATATGATTTGGGCTCTGGCTTGCTTTGTGAGCTTGAAACAGTCACTTAACCTCTCTGAGCCCCTGTGTTCTCGTGTGGTAAACTCAAGTAATACCTAACTCAGGTTTTGTGAGGCTCCAGTGAGCCAAAGGGAGTATGATGGTGGTGATGATGATCTGTCCGCATAGGAGTCCGTCCCTTGGTATAAACTACAATTGTGTGTATTGCCAGGAAGTTAGGGGCCAGCTCCAGAGTCACAGGGAATGTGAACAAGTCTTTGAAAGCCTTCCCCCATGGCTGAGCAAACATTCCCAGCAAGAGCTATTACTCAGGGGGAAAAGGGAATTAATATTTGCTAACTACCTACATCCATTTGTTCCTTCCATTCCTGTGAGGTGAGTGTTAGTGTACCCACTTGCCTGCTGGCTGACCAGTAAGCAAACCCTTCAGAGACAGTCTCTTCTGTAAAATGCAACATTCCCTGACTCAAGATTGCTGAAGCCTTTGGTGGACATTGACCACATATGGCTGTCCAGCATCCAGATACTTTGCCTATTTGGAGGAATTCCAAGCTATATGGAAGCTGAGGGGGGCAGCAACTCTTCCCCTGACCCATGTGGGTCTGGCCTGGGCCGAGTCTATCCCCCCCACCCCCCCCCCCAGGGCTTTGAGTCCAGTGGGAGTTAGGCAGAGAGGGGAGGACAGAGATTATGTCAAGAGGCTGCAGTGGGGACAAGATCCCAGCAGGGCAGTGGTGAGTAGCACGTGGCCGTGTAGCATGAAGTGGAGTCTGTCCTAAACAGACAGTTCCTGTGGAGGACTTTGGCTCTGCCCAGCTACCCCTGATTTTTGTCTGGCTCTCTAGTCTCCTCATCATTTCAGTGAGCCATCCAGCAGCCTTCCAGTAAAGCTCCTTTTTGCTTAGTTTTGCCAGAGATGGTTTCAGTTGTTTGCAGCTGAAAATCCTGACTGGTATAGAGTAAACCATGTAACATGCCAGACACAGTGTCCGGCATATACTAAGCACTCAAAAAACCACACACATGCATGCATGCATGCAGAAACAGGTTCAGAAAAGTAAAATGACCTGCCTGAGGTCACATAGCTAGGTGGTGGTGCTGGTATGGGGCTGACCATGAACGTTTGGCCATGAATGTCGTAGTGGTATATTGTATTTAGATATCACTTTACATCACAACACATCATTTTTTAACAATTTACCAATTTACTGTTGACAATTGGTTCAGAAGCTTCAGAACACCCTGTAAGGCCCAGAGGGCCAGAATATTCTCTTTAGACAGAGAAAAAGATATTAGCTCAATGTAACCCTGTTAACAGTCATGGCTTGGGAGCCAGGTCTGAAGCCTACAGTCCAGGGCTAGTGTCCTGGTGTTGTCCACACATATAAGCTCACATGTATCCATGCTGCTGCAACTAGTGAAGCAGCCCCATCTAAATATGTGGATACCTGCTGCATTAGCGACCTGGGGTGAGTCAGCAGCTGCCTGTGAGGCCGCTGGGGAGGAACACCATGTACCAGAACCTGCAGAAAGGAATGCTCCTGTAGCTACTGTGCTAATGGGTGTGGAGGGATTGGGGGATGGTGCTTGGAGTATGGGATAAGGGGGGTGACAGGTGGAGTCATCCTAAATGGGGGCCTCCTCTGTTGGGCCTAATAATTAAGGGAGGTTTTGATTCCTGCAGTGTTGGCAAAGTGATTTAATTGGGCCTAATGTGAGACTATGTGTGATGAATATGGATAATACAGGTGATGAGGCCCCAAGGAAAGCTGGTTGGAGGAAGGGTAGGAGCTGAAGACAGGTCTGATGGGAATTAGGCTATGGTTCCATGGGTGAGCCCAGACAGACAGCAGGGACAGCTGCTCTTCCCGGGGGGCCTAGAATGCTGACCTGGGTCTTCACCCTGCCTGGCCTTCAGACCTTACCTTCACACTTGCATGGAATCAGAGAATGTCAGACTCACAGGGTTCTGGGATTAGAATCAGGTTTAGGATTCTAGAATCTAGACCTTTAGCATCACACATGTTAATCATAGAAAACTTCAGAATCTAACAATCTGACAGTGGGAGGCCCTTGGGAAAAAATTTAGATCTTTCTCCAGCCTTCATTTGATAACAATAAATAACATGTGTTGAGCTTATCACAACTTCCAAAGTACTTTCACATCTGCACAGCCATCACACAGAAGGGGGTGGTATTCCACTTTCTGGTTGAATAATGTGTAGAAGATCAAATGAGGTTGGGACTGGAATCCAGCTTTGCAGGATAAATTCTATTTTCCATATGCCAAGGTTTTGATACCCTTGTCTTTTAGAGTTCTAGAAACACTTTTAACTACTTGGCATACATAATGTGTCCAAATTCTCAGATGTTTGTTATGTAAATTCTTCATGGTCCTATACTGTTTTTCTTAATGCAGTCTGGAAAATTGCAATGCTCTAAGATGTGATTATCTTTGTTGCATCAGCACAATCAGGGCGGGCACATTCTGCAATAGCTTTTTGGCAGGTTTTATCATCCAGCACTATTTCAGTTCACTAAGGACTTAACTTATCCAAGAATAGATTTGAAGTCACTAATGTAAAGACAGAACTTCAAGTCACTCCGCGTTTAGTCAGAACCTGTTCTGAATTCCTTAGAACAAAAAGCGAAACTACCAAAAATGCGGAAAGAAGAAAAAAAGGAACAATAAGCCTCCTTGGGTAGGAGCGCGCCGACACACAGGAGGGTGGTTGTGGTGAGGGCGAGGGGCGCCTCGTGCAGCCTGGGGCAGGCCCCTCCCCTTCTCTGGGTTTCCGTTTTCCCCGATTTCATACCGAGGTAATAATTCCTGTCCTGGGGAAGTTCGGGAGCTTATCAGCCCTGGCAGGGGGTGGGAGGGGGGTGGAGGATCTGCAGCCGCGGGAGAGAGCTGGGAGAGATGGAGGAGGGGGAGGGGTTCCGAACAGCAGGGAGCAGCAAGGGGCTTACGGTCTCCATGGTAACACACGGCGGCCGCGAGAGAAGGCGGGGTTTGGGAACCCTGGGCTAAAGGTTTTGAAAATGAAGGTTTCACAAAGGAAGCTCCCTCCTCGCGGGAGAAAGACCTCGTCCGAGATCCCTCTCTCCGCGCTAGCATTGCCTGCCGGGCGGTGATTCCTACCCCCTGTTGCCCACGGGGAGAAGGCGGCCCAGCCAGAGGACCCACGTTGGCAGCAAGTCACCGGCAGGGCCGGCATCTGAGGCCCGCTGTCCTGACCCCTGATCAGTGCCCCTCTCTGTAGCAGAATGCTGTTTCTCTGAACCCTGGTTTCCCCAGTTGTATAATGAGACAAGGAATAGGTCTCTGAGGGCCCTTTGCGTTCTGACAGTGTTCGATGCAACTGTTAGCAAACACACTGGAGACGGCGAATGCTAAGATGAGGATCATGTGAGGGGTGGGCATTGTCTGATTTGTCTCTGGATCCCCCACCCCAACAAATGGGGAGGCACGGAGTGGACACTGGTATTTGGGGAACGAATATTTATGCGGAGGGACACATTCATTCTTTAGTTCCACAAGGTTTAAAGAGCACCTACTACGTGGCAGGCATTGTGATTGCTCAGAGAAGGGCTCAGTCACCGAGGACTGGAGTGTTCTGGAAGCTCTGTTGGAGAAGGAAGTGTGGGGCAAGGAAAAGGGGGCCTCAAGAGGGCAGAGATGAGGGAGAAGACTCCAGTGCCTTGAGCCGCCCAACTAAACGCACTGCTTTCATGTCCTGGGGCTTTCCAGACAAAAATGACTTTTCCTCATCCTGTCTCCAGGAGGATGATTTCCCATTCTCAAGGTTCCTGCTGGGCAATGAGGTAGGCAGCGGGGCTAAGACCTTTTCTTGGAAAAATTTAAAAAGATCTGTTGAAGAACAGGGTGGGGCAGGTGGCCCCTGCTGGCTTCTCCTAGGAAGTCCCACTTTATTTTTCTTTTCCCGTTGGCTTATTGGAGAGGTGTGTCAAGACCATGCCTCTCCCCACCCCTCACCTGGTGTGGCAAAAATGAACGCTGAACCAAGAGTCCGAAACCTGGATTCAAATTCTATTTCCAGCTCAGTGTGTGGCCTTCCACAGGCTGTTTTCCTTTCCTGGTCCTAGTTTGCTAAGAGAGATAGATGGATAGATAGGGATCTTCATGGCGATGTCATAAGAATGAAATGGGAAAATGGCTATGAAATCCTTCCTACCTCCTCACCAAAGTCATATTTATCATTTACTCTGACCCAGACATTTTACAAACATTATCTATAATCTGAGCAACAATCCTGGAGTGTTGGTATTTGTTATCCAAATTTAACACATACGGAAACTGAGACTCTTCTGGAGAAGTGAAAAAATGTGCCTAAGGCCATATAGCTAGGAAACTACAGGGTCAGGATCCAAATCCCAGTCTTTCTGATCAAAGTGTAACTTGAACAGCAGATTCCTTGGAATCTTCATTCCTCCACCAAATGGCATTATTGAACATATACTGTAAGCTAGGTGGCAGATGAGGATAGAATAAGGAATAAGAAATTATCATTCAGGGGCGCCTGGGTGGCTCAGTTGGTTAAGCGACTGCCTTCGGCTCAGGTCATGATCCTGGAGTCCCGGGATCGAGTCCTGCATCGGGCTCCCTGCTCAGTGGGGAGTCTGCTTCTCCCTCTGACCCTCTTCCCTCTCGTGCTCTCTATCTCTCATTCTCTCTTTCTCAAATAAATAAATAAAATCTTTAAAAAAACATAAATTATCATTCAGGATGTCAGAAGGAAATAGGTGGCATTCTCAAACTGGGTAATCTGCTAGTAATCATGTTAGAGCACTAGTTACTACCCTTAGGCCTAAAGGAGCAGGGGAGGGAGCAATTACTAGAATCTGGACCAAGAGAGCTGTTGTAAGGGCTATCTGACAGGAATCCTATCCCTTAGTCTAGAGATGCATCCGTGGTGAACTTTCAGGGAAGAAGCTAGGAGGATATGTCTGCTGGGACTCCAGTTGGCCAGACCCTACCAGATTCCAGAGGGCAAGGTAGCCTCTTTGTATAACCCTCTCAAGGTACAGAGCAAGGTGGAGAAGGGAAGAGAGTGGATCTGGAGTGGCAAACAGAAGATATTTAGCACAGTTTCTTTCCTCTAACGAAGAGCTCACAGACAAATGGAGAAGACATGTACACACGTTCACAGTTGTAACAAAATATGTGAAAAGAACTGCATCAGTAATCTCTTGCTATGTAACAAACTACCCCAAACATATGGCTTAAAATAATAGCCATTTATTTGCTCATGATTCTGTGGATTGGCACTTTGGGCTTAGCTGGTGGTTCTTCTGTTGATCTCACCTGGGGTCACTCATGTAGTTTCACTCTTCTGGTCACTCATCTGGGAGCTGGTTAGTCTAGAGGGCCTCAGTGGAGAGCTCATGTAGCTTCTGCATGGTCTTATCTTCCAGCCGGCTAGCCCAGGCTCCTTGCATAGTGACACTGCATTCCAAGAAGTTGAGAGAGGAAGCTGCAAAGTCTCTTTAAAGCCTAGATTCAAAAGTGGCACAATGTCACTTCTGCCACTTGCTATTTTTTAAAGCAAATCACAAAGTTAGCATAGAAAGAAAGGATGGGAAAATACATTCTATCCCTTAACTGAAGGGTGGCAAAGTTACATTGCACTAATGTAACACCATGTATAAAGTTAGCATAACCATCTTTCAATCAGCGAATGAACAAAGCACTTTCTGCACTATATTGTAACTGTCTCTTTAAGTTATCAGGCTTCCCCAGTAGCCTGAGAACTCCCCAAGGACAGGAACTTTGACTGACTTCTTTCCTTGTGCTCAGAGCAAGGTCTGGCACACAAAAGATATTAAGTGTGTGTTTGTTGAATGACTATGGCTGGGGTAGGGCTGGTAAATGAATGATCTACTTGTCCAAAACCCTTAGCGCCACAAGTAGTATTCTCTTTAAATATAAAGTTGACATTATAGAACACTTTCTCTACCTCACTGAGATCCTTCAAATATTGCCATGATCCATCAAGGTCAAATTCAACCCCCACTTCCTCCATAAAGGCTTCCAAGGCTATTTCTTTTCTTTTGTTATAGACCTCTGCAACTCTAATGGCTCTTAACCCACAGCTTGACATTTGCTTTTGAATTCTCTGACTGCTCCCTAGGGGTTATGGGTCAAACCTACTTTTCATCCCTAGTGGTAAGTCCCCAAGGCTTAGAGAGCTATATCTTCTCTCCTAAAGGGCTTGTCACAGTGGTGGGCCCACAGGATGTCCTCAGTCAACACTCCCTGAGTGGACCATCCACTCTGAGTAGCCTTAATCCTGTGAGGTATGGGGCGCCTGGGTGGCTCAGTTGGTTAAGCGACTGCCTTCGGCTCAGGTCATGATCCTGGAGTCTCGGGATCGAGTCCCACATCGGGCTCCCTGCTCGGCAGGGAGTCTGCTTCTCCCTCTGACCCTCTTCCCTCTCGTGCTCTCTATCTCTCATTCTCTCTCTCTCAAATAAATAAAATCTTTAAAAAAAAAATCCTGTGAGGTATGGAGAAGGTGTGCAAGGAGCCATTCGTACCCTCATCAGTGCCATGCACATGAGAGCCTCCTGGGTCTCTGGGACAGAGTGAGGCGCAGCATTCTTCTGGGCTCTGGTCTATGGCCTGGGCCTTTGTTGTACCAGGCTCTGGCCCCTGAGCTAACTGAGCATAAACCATTAATGACAGTAGAATGGCCTCCTCCCCCTAATAAGAGTCCAGGGCCTGAGTCATTTCTTGTGGACACGTGAGCCATCACTGCCCTTCAGACTTCTGAGGTCTCAGGAACCAAAGGAGCAGGTGTTCAATAGGCCCCCAAAGCAGAGCTCCTGGGTAACACATTTTACTTCAGTGTCATGAACAACATGAAAGCAAGCTATCACATAAGGTTCTGAGTTCCTTCCCATGCTAAACCCTTTCCAGTCACTTCTCTTGCCCTCAGGATAAAGCCTGAGACCCTAACTATGGCAAAGTCTTCAGGACTTGGCCCACATACCCCTCCAGCTTCATCTCTCACCATCCCACCTTGACTCCAGTGTCCACCCAAACTGAACCATTTATTGTCCCTTGAATCACCATCTGCTCTCTCCTAGCTCAGGCCTTTGTGTATACTATTCCCTGTGCCTTAAATGCTGTTCCCCATCTTGCATCACAAACCCCTTTTCACCTGTCAGTGGGTTCTTCAAGACTTAATTCAGACATCACTTCCTCCAAGAAGCTTCCCTGAAGCCCTTAGGTGTGTTAGGGATCTCCTGTAGATGCCATAGCCATGAGCTCCTTCAGGATAGGGACTGGGACTTCATTTAGCCCAGATTCTGGCAGAGAATCCCTGGCAGTCAATGTTGAAGGAATAAACAAATGAGAGTGTTTGAGAGGCTGGAAAACCAACTAGCAGGAGTCTTATAAGGGCAAGTGCAAGGTTCTAGTATTTCTGAGGTCTAAGATTCAACAGTTCCCTAATTCTTGGCTGAAGATTCAGACTTGGGCTTCCCTCCATCTGGAGCCCACTCCCCAGCTAGTCACCTCCACCCTGTGCCTTCCGAGTGTTTGTTCTCAGGCAGGCACACACACGTGTTCTGAACAGAACCGGGAAAGCAATTTACAAGAGATAATTGCTGGTCAATGTGTGCTTGGGAGCAGTGGTGAGCGCAGACTATTTCTGTCTGTGCGTCAGCCCACCCAGCTTCCTTCCTCCTCCATGGCCCTGAGGAAGGGGGCTCCCACTTCACAGGGAGGGCAGTTGGCTTCTGACCCCAGACGCAGACAAGCCAACCCCAGTGAGAGCCAGCTCTGAGGATTGATTGAATTCAAATGGGAGAACCTGAAACATGGTGGATGGGAAGAGCTTTATGGGGTCTGGGATGTATAGGTCAGCAAAGGTAACACACAGTCTGTTTTCTTTTTTTTTTTTTTTTGAAGATTTTTTTATTTATTCATTTGAGACACAGAGATACAGAGAGAGAGAGAGAGAGCATGAGCAGGGGGAGAGGCAGAGGGAGAGGGAGAAGCAGGCTCCCCGCTGAGCCAGGAGCCCGATGTGGGGCTTGATCCCAGGACCCTGGGATCATGACCTGAGCTGATGGCAGATGCTTAACCATCTGAGGCACCCAGGCGCCCCAGACAGTCTGTTTTCTTCCTATTCCCACCCCATCTACACAGGCTCCTGCTGGGAAGTGCTACTGGACCTTCAGGGAACCTGCTCAGTGTGAGGTTTCCTCTTAATCTCTCTAGCTGCGTCCTCTAGCTGCGTTCTTCCTGGCCAGTCATGCTCAGAAAGCTAGCCCAGACCAGCAGCAGCAGCCTCACCTGGAACCAGTTAAAATTGTGAGGGCTTACTCCAGACCTACAGATTCAGACACTGCAAGGTGGGAAAGAGGTGGGCCCAGCAATCTGTGTTTTAACAAGTCCTCCATCTGATTCTGATGCAGTCTGAAGTGTGAGAACCACTGCTTTAGGCCACTGATGACCAAATGAGTTTTTAGAATTTATAGAGTATGTCCCCCCCATCAGACCATGAGCAGGCTAAAGTATTGGGGATTACTGGGCAGTACTGGATTCTTTCTTGATTCTTCCTGGAAGGCTCAGCACAGGAAATTCAGAGGAAAATTGAAATTTACTGATGGGGATACTAAGAAGAGAGACAGGATCTGTCCTGTAAAAGGTCATGAAGAACATTAGTGACTAAACCTCCCGTCTGTCACCCACTCGTGCCACACACACACACACACACACACACACACACACACACACACACACACACACACACACACACACACACACACACACACGTACCCTAAGCTCTCTCTCCAAAAGATAACTTGCAGTTCCTGAGCTGGGTTAGGCTCTCTCTGATTTGGAACAAGTTGTACTCTGAACATAATGTCTTCTGACCTTGTCTCACCTGGAAATTTTGACTCATCTTTGATGATTCAGCTCAGACATCACTTATTCCTTGCTCAGACTGCATAAGGGGCCACCATTGGGCCCATTTCCCTTTTGTGTGCTCTCCTTGCCCTCCATGGGATCCCCTTGAGGGTAGCAGCTCTGGCTGATTCCCTGTTGTTTCTGGTAATCCATGAGAGTCCTAGCGTAGAATAGACACTGCTGGATGTATGATAAGTGGACAAAGGTGCTGGGTTTAGAGCACTGAAAATAAAACACACACACGCAAATAAAAGACACATATGCGTGCGCACACACACACACACACACACTTATGCACACAGAAGACAACAAATGAAGACCAAAACCAATGTCTCTCGACTTCTGGCCTAGGCCACTTCTGCAGGTGATTCACCCTGCCTTGTCACCCCACCGTGTGCCCTTGGCTGGCTCAGACCCCATGCACAAATATCTAAGAGTAGCCATTTTACCTTTGCCAAATCTAGCAGCAGTTCATATCACTGTCAGAAATGTTGAGATCTGCTTTCAGTGGCCACTGAGTCTCCTCAGTCCTTGCCTTGCACTTCCAAAGCAAAGCCTAAAGCTACTGCCAAAATTAAGATGAAGAGAACAGCCAGGAAAGGGGTGGCAGTCAGCCATCCTACCCTAAGATTCCTTAACAACAAAATAATAACAATAACAATAACAATGATGATGATGATGATAGCTAACACATAGTGCTTTCCATGAACCAACACTGTTCTTTTTTTTTTTAAGATTTTATTTATTTATTTGAGAGGGAGAGAATGAGAGATAGAGAGCACGAGAGGGAAGAGGGTCAGAGGGAGAAGCAGACTCCCTGCTGAGCAGGTAGCCCGACGTGGGACTCGATCCCGGGACTCCAGGATCATGACCTGAGCCGAAGGCAGTCGCTTAACCAACTGAGCCACCCAGGGGCCCGAGCCAACACTGTTTTAAGTACTTTGCGTGGACTAAGTAATTTAATCCCCCCCACCAAACTCTACACTCCTTTTCATTCTATTCCTCGTGGCAGAGCTGCAGAAGTAGGAGACACCTGCCTCTGGGTCCCAGCCATCTTCCTGGGGGATCCTAAGTATACCTCTTCTGTAGCAGGAAGACCAAGTCAGAGCTCTCTGACTCCCTAAGTTAGGTGAGGGGCTCCTCTGAGCCTCCATAGGCCCCAGACTTCCCCCTGATTGCCTGGAGTTGTTACTGACCATTTCCCTAGGATTCATGTCTAAACTCTCTTTGACCCACAGTAGGCCAGGTAGAGCAGTATAACTGGGTCCAAAGCAGGGCCTGGGTGGGTTTGCTGGGAAAAGCCCTCATTTATCCCACCAGTCTCCAAAGTCCCTTTGCTCATCACCACCCCCACCTTTCATGGAAAAGAGGCTCCAGAAAAGGATGGTGTAGAGGCATTTATTGGATGTTTATGGGGTTGGTCCACATGGATCTAGATTTGGGACAAGGGCCTCCTGAGGGCTGCCTGGGATATCACTGGCAGTCACTGTGGCCATGAAGCAGTGCTGGAGCAGACGTTTGGGGTCCACAACCTGCTGCTCATTGCAGTCTAGCCATGGGTTCAGGAAGGGGTGATTCTGTCCAAGAATGCTCACTCCTGGCACCTCCATCGAATTGCCTGCATTTCCACCTTGGCAGTCAGGGGGCGCCTCCTCTTTGGGGTCTGGAAAACAGCAAGCCGAAGGCATTCCTCTTACCTTCCTCCCTGACAGTCACATGCACCCTGGCTAAGTTTCCTGAGTGCTTACCTTGGGCAGGACTCACTCAGTCTTAAATGCATCATTCGCTTAACAAGTATTTATTAACAACATACTACATCATTCACTAGGAGCTGTCCGTGCTTCTAATGAACTTAAAGTCTAGTGGGGGAGACAGACAATAAATAATTGTTAGGAAAAAATGAAGACTTGACCTTGACCATAAACCCATGAGGTAGGTACTATTAAAAACTAATTTTATAGATGAGGATACAGATGAGGATACACAATTAGCATGCAGAAAAGTGCTGGAAAAATTTAAAACATATATTATTCTCTTCTTTAAGAATAGATTCCATGACACACTACTGATTTATCCTCTCCTCTGTATATGAGCTTGAAAGGAGGCTCACTTGGGTGGGTTTGCTGGGAAAAGCCCTCATTTATCCCACCAGTCTCCAAAGTCCCTTTGCTCCCTTTTAGTATTCCCCACTTCTCGTTCATGACTTATTCTGCCGAAATTTACTTGGTTTCTGCTCCCAACATACCTCAAAACGTTTTGTCACTAAATCCCACAGTCACTTACGAATCCTTACCTCCCTTGACGTATTAGGAGCATTTGACACAATTGAGCATTCCTGCCTTTTTGGATAAAATGTGTATCAAGCGTTCAGGGGTACCTGGCTGGCTCAGTTGGTGGAGCATGAGACTCTTGATCTCAGGGTTGTGGGTTCAAGCCCCATGTTGGGTATAGAGATTACTTTAAAATAAAATCTTTAAAAAAAAATAGCATTATCAACTGTTCAAGCCGGAAATGTGAGTCACCAAGTCCCTCTGATTCCACCAATTACCATCTTCCATATTCACCCATTTCTCTACATCTTCAGGGCCACCACCCTCAGTCAGGCTTTCATCTTCTTCCTCCCAGACCACTGGAACACCCTCTAGTTGGGTGTCCTTCAGTTTACCCTCCAGTTTGTAGCCAGAGAGAGCTTTCTAAAGTCAAGTGAGTCCATGTACTGTTCTTTCTCAAAAGCCTTCAATGTCTTCCCATTACCTGTCATCCTTGGGGTGGCATTCAAGGCTCTTCACATACTGTCCCTTCCCTTCTCTTTGGCTTCATTACTATCACTCTTCCCTTAAGAACTCGATGTTTGCGACACCAAGGTTTTTATTGTGCCCTAAATAGCGCCATTCCTTTACATCTCTGATTTTTTGCTTGTGCTGTTTCTTCTGCCTGGAATGACATTTTATACCTTCTCTGTCTAGAAAGCTCCATTGATTGGGGATACCCAGGAAGAATGATGCCTCTGAAACTAGGGGAAGAGTGAATTTTAAGAAGGAAGTTATATTGGACATTGGAGTTGACTACGTAACATTCATTCCACCTCTTCCCATCTGGTAATAGCAATTATATTTGGGTGGTATTGGTCCCATCCCAGCTCTAGGAGTGGGGTTGATCTGAGCCAATCAGATAATCCCATTCCTTTGCCACATGGATTGGTAATGGGTGCATAGCATTTCCCTGGGGACAATGATTGGTTTAGGGGTGGACACATGCCCTGAATGGTCCAATCAGAGTAGAGCTCAGCCCCCCCCCCCCACTTTGAAGGAAGAGATAGTTTCCTCTTTCTTCTCCTGGCTAGAGGGAAACAAAAAGCTGGTGGCCCCAGGGACTGTTGGTAGCCAACTTTCTACCATAAGAAAAGTCAGCCTGAGGAGTTAGCCAAGTCAAAATAGACGGTAGAGTTGAAAGAATCTTATAGGATAGAGCCACAAACCTGACAACATAGTGAACTTCTATTCAAACCATGCATAAAGCCTACCTTATTTTTAGACTTCTCACCCACTGAGCCAATAAATTTCCTTTTTTGTTGTTTGTTTTGTTTTGAACTTTCTATTTTTAAATAATTGAAGACTCATAAGAAGTAACAAAAATAGTACACTTATCCTTCACCTAGGGTAGCTTTCCCCAATGATAACATCTTAAATTACCATAGAATAACTTCAAAACTAGGAGGCTGACATTGATACAATATGATTAACTAAACTACAAATCCTATTCAATTCCTACCAGTTTTTATATGTATTTTTTTTTTCTTTTTGGTGTATGGTACTGTCAAAGTTTATCACATATATAGATTTATATAATCACTGCCACAGTCAGGATAAAGAACTCTTCCATCACCACAAAGAAACTTTCTCATGCTTCCTCTTTATACTTGTACCTTCCTCCTAAACCTAACTCCTGGTAACCACTAACCTGTTCTCCATCACTATAATTTTGTCATAGCAGAAGTGTGATATAAATGGAACTATATAGTATACACCCTTTTAAGATTGGCTTTTTTCACTCTATATAACACACTTGAAACCCATTTAAGTTGTTGTGTGTATCAATAGTGCATTCCTTTATATGGCTGCATATATTCCATTGGGTGGTTGTACCATTTGTTCATTGAAGGACTTTTGGGTTGTTTCCAGTTTTTGTCAATTACAAATAAAGCTGCTATGAACATTCATGTATAGTTTTGTGCAGACATACATTTTCATGTCTCTAGGATAAATACGTAGGAGTGTAATTGCTGATTTGCATGGTACAGTGGGCTGAATGGTAGCCCCCAGATATTAGGTCCTAATCTCTGGAACCTGTGAATGTTACCTTATATGGTAAAATTTTGCAGATGTGATTAAATTAAGGTTTTTTTTTCCTAAAGATTTTATTTACTATTTGACAGAGGGTATGGGGGGCGGAGCACAAGCAGGGGGAGCTGCAGAGAGAGAGAAAGAGAGGGAGAAGCAGGCTCCCCACTGAGCAGGGAGCCCGACGCAGGGCTCGATCCCAGGATACTGGGATCATGACCTGAGCCAAAGGCAGACGCTTAACCAACCGAACCACCAGGTGCCCCAGATTAAGGATTTTGAGATAAGGAGCTTATCCTGAATTATCTGGGTGGGTCCTAAATGCCATCACCACTGCCTTTATGAGAGAAAGGCAGAGGGAGATGGACACACACAGAGTGTTGTAAAGAGACACATAGAGATTGCAGTGATACAGCTACAAGCACAGGGATGCTGGCAGTCACCAGAAACTGGACAAGGCCAGGAGCAGATTCTCCCCTGGAGCCTTTAATTTCAACCCAGTGAGACTGATTTTGGATTTCTGGGCCCCGGAAATGTGAGATAATGCCTTTCTGTTATGTTAAGCCACCAAGTTTGTGGAAATTTGTTACAGCAGCTGTAGGAAGCTAATACATAGAGTAAGTGTATGTTTAACTTTATGAAAACACCAAGCTGACGGATGGTGAGAATGGCTGATTAGGGATCTCCCACCAACACCTTTTAGAGGGAGAACTGAACTCTTGCCTATCATTTTCCCCGTTTTTTTTTTTTTTTTTTTGTCTCTTATTAAATGTGTCTAGGTTGGAATATCACCTCTACATTTACCTCATTCACCTCATCTGCAAAATAGAGTTGATAATAGCCACTTGGCAGAGTAGTTGAGCAGGTTAAATGGGATAAGGTGTTTAAAGCATAGCGCCCAGCACAACAGTAGGAACTCAGTCACCCTTCTGATCAAGCTAGTTCCTCACAGAGTACCAGAGTAAGAAAGTTACGGTCTTTGTTGCATCCTGAGTTTGGGGGATGGGATTGGGGTTGGGGTGGAAGTGATGGGATAGTACAGAATGCCTGGGCAGCAGGAGGAACCTATTTTCAGAAACTCTGGTCCATTTCCACTCTGCTCTTGCCCCCTAGTCAGATATCATGGCCCGTGCAATGACTGTAGGCTTTAGAATCTGGGAGATCGGGGTTGACTCCTCAGCAACACAAGCTCACTAGCTGTGTGGACTTGGCTAATGCACTTCCCTTGGCTAACCCATGGTTTCCTCTGCTATACAATGGGGCTAATGATCTCTGCACATGTCCTGCTAGAGAGGGAGACAGAAATGAAACATTTTTGTAAAGGTAAAGCTCTGATGAATATAAGACAGTGGGTCTGTAAACTGTCTCAGATGCAGGAGGGACAGGAGGCTCCTGGTAGATGCTGTGAGTTCAGAGGAAGGAGAGCGTGGCACTTAATGAAGGGGAGGAACTAAGAGCTGAGTTTGGGCAAAAGGCAGAGAGAGCTGAAATCTATCACTTAGTAAAAGGTCAGGAAATGCATTTTCCATCTTAAAAATAAGAAGCAAAAAGCAAGATCACAAGCTGCCTCAAACCCTAGAGACTGGATAATCCAGCTGGTGG
Source organism: Zalophus californianus (assembly GCF_009762305.2). Classification (NCBI taxonomy): domain Eukaryota; kingdom Metazoa; phylum Chordata; class Mammalia; order Carnivora; family Otariidae; genus Zalophus; species Zalophus californianus. The sequence continues at coordinate 42,135,641 of NC_045598.1, read as the reverse complement.
CTGAGCGGCGAAGAGTAGGAGGGTGGTTTTCATTCACAGGGCCAAGGCATGAACTATATTTCATTTGAGTCAGAAAGGTTTGGGGGGACAAAATGGGGAGAGGGGAGGAGAGCAGGGCACAAGCAGGAGCACCCCACAGACCGGGCCTGGTGACACAGAAAGAATGGGACTTTGGGGACACAAAAAGAAACATGTGTTTGAATTCCAGTTCCACGATTTATAAGCTTTAAGCCCTTGGGCAAATCATCTAACCTCCCTGACACCTGCCTTTTGCATCTGTAAGACGGAGGGCAATAATATCTACTGCACTGGGATAGTTGGGAAAATGAGATGAGATCGTGCATGTCAAGTCTCAGCGTCTGGTACACAGTGAGGACTTCCTTGTCACAGCACAGGGATAAGGAGACAAAGGAGTGGGTAGGCTGACTTGGCTCTGTCACTCATTCACTAGGTGACTTTAGGTCCCCGTCTGCAGAATCCTCACCTGTAAAATGCATAGTAATAAGATCTATACTCTGCCCAGTTACTGTGAAGAGCAAATGAGGTGGTCTATTTAGAATTAGTTCATTCCTTTTAACTGTGATATCGTATTTCATTATTCCTCTACTGATGGCCATTTAGTTTGTTTTGAATATGACAAGCTATCATGGAGCTTTCTGTACAAGTCCTCTCCTAGTACAACTATTTCTCTAAGGCAGATAATTAGAAGTGGAATTATGGAGTATAGGGTATAGATATTTTTAGTTTAAACAGATTTGCCAAATTGGTCCACAAAGTGGTTGTGCCAATTTATACTCTTACCAGTAGCATATGACAGTATCAATTCCTCACACCCAAATTTCTCACTGTTAATATGATCCATTTTGGGACTTTTGCCAATGTAATTGATTTTTTTAAAGATTTTATTTATTTATTCATGAGAGACGGAGAGAGAGAGAGAGAAGCAGAGGGAGAAGCAGGCTCCCAAGGAGCAGGGAGCCCGATGCGGAACTCGATCCCAGCACCCTGGGATCATGACCTGAGCTGAAGGCAGACGCTTAACCATCTGAGCCACCCAGGTGCCCTAATTGATTTTTTTTAAGTTTATTTTTTTAGTAATCACTACCCCTAGTGTGGGACTTGAACTCACGACCCCAAGATCAAGAGTTGCATGCTCCTCTGACTGAGCCAGCCAGGTACCCTGCCAATGTAATCATTTAAAAAAGTTATATAGAGCGCCTGGGTGGCTCAGTCATTAAACGTCTGCCTTCGGCTCAGGTCGTGGTCCCAGGGTCCTGGGATCGAGCCCCGCATCGGGCTCCCTGCTCAGAGGGAAGCCTGCTTCTCCCTCTCCCACTCCCCCTGCTTGTGTTCCCTCTCTCACTGTCTCTCTCTCTGTCAAATAAATAAACAAAATATTTAAAAAAAATAAAAATAAAAAATAAAAAGTTATATAATTGGGGCGCCTGGGTGGCTCAGTGGGTTAAGCGTCCAACTGTTGATTTAGGTTCAGGTAATGGTCTCAGGGTTGTGAGATCGAGCCCACTGAGTGACCCTCAGCACTCAGTGGGGAGTCTTCTAGAGGATTCTCTCTCTCCCCCTCCTTTTCTCCCCTCCCCACTTGTGCGCATACTCTCTTTCTCTCTCAATCTCTCCCAAATAAATACATCTTCCCCCCTCTGTCTCTCTAAAATAAATAAATCTTTAAAAAAATTAAAAAGTTACATTATCCTTAAATTGGATTCTTCTTTCTTTCTTTATTGGGAGTCAGGGCAGAGGGAGAAGGAGAGAGAGACTCTTAAGCAGGCTCCCAACACCCAGCTCAGAGTCCAACGCAAGGCTCAATCTCACAACCCTGAGATCATGACCTGAGCAGAACTCAAGAGTTGGACACTTAACCAGCTGAGCCACCCAGGTGCCCCGCATTCTTCTCATTATTAATAGGGTTGAGCAGCACTTTTTCATATGTGTTGAGCATTTGTATTTCTTTTTTTGTAAATTACGTTTTCCTCATTTGTTTAAAGATGTGCCTATATATTCTGGATATCAGCCTCATCTCTATTTTATATATAGTTGATTCTTATTATTCACAGTAGTTATAGTCTATAAAGTTACCACAGACACTGAATTAACGAATGCTGAATCATTGCTCTTAGGGAAAATACAAGGTTAGGTGCCTGTGAGTCTCTGGTCACAACAGTTTTGTCAACTGACCAATACATAAATTTGTTGTTTGTGTGTTTTGTTTGAAGACACATTGTTTAGTATATATATAGTATATATATTTAGTGTATATATATTAATATATAATATATATTATACTATATATATATACTATATATATAGTATATTATATATTATTGACTCATTAACATTGAACTCATGACCAACAGCACTATAACTCCTGCCTGAGCAAAGTTTATCTAACACATGTATTTTCTCCACAGGGTACATCACAGGCTTCTTATGCTTAGGAACAGGAGAGAATACTTCAGCACTACATTTGGGGGCCACTTTATTTTATTTATTTATTTTTTTAAAAGGTTTATTTATTTTGAGAGAGTGAGAATGAGAGAGAGAGTACATGAGAGGGGGGAGGGTTAGAGGGAGAAGCAGGCTCCTCGCTGAGCAGGGAGCCCGATGCAGGACTCGATCCCGGCACTCGATCCCGGGACTCCAGGATCATGACCTGAGTGGAAGGCAGTCGCTTAACCAACTGAGCCACCCAGGCGCCCTGGGGGCCACTTTAAACAGTGAAGTTAACAAGAATCACAAAAATGCAAAAAACATGGCACTAAATAGACACTTGTTTACAGTATGAGAGCTGAAAATAAGAAGGCAGAGTGTAGACTTGTTTAACCTCAGCTGGGAATGTGTGTGATAGGGCAACTCAAATTTTTTGCTGCTCTTCACATGTCCACATCCACAAATGACCTCAAAAGCACAGCAAGTATTGATTTTGAGGTTACAGATAAATTTTAGCAAGTAGACAAACTTGGAAGTATCAACTCTGTGAATAATGAGGATTGTTTACATGTGTGTATTTATCTTTACATTTATAATATCCCTGCAGTCCATCACTTGTTTTATAACGTTATGTATGATGTCTTTTTTTTTTTTTTGAGAGGAAGAGAGAGAGAGGGAGTGGGGCAGGGAGGGACAGAGGGAGAGAAAGAATATTAAGCAGGCTCCCCACTGAGCACTGAGGCCCACTCAGGCTTCATCCCATGACCCTGAGATCATGACCTGAACTGAAATCAAGAGTTGGACTCTTTAACTGACTCAACTACCCAGGCACCCCTGTCTTATTTTTATTTCATGACTATTTGCATTTGATGAAGGCAAATTTCCCAATTTTTCCCCTTATTTAAAAAAATTAAATGTTTTATTCAAATTCCTATATTTTAATTAATCTGTTTCTAGACTCTTTTTTTAAGATTTTATTTATTTACTTGACAGAGAGAGAGCACGAGAGTGAACACACAAGCAAGGGGGAGCAGAAGAGGGAGAGAGAGAAGCAGGCTTTCCGCTGAGCAGGGAGCCCGATGTGGGGCTCGATCCCAGGACCCTGGGATCATGACCTGAGCCGAAGGCAGATGCTTAACGACTGAGCCACCCAGGCGCCCCTAGACTCTCTTTTTGTTCTAGGGTTTTTCAGCATTGGCACTATTTACATTTTGGGTTGGATAATTCTTTGCTGTGGAGCGCTGTCTTCTGTATTGTAGGATGTTTAACAGCATCCCTGGCCTCTACCAAGAGATACCTTCCCCAGTTGCGACAACCAAAAATGTCTCCAGACATTGCCAAATGTCCCTGGGTGGTCGGGTGGGGGGGCAAATGTACACCCCACTGAGGACCACCGCATTGCCCAATTCTATCTGTCAATTGCTGTGCCAATATCAAGCGGACAATTCTTAAATCTTTTAAAAATGTCTGTTATCTGATAGGGCAAGTCCCTCCTCTTTCTTTTCCAAAATTGTTCTGCACTTTTACTCTTCTAGATTAATTTTAGAACTAATTTGACAAATTCCATGAAATGTTTTCTTGGGAATTTTATTTATAAATTAATTTGGGGAGAACTGGTATGTCTATGATATTGAGCCTTCTATCCACATACCTGCCGTATCTCATGAGATAGGTTCTTTTATGCCTTTCATTAACTTCTTGATTTTTCTCTATAAAAGTTGAAGCCTGGGCTGTCTCTGGTCTCCCTGGGCTGTCTGGATCTATGCTCAGGCTTTCTTCCTGTTCCCCAGCCACTGCTTCCCAGGTTCCTGACTACAAGGGGAGCCAGAAGAATCCTTCTACCCTCAAAAGCCATCCTTCCTGCTTTTCAATGCTCAGCAACAGCAGGGTTATTTATTGTCACCAGGATCTGAGAAGGGTTCTTGTGCTGTTGTTTGTTGCACAAGTTGATGTCAAGTTGGAAAACTAATCTTTTACAACTAAAAAAGCCCTCTCTGTCGTTCTCTGAAATTTAGCTACTACCCACCTTTCTACTGCTCTAATTGCCACCCCTGCTTCTTCTGCTTAGCTTAAATTCCTGCCTGGCCTTATTTCCTATGGTGCCCCAGGGTGAATGACCCAGTCACTGCATAGGTCTTACTCAGAACTGCCCACACACTTTTACCCGTTATTTATCCTATCCTGGAATGCCTTTTCTCCTTTTACTCAGCCAACTCCTTTGCTAATTCAGCACTCATTCAAATCTACTCTCCTTTTTGAAATTCTCCTTACATTTGGTATTAAACAATTTTGTACTTAATTATATATCTGCCCAGACCCAGTGTGGTAGGCAGAAGAAAGAACATGATTCAAGGTAGAAAAACAGGGGCTGAATTTTAGCCTGACCATTTATTAGCTGTGACACTTTAGTAAGTAATCTAATCTGTTTTAGCCTTGATTTTTCTCATCTATAAAATGGAGATAATAATACCCATTTTGAGTGTTGTCTACCAAACTACAGAGAAAGATCACTTGCTAGTAGGCACTTGTATCTTTCACAGTACCTTGCAGAGTTTGTAAAAATGTGTGCAATACTTATGAAAAAGCAACCCTTTTGGTGGGGGGTGCCTTTTGAGGCTCTAGAGGGCCTATGCTAATAACGAAGGAGGAGGTAGTCCAGCAATTCAGATTATGGAAAAATAACTGTACTTAATTTCTGAACAAATTGCTGGAGAGCAGCAGATTTTGCTTATTAATTCTATTTTGTTTGGGATAATATTAAAATCAATTTTCATTCCCTAGGGCTAGAATTTGAAAACACTGTCTGAGAAAATCCACAAGATGGATTAATCTTTTTGTGACAAACAGAATGCTAACTGGGCGCCTGGGTGGCTCAGTTGGTTAAGCAACTGCCTTCGGCTCAGGTCATGATCCTGGAGTCCCGGGATCGAGTCCCACATCAGGCTTCCTGCTCAGCGGGGGGTCTGCTTCTCCCTCTGACCCTCTTCCCTCTCATGCTCTCTGTCTCTCATTCTCTCTCTCAAATAAATAAATAAAATTAAAAAAAAAAACAAATAGAATGCTAACTATGTCAAGTTATTTTGATAAACACTGAGCACATGAAGAGTTTGGGATGAAAATGTTCAGATCGTGAACCTCCTAAAAAAATGTGCTGCTGCTTTGGAATATTCTAGGAACTCTCGTAAGGCAAATGTTCCAAACATCATCAAAATATCCCCCCCTCTGTAAAGGTGCTAGTCTGTTTACTACAAGGAAATCATGAGGTCTGTTTCTTACCTGGAGGCTGGAGACTTAAGCCTGGGTCCAACTTCGTGTGGGGCTTAGAGCTGATGAACAGGTAACAAAGCACGCAGGCGGTGACAATGAAGGCCAGGAGAACCACTGCTGCTATGGACAGGCCCACAAGAGCGCCAATGCTGGGGAGAGAAGACCAGAGGGAGCTGAGTGTCGGGAGGGGACTTCAGAGGCAACCCGTTAGACGTGAAGTATTGTCGGTGTTATAGGCATAAGCTGGCTTCAACTTTTGTTCTGTCTCTACTTGCCTTAGGCCATTTGGGCCTAAGCATGAGACAGAGCATTAGCTGTGTGCCCAGGACTCACCACATATGTAACATGACCTGCGTCAGTGCCACCACGTAACTGGGACTCAGTTTGTGTTTCCCTTCCTGTTTTTTCCTTCCCTCCCTACTTTCTTCAACCTGCATCCCACCCCAGGGAGCTGGAGATGGTCTTAAAGAGCCCTCCCCATGATGCTGTTTCTTAAAAATCAAGACACATAGTAGGCCTTAGCTAAAAACCAGCTGTCCTTCCAACCTCCTTCCAGGTAGTTTCCAACTCACCCTCCACTGGGTCATCATGCCAGTGTGGACTCCATGTTTAGAAGACCTCCCCACTGCTGTTCCCTCACCCTCCAACCTTGCCACCTCTGCCCCCAAGTCAGACCCTGGTCACCTGGTCTCCAGACAACACCTCCTGGCTCATTTGGGAGTCACTGTCTTTCCTGCTTCATATGATTCCTCCCAATCATCTCCCCACATTAGTTTTACCTGTCCTTGAAGGCCCATCTCAAATGTCTCCTGACCTCAGTAATGCTTTCCTTGGCCATCTTTCTCTCTCCTTTGCCCACCCCATGCCAGCTAATCCACCCAGGACACTTCCCTCAGGGCCTTTAGCACTTCCCACTGGGTCAGGCAGCCCAATGTGGCAGCAAAGAGCAAAGGGCTTTGGAACCAAACCTACCTGGGTTAGGACCCAGGTATGTAACAACTCACTCTGAGATCTTGCTGAAGTTATTATACATTTTGAGCCTCAGCTTCTTTGTCTGAAAAGTGAAAATGAACAAAACACAGTATTTCACAAAGACACATGGGTGGCTCAGTCAGTTAAGCGTCTGCCTTCGGCTCAGGTCATGATCCCAGAGTCCTGGGGATTGAGACTCCCCTGCTCAGCGGGGAGTCCCCTTCTCCCTCTCCCTCTGCCGTTCCCCCTGCTTGTGTGGGCTCTCTCTGTTAAGTAAATAAATAAACTCTTAAAAAAAAACCCAAAACACAGTACTTCACAGGTGGTATAGTAAGGATGACTAATATATGTAATATTCTTTTTTTTAATGTTTTATTTATTTATTCATGAGAGTCAGAGAGAGAGAGGCAGAGGCAGAGGGAGAAGCAGGCTCCCCGCCTAGCAGGGAGCCCGATGCGGGACTCGATCCCAGGACCCTGGGATCATGACCTGAGCCGAAGGCAGATGCTTAACCATCTGAGCCACCCAGGCGCCCTATATGTAATATTCTTGACACATAGTAGGTGTTCAACATATTCCTCATGTGTTCCTTGAAGGCAGAATCAGACCATAAATAATCAGCTTTGTCCTCCCCTTGCAGAAGCCCTGGCACATAGTAAGCATTTAGTAAATATTACTGAGTACCCACTATGTGTCAGGCACTGTGAGATATTCTCCCAACAGTAGCGGATAGGTAGGCAGCAGGCTTTGTTTGTGTGCCCTTCCTGTCTATGACTTCTTCACCAGCTTTTCTGTCCACCCCTCGCCCTGACCCCAGCCCCAGACTTTTGCCCTTGCCACTTCTGCCAGATTTTGCTCCCAGCTAGCTGGTGACTTATTTCCCAGCTAGCTGATAGCTAAGTTCCACTAAACAGAATCACCTTAGAGCTTTGGAAAATCTGTCTTCCCATGGCAAAATAAATTATTGAACACCCCTGCAATGGATTAGTTTAGAGCCATTAAAAACATGTTTTCAAATAATATTTAAGATCAAGGATAGGGACGCCTGGGTGGCTCAGTCGGTTAAGCGTCTGCCTTTGGCTCAGGTCATGTTCCCAGGGTCCTGGGATCGAGTCCCACATTGGGCTCCTTGCTCAGTGGGGAGTCTGCCTCTCTCTCTTCCTGCTGCTCCCCCTGCTTGTGCGTGCTCTCTCTCTCTCAAATAAATAAATAAAAATCTTTAAAAAATAAAATAAAAAAAGATCAAGGATAAGTTCTGATGAGATAATGCTAAGTGAAAAGAGTAGGACATGATACTAAATATATAGCATAATTCCAACTTAAATAAACATATACATAATTATACATATGTAAGGTTAGATAGAAATACACCAAAATGCTAACAGGCTGTCTCTGGTTGTAGTGCAGGCTGTGGATGTCCTGGCCGTGTTCCATGGGGTCTTGTAATTGTAGAATATTCTGGCCAGGGTTTCAAATGCCAGCATCTATATACCTTGGCCTGAGGGCTTTCTTTGGGCCCAGAACAGTCTCCATCTGTACACTGAGCAGGTGAGAAGTGCAGGAAAATTAATGCCTCCCTTCTCCCATTGACACAGAACCAATGATTGACACAAATTGTGTGTGAATACCCAGTTTCCTGGCCCTTAGGTGGGATGACTCTGAGGTGTAATTTCTACATGGGCTGGCAGAGCTCAGCAGGCATAAGCTCCAGTAACCCTCAGTGGTGACCCACTATCGTTTGCTCTTACCCTTCCCTGCCTCACTTTGCCATGCGCAACCCATATTTTCTAGGATGGCTTTCCATAAAACTACTTGCCCTCAAATCCTTGTTTCTAAGTCTTTTGGGGAATCCAAGCTAAGACACTAGATCTTCCATGATTCCCTTGTCCTTTCCACATTTTCCATATTGAGCATGTAGTACCTTTTAGTTCTTATAAGTACTTTAATCAAACATTATTTCCCCTTTCAAGATATGCTGTTTATAAGGCTATTATCTGGAAGGCTTGGGCTCCGGTTGGGCCCCCATACTTTACATGGGACATCTGTGACCACCTGGATGGAAAGCGCCCTCTAAAAGGAAGGTCCTTTGAGGAATGGGTGAGAGAGCTGGCAGGAGATATCCCAGATTAGCAGTCAGACAGGGAGCGGGCGCTGTCTCTGATGGTCTGTCTGGGGACAGAGGAACCAGGCCCCAAGGACAGAGCTGGGAACAACAGAGGCAGCTCCAAGGGGAAACATCTGTGCTTGGCCAAAGATGAACTTTATTTATTTATTTTTTTTAAAGATTTTATTTATTTATTTGAGAGAGAGAATGAGATAGAGAGCACATGAGGGGGGAGGGTCAGAGGGAGAAGCAGACTCCCCACTGAGCAGGGACCCCGATGCGGGACTCGATCCCGGAACTCCAGGATCATGAACTGAGCCAAAGGCAGTCGCTTAACCAACTGAGCCACCCAGGCGCCCCCAAAGATGAACTTTAAATGATTAGAGTTGTCCCCAGGTGAATGGACTGCCTCGAGAGGTGGTAAGTTCTCTATTATTGCGTGGGTTTATAAAGAATACTGGGATGAGGGGCGCCTGGGTGGCTCAGTCGTTAAGCGTCTGCCTTCAGCTCAGGTCATGATCCCAGGGGCCTGGGATAGAGCCCCGCATCGGAATCCCTGCTCAGCGGGAAGCCTGCTTCTCCCTCTCCCACTCGCCCGGCTGTGTTCCCTCTCTCGCTGTGTGTCTCTCTCTGTCAAATAAATGAATAAAAAAATCTTAAAAAAAAAAAAAAAAGAATACTGGGATGAGTACACTTTTCAGTGAAGTTAGAGTTTCCTGCCCTGGGTGGGAAACTGAAGAGCTGCTAGTCTTCTAGGAGTTCACAGATCCATAACTCTGAGAGAGAGATAACACACTGTGACCCCTAGGAGACAATTGGAGAGGCGGTCTAACAAATTCTCTGTTAGGGCTTTTGAGTTAGGCTGTTCTAAGTTCAAATCTGGGTTCTGTCATATATAAACTGAAAAATCCTTCATCTCTTGATCTTCGTTTTCTTCATTTGTAAAGGTTCCTATCTCACCAGGTGTCCCTAAAGATTAAATGAGGTGGTGTACACACAGTGCCTAACAACCGATTCTGCCCTGCAGCAAGGCTGCTGCCTTTTGGCTCACATCCTGGTAAAAAACAGAGCTGCTGATAAAGGGTGTTCAGAAAGTGGACCAGACATGTGATAGCACCAGCTGCTTCTCCACGGGGAGTCTTCACTTCCTGAGACACACTTTTAAAGACAGCAATTCTCCTTGAGTACTACCCAAGGAAACAGTTGTTTACCTGAAGATCTTATGTTGTTAAGGACCAACTTTCACGAAAAAGGCCAAATGGAGTTGAGAGCAAAACAAGGTCTCCACCCTGCAGTGGAGTACTCCAGAAGGGTTTAAAGAACATCGATTACCTAGATGTCCTGGGGGACCCTCCGGTTCTCTCCTCCACTTTGTAACTGTCTGTGATGTTTATGAACCATGTTATGTCCAAGCCTAGGAAGAGTCAGCCCTGCGGCCTAAACCTTTCAACTGCCCTTGAGGTCACAGAACGGGAGCACACTGACATGTGATGTGACCTCAGAGGTCACCCCATCCAACCCTCCACCTCATTGTCTGAACCACTAAAGCACTCCACATATCACGAGGGGCAAAGGCAACAGGAGGGACCACAGGGGTGTTAGAGGGAAGGAGATGTTAGAAGAGGGAGGGGATATTGGCTAGGTGCTGAGGGGGTGTGTGTCTCCAAGGGCCAGCACAGTGCCCAGAAGATACTAGAGGGTCAATGAGTGTCTTTTCAAATGATCTGAGTGAAGGGGGTCATGAGAGAGCCAGGCTAGATTTAGACAGTTGAGCCACAGGACAAGCCCGGACTTTGGCCAGACAGGCCTGCGTTTTCATCCCAGCTCTGCCACTTGCTCTAAGCAGGGCCTTACCAGAGAGTAACTTAACTACTTTCAAGTTTTCTCATCTGTAAAATGGATAGAAGACATGCCAGGGTTGTGAACGTGTGAATACATCTAACTCTTGGTTCGTCCTAGGTGATGTTCTTAAATCTCAGTCTATAAAGACATCGCTAGAAGATCTTGGACAATTCACTTTCATACTCCAAGATTCACTTTCCCACCTGTGAAGCAGGGAAAGAAACTCCCTTCTACTGAGGACATGTAGTATGTATTAGTCACTTTCACATGCATTATTTCACTTAATCCTCACAATTCCACGAGACAGGTAGTACAATTGCCATTTTGAAGATGAGAAAAGAGCTTTGGAGATAATTTGGCTGAATTCACATAGCTATTAAGTGACAGAGCCACGGTTTGGACTGACTGTGTTCTAATCAGCCCCAAAGTTCTACACTGTCTCTATACCTCTAAGGGAGGTCAGTGCTACCATATTTCAGCACCCAGCTCAGTGTTAAGTACACAGTGGGTCTTCAGCAAATATTCCATTGTTATACTCTAGGTACATGTCATATCTCTCTGAATGGATGATGAGCTCCTCAGGGGCAGGGAATAATTAATTTTTGTGTCCCTATTGCCGAGCATAGCACCTGGCACAAAGCAAAGGCTATAAGGAATGAATGAATATATGGTTGAATAGAGAATAAATTAAATCCTCAGGTTACAGATAGCAGCCGAATGTGCAGGACTGGAAAACCTGGCCATCTGAAAATAGTTTTAGAATTACAGGTTGAGCAGTCTAGAAAAAGTGATTATCTATAATTGTCAGTGGCATATGTCAAGTTGATTTTACCTCTTTATCTCTTTGGTCCTAGTCAGAAATCAGGGCAATCATTTATCATACTCTTCATTTGATAGTTACATAAAGACAGGCTCAGAGAGGTTTCTTTGGCAGAATGTCCTTTCCCACCCAGAGGGTATGCAGCCTCTGGTCACATACCTCCAGGAACAGGAAAATCACTGTCTACTGAGATGGCCCACTCCATTTTTGCCAATACCTATTTCCCAGAGCAGGCTCAGGCTTAGGTCCTATTTTCTGGGTGAGGCCTTTGGAGACGGCTAGGAACTGAGACCCACTGCCCTCTCAGCACCATTCTTGGTTCCAGGAATGTCAGCACTGGCCTATCCACCCCCTTTCTTGAACAGGCAAGGAAACTGAGGTCCTTTGGGTGGGGATTCACTCAAATTACTCTTCTATTAATCTATAGTGAGCTGGCTTCTGCTGTGGCATTATGACATTACATGCAGCTCTGATTCCTTGGTCCTCTGCTTTAGCTCAGGAGTAGAGTAGATTCCCAGTACCGGCCCCCTGCCTGGCACAGCTAAGTGTTCAGTAAAGGGTAGCTGAAAGAATGACTAAATAGGAGGAAGAAAGGGTTGAGCCTCAGCTAGGCTGGGATTGACTTGGGGTGTAGCATGAGGTGAGGAGTAAGACTTGGGGATGAGGTCTGGGTGTAGGGGTAGACCATATTTGGAGTCAAGGTGGGGAGGAGAGCTGAGGTAGGTTGCCTTGAGGACTCGGGGAGGTTGGGGCTGGTGATAGATATTGACTGGGGAGTGAGTAAAGTCAGGGATGAGGTCAGGCTAATATTAGGATGGGGACCCTGGTGAGCTCTTGGATTAGGGTAGAGTTTGGGTTTCCTGTAATGTGGGAGATGGGAGTGTTGTATCAGGGAGAGGGTTGGTGTGTAATGTGGGGCTGGGTTCAGGGTCGCAGAGGATGACACTGGGAGTAGGGATGGACTGAAGTTTCTCCAAGGTGGAGTTGGGGGTGAGGTTCAAGTTTGGATCTGAATAATGGTTCAGGTCAGGATGGGGGAAGGGGTTACAGAGGGAGTTGGCTTGGTGACGGGGTGAGAGCAAAGGTCAGTATTGGGCCTGAAGGGCTAAAGGGCGGGTGCGGTCGATGCTGATGCTGGGGCGGGCACGTGGGTGAGGACTGAGGGTTTAGCACGCGCTGGACGGAGGGTGCGGTGAGGGGCTAAGACTGGAGCGGGGTTCTAGCTGGGGTTAGCGCCACGGCCGGTACCTGAGCCACCACATGTAGCTGTGCTCGTAGGGGAAGAAGCTGTGCGGGTCGTCGCAGCAGTACTTGTGGTCGCGGAAGCCGCAGCAGAAGACGGCGGCCGCCTCGCCCCCGGGCCGCGGGCAGCTGAAGCCACGCACCACCTCCTGCTCTGCGCTCACGTAGCTCGTGCAAGCGCCGCTCATCGCGCCCCGCGCGGGGCCCGCCGCCACCTCGGGCTACCAGACGGCCGGGCGAGCGAGGAACGGACGGAGACAGAACTCAGCCGGAGAAAGACAGCGACTGAGGGAGAGAAAAAGCAGAGAGAAGCAGCGCGACAGAGAGGGACGCGGCGAGAGGCGCGGAGACGCAGCAGTTAGAGACCTAGAGTCCCTGAGGACCGGGAAAGGCGACCAGGTACGCAGAACGGGCGCGGCGGGAGGGGATGTGGAGGAGGATGAGGAAAGAGAGGAGGAGGAGAGCGCAGGAGCTGTGGGAGTGGAGAGTGGCGGGAAGGCGGGCGGGGGGGAGCGGGCGCCGGAGCGCGAGCGCGAGCGCGAGGCGGGGGGACCGGATGCGAGGGCGACCCGCGGAGCCGAGGGGAGGGAGCTACCTGGGGGAGCCTCCTGGGCGCGAGTCTGTCCTGCGCTTCCCCCACCCGTCTCACTGCGTTCCCAGTTTATGCACGAGGGTGTTGAGTGCTCAGAGAGACTACACGACATGTCCGAGGTGGCAGGGCGGGAATCGAAGCCACCGCCGCGGATTCCATGGCTGCCCTTGAGCACCCTCCTGGTGCTAGGCGCGGTGCTCGACGCCGGCAATCTCAGGGCAGGGCCAGGCTAGTGCGGGACACAAGCGGCCAGCCAGCGACCACACAGCAGGGTCAGGTATGGGATGATTAGTACACTACTTCACTTAGCCTTCACACCAACCCAGAGGACCAGGGATTTTCAAACCCATTTTATAAATGAGAGCTAAGCGCCAGAGAGGTCATTTCCCCCAGTCCTCAAGTCCGTGGGATTTTAACCTGGGTCTGTCTAGTCCCCAAGCCCTTGTTCTTTCTGGGGTTCTCACTGTGCCTCTTTTCCAGTGGACATTTTTTTTTTTAAGATTTTATTTATTTGAGAGAGAGCGCGGGGGGGTGGGTGGGAAGGGGCAGAGGGAGGAGACTCACGGCTGTGTAGGGAGTGGGGGGAGGGGGGAGAAGCAGACGGGAGGAGGGGCTGGACCCCAGGACACTGGGATCATGACCTGAGAGGGAGGCAGATGCTGAACCAACAGAGCCACCCAGGCGTCCTAAGATTTTATTTTTAAGTTATCTCCAGCCCACAACCCTGAGATCAAGAGTCGTTCCCTCCACCAACTGAGCCAGCAAGGCCTCCCTCCAGTGGAGTTTTGAACCTTTGGCTTCCTTGCCTGTCTGTCTCTTCCTTCCCTGAGCAGCTAACTCATACTGACATATTCACACTCTTCTGTTCAGACTCTCTGCCACCCTGGCCTAGGACAAGGGGGCTACATGATGTCCGAGTTGGAACCCCACCCCTCAGGAAGCAAAGCTGGCACACCTTTCCATTCTCAGAAATTATTTCCAGATCACAAGAGCAGTGTTCTCACTAGGGTTAGGGGATCACAGTCTGAAGGGGCCATATGTGGCCCTTAGAAATTGCCTGTCTGTCCTCTCAGGGTACAGTGGGGAAACTGAGGCTTTGAGAGGTACACAGCTTTCCCCAATTGCACTGATACAGGACTAGAGACTCCTGAGCTTTAGTTATCCCATTTAAAAAAATTTTTTTTAAAGATTTTATTTATTCATTTGTGAGAGAGAGAGTGTGTGAGCAGGGGGAGAGGCAAAGGGAGAAGCAGACTCCCTGCTAATCCAGGAGTCCAAGGTGGGGCTCCATCCCAGGAACCAGAGATCATGACCTGAGCTGAAGGCAGATGCTTAACCATCTGAGCCACCCAGGTGCCCCTAGTTGTCCCATTTTATATCCCATTCAGCTAGTCACAGGGTATTGGGACTGAAAAAGACCTGTGGGACATGTAACCAGTTAATGAGTCACAGCTAGCTTTAAAAAATAGTAATTAGGAATGCCAGGGTGTCTCAGTCCATTGTCAGACTCTTGATCTCAGCTCAGGTTTTGATCTCAGGGTGATGAGTTCAAGCCCCGTGTTGGGCTCCATGATGGGCGTGGAGCCTACTTAAAAAATAAATAAATAAAAAAGAATAATTAAATGGAACAGAGGGATGCCTGGGTGGCTCAGTCAGTTAAGTGGCTGCCTTCGGCTCAGGTCATGATCCCAGGGTCCTGGGATCGAGTCCCACATCGGGTTACTTGCTCAGCAGGGAGCCTGCTTCTCCCTCTCTCTCCCTCTGCTTGTGCTCTCTCTGTCAAATAAGTAAAATCTTTAGAAAAAAAATTAAAAAAAATAAATGGAACAGAAAAAGTGCACTGCGGATAGTAAAGCTAAGTATTCTTTCATAAAATGCTTATTTCAGTTACATATGTATGTGTGTATTATGGACCAGATCACAATGTAAAGTGCATTTCTTTTGAGTCAGGTCAAAAAGGTTTGAAAGCCACTGAATCTCTCATTGGACAGATGGGCAGGGGCTAGCTTAAGATGACAAGATCTTTAGCTCTTCTAATTTTTCATAGGAATAGGTAGAGTAGGAAATAGTTATTGTGATGCCTTGGGACTTCCCAGTTTCTCCATTCTTTGCTTTGGGTGTGTGTGGCATAAACGTGGGCATCAGGCAATCTGGGCTCAAACCCTAGCTCTCCCCCTTCCCCGATTTTTCTGTGTTTCAGGTTACCTTTCTTCATTTGGCCAGCTTCTAAGATGCTAATATGTGCCATGCTTTTGAGCTGAGCACTAGAATCCCTGAGAGGGGTCAGATCTGGGTCTACCCTTGAGAAACACAGTATGGTGGTCACACAGATGATCATAGGACAGGGCAGTGAAAGGGGAAATGTGGGGACCATGGCTGCAGAGTCATCACTGTCTGAAGGAGAGAGGAAGAATTTTGAGGGGGTAGTGTCCTCAGGGTCACCATAAGGTCAAATATGAAAATTGGAGGGAATTGTTATTGTCCCCCAGAAAACCTTTCTCCTGAGCTGTGCACCTGGAGGCTGGATGGCATACCCTAATGAAGGTGCACTTTGGCCTCTTTATTTACCAGATGGAAAGTAAAGGGGGTGGAGTGGAAATCCTGTGGAAAGGAGAGAGGTCTCCTGGAGACAGGGTTTAGCTGGGAGGTAGAAAGCACTCTGCTCCGACTTTTGGGGAAATTGTGAAGCTGCCAACAGTTTCCAGAACGCTTTCCCAGCCAAGAATTAATTTGTTCCTCCCAACAACCCTATGGAGTGAGCCAAGCAGGGGTGATTGTGCCCCTGAGAAATAACAAACCCAGTGTCACACAGCAGTCGATGGCCCAGGCAGGAAGCACCCAGGTCTGTTTAGCCAAGTGTTCCTTGGCGGTCTGATGAAGACCTATGGACCTCTATTCAGAAGAGTACTTTTAACCACAAAAAGTAAATTACTTAGGATAACAAGAATACCAGTTATATAGAATCATTATCAAAATATTTTTAAAGATTTTATTTATTTATTTGAGAGGGAGAGAGAAGGAGAGAGAGCACAAGCAGAGGGAGGGGCAGAGGGAGAGAGAGGGACAAGCAGACTCCTTGCTGAGCATGCAACCTGATGTAGGGCTTGATCCCAGGACCCCAAGATCATGACCTGAGCTGAAGTCAGACATTTAACCGACTGAGCCACCCAGGCACCCCTCAAAATATTTTTTTAAAAATATTTATTTTATGGGACACCTGGGTGACTCAGTCCGTTAAGTGTCTGCCTTTGGCTCAGGTCATGATCCCAGGGTCCTGGGATCAAGCCCCACATTGGGCTCCTTGCTCAGTGGAGAGCCTACGTCTCCCTCTCCCTCAGCTGCTCCCCCTGCTTGTGTGCTCTCTCTCTTTCTGTCAAATAAATAAATAAAATCTTTAAAAGTATATTTATTTTATGAGTGTCCTTTCTTAAACATTAAATAGCAAGATCTAAAGATTGGTCTATTAGCTATTGTAATTTTGAGGTGGTGAATGAGTATAAACAGTATTTTCAAGATATTGCTATTGTAATGTAATATGAAACTATAATTTCTATTGGTGATGGAGTCACAGGTACTGCTAAGTAGTACTGTGATTTGTTGCTTACCTGCATGACAGAAAGAAATGCTAAATTCCAATTACAGGTTAGTGAAAACAGGATGTAATTTTTACCCATTACAAGTTTATGGACCACCCCCCTGAACTCTAACCATGGAGCCCTTGAGCTCTGTGGAGCCTATGCTAAAATCCTCTAGCTCTTTTGGCCTAAATCCTACTCTAATGCTTGTTCTTCCTGCAGGCACTTATTGTAGACCTACTAAATACCTGATAGTTTCCCATCTTGTATGTCATATAGTCCTTGAAAACTTCCTTTGAGATAGGTGTTATTCTTCCCATCTTGCAAAGTAACTGAGACTAAGGGAGGTTAAGTGATTTACCCAAACCCACACAGCCAGTAACTGATCAGAGTCCTGTATCACCAACTCCTTCCTCACCAACTGAGGTCCAGGGACCAGAGTCTCCAATACCACAAGGGAAAGAAAATATAGGAGGGAGGGGTGAGCAGGGAGAACTCACACTTATGGATAACACTATAATCTCAAGATTGTGTTCTGTGCTTTTCATCCACTCTTTTTAAAACCCACTACAACCCTGTGCAGTATTACTCTCCCTGCTTTTAATTTTTTTTAAGATTTATTTATTTATTTGAGAGAGAGAGAGAGAGCACAAGCAGGGGTAGAGGCAGAGGGAGAGGGAGAGAATCCTCAAGCAGACCCCTCGCTGAGAGCAGAGCCTGAGGAGGGGCTGAACCCAGGACCGTGAGATCATGACCTGAGCCAAAATCAAGAGTCTGAAGCTCAACCAACGGAGCCACCCAGACACCCCTACATGTGATAAAATTTTAAATAGAAATCATTATACTGCATGTATTCTTCCAGAACCTATTTTTTTCACTCAATCTTATGTTAGTGAGCTTTGTCTGTACTGATGTATATGCTCAATCTCATTCATCCATGTTTGCTGCCTTGTAGTTTTCCATTTAGTGAATATATGATGATTTACCCATTTTCTTCAACGGTTAGGTTCCTTTCAGTTTCTTTTATTGCTTACAGTGATGCTTCTCTTGAGGTTTTTTTTCCTTTTTTTTAAATCAGTTTTATTGAGGTATATTTTATAAACAATAAAACATACCCATTTTAAGTGTATAGCTTGGTGAGTTTGACAAATGTATACATTCATTTTACCCCCACCACAGTCGACATACGACACATTTCCATCTCCCATTGCCATCCCTTGTGCCCCTTTGCTTTGCCTTAGACATCACTGCTCTGCTCTCTGTCCCTGTAGATAAGTTCTGCCTGTTCTTGAACTTTGCTAATGGAATTGGATAGTAAGTCTTTTGTGTCTGACTTCTTTTCCTTACCATACTGCCTTTGAGATACTCAGAGATTGTTGCGTGTACAGATAATTCTTCCTTTTTATCACTGAATACGTGGAAATATACTCATTATATGGAAATACTACAATTTGTTGATCCACTCAACCATTAATAGACATTTGGATTGTTTCCAGTTTGGGACTATTATGAATAAAGTTGCTACACACATTTTTACATGTATGCTTTTGTGTGTGTGTGTGTGTGTGTGTGTGTGTATGTGCACCCATATATTTTCATTTCTCTTGGGTGAATACTTAGGAGTGGAATTTCTGGGTAATGGGGTAGACGTATGTTTAACTTTATAAGAAGTTACCAAACTGTTTTTCAGAGTGGCTGTACCATTTTGTATCCTCACCAACAATGAATAAGAGGCAGGGCTCCAGGGGCACCTGGGTGGCTATGTCAGTTAAGCATCTGACTCTTGGTTTCAGCTCAGGTCATAATCTTGGGATTCAGCCCCACATTGGGCTCCGTGCTCAGTGTAGAGTCTGCTCATCTCTCTCCCTCCCGCTCTGTTCTTGTCCCTGCTCACCCAGGCTCTCTCTCTTTCTCAAATAAATACATAAAATCTTAAAAAAAAAAAAAAGAGGGTTCCACATCCTCCCCAGCACTTGGTTTTGTCAGTATTTTTTATTTTGACCATTCTTATAGATATGAAGTAGTATCTCACTGTGGCTTTAATTTGCTTTTTCCTAATGGCTAATGATGAACATCTTTTAATGTGCTCATTAATCATTCAAACATCCTCTTTGGCAAAATGTTATGCCTATTTTTAAATTGCATTATATTCATATTGAATTATAACAGTTCTTATATATCCTAGACACAAAACCTTTTGTTAAATATATTGCTATATATTTTTTCCCAGTCTGTGATTTGCCTTCTTATTTTATTTTAAAAAATTTTATTTTTTTAAGGTAATCTCTACACCCAGTGTGGGACTTGAACTCACAACCTGGAAACCAAGAGTCACATGCTAGATGGATGGAGCCAGCCAGCCACACACCTCTGCCTTCTCATTTTCTTAAAGGTGGTTTCCCAAAGCAGAAATTAGGGGTGCCTGGGTGGCCCAGTCAGTTAAACTTCCAACTCTTATTTTCGGCTCAGGTCTGATCTCAGGGTAAGATCGACCCCATAGGGCTCCCCACTTAGCACAGAGTCTGCTTCAGAATCTCTCTCTCCCTCTCCCTCTGCCCCTCCTGCTTGTGCATGCTCTCTCTCTCTCAAATAAATCAATAAATCTTTTTTTTAAAAAAGCAGAAATTAAAAATTTTAATAGTCCAATTTATCACTTTTTTTCTGTTAAGATTGTGCTTGCTGGTTTCTATCTAAAAAAATCTTCACCTACCTCAAGATGGCAAAGATTTTCTCCTCTGTTTTCTTCTAAAAGTTTTTTTTTTAATTTTATTTATTTATTTGAGAGAGAGAGAATGAGAGATAGAGAGCACCAGAGGGAAGAGGGTCAGAGGGAGAAGCAGACTCTCTGCTGAGCAGGGAGCCCGATGCGGGACTCGATCCCGGGACTCCAGGATCATGACCTGAGCCGAAGGCAGTTGCCTAACCAACTGAGCCACCCAGGTGCCCCTCTTCTAAAAGTTTTATGTTTATCTTTCTGAGTTAGTTTTTGTGTCTACTGTGAAGCAATGGTTGAAGTGCACTTTTACATATGGATATTCAAGGGCACCTGGCTGGCTCAGTCAGAAGAGTGAGTGACTCTTGATCTCAGGGTTGTGAGTTCAAGCCCCATGTTGGGTGCAGAGTTTATTTAAATAAATAAAACTTAAAAAAAATGCATATGGATATCCAGTTGTTCCAAAATCATCCTTTAAAAGGATTGTCTTTTCTCCCATTCAATTAACTTGACACCTTTGTCAAAACTCAATTAATCATAAATGTGTGGACTTATTTCTGGATTCTCTATCCTATTTCATTGATCTGAATCTATCCTTAAGCCAATACCATTCTGTCTTAATTACTGTAGCTTTATAAGTCAGTCTTGAAATCAAGTAGTGTAAATCCTCTAACTTTGTCCCTATTTTTCAGAATTGTTTTAGTAATTCTAGGTCCTTGTATTTCCATATAAGTTTTTTTTTAAGTTTTATTTATTTAAGTAATCTCTACACCCAACATGGGGTTCAAACTCATGACCCAGAGATCAAGAGCCGAATGCTCTTCCAACTGAGCCAGCCAGGGTGCCCTGTAAGTTTTAGAATCAGTTTGTCAATTTCTGCCCTCCAAAACCCTGCTGGGATTTTGCTTAGGATTACATTTAATTGGGGCACCTGGGTGGCTCGGATAGTTAAGCATTTGCCTTCAGCTCAGGTCATGATCCCAAGGTCTTGGGATCGAGTCCCACGTTGGGCTCCTGGCTTGGTGGGGAACCTGCTTCTCCCTCTCCCTCTGCTTCTCCCCCTGCTCATGCTCTCTCTCTCTCTGTGTCTCAAATGAATAAATAAAATCTTTAAAAAAAAAAGGATTACATTTAATTAATAGATCAACTTGGAGAGAATTAACATCTTAATATTTAGTTTTCCCATCCATACACATGGTATAGCTCTTCATTTATTTAGTTCTTCTGTAATTTCTTTCAGCAATGCTTTGTACTCTTATGTACAAGTCTTATACATATTTTGTAAAACATCCCTTTTCTCTGTTGTTGATGCTATTGTAAATGACATTTTTAATGTGATTGTCCAATTGTTTGTTGCTAGTATGTAGAAATACAATTTATTTTTGTGTATTCACCTTGTATTCTGAGAACTTATTAAATTCACTTATTAGTTCTGGTAGCTTTTTGTAGACTACGTTAAGATTTTTTATGTTCACGTAAAAGTGTAATTTATTCACAGACAACATGTTTTACTTTTCCTTTCCAGTTTATGCCTTTTAGTTTTTTCTTGTTTTATTACATTGTCTAGGATCCCTAGTATACTGTGAAAAATTTTTCTTTTGAGTTTTGAGACAGATTGTGCAATTCTTTCTCTTTTTTTTCCTGCACTTGATTATTTTCCACCACACACTCATCAACAGAGATTTTTCTGAAGGCTTGTCCTGAGCTGTTGGAATGGCCCCAGTGATTCCAGTTTTACCACTAAAATCTGAACTCTCCCTACCTCTCCAACTATACCTGCCTCTTCTTTCCTAGAGGAGGCTTCTGATTTAACCAGTCTGACCTAAGAAAAGAGCCTCCTCTCCTGAGTCTTTGCTCATGTAGTTCCCCCCCATTGTGCCTATCTCAATCGTCTCCACCCTTCAAGGTCCAGCTTAAAGAAATCCCTTCTGCAGAAAGCCCTTCTGTGAGCAACTCTCGGGGCATCATTGTTTTTTGCAGTATCTGTTGTCCTGACTGTATGTACCATTCATTGAGCACCCTCCATATGCTATCATCTTATTTAGCAATTATAGCTTCAGACTACAGGCTCCTCTTTATGGAAGTTGTACCTGCTTCAGCCCCAGTTTCACTGCACTCAGCTTAGGGTCTTCCTTTTGAAGGCAGGGCTGCTGCTTTGTACTGCCTTGGTTCCTTTGTGCATATCAGAAAAAAAAAAAGTGACCCTTCCTGTGGCCTGATGTAGCTCTATGCCAAAGGTAAGGCTGGGTAATTAGAGTTCAGGCCAGATTTCAATTTCCACTTGTCTTTTCTGCTGCATATCTTCAAAAACCTGCATGGCCGCAAGGGTCAACTTTGCCTTAAGGAAGCAATTTTTTTAATTATTTTTTTTTAAGATTTT
The DNA here is from genome assembly GCF_009762305.2 of Zalophus californianus. Taxonomy (NCBI): domain Eukaryota; kingdom Metazoa; phylum Chordata; class Mammalia; order Carnivora; family Otariidae; genus Zalophus; species Zalophus californianus. Next base: position 42,113,689 of record NC_045598.1, on the reverse strand, counting down.
ATTTATTTATTTGAGAGGGAGAGAATGAGAGATAGAGAGCACGAGAGGGAAGAGGGTCAGAGGGAGAAGCAGACTCCCCACTGAGCAGGGAGCCCGATGCGGGACTTGATCCCGGGACTCCAGGATCATGACCTGAGCCGAAGGCGGTCGCTTAACCGACTGAGCCACCCAGGCGCCCTATTTTTTTTATTTTTAAGATTTTATTTATTTATTTGAGAGAGAGCAAGAGATAGAAACAGAGGGAGAGAGAGCACAAGCAGGGGGATAGTCAGAGGGAGAAGCAGACTCCACCCAGCAGGGAGCCCGACACGGGGCTCAATCCTAGGAACCCGGGGTCATGACCTGAGCCGAAGGCAGATGCTTAACCCACTGAGCCACCCAGGTGTCCCCTCAAGGAAGCAATTAATAACTGAACAAATCATTCTGAAATATGAGTATTATATATATAAATATGTAGGTATTATATATATCGAGGCTCAGAGAGGTTAAACTACTCACTTGAGGACCCAGTCTGTTTTGTCCTGGATCTATCAGTCCCCAAAGCTCAAGGAAACACTCCTATGACTACCTCCTTCTCTGGTCTCAACATGAATCAATCACTTTACATGTTAGTAAGCATTTTTCATATTCACAGTTCTTTGTCAGCCCACAATCAGCCACTTCTGGAATTTACTCCAAGATTTCTGCAGTCTGGAGTGGATGTTTTACCTTCTTCCAGGATTATGTCTCTAACCCTAAACCCCCTGTCCTAGCTGGAGTGTTATCAGAGTCCAGGAAGCAGAGAATAGGGAAAAGCAAGGACTTTGGTACCAGATCAGCCTGTCTCTACTTGGCAGTTGACTTCCTGGGAGAATCTGGACTTCTTACTTGGCCTCATCTGTAAAATGGACATCAAAATACCTACCTTATAGAAATGAGATAGAGGTATGTGAGCACTTGGGAAAGGTTAGTCCTCTTCCTTCCACGTTGCTGAGAGCAAGGCCACACACAAAAGAAACTGCAGCATTTGTTTACAGAAGATTCTTAGTGATGTTTGTCAACCATAGGACTGGAACTGCCTTTTCTCTTGATCTTGGGCAAGTCTGTTCCCCTCTCTGAGCCTCAATTACCTGTCTTTTAAATGGAGAGAGTAATACCTAAATACCCACAAGAAGAACTGTCATTTACTGGATATTTACTATGTGTCAGATACTGCAGTGGTTTGTGGGTGTATTAGCATTTAATCATCCCAATAGGCTTATGAGTTAAGTGCTATTAATATCCCCCACATCCCAGAGGAAGACACTGAGGCCCAGAGAGGTAAAGTACTTTGTTTATGAGTCACCCAGCTGCTAAGCAGCAGAGCTGGGATGTGAATCCTGCTTTGCAATACTCTAGACTAGGATTTCTCAACCTATTGACGTTTTGAGAAAATTCTTTGTTGTGGTGGACAGTCCTGTGCATTATAGGATGTTTAGCAGCTTCTGTGGCCTCTACCCACTGGATGCCAGTAGTACCCATCTCCCAGTTGTGACAACAAAAATTGTCCCCAGATATTGCCAAATGTTCCCTGGCAAGCAAAATCACCCTTAATTAAAAACCACTTGTCTATACTCTAGAGTCCTAGACAATGTCTTTCCTCTGCAATGTGACCAAGCTAGGGAAGCTTCTTTCCCCACAAGAGTCAGTAAAGGAAATCACCTGCAGACAAGTACTACACTGATGATAATGCTGTTTCATATTTATTACAGCCCACTTCCACTTACAGAGTGCCTTCTCATACATTAGTTTATCTGAATATTCCAGGTGAGAGAATACATAGAAGTGTCTAGCACGGTGCCCAGTACTTATTAGGTATCATCTTGATTTTCTTTTATTGGCTAGATGATGGTTTCATGAGGTTAAGTGACAGTTCCAGGGTTACACAAGCTGGTAAGTGGGTATTGTCATTGGTCATGTCGATTAACCTGTTAACTATGGTTCTCAGCTTTTCTACTTTAATCCTGTCAAGAGTTTCTGCTTTCATTGGGTGGAACAAGGTAAATCAGAAGAGTTAGAATCTTTGTTTCCCAGAGTTGAAAGGATCTTAGAGGCTATTAGCTCATCTCCCTACTATATGGTGTTCAATCCAGGGAAGGGTTGCCAGATAAAATACAGGGTGGCTAGGTTAAAATTGAATTTCAGTACACAGCAAATACTTTTTTTAAAAGATTTAATTTATTGGGGTGCCTGGGTGGCTCAGTCATTAAGCGTCTGCCTTTGGCTCAGGTCATGATCCCAGGGTCCTGGGATCGAGCCCCGCATCAGGTTCCCTGTTCAGTGGGAAGCCTGCTTCTCCCTCTGCCTCTGCCTTTCCCCCTGCTTGTGCTCTCTCTCTCTCTCGCTGTCTCTCCTGCTCTCTGTCAAATAAATAAACTCTTTAAAAAAATTTATTTATTTGAGAGAGTGCAAAAGCAGGGGGAGTGGGAGAGGGAGAAGCAGGTTCCCCACTGAGCAGGGAGTCTGACTCGGGCCTCGATCCCAGGACCCCGAGATCATGACCTGAGCCAAAGACAGAAGCTTAACCGACTGAGCCACCCAGGTGCTCCAACAACAAATAATTTTTTAAAAGAAGTGTGCCCCATGTAAGCATCACTAGTACCAAAGACAATGGTGGCCCTGGCACTCCCTCCGGAGAATGATGAGCAGGGCTCGATTGGCCATGCGATCAGAGTGGAGCACTTATATTCTAAAGGATTAGAGGAAGGGGTCTTCTGACTGGGCTTTCCCATCTCACTGAGATGGGTCACCCCTTCTGTGGGAGGAGCCTATCTGATGCAGGGGCTCAGACATTCCTTGGGACATTCAGAAACACAGATGACGACAATGAGGTCAGTCAGTTGACAAATGCCTTTTGAACACCCACTCTGAGCCAAGCATTTCTTACACTCAAAGAATACAAGAGGGATAAGGCAATACCAATATAACAATATCAAGGAAGGTGAGAAAATTTTTTACCTGTGCAATGGGAGGAAGGAGTAGAGAATACTGCAAGAAATGGAGGACGATGAGGTACAAGGATTTGGAATGACAGATTAAGGAACTGAGCATTTACTCCAAGAAGAGGAATGGAGGACACATTGAGGCAGAGAGATGATATGCTCACATTTGCTTTTTGGAACATCATTTAGCTTGTGATGTGAAGGATGAATTGGAGGAGGGAGTTGGAACCAAGTTGATGAGCTGGAAGGATGGTAAGTCTTGAGTTAGGTTAATGGTAGCAGAAAGAAGGAGAGGGGAGAGATTTGAAAGATGTTAAGATATGGGGCTTTTCTTTCCTGCCCCCCAACTATTGGGGCTATTTGTTCTCCCCTTCTTCTATGTTAATGAAACTCCCAATTTTCATCTGGGCACATGGCCACACAAATAAAAACTTTATTTCTCAGTGATCCTTGTCAGAGTGGCTATTTGGTTAAGTTCTTCTGACCCGTAACTTAAAAGTATAGGGTTGAGGGGTGCCTGGGTGGCTCAGTTGGTTGAGTGTCCGACTCTTGGTTTCAGCTCAGGTCATCATCTCGGGGTGGTGGGATCGAGCCCCATGTCAGGTTCTGTGCTCAGCAAAGAGTCTGCTTGAGATTCTCTCTCTCCCTCTCTCTGCCCCGTCTCTGCTCACACACTCTCGGTAAATAGCATAACATAACATAACATAACATAACATAACATAACATAACATAACATAACATAACATAGCATAATATAAATACATAAAATCTTTTTTTTTAAAAAAGGTATAGGGTTGGGGTGGCCAGCTGTCTTGGATTGTGCAGATGATGGCAATATCCTAAGGATGGCAGAGCCATTAACCTGGCTAAAGGTCCAACTTTACATAGGATAAAAATAAACTTTGACTTTATTTGAGGATGTGTTTACTTTGGCTTCCTATTATAGCTGCCAAATCTCCATCCTAACATAAAAAGGTAAAAGCCACAGGTGAGAGCTAAGATGTAGGGACTAAAGGAGATGCGGGGAAGAGAGGAAGCTGCAGAGGTTTTTGTTATACCCAAGGCAGTGTTTCTTTTTTGAAATGTACCCTTTTGACCACCTGCAGTGTAATCTCTTAGGGTGGAGTCCACTTGGTGATTTATAGGGACGTAGGCCTTGGCAATCCCCTCCCTCAACTGCCAGGCTGGCCCTGCTAGAACTGGGATCTGCCAGGTCCGCCTGCCTTCTGCAGGGGTCTCCATAGTGATCTATCCTCCAGGCAGCCAGCAGAACAGGCTGCTTCTTCTATTGGTAGTTCAGTGTCTGCCTCTGCCCCAGAGTTTATTTCTGGCCTTCAGATTTGAGACTGAAGACAGGCTCTGTCATGCTAAGTCAGGTCACTGTCATTTTTTACCTGGATTACACAAGGCCCTGAATGATCTGGCCCGACTACCTCTCTCGCCCTTCACCTTATCACGTGGCTCCAGACAGCACTGGTACCATCCTATTGAGTATCTTCCTTCCTTAGGGCCTCCATCTACTTAGGAACTTCCCACTTCTTTCTCCTCTTTTTAAAAAATTTTTTATTTACTTTTTAAAAAGATTTTATTTATTTATTTGAGAGAGAGAGAGAGAGAACACAAGCAGGGGGAGTGGCAGGCAGAAGGAGAAGCAGACTGCCCGCTGAGCAAGGAACCTGATGTGGGACTCGATTCCAGGACCCTAAGATCATGACCTGAGCCAAAGGCAGATGCTTAACCAACTGAACCACCCAGGTGCCCCTCTTTCCCCTAACTCTTATTAAAATTTCAGCTCTTGGACACCTGGGTAGCTCAGTCATTTAAGCATCTGAGTTTGGCTCAGCAGGGAGTCTGCTTCTCCCTCTCCCTCTGCCCCACCCCACCTTGTGCACGCTCTCTCAATCAAATAAATAAATAAATAAAATCTTAAAAATAAATAAATAAAATAAAATTTCAGCTCTTGGCTTAAATGTCATTCCTCAGGGAGACCTCTGAACTCCAGGATAGCTCCAGTGTCAGCCTCCCTGTACTTCTTCCTGGTGCTTATCATAATTATGTAATAATTGCTGTAATTATTTGTTTAATGCATGTCTTTCCCACTAATGTTTGTCTTTCCCACTCTTCTCTAAGTGCCATGGCAGCTGAGGACACGCCTGTTTTGTTCACGGATTTATCCCCAGAACCTAGTACAGAACTTGACAAATAAACAGTGCTCAAGAAATATTTGTTGATGAATGAATGTCCCTTTCAACCATAACTTTCCAGGAAGCACCCTCATAGTCATACTCTCCACTCACCACACTCTAGCCCAGCTCAGAGAGGTAAATAAGCAATTAGAATGGACCTCCCTTTCTTGGAGGACCTGGGACCAGTTGATGAAGGAGAGGTCAGCCAAACACAAAGGCCTTTGTCATATCCACAGCCAGAAGTGACCCCTGTCCAAACTCCTACCTGGTGGTCTCTGGTTTGCTAATTTACTCTGAACTAATAGCAGATAGGTAAGGGATCAGTATAAGATTTAAGCAGATAACTAAAATATCGATTAATAATTAAGGCTTGGCAAATAGCTAAACTACTAAGTGCTGAGATAAAACCTGATAAATGAAGTATATTGCTTATAAATAAAGTGTTAGAAAATAACTAAACTGCTAGTAGAAAATAAAAGATTAACTACTCAAGTGTTAGGTGATTACCAAGGGATTAATTTAAACCTAAGTTGTTAGCAGATACTGGTTAGCCAATGACTAAGGTAACAGTTGATAAGAATTTAAACTGAGATTTTTTTTTCCTAGGGAACTCTTGCACATTAGAGGGGACATGGGAGCAGCAGAATGCTGATAAAGCGTAGGAATGAAGGCCTACTTGGGACTGCAAAATCCTCAGCTGGACTAAATTTCTGGGGGAAACTGTTTGCTCATCTTTGGTTTCTAGGTAGATTCTAATCAGGGACAGCATGGAGCTGGTGCTCAAAATGCTTACTTTAGAATTATATATGCTGAAGGCCAGGTGCTGTGCTAAGGAGAAAAAGGAGAACAGTTGCTTAAATAATAGCACAGTGAATGAATGGTGTGTGAAAGGAAAGGCTTTGGGGGGGTTTGGCAAAGGCTGAGTGGAAGCGAGAGAGGTATGTCAGGGAGACATGATGAGTTTAGTTCTGGACATGTTGAACTGAAATGTCTGTAGACATGCCCACTAGGCAGGTGAATATGAGTCCACTATAGATACAAGGTAGAGATTTGAGTGTCAGTAGGATGTAGATGGTGGGATGCCTGGATGGCTCAGTTGGTTAAGTGCCTGACTCGATTTTGGTTCAGGTCATGATCTCAGGGTTAAGGGACTGAGCCCCATGACAGGCTCTGCGCTCAGCTTGGAATCTGCTTGAGATTCTCTCTCCCTTTGCCCCTCTCCTGGCTAGCTCCAAATAAATAAATAAAAAAAATCTTTTTGTGGGAGAGGGAGAAGCAGGCTTCCCACCTAGTAGAGAGCCCGATGTGGGGCTCGATCCCAGGACCCTGGGATCATGACCCGAGCTGAAGGCAGACGCTTAACAACTGAGCCACCCAAGTACCCCAATAAATAAAATCTTTTTAAAAAATAGGGCACTGATGTTGGTCCAAACTATGAGGTACATTCAGATGGCTGCAGTAGAGCAGCACATGGAGTGAGAAGAAGGAAGACCAACAGGGAAGAAGAGGGCAGGAGGAAGAGACATCAACAGATATGAGAAGGAAGCAGCACTCAAAGAGAAAGGGGTAAAACCAAGAAAGATAGTAGAATGAAAGGGAAGAGAATGTGTCAGGGAGAAGAGTGCAGTCAGCAATGTCAGATGTGGCTGAGAGGTCAAGCAGGATAGGTCAGAGAGATGTCCATTGAGAATGTGGTTCTGAGGTGTCCATCACGAACATTCCTATGATTGCTGCATTTCATTGTATGTATGTGTGTGCACAGCATATGCAGAGCTGGAACCTGGAGCAGGGTGTGTAAGGGCGGGCTGGAGGCCACCATAGTGGGGCTTGTGGTCTGCTCACAGAGAGCCTTCATTTACTCTGGGTAGCTTTTGAGAGGGACCATTAAGGGACACTGCCAAGAACTAAGCACAGTCCTTTCATTGTCCAGTGGGAAAATGGAAGACAGCAGAGAGGCAACAGTTTGCTCAGTCTGAGTCAGGGGCACAGCCAGGACTTAAATCTGAGTCTCCCTTCTAGAAGAGTGACCTTGGGAGGAGTGGACATGAAATTCTTATTAGCTAATGAATTATCAGTGATTTTGCCCATCATCTCAGTTTTTAGCAGCCTCTTTTTATATTTCTATAAAAGTGAAATACATATTTTACATACAAAATTCAAACATTACAGAAATACTTAACAAAGACCGTGAAGGTCTCCTGTTATCCTCTCTTTCCCCTGACTCCCTCATTGACAACCACCATTAATACTTTGGTCTAGGGGTACCTGGGTGGCTCAACTGGTTAAGCATTAATGACCTCAGGGTCTTGGGATTGAGCCCTACATTAGCCCCACATCAGGCTCTGCACTCAGGGAGCAGGGGGTCTACCTGTCCCTCTGCCCCTCCCCACTCATACTTCCTCTCTCAGATAAATAAATAAAATCTTAAAAAAAGTTTGGTCTACATTCCTCTCTCTCCCTCTCACTTAATATTGGAAAATTTTGATAAAAATATTATACTTCTTTATACTGGATTTTTTAAAAAAATTTTTTATTTTTAAGTAATCTCTACACCCAACATGGGGTTCGAACTTACAACCCCAAGATCAAAAGTCACATGCTGTACAGACTGAGCAGCCAGGCACCCCTAGACCAGATTTTTGTGTGTGTGCATGTATTCATTCTGTTTTACAAGTTGCCCTTTTTTCACTTTTGGACAACTTTTTCTATGGTAGCATACAGAAATTCTAGTTCATTCGTTTTGGGGCCCCTGGCTGGCTCAGTCAGTAGACCGTGTGACTCTTAGTCTCAGGGTTGTGAGTTCAAGCCCCACGTTGGGTGTAGAGATTACTTAAAAATAAAATATTTTAAAAAATCTAATTCATTCATTTAATTTTAATTTTTTTTTTATTTAAAAAAATGTTAAGTAATCTCTACACCCAACGTGGGGCTCAAACTCAACCCTGAGACCAAGAGTCTCATGGTCTACTGACTGAGCCAGTCAGGTGCCCCTAATTCATTTTTTTTAATAACTGTATTAGTATACCATTTGGATTTGTACCACAATTCATTATCAGACCATATTGATGGATACAGGGTTGCATCCAATTTTCACTATAATGAACAATGTACCTACATATTATTGTACATATATATTTGCACAGTTTGGGAGACTTCTAGGATGAGAAATGATGGATCAAAGGACATGAACATTTAGTTTTGTTTTTTTTATTTATTTTTTTTGAAGATTTTATTTATTTGAGAGAGAGAGAGAATGAGAGACAGAAAGCACTAGAGGGAGGAGGGTCAGAGGGAGAAGCAGACTCCCCGCTGAGCAGGGAGCCCGATGCGGGACTGGATCCCGGGACTCCAGGATCATGACCTGAGCCGAAGGCAGTCGCTTAACCAACTGAGCCACTCAGGGGCCCGAACATTTAGTTTTAAAAGATACTGCCAAATCACCCTCTAAAAACTTGTGCCAGTTCATTGTCCCACCAACAGTTACTATGAATGCCCATTTCCTCACATCCTTACCAACTATGGGTATTATCATTTAAAAAAATCTTTCCAGGGACACCTGGGTGGCTCATTGGGTTAAGTGTCTGCCTTCAGCTCAGGTCCCACATCACGCTCCTTGCTCAGTGGGGAGCCTGCTTCTCCCTCTGCCTGCCGCTCCCCCTGCTTGTGCACTCTCTCTCTCTCAAATAAATAAATAAAATCTTTAAAAAAAAATCTTTCCAACTTTAATGAGGCTGAATATCTTCTCATATCCTTATTATCCATCTACATTATCCTATGAATTATCTATTCATATCCTTTGCCTATTTGTTTTTTGTTTTTTTTTTATAAGTTCTGTTTGGCTCCTTTTTAAAAATTTATTTCTTTATTTTTTTAAAGATTTTTATTTATTTATTTGACAGAGAGAGACACAGAGAGACAGGGAACACAAGCGGGGGTAGTGGGAGAGAGAGAAGCAGGCTTCCCACCGAGCAGGGAGCCCGATGCAGGGCTCGATCCCAGGACCCTGGGATCATGACCTGAGCCGAAGGCAGACGCTTCACGACTGAGCCACCCAGGTGCCCCTCGTTTGCCTATTTGTTATTACAGTGTACTTTTGGTCAGTAAATTGCTATTGGGCAATAATGATTGGCTTGATAAAAAAAATTAGGAAGTCTTTGTACCAAATTGCTAACAGTATTTATTTACCTCCAGGGAGTGAGATATAGAAAATAAGGGGGATATCTTCATTTTTATTTTATATCATCCTGTATTATTTTACAATCTATTTGCATTACTTTTGTAATTTAAAAATATAATACAGAGGACAACAATTACAACAACAAATAAATCTTTGGCCTGGATTCTCAATGGCTGGAAATTCATGTTGGGCACAAGTTTTTATTGATTACAAGTTATTTTTTGGTTTATATGCAAAAAAAAAAAAACAAACCCCAAAAAAACAAAACCATTTACTGAATGCCTCCTAGTGAGCTGGCACTGCACTAGGCACTTTCATAGAGCTTTCATCCTCATCCTCACAACAGCCCTGTGAGGTAGGAATTGGTCCCATTTTACAGAGTTCTTAGTAGGCAGGAGATTATTGTTTGATATACTTCTATTTGCCACATGCTTTCATGGGCTAGAGGTTCTTACTGGCTGGTGATTCATTGGTCAAGAGCTATCATTGGCCAGGAGTTCCTATAGGTTGTTCTAAAACTCAAACAATCAAAATACTAGAAATTTTCCCCCATAGGAGTGATAGGGTAGGTGGGATAAAAATGGAGGAAAGAGAGTCCATAGGCCCTCCCTCCAAGCACCATTGAGCACCACTGAGTTTGCTTTGGTCACCCATTCAAGGTGGAGGATGGGGGGCTGGGATGGGACAGTGGGAGAGGAGAGAAAGTGGTTATAAGTCTTCTCGCTTCTTCAGGATGAGTTTCCTCACGAGTGCTGTGATCTGGGGCCTGATCTCTTCCACCGACACAGTTGGGTCCCAAGCCCCTACTACCTTTCCATCTGGGGCCACTAGGTACTTCCAGAAGTTCCAGGTGGGCTCCTTCCCAGAAGTCTCTAGAGAAAAAGGAAGAAGGAGAGCAAAGTGTGCTTCCCTGTGTCCCCTCTCCTGGAATTCCACTACCAGTGTCCATCCTTCCCTTGAAGCAGTGGTTCTATTAGTTAGAATTAACTAGAGAACTTTCAAAAAAATCCTGATGCCCATGGGGCACCTGGGTGGCTCAGTCAGTTAAGCGTCTGCCTTCAGCTCAGGTCATGATCTCGGGGTCCTGGGATCAAGCCCCAAATTGGGCTCCCTGCGCAGCGGGGAGTCTGCTTCTCCCTCTCTCTCTCTGCCCCTCCCCCCACCTGTGCATGCACTCTTTCTCGTTGTCTCTCTCTTTTTTTTTAAAGATTTTATTTATTTATTTGAGAGAGAGAGAATGAGAGATAGAGAGCACCAGAGGGAAGAGGGTCAGAGGGAGAAGCAGACTCCCTGCTAAGCAGGGAGCCCAATGTGGAACTCGATCCCGGGACTCCAGGATCATAACCTGAGCCGAAGGCAGTCGCTTAACCAACTGAGCCACCCAGGCGCCCTGTCTCTTTCAAATAAATAAATAAAATCTTTAAAACAAAACAAAACAAAATAAAATAAAATCCTGATGTCCAGTCCACCCGCCAGTCTACTTAAATCAGAATCTCTGGTGTTAAGATTCAGGCGTCAGTATTATTTAAAAGCTCTCCAGGAGATGCCACTATGGCCGCAAGGTTGAGAACTACTGCTGTAGGATTCTGTGAAATGCTTGATAAAGCAGTATCAGGTCCTCCTTTCTTAATGATCTCAAACTTCTGAATAATCTACACCCTATTCTCAAATGCAATCTTAATGGTTTCCAAATGTTAGTCTGTGGACTGGTTGCATCTGAATCATGGTGGTGGTGGTATGGTGGGGGTGGTTAAAATAAACAGATTCTTGGGCCCTGATTCAGTAGGTCTCAGTCTAAACCACTTTTAAGAGCCCCCCAGTTGCTTCTAAAACAGTGTTAGGTTTGATCTATAACTACGGGAACTGGAAAGGTACTAATAAAAACACATGGAGAAAAAAAGCAAGCATTAGGATTGACCCATAGAGCAAAATTCAAGTCAGCCTCAGTAAGGGATCTTCTGTTTGCTACACTGTTGTTTTTCATTTACTCCTCCAGGTGAATGCGGGGGTGGTGGTGAGGGATATGAAGGCAGTCAGAAGCATAGAATAGAAGGCAAAATGGAGCCCCCAATGGAAGAGAAAGGCCCAAGAGAGGAAACAGGGCCATACTAACAAGCTTGGCCCATGACCCCATCTTGTGGTTCTTAGGCTCCTGGGGGTGCAGAAGGGATCTATTTCTGAAATATTAATATCTGGTATTTTTGGCTCTGAAGGTTTCCCTCTCATGGTCTACAAACTTGGCCCCTAACTTAGGACAGGAGATACCTGTCAGCCATCTCGGTCAGCCTTCTCCAGGCATGTGGCATCCCGTCTGTGCCTTGGTTTCCCTATCCTAAGTCCATAATTCACATTGACTAAATCTGAGGGCCCAGTCTCTCTTTTTTTTTAAAGATTTTATTTATTTATTTGAGAGAGAGAGAGCACATGAGAGGGGGGAGGGTCAGAGGGAGAAGCAGTCTCCCTGCTGAGCAGGGAGCCTGATGCAGGACTCGATCCAGGGACTACAGGATCATGACCTGAGCCGAAGGCAGTCGCTTAACCAACTGAGCCACCCAGGCGCCCGCCCAGTCTCCTTTTAAGAAACCCTGCGTATGAAAACAGGATCCCAGAGAAGTCTACAAGAGTAACTCTGAGGGAGAACCTCAAGGCAGCGCGGCAGGGTGGGGGTTAGTAATATTCTCGGGCAGGAATACATCTCAGCTCATCCTCAAAGATTAGTGCTGGAACAGACCAGGAGCCTACATGCAGGGATCTGGAAGGGGCCCCAGGTCACCCAGCCAGCCAGTGGCTTCTGCCTGCCCCAGGGAGCCATGACCTCAGTCAGCTATGGGAAGATGAGGGAAAGGATCAGGACTCACGGATCAGGTACTTGAAGGCAGGGTGGGCACCAGTGCCTGTGACTGCGACCTTGCTAAACATGGGAAAAGAAACACTGTAGGTGCGGCGGGCAAAGCTCTCGATCTCCTTGTTGGTATCAGGCTCCTGCTGGCCGAACTGGTTGCAGGGGAAGGCAAGCACATTGAAGTGGTGGGGCCCCAGGTCCCGTTGCAGCTGCTGCAAGGCTCGGTAGTGCTGGTCCGTGAAGCCGCACTCGCTAGCCACATTCACCACCAGGGACACCTGGTTGGCAAAAACAAAACCCAGACACATACACAACCCAGTGATTAGTCATGCACTTGTACATGACCTGACATGCCCACACGGTGACCACCCCCAACAATTAATGCTTTCTCATGTATACAAGGGCACAATGTATACATACATAAGCGTGCAACCCTCTCACAGATACATGAACACATGCATGCAGGCACTAATGAAATCAAACATGCAGGGGCTACAGATTATGTGTGCATACACATCCATGAACATTAATGAGAATAGGAATACAATATCTATAAATGGGGATGCATATGCCCCAAGATACAAAAATACATCAGCACACATCACACATGCCCACAAACACACACAACACATAGAGAGAGAGGTGCACACGCTGGTGAGCTCACATCACGAGGTAATGTAGGGGAGTAGAAAGGCAGATCTGGGTTCAATTTCTGGCTCAGTCAACTGGCACTCATCACTTTACATGGTCTCCCTTGTAATAAACCCACTGTGAACCCACTGAAGGCAGGAGCTATGTCTGCTTCACGCCTGGGCTTGACATATGGAAAAAAAAGCAGAAAGTGTGTGCTCAATGAGTAAGTTAATGTGCACACATTACACAGTCATCTGCACGGGTATATAGACAGACATGGGTTTTCTTCATAAAAGGACCCCACGGCAATCCATCCCATTTTGCCCCTCTCCCTCCAGCACACAAATATCACTTTCTTGAGTCACTAGACTAATCCTTAAATTTATTATCACCTTATAATAAATGCATTTATTTATAGCCTTTAGGTGATAAATACAAAGCTGGCTGATGGAACTCAATTATAATACTGCAATTAGAACTTTGGCACCAAGGCTGTTTTTAGCTTCTAGTTATACATTGTTAAAGAATTCTTAAATCTTACCCTGTGTCTGGGCAGCCCAGCCCCACCCCCTTGGCCACTTTTTTGGAAGAGCAGGGATTATACTAGCTGGCTCCGTAAAGAGGGCTACCTCCCAGAGGCAGCCTGGCACTGGACATGCACAGGCACAAACTGCTCAGGCTACACAGGGTTTCTCAACCTCAGCACTATGGACATTCTGGGCCAGATAATTCTTTATTATGCAGGGGCTGTCCTATTCATTGTAGGGAGTTTAGCATCATCCCTGGCCTCTACCCACTAGATGTCTAGTTTTGACAGTCAAAAATGTCTCCAAACATTGCTGTATGTCTCCTAGAGTAGTTGAGAACTACTTGGCTAGATGATGAGAACTGTTGAGTTACAACTCCCCTACCTGCCTCCACCAGATAAGAAAGGACCCATCCTATGGGGCCACAGGCCATTAGGACAGCCTCCCTCATTTGTGTCAGCATGTCATATTCTGCCTGTGGTGGTAAGAAACTAGGACCCTTAGCTCCCTTCCCTAGTTAGTGGTCTTCCTCTTCTCTGCTGGATCCCTGGGCAATGAGAACATTAAAGATTGCTTATTTTTAACCTACATCTTGTGCGTCTGCCCACTCTTTTGGAAGGAGGGAAATTCTGCTTCTAGTTCCATACCTGAAACCAAAAAGTTTATCCTTAAAGTGACCAAAACAAGGATAGACAGACACACCCAAATACAGTTAATTTACATATATATATAATCAAACATAGGTATAGACTCAGGTGTGTGCATAGAAGTAAACAAACCATTTGCACACATGATACACTCAGGCCCACATGTACGTAAGCTCACACCCTAGACAAGCACATTCGCAGGTGGTCACCTATTCACCCATACTCAACACTGGTCTAAATGACAGCCTTCCCATATAGCCTGAGGGCACAAACCATACAATCTTGCTCATGGCTTTGTCTCCAGGGTTGGACCCAGTGCCACACAGGTACTGGGAGCCAGTAAACCTTTTTCAATTTTTTAAAAAAGACTGTGGTAAAATACACATAATGAGCCAGTAATTATTTACAAGTGAATGAATGACTCTACTGTCTAAATGGTAGATCCATCTTGGGTTAACTCACAGAATCCTTTACAGCTTCCCTGGACTGACTATTCCTGGTTTCCGTTTAAACCTGGCAGTTAAGGGCTTGGGCTTTGGAGCTGGACTGCCTGGGTTCAAATTCTGACTCTATCTCTTAGTAGGTATGTGACTCTGTTTTTTTTGTTTGTTTCAATTTCTTTCGGATTGATTTCTTGGCTTCTCACTCCCATGCTTTTAAGGATTTACCAATGACCTAGAGTATTAAAACACTCAGAATTCTGAGATCACTTCTCTGGGTCATTTTTCTCCAAGATTTCTCTTCCTCACATTCTGAGTGTCTCATTACTTCTGAAAATAAATAGACTTTGTTTTATTTATGTCTTAGCACTTAGTACCACTGTACTAGGAATTACCTTGTTCATTTCTCTGTTCCTGTTTATTGTCTCTCTCTTTTCCATTTCATATAAGCTCTGGTAAAGTGGAAACTTAGTCTGTTTTGTTCACCACTGTATCCCAAGGACCGGCCTAGTACTTAGCATACAGTAGGTGCTCAATAATAATGAATGAATGAATAGCAGAGCTGGTCAAGTGCTAACCTGGGGCTCTCTGTCAAGCTGCACTAGAAGGAAGGAAAGACCTGACTGGGAATGGGCCCTACTCTTACAGGCTCTTTGTCCTCAGTCCTGGATGAATTTCTTGCTGGGGCCCACCAAACACAGGTATAGAGCATGCTACCAAGTGCTTCTGATGTAGGAAAATATTGAGGTTCGGTGCTGACAGCCAAGAAAGAATTCTTGAGATGTCTTTGGTGCAAAAAGGTACTTTTATTCAAGCAGGAGGACAGGACCCATGGGCAGAAAGCTGCTCTGGGGTCATGAGAAGTGGCTGATTATATACTTTCCAGTTGAGAGGGGGTTAGGGATAGCCCAAGCCTCCAGGGTAATTTGGAAACAAGGTTTCCAGGATCCCAAGGGGCTAGCCATTGTTGGGAAAAGGTCATTTATTACTGTTCAGTAAAAACTCAGTCATGAGACCCTTCAGATGTGTATCAGTGGGTCATTGGCTTGGAGGATGATTGCTAACATCTATCTTGGAGGGTAGAGATACAGGAAGTTTCCAAAGAAATTTTTATATGTTCAAGTAGATTCACAGGCTCCTGCGGGGTCAGGCTAAGATTGCCTTTTGTCCTTAGCAAAGTGTCAGCATCGAGGCAAGCTGAACTCCTAGAAAAAGGTCACTCTACCTGTTTCAAGACTTGTCGATGGGCTGTAGGCAGTAAGGAAATTTAATTTTTTCTTTTGCCTTTGTTTCCCACATCCCTCCCACACTGTCATCTCATTTGAAATTCACAACACCTTGAGGGACAATCCATACAAGGAATATTGCCTCCAGGACCCCCAGTGTAACTGGGCACTGTAAGGCTGAGAAAGTGCTTTCTTCACGAAAGACTTCCTCCCAGGAGAAGAATGCTGATAGCCATTTTTGTGTGGTCCTTCCAAATCTGGATGCTGTACCTATGTGTCCTTTACCAACTCCCCACCTTTCCCACACCAAGGCCCTACCTAGGTTCATCTTTTTTTCTTTTAGTCTCAGGTCCATCTTGAGAAATGGACTTTGAGCGCTCTTCATTACACACAGGGCGGTATCTAGGCCTCTGAATATAGTGTTCAAGGCCCCTCGGGCTGTCCTTACTCACTTCAGCCTCATCTTCTACCACTAAGCCTCATGCTTTAAACTCCTGCAAGCAGAATGCTTGAAGCCCCCACATCCCTCCTCCATCCTTCTTGCTGTTTGCTTCTGATCTTTGGTATGAACAGTTCTTTGCCTGGAATGCTCTTCTTGGTCTTGCCAAAACTCACTCTTGTTTCAAAGACTCACCCAGGCACATTTTCTCTCTGAGTCCTCTCTGAGCTGAGATTCCTTCTTGATAAGGAGACAGCAGTTAGCCTGGGTGACTCTTACAGCTCAGCCCCCGCTGCCATCTTAGGAGTTTGCCTAGAGAAGCCCACAGATGGATGGGTGATTCTCCTCCAGGCTCTGTGCTTTCTAGAGCTGTGTGACCCTATGCAAATACCTTCCTTTTCTCTAGTGTCCCATCTAAAGGAAGATCTGTGTACGGTCCCCGTGCATCTGAACTGATAACTCCCCCTGCACTGCACATGCATTTTCACAATGCTCACATTGAACTCAATCATCAGCAACAATCCCAGCTCCCGGACGCGGAAACTAGGGGTGGGAGAGACAAAGGCGGCAGGACGCTAGGGCTTCTTTTCGACCCGTGCGTGACAAAGGCTGGGCCGAGGCGAGCAGCCTCTGGGAGAGGTCAGGACTCCAAAGCGCAAAGTCGCTGGGAGGGAAATCGGCGTCGGCTGGGGGAGTCTCGGGTTTCACGGCGCGCCGGGGGCCCTGCCACGTCGTCGCGGGACAGACCCAGCGCAGGATCTGGGGGCGCCGCACCCCGTGGGAAATGCCTGGGATGGTGGGAGCCAGGGCAGGGCTGCGGAGCCCCGTCGGAGCCACACCCGCAGGGTCGCGGGCCGCAGGGTTCGAGCACCAGGCCCTGTCGGGGCGGCGCTGAGGCCCCGCGGGCGGACACTCACCGAGCCGCGGTACTTCTCCAGTGACACCAACTTGCCCCGGATGTTGACCGCCTTGAAGTCGTAGAAGTCCTGCTCCCGCTGCGCGCAGGCCGCGGCCGACAGGAGCAGCCACGCCGCCACCACTGCAGCCACCATGACTGGCTCCCGAGCTGGCGGCGCTGCGAGGGCAAAATCGAGGCGGGGGGATCCAGCGTGGGGGGCGGGCGGAGGCGGCTCCGGCGCCGGGCGGCTGGGGCGGCTGGACGCGCCCCCTCGCCTTCTGCCCCGCTGGCGCTGGAGCACCGGGCTCTGGACCTCAGTCTCCCCGGCTGCACAGCGGGAGTGTCCGACTGCGTGCCGGTTCCCCGACCCCAGAGTCATGGTTTGGGGATTCTGACCAGAGACCATTCCGAGCAGTTGCAGTGAGGCTCCGTCTCGTTGCAGGATGCGGCGACTTGGTAGGGAAAGGAAGGTGAAAAACTGGATCTGAGAGCTCGGCTTTTAATGAGCTCAGGGGCCTTAAGCTGGTCACGCTACTTCTCTGGGGTTCAGCTTCTCCCTCTGTTCAGTGGAGCTAGCTAGCCTCCCTTGCTGACGCACCCGGACAATATAGAATGGGAGTAATAGAAAAATGGAGGTGAAACTGACGGGAGAAAAAGAAACAAAGGCCAGACTTTGCTGCTGCTGGGGGTCTGCAGGCAGAAACCCTGAGGCTTACAGATTGTAACACTCCTACAGCTCTCTCAAGGACTTCCTTTATTGCTTTACCGTTACAGCTTTGCTCTTATTAGTGTCACTTTCCCCAATAGCTGTAAACACTCCCCAAGATATATTTGCAATTACCTCCTGAGCATATGGCCCACTGATAGACATCTGAAGGGTCTCATGACTGATGTTTTACTAGGCAGTAGTAAATAAACTTATCTTAGCAGCAGCTAGCCCCCTCAAGGTCCTGAAAGCTTTACTTCCAAATTCCTTAGAGACTGTCGCCATCCTTAACCCCCACTAACTAAAAAGGGTATCATCAGTCACTCCTCACAACCCCAGTGCAGCTCTTTCTGTCCACAGGTCCTGTCCCCATGCCTTAATAAAACCACCTTTTTGCACCGAAAACGTCTCAAGAATTCTTTCTTGACTGTTTGCTCCTGGTCCATCTCTCTTCAAAATGCTTTGTCAGCTGAATGGTGCCTACAAACTTTAGGTGAATGAATATATGTTCCCTGAAGGGGATGGCACAGAGAAAGGGAAGAGAAGACAGAGGCCCTGTTGCAGGTTGGGTTTTGGGGAAGCAGATTCTGAGACGGAGGTTACTGTGCAGGAATTTATGAGGGCTCACCCTTGGAATCAACACCTGTGGAAGGGAGGGAGGGAACAGGAGTGGGCCCAAGTTCGGAGCTCCTTTGCAGGCCTGAGGACAGTCTTGGCTGACCCCATGCAGACTCTGGAGCTAGAATGGCCCATCAGAATAGGCCCCAGATAAGCTAAAATGGCCAGGCCAGGACTTTATATCCCTGCATCACCAGTAGCTGGATGTGGGGCCACCTGGGAAGGGCGTGACAGGAGCCAAGGTGACTCTGTCCCTGGAGGGGCTAACAGTCAAAGGTTTTCCACTGACAGCCCTCCCAGCAGTTGGTGTCTCAGCTCTTAACTGCTGGGGAATCTGAGCAGCACGTCACAGTGTCTCCCATACTCAGAAAACCCTTACCGAGCCCCACAAAGTGCCCAGCACGGTGCTGGGTGCTGATGCTGTCCTAGCTCTTTGGGAGCTCACAGGCTGCTGTGAGAGTGTAGCCGGGGCACAGGGGTGCAAGAGCACCTGGCTCCAGGGGCCCCAAACAGACCAAGTTGGGCCACTTGTTACTGACAAAATCCAAAGGCAAAGAGATGAGTGGTGGTGAAACGAGAAAGGAGTTTATTTCAGGAAGGCCAACACCGGGAAGACAGAGGACTAGAGTCTCGAAGACGGTCTCCAAAGTGCCAAAAGTACTTCCAGATTTATATATGGAAAATGTGGGGCAAAAGTGGGTGGGTACATGCAGGTAGGAAGTGGCAGTCAAATTGATCGTTGTCTTGGAGTCAGTCATGGTCAGGGTCTTGCTGGCTCGTGGCAGTCCTGATCGCTTGAAGGGGTGGCTTGGGTTCCTTTGCCTGGAAGGTTTCCATCTGAGCCAGGAGACAAACTGGAAAAAAGAACCCAACTGGAAAATTCGAGGTCAAAATGGAGGCAGCCGAAGTCCTCTTTCATGAGAAACCAGGTAAACTGGAGATTTGATGTAATGTGGTAAGGGCTAAGCACTCCTACAGCCACTCAACAAACACTTATTGAGTACCTGGTCTATGCCAGGTTCTGCTCTAGGTGCCTCTTAGGCAGTGATGAACAAGACAGCATGGTCCCTACCCAGGGGGAGACAGGTATTAACTAATTCATAAATAGGTCTATAATTACTACTGTGTTAAGTACCACCTAAACTAGCCTGGTGGGGGAAGCGGAGTCAGGCAAGGAGGGCTTCCCAGAGGAAAGAAAGTTTGAGCCGCACTCTGAAGAATAAGTAGAAAGTAGCCAGTTGAAGCAAGGAAGCAAGTGCAAAGGTCCTGAGGGAGAGAGAAACACGGTGCATTGAGAAGCAAAGAAGGCTAGTCTGGCTGGAGCAGAGAGAGCAAAGGGTGAGAGAGGAAGGTACTGTGGCAGGTAAGGGTGAGGTCACATAGTACCGGGTAGGCCACAATAAAGGGTATGGTCTTTAAGCCAAGAAATGAGGGTGATTGGTTATTTATTTATTGTTATTTATTTATCTTTTTTTTCCTTTTAGAAGGGGAGAGAGGAGGGGCAGAGGGAGAGAAAGAATCTTAAGCAAGCTCCACACCCAGCATGGGTCTTGAACTCATGACCCTGAGATCAGGACCTGAGCTGAAATCAAGAGTCAGCGCTTAGCTGACTGAGCCACCCAGGTGCCCACTGTTGTTATTTAAAGCAGGGGTGTCGGGCGCCTGGGTGGCTTAGTTGGTTAGGCGACTGCCTTCGGCTCAGGTCATGATCCCGGAGTCCTGGGATCGAGTCCCACATCAGGCTCCCTGCTTAGCAAGGAGCCTGCTTCTCCCTCTGACCCTCCCCCCTCTCATGTACTCTCTCTCTCTCATTCTCGCTCTCTCAAATAAATAAATAATCTTTAAAAAAAAAAAAAGCAGGGGTGTCTAAGGATGTAGAAAGATCCCTCTGGATGTTTCAAAGAGAGTGGATAGAAACAGGAAAGAGCACATGTGTTCTAGGCACTGAGGTAAAGGAAACTCTGGGTTTTTAAGGCCTAGAGGCAGTTGCTAACTTAGTAGTCAGGAAAGTCTTCCTGGAGGTGGTAACACTAGAATCATGTCTTCAAAGAGGAGTGGGAATTCTCCATTTTGGGGAAGGAGAGGGCAAAATGTCAGCCTGAGAGAGCAGGGTCTGTGAAGGCACAGAGTCTTCACAAGAGTCTGCTTGGCTGTTGGGATGAGAAGGGTAGAGGGTAGGTGAGATTGGCGTGGTCATAAGGGGCCAGACGGAGAAGGGTCTTAAGTGCCAAGCCAAGGAGCTTGGACTTCACTCTGTGCTGTGACAGGCGAAGTTTTGGAGGGTGGGCACAAGATCACATAGTTAATGAAACTCAAATCCAGGCCTTCAAATTCAGAACATGGACACTTTCTGAACTGCCAAGGTGGCCTCTCTCTTCAAGAGCAGACAACATTATCAAGGAGAGGAGGAAAAGGAGAAAAGGTGCTCCTGGCAAGAGCCAAGACAGAAATAAGGTGCTCCTGCCATTCCCACTCCCTCCCCCACCTCCACCGTGGGAGCCTCGGGCCTGTGATGCTTCTATGGTATTAAATGGCTCCTGCTTTGCTCTGCCCCATGAAGATGTTGATCTCCCTTCCTGCCATCTGTCCCTTTCACTCAGCCTGTCCCTGGATGGCCCAATAACCATGAGTTCTCAAATTCTGCTCCATACAACTTAGAGTTTTGCAAGCTTGGCCAAGCTATTTCCTGTTAAAATCCAGATGGGAAGGCATTTCTACTAAGCAGGAAAAAAAAAATAGTGATGATGTTTCTCACTTAAATTTCTCTTCTGGGGCCTATCCTCCTCCCCTATTCATGTTTGGGAACCCAGCTCAGATATCACCCTCCTCTGGTACTACACTTAATCACTCTCTCTTCTCTGATGCCTTTGGAGCTAGTACATTTTCCTCTTGGTGGGCTGGTGATAATATTGTGTAGCTGTCTGTTTCCATGGCTATCTTCCCCATCAGCCATTGAGGCAGGCTGGACCATATCAGAATCATCATTGTCCCCCTGGCATACACTAGCTACTCAGTAAATATATTTATTTTTCTTAAACCTTCTGGTGACTTTTATTACTTGTCTATGCTAGAATCTGATATGAGATGCTATTGATTTTAGCTATCAGTGTATTTTCAGTTTATTCTCAGTCCACTATGAGTTTTTTGTGTTTCTGAAAGAGCACAGTTATTTCCAGGTGGTGTATCTATATAAGTGGGAGACCCACGGGCACACACAAATGCACACACAGTTAGCAGAGTGCCTGAAAGGGTAAGGGACTCACTCCTGGATATCCTGTACTCCTCTTCCCAATAATAAGCTCAAAGAAGCTTTTTGTGGGTATTTAGAATACTCATTAATGTTTTGTTCATTCATCAAATTATTGATCACCTACTATCTACAAAACACATTTTTTTTCAAGATTGTATTTATTTATTTGACAGAGAGAGAGTGAGAGAGCACAAGCAGGGGGAGCAGCAGAGGGAGAGGGAGAAGCAGATTCCCGACTGAGCAGGGAGCCCGATGCAGGGCTTGATCCCAGGACCCTGGGATCATGACCTGAGCTGAAGTCAGACATTTAACCGACTGAACCACCCAGGCACCCCAACAAAACACATTTTAGGGATTAGGAATATAGTAGTTAATAGGACAGACCAAAAAAAAAAAGAGACAATAGTTCTTTTTTTTTTAAGATTTATTTATTATTTATTTTGAGAGAGTGAGAATGAGAGAGAGAGAGAGTACATGAGAGGGGGAGGGTCAGAGGGAGAAGCAGACTCCCTGCTCGATCCCGGGACTCCAGGATCATGGCCTGAGCCGAAGGCAGCCGCTCAACCAACTGAGCCACCCAGGCGCCCAAGACAATAGTTCTTGAACTTACATTCTTGTAGGGGGAAAAAGACTAATAACGAAAATGTATAATATGAAGCATATAGTACATTAGATGGTGGTAACTGGGGAGAGGGATAGAGAATGTGGCGGTGAAGGGAGGGCGGGGGAGTGGGAGGGATTTCGCAACTTTAATTCAAATGATCAGGAGGCCTCACTGAGAAAGTGGCATTTGAGCAAAGACCTGAAGAAAGAGAGCAAACAATGGGGAGAACTAGTAGAAGAGCGACATTCCAGATAGAGGAAATAGCAAGTCCACAGGCCCTGTGGCAGGAGCATGCAGGTGTGTCTGGAGAACAGCAGAGGGGCTAGTGTGGCTGGAGTGGAACGGATGAGGGGAAGAGTAGCAGGGGATGACGCTAGAGAGGTAATGGGATGGGAGCAGGCCAATACTGTAGGGCCTTACAAGCCATTGTAAAGACACTGGCTTGGGATCTGAGATGTTAAGTCTAATTTAAAGAGTTTTAAGCAGGTGGGGTGCCTGGGTGGCTCAGTCCATTGAGCATCCGACTCTTGATTTTGGCTCAGGTCATGATTTCAGAGTCGTGGTGATGTAGTTTTTGAATGTTGGTGAGGTCCGGAGCCAATGGCCAAGAAAGAATTCTTGAGACATCTTTGGTGCAAAAAAGGTGGTTTTATTAAAAACCCGGGACAGGACTCAGTGGGCAGAAAAAGCTGCTGCCCTGGGATTCTGAGGATTGACTAATTACACACAGGGAAAAGGGAGGTTTTCAAAAGAACTTTTGTGGCTCAGATGGTTAAGCCTCTACCTTCCACTCGGGTCATAATCCCAGGGTCCTGGGATCGAGCCCACATCAGGCTCCCTGCTCAGCAGGAAGCCTGCTTCTCCCTCTCCCTCCTCTACTGTCCACCCTGCTTGTGCTCTCTCCCTCTCTCTGTCAAATAAATAAATAAAATTAAAAAAAAAAAGAACTTTTGTATGCTAAAGAGGACCTACAAAATACTAGAGGCCTTGTCATTGTCAAGTTAAGGTGGTTTTTCCCTCTAGTAAAGCATTAACATTAAGATAGTTGGGAGTTTCCTTCTGGAAGTTCGGTTATTGGTAACAATGCTTATTTTCTTGTAAATCCCTAAGACGTTTGTAAATGAGGGAGACTCCTGGTTTACTGGACTGTGATCTCTATCAGTTAACCATTTGTTTTTCCTTCCCTTAGCTTTAGGGCAGCCAGGAGTGCCTGAGGAATGTCACGTATAGCCCCCCTGGGAGTGGGGGGATTGCGGAGTGTCAGCTGTGTTTTGCCCTCAGCTTGCCTTCTGCTCCCTCATCAAGTGGGACTGAGCCCAGCACGGAGCTCTGTGCTCGGCTTGGAGTCCGCTTGTCCCTCTCCCTCTGCTCCTGCCCCGCTCGTGCTTTCTCTCTAGCGCGTGTGCGGGCACATGGGTGCACGCGGTTTCTCACTCTCAAATAAATAAGTAAAGTCTTTAAAAAAAATGAAAAAAGAAAAAAAAGAATTTTAAGCAGGGGAATGGCATTTCTAATTCATATTTTAACAGAATCACTCTGACTGCAGCACTGAAGTAAGGAGGCCAGTCAGGAGGCTATTGCAATAATCCATGTGAAGGAAAACTCAGGCTTAGACTAAAGTGATGGCAGTGGAGGTGGTGCAGAGTGGTCAGATTCTAAATATATTTTGAAAGTGGAGGCAAAAGGATTTCCTGATAGTTCGATGTAGGGTATGAAAGAAAGAGAAGAGTCGTGGATGGCTTTTTAAGGTTTTGCCCAGAGCAACTGGAAAAATTAAGTTTTGCCATTAATTGAGATGAAGATGCCTACAGTGGCAACTGGTTTGGGATGGAAAATCAAGAGCTCAGTTCTGGAGTTGCTTCTTAGTAGTGGTATGCTGGTAAATGTTTGACAACTGGTTCTCCAAGAAAAAAGGTGTGTGTGTGTGTGTGTGTGTGTGTGTGTATGCCTATATAAATTTATTATAAATGGACATATAGCACACAATTCACAAATAATAAAATTAGTAGTTCTCCATCTGTGGGAGATAGGTTCCAAGACCCACAGCAGATGTCTGAATCCAAGGGTAGTACTGAACCCTATATAAAACTATGTTTTGGGGGGCACCTGGGTAGCTCAGTTGGTTAAACGGCTGCCTTCGGCTCAGATCATGACCCTGGGGTCCTGGGATCGAGCCCCACATCCGGCTCCCTGCTCAGCGGAGAGCCTGCTTCTCCCTCTCCCTCTGCCTGCCACTCTGCCTGCTTGTGCTCTCTCTCTGTCAAATAAAGAAAATCTTTAAAAACAAAAAACTATGCTTTGGTATGCCTGGGTGGCTCAGCTGTTTAAGCGTCTGAATCTTGATTTCGGCTCAGGTCATGATCTCAGGGTCATGGGATTGAGCCATGTTAGACTCCATGCTCAGTGGGGAGTCAGCTTCTCTTCCTTTCCCTCTGCCCCCCTAAAAAAACAAAACAAAATGTTTTTTCCTATACATACATACCTGAGTTTAATTTATAAATAGGCGCAGTAAGAGATTAACAAGTACAAATAATAAAATAGAACAATTATAACAATATAGTATAAAAGTTGTGGACTCTGACCCCGGCTCCGCCCTCGAGCGAGGAGGTTGTGGCGTCGGCTGGTTCCAGGCATTTCGAGCTCCAGACAGGATGATCGAGGTTGTTTGCAACACCCGTCTAGGGAAGAAGGTCCGCGTTAAGTGCAACACTGATGACACCATCGGGGACCTTAAGAAGCTGATCGCAGCCCAAACTGGCACCTGTGGGAACAAGATCATCCTGAAGAAGTGGTACACGATTTTTAAGGACCATGTGTCTCTGGGGGACTATGAAATCCATGATGGGATGAACCTGGAGCTTTATTACCAATAGAGCAGAATTCCTTCCCCCTGTCAAGTCCCCTGCCTTACCCTCCCCTCTCCTCTTCCCTTCTTCCCCCATCCCTTCCTCTCCCACCCTCACCCCCACACTGGTATGGATGCTTGTTTTTAAAAACTCATGTTAATAAAATCTTAGAAGTTGCAAAAAAAAAAAAAAGGTGCGTGAATGTGGTCCTCTCAAAACATCTTGTACTGTATTTGTAGTCAGGTGCAAGGGTGCAAGAGCACCTGGCTCCAGGGGTCCCAAACAGACTGAGTTTGGCCACTTGTTGCTGACAAAATCCAAAGGCAGAGAGATGAATGGTGGTCAAACAAGAAAGGAGTTTATTTCAGAGAGGCCAACACCGGGAAGACAGCGGACTAGTTTGTCTCAAAGCCTGTCTTCGAAGTGTTGAAAATACCTAAAGGTTTCTATAAGGAAAATGTGGGACGGTGTGGGTGGGTACATGCAGGTGCACAATAAAGGTCAGGTTGATCATTATCTTGAGGTCAATCACCGGCAGGATCTTGCTGGCTCAGGGCAGTTCTCATTGCTTGAGGGGGTAGTTTGGGCTCCCATCAGGGGATGCTTTGCCCGCTGGGTCTTTTGCCTGAGTTAAGAGATGAGTGGGAAAGAGGAACTTCATCAGTGTGAAAGCACAGACTAAGGTCGCAATGCAGGTAGTTGACATCCTCTTTTATATTCACCCTTCTTGTGATGATGTGAGATAATAAAATGCCTATATGATGAGAGGAAGTGGGGCGAATGACTAGGCATTTATGATGTAGTGTTAGGTGACTATTGACCTCCTGATGGTACATCAGAAGGACTTTTTCCAGACTACAGTTGACCTGGATAAGTGATACTGCAGAAGGCAAAGCCTCAGGCAAGGGACGACTTTATATAATTCTCCTTATCATAAATTCCATATGGCCAATTTATTCTCACAGAATGCCTTCATTAATTTTTGCCAAACTTGTTTGTTTGCTTGTTTATTTTTTTTAATGAATTTTTAAAGCTATTTATTTAAGGAATCTCTACACCCAACATGGGGCTCGGATTCACGACCCCAAGATCAAGAATCTTGTGCTCTACAGACTGAGCCAGCCAGGCACCACGATTTTTGCCAAATTTGTATCTATAGCCAACTAATGGTTGCAATTGCCGAACAAGTATTGTTCCAAGGTTCAGCCATAAAAAAGAATGAAATCTTGCCATTTGCAATGGCATGTAATGAAAATGACCTCTTGAGTAGTATGCTAAGCAAAATAAGTCAGTCAGAGAAAGACTAATACCATATGATTTCACTCAAATGTACAATTAAAAAAAAAAAGGGACAACCCAAAAAGCTGACTCTTAACTATAGAGAACAAACAGATGGTCACCAGAGGGGAGGTGAGTGGGCAAAGGGGTGAAATAGGGAAGGGGATTAAGAGTATACTTACAGTGATGAGCACTGAGGAACATATAGAATTGGTGAATCACTATATTGTACACCTGAAACTGATATAACATTGTATGTTAACTATAGTAGAGTTAAATTAAAATTTAAAAGTATAGTTCTAAGGTGAATATTGGTTGATATTTGCTTACATTAATAGTAGGATGAAAGTAGGTATGCCTGGGTGGATTAGTTGATTGGGCGTCCTACTCTTGGCTTTGGCTCAGGTCATGGTCTTGGGGCCATGGGATGAAGCCCTGTCAGGCTCCTTACTTGGCACTGAGTATTCTTGGGATTCTCTCTCTCTCTCTCTCTCTGCTCCTCTCCCCACTTGCTCTCTCTCTTTCTCTCTCTCTCAAATAAATAAATAGAAAAAAATAAAATCTTTAAAATAGTAAGATGAAAGTGAAACAACAAAGACTTATGTTGGAACTTCACTAGTCAATGACACAAACTACTGCTTTGTTGACTCAGATAGTTGTTTTCCAACCCTGGAAGAATAGTTCCTCAAATTTTTTATGTTACTTACAGTGTAATAGCTACAGACACAATGCAATCTAAATTTAATCTGCATTATTAATATTTTTTACATTACTTTCTTAGGTATAGGCGATCAACAAAATAACAAGTCAAACTCTGATTGGTAGCATTTGCCAATTTCTGCAGCATAATACTCTCACCATGGCTGGTTTCAGAGCTACCAACATGGTGTCACTGAATGTGGAGTTAAGAAGAGATGTGAGAATAGCACACCATTAAATAGTATTTCCATAATACAGAGAGAATAGATGTAAATAACACCAAGAGCATAGGAAATAATAAAATATAGGAAAGTGATGAGTTTTGGGGTGCCTGAGTGGCTCAGTTGGTTGAGCATCTGACTTCAGCTCCAGTCATGATGTCGGGGTCCAGGGATCAGGCCCTGCATTGTGCTCCCCACTGGGTAAGGAGTCTGTTTCTCCCTCTCCCTCTGCCCCTCCCCCTGCTTGTGCTTTGTCTCTCAAATAAATAAATGAAATCTTAAAAAAAAAGTGATGAGTTTTGAACATTACCTTTGTTTTTAATAGAATTTATTTAATTTTAAATTTATATAATTTAATTTTTAGTAATGGCTGTGTTTAACAAGAGGCTGGAAAATTCCTGAAAATGTAACACTTGGCTCTTGGAGCCTGGTCCAGACACCACTCCTTTCTCTATTTAGAAAGGTTGGGTATCTGAGTCTGGACTTGGAGGAGAAGTCCAAGTCAGATATGTAAATTTGGAAGTGGACAGCATATGGAGTATTTAAAGCCATGATACTGGATGATGATGGAGCGTTGGTGTAGATAGACAAGAGAACCAAGAACAGTTCTTGGGACTACAACATTCAGCATCAGGGAGATGAAGACATCAGGGAAATGAGAGACTTAAAAGAGTAGCTAGAGGAAGAACAAGAACCCATAGATTGCAGTATCATGGAGGCCAAGCGACAGATTTGTCTCAAGAAGGAGTTATTTTTTATTTATTTTTTGTATTTTGTTTTTTTTAATTTTTTAAATTCTTAATTTTTTTGTTTGCTTGTTTTACCAAGAAGGAGTTATTAACAAGTCAAATGCTGCTGATAGTGAGACTAGGACTGAGAACTGAACAGTGGATTTATCAATTTGTCCTTAGCCAATAAAGAGAATCAAACAAACAAAAATACAATATTTTCATGCCTTTTTGCCATTACTCATCCTGCTCCCTCTGCCATTTTTTCCCCCTTCCTTATCCTTACAGCAAGCTCCCATCCTGCTTCCAGGCTTTATCCGTCAGTCTCAATAGGAAACAGATGAGACACTCAGATTAGGACAATTAGACAAAGGTTTATTTACAAAGGGACTAATTTCAAACATGTGGGGGGGGTATAGAGGAAGACCAGGGAGAGTTCAGGAACCTAATGTGAGCTGTTAACGCCCCTTGACCTGAAGGAGTGGTGGGAGGGAGGAGAGATTACAGAAACTGGAAGAGCCCTGTTCATCAAGCCAATGTGAAAGGGACAGTTACCTTCAAAGAAGGTTCACAGCCAGCTCAAGGGAAACCTGCAGGAAGTACCCCGGGAATTAATTACTCAGCCCTCACATTCCTCCGTCTCACCAATCCCCTGCAAGGGTGTTGGCGCATACCTAAGTGGAAGCCAGGGAGCAAAGGAGCCAAATGACTTAGTCTGCACAGGTTCATTGTACTGGGCAGACAGTGAATGGGCAGTGAATCTAAGGAGCCAAACAACCAAAAAAAAAAAAGACCCAAACAGAAGGTATCCAGCACACAAACCCAACTCCAAAAACAACTTCTAAGGTTTTTCTCAACATCTTTTATTTTATTTTTGGGTAGTCTTTACACCCAGTGTGGGGCTCACCCCTCTCAATAACTTTAGGTAGCTAGGTGTGCCTATTCTAAGCTTCCCTTTAACGTAGTACTTACGCTGTATTGCCATGATCCTCAATCCTGGCTGCACCTTAGAATCGCCAGGGAGCTTTAAAAAAATACTGACGTCCAGTCCCATTCCAGACCAGTTGAATCAGAAAGTCTGGGAATAGATCCTCAACGTTAGTGCTTTTTAAAAATCCTCCAGGTGATTCTAAGGTGCAGCCAGGACCGAGAACCACTGCTGTGTTGTCACTGCCTACCTACCTGTGTTTCCTTGAGGAGTGTCTGAGTGTTTTGAGGGTAAGATCATGTCTTTAACACGCAGCATGGAACTTGATACAGGGCAGGTGCTCAGGACATGAAATTTCACGTTACAGAGTATGATGACTTCACATTTTGTGTAATTTTGTTAGGATTGTGGTATTATCTGTCACCTAGGGCATTGTTTTCAAACTGCAAGTTGCAACCCATTAGTAGGTCATAGAATCAATTTAGTGGCTCAGACCAGTATAAGGGGAAAAAAAAAAGACTTGAATAGAAATATCAGAGTAGGTCCCATAGAGTAAGGGTTATGTAGTATTGTGAAACAGGTATGATCCAGATTACAACATAGACTATGTTTCTACTGTGGCTTGCATTCACAATGTTTGAAATCCACTGACCTAGGACAAGTAATCTAACTCTCTGTGTTTCTGTTTCCCTATCTTTTAAAAAAGGGGATAATAACAGTACCTCCTACTTAATGGGATTGTAAAGAAGATTAAATGAAATAATACATGTAAAGTGCTTGGTGTCTAGCACAGTAAATAATCAATAGTAGCTGTTTTATTGTTCAACAAAAACACTTTTTTTAAAGATTTTATTTATTTATTTGAGAGAGAGAATGAGAGAGAGAGAGAGAGAACATGAGAGGGGGGAGGGTCAGAGGAAGAAGCAGACTCCCCGCTGAGCAGGGAGTCCGATGTGGGACTCGATCCCGGGACTCCAGGATCATGACCTGAGCCGAAGGCAGTTGCTTAACCAACTGAGCCACCCAGGCGCCCAACAAAAACACTTTTTAAAAGCAGAATATAAAATTGTATTTATCCTGCAATTACTGCTGTATAATATTAGGCATACAGATAAATAAGAGTTTTTGTTTTAGATCAGTTATCATTGGTAAATCCTATGGCAGTAAATAACCTTTTACAAACAGGAAGCTATGTACCCAACCTCTTTCCTTTTTTTGAGGTCAGGAATGTTGTGGGGCCTGATTGGGGTGGTGGAAGTGCTGCCTTAGATTCTGAGGCTATGTCCTATTAATATCTCTACTGCTTCTGACCGGTGCCCGCAGGCTGTCTGCACCTGCTCTTGGAAAATTAACACAGCTCTCTGTTTAGAGGCGCTGGGAGGAGGGACTCAGCAGGGCTTACTTATTTAAGTATCCAAAGCACTTAGCACCATGCCTGGTATGCAATAAATGTGGGCTAAACTATTGGTAACTGTTGTGTGACCTTGATCAAGTCATATACTCCAGACCATAGTTTCTTATGTATAAAATAAGAGGAGGGGCACCTGGGTGGCTCAGTCATTAAGCGTCTGCTTCCGGCTCAGGTCATGATCCCAGGGTCCTGGGATCGAGCCCCGCATCAGGCTGCCTGCTCAGCGGGAAGCCTGCTTCTCCCTCTCCCACTCCCCCTGCTTGTGTTCCCTCTCTCGCTGTGTCTCTCCCTGTCAAATCAATAAATAAAATCTTAAAAAAAAAATAAGGGGAATTGCATGGAAGTTAGAGGTAAAAGGAGCCTCTGATTTTACAAGTGGGGAAGCCAAGATTCAGTTAGGCGAAGGCAGTTGCCCAAGTTAACAGGACAAGTTAGTAGAGAGGCAGAAGTTCTAGTTGAAGTCTCTCCGCTCCATGGTAGAGCACGTTCAATGGCATTGTATCGTCAATCCAATTCTAAAATCTGGCAAGCAGTTAAAGACAACAAACTAAAGATACACATAGCAGCAGGGATAGATCTTGAAAAATATAGTGTGTTGTACAAAAGTAAGATACAGAATGAGATACATAATCCGGTGCCATTTACATAAATGTGAAATATGTGCACACGATATGAAAATGCACATTTTGTAAGAACAATAAAAGCAGTTGCACATGGGATGCCTGGGTGGCTCAGTTGGTAAAGCGTCTGCCTTTGGCTCAGGTCATGATCCCAGAGTCCTGGGATCAAGTCCTGAGTCGGGCTCCTTGCTCAGCGGGAAACCTGCTTCTCCCTCTGCTGCCACTCCCCGCCCCCCCCCCGCCCCACTTGTGCTCTCTCTCTCTGTCAAATAAATAAAATCTTAAAAAAAAAAAACAACAGTCACACAATCAACACATTAAAGAGTTACCTACAGGGGCGCCTGGGTGGCTCAGTTGGTTAAGCGACTGCCTTTGGCTCCGGTCATGATCCTGGAGTCCCGGGATCGAGTCCCGCATCCGGCTCCCTGCTCAGCGGGGAGTCTGCTTCTCCCTCTGACCCTCTTCTTCCCTCTCGTGCTCTCTCCCTCTCTTTCTCACTCTCTCAAATAAATAAATAAAATCTTTAAAAAAAATAAAGAGTTACCTACAGGGGTGGGGAGAGGAAAGAAAGTAAAAGAAAATAAATAGAGATTACTTGAGAGAGAGAGTGAATGAATGAATGAATGAATGAGAGAGACAGGCTTTCCAGGCCAAAGAAAAAACTAATATGTTTAACTCAACTCTCTGCACTTAAAGTTTAAAAATAAAATAAAATACTATAATCTCTGCCTTCTTGGGGATTTTATCTCAACAGTATGTGTAAAATTCAAAACAGATAGGTTGTCACTGATTTTTAAAGATCCTCCCTTCCTTTCAGCCTCTATCCTCAGTTAGACCTCAATTTCTCTCACTTGGACTCCTGGGGTAGCTCTCTCCTTCGTCTCCTTGCCTCCACTCTTGCCCCACCTAATCCAGTGCAGTTTCCCACAGAGAAACCAGAATAATCTTTCTCACACAAAAATCTGATCATGGTTTGCTCTCTTTTGTCTAAATACCCTTCAGTGACTTAGTCTGTGAGCAAACAATGTATCTTTTTCTATCTGGCTTCTTTCACTCATCATAGGTCATTTGGTGATCCATTCTGCTACATTATGAGTTTTTTGAGGAAAGAGTGTTTTATTAGTCTCTACATCCCCAGTACCTAGCCCAGGTCCTGGCACTTGGTGGGAGCTCCGTGAGCATTTGAGGAATGAACGGATGCATGATTCCCCTGAGACTTTGTAATTAAACTGGTCATTTCCCCATCGTCAGTGGGGCCCCAGCTTCAGATCCCTGGGTGATGCAGGTGAGTTGCTAGGCAACAGCATGAGGTTGGCTCTGGGGTCACAGTGGAGAGTGTGCTATGGAGGCTGGGGCTGAGGTAATTGGAAACACTTCTATTCAGCAGCCTCTGAACTGCCTCTGGTTTCGCCCCTCCAGCCCATCCCCCACACAGCTGCAGGAGGGATCTTTCTAAAACAGGCATAGACCATAGCAGTCCCCTATTCCAAAACCTTTGGGCTCTCAGCTGAGGAAACTAAGGTTCAGAGATTTGAAATAACTTGCCCAATGTTCATAGAACAAGTGCAGAGCTAAACTCAGGTGTTTCTGATTCCCAAACCCAAGCCCTTTCCAGTATTTTGCTTTTGGACAAGTTGAATTTGGGGTGCCCACAGATCATCAGCTGGAGAGATCCAGGAGTCCATGGGTGGCTCTGCTGCCCTTCCCAACAAAGACTTCCATGGAGGAGGTGCTTCTGCAACAAACAAAAAATATAAGGCCAGGAGACCAGTTCCCCGTGAGAGAAGGGATCATCTTGAAGGCTTCATGCAACTTGGTATCTAGAGTTCCAATTAGTGGACTTTGATCCAGAGAGCAGCAACATCAGGCCCCCAAAGCCTGTCTGCCTGACCTTACTGATCCCAGAAAGGCACTAAAGAGTGGTAGACTGGAAGAATAGAGGAGAGCTGTCAGGAAAGGATTCTAATCTTTTTTTGGGGGGGGAAGATTTTATTTATTTTTCTGACACAGAGAGAGAACAAGCAGGGGGAGCAGCAGAGGGAGAGGGAGAAGCAGGCTCCCCGCTGAGCAGGGAGCCAGACATGGGACTCGATCCCAGGACCCTGGGATCATGACCCGAGCGGAAAGCAGACGCCTAACCGACAGAGCCACCCAGGCGCCCTCAGGAAAGGATTCTAAGACAAAAAGACGTTTCGAACAATGAGTAGAAAGAAGACCAGGGAGAGAGAAGGGGAATGTGTTAGAGACAGTTCAAATGTCTGGGTGTATGAATTATTGAAGAGGTTTAACAATCTGGTTGATGCCTACTTTCCTGGGTGAAATTGTAGTTCTTTAAAGCATTCATTCAATCACTCATTCCACAAATATTTCTTGGTTGAGCCATGTACCCTATATTTCAATCACACTGAACTTCTCACTGTTCCTTACACAATAAACAAAAACTCTATCCCTCTCCATTTGCATACATACATAGTTCTATGGGAAACCATAGCAGTAAGTCTTAGTCTAGATATACGAAGGAGAAGAGGCATGTGAAGGAAGAAGGAGGAAGTGTCATCCAGACAGACACCAGAAAGATGGCTGGTGTTAGCCAGGTCAGGAAGGGGGAGCAGGGCACTGGTCTAGGGAGAGGAACATGTGTAAAAGTGCAGAGGCAAAACAGCAAGGTGCATTTGGACAACCAGAAGAAGCTTCTCATGGCACATTCCTATACATTCTTCTTTTCCACTCAAACATGTCCCCTGTCCTTGTGGAGCTGTTACCAATTATCCCAGGGAGACTTGGATCCTTTCCTATCTCCCGAAGCCTTACAATGTCTTTTCTTAAAGGATTCATTGCATGATATTGTCACTTATCTGGATCGTAATATTTTATCTATTCTCCTAAAGACCATGAGTTCCTTGAAGGCAGGAAACTATGTCTGATTCTGCTTGATGACAGCAACTAGTAAACAATGGCAATTAGTAAGTGTTGTTGAATGACTGAATGAATGTCTTTCATATGTCTTCTCCACTGAACTATGAGTTGCTCAAGGCCAGAGATCCTATCTAATTCATCTCTAAGAACTTTCTAGCTTTTGAGTATAGTGGAGAGTGCACAGGCTTTCAGGGGCAGACAGAGGGCAAATGTCAGTTGAATCAGGCATTAACTATGTGACCTTAACTTCCTTGCCTTCAGTTTCCCAATGGTCAAGTGAAGCAGTAATTCCATTTTCACAGGGCTTCTGGGAAGGTTGATTGAAAAAATGTATGATGTGCCTAGCACAATGCTCAGCATGTAGTAAATGATGGTTCAATGAATGGTCAGATAGGTGGTATGGCAGTGGTTGAAGAGAAGACATAGGAAAAGAAAAACAAGGAAAAGATGATTCCCTTCCAACTCCAGATGAAGGAGGATTATTGCCCCCTCATCACTGAGACACAAGTGAAGCACTCTGCCTCCCACTCAGGGACCCC
Organism: Zalophus californianus; assembly: GCF_009762305.2. Classification (NCBI taxonomy): domain Eukaryota; kingdom Metazoa; phylum Chordata; class Mammalia; order Carnivora; family Otariidae; genus Zalophus; species Zalophus californianus. The sequence goes on along the minus strand of NC_045598.1, from coordinate 42,079,350 downwards.
AAATTCTCGTTTATAACCCTCTAACTCATTGTTGCATACTCAGTCCCCCTTAGACCTTCCCACTTTCCCCATTGTCTTTTTATTCTCTTGTATTAGCTGTGAGTGCCAGTTCATCTCCCCACACTGCAAGTCCTTGGAGAATGACGATCAGGATGGATTAATGCCTGGCACATGACGAATGGTTCTCATTAATCACATGCGAAGTAGAAATATAAAGGACAATAAGTCTGATGAAAAGGCAACCTACTGGGGCGCCTGGGTGGCTCAGTCAATTAAGCAGCTGGTTCTTGGTTTCAGCTCAGGTCATGATCTCAGGGTTTGGAGATCTAGCCCCTAGTCAGACTCTGCGCTTAGTGGGGAGTCTGCTTCTCCCTCACCCTCTGCCCCTACCCCTGCTCCTTCTCTCTCTCTCAAACAAATAAATAAATCTTTCAAAAAAAAAGGCAACCTACTGAATGGGAGAAGATATTTGCAACTTATATATCCGATGAGGGGTTAATAGTTAAAATATATAAAGAACTTACACAACTCAACACCAAAAATAACTAAATAATCTGATTAAAAAAATGGACATTTTTCCAAAGAAGATATACAGATGGCAAACAAATGTATGAAAAGACTTTCAACATCACTAATCATCAGGGAAATGTAAATCAAAACCACAATGAAATATCACCTTACACCTGTCAGAATGGTTAGTATCAAAAAGACAAGCAATAACATGTGTTGGTGAGGATGTGGAGAAAAAGGAATCCTTGTGCCCTGTTGGTAGGAATGTAAATTGGTCCAACCACTGTGGAAAACAGTATGGATGTTCCTCGAAAAATTAAAAATAGAAATTCCATATGATCCAGTAATTCCACTACCGGGTATTTACCCAAAGAAAATGAAAACATTAATTTGAAAAGATAAATACACCCCTATGTTTACTGTAGCATTGCTTACAATAGCCAAGATATGGAAGAAACTTAGTGTCCACCAATAGATGAATGGATAAAGATGTGGTATATGTATGGAATATTATTCAGCCATTAAAAAAAGAATGAGGGGCGCCTGGGTGGCTCAGTCAGTTAATCGTCTGCCTTCAGCTCAGGTCATGATTCCGGGGTCCTGGATTGAGCCCCACATTGGGCTCCCTGCTCAGTGGGGAGTCTTCTTCTCCCTCTCCCTCTTTCCCTCTTCCTGCTCATGCTCTCTCACACTCTCTCTCTCAAATAAATGAATAAAATCTTCAAAATAAAAATAAAAAAAGAATGAGATCTTGCCATTTGTGACAACATGGATGCATCTAGAAAGTATTATGCTAACTGAAATAAGTCAAATACCATATGGTTTTACGTACGTGTAGAACCTAAAAAACAAAAGAAATGAACAAATAAAGCAGAAACAGACTGCTAAATACAGAGACAAACTGGTGGTTGCCAGAGGGGAGGGGAGTAAAGGATAAGCAAAAGGGGTAAAGAGGAGGGCGCCTGGGTGGCTCAGTTGGTTAAGCGACTGCCTTCGGCTCCGGTCATGATCCTGGAGTCCCGGGATCGAGTCCCGCATCGGGCTCCCTGCTCAGTGGGGAGTCTGCTTCTCCCTCTGACCCTCTTCCCTCTCATGCTTTCTATCTCTCATTCTCTCTCTCTCTCAGATAAATAAATAAAATCTTTTAAAAAAAGGGGGTAAAGAGGAGTGGGAGAAACAGGCTTCCAGTTATGGAATGAATAAGTCACAAAAGTGAAAAATCCAGCATAGGGAATATAGACAATGGGATTGCCATAGTGCTGTCTGGTGACAAATTGTAGCTACACTTGTGAGCATAGCATGACACAGAGAGTTGCCAAATCACTATGCTGTACACCTGAAACTAATGTAACGTGTGTCACCTATACTTCAATTAAAAAAAAATAATAAAAGGAGCAGATACTTAAAAGTCTGGGGCACCTGGGTGGCTCAGTTGGTTAAGTGACTGCCTTCGGCTCAGGTCATGATCCTGGAGTCCCGGGATCGAGTCCCGCATCGGGCTTCCTGCTCAGCAGGGAGTCTGCTTCTCCCTCTGACCCTCTTCCCTCTCGTGCTTTCTATCTCTCATTCTCTCTCTCTCTCAAATAAATAAATAAAATCTTTAAAAAAGGGGGGGAAGAGGAGTGGGAGAAACAGGCTTCCAGTTATGGAATGAATAAGTCACAAAGGTGAAAAATCCAGCATAGGGAATATAGACAATGGGATTGCCATAGTGCTGTCTGGTGACAAATTATAGCTACACTTGTGAGCATAGCATGACACAGAGAGTTGCCAAATCACTATGCTGTACACCTGAAACTAATGTAACATTGTGTGTCACCTATACTTCAATTAAAAAAAATAATAAAAGGAGCAGATACTTAAAAAAAAGTCTGGGGTGCCTGGGTGGCTCAGTTGGTTAAGCGACTGCCTTCGGCTCAAGTCATGATCCCGGAGTCCCGGGATCGAGCCCCACATCGGGCTTCCTGCTCAGCAGGGAATCTGCTTCTCCCTCTGACCCTCTTTCCTCTCGTGTTCTCTATCTCTCATTCTCTCTCTCTCTCAAATAAATAAATAAAATTTTTAAAAAAAAGTCTGAATAATACATTCAGGGTGATTATGGACTCTAACTCAAAGACATCTTGTTAAAAAAAAAAAAAAAAAATTCTTCCCTGGTAGCGCTTTTCTATTTGAGGCCAGTGACTTGGTTTATTGAAAGACCTTAAAGTGTTGTCGATCTGAGCCAAAGAAGGTTCAGAAAACCTTTTCTTGGCAGGGACTCAATCCTTTCCATTATGTCCATTTCTTTAAACAAAAAAGGATTATAAAAAATCTTTTAAAATTGATTCTCTTGTAAACACTCAAAGAAAGAATGTCTGTCCTGTGGCTGGCGTAATTGACTCTAAGAATAAAGTGGAGGTCTGGGGAGGGGGCTGAGAGAAGGAGAAAAAAAGGTCTTTTAATTGTAAAGACATAAAATGTCTGAATCTTCCCTCCTAACGTATTTAGCGTAATTGGCAATAATTTCCCCCTCCCCCAACTCCCTGATTGAGAGACAGCTCACTTCCTATTAGAAGAAAACCAGATCACTAACCTGGGAACCTGAGTCTTGGAAAGAGTTTATTTTACTAGAACATGCTTCCAGAGGGAGCTGAAAGCAGGAAGCCTGCATTTTCTCTCTGCTTCAGTCCACCTGGTACCTGGACTTACCACCATGCTTGTGATTGGCCTCAGCTTTCACCCCTTCCTCTTGAGACACTTTGTAGCCTTGGAAATATTTGGGCAGATGCTTCCTGTGGAAAATATTTCACAGGGCTGCCCTCTGTTATATGGGTTTCTGGTAGAAGTATCAAAGGTTCAAAGCTGGGCCTCATATTGAGATATTAGGAGGTATCTTGTGCTTTTAAGGGGTCTGTTATAATATTAGAAAATTCCTTAGAAATTTCTTTGCATTGCTAACAATTAAAACCTCTTCTTTTTTTTTTTTAAGGTTTTATTTGTTTGAGAGAGAGAGAGCATGAGTGGAGAGAGGGGCAGAGAGAGAGAGAGAAGCAGACTCCCTGCTGAGTGAGGGGCCCACATGGGGCTCAAACCCAGGACCCTGGGATCATGACCTGAGCCGAAGGCAGACACTTAACTGACTGAGCTACCCCAGGGGGCCTTAAAGCCTCTTCTTTTCTTCAGTAAGCAAGCTTTGAAATTTGTTAAATTCCTAGCCCTACCACTTACGAACTATATAGTTTTGGACAGGTTGCCTACTGTCTCTGAAACTCAATTTCTTTTTCTGAAAAAGATTTCTTTATGGAAATAACAGTCCCCCCTCCCCATGGGTTGTTATGTGGTAGAGAGAAAAGATAAGTGAAAATCTCACAAGAGTAATCACTAATAAATTATAACTATTATTAGTGTTATACCCTGGAACCAAAGGGTTGGTTCTGCCCTATTTTTGAGCCAGTCCTGCCTGACCAATGTAGGGGTAGACTGCCTTACATCTAGTAGCAGGTGGGACCAAGAATTATACCTGGTTTTGGATAGGTCAGGCTGATTCAGTGAGATGACTGGTGTTCAGCTGCAATTCTCCCACTTAATACACCTGTTGTATGGTTGTCAGCCCGCATAATTCCCACTAATCCTAACCTAGGTAAGGAGTGGGGATGGATCCTGCTCCTTATTTTAGCCATGAGCTGGTATAGAGCTGTGAACAGAATGATAACCCAGAACCACAGTGTTCCTCCCATGAGGTTCTTTTCAATGGCATTTGCTGATTAGACTGGCTGCCATTTTCACCTGCTAAATTGGAGTTTCTTGCCACGCATACCACCTATCCAGACTGTGTCTGAGCTTATCACACCCTGAACATTGTGCACGGGTCTGAGAAGATACTCAGCCTTCTCCTGACTAGGTCTCTACTTCTCTCTTCCTCTAGCCCAAGAGAAAAGGGAAAAGAAATAGGTTGACATTATTAGATGCTAGGCAGCTTTACATATGCATTCTTGCTTAGTTTAATCCTAACAACTATATGAGATAGGTCTTATTTTTCATTTTCCTTCTAAAGATGAGAAAACCAAGGCTCAGAAAGGTGAAGTAATTTGCTCAGAATCACATATAAATCAAGGGGTCGGGTGAGATTTTGGACCTAGATCTTCGATGCTATCTTTTCATTAGAGACTAGGTGTTCGTTCTGAGACTCTCGGCTCGAGGCCCATAGAAACACTTTCATTGGAGTTGGGGAATTCCTCTAGTCCATTCTTTCTTAGGGTCCTGCTTTCACATCTGACTCTGCCTTCTTGTCTTGCTCCATTTCCATATAGTAATCTTCTTTCCATCTTCCAATCCAAATACCACAGACTGGGGGTCTTAAACAACAGACATTTATTTTTCTCACAGTTCTGGGGGTGAGAAGTCTAAGATCAAGGTATCTGTAGGTCTGGTTACTCCTGAGACCTCTCCCCTTGGCTCCAGGTGGCTGCCTTCTCACAGTGTCTTCACATGGTCGTTGCTCTGTGCACGTGGGCCACTGCTGTCTCTCTGTGTCCAGATTTCCTCTTCTCATAAGGACACCAATCAGATTAGATTAGGCCTACCCTAATGGCCTCATTTTAACTTAATCACCTCTTTAAAGTCCCTGTTTCCAGATACAGTCACATTCTGAGGTTCTAGGCTTCAACATCTGAATTTTGGTGGGAAAGGAGAAACACAGTTCAGTCCATCATAGGCTTCTAAGTAATAAGCAACAAAAATGGACTCACCGAAGGGCACCTGGGTGGCTCACTCGGTTGAGGGTCTGACTCTTGGTTTCAGCTCAGGTGGTGATCTCAGGGTTGTGGGATTAAACCCTGTGTCGGGCTCTGGGCTCAAGCAGGGAGTCTGTTGGAGATTCTCTTTCTCCCTCATGCCCTCTCTCTCTCAAATAAGTAAATCTTAAAAAGAAAGAAAGAAAGAAAGAAAAGAAATGGACTCACCAATTTCAGAAAAAAAAATGTATTAAAAAGGCACTGAGAATTTCACAGAACCACAGGGAAGCCTTGGAAATCAGGCAGGAACAAGAGAGGTAAGTAACCAGCCCACAACACAAATCACACCACAAAACCTGCGTGGTGATGACATGGCTGCCCTGACCAGTGACAATGCCTTCTCTGGATGCTGCCACTGCCCCCCGGAAACATGGCAGGCCTACTGCTGTTCCCATTCTGCCACTAGAATGAACACTCTATGGCCCCTCATCTTCTGGGTCACCAGCTCCTGATTCAAAATTTTGGGCAAGTGTGTCTGATTGGACAACACATGCCCTTGCCTACCTGCAAGAGAGGCTAGGAAAACAAGCATCTTGTGTTTTCAGCTTCTCTATTAGACCCTGTCTTCAACCAAGACTCACAAGGAGTCTTCTAACATAAGGAAGAGGTTCATACATGGGGCACTCAGAATTACAAGTGTCCACTACACTCAATAAGGATTTATTGAACTTTTAATTTTTAAAAATTTTTATTTTAAGTAGGCTCCATGCCCAAAGTGTATCTTGAACTAATGACCCCAAGATCAAGAGTTGCAGCTCTACTGGGGCACCTGGGTGGTTCAGTCAGTTAAGTGTCTGCCTTTGGCTCAGGTCATGATCTTAGGGTCCTGGGATTGAGCCCCACATCGGGCTCTCTGCTCAGCGGGGAGTCTGCTTCTCCCTCTCCCTCTGCCCCTCCCCCTGCTCATGATCACTCTCTCAAATAAATAAATAAAATCTTTAAAAATAAATAAATGAAGAAATAAAATAAAGTCCTTAAAAAAAAAGGGTTGCAGCTCTATTAACTGAGGCAGCCAGGAGCCTCTTATTGAACTTTTTTTTTTTAAACATTTTTATTTATTTGACACAGAGAGAGGGAGAGGGAGAGAGAGAGAGCACAAGAGGGGGAGCGGCAGGCAGGCAGAGGGAGAGGGAGAAGCAGGCTCTCTGCTGAGCAAGGAGCCCGATGTGGGGCTCGATCCCAGGACCCTGGGATCATGACCTGAGCCGAAAGCCGCCGCTTAACCTACCGAGCCACCCAGGTGCCCCCTCTTATTGAACTTTTAAGATCATGCCTTGGGAGTATGAAGGTGACCAGCATCTACCTTTAAGAGTTCCAAGTGTGGGGAAGCCTGGGTGGCTCAGTTGGTTCAGCATCTACCTTTGGCTCAGGTCATGATCCCAGGGTCCTGGGATTGAGTCCTGCATCGGGCTCCTTACTCAGCGGGGAGCCTGCTTCTCCCTCTGCCTGCCGCTCCCCCTGCTTGTGCTTGCTCTCTCTCTCTCTGACAAATAAATATATAAAATCTTAAAAAAAAAAAAAAGAAAAAGAGTTCCACGCCTGGTATAGTGGGAAACAGATGAGTAAAGGGTCAATTTGAATGCACTGTGATAATGGCCATGATAGAGGAAAGCAGAAGGGGCTGTGGGATTTCAGAGAAGAGGAACTGGCTAGCATAAAGGAATCAGGAGAAATCAGAGAAAATATTCTGGGAAAGATGATGTCTGAGGCTGAAGGACAAAGGAGTTTTAGCTAGCTAAGAATTACACCCTCCCTCTTACTATCCCAGGCACCTGTTTTCCAAGCCTCAGATATGAGATGCCTTCTTGGCACCTGGCATCCAATTGAGAATCGTATCATTGCATAGGTACCTCAGTCTTCTGGTCCAAGAACAGAGACTGAACATGAGTTTCCACAATTAAGAGACTTATCCTCAAATGCACTAAATATATTCTCTCCTTCATTAATATTCTTAATCTCTTTTGGAAGCTTCTAAAACTTCCCAGCCCTGGGCGCCTGGGTGGCTCAGTTGGTTGGGCGACTGCCTTCGGCTCGAGTCATGATCTTGGAGTCCAGGGATCGAGTCCCCATGTCGGGCTCCCTGCTCAGCGGGGAGTCTGCTTCTCCCTCTGACCCTCTTCCCTCTATCTCTGATTCTCTCTCTTTCAAATAAATAAATAAAATCTTAAAAAAAAAAACTTCCCAGCCCTATGCTAGGCAGAAGTAGGAGATAAAAAAGGGGAAGCCATGGGGGCGCCTGGGTGGCTCAGTCGGTTAAGTGTCTGCCTTTGGCTCAGGTCATGATCCCAGGATCCTAGGATCGAGCCCCGCCTCTGGCTCCCTGGGGGAGCCTGCTTCTCCCTCTCCTGATCCCCCCTGCTTGTGCTCTCTCTCTCTCTCTCTGTCAAATAAATAAGTAAAATCTTTTGAAAAGGTGGGGGGAGCCATGATCTGTGCTTTTAAGTGCTTATAATCTGGCTGTGGAGAGAAACAGGCCTGCAGTAGGGCTAATGATGTCTTCCTGGAGAAGGTCAGCTGGCCACTCAGACTCATTCCCATAGGCTGGCATTACCATGGTCCAGCATCCTGACAGTCTCAGAACCCGGGTTTTGTGACACATGAAGAATGGATATGTCGCCCAGATTAGAGACAGAACCTCAGATTCACATTAACAAAGCTCAGTGTAACATGCATAGACCAGAAGTCCATTTATTAATCTACAAAAAGAAACTATTTGAAAGGACAATTTAATTTGCAAAGCAGACCAGAACACTCACATCAAAAGATTTGTGCACTCTCTCTCCCTCCAAACCTGTTACCAGGGAAGCCAACTATCAAAGCCCGGTAGCCCAGTAGCCCTGGAATTAGAGCAAAGGGTGTGAGTCAATCTCAAAAGAGACCCCCCCTACTCACTTCAGCTGTTTCTCAACACTGATTGCACATTAGAATCATCTGGAGAGGTTTTTTGGCACTCATGCCTGGGACCCACTGAGATTCTGATTCAGTTGGTAAAACCCAAATAGGAATCTTAATTAATTAACATTTTTGTTTTGGAATCTTATTTTTAAAAAGCTGCTAAGGCAAGGACACCTGGGTAGCTCAGTCGGTTAAGTGTCTGCCTTTGGCTCAGGTCCTGATCCCAGGGTCCTGGGATTGAGTCTTGCATCGGGCTCCTTGCTCAGCAGGGAGCCTGCTTTTCCCTCTGCCTGCCACTCCCCCTGCTTGTGCTCTCTCTCTCTGACAAATAAATAAATAAAATCTTTAAAAATAAAATAAAATAAAAGCTGCTAAGGCACGTCTAACATGAGGCAAAGGGCTGCTTTCTAGGTCTTGCCAGGGAAATCATGTTTAGGTTGTTTAGCTAAGACTTCTCACCATAGGACAGTGCCTGGAGAGACACTTCTGTGACTTTCCTTTTTTAAGGTTCCATGGTTGACCTTTCTATTCACACAGATGTTCTCCAAACAGGATATATTACAATTGATGTGGTTTCCAGTTATTACATTGCAGTCAGTTTCTAGGACTGCAGCTTTGAGAATACTCCCAGGTCATCTTGATTGAAATTCTGGGTGTTACCAAACTTCAGTTTTACACATGGGTTCTTAAAATGGCTAATTTCATTTGTGGAGAGTGGATTTTATTTCAGGGGCAATCTTATTTCCAGGCTTTTTGAGGGTGTCCTACTGTTTATCATCAAGCATCCAGATAATAATGCAAGGTTGTAGAAATTCAAAGAGAAAGTTTAATTATAATGAGTTCACTCTAACTATATGGACACACCAATGGTTCAATGGAAAGAATCCGAGAGGTCTGAGTACACATCTTGATTTTGACCTCTTCAGGATATGTGACTTTGGGCAAAAGGCTTTATCACCCTGAGCTTCATCTGTAAATTAGGGATTATCATGCCTAGCTTTTATTGTTGTGATGAGTAATAAAGATACTGTATGAAAACTCTTTGGCATATCATAGGTACTCAATAATATAACCATTACTATTGGTATTATTGAGAGACTCTGCCTCTCAAAAGTTAGGGATTATTTCCTCAGAACCAAACTCCCTCTCTCTTTACTTTTTTAGAGTAGAAATTTATCATGCTTTAAAAATAATGATATAGGGGCGCCTGGGTGGCTCAGTCGTTAAGCATCTGCTTTCAGCTCAGGCCATGATCCCAGGGTCCTGGGATCGAGCCCCGCATTGGGCTCCCTGCTCCACGGGAAGCCTGCTTCTCCCTCTCCCACTCCCCCTGCTTGTGTTCCCTCTCTCCCTGTGTCTCTCTCTGTCAAATAAATAAATAAAACCTTAAAAAATAATAATGATATAAAAAATAACAATACATGCTCATAAAAAATTCAAGTAGTACAGAAAAAACACAAGGAAGAAAGTAATAGATCACTTTAATTCTGACACTCAAAATAACATCCTTAATATTGATGAAAATCATTCTGGACATCTCTATATGTATTTACAAAGCATAATCAACACATGAAATAAATCCAAAGGGCTCATACTGGGCAAAATATTTCAAATAGAAGATTTAATAAAAAGGTCTTATTGAAATTAACTTAGGATGGGGTGCCTGGGTGGCTCAGTTGTTAAGTGTCTGCCTTTGATCCTGGGGTGCTGGGATCAAGCCCCGCATCAGGCTCCCTGCTCCACGGGAAGCCTGCTTCTCCCTCTCCCACTCCTCCTGCTTGTGTTCCCCTCTCGCTGTCTCTTTCTCTATCAAAATAAATAAATAAAATCTTTAAAAAAAGAAATTAACTTAGGAAATTAAAAAAACAAAAGAAGTTGATAAATGATAGTTATAAGAAGATTATGAAAATAATTGGAGTTGTCATTTTTTTTAAGATTTTATTTATTGGGGTGCCTGGGTGGCTCAGATCATGATCTCCAGGTCCTGGGATCGAGCCCCACATCTGACTCCCAGCTCAGCAGGGAGTCTGCTTCTTCCTCTCCCTCTGCTCGTGCTCTCTCTGTCTCTCTGTCTCTCTCTCTTTTATTTTATTTATTTATGAGAGAGAGACAGACAGAGAGAGACAGAGAGAGTGCAAGTGTGAAAGAGAGCGCACAAGTCAGGGGGTGGAGAAACTCCCTGCTCAGCTCCATCCCAGGACCCTGAAATCATCACCTGAGCTGAAGGCAGATGCTTAACTGACTAAGCCACCCAGCCTCCCCTGGAGTTGTCATTTTTTTAAACTATGCCTTTTTTTAAAAGATTTTATTTATTTATTTTTGAAAGAGAGAGAGAGAGCACGAGCACGGGGAGGGTGGAGGCAGAGGGAGAGAGAATCTCAAGCAGACTCCATACTGACCACAGAGCCTGACATGGAATTCGATCTCAAGACCCTGAGATCCCAACCTGAGCTGAAATCAAGAATCAGATGCTTAACTGACTGAGCCACCCAGGTGCCTTGAAACTACTCATTTTAGTGTTAGACAACATTGACTGATTATTGTCTGTCATGGTGGGGTGATTCATACTATTACACTTCCCCCCATCTCCTCTCTGGTACTGCCTAATTTTTGCTGCTCATTATTTTTACTTTGCCAAGATTCATAGTGTTTACATTTTCTTTTGTAATATAATTCCTCTAGCTGTTTAGGCTTAGTTCTAGATTTCAATGGATACCATTTTCACAATCAATCCTTTATGATAGTTTCTTTTCTTTATTTACGTTCATGTCTTGATTAGCTGGATTTCAGCATTAAGAAGTTTTTTTAAGAAGGATGCTGGATTCCTTGAATTCTTTAAATCTTAATGTTGTCTGCCTATTGCTTTTTTTATTTAAAATGACAAATAGCTGGGCACCTGGGTGGCTCAGATGGTTGAGCGTCTGCCTTCAGCTCAGGTCATGATCCCAAAGTCCTGGGATCGGGTCCCGCATCGGGCTCCCTGCTCCTTGGGAGCCTGCTTCTCCCTCTGCCTCTCTCACTCTCTCTGTCTCTCATGAATAAATAAATAAAATCTTTAAAAAAAAAAGACAAATAGCTGAGTAAGAGAGTCAGAAAAACTGCTTGCTATTTTTGCAACTCTTCTATAAATTTCAAATTATTTTGAATTAAAGAGTTAAAAAATGGGGCTCCTAGCTGGCTTAGTCGGAGGAGTGTGCAACTCTTAAACTTGGTGTTGTGAGTTCAAGCCCCACATTGGGTGTAGAGATTACTTAAAAATAAAATCTAAAAAAATAAAGAGTTTAAAAATGCAAAATAATACAATATATTGTTCAGGGATACAAATATGCATTGAAAGTCTAGAAGCAAGTATTCCTGTCTGGCTCAGTTGGGAGAGCCTGCGACTCTTGACCTGAGATCATGAGTTCAAGCCCCACATTGGGTGTAAAGCTTACTTTATAAATAAATAAGATTCCTTAAAGAAAACAAAAACAAAAACAAAAAAAACTAGAAGCATACATAGGGCAACCTATGGAATGGGAGAAGGTATTTGCAAATGACATATCTGATAAAGGTTTAGTACCCAAAATATATAAAGAACTTATAAAACCCAATAACCCCCAAAACAATCCAATTAAAAAATGGACAGAAGACATGGATAGACATTTTTCCAAAGAAGACATACAGATGGCCAACAGACACATAAAGATGCTCAACATCACTTATGATCAGGGAAATACAAATCAAAACTACAATGAGATATTATCTCACCTGTCAGAATGGCTAAAATCAACAACGCATGAAACAACAGGTGTTGGTGAGGCTGCGGAGAAAGGGGGACCCTCTTACACTGTTGGTGGGAAGGCAAACTGGTGCAGCCACTCCGGAAAACAATATGGAGTTTCCTCAAAAAGTTAAAAATAGAACTATGCTACGATCCAGCAATGGCACTACTAGGTATTTACCCAAAGAATACAAAATACTAATTCAAAAGGATACATGAACCAATGTTTATAGCAGCATTATCTACAATAGCCAGTTATGGAAAGAGCCCAAATGTCACTGACTAATGAATAAAGCAAATGTGATATACATATACAACGGCATATTACTCAGCCATCAAAAAGAATGATGTCTTGCCATTTGCAATGATGTGGATAGAGCTAGAGAGCATTATGGTAAGAGAAATAAGTCAGTCAGAGAAAGACTCATGTGGAATTTAAGAAACAAAACAAATGAGCATAGGGGGAGAAAAAGAGAAAGAGATGCAAATCAAAAAACGGACTCTTAACTATAGAGAACAAAGTGATAGTTACCAGAGAGGAGATAGGTCGGTGGATAGGTGAAACAAGTGATGGGGATTAAAGGGTACACTTGTTATGATGAGCACTGGGAAGTGCTGAATCACTCAATTGTACACCTGAAACTAATATTACATTGTATGCTAACTAACCGGAATTTAAGTTAAAAAAAAAAGAAGTATACATAGGAATGAAAAACACCGAATTCATGACAGTGAATACTTCTGGATGCTAGGGGAGGGTAAAAAAGGATTAGGCAACTGTGGAAAAGTATATAGGGTCTTTAATTTTATTGGTAGTGTTTCATTTCTTCAGTGGGTTGTAGGAATACAGTATTCATTATATTATCTTCTATAATTTTTTGTATATCTGAAATATTTCATTAAAAATGAAATATGAGGTGCCTGGGTGAGGAGATTGGTTAAGTGTCCAACTCTTGGTTTTGGCTCAGGTCATGATCTCAGGGTCGTGAGATCAAGCCCCGCGTCTGGCTCTGTGCTCAGCACGGAGTCTGCTTAGGACTCTCCCTTTCTCTCTGCCCCTCTACTATGCGTGCATGATCTCTCTCTCAAATGAATAAATAAATCCTAAAAAAAAAAATATTAGGGGCACCTGGCTGGCTCACTCAAGTAGAGAATGAGACTCTTTATCTTGCAGTTGTGAGCCCATGGGGGGCTCAAACTCACAACCCCGAGATCAAGACTTATTTAAGTAATCTCTATACTCAATGTGGGGCTCGAACTCACAACCCTGAGATCAAGAGCTGCATGCTCCACTGACTGAGCCAGCCATGTGCTCCAAAAATAAAATCTTAAAAAAAAAAAGAAAAAAAGAAATACATAGTTCAGTGCCAAAATGAGCCTTACCTTATTCCCTTGTACAAATTTACCACTGAACAATAGCCAAAACTCGAACTACCCTCCCCTTGCTGCTGCCTTTGCTGTAAGGTCAAAAATGTGAGTTGAGGGCAGATTGTAAAGGACCTTGAATGCTTGCACTGTATCCTGAGAGTAATGAGAAGCTCTTAAAAGGTTTCAGCAGGTGAAGGGTGTGGTTAGATTCATGTTTTAGGAAACTGACTCTGGCTACAATGGAGAACAATTGAATGGGGATTGAGAATAGAAGCAAGAACATAAACCAGGAGACTGGCAATAGCTCAGAGGGGAGTAAATGGAGTCTACACCAAGGCAATGGTAGTGGGGATAGTGAGAAAGGGAAAGATAGAAGAGCTAAGGAACTAGCAGCAACAAGACTTGGAGAGTGATTGGTTGTGTGGTAAGAGGGAAGACTCAGGGATAATGACTCCTCTGAACTTCCTCATGAATGCTGGGTGCACTTAAGTATTTGGCAAAGGGGCACTTGGGTGGCTCAGTTAGTTAAGCATCTGCCTTTGGCTGGTCATGATCCTGGGGTCCTGGCCTCAGGCTCTCCACTCAGTGGGAGGCCTGCTTCTCCCTCTCCTCCCCACTCATGCTCACTCATCTCCCTCATGCTCTCTGTCCCTGTCTTTGTCTCTCTCAAATAAATAGATAAATAAATAAATAAATAAATAAAAATAAAATCTTTAAAAAATAAAAAAAATAAAGTATTTGGCATTTAAGCATATACAGTGTGATATGTTATTTTGCTTTTTGTATTTATCCTCTGTCTCCTCAGTAGACCGGGAGCTCATTGAGGGCAAGAACTGTCTTTTCTTTGGCTCCTCCACACCACCCATTCCCATGCTTTGTGTCAGAGCTTACCAGAAATTGGTAGGAGCTGGAGAGGTGCTGAGTAAGATGGTCTGGAGCTAGGAGCAATCATATTCTCATGCTCTGGGAAAGGCTGCTGAAGAAAGGTGAATCCTGGGGCTGGTTGGCTAGGGCAAGCCTGTGAAGAACCAGGAAGAAGAACCTGGAGCAAGAGATGAGTTGAAAGCCAGTAGAGGAAAAGTAAGCTCAGAAGGAGAGTTTCTTCTTGTTTTTTTTTTAAAGTAAGCTTTACGTCCAATGTGGGGTTCGAACTCATGACCCGGATATCAAGAGCCGCATGTTCTGTGGACTGAGCCAACCAGGCGCCCCAACAATCCTGATTCTTAATGGCGAATGGGAAGTGCTTCTAATACTAAATGGTGATTCACTGGTTTGGTTTGGTTGATTCCAATCTATTGTAACACCATACAGAGCTTCCTGAAAGCTGAGCCACTAAAATCATACTATAAACAAATAATAGCATTTTATTCATTTATTGAGTAACTTATTCAAAATATTTTTTTGACAGAGGAAGAGAGACAGCACAAGCAGGGGGAGCAGCAGAGGGAGAGGGAGAAGCAGGCTCCCCGCAGAGCAGGGAGCCCCATGTAGGGATTGATCCTAGGACCCTGGGACCATGACCTGAGCCAGAGGCAGACGCTTAACAACTGAGCCACCCAGGCGCCCCTCAAAATAATTTTTATTGAGCACCTGTTATCTAACATGCTCTGTTCCAAGTGCTGAATTATGAAACTTAAGATCTACTGGAGAGATGATGATCAAGTATTTACAAGTATGATAAATGATACAAATGAGAAATATAGAGTATTATAAGGCCCTATGTAATAGGAACATCTAATCTTGTCTTTGAGTTGGGAAAGGCTTCCCTCAAAAGTAATGTTTAAGTTGAAATCTGAAGGATGAGCAGGAGCTAGGTAGATGAAGAGCTGGGGAAATGAGTGGGAATAGACTGCGAGTGGCACTGGCATGTGGGAAGGCCCAGAGGCTTTAAGGAGCCCAATTTTGTTCAGGGAAGTGAAAGGTTCAGTTTCTAATAACTGGAGCACTGAGTATGGGACATGAGACAAAGCTGAAAACTGCTGGGGGTCAGCTCATTTAAGACTTTATGGTCAGGACACCTGAGTGACTCAGTTGGTTAAGCATCTGCCTCTGGCTCAGGTCATGATCCTAGGGTCCTGGGATCAATCCCCACATGGGGCTCCCTGCTCTGTGGAGAGCCTGCTTCTCCCTCTCCCTCTGCCTGCCTGTCTGCCTACTTGCGATCTCTCTCTCTGTCAAATAAATAAATAAAATCTTAAAAAAAATAAGACTTTATGGTCATGCTAGAGTATTCACAGATCCTCTCCCTAGGACTGGCTTTGTTCTGGGTACTAGACATATACAGAATTGAATCAGACTTTAATGTATCTTAATCCTTGGGCACCTGGGTGGCTCAGTTGATTAAGTGGCTGCCTTCCGCTGAGGTCATGATCCAGGGGTCCTGGGATGGAGCCCCCCCCCCCCAGTCCAGCTTCCTGCTCAGCAGGAAGTCTGCTTCTCTCTCTCTCTCTCTCTCTCTCCTTCTGCCCCTCCCACTGCTCATTCTCTCTCTCTCTCAAATAAATAAAAAAATCTTTAAAAAAATGATAAATTAAGTACCTTAATCTCAGGCCTTAAATAGGTCATCGGGTAGCATAGAGACACTTTGACAATGGCAATGCAGCATGATAAATATGATGATAGAGGTAAGAAGAGATTTTCATGGGAATTCACAGAAGAGGTATTTAAGGAGTAAAAATAATTTTTAAAAATATATTTTAAGAGATTTTATTTATTTATTAATTTGATAGAGAGAGGGAGAGAGAACACAAGCAGGGAGAGGGAGAAGCAGGCTCCCAGCTGAGCGGGGAACCCGATGCGGGTCTCAATCCCAGGACCCTGGGATCATGACCTGAGCCAAAGGCAGACGCTTAACTGATTGAGCCACCCAGGTGCCCCAGGAGTAAAAATAATTTCATTATATTTCCTTTTAAGTTATTTCCTATTGCTTCCAAACTCATATTAGATCAGTCAATTGTAGGACTAAGTTTAGATTAATGTTATTTTGGGGCATACAGAAGAATGGTTTAGCCACTTAGGCAACCAAGAAATTGCTAGTACAGTTCGTACTTATGACCTCCATACAACATTTTCCTTTCCTTTTCACAGACTCTCACTCATTCTTTAAGATTCTGCTGAACTCCCCTCTCTCATTTTACCCCAGGTAGAATTAGAAATCTGTTGTTTTTTTTTTCTCTGTATTCCCTCTAGACTTTTTTTCCCCACTAGATTTCTTAAGCATAGAGATTTTGTCTTGTTCATGCTTCAGTCAGTGATTCAACAAATATTTATCAAACATCTACTATGTGCTGGTCATCAGGATAGGTGCTGCAGATTCATTGATAACCTGAATAAGACTCAGTCCTTGCTCTCACAGAGCTATAGCCCAGTACAGAAGGTAGACAAGTAAGTGGGCAAGAACAGTAGGTATGACAAATGCTATGATAAGGAAAAGTATAAAGTGCCACAGGGAACCCAGAGAAGGGGTCCCTACCTTACTAGGGGTATAATGGAAGGCTTTCAGAAGGAAGTAATTTAAGCTAAGAATGGAAGGATAAGCATGAATTAGTCAGGCAAAGTGGCGGTCATGGATCCAGAGCTGAGAGAGAACACAACACATTTAAGAAACTGAAAGAAATAAAAATAAAAAAAATAAAAAAAGAGGGGTGCCTGGGTGGCTCAGTCAGTTAAGCGTCTGCCTTCGGCTCAGGTCATGATCCCAGGGTCCTGGGATTGAGCCCTGCATCAGGCTCCCTGCTCAGTGGGAAGCCAGCTTCTCCCTTTCCCTCTGCCCACCGCTCTGCCTACTTGTGCTCTCTCTATCCCTCTGTCAAATAAATAAATAAATAAATAAATAAATAAATAAATAAATAAATAAGAAAGAAAGAAAATGAAAGAAGTTTACAGAACACTAGAGCTAGTAGAGATGGGCGGGGGGGTGGGGGTCAGTTAGAGAGAAAAAGAAGGGAACAATTAGAGATAGGTGTTTAACATGATGGTGTACACATAGAAAACACTATGTAAATATTTATTGGATGAATGAATGAGCCATTCCAAAACCTGATAAAGTGAGACCTTTGGGAAAGCCAAGTTTGTGTGTGATTTTGTTCCCTTGTTCTCTGGGAGGCATTGTAGTATGTTGGTTAAAAGCCTGGTCTCTGGCACCAGCTGCTTAGATTTGAATCTTGGCTTTCACAATTAATAGCTGAGGTCACCCTAGACAAATTACATAACCTCTTTTGTGTCATTTACCTTATCTGTTAAGTTAGAGAAGATAATAATGCTTCTTAGGATTGTTGTCAAGATTAAACGAGTTAATACTTGTAAAGCATTGGAACAGAGCCTAGAACTAAGCACTGTGTGTTTGCTATTATTCATCCATTCATCAAAACATTTATTGTGGGCCAAGTACTGTGCTAGATGCTGTGAAAATCAGATATGGCTCCAGTCACGGAGGAGGACCATAAAATCTGGCGAGGAAGAAAATTCATAAATAAGTAATTACAACACAATACCATCAATGAGGTGAGGGGGTAAGTGCTGCAGAATTGAAGAAGAGAGAGAGACTCATTCTCTCCAAAGAAGCCAAGGGAGGTTTCAGAGGGTAGAATGCATTTAAGTTGGGTGACACAAAATGAACAGATTGTCAGCAAAGAAAGGCAATAGGATTTATCAGGCCAAGGAAGCACCATGTTGCAAAGGTTTAATAGGATGCAGGCCTAAAGCATGTTTAGCAAATGGCAAGGAGCACTTGAGCATCTATTATGGTCTGTGCTAGGCCCTTTTTATAAGTTATTTCCTTTACTTTTCATAAAAACTGTTCCTTGTGTGCCTCTTCCTCTTAAAACTTATATAGTCCTTACTGTTGCAGTGACTTTATATATATTATCTATATATACTTATGACAACTGTGTGAAATAGGTACCATTATTATTCCCATTTTACAGATGAGGAAATTGGGGCAAAAAGGTCAAGTTCATCATTCAAAGTCATACAGCATTGAAGCAGCAGTGCCAAAATGCAAACTCACAGTTTGACTCCAGAATTTGTGCTCTTAACCACTATTCTTATTCTGCCCCCTCCATACTCCCATCCACTAGTTGTTTTTGGTCTGCTATGGACGTAGAAACTAGATGCCCAAACTTGTTGGAACTGCATGTATGGTAAGAGTTGAAAGTCACATTTGGGAGCAAAGTGCATGCATAAACTCTACAGCATATGTAGTCTGCATAAGACTGAGCACAAAATGCTTAAAAATAACTCCTTCCCCTCTGACTCTCCCACTTGCTGTAGCCAGCAAAGGTGGGGGTGGGGGAGAGGTGGATGTTTATTGAATTACACAGGATGTCTCAGGCCACACATGTGTCTCTGGGGGTCCATTTTAAATGTGGATCCTCCAATCAGCAAGCTGCTCTTCTCCGGAAACAAAAAAAGGTTTAAAATACTTTTTAAAGGGAGGACAAAAATGGGCAGAAAATTGCAATACAGACAAGACGTGACAAAAAGAGTTAGGATTATCTAGAGCTAGGCAGAGCCAAATTAATTCACAAAGAGATACATCAGTTTCAGGGGATGATGAGGAATAAGAAAGGAGAGCTTTGCTGACTTACTGGAGGAAGCAAACTTCCTCAGAAATATGATTGATTAAGACTGTATGTAAAGTGAACCCTTAGCAAATGCAACCATGGAGATTTAGATTAAAGGTCCCAGACAAGAAAATCAGCAAAACTTAGGCGGTATAATAAGAAAGTCCAAATCAAACCTGAGGAATTCACATTACTTAAGAGCTTTCCCTAATTTTTTTTTTTTTTTTTTTGTACGGAGGAGGAACTGAAAGTCTAAACCAGAACCTATTAAACTACCTTTGAAGTTCTTATACAGATTTATGTGTAAGTCAATGGGCAATGAACTGTATACTCTCATTTCAGAGAGTGAGTTCAGTCTTTCTTAGTGAACCCTTATAAGACCTTCATAAGGTCTCCAGTTAAAAAAAAATCCTTCTATGTATGACCTATAGGTAGCAATCTGCATGGCTAGACCCTACCTGATGTGCAGTCAAAATTCTGGTTCCCCGGGTAGGCAAAAAGAGAAGACCTCTTTTTAGTCTGAGTGTAACATAACGAACACAAACTTCCTGACAACTCTGAGGATGTTCAGAGCTCTTGCTTTGTGAAACTGCTTGAAAGCTAGATTCTGGATAGGTGAATTTATAACAACATTATGTCCCAGATTTTTGAAGACAGACCAGATTTGAAATGTCCTATCTTGTAACGGTAAGTATGCTTATAAACTTGTGCTCTCACGTACCCTAATTTGGATAGAGAAGAAAATATGGGCATGATATAAGTGATACTTTCTTGGACTTAATGATAAGGATAAATACCAGAAGGATGTTATGCTTGGGTTTGGAGAGATAACAGTGCTAGGAGTATTCCTAAGAATACTTGGTATATACTTGGTAACAGGGTGTAAAAAAGCTGTTTTGGATGTGAAAGAGGCTGGAAGAAACTCCTGCAAAATTGAGGATGTTATATGTGCCATTTGGAGATAATAGAGAAGTCCAAGTGAGAGAAATTTGGGGACAAAATAAAGAGAGTCTGCTCCTAGTGAAGGTCGGTTGTGTCCCCATGGAAGAGGAAAAGTTTGAGAAAGCCAGGACAGAGAGAGTGAAAGAAAGTTATACAAAGTTCTCAGAGGGAGAGAGAGAGAAAAAGAGAATAGCATTAAAAGAGTTTAGAGAAAATCTTAAAAGAGACTCAGGAAAGTAAGAGAGAAGGGGGGGGAGGTGGAGAGGAAGAACGGCTAGGAAGAACCAGAGCATTAGAGTGAGGATGGGGTGGGGGTGGGCTGAGTTAGAGCAAGCAAGCAGGCAAGGGCGAGAGAGACAAAGGGGAAGCTTGGAGCTTCTCTCAAGACTGTGAAAGTCTGGGGGAGAGTTGGGAGAGATCTAAGGCTCGGAAAGGATTCTGGAACTGGACCAAGGACTGTCCAAACAAAAAAAAAACACCTCAGAGCTGCATTTACTGTCTGCTAGAACTGGTGATCCCTCCAGGGATCCCCTAGAGAGCTTCACCCTCCGCAAAGTTGTAAGTGATCTTGGGTCATGTCCTCCTGGGAATTTTGGATACCCAGCCAGATGTTTTGTTGATGTTGTCTAACTTTAAGGAACTCTCTCTCTAAAACATTGTTGACTTGCAAGGTGGGGGTACTTAGTGGTTTAAAAGGTGTGTTTCTTGGTTCTTGCGAAACATCAAAGTAAGTAAAGTGTGGCAGTCCCCATTTCTTCCCAAATCTGGGACTCCTGTGCTACCAGCCAGTATTTAATTTTTGAAGGAAACTACATTTGTAGTTACTATAGCCTTTGCTCAGAGATTCTGAAAAGCCTGCCCTTTTTAAAGCTTAGAAATGTTTAGTTGGTTTTCTCTCCCACATAACAGTGCAGTGGAATTTAGGACAAACCCTTTAAAAATCAATTTGGCAGTATATATTAATTTATTTTTTTTAATTTAAAAACTTATAAATTTTCACACTACTCAGTATAGAAATCCCAATTTCTATACTGGGACAGTGTAGAAAATTGAGAATTTTCTCTAGGAAATGACCTTATAGTGCTTTATACTTTTATGCAAAAGGCATCATTTGTAATAGCAAAAAATTAGAAGTCACTTAAATGCCTAACAATAAGGGACTGGTTAAGAAAATTCAGGTACCTTCTCTTATGTAATATTTTGGAGCTGCTAAAACTATATTTACAAAATTCTTAGTGATGTGGAGAAAAAAGATAAAACATCAGGTAAAAAACTACATACAAAGTGTGATCCAAACTATGTTAAAATGCATATTTAAAAAAGGACTGGAAGGAAATATGCCAAAAAATTGCTTAGATTAGGGATCATAAGATAGTGGGGTTGTGGTCTACTATTGTTATTTTCTTCTTCTTCTTCTTCTTCTTTTTAAGATTTTATTTATTTATTTGACAGAGAGAAGGACAGTGAGAGGGAACACAAGCAAGGGGCAGTGGGAGAGGGAGAAGCTGGCTTCCCCCTGAGCAGGGAACCAGATTTGGGGCTCAGGGCTCTATCCCAGGACCGACCTGAGCTGGAGGCAGATGCTAAACCAACTGAGCCACCCAGATGTCCCTTGTTATTTTCATCTTATGTTTTCTTACATTTTCCAGATTCTGCAAAGAGCATGTAATACTATTATGATTGGAAAAAAATAATTTTAGAAGTTTAAGAAATCAGAGAACTAAATGTTTGCAAACATACAATCTTTTAGTTGAAAAGTAATTTTACAAAAGTAATTTTACAAAAACAATTGTTAAAAGGAATGACATAAAACTGATTTTTTATTTTTTATTTTTTTAAAGATTTTGTTTATTTGACAGAGGGAGACACAGCGAGAGGGGGAACACAAGCAGGGGGAGTGGGAGAGGGAGAAGCAGGCTTCCCGCGGAGCAGGGAGCCCGACATGGGGCTCGATCCCAGGACCCTGGGACCTGAGCCAAAGGCAGATGCTTAACGACTGAGCCACCCAGGCGCCCCAAAAACTTTTATTTTTATTTTATTTTATTTATTTAATTTTTAAAGTCATTTTTAAAAATTGAATTAGTACTGGGGCACCTGGGTGTGTGTGTAATGGGAGGTAATATGAACCAATGGTTATTCAAATTTACTTTCCACTTCTTCCACCTCTCACCAAGAGAAAGATTAGAAAGGAAACAGCAGTGTTACAAACAGAGCTCCCTCTCTGAAGCAAGAGTGGACCATGACCTTACCTTTAACCTGTTTCCTAGACATTATTTGGAAGTAGGCCAGAGTTTCACTTAAACCCTCCTTTCCCTCTGGATCCCTTTAGAAGGAGATGTCTATAAAGTCAAGGGCAGATAACTCAAAATTATTTTAGCCCTTATCAAGGTTTAACTTTCTAAAAAGTTATCATAATTCTTGTATTGAAGACCAACCTGTAACTACACCTCAACCCTGACCAGACAGTTCTAGGGGGAGAATGCACTAATAGACAGTCCTGAGGCCCTGTTACTATGGTTCCCTTAACAAATCAGTCCATAGAGTCCAAACAGTTCCTTCTGGGATAAGGAAGGATACATGCATAGCAAGGGTTAGAGAAAATAGATCAGGACCGACTCCATCCTGGCGTGTGTTAGTCAGCCTTTACTGGTCTTCTGCTTTGGTCCTAAGAGGCAATATCCAGGTGGAGGTGGGAAGAGGTAACTCCTTATGAAGTAAGACACAGTAGGAAGGCATCTAGCAAGGCAGTCCTATAGGAAAATGCTTAGGCATGACACTGTCTTTCTTTTTTTTTTTAAGATTTTATTTATTTATTTGAGAGAGAGAGAATGAGATAGAGAGAGAGCATGAGAGGGGAGAGGATCAGAGGGAGAAGCAGACTCCCCGCTGAGCAGGGAGCCCAATGTAGGACTCAATCCCAGGACTCCAGGATCATGACCTAAGCCGAAGGCAGTCACCTAACCAACTGAGCCACCCAGGCGCCCGTCTTTCTTTTTTTTAAAGATTTTATTTATTTGACAGAGAGATAGAGAGCACAAGCAGGCAGAGTGGCAGGCAGAGGGAGAGGGAGAAGCAGGCTCTCCACCGAGCAGGGATCCCGATGCGGGGCTCAATCCCAGGACCCTGGGATTATGACCTGAGCCGAAGGCAGACGCTTAAAGACTGAGCCACCCAGGCGCCTGACACTGTCTTTCATACACAAAAAGTTATGTTCTCTCCCCCATCTTAATCCCAACAGAGGAACCTCACCAGAAAGATTCTTCTCTGGATCTCCTAAAAGAACAAGGAAAAAACAAATAAACATGAAAAAGAAAAACTTGGGGCACCTGGGTGGCTCAGTCCACTAAGCATTTGCCTTAAACTTAGGTCATGATTCCAGGGTTGGGATAGAGTCCCACATCAGGCTCCCTGCTCAGCGGGGAGTCTGCTTCCCCCTTTCCCTCTTCCTGCCACTCCCCCTGCTTGTGCACGCTCTCTCTCTCTCTCTCTCAGATAAATAAATACCTTTAAAAACAAAGAAGACAAAAGGACAGATCTTGTTGTTAAGAATATCCAAAAGGGACTGACTGGAAGGGGCTGCCCCCTACTGAGGGGCCAGAGGCGGCGACAGTCTAGATGTTTACCATCACAGAGCTTTGACTGCCCAACCGAAGGAACAGGGCATTCAATAGGATACTGCAGTCAGATGACAGATGGCCAGTCTTGCTCCTTGGCTCCTAGTATTAATCCATTAACATTGAGGGCAGCTGGAAGAGGTCCCCTCTGGGCTCAGCTTTCAAATCACAGTCTCCTGCACAGCTATTATGCTCTTCTATAATTCAGGCCCACCCCTGGCATGGGAGGCAGGTAGTGACCTGGCATAATGACCAAGTCAAACATGTGGAATGGCAAGGTAACTAGTAACTCAGAGTAGGAAAATGACTGCCCACCAAACTGCTGTTCCAGCATAATATATCCAGATATGAATCTTGCAGTTTAAGAGATTTGTCCATAGTTGCAGAGGCCCTTGCCACTTCTCAAGGGATCATAAATCCTCAGCCTGCCTGGATAACCAAGTTGTCCATTTACCAAGCCTATGCCATCGGGTGGGGTGCAAGATAAAGGGTTTTATTTAGCAAAAGGTTAGCCCTTGTCTCCAAGTCCATGCACTGTAAATGCTGGACCTTTGGAAAACTGGTAGCTTTGACCTTTCCTTCTTGTTGGAGCCAAGATCACAGAGCTTCCCCTACCAGATTCAGTTGTAATTCTTTTTCTTGGTTTTCCCAAATTGTAACTGTTAATATCCAGATCTCATACCTGACTTTCATTTGTCTTGGAGAAGTCCCATTCAGAGGCTCAGAGATCAGAGGAGCAGTCCCACTGAGGACCAGTGATTAAGGCCTGACTATCAACTATGTCCAAACTGTCAGTTATTCAGAAAGCCCTTGGTATCAGGCAGCCAGAAAGGCTGAAGAACCAAAGGATTCCTGGGCACCCAGCTGCTGACCTGTGCACTGGGGACAGTAACGGAGGGGAGTGGGGGTGTCTGTATGGGGGTGGTGGGTCTTGAGTACTTCCTGGTGTAGAGATCAACCTGTATGGTACAGTGCACAGGATGCATGGCTCCTCCTGCCCAACGTTTCAAAGCTGATTCCAGGTAATATAAAAGGATCCTAATTCCTAAATTATCCACTTCAGGATGGATCGGGGTGCCTGGGTGGCTCAGTCAGTTAAACATCTGCCTTTGGCTCAGGTCGTGATCCCAGGGTCCTGGGATGGAGCCCCGCATTGGGCTCCCTGCTCGGTGGGGAGTCTGCTTCTCCTTCTCTCTCTGCCCCTCTCCCCCTGCTTGTGCTCCCTCTCCCACTCTCTCTCTCTCTCTCAAATAAATAAAATCTAAAAAAAAAAAAGGCTAGGATCTTCAGTGGAAATTGGGACTTTTGTCTGATTTTTCTTTCCCCCTACTTAGATACCTAACTTCTCCAAACCACAAATTATTGTCCTGGTCACCCTCTGACCCTCTCATGTTGCAGCTGCTGGAATTCTGGGAGTGCATTGTGGCTGCTGATTAGGCCCATTCCCAGATGCTCGAGGAAGGGAGCAAAGTGGGAGGCGCCCGCTCCCCTGTGCTCCCCTGGCCGAATGCCGAAATCCTTCACACTACCAGTTTCTGTGAACTGCAGGTAGAAGTAGCCACACTCCCCCGCGTCCCTCAAAGCAGAAGCCCAAACAAGAATCCTCTGTTAGGTCTACGTATCTCTCCTGAGCAGCTGGCCTCTAGCTTATTAGTATCCAAGTTAGCCAGCGAGGCTTCCTCCATTTTCATTGGTAAACCACTGTGGTGAGGGCGCTCGTATTATTCACAGCAGCACCGGCAGCAACGCGTTGGGCTCCTGGGGCGCGCCCGGGCCTTGAGGCCTGTCAGGGCCGTGTCCTCGTACGGCGGGGGGACGGGGTGGGGGGGTCCGCCGGGCAGCCAGCGGCGTCTGCCAGGGAGCTCCAAGTCTTTCAGTTTCTTCTGGCGTCTCCCTGGGTCTGGGGCTTTGAGCTCGGGCTGGCCCAGGACTCATGCCAAATGGTCTCCGCGCCTCAGCCAGCAAACCCCTAAAACTTTTATTTTTTAAAAATAATATTTTTTAATTTTTATTTTATTAAAAATAGAACTTAACCTTGAAAACACAAGTGGTCATGAAGAAATGCTTATGATTTAAGTGCAAAGGGGCCAAAATAATTAAGACTACAGCTATTTAGTCCAACATTGTAAGCGACTATACTCAGCTCACAGTATACGGTAGGCACCTGTAAAAGGACATCCCAATGCATACTGCCCTCTTGCAGTGGCTAGCTCTTGAACCTCTCATCCTTTGTGCTCTTGCCCTTTACTTCCTCATTTTATTTATTTTTAATTAATTTATTAAAAATGTTTTTTTAAAGTAGGCTTCACACCCAACGGGGAGCTGGAACTCACGACCCCAAGATAAAGAGTTGAGTGCGCCACAAATTGAGCCAGCCAGCCAGCCAGGCACCCAACTTCCTCATTTTAGACGTGTATTTCTTGGGGCACCTAAGTGGCTCAATCCGTTGGACACCTGCGCATGTGGCGCTCAGAGGGCAGTCTGCTTTCTCTCTCTCCCTCTGCCCCTCCCCCTGCTCATGCGCACAGGCTCTCTCTCTCTCTCTCTCTCACTCACTCTCTCTTAAAAAAAAAAATCTAGAAGTGTATTTCTGACTTGGTTTTCGTTTAGATTCTGCCCTACTTCTCCCAAAATATACCCAGAGACTACTTTTGGTAATGCCTCTCCATATCTGACCTAGCCCCTGGTACTCTCCTTTTTTTTTTTTTTTAAGATTTTATTTGTTTATTTGAGAGAGAGAGAAAGAGAGCGCACCTGTGCACACGAGCACAAGCACAAGCAGGGGGGAGGGGCAGAGGAAGAGGGAGAAGCAGGCTCCCGGCTGGACAGGGAGCAAGATGTGGGGCCTCAGTCCAAGGACCCTGGGATCATGACCTGAGCAGAAGGCAGGTGCTTAACCCACTGAGCCACCCAAGCGCCCCACCTGGTACTCTCCTTATAAGCATGAGCCAGCTGCCTTATCTTGAAGAGTTGTTAAAAAAAGAAAGGAAAGGAAAGGAAACAAAGGAAAGAGGGAAGGGAAGGGAAGGGAAGGGAGGGGAAGGGCAGGGCAGGGCACAGGAAATTCAGTATACCAAAAGGCTAATAATACTGTGGTGGGATTATTGGTAGTTTATGCCACTTTTCTTTAGGCTTGAAATTTTACAATATGGTTATGATAGATCTAGAACAAAAATATTCGAAGTTTGCATTAAAGTGCTTTCACAGGTAACTTTTGAATTCTCCTCCATTTCATGATTTTCAAAGATAGTTATAAAATTGATATCCCTTTAGCCAAGAAGATATGGGGTCTGAGATCCTAGCTAGGTCAGAGAAACATCTTTCTCCAAAGCAGATTCTGGATAGCCAAAATAGAGATATAAGCATATACTTCTCTTACCTCAAAACTTGAGATACCCCCCAGTGCCTGCAGGATCAAGTCCAACCTCTTTATTATGGCTCCCAAGACCCCTCACAATCTACTGCCATTCTACCCCTCCAATTTTATCTCCCAGTAATCTGCTAACCTTTTTCTTTCTTCCTTACCGTATGTTATATCAGACTACTTCCATTCCTTAAACACATATTAACTTCTTCCACATTTTATTTTTGTATACCATTCATACAATAACGAGCACCAAACTTAAGTGCACAGCTCAATGATGGTTCATATATGTATACACATGATTAAGATCTAGAACATTTCTAGCACTCTAGAAGGCTCCCCTATGGCCCCCTTAGTCCATATATACACTATTCTGACTTCCATCAACAAAGATTAGTTTTGCCTGTTCTTTAATTAAAAAAAAAAAAAAGGAGAGGCCCCTGGGTGGTTCAGTTGGTTGACTGCCTCCCATTCAGCTCATGATTCCGGTGTCCTGGGATTGAGCCCCGCATTGGGCTCCTGCTCAGCGGGGAGTCTGCTTCTCCCTCTCCCGCTCCCCCTGCTTGTGCTCTCTGTCAAATAAATAAATAAAATCTTTAAAAAAAGGAAATATGCCATGTGTATTCCTCTTTCTTTTCTTTTCTTTTCTTTTGAGTAAGCTCTATGCCCAATGTGGGTCTTGAACTCATGATCCCTAGATCAAGAGTTCCATGCTCCACTAACTGAGCCAGCCAGGTATCCCTACCATATGTATTCTTTAAAACACATAGTACATTTTTATGTTTCCTCTATTTGAGAATAAGAATGCTAAATATCGGGTGCCTGGGTGGCTCGGTTGGTTGAGCGACTGCCTTCGGCTCAGGTCATGATCCTGGAGTCCCGGGATCGAGTCCCAAGTCGGACTTCCTGCTAAGTGGGGAGTCTGCTTCTCCCTCTGACCCTCCCGCCTCTCATACTCTCTCTATCTCATTCTCGCTCTCAAATGAATAAATAAATAAAATATTAAAAAAAAAAGAATGCTAAAGATCTGTCATGTGCTAGTGTTCTCCCATTCTGCATCCATGGCAGATATTACTAAGTCACCATTCTTTCTTATTGTATCTAGATTGAGGTTTAGGCTCTTTTCCTAAACTGTGTACCAGTAGCCACTACTGATTGTTGAGAGTTGGCACTTGTGAAACTTCCCTGGACAAGAATGGCCTCTTTCACATGAAAGCCTTCATTTCCACCATGCACAACACATTTGGTAAGTCATTTAAGTCTTGCTGACTTAAATGTCCCTTTTTTCCATTCCTACTGCTCCTGCTTATTTCAAGCTTTCATAATTTCTCACTTGATTTTCTACAATAACTCCTCACTGTTTTCCCTGCCTTCAGTTTTGGCTCCTCTGTTCTTTTCTACACACTGCTGATTAATCTTTTTTAAATATCCAAATACGATATACTACATCAGTCTCCTGGTTAAAACCTTTAAGGCGCTACCTTTCAGGCTGGAGTGGTTAGCGTGGTATTGCAGGCCCCGCCCACCTCTCCAGTATCATCTCCTGTAACCTGCCCTCAAGGATGTCAGCTGTGTGCAGCTTTGTGAATATGCTCTGCCTTCTTTCTCCTCTAATCTTCAATGCTGGTCTTCTCTACATGGCTAAGTCTCCTTCACTCTTCAAGGATGTTTCAAGGATATTTATTATACAAACTTTTATTGGTCATTCTTTCCCCTACAAATAATTATCCCTTAATTGTGTCCTCATACTACTTTATACATATATTTATTATTACAATTATCATGTGTGTTATTATCTGTTCACATTTCCAAGTGTTCCTGGAGGGACGAGAGCTTTGCAGCTCCAGAACTCATTACAGTGCATGACATATTTCTTTACAAGTTAAAAAAATTGTTGTAAAATAAATGTAATGTAAAATTTACCACCTTTATCATTTTCAAGTGTACAGTTCAGTAGTAGTAAGTACATGCATATGGTCCTGCAGTTATCACCATCATCTATCTCCAGAACTCTGTTCAGCTTGTAAGATTGAAATTCCATACTTACTAACTTCATTCTCCCCTCCCCCCAGCCTCTGGCAACCACCATTCTACTTTCTGTCTTTGATTTTGACTACTCTAGGTACCTTGTAGAAGTGGGATCACACAGTATTTGTTTTTTTGTCACTGGCTTATTTCATTTGGCACAATGTCTTCAAGGTTTATCCATTGTTGTAGCCTGTGTCAGAATTTCCTTCCTTTTTTAAGGCCAAATAATATTCCACTGTATGCATATACCACATTCACTGCTTATCCATTCATCTGCCAATGGACAATTGGATTGCTTTCACTATTTAGTTATTGGGAATAATGCTGCTATGACTATGGGTGTACAAATCTCTCTTTGAGACCCTGCTTTCAATTCTTTTGAGTATTTGCCCAGAAATGGAATTGCTGGATCATATGGTAATTCTTTTTTTATTTTATTTTTTTAAAAGATTTTATTTATTTGTCAGAGAAAGAGAGAGCGCACAATCAGAGAGAGTGGCAGCAGGGGAGAAGCAGGCTCCCCACTGAGCAGGGAGCCCAATGCAGGGCTTGATCCCAGGACCGTGGGATCATGACCTGAGCTGAAGGCAGACGCTTAACCGACTGAGCCACCCACGTGCCCCGGTCTATATTTTCTTTTATTGCCTGTGCCTTTGGTGTCATATCCAAAAAATTATTTCCAAATCCAGTGTTTTTGCCCTATGTTTTCATCTAAGAGTTTTGTTGTTTTACGTCTTACACTTAGGTCACGGATTCATTTTTTTTAAGAGTTTTTTTGTCTTTTTTTTTAAAGATTTTATTTACTTATTTGACAGAGATAGAGACAGTGAGAGAGGGAACACAAGCAGGGGGAGTGGGAGAGGGAGAAACAGGCTCCCCACTGAGCAGGGAGCCGGATGCAGGATTCAATTCCAGGACCCTGGGATCATGACCTGAGCTGAAGGCAGATGCTTAACTGACTGAGCTACCCAGGCACCCTGATCACAGATTCATTTTTAGTTAATTTTTATATGATGTTAAAGGTCCATTTTCATCTTTTGTATGTGGATATCCAGTTTTTCCAGCACCATTTGTTGAAACACTGCCTCTTCCCCATTGAATGGTCTTAGCACCTTTGTCAAATATCATTTGACCGTATAGGTGAGGGCTTATTTCTGGACAGAGTGCATGGCATTTCATAGGATACAAAGATGAATCAGATTATCCTAACACACTAGAATTGGTCATAGGGAGATTGTTAGAATGGAGTTGGATCTCATTTTTGTTTGAGAAAAAAGGGAGAGATGATTTTTAAAGGGAGGTAAAACAGCTGAGTTAAAAAGAGTTCATGTCAGAATTATAGACCTTAGGGCACCTGGGTGGCTCAGTTGGTTGAGCAACTGCCTTCGGCTCGGGTCATGATCCTGGAGTCCCGGGATCGAGTCCCAAGTCGGACTCCCTGCTCAGCAGGGAGTCTGCTTCTCCCTCTGACCCTCTTCCCTCTCATGCTCTCTCTCATGCTCGCTCTCTCAAATAAATAAATGAAATCTTTTAAAAAAATAATAAAAAAATAAAAACAAGGATGTGAACTAGAACTAGATGAACTAGGGCACGAAAGGGGCTTAAGGCCTATAATTCTTTTTTTTTAAGATTTTATTTATTTATTTGAGAGAGAGAGAGTAGCAGAGGGAGAGAGAGAAGCAAACTCCCTGCAGAGCAGGGAGCTTGATGCAGGACTTGATCCCAGGACCCTGAGATCATGACCTGAGCTGAAAGCAGAGGCTTAACTGACTGAGCCACCCAGGCACCCCATATCCTTGTTTTTATATATGAAGAAAAAGAGGCCTGATGTTACTCTAGAGATCAGAATTATAAAAAAAATAAAAAGTCATTATAGAAGATTTCAACTCAGCGAAGGAAGAACTTCTAACATCTAGAATACATAGATTTGAGAAAGAATGCGCTGTCTATAACTATAAATATTCAAACAGAGGTTGGATGATCACCTGTAAGTTTTGCTGTAGAAGGCAGTCCTGATCATTTCTTTGCCTTGCTTGTAAATATTCCATGATTGCCCATTAACTTCAGGATAGGGCCTGCTTTTTAAAATGGCATACATAGGGATGCCTGGGTGGCTCAGTCAGTTAAGCGTCTGCCTCCGGCTCAGGTCATGATCTCGGGGTCCTGGGGCTGAGTCCCTCATTGGGCTCTTTGCTCAGCAGGGAGCCCGCTTCTCCCTCTCCCTCTGCTGCTCCCCCTGCTTGTGCTAGCACTCTCTTGGTTGCTTTGCTTGCATGCTCTCTGACAAATAAATAAATAAAATAAAATAAAAAAATAAAATGGCATACGTAGCCTTTAAGATGTGGTCCTAGGTTACCTATATAGCATCATTTCCTGCCATGTATCTATGTTCTTGATATATCCAACTGTATTGTGAAGTCTGTCCTTCCTAATTCTCAGACCTTACTCAAATTAAAAAACAAAAGAACAACAAAAAAACCCTCAAAAAACCCTCCAAAAAACAACCATCTTAAAAAAAGACTGTTTCTAACGTTTCAAGAAAGTAAGCCAGAGGGTGTGGCTGTAGCTTAAAATTCCACACATAGAATTCTCAGAACAAACTAAATGGAATCAATGCGTAGCAAGTATACACATGTGCTAGTGAGTGTAAGGGCACATGAAATCCAAATTGGGGCAGATGGGAACAAACTTCGATTTTAAGAAGAAAGGGAATTAAGTTTTGGTGAATGTTACCATATAATAGACATTTATTATTATTTTTTTAAAGTAAGCTGTATGCCCAACATGGTGTTCGAACTCACAATCTCAAGATCAAGAGTTGCATGTTCTGGGTGCCTGGGTGGCTCAGTTGGTTAAGCGACTGCCTTCGGCTCAGGTCATGATCCTGGAGTCCCTGGATGGAGTCCCGCATCGGTCTCCCTGCTCAGCAGGGAGTCGGCTTCTCCCTCTGACCCTCGCCCCTCTCATGTGCTCTCTCTCTCTCTCATTCTCTCTCTCTCTCTCATAGATAAATAAAATCTTAAAAAAAAAAAAGAGTTGCATGTTCTACCAACTGAGCCAGGCAGGCACCCCTATAATAGACATTTAAACATATTTTAGCTTATTTAATTTTAAGAATGCAAAAAGACAAAAAGAAATAGATCCTTTACACTATTTTTTTTAAAGATTTTATTTATTTATTTTGACAGAGAGAGACAGCAAGAGAGGGAACACAAGCAGGTGGAGTGGGAGAGGGAGAAGCTGGCTTCCCGCAGAGCAGGGAGCCCGATGTGGGGCTGGATCCTAGGACCCTGGGATCATGACCTGAGCAAAGGCAGACTCTTAACGACTGAGCCACCCAGGCGCCCCTCTTTTCACTATTTTTGAGGTGAAAACCTACTACGTTAGGATGTTTGGTATTACATGCTATAAATAAGAATCACAAAAGTTCTCAACTTTGAACATATCTCCTGCTTTATAGACAACTTAGCATGTCAGTAAGTAATTTCTAGGCACTTTCTGTGTGTCAGGATGGTGCTGGGTACTGGGAATACAACATGAAGAAGGCATAGGACCACATCACCGAGAGTGATATGGTTGTTTTGGATGGAGCTCATCATCAGACAAGGTCTATAAAAGGTTACCAACCACTGAAGTCTCTCTCCTTGAAGAAATCAAGTATCTAGGAAAAAGGGGGGAGCTCAGAGAAAACTTTTAGCAGATCAGATCATATCTCTTTCTTGCTTAAATAAGTTCAGTGACTCCCCATTAACTACAAGAGAAAGCCTGTTTTTGTTTGTTTTTATGGCATATATAGCCTTCTATGATTTGTTCCCTTTATGATCTACCTGCAGATCGACATGGTTTGAGCAGACTTATCTCTGAGGTACCTTTCTTGTGATTTGGTTTACTCACCAGACACCTTTTCATCCAATATGATTTTTGGACTAAGTTTTTCTATCACCTAGGAGAATAGAATATGAATATTGATCCACTGGGCAATTATATTTCTCATTAGGAGGAGAATAGAATATGAATATTGATCCACTGGGCAATTATATTTCTCGTTATTTGTGATGAAATAAGACTTTAGCAGCAAGTAATTTTCACCTGAGCTGAGATGAAACTGTGCTCCCAGAAGTTCTGGACTGGAGGGCTAAATTTAGAGACTTAACCTTGCAACTATCAGATATAAATCCTCAGTGCATTTTCTCAGAGCAGTCATTTACTGTCTTATTTCTCAGTAAGCTGTTTGGGATTCAGGGGATTCAATGGAAAGAACACAGGGCTAGTATTCTAGTCCTGCCTGTGACTTACTGTATGATCCTGGTGACTAATTCAACCTCTTATGTCCTAAGTTTCCTCATTCTTCAAGTAGAAATAATATTTGTTCTACATGTACTTTGTGATGATACACAAGATTATAGTTTAATTTTAATTCAACGAGTATGTAAGTATTATAAGGAATACAAATATGAGTATTTGTACTCAAGCTTATATTCTATTGGGGTCAGACTTATAAAAGTAACATGTAGGGATCCAGAGAAAGGATGGATTACATTCAGTGGAGGGGATGTGATCAGGAATATTTAAAAAAGGAGATAGAAGTTGAGCTGGGTCTTGAGGAATAGGAAAGGTGTCAAGAGTCACCTGGAAGGGATAAGAAGAGAGAAGCACTGGGATTCTCAGTCTGGCCCCAGCTTTCCTTTATTTAAGATTTACTTATTTGGGGGAGAGAGAGAGAGAGACAGAGCACAAGCAGAGGGAGAAGCAGACTCATTATCTTCTGCACACTTCCGACTAAATGACGTTTTCTGAATCTGGCATGTGTCTGGCACATAGCAGGCCAGCCTCCAAGGTCCAGCTTCTACCTCCATTAAAGCCTCACCCAAGTGGAATTTATCATGCTTTCCTCTGTATGAACCCAGGCCTTTGTTCATATGACCTCTTGCTTTTATTGTAGCTTAATAGAACCACCTTCCTTGCTTAATGGTGAACTTTTTGGAGACAGGAATCTGGTACTGAACTCAATGCTTTGCTCTTAATTAAGTAATCAGGAAATTTTATTCAATTGAACTTGTTCCAAGGACACTGGTATCACTCACTAAAGTGAAGGACGTGTTGGTATCATCTTATGTCTCTATATGCTTTAACGTTTGTGTCCTGCTGTTTTCCATCATTCCTGTGTAGATTTTTTTGCCTTTAAAAACTTAGAGATGAGGAAACTCAGAGGCACATTTGTCCAGTCATCCAGCTAAGCTCTGAAGCCGGTCAGGGCTCTTTTGACTTGAAATCCACTACTCTCCGCACTGTATCTGGGCCCTGTGGCATCAGACAAGTAGGGGTAAAATGCACTTATTCTGAGAGCTCTCCTTCTCTCTTTGTAAATGGGAGCAATAGTACTGACCACATGGGATTGTTATGAGGGTTAAATGCAGTGAAATATGTGAGGTCCCAGCTCAAGGCCTTAGCACTTAGTGGGGAATACTTGGTGCCTTCTCACAACCTTCAAATTCAAATGGACAAACAGATAAATACTCAGTTCTGAGGTATAGTGGGAAGTAGATGGGACTACACAGACACGAATATCCTTCTCTTTGTAATCTCTCATAGGTTCTATCCTTTGAGACATAGACGAAATTTCATTAGACAGTATTTTGTAAATACTTAAGATTTAGCGTTCTCCTTCACCATCACATCCATCCTTGTTCTACGCTTTTCCTGCCTAGTGTGTGTCAAATGCAAGGATTGCAGTTGTGTGATTTGTCCAATTTGAAGTCAGAGGTTGGTTGAATAATGTCCAAGGCTGGGCTCTTAAAACCAAACCAAACCAAAACCAAACCAAACCAAACCAAACCATAGGTCCTCTTGGATCGGATCGTGACTTTAACTATGCAGAGGAAACTATTAAAAGCAAAGGAAAAAGGGGCCCAGGGATGGTAGTTAATTGCAAACCCGAGTGAAATTATTTTTGAAATCTTCCCGGGGTGGGGGGATGTTAAGATTTTTCTGCTGAGTTCCTTAAGTCCTAAATAGGATGCGTTTTAAAAAAGAAAAGAATTCCAGCTTTGGTGGGCTTGTGGCAAAGGTGAATAGGCGGGTGTCGACCCTGGCTTCCTCCGTCCAGCTCCCCCTTGATGTTCAGAAGCCCTCGCTAGGCGCCGAGGGTCCGCGGAGGCTCGGGCTAGGCCGGGTCCGTGTGCCAGGCCACAAGGTGCACGTCCATCGCCGGGCTTCCTTCGTCGGGGCGAGGGGTAGCTTTTGGAACAAGGCATAGGGGCGGCTTTCTGGCCCTTCTTTTCGCTTGGGGGCCTCGGTGGGGCGGGAGGCCCAGGAGCTAGAGCTGAGCGGCGCGGCAGTGTCAGTAACCCCAGCCTGCTCAAGCACGCCGGCGTCCTCGTTCTCCCCAGTGGGGCCCCGTCGGGTAGCTGGAACTCGCGACCCCCGCTCGGGGCCCCGCCCCTCCTCGCGAGCCCGCGGTGACTTCGACCCTCCCCCAACGCTAGAGGGCCCGCCCCCTCCTCACGGGCTAACGAGTGTCCTCGCGTGCGCGCGCCCCTTTCCTCGGCCAGAGTGTGAGTGCGTCGCTCTCCCACCTCGGCCCCTCCCTATTGTTTCTCGCCGCCGCCACAAGCCTCCAAACGCAGCCCCTCCCCCCACTGATGTTTACCGCTCCCCCCTTCCTCCCCCCGGGTTTAACAGGCGCCCTGGGGCCCCCAGAACCAAGGGAGGGGACCCCTGAATTCTTTCCTCTGCGTCTCCTCTCCCGGGTCACCTCCGCGTCTCTCCCCCGCCCAACTCTCGGGGGTCAGGACTCCATTCAAGACTCCGTCCCGCCCTCCTCCCCTCCCCCCTTCCCTGGCTCCCCCTCGGCCCCCTCCCCTCAGCGGGTCCTCCTTTTTCTCTCCCTCTCCCTCCTCCTCCCCCACCCCATCCCTTCCCCCCCACAATGCAGTTCGCGGCGCGGCGGACATGGCGGTGGAGTCTTGAGCTCGTCGTGTCCCGGCCTCCAGCGGCGGCGGCAGTGACGGCGGCGGCGGCAGCGGGAGGCGGCGGGGGGAGCGGGAGCCACTGAGATGAGGAGGCGCCGCGCGCGCCTGTAGCTCGCGGGCCTCGCAGGTACGGAGGTTCCGGCCGCGACGCAGCGCCCGGCGCCGAGGGGGTGTGCTCCGGGAAGGCCAGGCGGCTCCCTGTTCGCCCTCCTCAGGTGCCGAGCCTCGCAGGTGTCGGGGGCCCGGCCCGAGCGTGTCTCAGCCGCCCCCTTGGGGCCTGACACTTATTTTTTTGCCGGAATGGGCTTTGGGTGTCCCATGGGAAGGCTGAGATAAGGGAGGTAGGGGCGGCGGCCTGGCGGCCTGAGGAGGACATTGGGGCGCTTTGGGGGCCGAACTTCACAGAGAGGCTGAGGTTCTCGGCTCCGGGCCGAAACCTGTAGACCCGGGAGGCGGATTTTGAGTTAACGGGATTGGTGTGAGCATTCTCTTGGGTCCGGTACGATTCCCTGTCACGTATGCCTTTTCTTTCATTCCCCCTCCCCCCAGATACAGATGTACACATGTAACATGCACATATACACACTCATGTAATACATAATAAATATTTTCTCCGGGCTCACCCTTTGTCGGGAAGAGAGAAGGCAGAGGTGTCTGGATTTCGTTTCTTGCTCGCCCGCCTTCTCTCTCCCTCGCCCCCCAGTCGAATGGTGATAATGAACGCTTTTGACGTGGGAAACTGTGAGATTTGTATTTGTAAACAGACAGCAGTAGCCGTGTGTGTTGCACGCCTCCGCGAGGTTTCAGGTCCTTTTGGTATCCGGATTGCGAAAGAATGAGATATTTAGACCTGAAAGAAGCACATCGTCGAGGTTTCTAGTCATACCTGAATGGGATGAATTACTGTTATTTTAACAACGTTGATCGAACATTTTCTTTTCATAAGTTTATGAGATCTTTACTCAGATGAATTTTGAACCTTGTGTAAGCTCTTGTTTCGGTATACCATGTTTCTTCATTTTGATATATTTTTGATATAAAAGTAGTTCCTTACACATGTGACATTCTACTTCATTTTGTGATCTTTTTAGTGTCTAGAAACGCAATTCAAATTGTGTATTGTTGGCGTGCATTTAGTAATTAGCTGTAGTGGATCAGATTACCTTTTGTTTCCAAAACGCCCCTCTCCCCCGCCAAGTCTTGTAGTAGCGAAATGTGTAACACTTGGTGAAACAGAACATATCCTGTTTCTAAAGTAAGGAGAACTATTAGCTAATAAAACTGGATAATCCCAACTGGATAGGACAATTTAAGAGAGTGCCATACCAGGGCGATGAATTGTGGATGGTTAAAAAGAAAAAGTTGACTTTTTGTTGTTGGTATCAGTCGGCATGTTCTGTATGTGAGTAAATTGTACGCTGAAATTTTCTTTAGGCTTAGCACCCTTGTAAAGTCTCCTTAAAAATTGCTGCACATTGCATCCTAGTACTTAATAGTCACAACTTGTAAAATTTTACTTTTCTTTTTTTCCCACAACTTGTAAAATTTTAAAAATATTGCTTCATTTAGAGTGCTGTGCTTTAAGGTAATTAATGAATTCACTAGTGTCTAGTGTGCTGTGATAACTTTATAAACAAATTTTAAAGAGTGCTTCTTAAAAACCATATACTTTGGGGAAGATAAGCATTTTATGCTTTGAAATTTTATGCATTTTATGCTTTAAAAATGTGATGGTTAATATGAACAAAAGAAGTTACTTTGAAAAAGAACTCTTAGGTAAATCTTCCTGCTATTTGCAATTTTTGACTAGTGTGGAAAATGAAAAATAAAGCTTCCTTGAAATAGTACAGAGGCGGAAGTGAAAGTTATTGACATTTAATGTTTTAAATGTAGCAAATGTCTAAGTACAAAGAGGAAATTAAGGTCTTTTCATTGTCTTAGGTCAAGTTGTTAGCAATGCAGATAAATTTACAAGATGTTATCATCATGCACATTAGTTCAATTTTGTAATTCCTAAATCACACAGAGATTTACATTTATTTTTAGTTCATTTAGCTAGAACAGTACAGTGTCTACATTATAATTTTAGGGCTTTTAACATAAAAATTTATAATTGCAATTATAAATATTTCTAATTAATCAAAAGCTGTTTAAGGAGATTTTTTTATTCTCAGAGCAGATTCAGTTTAGTAAGAGAACTTTTTTTGAACTCAGAGTTAACCTTGACATGCATAATAAGCATCAATTATGTTGTGTTCCTTTTTCTTTTTTAATGTTATGTTCTTTATAGAATGTCAAATCAGGATCTGTGGGTAGAGAAAGTTTTTGAATTTATTTTCTACAGAAAGTTTCTGTTTTCAGACAATAAATAAGACTTACCTATAAATGCTGATGCCAGTACATTTTGTTTATCCTTAAAAAAAATCAGACCATTTTGATATAACAATTCAGTGAGATGTATTATTTTCTAAAGTAAGCTACAAATGCTGGGATCCATAAAATAATGTTACAAAATTCAGTGAAAGTCATTAGTGCAATATGTCCTAAAA
The DNA here is from genome assembly GCF_009762305.2 of Zalophus californianus. Classification (NCBI taxonomy): domain Eukaryota; kingdom Metazoa; phylum Chordata; class Mammalia; order Carnivora; family Otariidae; genus Zalophus; species Zalophus californianus. Next base: position 42,041,010 of record NC_045598.1, on the reverse strand, counting down.
AAGAATAGTTCTTGAAAGACCTGAAACAAGGAGAAAACACTGTAGTCTAAAGCTGGATAGGTGATATGTAGATTTTTTTTCTTCTTAATCATAGAAGAATTAAGGTTGCTTAAACTGAAGTAAGTGAATTAGGATTGTTTACACTAAACTAAGTTTTAATTCTAGAATTCTAGATAATTGTGTAATTTGTCCAGCATAATGTCCCCAAGTATTTCTTACAAATCCAAAAAGAAAAGGTATATAAATGCGAAGATGAACAGTTTAGATTTTTTCCCCCTTAAGTGAGAGATTTAATTTGTATGATGTGTTATGGTTTCCAAATTGTTCTCATATCAAATTCATTGGGTGTCCATAATTATCCTGAGTTAAGGGGGAGAGAAAAGGAAACTGACATTTAAGTAACTGTTTTGTTCTAGGCATTGTGCTAGACATGTTTATGTATTTTTTTCACTTGTTCAGCGTAACAACCCTATGAAATCTTTTTTTGTAGTTGAGTTCAGTCTCTGCTGAAGATCATAGAGTTAGATTCAGAGCAGCTCAGTGTGTTCTTCCTATTATATATGCCCTGTTGCTTTTCAGATGTATCAAGTAGTCCCTCAATTTTGTAGGGTAAACTGCCTAAGGTTACTCATTCATTAGTCATTTAATCATCAAACATTTGCATTTGTACATTATGTTAGACACTGGTAGGTTTTAGAGACACAAAATTATTAAAGACGGTCTCTCCCTTCAGGGAACTCAGTCTACATATAATGTAGATAAATTACAACACACTAGATCATGGGAGTTCAGAGGGAAGAAGCTGGCTCTTGAGGGATGAGTAGGAGTTTGCCAGGTAGAAAAGGGGATAGTCTGGAGGCTGGTCCAGAGCTAAGGAGTAACCTGTGCAAAGATGATAAATTGTTATGGGGCTCAGAGTAGGATGAGTGAGAAATCCAATGTGGCAAGAATTGAGGATTTATGGTTAGAGTGGTGAGAGAAATGGTTGGAAATACTAGCCAGATAGTGAAGGTTATTGTGTATGTTAAGGCCTTTGGATTTTTATTTTGCCAACAAGATCACCAAGTGAGATGGTGTTTGAGTTGTGATTAGAAGTGTGTTTTCTGACTCCTAGTTTAGTATTTCTTTCTCTTCAGCTTCCTTACCAAGAGTTTACCCGTTTTTGGTGGACGGTCAAGCGCCCTTTTTCATGCCATCTTTTCTCCTCTTTCTAGTTGCTGTATTTCAGATAAAAAAACTGTGTTTTTGAGGATCCTGAATGTTAAATTTCTTAGAGGCTTCTTTTGAGATAAAAATACCTTTGGAGGAAATCACTTGTTACAGTTACTTAGGAAGTTTTTTCATTCCTTGACTTGAGTTGGTTGACTAATTTCTAGTTTAGAACTAGAAAGCAATAGGATGGGGGGTTGGGGAGTGTGGGCTTCCTGCAAGCTCTGTGTTCATCAGCAAAAATGAGCAAAATGCTCATCTTTGCACAAAGCAGCCTGTACTTTCAAGAAGAAATCGGTATGTCTGTAAGTCACATAATAGTCTGGTAGTTTTATTTATTTACAAGGATTTTATTTTTAAGTAATCTCTACACCCAACGAGTGGCTGAAACTCAGAACCGTGAGAGTTGCATGCTCCACGGACTGAGTCAGCCAGTTTCCCCAATAGTCTGGTAGTTTTAAGTGGGTATTTGATTTACAATGATAGGGGGCGCCTGGGTGGCTCAGTCGTTAAGCGTCTGCCTTCGCCTCAGGGTCCTGGGATCGAGCCCCACACTGGGCTCCCTGCTTGGCGGGAGGACTGCTTCTCCCTCTCCCACTGCCCCTTCTTGTGGTTCCTGCTCTCTCTCTTTTTCAAGTAAATAAATAAAATCTTAAAAACAACAACAATGATAATAGATAACTTACTGCAATTTTACGACGTGTAATTTCTTTCTAAAGATCTTAAGTATTAACTCAAGTCTTCACAACAACCCTTTTGTATTATCCTCATTTACAGGTGAGCAAAAGAGGTACAAAAGGGTTAAGTATCTTGGACAAGTTTTCACAGTTCGATGCAGACAGCATTTGAACTCAGGGTGTCTGAATCTGGAGTCAGAGCTCTTAACCACTACGTTGTGTTTACTTCAAGCTTGGGTTGTCAAAATTTAGTATGCAGAGGGTGTTCAGTTCAGTATAGTTACATAGGCTGTCAAAAAATACATTGTAAGAAAAAAATATATTTTAAGAATGTAAAGTGTGAATTATACATATGATAGTGAAATCTGCTTGCATTTTGTCAGCCTTACCTGTACACTGTAGTTTAAATAACTGTCATTAAAATTGCTCAGTCAGGGGCACCGGGCTGGCTCATTTGGAAGAGCATGCTATTCTTGATCTTAGGGTCATAGATTCAAGCCCTGTGTTCGGGGTAGAGATTACTTAAATAAACTTTAAAAAATTAAAGTAAAATTGGGGCACCTGGGTGGCTCAGTCTTTAAGCGTCTGCCTTCGGCTCAGGTCATGATCCCAGGGTCCTGGGATTGAGCCCCATGTCGGGCTCCCTGCTCCACAGGAAGCCTGCTTCTCCCTCTCCCACTCCCCCTGCTTGTGTCCCCTCTCTCGCTGTGTCTCTCTCTCTCAAATAAATAAATAAAATATTTTAAAAAATAAAATGTAACATTAAAAAACAATTCCCCTCTGTCAAATAAAATCTTAAAAAAAAAAAATTTTCCTAGGGGCGCCTGGGTGGCTCAGTCGTTAAGTGTCTGCCTTCGGCTCAGGTCATGATCCCAGGGTCTTGGGATCGAGCCCCGCATGGGGCTCCCTGCTCGGCGGGAAGCCTGCTTCGCCCTCTCCCACTCCCCCTGCTTGTGTTCCCTCTCTAGCTGTGTCTCTCTCTCTGTCAAATAAATAAAATCTTTAAAAAAATAAAAAATTAAAGTAAAATCGATCAGTTGTTAAGAATTTAAGTGTTAGGCTAGTGGTATTCAAACTCTGGGGACCTTTTTGAGGGGATCTCTTGAGTCACAACTGTTTTCATAGTAATATTAAGATAATATTTGCCTTTTTCCCTTTCCTGTCATCTGGAATGTAGAGTGATGTCTATACTATATGTGAAAACATTGCTTTGATGGCTGATCGAGTACGTAATAGTGTATTCTTTGTTAAAAATTTTTCTTTGAGGTATAGGTTACAGTATCATAAGACTCATCCTTTTAAAGTATAGGGTTAAGTATATATTCATAAGGTTCTGTAACTATCACTGCTATCTAATTCCAGAACATTTTCATCTTTCCAAAAAGAAACCCTGTGCCAAACTATTTTCCCAAGAGACTGCACCATTTTGTATTCCCACTAACAATGTATGAGAATTCTATTTTCTCCACATCCTCACCAACACTTGTTATTGTTCATCTTCTTACTTATAGCCATCCTAGTGGGTGAAGTGGTATCTCATTGTGGTTTTGACGTGCATTTCCCTAATAACTAATGACGTTGAGCATCTCTTCATGTGCCTATCGGGCTTTGTATATCTTATTTGGAGAAATGTCTATTCACTTCCTTTGCCCATTTATTTATTTATAAAGATTTAAAAAAATTTTTTTTAAGATTTTATTTGTCAGAGAGAGAGTGAGTGCAAAAGCAGGGGGAGTAACAGGCGGAGGGAGAAGCAGGCTCCCTGCTGAGCAAGGAGGCAGATGCTTAACCTACTGAGCCACCCAGGTGTCCCTATTTTTAAATATTTTATTTATTTGAGAGAGAGAGCAAGAGTGGGGGTGGGGGAAGGGCAGAAGAAGAGGGAGAAGCGGACTCCCTGCTGAGCAGGGAGCCTGATATGGGGTTCAATCACAGGACCTGAGCTGAAGGCAGACACTTAACTGACTGAGCCACCCAGGTGCCCCTTCTTTTCCCATTTAAAAAATTAGGTTGTTTTTTTTGTTGAATTCTAAGAGTTCTTTATATATTCTGGATACTGGACTCTTATCAGATATATGATTTGCAAAAGTGTTCTCCCATTTTCTTAAAAAAAATTTTTTTTTAAGATTTTATTCTTATCCATTTGAGAGAGAGAGAGCACAAACAGGTGGAGAGGCAGAGGGAGAGAGAGAAGCAGGCTTCTCGCTGAGAAGGGAGCCCGATACGCAGCTCCATTCCAGGACCCTGGGATCATGACCTGAGCTGAGGGCAGATGCTTAACCAATTTAGGCACCCAGGCACCCTCTTTTTTAAAAAATTTTAAAAATTGTGGTAAAATATACCTAACATAAAATTTACCATTTTAAGCTATTTTTATGCATACATTCAGTGATATTAGGGACATTCACATTGTTGTGCAGCCATCACCGCTGCCCATCCCCTGAACTTTTTCATTTTTCACAAACCAAAACTTTTTACCCTTTAAGCAGTAGCTCCTTAGCAACTACCATTCTACTTTCTGTTGCAACATATTTGACTACTCTGTGTAATTAGAGTCATACAGTGTTTGTCCTTTTGTGACTGAAATTTCATTTAGCACAATGTCTTCAAGGTTCTACCGTGTTGTAGCTTGTCTTAGAATTTTCTTTCCTTTTAAGGCTGAATGATTATTCTGTTGCATGTATATACTACATTTTGTTTATTCATCTGTTGATCAGACTTTGGTTGCTTTCATCTTTTGGCTATTGTGAGTAATGCTGTTGTGCACATGGGCATACAAATATCTGTTTGAGTCCCTGCTTTCAGCTCTTTGGGTGTATACCCAGAATTGGAATTTCTGGTTCATATAGTAAATTTACATTTAATTTTTGGAGGATTTGCCATATTGGTTTTTTTTTTCATTTTCATTTTTTTTTTTTAAGATTTTATTTGTCAGAGAGAATGCAAGCAGGGGGAGTGACAGGCAGAGGGAGAAGCAGATTCCCTACTGGGCAAGGAGCCCGATGTGGGGCTCAATTTCAGGACCCTGGGATCATGACCTTAGTGGAAGGCAGACTCTTAACCAACTGAGCCACCCAGACATCCCGGTTTTTTTCATTTTCTTGAGTAAAGTATGTTTTTGAAGGATGTTAAGTTTTCAGTTTTGATAAAGTCTGATTTATGTGTTTTTTCTTTGGTTGCTTTGCTTTGGGTATCATAACTGAGAAATTATTGCCTAATCCAAGATGATAAAAATTTATACCTCTGTTTTCTTTTAACAGTTTTATAGTTTTAGCTTTTACATTTAGGTCTTTGATCCATTTTGAGTTAATTTTTGTATGTGGTGTGAGGTAGAGGTCCAGCTTTATTCTTTTACATGTGGGTGTCTAGTTGTTCCACCGTTAATTGACAAGACTATTCTTTCCCTTGTTGAATGGTCTTGGCATCCATGTTGAAAATCAGTTGATCACAGGGGCACCTGGGTGGCTCAGTCATTAAGCGTCTGCCTTCGGCCAGGTCATGATCCCAGGGTCCTGGGATCGAGCCCCACATCTCTCCCATTCCCCCTGCTTGTGTTCCCTCTCTCGCTGTGTCTCTGTCAAAAAAATAAAATCTTAAAAAAAAAAATCAGTTGATCATAAATGTCTGTGTTTATTTGTGGATTCTCAGTTGTTTCTGGATTCTCCTTTGAACTGTATGTGTATTCTAGCACCAGTACCACCCAGTCTTGATTATTGTAGCTTTGTATAAAGTTTTGAAATCTGGAAGTGTGGGCCCTCCAGCTTTGTTTTTTTCAAGATTGTTTTGACTATGTAGAGTCCCTTGCAATCTGATAGGAGTTTTAGGATCAACTTGTCAATTTCTGCCCCCCCCCACAAAAAAGCATTTGGAGTTTTGATAGGAATTGTGTTGAATCTGATGATTAAAAGTGGGGAGTATTGTTATCTTAATATTAAGTCTTCCAATCCATGAGTATGAGATGTTTGTGCATTTACTTTCATTTCCATTAAATAGGACTTTACCTATTTATTTCAACAGCGTTTTGTAGTTTTTAGTGTACAAGCTTTGTTGAGTTTATTCCTAAGTATTTTATTCTTTTTGATGCTTTTGTAAATGGAATTGTTCTCTTAATTTCTTTTTTTATGTCTTTTTTTTAATTTTTTAATTTATTTGAGAGAGAGAGCATGAGAGGGAAGAGGGTCAGAGGGAGAAGCAGACTCCCTGCTGAGCAGGGAGCCCGATGTGGGACTTGATCCTGGGACTCCAGGATCATGACCTGAGCCGAAGGCAGTCGCTTAACCAACCGAGCCACCCAGGCACCCTGTTTTCTTAATTTCATTTTTGGATTGTTCATTGCTAGTATATAGAAATACAACTGATTTTTGTATATTGGTTTTGGAGAGCAACCTTGCTGGACTCATTTATTAGCTCTGGTGGTTTTTCCTGGATATCTTAGGATTTTCTTTATGTAAGATCATGTCATCTGGAAATAGACATAGATTTCCTTCTTACATAGATTTCCTTTCTGATCTGGATACTTTTTATTTCTTTTTCTACCTGGGTAGTACAGTGTTGAATAGAAGTGGAGACAGTGGACATCTTGTCTTGTTTCTGTTCTTAGAGGAGAGAACATCTAGTCTTCCACTATTAAGTATGATGTCATCTCTGGGTTTTTCTTAGATGGCCTCTGTCAGGTTAAGGCAGTTTCTTTCTATTCCTAGTTCATTGAGTGTTTTTATCGTAAAAGTTTGTTAGGTTTTATCAAATGCCTTTTTGCATCTTTTGAGATGACTGTGGTTTTTGTCCTTTATTCTATTAATGTGGGATAGTACATTGATTAATTTTCATATGTTGAACCAACCTTGCATTCCTGGGACAGATACCACTTGGTGTCCTGGTCTAGAATCCTTTGGTTTGCTGGTATTTTGTTTAAAATTTTTGCATCTATATTCATATGAGACATTGCTCTATAATTTTCTTGTGATGTCTTTGTCTGGTTTTGGTATTAGGGTTATACTGGCCTTATAGAATGAGTTAACAGTGTATTCTTGTATTTGAAAGATTTTTCAGTTTTAATAACTAATGATATGAGAATCAGTAGCTATAACCCACACACAAAAAAGTTCTTTGGATCTTCAGTAATTTTTAAGATTATAAACACATCCATGGGGCACCTGGGTGGCTCAGTTGTTAAGCGTCTACCTTCGGCTCAGGTCACGATCCCAGGGTCTTGGGTTCGAGTCCCACATCGGGCTCCCTGCTCAGCAGGAAGCCTGCTTCTTCCTCTCCCACTCCCCCTGCTCGTGTTCCCTCTCTCACTGTGTCTCTCTCTGTCAAATAAATAAATAAAACCTTAAAAAAAAATATAAACACATCCTGAGATCAGAAAGTTTGAGCACTGCTGGTTTGGGTGAACAGACCTACCTTTGTGCTTAAGCATTGAACCCCAAATTGGGACTCGTTTCTTATAGTCCTAAACCAGTCCTGTTTGTGTCACTTTAGGCAAGTCATAAACTTAGGGTGCCTCATTAGTGTATAAAATGGATAGGCGCCTGGGTGGCTCAGTCGTTAAGCGTCTGCCTTTGGCTCAGGTCGTGATCTCGGGATCCTGGGATTGAGCCCGGGCTCCTTGCTCAGCAGGGAACCTGCTTCTCCCTCTCACTCTGCCTCTCCCCTCTGCTTGTTCTCTCAAATAATAAAAAAATAAAATCTTTATAATGGAAATACTGTAAGACTGTATTAACTTCATAAATGTGTAAAGATAAATGAACATACTAGACATGTATTAGCTGATGCTTTATCTTCAGAAAAATTTTTTTTAGAACTGAAAAATTTGTAAGAGCTCTGGATATTTTTGCAGGAACTTGTGTTATTATGTGAGTGTCTTGAATTCTGCCGCATAGAAAAAAACATTAGTTTGTCTTTGGAATTTAAGTTTTCTGTGATAATACCAGTTTTAAACCAGTGATTTTCAGTATATGAGAATTACACTTCCCTTAGGGAAGGCATTTTACAGTTACTAGGAACCACTCAGAATTATCAGCCCTCTTCCTCATTCTTTTGTTCCTCTTTGTTTCTGTTGGGAATATATATATTCTATTTCTCAGATGTATTAGAACAGAAAAAAGATTGAGAACCATTACTCTATCCTAATCCTGTAAGTGATGTAGCTCATTTTCCTCACGTCTCAAAGCCAGGAAACCAGACCCATATTTTTCTACATTATTATCTATTTATTCTTCTTTGTCTATAGTTCCTCTTAAGACTGGTGACCTGCTGCCTATATTTCTTACCTGACTTGGTATTTCAGTCTAGGAACCTCTGGGTCATTCTCTTATATTCGCTGATACTGGATGTAGTTCTTGACATCATATTGGCAGTTGGACATTGAAGGTCATCTAACACCTTAACTTTATTTTTCCTTAATTTCTGTATGCAGTGGTACTCCTACATTCCTTGACACACCTACTTATATGGTTAAAAAATGGTTCTGCTTCTGACCAAAATCTTGGAAATATTTATATGTGTATCTTTTTCATTTCTTTAGTTTTCTGATCTATCCTTAATCTCTATATGTAACATCTTTTTGGCTTTATCCCTTTCCCCAACTCATGCCATTACTATTTTTTTCCCTTACTCTTTTGAAATAGTCATTCTGTCAGTCCCCTACCCAGTATGAATGAAAATATTTGCTAGCTGTATAAATTAGACTGGTATTTTATATATTTAGTTAGGTACTTAACATAGCTTGCCAGAATTTTAGTTAGATTTCTTTCTGTTCTCACATTTGCTATTGTTTTACTCCTTTCTTAAGCCCTCTACTGCCCTCTGCTTTTCTCACTCAGTGCTGCCTTGTCTTTCGTAGAACAGTGTTAAAATTTTGTCTTCACAGTTCTTTGAGATAATGATAACGTGGTCCTCGCAAAAGAGGCCTCTTCAGTCAAATAAATCTGGGAAATGTTGTAAATTATCTCTCTGTTGGATATTTGAGGTGCTTATAAGCATATTGAAGAGTCTGAAAGGTCCTTCTGGAGAGAAACTCATTTAACTTTAACACAACCTCTCCCCCTTCCCAATTCTACTTAAATTGCTTGTGTTAAGGCCCTAAATAAGTTAATGCTTTTTACTACTATTGATAATTACTATTACTTACCTTACGGACTTAGCTCATTTTCCTCTCCACTCTCTTCCTATTCTGAAGTTAATCTAAAACAGAAATTGTGCCACTCTTCTGCTTATCAATCTATGCCTTCTTTTTGCTTAAAGTGTAAACTTGACTTGGTATGTCAATGTGTGCACCAATTTACATTCTCAGTTCATCTCCTGTATTCACCATTATGCATGCTATTTTATGGTTCTAAAAAGCTTGCCAAAATTTTAAAAATACATTTTGTTTAGTATATACAAATCTTATTATTTAGGTCTATGCCTTCTCACTCTCTCTTCTAAGTGGGAAATTCTTTCTTAGCCCAACTGTTATTTCCATGATAAAGACTTTTCTAAGGCTCTTTCCACAGGGTTTCCATAACATGTGTCACATAATATATTGTCATTATTTGTTTATATGACTGTCTCCCCTTTTACACATGAGCCCATTATTTATCATTAGATATTCACCTTTTAACCCATCACCTTATATGTGAATGTTGACACATAATCTTTGTTAAAATGAATTCCAGATTTATATTTATTTGCCTGAACAAATGCAAGCCCAGCTACATAATTTGCAGGGTGAAGTACAAAATGAAAATGCAAGGACTGGCTCAAAAAGTAGGAAAAAAGTACCGTTAAAGTTACTAAAATATAAAGCTTTTTCCTTTCTTCTGTGATCTTTTTCTCAACTTGTTATGGTGGTATACATATACTTTGATTATTTTTATTTATTTTTAACTTCTAAATGTTCTAAATATAGAACAATTAAAATATTTTATTTTTAAAAAAGATTTATTTGCGATCGCACGCTTGTGCGTGCAAGAAAGAAAAAAAGCGTGTGCGTGTGGGCATGCATGCGGGGAGAGGCAGAGGGAGAAGCAGTCTCCCTGCTGAGTAGGGAGCCCTATGCAGCGCTTCGTCGGACGATCCTGGGATCATGAGCTGAGCCCTGAGCCCAAGTGAGACATTTAACTGACTGAGCCACCCAGGCACCCCTAGAATAGTTAAAAATTTTGAATTAAGTATAAATTTTCTTGTTCATCTTTATATTGTTCTGTGTCATCTCTAAGTGCATATATAAGAGCATTTAACTCTTATGTGGAATTGCTGGTATTTCATAGCTTGTACTTGTATACTTGTATATTTCATTTTTTTTTACTGGGGAAACACTGCACAATACAAACTCAGCTATTTTTATTTCACTTCTTTTTCTTTTTTAAGGTTTTATTTATTTATTTGGCAGAGAGAGAGCGCATACAAGCAGGGGGAGCGGCAGGCAGAGGGAGAGGGAGAAGCAGGCTCCTTGCTCAGCAGGAAGCCTGATGTGGGCCTCCATCCCAGGACCCTGGGATCATGACCTAAGTTGAAGGCAGACACTTAACCAGATGAGGCACCCAGGCACCCCTATTTCACTTTTTTTTTTTTTAAGATTTTATTCATTTATTAGAGATGAGAGAGAGCACCAGCGGGGAGGAGAGGGAGAAGCAGGTTCCCTGCTGAGCAGGGAGCCTGAGCAGGGAGCCTGACGTGGGGCTTGATCCCAGGACTCCCGGATCATGATCTGAGCGGAAGGCAGATGCAGAGGCATCTGCAGAGAGCTACCCAGGCGCCCCCCTATTTTACTTCTTATACTTGTACATTCCACCAATACCCTCTACCTTCCTGTTTTTTGTTTGTTTTTTTTTGAACTTTTATTTATTTAAGTAATCTCTACACTCAGTGTGGTGGGGCTTGAACTAACGACCCTGAGATCAAGAGTCCCATACTCTTCCAGTTGAGCCAGCCACGCACCCCAACATGTTCTACCTTTGACTTTGGCAGGACTGAAAGGAAAAGGAACTGTGGCTTGTTCTGTCTTTCCCTTTCTTTCTGTGTCATCATTTTTGGCATAAGTGGTTGGTTAATACAGGGAAGTAACATGAGTAAGAGAAGATACAGTAGGGGTTTTTGTTTTTGTTTTTTTGGTCACTGTTTTTTAGACACCATTGCCTTTCTTCTGTGTTTGAAGCAAGGTATGGTTCAGGTAGAAAATGTGACTTCTTGGCTTACTTGTTTGTAGACAACATGCTTACCTTAAACTCACTTTGAGTCCTGCTGAACTCCTGCATATGGTGGCTCCACTGGAATTCTGTGCTCATGGGCACCACCAAAGCTATATAAAAATGAGGTGGAACAGAGTGTCAGACATGCATTTTGCATGTATCTCCTCTGCTCCCATGCATGTTCTATTGTCTCATCAGACTACAAAACACAGGGCCACCTGGGTGGCTTAGTCAGTTAGGTGTCTGCCTTCAGCTTGGGTTGTGATCTCGGGGTCCTGGGATGGAGCCCTGTGTGGGCTCCCTGATCAGTGGGGAGTCTGTTTCACCCTCTTCCCTCAGCTACTCCCCCTAACTCATGCATGTGTGTGCTCTCTTTCTCAAATAAATAAATAGAACCTTAAAGAAAAAAAAAAGACTACAAAACACAAAATTCATAGATAAAATTAAAAATTTCAAGATGATGACAGCAGTTTTAAACCAAGCACGGGGTCTTCTTTTCTGAGCAGGGAGCCCTGTGTGACTGCACAGATCACATGTTCCTGAAGTTAGCCCTGAACAAAAGGATTGGAGGAAATAGTAACATGCATTGAGAGAAAAAGGCCATATTTCATGTATCATTATGATGAGAATTGTTAATACTTTTTTATTTTTAGGCATTTTGAGGGTTGTGTTCTTTTTTGCCTTGAAGTTAGGTGCAGCCGAGTGACCTGCTTTGGTAAATGAAATGTGAGTAAAGGTAATCAGTGCTATTCCTTCTCTCCCTATTTTACTAAAAGTGAGAAGTTAGCAAAGCAGCTTGGAATGTTGAGCAAATGCATGTAGGATAGCTGCCTTTAGAGCCACCTGAATTCATGGAGGATTTTACATGAGTTGATAAATCAACTTATGTTGTGGTCATCATTGAGTTATAGAGGCAGTGTAACCTGGCTCATTCCAAATGATAGTTTGTCAAATTTCAAAAGCCTTGTAGGACCAGCACAATTACATATCACAATTTTTGGATCTAGGGGATATACTAGGTATTCCCAACAAACAAGTAAACCCACTCAAGAAGTGTTATGTAGGGCGCCTGGGTGGCTCAGTTGGTTAAGCGACTGCCTTCGGCACAGGTCATGATCCTGGAGTCCCGGGATCGAGTCCCACATTGGGCTCCCTGCTCGGTGGGGAGCCTCCTTCTCCCTCTGACCCTCCCCCCTCAAATGCTCTCTCATTCTCTCTCTCAAATAAATAAATCTTTAAAAAAAAAGTGTTAGGTATACATTATAAATACTCAGGAGCTGCTTGATAATAAAAGAATCAAGAGCTCTCTGGCGAAACTTGCATCACAGAATTCTTCATCTATAGAGCTAGTTCTTGATTATTTATAAAGATGAAACGGAAATTGTGGCTTGGGTGATTTGGGGACCCATATAATCTCCACATCACGTTAGGAAAAGAACCCTCAAACAATTCACGAGCTTGGGCCAACAAATTGCTTGTGAAAAGAAGCATAACTTAGATTTGTTTTGACAATTGCTGGTAAGGATTTTAATACATAATAAAATGGCCCCAAAAGCTTAACGGATGAACAAAGAAGGAAAAGGATTCACTAATCCAGAAAAACCTAAATAATTGGGGGCTTTGGGTGAATATCTAGATAATTAATTTGGAAATCCCATTTATTCACAAAACTGACTTTTTTGAGAGAAGGGGGCACAGTTCTACTTGCCTTTGATCATAAAAATTCTGTCAGTTGATTTTATCCATATAAAATTTATTTTTTAAAACTTAAGCTATTTTAGAGTGATTAACATTTAAAATTTGAGGTCCATGGGCGCTTGGGTGGCTCAGATGGTTAAGCGTCTGCCTTCAGCTCGGGTCGTGATCCCGGGGTCCTGGGATCGAGTCCCGCATCGGGCTCCCTGCTCCTTGGGAGCCTGCTTCTCCCTCTGCCCCTCTCTCTCTCTCTCTCTCTCTCTCTGTCTCTCATGAATAAATAAAATCTTTAAAAAAAATAAAAAAAATAAAATTTGAGGTCCATGATACCTTATATATGCTCAGTGCACATTATTTTGATTAAACTTTTTTTAAGTTTTTTTATTGTAAAATATACATAACATAAAACTTACCATTTAAGTGTACAACTCAGGGCATCAGTACATTTAACAGTGTTGTATCATCATTACTATTTTCAGAACTTTTTATTCATCCCAAACAGAAACTCTATACTCATTGAACAATATCTCCCATTCCCCTCTCCCCCCAGCCCCTGATAACTTCTATTTTATTTTCTGTCCCTGTGAACTTATTTATTCTAAATATCTTATACAATATTTGTACTTTTGTGAATGACATTTCATTTAACACAATGTTGTCAAGGCTCGGGGCGTCTGGGTGGCTCTGTCAGTTGGGCGTCTGCCTTCGGCTGGGGTTGTGATCTCAGGGTCTTGGGATCGAGCCCCTCATCAGGTTCCCTGCGCAGTGGGGGGTCTGCTTGTCCCTCTCCCTCTGCCCCTCCCCCTGCTCGTGTTCTCTCTCTCTCAAATAAAATCTTTAAAAACAAAACAAAACAGTTTTGTCAAGGTTCATCAATGCTGTAGCATGTTTCAGAATTTCTTTCAATGGTTGAGTAAAATTCCATTGTATGTATATACCACATTTTATTTATCCATTCATCTGTTAATTATTTGGGTTCCTTCCACCTTTTGGCTCTTGTGAATGATATTGCAGTGAACATGGGCATACAAATAAATATCTGTTCAAATCCCTGCTTTCAGTTCTTTGGGATATCTACCAAGGAGTAGAATTACTGGATCATATGGTAATTCTCTGTTTAAGTTTCTGGATCATATGGTAATTCTATGTTTAAGTTTTTGAGGAACTGCCAAACTGTTTTCTGCATTGGCTGCATCATTTTATTCTCACCAGCAGTTGCATGAGGATTTCAAAGATTTTATTTATTTGAGAGACAGCGAGAGAGAGCAAGAGAGAGAGCGAGCGAACAGGAGCGGGGGGAAAGGCAGAGGGAGAGAGAGAAGCAGGCTCCCCGCTGACCAGGGAGCTGGACACAGGACTCTATCCCAGGACTCTGGGATTGTGACCTGAGCTGAAGGCAGACGCCTAACCAACCGACTGAGCCACCCAGGCGCCCTGCATGAGGATTTCAAACTCTCCATATCCTCACCAACATTTGTTATTTTTTTGCTTTTTTGATAATCAAAGTGTGTATGAAGTGTTTTTTTTATAGTTTTGATTTGTATTTCCCTAATGACTAATGATGTTGAGCATCTTTGCATGCACTTATTGACCATTTATTTTTCTTTGGAGTAATGTATATTCAGGTCTTTTGCCCGTTTGTTAAGTGGTGTTTCTTTTTGTTGATAAGTTGTAGGAGTCTATATATTCTGGATACTAGACCCTTATCAAATGCATGATTTGCAGATTTTTTCTCCCATTTTGTTGGTTTTTTTTTTTCCATTTTTTGGTAGTGTCCTTGCTGAACAGATGTTTTAATTTTTTTATTGAGATGTAATTAACATATAACATTAGTTTCAGGTGTACAGCATAATGATTTGATATTTGTATATACTGTGAAATGATCACCACAATAAGTCTAGTTAACATCCATCACCACACAGTTACAAATTATTTTTTCTTGTGATGAGAACTTTCAAGATTTTCTCTTTCAGCAACTTTCAAATGTACAATATAGTATTATTAACTGTAGTCACCATGCTGTACGTTATATCCCCAGAACTTATTTTTTTTTTTAATAACTTAAGTTTGTACCTTTTGACCACTTTGACCTATTTTGCCCACTTCCTTCTTTTCAGGCCCAGCCTCTGGCAACTACCAATCTGTTCTATATATCTATGAGTTCATTTTGTTTGTTTGTTTTAGGGTTTACATGTTAGTGAGCTCATACAGCATTTGTCTTTATCTCCCTTAACATAATGTCCTCAGGGTCTATCCAAGTTGTTATAAATGGTAAGATTTTCTACTTTTTTATGGCTGAATAATATTGCATTGTATATACATACCACATTTTTTTATCCATTCATCCATGCATGGACACAGGTTGCTTCAGTGTCTTGGCTATTGTAAATGACACTACAGTTAACATGGGGGGGTGCAGATACCTTTTTGAGTTAGTGTTTTTGTTTCGTTTGAATAAATGCCCAGAATTGGAATTGCTGGATTATTTGGTAGTCCTTTTTAATTTTTTGAGTACCTCCACACTGTTTTACATTGTGGCTGTGCCAGTTTAATATTACCACCAACAGTGCATAGGGATTTTTTTTTTTCTTCACCTCCTTGCCAGTACTTGTTATTTCTTGTCTTTTTGATAATAGCCATTCTGACAGGTGTGAGGTGATATCTCATTGTAGTTTAGATTTACATTTCCTGATGATTAGTGTTGTTGATCACCTTTTCATGTCCTGTTGGCCACCTGTATGTCTTCTTTGGAAAATGTCTGTTCACTTTCTCTGCCCATTTTAAAATCTGATTGTGTTTTATTAACTTATTGAGTTCTTTGAGTTCTTCATATATTTTGGGTATTAACCTCTTGTCAGATAGGTGATTTGCATCTATTTTCTCCTATTTTGTAGGTTGCCTTTTTACTTTGCTATGCAGAAACCTTTTAATTTTTTAAAAAAGATTTTATCTATTTATTTTAGAGAGAGTGTGTGCATGGGTGGTAGGGGGTGAGGGAGAGAATCTCAAGCAGACTCCCTGCTGAGTGTGGAGCCCAACCTGGGGCTTGATCTCACAACCCTGAGATCATGACCCGAGCTGCACTTAACTGACTGAGCCACCCAGGAGCACCAGAACCTTTTTATTTTAATTTAATTTTTTTAAAGACTCTATTTAAGAGAGAGTGAGCAAGAGAGAGAAAGAGAGAGAACACGAGCAGGGAGAGGGGCAGAGGGAGAAGCAGACTCTCCGCTGAGCAGGGAGCCCAACATGGGGCTCAATCCCAGGACCTTGAGATCATGACCTGAACTGAAGGCAGACGCTTAACTGACTGAGCCACCCAGGCATCCCCCCAGAGGCTTTTTAATTTGATAGTTTTCCTTGTTTATTTTTGCTTTTGTTTCCTTTACTTTTCGTGTCAAATCTGAAAAATAATTGCCAAGAAAGATGTCAAGAAATTTTTAAATTTTGATGATCCAGTGTTTTTGGGTGCCTGGGTGGCTCATTTGGTTAAGCGACTGCCTTCGGCTCAGGTCATGTCCCCTGTCGGGCTCCCTGCTCAGCAGGGAGTCTGCTTCTCCCTCTGACCCTACCCCCTCTTGGGCTCTTTCTCACTCTCTCCCTCTCTCAAATAAATAAATAAAAAATCTTAAAAAAAATTTTTTTTTGATGATCCAGTATTTTTTGTTGTTGTGTGCTTTTTCTTTTTTTTAAGACTTACTTATTTTTAAGTAATCTCTGTGGGGCTCAAACTCATGACCCTCTGAGATCAGGAGTCACATGTTCCACCGACTGAGCCAGCCAGGTGCCCCTGTTGTCTGTTTTTGATACTATACTTAAGAAGCTGTTGCCAGGTCCAAGGTTGTGAAGACTTACCAGTTTTTATAGTGTGTGTGTGTGTGTGTGTGTGTGTGTGTGTGTGTGTGTGTGTGTGTGTGTGTGTGTAAGTTAAAATATAAGGTAGGGCGCTTGGCTGACTCAGTGGAGCATGTGACTCTTGATCTTGTGGTTGTGAGTTTCAGCCCCACATTGCATGTAGAGGTTACTTAAAAATAAAATCTTAAAAAAATAAAATATATTGGGCACCTGGGTGGCTCAGTTGGTTAAGCGACTGCCTTCGGCTCAGGTCATGATCCTGGAGTCCCAGGATCGAGTCCCGCATCGGGCTCCCTGCTCAGCGGGGAGTCTGCCTCTCCCTCTGACCCTCTTCCCTCTTGTGCTATCTCTCATTCTCTCTCTCAGATAAATAAATAAAATCTTTTAAAAAAAATATAAGGTATAGTTTTAGTGTAATTTTAAAATGTACATCTTTGGAACTTTTTAAAAAAGATTTTATTTATTTATTTATTTTAGAGTGACAGTGTGAGAAGGTGCATAAGGAGGGGGAGGGACAATGGAAAAGGAGAGGGAGGACTCTGCTCTGAGGACAGAGCCTCATGTAGCCAGATCCCATGACCCCAGCCAAAACCATGAGTTGGACACTTAACTGACTGTGCTACCCAGGTGCCCCCATTGTTTATTTCTGAAAATTTAAGTATATATATTTTTTGTTTCTTTCCTTTTTTTTTTTTAAGATTTTATTTCTGAGTAATCTCTATACCCAACATGGGGCTCGAACCCAGAACCCTGTGATCAAGAGTTGCAGACTTTACCAACAGAGCCAGTCAGGTGCCCCATTTTCTTCTTTCTTACGCAGAATTACTTACTACATATTCCTGTGTGTATTACTTTTTTTATTTAACAGTAAGTAGGTCCTCACTATCACTCCATAGCAGAATAGAGACTTCCTCATTCTGTTTTATGGCTGTATAGTAACATATTTTATGATTCTATGATAGTTTTCCCTACCAGTGTGGTATTGATGGTCATTTGTGGTTTTTTCCAGTCTTTCGCTTTATAATTAGTGCCTTTTTATTTTTAAGATTTAATTTATTAGGGAGAGAAAGAGAGAGGGAGGGCACAAGGGGGTAAAAGGAGAGGGAGAACCAGATTTCCCACTGAGAAGGGAGCCCAACTCTTGAACCCAGGACCTTGAGATCATGACCTGAGCCAAAGGCAGACGCTTAAGCAACTGAGCCACCCAGGCGCCCCCCAATTAGTGCTTTAATAAATTATATAATATACTAATTATAAGTTTATCTGATTTGATCTCTTTTGATTAAATATTTATAATTGGTGTAAGGCCAGGGTCCAACTTCATTCCTTTGAATGTAGGTATCTGTTTTTTCCTAGCACCATTTGTGGAAAAAACTGTCTTTTCCTCATTGAATACTTTTAACATCGTTGTCAGATCAGTTTACCACATGTGAGGGTTTATTTCTGGACTTTCTGTTTTATTCTAATAATCTATGTCTTTTCTAGGCCAGTATGATACTGTTTTGATTACTGTAGCTTTGTAGTAATTTTTGAAATCAGGAAGTGTGAGTCCTCCAACTTTTTTCTTCCTTTTCTAGATTGTTTTGGCTCTTCAGATTTTCTTGAAATTCCGTATGAATTTTAGGATGAGTTTTTCTATTTCTGCAAAAAGTACCACTGGGATTTTGATAGTGATTGCATTGAATCTATAGATCACTTTGGGTAATATTGGCATTTTAACAATATTGTTAATTTAAGTTATTGGTGATAAGTGAAGGAAATGAATGGGTGAGTACACAGTGGGCTGCACATCATGCATTCTGCCTAGTCTCCAGTTTTTGGCAGCTCTGGGTGAAAAAAGCCTAAGCCATTCTTGGGATTTTCGAGCTTAATAACAGTAAGCAAGGGGTGGAGTGCTTAATCCTTTTAAGTGAATGATGAATATTGTAAGAGATGTGTCTTCCAGTTTTCTATCCCTTGGGGCTCTAAGTCAGAGGAGCTTAAATACTTCCTGATTTCTGGCCTCAGTTACCTGAGGGCAGTGATTAGAAGCTGAAAGCAGAATGCAAGGAAGGGGTAGGCAGGGAAAATAGACTGGAAGGAATCCCTGAATTTGGGGTCTTGTACCATTTGTTTAATCTCTTTCAGTATTTTGTAGTTTTTTGTGTAGAATTTTTTTTGCTTCCTTAGTAAAATGTATTCTTAAGTATTTTATTCTTTTTGATGCTAAAGTAAATGGAATTATTTTCTTAATTTCATAGACCTGATCTTTGTGTTGATTCTGTATTCTGCAATTTACTGAATTAATTTTTTAGTTCTGTTTTTGGTGCCCTTTTTTTTTGGTGTACTTTTAAGGGTTTTCTTACATATAAGATCATGTCATCTGAAAAAGATAATTTTTTTTTAAAGATTTTATTTGAGAGAGAGAAAATGAGAGAGAGAGAGCACATGAGAGGGGGGAGGGTCAGAGGGAGAAGCAGACTCCCTGCCGAGCAGGGAGCCTGATGTGGGACTTGATCCGGGGACTCCAGGATCATGACCTGAGCTGAAGGCAGTCACTTAACCAACTGAGCCACCCAGGCGCCCTGAAAAAGATAATTTTATTTCTTCCTTTCCCATTTGGCTGCCTTTTTTTCTTTTACTTGCCTAATTGCTCTAGCTGTAATTTCCAATAGTATTATGTCAAATAGAAGTGGAAAAAGCAGACATCCTTGTCTTATTCCTGATTTTAGGGGAACAGTTAGTTGTGTCTTTATTTTGTAAGATGGCTTTTATCATGTTGAGGAAGTTTCCTTGCTATTACAAGTTTATTGAATGTTTTTTTCAAGAAAGTCTGGATTTTTTTCAAATGCTTTTTGTTGCATCAGTCAAGCTGATTATGTTTTCCTTTTCCTTCGGTCTGTTAATATGGTGTGTTACAATGATTTTTGTATGTTGAACCACCCTTGCATTCTAGAGAAATCTCACTTGGTCATGTTGTATAATATGCTGCTTGTGTTACAGGATTTCTTTTCCTTTAGTGCCCATGGTTCTTGGTCATGATGCTTTGAATAATAAAAAGGTAGATCAGACGAAGAGTGGTGGGCAGCAAAGCAAAGTTTATTGAGTGATAGTACAAAGCTCCTAAAGAGGGAGGGGACGCAAGAGGATTGCCACCGGAGTTTCTAAGTCTAGCGTTTTTTTTTTTTTTTTTTTTTTTAAGATTTTATTCACAGAGAGAGACACAGTGAGAGAGAGAACACAAGCACAGGGAGTGGGAGAGGGAGAAGCAGGCTCCTGGCTGAGCAGAGAGCTTGATGTGGGGCTCGATCCCAGGACCCTGGGCAGATGCTTAACGACTGAGCCACCCAGGCACCCCAGTCTAGCAGTTTTTATGGGCTTGTTGGTGGGCTCTTTTAATCTGATTAACTCTCTGTGCATCTGTCACCCTATCAGGTTTTTATCATATACCTATCATGTGGGAAAGGGTGGAGGCTCTTTTCAGGGTGGTGTTTAAGGGTGGTTTCCTCCTTGGGTGGGGTCCCTTGTTCCTGCTTGCCTTTCTTCCAACTATCCTTCTTTACTTGGTTTGCTAGTATTTTGTTGATGATTGTTTGACTGTATGTTCATATATTAGGGTAATGCTGGCCTCAGAGAATGAGTTAGGAAGTGCCCCCTCCTTTTCAATTTTTTTGGGAAGAGTTTGAGAAGGATTGGTGTTAATTCTTTAAATATTGAATAGTTCACCAGTATAGTCTTGTGGTTCTGGGCTTTTTGTTGTTGGGAGGTTTTTGATTACTGATTTAATCTACTTATTTGTTGTAAGTGTATTTGGATTTTTTATTTGTTCTTGACTGTTTTGATAGTTTGTATGTACAACTTGACCATTCTATCTAGGTTATCCAATTTGTTGGCAAACAGTTGCTTATTGTATTCTTTTATAATTCTTGTTTTTTTAATTAAAAGAATCTTTTTTAAAGATTTTATTTGAGAGAAAGAGCATGAGCGGGGGGAGGGGCAGAGGGAGAGGGAGGAGCAGACTCCATGCTGAGCAGGGGGCCTGATGCAGGACTTGATCCTAGGACTCTGGGATCATGACCCAAGCCTAAGGCACATGCTACCAGCTGAGCCACCCAGGCACCCTATAATCCTTATTTTTAAAAATTATGTGAAACATCCCTTTTCTATTCATTTTTAGAAAATGTGGTAAAATGTACATTGTTTTCATTTGTCTCAAAGTATTTCCTAATTTCCCTTGTGATTCTTCTTTGACCCATTGGTTGATTTGAGTGCATTGTTTAAATTTTACATATTTGTGAAATTTCCAGTTTTTATATTGATTTGATTTCTAATTTCATTCTATTGTGATAAGAAAAGATACTTTGTATGATTTCAATCTTTTTAAGTTTATTAAGACTTGTCTTGTGGCCTTGCAAAATGGTCTGTTCTGGAGAATGTTCCATGTGCAGTAGAGAAGAATATGTGTTCTGTTGATGTTGGGTAGAGGCTTCTGAGTATGTTAGGTCTAAATGGCATTAGGGTTGTTGAAGTCTTCCATTTTCTTTTTTTTAAAGATTTTTTTTTTTAATTCATTTGAGATTCAGAGATAGAACATGAGCAGGGGGAGAGGCAGAGGGAGAGGGAGAAGCAGGCTCCCCGCTGAGCAAGGAGCCCGATACGGGGCTCGATCCCAGGACCCTGGGATCATGACCCGAACTGAAGGCAGACACTTAACCATCTGAGGCACCCAGGCGCCCCAAAGTCTTCTACTTTCTTAACGATTTTCTGTTTGGTTTCTCTATCCGTTATTGAAAGTAGGGTATTGAAGTCTCCAATTATTATTTTTTAAGATTTTGTTTATTTGAGAGAGCGAGAGCAGAAGCAGGGAGAGGAGCAGAGGCAGAGGGACAAGTAGGCTCCCTACTGAGCAGGGAGTCCAATGTGGGGCTCGATTCCTGGACCTGGACATCATGACCTGAGCTGAAGGCAGATGTTTAACCAGCTGAGCCACCCAGGCACCCCTGGATTGATCTCCTTATCAGTATATGTCTTTGTTTCTTGTAATCTCTTTTGTGTTAAAATGTGTTTTGTCTAACAATTATATGACCACTCAGCTCTCTTTGCAGTGCTGTTTGCATGGAATACCTTTTTCCATCCTTGTACTTTTGTTTTTTTTCCTTGCCAGGGAGGGAGTGGGGCAGAGGGAGTGGGAAGAGAGAGAATCTTAAGCAGGCTCCATGTCCAGTGTGGAGCCTATGCCAGGCTTTATCTCATGACCCTGAGATCATGACCTGGGCCAAAATCAAGAGTCGGAGGCTCAACTGCCTGAGCTGCCCGGTCACCCCTGATTTCCATGGTTTCTGATGGGAAATCATCTGTTAATCTTATTGTGAATACTTTGTGCATGAGAAGTTGCTTCTCTCTTGCTGATTTCAAAATTCTCTCTTTGGTTTTCAAAATTGAATAATAATGGGTCTTGGTTGGTGTGGATTTCTTTGAGTTTATTCTGCTTGGAGTTTATTGGACTTTTTGGATGTGTATAATTGTGTCTTTCATCTGATTTGGCACGTTTTTGGCTATTATTTCTTCAAATATTTTTCTCCTTTTCTCTTTTACTCTTTCCTATGTGTATGTTAGTGTGCTTGATAGAGAGGAAAACAGTAAGAAACTCAGGAAACTACAAGGAGCAGAAAAAAATTTAAGAAAAACTATTAGTCTTCAGATAAAAGAGATGATAGTCATGAGACAAGAACAGAGTGCTGTAAGAAGTAATAATCAGGGACTTAAAGTTTTTTTAGAAATGAAAATCTGATAAACTTCCCATGCTCCTCTCCTCCAAATGTAGAAGAGTTGGAAGATAAAGGTGAGGAAATCACTCAGGAAAGAAAATAAAGGTGGAAAATGGAGAAAAAAGGTAAGATAAGTGGAAAATCAATGTAGGACGCATAAAGGAGCTAGAAAAAAAGAGAAAATGAAAGGGAGGAAATGATAGAAGACATAATACAAGAAAAAATTTTCAGGAGTGGGGGGGACTTGAGTTAGAGATTAAAAGAGCAAACTGAATACCAAGAAAAATGAATGAAGAAATATCTGCTCCAAGGCTTATCATTTAGAAGTTATAGAACATTGAAGGGAGCCTGGGTGGTTCATTGGTTAACTGTCTGACTCTTGGTTTCAGCTCGGGTCGTGAGATCAAGCCCTGCATTGGGCTTTGTGCTCAGTGGGGAGTCTGCTTGTGATTCTCTCTCCCTCCCCCTCTGCCCTCTCCCACTTGCATGTGTGCTCTCTCTCTCTCAGATAAATAAATGAATCTTAAAAAAAAAAAATTACAGAACACTGGAAAAAAAAAAAGAACACTGAGACAAAGAGAATATCCTGAAAGTTTCCATAAGGAAGAAAGCAGTTCAGTAAAAAAGATGGAGAATAAGAATGGCATGATTTTCTCAGTATTAACATCACAAACTAGAAATCATTGAAACAATACCTGTTGCATTTTGAGTGAATGATTTCTAACCTAGAAGTTTAAACCTAACTAAACAAATTATGAAGATAGAAAAGACATTTAAGACATATAAAGTCTTATAAGATTTACTTCCTTTTGGGATTTAAGGGACCCAATAATTAGCACTGTTTCCCTTCCTGAATCCTGAACAAATTTGGAAAGATGAAAGAAGCATATGGAGATCAGATTATCATTTTTTTTTTTAAAGATTTTATTTATTTATTTGAGAGAGAGAGAGGGTGACCATACACATGCGAGAGCATGAGCGGGAGAAGAAGGAGAGGGAGAAACAGACTCCCTGCTGAGCAGGGAGCCTGATGCAGGGCTTGATCCCAGGACCCTAGGATCATGACCCTAGCCGAAGGCAGATGCTTAGCCCACTGAGCCACCCAGCCACCCCCCAGATTATCATTTTTATTATGGATAAAATTCACTTTGGAGAATGGATTTTTTATTTTCAAGTTGTTTGCTAAGACTCAGTGCCAGGATTAGACTTACTTGGGCACGGGCACAACTGCAGACCCTGTGTGGGGCTTATACCTGTAAATGTTAGAGTATGAATGAGAAAGTGGAATTCTCTTCCCTATGAACAGCTAGCTATGAAGAGGAATGAGAGAGAGACACTAAGTTTTGCCTACATCATTTTCACAAACTCACTGATGAAATATGTTACTCCATGTCCTCGGGAAAAGAATGAATGAGGGGAGTGGAAAAAAGTCCAGAGTGTTATGATGATGGATGCCTGTCTACACAGAATGAAATGCAGAAATTGGGCATAATTATTTTTTTCACTACCTTTCATATTTCCTTTCTTAGGTACTGGAGGATGTACTCCAAAAAAGAGGGAGCATATTGTGGAAGAGGAAAATAGAAGTCAGCATGAGGGTGAATAAGAATTGGTAGGATGATAGTGAAAGGAAGTTTCAGGGTGACAGCTGTGGTAAAAGACTAGTAGTGACCAGCAGGTGCTAGACAAGGGATGTTGAAGGAGAGAACAACAACAAAAAAAAACAAAACAACAACAACAACAACAAAAGACTAGTAGTGACCAGCACGTGCTAGACAAGGGATGTTGAAGGAGAGAACAAAACGAAAACAAAAACATATAGACCATGTAATGTGTGTTTGAACATATTCACAGGAGATTTATGCTTCTGTCAATGAATTATCGATAGGTATGTAAAAAATCTTAAGAAAAATGAGTCAGTGATTAATTCTAGGTAAAACTGAAAAGTATACCAAAGAGAAATGTGATTATTATATATACATATATTAAGTCAAAAGGCTGGGCTACCATGACAAAGAAATCCTTTAGTACAGTGCCTTAAAAAAATAGAGTTTTATTTTTCTTTCATGTAACAGTTGCTAGATGAGCGGTCACCTGATCCAGATGAGTAGTTCTGTGTGGTCACTCGGGCCCAAGTTCCATTGATGATATTGTCCAGCCAAAAGTATGGCCAAGTGTTAACAGCATTTACTTTACCTGGGCTTTTTAGATATGCAGAATGTCAGTCCTCCAAATTAGAATCAGAATCTGCATTTTGGAACTAGCTGATTCCGATGCACAGAAACTTGAGACTCAGTGATCTCGATTAGAACATAATTGTTGGCTCTGTGCCTGAAGATGATTGAGAATTTTATACAGTGATACGAGGAGAGCATGGAGGAGGTAACAACTTGATCCTAAGGACACATCTAACAGTAAGGAAGGTTGGGAAATACAATCTAACTATGTGTGTGGGAAAAGGAGAAAATAAATTTTGAGGGGCATTTAGAAAGTTTTATAGTATAATATTTGGCTCAGCCATTAATAATACTGTTACCTCTTACTAAAATCATCTTCAGAAGATGTAGGTGGGAGAGGAACATATGTGTGTGTATAATTCTGTTTGTCTCTAGGGGGAATGTTTGAGACAGCCAAATTCTTATCTTCCATAGTAGGAAGTGTGTGGATACTATCTAAAGTTAAAACAAATTAAGATCAGTATCAGCTTAAGCATGTAATTTAGAAATACGGAGATAAATCTCAGAAGAAACCACTAAAAGAGTTGAAAGTAGTTGTTTCTGAGGAGAAAGATGGGTAGTTGGTGGACAAATACTGTTTTGCCTTGTAATACTGTTAACTTTTTGAACTCTGTATATGTATTTGTTTTATGGAAAGCAAATTGGAAAAAAAAGTTTCTATAGTCCAAATAGGGAATAAATACATAAAAAGTATTAAGTACTGCATACCTGGGTGGCTCAGTTGGTTAAGCATCTGACTCTTAATTTCGGCTCAGGTCATGATCCTCAGGGTCATGAGATCAAGCCCCATATGGGGCTTCTCACTCAGCACGAAGTCAGCTTGTCCCTCTCCATCTGCTCCTCCCCCTGCTCCTGCTTGCTCTCTCTCTCAAATAAATAAATAAATAAAACCTTTAAAAAACGTATTAAGTACTGAGTGCTATGAGAAAAGTAAGACTAAATAAAGTTCATAGAAAGAGGCATATTTATCTGAGACCAGCTTAGGTGGTAGGAGCCTTGGGGATAGATTAGGGAAGGCTTTCTGGAAGAGAGATATATCCTATTTACATTGTAAATAATATAAGCCATGATGCAATGAAAATGTTTTGGATTTATTTTGTTTTTAAAATGTGAACAATTAAAAGTAATTTAAGTGTTCATTAATCCACTTAACAGGTTTATTGAGTGCCTGCTTTAAACTGGGCACTGTTGTTGTAGGCACTGGAGATACAATGGTAAACAAAATCAGAAATGATTTCTTTTTTTTTTTTAATTAGAGAGAGAGTGAGAGAAAGAGAACGAGCAGGGTGAGGGGCAGAGAGAAGCAGACACCCCCTGAACGGGGAGCCTGATGTGGGGCTTGATCCCGGAACTCCAGGATCATGACCTGAGCCGAAGGCAGGTGCTTAACTGACTGAGCCACGCAGGTGCCCGTAATTTTTTTAAAGCCGTGCAAACTTCTGATGGGTTTCTGTAATCATGCCTTACAATAGTTTTCCTGTCCTGTGGAAGCGTTACTTGAGAAATAATTATTGCTATGATTAGTTTTTCTACCATTATGCAAGTTATTTCTGGTAAACTTTCTTACGTAGTGTATTCATACAACTCTTTTAAGTCTCAGGCTCTAGAATTTGTAGCGCAATCTGTCAACTGAGTAATGGATAATTATAGAAAAGCATCAGAAACTCTTGAAACAATTCAGGGGTGCCTGGGTGGCTCAGTCGGTTAAGCATCTGCCTTCTGCCTTCGGCTCAGGTCATGATCCCAGGGTCCAGGATTGGAGCCCTGAGTTGGGCTCCCTGCTCAGTGGGGAACCTACTTCTCCCTCTCCCTCTGACACTCCCCCTCCTTGTGCTTGCTCACTCCCTCTCAAATAAATAAATAAAATCTTAAAAAAAAAAAAATTCCAGTTTCTGCTAAAGGCTTCAGTTTTCATCAGGAAAAGAAGGATGTGAAGCCCTCTGTCTGGAGTGGATATTCTTTTAATTGCTAGTGATTTTGAATGTCTACTAAGTACCTAGCATTGTGGTAGTAAGGCGTACAGAATAGGGAAGTGCTGGATATTTGCAGGAGGAACAAAAAACAGGGGACAAAGTCTGATACCTGACAGAGTTTGTGGCAGTTAAGCAAACTTCTGATAGCTCTGTGGTTTCTCATGATCTCACAAGTGTTCTGCTGCTGTTGCTTTGCTTAACTGCAACTTAAATGCACACAAAGACCCAGTTAGCCTGAAATGTACCTGCTACTATATACCTGCACATAGTGTCTAATGTAGAGCATTGTGTAATATTATGCAGAGTTCCTAGAAATCCCTGCCTGTTCCCTGGAACCCCACATGAGTATTTCATGCCCAAATTATTTTTTTTTTTTAAAAACTTTTTATTTATTTATTCATGAGAGAGAGAGAGAGAGAGAGGCAGAGGGAGAAGCAGGCTCCCAAGGAACAGGGAACCCAATGTGGGACTTGATCCTAGGACCCTGGGATCATGACCTGAGCCGAAGGCAGACGCTTAACCATCTGAGCCACCCAGGCGCCCTCATGCCCAAATTATAACCACCCATAAAAATCAGAGCCTCACATCTACCCAGCGCTACTTAGATCCTCTTTCTAAGTGTGCCTGCACTCCTCCTTCCTTGGAGTGTGTTCTTTGACTTGGCAGTGAAGCTTCAGTTTTCATCAGGAAAAGAAGGATGTGAAGCCCTTCATGCCCAAATTATAACCACCCATAAAAATCAGAGCCTCACATCTACCCAGCGCTACTTAGATCCTCTTTCTGAGTGTGCCTGCACTCCTCCTTCCTTGGAGTGTGTTCTTTGACTTTGCAGTGAAGCTTCCTCTGTTATACTTCATTCTGACTTGTCCTTGAATTCTTTCTCACAGCAAAGTCAAGAACCTGGCTCTGGCTCTTAGTTGAGGTCTCAGGGCCTGAGAACTCCCTGTCTCTAGTAATCAGTAGTCATTGTAAGGATTCAAGGAAGGAAGACATGATTAGAACTGGAAGTAGGAAGTGGACTGATGTTTTAATATAAAAATGAAATTAGATATATTCTAAATACTATTTTCTATATTTCAAACAACTTTTTAAAGAAATTTGTTAAAAATTCTTTTTATTTTCTTGATAATAATTGCTTATATAAGGTTAGGATCTCATTTAATCCTCATTTACTACATTCTAAAAATGTAATCAGGAATTAGAACATAGGTCCATCATTTTTATTTGGCTCAACCAATTTTGCTGAGTGCACTGGGAAGCATTGAACCTTACTCAAAACCTTACCTCCTAAGAACTTTATTTCTAGGAATTACAACTTTTTTGGGAAAAATTTATACTGTTGATAGCTTAGAAATAGCAATTTTGCTATATAAATTACCACGTTTTTTTGTTTTTGTTTTTTTTTTTTGGTGGCCTCCATGCCCAGTGTGGGGCTTGAACTTATGACCCTGTGATCAAGAGTCACATGCTCTACAGACTGAGCCAGCTAGGTGCCCCACCACACTGGTTTTTTTTTTTGAATCCTTTTTTTTTTTTTAGGACATCTGTTACTTTTTTTTTTTTTTAAGATTTTATTTATTTAACCGAGAGAGAGTATAAGCAGGGGGAGTGGCAGGGAGAGAGAGAAGCATGCTCCCGCTGGGCAGAGAGCCCAACATGGGGCTTGATCCCAGGACCCTGAGATCATGACCTGAGCCAAAGGCAGACGTTTAACCGACTAAGCCACCCAGGTGCCCCTGGAGTTTTTTTGAGTGGAAGAATAGTGTGTCTAAGAAGTTTTATAAACAGAATTGTGGATCAGCATGGCTCAATCAAGGATTTGTTGTTTTATGGCTTTTGTTAGTAAGATAACATCTACAAAATTTATTAGAGTCATCATCATATGATAGCATTAGAAAATTGGGGCGCCTGGGTGGCTCAGTCAAGCGTCTGCCTTCAGCTCAGGTCATGTTCCCAGGGTCCTGGGATCGAGCGCCGCACTGGGCTCCCTGCTCCGCGGGAAGCCTGCTTCTCCCTCTCCCACTCCCTCTGCTTGTGTTCCCTCTCTCGCTGTCTGTTTCTGTCAAATAAATAAATAAAATCTTTAAAAAAATTTAAAATATTTTGGTTACTGGATAAGGTAAAACTAGTCTTTTAGAAATAGGATCCCGGGGCACCTGGGTGGCTCAGTCAATTAAGTATCTGCCTTTGGCTCGGGTCATGATCCTAGGGTCCTGGGATCGAGTCCCGCATCAGGCTCTCTGCTCAGCAGGGAGCAGCCTGCTTCCCCCTCTCCCTCTACCTGCCGCTCTGCTTACTTGTGCTCTCTCTCTGTCAAATAAATAAATAAAATTTTAAAAAAATAGGATTTTTTATTTATTTTTAAAAGATTATTTGAGAGGGGCACCTGGGTGGCTTAGATGGTTAAGCATCTGCCTTCGGCTCAGGTCATGATCCCAGGGTCCTGGGATCGAGTCCCGCATCGGGCTTCCTGCTCCTTGGGAGCCTGCCTCTCTCTCTGCTTCTCTCTCTCTCTCTCTCTCTCCCCCCCAACGTCTCTCATGAATAAATAAATAAAATCTTTAAAAAAAAAAAGATTATTTGAGAGAGAGTGAGAGAGCAAGAGAGATCACAGAGGGAGAGGGAGAAGCAGACTCCCCACTGAGCAGGGAGCCTGACGTGGGGCTTGATCCCAGGAACTTGAGATCATGACCTGAGCCAAAGGCAGACGCTTAACTAACTGAGCCACTCCGGCGTCCCATAGGACCCTTTTATTTTTTTTTTAAAGATTTTATTTATTTATTTGACAGAGAGAGACACAGTGAGAGAACGAACGCAAGCAGCAGGGGTGGGAGAGGGAGAAGCAGGCTTCCCGCCAACCAGGGAGCCCGATGCGGGGCTCGATCCCAGGACCCTGGGATCATGACCTGAGCTGAAGGCAAACGCTTAACGACTGAGCCACCCAGGCGCCCCCCCATAGGATCCATTTTTATTTTTAAAATTAGGAATGTGCAGCAGTTTCTACAAGAGTTTACATAGGCATATATTTGGCAACTGTTTTGACAGTTATGTGGAACACTTTATAAAGAATACTGAAAGCAGAATGTATAAATTAAATGAGTTAAAATATCCAAAAACGAGGAGCAAAAACATTCTTTTATAGCTATGAGTGGTAGAGCTTTTTACTAGGAAATAATGTTAGTCATAAAAAATACTAATGATGAAAATATAGGGTGGTTTTGGCTTAAATTTTTTTGTTTGTTTTGGCTTAAATTTTAATTATAATTAAAAAATTACTTTATAAAATAATTTAGAGGGGCACCTGGGTGGCTCAGTCGTTAAGCGTCAGCCTTCACTTCAGGTCATGATCCCAGTATCCTGGGATCGAGCCCCGCATCGGGTTCCCTCTCTCACTGTCTTTCTCTCTCAGATAAATAAATAAAATCTTAAAAAAAAAAAACAAACTTAGAAGAGCCTAATCAGTTCCTTTTTTTAATAAGAGAATATCAGTCTTATTTTTTTAAAGATTTATTTATTTATTTTGAGAGAGTGAGAGAGAGAGAGAGAGAGAAAGTACATGAAAGGGGGGAGGGTTAGAGGGAGAAGCAGGCTCCCCGCTGAGCAAGGAGCCCGTTGCGGGACTCGATCCTGGGACTCCAGGATCATGATCTGAGCCGAAGGCAGTCGCTTAACTGACTGAGCCACCCAGGCGCCCGAGAATATCAATCTTATTAAGTGTATAAGATATATACTTAATATACTATACTGTACTATACCCCACGTGAGACCCTGAGATCAAGAGTTGCATGCTGAGCCAACCAGGTGCCCCTAGATTGGAATGCCTGTGTTTTCTTTGTTCCGTTTCCTTTTATATTAATTGTGGTACATCAGTTGTGAGTTTTATTTCCCTTTTAGTTGAAATTCTTATTGAGTAATGTAGAACAAATTTTACTTTTAAAATTCTCTGTTTTGCCATATTGCCGTAATTACATTAGAACCTTCTTTATGACCATTTGGCTGTTACTTACAACATGGGTTTTAACTCCTCATATGGTTGACAGAGTTTTTTAAGGTTTTACAATTTCTTCAGTTTTGAGAACAAATTTGAAAGTTTTTGAAAGTCTCACCAATTTTTGAAAAATGGCTTTTGCATTTTAAATAACACATTTTTTTTTTCAACCCAATAGTTTGTTTGCCTAATCTGGACTTGAAGCAATTCAGCTACTGGGAATCTGCCATTTAACAATATTGCAATTGGAAAGAAGCAGGTTTTCAAATAATGGAAGACTCTAAGACCTCTAAAAATGAAAATCATGAACCAAAGAAGAATGCTTGGGCTCTTTCTGAAGAAAGCAAAGCAGTTAAAGTTATATCTAATCAGACTTTGAAAGCTAGAAATGATAAATCCATAAAAGAAATTGGGACCAGCTCTCCAAATAAGAATAGTAGTAAAAAAAATAAGCAAAATGATATTTGTATAGAAAAAACAGAAGTTAAATCATGTAAAATAAATGCTGCCAACATAGCAAGCCCTAGAGATTTGGGATTAGTCCTTCGAGATCAAAGTCATTGCAAAACAAAAAAATCACCTAATTCACCGGTGAAAGCAGAAAAGGTACCAGTTTCACAAGCAAAAGCAGAAAAATCACCAAAGTCCCCTAATTCACCAGTGAAAACAGAAAAGACACCCAGCTCACAGGTGACAGCAACAGAAAAGGCACTTAGTTCGCAGAGGAAAATGGAAAAAGGACCCAGTTCTCAGATGAAATCAGAAAAGGTCCCTGGTTCACCAGCAGAACCAGAGAGGGCTCCCAGTTTACTGTTGAAGGAAAACATGCGACGGACAGAATTACAACAGATTGGAAAAATAATTCCAAGCTCTTTTACGTCTCTGGACAAAGTGAATATTGATATAGAGGGAGGAAAATCTGCTTTGGAAAACTCACCAGGATCTCAGAAGCAACAAGCATGTACAGATAATACTGTTGATTCTGATGATAGTGCTTCAGGAATTGAAGACATATCGGATGATTTGAGTAAGTACAAATTAGATTATCCCACAGGTCACATTTTTGGAGAGATTTTCCTATATTAATATACTTTAGATTATCCTTAATTTGATTTTAACTACTTTAATTACAAAAAGGACATTAATAATACGGCTTTTTAAGCTAAAAAAGAACCTTTACATTTATTATGGTAGATAAAAAGCAGTGCAAATAGAAATTAGTGGCTCCTTTTAGTCTGTGCGTGCATGTGTATGTACACCCTTACACATTTTTTTTTTTAAGATTTTTTATTTATTTATTTGACAGAGACACAGTGAGAGAGGGAACACAAGCAGGGGGAGTGGGAGAGGGAGAAGCAGGCTTCCTGCTGAGCAGGGAGCCCGATGCGGGGCTGGATCCCAGGACGCTGGGATCCTGACCTGAGCCGAAGGCAGACGCTTAACAACTGAGTCACCCAGGCACCCCGACACTTACACACTTTTTAAGTGATCCTGGTAATATGTGGTTCATTCATTCAAAAAACATGTATGTATTGAGTTCCTTTTATATGCCAAGCATATGTTTACAATGGAAAAACAAAAAATACAACACCAAATCTCAAGGATGCTTCTACTTAGATGAGGGTGATACACATAAATAAAATGGTAATTTAGTTCAGTGCAAAAACTTAGAGTTGGGAGAGTTCATGATTTAATTGAGGGATTTAAGTCTTTGGGTTGAGAAAATGCAGGACATAAATGTGAAAATGAGAGTATGACTGAGATTAAGTATGACTGGAACAGAATTGGGGGTGAAAGTGGCAAATGATCCAGCTGAAAATGCACACAATAATTGGGGAATGAAGGACCTTTTAAGATGTGATAGACAGTTTGGACTTTATGATGAGTGTTTTGAGAAGCCGTTAAAGAGTTTTAAGCAAGGTAGTGCTATGATCAGATATATTTATACATGGTTTTAATCGTTTGGACTGTAGCACAGCAAATTCCTTAAAAGAAGCAGAGATTGGTTAGGACACTTGCAATTTACTTGAGAATTCTGGTGTAAAATTCATTTTTTTTTGGTATTTTGATCTTAGCTTTAATTGCTTATAAGTGTTGTCTCTGTCTTTTGAGTACTTTAATCTTGGTTTTGTTTAACTTAATGGATTTTTTTTGGCTTTTTTCTCATGTTTCTGTGGCTGGGTAAATAAAACCTTTCTTTGATATATGAATAACAAAAAAAAGCTATTTCTAAGTCATTATATATTACACTTTGAGAAACTCTGGTAAAGAGTTTAAATATAGTTTCTTTTATTTCTGATGATACACAATTGATAGTATATTGACAGACCTTTTTTTTAAACTTTAATACACATACATATCTTTATGTGTATAAGAAAAATAACAACTTCATAATTTTAAAAATATAGTTTAGGAGAAGGCCAAAAAAAGTAAGTCAATTTAAAGATAGTATCAAAAAAATAACACTGCTGATAGTGTTCAAATTAGACAAATCTGAACATGATAGTATGTGAATGATTGAAGTTGGGAAATAGTGGTGCATAAGATCACTTAAAAGGGTTTGAATGCTTGAGTTAGTGAAAAATCTGATTCAAGGATTATTATTATTTTTTCCAAAGATTTTATTTATTTATTTGAGAAAGAGAGAGAGGGAGGGAGAAGGAGAAGTAGACTCCCCATTGAGCAGGGAGCCTGATGTGGGGCTCAATCCCAGGACCCCCAGATCATGACCTGAGCTGAAGGCAGATGCTTGATTGAGCCACGCAGGTGCCTCTAAGGATTATTTTTTTAAAAAGGGAAAGTAAATGAAGTGACAGTGATATGATTGACAATGTGGGCTCTAGAGTAGAATTGCATAGGTTTTGAATTCCATCTTCCCCACTTAATAAGTCTGTAATCTTGGATAAGCTGCTTACACTTTTATATTTTTAATTTATGTAATATGAATAGATGTACTGATGTACATAATGAATGTAGATAATGGATGGATAGAGATAATGCATCTAGATACACATCAGGTAAGCTGCTTATCCTTTAGAATATGTTTCAGTTTCCTCATTTTTTTTTTTTTAAGATTTATTTATTTACTTTAGAGAGCAAGCACGCACCAGCAGGAGGAGAGGGAGAGAAAATCTCAAGCCGGCTCCCTGCTGAGCACAGAGCCCGACTCGGGGCTTTATCTCACAACCCTGAGGTCATGACCTGAGCGGAAACCAGTAGTCAGATGCTTAACTGACTGTGCCACCCAGGCAGCCCATCAGTTTCTTTATTTTTTAAAAAAAAAGTTAAGATGCTGCTGCCTATTTTATGAAGGTTCAGTAAAGTACTCTAATGGAGTGTTTCATGTAATACCTGACATGGTAGGCATGTGGTGGCAATGAATGAATATCCTTTATTATTATTATTTCTCTAATTAAATGCAGTTTTGTTATTTGTTAATATGGAGAACAAGTTGAACTAGTTTAAAGAAGCTAATAGACCAAGTAGAGGTCCTTTGGGGAGACTTGGTTTAACAAATTCAGAAGAATGATTTATAGTACAGCAGTCATTTTCATTAAAGAATTCAGTATATGTAATATCTGCCTTGAAGTCATGTTCATACATAATTGTTTAGTGCTTTTTTCCTCATATGAAAAAGTCCAAATTATATTTAAATTAATGATTTCTGGGCGCTTCGGTGGCTCAGTTGGTTAAGCGACTGCCTTCGGCTCAGGTCATGATCCTGGAGTCCCGGGATCGAGTCCTGCATCGGGCTCCCTGCTCAGTGGGGAGTCTGCTTCTCCCTCTGACCCTCTCCCCTCTCATGCTCTCTCTCTATCTCATTCTCTCTCTCAGATAAATAAATAAAATCTTTAAAAAAAATAAATGATTTCTCATTAGAGTGCCCCTTTATAAATTAAATAGAATAAAACCTTTATATAAAGATCATTGCCTATTTGGACTTAACAGGCTTTATAGAATTTTGACTAATATCAGGCCCACCTGAAGTTAGTGGCTTAATCTTCCTTTTTTTTTTTTTTTAAAGATTTTATTTATTTGAGAGAGAGAGAAAGAGAGAAAGAGAGCATGAAGCGGGGAGAGTCAGAGGGAGAAGCAGACTCCCCGCTGAGCAGGGAGACCAATGTGGGGCTCGAGGGACTCCAGGATCATGACCTGAGCCGAAGGCAGTCGCTTAACCAACTGAGCCGCCCAAGCGCCCATTAATCTTCCTTCATTAGGCCCAACTTTAGCTTCCAGTTAGCACTTCCAGTTTTTCCTTTTGCCATTTATCCAATAAATGTTTTTATGGGTGTCTGCTATGCGTCAGGTACTAGTTTTAGTTGCTAGGAATTTAGCAATGAACAAAACAGACAACATTGCTTTTACGGAGCTAATATTCTAGTAGGAGGAAAGGGACAACATATATAGTAAATAACAAAAGTATGTCATAAGTTAGATGGTAATAAATCTTATGAGAAAAAGTAGGAAAGACTGTAGGGAATGATGCTACTGTGTCTGATGGTGGTGTTTCAAATTTAAATTGTCACTGAGAAGGTAACATTAGAGAAATACTTGAAGGAAAATGGTATGAGAGGGAGCATGATGAATATTTGAGGGGTGAGTGTTTTAGATCTGGGCTTCTCAAACTTTTTTTTTTCTTTCCCAACTTTAATATGTATGTGAATTACCTGGGAATTGTATTAAAATGCAGATTCTTGGGTTCCTTTCCCAGAAATTATTGATTTTGAAAGTCTAGAATGGGACCTGAGATAATGGATTTTTAACAAGCTCCTGAGTAAGGTTGATGTTGCTGGTTAGGATCATGCTTTTGAGCAGCATAACCTGTCTTATCTCTTTATTTTCACTTGTATAACTTTTCATTGTATTTTCAACATAACAGCCAGAATGATCCTGTTAAAATTATTCAGATCATATTACTACTCTTCAAAATGTTTCTGTAGTTTCCCATACATTAGAGTGACAGTGTCCTTGCTGTGAACAGTAAGGCCCTATGTGATCTGTGCCACTGTCTCACTTCTCTTTCATTCATCTGCTTCTTACTTTCTCCCTCTCTGCTCCAAGTGCATGGTTTCCTTGCATTTCCTCAAATATGGAGGATGGCGTTAACATTTGCTTTTTCCTCTGCCTGGAACATTCTTCCCCAAGATGTCCATATGGCTTGCTCTCTTACCTTCCACCTTCTCAGCGAGGGTTTTGCTGGGTCCCTTATCTAAAATTTACAGTCCTTCTCTTTTTACTAGTTTAGTTTTTCTCCATACTCTTTATCACTGTCATATTTTTAATTTTTCTTACTTACCTTTTAAAAGTTACTATTTTTAAAAGATTATTTGTTAGAGCACATGCACATGCACACACACAAGTGGGAAGGGCAAAGGGAGAGAGAATTTCAGGCAGACTCCACACTGAGTGGAGAGCCCAACACGGGGCACTATTTCACAACCTTGAGATCACGACCTGAGCCCAGACCAAGAGTCATTTTGCCAAGTTTCTGTGCCACCTAGGCACCCCTATTATTATTATTTTTTTAAGTATGCTCCATACCCAGTGTGGGCCCAGTGTGGAGCTTGAACTCAGATCCTGAAATCAAGACTGAGCTGAGATCAGGATGCTCAAGCAACTGAACCACTCGAGTGCCCCTACCTTTTTATATAATAGTTTTATTGAGATAAAATTCACATGCCAAAATTTCTCATTTAAAAACATACAGTTTAGGGGCACCTGGGTAGCTTAGTTGGTTAAACAGCCAACTCTTGATTTCGGCTCAAGTCATCATGTCAGGGTCTTGACATCAAGCCCCACGTTGGGTTCCTTGTTCAGCACGGAGTCTGCTTGAGATTCTCTCCCTCTCCCTGTGCACACCACTTCCCGCCCCCTATCCCTGCTTGCCCCCCTGCCCTGCTTGCATGCGCACACTCTCTTAAAAAAAAAAATACAGGTTAGTGGTTTTTAGTACTATATTCAGAAAGT
This sequence comes from Zalophus californianus, assembly GCF_009762305.2. NCBI lineage: Eukaryota > Metazoa > Chordata > Mammalia > Carnivora > Otariidae > Zalophus > Zalophus californianus. Next base: position 42,004,489 of record NC_045598.1, on the reverse strand, counting down.
TGTGTAGATATTGTCTAATTCCTGAAAATTTTCATCACCTGCAAAAGAAACTGTATCCATTAAAAGTCAGTACTCATGGGGCACCTTTGTGGCTTGGTTGAGGCTCTGACTCTCGATTTTGGCTCAGGTTGTGATCAGCCCTGCATTGGGTTCCATGCTGGGTGTGGAACCTGTTTAAGATTCTCTCTCCCCCCTTCTCTCTTCCCCTTCCCCTTTAAAAAAAGAAGTCACTAATCTACTCTCTGTCTCTATAGATTTGCCTATTTTATATAAAGGGAATCATACAATATGTGGCCTTTTTTGTTTGGCTTTTTTCACTTAGCACAATGAGGTTTTGTTGGTTTGATTTTTTTTTTTTTAATTGAGAGAGAGAGTGCATGCAAGCAGGGGCAGGGGCAGGGGAGAGGGAGAGAGTCCCGAGTAGACTTGGTGCTGAGCTCAGAGCCCAAAGCAGGGCCCAATCCCACAACCCTGAGGTAATGACCTGAGCCAAAACCAAGAGTCAGATGCCCAACCAACTGAGCCACCCAGGCGCCCCCCCCTCCTTTATTTTAGAGCGAGGGGCAGAGAGAGAGTGAGAGGGGCAGAGGGAGAGGGAGAGAATCTTAAGCAGGCTCCACGCCCAGCTCAGAGCCCAATGTGGGGCTTGATCTCAGGACCCTGAGATCATGACCTGAGCCAAAATCAAGAGTTGAATGCTAAACCAACTGAGCCACGCAGGCACCTCAGGACAACGTTTTCAAGATTCATCCATGTTGTAGCATATATCAGTACCTTACTCCTTTTTATTGCTAAATTCCATTGTATGGATATACCACATTTTATTTATCCTCTTATCAGTTGAGAGATGTTTGAATTGTTTCCATCTTTTGTTTATTATGAATAATGCTATGAACATTTATTTAAACATTTTTATGTGGATGTATGTTTTCACTTCTTGATATATGTGTAGGAATGGAATTGCTGAATCACATAGGAACTACTATCTTAACCATTTTAAAGTATATAATTTGGGGTGCCTAGGTGGCTCAGTTGGTTAAGTGTCTGCCTTTGGCTCAGGTCATGATCTCAGGGTTCTGGGATCGAGCCTCTCATCAGGCTTCCTGCTCAGCGGGGAGTCTGCTTCTCCCTCTCCTTCTGCCCCTCCCCCTGCTTATTCTCTTTCTCTCTCAAATAAAATCTTTAAAAAAAAGTATATAATTCAGTGGCATTAAGTACATTTATTGTGTTATACAACCACACCATTATTTAATTGCAGAACTTTTTTATCACCCAAAAGGAAACCCTGTACCCATTAAGATTCATTCCCCTTGGGGCGCCTGGGTGGTTCATTTGGTGAAGGTTCTGACTCTTGATCTCAGCTCGGGTCTTGGGAAAAAAAAAGATTCACTCCCATTCTCCCTCCCTCTGTCATCCTCTGAAAATCACTGATATGCATTCTTTTTCTATATATTTGCCTATTCTGGGTATCTCATAGAAATGGAATCATATAATATGTGATCTTTTTGTGTCTGGCTTCCTTCATTAAGCATCATGTTTTTAAGGTTCATTCATGTTATAGTATATATCCATCAGTACTTCTTTCCTTTTTAAGGCTGATGCTATAGACTGAATTGTATCCCCTTAAAATATCTATGCTGAAGCCTTAACTCCCAGTGTGATTGCATTTGGAGATGAACTTTTAGGAGGTAATTAAGATTAAATGAGGTCATAAGGGGGGTCCTAATCCAAAAGGATTGAAGCCTTATAAGAAGAGGGAGAAATCTGTCTCTCTCCCTATGCACTAACCAAGGAATGGCCTCAGAAGGACACAGCAAGAAAGCCAACTGTCTGCAATCCAGAGAGAGCTCTAATCAGAAAACGACCCTGCTGGCACCTTGATCTTGGACTTTCCTGCCTCCAGAACTGTGAGAAAATAAATTCCTGTTGTTTAAGCCACCCAGTCTATGGTATTTTGTTATGGCAACTTGAGCTAAGACAGCTGAATTAATATTCTACTATATGGATATGCCACATTCCGTTTATCTGTTTATCAGTGACTGGACATTTGGGTCTTTTCCATCTTTGACTGTTGTGAATAGTGCTGCTATGAATATTCATGTACAGGTTTTTGTTTGAATACTTGTTTTCAACTTTTGTTGTTTTGTGAGAGTATTAATATCTCATGGGGCTAGAGTTCTATGGAAAAAAGTTTGGGAAATTCTGTCTGATGTTATTTTATATTGATATTGATTTCAGAAAATTAAATAATCTCATTTATTTCTGACTTTTAAAGAAAGATGTAGCTTTCTATAATTATTTATATTGGCAGAAATGACAGTATTACAGGATTTGTTGATGTTAGTTGCCTTGTTATGCTGGGCAAATTGTACATACAAAAGAGGTTAGAATATTGTTTTCTTGCTACTGTTCTTTATCATGAAATGTAGAAATAAAACTAGGATTTTGCCTTTTCTTTTACATTTCCATTATAAAATGGTTACTAAGAACCTAATTATTTTTCCAAATACTAGGACATAATTGCAAATTGCTCATTGTGCATCAGTGTTTCCAACAGTAATTTAAAAATCAGTTAGCTAACCTAGCCATAATTCTGATGTTTGAATCCTTTTTATAACATCTTTTGTCTAAGAGTTTGCCATCTGATTCTAGAGACTTCAGAGGCATACCATTTCTTCTTTGTTTGAAAAATTAGCACTATCAAAAGGTAGAATTGACTGTCATGGTTCTTATAGATGACATGTAGTTAGTTTGGCTTTTGAGGGTCTTTCGGTTGTCTATGATCATTTACTTTAAGCAGTGTTTTTAGATACATACAAATTATTTTATTCACACTTTTGTTAGGTGTCACCTCTGGTCTAGGTATTAAAATATGAAAGTAAAAAGTTAAATAAAACCTAGTCATTAGCATCAAGGAATCAATCATCTAAAGTAGGAGATAGATAAATGAATACAAATTACATTATTATATAATAATGTGAGAGGTAATAGCAAGTGCTGTGAGAATACAGTTGTATAGTTGAACAACACAGTTTTGAACTGCACAGGTCCACTTATGTGGATTTTTGTGTGTGTGTGGATTTTTTTTAATTTTTAAAAAAATTTTAAAAAGGGCAGTGGCGTAAGAAAATAAAAATTAAAAAATCATTTTTTATTTTTTTTAAGTAATCTCTACACCCAATGTGGGGCTCAAACTTAAAACCCTGAGATCAAGGGTGCCTGGGTGGCTCAGTCGTTAAGTGCCTGCCTTCGGCTCAGGTCATGATCCCAGGGTCCTGGGATTGAGCCCCGCATCGGGCTCCCTGCTCGGCGGGGAGCCTGCTTCTCCGAACTCTCCCACTCTCCCTGCTTGTGTTCCCTCTCTCACTGTCTCTCTCTCTGTCAAATAAATAAATAAAATCTTTAAAAAACAAAACCAAAAACCCTGAGATCAAGAGTCACACGCTCTACAGACTGAGCCAGCCAGGAGCCCGATTTTTTTTTTTTTTTTTTTAAACAAATACAGTATAGTACTATAAATGTATTTTCTTCTTTCTTTCCTTCTTTTCTTCTTCCTTCCTTCCTTCCTTCCTTCCTTCCTTCCTTCCTTCCTTCCTTCCGTTCAGGAGAAGGGGCAGAGAGGGAGGGAGGGAGGGAGAGAACCTTAAGCAGGCTCCATGCCCAGTGCAGAGCCCGACACAGGGCTCGATCTCAAGACCCTGAGATCATGACCTGAGCTGAAATCAAGAGTTGGACACTTAATTGACGGAGCCACCCAGGCACCCCTCTTATGATTTTCTTAATACGAATTTCTTTTTTCTAGCTTACTTTATTATAAGAAAATAATATATAATATATATAACATACAAAATATGTGTCTGTCAACTATTATTATTAAGGTCAACAATAGGCTATTAATAGTTAAGATTTTGGGCAGTAAAAAGTTATACGCAGATTTTGGCATCCCAAGCCCCAATATTATTCAAGTGTCAACTGTATAAACAATATCAGACTGTCTTCTTAAACAGTGTAAGCTTAAGTTGAATTTTGCAGGACAGGTAAACATTACTAGCTGAAAGGATGGCCTTGATCGTGGAAGGAACAGCATATGTAAAAGACATTGATTCAACAGCCAGCCGCCCCATCCCTCACAGATCTGTACCTCTGAAACAAATAATACATTATATGTAAAAAAAAAAAAAAAGAAGAAGATAGGAGGGGAAGAATGAAGGGGGGCAAATTGGAGGGGAGATGAACCATGAGAGATGATGGACTCTGAAAAACAAACAGGGTTCTAGAGGGGAGGGGGGTGGGAGGATGGATTAGCCTGGTGATGGGTATTAAAGAGGGCACGTTCTGCATGGAGCACTGGGTGTTATATGCAAATAATGAATCATGGAACACTACATCAAAAACTAATGATATATGGTGATTAACATAACATAATAAAAAAAGGCATTGAGATTTGAAGTAGCAGTGATCCATTCTATCTAGTACATTTGGTAAGAATGAAGTGAAAAGTGTTAAGGTAGGATACAAGGTTAGCGATATAGACACCTTAGCTCTCTTTCTTAAGGTCTTGATTTAAAATCTGAGAGAAGTCTTCCCTGACTCCCATATCTAAAGTTAGTCTCCTTCTGAGTTACTTACTTTTTTCCTTTATAGCACTTATTATAACTTGGAATTACTATTCTGTTACTGCCTTCATGAAGGCAAGGATGGCATGTATTATGCTAGAGAGTTTAAACTTTATCCTGAACTCTTTGAAAGCCTTTAGGTATTTTAAGCAAGAGAATAATTCAATTGAATTTGTATTTTAAAAAATCACACCGATAGTAAAACCTACTGTATGCCAGGTGTATAATGCTAGGTGCTGGAAATAAAAAGATGATAGCACACAGTCTGTGCCTTGAGAAGATTGAAATCCAGTTAGGAGGCAGAGAAGCAAAGAAAAAATATTGATGTGATAGGGATATCCATGTGTTCGGTGAAAGCAAAGGGGGAGGAGCTTGTGGGTTTGTGGTCTAGAGGATATGTGTTCTTTTACCTGCTCGTGTATAGTGATGAAGTCATTAAAGTGACTTTAGTGACTAATCTTTGGGACTTAAAATAGCTTTTTATCACATTTCAAGAGTTCAGAGATTTTACAAGATGGTTATGTTCTGTTAGGCTCGTGTAGTGAGTCTCAGTCATATTTATCTCTTGATAGGTTGGAAGAACAAGATAGGCATTTGACCGATGAAATAGATTTTTCTTGGTGAATTCTGATACCATGTATATCTCTTACTTGTATTTTATTTTATTTTATTTATTTATTTATTTTTAAAGATTTTATTTATTTGACTTTGACAGAGAAAGACACAGCGAGGGAGGGAACACAAGCAGGGGGAGTGGGAGAGGGAGAAGCAGGCTCCTGGCTGAGCAGGGAGCCCGATGTGGGGCTCGATCCCAGGACTCTGGGATGACGACCCGAGCCGAAGGCAGACGCTTAATGACTGAGCCACCCAGGCGCCCCTCTTACTTGTATTTTAAATAAGTATACCGACTTGTACAACTAAGGAAAGTATAAGGAGAGAATATTTTTCCTGTATGTGTATAAATTGATGTCTGTTTTTCATTAAATTTTTTTTTTAATTTATCAGTTCTGCTGATGGTAACTGATTGCTTCCTTTTCTAGGTAAAATGAAGAATGATGACTCTAATAAAGAAAATTCTTCAGAGATGGACTATTTAGAAAATGCTACTGTGATAGATGAATCTGCATTGACACCTGAGCAGAGGCTAGGCTTGAAACAAGCAGAAGAACGCTTAGAAAGAGATCACATCTTTCGACTTGAAAAAGTATACTATATCATTTTAGTTATGTGGAGGAAGATGCATGTGTCATAACTTTTTTTTGCCAAGCACAGCTCTTTTTATCTTCTTTTATTGCTAAGGCAGAGATAGCATTCATTTTTCCTAACTTCCCTCTTTCCTTTCTTCTCTTCATCTTCCTTCTCTCCCTTTGTTCAGCAAATCCTTACATCTGTGAGTCTTTGTTCATTCATTCCAGGGTCAAGAAACTATGGCCTACCATCTTGTTTTTGCCTTTTGTTTTTGTGCTTTGTGTTTTTAAAATTGTGTAAAATAAACCTAGCCCCTTGTTTTGTAAGCAAAGTTGTATCGGTACATAGCCATGCCCATTTGTTTACCTATTGTCTATGGCTGCTTTTATGCTACCTGGCACAGTTGAATTGAGTAATTAGTTGCTCCAGAGAACATTATAGCTTGCAAAGCATAAAATATTTACTGTTTACCAAAGCATAAGATATTTACCCAAATATTACTTTGTCACTTTACAGAAGTTTGCTGACCTCTGATTTATTCACTCATCAATAGATACTGAGTGCTTGTTATGTTCTAGGTACTATGATTGGCCCTGGGATATATTGATGAAAATGGCAGTTGGTGAATTAGAAGTCCATTCGGAGTGACAAATTAGCAAATATTATGTGATATACTACACTTTTCTCCTTTTCTCCTTGGTTTTCTCCTCCCCTTTCCTCTCGTCTCCCATATTTACTGAATATCTTCTATGTATTAAGAATTGTTCTAGCCATTAGTGTCTTATTCCTGTGTGCTAATTAAATTCTTAACCTAGAAATACACATTCCTAGCCTTAATAAAAACATTGCTAGGTATTGAAGGAATGACTCATAAATCAATCTGTTTACAAATAGATACTTGGAATATTTGTGAGCATGTATACAAGGGAATATAGGTCATCATTCTTGATAAATAAGAAAGGAAAGAAAGAAATGGTATAATTTTGTAGAGTTTAGAAAAATGAGGTAATGTCTAAATTTAAGAGGCACTCCTGAGTTATTAATAGAACTTATGACAGAGTAGTCACCCTATTAAAATAGAAAGGAATATCAAGAGTTAGAGAGAATTTAGGTTGTGTAGCTCGTCTCCCAAGGTCCTAGTTAGAAGGAAGTCTTTTTTGCAATTTGCTCTTTTACTTAGTTTTCTCTTTCCTCACTTTCTCTTCCCTAAGTCTGGAATTAGTAGCTGTTCTGAATCTGTTAAGATAAATATTGAGTGCTTTTCGTGTGCCATGATCTGGTGATAAGAAGTTGAATTGGGGCATGTGTGGCATTTTTAAAAACATGTTACTGCTTTTCTAGGAGTTTACTAATTAGAGAAAAGCATGCAAACAAATAACAGTAATAATAACAGTATTGTTTGAAATCTTAGACAAAAGAGTGACCAATTGAGTGGGGGTATAGAGGCATCAATTTGGAGAGTGCTTTATAAGGAGGTGACATTGGAACTGAGTCTGAAGGAGTAGCTGTAGGAGTTGACTGTGAATTGGGGAAGTCTGGTGCAGGTGAATTATATGGCATGTATAAAGGAAATGTGAAAAAATGTGTTTTAAAAAAATAAGTAGGGGACAGGATGGGATAGGATATGAAGCAGGAAAGATCAGTTCTTGGGAGAAGAAAGAAATTAGGGTGGAATGGATATTTGATGGTGGTAGGAAAGAATGGCCAGGGGTAAAAGAAAAGCTTTAGAAGCATGGAAAACATTTTGCTGTTTGAATTTATTTGAATTTAAGCAGCAACAATATAAAATGAGTGTGCCAGTACTAGCATAGATGTCTATAATCTCTTTTCTTTCTGGCACTTCTTTGTTTCTCATGTCCTCCAAAACCTCTTATTTTCAATTTAGTGTACTCTGAATTAACATTTTTCTTTACCAACTTATTAGACATTCATTAAGAATATTCTTAACTACTTGCTTTTGATTTTATCAGTCCTTGGGTTCACAGTGTACCCATAGATTATCTGATTGATGAGTAAAGATGTAGATTTTTAAACTGTACCAAAGAAGGACTGAATCCAAGCTCTGAGATCAGAAGGGTAAATTTCCCTATAGTTAGTGTTAAATATTGACTAGGAAATACTTAGAATTTCCGTGCCCAGCAATCTTTATTCAAGCTGGTCTGCAGAAACTTTAAAGAAGCGTTATTAGTGTGTGTGTTTTAATAGTAAAATAAAATACAACTATATAATGAAGGAATTTTAAAACATTTTTCATGTGTCTCTTCTGTGAAACTAGAAGTTTCATGATGTCGTGAGAACATTTTTATCCTATTTGCTATTGTGCTTAATATAGTACCTTGCATGTAGTAGTTGGTTAATAATTAGAGGTAGTTTGCTTAGTGGTTAAGTGTGTAGGTTTTGGAGTCACTGGGTCTACCTCTGCCACTTACTGGTTGGATAACATTAGATAAGTTATTTAACCTCTTTAAACCTCACTTTCTTCATCATTATAATTGAGTTGATAAAAATAACACCTAGCTCATTGACTTATGAGGATTAAATACAATAATACAAGTAAAAGTTTTTGCATAGTGTCTGGTGTGTATTAAGTGGTAAAGATCAGCTACTTGTAGAATTGTTTTACCAGGTAGAGCAATTTTTATTATTTCATTTTAAGGTTATAGAAGCGGTTTTCACTGTTAGAGATTTAATCCAAGGTCAATTGAGATGTCATCTCAAGCCTTCTGACTCCCCATTCATGTTAAAACAAACTTCTTACAGAAAGAATCCAGACAATCCTTGTCTGCTAATATTTTACAATTGAAAAACTTATATGAGTGATTTCTTGACTCCGTTAGCGACCTCATCAATATTCATAGCTTTAGGTGCTCTGTATTTATGTTTTCAACTCCTGAATCTGAACCTTGCCACTTTCACCACTCTTCTTGAACCAGGCCAACATCATCTCTTTTCTAGATCATTGCAGTATGCTCATAATGGCAATAAGCTCTTCCTGCTTCTATTCTTAAAGGAATTAGGAAGGCAAGCAGTCCTTTTAAAATATAGATTAAAACTTAATTCTCTGTTCAAAAACCTTTAGTGTCTTCCCCTCACACTTGGAATAAAAACCAGAGTTCTTTTAAGGGGCCCTGCGATCTGGCCCTCTTTACCGCTCAGTGCCAGTCATATCTTAGACTTTTTGCAGTTTCTCAGACATATTAGCGTATTCCTGCCTCAGGGCCTTAGCATTAACATTTCCTTCTACTTGGAATGTCTCTTCCCAAATACCCACTTAGCTTAATCCTTCACTTCCTTTAAATTATTTTATCAGTAAGGTCTTAAGTGATGATCCTTTTTTAAAAAGTAGTTAACATCTCTGCACCCTATTTGTATTTATTTGTGCATTTCTTTATTTATTACATGTCTCTGTATACTAGAAGTAGATTGTGAGGACAGACTTTGGTTTGTTTTATGCCATATATCCCCACTTCTAGACAAATGTTTGACATATTTTATGAGCTCAGAAAATATTTAGGGAATTAAGTACTAGTTGTGGCTGGAAACTAAGAGATAGGAGTCTTTGCAAGGGCTTAAATTCATTCCCCAATAAGGACAGATTTGATAGAGTTTTTTATGGTTTTTTGTTTTTTAAGTTTTTATTTAAATTCCAGTTAGTTTAATATACAGTGTAATATTAGTTTCAGGTGTACCATAGAGCCATTCAGCACTTCTGTGTACCACGAGGTGCTTATCACAAGTGTACTCCTTGATCCCCATCACCTATTTAACCCAACCCTCACCCACCTATCTTCTGGTAACAGTTTGTTCTCTTGATAAATTTGGTTTCTTAGTTTGCCTCTTTCTCTTTTTTTCCCTTTGCTCATTTGTTTTGTTTCTTAAGTTCCACATATGAGTGAAATCATACGATATTTGTCTTTGACTTCTTTCGCTTAGTGTAATATTCTCTAGCTCCATCCACGTCGTTGCAAATGGTGAAAGAATTTTTATACCACAAATTGAAATGACTGGATTGAACTGAATTTTCCTTTTTGCTTGTTGTTTTGGACAGTTATTTAATTTTTGAGATTTAGTTGCTTTGCCAGTAAAATAGGGAATCATTATAGGGTTGTAAGGTTATACATACTTTATAAATGATGGCCATATTTATTTTTAGTCTGTGGTAGGACTGTTGCTAAATTTGGGGCAGGTTTCCATTTAAAGAAAATCATAATATTATGAAGTTAGAGAATCTTTTTGTCAGGAGTTGCAGGCTATTGAAGATCAATCTGAAATAAAAATTTAAGCATTGCTGTAATTTCCGAAATTGCAGTATAAGGCACTAGAAGTCATGTTTTAAAATTCAATGTGTATTTATTGTGTTTCTGTAATTTTTCATTGTGTAATCATATGGGTAGAGTTGGCTTTGGATTCAGATAGACATGAATTTAAATTTAGCATCTCCTACTTAATATTTTATCCTTGTGAAAGTTATAGGCTGTATGAGCTTTTGTTTTCACATCTAGAGAATGAAAATAATAGCAATCTAATTGGATTATTAGAGGTATTAAAATGACATTGTATATGAAGCACCTAACATAGTGCCTAGCACCTAACAGGCACTTTGGAATTAGTAAGTTTTTTTTTTTTAATTATTTCAAGAACAGATTTATAAAGTATGACTAAAGTACTATGATAATTTTTGTGTGTCAGAATTGTATCCTTTAGAATACTTACCTCAAGAGATTATCCATTTATTCCCATGAGATTGTGATTGAGTATGTTTTCAGAACTCAGCTTTTGGAATTTTCTTCCATATTCTCAACTCATATTCTTTTAAAATCTCCTATTTGAGGGTGGATTTTATTTTTTATAGTAATCAAAAAGACAAAGTTTGAAACCAATTTTTGGGAGAGCATTGGAATAAGACTAAGTAATAAGACTGCCTTTCTTATCCTACATTGGATTCTAAGGACTGTATTATATTAGATAAGTACCAAATATTTAACGTTATAATGGTGTTGTTTGAAATGAGTATATGATCTTCTGTGATGTCTGTTTTGAAAAGAACAATTATCTTTTGGGGATATAAGTACTGATTTGTTTATTAAAAATTTATTCCTTTAATGCTTGTTTTTGTTTCTAATATTTATGTAATTATATCATTCACATATATAGTCATATATTTACTTCTGTTTTCTGAAAAAATGCATTTTTTTAACTTTTCAGCGCTCACCAGAATATACCAATTGCCGATATCTATGCAAACTTTGCTTAATTCACATAGAAAACATCCAGGGAGCTCATAAACATATAAAGGAGAAACGACATAAGAAAAATATTTTGGTGAGTTCTTTTTACAAAATATTTTATTTTTTGAATGGTAAAACTATATCAAATATTTATTTATGAAACTAAAAATGGGTTATTTGTCCTGTCTTACATTAGTAACTGAAGTGATAGCATTAAAAGCTGTGATTGCCCTTCTTATCTTAGGTGGTCAGGAGGCGGACTTTTTCAGAGACCAGTCTGTTCATATTAAAGTATATTGATTCTTAAATTTAAAACTGTCAGATAGGGGTGCCTGGCCGGCTCAGTTGGTAGAACATGTGATTCTTGATCTCTGGGTTGTAAGTTCAAGCCCCACGTTGGGTGTAGAGATTACTTAAAAATAAAATCTTAATTAAAAAAAGAAACTCTTAAATACAGTCAGTCCAACTGATATTTTTTGAGTTTTTATGTGCTAGGTCTAGTCAGTGGTGAATAAGATAGTTGTGGTTCCTACCCTCAGAGTTTCTGAAGTATTGGTGAAGGCATACACCAAAAAAGAATTTAAGTATATTGAGTTTTATTAAAGGGAGAAATGTGGTGCTAAGGAAGTATACAAGGATATTTTACTTAATCTAAAACAGGGACATTTCTCTGAGAAAGTGACATTTGAGTTGAACTTTGAAGTAGTAGTTTAAAATTAAAGCAAAAAGGTGCCTGAGTGGCTCAGTCATTTGAACATCTGGCTCTTGGTTTCGGCTCAGGTCATGATCTTATGGGTCACGTAACTGAGCGCGAGTCAGTTCTGAGCTCAGCAGGGAATCTGCTTGAAAGTTTCTCCCACTGCCCCTCACCCTACTTGTGCTTGTGTGCTCTCTCAAAATGAATAGGTGGATATTTAAAAAAAAAAAAAAAGGCAAAAATATGAATGATGACATGGCATATGAGGAACAGAAAGAGTCTAGTATGACTGGGGCAAAGAGAGATAGGAGGAAAATGATTTGAGATAAAGCTAGGGAAGTCCAGACCACGGAAGGCCTTATAATCTAGACTTTGGGAATTCATAATTTTTCAATTATTTTTATTAGAACATTTCATAGACATAGATATGAATAATTTTTTTAAAAGATTTTATTTATTTATTTGACAGAGACACAGCGAGAGAGGGAACACAAGCAGGGGGAGTATGAGAGGGAGAAGCACGTTTCCCACGGAGCAGGAAGCCTGATGTGAGGCTCAATCCCAGGACCCTGGGATCATGACCTGAGCTGAAGGCAGATGCTTAATGACTGAGCCACCCAGCTGTCCCTGAATAATGTTTTTTTTTAAAAATTATTAGTATTTTAGCTATTTAAGTTTTTCTTTTCAAAGTGGTAATATATATATATTTTAAAGATGTGTTTATTTATTTTAGAGAGAGAGAGCACAAGTGGGAGGGGCAGAGGGAGAGGGAGAGAGAATCCCAAGCAGACTCCGTGCTGAGTGCAGAGGTCTGTCCCACAACCCCGAGATCACAACCTAAGCCAAAACCGAGAGTTGGATGCTCAACTGAGTGTGCCACCTAGGCACCCCTCAAAGTGGTAATAGTAATACTATATAATCTTCTACTTATTATGTCTAAGTGTCTGCATTTTCTCTGAGAAATATTCTTTTACCAGACCTTCCCAACAATTCTGGATTAGATATTCTCTGTGCTTGCAGAGCTGCTTGATCAGAAAACTGGATAATATTGTATTGTGCATTTCTGCTTTCTCTCCTCTTCTAGACTTCAGTATTCTAGAGGGCAGGTTTTATTTCTTATTTATTTTTGTTTCTGTATTGCTTAGGACAGTGTCTGACACACAGTAGGTGCTCAATATGTCTTTCTTGAAAAAACTGAATGCATTGAAGAAAATTAGGAACTCAGAGGGAAAAGAAATTAAAATTTTGTCAGCGTGTTATTTTGATTTAATTAGAGCTTCAGAAGATTTAATAGAACAAAGAGTTGGTAGTTTATGAGATAATAATAGATATTTCAAGAAATATTGAATGATGCTAATCATTAATTCCAGGAAGCTCAGGGAATTCCAAACAGGAAACTTATGAAAAAAGCCAATAGACATTATATACATTTTAAGGAAATTTTAGGACATTACAAAAAAACTAACAAGAAAACTTAAAAGCAGCTGTATTAGATTTCTGCTTTTGTTGAAGTTGTAATAATAAAGATTAGATTTACCCTTGCTCTTGAGTAAACTGAAAGAAAAAAAAAAGGATAAAAATAGCTAACAGTGGTTTTCAGGCAGCGAATGGAAATCAAATGAGATTAGCCCAATGATTACTCTAGTTTGAGAGAGTTTCCATACTGCATTATAGGAAGGGGAGCCCAGTGCACTCCCAGAGTTGAGGAGATGAACTTGAGTCCAGGGAATCTAGGGTGGCTAGAGTTTGTAGGACAGAATAACAAAAAAGAGAAAGCTATACAGAAAGAAATCCATAGATACATGCATGCGAGAAAGCTGCCCAAAGCCAGGGAAAGAATCATCTGAAGGAATTAGAAAAGTGCTTGATGCTTACATAGGGCTGAGAATAGTACTTTACCACTGTTCAGACTGGAAAATTCATACTTCATGGGCATTGGGTAGAGTACCCAGAAGGATCTTGTTTTAAGAGTGGGGAATATATAGAAACTAAATGCAGTCTGATCCCAGCTAAAGATTTTTTAAAAAGATTTTATTTATTTGAGAGGGGGAGAGAGAGAGAGAGCATGAATGGGGAGGGGGAGAGGGACAGAGGGAGTGGGAGAAGCAGACTCCCTGTGGAGCAGGGAACCTGATGTAGGGCCCAATTCCAGGACCCTGAGATCATGACCTGAGCCAAAGGCAGATGCTTAACTGATTGAGCCACCCAGGCTACCCCCAACTAAAGAATTGTAAAGGCAAGACCCAAAAGGACAGTTTTCAGGGTTTAATGTTGTTACAGAACAAAGTTTGAGGATATTTATAGAAATACAAAATAACTATCACCACAAAAAGGTTCACATTGTCTGGCATTCAAAGATTATAAGGCATACAACAAAGCAGGAAAATACGTACCACGATGAGGAGAAAAATCAGCCAATCAAAACTACCTTGAACTGACACGAGAATTAGCAGAGGAGGACATCAAGGCAGTTAACTATATTCCTGATATTCTAAAAATTAAATAGAGACATGGAAGATATAAAAAAGATTAAAACTGAACTGACAGGAATGAAAACTACGTGTCTAAAATGAAAAATACACTGAGTAGGACTAATGGTAGATCAGACCTTACAAAAGAAAAGGTTAGTGAACTTGAACATATAGCAATGGAAACCATCCAAAATGAAATGGGAAGAAAAAAAGAACTTGGAAAAAAAAGAAAGAAAAGGTTACTTTTGATCTCTGGGATAATTGATAATATGTGTACCAGTTCAACACATATTCCAGGACACTGAAGAGGAGGAATGCTTTCTAATTTCAGTCCATGAGTCCCACATTACTCTGATACCAAAACCAGAAAAAGGTAATACAATAAAAGAAAACTTCAGGCTATATGTCTCATGAATTTTAATGCAAAAGTTCTATACATTATTTTAGCAAATTGAATCTAACAATAAAATTAAGGAAGAAATACATTATGATCAAGTGGGGCTTTATTCCAGGAGTGCAGTGTTGGTTTAGAAAACCAATCAATGTAATTTATCATATTAACAAACCAAAAAATCATTTCATTAGATGCTGAAAAAGCTTTTTCTTTTAAGTAGGCTCCACTGAGTGTGGAGTCCAATGTGGGGCTTGAACTCACAACCCTGAGATCAAGACCTGAGCTAAGATCAAGAGTTCAACCATATTATAGTATGTATCAGAATTTCCTTCCTTTTAATGTTGAATAATAGCTCATTTTATGTATATACCATGTTTTGTATATCCATTCATCCATCTATCCATTCATATTTAGGTGGTTTCTACTTTTTGGGTATTGTGAATGATGTTGGTATCAACATTGGTAGAGGAAATACTTGTTCGATTTTCTGCTTTCATTTCTTTTGTGTATAGACCCAGAAGTGGAATTGCTGGGCCAAATGGTAAATATATGTTAAATTTTTTGAGGAATTGCCATGCTATTTTCCACACTGGCTACATCGTTTTACATTCCCACTAGCAATGCACAAGGGTTCAGTTTCTCCACATTTATAAAACTCTTGCATTTTTCTCTTTTGTTTTGTTTTGATAATAGTTATCTTAATGTGAATTGGTATCTCATTGTCCTTTTGATTTGCATTTTCCCAGTGATTAGTGAGGTTGAGTACGTTTTCATGTACTTACTGCCCATTTATATTTGGAGAAATGTCTTTTCAAGTCCTTTGACCACTTTTGAATTGGGTTTTCTTGTTCACAGTTTTAGAGGAGTTTTTTTTATGTTCTGGATACTAATCCCTTATCCTATATGTGATTTGCAAATATTTTCTACTATTCTGTGGGTTGCCTTTTTACTCTGTTAATAGTGTTTGATGCGTGGGAGTCTAATTTTTTTAAGATTTTATTTATTTATTATTAGAGAGTGAGAGAGCACGAGCAAGCATAAGTAGGGGAAGGGACAGAGGGAAAGAGAGAATCTCAAGCAGACTCTGAGCTGAGCTTGGAGCCTGTTGTGGGGCTCGATCCCATGACCCTGAGATCATGATCTGAGCTGAAATCAAGAGTCAGATGCTTAACCACCTGAGCCACCCAGAAGTTTAATTTTCATAAATTCCAATTTGTGTGATTTTTCTTTTGTTGTCTGTGGTTTTTTTGTTTCGTTTTGTTTTGTACCCAAGAAATCATTGCCAAATCTAGTGTCATGAAGCTTTTCTCTTCTGTTTTCTTCTAAGAGTTTTATAATTTTTCTCTTACATTTAGGTCTTTGATCCATTTTGAGTTAATTTTTATATATGGTATAAGATAAGGGTCCATTTTGCATATGGGTATCCAGTTTTCCTAGCACCATTTGTTGAAAAGATAGTCCATTTTCCATTGAATGGTTTTGACACCCTTATTAAAAATCATTTGACCATATATATGAGTTTCTGTTTCTCGGTTATGTGTTTTATTCTGTTGGCCTATACATCTGTCTTTATGCTAGTACCATACTGTCTTGATTACTGTGGCTCTGCATAGTAAGTTTCAAAATCCGGAAATGTGAATTTCTAACTGTTCTTTTTCTTTTTCTTTTTTTTAAAAAGATTTTATTTATTTGAGAGAGAGAATGAGAGATAGCACGAGAGGGAAAGAGGGTCAGAGGGAGAAGCAGACTCCCCGCTGAGCAGGGAGCCCGATGTGGGACTCGATCCTGGGACTCCAGGATCATGACCTGAGCCGAAGGCAGTCGCTTAACCAACTGAGCCACCCAGGCCCCCCTAACTGTTCTTTTTCAAGATTGTTTTGGTTATTTTGGGTTCCTTGAGATTCCATGTGAATTTTAGGATCAGTTTTCCTATTTCTGCAAAAAAATTAAAGGGATTTTGATGGGATTCCTTTGAACCTGTAGATTGCTTTGAGTAGTATTAACATCTTAACAATATTAAGCCTGCCAGTCCATGAACGTGGGATGTCTTTCTGTTTATTCATGTCTTCTTTCATTTCTTTAAGCAGTGTTCTGTTGTTTTCAGTGTACAAGTCATTCATTTCTTTGATTAAGTTAATTTCTAAGTATTTTATTTTTGGGGGGCTATTCTGAATGGAATTGTTTTAATTTCCTTTTCAGATTGTTTGTTGTTAGTGTATAGAAATGCAACTGATTTTTGTTTGTTGATGTGTATCCTGCTACTTTACTGAATTTGTTCATTAGTTCTAACAGTTTTTTTGTGGCATCTTTAGGGTTTTTTTACATGTTAGATTATTATCTGTGAATAGAGATAATTTTATTTCTTCCTGTCCAAGTTAATTGCCTTTTATTTCTTTTTCTGGCTAATAGTTCTAATATGTTGAATAGAAGTGGTGAAAATGGGCATTCTTGACTTGTTTTACTGATGTTAGAGAAAAAG
Source organism: Zalophus californianus (assembly GCF_009762305.2). Taxonomy (NCBI): domain Eukaryota; kingdom Metazoa; phylum Chordata; class Mammalia; order Carnivora; family Otariidae; genus Zalophus; species Zalophus californianus. The sequence continues at coordinate 41,987,416 of NC_045598.1, read as the reverse complement.
CTTTCAGTCTTTAACCACTGAGTATAATGTTAGCTGTGGGTTTTTCAAATAGGTCTTTATTATCTGGAGGTAGTTTCTTTTTATTCCTAGTTTGGTGAGTGTTTTTGTTTGTTTGTTTTTTGTTTTGTTTTGTTTTACCACGAAAGGGTGTTAAATTTTGTTGAATGCTTTTTATGTGTTGATCTAGATGATCAAGTCATTTTTTTCTCTCATTTTGTTAAGGTGATTACATTGGTTGATTATTGTATGTTGAACCATTCTTGCATTCCAGGAATAAATTGTACTTGTCATGGTGTATAATCTATTTAATATTTTGTCGAATTTGATTTGCTGGTATTCTGTTGAGGATTTATTGAAAGTTTTAAAGTAGGAGACTTAACTGGTGGAAGTAAGGGGAATAGGATGAACGGCCAAAGGCTGGAAATAGGAGAGTCATTAGGAGACTCTTGTTTCTTGGCATGTTTTCCTAGCCTAAACTGATTCTTTCCAGAACTTTCCAGAACTTACCTCATCTCAGCAGAAGGCATCTCCATTTATTTACTCAGTTGTCTAGGACAAGCACCTTTGATTTATCTTTCTCATTTATACCCCACATTCAAACCATTAACAAGTTCTATAGAATTTATCTTCAAAACATGGTTTATTCCAAATTTAGTCATTTGTCACACACTCGGCTCTTTCTGGATTTTTGTTTTTTTTTTTTGTAATCTACACCCAATGTGGGGCTCAAACTTATGACCTTGAGATCTGAGTTGCATGCTCTACCGACTGAGCCAACCAAGCACTCCTACTCTTTGTGTTTTAGTCTGTGCTACCACTGTCTTTCACCTGGACTACTTCCAACTTAGCCCTCCTTCCTGCCCCCATACAGTCTATTATTCATTTATCAGCCAGGATTGCTCTTTTAAAATATGTCATATCATGTTACTTTCTTCTCATAGCCCTTCTTTGGCTTCCCAACTTAGAATAAAATGTAAGTCCTTACCAAGTTTCATAAGGTCATATGATATTTGGCTTCTAGTTAACTTTTCAACCTCATCATCTTCCAATCACCCCTTTGTTAACCCTTTAGCCACACTGATCTCTTCAAATAACATTAGGTACTTTATTGCCTCCAAGTCTCTGCATTTACTGTTCTCTGTATCTGAAATGCTCTTCCCCCAGAAATTTAAATGTCTCTCTCTTTCATTTTTAGGTTTCTGCTAAACATTACTTGTTTAGAGGGGCCTTCTTTGTCCACTCTATTCTAAAATAATAACCTTTTTTTTTTAAAGATTTTATTTATTTATTTGAGAGAGCGAGAATGAGAGACAGAGAGCACATGAGAGCAGGGAGCGTCAGAGGGAGAAGCAGACTCCCTGCTGAGCAGGGACCCCGATGCGGGACTTGATCCTGGGACTTCAGGATCATGACCTGAGCCAAAGGCAGTCGCTTAACCAACTGAGCCACCCAGGCGCCCCTTACCCTTGCCCATCAGTTTGTAGTCTTACCCTGTTTGATTTTCTTCATAGCTTTACCTGACATGATAGTATACATTTATTTATCTATTTTCTCTGTCATACTTAGGATATATGAGGATGATCAATGATAGGAGGATATCAGTGAGATTGTTAAATGGAACAGTATCCTAAAGGAAGTAGGATAGGCTTATTAATAATGTAGGTAGAGGACTATGTTCATTTATTGTCTTTTATCTTTTTATTTCCATGACAGTCTAGCAATATAATTCAGAGAATTTTTTGGTAGTTCTACATAAATAAAATAGATGTGTTGCATGTTAATCTTACATCATTTTTTTAATTTTAATTAAGTGTATAGCTATTAATACCTTGGATGAATCCTAAAAAAATATACCTGAAAACTTTAGACACTCACCCAAGATTTAGATTATAATTAAGATTGCAGAAATATTCACAGAAACTTATAAAAATGAGGTTGTCTTACCCCCTATGTTACTTAAGATATAGGTAAACTTTATGTTGAGACTGAATATAGTAACAATGAATAAAATTAGAAATAGACCAAAGTTTTTGTTTAACTATATTGTGGGGGGTAGAGAAGAGAGAATAAACTACTTTTGATTTTTAGATCTGTTGGGAGCTACATGTCTCAAAAAATAAGAGAATGTCTCTTGACTGAAATGTGGGGTTAGAAAATGCCATTATTATAACATTAAAGAAATGGTATGGTCTCAGTTATGGTAAAAAAAAAAAAAATAAATAAAGGAAGGGGCCCCTGAATGGCTCAGTTGGTTGAGTGTCCGACTCTTGATTTTGGCTCAGGTCATGATCTCACGGGATTGAGTCCCACCTCAGGCTCTGGGGAGTCTGTTTCTCCTTCTGCCCTTCTCCCTCTCTTGCTCCCTCTCTCTCAAATAAATAAATAAAATCTTTTAAAAAAAAAGTAAAGGAAATAGTATGATGTTAGATCGTGGATGATTTTCTTTGTATTTTCCTATGTTTTATGTAGCTTTTGCAATTAGCATGTATTTTTTTAAAAATCAGAATAAAAAATTAATTTTTAAAAATCATTGTGTGGGGCGCCTGGGTGGCTCAGCCGTTAAGCGTCTGCCTTCGGCTCAGGTCATGATCCCAGGGTTTTGGAATCGAGCCCCGCATCAGGCTCCCTGCTCCGCGGGGAAGCCTACTTCTCCCTCTCCCACTCCCCCTGCTTGTGTTCCCTCTCTTGCTTTGTCTCTCTCTCAAATAAATAAAATCTTTAAAAAAAAATCATTGTGTATATATAATATAGTTGGTCCCTCTTTAGATTTAAAGGGTTTAAATTGGCTTTCACACTTTTAGTAGAATCAAGGGTTTTGAGGAACATTTGGCTTAGCATTGGATAAAATGACAGAAATCAATTGTAAATGGTAGGCAGTATAACAAATGTGATGTGGTGTCTAGGATGTTTTCCTGTGACCATTTAATACGCAGATCAGAGAGGATTCAAGACTTTCTGCTACATTAAAAGTCTCTTTGCTGTAACAAAATTATCCGCAAAATTATCAGCTAAGTGCTGTACTTAAAATATATTGGCTTTGATGTAGCATCTCAGAATTTATGCAGACAGTAAAGTAGAACAAATTTTCTTTTCTTTTTTTAAAGATTTATTTATTTATTTAGAGAGAGTGAGAAAGAGAGAGAGAGAGAGAGCACATGAGAGGGGGAGGGCCAGAGGGAGAAGCCCGTTCCTCGCCGAGCAGGGAGTCTGGTGCGGGACTTGATCCCGGGACTCCAGGACCATGACCCGAGCCGAAGGCAGTCGCTTAACCAACTGAGCCACCCAGTTGCCCACAAATTTTATTTTCTTAATGTTTAATAGGAACCTGCCCCAAAACACCCCTCAATCTTCCAGTACTTACAAAGGAAGGGATTTTTGTCTTGTTCACTTCCATATCCTAGGTGTTTTGAATCAGGCACATAGAAGGTGAATATTTGTTGAGTTAATACATCTGTATAGTCTTTCTATCCTAAATCTAAGGACATTAAAATAGAAAAAAATTTTTACGTTGTTGTTAAATGTTACGCTAATAGGAAAAACAGGAAGAAAGTGAGCTTCGTTCTCTGCCACCTCCTACCCCTGCCCAGCTGGCTGCTTTAAGTGTTGCAGTTATTGAATTAGCAAAAGAACATGGAATAACAGATGATGACCTCAGAGTCCGTCAGGAAATTGTGGAGGAAATGTCAAAGGTGATAACAACATTTTTATCAGGTAAAAATATACTTTACGCTTAATTTTTAAAATAGTACAACTCTTCCCCTTGCTTCCTGTTGAACTTAGTGTAAATTTCTTAATGTTTTCCTTTCTCTTTTTCTATCTTAAAAGCAGATGAATTTAATTATTTTAAAAGTGATTTTTTTGGGGGAAATATCTCAGGAAAGGAAAATGGGGAGTTATGACATAGCATAATTTTTGTAATAAAAATATTTTTAAAATGTCAGATACAGGAAAATTTCTTAAAGGTCATATATGTAATATTTTCAGTATCTTTGACTTCTGAGTGGACACTTTAGTTATATTATTTTCAGTATATACATTCCAGCCAGTCACTTAATAAGATTCTTATTGGCCTAATGATGGGGAAAAATTAATTTAAGTGGGGTCATTAGAAGTAAAATCTGCACTTTTATTTTTCTTTTTGATTCTGCTCTTTACAGAAAGCTTATGTTTTTGGTGTAAGCGGGAGTTGTGCCAGGTTTATTGTAGACATTTATATAAAGATTTGTTTAGCCCCTCCTTTTTTTTGCATCAATATTTAATTTATGTCTATTAAATAAGACTTATTTCTCACCACCAAAGGGTATTGAACAGTTGACAAATTATAGTTTTATATAGAGCCATTGTGAGATTTATAAGAAAGGATGTAAAATTGAAATTTAAAAATGGAAAACAATTTGATTTCTCTTTATTACTTCTGTAATAATGTGGTTTTCTATGAAAAAGCATTGAGTACTAATATAAATTGTATACAGAAATAATTTACTATTGGGGCACCTGGCTGGCTCAGTTGGAAGAATGTGTGCCTCTTGATCTTGAGGTTGTGGGTTAGAGCTGCACATGGGGTGTAGAGATAACTTTAAATAACTTAAAAAAAGAAAGATGCTTTAAAAAAAAGAAATAATTTACTATTTTAAGAATAGAAATGAGATTTTTATGATCTTAATGACTTCAGTGACTTTCAGACATTTTGTGAGCTTGAAAAATAGACTTTTATATGTATGAATGAGTATGAACTCACATTTTCTAAGAAACTGCACCTGCCTGCCTGAGTAGTTCCAGTCATGTTATTTTTCAACTTGCCCTCTGGTGAGATCCTTTTAAAATTTGCCTTATTATGATTTTTGAAATAACATATTTAAGAGTCTGAAAAAGATGTAGGTTGTATCTTATTATTCCTATATATTTTGTGAACCCTTCAAAGGCACAGGATTTTGTTTTTTTGTTCAGGTGACTAGGCTTCTCTTTGTATTTTTAAAGAGCGTTGGCATTGAATGTCTGTGATCCTTTCACCATTTTAGTGCTCTCTCTTACATAAATATAAATATCTAAAAATAAATGTAGTTTATGAGAGTAGCTGTACCTAGTTTAGTACATTGTTTACTGTTACAGATTAAATGTTTAACATACTTCTAGTCATTCCTAAATGAACTATTATAAGATTTTGTTTAAACACTGGATTTTTATAAGTAATTTCTTCCTTTGTCCCTGAACCCCATAATTGAGAAACATTATTATTATTTTGTTAGATAAGTTAGAAAGGATGTCATTCTTCTATAAATGTTATAACTAGAATTGGAAGACACAAAATTAAAATATATGCATTTTCCTACCATTGTTTTTTTTAATTTTCCCCTATTTGCACTCTGTTTCATGCTTTGGTATTTTTTCCTTTATTTCCAGAGTGTTCACTTAGGTTGTATGGCTCATCTCTGACTAAGTTTGCTCTGAAAAATAGTGATGTTAATATAGATATAAAATTTCCTCCCAGGGTAAGTAATTAGAAAAACCTTTTTCTATGTGATTCTTAACTAGTACTTGGTATTTTTTTAATAGATTATTTTTTTAGAGAAGATGTAGGGGACTATAAAACTCTGGTTTGTAGAGTGTTACTATCATAATTAAAGGTTGCTTTTGGAAACTATTAGGTGTTAGACATAGGTGGAATAAAGAAATAAGGGAGAGGAAGAAGAAAGTAGAGAAATGCAGTAAAAAAGGAAAATGCTTATACATATTTGATTATGTTGTATAGTTACTGCTTGTAGTAAGCAGTATAGAAAGTGAAAAGAGCTTTGAAATCATACATCTGTGTTCAAATCTTGGCTGCAACGAGGAAGTTACTTGACCTTTCTGAGACTCAGTTTTTTAATTTCCAAAACAGGGATAATAACTTTATATTACATGAGATGCTGTATACCAGGCATTTTTGGGTGGTGTGTCTGGTACATTGTGGGTACTTTTTAAATAAGTAGTAACTAACATTGCTACATTACTTATTTATTGACCTGTGAAACATTTAAAATGATCGATTTACATGTATTATTGTTTTTTTAAAAATAATTTTAATGCTCAAAGCGGTTCAATTTAGGTGAAAATTTGATGTTTTAATTTCTCATCTGATATAATCATTTACTTACAATTAGCATATGATTATTAAATACTTTAAAATAGCAAAGTACGTATTAAACTAAGCATCTGACAAGCTTGTTAAAGTAGTATTTAATCTAAGCCTTTTGACCATGAGGCCAGTATCAGTACCTCTTAAATTTCCTATCTCAACAACTTCTCTTTAACAATTTTTTGGTAAACTGATTTTTTTTCCATTTGTTTTGCTGTGAAATTCCAGAATCTTTTCTCATACTAAGAATTTATTAATTCTAGGAATATTGCTGGAATAATAGCACTACATTATTTATTAGATTCTACTTCTATAAACAAGATTTGTTAACATAAAAGTAAAACTCTATTTTTTTCATTATTTTAAGATACAGAGCATGATTTTATTTAAATATTTAATGAAATTGAATTCTCTCTAAAATATGCAACTTGAACTATGAACTATGAAAGTAGTATATTGATTTAATTTGAAATCTTTTAGATGAATCATCCAGATCTTCTGATACAAGTGCTTGGGATTTTAAAAAAAAGTGGTGAGTTTCTTTTTTAATTTGTCTTTCTAAAGAAAATTCTTTAAAGGTATATGCAATGTGTTGTTTATATATGTCTAACCAAGTTAAACTAACACTCAGCATATTTGAGTCATTATAGTACATATACTTATGTATTTGTTGAATTAGGTATGCTACAAAATTTATTTGTCATTAGATCAAAAGTATATTTAAAGTTGATATGTAAAAAAGTACTGCCTTTTGGGTAATTTAAAAATGTTAGCTTTGAATATTATGGGCATTTCTTGTGTAAAAGACAGAAAACCTATAATCATTAGGAGGTCGTTTGATGAAGGATGATTTAGGGAGAGACGTGGGGAAAATGTGTGCATGCATTGAGTATTTTTTTTTCCACTTAATATTAAACTAATCATTTATATTACATCAACCAAATCATACCTATTAAAAGTTTTTCATATCTGCCTTGTCTGGATTGCTTCTGGTGTAAAATGGACATTCATATAGGTAAAAATATGTCTTAAAATAAAATTTTTAAAAATTCCAGCTGTCTTAAACCAGGCCCTAGGTCATGTAGGACAATATGGAATATCATTTTCTTGTTTTTTATTTACTACTTTTCTTGTTAAAAGTAAATGCTTAAGAGCTCAGGATCTGGAGCCAGACTTTCTGGGTTCAAATTTTAGTTCTGCCACTTACTGGTTATATACTTTGACAGGTTATTTAAGTGTTAATGTTTCAGTTTTCTCATCTGTAAAATGGCTATATATATATATATATTTTTTTTATTATTATCTTTTGATGAGAAGATTGTTGTGAGAATGAAATGGGCTAAGCCACAGCTTAGAAGTGCTTAGTTTACAGTAACTTCTTATTAAAGTCTTGCTGTGTGATTGTTATTATTATTGTCATCTTAAATTTTATGAATCATAAGTACCTGGCAAAAATATTTGCAGTTTGGCTTAGAAGAGATAGCTTATTGACCTTAACCTTACCCTGTCATTGACTTCATAGTCATTTCTAAACTTCCTTTCTCTCTCTCTTCCATTTCAGTTTTTGATTATTTGTCAGCTTCTTGTTGGCCATTTTCCTTAGTTTTTAAGGGAATAATTTGGTCCAGTTAATCTTGTAAAGGGATTTTAGTATCATTTTTTTCTTAATAAATATTTGTTTCTTACTGCAAAAAACTCTAAAGCATATTACAGATAAGAGGTGGACACGGAGCTTTTACTTCTTTAGAATCACTGGACGGTATCAACCTAGCAAACGTATTTTGTTTATTTTTTAAATATTTTATTTATTTATTTGTCAGAGAGAGAGAGAGCACAAACAGGGAGTGGCAGCCAGAGGGAGAAACAGGCTCTCCGCTGAGCAAGGAGCTGGATGCAGGACTAGATCCCAGGACTCTGGGATCATGACCTGAGTCGAAGGCAGATGTTTAACTGACTGAGCCACCCAGGCATCCTGCAAATGTATTTTAAATACATGACTAGATCATCTTAAGTCACATAACATAGGCTTACAAAATACATTTTGATTAAAAAATTATTAGCACCTTTAAAAAATTTTTTTTACTTTATTTTTTAATTTAAATTCAATTAATTAACATACAGTATATTTTTAGTTTCAGAGGTAGAGTTCAGTGATTCATCAGTCTCATATAATACCCAGTGCTCATTACATCATGTGCTCTCCTTAAGATGTCCATCGACAGGGCGCCTGGGTGGCTCAGTTGGTTAAGCGACTGCCTCGGCTCAGGTCATGATCCTGGAGTCCCGGGATCGAGTCCCGCATCGGGCTCCCTGCTCGGCGGGGAGTCTGCTTCTCCCTCTGACCCTCTTCCCTCTCGTGCTGTCTCTCACTTTCTCTTTCTCAAATAAATAAATAAAATCTTTAAAAAAAAAAAAATGTCCATCGACAGATGAATGGATAAAGAAGTTGTATATATATATATATATATATGAATGGAATACTATTTAGCCGCCTTTATGCCTTCATTGTACTCCCTTAAAACTTCTGTCATCTACAGGATTGATTTGTTTATTTATTTGTATTCCAAACCCATAATTGAGCTCTTTGTGTCTTATTCATGGTCATATCTACCACGTATAATGCAATTCCTGGCATATACAGGATTGATTTGTTTATTTATTTGTATTCCAAACCCATAATTGAGCTCTTTGTGTCTTATTCATGGTCATATCTACCACGCATAATGCAATTCCTGGCATATAAATCTCCAGCACATGATTTTTTAATAAATTAATAATTCCAACAAGTACTACTAAGAGATACTCTTTAAACCTCAAATGAAAGAGTATTAAAACATCTATTTTCATTAGACTGAACATTTATGACATGGGGCCTACCTGGGAGATGTAGAGAAAGACTTCAGAGTGGAAGTGTGCTTTACCGAATCTTCTTCCTCAAGAGCTTTGATTTGGCACATTCTTCATATATTAAGAGGAAATGGGGCCAGCAGAGTTAGCCTTTTACTTGCATGGATGATTTAAAAGAACTAAATTGTCAGAGAATTGTAGGTTCTCATTTCATGACTTCTTCAGAAATAGAAGTAAGTGGTGTTTGTTGTTTGCCATATTTTTGAAGGTTTAATAACTGACTAGATTATATACTTATTAGGAAATATTCAAACTTTTAGAGATGTTAAGTCCTTTCTTAAGGTGATTATAATTTTTGGACAATATGTTGCACTATGCCTGTGGTTTGTGATATACGGCAAATGACACCAAGAGAGGTAAGATATTCTGTTGGGTTGATGCTCATAATGAGAAGTGTGTATTATCACAGAAGCAATGCGAGTGATTTTTAGAAGGATACTATTGCTTAATCTTTATCTTAGAGTAAATATTTGAGAGATGTTGACATTATCTTACTTGGTGTATTTTTTTCTTTATTAGTATTATATATAGATGTGGAATCTGATTTTCACGCCAAAGTTCCTGTTGTGGTGTGCAAAGATCGGAAAAGGTAACAGTGAATAGAAAATATTTTTCGAAATAACAACAATAACCAAGTATGCAGTCGTTTCCAAGACAGAAAATTTTGTTTTAGATTTCTCTTTGGATTAATATAACTAAGCTAGTTTCTAGTTATTAAAAATAAAAGCTTACTAAAAGTATGTGAACAAGAAATAGAATTACCAGTTAAAAACAAAACACAGTAGGCAAAACTTTTCATTTTTTTCCTCAAGTTCATTCACCCAATAGTATTGAACATTTATTGTGTGTTAGGTACTGCTTTGCTGTAGGGATACCAACATAAATAGGAAATAGCCACTCTTCTCAAGGAGCTCACAGTTTTTTAGATTCTAGTTTTTAGTTCACTGAAAATGAGTCATTGAAGACTAATCTTGCCTTTCTAGTCAGATGTCTATAGGAATCAACAATGTGCCTGTGAAAAAGGAAACTGAAATAATCCTATTTGAGATCAGTGTGGGAGACATGAAAGCAATACAGAAATAATTAAGTGTTCTTTTATTGAAAACTAACCTATATATCTTAAATTTTAAGAGTACTATATTTTCTTATTCAAAGTTATAAGGATCTGTGGAGATCTAATTCAACTTTGTTTTCTAACTAGAAAATTGAGACCTGGAGGAATTAAATGATTGACCAAATTCACATCATTTAGAGTAAAATCAGAATTGCAATGGAAGTATTCTGACTTCTAACTTCTAGTGTTTTTTGCTTTTTTGTTTTGTAACCACATTGTCAAATTTTCTGTTTGTGGAACCTCAGATACATTCTTCTCCCTGCCACCAAAATCTATTATAATTCTGTCACCCCTTTAAGGTAGCTCCTATTTTCATTTACATATAAGCATTACCTGTGGGTTAATACATACATCCTTTCTAATCTGAAAGTAGCAATAAAATCATGAAAGATTGGATAGGAAAAATTAGGGTCAAGAAGTATAGCTAGTTCAGAATTTCATTTTTTTCTTTTTATCCTGTGCAAAGCCAAAAGAATAAACTGGGAAGATATGTTGCACCACTTGACATTGATAAGTTCAATGTCTTTGATGTAAAACTAATTTTGTAATTTCTGATGAATTTAAATACTAAATAAGGTTGAAATTTATTTGTGAAGTACAAATGAGTATTTAAAACATCTTTATATGGAACTCTAGTGATGGAAATGATTTTTAGTTTTCAGCTAGCTCTCAGTTTATTGAAATTCTTATTTTTATTATGACTTCCTAGGTATTAAAATATGGTGACTAAGACAAACCATGAGAGAGACTCTGGACTGTGAGAACCAAACTGAGGGTCACAGAAGGGAGGGGGTGGGGGATGGGGTAACCAGGTGATGGGTATTAAGGAGGGCATGTGTGGTGATGAGCACTGCATGCTGTACTCAACTAATGAATCGTTGAACGAACACTACATAAAAAACTAATGATGTACTATAATGCTGGCTAATTGAACATAATATTAAAAAATGCAAAAAAATTATGGTGACTAGAAAGTATAGCCATAGGATTTGGAATATTCTGGTTTTTAAGGTATTAATACAGTGAAATTTGTTTCTTTCTCATTCACAGTGGTTTGCTTTGTAGAGTGAGTGCAGGAAATGATATGGCATGCCTCACTACTGATTTACTTGCTGCTCTTGGCAAGTTGGAACCTGTCTTTACTCCCTTGGTGTTAGCCTTTCGCTACTGGGCTAAGGTAAGTGAAGCAGAAGAAAAAAGTACCTGACTTTAAGGTAACTCAGGCTTTTTCCTGCACTAACATGTAACATAAATCTTAATATTTGGGGATAAAGTGGTTATCTGTGCTAGACGGAAAGTGATGTGGCAGGTTCTGATTATGGACATGAAAATAAAACAGTCTCACAGACACAGAGTAATTGATTTGTTATTCTCCTTTTATGTAGTACAGAAATGTTCTCTTTCACATAGTAAATGAGGCTCAAGTTTTCACTCTTAATGTGCGTTAAAGTTATAAGATATAAGTTAATGCATAGGTTTACAAGGTTTTTTTGTTAGCATCTTTTTTTCCCATCTCTGCCTTAGAACATTATTCTCTTTCATTTAAATTATTGATAACCTACAGCACTTTCTGATTGGGTAACTGCTGAGAATCAGTTGTTTCCTAAGTTAGAATTAATTATTAAAGGCTGTGGTTCCCTTTGTAGTCATTTCTTTGGTATGGAGGTAAGGAGGAGTAATAAAGTAATTACCGTTATCAGTCCAAATGACTAGAGAGAGTATAGCTTTTCTGTGTATGTTCTTAATCAGTGTAGTATTCATGTCTTGTTATATTAGTGATGAGCAAATTTTCAGTCTTGTACAAAGAAGGTGGATTAAAGGGATAGTGGTGGAATGATAAATGAGAGCAAAAACTGCTAGAGAATTCTTTTTGGAATTTTTTGTTTGGACTCTGATACGAGGATTGAACCCAGGGTTGGGGCAGACCCAACCTGGTTGGTTGAGTAAGGAGCAGCTTGAAAAGTAAGTAACAGTCAGAAATCCTAAGATTGGTGCTGCTTCAACTCAAGGCCTTTGCATTTGCTGTTCCCTTCATCTAGGATGTTCTTACCCCACATTTCCAGCATGGTCACTTTTTTACTTCCTTCAAGTTTGTGCTCAAATTTCACCTTGTCAGAGTTCCCTTAATCACCTTATATAAAATAACATTGCCTTTATCATTCTCCCTGCTTTTACCCTGCTTTATTTTTTTCATAGCACTTGACATACATATATTTTTTTGTGATCTATTTTCTTCCATGAAAATTGTGAACTTAGTGAGGAAAACTCTGTTTTATTTATTCACTGATGGTCCCAGTGCTGCTTATTTAACTGTGCCAGCACTTAGTATGCATTTAATAAGTATTTATTGAATACATGCATGGCCCAGTTTCTTCAGAAAGGGGATTTTTAACCCTTGGAAGTGACTGGGAGCATTGAACCAGACTAAGGGAGAGTGAGTACCTCTCCTTGTTTATTTCATTATCCCTTGTGCCTAGCATACTATAGAAATTTAGTGCTGTGAGATGGACTAAACCAATTCCAACTCTAGTTTTTATAAGTATTTATGTGATTTTTGACCAAGACATTTCACTTGAGCCTTAGTTTTTCCATCTGGAGAGATTATGTCAAAGGTGATGTGAGATATTGCATGAGAATGTACTTTGAACTCTAAAATGCTAGACAGTTTTTTTAATTGGCAACGGCGACTATTTAAACAATAAGTCAACAGGAATAAGAACTGGTGCAAAAACTCTAGTAGCCAAGGTTTCTCAGAGTGTGGGATGAGACTGGTACATGAAATACAACTGTCATTCAGGAAACTCAGTGTATCAACTCTGGGAAGGTTATTGGTTCCATAATGGATGAAAGAATAAACAGTTGCCCCTTGGATGGTATTTCTTAATTATGCCCTAATTTTCTAGTAATCATAAAATAGTGTCAGTTTTCTCAGACATTTTTTAATTCAAGTAAGTAGACTGTGTTAGAAGAATGTAAATGATATTCAAATAAGTTCTTTTCTTTTTTTTTTAAAGAGTGAGAAACAGCATGAGAGGGGAGAGGATCAGAGGGAGAAGTAGGCCCCCCGCTGAGCTGGGAGCCCTATGTAGCTCAGCCCAATTGAGCCACCCAGGCGCCCTCAAATAAGTTATTTTCACTTGTGGAAAAAAAAGTGTGGTCTATAAACTTTCTTTCCTAAAGTGGCTCTTAGAAAAGAGTGCTCAAACTTACATTGATTCTAAACAGTCAGTGAAGGACACTAAACATGCATACAAAGCTGGTTGCAGAGTAGTTCTTTCCTTTTTCCAACACAACAGTGTCTGATTTTTGGCAGTTGTGTTAGTTACAAAGAGCTTTATTTATGATTTTCATTTTCTGAGTTTATTGTAAGAAACCTAGAAATAATTCCTGGTATATATTTCCTCTCAAAGATTTTTTTTTTTAGGGGCGCCTGGGTGGCTCAGTCATTAAGCGTCTCCCTTTGGCTTGGGTCATGGTCCCAGGGTCCTGGGATTGAGCCCCACATCGGGCTCCCTGCTTGGCGGGAAGCCTGCTTCTCCCTCTCCCACTCCCCCTACTTGTGTTCCCTCTCTCGCTGTGTCTTTGTCAGATAAATAACTAAAATCTTTAAAAAAAAAAGATTTAAAAATTATTTTATTTTATTATTATTATTTTTAAAGATTTATTTATTTGTCAGAGAGAGCACAAGTAGGGGGAATGGCAGGCAGAGGGAGAAGCAGGCTTCCTGCTGAGCAATGAGCTCAATATGGGACTCGATCCCAGGACCCTGGGATCATGACCTGAGCTGAAGGCAGATGCTTAACTGACTGAGCCACCAGGCGTCCCTCAAAGATTTTTTTTTTTAATTTTTTTTTTTTTTAATTTTATTTGTCAGAGAGAGAGAGAGAGAGAGAGAGCACAAGTGGGGGAATGGCAGGCAGAGCAAGCAGAGCAGGCAGATGGAGAAGTAGGTTCCCCACTGAGCAGGGAGCCTGATGCGGACTCAATCCCAGGACCCTGGGTTCATGACCTGAGCCGAAGGCAGAAGCTGAACCAACTGAGCCACCCAGGTGTCCCTCAAAGTTTTTTTTTTAAACAGCTTTATTTATCTTGAAGTTTAACCCACATTGCACATCTTGTAATAAAGCACAGATTTTCCACAATTTGATACCTTACAAAAATTCTAGTATATAAACATAATTTATTCTTGTAACTGATGTAATAAGATTGCTGATGACTATTGTCTGGTAGTCTCCTCTTAAGTAGCTATAGTTTTAGCATTCCAGTAATAGGAAATAGTTTTTTAGTGAAGCCTCTTAAAACACTTTAGCCTTATCAGTCTCTTATAGTCAAGTTTCCTGACTGAGAGCCACTTTTTGTGGTTAACATAAGAATTAATTTTGGCAGTATTTGACATCTGAAAAAGATCCCTGGAGATAGCTACATGCAAAAAAATGAAACTGGACCAGGTTCTTACACCATATACAAAAATAAACCCAAAATGGATTAAAGACTGGCGTGCCTGGGTGGCTCAGTTGGTTAAGCATCTGCCTTTGGCTCAGGTCATGATCCCAGGGTCCTGGGATCAAGCCCCGCATCGGGCTTCCTGCTCCGCGGGAAGCCTGCTTCTCCCTCTCCCTCTGTCCACTGCTCTGCCTGCTTGTGTGCGCATGCATGCACGCATGCTCTCTCTCTCTGCCAAGTAAATAAAATCTTTAAAAAAAAATGGATTAAAGACCTAAATGTGAGACCTGAAACCATAAAACTCTTAGAAGAAAACATAGGCAGTAATCTCTTTGACTTTGGCCTTAGCAACCTTTTTCTAGATGTGTTTCCTCAGGCAAGGGAACAAAAACAAAAGTAAACTGTTGGGACTATATCAAAATAAAAATTTTTCATACAGCGAAGGAAACCATCAACAAAACAAAAAGGCCACTTTACTTGAAAGGGAGAAAATATTTGCAAATGACACGTTTGATAAGTGCTTAATATCCAGAATATATAAAGAACTTCTACAGCTCAACACCAAAACACCAAATAATCTGATTAATAATGGGCAGAGGACCTGAATAGACATTTTCCAAAGAAGACACACAGATGGCCAACAGACAGATGAAAATATGCTCAACATCACTAATCAGGGGAATGCACATCAGAAGCACAATGAGGGGCGCCTGGGTGGCACAGTCGTTAAGCATCTGCCTTCGGCTCAGGTCGTGATCCCAGGGTCCTGGGATCGAGCCCCGAATCAGGCTCCCTGCTCAGCGGGAAGCCTGCTTCTTCCTCTCCCATTCTCCCTGCTTGTGTTCCCTTTCTCTCTGTCTCTCTCTCTCCCTCTTTCTCTCAAATAAATAAAATATTAAAAAAATTAAAGCACAATGAGATAGCACCTTACACCGAGTCAAAATGGCTAGTATCAAAAAGATAAGAAATAACAGATGTTGGCGAGGATGTGGAGTAAAAGGGACCCTCTTATTAGTAGGAATGTAAATTGGTGCAGCCACTGTGGAAAATTGTATGGAGGTTCCTCAGAAAATTAACATTAGAAATAACATTTGATTCACTGATTCCACTACTGGATATTTACCCAAGGAAAAAGAAAACACTAATTTGAAAAGATATATGCATCCCTATGTTTATGCAGCATTATTTACAGTAGCCAAGATATGCAAGTGACCCAAGTGTCTATTGATAGATGCGTGTATAAAGAAGGTGTGGGTGTGTGTATGTGTGAGTGTGTATATATATAGATCTTGCTATTTGTAACAACATGGGTGGATATAGAGGGTTTATGCTAAGGGAAGTAAATTAGAGAAAGACAAACAATATGATTTCACTTATGTGGAATCTAAAAAACAAAATAGCAGAGAATAAACTGGTGGTTGCCAGAGCAGAGGAGAGTAGGGTGATGGACAAAAAATGGGTGAAGAGGAGTGGGAGGTACAGGTTTCTGGTATGGAATGAATAAGTTACATGACTGAAAGGTATAGCATAGGGAATATAGTCAGTGGTATTATAATAGTATTGGTGGTAACAGATGGTAGGTATACTTGTGAGCATAGCATGACATACAGAGTTGTTGAATCATGTATACCTGAAACTAATGTAACATTGTATGTCAATTATACCTAAATTAAAAAGGTTCTGAGGACCAACTGACAGGTAATAAAAAAAATAATCTCCTACAAGGAAAAAAGAGCTTCCTAGGTTTTTAAATTTTTGTTTTTTATTCTATGTATAAATACAGCTTGGGATGCCTGGGTGGTTCAGTTGGTTAAGCATCTGCCTTTGGCTCATTCATGATCCCAGGGTCTTGGGATCGAGTCCTGCATAGGGCTCCTTGCTCAGCGGGGAGCCTGCTTCTCTCTGCCTGCCACTCGCCTTGCTTGTGCTCTCTCTCTCTCTGACAAATAAATAAAATCTTAAAAAAAAAATACAATGTACAACTTGATAACTTGATATATGCATAATTGTGAAATGATTACCAACCTGTTACCTCACGTAGCTACCTTTATTGTGTGTGTGGTGAGAACACTTGGGATGTACCTTCTTAGCAAATTTTAGGTATATAGTATAGTAGTGTTACCTATAGTCACCATGCTATATACATTAGATCACCAGAACTTACTCATTTTATATAACTGAAATTTTGTATCCCTTGACCAAAGTCTCTCCCATTTCCCTCTCCCCAGCCTCTGGTAACCACCATTTTAACCTCTGCTCCTATGAGTTTGACTATTTTAGATTCTACATAACAGAGATTAGCATTTGTCTTACTGTGTCTGTTTTCTTTCACTTAGCAAAATGTCCTGTAGGTCCATCCATGTTATTGCAAACGGGAGAATTCTCTTTTTTAAGGCTGAATAAAATTCCATTGTATGTGTATACCAACTTTTCTTTATCTGTTGATAGACATTTAGGTTGTTTCCACAGCTTGGCTAGAAGATCCCTCCCTGTGTTTTAAGAGCTCTCTTGTAAACTTCCTAAATGTTATTACTCTGTGAGATGTCTAGTAGTGTTAACTACTATGTATGCTTACACAAACAGTTCCTTGCAGTTACCAAGAAGTTTCTCATTAACTTGACTTAGTCATTAGGCAGCATACCTCCTGTCCTAGGACTCTGGATAAAAGGGAATTTATTCTAGTGGAAAAATTGAAGCTCTTTTTATAAGTGTTTTTTATCCTTTCATTTTAAATTGTATTCCTTTTTTTTTTTCAAGTAAGCTGTATGCCCAACGTGGGGCTTGAACCATGACCCCAAGTACAAGAGTCATGTTCTGTTGGAGCCCCAGCCCCTGTATTCTTAAATTTGCCAAGGCATTAAACTTTAGTGATTATTATCTTTATTATCTAAATAAAAAATAAAAATTAAAAAAATCCAAGTATAGACCAGTCTTATGTAAATGCAAAAGTCTAAATGAAATATAAACAAGTGGAATATATTAGTGTATCAAAAGGTTATATGCCATGACTATACAGGATTTATTTCAGGAGTATGAGAATGGTTTAATATCATGATATCTGTTAACATAATTTATTAACAATTTGAAGCAGAAAAAACATGGATGCCGAAAAGGCACGTTTTCATTTAAAAAACCCTCTTAAACTAGTAAAGGAAATTGATGAAGACTGTTTACTAAAAAAAAATAACAAACATCATTCTAAACAGTAAATTACTCAAGCAGTATGTTTAGAATTAGAAGTATTACAGAGATGTTCACCAGTAATGTCGTACATTGTTTTGGGAGATTTAAACATGCAATAAGAAAATGAAATAATATAAATATTGAAGAAATAATAAAATTTTTTTGAAGATATGATTGTATACCTATACAACTTTAGTAAGAAAACTGTTGGGATTAATAAGAGAATTTGTTAAAAAACAGAATTTGTAAGATGACAAATTACAATATAAACATAAAATAATCAGTAGGTTTTCTCTGTCATGGAAATAACCTGGTAGAGTGGAAATGGAAAAATATTCCTTAGTGATAGTGACACAAATTATAAAATATTAAGGAATAAACTTAATAAAGGTACAGAGAGAATCATATTATTGAAAGGTAAAAATGAAATCTGAACAAATTCGTTTATTCAGCAAACATTTGTTAAATGCTTCCTATGTCCCAGACACTGTTCTAGGCGCTTGAAATATCTAACAAGACATACAGTCTTGCTGTCACAAAGCTTGCATACTTGTGGAAGAATCAGCCAGTAAATAAATATAAGTAACACAATATCTGATAGATTTTAGCTATAAAAATGAGATGATGTGATAAGCGGGTGACATTACACCAGATGGTTAGGGAAGGTCTCTTTGAGGAATTGATATTTAAACTCAGACCAGCAGCAGCCAGCCACTTGAAAGTCTCAGGGAATAGCATCCAACAAATAGCTAGTACAAAGCTTCTAAGAGGTACGAATGAGCTTGTGAGGAACAGAAAGGAAGGTAGGAGTGGCTGGAATGAAGTGAGAGTGAATGTTTCTGTGGTAAGGCATTTGGATTTTTTTTTTTTAAGATTTTATTTATTTGTCAGAGAGAGGGGGGGGAGCTTGAGCAGGGGGGGAGGAGCAGAGGGAGAGACAGACTCCCCGCTGAGCAAGGAGCCCAATGCAGTACTCAATCCCAGGACCCTGGGATCATAACCTGAGCTGAAGGCAGCCGCTAAACCAACGGAGCCATCCAGGCATCCCGGGAATTTGGATTTTAATTGCAGTGAGAAAACAGTTTTAAAAAATGGTGTATGGGGCGCCTCGGTGGCTCAGTTGGTTAAGCGACTGCTTTCGGCTCAGGTCATGATCCTGGAGTCCCAAGATCGAGTCCCACATCGGGCTCCCTGCTCAGCAGGGAGTCTGCTTCTCCCTCTGACCCTCTTCCCTCTCGCGCTATCTCTCATTCTCTCTCTCTCAAATAAATAAATAAAATCTTAAAAAAAAGTGGTGTATGATTTGATGTGATTTATGCTTTGGAAAGATCTTTCTGGGATAAAGACTATAAGGAAGGGGCCCATTAATCAGGGTGCTGCAGTAGATCAGCCAGATGTGATAATGGTCTGTGCTAGGTTAGAATGGATATAAAGCATAGTAGACAGATTTGGGATAAGTTTTGGAGGTGAGAACTGTAAAGGTTTTGGTTATGAGAGTTCAGGGGAAGTGAGTAATTGATGAGAACTCCTCTGAATTTTTGGAAAATGCAAAGATACAAAGTTCTTAGATAAGGAGATGGTACCCCTAAAATGTAAAATCATCTTAATTTTCCCAAATGTACAGTAATTTCAGTTAGAATTACCAAGAGTTTTTAAAAAATTTGATAAAATGGTCTTAAAATTAGTATGGAAGAATGAGAATAGCCAAAAGAATTCAGAAAGAGAACACTAATGAAGGGGACCTACTTTACCACTATAAAACTGCTTACTCAAGTATATGCCTTTGGCATAGGAATAGACAAATAGATCTGTGGAACAGAATAGGAGGCCCAGAAGTAGATCCTAGTGTAAATGGAATTTTAATGTATGAAAAAAATAAAATATTTCATTTCAATGATAAAACAATGACTTGATAAGTGGTGCTGTCACAACTGTATTTTTTTATTTTTTATTTTTTTCACCGTATTTTTTTTAAATTTAATTTTGTGTTTTTTAATTCAATTAATTAACATGTAGTGTATTATAGTTTCATAGGTAGAGTTTAGTGAACAACTGTATAGTTCTTGAAGAAAATAATGTTGGATCCTTAGGACACTAAATGCAAAAATAAATTCTACTTAAATGAAAAATCAAAATTTTAGGAGAAAATTTAAGAGTATGTATCTGTACTATGGTTTGGGGAAACTTTTTTACCATGACAGGAAACCTAGAAGCTATATAGCAAAAGCATATTTAAATATATATACATTAATATATTTTATCTGATAAAGGTCAAAATAAAAACAGATTGGGAAAAATATCATTGTTCTAGTGCATGTGTCAGATTTAAAGGATTATTAACTGTAATGTAAATTGATATGCAGTGTATACAAATAGAAAAATTGGCAAAAGATTCAATAGGCAGTTCAGCAAAGAGCAAGTCTGAATGGTTAGTAAACATGAAAATTGTGTAATCTCTTAACATTGAGGAAATGCAAATTGAATAATTATTAGATAATTATATCTCACACATCCCATTGGCATGTTTTTTTTTTTTTTTAAGATTTTTAAAATTTATTCATTTGACAGAGCAGGGAGAGCACAGGCAGGGGGAGTGGCAGAGGGAGAGGGAGAGGGAGAAGCAGGCTCCCCACAGGGAGCCCGATGCGAGCAGGGAGCCTGATGCGAGCAGGGAGCCCGATGCGAGCAGGGAGCCCGATGCGAGCAGGGAGCCCGATGCGAGCAGGGAGCCCGATGCGGGCCAATCACAGGACCCTGGGATCATGACGTGAGTCAAAGGCAGATGCTTAACAAACTGAGCCACCCAGGCGCCCCCCATTGGCATTTTTTTAAAGTGGTAATACTTAATGTTGGAAAGTGTTATGTGTACACACTCACGTTACTGGTGAAAAGAGGAATTTTTATAGTGATTTTGGAAAACAGTCTTACTAAAATTCAAATACATCACATTTTTATTTTTATTTATTTACTTATTTTTTAAGATTGATTTATTAGAGAGAGTGCAAGTGAGCGTAGGGGTGGGGAAAAGCAGAGAGGGAGAGAGAAACCCAAGCAGACTCAGCGCTAAGCACAGACACCAACACGGGACTCGATCCCATGACCCTTAGACCTCGACCTGAGCTGAAACCGAGAGATGGATGTTTAACCGATTGTGCCACCCAGGCACCCCTCTATCACACATTTTTAAATCCAGCAAACACATCTTGGGAAAATAGTTCATATAAATAAGAACCAGTAATTAGGAAATATATATAAG
The DNA here is from genome assembly GCF_009762305.2 of Zalophus californianus. Lineage (NCBI taxonomy): Eukaryota > Metazoa > Chordata > Mammalia > Carnivora > Otariidae > Zalophus > Zalophus californianus. Next base: position 41,966,398 of record NC_045598.1, on the reverse strand, counting down.
GGTGAAACAGCATTGCTTAAAGTGGCAAAAATTGGGAACAAAATGTGAATGTCCTTGGGTAGGGAGATTATTGAGTAGCCATCCAGATCATAGACTATAATTTAAGCATTTAAAAGAATGATAGGAAAATAAATAAATAAATATGTTAGATCTGTACTAATTGACTTAGAGGAACTTTGTTAGTATATTGTTAAGGGAGAAGAATAATACACAGAGATGTGTATAATACACAATTTTGGTAAGAGAATGACATAAAACAAAATCCTGCATTTATATAGAAAATAGAAATATATAGGAATACATTTGTATATGGTTATTAGAGTATAGAAAAAGGCATGAAAGAGTTTATAGACTATTATTAACATTGAGGCAGAAGTAGAAGCAAGGTAAGAAAATAATATTTTAAAAATGTGTACAGAGTAAAAGCACTATGTATGATTGATATTCCATTTAACTAAAATATATATATATGACTATATGCAATAAAGAAATGAATGGAAAGATTGTCACCAATGTGTTAATAGTTATTTCAGGGTGGTGAGATTTCAGGTCATTCCTTATAATTTTTGTTGTTTAAACGTTTTACAGTGATCATAGTAGGAAAAAAATCTACTTATATTATGAGGGGAACAAAGAAAATTAAAGCTAATGGCAGTAATTTCTCCCCCTTTGTTTTACAGTTATGCTATATTGACTCCCAAACTGATGGTGGAATCCCTTCTTACTGTTTTGCTTTAATGGTGATGTTTTTTCTACAACAAAGAAAACCCCCTCTTCTTCCTTGCTTACTTGGAAGTTGGGTAAGCATGAATTTGTGACATATATGTGCATGCATATATGTAGTTTGCTCTTACAGAGTGCTCTGTTCAAACATTTTAAGCTGGAAATCTGGTTTGTTTGTTTGTCCATCTTTTTGTTTTTGTTTTTGTTTTTTTTAATAATTTTTCCACTACCAATTTGGAATGCCTTTTTATATAGATTGAAGGCTTTGACCCAAAAAGAATGGATGACTTTCAGCTGAAGGGCATAGTAGAAGAGAAGTTTGTGAAGTGGGAATATAATTCAAGTAGTGCAACTGAGAAAAACTCAATTGCTGAGGAAAACAAAGCTAAGGCAGACCAACCAAAAGATGATACCAAGAAGACAGAAACAGACAACCAAAGTAATGCCATGAAGGAAAAACATGGCAAAGTAAGCTTTTTTTTGTTTTTGTTTTTGGCTTTTCTATCTGTAGAATTTGTGATGCCTTCGATTGAAGCTCTTTAATAGTAGATTGACTGACTTTGCATAAGCCTCTTGGCCTCATTTTCCTCATCTGTGAAGTGAGGGGTTGATCTGGTTTAGTTTTTTAGTGCTTAGATTCCCTAATGAATTTATACCTCCTTTTGGAAGATGTATATTGTTTGAATCATGTCATGGTAATTCTTTGTATCTTTTTCATTTAGACAAGAAAAATTTCCTTCAGGAGTTGGGCTGTGATCAAAACTTTAGCATATGGGAATTATGTTGCCAGATTGGTGGAAAAATAAAGGCCCTTTCCTCCATTAGGGGGTGGCTTGCTTATTTAATCATTCAACATTCTTTTATTAAGGACCTGCTATGTGCCAGACATTATTTTGAGGGCTAGGGGACCAAAGAATATTCATGGATTGTGTACTCCAGAAGTATGTAGTCTTCTGAAATAGACAGACATATTATTACAGAAATAAAAGCATTACTGAAATGATTGCTCTAGCTATATTGAATTATATATACTTCCCTGAACAGTCATTCTTAGTCCCTTTAATTCTCCCACTTTCCTAGACTTCTTTCTCCTCTCCAGTAAACCACCGATACTCAGCTAATGATTTTGCTTATTACTTCACTGAGAAAACTGAAGAAGTCAAAAGAGAACTTCTACATACTCCCACCACCACCTGCTGCTGTCTGCACTCGCATAGTCTGCTTTGCTGCCTGCTTTCATAAAGAACTTCCCATGTTGCTATCTAATTTTCTCCACTTGTGTATTTACTCCCATCCCTTCTTGTTTATTCTAGAACACTGCTCCAGCAATTCTTCTCTTTCCTTCCTAAGTTAGCAATTTTTCATTCAGTGAGCAAACATGCTTTTATTTCTCCCATTTTAAATAAAAATATGGACATCATTTCCCTTCCCGGCCATCCCTTTGCCCCCTTTTGCAATAAAACTTCTTGAAAGAATTGTCCATATTCACTATTTCTGACATCTGTTTCCTCTTAACTCGCTGTAATCAGGCTTTGACCCTCATCAACCTACTAAAACTTGTATGTCAATATCATTATCTTCCACATTGCTAAATCCAATTGTCACTTCTCAATTTTTATATTTTTGATGTATCAGCAATATTTGCCAGTGGATTATTTTCGTCTCTGAAAAATTTCTTAACTTGACTTTCTGGCTAGCACACCCATGGCTGATTATTTCTTCTCAATCTCCTTCCCTGGTTTCTCCTTTCCTCTTTAGCCTCTTAATGTTGGCATGCTCCCGAGCTCAATCCCTGATCCTCTCCCCTTTCTTCTGTATCTACACTCCCTTGGTGATCTTATCCAGTTGTATGGGTTTTACATACCATCTGTATGATACTCCCAAATTTAAATCTTCAGCCATACCACATTCCTGAATTCTATAGTTGTATCCAGTTGCCTATTTAATGTCTCTCCTTAGATGTCTAATAGAGATCTTAAACTTAACATGGCTAAATCTGGACTCCTGGTCTTCCTCTTTATCCACATGGCAGTGTTCACATCTAAGTTGATGGCACTTCATCCTTTTAGTTGCTCAGTCAGAAGCCTCGTAATCATCCTTTACTTCTCTCTTTTATACCCTGTATCAAATCTGTCTGGAAATCCTGTCATTTCTATTTCAAAATATATTTAGAATTTGACCACTTCTCACCACCTGCACCGTTAACATGCAGGTCCTAGCCACCATCATCTTTGGCTTGGATTACTACCATAGCCTCATAATGAGTTTCCCTATATCTACCATTTTTCTTTATACAGTTGACCCTTGAATAACATGGACTTTGCAGGTCCACTTATGCGGATATTTTTTTCAGTATAGCATATTACTGTAAATGTATTTTTCTCTTATAATTTTCTTTTCTCTAGCTTACTTTATTGTGAGAATACAGTACATAATAAATATATAAAATATGTATTAGTTGACTGTGTTATCAGTAAGCCTTTTGGTCAATAGCATGCTGTTAGTGGTTAAGTTTTGAGGGAGTCAAAAGTTATATGCAGATATTGACCTCATAGGGGTCGGTGTGCTCCTAACCCCTATGTTGTTCAAGAGTCAACTATAGTCTGTTCTCAGCACAGCAGTCAAAATGGTTCTTCAAAAACTGAAGTCATATCATGTCCTTCCTCCTCTCCACACTCAAAATGCTTCAGTTGGTCCTTATTTAATTTAGAATAAAAGTTGAGGAGTTCTTTCTGACTATCCCTTTGTTTTTTTCTTCTCTTCTTACCCTTTCTCTACCACACTAGCTTTCTTGATTTTCTTTAGCTAGTCACACTTCTGTTTATTGTGTTTGCTCTGTCTGTTCCTATTCCTAGAACACTTTTCCCTCTTCTTCATATCGTACCTTTTTAACAAGACCTATCCTGACCACGCTATTTAACAATGAAACCAGGTCATACTCCAATACTCCCATTCTTCTACTCAACTTTTTTTTTTTTTTATTTCCACAGCACTTTGCTTTTTCTAACTTGCTATGTAATTTACTTGTTTTTTGTTATCTTCTTCCCCTGGAAAGTAAGATCCACTAAGGCAAGATCTTGAGGTTTTTTTTCACGGATATATCCCAAGTGCCTGGCACATAGTAGGCACTCAGTGAATAGTTGTAGAATTGAATGAGTGGATGACTGTTTCATGTCTTTATGCTCCTTAGTGGTCACTTTTAGCCAGTCTTTATCTAGCTAATTCCTTTAGAATACAGGTGTTACCTCTTTTGTTAAAACCCCCCTAATTTACAGGCCCATTTTAGCACATAGTCTTTACTGTAATTGTTAAATTATCTCTTCCTCTCCTAATACTATGTGAAGGTAGGACCTTACCTTATTTGAATGGCAGTATGGTAGGTATAGTGATTAGCAACATAAATTCAGTAGCCAGGTGGTCCTGAGTCAAATCCTTGCCCTGTAGTATCTACTTCATAGAGTTGTTAGAATTAATAGTTACTATATGTGCAGCACTTAAAAAGAGTGAATGATGCATAGTGACCATTATGTTTAAGCGTGAGTGCTCATTATTTTTTTTATATCCCCAGCACAGTGCCAGGGATATAGTAGGTTCTAAATAAATGTTTGCTGAATGAAGGAATTAGCTTTTGAAAGCCCAGGGCATTTACTTAGATTTTTAAAGTAATTACCACAATAAGGAGCTGTAATAATTGTTGTGTAGTGGTTTGCAACCTTGGCTGCACATGAGAATCACTTAGGGGGCTTTAAAAATCCCATTGCCCAGTCCATCGCCCAGGTCAGTTAAATTGAATCTTGGGAAGGGTATGAGAGGTAGGAATGGTATGGAGCTCATTAGGTATTAGTGTATTCTAATGCTCCCAGTGTGATCTGATGTGCAGCCAAGGTTGAGAGTCACTGGTTTAGTGGGAAGAACATAAAATTCTAGGAGTCAGTAAACTAGGACTGTGTTTCCAGCTGTGTCACAAACTGCTTTTTGGCAAGTTAACTTCTTTATGCCTCAGTTTTTGTAAAGGTAATCTCTAAGGTCTTTTTAAACTGAAAATTCAATGATTCTGTAGTTTGTGAAACTTAAAAGTATTTTTTCTTTTCCAGTCTCCTTTAACATTGGGAACACCAAATCAGGTATCCCTGGGACAGTTGTGGTTAGAGCTGCTAAAATTTTACACACTGGATTTTGCTTTGGAAGAATATGTAATATGTGTACGGATACAAGATATTTTAACAAGAGAAAACAAAAACTGGCCTAAAAGGCGAATAGCCATTGAAGGTGAGATGATATATTTCATTTGGAGAATATGTTTTTGTGTGCCACTCATCATTTGTTTCTAATACAGTGTTATAAATTATATCCCTTGGCTTTGTAGCACTATATATGCCACTAGGTTTTCATTATATATGTCAGGTAAATTCTTTATCAAGTCCATGATAGTTTTATAGAATTAATACTGATTTTAAGGTTTCAAATTTATATGTTGATTAGGGTTATTAGCTTATTACATGCCTTTATTAATTGCTTTGAAAAATTTCAAAAATATAGAAAAACAGAAAAGTTATTCAAAACAATCTTAGAGTATTCCTGTAAGTTTCTGTCATAAAATTATGTTAAAATATAATTTGAAAATCTAGTTTTTCTGTTGTCTTTTCTAAAGTACCTCATCTCTGTGGAATGTGTAACTCACCGGAGTATATATAGAGAATATAATCAGTGGTGTTGTAATAGCATTGTATGGTGACAGATGGTAGCTACACTTGTGGTAAGCATAGCATAACTGTAGAGTTGTTGAATCACTGTGTTGTACACCTAAAACTATAATGTAACATTGTATGTCAGCTATACTTCAAAAACATTTAAAAAAAAGTACCTCAGTTGTTAAATGTGGCTAGGCTAAAGAGAAAAAAAGACTGATTTAGAAAAAAAAAAATTGAGGTTGACAAAAAAGTTTTACATCAAATCCTGAGAATATTATCATCTTTAAAATGCAAATTAATAGAATAGTTTCTAGAAAATTTAAATCATGCAGCATTTCATTCACTTTTTATAGATAAGGAATTGAATTTCTGTCCATCATTTTAGTCTGTTTAGACAATACATTCTTTTGTTGCCTGTCCTCTGTTGGCCTTCTCTAGACCCACAGATATTCTTACACACTCAAGCATGTACTTATATCTTGTACACTTACATAAAGTAAATCAATGAGCTCTAAAGCTTGTAGCTATCATAATTTGTCTTCTTGTCTTTTTCTTCTTCTAGAAGGAGAGGAAAAGCTTTTGGGTTTAGAGAACAGCCTGTGGACTTAGATTAACAGCAAAAACTAACAGATGCCCACACGTTAACAATCTGAAGCTTGCCTGTTAATCCTTTTACTTAGTGATCTTCAGTATTGGAGAAAATGTGTATTGTCTTTTGGATGTCATCCATTTGTTCTTTTTTCCTGGGGCATATTTGTATTTAAGGCTTATAAAATCCAAAAACTCAATAAGCATTTTCGAGGTCTTTTATATTTTCTTAATAAGGAGGATGTGGTTGATATAAGCCTTTTCAGCATACCCATTTTAGACTAGACCAAGATATAAGCCTTTTCAGCATACCCGCTTTAGACTGGACCAAAATTTAAATTTCGGTTTGATTTTTACTTTCTTAGATCTCTTTTTTCCTACTTTTTTATTTCTCCTTAAATTTTCTGATTTCACTGAAGTTAAATGTTAAAATCATATTTTTTAACTTGAAGTTTTGAGAGTTTTAGTTATATTTTATTTGCTTAAATTGCAAGGAGTATGTAGCTAAAGAATATTGTGACAAGAGATGAAAATTATGAATGGGTCCTAGAGGTTTGAAAAACTGAGCTAATGACAGTATAGGAAGGCATAATGGTATGCCTTTATCTACCAATTTTATCATTGAAATTTTGTAACTACTGAGTTCGTGTCCTCGGCCAACCTCTCATTAATTACCCTTATTATTATTATTTTCTCTCTTTTCCCCTTAACATTTTTATTTTATGACAGAAACAAAGATGTTGCTATTGTATTTCTCCTACTCAGTTTATAGGAACTCCCACTTAGACCTTAGATTAGGAAAGCTTTGGGAAAATGTACTCTGCTGACAGTATAGCAGTTCAGACCTTTTGGGTAAACTTGGAATTGTAGTTTGTTAGTAGATACTTAGCAACTGACCATTTCCTTTTTTCCTAGATCCATTTTCAATCAAGAGGAATGTTGCACGGAGCTTAAACAGCCAGCTTGTTTATGAATATGTTGTGGAGAGATTCAGGGCAGCTTATCGGTATTTTGCCTGTCCTCAGAGGAAGGGTGGAAATAAATCTACAGTGGATTCTATGAAAAAAGAGAAGGGGAAAATAAGCAATAAGAAACCAGTGAAGTCTGACAATATGGCATCAAATTGTTGCATTCTACTTGGAGAAAGCACAGAAAAAATAAATGCAGAAAGAGGTCAGCCCGATAAATATGATGAAATGGAATGTACATCACAGAGATGTATTACTGAAGATGACAGTTTGTTGGTAAATGAACTAGATTTGGCTGAACTTGAACAGGAATCTTCCTGTCTTTCTACCAGTGAAGACAGTGAATTAGAGCCAAAATCAAATAAGAAAGAAGATGATTTAGCACCTTCAGAAACTTGTTTAAAAAAGAAACTCAGCCAGTGTAATTGCATTGATTATAAATCCCCTGACCCAGATGAATCTGTTGGTACAGACTGCAGGTCAAATATAGAAACAGATAGTTCACATCAGATTGTGAGCACTGACACATCTGCTACCTCTTGCAACTGCAAAGCTACAGAAGATGCTTCTGACCTTAATGATGATGATAACCACCCCACCCAGGAATTATATTATGTGTTTGATAAGTTTATTTTAACCTCTGGCAAGGTAGGATACATTTTGTAAACAATCTGTAAGATTTTGTGGGTTTTTTTTAATGACTGTATTTATAGTTTTTAGATTCAAAAATGTAAAAATAGCTTCTGTGATGGTAGACTGTTATATTTTGGTATATATTTTCATGTTTTCTTTTTACATTTTTTCCTGTACTTGTCTTTAAAGAGTGTATATAAAACCTCAAAAGGTTTCGGCACTCTATTACTACTTGGTTTATTTCACTTTTTCATATAAAAGGATTCAATATATTTTATGAAAATCAGTTTGGCAAAGGCAGCAAATATTTTTAAACATTATGCTTATTTTTTCTTTCACAAAGAAGAATACAAGGTTTGTAAATTCTAATAGTATTCTACTTTAAAGTTTTGTTTGTTTTTTTTTTTGACATGGGGTGAGTGAATATATATACTTAATAAAGATAGATTGGCAGAAACTAAGATCAGGAACCAAAAATATGAAGAATCCAGATTCTGTCTCTGCCATTGAGCTTTTCTTTGGATATTGGTGTATCCTTTATAAATTAATGGAGTCTTAACTGTCTGAACTTTAACTTGATAAATTATGGAAAATAAAATACCCCAGCAACAGAAAATAAGCTTAATTACTTTGTTAATAAAAGAAAGTTCTAAGTCACATTGCTTCAAATGCAGTGTACATAATTGATATATCAGCACCCAAGATGAAAAAAAGATTGTATAGATCATGTGTAAACCAAGTAGAATATTTTTTTAAAAACCTAGAAAGTTATCCAGTTTTACTGTTTTATTCCATAATTAGTTATTGACAAGCTTTAAAATTTTTAACCTAATTACTAATCGGTGTTTCTTCATTCTTTGTAAGGATACATCTATTGCATTTTTTTTTTCGTTGCAATATTTAGGACATATGGACTGTTGAAAGGATGAATTAAATGGCAGGTTTTTAGAAAAGCCTCATAATTATATAACTGCAGTGTACATTTTTTGAACTCTGTACTTGTTCCCCCTGGAAATTCCTTTTCTAGAATTTAAATATGTCATTTAAAAAAAGTTTTGAGAAGCTAATAAAAATTCCTATGGTACTGTTAATTAGCTCATAGCACAGCATTCCCACAAGTAGAAGTTTCTGTATATAATTTACATCAGAGTTCATGGCTAGGTAAATGTTCAAGCTAATCCTGGAGGAAGAGGCTCTCTGGGATCTAGGCATTTTATAATAAAGAAAAGAATGATGCTCTTTCTTCACCATATGTTTTTTTCAGCTAGTTGGGATACGTTTTTACTGTTTTAACTACCTGGCTTGTAGTCCATTGGAATACATTTTAAATGGTGGTATAGCGTTTGCAATTAACTTTGTGGCTATCATAAGAGTTACTCCTTGTATGAAGTGAAGTTATTTTTTGAGTTCAGCCCTACAGTTGATTTCTTGAGTACCATGTTAATGTAATAAATTGAACCAACTAGCCAAGTGAGGGTTTTATAATTGATTGACTATGAAGATAGAAGGTGTTTGGAGTGAAAGGTGCCACTTGAAATTTCTTTATAATCTACTTTGTTAAAGATCTCAGTAGGTTAAATTAATGCACGTATTTCATCTTGGGAGCTGACTGAAATGTTTGCATTAACCCATACATATTGCGTCTTCTAGGATTTCCTGTATAGTACATCTCTGGGTAAATCTGATCTTGATAATGTCATTTTAGTGGGGAGGAAGAATTAAAGTGGTTAACTTAAAATATGGTTTTTACATTTAACGCTGTATTTAATTAATACTCTTTTATTTTTTTTAAACCTCCTGGAAGCACAGGTTATCAGAATCGAGTTACATAAAAGAGTCTTTCTGGACCTGCTTTCTAAGTGATGATGAGTCCCTCAGTAGTTTATTAGATTATTAGAGTATTTTTTTACCTTTGTATAGCCACCAACGATAGTATGCAGCATCTGCAAAAAAGATGGCCATTCGAAAAATGATTGTCCAGAGGATTTCAGGAAAATTGATCTAAAACCTCTACCACCAATGACAAATCGATTTCGGGAAATACTTGATTTAGTATGTAAAAGATGTTTTGGTAAGTCTTTTATTACTAGAGCTATTCTGAGTAGATTCTTTCCTAGGTTTTAAATATTTATTTTCTTATTTGAAAACAGTTTGCTTACAGTTTGTTTTGGTAGAGGTTTTTTTTAATAGTTTAGAGACCCAACAACAGACACTTAACTAAATGCCTACTAAATGCACAGCACTGTGGTAAATGCCAATGGGAATACAGGGTCCATATTATGTGTTGCTTTTAAAGAGCTTAGACTCTGGATCTGTGCTGTTTAATATGGTAGCCATTATTTAAATTTAATTAAAATAAAATTAAAAACTAAGTTCCTCATTTTTACACATCTCAAGTACTGAGTAGTTACATGTGGCTGCTGAATTGGACAGTCCAGATAAAAAACATTTCCATCATTGCAATGCTCTTGCACAGTTCTTCTCTAGACGGATATATGACATGTATGAAAATTTCCATAATTGGAAGCAGAATATATTACATGCTGTAGTAGTGGTAAACAAAATGCAGTGCAAACACAATTTTAACTGGGGTGGATCAGATGAATTGGAATTAATGATGAGGCATTTGAGATGGACCTTGAACTGCTTTTTCAGATCTAGGAGATTATGCACAAAAGTATAGGGTGTATAATTTCTTTGGGAGAAGAATTGCCTTGGGTTTGGTAGAATAAAAGAAAGATAATAGAGGGAGATAAGGCTATAATATTTTGGGAAGAGTCTTACATACCTTTATTCAACATTTATGATGTACCTGGGGTAAACCTTCACTCAGCAAACTTTTTTTTTAAATAACTTGCTGTGTCCCAGATAAAATTTTTGATGTCATAACATTTAGTTCCCCATTGTAATACTTCCCCCCCTAGACTTCCCTATCCCAGTCTCTTGCCAGGCAACCAGTTAATTGCTTTTAGACAGTATAAATTAGTTTGCATTTTCTAGAGTTCTATATAAATAGAATTACATAGAATGTACTCTTTTTTTCTGAGGTAGGGTCCTGGCTTCTTTCATTTAGCATAATTATTTTGAGATTCATCCATGGTGTGATGTGTGTAAATGTTTCATTCATTTTTATTGCTGAGCTGTGTTTCATTATATGGATGTGCCACAGTTTGCTTACCATTCACCTGTTGACTTGTTTCCAAATTTTGGTTGTTACAAATAAATTTGCTCTGTACATTTGTATGTGGGTCTGGGTATGGATATATGCTTTAATTTCTCTTGGGTCATACCTAGGAGTTGAATAGCTGGATTGTGGCACATTTTCTCTCCCAGCAGCTTTATTAAGATATAATACATTACATTTGTTTTTATTTATTCATTCATTTATATGAACTCATGGATATTTGATACTTTGGGTTATGATCTAATACTACTTTGTTGCTCATATCGTTTGGCTATTGGGAACTCTTTCAATTGGTTCCTGTGACTCTTTAATATACTCCCATCAGTGTGTGGGTTTTTTTGTTTATTTGTTCATTTGTTTTTTTTAGCACTTCCTTACTTTCTGGCACTGCAAGATGCTCCAGGCTTATCATATATATTTTCCACCCCAGTCCTAGAATTAGAAATTTCTCTGAAGAGCCCTGGTTCCTTTTGTTGGAGGATGGTATTAGAAACCAGGATCTGGAAGCTAGCGTACTTGTTATTATTGGGTGTTGCTTTTAGGCCCTCTCTGAGCGAGAAAATTATGTATATATACTAACTTAGTATATGTTCATATCTGTAAAAATTTCTATATGTGACCATCTTATATTAAGTTAAACATGACTTTGTACTGATGGCTCCAACTTGAATGTATTACCATATGGCTCATTCCAAGACTCTTCTTTCTGCTTATCTGTAAATTTCCCACTCCCAACAATGAGAAACCTGGCTCTCATCATCTGCTACCCATTTATTTAAATATTGTCCCATGTAAGTACACATGTATAACATTATCAGAACTATTATCTAATACCCCTATGGGAAATAACTTTATCAATTAAGAGTACGGTACTTTATGTGTATTCCTTTTGACCTTAGTCTTACAAACTCCACTCATTTTCAAAGTTACTTAGGTTATTACCTTTTCCCTCACTCCCGTGAGTGAAGCTGTCTTACACGTCTTAACATATGATGCTTTTGTTACAGCCTGCATTCTATCCTGAGATTCCCCAACCTCCTAGATGATTTTTTTAAATTTGCATACTGTAAAGTTGACTCTTTGTGGTGCACAGTTCTGTGAATTTTGACAAGTGCATTATGTTATGTATTACCATTATAGAGTCATACAGAATAGTTTCACCACTTTAATAATAATAAAAAAAAATCACCTGTAATTCAGCTACAGGTGTACCTTGGAGATATTGTGGGTTGGGTTCCAGACCACCACAATAAAGTGAGTGTTGCAATAAAGGGAGTCAAATGAATTTGTTTGTTTCCCAGTGCATATAAAAATTATGTTTACACTATACTGACATCTATTAGGTGTGCAGTAGCATATGTCTAAAGAAAAACAATAACAATATACCTTAATTAAAAAATACCCAATTGCTAAAAAATGTTAACCATCATCTGAGCTTTTAGTGAATTGTAATCTTTTTGCTTGTACACGGTCTTTGCGCAGTACTGATGACTGCTTGACTGATCAGGGTGACTATGGCAATTTCTTAAGATAACAATGAAGTTTGCCACATTGATTGACTCTTCCCGTCATGAATGATTTCTGTAGCATGTGATGCTGTTAGATAGCTATTTTATCCACAGTAGAACTTCTTTCAAAATTTGAGTTAGTTTTGGGGCGCCTGGGTGCCTCAGTTGTTAAGCGTCTGCCTTCGGCTCAGGTCATGATCTCAGGGTGCTGGGATTGAGCCCCGCATCAGGCTCCCTGCTCTGCGGGAAGCCTGCTTCTCCCTCTCCCACTCTCCCTGCTTATGTTCCCTGTCTCACTGTGTCTCTCTCTGTTAAATAAATAAAATCTTTAAAAAAAAAACCAAACCAAAATTGGAGTCAGTTTTATCAACTATGTTTATCAACTTTATCAACTAAGTTTATGTAATATTATAAATCCTTTGTTGTCATTTCAACAATCTTCACGGTATCTTCAGGAGTAGAGTTTATCTCAAACCCTTTCTGTAATCATTCATTAAAAGCAGCCCCTCATCCATTCAAGTTATATCATGAGATTGTGGTAATTCAGTCACATCTTCAGGCTCCATTTCTTATTCTGGTTCTCTTGCTGTCTGCACCACATCTGCAGGTTACTTCCTCCACTGAAGTCTCGAACCCCTCAGAGTCATCCATGAGGGTTGGAATCAACTTCTTCTAAACTCCTCCTGTTTATGTTGCTATTCTGACTTCTTCCCATGAATCACAGATGTTCTTAATGGCATCTAGAATGATGACTCCTTTTCCAAAAGATTTTCAGTTTCCTTTGCACAGATCCGTAAGAGGCAGCTATAACCTTCCAAAATGTATTTCTTAATAAGACATGAAAGTCAAAATGACTCCCTGATCCATGGGCTGTGGAATAAATGGATGTTGGGTTAGCAGGCATGAAAACAAACTTAATGTAGATCTCTGCCAGAGCTCTTGGGTGCCCAAGTGCAATGTTAATGAACAGTAATGTTGAATCTTTTTTTCTGCAATAGGTCTCAGCAGTGGGCTTAAAATATTCAGTAAACCATGTTGCACACAGTTGTGCTATCAACCAGGCTTTGTTCATTTATAAAACACAGGCATAGTAGATTAAGTATAATTCCTAATGGTTCTAGGATTTTCAGATTGGTAAATGAGCATCGGTTTCAGCTTAAAGACTCCAGCTACATTAGCCCCTAACAAGAGAGTCAGCCTGTTCTTTGAAGCTTTGAAGACAGGCATTGATTTTTCCTGTCTAGCTATAAAAGTCCTAGATGGTATCTTCCAATGTAAGGCTGTTCTGTCTTCATTGAAAATCTGTTGTTTAGTGTGGCCACCTTCATTAATTATCTCAAGTAGTGATCTGCTGGGTCTCAACATTGCAGTTTTATGTTATGCAAATGGTTTCTTTTCTTAAACCTCATGAGCCCACTTCTGCTAGCTTCAGACTTTTTCTTCTGCCGCTTCCTCACCTCTCTTAGCCTTCATAGAATTAAAGAAAGTTAGGGCTTTGCTCTGAAACCAAAGCCTTTTGGTTTACGCGAGTGTTGTGGCTGGTTTGAGCTTCTATTTAGACCACTCACACTTTCTCCATATCAGCAATAAGGCTGTTTCACAGTCTTTTTTTTTTTTTCTTAAAGATTTTATTTATTTATTTGAGAGAGAGAGCACAAGCAGGGGAAGCTGCAGAGGGAGAAGGAGAAGCAGGCTCCCCATTGAACAGGGAACCCAATGCCGGTCTTGATCTCAGGACCCTGAGATTATGACCTGAGCCTAAGGTAGACATTTAACCGACTGAGCCACTCAGGTGCCCCTCGTTCCTGTGTTCAATGAAGTAGCACTTTTAATTTCCTTTAAGAACTTTTCCTTTGCATTCACAGCTTGGCTGTTTCGTGCAAGAGGCCTAGCTTTCAGCCTGTCTTGACTTTTGACATGCTTTCCTCACTAAGCTTAATCATTTCTAGCTTTTGATGTAAAGTGAGAGACATGTGATTTTTTTTTTTTTCTACTTGAATAGAGGCCATTGTAAGGTTATTAATTGGCCTAATTTCAATATTGTTGTGTCTCAGAATAGAGAGGTCTGAGGAGAGGGAGAGAGATGGGGAGAATGGCCAGTCAGGGAGCATTCAGAACACATACAACATTTATCGATTAAGTTTGTTGTCTTATTTGGGTACAGTTTGTGACACCCCAAAACAGTTACAGTAGTAACATCAAAGGTCACTGATCACAGATCATCATAACAAGTACAATAATAATAATGAAAAAGTTTGAAATATCATCAGAATTATCAAAATGTGACACAGACATAAGGTGAGCAAATGCTGTTGGAGAAAAGGTGCTTGATAGACTTGCTCAGTGCAGGGTTGCCACAAAACTTCAATTTGTGAAAACCACAGTATCGGGCAAAAAAGTGAAGTGCAATAAAATGAGGTATGAGGTATGAGGTATGCCTGTATTCAACTTGCAACCACAGATGCTACATTTGTTTTTCAAAAGCTGAATATTAGTTTAAGTCATTACTGTAAATTACTGCTTTGTTCCTATTACTGTATTAACTCTTGGGAATGAGTCTGGAGGAGGAGATAGAAAAAAGACTGTTCTTAAGACTGTGGTCTTATTTGGAAAAATAATATGAATATAAATGAAATGACTAGAAAATTGTTACTAGTCACTATAAACTGGCAAGTGGTTTAGGGAATAAGGAAATTCACTTAAGAAGTCATTGAAGGCTGTGGCTGGAAGCATCTTACAGGGAAGATAGGAATCTTGACCAGACATTTGAGGGAACTTAGGTTTGAAATGGGTCAGGTGCCTTACATAACAATATTGAGTATAGACTTACAGGTAGGAAAAACAAGGAAGTATATGGGAAAAGAGCAGAATGTCTGAAGAAAACAATATTAAAGAATTTTTAGAGGTAAATATATTTTGTAGGTATTTCATAGGGAAAATGATGATGTGAAACATACATAAACCTATAAATATATTTTCTGCTGTCCCCCTACCTCTTCCTTCCCCAGTAACATTTATGATTTTAAAGTCAGAGAAGTTAACAAATAATGAAATTTTAAGTAAAGAGTTTAGGGTAAAAAATTGAATACCTTTTCAGATTCCATTTTCCTTACTTTTCTTTTTCCTTTTTCCTTTTTCTTTTTTTTTTTTAACTTAGATGAGTTATCACCACCCTTTTCTGAACAACACAACAGGGAGCAAATTTTAATTGGCTTGGAAAAGTTTATTCAAAAAGAATATGATGGTATGTCATATATTAAAAATTGATTGTTTTTGTTATTATAGCCACCTAGTCTGAGTTCTGTTTATTTTTATAAGTGTTCATTGAATGTTATGTTTTAGGTGCTATTCTAGGTGCTGGGAATACAGTACCAATACAAAAGGTGAAACCTGCTTTCGGAAAGCTTATATTAAGAAGGGTAGACAGATATTCAACTAACAAAAAGGTATATAATGTAATATCAGGAAATAATAAATGCTACTAAAGTGTAGGAGTTAAAAGGATAGCGATGGGGGTAGTTCTCTCTACTATTAGGGTAGTTCTCTCTGATAAAGTGACATTTGAAGAGAGCCATGAATAATGTGAGGGAGCAAGTTATATGAATATCCAAGGAGAGAATATTCTAGAGAGAAAGAATAGCAAGTACAAATACCCCAAGATTGGATTATGTTTGTCAATGTTTGAAGGCCATGCAGGACATCAGTGTGGCTGCGGTGGAATGTGTCAGGTAGACTGTAATAGAAAGATGAAGTCTGAGAGGTAGCCTAGAGATTGAATCATTAGGGCCTTATAGATATTGGTAGAAGGGTTTTGAATTTTGAGTGTCTAATGAGAAGCTTCTGGAAGGTTTTAACACTTAAGTGACATGATCTGAGAGAATAGAGTATAGGTCCATAAGAATAGAAACAGGAGGAGCAATTTAGGAGGCTGTTGCATAAGTTCAGGTGAGACATAATAATGTTCTGGAAGAGTCGATGAGAAGTGGTCAGATATAGGATATATTTTGAACGTAGAGCCAATAGGATTTGCTGACGCTCTACATGGTAGATATGAGGGAAGAAAAGGAGTCAAGGATGGTTTCAAGGCTTTTAGTAGTTGGGTGATATTATTTAACTGAAATAGCAAAATAGCAGAAGGAGCAGATTTGGGGTACAGGGGTGAAAAATCAAGAGTTTTATGGCCAAATATTTTAGGAAAGGATAAAGAGTTGATTTATAATCAGAATGAATTTGTACTTGTAAAAGATAATCTGTTATATACTACAGGATTCCATTTTCTGTTATATTTGTTAGTATGGAAAGTACTGACCAATCTAAGTCTGTTATATTAAACCCATGCACATTTTTATTTGCTGATGAACATAGCTTCTTTTATGTCTCTCAGTTGCCATTGAAATTTCAAGTTGGACGTCAGAACTGAATTGGAGAATTAGGTTTTGAAAATACAGAATTTCTTATCTAAATATATAATGTGAAGAATTAATAGTGAGAGAAACCCAATCCAGTTAAGCAACAGCTTGCTTGAACTGGCACCTGTTAATGACACTAAATATGAAAGGATAACTCTATCATAATTTATATCAACTGGATTAATCACTCACTTTGGGAGAATTAATTCTGTGTACTAAGGTGATATTTATAAAACTACTTGAATTGTGCCTGAAAAAACTCTTTTATTTCCAAAAGATAAATCTCTAAATATTGAACTTTACTATTGGTAGTGATGTGGAGAATGAAGAAAAGTAGATGAATTTATGAGATAGTTAAGTTGAAAGAAATTAATGGACTTGGTGATTGTTTGGATGTAGAAGCTGAGAGGGGTGTTAAGAACTACACATGTATTTCTGACGTTGGCAGTTGAGTAGATAAAGATACTATTTGCTGAGAATAGGGATTATAGGAGCAATAGGTTTGAGGTGAAAGCTGAAGGCTTAGTTTTGACTTTGATTTTATGATGTCTGTAGAAAAATGGAAAAAGCAGTTAGAAACAAGGATTGTGGGAACTTAGGCAAGAGATCTGGGCTTTAGATGAATATTTTGGAATTTCTCAGTATATCTGGCAACGGAAGGTATTTAAGCCATAGAAGTAGATAAGATCATCTTGTGTTAGTCCATTAGTAGGTAATAGAAGGCTCCTCTTCCGTGCTAATTATGAAACTTTTGACTTTTGTTTTCTTTTACTTAGAAAAGGCAAGATTGTGCTTATTTGGCTCTTCTAAGAATGGATTTGGATTTCGTGATAGTGATCTGGATATTTGTATGACCCTGGAAGGCCACGAAAATGCAGAGGTAAGAGTTAAGTGTTTGAAAAGAGATGTAGAAGTTTATTTTCTTCCAGTGGTGAATGTATTTTAAATTATGTATGTAGTATTGATAAAAATATGGTGTCATTCTTCGTGTAAATACATTAGCAATAGTAGTATTTGAAATGTGAAAGCATTTAGCACTATCATTTTAGAAGACATTCGAATGTCTAAGTACATTTACTTAAAATTCAGTAATTTTATAACACAAAAACCATGTCACTAAGAGTTAAAAGTGCTTTGTAATGAATTTTTGGAAAAAATTAATACACCATAGAGTTGCAGTTTTTTTCATTGGAACCAATGTGAAGCCGGTGCTACTGTAGTGAACACTGATCTCATTTCCTCTGTCTTTTCATATCTCTTCCATTAGGTGATATCTTTGTATCACTAAAGATAGAAAATAAAAGTGAACATCTAATTTATAAATGGATTGTGTTGTACGAGTTAATTGTTATTTGGGGGCACTTAGAACACATTTTTTTCCGTAAAGCAATGTTACAAATGTCATGTTCTAGGATAGCTTTTAGAAACTAATTTTGGATGGGGAGGGGAACTAACATTTATTGAGGCCTCATTTCATTCTTACAACCACCTTCGAGGTAGATAATTTCCCCCATTTTACAGATGAGGAAACTGAGGCTTTGAGAGATAAACTGACTTGCCCAAGTTCACACAGCTAGTAAATGTTGGAGCCGGGATTCGTACCCAGGTCTGTCTGACTCCACAGTTCATGCTCTTTCCATTGTATCTCACTGCTTCCCTGTAATTTATTTAACCCATAATGTAGCTGAAATATAGTACTAATAGTACTGTAGAACCTAACCACTACTTTTGGAGTTTCACTGTGAGATGCCAGGAGCAGACCTTCCCCCAGAGCAGTCTCAGCAGTGAGAGTGGGTACTTACGCTTTCTCTCTTTGTGTACCATCAGCAGTGGAAACAAGATTGTCCAAGCTCCAGTAAAGAAAGGGCCTGACTGGATAGGGAAGTATCCCAGGCCTTCCTAGCAGCAACTAGAAAGGAGGGGATCCCTATAGTTGCTCCTTCCTTTACCAACATAACTGTTGGAATTTATGTCTCCAAATCAGGGACTGCTTGCAAGATTGGGGTGTGGCCAAGCTTCTGGCATCTGTAGTGGTGTCAGTATAGCCTCTGTTGTACTATAAAAGAATTCAGCAGAATAGTGTACCTATGCATTTCTGAATTTTTTTTCAAAAGGTGGCTTTTAAATTGTTAGAACCAGAGTAATGATGGCAGAGTACAGATGTCTAGTAGATCCTTATTTCTGGCCCTAAGAAATTATTTCTGGTATTAACATTTTATCTTTTAAAAAAATGGAAAAATTGTAAATATTTTAGTTCTTCTTAACTAACTTCTACTCAGTGCCATCTACTGGAAAGAGGCTGCCAATCTCCGTTTTGAAGAGCAAGAATTGAGGGAATAGGAAATGATTTTACCCAGGGGTGGAGGTTAGGGTTTAGATACCTTCTATGTAAAATTTAATAATCAGATTTCTAATCACTAAGGGTTTGTCTGTTATATATCATCTGTGCCATTCACACTGGAAAGTTGAAGCAATGAAAAAGAATACATTTTCTTCCAGATGAGACATTGTTGAAACATAATTTAGCATAAATTCTATCCTTGCATAATAAATTTTATTATGTGTTAATTAGCAACTGTAGATTCCCTTGAAATCCTCAGGTTAAGCCGCAATGATTACTGCTCTCTAGTGGCTAAAAAGAACATGTTGGGGATATACAAAAGTGCTTTTAGTAGTAAGTGTGGGCACTGATGTATATACCGTTTAGCTTAATCTAGTTAAATTACAATGCCATTATCTTCCCTATTCCTTGTATCATGGTTATTCTTACCATATCAACTCTGCTGTCTCTGATTTTTAAAAAAAACGTATTTAAATTTGTAGAGGTAAGAATTTTCTTGAAGAAGTAGGTATGGTAATAATTGGATTACTTTTCCTCATCAACATAATGACAATAAATAGCTCACAGATTTAAAGTGCTCATTTTGTGCCAAGCATGCTGTTGAATGCTTTACGTATATGTCTCATGTAATCCTTCCAGCTACTTGATAGGGCAGGAGTTTATAATTATCTTGGTTTTATAGAATAGTAGTATGAGGCTCCAAGGGGTTAAGGATCTGGTCAAAGTCACGCAGCTTATTAATAAGGTTTGTCTAAATTCAGAGCCTATGTTCTTAAACACTGTACTGTTTTGCCTTCACCAGATCCATCTCTAGTTATGTATTTCATATATTTGAAAACATTATTCTCCTGTTTTTGTGCGCCTCACACTTTAATGTGGATGTGAATTACCTGGGAATCTTGTTAAAATGTAGATTATGATTCAGTAGACTGGGGTGGGGCCTGAGATTCTGCATTTCCATCAAATTTCCAGATGATTGCGATACTGCAGGTCTCTAGACTGCATACTTTGAGTTGTTTATAGCTGGAGATTTTCAGTGCTAGTATTAAATGCCTCATTAAAATGAATTTGCACAAGGCCAAATTGACTTAGACAAACTTTATTATTTGTTTCTTTTGTTTTTTAGAAATTAAACTGTAAAGAAATAATTGAAAATTTGGCAAAAATTCTTAAGAGACATCCAGGTATGAATCTTAAGTTACAGCTTTAAAACAACAAAATATTTTTTAGCTTCATGAAAATTATTTAACCTAATGAAGTTTTTGTATTTGTTTGTTTGTTTTAAATCAGGTTTAAGGAACATTTTGCCTATAACTACTGCCAAAGTGCCTATAGTAAAATTTGAACATAGACGAAGTGGTTTAGAAGGTGATATCAGTTTATATAATACATTGGTAAGTGTTTCTTTCTGTATAGACATAGGTATGTTTACACTTGTCATTTTAAAAGTTTATAGATAAAAAATGAAAAGTTTACAGATCACTGACTATACATTTATGTTTAAAAGTTTCAAATGTGAGCATTATAAGACAAAAATATTTTTAGGAATCATCTTGATATTTCCTTCAGATTGAAGATTAGTTTTTGACTCATTTGCAGGTATTCTAAGTTTTAATATAATTGTATCTTTTTATCTGATTTATAAGTTTAATTTTAATAAATTTGAAATGCTTTCAAATACGTAATTTTTTTCAGGCTCAACATAACACAAGAATGCTAGCTACTTATGCAGCTATTGATCCTAGAGTACAGTACTTGGGATATACTATGAAAGTGTTTGCAAAGGTATTTATAAAATAGTTAATGATCTCCTTTGTTATAATACTCATGATAGTTAAAATGAAATATACTGATGTCAGACTTGTGAAAAATCTCTTCTCAGTTTTGTTTATCTGAGCTTTTAAAGGAAGCACTCAATAGTAAATGATTTAAGTTTATACTTATTAGAGTAGTGTCTTAGTTTTTTCCTGTATGTGCTTTATTCCCATGTGTAACACTTGACTAAATTCTCAGTAGTAAAATTACTCAATGCAATAAAGATTTTCAGCCCCAGGTATGGGAATTTGGCGTATCATCCTAATTAAGAATCTCTGGGTTAGGACATCTGAAATTTGGGTTTAGTCATAAGTTTTTTTTGGCCAAGAAAACAAAACAATCCCAATAAAACCTTGTGTTTCTCCTGTTATAACACTTATAATACTGAATTCTGTTTTCTTTTTTTAGCTAAGTGGGTAAACTCAATGAAGATGGAGACCTGTATCCCCAATATAGTGTACCTGCCTTATGGTAGCTGCTCAATAAACAGTTAATTTTTTGAATGTTTTGGTAGAAGGCTTCTAGTAGCTGAATGATTTGGTTGCATTTTCATTTCACTAAATCCACTCTTCCACAACAGGGAGACGTACTTGTTTAGATATTCCTATACATGTCTTTGTGGACAGAGGTCATCTTAGAAAAGAGTGGCGTTTAGCCACATCCTCAAGTTGTATTTGATATGGCTGTTTTTCTAGATTCATCTCAGAATAACTTTAGCATAAGGGTTCTGTACTTCAGTGGAGTTGTAGTAATGAAACTAAGTCTTTCATGTCAGAGAAATCATTCCTCCCCCTTTATATACAGCTGAAGTCTTACTCAGGGGAAGCCTCTGAGGATTCTTTTAGGATTTATTTTTAATTAAAAATTTTGTTTGGAATAGTCAACTTACTCGTGGTTCAGAATTCAAAAAGTCTAAAGGGATTTCTGGTGGAAAATCTCCCTTCCACACCTGTCTCCTAGGCAACCAGTGCCTCTTGCTAGAGGCAACTGGTATTAAAAGTTCCTCTGTATCCTCCCAGAAATATACCAGTATAAGTAAATGCAGAAATTTCCTTTCTCCTTTTTATAATGGGTATAAATATACTAAAAACATTGTTTTGTACTTTACTTTTCTCACTGATCAATAGATACTGATAATTACTTCCTATTAGTATACTAGAGCTTCCTTGTTCTTTTTTAATGGCTACACCCTGATCAGTTGTTTAAAACCTGTGCTTTATTGAGGAGTCTTAAGTTTCTGTTTTTTTTTGCTGTTAAAACAGTTCTATGATTAAAAAGAACTTCTTATTTCACATATTTTTTGGTATTTGGTGTGTTTGCAGGATAAATTCTTAAAATTGCTAGGTTAAGTGAGATGTGCTTTTGTAATTTTGATATTATCAAATTATTCTTCATAGATTTTATGCTAATTTATATGGTCGTCTGTAATTGTTATGAGAGTGCCTGTTTACCCATCCTCATAATAGTTTGTTATTTAACTTTTGGATATTTGACAGTTTGATGGGTTAAAAAAAGTAGTATCTCAAAGTAGTCAGTACTTCTGCATGGAATAAGATTCTGAAGTTTTATTTTCAATCATTGTTATGTTTCTTTAGCGATGTGACATTGGAGATGCTTCTAGGGGAAGTTTATCTTCATATGCTTATATCCTTATGGTGCTGTACTTTCTGCAGCAGAGAAAACCACCTGTTATCCCAGTTCTACAAGAGGTAGGTGTTTAAGAAAACTGTAAAGGAGTTTCTTTTGAAAACATTAATCTAAACACAGAAGATCTTGATCAGTTATCAGGTCATGAAGGATTTTTCCAGCGTGGACATCCTAAGTTTTCTTCTTCCCTTAATGATATAATCACATAATGAATCTTTTTGAAAAATTCATTATGGGAGAATATAGACTACCAAAGGAATTTTAGATAAACAAAACTATTGAATATCTTTTGTAGTGTGTTTGTATTTCATAGTCTTAGAATGCTGCAAGTGATTATGAAAGTATTATAGCCATCCATGAACTCATACATTATAGTCTCTCAGATGCAAATATAAAGTTTCTTCTCTCCATAATATTCTCTCTGCTCCTGCCTGGCAATGAACTTTAGTATATTCTTGTGTATACTTTGGTCAACTTTGTGAATTTTGGTTAAGAGAAAACCCAAGAAAATTCTTCCTCATTTCTGTAAGGTCATGTTAAATTGCATTAAGCCTAAGAATGTACATTAGAAGAAACATTATACTTCTATTCATTCAGATTTGGTGACTCATGGGTTCCCTTTTTGTAGCCAATTTATACTCTGTGAAATAGGTTTAAAGGAGTTCTATTCCTGGCACAAAGTATATTTGCAAGCATTAGGGAGAATCCAGTTCTAATATCTTAGAAAGGTGATTATTTTGAGGTCAGAGAGAAGCATCAGAATTATTTGGCAAATCACATATTCTGACTTTACACAAACCAGTAGTCATGGCAGAGAAGAAAATCACAGAATAAGCAAGCCATATGGTGGATGTCAGATGGCCTTAGTAAGTTTTAATAAGTTCTAATGAATGCCATGTACTTATAGCAGCATTTGTTCCCCCTTTTAAATTAACAATAGAGAAGAAACAAAAATTTCAAATATCCTTTCCTGGCAGAAAAATTTAAGTTGCTGAATCTGTGTTGCGTGATGTGGTTTTTAACTAGGTTGTATATAGTAGGATATTTAAAATTTAACATGAATTCATGAGGCCTGACAAGGCCAGGGTCATTCTCTGTATTAGTCTAACTGTTGTTAAGACTTTAAATTTGGGTAATTTAAATGCATTATTACACAGGAATATCATAGCAGCCATTTACTATGATTTGCTCTGACTTTGACAGAATATTATGATAAACTAAAGTGGCACACGAGTTTTATTTTCATGGTGGTTTGTGGGTAATTCTACTACCCACGATTGAGGAGCCATTCAGGAAAGAGCGGGGCATGATTTTGGAGCTAGAGATATGTGGTCTGAATTCTAATTCTGACATTGTGGCCTTCACTAAGATGCCTGACTGCCACTAGTCTGAGTTCCATCAACAGTAATAATGTAATAATAGTATTATTTCAGTGTTGATATAAGGAACAGAGAAATCAAATGCCC
Organism: Zalophus californianus; assembly: GCF_009762305.2. Classification (NCBI taxonomy): domain Eukaryota; kingdom Metazoa; phylum Chordata; class Mammalia; order Carnivora; family Otariidae; genus Zalophus; species Zalophus californianus. The sequence continues at coordinate 41,942,425 of NC_045598.1, read as the reverse complement.
TTGAATTATATAGTAAGTGCTAAAGTAGGTGTTCATAAATGGTGCTTGCTTTATCATTATTATTATTACTACTATCATTAGCAGCTGTATTAATATTATTATTGGAAAAATGTAGGCAGGACTGCAGTAGCCAACTTCAAGAACTCTCCCATTATCTGCTTAACAGTGCTTGATGAAATGAGAGACAGTCCATGGAATGTTTTCCATCATAATGAGCTCTGATTGTGGGGGGCTTTGTGATACATATGAACTGATGATATATGGATTTTTGCTTCTGGCCTTTTTTGCTTATCATATGGGACCCCATTGTCCATTGCTCTGGCATCATTTAAGTATTGGTCATTGACATCGATCAACTTTTAAGGGTAAGGATATGTTTAATGAAGCTGTTGATCTTTGACTCCATTTGTAATTGAACCTAGACTTGAAGCGACTGGGTATAAGTAAGACTCTGCTAAGTGTATTTTTCATGGTTAACAATACAGAGTTCTTTAGGTCAAAAGGAGCTTTCCTAAGCAGAATGATTTTGCTGTATTCTAGAAAATCATGAGTAAAAATAAATTTTCACGTAAAAGTACTAAGAGAGGATTAGGGAGTGTTAACTACACTTGATATTATGAACTTCTATGTTTTCTTAGCTTATATTAGCTTAAAAATTGCAACTGAATGGATGAATCTTGAGGGCAGTATGCTAAGTGATAAGTGAAGTAAACCAGTCACTAAAGGCTAAATATTATATGATTTCACTTATATAGGGTAGTCAAACTCATAGCGATGGAAAGTGGAATGGTGGTTTTCGGGGGCTAGGAGAGGGAGGAACAGGGAATTATTGTTTAATAGTGTCAGTTTCATTTTTGCAAAATGAAAATTCTGTGGATGGATGGTGATGATGGTACACAACAATGTGAGTGTACTTAATGCCACTGAACTGAACACTTGTAAAATTTACCATCATAATCATTTTTGTTATGTGTATTTTACCACAACTGAAAAATTTAAATATTGTAGTTTAAATATAGCAGCAGATACTAAAATACTACAATTAAATGTGAAAGTAAATATGGAAAACATACAGAATCACTCCTTGTACAAATATGATTGTTCACGAGGTTTTACAGGGAGGACTGAGAGGTCACTACTCAAGTAGAGCATGATTGGTGTTGAGAGAAAGAGAAGAGAGAAATGGAAAGAGAAATTGTGTGTGTAAGAGAAAGGGGGGGATAGCAATTATCCTTCTAAGGGCTGAAACAGTGGAAAGTTAGAAAGTGAAATATGAGAACTCATTAAAAAAAGGGCAAATCAGTGATTAAATACCTTCCAAGGCCCACAGGGTCCACTTCACTGTGTTATCAGCCAACATACTGGGTCATAGTTGTTAATCAAAAATAAGAATTATATTAAAAAGAATCAAGGTATAATGACGTAGCTTATATTATTCCCATGTATTACCTATAATAGCATCTGTAAGGGTAAAATATTCTATAATGGCAAAATATTACACTTTGGTTTCTTTAGTATCTTCATTTCTTTTTTCAGGGCAAGATTTGTTGTATTTATCAATATCTAATTGCCATGCTCTCCCTTTTTTGTTTTATGAAGTGTCAGAGTTTATGGTAGATAAATGATAACTGTATTTAAGTTACATATAAATATAAAAAGCAACTGGGGCATCTGGGTGGCTCAGTTAAATGTCCGACTCTTGATTTCGACTCAGGTCATGATCTTAGGGTTGTGAGATCCGGCAGTGCATTGGGTTCCATGCTCAGTGGGAGTCGGCTTGAGAGTCTCTCCCTCTCACCCTCTGCCCCTCCTCCTTCATGCACGCTTGCATGCACACTCTCCAAAAAAAAAAGGCAACTTCTTAGCCTAAGTTTCTGGAAACTTCATCTTTTTGTAAACATGCTTCCAGAGTAAAATATATTCATTCAACAAACATGTATTAAGTATGTATTCTCTCTATATAAATAGCAGGCTTTGATATAAGTAGGAATTTTGGCTCCAAGTTACAGTTTTTGCCTACAAGGAACTTAAACCTGAGAGTGATATTAGAGGGGCCAGATAATGTTAATTTTGTAAATCACTGTGCCATCTAAAATGGAAGGGGTGATGGGGACCACCTTATCTGATGGTTTTAAAGTATTTTCTGGTAAGCTCTAGGGGCTTATTAGTGTATGTGTGAGAAGTGAGATATGGAAAAAATGGGGTATGTTTTCTCCACTTAGGATTCTGTTAAAGTACCTCTACTTTTATCTGCTTTAAGCTTCAGGAAGGTTCCATTTTAGGAAAGGATTCTACAGCTTCAAAGAAAAATGAAATTTGAAAATCAACTGACCTAATTAATCTCTTATTTTCATTGGGAAAACAGTGAAGGGTTTAGGAGGATAATTCTCTTGTCTAGAATCACTGCCAGGCAGGACTAAGATTAGAAATGAGGTCTGCTGACTGTGAACCTGTTGCAACTATTTTCTTTTTTAAAGAACTCATCTTAAGGGATACTTTTCTTCTAGTAAAGTAACATTACTCCCCCTTCCCTTTCCTCAGGACAGTGGATTATTATTCATAATTAATCATGAAAATTTTACAGTTTTTATCAAGATGTCAGGAAAAGCTACCTAATTTTCTCTTTAAAGAAATCAATACCCAGGGGCTTTTCGGCATCATCTCATACAAATAACTGATTAAAAGTACTAGAGCCTGTCCCCAAAACAAGTGGTTCCATTGATTTCCTTTGGGTATACAAATCAATAGGTATTATGTATTTCTACATCTGTGATCCATTGATGAAAATGTGGTTTTCATTGTTTTTTTTGTTTTTTTTTTCTTTAGTTTTACTTCATTAGTCTTGGGCTGGATGCGTTTTGACAGGCCAAGTAGATAACATCAAATGTGTCATTTGGAGAGTCTCAAGCTCTTAAGATATCCTTTCCCAGCTTTGATCTTCCAGATACATTTTATTCATTAATAACTTGGCATCAAATTATACTATCCTGACATGTTCCTTTTGGAAAGAAGTATCTCAATATCTCTTATAGGTACATTCTAAAATGATATAAGGATACTTAGGCGTTTACATAAGAGGACATAAAATCTAACGATAAAATTGTTTTTACAGATCTTTGATGGAAAACAGATTCCACAGAGAATGGTTGATGGATGGAATGCATTTTTCTTTGATAAAACAGAAGAACTGGTAATTTTTTCATAGTCTTTATGTTATAGAATGCTCACTGATATGTGTTAGGATTTGCATAATTTAATAATTTTACTTATATTTGTGTTCCATATTTTGAGTAAGTACAGACATCTCTCTCTTTTTTCTTACCTATAAGAAAAAACGTTTACCTTCACTTGGAAAGAACACAGAAACATTAGGAGAGCTTTGGTTGGGACTGCTTCGCTTCTATACTGAAGAGTTTGATTTCAAGGAATATGTAATTAGCATTCGGCAGAAAAAGCTGTTGACAACTTTTGAGAAGCAGTGGACATCCAAATGCATTGCAATTGAAGGTAATCATTAGCTGACATTAACTGGGGAACAAAACAAAACAAAAAGCCACAGTTTCATTTGGCAAGGAAATTGAAGGGAAGACTGAAAGCACATTAGAATTTGGAAGATTTTTCCTCTTCATTTTTATGTTTCTGTCCTTTTATTATTTTTTTCCCTCCGCCCCAATTTCTATCTTTTTTAATCTGTAATTTTAGAAGAATAATTTGCTGACTTGAATAGTTTGAGTTACATAGTGCTACTCTCTAGTTATGGCTTGTATGTATATTTTTTTACAGTGAACAGAATTCTTAATTAAAAAATAAATATTTCTTTTCTAGATCCTTTTGACTTGAATCATAACCTTGGTGCTGGAGTTTCTAGAAAAAGTAAGTTTTAAATACAGAAATCCCCTGTTTTTAAAGCTTTTACACATTAAGGTCTGCATCTTTATTTTTTCTTCTTTTTTCAACAGTGACCAATTTTATCATGAAGGCATTTATCAATGGAAGGAAACTTTTTGGTACCCCCTTTTACCCACTCATTGGCAGAGAAGCCGTAAGTTTACATAATTTGGATTCTGAATCTTTTTTCATATAGAACTGCTTTTTTTGTGGTATAGGAAGCCTTATCCTATTTCCAAGTTGGTGTTAGAAACAGGAGAAAGAGATGATTATACACTCCTTATATTTTTTTTTATTGCACTTATCATAGTTCATAATGAGGTATCTATTTGCTAAATTTTGTGTATCTATTTGTTTAATTCTGTCTTCCCCCATTAGACTATAGCTCCATGAGGACAAGGGTCTATTATGTCTCTTCACCATCATATCTCCAGTACCTATTAAGATGGCACATTGGATGTACCAAATAAGGATTTGTTGAATGAATGAAGGTAGTCAGGAGTCAGTATCCTTAAATTTTGAATTTGAGGTGCTGCCCCATGCCCCTCTTCCATCCCTAGAAATCTTGATGAAAATATAAAGAGAGAGGACAACACCAAAGAAATACTTTCTTACTTGCTGAGGCTTCTGCTCTAATTTTGGTGTAGCCCTGGTAACTGAATGTGATGGCATGGAGCTGAGAGGATTCCTTTTGCCTGAACTGGGTGGCATAGTAGTTCCCATTCCTCTTGGTCTCGCTCTGTTTTTTGCTTGCTTTCTAATGGGAGGAGGTCTAAATTTCACAGAGAAAGAAACTTCCAAGAGAAGCAATCTCAAGAGAGAAACTGTGTCTCTACTATTGCATAACAAATATCCTTGATCTTGTTCAGTACAGTTTCCACACTCTTTCTTTGGGATGTAGGGTAAGAAAAGCAGAAAAATCTACAGCTTTTTTCCCTTGTAGCACTGATTCTTGACATTTTTTATTGTCCTGCCTCTTGGGGGGGGGGTGATAATAATTATATTGGAGAGAAAGAAAATAATAGTAAAATTTGAAATGACACAGAAGTTGTATCAAATGTCAAACAAAAGGAAAATCCAACAATGATTTTACTAACATACTAATTAAAAAATAAATGAAGAGAGCATAGATCAAAACAAATCTGATGATGCACTGATAAAACATTTTACCTGAAAATTGTGGGAATTCCAACTATTAATGTGTATATGTGCATATGTTCTATAGGAACCTACCGGTTTCATGTTGTCAGACTTTTTAGTAGAATATTAGAATCCTTAGTAAACTGCAAATGTGGTAATTTTAGTCTATGAATACAAAATTTTAGTAACTCTTAATAACTCAGTATAATAATATAATCGACTAGTAGATATCAGTCTTTGGTCTTGAATATCGACCAAAAATCAGTTTGAGGCCTATCTGAAAGGGCCTATGAGTCTGCTAACCAATTTTTCACTACTTCTTTCTTTTTTAAAAGTCAATATATAGTATTCTATGGCTTGTTTATACTAGCTTAACTGTTCTTCTTTGATGGACATTTAGATTGTTTTTATTATATCAGTGTTACAACTGATATTGTAGAAAATATCCTTTAAAGTCTTTCATGCTTATACTTTCCATGGTAAAATATATTGTTTCAACACATATTTATTGAATTCCTTGTTTTTTTATTTGTTTTTTGTTTATTTTTAGATTTTATTTATTTGTCAGAGAGAGGAAGAGAGAGCGAGCACAAGCAGGGGGAGCAGCAGGCAGAGGGCGAAGCAGGCTCCTCACTGAGCAGAGAGCCCAATGTGGGGCTCGATCCCAGGACCTTGGGATCATGACCTGAGCTGAATGCAGACGCTTAACTGACTGAGCCACTTAGGCATCCCTGAATTCCTACTTTGTACTGATTTCTCTGCTATGTACCAACTAGGCTTGTAGGCATACAAAGTAGATGTGTTTCATTCCTACACTAATGAAAATGAAGACAAGTATATTTTCTATTTATTCATCTTTTTTGCTCACTCACATATTCCCTCTTCAACTATTCTTCTACATCATTAGATCCTCTACTATATTGACACTTATTCTCGCGTCTGTCAGCGATCTTCTGTCTTCATTTTTCTTCCCATTTAACTTAGATTTCCTGGTGTGCTCTCTGGCATATACTTTAAATTCCTTGGTACCATTGTCCTTCTCTTGCACCCTTATGTGTTCAGCCTTACATGAATTCACCTTAGCTACCATCTGTCTATGCTTTGGCAGCTAAGCACTATGAAAAATGGTCCTAAAGCTAGGTGGTTTATTTATATAATACAACTATAGTGTTTACCAGCCTAAATTAGACTTTCAGTAACATCTGACATTCTTAATACCTTTCTTTACTTACCTGTATATCCTATTTGATAAGAACTAATTCAGATTTTATTGTACTCAAAATTCAATACCTGTTGCACTTTGTGTCCCACTTTTCACTTCTGCCCTTCTCACTCTTAAGAGATTTTCCCTATGAGACAAAGATAGTATCAGATATTCCTTCAACTTTCTGTAAATCTATAAATCTGCCTGCATCTACAGATACATTTTCTTTATCAGAGACTAGTCCTTCATTTGCACTCTAGGTCTAATTCTTTACCTTGAATCTTCAATTTTTCATCTGTGAAAAACATTTTCAAAGATGAAATATATAAAATGTATGTGCAGATTAGCATTAACAGATGAACATTTTCTATTGATTTTAATGATAGGGAACACTAATTTTGAACCTCAGTTAAGTGAAATGTCTCTTCCAGAAAGAATTCCTTTCTTCTTGGGGCACCTGGGTGGGTCAGTCAGTTAAGTGTCTGCCTTTGGCTGGGGTCATGATCCCAGGGTCCTGGGATTGAGCCCCGCATTGGGCTCCCTGCTCATAGGGCAGTCTGCTTCTCCCTCTCCCTCTGCTGCTCCCCCTGCTTGTGCTCTCTTGCTCTCTCTGTCAAATAAATAAAATCTTAAAAAAAGAATTTCTTTCTTCTATTTAGTAACCTTTACATTACAAAAAAATTATACTCAATTATTAGTATATTTTGAAATTCTTCAATAAAAATTTAGTGTAAATTTGCTTTCTCTTATTATGTAAGTATTATACAGTATCTTCAATTTCGTCACAACCTAAAATATTTACTCTCTGGCCCTTTACAGGAAAAGTTTGCTGGCCCTCAGGTCTAGGCCACCTTAACTGGGATGATAGAATGGAGAAAAGTAGATTAAAGAGAAATTGAGGAAGAAAATGGATATAACGTGATTAATTAGAGGCGATGGGTGAAGGAGAACAAGTTGAGGATGATTCCTAGGTTGACAAAGGCTTTTGTTTTGTCTTGGCAGAAAATATGATGATGAGGATTTTAATTAGCTCTATTGGTTTCTTCAATAATAAATGTGAAGAATTACATCTTTCATCTTTTTTTAACAATACAGCTTTATTGTTATAACTTATATTGAATGAAATTCACAAATATACAGTGAGCAGTTCATTCACTGGTTTATAGTATATTCACAGGATTCTGCAGCCATCACCACAATCTAATTTAGAACATTTTGTTTCTTTCTGAAGGAAACCCCTGTGCCCATTAGCAGTCGTTCCGCATTCCTTCTCTCTCCCACTCTTCAAACCACTGATCTGTTTTTTGTTTCTGTAGGTTTGCCTATGTGGACATTTTATATAATGGAATCATAAAATATGTAGCCTTTTGTGATCAGCTGCTTTCATTTGGCCTAATGTTCTCAGGGTTTGTTCATGGTGTAGCATGTATCACCACTTCATTCCTTTTATGGTTGAACAATATTCCATTAAATGGAATATATCATATTTTATTTATCCATTCATCACCTTTGTTGGACATTTGAGTTTCTACTTTTTCATTCTTATGAGTAATGCTGCTGTGAATATTTGTGCACAAATTTTTTTTGGATGTGTTTTCATTTCTTTTGGGTATATACCTAACAGTAGAATTGCCGGTTCATTTTGACAAATTTATGTTTAACTTTCTGAGGTCCTGCCAAACTGTTCCATTTCATCTACATCCTTTCTCTCTCTTTTTTTTTAAGATTTTATTTATTTGAGAGAGAATGAGAGAAAGAGAGAGCACATGAGAGGGGGGAGGGTCAGAGGGAGAAGCAGACTCCCCGCCGAGCAGGGAGCCTGATGCGGGACTCGATCCAGGGACTCCAGGATCATGACCTGAGCAGAAGGTAGTCGCTTAACCAACTGAGCCACTCAGGCGCCCTACATCCTTTCTCTTTTTATGACAGCCATCCTAGTAGGTGTATCTCTTATACTTTTGTCTTTGACTTTAGATAGATTTGAAGAGTGCTAAGCAGACATGTTCTCTTGCCTTCCAGAGATGTAGGTACTGTTAGGACAAACTAGTCTTTGTGATAGTGCAAAACAAAACTGAGCTAAAGCTTAGAAGAATATGCTAGGTGGTAGGATAAAGGAAAAATGATCCTGGTACTTCTAAAACCTGGGAAAACGATTTACTTTGTATTGGTTCTCTACCTGCTCTTTAGCTGTACCCTGCTTTATATAATGTTATATGTTCTTGAAATGTTATATGCAAATCCAATCATATTTTAAATAAACCAGAGGATTGTTTTATTGGCAGAGAGCTCTTTTGTAAAGAGAATAATTCTTTTGTAGAAATAGCCTGGTAAGGCAGAAAGCATGAGATTTGTAGTCAGACCAACTTAGCGTTAAATCCTGCTTACTTAACCAGCTTTTTTTACTATGGGCAATTGACTCGAACTCTCTGAGCCTCTATTTCCTCATCTATAAATGAGGATGAAAATAGTATCTATTGAGTTACTATGCAAAGATGCCACAGATGAATGAAGAAATAATGTGGATGTAAAGTGGTTAGTACTGTTAGCAACCCCTGATATTGATAATGATGGTTCTTTTTTTTCCCCTTTATTTATTTGAGAGAGAGAGAAAGAGCAGGGGGAGGAGTGGAGGGAGAGGGAGAAGGAGAGAAGCAGACTGCCTGCTGTGTGCAGAGCCCAGCTGGAGTCTGGATCCCACGACCCCTGAGATCATGACCTAAGCTGAAATCAAGAGCTGGAACCTCAACCATCTGAGCCATCCAGGGGCCCCAGTGATGATAATTTTTTTTTTTAAGATTTTTAAAATTTATTTGACAGAGGGCGCACAAGCAGGGGGAACAGCAGAGGCAGAGAGAGAAGCCGGCTCCCCACTGATCAGATGGCCTGATGGCGGGGCTCGATCCCAGGACCCTGGGATTATGACCTGAGCCTAAGCCAGACGCTTAACCGACTGAGCCACCCAGGCACCCCATTTCCTTTTTTTAAAACCACTTTTACATCTTGGTCTTCTTTCTAGTTGGATTCCACAATCATAGTGTTTTTTTTCCTAGTAAAGGTTTATTTTCTCCCTAGGAGTACTTCTTTGATTCCCGAGTATTAACAGATGGAGAACTGGCTCCCAATGATCGATGTTGTCGTGTGTGTGGAAAAATAGGCCACTACATGAAAGACTGCCCTAAAAGGAGAAGGTTGGCAAATGATTATATATCAACATTACAGGGAAAATAAATGTGAGGCCAATTGTAGCTATAACTGTTCATACATGTTTAAGAAGGTTTAGGCTTTAAATTTGACATTAGGTAAAATGTATATTGGAGTGGAATTTTGTTAATAGACTGAGATTTTTTTGTGGCACACTGGTATCTCATTCATTTGTTCACTTATTCATTCAGTTTTTTTTTGTTTTTTTAATTGAAGAAGCATTTATTGACACCTACTCTACTGGGAACTGTGCCAGGAGCCAAGAAAAAAAATGACCAAGTCATGGGGTTCTTGCTGAGTACCTCATAGTCCTGCAAATCAGTAATTAAAATATAATTGAGGCATACCTATATATATATATATATATATATATATATAATATATACCTTGAGGAATATACATCGTCCACACCCCTCAAAATATATTTATGAAATAAACTTTATTGTATTTTATATAGTCTCTTTAATAGGCCAGGAAAATCCTTTTTTTTAGTTATTAAGCCTTGCCTAATATGAAGAGCTTAGAACTTTTCAGACAGATCTAACTCCTAGGTTCCATCAGTGCTATATACTGACTTAAATTTAGAGAAGACACTTGGTCTAAGCATCAGCTTCTCCCTCTGTAGAATGGAGATAATAAATACCAACCTCTAAGGATTGTTATAAGATTAAAATATTCAATGTTAAAATTTTTTTCTAATTTGATATTGTATTATAAAACTACTGGAATACCCAGTTTCTGCCATATGAGTAGGTGTACTCTAAATGTGAGTTCCCTTGCCTTAAAAAAAGTGCATGATACAATGGGCATGTTAATCCCTTTATTGTGAGACTTTTGTATAGTTTAGTTTGTTCTCTGATTCATTCAGTTTACAAGTCCCTAGCCCCACATTATTGGTATCAGCAGTTTACTGTTTAGACTAAAGAAGAAAGACAGTGAAGAAGAGAAGGATGGGAATGAAGAGGAGAAAGATTCCCGAGACCTTGTTGACCCCCGAGACCTCCACGACACTCGAGAGTTTAGAGACCCCAGAGACCTCAGATGCTTTATATGTGGAGATGCAGGACATGTACGAAGGGAGTGCCCAGAGGTCAAGCTGGCCCGTCAGAGGAATAGCAGTGTGGCAGGTAAATAGAAAAGGCCAAAAACAGTTTTTGGTAGAAATAAGGTCATTTGTGTTGATGTCATTCTAAGGGCTCTGATTACTCTCTATTCCAAACTTAGCAATATGATTTTGGACCTTATAATTTCTAGAAAATTTAGATAGTCTTTTATTTTGAACAGTACTCATGTTCATAATAGGTCTTAGTCTGTTGTATTCAGTAAACTCCCTTTAAGTATTCTTCGGATTTGAGTTACCTTCTTTATTCTTTCACTATCAAAAGATAATAAAAGTTAATTTTTTTTTTCTGGAAACATATACAGGAGAAATTATATCTCTTCCCATTCCTCTTATGTGAGAGGGAGATCTGTAATTTTAAGAATTAGAAACCCAAATGACAGTTTAATGAAAGAAAAATTAGAGTATTTTAGAAGTGATGATTTCCAGTTACTCAGATTCTTGTTGCAGAAGGTATTTTCTTAAATATGTCGTCTCCTTTAGAAAGGAGTAATTGTCTTTTTGTTCTTGTTTCTACCACCAGTATATTTTTTTAGTGATTTGCAAGATTGAGAAATAGCTTTAAAAAAATTAGTTGTTACAAGTCCTTCACAAACATAATAAAAAGTCCCAAGTTTATACAATCTCAGAGGGATTTGAGACTCTTTAACAGAGGAAGGGAGTTATTGATTGTCATTTCTCTGTTGTTTATCTATTGATTTTCTTTCTGATGTCTTCTCTTAGCAGCCCAGCTGGTCCGCAACCTTGTAAATGCCCAGCAGGTGGCTGGTTCAGCCCAGCAACAGGGTGATCAGTCCATAAGGACTAGACAGTCCTCAGAATGTGTAAGTACTCTGCCTGCAAATGGATTAGTTTTGGTAGAAAGATAGATTGGATTGATCTTTTAGACTGGCAAATATAGTCATCCAGATAACACAGTGCTTTGTAGAGGTGTTCCTGCTAGGCACATGAGATGGAATGAGCATTACCTTTGGAGTAGTGCAGATCTGGGTTTTTATCTGTGGGGAAGCTACTTAACTTCATTGAGCCTGCCTTCTTATTTGTAAAATAAGATAACTATCTAATGTATTTGTTGATTGGTTAAAATAAGGTAATTGAGGTTTCAGGCTTTCCCTAGTGGCAGATTATCAGCAACATTTATAAAAATAGACACAAAAATTGGAGATGTGTTAGGGGTTTAATATGTTAGGGCAATACATGCATGGCATTGAACTTGCTTGAAGCTTTTATGTGTCTTCTCATAGCTGATATGAATACCTAGTGACATACATCCTGTGAAAGAAGAGTATTAAATTGGATTTCAGATTCACAAGTTTCATATTAACTTTGCTGAGTTGCTCTTAATCTTTGTGTAAATCTGTATTCACTTTGCACTTCTTAAATTAATTAATTCAGTACTAATTGAATGCTTTCTTACTCTAAACCTGATACTGTGCTTTGGTGCTTCACACTTAGTCCTTCGGGTGGCCATGCGAAGTGGTAGGTATTAGTATGATCAAGTTTTACAAATTGGGAAGCTGAGAATAAGAGAAATTAAAAGATTCAAACCCAGGTCTAGGTAGCTTCAAAGCTGTTAACTATTAAACATGCTGAATTTGGTATGATCTGTGTTTTAGAAAAAATTCTTACAGCATTTGAAGATCAATATAGGGAGAGTCTTGGAACAACATTTAGGAGCCCACTAACCCCACCTGTAATATTTGTATACATACTATGGGCCTGACATCTTCATAAATGTTATATAACAATAATAATAGCTAACACTGTTGATTGCTGTATGCCATATATATCTTTTTTCCTGTTTCTTATAATAAAATATTGAAAAAGTAGAGAAAATAATAAACATCCATGTAGTACCACCATACTTTAACAGTTCTTAACATTGTGTTACCTTTATTAAAAAATTACCCATAGTCAATAATCCCTATGCATTCCTCTTGGATGCTGTTCCCATCTTAAAACCTTCCTACCATCCCTTCCTAGCTACTAAAATGTATCTACTGTCCTGAATTTGGTATTTATATTTTCCACATGTATTGCCTAGTTAATCTACACAAAAACCTATGAGATAGATTCTGCTTATTATTTATACATTACAGGTGAAGAAACTGAGATTTAAGTTTCTTACCTGAGCCCAGCACATACTTGGAAGTAGAACTTGAACCCTCAGGCCCTGTCTCCAAAACCTATGCTCTAACCACTTTCCTCTGCTGCTTCTAACTTTTACCCTTTGCTTTAGCACTCACTTTTCTCTTACCTGAGATTTGGGTCAGAGTCTGTCTAATGGACATTGTTGTTCTGATGCCTCACAAAGCACTTTAACCTCAACATGTCTAGAATTTAACATACTTCTCTCCAAATTCCTAGACTTGCTTCTTCTTGCTCCTGTGTTCTCCATCTCATTGAATGATCCTACTCTCTAGTTTCCAGAACTACTCCCTTTCCCTCAACCCCCACATCTAAATCAGTCACCAACTCCTGTTATTTCTACCTGTAAAAATAGCTCACTTCTGTTTGCTTCTCTGTCCCTATATTGTATTTCCCTCGCCTAGGTTACCATCATCTCAGGGCTAGCCTTTTAATCATTCTCATTAGTCTTTTTGCCCCCCTGCCCCCCCCAACCCCCGTGTTCTCTATTTCATTCCCATTAAGCCAGAATAATTTTTCTAAAATACAGATTGATCATGTTCCTGACCAGTTTGAAACCCTTCAGTGGTTTCCCGGTGCCCTCAGGATAAAGTCTTAACTACAAGGTCTATGGGACCCTTCATTATCTTGTCCCCTTTGGTTCTTCAGCCTCATATCTGCTATTCCCCTCTGCCCTTATACTCTAGTAATAATAAGCTGCTTTCAGAATCCAGTTACTCAAGTCAGGTGTTCATGAGCCTGTAGACCTTCAGTCATGTTGTTCCCTTTGCATGAAACACTCCTCCCCTTCCTTTGTCCCTTCCCTCTTTTATCAGACTGATTGCTGTTTACCCTTGTGTCTCAACTTAAAGGTCACTTCTCTGGGATGCTGTCCTTGATTTCCACTTTCATTCGTCTTATCTTTTTCTCCTCCCAAAGTACATTGAGGTATTCCTGCTCTGTCTGGGATTTCCTTATACACTATACATCATACATTCTTTATCAGAGTAATTGTTGTATTTGATTGTAATTGCTTATGTAATCTCTTCATCTGCTCTTTCTCCTTTCCCCCATAAACTTTAAGTTCCACAAGGGCATACATGTTAGTATTGTATTTTTAATACCTAGAACAATGCCCAGACATAACTGACACTCAGTAACTTGTTGAGGGACTGAATCAAAGTGGCTGTGAGATATTTAGATATAAGTGTCTAGTTACAGTTGGAATATGAGTTCTGCATGATGGGAATGACGTCTGGGCTCTTTCTTCTTTGGACAGTAAAAAGGTTTATAGGGTAATATATATGTCAGAGAGGGTTTGAGGGTCTCAGAGAAAATTTTATTTTCATGTAAAATGAGGCTCTTACTTCATAGAGTTGTGTTTATAATGTCCTAATAAAATAACTCCATAATTTTGTATTTAGATAATCTCTGCTTTTATAACATTAACATGTTTTTAAATTAATTTTAAAATGTTATCTTTTTCTCTTTGCAGTCTGATTCACCATCTTATTCTCCTCAGCCCCAGCCGTTTCCACAGAACTCTTCCCAATCAGCTGCCATTACTCAGTCTCCATCCCAGCCAGGATCCCAACCCAAACTTGGCCCACCTCAGCAGGGAGCCCAGCCCCCCCATCAGGTCCAGATGCCTGTGTATAACTTTCCCCAGTCACCACCAGCTCAGTATTCTCCCATGCACAATATGGGATTGTTGCCAATGCACCCTCTCCAGATCCCTGCCCCATCCTGGCCTATCCACGGTCCAGTGATCCACTCTGCACCAGGCAGTGCCCCCAGCAATATTGGCCTGAACGATCCCAGCATCATCTTTGCGCAGCCTGCTGCCAGACCTGTGGCGATCCCTAACTCCTCTCATGATGGACACTGGCCTCGTACTGTGGCTCCAAATTCCCTGGTGAACAATGGTACAGTGGGGAATTCGGGTAACCCTTCCTTTTCTTCTTTTGCATCTGTCTGTAGAAATGGGTGATTGGTATTATTGGTTGAACTTGGGGAAAGAAATATGAGGAAAATAATGGCAAGCAATATTTATGAGGGGCAGTATAGGATTAGATAAAGAGTATGGGCTGTGGATTCACACTGTCTGGATTTGAATCCTAGCCCTGCCATTTATTATGTGGCATTAGGCAGTTGCTCAGTCTTTTTGTGCATTGGTTTCATCCTTAAAATAGGGATATTAATAGCATCTAAGGCACAGGGATGTTGTGAATATTAAATGAGGTAATAAACATAAATGTTACTTTAAATTTTCACTGCAGTCCAGCTCGGTGTAGGGTATTATTAAAACTAATTTTATAGTTGAGGAAATTGCAGGGTTAAGTAACTTAATTATCACGCTTTCATAATTAATCATAGTAGATCGAAGATTTTAAACCAATTTCTTTCTTCAAAACCTGTGCTCTTTGCCCTAGACTCTTACTATCTCCCAGTAAGGAGCAATACTTTAAAAAGATATTAGTAACATTTTGTAGCATTAAAAAATTCTAGTTTTTTCCTGATTTATAGAAATACATTTTCATTTTAGAACATACAAATAATAAAATATAATACATATTCTCAATTCCTAGACATAACTCCCACGTAATATTTAGGTGTCTTATGATCCAGTCATTTAAAAAATATTTGCATAATTAAAATATTTGATAAACCATAAATCTTGTTTTATATCCAGCTTTTTAGTTGATAATTTTTTAAAAGATTATTTATTTTAGAGAGAGAGAAAGTGCACAAGTAGGAGGGGCTGAGGGAGAGGGAGAGAGAATCTCAAGCAGATCCACACTGAGCGTGGAGCCTGACATGGGGCTCGATCTCATGACTCTTAGATCACAACCTGAGCCAAAACCATGAGTCAGACGCCCAACCAGGTGCCCCAATAATATTTTTATTTTAAAAACTCCATTATTGAAAATTTGAAATGTATACAAAAGAGAGAGTAGAGTATGATGAACCTATCCCCCATTACCCAGCTTTTAACAGTTACCAGTATTTGCTGGTCCTTGGCTCCTTTACTACTTTTATTTTTTGTTTTTTTAAAGATTTATTTATTTATTTTAGGGGTTTAGAGGCAGAGGGAGAGGGAGAGAATCTCAAGCACACTCCCTGCTGAGCATAGAGCCTAACATGCGTCTTTATCCCACAACCTCAAGATCATGACCTGAGCCGAAGTCAGGAGTTGGATGCTTAACTGGCTGAGCCACTCAAGGCGACCCACTCCTTTTCCTCATTTAAAAAAAACTTTTGGGGGTGCCTGGGTGGCTCAGATGGTTAAGCGTCTGCCTTTGGCTCGGGTCATGATCACAGGGTCCTGGGATTGAGCCCCGCGTCAGGCTCCTTGCTCAGTGGGGAGCCTGCTTCTCTCTCTCCCTCTGCCATTCCCTCCACTTGTGCTCTCTGGCTCTATCTCTCTGTCAAATAAATAAATAAAATCTTTAAAAAAAAAAGCTTTTGGCTTTAGTATTTAATCAAATGTCAGGCATTGCATCAAATTTCTGTATAAATTTGTTTCTATTTCTTAAAAAAAAAAAAAACACACACACACATAAGACTGTTCCCATACCCAGTATCCTCTAATGCCCAGTCCTTGTTCATTTTTACCTATTTTTCTAAAATTATCTTTTTTTGAATCAGAATTCAAACAAAGCCCCATATGTTATATGCTCCCATATAAACTGTTTATTAAACTGTAGAACTCCTACATTCTAGTGTTGGCTGAATTTTATTTTTGTGACATTGTTTGAAATGTACCTCAATGCCCATATTTCCTGTAAATTGGTAGGTAGGTCCAGAGTCTGGATTAGATTCAGGTTATTTTTTTTAGTAAGAATTTTACTTTTTCGTTGGTGCTGTATGGTTCCTGTTCCCTTATTTCAAAAAGAACTTTCTGTTATCTTTTAGTGATCTAAGATTGATCAATGAGTTGGATATCCATTATAAAGTTCCTCATTAATTTTTATATAATAATTGTAGCTGTTGATAATTATTGCTGATAACCATTAGTTCATTAAGGGTTGTAAAATGATTTTCTATTCACTATTTGTGATTCTTCTATAAAGAACTTTTCCTTATTAACTACTTGATTATTTTGAAATATAGTATGTATAGGAAAAGTAGACTGAGCTTGACTCTTTTCCCTTTATCAATTTTCAAAAGAATTGTAGTACTTTTTGGGCACCTGGGTGGCTCAGTTGGTTAAGCGACTGCCTTCGGCTCAGGTCATGATCCTGGAGTCCCGGGATCGAGTCCTGCATCGGGCTCCCTGCTCAGCAGGGAGTCTGCTTCTCCCTCTGACCCTCTTCCCTCTCGTGCTATCTCTCATTCTCTCTCTCTCAAATAAATAAATAAAATCTTTAAAAAACAAAAAAGAATTTTAGTACTTTTTAAACAAAAATAGGCTATTGCTTTAGAGCACCATGATGGAGGAGGTATCTCTGAACTCTTCTGATTACAGATAATATATTGTGCTGAGCAGAAATGCCAGAATGTGGGAACTCATTTAGATTTCCAAGGTCAAAGGATATATGGCATACATGGCTATTCTAACCTGATCTCTGCTTCTGTCATTCAACAAATGTTTATTGTATATATGCCATGACATGTACCATGATCGTAAGTTACTGAGTTATATAACCATGAACACAGACCCAGTGTCTTGCCCTTTGCTATAGTGGCTCAGTTTTAGTCCTTCCTGTACCCACCACTAGTTGATCTCTTTCAGCCTTAATGAACTAATTAATATCCCACATACCATACTGTCTCTTATCCCTGTTTACTTAATTTGTTCATCTTAATGGAAAGTCCTCTCCCTTGTATCTCTCTTGCCTACTCTCACCTCCTTTTGCTTTGCTCCAAAACTTGGCTAACTCACCCCCCCATTTTTAAATTTAGCTCACTTTTTGCAGGATGCCCTTAACTCTTACTGATTCTGTCCTCCAGTTGTGTTAGCAATCCTTTCTCTCCTCGTTTGTATTACGAAAATATTTGTTTGTGAAAAATGGCCAAGGGAGAGTGGAATATATTCTAAGAAATACCCTTTTATGTCAAACATCATTTCTCAATTGATCTGGACCTCAATATGTATACCCAGTCTCATTTAAAGAAAAAAATATACCCTGTAGTATAGCTTCAGCTGTTAGTTGTAACTTGATTTTATGAACTTTCAGTGAACCAGCTGCTTTGTTTTTCTGTTTACCTCCTGAGAAAACTAGCTTGTTAAGAATGTGGCCAGGATGGGTTTTAAGTTTTCTTGCTGTGTACTCCTCCCTATCTGGTACCTCCTAATTTGCATTCCTACTAGGAAGTTTAGTGAATGAGGACAGTGTCTTTCAGATTATTTCCTGCCACATATGATCCTGAATGAGAAAAGCAACTAAAAATGATCCAGAGGATTTAGTAAATACTTTGAAAAGATGTAATTGGAAGGGCGCCTGGGTGGCTCAGTTGTAAAGCGTCTGCCTTCGGCTCAGGTCATGATCTCAGGGTCCTGGGATCAAGCCCGGCATCGGGCTCCCTGCTCGGTGGGAAGCCTGCCTCTCCCTCTCCTACTCCCCCTGCTTGTGCTCCTGCTCTCTCTCTCTCTCTCTCTCTCTCTCTCTGTCAAATCAATCAATCAATCTTAAAAAAAAAAGATGTACTTTGAAAGATGTACTTACAGATACATCTTTTTTTTTCAAATTTCCCATTTTTTTTATTATGTTAATCACCATACATTACATCATTAGTTTTTGATGTAGTGTTCCATGATTACAGATACATCTTAAAGGGAAGTAGATTGTGGGGTGGTTTGCCATAGAAAGAATAGCACTCATTTTTTTTGAGTTCCTACTTACATACCAGAACTTGTGTAAACCACATTACTTTTTATTATCTAATTTAATCCTCACAGTAGCCTTAGGTACATAATTGAATCTTAGTAATTTTTGAAACTGGGATTTGAATATCAACCTGGTTGGCTCCAAAGCCCAAGTTCTCAACCATTACACCAAGTGCTTTAGCTTCTAATAGAATCACCTTCGAGGCCGTGATATAGTTGTTTCTAAGATAGTTGGCATTGTCTTTAGGATAAAATATAAGTTCCTTAATGATGTACTATAGTTCTTTGAAATGTAAATCCTACCTTACCTGTCCAGACTTTTTCTTATCACTACCTACCTTATTCCTTTATCTGTATCGCTGATTGTTTGCAGCTTCCCAGACTTGCTGTGCTTTCCTGTTTCTGGCTGTTGAACCATGCTCTTCCTTCTGTCTAAAATGTGCCTTCTTTGCCCCATTTTGCCTAACTTGTTCCTTGTGCTTTAAAA
Organism: Zalophus californianus; assembly: GCF_009762305.2. NCBI lineage: Eukaryota > Metazoa > Chordata > Mammalia > Carnivora > Otariidae > Zalophus > Zalophus californianus. The sequence goes on along the minus strand of NC_045598.1, from coordinate 41,923,428 downwards.
TTTAGTTTAGTTAATCATCTTAGAAAAACCATCTCTATCCTTGAATCAAATGTGTTAGCCCCTTCTTTAGAACACCTTCCACCTGTCTGTTATAGCAGTGACTACATATTATTGTATGTCGTCTTCTTGTATGTCTCTTTTATGAATAATTTGAGCACATTTACAGTGTTTGAGTCTTTAAAAAATTTGGTATCCTCTGCATTTAGCATTGTTCTTGTTCAGTGGTAGGTACTCAATAAATTTTTGTGGAATGAAGGAAATTTAAATGAACAAACTGATGTTTTAAAGTATGTCTTTCCTGTCTTGTTGAAATGCAGAGCCAGGCTTTCCAGGACTAAATCCTCCAATTCCTTGGGAACATGCACCACGTCCCCATTTCCCTCTTGTCCCAGCTTCGTGGCCTTATGGTTTGCATCAAAACTTCATGCATCAGGGAAATGCCAGATTTCAGCCCAACAAACCGTTCTATACTCAAGGTACCGTTGCTTACAAATTCATTAACCGGCTGGGTGGGTTTAGTTCTGGGACAAGGAAGCTATGTGAAGGCCAGGAACAAGGAGCAAAATTTTATGCATTCGATAAACATTTATTGAGAGAGCATACTGTGTGTCACACTGTGCTAGGTGCTTGTTGTTCAAGCAAGAATTAAGTAAAACCTGTATACCTAATGCACATTTTATTAGGAGAGCCAGACATGTAAAATAAACAAGGATAGGAGCTTAGAGGGAATCAGTTAATGTTATCCTAGCAGAGATATAATAGGAGATAGGGACACCAAGGATCAAGTCACACAAGGTTTTGACATTTGAACTAGATTGTGAAAGAGATACAGGATTTTTTTTCCCCTAGAGATTTTTTAGAGATTACAGGTGAAGAGAGTTCTTAGCTGAGGGAATAATATATGCAAAGTCAATGATATTTGTCTGGCATAATGAGAAAAAAGGAGAAAATAATAGGGCTAGAGTATAAAGTAAATGGGAAAGATGTGTAGGTGATGAGGTTAAAGAAGGTAGGCTGAGACCATATTATGAAGAAGTTTTTGGGACTAGTTTAGTAAATAGTGGGGATCTAATAGAAGTTTTTGAATTGAGTAGTGACATAGCCAAATTCGTTTTGTTGAACTAAGACTTGAATGACATTAGAATTCATTATATTTTGTTGGTGCTGATGTACCAATAATGGCTTTGATCTAAGTAATGAATATTACAAACTAAGGAATACTTGGAGCATTTTATCTAGCCTGCTTGCCTCAAAGGTATTTTAGTTCTAATAGGGAAAGTCTGAGTCTGGCCCTCAGCTCTTAGTTAACCTAGGAATTAAAAAACTAGAGTCAAAGTTATTACACTTAAACTAGGAGTTCAAGAAATTAAAGAAAGGCACTCAGTAAATGTGACTGAATGAAATAACTTTAAGGGGAAATCCCTGGTACAGATTTCAGACTTGATTCCATTTAAGCGTTCCTAAATTCTCCCATGTACTGCTGGGACATCCCTGTACTATAGAGTGGCAGAACATTGAGTATGGTGGGCTTATTCTTCTGAGTAAAGAACTGGGGTTGAGGAAAGTTACTTTTGGTCATACAAACCCTTTTAGGGCTCGGTGGGGTTGTGGGCGGAGTCAGAAGCTCTTCCCTGGTGAACTTGTTCCCCTTGTTTCCTCCCCTTCACTTCTCTTCTCTTTCACACACCCACATTTCCCTTCTGTCCTCCTCCTTCCCCTGCTAAATGTGTTTGACATGCTTTATCTCCTCTTTACTATATAAATAGAAAAAAAGAACTAGCTACAAGTTAAATTCTAAGGGTTGTCAGATAAATAGGCACAAGCCTTTCAGTTTCCTGTCTGTGTTGTGTCCAACAGACAGATGTGCCACCCGTCGGTGTAGAGAGCGTTGTCCCCACCCACCAAGAGGAAACGTGTCGGAGTAATGCGAGTCCATTTTCTTTCAGCTGGTCTACCGATGCACAGCAACCAGCCAATCCTGCTGTCTCAAGGGTATCCGTACCTCAATGTCAGTTACATTCAGCAGAAAAAGTGACATTTAATGGAAAGCAAAACAAATCAGGTCCTGATTTAAAATTTTAACACGTTTAGATAGCTTATTTAAATTCTAAGACTGTTTTTAAAGACTGTATTATTTGTATATAAATATGAACTATAGTTTTTACTAGTATCACCAAATTGAGTGATACAAATTTCATCTATTTTATTACCCTATTTTTAAGGGAATTTTATGTTTTGTTTAATCTTGATGAATTGTATAAAGAGAGAATTTAAAAATTACATTCTTTATTTTCTATTAGCTGTATTCATACTTTGGTTGCTTCAGACTTTATATATATTGTTCTTAAGAATTAGGAAAAACTTTCATGTGTTTTAAATTTGTCACTTCTATTCTTTACAGAACCTTGTAGTGCCAAAAACTTTTTAAAAGGTAAAAAAAAAAAATAAAACTACAACGTCAAGATTCAGAATTTTTTTCTTTTACATTCTTGTATATTGAAAATACTCAAACTTGAACAGAACGTTGTTTTTGTCTGTATTTGAAGTAATTCTATTTTAAGTTAATAAATCTTTTTGACAAGAGTCAAATTTGGTTAATTCATATGGTTGTTAGATCATGGAAATATAATGTAACAATTAGGACATTTGTTTTACTCTCCATGAATAGAGTGTTCTTTTTTTTTTTTTTTTAAGATTTTATTTATTTATTTGGCAGAGAGCGAGAGAGGGAACACAAACAGGGGGAATGGGAGAGGGAGAAGCAGGCTTCTTGCCGAGCAGGGAGCCCGATGCGGAGCTTGATCCCAGAATCCCAGGATCATGACCTGAGCCAAAGGCAGACGCTCAACCAACTGAGCCACCCAGGTGCCCCTCCATGAATAGAGTATTCTAAATTACAGACTTAGTTTTAGAGATCAAGGATCTTGTTTTTGTCTTTTATTTTACTGGATCTTCACAATACCCAGTGAAGTTGACAGAAACATATGCTATCGCCATTCTATCATTGAGAAAACTGAGGTGCAAAACAATAAAGTGAAATCCAAGGTAGCACACTTTTATGTTGGAAAGAGAAACAGATCTTTCAAAGGAGAGTTTTTAAACGCTGAGACTGATACTGGCAATTAGAGTGGCGGGAAGATATTAATTTACTGAGGTACCAGTATATGCCAGGCTATCCATTTTGAATTTTTTTACTACCCAGAATGCACACTTGCCAGGATGGTTTTTTACCAATAATCACTGATTATAGTTGAAATTAAAACTTGTGTTGTTGGTGGTATTTTGGTACATTGAGGTTGAGGTCATTTTGTCTAAAATCCCCAGTTATTTGCCAGGGATTTTGGACTAAATGATCCTATAGATTTGGAAATCTGCAGAGTAAGTAAATACAAATGTATTTTAAGGACAGTGTATTATCTTTGTTCTGCTTTCTCAGATATGCATTACTTAAATAGGAGACTACCTGGGCTTTTGCCATATTTTCCAGCTTGGAAGATGCTTGAAATCTATTGCGGGAGGTTGAGGGCTTTCCTGCCATATTTGCAGTCCTGAAAAGGTATTTATTAAATGTTAAGATCAGGTGTATTTACTGTTAGTTTTTCATATTAAAACTTCATTATTTCTCAGAATCCTACTAAATGATGGAGTTCACTCATTTGTTTTGTTAATGAGATAGCTGGCCCACTATATTTTCGTGTTAAAATATAGGCATACCTCGGAAGTCTTGCAGGTTAGGTCCTAGATCACTGCAATAAAGTGAGTCAAACACCTATTTTGATTTTCCCAGTGCATACTGAATTCATGTTTATACTGTAGTTGATTAAGTGTGCAAGAATGTACATCTTAATTAAAACATTACTTTTATTGCTAAAAAGCTAACCATCAGCTGAGCTTCAGTGAGTTGTAGTCTTTTTGCTGTGGAGGGTCTTGATGTAGATGAGTGCTGACTGATTAGGGTGGTGGTTGCTGAAGGTTGGGGTGGTTGTGGCAATTTCTTAAAATAAGACACTGAAGTTTGCCACATTGACTTTTCCTTTCACTTGAACACTTAGGGCCATTATAGGGTCATAAAGTAGCCTAATTTCAGTATTGTGTCTCAGGGAATAGGGAAGTCCAAGGAGAGGGAGACAGGGGAATGGCCAGTCAGTAGAGCAATCAGAACACACACATTTATTAAGTTTGCTGTCTTACATGGGCATGGTTTGTGGCCCCCCAAACCACGGCATGGATCACCGTGACAAATATAAAGTTTGAAATACTGCGAGAATTATCAAAATGTGATAGAGACACAAAGTTGTCAAATGCCATTAGACAAAAGGTACCCATATACTTGCTCGATGCAGGGTTGCCATAAACCTTCAATTTATTAAAAAAAACAAACCAAAACTCATTATCTGTGAAGGTGCAATAAAGTGAAGTGCAGGAGAACAAGGAATCCTGGTATGACTTTGAGCATTCAGGATTTTTTTTTTTTAAGTTAAGTGTTCATATATTTAGTCTTAGAGAACAGATGATGAGGTGTACAGGATGTTCATTTTACTCTTTTGTCTATATTTGAAATTTTTATTGGAAAAAAACCTCCAACAAGAGACTGCCCCCAGCTCAGCCTTACTTTCTAAAGGAAGGCATTTTACCACCTGGCAAAAGGTACTTTTGGGGCAAAAGTAACCTAGGTTTTAATTATATGACAGTGTTCTACATAGTAACTTACAGCATCTCACTTGTCCCTCCTTCAGCAATTACCTGTGCTCAATAAATGGCAAAACTGTACCAAGTGGAAAAACAGAATACTGTTAGTCTGTAATTTATACAGTAGTATCTCAGTTTTAGAAGTTTGCAAATTTCTCATAGAAGTTGTAAACTTAAAAGTTTTTGATTGTGAATTCATATTCATTGTAGTGATTGAAGTGCCCAAATTATCAATTTTAGAGTATACACACCACACTTAAGATCATATTGTTTTGAAATGTTTTGTATAATGTTTAATGACATGGAGAGATTAATATTTTCATTGTCATTAAAGATTATTCAAAAGTATGAATATTAATGTACCATTGGGACATTTCTGCTTTTTTCCTCCTATATAAAAAATATGTAAAGTGATGGGATAAAGCTATTTTTGTGTATATAACTCTAGTATGGTGAATTTATATATTTATATTCATATATGGGATTATTAGGTTAAAGGATAAAAGTTCTAAGGTTCTTGCTATATATTATTAAATTGCCCTCCAGGAAAGTGGTCCCAACAAACAATATATAAAATGTGTTGGTAAGCTTATAAAATAGCTTTAAAGTCCAAACAATTCATTTTTTCCCCTTGTAAAGGATAATTTAAATGTGTTTAAGAAAGGAACATTACATTAAAGAACAAAGTATAAAAACCACCCAAAAGTCCATCAACCAGAAATAAATACTATTAAGAGCTGATGAACTTCATTCATTCTACTTCTTTTTTTTTATTTAAGTAATCTTTACACCCAACATGGGATTCAAACTCATGACTGAGATCAAGAGCCATATGCTCTTCCAACTGAGCCAGCCAGGCGTCTCTCTCCACCCCCAGCTATCTTTCTCAAACATACACATACATATAAAGAGTTTTACAAAAGTGGGCTCATATTCTGTATTTACTAAATATAGCAAATTAATTGTACTTGGATCTAACAAAAAAAATGTGAAAGAAACGCTCAACTTTAAAAAAAGTTTTTTCTATGGTAGTTCTAAAAGATTCCTCTTAAAATTAAGGACAATTACAGTAAACATTAAAGAGGCTAGAGTTATTTTTTCCTAGTTCTCATGTATGTTTTAATTAGAAACCATGTATGACTCCTGTTATGAAAAATGAAAGCACACTTAACAGGTCCTCTACTTCTTGGTTATATAATTTCTTACATAGACAATGTTCACATATAAGTTGAGCCCTAAAATTATTTCCCGTTATTTAGTCTTTAAAATGTTTGGTACCACTCCTTTTACTGCTTTTTTCGAAGTCCTTAATTTGATTTCTTGTTGGATGAGCTTCATTATTAGGCAGTTTTTCCCCAAGCGAATAGAATGCCTATTCTCTTTACATTTTAAACAGCTTTGCCTAGGTGTGAAATTCCCATCACTATTTTCCGCAGACCTCTAGAGCCTTTTGCTTCATTATGAAGTTTGCTATGAGACCAGCCTGATTTCCCCCCCCCATTATATAGGACTTGATTTCTCTTAGATGTCCCTATAATCCTTAATGTCAAATTCATTAGGATATTTGACTGCTCTTTATTATTTCAAGAAAATTTTCTTGTATCTGGACATTTAATGTACCCAATTCATCAGGAATGTGAATTATGCATATGTAGGATTTCAATTGTTTTATTACTTTTGTAGCTTTTAAGTTTATTTTCCATTTTTATTTCCTCCAGCCTATTTTCTCTATGCTTTATTTTATACTCTATAAGGCTTTTATTTTTCAAATCATTTTCTACTAAGCTTATTTCCCATCTCTTACCTTTTAATACCATCTTTGAACTTGTATACTTTGCCTTTTTTTTTTTTTAAGATTTTTATTTATTTGACAGAGAGAACATAACTGGGGAGCGGTAGAGGGAGAAGCAGGCTTCCCGCCTAGTAGAGAGCCCAATGTGGGGCTCGATGTTAGGACCCTGGGATCATGACCTGAGCTGAAGGCAGACGCTTAACAACTGAGCCACCCAGGCGCCCCTGATCATTCTTTTCTGACTAATGCTTATTGAACCTTAGGTCATACATAGGTGAATCTATATAATGGAAATAACAGAAAGGGGCTAGGGGAATGAGCTTTAAATGTAAAAGTTGGGTTGTTGGGGCGCCTGGGTGGCTCAGTCAGTTAAGCGTCTGCCTTTGGCTCAGGTCGTGATCCCAGGGTCTTGGGATCAAGTCCTACATCTGGCTCTCTGCTCAGCGGGGAGTCTGCTTCTCCCACTCCCTTTCATCTCTCTCTCTTTCGCTCCCTCTCAAATGAATAAAACCTTAAAAAAAAAAAAGGTTGGGTTGTTTTACTGGAAGACTTTCGCCAAATTAATTGTGGGTAGTGAAATAAATTTAGTGGTTTACACCCAATATTAAAAACATACTAAAAAAAATACAGGAAACATTTTGCATAAGGAATATTTTTTTTCCTGAAATTTGTTTCAACAGTTACAGAATATATGTTACAGAGGTAAAATATAAAATGTTCCTTAATATTGGCTAGTCAGAGTTACAAAGCTACAGTTCTAGGGCCTCGTCTAGTTAGGCTAGCACATAGATGACAGAAATCGCCCTCAGCAAGTTTGTCCTTAAGCTCCATCTCCTCTGCAGTTCTGTAATTTACCACACCAATCTCTAGAGAGATGTTCAACATATCAAACTGAAGAACTCTTAGCTCTTTGAAATAATGAAAGAATAGGAACAATCTGCTTCCTGCTATAAGTTGGCTGTGTTACTAGAAATTTGGTTCAGATTTCACCATATACCTGAATAAGTATGCATTAAGTTGATTGATTGGGGAGGCTTATTTCTGTTATTAAAAGTTGTTGGGGTTTTGGGGGGGCAAGTTTTGAATTTTTGAATCTTACATTTTAAAGTGAATATTTTAACAATAATACTGTGATAACTTGGTCTGCAGGTCATTAAGCCAGAAGACATTTCTTTCCATCTAGATCACTTTGGTAAAGAAATAACTGCTAGGTCTCAATAACAAATGTAAATAGAAGTGCTTATCTTTAATTCTTAAAGGCAGTCCTATATATAGTTGTATAATGGATAACAATAGCTCTTATGGTCAACTTTTATTAACTCAAGTATTATCAGGAATCACTGAAGAATGTGAAATCTCAAATATCCCAAAATGCTTTAAGATTGCAAAAGTCCTTCAGTTCAATAGCAAGCAAAAGAATATTTATCATATGACCAGATATAACTTCCCAAGAAACTGGATTCTATGAGGCAGCTGGTCTCCATAATTCTTGCTGAGTCCAGAGCTGCAGGAAGTCAAATCACTCCCCCTCCCCCATTCCTTTTTTTCACTTTTCCGTTTTTAGAGGAGGAAAGGTAAGTACTGGTAGACTGAACTCTTCTAGCAAAGATCCCAACACCCTCTTGATTATCAGTGCCCATGGACATTCTGCATTTCTTATTTTGCTTCTGAATCTTCAGACCCTTAGCTTCTTCGCCATACTGTCTCCCAACTTTCTGAGTGGTTCATTTCATTTTCAGTTGGTTGATTGCGCTGTTTCCTCTTACCAGTGTTGAGTGTTGCCAATGATTCTGTTGTTGGCTTTTCTTACATAAACACTTCCTGGGTAATCCCATTTAATTCTGCATATTCCACAGTTACCTAAATGTTGTCAGTTCAGGGTTAGATCACTATGTTCAGCTCCAGTTCCTAACAACCTGGGTTTATCTAGTTATACCAGAGCAGCCTCTAATTACACTTTAGGATAAACTGAATGCATCACTTTTTACTACTAACACAACTTTGACCACACGCCCCTCTAAAGCCTGGCCTCTTCCTGCTGTATTTTGTAGCTTTGTGAATTAATGGCACTATTTTCCAGCAATTCAGGTCAGAACCCTGAGTGGTATTAGATACTTTCCTCTTCTTTTCAATCTTGTTGCCCTACTGCTACTGACTATACTTGGATAATGTCAGTGCTTACAAAATAAAGGCTGCGCACCATAACCTAGAATTCAAGGCTCCTGGGGAAGAAGAAATACTCTATAAGAATGTTGTATAAAAGGTATTAAGTTTCATCGTTGAACTGTTCAATGCAATTGGATTAAATGATCCAGAGGAGGAAGTCCTACATTTGAATGCATTCTTTTCTTCTTACAAAGCTGCTGCTAACTCATCAGTTTTCATGCTATTATTACTACATGGACATGTTGGGGGAGGGGGAAAAACAGTTAATAGGTTTTACTGACTTGATAGGTTTTACTGAGCAGCACAGATCTCAGGATTCTCAGAACAGGTACCATCATGGAGCAAAACAAAACTAAACTACAGAAAAATGGAAAATGGGTGTATAAAATTTAATAACAAAAAGGTCAACAGCCAGCCACATCCTGTCCTTGTCAGTCATCCTCTCTACCCTTACAAATTTCAGTACAGTCAAGGTTGGTTGCACAATGGGGTCCAAAGCAGCCCTTGGGAAGCACTATCCCTCAAATGTGGAGTATGACTCAGAGAGATACAAAACAGCACCTCTTTCATTTAAGAAAAAGAAAAGTGGAGAAATTTGGTTAAAAAGAGCTAAAATATTCTCATAGCTGCCTGGGGAGTAGATCTTAATCCTTCCACAGAGATGCCTTCGGATCCACAGGTGGCCATTTGGACTAATACCAAACTGAGTCCATTACTCATTCCCTCTCCGGCTCTTCTTGTGGCTTTTCTTAGATCTGAAATTGTAACACATATAAACCATAATAAATTTAACAGCTGTTCAAGGAGCAAGGCAAGGACTTTTGAGGAAGACGGGGTATGCTGATACTGATGGGGATAGAGAGGACACCCAATATTCATTAAATGTGCTTGGTGTTATGTCTTAGAGCAACACTGGGGTATTACTATCCAAAATTTACCACTGAGGAAATGATCTCTGAGAGGTTGAGTGCACCTGACAGTGTACAGCATATAGCAATGATTTCTAATTAAAGTTTATCAAATGAAAGTGGCTTGTCCAGTGTCACTCAACTTAACCACAGATCTCCTGAGACCAAAGCTGTAATCCTACAAGGAAAAAATAAGGCACCTGGGTGGCTCATGATCCTGGAGTCCCGGGATCGAGTCCCACATCGGGCTCCCTGCTGAGCAGGGAGTCTGTTTCTCCCTCTGACCCTCACCCCTCTCATTCTCTGTCATTCTCTGTCTCTCAAAAATAAATTAAAAAAATTAAAAAAAGGAAAAAACAAAACAGATACCGAATTCTAGTATTTCTCAGGGCAATGGCCCAATTTTGTCCTGTAAAAAAGGAAAATTCCCAAATATCCTCATCAAAACAAAAGTTCAGGTCTACCTTAGTTGTGTGATTGGGACTTTAATCCATACCTTTCCGGAGACTTTGAGTGGCTCCTGTGTCTGTGACTACGGTGATGACCTGGGGAAGAAAAGGCCACTGGATGAATGTTATTCTACCCACCTACTCCTCCACTATCATTTTCACTTCCCCCAATCCCATTCATTGGCGTGATGTTTTTTGGCTTATGCTAGACACACCTCTTAGATCCTGAACCGTGTGTGTGTTTATGGGGGAGTGTCAGAAGAACTGAACCCACCTCATATGCATTCCGGGTTATGGCTAACTTTACAAACATCACATTGAGTATTTACCACTATGTAAAGTCTTATTCCTATAATTTCAGATGACAAAACTGAAGCTCATCCTCCTTTCACCAAAGCTTGTAAGAGAACGTGAAGATGTGAACTCTTAATTTTCATATTCTCATTTCCTTTTCTTTTAAACCATAATATAGCTAGGCTATTGTGCTGGAGTAGGCTAAGCACTTACTACATTTCTTTAAGACCACCAATAGCAAAAGGCCCAAATGCTATACCTGGGGACTTGGAGCGGGATCTGTGCCGTCTGTCTCGAGATCTGCTGCGGTGACGTCTTGGGCTTTTGCTCCGATGCCTTTCTCGGCGAGGGGAGGGGCTGTGGAAATAATTGGTTAGATCCCTTTATCTGACATTGTACTCATCACAACAGCAGCCCCCCCGCCCCCGCCCTCTCCAAAGCCCTATCTTTCATTACAAATCAATCGAAGGCCTACCTCCTCCTTTTAGGAGACCGACTCCGCCTATACAGAAAGAAAAAAGGAAGAACCTTAGTAGATGCACTGCACTTGTAGATTCCAAAAACTGCCCCAGTTCTTCACCCCTTTCTGTTATCCATGATTCTTTGTCCTGTAACCTTTTATTAGCACCCTCCCACTCTTAAGTCTGGGATTGGTCATGTGACCTGCTTTGGTCAATGGCGTATTTGCAGATGTGATACCAACAGATACTGAAAGGAAATTTGATGACTGATTTTGTGTGCTCTGGAATTCTGCCAATGCCCTGAGAACATGCCTAATGCAGCCTAGAATGAGACACACATACACACAGAGAAGAGATGAGTTGCCCCAGTCATCCTCATTAAAAGCCATCCTATACTAGCCAGTAGACAGCTGACCACAAAAAGGTGTGTGAACTTAAACTGCCTATCCAAGCACAACTTAAATCACTGACAGACTAAATAAATGGTTATTGCCACAGAGGTTTTGCGGGTTGTTGTTTTATAGCAGTTGCTACACTGGGCAAACATTCTCCACAATCTGGACTTTTTCCTTCCCTGAAGTCCAAACTCCTATGCTACCATGCTTAACGTCTCCCTGGAAGAGGCCAAAGACTAGGGCCTTACCTTCTGGGAGACCGGCTCCTACTCCTCCTATAGCGCAATGTGGGAGAACGACGGGGCTTGTCCAAGTCTCGGTAGCTTCTCCGGCGGTGATCAGGTGAGGGTACTCTCTCCAACTGGAAAAGAAATGGATAGGTCAGAGAAGAACACAGACTTACAGAGAACCATTTAGGGACAGTATATACACTCCCCTCCTTATCCTGTCCCAAATTCTACCTTCAAGTGACTACAAACACAGTAAATACATAGATAACCCTAAGGACAAAAAGAACTACTAAATAGAAAAAAAATGAACTGTTTCCAATAATCCCACCACTGTTCTAGTGTTGTTGGTACCAGTATTCTGGGACTACATAGTAGTGTAGGGACTCACATAGAAGAGTGAGAGCTAAGTAATTATGCATATCTCCTTATGAAGCTAGATTTCCAATGTGAAAGAGGTAACATTTAAGATCAGTTAAGATTATAAAGTTTACTTTAATCTTTAAAATTTTCCTCTAGGTCTGCCAACTGTAGAGACCTAGAAACACTGACCAAACCATAGCAATGAGCATTTACAGTGCCCAGATTATGGTATCTAAATACCATTTTCCCTATAAATGAAACCAAGGGCTCCCTGGAAAAATGGCTAATTTCAGGTTGGGGGCAGAAGCTTACAAAACATGACCAGAACATATATCAGAAGACAAGGCGTCTGAGACCACGATGATTTCATCAGTCTCATGAGTCAAGTTGGGGGCCCCCCCACTGGCCAGAGGGGACAATTTCAGCATTAACAAGGACTATGATGGTTTAAAACACATCCAATTTGCTTAAATCCATGAGTTTACAATGTTACTAAGGACAAAAGCTCATCACATTGGGAAGATACTATGGAGTCAACTCATTTTAAAAACTGATAAAGAGAAATAAATAATCCAATATTTATCTTTTCTATATCAACTGTACCTATGAAAAACTAAATATTGATTTAGGAGACTTCTCTATAAGCACTGTTATAGGTAACAAATGATGAAAAAACAAAGAATTAGAATATCACCATTTTACAACCCCCTTAATGGGTCTAGGCAGAGATCATCTAGGCACAGTGGCTCCTAATATGACAAAAAGAGACAGCCTGACTTTGCTCACCCTGTGGGGGTACATACACACCAGTACCTATGAAGTAGTGTTGCTCTACTCCAAAGCCTACAAAAACCTCAAATCCAACTGAGCCTCCAGATCCAAGAATTAGTTTACAGAAGATACAAGGGACAATCGAACACGTTAAGTGACCTCACAGGGATACAATCAGAAAAATACAGATTGTAAAAATCTGTGTAGAATAATATGACTTGATTTATAGACCTTGTTTGAATGCTAATTCAAACTATTAAAAAATACAGGACAATTGGGGAAATGTGAATACTGAATATTTTTTTCGAGTTTTATTTAAATTCTAGTTAACATAATTTTAGTTTCAACAGTGAATATTTGATACTAGAAATTACTGTTGATGTGGGGGTGACAGTGGTATCATGGTTAGGCCTTTTCTGAAATAGAGATGAAATATATGATGGCTGTGATCCTTGTCAAGAAAATTGGTGTGGGGACAATCTGGTAATAGAGATACAAAATAAGTAAAATATAGAGGCTAGATAGTGGGCAAATGGAGACACCTTCTCTCCACTTTGGTAAGTGACTGAAATTTTCCATTATAAAAAGGAAAAACAGAATGCCTACTTTTGGTTCACTCACTACAAAAGAGCACCTCAGCCTTGCTTGCTTGGCTTTAAATTCATGAACTAACATTATGCTTCCTTTTGCACTCACCCTGAAGGGAGCCTACTGGCTCAGAGCTACACTTCCATTTACACTCAGTATCCATAAACCAGCATTTCTTATATTTCCCTCTAGATCCTTTCTGGATACATGTAATAGGTTCAGATCCTTCTTTTCTAACCATATTATCATATACTTTTCATAACAGTTTTAATGGCTAATAGTCTGTTGAGTTAATGATAGTTTACCTGACTGCTCTGACAGCTAGGTTGCTTTCAGCTTTTCAGCATTTTAACTAGTAAATAACATGAGCATGCAGTAGGTTTTTTTTTCCCCCCTAAACTAGAGATAGGTTTACTCCTTAGGATAGGTTCAACTATGAACAGTATTATTTTTGTTCCAAGTATTTATTTTAATAGCTACCAACTGTGAGTCAATTATAATGTCCCAATGCTATGCAAAAGGCTTTATATATATCATCTTATTTATTACTCATAATAATCCTAAGAGAAAGGTGGTATTCTCCTTGCTTTACAAAGGAAAAGACGGATATTAATTTGCACAAGATTATGAAGAGCTGAGATACGAATCAAAGTCTCTTTAACTCCAATGCCCATACTCTTAATGATAAATACTGTACTTTTTGGTTAAAGAAAGTTAAAAATTAAACTGAAAACAAAACAAGGAAGGACCATTCCCCCACCCCCTCCCCATAATTATCCCTCCTTTAACCCTTAAGCTCCCAGGTGCCTGACCTTCTCATCCTCCTCTTCCTCCTCTTCACTGGACTCCACATCATCCATGTCCTCTTCTAGAGCGCTGACCCGAGGCTCCAGCTGCTCAGCTTCCTCTAGCACATAACGTTTCTATAGAAAGTGTAATAAGAGTCAGGGGGCCTTGTTCTCTATGTCCTGAAGCCCCAACACTGGGCCTCTGGGATTGCCAGGAAAATTGGTGAGCAACAGCTGAGGCAGTATCATTTCAAAGACATGCTAGACAGTTCATGATTTTCCTAAGGAATTTAACATACTTGGCATCTATACTCACTCTTACATCCCCCTGTAAATAGATAAATACAAAGTTGAAGGGAACAACTTCATTTTCTATTGGCTCTATTCTCTGTAATCTTTTACTCTTAAGGTCACTAAAATATCAATCAGTATAGGTGTAGCCCTGAATAAAAATGGAGCTTCATATACAAAGGCCAGTAAGTTCACAGTTGTAACTCTGGTGACTGGTAGTTCCAAGAGAGGTGTCAGAGCAGAATCTACCCCAAGACACCCACTGAGGCCCAGCCCAGTTTGGGGGATGAAGAGTGCCTTGGGTCCTGGTCTGGAGTAGCACCAGCTCTACCTAACCTGGGATTTAGGGAACTGTTTAGTAGAGTCATGCATTTTGAACCAAGTACAGGATATAAACAGTCTGTCTCCTGGTTCCATTTTCTTTTGAGATGTGGCTTAGCTGGCTTACTGCATGATTAAGGACCTGAAAGGCAAAGAGGAGTTCAAAAATGTCAAATGGGACTGGCTGGGTCATAAGATCCCTTATCATTTTCTTGTGCCCAAGACATAAAAAATGTTGGACAGCCCTAGAATAAATAGTAACATTTAGCTTAGATCTCAGTCATCCCTAACAAAATTCTATAAAGGTTGGGAAAATGAGACAAAGATGCTGCTATGTGAAGTCAATCCCTCATTAAAGAGCTCCTTGGAAAAAGGCTCTCCAGTTACAGGATCACCAGTTTGGGATCTAGGACTGCATCAGACAGGGCATGCCAAATTCCTAATGCTCACCAGACTCAGAAGTGACTAAAATCAATATATTAACTCATAATATTTGTGTCTGATGAAATTAGAATTCATTTCAGAGCAGCTCCTTGCCAATGTCAGGGCACTGAAGTCCTTAATAAGAATAGCATCAGAGCAGAAGGGTAGTCTTAAGGGTCACTTCATCTAGGACACAAAGAGGCCCACACCAGACCACACTTCTTGGTGATAAAATATACATCAGTTAGATTTCAATTTCTCTCTCAGTGAGGCATGTTCTATGGTCTTCTAGACTATGCAGACCATCTTATTTACACCAATAGGCTTGCTTAAAGCTGGATGGGCTTTTGAACTCTTAGCTACAAACTGACTGCAATTCAAAATAATCCATTTCTTATAGCATTTCTAAAAATGAGAGCAGCTAATAATAATAGTTAACATAACCATAATGAAGTGTGAAAATTGGGCCCTGAAAGCAGATTTTCAGTTTTGAAATCTTATTCTCTTTACTACAGTCTACAGTAGCCAATAAAGAATAGGAAAGAGGGCGCCTGGGTGGCTCAGATGGTTAAGCGTCTGCCTTCGGCTCAGGTCATGATCCCAGGGTCCTGGGATCGAGTCCCGCATCGGGCTCCCTGCTCCTTGGGAGCCTGCTTCTCCCTCTGCTTCTCTCTCTCTCTCTCTCTCCCTCTGTCTCTCATGAATAAATAAATAAAATCTTTAAAAAAAAAAAAAAAGAATAGGAAAGATATACCACATTCATTTTCAGGATTTTTATTTTATAGATTCTTATAACTGGGTCACTGTGGAGGAAGAGTTGATTCACTGCATTTAAATGTGAGCACTCATCTACCAACTACTTTTTATCTGGTTGATTTGCTGCCTCATCTGAACCATCTGTAAGATATCTTTTTTTTTTTTTTTAAGATTCAGATATCTGCAATTCATTCTATTCCCTACTTTGAAATAATTATCATGAAATATGTATTACTATGCTGAGTGAAGGAAGAAAAAAGAAAGCATGTATTGATTTAATTCCAAAACACATCTATTATGACAGTATATCAATGGTTGCTTAGGGGTAAGAGAGGAGGAAAGGAAGGGATTACACAAAAGGAAAAAAGGGAACTTTTCGGGTGGTATGTTCACTATTCTTGATTGTGACGGCAGTTTCAAGGGTGTATACATATGGCAAAACTTACCAAATTGCACACTTAATATGTAGTTTATGTCAATTATACCTTAATAAAGCCATTTAAAAGAAAAAAAGAAAAAACCCTTTGTTCAAATGAAATCTCACTCTTAAGCCAAATATGTAATTTAGAGAAAAAAGGAGCTACTCTGGAATATGTGGGGCTGTCTCCTCTTACTCCTCTCAGCAGCCTTAAAACAGTCCCACAGAGTAGTTTAAAGACCACTGAAGTAGCCTAATTTCCCCATTTTAAAGATGGGAAAATAAAACCAGGTTCCATAGCTAGTCAGCTGTAACAAGAGAAACTTAATCTCTTAATTCCCTGCTTCGTCATCTCTCCATTATAGATCATTCCCTTTCTCTTTAGGCAACCTACTGTATCTGTTTTCCCTTTTTATTTTATAACAGTAGTTCTAAAATAATACTCTGCAAAACCCATTCCTGAAAGGTGCTTCATGGATAATCATTTATCACTAGGAAAAGGTGCAGCATTATAAAGGTGACATTTAAGGGGTTAAGATCTCAGTCTACCACTCCTGACCCTCCTTTTATCTGTTTTACATCCTACAATTTCCTTCATATATCATTTTATGAGACTGAGGACCTTCAGTCTTCATATATCATTTTAAAGAAGAAAGTCTTCCTGTTTTACTCACTTTTAAAGCCCTACCCTTTCAATACTTTATCTGTTTTCCTCTCCCAATCCCCTTTTTCATACATATGAAGACTATTTTTTAAATTTTTTATTATGTTAATCACCATACATCATTAGTTTTTGATGTAGTGTTCCATGACTCATTGTTTGTGCATAACACCCAGTGCTCCACGCAGAATGTGCCCTCTTTAATACCCATCACCGGGCTAACCCATCCCCCCACCCCCTCCCCTCTAGAACCCTCGGTTTGTTTCTCAGAGTCCATCGTTTCTCATGGTTCGTCTCCCCCTCCATTTTACCCCCCTTCATTCTTCCCCTCCTGCTATCTTCTCGAAGACTAGTTATTAAGATGAGGACCCCTGAGATCCATGGGCTACAGTGTTTTATTGTGTATGTGTACTTGTCTGTCTCCCTGTCTTGGGGAGAGAAGGGCAACTCTGACAAGAGACCTTTATCTCTTACCTGTAACCGGGGTAGAATGATATCACAGACTCTCTCACTGTGCAGCAGTTCATCAATAAACTCATCTACATGCATCAGTTCAAACTCTGAAAGAACAATCATAAGCTCAGGCAACTTGGAAATAAATTTATATAGCCAACAAGTAAAAGAAATGTAAGACTCTACGTAAAAAATCTAAAAAAGTACTTGGTATACAAAGTGTGAATCCTCTGCAGCCTCCCTTCCCTGCACATTTACTAGTAAAGCCATTCAGTGTGGCAGTTACGGAGAAGGGGTTACTGACAGACCTGGGCTCAAACTACAGCCATTCATAGCCTTGTCATCATCACTTCATTCATTCAGCTCACCTTTACTGAGGCCATCTATATGCCAGGCCTCTTCTTGGAGCTGGGGATAAAGGGATGAATGAAGCTGTCCCAATTAGCAGGAGACACAACACAAAAGCAAACACGAACAGTTCTGAATTGTATAGGGGTGATTTTTTTTTTTTTAAGATTTTATTTATTAGCACACAGGAGAGAGCATGAGCAGGGGGAGGGGTAGAGAGAGAGGGAGAAGCAAACTCCCTGCTGAGCAGGGAGCCCGATGCAGGAAGCCCGATGCAGGACTCGATCCCAGGACCCAGGGATCATGACCTGAGCTGAAGGCAGATGCTTAACCGACTGAGCCACCCAGGTGCCCAGGGGTGATGTTCTTGAACAGGTCAAATAACTCAGGTACAATTTCTCAAGTAAACCATGTTTCAAAATACAGAGCATGTATCTTATGTGGTAAATAAAGTAATAGCTTTTCAGAATTTTTAAAGTAAACCTTAGTTCAGTGGTTCTCAAACAGGGGTTAACTTTGCCACCCACAACTAGTGGGGATGCTACTGTCATCTAGTGGGCAGAGGCTAGGGATACAGCTAAATATCCTACAATGAGCTGGACAGCTCCCCACAACAAAGAATCATCTGGATCAAATTGTCAATAGGTTGAAAAACCCCATCTTAGTTTAACATAATATAAACATAAGGAATTCCATGATGCCCATGACCATCTTGTTCACCATGTTATTTCCAGTACAAAGGACAGTACCTGGCATGACACTGGCACTTAATTATGTATTTATTCAATAAACAAGTTAGTAAGTTAAAAAAGTTTACAGTAAAATACCAAATTGTTGACTTTCTACTGCTTAATGTTACATGTAAAAGGCAATGTTACTAATCTTCTGTTACGACACTAAGTGAGAAGAAAAAGGTTTTACTGTATTACCCTGAATCCCCCTCTACCACAAAAAATACCTTTGTAAAATGTATGGAGCTGCCCCCTTCAGATATACATACTATTTTTCAGTGGGATTCCTACATAAGTATGAGTACACTTAATCTATACTGCAGTGTGAAGTACAGTGTTAGAGAAGAGGCCATTAAAAATGATGATGTAACATATAGAAAACTTTGGGAGGTTTGGGGAATGTTTTTTCAGAGGTCATTCTGGAGGTAGGTCATATGGGATGGAGCACATGTGGAGGGAGCACATGATGCAAGGCTGGGATTGACATAAGATGCAGTTGGAGGGGCGCCTGGGTGGCTCTGTTGTTAAGCGTCTGCCTTCGGCTCAGGTCATGATCCCGGGGTCCTGGGATCGAGCCCCTCATCGGGCTCCCTGCTCAGCAGGGAGCCTGCTTCTCCCTCTCCCAATCCCCCTACTTGTGTTCCCTCTCTCGCTGGGTCTCTCTCTCTGTCAAATAAAATAAATAAATCTTAAAAAAAAAAAGATACAGTTGGAAAGGTAGGCAAACAGGGATAGACTGGGTAAGGCCAACAGGAAGCTAGGAGTCTAATGGAGTACTCCATGCAGGAGGTGGAGAAACTGAAATGAAGACAGTAACAACAAGGATGAAGAGCATTCACAATGTACATTACAATGTGAAGGTAGAGATATTGGTGAAATAAAAACTGGTTCAGGGAGGAAGGTCCAAACACTTGGTACCATACTCACCCCCATTTCGGTTCTGGCTCTTGATTTTTCGATAGTCGTTGTAGAGAGGCTCTAAGTACTTGTAGCAATCAATTGCAGTGCCTGTCAGCCTCATGTAAAGTGCTCCCAACATACGGACATATCTGACAAATAGAGGACAGTGGAACAATAGGCCATCCTAAAAAGTTCTTGTTCTTGAGTTTCATACCTGGCTTTTCTCAGGACAGTAGTGGATGTACAAGTTCTTTCTCTTCTTTGGCAGATGAGAGAACTGTAATTTTAGAGGCAACATGGGGCAGCAGAAAGGTAAAATATGAAGACCTGGGTTACAAGTTCCCATTCTACCACTTACTGGCTGCAGGAACTTGGGACATGTTGATCAACTTTCAGAGTCTATTATATCATGTATAACATGAAGACAGAACCTATTTACCTCATAGGATTACTGTAAGAATCAAATGAGATACTGAATTTAACAATAATATAGAAGATATGTTTACTAACAATACAAGAAATAATATATATATAGATGTGAATATATAAACTGTTGCTAGGCAGCACAGAGTACTGGTTCTGGAAAAAAGTCAAAGTCCTCTGGGTTACAATTCTGATTCCATTACTTACTGGCTTTGTTACATTAGGCAAATTACTTGCTTCCTCAATCCTTGTAAAATGGAGATAATTGTGCCTAATTTGCTGGCTTGGTTTATTTACTAAGAAACGTGTGTAGAGTGCTAAGCATAGCATACAGCACATATAAGTGCCTAATAAAAGCTATTTTCTAGCTGTTAATGTTTTGTAAGATTCCTTTTTCTTTTTTCCGATATCCGACTACCCACTCAAATTCTTCCCTTGGAATAACTAGTAGGCATTTGAAACTCAACAGTTTCTTTATATGACAAACAGAATGGAGTAGAAAAGAATCTGAACACTGAAGCCAAGTTTGCCATTTACTGTTTGACCTTGAAATTAATCTGTCCCTAAGTTTCCTTCCCTGTGTAACAGGGATAATAATTTTGCAGGGTTAGGGTGCCTGGGTGGCGCAGTCGTTAAGCGTCTGCCTTTGGCTCAGGTCATGGTCCCAGGGTCCTGGGATCGAGCCCTGTATTGGGCTCCCTGCTCAGCAGGAAGCCTGCTTCTCCCTCTCCCACTCCCCCTGCTTGTGTTCCCTCTCTAGCTGTGTCTCTGTCAAATAAATAAATAAATAAAATCTTTAAAAAAAAATTTTTGCAGGGTTGTCGTGAAGGTTAAATAAATTATTATATGTAAATCCCTTAGAGAGTGGCACGTAATAAGCTACTATATCTGTCTTCTATACTTGTCTGTGAACTCCTTGAGAATGAATAAAATAATATGAGCAGCTGATATTTTGGGGGTATTTACCATGCAACAGGCACTGTATTGTGAGATATACGGCACTATCTTCTTTAACCCTCACATCAATCTTGAATTGGTATCATCATCTCCATTTTACAAGTAAAGAAAGTAAAGCTCACAAAATGTAGTAACTTCTCCAAGGTCACAATAAATCTGAACATGACTAGACATGAGTCTGGACATGAACCTCCATCTACACCAAAGTTTTCCCGCTTATCTACCATATTATGTAGTTTTCTTCATCTTTGAGCATCCAGTGCTACCAGCATACGAGGCACTCACTTCTGCTTAACGTATGTTCAGTGAATTTGTGAAATGCTTTTTGGGCACGAGGGGTATTTACCAGGGCTGAGAATGTAAAGGAAAAGACCAATATAATCAGAACAGACAAAATAACAAGATACACTGCTTTCACTCCTCTTAACCAAAGCCAAATTCTGGACCACTGAAATTGAAGCTTTTATATTAGCGAGTCAACATTTCACTCACTTGAAATCTTCATTTTTGATAAACTCTACAATGATATCCTTCTCAGGTTGAATTTGAAGCATCTTCAAGGTCAAACACAGAAAGGGAGTTGGCTTTATGTTGCCACCATAGACACCACCCACAAACCTCAACTCCATGGCTTTATCGACTACAAGTTCAGCTAAAAAAAAAAGCAAAAACAAAAACAAAGTGGCATCTCAGACATATTAGGACCAAGCTTTTCCCAGTTTGAAGTGGAGATAAGCTAGTTCAAGGTTTGGTGCTCCTGAATACTAATTTACAGTTTAATATTAGAAGAACAATTGTGTATTAATAGTAAAACTAATAATAATAGCAGCCAATATACACTGAAAGATGACTATATGCCAGGTACTCTGCTAAGCATGTCATATTATCTCATTTAATCTTCACAATTAGCCATGAAGTTCCTGCACTGAGGCTGTTTTCAGCTAAGGAAAATGAAGGCTAAGAAAGGTTAAGTGACTTGCTAAGGGTCCACACCCAGAGGAGCAGGCCTGGATTTACATGTTATCAGTCTAACTTCAGAGTCCATGCCTGTCACCATTATGTTTGGAGAAACACAGCCAGATTCCGAGTTAAAAGAAACAGTAACAGCAAACGACTCAATAGCTACATATCCTTGAGCAAATGTTATCTACAGAATGGGGATAATAACCTTCCACAATTGTTTTCAAAAGCAAACACTAGCTGTGTGAACTCTAGGGCAAGTCATTTTACCTTACTTCTTTTTTAGACTATCAGTTCAAATCTGAATAATAAATGTACAAAGTTTCAGGGCTATAGTGAGAGTCAAACTTATAGCCAGGTGCTAAACACTGGAGATGTAGGTAGAGGGATAAAGAAGGACAAAATAACTACACTTACAGAGTTTACAGACTGGCAAGGCAGAAAGCATTGAAAAAAATAATTGAAAGTGTGATGAATAGTTGAAATAAGAGGCAGAATGCAATACAATTATACAACAAGGGAACATAATCTTGCGTTGGAGGGAAAAGGTCATGAGTTCACTTTGGGACATACTGAGTTGGCATGTCTTGGAATTAGAGATTTAGATCTCAGAGAGAGATCTGGGCTGGAGAGAGAAATTTGAAGGCATCTACATATAAGATGTAACCATAGTGTGGAGATCATCCAAGGAGAGAACTCTAGGTAATGAGAAAAGATCCCAAAATTTATCCAAAATTTACATGACTCCAAAATTTAACAGTGACTCAGAGAGAAACAATATGACGTGTCCATGGACACACAGCTAATGGTGGTGGCAACAACGATAATGGCACAGAGTAGTTAACAGTGGTAACAACTAGCACCACCACAACTGCTGAATGCGTCTTAAAATATACACCTCTAACCATACCAAATACTTTTTATACATTATTGCATTTAATCCTTAGAGCAACCCTTTGGGGTGGGCATTATGATACTCGTTTTACAGCAGAGGACGACATGGTTCACTGGGGTAAAAGAGCTACTAAAATGAGAAGCCAGAATTCAAAGATTTAAAGACTACCTGGAAGCCTTCTCTGAAGAACTGGTATTTGTATTAGGACCCGAACGTGGAAATACTGCAAATGGTCCAGATTTAGGGATAGTAATACCCTGAATTGAGTTTCAGGTATGTTAAAGTTCCTTTAAGAACTTCAGAGTCCCTGAGCTTAAGAGTGTTTGGGAACTCAGCAGATTATAGTAAACATGGAAACACCCAGAGAACCCAACACAGACACCCTTCGGAATAAGGCTGTAGCAGATTCATATGTGTCCCCAAAGCCAAACACAAAACTAGGCACATAGTAGGTGCTCAGATTTTTCTGAATGACTGACAGATTCCCCTCCAGTCTCACGCCCGGGGACCACTCCCACCGACGCCCAGTCAGGAGAACTGGGCCACAAGGCGGGGGGAGGGGGTCCGCGCGCTGCCGCTCACCCGTCAGTCCAAAGCACTCCTCTTTCCAGTACTTGGACTCATAGATTCGCGTCCGAATGATCTTCTCCACCAGATACTGAGGATTGGTGCCGTGGATACTGTGCGCATCCTTCACTGTACGGTTCGCCATTTTAGAACGCCTTCAGTTCTATTTCCGTCGGGTCCTTTAATGCGTCACATCCAGGTTAAAAAAAAAAATCTGAGAGGGACGGAGAAGGATGGAGGAAGCCTCTCTAAAGAGCTCAGGCCACCATCTTGGTACCCGGAATGCTGCAAGGAAAGGACCTTCCTTCCGCGAACTGCGTGGCCGACCGAATCAATGATGGCCGCTGCACGTTGGCGGACGTACGACGTGCAACCCCTCCTGGGTGGGCGGGGCTGAAGGGCTGGCTGGTGTCGTAACGTAGGGACAGCCTGGGGGCGGAGCCACGACGTTTGGCGCGAAAATTTCTTTTCTCCATCTTCTTTCCTAGCTGGGCGCCCGCTTTGGCTCCAGCGTGCGGCCTTTGGCTGTAAGAGGAGTTCACCTGGGGTAGGTTAGAGTTGCTGCGGCTCCACGAACTCCTGGAGCTGAGACGGTGGGAACAGAGGGCTTCAGCGCCCGGTGAGTGTGGCATTCCGAGGCTGGAGGGGGATCTGGGCCGGGGAGACTGGAGAAGTTCTCTGTGGACTCAGTCATTGATTCATTCAGCAGATTATTTACAAAGCGCCTGTTAAGTACCACTGTTCTAAGCCCATTAGGAGCATTTTTCTTTTCCACATCCCGATTTGTAAAAGGCTTCCCGCTCCGCCAGGGACTGGGAGTTTGCAGTTGGGGAAACCGGAAGCCAACAGCGGAGAAGCGTGAGCCTTCTTGCCCTCAGCGCCCTGAGAGTCTCATTAATGATCTTAACCATCCCTCCTATTTGCTTTACCCTTGGGAAGCTTTTCCGTCTTTTCCTTCTTTGGGGCGTCGTGAACCAAGCACCACAGGGAAGGCAGAACAGCAGAAGTTAGTACCCCATTTTACGGATATAACAGTTGAGCCCAGAGAGCCTTGTCTAGGTCGCTTTTTGTGAATAAGAGGCCTGGCTTCCACCCAAGCTTCCCGCCCCAGGTGAGCAGCTCTTAATTGCGGGACTCTGATCCACCTTCTTTCTAGGAGCGAAGTCTAATGGCATGTCTTCTACTTCCTTAAGTCTAACCCCAGAGTAGGAGCGCCTTTTGATTTTCATAGTTGGAAAAAGCACTGGACTTAGAAGCATGAGATGTGAGATTCTTATCCTGGGCTACGAAACTGCGATGATTAGATATGTCAGTTTTTGATTTTAGTATTCTTTAAAAATGGTACCCTCTTCCCTGCTGTTATTGGGTACTTGTGAATGCCAGCGGAGGTTTCTGATGTGAGAGCACGGTTTACCAAGTCTGCAACAGTTTTTAACGAGACAGAGGGCAATATGTGGATGTTAGAAGGTTTATGAATTCCCCGAAATTAAGTGCAAAATTTTGTGTGAATTGTATGCGAGTTTCCCAACATTCCTCAAAATTTTTTTTTAAAAATCCACTGTCTCTTACAAATAAATGCAAGGGTTTAAGGGAGTGAAGAAGTGAATTTGCCATTTTGCATTTTCTTACTTAATCCAAGAAGAGTGCGTGGCACACAATGGGTGATTAATATATAGTGGTTGAATAAAAGGAAGATTCTATTATTATATCCATTTTGTGGGTAAGGAAATTGAGGTCCATTTGATTTCCCAGTTAGTGGCTGGGAAGCCTGACTTACTGTAGTAAGCTCACCAGAAGCAAGTTCTCTCAGGCAATTAACATTATCCGCTTTCACACAGGTGTTGTGTTGTAAGGTTTAGAATCATTGGAATCCCGGCTGCTCAGGGTTCGAATTAAGGCTGTACCATCTTGTGTAACATTGGGACAAGTTAATCATTTTGAAGTGCTAATAGCACTTACCTTTCATTCAGCAAATATTTGTTATTGAGAGGTGTTGTGCACTTAGTATGTACTAGCATTGTACTAGGATTATTTTGAGGATTAAATGAGATAAATGTATAGAGTTTTGGCTCCACCTTCTGTCGTATTGACTCAATACATACCTGCTATCATTTTTACCACAACTCCCTTATATTTTCCTTGGGTGTGGCACCCTGCACTGGGTGGTGTGTATGTTCTAGATTTCTGGTATCTGCAACAATTGAGAGCCTGTGGTGGTTATCTCCTAGAAGCCAAAGCCTTTGCTCCACCAAGTCAGGCCTGCCTTTCCACCCCATTCATCATCCCTCTTGGGTAATCTCTCTGCTAATGGTGGGTGAGATGAAATGCTGGGTTGAAGGTAAGAAAGTACGGTAACAGTACAAAGAGGCTTGACATCCTTATGCTGCCTCTGTGGAAGGATTCTTAATTATTATTTTTTGAACTTTCATTGAAAAATAACTATACCGACAAGTGCACATATCAGAAATGTACAGGTCAAGGAATTTTCTTAAAGAGAACATAACTGTGTAACCAGCTTCCAGATCAAGAAACTTGACCAGCATCCCAGAAACATGTCCCTTCCCCACTGTGTTAGTCACTTAGGTTACCTTCTGTTCTGACTTCTAACACCATGGCTGACTTTTAACCTATTTTTAAGCTTTATATGAATGGAATCAATATAGTATGATTTCTTTTGGTGTCTGATTTCTTTCGCTCATTGGTATTTTTTGAGATTTTCACCATATGTGCAGTTGTAGTTGGTTTAATTTCATTGCTGTATAGTGCTGCTATGAACATTTTGGTTCATGTCTTTTGATGGTATGTATGTTTTTCTGTTGGGTATATTGTGTTGGAATTGCTGAGTCATGGGATGCGCCGCTTTAGTAGATACAGCCCGTTTTTCAAAGTGGTTTTACCAATTGACATGCCTTACAGCAGTGTATGAGGGTTCTAGTTGTTCTATGTCCTTACCACACTTGATACTGTCCTAATGATTTTTTTTTAAGATTTATTTATTCATTTGACAGAAAGAGCACAGGCGGGGGGGGGGGGGGGCAGAAGGAGATCCCAGGACCCTGGTATCATGACCTGAGCCGAAGGCAGACATTTAACCGACTGAGCCACCCAGGGGCCCCTGTCCTAATGACTTTTAAAACCAGTTTGTTTTTCATTCATTTATTCATTCACCTATTTTATGCCAAGTCCTAACCTAAGCTCTGGGAATGCGGTTACGAACAAGATAGACAAGGTCCCAAGATCCGTGCTTTTTGGAAGTTAACATTCTAATGTAGGAAGTACAATAAATAAGAAAGTAATATAATGCTTATTGCTTTGATAATAGGGTGGTATAATGGAATATGACCCTGAGGGACAGTATAAGGTGGTGGGAGGGTAAATTTCCATTGGGTATCAGTGAAGGCCTATCTGAGAAAGTTTTATTGGGGCTGAGACCCGAGCCATCCCTGAAAAGATATGCAAGAGAGAACAGCAATGGTGTATTAAGTCTGAGGGCACCAACAACTTTGGTCTGGAGGTTTGGAAAACCAGGCCTGGAGCAGAGTGATAGACCAGAGTGAGGCAGGTTTTATGTCCAAGCCCAGATAGTCTTGCAATATCCCTGCTTGCTCAGCCTAGGGTAAATCACTCACCCTTGTGCATATGTGTCCATGTACTGATCTCATTGAACACAGCTCATGATCTCCTAGAAAGGGAATGTTAAATTTTATCTTGGGTTGGTTTTTGAGGGAGGATGCCTGCTTTAGTAAGCTTAAATAACTTCTGGATTTAAAAGATTTGAGAGCATGGATTTTTTTTTTTCCCCTCTTAGGTATACATGAGTACCTTAGAGGTATGGCGGTAGTCCTTCTGTTTGCTGATTTGGGGTTTGAAAAAATGAAATTATTGTTTCAGTATAGTCAAGTATCATAGTCAAAGTGACAAATCAGGCCATTTGTCCTACAATTAGATTATTCAGGAATTGTAGACAGTTTTCTGGGAGATAACCAATTTGCTACAAAGCACTCTAAGTGATACTCCAGTTCTTTTTAAAATGGCAGTTTAGTGAGTAATTGACTTGCATCTTTTGTTCTCTCTGTTCTCTCCGTAGCCTATTTTGCTTGATTACGTTGTGGAAAGGTGAAAAATTGCAAGTTTACTTCTGACGGTACCGTGTTAGATCATCCATTTAAAGGAATATCTATTGTAAGGTAAGTTAGTGTTATGTATTTCCTCGAACACTTACTGAGATTCAGACACTTACTTTTACCAAAAGCTTATTGGATATAACGAATCTAAATTCATTTTTTACTGGAGCACAAATTTTTTATTTGTTTTGACTCATGAGTCTTTGCTCTTTGTTCATTTCTGTGATGTACTTAATTAAAATTAGATTGATTTTAATACTACCATGTTGTGAATTATATAGTACTCTTAATGTTCTTTAAAGCAATCATACAGGCATCATTTCTAAGCTGTGTATTTACTCATGACTTTTTTCTTTTTGCTAGTTTCCTCAAAGTGTGCTAAAAAATACCTTTTTTAAAAGCAGAATATCTTCTAGGTCAGAATGTTCCCAAGTAGAGAATAGGACATAATGCTACTGAACTTCAGGAAACAAGCTTGTTTAATCAAGATGTCAATATGCTAGTAAAATTCTGTTGTTTTCAACACAGACTGAAATTATTGGTCCATCTATCAGTAATTCAGAGTAATTCTGTCAGACGGATTAAAGAAAAAAATTCTTTAACCCTGATTTTGTCAAATTTTAGCTCCATAAAAACAGCATTTAATTTAGAGGAAAGATTTATTATCTTAATTACTTAAACTTAAGATAATAAATTGGCATTATTATTAAGATTAATAGATTGCAGTTTTCAAATTGTAAAGAGGCTTGTCAGATATGCTTGGATTTTTCATTCACATTTGTTTTTGTCAGTAAAAGTGTCTCTTTTTTTCCCCATATACTTTAATACAAGAATTTCTTTTCAGCTACTCATAATTATTGATAGCTGGGGCCTGTCAGCTGCAAAGGAAAATACCCCTTTCAACTGCCAGAGTGGTTTTGTTTTTGTCTTTAATGTAAGTGTAATGATACACTTGATAAAACCCATTGCTGTTCCCTTAAATGCCTCTTGCATGTTTTTTCCTCTATCCCTTGGAATCCCTCACTTAATTTTATCTTATCAGGGGCGCCTGGGTGGCTAAGTTGGTTAAGCATCTGCCTTTGGCCCAGGTCATGATCCCAGGGTCCTGGGATTGAGCCCCACATTGGGCTCCTTACTCAGCGGGGAATCTGCTTCTCCCTCTCCCTCTGCCTGCCTTTCCCCCTGCTTGTGCTCTCTGTCTCTGTCAAATAAATAAAATCTTTTTAAAAAATAAAAAAATAAATTTTATCTTATCAGTAGCTACTTACTCTTCAATATTCAGTTCAGAAAGCCCCTGTAGGAAGCCTTTGCTACCTGAACAGCCACAAGACCTGGTCCTCTAACTTGCAGTAGTCTCTCTGGCTCCATCTCTTGGCTCTTCACACTATTAGTTGTCCTTTAGTGCATTGATATTTTATCCCTATCTCTATTACAAGTGTTATGAAGATATTTACAGGGGCACCTGGGTGACTCAGTCGTTAAGTGTCTGCCTTCAGCTCAGGTCATGATCCTGGGGTCCTGGGATCAAGCCCCGCCTCGGGCTCCCTGCTCCGCGGGAAGCCTGCTTCTCCCTCTCCCACTCCCCCTGCTCATGTTCCCTCTCTCGCTGTGTCTCTGTCAAATAAATAAATAAAATCTTTTTTTTTAAAAAAGATACTTACAATCATGTATCACTGTCTTTTAGTTTCAAGTTGTTAGATGTTTAATACTAACAGATGTTTAATACTAACTAGCTGCCTTGCAGCTAGTAGGTACTTCTAAAAATTTAGTTTCTTTTCCTACATATTGACCCTGCATAAGAAGAGGTAAGGCATAGTATAAGATATATGTAGATGATACTAAATTGTCTATGTTCAGTCTTAATAAAGCTTGACTTTCTTCAAAGAAAATGTTTTCTAAAATCTGTGGGAATGTAGCAGGGGCAAAAGAGAAGGCTGAACTCATTGAAGGCAGGACTGTGTGCTAGAATCCATCAGAGCATTGTCATGTTAACTCAGAGTAGTGACTTTTACACAGGAGCCATGGCATACTACCCCACAAGGCTGAAGACCAGACAGACTTATTCGTGGGTTGGCAAGCCATTGTTGGATCAAAAACTACGCTACCACACCTACAAGTGAGTGATGGACTCTGTTGGTTGTCCTGGAAATAACAGCTTCTCCATACTAAATTGTTAATTACTTGTATCCAGCCTGTTCTAGTTATTACAGATTGAGAATTAAGGGACAATAAATATGAATGGATTATAAGGAGGAGTTTTATTTGATACAGGATGATAGCATAAATATAGCAGTGATAGAGGAAGACATGTCAAGTTAATAAAATTTGGTATGTATGATGATGCTGTATTTATTTAAAGTGGTTTCTTTGTATTTCTGCATGATAACGGTAGAATTCGCCATTGTTTCTATGTCCTCTCAGCCCTAGAGGTCTCTGAAAATTTTGATACTGTTATTGGGCAGCTTTCATGCTTTGGGAAGCCTTTGTTCTTTGTCAATAACTGAGAGAGATTAGGGTTCATTTTAAGGCCTCTGGATTAACCATTCACACTAAAACCATTCATTCAACCCATTTCATTTCTTCTTGCATATGACTTTATGGGTGAACTGGTTTCCTAGTAGGAGACTTGGTCATCAAAGAGATACTATTTAGGAGATTTTCCAGTTGGAAAGCACTTTCATTTGCCCAGAGGGTTTGAAGAGCTTGGCCCACCCTAAGTGATTTCCTAACATGTTTCTCTCCGTCCTAGAGAAATGAATGTCAAAATGGAAGGTGGTCTGACTGAGATTCACATCCAAGTTGGACAGTTTGTGTTGATTGAAGGGGATGATGATGAAAATCCGTATGTTGCTAAATTGGTTGAACTATTTCAAGATGGTAAGTTTGGGGCTGGAATGAAAACCATTCCTTATCATGAACAATTGGGAGCTGCAAGATTTCTGATTGCTGATTTCTCTGTTCACAGCATCATATAGGGTGTGAGCCCTAGATTCTGATGTGGGGTCATTTAAGCACTGGGTGAACCCTCTTACACTTAGTAAACTTCTTTACTCATTAGAGCAGTATTGGGTAAAAATGGCATTGGGGGGATTCAAGAATTTAGCTTTGCCATTTTTAGGAGTGGGTTAAAATGGTCATTAAGGCAGGATTTTTGGAATGGACAAAGGATGAATTCAAGAAGAAGGGGGAAGAAAAAAATAGGTGATTTGCACTATCATACAGACTTGTTTTAATTTTAGCATGAGGAAGTTGGGGGAGAAATAGGCGATTTGCACTATAATACAAACTTGTCTTTTTTTTTCCTTTTAATATTTTATTTATTTGAGAGTGAGTGAGTGGGGAGGGAGGATCAGTGGGCAAAGGAGAAGCAGACTCTGCTAAGCAGGGGCCCTACAGAGTGGCTCGATTCCAGGACCCCAGGATCATGACTTGAGCCGAAGGCAGACGCTTAACTGACTGAGCCACCCAGGCACCCCCAGACTTGTCTTTTAATTTTAACATGAGAAAGTTAGTGATGGATTTTGCAAGTGTAACTTCTTTACAAGGGAGGAGGTAAGCTGGATTGGGAAGGTGTATCAGTTGATGTTCAGTCAGGAACACAAAAACACTTTAGGTGTTTTACCCATGGGGACCTGTGCATAGTGTTGAAAAGGCTGGAAGAACAAAAGGTGGTATTTCCCAGAGCTCAGTAGGTCCAGAAAGCCATTACTGCCTCTAATGCTGGAGGAACAAAAGGGAAGGTAGAGCCTGCATGTCTGCATTCACAGCCCTCAACTGATTTTCTGAGCTTTTAACCCTTTGCAAAGCAGAGAAGAGTGCAGGAAGGTGGGAAAGGGACAGAGTTCTAAAAGGAGGATGAAGAAGAAAGATAATGGAAACTACACTAAACTGTGTCTTCCAAAAGCTAGGAGGGGAATGATGTGGCAGTTATACCTGCAGCAGTTTGTATGCCTAAAAGAAGGAACTGATAGGGTGAGTGGATGAAGATGTTTTACATTACAGAGATAGGAAGGGTATTTGACAAGTAGGGAGGAAAACCTCATCAAAGGAACAGCCACCAGGGGGAGCACATCAGCACTGTGGGCTTTGTATTTGAGATACGGCCTTTGTGTATAGATTTTGGAGTCTTTGTGTGGTGCTCCATTGGATGGCTTCAGTCTTTCTCTGAAGGGAGCCGGGGAAGAGAAGAGGTGATGATGATGTTGGCACTAATGAGTGTATGTCCTTTCACTTGGACCTAATGCTGGTACGGTGTGATGTTAATGGTATATTGTAAAGATAAAGCTAAAAATTGCAAGTGTATGTTTGTCAGAAGTCCCCTCAGTAGCTGATGCTCTAATTTTTGCCAGGATTTTGTTTTGCTGCTTTTTGGTGGCTTCTTTATAATCACTAATTTGCAAGATGTGTTCAGTGCCTGTGATTAGAATTTCTCCTCTCAAATGCCTTTTGTAATTTCTCTGATGACTGATAGCCTCATTAGGAACTGGAGCAAAGTGAGAAGGACATGGGTGCTGGGTGGCGTCAGATTGCTGCTGGTTGGTCCTGTGACCTTTGACAAATTTTGTAAGGTCCCTGTAACTTGATTACTTTGCCTGTAAAATGGAGATAGCCATAGTACCTACCTTATAGGGTTAATGTGAGGATTTAAAAATAATATGTTAATCAAGTATTATCAATCAAGTGCTTAGCAGTGTCTGGCACATACGAAGTCCTTAGCAAAATGATCTTGCATTTTCTTACACCTCCTTTTTTCACCTATCCCTCCTAGATTCTGAACCTTATTCTAAGAAACGTGCTCGAGTACAGTGGTTTATCCGATTCTGTGAAGTTCCTGTCAGTAAACGGCATTTGCTGGGCCGGAAGCCTGCTGCACAGGAGATATTCTGGTATGATTACCCTGCCTGTAACAGCAACATTAGTGCTGAGACCATCATTGACCACGTGCAGGTAAGTGATGCCTTGATACTCAGGTTCTATTTTGAAGGTTATTTCTGGCTGCCTCCTAAACTGCATGACCTCAGAAACATTACTGGCTCTAATTTACCCCACGGAAATGAACTTTTTCCTGTTTGTCATCTTTTCTGCTTGCTGCCTACTTCATCTCAACAAATATTTATCAAGAACACTTACCATGTGTTAGGAACCTCCTGGAGGAAGTGACATTTAGGTTGTGACCCGAGGGATGAGCAGGAATTAGCAAATGAATCTCAGTGGGAAATTAATTATATTTAGCTGTGATTGTGGCAGGCACAAAACATTGTGAGGCTGGATACACTTGCTTAAATGAGGACTTCACCTTGAGTAGATCAGTACAAAGAGTGTTAGTTGTTAAGGGCAAACTTATAGTATGGGATTTTGTGATAAATCAGTTTCCAGTGAACTGTAGGATGAATGGAGACACTGGTTTGGAGACCAAGATACAGGTTATTTCTTGAGCTACTTCAGGCCCCCAAATTAGGGGATTATATAATGATATGAAGTGTGGTCCCAAGTTTGGTTTAACAGTAGGGCAGAGAGAGTTAGGTCTGGTATGACCAGTCAGATTTTTCCAGTTTATGAGCCCAGCATAACATATGCCTCAAAATAATTTGTCTCTGAGTTAAATGAGTGAAGGAGCAAAAGGTAGATATAGAGGTTGAAGGGTCACTTTAGAAAGGCAGAGAGGGAAGAGGGTATTCAGGCAGGAGCATGGTAGGGGAGATGAGCAGGACTGTGACTAGCCAAGCTCAAAAAATGATGGAAGTCCATTTGGAAGATGTACTGAGCACTCAGGAAGTAAAGTGGGGCCAGATTTTCGAAGGCACCAAAGACCAGAGTAATAATCAGATCTTGCTGTAGCAAGGAGCCATTACAGACTTGAGCAGGGGAGCATGCTTGGAGAAGTTGTGGAGAAATTTGGTATGAGTGAATAGATTGGACTGGGAAAGGAAGCAACGTGGGGTATGGATATCATACCTCATAGCTAGGAATCTGGAAATATGCCGTATCTATGCCTCTTTAGTTTGGGAAGAGTGACATTCCAGGTAAGGATGCAGACGTAAATGCTTTTTAATCATAGCTCTCATGAAGCATCCCTTGGCTCATTTGGTTCTCACTTCTTCCTATTCAGGTAGTAGCTTTAGGCCCAGATGAAGTGATACCTATGGGTCCGAAAAATGAGAAGACGCTCTTTGTGAAACTATCCTGGAATGAGAAGACATTCAGACCACTAGCCCCAGAACTCTTTGCAGAGTTTGATCAGCCACAAGAAGGCAGTCCTAGGCACCAGAAGCCTGTGGGAGCCAAGACTAAGGGCCTAGGAAGCCCTTCTTGGACCACAGCAGAGCATGCGATCAAAAGGATTGAATCAAGGCACTCTACCTCCAAATCTCGCCGAACTCCTTCCCATCCTGTCACCCCAAAGGCAAAGAAGAGACTGGAGCTCAGTGGTATGTGTGAGATGGGTCACAGTGGGCAATATTGAGACTAAAGGAATATGATAAAATATTAACAGGTGCCATTGTATAGAGTTAGTGCCGCAGCAGGCCAGGTACTGAGCGGACGCATGTTGAAATACACATAACAGGGCGCCTGGGTGGCTCAGATGGTTAAGTGTCTGCCTTCGGCTCAGGTCCTGATCCCAGAGTCCTGGGATCGAGTCCCCCATCGGGCTCCCTGCTCAGCAGGGAGCCTGCTTCTCCCTCTGCCTCTTTCTCTCTCTGTCTCTTATGAATAAATACATAAAATCTTTAAAAAAAAAAAAGATACACATAACATAAAATTTACCATTTTAGTCATTTTTAAGTGTACAATTAGGTGGCATTAAATACATTCACATTTTTGTACAGCCATCGCCATCATCTTCTGAAACGGAAACTCTGCAACCATTAGACCATAACTTCCCATTTCTCTATCCCCCATCCCCGGGCAACCACCACCATTCTGTTTTCCTGAATTTGACTACTCTAGATACCTCATTTAAGTGGAATGATTATAACATCATATTAGTTTCAGGTATACTACATAATAAGTTGTTGACATCTGTCACCATACATAGTTACAAATATTTTTTTCTTGAGGTGAGAACTTTTAGGATTTACTTTAAGCAACTTTCAGGTGTTCAATAACAGTATTCTTAACTATAGTTGCCATTATAACTCCATGCACACTATATCGTCATGACTTATTTCGTAACTGGGAATTAGTACATTTTGACTGCCTTTATCCACTTCACTGACCCCCTGACTGGAGATCACCTATCTGTTCTCTGTATCTATAAGCTTGTTTTTTTGTTTGTTTAGATTCTAGGGATGCCTGGGTGGCTCAGTTGTTTAAACATCTGCCTTCAGCTCAGGTCATGATCTCAGCATCCTGGGATCGAGTTTTGCATTGGGCTCCTTGCTCAGTGGGGAATCTGCTTCTCCCTCTGCCTGCTGCACTCTCTGCTTGTGCTCTCTCTCTCACTGACAAATAAATAAAATCTTTAAAATTTAGATTCCACATGTAAGTGAGATCATACAGTATTTGTCTTTCTCTGTCTGACTTACTTCATTTACACTTGGTGTAATGTCCGCAAGGTCCATCCATGTTGTGCAAATGGTAGGATTTTATTCCTTTTTTAGCTGAAAAATATTCCTCTGTGTGTGTGTGTTTATCTTTATCCATTCATTTTTTTTGTTGTTTTTTTTTTAAAGATTTTATTTATTTATTTGACAGAGAGAGAGACAGCGAGAGAGGGAACACAAGCAGGGGGAGCGGGAGAGGGAAAAGCAGGCCTCCCGCCGAGCAGGGAGCCCGATGTGGGACTCGATCCCAGGACGCCAGGATCATGACCTGAGCCGAAGGCAGGCGCCTAACGACTGAGCCACCCAGGCACCCCTTTATCCATTCATTCTTTAATAAACACTGCAAGTTTCCATATTTTGGCTATTGTATATAATGCCGCATGTGGGTGCATATCTTTTCAAATTAGTGTTTTCATTTTCCTCAGATAAATACACAAAAGTAGAATTGCTGGATTGTATAATATTTGTTTTTAATATTTTTGAGGACCCTCCATACTGTTGTCCACAGTGGCTATACCAATTTACATTCCCACCAACAGTGCATGAGGTTTCCTTTTTTTCCCATATCCTCACCAACACTTATCTTTTTGATAATAGCCATTCTGATAAGTGTAAGTTGTTATTTCGTGGTGGTTTTGATTTGCATTTCCCTGATTATAAGTGACACTGAGCATCTTTTCATGTACCTGTTGACCATCTGTATGTCTTTGGGAAAATGTTTATTCAGATATTTGGCCCATTTTTTTAATCTGCTTGTTTGGTTTTTTGCTATTGAATTGTATGAGTTCTTTATATATTTTGGATATTAACCCTTATCAGAGAAATGATTCTTAATATTTTCTCCTGCTCAGTAGGTTGCCTTTTCATTTTGTTGATGGTTTCCTCTGTTGTGCAGAAACTTCTTAGTTTGATATAGTCCCACTTGTTTATTTTTGCTTTTGTTGTGTTTGCTTTTGGTTTCAGATCCAAAAAATCATCTCCAAGACGAGTGTCAAGGAACTTACTGCCTAGGTTTTCTTCTAGGAATTTTATGGTTTCAGGTCTTATATTCAAATCTTTAATCCATTTTGAGTTGATTTTGTATATGGTGTAAGACAGTTGGTCTTTCATTTTTTTTTCTTTGCATGTGGCTGTCCACTTTTCCCAGCACCATTTATTGAAGAGACTGTCTTTTCCCTATTGTATATGCTTGGTTGCTTTTTTGTAAATTGACTGTGTAGGTGGGTTTATTTTAGGTCTCTATTCTGTTCCACTGATCTATGTGTATGTTTTTTATGCCAGTACCATACTGTTTTGATTACTGTAGGTTTGTAATATAGTTTAAAATCAGGGACTTTGATGCCTCCAGCATTGTTCTTCTTTCTCAAGATTGCTTTGGCTATTCGAGGTAAAATTTCTTTTTAAGGCTGAATAATGGTCCATAGTACATATATACCATATTTTGTTTATCTGTTCATCTGTCAGTAGACACTTGGGCTACTGTGACTATTATTGCTATGAACATGGGTGTACAAGTATCTGCTCAAGTCTCTGCTTTCATTTTGAGTATATACCCAGAAGTGGAATTGCTGGGTCATATGATAGTTATAGTTTTAATTTTTCTAGGAACCACCATGCTACTTTCCACAGCAGCTGCATCATTTTACATTTTCATCAACAGTGCACAAGGGTTCCTATTTCCCCCATCTTCACCAACTCTTGTTGTGTTTGATAGTAGCCATCCTAATGGATGTGAGGTGGTATGTCAGTGTTGCATTATTGTTCCCTAATGACTAGTAATGTTGAGCCCTGTAACTTCGAAAGCTTTGCTACTAAGGTGACATTGCTTTTGGATCCTTAGTGGAAGAGATAAGAAATAAATATTTTAAAACTCTTAAATTCATACCGATACTTCTCATCTGTACCATAGGGTTCTTCCCCTCCCTCCTGTATTCCGTAGTTGTATCTCCCTTCTTCAAGAAGAACCCTGGCTCCCAGGAGCAATCCTAATAGACACAAAGTAGTTTACCAACTGCTATCCCAGTCCAGTAGTTCACTTACCAACTAAAGTTCAGAATTTATTTGCAGTTCTCTATGCCTTTAGATTATATTCCACTGAGGGAGTAAATTTAATTGCTTTTTTTCCAATGATGGTTATATCATTGGTGATATGCAGTTATGTTCTTTTATTTCTATTTAATTTTAGGGCCTCTCCCATCTTTGGTTAATTTTTAAGCATGTGAAACATTAAAATAAGATTCAAAGCTATTTAAAACAAGCATACTCAGGATGCCTGGGTGGCTCAGTCGGTTAAGCGTCTGCCTTCAGCTCAGGTCATGACCCCAGGGTCCTGGGATCGAGTCCCACCTTGGGCTCCTTGCTCAGCGGGGAGCCTGCTTCTCCCTCTGCCTGCCATGCTCCCCCTGCTTGTGCTCTCTCTCTGACAAATAAATAAAATCTTAAAAAAATAAAAGTGTACTTAGAGAAGCCCCATTCCTTTCTTTGCCTTTGTACCCCGTTTCTGTTCCATTTTTGTAGGTAATCAATTTTGTTTCTGGTTTATTTTTTCTGTGTTTTTTGCAAAAATGAGCAGATACATATGTATACACACACAGACATGCACAAACATGCATATAATTTTATTTTTCTTATCCAATAGAGTAGCATACTGGATATATCCTTTTCATCATACTTTTTTCACTTATAATGTATGTGAAGCCACTCCATGGCAGTTTGAGAGCTCATTCTCATCCTATTATATGTAATTAGTCTTTCTGAATTCTTTGTGTATGTGCCAAGTTTGTTGGGTATAAGTTATCTGTGTTCTTGATAGCTCCTTAGTATAATGGGTATTTAGGAGCTGAATATAAACATGTAAAACATTGGGAAATACCAAAAGATTACTAAAGAAATAATTGGCAACATCACCTTTTAGAAATAAATGGCAGTATTTTTTGACTATTGATTTTACAGGACCTTGAGAGTTAGGGTAAGAAATCTGGACTTGACACAGTTATGTAACTAGAGGAGAGAGGATATGATGAAAATGTTTTAGATTGTTTTTAACAGAAAGGGGAAAATGAAGTATGAGGGAGACCAGGACATTAGGACATTTTTATATTGATCTAGACATGAGTTACCCTCATAGTCTCCACGTAGGTGCTAGATGACTTTCTTCACTTTATCTGCAGCTAATCTCAACATAACCACATGCTGTGACTAAAGTAAATGCCTCTGTGCCCAGTGCTTTCCTGCCTTGTTGCCTTCACTCTCATCCGTCTCATCTACTCTCCCTCTATATTCCCCCCTCCCCTTCCAACTCTGTTGGAATCTTGTCCTTTTTTCAAGGTCTACCTCAAAAGCCATATTTATTAGCACTTAGGTGCTTTAGGACAATTTTGCTTCATATTATAAAGATTTATTTATTTATTTGAGAGAGCAAGAATGAGAGAGAGAGAGAGTACATGAGAGGGGGGAGGGTTAGAGGGAGAAGCAGGCTCCTTGCTGAGCAGAGAGCCCGATGTGGGACTCGATCCCAGGACTCCGGGATCATGACCTGAGCCGAAGGCAGTTACTTAACCAACTGAGCCACCCAGGCACCCCTTTACTTCATATTATAGACATTGATGTGCATCATCTCCCCTGTTAGACTAAAGTGTCTTATGGATGGGGACCGGGATTGAGTCTCAATTTTTTGTTTTCTCCTATCACCTGGGACATACCCTTCCAGTTTTACAGCTTTACATTGATATCTGAATGAATGACTGGGTTCCTGGTACCTTTGTCATGGTGAGAGGGACAAATCCAGATGTGGGTCTGTGTATTCACAGAACCCATTTGATTGCCTCCAGGGATTCATCTCTTCTCTATTGGCAGATAGAATCTGAGTTAAAAAAAAATCTAGGTCTTGCTACTCAAACGGAGCGACTGATAGAAATTCTTTCAGATGCTGTTGAGTGGGGGCTGAGGGCTTGCAGTATCATCCCTGGTTAAGCATTCTTTTGGTAGATTACTTCAGGGAAATTGCTGAACATTTATCCACAAAAGCTGATTTAACAGTTGACTTATGGTTCTAACTAGGAAAATCACCCTGAAATTTAGGAGAGATGAAAAATCTAAAAAGCAAGCTAGCTTGGGGAAAGAAAGCTAGCTAGCTTGGAGCAATTAAAAATATGGGCAATTCATGGAGCGCCTGGGTGGTTCAGTTGGTTAAATGTCTGACTCTTGATTTTGGCTCAGGTCATGATCTCAGGGTCGTGAGATCGAGCCCTGCATTGGGCTCTGTGCTGAGTATGGAGCTTGCTTAAGATTTTCTCTCTCTTCCCCTCCCTCTGCCCCTCCCCCCTGCTCATACATGTGTGCTATCTCTGTCTCTCTCTCAAAAAATAATAATAAAATAAAGTAACTGGCCCTAGAATACAATGAGGCAGCACTCCTTTTCTTTTTTTTTAATATATATGGGCAACTTATGTGTTTGTATAACTTCAATGGATGAATTTAGCTGTAATGAGATTGAGGTTGTGTATAGTGCTTATTATAAAATTCATACATTGTCTGAGGTGATTTCTCTTTGATTAGGTCTCCCTAGGACACCCAGCACTAGGATTTCCCAGCAGAATTCAGGGGCCTTGTTGGATTCTCCCGGAAGAAGTAAACGAAAAGTGGCCTTCTCTGAGATCACCTCACCTACTAAGAGATCTCAGCCTGATGGACTTCATACCTTGTCTCCAGCTCTGAAAGCCCCACAGAAAACTGGAGAGATTCAAAGCTCATGTGCCAAGGATAACAAGAAGGCATCACCTGACTGTCACAGGATCCTGAGAACCCGAGTCCCAGCCTTGAAAACCACAGAGACTAGTGAGGAAAGAACACTTACCCCTATCAAGGGGGGCTGGAAATCCTCGGCGGTGCCTTCCGTGGTTCTGAAACCGGAAAACATCAAAAAGAGGTGACTGGGGCGTTACCCTGCCTCCCACAGAGCAAACTGAGCTCCTTTAGGTGATGTGACATGTGTGGGACACAGCTGCTCAAGTTAGAGCAGCAGGTCTCAAATCTGACTGTTGTAGCATCACCCGGGAACCTTTCCAAATTACAGATTTCTAAACCTTTTCCCAGACGTAGCAAATCAATCTCCAAATGTTAGGCCCAGGAATCTGCATTTGGAAATGCTCTTTGGATGATTCTGATATACTTGGCTGTCCTTTTGGAATCACTGCTCTAAGAGATAATTTCCCAAACCTGGATTACTTCACAGCCCTGCTATGGCTCTTTGCCACATGTTAACACTCACTTTCCTAGTGTTTTTTGTTTTGTTTTTTTAAATTGGAAACCATTCTCAAATACATATAGTACAAGAAGATAATGCATCTAGAACAAACTTTGCAGTTTGACACGAGACAATGTTTGTAAATAATGGGCTGCACAAATAATGTCATGACAAGACAGAGATTACACATTGCTGTATTTCCTGCTCAGCAACTCCAGCACCTGGTGCATAATAGGTTTGCTTGGTAGATGCTTTGTATTGAATACAGAGCTGCGTTTCTGCTCACCTTGAGCCTAGACAGTAAATCCATCAATGCCTCAGAAACGGAAGAGGACGAGAAGCTCTGTCTGGCAGAAGTACATTCTGATCTCTGGCTTGGGAGGTCTTGAGTCTGATTTGAATAATAAGCTTCATGTAAACTTTATCTTTGGTTTTGAGTGAGACTTGAATTATAAACTTTTTGGCAAAGTGTGATTAGTTCCCTCCAAATCCAAATCCCTCCAAAGTAGCTGTAACAACAGTAGGAGCCAGTCAGGCTACCTGACTACTTCCGGTGCCCGCTGCTGATTCCTAGCGCCCAGAACTGTTTCTCATCACCTTGCTGTGATATCTTGCAGGGAGGCAGAAGAACCAGAAGCTCAGGATGAAACTACCTCTACCCCACATCGGATCCGTAGGAAGAGTTCTCTCTTGACTTTGAATCGGATTAAGCAGCAGCTTCGGTAAGCCTATTCTTAGCAGGCAGGAAACGTTCATCACTGCTGTCTGATATCCATAATCTCAACTCTTAAAGCCTATGTTTCTTGTTTGTTATTTGGTATTCCATTAAATTTGCTTTTTACTTGGTATGTCTGGGGTTATGTTAATTCTACATAAATGTCACAGTTTGAAAGGGGCAAGAAACACTGTCCTGGGTTCAGGGGGCTCCCGGGGACCCTACTCACACCCAGCAAGACTGTTAGTGGAGTGCCTAAAAGCATGAATTTTGATTCTGGCAACTTGGATTTTAACCTGAGCTTTGTCATACTGTGTAACCTTGGGAAGGTTACTTCACCTTTCTAAGCCTCAGTTTCCTCTTCTATAAGATGGGACTGATAATACACAAGTCACAGGGTTGTTGAAGGATTTAATAATATAATTAAGGCCCTTAGCAGAGCATCACAGTAGCAAGGGCCCAAGAAGCAGAGCACATCCTATATTACTTGGTTGCAGGAAAGACTCTAATATCTCTAGTCCACAGTGACCTATCAGGGAGCTTTTTATTTAGATACTGAATATCAGAAAATAACGTGTCCCACCATTCAGGTTTTTAGGTAATAGTAAAAGTGACCAAGAAGAGGATGAGTTTCTCCCGGCAGCAGAGATTTCAGACTCTGGCAGTGAGGAGGAAGAGACTTCCACACCACCCATTCTAAGGAGAACATCCAGTAGGGTGTCCAAGAACCTATGCTCTTCCGTGAAGTCATCCTTACAGACCCCCTCAAAGACACCAAAGAAAACCGTAAGGCTGTTTTAGGTTTGTTTGCCAGTGAAGCATCCTTCTCTTAAATTTAAAATTGTCATGGCTAAGGTCACACAGTCACAGCTGGATTCTGAGCACAGGTCTCTCATACTCAAAGTTATTCCACTTGGAATATTCATAGAGGAAAAGATCTAAGTGAACCCTAGGACTGAAAATGAATCCAGTAGCAATGATTTTGAATCCAAGTTCCTTTTAAGATACAGAACCAAATAGCCAAGAGCCAGACTTCCTGAGGGAGGGGCGAGATCTGGCTCCTCATCTTTGCATTTCCCACAAACGCTAGCAGAGTGCTTTATGCGTAACTGTGTAGCCAGGGCGCAGGGGTGCAAGAGCCCCTGGCTCCAGGGGTTCCAATCTGACGAGGTTTGGCCACTTGCTGCTGACAAAATCCAAAGGCAGAGAGATGAGTGGTGGTGAAACAAGAAAGTTTATTTCAGTGAGGCCACCCCCCGGGAAGACAGTGGACTAACCTCTCAAAGACTCTACAAAGTGCTGAAAATACTTTTAGGTTTGTATAAGGAAAATGGGACAAAGGCAGTTGTGTACATGCTGGTGGGCAGTAAAGTCAGGTCCATCATTGTCTTGGGGGTCAGTCCTGCAGGGTCTTGCTGGCACCAGCGCAGTGGTTATAGCTTGAGGGGTAGTGGGATGCCTTGCCCACATTAAGAGATAGGCTGGAAAGAAGAACTAAATCAGAAAGTACAGACTAAGGTCCAAATGGCAGTAAAGTCCTCTTTCAAGTGCTCAGTGCGTATCGGATCTCCAATCCAGGGCTGCCGTGCTGTTTCTCCTGCGCCATTTGATTCACCTGAGAAACGGAGCACGACTGACGTCTTGGTGAGGAAATGTGTAAAGTTAAGAGGGAAGAGGTAAATGGACATCTCTTCTGCTTCCTGTGGAATTTTAGCAGAATGTTGAACCTATTAAAAGAGGGTCTTAACCATGTTCAAATATGTTTGAGAAATGTTTGGATTACACAGTTAAATTGATTCATTGTCACAGGAGTTCTCAGGGCCATTAATTTATTAATGTTATTGTTACCTTCCTAGAGGTTATTAGTGTATGAGTCTTTGATCAGGAAACTCTTCTCCAGGAGCATATTGTTTTTAGAAAATGCCTATTTAATAGACTTTTTCTAAAGCTGATCTCCGTATTTCCATATCAAGAAAAATGTGATTGGGCTGAAGTCAAAAAAGACCTCTGGGAAAGGAAATCAAATAGATCACCTTTAGATTAGTGATAATCTTATCTGGAGTTTCTCATATGCAAATAGCTTACCAAGGTTCTGATTGCATCTGCTGGGTCCCACCCATAACAAGGGATATTAGGGTGTGATGCCATCTTTAGCGTGATAAAGGTCAGAAGTCCACCAAGGTTTTTGATACCTTCTCAACAAAGTTTTGGTAGTCCTTTCTTGTTTTCTCCAATGATAATAGATAGAAAACTATTAGGGTGTAAGTGCTTTCTAAAGCCCGAGGAAGAAGTGGAGAGGCTCTTATTACTCTCTAGCCTGGAAATCAAGAGGGTGGGGAGGGGACATGCCCCCATGGAATTGAGTGCTTTGTGGAAAGAACATGAAGATGGGGTAGCAGACCTGCTCTAGAGAGCCAGTAGCAAGAAAGAAAAGAGACTAGGGCTGTCAGCCTAGACTGAATAATGACCTGGGGCTTTGCAGTGGAAAAATCTGGTGATGTCTCTCCAAGTCTGTGGATTACGGAAGTGCTGAGCTGAAGTTTGACCATATTTTCAAACAAATCTAGAGGAGAAGCCTATGAATCAACCTCGGTTTACGCCTCCTACCCTACTGTGTACTGGGCAGAGTAATTAGGGTTTCTTAATTTCTTGTCTTTCAGGATAATATTTTACTTTTCAATAGTATTTAATCCACACTTCATTCATTCTTTACTCAGACTGACATTGTTTTCAAATCTCAGGACTGTGT
Source organism: Zalophus californianus (assembly GCF_009762305.2). NCBI lineage: Eukaryota > Metazoa > Chordata > Mammalia > Carnivora > Otariidae > Zalophus > Zalophus californianus. The sequence continues at coordinate 41,880,056 of NC_045598.1, read as the reverse complement.
GTAAATTAGAAAAAAGAAATTCTGTTTGGCCTGTGAACAGTATTTGTAACATGAGAGAGGGAGAGAATCGTACTTTATACAGAAAGGCACTAAGAGGTATTCACCACTTCTTTTATCAGGTCACCATGAATCAGATTTGCTGGTGTGTCCTGGGTGGTGTTTTGCTTTGGTTTTTTCCTTCTGAAATATGTTCTCTTTTTGAATACAGCCCAAGCCTAGTACGCCACGCCATGCCACTCCCCGGATCCCCAGCCGAAACCTGGCTGCCCAGGAGCCAGCGAGCATGTTGGAGGAGGCCCGGCTGAGGTGACACTGCTCGTGGGCCCCTGTTAGATAGGCGGAAATGGGTCTGCTTTCATTCACATCGAACAAGGAATTTGTAGTCATTCATGTACATAATAAAGGTAGAGAGTAAAATGAACACGGGTGTTGAGAGAGAAGAAACCTTTCAAGCAGTGCCTGGGTGAGATAATGTGGGCAGGTTCTCGAGGGAGTGACCTAGGCCCCTGCCACCATTTGCCCAGGGACAGAAGGTGGCTGATGGATCAGAGCACTGCTTTTCCATTATGGTGCCCTTTAGAACTATGCGGGAACTTTTTTAAAATACGTAAGCCAAGATCTTCCCAGAAAACAAGTTGATAAATCAGAATCTGTTATGGGATGAAGGCTACACCTGTAATTTAGGAAAGCTCCCCAGGTGATTATGTACCCTTGGTTAGAACCTATCAGTTGGGTAATTTGGGTGGAGAAAGGGATTATGAGACCAAATGAAGAGATTTGAGAATGAAGCCATTCCTGTGGATTTGTAATTGAAGTTTCATAGAGAAACGATACATAAGCTTTCCCCATTTGTTACTGAGTGGACGGTGAAATGTTTCTGAAGTCCTCCTTTCCCCTTATTTATCACTGATCGTAGGCTGCATGTTTCTGCTGTACCTGAGTCTCTTCCCTGTCGGGAACAGGAATTCCAAAACATCTACAACTTTGTGGAAAGCAAACTCCTTGACCGTACAGGAGGGTGAGTGATGCCGAGGCAAACGGGATGGTCTGGGGAGAAGGCCCCTGCTGGCGTACCACCTCAGGTGTCCCAGTTCAACTGAAGGGCCTTTTCCCAGCATCCGGAGAACAGGCAAAATTGTTGCTGAAGCCTGAAGGCTTCTAAAGCAGCTTTTGTTGTCAAAGTAATTCTCTAGGAAGAAAAATTTTGTCATTCAGAGAAAATGAAGCTGGTCTTCTTCTTTGCATACAGCATTGCTTGTAGAATGAATGATTCTGTGTAACCAGGTCCTGCTCTGATTAGCTTCCAAGGATGGTCCTTACTGCCCCCACCTCCGCATTTCAGGGGTCTGGGCCCTTCCTTCACACATCCTCCTGCCTCTAACTGGGTGGTGATGGTGTGAGGCAGCTGGCACGGACTTAGCCCATGGGTCCTCCCCTCTTGCCGCAGGTGCATGTACATCTCCGGGGTCCCAGGGACAGGGAAGACCGCCACTGTGCACGAGGTGATACGCTGCCTGCAGCAGGCCGCCCAAGTAAATGACATTCCTCCCTTTCAATATGTCGAGGTAAATGGGATGAAGCTGACAGAGCCCCATCAAGTCTATGTGCAGATCTTGCAGGTGAGTAAAGCTGTTTGAGAATTTTGGAAAATAGAGTTTCTTGGTGGCATATTTCTGAAAAAGGAGAGGTTTTGTGCTTATTGAGATGTTTACAATGTGCCGGGCATTGTCCTTTGTGTGAGGTAGCAAGAGTAAAGAAGGCAGAATTCCTACCCTCAGGGACCTTAAAGTCTAGGAGCTGGGCACGAATTATTGGAAGCCAGGACTTATTGACGTGGTGAAACCTATTGGCACACAGGAGGCCCTGTGGCCGACTATGGAAAACAGATTAGAGGTCAGCTGGAGTTTGAACCTGGCTCTTGTATTCATTAGTGGTTTTCTTGGAACAAGTAATGTCCAAGTAATGTCCAGTTATAAATAGAGTCATGCAGTAATGATTTTGGAGATGCTTCTGGGACCCGCTTGTGGCTCACTTGCATTTCAAACACAGACTTTATCATCTCTTTTGGTGCCTTCTCTTCTCCTTCCAGGTTAAGGTTAAGACCAGAGTGGAAGGCAGAATTTAGGATACCAAAATCCTCATACTAAATTACTTCCTCTACTGCAAATTTAACATTAAGCTTAGGAGAGTAAAATCCTTCCCGTTTACCATACCTGCTTTTCCCCACATTGCAGAAGCTGACCGGCCAAAAGGCAACCGCTAACCACGCGGCAGAACTGCTGGCAAAGTGCTTCCTGACCCAGAGGTCCTCTCAGGAAACCACCGTGCTGCTCGTGGATGAGGTAAGGAGGTGCCCCCAGGAAGACCGGAAAAGTGGCGTGGTGCTTGACCGTGGCGTTCCAGGAGCAAATGCTGGGTTCAGAGGGAGGTCCTGGCTGCTTTCTCTCATCCCTCATTCATCTGAGCCTGTTCTTCAGTTGTGAGAGGCCTGTGTCCGTTGATGTCCTTGCTGCTTTCATGGTGGGACCTGAGAAGCACAGGCAGCTAAAGCGGTGGTAACAGGTCTTCACTCTGAGGCCCTGGCTCGGTTCTGTGGCTAATCCTGCATCTCTATCCCTTTCCTGGCAGCTCGACCTTCTGTGGACTCAGAAACAAGATGTACTATACAATCTCTTTGACTGGCCCACTCACAAGGAGGCCCGGCTTGTGGTCCTGACCATTGCCAACACGATGGACCTGCCAGAGCGCATCATGATGAACCGGGTATCCAGCCGACTGGTAGGTCCTAGGGCTGCTCTCGAACCATTCTTACCCATAACCTGGGCCAAGAAGTTCTAAAAACTAAATACACAGGAAACTAAAATAAGTGGGAAAAGTATAAAATGTGATTTCTGAAATTCCTGTAATTAAATATGTCACCATTGCATGATTTTCTGCAAACACATCTTGGTGTTCTGCCACCTGGGTACTCTTAAGCTGCACAGAGCCCTGAAGGTCTAGTTGTTTATTAAACGCATTGAAGCACCCGTCCCTCCCAGGCAATGTTAGATGCATGGAGTACAGCAGGGAGCAAGGCAGATGGCACGGGGACGTGGTCCTTCATCAGGGACTTAGAAGCTTGTCGAGTGAAGCCAGGAGCTGAGCCTGTGCTTACTGCAGAGCTGAAGATGCTCCCACCCGCTCTAATTAGAGCACCTCTGCCTTGATCTACTTCTGAATGATTCTGGGAGAAGAAAAGTTGTCTTCACCAAAACAAGAAATGACTTGAGCACCACTGCCACCCTGCAGGAGACCGGCAGCCCTGTCAGCAGTGAAAGGAGCTGGAATCCTGGGTGGTCTCAGGCTGGACTGTGTAACCTATTCCATGGCACTTGGAAATCAGGCTTAGGGACCTGAGGGTGGCTGTCCAGCAGCACTGTCAGAGTGGTTAATTAACTTGTTCTCCATTGTCTTGTCTCTCCAGGGTCTTACCAGGATGTCCTTCCAGCCCTATACTCACAGCCAACTACAGCGGATCCTAATATGCCGACTCAGACACTTAAAGGCCTTTGAGGATGATGCCATCCAGCTGGTAGCCAGGAAGGTAAGTCACCTTCGGGGAGCTCCTACTTGCACCTACGAACCAGGCAGCAAGTCTTGTGAGCACCTGCCAGTGTGAGGCCTTGTGTTGGGTGCTCTGCAGATGAAGAGAAATTTAGAAGGTCCTGTAAACATAAATATCAAAAAGTAGAAACAAAAGTGTGAAAAGTTCTTTAACTTTCTTACTGTATAATTAATCAGCAGGTTATGAGTATGGTGGGCTTCTGTATAAATGAAAATGAGTTGATTCGGGGCGCAGGCAGCTTTGTATAATGAAACGGGCAGTAGAGGCAGTTGAGTATCAAACCTGGCTCTGATACTTAATAGATATTGGAAGCTTAAATGGAAGTTACTTAACAACTTCCAGAGCCTTAGTTTTCTTCTCTGAAAAATGGAAATAATAGTATCTACTTCATAGGATTGTTCTGAGAATTAAACGAGATCATGTCTGTAATGTGCCTCGCAAGGTGCACACTCCAGGATAGGTGTGAGGTATTGGATACCTACATCCTCCAAGCTCACTGGGAGAATTGCCAATCGAGACTATTCTCCAAGGCTGCTGAGGAACAGAAGTGGGTGAAATGTCTCAGCTTCAAGCTGAATGCAAGAAACCACACATCTGCAGTATTTCAGCACTTAAAGGAATTAGAAATTTATTTCTGGTTCTTCTTGCCTGAAGTGATCAGAATCCTGAGTACCTAGAGCAGCAGTATACGTAACGACAGCTCAGAGCTGGGTGCCGTATCAGGTGCAAGGGGTCAGAGGCGAGCCAGACAGGGAGCTGCTTCAAGCCTTGCTCTCTAGAGCTCAAAGTTACCTTTTAACCCCTCTGTGGGGCAGAGGTTTTTTACTTCTATCTTTCTAAAAGTTCTTTTTTTGTCTTTTTGTCTCTGAAGGGTCCTTTTTTTATGCCATTCTGTTTATTGAGGTTGTCTTCACTCTTCCTCGAAGATGCTTTTTGTCTGTTGAATTTGGTCTCTATCTTGCATTGTTAGAGACTTTACTCAGATGTCTTGGTTATTCCACTCTGATGTATGAGTGAAGACTAAAAAGCTTTTGGGGAGCTCTGAGCACATTAGTGGGGCTTGTTCTGAGAGCTTCACTGTGGGGCAATCTGATTGGGCCAATTTCAGTATCTCCAGTTCTTTCCCTTGAGAATAGTCAGATTTCCCAAGTAGGCATCCTGTGTCCTGCCTAGAGGGCAGTATTCTGGGAGTGTGGGGGGGGGGGGGGGAGTGGGGGTGGGTAGGCTGGAGTCAGAGAGGGTGGAGGTCTTCAAATTCAGCATGCAAACAGTAACCATTTACATTTAGTGAGGGACCTCCCCTCCCCTGCAATAATACTGAGTGTTCCCTGGCCCAGAGACTTTTCTTAATCCTTGCTTGAGAATAAGTCTCTGGACTCTTGCCATGGTAGAAGAGGGATAATCTCAGAGCAAAACTTTTATAGCGACCATACAAATAACCAAGGCACAAAATTTGCCACAGAGCCCTAAACCTTGCTGAGTGGCCCTAATGTTTACCCAACAGCATGAAATGGAAGAAGGAATCTAGGGCAAGGTGCACTCTTTGTGAACTTTTCCTGTGAAGGGCCAGGGAGGAAATGTTTTAGGCTTTGTGGTTATAACGGTCTCTGTCACCACTATTTAACTGTGCCCTTGCATCTTGAAAGCAGCCATGCACAATAGGTAAATGAATGGTCACGGTTGTGTTCCAGTAAAACTTTATGTACAAAAAGGTGTGGCAGGCTGTAGTTTGCTAACTGCTGCTCTAGGGCATCAGTTTGTTACCTTTCAACCAGTCCTCCTTAGTTTAGCCAAACATCCCCCTTTACCTCTAGTTCCAGTATTGCTATCATCTGAGCACTTTGGAGATATTTAGTGTAACTTAGATTTTTTTTCTTGGATTCCTCCATACTGGCTTAGGAATTGGCTCTCTCCAGTCTGTGGAGTCAACCACCACTCTGCCACCTCTTTCCAACTTGGAGAATTATATTCTCCATTCCTCTCCCGTTGCTTCTCTTCCTTCTTAGCGTTCTTGGTTTCAGAAGGCATCAAATTTAGATGCTGTTTTTACTCAGACTTTTGCTTGTAATTTCAAACCCTCTTTCATTTCTATACATATAAAGAAACATACCTATTTTATATTGTTTCTTACAATTGTGATATCTGAACTCTTTGTGCATCTAATTCTGTTGATTGCTGTTTCCCATGCATATGTGGCCTTGTTTCCTTGTTTTTGTGTCTTGATTTTTTTCTAATTTTATTTTTTATTTTTTTGCTGTATGCTCGTGTTCTTAGAGCTTCCTCTGAGAATTAATTGAGGACTGGGTTGAAGTTAATTCATTTAGAATTTGTTTTTGCTTCTGTCAGTTACCAAGGGCCACTGTCAATTGGGACTTTTTTTTTTTTTTTTTGAAGATTTTATTTATTTGAGAGAGAGAGACACACAGCGAGAGAGGGAACACAAGCAGGGGGAGTGGGAGAGGAAGAATCAGTCTTCCCGCCCAGCAGCGAGCCCGATGTTGGGCTCAATCGCAGGACCCCGGGATCATGACCTGAGCTGAAGGCAGCCACTTAACTGACTGAGCCACCCAGGTGCCCCATCAACTGGGACCATTTTTAAACAAAATCTCCACTTGAGGTTTTTAGGAGACACAACATAAATTTTGGCTACAAATCCACATGAAGGCTTGTAGTTGCAAAGACTCTTTTTTTTTTTACATGTACCTGGCACCAGGGTCCACACAGGCCATTTTTCCATCCCTTCCACTCCGTGGGTCTTTCACTCACCCTCATACTGAGGCTGTAGTGGAGGTCAGAGCCTAAGTTTATATACGGTCTTCTGTTAGATTCCATGTGGGGTGGGCCCCAGCTTTTCTTGTGTCTCCTTCACCGCAGCAGCAATAAAAAAGGGTATTTATGGTCACCACTGTTCGTGGATACCCCCAGGGCAAGAACTGCTTTGGGTGTTTTCTTCAATTTGTTTTTAGGCCTCTGCAGTAGCTCTTGAGTCCATGTTATTAATTGCTACATGGTGCTGCCTCACAAGGCAGTGGTAATGGTGATGGGAGGAAAGAAGTGACAGGTTGGAAGCATCTATGGGACATCTTTACCCATTGGATATGAAAAATCAGAGAAGGGGAGAATATAAGCTGATACTCATTTTTTATCTTGGGTTACTAGAAAAGTGACCTTTGTTTTGAACGTTTTAAATTTGCATTCTGAAAACATATACACAAAACACTTATAAACTCTGATAATCTCACTTCCCACAGAGGACCACTTTTAATTTGGTGTGTTGTGTATGTATATACCTATACCATTTGCTCTTGTAAACTTAACTTAGCATGAATTTTGGGAGGAAATTATCTCAGGATGTCATCAGGCAGGATGTTACCTGTGATGGTTGTTGGGTAAATGGTGGGGATTGCCGGCAAGTACTGGGAATACTAAGAGATCCTTGCAGGCTACAGAGTCCAAGAATTTCCTCTGAAATTTAAAGTGCAGGTGGCTTTCTGATTCAGCTTGGGAGACAGTATAGGATTCTCTACGATGGGAATCGGCATGCATGGCAAGAAAGGAGCAATGGGGTCACTGGCATTGTGGGTTGGTCAAAGTCCTCTAACCACAGACTCCCCTGTGTTCTCCAGTTTTGTGGCTTCCTTCCCTCTTGATTCTGGTTCATTTAGCCATTGACTAGGTGGTCTCCAAAATTTACCACATGCTGTTAGGGAGACTGAGGCTGTGGCTTTACCATCAAAATAGGCTCCACATCAGCCTCTTGGCTTTGGCTGGCTGCTTCTGGGGCACATTGTTATCTTCAAGCAAGGAATGAGAACACTTGTGTTTCTAGGTGGGTCAATAATGATCTTGGGCCAGTGGTCTCTTTTAAGTTTTACTTTCCGGACTTTAAATAAAGCTGAGCATTCCTGCCTTTTCCATTATGGATTTATCCATAAATCCAAGACATAGGTTTGGACTCAAGGAAGAGTCCCAAAAGCAGCGTAATAATTTAAATCCAGGCTCCCACCAGGTTCCCACTGGGGCTAAGCACATAACGTCAGGCTTCAGCCCATTCCCAGCACTGCCTTTCTATTTTAGCTGAACCCAGAATCTGTTAGTTTTTCTCTTGGGCTGAGATGGTAAAAGGACCTCAAGGAATAAAATATTCCCTCTTGTAGGTAGCAGCCCTTTCCGGAGATGCACGACGCTGTCTGGATATTTGTAGGCGTGCCACAGAGATCTGTGAGTTCTCCTGCCAGAAGCCCGACTCTCCTGGCCTGGTCACTGTAGCCCACTTACTGCAAGCAGTAGATGAGATGTTCTCATCGTCATATATCACTGCCATCAAGTAAGTTGCTTCTAACGGATGTGGATAACAATATTGTCCTATGATCATGTGTAACTTGACAAATATAGCTACAAAGGCAATTACATATATAAATGTTTCAAAGTAACACACTGTATGCCTTAAAAATGCATAATGTTATATGTCATATATATTCAGTTTTTTAAAAAGTAAGATGCTTCTGTTTCCTGACCCTGAACCTTTCTTGGAAGACCACAGGAGAGGTCCACAGTGTGGGAAGGCCATGGAAGTTTCTAAGCTTTTACTTATTCAACCTGCATTTACTGAAGACGCTGTCCTTTTCTTAAGGGGCATAGTCTACAGGGAGATAGGAATGCAAACCTAGGAGAGTAGGAGAATCATGACCACTTACTGAGTTACACTCCAGGTGCTGAGTGAAGTAAAGTGCTATTGGAACAAGAGGAAGGAAGCAGCTATTCCTCTCCCACTGAGGGAGATGTATATTTCCAGATGTAGTTGCTGTGTTCCCTAGCTTCCATAGTGGCATTTTCCATATCATTTTGAAACTTTAGGGGGTTAGAGAAAACCTTGCCGAATAATGTAGGAGAAAGTTTTTCCCAGTTTTTTCCTCTCTCTTCTCTAAAGACACAGAAAAACTTTACATGGCTTTTCTCTGAGCCAGTGGTATAGTCACTTACGAGAATTCACATCTCATTTTCTTTTAAGAAATTCCTCTGTTCTGGAACAGAGTTTCCTGAGAGCCATCCTTGCTGAGTTCCGTCGATCAGGACTGGAAGAAGCAACATTTCAACAGGTGATTGATCTTTAAATCCTTTTAGATTTTGCTCTTGGTGCCTTTTAAATAGGAGGGAATTTCAATGGCTGTGTAAGAGTTTGTCTCTATTTGTGCCAACCCAATCATGCCAAAGAATGTCAGAGCAACACCTATTTTTATTATTTAAAGATTTATTTATTTATTTGAGAGAGAGTGTGTGAGCAAGAGAGGGAGAAGGAGAAGAGAATCTCCTCCCCTCTGATCAGGAAATGCAGGGCTCAGTCTCACCATCCTGAGATCATGACCTGAGCCAAAATCAAGTCGGACACTTAACCAACTGAGCCACCCAGGCGCCCCGTGTGTGACTATATTTTAGACATAGAGGGGCGCCTGGGTGGCTCAGTTGGTTGAGCGTCTGCCTTCGGCTCAGGTCATGATCCCGGGGTCCTGGGATCGAGCCCCGCCTCAGGCTCCCTGCTCGGCGGGGAGTCTGCTTCTCCCTCTCACACTCCCCCAGCTTGTGTTCCCTCTCTCGCTGTCTCTCTCTCTCTGTCAAATGAATAAAATAAAAAAATCTTAAAAAAAAAAAAAAAGCCTTTAGACATAGAAATGGAGAGGCCCAGCTACTTCTGTACTTCCTTTCACATTTTCTTTACTTATTTAAATTCTGTTTTAAACTGCTAGTTAGGTTTGCTGGTTATTGTTGTCCTAGAGCCTGAGACAGCTCTTCAGCAGAGTGGCTTTCAGTTTAGTTTGTAAACATTTCCTGAACATCTACAATGTGTCATTAACTGTGAAGATGTGCCAGGAACCCTGAGTGGAATTGGTCAATATCCCTGCTCCTGACAGGCTCCCAGCCTGGGTGGGGGTGGGGGTGATTTATAAAGAGAATGGTGACCAGGAAGTGTGGCAGGCTTGCCTGGCCCCCTGGGGGCGCTTTAGGAATCCATGTTTCCCACTGTCCTCCTGGCCTCTCTTTATGCAGTATTCTCCCTGGGCCTTTGTGCTTTTCCAAGGCTTTAGCACCTGTGCACTATTATCTGCTAAGGAAAATGCCTTTGTAGCAAAGTGACTTGATTTGCGACAATCTCATTTGGAACTCTCACTCCAGGGAGACTAGGACTGTTTGTGTAAGTGACACTTACTAGATATATCCATTAACACATGAAGGATGTGGCAGTATATTTAATAGATAAAACTAAAGCTCAAAAAGTGAAATAACTTGCCCAGGGTTGCATATTTAGGTGATTAGTAGAACCAGGATTCAGACCTGTTCTGATTCCAAAGCCCAACTAGCATTCTGCCCCCGCATTTGTGCCCCACAAAGGCACCTGTTGATGCCTTCAGGGTGTTGAGGATCCTGGATAAGAAGCGTCTGACTTGCCTACAAGAAGAAATAAATGATCAGGTACAGAACCAGTACTACCTTCCTTTCCTCTTCCGCTTTCTGGTGTCTGACCTCGGATTTGCTCTTTGTTTTTTAGGTATACAGTCAACATGTGGCACTGTGCAGAATGGAGGGACTCCCGTACCCCACCATGTCAGAGACAATGGCAGTGTGCTCTCACCTGAGCTCTTGCCGTCTCCTCCTTGTGGGACCCAGCAGGAACGACCTGCTTCTTCGTGTGCGGCTCAACATCAGCCAGGACGATGTGCTGTATGCGCTGAAGGAGTGAAGGGCTTCACAGGGAAGGACTGTGATCAGCTCTTTTCAAAGGGCCTGATTTCCTCTTTCTAAGCACATGGAATTGTAGCAAAACATAATGAAATGGCTGTCACATATTTTGAAATTTTCCATTAAATAATTTGATTTTTCTAGAGTGTCTTGAGAAGTTTACAGTCATAACAAACACCAGATTAAAAAACCAAACCATCCTTCCTACAGTAGGCCCTCATTGTGACTTTTCTGTTAACCCTGCCATTTATTTAACAGCAGCATGGTATGCACATAATTATGTGTATCTGTATAAAATAGTTGTGGGAGAATATGTAAGAAATTGGTTACATTGGTGGCCTCTGGGAAGGAACTAGATGGCTATGATCAGACTTTAGAGGAAGACTTACTGTAAGTCATGTATCTTTTAACTTTTGAACAATGTGAATATAACAAACTTAGTTTATAAAAGAGAACTGCTGCTTGGAGAGCCTGGATGGCACAGTTGGTTAACTCTCCAACTCTTGGTTTCAGCCCAGGTCATGATCTCAGGGTCACGAGATCGAGCCCTGCGTTGGGTTCTGTGCTTAGTGTGGAGTCTGCTTAAGGCTCTCTATCTCCTCTCTCTCTGAAATAAATAAATCTTGGAAAAGAAAACAAAACTGGGAATAATACCAGCGATAAATAATCCATACAAATAGCTAGAAAATATAATTTTTAAAAAGTTAACTATCATAAAAACAAATCTTTAAGTAAAAAAGACTTAGAAGGCATAGAAAATATAAGATAAGAAATAAATCTAATAAAGAGATGTAATCTCTAAAATACAAACCTATTTCAGTCAAAATCTTGGCAGGGTTTTTGTGTAACTGCAATTCTCATATTTATATTTCCAACCAATAAAGGAACTGACATTTAAAGCCCCCTTGTGTCGGGCACTGAGAAAAACACATCATCTGTGTAATAGTCCTGCCAGAAATGTTTGACCCGAATTTATAGATGAGAAAATTATCAGATAAATTATGCAAAGCAACTGTTCCTCTTCAAAAACATGGGTATCACAAGACCAAAAAACCAGGGAGGAGCTCTCTTAAACTAAAGGAGAGTAGAGAAACTGAGACCTAAATAGCTAAATGCACCGTGTGAACCTTGACTGGGTCGTGGACTTAGAGATACAAACAATTATAAACATTATTAGGGACTAAATATTATGTAAGTTATATGTAAATGCTAAACTTTGTAAATGGTAAGTTACTGTGGTTATATAGGAGAATGTCATTCTTGAAATACTTATGAGTGAATTAGAACACCTGCAAATAATTCAGAAAAATATATATAACTGCATATAATGGATGATCAGTATCAGAGTAAAGAATTATTCAATTAATAAAAAGGAAAAAAGTGAATAAGTCATCTACAGAATAAGACACATGAAATGACCAACAAAATGGAAACAGTAAATGAGGCCTGCAAGTCAAAACCTTTCACATGTATTAGAAAACCTTTCTAGGACCATAGGGAACAACTGGAACCCAAATGCCCCACTGACAGGAATGTAAACAAACTACTTTGGAGGTGATTTGGTAATATTTAATCTGGAAAATGCAGAAACCCTATGAGACAGCAATCCCACTCCTAGGTATATACCCTAGAGAAACACATTGTACCCCAGGAGTTGTGTACAAGAATGTTCATAGCACTATAATGGCAAGCCTTTGGGAAAGTGAATTATTTTCATACTTTGAAATACTGCAGGGAAGTGAAAAATAGCTAGATATAGTATTGATGTAAATGAAGCTTACAAATAGAGTTGAAAAAGTTGAAGAATAGATGTACTGATACCAATGATACAATGTTAAAGCTTGCCAAAAAAAAATTGCTGTAGATTGCTTAAGGATCTATACATACATAGTAGAAATAAAACACCAAATTCAGCTCAGGTCATGATCCCAGGTCCCACTCTGGGGGCAACCTGCTTCGCCCTCTCCCACTCCCCCTGCTTGTGTTCCTCTCTTGCTGTGTCTCTCTGTCAAATAAGTAAAATCTTAAAACACCAAATTCAGGAGAGTAGGTTATCTCTTTGGGGAAAGGGTTGCAACATGAGAGGCGTAGGGTGGCTTCAACTGTCTATTGTACTGGTTTTTTTCTTAAATTTGTGGTAGATACCCATGTATTTATGTCTCCTCACACAAAAAATAGGAAGTATTGAGTACCTACCATGTACCATGCAGTGCCCTAAGCACCAAAGATAACTTGGATAACAAACAGAAATGTCTGTTAGCTTGCATTCAAGCAAAAATGAGATATTGTATATCTCTCTGTATATATTAAATATTTCATAAAATAAAACGTATTAATGAAAAAAATATGAGAGCGAATCTTCAATTGTAAACGGTTAAAGACGGCCTCTTTGGAAAATGACCCAAAGGAGTAAGATCAAAAAGTTTTTGTCCAAGAAAACTGGAAGATTTTTGAAACTGCTAACTACAAACCGAAAAATCATAATTTTAAAGTTTAGGGAGTGCGTTGCTGGGTTTGTTTCAGGCGAAGATTCTCTGTACCGCCCCTCCACCCGCCATTTCATCGTTCTAATCTCTTCGTGTTAAACTGAAGTGACTTCATGAAGAGGTGCCATGAACACTGCCTGTCTTAGGTTATTCAACCGCCTTCTGACTAGAAAAGATACATTCAGTTGCTGAATGAATAAGAAAGAAATGGTGCGCCCCACTCTCATTTCTCTAGACTCAATTACGAAGAAAATCTCGATGAAGGGGAAAAAACAAGTAAGCCCCTCCTCTGGGGCGGAGCCTACGCCAGGCCCGCCCCCACGCCGAGGGGGCGGGGCGAGTGTGAGCCCAGGAGTATCGTACTGGGATTACGGGAGGAAGCTTGGCGGGTTAGTTGTAAATGCAGGGACAGGGGATGCACCTACTGCATTTGCGCCAGCAGCGGCACACCCCCAAACCGCCCAACTACCCTCTCCGCGAGCGTCGCGCTACCTGCGCAAAGGCGCCTGCGCGCTGAAAAGCTCACCCTTCGAGTCACCTGTTGGGACGCCACGCCCACCTCGTTTTGCGCATGCGGAGTGCGCGTCTTACAAGCCGTAGAGTCACGTGTTGGGGCGCGAGCAGTCTCCCGCAGGGTCGCTTCCTGTCACGGTCGCAGCAGCCGCCGCCGCTGCCGCTGCCGCCCGGGGGCCGCGGGAGCCCTGGGTGGTGCCGGGCGGGATCAGGCCCAGACTGGTTTCGGATCCGGCGTGAGGTATGCAGCGTACCCACCCCCCGGCGAGGGGAAATACGGGCTGCGGGGGAGGTGTAGGCGCTGGGGCAGGGCAGGGCGGCGCGTTCTGCCGCGCGGGAGTGGGGTCCCTCGGCTTCGCCTCCCCTGAGCCTTCCCGCTGTCCTCTTCTCTCCCGAGTCCGGGCCCAGCTCCGACGCTCCCAGCCCGATGCCCCGGAGCCGCAAACTCGACCTGTCTGACTGACCTCGTCTCTTCTCCGTGTCCGCTCATTCCGAGCCCCCGGCTCAGGTGACGGCCGGCCATTCACCTAAGTCAGCGAACTCTGCCGGCTGGAGTCACCCTGAGCGCCCCCTTCCGTGCACCCACAGCCAGTTAACCTCAGAGCCCTGTTGATTTTACCCCTCTCAGTGGGGTATCCATCCGCTTCTCTCCCATCCCCGACGCCACCGCCGCGCTCCCCTCCGCTCACCACTTCGCGGGGACCGTTGCGAGATGCTCGGTACCGAGAAGGCTTCGAGCCCCCACTCTCCTACCTCTTCCCCTCTGCAGCCAGAGGGAGGTTTCTGAATCGCCGACCTGGTCCCGTCGCGTCCTGTGCCCTCAGGACCGTGCCCAGAGTCCTTTAGGCTTAAAGAATTTTCCGTTTTGCCCCCTGTACAGATTTTTAGCTTCTCTTGTACTATTTCTTTCCTCACACTTCATGCCCCAGTAATCCCAGGTCTTTAGCTTGTGCAGATCAAACTGTTTCTCACCTCGGAACCATTATCAGGTTGTTCCCTCTGGAATTCCGTACCTCTTCCTTACCCCCAACTTTTTCATGACTCAGCACAAGCATCACTTTCTCCACGAAGCCTTTTCTCTCTGTGCTGGATAAGTGGCCGCTCCTGGGGATCCAGGGCCCCTGGAACAGCCCTGTGTGGTTTTTGTCCAATGCCGAGGCTGCCTCCACCGTGTAAATAAATGCTCTTTGAGGGCTGAGACCATGTCAGATTCATTCCTGCTCTTGCAGTGCCCGGCACAGGTTCTTTCACGTAGTAGGTCCTGTGAAAGGTTGTGAGATCTTTGAATCAGAATGCTGACTCCCGATTTCTCTGGAGCAGAACAGGCCAATAGAACTTTGTGTGGTGATGAAAATGTTCAGCAGGCCAGTGGTAGCCACTAGTTGAGGAACTGGATTTTAGATTTCAGTTTAAAGTTAAATTGTCACATATGGCTACCATGTTTGACAACACAGGTTTAGAGCCTTTCTGAATCCTATCCAGTCTTGCACCCACCTGGTCCCTGAATCCGCCCTCCTATGCCCCTCCCCCTCACTCAACCTCTTGGGTTTAATCCAAATTGGTCAGTCAGTTCAGTAAGTTCTTACTGTGTGTCCCCGCTCTCCACTTAAACCCATTAACAGGTGGGCCCCATCCCTTCCATTGCCCATGTTGCTTGCTATGATTCCAGAGACAGTATTTCATCCTTTGGTGTTAAAGGTTGTTTTTTGCCTCTGGTTTCGGAGTTTACTAACCACACCCTACCACAGGCAGCACTATTGGGGGTGGGGCTTTGTAGACTGCTCCAGTCTGAGTCTCTTCCCCTCCCCATCAGACAGGTATCTAGGGTGTCAAGATGCCAGGGCCAAGACCTCGGAAAGGCCCTCAGGCCAGTGGCCAGGGTGTGGCAGCTGCAAAGCAGGTATGGATATAGCCTCCTTCCCTCCTGGGCCAGTCTGAGGGGGGTCTTTAGACAGCTTGGGCAAACTGGGTCACCTGTTTGGTTTCCCCATTAGTCCAGAGGCTTTGAGCAGTTCCTCCTGGAGTTGGCAGAGCTGTTAGAGACCCTCTGACTAGTCCCTGCTACCCACATGTGCGAGATGAGGCCTGAACTCTGTTGTGTTTCAACCCAGGCATCCTCCTGCCATGGCCATCTCCATGAGTGGTCTGGAGGGTTCAGGAGCCACCAAATTTAGGGTGTTCTGATGGGGTGTCATCACTGTCATGGGTTTCTCATTTAGGGCCATGATTTTGCTTGCCAGCCAAGGATGCCCGGGCTTGAGAACTGTGGCCACTGGAAGAGTTTTACCGCTTAGGGACACAGGGCTGTGGCCCGGGTGGGAGACTGAGAAGTCTGTCCTCTAATCTGTTCCTTTTACTTCTTCTGGGCCTAAGTTCTGAAACAACTTAGTCCATTTTTATTGTCTTAAAAGAGGTAAGGGAGGTTGTGGGTTAAAGAGCATAGACTGAAATCACAAGACCTTTATTACAAATTCTAGTTCTGGCACTTACAAGGCTGTTTCAGTTTCATCTGAACACGGAGATAGAAACAGGGCTACCTTTTCCTAGAATAGTCAAATTCATAGAGACAAAGTAGAATGGTGGTTGATGAGGAGGTTGTTGAATAAGATGAAAAGAGTTCTGCGGGTGGATGGTGGTAGTGGTGGCACAACAGTGTGAATGTACTTAATGCCACTGAACTGTACACTTAAAAATGGTTAAGTCGAGGGGCACCTGGCTGGCTCAGTCGGTAGAGCATGTAACTCTTGGAGTTCAAGACCCATATTGGACATAGAGCTTACTTTTTAAAAAATGGTTAAGGTAGTAATTTTTATGTTACGTGTGTTTTTGTTTAAGATTTTACTGATTCATTTGAGAGAGAGCACAAGCCGGGGGTGGGGCGTGTTGCAGAGGGAGAAGAAGCAGACTCCCCACTGAGCAGCGAGCCTGATGTGGGGCTTGATCCCAGGACTCTGAGATCATGACCTGAGCCCATGACCTGAGCTGAACGCAGACGCTTAACCAACCAAGCCACCCAGGCGCCCCTTGTTTTGTTTTGTTAAAGTTTATTTTTTTTAAGATTTTATTTATTTATTTGGCAGAGAGAGAGCACAAGCAGGGGGAGCAGCAGGGAGAGGGAGAAGCAGGCTTCCTGCCGAGCAGGGAGCCCGATGGGGGGCTCTATCCCAGGACCTTGGGACCACGACCTG
Organism: Zalophus californianus; assembly: GCF_009762305.2. NCBI lineage: Eukaryota > Metazoa > Chordata > Mammalia > Carnivora > Otariidae > Zalophus > Zalophus californianus. The sequence continues at coordinate 41,863,530 of NC_045598.1, read as the reverse complement.
AGCCGAAGGCACATGCTTAACCGACTGATCCTCCCAGGCGCCCCTCAAAGTTTATTTATTTATTTTTTCAGAGTTTGTTTATTTTTAAGTAATCTCTACACCCGGTGTGGGGCTTGAACTCACAACCCCAAGATTAAAGAGTTACAAGCTCTTCCAGCTGAGCCAGCTAGATGACCCTGTTACATGTGTTTTACCACAATTTAAAATAAAATAAAATAAAATAAAATAAAATAAAATAAAAATAGGACCTACGTCTCAGGATTGTGAAACTTAACAAAGATAGTCATGTAGAATGCTAAGTACAGAGCCTGATAGCTGGTGCTCTTAAGCTGTGAGTAATAATGGTAATGCAGTCTTACTGGGTTCCTCAGAGTCACTAGGGAGATAATTGTCCCAAAGGCTAATGTTGCAAGCCTCAGTTTCCCTGTCTGCACACTGGGCCTCATACATAATGAAGGAGCCACTGACTGCCTAAGATTGGCTCTGGGACTGATCATTATGTGGTTCCTAAGAACCCTTCTCTGCTCTCAGCTGGGGCTCTTTGTGGAGTTCAGCCCTGAGGACATGCTGCTGGGGATGGAGGAGACTGAAGATGACGGAGACCTGGAGGCTGAACTGCTGGCCCTCACTGGGGAAGCAGGGGCTGCAGGCAGGAAGCCAACACCCAAGGGGCAGGGTGAGTTTGTGGCACTGGGCTGACTCGTTGCCGGGACCAGAAGGGTTCAGGCAGGTGGTAGAGAGGGTTCTTTCCTCACGGCTGGGAGGAGCCAATTAGATCACCTGGTCCTTCAGATATCCATCCTTCTGCAGCCCTCCCACCAAGAGGCTGTCTTGCCCTGCTCATATATACCTGTGTGATGGGAAGCTCACTCCTTCTCTGACTGTCCCCCTCCCCTTTATGGACAGTCAGCAGTCTGATTTTCAGACTGACTCACCTCTATCTTAGCCGTAGCCAAGGCCCAGTATAGTCGAGGAGCTCAGCACAGACTGCACTGAGTACATAGTGTACAGAAATTGTGTTGAATGAATACGTGGAATCTCCCTCCCCAGCCTGGAAGAAGACAGAGACCTCAGCCTGGGAGGGTCTGAGGGTCTAACCCTTTCTTTTAGTGAGAACCACCCCCTATCCCATGTGCCCCTGAGATGAGGACGATGGGAGGACCCGAAAGGGCATCCACTGGTCTGGGAGACCCATGGCCCTTACTTCTCTCAGTCCAGTCCCTCTTTCGAGTTAGTTTGGGGCCTGGGTTTGAATTTGGGCTCTGCCACTTACTAGGATTGCAGTGTGACGAAAATTAACAGTTCACTCCTATAAAAAGGGGATAATATTACCTATCTTGCAAAATGATTGTGAAGCTTCAGTGGATGTTAAAAATCTTTATATATGCCAAATGTGCAGTTGGGGAATGGATGGATGTGTCTGTGAACAACTACAACAATAAAAATGCCACGAAGGGCGAATTCCCAGGAAGCTTTCCCAGCTGAGGGTCTTCTGAGCTGGGTCATAAAGGAAGAGTAGGAATTTTCCAGGTGGGACTTTGGCTGTGGAAGGGAAGAAGGATTCTATCTGGGTGTGTCTTGCTGGCACAGTGGATTGAAGACCCTCCTCATGAACCTTTTCTGACTGCCCTGACCCTCTGTGACCCTCTTCCCTCAGCCCCCCTGCCTATGGCCCACATCGAGAAGTTGGCTGCAGACTGTATGCAGGATGTGGAGGAGGAGGAGGAGGAGGAGGAAGGGCTGGAGGAGGATGCAGACTTGCTGGTGCGTCTGCCACGCTGGTGTCTGAGGGCTCTGTGATCAAGCCTGTGCAGGAGGCCTGGGGTTTGTCTCTGTGTGTCTTCTGAGGTTGAGTGAGTGCCTGGCCCTTCTTGGGCCCATTTTCCTAACTACAGTGTGAGACTAGTCTCTTTTGATGGCTGGTCTGAGCTGTGCATGCAGAGATTTTCAGATTTAGAGTCTTTACTGTTTTGAAGGCTCTTCTTGGTCAGATTAAAGGAGTGTTTTGGTTTAGAGGACAGAGTGGTAGGCACAGTGACTGATGCTGGGAAATAGTGCTGGCGGAGAGGGTTCTTTATTCTCGTATGCTGTTATGGGTATGGCCCTGAGGTTCCCAAGCTCCTGGGACTTGTATCTCCCCAGACTGAGCTGCAGGAGGTCCTGGGTGCAGATGAGGAGGCTGGGCCCCTGGATGGTGATAAGACAGCTAACCCAGGTGGCTCTGAAGAGGAGAAGGGACAGGAAAACATTGAAGTTCCAGGGCAGACAGATCTACTAACAGCTTCAGTCCCAGCAGCTCAGGTAGGTTCTGGAGGGATCCTGTGCACTTCCCCTACGTGTCTGTGTATAATATGCATGTAGCATGGCTTGTGTAGGAAGGCTGCAGTAACCCTTTCCAGGGTCCTCCTCCCGCAGCTGCCCCAAGCAGAGACAGAGCATGAGAAACTGCTTGGTGGCTGGCCAGCCTCAAAGGCCTCTCTGTTCTCCCAGACCACCCCCTACAGCCATTTCCTGGCCTCCACAGATTGTCTAGGCCTCTGTGTTTTCCTCTGACATGGCCTCTGGCCTGTCCAGTGAGTCTTTGCCTCCCACCTTGAGGCTTTTAGGCTCTTCCTTCTCCTTGAACCCAAGAGCTCCATTTTCTGGGGCAGCTTCCTTGCAGGGAGGGAGCAGCAAGGGCCTAGCTGGCCCTGGAGTGGCCATGCCCTGAACTGAAGTATCTACAGGCTGGAGGGCCTCGGGGGCTGCAGGCTCTACTGGAGGATCGGATCCACAACTACCGGGAGGCTGCAGCCAGTGCCAAGGAGGCAGGTGAAGCAGCCAAAGCCAGGCGCTGTGAGCGTGGCCTGAAGGTGGGTTGGGCCTAGCCAGAGAGCAGGGCTGGGAAGAGTGGGGCTGAGGGCAGTGGGTAAAGCAGCAAGAGGGGAGGCTTCCCCACTAGCCTTGTGAAGGTGAAGGATTCCTGGCCTGTCTTCAAGTAGGGTTCAGGCTGAGATGGGGGCTGGGCTTCTGGTTCTCTCCCTCAGACTCTGGAGGGTCAGCTGGCTGCTGTGAGGAAAGGCAGGAAGATCAGTGAGGATGAGATTCCACCTCCAGTGGCCTTGGGCAAGAGACAGCCGGCCCCCCAGGAAACAACTGACAAGAACCCTGAGGCAGATGCTCCGGCTCCCTTCGCCATGGAGCCAGGTATCTGGAGACATTCCAAGCCCTGTTCTCATCTCCAAAGTCCGAGCCCATGGCCTGCCTCCCCATCCTGCCACACTGTCCGTTGCACCTGCCCTGAAAGATCCTCAGGCCGATCAGACCTGTAGGCACTGGGAACCCAAGGTGTGCACCATCTTCTTTGACCCTCTTGCCCCTTTTGCGGGCTTTTTGTTTCTTAATAGACAAGCCCTCCCAGCAGGAGACAAGCCTCTTGGGCAGTCCTGGCATTTCTGCCACACCCGATTCAGACCCAGACCCGCAGGCCCTGTTGTTGGCTCGACAGAGAGAGTACAAATTGGCTGCCCTGAATGCCAAGCGGGCTGGAGACCTAGACCGTGCCCGAGAGCTCATGAGGATTGGGAAGGTATGGACATCTGACTTGGAGGCCCTGTGTCCAGTCCCTTGTTTCACAGACAGGGGCAGTGACCCGCTCAAGGTCACACATGTAGACAGAGCTTGAGTGAGACTGGTCTGAGGCGGGGAGTTTTTTCAGCGCAGGGGTTCCCTGGCTTATGCCCACACCTGCTTTTCCTACTATAGAGGTTTGGTGCAGTCCTGGAGGCCCTGGAGAAGGGGCAGCCTGTGGACCTGAGTGCCATGCCCCCGGCACCAGAGGGTCAGTATGGGGACGGTGGGGTGGGGCCTGCTCAGGCTTAGATTGGGGAGTTTCAGGGCCGGGACTGGCCAAGCACCTCCACCTCTACCTCTTCTCTGGGTCCCCAGATCTGAAGCCCCTTCCACAGGCTTCCGAGGCTCTCACAGCACCCTCAGTTGTACCCCCAGCAGTGGAGCGAGTGCAGCCAGTGATGGCCTCCGACACTCCAGCAGCCCCAGGTAGGATGGGATAGTGGGACCATGGCGTGGGGACCTGGGGAGAGGCAGCAGAACTGATGCCATCTCTTTTCTTCTTTCAAGTGGTCCCTGCTGAGCCACAGACGGTGCTGGATGCCCTGCAGCAGAGACTGAACAAGTACCGTGAGGCAGGCATCCAGGCCCGGGGCAGTGGGGACGAACGTAAGGCGCGGAGACATGAGCGCATTGCCAAGGTGGGCCCGCAGCTGACCGCCCCTGCCCCATGTCAGCCTGTCTCCCTGGCTGGCTGCTCTGTTGCTTTAGCGAGCCTTGGTCTTTGAGTCTCCCTCTGTCTCTGTTTCTGGAGTTCCTGCTGCCTCCAGGGCTCTTTTTCCCTTTGGGGCTCCTTTCAGTCTTCCTCCCCCTGTGTGGGGCCTACAGACCGCTGCCCACTGTTAAGTCCCTTCCATCCCTTGCAGCAATACCAGGATGCCATTCAAGCACACCGGGCAGGACGGAGAGTTGACTTTGCTGAGTTGCCTGTTCCTCCAGGTGAGTGGGGCTTGGCTTAGGGGCTTTATGAGGAGGTCTCTGAGCAAGAAGGGAGGAGGGGGAAATGTTTTCTCACATATCTGCCTCTACTCTGTGGAAGCCATCCATCCTAGCCATGGCCAGGAAGACCCAGCTAAGGCCCACAGCAGCCTAGTACTTCCCCAAGGCTATCCTGCCCCTCTGCCAGCTATGTCTGTCTTCCACAGGATTCCCCCCCATTCCCGGCCTGGAGCCCACTACGGGCACTGAGGAGGATGCAGTGGCAGCTACTCTAGCAGCGGCCCAGAAACTGGCTTCCGTGGAGGAGACAGCCCTGGCAGAGGAAAATGAGGATGAGGTTTGGCTGCGGGCCTGAGACTCCAGGGGTTGGTGGGGGGAAAATAGCAGATGAGGGATAAACTCAGACCCTGTTGTTGGCCATACTAACAAGCCCGGTGAGGTAGGTATGCTTTCTTCTGTTTTACTGAGAAAAAAACTTGGCCGAGTGCACCCAGCTAGGAGTTAGCAGAGCTAGATTCAAACCAGCATCTTTCTAATTCCGGGGCCCAGGTTCAGTTCCCATTACCCTGCTGTTTCCTACTGGGAAGGTTTTGAGGCTGCTTCTAGCTCTGTGATTCTCGAGGGCCCATGAGGGGAAGCCATTCATTTGATTAGTTAGTGTAGCGTTAGGAAGAGAGCCCAGGTCTGGGAGCTGCCCCAGCCCAGGTGGGGAACAGATCCCCTGTGACCGCTTCCTGGGCACCTGCAGGATGAGCCTCCATCCCAGGCCCCAGTGGCCAAGAAGCCAGCGAAGCCTGTGGTCCCTTCATTCCGGGCCCTGCCTGAATCCAAGGCCTCGAGCTCTAAGGAGTCGCTGAGCCCCTCTGGTGAGCTGGGGAGAAGAGAGATGGAGGAGTGAAGGCTCCAGTGAGGGGCAGGCCTGGCTCTAACCATTGTCCCTCATCCTTCAGTGCGGGAGCAGCTGGTATTGCTAGAGGCACGGAAACTGCAGTACCAGCGGGCAGCCCTGCAAGCCAAGCGTGGCCAGGACCTGGAGCAGGCCAAAGCCCATCTGCGGGTGGCCAAATGCCTTGAGGCTCAGATCACCCAGGTGCGAGCTGGCCGACCTGTGGACCTCTCCAAGGTGAGTCTCACCTCGTTGAGCAGCAGGACTTCTCAGGCAGAGGTGGCACTGGCAGGCTGGGCAGGGCTGGGGACAAAGTAGCTGCTTGGAGGGGACGGGATGCAGCTAGGATAGGGTGACGCCTGGGAAAGAGTTTGTTCCTTATGCCACTCTACCCCATGGCCCCAAGAGAGCCCAGGGAAGGCCAGGTGGGCTGCCTGTGGTCAAGTGACAAGGCAGGGCAAGGCTAGTGGGAAGCAGAGCATTGCGGCAGCCTGGGAGAGAACGGGAGGCAGTGAGTTCCCATCACTGGAGGTTAGCAGACACTGAAGAAACATTTAGTTTGGATTCTGCATTTGTTAGGCTCAGTAGAGGAATAATCTGACTCTTGGGGCCCCTGAGGGGCCTTGTGACCTGGGCAGGTGCCTTCACCCTTGACGGATGAGGAGGGTGACTTCATCCTCATTCACCATGAGGACCTGCGACTCTCCCAGAAGGCTGAGGAGGTGTATGCCCAGCTACAAAAAATGCTTCTGGAGCAACATGAGGTCAGTGGACTGCTTGTCTGTCTTCCCCTTTCTGTGCCCACAGCCCCTTCTGGGAAAGGTGTGGGGCTCAGGTCAAAGAGGCCTGGATTCAAATTCCAGCTCTTCTACTTAGCGTTTGTGACCGTGGGGAAAGTACTTTGAAGATGGGAGCAAGAAAGAAGTGCGAAGGGAGATGGATGTGTGTGTATATTTCTGTACGTGTGTTACCTGTCCGAACTGCTGTTTTTAAGTCTGCTTCTGAAGTGGTGTTACTGTTAGCAAACTCCTGTTCTTCTCTCAAAACCTAAGTGAATTTTGGGGAATAGCTGTCCTCAGGAAAGAAAACAGCAAAAACTTAGGCAGAAAAGTGTGATGGAGCTTGGGAACAGTGGCCTTGGAGTATGTGTTGGGGGTGGGGGGGTGAGGCTACAGAAGAAGGTCGGAGCTTTCAGAAGTCAGGCCTCAAAATGTCAACCTCGACAGCCCTGCTGTGGGCTCTGGAGTCACTCCGGGTCCTTATTTTCAGAAGTGTCTGCTGTTCTCCAAGCAGTTCATGCACCAGGGCAATGTGGCTGAGACTACCAGGTAAATGCCAGACCTGTGGCTGGGGCTTACTGGATGGGGAGGAGAAAATAAAAAAACGAGCCCTGCCATGCTGATGTGCCCACCCATCCCTGTCAGGTTTGAGAATCTCGCTCAGGACCGCAAGAAGCAGCTTGAGATCCTGCAGCTGGCCCAGGCCCAGGGCCTTGACCCTCCCAGCCATCACTTTGAGTTGAAGACATTCCAGACTGTGAGGTGCCAAAGCCTACGGGAAACAGTGGCTCCATGCAGGGATAGGAGAAGACACTGGCGACTTAGGCCCTTTTAGTGAGGCTTCCCAGGCTTGGCCCTGCCATAGGCATTGGGGTTGGGGAGGAGTGGGCTGTGGTTGCCTGCCTGGGAGCAGCTCAGAGCTGCGGTGGCTGTGGAAGGAACTCTGGCCTGGGGGTCACGTAGGGCTGAGGTCTGTGTACCAGCTCACCCACCGCTCGCCCAGACAAGCTTTGTTTCCCGGGGCCTACTCTCCTGACGGCCTCCCAGCGAGGCAGGCAGGCAAGCAGCCACTGGAAGAGGGGAACTTTTCCCACTATTCTCCTTCACTTTGTTCTTTCTCCTTGTTTCTTGGCTGTAGGATCTTTTCAGAACTCAACAGCACAGAAATGCATCTGATCATTGTCCGGGGAATGAACCTCCCGGCCCCTTCAGGTAGTCCTAGGGCCTTGTCTACTCCAGGCTCTTGCCCACACACTTCACTCCTGGCCAATAGAAAGGCAGTGGCTCCAGGAATTGGGCTTCTGGCTCCTCTTTCTGACCCTGGATCCCCTTTCTCCTTCACAGGGGTGACTCCTGATGACTTGGATGCTTTTGTGCGGTTTGAGTTCCACTACCCTAACTCGGTGAGGTTCAGGTAGAGGTAGGATCCCCTGAACCCCATCTTCCATTCCAGGACCCTGTGCTCAATTTCTCTGCATTCCCTGGGAGGTCTGGCTACTGGGAGGGGTTTGAAGACCCTTGGGTGCATTCCCTACAGGGGGCAGTCACATCCCTCAACACTGACTTAGCCTAGAGCTCTTCGCCCTATAGAGCTCTTTTTTCAAGCTATTCTGACTTCTCCCATTTTACTGCTTTAGGACCAGGCTCAAAAGAGCAAAACAGCTGTGGTGAAGAACACAAACTCTCCAGGTGAGGACCGCTTTCTCCTCCCGCTCACTCTATGTATGCAGCACTTTTGTTTTCAGAGTGCTTTCAGGTCTGTTATCAATTGGTTAACTCAACTTGGGAGGTAAGGCAGTTGGGGAAACTGAGGCTCAGAGAGGTAGAGGGACTTGTCTCGGGCCCCATAGCAAGAAAGAACACAAAAATTGTGTGGACTTCCAAGGCCAGGACCTAGAACCTCTACCACCCTCTGGTGGCAGTCACTCTGAATTGCAGGCAGAGAGAGAGAGAGAGAGAGAGAGAGAGAGAGAGAGAGAGGGGAGGCCAGCTGTGGGCCGGTTTCCACTTCCTCAGGAAATCCCTGGGAGCCCAAGCCACTTCTTGTCTTCTCCCGTTCTTGCAGAATTTGATCAGCTCTTCAAACTAAACATCAACCGAAACCACCGGGGCTTCAGAAGGGTGATCCAAAGCAAAGGAATCAAGTTTGAAATCTTCCACAAAGGGTGAGGCCTTGGTCAGTTACACCACCAAGATGGGCTGGGAGGAAGGAATAGCTTCTGTTTCTGCCCCCACTGCTCCTCAGTTTTCCTGCAGTGGGCCCAGCCGGCTCAGTTCTACCCTTCCTGCTCTTCCCGGTCCAATCCTCTGCTGATTCTTGGTTCCCCAGGTCCTTCTTCAGAAGTGACAAGCTGGTTGGCACAGCCCACCTGAAGCTGGAGCGGCTGGAGAATGAGTGTGAGATCAGAGAGATTGTGGAGGTAGGATGGGCAAACCATAAGACTTGGCAAGAGCCAGCATTCATTGAACAGCAGTCCCTGGTGTAGGTTTGTGGTGCCCATTCATTATGAGACATCCATAAATGTGCTGTAGACTAGGTGCTACTCCCATTCCACAAATGAAGAGATTGACAGGGTCTGAGAAGATTCCATAGCATCACTGGACAGGGAGCAGTGAGTCACAACACTCTGAGTCACCTAAGTTCCCACGGATGGTGGACTTTTGAGGGGTCTGATCATGGCTGTCAACTTGGCATGCGCACATTCCCAGGTTTTGTGGGGTGGGGGGCAGAGTTGTGGTTGGGGCAATTGTCTAGCAGCATGATGACCTAGAACAAGCTCCCGGCATGAAGCTTGTAAGTGGCTCCAGATTGGGGAGCCCCCAGAATGCAGCTGGTCTGTGCTTAGGAATTGGCTCCGGACAGCTCCATAAACTTCTGTGAACTTACTGTGAATTTCACAGGCAGGGGCTCTGAGAGCTTATCTCTGACAGGTGAGGAAACAAGGGTCCAGCAAGAAGGGTGTTCCATAAGCACATGTATCGTGCCCCTGGCAGGCCTTGGCCCAGCTCCTTGCTGATGCCTTTGTAGGCTGGGGCTTTTCCCACTACACGTGCCTGCCCCCACTCCCTGCCTGTCTTGGGGGAGATGTTCTTACGCAGGGCCTGCTCCATATTGGCCCCACTGCAGGCGGGTGGGCAGGCTTCTTGAGCCTGTAGCACTGCTTTGTGCTCTAGCTGCCTAGGCTCCTGCCTCGAAGGAGGGAAGCAGTGTAGTGGGTGCAAAAAAACTCTTGGGTTCCAGTTCTAGCCTTGCCACATAGTGGCTGTGTAAGTTTACCATTCACTTCTTTCTGGGCATCTGTGAAGGACGGCCTTGGGCCTAGTGGTTTTCAGGCTGTAGCTTGAAGCCAGAGCGTTTTTTCCAGGAGGTGCCATGGGGAAACTGGGCAGAGCTCTGGGTTTCTCATCTCCACTTCAGAGTATTGATCCTTACTCGGATTTACGTGTTACTTTTTGTAGGACTTAACCTAAAACCACCAAAAAGCAGGAGTGCAGGGTTGTCATGAAATGGAGACTCCTGTGTCGACACTGCAGGACACTTAAGCGCCTTCCTTTCTTGACCTGTGAGCCTAGGGAGCTGTCTGCTCCCAGCCCCTGCCCCCTCTCAGTTATCATTTCTTTCTTTCTGTGGTCTTCACAGGTCCTGGATGGAAGGAAGCCCACTGGGGGCAAGCTGGAGGTGAAGGTGAGGCTGCGGGAGCCTCTGAGTGGCCAGGATGTGCAGATGGTCACTGAGAACTGGCTGGTCCTGGAGCCCAGGGGCCTGTAAGGTGGGCAGCTGCTTGGGTCCTTGAACTTCTGCCCTCAGAGATTCTTCCAGTATTCCCTTACTATCTAGGGAGAAAACCTAGGATTTTTCTCGTCTGTATGGACAACCGAGAGGCAAAACTTGGGTAGGGCTCAGACTGAGTTTCTCATGATCCTCAAGAGAACTGGAGATCTCAAGGCTGTCTGCAGGAAATCTTTTCTAAACTCTCTTTGCATATTCACTGCAGTTCAGACTTACTACATATGCTTTGTGCCCTTGTGCAGGAGACAGTCGGTATTGGGAGAGGAAACAGGCCAGCGACTGTGTGCAGGAGCATACTTTTCCCAGCTTTGTTGGCCACAGAAGCCTTTGTACGTAAGGAAGATGCTGCTACACAAGCACCAAAGATCTGTGAAGTATGTGCATTACGACCACACAGCCCTGGTCTTTCCTGTTGCCTGGTCCCTCTCTGGGCCTCCACCAAAGCAGGCTGGATTCCAGGAGTCCCCTCCCCTTCCACTGCCTCCCTCTCCTGCTGGGCGGAGGCAAAGATAGCCTCATTGCTCTGTGCCATGGAGTCTTCCAGCCCCTTAACCCTTGTGTAGCAACTGTGTGTAGCTTACCCCAGCCCCCAGTTGCAACATTTCTGGATGTGCCTTTAAAAGATTTAACTAAGGGATGGGAGAACTTGAGGGTGATCGGGACCCCCCACCCCCGCATAAGGTGGGGGCACGGTTCTGTGACTCCACTTCGTCAGTGGCAGCCTATCCCACACAACTCAGCTTACCCCAGCTGTGCCTGTGCCTTGGTTCCTCACTGCTGCTGCACTAGCCTCCCTGCTTCCCGAAGCTCTCAGTGGAGGAGGGAAGCTCCGTTCAGGAATGTGTGCTGGGAAGTAAGGGCAAGGTTGTATCTCGGGTTTGGTCCATGCACCTAAGACTAAATGACTGTTAACTGGAAGAAAAAAAAATATATAAATATGTAATTTTATGTAGCCGTTTTTATTTAAGAAACTAGATCTAATTTATTAGCGGGGCTTTACACTCCATATGCAGAGTAACTACCAAACTCCTGAATAAAAGCCCTGTTCCCTGTCACTTTTAAAAGCCAGAGTGGCAGTAATATCTGTTAATGGACAGAAACCACTGCCACGGCTCTGCTTTTGCGAAAGGGCAAGGGGAAGTCTTATGTCTTCTGCTGATCACCTAGAGAAATCCCTAGTTCCTTCCCAAGAAATTCTCCTTTGGCTTTTTCTGAATGGATGGAGACCATGGAGGGATTTGTAGTTACAATAGACTGAGATTTAATATTCAAAACGGCAATATTCTACATTTCTTAGAAATAAACTTTTAACATTTTTTTTTCTTTTCCTTTTTTGAAGCATTAGGTTCAACAAAGCATTCCTCAAGATTTTTTAAAGGCTATGAGTGAAGCATATACATTCAGTTTATTGGTCACTATAGTACTGCATAAGCACAGCTCAGGGATTGAGCTTTCTGTGTCTTTCCAGGATAGGGCTGGACCATGCTTCCTGCCCTCAAGAGCAGAGCTGTCCGTGGGTAACAGAACAGGAATGACAAATGACTTTTTTTCTAAATGTTTTCTGGCCAGTTTTACTTACAACTACCAAAATTTCCACAGATAGGAGAGCTAACACTTAATTGCAGTCATATCTGTGTGTCAAACAAGCAGTAATCTAGGATGAAAAGGAGGTTGTTAATTAGCCTCTATAAGGTAGCCTAGAGCAAAGGGAGGTGGGTCAGGAGGGTTCCTGCCCCAACCTAGTCTTCCCCTGAGGGTTTACACCCCACCCCATGCTTATTACTAAGAGGACCAGCTGTGATTATCCTCAGAGGTTCCAACCAGCCTTAGGAGTTTTTAAACTCAGACCTCTACTGGAAATGCCCTATTCCAATTTTGATAGTTTTCTGTGCCTCCAAGATTTCCCTTCACAACCTGTTCAACTTCAGTCTGTTTACTACCCTTTCCTTTTGGAAAACAGAACCTCCAGGCTGAGAAAGGCAAGACAAAGGCCACCCACTGGACTTGGAAACAGATTCTTGAAAGGCCTTTGTTGCAGCCAAAGCATGCAGGGGTCACATCTAGTGGGAGGAGCCTGCCCAGCCTCCTTGTCCTAAGATCTGTCCTAATGCAGCAACCAGACATCAGAGATCTGTGACTCATGGGCAATTGGGAACAGGTCACAAGCCAAATAACTTTACATTTTAAATTCTTTCTTCAATCTAGTGCAAGACATACGTTCTTCAGAATTTGTAAACTGAATAAAATACGGGAGAAATTTATCTTTTCTTAGAAATATATCTTACTAAAAGGGCAAAATATTTTGTGACTTTTAACAGTCATTTTCCTTTCTTACAGCACCATTGTGAAACCCACATTGTTACTTCCAAATTCTGAGAATGTTTCCTAAACATTTGTGGGTAGCTCCTAAAAGATCTTGTCCCTTAAGATTGCTCCTGATGAAACTGTGGGGCTGAAACTGGTAGAGCCAGGGAGCTTGCATCTGGTCCAGCTCTATCACAGACAGATACTTCCCTCTTAGAGCCTCAGCTTCCCAGGCTCTAAAATGGGCATTATCATTCCTGCTCTACTCTAAAGCCCTTCTGGCCACATATTCATTCCCTAAAAATCTCATTACATAATTAAAATAGAAACCACTACCAAAAACATATTATAGAAACAATGGTCAGCAGATTGCCTGATGACCGAAACACATCAGATGCATAAATTAGTCCCCAGGGGCTAGTTTTATGATATAAGTCAGTTCATTTGGAAAGTTTGGGCCCACCAGCATTCAGGAACCACAGTGGATGAGGGGAGACACCAGATGGGTACTTACAGGGCAAAGTCCCATATTTCTATAGCCCTGGAGACCAGTAGGTGCTCAGAAAGTATTGATAAAAATACATGGAGAACCTACATTGCCTAACATTTTATAAGAATTCAATCCATATTTTTAAAAAATTTAGTAAGCTACCAGAATGGCAATTATTTTCTTTATAAGGATCTCTATATCTCAACTTTATGTTCTAGAAATATTTCACTTATTTAGAAATGCGGGGTTTCAGCCCTCCACTTTATATCATTCTTACAGTATACAATATATAGAAACATAGAACAAGGGAAAAAAGTAAACCAGCTTTGGTTACTTTATGCTCAACTCCACAAGATGATTTTACTAAACAAAGGATATTTTATACAGTTGAGAATGGACTTGACTATGCAGGGCCAGAGCTTGTCCTTGGTAGAACTCAAAAGCTTGCACTGATCCAGAAGAAATAGATACAATTGCAAAATGTACTGAGCATGAAGATAAACTCATATAGGAAAATAAGCTCTAAACTTCCAAGATCCAGGTAGACCATACTGGACATTACACCCCAAACACATGCCCCTATTAAGTGTTTACTATTTCTGTCAGGTTTGGTGGGTGGTGGTTCCGGGGTTCAGTCCTTACAAGTTGGTGTGCTGTGGGCATCTACTTTTCTTTCCCTTAGAAGTTCTGAGTACCTCTGAGTCTATGGGAAAGGTCACAATCACAGATCTCTGCAGCTACCATCAACAAAGACTAGAATGTGGATCCCCACCACCCCGGAAGAGGGATGAACTTAGCTAAACACATGCACAAGCCCAGGTCTCTTGAGTCTCCATTTGGAAAAACTGCCGTCTGTTGTAGTTCCACAGCCTGTGATTGCCAAGTGCTAAGCCCAACTCTAGCCGCTGGAGAGCAGACTCAACTGTCCCAGAGGTCTGCATTAACTTCTAGGGGATTCTTGGAGCTATGCTTTTAGTGCAGATGGACTGACTCCCACTTGGCCAGGGCTTCGAGAAGATGGCAGTGACAAGGGAGGTGCCCTACCTAGACCAGTATTTTTCCAGCTGAGTTGTGAAATCCATTTGGTCTGTGACTAAAGGAAATTTTTAACAAAAGAGAATGATCACATATATTACATCTATCAAGGGTAAACCAAATCTTGGTTTCTAATACTGCTCCCACTAAAACCATGGCTGATTCGAAAGCTGAGGCAGGGTAAACAAGATGAGCTGGGAACATGTTCTTAGGCCAGAAAAGGAAGTGTTCAGAAAGAAAACGGTAGGAGCACATCACAAGGATGCAGAAGCTAGCTCGAAGGGGCTCTCTGGCCAAAGCTGAGACCATTTGAGCACCAAAATAATGAATTAGAGCTACTTTGTCAAAAAGTGATCCATGAGTCCACAATGAAAATTAAATGAATAAATAGGAAAGAAGGGCTTTTGCTTACAGATGACCAAGTATAACTGCTAAGAATGAATAAACTGATTATAATTATGAGAAAGCACAAAATGAGGCACTTTGTATTAAAAAATAGGGTGGGAAAACCTATACTCACCAAAAATATTGATGACATAAAGGTGAGTCAGGACAGCTACCCGCTGAGTCTGATCCTAGGCTGGAAGCTTTACTGGAGGGAAAATGCTCTGAAGGACATGACTGGACAGATGCTAGGTTCAAGAATCCTATTAATATTAAATTGACTGAAGTTGCAGTTATGCAAGAGAACATCATTTTTAGGAATTAAACATTATTTACGAGTATAGAACTATGATATATGCAACTTACTCTCAAGTGCCTTAATCTTTTTATGGAGAGAGAAAGCTAAAGCAAATGAGGCAATATTAATATGTGAACAATAGGTGAATCCAAGTAAAGTGTACATAGGTTTTTTTTGTATTTGCAATTTTCCTGGAAGTTTAAATTATTTCTCAATAAAATGTCTTTTTAAATACCTCTAGTGTAGAACTAAAAATGCTTTGAGTGTATTCTGTCAGTTTTCACAGAAAGACCCAATTCAATACCTGCCATTCACTCGGGCAGATCCTGAGCAATCCTGAATTCAGCTCTGCTATCCAAGTAACCTCACTTACACTGAGTCACCCTTCCTTGGATAGAAGAGAGAATCCACTGGGTCTCTGATTCACTTCAGTGAATAATCTGATAAAAAAACAAAAATCTAAGTGTGAATTCTACTGTGATGTAAGTGGGACAAAATCAGTGTGGAATTCTTTTTTATATCAAATCTGTACAAAGAGTGCAAGACCAATGCTTCTTTTTTTATTTTCCCTCTGCCCTCCCAACCCCATCCTTGGTGATGGTTGTACCCATTTGAGCATTTCTGAGCACAAGACCATAAGTAAATCTTAAAAGAGAGGAGCAGAATTTTTGTCTAAACAGTAACGGAAGGGGATTAGCGGCAAGGATAGCATAACTTGTGCAGTAACAGAAGCTGCCCAGATCTTCTTGGTGGACAATGCATAGAAGACTCAGAATTATGGAACATCTGTCCCCCGACCACCCTTTCCCACCCCTGCCCCCAAACCCCCACTCCCACCCCCCCCCATTTAATAGTGTTAACAAAAGCTTAATCTTCCAGTTCTAAAGTGCAAATGATTTGGGTATGACTGCTGTTGCAACAGGTCTGAACAGAAAAACAATGAAGTCCTCTCTGTCTATGCGATGTTTTCCAGAATGTAAAAGATGAGTTCCATGACGATGGGGCCCTCACTGAGCTGGCAGGCCCCTCCATGGATCACCGGCACCAAAGCGCTGTCCAGATCGTTCATGTACTGGGAGGGAAGGGGCTGGCCATTGCTCCCTGCTTGATAGCCAACCTACAGCACAGAGAGAGGGGATGACAGGTTACTGGATGGAGAAGGCTGAGGGCCAAGGAGGCTGAGCTAGAAAGGAGATGTCCTTAGCCATGGGTTAGACACATATAGCAGGGAACACAAGGTTCTCCTTCTCTTCCCTGAATTGTCATTTATTATCATCCTGTCATGTATTCATCCTAACTGCACCAGTGGGTAGCTGTGAGACCTTAGGTAAGACACTTAACCTGTTAAGGCCTTAGTTTCCCAGGAAAAGGGCAGGCGGCGGGAGGCAGCACAGAGAGGTATAGAATGTCAGAAACAATACCTAAACCTTTGGTTGTGGAAAGTAAAATGAGAAATACACACGGTACAACTCCCTAACAGCAGGAATTGAACATCTGTTTTCCCATCCATCCATCCACCCACAAGCCTTTTTCTGAGCACCCACACACACATGGATTCAGATGAATGTAACAGGGCCCCTGCCCTCAAGAGGCTCACACATTTAGCAGAAAAATGCTTGTTCTTTGTTTTACATAAGGCAATTCTACAACCAGGTTATCCGTATCATTCGAGAAAGGACCAGGAGACCTCATTTGTATTACCCTGATACGCTTATCAGTTCCGCATTGGTCAAGACCTTAAGTAGAAAATAAATACGTTGATTGATGACTAGGCAGGAAGAGGAGCCCAATCATAACCTTTTACATCTTCCCTGATAGTGACACAACTCTGCATTAAAGCATGAGCAGTGGGACATGTCATAGGGATCCAAAATCCAAAAAAAACAATACAGGGCCACAGGAGACAGATACAGGGACAAGGAATTGGGGGAGGGGGTGGATTGTTATTAAAAACAGCATACAAAAATATTAAGACAGGAAGGGAAGCCTGGCCACAGGAGACCCAAGCTGACAGGAAAACTAGTGGGGAAATAGATCCAGTCCTCATCTACTGACTAGCATGGAAATGCTGACAGAAAAACCATAAGGACTGAGAGGTGCAGAAGTCTGAACCCTGCTGCAGCTGGATTAAGAAAACAGGCTACGGGGCAGCTTGGGCCCTGCTCACTCAGGGCAGCAGAACAATTCCTGAAGGGTGGAACTGGGGAGTCTCGAAGAGGAGCACTGATGCCATCCACACAGGGGTGGCAGGTCCTCACACACTTCCCCTCCTTACCCCACACTTCCAACTGAGTCCTTGGAAGACATTCCGGGGAGGAAGCCAAGGTTCAAATGGTTCAGAGAGTCTCACCAGGCAGCATATCTGGGGATATTACTGATAGAGGGAAGGCCAGAAGTCCCAAAGAACCTAGGTTCTCTGGGTTGATGCAGGAAAATTCACATGTCAGAAAATACAGACATTGCTCAAGCCCAGCTTCCAAAGCTACCTAGGACTCTTCTTACCTGGTCTGAGTCAAGTGTCACACGTAGTCCTAGTTTAGTCATTCCATCTTCTTTCAGAAGCTTAAGGTGGGGACAGAGAGCAAGGCAAAAAGCCTTGGCAACATGCTCAGTCAGTCGGCTATGATCTGCAGGATCACTCAGGCAACTGTGCTGGTCATCATTTTCTAGGAAAAACACCTATTCCCCAAACAGAAGAGACTTTTAGCCTTGTGCCCAGGAGATGTGGGGAAAAAAACAACTGCATGAGCCCACTGTGTATGAGCGCACCTCGATCCCCTAAGATGTGCAGGGAGACCTGACCTGCCTACCTGCCTGGTCTCAGCCATGGTCATAATGGTATGCTCTACTGAGAACCAGAAAAGGCTTACATTTAGCATTGTGTATTTCTAAAAGGTAATCCTTTTATGTGGACAATCTTCTGCGAAAATCATCTTGGAATCTAACAGCTCTTACAAGATTATGTGACCCAACCCCTTCATGTTACAGATCACTCAGAGAAGTGACTTGCTCAAGTGCACAGAAGTCCTTAGAGGCAAGGCCAATCCAAGAATCTAAGTCTTCTGCCTCTCATCACAGAGTTTTCTTGTCACAAGGCCATGCCACTGTTGAGGCAAGAACTGTGTGCACTAGACAGAATCAGAAGCACAGCAAAATTGGGACTGAGAGACATGAGTCCTAGTCACATGAAGGAGGGTCATGAGCAAGTCCTTTGACTTCTTAATGCCCAATTACACCTTTAAAACAGAAAGCCCCTGTCCTCCCTGGTTATTGTAAATGATATAAAAGCATAATATAGAAGATAAAGATATGCAAATACACAATGCTTATATATACCACCCCCTCGCTTACTGCTAGGTGGCTTATGCTAAGAATACTACAAAGGGGGCAGCCCGGAAGCCCCATGCACTAGTGAGAATAGCACCATGAAATGATGAGTAGAACTCTGCAGTGGGCATCAGAAGACCTCTGGCCCCTGCTATGCCAGGCCTCTGTGCCTGTTTCCTCATTATGCAAATGAGATGGGTCACACTGTTACCTCACTGGATTACTGGGGAGCAAAAGGGAGGGAGAAGAGGTCAAACTACTTATAAGTGATAACAAGTTTCACAGGGTCCAGACTGCACTACTTGAAATGTGTCAAAGGGAGAATCACTACAAAGCAAGCTGCTAAGACCACTGAACTGCAATATGAAAACACTGAGCCTGGTGGTATGAAGGGTAAGTTATTTGGAACAAAAGCTCAAGAAATGGAGAACCAGGTTCTAGTCTCTTGCTCTCATGAAACCAGCTGTGTGAACTTAGGTAGCATCGAACCTCTCTTAGTCTGAGTTACCTTGTGTGTAAAATGGAAAAGCTAGAAGTCACAGAATTTTTTTAAAAAAATTAAGACTTCTAAAGCTGCAAGGAATTCTAGAAGTCTTATAATTTTTAATGTTTTATTTTATGGAGGAGTATAACTCAGGTTCAAAACAAATTAAGAGACCTACAACCTACCTGTTTATTCTCAGAGAATAAACTTCCTGATTTGTCTGAGATGTACACACATACAGGGTCCCTGCCCTGATCCTCTCCTGGTTAGCCTCTCATACAGCTTTCAGGTAAGGGAACATACAGTGGAAAAGAGCTTGGGAGTTGGCTGGATCTGGGTTTGAAGCAGAACTTTGCCATTACTTGTTTGCCTTGTAATCTCGGACAAGGTACTGAGTCTCTGAGCTTTAGTTTTCTTATTGGTGAAATAAGCCTATTTTTTTAAAGACTGTTATCCAAGATACTTTTAACTGAGAGTACAGCATTAACTAGCCCAGCATTCTGAAGAATACAGCAAAGATGGCATATACTATTCAGAGAAGCATCCTTCTTGAATTCTAATCCAAACAAATCTCTAAAAGCTCATTCATAAAAAGTAAGAGAAATCAGATTGCTACAGGTTATACTTGGTGGCATTTCTTCCTGGAGAGCTAAGACAGGCCAGAGGGAATTGGCGTATCGAAGGTAAACAGAGACATTTTCTTTTCTTATTCTCCAGAATCAGCCCACAGTGTGTCTCTGAACCTTGCAAAAAGTTGTGCTCAAAGGGCATCAAGGATGCCAAGTTTCATTTCCTTACCTCTGTCCATCTGATGACTTTTCCATTTGCTTTATACTCCGATCCATGGAATATCTTCACACTTGTTATAGACTCCATGGACTTCCCATCTATAGGACTTATAACACTACAACAGAGGCAAAGGAAAGAGATGGAAGCAGCTCTTGAAGTCAGAAAAACCACTTCTCTTATCAAGGCTTGCTACTAATTACACTGGATGCTTTCTTGAACACATCTGTTTGTACAACATATCATGGAAAGAAGACACTGCACAAAAATGTACATGAATAGCGCTCTCATGGGAAGGGCCTATGCACTGAAATAATTCAAAGAACGCATATAAAAAGGAGCCATGATTCCAGGAGTTGGTTCTTTCAATGTAAAAAAAACTACTCAAACTGGCTCTCTTCTCCCAGCATTCCTTCCCAAATTCAGTGAGTGCATGGCTACCCATCCAATCTTGTTCTCCCCTCTGCTGTCACACACTCTGCTCCTGACCATGATAACACTCACATGTTTGCATATCTGCCTAACAAATGAACTTCTTAAGGGGAGGGAATATGATACACTCACCTCTGTATGCTGTATTCCCAGGTCTGACACACTGCTTGGAATGTAGGAGTTTAATATTCATTGATTAAAAGAATTATTTGACCAAGTATGTTAATTATAACAGTGCTGGTGTGAGCTCATGAACAAGTATTTATATGATTATTACAAATTCCCTTTAGTGCTAAATTATCACTCCTAGATTCCTGAATGGAAAGACCACTTTTTATAGTAATTTCCTCTCCAAAATATAGCAAGCATAAATAGGTAGAGAGTCACACTTATTCTGATGAGGATTCAAAATAATTGTCACAAAGATTCTAAACTCTTCCTAACAATTTTCAAACCTATTTATGTTTTTTAATCACTATGTAAAAAGATAAAATTGAACTTAAACTTCAATATCAGGGATTCATTTCACTCACCTGAATTAAAATTATTTAAACAACACTGAAATTAATTTCCAACTCATGAAACAACAGTATCAAAAAAGGGCACTCTTGGGGCGCCTCGGTGGTGCAGTGGGTTCAGCGTCAGACTCTTGTTTTCATCTCAGGTTATGATCTTGTAATCGTGAGACTGAGCCCCACGTTGGGCTCCATGCTCAGTGCGAAGTCTGCTTCAGATTCTTTCTCCCTCTTCCCCCTCTCCACTCACACGCTCTCTCTCTAAGATGAATAAATAAAATCTTTTTTTTTTTTAAAGGGCACTCTTAGTTGATTAGAGTATTTTGAGAGAGGAAATCCAGACACTGAGGGACAAGCTGGAAAGCATACAATTTATACACTACACACTAAACTCCTGTATTCGAGAGTCTTCCCTAACTAGTTCTTGTCCTGTTTTCTAAGATGCTGCCACCGTCACTTGCTGTAGGAAGGACCAACCTGCTTGTTATTAGTTACTGCTACCTTATGGCATCAGATTTTCCAGATTATCAATTTTTTGGTCCTAATAACCATGTTCATTTCCAACTATATTAGAGAACTCAACACAAATTGATTTTGAAATTAAAATTTCCAGTGAAGTATGAGAAGAAAAAGGCCTATTTGTAAAATAGGCAAATGTACTCATTGATTTAGAAATTGCTTCTTTTTGTTCAATAACAAAAGTTTTAAGAGATTTCTTGGGATGCCTGGGTGGCTCAGTTGTTAAGCGTCTGCCTTCGGCTCAGGTCATGATCCTGGGGTCCTGGGATCGAGCCCTCCATCGGCTCCCGGCTCCGCAGGAAGCCTGCTTCTCCCTCTCCCGCTCCCCCTGCTTGTGTTCCCTCCCTCTCTCGCTGTGTCTCTCTCTGTCAAATAAATAAATAAAATCTTAAAAAAAAAAAGTTTAAGAGATTTTTAAAAAATCTGGTGTGCCGTGCTGTAAATGCCCTCTATTTGCCTTTGCTCCTGCTATTCACTCAGACTGGAATGCCCACTCTGCCACAATTATGTGGCAAACACCTACTCATCTTACCAGATTCAGCTCCATCAGCGTCATTTCTCTATGAAGGTCTTCTTGAACACTGCCCTAGTACCTACACCAAGCTTCCTCTGTTCTTTATCTTCACTGTATCCTGTAGAGTTTTCTATGAGCATCTTCCATACTTGGATGCACTTATTTATAACTATCTTCAAAACTAGGCTAAACCACTTATCAGCAGGGAGTTTGTAGAATTCGTTTTTGTATTTCCAGAGACCTACACATAGAATTATTGCCTGAAGGAAGAAGGGATGGATTGGATGGTAGAAAGCTTAATACAATGATGTATATTTGTTCAATCAATCCATTTTTTTAAAGATTTTATTTATTTATTTGAGAGAGAAAGAATGAGAGACAGAGAGCATGAGAGGGAAGAGGGTCAGAGGGAGAAGCAGACCCCCGCTGAGCAGCAAGCCTGATGCAGGACTCGATCCCGGGACTCCAGGATCATGACCTGAGCCGAAGGCAGTCACTTAACCAACTGAGCCACCCAGGCGCCCTCAATCAATCCATTTTTTAAGCACCTACTTGGTGCCAGTGTTTTAGGTATTGGTGATACAGCAATAAATAAACCAGACAAAAATCTGTGCCCCTGGGGTGCCTGGGTGGTAGTTGGTTAAGCATCTGACTTTGGCTCAGGTCATGATCTCAGGGTTCTGGGATCGAGCCCCACATTGGGCTCCCTGCTCAGCCGGGAGTCTGCTTCTTCCTCTGCCCTGCCCCCAACCCCAGCTTGTTCCCTCTCTGGCTCTTAAAGAAAATCTTTTAAAAAAATAAAAAATAAACTCCTTAAAAAAATCCCTGCCCTTATGGAGTTTACATGTCAGGGGAAATAAAATAAGTAAGAATATATTTTATGTTAGAGAATTTTAAGTTCTCTTCAAAAATAAAATGCAAGGAAGGGGGACAGGAAGTACTGGGAGTGGGAGAGAAGAAATGTATATGGGAGGATTATAATTTAGATAGGTTGGCCAAGGAAGGCCTTACTGAGAAAATGACATTTTAGAAAAAACTTGAAGGTGGTGAAGGTGGTGAAGGAGGGACTCATTTGGCTATCTTGGCTATTGAGGGACAGAGTACAAGATGAAAGAACAGCAGGGGTGCCTGGGTGGCTCAGTCATTGAGCGTCTGCCTTCGGCTCAGGTCATATCCCAGGGTCCCAGGATCAGGCCCCGCATTGGGCTCCCTGCTCAGTGGGAAGCCTGCTTCTCCCTCTCCCACTCCCCCTGCTTGTGTTCCCCTCTCGCTGTCTCTCTCTGTCAAATAAATAAAATCTAAAAAAAAAAAAAAGATGAAAGAACAGCAAGAACAAACGTCTGAGGGCAGAAGTAGAGTCAATGTTCAGGCAAGAAGGCAGGTGTTGCTTCTGTGAGGTAAGAGGGTGGGCGGACTGTGTGAGGTCGGATAAGTTGAAAAACACTTTGGCTTTTACCCTGAATGATACTGGAAGATATATCTGGGGTATATCTGATAAATATATCTGAACCTCAGTGGTGGGTTCTGAGCAAAGAAGGGACATTGCTCTGGCTGCTGGATTAGAAACAGATTAGGTTGGGGGGCAGGAGGAGTTAAAGACTAGAAACAAGCAAGCCAACTGAAAGGCTATTGTAATAATCCAGACCGAATGATGGTGGCCTGAAGCAGGATGGTGGCCGGAGAAGTAGTATGATTCTGGATACATGTTGAAGTAAAATATAACAGGATATATAAAATATATGTTATAAAATATAACAGTACCAGGATTTACCATTGGGGTAGGTGTAGGGT
Organism: Zalophus californianus; assembly: GCF_009762305.2. Taxonomy (NCBI): domain Eukaryota; kingdom Metazoa; phylum Chordata; class Mammalia; order Carnivora; family Otariidae; genus Zalophus; species Zalophus californianus. The sequence continues at coordinate 41,840,648 of NC_045598.1, read as the reverse complement.
GTAAGAGAAAAAGCAGTGTTAAAGATGACTCCAAAGTTTTGGCTTGAGCCCTCAGAGCAGAGCTGCCATATACTGGGACAGAGTGTAGGACCCGAAGCCCAAGGAGGTGGTCAAGTCCTAGCCCTGCCATTTCCTGGCTCTGTAGAGTCATTGAGCCTTTAGCCTTATTTATCATTGATAATATAGCAAAAACAACACTAGTTATTATCTCAAATGAAATAATGTTAGCAAAAGGGCTTTCTTTTTATAAAACCATAAAAGGCTTAGGTTATTACTATTATGTCGATAACTTTAGAGGACTGTTTTGTTTCATCAACTCCTTCCCTCCACCCTTCTTCAAAAATATGCAGAGAAACTCCTTCAGAAATTAAGCCAAGAAACTAGAAATTTAAAATTTTATGTTATATATATCCAAAGCAGTCCTTTCTCTTTGGGTTTTCAGTAAAGTTATAAACACCAGTGGAGACAAAACCCAGAGCCAAGCCCATAACTAAATGCCACAAGAGGGAAAGTCCTCTGCATTTACCCCTTGTTGACGTTCTTGTCATCATCCACCCACTGGATGTAGATGTGCTCCTGGGGATCCTCAGCGTCCGCCTTGCCACAGGTGATGGTGAAGTCCTTCATGTCTCGCAGTGCCTGCCTCAAGGCATCCATGTTCTCTGCTGTGATCTGGACCATAACGCCATCTGGGAATCAGCACCAAGATAATACAGATGGAAACAACGCAAAGCCAGGGAGAGGGGCAGATGAATCACCGTACCTAACAAATCCCTTTAGGATTAAATGTAAAACTCTGCGCTGGCCTCTAAACCTGACAGATATAAAGAGGTTCTGTTCTTTGAGCTGAAGGAGAGTGCTATGAGGAGCAAACACCAGATGGCTTCTGCTTAAAAACTCAACTGTTGATTTCACTTCAGACACAACTGAGTTTCTCCTAAGACCACTCAAAGGGAAAACTTACACTTGGTCACATCTCCCTTCTGGACTGATATAACTGTTTTCACTCTTGCATTTATCATGCTCTAATCATACTTAAGTGTTTGCATAAGTATGTCTCTCTCACCTTACTATGACTGCCCGGCATACAATGAATGCCCAGGAAATGTTTGTTAAATAAGTCACTGAGTAAACAGTAGTAGGAAGAAGGAATAAATCCATTCACTGGCAGCAATAAGGCAAACCTACCACATGTGTTTCACATGAGCCACCTTGTAGCCAACACATGTCAACTATTTTTGCCCTGCTACCTACCCAAATCAAAGGCAAACACTGAAATTCAGGGTGAAAGTTGTCACGTGTTGAGCAATTACCTGGCTTCACTGACACAAAATTTCATCAACTAAGATAATTTCATAAAAGCTTCAATAAAAATTTCATAAATAGGCTGCCAACTGTTCAATTGACACAGTGAAATATAAGACCTAAGAAATTCCCAATCCAAAGACAAAGACATAACTTTTAAAGACAATACTTTGCATGGTAAGGATCTGTGTCAGTTCAAATTATCATTTCCACAACATTTAAAGGGTGTTTTTTAAATCATCTTGTCAAGACACAATTTCAAATACAGTCAAGACTTGATCACATAGGCATTAGTCACTTAAGACCAATGACTGTTTAACTCCTAGATTTCTTAACACTTTCTTAATAGCATGCTTCTGCTTTGTAGTTAAAGTTGTGAAATTTAGTTGTAAAATATTAATGTACTTTGCTCTTCACTAGTTGTTTTATCAAGCTTACCAATAAAGGAGGTCAAAGCCAGTATCTATTAACACAGGTAACACTGTCTCTGTATTTCAGTTAACACACTGGACTCCAGCTTTCAGACAGGGCGCTGGAGGAAAGCTGCTGTGGAAATGAAAACCTGTCAGCATGTAAGGCTGACGGTACCTTCCAAAGGTCACCACAGTATCTCCCGTCTCACATGCTTTCTCACAATGCTACCTTGCCATTTCCCCATTAAGAAGTGGAGTCTAAATCCTCCCCTCTTGAACCTGGGAAGGCTTATGACTACTTCCAACACTAGAGTCTGGTGGAAGTGACATCATGTGACTTTTGAGACTGGGTCATAAAAAGCAACCTGGCTTCTGCCTTTTGCTAGAACACATGCTGCAGTAAGAAGTCCAACTACCCCAAGGCCGCCAAGGCATGCTAAGGAGTCAAAGCGTGAGTACTTCAGTCTCCACTTCTACTCTTTAAATCAACCCAGGCCAGGCCCCAGACATGTGAGTGAACGAACCTTCAGAAAATTCGAGCCCCCAGCTATCAAGTCATCCCAACTGAGGCCCTGGACATCCCTGTACTACCTTGTCAAGATTCCTGACCCAGAGGAATCAGTGAACATTTTAAAATAGTTGTTTTAGCCCATTAAGTTCTGGGTAAATTTGTTATGCAACAAGAGTAACCAGATCAAAGTAACCAGATCAAAATATATGAAGAGTCAAATGACCAAGAAAATAAACAGTATGCTCATTAGTCTTTCATTAACTCTCACTTAATTAGCTTTTGTCAGGATATGTGTCATGTCTAATTATAGCAAACCAGCAGCAAGTGCATCCCATTCTGTACCCCAAATGACAACTGCAGCACTCTTGTGAGTTAAGGCAGACGAACTGCATCTACATATTTACAGATTTGAGCCCAATGATATATTTGAACTCAGACCATGTCCCCTTGGGTACCCTATCCCAGAGCTCTGAAAGGCCATCTCTTAATTTTTATGTCACTGTTCCATGATATCTCTACCACGTACTCCCTTCTTTGGAGAATTAATTAGCTTAGAGTAAGATGCTATTGAATACATAATAGAAGTCAGAATCTATAGAAGTATCACTTAACATCCTTGCTTTTTATTTTTTTAATTATTATTATCATTTATGTAAGCTCTATGCCCAACATGGGGCTTGAACTTAGGACCCTGAGATCAAGAGTCGCATGTTCTACCGACTGAGCCAGCCAGGCACTCCAACATCCCTTGCTTTTTAGTTGTATAATTAGGATTGAACTAATACACATGCAGTAAATAACTTACTCTTTACCTTCCACAATACTGGATTTGGCAAGATATCCGGAAGAAGATTTCAGAGCGCCACTGAACACAAAGAAACTGGCACCAGTCACTAAAACAGAATATAAATAGTTCAGTGTAGATCTGAAGATACAAAGACTGAGAACAATAATGAAATATTTGATAGTTGGTAAATCCAAACATCATCATACAGAGAACAAAAAATACCAACTTTATACACCACAATATACAAGTAACCAATAATTCTGATGCTTATGATAGCTTTGGGAATGAAGTTTTAAGATACACTCCCTCATTTTGTTTTCCTCTCCCTCCAATCAAGAATTAAAGAATCTTACAAGCAAAGAAATCTAAGTGGCCAAGTCCAGGGCTTGGCAAACTACAACCTGTTTGGCCTGCAGCCTGTTTTTGTAAATAAAATTTTATTGGAACACAGTCATGTCCACTCATTTGCATACTGTCTGTGGCAGTTTTTGAAGTATGCCAGAGTTGAGTAACTGGTAACAAAGACCACAAGCTTGCAAAGCCTAAAATATTTATCACCCAGCCATTCACAGAAAAAGTTTTCTGACCCCGATCTAATACTTTTTTTTAACTTTTATTTTTTTTTAGGATTTTATTTATTTATCTGACAGAGAGACACAGCAAGAGAGGGAACACAAGCAGGGGGAGTGAGAGAGGGAGAAGCAGGCTTCTAGCTAAGCAGGGAGCCCAATGCAGGGCTGGATCCCAGGACCCCGGGAACATGACCTAAGCCGAAGGCAGACACTTAACAACTGAGCCACCCAGGCACCCCTAATACTTTTTTTTTTTAGATAAAATACATTTTGAAGATGGAGATATGGTTGGCAACCATTTTACTGACCTAGTGCAGTTCTTTAAAAAAAAAAAAAAACCTATTTAAAAGACAAACACCTGTTACCATTATCTCTTCATAAAAGAAAGGACATTTAATCACATTTAGCTTTAAGAAAATTTTACTATGCCCCTCCACATCTTTTTTTTCTTAAGATTTTATTTTTTTAAAGTAATCTCCACGCCCAACATGGGCCTCGAACTTACAACACAGAGATCAACAGTAGCATGCTTCACCGACTGAGCCAGCCAGGAGCCCCTTATGCTCCTCCACATCTTAAATTGGACTAAGTAATCCAACTTCCTGCCCACTGGCCCTGCAATATCTCTAACAGGTGGACATCCAGCCCTTATCAAAGACTCCTAGGGACAAGGAGTCCACAATGGCACAAGGCAGCCCATTCTACTTCTGGATAACTCTCAGCTTTACTCAAAAGATTCCTAGAGAAAACCTTAAAAATAGAGATAGCTATTTTTCACCCTCTTCCAATCTAGACTTTTCCAGATTAAACACGTATAGTTTATTCAAAAAATCTTCTTTTGACATAGTTTCCAAATTTTTCACAGGCCTTGAATCATCCTCTAAAGAACCTCCAGTTTTATCAATGGATATCATCAATTACATTGATGATATCCAGAACTTAATTCAAATATTCTAGGTATCATTTGACTAATAGAGAGCATTGTGGACTTACCACCTACCTTATTTTGGATATCATATTGAATATACACGTGACAAAGACCTTTTATGCCTTTACTAAACAACTGATTGAAAAAACATATTGGAGACAGTGACCTATATCACTGTCAGCCAGAGAAGTAAAGCATACAAGAGAAAGCTAGTTATAGGAGATATTCTGAGGAAAAACAAGATTCCTAGTCAAATAAATTTGGGAAGGGCTAGGCACTACCTTCCTTTTGGAAAATTATAATATACATCAGCCTGTTAAAGGCTCTGAAAAGTCCTGTAGTAAAGAAATCTGTTTAAATTTGTTTAACCCAGGATTTCTCAGTTTAATGTTTTACATAAGACTTTCACTTACATATTTTTTAAAATCACAGAATCTGATAAGACATCTTAAGAAATGCCACCATAAGCAAGGATTCTTAAATTTCAATATGCATTTGAACACAGGGCCTTGTTAAAAAAACATTCTAATTTAGCAGATTTGGGGTATAGATTCTTCATTTCTAACAATCTCCTAAGTGATGAGGCCACAGTATAAGTACCACTGAACCAAGAAGCCTTCTTTCAGAATCCAGTCAACCTATTAATTAACACTCTTTGGATATGGTCATTCAAAACAAGCTTCAAATCTACCTAAGCATATTCTAAGGGGTCTAGTCTCCTACCTTAAAATATCAATTCTGGCCCTGCCAATATCCTGAGGCAGTATTTTCAACATGTTCCCTTTATTAGTAGAGATCCCATTTGCAACTCTGAGTCTGGCTACTTGGGGAGTCAATGTAGTCTTGGAGAATAAGCTTGGAAAGGTTAATATCATCAAATTGTTTGTGGCCACCTAGCTAGAGTGTGAGAGTTATGGGTCTGAGATATCCAACTTTCCAAGTCCAGTACAATTCTTACCATGTCAGTCAGCTCAAATACTCACCCTTTCTGGGCTGGTTGTGAATGCTGATAGCCTGGGTCTGATAGTTTCCATCATCATTCTGTACACATACAAGATGAGAGTCTGCCTTCTCATTGAAGCAGGCACCTCCTGCCAGGACATGCTCATTGGACTTGTTCATGGCTTTCATCATCTGCAATCAAAGAAGAGTGTTAGCTTTCTTATTCTGCCAAAAATGGGCATTTTTTTTTTTTTTTTTTGGTCTGGCACAGCACAACTCTTTTACCTCAAAGACAAAAAACAATAATGAAAACACAGTGAAAAATCAGTCACCATTTGGAAAAAAAAATCAACATATACAAAAATTCCCTGTATAGTTTATAGGTGATTTGTATTATAACCTAAGTAAGCACAGGACATATTTTGCATTCATCTTTTTGGTATTTTTGTTGCTGCTCTGAACTCAAGTAACATTAGTTTAGCTAATTACAGTAACTTCTCCTATCCACTGCATTCTCTGAGGATATACACACTGAAATTCTAAGTCAAAAGAATGTTCCATATATAAGTGCATCTGCCCTCTTTTCCCATATCCACACAAAGGAATGTCTTCCTCTAGAAATATATAAACTCCATTGCTTAATTTTACTAATTTATGTTTGAAATCATCAATGAAATCACTTACTAATATGTTGCTTTGTTTTATTTTTTCCAAGTTTTTATTTAAATTCCACTGAGTTAACATACAGTGTAATATTAGTTTCAGGAGAAGTTACACTTACATACAACACCTAGTGCTCATCATAAAAAGTGCCCCCCTTAATACCCATCTCCCATTTAACCCATTCCCCTGCCAACCTCCCCTCCAGCAACCCTCAGTTTGTTCTCTATAGTTAAGAGTCTGTTTTATGGGGGCAACTGGGTAGTTCAGTCGTTAAGCTATCTGCCTTCGGCTCAGGTCATAATCCCAGGGTCCTGGGATCGAGCCCTGCATCGGGATCCCTGCTCTGTGGGAAGCCTGCTTCTCCCTCTCCCACTCCCCCTGCTTGTGTTCCCTCTCTCGCTGTGTCTCTGTCAAATAAATAAATAAAATATTAAAAAAAAAGTCTGTTTTATGGTTTGCCTCTTCCCCCCCATATTCATCTGTTTCATTTCTTAAATTCCAGATATGAGTGAAATCACATGGTATTTGTCTTCCTCTAACTTATTTCACTTAGCATAATACACCCTAGCTCCATTCACGTCATTGCAAATGGCAAGATTTCATTTTTTTTTTGATGGCTGTGCAAATATCCCATTGTATATATATACCACATCTTCTTTATCCATTCATCAGTTGATGGACATCTGAGCTCTTTCCATAATTTGGCTATTGTTGATAATGCGGCTATAAACATCGGGGTGCATTTGCCCCTTTGAAACAGTAACTTTGTATCCTTTGGGTAAATACTTAGTAGTGAAATTGCTGGGTTGTAGGTAGTTTTATTTTCAACCTTTTGAGGAATCTCCATAGTGCTCTCCAGAGTAGCTGCACCAGTATGCATTCCCACCAACAGTGCAAGAGGGTTCCCTTTTCTCCGCATCCTTGCCAACATCTGTTGTTTCCTGTGTTGCTAATTTTAGCCATTCTGACTGGTGTGAGGTGGTATATCTCATTGTAGTTTTGATTTGTATTTCTATGATGAGTGATGTTGAGTATCTTTTCATTTGTCTGTTAGCCATCTGGATGTCTTCTTTGGAAAAATGTATGTTCTTGTCTTCTGCCCATTTCTTAACTGGATTATTTGTTTTTTAGGTGTTGAGTTCGGTAAGTTTTTTTTTTTTTAAGATTTTATTTGACAGAGAGAGACACAGCGAGAGAGGGAACACAAGCAGGGGGAGAGGGAGAGGGAGAAGCAGGCCCCCCGCCAAGCAGGGAGCCCGATGCGGGGCTCGATCCCCGGACCCTGGGATCATGACCTGAGCTGAAGGCAGATGCTTAAGGACTGAGCCACCCAGGTGCCCCGAGTTTGGTAAGTTCTTTATAGATTCTGGACACTAACTCTATCAGATATGTCATTTGCAAACATCTTCTCCCATTCCGAAGGTTGCCTTTTAGTTTTGTTGATTATTTCCTTTGCTGTGCAGAAGCTTTTTATCTTGATGAAGTCCTAATAGTTCATTTTTGCTTTTGTTTCCCTTGCCTCTGGAAACTTAAGAAGCTGCTACGGCCAATGTCAAAGAGGTTGCTGCCTGTGTTCTCCTCTAGGATTTTGATGGTTTCCTGTCTCACATTTAGGTCTTTAATCCATTTTGAATTTATATTTGTGTATGGTGTAAGAAAGTGGTCCAGTTTCATTCTTCTGCATGTTTCTGTCCAGTTTGCACAGCACCATTTGTTGAAGAGATGGTCTTTTTTCCATAGCTAATATAATCTTCAATGGGGAAAAGCTAAGAGCTTTTCCTTTAGGGTCAAGAATAAGACAGGGATATCCACTCTCACCGTTGTTACTTAACATAATACTGGAAGTCTTAGACTCAGCAATCAGACAACAAAAAGAAACAAAAGGCATCCAAATTGGCAAGGAAGAAGTCAAACATCCATTATTTTCAGATGACATGATACTCCATGTAGAAAGCCTGAAAAACTCCACCAAAAAAATTGTTAGAACTGATACATGAATTCAGCAAAGTTGCTATAAAACCAACGTTCAGAAATCTGTTACATTTCTACACACCAATAATGAAGCAGGAGAAATCAAGGAATCGATCCCATGTACAATTGCACCAAAAACCGTAAGATACCTAGGAATAAACCTAACCAAAGAGGTAAAAGATCTGTACTCTGAAAACTATCGAACATTTATGAAAGAAATTGAAGATGACACAAAGAAATGGAAAAGCATTCCATGCTCATGGATTGGAAGAACAAATATTGTTAAAATGTCCATACTACCTAAAGCAATCTATTTAATGCAATCCTTATCAAAATGCCACCAGCATTTTTCACAGAGCTAGAGCAATCCTAAAATGTGTATGGAACCACAAAAGACCCCCTAATAACCAAAGCAATCTTAAAAAAGAAAAGCAAAGCTGGAGGCATCACAATTCTGGACTTCAAGCTCTATTACAAAGCTCTAATCATCAAGATAGTATGGTAATGGCACAAAAACAGACACAGAGATCAATGGAACAGAAAAGAAAACCCAGAAATGGACCCACAACTATATGGTCAACTAATCTTTGACAAAGCAGAAAAGAGTATCTAATGGAAAGAAGTCTCTTCAACAAATGCTTTGTTCTTATCAAATGACTTAAGATAATAATTCTGAACCTAAACTGAAAAAACTCACAGGCCACCATTTTGTATCTAGTAAGCAAATCTGAACTTACATTATCTTGGTGCTGAACTCTGGCTTCTGACTGAAATAGGATAGTGATAATTTGTTTTTTCGTTCCCATTTTTTCCTTCATGCCATCCCATTTGTCCACCTTTCTGATTCAATCCTTTAAATGGCTTTAATCTTTCAAAAATCTAGTTCAAAACTTTTGTTTTACCCCTCTTCCTCTCACATTACAAACTGCAGTACTACAGCGTGAAAAGTACCAGATGAGTGTTCTGATGCCTTTTATATTCCTGTATCAACACACTCAAAACACAATACTGTGAGGTAAAATTCATATACATAAAATTAACCATTTCAAAGTGAACAATTCAGTGGCATCTAATACATTCACAATGGTGTGCAATAATAACCTTTACCTAGTTCCAAAACACTTCCATCACTCCAAAGTAAAAAACCTTCCTCTAACTGGTTTCTTCCCACTCCCCAATCCTAACCACCAATCTGCATTCTGTATGATTTTATTCTGGCTATATCACACAAATGGGACCATATAATACATGACCATTGTGTCTGGCTTCTTTCACTTACATAATGTTCTGGAAGCTCATCTATGGTATAGCATGTATCAGTACTTCACTTCTTTTTATGGCTGAATAATACTCCATGCGATTGTGTGTGTGTGTGTGTGTGTGTGTGTGTACACACATATATACACATACAATATACACCTACATATACATGCATCAATGTTTGTTTATCCATCCATCCATCCATCCATCCATGCACATTTTGGCTATGTTCACCTTTTGACTACTGTGAATAGTGCTACTATAAATGCATGTGTGGACGTACTTATTTGGGTAAATATTTTCAGTTCTTTGGGGTATATACCTGGAGGTGGAATTGCAGGGCCACGCAGTAATTCTACGTCTAACTTTTTGAGGAGTTGCCAAGCTGCTTTTCACAGTGGATGAATCATTTTTTACATTTTCACCAACAACATACAAGGGGCCCAATTTCTCTACATCCTTGCTGACACTTATTTTCTGTTGTGGTTTTATAGCCAGCCTAGTAGGTGTGCAGCAGTGCCTCATTGTGGTTTTGATTTGCATTTCCCTAATGACTAATGATGTTAAGCATCTTTTCATTTGCTTGTTGGCCATCTGAATATCTTCTTTGGAGAAATGTCTATTTAAGTCCTTTGCCCGTTTAAAAAAAAAAAAAAGATTTTATTTAGGAGTGCCTGGGTCACTCAGTCGGTTAAGCAGCTGCCTTCGGCTCAGGTCATGATCCCAGGGTCTTGGGATCGAGCCCTGTGTTGGGCTCCGTGCTCAGTGGGGAACATGTTTCTCTCTCTCCCTTTGCCCCTACCCCCCCACTCAGGCTTTCTCTCACTCTCTCTCTCAAGTATCTCTCAAATATACTTATTTGAGAGAGAGAAAGAAAGCAAGCAGGGGGAGGGGCAGAGGGAGGAGAGGATCTCAAGCAGATTCTGTGCTGAGAGCCCCATGAGCGGCTGGATCCCACAACCCCGAGATCATGACCTGAGCTGAAACCTAGAGTCAGACACTCAACCGACTGAGCCACCCAGGTCCCCCAAGTCCACTGCACATTTTTTAAAAATACACAGTGTTTTATTAGTTTCGGGTGTACAATATAGTGATTCAACAATTCCATATATCACCCAGCGCTCATCACAAGTGCACTCCTTTATCCCCATCACCTATTTAACCTACCTCCCACCCATGTCCCCTCTGGTAACCATCAGTTTGTTCCCTGTTCTCTATAATTAAGAGTCTGTTTCTTCATTTGTTTCTTTCTTTTTCCCCTCCTTTGCTCATCTCTGTGAAGTAGGGGTACAATTTCATTCTTTTACATGTGGAAATCCAGTTGTCCTCACACCATTTGCTGAAGGCTATTCATTCATCATTAAATGGTCTTGGCACCCTTGTCAAAATTAACTGACCATAAATGTATAGATTTATACATTAAGCCAAATAGATTTATTTCTGGATTCTTAAGTCTGTTCCATGCTAGTACCACACTATTTTGATTACTGTAGTCTTGCAGTAAATTTTGAAATTGGGAAGTGCGACTCCTCCAAATTTGTTCTTATAGAAGATTATTTTGGCTTTGGAGGCCCCTGCAATTCCAAAAGAATTTGAGTACTGGCTTCTTCTTTTCGGGGGGGAAAAAAAAAAAAGGCCACTGGAATTTTGACAGGGCTTGCACTGGATCTGTAGATCCACTGTGAATAATACTGACACCTTAACAATACTAAGTCTTCCAATCCATGAACATGAGATGTCTTCCCATTTATTTAGGTTTTCTTCATTTCTTTCAGCAATGTTTTATAGTTTTCTTTTACCTCCTTGGTGAAATTTATTCCTAGATATTATACCAATACAATTCTAAGATATCATCATCTTCTGGCTTTACTTTTTTATATTTATAACTCTTGCAAAGTTAATGTCTTAATATTTTACTATATCACCAGAGGTATCCAAATAATAACTGAATATTCCTCTCACACTGATATTTATCAACCTCATTAATTCAAACCACTTCCATCAGAGTTTTCCAAAGATTACTTTTAGGTAAATTTTCTGCAAACAGGATAAGTCAGTAGGAAGATTCCTATTTAGCAAAGTCAACTAATACACTAATTTAGGTTCTCATTTGCAATTTACATTTGTATCACATGAAGAAACTGATATAATCACATATAATTTTTTTTAAAGTAAACTATCCCCCAAATGGGGCTCAAACACATGATCCTGAGATCAAGAGTCGAATGCTCTACTGACTAAGCCAGTCAGGTGCCCCACATATAGCAATTTTAAAGAATGTTATATCTATCATTTTTTCCAAATCATTAGGGTAAAGTGATTTCTAACTTGGTCTACATTAAGCAGATTAAGAAACAGTCTCAATTCAGACATTCTAAATAAATTAGCTAGCTTCTAAGAAATAATTTCCCCAGATGTCAATTTCAAGCCAAATGAGATAAACAAACTTCAAACTTCATACTAAATGAACACTTTTACCTTTTTTTTTTTTAAGATTTTATTTATTTATTTGACAGATAGAGAGATAGCAAGAGCAGGAGCACAAGCAGGGGGAGTGGGAGAGGGAGAAGCACACTCCCCGCCGAGCAGGGAGCCCGATGTGGGGCTCGATCCCAGGGCCCTGGGATCATGACCTGAGCTGAAGGCAGACGCTTAACGACCGAGCCACCCAGGCGCCCCACTTTTACCTTCTTAAAATCATGCTCATTTACACCAAGAGAAGAGTATCCCAAATATTCAAAAGGCTTTGCTGACCATAAAATAAAGTTACATTTGTCATATGATGATATAATACTCAACTTTCTAGTTGTGCTATTTCTCTGCTCCATTAATTCAAACTCTGTAATATCTCCTCTATCAATCCCTATCTTCCCCAGAGTTCAAGATATAACTACCTCTTTTCTGGACATCATCATAATCTTGTAACTGGTTTTTCTGCAGTTAGTCTCTGTCAGTTCTGAGCCATTCCACACGTTTCTATAACTACCAAAGCACAGTGCTGATCATGTCAATCTTTTCTACCCTGTCCTCTGCTCAAAATAACTAGCTTCCCATGCTCTTACTCCAAACCAACTTTCCTGTCTTGCTTCCCTTCCTACAATATCCTTATTTGCAGGACTACTTCTTGATGTGCTACCATTTCCCATCTCTGAGCTCTTTAGCCTTCCCTTTCATCCCCTGTATCCAAGCATCCGAAAACGCTACCCCCCAAAACAAGGCCTAGTAAAAATACCAATTCTTGCATGTAGCCTTCTTTAATTCTCAGACACCAATGTGACTGCTTCCTTCTTTGAACTGCCATAACACACTGTTTGTACTTCTTATACTGCATCATCAACATTCAGTTTTGAATTATGATTAAGAGCAAGGACACAAGCCAGACTACCTGCATTTCCTGTCTTTGCTACTAACTCTCTGTGTGCCCTTGGGCAACTTACTTGATTTCTCTGCGTCTCAGTTGCCTCCTCTGTAGAGGGGATAATAAAAGTAACTATTTCGTACAGTTATGAGGGTTAAATATTTATAAAGTGCTTAGAACAGCACCAAGAACATACTAAGTACTGATGAAGTGTTTGCAAATAAAATTTGTATGCTTGTTCCTCCACTTTGCTTATAGAATTGTAAAGCAACCTAAAAATCAGTAGCAAGTAATTCAACCAAGTACCTCTTAGGAGATAATGGGATACAGACCCTTCCTAAGTGCTCAAGAATTAGTGAAAATGACATACTGATAAAAGGCAAGGAAACAATTGCTGTGACAACAGTATGTGCAAAATAGCTAACATCTGTGGAGTGTCAACCTCAAGCCAGGAACTGAGCTAAATGCTACCCGGGTCTTACCTCAAAAGGGGGAGATGAACCATGAGAGACTATGGACTCTGAGAAACAAACGGAGGGTTCTAGAGGGGAGGGCGCTAGGGGGATGGGTTAGCCTGGTGATGGGTATTAAGGAGGGCACATTCTGCGTGGAGCACTGGGTGTTATACGCAAACAATGAATCATGGGAACACTACATCAAAAACTAATGATGTAATCTATGGTGATTAACAGAACATAATAAAATAAAATTAAAAAAAAAACTATTTTAACATATCAAGTGAAGCAGTACAGAAGCTTTACCTTCCTGTGTTTCCCACCCCCAGAGTCTAACCATCCACAAAGATAATCCTTAAAAGCCAGTTAAAAGAATACAATTCTAGGAATGATTATGTTAGAGGAATGGGTGAATTTTTTTGGTTCACATACAATTACAGTGTCACATAGATTAGGTACCTAATAAAATAAGTTTTAATGATTTAATTCTATACACATCTATCAAGTGGTTGACAATAACTTTAGGTAGAAAGATACTGCAGAGACATGGAAAATTTATGAAAGCACTGCACCAGAGATACAATGAAGAATGAAAGACACACTCTCTGCCCTCAGGGGACTTAAAATTCAGAGCAGAAGGGGTTTCATACTCATCGGCTATACCAGTCAACAGAAGAAAGAAAGAGTGATACTGTTTGGGGGATGGAGAATTCTAGGAAGGTTTCCTAAAAGGTAAAACATTTGAATTGGCTATGAAATCAGGTGCAAAGGAAGAACACTCTGGATAAAGAGAAAATCATGAGTGAAGGAACAGAAATAGAACTGAGTTGAGTATTAATGGAACACGGAAGAATATTCTTTCCTGGAGATATTCTGGAACAATATAATATCCTTCCCATCAGCTGGAGTTCAACTGTGTCCAGAAGCTAGCACCCCTGTTCAAGTCCTGTGGTACATTTCCTCTAAACCTACTTTGTTGTGGGTTTTTATCATGAGTAGATGTTGTACTTTGTCAAATGCTTTTTCTGCATCTATTGAAGTGATCATATGGTTTTTAACCTTTCTCTTGTTGATGTGATATATCACATTGATTGATTTATGAATATTGAACCACCTCTGCATCCCAGGAATAAATCCTACTTGATCATGGTGAATAATTCTTTTTCTGGTTAATAATTTTTGTAATCTATTGTTGGATTTGCAATTCCTTTCATTTTTTTGAAAAGAGGACTATCAAGCAGATTTTGGGGCCATCTGTTCTTGCTAGTGCTACAATGAACCTTTGAAATTATGCTTTTGTAAGTTCACATTTCTCTGAAGAATATGTGTAGTCTTGAATTAAAATAAACCAAAACTCCTATTTTAGTATCGTAGAGTGGGAAGGAATCTCAAGAGGCCATTCAGCCTAAATTATACTAGATGGGGAATTGTACAGACACATAATTTCACAGACTCTTATATTATATCACAACCAACATAAACTTCTCTATTCCTTGGTACTGAGTAAAGGATTAACAAAACGTTGAGACTTGAGATTTTTGACATTAGGTTAATTCTTTGGCTCTATTCCCACGGTGACCTGATACATTACTTAAAAAAAAAACTGGTATTTTACAATTATATTTAAAATTGACAAAATGTACATATTTAAAATGTATAATCTGATGAATTTTGACATGTGTACACTCCCATAAAAACAGCATTTGAAGTCACTCTCTACTCTGTTCCATTGAGCTATACATATATATTTATAGCAAAATAATAACGTCTTGATTATTCTACCTTTAAAATAAGCCTTAAGATCAGGTAGTGTAAGTCCTTGAATTATGTTCTTTTTCCAAAGCTGTTTTGGCTAGGGGCATCTGAGTGGCTCAGTCAGTTAAGCATTTGCCTTCAGCTCAGGTCATGATCCCAGGGTCCTGGGATCGAGCCCCGCATCAGGCTCCCTGCTCAGCAGGAAGTCTGCTTCTCACTCTTCCTCTGACCCTCCACTACCCCTGCCCCCTCGCTCATGCTCTAGCTCTCAAATAAAATCTTAAAAAAAAAAGTTGTTTTAGCTATTCTAGGTTCCTTGTATGTCCACATAAATTTTAGAGTCAGCATGTCAATTTTTTTTTAAAGATTTTATTTATTTATTTGACAGAGAGAGAGAGAGAGAGAGAGTGCAAGAGAGGGAACACAAGCAGGGGGAGTGGGAGAGGGAGAAGCAGGCTTCCCTCGGAGCAGGGAGCCCAATGCGGGGCTCGATCCCAGGACCCTGGGATCATGACCTGAGCCGAAGGCAGACGCTTAACAACTGAGCCACCCAGGCATCCTCCTTTAACACTTCTTATACAATAGGTCTACTGGTAATAGATTCTTTTAGCTCTTATATTTCTGAAAAGGCATTTTGCTTTTTGAAACATATTTTTACTGGGTATAAGTTGATAGGTTTTTTTTCCAGTAAAGATTCACTGTACTGTCTTGAGGCTTGAATTGTTTTGATAAGCAGTCTGCTATCATTCCTGTAATTGTTCCTCAGCACATAATGCGGATTTTTTTTCTCTAGTTGCTTTTAAGATTCTTTAGCTCTGGTGTTAAGCAGTTTGATTAAGATAATTATAATGTTCCTTAATGTAGTTCTCATGTTTTCTGCAACTGGAATTCATTGAGCTTCCTGAATATATGGGTTTAATACTAATTTATAAAATTTCTCATCACTGGGTTTTCAAATATTTGTTGTTTACTCACCTCTTCTCTCCTATGAGGACTTCAATTATAGTGCTAGGTCAACTAACATCTCCCACAGTTCAATCATGTGCTGTTCATTTAATCTTTTTTTAAACGATTTTATTTATTCATAAATAAATAAAGACAGAGAGAGAGGCAGAGGGAGAAGCAGGCTCCCCGCTGAGCAGGGAGCCCAATGCCGGACTTGATCCCAGGACCCTGGGATCATGACCTGAGCCAAAGGCAGACGCTTAACCATGTGAGCCACCCAGGTGCTCATGTTTATTTAATTTTTAAGTCTTTTCTCTTTGTGTCTCATTTTGGATAGTTTCTATTGCTATGTTTTTAAGTTTACTAATTTCTTCTTCAGCAGTGTCTAATCTACCATTAATTTCATCCAGCATATTTTTCATTTCACTGTCATTTTCATTTCTTGAAGTCTGATTTGGGTCTTTTTGATATTTTTCATGTCTGTCCTTAACATGCTTGTGCCTTGATCCTATTCAGCCTTTCTCTTAAGCTTGATAGGTAGGATCAGGGCAGCCTGAACTTGTAGATAACTTGGTTCAGCAGGAATAATCTGCCCCTAGTTCACTCTAGTTGGTAAGAATACAAACTATGCCTGGCCCTGTGGGAATTGTTTTACATGTATCTTTCCAGTGCTTTTCTCACATACATACACTGATTAGTAGTCAGCTGAAGATACAGTGGGACCCTCCTGTATATCTCCATAGTTCTTTTATTTCCAGTAATCTGGTTTGCAAATTCTAGCCATCATGACCTCCCTACATTCTCAACTCTCTCTTGAACCCAGGGAGACCTCTAGGTTCAGTATGGGTTTCCCTTACCTGCACTATGGCCTGGAAACACCAGACAGTAAAGTAGGGCAATCACAGAGCTCAACTTCTCTGCCCCACTGCCATTTTTCTTTCTTTTTTAACTTATTTTGTTTTGAAGTTTAGCTATTTAAAGTGGACCTGTGTGTGAATGTGCCAGAACTGCTATAACAATGTATCACAAAGTGGATGGCTTAAACAACAGAAATTTATGGTCTCACAGTTCTGGAGGCTGAAAGTCCAAAATCAAGATGTTGGCAGAACTGGCTCCATTTGAGGGCTATAAAAGAAGGATTTGTTCTGGGCTTCTCTCCTTGACTTGTAGGTGGTCATCTTCTCCTTATGTCTCCCTACATCTTCTTCCCTTTGGGGAAGAAGATGCGTCCAAATTTCCCCTTCTTATAAGGACATCAGTTATACTGGATTAGGGCTCATTCTAATGGCTTCATTTAATTTGATTACCTCTGTAAAGGCCCTAAAGTTAGCCCTAAAGTCATATTGATAACTGTTAAAATGATGTCTATAAAAATCAGTTTAGTATAGTGGCCAGGAGTAAGGACATTGGAACCAGACTTGCCTGGGTTTGATTATTATAAATTGTTATAACTAAACACATGTTAGTTAATACAATGATCAAAGTAATCTCATCATTGTAACATGAGTAGGATTACCTAAACCAACAGAGAACCTGAGTGGCCTTGATGAAGGAGATTAGAGAATTTATATACAAAGACTACTTTATTTATTAAATTTTCTATGCTGTCAGAAGTACTGTCTTCTAGCTTTCTCAGCTTAAAATCTTTCCTTAGTGGCCCCCTCTCTCCACAGTTTACATACAGCTGCCAAAACTCAGGTTTCTAAAGCTCACTTTAAGTCACTTCTCTGCTTCCGAACCTACACAATCTATTTACAGATGATCATATTAAAGTCTAGATTCCTTTGCCTGACTTCTGAAGGCCTTTGAAAGCCCAGCAGTCTCCCTGTACAACTCCACTGTCTACTTTAGCCTCTTCTTCACTGGGCAGGTTGTTGTCTTCTATCCTCCTTTCAAAACAAGTCCATTCCTGGTGCTTTCCTGCCTTTTTTTCTGCAGGCCATCTATCACCCTTTTCACTTGTTATTTTACACCCTCTCTTTCTAGTGCCTAAACATCATTCACTGTCCATTTCAAATCTTTTATTAATTTACACTTTAAGACATTTACATGAACACTTACAAACCTGTCCTACATGGGAACATGCTGCTCGGGCTGGTAGGATTCAGGATCAACAGGAAATGAAGGAACATTCCTGACTGCTCCATTTACTGGAGCTCTCCTTTCTCTGAACTTTTAGCAAACTTACATAAGTGTCAGCACTTGTTTTCACATTGTTTTATCTATACTAGTTCTGTTTCATGTCTTCATTCAATAGATATTTCTTGTGCAATTACTCTTAACTAGGCCGTCTGCTAATGATACAGTGGTAAACAAGACAGACATAGTTCCTCATTGAAATAAGTCTGAAGAAGGAATTACAAATATAATGAGCATTACATACACAGTATGTGTAGAATTCTAGAGATGTTCATAACAGGGAGAGTCACCCCAGTTGGGAGGTAACTAAAAGCTTATCTATCATCTAAGCTGACACCTGAAAAATGAGTGAGAGTTAGGCAGGTAATGAACAGGGAAAGTGTGCATCAATAAGGAAACAGCTTGTGCAAAGGCTTTAGAGCAAAAGAGAACACAGTCTAGAAAATAAGGAAGACTATGGGTATCAATAAAGAAAAGTAAATAAAAGGAAAAATGGAATATTATCATGAGTAAATAATATATAAGAAATTACTTTTTTTCAACTACAAGGTGAAGAATTATTACCAATACAATTCAGATGTCCAAGACTGAGAGAGAAACACTGAACTGAATTGAAATAAACAAACATAAAATATGATTTGAAATAAAAACTGAATTAGAAGGGAAGTCAGTCTGCTAAATCAAATAAGAAAAATTAGTAATATATAGTTGGTAAATTTTATTGAAAATGAAATGCAATAAACAAGAAGAAGTACAGTTACTGTTTTTGAAAAAATATATCTGAACCTGCACAACCATAAACCTAGGAGGCAGATAAAGACAGGTAATATAAATGGCAGTTGTTGCCATAAATGTCCTAGGTCAGTACTGAAATAACTATGGAGGCCTCATAGCTCTTTACTTTTATAAACAGATCCAATTCCCAAGCACCATCTTGCAAACACCAAGGATAGCAATGTGTATTACCTGCCTGAAGAGGACATCTGATTATCTTACTTCAGGACAAAAAGCTCCCAGAAAGCAAGCATCAAGTTCTTAACTCATCTTCGTATTTCATATCACAGAATATATTTAATAAATGTGGAATAAAAAACAGAAGTTCAAATTTGAGAAATAAAACGTGTTTTCAAAGCATATCTCTTTTAAGACTATTTAGGGCACAAATTATACAAAAATCAGTTCATTTTAAAGATTTGGCGCTACCTAGTCTAGTCTATTACTATTTGATATTCCAAGGTAGGACTATCTATCTAATAGATAAAAACTGCTAATTGTATCACAAAAAAAATAAAGCACACGTTCTAGCTACTATTTTCTATAGTCCTGAAAAAAGCCATTGCATTGAAAGCCATGGGTAAAAGCTTTCTTCACATAGGTCATTCTCATAAAATTCATTCTCCTGAGTTTATAAATCCAGTAAGACATTTACATGATTCTAAGTGAAAGTACAAAATGTTTGAGTGTACAAATAAATGATGAATAAGTGGCTGAATGAAGGGGGAAAAAAAGGAAGAAAAAAATGAAAAAAAGAGAGGGAAGGAGGCAATTTACTTTATACCAAGAAATAGTGGAAGGAGAAATTGGGGACTTACCATCCTTTTAATAAAATAACAAATTTTGGGACGCCTGGGTGGCTCAGTCAGTTAAGCATCTGCTTTCAGCTCAGGTCATGATCCCAGGGTCCTGAGATGGAGTCCCGCATTGGGCTCCTTGCTCAGTGGGGAGCCTTCTTCTCCCTCTCCCTCTGCCTGCCACTCCCTCTGGTTGTGTGCGTGTGCAAACATGCGCGTTCGCGTGCTCTCTCTCTCAAATAAATTAAATCTTTAAAGATAATAAAATAACAAATTTTAACCATAATTATATCAAATTAAGTTTCAAAATAAGATTTTTCTTTTAAACCATATGATTACTGTTAGACATTTTACAACTAATTTTAAGAAACTTGAATTTAAGAAAGACTTTTTTCTTGACATTTGCAACGATGTGGATGGAACTAGAGGGTGTTGTAGTAAGCGAAATAAATCAATCAGAGAAAGACTATTATTATATGATCTCACTGATACGGGGAATTTAAGAAACAAAACAGAGGATCATAGGGGAAGAGAGGGAAAAAATAAAACAAGACTAAATCAGAGAGGGAGACAAACAATAAGAGACTTAACCTTAGCAAATAAACTGAGGGTTGCTGGCGGGGAGGGGGTTAGGGGGGATCGGGTAACTGGGTGAGGGACATTAAGGAGAGCACATGATGTAATAAGCAATGGGTATTATATAAGACTGATGAATCACTGAACTCTACACTTCTGAAACTAATAATACATTATATGTTAATTGAATTTAAATTTAAAAAAAAGAAAAAAGAATTACTGACCTTCCCCTAAATCTGCATTTTAATAGGTTCAAAACCTGCAACTAAAACCACTCTGATCAACTAAAGAATCCTAAGCAGCCACCGAAGAGAAATGCAGAAAGCTGAGAATTCCCAGGACAAAATGGGTGGAGGATTTTAGCTCCAAATTCCTTGCTTCTAACAACATTTTTTTTAACAATATAGTATTTTTATGAAAAAAAAAAAAGAAAGACTTCACATGGCACATAGGCAAAGAGCACTGTTTACATAATTCTGTAATTGTGTACAGAATGCAAAATTTCATTATAGTTATAAAATACAGCTTAATCCAAAATGCAACCATTTATTTGCTTTTGAAACCTTACTTAAAATTCATTTCAGGAGTTAATGCTTAAATGTTAAGTATTGTCAAAAATAATATATACTTACAAGAAGAGGGAAAAATGAAAAGATCCCACCACTAGTGTTACAGATACACAGTTAATTTTATACCTTAATCGAAATGCAAATCTATCACTGATTATCATGGTATCAAAAGTACAGTCAAGGGCGCCTGGATGGCTCAGTTGGTTAAGCGACTGCCTTCGGCTCAGGTCATGATCCTGGAGTCCCGGAATCGTGTCCCGCATCGGGCTCCCTGCTCAGCAGGGAGTCTGCTTCTCCCTCTGACCCTCTTCCCTCTCATGCTTCCTATCTCGCATTCTCTCTCTCAAATAAATAAATAAAATCTTTAAAAAAAAAAAAGTACAGTCAATGACACAACTAATTACTAAATAAATCACAAACCTAACATTTTGATTTTCTGTCATGAAATGCCTCATCACTGATCTAAGTCATATAGTATTCTGAACTGACTTCACTGTCAAATAAAAAATGAAATTTGTATATATATACTATTTATTTATATATAATCATGTATTTTTCATTTTTACTTGTGTATTTAACAATGAAAAGTATGCCTTCATGGTAAATCTTACCTCATTGTATCTGTTGCTGGGAATTTTGATACTGGTTTTCCGAACTTCCATATCAATCACCAAACCTTGAACTACTGGCAATGTATACTGGTAATTTCTGAAGTCCTGGGAAAAAGCAGATTGAAGTAGAATAAAGAATTCATCAATGGCAGGATTTGATTTATAGTCATAAAAGCAGCACAAATGGAAAGAATGTAAAAATTAAAATATCCCATTAATTTAAATAATAAGGAAATGTATAATGAAAACCCTAATGTGTATATTCTAGCTCTCTAATTAGACTGTAAATTCTCATAAGGAAGTAGACCTAACAGTCTCATATACACCTTATATACAATAGTAAACAAATATTTGAATGCTTATTACTCTGCTTTATCACCACTTAACATTTTTTGTATTTGTTAACTATCTCCTCCCTCTAAAGTAAGGTCCAAAGAGGATAGGGACTACCCTACTAAAGAGGGTAGGTACTCTCACTTGTTTCCTTCTTGTTATATCCCAAATGCCTGGAACAGCCTAGGCACTCAATGAATACTTGTAGGGTAAAACACATACACATGCACACACACCACATCCAGTGTGGCTGAAGCAAAGTGAGCAAGACTCGTAGGAGTTCTGGTCAAAGTGACAGCACAAAGCTAGATTTCACAGAGTTTTGTAGGCCACCCTAAGGACCTTTGCCTTTACTGTGAGAAGGTTTTTGACCTACTTTAACAGATTTCTGTAAAGAATAGCCGGAAAGGGAACAAGGATAGAAGAAAGGAGATCAGATAAACATATAAAAATAATTTAGGCAAGAGACAGTGATAACTTGGGCCAAAGTGTTAACAGTTCAAAAGGTGGTGAGAAGTTATCAGATTCTAGATATATTTTGAAGAGGTAACTGATAATATATGTCACTGGATTGAATGTGGAAAAAAAGAGAATCAAAGATGATTCTGAATTATATGGACTGGGCAATTATAAGACTGTATTGCCATTTACTGAGAGGCAGAACATGATGGGAAGGGGAAAGTGGCAAGTCAGAAGTCTGCAGAAGAACCAAGAAAGAAAGGTGTCCTAGAAGCTAAGAAAAGAAAATGTATAGATACTGGTAAGCTGTTGGATGGAACGATGTGAAAATTGTCTTCTGACTGCTTCTATTAACTCAGGGAAATTGGGGCTGAGTCATCAGCTGAAAGTGAGAAAAGAGGCACTGGAAATTTGAGAAAACATGAGAATAGGAATGTGTTAAGGATCAGGAAAGATTGCCAGGTAAGTCTGAGAGCCTCTTTAATGGTACTGGTCATGCATCTAAAGTGAGACCAGTGAATAGGCTACTCTTTTTGTCTTCATCCACATTCAGGCTTGGATAAAGTTACCAATAAAGGAAGAAGTAGATCCATACAGGTATGGTCAATTTACCTTTTTTTTTTAAGATTTTATTTATTTATTTTAGAGAGAGAAAGAGTGTGAGTGGGGGGGAGAATCTCTGCATGGAGCCCCATGAGAGGCTTGATCTTAGGACCCTGAGATCATGACCTGAGCTGAAACCAAGAGTCAGTTGCAGGACGCCTGGGTGGCTCAGTCCGTTAAGCGTCTGCCTTCGGCTCAGGTCATGATCCCAGGGTCCTGGCATCGAGCCCTGCATCAGGCTCTCTGCTCAGTGGGGAGCCTGCTTCTCCCTCTGCCTGCTGCTTCCCCTGCTTGTGTGCTCTCTCTCTTTTTCTTTCTCTGATAAATAAAATCTTTAAAAAAAAAAAAAAAGTCAGTTGCTTTGACTGAGCCACCCAGGTGCCCCAACTGACTTTTGTTAAGGGTGTAAAGGCAAGTAAATAAAGAAAGGATAGTCTTTTCAACAAATGGTACTGGAACAATTGGACATACGAATGGGAAAAAAAAAAAGAGTTTCTAACAATGCCTCAATCATAAACAAAAATTAACTAAAAATGGACCATAGACCTAAATATAAAACATAAAAATAAAACTATAAGCCTTCTACAAAGAAACATGGGAGAAAATATTTATGATGTCATTCTAGTCAGTAAGTTCTTAGATATCATATAAAAAGCATGCTCCATAAAAAAATTAAGACATTGAACATTAGGGGTGCCGGGGTGGCTCAGTCGGTTAAGAGTCTGCCTTTGGCTCAGGTCATGACCCTGGGGTCCTGGGATGGAGCCCGGAGTCAGGCTCCCTGCTCAGCGGGGAGCCTGCTTCTCCCTCTCCCCCTGCTTTTGCACTCTCTCTCTCCCTCTCAAATAAATAAATTAAATCTTTAAAAGAAAGAATTGAACTTTAACAAAGTTAAAAACTTCTGTTCTGTGAAAGACACTGTTAAGAGAATAAAAAGATAAAGCACAGACTGGGAGAAAATATAACAAATGATACAGATCTGGACTTATATTCAGAATACATGAAAAACTCTCAAAACAACAAAATAATGATATTTTTTAAATGGGCAAAAATCCAAAGATTCACTAAAAAGATATAAAGAGGGTAAATTAGCACATGAAAAAAAATGCTCTGAATCATTCATCATAAAAAGCATACAAATTAAAATCACAAAAATTAAGACCACTAAACTCCTACTGGAATGGCAAAAATTAAAAACAAAAAAAGAGAAATAACAAGTGCTGGCAAAAAAAAAAAGAATTCTTGTATATTCCTTGTGAATGCAAACTACTAGAGGCATGTTGGAAAAGAGTTTCACAGTTCTTTATAACACTAAATGCACAATATGGCTCAACTATCCTATTCCAGCTATTTACCCAAGAGAAAGGAAAACTAATGTTCACTCAAAATTTCATACATGAATGTTTATAGCAGCTTTATTCATAGTTACCAAAAATGAGAAACAACCCACAGATCCATCAACAGGTAAATGGATAAACTGTGGTTCATACATACAGCTGAACACTACAAAGCAATAAAGATGAATGGACTATGGATATTGAACAAAATAGGTCTCTGTTAATCACTCTTTGGCCAGTCTAATTTATAGGGCCTCAGCCAAAGAACCAAAGATAAGTAGAGGAAAAAGATTATTTCCTCTCCAACAACATACATAACAACACAGATGAATTTCAAATGCATTATGGTAAGTAAAAGCCAGACTGAAAAGGCTATGTACTGTATAATTCCAATTATAGGACAGTCTAGAAAAGCTAAAACTATAGGGATAGAGAATCAATGGGGTGCACTAGCAAATTTTCTGGAGTGACAGAACTGTTCTACATCTTAATTGCAACAGTGGTGGTAACATAATTCTTTACATTTGTCAAAACTCTTAGAAGTATACTCCACGAAAGGTGAATTTTACTGTATATAAATAAAAATGAATTTTTTTTAAGAAAGGTAAATTTAACTAGGGTTTACATTTTGCTGAGCCAACACAACAGAGGGTAAGAGAGAGAGAGAAACTAGAATTATGTCCAAAAAAAAAAGTGATTTTAATGATGAAACCATGGAATCTTAAGATAGGGAGAGATAAAAGCAAGGGGAATGAGAGACAGTGGAAAAGTGTTAGAATCAATATGACTGTAGGTCCTAGTTAGCTAGAGACAGAGAAGGGGGTAAAGGGGTTTAAAACAAGTCTCCTTCAAATGTGCCACTTTGAACTGAAGACAAGTGAGATTCAAGAGAAACTTTTGCCCTCGTCTAAACTACCTAGAAGAATCTAAATTGAGGGGCTTTCTCAGAATTAGAGTTATTACCAGAGATAAATTCTATCTGAGTGACCCATCTGTATGGTAGGGCAAACATCTAAGTACCAAACATGTGCTCTTATTCTTATTGCCTTGTGAACTGCCCTCCTCCCTTTGGAAGCCCCAGGTCCCTATCCCATTCCTTAGCTGAGGATGGCATATATAATTCATTTTACCTTTCTGTCTTTGAACCCCTCATGTATGTGAGGTTCTCATATATACAAAGTTAAATTTAATTTTCTCCTGTTAATCTGTTTCATGTCAATTTAATTCTTAGACCAGCTGGAAGTATCTTTGAAAGACAGAGAAAAAATTTTCCTCCCTAACAGTGGTGATGGAGAGCAAGATACTTCAGTAGATAATCCACTAAAAGTTTGTATAAGTGAACTGATATAGGCCATAAAACTAGATTACTAGTTTTTGCTAGTTTATGCTACTAGATTATAGGATAAATATCTCCTTTTCATTCTAAAGCAGATTATAATCAGTAAGAAAAATTACCTTGTCAAAGGTATGACAAGGCACATGATATCAGGGGGGCTGGAGACTGAGTTCAATCACATGGCCAATGACTCAATCAATCACACCTAGGTAAGGAAAGTCCAATAAAAACTCAGGACACAAAAGTTCAGGTGCTTACTCTGTGCATATTATATATCAATGTATTAGCAGAGTGACATGTCCCAGAGGACACAGAAGCTTCTTGTGTGGGATCCTCCCAGAACTTGTACTATGTGTCTCTTCTTTTGACTGGCCCTAATTTGTATTTCCTTTACTATAATAAAACTGTAATCACAAGTATAGTATACTTTGCTGAGGTCCGTGAATCATTCCAGGGAATTATCAAAACTGAGAGGGCAGTGGGAATGCTAACATTTGTATCCAGTTAGTCAGATGTATGGGTAGCCTGGGAACCCCTAAACTTGAAGCTGGTTTCTGAAGTAGCAACAGTCTTGTAAAGAAATGTGCCTTTAGGGGTGCCTGGGTGGCTCAGTCCTTAAGCATCTGCCTTCGGCTCAGGTCATGATCCCAGGGTCCTGGGATCGAGCCCCGCATCAGGCTCCCTGCTCTGAGGGAAGCCTACTTCTCCCTCCCCCACTCCCCCTGCTTGTGTTCCCTCTCTTGCTGTGTCTCTCTCTGCCAAATAAATAAAAATCTTGAAAAAAAAAATATTTATAGGAATACAAAAATATCCAGCACCCAGAAAGGAAAAATATTTGGCATCCAATAAAAAATTTAAAAATACCAAGCATGCTTGAAGCAGGAAAATACAGCTCAAAGTAAGGGGGTAGTTAATCAATGGAAACTGAACTAGAACTGATAGAGGTGTTAGAATTACCAAACAAGGACATTCTAATAGTTACTATGATCATATTCCAGATGTTCAAAAATTTAAGTACAGGCATACAGGATCTAGAAAAAGACTTAAGTCAAACTTCTAGAGATGAAAATTATAATGAGATCACCCCCCCAAAAAAGATGGAACTGGCAGCTTTAACAATACAAAATAAAAGATTACTGAACTTGAAGACACAACAATAAAAAACATCCAAAATGAAATATAGAGGGAAAAAAAAGACTGAAAAAGAAAAAAAAAAAAGGAGCATTAGTGAGCTGTGAAACAATTTCAAGTAGCCTAATATGTCTGTAACATTAGAGTCCCTAAAGGAGAGGAAGAGGTAGACAGAAAATGTTATTTGATGAAAACTATAAAATCACAAAACTAAGAAGCTCAACAAACCCCAAGCACAACAAACACACACACAAAAAACATATAAAGGCACATAATCATATTGCTCAAAACTGGTGATAAAAAGAAACACCTTAAAGCAAACAGAGAAGGAAAAAACATTACGTAGAGAGGAACAAAGAGGGAAAATAGACCCCTCGTCGGAAACAATGCAAACCAGAAGACAGTACAGCAATTATTATTCATCTTTAAAATACTCAAAGAATAAAACTGCCAACCTAGAATTCTACATCCAGCAAAAATATCTTTCAAATATGAAGGTAAAATAAAGATGTTGTTAGAAATAAAAATGCCAAACAAGTTTCTCACCAGAAGACCCAAACGACAAGAAATGTTATAGGAAATCTTTCAGGCAGAAGGAAAATGACACTAGATGGAAATATAGATTTACACAAAGGAATGAATATCACTGAAAATGTCAACAACATAGGTAAAGCTACAAGAGTTTTTCTTATTATTTAAACCTCATTAAAACATAATTGAAACTATAACAACAACTGCATGACAGACCGAGGAAATAAATCCATTCCCCAAAAAGCAACTAAAAAGCTGGTAAACAGTTTTTAAAAAACAATCATTACGATGCTCTGGAATTAGACCAAAGGCATACAACACACTGAGATGTGTTTATTCATGAAAGCTACTAACTTCAAGCAAGCACAGTAGAGCTGAGTCTGTGATCTTGCTTGGGGCTGCACCCTAGCCCTCTCAGGTAGTTCAAGGTAGTTTGTGAAAACAATAAGCTCTGCTACATGAAGGATCTTACTTGATTTGGAGTGGTATAAGCTACAGTGGTAATCTCAGTAGCTAGTGAAAATGGAGGGCCAGCAGCTCAGTTAGCTTGAGGTTGTTAGCCTGTTTGGGGTAAGTAACAAGCAGGCAAACTAGACAGATATTTAACAAAGGTTCTGGGAGCTGAGAAAGCCATAGCGAGCTTCATAAACTCTCCAAATACCCAGGACTGAAGTTAGTCTGTGCACATGTACAGCAAAGACCTTAGTGGGCCCAAGTCAACCAATATCCTTAGTCAACAGAGTCAGAGCCTGTGCATGTGCAAAGGCACATGGGAAAGCCTGGGGAAAGGAAAAGAATAAAGTTTGAATCCTAACCTGTACACAAATCCAACAGAAAAGAATGAATACCTTACTCGCTTGAAGTATTCGAATAAATCTCTGAGCAATCCTGGGCTAAGCTATACAGACAAAGGGGACACTGATATGACGGTACGCTTAAAATAAAAACAAGACAGAATGCTAGGTGCTTTAATTACACATTACCTCTAGTCCTCACAATAATCCTGCAAAGTCACTTAGATAGTAAGTGTATAATGAAGGGCTGAAATCCTGTACTATTTCCACTCCAAAGCTCCATATACTTTCCAAAGAATATGTATGTTGTTCTTTTCCTACAGCATAAAATCTTCACCTGCCTGAAGCAGCAGGGGTATGGCTACTAACAAAAAATGAAATCCCTCTCTTCCTTCTCCTGTACAAACCCCAGTAAGAAAGAAGAAAATAAAAATCTCCAACTTACTGCAAGAAGATTCATGATGGTATGCCCCGTCTCTCCAAACAATGGCTTCCGAAATCTGACACTGAAGAGTGGGCAGGGATAAACTATGGAAATGAGAAGTAATGAGACTAAGTTTAACAGCTTCATATTTTGGTAAAAGGGAAACACCACGGTTCATAAAATTTTCAAAATATAACTGTAATAGCTGTTTTAGATCATGTGAAATTTAGAGGTCAAAAGTATTTAGCATGGTAGCATCAAAGACAAATTCTGAGCCTTCTACAAACCATACCAGAGTAAGTCTTTTGATGACCAGAATAAGCCTTTTGATGCAGCTGTCTTAAAAATGAACTACAAAGTCTCAGGAAGCACTCTTCTTCAAACTGGATTAATATGATCCGGGAAACAAATCTCTCCTAATTCTTCTGTGTTCACTCTTATATACCTCCCAACCAGGGTCCTCCTTAGAATAGCCAAACATGAGGCGGCCTATTCCCTGGCTTACTCCTTGAACTTTATGGGATGAACTGCCTGTACAAGACAGGAAGATATATAGGTTGTTTCCTCTGCATACAATCCTTTCCTTTCCCTACTTAACATTTAGCTGATTCATATGCCTCTTTCACAATTCAGTCCAAAAGCAAATTGGTCCAAGAAATGTTTCTTATTCAACTCCTTCATTCTTGGTGAAGTTAGAGTCCATCTTGGAACTCCAAAAGAACTTTGTTAACTTTGAACATGTGTTTTAACACAATTACTCCTGTAATCATAATTTCTGTATTTCAAAGGTTACTAAGAGCC
This sequence comes from Zalophus californianus, assembly GCF_009762305.2. Taxonomy (NCBI): domain Eukaryota; kingdom Metazoa; phylum Chordata; class Mammalia; order Carnivora; family Otariidae; genus Zalophus; species Zalophus californianus. The sequence goes on along the minus strand of NC_045598.1, from coordinate 41,811,568 downwards.
TATAACCATGTCTTAGCTATTTCTGAATTCCCAGGATTTGTTACAAATGGTAGGCCTTTATTAAATTCTTACTGAACGAATGAATAAGTGAAAGAATGAAGCTGACTTGGTGAAAACATATACTATTTTATGGTTCATAAAATAGTTTTTCATTATTTCATTTGACCCTCTTAACAATCTTACAAAATGTAAAAGGCAAGTATTATTTTTTCCAGTTCAAAAGAAACTGATTGAATGGCTTGCCCAAAGGTACAGAACTAGGAAGTCATGGAGTTAAGAACCTTGCTCAAATGGTTCGATTCCTAGACCATGGCAATTCTGATCAGGTGAATATATAGTTTAAAATAAAGCTTGCATTTAAGGCTTATTGTCTTAAAAAAAACAACAAAAACAAAAACAAAACTCACAACTTAGTTGTGCTGCTTCCACCATGGGCAAGGAAGCTATTCTATTGCTCACTTTACCAACTCAAAGTGATCTCTACACCACTAGTTTACAGTATCTATTATGTTATGCAAGATATAATTTGTCATAACTATTTTCCAACAAAATAGCAAAAAAATGTTCACTACAGATACTGTAAAAAGTTACTTGTTAAATTCCAATACATTTTTCTGAAGATGAACTTTTATTTATCAATGAACTATAAAACTAGTAAGTTTACAAGGTACTGAATAATCACTAACTTCCTAATTTGAGATTTTTAGTACTTACCATTAAAGCTAAAATAAGTAAAGACAATGGGCAAATTTAGCTTAGCTAGTTCAAAAGACTTCTGCTGGATTATATCACTGGTGGGGAGGGGGTCTGAGTATATCAGGCCTTTATTTAGCCATCACGTCTTGGTCATATAGCATAGAAGAAGCTATTTTACTACTTACGTCGATATTCAGCTCCAAGTCTCAACATCAGCCGGATGGGAAACACTTTAGCCCAAGGAGTTTCCCATTTCTGGATGAGAATCCCAAACAAGTAAGGTGGGGTTGGGAGTACTAGGTCTTGCAGTGACTGGTAGGTAGACGTCACATATAAGAATCCACCATGTTCTTTACTGCCAAGGAAACTCTGACTGAAGAAGGAATGTCCCAAGTTGCCCACAACATTTCCTAAAACAAAAAGTTCATTAATTATTCTCTATCAATAAATCAATCATATTCTTAGTAATCATACTTAACATTGGGCCAGACACGGCCGAACACTAACTCCCAAACTTTCACTATGAAAGACATGTTTATGAAGTTGTTTTTTAAAATAAAGGTATTTATTAAATGAAAATTTGTTTTCCAATTTTATCAGGGCCTCTGGTGAGCCTGAAATAGCTTGTATTATTACACTGTAGAAGTCTACCTAGTTAAAAACCAAAAATGTTGATGCCTTCCTTAGATTGGACAGCTCTACTGTATGAATTACTTTAGAGGTCTCAGGGTAAGAATTACTGCCTCAAAAGTCATGAAAAAATGTTACTACTAGGTACCTGCTCTCGCAGAGCTTACAATCTCATTCGGTGAATAAAGTCAACTCATGAACATAATGAATTAAGACAATAAGTACAGTTATGTATGAGACAGTGAGGTTAGAAAATTTACAGAGAAGGTAGTATTATAGGATTTATGTTTGTAGTTGTGGGTGAGACAAATATGAAACATAACGTAGGGTTTATTTAAATTCATATTAGTTTTTCTCTTTTAGCTGCGAAAGCTCTTGACTAAGCACTTTCTAATTCAAAATTTTTTAAATGAAACAGTGACAAATCAGCCTTTCATTAAGAAGACATTTTCCTCAGTTCAGAATTACAAAAGAAGAAGAGCTGTCCCATAATGGTAGATAGGTTCCCTAGACATGTGTAAGCTTCCTCCGATATTTCTCAAAGAAATAACAGCAAATGCAGAAATCCTCATCAGCAAACTTAATGCTTACTTTCCTGGAAAACTAGAGTCTGTTCACAGAACAGCTCAGTGATGGGTCACAGATTCTTTGAGTGAAGTAGGAAGCTATGTTGATAGTAGGGTCCACAAGTGAAGGGAACAATTCCCCACAAAACTCAGAGAAGCTCTGTGGCTGAGAGCCATGTTCACCTGAACATTATGATCTGCCAAATACATTTGGGGCAGTCCTCTTGCCTCAGGATTAATCAAATCTGGCTACACATCTGAACTGCTGGGCCAGATCTATAAAAACAAAAAAAAGTCCCCATATCCAGGAAGCAGTATGGTATTTTGGGGGGAAAAAAATCACAGATTGTAGAGTCACAGAGGTATGGGTTTGAATACTAGTTCAATCACTATTATGTGATTTGGGGGCAAGTTATTTGACTTCTGCAAGCTTCAATATCTGTATAAAATAGGGGGAAATTATAAATTTCAGACCTGCTGTGAAGAATAAATGTGAATTTATGCAAAATGCCTAACAGCACATGGCACACAATGTGTTCTCAAAAACTTGCAACTATTATTGTTATAATGTATATATACATATAATGATCAGCCAAATATTATAGGATTTTCTTTGCTTTATCAAAGATTTTAGAGTAAGGTTTGTATAAATTTTCATCTTTTAACCTGGGGGAGGAGAAGAATGGGAGGTAAAAGAGATGAAAGATATTTTTTCCATCCATAATGGAGATTATACAATATTCCTCTAAAGTTCTAGTGAGAGCATAATGTTTATGGGGTTTTTTTAAAAGATTTTATTTATTTATTTGACAGAGAGCACAAGCAGGGGGAGAGGCAAGCAGAGGGAGAAACAGGCTCCCAGCTGAGCAAGGAACCCAACGCAGGACCAATCCCAGGACCCTGGGATCATGACCCGAGCCAAAGGCAGACGCTCAACCGACTGAGCCACCCAAGCGCCCCAATGTTTATGTTTCATAAGACTGCCCTAGTGCATACAACTCAAAGGTGAAAACAATGTTGGCTTGGTACTCAAGGCAATCATTCCTTATCCCTTTGGGGATTTCCCTATTAGAGACTGGATTATGTATGGATAATCTATTACTGGTTATTTTTCCACAGATAGCCTTTTGCTTCTACCACGTAACATCCTCCTCCTCCCTGTCTCAATCACACTCAGATTCCACACTATGCCCCTTTATATTATAAAATATGTTATCCTGTAAGCATCTACTTTCTTTAAAAAAAATTTTTTAAGGTAAATCTCTATCAATCCTAGTGAGTGATTTAGTACAGACTGTTATGTACCATCTCATCTACAACCAAGTAGCATTCCACAGGTGTAGATACTAGCAAAAATAAAACACTGGGTGTGAAAATTTGACAAACTTTCACTGAAAATTTAATCTGGGGCTCTTGAACTCATAAAGTCTGCTATATATTTGTTTATACAGGTACTTCTTTATGGGAACATTTGATACAATGAATCCACTGAATTAATTCTATATGCCCCAAGACCATTACAGAATCCATATAAATAAAATAGATACTGATTCTTGCTTCTGAGCTTAAATGACCTGGCAAGTATGTCAAAAGTTTTGTATCAATAGCTTACAAAGCAATTTTACATGACCTTGATCAGATAATCATCAGATCAGTGCTGCTAGGTTAACAGAGCAGGCATCATTTCCCTGAATTTTGGGATTTTTACTTTACAGGTGGAGAAATTGAAGGTTAGGAGTAGAGGTGAAGTGACTCTCAAAAGACACAGGTAAAATAAGCAGCAAAATAAGATCTAGAAAGCAGATCTTTCAATCTCCTAGTCTTTCCATATATCATACTGTCTTTAAAATATATACGTATATATAATAGTTTGCAATTTTCCATCTTAAATTTGGAATTTTAACTTTGTTCTTCAAAGCACTTATAGCCATCTTTAAATTCAATTCAAATACAACTTAAGGGGCGCCTGGGTGGCTCAGTCATTGGGCGTCTGCCTTCAGCTCAGGTCGTGATCCCAACGTCCTGGGATCCAGCCCCACGTTGGGCTCCCCGCTCCACGGGAGGCCTGCTTCTCCCTCTCCCACTCCCCCTGCTTGTGTTCCCTCTCTTGCTGTGTCTCTGTCAAATAAATAAATAAAATCTTTAAAAAAAAAACAAATACAACTTAGTATCTATGCAACAACAGCTTCCTTTTGTTTCAAATCATGTTTATCCCCACAACTAACTCAAATGGAACAATTCCCAAATGGTTCAAGAAATATTAATATTCATGAATATTAACATATAACTAAACCTCAAACTATCAAAAGAATTTAGATAGTCACTTGTTCTTTATAATACAGTAAACTGCAGTTAAGCATGAGTACGTCATAAAAGGTCATTTCCTCAGTTTAGAGCATCTGTGAGATTTACCATTAACTTCAAAAAGTTTAAGAGGCAGTTTACAGCTTTTTTAAAACATGGGATTTAGAGAAGATACAGCTGAATTCAAATCTGGGTTCAGCCACTAATCAACTATGTGTTTGATCTTTGGCAAGTTACTTAGGCCCTTGGTGCCTCTCAGTTTCCTCATATGTAAAATGGGGACAAGAACAGTATGAATCACAGAGTTGTAGTCGAGAAGAAATACTGCACATAAAACAATGAATACAGCCTAGCATGTAGTGAGTGCTCAATAAATACTAGAGGGGCAACTGGGTGGTGCAGTCCATTAAGCATCTGACTCTGGGTATCGGTTCAGGTCGTGATCTCAGGGTTGGAGATTAAGCCCCACATCAAGCTCCACGCTTAGCAGGGAATCAGCTTAAGACTCTCTCTCCTTCTCCCTCTGCTCCACCCTGAGCATGCACACTCGTGGCTCTCTCAAATAAATCTTTTAAAATAAATAAATATAGATATTAGTCTCAAATCACCTCTTCATAAATAATTCCATATTACTTTCTCATTGGTTGAAAAATTACTTTGCAAAGCAGCAATACCATGGCTCCTTTGCTCATAGAAAGATACAAAATAAATTTAATTTACCAAAAAGATTCACAATTGTAAAGAGACTAAAAATCCAAACCATGATATAACATCTTTAACTGGAAAAGCAATGCAAGAAAATTACGATGAAAACACCAATGAAGTTCCTCCTTCCCTGGAAACACACTGGCTAGGAAACATTTTCTTTTATTTTACAGATAAAAAAGTGACGTGCTTCAGAACTACTAAAGATTATAAGGAATGTAATTTTTATGGCCATGATAAATAATAGCAAGTCACTAAAATCTGAATCAATTACTGGACATTGATCAATCACACATTTACCACATGATATATACTGTTAGATACTGGTCCAAAAAAGAGATAGAGATACACATATTAGTAAAATATTTTCTAAGATGCACAAAACTTGAGACTCCCAGTCATTCCACAAATATTTATAGGATACCTATCATTTTTTAAGAAATATCTTACCAATTTTTATATTCTTTGAGAGACTACTATTTTAAAATCTCTTTTTCCCCCCTCCTCTAATCCACCTACAATTTTTCTTCTAAATACTTGGAGGGGATAGAAAACTGGCAAGAGATGGTGGTTTAAAAATATCTAAATACATTTTTTCCTAATAGTGATTATGCACCTATATTCTTAGACTGAGATAAACCTCTACATTAAAAAATAAAAAATCAAACTCCATTGTATTTGAGGCCTATAATTTTATTAGTGACATAAAATTATTAATAAAAATAAAATTAAAAACGATCAGTTTATTAATAATGTACACATAAATTTACCTTAAATTTCCTTTGCCTTTTGAAAAATCTATATAAGAAATATAAATTAACCAAAAGTTCATCTGGGTTAACCCAGGTGACCACAATTTAAAGATACAAAATAAGGTAGAGTAGGTGACAAACAGAAATAGTTAAAAAAATGTTTTTTCAAAGATAAGAAATTATGGAAACTTCCCAAGTAATCTGCATGAGTGACCCACAGTATTTCTTTCTCAAGGACCAGAGACACTGGGGCCTCAGAAACACTCTCAGGTTGACCTCAATAGAATTTACTCTTATTTCCAAGTCCCAATGGGAACAAGAAGTCAGGAATAATAAGCACAGCATTTTTATTAATACAAGTGTTCTCTCCGGACTCCTTTCCTCCAGGTATTTTTCCACAAAATGACAAACAAAATACCTCCTAGTGACATCATATCAATTTATTGATTCCTTCAATCCACAGGTTCTTTTTATTAAGCTTCTCCAATGTGCCAGACTATTTGTCCTAAAGGCTGGTATACTGAGTTGAGCCAAACAGATAAATCTTGCCCTCACAGAGTTACATTCTAAAGGAGGAAGACAAATTAACAACATCAGTTAGTAAAGTTAGTGATAAATGTTTTGAAGAAAATAAAACGAGGAAGGTAACCGGTGGGAAAAGGGGACAGAATGCTTCTTTAGCTAAGAGGTCAGGGAAAAATCCTTTGAGGCAGAAATATTTGAGAACAGACCTGAATGAAGAGAGAAGATACCAACCAGCTAAGATTTGCAAAGAATAGTATTCCAAGTCTAGGAACAGTAAGTACAAAAGCCAAGAGTTAGAAATGAGTTTGATGGGTTCAAAGGTCACAAAGGTGATCAGTGTAGCTAAAGCAAACTAAGGAGTAGTAAGAGATAAGGTCAAGAAATCCTTAGGGACTAAATCATACAGGATCTTGTTGGCCAAAGGCATTTGGAGTTTATTCTAATTGTAGTGGGAAGCCTCCAGAAGGTTTAAAGCAGCTTCAATTGGGCCTTTATACCCATCACTATGCTACACAAATACGCTCGCAATTAGATTTAGGATGCCCAAAGAACAGCTGAAAAAAGATAAACATGTCTGCAAACATAAAGTTGCAAATGACTGAAAGGGAACAAAAAGCATTTTTCAAAGATAAAAATGATTTCACTTGCAAGGTTAATATTTACATTCTGTGTTTATAATTTTAATTGTCTTCTTGCCTTGTTCCAAAGTTAAATCTAAAAGCTGAAAATTAATAAGTGTAAACCTTGTTATGCCCATGTAACTATTAACCAATTCACATTAATATTCTTCTTAAATTAATGACTTTTTGGAGAGATTGTACCCTAGGATCCAGCATAAAAGGCAAAGAAAAATTACCCAAAACAACAGTTCAGAGATCAAGATTGATTTCAGAGCTTCCAACATGTAAAAGGAGTTCCAAAAGAAGACAATGTTGGGAATGAAAGAGAAGTAATAGTCAAAGAGATAACAACCAAGAATTTTCCAAATTAAAGAAGGGAAATGTGTTTTCAGATCAAAAGTACACTTTTGGCACTAGGCAGCAAAAATAAAACTAAATCCCCATATATGTACACATATAGATCAATGGAATTATAGAGAAAGAGACCTATACACACTATACAAACTAATACTCAAAAACAATATCAAGGTAATTCAATGGCAAAGGATAGTCTTTTTAACAAATTGTGCTGAACAATTGGAATCCATAAGCAAAAAAAAAAAAAAAACAAACAACTTTTGAGCCTTACTTCTGTAGGGGCCAAGGGCAGGCTGCCCCTCACACGGGCCACTTTGGCATGAAGATTATTTTGAGTTAAAAAGCTATTAAAACCCAGCAGATTCAGGAAAAGCTCTTACCTCTCACAGAACTGCCTATAAAAAATTTAAATAAAGGACCTGGTCTGGGAAGAGAGCTATCTATAATATAACTACATTATACTATGAACTAAGTATGGCAGACTTAGAGGAACCTACCCAGGCCTGTCTATGTCACATTGTTTCTGGGTGGCCCAGAAAACATTTGAAACATTTACTCTTTTTCATCTTCCTCTGAATTGTATTACTTCCCTCTGAAGTCACAGACCCCTACCACCCCCTTCTCCTTAATTCAGAATGACATATATACCTCACCTTGCCTGTCTTTGGAATTTCCATGTCTGTATGGATCCCCTACATGTATGAATTAAATTTGATTTTCTCCTGTTAATCTGTCTCATGTCAAGTTGAGTTTTAGGCCAACTAGAAGAATCATGAAGAGAACAGGAAATTCTTACTTCCCAACACCTCACTCCCTGTGCAAATATTAACTCAAAATGAACTTAGATCTATATGTAAGAGCTACAACTATAAAACTTCCAGAAAAAAAAATACAGGAGAAAATTTTTGTGACTTTGGGTTAAGGTAAAGATTTCTTAGGAAACTAAAGTATAAACTATAAAAGAAAAACTGATAAACTGGACTTCATCAAAATTTAAAACTTATACTCTTTGAAAGACAGTTAAGAAAATGAAAAGACAAGCCATGCACTGGAATATAATTTGCAAAATGCACTATCCGATAAAGGACTTGTATCCAAAATTTATAAAGTACTAAAAACTCATTAAGAAAACTCAGTTTTTAAATGGGCAAAAGAAGAGCTACAGACGGTAAGTAAGCATATGAAACGATGCTCAATATCATTAATCATTAGGGAAATGCAAATTAAAATTACAATGAGATGCTACAACACATTCATCAGAAAAGCAAAAAAAAAAAAATTAAAAAGGCAGTATCAAGTGCTGGCAAGGATCCAGACTAATTGGAACTTTTCATACATTGCAGGTAAATGTATAAACTACAATACATACATACATCCAATCATATGGATGAATCTTGAAAGCATTATGCTAAATGAATTAAGCCAAATACAAATGTGTGATTCCACTTATAAAACCTTCTGGAAAATACCAAACCACAGGGAAAGAAATCAAATTGATAGTTGCCAGGAGCAGAAGTTAAGGGGAGGGGATTAAATACAAAGGGACATGAAGCAAGGTTTAGAGATGATGGAAATATTGTTTATGCTGATTTTGGTGGTGGCTACCTGACTGTATCTGTTCATCTACACTCACTAAACTATATGTTGGAAAAGGTGAATATAACTGTATATAAATTATACCTCAATAAACCTGACTACAAAAACTCAGAGAACTTTAGTAACAGACTTGCGCAAAATTAAGGATAAAAAGAAAATCCTAAAAGTCCAAGAGCGAAAAAAGAAAAACAAAACAAAACAAAACTAGACTGAAGATGCCAAAAGACAATGGAGTCATATCTTCAAAGTACTTGCTAAGGGGAGGTAAAAGGAAGAAAGTAAGGATTGAGCGAACAGAGAGGAAAGGGAGGGGAAAAAAATCTGTTAACCTAGAATTTTGTAACCAATGAATTATTCAAAAGGGATGGCAAAATAAAAAAGTTTCAGATATACAAAGGCTAATGGAGTTTACCAACCAGAAAGATTCGCTAAGAGAACTAATAAAAAGAAGTATTTCAGCAAGAAAAGCAAACCCAAATGGAAACACAAGATACTAAAACAAGATATGGAGAAAATATAATGGCAAATTTAGTAATTTTGATTGAACTGAATAATGATAGTGATCTTTGATACTAACAATGAATACTGAATTGATAATTAAATATAAATAAAAACATATTTTTCTTCTACAACAAAAGGCAAAACAAACTACAGGCAACAACAGTAAGACTGGTGAAGGTACCAGATGAATAAAGTATGTTGTAGGTCTGTGTCATGCTTAGGAGGATAAAAATCCTGTGTGGGAGGCAGAATTCTGTCTGCCTCCTGGCATATATGCCTTGTTTAATGCCCTCTCCTTGAGCGATGGCAGCACCTATGAACATAATGGAATGTACCCCCAAGGTTAGGTTATTAATCAATGGGCTTGGAGTTAATCAGTGGGGAGATTATCAGCATGGGCTGATAAATCTAGGTCTAGGGGTAAGAGATTCAAAACAGACACATATACTTCTGCTGACCTGGAAGAAAGGAAACATCATTGTTGTAAACTATCCATATGGAGCCAGGAAGCCATGGAACTGCAGGCTCCCAAAGCCAACAGAGATCAAGAAAATGGGGATTTGCAAGGAAATGAACTCTGCCAACAACCTGAGGACCCTGAGCTCCAAATGAGAAACCTCACCACAGCTGACACCTTGAGGCACGGTTAGCAGAAGATTCATCTAAGCTGTGCCTGGACTCCTAACCCATGGAAATCGTGAGATAATAAATGTGTGTTATTTCAAGCTACTAAGTTTGTCGCTTAGAAATACATCAATAGAAAACTAATACATACTGAATAACTTAACTGTTAGAAAAAGGTCATAATTGAGAATGTATGTTAAAAAAAAATAATTAAAGGAATCCCCAAGAGAATACTAATATTATAGAAACATGGGTGAAAGAGATGAGCAGGGACATATTTGTCACAGAAGACAAAATATGTATAGCCAATAAATATATGCTCAGCCTCATTAATAATTAGTGAAATGCAAATGATACTGAGATACTATTTTATATCCACCAGATTAGCAAAAATTAAAACTCTGATAATATCAAATGTTGGTAACTCTTATACACTGGGGATGGGGACACATAGATATAAACTCATAAATTACTCTGGGCAATAGTTTGACATCATCTAATAAAGTCGAAGATATCCATACCCTACAAACCAACAATTCTACTCCTAAGTGTTCATGTACAAAACTTTTAAGGAACATGTCTGAATAACAAACTGGTAAGAACAGCAAATTATTCATCAGAATTAATAAACTGTGGTAAAGTTATATAATAGGTATAAAACAGTAGCTGAAAATGAATGGACTGAAACACTAGAGATTACAAATGTCAGAAACATATGGAGGAATGAAAAAAGCAAACTACATAAAATATATACAGTGTGATACCATTTGTATAAAGTCTAAAAACATGTATAACACAATGCATTATAATCCTTAGTGATGCAAAACATTTGTGATAAAATTACAGAGAAAAGCAAGAAAACTGTAACACAAGACTGAAGTCAGTGGCTGCCTAAGGGCTGGGGAAGTTTGGAAGGAAGATATAATCAGGATTGGTCATTGATCAGTGCTTCAGTGGGTTGGTCATTTTTATTTCCCAAGTTGAGTATTTTGTTTATGGGTGGTTATTTTGTTATGCTTTATAATTTGCATAATTATTAAAATATACATATTTACATGCTTTTATATATACCAAACAATTTTTTAAAGATAAAGTTAAGAGGAAGAGATTACTTCTATCTGGGAGGATTATTAGGGAACAGTTCGTGGAGAAAGTCATCTTTGAATAAGACTTAAGGCAACTGATAGGATTCAGATAGTTGGGATAGTACAAAAGAGATGGTGATGGTGAGGAACCACAATCATGGGTAATGAAATAAATCATCAGAGTATACAAAGAACCGAGAAATGTTTAGTTTGGGAGACTACTAGTGGAAATGAGACTAGAAAATAGGATCAGATTACATAGAGTACTGAATGCCAGAGTACATGTTTTATTCTAAAGGCAATACAAAACCCATGAAGATTTTTGAATAAGAGAGGAAAACAACCAGAGATTAACTCCAGAAAAAACAATCTGGTAGATACAATTCTCATTTCATTCAAATCCATGTTCTGATGTTTGTCTGGAAAAAAAAAAGTACAAGAGATGGAGGAAGGGAGGAGAAATGGCAAGAAACAGTATACAATCCAGAATCTCCCATGGCACTATAATAACCAGAAGGCATCCTAAAACTCTCAGGATGTTATTATTCACAAAATGTAAATTTCCCTCTCACTGTGGAAAACATAAGCAACTATGTATGACAAATTTACAGATGCTAAATAAACATATATGGATACACACACACACACGTTATTATTAAATACATGTAGTTTAGATTAAAAACTAATATGAAATTATAAAGGAAATTCATTCAAGGGCTTCTAAGGGTTTTCGAGTAATTTATGGCAAAGTAACCACCACACAAGTGACAGACTTTTCAAATAGGCTTTCACATTCAGGAAATTTAAGACAGAATTTGTCGATTCCACACAATGTGCTACACAGAAGAGGAAAAATACTAGGATCATTTCAGAACACTTAAAAGATGTTTCCACTTATTTAAAAAAACATGGTGAAATTATATATCAAGTTACTACCTTGATCTAAAAGCAGGATTCTTAATAAAACAGGCATGACAGATATTATGCATACCTGTTTTTTAAAACTGCTCTACTATTAATATATACACATAGAAGTAAAGAATACTGGTCTGGGAGCCTTAGTCCTAATTCTGCCACCATCTAGGTCTGTGATTTAGATAAGTCTTTAACACCTCTCATTTTCCTCATCTAAAAAACAAAGAGTTTGTACCAGATGATCTAAGATACCTCCTAGTCCCAGTATTTTATGAGCTGTGAAATGATTCCTACTTGAGGAGAGACTCTTATGGCTCACTTGTTTATGCCTTTGAAATGCTTTTTACTCAGATATATATGCACATGCCCTCATCTATATTATAGATAATATTTAAAACAGCTTACATGGGTTATAGTCTGACCTCAGACTATCACCATTACTATCAGTTCAAAGTAATTTTGTTGTAGAATTTTTGCATTTTAATTTGATAGTTCAAAATGAATTCTACTGATATATAAGGATAATTCTGAAAAGTGAGTAACCACTTATCGTAAACATATATTTTAATGACTCATGCAATGATTCACAGCCTTTCCTTGTTGGTATTTCTCAGAGTTCCATTCACATCTAGTCTCCTCTCACTGACTTATCCCATTCATAACCATTGTCTCAACAATCACATAAAAGCTAGGTCTCCCAATCTCAGACCTACTTCTGAAGTCCATACCCATATATTCACTGTCCATTTACATATCACTATCTGTTGTCAATATTTCAAATTTAACACTGGACAAAGAACCAATCTCCTGCTCCTCTGCCAAATCTGTTCTTCTTCTATTTATCATCTCGATGAGTAAGAACAAAGTCCACTCAGATGTCCAAGTCAGAAATCTGAAGCCACTTGCCTCTTCTCACCCCTCACATCCAGTTAGTTACCAAATCCTATTGAACTGAAACATCACTGTCTTTTATTTCTTCTCAATATTCTTTGTTCCCACTGATATTACTTAATTACTTTATTAAACCCTTATAATTTAATTTCTTGCTGGATCCTGACAATAGCTTTTTTAAAAAAATCAATTTTAAAATAACAAAGTGTTGGTGAGGAGGTAGAGAAAAGCGACCCTCTTGCACCACTGCTGGGAATATAAATTGGTGCAGTCACTAAGGAAAACAGTATGGAGGTTCCTCAAAAATAAAAAACAGAACTGGGGCGCCTCGGGGGCTCAGTCAGTCGAGCGTCTGACTCCTGATTTTGGCTCAGGTCATGACCTCAGGTTCCTGGGATTGAGCCCCGCACTCCATGGAGTCCACTTGGAATTCTCTCTCTCTCCTTCTCTCTCTGCCTCTCCCCCCACTCACACTATCTAAAATAAATAAAATCTTTAAAAAAATAAATAAATATAACAAACACAACTGCCATATGATTCAGCAATTCCACTATGGGTATTTATCTGAAGAGAATGAAAACACACCCCCATGTTCATTACAACATCATTTACAATAGCCAAGACATGGAAACAATTAAAGTGTCCATCAACAGATGAATGGATAAAGAAAATGTGGTGTGTGTGTGTGTGTGTGTGTGTGTGTGTGTGTGTGTGTGTGTGTGTATATAATGGAATATTATTCAGCCATTAAAAAAAGAAAATTCTGTCATTTGCAACAACATGGATGGAACTTGATGGCATTATTTTAAGTAAAATACTGAGGTCAGAGAAAGACAAATAACATATGATCTCACATTTATATGTAGAATCTAAAAAACAAACAAAAAACCATAGGACTCCTAGATGCAGAGAACAGACTGGTGGGGAAGGATGGGGGTTGAGAGGGTGGGTAAAATCAGTGAAAGAGGTCAAAAGGTACAAAGTTCCAGTTATAAATAAATTAGCACTGAGGATGTATGTACAGCATGGGAACTATAGTTAACAATACTGTATTGTATATTTGAAAGCTGCTAAGAGAGATCTTAGAAGTTTTCATCAGCAAGAAAAAAATTGACTATGTGTGAAAATGGATGTTAACTAAACTTACGGTGATCATTACACAGTAAATACAAATACCAAATCGTTATATTTTACATCTGAAACTAATGTTACATGTCAACTATATCTCAACAAAAAAATGTTTAAGTCAATCTTATTGGGGTACAATTTCATGCAATAAAACCCAGAGATTTTAAGTATATCGTTCAATATAGTTTTGACAAATGTAAACATTCATGTAATCCCTATCCCTATCCTATATAAAATATTTATAATAATCCCAGAAAGTTCCCAGGGCACCTCTGAAGTCAGCTGCAACATCTGCAAACCCAACTCACCCCAGGCAAATAGTGATCTAATTTCTATCACCACAGACTCATTTTGCCTGTTCTGGAGAATCATGTAAATGGAATCACGTAATATGTACTTTTTTGTGCCTGGCTTCTTTTGTTCAGCACAATGTCTGTGATATTCATCCATGTTATTGTATATATCAGCAATTTGTTTTTTATTCTTGAGTAGTATTCTAGTGCTTATCTACTATAATATTTTGTTTACCCACTGTTACTGCTTCTTAACTCTTACCTGCCACCATATACACAGATTTTATCCATTTTCATATTGCTTCTGAAGTCATCTTTCTAAAATGCAAATCTGATTCTGTCACTCATTTTTTTCAATTGTTCCTCATTGCCTACACAATAAAGGATGGACCCCTGAACAATACTTTCATGAACCTCCCACGCTTTTTAGCTCCTAATTCCCTCTCAAAACCCAGATGAATATACAATTGCTTGGACCCCCAATGCCATTTCTCTGTTTATAGTACTTATATGTGAATACATATAAATTGAGGAGAAAAGTAAGTGTTTCAGGTCATTTCTGGAAATAAATTTAGGTCCTGAGTATTATATGGCCTGAAGGTTCTAAATGACTTCATATTAACCCCATACATTTTGGAATTGACACAGTAAATACCAAAGTATACTTCATAGGTATGTGGTCAGTTGTTGATGTATTGTCTTGTCCTTATGTAATATAACACCTAAATTATCACAGAGACTAAGACATAAAGGTATAATCTTCTATGGATAAGCTATAATCACACTAAAGATGCAATTTTATATCCTGTTTTTGTACTTAATTCAAGAGCATTTTCCGTGTTGTTACATTCTATTCATAAATATTACTTTTGATGGCTAACGAATGTTCTAAAAAAGATGCATCCATCTAATCAGTAATAACACAGTTTTAAACCTTTCACCTATAGCTGAGCATTTAGATTACCTCTAAATTTTTGTGTTAAAGCAATGCTGCAATAAACACTTTCATGTACAAAGTATATTTTACAATTTAGATAATTGCTTTGGCATAGAATCCCACAAGGGGAATTACTGCATTTGGAAAGTATAATTTATGGGTTTTTTTTTTTTTAAAGATTTTATTTGTCAGGGAGAGAGAGGGAGAGAGAGACAGAGAGCAAGAACAAGCAGGAGGAGTGGGAAAAAGAGAAGCAGGCTCCCCGATTAGCAAGGAGCCCGATGCGGGACTCGATCCCAGGACCCTGGGATCATGACCTGAGCCGAAGGCAGCCACTTAACCAGCTGAGCCACCCAGGCACCCCTAATTTATGGTTTTAATATATTTATAAAATATCACCATGTAATACATGAAAATAATTTTAATACCCTCGTCAACCTCACTCCCCTTTCCAAGGCTTGTTCCTCAGAGACGATCTCTTCTATTATTCATTTGTTGTAGTTATTATACTACTCTTTCCCTATTTGCCAACCACAGATATTGTTTTTTTACTTCCTGTTATGATAATGAGAATTTAGCTCAACTACACCACTTCTTACCTCCTCTGTTAAATCAGAGGAGATTAACTTTTTAATGCCAAATAATACACATAAATATATTTCTTCCTTCTCAGCTTATAATAGTATGTCTTTTTATTAGTTATCCTTAGTCTTTTCCAGTAGCTATGCATTTACTTTTACATTGGTAGGGCTAACAATATTTATAATTTATTTTGAAACCATAATGAAGTTGCCCATGCCAGTGGTTTTTTTTTAAATCTGAAAATTAAATAAAGAATATTTACATTATGATTATACAGATATTGTTAGCTGAAGAAACAAGTATTAAGTTATGATTATGCTTCCTTCTATCAGGTACCAATATCATGACCCCTAAGCCACTCAAAGAAAAATATTCTTACATCATGGTCAATGGATTATCTTACAACTTTGATTCCAACCACACTAGGTAAAGTACTAAAATTTATATTTCCTTAAGACTTAGCAAGTTCTAACTTGTCGCTGATACCAAAGTCCAATGCCAGGCTTCCAAATTTATAACTATTATTTGGCATCTGAGTCCAAAAATTTTTATCTTTTTTTTTTTAGATTTTATTTATTTATTTGAGAGAGAGAGAGAGAGAGAGCACAAGCAGAGGGAAGGTAGAGGGAGAGGGAGAAGCAAGCTCCCTGCCGAGCAAGGAGCCCGATGCAATGCAGGGCTTGATCCCAGGACCCCAGGAACACAACACGAGCAGAAGGCACACACTTAACCAACTGATCGACCCAGGCACCCCTCATCTTTTTTTTTTTTTTTAAAGTAGGCTCACACTCCAGCTTGGAGCCCAGTGTTGGGCTTGAACTCATGAGATCAAGACCTGAGCTTAAGTCAAGAGTTGGACGCTTAACCAAGTGAGCCACCCAGGCGCCCCCCCAAATTTTTATTGTCTTATAAAGGGTGCAGACTAAGTCATAAAGCATTCCCACCTGCCAGAGCATCCCGATAAAGCTGCACAAAATGATTAAAGATATCCTTCGGCAAACACTTTTCATCCGGTAAACACTGTAGAAGAATGACTATCTCAGACTGACCCACTGCATGCATTCCCTTGGTTGTGAAACACCAGCACTTCCTGTTCACATCTATGAATGGAATAAAAATATAAAAATAAAGACATTCTTCTCAATCCTTACCTTTAAAAAATGCACAGAAATCTGTTAAAATACAGCAAAGAACAAAATCGGTTATACTGAATCTGTACAATTCAACTGTGAACTATAAATTAACTGAGCCAAAGAACTATTGTAGAAAATAAAACATAAGAATGCCTCTGGCTTAAATGGATACTTAGAAAAACAATGGGAAGGGAAATAAAAGAAGTAATAGTCAAAGAAAATGCGCTTACAACTTTTAACTCTTATTATTAAAAGAAAACATTTGATTAAAAATAAATTAAATAAAACTAGGTATCCTAGGGCTATAATGATTAAAGAATATATCCCCCCACCTGTATTTTTAAAAAATTCACTAAATAAATAAATAAATAAATAAATAAGTTCACTTTACCAAGAGAAAAAAATTACTTATGTAGAAACAACAAAAGCCAGTATTATAGCTTTGGATTCAGGCTGTGGGCTAAATACACTTTTTAAATTTCATCTGTGACTGAAAGACTCTAGCTTTTTATTTTGTTTTTTTAAAGATTTTATTTTTAAGTAATCTCTATACCCAACATGTGGCTTGAACTCTACAATCCTGAGATCAATAAAGAGTTACATGCTCTACTGCCTGAGCCAGTCAGGTGCCCCAAGATTCTAGCTTTTTAAATTATAGTCCTTTTTGGGAGAAAATTCTAGATAAAGAGCAACATGATTTTACTTGGTTTCATCCTGTAAAAAGTGGTGAAGGAATGGCTTTTCTGGACTATTTACTTCCACTTCTTCACCTTTAGGCACTGTAGAGTCCCAACAGCACAAGCCATATGTAGTTAAAAATAATGTCCAGTCTTTGACAATTTTATCATTTGTACTCCATACATAATAGGATCCCCAAAGGAAATAAGATTCAAATATATAGATATTACAATGTAAATCAAAACTAATAAAAGTACCCTTTCTTTCACTTTGGGAATTGTTACTTTATATACCTTAACAGGAAGCACCCAATACAACTGTATTAAGATGGTGTACACTTCAGGAATTCTGGGTTAGCTATTTTCTAAGTGTAACTTATAAACTAGATAGGGTAAATAGAAATTTCATAAATTATTTTAAAACTTAATCCTAGAAGGAAAGGGGGCAAGCATTAATAACTGGCCAAATATACAAGGGTACAATTAACAAGTAAACCAGAGCCTGCACTCTTTAATACAGAACCTCAAAGGAAGTGGCACATAGGTGTTTCTGGTCTCCGAGGTCAACTTAAAATTAAGTACCCAGTGGGAATTAGAAGACAGTTCCCCAGTGCTTCTCTCCAAAACTCTGCCTACTGACATTCATCCAGGATAAATGCATTTTCTGTTTTCCAACACTATCCTGGAATTAAGATTCTAATTTACTGTCCTCTTACTCATTCTGATGCCCAGAAGCTAGCCCCAAGAATTAAGAAGTCTCTTCTGAATCTTAACTTATGATGTACTGAAGTTTTACTATATGTTAGCTAACTAACCCTTCTCTCAAATAAAGGTTTGCAAATGATTAAGGTTTCTGAGATTTAAATCTAGCATGTAATGGTGAGTGCTGTGAATTGTGTGAGACTGATGAATCACAGACCTGTACCTCTGAAACAAATAAGACATTATATATTAAAAAAAAAAAAATAGTAGGAAGGGAAAAATGAAGGAGGGGAATCGGAGGTGGAGCCGAACCATGAGAGACTATGGACTCTGAGAAACAAACTGAGGGTTCTAGAGGGGAGGGGGTGGGGAGATGGGTTAGGCCGGTGATGGGTATTAAGGAGGGCATGTATCAAATGGAACACTGGGTGTTATACGCAAACAATGAATCATGGAACAAAAAATAATGATGTAATGTATGGTGACTAACATAACATAAAATTTTTTAAATAAATAAATAAAATGCGGAGATTCTCTAAGGAGTTGTTGAACAATTTCTACCTATGTCCATTAAAAACACTGAAAAGCTAAAAAAAAAAAAAAGAAAAAGAAAAAGAAAAAATAAATCTAGCATGTAAATTATTTGACCCTCCTAGATAATCTGTCCACCTCCAACTACTCTGGTGATGAGTTGTGATTTAGCACATCCATCTCAGGAAGTTTTGTTTGGCTTTCCTCCATGGAGAATTCACCTATCTCATAAGAGTTTCAGTTAGTCCCATAGTTGTCCTCTGGGATATGTTATTTTATACAAACCAATTTCTTTGGTACCCAGTTTTTAGTAAGATGTGGCTCCATCCATATAAAAATGCTGTGTGTAATGAATTTGAAAGCTTTACTTATTATCTATGAGTCAGTAAAGTATCTCATTTTAATTTTTAAAAACAAATTTCTAACTTACAATTTACAATTTTAACCATCGACAACAAATTTGCATTTAAAACAAATACAAGTGGGTCAGGACCACCATCCTCTAATTGCTGCATTACTGAAATCTGTGATGGTTTCTCTTCCACAGCATAGTCTGTAAGGGAAGAAAACAATGCAAAAGATTAGTTAAAGGGACAAATCAAGAAAAATCTGATGGAGGAATAGGCTGATTATTCACAAGAAAGAGTTAAGCACTTGATTTACAGATAGGGTGAACATAGGTTTATACTGCTGTCTCAGTGTAATGCTAATAGTTCCCCTTTCATTCTCAAAAGTGACCCAGTCCAGTCTGGATGAGAACATGGTTATCCTATACATAGACTTCTCCACAAACTGACTTATGCCATAATCTAGAGACACCCATTTAGCACATGTACCCCACTGTTTATAGCGGTATTATCAACAATAGCCAAACTATGAAAAGAGCTCAAATGTCCATCAACTGATGAATGGATAAAGAAGAGGTGGCATATATATACAATGAAATATTAGCCATCACAAAGAAAGAAATCTTGCTATTTGCAATGACTTGAATGGAGCTAGAATGTATTATGCTAAGTGAAATAAGTCAGCCAGAGAAAGACAAACACCATACAGTTTCACTTATGTGGCATTTAAGAAACAAAAGATGAATACAGGGGAAGGAAAAAAAGAGAGAGAGAGGGAAGCAAACCATAAGAGACTCTTAACTTTATATATAGAGAACAAACTGAGGGTTGATGGGGAGGGGGATGGGCTAAATGGGTGATGGGTATTAAGGATGGCACTTGTGATAAGCACTAGGTGTTGTCTGTAAGTGATGAATCACTAAATTCTACACCTGAAACCAATCTTATCATATAGGTTAACTAGAATTTAAATAAGAACTTGAAAAAGAAAAATAAAGACAGCCCTTTAACAAAAATTCTCCAACTATCATAACAAGAATTTCACATATTACATGTTCTAAGACCAACATTTAAAATAATCTATGATATACAAGAAAGTGATAATACACTACTGACCTCTGAAAGGATGTTGAGGATTTGAGGTAGAAGAGAATCCTACTTTTTATTCTATATTCTTTTGTACTGTTGAGATTTTTTTTTACCATTAAAAAACTAAACTTTACAAAAATGTACCCAGAAAATAAACTAAAACTATCATAAGTGACTGGTTTCATGAGACACTTCCTCTAAGTCAAGAGTTCAGCACATATATCAATCACCAAAGCACCACTAAATCACACAACAGATTCTAAACATGGACAAGTTAACACTTGAGACCCTGCACAGAACCTTTCCCATTTAATTCCTGAAAGCACAGTATGTGATATTCAATCATGCCATTCTAAATGATGGTAGTCTTCCCAGCTTGAGGTCAAAATCATGGATAATAACCAAAAGAAACCAAAAAACTATTTTTTGGATGTAAGGGGAAATGTCTACTCTACCAATGAAAGTATTTATTGAAAAGAAAAATACTAAGTCACTTTTAAAAAGAAAATATTTGTATGAAGTTATTCCACTGAAATACAAAACTGCAAAATTCTGGGCAAGAGATAGTAATATGATTTAAGTAAGTATAAACAGTTGTTGTTTCTTAGTAGGAGAGGTTTTGATAATTAGATTTAATGAAAATGGAATCTTATTTAAACAAGAGAATAGGCCAATTTAACTTCTTGTAAGTTAAATCTAAGACTCATTAAAATAACCAAAATTTGAACCTAAGTAGTAACTTTATTAAAAAAAGAATATTTTTAGGGGATCTTAGTAAAGTAGCAAAGATTATATAATCAAAAGAACGCTTAACTTACATGAAAGTTCATAGTTGAACTATCTGGGACATGGCTGGATTTTATAGTCTGATACTTTCAGCACAGTCTGACACTTTCAGCCAACACTGCTGAGAGCTCGCAACAGACCCAGCACCATGGTAGGAGAAGACAAGAGCATGAATTAAGACTGAAGAAATGCATGGTCTAAGTGAAAGAATCAGACCTATAAAATACCTAAATTACAGTAAGAAAAGTGTTAATACAGTAAAGGTCTATAAAAATTTCTATTCAGGGGCACCTGGGTGGCTCAGTCAGTTAAGTCTCCAACTCTTGATTTTGGCTCAGGTCATGATGTGAGATTGAGTTCCATGTTGGGCTCCATGTTCAGCATGGAATCTACTCGAGACTGTCTCCTCCCTCTCCCTCCTCCTCTGCTCCTCCTCCTGCTAATGCCTACACATGTGCTCTCTTTCTCTCTCTAAAGTAAATAAATAAAAGAAAAAAATGAATTTATATTCAGAGATGATGTAAAACACTACTACAGAGCAGCATTGGTAAGGATTCAGAGAGGAGCTTTTCATTAATCTGGATTTTGAAAGGTTGAGTTCTTCAAGGAGTCTACAGTATACAAGGGTAGTCTAGGCAGAGGAAAGGAAGATAAGGAAAGTATTAATTACACGTCTAATTTGTCCCAGACACTGTTCTTGCTACATACTTTCAGGTATGAAATCTGATTCAATATTCACAGTGACTTTTAAGTAGGTGTAGTTACTTGAGATTAGGAAAAAGATTCAGGGAGGATAAATAACCTGCCCACTGGGTCACAGCTCAAAATAAGGGTACTAGGATTAAAACCCAGGTTTGTCCAGTTTTGCAGCCCATTCTCTCCTGACTATTCCACAGCATAAGAAAAAACATGGAAGTTTGGAAAGTGAATATTCAGAAAACAGTAAACGATCTGTAGTGTGCATAAAGTACTGGGGTACTGGCTGGAAATAAAGTTAGAAAGATAAGTTGAGATAAAGTTATAAGGAACATTGTATGCTAAAATAATTAACTTATACTGAATGTTTCTAAGTCAGAGCAATATACGGTAATAGCTATGTTTAAAAAGACGATTGGCAACAACATGGAAGATAAAATAAAGGAGAGAAAGACTGAAGGCAAGGAGACCAGGTAAAAGACTAGGATAAAACTGTGGAAAGATTATTGACAAACCATCTCCTAAAAATGTACTAACTAGATCTGATTTGCATCTATCAACAACAAACTTTCACATAAAGATAAGCATTCTTTTGATTGGATAGTCATTTTCCTTCTCACCAGAACTCACTAAAAATTTTAACAATAAAATTGCTATTTACATTCAGTGCTCTCCATTTATTATATGTACATTTCTGAATGTATAATATACTGCAAAACAAAAAGTTAGGTTAATGTCCTGACTGTTCAATCAGGTGGGCCAAATCCTAGAACCATAAGCAACTCTTCAGAGTATTATGTGCTTTGAAATATAAAGAAAAAGTGTCAATGAACTACATTTATACTATAATTAAAATAATGTCCTTCGAACAAATGAAATGACCTTATAATATAAAAACATAAATATCTACTCTAAAACTATCAGTAACAGCAACAATTATTTTCATGGCACTGAGTACTTGTTTTCTCTGTTGGAGAAGAAAAAGGTGGTTATCATTCGAATTCGAATTCTCTCTCTTTCCCTTAATTAGAAGACAATATCCGGCATCCTGCAATTACTATCCTTGTTTAAATATGTAAGTCCACATACCTCCTTTCACACCAGTGGATATGAGAATGGGAGGAAGGCCATCTTCAGGAATTAGGTTCATTGCACTGCCAACAGGACTTCCAACCTGAGTTATACTCCCAGAGAACAGAGAAATATCTGTCTAGAAAAAGCAAATCAGCAAAGTGAGCTTTATAGAGAGGTCAAGACTTTAGCAGAATATTGTTGAGAATATAAATGTGAAATTAAGTGAAAATGTGGAATTCATACTTTTTGAAAAATAGCGTAAGTTTTTCATTAACCTGTGGTTTCCCAAAGGCCTGGGTTTATACTATGAAAATATTTCCAACTGTAGAGTTTCTCTTTTTGACATCACCAAATCATAATAATGAGGGAAGAGGCCTTGTAGCCTGGGTTAAAGCTTTCTCTACCCGGGTTTCCTCTGCCATAAAAGAAAATATTTTTAAAAACTGCAGGGGCGCGTGGGTGGCTCAGTCGTTAAGCGTCTGCCTTTGGCTCACGTCATGATCCCAGGGTCCTGGGATCAAGCCCCGCATCAGGCTTCCTGCTCCGGGGGAAGCCTGCTTCTCCCTCTCCCTCTCCCACTCCCCCTGCTTGTGTTCCCTCTCTCGCTGTGTCTCTCTCTCTGTCAAATAAATAAAATCTTAAAAAAAAAAAAAAACTGCAGTGGCAACAAAAACAAAGTTTCAAAGTTACCTCAACTTCTGAAACTTTAATGCATTTGGGTCCACTTAAAGTCTCATTTACGTTGCTTTTTTATGTATTTTTTTTTAAGATTTTATTTATTTGTCAGAGAGAGAGCTTGTGAGAGCACAAGCAGGGGGGGGTGGCAGGCCGAGGGAGAAGCAGGCTCCCTGCTGAGCAAAGAGCCAGATGCAGGACTCCAGCCCAGGACCCTAGGATCATGACCTGAGCTGAAAGCAGATGCTTATAACCCACTGAGCCACCCAGGCGTCCCTTACATTGCTTTTTAAAAATAACTTTGACAGATGCCTGAGTGATTCAGTCGGTTAAGTATCCCTGACTCTTGATTTCGGCTCAGGTCATGATCTCAGGGTCGTGAGATCGAGCCCCTCGTTGGGCTCCGTGCTGGGCATGGAGCCTGCTTAAGGTCTCTCTTACCGTCTCCCTCCTTCCCTACCCACCCCCCACCCTGGCTTTCTCTTTAAAAAATAAATAAATAAATAAATAATAATAATAAAAATAAAATAAAAATAACTTTGAGAATAGTGGTGATGGTTGTGCAGCAATGTGAATGGACTTAATACCACTGGTTTGTACACTTAAAAATGATTAAAATGGCAGGTTCTATGTTATGTATATTTTACCACAATAAAAAAGAGGGAAAAATTAACTGATAAAATACAGATACAGAGACAAGAGGGAAAAATTAACAACTGATAAAATACAGAGATTAAAGGAGTGCCTGGGTGGCTCAGTCAGTTAAGCATCTGACTCTTGATTGCGGCTCAGGTTGGGATCTCAGGGTCCTGGGTCCAGGCCCCATAGGGGGCTCCACGCTCAGCAGGGGGTCTACTGGAGGATTTCTCTCCCTCTCCTTCTGCCCCTCCCCATGCTTGCCCTCTCCCTCTCTCTCTCTCTCTCTCTCTCTCAAATAAATAAATGAATCTTTAGAAAAATACAGATTAAGTCATTGTTTTCATTTACCATGCAATGAAATAAAACTTCAAGTTCATTTTTCTTTGCATTAATATGAAGATCACATTAACTACACCTTAATAAAGTATAATGTTGAAACACACATTTGGGGTGGAGTTAAATCCACTTAATTAACGATTTAATAGAATACCGTCAAAGATCTATTAGAATAAGGGGCGCCTGGGTGGCTCAGTTGGTTGAGCGACTGCCTTCAGCTCAGGTCATGATCCTGGAGTCCCGGGATCGAGTCCCGCATCAGGCTCCCTGCTCGGCAGGGAGTCCACTTCTCCCTCTGACCCTCTTCCCTCTCGTGCTCTCTATCTCTCATTCTCTCTCTCTCAAATAAATAAAATCTTTAAAAAAAAAAAGATCTATTAGAATAATGCTCTCCTCACTATAGTCTATACAACTAAGCCAAAAAAAAGCTTTAAAAAATGTTAAATGCGTTTAAAAACTCTTTTTAACATGTTTAAAAATGTTTACAGCAACTTTATTCATAAGAGCCAAACTTACTGGAAATCATCCAAATTCCCATTAACAAGAATACGAATAAACTGCCGTATATCCATACAATGGAACACTACCCAGCAATAAAAAAATAGTAACTTTTGATGCACACAACATGGATAAATCTCATAATCATTAGTTTAAGAAGCTAGACACAAGGGGCGCCTGGGTGGCTCAGTCATTAAGCATCTGCCTACGGCTCAGGTCACGATCCCAGGGTCCTGGGATGGAGCCCCGCATCAGGCTCCCTGCTCGGTGGGAAGCCTGCTTCTCCCTCTCCCACTCCCCCTGTTTGTGTTCCCTCTCTCGCTGTGTCTCTGTCAAATAAATAAATAATCTTAAAAAAAAAAAAAGAAGCTAGACACAAAACATTATATACTATATGTTTCCATTTATATGAAATTTAAGAACAGAGGCGCCTGGATGGCTCATTCAGTTAAGAGTCTGTCTTTGGCTCAGGTCATGATCCCAGAGTCCTGGAGATCGAGCCCCACCCCACACTGGTCTCTCTGCTCAGTGAGGAGCCTGCTTCTCCCTCTCCCTCTGCCTGCTACTCCCCCTACTTGTGCTCTGTCAAATAAATATAATCTTAAAAAAAAATTTAAAAACAGTCAAAACTAAATCCATGGTGATACAAATCAAAATAATGGTTACCTTGGGGGAAAAACAGACAGGTATTGACAGAAAAAGGGCATGAGGGAACCTTCTAGAGTGATGGAAATGGTCTGTATTTTCACAATGGTTGAAACCCAGTGGTGGTTGCATGTGTATAGCTATAAGTTCATCAAGTGGCTTCCTAAAGATTGATGTTCCTTAAGCACTTTGCTATCTAGATTTTATACTTGAATAAAGATTAAAACTATTTTTTAAAAAATATGTCCATGTCTTACTATATTTTTGTCTATACTATAATTTAGGACTCTATCAGTTTTTAGTGGGTTTTTGCTAAATATTTTGCAATGTTCTTGCTAAAAATTTTGCACTGTTCTCAATACATCATCATGTAAGAGGAGATTTGGAAAATTTTATTGACAAACCATTATTACCTGATCTGAAAGCCTAGTACAGGAAATAAAGTAATCTATTCTAACTTATTATTTAATGATGCATAAATCCATCTTTTAGTATCACAGAAAGTGGTCATCTGGCCACTACTTGATATATATCATCTGTGAAAAGGAATTTATTTCATCCAGTGAGCACCTATTAAGTGCCATGCACTCTACTGGGCCCTAAAGATGAGAAAAATATATTCTAGTTTGGCCCTATAGAATTTGTTTTTCTACATTTTACCAGATAAGTATTAAAATAGAGTGTTGAACAATGTAAGAGACAGAAGTAAAATAACTAACTTGGTTTAGTTTTGCAAACTGAGCCAAACCTTGTTTCCTGGTAACATTCATTCACTAGAACTTCCTCTTGCATTCAAACAAAATTTATATTCTAAAAACCTATCAGGGGCACATGGCTGGCTCAGTTGGTAGAGTGTGCAACTCTTGATCTCAGGGTTGTAAGTTTGAGCCCCACATTGGGTGTAGCGATCACTTAAAAATAAAATTTTTGGGGAGTCTGAGTGGCTCAGTTGTTAACCATCTGCCTTCGGCTCAGGTCATTATCTGGGGTCCTGGGATCAAGCCCCACATTGGGCTCCCTGCTCAGTGGGAAGCCTGCTTCTCCCTCTCCCACTCCCCGTTTGTGTTCCCTTTCTTGCTGTCTCTCTCTCTGTCAAATAAATAAATAAAATCTTTAAAAATAAGTAAATAAAATTAAATCTTTAAAAATCTTACATAGAAACCAAAAAGTAGGGGTGGCTGGGTGGCTCAGTCAGTTAAGTGACTGACTTCAGCTTAGGTCATGATCCCAGGGTCCTGGAATCGAGCCCCATGTCAGGTTCCCAGCTCAGTGGAGAGCCTGCTTCTCCCTCTCTCCGCCCTGCCTGTGCTCTCTCCCACTCTCTCCCTCTCAAAAAAGAAAGAAACCAAAAGGTAGAACAGAAGAAATACAGATGCTCTGTTGAAGAGAAAGGAATAGAGGGACTCCTTAGCCATCTTTATATGGCCTGGCCCTTCCTCACCATGGCACTCCCAAGAGGCCACCGCAGAACCTGGGGAACAGTTTGAAAACCAATGTACAAAAGGGGCAGGATTCCCTCTGCATGACCTCTAACTACAGCAGTAGCCTGAGCTCACTGAGAACAACCTTCATAAGAATCTTTCTCCTAAGAAAAACCTCCAAATATAGAGCAAACAAGAACTGATTTTGCCACACTTTACCCCTAGACACACACACATATGCACTAAACTGTATCTGAAACTTATAGGGTTCCACAGAAAGGTCACTCAACTTAGAAAACGGCAAGGCAGAAGAAGCAGCACAATGCTGGGTAAACTAAGTACTCACTTTTAGTTGCTGTTTTTGTTTTCTTACCTCTGCTGGTAGAGGACTGGTAGTTACTGGCTTAACTGGGTCATGTGACACAGCCAGGGTTCCTGCTGAGGAAGTTCCATTCACTGTTAATTTGGCTGTATCAGCAACTTCTCCATTAGGCAAGATCCCATCAGCAAACCAAACTCGCCTCTGCTCTCTGGGCTGAGCCACTTGAGGAGCCAGAAAAATAAAACAGGCATCAATGTGATATTGATAGGGTTTCTAACATCAAAGAAGAGAAGGTCACCAATTCCAGAAGTACAAGGAAATCACTACTTAGCATCTTATAAATACAAGAACTGTAACGGTGTATAAAAGTGGTTATAAAATAATAAAATACGAGTTTAAATATATTCTTTACTTCTGTAACTTAGAGATTTAAAACACTTTGCTTTAAAATATTAAGTACGCTTATGATTACGTCACATAACTCTGTTCCGTATCACTGACAGAGAAACTAAGAAAGGTGGTTTAAGTGCCTAGGAAATAAATTAATAGCAGGGAAAAAATGTCTAGCAATAAATATCCACATCTCCTAAAAGTATGAGGTTTCCACAGGAATTAAATATCTGGAAAGGTAATATGCTACTTTTAAAGGGCAAAAGATGCCCTGAAGAATGTTGAAGAATTATTTACTAATAAAGGAAGAGTTGGCACAGATATATAAGAGAACTGGGAAGCAAACAGACCAGATCCTTGGCTGAAGTGTAGCTGAAGATGAAAAAAGACTGATCTGGCAGTGCAAAAAGTAGTTTGCAATAGAGTTAAAGCTGGAAAACTAAGTCTGATGAAATGATCTCTTTAAATCCAGTTTTGGAAATCAATTCCAAACAGCCAAAACAAAGAAAGACTAGGGAAGAACAACAAAAATGACAAATGAAGTAAACAGAATAAAGATCTTAAGAAAGCAAGCCTGAACTCATAAAAACACAAGGAGTATGACTAAGGGATGATGTGAAAAGAGGGGAAAATGGGGAAGAATATGACAGTATCAGTAGAAGTCTTTGATCTTCAAAAGGGGAGGAAGGCTATTTAGCAAGGGGAAGGGAATATTACTAGACAAAAAGACATAAAATTAATGAAAGAAGATTGATTTTAATTATCAAGGGAAACTTCTTGACAAGATCATTTTAAGGAAATATGTAATTGTTTTTACTACTGATAATCTCCTGAATTTACAAAATGCCTTTCATCTGACAATATCATAATCTTAAAGATATAATAAACTAAAATAAGTTGAGCCTATAATTTCCTATCATGTGATATAATCAGAATTAAAGTTCTGGATTTTATAAAGTCTAGGTACCTAACAATATTTTCATATTTTTATATGGATAGATTAAAGATGAAAAGAGAAAATGGCAATGTGTTTCCAAAAAGCAATATTAGAATGGGCTGGTCCAAAAAAAGAACTCTTCATTTTCATAAAGTCCTACAAAGAACATTAAGATAGGTGAGAGGCTAGGATTTTACAGACCAACCTCAAATTCTGTATCTTTTTTCTTCTTTTTTAACATAAGATCATTTTGTTTTTATTTTTTTTAAAGATTTTATTTATTCATTTGACAGAGACAGCGAGAGAGGGAACACAAGCAGGGGGAGTGGGAGAGGGAGAAGCAGGCTTCCCGCAGAGCAGGGAGCCCGATGCGGGGCTAGATCCCAGGACTCTGGGATCATGACCTGAGCCAAAGGCAGACGTCTAATGATTGAGCCACCCAGGCGCCCCTCTTTTTTCAAGTAGAAGCAGTGTAACCACTCCATTCTTAAGTTGGAGAGGGTATTAGCATATTTTTAGAGATGCCTCCAAAATATCAGGCAACACGGTATTATTCTTTATTTGCCCAGAAATAGTCTTGACACATTTCTCACCTTGTTCCTTCCACTTTAATAACCACCCAAAGGGACTTATCTACAGTGTTTTAAAGACTTGTGCTGTAAAATCACATCAGCACCTTTTCAGAGGAACTTGGTGAGGAAAAAGAGAGAGAAGAGCACATGATCCCCTACCTTCTGCTCCAGGGTGCTTTAAAACTCCCACAGGTACCATCACAGTGGGAGGTGGAGAGCTCAGGGCTCCTGAGGCCTGAGCTTGCTGCAAGGGAGGGATAGTAGAACAGTATTCAGCAGGATTGTTAGGGTTAGGGCTCTGGCTTGAGGCACTCATCATGTTCTCCCAGGCTTGAGCTAAAGCAAATACAGACAATCAATGTGAATGGATTGCAAAATATGGACATTAAGACCTCCACAATATTGGATAAATAATGTAGCTCCTCCTCATTAACACTTATAGTATGTCTCTCTTCCAGCTAGTGAACGTATTAAGGAGATAGGTGATTTTGATCAATAAAGGAGACCATTTAGTTAGGTAAACTATTTGGAAGCAACAAATAAGAATTAGGTGATACTTCTGACACAGGCTGATAGCAGATCAGTCTGAGGTTAATGACTAGGCTCCTGGCTCCTTTAAGAGACCATACATTCCCTTAAGAGGGAGTGAAACATCAAACTTACTAAGGATTTACAACTGGGGTAGCATTTAGACACGGGGGAGGGGGGGAGCAGGTTTAATATTTGATGCATTTTATAAAGTTCTATTGAAAATCAAAATTGGGGACTAAAATAGCATAACTCCATTGTATGATATTTTTTGTTTCATTTATAGACTTCTACGTTCTTCTTAGTTGAGGTAAAATCTCACTGGAAAAATTCTGAAGCCTAAAGCTCAAGAGAACACATCTCAACGTTTCTGTGAATTCTGCTTTTGTGTCATCATTACCTCGTGTAATAGTATCCAGCAAAAACAACCATTTCACATCTTTGGTGTGTCTCAAAAGCAGAGGACCCATTTGAACATGAATATGTGCCAATGTCATTTAAGTGCCATCAACCAATATGAATGATCACAAATATGTTAAGATTCTGTATACTCTATAATTTTACTAACTAAATATTGACATATCAACTATTGTTTTTAAAGTAAACTGGATGAAAGATGCTACAGAAATGAAAGATATCAAATGTTATCTTCTAGGTTCAGGTAATACCACATGCCCAGGAATGGACACCACCCAATTTTTTTAAGCATCTTTTAAAAACTCTCATTCAACATCAAAGAATGATCCATAAGATTATGAACATTTATTGCCTCCAAACTTCAGGACAAGGCTAAAAACAATAGCTATGTTCCTTTGAAAGCACTGGCAGAAAGAGGGAAGGAAGAGAAAAGGTGAAACGGAGGAAGGGATAGGGAACACTGAAAAGCATCAAATTAAATATTCAGAAAAAGACTTCGCTAAGCCATGCGAAAGGAAAGACACTGGAAAAACCAGAAAAGGTAGATTAGTTTAGGATCCCCTGGTAAGGGGATCCTTGGCTTAATAAAAATAAGTATTCCATATGAATCCTCTGCCATTTCCTTCATCTTTAGCTATGCCAAGTTAAAAAAAAAAAAAAAGAAGCTACCAACTTGAAAGACCTCATCAAATAAAAGAGGTACTGGGTACTATAAATAAGTATCGTGCTCTTTTTTGTGGATATGTGTCCGAAAATGAAAGCAGGAACAAAAATCATCAATTGAGCAAATGAGTGAAATAACTACCATCTAAAAATTGACCCTAAGAGTAGAGAGAATGAATTAATATTTGATCAAAATTCCAAGAATTCAGAAATGGGAGGAAATTGGGTGGATCACAGGAGATCAGAACAGATCAGATTAACTGACATGCAGGAGGTTAATAAGCCAGCAACAGGAAAACATCACTATGAGCAACGCAGACAGACAGAGCAGGAGGGGTCTTAAGCAGATAAGTTCCGGCCTCCAGGATGCACACAACCCTGGCACAGGCAGCAGCAGTATCCCAGCTGAATATTTTATTAGTAATTCTTCTGGCAACTGTGCAAAGATGTACTCAAAGAGAAAATACTACAGCCTGATCAATTTCATTTTATCTCTTTACAAAAATACTATTTTAAAATTTTTAACTAAATTCCCTTGGATTCATTTCCAGTCCCATAAAAGATGAACACTGGACAAGCTATATTTACCTTCTCCTGGCCATATTCTTTTACCATATAACTAAATTCAAAACGAATATCCTTATAACAATCTAAGTAGTATTAAGGAGATAACTGATAGAAAAATGTACTTCTCTATTTGATCTTAGATATTAAAATATTTATTTTTAACAAGATAAATGAAACAAGGTGTTAATGAGAATATATTTTAAATTAAGGTACCCCCTAGAGATAGCGTCCCTTGAAAGGAAAACCTCGGCCCAATTTTAATATTTCATCATCTGAGTAGTCAATAGCCTCCCACCCCCAGCCCACTTCAGTCATGTCACAGGAACATTAAAGCCACACAGCACCAGATTGCCATGAGAACCTCCATTCTTCCTGCAAAACTTACCTGATGTTAGCATTCATTCATTAAGTTAGGCACAGGAATTCTGAAATTCTACAATATTTTCAAAACATGGAAATTTAGCTCAATATTTTCAGTTAAAGTTGTGCCTTTCGAGAAGGTGAGCAACTTATAGAGAAAGGCAGGAAAAAACAGTAGCCTTTTCATAGGAATTCTCTTGTTTTGTCTCCTTAACTGCGAATTCGAATTGTTTTAATACTTACCATTCATTAGCACTGAATGGCAGATTACACATACTCTAGCTTCCTTTCTATCCATGTATAACAGTTTACATTTCAGGCTACAGCAGGAAGCACAGAAAACCTGTAGGAAAAAGAACATACTAAATTTATTTAGAATCACAGTACAAAGGAAGCAAACCAATACTGACCAACACTGACTAACAGGAAACCATATTACTACAACACTGAAAACTTCAAAGGAAAATACAATTGAGGAAGCTGTGCACAAGACCCAATTCATAAGCAAGAGCAAGATGACAAGCCTATCAGCAATAAGAAAAGTCAAAGTGTTGGCTGAAAACAAAAACCTTAGCCAAGATCACATAACAAATACACAGGAGGGGGAAAAAAAAAGAGCTGCCCTTAGGTGAAATTCCTATACACGGTATCACATAACATGGGCATATAAAGATAGTTACATCTGTTTGGAAAGGCAAGATAGCAGGGTGAAATAAGCAAGCATTGAGAATTCCAGGTTTTATTTATTTATTTATTTTTAATTTTTAATTTATTCATTTGAGACACAGAGATAGAGAGAGAGAGAGAGAGCATGAGCAGGGGGAGAGGCACAGGGAGAGGGAGAAGCAGGCTCCCTGCTGAGCCAGGAGCCCGATAATGGGGCTCGATCCCAGGACCCTGAGATCATGACCTGAGCCGAAGGCAGACGCTTAACCATCTGAGCCACCCAGGCACCCCGTGAGAATTCCAGGTTTTAGCTTCTGGTTTTTACTCATCTTATGTGTGGAATAATAATCATAATCATCATTTTCACTGATTTGCTATGAAAGCCAGGAAAGAACAAAGTATACAACTCAATCCTAGAATACACACAGGCCTAGCTATAGAAAATCAGAGCAGGCAACCAAAAATTCACCAGGCCAATTTCCAGCACCTTATTTCCACTTTCCAGGGTTGGTTCCTGATAATCCTACTTTCTTCTCCCTTTCACATCAGTCAATAAGAATCTCCTTGGCTCCCTGTTAAGATTTATTTTCTTGAGAAGTCATTAGTCACTTATCACAGAGAGCCACCTACAGGCAGAAGGCTGTTGCCAGTATGGTAAATTCTACCAGTCCAGTCTTTATGGTCAAGAAGTATCTACCTGACAAAGATAAATCAAGAGATGAGGTCATATTAAAGACAAAGAGAGATCATCTCCTTTCCTACCAGGTAAAATTAATCTACCTAGCTACCATGATTACCAATTTACAGTTTTCAGAGGCTTTATATTCTCAAAGTAACTCTGCACTGTAGGGGGAACATGAAATAGATTATCCTTTTTTCTATCAGAAGAAACTGAGTTTGGATTGTTAAATGACTTGTTCAAGTTCACAGCAAACTATGAATACAAGCTTTTTACACATACTATCTCATTTAACTTCGATGAA
This sequence comes from Zalophus californianus, assembly GCF_009762305.2. Classification (NCBI taxonomy): domain Eukaryota; kingdom Metazoa; phylum Chordata; class Mammalia; order Carnivora; family Otariidae; genus Zalophus; species Zalophus californianus. Next base: position 41,778,207 of record NC_045598.1, on the reverse strand, counting down.
GGTACTCATTTACAATTAACAGAGTTAAACAAATGTTAAGTAAAATCTTCCAGTTGTACAGCTAGTAGGTTACATAAGTCTGCAAAGGCTCTATTCTTAACCACTATGTAATACTGCTTCATACTAATTCATATATGGCATTTAATTTTAATTTGAGACTTGACTTTTCCTTTTCCCTCACCACGACTATATCTAGTCAGTCGCCAAGTCCTGTTGGTTCTTCCTCTTAAATGGTTCTCCCAAAATACCATCTCTTCCTCTCCATCATTAATGCCACTGCCTTTATTTAGGCTTCTATTATTCGAGGCCAAGAAGATAATCATAATCAATTATCTGTCCTCCTAATTTTCAGATATGTCTTTCTAATTCATCCTTCCACAAACAATAAATGAGAGAATTTTCTAAACAGTGAATCTAATCATGTTAATCTTGAAATCTTTCAATAACCTTTCTAATCAAGACATAAAACCAAGAAGCCATCACTCACTCATTCATGTTACAAATGTCTGAGTCCCAACTATGTGCTGGGCAGCAGGATACCCTACCAGATGTAGCAGTGAACAAAACAGATATGACCCTTGCCTTCATGAAATTCATAGTCTACAGAGGTTATAATTTGAAATTTAATAATCACACAAGTGAATATAAAATTACTTGCTTCAAAAGAAGTACATGATAAAATAAGATGTAATCTAGGCCTTACCTTGACAGGCAGGATCAAAGAAGGTTTTATTTAGGAAATGAGAGAGATAAAATATGAGGTAATATTTTTTATGCATAAAATGGTAACAAGGAGAGAGACAATAATAAGCAGAGGAAACAGTGAGTGCACAGGTCCCATTAGGGAAAGAAAGCATGGCTCCATTAAGGAACTAAAAATAGTTAATGTGGCTAGAGGCCCTTAGGTTAAGGGAGGCACTGAATAAAGATAAGGCCAGACAAGACAAATAACCATATGATTTCACTCATGTGTGGAATCTAAGAAACAAAACAAATGAACAAAGAAACAAAGAGACAAACAAAAAAACAGACTTAAATACAGAGAACTGATGGTTCCCAGAGGGGTGGTGAGTGGGGGGATGGGTGAAATAGATAAAGGGGATTAAGAGGTACAAACTTCTAGTTATAAAATAAGTCACAGAGATGAAAAGTAGAGCATAGGGGATACAGTCATTTAGAGTAATGTATAGAAATGTTCAATCATTATGCTGTACAGATGAAAATCTAACACTGTATATTAACTATACTTCAATTTAAAAAAAAAAGATGGCAAACCAAGCAAAGGTTCTATAGGTTGTATTAATAATTTTGTTTTTTAATAGAGCAATGGGAAATCACTTAAACATTTTAATCAAAGAGAAAAATATGATCAGACCTGCATGGCTACAGTATAGAGAAAAAAGGAATGGATTTGGGATTATTCAACATACAGAACTCAATCAATGCAATACACATTAAAAGAATGAAAGAAAAAAAAACATATAATCATCTCAAAGCAGAAAAAATTTGACAAAATGCAACACCCTTTCATAATAAAAACAGTCAAAAAACTAGAAATATAAGGAAACTACCAACATAATAAAAACCATATACAAAAAATCCATAGCAATGACCATACTCAGTGGTGAAAATATGAAAGCTTTTCCTTTAAGTTCAGAAATGAGGCAAGGATGTCTGCTTTCACCTCCTCTACTCAACATTGGTACTGCAATTTCTAGCCAAAGTAATTAGGCAAGAAAAATAAATAAAAGGCATCCAAATTGGAAAGAAAGTAGTAAAATTATCTCTGTTTGCATATGATATGAACTTATATACAGAAAACCCTAAATATTCCACATAAAAAAGCTATTAAAACTTATAAATGAATTCAGTGAAGTTGCAGGATACAAAGTCAACACACAAATATCAATTGCATTTCTATACACTAAAAATGAACAATCTGAAAAAGGAAATTACAAAACAATTCCACTTATAGTCACATCCAAAAAGAATAAAATAGACTAGGTAAAATATTTGTGTTATATATAATGAACAAAGGGCTAAGATCCATAACATATAAAAAGCTTCAATGAACTAATAAGAAAAATACAAATACCTCTAAAGAAGATAAGCAAGATCTCACACAGGTAAATTTACAGAAAAATAAATAAAATGACTAAAGATATACTAAGTATCACATGTGACAAAATAAAAATTAAAAGAATGAGATACTCTTTTTCTATTGTACAAAGATTTTTATTTTTTTTTAATATTTTATTTATTTATTTGAGAGAGAGAATGAGAGAGAGCACATGAGAGGAGGGAGGGTCAGAGGGAGAAGCAGACTCCCTGCTGAGCAGGAAGCCCGATGCGGGACTCGATCCCAGGACTCCAGGATCATGACCTGAGCCGAAGGCAGTCGCTTAACCAACTGAGCCACCCAGGCGCCCTTGTACAAAGATTTTTAAAAAACTGGTATTATCCAATGGTGGTGAGGGTACAGAGAAAAGAGGAACTTTCTCTCATATCCTCCTGGTGGTAGTATAAATTGGTGGATTAACTTACCAATATCTTTTAAAAATTTTAAATGTCTCACTCCCTTTGACTTAACACATGCAATTTTTTAAATTTTTATTTTTTATTTTCATTTTAGAGGGGGGAGGGGCAAAGGGAGAGAGAGAATCTCAAGCAGGCTCCATGCCCAGAGCAGAGCCCAATGCGGGGCTCAACCTCATGTCCCTGTGATCACGACCTGAGCCGAAATCAAGAGTCAAACACTTAACCGACTAAGCCACACAGGTGCCCCTAGCAATTTGAAAGATTTATCGTACAAAAAAAAAAAATTCAAATGTGTGATGAAATGTATACAAGAATTAGCTCTGTACAGTTTGTAATAGTCAAAAGTTGTAAACAACAAAAATGTTCATCAGTAGAGGAATGATTAAACTGCAGTATAACCATTAAATGGAATGCTGTTAGCCTGTAAAAAGAATGAGATAGTTGGGGGCACCCGGGTGGCTCAGTCGTTAGGCGTCTGCCTTCAGCCCAGGACCCTGGGATCGAGCCCCGCATCAGGCTCCCTGCTCAGCCGGAAGCCTGCTTCTCCCTCTCCCACTCCCACTCCCCCTGCTTGTGTTCCCTCTCTCGCTGTGTCTCTCTCAAATAAATAAAATCTTAAAAAAAAAAATGAGATAGTTCTATATATAGTTACTCATATGGAAAAGTAAAGTAAAATAATCAAGTTGGAGGATAAGAATTGGACAGAAATAGGGTTCCCCCCTTTTTACTTTATATAATTTTTTTTGGTTGTTGGACTGGGATATTTTAATTTTGAGTAGAGCCTTTTCTGTATTCTAAGAGGAAAACAGAATTAAAAGGATTAGTTGGGTGTTATAAGTTAAATCGTCTCTCCCCCAAATACATATATTGATGTCTTAACCCTCAATACTTCAGAATGTGACTCATTTGGAAACAGGGTCTTTACAGAGGCATTCAAGTTAAAATGAGGTCATTAAGGTGGGCTCCTAATCCAGTAGAACCGGTGACCTTATAAAAGGGGAAATACGGACACAATATGCAGAGAATACGATGTGAACATAAAGATGGCCACCTACAAGCCAAGGAGAAAGACGTGGAATAGATCCTTCCCTCACAAACTTCAGAAGGAACCAACCCTGTCACCACCTCAATCTCAGACTTCTAACCTCTGCAATTGTGACACAATAAATTTCTATTATTTAAGTCACCAGTTGGTGGTACTTTAAAGATTTTTTTATTTTTTTAAGTTTTTTTAAATTAACATATAATGTATCATTTGTTTCAGGGGTACAGGTCTGTAACTCATCAGTCAAGATTTTATTCATTTATTTGAGAGTGCGAGAGAGCGAGTGCGAGCAGGGGGAGGAGCAGAGGGAGAGGGACAAGCAGACTCTGTGCTGAGCCTGAACCTGACTTGGGGCAATCTCACCACCCTGAGATCATGACCTGAGCCAAAATCAAGAGTCAGGGCCCAACTGACCAAGCCACCCAGGTGCTCCTAGTGGTACTTCATTATGACAGTCCTAGAAAACTAATACAGCTGGGAACTTTCCAAAGTAAAGGACTTGCTTTGGGTAAAAAAATCCTCAAGTAAGAATGAAAAAAAAACCCCAAAACAAAGACATCCTTTTGTAAAAGCAAGCAAGGGAGCAGCATTATGCAGTTAAACTGAAGGACCTAAGACTACCCATCCTTCCCAATATTCAATGAGCCTAACAATAGCGTCTCCAAGGAAATTAGAGCAGGAAAGTTAGTAGAAAAGTGGATGACTTACCAAGAAACTACCTACAATGGCAAGAAAATGGGAGTCAGGCAAAGGGATGCATTATCACCCATGCCAGAGAACTACATGGGATCAAATGTAACATACACCACAAAACTACCACAGAACAGTGCCTATGACTGACACAGGTGTACCACAACATAAAATAGAAGACTGACCCGGAAATGCTGGCTCTCATTCTCAAAAAGACAAATACTATCATGTAATAAGCTCCTCAGGTTATTAGAATTAGTATCATGGAATAGATAGGCAGAATCTAAGAGATTTGAATCAACTGAGAACAGGTTAAAAATCTTGTATTTAAAATTACGGGATAATACTAAAGTTGCCTGATGAGACCAAGATGAAGTTGTTTGCCATGAATCAGGTTAGTTAGTGTTTCTCAACAAGGGCATTCTTGGCATTTGGGGCAGCCAATTCTTCACTGCACAGCACTGTTCCACTTAACACAGGACGTTTAACAGCCCAGATCCCAGATTACTAAACACTGGTAGCAACCTCAGTCACTGTGACAAACAAAAATATCCCACCTCACCTTGAAAATGTCATCTAAGTACCTTCCCCAGTTCTCTGAGCTAGAGTCAAAAAGTCAGTTCTAGATATACAGAATTACATATTTGCACAAATGTATTATACTACCAAAATATCATACCACATACTTTTATTATCACAACTAACACAATCTACTGCAATCTATTACATTTATTTAACTTATTTTCCATTTTCTCAAGCTAGGATGTAAACTTCATGAAGTAAAGAACTAAAGTATTTTAATACTGATATCACAGGGGCGCCTGGGTGGCTCAGTCGTTGGGTGTCTGCCTTCGGCTCAGGTCATGATCCCAGGGTCCTGAGATCGAGCCCCACATCGGGCTCCCTGCTCCACGAGAAGCCTGCTTCTCCCTCTCCCACTCCCCCTGCTTGTATTCCCTCTCTTGCTATGTCTCTCTCTGTCAAATAAATAAAATCTTTTTTAAAAAAAAAATACTGATATCACAGTGCCTGAAATGAAATAGGTACTTAACAAATGTTTACTGCTTCCTTGATTACTGAAGTTATTGCACACATGAGTATGAGTGGAGAAACAAACATTAATGGGGACTTATCTGGAAAGGGCTATATCATAGACACATTTGTCTTTGTAAAGAGACAAATTATGATGATTTATAATACATATGCTATTCAATGTTCCAGCTAAGTACTGGTTAGAATCTTCCATTTGTGTGGTTTTTGTTTTTGTTTTTTTACTGAGGTCTATTCCTTTATTTTGTTGTTTATATATATTAAGGTTTATTCTTTGTAATGTAAAGTTTAATGTTTTTTTTTAAATTGAGGTATAGCTGCCACACATTAGTTTCAGGTGTACAACATAATGACTCAGTATTTGTATATATTGCAAAATGATCACCACAATAAAGTCTAGTTAACATATGCCATCATACATAGTTACAGAATTTTTCTTGTTATGACAACTTTTAGGATTCACTCTCTTAGCAAACTTTAAATATGCAATACAGTGTTATTAACTATAGTTGCTATGTGTACATTACATCCTCATGACTTACTTATTTTATAACTGGAAGTCAGTACCTTTTGACTCCCTTCACCCATTTTGTCATTTTACCCCACCTCTACCCTTATTACCTCCCTGTCTCTATCTATGAGCCTAGGGTTTCGGGGGTTTTGGTTTTTTGTTTTATTTTTAGATTCCACATATAAGGGAGATCATAAGGTATTTGTTTATCTCTGACCATCTGTGTGTTTACATGTAATTTTCCTTAATGTGGCATTTCTGGATTTCAATCTCAACTTTATCATTCACTGGCCAAATAACTTCATGGGAATAATTTAAACTCTGCAAGCCTGTTTTTCCTCATATGTAAAAATTAAATGTTAATATTCTCCTTGTAAGGTTTTATGAGGATTAAATGAGATAATACATGGAAAATGTAGTACATAGTAGGGACTGAGTGAATGATGGTGCCTTTCTTATTTCCCTTTTCTTTCCTTTCAAAACTTCCCACTCACAGCTTTCTACATAACAAATCCTACTAACAAATTTATAAACAAGTTTTATACTCAGGTATGATGTGTGCCTATTAATGACCCCCTTACACTGTGCCTAACACTTAGTCCTTGAAAATTCTTGAAAATTCAAATCATCAAATGTTCACTTATTTCTTCCCAACTTAGAAAGTGGAAAAAGTGATATCCCAGGTCTTAAAAAAGTACTGTAATTAGGACAAAAATAACTGCCTTGCAAGAACAAAAAACAGGAAAGTGCTTGTAAATGACCAATATCCAGCTATTCACAAAGACCAGTGACAATAACAACTTGTAAAAACTCCTAAGTGCAAAAGTGCCTGGCTTACTAGCAAATACCAAAACCAATGTAGTAAGAGCCAAAGCAGTTCTGATTCCAACTGCCTCTATCCAAACACCTGTTCCAACTTGACTGTTATTAACTGAAAATAAAAATAAGTCATTTTAAGAGCAAACCACAGGAAGAGCTACAAAAGGTCTCTAATTCAACCTCACAATTTTATTTCCAATCAAAGTTATACAGATACAATACCAGAATTAAAAGAAAACAAATTCGACATAAAACCTTAAACTTGTTTGAAGTTACCAGACTCATTTCCTCTAAGATGCTATAAATTAATTTTTATGTCGTTATTTTTTAAATAACACACACTGTGTTTTAAGTTTTATGTGTACGTTAAAAAGTACTAATTTGTAAAAGGCAAACAATCAAAACATGTCCCTTTTTTTAAAGCCATATTCTGGCCATTCTGCATTTTTAAAACTTTTTATTACAGAAGTTTTCAATCATATAAAAATACACATAACAGCATAAAGAACCCCTAAGTGCCCAGTGCCCAGATGAAACATTAAAGCAAATCCTCACCTACTTCTCACTCATTTAATCATTTTGAAATAAATCTCATATCATTTCATCTTTAAATATTTCAATGTGTCTCTGAAACACAGGGACTATTTTAATAGTACCGTATCTTAAAATTAAAATTTCTTAAAATTAACAATTTCTTAATAACAAATATCTGAACAACGTTAACATTTTTAATAGACATCTTTTTTTTAATAGATTCCCTTTTTTAGAGCAGTTTTGGGTTCACAACAAAATGAAGCAGACGTTATAGGGCATTCCATATACCCTTCCCCAACACATGCCTAGTCTCTGCCGTTATCAACATCACTCATTCTAGTTTCCTAAGGTGGAAGCTTAGATGACTGACTTTAGATCTTTCTTTTCTAATTTATGCATTTAATACTGCATTATTATTGTATGTTTTTAAATTTTATTTAGCTTTTTAATGTTATGCTTGAAGAAGAAATCAAAGAGGGCCATATACTATGATTAGTAAATGTCTCAAGTCTCTTTTATTATATAGGTTGTCCTTCAACAATATTTTATTGAAAGAACTGAGTCATTTGTCCTATACTTTCCCACAATATGGATTTCATTGATTGCCTTCTTGTGGTGACATTTTTTAATGCATTTCTCTATTTCCTATAAATTGATAGATCTAGAAATTAATCAGATTCGAATATGCTTTTTCTGGGAAGACTATTTCATAGATACCGAAATTTTTTTTTTTAAAGATTTTATTTACCTATTTGACAGAGTGGGAGAGGGAGAAGCAGGCTTCCTGCTGAGCAGGGAGCCCGACGTGCGGCTCGATCCCAGGACTCATGACCTAAACCGAAGGCAGACACCTAACCACTGAGCCACCCAGGCACCCCCATCCTGAATTATTTTTAATCGAATCAATACTAAGAACCACTATTAAGAATTAAAAACAGGGGTGCCTGTGTGGCTCAGTCGTTAAGCATCTGCCTTCGGCTCAGGTCATGATCCCAGGGCCCTGGGATCGAGCCCCACATCAGGCTCCCTGCTAGGCAGGAAGCCTGCTTCTCCCTCTCCCACTCCCCCTGCTTGTGTTCCCTCTCTCGCTGTGTCTCTGTCAAATAAATAAATCTTAAAAAAAAAAAAAGAATTAAAAACAAAAAGAATAAGAAAACAATTACCCAGAATTCCACCAACTAAAATTACTTGTTTTGAATTTTACATGTTCACTTTATATATACATGTTTTTATGCCCAAGAAACTCTTATTATAAACAAAGCATAACTATGAGTTTGCATTTTATTTTATCCATATATCATTAGACATTTTCCATACTGCCTTATCATAATTATTTTTAATGGTCAAATCAAATGTATGTATCATATTTATCATTATCCAATTTTGGACAGAAATTGTTTCAAATGTACTTGCTATTTAAAGTAACACTAAGGGGGCGCCTGGGTGGCTCAGTCGTTAAGCGTCTGCCTTCAGCTCAGGTCATGATCTCAGGGTCCTGGGATCGAGCCCCGCATCGGGCTCCCTGCTCGGCAGGAAGCCTGCTTCTCCCTCTCCCACTCCCCCGGCTTGTGTTCCCTCTCTCGCTGTGTCTCTCTCTGTGAAATAAATAACAATCTTTAAAAATAAATAAATAAATAAATAAATAAATAAATAAATAAAGTAACACTAGGGGCGCCTGGGTGGCTCAGTTGGTTAAGTGTCCAACTGTTGATCTCAACTCAGGTCTTGATCTCAGAGTTGTGACTTCAAGCCCCATGCTGGCTAGCATGGAGCCTACTTACAAAAAAAGAAAAAAAAGAAGAAGAAGAAGAAGAAGAAGAAGCCCTTTGAGCTTAATAAATTAATTAAATAAAGTAACACTAAAATGAACATCTTTTTGTCTTACAGTTCTTGTTCTTTAGGAATTATTTTCCCCAAAAGGAATTATTAGCTCCAAGAATTGATACATATGGCATTTTATTTTTTTGAATTATTTATTTATTAGAGAGAGAGCACGAGAAGGGGGAGGGTCAGAGGGAGAGGCTGAGCAGGGAGGCTGATGCGGAACTCGATCCCGGGACTCCCGGGACTCGATCATGACCTGAGCCGAGGGTAGTCGCTTAACCAGCTGAGCCACCCAAGCACACCACATGTGGTATTTTAAATGTATAAACATGCTGATTTCAACTTAACAACACCTACATTTAGTATTATCAACATTTTCTATTTTTCCCTGTATAAGTATGAAATTTTCATTTCTACCTCTTAATAACTAATAAATTTAAATATTTCTCTACTGTCTACTAACCCACTTAAACCTCTTTTGCCCACTTATATATTGAAAATGTGATGGTTTTAACAAAAGACACCTGTCATTTGACATTCTGTAACCAACTTCTGATTTGTTCTGTCAAAGGAAGCCATTTAAGACTCAATATCCTACTCTGCGTTTTTCAAATAATTTTCTTCTGGCTTAAAAAAAATTGTGCCTGGGGTGTCTGGCTGGCTCAGTTGGTAGAGCATGCAACTCTTGGACCTCAGGGTCATAAGTTTGAGCACCGTGTTAAGTATAGAGATTACTTAAAAAAAAAAATTGTGACAGGCACCTAGGTGGAACAGTTGGTTAAGCATCTGACTCCTGGTTTCCACTCAGGTTGTGATCTCAGCATTGTGAGATTGAGACTATGTTGGGCTCCATGTGGAGTCTCCTTAAGACTCTCTCTCCCTCTCCCCCTTCACCCCTCTCCTTCCCCCACCCATGATAACGTGTGTGCTCCCTTGCTCTAAAATAAATAAATAAATCTTTGGAAAAAAACTGTGACCCACCTAAATGAAATGGACAAATTCCTAAAAATACAAAACCTGCCATGTCTGAATCAGGGAGAAATAGAAAATCAAAATACATCTATAACTAGTAAGGAGACTAAATCAATAATCAAAAACCTCTCAACAACAAAAAGCTCCAAATAAAATGGCCTCACTGGTAAATTTTACCAACATTTAAAGAACACCAATCCTCAAACTCTTCCCAAAAACTGAGAAGGAAAGAGCCCTCCCTAACTTTCTATGAGGCCAGCATTACTCTGATATGAAAGCCAAACAAAGGCACTACCAGAAAACTACAGACCAATATCCCTTATGAACACTGATGCAAAAAATATTCTCAGTAAAATACTAGCAAACCAAATTCAGCAGCACATGAAAAGGATTACGATCAAGTGGGATTTATTCCTTGAATGTAAGGATGGTTCAACACTGGAAAATCAATCAGTGTAAGACACAACATTAATAGAATGGGAAAAAATCCACATGATCACTGATATAGAAAAAGCATTTAACAAAATTCAACACATTTACATGATAAAAACATGCAACAAACTTAGAAGGAAATTACCTCAACATAAAAGGCCACATATAAAATATTCACAGCTAACATAACAGTGAAAGACTGAAAGCTTTTCCTCTAAGGTAGGAACAAGATAAGGATATACACTTTTACCACTTATAGTCAAGCTTAGCTTTTGAAGTTTGGCCAGAGCAATGAGGCAAGGAAAACAAATAGGCATTCAAATTGGAAATGAAGAAGTAAAATTATCTGTTTACAGATGGCATGATCCTATATGTAAAAAAATACTAAAGATTCCACACACAAAACTGTAAAAACTAATAAATTCAACAAGCTTGCAGGATATAAAGTAAACCCACAAAAATCAGTTGTATTTCTTTTTTTTTTGTTTTTAAGATTATTTGAGAAAGAGAGCACATGGGGGGGAGAAGCTGTGGAGGGGAGGGTAGAGAATCTCAAGCAGACTCCCCGCTGAGCACAGCCAGACTTGGGGCTTGATCCCATGACCTTAAGATAATGACCCCATCCGAAACCAAGTCGGATGCTTAACTGACTGGGCCACCCAGGCATGCCCAAAAATCAGCTGTATTTCTATACACTAATAATGAACAAGCCAAAAATGAAATTAAGAAAATTATTCCATTTACAGTAGCATCAAGAAGAATAAAATACTTAGGAATTAACTTAACCAAGGGGGTAAAGGACTTGTACACTGAAAATAAGAAAAGACTGCTAAAAAAAATTAAAGATATAAATATGTAGTAAGACAATTCATCAACTGGAAGACATTACTGTTAAGATGTCCATACTGTCTGGGGAGCCATGGTGGCTCATTCGTTGAGCCACTAACTCTTGGTTTTGGCTCAGGTCATGATCTCAGGGTGGTGAGATCCAGCCTTGAGTTGGGCTTGCACTCAGCACAGAGCCTGCTGGAAATTCTCTCCCTCTCCTTCTCCTGTCCCTCTGCTCCTCCCCACTCTCTCTCAAAATAAATAAATCTTTAAAAAAAAAGATATCCGTACTATCCACTATCCAAAGTTATCCAACAGATTCAATGTTATCTCTATCAAAACCCCATGATGATCTTCACAGAAATAGAAAAGTCCATCCTTAAATTACTATGGAATCTCAAGGGATCTCAAATAGCCAAAATAATCTTGACAAAGAACAAAGTTGGAAGATTCTCACTTTATGGTTTCAAACTTTACTACAAAGCTACAGTAATCAAACAGTATATTAGTATAAACACAGACATCAGAACAATGGAATAAAACAGTGAGCCCAGAAATACACTCTCACATATATATATATATAGTCAAATGATTTTGACATGGGTGTAAGACAGTTCACCAGGCAAAGCACAGTGTTTTGAATAAATGGTGCTGGGGAAACTAGATATACACATTCAAAAGAATGAAATTGGACTCAACATACAAAAATTAACTCACAGTGGATCAAAAAACTAAATATAAGTGCTAAAACTATAAAACTCTTAGAAGAAAATATAGGAGAATAGCTTCATGACATTTGGTTTGGCAATGATTTCTTGGATATGATACAAAAAGCATAGGTAACAAAAGAAAAAAACAGGTTAAAAAAAAGAAAAAAACAGGTCGAACATCAAAACTTAAAACTCTGTTGCATCAAGACACACTATCAACTGAGTAAAAAGGTAACTTATGGAATCAAAGATTTGCAAATCAGATAGCTGACAGAAAACTGATATCCAGAATGTACAGAGAACTCTACAACTCAACAACAAAAAACTTTATAAAGAAACTACAGGCAATTTTCCATAAAGACATAATTAAAATAATGTTACCATTTAATGATAATCCACTACATATAGTACTAGGTAACATTTATTACTTCTAATACTCATAATTAATCCATTCAGATCTTTATTATATAATTGTGCAAGCTAAGTATTATCATCTTTATTTTACAGATGATCAAAGTGTCTTGCTTGAGATCATAAAGAAGCTAGCAAATGGCTATAAAGTTATTCTGAATCTAGGTGTTGAGAAATATTGATCTCTTTTGCTCTTTATAATGCTCTTAATACATTTCAAAAACCTTTCAGTGTAAGAAATTACTACTTCTCTGCTGCCCAAGGAACACTACCAGTGGTCATGTTTTAGTATGAGAACAAAACAAACCTTGAGAAAATTAATCTCAGAAGTTATAAACCAACAGATTATCCTAATGTGTTTTTTACTAAAAGTCTTATAAAGATTATTCTGTATTCACTACCCAAATTCTCAAATGTTAAACAAAACTGACTGTAACTCAAGTTATTCAAAAGTAAATTGTGAGTAATTTAACATGTAACTTTTTTAAAAATAAGAAATTGCCATCTAATAAAATAAGTACCAGATATTTTTCAACTTTTTGAAATAAATATATTTGCTTTGAAAACATGGTATAAATACAGACATTCCTCTAAGAAATGCTCAGAAAACAATATAAAAATCACCATAAAACCTACTGAGTTGTTTCATTTTTATCCTGTCAACTCTATTTAAAGGAAAAGAGCATGAGTTATACAAAAAAACACTGACTGGTTCCTAGTTCCACTATCTCAGTTTCTTCAACTGGAAAATAGGAATACCTTTCACATGGACTTATGAGGACGATGATAACTTACAGAGTAGGTACCAAAGGTTTCGCTACCTTCTGTTTCCCTCTTAGCTGGCTGCTTAGGAGCTCTGTAGTCCTAAGTCCAAGTGTTGCTACAGTGGCTCTTGCTAAGTTAAGGACCTCAATTTTATCACTCCCTCATTGTTTGTTTTTCCCTGAAACCACTGCATATTGCTTTGGAGTGTGGGCTCTACATGTCAAAGAGCCTAAGTATGAATTCTAACTTCACTTATTGGCTGTGTGATTCTGAACAAGTTACTTAATTTTTGTAGGCCTATTTCATCCTTTGTAAAATGTGGATTATAACCCTAGCTACTTCACAGGGTGTGATGTATATTAAATAATATAAGTAGCATCTAGAAAAGTGCCTGACTCACAGTCAACACTCAATAAATATTAGGCATCTCATTCTCACCACTACTACCACCACCATCATCATCTATCTGTTTCCCACCACAAAGCATATGCAGCTTTATAACTGTTTTATTATTTATTTCATATATTTAAGTTTTGTCATCTATGGAAGCATGAGCAGTATGTTTTAATAGGGTAGCCATTCTCCTTTTTTCTTTCATCTCTTTGGTTGAAAACAGAACACTAAGCAGTAAGTAAATGCTTGCTGAATGAATCAGTGAAATAAACGGAAATGGATAGAGAGATGGCAGCATAGACTGGCCCTATAGAACCTTTCCTGCTTCACCAATAATTGCTTGTATTGCAAAGATAACGTAACAAGCTCGCAATATCTCCAAAGACAAATACCTTATCCCATGAAGTCAGAACTGCACTAGTATAAAATGACTGAAAATTTGATACCCAGTCTCACAGGGCTAACAAAATTTCAATTCTCTAACTAGGTTTTACTTTCCTACTCAAAGGTAACTATCTTGCCCCTCTCAAACCTTCATCACCTACTTTACCTCTCTCAGTGTTTATATTTTCTATATGAAGTATGAGCCAAGCAGATGTAAATGTCTTCATGCTCTCATCAATAAATCCATAATCCTACCTTTATCTGTCCCCAACTTCTCTTCCTTTCCCCTGAAGATCAAACCCTCAACATGTGCATAGATCCCATTCTTTTGGCCTTCTCAAGGATTTTGCTCTTCCTCTGATCAATCCTTTTTTCCCAAAACATCCTGTCTAGAGGATCATCCATTACATAAGTACAATAGTAAGTATTTCCCATCCTTTAAAAAATTCATCTATAGGGACGCCTGGGTGGTTCAGTTGGTTAAGCGTCTGCCTTTGGCTCAGGTCATAATCCCAGGATCCTGGGATTGAGTCCTGCATCGGACTCCTTGCTCAGCCTGCTTCTCCCTCTGCTGTGTTCCCATGCTCTGACAAATAAATAAAATCTTTAAAAAAAAAAAATTCATCTATAACCATCTTCATCTAGTAAGTGCTCCAATTTTTTCTATTCTCCCTCACAGAACTTCTTGAAAAAACCATCTCCACCTCCTTACTTCTTATTCCATTTTCAGCTCATCCCCCATTTTCAACCCATTCTGGCTTCTGTATCCACAGCTGTACCAAGTCTGCTTTTTTCAGTCTAATATAGACCAGTCCACCAGTCCCTTTTCCTGTCCACATGTTCCTGACTTCCCATCAGCCCTTTATATTAGGTAATAACTCCTCTCCTTCGACAAACTACATTCTTCTTTTGATTTCCAAGACACCACATTTTCTTGGTTGCCATGCCTCCTCGGTCACTTGTACTGGGGTCCTCCTCCGCTTGACCTCAGTGGCTCAGCCTTGGGCCCCTTCTCTTCCCTCTATAAACTCCTCCCTAAGTAAGCTCATCCATTCCCATGGTTTCCCATTGTATTCCTCACCTGAACTGCAGAACACTACATGATCTATTCCCTGGCTTCCTCTCCAAGCTTTTTATGTGACTCTTGCCTTTAACCATATTGGATTCCTTTTAGTTTCTTGTATAAGTGCCTTCTTAGCTTAGTCCAACTGTTCTCTCTTCCCGAAGCATTTTTCTCTCTGTACTTTGAATGGCTGACTCAACTTTCATGTGTCATCCAAAATGTCATTTCTCAGAGGCCTTCCCAGATATGCCTTCCCCCTCCATCTTTTATATTATCCTCCCTTGTTAATTTCCTTCATAGCCCTCATAATTCATAATTATACATTTGTTTGCTTTTGGTTACCCACTAATCTTTACATAAGGGTAGGGATCACAATGTGTAAACTCAGCACCCAGCACAGTGACAAATAAATATAAGCACTCAATGTTTAAGTAAATTAATGATCTGGCATTCACTTATTCATTCATTAACAAACATTTATTGAGCAATATGTAGGTGACAGGTATTGTAAACTCAGCACCCAGCACAGTGACAAATAAATACAAGCACTCAATGTTTAAGAAAATTAATGATCTGGCATTCACTCATTCATTCATTAACAAACATTTATTGAGCAATATGTAGGTGACAGGTATTGTGCTAGATGCTGGGGACAAAGATAAATCAGAATCAATCTCAAGATCCTTACAGTCCAATGAGAAGGACAGAGATAATACTGTGTGGTAAGTGCTATGACATGGGTGAGGCCAACTACTAGCCATTACACAACCTTTTGAAGGATATGAATGGAAAATATTTCCCTTCTTTAGAAACCAGGTTAATCCAAATGTTTTTCCTGTTTTACCATGCTGGAATGGTTCAGATCATAATGTCAATTATAAGACAGGTTTTTAGGCAGACTATAAGGAAAACTGAATTACCGAGGAATATTCTATTTAAAGCATCCATTTCTTACTCTCATATCTATTGTTTCCCATCGATAGGTAAGTAAATATGGAATCAGGAAAATAAAGTCATTTTGGTTTCAATCTGTCCTTAAATAAGAGAAATATACACAACTAATTTAAAATATTTTCCAAAGATCTTACATCCATTATATTCTGAATTTGACACCTTCATCTGAAGACTCACGGTGTTACATAGAAAGATGTACTGCTGCTTTAAGAGATAGTATTCATTCACTTGTTTGTTTGTCCAACAAAAATTCTGTAAGCACCCATTATATGCTAGGGCTGAGGATACAGCAGCAATCAAGGCAGAAAATACCCTTACCTTCACTGAGTTTTTAGACTCAAGTTGGAAAGACAAAAAAAAATAAGAAAATACAGAAGTAAAATCATAATTGAAAAGTTAACAAATCATTTCTAACACTTATAATCAAGAAAGAGCAAAGAAATTCTACTGAAATGTATTATGTAAAAATGTTTAGTTAAGGGACAGCCTGCCTAGTTCAGTCAGTAGAGCACATGACTCTTGATCTTGGGGTTATGAGTTCAAGCCCCATGTTGGGCACAGAGATTACTTAAAAAAAAAAAAGAAAAAGAAAAAAATTTTAAGAAAATGTTCAGTTAAATACCCAGAGATACTTCTAAAATAATTAAAAGTGAATATGTCTAAGAATGAAAGGAACACAGACTGGGAGAAAATATTTGTACAACATATCTGATTTAAAAAACCTTGTAACTTATGAAATATAAAAAGAACTTTTAAAATTCAATAAGAAAACATCCCAATTAAAATTGGACAAAAGATCTGAATAGACACCTCATCAAAGAAGATATACAGACAGCAAATAAGCATATGAGAAGATGTTCACCATCATATGTCATTAGGGAACTGCAAATTAAAACAAAAATGAGAAACTACCACACATCTATATGAATGGTTAAAATCCAACACCAAATGCAGGTGAAGACGTGGGGCAAGAAGAACTCGTTTATTGCTGATGAGAATACAAAAAGGTACAGCCACTTTGGAAGACAGTTTACCAGTTTCTTACAAAGAGAAACATAAGCTTACTATATGATCCTGCAATCATGTTCCTAGGTATTTATACAAACAAGCTGAAAACTTATGTCCACGCAAAAACCTGCACATGAATGTTTATAACAACTCTACTTACAATTGCCAAAAATGGGAAGCAACCAAGATGTCATTCAATACCTGAATGAATAAACAAACTGTGGTACACCCATACAATAAAATATTATTCATAAATACAAAGAAATGAGCTATCAAGTCACAAAAGACATGGAGTTCCTTGACATTGGTCTTGGCAATGATTTTTTTTTTCTGATTTGACACCAAAACCAAAGACAATAAAAGCAAAGATAAACAAGTAGGACTACATCACCTAAAAAGCTTCTGCACAGTAGAGGAAACCATCAACAAAATAAAAAGGCACCCTATGGAATGAGAGAAAATACTTGCAAATCATATATCTACTAAGGGGTTAATATTTAAAATACATAAAGAAGGGCGCCTGGGTGGCTCAGATGGCTAGGCATCTGACTTCAGCTCGGGTCATGATCTCAGGGTCCTGGGATCGAGACCCGCATCAGGCTCCCTGCTCAGCGGAGAGCCTGCTTCTCCCTCTGCCTCTACCTGCTGCTTCCTCTGCTTGTGCTCTCTCTGTCAGAAATAAAATTAAAAAAATGAAAAATAAAGAATTCGTAAAACTCAATAGAACAATCTGATTAAAGAAGGGGGCAGAAGATCTGAACAGACATTTTTCGAAAGATATACAGAGGGCCAACAAGTACATGAAAAGGTGTTCAACATCACTAATCATCAGGAAAATGTAAATCAAACCCACAATGAGACATCACCGTACACCTGTTAGAATGGCTATCAAAAAGACAAGAGATAACAACTGTTGGTTTGGATGTGGAGAAAAGAAAACCCTTGTGTAATATTGGTGGGAATATAAATTGATGTATCTACTAGGAAAAACAGTATGAAGTTTCTTCGAAAAATTAAAAATAGAACTACCATATTACCCAGCAATTCCATTTCTGGGTATTCATCCAAAAAAAAAAAAAAATGAACACACTAACTCAAAAACATATCTGTATCCCCATGTTCACGGCAGCATTATTTACAATAGCCAAGATATGGAAACAACCTAAATGTCCCTTAATGGGTGAATGAAGAAAATGTAGTTTATATACACAATGGTATTTTATTCACCCATAAAGAAGGGGGAAATCTTGTTATTTACAACAATAGGATGGACCTTGAGGGCATTATGCTAAGTGAATGTTAGAGAAAGACAAATACTATATGAGCTCACTTACAGGGAATCCTAAAAAAAAAAAAAAGCTCATAGAAAGAGAGGACAGATTAGTGAAGTGGGGAATAAGGGGTGGGCAAAATGGGTAAAGGTGGTCAAAAGGTACAAACTTCAGTTATAAAGTAAGTCCTGAAGATGTAGTGAACATATCATGGTGACTATAGTTAATAGTGCTGTATTGCATATTTGAAAGTTGCTAAGAGTAAATCTTTTTTTAATAAAGATTTTTATTTTAAAGTGATCTCTACACCCAATGTGGGCTTGAACTTAATGACTCCAAGATCAAGAGTTGCATGCTCCACCCACTGAGCCAGCCAGACACCCCTCAGAAAGTAAATCTTAAAAGTTCTCATCACAAAAAAAATTTTGTAACTATGTATGGTAACATATATTAATTAGACTGATTGTGGTGATTTCACAATATATGCAAACATCAAATCATTATCTTACACACCTGAAACTAATATAATGTTGTATGTCAATTACACCTCAATTTTTTTTAAAAAGACATGGAGGAACCTTAAATGCATATTACTAAGTGAAAGAAGCCAGTCTGAAAAGGTTACATAACTATAGGGACAGTAAAAACATCAGTGACTGCCAGCAGTTAAGGGGGAGGAAGGAAGGAACAGTGGGGCACAAGGGATTTTTAGGATAGTATAATTATTCTATAGGATACCATAATAGGATACATAATATGCATTAATCAAAACCCATAGAACTGTACAACACAAAGAGTGAATCTAAAGTAAACTATAGTATATATTACTATATGATCCTGCAGCGATCTTCAATTAATAGGACTTCAGTTAATAACAATGTATTGATATTGGTTCATCAATTTTAACAAATGTACCACACTAGTGGCAAGATGCTAATAATAGGGTTAACTAGAGGGGGTGTGTGGGAACTCTGTACTTTCTGTTCAGTTTTTCTGCTCTAAAAAATAGTCTGTTTTTTTAAATGGGTATATCTAGGAAGCTAAACTAGGGAACAGGAATATTTAGAGGTAGAAAGGAGGTTGCCATCATAAACATTATTTTAAAGTAATATTAAAATATACTGTATTTTAACTACACTGGAATTGAAATTTTTTTAAGCGTGCCATCAGGGGCACCTGGGTGGCACAGTTGGGTGTTTGACTCTTGGTTTCGGCGCAGGTCATGATCTCCAGGGTCATGAAATTGAGCCCTGGGTCGGGCTCCACGTTCAGAAGGGAGCCTGCTTGGGACTCTCTTGCTCTCCCTCTGCCCCTTCCCTCCCCCTCTAAAATAAATAAATAAATCTTTAATAGTGTGCCATGAACTGGGGAGTATGATTCTTGATGCCTGAGTTCCAAAACAGGTAAAATAAAATAAAGTAAATCTAATATGAAATAAAAGGAAACAAGAACAGGAGAATAGTGCTCCAGTATTTCTGTCCTTGTAGAGATGAAGAAGCTCATGGCACATTCTAGAGCTCTCAGGATGAAAATTCTTATAATACCTGGATGAAGTCAATACTGACAAATACCCTTGGAATATTGCTAAAACATTACATATGATATAAATCAAATTCGGTATCAAGCAAGTTTGTCATAACTAATGCAACAGGCATTAGTTATTCAATTAAAAAGGTCTTAACTGAAGGCAGTTTTTTTCTGTGACTTAATCGCATGGCATTATACAGAGACACTTTTTTTTTAAAGATTTTATTTATTTATTTGAGAGAGAGAATGAGATAAAGAGAGAGAGCATGAGAGGGGGGAGGGTCCGAGGGAGAAGCAGACTCACTGCTGAGCAGGGAGCCCAATGCGGGACTCGATCCCGGGACTCCAGGATCATGAGCTGAGCCGAAGGCAGTCGCCCAACCGAGCCACGCAGGCGCCCCAGAGAGACACTTTTATAATGAGTGTCTTACATGCTTTAAATGATCAACATATACTTTTAATACTGGCAGGTAACAAGGTGATAAGGGAAAGATTCTCTTACCTGGTTGCCTTTTTAAAATATATGACATTCACTTACAAATATCTGACATTTACATAACCTCTATTTAGAGTAAACAAAGTTGAAAATAATCTTCAATTCTATCAAGATTCTTTGACCAAAGTCAGAGCATAAAATAGCACAAACTGACAGCACAAACAGACATGATTTTGCATAGCACAGACATAATTTTGCTTATGTCATCTTAGGTTACAGTACTGAAAAATAATTTTCCTATGGTTAAAAAATAAGCACCAACAAAATTTTTCATGCTCTGGAATAATAATATTTTATCCCAGATAGCATCAAAAACATTATAACTCTCCCCTAATATTTCAGGTGAGCATAATCTATATTCTGTAATATTACTGAATAAAAAAAAATCTTTAAAAAAATATTGTTAGCTTCTAAAACAATTATTTTAAAAATGTGTTTTATTCTTGCTTTTAAATTTGAAGTTATTTTAAATATGACATTTTAATTTTTAAAGTATATTTTCACTTAAACTAAAAATATGGCATAATGACATGAATATCAAAATATTACACAGTTTTTTTAAGATTTACCTATTTGAGAGAGAGACAGAGAACACATGAGTGAGGAGAGGGTCAGAGGAAGAGAATCGTCAAGCCGACTCCCCACTGAGCACACAGCCCCACAGGGAGCTCCATCCCATGACCCATGAGATCATGACCTGAGACAAAACCAAGAGTGGGACGCGTAAGCGACTGAGCCACCCAGGCGTGCCTATAGTTCTGTTATACACCTTTATATAAAAAATTACTCCTGACATTACTGCAGAACACTAATTCAAATTAAAAGTAGAGTTAAATATTGACTGTATTTGCCATTTTATACATAAACATGTTATATAAATTATGTAACTTATAAAATATTTATATAGTATATAACTATAAAATTATATCAAATTAACATTTTATAATTACATTTATAAATGCTCACTATATGTTAAATATCTACAATCCCATGTGTCTGAAAGGGGAAACCTGTCAGAACTATATTAAAAATTAATCTGGATCATTTTGACATTAGGCATGTCATCAAGCTATTTTTTAATAAACTGTAAGTGATGAAGATCATGTGTGCCTAAAGGGATCTTGAAGAAATTAATACTGGAAATGAATCAAAAAGGAAACAGTAATTGCAAAATAAAACCCTCAGTATAGCACACGTGACACCTTGATAAATAGCATTTCAGTCTGAGATAACTTCCAGAAAACACACTTACAGCACAGCACACTTCAAAATGTTTAATGGTGCACTCTTCCCACAAAGTGACCTTAGCTAATCAGTAAATTTAGTAATAATTTTATAGAGATAAATCACTGCTAGCACAAATCATTCCATTTCCTTTTCTATTTTTTTTAAACACAGTTCATATAAGCTCTTTGAGAGCTGCAAGGAAACAGAAACAGTTTATGCAATCCACTCCTTTTACAGAAGAGGAAATAGAAGCCTAGCTCTTTCAGGAAGCCTGGGTGGCTCAGTCGGCTGACCATCTGCCTTCAACTTGGGTCATGATCCCAGGGTCCTGGGATTGAGTCCCATGTTGGGCTCCCTGCTCAGCAGGGAGCCCGCTTCTCCCTCTGCCTGCCGTTCCCCCTCGTTGAGCTCTCTCTCTCCCTGACAAATAAATAAAATTTTAAATAAACAAACAAATAAATAAAAGAAGCCTAGCTCTTTCATACCCATTCCAGTGTTCTTTTCTACATTACGTCTCTTGCAGTTCTCTTCTATTTATTCAAATTACTAATGCAGTAAAAAATCATCTACTGTGAGTTATACTTTTAAAGTCAATTACAGGGCGCCTGGGTGGCTCAGTTGGTTAAGCGACTGCCTTCGGCTCAGATCATGATCCCAGAGTCCTGGGATCGAGTCCCACATCAGGCTCCCAGCTCAGCGGGCAGCCTGCTTCTCTCTCTGACCCTCTCCCCTCTCATGCTGTTTCTCTCTCTCTCAAATAAATAAAATCTTAAAAAAAAATAAAATAAAGTCAATTACAATGGAAAAAATAATTGTGAGTAAACTGGAGTGGTATATATTACCATCACTAAATCTCTCCTCATTCAATGACTTGGCGTCCATATTGTTCTTTTTCTACTTGGTAATTAAAGACTTGATACGTGAAATAAAACCTAAAATCCTACAAACTTTGGTAATTTCACCTGATAGCCCCATTCAAAAATTTTATCTTCCTTTTAAATTCAAATACTCAAATTCCCAATCCTTTACCGCGCCCAAAACTAATGTCCACCCAAAAGCAGACTTATATTCTAGTAAGCAATTCAAGCACAGACAAATCTTGTTGTTATGTCCAGTGTAATAAAAAGAGCATAAGGCTTTGGAGTCAGATTTGTCTTAAAATCCATACACTCTTGGGGCACTTGGGTGGCTCAGTTGGTTAAGTGTCTGCTGTGGCTCAGGTCATGATCCCTGGGTCCTGGGATCACCCCACGCATGGGCTCCTGCTGAGCCAGTGGGGAGTCTGCTTGTCTGTCTGCTTCTTCCCCTTGCTCATGCTCTAATAAATAAATAATAAAATCTTTTTTAAAATTTCCATGCACTCTCATTTTCAAACTCAGATTTAGGCGAGTTACTTAACCTTTCTGAGGCACATTTTCCTCACCTGTAACTGTATCTCACAAAACTGTAAGATTAAATAAGCCTAGCATAAAGTGGAAGTATTGAAAAATATTATTCTATTTTCATCTTCCACACCATCTGAAACAAATCCAAAATATCCAGGTAATAATTATAGTTCAAGAAGTTTTACTTGTAAAGAATATTTTTATGTTTATTTCTATTAAATAGTAAATAGAGCAGTCATTAACCACAGAGCACCAAGTAAATAATAATTGGCCACATCAGAGATGGTAATGGATAAAGTGTGACAAAGCCTTAAAAATCACCAGGGATGCTTGGGTGGCTTAGCTGGTTAAGCGTCTGCTTTCGGCTCAAGTCATAATCCCAGGGTCCTGGGATAGAGCCCTGCCTTGGACTCCTTGCTCAGTGGGGAATCTGCTTCTCTCTCTCCCTCTGCCCCCCCTCCTCGCCCCGCCCGCCCTTGTGTGCACTCTAATAAATAAAATGATAAAAAGAAAAAAGAGGTCAAAATGTTGATGGCAAATGGAGCCTGAGAGAGGATGAATAATCATGATCTGAAGTCAGTGATTTCCATAGGAAATTAATATGGATATACAGGTAATGGTGATCATTTGCACTTAGAGGGCACCTTTTGGGGACAGAGTTCTCTGTACTCTTTCTACTCTGTAATTTATCACCTATTATACAGGAGAAGTAGGGATTATGTTGCTCTATGGTGCAATTATCTAAATTAACAACATGTGAAATCATAAAATAAAACTCACATTTGCTGAGCATTTTAGAGTATGACATACTTTTCCAATTAACAATGAAGACAAGAATGGAATGCAGAGGGGCGCCTGGGTGGCTCAGTCGGTTGGGCGTCTGCCTTGGGCTCAGGTCATGATCCCAGCGTCCTGGGATCAAGCCCCACATTGGGCTCCCTGCTCAGCAGGGAGCTTGCTTCCCCTCCCTCTGCCTCCCTGTCTGCCTACTTAAATAAAATAAAATCTTTAAAAAAAAAAAAAAAGAATGGAATCCAGATATCTTGATCTCCATTTTAGTAATTTAAATTACAACATTTTAATACTTTCATAAATTCTGGTATAATTATTTTATATTCTACTTAATTACATTTTACCAAGATGAATGTTATTACAATTCTACTGCTTATCAAGAATTGAATATAAGCTTTAAACTATGCTAGATAATTTTCCACCATTTTCTGTTAACTCCTTCTATATTCAAGTGTATTTTCATCTTGACCCATTCTTTCGTTAAGATGAATTTATTTCCCTTTCCCCACTAATTTTCCACCTGTATTCCGATGTGATCTCATTTTTCTCATATACTTTAGAACTCTGTCCCATAAATTATATCCACTTTTTTATATCTCCCTCTCCAAATAGTCATTTTGTAACATGACTTTCCTGATTCCCTCTGCCATTCTTAGAAAAATTAAGCTCTCATTCTCAATGATCCTATTTTGTTCATACTGCTAGTATAAATGAGGAGACATGCTGGAAGCAGTATGACTGAAAGAAAGAGTACTAGCTTGGGCCCCTGGGTGGCTCTGTCAGTTAAGCGTCCCACTCTTGGTTTCAGCTCAGGTCATGATCTCATGGGTCATGGGATCCAGCCCTGCGTTGGGCTCCACACTCAGTGGGGAGTCTGCTTGAGTTTCTCTCCCTCTGTCCCTCCTCCCACTCATGCTGTCACTTTCTCTTTCTCTCCTGCAGATAAATAAATCTCAAAAAAAAAAAAAAAAAAAAGAGCCTCCTCGCCGCTCTGGCTGCCCTGGCCCGCGGCCGGCCGCTCCTGACCGTCACCATGCCCCCGGGCGGGCGCCTTTGCAAGTCACTAGCTACGCGTGAGTGCCCGCCCACTGGGAGCGCACGGACACCGTGGGTGGTGTCGGAGCCAAGCGCTTCGATCTAGGAAGGTCGCCCCGCGGGATTCGGAATAGGGGTCTGCCGCGCGCGCCGGCTGTGTCCTGAGTCCTGCCTCGTTAGAGATCGAGTCCAGAGCGCGCAGGAGGCAAGAGGGAGTCCCAGACCGTCCTAGAGATTGGGAGTCGCAGGAAGGAAGCAGCCTGGAAAGGAGTCAGGAAGATTTTGGAAAAGCTCTTCACAATTCAGAAAGCACAGTACAGATGCTTGATGCCATTGTTAGGAGCTGCTTCCTTAGGAAAGGCCAAAACTCTCCAGATGTCTTCCAATAATGATCAAGTTTTATATCCCAATGTCACGAAGAAACACCAGTGATCTCTCCAGGATGACCTCCAACAACCCGAAGACATTTACTGAAGTAGCCGTGTTAAGTTTTCATAACATTTGCTATCGAGTAAAAGTGAAGAGTGGCTTTATTCTTGGTCGAAAAACAGTTGAAAAAGAAATCCTGACAAATGTCAATGGCATCATGAGACCTGACCTCAATGCCATTCTGGGACCCACAGGTGGCGGCAAATCTTCATTGTTAGATATCTTAGCCGCAAGGAAAGATCCGAATGGATTATCTGGAGATGTTTTGATAAATGGAGCACCTCGACCTGCCAATTTCAAATGTAATTCAGGTTATGTGGTACAAGATGATGTCGTGATGGGAACTCTGATAGTGAGAGAAAATTTACGGTTCTCAGCAGCTCTCCGGCTTCCAACAACTATGACGAGTCATGAAAAAAATGAGCAAATTAACAAGGTCATTTAGCAGTTAGGTCTGGATAAAGTGGCAGATTCCAAGGTTGGAACTCAATTTGTATGTGGTGTGTCTGGAGGAGAAAGAAAAAGGACTACTATTGGAATGGAGCTTATTACCGAACCAGCCATCTTGTTCCTGGATGAGCCCACAATGGCTTAGACTCAAGCATGGCAAACGCTGTTCTTTTGCTCCTGAAAAGGATGTCTGAACAGGGACGAACAATCATCTTCTCCATTCATCAGCCTCCTTATTCTATCTTCAAGTTGTTTGATAGCCTCACCTTGTTGGCCTCAGGAAGACTAATGTTCCATGGGCCTGCCCAGGAGGCCTTGGGGTACTTTGCATCAGTGGGTTACCATTATGAGCCTTATAGTAACCCTGCAGACTTCTTCCTGGATGTCATTAATGGAGACTCCTCTGCTGTGATATTAAACAGAGAGGACCAAGAGGGTGAAGTCAAGGAGACTGAAGAGCCTTCCAAGAGAGGATCTCCACTCAAAGAAAAAATAGCTGAGTTTTATGGCAACTCTGACTTTTGCAGAAAAACGAAAGATGAGTTAGATCGACTCGTAAAGAGTCATAAAAGGAAGAGCTCAACCTTTAAGGAGATCACCTATGCTACCTCCTTCTGTCATCAACTCAGATGGATTTCCAAGCGTTCATTCAAAAACTTACTGGGCAATCCCCAGGCCTCTATAGCTCAGATAATTGTAACAGTCATCCTGGGATTGGTTATTGGTGCTATTTTCTATGATCTAAAAAATGATCCTACAGGAATCCAGAATAGATCAGGAGTGCTCTTCTTCCTGACGACCAACCAGTGTTTCAGCAGTGTGTCAGCTGTGGAGCTCTTTGTGGTCGAAAAGAAGCTCTTTATACATGAATATATCAGTGGATGCTACAGAGTGTCATCTTCTTTCTTTGGAAAACTGTTATCTGATTTATTACCCATGAGGATGTTACCAAGTATTATATTTACTTGTATAATATACTTCTTGTTAGGCTTGAAACCAGTTGTGGAGGCCTTCTTCATCATGATGTTTACCCTTTTGATGGTGGCTTATTCGGCCAGTTCTATGGCACTGCCATAGCAGCAGGCCAGAGTGTGGTATCCATAGCAACACTTCTCATGACCATCTCCTTTGTGTTTATGATGATATTTTCAGGGCTGTTGGTAAATCTCAGAACTGTTGGGCCCTGGCTCTCCTGGCTTCAGTACTTCAGCATTCCTTGATATAGCTATGCTGCTTTGCAGCATAATGAATTTTTGGGACAAAACTTCTGCCCAGGAGTCAATGTAACAGCGAATAATACCTGTAGCTATGCGATATGTACTGGCGAAGAATTTTTGCTAAACCAGGGCATCGATCTCTCCCCGTGGGGCCTGTGGAAGAATCACGTAGCCTTGGCACATATGATTGTTATCTTCCTTACAATTGCCTACCTAAAATTGTTATTTCTTAAAAAATATTCTTAAATTCCTCTTTAATTTACATGATTGATCCACACATTAAAAAGGGAGGATCTTGATTTAAAAAAAAAAAAAAAAAAAAAGGAGTACTAGCTTCAAAGCTGGCTCTAGCACTTTCAAGCTGTGAGATCCTACGCATATTCCTTGACCACTCTGAGTCTCTGATTCTGAATCTACCAAACAGGAAAAAAATTAACAACCCATTCTACAAGAGTGTAATGAGGATTAAATGAGAATGAATTTGGGGCGCCTCAGTGGCTCAGTCATTAAGCGTCTGCCCTTGGCTCAGGTCATGATCCCAGGGTCCTGGGATCGAGCCCCATGTCAGGCTCCCTGCTCGGCAGGAAGCCTGCTTCTCCCTCTCCCACTCCCCCTGCTTGTGTTCCCTCTCTCAGTGTCTGTCTCTCTGTCAAATAAATAAAATCTTGGGGAAAAAAATGAGAATGAATTTAAATCACATATAACTAGCTCTTAATACAATGTCTTATAATTTGTTGTGGGATGGTCTGTTTGCTCAGATCAGTGGTTCACAATATTTTTTAGGATTTTTTTTTTTAAACTCCAGGAAATCCAGATATTCTTCTCCCAACTTACTGAAATCAGTGCCCTTAATTATAAACTCCATGAGGTCACAGATCACAATTTTTGTATCTGTGAATCTCTAATACTTAGCCGAGAACCTTTCATATATCAGGTGCTTAATATATGCTTGTTAAAGAGTATTAAGCTGTAGATACTAAGAAGAGAAATTACTGGACATGCAAATTAAATTTCTTTTTTCAATATTAAACATTATTTTATAAAATCCCATCACTTGGGGTATGTTTCTAGCTACATTCCCAGTATAATCTCATTAATAGCTAGAAAAAGTATACCTATGTTTATAAGCTCTTTTCTTCTGAGAAGCTCAAGGATTTTTACAGACCTTATCTCATCATTCCTTAGAACATCCCTGAGGTAACTGGAGATGGAAAGGAAAAAATAGAGTATGAATCCATAATCCACATGAATCCATAAATTCATAAATTCTACTCAGCAAAACTCCCATCTAATTTTTCAGTTTATGTGCATTTTGCCACCATTTCCCTTCTAAATCCACCTAAGTTACCTATTTAATCATTACATCTGGATATGCTGATCTGGAGCAAAAGTGTTATTATTTGCTCAAGAGAGCAAAATTTTCACAAAGTGTTATACACAGTAAGCAACACATAGAACAACATAAAAATGACAACTCTAATTCCTTAACAGAAAATTGACAATTCAGGCTACTGATGATAGGTTTAGACTACAAGCTATTTAGGAATTAGACACATTATTTTCTTCAAATTTTAATAATCAGAGACCAGCAGCCCAATCACAGCTTTCACTTCCTTCTGATCCCCATCACTTGGTTCGTTTGTACCCTTAATAATAGCCCTTACTGACTACCCACCCAGGAACCATTCTCCTCCTTTTCCATATTAACAGGATCCCACTTCTGTTCAGGCAACATTGGGCTCAGTCCCAGAGGATGATCATGACTGATCTTCTTAGTCAATCCTAGCAATCCTGTTCCCCTCTGTCAATAATAGGTATAAAATTGGACCTGTGATCCAAAACTGGCCAATAAAGTGAAAGAAGTTGCTAGGGATTCTTTCCTCCCTGATGAGAGGGCAGCAAGAAGAACAGGCTCTTTTGCCCCCAACCAATTTCCCTGTACTTGAGAAGTTGCCAGCTTGAACTTGATGCTTAGAGCTGTGCCACTCTGAGACCGCAAGTGAAGACCAAGAAAACTTTAGTTATCCTGACTGCACCCAGACATAAGTGAGTCTCTATCTTCAGGCTTCCTGTTATATGAAATGTTATTTTTGTCTACGTCACTAAGGGTCAGATACCCTGTTCCTTAAAGTTGAAAGCATCTTAATTAACACAAATAGACCAATAAATCAGGCAAGAACGGAAGTACAGATTTAATTACTAAGCACTTACTATTACATCTGTAATCTCATTTAATCTTCACAAAAGACCAATGAAAATTACTAATCTTTTCTATTTTTTATAAAAACAAAAGCTTAATAAAGTTATACAGTTAATAGTAAGAATGCTAAAATTGAAATCCATACCTGAAACCAAACTTTGCATTCTTTTTAAAAATATAAAATCCCCTTCCTCCTTATTTACAGTTCTTTGTTAAAAAGATAAACCAGTAAGTTGATATGTTACTAGCAAGCAAAACTCAGGGAGAGCTAAGGAATATCCATTATTCTTATAACCTTGTCATAGGATCTATAGCCCTCAACTCTATTCTGTATCAAAGTTACATGGGGGGAGGGGCGCCTTGCTGCATAGCATAGTCAGTTAAGTGTCTTGGTTTTGGCTCAGGTTGTGATCTCAGGGTCATGAGATTGAGCCCCGGGTCTGGCTCCACACTGAACATGGAGTCTGCTTGGGACTCCTCTCCCTCCAGCCCTCACTCCCCTGGAATAAATAAGTAAATCTTTTAAAAAAAAAATTACATGGGGGGAAAAAGACAAAAACATGTGTATATGCGTATAAAAAGTTCCAGAATGTCTAATAGACTGACCAAATTCCTACAGCAAAAACTAAGATGGATTTCAAGTGTAATGTTCAATTTCTCAAGAATTAAAAAAATATGAAGTCAATCACAAGTATTTCTTAAATCAAAAAAATAACTTCCTTGGGGCACCTGAGTGGCTCAGTCATTAAGAGTCTGCCTTTGGCTTGGGTCATGGTCCCAGGGTCCTGGGATCAAGCCCCGCATCGGGCTCCCTGCTCGGCGGGGGGGCCTGCTTCTCCCTTTCCCACTCCCCCTGCTTGTGTTCCCTTTCTCGCTGTGTCTCTCTCTGTCAAATAAATAAATAAAATCTGTAAAAAAATAAAAAAATAAAAAGTATAATCACTTTATAAAAAAATAACTTCCTTATTTTAAACTATTCCATTAACCAAGTATCTGTCAATACAGAAACCACCAAGTTAATACTTCCTCAATTTTCATCTCTTCATGGAAAGTGATTCAGCTTAAATCTTGGCAACAAAAAAAGTTATATAAACACTAAGATTCAGCGAGGTCATTTTTTTTGAGAAATTTACTAAAACTGGGTGTTCCAAGCTATTTATAATGTCATCTCAACCAGAAGTATGTTCACCTTATATTGCCTTTATTAATCTCTAACTGAGCTTAATAAAGTGGGCATGCCGTATTTCTGACTTGATATACACACAACTTACCTTCCCACATGCTCTGCAATGATGCCTCCTTTTGGTGAATGTGAACCTGGCTTCACATTTCATGCAATTTGGAGCCTGAGAATCTGGTACCCATACAGGAGCCACCTCACCCAGAGTAGTAAATGGCTTTCTGGCAGAAATTCCAAACTGACCAGCTCTGAGATCATTATCTGGGCTTTCTGGAGCTAATGCAAGGCACGGTCTACTGGATATCCCAGACTCGTAGCTTTCTAAATGTTCCCCATTTGTATCAGCAACAGAGATGTTTCCCAAAGAGGCATTACATACATTGGTTGCTGAGTTCTCCCCTAATTTTGCTTTCCCAAGAACATCATTTTTGTTTTTAATATTATTTCCACTATTTGTAGGAAGGTCATTTTGTAAATGATCAGACAATGGCTTTGGAATTTGAAGTTTAAGATTAGAAGGTTGCTTGGGTCTTGCACCACCAAAAGGAACACTGATAGATTGCAAGTTTGCTACTATCTTGGGGGAAGACTGCCCGAGCACTGATGGAACTTGGCTACAGAAACTGTGTAAATAATTTTTCTTCATCAGGTCACCAGTGCTGTTTAAAAGTAGTCCACTCCCTTCTGTGGCTTCATTTCCTCTCTGTTCATAAATATTTGAGTAGCATTCTGACTTGCTCTCTTCTATTTCTTTTTCTTCTGTTACTGAATCTTCTTTGGAGGGTAAAGTCTTTGGAACAAAACAAACAACTGGGCTCTGCATTCCATAGGAATCACAATTAGATAGAGAATTTGCTGCTGGTGTATCCATAGTGGAGAAATCACATCCTTCACTTTCATTCATGCAAGTTCCATTTAAATCCAGACCTGCTTCTGCCATTCTATCACACTCTCCTCCACTATCATTGTAAATGTCCTCAGGCTGATTCATTGGCAGAAACTTCTCATTTTCTTTATTTATTAGGCTATCATTCATATCATTTAGTTTAGTCAATTTCCAATTAGTCATCTCCCGAGAGTCAGAGAAATGCTCTGTCATATTAAGAAGTTCTGTAGTGCCAAGAATTTCTTCATGTTCACAACCTTCCTTTTCATCAGCTCTAATGTCACTGGACACAAGACAATCTGAAAACTGTTCACAGTTATCCTCCCTTCCAGACCCATTAGGCATGTCTGTTTTGAGAAGCAAAGGTAAACCAGACTGGACAGATTCTTCAGTTGTTCTCTCTTCTGCTGGCTCTTTTTTCATCAAAATCCCTTCACTCAAGTGGGAAAAGGAGTTTGGACTCCCTAGATCTGTCCTAGCAGAGCTGGTTTTGCCAGTGAGAACCTCATCTGGTATATAGTTCTCTTGCTTTTTAGCAGCAGGACCTTCATCTGTTCCCTGGGATGAGATTACTGAATCAATTGTTAAACTTGTAATCACAGACATGGATGGGTCTCTACCTGTATTTTCATCATCCTTTAATTGTGAAGGAGAACAGATACTGGCTAGATTATCAGATAAAGTAGAACACGTATGTTTAACAGAATCCCCCACTGCACTTGGTCTATTCAACAGATCCATTTGTTTCTCTGAGTTCATATCTTTTTCAGTGGACCCATTTATACTAAAACTAAATTGATCAGTTTGTCTGTTTTCGTTATCCAGTGAACAACTAAAAGCATCCATGAGGGACTGACTATTACAATTATTACAATCCTGCAAATCGCTTTGTAATGTCCTTTTATCACAATTATGCATAACGGCTACAACAAGAACATTCTTCTCATCCGGCAGACAAGCTAGGTTTCCACATTTCTTCTCTCCCACTTCGACAGTACTACATTGATCATCTCGATTACAGTTCCTCTTAATTAACTGATCTTCTGCAACGGCATTTTCATCAATCCACATTGTGTTGATCTCTGGATTCAGACTATAGTCCTGTCCATTAGCACAATGGTCCTCTCCCTCTGTGGTCAGAGAAGCTGAATGAGCCAGAGAGAAAACTTTTAGTTGTGGCTGTGACTCATTAGAAACTGCAGGTTCATTCACACTGGCCAATGCAGGGTTAAATGACAGTCGGTGAGACGGGGGATCTAGAATCTTATTCCACTTGGTATCCAATAAAATAGGAGAAACTGTTTCATCTGAAAAAATAAATAATTGCAATAAGTTTGCTGGTGACACTGGAAAAGCTAGGACTCAGTTAATTAACTACATTTGCAAATATTCTGAAAATAAATATTGCCAGGATATCTAAAAATAGAATATTCCTAGAATATGAAGTTTCTAATTTTTAGCTAAGAATAAAAAATATTCTTAAGACTGTTCCTATATTACATGTCACCAAATGGTAATATCCCAGAACATTCCAAAAAACAAATCTAGTAACATAACTAAGATGGTACACAGGCTATACTTGGTGGCAGGGGCAGGGAGTAGCAATCGGAAAAGACCTTCGATTGGTTGGGTACAACATAGGCTGGGGACTAATCTAAGCTGGAAAAAAATTAGGACAGTGATGAAGATGAAGTAACTGAGTGGGAAGGAAAACAAAGGAATTTTTTGTGGAGACAGAATGATCTATAATCTACAGGACAACTGGAATGTGGGTTACATTGATATATTTACTTGTCAAAACTGCTACAGTTAAGATCTATACATTTTAATGTATGTAAATTTCATCTTAAAAAACGAAAAATGGGCACTTGGGTGGCTCAGTCGATTACGAGTCTACCTTTGGCTCAGGTCATGATCCCAGGTTCCTGGGATCAAGTCCTGTGTCCTGCTCCCTACTCAGTGGGGAGTCTGCTTCTCCCTCTCTCTCTGCCCCTCCTCCCTGCTCGTGCTCTCACTCTCAAATAAATAAAATCTTAAAAAAAAACAAAACTAAAAAAGTAACAAGCAGCGAGGAGTGAAGATACAAATGAAACACAACAGGCAACATGTTAACTGCTGTTGAAGCTGAGAAATCGGTATACCAGAATTTACTACATTATTCTGTTTTTTGTATGTATTTGAAATTTGTCCATAATAAGCATTTTAAAAAGTTTGCTACAGTATGTGAAATTATACTCATAACTATATCACATTAATTAGGTTTATATTTATATAATTATCTGAGGCTATTTGGCAGAAAAATATTCATTTATCTTACTAAATCAACCTATTTATATTCCATCAATAAGCATAATTTACTTTTTAAGAGATTATAACTATGATGATTATTTTCCCAAGTTATAGTACCATATGTATATTTAGAGAAATAATACACTTACTGTCTTTCTTGCTGTCTTCTTACAGCGTATCAAATAATCATAGTCCTGAAATTATGCAGATATATTTTCCCCTCAATAGTAACATTAATCTTTAATGCCCCCTTAGCACCTTGTTCATATCTCTATTTAAGCATTTACTACACTGTAATGCAATGGCTTCTACCTGACTTTTTCAGACAGAAACCATTTCTCTCCATCAGTGTAAGTCCTGACTTTGCATTGTGCCTGGTATGTAGTAGGTATACAAGAAATATATGCTAAGTGAGTATCTACCATAGTAAAAGCATTGTGCTTAAGGAGCATGAAGATTAAATGATAGCTCTGGCCTCCAAGAAGTACATAATCTAGTTGGAAAAATAAGAAACAGATATAGTACACATGAGCATCTAATTAGCGGTACAGGACAGCATAGTATTTGAAAACTATTATGTATAGAAAATAAATTCAGAGAACAAAGATATTTTAGAGGCTGAGGTAGCAAGCTGGAATTCATAGAGGCAGGAGCAAACGGCTGGGCTTCAAAGACAATTTTATTTCAGTCTGGAAAAGAGGTCATTCTTAAGGGGGAACAAGTATAGTTCCAAACACAACAATCTGAGAGAGCAATAAGTAAATCAGTTTGGGTTGAAAAAAGAATTATTGTAAGGAAGTAGTGAAAGGAACTGAAAGGGCGGATTGTAAAGGCCATAAAACATCAAAATGTGTAGAGAATGGTCTTGAATCCTCTGAGTGTTAAATCATGAGTTGCCCAAATTTGGGCTAGCAAAGACTTGAAATTTAATAACATATGCTTCCTTTAAAAAAAGAAATCATTATTTCCAAGATGGTTCATGGAAATAAAAAGGAAATGCTGCTTCTTACAAGAATATTTAATAATATTCAAACAAGAATGTTAGATCAGTTATTAAAAATGTCATTATTTAATCACCTACTACATGGGTATAATGTTAATTATCTAGTGTTATCACAGTTTGTATGTGGTATATTTTTCATTTAAATAAGGAAATTAACACAAAATGAAAAATCACTTTATTTAAAATATACTTGGAAAGATAGCAGGCTAGAGGTGGTAGTTTTAATACAACTAGTACTAAGATTTTAAAAAAATAGTTCAAAACAAATAAACAACATAGTTCCAAACAAGAATCTGGCTTCTGAAGTTCTTCTCCTTCTAAAGGAATTATTTTTTTATAAGCAAATGCTGTATTTTTGAACTAAAAGACAATTTTTCCTGATACAACGAAAATATATTCAAAATCACCTATATACGAAGCACCCTACTAGAATCTACAGAAGTCATAAAGAGAATGATGTAATGAACTAACAGTTTTATTTGAGTCAATGGTATTCTAGAAGTATACTATTCAAGTGATTAGGTATAGCACCTGTGTAGATATCTCATAACAAATAACTGTGATACACAGAGGGCCAAACCAAAGAAAGGATTGAGAAATTATCTGTATAAATGATTGAAATTGAGAGGAAAATACCCCTTCCACCTTGGTATATAGATCCAATAAAATCCCAAATGATTATTTTCACATTTAGATGAATCCTATGGCTATGGAAGCTTTGGGTTATCAGTGGTAAAATATGAGAATAGCAGGCTATTCCATGTATCCTTCCTTCTCCCTTTTCCTTCCTTACTCCCATAATTCTATATAAGGCTTACTCTATCACAGACCCAAAGCAACAACATTAAAATTAATCTCTCTTCTCAACTACTATCCAAGAACAACCTGAATCACTGGATATAATAAAGGTTTGGAGACCATTTCTAAAATCATGGACTTCAGATAGAAATACATCACTTTATAAACTTGTTACATGCCATTTCCCCCTTAGAAATACAGAATATCAAGGGGCACTTGAGTAGTTCAGTTGGTTAAGCATGTCTGCCTTCGGCTCAGGTCATGATCTCAGGGTCCTGGTATCAAGACCCATCTTGGTCTCCCTGCTTCTCCCTCTCCCTCTGCTCTTCCCCACCTCTCCCCCGAGCCAACCCTGTGCTCTCTCAAATAAATAAATCTTAAAAAAAAAAACCAGAGAATATCAGGGTAGGAGGGATCTAATTAATTATGGCTTATCCATTTAAATCATACTGAGAGAAATGTAAGGAAAAGGTTTTCCTAAATGAAGTGAATCTTAGGCAGACATTTTATCTAACCATCTTGGCAGTAACTTAAAACTATAAATCTTTTAAAATTAGGTTTAAAATGTATCCTTATTGGTCAATCAATAGGCAACAAGTTATTTTTCTTAGTTTAGGAAATACAATCACACATTCTAAAGCTTTTCTTGACCATAAATTGGTTGTTTAAAGCAAGTTCAGGCTCTAGTATTATACTGCCTGGATATTAATCATTCTGCCACTTAGCAAACTAACTTTGGGGAAATTGCTTAATCTCTCTGTGCCTCTCCATCTATAAAATGTAGATAAGATCTACTTTCATGGGATTATTTTAAAGATTAAATAATACAGTCCATGTAAATGCTTTAGCATAGTATCTGGCACACAGTGCTAAAAAATGTTAGTTCTTGGGGTGCCCAGGTGGCTCAGTTGTTAAGTGTCTGCCTTCGGCTTAGGTCATGATCTCAGGGTCCTGGGATTGAGCCCCACATTGGGCTCTCTGCTCAGTGGGAAACCTGCTTCACTTCTCCCTCTCCCACTCCCCCTGCTTGTGTTCCCTCTTTCGCTGTCTCTCTCCCTCTCTGTCAAATAAATAAATAAAATAAAATAAAAACTGTTAGTTCTTCCTCTGGGCATTAAAATATAATGCTGTTATCATTAAGTTATTAAGTCATTCTATTTTTTTAAAGTGTTGCATCCTCTTATAATCCCACATTCTCCATATCATAAATGTATTCAAATAGATTCACCAAAATAAATTCTCACCTTCGT
The DNA here is from genome assembly GCF_009762305.2 of Zalophus californianus. Lineage (NCBI taxonomy): Eukaryota > Metazoa > Chordata > Mammalia > Carnivora > Otariidae > Zalophus > Zalophus californianus. The sequence goes on along the minus strand of NC_045598.1, from coordinate 41,741,841 downwards.
TTTGTTCAAATTCATCCAATACCTTGTCCAGGTTGTAAGCTTCTGCTTGGAAGTAATTCTCCATCGGTGAAGAAACACCACTCAAGAGACTTGTTTAAACCTAGAAAGTAGATCAAATTTGTATTACACTTTCAATTACTAAAATTTAATTTATAGAGGTTACAACTGATAACAGAAATACAAATGATCATGAGACTACTATAAATAATTATACACTAAAAAACTGGAAAACCTAAAGGAAATTAATAAATTCCTAGACAAATACAACCTACCAAGAGTGAATCACAAAGAAATAGAAAATCTGAACAGACCAATTACTAATAAGAATATTGAATCAGTAATTAAAAACCACCCAACAAAAGAAAAGTCTAGGACCAGTTGGCTTCACTAATGAATTCTATCAAACATTAAAAAAAGAACTGGGGCGCCTGTGTGGCTCAGTTGATTAAGCGTCTGCCTTCAGCTCTGGTCATGATCCCAGTTACCGCATCAGGCTCCCTGCTCAGCAGGAAGTCTGCTTCTCCCTCTCCCTCTGACCCTATCCCCTGGCTCATGCTCTTGCTCACTTTCTCTCTCTCAAATGAATAAATAAAAAATCTTAAGGAAAAAAAAGAATGAGTAGCAATGCTTCTTAAACTCTTCCAAACAATAAAAGAGGGGGGAACACTTCTGAACTCATTTTACAAAGCCAGCATTACCCTGATACCAAAACCAAGTAAGGACACTACAAGAAAGGAAAATTACAGACCAATATTCCTGATGAGTATAGATACAAAAATCCAAAACCTAAATATCAGCAAACTTGATTCAGTAATACATTAAAAAGATCATATACCATGATCAAATGGGATTTACTCTAGGGATGGCAAGGATGGTTCAACATCTGTAAATCAATGTAGTACCATATTAACAAAATGAAGGATAAATCATATGATCATCTCAATAGTGCAGAAAAAGCATTTAACAAAATTCAATACACATTTATGATAAAAGAAAAATCCTCAACTAAGTGGGTAGAGAACACACCTCAACATAATAAAGGCCATCTATGACAAGCCCACAGCTAACATCATACTCAGCAGTGAAAACCTAAAAGCTTTTCCTCTAAGATCAAGAACAAGACTAAGATACTCACTTTCACCACTTATATTCAACATAATACTGGAATTCCTAGCAAAAGCAATTAGGAAGAAAAAGAAAAGGCATCTGAATCAGAAAAGAAGAACTATCTGCACTTGCAGGTTGACATGATATTATATACAGAACACCCTAAAGACTCCACACACACACACACACACACACACACACACACACACACACAAACCTGTTAGAATAAATGAATTCAATAACATTGCAAGATTAAGTCAACACACAAAGGGTGCTTGGCTGAGTCAGTAGAGCATGCAGCTCCTGTTCTCTGGTTTGTGAGTTAAGCCCCAAGTATGGCAAAGGGTTTTAAATTTTTTAATTAAAATTAAGTAATTAAGTTTAATTAATTAAGATTTAAATTTAAAAAAATTTTTAAAAAGTGAACACACAAAAATCAGTTGGGTTTCTATACACTAGCACCAAATTATCAGAAAGAGAATTTAAGCAAACATCATTTACGATTGCATCAAAAAGAATAAAATTCCTAGGAATAAACTTAACCAAAGAGGTGAAAGATCTGTACTCTGAAGACATTGAGGAAATAATTGGAAAACACAGAGAGATATAAAGATAGTCTGGGTTCATGGATTAGAATAATCAATATTGTTAAAATGTTCATACTACTCAATCTACAGATTCAATGCAATCCCTATCAAAATTCCAATGGCATTTTTCATAAAAATTTTTAAAAATCCAATAATTTGTATGGATCCACAAAAGATCCTGAATAGCCAAAGCAGTCTTGAGAAAGAATAAAGCTGGAACCGTCACAATTCTTGATTTCAAACCATATTACAAAGCTATAGTAATCAAAACAGTATGGTATTGGCATAAAAACAGACCCACCAATTAGTGGAACAGAAAAGAGATCCCAGAAATAAAACCACACACATATGGTCAATTAATTTATGACAAAGGAGCCAACAATATATAAGAAAGGATAATTTCTTCAATAAGTGGTGTTGGGGAAGCTGGACAGCCACATGCAAAAGAATGAAACCATACACCTATCTTATACCATACAAAAAGATCAGCTTAACACAAAGGTCAACTTTATTCAACATGGATTAAGGACTTGAACATAAGACCTGAAACCATAAGGCAGTAATTAGCTCTTTGACATTGGTCTTAGAGAGGAGTTTTTGTATTTGACTCCAAAAGCAAAGGCAAGAAAAGCAAAAATAAACAGGCGGAACTACACCAAAATAAAAAGCTTCTGCACAGCTGAGGAAACCATCAACAAAATGAAAAGCAACCTACTGAATGGGAGAAAATATTTGCAAATCATATATCCAATAAGGGTTAATATCCAAAATACATTCAGAACTCATACAACTTGGCTGCAAAAAAACCCCAAACAATCCAATTAAAAAACACACAGACAGCCAAAAGACACATGAAAAGATGCTCAACATGACTGATCACCAGAGAAATGCAAATGAAAACCACAATCAAACACACCAGTTAGAATGGCTATTATAAAAAAGATAAGAAGAAATAACAAGTGTTGGCGAGGACGTAGAGAAAAAGGGACCCTTGTACCCTGTTGGTGGGAATGCAAACTGTATGAAAAAAGAGTATGGAGGTTCCTCAAAAAATTAAATATAGAACTACCATATGATTCAGCAATTCCTCTGCTAGGTATTTATTTAAAAAAATGAAAATACAGGGGCACCTGGGTGGCTCAGTCATTAAGTGGCTGCCTTTGGCTCAGGTCACGATCCCAGGGTCCTGGGATCGAGCCCCACATTGGGCTCCCTGCTCAGAGGGAAGCCTGCTTCTCCCTCTCCCATTCCCCCTGCTTGTGTTCCTTCTCTCGCTGTGTTTCTCTTTGTCAATAAATAAAATCTGTAAAAAAAAGAAATGAAAATACACATACCACAACTATGTGTGAAGTGACTGATATTAACTAAACTTATTGTGATAATTATTACCAATATATACATAAATCATTATGTTGTACACCTTAAACTAATACAACATTGTCAATTATATCTCAATAAACTGGAAAAAAGTGAAAAATATAGATTTATGCATAAAAAATATTTATATAATTTATAAATCTTAAATATATAAGAATAAAATCTCTTATAAATCTATTCAGACCATGGTACACTATAAAAATTTATCATCCCACTAGAGGTATTCTAAGATCTTTAAGCTAATAAAGTCTAGAAACCTATAAGCTGACAATAATCAAAATATAATTACAGAAGACAAACTTGATGCATTTGAATAGGATGTTTCAAAAGATAAAGTCCAAAGAAAGAAAAAAAAAAGATAAAGTCCAGATGTCGAGAGAGAAATCATTTCTTTGAGATAAAACTACATTTCTATTTGAAAAGAAAGCTTTTATTTTTTTTTAAAGATTTTATTTATTTATTTGACAGAGAGTGAGAGAGCACAAGCAGGGGAAGCAGCAGACAAAGGGATAGGGAGAAGCAGGCTCCCCGCTGAACAGAGAGCCGCACGCGGGGCTTGATCCCAGAACTGTGGGATCATGACCTGAGCTGAAGGCAGCCGCTTAACCAACTGAGCCACCCAGGTGCCCTGAAGAGAAAGCTTTTAAAGAATTGTTCCCAAATGGAACAAGAAAGTTCAAGCAAGCATGGGGATACAGGATATCAGTTCCAAAATGTTAATGATGATTCTGATTTGGTTATTCTTTTTAATAGATTCTTTTTGAAATAATCTCCACACCCGACATTGTGCTTGAACTCAAGACCCAGAGATCAAGTCGAACGCTCTACTGACTGAGCCAGGCAAACACCCCTTGGTTTTTCTTTTTTTCTTTTTTTTAATTTTTTTAAGGTTTTATTTATTTATTTGACATAGTGAGAGAGAGCACAAGCAGGAAGAGCAGCAGAGGGAGAAGCAGGCTCCCTGCTGAGCAAGGAGCCCGATGCGGGACTCGATCCCAGGACCCTGGGATCATGACCTGAGCCGAAGGCAGACGCTTAACCAACTGAGCCACCCAGGCGTCCCACCCCTTGGTTTTTCTTTTTAAACCTCTTTTTTTCAAGTACCATTTCTAAGTCTTTCTTGGTGTTAATTCATCTAAAAGCATTCTGTGGGCACATATACTAGGTGTGTCACCCACTTAACAGAATGCCAAGAGCACATAGTTGTTCAATAAATACTATCCCATTTTCCCCCCTCTATTATAATGATCCCCATATTTATTTATCTCCTTAATTTCTCAAAATGTTCTTCCCAAACTGAAAATTGTTTGGCTTCTTACTGGCATATAGGGAGGCAGATCGAGGGGAGATAATATCACAATTCCCCTAAAATGTCTGAGTAAGGAAAACATAAGAAGAGGGAAAATAAAAAATGCAATATCCTATTACAAAATTTAAGGTAAATATAAAATGTGGTGAGTTTTCTTTGACTTATAGTGTTTCTCCTCTGAGATACATAAAAGTGTGAATATTATTTCTTTCATTTTACCAATTTAAAAAGAAAAGCTCAGGAGATTTAATGGATTTATTCAAGTATTTCCTCATGATTATTCATTCAATCAACTTTTATTTATTGATTGGCTCCTGTTAAATAATTTAAGTTTAGGTAGACAAATAGGCTGCATAATAATCCCTTAAAAGTTTTTCTTAAATCTATCTTTTGTGTGTCACGATTTATAGTTCAAAATCATGTTCGTATACATGCCATCTTATTTAGATAAAAACTGCATATTTAAACTTTCTAATGCTAAGAGCATGAACGAAATTTCTCACAACATACAATCTAGCACATTTAATATACACCTACAATACTCAGCATTTCGTAGTCATTATATATAAAATATTAATAAATAATTGGATCCAACATATTTATTGTGCATCTACTGTATGCAGGGTATTATAATCAGTTGAATTCTCAGACATCATCCTTAACATCAGAGGCTTATAACTTAATTAATGGTAAACAATGCTAAATAAGAAAAGTAACATAATAAATGATTTTAATAACAACACAGTACAAGAGACACAAAGTACTACTTGATTAATTTGTCGGTTGAAATTAACAGATAAGTGCTACAGAGTAAGTACTATAAAAGTTCAAGAAATGGGCAGGATCACCATCTGGATGGTCAAGGAAGGCTTTATTTATGGATTTGAGCTGGGTCCAGAAGGATGGAAAAATTTTAACAGATATTCCAGATGGCAAGATATAGAAGTGAAATTTCAAACAGGGAGAGACATACAAGGAGTTATCTAGGGTGGGCAATTATTGAGGGATCAGTGAAACTGGATCAAGAATTTATATAGTTAACATCAGGACACAGATGGAAAGGTAGATAGGCATCATATTATGCAAGCCTTGGAATGCCAGTCTGAGAAAGGTATTGTATTACTTTAAGCAATGGGAAGCCCGATAGCACATTCACATAAATTTTATTGCAGTATATTGTTATAATTGTTCATTTTATTATTAGTTACTGGTGTTAATCTCTTACTTTATCTAAATTACAAATTAAACTTTATCATAGGTATGCATGTATAGGAAAAAAACAGTATATTTAGGTTTTGGTACTATCAGTAATTTTAGGTACCACTGGGGGTCTTGGAACATATTCCCCATAGATAAGCAGGGACTGTTGTATAAACAGCTGGTCAAGAAGCTGTACTGAACTCCGATGATAATTAATGATTCAGGCCAGCATCAAAAATGAATGCTAAAGCCTTTAGATAAACGGCTATTGGGGAAGAAAATATGCACAGTGTCTCAAAGTACTAGTCCACAGATAATCACAAAGGAGAAAATACATGTTTATTGTAAAAAGTAAAAAATCACTACCTAAACCAAATGATCAAACTTAGCATCACCAATTGTTTAACAATAGTTAAATATAGTTTAACATGTTAAAAAGTTTAACATGATGCATCTCTTGATGTGATGCAATGAGAAGTTTAAGACATACCAACACAGTATTCATGCCAAAAATGTTTAACCTTAATTGAATCCTGAAGAAACAATTTGACAAATCTAGAATGTAAGGCATTCCATTAAGACAACTGTTCTGAACTCTCCAAAAATTCAGTGTTAAAAAAACCATCATTCCAGGGATGCCTGGGTGGCTCAGCTGGTTAAGCATCTGCCTTTGGCTCAGGTCATGATCCCAGGGTCCTGGGATCAAGTTCCGCATCAGGCTCCTGGCTCAGTCGGGAGCCTGCTTCTCCCTCTGCCTGCTCTGCCTGTTCTGCCTGCAGCTCTCCCTGCTTCTGCTCTCTTTCTCTGACAAATAAATAAATAAAATCTTGAAAACAAACAAAAAAAACCCCATCACTCTAAATTAAAAGAGACTAAAGAGATTAAATAACCAAATGCCATGCACGAACACTGATGGGGTTCTAGATCAAGAAAACACACATATATACGTACATAGCAAAAAATCACATTTAGAGGACAATCCAAGAAATCTGGACTATATATTGGGTGATACAATAAATTAATAATCTTTTTCTTAGATGTGATAATGGTATTTTATTTTGTAGGAGAATGTCCTTACTCTTCAGAAATGTCTGCTCACTATTTAGGGAAGAAGTATTGTATTATCTGTATTTTTTTTTTTTAAGATTTTATTTATTTGACAGAGAAAGACAGCAAGAGAGGGAACACAAGCAGGGGGAGTGGGAGAGGGAGAAGCAGGCTTCCTGCTGAGCAGGAGCCAGATGCGGGGCTCGATTCCAGGACCCTGGGACCATGACCTGAGCCGAAGGCAGACGCTTAACAACTGAGCCACCCAGGTACCCCATGTATTATCTGTATTTAACTTTCAAATGATTCAGAAAAAGAAAAGTATATGAACGGGTGTATGAGTGTGGGGGAGGAGAGGGAAAAGAGAAAGGAGGGAGAGAGGAAGAGAGGTGTTCAAAAAAGAAGCAAAATGGTAAAAACTGATGAATCTAGGTAAAGGATATATGGGTCTTTATTGTATTATTTTTCAATTTTTCTATAGGCTTAAAATTTTTCAAAAGAAAAACAATACTGAGCTGGTGGTAGGAAGCATTCCTTTTCACTCTGAATATAGAAATTGTAGAAAAAATAGATTATTTTAAAATAGTTTATACAGTCAAATTCAAAAGCAAGAAAGGGAAATATACATAAAACAAGAAGCAAGCAAGCCACAGCAATGAGTGAAAACTCAAGGATGTCAGTCCACAGGGGTTACAAAACTAGACAGCAACAGGCCTAGGATTCAGAAGCTAGCAGGGAGGATGGGAATTACTGGCTGCAAACTTAACAGAAGCTTCTGCAGTGGAAGGGGCCATACTGGGCTCTCTGAATAAAGCCAGGAGCTGGGGAAAAAACTATCCTAAGTGGCTCCAAGACTCAGTAATGGAACAGGATGGAACAGAATGCCAATAAAATCAACTTTCAGAAATTAGAATTCCTACCCTGCCCCTCACTCATGATTGGGAATGATATTAAGTCTTTCTATTCCTGACTATAACATGGTTTATCTCTACGCTTACTCAGCTCTTCCTGTGACTTGTAATGTTTTTAATTTTAAAAAGTCATTAAATATGAGAAAGTAGGGAGACGGGGTGCACGTGACTATAAAGAAAAAATATAAGGGAGATCTCTGCGGTGATAGAATTGTGCTATAGCTTCAACTGCGGGCACCTGGGTGGCTCAGTCGTTAAGCTTCAACTGCAATGGTGGTTACACAAATCTACATGTGACAAATGGGAGAGATACACATTCATGAATATGCTCACAGCAGCTTTATTTATAACAGCCAAAAGGTGCTAACAACTAAATATCTATCAACTGATGAATGGATAAATAAAATGTCAATTTCCTGGTTTTTATGTTTTCTAAGTTATGTAAGATGTAACCAATGAGAAAAACTGGGTAAATGAAGGGTACACAGGAACTCTTTATACTACTTTTACAACTTCCTGGGGGTCTATAATTACTACAAAATAGAAAGTTAAAAAGAATAATAAAAGGGAAAAAGTTATGAAAAATTCAGTAGACATGGGAGCAGGATGAAGACAGCATCTGTGTAAGGGGGAGTCAGAGCCCAAGTGTGGTAAAATAGATGTCCTTGTGTTAGTGGCCCAACATAAGGCATCAAAGACCCAGCAGGGTGAGGAAGCCATCTGTGCAGGACAGTGCAGCATGGAGAGTCAGAGCCCAAGAGAGGTGAGGAATGCATCCACATGAAGGGGATGGTCTGGCTTGGGGATGAGAAGAGTCCATATGCAGGAGGGGTGAGGAGGAGATGTAAGAGTGCAGTCCAGAGTGGCAGGTCAGAGCCTGAGCAGGATAAGAAGGGCCAGGGGAAGGAGAAGGTGATAGGAGATTGGTTACATGCAGAGATAGATCAAATAAGTGACTACATGAAGGGCAACAGGAGCAAGGTTTCTCACTGTTAGAGAAGAGAGTTAAATGAACAAAAGGTGAAAACTAGAAAGAACCCCACAGTGTTGGTTTGGAATCTGAGATATCAGTATGAACTCATAGACTTCAAGAAACACGGACACTTATAGCAACAGATACAGATGTAAATGTGTGTGTGTCCACGCACAATAGATATAGAGGTAAATGTGTGTGTGTCTGTGCACAACAGATATAGATGTAAATGTGTGTGTCTGCACACACACACAGGTATATTTTCTAGCTCTGTGCACAGGATCTTGGAGCAGCAAAACTCCATCTCTACTTCAAGTAGCAATGAGCATATCCATCGCACCAGATTTGGTTTCTAAGTATTGTTACCCACTGAAAGGAAGCAGGACTCCACAGAGAAATGGCCGATTCCACAGCTGGAGTAGAAAAAATACAAGAGCTTTGATGAGGATGTAGGGAAATATGAGTTGTCACACATTACTAGAAGGAAAGTAAAATGATGTTGCAACTTTGGGAAACAGTTTGGCAGTTCCTCAAAAAGTTAAACAGTGTTACCTTATGGCATAGCTCTTCTACTCCTAGGTTTATACCCAAGAGAAATGAAAACATATTCACACAAAAACTCATCCCCAAATGCTCAAAGCAACATCATTCACAACAGCCAAAAGGTGGAAAAACCAAAATATATGTCAACTGATAAATGAATGAATAAAGTGTGGGATGGTATATCAACAAAGTGGAATATTATAGGGCAATAAAAATAGATGTCGTACTGCTGTATACTACAACATGAATAAATTTTGGAAATACTAAGGTAAAGAAGCACACACAAAAAGCTATATATGATTCCATTTGTATGGACTAACCAGAATAGGCAAATCCATAGAAATAGAAAATTAATTCATGATTGTCAGGTGCTGGGGGGAACTGGGAGGGAAACAGGAAGTGACTATTAATGGATATAAGATTTCTTTTGGGGGTGATAAAAATGTTCTGGAACTACACAGTGGTGATGACTGCACAGCTCCGTAAATATATAAAAACCATTGGACTCTACACACTTTAAAAGAATGAATTTTATGGTATGTGAATTACATTCCAATTAAAAAAGAAAAAGAACAATCCTGAGTATCTTGTGCACTGGAAAGCAAGTATATATGCTCCAAGAATGATGGAGACATGTCAAAAGGACAAAGAAACCAGCCTGAAGGAGTTCCCACAGGCTAAATAAGAAAATCAAAATAAATAAAGATAGCAATGGATTATAGCCCACTGAATAAAAAAGAGAACAATGAGTCTTTGCAATATGAATGAATGAGTCCCAAGTATGATGGGGAAGGGATATTTACATAGCTTCAAAGTTCCTCTCCATAAAAATACTAATTACCAAAGCAAAAAAAGAGTAACTTGAGCAGCAAAGCCTGGCAGACACCAGCTTACACAAGTATCAAAGTGAGCATCATCAGTAATGTGACAAATGGAAATCTGTGCTCTTTGATAGGCTGCAATGAAAAGGACACAGCAATGTCAATATCGGGAGAGGTGAGGTAGGGGGTGGGGGCAGTCAGGGGGTTATGGGAACAACCTTTAATTTCTGCTCCATTTTGCTATGAACCTGAAACTGCTCTAAAAAAATAAAATATATTAATTAAAAACAAAAATAGCACCACTTCTGTGATATTCCCGCAAAAATGCATAACCTGAATCTAGTCAATAGGAAACATCAGACAAACCAAAACTGAGGAACATTCTACAAAATAACTGGTCTGCAATCTTCAAAAGTGTCAAGGTCAAAAGAGTCAAAGACTGCAGAACTGTTCCAAATGGAAGGAGACTACAGAAACATGACAACTAAATGCAACACGTGATTCTAAACTAGATCCTCTTAATATAGAGGACATTATTTGTACATCTGGCAAAACTTGAATAAGATCTGAGAATTAGATGGTAGTAATGAATCAAAATTAATTTCCTGATTTTGATGAATGTATTGTAGTTATGTAGGAGAATGTCCTTGTTTGCCAGAAACAGTTTCAAAGGGGATGGGGCATGCAGCAGCTAGCAACTTATTCTCAGATGGTTCAGAGAAAAAAAGTTCTTTGTACTTGTGACTTTTCTATAAGCTTGAGATAGTTTAAATTTTTTTATTTTTTTATTTTTTATATTTTTATTTATTTATTTATTTGACAGAGAGAGACACAGCGAGAGCAGGAACACAAGCAGGGGGAGTGGGAGAGGGAGAAGCAGGCTTCCCGCGGAGCAAGGAACCCGATGCGGGACTTGATCCCAGGACCCCGGGATCATGACCTGAGCTGAAGGCAGACGCTCAATGACTGAGCCACCCAAGCGCCCCTAAATTTTTTTAAATGCACCAAAAATGTCTATCATATTTTAAATTTCCAGAGCACTTTCTTTTTCTAATGATTTTTACAGCATCTCATTTCATGAATATAATTTCTTCTCTTACCTGTTTGATGCAATTAGTAATTACCTATTGTTTTTTGGGTTTTTTTCTCAAACTTTCTTCTATTTCCAGTATTATTTCCTTCAAGTTCCTCTTTTGTACTTTTGCTCTCTTTCTCATTGGACACTATCCCCAAATGCCTATTTATTGAATAAATGGAACTACTAAAAGCCAACTGCAAGATCTGCATACTTGGCTTCTCAACCAGGAGGCTCCCACTGCATGTTGATCAGGTGGGAACACAGCTATCTCACTGGGAGACCTCTAAATGCCAGTATAGATAAGTCTTTTCTTTAGACTCCGAGGAGGACTCATGTAATCTTCTATAAGGGAGGAAAAAGATATAATACCAGGCAATTACCTTCTGAAAGAAAAGTAGAGGGAGTGAGGGGGAAGGGTCTCACTTTTCAATATAAAGGATTTTCCTTAATCCCTCAGCTTTCCTATGGTGCCTCATCCCTGATCTGTTATGTTTAGGGCCCCCAAGTCGAGCATCTTCAGTTTCATCTTCCAAAGAATAACCTGTGGTCTCCTGAGGACTTGGGAGGGGGGCAGTCTTCTCACCACATAAGCTGGGTCTCCCAGAGGATTTAAATCCTATATCAGGATTCATTTTTAAATTAATTAATTTTAAGTAGGCTCCACACCTAATGTGGGGCTTGAACTCACGACCCTGAGATCAAGAGTCATATGCTCCACCAACTGAGCCAGCCAGGTGCCCCTTATGTCAGGATTCTTTATTTGTCTTCTTATAAAAGCATCCAACTCTTACTCAAAATAGAAGTCACTAAATATTATACCTCTATATCTCAAAAAAGACATAATTACTTAATTTAGTACAGCTCCTTCCTGAGGACCTCTTCATTTGTTGTTGGGCTTCTAGACCTCTTCTTTTTTATTCTATTGACTAGAGTCCTTTTGGACACTCTCTTGAATCTCAGTCTTAGGGGGTCCCACTTTTAAAGCACTGATTTGATTGCTCCTTTTATGTTTTCTTCACTGGTACATCCTCTTTATGCTATCTACTAATTACAATGAACAGTGTATATTCATGTACCAAACATTACTGAGCATCTGTGTTCCAGGCACTGTCCCAGTCATTAGATTACAATGACAAATAAGACAATGTCCCTGACCTAACAGTGCCTAATGTCTCATAGGGGAGACGGATGAGTAAACTTAAAAATATAAAACACTGTGTCAAAAAAAAAAAAAAAAACACTGTGTCAACTGATATATGCACTGAGTGCTAGGAAGCCAAGGAAGAGGTGAAGCTAAATCAGACTGAGGCGGGGGTGTATTTCTGGGCTACTACGACAAATATTCTAATAACTGATTACCCCTTATTATTTACTATTTATTATTGTTGATAGTTTTTGCAGTGGGTTGAGAACTTCCTAAAGAGGTAATTAATGCCTGAAGAATAAGATTTCACCCAGTAAAGGCAGAAAAGGGCACTCCCTTCACACACCCTCACATGAGGTAGCTAGGGTACAAGAAATACTCTTCCAGCTGCAGGCCCAAGTTTTGATGGGGAAGGCACTGCTGAGTGCCACTCCACTCCACCCTCAACTAAAGAGAAAAAGAACTCAGTCTCCTATCACACACTGTCAGGTCCATCCCTCTATCCTCAAAGCTTACATGAAAAAATCAAAGAACTCAACCAGAGTATGCAACATGCCATTAGTGAATGGCATAATCAGTTTCTGAAACTAATCTCACCCACATACCCTCTACCCCCACCACCATTTTCTACCCCTTCAGTAATTGTAAACCCTGAAAGAAATCACATGATTCCTAGTCAGGAAAAAAAAAATCAATGATTCCTGCTCTACAAGAATTAGTAAAATACTTCCAATTTTCTGCTGGAAATTATAGCTCTTCACAATTAGTCTAAAAATACAAAGTAAAAAAATTTAATTAAATCTATATTTCTGATTCCCTGCCCCAAATTAGCTTTAATTGTTTAACTCTTGCATGATGATTAAGAAATAGAAATAAGATTAATTGGATTTTTCTTCTCTTAACAATATTGCTCTCAAATCCATGTTCTTTTTCATGCTGAAATTACCTTTCTATCCTCAAAGTGGAAGATGACTCCAAAAGGAAAAAGCCAAGCACTGGCAGGAGAAATTAGAATTTTTGACATAATTCAACAGTAATTTAAAAATACCCTTTGCTCTGGATTTAAGTCTTTTTTTAAAACCACACTCCTGATTTAACAAGAGACAATGTTAAAAATGAAGCCAGCAGCATATACACATGAAATGTTCTATAGATTTAGTTGTTTTCTTTTTTTTTTTAGTTGTTTTCTTAAATTCAATCTCTAATAGAAACAGAACACTGGTTTTCTTACCTTTTTCCCCTTACACACGTGATAAGGAACAGACTTCCCTGTGCTTACTCATGATGCCTGCCGCACCACCAGCCAGTCCTGCTGATTCAGTATGCTCTGTTTGATCCTAAAGAAAAAAAAAACACATTGCTCATTACATTTGCTAAAGCAGTAAGTCCTAATTTTCTTCATATAAACCTAACATAGCCAAACAAATGAGAGCTATGGGCTTAAGTAATAAATTACAATTACATCTTCAGAATCAAAGACCTGGCCAGCATGGAATGTAGCAGACACATTTTATTGTGTAAGAAGACCAAAAGTTAAACATTTCAATAACAGTTAAGAATTTTTTAACATTTCTTATTTTCTTTTTCTTTTTTTTAAGATTTTATTTACTTATTCAACAGAAAGAGTGAGAGAGTACAAGCAGGGGGAGCAGTAGAGGGAGAAACCGACTTCCCGCTGAGCAGGAAGCCTGACATGGGGCTCGATCCCAGAACCCTGGGATCATGACCAGAGCTGAAGGCAGATGCTTAACCATCTGAGCCACCCAAGCGCCCCTAACATTTCTTATTTTCAATGGAAAATACAAAGTGAAACATCAAAGGCAGGCACTTTCTACCCAATGGTTTTAACTATGTTAATTCATAAAAATACCACTTATTTTGTATTACAATAGGCCCTCCAAGAATCCAAAGCTAGTAAAACTGCTACTTCACTAGAATGTGGGATTTTTTTTTTTCTGTCCATACAGAATCCTTAAACTGAGATTCAGAGGCTTCCCATTGAGATTTTTATTGCCAAACAACCGTTTTTCCTCCAAATGGAATCTTTTATGATTCCAGTCCTCTTCCACTGTTTAGAAGCAATGGATCTATTAGCCCAATATTAACCTTTACTGTCAGGGGTATGCAAAAAACAAAGCGGCCAAAGCTTCCTCAAATGTTATTTCCTTCTTCTGAATATATGACAATATCCATGAAGTTACAGTAGTCCAATTTAAATACCTCTGAAGCTGCTCAGAGATAACTTGAAACTCTTTAAGAGCCTAATTTAGCCTTGAACAAGATTAGTAATTGTAATCAGAATAAATTAAGAATCTCACATTATCTTAGTGTCTGTGTGGCTCGGTTGGTTGGGCAACTGCCTTCGGCTCAGGTCATGATCCTGGAGTCCCGGGATCGAGTCCCACATCGGGCTCCCTGCTCAGCGGGGAGTCTGCCTCTCCCTCTGACCCTCCCCCTTCTCATGTGCACTCTCTCATTCTCTCTCTCAAATAAACAAATCTTAAAAAAAAAAAAAATCTCACATTATCCATATAAAATACCTAACGTATAATCATAGCATTTTCAGAACAGGAAAGTATCTTAGAGATGATCTAATGAACATCACTTAATTTTTTTTTAATTTTTTATTGTTATGTTAATCACCATATATTACATAATTTGTTTTGGTGTAGTGTTCCATGATTCATTGTTTGTTCATAACACCCAGTGCTCCATGCAGAATGTGCCCTCTTTAATACCCATCACCAGGCTAACCCATCCCCCTACCCTCCTCCCCTCTAGAAACCTCAGTTTGTTTTTCAGAGTCCATCATCTCTCCTGGTTCGTCTCCCCCTCTGACTTACTCCCCTTCATTCTTCCTCTCCTGCTATCTTCTTCTGTTTCTTTTTTCTTAAAATATGTTGCGTTATTTGTTTCAGATCTGTGATTCAACAGTCTTACACAAGTCACAGCCCTCACCGTAGCACATATCTTCCCCAATGTCTATCACCCAGCCACCCCCTCCCTCCCACCCCCGACCACTCCAGCAACCCTCAGTTTGTTCCTGAGATTAAGAATTCCTCATATCAGTGAGGTCATATGATACATGTCTTTCTCTGACTGACTTATTTCACTCAGCATAACACCCTCCAGTTCCATCCACGTCGTTGCAAATGGCAAGATCTCATTCCTTTTGATGGCTGCATAATATGCCATTGTGTATATATACCACATCTTCTTTATCCATTCATCTGTCGATGGACATCTTGGCTCTTTCCACAGTTTGGCTATCGTGGACATTGCTGCTATAAACATTGGGGTGCACGTACCCCTTCGGGGCCCTACATTTGTATCTTTGGGGTAAATACCCAGTAGTGCAATTGCTGGATCGAATGGTAGCTCTAATTTCAACTGTTTGAGGAACCTCCATACTGTTTTCCAGAGGGGTTGCACCAGCTTGCATTCCCACCAACAGTGTAGGAGGGTTCCCCTTTCTCCACATCCCTGCCAACATCTGTCGTTCCCTGACTTGTTAATTTTAGCCATTCTGACGGGTGTGAGGTGGTATGACGTGAAAATGATGTACTTACTAAAAAATTAGAGAATAAGGGAAAAGCTAAAATTCAAGTTCCCAGAGACCAATAAAAAATATGGAATGGGGGCACCTGGGTGGCTCAGTCGTTAAGTGTCTGCCTTCGGCTCAGGTCATGATCCCAGGATGCCGGGATCGAGCCCCGCATCGGGCTCCCTGCTCGGCGGGAAGCCCGCTTTCTCCCTCTCCCTCTCCCTCTCCCCCTGCTTATGTTCTCTCTTGCACTGTGTCTCTCTCTGTCAAATAAATAAATAAAATCTTAAAAAAAATATGGAACGAAAATCACTGGTGAAAGATTTTCCTATCTTGAGAACTTGAAAAAAATATGTATTTGTTACATTTTCTAAATGAGAGGTGCTGCTGATACTAAGAAACGGGCTTACATCTATCAAATAAGGAATTAATCATATCAGAAATAGGAAATGGCTATATGAGGTAGAAGTACCAAGATCAAAATGAATAAGGCAAAAGTAAGGTCCTCACCTCCAATTAAACTATTTAACTGAAGTTTTTTTTTAACAAATAAAATTAATTCTATAGATTCAAAGTCAAATCCTGTATGTCTGTATCTATTTTGATCTATGAGGCAAGTCCAATAATATTATGTAACTGTCTCAAACATCACAGGTTTTTCTTCTGGAATTTTATCCCTCTGACCTTTAGCCTCAGCTGGCAAAGCCTTAAGTCTGATTAAATCCAACTGCCTACCTAACTCCATACGTTCCCCCAAGAAGCTTAAATGTGTCTAGAGGAAAATCACACAAGGAGACTGCTCTCAACTTTACATTTGTGACTTCACACTACATTTCCCTTAGTCAATCTACTTTCAACACTGTACCTCATTGCTAACTTTTGATATGCCTGGAATTCCTTAACTCAAAGCTTTCATAATTCAATTCTTCCAAAAAATAAACCTTTAAGTTTCCTGCAGGACAAAGAATAATGTTACTTGGCTACATAAACTAGGCTAGAATACCAGCATATCTAACCACTCCTTGTACAGACTTCCAACCAATTTCTTTTTCAGCACTAAATCTCACCTAAGCCTTTGGAGATTCCTAGAGCCTCCACAAGTTTCTCTAAGGTTCTGTGGGGGTATAGACTTGCTTCTCATCACATCTCCCTCCACAATTTATTACTTCTTTAGTTCTAAGACTTATTATTTTACTTTTTCCATTCATTGAAACCTCCCATCCAATGTTGTTTCCTTTTCTGTTGTTTCTTCCCATCATTCAGTGGAGTTTTAGGGAAGAAAGAAAATAAGTGTGTGGGGGAGGGGGATCAATCCAACCTTATTTAGCCACAAGTCTCCATTCTTATTTTTGAGAACACATAATGGAATATAATGATATTATTTATTTTTTAAAAATATTTTATTTATTTATTTGTTGGGGGGGGGGCACAAGCAGACAGAACAGCAGGCAGAGGGAGAAGCAGGCTCCCTGCTGAGGAAGGAGCCTGATGAGGGACTCAATCTCAGGACCCTGGGATCATGACATGAGCTTAAGGCAGATGCTTAACAGACTGAGCCACCCAGGCGTCCCAATATGGTATTCTTTCTTAAAAGTAGACTTAAAAGTTGCCAATGCCCTAACAAAGAGAGAAATAGTCTAGAAAAACAAAGGGAAAGACAAATAGACAAGCAACAAGTAGTGCCTCCCTCACCTCAATGTAAAAACATGCTTTCCAGTTAATAAGAGACAGTAATCTAGTACTTTTTGCCCAGAATGAGAACTTTACGGTAGAGCCTTTTCATCGCCTTTTGGCATTATGGAATTGCTTTTTGGAAGGAACAAAAGAAATTTAGTAACAGGATAGATATACAACATAAAATACAGTATAAAATGTTTTTTTTTCTAGATTTTATTTATTTGACAGAGAGAGACAGTGAGAGAGGGAACACAAGCAGGGGGAGTGGAAGAGGGAGAAGCAGGCTTCCTGCTGAGCAGGGAGCCTGATGCGGGGCTTGATCCCAGGAACCTGGGATCATGACTTGAGCCAAAGGCAGACACTTAACGACTGAGCCACCCAGGCACCCCTAAAATGTTTTAAATATAGTTCAAGATACAAGGAAAAAATTTTTCACAGAATGCCTTCAAGATTCTGCTCAATGTCACCTCCTAATGTGAAATTAATAATCACTTAGTTCTCTAAGCTCTCATAATACATTTATATCTACAACACATTTCACATTACATGGTAATTTCTCCCTTTACAATCTGTTGCACTCCACTAAACGATAAGCCACTCAAGGCAGGAAACCCTTTGTTCATCCTTTTATTCCAAGACCCCAACAGTGCTTATCACATATAGAGGTATTCAAAATATCCAGGATGATTTAATTAAGTATAGCATATAACACATCTCTCATGACAAGTGGGACAAATAGCTCCTAAATGCATCTCCCTCCTATTTCTACAACTGCCTTATTTTAAGCCCTCATCAGTTCTCACCTTATCCCCCTTCTATCTCACCTACTTAATGGACACATCTCTGGATGTCAGTGATGGGTCTTCATTTGTTACCGCAAATACTACCCAGATTGATTGTGCTTTTCTAGCTAATGAATATATCCCCTTAATCTCTTCCCCCAAGAATGAAGTATAGTTTTTTAGCATGGCAATAGAGATTCTTTCAGAACTTGGTCTCTGCCTCTTTTCCAAACTGTTCTCCCACTACTTCCCTAAGCTCCAATCATACAAAATACCCCTATTTCTTGTGAGATGCTTTATCATGCTTCTCTATCGTTGCATGTTCTGTGCCTATATTGAGACACTTTTGCCACTCTTCTTTGCCTAGCTAATTTTCATTACCCAAGTTTCAACTCAAACTCACTCTCAACTCAACCTGGGAAGCCTTCCCTGATTCTTTACAGGCTGTTTTAGAAGAGTCATCCTATACTAATGTCATGTCTTCTCTCTACAAATGGCAGCACTTACCAAATTAATTTACATTGTCAGTATGCCTGTATACCTCCCCACTGAACTGTCAGTTCATTGAGAACAATGACTATGTCTTCATTTTCTGTAACCCAGGGCATAATCAACTTCATGATGAAGCTTTCTTCCACCCTGATAAATATTTGTGAATGTGTGTGTTGTAGGAGAAAGGGACAGTAAGCAAAACATGCGAAACAAAAACAGAAATTTCTCTAGTGGAAGAGAAAAAAAAAGTGACAAGGATTTAAATAATTGATTGGGTTTTTTGTTTTGTTTTTTTAAAGTAGGCTTCGCACCCAACATGCGGCCTGAACTCATGACCTGGAGATCAAGAATCCTATGCCCCACTGACTGAGCCAATCAAGCACAATAACTGGGAAATTTTATCATTACTCTACAATACAGGCACTTTGACATAATAACTACATTCTAGAGATTTACCTTAAGGAAATAATTGGATAAATATAAAAAATATGGAGTAACTGTTAGATTGATGTTAAAATAGTAAAATATTGGGAAAAATCTAAATGTCAATTGAAAGGAGCCATTTATAAAATGGTACAAATGGTAAGATTTCATATTTGGGGAAAACTTAAAAGTTGTTTTTTTAAAAAAAATATTTTATTTTTAAGTAATCTCCACACCCAACATAGGGCTCAAACCTACAACCCCAAGATCAAGAGTTGCATACTCCCCTGAGCCAGCCAGGTGCCCCAAAACTTAAAAGTCTTAAGAAACATATACCAAAATATAATAAAGAATCTCTTGGTAGTGTCTGGGTGATTTACATTTTTTTCAATCTTCTATAGTCCTAATTTTTCTTGGAATGAATGTTTATTATTTGTTAATAACAGGAAAGAGAACTGAGGATACATGAATCTCAATTAATAAAAACCCAAACTAGGGGTGCCTGGGTGGCTCAGTCAGTTAAGCATCCAACTCTTGGTTTTGGCTTAGGTTGTGATTTCAGGGTCCTAAGATGGAGCCCTGCATCAGGCTCCAGGCTCAGCATAAATTTCTTTCCTTCTCCCTCTCCATCTCCCTTTGCTCCTTCCCCTCTGCTCCTCTCCCTGGCTCTCGCTCTAAAATTAAAAAAAAAAAAAAAATCCCAAGCTACTTAAATTTTTACTTTCGAACATGAAAACTGGAAGGAAACAGGAAAGACAAGGATTTTAAAAGATCATCTCCCTGGGATATATAACAGAAGATTAAATTTTTAATTATATATGGGGAAAGAGAAAGAATCATCATCTAAAATTTAAAAACCAAGATTTTTTTTTTAAATAAACCTATAAGGAAAATGACAGGAATAAAGATGATGTTTAAAATATAAAATGCAAGCGATTTATAAGAATCTCTGATGTGGACATGTTTATAACAGAAGAGATTTATGAAGATAATACAGATCTTTCTCAATTTATGATGGAATTATGTCCCAATAAACCAATCGTAAGTTCAAAATATCATTAAGTCTAAAACACATTTAATACATGTAACCTACCAAACATCATAGCTTAGCCTAGCTTACCTTAAACGTGCTCAGAACACTTACATTAGCCTACAGCTGGGCAAAATCATCTAACAGCTTATTTTATAATAAAGTGTTGCATATCTAATGTAATTCAGTGCATATCGTACTGAAAGTAAAAAAAGAGAATGGGTGTATGGGTACAGAATGGTTTTAAGTGTATTAGCTCTTTACTCTTGCAATCATATGACTGCCTGGGAGCCATGGCTCACTGCCGCTGCCCAGAATCACAAGACAGTATCATACCACATGTCACTAGCCTGGGAAGAAATCAAAATTCACAATTTGACGTATGGTTTCTACTGAATGTGTACAGCTTTTTCATAATCCTAAAGTCTAAAAAATCGTAAGTCAAACCACTGTTAAATAGGAACAATCTATAATTTCCACAATCCTGGACTTGGATTAAAAAAAAAAAAGAATAAGAAAACAAGAAGGATAAACTAGAAAACATTCTCAGTTAAACACTGTTTCCTATCTTGGCTCTGATTAATACTATTTACCACAGAACAAAGTCAGCATCTGCTTAGTAACCTAACTTCTTAACATTTTCACCAATAAGTCTAACAAGGAGTTAAACTCAGTATGTACAAAATTGCATTCAATCTTCCAAAGTCATTTTCTTGGTTCCTTATCCTAGTCTAGACAAGACTCTCAATTTAGGTGTTGCAGATTTTATCTGCAAAGATATCTGCTCCAGTACCTGCCATCCCACATGATCTTCTTACAAGAGTGGTAAAATTTATGTCCCCTTCCTCTAAACATGGGCAGAACTTCATGACTACCTCAACAAATAGAGCAAAACAGAAAGAATACTACATAACTTTTAAAGCTAGGTAAAAGGTAACAGTTTTTTGGGATACTCACTCTTGAAATCCAATTATCATTCTAGAGAGACCACATGGAAAGGCCATATGTAGGTGATTTTGCCCATGAACCTTTACATATTTGAATGAGCAAGCCTCAAGATGAGCAAGCCTCAAGCAACACCCAGTCACTGTCTGGCTACAGCTTCATGGAAACCCTAAGTGAGAACCACCTAGCTGAGCCCAGCCAATTCCTAACCAGAAGAGATAATAATTAAATCGTTGTTTTAAGCCACTATGTTTTGGTGTAATTTATTACATAGGAATAGATACATGCAACAGGTTAGTAATTTGATAATCTTTTTTTTTTAAAGATTTTATTTATTTATTCATGAAAGACAGAGAGAGAGAGCAAGAGAGAGAGAGAGGGAGAAGCAGGCTCCCAAGGAGCAGGGAGCCCGATGCGGGACCCGATCCCAGGACCCCGGGATCATGACCTGAGCTGAAGGCAGACGCTTAACCATCTGAGCCACCCAGGCGCCCAATCTTTTTTTTTTTTTTTTAAGGGAAGAAGGGGCAGAGGGAGAAGAAGAGAGAGAATGTTAAGCAGAGCCCAACATGGGGCTCAATCTGATGACCAAGATCATGACCTGAGCCAAAATCAAGAGTTGGACACTTAACCAAATAAGCCACCCAGGCACCCCAATTTGATACTCTTTAATCCAATCTTATATAAATTTTCTAAAGGAAAGGGTAAGAACCATAAAAGGGACAGGCAAAAAAGAAGATGCATTGATAGCTGCCCCTCCTCTATTGAACTATTTAGCTCTGACTTCGAATTTGCACATCCCACTCAATAAAACAGCCTTTGAACTTCTTAGAGTACAGTTTAGGAACTATCTCATTATTCAAGCAAGAAGCTGATGAGGGAGGGGATCTTACTTTCTTCTATGGAAACTTATCAAAGTTTTCCTCTAAACAACATACAATATTCTACTAAGAGTTCTGGTAAATGCATTTTTCATCTCATCAACTTTCCAGTGCCATTTTATAACTCCTTATAGATCAGCACCCTGAAACCCACCTGGTTAACCAATTCCTTAATGAGTCCATACACCATTATCCACTCTGCTGACCAACTCAAAGCCTTGAATACCATTCTAGATACTATCCCTCCTCTCCCTTCTATCAATATTGCCTTTTAAATCTCTCAGGTCCATCCACTTCTATTTCCACTGCCATATCTCACATTTTTCTGTTGCCCAGATTTTTGTAAGATTCCTAACTATTCTCCTTGCCCCACTGTGTGTCCATCTAGCCTATTTTTTTGCAGATGCAAAACACAAATCTCATTATAATATTTTTGTACTTAACAACATTCAGTGGTACCCTACTGCCCTCAGAATAAAGTCCATACCTCTAAAACATAGTTCTGTTTGACTTGGTTTCTGCTTACTTCTCTAGTATGACACCTTCTCTCTATTCTCAGATTCTTACTCTATGCACTGGTCACCCTAATCAATAGAACTTTTAATCTTGCCCATCTCTATTCCTCAAAACAGGCGCTCATACTAATACATGCTATGATATGGATGAACCTTGAAAATATTATGCTAGGGGTGCCTGGCTGCTCAGTTGGTTGGGCATCTGCCTTAGCTCAGGTCGTGATTCCAGCGTCCTGGGATCAAGCCCTGCTTCGGGTTCCCTGCTCAGCAGGGAGTCTGCTTCTTCCCCTCCCACTCCCCCTGCTTGTGCTCTCTCCCTTGTCAAATAAATAAATAAAATCTTTAAAAAAAAAAAAAAGAAAAGAAAAGAAAAGAAAATATTATGCTAAGTGAAAGAAGACAGTCACAAAAGACCACATACTATATGGTTCTATTTATATGACTGTCCAGAATAGGCAAATCCTTAAAGACAGAAAGTAGATAAGTGGTTGCCAGAAAATAGGAAGAGGAAAGATTAGGGAGTGACCACTAATGGGTACCAGGCTTCTTTTCAGTGTGGTAAAAATGTTCTGGGGGTGCCTGAGTGGCTCAGCTGGTTAAGCATCCAACTCTTGATTTCAGCTCAGGTCATGATCTCAGGGTTGTGAGATGGAGCCCCGAGTGTTTGATCTCCACTCTGGGTGTGGAGCCTGCTTAAGATTCTCTCTCTCTCTCTCTCTCTCTCTCTCCTTCTACCCCCTCCCCCTCCCTCTCTTAAAAAAAAAAGTTCTGGAATTAGATAATGGTAATGGTTGCACAACTCTTGTGAATATACTGAAAACCACTGAATGTATACTTTAAAAGAATGAATTTTGTGGTATGTCAATAATATCTCAATAAAACTGTTATCAAAACAGGCCTCCACACATTATTTAGGCCTGGAATACTGTGCCCTTCCACTGTTACTTTACTAATTTTTACTTCTCCTTATCCTAGCCTACATAACACATCTTCTATGAAACCCTTCTGATCTAGGTCTCAAACAAATGTCCCTTCTTTCTTGTATAGCTTTTACTTCCTTTATCATAGCACTTATCAACTGAATTATGAATTTTAAAAAACGGTTGGGGCGCCTGGGTGGCTCAGATGGTTAAGCGTCTGCCTTCGGCTCAGGTTATGATCCCAGGGTCCTGGGATCAAGTCCCGCATCGGGCTCCCTGCTCCTTGGGAGCCTGCTTCTCCCTCTGCCTCTCTCTCTCTGTCTCTCACGAATAAATAAATAAAAAAAAAAACTGTTTCTCTCTCTCTTCCAGGCTACTGAGGTTTTTCAGCATAGGGACTGCTTCTGTCTTACTTATCACTGTATTCATGATACAGAGCACAGTATTTGGCACAGAGTAAGTGCTCACTAACCGTTTGTGATACACAGTAAAATAACTAAAGGACTCACTTTCAAAGCTAACTTTCAAAGCACTTCCACCTAGGAAATTTTTCCATACAAAGGATCCCAGAGTTGTGCTTAGACTGCTAAGGCTTGTATGTATCTACTATTTCGAAGTCTGTTAATGCCAATAAAATTATGAATTTGCATACTGAAGAACAGTCCAAACTTAAAACTATGTTTCATCAAGGCTTTCTATCCATGATCACAATTCTTCAGACAGCTCCTTTAGTTTAACAAGTTATCTTTTTTTTTTTAAACATTTCATCCATTTATTTGAAAGAGAGAGAGAGAGCACAAGCAGGGGGAATGGCAGGCAGAGGGAGAAGCAGGCCCCCCACTGAGCAGGGAGCCCGATGTGGGACTCGATCCCAGGACCCTGGGATCACGACCTGAGAAGAAGGCAGATGCCCAAACAACTGAGCCACCCAGGCAGCCCACATCTTTTTTTTTTTTTTAAAGATTTTATTTATTTATTTGACAGAGAGAGACAGAGACAGCTAGAGAGGGAACACAAGCAGGGGGAGCAGGAAAGGAAGAAGCAGGCTCCTGGCTGAGCAGAGAGCCCGATGTGGGGCTCGATTCCAGGACCCTGGAATCATGACCTGAGCCAAAGGCAGATAACCTAACAAATGAGCCACCCAAGTGCCCCACAACTTACCTTTTTAAAAGAAAAAGTGTGATTCAAGAGTATCTATGAATATGACAATGGAGTATCTAGCAAAACTGGGACTGGAATTTTTTAATTTTTTTGCCTTATAAGGCATTTTTTTTTACTATTTTTTCAATCTAAATTCAATTAATTAACATATAGTGTATTATTAGTTTCAGAAGTAGAGTTCAGTGATTCATCAGTCTTAGATAACACCCAATGTTCATTACATCATATGCCCTCCTTAATGTCCATGGGACTGGAATTTTAAATCAACCATTACCAATACATAATAGACTTTTTTCTCTGATGTTTAATCCAGATGAAACTTTTTTATGAGTAGTCAGTGGAATTTGGTAAAAGAGCACTGGTGCAGGGCTCTGGCAAATCCAGGTTTGAATTCATGTTCTAGCACTTAACAGCTAGGGCTGCTTTAAGCAAGTTACTTAACCTTTCCAAGTCTCAGTGTCTTTATATGAAAACTATGCTTTGCAGGATAGTTTTAATGATGAAAAAGAATGAGTTTATATAAAGTGCCTCTTTATCTGATCTGCCATCTAATATATATGCACTCAATAAATGGTAGCTATTATTATTCATCATCAAAAAGCTATCTGTGTGCAAGAATTACAAGAGAAAGGAAGAGTATAATTTGAACCATAACACCAACCAGTGTTTGTTTATACAATTAATAATCCATTGGGGCCACTGATCTTAAGTGATTAGCTCATCTGAACAATGAAAAGAAATACAAGAACAAAAAAGTAACCTGACAGTTAAACTTTCTGAAAAGGTTAAGTATATTTGATCCTTAAAAAAACCCTTTGAGGGGCGCCTGGGTGGCTCAGTTAAGCGTCTGCCTTTGGCTCATGTCATGATCCCAGGGTCCTGGGATCGAGCCCCACATCAGGTTCCCCACTCAGTGGGGAGCCTGCTTCTCCCTCCTCCACTGCTTGTGCTCTCTCTGTCAAATAAATAAAATCTTAAAAAAAAAAAAGAATTAAAAAAAAAAAACCTCTGAATATCAACACTCTCACTCACAGTGGCAGAAAAAATAAATTCAATAATCTTTGGGAAGAGCTTTATTCCTGCAGATCAGACCAAAGTACATTAAGAGAGCAGGATCTGGGAGCTGACATTGTTGCTACCCCACATTCACACAAGGCTTCAATTTCCAGCATATCAATCTGGCATCGTTCACAAACACTGAATTCTCAGTCAAGAGCTTTTAGAATCAGGTAGTTGTTTTCATACAGTACACCCTAAACAAAAAAGTGCAGTTTAACAAATATTTGGAAATGTGTTAACACATGTGATGTATCAAATATACTGAAACTCTAAAACAGCAACCGATTTGAGATTAGCACTAAAACAAGGAACATGTACAATTTTCATGTCTGCAGTAATAAGACTAAAGACCATAGAGATGAAATTGTGTAGATATGATAAAGGGCTGGAAACTATTCACATATACAACATCCCTAAAGTAGCACATAGATTTTTGTTCCATGACTGGAACCATTAATTAACTCTATATTAGCCCAAGTTCTACCTTGAATTTCTATGTAGTACATATCTTTTAGATTATATTTGCCAACAGAATTATAGAATTGCCCCCCTCTCACCCCAGGCCCACATGTAAATTTTTATTGCAAGATTAAATGCCATGTTCCAGGAACACTTATCAGCCTAACCAGTTTATTAACCAGGTGTGCACTCCTGATCTAAGGTGAATGAATTACAGACCCTTCAACACTATTCCAGAGACATACAGCTGCAATACCTACCTTTGGATTCTGTGAAATATCCTGGTATCCTTATTTAAGTCTCCTTTTTTTCTTAAGCAAGCTTTAACTTGCAACAAGAGTCTTAACAAATATATCCCAACAGTTTGATATAAATTGAAACAAACAATGTCAAAATCACAGTTTCAACCTTAATTGCATACCCAAAATTTCAAAGATCAGACACTAACTCAGATGTTCCATAATCTACAAGTAGATAATAAATGAGAGACAAATTCATTAGAAGGAGGGTATCTTTTGGATCATTCTAGGTAGCAGACTAACAGGGTGATACAATTTGTATACCACAACTACCATGCACCAAGACTAATAATAAGAGTGTATGTAAAACTGGATTGTGACTCACTACTAATCCAGTAACTATAAGTGATATGTTTCACAAAATACCAACTACTGGAAAACTAGCCAAATTGGTAGGTTCTTAATACTTGCAGTAGGGGCACCTGGGTGGCTCAGTTGTTAAACATCTGCCTTCGGCTCAGGTCATGATCTCAGGGCCCTGGGATCAAGTCGTGCATTGGGCTCCCTGCTAACCAGGAAGCCTGCTTCTCCCTCTCCCACTCCCCCTGCTTGTGTTCCCTCTCTCGCTGTGTCTCTCTGTCAAATAAATAAATACAATCTTAGCCCGGTGATGGGTATCAAAGAGAGCACGTATTGAATGGTGCACTGGGTGCTATACGCAAACAATGAATCATGGAACACTACATCAAAAACTCATAATGTACAGTGATTAACATAACATAATAAAATAAAATTTTTAAAAAAATACTTGCAGTAAAACTAGATACTATGTATGTATGCTCTCATTTTGACAACACATTGGGAGCAGAGTATTCTGTATCTTGCTTTTAACAATGTCAAATTTAGGAAGAGGAAAACCTGAACTGTCTCAGCCAAAGCTTGGAACAACTGAGTTGGACGAAATAAGTCCATGCTAAAATTACTTATGCAAATTATGAATACCATGCATGATATTATTTAATGACGAGCTAAAGAAAATTTCTAACTATAGATCTCTCCCAGTTCTATCTTTGGCTCCCTTTTCTTCTAAAAGTCTTCATCTACCATCTCCATACAAATGACTCTCAGATTCTCTAACCCTCACCTCTCATTCAAATTCCAGCGCCACAGCTTCACCTATCTGATACACACTACTTCTCCATTGGATATTACACTAAACCTCAACTTTCAAACAGTGAACCCTTCACATTCAAAAGGAATACAATCTCAAAGAGTTATGTACTCCCATTGTCTCTTCACCTCTCACTCATGCCCCCCCCCCCCACTCTTTTCTGGCTTCTTTCCCATCTTAGCAACATTCAATTACAGTGAATCACATTTTCATCCTTTATAAAAGTTTTCCTCCATGACTTATTTGCCACTAAAAATTCTGATTCTTCTCCTACTTCATTCTACACAATCTTAAATGTTGAAATTTCTGTGCTCAGTCCTCAAGAAAAAAATCTGATTTATATTCTTTTTTTTTTGCCACCATGAGAAAACATTTATGAAAATCTTAATCACTACAAAGCTCAGAAGCTCCACTTAGATGCAACAAACATGGCTATGATGCTAAGCAACTCTAGTCTTTTTCATAAAGTAAGATGTAACTCTGACAGTGTGTTGATCCTTGAAGCAGCAATCTTTAGATTTCAGTATGGCCCTGCATATTTTTAAATAAGTAAGGCTAGAATGAGCTATAAAGTTTTTAAGAATATATGGAGTGACAGATGGCAATTACATCAAGTGATCTGAACAAACATGCATAGGTAACCAAACACTTCACAAAGGTAGAATATTTATGCCATTACCAACCCATGTGGCTGTTTCATTAAGACCACTCGATTTTCTAGAGGAAGAAGGGGTGGCTTTCTCAGCTTGTTATTGGTCCAAGTGCTACTAATACTAAAACCTGTAGTAGAATTACCTACCATCAGGTAAATGCTTCTGTCTAGAAGAGGATTCCAGTTCTGTCAGCAGAGGGAACTGGACATTAAAAATCTACGTCAAGAATCTATAGGATGACTCTCATTAGAAAACTGAATTGGACAGAGACTTAGGTAAAAACCATTTCAAAGAATTTGTGTGCTTTAAGGTTAGTAACATCTTTTCAGAGATGTAGCATGTGAAGAACCCACCAACACTACATAGATAGTGAACAAAGAGCAGGAAAAAGTCTTGACTAAAGTGGGGAAGACAATATTTACACTAAAGAAAGGATTCAGAATAAAGTAATATTTATAGGATGTTAAAAAATTAATCTTCAGCCACAATGAGGCCTCTTTGAGCTCCCAAAACCTTTGCTTTCTTCTCCTTTCATTTTTGCTCATGTTGCTTCCATTGTTCCTCCCTTTGTGTGGCTCATAGTTGAGGGAACCAGACAGACTTACTTTGAGATCAAACACTGGTTTCCTACTAGAGACTGAAGTCTGTGCTGCCTCACTTGTCCACCTGAATGGGGTGACAACAGAAGCAGAATTCCCATTTGTAGTCTTTAACTTTTATGTCCCAAGCATAGCCTGGCCTTTTGGGGTACTCCCAGATATGGTCACATGTGGAGACTTTCTGGCTGGAGTCTACTCTGATGCTCATTATTTTTTTTAATTTTTTATTGTTATGTTAATCACCATACATTACATCATTAGTTTTTGATGTAGTGTTCCATGATTCATTGTTTGTGCATAACACCCAGTGCTCTACGCAGAATGTGCCCTCTTTAATACCCAATACCAGGCTAACCCATCCCCCCACCCCCCTCCCCTCTAGAACCCTCAGTTTGTTTTTCAGAGTCCATCATCTCTCATGGTTCGTCTCCCCCTCCAACTTACTCCCCTTCATTCTTCCCCTCCTGCTATCTTTTTTTTTCTTAACATATATTGCATTATTTGTTTCAGAAGTACAGATCTGTGATTCATGCTCATTATCTTTGACAGCAGCTGAAAACCTGACATTCATTTTAGTTTCTGAGAGAAGGGAAGGCTTGGCGGGCCCCTTCCCACACAAGGTGCTCAGGCCTACAGCACCCAGGGGCCAGCCCTGCAAGTGGCGCTGGCTGGTGGGAGTACAACCCACAGGGAGCCTTCTCTGGAGAGGAACTGGAGTCACCACCACTCCCATGGTGACCGGCTGCTTCTTCAGTTCGTTAAATGAAATGTGTTCTTCAAAATGTTTTTTTCTCTCAATATAATGATCACTCCATTTCCTTAAAATGAGCCTCATGAAGCTTCTTAGGAGTAGTGCTTATAGGTCTTTTACTTTTTCCAGGTTTGGAAAACCCATCTGTGTAGAGAGGCTTTTTTCTTTCTGAAGGTACCTTTGAATCTTCATTACCATTTATTCTTTTTCCTGAGGAAACCGTATTCTCCTCTCCTTGGCTCTCATCTGGTGGTGAAGGAACTTCTGCATCATTCTGAGATCCCGGTTTTCCTGCTTCTCTTGATTCTGGAATTCAGTGTGATCACTTATTTTTATCTCTAAATGATCCTGCTGGGAATGAGGGTTCCTGTGGACTATCCTGCACCCTCTCCTTGTTTTGGTGACATGGACAATTGGCTCCCTCTCAGCTTGTTCTTGGATGCTGCATCGCAGGCTCATCAAAAGACGATACAGAAGTTTGATTTCCATCCTGATTCTCGTTTTTTGTTTTTTTTTTTTTGCTTCATGTTTAAGGTGGGCTTTCAAGGCTTTTAACAACTTGTCTGCCCTGAGGTTAGCCCGGAGGCCCAAACTCTTGGCCAAGTTCTGCAGATGGCTGTTCCTGAAGGAGTGTCCAGCTCCTCAAGGGAGGGTACAGCCATGCATCCAGGCGACCACACAGAGGACACATACTCCACCCTCAGCAGCGCAGTTCAAAACTCTGGCACCTGATTTATATTCTTTTTTAAGGGAATTCTATCCACTACCATTTCCTTAACACCATCTGTTAACAAGTCCCAATTTCCTTTTATCTACTTCAGACCTCTTTGGGTTCTAAGCCTATATATACAAGTGCCTATTCATGTCTCTGTATCTCACAGACATCTCAAACTCAGTAAGTATATCTACTCTGATACTAATCAGTGCTGTTTCTTCTCCAGTCCCTATATAATCATCCACCCAGTTGTGCATGATATAGTCATTCTGTATCCCTCTCTCTCCATGATGCTCAAAATCAACATTCAACCATCTCCTAAAATTGATGAAAATCCATTTACTCTGTCTACAATCACTACCTTGATCCAAGCTCCTATTAACCCACATCTGGATTACTGTAATAATCTTTTCAATGATCTTCTTATACCTATTTTTTTCTTTTTATTTCCCCTCCCTCCCTCTCTCATACCTATTTTTGCTGCCAACTCCCCAAATCCATTCTCCACTCAGCAATAAAGTAATCTTTCAAAAGAACTAAACAAGGGTCAAAAAAAAAATGAAAAGAAAATTTTAAAAACCTTGAGACAAATGAAAAACAATACAGTTTATGGGAGGAAGCAAAAGCAGTTCTAAGAGGGAAATTCATAGTGATACAGGCCTATCTCAAGAAACAGAAAAATGTCAATCTTTTACACCTCAAGGAAGTAGAAAAAGAAGAAAAATGAAGCCCAATGTTTGTAGAATGAATGAAATAACAAAGATAACAGAAATAAATGGAGACTAAAAAAATAAATTAAAAAGATCAATGAAATTAAAGCTGGTCCTTTGAAGAGAGAAACAACACAGACAAACCTTTAGCTAGACTAACCAAAAAAAAAAAAAAAAGAGTGCACCTGGTGGCTCAGTTGTTAAGCATCTGCCTTCGGCTCAGGTCATGATCCCAGGGTCCTGGGATCGAACCCCACATCAGGCTCCCTGCTCCATGGGAAGCCTGCCTCTCCCTCTCTCACTCCCCCTGCTCGTCTTCCCTCTCTCACTGTGTCTCTCTCTGTTAAATAAATAAATAAAATCTTTAAAAAAAAAAAAAGAGGGGGCTCAAATAAAATCAAATATGAAAGAGAAGAGAACTGATACCACAAAATACTAATGATCATAAGAGACTACTAAGAACAATTATACACCAACAAATTGGACAACCTAGAAAAAATGGGATAAATTTCTAGAAACATACAACCTTCTAAAACTGAATCATGAAGAAATAGATTAAGCCAATTACTAGTAAGGAGACTGAATCACAAATCAAAAACCTCCCAGTAAATTTACAACCAAGAATACTCTATTCAGCAAGATGATCACTCAGAATTGGAGGAGAGAGTTTCCCAGACAAGCAAAAATTGAAAGAGATAATCACCACTAAATCACATACAAGAAATGTGAAATGAGGGCACCTGAGTGGCTCAGTTGGGCATCTGACTCTTGTTTTCAGCTAGGGTCGTGATCTCAGGGTTGGGGGATTGACCCGTGAGGGCTCTCTCCCTCCGCATCAGCCCCTCCCACCACTCTTTCTCCCAAATAAATAGGCCTTTTTTTTTAAGACTTTATTTATGGGCTCCTGCGGGGCTCAGTTGGTTGGGTGTCTGCCTTCCACTCACATCATGATCCCAGGGTTCCTGGGATAGAGCCCCGCATTGGGTTCCCTGCTCAGCAGAGAGCCTACTTCTCCCTCTCCTTCCGCTGCTCCCCCCAACTTGTGCTCTTTCACTCTCTCTCAAATAAATGGATAAAATCTTTAAAAAAAGATTTTTATTATTTGAGAGAGAGTGAGAGAGCAAGCGAGCAAGAATAGCGGGGAAGAGGCAGAGGGAGAGGGAGAAGCAGACTTCCTGTTGAGCAGGGAGCATGATGCAGGGCTCGATCCTAGGACCCCAAGATCATGACCTAAGCCAAAGGCAGACGCTTAACCAACAAAGCCACCCAGGTGCCCCAATAAATAAAATCTTTAAAAAAAAAAAAAAAAGGAAAAGAAATGTGAAATGATCTCAAATCAGCAAAAAAGAAAAGGTCATAACTAGAAAGAAAATTTATGAAAGAAATCTCACTGGTAAAAGCAAATAAAAAGTAAAGGCAATGAATCAGCCACTTAAAAAGCTAGTATGGGGGTTTCTGGCTGGCTCTCAGTTGGTAAAGCATGCAACTGTCGATCTCAGGGTTGTGAGTTCAAGCCCCAAGTTGGGCACACAGCTTACTTTATTTTTTAAGATTGATTGATTGACTGATTTCACAGAAAGAGAGAGAGAGAGCACAAGCAGGTAGAGCAGCAAGGAGAGGGAGAAGCAGACTCCCTGCTAAGCAGGGAGCCTGACATGGGGCTCAAACCCAGTACCTTGGGATCACGACCTGAGCTGAAGGCAGATGCTTAACCAAATGAGCCATCCAGGTGACCCCACAGAGCTTACTTTAAAAAACAAAATTTTTTAAATAAAAAGCTAGCTTGAAGATTAAAGGGCAAAAACAGCAAAATCAATTATAACTACAAAAAGTAGTTAAGGGATATGCAAACTAAAAAGCTGTAAATATGACAACAAAATCACAAAATGAGAGAGGAGTAAAAATGTAGTGCTTTTAGAATGCATTCAAACTTCAGCAACTATCAGCTTAAAATAGACTGCTATATGTTTATGTAGATACATATGAATTTTATGGTAACCACAAAATAAAAACCTGCAAGAGATACAAAAAAGAAAAAAAATAGAAAGGAACACCAACATAACACTAAAGAAAAGCATCAAACCACAAGGGAAGAGACCTAGAGAATAAGAAAGGAACAGAGAAGAACTACAAAACAACCAGAAAACAATGAACAAAATAGCAACAAGGACATACCTATCAATAATTACTATAAATGTAAATGGACTAAATTCTCCAATCAAAAGACATAGGGTGGGGTCACCAGCATGGCTCAGTCAGTTAAGCATGCTACTCTTGATTTCAGCTCAGGTCATGATCTCCGGATTGTGAGATCAAGCCTCCAGCTCCACACTCAGCAGGGAGTCTGCTTGGGATCTCTCTCTCTCTCTCCTTCCCTCTGCCCCTCCCCCCACTCTAAAAATAAAATAAATACATCTTTTTTAAAAAAAAAAGCATAGGGGGCGCCTGGGTGGCTCAGCCGTTTAGCGTCTGCCTTTGGCTCAGGTCATGATTCCAGGGTCCTGGGATCGAACCCCACATCGGGCTCCTTGCTCAGCAGGGAAGCCTGCTTCTCCCTCTCCCACTCCCCCTGCTTGTGTTCCCTCTCTCGCTGTCTCTCTCTGTCAAAAAATAAATAAAAATCTTAAAAAAAAAAAAAAAAAAGGCATAGGGTGACTGAGTGGATTAAAAAAGAAGCTCCACTATGCTGCCTACAAGAAACTCACTTCAGATATAAAGACACACACAGTGAGGGGTGCCTGGGTGGCTCAGTCAGTTAAGTAGCTGCCTTTGGCTCAGGTCATGATCTCAGGGTCCTAAGATCGAGCCCCACATCGGGCTCCCTGCTCAGTGGGGAGTCTTTCTCTCTCTCCCTCTGCTGCTTCCCCTGCTTGTGCTCTCGCTCACTCTCTCTCTCAAATAAATAAAAATCTTAAAAAAAAAAAAAAGATACACACAGTGAAAGTAAAGGGATGGAAAAAGATATGCCATGCAGATGGAAACAAAAAGAAACTGGAGTAGCAATACTCATATTAGACAAAATATGTGATATACCACACATTAACAACATCCATTTATGACAAAAACTCTCAACACAGTGCACATAGAAGGAACATACCTTAACGGAACAAGGGCCATATATGACAAACCCACAGTTAACATGTTCAACATCAAAGCTAAAAGTTTTTAGCTTTTCCTTTAAGATCATGAACAAGACAAAGATGCCCACTCTCAACACTTTTATAGTCCTAGCACAGAAATTAATCAAGAAATAAAAGGTATCCAAATTGGAAAGAAAAAATTAAAACTGTCACTATCTGCAGATGACAGTACACTATATATAGTGTACCTAAAGACTCCACCAAAAAATGGGGTGCCTGGCTGGCTCAGTCAGTTGAGCATCTGACTCTTGATTTCAGCTCAGGTCATGATCTCGGGATTGTGGGATCAGGTGCCCCATCAGGGTCCGCGCTCATCGGGGAGTCTGCTTGAGATTCTTTCTCTCCCTCTCCCACTTGTCATGCTCGCACATGCGCACTTTTGCACTCTCTCTAATGAATAAATAAATCTTTAAAAATAAATAAATAAAACTTAAAAAATAAAGACTCCACCAAAAAACTATTAGAACTAATAATTGTATTCAGTAAATAATTGAATTCTGTATCACAGGATACAAAATTAACAAAGAAATTGGTTGCATTTCTATATACCAATAAAAATCTATCAAAAAGAGAAATTAAACAATCCCATTTACAATTGCATGAAAAATAAAATACCTAAGAATAAACTTAGCCAAGGAGATGAAAGATCTGTACTCTGAAAACTATACTACACAAATGAAAAAAACTGAAGACAACACAAATAAATACAAAGATGTTCTGTGCTCAAAGGTTGGAAGAATACTGATAAAATGTCCATATCACCCAAAGCAATTCAATGCAATCTCAATCAAAATTCCAATGACATTTTTCACAGAACTAGAACAAAGAACTTAAAATTTGTACAGAACCACAAAAGACCCCAAATAGCTAAAGCACTTTTAAGAAAGAAGAACAAAGCTGGAGGAATCACACTCCCAGATCTGAAACTATATTACAAACTTATAGTAATCAAAACAGTATGGTACCTGCATGGAACTAGACACATTGATCAATAAAACAGAGAAGCCAAAAATAAACCCACACATATTTAGTCAATTAAATTACAACAAAGGAGCCATGGATATACAATGGAGAAAGGACAGTCTCTTCAGTAACTGGTGTTGGGAAAGGCAGCCACATGCAAAAGAATGAAACCAGACACCTACCTTACACCATATACAAAGATCAACTAAACATGGATTAAAGACTTGGACATAAGACCTGAAACCATAAAACTCCTACAAGAAAACATAGGTTGTAATAAGCTCCTTGACACTGGTCTTGGAAATTATTTTTTTAATTTGACTCTAAAAGCAAAGGCAAGAAAAGCAAAAATAAACAAGTGGGACTACATCAAACTAAAAAGCTTCTGCACTGCAAAGAAAACCATCCATGAAGTGAAAAGCAGCCCACTGAATGGGAGAAAATATTTGCAAATCATATATCCAAAAGATATTCAGAACTCATACAACTCAATAGCAATAAAAACCCCCAAAGAATCTAATTATAAAATGGGCAGAAAATGTGAACAGTCATTTTTCCAAAGAAGATATACACATGGCCAACAGGTACATGAAAAGGTGCTCAACCTCACTAATCATCAGGGAAGTGCAAATCAAAACCACAATGAGATACCATCTCACACCTGTTAGAATGGCTATTATCAAAGAGATGAGAAATAGCAAGTGCTGACCTCTTTGACCTTGGCTGCAGCAACTTCTTGCTAGACACATCTCCAAAGGCAAGAGAAACAAAAGCAAAAATGAACTATTGGGACTTCATCAAGATAAAAAGCTTTTGCACAGAAAAGGAAATAGTCAACAAAACTAAAAGGCAACCCACAGAATGGGAGAAGATATTTGCAAATGTCTTATCAGATAAAGGGCTAGTATCCAAAATCTATAAAGAACCTATCTAACTCAACACCCAAAAAAACAAAAAATCCAATCAAGAAATGGACAAAGACATGAACAGACGTTTCTTCAAAAAAGACATACAAATGGCCAAAAGACACATGAAAAAATGCTCTCAACATCACTCAGCGTCAGGGAAATACAAATCAAAACCACAATGAGATACCACCTCACACCAGTAAGAATGGGTAAAATTAACAACTCAGGAAATAACAGATGTTGGTGAGGATGCAGAGAAAGGGGGACCCTCTTACACTATTGGTGGGAATGCAAACTGGTACAGCCACTCTGGAAAACAGTATGGAGGTTCCTCAAAAAGTAAAAAATAGAGCTACCCTACAACGCAGCAATTGCATTGCTAGGTATTTATCCAAAGGATAGAAACACAGTGATTCAAAGGGGCACCTGCACCCCAATGCTTATAGCAGTAATGTCTACAATAGCCAAACTATGGAAAGACCCTAGATGTCCATCAACAGGTAAATGGATAAAGAAGATGTGGTATATATATATACACACACACATATATATACACACATATACACCATATACATATGTATATACATATATATGGAATGGAATATTACTCAGCCATTAAAAAGAATGAAATCTTACCATTTGCAATGATGTGGGTGGAGCTAGAGTGTATTATGCTAAGCAAAGTCAGTCAGTCCAAGGAAGACAACTACCATATGATTTCACTCATGTGGAATTTAAGAAAGAAAACAGATGATCATAGGGGAAAGGAAAGAAAAAAATAAGATGAAAATAGGGAGGAAAACCATAAGAGATGCTGAACTCTAGGAAACAAACAGGGTTGCTGGAGGGGAGGCGGGTGGGGGTAAACGGGTAACTGGGTGATGGGCATTAAAGACAGCACTTAATGGGGATGCCTCAGTTGATTAAGCATCTACCTTCAGCTCAGATCATGATGCCAGGGTCCTGGGATCGCGTCCTGCATTGGGCTCCCTGTTTAGCAGGGAGTCTACTTCCTCCTCTCCCTCGGCCCCTCCCCTACCCCCTGCCCATGCACGCTCGCTCGCTCACTCTTTCAAATAAATAAATAATATCTTAAAAAAAAAAAAAGGAGGGCACCTGATGTAATGAGCACTGGGTGTTATATGCAACTGATCAATCACTAAATTCTACCCTGGTAACTAATAATACAGTTTATGTTAACTAGATTGAATTTATATAAAGACTTAAAAAAAATAATAAATAACAAGTGTCAGCAAGGATGTGGAGAAAAGGGGATCCTTGTGCATTGTTGGTGGGAATGTAAACTGGTGCAGCCACTATGGAAAACACTATGGAGGTTCCTCAAAAAATTAAAAATACAGGGGCACCTGGGTGGCTCAGGCAGTTAAGCAGCTGATTCTTGATTTCAGCTCAGGTCATGATTTCAGGGTTGTGAGATCAAGCCCAGCACAGAGCCTGTTTAAGAGTCTCTCTCCCTCTCTGCCCATCTCCCCACTCTGTAAAAAAAGAAAGAAAAAGTTAAAAATACCAGGAACAACCTAAGTGACCATCAATGGGTGAATAAAGAAAATTGGTGTGGGAGTGCCTGGGTGGCTCAAGCCCTGCATAGGGCTCCAGGCTTAGCATGGAGCCTGCTTGAGTTTCTCTTCCTCTGCCCCTCCCCCCGACTCGTGCGAGCACTGGAGCTTGCTCTTTCTAAAATAAATAAATCTTAAAATTAAAAAAAAAAGTTCTGATCACAAGAAAAAAATTCTGTAACTACATATGGTAACAGATGTTAGCTAGACTTACTGTGGTGATCATTTCCCAGTATATACAAATATTGAAACATTATGTTGTAAACATGAAACTAATATAATGTATGTCAATTATGCCTCAATAAAAAAAACAGAATTGCTATATGGTCTAGCAATTCCACTTTGAGTATTTATCTAAAGAAAATGAAAAATCCAATTTAAAAAGATATCTGCACTCCATGCTCATGCAGTATTTAAAATAGCTACGACATGGAAACAACCAGTGTCCATCAACGGCTGAATGGATAAAGATGTGGTATGTATTTACAGTGGAATTCTATTCAACCATAAAAAAGAATGAAATCTTGCCATCTGTGACAACATGGATGGACCCTGAGGACATTACAGTAAGTGAAGTAAGACAGAGAAAGACAACCACATGATCTCACTTATATGTAGAATTTAAAACAAAAGAATAATCCTAGCTTGTAGATACAGAGAACAGACTGGTAGTTGCCAGAGGCAGGGGGAGGGGGATGGATGAAATGGGTGAAAGGAGTCAAAAAGTACAATTCTAGTATAAAATAAGTCATGGGGATGTAATATGTGTACAGCATGGTGATTATTGTTAATAACACTGTATGGCACATTTGAAACTTGTTGTGAGTAGATCTTAAAAGTTCTCATCATACAAAAAATCATGTTTTACTATCTATGTATGTCAACAGATGTTAACTATACTTATTGTGATCATTTCAAAATATGTACAAATATCAAATCATGTTATACATCTGAAACTAGTATATGGCAATTACACAATTTAAAAAAGATTTAATCAAATGATTCCTCATCTTGAAACTCTTCCATTGATTTCCATTGTACTTAAAATAATATATTAAAATAATATCAAAACTAACTATGACTTTATAAGGTCCTGCATAATTTAATCCTGCAACTCTTCAGCTCATTCTTTTGCCATTTTCCCTCCTACTTAGTTCTCTCCATCCACACTGACATCTTCCTCTTCCTCGAGAGTATCATGTTTCCACCTCTGGTCCTTTTATCCATGCTCTTCCCCTCCTTGGTTTGTTGTTTCTGACTCGTTTCTTCTACCTCTATCCTCCTGGCTAATATAAACTCACTCAACTTTCAGGTCTGAGAGTAAATGTTAATTCCTTAAGGAAGAGCTCCTCTGACCCTCAGCATAGGTTTTATGCACAGCTCTCTTATAACTCTATAATTATTTTTGTAACATTGTAAAGTATCAGCTGATATGAGGACAGGTTACATGATTATCTTCTTCACCAAACTATTGACAGCACTTAGCAAGCAGTAAATAAATATTTTTCTATAAATACATGCCAATATATTATAAAGTCACTAATAAACACAACTACAATTTCTCCTATTAAACACCATGCTGTCATTATTCAATCCTCCCAGGCTTCATTGATGTTTATGATGATTTTCTATTTACCAATCCTTATAATTTGTTGATCTCTACCCTCTTGATTTCTCTACCACTTCAACCAAGACTCCTTAAAAGAACCACTGTAAATTTTGCATTTCAACATCTAGGATACTCAAAACAGGGAGAGAACATTCACTAGATGAGAGCTTTTACAAATGATATGGTAAGGTTCCCCGGCCAGTAGTGTATAATACAATCTGCTCAATGACTGACAGTGTATAAGAGCATTCAGAATGTGAACAAAGGTAAGAATATAGTGAGGGGCGCCTGGGTGGCTCAGTGGTTAAACATCTGCCTTCGGCTCAGGTCATGATCCCAGGGACCTGGGATCAAGCCCTGCATCCAGCTCCCTGCTCAGCGCGAAGCCTGCTTCTCCCACACCCCCTGCTTGTGTTCCCTCTCTGGCTGTGTCTCTGTCAAATAAATAAATAAAATCTTAAAAAAAAAAAAAAAGAATATAGTGAAATAGATTATTTTGTATATCCTTTAATGTTGTTGAATTTAACAAAAACTTCCATAAAATAGTTAATCATCAACACTCTGTGTGTCCATTTTTTGGAGAGGGGAAAAATAATAATGTTATTTATTGTCCACTTACTATGCATGAGACCCTGCTGCTGCAAGTGCTTTATAGGTATTAACCCCTTAATCCTCTTAAAAACCCTAAATAGTGGGAATGGAATTAAGCCCTCCAGCATGTACATATACTACAAGAAGGCACAGATTTTGTCTTAATCCTCCTTGTTGTATCACTGGCATCCAAACAGTGTCTGGTATATGGTAAGCACTCAAATATTTGTTGAATGAATAATGAGGAAATGGAGGCAAAAAGAAGTTCAGTAACTTGCACAAAGTCACACAGAGTGGCAGCGCCAGGATTAGAACTTAGGCAATATGGTTTCATATCCCAGACTCTTAACCACTGGATATGTATATATTTGGAAACTACATTCCCCCTTCACTTCTCCTCTTTAGCATTCAGAAGTAAATGCAATGTAGAAATGCTTCCATGAGCCAGAAGTTCTCCTCACTGTTCTGCTAAAATAAAAAGAAACTCTAGTTTAATAACATATAAACACTAGATTACAGTATGTCTGAATTTATGAATGTTCCCACTAGAGTTACAGTCCTCAGAGCAGAGCAGGAAAAGAGATATAGATCAACAGGTTGCTAGAAGGTGTTTTAAAAATATATATACATGTCTGTTATATTCATACATATGTTATTTAACATAGGATTATAATTAGTTACCACCACACAGAACAGTGTGAAATGAGGCATGCATGTACATAGTCTCTTTAAATAGCTAAAGAGCATTTCATTATATGGATGTATTACAATTTAACTCTCATCCCTATCAGTATCTAGATTGTTTCCATATTTTAATATCTATACACACTCTAATGAATCTTTATAACATGTGTCTTTACACTTTAATATATGATAAATCCCTAAAAGTGGCATTTAAGACAAAGGTAGTATACATTTTAAATTGTAATAAACATTGCCAAAACTTCCACCAAACATGCTGTGTTTCTGTGTTTTTTTATATTTCCTCCAAGAGTATACAAAATTTTTTCTATACACTCTTGTCATTACTATTATCTTTGCAAATCCTCCAAGTAGGAAATGGAATATGATTTTCTAATTTCTATTTTTAATTATGAGAAGTTGAACATCTATTTATATCTTTTATGTTTATTGGCCTTTCTACAAATTGCCTATAAATGCTTTATATGTATCATGTTTAGAATCTTCATCCCAGTTTAAGGTTTGTTGTTTTTTACTACATGGAAATCTTCCATTTTTGTGCAAATTCATCAATCTTCTTTATGGATTCTACATTTCACATGATGCTTAGAAAAACCTTCCTCATTCCAATATAATAAAAATATTCACCCATATTTTCTCTATTTCTAGAGTTATTTTTGCTTGTTTTACTCTTTCATCATCTTAGAATCTATTTTGGTAGGGAAAGTTCTGTAACTTGCTTTTCTCATTCAATGATATATCCTAAATATCTTTCCAGATCCACTACTTCATTTATTTTAACTGTGCATAACAGAATTCTAAAATATACCCATATCATAGTTTATTTAGTTATTTGTATTTATAAGTATATATAACTGATATGCTTACTATGTATAATAATAAACTATGTTTATTATATATAAAATATATAATACATATTATGTAGTTAAATAATAATAAACTAATATATTTATTAGTTATATATAGTTTAGTTTATTAGTTATTTATAGCACTAAGAACACTTACACTTTCCCCTATTTTTCCACAATTACCAAGAATGCTGCCATGGGGGCGCCTGGGTGGCTCAGTCGTTAAGCGTCTGCCTTCGGCTTGGGTCATGGTCCCAGGGTCCTGGGATTGAGCCCCGCATCGGGCTCCCTGCTTGGCGGGTGGCCTGCTTCTCCCTCTCCCACTCCCCCTGCTTGTGTTCCCTCTCTGGCTGTGTCTGTCAAATAAATAAAAACCAAAATCTTAAAAAAAAAAAGAATGCTGCCATGAATACCTTTGTAATGTCTCTGTACATACTTTTTTTTTTTTTAAGATACACATTAAGAAATGAAATTACTGGGGGCCTGGGTGGCTCAGTTGGTTAGGCGACTGCCTTCGGCTCAGGTCATGATCCTGGAGTCCCAGGATCAAGTTCCGCATTGGGCTCCCTGCTCAGCAGGGAGTCAGCTTCTCCCTCTGACTCTTCCCCCTCCCATGCGCTCTATCATTCTCTCTCTCAATAAATAAAAATCATTTTAAAAAAAAGAAAAAAAAGAAATGAAATTACTGAGTCATTAGTATGTAACCTTTTTTTTTTTTTTTAAAGATTTTATTTATTTGAGAGAGAGAGAATGAGAGCACATGACAGGGGGAGGGTCAGAGGGAGAAGCAGACTCCCTGCTGAGCAGGGAGCCAGATGCAGGACTCGATCCTGGGACTCCAGGATCATGACCGAAGGCATGACCAAAGGCATGACTGAACTGAGCCGAAGGCAGTTGCTTAACCAACTGAGCCACCCAGGCGCCCCAGTGTGTAACCTTTTTTGATACTGACAAATTACCCTCCAAAATGATGTACCTAATACATTTTCATTTTAAGCATTCATTCACAGGAAGGGGGTGGGGGATGAGCAAAATGGGTGAAGGGGTGTAGAAGATAAAGGATTCCAGTTATAGAATCAGTAAGTCATGGAACTAAAAGGCACAGCATAAGGAATATATATATATATATATACTCAATGATATTGTAATAGTGTTTTATGGTGACAGATGGTAAGCAGCTACACTTGTGAACATAGCCTAATGTATAAATTTGTCAAATCATTGTTATACACCTGAAACTAATGTAAGATTGTGTGTCAGATATACTTAAAGAATAAAAAACAAATTTAAAAAAAGAATTCATTCAACAAATATTTAAGTGCTTGCTTTTTTTGTGGTAAGCACTATCCTAGAAGGTGAGTATACAGCATAATGGTAACGAACCCAGAGAGGGGCACTTGCTGTGGTGATTAAGACTGAAGGC
This sequence comes from Zalophus californianus, assembly GCF_009762305.2. Classification (NCBI taxonomy): domain Eukaryota; kingdom Metazoa; phylum Chordata; class Mammalia; order Carnivora; family Otariidae; genus Zalophus; species Zalophus californianus. The sequence goes on along the minus strand of NC_045598.1, from coordinate 41,699,257 downwards.
CCTAGAGACAAATTGCCTGAGTTCAAATTTGGGATCAACAAGTACCAGATATCTGATCTTGGGCAAGTTATTTTATCCTTGTGCCTCAAGTTCTTTATCAATAACTGATTACTAGTAAGATTGACATATATTTTTCCTTTTGTATTTCCTAGTCTGTGATCTCTTGTTGAAATCCTTTGTCCATTTCTGTTGGGATGTTGGTACTTTTCTTAATGATTTGACTGTTAAATAGGATACAAATATTTTTTAGCATGACACCTAAGCTCTGACAAATAGGTTATTGGGTTCTATTTGTGGCCAAGTCACAAGAATAGCAATATTGACTGCTGTTTTGCTAAGAGAATTTCAGGTCCTATTTTCCACTTTAAAAGGTTTCTAATTGCTCAGATTTAGGGGAAGGAGATAAAGAAATACTCTTCAAGCAGTGGAAAATATAAGCTAAAGCTTAGGAGCAATTTCTATCTTATCCACTTTCATCTCCTAAACACCTGGTACAGGGTCTGGCACATAACTCTGGATGAACAATTATTCTTTGAATGAATGCAAAATCTCCCTACTAGGTTACAAGCTCCTTGTGGGCAAGGATGGTGTCATACTCATATTGGTACCACTTCCACAATGCCTCACAATGCTTTTACACAGAAGCAGCATTCAAATGGTTTTACTAAGATCACTATCTCTGTACCTGCATGAAAGTAGCTGAGGTAATCAATGTAAAACAAGCAATCCCTTCCTCATATAAAGATTACACCCTGATTTGCAGGTGCAGGTAACTCTGTACACAGTCTGGTGTTGTCTGAGTCTCCTTGTATTAAATTCACTATTCGTTTCAAGTCTGTTCTAGGGGAAAAAATGTCCCAGGCAAGTTATTGTGCCCTGAGCCCATCTAGGTGCCGCCTGACGACATCTGTGCAGTATTTCTCATGTCTTAGTATCTCTCCAAAGCACTGTTTTCCCTGCATTATTTAAGAATAAGTCCACTTCAGCAGACTAGACACAGCTCTTTGGGTCTCCTGATTCGCTTCCCACACACTCTGCCTGGTAGCACTCTGTTTGTCTAAATTATACTAGATTGGTTACTTTCTAGATTATCACTCTTGGTGATGTAGGCTTGTAGTTTCACATGAAATAATGAAACAATGTGATATAATGGAAGAACTGCAGGATCCTTACAGCTCCATGACCTGGGTTTGAATACTAGCTCAGCCATTTACTAAATACATGACCTTAATATCCCCAGGTCTCAGTTTCCCTCAGTTTCCAAATGAAGATATCATCAATAATATCTAATGCACCTGTGTCACAACACTGTCAAACAAGAATTACAAAATTAGATAACAATGGAGAAATGTTTTATAAAGTCTTCTATAAATATACGTCATTAGTATATGAAATATGACTCAAAAACTCAACGAAAGGATTCCACCAGACAAGTCACTTCATGAAAGCAAAGAGCACATCTGTCTGGGTCATGGCTGCATCTCCAAAGCCTGGCATTTTTATAGAAAAACTAAAAGAATAAAAGAAAATGAACAAAAAACAAAAAAACACACAAAAACACCAGTGACCTTAGTCAAACTAATAAACATCTGAGTTTCAGTTTGCTCATTTGTAAAGTGAGAGCATCACCACCCACGTCAAAAGATTGTTAGGAGGGGCGCCTGGGTGGCTCAGTTGGTTAAGCAACTGCCTTCGGCTCAGGTCATGATCCTGGAGTCCTGGGATCGAGTCCCGCATCGGGCTCCCTGCTCAGCGGGGAGTCTCCTTCTCCCTCTGACCCTCTTCCCTCTCATGCTCTCTCTCATGCTCGCTCTCTCAAATAAATAAAATCTTTAAAAAAAAAAAAAAAAAGATTGCGTCTTCTTCCTGCCTTGTCTTCGGCCTTTTTGCTTTCAGAGCCGCTGATAGCAAGATGTCTTCGGGAAATGCCAAAATTGGCCATCCTGCCCCCAACTTCATAGCCACGGCTGTTATGCCAGATGGCCAGTTCAAAGATCTCAGCCTATCTGACTACAAAGGAAAATACATTGTGTTCTTCTTTTACCCTCTTGACTTCACCTTTGTGTGCCCACGGAGATCATTGCTTTCAGTGACAGGGCAGAAGAATTTAAGAAACTCAACTGTCAAGTGATTGGTGCTTCTGTGGATTCTCATTTCTGTCACCTGGCATGGATCAACACACCCAAGAAACAAGGAGGACTGGGACCCATGAATATTCCCTTGGTATCAGACCCCAAGCATACCATTGCTCAGGACTATGGAGTCTTAAAGGCTGATGAAGGCATCTCCTTCAGGGGCCTCTTTATCATTGATGATAAAGGTATCCTTAGGCAGATCACGGTAAATGACCTTCCTGCAGGCTGCTCTGTGGATGAGACTCCGCGACTGGTTCAGGCCTTCCAGTTTACTGACAAGCATGGGGAAGTGTGCCCAGCTGGCTGGAAGCCTGGCAGTGATACCATCAAGCCTGATGTCCAGAAGAGCAAAGAATATTTCTCTAAGCAGAAGTGAGCACCGGGTCGTTTTAGGGCTGGGCTGCAGTGGGTGGCCATGAAAACAAAATCTCTCTTGTATTATTGTCATGCTTAGAACGTAAGACTTTAGACTGTACAGATGTGGTATGGGGACAGGACAGGCCTTTTCTGCAGGGGTTGGGGAGGCCAGCCTTTCTTTTCTGGAGAGAAGGGCCTGAGCTGTTATGGGGCAGGCCAACTGTATGTACAGTAGCAGGGCATCACGTTTTGTCTTTTGTTTCTATTAAACTTGAGCCGAGAAGAAAAAAAAAAGATTGTTAGGAGGATTAAAAAGAAATACGATCAGGGCACCTGGCTGGCTGTGAGTGGAGCATGTGACTTCCTGATCTCAGGGTTGTGAGTCCTACACTGGGTGTAGATATTACTTAAAAATAAAATCTTAAAAAAAAAAGAATATCTGTAGAATATAACATAATGGGTACGTTTCTATTTGATTCTTCCTAAGCCAGATATGATTTAGAGTTTGGTTATATAAAAGGTAGATACTGTTAATAGTTTTAATAATAACGGGTACTGACTCAAATTATTCTAGGTCAAGGAACATTACACTACCAACTGCCCTTTAAACTCAATAAAAATTAGTATACTGGCAAAGTCATTATTTAAATACTTTACCTCAGCCATGTTTAAACAGCTACAGTACACTATGACTCACATGCACATAAAACCTTATAATGAACCACTGCCCCAGTGAAGTTGACTCTTCTCAGAGACAAGTGCTTCTATTTATAATCTCGATGTAACAAGTTATTATTAGTCAAAATAATTTAAGCATCAAAGCTATATCAAAACAAATTCCACTTATTGGTCACAGCATATAAGGTGCAATGTTTTATTTAGTTATCAAAAGTGTTCACACACACAGAATCTAATCCATATTATGCATCAGAGTTAAAGCTCCAGTGGGTGGGGGGCCTGGCTGGCTCAGTCAGTAGAGCATGGGATTCTTGATCTTGGGTTTTAAGTTTAAGCCCCACATTGGGTGTAGAGATTAGTTAAAAAAAATAAAATCTTTAAAAAAATAAAATAAACCTAACGTATGTAACAACAGAGCCCTAAAATACATAAAGCATAAACTGACAAATTAAGAAACAGAAAATTCAACAATAATAATTGTAGGTTTCAATACTCCACTTTCAATAATGAATAAAACAACTGAGGAGAAGATTAGCAAGAAAAGAGAAAATGTAAACAACACTGTAGGTCATCTAGACCTAACAGATATCTAAAAAACATCCAACAACAGCAGGATGCACATCCTTCTCAGGTGCACATGGATCAGGAGAGACCATGTTAAGCCATAAAACAATCTTCAATACATTTAAAAGGACTGAAATCATACAATGGAATGAAATTAGAAATCACTAACAAAAGGAAATGTGAATTCAAAAACATGTACAAATTAGACAACACACTAAATAACCAAGTAATAAATTACAAGAAAAATTAGAAAATACTTTTAACAAATAAGAATGCAAGCATAACTGGGGTGCCTGACTGGCTCAGTTGGTGGAGCATGTGACTCTTCATCTCAGAGTTGTTAAGTTTGAGCCCCACACTGGGAGCAGAGATTACTTAAAACAAAATCTTTAGGGCGCCTGGGTGGCCCAGATGGTTAAGCGTCTGCCTTTGGCTCAGGTCATGATCCCAGGGTCCTGGGATTGAGTCCCGCGTCGGACTCCCTGCTCAGCGGGGAGCCTGCTTCTCCCTCTGCCTCTCTCTCTCTCTCTCTCTCTGTCTTTCATGAATAAATACAATCTTAAAAAAAAAATCTTTAAAAAAAAAGCAAGCACAACATATCAAAAAAAATTTTTAAAGCAAAATTTCAAATAATAACCTAACTTTCCACCTTAAGAAACTAAAAAGGAAAAAAAGAAGCAAAGTAAACCCAAAGCAAGGAGAAAGAAAGAATGAAGATTAAAATGAAAATAAATTAGAGAAAAATCAACAAAACCAAAAGGTGGTTCTTTGAAAAGATCACAAAAATTGACAAACCTTTAGCTAGACTGACCAAGGAGAGAGAGGACTCAAATTACTAAAATCAGAAATGTAAGTGGGTACATTACTAAGGGGTGACCTTACAGAAATATGACCTTACAGAAATAAAAAATTATAATATTATGAACAATTGCACACCAACAAATTAGACAAGCTAGATGAAATGTACAAATTCTTAGAAATAAACTACCAAAACTGACTTAAAAAGAAATGGAAACTATGAACAGACCTATAAATAAGTAAAGAGACTGAATTAATAATTTTTAAATTTCCTATCCAAATCTAGGTGGTTTCAAGCAAATTAATGCCAATCTTCCACAAAAACAAACAAAAAACAGAATACTTCCCCATTCATTCTATGAGGCCAATATTACTGATACCAAATCAAAGACATCCTAAAAAAACTACAGACCAATATCCTTTACGAACATACATGAAAACAAATCCACAAAATACTAGCAAACCAAATCCAGCAACATATAAAAAGGATTATATACCATGAATAAGTGAGATTTATTCTACACCTGCAAGGTTGGTTTAACATATGAAGACTAATCCATGTAATATACTATATTAGTGAAAGAACAAAATGACATGATCTCAATAGACATATCTGACAAATAGAGCATCAATAATTTTTTAAATGTTAACTACACTGGAATTAAAATAATTAAAACAGATGAATAACCTAATTTAAAACTGGGCAAAGGATTGAAAAGACATTTCTCCAAAGTAAATATGCAAGCAGTCAATAAGCACATAAAAAGATGCTCAACATGATTAGTATCAGGGAAATGCAAATCAACACCCTGATATCACTTCACAACCACTAGGGTGATTAGAATCAAAACGATAAACAATACCAAGTGATGGTGAGGATGTAGAAAAAACTGGAATCCTCACACATTGCTGATGGGAAGGTAAAATGCCGCAGCCTCTTTGCAAAACAGTTTAGCAGGTCCTCAAAAAAGGTGAATAGAGAGAGATACCATATGACCAAGCAATTTCACTCCTAGGTAAATACCCAAGAGACTATGTCTACACAAAAACTTATACACGTATGTTCAAAGCAGCATTTATAATAACCAAAAAGTGGAAACAACCCAAATATCATTTACTGATAAATGGATAAATAAAATGTGGTATACACAATGACTACTATTCAGTAATAAAAAGAAATGAAGTACTGATACATGTTACACTATGGATGAACCTTGAAAATATTTTGCTAAGTCAAAGAAGCCAGATGTCATTTATATGAAATGTCCAGAATAGACAATTCCATAGAGACAGAAAATAGATTAGTGGTTGCCAGGGGCTGAGGAAAGATGATGATGGGAAACAGGGAGTGGCTACTAATGAGAACGGGTGTTCTTTTTGAGATGATGAAATTGTTCTAAAATTAGATAGTGCTGATAATTGTATAACTCTGTGAATGTACTAAACATCACTGAATTATAATTTTAAGCAGGTGAATTTTATAATATGTGCATTATGCCAATAAAGCTATTTTTAATTAAAACTAGAAAAAACTATTATTTCTAATCTGCCTGAACTTAACATGCATGCTTGACCATGTCCATCAATCTACCTTATAAAAACCACCATAATGAATCTTTAATTATAAAACAGAAAAATTAGCAACCAGACCTCTCACAACAAATTCACTTTAAGGGCTACAAAACTATTATTTTTCAATGAAATCATATTCTTCAAAACATTCATCAAATGCCAACTATGATAAAACTGCTTAGTTTCTTCAGCAGTTATTTTTAACAAAGGATTTTAAAGTGTTTAGCAAAACTCTATTAAAACTTTCAACTCAATAAATAGCATTTTTTACTTGTTTGGTTTGTTAATCAGGGACTAATACCCTATAATTGCCCAACAGAGCTAAGCAACAGAATTTTAGACATTCCTGAACATTTCCCAAGCTTGTAGTTTCATAAAAAGTACCTACATTAAGCATTGATAATTTTGTCAGAATTAGGCTTTCCATGTTAATTTACCATCTTTTAGCATGGTGGGACCGCACAAAAGTTGCTTAATTTTTTTTTAAGATTTCATTTATTTGGGGCGTCTGGGTGGCTTAGTCCTTAAGCGTCTGCCGTCAGCTCAGGTCATGATCTCAGGGTTCTGGGATCGAGCCCCGCCATCGGGCTCCCTGCTCAGCGGGAAGGCTGCTTCTCCCTCTCCCACTCCCCCTGCTTGTGTTCCCTCTTTCACTGTCTCTCTCTCTGTCAAATGAACAAAAAAAAATCCTTTAAAAAAAAAAAGATTTTATTTATTTACTTGTCAGAGAGGGGGGTGGGGAGAGCACCCATACACACACACACAAGCAGGACTGGCAGCAGAGGGAGAAGCGGGCTCCTGATGCGGGCCTCGATCCAAGAACCCTGGGATCATGACCTGAGCCGAAGGCAGACACTTAACTGACTGAGCCACATAGGCATCCCTGCTTAATTTCTTTTTACCGATTTTTTCCTCCACTAAAGTGAGAATAAAAATACCCGCCCTAATCCTTAATTTGATGGCTATGAAAAGGAAAAGAAAAAGCACTCTGTAAGGTACAATTATTACCTCCCCCAAATGAAAAAAACTGGTCAAGGAGATGATTAAAATATCAAACACCTCTAAAGAACATAAACCTGGGTGGGATGGGGGTGGTGCATAGTGCTATACTGGGGAAACAAACCTAAAGGTTCTACTTCCAAACAACAAAAAGTAGTATGTCATTGGATTTGCAAAGCTTTTTATCAATTCTTTTATACTGAACATTAGTAGCTCTTCAAATCTAAAGGATCATTATCAAGGATAATCTTCCTGGGCAGTAAAGAATTTGTTTTTGTACGAGACAAAACAAAAACAAAAAAAAAAGGCTGACTCTAAAATTATTTTCCTTAAAGCTTTCTAAGCAGCAAGTCACAAAAATGTCATGTTGACCTGTTTAATGTTATTTTTAAAATACTACAAATAATACTTGAGCACAGTAATGCTTTCTCCAACATACCCTAAGCAAACTATACTAAGAACACCATGCTAGGGAGACCTCCACACTTGTCATTAAAGAAATACCAAAAGGACAAATAGAATCATGAAATAACCTAAAGTAGCCAGCTGTATCAAATTACCTGACAGTTACATGAGCTTATAAAACACCATGATGTCCCGTCTGCAGCCCCATTCCATTCCTACTTTAAATACCTTTTAAAAATTATTTTTGTAAAAGGAAAAGCTCTGACAGCTTGTATTGAAGACAAAATTGTAAAGAATAACAAAAGAAGAGGGAACACACCTAACAATAAAGGAATTCTGAAAGTATGTTCATAATTTTCAAAAACTCAAATATATTTTCTGGTCAATCTTCTTACAATAAAAGACAACCCATAAATGGTAAGGAAGACCTTGTTTTACATCAATTGTATCTTCAAAACATCCAGTAAAATAAATTCGGAGGCTAAGGGTAAACAACTCAAAAAATACATGATTGTGATGCTTCAAAGTAAGGGAGTGGGGACTATACCTAAATACTAAAAATAAAGCTTATAAATTCAAAGACTGTTGAAACTTATCCAGACCAAGAATGTTTATCTGCTGGTATAGGAAATTCCTTCTATTGGGCACTGGTGAATTTATGCATGAACAGAGGGAAAGCCTATCTTTTTGTACAGCCTATGAATTCATCCAAGCATGTATCTACTCAAGCATATATTTACTAATCACCTACCATGTATGCTGAAGAGCTGTGCTAAGAGCTCTGAAAATAGGAAACTTCCAGCCCAATGCAGGGAGGGACCAACAATACAATATAATCCATGACAGATGGGTGCTCAGAGATGCAGCAATTTTTTTTTAAAGTTAGTTAGTTTGTGGGGCGCCTGGGTGGCTCAGGCAGTTAAGCGACTGCCTTTGGCTCAGGTCATGATCCCAGGGTTCTGGGATTGAGCTCCACATCAGGCTCCTTGCCCAGCAGTGAGCCTGCTTCTCCCTCTCCCTCTGCTGCTCCCCTGCTTGTGTGCTCTCACTCTCTCTGTCAAATAAATAAGTAAAATCTTTAAAAAAATAAAGTTAGTGTATGAATATATATATATATGTATGTATGTAATCTCTATGCCCAAAGTGGGGCTTGAACTCAAGACCCAGAGTTCAAGAGCCACATGCTCTCTGAGCCAGCCAGGTACCCCAGAGATGCAACATATAATTCAAATGAGAGGAAGAAAAACCAAGAGAGTATCTGAGGTAAACATGGAATCTAAGAAATGAGTCCACCGACTAAGTCATTACTTTTAAGCTTCTCATGTTGACTGATCTAGACTGGTCTTCTGTTGTTGCTACTGAGTCACATAAGTCACATTAATCAGAATATCTTAAAGGGGCGCCTGAGTGGCTCAGTCATTAAGCATCTGCCTTCAGCTCAGGTCATGATTCCAGGGTCCTGGGATCGAGCCCCACATTGGGCTCCCCGCGGGAAGCCTGTTCTCCCTCTCCCACTCCCCCTGCTTGTGTTCCCTCTCTCACTGTGTCTCTCTCTCTCTCTAAAAAATAAAATCTTTAAAAAAAAAAGTATCTTAAAAACTGAATGTATTTTATCTAAACAAGCATGTGTAACAAAAGACCGGTCCTGAAAAAGGAAATAAGGAAATTCAAGTATATAACCATCTTGATTTAAATATTTTAGATAAAGTTAGTAACTTAAAAGACAAAAGTACCAACCTACATCTCAATTCACTTACCTATCCAGTGAAAGAACTAATAATCTAGAAGATCTCTAAGTACTCAATGACTTCTAAAATTGACTTTGAAAGTTCTGTTGGTGGTTGCCATCTTTTCTTTTTTTTTTTTTTAAGAGAAGTCTGTGCATTTATTGGCTGAACAGGCTACTTGAGAGGAATGAAATGAGAGGAATGGGTGGCCCTGATACCAGGCCTGCCATGCTTCACAGCCTTATAGGTGATGGAGAACTCACCAGATAGTGGTCAATCGTCTTGGGCTTGATTTCCACCTAGCTGAGGGTCTTGACATTGCACTCACCCACCATGTTGCCCACCATCTCAGGCAGTGTTGCTGTTTTAATAAACTACAATAAAAATACATCCCAAACATTTATAATTAGCCCAGTCAACTGGAGATTAATTTATTTCCCAATACACTAATTTTGAAATCAGTCTATATGCCAATATACACTGAGTGCCTATATCCTCTGTCTTCTCAACTTCTTCCTCTCATGGTCTATAAATATCTTCATATATCATTTCAGTATGAGATATCTTTTAATAACAAACGTGAACCCTTCTTCAACTCTACATTCCCCTTTAGTTACTACTTTTTGTGTTCTCTTCATAGCCAACTTCTTTTAAAAAAATAATTTACAGATCCATAGGCACCTGGGTGGCTCTGTCAGTTGGGCTGCTGACTCTTGATTTCAGCTCAGGTCATGATCCCAGGATCCTGGGATCAAGCCTCCTATCAGGCTCCATGTTCAGAGGGGAATCTGCTTGAGGATTCTCTCTCTCCCTCTCCCTCTCTCCCTGCTCATGCTCACATGTACGTGCTCTCTCTCTAAAATATTTTTTTAAAAATTACAGATCCAACTCTCATTTTCAATCCACCGAAACTCATCAACTTCATCAATGACTTTCTAATTGCCAAGCCCAATGGACAATTCAAATACTCATCTTAGTCCATCCACTGGAACAGCACAGGTGACCACGCCTTTTAAAAACTCTTCTCCCTCTCTTCTTTAAAACTTGATACTTTTGGGGCCCTGGCTGGCTCAGTCAGAAGAGCATGTGACTCTTGATCTCTGGGTTATGAGTTTGAGACCCACGTGGGGTGTAGAGATTACTTAAATAAATACTTAAGAAAAAAAAAACCAAAACTTGGTACTTTCTGATTTTCCTCCTTGGTCTTTTCTTTTTGTCTTCTGTAGGCTTTCCCCCTGTGTATTTCTTAAATATGATTTTTATCCAGTCACGTTCTCAGACCTCTTCTGACTTTATTCTACATGTTTTTACTGGATGGTCTCATCCACTCTCATGACTTTAACTACTTCTCCCTAAAGCCTATTATATTTCCTGTATTCCCTAAGTAAAGGTTTCACCATACATTCAATAATCCAAGGCCAGAGACCTAGGAACCATTCTCTTCATCAACTACATCCAATCAATCTCACCAATTCTTTTTTTTTAAGATTTTATTTATTTATTTGAGAGAGAGAGAGCGGGGGGGGGGGGGGGGGAGGAGCAGAGGGAGAGGGACAAGCAGACTTTGCGCTGAGTGGGAAGCCTGAGGCAGGGCTCAATTCCACAACCCTGAGATCATGCATGACCTGAACCAAAATCAAGAGTCAGAGGCTCAACTCACTGGGCCACCCAGACATCCCTCAACAATTCTAACTCTTAATTACCTCTCACACCATTCTTTCTTCTTTATCTCAGATACTATTACCCTAATTCATACTCTGATCTCTGGCTTAGATTTATTCAATAGTTTCCCAAATGGTATACCTGCCTCTATTCTGGCCCTCCTCCAATCCATCTGCTACACTGACACCAAAATAATTTTCTAAAAGCTCAAATATGACCAATTGGTCTACTATTTTAAACTCTTCATTGGTTCCTCATGCCCTACTTAAGAAAAATAAAAATTCTAACTCCTTTAAATAGTATATGAAGCTTTTCTTCTTCTAGCCTCATGCCTAGGTCTTCCACCCCAACTTCTGCCCCTCATCTTTTTCAAGCTACAAAACTACCATGCCACACTATTTGCAGTTCCCCAGATACAATATGTTGTTCCACATACTTCCACACATTTGTACATCCAGGCTTTCCTTTAAGACGTCCCTCTCTTTATCTTCACAGAAAACTCCTGCTAATTATCAATACTGAACACAAGCATCATCTCTTCAGTAAACTCTTGATAGAACTTATCATCCTCAGTGAATCTGGTGCATTTACTTATCCACATATCTGCTTTCCCAACAGCCCTTTAATTCCCAGACGACAAGGATGTCTTATTCCTCTCTCTTTTTTTTTTTTAAGATCTATTTATTGAGAGAGAGAGTGAGAGCAGAGAGAGGAGCAGAGGGAGAGAGACAAACCAACTCCACGCTGAGTGTGGAGCCAGAAGAGGGGCTCAATCCCAGGACCCTGAGATCATGACCTGAACTGAAATCAAGAGTCAGATGCTTAACTGACTGAGACATTCAGATGCCCCTCTTATTCCTCTTTCTATCTCCAGCACTTAGGCACAGTCTTGTGAGAGTAAACATGTCATATAACTGTTGTTAAATGAATAAATGAATGAATTAAATACTTCACTGGGCACCACTAAGAAATATAATTTTCCTTTCTCAAAAAGCTTATTGATATGTAGTAGAGGACTAGGAAGACATACTCATGAAAAGTTAGGTAACAATATACCATACAAGTCAGAATTCAGAAAAAAAATTACACAATCTTAAAATGGAACAGATGTACAAATATGTTATAAAAACTCAGAGGAAACAAAAAATCACTATAGCTTAGAATAATCTGAGACGACATGGAAAAGCTTTGAAATGAGTATTGAGAGGTAGGATTTGGAAGAATTAGAAAAGAGGAAAAGAATTCTGTTTTATTTTTTTTTTAAAGATTTTATTTATTTATTTGACAGAGAGAGACACAGCGAGAGAGGGAACACAAGCAGGGGGAGTGGGAGAGGGAGAAGCAGGCCTCCCGCGGAGCAGGGAGCCCGATGCAGGACTCGATCCCAGGACCCTGGGATCATGACCTGAGCCGAAGGCAGACGCCTAACGACTGAGCCACCCAGGCGCCCCAAGAATTTTGTTTTAATCTCTAAAAATCAAAACTAATCCTAGGCTGTTTCAATGTATACAACTGTTACATCATAAAACAAAAATATGTTTCTGCAGAAAAAAAAATTGAGCTTTCCTGATTAACAAATCCATCAAATCCATTCAATGAATATATATTTGAGCTTACTATAAGGCCAAGATCATATTGAGAACAAGAGAACAGGGAGCTAGGATGAAAGACTTCATAAGTGCAAGCTTTTGGGTCAAATCTCATAACAAACAAAATTACAATAAAAATCTCTACATAATTTGTGTTTATATGATATAAATATTCATTTATATGATATATTATATAAACATTCATTTATATGATATAAATATTCATTTCACCCATATTTGAGCAACTGTTGTGCTCTCAGCACAAGCTAAACACTGAGAATAAAGCAGCAAGCACACAGGCAAAATCCTGGCTTTCTTGGAGCTTACATTCTAATGGGTAAAAATGGATAATAAACAACATAAGCATGTAAAATATGTGACATACCAGATATATGCCAAAGAGAAAAATAAAAAAAGGAAAGGAAAGGAAAGATTGGGGGTTATAATTTTAGACAGAACAGCCAGAGAAAGTCCCAATGAGAAGGTGACATTTATGTCAAAACCTAAATGTCAGGGAACAACTCTAAAAATATCTAGGGGAACTCTCTTCCCCTAGAAACATCCAAGAGAAAATAACTAAGAACGATAACTAATAACAAGAATAACACCCAAACTTCCCAAAAACACCCAAGAGAAAATAACTAAGAACGTCTAGACGTTTTTACTTATAAAGGATAAAAGCAACTAAGATAAATTTAATCAGAAGATAATTATAACAATAATACCTAACAATTCCTTTACACTTATGTGTGGCAGTCATGGAGGTATGTCGCTTGTATCTCCCTTCAAGAAAGAACATGCTATTCAGCTGCTAGGCACGCAGTAAGCTGACAGCCTACAGCTGCAGTCTCTTCAAGATCCCTAGAAGCTGAGACCATTCTCTTCCAGGGCAGCCAGCCCCAGCCAACAACTGGTCACATCACAACCATTTCTGTCAAATGCAGGACTCTCTAATGAAGAATTTTGGCTCTAGAGTCTTCACTGGGTCTGAGACTCTGTCAGATCTGAATCACAGTGAGGCCCTCCCTGCCAATTCTGTTTCCTCCCCCTTTTCTTTCATAGGAGTTTTCCTCCTCCCCCATATACCTCTTGTATTCCTAACTCTGTCCCACATCTGCTTCCAGGAGAACTCAAATTGGCACAGTAACAGAAATGGACTGAGAAAGCAAAAGGTATAAACTGGGTTTGGAAACTAGATCACTTCCTATCCCACTGCAATGAGGATTTCATCCTGTGTACTATGTGAAATATGGACAGTCCCTTGCACAAGCTGGTGGCCCAAATGCTAAAACTTTCTTAAGAAAAGTGCTAAACTTTCTTGGGAGAATATTCCCAAAGAGGAACACTGTCATTGGTATAATGATTCTGATGTTTGAAATGTGTGAGGGGAACAATGCATGTAAGCACAATAGAAGTGGCTAGCTGTTATGCTACACTAACTCCTTAGAGAGAGCAGCTAATTAAACACTTAGAAACTAAGTGTCAGGGGTGCCGAGTGGCTCAGTAGGTTGAGTGTCTGCCTTTGGCTAGGGTCATGATCCCAGGGTTCTGGGATCGACCCCTGCATCAGGCTCCCTGCTCATCAGGGAGCCTGCTTCTCCTGCTCCCTCTGCTGCTCCCCCTGCTTGTGCTCTCTGTGGAAGGAAGGAAGAAAGGAAGGAAGGGAGGAAGGGAGGGAGGGAGGGAGGGAGGGAGGGAGGGAGGGAGGGAGGGAAGGAGCTAAGTGTCAAAGCCAGAGGGTTCTCTGGTACCTCAAAAGAGGTCCTTATGGCTTAGAGTGGGAGAGCACCAAAAGATGAAGATCAAACTCAGGATGGTTAGAGACTGCGATGCTTCAAAAATGACTGAATGCTCAACCAGGACAGGTTTGTTATGTCAAGGTCTGGGTCCTGGTTTGGAAGACATGGAAGCATGACAGGTGGGAGAGGGACATCTAAAATGGTTGCCCCCAATGATTCTGATTCTCCAGACTGCTCTGAACCCTCAGAGGCTGCAGGGATGACACTGGCACTTCCCACTGTATAGGAACACACTTCAGAGGCCTCTCACCTGCAAGCAATAAAAGGCTCCCCTCAAGAGGGACACCCCACCTACAGTCCTGGTTGCCATGATAATAACTAATGTAAATCCTGCCAAGGATATCTTGGGCCTAATAAGGGAGAAAAGAGGTAACAGCTCAAAGCTGCTGCAAAAATTCACCAACATACACCAGCAGAATCAGGGGGAATACTCACAGTGCTAGATTTTGAGGGAATTTAGTCAAGGAGGTCAGAATATTAGACCTATAAGGCAAAGCTTGATTGGGGGTGAGGACACCATTTCAGAATATGGAAATCCCCACTGTGTCAAGAACCCAGGGTCTGGCATAAACTTGCTGCTACAGTGACTCCTAGAAACCTGAAAAAAAAATGGCCCATACTGAATGAAACTGAAAGGCCTGAATTGGAGTGCCTAGGTGGCTCAGCTGGTTAAGCATCTGACTCAGTCTCAGCTCAGGTATTGATCTCAGGGTCATGAGTTCAAGCCCAGCGCTGAGCTCCATGCTGGGCTTGGAGCCTACTTAAAAAAAAAAAAAAGGTGAAATACCTGAATTGACACAGCAGAGGGTAGAACATGGGATTAAAGGGCTCAGGAAAGTGGGTATGCTAGAGTGAACATATTTTGTGAAGTCAGAAGACCCACCAGAGGATTATGTACCATAAAAGGGAGCATAATACACACCATTCACCAAGGCCATCAGGAATATACTGGGGAGAGGGACACCAGCATCACTAAGAAGTGGTCACTCTCTTCTAAAATACAGGCTGTCACTCTGGAAAACAGTATGGAGGTTCCTCAAAAAGTTGAAAGTAGAGCTACCCTACGACCCAGCAATTGCACTACTGGGTATTTACCCCAAAGATACAAATGTAATGATCTGAAGGGGCACGTGGACCCCAATGTTTACAGCAGCAATGTCCACAACAGCCAAACTATGGAAAGAGCTGAGATGTCCATCAACAGATGAATGGATAAAAAAGATGTGGTGTATATATATATATATATATATATATATATATATATACACACACACATACATACACACACACACACACACAATGGAATATTATGCAGTCATCAAAAAATGAAATCTTGCCATTTGCAACAACATGGACAGAACTAGAGGGTATTATGCTAAGCGAAATAAGTCAATCAGAGAAAGACAATTTTCATATGATCTCATTGATATGTGGAACTGGAGAAACAAGGCAGAGGATCATAGAGGAAACAAGACAAAACCAGAAAGGGAGACAAACCATAAGAGACTCTTAATCTCAGGAAACAAACTGAGGGTTGCTGGAGTGGAAGGGGGTGGGAGGGATGGGGTGGCTGAGTGATAGACATAGGGGAGGGTATGTACTATGGTGAGTACTGTGAATTGTGTAAGACTGATGAATCACAGACCTGTACCCCTGAAACAAATAATACATTACATATTAATAAAAAAATAAAAATAAAATAAAATACAGGCTGTCAAGAGTTTGGCTCATTGATAGCAATAGAGATAATGATGCACGGAAGCAATAGAAACCAGGTGGTGGCACTTAAAACCAGAAGCCAGCGGACCACAGATACCATCATAACTGGCAAGATGGGAAATAGCCAATAAATCTTGACCCACAGGGAGCTGTGGAGATAGTTAACAGAACACGGTGTCATTAGAGCAAAATAGGCAGTCAACAGTGCTGCTTAATATATACAATCAAAATAAGGCAAGAATGTATAAGCACAAGGCTAAGGGTGGTGGCCTCAATTAAAAAAACTACTATCCCTCGCCTAATTCCTAGACCTGATCTAGTTTTCAGATCCAGACCCACCAGCTTAAAGAGATGGCTGGTTCCCCAGGAGCAAAGACCCTGCAACATATATATATGTTAAATATATACAAATATATATAAAAATGATTACCCCTAAGTCCTTCTCCAATGACATCTATGGCTATCTACTCCAGTGACTATACAGTGGGAAATGGAAAATACCCAGACATTTAAAGAACCATTGGTCACAGAGTCTGAGTTGATGTTGATATCTAGACACCTGGAACATCATTATTGCCCTTTTATAGGAAAAAGAATATAGGAACCAAGCAAACTCTAGCTTATAGTGGGGTCCACTGGTCTACAGACCCACCTAACAGTCATCTTCCCAGGCCCTGAATATAACAAGATTGGCATCCTTAGAAGTTGGGTTAATCCCTACCCTGAGTCCTTGGCCTCTGGAGTAATAACTATCATAGGGGAAAAAGCCAAGTGAAACCTGCAAATATCTAAATATTTCCCCACCCCTTGGCCAAAATAGTAAATCAAAAACAGTACTGTATAGGGGGTGAAGGTAAGAGGAATGGCAGAGATTAGTGCCACCCTTAGGATCTCAAAGATGCAGGGGTAGTGGTCCCTTTCATGTTTGTTTAATGCCTCTGCAGGAACCAGCTGGATCGTGGAGAATGATTAGAGACTACCACAAGCTCAACCAAGTAGTAGCCATGACCACAGCTGCTCCTACCAGATGTATTATGTTTGCTACACCCGATAAATATATATAGCCTCAGGTGTATGGCATTTAGCTACTGCTCTGGCAAATGAGTTCTTTTCTATACCAATCAGAAACAGTTCCTTTCACACGGAATAAACAATCGTACACATTCATGGTTTTTCTTCAGGGCTATATTAATTCTCCTATTCTATCATAATAAAGTCTGAAGAGAAGTAGATTCAAAACATCACAGTGATCCATTTAATCATGCTGATCGTGAAGATGAACAAGAGATGGCTAGCATGCTGAAGTACATGGTAAGATATAGATGTGCTCCAAAGGGCAGGAGAAAAACTCTACAAGTATCTGAGGACATGCCATTTCAGTGAAGTTTTAGGAATTCAGGAGGTCACAGTCATGCCAACCCATTCCCTCCAAAGCAAAAGACAAACTGCTGTATCCTGCATCTCCCACTACAGAAAAGGAACCACAACATCTGGTAGGCTTCTTCAGATGTTAGAGGCAACACATTCTACACATAGGAATATTGCTATAACCCATGTACTGAGTGATATGAAAGGCTCATTGCCAGCTTTGAGTAGGGGAAACAACTCTACAGCAAGTCCAGGTTGTAGTGCAAGCAGTCCCTAACCTGTTGGAGATCTAAATGTTGGGAAAAGATTCAGTAGAGAGTTTATAGCAAGCCTTAGTGGGAGAATCACAATGCAGGCACCTGGAGATCTGCAATACAATCATGCTATTACAAAAAAGCTTCTGGTGTGCTACTGGGCTCTGAAAAGAAATTGCTTGACCATTGGGCACTCCATGCCTACAACTGCTCATAATGAGCTGGGTTCAACAGGACTCTCCAAGTTACAAAGTCAAGTGAGCTCAGAAACAATCCGTTATGAGATGGAAATGGTACATCGAAAATCAAACCCAAGTGGGGCACCTGGGTGGTACAGTAGGTTGAGCATCCGACTCTTGGTTTTGACTCAGGTCATGATCTTGGGGTCATGAGATCCAGCCCTTCATGGGGTTCCGCACTCAGCAGGGAGTCCCCTTGGGGTTCTTCCTCCCTCTCCCTCTGCCCTTCCCTCTGTTCGTGTGCTCGTGCTCTCTCTAAAAAATAATAATAATAAATCTTAAAAAAACAAATCAAACCCAAGCAGAATGAAAGGGCCCAAGTAAACTGCATAAGTAGGCAGCCAAGAGTTCCCTAACACCTACCACAATTGTTCCAGCACCCATTCCTCAGTTCACATCTATAGCTGTTTGGGGGATCCTATATGACCACCTTGAGGAAGAGATAAAAGCCAAAGCTTGGCTTATAAATGGCTTATAAATGGCTCAGTATGTGAATGGAAGCTGAAAAAAGAAACAACAGCTTCATTATAGCCACACTTAGTGCTGACCTTGACAGTGGAAAGGGAAGATCTTCTTAAGGATAGAGCTTCAAATGATGCATCTGGCCATGAACTTTGTGTAAAAAGAAAAGTGGCCAGAGATGAGAATATATACAGACTCATGGGCAATTGCAAATGGACTAGCTAACCGGTCAGGGGCCTTTAAGGAAAAAAACTATACAATTATTATAAGAAGGCATGAGTGGAGACAAATGAATGAACATATGGGAATGTGTAATAGTGCATAAAGCATGAAAATTCTTTTCACGTGTTAATGCCCCCCAAGAAGCATCCAATGTAGATGAGACATTGAATAACCAAGTGAACAAAATGACTCAGAGAGTTGACATGAGCCACCCCAGAACTGGCATGATGGGGACATGAATAAAGTAGCCAGTGTGGCAGAAACCAAAATAGAAGCAAAGAAGGAGGCATGGACTCCCACTTAGCAAGGCCCAATCAGGCTACCGCCCCCTCTGAACATCCAATCTGCGAGTAACAAAGACCAACACTGAGCCCCCAATATAGCACTATGCCTCAAGCCGACCAACCAGTTACAACATCATATTCCATCCATCTTGAAAAGGCCAGCAGTGGATCACCACAGGTATTCAATAAATACTTATTCCAGGTATGGGTTTTCCTTTCCTGTCCAGCGAGTCCCAGCCATACCACTAGCAAAGGCCTTACAGAGTACCTGATCCACAGACAGAGAATCCCATATAACATAGCATCCAACCAAGGGAACCACTTCACAATGAAGGAATTGTGGCAGTGGGCCCATAACCATGGGTTCCAGTGGTCTTATCACATAACAGCACCATACAAAAGCATCCAGCCTTAATAGAGTATTGAAATGGCTTACTGAAGACACAGCTGATATACCAGCTCAGAGATAAGAATGGTGTGCTATCCTCTAGGATACAGTATATGCACTGATTCAGAGCTATGCTCCCAGTAGGACGAACACACAGGTCTGCGAACCAAGAGGTAGAAGCAGAAATGGCCTCCACTTACCATCATTCCCAATGATCCACTGGAGGACTTTGTGCTTTCCATATGTACAATCCTGGGCATACTTTTGCCAGGAGACATGTCAAGGATCATACTGAGCTATAAGTTATAGCTGTAGCCAGTGCATTTGGGACTCTGTGTCCCTGGACCAAGAGGCAAGAAGAGGAATCACCATCATGGCAGAGTAAATTAACCCTCATCCTCAGAAGGAAGTAGGTCTGCTGTTACATAATAGGAGCAACAAAGAGTATATGTGGAACTCAGATGATCCATCTGGATACCATGTGATACTCCCTTGCCCAATTGTGACTGTGAGCGGACAAATGCAACCACTCCAGCCTGAGAAGAGTATGGTTCTCAGATACCTCAAAAATGAGGGGTGGGTATCACTAGATAAACCACCCAGACCAATAGAAAAGATAGCTAATGGCTAGGAGAATTTAGACTGAAGTAGTGAAGGAGACAATGAGAACCACTGTAGCCCTGAGACCAGCTACACAGATGGGGGCTGAAGCCTGTCTCACTAACCCACTTCTTCAAGTTTCCCATCAAGAAGAGAAGTCCAAGGCGCCTGGCTGGCTCATTTGGTGGGGCATGAGACTCTTCATCTCAGAGCTATGAGTTCGAGCTCCACATGGGTATAGAGATTACTTTAAAAATAAAATATTAAAATGAGAGAGAGAGAGAAGTCCATGGAACCCTGCAAGAACTGCTTTCAGAAAATGTTTGGAGACCTACATCCAGCAACATGAGAAACAGACTGTGGCAATTACTTGGATATCCCTTCAAGAAAGAATTTGCATTAAAAAAAAAAGAAGAGGGGCATCTGGGTAGCTCAGGTGGTTAAGCGTCCAACTCTTGATCTCAGCTCAGGTCTTGATCTCAGGGTCATGAGTTCAAGCCCTGCGTTTATAAAAATAAAAAAAAATAAATGAAGAAAGAATTTGCATTTAGGTGCAAGGAGACAGTTAGCTAACAGCCTTCAGCTGCTCATCTTGGTTTTCCAGTTGAGGCCAGACTCTTCTGGGGCAGCTCCTAGCCAGTGACTAAACATGGTGGGTATACTAGAACCTGGCCATTTCTTCCCAATGCAGAACTCCTCTAACAGGTGATTTTTGCTCTGGAGCTCCCTGTTGCATTGGCTGAGTTTTGTTGTTGTTTTAATCTGTATCACAGACTGAGGCTCTTGTAGGTCAGTTCAGCTTGGACTCCCTTTCCTTTCACTACATTATCTACTCCCCCATTGCATTATCTACTCCCCATAAAATCTCTTGCACTAACTGCATCTCAGTATCTGCTTCCCAAGGGACCAAACCAACATATTACATAATTAGCTCTTTTATGAATCATTTCATTTAACTAAGGTATTACTGCTAGTCCCATCTCACAGATGAGAAAACTGGGGCACAGAGAAGTTAACTAACTCACCCAAGATCACACAGCAAAAACAGAACTAATATTTGAACTCAGGCAGTCTGATTCCAAAGCCTGAGCTTTTAATCACTATGCTAGCCAAGGCACCTCAAGATATTAAGATGAGAGTAATTATTTATTTTACATAATTTTAGGAAGCAAAAGGATAGATATTACCGAGAAAAAGCACTTAACCTAAATATAGAAGAATTTTTTCTAATAATTATCAATAACGAACAACAGAAGAGGTGCTTCAGGAAGTAATCAGGGCCTATCACCTGAGGGTTGAAATAGTCATGGATAGTGTGAGAAGCTTTATAAAACAGATAAAAGTTCACCTAAATCAGTAAAAAATGTACTGCTAAGCATTATGTGGAAAAAATGGTTCCCCAGCCAATAAACTGGGTAATATACTGCTGAACAAAGTTAAACCAGTTTCTTTACTTTTACTCAATATTTTTTAAAAAGATTTTATATATTTATTTGACGGAGAGAGACACAGCGAGAGAGGGCACACAAGCAGGGGAGTGGGAGTGGGAAAAGCAGGCTTTCCTGCGGAGCAAGGAGCCCGATGCAGGGCTCGATCCCAGGACCCTGGGATCACGACCTGAGCCGAAGGCAGACGCTTAACGACTGAGCCACCCAGGTGCCCTATTCCTCAATTTTTAAAACACTAAAGTGTATTTATAAATCTCTATCTGAGGGATACAGTATATTGAAAAACCCAAACTTATTTGACTAAAGAACACTTCCTTGCTCCTGGCCTAGGATGATTTAGTTCCAAAATCAAAATTCACTGATCAAAGTCTCCAGAAGCTAATAAGGAAAAGAATGACAATTTTCTAGCTGGTTAACAATTTTCCAACTAGCCAAAACATCACCTATCTATCTATATGTCAAAATAAGCACCTCTAGGGGCACCTGGGTGGCTCAGTCAGTTAAGTGTCTGCCTTTGGCTCAGGTCATGATCTCAGAGTCCTGGGATCGAGCCCTGCATCGAGCTCCCTGCTTGGATGGGGAGCCTGCTTCTCCCTCTCTCTCTGTTGCTCCTTCTGCTTGTTCTCTCTGTCAAATAAATAAATATTAAAAATAAATAAATAAAAAATAAGCATCTCTAATACCTTAAGGGTAGAAAGGCTATATAAAAGTTTTGTCACTAAAATGCATTTCATTTTTTTAATGCAAAACATGCCCTTCTTTGCTTTATCAATAAATCTCTAAAGATCTACAATAATGGGTTCACATTTTAATTACTGAATTCTCACTTTATGAGCAATACGAAAGCTTTATTTCAAGTCTGCTACTGGTGACCTGGTTATTTTCATATAACACAGCTCTAGATGCTTTTTTCTCAAACACATATATACTATCACAAGAAAGGACAGAAGAATGGGGGTAACAGGGAGGAAAGAGGCATCAGTTAAAACTACTCATCCGGCTAATTCCCAAAGTTTCTGTGTTTTTATTTAGAAATATATTCTCTTTACTTATTACAGGGGAAATGTCTATGTAAATTACAATCCCTTGTTTTAATTCTCCTATTTTCCTTGGCCCATTGCCGCCTATTCTTTTTCTCCATTAATGATACTATCACCACTGCCTGGAGCTGTCCATATGCCATCTATCTTTTCATTTAGTTCTTTGGAAATTTGAATGGAATATTAAATGTGGAAGGGGCATTAACATCTAGTCCACCACTCATTTTCAGATCATAGAAATGAAGCCCGGAGATCAGTTATTTTTCTAATAATAGCAAAGCAGTCATTTATCTATTTCAAAAATACATATATGAAAGCTGAAATTCCCAAAATACATGCATATACACTTTTTTTTTTTTTGAGAGAGAGCGAGCACAGAAGGGGGCAGAGGGAGAGGAAGAGAAAGAACCCCATTCAGGGCTCAATCTCAGGACCCCAAGATCACCACTGGAGGAGAAAACAAGAGTAAGAACCCAAGCCAACTGAGCCACCCAGGCACCCCACATCTTTTTCTCATACAAAATGCTACATGCCAGTAGTATATTTTATTTTTTTTAAAGATTTTATTTATTTATTTGTCAGAAAGAGAGACAGAGCACAAGCAGGAGAGCGGCAGGCAAAGGGAGAAGCAGGCTCCCCGCTGAGCAGGGAGCCCGATGCGGGACTCAATCCCAGGATCCTGGGATCATGACCTGAGCCGAAGGCAGCCGCTTAACCAACTGAGCCACCCAGGCATCCTGCCAGTAGTATACTTTAAAGGCAAATACCACCGAAGTCAACCAACTAAAGTTGAGCTCTCCTAATATACTTCCTAAAGCACTATGAAAAAAAAATTTTTTAAGAGGGAGAGGGACAGAGGGGGAGAGAGAGAACCCCACGCAGACTCCCCGCTGAGCACAGAGCCCAACTCTGGCCTCGATCTCAGGACCCTAAGATCATGACCTGAGCTGAAATCAAGAGTCGGACACTTAACCAACTGAGCCACCCAGATACCCCTGGAATATCTTAAGATAAAACAAATACAAAACACATGGAGAGGTTCACATGACGAAAAAGAGTGTAGACTTTGTAGTCAGAGACATACGGTTTGAATCATGGATGTGGGCTTAGGAAAGTCAATAAAAATCTCCATGCCACAGTTCCCTTAGTTATAAAACGTGCATGACACTATGAATATTACAGGGTCATTTTAAGAATTAGAAATAACATATGTGAAACACCTACCAGAAAGATAGCACACAGTGGTCAAAATTTTTATATTATACAAATAAGTAACAGAAGGTAAAAGAAATCAAGGAAAACTCCATAAACCTGGAATCTTTGGGGGGGGCCCCTCTATGCCCAGCATGGAGCCCAATGCAGGGTTTGAACTCATAACCCTGGGATGAGGACCTGAGCTGAGAACAAGAGTCTGGCGCTTAACGGACTGAGCCACCTAGGCACCCCAAACCTGGAATGTTTAAAGGACTGGATAGTGGGGCATGCAGAAACAGAAAGTGAGGCACGATGATGCTGGAACCAAATCATGAAGGACCGTACCAGATTAAAGAATCTAAACCTTGCTTTTTATTTAACAACTGATAATTTATTAAAGAGGTTGATTTAAGTATCTGCAATAGTGACTTAACATTGACTCCTGGCTCAATACTGATGAAAGTAATCTGTTTAACAGTCTCACAAGGACTCTGCAAATCAATGAGTCACTTGTAGATCCCTATCTGAAAACAATCCCAAATCTTAGCACCCTCACCACAAGGAAGTTTTTCTTGTAGTGATTCTCAGAGTCTTGGTGGGCATCAGAACTGGTCCTTCCACTTTGAGATTCTTTTCCTTTGAACCTCTGATAAGTCAGCACATAACTTCTCCAAATACTTTAGGTTGCAGCTGGTTAGTCCTAATTCGATGAATCACCACCTCTGGTTCCATGGGTGCCTTCCCGATGTCTTTAAAAGCCATGGCTGTGGCGGAGTGCAGCTTCCTGACCGACTTGTTCCTTGGCGAAAGCAAGCGAACAGTGGTGAGTCAGGAGCAGGAGCGGGGCGCTCAGAGCTGTAGCTGCAACAGCATCTTCCTCCCAATAGCACCTACTTTTTTAGACATTGAGCAGAACCTTCCAAGAATGACCTCACAATAATCTCAAACATAGTTTACTTCAGCTACTAATTAAAAACAAAAATGGGGCACCTGGGTGGTTCAGTCGGTTAAGCGTCTGCCTTTGGCGGCTCAGGTCATAATACCAGGGTCCTGGGATCCAGCGGGTATCTGGCTCCCTGCTCAGAGGGGAGTCTGCTTCTCCCTCTCCCTCTGCCCCGCTCCGTCTCCCCACCCTCCCAAACCCCCCTCATGTTCGTGGTCTCTCTCTCTCTCTCAAATAAATAAAATAAAATAAAAATACAAAAACACCTACAGGCAGTTATATCACCAGAATCACAAAAAGGTCTAGACGATGTATTTTTAAGTTTTAAGGTTTTTCTCAAACTGGCAGTGTTTTGCTTCAACTACTTTTTAAGGGTTGTTTCCCTTGTTCAACTGAAAATGAAAAATGGAGACTAAAATTTACATAAACCCTGACAATGTTTCCACAAAAATTTTTAAACTGCTTGCTCTTTATTTTAGTAATAAGAATTTTGAGAGAGCTATGTTCTGCTTAGATATAATAACAAAAACATATACCATTTACTTTTTCTTCATTTTAATAAACTCTGGCAGATAAACTACCAAACTAACCACAAAAGGTTAGAAAAGAACCAAATTACAGGGGCACCTGGCTGTCTCAATCCACAGAGCATGCAACTCTTGATCTCAGGGTTGTGAGTTTGAGCCCCACCTTGTGTGTAGAGATTACTTAAAAATAAAATCTTAAAAAAAAAAAAAAAAAAAAACTTGGGCGCCTGGGTGGCTCAGTTGGTTGGGCGACTGCCTTCAGCTCAGGTCATGATCCTGGAGTCCTGGGATCGAGTCCCACATCGGGCTCCCTGCTCAGCGGGGAGTCTGCTTCTCCCTCTGACCCTCTTCCCTCTCGTGCTCTCTCTCATTCTCTCTCTCAAATAAATGAATAAAATCTTAAAAAAAAAAACTTAAAAAAGAACCATATTACAAACAGAAATGCATACCTCTTCATTAATCCTAGTTCAAAAGGCTCCAGAACTATTGTTTTTGGTAATTTTCTATAGAAACTATGACATTCAAAACAACTAAAAGACTGTATAACAAACCAGTGAGGCCTTTTAGCTCACTCAGTTGAAAGACCTGAAAGTGATCCTAATCAGGTGGGAAAATACTGTGGGTGATCCACTGCATGTAGAATGAAGGTTCAAAACTTGCACTTTGTTTGCTCAAACAATAGTTCCTTGCAGTATTTCCTAACTAGTTTGAAAAAAGCTTTAGAAACATTAGCAAGTCATTATTGCTGACTTTAAACTGTGTCCTACAAAACCTCATAGAAAAGCTTTAATATCTTGAATGGGAACAAACAATAGCAGACTATGCTATGTATAAAAATAAAGAATAGGGGCACTTGGCTGGCTCAGTCCGTGGAGCATGTGACTCTTAAACTTGGGGTTTTAGGTCTGAGCCCCACATTGGGTGTAGAGATTACTTAAAATCCTTGGGGGGAAAAAGAATAAAGAACAATGACTCAACTGTATTTATACAGAATTACATATCATGGAGAGGTAATGGCAATCCTTAAAATCTGTCAGACCTCACTGCTTAGAAATGTTAATGGGTAAACAATGCATTGGACTCTATCTTTTTAGAAATTTTTAGCAATTAAAGGAAAACTAATCCTAATGTTTACAATTGCCTTTTGTTAAGGAATATTCTTAGAAGACAACCTTTCAGTTGGAAATCCCCATACCACTAACCCCATTACCACCCAAAGTGGTTAACTAGTTCTGTCGAGTTCACTGTTTACTAAACAGGAAACTAGAAAGTTCACAGCTTTTATCCTCAAGGTAAAAAAGACTCCATATTATCAAAGAATCTGGCAATTTATCTGCAAGTAAAAGCTTCAACAATTTACCTAATGACTCTAAATGGAAGTTATAATCCTCAAATAGAGC
Source organism: Zalophus californianus (assembly GCF_009762305.2). Classification (NCBI taxonomy): domain Eukaryota; kingdom Metazoa; phylum Chordata; class Mammalia; order Carnivora; family Otariidae; genus Zalophus; species Zalophus californianus. Next base: position 41,672,884 of record NC_045598.1, on the reverse strand, counting down.
ATTAACTTACCACTTCACACCCACTAGGATGGCTCTAATCAAAAAGATAGTAACAAGGGTTGGTGAGGATGTGCAGAAACTGGAACCCTCTTACACTGCTGGTGGGAATGTAAAATGGTGCTGGTCCTCGAAAAGATTCGAACAAAGCCCTGGCAATATAACACTAGGTATGTACCCAAAAGAAAGGAAAACATTTGTACATTAAATGTTCATAGCAATATTATTCATAACAGCCAAAAAGAAAAAAATAACCCAAACTGACAAAGGGATAAATAAAATCTGGTATATCCATATAATGGAATATCATTCGGCAGTATAAAGAAATGAAGTACTGATACATGATACAACATGGACAAACCCTGAAAACATTATGTTAAAAGAAAGAAACCAGTCACATATCCTATGATTCCATTTATATGAAATGTCCAGAACCGATAGGTAAATCCATATAGGGCAGAAAGCACATCAGTGGTTGCCTAGGGCTAGGTAGATTGGGAGGAAACAGGAAGTGGATTTCTTTTTGGAGTGATGAAAATGTGTAAAATTTGATGGTGGTGATATCTGCATAATTCTGAGTATCCTAACAGCACTGAACTGTACACTTTAAATGGATGGTATCTGAACTATATCTCAATAAAGCTGTTATTTTAAAAAAAGAGCCTTACCTAATATTTTAAATTTAACTGAAATACATGTGTTCTTCACTTCACATCTTAAAGTTAATATTATTTCTCTAAAGTAAATATTATTTCAAATAGCCAGGAGAACCCAGGACTGAAAATACCCAAACTTTTCCTAATTAATGAAAAATTCTAGACTCATTTTACCATTTCCTTAGGTCTTATTTCCTAAGACTCCTTCCCTCAAAAGATACTAAATTTTCATTTAAGCTTATTTAATCCTGAAAACCTAGGGCATTGATTTACTACTTCTGTATTTTAAAAAATGCAACAGAACTACCATCATAGATATTAAGTCACATATCCTTAAGGATACATTATCATAAACAATCAGAAAAAAGATAAATCACTATAGAATTATCAACTAAAGAAACTGTTATAGTCCAAAGCCTAGAGCCACAAAAGCATTTTTTAAGCTTAATTAGACAAATGTAAGGATTTTCAACTAAAAGATAATTTATAGGAAAAAAACTAAGATTTTTATAAATAGTTCTCTAATATAAAATCCCAAATGCCTCAAGATACCCATCAACACACATTAAGTTCTCCTTTTCCCTTGCCTAATATGAACCCAGTAACTTTTTCTTGATTTCAATGTGTCCACAGAGATTTCCTCATCTTTACCTTATTTTATTAAAAGCTGTCAAGAAATATTTCATAAGTATAAAACATTATACACTGTTCTCATTTTTCCAACAGTTCAGTTCTATAAATGGGCTATTTATATTAAAAGAAAAACATTTTAAGTACCACTTAATCTGTAAAATAGGAAATATTTTATAAATAGCATTTTTGAATTGTTTTAATTAAATGACATTTATTTATAAAGCATAAAGCATTCCACTAACTACACCATTAAAATACTAACTCTACTGATACCATGGTTTCTCCTTAATTTAGCAATCTCTAATAGTTCAAAATTAATCATACTGATTTTATTTCCTAGTTGTAAACTGTATTAATAATGATCTTTCAAGTTCTTTCAAACAGAAGTAAACAAGAAGCATATTTTCCACTTTCAGGGTAATAGTGATTTACCAGGACTCATGGGACTGAATTGCAGCTCTGATTTATTCATTATATCATTTAATCATCACAATAATCCTATGAGTTATTAAAGCTTCATTTTACAGAATAACTGAAGCATAAAGGGGATAGAAAATTTGTCCAGGGTCCTCCAGGGTATAAGACTGAATCCCATATCTGACAGTTATAAAAATCTACATCTAATCTACTATAGTTTGTAAGGAAAAGTCTGTTTTGAAAACCCTTCAATTTTTAAATAATGTAAGTTTAATAAATTGATACTGTTTTTGAAAACTAAGTATATGAACTATTTTTATTCAATAACTGCATCTACTTGTTGATTATTATACACTAAGAATGTTGCTCTATATAACGCAAGTCAGGTACACCCAAGTAAAATAAAAAATCATGTAAAAGTCTGAAAATGAGTAATGGAAAATGAATAAAACTCCAACAATGTAATTAGTGTACCCTATACATAGAGAATAGCTCATTTATTCAGTAAAAATGAAATGGGAAATATGTATAATCACGAGCAAAATTGTTTTCTATCAAAAATTTTTAAGAATTCTAAAAGTAGATTCTAGTCTCTAAAAAAATTAAAGCTACCATGCTTTAAGTCACATAGAAATTCTAAACCTTAATTTTTGTTTTTGTTTCTCCCAAAAGAAGGAATGGATGTGAACATTTATTGGGCACCTTCTAAGAGATCCTGAGCTAATTGCTTTTTATTATTTTTATCTCATGGAACCAGTTCTACTTCTCTGTGATGGGAACTATTACTCCAATTATTACTACATACGAATCAACTCAGGATCTAAATGTCGCATTGTTCTAAAAGTTGTAATAAAAATTCCTGCCCACATCTGACTCCATACTCTGCACCACGTCATGCAGTTAACAACCATAAAACACCACACACACACACACACACACATACACACACACACCCCATCCTTTAGGAACATAAGAATTTAAGTTAAAATCCAGGCAATTATCTTTTAAACAAGATTTGTGCCTTGCAACTTGTCTGTGGCCAGCACATAACAGGTGCCAAATAAAAGTTTACTGAATGGGATGAACACTGGTAGAAATGGGATCATCTTCATTCATTCTAAGGGAGTTAATATACAACTATTGCTTACCAGGCAACATATACAACTTTCTCCTTACAGAATAAAACACTGAATCAGGAACTGGAAGAGAAGGGAATGACCACATATAAAAAATTACTAATATTCTTAAAAGGTAAGCTATTGGATTAAACATTAGAAGCCTTAAAGAGAGATCCAGCATATTCAACTCAATTACCAACTCTTGTCTGACGCTGCCTTGTAAGAGTTAAACATGTTCTGCTTCCACAGTTGGCTAGTTGCTAGCAGAGACCACTGTCATTTTTGTGTTTCCTAGAACACCAAAGACAGGACCTGACACTTAATAGCTAAAATTTTATAAGATCTTCTACAAATTACAAAACCTGTTCAGATGAATTAACCCTAAAAGCCTTGCAAGGCAAGTATAATATCTATCTACATTTTATAAACAAATGACTTCAAAGTCCAAGGAGAGATTAAGTGCAAGATAAGTGGCCAGGTATCCTTCTATAATACCACAGTTACCAGAAAAGGCTCTCAATATATGTTAAAGGGTATTTCAAGGGATAGCTGATTCAATTTTCTTTCTAAGATTGTAAACACCATTATCTGTTGCTATGAGAAATGATTGTATTGCCACTTAAGATTGATAGCTTTGCTAGAAAAGATACTGTCTTTAGGCTTGACAAAGTTAGTTAACTTTTAACTTATTAGATGGTAATTCTCAAACTTTAGTAGGAGTAAAAATCAGGAAGCTTGATAAAAATAAAGATCCTTGGGCCACCATTATCACTAGAAATTCTGATTCAAAGTACCAGGAATCTGCAAATTTTAACAAGCACTTTCAGCTGATTTTAATGACGGTAGACTTCAGAGACACATTAAAAACTGAACTAGACTTTTGAAACTTAAATCTCCCCAATTTTTTTTTATCAAGCCAGTTTTCTACAGTTATAAATATTTAAGCAAAATCTTACAAAAACAATCCAAGGCTACTCCATCTAACAGGATAGGTCCTCAAAAATGTTTACTACACCAAACCTCCCTAGACCTCATGAGCTCTCAAGTCAGAGGTCTTTTAGTTACCCATGTTACTCTAAGTCGATGAATTCAACTATGACCACAATGTAATTTAGTACAACATTTTTATAAGTCTTACACAAATGACTGGGTGTTAAACAGTAAAAGGGAACAGTTAACTCTGAACCTAAGAGAAATAATAATTAAATCATAATAATTTGATTAATAAAGTAATCATAAATCAATAATTTTTAAATCACCAATAGTGCAAGCCCATTTAAAACTTTAAATGACCATCAAAATGTACTAATTATAAAATTATGGGTGACTTTTCCCTCACTATTAAATATTTATTGAGTTGACACAGTACCTTTCTGTACTTTTCAAATTTTCTACAGTAAGCATATTTATTTTATTCATGATTATAAAAGTTTTAGAAGTACTTATTAATCCTACAACCTTCACATACATAATAGGAAAACAAGAATAATCTGTAACCACATTTATCATAAACCATAAACACCCAAACACCTGACTTAAGGTATCAAACTGTAATCATCCCTTTTTTTCCACATTAATACCAGAACATATCACTTAACCTCCAAAATTTAGACTATGTCCCACTTCCATCAGGTATCTGTTATTAGAATAGTAAGCACGACTTCTTAAAATCCTCTTGTCATCCGTTCTGTGGATCTATTTAGGTAGAACATTTTTGTACCAAGAACTGAGGCATTAAAATATTTACACTCTCTTATTAGGGAGAAGGGGGAAAGACCACTGTAAAATATACATATATATAGTATTTATGTAGGAAACTTGGCGCAAAGACAGAATGGGGCTTTCTCCAAGCCGGACCACTCTTAGAGGCAAAATGTAATGTAATAGAAAGCGGCGGGGATGAGCCACGGGCAGGTGATGAAATTTCAGCTCAAATAAAACGCAAACGGTTGTTTTCAACGCACTCAGATCGGTGAATGACACTCGCGAGTACTGGGGGCTCTCAGGGCCCCGCACTTTCCGCACTCCAATTCTCACCAGCCCTCCCGCCCCTCCCCCCGGGACTCTGCGGGACTCGGTATGGGGCGCGGAAAAGCCTAGGCTGTTTGCAAACAGGCGTCCTCTGCCTCCCTCTAGGATGTACGTGCCGGGCCCGGGATGAGGGGCTGCGCTCGGCCCGGGCCCGGGGCCAACCTGAAGGGTGCCAGTGCCCCCGCCAACACCCCAGCTCCACACACCGGGCCGCGCCGGAACCGAGGCCAGGGCGAGGGCTTCCCGGCGGCGCGGGGCCTAGTCGCCCCCCACGCGCCTCCCGCCTCCCGGGGGACGCGGAGAAGGGTTGAGGGCCCAGAGCCGCGGGGTGGGGGAGGCGGCCGCAGCAGCAGGACGCCCCGTCCGCCCGGCCCGAGGGCTGCTGCCAGGGCCCTTCCCCGCGGCGGAAGGCCAAAGAGCCCGGGACCGCGCGGCGCCACACTCACCTCGAGCAGCGGCCGCCGCCGCCACAGCATGGCCGAGGGGGTCGTCCCTGAGTCGACAGCCTCCTCCAGAGGGCACCGGCGCGGCCCCAGGCGCCGCCGCGAAGCCTCCCGCTCTTGAAGGGGTTGTGGTCGCCGCTGCTACTGAGGCCCAGCGCCCGCCGAGCCTCATCGGGCTCACGGGCCGCCGCAGCCACGCGGTTCCCGGAGGAGCGCCGCTGAACCGGGCCGGGGGCGCAAGGCTGCGGCGGGACGACCGAGGTGCTGCAGGCGGGGATCCTCCGCGAAGCCTCCAGCGTCGCCGTGGCCGCTCCTGCCGCCGGCGCCGCTGGGCCACAGCGCCCCCTGGACCCCACGCCCGGCTACGGCGCCGGGACTGCGGCGGCCGCCCGGGCACGAGCCGCAGGGAACGCGGGGGAGCGTGGCCTGGGGATGGCGGGGGCTCAGCGCTAGCCCGCTGCCCTCGGCCCGCCCCCGACAATGCCTCCCGGGAGGCGGAAGCCCCTCGATCCCCAGGACCGTGGCGGGTGCCCGCCCCACCCCCATTCCTCAGGCCGTGAGCGCCTTTGCACCTTTTCCTTCTCTCCAGAAGGTACATGAACGTTTCCTTCACTCGGACGTTCACCTGAGAGCAGGAGGTGCTGCTGCTCGTTTTCATCTCTCATGATTTCGAGAAGGATCCCTTCTAGCCTTTCAGCGTGTCTGGATGTAAGAAGAGTGACCCAGAGCTAGCATTTTTTCCATACACACACCCAAAATCCTCTCCCAAAACAGATGAATTGTCTTTGACCTTAACTTTTTTTGGATCTAGAAATTTCCTACAGATACCAAATCCTTAATCCCAAACTGCCCCAAAATTAGAGGGGGAAAAATTATATATATATATAATTATATATATATATATGCCGAGCAAGAGAATAGCCAACGGGTTGTTCTGAAATTCATAAACAACTTAAAGGTAAGAAAAAAACACCCACCTTTTCTAATTTACCCACCTCTACCTCTACTCTTTCATCCCAACCCCTGTCAAATCCCAGGTAAATCTCTAAAGGAAGGAAATCGTTACATAGCAGGGGCTGTGGAATCGTTTACAGATACCCCATATTCGATCCCATTCAAGCTCTAGAGTGCAAACATCAGAACCAAAAGCAATAGAAACAAAAAGACCGTCGGAAGGGAAATAGGGAAAGAAATTCTCCAAATCCTCTGGACCCAAATTTCCCAAGTAACAGTACATTATTTTATCATAGAATGCTATAGTAGAATGAGCAGGGACTTTGGTGGCTGACTGTTCCTGATATTATCAATTCCAGCTCTGTCATGTTTAGCTTTATGACCCTGGGCAAGTTATATAATATTTCTGAACCTGGGTTTTCTAATCCCTGCCTTGCTGGTTGTTTTGAAAATTGGAGATGATTTATGTGAAGGAACTGGCCCAGAGAAGATAGTCAATGTTAGTTCCAATTATTGTTGGTTCCAAAACACCCTCTCCCTCTTTCTTAGATTCAAGATTGTTCCCATCTGTTTTTGTTCTTTCTCAATCTCTGTGTGTAAATATATCCCTATCAAAAGATGAGTGCATCAAAAAGGTGGGGGGGAGAGGGTGCATTGTTCTTTATCATCCCTGGTCTGGGTAAAGTTTTCCTAAATTTCACTAGTGGATTTATATAACATCCCTCCACTGAGGAAAAATAGAGCTTAATACACTGGATGCTATAATGTTCTATTGCATAGCAGATTTTAGCGTAAAGCTAGTATATTTTTCTGTATATAAAAATCACAAGGCAATCTCACCTTACCTTGGGTTATGTCCTAATAATAATACATCTTTTTTATTTATTATTTTTTTAAAGATTTTATTTATTTATTTGACAGAGAGAGACACAGCGAGAGAGGGAACACAAGTGGAGGGTGGGGCGCAGAGAGGGAGAAGCAGAGTCCCCGCTGAGCAGGGAGCCTGATGCGAGGCTCGATCCCAGAACCCTGGGATCATGACCTGAGCCAAAGGCAGACACTTAAACGACTGAGCCACCCAGGCGCCCCTAATAATAATAAATCTTAATGAGAAAATTATATAAGGTCTCTGGGAACTTTCAAATAATAATTTAGCAGCTGCCTTAGAGAAAATATAACCTTACAGCTCTCTTCCAATCAGTGAGCTCTTCCTGTTCCTGAACAATCCGAAGTGTGCCTTCACCACCTACTTCTGAGTCACATTACCAAAAAAAAAAAAAAAATCACTATCCCCTTTTTATAACAAGAGAAACTGGGGCTCAGAGAGAAACTATGATTCATCCTTATAACAACTCTATGAATTAAGTACTCTACTACCACCATCTTACATGTGAAATACATCCAACCTAGGGGAAAGCTGGAAGTGGAAGCAGACCCTGAGATTCTTTCAGTCTCGCATCTGATGCCCTAACAGTCCTTTTTGCAGTATTTAGAAAATGCTGTAAGAGTAAGTTACTGTTACTAAAAATTTTCAATCTAGAGAAATGGGCCCTTTCATTTAGATTAGTTTGGCAGCCCAACATTAGCAGTGCTTTCAAAGCCTGGTTCACTACCACCACAGGAAATCTGCATTTGTTTATGCATAATCATGCTACCCAGGGTGTAGCTACTACATGAAGATGATTCATTTGTTCCCAAGACCAGTTCCCTCTTGCTTCACACTTTCTCTCCTTCAATTCAAATATGTTGCTGAAAGAGACTATCTTTATCATCACTACCACTTCCTGATCATAGTAGTCTACTGTAAATAATTTCATCTATAATTTCATTCCATCATTCAACTCTTCCTACCCAGTTTGCTCTCTGCTCCTGAAATACCACATGTGTTTTCCCCTCCTCTACTATAAATCTTTTTCATTTTAATCTTTTACCTGCTGTCAGTTGATTTGGTTAGCGCACTCTCAATTTTGCATTGATTTCCACAACTATAAAATACTTCTTTATTCCCAATCTGATAGACCTTTCCATTTTCATTTTTATGCCATACACATTCTGTAGAAAGCCAGTATTCTAAGAATAGTTTCTTCACGTGAGTTTAATCTGTAGCACCCTGATCAAAATTTTCTTTGCCCTTTAAAATTTGTTCTTAAAAATTAAGGCCTTGGAGCACCTGGCCAGCTCAGTTAGAGAAGCATGCGACTCTTGATCTCAGTGTCCTGAGTTTAAGCACCATGTTGGGTGTAGAGATTACTAAAATAAATAAGTAAATAACCTTAAAAAAAAATGAGGCCTTTTACTTGTCAATTATACCTCAATAAAATGGTGGGAAATGAGGCCAAAAAGATATCCATTTCCTGGCTTTGTGAAAGGCAGAGGAGTCATCCTTAACTCTCGTGTTTCTGTCACGGACAATTGGTCACTGAGTCTAATAAATTCTACTTCTTGCTGTTATTGAAATTTCTCTCCAACTCCACTGCCACCCACTTTGGTCTAGAGTATATGCTTAATGAATTATATGTGCAGTGAATGAAAAGGAGGAAAGAGGAATGAATGAATATTATATTTGTGTATGAGTATATATATTGTATAAAAGTTTGTTTAAAAGAAGGCACAAAACCTCTTTCATGTTCCCAATAATCCTTGTGCTTCCCAATTTATAGCACTTATTACACTGTCAATCTCTGTTTACTTATATGTTTCTCCTATCAGATTTTGAGCCCTGTGAGCCAGGTTCAGTGTTTGATTCTTCTCTGAGTCCCCACAACCAGTGTCGGCATAGAGTACCACTTAGAGAATGTTAAGAACTAGGCTGGTTTAGCCTGATGTGCATCAAGCTAGTGCATTCCACACATTCAGTGACTTTTTAGGTCTTTCTCTTTAACTTTCAGGGCCCACCAAAGAGTAAGACTCCCCTCCAACAGGTGATTGCCCTGCAGCCCAGAACTGCCCCGAGCCTGCTGTCGCTGGGGTGCTCCATACCCCTCTGAAATCACCAGCCACAGCCAGGAGTCAAACCCAGAATTCACAATGTTACCAAACAAGCCCTAGAGCAGACCACAAGTCAGTAAAGCAGCACAAACTTAAAAAGGATATTGGGGACGTTTGGGAACTTGTTTGGTCAATTGAATCATTTAAAAAAGAACAAAGCAATTCCCATTTGGGGAATCAAATATAAGTAGCTGATTAAATATGTGAACAAAGATATATGCAAAAAGATGTTTATTATATATTTTACTGTAGGTTTATAACAAAAATATAAGGAAAACTGTAAATAAGTTAAATGAATTATAGTATACTCAAAGAAATACTATTCATTAATAATTGTGTTTTTAAAGAATTTTAAATGACATTGAAAACTGCTCATGACGGGGTGCCTGGGTGGCTCAGTAGGTTAAGCAGCTGCCTTTGGCCCGGGTCATGATCCCAGGGTCCTGGGATCGAGTCCCACATCGGGCTCCTTGCTCAGCAGGGAGCCTACTCCTCCCTCTCTCTCCCTCTGCTTGTGCTCTCTCTGTCAAATAAATAAAATCTTAAAAAAAAAAAACTGCTCATGATTCAATATCAAATTAAGAAAAACAGTGTTAAGGGGCATCTGGGTAGCTCAGTCAGTTAAGCATCTACCTTCAGCTCAGCTCATGATCCTGGGATCAAACCCCGTATCAGGCTCCTCGAGACTACTTCTCCCTCTGCCTCCCACTGCTTGTGCTCTCTCAGTTTCTGTCGTTCTCATTCTCTCTCAAATAAATAAGTAAAATCTTTGAAAAGAAAAGAAAAACAGTGTTAAGTAAAAAAGGCTATTGTAGGGCGCCTGGGTGGCTCAGTTGGTTAAGCGACTACCTTCGGCTCAGGTCATGATCCCAGGGTCCTGGGATCGAGTCCCGCATCGGGCTCCCTGCTCGGCAGGGAGTCTGCTTCTCCCTCTGACCCTATCCCCTCTGATGTGCTCTCTCTCTCTCAAATAAATAAATAAAATCTTTAAAAAAAAGTCTATTGTATGATCCCAATTATGTTTTTATATATTTATTTAGAAGGAAATACTTGAAAATATCATAATTTATGAGTTTTTTTAAACTTTAAAAAAAAATAATTTCAGGGACCCTGGCTGGCTCAGTTGGTAGAGCATGCAATTCTTGGTCTTGGGGTCATGAGTTCAAGCCCCATGTTGGATGTAGAGATTACTTAAAAAAAATTTTTTTTAATCTTAAAAAGAAAAAGTTAAAAAATAATTTCAAAATATAATTTCAGATGTAAAGAAAAGTTGCAAAAATATACCAAAAAATCCTATATATCTCTCACCCATATCTAACCACATTTGCTTTATTATTTTTGCTCTTTCTTGCATTTGCTGTCATTCTTGCTCTTTCTTCTATCTCTATAGATACACTTATAGATACACTTATAGATGTATAAGCAAACTATTGTAATTATTTTCTGACCCATTTATCCCTAAATATTTTTCAGTGCATTTCCTCAAAGCAGAGTACAAATATCACAGTACAATTAGCAAAATCAGAAACTTATCATGGATACAATACTATGATTTAATCTATGACCTTATTCAAATTTTGCCAATTGTCCCACTAATATTCCTTTACAAAATAAAATAATTGTTTTTTTCTGGTCTAGGATCCAGTGCAGGATCACACATTATAGTTAGTTGTTAAATCTCTTAAATTTTTTTAATCTGGAACAATTTCTCAGTCTTTGTCTTTTATGATCTTAACACTTTTAAAGAATACAGGTCATTTATTTTGTAAAATACCCCTCAATTTCAGTTTGTCTGATATTTTTTCTTGATTAGATTTAAGTTATGCCCTTTAGACAGGAATACTGCAGAATTGATGTTGTATCTTTCCTAATGCATCAGGAGGCATGTGAAACCTGTATGTCCCTTCACTGGTGATAACAACTTTGTTCACTTGATTAATTAAGGCGGTATCTGCCAGTTTTATCCAGTGTTAAGTAACTAGTTTGCTTTTTGTAATTAATAAATATCTTGTAGAGAGATCATCTGAGACTACACACAGGTTTTAACATTTATTGATAATGCTTGCTTGAAACAGTTATGACTGTAGTCATTGCCAAATGGTAATTTTGTAATTCCATCATTATTATTCCCTATACACTTTTTTTAAAGATTTTATTTATTTGACGGAGAGAGACACAGCGAGAGAGGGAACACAAGCAGGGGGAGTGGGAGAGGGAGAAGCAGGCTTCCCACTGAGCAGGGAGCCGGATCCCTAGGACCATGACCTGAGCTGAAGGCAGACACTTACCGACTGAGCCATCCAGGTGCCCCCATTCCTTATACATTTTTTATTTGCCTTCCTACTGTACAGGAGAGCTTCTTGCTTCTCCCCCATTTATTCATTTATCAATTTATTGATTTATTTCAGAATGAACTCATCAATTTTTATTTTATCCTATGGATTGTATAATCACTGTAAAAATACTTTCAGATTTGGCTGGCTTCTATGTTCTTTTATCATCTTATCATCATTTTTTAAGCATTTCCCTTACTTTCTAGCACTACATCCCAGATTTACTTTGTGCTTTCCCAGCCCCTAGAATCACCCATTTCCTCTTTTTTTTTTAAGATTTTATTTATTCATTTGAGACAGATACAGAGAGAGAGAGCATGAGCAGGGGGAGAAGCAGAGGGAGAAGGAGAAGCAGACTCCCCGCTGAGCATGGTGCCAGACTAGGGGCTCCATCCCAGGACCCCGGGATCATGACCTGAGCCAAAGGCAGATGCTTAACCATCTGAGCCACCCAGGTGCCCTAGAATCATCCATTTCCTCTTATAACCCTAGTTCCATTTAATGAAGAATGATGTTTAAAAATCAAGATCTAGGTATGCCTGGTTGGCTCGGTCGTTAAGCGTCTGCCTTTGGCTCAGGTCATGATCCCAGGGTCCTGGGATCGAGCCCTGCATCAGGCCCCCTGCTCTGCGGGAAGCCTGCTTCTCCTTCTCCCACTCCCCCTGCTTGTGTTCTCTCTCTCACTGTCTCTCTCTGTCAAATAAATAAATAAAATCTTTAAAAAAAATAAAAATGAAGATCTAGGTAGTAGGTGTGCTCATTGCCACTACAGTGCCATTGCTTCTTTTTTATTTTATTTATTTATTTGACAGAGAAAGACAGCACAAGCAGGGGGAGCGGTGGGCAGAGGGAGAAGCAGGCTCCCTACCGAGCAGAGAGCCTGCCAATGTAGGGCTCAATCCCAGGACCCCGGGATCATGACCCAAGCTCAACCTACTGAGCCACCCTGGTGCCCCACAGGGCCATTGCTTCTAAGCTATCTCAGTGAGTAAAGCTAGAAAACACAGACACACACCCCACTTTTACTTGAACATCATTTTTACTTTAAAGAACAACAGATAGGGGCGCCTGGGTGGCTCAGTCGTTAAGCGTCTGCCTAGGCTCAGATCACGATCCCCTGGGTTTGAGCCCCACATCGGGCTCCCTGCTCGTAGGAACTCTGCTTCTCCCTCTCCTACTCTCCCTGCTTGTGTTCCCTCTCTCGCTGTCTCTCTCTCTGTCAAATAAATAAATAAAATCTTAAAAAAAAAAAAAGAACAACAAACTATTGTTATTCAGATGTGGAAATTTGGCAGACATTTTCTAGAAAATAAAAATGAAGTAAGCCTGTCACTTCAAGGAAAAGAACTAATACTATTTGTTGCCAATGGTACACTTCAAGCTTTCAAGTAAAAATTAGAATTTTGGAAAACTTCTGTGTTCACCACCATGCAACTCAACAGCTTCCCAAACTTTTCTGAAGACATGGGTGGTGATATTAACAAATGTTGTGGAGTGGTTTAAAAAAAATTATTGTATAGTGAAATGTGTCAACATTTGGAAGGTCTGCATAACTCAGTAAGCTAGTATTTTTTCAAATGACCAATGCATGATATTACAAAAACATACATGGGTAAAATATCCCCTTAAAGTGTAATATAGACCAAAGGATTTTAATGGAACAGGCGTACAAAAAGTTCATTGATAATGGTTTCAGATTCCACATTGCAGTTAACCTTTAAGAAATTGCCACTTTCAAGTTTTGATCAGTATCAAAGAAAATATCCACAAGTATCTGAAATTAATATTAAAATACTCCTCACTTTTCTAACTACAGGAAAGATTTTCTTCATATACTTCAACTAAAACAACATATCCCAACAGACTGAATGCAAAGCTGATATGATAACCCAGCTGTCTTCTAGTAGACTAACTTTAAAGAGATTTGCAAAAATGCAAATAAGGCCACTCTTCTTACTATGTTTTTGTTTTGGAATATATAGTCATTTTTTATTAAAATGAGCTATATTTGTTAACATATGATGAGTTCACTATTGTTATTTTAAATAAATGAATAATTGTTTAAAATGTTTTCTTAGCTTTAATTTGAAAGGTCATAAATATCAATAGATATAATCCACATAAACAGAAGAACTCTGGGGTCCTCAGTTTTATAAGAGAGTAAAGAGAGGGGTTCCTGGGTGGCTCAGTCATTAAGGGTCTGCCTTCGGCTCAGGTCATGATCACAGGGTCCTGGGATCGAGTCCCATGTCAGGCTTCCTGCTTGGCGGGAGGCCTGCTTCTCCCTCTCCCACTCCCTCTGCTGTGTTCCTGCTCTTGCTATCTCTCTGTCAAATAAATAAATAAAATCTTAAAAAAAAAAAAAAAGTAAAGAGAGCCTCTGACCAAAATGTTTGGGAACCACTTGTATAGTTTATTCAGCCATTCTCCTATGTGAGGGTATTTAGGTTGTTTATAATATTTTGCATTACAAACAATGTTGCAATGAATAATTTTATATATGAGTGTTTTTCTAATGTTGTAGATGTATCTTTAGGGTAAATTCTTAGAAGTGGGATATCTGAGTCAAAAGAGAAATGAGATAAATGCATATGTTGTTTTGTTAGATATTACCAAATTCCCCTTACCAAGGGTTGTGCCTCACTGCTATCACAGCCTCTCTCCCCTACCAACACAAATATTTTCTGTCAAACCTGTTACAATAAAAGATATAATACTCTCAAGGCTTTGTAGTGGGAAAAGCTTTGGAACAAGACAGCCATGGTTTCAAATCCCGAGTAACTACTAGATAGGAACAGAAGGACCTGTTTTATCATCAATAAGGTGAGGCTAATGTGTGTTATTTATACAAGGAATTGAGTAGGTGCACATTAAATGGTAATGGTTGTTATTATCTAAATCTCTCTGGGCAAGTAGAGGAATAGTCAGGGTTGACAAGCGTAGATATCCTATATTCCTTGGGGGTAAAGAATGGACTATTCTGGGGTGCCTGGGTGGCTCAGTGGGTGCCCGACTCTTGGTTTCAGCTCACGTTATGATCTTGGGGTCGTGGGATTGAGCTCAGCTTGGAGTCAGCTTGGGATTCTCTCTCTCCCTCTCCCTCTGCCCCTTTCCCCACCCTAAAATAAATAAAATCTTTTTTTTTTTTAAAAAAAAGGGTGGACTATACTAACTGGAACTACAGAAGATGTTGACAGTAAGATAGAACATAGAGTTGCCTTGGGAGGTACCTAGGGTGCGAGAAAAGAACAGGTCACCTAAACCAGAAAAGAGGTTAGAAGCAGATGCTGAAACCTAGAAAAGCCAGGGGTCTGGATAATGAAAGCAAAGAACAGTTCATTAATTCAATCACTTGGTCAACAATCACTGAACACTACTATTTACCAGGCACTATGTTCTGTGGTAAGCAAGGTATTTTCTCTGCCCTTAAGGAGTTTAGACTCTATGGATAGAGGCAGATGAGAAAATAGGCAATGATGATTTTAGAGGGTAAGCACAGTGTGCTTTAGGAACACAAATCAGGGGCATCTGGCCCAAACTCAGGGGTTGGGCAAGACTTTTTAGAGGAGATGATACCTAAGCAGAGACCTGAAGAATGGCTGGGACTTAGCGAGGTAAATTGGGTAGAGGAGTGGGAAGGGAATAGATCGGAAAAGAACATGTTCCAGGCAGCAGAAATAGAATGTGCAAAAACCTAGAGGCAAGAGAAAACATGATGTGTCCGGAGAAGCAAGAGGGCAGTTTTGACTGAGGCAGTGAGGGCAAGGTTGGGAGCAGTGACAGCCAAGGCAGGGGCCAAATCAGGAAAGGCCTTATAATTCATATCAAGGACTTTGGATTTTATCTTATGGGTGATAAGAAGCCATTAGAACATTTAAGCTAGTCAGTGACGTTAGCAGGTTTGGTTTTAGAAAATATCACTTTAACTGTTGTATATAGAAACTAGAGGACACACATTTGGAGACAAGGAAGCCATTTATAAGTATCTATTGCAATAACCCAGGCAAAAGTGAGGGTGACCTGAGTTAGAGGAGTATAGGGAGAATGGTGATTTCGGGAGGCAAAATCATCAAACCATGATTAGATTGGCATGTGAAAAAGAGGGAGGACGTCAAAGGCAACACCTGGGTTTCCAGCTTGGGCAACTTGGTGATCAGTGCTATCACGGAGGGAGACAGCAGGGGAGGAGGAGCAGACTTGAGGGAAAAAATGATGAGTGCTATTTCAACATGTTGACAGATTAGGAAACTGAGGTTCAGAGAGGTGAAATTACTTGTCTAAGTGGCAGAGCTAAGATTCCAACCCGGGTCCATCTGACTACAACATATCCTTATTGCTTCAGCATGGCCACGCCTCCTCCCACCCTCAGCATGGGAACGTGCACCAACCACCAGGGAGGGGAAAACCACTGCGAGCATTTATTATGTAAGTAAAATGCCTTCATATACATCAAATTTGACCGAATAATAACACAAGAGTGTATTTCCATAGGCATAAACATTATTATTCACATTGGTCATGGTGACTCACACTGCCATCCTCTGGTCCCAGAAGGAAAGTATTAGGATACACTTGACATTGGGGAATGTTTTATGATGTATTTTTCATAAGAATTACATATGAGGCAACATGGCATGTATGGTATAGTAGAAAGACCCTGGACACCTGGGTTCTAATGATGTAAATATGGACTGGACTGAGGAGGAAAGTTGTTATGTAGGCATTTGAATCTCAGGGTCTTTCCTTAGGGTGTCCACTTCAGTCAGGTCTCCATTAGCCCACCAGTCTATTCCATGCTACCCACCTTGTACAGAGATGGTACAATATAGTGGAAAGAGCTTCCACTTTGGAGTTAAGTGATACGAGTTCAATTCACAGCTCCACCAATTTCAGGCTGAAGGAAGTCACTTATGCTTTCTAAGTCTTACTTTTCTCATTTGTATGGTACACAATTATATGTGTTACCAAGAAAGTGCCAGGTGCGTGGTAGGCACACAAAGTTAATTATCTTCCCCTGCCTTTTCTCATCTTTTTAACCTCATCTCTACTCCTAAAGCTCTAGAAAAGAGTTAACAGCTTCTTTATACCATTCCCTATTCTTTCCAATGTACATATATTCTCTCATAATCAGAAAACTGAATAAACAAAAAACATTTGGGGGCACAGAGTAGACCAGCCCAAGTAGTCAGCATCCATTAAAACCTGACAACTCACAGGTTTATTTTACTTGGGCATGCTCTACCCCAATCATATGAGGATATGCATATGAGGAAATAACTGAATTTATGTGTGCATTCTCATGTGAATGTGAATCCACCTGAATTCTACAGACACTGAGCTATGATCCAGACACAGAGTTGAAAAGAAGAAGAATACAGAGTTGAAAAAAAGTTTTTTCTTTATTTTGAAAGTATTTATATGTGTATGTGTCTGTGTTTTGGCTGTGGGAAGAAAGGATTGGATTCATAGAATTGAGGACTATATAAGTTGAAAACAGTGATTGGCTGGGGCCGGCTGGGATCATGAGAGCCAATTATTAAATTTTAAGAAACTTTGTGAGCCAATTGTTAAACACAGCAATTTTTAAAAACCTAAATTATATAAAATTATAATTGAATGTATTAAAAACAGAGTTAAATACAAGCAGCCCTTGCTTTGCCCAGTTCTGAAATGTGCAAATTTTAGTTACCACAGTTTAGTTAAGTAACATCCCCCCAAAACACAACTCAAGTTTTTGTGTGTGTTTTGTTTTATAAGATTTTATTTTTCAGTAATCTCTACACCCAACCTGGGGCTCAAACTCAGAACCCCAAGATCAAGAATCGCATCCTCCACCCACTGAGCTAGCCCTGTGCCCCCAAGTTTCATTTATTATGGTGTGTTAACTGTAAGTAATTGCACAAAGTACAAATATTGCAGCTATCTCTGCTGTCCGTGAATCACTATGTAAATAATAGATTCACATCGTGTTCAGTGACCAATCACATCACCTTTTTTTTTTTTTTGTAAGCTCTGCACCCAGTGTGGGGTTTGAACTCACAACACAGAGATCAAGAGTCACATGCTCTACCAACTGAGCCAGCCAGGCACCCCTCAATCACTTCTTTTGAGGTCTATCAGTGATTGGTCATCTTTTTTTCAATTTTGACACAAACAATAAATTATATACTGTGTTACTTCTTTTTCTACCAATGATAAAAACCACATGACATTTTAATGGAATGAATATTCAAACAAGGGAATTGAGTGGGGAAAAAAGATCAAATGAAGCAAAAAAACAAAGTGAGGGGTGCCTGACTGGTTCAGTCAGAGGAGCATGGAATTCTTGATCTCAGTCTTGTGAGTTCAAGCCCCACATTGGTTGTAGAGATTACTCAGATAGATAGATAGATAGATAGATAGATAGATAGATAGATAGATAGATAGATTAAACTTTAAAAAAAAAGAAAAGAATAAGAAACAAAAAGGGATAAGGCTGCAAGTGAAACTTTAATTGAATGTAAATGGAATTATAGAAGAAATCACTGAGTATGGGAATATTGACATACCTTGCATCTGAAAGACTCTAGGTATATAGCCAGAGGAACTTAGTAAAGGCAAACTTATTGATATAAGTGAGGAAAATGGTTGTGACCAAAAGAATGAAGATGTTTTTCACATTAAAATTATTGGAGATACTTCATAATGTTGAAAGTGCAAAGAATAAAATGTTGAAAGCTGATTCAAACTTAGAAGTAGGAGCATGTTCCAAGCATGGGAAAAATTGTCAGTCATATTGTAAATTATACAGTAAGAAGGCAAGCACTGTTCAAATTACTCTTGATAATTTTTTACTAAGAAATAAAATGCTTTAACTCTGTGTTTTGAGTATCTTAAATTATAGAGTGCTATACCACGCAATGGGGAAAGAATTGTCTTTTAACAAATGGTGCCAGGACAATTGGTTATCTACATGCAAGATAATGAAATTGGACTCCTACCTCATACCACAGAAAAAAATGAACTTAAAATGGATCAAAGACCTATATGTAAAAGCTAAAACTATAAAACTCTTAGAAGGAAACATTGATATAAATCTTCGTGACCTTGGGTTAGGCGGTGATTTATTAGATATGACACCAAAAGTCTAGCAACCAAAAAAAAAAAAGAGAGAGAGATAAATTGGACTTCATCAAAATTTAAAACTTTGTGAAATTGGCCATGGTGAGAATATTTATACCACAGAAATTGGCAAGTGGCACATGTCAGCGTTTGTTTGGTTAATTGTCTAGATTTAAGAAAGTGATAGATGGCTCAGTTGTTAAGGAAGTGATAGAGCAAATGTTAAATGTTGATAATATAGATCTTAAAATTATGTTGTATCTATAGCTCTTGCACTGTAAAAAGCACAACAAAAATTGAGGAAATGTTCTTCTAGCACTTGAAAACTATTATTTGGGGCCACCTGGGTGACTCAGTTGGTTGAGCATCTGACTCTTGATTTTGGCTCAGGTCATGATCTCCGGGTCATGGGGTCGTGAGATCAAGCCCCACGTTGGGCTCTGCACTTAGCGAGGAGTCTACTTGAGATTCTCTCCCTACCCCTCTGCTCCTCCCCCTCCCCATGCTCTCTTGCTCTCTCTCTCAAATAAATAAATGAATTTTTTTAAAAAAGGAAACTATGGGGCGCCTGGGTGGCTCAGTTGTTAAACGTCTGCCTTCGTCTCAGGTCATGATCCTGGGGTCCTGGAATTGAGCCCCGCATTGGGCTCCCTGCTCAGCGGGAAGCCTGCTTCTCCCTCTCCCACCCTCCCCCCGCTTATGTTCTTTCTCTCGCTTTGTCTCTCTCTGTCAAATAAATAAAATCTTTAAAAAGAAAACTATGATCTGATTTAGCAAATAAGTCACTCATATCATTGACAAATTGTCTTCATTGTTTCACTTTCTTCTTACTCAAAAACAAAATATTAACCTTCATGTCAGAACTATGCTCTTGAGAGCCAGTAATTACATATTATTTAATTACTTGTTAAGTTTATTTATTTACTTCTTATCTAATTAAACATCTACCATCCTCCCAGCCAGGAACATCAATGATCCTAGAATCCAGCATCTCCTACCATTTTACATGATGAGGGTGTGAAACCCAGGACCTGCCCTAGGTCACAAACAAGTGAATGGATGGATGATCAACATTTGAATCATGTGTTGTTCTTTTACATTTTAACCCACCTACCTGAGTATCTAGGAAAATATGTTTTCTGTGACATGCCAGAGTGGGGATGGGCAGTGAAGATATGTGAAACCGTTGTCACTCATTTAGCTAGTAAGCCCTTCTCTCCAGGGTTCTAACAATGCTGTGTACCGGGCAGGAGTCAGGAGAATCATGACACAGGAAGAGACTGAGTCCCTCTCCCCATCTGGGCAGACAGCAATAGGGCAGGTAAACAAGCCATGTCTTACTTTTGGACTTTTCTCTCCTCTCCTTACACCCTGAAGCGTTGAAGAGATTAGGGAGACAGTCGGCTTCCCTCAAGTAAGGGATTTAACAGGCCTGGCCCCAAGAGAAAGGATCAGGTTCAAACTTGGCCTCCAGACCAAAGCTCTCCCCTTGGCCTCAGTCACTTAGAACATCACTTCAGTGTTAATCTTATTTACTCAGCGTATGTTTGTGAGGTGAGCCAAAGATTATTAATAATAACAGACCTTTACTTTTGCATACAACCCTTGGTACATGTACTGTCCTGTTTGAGCCCCATAATAGCCCTTTAGAGTGAGTAGGGTAGGGGTTAATAAACCTATTTTATAGATGAAGAAATGAGGCTCAAAGACAAAGGGTGCCCAAGTTCATGGAGTCAATTTCAGGACCGAAACCTAGGAATACTGACACAAATTGTAGTTGTCTTCCAGGTACTATAGCACAGGCCTAGAAGCTTTCACAGAATTATTATTAGTGACAGTTATCAATAATAATAAATAGCTACAATTTATGAGCATTTATTGCTCATTGCACTAAGTGCTTCCTTTGCATTCTCATTTAATCCTCATAACAGTCTTTTGAGGTTTATGCTAACTTCTCCATTTACTAAGAACCCGAGGTTCAGAAAGTTTAAAGAATGGGTCCTAGATCACATAGCAGAAGTCTCAGAGCAAGGATCTGAACCCAGATTTCAGCTTCCAAAGATCATACTCTTAAGCTTTTTAATATTATGAGATCATCAGGGGAGATCATAACGGTAGCAGGGAGATCATTGAGAAACAATTATTCAGGAGGGTTTAGGAAGCTCTTTTTGAGGAAGTGACTTGTAAGTTGGGATCTGAAGGCCAAGTCCCAGTTAGCCAGGAGACAGCATGTGGAATGGCCTGATGTGAAAAAGCACCTGGGGAACTGAGAGTCAGCCAGTGTGGCTGGAGTGACGTGAGTAAGGAGTGAGCATCAAGAAATGAGACCCAAGAGAGCAGGCAAAAAATCAGGTCACAAAGGGCTGGTAGCCCGTGATAAAGATTTGGGATTCTTTTCTCAAGAAAAATGGGAAGCCTTGGAGGGTTTTCAATCAGAGAGGGATGTAATTCAATTTATGTTTAAAATATCACTGGCTTGGGGCGCCTGGGTGGCTCAGTTGGTTAAGAGTCTGCCTTTGGCTCAGGTCATGATCCCGGGGTCCTGGGATCGAGCCCTGTGTCGGGCTCCCTGCTCAGCGGGAAGCCTGCTTCTTCCTCTCCCTCTGCCTGCCACTCTGCCTACTTGTGCTCTCTCTCAAATAAATAAATAAAATCCTTAAAAAAATAAAATATCACTGGCTGCTGAGAGGCAATGGAATTGTAGATATAGGATTTGAAACTTTTTCAGAAATCCAAGCAAGATGGCGGCTTGGATAAGGTCTCAGGTAATAGCAGTGGAGAAGGACAACTTTGAGTAGATGAATTTGAAGTATGTGCCAGATACTGTCAAATATATTTTCTTATTTAAGCCTCACAACAACCCAGTTGTGTGTTTCACAGATTTTTTACTTTATAGATGAGGAAGTTGAAATTCAGAGAGGTTCAGCTTCCATATCATGCTTCCCTCTGTTTAACAATGATCATCTTGGGGTGCCTGGCTGGCTCAGTTGGTAGAGTATGCAACTCTTAATCTTGGGGTCATGAGTTTTGAGCCCCACGTTGGGGTAGAGTTTACTTAAAAAGAATTTTTTTTAAATGCTTAAAAAAAAAAGGATCATCTTATCTGCCAAGTAAAGAAATGGATATTCTGAACCCAGAGTAGGTGTCAGGATGATAAGCATGATAAAGCCTCTGTCTAAAAGATTGCAGTCTTGGGCGCCTGGGTGGCTCAGTTGGTTAAGCGACTGCCTTCGGCTCAGGTCATGATCCTGGAGTCCCGGGATCGAGGTCCCACATCGGGCTCCCCGCTCAGCGGGGAGTCTGCTTCTCCCTCCGACCCTCTTCCCTCTCGTGCTCTCTGTCTCTCATTCTCTCTCTCTCAATTAAATAAATAAAATCTTTAAAAAAATAAAAAAATAAAAGATTGCAGTCTTTTTCACAAGAAACAGGTCAGCCTAGCTAGGGAACTTCTGTGGTTAAACAAGATTACATCAACTAAAGAACTGTGTTTGTGACTTAACACAAGATCAGGCTATCGGGACCCCTAGATTCCAGTCAGTGTGGAACTTCCTATTGCTGTACAACATGAACAATTTAGGCTCCAGAAAGATAAAACTGTAGATTGATAGAGTTTGAAAGGCTCCTTACAGACAGCAGGACACAAGTGAGAAAACTAAAAACTAAAGTTCAGAAATGGGGAAGAGCTTGTTAGGGTCACTTAGAATGATAGTAGCAGAGTTGGGGCTAGAACTGGGTCTTCTGACTTCCAGCCCACAGTTCCCACAAAACCAAGCTCTGCCATCTCTTTGATAGGCCCAAAGATCCTTTTACATTGGGATATTCTGTACCAAATGAATTCCAGGTAGGGAAAGTGTGCTTTTGAGTAGAGGAAAGAAGGCAAATCTCACTTCTGCTCCTAAGAGGTCCCTGCTAGAAACACAAGAGTCACTATCTTCCCACATTATAGCCTCTTAAATCCCCAAACATAGCCTACTCCTGAGAATGCTGGAGAAGGGGCCAGAATTTTCCCTAAGATTCTAGGCTCCTATTCCTCCCTCTCTATTCCCTTCTTACTCCAGGTATTCCCTTTTCTCTTAAGAGCATGCTTCTGGGAAAGCATCTTCTATCAGTTACCTTCATTTGGGCATGAATTAAAGAGAAGTAAATACTAATAAGGCAAGGGTGCTAAATTCTGCCTCTCACTGCTGTGTGATGCTTGGGCAAATCATTGCTCTTCTCTGGGCCTGTTTCCTAATCTGTATAATGAGGATACTGGACTTAATTTCTGAGAGTCCTGCTAGATCTGATCTAATGGAATCAGAACTTAGTTCCCCCAACTCCAGGTACCTGGCACAGTGTAGGTTCACCAGAGCTCATGGTTACCAGGTGAAGTGAAGCCTTATCATCAACTGCTGGCCCTTTCTGCTTCCCATCCCCCTCATTGCTCCCCTAGAGTCTCAGCTGATGACTGGAAGCTTCCAGGATTCAGATTCTTTTTCTTCTCTGTATTCAGCAAAGGAGCCTCAGCCCCCACCCTTGGTCTTCATACTCATACTCTGAGTATAATTCTAAGGAGGCATTTTCCTGCCTTAAAATGTCTTCTCTATCCACTGGGAGAAAGTGAGCTGTTGGTGAAAGAGCAAGAGCATTGGAGTAAATAAGCCTGAGTTTAAACTTGACCCTGCCATTTTACCAGCTCTGTGACTTTGGGCAGGTTACCCCTTCATTCTTGGATCCCCAGGCCCTGCATGCTGTGAAGATTAGAGATAATGTCTGTAAAATACCTGTAGAAGAAAAGCATATTGGGGCACCTTGGTGGCTCAGTCAGTTGAGTGTCTGTCTTCAACTCAGGTCATGATCCTGGGGTCCTGGGATTGAGCCCTGCATCTGGCTCCATGCTTGGCAGGGAGCCTGCTTCTCCCTCTCCCATTCCCCCTGCTTGTGCTTTCTCTCTCTCTATCAAATACATAAAAATCTTTAAAAAAAAAAAAAAAGAAGGAAAGCATATAATCTCCTTTTCACGTAAGGGGGAAAAATCACATTAAAAATAGAGTATTGGGGGGCACCTGGGTGGCTCAGATGGTTAAGCATCTGCCTTCAGCTCAGGTCATGATCCCAGGGTCCTGGGATCAAGTCCAGAATCGGGCTCCCTGCTCCTTGGGAGCCTGCTTCTCCCTCTGCCTCTCTCTCTCTATCTTTCATGAATAAATAAAAATAAAAATCTTTAAAAAAAAAGGAGTATTGGGGCGCCTGGGTGGCTCAGTCGTTAAGCATCTGCCTTTGGCTCTCAAAGGCAGGGTCCTGGGATCGAGCCCCACATCGGGCTCCCTGCTCTGCGGGAAGCCTGCTTCTTCCTCTCCCACTCCCTCTGCTTGTGTTCCCTCTCTCTCTGTGTCTCTCTCTGTCAAATAAATAAATAAAATCTTTTAAAAAAATAGAGTATTAAGAGAGCCAACCTTCTGTTTTCTTTCTATGAGGTTTTTTTTTTTTTAATTAGGGTAATGCCGTCTAACAGTTTATTTTCTTTCTTTTTTTTTTTTTGAATGTGAAAACTCACTTTATTTATTATTATTTTTTAATGGGCTCCACACCCAACCTGGGGCTTGAACTCGCAGCCTTGTGATCAAAAGTTGCATGCTCTTCCAACTCAGTCAGCCAGGCCCTCTGTGAATACTCACTTTAGTTCTGGCTTACTTTCTCCACATTCATTTTCTTTTTAATCCTTCCCTTGCTTTTAAAAAATCTTGTTGAATTATATATAGTTTTGCAAGTCATCTTTAATCCTTCCTAGATAAGGTTAGGTTGTAAATAAACATCATTTTTTATTTTTAAAATTTTCCTTTTTTCTTCTCTCTTTTTAATTGAAATTCAGTTGGTCAACCTATAGTACATCATTAGTTTTTGATGAAGTGTTCAATGATTCATTAGTTGTAACAGTTTATTTTCTAAAAACAAAATGCAGTGTAGTTTTTCCTCCTTCCACATGCCTAATACATAATTAGAGCTCAATACATTTTTATTATCATTAGAATTACAACTGTTGCTTTTAAGTCCAGTGAATCCACTCAGAAGGTTCTGAATTCTCTCTGAAATAGAAATCTGATTAAAAACTCTCTCCTGCTGAAAAATCTTCTGTGGCTCCTCATAACCTATATGGTATAAAGCCCGAACTCTATACTGTCAGTTAGAGTTCTTAACACTCTGGTCCCAACTTGCTTTTGCAATCTGGAGCCTCTGATATAGTTAAAAATCAATCAGTCAGTCAGTCAATCATAAGATTTTGCATCACACCTTAGCCACTTAACCTTTTTCTTTCTCTATAGTACTGGGATAACACTTTGTACCTTATAGATTAAATAATAGTAGCTTATGTTAATGACTAATTATTGCAGTTATTAAGTGCCGGCTACTGTATAAGAATTTGACAGATTTACTTAATTCTGACAAGAATCCAGTGAGGTGGGCACTTTTATTTTCAGAAGAGAAAAAAACTTGGAGAGGTTAAATAATTATTAAATGTATCAGTTATCAAATATAGCACAGACTTAAACCTGGGTCTAGCTTCTATAACAGTCCATGGTGTCAACTATTGTATTATAAAGTCTTCCTTGAGCCTTCTTTTTTTAAAAGGACTTTGTACACAGGGAGGCTGTGAATATTGGCTATTAATCATTCTTTGCACTTCCTCCTTCCATGGACCTGATGCTCTGATTAACAGAGAAATTTACCATTCTCAAAGGCACTTTGTGGGGCTTGAACTCTCAACCCTGAGATCAAGACCTCAGCTGAGATCAAGAGTCAGACACTCAACTGATTGAGCCACCCAGACACTCCTCAAAGACACTTTTCTCTTTCTTTCTTTCTTTCTTTCTTTCTTTCTTTCTTTCTTTCTTTCTTTCTTTCTTTCTTTCTTTCTTTCTTTCTTCATTTATTTAAGTTTAGGGGTGCCTGGGTGGCTCAACTCAGTTAAGTGTCTTCCTTCAGTGCAGGTCATGATCTCAGGGTCCTGGGATCAAGCCTGTGTCAGGCTTCCTGACACAGGGAGTCTGCTTCTCTCTCTCCCTCTGCCTCTCTAACCCCCTGCCTCCACATAGGGAGTCTGCTTCTCTCTCTCCCTCTGCCTCTCTCCTCTGCTCGTGCTCTCTCTCAAATGAATAAATAAAACCTTTAATTTTTTTAAAAAAATAAGGATTTTTTATTTAAGTAATCTCTACTCCCAACGTGGGGCTGGAACCCACAACCTCAAGATTAAGAGTCACATGCTCTTCCAACTAAACCAGCTAGGCACCCCTCTCTAAAGCACTTTTACAGTTCTCTGCCTTTGTTCATATTGTTTTCTTTGCCTGGAGTGCTCTTACTCCCCTCTCAAAATTATACTCCTTTCACAAGGTAGGAGATCACCCGATCTGTGAAGTCTTCCCTAACATACTGGCATATCCCTCATCCCCTCAACTCTAGGCATTAAGACTTCTCCATCTTTATTTTCTTGGCCCTTTTCACTTGGCAAATGTTCAGTAGGTAATTGTTGAACTCACTAATCGCAAATAATTTTTTATAAATTCAGTGAAACCAGTCAAGGGGGTTTTCTAATAGGTCTTCAAGTGTGCCAGAGAAAATCTAAAGTGATTGTTGGACATTGCTTAGGAGAAAAATAGCAGTGTAATTCAAGCCATGTCCAACACATGGCACAGCAGTCATGGTCAAGGCAGCTAGAGAAGTGCTCTTTAGAAGAGAGTGAGGGAGGGCGCCTGGGTGGCTCAGTTGGTTAAGCGACTGCCTTCGGCTCAGGTCATGATCCTGGAGTCCCGGGATCGAGGTCCCACATCGGGCTCCCCGCTCAGCGGGAGGTCTGCTTCTCCCTCTGACCCTTTCCCCTCTCATGCTCTCTCTCTATCTCATTCTCTCTCTCAAATAAATAAAATAAAATCTTTAAAAAAAAAAGAGAGTGAAGGAGAGGGGTAATAACAATAACCAATATTGCATAATTGCATAATATTCACATAGCTCTTCTATATATATTATCCACATAAATTTTTATTCCTATTTTACAAGTGGGAAGGGAAATGAGGGAACTTTTCCAAATCCCAGACTCTTTTTGGAACATAATACCAATCAACCAGGTAAGGTGATTTCAAGGTCCTCCAGAGGCCCTGTGATTTTCTTTCCAAATTACCACTCTTATTTCTTGAAAGTATGTGAAATGTCACATTAGGAGCTTCAACTCTGGCTGAGGCTTTAAATTTTAAATATTTAAATGGAGGAGAGGGGCACCTGGGTGGCTTATTCCATTAAGCCTCCAATTCTTGGTTTTGACTCAGGTCATGATCTCAGGCTCTGCGCTCAGCAATGAGTCTGTTTGTCCCTCTCCCTCTGCTCCTCCCCCCCCCACTCATGTGTATGCTTTCTCTCTCTAAAATAAATAAATAAATTTTAAAAAATAAATAAATGGAGGAGAGGAGAAAGGGAATGTATGAAATATTTTGATTCATTTACACTTTATTATAAAAAGTTTCAAATACATTCTTGAGGGGTGCCTGGGTGGCTCAGTCATTAAGCATCTGCCTTTGGCTCAGGTCATGATTCCAGGGTCCTGGAGTCAAGCCCCGCAACCTCGGCAAGAAGTCTGCTTCTCCCTCTCCCACTCCCCCTGCTTGTGTTCTTTCTTTGTGTCTCTCTCTGTCAAATAAATAAATAAAATCTTATATATATGTATATATATATTCTTGAAAGCCACTTACTTGACCTAAGTGTATTGGATGGACGTGTTGAGAGTGCATAAGGGAACTGGGGACCTGAAGAAGAGCCTCAAAGTTGAGACAGTAGGTAGGGGAAAGGAAGGGGAACTAAAAGAAGTTTCATTAACATAATAATTTTGTCATGGGCCAAGCTGGTTCCCCATTACTGTAGCCATTGCCAGAGGACTCCATTCATCAAGGAATTTGTTATCTTAGGAATATGAGAGTATGATTCAGACAATGTATAATTAAGTAGTAATGCCTGGGAAATTCTCAAGAAACCTTTCTCTGCATCCTCTGATAGAAACTAGAAAACGGAGAGTCAAATCTGGGGTTATATGAAATCTGGAGTAAAATAGTAAAATCTGCCATTCCAAGTTTGACACTGTAATTTAGTATTAGAATCTTAGACATTGATAGAACTTGGAGGTCAAAAATAAAATATAAAAGTCACAGATTAGAACTTGGTGTTCTAAATATAGATCTTGAGGGGCGCCTGGGTGGCTCAGTCATTAAGCATCTGCCTTTGGCTCAGGTCATGATCCCACGGTCCTGGGATGGAGCCTTGCATGGGGCTCCCTGCTCAGTGCAAAGCCTGCTTCTCCCTCTCCCACTCCCCCTGCTTGTGTTCCCTCTCTCACTGTTTCTCTTTCTGTCAAAAAAATTAATAAAATCTTTAAAAATAAATAAATATAGATCTTGAGTTGCCATTATTGAAATTCCTAAAATAAAATTCCTGGTTGTGATTTAGGAATCTAATTATAAGGGTGCCTGGGTAGCTCAGTCTGTTAAGCGCCCGACTCTTGATTTCGATTCAGGCTGTGAGTTCGAGCCCAGTATCGGGCTTCACACTGGGCGTGGAGCCTGCTTAAGGTTCTCTCTCTCCCTCTCCCCCTCCACACTCCTCATCTCTCTCCCTCTCTAAAAAACAGAATAGAAAAGAAAAGAAAAAAAAAAGGAATCTAATTATAGGATTCAAGTTCAAAGAGTACAGCCTATACTTTCAGTAGCAGAATTTTGGATTCCAAGTAGCAGCTGAGTTCTATTGATAGAATGCTCAGGTTCAGAGAATGGAACCTGAAGTTTCAGTAGTAGATATTGGAGTTCAGTATCCAAATCTCAGGCTCTGAATTTGGAGCCTAGAGTTCTAATAGTAGAATGTCAGTTTATGAGAGTAAAATCTAGAGGTCCAATAGAATTTCAGTTTCAGAGAGAGAACCTAGAGTTCCTGAACTAGAAACTGGAGTTACAAGATTAGAACATGGAATTATATTATTAGAATCTTGGATTTTGGGATTGGAACTTCAAGTTCCAATAATACAGTACTGAAGTTTGAAGGCTTAGCTTGAAATACAAGTATAAAATATGGGATTCAGATAGCACATCTTGAATTTCAGTAGAGACTCCTGAGGTGGTGTAATGGAACCTTGAGGTGCAATATTAAATTATGAATTTTGTAATTGGAATCTAGCTTACTAGATTACTATTAGAATCAGTGATAATGCTAATGGCTAACATTTATCAAGTGCTTACTATGTGCCAAGCATTATTCTAAGTGCTTTACATGTATTATTATTATTATTGTTATTATTATTGCATTTAATGCTCACAAAAAAAATCTGCCAGGTGAATTCTATTATTACTCTTCCTATTTTACAAATGAGAAACTGAGGCACAGAGAGGTTAAATAACTTTCCAAAAGTCACATGCCTGGGAAACACAGAGATAGTATCTGATCATAAGCTGTGTGCTTCTAGAGCTCATGCTTTTAACCACTATGATAAGTACCTCTAGATACTAGAGTCTACAGCTTTGAATTCCATTAGTAAAGCTTGAGGTTTAACAAATAGAACCTGGAATTGCTCTACTCTGGATTCCAGTAGCAGCGTCTTGAATAATCTTTATGTCCAATGATAGAATGAGGGACTTACATGATAGAATCTGGAGTTCCAAACATAAATTATTCATTTCTGTTATTAGAGTTCCAAATGAAGGATCTTGATTTAGTCTCAATAATGGGAGTCCAAAATTCTACTACCAGAACTTCAGCCTCAACTCTGAACCTTCAGGTCTAATCCCAATAATAGAATCTGTATTTCTGAGACTAAAGTGTAAGTTACTATAGTAGAATTTTAGTTTCTGAGAATGAAACCTTGGGTTTTATTTTATTTTATTTATTTTTTAAAGATTTTATTTATTTGTCAGAGAGAGAGAGCAAGCACACAAGCAGTGGGAGAGGGGGAGCGGCAGGCAGAGGTAGAAGCAGACTCCACGGTGAGCAAGGAGCCTGGTTCGGGACTCGATCCCAGGACTCTGGGATCAGGACCTGAGGCTAAGGCAGACGCTTAACCAACTGAGCCACCTGGGTCCCAAAACCTTGAGTTGTTTTTGTTTTTGTTTTTGTGTTTTAAGATTTTATTTATTTTTGTGAGAGAGGGAGAGAGCAAGAGCAGGGTGGAGGGAGGGGAATGGGGAGGGGTTGAGGGAAAAGCAGACTCCCCACTGAGCAGGGAGCCCAATGTGGGACTCGATCCCAGGACTCTGGGATCATGACCTGAGCCGAAGGCAGATGCTTAACAAACTGAGCCACCCAGGTGCCCAAACCTTGAGTTTTAATAGTAGAACCGTCAGGGGAGACAAAGTCTTGGGGTTTTACTAGTAGAATCTAGAATTGTTAAAGTAGATTCTTGAGTTCCAAGACTGGAAACTGGGATTCCAGTAATGAAATCTTAAATTGTAATAGCAGAGGGGCGCCTGGGTGGCTCAGTTTGTTAAGCGACTGCCTTCAGCTCAGGTCATGATCTCAGGGTCCTGGGATCGAGCCCCGCATCGGCTCTCTGCTCGGCAGGAAGCCTGCTTCTCCCTCTGACCCTCTTGCTTGTGTTCCCTCTCTCACTGTCTTTCTCTCTGTGTCAGTTAAAGAAATAAATAAAATCTTTAAAAAAAATTGTAATAGCAGAATGTAATGTCCAGTATTAAGATCTTGAGTTCAAAGAGTGCAACATTTTGTTACAAAAGTGAGATATGTGATTCCAGAAATAGAACCTGGAGTTCCAATGTTAGAATCTTGAGCCTTGACAATAGAATATGTGATTATTAGGATATTAGAATCTGGAATTTAGGGAATAGAATCTGGAGTTGCTAAAAACAAGTTACAATTCCAAAAGCAGCATCTCGGGTTGTAATAGAGGAATTTGTTTGCTGAATGGGAGAATATGGGACTCAAAGAATACAACCTGGAATTTCGAACGTAAATTATTAGGTTCCTAGAGTAGAATCTGTACCGGTAGAATGATGGTAGAATATGGACTTCCAGTAGTAGACTCAGGTATTCTCAAACCTGGAGGTCCAATATTAGAATCTGGGGTTCACAGACTAGAACTTGGGGATTCCAGTAGAACAATCTAGAGTTGCCATTGAAGCATTCTAGGACTGAATGTAGAACTTGGAGTTATATTGGTGGAATCTTGATGTGGTTAGTTTTCATCTCTGTTTTCAACCCTTATCCTATATTAATGGTGAATTTATTGTGCCTCAGCGACAATCACTGTTTGCTGTTCACTGAGGGAGGGCTCTTTTATTTTTTTATTTAAGATTTTATTTTCAAGTAATTTCTACGCATAACATGGGGCTTGAACTCACATCCCCAAGATCAAGAGTCACATGCTCTACTTACTGAGCCAGCCAGGCACCCCTCAATGAGGGAGGACTCTTAATCAGAGAGTAGGATTTTGACTGCTACTCTCAGAAGTGTATAGAATTGAATGTAACCTCCCAGTGTTGTTTGGCCCTAGAGGAAAGAAATCTTCCAATCAATGAGCCATGTGATTAGGTCTATGTTCTGTGCTCTGAGGCATTCCAAAGAGGAGACCCTGTCCTTGTCCTGAGAAGCTAACCATGAATAAGACAAGACAACCCCAATATAGAACAGAACGTAATCCAGTGCTAAACTGTGTGGGCTGGCATTATTCAAATGGAGGGAAAGAGATCAGAATAAGCTGCAACAGTCAGGGAGACTCCACAGGGGAGCCTTTTAAAGCATTTCAAAGGTAGGTAGAGTTTAAATAGGCAAAAGAAGGCAGGGCATGTCAGGTGGGAAAATAAAGAAAACATGGAAGTATGAGCTAACATGGTATGCACTAGCAATTTTTCAGCGAAGAAATATTTATGGAGTGCCTACTACTCACCAGGCACAATGTAGGCCCTGGGAAAAGAAAAAGAAAAATCACAAGTAGTTTCTGCCCCTGAGGACATCATGTGGAAAAACAAGTATAATGACTTTGGCATTAGACATACCTGGGTTTGAAAAGCAGGCTCTCTTAACCTACTAGCTATGTGACTAAGCAATCCCTTTATATCTTTGAGCTAGTCTCTTCTTTATACAAAGAGGATAATGATACCTTCCTTAAAGTGTTATGTGAGGGCTGTGTTCTTTTTTCTCCACATTCTCACCAACACTTGTTATTTCTTGTATTTTTTATTTTAGGCTGGTCATATTATTATTATTTGCTGAACCATTTGAGAACAAGTTGCAGTCTCATGACCCTTTACCCATAAATAACTTCAGCATTTATCTCCTAAGAAAAAGGACATTTTCAAATATAATACACTTCTCAATTTCAGGAAATTTAACATTTGTTAAATATTTTTGTCTAATATATAGTCCTTACATAACTTTCACTCATTGTCCCACTGATGTCCCTTAGGTCAAAAAAACAACTCTCCACAAATATTTTCACTTTTCTGCATGGTTAGGGCTTTCTGAGGAAAAAAAAAATCTGTCAAACCTGGTTTGCATAGCAACCCTAAAGAGAGAGACAGGTGGAGAAATAAAAAGTCTTACCTTCCTCTCTTCTCAGCTGCTTGTTAACATTCCACCAAAGTGAAGTCAAGATCTTTCCTACCTTTCCCCAGATAGGAAGTGTATACATTCCGAGCCAAGATCTCTCTGTCCATCTCTGGAAGGAAGGATGGGCAGCTACGAAGGCCATTCTAGATAAGCTTTGACTCTCCCACTCACTTAGCTCTGTTTCCTTGAGAAGGCTGCTAAATCAGTGGTGGTTCAGCTTCCTCATCTATAAAATGGAAAGGATAAGAGCACTTACTTCATACAGTTGTTGTGAGAACTCAAGAAATACGAGCTATACTTTATACATAGAGCTCGATAATGATTAGCTGTACTTTATAACTATACTTTTTCTAAACTCCAGTTTCTTCGTATGTAAAGGAGGGCTAGTAATAGCCATTCAATAGGGAAGCTGTTGAGGACTAGGTGACATAATGTCTATAAGGCACCTAGCATAGTAATGAGCACAGAGAAGCAATCATTAAATGGTAGTTTTCAGGGCGCCTGGGTGGCTCAGTTGGTTGAGCGACTGCCTTTGGCTCAGGTCATGATCCTGGAGTCCCGGAATCGAGTCCCGCATCGGGCTCCCAGCTCGGCAGGGAGTCTGCTTCGCCCTCTGACCCTCTTCCCTCTCATGCTCTCTATCTCTCATTCTCTCTCTCTCTCGAATAAATAAATAAATAATCTTTAAAAAAATGGTAGTTTTCAAGGCTGGGGGCAAAGGAGGAACATGATTCCTGGGAGGATTATCAGTACTGTAAACTCCCTGAGGATTGTACTGTTTATCTTATTCATTAGCTCAGGCCCAAACACAATACCTGTCACATTGACTTTTGGAGTTAGACAAACCTATTTGTGTTTATATTCCAGCTAAGACACCTGCAAGCTGTGTGATCTTGGACAAGTTACTCAATCTCTCTGATCCATATTTTCCTCACTGATAAAATAGGGATAGTAGGACCTTTCTCAAGGTTGTTGTTGGAATCAAATAGAATGATGGGTATAAACCTATCTGATCTCACCTTAGATGATGATTAAAAAAAAAAAAAGTAAAGCCGATGGCTGCCCATGTATGTATGCACTGCAAAATATTTTTCTGATTACCTTCCTGTGGTGGCCATGAGAATGTGACTTGCAAGCCTCCAACTCAGTGCCACTTCAAATTTTGCCTTCAAAACAGGACTTTTAAAGTGCCTGGAGATCTGTATATGCAAACTTGAAAGCTAAAATAAATCAAAATTAAATTCTAATTCATTAAACAAACCCAGGGCGCCTGGGTGGCTCAGATGGTTGAGTATCTGCCTTCGGCTCAAGTCATGATCCCAGGGTCCTGGGATCGAGTCCCACATCAGGCTCCCTGCTCCTTGGGAGCCTGCTTCTCCCTCTGCTTCTCTCTCTCTCTCCCCCTCTGTCTCTCATGAATAAATAAATAAAATCTTTAAAAACAAAAAACAAAGTCATTATAAAAAGTAACTATGTAGGGGCGCCTGGGTGGCTCAGTCGGTTGAGCGACTGCCTTCGGCTCAGGTCATGATCCTGGAGTCCTGGGATCGAGTCCCGCATCGGGCTCCCCGCTCAGCAGGGAGTCTGCTTCTCCCTCCGACCCTCCCCCCTCTCATGTGCTCTCTCTCTCTCTCTCATTCTCGCTCTCTCAAAAAAAAAAATCTTAAAAAAAAAGTAACTATGTAGTTTATTAAATTCGAAGTAATCACTGGATCATGTTCTGGGGGATAGGGCACAATCAAAGCTGTGGAAAAGTTCACATCCTTAGATTTTAGTTCTATTTTATTAGGCTCAGGCAATAAGGTTAAGGAAATGACTCTCACAAGCAACTGCCAAATGAGTTTCATTGTTCTGCTTTATTACCACCACCCCAAAACATCCCTCAAGCCCTTGAGGAAAGAAGAAAAGGCAGATAAGAGACAAAATAACACAAGGGGCAAGGTAACAATCCTCTTGTACCCTTCATGAAGGTCAGGGCTGGGTAGTCCCTGGTGCCGGCAACTAGTGCCTGGGCAGATAGCAGAGAGTTTTCTTGAGGAAGCCGTGTAACACAGAGCCACCTCTGTGTCCTATTTGCTGTCCCATTTGTTCTAGGAGGTGGGAGTGGGCAAGATATCCCAATACCACTAGAAGGTCTAATTAGACAAAATGAACATTGGGAAGTTTATCAATGGCCTAGATTCTGGCTCTCTGGATTCAGTCATCGTCAAGATAACCTGACCTTGGTGGCCAGTCATTCCACAAAGATACATAAGGTATGAATGTTCTTATACTCATTTTGTAAAACAAATGTCACACTTTCACAAACATTTTTTGCTATCTGCAGAAAGGAACTTCGATTTCTTTTATTACATGGTATACATTTTGCAAAAATTAGGGAGACATATTAAAATCCAACACGTGGTATTCAGTCATAATAGAAACCTGACAGTAAAATAGAAGTCTGGCATCTTAAGGATCAATTTTCCCCCTGTGCCTCATAGTGACCTAGTTCCTTTGTAAGTCATTGAATGAATGAAGTAGCAAAAACCGGATTTGAATTTATGTCTAATTCCTGGACGCTTTTTCATTTTACTTGGCCATGTTATACTTATAAGCAGTCCTCTCTAAATCCCATGAAAATTATTCTGTGAGAGGAATAAATGCTAATGAGTAAAATAGAAAGCTGTCATTCTTGTGCAAAGCTAAAGCACTGACCCTCCATAAATGTTAAATAACAATGGTAGTAATCCACCAGTGGCAGTGGGCTTAGAAGTTACAGAATCACACAGAATTCCAGGGGGTAGAAAAGATCATGAAAGTGATCAAATGTGGGGATTTTCAAATATGTTCATGTAATAGAGGTCCTAGAAGTCACAGGGCTCTTTGCAAAACATCACATTACTAAGAGCTCATATCATTACATAAACAAGAAATGATTTCACTAGCAGACACAGCATGGTGTAATGGGAAAAACCAGCCTTTGAAGTCTCACAGATCTGAGTTTTCCATTCATTAGTTTGTGACTTTGAGTAAGTTAATTACTGAGGTTGGTTAACCTTTCTGTCCCTCTGACCCTTCATGTGAAAAATGGGGAAAGCAAATCCCTGTTTCAGGCTTGTTAAGGATTACTTTTGACATGTGTATGGTTTACACATTGACGAGTGGTAGCTATAGGTCCATAATTTTATATCCAAAATGCTCAGAGCCAGATTTATTTCAGAATTAGGAATTTTTTTGGATTTAATGTAACATAGGACACCGGTCATACGAGTAAGACCCCATGTGAGTCTGAGGCAGTACCCTATAACCAATTTTTATGTTTCTGCAGCTTGTACCAAATTTATTAAAAATATACTTTTGTTAACCCATCTTGGTTTTTTTCAAAAATTGTATTTATTTTTGCGAGAAAGAGAGAGAGAAAGAGCGTGCACACAAGTGGGGAGGGGAGGGAGAAGCAGACTCCCTGCCAATCAGGGAGCCTGATGCAGGACTCAATCCCAGCATCCTGGGATCATGACTTGAGCCGAAGGCAGATGCTTAACCAGCTGAGCCACCCAGGCACCCCTCAAACCATCTTGAATTTAGTTGGGATTTTGGACTTGTGGATAAGGGATTGTAAGCATATATTATTATTTGAAGATAACATGACTGTTATATATATGTAGATCTCCAAAGTCTAAGAAAATATGTTTTTTTTTTGAAGGTGGCACATTCAAATCCTTTTTACCAGTTGATGCATCCATTCTCCAGTAACTGCCAGTGTTGGCTGTTAACAACTCAGTTTTTCCCCTTCTTGGAAACTTGTCCTCAACCAAACAAGAGCCATCTCTCTTGGGAGTGAGGGAAGTGGGGAGAATTGTCAATGGCTGTCTGACATGGTCCCATGTCTGAAGAGATTAATTTGGGGGCACAGTTCTTGTTTCAGAGTTTCCCTGTGGGATTAGATTGAAGTTGATCTTCAAATCTACATTGTTCCTTAGTTTTTCTCCCCTTTCCTATGTTGCTTCTCTCTCCTCGTTTGAGCAAGTCCTTCAATAAATCACTTGAACCAGAATCCCTATTTCAGGCTCTGCTTTTAGGGAACCTAACCTAAGATATCTGTTGCCAAGAGTGCTCCTAGAAAGCAGATCCTAATGATAGTGTTCTGGATTTGGATCACAAAAAGACTGTAGTACATGGGGTATGAGATTCCCTGACATAATGTAGAGGTAATTGCAGTCTTTCACCTGTAATGACTTGGGGTGTGATACAGCTAGAAGGGAGGGAATGCTCAGTGTAATAGGTGCAATGTCTCAAGCATTTGAAAGATATATGGGAAATAACAACTATAAGGATTGTGGAAGTGGATGACTGTTGCTAAGAGCCATTGATTAACTGATGAAAGAAAATGACAGGCTGAGATCTGTTAATCAACAAAGCAAAGGACCTCGCTGTTAGTATTTAAAGAGACCCTCATCTCTTAGGGCACCTGGGTGGTGCAGCTGGTTAAGTGTCTGACTCTTGGTTTTGGCTCAGGTGTTGATGTCAGGGTCGTGATCTCAGGGTCGTGAGTTCAAGCCCCGTGTGGGGCTCTACGCTTGTTGAGGAGTCTGCTTAAAATTCTCTCTCCCTCTCCCACTCTCTCTCTGTCAAATCAATAGAGAGAGAGAGAGCACGCATGAACACAAGCAGGCAGAGTGGCAGGCAGAAGCAGGCTTCCGCCTGAGCAGAGAGCCCAACATGGGGCTCGATCCCAGGACCCTGGGATCATGACCTGAGCTGAAGGCAGGCACCTAACTGACTGAACCACCTAGGCACCCCAATAAATAAATCTTTTTTAAAAAAGAGAGAAAAATAAAGAGACCCT
Organism: Zalophus californianus; assembly: GCF_009762305.2. Classification (NCBI taxonomy): domain Eukaryota; kingdom Metazoa; phylum Chordata; class Mammalia; order Carnivora; family Otariidae; genus Zalophus; species Zalophus californianus. The sequence goes on along the minus strand of NC_045598.1, from coordinate 41,635,822 downwards.
CATCTCTTGCAGCCAATGGTCAGAGACAGTTAATTACAAAGCTGAATTGTGAGAATTGGAGAATTTTATTTATTTTTTTTAAAGATTTTATTTATTTATTTGAGAGAGAATGAGAGATAGAGAGCACGAGAGGGAGGGTCAGAGGGAGAAGCAGACTCCCCGCCGAGCAGGGAGCCCGATGCGGGACTCGATCCCGGGACTCCAGGATCATGACCTGAGCTGAAGGCAGTCGCCCAACCAACTGAGCCACCCAGGCGCCCCGAATTGGAGAATTTTAGAAAAGGCTGAATTCTCAATGTAAGAGAGTCTCCTCATAAAATTTGGGTCCTGATAGGGAAGAAGTAGGACCCTGAGATTTGAGGTAAATATATCTAAGTAGATGCACTTGAGAAATTTGAATCCCAAGATTCCTCTGAATCTTCTTGTAATTGAACTAACATAAATTCACTTCTTAGTGAGTCACAGATAGAAACTATACCAGGTGAGTTGTCATACAAATGAAACTTTATTTGCAGCAAATAAGGAGATACAGGGCCGTGACTCTCTGAGCAAGGGTGAATGGGTTTCTTTTATTTAGGGTCAGGATAAATATTTAAATAGGAAAGCCTTATCCTGTGTGTAGAGGCAAGTATAAGATCACACTTGTGCCTTAAGAAAACATGCCTGTACAGATATTGTATGTAATTTAAAGGAAGTTTATACTCTTCCTTGTGTGGAGATTTTAATATTATCATGAGGTAAATGTAATTGTCAGTCATTCCAGAGGTCACGCCATGGCTTATCTGCACAGGTGCAAGTTGTCGGGTTAGCTCAAACTGGTCTGGGTGATCCGGGCCACCAGAGCTCTTCTTCTGCTTGCAGAATAGTTTCAGTTTCTATCACGGGATGTTATACCAGTCCTTTGTTTGAGTTAAGAAATGAACTGGAAAGAAGAGGTTAAGGGAAAATGTGGGACAAAGGTCTGTGGGTACAAGCAGGTGAGCAGTAAAAGTCAGACCTTGGGGTCTAGCTGGTGACACTCTGGGCCTATAGAAGTGACCCAGTCTCTCAGGAAGGAAGATAAAGGCTCATCCCTCCCCACTTTGTAGGTACCTTATAAAACAATGTAAGTCCCCCTCAGGATCTGCTCCAATTTCTCTTCCTGGCCATGGATCCATAACTAGAATCAAATAGCCCAACTAGGCAAGATTATATCCCAAAGTAGCTATAGGACCTGACTTACATATAATGACAAGTACCAGGAGAGTATGCCTGAGAGCTGGATAAATGGGGTTGGGATTTAAGGCTGAATAAAGAAGAATTCAGCAATATCAGGGCACTCTTCTATGAGTGAATTAATACTCTGCAAGCCCCGAGAGATAGTTCTACACTGCTGGGATGGTTCCTTGAAGCTTGAAAAAAGTGATAACCCAAATCTGTATTAAATCAAGTAGACAGGGGTGCCTGGGTGGCTTAGTTGGTTAAGTGTCTGCCTTTGGCTCAGGTCATGATTCCAGGGTCCTGGGATTGAGCCCCACGTCAGGCTCCCTGCTCAGCAGGGAGCCTGCTTCTCCCTCTCCCTCTGCCCCCCGTCCGCTTGTGCTCTCTCACCCTCCCTCAAATAAATAAATAAATAAATAAATAAAATATTTTAAAAAAATAAGTAGATATGCCAGAACTGCCAGGAAAAATTGTGATTAAAGGAATCAAAAGGCTCAAAGAAGTGGGCCTACTATAATGAATCTATTATCTAAGACTGAAAAATCCACCAGTTGTTCATGCTTTATGGAAGGGCCTGGAAGACACTCCATTTACTGAAGCAACAAGGAATCACTAGATGAGGAAGGTACTAGCATCATTGAGAATCTTATAGCAACTGTTGTCTCTAAGTCAGGACTGATGGTGGGAAATGAGCTCCCTAGTAGCAATGGGGATAAGATCTCAGACTAGCATAGGCCAGATGGCAGTACTTAACCATTAGAGGAAGGGTGGACTTAACATCAAAATGGTAGCCAGGGGGGCGCCTGGGTGGCTCAGTCGTTAAGTGTCTGCCTTCGGCTCAGGTCATGATCCCAGGGTCCCGGGATCGAGCCCTACATCAGGCTCCCTGCTCCTCAGGAAGCTTGCTTCTCCCTCTCCCACTCCCCCTGCTTGTGTTCCCTCTCTCACCGTCTCTCTCTGTCAAATAAATAAATAAAATCTTTAAAAAAAAAAAAAGGTAGCCAGGAAGGTCTGACTGATGGATTTTGGAGATAGTTCAAAGAACATGTTTTTCTCAGGGCCAGTATAGGGACTGCCTATTATATATAACTAAAGGAAGTCAAGAATGGATAAGTAGACAAAAAGACAAATAATGTATTATTCTACTTATATGAGGCATCTGTAGTAGTCAGATTCATAGGAACAGAAAGTAGAATTGTGGTTGCCAGGGGCTACGGGGATGGGTAGATGGGGAGTTATTTAATGGGTATAGAATTTTAGTTTTGCAAGCTGAAAAAGTTCTAGAGATCTCTTGCACAACAATGTGACTAAACATTACTGAATTGTACATTTAAACATGATTAAGATGGTAAATTTTATGTTGGTTTTTTTTACCACAATTAATTTTTTTTAAGATTTTATTTATTTATTAGAGAGAGAGAATGAGAGAGAGAGCGCATGAAAGCGGGGAGGGGTCAGAGGGAGAAGCAGACTCCCCACCGAGCAGGGAGCCCAAAGTGGGACTCGATCCTGAGACTCCAGGATCATGACCTGAGCTGAAAGCAGCCGCTCAACCAACTGAGCCACCCAGGCACCCCCCACAATTAATTTTTTTAATTATTAAAACAAAGTGGATGAGAAGGCTGAAATCAGCTGTCCTACTGGAAAGTCAAAAATCTTTACTTGTTGTCAGACTCAGAAGCTATCAACTGAAGGAGACCAGGATCCCATGAGGAAGGACCCTGCAAAATCACAGCAAATAAATATGGTAGTGACTCCCCCAGCCCATCCCCAAAGGGAACTAAGGCCATTTTTCAGATAACTCTATATTAGAGTAAGAAAAATACCCGGATCTTTTTAGGGTAGTTGAATACAAGGTCCAAGTTAACACTGATACCTGGGAACATAAAGCATTAACATGGTTCTCTTATTGGAATAGGAGCATATGTGAATCAGGTAATAAATGGAGTCTTTGGCCAGGTATGTCTCACAGTGGTACCACTAGGTGCATGGACCTACCCAGTTATTTTGCCTGTTCCTGAATGTATAATTGAAATGGGCATACACAGAAATGGAAGAACCCTCACATTAGTTTCTTGACCTGTAGAATAAGAGCTACTAAGTAATATTAAGAAAGGCCAAGTGGAAGCCCTTGAAACTGCTCCTGGACAATGACCAACATATATAAAAAAAAAAAACCTGTCACATTTTAGGGGAACAACAGAGTCAATCCTTTAAAGAATGCAAGAATGATGGTCCCTGTCATATTCACATTTAATTCAGTAGTCTGCCTCTACAAGAACTGGTAGATCATGGCAGATAACAAGTAGACTAACACAAACTTAATCAAGTAGTGGCTCCAACTACACCTGCTGTGCTAGATGTGATACCTTTCTAGATGAGATTAACAGGGGCGCCTGGGTGGCTCAGTCGTTAAGCATCTGCCTTCGGCTCAGGTCATGATCCCAGGGTCCTGGGATTGAGCCCCGCATCGGGCTCCCTGCTCAGCAGGGAGCCTGCTTCTCCCTCTCCCACTCCCCCTGCCTGTGTTCCCTCTCTTGCTGTGTCTCTATCTGTCAAATAAATAAATAAATAAAATCTTTAAAAAATAATAAAAGATAAATAAAAAATAGAAGAGATTAACAGAGGCTCAGGTACATAGTATGAGCCATTGATTTGGCAAATGTGTTCTTTTCCACACCCATTTGAAAAGACGATCACACAGGATGGGCAACAGTAAGCATTCATGGTCTTGCCCCATTGTCATGTTAATTCACATGCTCTCTGTCCATAATATAGTCTAAAGGGATCTGGACTTTTTGAACATCTTGCAGAACATCATATTGGCCCAGTATGTCAATACCATCATGTTAATCAGACACCATAAGAAGTGTGTGGTGATTACTCTGGATGCCTTGGTAAGGCATATGCCCTCCAGAATGTGGGGGAGAAATCATACAAAGATTTAGAGGCCTGCCACATTGGTGAAGTTTTTATGGGTTCAATGATCTGGAACTTTTGGGGACATTCCCTCCAAAGAAAAGAACAAGCCATTGCACAAAGTTCCTCTTGCAACCAAGAAGGAAACACATTTGGTAGGGTTCTTTGGGTATTGGAGGTGGCATATTCTGCACTTGGAAATACTGCTATGACCCATTTATCAGTGGATACAGGTTAGTGCCTTTGATTGGGTCCCAGAGCAAGAAAGGACTCTGAATGGTCAAGACTGAGCTACAAGCAATGTTGCTGCTTGTGCTATATGACTCAATAAATCCCATGATACTTGAGCCATCTGGGGTAGAGAATGACACTGTGTGAAACCTCTGGCTACCAGTTGACTCAAATATTTGGTCATCCATGCATTTCTAAATTAAATTGATTCAAGTTTACCTTATATGTATGTGCTTACTGTATTCCAGGCCCTGTCCTGGACACTGAAGACACAAAGATGTAATAAAACCTATTCCCTGTTCCCAAGTAACTCAGAGTCCAATTTAACTCTTACTATTGCATGCTATTTGATTCATCCATTCCTCTCTCCTTCCTGGCATTTGCTAAGATTCAGGTAGTAACAAAGAGGGGTCAAATGGGGAAAAACTTGAGAACAATTCTATTAACAAAAAATATACTACAAATTGGGTCAAGACCACCATGATTTGATTTGAACAAGCCATATTAGTCATGCTTTAATAATAAAAACTCATTTGCTGAGTCCCTACTATGTGCACACACTTCATATGCATTTATTTTCCCCAATAATTCTGCAAGGTATTATCATCTCTCACTCTCCACATGGAAAAATGGAGGTCCAGGTAATTAAGTAAATCATCCAAGTCATATACAGAGTAGTGGAGCTAAGATTTGAATGGACGACCACTGCTGGCATGTCAAACCCTCTATACCGTGGCCCATATTGGTCTGAAAATACCTTAATCTATTCCAACTCCTTCATTTAACATTAAATTCTCATCTAACACCCTCCAGTGACAGTGAGTTCTTCAAAGCAGTCCTTTTCATCTATGATCAGGAGATTCTTATAGAGGAAATGCAAATGTCTTCTCTCTAGGATCATTTAGTTACAGGGAGTGCTCCCTCAAGCTAGCTTAAACAAACAGTAATGGTGGCAGAGGGAGGTATTTTAAAAACACAAAAATCTCACTGGCAAGTTAGCAACCCAGGGACAGAAAAAGGACAGCTAGACTTCATGAGGACAGGACTTTTGAAGCCATTTTCTGAGGCTGGTCTCTCTCTGGGGTTGTATAACCTACCATTTCGCTTCATTCTTACCAGATTCCCCAGCTTGCACATGACACACCATTAGTGCTCTAGCCCCATCCTTCTTGACCTTTTAGTTCAAGCGTCCGTTATTATCTGACTCAGTCTAATTTTAGTAGAAAATCTTTAGAAATAAATGGATTGGCCCAGCTTACCCTATGGATTGGATCTTGGATCATTGTTCTACCCTTGGTCTGACCACCTATGCCTGGGGTGGAGTCACCCTGAAAACATGGCTGTCTGGGCTTGAGCAGGATTTTTGGATCAATAAAACAATTTCAGAGGAGGGTCTGAGCTGGGTTTAACACACTGTGGTAACAACCTTGTATAGAAAACATAAAGATGAACATCTTCTGTGACACTTAAAGTCTGTGGCACTTACCTGGTTCATGGTATGATCTTTTATTTTCTATGTTTGCTGTTTTCTAACCTTACTGTAAGTACCATGGAGGTAGGGATTTGCTCCTATCCATCTCTGTCCCTCAGAGCATCTATCCGAGGGTTCTCAACATTGTGGCCTTGGGGACAACTTGATGCTGAGGTAAACTGTATTCATAGTATTTGTGATGGGGTACAATCACCTATTATTGGCTGATCTCTCAAACATGGAGTACTGAGAGGCATGCTGACACTTTTTTTTAAGAGGGGGAGGGCAGGGGGAGAACCCTAAGCAGGCTCTGCACCCAGCATGGAGTCAGACAAGGGGACCAATCCCACAACCCTATCATGACCTGAGCCAAAATCAAGTGTCAGATGCTTAACCCACTGAGCCACCAAGGTGCTTGGCACTTTTTTTTTATTGTGGTAAACGATACATAAAATTTACCACTTTAACCATTTGTGAGTATACAGTTCAGTGGTATTAAGTACATTTATGTTGTGCAACCACCACCACTATCCATCTCCAGAACTTTTTCATTATCCCAGACTGAAACTCTATCCATTTCCCTCTTCTTCCAGCCCTTAGCAACCACTGTTCTGTCTCCATACATTTGACTACTCTAAGTCACCTCATATAAATAGGATCATACAAGATTTTTATTTTCATGTCTGGCTTACTTCACTAAGCAGATTATCAAGGTTCATCCTTCTTTTAGCATGTACCAGAATTCCATTCCTTTTTAAGGCTGAATGATATTCCATTATATGTATATGCATTTTGTTGATTCCTTTTTTTTTTTTAAGATCTTATTTATTTATTTGACAGAGAGAGACAGCCAGAGAGGGAACACAAGCAGGGGGAGTGGCAGAGGGAGAAGCGGGCTTCCCGCGGAGCAGGGAGCCGGACGCGGGGCTCGATTCCAGGACTCCGGGATCACAACCTGAGCTGAAGGCAGACGCTTAACGACTGAGCCTCCTGCATTTTGTTGATTCTTTCATCTGTTGTCAGACATTTGGGTTGTTTCTACTTTTTGGCTATTGCAAATAATGCTGTAGTGAACATGGGTGTAAAAACATTTGTTTCAGTCTCTGCTTTTGAGTATACACTTAGGGGTAGAATTGTTGGATCATATGGTATATCTGTTTAATTTTTTGAGCAATCACTGTACTGTCTTCCTCAGTGACTGCATCATTTTACAATCCCACCAACAATGCACAACGGTTCTAATTTCCCCACATCCTTGCCAACCCCCTTTTTTAAGATTTTATTTGTTTGAGAGAGAGAGAGCATGAGCAGGTAGAGGGTCAGAGGGAAAAGGACAAGCAGACTCCCTGCTGAGTGGGGAGCCTGACACAGGCCTGGATCCCAGAACCCTGAGATCATGACCTTGAACTGAATGAAGTCACTTAACCAACCGAGCCACCCAGGCACCCTGACACTTACCCTCCCCAAAATAACCATTCTAATAGGTGTGAAGTGATAGCTTATTGTAGTTTTAATTTAATTGCATTTCCCTGATGATTAGTGTTGAACATTTTCTCATGCACTTACTGGCTATTCGTGTATCTCCTTTGGAAAAACGTCTATTCAAGTCTTTCGATCATTTTTGAATTAGGTTGTTTTTTGTTACTGAGTTGTAGTTACTTATATGTTGTAGACATTAATTCCTTAGCAGATATATGACTTGCAAACATTTTCTCCTATTTTTTTTTTTTGAAGATTTTATTCATTTGAGAGCAAGAGCTTGAGAGAGCACAAGCCGGGACGGGGCGGGGCAGAGGGAGAGGGAGCAGACTCCCCACTGAGCAGATAGCCCTACGAGGGGCTCCATCCCAAGATCCTGAGAGCAGGACCTAAGCTGAAGGCAGAAGCCTAACCAACTGAGCCACCCAGGCGCCCCTCAGTGTAGAAGTCTTTTGCCTCCTTGGTTAAGTTTGTTTCTAAGTATAGTATTCTTTTTGCTGCTGTTATAAATGGAGTTGTTTTCTTAATTTCCTTTTTAGTGTACAGAAATACAACTGATTTTTGTATGTTGGTTTTGTATCCTGCAACTTTGCCAAATTTATTAGTTTTTTTGTAGACTTTTGTTTTTTAAATTTATTTTTAAAGATTTGAGAGACAGAGAGAATGAGCAGAGGGAGGTGCAGAGGGAGAGGGAGGAGAGGGAGAGAAGCAGACTCCCTGCTGAGTGTGGAGTCAACATGGGGCTCTATCTCACATCATGACCTGAGCCAAAATCAGGAGTCAGATGCTTAACCTACTGACCTTAATTACTATTTTTTTAAATGATCTCTACACAACATGAGGCTTGAACTCATGACCCTGAGATCAAGAGTCACATGCTCTTCCAACTGAGCCAGCCAGGCACCGCTAAACTTGTTTTTTTTCTTTGTTTTTTGATATTTAAACAGAAAAAGCGTGTCTGCAGGATAAATTCATCACCACCTTGCTCAAGTTTACAGAATATTTTTGACAAGGTATGCCTAAAAGGTGGCAAAATTTTCAGAAGAAACACCAGTGTCGAGGAGATCAACATATGCAACCTAAGAGTTTTTGCCCAAACACTTCCAACTACGGATCCTATCCCAGGTATGCAATATATAAGTTTATGAAAGTCAATTCCTGAATATACAAAAAATTACAAATCCTACTTTAAAAAAAGCTTCAAACTTACTTCTTAAATAAGTCTTTAGGTTTGATTTACAGACTAATGTTGAGTGATATTTGAGTATATATGAGGTTATCTGTCTGTAGGCCACATAAACATAATTTTCATTTCAGTAAACATTTGTTGAATGGTGTGGAGTGATGTTTAGTGTTTAGACTCTAGAATTTGATAGATTTAGATTGGAATCCTTGTTCTCCTACTAATCAGTTGTATAACTCTTGGCACCTTCCCTAAACCATTCTTTCTTCCTCTTTAAAGTAGGACGGGGGCACTTGGCTGGCTTATTTAGTAGAGCATGCAACTTTTTTTTTTAACATAACCTCAAGATTTTATTGTCTTCATAATATAACAAAATATGAAGCTTAGAACTGGATCACTTGGCCCTTTTTCTTATCTCCTCCCAATTCAAAATGCTTTCATCTCCTAATAGCCAGCATTCTCTTAGATCTGCGGTTGGGCTCAACACATTCAAGCCTCAGCACAATCTTCTTTGTAGTTTTAGACTTTTTCTGGAAAATTGGCTTAGTCTGCCCACCATAGCCACTCTGCTTCCTATCATATAAAGCCGCTTTCCCTGGGCATAAAGAGAATCTTTACCTTTCTTGTGCTGTGTCACTTTGTGATTGGTGCTTGCCACACTTCTTGCAGAAAGTTTGGCAGGTTTTAGGAATGTTCACCATGTTTGCAGGAGTGCTATCAGCACGGAAAGTGGAGCATGCAACTCTTATCTCAGGATCATGAGTTCAAGCCCCATGTTGGATGTAGAATTTACTTAAAAAATAAGTAAAAATTAAAAAAGTAGGATAGAGTGTCTGTCCCACTGGACTGTTTGAGAGTTCAATGAGATAACTCTGTATCCAACAGTTAAGGATTCACTCTGTATTAGTTATTATGATCATGAGTAGACTACATGTTGGTTACTATACTATATGTTGGAGATAAAAGATGTATGACACCCCATCTGCCCTCAAGGTGCTCATGATCTAGAGGGGCAAAGCATAAAGAAAATTAAATAATCTTAATATTGTACCATAGTAAAAATATGTGCAAAGGAATGGTAGCTTGAAACAGAATGGCATGTTGGAGATAAATGTTTAAGGCTGTGACATGCTCAGATATGAAATTTAGGTAGTTTGTCTCCTGTGTAGAGAATGAACTGAAGGGAGCAACTCATAAACAAGACCAATGGGGAGGCTATGATAATCCAGGCAAACTCTTATCTGGCAGAGCAATAAAGGTTGAACTGGAGGTTAACAGTGTAGAATGGAGCCTTGCTGTGCCTAGAACCATGAACTCCTTTCTGCCATGGCTTGGGAGATGACACACTTGAATCATCTTTCTTCTTCACGTTAACCATTTCAGGAGTTCTAAGGAACCCTATTTGACCATTTTTCAGGCACCATTTTACAGAAGAGGAAACAGGTTCAGAGACCAAGGCCATCACTGCACTATTACAGGGGCACTATTCACACTGTATTCTATGAAAATGGTGCTCCCTGGAACACAACAAATATGAATGATGGCCCCTGAAGTTGTGCACTGCAGGAGCCATGTTAGAAAGGTTACAGCACAGTAGGTAATGAAACTGACCTCTATCTAAAAACCTGTGCATTTCCTACTATACCATACTGTCCAATCATGATGTCATTTATGGACATATAGCATAGTTAGGTTAAACACTGAATTACAACAAAGAAACAAATCAAACACAGCCCAATATGGGTCTTCACAGGAACCTGGTATGCATATTAAATTAACAGAATCCCATAAATACTAATTACTTAACAACAAATCAAAGTGCTTGATGTATTCTTTTTTTTTTTTTTTAAGATTTTATTTGTCAGAGAGCACAAGCAGGGGGAGCGGCAGGCAGAGGGAGAAGCAGGCTCCCATTGATTGAGCAAGGAACCCAACGTGGGACTCGATCCCAGGCCCCTGGGATCATGACCTGAGCCAAAGGCAGACGCTTAACCGACAGAGCCACCCAGGCGCCCCAATTCTTAAACCATTACTTAATAGGAAGAGTAGGATAAAACAAGTATAGGGTCCCAACTATTTACTTTGGGCCTCCCCAAGACAGATAAATGAGGACCTTCACATGAATGGAAAGGACTAATCACAAAAACTAAGACCATGAATCAATTTTGTACAGACATTTCTTGAATTATTCCCAAATTTTAAGGTGAATTTTCCCAGAAAATGCTTATTCTATAGTTATCTTGGCAATAAATACATGATCTTCGTAGAAAGTATACATTTAGTAACTACATCTTATATTAAAAAGTTGTGTAATATTTATGCCAAGAACACTATTTACAAAGTTTCATTCATACTCTTATTCATGCTTGCTCACTCTGAAGGCAGGAACACTTCTTTGGATTGAGTCAAGATCTCAGTATGCTTTGTCCAGGAAAGGGGAAGGTATGAAAATACAAGACAAAAAAGAGTATTGGCTCATTGCACCCAAAGGAAGCCAGCCATTAAGAGTTGTTGTCCATAGGATAAAAGGAAATACTGACCAGAGCTCCTCTGGGTGAGTAGTTACAATGTGATCAAAAAGGAAAAAGAGTAAAGAGTATATACATACAAAAAAGCTTTATGGGTCTTGATAAAAACAGGCATTTCTGGAAATATATAAAATCAGTTCCTTGAGAATTTTCAGAAATGAGATTCACCGAACTACAGGAGCAGAAAAAATATTAAGCTTTAGAAACATCTTACTTGTCTGATGATGAACTTCAGAGTAGTTAGGTGACCTTCCCAGCTCACATAGTTAATGCCAAGCCTGGACCAGGATCCAAGTATCCTGATTTCCAGATGAGTGCTCTTTTTTCATTTGCTATACTATCTCCTATATGTCCTTAATCACTTGGAAGTCTCCATAACTCTCTCTGTCCCACAATGTGCCCATCAGGGACAGTCAGAGGCAAAGAATTCTGGACTATGTGGATCATTTAGAGCTATTAACCTAACAATGGATGAAACATTATTTCAAATAATGACTGGGCTGAAATTCATCTGGGGTTGGGGAGTAGAGAGGAAATACAAAAGATGGAAATTCTGTAGACAATAATAAGAGAAGCACAAGAGGAAATATTATCCTCTTTTGTTATTTTATTACTGTTACTTTATTTTGTAGTTAAGTCCATATATTATATAAAACAGAACAGGAAAAATGAACAAATTTATAAAATAAATTGAAGTGTCTGGATGAAAAAAATACAAGAGCTTTGCCTTCTTGTCTACAGATCTCTTGATATGTTGTTGGTCTTGCACTTTAGATATCAAATAAAGATATCTAGCTTGAAAGAAAAGTAGATATGCTGCAAGGTTAAGCCATAGTTAGTTTGCTGGTGGGCCAGGAAATGATAGATTTTCTAAATCTTATCCTTAAATATTGGCGGTAACAAATGCTGATATAGCAAAATGCAAGCTTTTATCATCAGACAGCAAGAGGGAAACTTGAATTAATGAATGCAACTTACCTCCAAGTCCTCTGAAAGGAGGTGAAAAAAATAAATACTGTATTTTACTAGTGTTCCCCCAAAAGCATTACTCTAAGCATGCAGGAGGATGCTGTGAGCAGCTACAACAGTAAGATCCAATCCAGAGGTAGGTTCAAGACCAAGAGTAGGAGAGTGATTGAAGAAATCCTCCTGGAGCCAGTACCATTTCAAAGAATGACCATTTGTGCTGGGGAATGAGTCTATGGCCTATCTTTTTCTGACTCAAAAGGACACTCCTAATTTTAACCTTGCTGAAAACAGGCATTTTTGTACCTGCTATTAAGAACAGCTAGTATACAGGATAAGGCTGGCATAAAATTATTTAGCAAACACATGCTAGCTATTCCAGTTTGAAATCTACCAAACTATAGAGTCAAGGGGGAAATAAAAAATTGAAGATGGAGCTGTTGTTCCTCAAGATGAGGGAAAACTGTCTTACCAAAAGAGGGATTAGGCACTCACTTAACTCTATATGGAGAACATCTTTCTCAGGCTAGGTAGAAGATGAGGAAAAGCATTACCAAAGGCTGACCAGGACACTGGGAGACCAAAAGGAGAGGGAAAAGGGCATTTAGGAAGAAAGCTAGAAGAAAATTTTCTGGGTCTGACTAGGTAAGTGAATCTAAGGCAAATGCACCAAAGATATGCTACCCCTATGCCAACATGGAGCTGGTGGCAAAATATCTCAAGACATTTTAAACCCAGAGAAATGTATAAAAAAATATGTTAACAAAGCAAATTAAAACCAAACTTCCAAGGGTAAAATCTCCTCAGATCTGAAATCCAAGATACTCACTTCTCATTAATTCTGTGCATTAGAAAAAAATTAAAAATAACAAATGTAAAGATTTGTTTTATTTTCTACTGGGGGAAGAAGGAGGATAAATAGAACTGTTTTCCAATTTGCTCTCCGCTGTATACACACATACCCACACACATACATACACATACACACACCAAAAATACCCCAACGAAAAAACAAAACAGAAAACTGAGAATCAAACACCAAAACACCCTCAAACTGCACCAATACTTCGTATTTTGACCGAAAGAATAGATCCTGGGAGGAAGTGCAAAATGCAAAATCAAATGACCGAAAAATGCTGAACAAACAGCATTATTAATATACAAAATATTTATATTACTGAACTAGTAACAGTTGATGTTCTCCATGTCTGTAAAACTTTGGAACCACATAGCTGATTTGTTAAATCTAGTCCATGCCAGCTTCCAAACTCCAGAAAAATTTTTAGTTAGCTTCATTCTTTGATGCCTCATCAAAATTTTCTACGAGATCTGGAAAAAAAAAGTAAATGAGTTAAAGATATAAAAAAAGAAAAAGAGGTAAATGAAATTCCTAACTTCTAACCCTAATAAAAACCAAATTGTGGCTATTAGAATTTGACTAAAAACCTACAGGACAAGAAGCAGAAATGAACTGGTGGCATTTCACTAATAATGCTTCATTTATCTGCTTTTAAAACAGTAATCCTAAGGAAATGTTAGTCTTTTTTTTGTCTGTGCAAACTAAGGTGAACAGTATTTTCATATGTCAATCACAATTCCCACGGAAATGTTTTAACAATAACTATGCAAATTTAAAATCACAGTGATTCTAATTTAACAAATGCAGGCAGCAGAGCTTTGTGTGATAATTTCTAAGTTCTAAATGGGAGGACTTTCATTCTTTTTCATTAGATTGTATCCATATTATTGTGAATCAATTTAAATTCATGAACTCACCATCAACAAAAATTAAAAGTCATTATACAATGAATTAAATGAGATAAACAGGCTGCTAAAAATCTTAGAGCTAAAGAAATGTCACTTACCTGGAACATCATCATCCTCTTCATCAATGTCTTCTGGTTTTGGTGCTTTGCTATCCAACACTACAAAACGTTTATTTTAATATTAGTTCTTGAGAACAAAGGCCTTTACAGAACACTTATAATGTTCATTCTTTTCTCCTGTCTAAATCTTACATAGTTGTTCAGAAAAAGCCAAAGATTGTCTGATCTAATACCATATTTTTTACTTAACACTAAAATCAATAACACTTTAACTTCATTAGGTATACACTAAATATAGCTGGAAGTTTCAATGGGCAGTGAAGGTAAGATTTGGAAAATGAAATAATTCTGATGAGCTGGAATAAAAAGACATTATAGTTAATTTATTCTACAAATTCCATATGCTTGAAATCAAAAATAAATATTCAAGACTTTCCATCTCTTCTGGTGTAAGAAAGTATCCAGCTATGTAGTATGGGCACTGATGTAAAAGGCTCTTTGATTTTTGGGGGTGAGAAGACACATTTGAAACCAGGGCTATTGTGGAAATTCAGAACTTACAGTTGCCATGCCTATAGTTCAATCAACAATATTAAACAAAAATACAGTTCTCTAACAACAATATCTTCTTCTTGTCATTATTCAGAAGTGAGTATTGAATACTGTCTGTAAAACGTGGTCGGTAAATCTTTTAGGTAGTTAGCTCTCAACTCTATTATTACCAGAATGTATCTATATATTCTATATGCTACATTGCACAGTTTTTAAAGAAACAAATTAAAAAATTTATGAAGCATATGAGCAACATTTTTAAAAGTAAAATTTACATACAAATAAATCCTTCCAGCATAAAATGGGACACCTTTTAAATCATTAGGTTCTTTAGATTACAGTGGAGAAGGAAAGATACTAAACTGAAATACCTACCTTGCCGAGGGAACTGTTCAGCTAACTTCCTAAGACTTGTTAAACTGTCAGCACCAAGCTGACTTAATATTCCAGGAAGCATTTCTGTGATTGGTTTGGCTTCTGCATGACCAGTAATTGCAAAGGTGTTAGCAGAAAGGGAAGCTTGGACTTTGGGATTGTTGAAATGAATAACTGTCCCATCATCTTTAATCATGTTCACCTGTATGATCATAAAAGAAAAATGTACTTCACATATTTGGTACAAATAAAACAGTATCTGTTTAAATAATAATTTAGCCAATTATTATTATTTTTTAAAGATTTTATTTATTTATTTGAGAGAGAGAGAATGAGAGACAGAGCACGAGAGGGAAGAGAGTCAGAGGGAGAAGCAGACTCCCTGCTAAGCAGGGAGCCCGATGTGGGACTCGATCCCGGGACTCCAGGATCATGACCTGAGCCGAAGGCAGTTGCTTAACCAACTGAGCCACCCAGGCACCCAGCCAATTATTATTATTATTATTTTTTAACAATCCCAAGGTAGTAACTGTCTAAGCTATAGATATGGGTGGAAAAAGACCCTAGCAGCAACAAAGTAAAATGGTGTAGATGGCACAAATTACTAGGATGGTCAAGAAACAGTCATTTTATTATAGAATCTAGATTTTAAATTCAAAGACTTCTTCTACTATGAGAAAGAAGATCATGCCACATTTTAAAAATAATGGAATTATCAGCCAAGAACTGGCTTCTTAATGAAATTACCCATTGTCTTACCCAATTTACACTATCAAACTAAATTGGTACATTTGGTGGGTGGGGTAGCATCATACTTAGGCGACAAGTTGTAAAGAGGTAATAGCGTATGGTAAAAAATAACCACTGAAAATCCATAAAGAACACTCAGAAATTTAACCAGATGTTTCGCTCCTTTGAACACTTAAGTAAATTTACAAAAATTTCAATTTGTTCTCCTCATGTCATTCTTTATAAAAGATTTTGTCAGTTCCTCTAACTCAAGTATAGCTTCTCAACAACCTTCAATAAGCCTTGTAAATGTCAAAGAAGCTCTCCAACCCACTTGCCTGGCCACCTGAACAATCACCTTTAAAATCATCCTCACATTCTTTTGGTAACTTTCACCAACATGAATTGACTGTTTCAGATTTGATTTTATCCACTGCCTGAAAAGGATGGTTAAACATGCGCTATTTAAAGTATTATTTTTCCCTCTCACTCATGCACTTTCTTATTGTGTTTTAGTAAAGCTAAATTTGCATAAGTTACATGTATAAATAATGTGATTCCACTAGTAGTTGATTCCACTGGGTAAGTTACCTTGATGGTAACATGCTTATTATATAAAAAAGTTAGGAGAGTTAACTCTTGGCTACTTTAGAAGCATTTCATGATCCATCCAAAAACTGCCCTTGTCACAATCAAGCAGAGATGCTGAGTGTTCTCCATGGTCAGTGGAAGCGGGCTTTTCTTCCCAGTGATCACCACCACTGATAGCACCAGAAAGGAAGGGGAACAAAGGGGCTTCTAAATTTCAGGCAAGACCTGGAACACAGAGAAAATAAAGGCAAATCCCCTGGAAAATTGTAACTAAGATCTACAAATAATTTCCAAATTTTCTCTGACAAAAATCACTATCTGAATTCTATACCATTCCCTGTATCAGTATTGCAATTAAGGTTCCATTATACATATTATACACAGTAAGTATTCAATCCAGCTGTTCTAAACAAATACCATTGTGAGTTAAAAACAATTTATATTGACTTTAGAAAAAGATAAATTATATAGTTCTGAAGATAATTATAGCTTAGGTAGAAAAGTTTAACAGTAAAGTGGCTGAAAATTTGGAAGAGGAATGACTTGAGAAGGAGGTGGCATAGTGGATATGGAATGGAATGTTGTTCTGTATCTATCCTAGAGTCACATAATTCGAGTATGGGAAAAGAATAAAGATATGGTAGGACTCTATATTCTAAACCAAGACCAAATCTCTGTAGTATGTCCAGGCATGAAGAGAGTCTGAAATATTAGTATTTGAGATATTTATTATTTACAAATGTTAAAAGTCACAAGAGATTTGAAATCAATATTGGTCCCAAAGTCAGGCCATATATTTGTTGAACTTGGAGGTTTTCTACTTCAAATCCCTTTTAGAGAAATAAATACTAAAGACAAGAGCTCTTGGTTAAGCAACATATCCAAGGACAGATAGTTAGTTACATGCAAACCTAGAACTTGAACGTGGGTCCCCAACATTCCGTTTAGTTTCCTTCCTATGATGTCATTCCCATTCTTAAAAATGTTTATTTGCCTATAAAAATTCAATTCTGTGGCCCTGTGAAAGCTTGCCAGAGAATTATTTATCTCAAGACATAGGCTAAATGGAGAATATACGGATATATATACATCTACAGATATATGGATAATATATATACAAAACAAGTAAGAACCCCCCAATCTTGAATTTTCCTCTGTTTAAGTTTCTTTACCAAAGGCTAAATGTTAGGTCATATTTTACAACCTGATAAAGGTCTTTGTAGTTTAAAATATGTTGAGTTTAGTGTGAAAAGCAGGATGAATCCCATCTCAGGCTGTGAAATAGAAATAAATTTATAAATGGTTGTTTTAAATAGGGTTGCACAAAAGATGTAGCTTTGTGAATAGAAAGGTCCAGATAGGGGTGGAGAGTTTAGTTAACTTTAGAATAGAGAATGAAGTATTAGAAGTTAAAGGCTAGATTATTTTATTTCTATCTACCATTCCTTCCTCTCTACTGAGCAAATAACATGGTTATGTAAGGCTCCTAGATTCAAGCTATATTAGAGATTATCAAAGGATGAATTGTTGGGCTGAGCAAGATCAGTTAGACACTTCCCCCACCAAAAGAAGGGATAAGGAACTTGTTAAATTCACAAAGCAAATTGTACGCATTTCATATGGAGACTTCACTTTTTCTAGTGATTTTACTGCTGTGTGGTCAATATAAGTAGATCTATATACAGTATAAAAATAAGGAGCAGACAAGGAAACAAAGACTATTAAACTAGCTACTGTACCAGCTCAGGTCCTTTTCCAATCAAACTCCTTTATATCAAAATGTTTTTTCAACTTTAACAGGTAGCTGAAGGTAAAGGATGCTACTTGAGTTATGGAGGAAGTAGCATTTTTTAGACCCCAGTCCACACCACCAGATGCCCTTGCTCTTATTTTTTGCTCAGATAATACTGACATGTTTTGTAGTTATCAAAAAATATTGTCTCTCATGTCTAGAACATTTACATATGCTGTTCTCACTGTTCCGAAGAACCTTTCTCTGCTTCTCCACTTGGCAAATTCCCATTTATCCAAGACTTGGATCAGATGCTTCTTTGTGAAGATTTAGGATTGTTTATGCACTTTCTGCACTTCATGGGCATTCCAACTATATAGAATTGTCTTGTAGTATAATTGTGTTTGCAAATCTTTGACTTCACTAGAAGGTGAACACCTTCTGATCAGAGACCACGCCTTACTAGACATAGTACGCCCCCAAGTGTCCAGTACATAATAGTCCCTCAAATTTGCCAAATGAATGGACACCTCAAATACAATTTATTTTAAAATCTTGGATGCTGTCAGACTTTAGCTCCCCAAATACTAAAGGGTCATCTCACGTTTTAGAAATAGCTCCAGTAGTGCTCTTAATGAAGATGCCCAGAACCTCCTGAGCTATATCTTAGGCTTGGCTTTTCCTACTGTTCTGACTTTTCAGAATCAGCCGGAATACCCTACAGCATTCAGGGGCATTTTAAGTCATTCCTGGCAACTGCTAGGTGGCCCCATTATGGCTGTTATCAAAACCTTACAACTGCTGCCTTCGCTGACCTCTGAGTAGGGCACATGTATTAATCACAGGAACCTTCTATTTGGTAAATCTGATGCTTGCTTTAGTCCTACACAGCAGTAAGTTTTTATGGCTCTAGGAGGCTCACAAAATTACCATTGACTCTACAGCTCTTGCTGATAACTGCCCTCTCAGTTCAGAGAGGAAGTTTAAATTCATCCATGTGATTTTTTTTGTATCCAAGTCCCCACTAGGCAGGGTGGCTGCAGATCTGAGAATTGACAGTTGTCTTAAAAATCAAGTTTTACTGCTACTCCTTCGGGCATGTAGTGGCATTTATTTATCTATTTATTTTTAAAGATTTTATTTATTTGAGAGAGAGAATGAGAGAGAGAGCGCATGAGAGGGGGGAGGGTCAGAGGGAGAAGCAGACTCCCCGCCGAGCAGGGAGCCCGATGTGGGACTCGATCCTGGGACTCCAGGATCATGACCTGAGCCGAAGGCAGTCGCTTAACCAACTGAGCCACCCAGGCGCCCTATCTATTTATTTTTAAAAGACTGTATTTTTAAATAATTTCCATACCCAATGTGGGGCTTGAACTCACAACCCCGAGATCAAGAGTCATGCTCTACCAACTGAGCCAGCCAGCCACCCCTGTAATGGCATTCAAATGTTTATCAGGAAATTCATCTTTTATTGCCTTACTCCTATATCTTAATGGGGTGAAATAATAGACATTTTAAGATGTGTCTGGGTGGCTCAGATGGTTAAGCGTCTGCCTTCGGCTCAGGTCATGATCCCAGGGTTCTGGGACCAAGCCCCGCATCGGGTTCCCTGCTTGGCAGGGAGCCTGCTTCTCCCTCTCCCTCTACTGTTCCCCCTGCTTGTGCTCTCTTGCTCTATCAAATAAATAAATAAAATCTTAAAAAAAAAAAAGAATAAGGCACACAAGGGACGCCTGGGTGGGCTCAGTCAGTTAAGTGGCTGCCTTTGGCTCAGTCATGATCCCTGGTTCCTGGGTTCAAGTGCCGCATTGGGCTCCTTGCTCAGCAAGGAGCCCGCTTCTCCCTCTGCCTGCTGCTCCCCCTGCTTGTGCTCTCTCTCTCTCTCTCTCTCGCATGCGCTCTCTCTCTAGCAAATAAAAATAAATAAAATCTATAAAAAAGGAATAAGGCACACAAGCTTCTTCAGTTTTGTGAGGCTAAGGGACTGTAAAAGTTTGAAGATTATGGCCTTGGCGCATACTTCCCTAGGTATCTTTCACATTCAGTCCTTCTAAGCTTAGCACCTGCTTATTTCTAAGGGCTAGTATGAACATAACCTATCATTGTTGATATGAGCTAAAGCTAACAGCTGTCATCGAACTGTGATAATGCTATGATCATTTTCTCTTATGCTCTGGAGGCAAGAGTCTGATGAGATGGATTCTCCACAGCTATGCTGTAGATAGTAAAATGGCACAACCTTTTTGAAAAGCAATTTGGCAACATGGATGAAGAATTCTAAAATGTTCATGCTCATTCAGCCAGTAACTGTATTTCCAAGAATCTCTCTGAAGGAAGTCAGAGATAAAGATACATATTATGTATATTGAAATCAAACGTGATTCTTTTATTATCAAAGCAGTATTATAAATTAAGAAATGTTAAATTATGGTATATCCATTTATTGGAATATATGTAGACATCTACACTGATGATTAAGAAGGGTTTTCTTTTTTTTAAGATTTATTTTAGAGACACAGAGAGAGCGAGAGAGCATGAGCAAGAGGGGCAGAGGGAGAGGGACAGAGAATCCCAGACAGACTTTACACTGAGCGTGGAGACCCACATGGGGCTTGATCTCATGACACTGATCATGACCTGAGCCAAAACCAAGAGTTGGACGTTTAACTGACTGCACCACCCAGGTGCTCTGAGAAGAGTTTTTTAGGGCACCTGGGTGGCTCGGTCGGTTGGGTGTCTGCCTTCAGCTCGGGTCGTGATGTTGGGGTCCTGGGATCGAGTCCCATGTTGGGCTCCCTGCTCTGCGGGAGGCCTGCTTCTCCCTCTCCCACTCCCCCTGCTTGTGTTCCTTCTCTCGCTGTGTCTCTCTGTCAAATAAATAAATAAAATCTTAAAAAAAAAAGTTTTTTAATGATATGAAACAATTTTTATAATATAATGCTATTTGGGGAAAAGAAATTCCAAATTGTGCATCTAGCTACAATCTCAAATATGTTAAAAATACATGCATATAAAGATGGGAAAGAAATACAAAACTAATAGTAGTTATTTCTGGGTAATGGGGATTATGATCAAATGTTAGTATTGTCTTCATATCTTCTGTATACCCATAACTTCCTACAATAACTATATATATATATTTTAAAGATATTTATTTATTTATTTGAGAGAGGCTGCAGGTGCACGAGTGGGAAAGGAGCAGAGGGGGAGAGAAAGGGAGAAAGAAAGAATCTCAAGCAGACTCTGCACTGAGCATGAAGCCCAACATGGGCTTTGATCCCACCACCCTGAGATCATGACCTGAGCTGAAACCAAGAGTCAGATGCTCAACCAACTGAGCCACCCAGGCGCCCCTACAATGACAAAATATTTTTATGTTGGAGGGGGGAAACTATTTTACAAACAGAAAATGTTCATCGGGGGGCGGAGCAAGATGGCGGAGGAGTAGGAGACCTGGATTTCGTCTGGTCTCAGGAATTCAGCTGAATAGGGATCAAACCATTCTGAACACCTACGAACTCAACAGGAGATCGAACAGGAGAGTAGCAACAACTCTCTGAACAGAAAAGCGACCACTTTCTGGAAGGTAGGACGTGCGGAGAAGTGAATCCGAGGCGATATTCGGGAGCATAGACGGCGGGGGAGGGGGCCTCCGTTGGCCGCTTCTGGCAAGTGATAGAGCCGCGGAGCACAAAATCAGAACTTTTAGAAGTCGGCTCCGTGGAGGGACGTCGCTCCAGTGGCTAAGCGGGAGGTGGAACCCTCGCAGGACAGTGTGGTCTCAGGACCCTCGGGGTCACAGAAAGACCGGGGGTGCCGGAGTGCAGCAGAGCTCCCAGGTATCAGAGTGGGGAAGCCGGCTGCAGAGATGGAGCCGAGGCGCGGGCTCTCAGCTTGGGGTGGCCATAAACTGTGATCCGCGGCCCAGTCGGGCCACTGCTCCTCCAGCGGGGACCCAACAAGCGGCAGATCCAGGGAGACTCCCCTTCCTCCCCCGGGAGGAGCGGCATGGGAGCGCACCTCAGGGATCTGCTGGGTTTGGAGACTCCACACGGGGTCGGGTGCCAGAGATAGAAACTATCCGTCACAGGCCAGGTGAGCACGGAGTGCGGCCGGAGACCAGGGACACGGGAGTGACTGGCTGCTTTTCTCTGGGGTCGCACTGAGGAGCGGAGCCCCGAGTTCTTGCCTCCTCTGGGGCGGAGATTGGGAGGCCGCCATTTTCACTGTCGTCCTCCAAAGCCGTACAGAAAGCTTGCAGGGAACAAAAGCTCCTGAGAGCAAACCCGAACAGCTTGCTTAGCTGGGACCGACAAGGGTGGGGCAATTCCGCCTCCGGCAAAGACATCTGGGAACCACGGCAACAGGCCCCTCCCCCAGAAGATCAGCACGAACAGCCAGCAAGCCAAGACCAAATTTACCGATCAAGGAGAACGGGAGAACTCCAGCGCTAGGGGAATACTGCACATAGAATTCATGGCTTTTTTTACCATGATTCATTAGTTTTTCAAAGTTAATTTTTTTAACTGTTTTTTTTTAAATTTCTCTTTTTCCCTTTTTCAACCATCTTATCAATCCTTTTTTTAAAAAAAAACATTTTTTATTTTTCATTTTTAGAGTCATTTTATCCCTTCATAGTAGTTACCCTTATTTTTGGCATATATATATATATAAGTTGTTCTCTCTTTAAAATTTTGAGATACAGTTTCTTCTAACAGATCAAAATATACCCTAAATCACTAGTGTATGGCTTTGTTCTAGTCTCCTGCCTGATCACATTCTCTCCCTTTTTTTAAAATCTTCTTCTTTTTTCAAACAACTTATCGTATCAATTCCTTTTATAAAATCTTTTATAATTTTCATCTTTACAGTCATCTTCCATCCCTTCATTGTATCAACCCTTATTTTGTACATATATAAGTCTTTCTTCCTTTAAAATTTTAGGAGGCACTTTTTTCTAACAGACCAAAATACGCCCAAAATCTAGTCTGTGGCACTGATCTATGCACTAGCCTGATCATATTTGATCATATTTGTTTTTTTTTTGTATTGTTCTTTTTTTGTTTTTAATCTTTTTCTTTTTGTTTTTTTTTTTCTTTCTTTCTTTTCTCTTTCTTTCCCTTTCTTTTCCCCTGGTTTTGGGTCTTTTCTGATTTGTATAGAGTATATTTGCTGGGGACGTTGTTAACCTGTTAGCATTTTGTTCTCTCATTCATCTATTCTCCTCTGGACAAAATGACAAGACGAAAAAAATCACCTCAGCAAAAAGAACAAGAGATAGTAGCGTCAGCCAGGGACCTACTCAATACGGACATTAGTACGATGTCGGACCTAGAGTTCAGAATCATGACTTTAAAGATACTAGCTGGGCTTGAAAAAAGCGTGAAAGTTAAAGAGAAACCCTTTCTGGAGAAATAAAAGAACTAAAATCTAACCAAGTTGAAATCAAAAAGGCTATTAATGAGGTGCAATCAAAAATGGGGCACTAACTGCTAGGATAAATAAGGCAGAAGAGAGAATCAGTGATATAGAAGACCAAATGATGGAAAATAAAGAGGCTGAGAAAAAGAGACAAACAACTACAGGATCACAAGGGCAGAATTCGAGAGATAAGCGATACGATAAGACGAAACAACATTAGAATAATTGGGATCCCAGAAGAAGAAGAAAGAGAGAGAGGGGCAGAAGGTATATTGGAGCAAATAATAGCAGAGAACTTCCCTAATGTGAGGAAGGAAACAGGCATCAAATCCAGGAGGCACAGAGAACCCCTCTCAAAATCAATAAAAATAGGTCAACACCCCGACATCTAATAGTAAGACTTATGAGTCTCAGAGACAAAGAGAAAATCCTGAAAGCAGCTCGGGAGAAGAGATATGTAACCTACAATTGTAGAAATATTAGATTGGCAACAGACCTATCCACAGAGACCTGGCAGGCCAGAAAGGACAGGCATGATATCTTCAGAGCACTAAACGAGAAAAATATGCAGCCAAGAATACTATATCCAGCTAGGCTCTCATTGAAAATTGAAGGAGAGATAAAAAGCTTCCAGGACAAACAAAAACTAAAGGAATTTGCAAACATGAAACCAGCCCTCCAAGAAATATTAAAAGGGGTCCTCTAAGCAAAGAGAGAGCCTAAAAGCAGCACAGATCAGAAAGGAACAGAGACAATATACAGTAACAGTCACCTTACAGGCAATACAATGGCACTAAATTAATACCTTTCAATAGTTACCCTGAATGTAAATGGGCTAAATGCCCCAATCAAAAGACACAGGCTATCAGATTGGATTAAAAAACAAGACCCATCGATATGCTGTCTGCAAGAGACTCATTTTAGACCCAAAGACACCCCCAGATTGAAAGTGAGGGGGTGGAAAACCATTTACCATGCTAATGGACACCAAAAGAAAGCTGGGGTGGCAATCCTTATATCAGACAAATTAGATTTTAAACCGAAGACTGTAATAAGAGATGAGGAAGGACACTATATCCTACTTAAAGGGTCTATCCAACAAGATCTAACAATTGTAAATATCTATGCCCCGAACACGGGAGCAGCCAATTATATAAGGCAATTAATAACAAAAGCGAAGAAACACATTGACAGCAATACAATAATAGTGGGGAACTTTAAGACCCCCCTGACTGAAATGGACAGATCATCTAAGCAAAAGATCAACAAGGAAATAAAGACTTTAAATGACACACTGGACCAAATGGACTTCACAGACATATTCAGAACATTCCATCCCAAAGCAACGGAATACACATTCTTTTCTAGTGCCCAGGGAACATTCTCCAGAATAGATCACATCCTAGGTCACAAATCAGGTCTCCACCGGTACCAAAAGATTGGGATTATTCCCTGCATATTTTCAGACCACAATGCTTTGAAACTAGAACTCAATCACAAGAGGAAAGTTGGAAAGAACGCAAATGCATGGAGGCTAAAGAGCATCCTACTAAGGAATGAATGGGTCAACCAGGAAATTAAAGAAGAATTTAAAAAATTCATGGAAACCAATGAAAATGAAAACACAACTGTTCAAAATCTTTGGGATACAGCAAAGGCAGTCCTGAGAGGAAAGTATATAGTAATACAAGCCTTTCTCAAGAAACAAGAAAGGTCTCAAATATACAACCTAACCCTACACCTAAAGGAGCTGGAGAAAGAACAGCAAATAAAGCCTAAACCCAGCAGGGGAAGAGAAATCATAAAGATCAGAGCAGAAATCAATGAAACAGAAACCAAAAGAATAGTAGAACAGATCAACGAAACTAGGAGCTGGTTCTTTGAAAGAATTAACAAGATTGATAAACCCCTGGCCAGACTTATCAAAAAGAAAAGAGAAATGACCCAAATCAACAAAATCATGAATGAAAGAGGAGAGATCACAACCAACACCAAAGAAATACAAACAATTATAAGAACATATTTTGAGCAACTCTATGCCAGCAAATTAGATAACCTGGAAGAAATGGGTGCATTCCTAGAGATGTATCAACTACCAAAATTGAACCGGGAAGAAATAGAAAACCTGAACAGACCTATAACCACTAAGGAAATTGAAGCAGTCCTCAAAAATCTCCCAACAAACAAAAGCCCAGGGCCAGACGGCTTCCCAGGGGAATTCTATCAGACATTTAAAGAAGAATTAATACCTATTCTCCTGAAACTGTTCCAAAAAATAGAAATGGAAGGAAAACTTCCAAACTCATTTTATGAGGCCACCATTACCTTGATCCCAAAACCAGACAAAGACCCCATCAAAAAGGAGAACTACAGACCAATATCCTTGATGAACATGGATGCAAAAATTCTCACCAAAATACTAGCCAATAGGGTCCAACAGTACATTAAAAGGATTATTCACCATGACCAAGTGGGATTTATCCCTGGGCTGCAAGGCTGGTTCAACATCCGCAAATCAATCAAAGTGATACAATACATTAACAAAAGAAAGAACAAGTATCATACGGTCCTCTCAATAGATGCAGAAAAAGCATTTGACAAAGTACAGTATCCTTTCTTGATCAAAACTCTTCAGAGTATAGGGATAGAGGGTACATACCTCAATATCATAAAAGCCATCTATGAAAAACCTACAGCGAATATCATTCTCAATGGGGAAAAGCTGAGAGCTTTTCCCCTAAGGTCAGGAACGCGGCAGGGATGTCCACTATCACCACTGCTATTCAACATAGTATTAGAAGTCTTAGCCACAGCAATCAGACAACCAAAAGAAATCAAAGGCATCCAAATCGGCAAAAAGGAAGTCAAACTCTCACTCCTTGCAGATGATATGATAGTGTATGTGGAAAACCCAAAAGACTCCACCCCAAAACTGCTAGAACTCATACAGGAATTCAGTCAAGTAGCAGGATATAAAATCGATGCACAGAAATCAGTGGCATTCTTATACACCAACAACAAGACAGAAGAGAGACAAATCAAGGAGTCGATCCCATTTACAATTGTACCCCAAACCATAAGATACCTAGGAATAAATTTAACCAAAGAGGCAAAGGATCTGTACTCAGAAAACTATAAAATACTCATGAAAGAAATTGAAGACACAAAGAAATGGAAAAACATTCCATGCTCATGGATTGGAAGAACAAACATTGTGAAGATGTCAATGCTACCTAGAGCAATCTACACATTCAATGCAATACCCATCAAAATACCATCCACTTTTTTCAAAGAGATGGAACAAATAATCCTAAAATTTGTATGGAACCAGAAGAGACCCCGAATAGCCAGAGGAATCTTGAAAAAGAAAAGCAAAGCTGGCGGCATCACAATTCCATACTTCCAGCTCTATTACAAAGCTGTCATCATCAAGACAGTACGATACTGGCACAAAAACAGACACACAGATCAATGGAACAGAATAGAGAGCCTAGAAATGGACCCTCAACTCTATGGTCAACTCATCTTTGACAAAGCAGGAAAGAATGTCCAATGGAAAAAAGACAGTCTCTCCAACAAATGGTGTTGGGAAAATTGGACAGCCACATGCAGAAGAATGAAACTGGACCATTTCCTTACACCACACACAAAAATAGACTCCAAAGGGTTGAAAGACCTAAACGTGAGACAGGAGTCCATCAAAATCCTAAAGGAGAACACAGGCAGCAACCTCTTCGACCTCAGCCAAAGCAACTTCTTCCTAGAAACACTGCCAAAGGCAAGGGAAGCAAGGGCAAAAATGAACTATTGGGATTTCATCAAGATAAAAAGCTTTTGCACAGCAAAAGAAACAGTCCACAAAACAAAAGACAACCGACAGAATGGGAGAAAATATTTGCAAATGACATATCAGATAAAGGGCTAGTATCCAAAATCTATAAAGAACTTATCAAACTCAACACCCAAAGAATAATCCAATCAAGAAATGGGCAGAAGACAGGAACCGACATTTTTTCAAAGAAGACATCCAAATGGCCAACAGACACATGAAAAATGCTCAACATCGCTCGGCATCAGGGAAATCCAAATCAAAACCTCGATGACATACCACCTCACACCAGTCAGAATGGCTAAAATTAACAAGTCAGGAAACGACAGATGCTGGCAGGGATGTGGAGAAAGGGGAACCCTCCTACACTGTTGGTGGGAATGCAATCTGGTGCAGCCACTCTGGAAAACAGTATGGAGGTTCCTCAAACAGTTGAAAATAGAGCTACCATACGATCCAGCAATTGCACTACTGGGTATTTACCACAAAGATACAAATGTCGGGATCCGAAGGGGTACATGCACCCCAATGTTTATAGCAGCAATGTCCACAATAGCCAAACTGTGGAAAGAGCCAAGATGTCCATTGACAGATGAATGGATAAAGAAGATGTGGTATATATACACAATGGAATATTATGCAGCCATCAAAAGGAATGAGATCTTGCCATTTGCAACAACATGGATGGAACTGGAGGGTGTTATGCTGAGTGAAATAAGTCAATCAGAGAAAGACATGTATCATATGATCTCACTGATATGAAGAATTCTTAATCTCAGGAAACAAACTGAGTGTTGCTGAGTCGTGGGGGGTGGGAGGGATGGGGTGGCTGGGTGATAGACATTGGGTAGGGTATGTGCTATGGTGAGCGCTGTGAATTGTGCAAGACTGTTGAATCACAGATCTGTACTTCTGAAACAAATAATGCAATAGATGTTAAGAAAAAAGAAAAAGAAGAAGAAAGCAGGAGGGGAGAATGAAGGGGAGTAAGTCGGAGGGGGAGACGAACCATGAGAGACGATGGACTCTGAAAAACAAACTGAGGGTTCTAGAGGGGAGGGGGGTGGGGGGATGGGTTAGCCTGGTGATGGGTATTAAGGAGGGCACGTTCTGCGTGGAGCACTGGGTGTTATGCACAAACAATGAATCATGGAACACTACATCAAGCAAGAACTAATGATGTAATGTATGGTGATTAACATAACAATAAAAAATTAAGAAAAAAAGAAAATGTTCATCAACAGATGAATGGATAAATGTGGTATTATCCATACAATGGAAAATTATTCAGCCATAAAAGGAGTGAAGTTCTCAAACAATGAATCATGGAACACTACATCAAAAACTAATGATGTAATATATGGTGATTAACATAAAAATAAAAAATTTAAAAAAAAGGAGTGAAGTCCTGATACATACTAAAACATGGATGAACCTTGAAAACATTATGCTAAGTGAAGTAAGCTAGACACAGAAGGACAAATATTGTATTACACGATATATCTACAACAGGCAAATCCACAGATACAAAAAGTAGGTTATCGGCTATCAGGGGTTGGGGAAGAGGGGATGCAAAGTTATTGCTTAATGGATATAGAGTTTTGGTTTGGGATGATGAAAAATTTTGGAAATAGGGGCGCCTGGGGTCTCATTCAGTTAAGCGTCTGCCTTTGGCTCAGGTCATGATCCCGGGGTCCTGGGATCGAGCCCATCGTCAGGCTCTCTGTTCAGTGGGGAGCCTGCTTCTCCCTCCCCCTCTGCCTGCCAGTCCCCCTGCTTGTGCTCTGTCAAATAAATACATAAAATCTTAAAAAATTAAAAAAAAAGTTTGGAAATAGATAATGGTTGTGGTTGCATAACACTGTGAATATAATACCATTGAACTGTACTTAAAAATGGTTAAAATGGCAAATTTTATGTTACATATATTTACCACAATAAAAAAAATAGTAAAAAATAAAACAAAAACCCAAAAAGCGGGATCTTAAAGTAAGGCTGCTATGGAATAAGGTGAATGGGACATGGTGTTTCCCTTTTACTCCCCTGTACTCAGAGCTGTCTACCCATTGGCACCTGAGGCTCTGGTTGGAGGAAGAAGGAATTGTGGTTAAGGGTCAACCAAGGTCCTCCTTCTGGTACAAGTGTGACCAGGAGGAAGAAAATATAAACAGTAATATTTATGTGTACAATTACAATATTTATATTCTCAGCCCTAAGTGTTTTCCTGAGCTCCAGCATCCTATGGCTAATTTTTTTTTTTATAAGTAATCTCTATGCCCAACTCACAATCCTGACATCAAGAGTTGCTGCTCCACTGAATGAGCCAGCCAGGCACCCCAATGACTAACTTCTTGAGAACAACTCCATCTCAAATAATCAGTATCCCTTAAGAACTTAATAGGCCCCAAACAAACTCATCATGGGAGTCAGCATGCTACAGACTATAAATGAATAAACACGGTCCCTGCTATCAAGTCTCTTATAATCTGAAAAAAAGACTAGTTGGTTAATAAGTAACCATTATATGCCACAATATGAGGCTGTCATTAATAAATGTATTATAGCAGAGCAATTTAAGCTAAGGGCAGTAGAAGTACAGAGAAAGGGTTGATTAATTAATTAGGCCTGGAAATAAAGGAAAAGTTTCAATAGAGGCAGAATTATATCCTAGTTACAACAGAAGATGTCCTCTGAACATAAAACTCTATGAAGCAACTAGGCCATCTGGATCAGAGATTCAGATTTTTGATGACATTTACTACCAAATAAATCTGATAAAATCAATCATTTCTGGGAAATGGAACAGATCCCATTGTTGACAGATTTATGTTATCAGGTAAAAACAGGTGACCGCATAGTCACTATATTCAACTAGATTACCAAATAAGCTCACCCAAATACCTTCAAATGTCGTAGAATATAAAACATTTTTAGAAACTTAGTTCTGGATTATAAATCTCTTGGCATCTGCCTAGGAATGACCTCCTAAAACCTAGGCTTTTGTATGAAACAGTCTCTGACACTCCCATACCCCTTACTTTTTGACAGCTTTGGATTTCTCCGTCTTTGGTAACATGTGAAAGAAATCTATGACTAATTTATTACACCAAATCAACAAACTAATGAATACATAAAAGAACAGAGAAGCTTGTCTTAATCCAAACAGTCCTTCAGTTTTTAAAATTTCTAAAGAGGATATAAATTAAGCTTCAGGAGGGAGAAAAAAATCGCCAAAACCAACAGCTTAGAAAGTAAGATTAGAACTTTTCTTGGCAGAAGTACATTCCGTGAATTTTTGGAAGCCACCACTGATCTCCCTGTTCCCCACCCACCAAACTGAGTACTTTCTACTTGTTTGATGTTTTGAAGGTCTAAGTACGGAAAACATTGTAATATTATTTTTTGTTTTACAACAACGGCAATGGTGTCTTCTCTTTTTGAAAGTTTTTATCTGCTTTTCTTAAATTCCTGAAAAACAGGATTTAAAAATTCCTTAGAGGTCAGGACTTTTTTTCTTTTTAAGTAAACTCCATACCCAATGTGGGGCTCAAACTCATAACCCCAGATCAAGAGTCCCCTGCTCTACTGACTGAGCCAGCCAGGTGCCCCAGAGTTTAGCACTTTGAAAAAAGTTTCAAACATTCCAAATAAAAAATAACAAAATTATAATTAATGTGTTTCTTCTATTCTAAGATATATTTTTTCACATCTTAGTTTCTGAAAACTTCTGTACATATGTTTTCATGTTTACATTTAATGCAGTAGTTTCTTTTCTCCTTCCAAAGAGCTGTTTTTAAACCAAGTGTGTGTCATTTTCTTTAAAAAATTTTTGAAAAAAAGTCGACTTTAAACTTAGTAACACAAACATAATGTTTGAGGCAAGCCAGGTTATATATAGTATACTAGATATTCCTACACAAAATCTGCAAAGTGTTACATAAAGTACAAATATCTTAGAGCTCTCAAAAAAACAATTTTAAAAAGAGGGAAAGAAGGAAAAAAGTAAACTCCTTTCCATCTTAGCTTCAAATATTCAGAAATTTTACAGCTGTTACCTTGCATTGTTAATTATCTTTATGTACATTTTCTCTGTATAGTCTGTGAGGGCTGGAAGACATCACCAGGGTTGGGTGCAGTGAGAGCGTGTATGTGTTTATTAGGTAGCACTAATTTTTCCTTTTTTTTTTTAAGATTTATTTATTGGGGGGGGAGAGAGACAGAAGGAGCAGGGGAAGGGGCAAGCAGACTCCTCGCTAAGCATGATCCCACGACTCTGAGATCACGATCCAGGGGCCGAAGTCAGATGTTTAACCGACTGGGCCATCCAGGTGCCCCTGTACCATTAATTTTCTGTGCAACGTTTTGGAGCTACGACTCCTCAAAAAGTTAGAACTGCCATCAGTAGTAGCAACAAAAAGGAATTCACATCACAGTTTAATAAATGCTGTAATAAAAGTAAATACAGGACATTATGAAGGCATATAGGAAAGGCATCTGACCTTTCTTTATACAAATGTGTAAGTGTGCTACCACGAAGGCTTCTGGGAGAAATAATGCCTGCATTAAGACCTGAAAAAAGAGAAACATCAATGTCCTCGGAAATACTTATAGGGATTTTCTTTTATATGTAATAGTGTAACTAATGCATTCTGCATGGTAGGTGTTCAATAATACAAGGTATAAGGCAGATATTTTCTTTGATGGGGTGTTGAGGGATAAGGGGGGAGCAGGAGGAGAGGAAAAGGCCAAGAGAGGATATAAGAAAGTGCAAATGAAACGACCAAAAGCAGGATAAATTGATGAACAGAATGAACTCTGGTTTTAACACTCAGAATCCAGCACTTACTAGCTAAGTGATCTTGGGCAGGTACCTAATTCTGTCTCAGTTTTCTTCTCTGTAACCAGTAACAACTGACTCAAAGAGAGTCAGTTGAATCTGAAATGGGATAATACATATTTGTCTCTTATCTAATTAGTTTCCCTACTAGACTGTAAGCTCCAAAGGACAGAGACTGTGAATAACTTATAAACTACTATCTAGCAAGTCCTTGGCAAA
The DNA here is from genome assembly GCF_009762305.2 of Zalophus californianus. Taxonomy (NCBI): domain Eukaryota; kingdom Metazoa; phylum Chordata; class Mammalia; order Carnivora; family Otariidae; genus Zalophus; species Zalophus californianus. The sequence continues at coordinate 41,603,734 of NC_045598.1, read as the reverse complement.
ATGCTTGGCACATATTAGATGTCCACTAAGTGTTGACTATCATTACTTTATTAGAACAATTTCAACTACAAAAATATCTTCACCTCAGCACTGCATTGTTAACACGTTTGGCTGTATTCTGAAAAGATCAAAGACTGTTAACTGATTTGTTTCTTTATTTTATTATAAAACATTTATAAAATTAATGCTATCTGACCACAAAAAGTTTTATTAATTATAAGAACCATAAAGTGTCCCAAATCTGAACAAAAACATTTAGAAAAACATGCCCTTGGAGATATTACATAGTTAAATCTATACTTCAAGGAGGTATAAATAGAATCTTTTCCTCTCTCTAAAAGGGTGTTTTTCAACCAAGGGTGACTTTGTCCCCTAGGGGGCATGTGACAAAGTCTGAGGACATTTTGGTTGTCATAACTGGGGGGGGTGGTAAGTGGGGCTATTGGTATCTAGTGGGTAGAGGTCAGGGAAGCTGCTTAAACATCCTATAATACACAGGGCAGTTCCCACAATAAAGAACTAGCTGGTTCAAAATGTCAATAGTGCTGAGATGGCAGGGCACGGGGCCGGGGGGGAGGGGGGGCAGGGTCAGAGAGAGAAATGTATGCAAAGATGTAAGATTGCCAGAACACTTATAAGTTGTTTAGGTTTAACATTATCAGTTATTGTCCATTATTGCTACTTTTTTTTTTTTAAACCAAGCTTTGGATTTTTTTTTCAGTTTTTTTACTTTTTATTTGACAGAGAAAGTACAAGCAGGCGGAGTGGCAGGCAGAGGGAGAGGGAGTCGGAGAAGCAAGCTCCCCGCTGAGCAGGGATCCCCATGCGGGGCTTGATCCCAGGACCCCGAGATCATGACCTGAGCTGAAGGCAGACACTTAACCATCTGAGCCACCCAGGCACCCCAAAGCTTTGGATTTTAAGAGAGGTTTAGATTTTTTTCCCTCATATATACCCCAGATAAAGAGAATGATCTCTCTGAGAATTATTTTAGGTCAATAAAAATACATGAAAGTTTTCAATAGCTCAAAAGAAAAAAAGGCATATAAAATGTTTAATTTCAAGACTTGCAAATGAAGTTCTAATCTTTATCAGAGTAAGAATGCACAGGCACATGAAGCTAAAAGGAAGAAAAGATACATGTGTCTTATATTTTCTATTTTATCACTATACTAATTTTGAAAGTACAAAGCAGATTTAAATGATGTGTTAATATTTATTCATATATGCACAGTAGAAGGAACGTGTGGCCATTTCACTGCCTTTTCTTTGGTACTCTGCTATTTATTAGTGATCCTTGCCTCCACATTATTTCTGATCTGTTTTATAGCACATATGCATTAATGATCTGTTAAAAATCGTGAGGTGGTACCACACATAGTAATGATATCATTAAGTACAATTTAACTTAAACATTCAATTTAATTTATAGTAGTGAAAATTTAAACATTGGTTACTATTAGAAATGGAATTATTAGGTAGACGTGAATCTAGATGGTAACAGATCATAAATAGCTGATGTTACCATTTTTCTTGAGTATCTTTTGAAATAACACTAGTTTTTGGCTTCATGTTTGAGAAAAGCAGTATCACCAAAATATAGTAAGATGATTTAAAAAATTTAACCAATAATTTCTGGAAAAGGTCTAATAAGAAAACCAATCCAAGTAAAGCTATTGCTAGAGCTTCTTGGCTGAGGTAATAAAGAGATTGAGTAGAAAGGGAAAAAAAAATCCACCTTATTTGAAGAAATCTTGGAGTTTATTTCTATATTATTAGAAAAAAAATCTTATTTTGCATGAAAATTCAAGAGCAGTTCCATAATTTTGTCACATATGCCAAATACTTTGAGTCAGAAAAGTATGACGAATTCCTTATCTGTCAACTAAAATCATTTTTTTACAATCATCCATTTTTATACAATAAGCAAATTCAACTAGTCCTTCAAAGACACGTGACTGACAATATCTGATTCTTCTAAGCTGATATTTTACATTTGAAAAGTGTATTTGTGAATGTGCTATTTGTCCACATAATTTAACAATTTATAAAATGATCATACCTCTTCAATACCAGCTATATTATTCACAGCCAGTTTTTTTAGAGAACTCTGAAGTTTTTTGTCATCAGCTGTAGCTGTTCTATGTACCACCTTCTTCTTTCTGCGAGCTGTACCCTGAAAAATAACCAAACAGAAGTGTTAGGATGCCTAGCATCTGGCAACTGCAGTCACATGTCTTCCTATTCACAATACTCTAATTAAAAACCACATAAGAAATCGCTGACTTAATAGTAATGACTAAGAAGACCGCTCAGAGTTGTGATTGTCAGCCTAACCCAGATTTTTGAGGGCCAGTTCTAGTCAGTTCTTTTTCCAGTATCCATTTATCATTTCAATATGTTGTTTCAAAACTTTTTTAATAAAAAATAAAACAATACAATCGTGTTTTATGACAACTTCCAAACATTACAAGGAATGCTTTTTACAGTACCTACCAATCCCTGACAATAAAGTTAAATCTAAAGATATTCTGAAACATTGAAGATTCTGACATAATTAAGAATCAAATGCCTACAACTGAGTGTTCTACATTCCTAGGAATGAAAAAAATCAAGTTCTTAGTTCAAGGAGCATACATTATAGTGGGATGGAAAAGTCAATAAATATATAAACAAATTAGATCCTTTCAAATGGGATAAGGGTATTAAGGGAAAAAAACCCAACATAGTACTAAGAATATTTATTGGGTGGGGGCAGAGCACTACTTTATTAGAATGTTCAGGGAAGGCCCTCTGAAGAGGTGACATTATGAGCTGAGACCCATAGGAAGATCTAGGGGAAGAGTGATCCAAGCAGAATAAAACAAGAGTGAACCTACTGTTTCTACAGAGAGAAAGCAGGTCAGTCATGGTTTTGGCAGAGTGAGCAAAGGGGAAGGAGGAAAATGCATTCAGAAAGATAGGCAAGGGCCAAATCACATAGCCTAGAATGCCACGGGCAGGAGTTGGATTTTATTCTAGCTGCAATACAAAGGTTTTAAGCATGGGAATGATTTGATCTCATTTATGATTTTTACAGATGACTGACGTTGCTGTGGAAAATGAATGATAATGAGATCAATCAGGAAGCTACTGCAGTAGTCGATGAGAAAGGAGAATTCTGGCAGTGGAGACGGTGAGAGCTTAGACTGTCAGAAGAATCAACATGCTGATGGATTGGACGTGGGAAATGAGGAAAAAAGGAATCTAGAATGATGCTTAGAATATTGGCCTGAGCAAATAGTTTGACAATTATACTATTCACCGAGATAGAAATAGCTCATTTCTAAATGGTTACTTTGAAACTCTAAATATATATTTCCACTGAAAAACTATTTAAAATAATGGATTAAATTCCTGGGCCAATTAAAAAAATATAACCTAAAGCAGAAATAAGACATTACCAAAAGAAGCCTAAGTCTTGAGGGCTAAATCTTTCTGAGACATGGCAGGAGGAAAGGAAGAGAGGTTTCCATCTCTGGGTAATTCCTGCAGTACTCAGGGAATCAGCTTTATAGAGAGTAGGTAGGGGCTTCAGTCTCAGCAATGCTGGTGGGAGTGGAAGAGACTTCTGTGAGTAGCAGCAGAGGTTGTGACAAAACCCAGTTGCTGAAGGATGGATTAGGGGTGACTACTTTCATAGATGGTCATTTATCTGTGAAGTGTTCCTGACTCAGGGATAGCTTAACTGCTCGCTGTATGCCTCAAATGAAATGATCCTCAGCTGAGTACCTCAAATTCAACATGTCTAAAAGCTGATCAGTCCATCAAACTATTCTTCCTATATTTCCTAAGTTTTATAGCTGGTGGTATTACCATATACCTAGTCTTTAAAACCAGAAATCCGGGGGTCATCCTAGACTCTTCTTTTTCCTTTTCATATGAGTTATGTCATTCCAACTCCTAAATTTGTGTTCCATATACTTCAGCAGCAGCCTCTCAATTGTTCTCCTCTATGCCAAACTTCCATTTCATTCCATTTTCCATGTTGCCAGCACCTACTTTTCTAAAATGACTGTTCTTAAAATCCTTCAATTGTTGCCCCTTGCCTATAGGATAAAATCCTATACTCCTTAGTATGGCATATACAACCCCAAATTACCTGGTTGTTTCATCTCCTACTATTCTTTATCCATTATATAGTCTAAACTCTAACTGTACCAAACTAAAGCAAGCCATTCTGTTAAGCACCATGCTATCACAGCATGCCTTAGCATGTGTAAGAATGACGATCCCCTTTTCACTCTACCCACTTACCCTCACCTTTCTACTAATTGATAAATTCGTTTGTTCTCCAAATCTCAGCTCAGTGATGACGTCCTTGCCCCTCCTAGGCAAGAGCACCTTGTACTTCATTTTAACATTTACTATTCTGTAGTGTAATTGTGAGCATGTTTCTCTTCCACGCTAAGCTGTGTCAAGAGAAGAAAATCTTGGTTATCTACTATGTGCTTGGCACATAGTAGGTGCACAGTAAACTAGTTAAATGAATGAATGTGCCAACCACCTGGTTTAAAATATATAATAGTGATGTGCTGACTCAAGCTCTTCCAGGTATATTCTATGGTTCCTGAATATCCCTAGTTTTTGCATTGGTATATTACATTATACTTGATGTTACAATGTGACCACTTTGGTTACATGAATGTGTTAATATGACTCCAGAGTCCTATAACTGTATTGCTATGGAAGGAGAAAGTATGAGTCACTTCTTCCCTTCCCCTTCTATCTCCATCCCTAGGAACTGTGGTTATCATCAAAGTAAATGAAAAGGAGAGCTGCTACATAGCATCCTACCTACTCCCTTCCCAGGTCTGAGCTGAGTACCATTTTCACCTTTCCTTTTACAAAGATTGTACTGGGCAGAGATAAAGGCAGAGTATTCTCCTTGAGCTGGGGGCTAGAGCTGCAGGGAATCAAAGATTCTCAGAATGAGCTTTTCCTTAGGCTTCAAAGTACATGCAATAAGAATGTTTGTGCACATATTGACCAACATAGAAGAATAGGCAGGAATTTGGGAGGAAAACCTAGCAATGAACAAAACGTACAATCAGCTTGAGCATTTCCAGTTAAACCTAATAAACCTAACTGTAGAAGTAGGTGTATCCAGTCAAGATGAGGTAAACTCAACATCTGGGATGCCCTGCAAATGAGTCTAACATAATAGCTATCATTTATTAAGTATCTACTCTGTGCCAGACACCATGTTAGATGTTTTATAAGTATTACTCTAATCCTCAGAAGCATCTTATGCAGGATTATTTCTATTTTGCAGATGGGAAGATGGAAGCCTAACAAGGTCAGATAACTTGTTCATGTCACATAACTACCAGATGTTAAGAGAATTCAAACAAAAGTGGCTATTTCCATTGTACCACCAGACAAAGAAGTTTTCTAGTTACCTATTTTAAATCTAGACAAGTTATTTTCAAATTGAAATGTGGTTTGATCTTGATTATTGAAAAGATTTTAGATTTCCAATGACCACAAATCCAAAATACTACTACTATCTGGTAATAATACATTCTCCTCTCAATTTTTCTTATGCCACACTCACCTTGCCCCCTATCCGGACCTGAGCCTGAAGTTTGGCTAACTTTTCTTGATTCATGCTGTTGGTAAATCTAGGGGGGAAAAATAGATTTGTTAAAGTTACCGTTTTACCAAAATAAAATAACTGTTTATGCAACAGTACCTTCTGGTTCATTAGGTTTGCAATATTCATCACCACCATGATCATATTAATACTGTCTATATATTCTTAATAAATATTAATAACTTGTTCTAGCTTCATAAACCAGATATTAAGAGAACCAAAATTAAGTGTAAGACCAAAAGGGAGTCAAATATATGAAAAGAAAATAGAATGGGGGGTGCCTGGGTGGCTCAGTCGTTAAGCGTCTGCCTTCAGCTCCGGTCATGATCCCAGGGTCCTGGGGTCGAGTCCCACATTGGGCTCCCTCCTCTGAGGGAAGCTTGCTCTCCCTCTCCCACTCCCGCTGCTTGTGTTTCTACTCTTGCTATCTCTGTCTCTGTCAAATAAATAAATAAAATCTTAAAAAAATAAAAAAAATAAAAACACCTTTAAAAAAAAAAAAGAAAAGAAAACAGAATGGGACTCAAAGTTACCTATTTGAAGATCCCTCCTTAAAAACAAAATTCACGGGGGCGCCTGGGTGGCTCAGTTGGTTAAGCGACTGCTTTCAGCTCAGGTCATGATCCTGGAGTCCCGGGATTGAGTCCCGCATCGGGCTCCCTGCTCAGCGGGGAGTCTGCTTCTCACTCTGACCATCTCCCCTCTCATGCTCTCTCTCTATCTCATTCTCTCTCTCAAATAAACAAAATCTCAAAAAAAAAAAAAAAGAAACCTTAAAAGAAAAATTCACGGGGCGCCTGGGTGGCTCAGTCAGTTAAGTGTCTGCCTTCAGCTCAGGTCAAGATCCCAGGGTCCTGGGACGGAGGCCCACATCAGGCTCCCTGCTCAGCGGGAAACCTGCTTCTCCCCTCTCCCTTTGCCCCTCCCCCATGTTCATGCTCTCTCTCAAATAAATGAATAAAATCTTAAAACACACACACACACACACACACACACACACACACAACCCCCCCCAAAAAAACAAAACCCACATCAAAATTCAGTTCTTTGGCATTCAGTAAAACCTACCCAATTATAAAATCTCTAGAGAAGCCAGTTTTTTTCCCCCAAAGATTTTTACAGCAGAGAGCAGTTACCAAATGTTATTAACACAACCTTTAAGTAGACTTTTTTCTCCCAAATCATAAAAAAACTATATATAACCTTGTAACCATAAATAGAAGCCCCCCCAAAAAAAAGCTGGACAAAGAAGAAATTCAACAATAGGCTCTCTAGCTGTCAAGATATGAGGCAGTCATATCTTCTATTCGAGGTCAGATGGTACATTAGTAACAGGAAAAGAGAGCCAGATTTTCAGGCATTCAGCACTTTAGCAGCCCTTTCCAGAGTTCATTCAATATCTTGCACTGATATAGTATGTCACACTTGTCAAGATATTTTTGCATACATGGTAAAATGCTTCACTGCACAATTTGATAAAAACATCTCTGCTACATTAATTCTAAATTTTTGTGTGTGTTTGGGGGGGGAGGAGATTCTTAAAAGTAAGCTTTTTAAGGCGAGTTTTGATTTTGAAAATTTTAAGAAAATTGTAAAGTCATAAATCCTAATCTGATCAGTGATATTCCTACCAGAAAAAAGTTCTTACGTTTATAATGGGTTTTAACATTCCACACTATATAAACAAATAAAAGCCAAGGTTAAGGGGCACCTGGGTGACTAGGCTGGTTAAGCATCTGCCTTTAGGTCAGGTCATGACCCCAGAGTCCCTGGATGGAGCCACACATCGGGCTCCCTGCTCAGCGGGGAGTCTGCTTCTCCCTTGCTCATGCTCTCTCTCTCTCAAATAAATAAATAAAAATCTTTTAAAAAAATAATAAGCCAAGGTCAAAAGTCTTCTTTTACTTGTTCTGTGGACCAACAGACCATTACTAAGATATGAGGGAATAAAAGCTGTTAACAAAACTTTTATGACCAATTCTCTAACCTCTTTATAATTATCATTCACATGAAAAAGAGTATGTCTTTGAGAAATGAAAGAGAATCAAAGATTAAATAAGTACTAACTATTCTGTATTTTGACACTGTACTTTAGCACTAACCCATATATATATGTTTCAAGGCTAAAGTCCAGTTCCCAAATAACATTCAGAATTTATGATTCCTCAATCTTTGCCCAGCACTGTATCACAATGCTCAGCAGCTAAAAACATTCCTTTACAGGAGGAATACAAAGCCAGAAGGCTTAGGTGTGTACCAATCTCAACTCAACCATAGACTTAAATTTGCTGATGCAAATCCCAATGTCTATACTCAATATCCACAGAAAAGGATCAATATTCACTTTTCCCAAAGGAACATGGCCATGAAAGTATAGTGAACTAACAAGAACCTAAATTTTTTTTTTTTTTACAAAAAAGGGGCTAAGTGAAAATACTAGAACTAGACACAGGGTAAACCTTCTGGAACTCTTCTACATTTTGAAGTAACAATCCCAAGAGAAGAGATGGAAGACAAGAGATTGAAGTCAAGATGAAGAGCCTTGACTTGTTCCAAACAAAAGCAAAAACAAAATTAACTCTTTATATCAATGTGTAGATGAAAGAACAGATTCCATTCTATGTAATCAGTACAACAGAAAACTTATTCCCAAGAATTATCTCAGAGAAAAAGCATTTTAGGGAGGTTATAAACTCAAGGGGGGTGGGGAGGAGAGGAAGAAAGGTGGTCCTTTGTCTACTAACAGGTTGGGGTGTGTGGAATTGAAGTAGTAAAGAGGATTGGACTCAGTCTATGGGAGATGAGATGCCAAGCTCGAATCTGGACTAGACCTCAAAGATCACCTGATTTAATTCCCTATTCCTCAATAACCTTTACTTCATTGTACCCATTATTTCTGTTTTGTATGTGAGGCCATCTCAAATACCTGCAAGCAACAGCAGGGTATAAATAAATTATAAACAAACAAAATAGTTCACCTCCCTCCTAATTTAATAAATTTGTAAATGAGGGTACAAAAGGGAGAAGTAACTTCCTAAGAACATAAATTACTGAATTTTTCCTTGGGGATCCTAGGATAGCTTAGTCCTTTACTCGAGGACTCAAGAAAGATGTAAATAATGAGGTTATAATTAGTATTTATTGAGTGCCTAAGTTCCAAGCATTACAGTAGGCACTTTAACCATGTTTACACACAGATAAAATAATTTCAACCTTTAGTCCCAACTTTTTATTATGTGGGATTTCTCTAAGAGAGGCACAAGTTTTGGAATCAGAAGGATCAAGGTTCTACCACTTAGGACTTCAGAAAGGTATTTTACTTTCTGAACTTGTGTTCCTTCTGTATTAGAAAAGGTTTATCACCACACAACTCATACGGTTGTTTTAAGGGTTAAAGGTTAAGTTATCAAGTACAGGGTATGGCTCACAGTAGATACGCAAAAACTGGTACTATTGTTACCACTCCCGAGGGGACAGCTATGGTGTAAGTGAAAGAATGTGGGAACGGAAGTTGAAACCGCCATTCACTAGCTGTGTAACAGGGTGCCCATCGGTCAATTTCCTGACAGCCTACTATGCATCAGGCAGTGTGATGGGGCTATCGAGAGAGTCAAGGCAATTTCTCAGGGAGGGAAGCAGAACTGTAAACAAATACTGCCATTACGAGGTGAGGAGAGCTGCAACAGAATTCAGTCCCAAGCGCTTGGGGCCGGAGGCTGCTAACCTCAGTTTCCCTATCTGTAGAGTGGGAAGATCAAATGAGATGACAACAGATAGGCTGTTGTCAAAGCACTGTTGTTGTGAATAAAGTAGAGTAACAGGAGAGAGGCGGGGGATCACGCGCCTCCTGGGACTGAATCTGGGCGGCAACAGCGCGGGTCCCCGCTGGCCCCCACAGGAAGCGGTGGTGATGGGGACCTTCCCTCAGGTGCCGACCCCCAGCTGCGCCGCCGGTAACCGACAAGCCAAACCAGCCGCCTCCGCCCCCACTCGGCGCGCCACGGCGGAAGTGGCAGCCCGAGTGGTTGGCGGGTGTCGGAAGAAGAGGGCGGGGGGAGACCGTGCGCAGCGGCCTATGGCCGTGGAGTGGCGGGACCGCCGGGGGTCTCACCTGAAGCAGGGAGGGTCCTCCAACAACAGCACGCGGCAAGAGCAAGATGGCTGCCTCAGTCGAGACAGAGAAAGACGACGGCAGCAGCGGCGGCGGGAGCGGGGCCCACGTGACACAACCGGCTCCGCCTCTCTCTCTCACCAGAGCAGCCTATCGCGGGGAACGCATATACGAACTACAAAACCCAGCCTGCTCTGCGCCTCCCAATAGAAATGCGGCAGGTGCAGGTGGCCGCACTGCATTCTGGAGCTTGCAGTCTCCCGAGAATTCCATTGTGTCTATGCCTACAAATTTGTAGGGATCCTAATAAAAAAAAGGTGTGTATTTTTGTTTGGTTGTGTACTTTTGTCGCGTGTCTTTCACTAAGCATTAACTCCGCACTGTCGGACTCAACTAGTGCGGACTCATTAGTATGGAGACTCATCTAGTCTCCACTCAAGAGAGGAGACGGGAAATTTTGACCTGTTATGTTGTTTAAAGAAAAAAAAATGAGAAAGAAATATTCAACCCACAAAGTTTAAAAACAACAAGGCAAGTAGATTTAACCAGAAGAAGCTTTACGCTTTAAATGCCTGCAGTGACTTTTGTCCTGGTTCCCTGAAGAGCTAGGTCAGTTTTGCAGTAAGATCCGAAGTTCGGTTTTCTCGGAGCTTGCATCAGTTGGCTGCATCATCCCTGAGTGGAAGAACTGCTGCTGCAAGGAAAAGTAAGGTCCAGCGCTGCTTCTCCAGCAGGAAGAGGGCATTCTTGTAAGGCTCGAGACCATGCACTGCAGAACAGGTTTGCCAGGTCTCCTCGTGGCCCCGGAAGGAACTTAAGAATGAAATCTGGTTGTCCAGTCTTTTTTTATTTGCGGAGCAAGAAAGGGGAGGCCAATGGCGACGCGTCCACTGTTGGGAGCCGCTTACTTCACCGATCAATAATTTGCGTTGTGAATATTAAGTGCAGCGGTTCTTGCAGGGAGGGGCTCGCTTGCAGGCAGACGCAACCAGCAACGGTTCTCCGGAGGCCTCTCCCCACCCCCTACCCCCGCTATCTCATCCACCTTTTCCATCTCGGCCTTCAGATTGAACGCCCAGAATCCAAGGGAAGCAGCTTGCGCTGGAGAGCAATTCCCGCACCCTTCTACGTGATCTGCACCTTTAAACTTACTCCACCTCAAACCGGACCCCGGAGGCACCACCCACATCCGTCTAACATCACTTCCTCCAGGGTTACCGGGGTGGGGGAAAAAATCTGGGAACGCGAGGGGTTGGGCTGAGCCGCACTTGGGGAACGGCGCGGACTTTGTGCTAGGGCTCTGGCCGTCCTCCGTCTGCTCAGCCCAGCGGCCCCGTGCATCTACCACCATGGAGCTGCGGTCTCATCTCGGGGCCACCTGTTTGCTGGGCTTCAGTTTCCTGCTTCTCGTCACCTCTTCTGCTGGACATATTGGGCTTGGAAAGGGTCAGACCAACTTCTTATCTTAATCTTTACTCATACCGGGCCCAGCCCAGTATAGCCCTCTTCTTGTACTAACACGATTCCCCTCCCGTTCTATCTCTTAGGCCACGCCAGATTTCTTTTTATCCTCCCTAACCGCTCCTGGATTTTGAGTATTTCTTGGGGGTAGGGAGTAGCGGGTCGGGGGAATGTTGAGATGAGGAAGTTGTGCTGGAGGCCTCCCTAAATTCTTGGGTTGGGAGTAAGGAATCACCCTTAAATTAGGGAAAGCATGTTTAAGAGTCCAGCATAGGTGCCTAGCACTTGGTAAGTCTTCAGGAACATTCAATTACCTTCTCTTCTGGGAGAAATAGGGTCTCTGGACACCTGCATATGCAGAGATCCTTTCCCTGGCTCTGAGATTCCCCCTCCTTACCTCTTCCCTGAAGAGCTGGGTTATTGCCTCCTCTGTACAGGTCTTGAGGAGAATAGGACCTGCATACCAGGAAGGTGTGACTGGTATATAAAGAAAGGCCAGATGAAGGGCAGAAGGTATGATGTTAGAGGGTACCTAACAGTTGTCCTTGGTGTGCTTCAGTCAGTGTGTCTGAAGAAACTGAATTTTTTTGAGGAGTGAGGGGATAATGGTTATGAATGGGGGATAGGAGGTATGACCCCCTACTCCATCCCCTTCTCTACATCTTTTGAACTCAGGGTTTGTGCTTTTTCTAAGTGGAAGAGTGGTAGCATGGATTCCTTTCTTCCATTTTTTTGTACTGACCTTACTGGATGGAATGATTCTGATGCAGTCCTGCTGTTTTAAATTCTTTTTCTATGTCCTCCCTATTTGCGTGTTTATTGGTAGGTGATGAGTTGGGTGGACATTCAGTGTGCCTGAATGTGGTCACTCCAGCAAATAATTTTTGATCACCTACCATATTCCAGGCACTGCCCTAGGCACTAGGGATATAGCAGTGGACAGGACAGAGAAGGTGCCTGTTCTCACAGAGTTTATATTCAAGTCAGAGGTACAGAGAGTGGACACATGAACAAGAACAAATTAAAAAGCAAGAAAATTTCAGCTAGGGATAAGTGCCATAAAGAAAATGAAACTGTGATGGAGTAGGATGGCTGGGGAGGATAAGGGAGCCCGCATTACATGAGCTAGAAGCCAAAGAAGCCTTCTCTGAGAAGGTGATATGTAGGTTTCCATCTCAGTGATGAAACTGCATGGTGAATTCTACTGGGCCAGAATGTTTTCAGTACTGACAATCCCATTTTAAAACAGATTACTGTATATTTAGCACAAAATTATAAGTACCAAGGGAGACAGAATATGGTGTTAGGAATGTGAGTGTAGATCTGAGTTTTATTTTACTCTGCTATTGACCATCCGAGAGGCTTAGGGCAAGTTGCTTAACCTCTCAAAGCTCAGTTCCTCATCTGCAAAATGGGCATAATAATAACTACCTTGGACCCTCAACAAATAATTTATTCTGTTCCAGTTACTGTCCTATTTAGTATCTTTATTCCTTGTTAGATGTTAAGTCATGTGTGGTTGTTCCAGTTGCCATTGCTGCATAATAAACGACCCCAAAGTTTAGTGGTGTAAAGGAATTATTTTATTATGTTCATGATTCTGTGGGTCAGGAATTCAAACAAGGCACAGTGGGAAAGGTATGTCCCTTGGTTCCATGTCTGGGGCCTCAGCTGAGCAGGTTGCTTCTCCCTGTGGTCTTTCTTCATGGTCTCCATGTGGGCTTCCTCACAGTATGACAGCTGGATTCTAAGAGTGCCTGCCCCAAGAGAAAAAGGTGGAAATGTGTTGCATTTTTGTCATCTAGCCTTACAAAGTCACGTAGCATCACTTCCACTGTAAGGGCATGTTCAAGGGGAAGGACCCCCATGGAAGGAATGCTGAGGTCACTTTGTAAGAAAAGCATGTGGAGTGAGAGAGGTTATTGCAAATATAGTCTGCTGCAGTAAGCCAGGACCATTTCGGTCTCATTCATGCTCAGGAATAGTGTTGGAAGAAGAAATGAATGGTATGCCTGATCATTGAGATCCCTGTCTTTTTTCAGCTTATAGTCTGAAGACTGTCAAGACAAGTAACCAAGCAATTGCATACACTGTGTATGTAGTGTAGGAGGGCAACTTGAGGCAAGAGGGCTGTGTTGTGAGGATTAAGTGAAAAAATAGGCACTTCATATCGTGTTACAACCTTAAAGAGTATTTAGTTAACATTTATCATTATGCCCTCCCAAGGAAGAATATTTAATTGTTCCTGAAAGGAATTAATAATTTTTCAAACTTTTGTTTTTTGTGTCTCTTGGGTACAGATTCTTGGGAAATAAATTATAGCCCACCTACCCCAGCTCCCCAAAATGTGCTACCTGAAGCAGGGTTCCTGAAAATCTTCATGAGTTAAGATTTCTTCCCAAATCTTTCCAGAAGATAGCCTGTTGGTTTGCAGAGAGGAGAAACTAAAAGAACAGGAAGTATGGTGGTGTGCTTTGAGCACTGGATGGGAATCAGGAGGCCTGCGTTTAAATGCTGGTCAGACCAGGTAGCCAGCTGTGGTCTTCCCTGGGGACTCTATTGAATGAGAATGTTGAACTAGAAATAATTCCTAAGAGTCCTTCCAGCTCTAACATTATAGTGTTCTCAAATACACTTGACTCTTGAGAAACACAGGGGTTAGGGGTGCTGACCCCCCACACCCCATAGCCAATCAGCGTATAACTCCTCCAAAACGTTACTGATAGCTTTCTGTTGAACAGAAGCCTTACCAGTAACATAAACAGTTGATTAACACATATTTTATATGTATTATATAATGTTTTGTATAATAAAGTAAGCCAGAGAAAAGAAAATTAAAATCGTAAGGAAGAGAAAATATATTTATAGTTGTGCTGTAAAAAAAAAAATCCACGTATAAGTAGATTTATGCAGTTCAAACCCGTGCTGTTCAAGGGTCAACTATAATTTTGTTGTTCTCTGTGTCCTAAAAATTTGGAATATATCACCTATGGGGAGAATTGTAATGACTAACATTTTCTGTACATTCACTATATTCCAGGCACTGTACTGTGCATTTTTCGTGTATTGACTGGTTTAATCCTCATATAACCCTCTAAGAGTAAGGGTAATACTTTTTCTCATCATCCTCATTTTACAGATGAAGAACCTAAAATGGGGCAAAGGAGTCACACAGCTAGTAAATGGACTCTCTGGGATACAAATCCCAGAGGCCGTGCTTTTAACCAGCACACCATTCCTGCCTCTGAGTGCAGAAACTCCTTTGAAGACTTCACAGGAGAAATGAGAAAGCTGTTAATAGGGATGGTTCATGTGCTCTTGCAACCTGAAACAGAGATGGATGACTTTGTCAAGTCGCTGGAATAAAAATTTGGCACTGACACATACGAAGTATTTACCTTCCACATTGTGCATATTCACAATAACCCTATGGGATAGATAATTTTGTTAGTCATATTTTGCATTTGTGAAAATAGTCAGAGGATGGAACTAGGCTTCCAACCCAGGTCAGTTCCACTGCATTTGGACTCTCCTTTCTTAGCCACTGTGTTATTCTACCTCTCAGGTACAATGTTGCTTGTTTTAGAGGCTCGGCTCTGACGGCTACCAGCTCTGAGCTTAACCTTCTGTTTTGTCAGCCCAGGAGCGGGTGGATAATACTTTTCTGATGTCTTTCACTTACATTCATGAAAACAATTTTAAGATGAAGGGCTTAGGAATTCTGATGTAAATTCTGTGTTTAGAAGTGGTCCCTTCCCCTCCCCCCTTCTAAAATTAATGTTTTAGGGAAAGACCAACTGGATGTGGGAGCCTTCAACTCACTTTGCAGATAGGGGCGTAAATAAAGTGGCTGTACATGTGACACTTCAGGAAATTGGACTGTCTTCCGATGTTCCACGTTGGCATGTGTGCATGCATGGGTGGTGTCAGGGAAGTAGGTGATTTTTTTTTTTTAAAGATTTTTTTTTTGACACAGAGAGTGAGAGAGAGCACAAGCAGGGGGAGCGGCAGGCAGAGGAAGAGGGAGGAGCAGGCTCCCTGTGAGCAGGGAGCCTGATGCAGGACTCGATCTTAGGACCCTGGGATCATGACTTGGGCCGAAGGCAGAGCCCAACAACTGAGCCATCCAGGCACCCTCAGATCTGAGTGTTTTCATTCTGCTTTGGTGAGGCCATATTCATTCATTTGTTCACTTAACCTTTGCTAGAGAGGCATATAGTAGTGTGTGGTTAAAGTACAGACTATAGAACTTTACCACCTAGGTTCTAATCCTAGGTTTGCCATTTAATGGCAGTATAACCTTGGGCAAGCTGTTTAAAGATTTTATTTATTTATTTATTTGACAGAGAGAGACACAGCAAGAGAGAAGGGAACACAAGCAGGGGGAGTGGCAGATGGAGAAGCGGGCTCCCTGCTCCGTGGGGCTCGATCCCAGGACCCTGAGATCATGACCTGAGCCGAAGGCAGACGCTTAACGACTGAGCCACCCGGGCGCCCCTGGGCAAGCTGTTTAACTTTAGCTTCCATATCTGTAAAATGGGGATAATTAGAATTTCTACCTCATAAATTTATGTGAAGATAAGTTAACAAATGTAAAAGCATGGAAAACAGTACCTGGCATATAATGAATGCCATATGAGTGTTAGTCATTATTAATATTATTGTTGTTATCATTGTATTATGGTGATTATCACAAAGTAAGCATTCAAAAAATGATGGTGGTGATTACTACTATTATGAAAAATCCAATGTACTTTTTTAAAAAATTATTTTTATTTAAATCCAATTAATTTACATATAATGTATTATTAGTTTCAGAGCTAGAGGTCAGTGATTCATCAATCTTATATAATATCCAGTGCTCATTACATCACGTGCCCTCCTTGATGTCCATCACCCAGTTACCCCCCCTCAACCAGCAACCCTCAGTTTGTTTCCTATGATTAAGAGTCTTTTATGGTTTGTCTCCCTCTCATCTTGTTTTATTTTTTCCTCTCTTCCCCTATGATCCTCTGTTTTGTTTCTTAAATTCCACATATGAGTGAGATCATATGATAATTGTCTTTCTCTGATTGACTTATTTTGCTTGGCATAATGCCCTCTAGTTCCATCCACGTCATTGAAATGGCAAGATACCATTCTTTTTGATGGCTGAGTAATATTCCTGTGTGTGTGTGTGTGTGTGTGTGTGTGTGTGTGTGTGTGTGTGTGTACACACACCACATCTTCTTTATCCATTCATCTGTCGATGGACATCTGGGCTCTTTACATAGTTTGCCTATTGTGAACATTGCTGCTATAAACATTGGGGTGCACATGCCCCTTCAGATCACTATATTTGTATATATCCAGTATATATATATATAGTATATACCACTATATACTGTAAATACCCAGTAGTGCAATTGCTGGGTTATAGGGTAGCTCTATTTTTTACTTTTTGAGGAACCTCCATATTGTTTTTCAGAGTGGCTGCACCAGCTTGCATTCCCACCAACAGTGTAAGAGGGTTCCCCTTTCCCAGCATCACCAACATCTGGTTTCCTGAGTTGTTAATTTTAGCCATTCTGACCGGTGTGAGGTGGTATCTCATTGTGGTTTTGATTTGTATTTGATTTGTATTTCCTTGATGCCGAGGGTTGTTGAGCACTTTTTCATGTGTCTGTTGGCCATTTGGATGTCTTCTTTGGAGAAATGTGTGTTCATGTCTTCTGCCCATTTCTTTTTTTTTTTAAGATTTTTATTTATTTATTGAGAGAGAGAGAGAATGGTAGAGAGAGAGCATGAGAGGGAAGAAGGTCAGAGGGAGAGGCAGACTCCCTGCTGAGCAGGGAGCCCGATGCGGGACTCGATCCTGTGACTCCAGGACCATGACCTGAGCTGAAGGCAGTCGCTTAACCAACTGAGCCACCCAGGCACCCTCTTCTGCCCATTTCTTGATGGGATTATTTGTTCTTTGGGTGTTTAGTTTGATAATGTCTTTATAGATTTTGGATACTAGCCCTTTATCTGATATGTCTTTTGCAAATATCTTCTCCCATTCTGTTGGTTGTCTTTTGGTTTGTTGACTGTTTCCTTTGCTGTGCAAAAGCTTTTTATCTTGATGAAGTCCCAATAGTTCATTTTTGCCCTTGCTTCCCTTGCCTTTGGAGACATGTCTAGCAGGAAGTTGCTGTGGCCAAGGTCAAAGAGGTTGCTGCCTGTGTTGTCCTCGAGGATTTTGATGGATTGCTGTCTCACATTTAGGTCTTTCATCCATTTTGAGTCTATTTTTGTGTATGGTGTAAGGAAATGGTCCAGTTTCATTCTTCTGCATGTGGCTGTCCAGTTTTCCCAACACCATTTGTTGAAGAGACTGTCTTTTTTTTTTTTAAAGATTTTATTTATTTATTTGACAGAGAGATAGAAAGAGAGCACAAGTAGGCAGAGTGACAGGCAGAGGGAGAGGGAGAAGCAGGCTCTCCACTAAGCAGGGAACCTGATGCAGGGCTCAATCCCAGGACCCCAGGATCATGACCTGAGCCAAAGGCAGATGCTCAACTGACTGAGCCACCGAGGCACCCCGAGACTGTCTTTTTTCCATTGAATATTCTTTCCTGCTTTGTCAAAGATTAGTTGGCCACAGAGTTGAGGGTCCATTTCTGGGTTCTCTATTCTGTTCCCTTGATCTATGTGTCTGTTTTTGTGCCAGTACCATACTGTCTTGATGATGACAGCTTTGGAGATGAAGTCTGGAAAGTGTAATGCCACCAGCTTTGGTTTTCTTTTTCAACATTCCTTTGGCTATTCGGGGTCTTTTCTGGTCCTACAAATTTTAGGATTATTTGTTCCAGCTCTGTGGAAAAAGTTGATGGTATTTTGATAGGGATTGCATTGAATGTATAGATTGCTCTAGGTAACATAGACATTTTAACAGTATTTGTTCTTCCAATCCATGAACATGGAACATTTTAATATTTCTTTGTGTCTTCCTCCATTTCTTTCATGAGTGTTCTCTAGTTTTCTGAGTACAGATCCTTTGCCTCTTTGGTTAGGTTTATTCCTAGGTGTCTTATGGTTTTTGGTGCCATTGTAAATTTCTCTTTCTTCTGTCTCATTGTTAGTGTATAGAAATGCAACTGATTTCTGTGCATTGATTTTGTATCCTGCCACTTTGCTGAATTCGTGTATGAGTTCTAGCAATTTTGGGGTGAAGTCTTTTGGGTTTTCCATAGAGTATCATGCCATCTACAAAGAGTGAGAGTATTGGCTTCTTTGCCAATTCAGATGCCTTTTATTTCTTTTTGTTGTCTGAGTGCTGAGGGTAGGACTTCTAGTACTATGTTGAACAACTGTGGTGAGAGTGGACATCCCTGCCATGTTCCTGACCTTAGGCGAAAAGCTCTGTTTTTCCCCATTGAGGGTGATATTCACTGTGGGCTTTTCATATATGGCTTTTATGATATTAAGGTATGTTCCCTCTATTCCTACTCTGTGAAGAGTTTTAATCAAGAAAGCATGCTATACTTTATCAAATGCTTTTTCTGCATCTATTGAGAGTATCATATGGTTCTTGTCCTTTATTTTATTTATGTAGTCCATAAATAAATCCCATTTGGTCATGGTGAATAATCCTTTTAATGTACTGTTGGATCCTCGGGTGCCTGGGTGGCTTAGGCGGTTAAGTGTCTGCCTTTGGCTCAGGTCATGATCCCAGGGTCCTGGGATTGCACCCCACATCACGCTCCCTGCTCAGAGGGGAGCCTGCTTCTTCCTCTCCCGCTCCCCCTGCTTATGCTCTCTCTCTTTCTCTCTCTGTCAAATAAATAAATAAATAAAATCTTTAAAAAAAATGTACCATTGGATCCTATTGGCTAGTATCGCAGTGAGAATTTTTGTATCCATGTTCATCAGGGATATTGGTCTGTAATTCTCCTTTTTGGTGGGGTCTTTGGTTTTGGGATCATGGTAATGCTGGCCTCATAGAAAGAGTTTGGAAGTTTTCCTTCCATTTCTATTTTTTGAAACAGCTTCAGAAGAATAGGTATTAATTCTTCTTTAAATTTTTTTTAAAGATTTTATTTATTTGACAGAGAGAGGACAGCGAGAGAGGGAAGGTGGGAGGGGGAGAAGCAGGCTTCCTGCCAAGCAGGGAGCCTGATGTGGGACTCAATCCCGGGACTTGAAGATCATGACCTGAGCTGAAGGCAGACGCTTAACCACTGAGCCACCCAGGCGCCCCTGTCACCTAGCTTCTTAGTAGCTCAGGTTTATGGAGAAATTTAATTTTACCTAATATTAATCTAGCTTCTCTGACTTTCTTTTGGGTGACATTTGCCCAATATATAGTTTTAATCAACTTACTTTGAACTTTTTCAAGTCCTTGTTTTAGATAGTCTTCTAAACATTCTAGGGGTAGTTTTTTGTTGTTTTTTTTTTTTTTTAACTAAAAGCTGACAATTTCTTTTAACTTTAACTTTAACTTTGGTCCACCTAATTTTCTGGTGATTATTAACAGAGCTGGTCTTTTTAAAAAAGATTTTATTTATTTATTTATTAAGATTTCATTTATTTGACAGAGAGAGACACAAGGAGAGAGGGAACACAGCAGGGGGAGTGGGAGAGGGAGAAGCAGGCTTCCTGCTGAGCAGGGAGCCCAATGTGGGGCTCAATCCCAGGACCCTGGAATCATGACCCGAGCTGAAGGCAGACACCCAATGACTGAGCCACCCAGGTGCCCCTATTTATTTATTTATTTATTTGAGAGAGAGAGAGAGAGAGAGAGAGAGTGCGCGCATGTGCGAGAGCTGGGGGGAAGAGCAGAGGGAGAGGGACAAGCCGACTTTGCGCTGAGTATAAAGCCTGACAGGGGGCTCCATCCCATGACCCTAAGTAATTTCCTGAACCAAAATCAAGAGTTGGACACTTAACCGACTGAGCCACCCAGGCACCCTGACAGAGCTGGTCTTATTCCTCTCATCCGGTTTGCATTGCTACTGTTTTTTTCTGTGCTTTTTTCTCCCCTTACTTTAGGGGTTGAGTATTTTATTGTTCTTTTTTGTTTTATCTCCATTATTAGTTTGGAAGTTGGCACTCTAGTTCTATTCTTTTGGTGGTTACTTTTGAAATTTTACTTGCATACTTACAAAATCTAACATTAATATTTTAACCCTCCAATGATAAGAGGGTCTTAAGAATTTCAACTTTAGTCACCTCCCCTTTACTTATAAGCCAAGTATTCAGTGCTTTAGTTTTGTCTTTTCTTTTAACACTACAAATTGAGTATTAGCATTCTTTGCACAGATATTGTTTAGATTTATCTACATCTTTACCAGTTTATTTGCTCACTGTTCCTTGTATCTAGGTTTTCTTTTTTTTTTAAGATTTTATTTATTTATTTAACACAGAGAGAGACAGACAGCAAGAGAGGGAACACAAGCAGGGAGAGTGAGAGAGTGAGAAGCAGGCCTCCCGCTGAGCGGGGAGCCCGATGCGGGGCTCGATCCCAGGACCCTGGGATCATGACCCCAGCCGAAGGCAGATGCTCAACGACTAAGCCACCCAGGCACCCCTGTATCTAGGTTTTCTTCTGGAATCACTTTCTTCATGAAATGTGCCCTTTATTTATTCTTTTAGTTTCTCTGGTTCTTTTCTCCTAGGTGACTATTTCATATTTCCCTTTGTCTTGGGAAGTATTTCCCAATAGTTCCTGTACAATCTTTGCTCTCAGCTGGTGACCATACTTCCTATTTAACAGAAAACAGAAGCAACTGGAAGAGGACTTTCAAAAATTGTCATCACTACATCTACCCACCTTCTAGCACCAGTGTCCATATATTTTTCCTCCCCTGTCTGTGCTCCTAGCAAAAGCTAATCCCTCTATTTGGGTACTCACTCCCATTTCCTTTCACCTACTCAGGATACTTTTGACTGTTCCTTCTTGTCCTACATCATCAATTGTCCCACCTTTATTATATCATTTCTATCAGCTTTCAACATCCCTATACTTTCCTCCATATTGAATTAAAAACTCTTCTTCAACTTACTGCTCCCTCTAGCAATTGTCCCTCATACAGCAAGATTCTGTGCAGAAGTTGTAGGTACTCCTCTAATTCTTCCCCTGGGTTACCTTGATTTTGCTCTAAATAACACTTTCATCCCACTCTTCTAATTGAAACTGGTCTTGTCAAGGTCAACATTGTTCTCCAGTTGTTAAATGTGGTCATTTCTGATTTTATAGGAGCATTGGAGTCAGTTGATCATCCTTCCTTCTTGAAATGTCTTGGAAACACTTGGATTCCGGGACTCCATGCCCTGCTAGTTTTCTGCTGATCTCACTGGCAGTTCCTTCTCTTGTCTTTGTCAGTTCTTCTTGAACCTGACCTGGGAGTGCTCCAGGGCTCTTGGACTCCTTCATGTTACACTCACTCTCTTGGTGATCTTATTCAGTCTCAGGCTTTAAATAACATCCATATTCTGATAACTCTCCCTTGAATTTCAGCCTCAGACATTCAGTTGCTTATTCAGCATCTCTACTTGGGTGTCTGGTAAGCACCTCAAGATGAACATATCCAAATCCAAACTCTTAATGTTTCTTTTCTTTTTTTTTTTAGATTTTATTTATTTACTTGAGAGAGAGAGCATGCTCACACAAGCGGTGGGGGGGAAGGGGCAGAGAGAGAAGCAGACTCCCTGCTGAGCATGGAGCCCAACACGGGCTCCACACAGGGTTCAATCCCAGGATCCTGAGATCATGACCTGAGCCAAAGACAGAGGCTTAACCAACTGAGCCACCCAGGTGCCCCTAAAGCCTTAATGTTTCTTTCCATAACTCACTCTAGGGGCGCCTGGGTGGCTCAGCCTTAAGCATCTGCCTTTGGCTCAGGTCATGATCCCAGGGTCCTGAGATCAAGCCCCACGTTGGGCTCCCTGCTCCACGGGAAGCCTACTTCTCCCTCTCCCACTCCCTCTGCTTGTGTTCCCTCTCTCGCTATGTCTCTCTCTGTCAAATAAATAAAATCTTTAAAAAAAAAACAAAACTCACTAACTGCTCTCTTCCCCAATTCTGTTAATGGCAACTCCATCCTTTCAGTTTCCCAGGCTAAAACCTTACAGTTGTCCTTAACTCTCTCACCCCGTATCCATAGCAAAATCCTTTTGACTTTGCCTTCAAAATATATCCAGAATCCTGTAGTATCTCATGCCCTCTACCATCTTAGCTGGGCCAAATCATCTTCATCATTTGCCTGGATTTTTGCAGTATTCACTTTACTAGTCTCATTTGCTTTTGCTTTCCCCCCATATTAGTTTACCAGAGCTATAGTAACAAAGTACCATGAACTGAGTGGCTTAAACAACAGAAATTTATTGTCTCACGGTTCTGGAGTCTAGAAGTCTGAAATCATCAGGAATGGTTCCTTCTGAATGGTGAGGGATGGATCTATGTTAGGTCTCTCTCCTTGTAGATGTCCTCCCTATGTACATTATCTGTGTTCACATTTCCCTTTTTTATATAGAGACCAGTCATATTGGGTGAGGGCCTACCCTGATGACTTCATTTTAACTTGATTACCTCTGTAAAGACCCTATTTCCAAATAAGATCACAGTCCTGGGGGTTAGGACTCCAAAATATCTTTTTTATGAGATACAGTTCAACCCATAACACCCCCTTTAGTCTGTTTTCAGCATAGGAGCCAAAGCAATCCTGTTAAAACATAGAACACATCATGTTACTACTCTGCTCAAAACCCAAGAGCTTAGTAAAAGCTAGAGTCTTTACAGTGGCCTACCAAGCCCTGCATTGTTTGCTCCCTCCTTTGTGTCTTTGTTCTTACCTCCTTCTACTTTGAGGGACACCACTGTGTAGTGATTAAAAGCAGGGAATCTGGGCCTTGACTGCCAGCTCTGATACTCACTAGTGATAACGAACTTGGGAAAGTTACTTAGACTTTGTGTCTCAGTTTTCTCATCTGTAAAATGAGATTAAGAGTACTTACCTCTAGGGTTTTCATGAGGATCAATATCTGTAAAGTACTTGGAGTAGTGCCTTGCATATTATATTAATAGCAAATACTTGTAGCAGTTCTCCAGTCCCAGACACTGTGTGGAGATCGTTCATTTTTTCAGTCCTCACAGCAACCCTAAAAGGTAGTACTCTTTGTTATCCTCAGTTATCCACAGCTGGGGAAACTGAGGGTCCATAACTTGTCCAAAGTCACACAGCTAGTAAGCTGCAGAACTAGGATTCCAACCCAGGGAGTCTAGGTCCAGAGTTAATGCTCTTAACTACTACATAATACTGTGTAATGAATATTTATTTATTGAAATAAGAATGAGTTGTGAATACCTGATGATGGAAAAATATCTTAGTTTTTCTAAAAATGTCTGTTTTGCCCTCGTTCTTGATTGCTAGGCACATAATTCTTATTTTTTTATCTTTTGTAGGAAATATGTCATTTGTCTTTGAAATGCTTTTAAGATCTTAATATTTTTGTTGTTCTGCAGTTTCACTACAGTTGAAGTGTGTGTATTTTGATTTCAAAATTTGTCCCAGTTGTTATACATTGTTCTTCATATATCTGCAAATTCATGTTTTATCTCAGTTCTTGAAAATTCTCAACTATTCTTTTTCTTTTTAAAAGATGCAAATGTATTTTAAGTGGGAAATATGTTAACATGGTTTAATATTTCAAAAGGTATTTTTCCTCCCACTTTTGTTCCCCAGTCACACAGTGCCCCACTTCAGTGATATTTTCTTTTCAAATATGTCCTTTTCTTTCATCTTTTCATTCTGAAACTCCAATTTTTAAAAATATTTTATTTATTTATTTATTTATTTATTTATTTATTTATATTAGAAACAGAAAGAGAGCAAGCACAAGCAAGGGGAGGGACGGAGAGAAAAGGAGGGGGAGAGAATCTCAAGCAGACTCTGCTGAGCGTGGAGCCTGATGTGGGGCTTGATTTCACCCCCCTGAGGTCATGACCTGAGCCGAATTCAAGAGTCCGACACTC
Organism: Zalophus californianus; assembly: GCF_009762305.2. Taxonomy (NCBI): domain Eukaryota; kingdom Metazoa; phylum Chordata; class Mammalia; order Carnivora; family Otariidae; genus Zalophus; species Zalophus californianus. Next base: position 41,579,533 of record NC_045598.1, on the reverse strand, counting down.
AACCGACTGAGCCACCGAGGCACTCCTGAAACTCCAACTTTTTTATACTAGCTCTCTTAATCTACTCAATATCTCTTGGTCTCTCCTTCACATTTTCTATCTTCTTATCTCTCTGTGCTGCAATCTGGATAACTTCTTTTTTTTTTTTTTTAAGATTTTATTTATTTATTTGACAGAGAGAGACACAGCGAGAAAGGGAACACAAGCAGGGGGAGTGGGAGAGGGAGAAGCAGGCTTCCCTCTGAGCAGGGAGCCTGATGTGGGGCTCGATCCTAGGACACTGGGAGCAGAACCGAAGGCAGCTGCTTAACGACTGAGCCACCCAGGTGCCCCTGGATAACTTCTGATTTATCTCTCCACCTGTCTCTAATTTGCTGTTTTAACCTATCCATTGAATTTTTATTTTTTTTATTTTTTTAAAATTTATTTATTTAAAAAAAGTTTATTTTTTGTACTAATCTCTACACCCAATATGGGGCTCAAACTCACAACCCCGAGATCAAGAATCACTCACTCTTCCAACTGAGCCAGCCAGGCACCCCTTCACTGAATTTTTTTTAAGGAATAGAATTTATATTTTGAGCAGTGTAAGGTCTGTAGAAAAATTGAGCTTAAAATAGAGTTCCCATGTAAGTCCTCACTTTGACTACCCCCAGTTTTCCCTATTATTAACATCTTGCATTAGTGTGGTACATTTGTTAAAATTGATGAGCCAGTATTGATACATTATTATTAACTAAAGTCCATGGTTTACGTTAGGGTTCACCTTTGTGCTGTACATTCTATGGGTTTTGACAAATATGTAATGAGATATATATGAATTTGCGAGGGCTGCCATAACAAATTCTACAGACCTGGTTAAACAACAAAAATTTATTTTCTCAAATTCTGGAGGCTAGAAGTTCAAGATCAAGTGGTTGGCAGGATTGATTTCTACTTGTAGATGGCTGTCTTCTTTCTGTGTCTTCACATGGTCTTCCCTTTAGATGTGTCTATGTCCTAATCTCGTTTTAGAAGGACACCAGTTATAATGGATTAGGGCCCACACTAATGACCTCATTTCAATTTAATTACCTCTTTAAAGACCCTGTCTCGAGATACAATCATATTCTGAGGTATTGTGGTTTAGGACTTCAGCATACCAGTTTGGTGGGGTAGACACAATTTAGTCCATAATAACATATATCTGCCATTACAGAATCATACAGAATAGTTTCACTGCTATAAAAATTCTGTGTTCCACCTACTCATCCCTCCCTCCCTTGTGAACCCCTGGCAACCACTGATCTTTTTACAGTCTTCATATTTTTGCCTTTTTCAGAATGTCATATAGTTGGAATCATATATTATGTAGCCTTTTCAGGTTGGCATTGTTTACTTAGCAATATGCATTTGAGTTTCCTCTGTGTCTTTTTGTGGCTTAATAGCTTATTTCTTTTTATCACTGAATGTCCATTGATTTTGTATTTCAACAATTTTTTTTTTTTTTTTGAGACAGAGAGAGGGGGTGGGCGGGGAGGGACAGAGGGAGAGGGAGAGAGAGAGAATCCCAGGCAGGCTCTAAACCCAGTGCGGAGCTTGATCTCACGACCCTGAGATCATGACCTGAGCTGAAATCAAGAGTCAGACACTTAACTGACTGAGCCACCCAGGAGCCCCAACAAAATTTATTATGTAGGCTCCATGCCCAATGTGGAACTTGAACTCACAACCCCGAGACCAAGGGTCAGATGCTCTACCGACTGAACCAGCCAGGCACTCCTATATTTTTAATTTCTAAAAGGTCTATTTTGTGCCTTTATAGATTTGCCTGTTTATTTCCTCTGTTGCATTCCCATTTTTGTGATCCCCTGTGTTATTTTGCAAATATTCATACATAGTTATTTTGTATCCTATGGCTGATCGTTCTAATATCTGAAGTCCTTAGGGTCTAAATCTATTTGTTGCTTCTGCTGATTCTTACTTGTGGTGGCTTGTTTTCGTACATGTTTGGGGATCTAGGATTGTGAACTCATAATTGTTGTTCATCTTTGGCTATTCTGGAGCCCTAAAGAAGGGAGTACTTTCCTATAGAAAGGTTTGGCATTTGATTCATCTGGAAACCTAAGGGTATTACCACTTTAGTCTTTTTTGAGTTGGTTTAATATGAGTCTCAGATTTATCTCCTCCCTTTTGCTCTATTGTAGTGGATATTTCTTTGAGGTCAGTCTTCCCTTTTGCTTGTTGCTCACTAGTCCTCATCTAGGTTCAGCTTATTTTGTGTTTGTGTTTATCACTGTGAACCCAGTGAGTACATTTTGAAAGTCCATTTTATCTGGGATTTTATTGTTTTGTAGGTGGATATCCCTCCAGACTGTCTAGTTAGGCATCCCACCAAAGCAGGATTCAGTCTCCTGAGTTTAGGTATTGACAGGTAGAATGATCAGTCACATTTGGCACCTTCCAGTTCTCCCAGTTTCACTCTCACTTAATCATTGACTCATCAGGATTGGACTTTGGGCCCTAGGCAAATGACACATTTTCTCTTGGCTAGCAACTCACTGCTGTTGGGAATGAAAAGTGATGATGATTAGTTTGGACACTGCCTCCCTTTGCTAATCTGGATGATCTCTTTATTCTCCTGCGGTAACAATGATGGAAATTTGAATTTATTTCAAGGAAAGAAAGGCCTGAAAGATAGTATAATAACTGAGAAGTCATAAAATTCAAGTTTAAATCCCAGCGTGGGCATTTACCAGCTATGTGACCTGGTACTGGTTGTGTAACTTCTCTGAGCCTCAGAAGTCTCAAGCTGTAAAGAATAACAAAGCTGCTAAGTACTGATCATTTATAAAATGCTGAGCAGTGTGCTAAGATAATATATATAGCATTTTTTTAAAGATGTTATTTATTCATTTGAGAGAGAGAGAGAGAGACAGAGAGTACAAGCAGGTGGGGAGAGGCAGAGAGAGAAGGGAAGCAGGCTCCCCGCTGAGCAGGGAGCCAGATGCGGGCTTGATCCCAGGACCTGGAGATCATGACCCTAGCTGAAGGCAGACACTTAACCATCGGAGCCACCCAGGTGCCCCATATATAGTATTTCTTATGTAATATTCAGTAACAATCTTATGAGATGTACATATTATTATTCCTGTTTTACTGATGAGAAAACAGAGTATAGGGGAATATTGAAAGGGTTATTGTGGGACGCCTGGGTGGCTCAGTCAGTTAAGCGTCTGCCTTTGGCTCAGGTCATGATCCCAGGCTTCTGGGATCAAGTCTGCATTGGGCTCCTTGCTCAGGGGGAGCCTGCTTTTCCCTCTGCCTGCCGCTCCCCCTGCTTGTGCTTTCTCTCTCTCTCTCTTCTCTCTCTCTCTGACAAAAAAAAAGAAGAAGAAAGGGTTATTGTTCAGGCAAAATTTAAGTGAGATGACGTGTACACGAGAACATATAAGGTGACCAGTAAATTACAGCATTATTATGATCACTCAACATTTTCCAGATATAAAATTAAGTCATTTACATGATATGACCTAAATAAGATTCATTTATTCAATAAATATAATGGAGCACTTACTATGGCCATGTGTAGTGCTTCAATGCTGGGGAAACTGGAAGGAATAAGAGATATGGCCTCAGCCCTTAGGGAATTCCCTTTAGAGTGAGGGAGACAGGCACATAAACATTTACAGTTCAGCCTGGGAAGTGCTGTGCTGGGGCAAGAAGGTGGTGCTTTGGGAGTCAGAGAAGATTTCTTTTTTAATATTTTATTTATTTAAGAAGGAGAGAGGGAGAGAGAGCACACACATGCTCCCGCGAGCAGGGGGAGGGTCAGAGGGAGAAGCCGACTCCGGGCTGAGCAGAGAGCCTGACCCTGGGCTCAATCCCAAGACCTGGGATCATGACCTGAGCTGAAGTTGGATGCTTAACTGAACCACCCAGACGCCCCGGGAGTCAGGGAAGATTTACCAGAAGGAAAGATGCCCTCTAGGAATGAATGGGAAGTGAGGGTGGAAAAAAGGACCAAGGAGGCTGCCAGTGTAAGGAAATGAAAGTAGTTTTGTATATAGGATTTTAGAAAGAGCCTGGAAAGTGAGCCTGAGGAGATGGGCAGATGCCATATTCTGAAAGGCTTTGTAAATCCTGCTACCAGATTTTGACCTTTCTTTTTAGGGAATTGGAAAGCCTCTGAAAGTTTTTACCTGGCAGAGATGTGATTTTAAAAGATCACTTTGGCAGAAGTGAGGGGAATAATAAGAGTACCTTTAAATACATTATCTCATTTAATCTTTACACCAATACTTGAAGGTAGATATTAGTAAATTCGCTAAGTACAGATAATAATACCTATTATGAAATTCACACATTTCATAGGAAGTGGAGTCACATACCCATGTATTTCTGACCCTAAACCTATGTTGCTGTATTGTCTCCAACTAGTAATGATTTGTATGACCTACTTTATGTTTACTCTGTGGAAAATTCTCATTCATTCTTATAGTATTATTTGCATATTCAGTGTTAGTTTACAAAGCAATTCACAGCCATTATTTAATCTCCTTAAAAACTATGAATTAGGTGGTGTTATCTCTATTTTATAGGTATGAAAGAAAACTGAGGTTTAAGGTATGGGATTGTTCATGGTCCCATACATCTAGAAAGTGGTGCAGCTGGGACTTGAACACCATGCTCTTGACAGACAAAAGCTTTTTTATGCGTATCTTGTGAACATGCCATGTTTCTTTTTTGGGTCTTTGCCCTTTATTCACGGGTAAATGTTTATAAGGCTCTTTCCTTCCAGGTTTTGGAGATCACATTCATTGGAGGACACTAGAAGATGGGAAGAAGGAAGCAGCTGCCAGGTACAAGATATGGTTTTGGTTTATTTATGGTGGAAGGGGCACCTGGCTGGCTCCGTCAGGTAGAGCATGCAACTCTTGATCTCAGTGTGGAGAGTTCAACCCCATGTTGGGCCTAGAGATTACTTTTTAAAAAAATACATTCAATAGGTTATTTATACTGGTAAAACATTTTCCAGTCATCACCTTAACATTAATTTCAGGTGAAGGAATATGCCAAAACAGAGCCAGAACTGAGTAGTTGCCTGATGATAACAATACCACTATTCCTACTACTACTAAATGCTTATTATGCACCAGACACTGAATTATGTGAATTAACTCATTTAATTCTCACAACAGCTCTTTTGAGGTGGGTACTGCTGTTACCTTCATTTTAGAGACGAGAAAACTAAGACACAGAGCAGTTAAGTAACTTGCTTCAGATCACACAGCTAGTAAGCAGTGGAGCCAAGATTCAAACCCAGGCATTCTGGTTTCAGAGCCTGCACTCAACCAGTAAACCATACTGCCTAACAGTCTCAAGTTGAATAGTCTTTTTTTTTTTAAGATTTTATTTATTTATTAGAGAGAGAGCGAGAGAGGGAACACAAGCAGGGGGAGTGGGAGAGGAAGAAGCAGGCTTCCCGCGGAGCAGGGAGCCCAACACGGGGCTGGATCCCAGGACCCTGGGACCATGACCCAAGCCAAAGGCAGATGCCCAATGACTGAGCCACCCAGGCGCCCCTCAAGTTGAACAGTCTTAACTTTCAGTTAGTTTTAGTCTATGCACTGATGCAAATAACTGATAAAGGAGGAAGAAAAGGCAGAGCAGGGGAGGGAAGGCTAAAGCACTGATCTAAGTACTTTACATGCATTAATTTATTTAATCCTTATAACCTATGAGGTTGGTTCAGCCTGTGAAATAAGAACTGTTGTAATTATTTTATGAGAGAGGAAATTGAGACACACAATGATTAAACAACTTGTCAATAGATTACACAGTTAGTAAGTAACAGAGGCAATACTTGAATATTCTCTACTATACTGTACTGGAGAGACACAAAGACCCAATATATGTGCATCTACTTTATATACACACATACTTGCACAGAAACACACTTCTGCAACTACAAAATTACAGTTGACTTCTGAACAGTGCTGGGGGTTTAGGGGTGCTGACCACCCGCTTAGTCAAAATCTGCGTATAACTTTCGAGTCCCAAAAAACTTAACCACCAGTAATCTGTTGACTGGAAGCCAACCGATAACATAAACAGTCAATTAACACATATTTTATATGTTATATGTATTACATACTATATTCTTACAACAAAGTAAGGTAGAGAAAAGAAAATGTTAAGAAAATCATAAGGAAAAGAAAATACATTTATAGTACTGTGCTGTAAAAAAAAAAAAATCTGCATTACAAGTGTACCTGTGCAATCCAAACCCATGTTTTTCAAGGACCAACTGTATTGTGCTTGTTTTTGCTAGAATGGATCCTACAGCTTCATGGCTCTGAGTCTCACACATTCTGTAGAATAGGGTTGCCAGATTTAACAAAAATAAGGATGCCCAGTTAAATTTGAATTTCAAGTAAACAAGAAGTAATTTTAAATATGTCCTATTCAATATCTGAGACATATTAAAAACATTTTTTTGTTGCTTATCTGAAGTTCAAATTTAACTAGGCATCCTGTATTTTAGCAGGCAACCTTACCCAGGAGAAAAATTTGTTATTTTTTAAGTTCCTATTCCTAAAGTCTTAAGTGATTTTTGGGCGCAGTTTTTTTTTCTCCTCTACTTTTACATCGCAACCTACTCTATCCATTATAGTATTATCTTACTCAGCTTGTAGGTACTTGATTTTTCCCATTCAGACCCTTAACCTCCTACGGGGGAACTGATGTTCATTTCAGAATTCCCAGTCTTGGAGACGTTTAATGATTGAAATGGCTATTGAGTAAACAGTTACTGAGAGTCACTGGGTGTAAGGTATGAAGGGGAACTAGCGTTTATGAAGGGTCTTTTTGTATGCTAAATATAGTGCTGATTGTTTTTGCAATGTTTAATGCTCATTAAGGCCCCATTATAAATGGTTGGGCATAGTCTTTGGCCACAGGGAGATCACATTCTTTTGATGCCTACTTGACATAAATAACTGATGTCATTCTAGTTTCCATCACCTTTCTGAGACAACAGATCCTAGATTTAGTTGGAGTAGAACTCGTGTTTCCATAGCAACAGTAGGTCCTTTAAGAGTCGAGAGGTCTGGCCGTGCTGTTTGCCCTTCCGGTTTGCGTCCGTGACGTCGACACCCCGGAAGTTGACGCTAGCGGATGCACATGGCCGCGCCCTGTAAGGATGCCTCTCGTCGTGTTTTGCGGGCTGCCGTATAGCGGCAAGAGCCGGCGCGCGGAGGAGCTCCGTGGGGCGCTAGCGGCCGAGGGCCGTGCGGTGCACGTGGTGGATGACGCGGCGGTGCTGGGCACGGAGGACGCGACAGTGTACCGCGATTCGGCCCGTGAGAAGGCGTTGCGCGGGGCTCTGCGAGCCGCGGTGGAGCGGCGCTTGAGTCGCCACGATGTGGTCATTCTCGACTCGCTTAACTACATCAAGGGATTCCGCTACGAGCTCTACTGCCTCGCGCGGGCGGCGCGCACCCCGCTCTGCTTGGTATATTGCATACGGCCGGGCGGTCTGAGCTGGGGACCTCGGGTGGCGGATGCGGCAGACAACCAAGGCGAGAACGTCAGTGTGAGTTGGAAGCCGCGCACTGAGGAAAGAGAGAGACCTCTGGCGGCTGGCAGTAGTGTCCTCAGGGAACCCCAAACAGTGGACTTTGTAGTAAGTGGAAGAACCCAGGCCGACGTACCTAAGGAACTGGAGCAGGAGGAAACCAAGGCGCCAGATCTTCCAGCTTTTGTGACTCCAGATAAATCTGCAAAGCGTGTGTCTAGTGCCTTTTATCCTCCAGAACTTATGGAAGCCCTAACGCTGCGCTTTGAGGCTCCCGACTCTCGGAACCGCTGGGATCGGCCCCTGTTCACCTTGGTGGGCTTGGAAGAGCCATTGCCCCTAGCAGAGATACGGGCTGCCTTGTTTGAGAACCAAGCTCCCCCACCCCATCAGTCTACACAGTCTCAGCCCCTTGCGTCTGGCAGCTTTCTGCACCAGTTGGATCAGGTCACGAGCCAGGTGTTGGCGGGTCTGATGGAAGCGCAGAAGAGCGCGGTCCCCGGAGACTTACTTAAGCTTCCTGGCACCACGGAGCACCTGCAGTTTACCCGGCCTTTGACAATGGCAGAACTCAGTCGCCTCCGTCGCCAGTTTATTTCCTACACCAAAATGCATCCCAACAATGAGAACCTGCCTCAGCTGGCCAACATGTTTCTGCAGTATCTGAGCCAGAGCCTGCACTAACCAGAGGGAGTGGGTGGGGGGTGGGGAAGACTTGGCTCCTCACCTAACCTCCACTGCTCTCTGTTTTTCTTGGTAGGGTAATATCAGGGTCTGCAGAGCATTTTGGTGTGTCGTACTAGAGCTGTGTGTGACTGATTTACTCATGCTTTCCTGTATGCCAGGCCTTGAGTTAACAGCATAAATTGAGACTAGAAAAAAATGGAGAACTGGCTTGGAGGATCTTGGCAAATTTCTCCAGGGGACAGTGCTCAGGTGGACACGGTTTGTTTAGGTTGGGTTCTACTTGGGGTATCACACACTGTTGATCTCCCCCATCTGAATTGTGGGAGAGCAGACTGGATGAGTTGTTTTAAAACAATTAGGAACAAGAACTGAAGATGGCCCAGTTCTGCATCTGCACTGTCCCTTTGTTCATACCACAAACAATTTTTTGAGTACTGTGCCTACTTTTTGTTAGTCCCCCCTATCTGGGGCCAGGGGTCACAGATAAATCCACTGGTTTCTGGCCTTGGGAAGCTTTGGTTTTAGTGGAAGTGAAAGACATAACTACTAGATTATTTCATCTAATAAAATCTTTTAGAAGAAGAAAGTCTGCTGGAATCTTTTTCACTTAATGTAACTTAATGTTATTCATGTAATTTACATAATGTAATATTTAGATACACGAGTATCACTATTATGCCTTTGACCAAAATAGTACTTTAATAGTGCTTCGTAAGAGACTAGATATTTAGTCTAACCTAGAGTAGTTATGACAACTTCTTTAACTGTAGTGCTTCATTTTGTATTTCAAGGCAGATGTCACTTTAAGCTTCTTTTCATTTTTCCATTGATTTCCTTAAACAAATGGTGGGTACCTACCTTGCCAGCCTTTGTGATTTTCAGAGATGAATTAGATAGTCTTTGCCCTTGAGAAAGTAACAGTTTGGTGAAAAGTACAGACAAGTAAACATGATTATGGGATGAAAAGGGTTGGCAGTTGCAGAATGATGACAGAATGCTTTGGAACCCCAGAGGAGGAAATGGCTAACTGTTGACAGAAGGTAATTTTGAGAAGGTTTCATAGAGGGGTTAACATTCGAACTGTCACTCTAGAACATAGGTCATCAAAGGGTCAGATAGTAAATATTTTAGGCTTTGTAGGCCATAAGGTCTCTGTTGCAGCTTATTAAGTGTAGCACATTGTATCATAAGGACAGCCATATACAATAAGTATACAACTATGAGTGTGTTTTAATAAAACTACACTGGAAGGTGAATTATATTGAATTTTAATATCACAAGGTACTATTTTTTAGATTTGTTTTTCAACCATTTAAAAATGAAACTCCCAAGTCTGTCGTAGGGAGACAGGTAATTAATAGAGTTCAATGTATTAAATGCAGTGATCATCTTATACAGTGTATGGTGGTGTGATGATACAGGGGTTGGATGATGGAGAAAGCCAATGGCTGCTTACGTAGGACTCTCCTACAAGTTGGCATTTGAGCCTTGAGAGCTTAAGAGCTTCATCTGGCCAAGACTGGTTCAGGTGGATTATGTTGCTCATCATTTGAAAAAAAAAAAAATTTTTTTTCCTCCCTGATTACAAAAATTACATTTAATTATAGAAAAATTGGAAAGTACAGAAAAAGTATAGTTAAATCCACAATCCCATTAACTAGGGATAACTGCTATTATGTTTTGATATGTGTCTTTCATTTCTTTTTAGGAATGAAAAAAACATTTGTATTTTACAGCTCTACAGAAGCAGGCAGTGGGCTGGATCAGGTCTACAGACTATATTTTGCTGATCTCTGCTCTAGAAGGATAAATAGGAGTTTGCTTGGGAGAGGAGGGAGCAAGGCATTCTTAACTGCTCTGTAATGCATAGAGCTATTAAAAGGATGGGCTGCCTTGGTTGGTGATGTGTTTCTTGCTCATCAGGCCATCTGGACCACCTTTTGTTACACTAGATATATTGGATGTGTTATAATTACATATGATATATTAGATGATATATGATAGAATTCCTGGGTGAAATGGAGGCTTGGACGAGGCAACCTTTAAGGCCTTTTCCAACCTCTATTCTCTGATTCAGTTAGTTGATTATTGGTTGTGGATTGCCATCCTAAATTGAAGTAGACAGTAATGGTCAGAAAGAACATTGGTTTTGGAGTCAGAATTAATGAATTAGCTAGTAAGTGGCAGAGCCTAGATTTTATGTGGTCAAATATTTAATCTCTTAGGGTCTTAGTCTACGTTTTCTCCTTTCTTTTATGAGAACATTAATAGTATATACCTTAGGATTGTTGTAAAGATTTATTTGTTTATTTTTAAAGATTTTATTTATTTATTAGAGAACACGAACAGGGAGAAGGGCAGAGGAGAGAGAAACACACTCCCTGCTGAACACCACAAAGGACTGTATCCCAGGACCTGAGATCATGACTTAAGCGGAAGGCAGATGCTTAACTGACTGAGCCACGCAGGCACCCCATATTTGTTCTTTAAATTTATTTTAAAGTAAGCTCTCTGCCCTACATAGGTCTTGAACTCATGACTCCAAAATCAGGAGTCACAGGTTTACTGACTGAGCCAGCCAAGCGCCCCTATTCTAATTTTTAATTTGACATACCAATGAAAAGTTCTATTAACATTTTCAATGGTTATATAACCATAACATTTAGAAGTACTGTAATTTGATGTTTTCTTCTCTTCTAGTCTTTTCTCCCTAGCTTTAAAACCCGAATTTGCAGAATTTACAGGAATGTCAGAACTTACCAATAATTGTATTACAATAATCTATATTTAATATTTAGGTTGCCTAAAAATTTTCTTAGTCTAAATCATACATGAACATCATTATACATTAACCTTTGTCTTTATAAGGTGGTCATTTTATTAGGATAGACTTAAAAGAAGTGGAATTACTAGACTGTAATTTCTTCGTTTTCTTTTTAAGTGGCTTGCCTCTGATGGTGATTATCCACAAGTCCTGGTGTGGAGCTTGCAAAGGTAAGTGCAAATAATCAAACCTCCAATGTGTTCTTAAATATTAACACTTAAAAAATATTAGCACAGACTTTGTCCCAGCACTGCTGATAGCTTTAAGGAATACCAAAGAAATATATGACATAGATTCCCTGCTCTCAAGAAGTTTGCAGTTACCTATGCAAGGGATTAGAGAGTGAAGCAATTGAGATATGGTTAGGGAGAGTATAGGATTAAGTGCTACAGTAGTCATATGGACAGTAAATACAGGAAACTGAAATATACAGAGACATGAGAAGTGATTAGGGAAGTCTTCCTGGAGGAGGTGGGAACCAAATTAGAACCCAAGGTTATTTGTGGCATATATTCTTTCTGCTGTGCCACTTTGCTACTTCCCAGTCAGGTTTTTTTCTTTTGTTGGGTATGCTACACTCAGCAGAATCCTAGTTGGAAAAGGAGTATAAAATTAGTGTAATTAGTGTACTTATATATATATGTGTGTGATGTTACTCTGTTGTCTTTGTCTATTACTTCAATAGAAATTATTGAAATGTGGCTATAGAAAGCAAATAGAAATAATTTTTTTTCATTTGTATGCCATTTTCCATATTTTATAAATGGGATAAAAGCCAGAGAAACGAAGTCAGTCATTCCAGTGATAATACCTGTGTGAGTAAGTGGCAGAAGCATGACCAGAATTCAGGTGTCCTAATTTCTGGTTCTTAGGAGTTAAAAAAAAAAAAAAGTTTGATTTATCTGAAGCAACTCAGCAAATTAGGGTTTGGCTATGACAATGATGTTTTCATCTATCCTAAAATCTTTTTCCCCTCCTAGCTTTAAAGCCCAAATTTGCTGAATCTACAGAAATTTCAGAACTTTCCCATAATTTTGTTATGGTGAATCTTGAGGTAAGACTTTGAGAGTTTCTCCTTTCTGCTATGATTTTAAGTCTTTGCTGTTTTAAAATTATCATTAATAGTGTAAAATCATATTCAGCAGAGCTGGCTTCTTGTATACAAGTGTTTTCCTCTTGACCTCTAATACTAAGCCTTGTGTCAGCTGTAGAAAGCCATCCAGCCTCCACTTGTCAGAGGAAGAAGAGTAGAAATTGGGTAAGATGCCTACATTTTAAGGTCCCCTCAATTTTAGTCTATGATTATGACATGTTTTACATCATTGTATGGATGAAGTAAAGGTATAAAAACATATGCAGGACAAAGATCCCTGCAAAATGTGATGCAGTTTAGCCCCTTCTCTGTGCTGGGCTTGTATATACAGTCTTCCTGTTTCTTCATTAGATATCCTTTATGTACTTGACATAGATTATAGGTCTTTTAATCTCAAGTCAGAATATCAGATCTCAGGGCGCCTGGGTGGCTCAGTTGGTTAGGCGACTGCCTTCGGCTCAGGTCATGATCCTGGAGTCCCGGGATCGAGTCCCGCGTCGGGCTCCCTGCTCGGCGGGGAGTCTGCTTCTCCCTCCAACCCTCTTCCCTCTCGTGCTCTCTATCTCTCATTCTCTCTCTCTCAAATAAATAAATAAAATCTTTAAAAAAAAAAAAAAAAAAAAGAATATCAGATCTCCGAAGGGATTTTTTGGCCCCGGGACTATATCTCCATTTTACAGAAAGAGCATCTTGGGACCGAAGGAATTAGGTGATTTAGTCAAGATCAGAGAGCCTAATAAGTGATAAGAGTAGATACTGTGACCTAGTTGTGCTGCCTTTTAGGGTGTACTCTTCAAATAAGGGATGCTTGGATGCTTTATGATGAAACTTCTAGCCCTAAGTTTCTGTAAAGGTAATATTTACTTAAACATAGGACTGGAGATCTTTTGAGGACACTAATGGGAAATGTTGAGGCAGCTAAGGGTTTGTAAAGGATTGCTTATATAACTAGTGGATAGCCTGAATGCTGACACACCTCACTGAAGGCAAAATTATATTACAGTTTGAAGAAATTCCATTTAACTCCTGAAATGGGATCCACACCAAAAATGACAAAATTACTGTTGATTTCTTGTGCATAAGAACTTCTCATCACTTTCTGAGTTAGAATCACCACTCAAGAGAAACAGAAATGTCTTAACTGAGCGTTCTCCAAATTTAGACATTTCTTCAAAAGGAAGCTAACTATGTGGTCATATCTCCTGGGAGGACTATAACTCCATAATTATGGCTAAAATGTCAGTCTCATTAATTCATTGATTCAAGAAATACTGTGTGCAAGTCAAGGATGTGGGTATTGGGAATCAGCGATGGAAAAGCAGACAAAATCCCCCGCCCCATTGAAATTACATATGGGAAAATGAATATGGGGAGACAGACAAATCAGTTAAACGAAATATGTCGGATGGTGGTAAATGCTATGGCTAAAAATGAAGGGTGGAGGGGATACTTTGCAATTTTAAATAGATGGTTAGAAAAGAAGGTGACATTTGAGCAAAGATTTGAAACAAAAAAGGGAGTAAGCCATGTGGATAATGGAGGAAGTAAGTCCTGGCAGAGGGTAAGAGCAAGTGCAAAGTCCTGAGAGAGGTGCTTGCCTGGCTTGTTTAAGGACAGTAACAGCAAGCAGGTCAGCATCATTGAAAAAGACTGAACAAGGGTAGGACATAGAGTCAGAGAAGTGCCCAGGTGGCAGATTATGTAGGGCCTCTTAGGCCACTTGGGACTTGGGGTTTTACCCTGAATGAGAGGGGAAGCCCCTGAAAGGTTTTTTGTTTTTGTTTTTAAGATTTATTTATTTAAGGGCACCTGGGTGGCTCAGTTGGTTAAGCGACTGCCTTCGGCTCAGGTCATGGTCCTGGAGTCCCGGAATTGAGTCCCTCATCGGGCTCCCTGCTGAGCGGGGAGTCTGCTTCTCCCTCTGACCCTCTTCCCTCTCGTGCTTTCTATCTCTCATTCTCTCTCTCTCTGAAATAAATAAATAAAATCTTTAAAATAAAAAGATTTATTTATTTGAGAGAGAGACAGAGACAGAGCAGGGTGAAGGGGCAGAGGGAGAGAGAGTCCCCCACCACTGAAAGGTTTTGAAGAGAAAAAGGACATGATCTGACTTAAGGTTTATACTTAATAGGATGAAGAGGAGCCCAAGGATGAAGATTTCAGCCCTGATGGGGGTTATATTCCGCGAATCCTTTTCCTGGGTAAGGTGAAATCTTAATCTGGGGATCTGTGATGTGGTAAAGAGATAAAGGAGTCAAGGTACTGACTCTAGTGACGCTATATGAGGATGGTTAAAAACAAAAACAAACAAAAGCCAGTTTCAAGAAAGTGTGGGGGAGTTCCAAATGCCAGAACTTCAAGTCTGAAGGAAAATTTTTTTCATTAACTGTTTTTGTGAGCAGTGACAGAATACTGATCACCATTATTCATTTGTGTATCAGTCATATGTCAAGCATAGTGCTAGGCACTACAGGGACAGAGATAAGCCACAATTCCTACCCTTGACCTCATAGTGCAACTGAGGCAGTGGAATACTGTAACCAGACAAATGTCTTTCCACAAACAATTTATAAAAGATGTTAAATTTAATGACAATCTAATCTTTGCTCAGCATTCCGCTGGATTCTGTGGGGGAGACAAATAGAAATGTAGGATCCCACCATCATCAAGAAGAAAGGGAACATGGCAGGAAGCGAGAACAGCATATGCCAAGGCATGGGGGACTTGAGTTCAGGGAGCTGCAAGGAATTCACTGCGATTACAGCATAAAACACAAAGGGTAGAGTGGTGAGATAATGGGCTGCAAAGATAGGCAGGTCTCATTTTCTAGAGGGCCTAATGTACTATAGAGAATTTGAAATACCTTTCTGTTATCATTATTGCAATCCTTGTGCCATTTTTGTCTACAATAGATCCCAGTGGCAAGGTGCATCCTGAAATCATCAATGAGAATGGAAACCCCAGCTACAAGTATTTCTACATCAGTGCTGAACAAGGTATGGTTATGTTGAGAAAGTGGGAGAATTGCTGCTAAATTTAACTAGGATGAACCACATGCAAGGTCTATGAGAGGAAACTCGTTGCTGTGTGTTAGCTGAGCATCTCCAACATGACTAGCTTTTGGCTAGAACCTGTGTAAAATATAGGAGAAAGATGAGACTGAGCCCCTTCCCTAGCTGCTTACAATGTGAATGTAATGAATGAAATGAACCAAGGGAAATTGAAGAACTGAAGCTCATGGAGATAGTCACTTGCCTATGGTCTCAAAATTAAGTGGCAGAGCCAGAATTTCAGTCCAGAACTTGACTTTTTTCCCACTGTGCTAATGCTACTCTTCCTATAAGAATTCAGAGGAGAGGGAATGCCATTAGGTGATCAAGTCTAAAAGGTTTCATCAATAGTAAGCTTTAACTGGACCTAGAAGGATAAAAATTTGTCTCTATGAACAGATATGAGGACATTTCAAGCTATGGAAGCAAGGGTGGGGAGTGTAGCCCAATGTGGAGAGTACGGCAGGCTTGCTGGAAGACATAGGGACTGGACTGAATCCTGAAGAATGAGATCTAGCCAGCAGAAGAATGCAAAAAGCATGTTCCAGGCAGAGAGAATAGCATCAGCACAAACCGGTGAAGGAAGGTTGAAATCATGTCAGGCCTTCTTGTTCTCATCCTTGAGCACAGTCATTCTAGAAGCAGGGGTTGGAATTCATGCTAAGTACTGTCCCTGTTTTCCTTCCAAAGTTCCTCCTGTCATCTATAAGAGGGGGTTGTTTGCTAAGTTGCCATGTGTCCTGCATTGCCGTGCTGCCAGGTTGTTGCTCACTTTAAGTTCTGAGTCCTTGGAACTCTTATTTCTCAGAATAGGGAGAGGAGAGAGATATGGAGAGGTTATCTCCTTCCCATGGGTAAGGAGAATATCATCTTCCTTACCCAAATGCAGATCACCGGAGGCTGGTGTTAGAGGGAAATTTCCCACATGGGAAGGGCAGCTAGATTTTAGGTCCCCAACTCTTGACCCTAGAGATCCCCCTTCCCTTCAGAGTTTCATCCAACTTGCCATTGACATCATCTTTTAACACATTAGTCCAAATGTGGACACAAGACCCTTGCCTGGATCCCTCATGGCTCAGCTGACACGAAACTGGAACATCAAGCCTGGCTTTACTAAAGGCTTAGGCCCAGCAAAAGGGAAATAACAAACTCTACCACCTGGCTCTTATGAGGTTATAGGCTTGCTTTCTGAGATTTACAGGCTCTGGCTCAACCCAGCTCCTGGCCTGTCACTCTATAAAGAGCCTGTCCCAAAACAGCTGCCCTCAACGCTGAGTCGACAAGAGAGCTATCCTGAGATAGTTCAGCTCTTTTTTTTGACTGAGAACTTGGTTGCTTCTTGGTATAGTTGATGCTAGAAATGACTGCCTCCTTCATTGAAGACCATACCCCCTCTGAGCACATGCGCTCCTGTAACTTCCCCAGGAAATGAAAAATAAATGCAGCATTCATCAAAAGACTATCATGGTAGGAGGGTGTTTTCTATTCCCTGAAAGACAAGTGAACATCTGTAGTCTGTAACAGGGATTCAGCCCTAATCCTGGAGGATAAGCCATAGTAACTAGTAGTACTTTTGTTGTATTTCATAATTTATAAAGCTCTTTTATTATCCATTCATTTAATTTTTATACTAATCCTGTGTGAAGTAAGTAGCGTTACCTCATTTTATAGATGAGGAAACAAATTCAAAGAGGTAAATAACTTTCCAGGACTAAAATCCAGAACTAGATCTAGAGTCCAGATCCTGTGCTCCTGTCATATTTCTCCTATAATAAAAATCTATGTTAGTTGTCAAATGTCAGATATTAAAAACCTACCTCATACTCCCCCCCCCCCCCCCCCCCCACCAACCTTTATTTCACAGTTGTTCAGGGGATGAAGGAAGCTCAGGAGAGGCTGACGGGGGATGCCTTCAGAGAGAAACATCTTGAAGATGAGCTGTAACATGAATATATCCCTTCTTTCATCAGAGTTAGTGTTCTGGAAGGAAGGCAGCAGGGGAGGGAATATTGAGGAATCGCTCAGAACAATTAAACCAACCAGGAAACCTTGCTCCTGCCTACATGGGGAGGAGCGCTCTCACTGTGGAAGACTTCTGCTGACAGGAGCTGGTCTCCACGTTTGTGGATCCAGCGGACCACGGCAAACTTCTTCTCCTGCCCCCCCCTAGACATCTGTTTGTCATGGAATGTAAAGAATGACAGCTTTTGACACAAAACTTGAGCCATTTGGAGGTGTACTCCTCACACTTCAATATTGGAATCTTTTTCCGTTTCCTCCCGCTTTATTCACCTTGGTGGTGAAAGGAGACCAGTAGCATCTTTTCTACAGTATTAAAATTGCAGAAATAGTTTATCATTTAAAAAAACAAACTCAAATGTAAATCAGAAATTCTACCCCCGTCGAGGAGACCAGCCTGTTTCTTCTCCTTTTCTCCTGGGAATAATCTTGGGCTTCTTCCTGAATCCCGGCAACTTCCATTCTCTTCTCCTGCTTGGGCTTCCCTGTTTGCACGCATGTGTATGCAGGAATGGCTGTGTGTTTGGACTCAGCCCCAGCTGGAAGCATGCTTTTCCCTGTTACTATTACAGAAACAGAAACCTTCAAGCCCTAGGTGGAGCCAATTTTGTCAAGTCATCAACTGTATTTTTGTACTGGGGTTAACAAAAAAAATTTACAAATATTAATTGTTCCATTAAACTTTAATAAAACTTTGAAAGGAAATGTGTTGTGATGGCCTTTTTGTTATTGGAGAATGGAGGGAGGGATGGAGATCACTGCAGGAAGAAAACTAACCATGAAGACCTCATCTAGGACTCTTCCCACTCCTGCTCCTCCCACATTCAAATGGGCATCAGAGCTCATCTCTTCTGCTATTAAGCTGAATTCCCTCTCTCCTCATAGTCACTGTTTTCGGGCAGGGCAGGCTTTTTCTATTTCTAGACAATTTATTGTGACAGCCTCTTAACTTGTGTCCAATACTCTCTCCTCCTACAATCCGTCCTCCTTGCTTCCCTCTGCTGATCTTTTTAAAATGCAAATGTGACAGCCTCACTCCCCTGCTTAAAGCCTTTCTTGCCACCTCAAGACAGTAGTATTAACAGAAGGAAATATTTGGGACTCAGTATGTGCCAGGCACTCTTCTAAGTGTTGTGTGTACGTTATCCTATTTCGTTTGCATTTAATCCTAACAGCCGTATGAGAAAGGTATACAACAGTCCTCATTTTACAGAAGAATTTGTGAAACCAAGGCACAGAAGAAAGTCAAGATCTTTACCGTGGCTTTTTTTTAATTTTATTTTTTTATTGTTATGTTAATCACCATACATTACATCATTAGTTTTTGATGTCGTGTTCCATGATTCATTGTTTGTGCATAACACTCAGTGCTCCATGCAGAATGTGCCCTCTTTAATACCCATCACCAGGCTAACCCATCCTCCCACCCCCCCTCCCCTTTTACTGTGGCCTTTAAGAAGCTGCCTGCTTGGGCGCCTGGGTGGCTCAGTTGGTTAAGCAACTGCCTTTGGCTCAGGTCATGATCCTGGAGTCCCGGGATCGAATCCCGCATCGGGCTCCCTGCTCAGCAGGGAGTCTGCTTCTCCCTCTGACCCTCTTCCCTCTCATGCTCTCTCTCTCAAATAAATAAATAAAATCTTTAAAAAAAAAAGCTGCCTGCTTCTTCCCTTTCATGTCTGCATTTTGTGTTGTGGTGACACCAAATTTAACTGTTCAAGTTCCCCTTGCAACATGCTTTTTTATGCTTTTGTATCTTTGCTTGGCTTGCTTCCACTGCCCCCTCTTCCTGAGGCCTTTCCTAACCTTTCTCATGTACCTACTCCGCCAAGCACATCAGTCCTGGCCCCACACTACATTATACTGTATTCTCTGCACATCTGTGGCTGTTAACCAGGTGGCCGTGCTCCCTGTGTCCCAAGCTCCCAGAACAGTGTAGCTTCAAGTGAATTGTCAACCTCTCCAGTAGGTTCCTTTCATCTCTTCTCTTTATAGTTCTGTGGGATAAGTACTGTTACCCTCATTTATGGAATAGGAAACTATGGAGAGGGAATTGTCTTGCCCACAGTTTCTAGACTAAATAAATACTGAATTCTAACCAGGCCTCTCATACTTCAAACTCATGCTTTTTTTCCCACCACACATTGCATTCCCTCCCTTATGTTCCCAGGTGTGACTCAGAACAGGAGTTTTCCAATCTGGGGTACAGACTTTATAAGAGATACATGGACACAGAAACTTTAGTGAATTGATATGCAGATCATTTTCTTAAAAGTGATTTCCCAGGGCGCCTGGGTGGCTCAGATGGTTAAGCATCTGCCTTCAGCTCAGGTCATGATCCCAGACTCCTGGGATCGGGTCCCGCATCGGGCTCCCTGCTCCTTGGGAGCCTGCTTCTCCCTCTGCCTCTCTCTCTGTCTCTCATGAATAAATAAATAAAATATTTTAAAAAAAAGTGATTTCCCAAATCAAAAACTAATGATGTAATACATGGTGATTAACATAACAATAAAAAATTTTTTAAAAAGTGATTTCCCGGGATTCCTCAAAAAATTAAACAATTACCATACGATGCACCAGTTCCACTTCCGGATATATACCCAAAAGAATTGAATGCAGAGACTTGAATAGATATTTGCACACCCATGTTCATAGTATTTTTCATGACAGCCAAAAGATGGAAGCAATTCAAGTGTCCATCCACAGATGAGTGGATAAACAAAATGTGATGTATGCGTACAATGGAATGTTGTTCAGTCTTAGGAAAGGAAATTCTGGTGCATGCTACAACA
The DNA here is from genome assembly GCF_009762305.2 of Zalophus californianus. NCBI lineage: Eukaryota > Metazoa > Chordata > Mammalia > Carnivora > Otariidae > Zalophus > Zalophus californianus. Next base: position 41,559,513 of record NC_045598.1, on the reverse strand, counting down.
TCAATGAACCTTAAAGACATTATGCTAAGTAAAACAAGTCAGTCACGAAAGGATAAATATCATATGGCTACACTCATATGAGGTACCAGTCAAATTCATAGTCAAAGTAAAATGTGGTTGCCAGGGGCTAAGGGAAGGCGGGGTGGGGAGCTAGTGTTTACTGAATTTCAGTTGAGAAAGGTGATACAATTCTGGAGATGGACAGTGGTGATGGTTGCATAACAATGAATGTACTTAATGCCATAGAAGTATACACTTAAAAGTGGTTATATCTTATCACGATTTAAAAAAAAAAAATTCCCCAGGGCACCTGGGGTGGTTCAGTCATTAAGCGTCTGCCTTCCGCTCAGGTCATGATCCCAGGGTCCTGGGATAGAGCCCCTCGTCGGGCTCCCTGCTCCGCAGGAAGCCTGCTTCTCCCTCTCCCACTCCCCCTGCTTGTGTCCCCTCTCTCGCTGTGTCTCTCTCTGTCAAATAAATAAAATATTAAAAAAAATAAAATGTAACATTAAAAAAAATTCCCTTCTGTCAAATAAAATCTTAAAAAAAAAAAATTTTCCCAGGGGCGCCTGGGTGGCTTAGTTGTTAAGCGTCTGCCTTCAGCTCAGGTCATGATCCCAGGGTCCTGGGATCGAGCCCCGCATGGGGCTCCCTGCTCCACAGGAAACCTGCTTCTCCCTCTCCCACTCCCCCTGCTTGTGTTCCCTCTCTCGCTGTGTCTCTCTCTGTCAAATAAATAAAATCTTAAAAAATAAAAAAATAAATATTAATGAAACAGCTAAATAAATGAATAGCTGTTTAGGTGGTGTCCTTGCCTCCATCCTTGCCCCTCTCTCCAGCTGTTCTCCACAGAGACTACTCTCTTTATATTAAATTCTGGTTATATCATTTCCCTGCTTGAAACTCTTTATTGTCTCTCTTCCATTATTCTCAGGATGAAATCCAAAATCAGTAATATTGTTTAAGTGGATGCTATAATTTTAGGCCCACACGTCTCTCTCCATCTTCAATGCATGTAATTCTCTCAGTCTGTCGTGAGTATTGCAGCCACAATTGTGTTCTTTCCATTTTTCAGAGTTCCTCGTGCCTTTACACATGCTCTTCCCTCACTGGAGTGTCCTTCCCCATATTTTCGCCTACCTCATTCTTCAGAAATCCCACCTGAATGTTAATTTGAAAAGCCTTTCCTGATCATGCCACCAAAATGGCCTTTTCTTTTATATCCTCACTACTTTTCCTTCAAAACAATTATCACAATGTTAATTATTGGTGTGATTATTTAATGTCTGATTTCCTCATTAAAACATAAGCTCTGTGAGAATAGACTGTTTTGCTTATTATTGTTTTTCTAGTGCTCGACTGCTACCATACCTGTATACCATAAATAAATAGTTGTTGAATGAAAGCATGGGCAGTGTTAATTTCCTAGGGCTGAACATTTTACTTCAGCTCTCAGTATCAACAGCAAGCCTAAGGTCCAGAAATAGTAGGAAGGAGGGGGTGATTAAATTATCTCCAAGTAAGAAGGGTGGGATGGATGGCAGGATGAGTAAGGAGTTTTCTAGATAAAGGAGGGGTATTGAAGACACGTGAGGTAGAAAAGTCCTGTGCAAAAACACTGAGGTTTAAAGTCATTCTGTGTGTCCAGAGAGCTGGGACCAAAAGCATTAGTGATGAGAGATAAAGATAGAAAAAAGATCTGATCAAGTTCGCTAAAGAGGTTGAATTTTATTCTATAGTGCAACAAACATCACTGATTTTTCCAGTTCTTTCCTTTATTTAGGTCTGTTTTATCTCTTATCCATGGATACTTGGAAAAGTCATTTAATCTTGCTGAGTTTCAGTTTCCTTTTCTGTTGAATGGCTGATGAGAGACCTAAGAAGCTACTTCAGAGGTTCCAAGAATGACATAGATGCTGATCAAATGTTAGTTCCCTTTGGGGGTGCCTGGCTGGCTCAGTTAGTAAAGCATGTGACTCTGGATCTCCAGGTCATGAGTTCAAGCCCTACATTGGGTACACCCAACGTAATTTTTTTTTACTTTAAAAAAATGTTAGTTCCCTTTTTTCTCCCCTATAGTCAGGTTGATTTCAGCACCATAGCTTTTGGTCCGTCCTGGGATAATGCAGTTCCCATGTAGAGCACAAGAGGGAGTATGAGACTGAACCTTTGCAAAGGGTCGTTAGGCTACCTTAGCAAGCCCTGGGAGAAAGACAAATAGAGGAGACATTCTTCCAAAAATAGAAAAGCAACCTGACTTATTTTAAAGATTTTAAGTAAGTGGTAACTGTTCTTCAGGTCCCTGGACATGTATTTGAAGGGGGAAACCATCGGCAAGCATGATGGATTTAGTTATAAGAGCTATCTGATCCCTTAAAGTAGCTGGTATTTTGTAATATCCTATTATACACTACCTATTTTCCATACATTATCACTTTTTAAATTTTTTATTTATTTATTTGTTTGTTTTTAAAGATTTTATTTATTTATTTGACAGAGAGAGACACAGCGAGAGCAGGAAACAAGCAGGGGGAGTGGGGGAGGGAGAAGCAGCCTTCCTGCCGAGCAGGGAGCCCGATGTGGGGCTCAATCCCAGGACCCTGGGATCATGATCTGAGTCGAAGGCAGACGCTTAATGACCAAGCCACCCAGGCGCCCCGTATGTACATTATCACTTTTAATTTAACTCTCCCAAAGAGCCAGTAAAGTAATTCTCATCCCCTTTTTACAGATGAGCAACCTGTGTGATCAAGAGAAATTTAATCCCATAACTACAATTGGTGAAAGTTGGATTTGAACCTAGTCCTCTCTGATTGCAAAGCTTATGTGCTTTTGATTATCCCACACAGGTTTACCTTAGAAAGCCTTGGGGTTCATTTTAATTCAGTTCCCTTATTCAATAGAGATGGTCCAAAAAAAGAACTGGTCAGTGGTGAATGGTAACTGATGAGACAAAGGGGAACTTTGTGCCCAGAGTGGGCTTGTGGACACAAAGACCCTGACCACAGACCATCACTGTGCCCATGCGCATCCTGCAAGAGGGGAGGTTTTCAGTTTGGTCAGTTAGCCATAGTCTCACCCTGGGAGACTCACCTGTCCTCTCTGGCCCTTAAGTTCCTCATCTCTGGAATGAGCTGACTCCTTCTCCTACGGGTCTCAACTCAAATGTCATTTCCCTCAGAGAGGCTTTCTCTATTTAATCATTCTAAAATAATCCCCTCTCCTAGTTACTTTTATTCCTCTTGTTGGAATATTTCCTCAAATGTGCTCATCACTAACTGAAATTATCTTATGTATTTTGTTTGCTTATTTGTTTGTCTCCCCTCCTAGGATTCGTAACCTCCTAATGAGCAGGGTTCTGTCTGTTTATTTGTTGATTTAAATATTTTATTTTATTTATTTAAGTAACATTTACATCCGACAAGGGGCTTGAACTCACAACCCCAAGATCAAGAGTCACCTGCAGCCAGGCACCCCCGTGGTAGGGGATTTTAAACTGGGTTTTGCGAGAGCCCTCTGCTGCTACAATGTGAAGCTTGGATTACAGGGGAAATTGGAGGCTATGGTAGCAGTAGGAGAGTGAGGAGGCTGTGGCCCTGGAAAGGAGAGAAAGGAATGGAGAGCTGTCAGGAGGTAGAATGGATCAGCTTCTGTGAGGGACTGGTAAGGTGGGTGAAGAAAGAGGGAGGGGGTGCTGGGTGGTGCCTGGGTTCTTACTATTCACCTCTTGAATGTTTCCCTGCGTGTCTCAGATTGCATTCCTGCTGACTGTGGTATGCCCTGATGCCTGATGATGGGGTAGCGTCCTCAATGTACATTTTAACCAATTTCACTTATAAACTTACGCTGGTGGGGAGAATGGCCATGCACGTTCATTTATTTTACAAATGAAGAAACTGAAGCACAGAGAAGGAAGGAATGATTAGTGCATGAGGTGGCATTTGGGATACTCATTATCTAAATCTGTTCTCACTCCTGTGGTAGATTGGTGAAAGGCAATAGATTTCTCTCTTCCCCGTATCCTCTCCATGCCCCTTTGTGATGTGACTTTGCTGTTCTTCCCAATCAGAGGTGACATTTATTTCTCCACTCCTTGGAATCTGGGCTGTGCTTGTGACTTGATTTGGCCAATAGAATAAAGTACATGGGATGTTATGCAATTTCTGAGGCTAGGCCTTAAGAGATAGCATCTTCTGCATTTACCGTCTTAGAAGGGTGCCCCGAGACCACCAGGGAAACTGGTCTAGCCTACTGGTGGATTAGAATTGGAGAATAGCCATGGCAGCCAGCCCTCAGCCAGAACCAACTGCCAGACCCGTGAGTGAGGCCATCTTAGACCTCCCGGTCCAGGGGACTTTCCAGCTGATGTCAAATAAAACCAGCAGACTAATCCATTCAGCCATCCACAGAATTATGAGAAACAATACATTATTACTGTTTTAAGCCATGAATTTTGGAGAGTGGTTTGTTACACAACCATAGGTAACTAAAACAACCTCTGTGCTCCTGTTGTCAGTAAATAGCTTCCTTGTCTACCTGGTTGTTTATGTCAGTTCCCTCTCCCTCACATCTCACATTTAATCCTTCCTAAATACATATAAAATCTCCCTACTTTTCACTTTCCCCTACTGCTAGGATATGAGTTCTGTTCCTCTTCATCTCTCACCTGGATTATCACAGCAATCTCTAATGGTGCTCCCTATTTGTTGAGTGCTATCTCCCTGCTCCCTACCTTTCCCATTCAATTTGTCATACCCACCATGATCAGAGCATTCTTTGCTATAGGCAGATGTAACCATGTTCCTCCACTGCTTAAAGCCTTTGGCTTGCAAGGTAAATTCCCAAGTCTTTAACATGATTTATGAGGCCTTAAGATCATCTGGCCCCTGCCTCTTCTCAGTCCTGTCTTCCACCAAGCCTCTCAGTGAACCCTGTGTTTCTAGAGCTGCTTCACAGGTTCTGGTGACCTTCTGGCACCTGTGTAAGCTCCCTCATTGTATGAGGCAACCTCTGAAGGGGTCAGATGAAAACACTTAACCTGTCAACACACCTAAGTTCCTAGGCCGGTCATGAGAGACTCACACTGGGGTGTGGATTTGAACCTTGTAAAGATCTGAACATTCCAAATGATATCCACCCTTATGATACTACCTTTTCTAAGTGACTGATTCTCACTCAGTAAAAAGCATCAATTTTATATTTCATATAAAAACCATGAGCTGGAGAAAGCTGATTACTCTGGCAATTAGAAAAGATTTAAGGAAACTTTTTTTTTGTAGGACTCTTCACCACAGTGGTACTCACTGAGCAACCATAATTCTGGGGTCGAATAGAAAGAGTCCTAGATTTGGAATCAGATAGACTTGGTATCTGGTTCTGCCATTTACCAGATATATACCCTTGGCAAGTCACTCGAATTTTCTGAGTTCTGTTTCCTCATTTATAAAAAGGGGATGACAGTTCATACATTGCATGATTGTACTGAGGATTAAATGAGATAAAGATATGAATGAACCCATCATATGTTACGGCCTTAATGGTTATAGTTATATTTTTTAAAGATTTTATTTGTTTATTTGAGAGAGAGAGAGAGTGCATGAGTGGGGGAGGGGGGAGGAGGGAGGGGCAAGGGGACAAACAGATCCAGGACCCTGAGGCCATGACCTGAGCCAAAGTCCCACGCTTAACGGACTGAGCCACCTGGGACCCCCCCTTTTTTTTTTAAATTTTATTTATTTATTTGACAGAGAGAGACACAGCGAGAGAGAGAACACAAGCAGGGGGAGTGGGAGAGGGAGAAGCAGGCTTCCCGCGGAGCAGGGAGCCCGATGGGGGGCTCGATCCCAGGACCCCGGGATCATGACCTGAGCTGAAGGCAGACGCTTAACGACTGAGCCACCCAGGCACCCCCACCTGGGACCCCTTAATGATTATAGTTATTAATCAATATGATCCAAGGTAAAAAGTAGACTTTTGGGGTAGAATAAGTCTTTCTTCCTGTTTTTATTTGGGCATTTAGATCTGAAAGTGAAGACAGTTAAATACAATTTGATTTGTTTTGTTCTTCTCTCTGGTGGTAACCTGCTAGTTAATAGGGAGATAGCTATTGGGGGACATAATTGATACAGCTCAAGTGTCAGAAGTGGCCTCTCTGGGGCGCCTGGGTGGCTCAGTCGTTGGGCGTCTGCCTTCGCAGGTCATGATCCCAGGGTCCTGGGATCGAGCCCCGCTTCGGGCTCCCTGCTCAGCGGGAAGCCTGCTTCTGCCTCTCCCCACTCCCCCTGCTTGTGTTCCCTCTCTCTCTATGTCTCTCTCTGTCAAATAAATAAATAAAATCTTAAAAAAAAAAGAAGTGGCCTCTCTGCCCCCTTAAGATCTAAATGCAATGGGCTTGAACTTCCATTTTCACATTTTACAATCCTTATAAGTTCTAAGCCTTCCTGGGAATTTTTGTAAATAATGTGAGGGCTGTGCTCTCATAGTCTCTGCCCCTAGCCTCCATTTTCAACTCAGAAAAACAAAGCCCATTGCACAATTTCCCTACTCACTCATCCTCAGTACTCCCCTCAGACAGCATTCCTGAGTTTAACAGCCTTTACTGAGGTCTCAAGAGTCACAGAAAGTGGTCACATCGTACACTTGACAACGTATCCCATTTTATGCATCCTAGAGCTTAAACACTTTTTTGTCCACCTGCTATGGGAGAGTTTCTTCTGACCTTTTACCCATGTAGCACCTATCCTTACACTGATTTTCCTACTCATCTTCTGCCTCTCCCTCCTACTTTGCCAAGTGAATTCTAAATTCTCCTCCCTTTTCTATCCAGAGCAATACAGTGTTCCTCCTTCTCTTCCCATCCTTATATATCCACACTCTTCAAGGCCCTGAGTAGGACAAAAGGGCCTTCTGTACGTTAGGGTCTATCCTTCTTAGAAGGTGCTCGTGGCTAAAAATAGCATTTGTTTTTCTGTTATAATAACCACAGTGTTTCCTGTTTATTGAGTGCTTACTATGTGCCTGACACTGTATCAAGTTCTTTTCAGTAGCTATCTCATTTTCTTATTTGGTCTTCATAATGACCCTGGGAGGTAGCTCTCATTATTGATATTTCTACAAATGAGCTTGATGTGTGTGTGTGTGTGTGTGTATTCAAAAAATTATGCAACTTGCATAGGATCACACAGCAAGCAACTGGTGGAACAAGGATTGAAAACCAGATCTAGCTGGCCCCAGTTTTGTGCTCTTTCCATTTTACTACATGGCCTTCCAGGAGAAGGAGAACGAGAAAGTAATCAGAAGACCTGAGGCTACATAAACACAACACCATCTGTTCTCATATTGTTTCACAACTTTAAAAGGACAGTTTTGTATGTTATCTCATTATTCCTGTGAAGAATGAATAGTTGGGGCGCCTGGGTGGCTCAGTCGTTAAGTGTCTGCCTTTGGCTCAGGTCGTGATCCCAGGGTCCTGGGATCGAGCCCCACATCGGGCTCCCTGCTTTGCAGGAAGCCTGCTTCTCCCTCTCCCACTCCCCCTGCTTGTGTTCCCTCTCTCGCTGTGTCTCTCTCTGTCAAATAAATAAATAAAATCTTTAAAAAAAGAGAATAAATCGTCATTATCATTACACCCATTTTGACATGAGTAAACCAGGGCCTTGTGGGAGACAGGGAGTGGGAGAACAGGTAGTATAGGATATTTGATTTGGGGATCACAAAGGCATTAGTTTGGGGTTAGTAAGAAGTTCAGGGTGTGACCATGGGAGCCAGTGGCCAAAGTGATGTGAAGAGGAGACAAAGGACTGAGGGATCAGGAAACCACACAGCTACTGAAGTCAGGATGGCAGGACAGGGGCTAATGAGGCAATGCTGACTCCACCGCCTAGTTTTATGGCATGTGGCAGGTGGGAAAGTGAGAAGCCTTCTTGCAGAGGGACTACAAGAGGAGTCCTGGAAGAGGGTCAAGTCTCAACAAGAAAAGAAGTAACCTGAAAACTCTCTGAAGCAGAGGGTGTAGGAGAGTTTATTGATAAAGGAACAGGGTTCTATAGGGTACAGTGGAATGGTCGGCCAGGGAGGTGGGCAGTCAGAAGGTGAGTGAAGGGGAGAGGGATGGAGAAGCTCAGAAATGTATAAGGATGAGTCTGAGAGAGAAGTTAGACAATCAGAGGGACTGTCAATTGGGCAGTTCCCCAGCTTGGGGAGACAAATTGCAGATAGGGTCATAATGGAACTTGGGGGAAAATGGTTTTGGTATCTGACTCAGACCTCTAAGATTTGAAATGGAGGAAGAGTGTGGGGAAGGATGATGATTCTAAATCAAAGCTGGCAACTACCCCTATGACCTCAGGAAGACTTAAAGTGAAGTCCATGTCAGGATGGGAGGTCAAATTGCCTCCTGTACCTGCCTCCTCTGACAGAATTGGGACTTCCTAATGATTGGCAATAACAATTTCTTACTCCAACCTACTGCTAATAATGGGAGCCATTGAAAGTTTTTATTTTGTTTTGTTTTAATAAGGTTGATAGCATGGTGACATTTAGGACAATCACTCAGGCTGCTGGTGTACAGGATGAATTGAAGAGTAGGTGGGGAGATCAATTAGGAGGCTGTTACATTAGTCCAGGCAAGAAGTGATGAGGTCTGAAACAGGGTGAGAGCCGTGGAGATGGAGAGGAAGGGCAGAGATAGGACATGATAAGGAGGTGTTATTACCAGACTCATGGGATGTGGGGCATGAAGGAGTGCACAGAGTAAAGCACAATGCCCAGGTTTCTGACTTAGTTTCCTCTTGTAGTCAGCCGTCCAGGTTCTGCCTTTCTTCCTGGGCTTTTGTGAACATGAAGCAATATGACAGGAGAGTGTTTTGGAAATGGCAAAGCTGGGTACCCATCATCATCTACATTATTATCAAAGCTCTCTGATCACCATAGTAAGTTCAGTCTGTGAAATGAGATGTGACAATTAAGATAAATCACGGTAGTCACCCAGATATCAGCGAACTCAGGGTGGAGGGAGGGCAGGGATCCAAGATACAACGAATTTCTACACCTGCCAGCAGCTGGAGCCCGGGGCGGAGCGAACACAGACTCCGCCCCTGGGCGGGGCGTGGGTGGGGCCTGGACGCGGCAGTAGCGGAGCCGAGCTGTAGCCAGAGCCTCAGCCCTAAGTAGCCGCGGTGGGCACCAGACCCGACCCGCACCGACTCGCACCGCCGTGCTCCGCGAACCCGGCTGCGTCTTCTGCCTCGTGCCGCCAGGTCCGCCGTCCCGCAGCTTTGCCAGGAGCAAGCCGCTCGTAACGCACCCGGAGTCCCAGGTAAGGGGCGCGGCCCGGGCACCCCGCCTGGAGAGAATCTGGGACCCACCCCGGCTCGGGGCTCTGGCGACAGCGAGCGGGCGCTGAGGGGTGCGGGTAGCGGGAGGCGACACCGAGAATAAGGGGCTGGAAGAGGCCGCTGAGGAGGGGGCACCATGACCGGGAGGGAGGCGCATAGCTGAGGGGGTCTATTAAACCGCGAGGGCGGCGAGGGGTGCTCCGAGGGCAGGGGGCGGCGGGAGGTGGGAAAGCAAAAGTGGCCACTGGAGCGCAGTAGGGGCTCGCTGGGGAAAAACACGGGGCGTTGGGGGCGGGGAGATGTAAGGAGGGCCTGAGAGGGGCAGTGCGGGAAGGGGGTGCCAGGCAGCTGAGGGGCGTGAAGCGGGCGCTGAACGAGGGCACTGAGGACAGCGAGGCAAGGGGGCGGCGTGGAGGGCAGTACACGGGGTCCGCAGGGGTCGTGGTGAGCTGGAGAGCAGTGAGGTGATGAGGGAAAGGGGCGCCGGGCAGAGGGGGGTGTTGGTCGGGGAGAGGGGAAGAGGGTGAGGGAATGTGAATGGAGAGCTGGGAGCGAAAAGGATGCGGAGCCCGAGGCCAGCTTGGCGCGGGCACAGGGGATAACCATGAGTCGGGGCTGGGGGGTGGGGCTCGGAGGTGGGAAGCCTGCAAGACTGGGAAGGTGGGAGGCAAGGCTGGGTCTACCCAGACTGCAGAGGAAGGGGGCGGGGAGCTGGTGGAGGTAGAGGGCAGTGGCCTTGGATATGGGCAGTGGGCGCCTGAGTTCTGCTAGGGATGGGGGGCGGAGAGGCACGGGAATAGAGCAGGGGTCCGGCGGTTGGGGGTGGAGGAACTGTCTGGGAGCTTGGAGAGATTAGGGTGGTGGGTGTGCTGGGTTAGGTTGGGGAGGAAGCCAGGTATAGGTTGTGTGAGGGTGGAAAGACAATGGGGCCCGTATGGAGTCCATGGGCACCCAGGTGCTAAACGTGTCTTAGCTACTCAGAAGGCTGAGGAGGGGGCGCAGGCACTGAACTCTGATACACCACCACCTGGGATTACAGACAAGAAGAGAATTTTGGACAGAAATAGTCATCCACTGGCCGCCTCTGTTCATTAGTCTAAATGTATGAAGGATTTTAGGGAGGGCAGGGTGGCAGCCTCTGGAAGCTAATAAAGGTGTGGAGGGGAGTGGGAGAAAGACAGGGCCCTCCATCCCAACTTCCTGGAATTCAGATGGAAAGGGGTTGGGGACAGTAAAAGGAGTGTGTGTTTACAGGTGGATGCCCACCTGTTCTGTGCATAAAAATGGAGAAAGACCATGGAATACCATGAAAAGCCCTGGCTATGGTAGTGGGAAGTCCTGGCACTGTGTTAGCCAGAGAAGACATTCTGCCAGAAAGATGATGGGTAAGGGAAGGCTTTCTGGTCATGAAGGATTTAACCAGCAGTGGAGGACAGTTGTGTTCCTGTCAGAGGAAACACTATGGGAAAAGGCAAAACTCTAAAATGATCTCCAGCCCAATAAATAAATCTCCAGTTTCGTAAGGAATATGATGTGAAGAGAGATACCAATAACCTATACAGGATATTTTAAAAGATTTTCCCCCTGGGCGCCTGGGTGGGCTCAGTTGGTTGAGCGACTGCCTTTGGCTCAGGTCATGATCCTGGAGTCCCGGGATCAAGTCCCACATCGGGCTCCCTGCTCAGCAGGGAGTCTGCTTCTCCCTCTGACCCTCTTCCCTCTCGTGCTCTCTATCTCTCATTCTCTCTCTCTCAAATAAATAAATAAAATCTTAAAAAAAAAAGAGAGATTTTCCCCCTAAGCTCAGAACTCCTTACAGTTCCTCTCCATCTTCCCAGAGTACAGCACAGGGTGTGGTGCACAATAGATGCTCAGTGAATGTTGATTCAGTGAACAATTGACCTGTGCTGGTGCTCCTGCCTCCAATTCACTCATCCCCCCACCCCATTGTTGTAAGAAGCAAATATGGTAACATGGGTGAAAAGAGCTTCATAAACTATAAAGCAGTGTACAAAAGAGAGAGGCCACTAATATTATGCAGGTGTGCCTACACTCTGTGTAAGACAGAATGCGTTGAAAGCACTTAGTAGAGTTCCTGGCATTTAGTAGGTGTGCAATAAATGGTAGCTATTATGATACAGTTTCTGGGGCTCTAAGAGACGTGGGGAAATAGTGAGGAGGTGGGCTGGGCTAGGCTGGCTGTGCTGGGTTGGGGAATGTCTAAAGAAAGTTTGAATTAAAAATAGAGTATGGCTTTAGGGAGCAGTTTGCATATAATAGGGTGAGGTCCACATTTGCCCAACTCCCTTCCTATCCTCACTAAATAGATGTTCCCAATGAGAAGATGGAGTACATTTACTGAGCACCTGCTATATGTCGTATATTATCTAGATGTTTTACCAACATTGACTATAATTTTCCCAACAATGCTTGTTTTACAAATGAGGAAACTGTGTCTTAGTCATGTAAAATTTCTTGATCAAGGTCTCACAGCTAATAAATGACAGACCTGGAAACTGAATCTAGTTTGTTTGATTTGGAACCCCAAGCTATTTCTACTACCTAGGATGACTTGGTAGAAGGAAACATGAAGCAGACAGACAAAAAATTTTTAAGGGGTTTATAAGGCACTCTCCCATATATTGGTTTTTAATTCTTACAACAGTTTGCCAGGAAGTCTTTCGTTAACTCATTTTATAGATGAGAAAATTGATCTGCCTGAGGTTTCATGACTGCTGAGAGAGCCAGGGGCTCAACCTAGGTCTCTAGGACTCAATCTTGTGCTATTTGTATCAAGAGAAGTTCAGGGCGCCTGGGTGGTTCAGTTGGTTAAGTGTCTGCCTGTGGCCCAAGTGATGATTCTGGGGTCCTGGGATTGAGTCCAGCGTTGTGCTCCCTGCCTAGCCTGCTTCTCTCTCTGTTCCCCCCCTCCCGCTTCCCCACCACTGCCGACTTGTGCTCCCTCTTGCTCTCTCCCAAATAAATAAATAAAATCATAAAAAAAGAGAGAAGTTCATTCATTCACTTGTTTACTTCATGTAATGAGTTGATCTCTTACTAGATTTTAGGGCTCTCTCCTACTCTCTCCCCTCTTTCCTAGCTGGAATTAGCTTCTCCTTAGGTACTTATTTCTTCTGCCTATCAGACCGAAAGCCTTATTTGTTTTTCATACCAATGCTCTCAGGGGCCATTTTCTTCTTTCCCCCAGCTTGGGACCAGAGATGACTTCCCAGATGGTCCCTGGGCTTTCATCTTTATGGCTTGTCCCAGAGACAGTGAGCTACCCAGCTCTATCATTTATGTGACTGTCACAAAAGACAGGGAAGATCTGATCGATGCTTATCTTACAAATGCGTTCTGCACTCACCACTGTGCAGTGAACTGTCTGCTCATACCTGCCTTAGGTAGCTGCCTGCTGGGATGCTTTTTGCCTCTCTTCCAAATGTCTGTGTAGCCCCTGCCACCTTCTGAATATTCCCTTAGAGGCTTCCATCTGAACGTGCCTTTCAACGGAACCTCCACCTCTCCCTATTTGCATACCACCTACTGGCAAAGCTACGCTATGTGCACATAAACAGATGTTGACAGTACAGTATGGCAAGTTTTAGGAAAGAGCTGCACAGGGTGCTGGAGATGCTTCTTTACTCACCCTAAAAATGTTGAAGTTTTAAATTTCCCTAAGCCTAATCCAGTCTGGGAGTCATTAAATAATAGAAGGTCTAGTCATGATACTCCAGCTGACTTGCTATATGACCTTGGACAAATCACTTCTCTTTATGGAGCCTCAATTATTTTTTTTTTAACCTGTGAAATGAAGGGAAGTGGATCAGATTAGGAACTGAAACTTGTTTCTACTCTTGCCTCACCCCCTGTGGCAGACCTAGCTCATAAGGGCAGGCACTTTCCCCGCGGATTGTCCACGACGCCACGTGCGTTTTTCTCAACACAGTGTATGAAGCACATTCGTATGCGTTCTGTTACTTAAAATCCACAGCAGCTTTCGGAGGTAGGTAATATCATCACATCATAGATGAGAACATTGAGGTTCAGAGTTTAAATGACTTGCCCAAGTTCATACATTGAATTATGAGAAAGCTGGGACCAGGAACCAGGCTTTTTGTTATGGTGAAGCTACCACACTCCCAAATCCGTTCTTATTCCAAAAATCTAAGAGTGTAAACAGCTGCATCAGAAAAAAATGAAGACTAATAACGTGACATTTACATCAATAGTCTGGCACATGGCAAATGCTCAATAAATGTTTATTGAAAGGAGTAACATGCCCTAAAGATTTGCTACAGGTCCAGTGTTGACAGAGTGTAAGGATGGATAAAACTCAGATCCAGAAGAGGAGGCAGACAGCTAATTGTAAAACAAGCTCCAATAATGTAGTCCAGATTAGGGAGAAAGCAGTTGAACAAGATTTGACTACAGAAGTGAATTAGAGGGGCCAGTGAAATAATGTTTATTGTGTACCTCTCATGGGCCAAGAAACCATAGTAGATTAATTACATATGGCAACTGCTCATTCTATTTGTATCCCAGCTCCGTGAAGTAGGAGGTATTTTTCTCTATTCTAAAGTAAAAATGCTGTGACTTAGAGAGGTGATATGACTTGCCCAAAAATTCAGCTGAGGACTAGAACGGGGATTTTGAAATTTCCTATAATGAAAGAGACTAGGTTTAGTCTCAACTGTTGGCTTTGAGACTTGAGCAAATCCTTAATTTCTGGTCCTCAGTTTCTTTCTTGATTAAGTGGGAATAATAATATCTGCCCATCTAATTTTATCTCCCAGGTTTAGAGGATAAAATGAGATAGAGGATGTGAAATGAGGTAAGGATCCAATCTGTGTTTCAGTAAAGTTACTGAATATTTATTTATAATTGCTTTTATTTAACTTAGTTAAATAACTAAGTTATTTAACTTTAAATGACTGCTGGTTATTTAAGCAGCAGTTCCATTTCTAGGGATCTTCTTAAGGAAATAAATATGAAACTGAGCAAATATTTATGTAAAGACATAACCACTCTGATTTAATTTATAATAATTAAAAATAGAAAAATAAAGGTACAATATTAAAGACTTGGTCCTACGACACATCCATAGGATGGAATACAATGTAGTCAATTGAAATGATATTTATGAAGAGTTTTATTTTTTTTAAGATTTTATTTATTTATTAGACAGAGAGAGACACAGCGAGAGAGGGAACACAAGCAGGGGGAATGAGAGAGGGAGAAGCAGGCTTCCTGCTGAGCAGGGAGCCTGATGCGGGGCTCCATCCCAGGACCCTGGGATCATGACCTGAGCTGAAGGCAGACGCTTAATGACTGAGCCACCCAGGCTCCCCTGAAGAGTTTTAAAAGTCTCAGAAAAAATATTTATGGTATAATGTTAAGTGAAAAGAAGCAGGATACAAAACTAATGGAAAGTGTGATCTCAGCTATTAAAATATACATAGAAGATAATAGACATATAGATATAGATAAAAGGTATAAACAGACCTCTATGTTTGTATATGCAAAGACTAGACCTGAAGGATACATACATTGGTAACATATTTGTCTCTGGGGAGAGGAACAGAGGCTTGGAATCAGGGGTGAAAGCAGGACTAACTTTTCACTATAAACCTTTAGGTTACATATTACTTATTTTTTATGGAAAAAATTAAGAAAATAATGCCAGCTACAGATGGTAATAAGATAATGCTTGCAAACAGTAAAAGTTTGAATTATTTTCAATGTATGTATTACTTTTTAAATCAACAACTAATAAAATATAATTTAAAAGCAGATGGTACTTTGTTGCCTAAGAAAATAAGGGAGGGAATACATTTAAATGTTAACAATGGCAGTTTCTGAGTGGATGGGGTGTCTTGTGTTCTTTTCTAATTTTTTATAATGAATATATACTTTTTTTTTTTAAGATTTTTATTTATTTATTTGTTTAACAGAGAGAGAGCACAAGCAGGCAGAGCGGCAGACAGAGGGAGAGGGAGAAGCAGGCTCTCTGCCGAGCAGGGAGCCTGATGCGGGCCTGCATCCCAGGACCCTGGGATCATGACCTGAGCTGAAGGCAGCCGCTTAACCGACTGAGCCACCCAAGCGCCCTGAATATATACTTTCAAAGCAGAAATTCCCTCTTGTAAACAAAAATGACCGGCAGCAGAGTAGAGGATGGTATGAAGCTGTTGTGGTTGCTTCCCTTGTTTTAGGTAGAAGAAAAGTGTAATTTCTTTGAAAAGCTGAAAAGTTAGGTCTATGAGGCAGTTTAAGCAAGCAGTGGCATCCCCCCCTCCAATCTCATTTTCATCTTCAATGTATTTGCTCCACATGTCCAAGTGTCCGGGGCATTTTCCACACCCACTAGTGAGTGTTGTCATGGGGCAGATTGATACTGGAATGGGACTGAGGGTCTCAGATAAAGGCTTGAGAGCTGGGAGAAAAGAGAAAGAACAGAGGCCACTGAAGGCTACTGGTGGCATATTAAATGATGTGGGGAACAAAGGCAGAAGAAAAATTATTAAATTTCCTTACTACCTACAGCCCATTGACAAGTCCATGAAACAGGCAGAGTGACATTCCTCAAGGGGCTCAACTGCCTCTAAGTCAATGTTGACACTTTGCTAAGAGCAAAAGGCCCACTTAGCCCCACTCCTCCCCAATTCTCTCCCTCTCTCTCCCTCTCTCTCTCTCTCTCTCTCTCTCTCTCTCTCTCTCTCGCGCGCGCGCGCGCGCGCGCTTTTTTAATTATTTATTTATTTGATAGAGAGAGACACAGCGAGAGCGGGAACACAAGCAGGGGGAGTGGGAGAGGGAGAAGCAGGCTTCCTGCAAAGCAGGGAGCCCGATGCGGGGCTCCATCCCAGGACCTTGGGATCATGACCTGAGCTGAAGGCAGACGCTTAATGACTGAGCCACCCAGGCGCCCCTCCCAATCCTCTCTTGATGAGAGAGCAGAAGGGTGACAGAAGACAAAGCACAAGCTGACACCCTGCAACCTCCCCCTCCCCCCCCCCCCCCCCCCCCGACTCCTGGGTGGGACAGGTGATGTTCTTCCAGGAATCTCCCAACTATCAATGTTAATACCTTGCTAGAGGGGAAAACAACCTTAACTTGACAATGGCAAGGCCTCCATTATCTTGTAGGTCCTCTTTAGCATATTAAAATTCTTTTGAAACCTCCCTTTTCCTTACCTCCCCAACCCCATAGTATATAATCAGCCACCCCTCATAACCCCGGTGCAGCAACTCTTTTTGCCCACCTGTCCTGTTCCCGTGCTTTAATAAAATCACCTTTTTGCACCAAAGACGTCTCAAGAATTCCTTCTTGGGCGCCTGGGTGGCTCAGCTGTTGAGCGTCTGCCTTCGGCCCAGGTCATGATCCCAGGGTCCTGGGATCGAGCCCCGCATCAGGCTCCCTGCTCCACGGGAAGCCTGCTTCTCCCTCTCCCACTCCCCCTGCTTGTGTTCCCTCTCTCGCTGTGTCTCTCTCTGTCAAATAAATAAATAAAATCTTAAAAAAAAATTATTTCTCGGCCATCGGCTTCAAACCCTAACGTCTTTCCTACATCATTAAAGGGCTGTTAATAATCCTACATATTTGTCTGACCTTTCTGCAAGAGAGCTTTAAATTTTCGTCAGTTCCTTGTCCTTAGAGCTCACCTGAGAGGCATATAGAGCTAAATCCACCAGTCAAAATCTTTCCTTTGAGGAACAAAAACAGGAATTTCTTTTTCTTTTTTAATTAAAATTTTTTTAAATTTAAATTCAATTAATTAGCATATAATGTATTATCAGGTTCAGAGGTGGAGGTCAGTGATTAATCAGTTGCATATAATACCCAGTGCTCCTTACATCACATGCCCTCCTTAATGTCCTTCATTCAGTTACCCCATCCCCCCACCCCTCTCCCCTCCAGCAGCCCTCAGTTTGTTTCCTATGCTTAAGAGTCTGTGGTTTGTCTCCCTCTCTGATTTCATCTTGTTTTAATTTTTTCCTGTCTTCCCCTATGATCCTCTGTTTTGTTTCTTAAATTCCACATATCAGCGAGATCATATGATAATTATCTTCTCTGACTGGCTTATTT
The DNA here is from genome assembly GCF_009762305.2 of Zalophus californianus. NCBI lineage: Eukaryota > Metazoa > Chordata > Mammalia > Carnivora > Otariidae > Zalophus > Zalophus californianus. The sequence goes on along the minus strand of NC_045598.1, from coordinate 41,542,090 downwards.
TGCTTAGTATAACACCCTCTATTGCCATCCTCGTCGTTGCAAATGGCAAGACTTCATTTTTTGATGGCTGAGTAGTATTCCACTATGTATATATACCACATCTTTTTTATCCGTTCATGTCAATGGACATCTGGGCTCTTTCCATAGTTTGGCTATTGTGGACATTACTGCTATTATAAACATTGGGGTGCAGGTGCCCCTTTGGATCACTACATTTGTATCTTTGGGGTAAATACCCAGTAGTGCAATTGCTGGGTCGTAGAACAGCTTTATTTTCAACTTTTTGAGGAACCTCCATACTGTTTTCCAGAGTGACTGCACCAGCTTGCATTCCAACCAACAGTGTAAGAGGGTTCCCCTTTCTCTGCATCCTCGCCAACATCTGTCATTTCCTGACTTGTTTAATTGTAGCCATTCTGACTGCTGCGAGGTGGTATCTCATTGTGGTGAGTGATGTGGAGCATTTTTTCATGTGTCTGTTGGCCATTTGTATGTCTTCTTTGGAGAAATGTCTGTTCATATCTTCTGCCCATTTCTTGATTGGATTACTTATTCTTTGGGTGTTGAGTTTGATAAGTTCTTTATAGATTTTGGATACTAGCTCTTTATCTGATATGTCATTTGCAAATATCTGCTCCCATTCTGACTGTTGTCTTTTGATTTTGTTGACTATTTCCTTCTAAAACGGGAATTTCTAAAGACAGTGATACCCTGGACATTATCTCATGTGAGGGCTGTCCTCCCACCCTCTTCTGATCACTTACACACCTGTCCTAGAACCCAGTGTTGAGCATAAGGAGAGATTGCAGGTGGAGAAGTAGGGCACCTGCTACTCCAATAGGACTATGGGACCGAGTGCTGGATTATGGGGTTCAGATCCAAAGTGTTCTAGGAAAGGTGGCAGGTTTGAGAGAGCTGGGATCTCAGGGAAGGCGTGGCACATAAATAAATACTTGCTGAATGGATGAGTGAGCAAATAAATAAAGGATCGAGGCTTTAAGGGATTTGGAACAATAATGGCTAATGTTCACAGCTGTGTGGGATTTACCAGTTTATTAAGGTCTTACTTATTGTTATCTCATTTGAGTCCTGTAACAGCCCTGTAAGAAAAGCAGGGCAGAAATTGTCCTTTCCATTTTCCAGATGATAAGATTGAGTCCCAGAGGGATGAGGTAACTTTTATTAATCCAGCACACATTTACTGAGTGCTGATTATGTACTAGGATTTGTGCTAGAGGCTAGAGATGTACTTCAGAAATGAAGTACATTAGATCCAAGATACTTGGTCTGAAGGAGGAGCTGGAATAGTAAACAGCTGTGAAATGATACCAGTGCTGTTAGTGTGCTCTGGGGGCATAGAGGCAGGAGTGCATGTATACCTCTGCCATGCACAGGAAAGGTGAGACTTCATTTGGATCTATAAGCATGAAGAGGAGTTTATTAGAAGAGTGTTGTGAACAGAAAGAATGCATGTCTAAAGGGACAAAGCAAGAAATAACATGGCATATTTTTTTTTAATTTTTTTATTGTTATGTTAATCACCATATATTACATCATTAGTTTTTGGTTAACATGGCATATTTAAAGCGTAATTTGGTATAAAAGTGGCACAGATTGGTAGGGAGAAGGCCTAGGGGAAGATAAAGTTTAGAGAGTTTATTCTTTGGTTAGTTGGTTCTTTGTCAAGTTAAACAGTTTGCGCTTGATCTTTAGAGCCATAGGGAGCCATGAATGATTTTGAAACGGGAATGATAGCCCTGTGCTGAGCCTTTCCTGGAATATTCATGTGTTTACTGTTTTGGCTTTTTCTTTTCAAAACTTGGCTCAGGAGCTGCCTCCTATGGGAGACTCTCCTTGACCATCATGCCTTCAAATTGGGTTAGATGTCAGATGTTTCTTGTGGGCTTCCTGGGCCAAGGCTTCCCTCCGTCTTATGATTTATCTACTGACTTGTTACCCTGTGTTTACATGCTGTTTCACTCTAATCTGTGGCCACTCGGAGGTCATACACCATGTCTGATACATATTTGTAGTCCCTATACCCAGCACAGGGCTTGACCCAGAGCAACATGCTCAGTAAATATTTGCAGAAGGAATGAATGGGAGGAACCAGGTTCCACCCCAATCCTGAGACAACCTTTGAGAGAGCAGGTGCAGTACTGGGGTGATTCTGTGGTGTGTGTGTTTCTTCAGTCATGCTTGGGTGGAGAGTATGTTTGTGAATGGTGGAGTGACCATTAAAGATTGGTGACACTGGAGGTGTGTTCCTGAGTGACCACAGGTGTCTCCTACAGATGGCTTCCGTGACCGATAGTAAAGCTGGAGTCAAAGATGCTTCCGACCAGAATTTTGACTACATGTTCAAACTGCTCATCATTGGCAACAGCAGCGTTGGCAAAACTTCCTTCCTCTTCCGCTATGCTGACGACACCTTTACCCCAGCCTTCGTCAGCACTGTGGGCATTGACTTCAAGGTGAAGACAGTCTACCGCCATGAAAAACGAGTGAAGCTGCAGATCTGGGTGAGTCCTGGGCATCTTGGGGTGACTAGTCTGCTAGTATAAGGGCTGGGAGGTGGGCGCCAGTTTGGAACTTCTGGGTCTTATGACATCAAGCACCAGTGCTATTGAAGGTCTGGCCCCTGGACTGCCCCTTGCTGATTTTATAGAAGTTTCTCTCCTCTGGGGGCTCAGTTGATTCTGCTGCTTAACTAAGAGGCTTTATCCTGCCCATACACATGAGTGACCAAGAATCTGGGCTTTGGAGTTAGAAATCTGGATTCAACTTCTAGTTCTGCCACTTATTAATCATGGAATCTTGACTAAATTACTTAACCTCTCTAGGCTACCTTTTCCTCTTTGGGGATTATAATAGCATCTACATCGTAGGGCTGTTTGTTCTTAGCATAGTTCCTGAAACGTAGTAAATGCACAGTAAATGTTAGCTCCTGTGTTCATAATCTATCACTGCATAACAAATCACTTTGAAACTTGATGGCTTAAAACAACAATAGTTCATTATTACACAGTTTCTGTGGATCAAACATTTGGGAGTAGCTTGGTGTCTATCTTGTGGCCTCTTAGGAGGTTGCAGCCAGATACTGGCTCAGGTTGCAGTCATCTGAAGGCTTGAGTAGGGCTGGAGGATCCCTTCCCTTCGAAAGCTGCTTACTCATGTATATCAGGTATTGGCTGTTAGCAGGAGGCCTTAGTTCTTTCCCATGTGGTTCTGTCCTTGGAGTTGCTTAAGTATCTTCATGGCGTCCCCCAGGAGGAGAGAGCCAAGAAACCAGAGAGAATGTGGCAATGTCTCTTATTACTTAGGCTTAGAGTAGTCTGTTGGTCACTGATTCAGTGTAGGAGGAAAGTAAACAAGGGTATGAATCCTGGGAGGTAAGGATCATTGGGGACCATCTTAGAAGTTGGAAACCACAGCTATTATTATTGGTATTTACTACCAATTTATTACTACAGTGGTACTAATAATATATATATATATCTACATATATCATATATATATATGAGATGATATAGCAAAATGTAGATCATATACTTTTCAATAATGAATTAGTACCAGGATTGGAAATTTTGAAAATTAGTGATTTAAAGTATTCAATGCATGTGTTATTTATTATCTCTCCATTCAGCTTGTTAAATGTACATCAATACATTAGGCATATATCTTATTGGCTGTATACAATACTTTTCTTTTTATAAATTATCTCCATATATTATCTTACAGTTAACCCCCTGGGCAGATATTATTTTAATTCACTCCTATTTTACAGAAGAAAAAAACTGAGACTCAGTAATTAACTTGCCTTAGGTCGAACACACAGTTGCAAAGTGGAATTCCAACTCAGACCTTCTGATTCCAAGTTACATGCTCTTTTCTCTACACTGTGCATGTGAAGTCTTGCAGAGCCCATACTTCCATTTATGATAGTTAAGTATAAATTTATATAGAGATAAAAGTTTATTTTGTTCATTTAGTCTCTCTTAAAACTATTGAGGAATTATGAGTTATTAGAAATGTAAGAAGCTAAACAGACTACTAAGTTCATTGGTTCTAGAAGTGTGGTTTTAGTCCCAGCATTACCTGGGAATTTGTTAGAAATGCAGTTCTAGAAATGCAAATTCTCACGCCCCTCCTGAGACCCACTAAATAAGAAATTCTGAGCTATGGCCCAACAATGTGTGTGTTATAACAAGCCTTCCAGGTGACTTTGAGGCAGGCTAAAATTGAAGAACCACTTTGGTTTAACTACCATTTGGTTTGCCCATCTCATGGTGAGAATCAGTAAGCATTTATTAAGTACCTATTATGTGCCAAGTGCTTCCCCTTGTGTGGTCTTACATCCTCTTCATAGCCAGTGCACAGAGAGATGAGAGCACAGGATATTGGGGCCTGGTGAGTAATACAGGGTAACTGGAGCAAGGCTGTGGAGAGCTGGGAGGGGTGCTGAGAGAGAAATTTGCTGGAGAGGCTATCAGGCAGCAGCTTGAGGGTCAGGGACAACTTGCACAGCAAACAGAAGTTTCTTGTCATGGGCCAGGGTTTACCTACCTGATAATTGTTCAGAGAGCTGAAGAAGCTATTAGAATTTATTTTTATCTATGAACATAAAATGCATGTTTACTAATATTTCTTATGTGGATTGACATTCCACATCACATGGTCACATATCTTGAATTCAAAAAGTCTTCCAGTAGGGGAAGACATTCTGATCTTCTAAGGGATTGGCAGGGGTGGTTCCCTCACTCCTTCATTTATGTTCAGCTGTTGTGAGCTTTTGCAGTGGATTTATTGATTATACCACCCTTATTTAACTAAATAAACCTTCACGATGGATATGTGGTTTTAAAAGTGTCCTGCAAATAGGGCGCCTGGGTGGCTCAGTTGGTTAAGCAACTGCCTTCGGCTCGGGTCATGATCCTGGAGTCCAGGATGGGGAGTCTGCTTCTCCCTCTGACTCTCCCCCCTCTCATGTGCTCTCTCTCTCTCATTCTTGCTCTCTCTCAAATAAATAAATAAATAAATAAAAATTAAAAAAAAAAAAGTGTCCTGCAAAGAAACCTCTGCCTGAAGACTATACTCAGTATAGTGAGCCCAATGAGCACGGAAAATGGCTGAACTGATGTTTCTCTGACTCCCAGCACAAGTTCATTGTCAGGGATGTTTTGAGGTAAAATCGATGATGATCTAATTAGATCTGACATAGTCAATCACATTGCTTTTGCTAAAAAAAAAAATTGGCAAAGAGATTTTGTGCATGTGTGCTTTCCTATAGCAAAAAAAAGTCTGTACTGTTCATAAATGCATTAAAATGTAAACATTGAAATATTAGTTATATCATTTTTATGTATTTTAACATCTTTTGTGTACAGAAGTAGGTATATATGTACATATGATCTAAGTAAATATACAAATATTGTGGTTATGTGCTCACATGGCCTTACCTACAGGGGCTTAAATTTGGAGACCGTTGCCAGACAGTGGGGAGCTATAGAAGGGTTTTATCAAGGTCAGATTTGCATTTTAGAAAAATCCCTTGCTTCGGTTTGGAGGATAGATGGAAGCAAGGCAAGGAAGCCAGTGGTTTGGGTAAGTTACAAAGGGCCTGAATTAAGTCTGCTTCGGCTGTGGTAACAAATACCACAGACTCAGTAGCTTAAACAACAGAAATTTATTTTCTCACAGTTCGAGAAACTGGAAGTCCAAGATCAGAGTGCCAGCTAGGTTGATGTCTGGGAAGAGGTCTCCCCAAGGGTTGCAGGTGGCCACCTTCTAGCTGTGTGCTCACATGGCCCTTCCTTGGTGCTTATATATGGAGAGTGAGTGGGCTCTCTGGTGTCTTTTCTTATAAGGACACTAATCCTATCAGATCAGGACCCCACTCTTACAGCCTCAATTAACCTTAATCTCTAACTTAGAATCCCCATCTCCAAATATAGCCACATTGGGGTTAGGGCTTCAATGTATGAATTTGGGGAGAATACAGCATTTGGAACATAATAGTAAGACAGTGACAAAATGACCTAAGGGATGGAAATGAGGGTTTGCAGATTTGTCGATGGGGGGCTACATGTGATAACATAGTATTGTGCCTGGCATGTATTAGGAACACAATAAATGTTAGGTTCCTTTTTTTCTGTGCTCTAATCCATACGCAAAGGCTGACTGGGTCCCTTCCCAGGTTTTCCACCTGTGGTTCCAGGAGTGCTGGAACAGGACAGGCGCTGTCTGAAGTGTTCAATTAAATTTCTCCAGCCAGTTTGATCTCTTGGGATTTCAGAAAGCCATTGTCAGGGTGGAAGGTGGAGAGAGGGAACAAGAGGAGGTTCTGAGCATTGCTGAGCAGGACCATTCACGAAAGGAGTTTCTCTCATCTCTGAAGGGTGTTGATGATGAAGGTATTGGTAGTGCTTTGTTCCCTGGGGTCCTTGGCTACATAGGTCCCTGAGAGCCCCCTGTTTCATGAGAGGTTAATTATTGTGGATCAGAGAAGAGAATCTTACTGGGGAGGTGGGGGTAGGGGAGAAATCTCATTAATAGAGAGTGAGAGCATGCACAGGTGTGAAGGGAGAGAGACTTGGTAACTCCACAGCAACAGACCTGACTAGAGGCCATTTACTGCTGGGTGCTGGTTGCCAAGCAACCGCTGGAGGCCTGTGGGAAGAGATGAGTGGGAGAGGGCCTTCCACTACTTCTGTTTGGGGCCCACTTCAGGGACTCTTAGGTCTGGTGCTGGTCAAGGGAAGAATCGGGGTGTCTGCAGAAGGACTGAGCTGACCTAGGACTCGAGTCCTGGGTTTCAGTCCTGGCTCTGCCCTCTAGTCATGTGATCTGGAGTGATCCTTCTCCTCCACGGGCCTGTTTCCCTAACTATCAAAGGGAGAAAATAATCCTTGGCTCTTCTTGCCTCATGAGTTGTTATGAAGATCAAGTGAGGAAATGCAAAGGAGTGCCTAAAGAGAACTCTGAAGCCTTGAAGAGATCAGGGGATTATGGATGTTGTCAGCCATGTGAATTCTTCTTGTATGTGATTTTTCAGTCATTCTTTGTATCTTTCCCACCTTCCCTCTGACCCAGGGAGGTAGTTATCTCCATAAAGAATGGGTGTTTGAGGTCGGAGATGTGAAGTACCTTATGTGGAGCCAAACCGTAAACTTCATTCTTTAATTCATTAAGTAGACATTGTGACAGGCATTGTACTAGCTGTGGGGAAATAGCCTTCCTGCTCGCATGGAGTTTGCCCTCTAGGAGGGGAGATAGACACTAAGTACATGAGTAAAAAATACCTAATTTGGGGACACCTGCGTGGCTCAGTCAGTTAAACTTTGGACTGTTGGTTTTGGCTCAGGTCATGATCTTGGGATCATGAGATCGAGCCCCACATCAGGCTCCATTCTCAGCAAGAGTCTGCTTGGGATTCTTTCCCTTTCCCTCCCCCTCTGCCCCTACCCCTGCATGTGTGTGTGCCCTCTCTCTCTCTTTCTCTTAAATAAATAAATAAATAAATAAATAAATAAATAAATAAATAAAATCTTAAAAAAACAAAAAACAAAACTAATTTTATCAGTGGTAAGGGCCCTGAAGGAAAAGAATAGACTTGTTTAAAACCCAGTCCACTGGGACTCAGAACTCTGAAATCACTGAAATATGGCTTAAATCTCATCCCTAGGCTTGCAACTGGAGTTCAGGGTCAAATTCTGTTCACAATTTTTTTTCTTTTTTAAGGCTTCCTGCTGAGCAGGGAGCCCGATGCGGGGCTCCATCCCAGGACCCGGGGATCATGACCTGAGCCAAAGGCAGATGCTTAACCGACTGAGCCACCCAGGCGCCCCTCTCTTCACAATTTAAAAGGCTAGCTTTGCTGATGATTTTCACCACACCAGTTCACCTGAGGCCTATCTCCGTCAGGGGACATGATACCAGGGGTCTCTGTCATGGAAAGATAGTATCTCCTCCTGCCTACTCCCACCAGTGAGGCTTTTTTGATGACCTGCATGTCAAGAAGACTTTAAAGATAAGAGTGCTTCATGTGTCTGGGGTTATTTGTATATAGATTGGGAAAAGACCGGCTGGCCTGCCCAACATTCTTCTTTGCTTGTTTAAGAACTCTGTTTTGTGAAGGATTTACAGGCCGCTGCCCTTTCTCCTGGGCCTATCCTTGTATTACTGTTTTCCATCGTCTTTCTTTCTCTACAACTCATTCCTCTGAAGCCCTCAGTTACTATAGCACTTGTGTGTACTGCCATTATTCTATTTGTTTTGTTGTGTTGGTGATGATATTGGAAGGATAAAGTGTGTAAAGCACTAACAGAATGCCTGGCATGGAGTAAACGCTCAACAAATAGTGGTTTTTATTAAGGTTCCAGGGTGATCAAGAAATGATACTCCTTGGGCACCCATGTGGCTCAGTTGGTTAAGCGACTGCCTTCGGCTCAGGTCATGATCCTGGAGTCCCTGGATCGAGTCCCGCATTGGGCTCCCTGCTCAGCGGGGAGTCTGCTTCTCCCTCTGACCCTAACCCCTCTCATGTGCTCTGTCTCATTCTCTCTCTCTCAAATAAATAAATAAAATCTAAAAAAAAAGAAAGAAAGAAATGATACTCCTTTTCTTCCCTCCTCAAGTTTGGAACCAAGTGAGAGAGTCAGAGAGATGGGGAGTAATGTGACAGCCTTATTACTGATAAAAGCTAGGTTGGAGCTCCTGGTCCAAGTCTTCAGGGAAGTGGAACTTGCTAATACTTCACTCTGGAGTCAGGTAGACGTAGAAACCAATCACAGGTCAACACGGGCCAGCTGCAATTAGCTCATGCAGTATGCATCCAAGGTCAAAGTACATGTGGCCCAGACTTACTAATGCTTCAGGCCTAAAGCATCCCACCCAGGTCTGCGTTAGATGCCTTTATCTCCGTGTTCAGTCTTCCTCATGGAGGAAGGGAGGGTTCCTCCTCCAACAGCTCTTTTTAACATAGAAGTAAGCATTCACTCCAAAGGGAAGTTGGACAGAGTAATGAAAGCTGGGAGGGGCACCTGGGTGGCTTAGTCAGTTAAGCATCTGCCTTCAGCTCGGGTCATGATCCCAGGGTCCTGGAATCGAGCCCTCCATTGGGCTCCTTGTCTGCGGGGAGCCCGCTTCTCCCTTTCCTCCCTGCTTGGACTCTCCTTCTCTCTCTCTCAAATAAGTAAATAAAATCTTTAAAAAAAAATAATGAAAGCTGGGAAAAATAGGAGGAGTCTTAAGAGATTTCCTGGGAATCCTGAATTCTACAGTAATAAAGGGTGACTTCCTATGTCACCAGGAGCTGAGAACAATAAGACCAGATGAGATAACGCTGTCGGGGGCGCCTGGGTGGCACAGTCGTTAAGCGTCTGCCTTCGGCTCAGGTCGTGATCCCAGGGTCCTGGGATCGAGTCCCACATCGCGCCCCCTGCTCGGCGGGAAGCCTGCTTCTCCCTCTCTCACTCCCCCTGCTTGTGTTCCTGCTCTCGCTATCTCTCTCTGTCAAATGAGTGAATAAAATATTAAAAAAAAAAAAAAAAAGTTGGGAAGTCAGCTAGGTTCACTTACTATCCAACTACCTTATTCCCACAAAGCCACCCTGATGAAATTTGGGTTACCACATGGCTTTTGAGTCACTTATAAATAAGAAAAGTAGTGAATATTACATTGGGGAATGTCAAAGACTTATATCTTGGAACCAGTAATATAAGAATGCAATAAATATGGAGCGCCTGGTGGCTCAGTCAGTTAAGTGTCTGACTCTTGATTTTGGCTCAGGTCATGATCTCAGTGTGGTAAAATCAAGCCCTGCATAAGGCTCCATGCTGGGCGCAGAGCCTGCTTAGGATTCTCTCTCTTCTCTTCCTATCCCTGTGCCCCTCCCTGTCCTACTCTCTCTCTTTCTCTAAAAAAAAAAAAAAAAAAAAAGAGGGCAATAAATGTAATGGAGCTTAGGAATGTGGGGAAATATAATCATACTAGAAACCTACATTAAGAAGGATTGTGGCCCTTAGGCAGTTTTTTAACAAATATTTGCTACGGCTAACACTGGGGATCGAGAAATTAATACAAAGAGTAACAGATTCTCTGCTCTCCAGAACTAGTGACACTGGATTTACCTCTGAGCTCCAAAAGTGAAATAAAATGAGTAGCATAGTTCTCTTGTTCTTGGTAAGGGAAGCAAACTAGGACATCCTGAGAGGGAGACTTTTCCCAAGAATTTAAGTGTATGTAATAAAGAGTTATTTTTTTTTAAAGATTTTATTTATTTATTTGAGAGAGAGAATGAGAGATAGAGAGCACGAGAGGGAAGAGGGTCAGAGGGTCAGAGGGAGAAGCAGACTCCCCGCTGAGCAGGGAGCCCGACGCGGGACTCGATCCCGGGACCCCAGGATCATGACCTGAGCCGAAGGCAGTCGCCTAACCAACTGAGCCACCCAGGCGCCCTAATAAAGAGTTATTATATGAGGTTGGGTGGCTGTCTCATGGATGTCTGTATGAGTTTCCTCCTGCTGCTCTAACAAATCACCACAAACCCAGTGGTTTAAAACAACACAAATTTATTATCTTAAGTTCTGGAGGTCAGAAGTTCAAAATTGGTGTCCCTTGGTTAAAAATTGAAGTGTTGGGGCACCTGGGTGGCTCAGTCATTAAGCATCTGCCTTTGGCTTGGGTCATGATCCCAGGGTCCTGGGATCAAGCCCTGCATTGGGCTCCCTGCTCTGCTGGAGGCCTGCTTTTCCCTCTCCCACTCCCCCTGCTTGTGTTCCCTCTCTTGCTGTGTCTCTCTCTGTCAAATAAATAAATAAAATCTTTAAAAAAAAAACTGAAGTGTTGGCAGGTGTGTGTTCCTCTTGGTGGCCCTGGGGAGAATCCATTAACTTGCCTTTTTTGGCTTCTAGAGGTCACTTGCATTCCTTTGCTTGTGGCCCCTTCCTCCGTCTTCAAAGCCAGAGATGCAACATATAGATATATATTTTTTAAAGATTTTATTTATTCACTTGACAGAGAGAGACACAGCGAGAGAGGGAACACAAGCAGGGGGAGTGGGAGAGGGAGAGGCAGACTCCCCGCCGAGCAAGGAGCCTGATGCGGGGCTCGATCCCAGGACCCTGGGATCATGACCTGAGCTGAAGGCAGACACTTAACCGACTGAGCCACCCAGGTGCCCCGAGTTGAAACATCTTTTGATCTCTTGCTCTCTCGCTCTCTCTCTGACCTTCCTGCTTTTCTCTTATAAGGACCCTTATGATTATCTTGGGATCACCTGAATAATCAGGATAGTCTCCCATCTCCAAACCTTAATTTAATCCTATTTGTGAAGTCCCTATTGCCATGCCAGGTAACATATTCATAGGTTCTGGGGATTAAGATGTGAGTATCATTTGGGATGCTATTGTTCTGACTTCCACAGCATCTGTTGATAACATGGAAAAGATCTGTTGTACGCATGAAACTGAAATTACATGGTACGTTAACTAACTGGAATTTATCTATCTGTTTATTTTTGAGAGAGAGAGAGAGAGAGCTTGTGCGTGCACAAGAGACAGGGAGGGGCAGAGGGAGAGAAAATCATAAGCAGGTTCCACGCCCAATGCAGAGCCAGACATGGGGCTTGATCTCACAACCCTGAGATCATGACCTGAGCTGAAATCAAAAGTTGGATGCCCAACCAACTGAGCCACCCAGGCACCCCATTAACCAACTGGAATTTAAATAAAAATGAAAAAAGAAACAACAACAACAAAACAAACAAGAGGGACACCTGGGTGGCTCAGTCGGTTAAGCGTCTGCCTTCAGATCAGATCATGATCCCAGGGTCCTGGGATCGAGCCCCGCATCGGGCTCCCTGCTCAGCAGGAAGCCTGCTTCTCCCTCTCTCACTCCCCCTGCTTATCTTCCCTCTCTCGCTGTGTCTCTCTCTGTCAAATAAACAAATAAAATCTTTAAAAATATATATATATAATAAAATCTTAAAAAAAACAAAAACTAACTAACTGGAAGTGATAGAAGCAAAAAAAATAATAACAATAACACGGAAAAGATCTAATATAAATGCTCCTTATCCTTCAAGGCTCTAACTCCCTCTCCTCCAATGATAGTTCCCTCCGCTGACTGCCTGAAACAGGTACTGTCTGCATCTTAGGCTCACACTGCCCACCGAGAGTGCCTGTCACCTTGTTAGATGCCAACAAGCCTGTGAGGTCAGAGCTCATCACATCTCAGTCTCCCATTTTAGACATGAGGAGGCTGAGGTCCAGAGAGAGATGCAGACTTTACTAAGGGCCCACAGTGAGGTTTCTTAACATGTTTCAGTGCTCTTCCTACCACTTCAGGAAGGTGAAATCTGGCCACCTGAACATAGACTGGGGACCCATGGAGAGACTGGTGGACAGCATAGAGGAGGCTGCAGGCTGAACAGGGATGCTGGGGCTCTGACGGGTCCCTGTGGCTCCAGGACTATGAAGACAGTTCCTGAGTGCAGCATCTCGTACATAGCTCTTATGATAATCAGAATTGATTTTTCTAGGCAGCAAGTTTCCTGGTGTGGCTGCAGAGACATGTTGACACTTTCATCTCCTGTAGGAACCAGCTGCTGGAGAGGTTTAATCTGATTTTTAAAATCACCACAAAGACTATGGGAAGTCAAATCAGAATCACAGGCATAGTCTGCTTTTGCAGTTTGCAAATGAATTAACCAAAGGCATTATTGGCTATTCAAAGGGCCTCCGTTCTTTGGGGCCACCATCCCCTTAACCTCTACCTAAATTGGTGTGGGAGAAAAATAAATACCTACAAGCCATTTGTGTACTCATTCATTCAATAAACCTGTACCTATTATGTTCCAGGCACTGTCATAAGAGGACAAATAAAGAGCCACAATACAATACGAATGATATAATAAAGGGATAAAGAAAGTGCTGTAGGAAAGGGAAAGGAGCCGTTACCTCTGCCTGGGGAAGTTATTTTCAGCTTCACAAAGGAGGGGACACTTGAGCTGGGTCTTGGCAAATGAGTCAGTTTTTCAGGTTAATGCTGGAGAAGATCTTTACAAGCAAAAGACATTTGCAAAAGCATGATTGCTTTTAAGGACCCATTATATGCCTGGCTGTGGTATGTTCTGCAGGGACTGGTGAGACAACATCCCTACCTCTAAGGGGCACTCAGTGCAATAAGACAGATATAACATGGATACAAATATCAATGATGCTACACACATGAATGATGCCTTGAGAGGTACAGAACGTTTTAAGGGAGTTCAGAGAGGGAGTGCTCCCTCTCAGCTTGAGAGCCTCAGGGAGGGTTTCATGGAGGAGGTGGCCTTATTTTAATGAGAGTCAGGTTTAGCAGATACAACATCCTCAGAGGCAGGGCTCTCTGTCTCATTCATCTAGTTCTGTGGTCCAGGCTGACCTCAGTTTTTAATATTTTATTTATTTATTTGACAGAGAAAGACCCAGCGAGAGAGGGAGCACAAGCAAGGGGAGTGGAAGAGGGAGAAGCAGGCCTCCCGCTGAGCAGGGAGCCCGATGAGGGGCTCAATCCCAGGACCCTGGGATCATGACCTGAGCCGAAGGCAGACGCTTAACGACTGAGCCACCTAGGCGCCCCAAGGCTGACCTCAGTTTTTGACTCAGTGACAGTGTTCTGACATTGCCTGGAATGATTTGCACGTTCAGAAAGCAGTGCAGCATGTTCTTAGGAGCAGAGGCTTTGGGGGTGAGCCAGTCCCATGCTCCAAACCCATGTCTGCCATCGTTACCTTGTATAAGTCCTGTTACCTCCCTGTGCTTCGCTTTCTTCTTTCTGAAATAAGGATAATTTTAGTAACGCCTACGTGGTGTTGAGAGAATGAAATGAGATAATGCTTCACATAGTCCCTGGCACATAGTAAATGATCATTAGTTGGTAGTTTTTGTTACTATTAACTCTGGTACTCTCAGGGATTGATTTGTGGCACCAGAAGTCTGATCTCAGCTGCATCTCTTTTAGGAATTGATGAACATCCACCTGAATTCTTTCTCTGAGTCCTGAGCTGAGTCTGCGATGGTTGGTGGCTGACCACTTTGGCAGAACTGTGCCCTAATTAATGGCTTACGCAGTTTAGCCGGGGAGATAAAACAGTTTAGAAAACCGTAAAAAACTAAAGTGTGTGGTGCAGAGTGAATGCAATGGAAATTTAAAGGAAAGAGTTCAGTATTGGAAAGAGTGGGTAAAAAAGGCTTCTGGGAGGAAGGCCGTGGGCAGGGTGGGCACTACAGGACAGGAAAGAGGGAGCAGTGTCATGGAGACATCCCAGGCAAGGGGGTTGACATTAAGGGAGGGCATGAGTTGTAGTGTGCTTTGGGCAGTGTTTTTCCTGTGAGGTGATTGGACTCCTCCAGTACCTACCAGTCACAGCTCCTGCCTCTGCTTCATACACCATGTGGTGTAGCCCTTCCCTCCACAAGAAATAGAAGGAATGGCAAATGCAGAAGCCCTGAGGCACTGAAGCAGGGGTATGCCCGGCACATTCCTGGAATAGTAAGTTAGTGCGGCTGGAGCAGGGAGGATAGTGGTTGGAGATGAGGCTAGAGAGTCGGTGGGAGGGCCAGATTGTGTAGGCCCTTAGAGGCCTTTGTAAAAACTTGGGTGTTTAAAAAAAAAAAATTCTTTTTATTTGAGTATAGCTGACACAGAATGTTACCTTAGTTTCAGGTGTACAACATAGTGATTCAACTTCCCTATACATTATGCTCTGCTCACCACAAGTGCAACTACCATCTGTCACCATAGAATGCTGTCATAAGGTCACCAACCATATTCCCTATGCTGCGTCCTTTGTTCTCGTGACTTATTTATTCCATAACTGGACTTTGGGGTTTTTAAAAACAGCTTTATTGTTGTATAATTGATAACACACAAAAAAGGCACATATTTAATGTATACCATTTGATGAATTTGGACTTATGCAAACATGTGTGAAACCATCACCACAATCAAGATAATAGACATATTCATCACATTTAAAAGTTTTCTTGTGTCCCCTTCCCCATATCTTTTTTTTGGTGGTAAGAACACTTAACATGGAGATTTACCCTTTTAATAAAATTAAGTGCACAGTACAGTATTATTAATTATAGGCACTATGTTGTACAGCAAATCTCTAGAACTTATTCATTTTGTATAACTGAAACTTTATACCAATGAAACAACTCCTCATTTCCCCCTTCCCCAGCTCCTGGAAAGCACTGTTCTATTCTGTGCTTCTTTGAGTTTTACTACTTTAGTTATGTCATATAAGCAGAATCATGCAATATTTGCCTTTCTGTGATTGGCTTATTTCACTTGGCATAATGTCTTCCAGGTTCATTCATATGTCGCAAATGGCAGAATTTCCTTTTTTCAAAGGCTGAGTAATACTCCATCGTATGTGTATACAACATTTTCTTTATCCATTCATCTAGCAATGGACATTTGGGTTGTTTCCATATCTTGGTTTTTGTGAATAATGCTGCACTGAACATGGGATTGCAGATACCTCTTTTGAGATTCTGATTTCAGTTCTTTTGGGTACATACCCAGAAGTGGGATTGCTAGATCATATGGCAAAGGACTTGACAAGACATTTCTCCAAAGAAGACATGCGATTGGCCAACAGGTATATGAAAAAGGCTCAGTGTTACTAATCATCAAGGAAATGCAAATCAAAACCATAAGGTACTACCTCACATATATTAGGATGATTATTATAAAAAAAAAATAACAAGTGTTAGCGAGGATGTAGAGAAATTGGAACCATTGTTCTACTTGTACACTTTTCTAACCTTGTGCACTATTGATGGGAATGTAGGTGCAGCCACTGTGGAAAACCGTCTGGGGGAAAAAAAAGTAAGGAAAGGCTTTAGGTTTTACTCAGAATGAGTTGGGAGGGTTTTGAGCAGAGGAATTACATGAACTAACATTTTTAAAATCAACTTTATTTTTGGATAATTTTAGCTTTATAGAAAATTTGCAAGGAGAGTACAGCAAGTTCTCATATATCCGTCACCCAGTTTCCCTAATATTAACATCTTACATAACCATGGTGCATTTGTCAAAACTAAGAAATTAAAATTAGTACAATATTATTAACTAAACTATAGACTTTATCTAGATTTCACTAGTTTTCAGATAATGTCCTTTTACTGTTCCAGGGTCCAATTCATGTTATATTTAATAACATATTGTAAAAGTTGAGATATAATTCATATCTCATAAAATTCACCCTTTTAAAGTATACAGTTCAGTGATTTTTAGTATTCCCAAAATTGTGCAACCATCACTATTAACTCCAGAATACTTTAATGACCTAGACTTCAATATTTAATAGGATTGCTCTGAGGAAGGATTGTAGTCATAATAATATTCATGACTATTTCAAGGATAAATTAGAAACAGACAAAGGGCAGAAGCAGGGAGGATCATTTAGGATTTGTAATAATCCAGGCCAGGAATGATGTGGCTGGAATTAGAGTGGTAATTGTGGTGGTCGTGAAAGTGGTCAGATTCTGTGTATATGTTGAAAATATTGCTGACAGGGGCGCCTGGTTGGCTCAGTCAATGGGCGTCTGCCTTCGGCTCAGGTCGTGATCCCGGGGTCCTGGGATCGAGCCCCGCATCGGGCTCCCTGCTCGGCGGGAGGCCTGCTTCTCCCTCTCCCGCTCCTCTGCTTGTGTTCCCTCTCTCGCTGTGTCTCTCTCTGTCAAATAAATAAATAAAATCTTTAAAAGAAGAAAAAAAGAAAATATTGCTGACAGGATTTGCTGATGAATTGAATGTGGGAACAGAAGGAAGAGGAGGAGTCAGGGATGGTGCTGAGGGTTTGGGCTGAGTGACCAGAAGGTCGAAGATGCCTCTGACTAAGAAGGGAAGACTGTAGGGAGGGCAGGATTCAGGGAGACAACTGGGGCTGAGTTTTGGTTATGTGAAGTTTGAGATGCCTGTTGGAAAACTCGAGTGGAGATACAGAATAGGCTGTTGGATGAATGAGTCTGCAGTTCAGAGCAGAGGGCCTGGCTGGAGATCTAAATTAGCAAGTCATCAGCATAGAGGTGGTGTTTAAAACCATGAAGCCAAATAAAATCAACAGAGAGAAAGAATATAGAAAGATGAAAAGTTCTGAGGACTGAGCCCAGAGACAGTCCAACACTAAGATGTTTGGAAGATGAGTAAGAAGCAGCAAAGGAGACTGAAGAAGAGCAACTGAAAAGGGAAAGTATAGTGTCTTTGCAGCCAAAGTAGAGATAGAGTTTTTTGGAGGAAGGAGAGACCAACTGTGTCAAATGCCACTGCTAGTCATGAATGTGAGGCCTGGGAATTGACTTCGGGATTTAGCAACGTGGAGTTCAGTGGTCACCCTGATATGAGCTGTTTGCTGGAGTAGTGGGGATGAAAGCCTAATCAGAGTGGGAGAAGAGAAAACGGACATACCAAGTATGCATGGCACTTTTTTTTGCTCTTAGGAAAAGGAGTCAAATGGGTGGTAGCTGAAGGTGAAGGGAGCTGTGAGTCAGGGAAGGTTTTTGTTTTTTGTTTTTTTAAGATGGTAGAAGTACTAGTATGTTTGTGTGCTGGTGGAACAATCCAATAGAGATCAACCAACTAAGCAACCAACAAAGAAACAAAAACACAAAACTGATGCTGCAGGAGAGGGGAGAATTGCTGGGATAATATCTTTGAATTGATGAGAGAATGTGGCATCACAAGCAAAGGGTGAGCCCTTGCTAGGAGCACGGACTGTGCATCCACATCAACACGGGAGAGAGCAGAGATTATGGGCACAGGTAGGCTAGGGGCTACATGTGCTGGTGGGAGTTCTCCTGATATAATTTTCCGATGAAGTAGAAAGCAAGGTCAGCAGCTGAGAGTGAGAATGGGGGGCAGGAAGTGTGGAGATTTGAGGAGAGAGGAGAATATCATCTAGGAAGGCAGAAGAATGAATAGACTAGGGAAATGTAATTTGATTGCTCATTAACATTAAGGCTCCACTTGAAATTAATTCATGAATTCATGAATTTGAAGCATGGTTATGTGTTTCTCTCCAACCATGTTTTGCTCCGTGGATACAGTCATAGAATAGGCAGAGAGTTGGATTTAATGAAAGTGTTGTTTTGCCAAGAATGGACAAAGCAATAGAAGGCCAGGGGAGTCAAGAGTGTGTGCGGGGAAGTCATGGTATAATTGGCCATAGGATTCAAGCTGGGCAGAGAGGGAGGTGATGACGTAAGGGGGGGTAGAGGACAGTGTAAAGATCACAGGGGTTGATGACCATTGAAGGAATGAGCTAGAAAGATCATAGAGATCTGTAAATGGGAGTCTGGAAATGACTATTGGCAATGACAAGGTGCGGGGTATGATGATGGGGGTGAGTGGCTGAGCTGGAGGGGTTAGACATGAACATCACTGGAGGAAAGAAGCTCAAGGAAATAAGAGTCCAAGATGTTGGAAGGTTCATCTTTGTGGACATTGAAATCACCAAGAATTATGGAGAGCAGAACAAATGAACCAGGAGTTGTTGACTGGTCAGTAGACAGATAAGTGGGTGGCATAGTGTCATGATGCGAGATTCAAAGCTGGAGGTGTTGTGATTTTTGAAGGAGGGAAAGAGAATGATCTGGAAGCAGGGGTGAAAAGCAGCAATATCTGTTCTACCTCCTGGCCTAGAGATTCAAATGTGGTGAGGGAGGAAGCAACCGTCAGTTTGGAGGCTTTAGGGGAAGCTGTGTCCTCAGGGAAAGCCAGGTTTTGGTTACAGCAAGGAGGTGAAGAAAACATTCAGAGAAGAGGAAAAAAGAGATTTCTCTAATGACTGACTGTGGGTTTCAGAAGGCCCAGGGAGAAGTGTCAGTGGGGAGGGGAGGGGATAGGGTTGGAAAAGATAAAATGCTGGGCTGTATGGGCTTCAGAGTCCAGAGATCAAGGATGGCTTGAGAGACTTGGGTTGCTTGACATGACTGACAGGAATAGAGGAATAAAAGGTACAACATAAAAAATTAAAATGCAGGGCACCCGGGTGGCTCCATTGGTTAAGCAACTGCCTTCGGCTCAGGTCATGATCCTGGAGTCCCGGGATCGAGTTCCACGTCCGGCTCCCTGCTCAGCAGGGAGTCTGCTTCTCCCTCTGACCCTCTTCCCTCTCGTGCTATCTCTCATTCTCTCTCTCTCAAATAAATAAATAAAATCTTTAAAAAAAAATTAAAATGCAGACGGATGTCACCAAGACAGACAGTGGTTGTGGAGCAGGGGCGGATAGGGCCTTGCTTTCTCTTGATCCCTGCTTTTAGAGATCAAGAGGCTGGTGCAGGGGCACTTGGGTAGTTCAGTCTGTGAAGCATCCGATTCTTGATTTCAGCTGAGTCATGATCTCAGGGTTGTGGGATGGAGCCCCGAATCTGGCTCCGCACTCACTGGGGAGTCTGCTTGGGATCTTTGCTATCCCTCCCTCTACTCCTACCCCCGTGCGCATGCTCTCCCTCTCCCTCTCTCTCTCTCTAATAAATAAATCAATCTTAAAAAAAAAAAGGGAGGCTGGTGGTGGAGGTGCTATTCTTACTTGGAATGCCTCCCTCTTGATTTCACACATCAATAATTATTGTGGCAATAAACCCCAACTACCATTTATGTAAAATATCCTCGCCTATAACATGGGGCTAATAATACCCCTCACAAGGCTGGTGTGAGCTGCCAGTGGTTGGTGTGGCACTGGATGATGGCTATCTGTACTCAGTGCCTTTAAAACAAAATATATATATATATATTTTTTAAGTGATCTGTACCCCCATACAGATCAGTCTGTTAAGTAAACTAAGGTCCAGAGAAGTTAGGTAGCTTACTTCAGTTCACATAGGTAGCAAGTGGTAGAGTCCAGATTTGAATTGAGGTCTGTCTTCAAAACCCCTGTACGTCCTGTGCCCTGTGCCTCCTTGTTGTATCTTCACATGGGTAAGGGCTTGGGTGCTTAGAAAGTACTCAATAGATGGTGAAAATGTTGCTTAGAGTTGTAGTTTATTCAGAAGCAACTATATATTGTGCAAATGCTTTCCATACATTTTTCAAAACATCATGACAACTATAATACATAGAACAAATGAGAAAACTAAGACTCATAAGTTAAGGAACTTGACAAAATCTTACTAATATTGGTAAATGGCACAGCTGGGATTGAAAATTAGGGCCATCTGCTGCCAGAGCCTGTATTATTATTATTTTTTTAAGTTTTATTTATTTATTTGAGAGAGAGAGCACACACATGAGTGAGTCGGGGGAGGGACATAGGGAGAGAATCTTTAAGCAGACTCCCTGATGAGCATGGAGCCCCGACTCAGGGCTGGATCAGGGCTTGATCCCATGACCCATGAGATCAGGACCTGAGCTGAAACCAAAGGTCAGATGCTTAACCGATTGAGCCACCCAGGCGCCCCCCAGAGCCCATATTCTTTTCACAGCCAGCTCCTCTCCACCTTCCCACTGCCCTGTGATACTGCAAGGACCTCACGGGTGGTAGGGAGCCAATATCATGGCTGAAATTTGGAGCCTCCAAGCAAACACCCAGAAAGGGATGGGTTATGTGTTGTAAACTGTCTCCTCTTAGCTTTCCAGCTGCCCTCCCTCTGCTCCCTCTCTCCACCCCACTACAACTTCACAGATGATTCTGATGGGCATCCAAAGTTGTATAACACTGATACATAGGTATGTAAGTAAGCGACTTGGCACTTAGTGTAGTAGTTTGTACGGAGCTGCTGCATATTCTGGCAGAGTGAAAGGAAGGATGGGGCTGGGTTAGTTCAGCAGTGGTAGAAGCAAAATGAAATCACGACACCAGCATTGTGATAAATAATGATGTCTCTGAACCCCAGTTTTCCTCGGCTGTAAAATAGGAATAATATTAGTGGTTACTTCTCAGTAGTGCAGTAAAGATTAAATGAGATGATATAAGGAAAGGACCTAGCATAGAGCTTGTCACGTATTAGGTGCTCAGTAAACTTGCCCAAAGCCACATAGTGAGTGTAGAGCCGGGTTAAATTCATGAGTGTTCTATTGCGCCACACTATTGTGACTGATCTTGGTTACTGCCATTCCAAAGGTTGTGAGGCGTGGGTTTACAGGGTAGAATCCGTGAGCAGAGAAATTAGGTGTGAGTCGTGGACCTTTTACCCCTATTTTCAGTGAGGGATAGAGGGAGCAGCAGTGCTCTGCTCCTAAAGATGCCCAGTTGCCTTTGAAGCCTTTGAAGATTCTCTTAGCTTTCTTGGGTCCTGCCTGGTGGGTTGCTGAGGGCGGGGGCGGGAGGAGGGGAGGCCATGCTACTGAGGATTTATAATTCCTTCCGTCTACAGCCTCCCCTTTCCCCCACACCGTTGCCCCACACCTTGGGTTGCCAGGGGACAGCTGGAAACTCTTACCCTGTCTGTCCTCCTGTGCTTCTCACCTTCCTCTGTGAAGTCTGTCAACTCTGTGCTAATGACGCAGAGGCTCTGAGCTCAGGCCCCAGGTGGAGGTGCACAAGAGGGGTAAAGGATGGGAGGTCAAGTCCAAGGTAATATCTATACTGCCTCTCTTTTTGAGCCTCTACCTCAAAACTGACGGTCCTCCTTTTTTTCCTCTCAGCTCTTGTCCTAGTCATCAGGTTGTTCATGAGAACTATCAGTTCTGTCTCCCAAATTTCCCTCCTAAGTTCTGCTCCATAGACATTTATCTAGGGTTAACTGTGAGCCTCTCTTCTGCCCCTTTCCTACCTCAGATTTCTCTTATTTCCCCTTTAGACTGTAGCAGCAGCCCAGGCGGCTCCCCCTGCCCCCAGTCTTGCTCGCTCCATATGCTCTCTGACCACTGTCACTCCACTGCTTAAAACCCAGAAAGGGCTGTCTACTGATACCCAATAAATTCCCTTTCCTGGCCCTCCAGATCCTTTTTTGCCTTCCCAACTCCATCTTCAGTCACTCACCCTTCAGGCAGTCCACACTCCACCCATGTGTTCTCCAAACGCCCAATCCAAACACAGGGTGCACTTAAAAAAACAAAAACAAAAACAAAACCTTTATTTTTTAGAATAGTTTTCAGGGCGCTTGGGTGGCTCAGTTGGTTAAGCGTCTGCCTTCAGCTCAGGTCATGATCTCAGGGGCCTGGGATAGAGCCCCTCATTGGGCTCTCTGATCAGCAGAGAGCCTGCTTCTCCCTCTGCCCCTCCCCCTGCTTATGCTCCCTCTCCCTCTCTCTCTCTCTCAAATAAATAAAATCTTTAAAAAAATAGAATAGTTTTAGACTTACAGAAAAATTACAAAGATAGCACAAAGAGTTCTCATTTACCCTGCACCCAGTTTCTCCTATTTTTACCATCTTACATTAATATGGTACATTTGTTCTAATTATAACCAATATTGATACCTTGTTATTAACCAAATAAGTCCAGAGTTTATTCAGATTTCTTTAGTTTTTACCTAATATCTCTTTTCTGTTCCAGGATCCCATCCAGGATACCATATTGCATTTAATTTGTCATGCCTGCTTAGGTTCCTCTTGGCTGTGAGCGTTAGGATGCCCTTTTTTTGCATGTTGCTTTCCCTTTCCCTGGGGATTACCCCCCCCCCACCCCCGCAATCCCCTGACCCTCATTTTCCACCAACCAACTTCCATTTGACTTTCAAATAGAACCTCCTCTGGAAAACCTTCCCTGACCCACCTCACCCCTAGCTTGAGTTAAGGGCCCCGCCTTTACTTCTACATTTACCAGCTGTACTGCAAGTGTTTGGGACTTGTCTTCCTCCCACACTGCAAGTTCCCTCAGGGCAGGGTCAGGTCTGATTCATGTCTACAATTCCATTGCCCAGCAGGGCCTGGCAAAGAGTAAGCATTCAATAGAACCTGGCAAAAGGGAAGTCAGTCTCAGGCTGTGGCTTTATACTTCTCCAAGTCAAGGCCAGCCATGCTCCCTGCACCTGGCATGTCTGACCCTTCTTTTGGCCTCAGATTAAGTTCTGCCTCCCCCAGGAACCTCCTCTGGTCAATTCTGCCCCACGGTGGCTGGGAGGGCAGAAGCTCCTCTTGGATTGGCCTCCCTGTAGAACAGACCCACTGATTTCTCACGTGCTTTCCTCTCAGAGCCGTGTGGACACCAGTCCAGTTAGATCATTGAATACATCGGTGATCACATTTGATCCTGAGAGGAGGTCTTGTCATCCTCACTGGACACATGAGGACACTGAGGCCCAGAGAGGTGGAGTGTTTGTACCTTTCTGGAGGTCACACAGCTGGCAAATGGGTTAAGTGAGACTTGAACCCAGGCGTTCCTGACTCACCTTCAAATCCCGGCTCTTCTCATGGGATCGCAGTGTTTCTGCATATAAAAAAATGAGCTCGGGGTGCTTGGGTGGCTCGGTTGGTTAAGCGACTGCCTTCGGCTCAGGTCATGATCCTGGAGTCCCGGGATCGAGTCCCACATCGGGCTCCCTACTCAGCAGGGAGTCTGCTTTTCCCTCTGACCCTCCTCCCTCTCATGCTCTCTCTCTATCATTCTCTCTCTCTCTCTCTCAATAATAAAAATAATAAATAAAAATCTTTAAAAAAATTAAAAAAAAAAAAAGAGCTCTAACCCCAAGCAACAATTCCGTGCTATCTTGGAGCCATCCCAGGACATCCCTGCCTCCCCCGCAGGCTTTGTTTTAAAGAGCGCTCCAGGCTGAACCCTTCAGTTTCCTCAGCTAGGACTTGGGGAGGAAGAGATGAGGGAGGTGAGAGAGAAGAGAAAGAGTGAAGAGAAGAAATCAGAGGTGATTCTGAGGTTGGACATTGTGTCCAGGCTCCCAGGAGGTACCATTTTGTGAGGAGAGAAAATGTTCTCTCAGGATACAATTCTCCCCCACCTGTGTGTTGCTGTGTCAACTGATTGAGCCCAAAGGCTGGCCTGGAAATTTACCACCAGTGGAGGCATCATTAGCCTTTTAATTTCCTTCCAGCGGAAGTTTGCTCAGGTAGTTACCGGCCCTGTTTTCTTGGGCTCCTCCCTCTTCTCACTTTCCCACACCTCCAGCTCTGCGGGAATCTGACGCCTGCCCTGGATGTGGAACCAGGGGAGGAACAGCAGATAATTGAGGGCAAGATGTAAATTGAATGAACATGACTAATGTTTATACAGAGCTTTACAGCTGCCCAAGCACTGGCACAGCACTTATTTTATCCTCCCAGCAAATGCAGGGAAAAGGATATTACTATCAGCCCCATTTTGCAGCTAACAGATCAACTCGGAAAGTCAGATAACTGGTCTAAGGTTACACACCAGGAAGTGACAGAGCTGGAATTTGAACTCAGGTGTGTTTGACCCCCAAATCCATCCTCTTAACTGCTGCCCCTCACAGTACCCACTCATTAAATGTTAATGATGTTTAATTAAGTGACAAATAAGTGCTGAAGGTACACTAAAATTAGGGGGATGATGAGAATGAGGATTTTAAGAAGCTTCTTGGAGGAGGTGATCCCATTCCTGAGATGGGAACAGAATTCAATACCAATATATAGAATTAAAAATACATATATTTAGGGGCGCCTGGGTGGCTCAGTGGTTATCTTTGGCTCAGGTGGTGATCCCAGGGTCCTGGGATCGAGCCCCGCATCCGGCTCCCTGCTCAGCGGGAAGCCTGCTTCTCCCTCTCCCACTCCCCCTGCTTGTGTTCCCTCTCACGCTGTGTCTCTCTCTGTCACATAAATAAATAAAATATTTTTAAAAAATGGTCTTGTTTCCAAAGGGATTTAAAGTGGTAAAGAAAGGTCAGTCAGAATGAAGGACTTATCTTTTTTTTTTTTTCCCCAGTTTGGTCCTAACTCTAGCCTGATTTTTTTCCCCCAAGGTGTGCCGCTCCAAATTATCTCCCAGCAGTTCAAACAGTCCTAAAAGTAAAAACCAGACCAAATGAAAAACAAAACTGGAAGAGTTTGTGGTCTCGTGGATAAGACAGCTTGGCAATTCACATAGTTTTTCATTAGAGGGAGGGTAGAATGGGGGGTTAGGAAGGCTGTGGGGTCAGACTGCCTGGTTCAGATCTTTATCAGCTGTATGACCTTAGGCAGGTATTTAACCTCTGAGTCTCAGTTATTTCATCTGTTGAAGGGGTACGATAATAGAACCTCTCTCAGAAAGTTGTAATAATGAATAGTACATTGCCTGGTGCACTCTAAGTTTCAGCAAATGGCAGCCAGTCATTACTTCTGCCTGTGGGTATTGGGGGAGAGGAGCGGAAATGTGAATCAAAGAAGAGGAAACATTTGAACTGAATTCTGAATGGTAAGTAGGGACTGGTTCAGCAGGGCAGGAGATCAGGTTGTTCTAGGCAGAGGGAACAGCATGAAAAAAACCACAGAGACTTTGAGGAACACAATGTTTGGGACCTGGAAAGTAGCTCAGGGGGATTAGAAACTGGGTAGAAAGATTGGGAGGGGTGGTATGAGCTTAAGGCAGTAAAACTATTAAGTTAGAGAACCAGGGATAAGTGTAGCATCCTAGCATCCTGGAAGGCACAGGGGTTAAACTAGCTTCAGCATTTACTAACTTGGGCAAGTAGTTAACCCCTCTGTTTCTTGGTTTCTTTGTCCTACCCACCTCATAGAGCTGGTTGTAAAGATTGTGAAATAATGCATGAAAAACACTTGTCACAATGCCTGACACTTAGTAAATACTTGATTTATGTTAATAATTTTCATTATTACTATTTATCCTGACTCCCTAGAACTGGAAGGGCCCTAAAAATTATCTAGTCTGATGTCCCTGTTTTAAAGATAGAAAACTCCCATCATCAGACGAATGGATAAAGAAGATGTCACACAGACACACACACACACACACACTGGAACATTACTCAGCCATCAAAAAGAATGAAATGTTACCATTTGCGATGACATGGGTGGAACTAGAGTGTATTACGTTAAGTGAAATAAGTCAGTCAGAGAAAGACAGCGGAATTTAAGAAACAAAACAGATGAACTTAGGGGAAGGGAAGGAAAAATAAAATAAGATAAAAAGAGAGAGGGCAGCGAGCCATAAGAGACTCTTAACTCTAGGAAACAAACTGAGGGTTGCTGGAGGGGAGGTGGGTGAGGGATGGGGTAAGTGGGTGATGGGTATTAAGGAGGGCACTCGATGTAATGAGCAGTGGGTGTTATATGCAACTGATGAAATCACTAAATTCTACCCCTAAAACTAATAATAGACTATATGTTAACTAAATTGAATTTAAATTAAAAAATTAAAAAAAACAACAACAAAGATGGAAAACCCAAGGCCCAAAGTGGGGCATATTTATAACCCCACAAAGCAAGTTAGTGGTAGAATTAAATCATACTCAGGCCTCCTGACTCCCAGCCTGCACCATGTGGCTCCCTTACCATTGTCAGGCTGCCTCTGACAGATTCTCCCTCCCTCTTCAGATGATTGTCTCCCCTACCTTGTAAATAAATTTCGGGCATTTGCTTTGTGTTTATCCTATTTTTAGAGCACTCTGGCACCTGTATGCAAATGATCCTCAGGGGGCTTGTCTGCTATGGTGACAGGCCAACTCCCCAAAGAAAGCAGCTATGAAACCAAAGAGAAAGCACAGCCCAGGGCAGGGCAGGGCAGTGTTCCTGGACTATCTTTCTAGTTAAGTCCTAGAAGTCCTGGGGAGTTTATTCTTTTTTTTTCTTTTTAAGTTTTTATTTTATTTTATTTTATTTATTTATTTGTCAGAGAGAGAGAGAGCACAAGCAGGGGAAGAGGCAGGCAGAGGGAGAAGCAGGCTCCCCGCTGAGCAAGGAGCTGATGCGGGACTTGATCCCAAGACCCTGGAATCATGACCTGAGCTGAAGGCAGATGCTTAACCGACTGAGCCACCCAGGCATCCCCTGGGGAGTTTATTCTAATCTCTTACCTGCCATCTATATTTTAACTCTTTGTGTCTCTATTTGGAAATGAGTTCATAAGTAGGTCTCTGGCCAGGCTCCAAGTTGAGTTTTTGGGATTCGAATGTCATGTCAGAAGGTGCTGTGTAACCCAGGCCTGTGGACATTCATATCAGCTATTCAGCTGTGGTGCTGGCTCAGGTTCTGAAGAAATGAAGGAAAATGGAAGTACTATAGGGGATTGGAGGGAGAAAGACAACTTTATGAGACATCCCATGATTCTGCCCTGCAGAGCTGAAGAGAATTGGGACGCATGAGGTGATGAGGGGGGCAGAGCAAGGCCTCAAACACTTCTCCCCTAAAGGGCAATTTCCCTGGCCCTTGGCATAAGCAGCAGTGTCCCCATCACAAGGGGCCTCACCATTTAGCACACACTTTCTGTGTGTCTTCCAAGTGCTAGGCCCTATGTTGGGCACCTCAAGCCCCTCAGTAGCTCCTTGTTCTCTTCAGGACAATGTCCAAGCACCTGGCCTGGCATTCGAGACCTTGATGATCTAGCTAGCTCCAACTTCACTTTCTACTTCCTCCCCCACCTAGTATTTTAAGTACTGTGTTTCAGAGAATCTAAAATGCTATCAGTTGTAATTTGCATTCTTATTTCAGAGATGCTAAAATGTGAAAAAGTGGACATCTTAGAATCCTTCTGAGTATTTTATATACTTCAGTGAAATTGGAACCGCTTGTATTTTCCCCAGACACCATGCTGTTTCAGGCTTTATTATTTTTTTTTCCTTTTTAACTGTTTCTTATGGAAAATTTCAAACACACACTCAAGTAGGGAGACTAAATATTACCTGCACTCCATAATCCATCTGCAACAATTATCACCTTACAGTTTATCCTCCATGTTTTTCCCATATTTTGTTCTCCTGGGACTATTAGTAGTAATAGCTACTGCCACTACTTACTATGGGCTTAATTTTTCTAAATTATAAAAGTAATACATGCTCATTAAAAAAATACTTTAAGATTACATCCAAGCAGGGGCGCCTGGGTGGCTCAGCTGGTTAAGCGGCTGCCTTTGGCTCAGGTCATGATCCTGGAGTCCTGGGATCGAGCCCCACGTCGGGTTCCCTGCTCAGTGGAGAGCCTGCTTCTCCCTCTCCCTCTGCTTGCCACTCTGCCTACTTGAGCTCTCTCTCTATCTGTCGAATAAATAAATAAAATCTTTAAAAAAAAAAAGGATTACATCCAAGCATAAAGAAGAAAATATTATTGATGTTTGGTTGGTTTCTTTTCTTTTTTTTTTTTAAGATTTTATTTATTTATTTGACAGAGAGACACAGCGAGAGAGGGAACACAAGCAGGGGGAGTGGGAGAGGGAGAAGCAGGCTTCCCGCCAAGCAGGGAGCCTAACCAACTGAGCCACCCAGGCACCCACGCCAAGCAGGGAGCCTGACGCGGGGCTTGATCCCGGAACCTGGGATCACCTGACCCGAGCCGAAGGCAGATGCCCAACGACTAAGCCACCCAGGCGCCCGATCCAGTTTCTTTTCTATGAGTTTTTTTTTTTAAGATTTTATTTATTTATTTGATAAAGGGAGAGGGAGAAGCAGGCTTCCTGCGGAGCAGGGAGCCCGATGTGGGGCTCGATCCAAGGACCCCTGGATCATGACCTGAGCGGAAGGCAGATGCTTAACCAGCTGAGCCACCCAGGCGCCCAGTCATTTCTATGAGTTTTTAACATAATTGAAGTCATACTGTACGTTCAATTATATATCCTGCTTTTTTAAAAAAAGTAACATTATAGCATAAGTATTGCTAACATTATTAGAACACCTTTATGAATATGTTTTTAATGACTTCATTGTACACTATAGGGAGGTTGCACCAAATGCGTTCATTAATTCATGCATTCAACAATAGTTGTTGCACTTACATTGTTGGACACTCTAAATCATGGTAAAAGAATGAGCCACAATCTCTGGCCTCTTAAAGCTTAGTTGTTTTCCATTATTTGAATGTTTAACTACTTTTCAGTTTGGGGCAGTTATGAATCATGTTACAGTGATCAGTGATCATCCTTGTGTGTAAAACTTTTCCTAGGTTTCAGATGATTTCTTTTAAATAGATTTTTGATAGTGAAATTCCTATCTCACTCCATCTTTGCCAGCATGGAATATTACATTATTTAATTTTAGCTAATTCAATAGGTAAAAAAATGTTATCTCATCATTTCAAATTGCATTTCTCTGATTACTTATTGAACAATCATCCATATATTTGTTAACCATTTGTTTTCTGCAAATTGTTCGACAAGATTCCTATTTTTATCACTGGCAATTTCTCAGTACAAGGTCTGACTATCATTTCCTTTTACTTGCTGTGACCTGGGAATGTATTAAGTATAATCTTGTTCCAAGCTTCTTTTTTTCCTCCTGGCCCTCTCCTACCTTACTTCCCCCACCTCTTCCTGTCTTGAAGGGGCTTTGGGTGAGTCACCTAAAAGATACAGGAAGTGAAAAATTAAGTGAATCCCCCAGAGAGACTTCTTAGCATGCTCTGAATGGTGCTGATGTCAATTTGGAGGCAAAAAGGGTGAGGAGGAAATGGGTTGGCAACTCTGATGCTAAATTTGTCCATGCCAAAGCAC
Source organism: Zalophus californianus (assembly GCF_009762305.2). Lineage (NCBI taxonomy): Eukaryota > Metazoa > Chordata > Mammalia > Carnivora > Otariidae > Zalophus > Zalophus californianus. The sequence goes on along the minus strand of NC_045598.1, from coordinate 41,512,542 downwards.
TAGGGTTTTATGGATGATGGTTCATTCCGCAGCTATCTTTAAAATACCTGCTATGTGCCCAGATCTGTGCTGGGTACTGATAAGGGCTTATTAGCTAGAGAAGACACAAATGAAATAGGTCATAATTAATAATCAACTATGTACACTTCAAAGACATTCAGACTAAGTGGAGAAGTTCAGCAGATAATTGGAAATTTCCATCTAAAACTTGGAGGTGAGGGGCCCAGGGGAGAATAAAGAGCCAGTGTAGAAAACAGAGCAGGAGCAGGAGGAGATACAGGGAACACACTAGTGAAGCAAGGTTTCATAGACAAAGGAAAGGAGGGGTTTCAAGAAGAGGAGTGTGTGAGGGAGCACCTGGGTGTCTCAGTTGTTAAGCATCTGCCTTCGGCTCAGGTCATGATCCCAGGATCCCCACGTCTGGCTCCCTGCTCAGCGGGAAGCCTGCTTCTCCCTTTCCCACTCCCCCTGCTTATGTTCCCTCTCTCACTGTGTCCTTCTCTGTCAAATAAATAAATAAAAACTTAAAAAAAAAAAAAAGGAGTGTGTGTCTGGGGATGCCATCTTTATTATTTAGGGCAACAGAGAGATCACATTATCTGCCCTTCTCTCCTTCCTTCATTTCTTTGTTCATTTAGTATTTTTGAATACCTGTCAGGTGCTAGGTACTGCTTGAGATATTGCTGAAGGTACAGAAATGAAAGACAGAGCCCCTAAGCCACAGTCTAAATGAGGAGATACAGATAGGAGTGGAGACAAATCCCTGCTATAAGTGCTATGGTGCATTCCTTCCGAAAATATTTATTGAATACCCAAGACATGGCAGATATATTGAGGAACAGTGAAAGGAAGTCCTATGACCTTTAGTTTATCTGCTTGAAGTAAAATGTAATGCCTATATCTTAATGGAAATCATGGAAATCAATAGTTCTATCCTTGAGAGATTTTGAGTTTTGAGTTTTTGAGGGTTTTGTGTAAGAGACCAATGCCAAAACTAAGAATCCAGGGCACTCATTTCTCTGGGCCTTGGCTTCCCATCTGTAAAATGAGGGAGTTGACCCTATATGTACCTATCATGGGATTTGTCACATGGGAAGTAACTTTCCCACGAGACTGAGAATTCCCAGAGCAGGGATTACATGGATCTTTTTTACTGGCACAGTATGGGCTCAATAAATATTTGTGGAATTGATTATTCTCGTAAGGTAATCTTCCTGCTCTAATACTCTGTGCTCTGCTGTCACTAAAATAAAGTCCCATGTACATTCTGTGGAAGCCCAGAAGGAATGATCACAAATTTTGATGCTGGCTCCCAAAGAACTTTCTGGAATAGATGCCCTTTGACCTGGACCTCAAAGGTTAGATAGGATTCCCGTGGGCAGGAAAGTGCTGTATAATCCCCAGTCCTGGATTCCAGTGACCTCTTTCCTGCCCTTTACCCTCAAGTTACTACCCGTATGCCCTTAGACTTTAATTTCCTCACCTGTAAACCAGTAGTGACAATAATGCATGGTATGCTGGAAAGAACATCCTGTGGAGTCCAAATAAAGGAGTCAGACAGGATGAGCTAAGATTGATTTCTTCTGGCTCTAGAAAAGTCTGCATCCAGGGTTATTGTTAGTATCCAATGAGATGATGCAACAAAATGTTTATAAACTGTAGGTGCTCCACAATGTGGTTTGTACTGCTGAGGACAGATGGGTGTTAACACCAAGTTAGCTCCAAGAGATCACTTATCTCCATTCCTCAGTCCTCCTTCTCCCAGGTGCCACTGAACCTCCCTGAAAAGCTCTCTACCTATGATTTCCTCCCATTCCCATGGGACATAATGCCTCAGCTCCCTGCTGCCGTGAAGTACAGAGAGCTTGGAGCTTGGCAGCTGTGGGTCAGAGGGTGGGGTATGGGGAGAGCCAGTCCAGAAGCTCTCCTTACCTGCCTTCCTGGTACTCGTTATTTCTAACTCCCAACATGGCCCAGAGGTAGTGAATTGAAGAGGGAGGAGGGAGGAGTCTGGCTGGGGGAGAAGGTATACAGCAGGGCCGTATCCAGGGATGGAGGCCCAGAAATAACCTCTTACTGGTTGTGTGACCTTCCAAGTTCTGTCACTGCTCTGGGCCTCTCCCTTTGTCTATAACATGGAAAGGGACCAGTAAGAGTGGGTGGTTTGTATGATCTCACAGACCCTTTTCTAATCAATCTTGAAGTTCTAAATTAGTTTTCCCTAGACCAGCACATGGTCAGCCCTTGAGTTTCATTCAGCATTCTTATTAAGTGCCTACTAGGTGTCAGGTGCTATAGTCAAGGGCCTGGGATTTAGCTAAATATAAGATTGGGTCTTAAGATGCTCATAATCTGAAAGAGGAGACAGATAAATAAACCAGTAACTATAATAAATGTGTCCAGGGATATAATGCCAAAGCTTAAAAAGGCCGAGAAGGAAGTTACTTTGTCAGGGAAGAGGAGGTCAGGGAAAGCTTCAGAGAGGATGTGACCTTTGAATGAGTTTGTGAATTATAAAAGAGAAGGGGTGGGGAGTCCAGTCAAACATTTGCAAATCAGCAAAAGGCCCACGACTCCTTGGGCAAAACTGGAACTCATGGGTTGAGTGGAGGTAAGAGAGAGAAGGACTGAAGGGAAGCCTGAGCTAGATCCTGAAGGGTCTGTATGTTCTACTGAGAAGTTCAGACCTTGTGGTGTGGGCTATAGGAGACCAGAGAAGGGATTTAGATCAAGAGGGAAATAATGAGATTTGGATTTTGGAAAGACCCATCTGACATTCAGTGTGCTCTATTGAAAATGTTGCAGACGCCTAATAAATTCATCCTTTCAACAAGTATTTATTGGAAATCTCCCCCACCTCATGTGCTAGTGCTATGCCAGGCACTGAGACACAGTAGTAAGCAAAACCAGACATCCTGTTCTTGTGGCACTTGCAGTTTGGCAGCGGAGACAGACTTTAATCAAATAATTACACAAATAAGTACAAAATTACAGTGGGGATGAGTGCTACAAAGGAGAAGGACATGGTGCCAGGACAGCATGTAATTGGAGCATTTGACTTTGCCAGGATGGTCAGGGGAGCTTCTCTGCTGAGCTGAGCTGAGCTCCAAAGGAAGAGTGTTACCTCAAGAAAAGGCACAGGAAGGCTGTATGGGAACAGCCTCTCAGGCTTCAGAATCCCACCCCGTGCATGTTTACCTTCTGCAGCGAATTTTAAGCAAGTACTGTGTTGCACTCATCCTTTGATCTTCCGGACCTAGCCAATACTGCCACACCCAGTGAAGATTTGAAAGAAAAGAAAAGCAAAGGAGGAAAATCTGTTAGGCACTTTAGGTAATTTGAAGATAACGGTGCTAGTCCCCAGAGTACTAAACATCTTCCTTCCTGTAGCCGTTCCTCCGGTGATACAGTTTCAAGTTCCCATCACCATTCTGTTCCTTCTGCTAATTGTCCAGGTCCCTGTGACAGGTGATTTAAAACAGAGATGGAGGATTGTGTTAAGAGCCGTGGTCCTTTGGAGCCAAAAGACCTGGTTTTATTTAAGCCCCTTTCCATCATTCACTGTCTTTAGCCTCCACAAGCTTCAGTTGCCTCTGTTGTGGAATGGGGATTTGGTTCTTCTCTCATAGGATTTCTTTGGGAATTAACTGAGATAATAAGAAAAAACTTTATAACCTCTAAGAGCTAAACAAACATAGGATTTAAATATTTGGAAGGCTGCCACATGAGTGAAAAATTAGATTTATTCTTTGTGTCTCCAGAGAACAGAATTAAATCAATGGATAGAAATTACCACATGCAGAGTTCAGCTCAACAGAAGGAAGAAATGTTCTTATAATCAGAACTGTCCATCAGTGGAACCACTGCCTTTTAAGGTGGTGGGCATCCAACATTAGAAATACTCGTAAATACAAGTATGCCCTGCAGTAAATTCCTATTTTGAGTGAGAGGGCAAATTGAATAACTCTTCAGGTTTCCTTTTAACTTTAGAATTCAACAATCTGGTAGTCAAGACAAGTGGAGGAGCTGAGAGAGGGCAGATGTGGCAGAGAGTTGCATGAACAGAAATAATGGAGCAGAAATGAATGTGGCACGTGTGGGCGACCATGAGGAAACTCTAGAAAGAAGTGAAGGGTCTGTGTTGGGTTGATGATTCAGTGGAAGATAAAGAAGATAACTAGGGCGCCTGGGTGGCTCAGTTGGTTAAGTGACTGCCTTCAGCTCAGGTCATGATCCTGGGGTCCCAGGATCAAGTCCGGCATCGGGCTCCCTGCTCAGCAGGGAGTCTGCTTCTCTCTCTGACCCTCCTCCTTCTCATGCTCTCTGTCTCTCATTCTCTCTCTCTCAGATAAATAAAATCTTAAAAAAAAAAAGAAGATAACTAATATTGGTTGAGCACCTGAGTGCCAGACACATGTGATTCCATTTAAGCTCTGTGGGTACAGCCTTACCCTCTGGTGGAGAGGAGATTGTTCACCCCAGGAAGCCTTAGAGGACCTCCTATCTGGGAGGGGGAGGGTGCTGCAGAGTGGGCTGGGTCCTGTCTTAGGGGGCATAAAGGGATCAAGAATACATAGTCTGGTTGGGCTATAGATTGTATTGAAAATGCACAGGCTGTGGTCAAAAGACAGAATTTGAATCCTGACTGTCTCCTTATAGCTTGTGACTCTAGCAATTTATTTAACTTCTGTGATCCTCAGCTAATTTATATATAAAATGGAGACTCAAACTTACCCTGCTTTAGGCTGCTGTAACAATTAAGAGAAGTGATGGGAAATAAAGGGCATCCTGGGAAGAGCATAGACTTTGGAATCAGACAGACCCAGGTTTGAATCTGTCTGCCACGAACTGGTTGCAAGATCTTAGGCAAGTTAACTTTTTCTCGTCTGTAAATAGAGATAACAGTATTTCAAGACTATTTGATAATTAAATAAAATAGGAAAGGTGCTTAGCATGGTGCCTGTCATTTCACCGTGCTCAACTAGCAGTTTTATTTTGTTACTGTAAATAATGAGATCCCATATATAAAGCATTTATCAAAATGTCTGGCACATAGTTGATGTTAGCATCTTTCCGCCTTGCCTATGTGTCTGTCTGCCACGTGGGGCTGCTGGAGGCTGGGGCAGTGGCTTGCTCACCCTGGTGTCCATTCTCTGGCATAATGCTCTGCCCATATGAAGAGCTCAATGGATGCCTGTTTCATAGGAGTGAATTGATGGTTCTTGATGACATGGTCTCCTTCCTCAAGTAGCCAGTGAGTCATGCGTCTTTCTTTCTCCTCCTTCCTGTCTCCTCTTTGGTTCTATTTCTGACTCTCATCAGTAGGAGGGGACTCAATGTTTGTCAAAGTGATTTTTAAAAATAAAAGAGAGAAGGAGAGAGAGGGAGGTTCAGGAGCAATTCTCTGGGCTACTTTTTTTTTTTTATTTGACAGAGAGAGACACAGCGAGAGAGGGAACACAAGCAGGGGGCGTGGGAGAGGGAGAAGCAGGCTTCCTGCAAAGCAGGGAGCCTGATGTGGGGCTCGATCCCAGAACCCTGGGATCATGACCTGAGCCAAAGGCAGCCACTTAACTGACTGAGCCACCCAGGTGCCCCTCTCTGGGCTACTTTCCATTGAGCATAGGATAGTGAGCGCTGGATTGTTGTTCCAACCTTGCTTTTCTTGAAGTGAAATAACCATAACAAGGGCGCCTGGGTGGCTCGGTTGGTTAAGTGACTGCCTTTGGCTCAGGTCATGATCCTGGAGTCCCGGGATCGAGTCCCACATCGGGCTCCCTGCTCAGCGGGGAGTCTTCTTCTCCCTCTGACCCTCTTCCCTCTCGTGCTCTCTCTCATTCTCTCTCTCTCTCAAATAAATAAATAAAATCTTTAAAAAAAAAAAGAAATAACCATAACAACAATATCAACAATAGTAGCAGGAGCTCCTATGAGCTTTACTGAGCACCTACTGTGTGCCTGGCATTGTGCCAGGTTCTAAAAATGTATTATCTGTAATCCTCACACAAGCACTTCAAAGGTGGTATTATTATCACCACATTACAAACGAGAAAACTAAGGCTTAGAAGAGTTAAGTAATAATGAAAAACTCATATTTGAGTACCAGTTATGAGCTAGACATTTTAAAAAATCTTCTTTAATTGCAAACAGCCTACAATGTAGGCATTATTATTTCTATTCTAGATGTGAGGAAGCTGAGTGTCAGAGAGATGAAAAAAGCCAAGCTTTCCAAAATCACACAACTGATGAATGCAGAGCTGGAGTCAGACCAAGCCCTGCTCAACTTTTACACTCATCTGTTCCCTTTCTATCAGGCCATTTGCTACTCTTTGAGAGAAGCATCATATTAAGACTCTGCTGGAGGCCGCTCTGGGCAGGTTTGAATGAGTGGGAAGTGACACATAGCATGAAGCTCATCTTCTCCAGCTGGGCAGACCCTGGGAAGCTGGCCTTGTTCCTGGGGCTAACTCTGGAAGTGCAGAAATAACAATTCTGATTCTTTTATGGCACTTACTATGTACTAGGAACCATTCCAAGCATTTTAGATATAATAACTTTCTTAATCTTCACAATAAGTAGACACTGCTATTATTCCCACTTTATAGATGAAGAGAATACAGCTCAAAAAGGCAAATTGCCCAAGGAGGGGATTACACAAGAGCATAAATACCAGGAGACAGTGATCATTGGGAGGCGTTTTAGAGGCTGCCTACCATTGCCACATAGTATGCAGTTAGAACAGGGATTCACACGCAGGAGTCTAACTCCAGAGACCATGCTCTCAATCTCAAAACTATGTGGCCTTTTTGTTTAGCAAGTGGTAATTGAATCCCTACTATATGCACAGCCCTGTGCTAGGCACTAGGAGCATGGAGAGGAAACTGTTTCCATGTCCAAGCTCATTTATTATTCCATACCAGGATTTTATTGTATTATATTGTATTGTATTGTAATATAATCTCTATACCCAATGTGGGGCTTAATTGGATATCAATTGGGTGACTCTTCTGTCAAAGAGCTGGGGCACAGGGCCAGGCTCCAGTCAGAGGTGGGGGACTAGAAATTCTCACAGGGAAATGGTACAACGCAGATGGAGTGAGAAGAGTTGAGACCTGCTAGCAGTGCAGCTTCTCAGAAATCTTGCCTGGGCCTCTAGATCACTACTCTGGATGGTTGGCTAAATGCTAAACCCTCCAGGACAAGATTTGGGGCTTGGCCTACAGATGGGTGGAAAGAGTCTCATCTATGTTGTTGACTCCGAGGAGCTCAGGAAGCTGAGTCAAGAGTGTATGGGGGTCGGGTAGATCAAATACTGCTGAAGTGTTCCATAGGGACACACAAGGCTTCCGTGTAGGTAAGGCAAACTGATGATTTCTCTCAGTAGTGCCTAAGCTACGTGTTCACTCACTCATCCATCTCTTCACTCATTCATTCATTCATCTGCTCACTCATTTATGAACTGGAGAAAATTATATTTGCCAGAATGCTTTTTTTTTTAAAAGATTTTATTTATTTATTTGACAGAGAGAGACATAGCAGGAGAGGGAACACAAGCAGGGGGAGTGGGAGAGGGAGAAGCAGGCCTCCCACTGAGAGGGAGCCCGATGCAGGGCTCGATCCCAGGCCCCTGGGACCATGACCTGAGCCAAAGGCAGACGCCCAATGACTGAGCCACCCAGGTGCCCCTATTTGCCAGAACTCTTAGGGAGAAGTACTATATGTGGTTAGAAGGAATAAAGCTGCTTGAGGTGAAGAGTAAGACACCCAAAGACTATCCTCAACAAAAGGAGATGGAGATTTATATGCTCCCCAAGGATGGTGGGTGTAGTAAGTACAGATTTTGTTTTGCTGAGTAAGGTTGTGCAAGTCTGGGCCAGAGCTGAATTGCTGAGGACATGGAGAAAATGAGCACTGCCAGAAACATAACTTATCTTTGATTTCTTATCTCTTCACCTCTAATCCATCACCATGCCCTACAGTTCACCTTTTAAACATCTCTTGGATCTGTTTCTACTCCATTCTCATTGCTACCACTCTAGTTCAATCCTTACTGGGACTCATTTGAACCACTGCAAAGATCTTCTAACTAGCCTTCCTGCTTCCCATCTCTTTTTCCAGTGCATTCTCCACATCACAACCAGAGTGATCTTTCTAAATAAAGTTCAGATCTAATTATATTAATTCCCTGCCTCAAAATCTTTTATTTTAAAAGATAAAGTCCAGAGGTGCCTGGGTGGCTCAGTTGGTTGAGTGTCTGACTCTTGATCTCAGCTCAGGTCTTGATCTTGGGGTCATGAGTTCGAGCTCCACATTGGGCTCTGTGCTGGGCATGGAGCCTGAAAAAAAAAGATAAAGTCCAAACCCCATAGCACAACATTTAAAACTCTTTCTAGTTTCAGCACGTACCCATTTCCCATTTCCTAACATTCCTTTTCTTTTGGAGTACTCAATGGCAAAAACTCTTCCTTCTGCCAAAATACTTTCCTTCACTTCTCTGCTTGGAAAATTCTTCTTTAGAAAAGTCCTTGTTGGGGCACCTGGGTGGCTCAGTCGTTAAGCGTCTGCCTTCGGCTCAGGACATGATCCCGGGGTCCTGGGATCGAGCCCCGCATCGGGCTCCTGGGATCGAGCCCCGCATCGGGCTCCCTGCTCAGTGGAGAGTCTGCTTCTCCCTCTCCCACTCCCCCTGCTTGTGTTCCCCTCTCTCGCTGTCTCTCTGTCAAATAAATAAAATAATAATTAAAAAAAAAAGAAAAATCCTTGTTGTCCTCCTACTATTGTCAAATAAGCACATCTTCAGGCCAATGCTTCTGGACTTGGTACAGATTCCATTAGTGGGAGCTATGCTGTCTACCACATTTATGATTCTCCTCCTGGACATATTATAAGATTGCATTTTCTTGGATGTGGGTGTGTGACTTGCTTTGGCTAGTGAAATGGGAGAAGTGGAAGTTTTAAGAGCCAACACATGACTCACACACTTTTCCCCTCTGGTAGCTGCTCTGTCAGTCTTTATCTTAGAATAAGGAAGACAAAAAGCAGAGCACCCAGCCAATGCTTAATGGATATGGAGCAATAGTAAAAAATAAAACCTTGTTTAAGCTGTGGAGATTTGGGGATTGCTTTGTTATTGAATAACTCAGTATATCGTAACTGATACACTATCTCTGCTTTGACATCTTCTATAATTACCCAAAACCACCATGTTTCTACCTTACCTGCCTTGTGTAACACATTTTCTTCATACTGATTATCTGGAACTCGTGACATACTGCCACATATTTCTTATTATCAGTCTATTGGTGTATGTCTTAGCTACCTCTGCACTTCTACTGAGGCTCCCTGAGGGCAGGGATAGTGTTTGTTTTATGTTAAATCACACGAGGTATGGTTCATGGCTAAGGTATAAATTGTAATGGGTGTAGGGGTCAGATAGACTTTATTTTGAATCGCAATTCTGACACTTAGTGGCAATCTCTCAGAGCCTCAGTTTCCTCATCTGGAGTAAAGTGGAGTAGCCATGTATATCCCACAGGGTTTTTCTGAAGTATGTGGATAACAGGTGCAACATATGTACAAACAATGGCATACTGTAGTTATTATTGTTCCCTTATTTGTTTTTATTATCATTATAGATTGTGTTCAGGAAGTATTTGTGCACACATCCTTCATTGATTGAGGGTTAGTGCTTTGTGCATTGGACTTGGAATCAGAAGCCCTGGATTTAAGGCATAGCTTTTGTCAGTAGCTTTATGACCTTGGGAAAGTCACTTACCCTGGCTGCATTTTTGCATTCTCAACTATAAAATGTAAATGCTAATAATACCTACCTCACAGGGATTTTATAAAATTTAAGTAAGCTAATATACGAAGAGATGTTTTATACATGCTCAAGTATCATGCATTCTAAAATTGTAATGAAACAGAAGATTGGATGGTCCCTCACATAAGGACTGTGTGGACATACGTGAAACATCCCAATGTGCTCCAATAACATTTTACTGTTGGTCTTGTTTTTGCTTCCTTGCTTATATGTCTGTCTTTCCAACTAGACTGTGATCTGCTTGAGATAAAGAATTGTGTTGGGGGACGCCTGGGTGGCTCAGTTGGTTAAGCACCTGCCTTCGACTCAGGTTATGATCCCAGGATCCTGGGATGGAGTCCCGCGTCGGGCTCCTTGCTCAGCAGGGAGCCTGCTTCTCCCTCTCCCTCTGCCTGCCACTCCCCCTGCTTGTGCTCTCTCTCTGATAAATAAATAAATAAAATCTTTATTAAAAAAAAGGATTGTTAAAGGATTTTAAGCAAAATATTTGTTTCTCCATATGTAAGAGCAATATGTGCTTATTGTAGAGGAAATAAGAGTGCATGAAAAAGTTTAAAATCCCTGTAATTCTTGACTCTCATACAGAGATAATCACTATTAATCTTTTGATGTTTTCTTCTCTGCATATATAGTTACAAAACTGATATTATATCACATATACAAGCATTGTCTCCTGTCCCAACAAATATTTTTGTGCATAGGGCTGATTTTCTAATTTTGTAACAAAAGTTTTGAGGAAGAAAATTTCTGTGTTAAGAGTGCAAATATTTTTTTCTGTATTTTTTTATTATGTTACGTTTGTACATTCATACATACATACATAATCACCATATATTACATTAGTTTTTGATGTAGTGTTCCATGATTCACTGTTTGCATATAACACCCAGTGCTCCATGCAGAACGTGCCCTCAATACCCATCACCAGGCTAACCCATCCTCCCGCCCCCCTCCCCTCTAGAACCTTCAGTCTGCAAATATTTTTAATGGTCTTGAGACGTCCAAATTGATTTTCAGAAAGACTGAACCAAGTTTCCATGAGCAAGGAGTGAGGTTGCACATCTCACTACATCCTCATCTATAATGAGAATTATAATTAAGAATAGTTAAAATCTTTTTTTTAAAGATTTATTTATTTATTTATTTATTTATTTATTTATTTATTTATTTGACAGAGAGAGACACAGCAAGAGAGGGAACACAAGCGGGGGTGGGTGGGAGAGGGAGAAGCAGGCCCCCCCTGCTGAGCAGGGAGCCCAATGCAGGGCTTGCCCTTTTTTCTGTTGGAATTTCAATTATTTTCTTTCTTTCTTTTTTTTTTCTTAAGTAAACTCTGCCCTCAACATGGGGCTCGAACTCATGACCCCGAGATCAAAAGTTGCCTGCCCTACTGACTGAGCTGGCCAGGCACTCCTTAATTATTTTCTTATTAATTTTTATGAGGTTTTATTTATTTTTTAAAGATTTTTATTTATTTGAGAGAGAGAGAGAGTATGGGGGGGTAGGAACAGGAGAGGGAGAAGCAGGCTCCCCGTTGAGCAGGGAGCCCACCACAGGGCTCGATCCCAGGACCCTGAGACCATGACCTGAGCTGAAGGCACACACTTAACTGACTGAGCCACCCAGGTGCCCAAATTTTTATGAGGTTTTAAAAACCATTTTATTCTACCCACCAAGTACAATACAAGACACATAACAGGTGCTCCTTAAATATACCTTGGGTTATTTGTTAATTATTCTGAGGACTTTTTAGGAACAAAAGTAGACTTTCTAGGAGGCTAACTCTTTCTTTTTCCTACCCAGGACACAGCTGGACAAGAGCGGTACCGGACCATCACAACAGCCTATTACCGTGGGGCCATGGGCTTCATTCTGATGTATGACATTACCAATGAGGATTCCTTCAATGCTGTCCAAGATTGGTATGAGATTCGTTCATTCACCTCACTCATTCATTATTCATCAAACTGTCTAGAAAAACCTAATGTGTGCTAGGCCTTGTGCTTTATGCCAGGGCAATCTGGATGAATCAGACATGGCTCCTGGCCTCCAGGAGCTCACAGATGAGAGGAAAGCACAGATCAGTAAGCAAGCAGTGAGAATATCATATGACATGTGCAGTAATGAGGAGAGGCACCAGGGTTGTGGGAGCCCAACAGAGGGCTCTGACCCAGCTTGGGGAGTCAGGGAAGGGATCCTGGAGTTGCTGACACAGATGCTGCATTTTGTAAGATGAAGCAGGAGTTAGCCAGGGAGTGAGTAGATAAGAATGTTCCAGGAAAAGAATGCAGATGTGCAAAGGTGAGACAGTAAGTGAAGGGTACAGGGAGAGCAGAGGTCATGAAGAATTTTGTGTACTGGGGTAAGGAGTTTGGAGTTTATCCCCTAGGCGATGACATTTGAACAGAGAACCAACAGGTTCAGATTCATGTTTTGGAAAGATCATTCTGGTTCCAGCAGTGAGTGAATGCACATACCACTCCCCCATAAAGTTTATCCCTAGGCTGGGGGTTAAGAGCACATCCAGTCCAGGCGCCTGGGTGGCTCAGTTGGTTAAGCGACTGCCTTCGGCTCAGGTCATGATCCTGGAGTCCTGGGATCGAGTCCCACATCGGGCTCCCTGCTCAGCGGGGAGCCTGCTTCTCCCTCTGACCCTCTTCCCTCTCGTGCTCTCTATCTCTCATTCTCTCTCTCAAATAAAATAAATAAAATCTTTTTTTAAAAAAAAGAGCACATCCGGCCCAAGTTTGTAAAGATTCAACACACGGTGGAAATCAGCACAGCTCCAGATGTACAACCTCTGAGTAACTTACATCTTTCTTCCTGGAGCATAACTCACCGGGAGAAAGGAGCTGAGGGGAAGGTTAGGTGAGAGGGAGGGCTGGAGCCCTTGCCCAGTGGAAAGGATGAGGGTGGGAGAAGGTGGAACATCTGTGCCATGGGTCTTGCTCAGAATCAGAGAGGCTGAGCAGGCCAGGCATACAGCAGCAGCACTGGCCAGCGCCAAGCTTATCTCCCGTTCCCCTTTGCATAATAGCCACCCTTTGAGGACTTCCCTTCTCCGACTGAACAGTCGCCATGATCTGTGAAGTCCTGTGAGTGCCTTGTAGCCTTGAGCTGAGAGTGGCTTTGCAGCCTGTCCAGGGTGCCGTGCACACGTCTGACCTTCATGGTGGTTGACGTTCTCCTTCCCAGCCTACCGGGCATCTTCCCCTTCCTCCTTTCTCTTTCTTCTCTTCTAACAAGTACCCTCTATCTTCCTTTTCCTCCTTTCCTTCCTCTCTTTTCTCTTTACTCCCTTTTTTTCTCTTCCCTTTTCTCTTCCTTCCCCCCCCCCCTTTTATTCCCTCTCTTCTCTACGGTCATGATTTGTCTCCCCTCCTCCTCTTTCCCCCTCTTCTCCATCTTTCCCTCCACCTCCTACCCCGGAGTGATTAGCTGTTTTTTTAAGTGTCTTCACACTGCTCATTCCCTGTTGGCCTGACCTTCCTCCTTTTACCATCAGTCCCTGTTCATTCTGTCTCAGGAACACAGTGAGTTTAACACTTGGTGACAGTTCCTCCAAGAATAACCTGAGTTGCTAATCTGGGAGCTGAGAGTGGATGAGGGCGGGAGGAGGGAGGAAGATGACAGGAAGAGGAGTATGGGGAGACATGGAGACTTGGCTCCAGTTACCTGCCTTGAGGCTAAAGATTGAATGTCTATTTCTCCCAAGCCCTGGCCTTTCAGTTTTGCCTCTGAGCAACTTGGTCCTGGACGAGCCATCTAAGCCCCAGCTCTCAGCACAGAACCTGGCTCTTTGTCAGCCCACAACAAATGTGGCTGAGTGAATTCTGTACCTTGAAGGAATGGCTTCTCACCCTTAGAGAGAAGATTAGTGGGGGATCAGCTTTATGAGTAGAGTCGGTAATAGGTCCAGGTTGCAGTTAGGGTTGAGTCAGATTGAGTGTCGGTGTCAGGATAGGGTAACATTTAAGACCTGCCTCAGGATTAACCATTAGCTGGCTTACTCATTCATCAGACAGTTGCTGACACCTGTGCTCTGTGCTGGGGACTGGCACTCCAAAGATGAATGAGACTATCCCTGCCTTCAAGGAGAGACTTATAAATTCAGCCAAATGTAGCAGGTGCCATGGTAAAGGTGTAGGGGACCAAAAGGAGAAGTAATCATTTCTATTTGATGGGGTGGTTAGAGACAGAGTTAGGCTCAACGCCACAAAGAGATGTATCCACAATATAAGGGTCCTATTTTATTCATTATATTAAAATTTTGTTTCTCATTATGTAAGTAGTATATGCTCACTTTCAAAAATTTGAAAAATACAGAAAAGCATTTTTTTTAAAGATTCTATTTATTTATTTGACAGAGAGAGACACAGCGAGAGAGGGAACACAAGCAGGGGGAGCGGGAGCGGGAGAAGCAGGCTTCCCGCTGAGCAGGGAGCCCGATGCGGGGCTCGATCCCAGGACCCCGGGATCATCACCTGAGCCGAAGGCAGACACTCAACCGACTGAGCGACCCAGGTGCCCCAAGAAAAGCATTTTTTTAAAAGATTCTATTTATTTATTCGAGAAAGACAGAGAGAGAGCAAGTGAGCAGGGAGGGGGGAGGAGGAGAGGGAGAGGGACAAGCAGACTCTGCACTGAGCTGGAGTCTGATACTACGCTCGATCCCATGACCCGAGATCATGACCTGAGCCAAAATCAAGAGTCAGTTGCCTAACCAATTGAGCCACCCGGACACCCCTACAGAAAAGTATTTTTAAAAAGTTTCATAACCATCCTATGTGAAGGAAACCACTGCTGACATTTTGGTTTCTACAAATAATCACCATCTGAGGCCTCAGTGAATGTTTATAAGTCACAGAGGAGGAGGAGAGAGAGGCTAGTTGGGCCTGAGAAAGCCTGGGAAGGCTTCTCCCAAGGAATTATGAGATCAGCACTGGGCCCTGGGGGATGAGTTAGTGTGGGGAAGGGACTCCCAGTCATGCCATGGAAGAGCATTTCGGGATGGGAGAGAAGTGGGATAAAGCTGCAGAGACAGGATGTGAATGGTCTTGAACACCTGAGGGATCTAGACTTCATCACACGCTAATCAGGGGGCCAGAGGAGAGTCCTTTTAAGAAAGGACTTACCGTGGTCAGATAGATGTTTTAGGGATGCCTGGGTGGCTCAGTCAGTTAAATGTCTGCCTTTGGCTTCGGTCACGATCCTAAGGTTCTGGGATTGAGACCCACGCTGGGCTCCTTGCTCAGTGGGAAGCCTGCTTCTCCCTCTGCCTGCCGTTCCCCTGCTTGTGCTCTCTCTCTCTCTCTCTCTGACAAATAAATAAATAAAATCTTGGGGCGCCTGAGTGGCTCAGTCATTAAGCATCTGTCTTTGGCTCAGGTCATGATCCCAGGGTCCTGGGATCGAGCCGCGCATCGGGCTCCCTGCTCAGCGGGAGACCTGCTTCTCCCTCTCCCACTCCCCTTGCTTGTGTTCCCTCTCTTGCTGTGTCTCTCTCTGTCAAATAAATAAAATCTTAATAAATAAATAAATGAATAAAATCTTAAAAAGAAAAAAAAAAGGATGTTTTAGAAAGAGCTCTCTGCCCAGTGAGGAGGGGGATGGGCAGATGTATTAGAGGAAGGCTTCTGGGAGCTGGGTAAGGTTTGCAAGAAGAGCTTATGGGTCAGCACCTGTGACAGCCAGCTGGGGCAGGCATCCGTTTGTCCTCAGCTGAGTTCATTGATGTAACTTGGGTGTAGCAAGCCCCCTGGAAGGGAAACCATGTCTTTGAGTTTTGCAGGGTCCTTTCCACATAGCAGGATGTCATTAACACAGTCCTCTCTCTGTCTCTCTTTAGGGCTACTCAGATCAAGACCTACTCCTGGGACAATGCACAGGTTATCCTGGTTGGGAACAAGTGTGATATGGAGGAAGAGAGGGTTGTTCCCGCCGAGAAGGGCCAGCTCCTTGCAGAGCAGCTTGGTATGGGCATGACATATGTGCATGTGTACATGTTTACATGGGAGTGTGATATAAGGGTGTGTTGTGATTGTGAATTATGTGCATGTGTGCTCTGTGTGTATTGTTTTATATTTGTGCCATATGCATGTAAGCTTTGTGCTAGAGAATTTTAGGTAATTTGTTGTTGTTGTTGTTTTATTTACGATGTGTATATTTTGTTACATTGAATTAATAAGTATAATTTAAACTTACGAACTTTTTTTCACCAGTTCCTTCCACAAAGGCTTTGAGGTGTCTTATAAAAATCATCATAGTGGGTGCCTATGTGTCTCAGTCGGTTAAGCGGCTGCCTTTGGCTCAGGTCGTGATCCCAGGGTCCTGGGATTGAGTCCCGCATCGGGCTCCCTGCTCAGAGGAGAGAGCCTGCTTCTCCCTCTCTCTCTGCCTGCCACTCTGCCTACTTGTGCTCTCTCTCTAGCTCTCTGCCAAATACATAAATAAATATTTTAATATTTTATTTATTTGACACAGAGAGAGAGAGAACACAAACAGGGGGAGTAGGAGAAGGAGAAGCAGGCTCCCCGCTGAACAGGGAGCCCGACGTGGGGCTCGATCCCAGGACTCTGAGATCAGGACCTGAGCCGAAGGCAGACACTTAACTGACTGAGCCACCCAGGCACCCCCAAATAAATAAATCTTTAAAAAAAAATCATAGTACACCAATTAAAAAAATAAGAAAATTGGAGTAAAGGGAAAACAAAGGTAGAAGAAAATAAGAGGAAGCCGGTGTGAGATAAGTGGGTATGTTTTAAGTTCCCAGGCATGTGTAAGAGTTGGGCCAAAATATTGGCTTTGAGCTTCCTTACCAGCCATGCAAGGCAAGAAACATACACAGTCTTGAGATGGTCCTTAAAATAAAAAAACCCATTATTCAGAGAAGCACTTCTCTTGTGCAACTGTAGAGCAGACTCTATATGCTGGATGAGACAATGTCCTTAATATCAAACGTCCTTACAGCAACCACAACATTACGTCTTAGAATTTCCCTCAATGTAAACTGATGTTTCTTTACCAAAACACAATTCACAACAAAAGTAATTGTATGAAGGGATGAAACAATGTGGTTTAAGTGATGCTCTGGCATTTTCCAAGGTTAAAGCACTTTTATCTCTGTGCTTCTCTGAGACCCGGTGCCTCAGATGTGTCTCAGTGGCTCCACAGCAGAACTCCGACCAATACTTGCTTCAAAGAGCAGCTCCTTGCCTTCCCTTGCCTTCCTTTTTTAAGATTTTATTTATTTACTTGACACAGAGAGAAACAGCATGAGAGAGAGCACTGCAGGCAGAGGGAGAAGCAGGCTCCCCACTGAGCAGGGAGCCCGCCCGATATGGGGCTCGATCCCAGGACCCTGAGATCATGACCTGAGCTGAAGGCAGACACTTAACCAACTGAGCCACCCAGGCTTCCCCCTTTTGTTTTGTTTTGTTTTGTTTCCTTTTCTTTTCCTTTCTTTTCTATATTGGGGCTCAATGTGGGATCACCTCGGAGAAAACTTCCCCAGAAGAAAGGATATATTGCTTAACTTTTAGCCAGTTTCCCTAAATATGTCTCATAACCTAGGTGTTGTAAATATTGAGGAGTAGGGAGTTTAAAGTTATTTTCTCTGATGGTCTCTGAAGTATAGATATTTGGGCTTGTGGGCGGGCAAACTGTATAATATACAAATGTGAGTTGTGTGTGGTGTATATTTGTATTATGCGTATTATGAGTACATGTGTGGGAGAGTGTCTTATACTTCTTTCTTCCCTCCCTTATTCCCCAGGGTGGCCTGGAATAGAAATTAGCAAACTGTAGGTGTTTAATAAAGAGGGAGGTTGGGTTATCTTGGATCTTGCTGTTATTTCCCCATCAGGGAAAAAAAAAGTACCTCTACCCGTCCCCCTGGTTCAAAGAACAGTGAGCATGTGGTGAAGCATACATTTGGGTGACCTTAGGTATCACTTTATGCCTTCAACCTGCTGTCCCCAGGGAGACTCCCCGCACTTTCCCTGGAGTGGCTACACCCCATCTGTTTAGAGTGCTCTCTTCTACTCCCCACCCCATTACCCTCAACCAGCCGGTAAACCTCCACTCACTTTTCAAAACAACTCACACTATGAAACCTCTCCTGGCCCCCAGAGCTCTTTTCTTCATGCCCTCACCTCACACACACAGCAGACACAGTCCCAGTCACACTTGGGTACACTTGTTTACTTGTCCATCTCCCCTCAAGTTCCATGAGGACAGGAAATGAGTCTAGTTTATTTTTGTGCCAACAGTGCGTACTTATATGGCCTGGCACTGAGTAGACACTGCAAAAATATGTTTTGATTAAATTTTATTTATGTTAAGTATTTGGCTACTTCATTTTATTTCAGTCCAGTTAAGACTTCCTGAGTGCCTACTCTATGCCAGGTACTGAGCTGTGAAATAGGATCACACGCCCCTGTCTGAAGGACAGAAACCGTGATACCCTGAGTGATCAGTGTGATAGAGGGATGTGCTGGGGCTTGGGGGGTGGGCAGAGGAGGCACCTAACTCAGTGGGGATCAGAGAACATGAGGCCCAAGCTGAGTCTTGAAGACAAAAATAGGAGCAGCAAGTGAGGAGGAGAAGCAAGGACGTTTCAGGGGAATGACACTGGCAAAGGCAAGGAACAGCATGTATGTTCAGGGAACTATAAATTTGTGTGAGTTGAGAGTAGCATTTCCCAAAAGAAAGACTTATGCCACTGGAAGTGTGTAAGATGATTTTATGTATGTATTGGAAAAAATATATATATAATCAGCGTGTCAAACCCTTAGAATTAAACAAGACTAAGTTTTAAAAGGTGTATTTGGAAAAAATATAATTGGCATGCCAAGCCCTTATGACTAAGATTTGTTAAAAGTGAGTTGGTTAAATATTTATTAGGTGTTTACCTTGTGCCAGGCACTATTCTAAGTGTTTTAAAGTATTACTCAGTTAATTTAATCTCCCTGGAGCCTTCTGACATACGTACTTCTCTTATCTCTAAATTGTGTGTGTTTTTTTTTAAACAGATGAGAAAACTGAGGCACAGAGAAATTGAGTAACTTGCTAAAGTCACACAGGTAGTAACAGGTAGAGTCAGAATTTGAACCCAAGCAGTAGTCTGGCTCCATAGCCTGTGGTCCTAACTACTTAACCTCACTGTACAAGAAATACGGTAATAGGTGATATATATTGATCCAGGCATTATATGAGATACTATGTATTAATTATTTCATTTAATTCTCACTATAACCCTTCCAAGTAGGTACTATAGGGTACGTCTAATACTCTGAAAAACGAAGTTCAGAGGGGTTAAATAATATGCTCAAGTTTATGCAGTTAAGAAGTAGTGGAGTCAGTTTAGATCTATCAAATTTATATAGGAACATGAAGTCAGATTAATTCTTAGTGCAGGGTTTAGGGAGGCACTTAAAGTAGGCCTCAATGAATAGGTCAGGTTTTGGGCAGGTCATAGTAAACCATGTCTGTCCTACATAATTTCCTGGGCTTTCCTCTATTGCTTACCAATATTTCCCTATTTAGAGACCTATCTCTCTTGCTAGACCTCGAGAGCAACAAGGTTATGTCTAATTTGGTTCATTATCCTAAGCACCCAGCATAAGTTAGATATTCATTCATTCATACATTTATTCACTTATTCATTGAGCACTTACTCTGAGCTGGGTTCTGTCTTGGTACTTGGGATATAATAGTGAATGAAACAGCTATGATACTTATTCTTATGGAACTAATGGAAAAGGGACAATAAATAATTAATCAAATATATAACTTAAAATGTTTTAAATAGACAAATTGAATGGTGTGTGAATTATATCTCAATAAACCTGTTAGAAATTGTGATAAGTTCTGCGTGAGTTAGGACTCTTGTTATGACAAGTGATAAAATCCCAAATCAAACTAGCTTTAATTTTTTTAAAAATAGAATTTATTAGCTCATGTAGCTGGAAAGTCCACTAGACTCAGGATTCAATTGCACTTTCCATTTCTCAACTTTGCTTATCCCTTTAGCCTCCTTCCTTTCCCAGTCAAACTCTGCATGAGGAGTAAAATGGATGATGGAAGCTCCAGATTCATATCTTCCCAATTCCTGCAAAAAAAGGCCTTCTCTGTCCCAACCACCACATATCAATGTCAGGGAAGACTATGATTGGCCACCTGTGAGTCACGGGCCTGTCCCAGTGGATGAGGAGGCGGGTATGATAACCTATAGTGTCACCACAACTCTTTAAAATAGTGATTCCCTAAAGGAAGGAATGGTGGGCAGATAAAAGTAACATACGTTACAAGTGCTATGAAGAAAGTGAGAAAGAGAAACCTAATTTTAGACTGGAGAATCAAGATCTTCTGAGAAAGTAACACTGAAGCTGAGAACTAAAAGATGAGAAAAAGTTAGCCAGGCAAAGAGTGGGTGTGCGTGGGTGTGGGTGTGTGGGTGTGTGTGTGGGGGGAGGCAGAGGGCCATATTCCAGATCAAGAATAGTCCTAATGTGGGGTAGAGCTTGAAGCACTCATGATACTGAAAGAAGCCCATGCCACAGGGACTAGATAATCAAGGGGAGAGTAGTGAGAGATGAGAGTAGAGAGGTAGGCAGGGGCCAGTTCATGAAGGATCCCGTGGACCATGTTAAGTATTTTGCAAGGATGTGATCGGATCTGGGAGCAGTGAGGGAGGGTGCTCAGCTTTCCTCATCCCCACATCAGTCCTATCCCTCTGCTATGCTGGCAATTAAGTAAGTTTCAGTGGTCTGCTGGCCACCACAGTAGTGCCCCTTTTCTGCTTTATGGGATTCCTCTTCAGGACTCCCTTTCCTTTAGCTTTTCTCAGCTCACTAGGCCAAGACTAGTGATATGGCCAGCAGCTAGCTTTTTTAAAAGTTGGGAGTAGCAGCAGGCTGTCAATATCCTCAAGGTTCCTGGGACATGGGTGAGACTGGAGTCACTGAGGCAAGTGGATCTTTGGGAGAGTGAGGGAGTTTCAGGGACTCCTGTTCTAAGAAGCATGGCATTTTAGGGCCTCTGCCCTCCTGTGCCCCTCAGAAATGGGCTTCTTTTTCCTTCCCTAGATCTGAATGCGAATGAGTCTGCCAAAGCCTAAAGGATAGTAAAGGAGAAATGCACTTCTGCCTACAAAGGAAGGAGAGACTCATTTACAATGTGGTTTTGGAACACACACATACACTCACTCCAGCAAAGTATAGTGGGAAAAGCACCAGACTAGGAGTTAGGAGGCTGAGGGTTTTATTCTGTTTCTGCCACTAGTTTACTATGTGACCTTGAGCATCTTGTTTCCTGTCCTTGGGTCTTAGTTTGCCCATCGGAAAAACGGGATTCAGATTTGTTGAGTGGGAAGGTCCATTTGGCTCTATCCCTCTTTGATTCTATGATTTCAATTCACATAATTCCTACTTATCACTTGGACTCCACAGACCCTTGTACACTGCGGTGCTTATTTTAGGTGTCCAGGGAACAACTCTGGACAGAAAGGAACACAGTGAGTCCCTGGCCAAATCATCAGTGACCAGAGGGGCATGAGTTGAAGATTGATACATGACAGAGATGGGAGGTATCAGAGAGAGATAGAAAAGGAATTTGAAGATAAAAGTGGAGGAGAAGTGTTCTGGGGCAGTATCAGGATGAGGAGAGGTGAGTTCAGTTGGTTATGAGTTTTGAATAGAATTCTGAGGTCAAATTCAGGAGTAGGGAGTGTGGACAAACTAGAGTCTGTGGGTCTGTGGCAGCTGCCTTTGGACAGGATAGGTAAACATGATCATGGGGGGTGGTGTGGATTATTGTTCTGAAGCCAATTAGAGGGAGGAAAGGATTGAGGGCTAGTCTGATTAATTTGTTGTCATCTTCCTTTCCTCACTAGGTTCTCAGCTCCTGAGAATCCTTATTAATGAACCTGAGGAAAAGGTTACCATCTGGGCCTGCTAATGAAGGGCCTTCCAGAAGTATGACAGTAATTGGGTGGGTGTGCATTTGGGGTTGTTCTGCTAGGAAGAGAGACCCATGAGCTGCCTAGGGCCATGAGCTGGTTATTTGAATCAGAGTTCCCATACCTTGGGTACCTTTGAGATGACAGTGACAACATCTCCTTGACATGACATACAAGCTCTCCGAGTCTCCACAAGACTTACTGCCTCATCTCTCATCACTTTGAGCTTTCTGCTCTAATGATAACAAACTGCTATGGCCATTCTGGC
The DNA here is from genome assembly GCF_009762305.2 of Zalophus californianus. Classification (NCBI taxonomy): domain Eukaryota; kingdom Metazoa; phylum Chordata; class Mammalia; order Carnivora; family Otariidae; genus Zalophus; species Zalophus californianus. The sequence continues at coordinate 41,490,492 of NC_045598.1, read as the reverse complement.
ATATACCAAGGCTGTTTTTTGCCCCATTAGCTGTGCTCATGCTGTTTCCCCTGCCTGGTACGCTACACATGCATGTGTTCACACATACACTCACAATCACCTGTCTTTATCTAGCTGATATCTGCTTAGGAATCACCTTGTCCAAGAAGCTTTCCCTGGCCCCCAAGACAGGTGCCTCCTCTTGTGCCCTGCTAATCCCCACTTCCCACCATCCCAGCATTTATCACTCTACTATTGTCAGTGTGTCTGTTTCCCACACTAGACTAGGAGCTCCTCAAGGGTAAGAACTATTGATTCACCTCAGTGTCCTCATGCCTGTTGAGCGAGCTCTCATGACCCCCACTGTCCACACCCTCCATGCTCATTCCCACCTCCTTCATTCTTCTGTCCATCAGTCGACACTCACCAAGCACCTATTCCTCTGGCTAGTGCTGGGGCTCGGATGAATGACATGATCCCTGCTCAGGGAGCTCCTCGTCAAATGGACTTCTACCATGCAGGGTAACATGTGCTATAGCAGAGGGAAGCACAGAGGAAAATGAAGGGGCTGTATCTAAGCTGAGTCCTGAAGAATGAGAAGTTAGTTAGGTGAAGAGTTTTGCTCAATTCTAGCCTTAAACTCTCCCCTCTCCACCAACTTCGGGAAGCCTCCTCCTGCTCTCTTCCCCTGCCACTCTCTCCCCACTGCATTCCTGCACAGCCTCTGGTTTGTTCTACCTGGGTTACAAATGTTATAGTGTTCGGTCACTGTTCCAACTGAGAGCAAGACAAGGGGACATAAGGGATAGAGCCCTGGCTTATGCCCATCTCTGAGTCTAGGTTTTACTATCTGTAAATTACAAATAACTCCTGCCTTGCCTTACGCTACTCACAAGGTTTTAAAATTGTATCTTTGAACTGTTACAGACTATGCACATGTGAGGGATTGAAACTCTGATTAGTGTGTCTTTTCCATGATTAGATTTGGTCTCCCTTTGTCCCTGCTCAGTAGGGAGTCTGCTTCTCCCACTACAGAGAAGCTCCCTCTACCCCTTTCCCTGTTCAAGCGTGCGTGCTCTCTCTCTCTAATAAATAAAATCTTAAAAAAACAAAAAAACAAAAAAACCAGAGGGGGCCAAAGAGACTTGTAAAGAAGAGAAAGATATGGTCAAGGAAGGAAGGAAATTGAAAGGGAGAAAGGAAAAAAAAAAAAAAAGAAAGGGGGGAAGAGAAGTGGGAGACAGGGCTGTGTATGGACTTGGAGCCAGTCAAACCCAGATCTAAACCCAGTTTCCACGAATAGCCATGTGACCTTGTGTAAGTTATGTAATCTCTTGAAGGCATTTTCTCATTTATAAATTGAAGATGATTATATTTACCCACAGGCTGTTGTGAGGATTAAGTAAGACAGTATTTCCCAAGCTCCTGGCATAGTGTCTGACGTTTAGTAGGTGCTCAACAAAAAGAATCCCAAGGAGAAAGTGTGAGGAACATAAGGGAAAGGAAGGAGTGACATGAAAAAAAAGGGAAGAGAGAAGCTTTTGAGGAGAAAAAAAGATGGGCCTGGAAGGAAAAGAAGGAGGAAGATAGATGGACAAAAGAGGAAGAAGGCTGGGACAGGGGCATGGGGAGCACTGGCCTCCAACTGGCCAAATTCCGCAGTTGGGAAGCAGCCACTTTGTCTGAATCAGGAGGGCCTCTCTTATGTCTCCCAGGACACCCAAGTTCTGTTCATTGTCACAGAGAGTGTCGTTAAGGATCTGAAGGTACAAAACAGACAAGAATATCTCACACTTCAGGTGCAGTCCTGCAGGTGCCTTTTGTTGGGTTTGTGGGGGGAGGGAGAGATACAGGGCAATTCCAGGGGGACCCGGGAGGAGGAACCTCAGGCAGTGGGGATTAGCCAGTGTGTCTGGGGTGGAAAGGGCAAAGGAAGCTTTGCTTGTTCATTGTGGATCTTGGGGTGCCTTCCAGATCCTAGACTAGAGCTGGGTAGGCTGAGGTGAGTGGAAGGCAGGGGAATAGAGGAGGAACAACCCTAGTCAAAAAGGTCAGAGCCTGGACTTCTCACACTGGTTCCTCTATTTATCTTGGGCAAGTCAGCTTATTTCTCTAAGCCACAGTGTCTGCATTAGTGAAATGGAGAGGGTCTGCCCAGACATTCCTTCTCCCAGGGGTGACTTGAGGATCAGATGACGTAATGGATGTGATGAATGCATTGGAAAAACTGTGAAGTGCTACGTACAAATATTGAAGTATTCAGTCTTTCGGAAAACACCTAATGACCCCCACTCTGTATCAGACACAGCACTATACACTTTATCTACATTATCTTGTTTAATGAGGTAGGTAAAATTATCCCTATTTATAAGCCAGAGAATTGAGTCATAAAGAGAATTAGGTGACTTGCTGGGGTGACACAGCTGGCCAATGGTAGAACCAGGATCTGTCTGACTCTACAACCAGTGCAGGTAATCCCTGCCCTGTACCATCTGTTTATTTATTTATTTTTAATTATTTTTAAAATTTTTTTAATTTTTAAACGTTTTATTTATATATTTGAGAGAGAGTGAACGAGAGGGAGAGAGCATGAACAGGGGAGGGGCAGAAGGAGAGGGAGAGGAGATTCCCCACTGAGTAGGGAGCCCGAGGCCGGGCTCGATCCCAGGACCCCAGGACCACAACCTGAGCTGAAGCAAATGCTTGCCTGACTGAGCCACCCCAGGCACCCCTGTACCATCTCTTTAGAGCCGAATCCTCTGCCATGGAATTAGGCCTCCTTGCTTCACTCCTTTGCACTGGCTATACTAATCCAGAGTGGTCTGGCCAGGGGGCATAAAAAGGAAAGGATAATCCTTACTGTTACCTCTCTTCTCTTCTTAGGGTTTGACTTCTTTGAAGCCAGCGCCAAGGAGAACATCAGTGTGAGGCAGGCCTTCGAGCGTCTGGTAGATGCCATTTGTGACAAGATGTCTGATTCGCTGGACACGGACCCCTCCATGTTGGGCACCTCCAAGAACACCCGTCTCTCGGACACCCCACCGCTGCTGCAGCAGAACTGCTCGTGTTAGGCAAGGCCCACCCTCCTGATCTCCCCTTCTTGTGACCCCACACCCACTCTGCTTTCCCCATTACACTCTGTCCACCCCCAGCCCCAAGCAGGCTGCGTTGTCACTGACCTTTGCCTGCAATGGAGGTGGAAGCATGCCCCTTGAGTTCTCTGCAGATGGTCCTGCTAGTAGACACCCAGTCCTAGACTAACAGCCAGGTTACAGCATGGGTAGAGATTCACTTTACAAAAAAAGACTCCGTCTTACAAAGGGTATTCACTTCAGGGACTTGGAAAGCGAGTCTCTTTTCTGCCTTTAAAATAAGATTTCCTCCATTTACCAAAATTTGACATACACACACTTTTTAGAGCCTGGCCAGCTGGGTAAGTGCGGCCCACCTGCACAGCTAATCCTGTTAAAGAAAACGTCCTCATACACAGCATGCTTGTTTCATATCAGGCTCCCTGTGGGGCTTCCTCTCACTGCAAGCCACGCTTTGACTCTCGAAGCCCTCTGCCTGTTACCACGGATGCCCACAGGGCCTGGGGCAGTTGCTGTGGTGACAGGCCAGAGCTAATCTCCAGAGAGCTCAGACTCTCTAATGATGCTGAAGGAGCAAAGGCTGAGTCAGAAATATACTTAAAGAAAAGATTATTCCCTGCAAAATGTCAAAGGTTCCTGCTATATAAAAGAGCAGGAGAGTGAGCTCAAGAAAGATAACGAGAAATAAAAGAGAAACATAGGCAAGATAAAGGAGCAGGTCATGACTTTCTGATTTTGCTGCTTTCCAGCTGGTTCTTAACTGTGGGAACTCCATGAAATTGGTCTTTGTTTTTTAGACTCCCAGAATTTGAAATATTTAGAGTTACTTAGTCTGACTAGTCAATTTCAATCTTCACATCTCTGATAAGTGGCTGCCAGGCCTCACAACCAAATCTCTTTCTTCTTCTTCTTTTTTTTTAAAGGATGTTATTTATTTTATTTATTTATTTAGATAGAAAGAGCAAGCAGTGGGGGGATGGGAGGGGCAGATGGAGAGGGAGAGAGAGACTCTCCAGCAGACTCCCTGCTGAGCACAGAGCCTAACTTGGGTCTGTAGCTCACAACCCTAAGATCATGACCTGAGCCAAAATCAAGAGTCAGATGCATAACTGACTGAGCCACCCAGGCGCCCCCCACCCCAAACCTCTTTCTTCTAAAACACACCTTCTAGGCAGGGCTGGGAGCTCATTGTCCATACCACCTTTGGATAGCTCTCATAATCAGAAAGTTTTCCTTGCTTTAAGCTGAAATCTGTCCCCTGGAAATTCCTCTTCCTCTTCTCACCCTATTTAACCCAGCTCTGCTGTCAGAGACCTCACAGTCCATGCTCCTTCTGCCCCTTGAAACCCTCAGATGATTTGAGAACAGAAATCATGACCTCTGCCCTTTCTCTAAATCAAGTAGTTCTGCCATTCTTCATAGTGTCTTCCCGCCATCCTGCCCTTTCTTCCAACCCATCTTTCAGTCACTCCTGAGTAGTCTGACTGGGAAATGTGATTCAAAGCAGAATAAATCTGAGGGAGCATGACCCTCACAAAATTGGGAAAAACTGAACTCAGAGGTCCCAATTCCAGACTCATTCTCCTGTGAGTGAAATCTTAGTTTCTACTGAAGAGTAGATGTGAAACCACTCCTAGTGGAAACTGCTTAATTAAACACCTGAAGGGAAAATCTAAGCCAAAATCAAAACCACAAAAAACCCTCTGACACCAGAAACAAACTGAATGGATTCTAGCTTGTTTAGACATGGCAGATGTTTGGTTTTTAGCTGAAATAATGACATGGAATTAGCAGTGATTCCTGAAAATCTTTCCTCCCAGGCCTGACCCAAATCCCCAGCTTCCTCCTACACTAACATGCCACCTCAGAAGTTGATGGGGGAAGGGGGAGAGTCTCTTCCAAGTTTTTTCTCCATTTCAAATGCATCTCATTATCCTAGGAAAGTGCATTAACTTGCATAGGTCCAATGACTACATAAAAGGACCCTCCAGAGTCAGCCCGATGGAGATGTTGCTTTCTTTGATGCAATGTGCACAGGATGGAGCTTTGGACTTTGGAATCAGGAGTCCTGGACTCTGCCCTTAAATCAAGTGTGACTCTGGATCAGTCACTCCATCTCTGAGTCTTGTTTTCCCACCTATAAAATGAGGGGTTTTTTATTTTAAGATTTTATTTATGTATTTAACAGAGAGAGACACAGCGAGAGAGGGAACACAAGCAGGGGGAGTGGGAGAGGGAGAAGCAGGCTTCCCGCTGAGCAGGGAGCCCGATGCAGGGCTCAATCCCAGGACCCTGGGATCATGACCTGAGCCAAAGGCAGACGCTTAATGACTGAGCCACCCAGGCGCCCCTATCTGGGTAATCTTTAAGGTCCCTTCTAGTGCTAGTAACTGTGACTCTTTTTTTCACCTTTATCGTTTCAGTTTATCTGCAAAATAAAGTTAAGAGATAAGGATTATCACCCCAATATCATTGTAGCTAACACTGATGTCATGCTTACTCTGTACTATATATGTATGATCTTATTTAGCTTCTCAACATCTTTGTGAGGGAGGCACTATACTCAATCTCATTTAAAGATGAGGAAACTAAGGTACAACAAGATTCTCTAGCTTGCCTAAGGTCACATAATTAGTAAATAGTACAACTGGGTTTCAAACCCAGGCAGTAGGCTCCAAGGTTTACGCTCTTGACCACATTCTATACTACATTTTTAATAAATAAACTGTGACCCAAAAAGGTTAAGGACGTGACCAAGATGATACAGCTAGCGAGTATTAGAGCCCTGTTAGGATTCGATCCCAAGGCCATCAGATTCTAAGTCCACTGGAGAAAAGACTTATGTCTCTTCTCTGTTAACAATTGCTCATCTATTCAGACTAATCCAAGGTGATGGATGTCTAATGCTTCTGGAAAGAAGTCAGCTTTGACTTGCTCTGAGGCAGCCAGGTCCCAAGAGACTGAGCAGAAATTGTCGTGTTTCTCAGATTCAAGTCCCTGTATCTGCCTTTGTCAGGTAATTCTTACCTAGCTTTCAATCAGTGCTTTAAGCAGCCTCCCAGCTCCAGCAATGGGGCATTTTGCAGGAGTGACTTGGTTAACTTCCTTGACCACAGAAGAATGTGATCCCTTTTCAGGCAGTGGTTCTAGATGTGCTTTTTACACTGTCAAGTCAATATAGGTCATGCATAATTACTATTTTTCTGGGCAGTAACACCCATCCACCCTAGTAGTGGGATTTCAGACTGAGCTCATCATGACCCATGGTTATTTTAGGACATATATCCAATAATCTTTTCTTTCATATTGGATATCTAGGCAAAGATTGAATTTTTACTTAAAAATTGTTAAATTCTTTAAAACTCAGGGGCCAGTGTAAGAGAGCAATTTTCTTTCTTTTTTTCTTTTTTTAAAGATTTTATTTATTTGACAGAGAGAGACACAGCGAGAGCAGGAAAACAAGCAGCGGGAGTGGGAGAGGGAGAAGCAGCTTCCCTCCGAGGAGGGAGCCCGATGCGGGGCTCGATCCCAGAACCCTGGGATCATGACCTGAGCCGAAGGCAAACGCTTAATGACTGAGCCACCCAGGCACCCTAAGAGAGCAATTTTCTTGACAACAGATAGAATCAAGAGTTAAATGTAGTAGTGGCTAACTCTTCTGCTGGGCAGCAGACAAGCAGAGGTGCTTGCTAGATGGCAATTCCCCAGCCCTGCTCTGTGACCTTGTTTCTGCTGCATGGAAGGCAGCAGCTTCCAGCTGATTACAGTGTAATGTTCATCAGTCATGGTAATACTGCAATTAGCCACCAAAGTTTAAGTTGCAGAATATGTTAGTGGCAACTTGTCCCAGTTTTCATCTTGCTTAACAATCCAAATAAAGATTTAAAAACAAAAAAACTCTTGACCCCAGAAGAGGCAAAAGTAGGCCAAATGTGCAATACAGTATTATAGCTATTTACAGAATCTGTTTTAAATGCATGTGTACCTGTAAATACAAAGTGATTTGTGACTTACTATTGTCTCCTCAGTCTGTAGCATTAATTAACTCCTAGGAGCAGCAATGGGGTAGAGTGTACTGAATGGCCACAGACTTGTCAAATATTAGATTGGGAAGGGAGCTTAGAGAAAATCCTGTCCAGCTCTTCATTTTACAAAAAGGAAGGTTGAGGTCCAGGGAGAGAAAGGAAATTTCCTAGGGCCACTCTGAGAGTATATTAGTGAGGGAGTCAGGACTCGGTCTTGGATCACCTCTACATAGAAATTTATTTATTCCATATCTACTGTGGGCTTGGTACTGTTAAACACTAGATAAATGTATATAAAAACAAATGATCCCTGTCTGCAAGGTACCTATAGTCTAATGGAGGTGCTGTTTCTAAAATATTACCCCAATTTGGCAGCCAAGGAAACATAGCCTTGGAAAAGTTGTATGTTCAAGTCACTCAGTAATATCATTTGAATTCACTTCTATCTGACTCACGCTCATTCCATTGTCTCTCAGATGAAGAGTATATGGAGTGGTGGTAGTGACAGGCTCCAGTGTTCCTGTTGATATTGTTTAATTAACTCTGAGAGTCCGTGGTCTCACAATTACTTTGTGACTGCAGCCTTGTAATGTCCACAGAATGATATAAATATCCGCCAGACCCAACTTTCCCATTCACATCACCTGCTCCTGCTCCAAAGCTCTTTGCTTGGGTATCAAGGTTCCTGCAGTGTCTTGAGGAATGTTTGTTGGAGTTTGTTTGCCAATAGTTTTGGGGTAAGGAGAAGGAATTACAGTAACCAGTGTCCTGGGATCTCACTGATTTCAGATTCTGCATCTCTACTAAGTTATCCCTGATTACCTGCCACAGTTGGAGGATCAGCCTGTGCCTAGGATTGCATGCAATAGACAGGCCCATGAGATACAAATACTGTTAAGTGATGTTTTTGAAGGCCTTCATCCCTTATATGAAGTAGGCAAAACTCAAATTTATTCATTTATATTTACTCATTCAATAAATGTCTAGTATGTGTCAGGATATAATCAATGGCAAATTAAAACAAGCTTTGCCTTTATAAAGCTTATAGTCTAGTAGCTTGTGGTTTAGTCTAGACATTATAAAATACTCACCCAAATATAATTAAAAAGTGCTCTGAAGAGGGCGCCTGGGTGGCTCAGATGGTTAAGCGTCTGCCTTAGGCTCAGGTCATGATCCCAGGGTCCTGGGATCGAGTCCCGCATCGGGCTCCCGGCTCAGCGAGGAGCCTGCTTCTCCCTCTGCCTCTCTCTCTCTCTGTCTCTCATGAGTAAATAAATAAAATCTTTAAAAAAAAAATGCTCTGAAGAAAAGATACGTCATTTTATGAGACTATAAGTGGGAAAATTGAATCATATTTGGGGAGCTGTTTCAGGAGTCCTGAAAGACTCCACTGCCCCCAAATACCTCCACTATCCATTGGCCATTGCTTTATATTCCTCAAGCTTTCATCCTTTAGTTCAAACCTTTGATGACTAATGAAACACAAATCCTCCAAAGAGAATAAGGGTGAGAGAAACAATATCTGTACCTGTGAAATATGTTTAGCCTGGTTCAGAGTTAATTATTGTCTTCTGAGGGACATAACAAATGACCACAGAACTTAGTGACTTGAAACAAACATTTGTTATTTCTCATGATTCTTTGGGTTGGCTGGATGATTCTTCTGGCTGAGGCTGGATGGTCTAGAATGACATCGTTCACATGCCTGGAGTCCCAGCTGAAATGACTAGGGTGATTGAGGTGCCTCTCCATGTGTTTTCATCTTCCAGAAGGCTGCTCAGAGTTGTTGACATGGTGATGGAAGTTTTTCCAGCAGCAAGAGAGGGCAAGCTCTGATTCAGAAGTTCTTCTCAAGCCTCTATTTGTATCATGTTTGCTAGTGTCCCACTGACTAATCCAAGTCACATACAAGGGGTGGAGAAATAGATGCTGTATCTTGATGGGAGGAACTGTAAAATATTGTGGCCATTTTTCAACCCACCAAAGGAAGCAACACTAAGTCATCTGAAACCAAGTCTGACAAATTTCCCTGGGTCTTAAAACCTGCTATTCCCAAAGAGAAATGTCAAAATGGTTTGCAGCAGGGCAGTCTCCCCATTTGTTTAGTTGTCCAAAGGGTCTACTTTGGAGGAATGAAGACACATCTGTATGGTGTTTTGATGCATATTTCACCATTCATTTGGTTACTGAGCTACTCCCTGAGGGATGAATCTGGCTTCTCATTCTATGGAATTAACTGTAATAATGGTTGTAATTCCCACCTGAGATTCCTGGCTAGAGGCCCAGCAGAAGGATTCAGTATATGCAGGAAAGATGGCTCAAAGAATAGTTGAGGGGCACCTGGCTGGCTCAATCGGTAGAGCATGCGACTCTTGATCTCGGGGTTGTAAGTTTGATCCCCACGTTGGATGTAGAGATTACTTAAAAATCAAATCTTAAAAAAAAAAAAGAAGAACAGTTGGTCCCTCTGCTCTAGCTACACTGTCTTCCTTGGAGACCTTGTCTAGTCCTGTGGCTTTAGATGCCAAGTCTTTGGTAATGACATGTATACCTAGGGTCCAGTAGACATCTCCATGTCTCAAACTCAACATGTCCACATGGAAATTTATTTCAACCCCAGTCATCACAGAAACCTTGCTATTATTCTTAATTCCTTTCCTTTCCTTTCCTTTCCTCTTTCTTCCTTCCTTCCTTTCTTTCTTTCTTCCTTCCTTCCTTCCTTCCTTCCTTCCTTCCTTCCTTCCTTTCTTTCTTTCTTTCTTTCTTTCTTTCTTCTTTCTTTCTTTCTTTCTTTCTTTCTTTCTTTCTTTCTTTCTTTCTTTCTTTCTTTCTTTCTTTCTTTCTTTCTTTCTTTCTTTCTTTCTTTCTTTCTTTTTTTTCTTTCTTTCTTTCTTCTTTCTTTTCTTTCCTTCCACATCCAGTGCAAGACCTGTGAGTCTACTTTTAAAATATATCTCAAGTCTGCTTACTTTTCTCCATATGCCATGATCTTGGTTCAAGCCACTTGTTTCTCCCTTAGAGAGCTACCATAGAGTTCCTAACCAGTTTCCCTAGTCCACACTTGCTCTCCCATAGTCCATCCTCTACACAACACAAATCTTTTAAAAATATAAATAAATGAATAGCTCAGTAACACTGGGGTTTACTTCAATACCACACATGAAAAGAATCCAGAGACTTCAATTATTATTAATAACAGTTATTTTATCAATTCTCTTTCTAGCCCTGAATCTGCCCCTAACTTACTATAGGACTCCTGGTAAATCATTTCTTGTAATAGCCAGCTGTCACTTCTCCCCAAAATTTCTTCTGGAAATAATAATCTCTTCTTTTGTAGTACTACTACTACTCCTTCATCCAAACCAGGTGATTCTAGTAAAGACTGTCAGTAAAGTGGACATGTGATCAAGCAAGGCCAATCAGAATTCTTCCCTAGGATTTGAAAAGAAAAAAATTGGAGCTATTTTCTTCCCTTTTGAATGGCAAATATTATGAAGATGTGTTCTCTAAAACTGTGATACCTATCCTCAACCCATTATAAAATGATCTATAGTAGGAGAAAACAAGGCGATCATGCAGACAGAGGCATAGGTATAGGATGAGAAACTCTGTCCTGTGGCTTTCTCAGCCCTGATTCTGGCTTCATGAGGTTTGGCAGATCACATCTTCCTTTGATTCTATTAGACACCTCAGTGTTTCCAACAAAGTCCCCATTTAGTTTTGCTCGTTGGAGTTAGGTTCTTAACACTTAATAACCAAAAAATATATTGTCCCCCTTTAGTTCTTAGTTTTCCCCTTTATATATCCTTCTAGGTCCGAAGTGCGGTAATTCTAATTTTTAAACACTGAGTCTTTCAGAAAAAGTCTACTTCTGTCGACTTTCTGATGCAGATTTTGTATAATCTGGAACAAAACCTACTTTCTTCATTTTCTGTTCATGTACCTGAATAGAGGAGGAAGAGGGATTTCTCAAGGTGAAAAGTAGTTCTCCACAAACACTGATGACAGCACAGACAAAGGTTCCTGTGGTAGGGTTACTAGTCCACACATAGACTAACCTCCCAGGGACTCAAGCTAGACAAAACAGCTAACACCTCTGCTGCTTTTTCTCCACATCTGTTCCTATGTCTACCAACTCAGTGACACCCACCATCTTGACAGAATACCATTGACTGGACTGAGTTGTGTGACATCTGTTTTGCCTGCTTCTCTTCTATCATTTTGAAGTGGCTAAACAGCAAATACCTAAATAGGAAGTCTCTGGGAGACTTGAATTCAAGAATTTCCTTTGCTTGGTACAAAATCATGTCATAGAAATGCTAATGTCTGGCAAAGTAAATCAGCAGGTCTCCGAGGGGTGAGATTAGTATTCCCAGCTCCCTTCAGATTCTGATGCATCTCTTTCCAAGTTTTACCAATGGACTAGGATAAAGCTAATGGGCTGTGCAACCTTGATTAAGTCACTCCCTATTTCTGGGCTGCTTGAGTTTAGACCAGATAATTTCTGCAGGCCCTCTTGGAGCTAATGCTCTGTGATTTTAGGCCCATTTTCTGTCAGAGCTGCAAGTGGCAAACAGGATTTTGGCAGGAATCCTTTCATTATGAAAGCCTTCTTTCTTGGATAGGATAAAAACAGCCAAGGCTGTATGGACCCCCCCTGCCCTCATCACTCAGCCAGGCTTGTGGCCTTGATTTCTGGGGCTTCCAGAAAGCATCTTAGTAATTTTACTAAGTGCATCTGGATGCTCCACGCCTGCCTGTACTAGACCAGAGGTTCCTAAAGGTTAACGAGGAAGAGGAACAAGAATCTCTGATGAGACTTTTTGAGAATAGAATACAGACATATGCATTTGAGAAACAACAGCAAGCATCCATGTCTTAAGAGCCAATTCAAGGGGAAATTAATTTACCAAGCACCAAACATGTGCCAGGTTGAGCTGGGTAAGATCTTTCTGTCATACAGCTGGAAGCCTGGGAACTAAAGGGCTGAGAGATTGGTGCTGAGCTATCTTCCAGTCCCTCCAAACATCGTTACAGGATGAGGACTGAGAAAGTAGCATGGTGGAGTGGTTAAGAGCATAAGGTTTGTAGTCCAAGAGACCTGGGTTCAATCCTTGGATCTTCATCGCTAAATAGTTGTGTGACTTTGAGAAAATTACTCTTGGAGCCTCAATTACTTCATATACAAATGGAATAATAGCTGCCTCAAGAGGTTGTTGAGAGGAGTAAATGTAGGAATTAGTTTAAAGCCCTTAGTGCAGTGCCTGACACCCTTAGTAGGTGCTAAACATGTGGTGTTGACTATTGTACTGCACAAGGTCATTCCAATTAGGCAGAGTGTCCTGGAGCCTTTGTCAAAAGATGCCCCACCAATGGGTACCTGGCTGGCTCAGTTGGTAAACCATGTGACTCTTGATCTTGGGGTCGTGAGTTTGAGCCCCATGTTGGGGGTAGAGTTTACTTTAAAAAAAAAATGCCCTCCAGTGCTCAGAAAACCAGGATTCCAAAAGACCTGGATTTGAGTCCTACAATATACTAGCTGTATTACCCTGGACAAACATATTTTCATCTATAAAATGAGATTAATAATCTTGCCTACTTTACAAAATAGTTGTGAGAGTCAAATAAAAGTGCATTTTAGAAACTGTGAAGTATTGTGGACATGTAAGATGGAGCCAATATGAGGGGCTGGGAGTAGACAGCATTCATCCCAGAATGAAACTGGGCATACCCCTCCTGGAGCCATTTCCAAGGGTCCCTTCCACCTCTACCAACTTTCCCCTCTCCCCCTACGTTTTGGCCCCAGGAACCTAATCTCACATAGAAATATCATGCCAACATGCCTTATACCCAGAAGTTTGGTTGGCTACAGAGAAACTTCCAGAGGCTAAGATCTCCCAAAAAGAATCAGCCAGTTCATGCTGAACAGAGCAGTGAGCTATGGATGGGGTTGGGGCCCAGGAGGGGCAGACAGTAGAGTCTATTTGTACTATGATTAGTATATTATAACAAAAATCATCAATTCTGTATTCGACACTTTACAGTTCCCAAAGTACTTTCTCAGTGAAGCTTCAGTGGTCTTTGACACAACCCTGTGATGTGGGTTTTATTATTCCCAGTACTCCGATAAGGAAAACTGAGGCCTGCATCAGTGAAGCAACCTGCTCAAGACTACATAACGAAGGCAGCAAATGGCTTGGTTGGTGTCAGAACAAGGTAGGGTCTGCCCCAGGGAATGAGCAGTCCTGATCCTGAACCCTGCCTATTTGGGGGGATTGGGGGTAGCTGAAGAGAAAACCTAAGCATCAGTTGTGCCTACGTCTGGCTTCCTCTCTGCTTGTGGGAGAGAAGGAAGGAGAGGAATGCACACTCTCCTCACCACCCCCACACCCTTAATAACAATTAAACCTTAGAACAGAGGTTTTCCTCATATCATGGGGCCAGAGGCTGATGGTCTCAGCAGTTACACAGAGAAATGTCACCCTTACTCAATTTGCACATCACCTTCAACTCCCCCAGTTGCTCTTTCTAATTTATTCAACCAGGGACTGGGCTGGTCTCATGTTAGCCTAGGAGATGTGCCACATTAGGCTGAGCAGAATTCCTCAGGAGGAGCAATTAGCAAAAATTGGAGTTCTCCCTCTATGGGACTGAGCACAAAGAGGAATAATAACGCTCACATCTCTCCCCATAAGATTCTAGCTAAGCAGATGTTTTCATGCTTTTTTAATCTTCCTATGTTCTGTATACCGACAGCTATTCTCAGTGATATATGAAATGTTACGTGGTATTGTGAGTTTGTACAAATGCAAATACACACACACACACACACACACACACACGTATACACAGTAACAAAAGGGAAGATGCCATTTGCAAATATCTGCTGTGTCTCCCCCGTTCTGTATTGATATGTTTTATTGATACAAACTGGCTTATTTTAATGTATCTCCTATCCTTATTGTAATGGCAATGATGGTATGTGCATTAAAGTTCATGAACTTTACCTCATTTATGGAGTGACTCTTCCCTGGGCTTGTGCTAAGAACTTTGGGGGTAGACTTCTGAGATCTTAGAAGGGAACTGGAAAAACAGGTCCAGCACCAACGCAATGAAAGCCACAGTACAAGGCAGTATTCAAGTTCATGATGGACAAGGCAAGTTCATGATGGACTCGGGATGGGGGAAATCAGGATGGGTATAACTGTTGGGACGGCTTCAAGGAGGATGAAGGACTGGCACTGCAAGAGGTCAGGGACAGCAGGTCAGCTTGTACTTCTGGAGACCCCGTGGCTCCTGGCTGTATCCTGGCTGTTGTAGAGAATGCAGAGAATCCCAAGGAGCAGTGTGTACCTCAAAAAAAGGGTTAGGCTATATTGCTGGACAGCGCGTGGAAGCAAGGCTGCTGAGCTGGTGAGAAAGTGGTGAGCCCACAGGAAAATGAAACAAAATGCAGACAGAATTGACAGCTCTGGAAAGCAGCAGAACCCACTCCCCACCTGCCAACGCCCCCAAACTATAACAAGTCTAAGAACACAGCAAATTCAGTCCAGTTCTTCGCCCATTCCCACTGCAGTGTGGTAGGGAACCCTTTCCCTTTCTTTAGCCTGGTTAACTCTTCCTCATCTGTCAGGACTCAGGCATGGAAACCTTGGAGGGCCAGAGAGAATGAGGAGCTGTGGAAATGTAGAGCAGGGGTGACAGAAGTGTCAGATTCTTCATCCAGTCAACATTCTTTTGATTATAAGTGTCATATCCCCACTTTAAATAATCACAAGAAAAGAATGAGATCATGGGGGGGTGGATTTGTTAGCTCATGTTACTGTAAAGTCCAGTGGTATATCTAGCTTCAGGCCCATCTGGAACTAGGTGATCAAATTATATTTTCAGGATTCTCTGGGTTGGCTTCATTCTCAGTCCACCCCAGGCTTACCCTACCAATATAGCCATCTAGACAGAGAGTCTTTGCTTTAATAGTTTTGGCGAAAGTCCTGGGTCATGTACCTAAACTAGGATCAATTACGCCAGGAGATGAGGTGTTCTGATTGGCTAAGCTTAGATCTTGTCCAGCTCCATCTCTGGAGTTGGAGGCTGGAGTCAGTACTACTCAAACCAGATAAACTGAAAGTGGCAGAGGAGTGGTTGCTTGAAAAGAAAATTAGGGCACTTTTTTCTGGAAGAGAAAAGAATGGATGCTGGCTAGGCAAAAAATCAGCTATTCACAGGAGATACAGAATCAGATCATTGCACAAAAGACATTTAAAAACTGGACAGAAGAGAACAAAAATGGGTTCTGCCCCTAGGATATGGGAATGGAAGGAATAAAGTGGGCAGGGTTGGGGGCACAGACCTGAGGCAGTCAGCTGAGCACAGAGCGGTCAGGGTCCGTATACATGGCTTGATAGGGTATGTCTTGCCAAGGGGGGCAGCAGGGGCTGACTAGGGATTGAAATACAGCCTCGGCTCTAAGTGCAGAGCCTTGTATCCTACTGTGGAGTTACCTCCACTAGGAAGAAGGATTCCTTTGTGTAATTCACACAAAAGTGCCTGCTCACCAAGCCATGAGTAGAGGGGCAGCATCCATCCAGAGGGGCCACCTATCTCCAATTTGCTAACGGTGCTGCAGTGGGTTGAATCGTGTTCTCCAAAAGATATATGTAAATTCTAATCCCTGGTACTTCTGAATGTGACTTTATTTGGAAATAGAGTCTTTGCTGATGTAATCAAGTTAAGATGGGGCTATTTTGAGTTGGGGTAGGCACTAAAACCAACAACTGGTGGCTTTATAAGAGAAAGGAGAGGGAAAATGGACATGGAGACACAGAGGAGACCTAAGAAGGAAGGCTGTGTGATGATGCAGGTAGAGATTGGAGGGTTGCAACTATATACCAAGGAAGGCAAAAGATTGCTGGCAACCACCAGAAGAAGACTTCAGAAGAAACCAACTCTCCCAACACCTTGATTTTGGACTCCCACTTCCAGATCTGTAAGAGAGTAAACTTCTGTTGTTTTAAGCCCCCCAGTTTGTGGTACTTTGTCACAGCATTCTTTGGAAACTAATGCAGGTGCTACATGAGCTAGCAGCAATCCTGAGAATAAGGTTCTCCTCTATCCCTGTGTCCTGGTAGAAGATATGGTCAACCCAGGTACTTAAGAGATCCCAACAGAAAATCTGAGCCTGCTCATGGGTCCTACTGCCTAAGAGTATCCTGGAGGTGCCTATTACCTTCACTGTCACACAGAGAATAAACATCATTTTCAAATGGTAGTAGTTCATAGAGTGAGGGCTGCTAATAAAATGAGGGGCAACTTCTTGGTTTGGGAAGAGGACTGGGGCACACTTTAGATTTGAGCCTCTGCATATGCTGTTCTTTCTACTCCTGGTTCCCAAGCTGAGGTAGGTACCTCCTTTGTGAAACCATATCCCCCTTTGTTTTCCTTTGCCATAGAACTGCCTGTGCTATACTATGCTTTCCTGGTCACTTGTGGGAGTGGATTGTCACATGTTTCTGTGAAATAAACATATTTTTTTCTGTGAAATAAACCAGGCAAGCAGTAGGCAAATGTGCATAAGGAGTCTGGAGACCTACTTAAACAAGGAAATGAGACTCCAATAGTTTCACTCCCAAGATTCAGAGTTATTGAAATGTGTTGAGGTAAGCCGGGGTGGCTGTGAACACACAGGCCAGTGACAGGGAAGAACATCTCTGGAAGTCATTCCTTGGAGAAGTATACCGCAACTTTATCATACCCCTTCATCTTGTTTTACTTATTATCTTCTTCATCGCATTAATCATGATGAAATTATTTTATTTGTTTAATGAAAGTTTCATGATAGCAGGGACCTTGCCTGTTTTGTTCACTGCTGTACCCTCAGAGCCTTTGGCAGGTTACTTTACTTCTATTTTACTTAAAACCTTTGTTACAAACCTCTCATTTTTATAACGTACCAACTTCATAGGGTTATTATGAGGATTGAAGGTGTTAATGTAGGAGCTTAGATTGGTACACCTGGCACATAAGTGATAGTCAATACTAGCTAGCGTTTATATTGTTCCCGGGCACCATTCTAAGCCCTTTACCTATATATTAATTTAATCTTCACAACTTTATTAGATAGGTTTCATTAGTATCCTTATGAGATAGATAACTATTCTTAGCCCCATAATGATGAGGAAACAGGATATTTAACTTTCCTAAGGCCACACAATTAGTAAATGCAGAGCAGGGATTGAAACCCCAGAGTCCCTGCCCTTAACCATGACACTATGTTGTCTCCTAATACA
This sequence comes from Zalophus californianus, assembly GCF_009762305.2. NCBI lineage: Eukaryota > Metazoa > Chordata > Mammalia > Carnivora > Otariidae > Zalophus > Zalophus californianus. Next base: position 41,473,110 of record NC_045598.1, on the reverse strand, counting down.
AATCCTTTTTGAATGAATAAATCTCCAAGAGAATGGAAAGAGATAGAGTCAATGGACAGACTCAAAATCAAGACAGTATTGGAGGGGAATAGTAGTTTGGGTCTGGGTAGCATGAAATTTGCATCTTATTTGTCCTCCTGTGGGCAGGCTTGTGCCTGGAGAAATGGCTGTGAGGGTCAATTTATAAAGTAGTAAGAAGCAAGGTAATTGGTGGCTGAGTGTAGCCCTGGGATGGGGTGTTGTCTTCCTTCACATCCTGAAGAGGTTCTGAAGCTTGGTCAGGGATTCACTCTAGTGGCAAGCACAGGGACTGATGCTGCAGACCCAGCTCCTGGATCAGACCCAGTATCCCACATGGCATACACCCAAAGCCATCCCCTCCAATGGTATAACAGAAGCAGAGGAAAGGATCTGTCTCAACTGCCCCTGTTCCAGATACCTCTGGCTTTGGCAGCTGCATCGGTGCTTTATGGAACACTACTGAGGCATTCTCTAAGAAATAAACTTGTTCTGGGGCCCAGCCAGTTTCTCTTTGCCACCACTAAAGAGTGAGCTCCTGAAGGTCAGGGAAGAAGGTTTTATTTCTCTCTCAATCCCCTGATTTCCACAGGTGCCAGCACATTAAGGGTGTCCAATGGCCATTTGTTGAAAGAAGGGAATTGAATGCTCGTTTTGAACAGATGGGATGGTTCCTAGACAAGGCAGTTGCTGATATCTTAGATTTTTAGCTGAAGGGTGGTGGTGGTGATGGTATTTTAGAAGGGTGTTGAGAGCATGCAGGAATCATAGTCAAGGTAGTTCTGGAGGGGGCCATGAAGGAAATGGTTTGTTCAGGTGGTCACAAGTTTAAAGCCCTTCATGGCCGAAGGTCTTATTTAAATCCGTTTGTAATACTTCTATAGTCTGCTTAAATTGGAGAACCCCTTTTCCCTGTTTATCTTCAAAGATAAGTTGGCTGTGATATCCAGAGTCCACTATCAGGACTGATATGGGGAGCTGTCCTTCCAAGCTGCCAGATTTTGCAAGAGCTGCCTGGATCACAGTTGTGCCTATTGAAAAGGAAATCTCTGTGCCTTCCTTAATGGTGTCCTCCTGTCTGTCATGGTATACAGGATGCCTGTGAATCAACTGGTAATTGTCTAAATCAAATACTTGGGTTGTCTATGCATGACTCAATTAACTGACTTTAAAAGAACAGCTCTAAAAATAAGAGTAACTATTTTTCAACATACATATATATATATATATATAAAACATTATATATCTTCACATAAGCAGATTTCTTTACATATATTGAAAATATGATTCTAGAAGTACTTCTGCTCCACAAACTTGCTCATCCTGGCAGATTATATCTACATAAATATTCCTTAGCTACTAGGATCAAGATCACCCCTTTCTACTTTCATCCGTTCCCCTTTGCAAAGGGCACCACCTTTCAGGTAACCACAGTCTCCATGTTGCCTTAGATCCTATTGTCTAACTCTAACATTAAAGTGACCACACTCCAGATCCTGATAGACACTAATAAACTATTCTCCCATTGAGATGATCTGAAAGATACTGGCTTAATATATAATCTCTCCAGAGAACTATCATCAAATAAGTCTTCAGGAGCTGAAGTCCCTAAGAGTAGACTCTCAGGCACTGTGGCAGGTTAGCAAAATATACAGAGAATCCAGGAAAAAACTAATACATATATTGAAACAAAATTTTTGTCTCAGAAAGCATTTGCAGCCAGTTGGGGAAAAAAATGGACTATTCAGTAATTGGTTATCTATATGGAAAAAATTAAATCTGACCCCTTACTTACACCATACACAAGTATCAGTTCCAGGTAGATTTAAGACTTAAGTATGGGGGCGCCTCAGTGGCTCAGTTGGTTAAGCGACTGCCTTCGGCTCAGGTCATGATCCTGGAGTCCCAGGATCGAGTCCCACATCAGGCTCCCTGCTCAGCAGGGAGTCTGCTTCTCCCTCTGACCCTCTTCCCTCTCGTGCTCTCTATCTCTCATTCTCTCTCTCTCTCAAATAAATAAATAAAATCTTTAAAAAAAAAAAAAAGACTTAACTATGGGGGCGCCTGGGTGGCTCAGTCCTTAGGCGTCTGCCTTCAGCTCAGGTCGTGATCCCAGAGTCCTGGGATCGAGCCCCGCATCGGGCTCCCTGCTTAGCGGGAAGCCTGCTTCTCCCTCTCCCACTCCCTCTGCTTGTGTTCCCTCCCTCACTGTGTCTCTCTCTGTCAAATAAATAAATAAAATCTTAAAAAAAAAAAGACTTAACTATGAAAGACTTAAAGCTTATAGTATAATGTAAAACAATGGACCTTTTAGAAGACAAAATAGGAAATATTTTTATGACCTCAGGGTAGAGAAGGATTTTTTAAAGGGGAACCAAAAGTGCAAACCACGAAGGGAAAAAAGTATAAATTCAATTATGTTAAAATTAACAACTTCTGTGAACCAAAAGATACTATATTATGAGTGAAAAAACAAGGCACTAAGGGGGAGATGGTATTTATAATTCATATAACTGACAAATGAGCAAAAGAAAAAAATAATCATAGGTATGGCCAATAAGCATGTGAAAAGATGTTCAACTTTGTTAGAAACAAGGAAATGAACATTAGAACCAACAAGATACTATTTCCCACCTATCAAACTCACAAAGTTAGAAAGTCTGATAATACCAAGTATTGGTGAGATGATGGAATGACAGGAAGCTTAATTTAATGCTGGTTGGAAATGTCAATTCGTATGACTTTGGAAAATAGTTTGGTATTCTCTGTTAATAAAAAGCTGGAAACAATCCAAATGCCCATCAACTGTAGGATGGATAAATAAATACATTGTAGTAGATTCATACAATGGGATATTACACAGAACTGAATATGAATGAACTACATCTACACACTTGAACTCTCTAATGAATAAACAAAAAAGGCAAGTCACAGAAGAATACATAATGTATTACTCCATTTATGTAAATTTAAAAAGGCAAAATAAGCAACGTATGTGGCCCGAATTATCTTCAGTTTGCCCTTCCAGATTCACTCTCCACATTTCTAGTTCCAGGAGGCTGAGTTGCATGGACTCAAACGGCTCTTTTAACTTCTGGCTTCTGGTTAGGTTTGGCTGATGGTAAGCACCCGCGGAAGATTGGAGAACTAGGGGAAAGTGGGGTCGGGTATTTATTCTCTGGTATTCTCACTGTGGGTTGCTGTGAGCTGGTCGGATTCCTTCCACTCAAGGTCTCACACACAGCTCACCATTTCTCTCTCCACACAGCCCACCATTTCTTACTTTTGGTAGCTACTCTGTCCTCCCCCTATTCAATCCTAGGATGGAAAAGAGCACCGTTATGAGCCTCAAAATAATATCCTAAAGTATTCTTACAATACCCTGCCTCCTTATATTCTGAGTGTGCTACCTGTTTTCTGCCAGGACCCTGACTGATACAATAATGTTTAGGGATATGCAGACAGTGTGGAAAAACATAAAGAAAAGCAAAGAGGGGCACCTGGGTGGCTCAGTCGTTAAGCATCTGCCTTCGGCTCAGGTCATGATCCCAGGGTCCTGGGATTGAGCCCCACATCGGGCTCCCTGCTCAGCGGGAAGCCTGCTTCTCCCTCTCCCACTCCCCCTGCTTGTGTTCCTTCTCTCACTATCTCTTTGTCAAATAAATAAAATCTTAAAAAAAAGAAAAGAAAATAAATTATTAACACAAAATTCTGGATAGTAATTACTTCTGTGTGTGTGTGTGTGTGCGCATATGTTTAAACATGATATAAAAAAGCCAGATGGAGGATTCATTATGTACCGGAAATATTCTATTTCTTAAGTGGAGCTGTTTGTAGATGTGTATTTGCTTTATGATGATTATTCTTTAATATGGTCCCATATGTTGCAGATAACCTTTTGTATGTATGTCTTCTAACAAAAATAAAATATAATAAACTCCCACTAGAATGAAAGGTTGGGAGGGTAGATTTTTGTCTTGTTTCTTTGCTAGAATGGTATTGATACATTAAGTATTAAATAAATATGTGTTGACTATTGACCCAATGGATATCTAACTTTGGCGCAAGACCTCCCTATCCGTGATACAGCAGCAAGAAATCTTCACTAAGACTTTTTATAAAAATTTATTTGAGAGAGAGAGAGAATGCATGTATGTGCACATGGAGCATGGGTGGGGAGAGGGAGAGGAAGAGAATCTCATGTAGACTCCCCGCTGAGAGCAGAGCCCAACGTGGGGCTCAGTCTCACCCCTGTGAGATCATGACCTGAGCCGAAATCAAGAGTTAGACGCTTAACCAGCTGAGCCACCCAGGCACCCCTAACACTTTTTTTTAAAACTCAAAATCCCATTGCACAAGCCAGGAAGAGTTTCTTTTATCCTGCCTTCCTTGCTACAAGCACCACAGACTCTGTCTCCTTTTCTCTCTTCCTGGTGGTTACCACCACACACTCTGTGTTTGGGGTGTTCTGCCACTCCTCCACCTCATCCCTCTCTCTCTATCTGGCTACAGAATTAGATACACTCTCTCTTCATCTTTCTTCTTCCTTAGACTACAAGCTCAGTCATTTTTTAAATTTTTTTAATTTTTTATTTATTTATTTTTTTAAAGATTTTATTTATTTATTTGAGAGAGAGAATGAGAGAGAGCATGAGAGGGAAGAGGGTCAGAGGGAGAAGCAGACTCCCTGCTGAGCAGGGAGCCCGATGCGGGACTCGATCCCGGGACTCCAGGATCATGACCTGAGCCGAAGGCAGTCGCTTAACCAACTGAGCCACCCAGGCGCCCTCAGTCATTTTTTTTAAAGATTTTTTTTATTTATTCATTTGACAGAGAGAGACACAGCAGGAGAGGGAACACAAGCAGGGGGAGTGGGAGAGGGAGAAGCAGGCTTCCCGTGGAGCAGGGAGCCCGATGCGGGGCTCGATCCCAGGACCCCGGGATCATGACCTGAGCTGAAGGCAGACGCTTAACGACTGAGCCACCCAGGCACCCGAAGCTCAGTCATTTTTTAAAAAGCATTTTATTACCAACAATTTTAGGGAAATACAAAAGGAACAACAACAACAACAAAAAACAAGAAATATTTACAAAGGTCTTGGTTGCCAGTGTAGTTTGACTTCCTTGTAGGAAATCAGGTTAGATTTTAGTCTTTCCCTTTTAACTATTCTTCTTTTAGGTTTGGTCATTACCACTTCTTACTCTGGATTGGTCATTGAAGAAACAGGCTTGGCAGGCCTCCGGGGAGGGTCATTCCTCATTCCAGGAATAATTCATTTGAAGGAGACCTGGACCTCCCTTCTCCAAGGTTCTTCAACATCTGTCTAGATCCTGATGGTGAATGGTGGGATAGTTAAGAACAGGCTGATCAGGGTAAGAAAAACAAAACTCTAATAAAGTATTTTCTTTTTCTTTTTTTAGAAGATGATTTTATTTTTAAGTAATCTGTACACCCAAAGTGAGGCTCGAACTCAACAACCCTGAGAACAAGAGTTGCATGTTCCACTGACTGAGCCAGCCAGGCGTCCCAGAACTATAAGTATTTTCCAAACTGTTTCCCACAAAATACTGGTCTTGTAAGACTATGCATTGCCCCTCCCCTCCAAAAAAGAGGGTGTTTCTATGGTCAGGCAAGTTTGGGAAATGCTACATACAATTTTGTCCTCTTGGAGAATCAAAATGTTTGTTAGCAAATTAAAGATCCTGAGAAACAGCTCTAATTTGTTCAAACCTATATTTCTCAAGTTTATTGACACTGAACAACTTTTTCTGGACCTCTATCCATATTCTGCTGAAGTTCTACTGAACACGCTTTGGGGAAATTCCGCTCTCATTAGAAAGTAGAATAAGGGGGCGCCTGGGTGGCTCAGATGGTTGGGTGTCTGCCTTTGGCTCAGGCCATGATCTCCAGGTCCTGGAATCGAGCCCCTCATTCGGGCTCCCAGCTCAGCTGGGAGTCTGCTTCTCCTGCTCCCTCTGCCTCTCCCCCTGCTTATGTGTGCTCTCTTTCTCTCTAATGAACAAATAAAATCTTTAAAAGAAAAATAAAAAGTAAAATAAGGTCTACTTTAGTCCACTAGGGTTGTTATAACAAACTATAGCAAACTGGGCAGCTTAAACAGAAATTTATTTTCTTATATTTTCTGGAGGCTCTAAGTCCAAGATCAAGTGTGAGCACATTTGGTTTTCCCCGAGGCCTCTCTCTGTGGCTTGCAGATGGCCAACTTCTCATTGTGTCCTCACATGGCCTTTTCTCTGTTAAGTGCGTCCCTTGGTGTCTGTCTTTCCTTATAAAGACTAGTCATATTGGATTAGGACCCCACCCTTATGACCCTGTTTAACTTTAACTGCCTCCTTAAAGGTCTTATCTCTAAATACAGTCACATTAGGGGGTGCCTGGGTGGCTCAGTGTGTTAAGCGTCTGCCTTCGGCTCAGGTCGTGATCCTGGGATCGAGCCCCGCGTCAAGCTCCTTGCTCCGCAGGAACCTGTTCTCCCTCTCCCAGTCCCCCTGCTTGTGTTCCCCCTCTCGCTGTCTCTCTCTCTGTCAAATAAATAAATAAAAATCGTTTAAATAAATAAATAAATAAATACAGTCACATTGGGATTTAGGGCTTTTTTTTTTTTTAAAGATTTTCTTTATTTATTTGAGAGACAGAGAATGAGAAATAGCACAAGAGCGAAGAGGGTCAGAAGGAGAAGCAGACTCCCTGCCGAGCAGGGAGCCCGACGTGGGACCCAATCCCGGGACTCAAGGGCCATGACCCGAGCCAAAGGCAGTCACTCAACCAACTGAGCCACCCAGGCGCCCCGGATTTAGGGTTTTAACATGTGAATTTTGGGTGGGCACAATTCAGTACAGAATAGGGCCATACCTTTATGCCTTCTCTTTCATCTCATATTTAAACAATTCATCACACAAGTAAATCATACTCCCCAGGCCTTAATGTTTATCCAGTGGGGCAACAAAATCAAGAATCTGAATTAGCAGGCCATGATTTAATTATACACATATTGACCTATGTGGTGCAAAGTATTTTGCTAGGTATTGCAGGGGGATACAAAGATGGTGAATAAAGTTTCAGGGGAATACAAAATTGGTCATAAAGGCCAGGTCTGACTTTCAGAAACTAGGACTTTCACCAAGACTATCCCTAAAATAGATTGTTTTGTCTACCACCATACTTTTCCTATTCTTCAACAGAAACTCTGAGTCAAAACGTTAGATTATTATATTAGCTTTTAGTCTAAATATCACATAGTCTCCTTAGTTTCATGGAGACTAGATGCTGACAACATGGTGCAGCTTTAGAATCAGTTAATGAGTTTTGTGAGCTCAACCCTCTTGGTTCACTAATATAAGATGGGTGCCCGTGTGGAAAATAAACTTGGAAAGACCTTATTTTTCACAGGAATCATTCCATTTAATTTTAAAGCAACACTTGAAGGAAGCACAGATGGACAAGCAAGGAATAAAGGAGGTTATTTTTCTCAGAATGGGGAGGAGGAAGAGGTACAAGGAAGCTAGCCAAGGAGGGCTTCTGAGAAGGTGCATGTGATGGGGCCAGGAGCAGGAGTAGTTTGAGCCAAATCTTGGGGGATGGGAAAGATTTGAATAGAAAAGGCTGAAAAGAAAGCATTTCAGGGACACCTGGGTGGCACAGTCTGTTAAGCATCTGACTCTTGATTTCAGCTCAGGTCATGATCTCAGGGAGGTGAGATCCATGATGGGAGTGGAGCTCACTTAAGATTTTCTCTCTGCCCCTTCCCCACCCCACCCCCTCATGCTCTCTCTCTCTCTCTTTAAAAAAAAAAAAAATTTTTTTTTAATTTTATTTTTTTATTTTAAATTTTTTTAAAGAAAGCATTTCAGACTAAGGAAATAGCCAAAGTAAGGAGATGGAAATTAGCATGTTGTTGGGGGAGTGAGCATCAAGGAAACATCTGGCAGGAGCAGACAATGTTATACATTGGCTGTGCAGCAGATCATGAGAGACTGAAATTTAGGGCTAACTGGGATCAATTCTTCAGAAGCAGGGAAAGTTCAGTCCCTGGGCCAAGGACATGGTAGTAATATCAAGCCAGTTTCAATGATCAGGTTGATCTGTGAAGAGCCCAGTGCAGTGTCCCTCAAAACGTGGGCCCAGGAATCTGCATTTCTTTCTTTTTTGGGGAAAGATTTTATTTATTTATTTGACAGAGAGAGACACAGCAAGAGAGGGAACATAAACAGAGGAACAGGAGAGGGAGAAGCAGGCTTGCCGCAGAGCAGGGAGTCCAATGTGGGGCTCGATCCCAGGACCCTGGGATCATGACCTGAGCCGAAGGCAGACGCTTAACGAATGAGCCACCCAGGCGCCCTGGAATCTGCATTTCTGACATTTAAACTATCTCCCTAGTTATTTAAGCCTTCTAAAGTTTGAGACTTACTCATCTGCCTAGGGTTGAGGAGGCCAGACTCAGAGTAATGCCTTGTGTACTAGGCTTCACATATTGACTTAAAAAAGAAAGGATGGTGACTCCAAAGTGTCTCTCTACCCTCAGCACTATGTGGATAACATTTGTTAAGCCCTTACTATGAGCCAGTCAGCATTTTTAGCTCTCACAATTCTTTTTTTTTTAAATGTTTTATTTATTTATTCATGAGAGTCAGAGAGAGAGAGAGAGGCAGAGGCAGAGGGAGAAGCAGGCTCCCCGCCTAGCAGGGAGCCCGATGCGGGACTCGATCCCAGGACCCTGGGATCATGACCTGAGCCGAAGGCAGACGCTTAACCATCTGAGCCACCCAGGTGCCCCTCTCATGATTCTTTTACGTCTATGAGATAAGTTCTATTATCCTCATTACACATGAGGAAATTGAGGCACATTGAGGATATGAACTTGTTCAGTATCTCACAGCATTAGAACCTGGATTTGAATCCAGCAAATCTGACTCCACAACCTCCAGTGTGCTAGGCTGCCAGTTTCCTATAACTGCTTGATGTTAGTTCCTTCATTTAACAAATATTTACTAAGCACCTAGTGTGTCTCAGGCTTTGTGAATAAATAAGAAAAGTAACCAATAAAGTTGCAGAGTAGTTTTCTCATCTTCATGACAGCAGGAAAGGCAAATTGAGATAAAACTCAGGAAATAATTTCCTAGGAGTGTTGAGTTATTTGTCCATTCAGTATTACCGAGCATTTATTGTGTGCTACAAATTACGGTAGTAACTAAAGCTAAAGATATGAATCAGGATTCTATGACTCTGACCTTGACTAATGGAGCTTCACAGGGGAGAGAGACATATGAAACACTAAATCTAACAGCAGACAGAGTAAAAGACATGCAATAAAGATGCCATAGATGATCAAAGTACTGTAGACACCCAAAGGAAAGAAAAGTCCAACTGTGTTGTTGTAAATAGCAGGATTTCCTTCTTTTTTATGGTTGAATAATGTTCCACTGTGTGTGTGTGTGTGTGTGTGTGTACCACTTTTTTTTATTCATTCATCCATCAGTGGGCACTTTGATCGTTTCCATGTCTTAGCTATTGTAAATACTGTTTCAGTGAACATGGGGGTGCAGATATCTTTTCAAGTTAGTGTTTTTGTTTCCTTCAGATCAATATCCAGAAGTGGAGTTACTGGATCATCTCTTATATTTGTAATTTTTTGAGGAATCTCCATACTGTTTTCCACAGTGGCTACACCAATTTACATTCCCACCAACGGTGCACAAGGGTTCCCTTTTCTCCACATCCTCACCAACACTTCTTCTTCTTCTTCTTTTTTAATAATAGCAATTCTGGTGGGTGTGAGGGGATATCTCATTGTAGTTTTTTTTTTTTAAGATTTTATTTATTTATTTGACAGAGAGACACAGCAAGAGCAGGAACACAAGCAGGGGGAGTGGGAGAGGGAGAAGCAGGCTTCCCGCTGAGCAGGGAGCCCGATGTGGGACTCGATCCCAGGACCCTGGGATCATGACCTGAGCTGAAGGCAGACGCTTAACGACTGAGCCACCCAGGCGCCCTCATTGTAGTTTTGATTTGTATTTGCTGGGTGATTAGTGATTTGAGCATCTTTCCACATACCTGTTGGCTATCTGAATGTCTTCTTTGGAAAAATGTCTATTCAGGTCCTCTACCCATTTTTAAATTGAATTATTTGCTTGTTCATTTGCTGCTATTGAGTTGTATGAGTCCTTGATGTATTTTGGATATTAACTCATTATCAGATATATGATTTGCAAATATTTTTCTCTCATTCCATAGGTTGTCTTTTCATTTGGTTGATGGTTTCCTTTGCCTAGCAAAAGCTTTTTAGTTTGATGTAGACCCACTTGTTTATTTTTGCTTTTGTTGACTTTGCTTTTGGTGTCAAATCCAAATCATCATGGCCAAGACCAATGTCAAGGAGCTTACCCCCTGTATTTTCTTCTAGGAGTTTTATAGTTTCAGGTGTTACATTCAAGTCTTTAATTCATTTTCAGGTTTTTTGTTTGTTTGTTTGTATGGTATAAGATAGGGTCCAGTTTCATTCTTTTGCATGTGGTTGTCTAGTTTTTCCAACACCATTTATTGAAGAGACTATTCTTTCCTCATTGTATGTTCTTGGCTCTTTTATAAATTAACTGACCATATATGTGTGGGTTTATTTCTGAACTCTTTATTCTGTTCTATTGATTTACATGTCTTATTTATTTATTTATTTAAAGATTTTGTTTATTTATTTGACAGAGAGAGACACAGTGAGAGAGAGAGAGAACACAAGCAGGGGGAGTGGGAAAGGGAGAAGCAGGCCTCCCGCCGAGAAGGGAGCCCGATGCGGGGCTCGATCCCAGGATCCTGGGATCATGACCTGAGCCAAAGGCAGACGCCTAACGACTGAGCCACCCAGGCGCCCGATTTACATGTCTTTTTTTAATGCCAATATCATACTGCTTTAATTACTATAGCTGGGTAATATAGTTTGAAATCAGAAGGTGTTATGCCTTCAGATTTGCTCTTCTCAAGATTGCTTTGGCTATTTAGGGTCTTTTGAGGTGCCATACGAATTTTAGGATTACTTGTTCTATTTCTATGAAAAATGTCATTGGAATTTTGATAGGAATTGCCCTGAATCTATAAATTGCTTTGGTTCATAGGGACATTTTAACAGTATTAATTCTTCCATGAGCACAAAATATCTTCCCATTTATTTGTGTCTTCTTCAGTTGTTTTTATCAACATATGATAGTTTTCAGTGTATGGGTCTTTCACTTCCTTGGTTAAATTTATTCCTAGGTATCTTATTCTTTTTGATGCAATGGTAAATGTTATTGTTTTCTTGATTTCTCTTTCTGATAGCTCATTATTAGAGTTTAGAAATGCAAATTGATTTTGTGTCCTGTAGCTTTACTGAATTTGTTTATTAGTCTCATAGTTTTTCGGTGGAGTCTCTCTCTCTCTCTCTCTCTCTGCAAATGAAGACAGTTTTACTTTTTCCTTTTGGATTTAGATGCCTTTTGTTTCTTTTTCTTGCCTAACTGTTCTGGCTGGGACTTCCAGTACTTTGTTTAATTCTTATAGCCACTCCATGAAGTAGGTATTATTGGTCCCATTTTACAGATGAAGAAACTAAAATCTGGAAAGATAAAGTGACTTACTCAAGATCACCCAGGTAGTAAGATACAAATTATAAACAAGGGTCCCTTTCATTCTTAAATCAATGCATTTATATTGTCTCTTGATCCCAACTAATCTTCCAAATTGTGCTGAGATTAGCAGTAATATCTCTTAAACCCTTCCATTCCTCTCCATCCACTGCTATTGCTTCAACTTACAACATCAACTCTTACCTCATCAAAGGAGTATAGTGTTAAGAACACAGACTCTGGAAACAGACTGTGGTTTTGAATTATGGTTTAGCTTCTTACTAGTGACTTTGGGAAAACTGCTTAATCTCTCTATACCTCAGATTCCATATTTGTAAAAGAGGGATAATTCATAGAGTTGCTGTAAGCATTAAATGAGTTAACGTATGTAAACTGTTTAGGAGAATGCCTGGAACATAATTAATGTTAGCTGTCATTATTATTACTTGTTTCTTTCTCTACCAGTTAAGAGTCCTGGCAGGAAATAGAGAGCACGCTCATACTAGATAATTTCCAGTGTGTTTAATAAAGGAACTATTTACAAAATGTGTGCAGGGTTTAGGGAACCAACAAGGGATATAAAGTTCCCCCAGGGCTAGCAACAGTGGAAATCATTACTAGCCAAAGGCATGAAAAAATAAGGGAGAGAGTGATTACAAGAATCTGAAGAGGGCAGCTGAATGGAGGGTGCTGTCTGGTAAGAGCTACGGTCCTTATAAAGTGGCTCAGCAGGGAGGGAGCTGGGGATAAGTATTCAGGCCTTTCTTTCTTTCCTTTCTGACCTCTCATCTCCTGCTCCTATTTCCCAATGCTGGACCCAACCAGAAGCCAGAAGGCAATGGACCCTGTTGGGAGCCCATATCAGTAAGGCTTCTGTGACGCAAAACAAGTGGAGTAGGGTGGAAAGACCATCTGGAGAGACAAACAAAATATTGAGCACACCTTCCATCCAGTTTTGCCTTCCTCTAGTCTCTATCTTGCAGCCAGAATGATCTCTCTAAAGCATGAATCTGATCTTGTCTTGCCCCACTTTGATGTCCTTGGGTGACTCTGCATTGTCCTCAGATAAAGTCCATACTCAACATAAAACATAGGGCCTAATGATTTATTTCCAGCTTACCCCTCCAGTTTTAATTATTGCCATTCCCCACTCAGTCTTTACTGTTAAGCCATATGTAATTACTCTCTTTCTTTTTTTTTTTTAAGATTTTAAAAATTTATTTATTTGACAGAGAGAGACACAGCAAGAGAGGGAATACAAGCAGGGGGAGTGGGAGAGGGAGAAGGAGGCTTCCCGGGGAGCCGGGAGACGGATGCGGGTTCGGTCCCAGGACCCTGGTTTCATGACCTGAGCCGAAAGCAGTCACTTAATGACTGAGCCACTCAGGCGCCCCTGTAATTACTTTCAAACCTACAAGAACACTGCTTTTTCTTCTTTGACCCTTTACATGTCTTGGAACTCAGCTTCTAATGATCTTTCCTCTTTCATTCTCCTTCCCTTGGCTAATGCTTATTCATCCTTTAGTTATACATAGAAATGAAGGGGTTTCTTTTATCCAATTAGATTTTGGGGAAAATCTAAGCTCTGCTTCTACAGTAATGTTTTCTTGAGTCCTAAAAGTAGTGGCCCTTTGAAGTTGATACTTGATGGTACCTTCATCTTCTAAGCAGACTTTATGGTTTTATTGAGATTCTAATCCTAATTATATATATAATATGTATATAATTTTTTGAGATTATAATTATAATAGTTACATAGCCTATAAGATCATGCCTGGAGGTAATGAGAGTTGAGTTTTTAATGAACTTTTATCAAAATATACCAACAAAGTGATCGTCTGAGAACAACTGAAACCAAATCTACATCCTGAGAATCCTGGGATGCTAAGATAGACTTCTAAGAGTCCTATTTTCATGAGGACCCAATGGGCTTCTTGGGAGAAAGGGTAAGTATGCCCCATTTAAAATAAATAAAAAATTTTTTAAATCTTAAAAAAAAACCCCACCCTGCCTCTTGTTTCTAGACTGAGGAAGCAGAAGAAAATAAGTGTATTAAAGATGTTCTCTCAGGGGTGCCTGGGCGGCTCAGTCGTTGGGTGTCTGCCTTTGGCTCAGGTCATGATCCCAGGGTCCTAGGATTGAGCCCCGCATCGGGCTCCCTGCTCAGCGGGAAGCCTGCTTCTCCCTCTGCTGCTCCCCCCTCCCCTTTGTGCTCGCTCTCTCACGGTGTCTCTGTCAAATAAATAAACAATCTTGGGGCGCCTGGGTGGCTCAGTCATTAAGCGTCTGCCTTCGTCTCAGGTCGGGATCCGAGGGTCTTGAGATCGAGCCCCGCATCGGGCTCTCCGCCCCGCGGGAAGCCTGCTTCTCCCTCTCCCACTCTCCCTGCTTGTGTTCCCTTTCTCGCTGTGTCTCTCTCTGTCAAATAAATAAATAAAATCTTAAATAAATAAATAAAAAATCTTAAAAAAAATTTCTCTCATAACAGTTGTACAGTCATCTCTTCTGTATCAGAAACCACATTTTCTGCAAGTGGAAGTAAAATTCACATTATTAAAGAATGTCTATTGAAATCTCCTTTGTCTCTCTGACTCTCTCTGAAAACCAAAAAAACAAAAAACAAGGGCTCTCATGATGGAGGAATAGGTGTGGGGGCTTAAAGGCAGATAGGATCTATTCTGTCAAGACTCAGATGCAAAGGCTACTCTTTTTACCCCCTTAAATTCAAAATTCCAGAATCAAGACATACATTATTGGGGTGCCTGGGTGGCTCAGTCGTTAAGCGTCTGCTTTCGGCTCAGGTCATGATCCCAGAGTCCTAGAATCGAACCCCGCATCGGGGTCCCCGCTCCGCGGGAAGCCTGCTTCTCCCTCTCCCACTCCCCCTGCTTGTGTTCCTGCTCTCGCGCTCTCTCTCTCGCTCTCTCTCTCTCTGAGTAATAAATAAATAAAATCTTAAAAAAAAAAAGACATACATTCCTGTGTCTCTATCTCCACCTTGTGGTTGATCAAGAAATCACCCATTCCAGAATCTATTCGTGAATTAGGTAAAGAAGCCATCAGGATCTTTATTAACACTTGCCAACAGTTCTTAGACACAAACGTTGAGCCAGGCTCTGTCGTAAGTGCTTTTCAAGAATTATGGCATGTATTTCTCACAGCAACCCTATGAATGATGTATTTTATAGATCAGAAAATTAAGGTTAAGAGAGTTTACCAGGATTTGGGATTTGTCCATGAACATACAAGAGGCAAAGTCAGGATTTGATCAAGACTCTTCTCAGCCTTTCCTTTCTTTCACAACTGTCTGCTTATACACTAAGGCATACATCTATCATATATCCTTTTCTCTCCCTTTACAACATATGTGTACAACTATAATCTTATTTAATCGGCTACCGGAGGATATGTATTACTCTTCTGCAAGGATTTACATTTGCAAGGCGGTCCATAGAAAGTGGATGATCCAAAGGAACAGATTGGTATTTAAGTCACAGGCATTAAATTAGGGCATTAGGGCCTGGGAGGAGCTATTCTTGGTGAAGAAATGGTATAAATGGAAAAGCCCTGATCTTTGCGGTAGGACCTAATTTTGAATTCCTACTCTGCCACTTACTAGCTGTGTGTCCTTGACAAAGTTTCTTAATGTCACTGGCCTCAGTTCCCTTATTTGTTGAATTAAGAACCACTGGACTCAGAGAATACTAATTTTTGTAAATCAAACTCTGGCTCATTTTTCATAAAAACAATTTTCTAGATATTAATAATGGATTAGTAAACAAAGTGTCCTATTAGAATCTGATGATTGATTTTCAGTAGATGGAAGAACTGTTCATATCATGATTTAAGATGTTAAAGTGCTCAGGAAATTTTGGGGAAATGAAACTTTGAAGAACATACAGTTGAGAGAATATTGGCCCCCAAAGATGTCCATGTGTTAATCTCTGGAAACTATTAATATGTTAGAATACATAGCAAAGGGGAATTAAGGTTGCAGAAGGTATTAAGGTTGCTAATCAACTGACCCTAAAATAGGGCGATTATCTTGGATTATCTGGATAGGTCCAACTTTAATCACAAGAGTTTTTATAATTGGGGCACCTGGGTGGCTCAGTTGGTTAAGCAACAGCCTTCGGCTCAGGTCATGATGCCGGAATGCTGGGATGGAGTCCCACATCGGGCTCCCGGCTCTGACCCTCTCCCTTCTCATGCTGTTTCTTTCTTTCTCTCTCTCAAATAAATAAATAAATAAATAAAATATTTTTTAAAAAAGAGTTTTTATAAGTGGAAGAGAGAGTGAGTGGAAGATGTAAGTATAGACAGAGGCACAAAGAGATGCACTGTTGCTTGCTTTGAAGATGGAGAAAGGGGGACATGAGCCAAAGAACATGATCAGCATCTATAAACTAGACAGGGTAAGGAGATGGATTCTCTTCTAGAGTCTGTAGAAAGGAATATAACCCTGCGGACTCCTTAATTTTAGCCCAGTGAGACCTTTGTTAGACTTCTATTTTACAGAATTGCAAGCTAATGTATTTGTGTTGTGTAAGCCACTATGTTTGTGATACCTTGTTACAGAAGCAATAGAAAATTAATACAATACCTATGACCGTCAATGTGTCCAGACTTGTTACCTGTTTCCTAGGGTGATGTTGAAAATGCGCTGCACGTGGCATCTGAAGACCAAGGTTTGCATCCCAATTCTGCTATTAAATGGCTGTGGGACTTCCAGTCAATCACAGTCCTTCTCTGAGCATGTTTATCATGTGGTGGCACCTACCTCATTTGTTATGTAGAACAAATGAGATAATGGATTTGTAGGTGCTACATAAACTGTAAAGCATTCTATACATGTGAGGAATTATTATTTACAGTACCTGATACATAGTGGGGATGCAAGAAATATCAATTATCAGTTGAGATCAATTATCCTTTGACAGTCCTTGGAATGTGGAAATGTGATTGCAAAACATATGCTAGGTACCATAACTATAGAGTTGTCAAATCACTATGCTGTACACCTGACAATAATGTGATGTTGTATGTCAACTATACTTGAATAAACAACAACAACAAACAAACATACGCTGGGTACCCTGGGAAGAAAAAGAGATCATACATGGTGTCTGCTCCTAAGCTGATTGCAACATAATTATAGTGGTATAGTGGTATAGATGATATATTCATGAGAGGATTTAAACAAGAACCCCCAAATTATGTATGATAATAGTACAAGAGAGGTCACAAGGTTATACATGATTAAATGCCAAGGAAGTGATGCAAAAAATATGTATCCTGAGTGCTGGTATGGAATGGATGATGACTGTGGGCTGGAAGAGTCAAAGGCTTCCAGGAGGAGGTAGATTTCTATTGGGATCTTGGAGGGTGTGGTTAGATGGAGAATAATTGCTATTATTAAGCCCACAAAGCAATGTTTTTCTACCCACAATTCCAGGAATCACATTTTCCATTTAAGACATTGGTAGTCAGTTCCAATGTTTGGAAGGGTATTCTTTTGGACCCCCTTGCTAATATTTTTCCTTTTTATTTTAAAATATTTCAGACTTATAGATAGGAAGGTTATTAGAACAGTACAAAAAGGATATTTTAATTTCTAAACCTTTGAGAGTAGGTTGCCCATATAATCTTTTTTTTAAGATTTTATTTATTTATTTATTTGACAGGGAGACAGCGAGAGAGAGAACACAAGCAGGGGGAGTGGGGGTGGGAGAGGGAGAAGCGGCTTCCCGTGGAGCAGGGGGCCCGATGCGGGGCTCGATCCCAGGACTCTGGGATCATGACCTGAGCCGAAGGCAGAGGCTTAACGACTGAGCCACCCAGGTGCCCCCATATGATTTTTCAGCATCCACAAATTATAAAAATCAGGCAATTAACATTGATGCATTACTCTCATCTAAGCCACAGACTCCACTCAGGTGTAGCCAATTGTTCCCAATAATGGCCTTTATAGTGATGCATTTAATTATCACCTCTTGTGAGTCTTTAATCAAAACAGTTCCATAGCCTATCTTTGATTTTCATGACCTTGCTACTTTTAAAGATTATAGGTGAGTTATTTTATAGAATGTTCCTCAGAGTTAGTCTGATGTTTCCTCTTCATTAGATTCAGATTATGCATTTTTAGCAAGAATAGCACAGAA
Source organism: Zalophus californianus (assembly GCF_009762305.2). NCBI lineage: Eukaryota > Metazoa > Chordata > Mammalia > Carnivora > Otariidae > Zalophus > Zalophus californianus. The sequence continues at coordinate 41,455,318 of NC_045598.1, read as the reverse complement.
GTGATGCTGTTGTTGTTTTTTCTCATCGCATGCCATCGGGTGGTAACAATTTCAATTTTCCTATTACTGATGTTAACTGTTCACAGATTAAGTGGTATTTGCTGGTGTTTTCCATAGTATAGTTGTTCTTTTCCCCTTCTTAATTAATAAGTATTTTGTAGGGAAGTATTTTGAGGCTATATAAATATCCCATTCCTCATCAAATTTTCACCAAGTAGCTTAACATACATAGATGATTCTTGGCTTAATTAATTATTACTACTATGGTTGCCAAATGGTGAATTTCTAATTCTATCATCCCTTCTACACTCACTGTTGGCATTCCACTTTAACAAAAAGCTTTCTTCTATCCGTTTTTATTTATTTATATCAGTTTAGATGCATGGATTCCAATTTAATACAATGGGTTGTGATCTGTTGCTATTATTATTTATTTTGATTCCCAAATTGTCCCATTCTGGTCCTGTGGGGGGCCCCTTCAAACTGTCCTCTGTGTCCTTTTGACATGGCCTCATCATTCTTTGAATACTTCCTTACTTTCTGGCATATAAGATGTTGCAGGTTCATCTTGTACCTTCCCTGCCCTAGCCTTGGAATCAACTATTTCTCTAAGAAGCAGTTCCTTTTAGAGGAAAATGGCCTTTTAGTGGAGAACAGAATTTAGAAACCAAGATGGAGATATTAGGTATGCTTATTGTTGTTGAGGTGTTATTGCTCCCAGGCCCTGTCAGTGAACAAGGCTTGAGGATATACGTATGTATATACATGTTCACATATGCATATACACACATCTATATTTATTTCTATATCTATCTATTGAAAATTATGAGTTCACACTGATACCTACAATTCCAATCCAACACCACAGAGTTCACTCTAATTTCTTTTTTTGTTTGTTTTTGTTTTAATTTTTATTTAAATTCAGTTAACATATAAGGTACTATTGGTTTCAAAGGTAGAGGTCAGTGATTCATAGTCTTATGTAACACCCAGTGCTCCTCACATCATGTGCCCTCCTTAATATCCTTCATTCAGTTACCCCATCCCCCCACCCCTCTCCCCTCCAGCAGCCCTCAGTTTGTTTCCTGTGATTAAGAGTCTCATTACGGTTTGTCTCCCTCTCTGATTTCATCTTGTTTTATTTTTTTCCTCTCTTCCCCTACGATCCTCTGTTTTGTTTCTTAAATGCCACATATCAGCGAGATCTTATGATAATTATCTTTCTCTGATTGGCTTATTTTGCTCAGTATAACACACTCTAATTCCATCTATGTCGTTGCAAATGGCAAGATTTCATTTTTTGATGGCTGAGTAGTATTCCACTGTGTATATAGACCACATCTTCTTTATACATTCATATCGATGGACATCTGGGCTCTTTCCACAGTTTGGCTATTGTGGACACTGCTGCTATAAACATTGGGGTGCAGGTGCCCCTTCGGATCACTACATTTGTATCTTTGGGGTAAATACCCAGTGAGTTCACTCTAATTTCTGCTTTTCCATGTTTATAACTCCCTCCTCACATCTCCCTTCAGTGAGAAGAAACCTGACTCCCATTATCTTCAATATATTTATTTATTTGATAAATCACCCTTTTATGTAACCAATTGCTATTGCCCCTGCTGCCATCATCCCTCACCCTCCCTGCTCTGCTGGGACTCTGATATCCAGCACCAAGCGCCCACATATTCACCCTTCTCATATTGCTCATGCTCCAACACCTCTCATCAGGCTGCTCTTCCACACCCTGGGCGCAGAGCCTAGTTTGATTAGCCCCACCTAAACAAATGACTTTTAGATATAATTATTCAGAAAGGAAGGAAGGAAGGCTGATGGAAAGCCAGATGCTTTCTTAATGATATTTATGAACTGTCCTTTTGGGATATGTAAATTATGACATTTGTTATTTTGCATATTGCATTTAAAAACTGGACTGGGTGTTAACCACAACAAGGAATATCAATGATCAAATTAATGAATTCGAAGTCTGTTTATTCTAGGTATTTGAGGTATTTGACAGGCATCGTGTGAGAGACAAAAAAAATAAAATCTTTGGAATTTTGGTAATACTACTTTCCTGTTGTGTGATTTTTGTGCAAGTTATTTAACCTCTCTGAACCTCAGTTTCTTCATCGATAAACTAGTAAATGACAGACTTAGGTTGTTATGAGGAGTTATGTAACATTAATGTAAATAAAATGCTTGGCCCAAACTATTGCTAATCAGGAAATGAAAACTACCAACTAGGCTTGGCTTCAAGACATGTGAAGTTTAAGCAAACTAAAAAAGCAAGTATCTTATTTACTGATTCCCACAGAAGCAGGACCCATCACTATATATCCCCTCATTCCCAGCAATCACTTTATATTACATTTCAAAAAGAAGGTGGAGTCTTTTAAATATTTTTATTTACTTGAGAGAGTGAAAGAAAGAGAGAGGACACACATGCGTGCAGGGAGGGGCAGAGGGGGAGGGAGAGGGAAAAGCCGACTCCTTGCTGAGCACAGAGACTGATGGAGGGCTTGATCTTAGGATCCCGAGATCATGACCTGAGCCAAAATCAAGAGTCCGATGCTCAACCGACTGAGCCACCCAAGGGTCCCGGAAGGTGGAGGCTTTTAAATTTCTACCCTTTCTTTCCTCCTAACAACATTTAAAATCTTTGCTGCTTCTGTACCTATCTGTGCCTCTTTCCCTCCATGCCCAATGATAAAGGTGTCCCTTTCTAATTTAAGGCTAATCTTTCCCTTCTGCCTCCGTTGGGACCTCATAACTTCAACGGTCCCCTCTTTTTCCTGTATCATCATTCATTAATTCAACAAGTATTTATTGAATACCGGGCGCCTGGGTGGCTCAGTCGTTCGGCGTCTGCCTTCGGCTCCAGTCATGATCTCAGCGTCCTGGGATGGAGACCTGCATCAGGCTCCCTGGTCAGCGGGGAGCCTGCTTCTCCCTCTCCCACTCCCCCTGCTTGTGTTCCCTCTCTCGCTGTGTCTCTCTCTGTCAAATAAATAAATAAAATCTTAAAAAAAAAAGTATTTATTGAATACCCACTATGTACCTGGCACTATTTCTGATGCTGGGGACATGGTGGGGAACAAGATGACAAAGTACCAAGTCTCCAATGGACCTTATAAAATAGAGGGGATATATAGACAAAAATAACATACTTTCAGTTAATGAGTGCTATTTTAGAATGATAAGAGAAGGGCTCTCTTAAGAGGTGACATTTGAAATGACATATGACACGTGAAAAGGAGCCATGACGCAAAATCTAGAGAAAGAACAGTCCAGGCATAGGAACAGATGTAATGGCCCTAAGGCAAGAACTAGTGTGTTGAAAGACATTAAGAAAACCAATGTGGGGTGCCTGGGTGGCTCAGTCAGTTAAGTGACTCTTGATTTAGGCTCGGTCATGATCTCAAGGTCATGATCTCAAGATCATGAGATCGGGCCCCGTATCGGGCTTGGGGCTGGACACAGAGCCTGTTTGGGATTCTCTCTTTCTCTTTGCCTGCCCCCTTACCCGTCCCTGAGCGCAAGCATATGCTCTCTCCCTCTCTCTCTCAAAAAAAAAAAAAAAAAAGCCAGTGTGAATAGAGCAAAGGGCACAAAGATAGATGAGATTGTGAACATAGAGGAAGGTTAGAAATCATAAGTGAGCCTTATAGGCTATGGCAAGCAGCTAGATTTTATTCAAAGTGCAAAGAGAAGCCACTGATAGATTTTAAAAAGGGAAATAATATGTTCTGACTTATATATTTTATTTATTTACTTACTTATTTAGGATTTATTTATTTATTTGAGAGAGTGAGAGTGTGAGTAGGGGGAGGGGCAGAGGGAGAAGAAGAGAGAGAATCCCAAGCAGACTCAGTGCCCACGACCCCAAGATCATGACCTGAGCTGAAAAGAGGAGTCAGACACTCAACCGACTGAGCCACACAGGCATCCCTTTATTTTATTTTTAATTGTATTTTTATTACTTTTTTAAGGGGGGGTGGGGCAGAGGGAGAGAGAAAATCCTAAGCAGGCTCCGTGCCCAGCACAGAGTCCTTGGCTCGATCTCAGGATCATGAGATCATGACCTGAGCCGAAATCAGGGGTGGGAATCTTAGCTGACTGAACCACCCAAGTGCCCCTGATTTATTTATGTTAAATATCATTTTGTGGCTTCACATTCTCCCTTCCAGGCAGTCTCAAAATCTGTACCTTTAGATCAGAGTGTAAAATACAGCTGGATTTGTAATAGAATAACTTTTCATTTGACATAAAGATTTTTTTAGAGTTGCTCCTAATTTCTTTTGAAGTTTGAATACCAAATTCTCTCTAGCACTATGTTAATAGTACAGGAAAAAACAATTTTTATGGTCACACAAATTCCTTGGAATGTTGTACACACATTTGGTCTCCCAAGAGAAGGCTATATAAGAACATGCCTACTTCTTGACCTAGATACAAAGCTACCAAATATGGAGAGCAATCAGTGGGCAGGACACTTAATAACTAGAGCTCCAAAGATATAATTGCTTAGAGTGTGGGTCCAGGACAACATAGTAAATTAAGTAAGTAATACATCTCTTGTTATCTACATGTGCCTTTCTTCCCACATTTAGCAACCTCTTCAACCACCCCAGGTTCATGGTGATCTCAAGCTGCCCCCAGTATGTTTCAAAAACGGGGGAATAAAACAAATCTGCTCACAAAATGGTGGTAGTTTTTCATTCCTTTCAGGGTTATTATTGACATTTAAAAGGAATTCTAAAGAGGACAATGATTCACTAATGGGGGAATTTTAGACATAAAGTAAAATAGAGAATTTTGGGCTTGAGACTTTAATGGGCTCACAGCACTCCCAATCTTTCCAACCTAGAATCAACATTTCATATTTCTGACTTATCATGACTCTCAAATATAAAGGTGGTAACGGGGTTAAAACAATAATTTACCTTTGAATTTTTAGGATTAGGGCTTAATTTGTCCCTCTGGGAGGTAGATAACCATTGCATTGACTAAAATAACATTCAGAGGTAAGTACCAAACATAGAAATGAGATGTTTTTAATTTTTATGATTTCTAACCTCTCATCAGAAAAATGAAGAACCTAATGGGTTCTTCTCCCTTTCCAAACCTAATGGGAAGGGAATCCTTGAGGTAAAAATGGGAAGGAAAGGGTGGCTGAAGATAGAAGAAAGCATTTAAATACTCTGAGAGTAAATGAGGCTAAAAATTATTATCTGTGATCTTCAACTTTCTTTTTTTTTTAAGATTTTATTTATTTTTTTGTCAGAGAGAGAAAGCACAAGCAGGGGGAGCGGCAGGCAGAGCAGGTAGAGGGAGAAGCAGGCTCTCTGCCAAGCAAGGAGCCCGATGTGGGACTCGATCCCAGGATCCTGGGATCATGACCTGAGCCGAAGGCAGACGCTTAAGCGACTGAGCCACCCAGGTGTCCATTCTTTCTTTCTTTCTTTTTTAAGATTTATTTTTTAAGGATCTCTACACCCAACGTGGGACTCAAACTCACAACCCTGAGATCAAGAGTCACATGTTCCACCAACTAAGCCACCCAGGGCTCCTGTGGATCTCAAGATTTTTTAACTTTCTAATGTCTCAATTTCCTATAAAATGGCAATAGCTTAATTTGTTTTCACTGAGGAATATTCAAATGAAGAATGGCAAATTTCTAAACTACAGTTGACCCTTGAACAATATAGTTTGGACTATGTACAATCACTTATACGCAAATTTTTTTGGTAAATATGTACACTGTAAATGTATTTTCTATACTGTAAATGTATTTTCTATACTGTAAATGTATTTTCTATTATGATTTTCCTAATAATTTTTTCTCTAGCTTTATTGTAAGAATACAATTTATAACACATATAACATACAAAATATGTGTTAATTGACTGTTTTTGTTATTGGTGAGCCTTCTGATCAGTAACAGTAGGCTATCAGTAATGTTTTTGAGGAGTCAAGAGTTATATGCCAATTTTTCTTTGCATGGGGGGTCGATGTCCCTAACCTCTGCATTGTTCAACTGTATTTTATTTTATTATTATTTATTAACTGTATTTTATTTTACTGTTTTTATTTTATTTTATTTATTTATTTATTTTTTTTAGAGATGGAGAGAGCAGGGGGAAGGGCAGAGGGAGAGACAGAATCTTAAGCAGGCTTCACACCCAGCACAGAGCCCAACACAGGACTTGATCCCACAACCCTGAGATCATGACCTGAGCCGAAATCAAGAGTCAGACACTTAACCAAATGAGCCACCCAGGTGCCCCAGTTCACTGTATTTTAAATGTGAAAACAATACTTCTGATTTGGAAGTCCTGGCTGTGCCACAGGTTGCTTATGATCTTCACCTCTCTGGGTAGGTATTTCTCTTTGTATCTGAAGAGGCCAGATTAAAGTACTTCTGTGATCCTTTGCTAGTTCTCATATTTTATACATCTAATCTGACACTCTGACATTTGCTGTAGGGTCAGAATTGTATCGGGCCAACCATTAAAGAGGTATTTTTCCTGGAATATTACATTCTTCTGGTTTTCCTCTTACCATTCCAGTAGCTGCTTCTCAGTGTCTTTTGGGAGCTCATTTTCTAAAAGCTCCTCAAAGCTTGGTCATTCAGCCCTCTTCTCTTTTTGTTTTACAACATCAATGTAAATGATCTCAATAGGCTTTGGTTATCACCTATAAACGGATAAACTTCAAATTGGCTCAAATTGACATCTCCAATTAAAGCCTCTTTTCTGATCTCCGGCCTAATCTTTCTTTTGCAAGCACACAAACGACTCCAACTTAACATATCCAAAACTAAGCTTATGCTTTTCTTCTCTAAAACCTGTCCCTCTTTCAGAATTTGCTTAATGAGATATGGCATCATCATCTACCTTAGGCTCTCTAAACAATAGAAATTGATAGAAAGCCAAAGGGAGTTTTAGGCAAGGCATTACTAGGGCTTTTGCTTGAACATAAAGTAGACAACACAAAGGAAAGTATCCTCAGTCTGACTCCATGAGGAGAGGTTAGGGAGAGTTATTTTAAAGAAATTTAGGTGGGAAAAGGGTGATGTCTAAGCATGTAGAGGCCGGGATTTATTAGCACCTGCACATTTAAAGGTCATGTTTCTTCATATGTCCCATGTCTAACTGGCATATTAAATCTCCACCCCCAGCAGGATTTTTAGTGTTATAATGAGGGAAAAAGTTGGTGAAAGTTCAGCACCGGGGTCCATCTTGGCACAGACTGGTTTAGTCCAGTCTTCACCAGTTTTTGTAATAAGCATCCTCCTTTTGGTAAGCATCCTCCCTCTGCATTCCTGCAAGATATGCTACTCAAGAGGCATAGAGATTTAGCCCCTCCCTCCCTCCTTATGGAGGAAGCCAAAGAACACTGGATTTTGCGGTCACGGTTGAGAGGACCTGAGTCCAATCCCTGCTGTCTCATACTCGTCCAGAAAACAAGACACCATGGAGATATACTTGACACTTCTCTCTTATTCTTCCACATTAAATCAATTACTATCCAAAACCAGTCAATTCTACCTCCTAAATATATGACCTATCTGTATACATCTCTCCATCCCCAACTAACACTTCTCAAATCCAAATTATCATTTTCTAGTGCCTATGTCACAGTATTTCTTTCCTTCCAGTGTTCACGGTTCTTGGTCACACTGCTCCAAAGAATGAAGAGGTAGACCAGGGGAAAAGTGGTGGGCAGCAAAGCAAAGTTTATTGAATGATAGGAGAAAGCTCCTGAAGAGGGAGGGGACCCGAGAGGGTTGCTACCCGAGTTTCTAAGTCTAGGGGTTTTTATGGGCTTGTCGTTGGCCTGTTTTAATCTGATTAACCCTCCAGGTGCCTGTCACCCAATCAGGTTTTTATCATCTACTCATCACCTAGGAAAGGGTGGAGGGCTCCTTCCAGGGTGGTGTAAAATCCTTTTAAGGGTGGTTTCCTCTTAGGGCAGGGGTCCCTTGTCCCTGCCTGCCTTTCTTCTGACTATCCTTCATTACCTATATTACTTCAATACTCTTCTGATTTCTCTCTTCTTACTTTTAGTCTTGCCCTCACCTCCGCCATCCAAACTCTTTTTCCCACATCAACCAGAGTGATCTACTTGGAAAACACTTGTGATCCTGTCTTCCTGTCTCATTTGTTCAACCATTATTTAGTGGGTATCTTCACATCGAATGTGGGGATCAGACTCATGACTCCAAGATCAAGAGTCACTGAGCCAGCCAGGCACCCCTAGTGAATATAATGTGCCAGACACTATTCTAGAAACTAGAAATCCAGCGAAACACAAAATAGACAAGGCAATTACTCCTTTTTATTCTTATGAAGGTTCTGTTCGATCTTGGCCACAGACTCACTTCCCCTTTGCTCCCAGATTACTACAGTTTAGCCACACTGACTTGCTTTCTCAGAGTTTTTTTTTTAACAAGTTTATTCCTATAAATTATATGCGAATTCCCATATATATATTTTTAAAGCAAGTTAGAAGAATTTTTTTTTAAAGATTTTATTTATACATTGGAGACACAGAGATACAGAGAGAGAGAGAGCACGAGCAGGGGGAGAGGGAGAAGCAGGCTCCCCGCTGAGCCAGGAGCCAGACATGGGGATCGATTCCAGGACCCTGGGATCATGACCTGAGCCGAAGGCAGACGTTTAAACATCTGAGCCACCCAGGCGGCCCTCCCATATATTTTTCAAATTTAAGTTTATTTTTAAATTTTTTTAAAAGATTTTATTTATTTATTTATTTGAGAGAGAGAATGAGAGAGAGAAGAGGGTCAGAGGGAGAAGCAGACTCCCCGCCGAGCAGGGAGCCTGATGCGGGACTCGATCCCGGGACTCCAGGATCATGACCTGAGCCGAAGGCAGTCGCTCAACCAACTGAGCCACCCAGGCGCCCCTATTTTTAATTTTTTAAAAAGATTTTTATGTATTTATTCATGAGAGACAGAGACACAGAGAGAGAGGCAGAGGGAGAAGCAGGCTCCCCAAGGAGCAGGGAGCCCGATGTAGGACCGATCCCAGGACCCCGGGATCACAACCTGAACCGAAGGCAGACGCTTAACTGAGCCTCCCAGGCATCCCCAAATTTAAGTTTAAATGTCTATTGTTTAAAGAAACTCTCTGACTAGACTAGATGCCTCTGTATTTTTTCTTTTAGAGTTTTTCACAATGACAAATTTAAAAGTTTGTGGCCAGCTGAACCACTCAGGCGCCCCCAGAGGCCTCTTTTTAAAGGGAGAAACTAACAGGTCACACTTTAGATGCAGCCTCTCTGTCTGTAGTTATAAAATTCTAATTACTGGCTGAATCTAAAGAGTCCTTCCCCACGGTATTATTGCTTTGGTAAGTAAAAAAAAACACTCTCAAAATAGACATGTCACTTCAGGTATTTATTCAACAACAAACATTACTGACTGCTTTACAATGTACTGACTGGGAAGCTCTGCTAGGAACTGGATTTACAAAGAAAAAACATTTCCCTGAAGGAGGGCAGTCCCTCGGAGTTCTTACCTTAAAAACTGACAGGTTCCTGAAAAGATGTATGAAAATAAACTGGGATATTTAAACAATATTTTTCAATTAATTTCTCTCATGTGCTGCCCTAGTTCAGTTTTTCATCATCTGCCTGAATCAATGCACTTACTCTGCCCAACTTCTTATTCGTTTATCCTGAATTATTTGTCACAGCATTCATTGTTTTTAAAATATATCATTGATTTTATTGTCTGTTTATCCCCATTAGAATGCAAGCCCCAGGAGCGCCTGGCTTGCTTACTTGGTAGAGCATGCCACGCTTGATCTCAAGAGTCTGAGTTGGAGCCTCACACTGGGGGTAGAGTTTACTTAAAAAAAAAAAAAGCTTCGTAAAGACAAGGATCTTTGTTTTGTTCATGATTGCATTCCCTGAGTCTAGAGCTCCAGAGGCCTAGGAAAATGTAAACTGATTTAACAGCCATCAATATCTCTTTCTGGGGCGCCTGGGTGGCTCAGTTGGTTGAGCGACTGCCCTCGGCTCAGGTCATGATCCTGGAGTCCCCAGGATCGAGTCCCGCATCCGACTCCCTGCTCAGCGGGGAGTCTGCTTCTCCCTCTGACCTTACCCCCTCTCATGTACTCTCTTTCTCTCTCTCAAATAAAATCTTAAAAAAAAAAACCTCTTTCTGATCTTCCTCCATTCATTTATATGTATTTTCCCCTTTATGTGTGAGGATATTTTGCTTCAGGGTGTCAGTATATTGTATCTTATTAACACGTCAGTTGCTTTTTATTTTTCAAGTATGTTTCAGTCAGTTTAAATGACTGACCACCAAAGACCATTAGAGGCAGAAAAAACTTTGGAAAAAGGTACTTGAAGGCAGCAGACAGGCTGTGGACTCTAGGCTGTAGCGGAGCTAATGTTCTCGCGTGGAAGAATGAGCACATCTACGCTAGTCTCTCAAGCACTTTCTTAGGCTCTGAGGGGGAAGAGCACCAAGGTTCTCCAAGCGATGAGGTGGAGAACCACAACCGCTATCTCTGGCATACAGCCAGACTTCACTCCCTGGCAGCATCCATCCGGCCGAGAAAAATACTTCCGGCGTTCCGCTTTTTACGTGCTGAGTCACGGCTGAAGGCTACGCCCCGGGTGTCAAGGGCAGAATGCAAAAAATATATAATTGGGGGGAAAAAACCTTGGAAATTCATTTTCTCCACTCGCTTCTCAGTTTTCTCATCAAGGGAATATTTTTTTCAGAGCCGCGGAGTATTATTCAGGGGCTGCCTCACACCAACACCCCGTATACGTCATAAACGCGGCGCCAGCGACTTTCTTCCCGTCGTCCTCCGCGCCACTCTCTCCGCCTCTTCTTCCTCGCCCCGCCCACCCTTGGTTTCCAGGTGCTCCGAGAATCCGGCCCGGTCTCTTTGGTTCCTTTTATTCCCTGTTACCATTGGTTGTTTGCATGCGCGTGACCTCTCTTCTTGCCTCCTGATTGGCTGGAATCAGTAGCGTCATCGGCGGCCGGGAGGGCGGAGGGATGAGGGAAGCTGGCGTGAAGCCGACCGGGTTGGGGGAGGGGTTCAGGCCTGTTTTCCCCAGCGGCTGCGGCAGCACCAGCGCCGGCCGCCGCCGCCTCTGGCACGCGGAGGAGGAGGAGCGGCTGGAGGAGTAGGAGGAGGAGGTGGTCCCTGGCGAGCGGGATGCCCACTGCTCCGGCTTCGTGGTGAATGCTGAGGAGAGTCACGGTTGCTGCAGTCTGTGCCACCGGGAAGAAGTTGTGGTGTGGGGCCGGGCGGGAGCTCGCGGCGCTGTGGAGAATCCAAGCGCGGGGTCAGTGCGAAGACTCGGCTGCTGCCAGACCCTTTCCTACTCTGACCATGCCTGGGAGGAACAAGGCGAAGTCTACCTGCAGCTGTCCTGACCTGCAACCCAATGGACAGGATTTGGGCGAGAGCGGCCGGGGTGCCCGTCTAGGAGCTGATGAATCTGAGGAGGAGGGACGAAGGGGGCCTATTAATAATGCCGGAGACCCTGAGATCGTCAAATCTCCCAGCGACCCCAAGCAATACCGGTGAGGGAGGAGGCTTGGACCGGGGAGGAGAGCCGGGAGCGGGCCTCTCTGTTGCTGACGCCGTCACTTCTTGTCTCTGTCTTCCGAAGGAGCAAGAGGGGCACACTTCCCATCCCAAGTGCTTCCTTGGGCGGAGGTGGCGAGGGCAATTAGGGGCTTCCATGTGGTTTCAGCTGGACAATTGCAAAATCTTGGGTTCTACGAGGAATCAGGATGTTAGAATGGGAAGGGCTGTTCGAGTGATTTTGACATTCGCTAAAGCAAGAATGGAGGGTTCTCTGAGGAAGGCAGGCTGGATGGTGAGGGAGTCTTGGTATTATGTTAGGAGGAAAGGTTGAAGGAGTTGGGAATTTTAATTCTGGAGAGGATATTTAAGGGGCATATTATTACTATCCAGAAATATTTAGGTGCCCATGGCTGAAAGAGGGGTAAAACTAATGGGTGGAAGTTGTTAGAGGATGGTGTGGCTTCAGTAACAGAACTTGGGCATCATAGTTGGCCTAAGATGAAGTGGCTCGTTTCCATGGGTTGTTCCTCATTTACTAGAATGTTTGGGGGATCTCTTCCAGGGTCTTGTTAGAGAGGACTTGGCTGTCAGTTGGGTGAGTCATAGACTTGTGCGGTTTCTTCTAATCCTAAAATTGTCTACTTTTATTCTGGAATCCTCTGAACATCTTTAATAACTAGTAGCTCAATCCCCACCTGAATATTTCAGAGATAGCTTATTTCATAGAATGTTGTGACTGTGATGTCTTGTAAAGAGAGATCATATTGTCCAACAACTTCGTTTTCCAGGTTGAGGAAATTGAGATCCAGAGGTTGGCTTCTTAGAATTACACAGCTAAGTAACAACCGATAGGAAAACCCTGTCTGTTTGACACCAAATCCAGTTCACCATTTACTGATTTTTATATTGTTCTTACTCATGTTGGGTTGGAAGGTGAAGGATTCTAGATCCCAATTTCTTATAAGCCCCTACAGTATTAGAGCAGGAAAGAACCTTGGAGGTAATCTTTTGCACTCCCCATTTCTCCCATTTGACAAATGACTGAAACTGAGATCTAGAAAGAAATTATTTAGCCCCAAGTTTGAGACTGGCCTAATTTCTCCTTTCACTCCCAAGTCTAGAGATTAACAGTACACAACTCTTTGTACTATTTTTTGCAGGCTGCAGGGTCAAGAGATCTTTGTGGTGGGCAAAAATTTTTTCTTTCTCATAAAAGATGAGAGTGGTTGCATTAGTAATATGTGAATGAGCTTCTCGGCCTTTTGGCTGAGATCAAGTGTAGTAATATGTGAATGAGCAAATTGAAACCTTGATAAAAGGTGCTTACTTTCCAGAATAAATGTTGAGTAACAGCTTCAGTTTTTTCTGCCTATATAACATTACATACAACAGCTCATGTTTATAGAATATACACTATGTGTCATAATGTTCTAACTGCTTTAGATATTTCATTTAATGACCTCAACTTGGCAAATTTGTTTGACAAATGCTTAAGTCCTACTGTGTGCCAGGTGCTGCACTATCTTAAATCTTTTCTTTCTTCTTTTTTTTTTTTTAAAGATTTATCCATTTATTTGAGAGAGCGAGAATGAGAGAGAGAGTACATGAGAGGGGTGAGGGCCAGAGTGAGAAACAGGCTCCCCGCCGAGCAGGGAGCCCGATGCGGGACTCCGGGATCATGACCTGAGCCGAAGGCAGTTGCTTAACCAACTGAGTCACCCAGGCGCCCTTAAATCTTTTCTAAAACTTGGTTGAGTATAACTTATTCTCCGTGCTGGCGATACAAAAATGAGTAAGACAGTCCCTGCCTTCAGGGAGCTTAATCTAAAAGAGCGACACACACACACACACACATTAAAAAAAAAGAAAAGGTAAAATTAGGGGACTAAAGTTTGATAGAAGCCATAATAGAAGTATGTGCTAGATATATTGGGGAATAATATAAGGAGTTACAAACTACATTTAGGGGGAAAATTAGGAAAGACTTAAGAGGTAATACTTAAGGGTATTCTTTGACTATATTGTTGCAGTTCTTGATGAGGTCCTTTGTCAATTCATTGTTCTTATTAGTTTTTAAAGTGAGTGGGGTTGGGGTGCCTGGGTGGCTCAGATGGTTAACCATCTGCCTTTGGCTCAGGTCATGATCCCAGGGTCATGGGTTCGAGCCCCACATCGGGCTCCTGGCTCAGCAAGGAGCCTGCTTCTCCCTCTGCCTCTCTCCCTGCTCATGCGTTCTCTGTCTGTATCTCTGTGTCTCAAATGAATAAATAAAATCTTTAAAAAAAATTAAAGTGAATGGGGTTGATTAGAACAACAGTGTTTTCCAGTAACTTTCTCCTTTCAAAAGAGCCGGTCCACTTTTATCTATCTTGTATACTGCAAGTTTCAATTAGACTTAGAAAGAAAAATTTTGTTACTTTTTTTTTTCTTTTTTTAAAGTAGGCTTCACTCCCAGCATGGGGCCCAATGCGGGGCTTGAACTCATGACCCTGAGATCATGACCTGAGTTGCGATCGTGAGTCGGACACTTAACCGACTGAGCCAGCCAGGCACCCCAAGATTCTGTGGCTATAGACTAAAGTTGGAAAACCTCAATACTAGATGATCTTTTAAAGACTTACCCAACCTAAAGTGAAATTCTGTGAATTTTTGTAGTTAGAAATAGACATGAGGCACCTGCCAGCCAGAGAGCTGAATTATCCTTCTAGGACTCTGAGATGTTATCTCTGTGAAGTTTTTACATGTAGAACCAATTCCTCGTTTCACTGTGTTTCAGTAGGATTTTGTATATGGCCTATTACAGTACATATCTGTCATATAATTATATGTCTTTTGAATGTGTGAATAAGCACCAGAGGTGGACCTGATTAAAGGAATATTATGGGGAAATAATGCCTGGAAAGATTTGCATACCAATCTGCATTTATTAAGTAATAGCATGTGGAATTTTACTAATGTATATGTGTAATTTGTATTCAGCTTTTTTGAAATGTTAAACATACCTGCAGGACATCTATTCGGTTTTTTTAGGGATCTGTTTAAGTGGTAAGTGTTGATTTCCTTCTCATCTGCAAGAATTAAGGGACTTCAGTTTGGAAACTACTGTTCAAATCTTTATTGGTGTAAAGTGGCAATTCTAGATGGACAGAATTATTTAGTGCAGTCTAAGTAGTAAATTATTTTAATAATGAAGAGTAGTTAGGAAGTTTGGATTGACTTAAATAAGTATAAAACAGAGGGGCACCTGGCTGGCTCAGTCTGTGGAGCATGTGATGCTTGATCTTGGGGTTGTGAGTTCAAGCCCCGTGTTGGGTGTAGAGAGTGTTTAAAAATAAAATCCTAGGGGCGCCTGGGTGGCTCAGTCATTAAGCGTTTGCCTTCGGCTCAGGTCATGATCTAGGGTCCTGGGATCGAGCCCCGCATCGGGCTCCCTGCTCCACGGGAAGCCTGCTTCTCCCTCTCCAGCTACCCCTGCTTGTGTTCCCTCTCTCGCTGTCAGCAGGCTTCTTGCCGAGCAGGGAGCCCGATGCGGGGCTCGATCCCAGGACCCTGGGATCATGACTTGAGCCAAAGACAGGTGCTTAACTGACTGAGCAACCCAGGCGTCCCAAAAATAAAATCTTAAAAAAAGAGTATAAAACACTTCCATGTTTAACCAGTTTGTAAAAAGACCCGTGTTTTTCCGTGGGGGAGGGGAGAAGAACAATATGAAAAGGCTTGTAAGCTTCTGAAGGGCAAGCTCTTTTATTTTAAATTTTGTTCAGACTGTTACAAGTGAGAAGATGGTTATTTTTTTTTTTTTTAAGATTTTATTTATTCGACGGACACAGCGAGAGAGGGAACACAAGCAGGGGGAGTGGGAGAGGGAGAAGCAGGCTTCCCGCGGAGCAGGGAGCCCAGTGCGGGGCTTGATCCCAGGACCCTGGGACCATGACCTGACCCAAAGGCAGACGCTTAACAACTGAGCCACCCAGGCGTGGAGAAGATGGTTATCTTAATAAATTCTCGATGTACCATAGAAAATAATGGATGTGTGCTGAATAAGGTACAGGTTATTTCTGAATGTTGTTTACTCTTAAATGCTGATGGACAGAAGGATGTTCACAATCCAAGTGAACATCTGCTGGCTTCCCAAAGTTAAGAGTAGGGTGACACACTTCTGAGCAGAAGCTTTGGGCAAATCTCAGATATCAGAATAACATAAGAGAGCATTTTCTTTTGTATTAGATGGGAAGAACATGGGTTTATTTCTTGATCTTTTCAACTAACCCCCCCTGGAATAGTAACGCTTTTTTTTTTCATATATGAGGCAGCAATTGCAGTGTGGTATATATACATCTTATTGGTAAGATTATAGAATCTGAGAGCTACAAAAGAAATCATGTGCTTACATCTATATACGTTCTAGGAACTTGACACCATCCAACCCCTTGTTCTTTTTTTTTTTTTAAGATTTTATTTATTTATTTGTCAGAGAGAGAGCACAAGCAGGGGGAGTGGCAGGCAGAGGGAGAGGGAGAAGCAGGCTCCCTGCTGAGCAGGGGGCCCGATGTGGGACTCGATCCCGGGACCCCGGGATCATGACGTGAGCCTAAGGCAATCGCTTAACCAACTGAGCCACCCAGGCACCCCAACCCCTTGTTCTGATACCTGAATTTAAAACTTGATTTCATTTGTACTTTCTTAGTCTTATAATGTAGAGACAAATTCCTTGTGAGATTCAAGCTCAGTTAACAAAGTGAGTGCATCTGTGGTTGAAATACATTGAATCTTCTGAAAACTAACTTGACTTTAATAAATGTATCTTTGTTACCATTCCTTAGACTGATTTCTTCAGTGTGGGCTGATGGACTGGTAAGAATAGGGAGAACATTCTTTTTTTTTTTTTAAGATTTTATTAATTTATTTGTCAGAGAGACAGGGGGAGCAGGAGACAGAGGAAGAAGCAGGCCCCCTGCTAAGCAAGGAGCCCGATGCGGGACTCGATCCCAGGACCCCGGGATCACGACCCGAGCCCAAGGCAGATACTTAACCGACTGAGCCACCCAGGCATCCCAGGAAGAACATTCTTGACTAAAATGTTTCTTTTGGAAATAAGATTTAGCATTAAAAACATCTCTAGCCCATTAAAAAGAATTCTAGTTCATCTAGACTCCTGGTAGAGTTAGGGAGCAGATAGATACTGAAGCACAAATGGATTAAATGTAATAGGTGCTAGAATGTATAAAGTATGGCATTCTTAAGTCCTTTGTGTATCTAGTTTTACATCATTAATCATGTGACCTTGAGCACATTAATCTCTCCAAGGCTGAGGACCTTTAACCCATAAATCATTGAAATTGAAAAAGGAAAGTCAGGAAGTGGGAGAAAATGCTAGTGTCCCCCCAACCCTTTTTTTAAGTGAGGAGCCATTGAAGGAAAATTCTTTTAAGTATTTCATTATTAGATTATTCTGAGAAGTCAGGTAATGTAAGAACTGAGAACAGACTTGTGGAGACCCAAGAAATTATTTGGCCCTGGTGAAAGCAATTTCAAAGGAATGGTGGGGAGGCAGAAGCTAGATTGCAGTGAGTTACAAAGTGAGAAATTTTAGATAGATGGATATTTCTAAAGAAATTTGGTTCTAGGGGAGGGGATGAGGAGGTTTTAGGATAAAGTATTATATGTGGTCAAGGGAGAATTCTTCCAAGACAGAAGAGACATGAGCATGTTTATTGCCTGAGGAAAAAAAAATCAGAAAGAGGTTGAAGATACAGGAGATAATAGAGGGAACAAGATCCTTAGATGATTGTGAGGTGACAGGGTCAAGAATATTCATGAGGGGATTGGTTTTATTTTATTTTTTTAAAGATTTTATTTCTTTGACAGCAAGAGCAGGAACACAAGCAGGGGGAGTGGGAGAGGGAGAAGCAGGCTTCCTGTGGAGCAGGGGTTGGATTCCAGGACTCTGGGATCACGACCTGAGCCAAAGGCAAACACTTAACAACTGAGCCACCCAGGCGCCCCAAGGGGATTGGTTTTAGAGAAATAAAGAGAAAATCTCTATCGAAAATGGAGGAATGTGTAATGAAGAGTGTGGATGCAGGCGGTTAGGTGTTGAAAGCATTCTTTATAGACTTTTTGCTCTGTAAAGTAGGCCTTGGAGTTTACTTAAGTGGTTTTTTAGAAGTTGTGGGGGAAGTGGTGGGAAACAGGAAACCTTTAGTGGTAAAGATTGAAATAGCTAGTATAGAGAATGGGTAAAGTATATTTGGGAAGTACTAAGAGAAGTTGTGGGTTCTTGATCATGAAAATGACATAAGTAAACCAGTGTTTTAAGAAGATTAATCTAAAGATAGTTTAGAGCCATAGGATGAGGCAAGACTGGTTTAAGAGGTAATTATAGGGGCGCCTGGGGGGCTCAGTTGGTTAAGCATCTGCCTTCGGCTCAGGTCATGATCCCAGGGTCCTGGGATCAAGCCCCACGTCAGGCTCTCTGCTCAGCGGGGAGCCTACTTCTCCCTCTGCCTCTGCCTGCCACTCCCCCTGCTTGTGCTCTCTCTGTCAAATAAATAAAACCAAAAAAAAAAGGTAACTATAATTGTGTATTGAATGGTGTGCACTGATATATACTAGTCTTTCTCTAATTGACATACACATATTCCCTTTTTTACTTTTTTTCCTTTCCCCTTATTAACTCAGTTTAGCTAGGCTAAAAACCCATGAGTATGGAGACCATGTCCTCTTGTTCACTTAATGTCCAGCACATAGTAGGTTCTCAAATAATATTTGTAGAATGTATAAATGCATGAGTGCTCGTATGCTAGATGTTTTCATGGAACTCTTGGATATTCTGCCAGAAATTTTTTATTTTTATTTATTTATTTATTTAATTTATTTTTAAGATTTTATTGATTTATTTGAGAGAAAGAACAAGTGAGAGCACACAAGTGGGGGGGAAGGAGCAGAGGGTGAGGTAGAAGCAGACTCCCTGCTAAGCAGGGAGCAGCCCGCCTTGGGCCTGGATCCCAGGACCCCGGGATCATGACTTGAGCCGAAGGCAGATGCCCAACTGAATAAGCCACCCAGGCGCTCCAGAAATTTTTAGATTAAATTTTTAGATTAAAAAAATAATTACTTGGGACGCCTGGGTGGCTCAGGTGGTTAAGCGTCTGCCTTCAGCTCAGGTCATGATTCCAGGGTCCTGGGATTGAGTCCCGCATTGGGCTCCCTGCTCGATGGGGAGCCTGCTTCTCCCTCTGCCTGCCACTACTGCTTGTGCTCTCACACTCTCTTGCACCCTCTTTCTCTCCCTGGCAAATAAATAAAATCATTTAAAAAAAATTACTTGATATTCAAGGAAAACAGTATGACTGGGTAGGTTACAGAAGAAAATATAAATTATACAAGTAATAATTATACAGTAATAATTGTATATTTAATTCCTCTAGAAGCTTGTGGGGCTTGGCAGATAGTTAGCAGTCAAATGTTATTGTTTTAATATGTTCCCAATTATTAAATGATATTTGCAGCATTGTTTGTAATAGCAAAAAATCGGCAACTTTATTGTCCATTAGTTGGCTAAAGATTATTATATAGTTATATAATGATGATAATATGTATCCATAAAAAAAGAGATGGTTTTATATATTGAAATGGAAAGATGTCCTGTGATTTATTGTTGAATGAAAAAAGCTTGTTGCTACCAAGATTAAAATATTTTATTTATTTATTTGTCAGAGAGAGAGAGAGAGCACAAGCAGGGGGAATGGCAGGCAGAGGGAGAAGCAGGCTCCCCGCTGAGCAGAGAGCCTGATGTGGGACTTGATCCCAGGACCCTGGGATCATGACCTGAGCTGGAGGCAACTGTTTAACCCACTAAACCACCCAGGCGTCCCATATAATTCCATTTTTAAAAGGAGAAAATAGCACCTCCCATTATATGTTTACCTAAAATACAATTTTTTATGTTTAAATATGTACAGAGATGGTTAGGAATGATAGTAAGCTTATTTCTCTAAGGAAAGGTGGAAGGAATTTGACTTGTATTATTTACTATTTATTTATTTAAAGATTTTATTTATTTATTTGACAGAGAGAGACACGGCGAGAGAGGGAACACAAGCAGGGGGAATGTGAGAGGGAGAAGCAGACTTCCCGCTGAACAGGAAGCCCAATGCGGGGCTCTATCCCAGGACTCTGGGATCATGACCTGAGCGGAAGGCAGACGCTTAACGACTGAGCCACCCAGGCACCCCAGTATTTATAATTTGTGTATATATATTTTTAATTGAAGTATACTTGATATATAAGTTTCAGGTGTACAACATAGTGATTTACAAATTATCTGTATTGTCATATGCTCACCATAATAAGTATAGTTACTGTCACCACACAAAATTGTCACAGTATTATTGACTATATTCCCAATGCTGTACTTTTCTTCCCTGTGACTTATTTATTTTATAACTGGAAGTTTATATCTCTTAATTTCCTTTACCTATTTCAGGTATCCCTCCACCATCTTCCCTCTGGGGATCACTCGTTATTATTTATGAGTCTGTTTTTCTTTGTTGTTGTTTGTTTTGTTCAGATTCCATATGTAAATGAAATCATAAGGTATTTGTCCTTCTCTGTCTGACTTATTTCACTTAGTATAATGTCCATGTTTTCACAAATGGCAGGATTTCATTCTTTTTCATGGTTAATATACCATGTGTATGTACACCACATCTTCTTCATCCATTCATCCATCAGTGGGCACTTAAATTGCTTCCATATCTTGGCTATTGTAAATAATGTTGCAGTTTTGAATTAATGTTTTCGTTTTTCTTTTCCAGAAGTGGAATTACTGGATCCTAGGGTACTTGTATTTTTAGTTTTTGAGGAACCTCTATACTGTTTTCCATAGTGATTGCAACAATTTACACACTCACTAATAGTGCACAACAGTTTCCTTTTCTCTACATCCTAGCCTCATTATTTCTTGTCTTTAGCTATTCTGACTGGTGTGAGGTGATTTCTCATTGGGTTTTGATTTGTGATTAGTAAGCATCTTTTCATGTTTCTGTTGGTCATCTGTATGTCTGTTCAGGTCATCTGCCCATTTTTAATCAGATTATATTTTGGTGTTGACTTGTATGAGTTCTTTATTTATTTTGGATGTTAACCCCTGATTGGCTATATCATTTGCAAATACCTTCTCCCATTCAGGAGATTGCCTTTTTGTTTTGTTGATGGCTTCATTCTCTGCAAAAGCTTTTTAGTTTGATACAATCCCCATTTATTTTTGCTTTTGTTATCCCTTACTTGGGTAAACATATTTAGAAAAATATTGCTAAGGTTGATGCGTAAGAGATTACTGCTTGTGTTTTTTTTTAGGAGTTCTATGGTTTTAGGTCTTACATTTAGGTCTTTAATCCATTTTGAGTTTATTTTTGTGTATGGTGTAAGAAAGTGGTTCAGTTCCATTCTTTTGCCTATAGCTTCCAGTTTTTCCACCACCATTTATTGAAGAGATTGTCTTTTCCTCATTGTGTATTTTTGCCTTCTTTGTCATAATCATATAAGCGTGCATTGGTTTATTTCTGGGCTTTCAATTCTGTTCCATTGATCTGTGTGTCTGTTTTGTGCCAGTACCATACTGTTTTGATACACATTTAAAAAATGGTCATGAACATTTTCTTATTTTTTTTTTTAAGATTTTATTTATTTATTTGACAGAGAGAGACACAGTGAGAGAGGGAACACAAGCAGGCGGAATGGGAGAGGGAGAAGCAGGCTTCTTGCCGAGCAGGGAGCCCTATGAGGGGCTCGATCCCAGGACCCTGGGATCATGACTTGAGCCAAAGGCTCAATGACAATGTTTAATGACTGAGCCACCCAGGTGCCCTCTTATTGTTTTTCAGTATACTTTGTCTACCTAGTGGTCCGTTGTGTAGGTATGCCATAATTTAATCATTACCGTTTTAAAAGATAGATTGTCAAATTTTCTTTACTTAAGAGGCCTACAGAGTCCTTTGAGAGTGAACTCAGTCATAATGAGTTTGGTAGGTATGTAGGGTAACCTCTGGTGATCTGGTCTGTTTCAAGGATATTCTCTAATTGGGAGATCTGGCAGGCAAGAAGATTGGTCTGGGACTTCCACTCTGACATAGGCCTCATATTCATACTGTTTCCCAGAATGAAGTCAATTCCAACTCACAGGAAACTGAGTAGATTATAGGCCCTTTATTATAGCTCTTTCTAGTATGGGAGAGTGGTGGCTGGGAGGGCTCAACTATATGGTTGGACCAGAATTTAACTGTTTTCAGAAGGGTTGGAAGTAGATTGTAGTTTGAAAAGTTAACTTGGTCCTTTGGAGAGGTGTTTAGAGAGATTTTATATTTTTATTAATAAAACTAACAGTAATCTTGCTTCTCCTAATAATAATAACTGGTATTTGTTGAGTGCTTACTATGTACTAGGTCCTGTTCTAAGGAGTTTATGTAGATTACCTCATTTAATCTTTACAGTAACCTTATTAGGTACTGCTCTTATTACATGATAGCCTAAAATGCTGTTCTATGAAAACACATTCTGAGCAGGTACCGGGCACTGATTAGTGTAAATGGGTGTTCTGTCATTTGGTTCCTTCTAAGTATACTCCTTGCCATGACAGACAAGCTCCAAGCCCCTCAATTTTTGGTTTCTTTCTAGCTTTATCTTCTGTTGTGCTGTTTTGTACTCTTTTTCTTGGCACATGCTTTACTCTTTGGTCACGTTTGCCTTGTGAGTTGAAGCATTACCTCCTTTGCGAATCCTTTTATGTATGTATGTATGTAATCATACATACATACATGTGTGATCTGTATCTGTGATCAAGAGTTACATGCTGTACTGACCCTGCCAGCCAGGTGCCCCTTCTCAATCCTTTCTCTTACTTCAGTCTTCCCCTCCCACATGTGAGTTATTTATTCCTTTATGTACCCCTGTAGCAATTTTTTTCAAGCTGTTTGATATTTTTTATAAGTTCAATTTATCTTTCCCCCTTATTCTGAAATTTTTGTACGGAGAGACTTTGTCACTTCGAGTCTTTGCATGCCTTTTCTTCTGTTACTAATAAGTCACATATCTGTACCTCTATCTAAGACCCATAGCTCCATTTGTGCACTAGCTCCCATCCCCTTTATTGATACTATCCATCAGTTATTCCAGCAATTTTCCCCCTTCCACTTGGCATCGTCAGTTTCCCCCTTTTACTGGATCATTTCCATGAGTACACAAATATGTTGTAATTGTTCGTCTTCAGGGAAAAGACATTTCTTTATTCCACATCCCCTCTGAGTTACGCCCTTCCAGCTACTCAAATTTCTTTTTTTTTTTTTTTAAGATTTTATTTATTTGACAGAGAGAGACACAGCAAGAGAGGGAACACAAGCAGGGGGAGTGGGAGCGGGAGAAGCAGGCTTCCTGCTGAGCAGGGAGCCTGATGCGGGGCTCAATCCCAGGACCCTGGGATCATGACCTGGGCCGAAGGCAGACGCTTAACAACTGAGCCACCCAGGCATCCCAAGTTTCTTGGTTTTCTTTATAGCAAAGCTTGTTATAAGAATTGTCTATACTTGGGCACCTGGGTGGCTCAGTCAGTTGAGCCTCCAGCTCTTGGTTTTGGCTCAGATCCTGATCTCATGGTCAGATCCCCCCCCTCTCACACCTTTGGAGTGCCGAGGCCTCCCCCAAAGGGATCCAGTGGGGCTTCATGCTCTGTAGGGGGTCTGCTTGAAGGTTCTCTCCCTCTGCCCCTCCTCCCACTCACACTTGCACATGTGTGCGCTTGATCTCTCTCATAAATAAATATTAAAAAAAAGAATTGTCTATCCTTGAAATTTGCAGTTCACTTATTCCCATTCTTTTTTTTGAGACTATCCATTTTAATTTGTAATTTTTTTCATTTAATATATGATTTCTATCTTTCATTGCCATTAGTATGTTCCACAGCATCATTAAAAAATTTTTTTTATTGATGTATAGTTGACACGTTATTTCTTGAACTCAGAGTGGTCTTTTCTCATTATTGCTATATCAAAATAGCTGTTTTCAAGATCACCAATATCCTTTATAGTTGGTTAGTTCTCAAGTTCTTATCTTACTTGGCCTTTCAGTATCATATGACATGGTTAATCATTCTTCTCTTCTTGAAATGCTTCTTGCAAATGGCTCCCAGGTCAATCAGTACTGTTCTCCTTCTCTTTCTGCCTCATTTGAAGATTCCTCCTTATCTCCTTGACCTCTAAATTTTGGAGTGTTGAGGCCTCAGTCCTCAGACTTCTTCTTTTCCCTGTTTTCCTTTGCTCTCTGTGTTATCTCATTCAGTTTCATTGGCTTTAAATAGTATCCTATATAAAGTAACAATTTTGCTCAGGTTCCCAATCCCTATACTCTTTTTTTTTTTTTATACATGAGAGACAGAGAGAGAGAGAGAGGCAGAGGCAGAGGGAGAAGCAGGCTTCCTGCTCAGGGAGTCCCACACAGGACTCCATCCTGGGACCCCGGGATCGTAACCTGAGCCAAAGGCAGACGCTTAACCATCAGAGCCACCCAGGCACCCCCTATACTGTTTCTTACGGTTATGTTTCTTCATAGCACTTATTGCCATTTGATATTATTTACTGGTATGTGAGAACAAGGAGTTTGTTTTGTTCACTGCTGTATCCCCAGTGCCTAGATTAGTGCCTGTCTCATATTCTTGCTTCCATCTCTTGACTCTTTCATCCTTTTCTCCTCTGGCCGGATTGTTATATAAAGATACGTTCTTCAGTCTTTTTTTTTAATCATTTCATTTCTCACTTTTATTTTAGAAATGTATTTATTTGTAAGAGAGAGAGCACAAGCCAGGGGGAGAGGCAGAGGCTCTCCCTCTCCCTGCTGAGGCCAGGGAGCCTGATTTGGGGCTCAATCCCAGAACCCTGGGATCATGACCCAAGCCAAAGGCAGACCCTTAACCGACTGAGCCACCCAGGTGCCCCTAAAAAAATTTTTTTTAGGAAATAAAACTGTACTAATACAGTTGAAATTCTTTATAACTGCTCCTCCTATTTCATTTCCTACCCTCTTTTCCCAGTATTAATCTTTATCTAAATTAGATATATAGGGGCGCCTGGGTGGCTCAGTCGTTAAGCGTCTGCCTTCGGCTCAGGTCATGATCCCAGGGTCCTGGGATCGAGCCCCGCATTGGGCTCCCTGCTCAGCGGGAAGCCTACTTCTCCCTCTCCCACTCCCCCGGCTTGTGTTCCCTCTCTCGGTCAAATAATAAATAAATAAAAATCTTTAAAAAAAATAGATATATAAATGTATACCATTCCTATGTTTATTTTATACTTTTTATCAAAAATGCATTTATCTTTAAACAGTATATATTGTTTTAAGACATATAAATAGAAATTGTAATATTAGATGTCTCATAACCTGCTTTTTTTTTTGGTTTAACATTGCTTTTGAGATTTGTCAGTGCTAATAATACTCTGTTAAATGCTATTTAGTAATATCTTGTATGAATACATCATAATTTATCTGTTTTCTTATTATTGGTCATTTAGATTATTCTCACTTTTTTTTTAAAGATTTATTCATAAGAGACAGAGAGAGAGAGAGAGGCAGAGGAAGAAGCAGGCTCCCCGCTGAGCAGGGAGCCTGATGGGGAACTTGGTCCCAGGACCCTGGGATCATGACCTGAGCCGAAGGCAGATGCTTAACCATCTGAGCCACCCAGGTGCCCTATTCCCAATATTTTTGTTATTTTTTTATGTTATGCCCCCATTTATCTTTTCTCTGATTGTTGGACATTTAACTTGTTCCCAGTGTTCAGTGAACATTTTCTACATGACTCCTTGGGCACACATTTGAGAGTTTATCTATATACCTATAAGTGAAACAACTCATTTTTAACTAGGTATAGCCAAAGTACTCTTCTAATTGGCTGTACTATTTTACATTTATGCCAATAGAGCATTAGAGTTCCTCCTCCTGTACCTTTCTACCAACTCTTGATATTGTTAGATTTTTTAAAAATTTGATTCTCTTTTTTTTAAGAGAGAGAGAGCAAGCATGTGAGCACGTGAGTGGAGGGGGAGGGGCAAAGGGATAGAGAGAATCTTAAGTGGGCTCCATTCCCTGTGCAGAGCGCAGGATAGGGCTCAGTGTCATGAGCCTGGTATCATGACCTGAGCAGAAATCAGGAGTCAGATGCTTAACCAACTGAGCCCCCAGGTGTCCCTATTTTTCTCTTCTAAATTGTCCTTTTGTTTGTGTTTTCTCTTAGTACTAATAAGATCAAGCATTATTTCGTGTTTCCTGGTCATTTGAATTTCTCCTTTTATGAACTGCCCATTTTAGGGGGAGGTGTTATTTCTTTTCCTCTTTAAAATTGACTTGTAAGACTTTATATATTTTGAATCCTTTATTGGTTATAAGAATCACAGATATATTCTCTAAGTCTATATAGCTTTTCTTCACCCTTTGTTTATAAAGTCTTAAAATTTAATCAGATTTTTTTCATCTTTATGTTTTGTGCTTTTTCATCTGATTTATTTTCTGCTACAAGTTTTACAGTTTTGCTTTTTATATTTGGGTATGGATCTCATTTTATTACTGTTGTATAAATACATACAACCAGTTGTCCAAGTACACCTTTTGAAGTCTGCATCCCAGAAGTCACCAAATGTTTTCTCTAAAGGCCTATATAACAAACATTTTAGGCTTTGTCAGTCAAGAGGCAAAATTAAAGATATTATGTAGGTACTTCTATAACAAGGAAGAAAACAAATTTCTGCAGTTTTTTTAGATTTCTGCAAATTTTAAATAAAATTTTTATTAAGTTCAAGATATAGTAACAGTACTTTAAAAAAAAGATTTATTTATTTATTTATTTGAGAGAGAGAGAGAAAAAAGCAGGGAGGAGGGGTAGAGGGTGAAAGAGAGAGAGAGAAGCAGACTCCCTGTTGAGCAGGGAGCCTGATCTGGGGCTTAATCCCAGGATCTGGAGATTATGACCTGAGCTGAAGGCAGACACTTAACTGACTGAGTCACCCAGGCACCCTGTAATAGTACTTTATTGATAATACAGATCAACTAGTGAGAAGACTGGAATTCTTTTTATTGGGATAACATTTTTGGGGGGGTTCATCTCATTATCAAAGTTGATTGCAACTGTTCATCTGTTAATACTGATTTGTAATGAGACTTGACTTATTTCATCTTTGAAAATGTGTTTTCATCCTGACAGGTACTGCCAAATACTGAATATCAGTCCATTGAGTGTATGCTTTTAATTTAGCATATTCATTGCTTGGAAAGCATTTATAGAATTCTGTTAGAGGGCTCCTGAGTGGCTCAGTCATTGAGCATCTGCCTTCGGCTCGGGTCATGATCCCAGGGTCCTGGGATCAAGTCCCACATCGGGCTCCCTCCTCAGCGGGAAGCCTGCTCTCCCTCTCCCACTCCTGCTGCTTGTGTTCCTGCTCTCGCTATCTCTCTCTCTGTCAAATAAATAAAATCTTAAAAAAAAAAATAAAGAATTCTGTTAGATTCTTGTGATATTTTTGCCCTTTTGCATGTTGTTACATTGTAGATTAATCACTTCTGATTGAAAATTAGGTGGAAACTCCTCAATTAGATGGAGTCTTTGCACAGTTAAAGGACTTTGAAATATGGAAATTTCCTTTGTACTTGTACCAAGATCTGAAAAACTTTGCTGGAACTATAGTTTGCTTGGAAAACATAACTGTTGGAAATTTGTGTTGGAATGGAGATATGGCTTCTTGTTTTAACTTTTGACAGCACAGGAAGTGTATAAAGCAGCTTGCCATTACGGGTGATTCAGATAAAATTAGTTGTTGTTGAAATGACTTTACCATAAGATGTTTTGCATAAGTGCTATTTTGTAATTTTGGGTTGAATTCATTAAGAAACACTATGGGGCCTTCAGCAAAAGCTGATTTCCAAAGCCATTTGGTGTTTGACAGTAGTGGTTGAAGGCTGTTCTTTTTCAGAAAAATTTCAATCTTGTCCTGGAACTCAATTGCAATAAAGTGTTCCCATTGCTAAGCCATCAAACCTCTCTATAGTAAGGTAATTCAAGATATTCAGCTTCTGTTTCTGAAAAAAAAATTCACAGAACTGATCATTGTAAAGTCTACAAGAGTAAATGACACTACTGTCTCACTAATACATGATAGATTCAAATATTTTCTGTAAAGTACTGCTGATGAATAAGACAATGAATAATCATAGGCTTTGAAACACCTCACAAAGGGTAAATTTGTCCTACTAAACCTTTTTTTCTGCTCCAAATTTTTACCAACAGTGGTGGTAATATGTGTTAGATTACACTTCCAGTTATAGTACATTCATGTTTTCTCAGCCTCTTTGAAAATATTCTTGTAGGGACGCCTGGGTGGCTCAGTCGGTTAAGCGTCTGCCTTCAGCTCAGGTCATGATCTCAGGCTCCTGGGATCAAGCCCCGCATTGGGCTCTCTGCCCAGTGGCGAGTCAGCTTCTCCCTCTGGCTTGCAATCTCTCTTGCTTTCACTCTCTCTCAAATAAATAAATAAAATCTTTAAAAAAAAAAAAAGAAAATATTGCCTCCCAACCCCTGGCAACTATCATTCTACTTTCTTTCTTTTTTTTTTTTTTAAGATTTTATTTATTTATTAGAGAGAGAGACATTGAGAGAGGAAACACAAACAGGGGGAGTGGGAGAGGGAGAAGCAGGCTTCCCGCTGAGAAGGGAGCCTGATGTGGGGCTCTGGGATCATGACCTGAGCCGAAGGCAGATGCTTAACGACTGAGCCACCCAGGTGCCCCCCTATCGTTCTTTCTTTCAGTGAATATGACTGCTCTGGGTAACTCATATAAGTGAAATCATACAATATTTGTCCTTTTGTATCTGGCTTACATCATTTAGCCTATCTTCAGAATTCATCCATGTTGTAGCATATGTCAGAATTTTTTTCTTTCTTTCTTTCTTTCTTTCTTTCTTTCTTTCTTTCTTTCTTTCTTTCTTTCTTTCTTTCTTTCTTTCTTTCTTTCTTTCTTTCTTTCTTTCTTTCTTTCTTTCTTTCTTTCTTTCTTTCTTTTTCTTTCTTTCTTTCTTTCTTTCTTTCTTTCTTTCTTTCTTTCTTTCTTTTTTTTTCTCTCTTTTTCTTTTCTTTTCTTTCTTCAGATTTTATTTGTCAGAGAAAGAGAGAGAGAGAGCACAAGCAGGGGTAGTGGCAGGCAGAGGGAGAAGCAGGCTCCCTTCTGAGCAGGGAGCCCGATGCAGGTCTCGATCCCAGGACCCTGGGATCATGACCTGAGCCGAAGGCAGATGCTTAACCAACTGAGCCACCCAGGGGTCCCGATTTTTCCTTCCTTTTTAGAGCTGAATAATATTCCATTGTATGTATATACCACATTTTGTTTATCCATTCATCTGTTGATAGACATTGGGTTGTTTGCACCTTTTAGGTATTTGAGTCCCTGCTTTAAATTCATTTGGATATATATCCAGAAATGGTATTGCTCAACCATTTGCATTCTTCTAGTATGTTAGTATTGCTGTGTAACAATCTACCTCACAATTTAAGTAACTCAAAGCAACAATGATTTATTATTTCTTAAAATTCTATGGGATAACTAGGTACTTTTTGTGCCAGGGGTCACTTGTGTGACTGCATTCATTTGGTGGGTTGGCTGGAGCTAGAGTACCTAAGGTGGCTTCACTCACATGTTTGGGCCTTGGTGAGGACAACAAGTGGGCCTTCTCTCTGCTCACAATCTCTCCTTATTCAGTGTGGCTTGTATTACTTTAGGTGACAACTGAGTCCCAAGAGAATAAAGGCAGAAGCTGCAAGACATCTTGAGGCCTAGACTCCAGGACTCACACATCAATTTCACCACAATGTATAGGACAAAATGTACAAACCTAGCCTAGATTCAAGGGATCGAGAGAAATAGTCTCTAAGTCTTGTGGGAAGATTAGGTTAATAATTGGGGCCATTATTAAAATGATCAGTCACACCTAATAACCTAACAGCTGTTCCATAGCGAAGGAACCTTGAGAAATGGGGAAGGACTGCCATTTAGGGAGCCAAATGTACTTCTGGTGAGTCTTAAATGGGGTGGCTTGGTATTATGTTTTAACAAGTAAGGAGATGTGGGTTTTTTGAGCTTGGTTATTTGCAGGAACTATGTTGTACCATGCAGGGTTTTTTTTTTTTTAAACTGTTGTATGGTTAGCTTTATTTTTATTTATTTATTTTTATTTTATTTATACGAGCAGAGGGAGAGGGAGAAGTGGGCTTTCTGCCGAGCAGGGAGCCTGGTGCGGGTTTGGATCCCAGGACCCTGAGATCATGACCTGAGCTGAAGGCAGACGCTTAACGACTGAGCCACCCAGGCGCCCCAGTATGGTTAGCTTTAAACTGATGCAGCTTGGGCAAGAAGGCCTTAGTTGACTCAGGCAGGTCATATCAGCTTTAGTGTGTGGGCTGTTTTAACTTCAGAGTTGCAGCTGGCCTAGAATTATAGGCAAAGCGCTAAACAGGGATTTGAATTTTTAATTTTTTTAATTTTTATTTATTTTATTTTTTTAAGAACAGATTTTTTTACATTTTTTTTGTTTTATTATGCTAATCACCATACATCATTAGTTTTTGATGTAGTGTTCCACAATTCGTTGTTTGCGTATAACACCTGGTGCTCCATTCAGTATGTGCCCTCTTTAATACCCATCACCAGGCTAACCCATCCCCCTACCCCCCCAGTATTTTTTTTTTTTTTTTGAGATTTTATCCATTTATTAGAGCATAAGTAGGCAGAGCTGCAGGCAGAGGGAGAAGCAGACTCCCCGCTGAGCAGGGAGCCTGACGTGGGGCTTGATCCCAGGACTCCGGGATCATGACCTGAGCCGAAGGCAGTTGCTTACCGACTGAGCCACCCAGGCGCCCCGGGATTTGATTTTTTAAAGCTTTTATGGGCATAACAATACTTAATGCTTTTATTGATTTCTTGAGCCAGGCCTGCAGTTTTAAACTGCAAAGATGTCTAAAATTCCAAATGTGCTGTAGAGTAATTAATGACTGAGGCACTAGACTTAAATTGTTAATTCCAGATCTAGACAGTGCTAAATCTGTTTAGGTTAAAAGAGGGTATTTGGGAAGGCTTACTTTGTAACTGTGTAACTTGTCACCACCCTCCCCATCTCCACCATGTGGTCTCAAGTATTTTTGGATTTAAATATGTGAGCTTTTGGAGGGGGGGAGAGGGAAAAAAAAGAGGGTGGGGGGAGGGAAAAATATGTGAGCTTTTAACTGGTAATTTTAGTGACTGAAAGTGGATTTCTTCACAAAAAGTTAGCTTGTTAAGGAACAAATAAAAATGCATGGTTGGATACTTTATTATAGAGAGAATAATACCATACTCTTGATTCTTGGACATGGTTTGCAAAATCTGCTTTGGTCTTCCATGTCAGTACAGGAGCAATGGGAGAATGAAACCAAATAAAGGAAGACAGATTGAATAAGCTAGAGGAAGAGAAGTCTTCTTAGAGAAAGAGTGACATCCTATATACATATAAATATTTGAGGCTACATGGTTTGGGGGGGAAGTAATGACAAGTTATGTAATTACAAAGTTAGCACCCCAAGTATCCTCTTTTGACCTAAAATGATTTAGCACTATCTATTTAGACCTAGAAATAGCAATTTAAGGCTGGAAGCTGTGTCACTATGTTCTCACTATATATGAAAATGAGGTCTTAAAGGCTATATAGTATGCTATGTTATGGCTGGCTATAGGAAATTTATTTGCGCATTCATCTATCTGTGGACATTTGGGTGATGTCCAATTTTTCTCTATCAAACGTTGCTTCAGTGAACACTCTTAACATATCCCTGAGATACAACAATATTGAAATTAGGCCAATTAATAGCTCTACAATGAACAAAGTGTACAAGTTAAAGGAAGAGTCCTTTGTCTCTCACTTTAAACCAAAAGTTAGAAACAGTTTTAGTGAGGAAGGCATGTCAAAAGCTGAGATAGACTGGAAGCTAGACTTCTTGAGCCAGTTAGCCAAGTTGTGAATGCAATTAAAAGTACTACTTAGTGAATACACAAATGAAAGGATGATAAGAAAGCAAAACAGCCTGATATGGAGAAAGTTTGAGTATTCTGGATAGAATATTATTTCCTTAAATCAAAGCCTAATCCAGAACAAGGCCCTAACTCTCTTCAATTTTATAAAGGCTGAGAGAGGTGAGGAAGCTGCGAAAGAAAATTTTGAAGTTAGCAGAGGTTGGTTTATGAGGTTTAAAGAAAGGAACTGTCTCCATAAGATAAAAGTGCAAGGTGAAGGGGCACCTGGTGGCTCAGTTGGTTAAATGTCTACCTTCTACTCAGGTCATGGTCCCAGGGTCCTGTGATTGAGCCCTGTGTCGTCGTCCATGCTCCCTGCTGGGGAGTCTGCTTCTCTCTCTCCTTCTGCCTCTCCCTGCTCATGTTCTCTCTTTTGCTCACCCTCTTTCAAACACACACACACACACACATGCATACATACATACCTTAAAAAAGCAAAAAGTCCAAGGTGAACCAGCAAGATGTAGAAGCTGCAGCAAGTTATCCAGAAGATCCAGTTTAGATAATTAAGGAGGGTGGCTACACTAAACAACAGATTTTCAGTGTAAATGAAACAGTTTTCTGTTGGAAGAAGATGCTATCTAGGACTTTCATAGCTATAGAGGAGGAGTCAGTGCCTGGCTTCAAAGGACAGGCTGATTCATGCTAGGAGCTAATGGTAGCTGATGACTCTAAATTGAGGCCAGTTCTCAGTTACCATTCTGAAAATCGTAGGTCCCTTAAGAATTATGCTTAATCTACTCTGCCTCTGCTCTATAAATGGAACAACAAAGCCTGGATGATAGCACATCTATTTACAACATGGCTTACTGAATTTTTAAGCCTACTGTTGAGACTTACTGCTTAGAAAAAAAAAAGATTTTTAAAAATATTACTGCTCATTGGCAATGCATTTGGTCACCCAAGAGCTCTGATGGAGATGTACAATGAGATGAATGTTGTTTTCATGCCCACCAACACAGCATTATCTATTCTGCAGCTCATGTATCAAGGAATAATTTTGACTTGTAAGTCTTGTTATTTAGCAGATTTTGTAAGGCTATAGCTGCCATAGTTAGTGATTCCTCTGATGGATCTGGGCAAAGTAAATTGAAAACCTTCTGGAAAGGATTCATCATTCTAGATGTCATTGAGAACATTTGTGATTCATGGGAAGAGGTCAAACTGTCTGCAAATACATGAGCAGGAGTTTGGAAGAAGTTGATTCCAACTCTTATGGATGACTTTGAGGGGTTTAAGATTTCTGTAGAGGAAGGAACTGCAGATGGGTGGAAAGAGGAAGATAACTAGAAGTGGAGCCTGAAGATGGGACTGCATTGCTGCCACCTCATGATAAAACTTGAATGGTTGAGGAGTTGCTTCTTACGAATGAACAAAGAAAGTGGTTTCTTGAGATAGATTGTACTCCTGGTGAAGATGCTATGAAGATTGCTGAAAGGACAACAAAGGATTTAGAATATTATATAAACCTAGTTGATAAAGCAGCGTCAGGGTTTGAGAAGATTAATTTTGAGAGAAAGTCTGTGGATAAAATGCTATCAAAGAACATTGCATGCTATAGAGAAATTATTTGTGAAAGGAAGAGTCAGTTGATGCAGAGGCAACTTCATTGTTTTATTTTAAGAAATTGCCTTAGCCAACCCATCCTTCTGCAACCACTACCATCATCAGGCAGAAACCGTGGACATTGAAGCAAGACTTTACACCAGCAAAAAGATTACGACTCACTGAAACCATGGGTGATGATTAGCATTTTTTAGCAATAAAGTACTTTTAAATTAAGGTATGTATTTTTTTTTTTTTTAGGTATAATGCTCTTGCACACTTAATAGATGACAGTGTGGGTTAAACATTAAGTTATATACACAGGGAAACCAAAAAGTTCATTTGACTCGCTTTATTGTAATATTTGGTTTATTGTAGCAGTCTGGAACTGAACCTGCAGCATCTTTGAGATATGCCTGTATACAGTTTGCTCTTTGATTTTGTTTATGATGCTTTGTTTTAGGAAAGTTTTAAATTATGGTGAAATCTTTCCATTTTTTTTTTTAAAGATTTTATTTATTTATTCATGAGAGACAGAGAGAGAGAGAGAGAGAAGCAGAGGGAGAAGCAGGCTCCCAAGGAGCAGGGAGCCTGATGTGGGACTCGATCCCAGGACCCTGGGATCATGACCTGAGCTGAAGGCAGACGCTCAACCATCTGAGCCACCCAGGCGCCCGAAATCTTTCCCTTTTTTTTCCTTTATGAACTTCTGGATTTTGTGTCTTGTTGAGCACAGATTTTTCTTCACCCCAATATTATAACAAGATTTCCTCTTAAATACTTAAAAAAATACTTTTAGATTTTCCTTTTAGGTCTATAATCTCTGAAATTTATGTGTTGAGCGTGAGGAGGTAGATATGTTTTTTTCCCTCAAATGAATTCCCTGTTTTTTTAGCATCATTAATGAATTGTAAATGGTGTTGCAACAGTATTATAAACACTGCTGTTTCTAGAATGTCCTTTCATTGATCTCTCAGTGTTCCTATACCAATATACTGTTTGAATTCAATTGATTTAAAAATTTGTATTTTTAGGGGTGCCTGGGTGGCTCAGTTGTTAAGTGTCTGCCTTCGGCTTAGGTCATGATCCTGGGATCCTGGGATCGAGCCCCACATCTGGCTCCCTGCTCGGCAGGAAGCCTGCTTCTCCCTTTTCCACTCCCCCTGCTTGTGTTCCCTCTCTTGCTGTCTCTCTCTCTTTGTCAAATGAATAAATAAAATCTTTAAAAAAATTAAAAATGAAAATTTACATTATTATAATTGGTAAGGACATTTCCCCTCATTGTTTTCCATTTTCAAAATGTTCTTGCCATTTATGTGACTCTTCACATGAATTTTGGAGTCAGTGTGTATGTTATGATCCACAAAAAATCTTGTTGGTTTTTTTTTTTTTATTGGAATTGCCTTGAATTTAGAGACTCATTTGGGGGAGGAATTTATATCTTTACA
Source organism: Zalophus californianus (assembly GCF_009762305.2). Classification (NCBI taxonomy): domain Eukaryota; kingdom Metazoa; phylum Chordata; class Mammalia; order Carnivora; family Otariidae; genus Zalophus; species Zalophus californianus. The sequence continues at coordinate 41,420,601 of NC_045598.1, read as the reverse complement.
ATATTGGGTCGTCCCATTCAACAGTATGGTATGACTAGTCAGGTCTTCTATTTTCTTCTGTAGTTTTCTAGTTTTCCTTATGTTGATTGTGTTGAGTAGTAGTGAAAAGAATGGGTTCTAGTGCCATGCTACTTGGGTTCAGTCTCTCCTAAGCTTGGGCAAATGAAAAACCCTTTTTGTGTTTCAGTTTCCTCATCCATGAAATGGGAGTAATAATAACAAGATTTCCTCTTGGGTTATTGTGAGGATGAAATTAAGACATGTTGAGACATGTAAGTTAACACATTTAGTATGTTAGCTAATGTTAATAAGTATATATTTAGGTATTTTATAGTTTCTGTTGTTTTTGTGAATAGGGTCTCATATTTAAATCTCATTTTAGGGTACCTGGGTGGCTCGGTTGGTTAAGCGACTGCCTTCGGCTCAGGTCATGATCCTGGAGTCCCAGGATCGAGTCCCGCATCGGGCTCCCTGCTCACTGGGGAGTCTGCTTCTTCCTCTGACCCTCCCCCCTTTCATGTGCTCTCTCTCTCTCTCTCTCTCTCATTCTCTCTCCCTCAAATAAATAAATAAAATCTTTCTTTAAATTGGTTATCTTTGGTATATAGGAAAGTTCATGATCTTTTTGTTCATGTTTTGTTTTTCTAAATTCTCGCATTCTCTAGGTAATCATATATTTTACAATGAATTGTTTTTGCTTTCAATATATTTGCCTTATTTATTTATTTATTTATATTTTGGATCGTTTTTCATTGACTAGGACTCCCAATACAATGTTGAATAGAAGTGATGATAAAGAGCATTTTTTTTCATGCCTCTTTAAATGGCTTTGATGTTGATTTATGAAAGTTAACCCTCTATAAAGCCAAGGGCTTTGTGTGTTTGTTCTTATTTTGTTAACTAGTGGGTTTTGAATTTTTATTAAATTACTTTTATTATACAAATAATAAATTAACATACTTTTATTACAAAAGTTTGGAAAAGTACAGAAATTATGGAGTATAGGGAAATTATAAAGCATGGAAGTTCTTTTGTATGCTGTTCTACTTTTATTCCTCTCTTTCTGTATATAACTGTTATATTTGGTTTCTATCCTTTTAATTCTTTTGTGATACCATTATATACATTTAATGTGTACATGTGCACACATACGTTTATTTAGTTTTATAAAACTAGGAGTTAGATTTTCATTTAGCAGATACTAAGTACCTATCATGTATCAGGCATTAACCTTTTTTTGTTCATTCAGCAGACATTTCTTAAATGTTTCCGAAGTGCCAAACAATGTCTCTGGTGCTGTGGTATATCTGTGAAGAAAAAGAATAGCTCTGCCCTCAGAGCTAATATTCTAAAGGTGCAGACAAGAGAAAGGAAGGGAAGGAGGAAGGAAGGAAGGAGCCAAGTGTTGATAAATGGTGTGAAAAAGTTAAAGCAGGATAAGAGAGGAGAAAGATTGTGGTGCTGTTTTATTTATTTTATTATTTTAAAAAATATCTACTTTTTAAAAAGATGTATTTATTTTATTTTATTTTATTTTTATTTATTTTTTTTTTTAAGATTTTATTTATTTATTTGAGAGAGAGAGAGAATGAGAGAGAAAGCACATGAGATGCGGGGAGGGTCAGAGGGAGAAGCAGACTCCCTGCCAAACAGGGAGCCCGATGCGGGACTCGATCCTGGGACTCCAAGATCATGACCTGAGCCGAAGGCAGTCGCTTAACCAACTGAGCCACCCAGGTGCCCAAAGATGTATTTATTTTAGAGAGAGAGAGAGGGCGCATGCAAGCACAGGGAGAGGCACAGGGAGAGAGAGAGAGAGAAAGAGAGAGAGAATCTCAAGCAGACTCCGTGCTGAGCATGGAGCCCGACGCAGGGCTCAATCCCACGACCCTGAGACCATGACCTGAGCCAAAAGCAAGAATTGGATGCTTAACCAACTGAACCACTCAGGCTCCCTAAAAATTTCTGATCTGCTAACAGTGTCCTTTTCTATTTTGAGTCTGTCATGATTTTATTCTCAAACAAAACCAAAACAAAATATAACCACAAATTTTTTTTTTGTTATTTACATGTGATTTTTTGGTATGAAAGGAGATAAAGCCATATGTTCAGTCTTTCATCTTAAACCAGAGGCTCCTTTCCTTGTCTTCCTTTGCATATTATTTCCAGTTTCTGCTAGCCTGACTTTCTTTTTTTTAAATTGAATAAATTTGGCACATAACATTGTGTAAGTTTAAGGTGTAAGGCATGTTACTTTGATACATTTATATATTGAAATATTGCTGATATAGTGATGTTTATCACATTACATAATTACAGTAGAGTATTATCTATATTCATTATATTGTGCATAAAATCTCTATGACTTGTTCACTATTCGTTACAAGTTTGTACCCTTAAACACCATTCTTCTTAACTCCCACCCCATCCCATCCCCTTGCAACCACCATTTTCTCTTTTTTACAGGTTTAACTTTTTTAGATAGGACATATAAGTAATACCCTACAGAACTTGTTTTTCTCTGTCTGACTTATCTCACTTAGCATAATGTGCTCAAGGTCTATCCATTTTGTCCTTTCTCATGGCTAAATATTCCATTGTGTATATATTGCCACATCTACTTTATCCATTCATCCATTGTTGGTCATTTGGGTTGTTTCCATATCCGGGCTTTTATGAATAATGCTGGAATAAGCATGGGAGTGCATATTTCTTGTCGAATTCCTGTTTATATTTCCTTTGGGTATATACCCAGAGGTGGAAACGCTGGATCACATGGTAGATCTATTTTAAATTTTTTGAGGAATCTCCACATTGTTTTTCACAGTAGTTGGACCAATTTACATTCCTGCCAACAATGTTTAAGGGTTTTCTTTTCATTTTCATCAGCACCTGTTGTCTCTTGCCTTCTTGATGATAGCAGTTCTAACAGGTGTGAGGTAATATCTTACTGTGGTTTCGATTTGTATTTCCTGGATAACTATGATGTTGAGCATCTTTTCATGTGTCTGTTGGCCATTTTGATATTCTCTTTGGAAAAGTGTATATTTAGTTCTGCCCATTTTTTAATTGAATTGTTTTTGTTGTTATTAAGTTGACCATGTTCTTTATATATTTTGGATATTAACTCCTTATCCAATATATGGTTTGTAAAAATTTTCTCCTGTTCTGTAGGTTGTCTTTTCATATTGTTGTTTCTTGGGCTGTACAGATGCTTTTGGGTGTGATGTAGTTCCATTTGGTTTTTTGCTTTTTTTTTTTAAAGATTTTATTTATTTATCTGAGAGAGAGAGAGAGAACATGCAAGGAGGGGAGGTGCAGAGGGAGAAGGAGAATCAGACTTTGCTGAGCAGGGAGCCTGACACGGGGCTTGATTCTAGGACTCTGGGATCATGACTTGAGCTGAAGGCAGATGCTTAACTGACTGAGCCACCCAGGTGCCCCTCTAATTTCTTAATACATGTCTTCATTGCTATGAACTGTACTCTCAGAATTGCTTTTGCTGTGTCCCACAATATTTGCTATGTTATATTTCCATTTTCATTTGTGTTGGGATACTTTTTTCTCTTTTGATTTTTCCTTTGACCTAATTGTTTAGATGTGTCTTTTTTAGTTTCCACATATTTGTAGATCTTTTCACTTTCCTTTTGTTGTCGATGACTAGTTTCATACTATTGTGGTCAAAGAAGATAACTTGGTATGATTGCAGTCTTAAATTTGCTAAGATTTGTTTTGTAGCCTATCATATGATCTATCCTGGAGAATGTTCTATGTGCACCTGAGAAGAATGTGTATTCTGCTGTTGGATGGAATGTTCTGTATGTCTATTGAGTACATTTGTTCTTTTTTTTTTTTTAAGTTTTTTTTTATTTGTGAGAGGGAGAGAGCACAAGAGGGAGAGCAGCAGGGAGAGGGAGAAGCAGGCTCCCCACCAGGCAAGAGCCTGATGTGGGGCTTGATCCCAGGACCCTGGGATCATGACCTGAGCCGAAGGCAGATGCTTAACTGACTGAGCTACCCAGACACCCCAGTACATTTGTTCTTAAGTGTGGTTTAATTCCAGTATTTCCTGTTGATTTTTCCCTCTGGACGATCTACCCATTGCTGATAGTGGGGTATTGAATTCTCTTATAATTATTGTATTGTTGTCTATTTTTCCCTTAAGATTTGTTATTATTTGCTTGATATATTTTGTTGCTTGAGTGTTGGGAGCACATATGTTTATGATTGTTATATCTTCTTGATGAACTGACACCTTTATCATTATGTAATGACTTTATTTTGAAGTCCGTTTTGTCTGATGAAAGTATGGCTATGCTTGCCTTCTTTTGGTTTCACTTTGAACCTGTGTGGGTATTTTTGTTTGTTTTTTTAACCTATATGTGTCTTTAGTGCTGAAATGAGTCTCCTGTAGGCAGTATATAGTCAGGTCTTGTTTTTTTTTTTTTTTTTATCCATTCAGCCACTCTGTGCCTTTTGATTGATGAGTTTCATCCATTACCTTTAGGGGCGTTATTGATATGTAAGGATTTACTACTGTCATCTTTTTTGCCTTCTGGTTATTTTGTTTCTCCATTGTTTCCTTTTCCTTCTGCTTATGTCTACCTTTTTAAGTTGGTGGTTTTCCATGGTGATTTGTTCAGTCTCTCCTTTTTTTTATGTTTGTATCTCTGCGTAGATTTTTGCTTTGTGGTTATCATGAGGTTTACATAAAACATTTCATAGATAGGGCAGGAGGAGTGGCAGTGGCCAGGCAGCCCAGCTTCAAGAAAGATTTCTGCCCCTGTGGCTGCAGGCACCTGGTGCACACCTGCCCCACCACGATACTCAAGAGGAAGGTCCGCTCCACTGAGGGATTGGCAAAGGAGGAGCCCAAGAGGAGGTCATCAAGGTGGTCAGTTAAACCTGCTCCTGCAGAAGTGGAAACGAAGCCAAAAAAGGCAGCAGGAAAGGATAAATCTTCAGACAAAAAAGTGCAGACAAAGGGGAGAAGGGGAGCAAAGGGAAAACAGGCTGAAGTGGCTAACCAAGAAATGAAGACTTATCTGCAGAAAAATGGAGAAACTGAAAATGAGGAGCATCCAGCCTCAGATGAAGCAGGAGAAAAAAGCCAAGTCTGTTTGATACCATATACCATGTCTTATCAGTGGTCCCTGTCTCCTTCTCATACAATCCAGGGGAATATATATTTTTTTAAGATTTATTTATTTCAGGGAGAGAGAGAGAGAACATGTGCACATGCAAGTTGGGGGGAGTGGCAGAGGGAGAGAATCTTCAAGCAGATTGAAGGAGCCTGTTTGGGGGGGAGGGGGGCTGGGTCTCCTGACCCATGAGATCATGACCTCAGCCAAACCAAAGAATCGGAAGTTCAACTCACTGACTGAGTCACCCAGGCTCCCCCAGAGGAGGTTTTTTGTTTTTTTTTTTAAGATTTTATTTATTTATTTGACAGAGACACAGCGAGAGAAGGAACACAACCAGGGGGAGTGGGAGAGGGAGAAGCAGGCTTCCTGCGGAGCAGGGAGCCCAGTGCGGGGCTCAATCCCAGGACACTGGGATCATGACCTGAGCCAAAGGCAGATGCTTAACCAACTGAGCCACCCAGGTGCCCTGAGGAATATTTTTTTAAAATTTTTATTGTTATGTTAATCACCATACATTACATCATTAGTTTTTGATGTAGTGTTCCATGATTCATTGTTTGTGCATAACACCCAGTGCTCCATGCAGAACATGCCCTCTTTAATACCCATTACCAGGCTAACCCATCCTCCCACCCCCCTCCCCTCTAGAATCCTCAGTTTGTTTTTCAGAGTCCATCGTCTCTCATGGTTCGTCTCCCCCTCCGATTTCCCCCCTTCATTCTTCCCCTCCTGCTATCTTCTTCCTTTTTTTTCCTTAACATATATTGCATTATTTGTTTCAGAGGTACAGATCTGTGATTCAACAGTCTTGCACAATTCACAGTGCTCACCATAGCACATACCCTCCCCAATGTCTATCACCCAGCCACCCCCGAGGAATATTTTTATCAACTGTTTTATAAATGCAAGTTTTTTAGTAGCTCTAGAAATATTTTTTTTAAATATATATTTTTTAAGAATTTATTTATTTATCAGAGAGAGAGAGACAGAGGCAGGCAGAGGGAGAAGCAGGCTCCTTGCTGAGCAAGGAGCCCGATGTGGGACTCAATCCCAGGACCCTGGGATCATGACCTGAGCTGAAGGCAGATGCTTAACTGACTGAGCCACCCAGGCATCCCTAGAAATATTTTTAAGAAGGAGGGAATCCCACCTCATCCCATTTTTTAAGTGTAAATGCTTTTTTTTTAAGATGTGAAATCATTTGCTGGTTGCTTATTTTTTGGTACAACCAGAAAATAGTGGGATATTGAATGTGGGAGGCCTTGATTGTCTTGGGTATCAGCTCAACATTCCATAGATGGGGTTGTTTTTATTTACTATAGTACCAAACATACTAAATGGCAATTTGGGGGCAGTTGTGCATTTAATATGTCTTGAACATCAATTTTTTTATTTTTTATTTATTTAATTTATTTATTTTTAAAGATTTTATTTATTTGTCAGAGAGAGAAAGTGAGAGTGAACAGCATAAGCAGGGGGAGCGGCAGAGGGAGAAGCAGACTCCCGGCAGAGCAAGGAGCCCGATGCGGGACTCGATCCCAGGATCCTGGGCTGAGCTGAAGGCAGACGCTTAACTGACTGAGCCGCCTAGGCGTTTCAATTTTTTTTTAAGATTTTATTTATTTATTTGACAGAGACACAGCGAGAGCGGGAACACAAGCAGGGGGGTAGGAGAGGGAGAAGCAGGCTTCCCTTGGAGCAGGGATCCCGATACAGGGCTCAATTCCAGGACCCTGGAACCATGACTGAGCCAAAGGCAGATGCATAACCGACTGAGCTACCCAGGTGCCCCTATCTTGAACATTTTAAATTACTTCTCTTCCCATGTTGTTTTTGGTAGAATTGTTTCCTAAAGAAAACTACTCCTTGATCTTGGCTCTCCCTGTCAGAATTTTGTACTCTCTTTAACATCTTGGTTGTGGTAGTCCGGTTTTTCTAGTAACTTTATTAATGTGCTGTGCAAGATTAAAAATTTGAGTGTGTAGTGTATATGATATTAAATTGTGAATTAATGGGACTTAATGTAACAGTGTATCAACATTTGATGATATTGGTACTTGAAATGCTGTTAAGGAAAATTTGCCTCCAGATTTTAAGCTGGAAGGTCACTGGAATAACTTTTGGAAAAGAATCACAACTGCATGATTTTTTAGATTTTTGGTACGTATGTTAAGAATTGTACAAATTGAAATGTCTGACCTGATCCTTAGAATAATCAATAAAAACTTAATTATGAAAGAAAAAAATATTTCATAGATAAAATAGTCCTTTTTCTTCTGATACCAGTTTATCTTCATTTGTCTATAAAATTTCCATCATTTTACTGTTCCCTTTTTATATTTTTGATATCACAAATTATCTCTTTATGCTGTAGTTTTTTTACTTAATTATAATAGCTGTAGTTATTTTTAATGTTCTTTTCCTTTAATTTTTGTGTTATAATTAAGAGTTTAACATATTCTAAAAAAGGATCAGTTTTCTAATTCTTTGTATCACCTTAATTATAGTTTAGTGTACATAGGTCTTTTTGTTCAGCTTGAAGAGCTCCTTTCAACATTTCTTTTAAGGCAAGTATAGTGGGTCTCCTGGTGGTAAACTCCCTTAGCTTTTGTTAGTCTGGGAAAGCCTTTATTTCTCTTTCATATCTAGAGGATAAGTTTGGCATATAGAGTATTCTTGGCTGACAGTTTTTATCTTTCAACATTTTGAATATGTAATTCCATTCTCTCCTGGTCTGTAGATTTTCGCATGAGAAATCTGCTGATAGCCAAATGTGGGTTCCTTTGTAAGGTTACTGTCTTTCTTTTCCCTAGCTACCTTGCTTTTTTTTTTATCATTGGCTTACGGCAGTTTTATTTTTAAAGATTTTATTTATTTATTCATAAGAGACAGAGGCAGAGGGAGAAGCAGGCTCCCCGCTGAGCAGGGAGCCTGATGCAGGACTCGATCCCAGGACCCTGGGATCATGACCTGAGCCGAAGGCAGACGCTTAACCATCTGAGCCACCCAGGCGCCCGGCAGTTTTATTATTTAAAAAAAATTTTTTTTAAAGATTTACTTTTAAGTAATCTCTATGCCGAACATGAGGCTTGAACTCACAACCCTGAGATCAAGTAAGTCACGTGCTCTACTGACTGAGCTAGCCAGGTGCTCCTCAACAGATTTAATATATTTTGGAGAAGGTCTTTTTGCATTGAGATAATAAGGTATTCTGTTGGCTTTGTAGACTTGTATATCCAGTTTCTTTTCCAGGTTTGGGAAGTTGTCAGCTATTATTTTGTTAAATAAACTCATTGGCACCTAAACCTCTCCTTTTTTTCTGGAATACGCATTATTCTTATGTTGGCTTTTCTAATGAAGTTTAATAGTTTTCATCACTTTTAAAAAATCTAAGTTCTCTCTTCTTTTCCACCAGAATCATATCTAGATTCCTATCTTCCAGCTTGTTAATTCTCTCTTCATCTCTCTGCTCAATTTCTAGTGCATTCTCATACCTGATTAATTGATTTCTTCAGCTCTGGATTTTTTTTTTTTTGAAGAATTTTGGTCTCTTTGGTAAAGTACTCCTTATGTACATTCATTATCTTTCTGAGATCATTGTATTGCCTGAGTTTTTTGTAGCTTGTTGAATTTCTTTATAATATTTTGAATTCTTTATCAGTTAGATTGCAATATTCCATGTCTTTGGGTTCAGTTGCAAGAAAATTGTCATTTCCTTTTTGTGATAAAATACTATGTTTTTTAGGGTTGCCTGGGTGGCTCAGTCGTTAAACGTCTGCCTTCGGCTCAGGTCATGATCCCAGGGTCCTGGGATCGAGCCCTGCATCTGGCTCCCTGCTCAGCCAGGAGTCTTCTCCCTCTTCTACTCCCCCTGCTTGTGTTCCTTGTCTCGCTGTGTCTCTCTCTGTCAAATAAATAAAAAATCTTAAAAAAAATATTATGTTTTTTGATGGTGTTTGATGAAAAGTGCTTCTGCTGCAGCACTTAAGTAGCAAACACCTTTCTTATTTAGGCAAGGTTTTGTTTACTTTGATTTTAACAGTTTAACAGCCTGGTAAATTAGGAGCCTTCTTTTTGTTTTCCAGAAGGTGGCACTATAGTACACCAGAGCTGATTTATTGCTAAGGTTGGAAGCAGATGATAGAGAGAAGGAAGGAAGGGGAGGAGGGAGGGAGGAAGGAGGCATTGTGGGGGGGAGGTGTGTACTTAGCATTTGAGGCTTTGGGTATGCCCACAGCCTGGTAGGAGGATCCTCCAGTTGGGGTACCCAGGAGTCTGTGGGCAGTCTCCTTGCCTGAACCCAGGACACACAACAGGAGACATTTTCTTTCAGTACTGGCTGTTTGCCTACTTCCCTTTTCTTTCCTTCCCTACAGTCATTGCTGTTATTCCTCAGAGCAGTGGGTCCCTCCAGCTGCAGAATTCACAGCTGGGCAGACCTCCACCCACCACCTTGACCCTCTGTCTCTTCTGCCAGCAACATTGTGCTGTTCTGCTGCTGGACCTGCTGACACTAGCTCCCACAGCCTCTCCATGGCCCAATCTACCCACTTTGAGTTACATGGATGGATGTCTCAGGTTTCCTGGTTTGCTGTGCTGAGGTAGTTTTTTTCAGTTATGGAAGTCCGATTAGTTGTAAATGAAAGCGGAGAGAAAAAAGGAACAACTCACCGAGCTGTAGTACTTATATCCTTTCCAAACTTTTTTCATCTTGAAGGCTCAAGTTAAGTGTACCTTGCTTTAAGGGCTTCCCTCTTGCTTCTTTCTTTCTAACATGTTTAGTGCTATCATTCTGGATTGTACTGGCTTAATTGCATCATATTTTACTAGACAGTGAATGCCTGGTGGTGAGAAATGTGGTTTTATTAACTTTACTCTAAATGTAGTATGGTAGCTGATATAGTAAAGGCTGCTGAGTAAATGCTATTGAATAACACACGAAAGAATAAGTATAAACAGGAGAAGTTTATAGTAGGCACCCTGTCATCAAACTGGCACAGCAGTTTTACTAATAGGATAGTCATTTTCCTGCTAGGCTACCAGACTGTGGGATTTAGTTTTCTTAGAGATGTAGCTACTTTTTTAAGTTCATAAAAGCAGTTCTAGAAACTGGTATAAAAGATCAAATACATTGTACCAAAGGGAAGGAACAGAGTTTAAATATATGAGATTTTGCTTTAATATTTAAGCTGACCTGACTGCTCTGTGTATTGAGTGATATGTTTCTGTTAGGTTGAGTCTTCTGGTATGATAAAATATTTGTTAAGTACTTATAAATTAAAGAAATAGTAAAGGAGGCTGAGTTGTGGGCTTGTTGTCTGTTTAACTTCTAAATTTTGGTTTTTGAACAGGTAAATGTATTTTCATAGTTCAGAATTAAAAAATACAATGAACTCTTATCTTTTCTCTTTAGCTACTCCGAAACTGATAAGCTTTTGAGGTTTCCCCTCTGCAGAAACAATTAGTTGTATTTAATGTAAACATAGTGTTGGGTGTGTGTGTATGTGTATGTACTTTTTTTTTTTTATTCTGCTAAAATGATCATTTGTGTTGGTGTGTGTAATGAATAGCTGACTCAAAATGTTTTGTGACTTTTTTTCTTTCTTTAGATATATCAAATTACGGAATGGCTTGCAGGCACTTTTGATTTCAGACCTAAGTAATATGGAAGGTAAAACAGGAGATGCAACAGATGATGAAGAAGAAGAAGAGGAAGAAGAGGAAGATGATGATGATGATGACGATGATGACGATGATGATGATGATGAAGATTCTGGAGCTGAAATAGAAGATGATGATGAAGAGGGTTTTGATGATGAAGAGGAGTTTGATGATGATGAACATGATGACGATGATCTTGATACTGAGGATAATGAATTGGAAGAATTAGAAGAGAGGGCAGAAGTTAGAAAGAAAACCACTGAAAAACAGGTGTGAATCATGTCTATTAGTATGTCTTTTTCTAATTTGGGAATTCTTTGGGATAATTCCCAAACTCATGTTTTATTTCTTAATGTCAAAAAATAAGTGTATATTCATTTTTTGATCTTCAGTAAAGTTCTCTTTATTCTGTATAAAAATAACATTTTAAAAACATTTTGCTATGATTATAAAAGTATAGAAGCTCATTATAGAAATGGATGGAAAATTTAAAAAATGTAAAAATCACTCATAATCAACTCTCAGAAGTAATCACTGGTAATATTTGAGGATTTGTGTAATTCTTAGCATGGAGTAGAGGGATAAGAGAGTATATTATCTTTGGAGAGACTCGAAAAAGAAAAGACCAAGGTAGTATAGAATCCTCACCTGGGCCTGTGGTTCTGAGAGTCCTCATGGGTAATTTCTGTTTAGTAATTTCATGTGTTTTTATCTCTTTATATGGGAAAGCATCAAGTAATTTGGAGGAATTGAAATAAAAATGGGCAGTTGAGCTTAGTGTAATATATATAGTTGACTGTTGAACAATGTGGGGTTCAGGGGTACCAACCTCCTGTGCAGTTGAAAATCCTTGTATAACCTTTGGTTCCCCTAAAATTTTACTGCTAATAGCCTCCTGTTCTCTGGAAGACTTATTAATAAGATAAATAGTTGATTAACACACACATTTTTTAAAAAAAGATTTTATATATTTATTTGAGACAGAGTGTGGGAGAGAGAGCATGAGGATGGGGGGAGGAGCAGAGGGAGAGGGAGAAGTGGGCTCCTGGCCCATGCGGGGCTCGATTCCAGGACCCTGGGATCATGACCTGAGCCGAAGGCAGATGCTTCACCAATTGAGCCACCCAGGCGCCCTGATTAACACATATTTTGTACATTATATGTATTATGTACTGTATTCTTACAATAAAGTGAGCTAGAGAAAAGAAAACATTATGAAGAAAGTCATGAGTAAGAGAAAATACATTTACAATATTGTATTTATCGAAAAATATCCAAGTTAAGTGGACCCGGGCAGTTCAAACCTGTGTTGTTTAAGGGTCAAGTATAATAACAATAAGTAAGTTTATCAATAGGTCTTGATAAGGAGAATTTCCCTCTCTGGATATCTTTTAAAGAACGCCTCCATTTTACAGTAGGGAGTACCTATATTAGAGGATAATATTTTTTGGAGACATTACAGTTGAATTGTTCAAATGTTTTTTAAAATTAGTTTCTTGACTATGGATGATACATTCAATATGATATAGTCAACATACAAATGAAATAAGGTTAATATTATAAAGGCTAAAATCTAGATGTCAAACATATTATACTAAGACCAAAATCCAGATGTCAAACATTATACCATAAGGTGGTCAGCCCTCAGAGACATAAAGGTATGAGAATACAGGTAGTAGATATGTTATAAATAAATCCTTTTGTTGATAGTCACTCTTCCTGGAAAAATTATTCTTTTTTAAAAATTTCTACTGTTTTATTTATTTTTTTAAATATTTTGTTTATTTATTTATTTGAGAGCGAGAATGAGATAGAGTACATGAGAGGGGGGAGGGTCAGAGGGAGAAGCAGACTCCCTGCTCAGCAGGGAGCCTGATGCGGAACTCGATCCCGGGACTCCAGGATCATGACCTGAGCCGAAGGCAGTTGCTTAACCAACTGAGCCACCCAGGCACCCTCTTTTTTTTTTTAAGATTTTTTTATTTTTATTTATTTGACAGAGAGAGAGGGAACACAAGCTGGGGGAGTGGGAGAGGGAGAAGCAGGCTTCCCGCCGAGCAGAGAGCCTGATGCGGGGCTCGATCCCAGGACCTTGAGATCATGACCTGAGCCAAAGGCAGACGCTTAACTGACTGAGCCACCCAGGCGCCCCGAAAAATTATTTTCTTAAAGAAGATTGTACCAGTTTTTTCACTAAGTTGATGGGGGAATTGGGTCATGTTTTTAAGAATCTATTTGCCCCTTGCTATATATATTATGAGTGATGCCTGTTTTGGGGTAACATGATAGGACAAGTGGTATTAGTTGGAAAACTTTAGGAATAAAAATGAAAATACTGAAAAGAAAATACTTGATACTCTATGAATAAATCAGGAACTGATACATTAATTTAATTTAAAATAGACCTCATAATTCCAAATAGAGCAATCATAAAAAGAAAGAAATTATAAAAGTCACAGAGTAGAAAGAACACTGACAGTCAGGAAACCTGAGTTCTAATTCTGGCTCTGTCTCTGGATGGTTTTATGCCTTTTCATTTTCTCATTTCTAAAACAACAGGATTAGATTATTCACATAATTTTTTAAAGGTTTTTTTTTTTTTTTTTAAGTAATCTCTCTACCCAACATGGGGCTCGAAATTACTTGATCTAGAGATAAAGAGTTGTATGATTGTCCCTAGATTATATACATAATTTTTAAGGTCCATTTTAGCTCTAAAACTGATTATGTCATAACTTTATAACTGAATATTTCCCATCTGAAAGTTTCTTTGTATACCTAGTAACTACTTTTCCCATGCTTTGGACTTCTTTATATCTTCTGTCAACTGATAAGCAAAACTCTAGGGTTAAATTAAAAGCTTGTTTTGACAGCCAGTTTTATTGTCAAGACGTAATAAAATACCTTAGATTTATATAGCAGTTGTGAACCCCTTTGACAAATGAAGATGTGCATCCAGTGTTTGGTACCCCCCCTTTTTTTTTTGCTTAGGTGGATCGAACTCTAAATGTTTACCTTTTCTAGAGCATCAAGATCAGATTGTAATGATCATTTAAAAATGGCTAAAATGCTGCCTTTCTTTTCTGAAAACTCAGTATGATATACTCCCTCATAAGATATTGATAGCTAATGTTCTGGATCATATTAGAAAGGAATGCAGGAACTTAATATAGTTTGAAGATGAAATCAAATTGTTCATTCAGTTGCAGTGGTTACACATGAAAGGAAAGGTCCTATGATTGTAACATTGGAAATGGTTTATATTCATTGGAATAAGTGTCTGTAAAAGGGAAATAAAGTTAGATAGGATAAGAGATACCTTAAGAGTAGTTTAGGGTTTTGCAGTGGTCTTATGATTTAATTTTTATTTGAAAAATGTGGACCTTGTTTAAGGTAAATATGAGAATTAATAAAAGAAGTGGAAAGAAATGATTTTGAGGTTTTTGGAGAACAATTACCTAATTAAGAGTTAACTACTTTTCTGAGGATCATTTTCGTCCCCCTCCATTTTCCTCCCAAAAGGAAGTTGTTTTTGATCTGAAAGGTTTGATAAATTAACAAGGTTGAAATTTAAGTATAATATATACAGGTATAATCTGTTCAGGGTTTTCTTAAGTCAGTTCTCAAGTATGAATTTCTCAAGTATGAATTTCTTGGGTAGATAATTCTCAAGTATGAATTTCTTTTCTAGCAATCGCAGAGCCTGTTTTTGCTGTGGTCAAAGCTGACTGATAGACTGTGGTTTAAGTCAACTTATACAAAAATGTCTTCAGCCCTGCTGGTCGAGACAAGAAATCTTTATGGGGTAGTTGGAGCTGAAAGCAGGTTAGGCACCTATTAAACATCACAGAACAGGTTAGACTGTGGTTTGAAGAAGTGGATATTCCCCTATGTTTTAACTGAGTTTATGTGCCTACGTCTTCAAAATGGGATTTACAGTATCAAACGAGGCTGCTTGGTTCTTCTAAAAACATATTTTCATTTTCTGACAAATGGTTAGACTTTATACTAGGTACATGCTATTTCTTAAAAATTCTCTTTCTAAAAGAGTAACCATTTATCAAAATGGTCTTTGACACCAAATATGTTAGCCTTTTAAAATTGACATTTGAAAAAGTTGGGGAATTTAATAATTCAACTTTCTATTCCTCAAGGATTCAGATTGACTATTTTCTTCTCTTGTTTTGTGTCTTAATTTACAGTGATATAATGGTATGCCCTAATCATTTCAAGTGGTGTACCTGATCATTTCTAAGTGGCATACCTAATCATTTATAAGTAGTATACTTCTTAACCATCTGTTTTGTTAAGAACTCTGATTTGCGCAAGGTATTGGGAGAATATCTACTGATATATGTAATCTGTATATGAAGAAATGAAGAACTAAAAAGCCTCTTTCAAGTTCTATAGATTTTTAATAAAGATTTTATTTTTTAACCATTTACTTTATTAGATGTTTTCCTGACACTTTTTTACTCTGTTTTAATAAAAATAAAATTTTCTGAAAACCACAGAAATCTCACATCTTACTGAACACAGGGTCTTTAATTGGTAAGAGATCTTTAGAGATAATCTACCTAGATATATTACTTTTGCAGATTTCCGAAATCTAATAAATCAGGAAATATATTTGGTTCAGAACTCTGAAATGCTGGCAGGAAATGATATTTGGGTGGGCTGGCTAGTCCCCTTCCCCCTCCCCCCCGTCTGTTTCTGCTTTTTCCCTTAGGTCTGCACCTGTTCAGCATTTGGCAGGATGTCAAGAGGAGGAGCAGCAGGGTGAAACTGACACAGTTCTGGTGAGTTTCACTTTGCTGCTCCTCCTGATACTCAGGGAAAGAATTTTGTTACTTTCTGTTGGAAAACATCCATCTCCAAGTGAATCCTTAATATGTGATGACAGTATTATTCCTTTAGGATTGACTCACTATTTGTATGTGTTCTACTTACTCCAGTCTGCAGCGGCTCTTTGTGTTGGAGTTGGGAGTTTTGCTGATCCGGATGACCTGCCTGGGCTGGCACACTTTTTGGAGCACAGTAAGATCTTTGTAAAATATCATTCCTGAGTGTGTTTTTCCTCTAAATTTTATGAATTGAGAAACTGGTTTGATAGAAGTATGGTATGTTTAACAAGGGAAAAGGCTAAGAAAAAATATTTATGAATATCATAGGTGAAGACTTAATTTCCTTAACTGTACTAGTTTTGTGGACTAGGATGGAACCACTTAGAAGAATATTTTAAAATGTAGATTTTATTATTGTTCAGGTATGTTAAGGCCAACAGATCAGGAGACAATTGCCTGTCTCTAGGAATCTAGTCTTTAACTTTGGGAAGGGCTGTCTCTTCCAGGGTTAACAAGTACCCAAGATGTCAAAGCATTAGAAATACAGAAAATAAAAAAGCATGATTAATATCAAAATAAAACAAAATCTTCAGTTTAACTATGAATGTATCTAAATAAAACCTTGTGGATGCTATACAGATATAAATATTTAAATCTATATTTGTTTTCCTGAATTATTTATATTCTGATTTTCTAAGCTAATTGAGGGTAAATGTCTCTCCTTAGGAGTTATTATAATAACAGTCTGCATACATGGTTATGTTTGCATTTTAACCTTTTTCCAAATAAAATATTTCTTTAAAAATAAGATGCTTAGCTTTTTTTTAGTATAAAACTAATATATGAGCATTATAGAAAATTACAAAAACATATAATGAAGAAAGTAGTATCCAGACACAACCATTGTTAACATGTTGGTATATTTTCTTCCAATTTTTTTGCATTTGAGAAATGTTATCCTTTATAATAAAAACATTGTCTATATCTTCGTGTTCTGTGACTTTGTGTTCTTTCCACTTAGTGGTGTTCATGGGTAGTTTAAAATATCCAGATGAAAATGGATTTGATGCCTTCCTGAAGAAACATGGGGGTAGTGATAATGCTTCAACTGATTGTGAACGTACAGTCTTTCAATTTGATGTCCAGAGAAAATACTTCAAGGAAGCCCTGGATAGGTAACCAACTCAAAATGTATTTTTATTTTAAATTATCTAATGACATTTTACAAATGGAAATAGTGGACGTTGTCCTCTGGTATTTCTTTTTAAGCAGTACTCTAATTCTGTAGAATTGTCATAATACTTTATTTGGAGAAATGAGCAAACTATTAAATGCCCTTGGCTCCTGTTCTGTAATACTTAGTTTTTGTATCGAAGATTAAACTGAAACCCTAAATTGCCTTTGAGTTTCATAAATGTAATCTCTGTTGGCTCATTATTGCAATTATTTTTCTAATTTAGTGGAAAATACAGAAAAATAGAAGCAGAAAAGGGATATGATTGCTTCTAATTTTATAATCTGAAGATTACTAGATTACTATGGTTAATGTTTTGTATATAGCCATCTATATTTTTAATTGTATAGGGGATCATATTCATATTTTTTTATATTTTAACTTTTAAGTTTTAATTCCAGTATAGTTAACTATACAGTGTTAAGTTCATTTCAGGTGTACAATATAATGACTCACCAATTCTATATTTTACTCTGTGTTGATCAAGATAAGTGTACTCTTAATCCCCTTAACCTATTTCACCCATCCTCCCACCCACCTTCCCTCTGGTAACCATCTATTTGTTCTCTGTAGTTAAGAGTCTGTTATTTGATTTGTCCCTTTACTTCCCTTTGTTCGTTTGTTTTATTTCTTAAGTTCCACATATGGATGAATCCTTTTATATTTTTAAACAAGGTATATCATTTTTACACATCATTATATAATTTATAAAACATAATAAGGAATTGTGTATTTTTATTGTATAAGAAGTACCATAATGTGTTCAACAAGTTATATATGATTGGGTAGCTGAATTGTGTTCAGTTTTCTAGTATTTGTAATGCTCTGATGAATATCTTAATCTTTGTGCACATTTTTAATTATTTCTGTTAATTCTAGGAAGTAAAATTGCTGAGTATATTTGCATGTGGTTTTTTGTTTGTTTGTTTTTGCATGTGTATTTTTAAGGCTTTTTTTTTTTTTATGAGCTTTTGGTACTCACTGCAAAATTGTTTTCCAGAAAGTTTATGTCCATGCATTAGTAGAGTTTTGATATCACAAGGTTGCAGACCAAAGTCTACAGTAGAAAAAGGAGTCACTTCAGGCTGAATTCTAGATAAATAAAAGATTGAAATATAAGAAAAGACATCTTGAATTTGACCAGTGTAATGTAAGCCTTTGAGGGCAGAGATTTTTGTCTATTTTTTTGTTGATACCTCTCCAGCATCAAGAATTTGATACACAGATATTTGTTGAATGAATTAATACTGTTTCTTTATAGAAAAAATTACCATAAAATTACCATAAATGACCAGAAGATTCTCAAAAGATGACAAAAGTTCAGTATTCTTAAAGAAATTCTCTCTTCCCTTAAGAGATTAATTTGACTATGAAAAATCTTTTGGATAAAATTCCCTTAAATTGAAAGCATGTACCATTATTGAACCCCCAAATTATCAACTCTTTTGCTAAAACAATGTCAAAATCCCATTAAAACTGACACTGTTACTTTGATAGCATTATCAAGATAACAACATTCTGGATTTTCTTCATTAATCTCTAATATGGCTGTCTACCTTGTTCATTGAATTATTTTATGGCTTTCTTTTTTTTTAAAGATGTTACTTATTTGTCAGAGATCGAGAGAGAGCACAAGCTGGGGAGCAGCAGACAGAGCAGGCAGAGGGAGAAGCAGGCTCCCCTCTGAGCAAGGAGCCCGATGCGGGACTCCATCCCAAGATCCTGGGATCATGACCTGAGCCGAAGGCAGACGCTTAATCGACTGAGCCACGCAGGCGTCCCTTTATGGCTGTTTTTAATTGTATACTGAAAGACATGCTCGTAGCACATACATTTGATACTCAGTGTTTCTGTAATTAAACATTTAATTCCAAAATAACAAACAAAGGACAGGGACAAAATAATCATAGCACAAACATTTGATACTCAGTGTTTCTGTAATTAAACATTTAATTCCAAAATAAACAAAGGACAGGGACAAAATAAATCAGTTAAGGCAGAGGAAATGATACCAAAGGTTATCTTTTCTATGAACTTATAAAATCAAGAATACTCTGAGGATGATTGTATGCTTACTCATTTCAAAGTTCTTAGCTCCCAAGGTTCACAAAATCCAAACGGGTCTTTGTATGTGTGAAGAAATTTTAAGCCTTAATAGTCAAGTTGAATTCTCATGACTTTATATATGGTTACAAAATTAACCCCCCAAACAAACCAACAACCTCTCCCCCCCCAAATCAAGAAAACTCACATTTGGTTATATCTAAATATAAATAAGGAAAAAGCCCATTTTATTCGAAAAAAGATTAGGCAAAGGGTATGTTGAATAAATTCCGACCACCTCAGATTTGATGAAATACGGTGTAAAGTATAAAGAACTTGATTCATTTCTTCGTACTATATATTTTTGATTTAAGGACTGCTTTAGGAAATCAAAAGATATTTACATATTTGTTTCTACTTACAAAAAAAGAACCTACCAGATAAGAATGCTGCTATATTAATAGGAGAAATTAATAAGAATATCAGATCATGAATTTATAACAAATGATAGTGGTGGAACGTTAAGTATTGCATTTACTATAATAAGTATGATAATATACAATTACTAAGGAATCAAGTGTCTTTGGTTCATTTGCAAAGGACTCATATAGCATGTATTGAATGCCAGTAGTTTTTAATAGGTCAGTAAAATCCAATTCCTTCACACAGGTCACATTGTTTATTAGTATCTTGGATCATTTAAGTAAAAAGTTGAGGAAATGACTGAATTTTTACTCCGGTAGGTAAGTGAGAATGGAAGCTGCTTTTGCCCTGGTGGCATTTGCTAATTTCAATAAATTTGGACTTGGCTTTATCAGGGCAAGAAATATCAAAGCCCTGGATGTCCACAAAGTGGGATATGTAACAGGAGACCCTCATAATAAGCTGGGACTCAGGTTGAGGAAATGGATCAGCCATCCAAAGGAATTACAGCCTATTTTCAGAATGCCCAAGTTTTCTGGTGAACTTCACGCCTTGTTGTGATTTAACACAGTCCAAAACTGGTAGTGTTCTCAGATCCCTGAGAGAAGCAAGCACAAATTCTTTAAAAAGAAAATGCTTCCATTGATGGATAAATGGAAGAAGAAAATCTGAAATATCTTTAGATAGATGTAGACAATGGAATATTATTCAGCCATGAGAAAGAAGGAAATCTTGCTATTTGTAACAACATGGATGAACCTAGAGGACATTAAACTAAGTGAAATAAGCCACACAGAAAAAGACAAATACTGTATGATCTCACCTATGTGGAACCAAATAAATAAATAAATAAAAATTAAAAATAAATAAAAAGAAAAAGAAAGAAAAAATCCAAATTCATAGAAACAGAGTGGAATAGTGGTTACCAGAGGCTGGATACTGGGGAGATGGGGAGATGCTGGTCAAAGGGCACATGCCTTCAGTTATAAGATGAGTAAGTTCTGAGGATATATAATGATTAGCATGGTGACCATAATAATACTGTAACGTACACTTGAAATTTGCTAAGAGAATAGATCTTCGACATTCACACACACACACACACACACACACACACACACACAGAGGAAATTATGTAAGGTGATAGATGGATTAATTGTAATTATTTCACAAAGTATACATATATCAAGTCATCATGTTGTACACTTTATTTTTTTTTAAAGATTTTATTTATTTGCGAGGGAGAGCACAAAGGGAGAGTGAGAGGGAGAAGCAGACTTCTCACTGAGCAGAGAGCCCTGCATGGGGCTTGATCCCAGTTGGCCTGAGACGAAGGCAGACACTTAACTGAGTCACCCAGGTGCTCCTGTATGTTTTAAATATGTATAATTTTGGGGGCGCCTGGGTGGCTCAGTTGGTTAAGCGTCTGACTCTTGGTCTCAGCTCAGGTCTTGATCCTCAGGGTCATGAGTTTTAAGACCTGCACTGGGCTCCATGCTGGGCATGGAACCTACTTAAAAGTGGGGGGGAATATGATTTTGTCAATTGTACTTCAAATAAATCTGAAGAGGAAAAAAATGCTTCATCCTAAGCCTTACATTATTGCTCCTATAAATAGTTTTTCAAGTAAAATGATCAGTAGTCAAATGTAAGTAGGTACACAAAACAAGACATGAGTGAGAACAGAAAGACTTTTAATTCATTGGAGATTTTAGGCATTGGAATGGTTAGACACAAATTATAAAAATGATTATACTTTCTGTTTTTCAAGAAATAAGGCATTGGGGTGCCTGAGTGGCTTAGTTGGTTGAGTGTCAACTCTTAATTTTGGCCCAGGTCGTGATCTCAGAGTCTTGGGATTAAGCCCTGCATCAGGCTCCCTGCTCAGCGGGGAGTCTGTTTGAGGATTCTCTCTGCCCCTCCCTACATTCATACACTCTCTCTAAAATAAATCTTAAAAAAGGAAAGAAGGCACAAGTCTGAATACAGTTGCGAGGAATTGGAAACTGTAACGTGACCTATGAGATTTGGAAAACAGAAATAACATCTTCAACTGAGATAATGATTGAAATTGAAAACCTAATGGACTGGTTGAAGAAAAGAGTAGATACAACTGAATATAGAATTAGTGGACTGGAAGATAGGCCAAAAGAATTTCAAAATACAACATAAAGAGGGGAAAATACAGAGAAAAGGAAAAGAGGTCAGAGGATAGAGCAGAAATGTCCAGTGGAGTCCTAGAAGGCGGGGAGAAAAAATGCAGTATTTGAAGGGTTGATTACTGGAAATTTTTCAGAACATCAAGTCAGAGGTTAAAGAAAACAGATTCCAAAAGTGCACATTAAAAGAAATCTATATGTAGAAAACCATAGTCATCCTGCAGAAAACCAAATATAGAAAATCTTTGCCAGATAAAAAGGCAAAATTCCTTCAAAGGAATATTAGTTAGATTGATAGATGACTATTTAGCGGCAATAGTAGAAGTTGAAAGACAGTGGGATATCTGCAGTAGCCTGAAAAGAAATAACTACCAACCACAAATTCTACACCAAGCAAAAATACCTTTTAAGAATGATGGTAAAATAGATCTGCAGACACAAAATTGTCACCAGCCAACTTACTGAAGGAAATTCTAAAGAATTTATTTCAGGTAGAAGGAAAATGAAGGTCAGAGATGAAAAAAAAGAACAATGAAAGTCGTTTTACCTGAGTAAGTATAAATGAACATTGATCATTTAAAACAATAATTGTGAAATGTAAAAAGTGCATAGAATTAAAGCAATAATAGTATATCAGTCAGGGGTAATATAAGTGGAGAAAAGGTATTTTGGGGGGTAAGGTATTGATTAACATTAGACATTGTTAAAAGGATACATGTAATATTTTTTAGGGTAACTTCTTTTTTTTTCTTAAAGATTTTATTTTATTTTATTTTGACAGAGAGAGACCCAGCGAGAGAGGGAGCACAAGCAGGGGGAGTGGGAGAGGGAGAAGCAGGCTTCCCACGGAGCAGGGAGCCTCATGTGGGTTCGATCGCAGGACCCTGGGATCATGACCTGAGCTGAAGGCAGACACTTAACGAGTGCCTCTAGGGTAACTTCGAAAAGGACAGAATTTGAGGGGCACCTGGGCGGCTCAGTTGGTTAAGCATCTGACTTCTGCTCAGGTTATATGATCTTGGGTCTTGGGATCAAGCCCCAGATCAGGCTTTGTGCTTCGGGGAGTCTGCTTCTCCCTGTCTCTCTCCCTCTGCCCCTCTCTCCACTTGTGCTCGCTTGCTCACTCTCAAATAAATAAAATCTTTTAAAAAATAAAAATAGAAAAAATAACAATTTAAGTGTAAAAATTCCAAACCAGTACAGGGAAAACATTTGTAATTATTATTTTAAAAAACAATTAAGTGATAAGTTAGGTGGCACCAATTCTTAATTTTAAGGGAACTCACAAAATAAGATGAGAAATCAAGGGAGGCTTGCTTCATGAAAGAGGCAGTTTTCTGGGATCTGAAGGATGAGTAGAAACTGCCCTATGCTGGAGGCAGCCCATGAGCTAAGACCCCCTTTTAATGATTGTGACGGAGTACCTGCTTTCCAATAAATCTCTTTTCAAGTGATAAGAGTTGAAGCTGGGACATGGCTGCCTAATTTGATATTTTCAGCCTCCCCTGCAATGAGGTGTGGTCTTGTGGAAAGTCTCACTTACTGTTTTTTGTGTTTTTGATTTTAGCCATTCTGACAATGAGGTGATATCTCATTGTGGTTTTGTTTTGAATTTCCTTGATGGTGAGTGAGATTGAGCATCTTTTCGTGTGTCTTTTGGCCATCTGTATGTCTTCTTTGGAGAAATGTCTGCTCATGTCTTCTGTCCATTTTTTAACTGGATTATTTGTTTTGTTTTTTGTAAGTTCTTTATATATTTTAGATACTAATCCTTCATTAGATATATCATTTGCAAGTATCTTTTCCCATTCAGTAGGTTATCTTTTAGTTTTGTTTTGTTGACTGTTTCCTTCTTTGTGCAGAAACTTTATTTTGGTGTGGTCCCAGTAGTTTATTTTTGGTCCCTGCCTAAGGAGACATATCTAGAAAAATGTTGTTACAGCTAATGTCAGAGTAATTACTCCCTGTGCTTTCTTCTAGGATTTTTATTGTTGCAGGTCTCACATTTAGGTCCTTAATCCATTTTGAGTTCATTTTTGTGTATGGTGTAAGAAAGTGGTCCAGTTTCATTATTTTGCAGGTAGCTGTCCAATTTTCCCAACACCATTTATTGAAGAGACTGTCTTTTCCCCTTGCATATTTTTACCTCCTTTGTTGAAAATTAATTGATCATATAATCATGGGTTTATTTGTGGGCTCTCTGTTCCATTCCATTGATCTATGTATCTGTTTGTGTGCCAGTACCATGCTGTTTTAATTACTGCAGCTTTGTAGTATATCTTGATACCTGGTTTTGTTTTTCTTTTCAAGATTACGTTGGCTCTTTGGGGTCTTCTGTGGTTTTGTACAAATTTTAGGATTATTCTAATTCTGTGAAAAATGCTGTTGGTATTTTGATAGGGATATTATTAAATCTGTGGATTGCTTCGGGTAGTATGGACATTTTTAACTATTTTTTTTCTATCTATCCATGAGCATGGAATATCTTTCCATTTGTTTGTGTCATCTTCAGTTTCTTTCATCAGTGTTTTAGAGTTTTCAGAGTACAGATCTTTCACCTCCTTGTTTAAGTTTATTCCTAGGTATTTTACTATTTTTGGTGCAGTTGTAAGTGGGATTATTTTCTTACTTTCTCTTTCTGGCGCTTCATCTTTAGTGTATAGATATGCAATGCATTTCTGTATATTGATTTTAGTATTCTGCAGCTTCACTGAATTCATCAGTTCTAGGAATTTTTTGGTGAAGTCTTTTGAGTTTTCTATATATAGTATCATGTCATCTGCAGATAGTGAAAGTTTTACTTTTTCCTTACTAATTTGTATGCCTTTTATTTCTTCTCATTGTCTAATTACTGTGGCTAGGACTTCCAGCACTGTGTTGAATAGAAGTGAGAAAGGACATCCTTGTCTTGTTCTCACCTTTGGGGCAAAGCACTTAGTTTTTCCCCTTTGAGTATGATGTTAGCTTTGGGTTTTTCAAATATGGCCTTAAAATGTTGGGGTATATTCCCTGTAACCTACTTTGTTGAGGGTTTTTTATCATGAATGGGTCTTGTACTTTGTCAGCTGCTTTTCCTGTATCTATTGAAATGATCATATGATTTTTTAATTCTTTCTCTTGTTGATGTGATGTATTACATTAATTGATTTACAAATATTGAACCATCCTTGCATCCCAGAAATAAATCCCACTTGTTTGTGGTGAGTGACTTTTTTAATGTATTGTTGGATTCGGTTAGCTAATCTTTTGTTGAAGATTTTTGCATCTGTGTTCATCAGAGATGTTGGCCTGTAGTTCTCTTTTTTTGTAGTGTCTTTATCTGGTTTTGGTATCAGGGTAATGCTGGCCTCATAGAATGATTTTAGAAGCTTCCTTCCTCTTTTTTTAGAATAGTTTGAGAAAATAGTTACTAACTGTCCTTTAAATGTTTGGTAGAATTCATCTGTGAAGTGGTCTGGTCCTGAACTTTTGTTTGTGGGAGTTTTTTGATTACTGATTCAATTTCATTGTTGGTAACTGGTCTGTTCAAATTTTCTCTTTCTTTCTGATTCAGTTTTGGTAGGTTATATGTTTCTAGGAATTTAACCATTTCTTCTAGGTTGTGTAATTTGTGGGCTAATAATTTTTCAGAATATTCTCTTATAATCCTTTGTATTTCTGTGGTGTCTGTTATTTTTCCTCTTTTGTTTGTGATTTGTTTACTTGAGCCCTTTGTTTGTTTGTTTGATGAGCCTGGCTGAATGTTTATCAATTTTTTTGAAAAAAAAATTTTTTTTTTCAAAGAACCAGCTCCTGGTTTCATTGATCTGTTCTTTTTGTTTCTGTTTTGTTTATTTCTGCTCCAGTCTTTATTATTTCCTTCCTTCTGCTGGTTTTGGGTTTTGCTTGTTCTTTTTCTAGCTCCTTTATTTAATTATTTATTTATTTTTTAAGATTTTATTTATTTGACACAAAGAGAGCAACAGCAAGAGAGGGAATACAAGTAGGGGGAGTGGGAGAGGGAGAAGCAGGCTTCCTGTGAAGCAGGGAGCCTGATGCGGGACTCGATCCCAGGACCCTGGGATCATGACCCGAGCTGAAGGCAGATGCTTAACTGACTGAGCCACCTAGGTGCCCCTTTCTAGCGCCTTTAGAGGTAAAGTTAGTTTGCTTATTTGATATTTTTCTTGCTTCTTGAGTTAGACCTGTATTGCTATAAACTTCCTTCTTAGAAAAGCTTGCTGCTTCCCAAAGATTTTAACTGTTGTGCTTTCATTTTCGTTTGTCTCCATGTATTTTTTTATTTTCTCTGATTTCTTGGTTGACCCATTCATTGTTTAGTAGCACGTTACTTAACCTCCACATAATTGTGCTCTTTCCAGATTTTTTCTTGTGGTTGATTTGTAGTTCATAGCATTGTGGTTAGAAAAGATGCATGGTATAACTTCAGTCTTTTTAAATTTGTTTAGACTTGTTTTATGGCCTAATATGTAATCTATTCTGGAGAATGTTCCTGTGCATTTGAAAAGAATGTGTGTTCTGCTGTTTTAGGATGGAATGTTCTGAGTATATGTGTTAGATCCATCTGGTATAATGTGTCATTCAAAGCCATTATTTCCTTGTTGATTCTCTGTTTGGATAATCTGTCCATTCATATGAGTGGGGCATCAAAGTCCCCTATTACTCTATTACTATTGATTACTTCCTTTATGTATATGTTATGCTCTTACGTTTGGTGCATAAATATTTACAATTATTATATCTTCTCGTTGGGATTGTTCCCTTTATGATTATACAGCGTTCTTCTTGTTCTCTTGTTACAATCTTTGCTTTATTTTTTTTATTTTTAAAGATTTTATTTTGACAGAGAGAGACACAGTGAGAGAGGGAACACAAGCAGGGGGAGTGGGAGAGGGACAAGCAGGCTTACCGCCGAGCAGGGAGCTTGATGTGGGGCCCGATCCCAGGACCCTGGGATCATGATCTGAGCCGAAGGCAGATGCTTAACCATCTGAGCCACCCGGGCACCCCATACAATCTTGCTTTAAAGTCTATTTTGTCTGGGGCACCTGGGTGGCTCAGTCGTTAAGCGTCTGCCTTCAGCTCAGGTCATGATCCCAGAATCCTGGGATCGAGTCCCGCATCGGGCTCCCTGCTCGGCGGGAAGCCTGCTTCTCCCTCTCCCACTCCCCCTGCTTGTGTTCCTGCTCTCACTGTCTCTCTCTGTCAAATAAATAAATAAAATCTTTAAAAAAAAAAATAAAGTCTATTTTGTCTGATATAAGTATTGCTACCCCAACTTTCTTTTAACATCCATTTGTGTGATAAATACTTCTCTATCCCTTCACTTTCAATCTGCATGTGTCTTTAGGTCTGAAGGGAGTCTCTTTTAGGTAGCATATAGAGATCTTGATTTTTTATCCATTCCATTACCCTATGTCTTTTGCTTTGAGTGTTTAGTTCATTTACATTCAATGTGATTAGTGGTATATATGTACTTATTGCCATTTTATTATTTGTTTTATGGTTGTTTTGTAATTATTCTTTGTTCCTTTCTTCTCTTGCTCTCTCTGTCATGATTATTTGGCTTTCTTTAGTGATATACTTGGATTTCTTCCTCTTCATTTTTTCATATCTGTTACTAGTTTTTGATTTGTGGTTACCATTTGGTTTGTGTATAACATCTTCTGCATATAGCAATCTATATTAAGTTGATGGTCACTTAAGTTTTAGCCTATTCTTTACTCCTCTCCCCATTATGTTTTAGGTATATGGTGTCATACTTCACATCCTTTTCTTTTGGGAGTGTTTTAACTGATGTTTACAGATATACTTATTTTTCCCACTTTTGTGCTTCCTACTTTTTAAACTCTTATTTATAGTCTTTGCTTTCCACTCATAGAGTCCTTTAATATTGCTTATAGGGCTGTTTTGGTGGTCATGATTTCCTTTAACTTTGGTCTGTCTGGGAAACTCTTTAGCTCTCCTTATATTCTGAATGGTAGCCTTGCTGGATGGAGTATTCTTGACTGCAAATTTTTCCCTTTCAGTACTTTGAATATATCATGCCACTTCTTCCTGGCCTGCAAAGTTTCTGATGAAAAATCAGCTCAAAACCTTATGAGGGGCGCCTGGGTGGTTCAGATGGTTAAGCGTCTGCCTTCGGCTCAGGTCATGATCCCAGGGTCCTGGGATCGAGTCCCGCATCGGGCTCCCTGCTCCTTGGGAGCCTGCTTCTCCCTCTGCCTCTCTCTCTCTCTCTGTCTCTCATGAATAAATAAATAAAATCTTTAAAACAAAACAAAACAAAACCTTATGAGGTTTCCCTTATATGTAACAGTTTTCTCTTGCTGCTTTTAAAATTCTCTCTTTATCACTACTTTTTGCCACTTTAACTACCGTGTGTCTTGGTGTGGATCTTCTTGGGAGATCTTTGTGCTTTCTGGATGTGGATTTCTGTTTTCTTCACCCAGATTCAGGGAGTTTAAAGCTATTCAAATAAATTTTCTGTCGCCTTTCCTCTCTCTTCTCCTGAGATTCCTATAAAATGAATGTTATTACATTTGATGGTGTCACTAAGTTTTGTAAGTCTATTTTCATTTAGTATTTTTTTTCCCCTCTCCTCATCTTGATTGCTTTCCATTACTCTGTCTTCCAGGTCACTGATCAATTCACCTGCTGCTTCTCATCTATAATTTATTCCATTTAGTGTATTTTTAATTTCACTTACTGAGTTCTTTATCTCTGATTGGTTCTTTATGTTTTCTGTCTCTTTGTAAAGGGTCTTGCTGAGGTCCTCCACTCTTTTCCCAAGTCCAGTGAGTGTCTTTATTATTATTACTTTAAATTCTCTATCAGGCTTGTTACTTATCTCTGTTTCATTTAGGTCTCTTGCTGTGGTTTTGTCTTGTTCTTTCATTTGGGACATATTCCTGTCTCCTCATTTCGTTTAACTTTATGAGTCTGTTTCTGTGTGTTAGGAAATTCAGCTACATCTGCTCTTGAACGTAACAGTCTTTTGAAGAACAGGTCGTGTTGCCCTGTAGTGCAGTGTCCTTTGTTCACCAGAACCTGGTGCTTCATGGGTGTCTCCTACGTGTGTTGTGTGCATCCTGCTGTTGTGGCTGAGCCGCTTTTTTCTTTAGTCCATTTGTCTGCAATGGTTCTCTTTGTTTGGCTCCTGTGCTGTTCGTGGGCCAGTCTGGGGCCACATTGGGCTTTAGTTGAGTCAGACTGGGCGTTTTCCAGAGATGCTGTAGCACCAAACTCTAGGGTGCTTTTCCTGTCCCCTGAGAAGCTTTTGTTGGTGGGCAAGACCTGCAATCAGACCAGCTCTCTGCTCCCAGCCCACTGTTGGGGCTGCTGTGTGACTAGTATATATGGTTATCTTTCCCTTTCCTTGGGGCAGGAGTCACTTTGGAGTGGTGCTGGCACACTGGGACTGCTTGCACTCTGTGAGGCTTGTGGCATTGCATTGGACGGGCTCTCACCAAGGGTATATTGGAGGGGGCGGATCTGTAGAAGCATGCGGGATGCAAGGTGTTAGTGAGGTTTGCCCTGATCTGCTGTGGGAAGAGACGTGGAGCCCAGGCATGGCTGGAGGAGCATGTCTACAGGAGAATGCAGGTGTGGGTTGGCGATGTTAGCAAGTTAGGTAGCAAGTGTCAGCATTGTGTTATGTGCTTAGGCTGGTGGTAGGGGGAGGCAAATGGCCCCAGCCAGCTTCTTTGTTCCTGGAGAAGTCTCCCAACTCATCCCTGTTCCTACAGCACAGGGTCTGAGATTAGTAAATCTCCCTCCTGTCTACCCCAGGTGATTTTCAAACTGCTGCCTCTATGCTGTCTCTGTGGGACTGTTTTGCTGTCTCTTTAAGGGTGGGGGTTTGGTTTCCTCTTGCTCTCCGGCTCTCCCAGAACCAAGCTCACTGATTCTTAAAGTACCAGGTTTTAAGTCCTGCTAGTTATAAGAACTTGTGAAATTCAGCCCCTCTGCTTTTCTTTTTTTTTATTAAAAGATTTTATTTGTTTATTGAGAGAGAGAATGAGATAGAGCATGAGGGGGGGGAGGGTCAGAGGGAGAAGCAGACTCCCTGCTGAACAGGGAGCCTGATGCGGGACTCGATCCCGGGACTCCAGGATCATGACCTGAGCCGAAGGCAGCCGCTTAACCAACTGAGCCACTCAGGCGCCCATCCCCTCTGCTTTTCAAAGCCAAATATTATGGGTATTCGTCTTTCCTGTGTGGGCTTCCCAGTGTGAGAGTCTGTTTCTCTCCATCTGTGCACTCGATGTCCCTCCCTCCCATGGACAGTCATCACTGTCTGTTTAGCCCCCAACCATGACTCTGCCCTTCCTGCGCTCTTCCATATGGTTTCTTCTCTGCATTTAGCTATGGAGAGTTTGTTTTGCCAGTCTTCAGGTCATTTTATGGGTTATTTACACTGATGTGTTATCTTGTTGTATCCATTGGACATGGTGAACTTAGGGTTCTCCTACTCCGTCATCTTTTCTGGAAGTCTCAAGAATTCTGTATCCAGCAATAATGTCCTAACTAAAAAAATTAACACATTCCCAGATAAATTAAGAACTGAGTTTGTCGCTAGCTGATCTTTTATATATGACATATAAATGGAGTCTTGGCTGAAATGAAAGGACAGTCAAATCCTCATGAAGAAATGAAGTGCACTGGTAAGATTACTACATAGATATATATAAAAGAGTACAAATATACTTAATTTTATAAGTATTTTTCTCCTATCTGATTTAAAAGACATTAACTTTATAAAGCAAAAGTTATAAATATGTATTGATAGTCATATAATACGTAAAGCCGTAACTTGTATGACAGTAGCTCAAAGGGGTAAAAGAACAGGTATATAGAAGCAAATGGTATACAGTTGAAATTAAGTCAGTATTAATTTAAAATGGCTTGTTATAGGTTAAGATGTTAAGAAAATAACTCAGATACAGTAAAGGAAGTGACAAGGGGATTAAAATAGCACACCAGAAAATATCTATTTTGGGGGCACCTGGGTGGCTCCGTCAGTTAAGCATCTGACTCTTGATTTTGGCTCAGGTCATGATCTCGGTTTTGTGAGACCAAGCCCAGTGTCAGGCTCTGTGATGGGTGTGGAGATTGTTTAAGATTCTCTCTCTGTCCCTCCCCTCCCCCACCAAAGAAGAAAAGAAAAAATCTTTTTTAACAAAAAGAAGTTAGCAATGGAGGAATAGAGGGAGAACAAGGTATAAAATGTATATAAAGCACATAGCAAGAAGTAGACACAAATACTGCCTTATCAGTAATTAAATGTAAATGAATAAGCATTCTAATTAAAAGAGATATTGAGGGGGGTGCCTGGGTGGCTCAATCGTTAAGTGGCTGCCTTCGGCTCAGGTCATGGTCCCAGGGTCCTGGGATGGAGCTCCACATTGGGCTCTCTGCTTGGCGGGAAGCCTGCTTCTCCCTCTCCCACTCTCCCCGCTTGTGTTCCCTCTCTCGCTGTGTCTCTCTCTGTCAAATAAAATCTTAAAAAAAATACATATTGGTAGAATGGATAAAAAAGTATGATTCAACTAAACATGCTGCCTGTAAGAGACACCCCTTAAATTATAATACACCAATAGATTGACAATGAAAACATGGATAAAGATATACCAGGCAAATAGTAACTCAAAGGATCTGGAGTAGCTATATAATATTAGACAAAATAGACTGTAAGATGAAAACTGTTGACAAAGGAATTTTATAATGATAAAAAGGTCAAGCCATCAAGAAGATACAACAGTTATAGACATACATTGATCTTTCAAAAGCCCCAAAACACATGAAACCAAAATTGATAGAATTGAAGGGAGAAATACCCAATTCAATAATAGTTGGAAGTGTAGGGGTGCCTGGGTGGCTCAGTTGTTAAGCGTCTGCCTTCAGCTCAGGTCATGGTCCCAGGGTCCTGGGATTGAGCCCCGCATCGGGCTCCCTGCTCAGTAAGAATCCTGCTTCTCCCTCTCCCACTCCCCCGCTTGTGTTCCCTCCCTCTCTGTGTCTTTCTTTGTCAAATAAATAAAATCTTTAAAAAAAAATAGTTGGAAATGTAAACATTCCACTTTTTAAATAAGATTATTTATTTATTTGAGAGAGAGCACAAGCAGAGGGGAAGAGCAAAGGGAGAGGGAGAAGCAGACTCCCTACTGGGCAGGGAGGCTAACGCGGGGCTCAATCTCAGGACCCCAAGAAGGCAGATGCTCAACTGACTGAGCCACCCAGGCACCCCTCCACTTTTTTTTTTTTTAGAAGGTGTATTTATTTTAGAGAGAGAGAGTGGGGTTGGAAGGAGCAGAGGAAGAGAGAATCTTAAGCATACTCTGTGCCAAGTGCGGAGACTGACATGGGCTTAGTCTTATAACCACAAAATCATGATCTGAGCTGAAACCAAGAGTTGGATGACCAACTGACTGTGACACCCATGCATTCCAAATTCCACTTTTAATAAAGGATACAAGAACTAGATAGATCAACAAGAAATGGAAGATGTGACCATCAGTATAAACCAATAGACATCTATAGGACAGTCTACCCAAAGTCAGCAGAATACACATTCTTCTTAAGTGCAGCATATCATTCTCTGGCATTGACATATATTACATCATAAAAATAACTCCCAATAAATTTGAAAGGATTGAAACTATAGAGACTGTGTTCTGTAACTATAATGGAATGGAATTAGAGATCATTAACAGAAGGAAACTTGGGAAATTCCACACGTGTAGAAATTAAACCATAGACTCTCAAATCAGTGGGTCAAAGAAGAAATCACAAAAGAAGTTAAACAATACTTAGAGAACGAAAATGAAAACAACATACAAAAATGTATGGGATGCACCAAAAACTGTGCTTAGAGGGAAATTTATAGCTGTAAATACCTCCATTACCAAAGAAAGATCTGGAAAAAAATAAAAAGAAGAAAGACCCGAAATCAGTTAACCTAAACTTACATCTTAATTAGGCAAGGAAGAGCAATTTAAACCCACCTAAACAGAAGAAGGATAATAAAAGTGAGAGTGGAAATTGATGAAATAGGGAATAGAAAATAGAGAAAATAAAACTGAAAGTTGAAAAGAACAAAATTGACAAACCTCCAGCTGGACTGAAAACGAAGACCCAGATTATTAAACACAGGAATGAAATAGTAAACATTTCTTTTTGTTTTTAAGATTTTTCATTTATTTAGAGGAGTGAGCGTGAGTGGGGGTAGGGTCAGAGGGAGAGGCAGACTTCCCGCTGAGCAGGGAGCCTGATGTGGGACTGTATCCCAGGACCCTGGTATCATGACCTGAGCCAAAGGCAGACGCTTAACTGATTGAGCCACCCACGCGTCCAGGAGTACACATTTCTATGGTCTTACCGAAATAAAAAAGATGACAGTACAATACTGTGAACAATTTTATGCCAACAAATACATACTCCAGA
This sequence comes from Zalophus californianus, assembly GCF_009762305.2. NCBI lineage: Eukaryota > Metazoa > Chordata > Mammalia > Carnivora > Otariidae > Zalophus > Zalophus californianus. The sequence continues at coordinate 41,387,648 of NC_045598.1, read as the reverse complement.
TGAAATGGACACATTTCTAAAAAGAAACAACCATTGAAACTGACTCAAGAAGACCGGAAATCTGGGGGCACCTGGGTGGCTCAGTCATTAAGTGCCTGCCTTCGGCTCAGGTCATGATCCCAGGGTCCTGGGATTGAGCCCTGCATCGGGCTCCCTGCTCAGCGGGAAGCCTGCTTCTCCCTCTCCCACTCCCCCTGCTTGTGTTCCCTCTCTCTCTGTGTCTCTCTCTGTCAAATAAATAAATAAAATCTTAAAAAAAAAAAAAACAGGAAATCTGGATAGACCTGTATTAAGGGATTGGATCAGTAATCAAAAACTTGCCAGGTGAAAAGTGTAGACCCACATGGCTTCACTGGTGAAACCTACCAAACATTTAAAGAAGAATTAACACTAATGCTTCATAAATTCTTTAAAAAAATAGAATGACTGCATGGAGCACTGGGTGTTATGCACAAACAATGAATCATGGAACACTACATCAAAAACTAATGATGTAATGTATGGTGATTAACATAACCATAAAAATTTTTTTTAAAAAAATCACCAGAAAAAAAATAAATAAAAAAATAGAATGAGAGACACTTCCTAACTCATTCTATGAAGTAAGTATTACTCTGATACCAAAACTAGACAATGACATCACAAGAAGACTACAAACTAATACCTCATGAATATAGATGCCAAAATCCTCAACAAAGTACTGTGAAATTGTATCCAGCAAAATGTATAAAGGATTATACGCCATGATCAGTTGCAATTTATCTCAGGAATGCAAGGTTACAAAATCAGTGTACATACAAAATACATCATTGCAGTATACCATATTAATAGAAAAAAGCACAAAATACATCTGGCTATATAATATCAATGTAAATAGAAAAAGCATTTGACAAAATCAAGCACTCTTTCTTGATAAAAGACTTAATAAACTAGGAATAAAAGGGAACTTTCTCAATCTAATAAAGAGTATCTATGAGTAACTCACATTGAACATACTTAATGTTGATAGATTAAAAGCTTTTCCCTGGGGGTGCCTGGGTGGCTCAGTCGTTAAGCGTTTGTCTTCTGCTCAGGTTGTGTTCCTGGGGTCCTGAGATTGAGCCCTACATCGGGCTCTCAACTGAGTGGAGAGCCTGCCCTCCCTCTCCCTCTGTCTGCTGCTCCCCCTCCTTGTACTCTCTCTCTCTCTCTCTGTCGAATAAATAAATATTTAAAAATAAAAAAAAAATAAAAACTTCTCTGAAGATCAGAATCAAGATGTCAGCTACCACTTCTGTTCAGCATTTAGGGGAGGTGTTAGCTAGCTCAATTAGATAAGAAAATGAAATAAAAGCATACGGATTGGAAAAGAATTAATACTATCTCTATTTGCAGATGACATAATCTTGTATAATTGATTCTCATTGTTTGTGGAGAATTCACCTACTTACTAAAACTTATTTGTAACTCCCACATGAATACTAGGTGCTTTCATAGTCTTTCATGGACATGTGAAAAATTTTAAAAATTGTGAAAAATTTCAGTTGCCCAACATATTCTCAGCTGAGGTTGAACAAGGCAACATTCTGCCTTTTTGTTTCAGCTTTCATATAGAGGTGACCAGGGGTTGGAGACACTAGGGAACAGTATAATATAGTAAAAGAAACTCTGGCTTCAGGCCAGTTTGTTGGATTTGAATCCCAACTCTGGCACCCATTAGTGAGGTGGCCTCAAGCAAGTTACTTAATACATCTGAACCTCATTCTGTCTTTTCTGAATTAAAAAAAGAATCTACTAGGATGAGATAGGATTTAAGATCATAATTGTGTGTGTGTGTGTGTGTACACACATATTTCCCCCTAGGATAGTGGTTCAGTATTTGCTAGTTCAGCAGTCATGGCAGCTTTAGAGAGCATAGCTACCACAAATAATGAGAACTTGTTCATACATAATCCTGTAAATTCCACAGGAGAACTGCTAAAGTAATACTGAGTTCAGCAAGGTTGCTGGATAGAAGATCAGTATACAAAAATCAATTGTATTTTAATACACAACAAATGAAAAATCCAAAAATGAAATTAAGAAAAAATTCCTTTGACAATAACATCCAAGAAAATAAAATACTTAGGAATAATTTTAACAAAGGAAGTACAAGAGTTGCATGTGCAAAGCTGCAAAAAATGGTTGAAATTAAGACCTAAATTACAGGAAAACATCTCATGTTTTTATAGATTGTAAGACTTTATATTGTTAAGATGGTAATACTTCCCAAATTGATTTACAGTTTCAATTTAATTATTTTTAAGATTTATTTATTTGCGAAAGAGAGCAGCTGTGTACATGTGGAGCAAGGGGCAGAGGGAGAGAGGGAGAAACTCTAGCACACTCTTCTGCTGAGCCTGGAGGCTGACGTGGGGCTCTATCTCACAACCCTGAGATCATGACTTGTGCCAAAATAAAAAAGCCACCCAGGGGCCCCTCAATTTAATTTTTTTTTAAAGATTTTATTTATTTGACAGAGAGAGACACAGCGAGAGAGGGAACACAAGCAGGGAGAGTGGGAGAGGGAGAAGCAGGCTTCCCACAGAGCAGGAAGCCCGATGCGGGGCTCGATCCCAGGACCCTGGGATCATGACCTGAGCCAAAGGCAGATGCTTAATGACTGAGCCAGCCAGCGCCCCCCCAATTTAATTTGTATCAAAATTTCAACTGCCTTATTTGAAGAAATTAATAAATGAGCTTATCTTAAAATTCAATGGAAGAGACCAAGATAGCAAAAATTATTTTGAAAGAGAACAAAAGTTGAAGGACTCCTATTCCCAAATTCAGAACTAACTGAAAGATAGGCTGCTTGGGTGGCTCAGTCATTAAGCGTCTGCCTTCGGCTCAGGTCATGATCCCAGGGTCCTGGGATGGAGCCCCGCATCAGGCTCCCTGCTCGGCGGGAGTCTGCTTCTCCCTCTCCCACTCCCCCTACTTGTGGTCCTGCTCTTGCTATCTCTCTCTCTGTCAAATAAATAAATAAAAATCTTAAAAAAAAAGTTACTGAAAGGTGTAGTAATCAAACCAATATGGTACTGGCATAGGGATAGATCAGTGGAATAGCACTGAGACTCCAGAAATAAACCATTACATTTGTGGTTAGTTGCAAGGGTGCCAAGACAATTCAGTGGGAAAGAATAGGTTTTCAACAAATGGTACTGGGATAACTAGATACAAACATTAACAAATTGAGTCATAGACTTAAATGTCAAAGCAAAAACACAAACTCTGAAGAAAAGCATAAATGTTTGTGACTTTGGATTTGACAATAGTTTTTCAGATGTGACACCGAAAGTAGAAACAAGAAATGAAAAACTAGAAGAATTAGACTCCATTAAAGTTAAAACCGTTTTTTACTTTAAATTTCCCTATGTTGAAAGTGAGAAGACAATGCACAGAATGGAAGAAACTACTTGTAAATCATGAATCTGATTAGGGACTGGTATCCAGAACATGTATAGAACTCTTATAGCTCAACAATAAAAGACAATCCAAATTTAATTTACGAATTAAAAATAGGTAAAGGATCTGAATAGATATTTCTCCAGAGAAGACATGTAGATGGCCAATAATCACATGAAAAGTTGCTCAATGTCAGAGGTCACTAGGGAAATGAAAATCAAAACCATAACGAGATACCATTTCACACCATTTGAAAAAGAAGAACAACAATTAACTAGTGACTATTTCAAGAAATTGGGACCTTCATACATTGCTGGTGGCACAACAATGTTGGAAAACAGTTTAGTGTTTCCTCAAAAAGTTAAACAGAGGTATCATATGTCCCAGCACTTCCACACTTAGTATGTAACCTAGAGAATTGAAAACACATCTACACAAAAATTTGTACATGAATGTTCATAGCAGCAGTTACAGTCATAATAGGTCTAAGTGGAAATAACCTAAATGTCCGTCCACTGGTGAATAGATGAACTATGGTATAGCCATATAATGGAATATTACTTAGCAGTAAGAAGGGAATGAAGTCCTGATACATACTACAACATGAGTGAATCTTGAAAACATTATACTAAGTGGAAGAGGTTGGACTTTCGTGTCTGTCATAATGTATGGTTTCATTTATATGGAATGTCCAGTATAGGCATATCCACAGACACCCAAAGTAGAGTAGTGGTTGCCAGGGGCTGGGATGATGGGGTGACTGTTAACAGGTACAGAGTTTATTTAGGAGGTAATGAAATGTTCTGAAATTAGTGGTAGTGTTTTCACAATCCTGTGAATGTAGTAAATCTGCTTAATTGTGCTCTTTAAAAGGAAATTTTGCAGTATGTGAATTATTTCTCAGTAGAACCAACATACGTACTGTTTCAAAAAACTAGAAAGCTACATGTGGGTTCTTTGAAAAAACCGATAAAATAGAAAAGGCTTTCATGAGACTGGTCAAGGAGAAAAAAGTATGTGCAAGTGTCAGGAATGAAAAAGAATATGATTTGTAATCTTTCAGATATTGAAAATATAATAAGGTATTTTGAATTACCTATGCCAGTAAGTGAAAAAAAATTGGAAGTACATACATTCTTAGAAATATAATTTGTAAAACCCACATGGGAGAAATTACAGTTAAAAAGTTTGAATAATCTTACAACCATTAAAGAAGTGAATCTGTAATGAAAAATCTCAAAAATAAACTTTTAGGTTTAGAGTTCTACAAAAACTTGAAGAAATAATTCCTCCCTCATTTATGAAGGTAGCATGACCTTGATAGAAAAAAGTGTGATAAAAGAAAAATTATAGACCAGACTCACATACAAATAACAATATCTAGTAAGGATGATATAGTAGTACTGAGTTGGGTTAGAAAATATGAGGTGGAGTTAACATGAGAAAATCAATTAATGTAGTTCATCACATTGTCATATTTTTTTTTTAAAGATTTTATTTATTTGACATAGCACAAGCAGGGAGAGTGGCAGGCAGAGGGAGAGGGAGAAGCAGGCTCCTGGCTGAGGAAGGGAGCCCGATGTGGGGCTCAATCCCAGGGTCCCGGATCATGACCTGAGCCGAAGGCAGACGCTTAATTGACTGAGCCACCCAGGCACCCCAATCACGTTGTCAGATTGAGGAAAAAAATATATGTAGAAAAAATTATGTGATGAAATTGTATCTATTCATGAAGATGCTCTTAGCAAACAGAGTATGTCAACTTTCTCAATATGATATTTGATATTTTGAACCAGCCTTACATTTAATGGTGAAACCTTGAAAGCTTTCCAGTTGAACAGATACAAGACAGAGATGCAGGTTGTGATCGCTTCTATTTGTCATTCTATTAGGCAAGAAAGAAAAATAAGCAAAATACACAGCTGTTATATTAGGTGATAATGATTGTGAGTATAGAAAATTCAGATTTCTCTAGAGATAAATTATTAATAATTTAGTAACGTGGCTTAATATATAAGATAAAAAGTGATAAAAATGATAATGTTTAATATGTGAAAGTCAGTAATATTTCTATATAGCAGCAACAGTTAAAATACCTTTAAAGCTGTAAAAATAAATACTCAGAAATCATTCCAGAAATTATGTATAAAGCCTCTTTTCAGGGAATATATTAAAACCTTCTTGTGAGATATTAAAGAACTAAATAAATTGAGAAGAAATACTGTTCATGGATTTGAAGCCTCATTTTTTTTTTAGTGATGTCAGTTTTCCTAGTTAATGTGCAGATTCAGTGATACTGCAGCCAAGATCTCAGAAGATATATGTAGTTTTAAATAGAAGAGCTAAGTCTAAAATTTATAAGGAGAGGCCGAGGGCCAGTTATTTTTGCATAGGAAAAATAACAGGATAGCAGGACTTGACCTAGTAGATACTTAGATTTGTTTTGTTTTGTAATGAGGACATTATGGTGTTAGCAGGGGGCTAAGCAAAGAGACCAACGGGACAGAATAGAAATCCTGGAAGTGTACCAACACCTAGGTGAACACTTGATTTTTGATAGGGGCACTGTGGAGCAGTGATGAAAGAGCTTTTAAAAGAAATGATTCCAAGGTAATTGGGCTTCTATAAAGCCAGAAACAAAATTGACTCCTTACCTCACAACATACACAAAAGGTCAATTCCAGGTAGATCATAGATCAAAAAGTAAAAAGTATAACCAAACGTTTTAGAGATGAGTATAACTTTAGCTTTGGTAAGAATCATCAAACAAGGTACAAAATGCACAAAACCTAAAGGAGAAATGATACTACATTATATTAATCAAAAAAGACTATAGGGGTGCCTAGGTGGCTCAGCTGGTTAAGTGGCTGCCTTCAGTTCAAGTCATGATCCCGGGGTATTGGGGTAGAGCCCCACATTGGGCTCCCTGCTCAGCAGACAATCTGCTCCTCCCTCAGCCCCTCCACCCCTGCCCCCTGCTTGTGCACTCTCTGTCTTTCAAATGAATAAATAAAAATCTTTTAAAAAAAGATTTTTATTTATTTGTCAGAGAGCATAAGCAGGGGGAGTGTCAGGCAGAGGGAGAAGCAGGCTCCCTGATGAGCAAGGAGCCTGATGCAGGACTCGATCCCAGGATCCTGGGATCATGATCTGAGCCGAAGGCAGACGCCTAACTAACTGAGCCACCCAGGTATCCCAATAAAAATCTTAAAAAAAAAAAAAAAAGATACTATAAAGAGTGTGGAAAAAAACAGGTATAAAGTAGAAGAATATATTTGTAACACATAACCAAGGACTTATGTTTAAAATAACTGTCATTGAGGGGGCCTGGGTGGCTCAGATTGTTGGGCGTCTGCCTTCGGCTCGGGTCATGATCCCAGGGTCCTGATATCGAGTCCCACATTGGGCTCCTTGCTCAGCAGGGAGTCTGCTTCTCCCTCTTCCTCTGCCTCTCCCCCTGCTTGTTCTCTCTCTGTCTCTCTTGCAAGTGAATAAATAAAATCTTTAAAAAAAATAAAAATAAAATAACTGTCATTGATTTTTAATTATTAGATTATACATATAATTATAGCATAATTAAATGTATAAAAAGAGTAAGTATATATATTATTAGAATCAGTCAGAAAAATACAACCTAATAGAAAAAAAGCCTTAAACGGGTTTTACAAGAGAAAAAATTCAAAAAGATTAATAAATATATGAAATGGTATTCAGTCTCATTAGGAATCAGGAAAATGTAAATTAAAGCCGGTATGAGATTTAACTGTTTTCCTAGAAGTTGCAGTAAATACTAAAGTCTGACTATACCAGGTGACGGTGATACAAATTTTGGTTTTTTCTAGTGCTGTTGAACATGTGCATGTATACACTATTACCTAGGAGTCCTTTCCTAGATTTATACCTAGACAAACTTGTGCAAATGTGCCCCAGTACACTTTGATAAAAATTTATGGCAGCATTGATTATAATAGTCCAAACATGGAACCAGCCCAAATGTTCATTTGCATTAGCTTGGATGAATAAATAAATGCAGTGGAATATTCTGCAGTGAAAATAAATGAACCACAGCCAAACCATCATAGATGAATATTAAATAAATATTAAATGAATATTAAAATAGGTAAATAAGACATAAAAAATACATACAGTATATTTCCATTTAGATAAACTCAGAAACAAAACTAGATTGTCTAGAACATGCATTCTCAGCAGGGAGGATCTTTTTTCTGTTGGTGGCAAAAATTGGTTCTTTGGAGGTAAAAAAAAAATGGTCAGTACCATAATGGTTTGTGGCCCTCCAAAGCTTAACACTACCTGGCAAAATCTTTACTTAGTATTTAATTTCTGTTTTGAGTTTTCTTGAGTATCACATGAACACCATTTATAATGATATGAGTTCATAGAAGATAGACAAAGCATATGCAGTATCAGTACTACAAAACTGTTGGCTAGGTGATTGGAGGACTTTCAAATGATTGCTTGATCTTGAAGTCATCAGTAGAGGTGGTCTACACATGCCAGTTGGTTCCATTAGCTGCCTTGTGAATGTTTGTTTGATACTCTGTGCTTTTGTGTATGACTTTGGCATTAAGAATTAAATAGAAATATGCTCTTTTATTATTCAATTGAACAAAAGTTATTCAACCCATTAGTTATACCAATACTGAAAAGAAGAAAATGTCAACTATCTTAATATCTAGTAGCTAATTAAGTTATATAAGTTTCTTTTTTGGATCAAGCAAAAGGGAAAAATTTACTAAGTATTATAGGAAATTAATTTTTTCAGTTTTATTTGCTGGAAAAGTAGATGTTACTTTAAAAATGTTTGCATTGCTATTATATAAATGGATACATACGTAATTTGATGCAACACAATTTATGTAAATTACATTAAAAAGCAATTGACAGTTATAAAGGTAAGTGAAATATCAATAGCCTTTAAACTTTAACTTTTAGGGGCGCCTGGCTGGCTCAGTTGTTAAGCATCTGCCTTCGGCTCAGGTCATGATCCCAGGGTCCTGGGATTGAGCCCCGCATCGGGTTCCCCGCTCAGCCGGGAGCCTGCTTCTCTCTCCCACTCCCCCTGCTTGTGTCCCTCTCTAGCTGTGTCTCTCTGTCAAATAAATAAAATCTTTAAAAAAAAAAAAACAACTTTTAATTTTTAACTTAAAAAATTTAATCAATTCTAACCCTGCATTGAGTAAAAGAGTAGGTTTTATATACCTTATATGTATATTAAAAAAAATCACAGATACACATACAGATAAACAGTATATCTGTGATATTAAAAGTTCAAGGAGAGTGATTGGGGGAAATCTGAAAAGGCTACTTAGGGTTGATAATGGGGAAAAAGAAAGGCAAGAAACACTGGTCTAGAAATGCATGTATGGGTGATAAAACTATAAAGAAAAGCAAAGAAGTGATTATCATAACATTCACGATATTAACTCTGAGGATAAGGTAGGTGCTGGGTGCTTTTAGAATTATGACAGTGGTCTGTTTTTTGACTTACGTGGTAGTCACTTAGGTGTTTACATTATAGTTATGCATTAGTCTCTATTCATGTTTTATGTACATTTCTGTATGGGTGTTAACAATGAAAAAGATAGTTTGTAGACTTTATGGAAATGCAGAGTATTATTTAGATTTTACATATGCGTGATTATGAACTAATTTTCCAACTTAATAAACTTGTTTTTTAAAAGATTTTATTTATTTATTTATTTATTTATTTATTTATTTATTTATTTATTGAGAGAGAGAGAGAGAGAGAACGTGTGCATGCACAAGCCAGGGGAGGGACCGAGGGAGAGGGAGTCTGAGATTCGGACTCCATGCTGAGTGCAGAGTCTGATGTGGGGTTTGATCTCACAACCCTAACGGCATGACCTGAGCCCAAATAAAGAGTCGGAGGCTTAGCCAGCAGAGCTATCCAGGTGCCCCTAACTTAGTAAATTTCTTTTTTTTTTTTTAAAGATTTTATTTGTCAGAGAGAGAACACAAGAAGGAAGAGGGGCATAGAGAGTGAGTGAGAAGCAGACTCCCCTCTGAGCAGGGAGCCTGAAGTGGGGTTTGATCCCAGGATTCTGGGATCATGACCTGAGCCGAAGGCAGCTGCTTAACTGACTGAGCCACCCAGGAGTCCCCAACTTAGTAAATTTCTTAAGCAAAAAATAGATGTTGACCGATTAAAAGATTTCTCTGAGCAGAAACAGAAATGCCGGGGTTTGTTTTTTGTTTTTCAGATGGGCTCAGTTCTTCATTCATCCGCTGATGATCAGAGATGCAATTGACCGCGAGGTTGAAGCTGTTGATAGTGGTAAGATAAGTGCTTTATATCTTACGACTATTTCTTGCATTGAACTAGATATTTAGCACATATATTATTCTTTATCACTAGACCATTTTATCTTTATATCATAAAGGGCTAAAATGAAATAAATGTGTCATTTATTCCTAAACCATTAAATGTCTTAATTCAGTGTAGATTTGAAATAAAAGAATGATAGATTATTGTTTTTCAGTCTTTGGTTTTTGAGGGTTTTACCATAGTGATTAATCTTTTGCAGGATGGTAGCCTAATCCTTAAAGCTAATGCTGGGTGTTAAAACTTTAAAAGCTCACATAACTCCTTTTTCATGAAGAGACATTTTCTCTGAGGCTTTAAGTACCATTCTGATATTTAAATAGCTTACCCTTTGTTACCTCTGTGTACCTGTGCTTTGTAGTTTGAACTTTGGTAGTTCTGAAAACAAATGTGATATATTTATGGATGAAGAAACTAAATCCCTGAGTAGGAAATGCATTTAATTTTGTTTTTTGAGTTTTTCTTGTCTTTAGGATGTAAAGAATGAAGACCGTAAGGAAAACTGTACTTATATAGGGTGAGGCTTCATTATAGAGCTGTGCTATAAATATCCCTTAATTACAGAATACCAATAAATAGCACCACCGTAGGATAACCCTGATTGCCTTATTTTAGCATTGGAAACATGTAATACTACACTTTGGGGGACTTTAAGTTCATATAGGTTACACTTGGCTTGCAGCAACTAAAGAGGCAGGTTTCTGCACTGGTTTCTGCTTTTGTGGCATTTTTCCTCTTTGACTTGATTCAGTGTCGAGTTGTAATAATGACTTACTGCATTCATTAAGCTGAGTAAACTATAGATGGCTACAAAGAGCCATCTGTCTGGAAGTCAGATTTGTGTTTTACTTCTAGAAATTTAACTGACTGTGGCCCTCAACTTATTTGTAAAAGAGGGTGGGATGGAGTTATATTCCTCCTAGCTCTTCTAGCTCCTTTTAATCAAGGATTTATTTTCTTCATTTTTGTTATTTGCCTACCACAATGTTTCTTTTATCATAGATCCAGATAAATATTTGTTGAGTGGATGACAAACCAAAATAACCAAGAAAAACTAAAAGCCTTTCATACTTTTTGAGACCTAGGAACTGTTTTCTCTCATAAATACTTTGAAGTGTATTTTTTTTCATACAGTTTCTAGATTGGGTTCAAGTGTTAGTATTTACAAAATTAAACCTTTAATTCAATTTTCCAGTTTAAGTCAAAATAATGTAGTTATGTAATAAGTAGTTTGGGTTTAAAATGAACTTAAAAGCTTTTTTGTTTTTGTTTTGCTCTGCTCGTTTATTTGTCTTTTTTAAAATTTTTAAAATTTTTAAAAGATTTTATTTATTTGACACAGAGAGAGCATGCACAAGCAGGCAGAGCAGCAGGCAGAGGGAAAAGCAGGCTCCTGCCTGAGCAGGGAGCCTGATACAGGGCTCGATCCCAGGACCCCAGGATCATGACCTGAGCCAAAGGCAGACGCCTAATGACTGAGCCACCCAGGCGCCCCATTTGTTTTTGATGAGAGGAGACCTAGTTCAGTTTGTGGCCTGATACAAAGACCTCAATATATGTCATTAGTCACTTAGCCTTCCAAGTGTGAAGGATTTACTTAAGATCAGGGAGATGGGGGAGCTCTTAAATTGTAACTGGTGTAATAACTTTAGTATTCATTAACCAGTTTCAAAAGTTCAATAATCTGATGTTACTTTCTTCTATTCAGTTGTGATAGTCTTTCTTCTAACATTCTTATCTTAATCACATGTTTTTAGTTGCCTGCTTGCTTGGATGGCCCATTCCTTGTTAGAGAAGTTGAAGGAAGGTTCAACTTTCCTGGTAGATTCATCTTTTCATTTTCCTTTTTTTTTTTATTCCTCTCCACCTGCTTATAAAAAAGATTCTTTCCTGGGTTTTTAATTTATTATGTAGTTCTGACTTCATTACTCTATCACTGTGCCCTGCATTGACGATCTATTTTTGTTCTAATCTTTCAAAGGAGTGGTTATACACTTATATTTATAAGCATTTATTTATACATTGCAGATAGGTGTGTTCAGTGTTTTACAGTTTTCTTGATACATTTGATAACAGAAACTCATGTCAGTGTCCACAGGGTAGGTTTTAAAATGGGATTAATTTACTGCTAAAAGAAGATTATAGAGAAAAAAAATTGTTCTTAATGATTAGATTTTATTTTATTTTATTTTAAGATTTTATTTATTTATTTGACAGAGAGGTAGAGAGAGAGCACAAGTAGGCAGAGAGGCAGGCAGAGGGAGAGGGAGAAGCAGACTGCCTGCGGAGCAGGGACCCCGACTGGGATCATGATCTGACCTGAAGGCAGACGCTTAACCGACTGAGCCACCTACGCGCCCCTAGCTTTTTATTTTAATGATAGTTCATACTCACATAAATATAATTTCCTACACAATGTGTCCTGGTGATTGAGATTGAAAATATGGCCAAAGCCTTTTTAAATCTAATCAAGTAGCAGAATGTGTTCTCTCAGTGTTCAGATACTTATACTCATAATAGTTGTTGTGGATATATCACCTTTTGTGAATATGTTTACATGTCTACTCTATTATCTTCCTGTTGCCACTAAAACAACTTACCAGAAACCAAGTGGCTCAAAATATCACAAATTTATTTTCTTAAACTTTGGAGGTCAGAAGTCTAAATTATTTCCTTACTTAGCTGCATTCCTTTTGGAGGCTCTAAGAAAGAAGCTGTTTCCTGGCCCTTTCCATCTTCTAGTTACCGTTTGTGTCCCTGGGCTATGGCTCCTTTATCTGTCTTAAAAGAATCATCAGGGTAGAACCTTCTCTCTGAACTCTGCTTGTGTCTTTTCTGTGACTTTGACCCTCTTGCCTTTCTCTTATAAGGACCCTTAGGATTACATTAGGACCACCCAGATAATCCAGGATAACCTCTCCTTCTCAGGATCCTTAATTTAATTCATACCCGCAGAGTTCTTTTTACCATGTAAGGTAACCCATTCACAGGTTTTGGAGATTAGGATGTATACATCTCTGGGGGCTCTTATTCAACCTACCACACTTTATAATGGAATTGTTTTTCTTGTCTTGTAGCCATATCTTCATTTTTTTTTAATGGAGTTTTTTTTTTTTTTAATTTGTTGAAGCTATGTATATATTTTTTACTGTCTCATTATTGATTTAGACTTTATGGTTTATAACTAAAGTATTTTGAATACGTTTACTTCTGTTTCTTCCCTTCCCTACTGTCACCACTTTAGTTTCCACTCTCTTCAAATATAACAGTGATGACCCCTGGTCAGTTTTCTTGTCTCTATTTTTGCTTCCCTTCAACCCATTCTCCACTTTTACAACTAGAATGAACTTGCTAAAGTCCAAATCTGATAATGTGACTCTCCTAACATCTGCAGATGTTTATTAAACATATGCAACGCTTTGCCATTACTCCTATGATAAATAATAATAGCTGACAATTATTGAGCATGTATTGTATGCATTGTTGTGATTGTTATTCCCCATTTTCCATATTTGACATCCTTATCCCCATAGGCTTAGAGAGGTTAGTACTTGAGTTCCAGAATCAGTCATTTCCCCAGTTTTTTTCAAAAAATTTTTTTCCCTTATCTCTTCAGCCTGGTATCTTGAGTCTGCTTTGACTCTGAACATTTGCTCAACCAAAAAAACTTTATATCTGTTTCAGAGGTGCTATAGTCTTCTCTCCTTTAAGATTTTCTCCTTAGAATGTTTTACACACTCCCATTTCTCCTTCTTTTCCTATTCCCTAGAAGACTCTAGTTTGTCCCTCAGTGCTCAGCTTGAGTCATTCCCCAGAAAGCCTCTATTTCTAAGCCCCCCCCTCCAATAAATTCACACACACAAATAAGACCAATTAGTTAGGTGACTGTCCTTTTATATTTTCATAATACCGTATGTGTTGTAACACTTAACCATTGCAAACTGCAATTTCTATTGACGCCAAGCTCCTGCGATTATTAAACAGCTCCACTGGCCTCTTTGCTGCCTTTGAACTCAGTGAGGTATTTCTTGTCTCTTAAAGCCTTTGAATTTATAATTTCCATACCTAGAAAACTTCCCCAAAACTTATGATATCATTCTCACTTTATTTGGATTTTTCTCACTTGTCACCTCCTCAGGCCTTTTATGACCACCCTATTGTCACTCTCTATTCTCTTACACAGATTTATTTTTCTTATAGCACCCACCACTGATACTGTGTTTAGAAACTATTTGTTGGTTTATTTATTGTTTCTCTCCCCTACTAGAATGTAAACTACTTGAGGGCAGGGCCTGGGTCCCCCTTTTTTTTTCACATTTCTACCTCTAGCAACTGGTTCAGTAGTACCTGCCTCATAGTAGATGTTCAGTAAATAATTATTGAAGGAATATATCTTATCTTATTTAATCCTTATAAAAATCCTATGAACTAAGTACTAATAACTCCATTTTATAGATGCTGAAATAGAATCAGGGAAGTTAGAGAATATCCTCTAGTTTGTACAGCTTAGTGTACGGCAGAAGCTGGATTCTAGCCAAGATATTTCTGACTTCAAACTGATTTTTCTTAACCATTAATACTTTCTTACTGACATGGCTGGTTTTGGAGGAAATTTCAACAATATATATGACATAGTTTCCAGATAATAAGGAATTTGATTTAACATTTTATTAGCGCTTTATCAGTAAATTCTTGGACATAGCATCCTAGAATTGAAAGCTTCAGGTCATTAACTATCTTGTTTCATTTGAAAATAAGGGAAAACCTCTAGAAAGGTATATTGACTGCCCAAAGTTACAGACTATGTAAAGTCATGGAGCCTGGGCTATGTCATTGAATTACCCACTTCAGTCTTATAACACACAATTCGAAATTAATTTTTTAAAATTAATTTATTTTTAAATTAAAAAAAGATTTTATTTATTTATTTGATAGAGAGACACACAGCGAGAGAGGGAACACAAGCAGGGGGAGTGGGAGAGGGAGAAGCAGGCTTTCCGCTGAGCAGGAGCCAGATGCGGGGCTCGATCCCTGGACTCTGGGATCATGACCTGAGCCCAAGGCAGACACTTAATGACTGAACCACCCAGGCCCCCCCCCCAAAATTAATTTTTGTTACTTCCTTACTTTCAGTTCTGTGCAGTTCAGTTCTTGAATTTCCATTAATAAAGCAAATACTGAATTTCATTTTATTAAAAGTGTTTCTTTAAAACTGACAGAATATCAACTTGCAAGACCTTCTGATGCAAACAGAAAGGAAATGTTGTTTGGAAGCCTTGCAAGACCTGGACATCCTATGGGGAAATTTTTTTGGGGTAAGATGCTAAATACTTCATCTTATTTCATATTTTCTAATTGAGGAAGATTGAAAATAGGAAAAGTTGCTAAAGAATGGAAGATTATGAAAGCAGAGTAGTTAGGTTCCTTTTACCTTTTAGGATAAGTAGGCAGTTTTTCAAATAGAAAATAGTTGAGCATGCATGTATTTGGTTCTCTAACAGTGGGTATATCAAGAATAGCACCTAACATTTTGTGAATGCTTTCTGAGTATCAGATACTCTGCTAACACTACATGAATTACCTCATTTGATCATCATAACAATGTTATGAGCCAGGTACCATTATCTCCATTTAAAGATAAACAGGCTCAGGGAAGTTATTTAATTTGCTTAAATCACACAGTGGTGGTTGTGAGATTTGAACCTCTGTTTATATGATTATAAAGTCTGTGCTCTACCCCAGTCTGACATTTCCATTTATCAACAGAGATTCGGCAGTGATTTCTGTAATAGTTTTTGAGCTGTGACCAAATTTTGTTTAATCAGTAAGCTGTTTAAATGGTATCTGTTTTTCATGATGGCTTTTTCTTAGTGTTAGAATTCAGTTATAACCTCATATTAACCCTCTTGACCATACTGTAGAATCTGGGATGAGTTGATCTAAATAGTACTCAGCCGTCAAAGAAAAAAAGAAATCTTGCCATTTGCAATGACGTGGATGGAACTAGAGGGTATTATGCTAAGTGAAATAAGTCAGTCAGAGAAAGACAATTATCATATGATCTCACTGATATGTGGCATTTAAGAAACAAAAGAAAGGCTCATAGGGGAAGAAAGGAAAAAATAAAGCAAGACGAAATCAGAGAGGGAGACAAACCATAAGAGACTCTTAATCATAGGGAACAAACTGAGGGTTGCTAGAGGGGAGGGAGGATAGGGAAGTTGGGGTAACTGAATGAAGGACATTAAGGAGGGCATGTGATGTAATGATCACTGGGTGTTATATAAGACTGAATCACTGACCACTACCTCTGAAACCAATAATACATATGTTAATTAATTGAATTTAAATTAAAAAAAGGGAAATAAATAAATAGAACTTCATGCAAAGGATGTTTTGCCTCCCTGTTTATTTTGTACAGTTATATACATTTTATATGACAACCTTGGTTTATATGGTTTATTTTTAAGGATTATGTAGAATATTAATAAAATAATTTAGAGATAAAACCTGAATTGAATACTAGACTAATTAATAAGAGAGGAAGTAAGACAACTACTGTTGTTAAGGTATTGCCAAATGGAGATTAATTCCTTATGTGTTAAAATATATGTCAGAATTGTTTTTGTGAATTTTTGTCATATATTGATATTATTGTTATTGTTTGTTATACACTGGTTCTATATTCTTGAGTCACTTAGGTTATTTCATTACTTACGTATTAGTAGCGGAGTATGCATTTTTGCCGTGGAGACTTTTGACAAAGTAAACTTTTAAAAAATTTTTAATTTCAGTATAGTTCAAAATAAATTTATTATATTTCTGTGATCTTTTTCATCCTTTTTTACAGGAAATGCTGAGACACTCAAACATGAGCCAAAAAGGAATAATATTGATACGCATGCTAGATTGAGAGAATTCTGGATGCGTTACTATTCTGCTCATTACATGACTTTAGTGGTTCAATCCAAAGGTAGTATATTATCTATTACTGCCCTTAGAATTAGTGTTGCAGTGTACTATTAATTACTTTAGTGCTTGATCCTAATATGACCTAAAGGAAATCAGGATTTGGAAAAGTCATATAGCAAGGGCACAGCTTAGGGAAGCACAGAATCATCTGATTCTCGGGCAAACGTTTTTTTCTTTTAGAGAAAGAAAGGTCTTATCTCTAGGCTAGTCTAGGCTAGTCTGTGAATATACCAATGTACTAATAGGTCATGAATTGGTCTTTTAAGTCAACATTCAGATGCTGCCTCTCTTGTCTTAGGCTTTGCATTTAATCTGTATTGATCATAACTCTGACAGGGCAAGGTGTCTGTCTTTTCATCTTTACATAGGGTCCAGTAAAATGGCATGATTAATTGAAATCCATCATAGTAATGATAGCAAAAGTATCTTAAATGTAAAGTACTGATCAGTACTTCTGTTCTTTTCTTTCTTTTATCATTATCTTCAGTAACTTGTATTAATTTTTTCTCATTAAAGAAATGATAGCTTTCTTTTGTTTTCTTTACATTACAATCTCTTTTGTTCAGTTGTCAAACTGTTTTTTTTTTGACATATCTTATAGTTTGCAATTTATTTTTGAAAAAGTAACCTTCTCACCTGATATGACTCTTCCTTTTTATAAAATTTGTTCTGTCATGTCAAAGTTAAAATTAGAGCTAACTTGGCACTTAAATATAAAACATTTTTGCATTTAGGGTCAAAATAGGTCTACTGAAGTTGACTTGAATGTAAAGCTATGGATATAGAATGATAGATTCTTTTGTTCAGACTACAGATGTGCTTCTAGATTCCTTTTACAGCATTTGTTAAAATAGGCAGTTCCATATTTGGTGTATAATTTACAATTTATTTCCAAGTCTGTCATAAATGTGCATTTTTCTTCAACTGTGTATTATTTCCTTTGCATTCTCTTCCTCTGTGATGACAAATATAAGAGCTTATTAATGCTTGTTGCAAATTTCTTAAAGTAAGTCCTAGATATTTTGATAAGAGAACCTTATACAATTTAAATTCAATTGTTTTTAAGCTTTAGCACTTATTATACCATTTAAAAGTTAAATATCTAGGGGTGCCTGGGTGGCTCAGTAGGTTAAGCATCGGACTCTTGATTTCACCTCAGGTCTTGATCTCAGGGTAGTGAGTTCAAGCCCCATGTTGGGCTTAAAAAAAAAGATTATATATGTATATTATACAATTCATAAAATAATGTTTTTTAAGTGCATAAAATAAGATTTAAATATCTGTATAAATGGTATAGAATAGATTCAGAGCTTGATTAATTTAATTTGTATCTTGGTTTTTACTGGGGTACCTCTTGAAAATTAGTGAAACATGTCTGGTGGAACTAACAAATACTATTCATTGATAGTAATGAGTCAGTGAGATAAAGGGAAAAGGTTTCTTTTTGCACTTAGATCTGCTTTACTAGAAATTTCAGAAGAATTTTGTATGAAATATAATGGAAATCATATGAAACCTAAGAGGAATACTTAAAGATCGAAACCTTAGCAAGTATAAATTAAAATAAATGGAGTGTAAAAGTACTAATGAGATGCTGAGAAAGAAGGATCAGTATGGTGTGGGTTAATTGGGAGAAACCTTCCTAGAGGAAGTAAGTTTTGGAATGGAGTAGGAGGATGGTTGGTATATTCTTATCTCTTGGCCCTCCACACTGCCTAATGATAAACAAAAACTTTTTTTTACTTGTGTACTTTTTCTAACTTTATCAGCTAGAAATACTTAACTGTTATTTTTGTTGTTGTTACTCATTACTGGTTAAGGAGTGGCAAGTAAAGCCCAAATCAAAGTATCCCTTTGTTTTATACCTGAAGATAGGAGAGAAATCTAATTTCATTTCTACCTTAAATAACAACATTGCATTTCCCTGTTTCCTTCCTGCCCTCCCCACAAGAAACACTGGATACTTTGGAAAAGTGGGTGACTGAAATCTTCTCTCAGATACCAAACAAGTAAGACATTTTCATAAACCATATACTTTTAGAGTAAAAGAGGCATCTTCTTGTATGAGTCCCAAAGGTTCTTTTTTTTTTTTTTTTTTTTGGTGGGGGAAGGGGTGTTATTTTTAAAAAGGTGATTAAATTAAAACCTGAAGTGGTTTAGCAAGATCACACAGTCTTTGAGTGGGAAAACTAAGATGAGAACCCAAGTTTCTATAATTTCTGTAGTTCAAAATTTATAAGCTTGTAAACTTACAGTAAGCAGTAATGCTGAAGACTATGGCTCCTTTTACATTTATTCAGAGTTTTTGTTACTATGTAGAGTGTTTGAAACTGTGATATAAAAGCAGGTATTATATTGAGAGGCAGAATATATATATATATATGTGTGTATACACACACACACACACACACACACACACACACACACACGTGTATCCCTCAGAACAAATTGTGTTCTGAAAGTTTGTTTCTTAAGTCAGTTGTTTGGGACTCGGAATGCTCTCCCCCATAAAACAAATAATCTTGTAGGTTATGATTGACTTTTCTATACTAACTAAAAAGTCTATTTCATGTAGTTGAACCAAATTATCTTTTACTAGAAATTGCATATATGGTTCCAGTTCAAAAAGCTACTACTTTTTGTCTACTTCAAATTAATCAAAATAATACAGATATTTAAGATACACTTTGTTACAACATTTTTGTTACAAAGAATACAAAAAAATTAATTCTGAAGCAATTAAGTCCTTCCTACTCCTAGTAGTTCGTATTTTAATACAATAAATGAAATCAGGTTTTTTTCTTGCATCAGGTGAGTAAGTTAGATTTTTTTTTCCAGTTCCTCATTCTAGGACATAATCTATGAAAGAAAAATTGGCTGTGGAAATGTTAGAATAATTTGTAGTAACAACTGATTGGTTATTATTAACTTGGCTTTATGTAAATTTCCATTGGTAATTAGCAGTACTTTTTATGTATGGAGAGATAATGAAAGCCATGCCAAAGTTGTGGGGTTGTTTTGTTTATTTTGTTTGTTTTGATAAGAAATGAGTATGAGCTATGGAAATGTCGAATGGTAGATTGAAATGAGTTTTACTGTGAACCTTTAGCAAAAAAATCAGAGGTATATTGCCTAGAGGAATTCATTAGGTCCTGTCAATCCCTGATAAGCATTTTTAGAAGTTCTCTTAAATAATATTCACTAACAACTTTGGTTCCTTAATCAGACAGGTTAAAAAGTCTTCTGGGTATTTAATAATAATGCATACTGACCATATTTTAGAAGAAACAGTTAACAATATCCTCAACCAGATGAGAAGCCTCTAGAAGAGTCCATGTCTTTTAAATACCAAAGTACCTAATACAGTGCTTGATACTTAATAATCATTCCATATATACTTGTTGAATTAAAAAAATATCTCTAGTATGTCTTCTTTCTGAAATGGCTTTATATGGGAGGAGAACTGAAGTTGAATGGGGCTAATAGAGGCAGTAAATACTGGGAGGGGAGGCCCCTTCGCTTCATTGTTTTCTGTCTCCCATGAGTTTGAGAGATATTCCAGTTACTGGGACTGAGGTGAAGAATAGGTTAAGCTCAGGATTTTGGTGGCTTTGTTGCCATCTATCTATTTGCTTATGCCTAGAATGCTTTTCAGCCAGGAGTATGTAGAATAGATTATAAATACCTATCAGTTAGGCATCCCTAAAGATACTGCTTATAAAGGCTTTTGCCAATTAAATTTTAATATATTTGTTTTATTTTCAGTGGGTTACCCAAACCAAACTTTGGCCATTTAACGGATCCATTTGACACACCAGCATTTAACAAACTTTATAGAGGTTCGTGAACCAAAGGTTTAAAACTGTTTGAAATAACTGTAGCGCATTCTCTAAAACTTACTTGAGGCTGCCAATTTTCTTTGAAAATGACAACACAACAGAAAGTACAGCTGGGTTGGAAAGGGAGTAGAAGGACAGAGGAGATCCCCAGTTAGTGACAGACAGCAGACCAGTAATGGGCGGCAGACTCGTCTGCCTGCCCTGCTGCTACTCAAGTCTGTTTTGTGCTTTCTCCCTGTTTTCCCCTTGTTCCCTTTTGTCCTTTGGTTTCCATTTCCTTCCTATTTCATTTTATCTATGCTCTGCTCTTTATTACCTTTAAAAAGAGAAAAACAGAGGAGGGATAACACTTTGGAAATTATTTCCTTTTATCTCAATTATGAAAACAATTTTTTTAAATGAAGAAAAATAAAAATAAAAATGAAGTGTAAAGAAATGGGAAAATCACCCTTAAATCTTACCATGTAGAGAAGTCATTTCGGCAAATTTCCTTTTGTTTCCATAGGTATATTTTAACATAGTTGAGATGATAAAGTATATACACTTCTATCTCTTGCTTTTTTCATTTAATATTATATTTGTGAGAATTTCCCAGTGAGCCATCACATGGTTATGCTATAATTTACAAAACAATTTGCCCATAGTGAGTATTGCAGAAATAATCCTAATTCACCTGTTCTCTTTCTTTGCTCTTTTATCATGGCAGATTGTCTCCCCTCTTTTTCCTGATTGCCTAGGTGTTCCCTCCTCTTCTTCCTTTACGCCATTGCCAGTCTCTCTCCTCTTCCCTCTCTTTGATCAATGACTGTTTTGTCACACCGTTTATCTGCTGCCTGCTCCATTCTAAGATAACTCTTCCCAGAGACAACTTATTTTCTGTTGTATTCTTTCTGGTTTTATATTTTCTCTTCATAGAATCATAGAGGAATAGCACTGGGAAGAATTGTAGAGCTACTTTAAACTAACCCCCTTTCCATACCATAAGAAAACAGAGAAAGATTTAAATGAGAATGATTTTCCTCAAGGTTACATGAACACATATAGCAAGATAGAGGTAGGGCTAGATTTCGACCATGGGTCTCCTGACTTCTAGTCCTGTATCCTTTCTTGCAAGAAGGGATCCTTCTTAGGAGCATTTCCTATTTTCATAGTTCTTTTATCTGTTTTCTCTACCTGTGAAACCAAACTGAAAAGAAATTTATAAAAATTACATTATTCAAATTGGAAAATTGGCAACTTGAAATAATAATTGCATTGTATTTAACCTTCCCCTGTTGGAGGATGAAATATATTGAATTAAAAAAATTCGTGTAGCATAAAAAAATTATGGAGAAACACTTATATCTGTTTTTCTGAAAAATATTTTTGTTTAGTTGTTCCAATCAGAAAAATTCATGCTCTGACCATCACATGGGCACTTCCCCCTCAACAGCAACATTACAGGTAAGAGTTCAGGGCAAATTTACTCCATTGGAAACTGAATGAGAGTGATATTTTGAAAGCATATTAAATGGTTTCAATTTGAGGGTTCTGTTACGTGATAAACCGGGACCTCACTACTGGAGTTTTCAAGCCTGGCTATATATTTTAATGTCTTCTTAGGTATGAAAACTAGAGTTTTCTTATAGCTAGTTGCCTTTCCTGAGTCTTTGAAATTAAGTATCTTTGTGTGAATGCTAACTTTTGTCATTATTTTCTTTTGTACTTTGAGTACAAAAATATATTAGCTTATGATTTATTTGTCAGTGGTGACCATTCAGTTTGAGCTTGTCAAAAGTAAAGTTAAGTAATTTTGAGCCTGGAATATGACTACAACCCAGATCTGAAGGACCTACACCTTTGAGGTGGTAATAAGTTAGGGAAGAGTTACATAGATTAGGAAAACATTTCCCCAACTTATTTATATAGTTATATGAGCAGAATAGCATGGGCAAGAAGTTCTTTAAAGATAAGGATCAGTCAATGCCTACAAATACTTTTCTGATTAAAAACAAATGCTAATGAACTGATAAAAATTTACCTTATATTTTTAAAACCATTACCAACAAAACAAACCCATGAGGATAAACACACAAACAGAAGGAAAATAATGTTGCTTAAGCTCAGTAAAAACTTTTTTTTTCACGTATATGATAGAATATTCAGTCATACTATTAAGTTAACAAGAATGATATGCCTCCAGTGAGAAAGCAGAGAACGTGTATTGTCTAATTGCTTTTGGTGAGAGGATAATATAGGAAAAAGCAATATACATTAATTGTGTAATTACGGTAGAGTGTCCCCAAAAGTGTTAAAATTATTATATGCATATTTAAAAGTTTATTCTATTTGTTTTAACTTTTTACTATAAAAATAATACATGCTTGTAAAATATTAAAATAGGACAAAAGAGTATTAAGTAAAAAGTAAAGCTGTGCTTCCAATTTTTATTTCCTGAAAAATAGGCCCAACATTAATGGTTTCTTATATGTCCTTCAGACATTAAAACAATGAATATGGAACATTTTTTTTATGGAGATGAAACTATACTATATATACTGTTCTTCCTTTTTTGGGCAATGCTTATTTTTCTAATTAATAAAGGTTTGTTTATCCTCTGGTTGGTTACTAAGGTAGTTTATTGTAGAAATCCTGAAAATTACTAAAAAGCAGGAAAAAGTCATTCATGATTATGTTTTCCAAAGAATGTTAAAATTTCTGTGTGTTTCCATCCAGTAATTATTTTTTATGGATGATTTATTTGTTTTAATGTGCCCTTCATCATGATTCATTTTGAATCTCTAATTATGTGAATTAGCCTTTTGGGAGAGCCTTTTTTTGTTGTTGTTGTTCCCCACAAAGAAGCAAATGTTTATCCCTACAGAGTAACCAAGTACAAAACTGTTTTGTTCAGATGCAGATGTTGTGTAATCTATGGCATTCATTCTTTAACTAATTTACTTCCCCTACATCAGTCTTAGTATAGATATAATTCAAATTCATATTGAAGCAATTTTGTGTGGGGTTTGGGGATTGCTTATGTAGTTGAGATCCTAATATTATATCTTAACTTTTGAGAGTTTATTGAACTCCTTAAACTAATTTTAAAAATTTAAGAATGCTTAGATTTCCTAACTTTATTTTTCTATATATTTTTTGTTTTGGTAGGAATACATTTCTGAAATTATAGTAGAAGCCAGTAGGAGAAGACAATTTAAATAATATATATACAACTACTCAGACTATTAAAGTATGTTATTATATAATGTAACATTTTTACACCTGTTACACTTACATTACATTGTCATGAAAACTCTATGAGTAAGTAGCTGGGCAAGTAAAGAGAAAAAGAAAAATACAATGAGGTGTTAAGTCTCTTGTTCAAGATCATGCATTTACTTAAAGGAATAACTAAAACTATAAGCTAGATTTTTCTGACCCATGAAGCAACACATTTCATTTTACTACAGAGCTTGATGCAATACTGAAAGCTTTTCCTGACACTGAGGGATTCATTCTCTGTACTAGGTTCTAAAATGATAATCTTTATTATTTCCATTTTGGGTGAAACAAAAATGAAGTTTGGCATTCAAGAGGAAAAGTTGTAGTCTTGATTTTGGAATGAACATAGTCAGTGATTTCAGATAAAGAAGTTAAATTTTATCATGTTTTCTGTTTTTACCTTGCTATTATCAAATTAATAGTAACTTCATGTGTGGTGGAATTTAGGTGATAATAAGTTTGTAATCATATTCTTAAATACCATAATATTTAAAGTAAGAATTCCTTGTGTGCTTATACCTTAATTATTTTTATTTTTGACCTTAACATTTTTTTTTAAAGGGTGAAGCCACTTCATTATATCTCTTGGCTGGTTGGGCATGAAGGCAAAGGCAGCATTCTTTCTTACCTTAGAAAAAAGCAAGTATTGGGGCACCTGGGTGGCTCAGTCGTTAAATGTCTGCCTTCAGCTCAGGTCCTGATCCCAGAGTCCTGGGATTGAGCCCTGCATCATCAGGCTCCCTGCTCGGCGGGAAACCTGCTTTTCCCTCTCCTCTCCCTGCTGTGTTCTCTCTCTCTCGCTGTCTCTGTCAAATAAATAAATAAAATCTTTTAAAAAAAGAAAAAAGCAAGTATTTAATAAGTATTTTCAGTGTAGCAGTCTCTGAAAAATAATAGACAATAAGCATTCTATAACCTAGTCTTGTTTTATTTGCCAGAAAGCCTAGAATCAAATCTAATGCTTAATTATAGTCACTTTAATACCTAAATTATTTTAATAGCCCTATTATATTTGTGTATTTCCTTGGAAGCCACCTTTTAGCCCTCATAGGAAGTTAGTTGTACACAAAATTTTAAAAATCATAAATAAATGGATTCCAGAGTTACATAAAAGATTAGCTCTAATCAAGAATTTAGATTTGAGGGGCGCTTGGGTGGCTCAGTCGTTAAGCGTCTGCCTTCGGCTCAGGTCATGGTCCCAAGGTCCTGGGATCAAGCCCCGCATCTGGCTCCCTGCTCCGCAGGAAGCCTGCCCTCTCCCACTCCCCCTGCTTATGTTCCCTCTCTCGCTGTGCCTTTCTGTCAAATAAATAAAATCTTAAAAAAAAAAAAAAAGAATTTAGATTTGAATAGTAAAGAAGTCGGTTTATTTAAATGCTATGGATCTCCAGCCTTTCCCAACCCAGAAGGTGGACTTTAATGAAAACTACACTGGGCAGAGAAATCATAACAAATAGTGGGACTATGAGCATTATTAGCAGCTGTGTTAGCAGAATGTTTCCTAATGCATTTAAGCACTTGGTTAAGTTGCCTAGTCAAATCATAGAAAGATAGCTTTAAATCAGGACCCATAATTAAAATACTTCCTTGTTTGATTTTTCTGTACACTAATTCAAGAATGGAAAGGAAGATGGGAAATTTAAGTACTTTAAGTAAAGCACTGATATGACTAGAACATTCAAAGAAAGCTAAAAGACCAGGGTTATTATGAAAGAATAAACTAACGGTATAAGTTATATATATGTACCTTACACTATAAATGCAATATGCTTTGAGATGTGCACAATCTTTCTACCTTACCAAACTTCATTAGAATTTCACATTCTTCATTCTGGCTTCCTCCCTTGTTTTAAGTTTTCAGGATTATTCTAGTAGGAAAAGATATAGTCTCATTGCTTCTTTCTTAGACAACCTTAGAGGTTAGCTGATAGTCTCAAAGAGCTTATTTGACATCCTAAGTAGGGATATATCTGAAGTATTCTAAGCTTCTTCTGGGAGACAGGTTTAAAAGGGATGAGTAAAATGCCTCCATAATTTTAATATTTTGTGCTGTTCTCTTCAACAGAAATTACTGTGTCTTCATAAAACTATTAATGTTTTACTATGTTGTAATATATATTAATGTTTCCATAAATATACTGTTATTTCCTTCTGGTGATTCTTGCATGCACTGCAGTTGTTTGGGAGGCCTTGTACTTTAAAGATTTATACTTTTACTACACTTGATCTTAGCCAAAAGGCCAAGAAGCGATAAAAGATTTATACTTTTAAATTTACTTTTGGGGCGTCTGGGTGGCTCAGTTGTTAAGTGTCTGCCTTCGGCTCAGGTCATGATCCCAGGGTCCTGGGATAGAGCCCCACATTGGGCTCCCTGCTCAGCAGGAAGCCTGCTTCTCCCTCTCCCACTCCCCCCTGCTTGTGTTCCTGTTCTCGCTATCTCTCCCTCTGTCAAATAAATAAAATCTTAAAAAAAAAATAAACTTACTTTTGGAAAGCATGTTTGCCTCTGAGCTTCCCAAATTTTACATAGAAAGTCTACCTATTTTGTTAATTGGAAGTATTTGTAGACTGTCAATCCCAAGATACTGATTGGATTCATTTTTTCTTAACAATAGGTGCTGGGCTCTTGCACTATTTGGTGGAAATGGTGAGACAGGATTTGAGCAAAATTCTACTTACTCAGTGTTCAGCATTTCCATTACATTAACTGATGAGGGTTATGAGCATTTCTATGAGGTAAATAATTAAAATGGAATTTAAAAAATATAGATATTACTTTATGCAAAAGCATAATCAAATGTTTTGTTTTCAGGTTGCTCATACTGTCTTCCAGTATTTGAAAATGCTGCAGAAGCTAGGCCCAGAAAAAAGGTAATAAGTACATATTAGAATTAGGCTAGGAATCAGTTCTAGTATGTTTTAGCCTTCAGGCTGCCAAATAGACATGCTTTAGTCCTACCATGATGGTTTTTCAGGCATTTCCTGCTTAAGTTCCTTCACTGGCTCCATATCCTGATTCTTCTACATGTGAATACTGCATGGGAAACTTGAAACGTTAAGGGTTTACATTTATGTGGCCAGTCTCTTTCTTCTCTTTTCTTGATGAGGATTCTAATAAGAAATTTAAATATATCTTCTACTTATAATTTTCTTCTTTCACAGAATTTTTGAAGAGATTCAGAAAATTGAGGATAATGAATTTCATTACCAAGAACAGGTACTGGAAGTCAAATTCTTTTTGAATGTTATCTGTGACCAAGTTGAAACTGGTGTGGACATTATTCCTCTTTTTGGAAGTGTCACTGGAGTTTTAATTCTGCCACTCTCTGTCATGTGAGTCCTAAGATGGCCTTGAGGTTATCTGAAAATTAACTCTTGTGTTTTTAAGTATGTATATTGAGTAACAGTGAGAGGATTAGGCAGATAGACACAGATCATGTTGTGTGACAATCATTTATGTATGTACTCATCCATCTGTCTATCCTTTTGATAAACATTCATGGAGAGCTTGCTATGGTACTTGATTATTTTGGGAATTCTAATATTATGAAGACATTCTACAGGATAATTCTGTGGTAATTACCATATGTACTATTAGAAATGGTGTATTTTATGATTTAAGGGCAAGGAGAGCGTTTGCCTTGATCTGAATAGAATCAGGGAAGGCTCCATGGGTGTTGGTAAATTTGAATTGAGTTCAGCATTAAAAAAGAGATAACGTTTGGATACATTATAAGCAATGAGAAGAACACAAGTAAGGAACTCTGGGTTATTGTGAAAAAGTAAATGATCTATGTGTCTTTGAAGGGAAGGTATTATATATAAGGCTGAAAGGTCAGGAGTTTGAAACAGGGTTTCTTTAGAACCCTTTTTGTGTCTTGGATCCCTTTGGAAATCTGTTGAATCCTCAGAATAGTATTTCATCCCTTCAACTTTTTAATCTCTCAGAAAAATTATCACAGTGGTACAGTGACCACCACTTTATCCCTCACCTAGATTCACCAGCTGTTAATAGTTTTCCATATTTTCTGTTCTCTCTCTCTCTCCTTATATATGTATGTGCATGTATGCATCTTTTTCCCAAAACATTTGAGATTTAATTACAGATACCATAATACTTCACCTCTAAATGTTTTTTAGCATGTATCTGCTACACAAATGTATTCTCTTGCATAAACCTCACTAAAATTGTCACACCCAGGAAATTACATTGAAACAATACTGTTAAATATTATACATACCAGGGGTGCCTGGGTGGTTCAGTCAGTTAAGCTTCCGACTCTTGGTCGCAGCTCAGGTCTTGATCTCAGAGTCATGAGTTCAAGCCCTGCGTTAGACTCCACGCTGGGTGTGGCGCCTACTTTAAAAAAAAACTGTGTGTGTGTGTGTGTGTGTGTGTGTGTGTGTGTGTATAAAAAACACAATTCATAAAATAGTGTTTCTAAGTGAATAAAATAAAATAGAGTAGTTTGGATGCCTGGGTGGCTCAGATGGTTAAGCGTCTGCCTTCGGCTCAGGTCATGATCCTGGGGTCCTGGGATCGGTCCTACATCGGGCTCCCTGCTCCTTGGGGAGCCTGCTTCTCCTTCTGCCTCTCTCTCTCTCTCTCTCTCTCTCTCTCTGTCTTTCATGAATAAATAAAAAATCTTTAAAAAATAAAAAAATAAATAAAATACAGTAGTTTTTGAAGGAATATTGAAATAAAGTACTCAAAATCGTAAAAAAAATAGTACTGTATCTCTTTATTAACATTAAATAACAAGGTCTAGCAGTAGTTCTAACAATTATTTCAGTTTTAAGTAGCAGTGAGTGTGAGATATTTGCAACAACTACATTCTGATTCTTTTTTTTTCCTAAGATTTTATTTATTTATTTGAGAGTGCACGTGCAAGGGGTAGGGGGCAGAGGGAGAGGGAGAAGCAGATTCCCTGCTGAGCTCAATGTGGGGCTTGATATGGGGCTCGAACCCAGGACTCTAAGATCATGACCTGAGCTGAAGGCAGATGCTTAATTGACTGAGCCACTGAGGTGCCCCACTATATTGTGATTTTTATTGGTTA
Organism: Zalophus californianus; assembly: GCF_009762305.2. NCBI lineage: Eukaryota > Metazoa > Chordata > Mammalia > Carnivora > Otariidae > Zalophus > Zalophus californianus. Next base: position 41,358,726 of record NC_045598.1, on the reverse strand, counting down.
GTCATAGATGCTGCTAATACAAGTGTGGTTTGTACATATATTCGTAATAGAATAAAAATGCTAATTTAGAGGTTAGTGAAAATAAATATGTAATTTCTTCCCAGCCAATTCATGCACATACACACTCCTGAATTTGTCCATTGATATATCTTGTGGGATATATCAATGGACAATTGATATATTTTTTATGCTCTATGAAGCAGTTCTAAATCAGGGGTTAAAAACCCCTGATTTAGAACTGCTTCATAGAGCATCTTGAAGCTGCCTTTTTGGATCATCACCAGAGATGATTTCCTGAATATCTACTATAAGTAGAGAAGATTTAGGTACATGAGGACAAGGTCACAAAAACTGTAAGCTTCCAGTTGCTGTTGATTCTTATGTAATCTGCTCTGTATTCTTGAATCATTGAAATAGAACTAAAAATCTTATTCTATGAAAACAGGCTGCTTTGACACACCTATTGGCCATCACAGGGCCCTATAGACACTCCTCCCTATAAGTGGATTGATAAGCATAGAACTCCACAAGTGCTGCCACCTACCTTGCCAGGAGTAATTTTGTTCAGTGTCCTTATCAGCTGTGATGGCACCATGTAGGTCAGAACTATGGCAGGGAAGGAGTGGGATCGAGAATTGTGGATTACGCCTGTAAGTGATACCCAGATTCCTTTTTTGGGGATCAGCTTTTTAGCATTGGTTGAGTGATATTTTTGTTCTGTCCCTCCAGTTTCTTCCTAGCAAATCATTTCAAGATGTCTTTTTACTGACATCTTCCATTTTTGTAGCTCCTCATTTTTTTTACCGTTAGCAATATTCATGAATACTTGTCTGGATTTTAAAACATGAGCCCAAGACATCTTAGATTAAAACCTAATCAGTGCAAAGTGAGAACAAATCAGAAAGGTCTATATCTCTGTGAGAACTGCTAAATTAACTCAAGTAGCTCAGCTTATTTTGGCTTTTATTTTTTTATTTATTTATTTTTAAAGATTTTATTTATTTATTTGACAGAGAGACACAGCAAGAGAGGGAACACAAGCAGGAGGAGTGGGAGAGGGAGAAGCAGGCTTCCCACGGAGCAGGGAGCCTGATGCGGGGCTTGATCCCAGGACCCCGGGATCATGACCTGAGCCGAAGGCAGATGCTTAATGACTGAGCCAACCAGGCGCTCCATTATTTTGGCTTTTATAAATTTCTGTTTTTTTTTTAGCAAAGTTGGAATGTCTCCTCTTTAGATTTTTTCTGGTCTTCATCAATAAAGGCAAATAGGAATACCCTTTTCAAACTATTCAAACCGGTCTTATTTAAGTAAGATATTTATTTATTTATTTAAGATTTTTTATTTAATAGAGCACAAGCCAGAGGTGAGGGGCAGAGGGAGAGGGAGAAGCAGACTCTCTACTGAGCAGGGATGTGGGACTCGTGACCTGAGCCAAAGGCAGCTGCTCAACTGACTGAGCCACCCAGGTGCCCTTAAGTAAGAAATTAAAAAAAATTATTTCCCATAGGAACTTGGACTCAATATGTCTTAAAAATCAGCGGTATGAACTGGGTGTTTAAGTGCTTTTCTATAGGCAGAAAAACAGAAATAATGTAATAATAAGGCAGGAAGAGTTTTGTAGGAGATAAGAAAATATTAGAGGACAGACAGTAACAAGTGTTGGAGAAGAAAGACATAGAGCCTCGTGCACAGCTGGTGGGGTCATAAGGTGGGGTAGCTGCTTTGGAAAACAGTTTGGCAGTTCCTCAAAAAGCTAAACAATTACCATATGAGCTCTACTGTTCAGTTCTCCTAGGTATACACCCAAGAGAATTGAAAACATCCACAAACATACTTGTACACAAGTATTTCTAGTTGCAGTATTCAGTATAGCCCCAAAGTGGAAAGGCCCAAATGTCAGCGAATGCATGGCTAAACAAAATATAGAATATGCACACTATGGAATATTATTCAGCCACAAAAAGGAATGAAGTACTGATTCATGCTGCAACTTGGATGAACCTTGGAAACATGCTAAGTGAAAGAAGCTAGTCACCACAGGTCACATGTTATATGATTCCATTTATATGAAATTTCCAGAGTAGGTAAATCCATAGAGATACAGCACAGACTGATGGTTGCCAGTGGCTAGGGGGAGTGGGTAGTAGGGAGTGAATGCTTAATGGATATGGGAGTTTCCTTCTGGAGCAATGAAAATATTCTCCAACTAGGTAGTGGTGGTGATTGTACAACTTTGTGAATATCCTAACCACTAAATTGTGCACTTTATTTTAAATTTTATTTCATTTTTAATTGTGTACTTTAAAAGTGTGAATTTTATGATATGTGAATTACATCTTTAAAAAAAATGAAAAAATAGCATTTAAGTGTTTTTCTTAGTACCTGCACCATTGCCTTGGCTCTGGAGATATGCTTTTAGCCAGGGTCCTTAGTGTTTTCTCATAGGAAATATTTTGAATCATTCAATTTTGTTGCATACTGACCAGAGCAGTTAATTTATAAGTAAGTGGCTGGTGAGAACAACTTACTTAAAAAAAGAATGAGAACAGGATAGGAAGAATAATTTTAAATAATAATAGCACCTAGGTGACTGGTCAACTTGATGATTCAGGAATGTTTCCTGAATTGGGAAGTGGGACAAAAAAAAGCTAACAATCTTTCCTTATTTTTTCTTATTCTATTTTTATACGATAATATAGTAGATAACATATACCCATGGTCTCTAGTTTGATGTATGCATGTCTCATTTCTTCTCCGTGAATGCAGTAACCTTCACTTCTCTTCTGTCTACCATTAGATGAGAGAACAACCCATACTGTCTGGTAAAGGACTGGATAGTGTAGTATTTTGGAAGGAGTGTTTGCTGCTACGTTAGGAGTCCTGAGTTCTGGTGTCTGCTCTGCCTGTTATTTACTATGTGACTTTGGGCAAGTTTCCTGATCAATCTGAGTGTATTTCCTCATAAAATGTGGGAATAGAACTGCTTGGTATCTGAAGGACTTGTCAGTTTTAAGATTCTGAACATCTGGGTGCTCAATTAGTACTTAAATTGATTGCTTTCCTCTGAAAAAGAATTTTCATTTCATAGGTTATAGAACTTGTGGTTACTCTTTCAGTTTTAAATTGAGGAAATATAGTGATTAATATAATTTCTTATATCAAGACTTTAATAACACATTTTGATTTCTACATTGAGTTGATTCATGTTTACAGATAGTTCTGGTTGATAGAGCTATAGTGATAAAATGATGAAGACCCTGTCTTTAAGGACATCAGTTATATGGGGCACTTAACAAACAAGCATTTTATAGTTCAGTGTTGTAATGCTCTCATGATGAAGCTGTAACATGATTAGAGTGTTGTAGGGCTCAGGATGGGGATTGGAGGGGTGTCAGGTTGAATTCCTTAAGGTGGTAAGTTTTCTCTGGCTAAATTTTCTCAGAATTCTGAGCATCAAATTCGCCCCCCCCCCTTTTTTTTTCTTTTTTTAAAGTAATCGCTATGCCCAGCATAGGGCTTGAGTGAGCATCGAATTCTTAAACTAAAATTATATCTGCTCAGTATATTTTTGTTCAGAAGCTTTTGGTTTCATTGTTAAAAAAAGGAGAAAAAATATTTCTATTTTGTGGTAAATTAAGAATAATGGAAGTTTCTGGTGTGAAATAATCCTCTCTTTACAGACGGATCCAGTTGAGTATGTGGAAAATATGTGTGAAAACATGCAGCTGTACCCACTACAGGACTTTCTCACTGGAGATCAGCTTCTTTTTGAATACAAGCCAGAAGTAAGGAGGTTTCATTTCTAAGAGTTACTTTTACACAAAGAGGAGGGGGAGAAAGTGCAGAGATATACTTAAGAACTGTGGGAATGTAGAAAACTTGGTTAAATTTGTCAAATTTTTTGTTAACTGGAAGAAATATCAGTAGTTTTGTGCGTAATTTTTCATGATTGTTGTATATGATCATGTTTTAAATAGGAGAAAATCAAGTCCTTTTGTTAGGTATTATTATTGTCACTTTTTTTCAAGTGTTATAACATCTACTAAAAAAGTGATTCCTAAGAATTATGTGCTTTAGTTGCTAGGCTTACTTAGAGAATTGTTTTGCTTACATTTTAGTTCAGTTAGAGACTCTGGGCAATTACATTTTAACCCTTTTGGAAATGTTTATGAGAAATGTAAGATTCCCTGAATTTGAAACATGTGACTTATAGACCACATTACATACAAATAAATACTTGGTCGGGTTTTTCCTTCCTTCTTCTTTGGATGTAAGTCATTTTGCTCCATATGAGTTCTCATGGCAGTTCTCAGTTGGTTGATTTTGCCCCCAGGGGATATTTGTCAATGTCTGGAGACATTTCAGTTGTCATAACTGGAGGATGCTCTTGGCAGATCATCTAGTGGGTGAGAAGCCAGAAGTGGCAGCTAAACATCCTACAGTCTAAAAGACAGTACCCTACAATAAAGTATTATTTGGCCCAAGATGTTAATAATGCTGAGGTGGAGAAACCTTGATATAAAAGGGTATTCCAAAATTTTAAAGACAGGTAAAGGAGGAAGCAATAATCATGCATTCTTGTTATCTCCTAGGAAGATTGGGCGCAGGGGTCCAAGTATTTTATTCTGAACCGCCATTTGTTGTTTTTTCTCAAAGAAATGGTGTTCAGTTAGTAGTTATGGTTCCAAACCTTACCCACAAAATCTGTTTACTCCTCTCATAGTGAAGAATTATTAAAGGGGGCCTTGCGATGGGATCATTTTATTGATTCTTGGGGATGAGGTAGTATAAGGATACTCTTTGGAATCATGTACAAACTTGTTTAGAACTCCATGTTTGCTATTTCTAGCTGTGTTATTCTGTGCATATTATGTAATCTTTACCCCAAGCAAATTACTTAACTTTTAACAGGAGCCTGAGTATTATTTTTTATAAAATGGGTATACCTTAGAGTTGTTTTAGGATTAAATGAAATAATGTATGTTAAACACTACCGGGCACATAGAAAAACTTAGTAAATGAGAGCTATTTTTACTGCTAGTACTATTATTATGTAGGATTTGAGATGAACACAGTTTATAGCATTATCAAGAAACATTTGAAACAACTAATAGACTAATGAAGTCTTATAAATTAGGGTGTTCATGACTATAGATAAAGAGTTTCATGAGCATCAAGATGCTAGGATCTTGGGGATGCCTAACATAATATGGCTTTGCCTTTTTAACAGAGATGTATTAGGTTAAAGTTGTTACTGTGTGTGTCTCCTCCCACCCCCACCCCCCCCGCCCCCAATTAGGTCATTGCTGAAGCCCTTAATCAGCTAGTTCCGCAAAAAGCAAATCTTGTTCTACTGTCCGGTGCTAATGAGGGAAAATGTGACCTCAAGGAGAAATGGTTTGGGACTCAGTATAGTATGGAAGGTAAAATATTTTAATAATTGTCCTACAAGTTTAGATTTATTGACTCACCTGAGAATTTTTATTCCTTAATAATTTGTCTCATGGTTCCTATGGGAAAAGAGTATAAACTTTTTTAGAAGTTTACTTTGAAATGAACATTATTTATACTGCTTTGCAGAAAATTACTTTCTGCTATGTTTATATTATAGCTAGTGAAAAAAATCCTGTTTTCTGGGTAGTTTTGGGAAGAATTTTGACCATGTTTTAGAAGAGTACTTTTCAAACTTCAGTGTACGTATATATCACCTAGAGATCTTATTAAAATACAAATTCTTATTCACTAGCTCTGGGGTAGGGCCTGAAATTCTGCATTTCTAATAAGCTCCCAGGTGATACCAGTGCTGCTAACCACATTTTGAGTAGTAAATGGTTAGCAATTACAGTTTTCCTGAGAAAGAAGAATTGATTTGTGAAGGCTAGTTGTTAATTGGTTTGTTATTCTCAACATTGCATTGTTTGTTGGATCAGTTTGTTTTCCATTTCTACAGATGTTGAAAACTCTTGGGCTGAACTATGGAAGACTAATTTCGAATTAAATCCAGATCTTCACCTTCCAGCTGAAAATAAGTACATAGGTCAGTGAAATAGCAGACATTATACATAATCCGTTTATGTATCAATAAAACAAATAGCACCTGTATAGTACATTTACAAAGTATCATTTGAATTCCTATTTGAGCTTCCCAGTAACACTCTGGAGTAGGCATTACTGTTTTCTTACTTTTTTGAATGAGAAAAACTGAGGCTTAAAAAGGCAAAGTGACTTTTCCTAGACTAGTCAGTTGGTAAATGGAGAAAACAGGACTTAAATGTAGATCTTGGGACTCTCTGAAACTTTCGCTTTTTATTATGTAAAACAATTTATGTTTTCATTAACTTAGAAGACAAGTTTGACTTTTTTTGTTTGTTCTTTTTTTAGATTTTTTTATTTGTCAGAGAGATAGAGAGCACAAGCAGGGGGAGCAGCAGAGGGAGAGGGAGAAGCAGGTTTCCCGCTGAGCAAGGAGCCAGATGCGGGGCTTGATCCCAGGACCCTGGGATCATGACCTGAGCTGAAGGCAGATGCCTAACTGACTGAGCCATCCAGACCACCCCAAGTTTGACTTTGTTAGAACTTTTTTGTTACCTTTCAAATGTCAAAAAGGTTGATAAAAGACATTCTCATTCAAGAATGGATTTGTTTATAGATTGGTTTATACAACTATCCTGACTAAAGCTCCCTCTTACAGTTAAGACTGTCTTTGAGAAAGACAAAGAAGCAGAATGTAGAGAGATCAGAATAATCTTTAGGAAATTACAGATCTTCAGAGTTCATTTAGTTTAAGGCCAAGAGAATTTTCTGTGTTCTACTAATTTATTATATTCTAGCATTTGAATTTGGCTTATTTTTGCCACAAAGAAAAGTTATCTAGACTTCTAAAACCAAGAACAGATTGTTGGGAATCATGTTGAATTACTTGAATGAATTATTACTCCTTTCTCTTGTTAGCCACGGACTTCATGTTGAAGGCGTTTGATTGCCCTGAGACAGAATACCCTGTTAAAATTGTGAATACTCCACAAGGCTGCCTGTGGTATAAAAAAGACAACAAATTCAAAATTCCCAAAGGTAAAATGTTTCCCTCTCTAAAAGGAGTGAAATAAGTATAACAACTCTTTCTTCACTTGGTAGCAACCTATTTCCGTGTGTCTGTCACCTGTCTTCCTTTCTCCTTCCTCTTCCAGTTGAAGCTCTTTTCTAGGCTTATCTGTCAGATCCATACTGTGCTCTTGTGTGGTCACAGAAATTTTTGTATACATTATTGATTCTAGGAAATAAATAAGGATGCAAGGCTAAAATGAAATTGTTTTAAAATATTTTTCTTGCAGTTAAATTAAAGCAGAGCCAGGTGTTTGACCATCTTAGGGAAATGGGTGGTGTGTTTTAAACATTTTTAAAAATGAAAGTATGCTGAAGGAGATTATTTTTAGACACAATAGCTAGCCTATTCCAGCATTACAAATGTGAAATATCCTCCATCACTCTCCCTCTACCATTTTGCTTTTATTGTAAAAGAATCACAGTATACAGTTGAATAGACTCCAGAGTTCTTGTCTTTAATGTGTTAGCCCAAACTGTGTTGCTTTTTTATTTTCTGTTCTTGTGCATAGCATAGGAACTTACTGAAGCAGCTTGGGATCAAAAAATAAATAAATAAAAATTCCCGTCGTTGCCATTTAACCCAGATGCCTAACCTCAACACAGTTGTTCCGTGGCTCTCAGGAATTCTTGAGTTTATTGGGAAGGTGTTTCTTGAATTACTTATCAGTGTTTCTAAAAATGTTCTTAACATTTATTCAGCTTCCTTGGAAAGTCTCTGCTATAAAAGTTTCTGTGAGCGTTGGGATTGTTCTTTAATGTTTTTGACATGTATACCTCTGTAAACATTTTCTCTGACCAAAGCTCTTAATAAATATAGTATTCCTAGGCTCCTTTGTGTATCTATTTATCTGGCCTTCCCACAGACTAAAGTGTGCCTTCTGGGTACTACTTAGAATGGTAAATATTACCTTTTTAAAGATAACTTCAGGATAAAGATATAACAAGGATTTAAGGGCTAGTAGTTTATTTCAGAAGTTTTAGAAAACATGATGTTAGGGGCATATAGCGGATGTATAAAATATTTGAGGTCTCTGGCCTATATTTTCTTATCTTTTTTTTTCTTTTAGCCTATATACGTTTCCATCTGATTTCACCTTTGATACAGAAGTCTGCAGCAAAGTAAGCAATTGTCCTCTTTACTGGAAAATATGTTTGTTATTGAAAAACTATTTTGTTTGTTTCATTCTGAATCATGCTATCATTTTCTCTATCCGTACTGAGCTGTGCTGCTGATTTGTGTATTTTTCTCTGTGCCCCAAACAAATTATTTGTATTGATATTAAACATTAAAATGGAATTGTGGCTGCTCCATTTCCAGCACCCAGAGTAGTCATAGTATTGCTGGATTGAGAAAGTTCTTTAGAAATGAGTTTGGATTAGCTTCCAGTCTGTAATGAGAACAACTGCATCTGTTGATCCTATATTTAGAAACTGGCAAGGAATCTGATTATACTTTGTAACAAATAACTCCTTATTTATATAGATAACTGCACTGTGGGAGGTCAGAGCCTAAAATATGCCTGAATCATAGGAGGTGCTCAAGAAATGTTAGCGTACTTCTTCCTTTCCTTTGCCGCTTAAACTGTGGAATCTCACCTTAGAATGACAGGCAGCACTAGTATTTATTAATATCACTTGAAAAAATATATCAACCGCCTCCCTTATCTCAGATTTTTGTCAGTCAGAAAACCTGGGCTGCAGGGATGGCTAGAGCCTTTGGGCCAGTTGCTTTTTATGCGTTTTACACTTACCCCATTTTTCAGTATAAGCATTCACATTTTACATGTATGCATAACATGACAAAGATTGGGAAGCACTGCTGAAGGTAGGTGTTCTGTAACGTGCCTACAAAACTTGAGTGGTGGGTAAGCTGTATTTACCTTTGAACTACATTCTGGAGTAGTGTAATCGTTGTCTTTCTAAAAGTGAAATTTCCTACTCCAAAGCACATTTGTTCATGTTTATTTCTTGCCAATTAATAGTGCTGTTTGCATTTTATATTCTCAGTGTGGTCCTCTTTGATATCTTTGTCAATATCCTTACCCATAACCTTGCGGAGCCAGCTTATGAAGCAGATGTGGCCCAGCTAGAGTATAAGTTGGTAGCTGGAGAACATGGTTTAATTATTCGAGTGAAAGGATTCAACCACAAACTACCTGTAAGTACAAGTGTTCTGTTTTGCTCATAGAGAGCTTTAAATTTTATGTTTGTTGCCCCTAAAGCACCAAGTATAGAGGCTTACGCATGGGTTGCTATACATAGAAAGAAATGTTTATTAACATGGGTTACCATGTTTTCTTGGCCGGTGACAGCTATTGTGACTTGGGCCACACATAAGAGCAACATAGTCACTAATTACTAGCAATGCCTGCAATATAGCCTCAGTTTCTCTGCAGCCAACACTGGATAGGACAGCTTGATAGGAAGTTGTCATTACTTCCAAAATTAATATATAAATGTAATGTCCTCCCAGTTAAAGTCACATTTAGGGGCAGTGGAGATGCTGAATAAAATATTAAGTTTATTTGGAAGAAGAAAATGTTTAAGAATACCCATGAAAATTAAAAAAAAAAAAAAAAGGAATCATTGCTCCACATTTCACAGTTATTGAGGATTTTAGCTCCTGAAGATCCTTTGAGTCACCAGTATTCCTACAAATACCTATTCCCAAGCTAGGCCCCTGGTAGAAACCAATGGGAAGCATTCCCTCCTATCCCTGCCCCCAAAATAGTGGATTTCATGCTTCTCTACTTAAAGTAGCTTTAAGCTTCTCACTTAAAGCTTCTCTACTTCTTTCTTTTCTTTTTAGCTACTATTTCAGCTCATTATTGACTACTTAGCGGAGTTCAGTTCCACACCAGCTGTCTTCACAATGATAACTGAGCAGTTGAAGAAGACCTACTTTAACATCCTTATCAAGCCTGAAACTCTGGCCAAGTGGGTATACATAGGATCAGCTTGTATTTTGAAGGCCTGAAAGTATTTGCCTTTGTAGGGGTTAGGTGTGGGGAATGAGACTGTAGTTTCAGTGCTATTTTTCAAACAAATTAGAATTGGCTGTGGTTTAGGAGACTATCCATTGGGTTATAGGATTTCTAAACCCAGCTTAAGTAGCTGTCTGAGTAGGACTAAAATAAGCCTACTTACTATACTTAATTAGAGACTAAAAGTAAACAAGGATGTTTTTTTCCAAAGTTTGTAAGTAAATAACAGTTAAAGAAGTGCTGGCTTTGTTATAGCTCAAAATTGCTTTACTGCTGATTTTAGTATATTGGGTGTTGTGATGAGGTAGTTGAGTCAAATTGCTTAACCTTTCACTTATCTGGCAACTGCAACTATCCAGAATTCAGCCAAGTTTCCAGAGGAGAGCAAAAAGGCTTCTGACAGTCTGTATAATAATGCTTAAACCCTCTGCTCATAACCCCTTGAGCTTTTCATTAGAGCGTGTTCTTTTGTCCAGGGCTAATGGTAGCCTAGATGTACCTCTGTGTGAATCAGAAAAGGTACCCCTTTTGGGTGCCCTCTTTCAGCAGGTAGAGCCTTTGTGGGAGGGGAAAAAAAAGTTCCCTTTGAGCAGACACAGCCCTTTGTGCATATGGCTTGCAAGCCCCTGCTTGACCTCCTTGCTGGACATCTAGAAATGGTAAACAGCACAATCTTATATGGAGGCCCTACTTTTGACACGGTTATTTATTTATTTGTTTATTTCATGGCCAGTTCTTTATTTTAACTTTTTTTAATTTAAATTCAATTAATTAACATATAATGTATTACTGGTTTCAGAGGTACAGGTCTGTGATTCGTCAGTCTTACATAACACCCAGTGCTCATTACATCACATGCCCTTCTTAATGTCCATCATTCAGTTACCCCATCCCTCCACTCCCCCTTTTGACACAGTTACAAGGAGCCCACAAATGAACAAAATTCAAAAGCAGGGCAGTTGGCAGTAAGAGTCAGACCTGTAATCACTGATAATCTGGTCACAAAAAGTTATAAAAACTAATAAGCAAATATAAGTTGGAAAGGAGAGTTGTCTGGAACTATCAATCAATATGATGAAAAATAGCCCTGTGTATCCAGTAACTCCTGAATACTACTTAATTAAAATGTGGTAGACTAATACACCTATTGAAGATTTGTTATTTGCTAGATACAAAACGTTTATATTTATATATTTATTTAATTCTTTCCAAAACCCTATAATGGTAGCCATTACTATTTCCCTTGTTTTACAAATGAGGAAATTGAGTCACAGATGTTAAGTAACTTGCCAAATTCAAATAGTTTAGTGTGAGGAGGGAGGGGAAGTGGGGGTTGGCGAGGAGTGGCGGGGGAATGAGGAATAGGGGTTAGTCTGATTCTGGCCTAGAGCCACTATGTACACTATGTTGTCACTGCAATAATAGATTCCCATAATGCTGGCCTCTAGTAATTAATAAAATGTTAACGAGATTTCAAATAAAAATAGTAATAATTCTAAATTGGTGTGTGACTTATCTGGCAACTAATATGAAACATTTTATTTTGCAATTGAGACAGATAAGTGAGTTGTACCAGTGAGCAAATCTATGTATAATTTTGTATATGTAATTTTAAATGCTTTTTGGTGATTATGACATTGTTTCTCCCATCTTAAGTTATGATAGAAATTATGTCTCTTTAGAAACACATCATCCATAGAAACTTAACCGAACCTTTTTTTACCTTAAGATTCATTTCAAAATGATGAAACTGTTTTTTTTTCTGCCCTCTGAATAGAGATGTGCGGCTTTTAATCCTGGAATATGCCCGTTGGTCTATGATTGACAAGTACCGGGCTTTGATGGATGGCCTTTCCCTTGAGTCTCTGCTGAGCTTTGTCAAGGAGTTCAAATCCCAGCTCTTTGTTGAAGGCCTGGTACAAGGAAATGTCACAAGCACAGTGAGTGTGAGGTGCTCTGTTACTCTTGGCTAGGTCTGAATGCTGTTTTGGGCTCTGGAATTGCATTAGTTCTCCAAAAAGGGAGGCTCTGTAGTTTTGACGTATCACGACCATTCTGATGCTGGGCAAGACTTTCTTAATGAGAAGACTGCTGATAATGGCCAGGGCTTTGGGTGAAATGGATTTGGTAAATATACGGTATTGGTTATTTGTTGAAGACTGTGTGTGGAAACAACAGTTTAGAGATTAAAGTGGGAGCTTTGGGGTGTGGTGAAGGATGTACACACACACACACACACACACACACACACTTTGGCAGAACTTGTATATCAAGGTTGTGTGTCAAGTTAGGGAGCTTGGGCTTTATCCTGTAGTAAATGGAAAATCCATGAAACATCTAAAAAGGGATTTGTTGTTAAGATGCAGGGACCAGTTATGAGGCTTTTATAAGAGTTGACACGACTCCAGAGTATATAAAGTATCCAGAGTAGTCAAAGTCATAGAACAGAAAGTGGAATCGTGGTTACCAAGGGTTGGGAAGATGGAAAAAAGGGGGAGTTTTATGGGTATAGAGTTTGTTTTGTAAGGTGAGGAAATTCTGGAGTTCCGTTTTACAACATTGTAAATATACTTAACACTACAGAACTGTACACTTAAAAATGGTTAAGTTACTGAACTTTGTTATGTGCTTTTACCACACACACACATGTTGAAGCAAAAAATGATGAAGCTGAGGTTAGGCAAAGTAAATGAAAGAGAAATAGTGAGGTAGAGAATGGCCAAAACTCAGTGACTAATTGGATGTGGGGGTGTTAGAGGAGGGAGGGGTTTAAAATGTTGCCTGGATTTCTTGCTTGAACCAGTGGGTTGGTGGAGGAGTAGGAAAAATAGGTTTGGGGGATATGAGGAGTTTGTTCTGATATATACTGAGTGGGATAGGTCTGTGGATCTTTAAGGCCTTTTCCAGCTAAGAATGCTTGTTTGGGACTCTCCCTAAATTACTTGGCTGTTGACCATCTTCCTTCCTTCATGGCTTCCCAGTTTCTCAGGACTGGCCCTTTGATGGAATATATACCGGCCATTCTTGAGACTGGCTGTTCTCTCCTCTCCACTTCCTCGCTGTCTTTATTCCCCAACCCCCAAACCAGCCTTAGTTTCTTTCCTCCCCACAGAAAGAAGTTTAAAAGCTTCAACCCACATAGGAGCAGGATAGCTGCCTGCTTTTCTGAGCACAGTGGGAGTTACCGGACAGGGGTCCTTTTGGTCCAGAGGACTTAGTACCGTGAATTGCTCCAGGTAGAAACCACTGTAAGAGATGAGCGGACCCCTGCTTTTATCCCCTATTTTATAGGTAAGAAAACAGCAGTCTTGAGAGGGGAGAGGATGCATTCACTGAGTGTTAAGTGTTGTTCTAGTGCTCTCTCTATGCCCCGTTCTATATTTATAGACCGAGGTTTTGAAAACACAGTCACAAGTGTCATAGAGGACACAGCCTAGTGGGCTGAGCCGAACAGTTAAGTTTGAGTGTGTCACACGTACAGGTGAACAGAATGCCAATGGGAGAACAGAGAAGCTGTTGAGAGCCCCTTAATTTTCAACAGTCATAATCAATGTCATTGACAGACTGTATCTGCTTTCTTCATGCTATCCAGGGCTTCTTAAAGAATTAGAATATTGGTATTAGTTGGTTCTGGATGAAATTAATGTCAAGAGAGCCTGCTATAGTTATTTTTTTCTCTTTTGCCTCCTAGGAATCAATGGATTTCCTGAAATATGTTGTTGAGTGAGTATTGGTTTGAGTTTTTTCTGTAGGAGTTGTATATTCCTACCAGCAGGAGGGCCTTGAGCCACACACAGCTCAGTTATTACTAAATCCACAATGGATGATGCTCCTTGTGGTAGGGTTTTTTGAGGCTGGTCATATAAACAAAGTAATTCAGAAGGGACTGTGGATGGCCTGACCTCCTCTTCACAGTAGTTTGTGGGTGGGGGCAAGAGGATAAAGGCACTGCTCAGTGACCCATACTCATTCTTTTGTAGCAAGCTGAACTTCAGGCCTCTGGACCAGGAGATGCCTGTGCAGTTCCAGGTGGTAGAGCTGCCTAGTGGCCACCATCTGTGCAAAGTGAGAGCTCTGAACAAGGGTGATGCCAACTCTGAAGTCACTGTGTACTACCAGGTCAGTTTACAGCCCCTTTACACACAGCCATCCTCATGGCTAAGTACCTTTAGGGCACTAAAACCTGGTGGAAGGTCCAAAGTACCTGCGAGTAGTGACCCTATGACTTTCAAGGCCCTTTTGCAGTTGCCTTTGTAGTTTTTATCCTTAGGGTCATTTGTCCTCGTGAAGCAATTGCATTTAAAAATTGCTCATGTTAGGGGCACCTGGGTGGCTCAGTCGTTTAGGCATCTGCCTTTGGCTCGGGTCATGGTACCAGGGTCCTGGGATCGAGCCCCGCATCGGGCTCCCTGCTCCGCGGGAAGCCTGCTTCTCCCTCTCCCACTCTCCCCTGCTTGTGTTCCCTCTCTTGCTGTGTCTCTCTCTGTCAAATAAATAAATAAATAATCTTAAAAAAATAAAAAATTGCTCCGGTTAGTGAAATGGGTCCTTTTTCAATCATAGGGCTTCATTGAATCATTCAACTACTAGTCCAGAGGGACAGAGACTGAAGAGTGGTTGGAAGTTCCTACGTGTTCCCCTGACAAAACCCCAAGTAGCAGGAGGACATTTGTTAAAAAGACAGTTTTGAAAAAGAGACAAAAGTAAACATAGCCAAGCAGTCAATATTTAGCAAACAGAATGACTACCAGAATCATAATTAAAAGTTTCAAAGCATCTGAGATAAAGGATTTATCACCTCTGTTTTGATGGTGAATCTGAGGTCCAGAGTCCCTTACTTGCCTGAGGTCATACTAATTGGGGCTTGAATCTATTCTGTGTCCTCAGATCCTGTGTTCTTTGCACACCATTCTAGAAAGATGGGGTGGGGCTTAAAATAAGGAAGAGCTTTGCAACAATCTCTCTTGGCCCATAGCTTGTGGTTAGTCCCATCTACTTCTAGGACAATGGGGACCTGTGCCTGTCTAGACTGACCTCAGACTTCCTAAACTCTGGGGCTCCTATAATGAGGTGCTGCTATGGTTCCTGGGTATCCTGCATGAGGAAGTCACTTCTCTGTCAGGCCCTGTGAAGATCCTCCTGTTCTGGGCTTTGGGCAGGCCTTACTGTCTCTTACCTTTTATTGTCCTTTTATTGTTTCTGGCCTTGGACCTAAGTCTTTCATAGGAGAGACCTAGCTTGTCTGTGGAGCCTCTCTCCCTCTGGCTATAGTTACCTAGTTTGTTGGCTTTCATCCAGGTTCTCAGCTTATTTTTTTTAAGATTTTTTTTTTATATTTATTTAAGAGAGAAAGAGTGCACGAGCAGGGGGGTGGGGCAGAGGGAGAGGGAGAAGCAGACTCCCTGCTGAGCAGGGAGCACGATATTAGGACTCGATCCCAGGACTCTGGGATCGCGACCTGAGCCAAAGGCAGATGCTTAACCAACTTGAACCACCTAGGCGCCCTGTTCTCAGCTTATTTGAAGCTGAAATGACTACTAGGCCCCAAAGTTCATAAATGATACGGCCTGGCCTGCTTAGCCCTGTCCACATTTCCAGTGTTTCTGCTACTCAAAATCTGTAGTACTTTTCCTGTTGTAGGTGAGATTTCATGCTGTAAGACCTTGTCTGTTGAGGTGCTTCCTATCCATTACCTCTTAGCACTAGCTTCTAAAACAAGTTTTCTTAAGGGAACCACTTCCTTCCTCCCAGAGAGCATTTTGAACAGGATATTTCCTTGTCTGACTTTAGTGCCCCTCAGGGGGGCACACAGGCTTTTAGCCTCCTCCTCTAGTGAAGTAGGAAGGAACAGAAATGAGTCTGTTAGAGGAGCCTGTAAGAGCCTGACTGTGGGATGTACTAGCAGCATCCTTGCTTGTTGGCCTCCTGCTCTTTCATTCTAACTGCATTATTTTGCTACTCTCCAGGAGAGCCAAGATGTGGTCTCCCAAGTGTGGTATCTGCCTCTTAGGTATTTCTCTTGTTGACTGGTTTGGGTCCGTGTGTGTGGCCTTAGAAGCTTCTATTCATACCCTTTCTGTCTGAGGAATCAGTCCAGATACCCTTCATTGATCCCAAATATTTCCTGCTCTTCTCCTTAGGACCTTGAACTGCAAATACTTGACTTTAGGTTTTGTTCTTTGGGTCCTTTGGGCAGGAGCTGACAGGTTGGGTATTATTAGACTCACCTCCATGTTGGCCTGCAGTCCTGTGCAAGGGCCAGGAATACAAATGATCAAGTGTGATTTCTGTCCTCACAGGCAGTCTAAGTGGGAAGGCAGATGCATCAACAAAATTGTTCAAAGTATGGCAATAGAGGGTGTGATCAGCTCTCTTGGGGGAAGAGAAGAATGGGATGGATACCTGAATAAATGGTTGCCAAGAATCCTTAAAAAGTCCCATAAGCCATTGGATTTTCAGTTGGTCTGACCAACCTCTCCTTTCAGTCAGGTGCCAGGAGTCTGAAAGAATACACTCTTATGGAGCTGCTTGTGGTAAGTTGTAATAAAGGAGAGTTGATGTGTTCAGGAGCCCTTGACCCACTATGAGGACTGGCCTTTCTGCCTGGGAGCTAGGGACTTGGGAGGGGTCAGAGGCCTGTTGGGTAGGTGAGATGGTTTTTAGTATTCTCACCCGGTGTGAACATGGACAGGGCACCTGGGCAATTTAGGAAGAAGGCAGTAAGGGAGGCTGGACTTTGGGGTTATGTGGAACACTTGGGGGTTAGAAATGGAGGTTTCTCTGCTGGGAGGAGTTGGGCTGATGGGTAGTATGTTGAATTACAGATGCACATGGAAGAGCCTTGTTTTGACTTCCTTCGAACCAAGCAGACCCTTGGGTAAGTCTGCTGGCAAAGAGCACTGAGCTCAAATAAAGGTCTGGGGCTTACTTTGCAGGCTGAGTTTTATCAGATATCCTGACTGAGCAGCCTCTCAGAGCTCGCTGGTCCTTCCATGCTTTAGAGTCATACTGACCGGTCAAAATTTCTAGAATCTGCATCTTGGACTATGATCAGGTTTTTAGTTCGGTCAAGTTCCAAAGATAAGCAAGGAAAAAAGCTAGTGTGTAGTCCTCAGTTCAGGAGAGGGGCGGAAACCCTAACCTGAGAATGAAGTAGATGCATACACATTTGTGGATTTTCTTTCAGGACCTCCAGGTCCAATCAGGATGTGCTGAAACCCTTCCCACTCACCTGTAGTTTCTGAGGGCAGGGCCCTGGGGACTACCTGAGTTCACAGAACTTTTCATTCTGGCTGTAGGTACCATGTTTACCCTACCTGTAGGAACACATCTGGGATTCTAGGATTCTCTGTCACCGTGGGGACTCAGGCAACTAAATACAAGTGAGTAGATGGGCCCAACTATTTACTATTCTTGGCCTGGAGAGTGGGGGTTGTAGGTGCTTCCTTAAACGTCAGGCAACTCTGACCCAATAGGGTTTGCTTCCCTTAGTCACACAGCTTGGGGGGGCGTGTGTGTGTGTGTGTGTGTGTGTGTGAAGGAGGTGGAGATGGAGGGTGGGTCATAGATGGCTTGATCCAGGTGTGTGTGTGTGAAGGAGGTGGAGATGGTGGGTCATAGATGGCTTGATCCAGGTGTGTGTGTGTGTGTGTGTGTGTGTGTGTGTGTGTGTGTGTGAAGGAGGTGGAGATGGAGGGTGGGTCATAGATGGCTTGATCCAGGTGTGTGTGTGTGTGTGTGTGTGTGTGTGTGTGTGTGTGTGTGTGTGAAGGAGGTGGAGATGGAGGGTGGGTCATAGATGGCTTGATCCAGGTGTGTGTGTGTGTGTGTGTGTGTGTGTGTGAGTGTGTGAGAAGGAGGTGGAGATGGAGGGTGGGTCATAGATGGCTTGATCCAGGACAGATCAGTAATGGTTCCAGTGGTCCTAGAGGGCTTAAGTCCTTTGGTGTCCTGTGGTCACTGTGCAGGGCTTGCTGGTGTTATCCTCTCTCCAGGCAGGCCTGAGGACAAGAAAAGCAGAGATGCCTAACCTGGCATTTATGCAAGAACCAGGGTACAAGCCTTGTTGGTCCTCAGCTTTGGAGTGGTCAAGCATGCGTTGTCATTGCTTCTGTGTTGAGGGTATCAGGAAGTTGGGCTAGAGTCAGGGGTTGGGTCCTTTTCTGTTCTCTCCTCTCACTCAGCTCAGGGGAAGAGTACTGAGGCCTGGAAGAAAACACTTCAGTCTCTTTCTTAGAAACATGCCTTAGCTCTTTTTCTTCTTTGCGTTCTGCTTGAGACCAGGTTTCTGCCTTTTTTTGGTGCAAAATGGTTTTATTAAAGCATGGGGACAGGAACCCTGGGCAGAAAGAACTGCTGCCCTCTGCCGACTTTTAATTGAAGATGTTTTGTTTCAGTTCTGAAGTTGTTGATAAGAAGATAGAAGAATTTCTTTCTAGCTTTGAAGAGAAGATCGAGAACCTCACCGAGGAAGCATTCAACACCCAGGTGAGTATGCTGGCCTGGTCTTTTGTTCCTTTGGCCAGTTTTTGAGTTTTGTAGCCCCACCTTAACGTGACCAAAATGTCTTCCTAGCTTCATCCCTCCCCATCCTGCTGGCAGGTCCCAAGTGAAGGGATCATAGCAGGTCTGTCACAAACCAGACCGCATAGGGTCAAGTGTGTTCTAGGGCAACTGGTGTGATGCTATACCTGAGGGTGTCTCTCTCTTTGGTGGAATAGGTCACAGCTCTGATCAAGCTGAAGGAATGCGAGGATACCCACCTTGGGGAGGAGGTGGATAGGAACTGGAACGAAGTGGTGACACAGCAGTATCTCTTTGACCGCCTTGCCCATGAGGTAGTAGTAACACAGTTTTGAGTATCAGAGCCCTGACCAGGACTCCTGATTTTATGAGTCACAATCCCAAGCAAATCAATACTATGTGGAAGAGAGCTGATCCATTTTTGTATTGGTATTGTTTTTGTGTAACATAACTTTTATATTTTGTATTTATATTGAGACTCAGTACAGGATTTGTGGAGGAAAAAAGGTTTCTGCTATTTAAAGAAAATTGAGAACTTCTGGTCTTTATGGAATTCCAGCTTTATTAATTCTGGGTGTTAGGTCTTTTTGACCGCTTTTAGCCCAAAGTAATAAAACCTACAAAAAGAGCTCTGGGACCTGCAGTCTAACACTCTTTGATAATATAACCCTATGTGGTGAATTAACAAAAGGACACTGAAGCAAAAGGGTCATTTAACAAGAGGTTTCAGCCCAGCTCTTAAGGTGCTCCAGTTTTCCTATTAGAAGACAAACTTCATGTTTCAATTGTTACTGTATTTTCTCAGGCCAGAGTATCCCTTAGCATGTACCTGAAGTGTGACACCAAGGTGATGGTGGGTTTTGGCTCCGTGTGTACTACTCAGCTGTAATTACAGCTGCTGCCCTTTCTTATTTGCCAGGGTTAACTTATTGCTATGAAACACACAAAGGTGTGTCACAGAGGCTTATTTTCATCCTTCGGGCAACCTGAAACCTGGAAGAATAAAATATGCTCAAGTGCTAAGCAGAACCAAAGAGATCTGCCTAGGGTGTGTATTTAATAATGACCTTTTTAGAAAATGCACTGCTTGTCTTTTATAGCTTTCTTTTTTTCCTGTCTTCCCTTCCCCCTGTAAGATTGAAGCACTGAAGTCATTCTCCAAATCCGACCTAGTCGACTGGTTCAAGGCTCACAGAGGACCAGGAAGTAAAATGCTCAGTGTTCACGTGAGTATGAGTGAGCTAAGCTGTAGCTCTGTCCTTTCCAGAGCAGTCATTTAGTCTAGTTACCACTCCCTCAGTTTGGATTGGGACTAGAAATTCTAACAGGTCTTTACCCCTATCTGCTCAGCATATTTATCACCTCAAGTCTTTGGCTTCTTTCAGGTTGTTGGATTTGGAAAGTATGAGCTAGAAGAGGATGGTTCCCCTTCTGGTGAGGATTCAAACTCTTCTTGTGAAGCGATGCAGCTGACCTACTTGCCATCCTCTCCTCTACTGGTAGACTCTACCATCCCCATTACTGATATCAGGGCTTTCACATCCACACTTAACCTTCTCCCCTACCATAAAATAGTCAAATAAACTGCAGTCTCGTCGGCCTGAAGCATTGTGTATTTAAAAACGTGTTTGTGTTTTATGAAGTTACACTACTACGAGTGCCGTAGAATTTTTGCACTGCTATCACAGAATTTGATTTATACTCCTCCTACCCCCCACATTGTGACTAACAAACCAAGGGTTACTGTAGTAGTTGGCAGATGACAGAAAGAGCAGGGTGTGCCAAGTGACCAAAAAGTTCGCAGGAGCAGTCTGAGAAGCCTGTTCTCCCACATGAAGAACCTTGAGAGGCCCTATGTAGCCGAAGTCTTAGTGCCTACATGCTAGGTGCTAATACGCACGCGCGTGTGTGTGTGTGTGCGCGCACGTGTGTGTGAGATGTACTTTTAAATAAAGATAGTTCTGTAATGCCCTTCAGAATGAGCCATTTGCTGCTGTGGCATTCTTTTTTCAGTGTGGGGTGGGATCTAAAATCCTCTCCCTAAACCTAGAGAGGCAATAAAATATTTTTGGATAAAATGTTGGGAGCCCTACGTGTGCTGTATGAGAGTTCAAGGAACTCTGGAGAATGGAATAGCATGGCGGGGGGCTAAACATAGAACACAGAGTATAAGAGAGGGTGGAGAAAAAGGATGGACCCTTCATTGTTTTAGGAGAGTCCTTGTGTAAAGCGACTTAGCTCCTGGATTCAAGGTTGCCAGATAATAAAAGAAACACGTTTAAAAAAATTTGGAAAAATTACTTTATGAAGCCTTAAGAAGCACTGAGTATAATTAAATATAGTCCAGAGTTAGATACAATTTAATAGTCCAATTCCAAAACAAAAGTTGTCATAGGTGAGGGCATGAAATTTCCTAACACTTGATTTTAATACATTGCACTAAGTTTCTAAAACAACTAAGAGGAACCAATATTTACAGTAGATGGAGTATTTATGAAAAATCTGGCATCAAGTCTATATGTATATATATATGTGTGTGTGTATATATATATGTGTGTGTGTGTGTGTGTGTGTGTGTGTGTGGAAGTATATCTTAACAGCCGTACTAAGTGTGCAAGGTTTAAGACCGGGATTTATAAATGCTTTTCAAAAAGCATGGGGTTTGGGGGAAAAAGCAGACATCTCGTTTTCAAAACCTGAAGTTTTTCTCAGGACTGAAGTCAAAATTGTAACTGCCACAGAAAAGGAAAAAAGGGAAGCTTTTCTCGCTTTAATTGTTCATCTGCATCAGAAAGTCCAGTATCCCTGAGATAGGAACCACTGCAATAAGAAGGGAGTGAATAGGTTCTCCCAAAGGAAGATTGTTGCTTAATTATGCCTATTGCCCTGGTCGTCGGATGTAAACTTTGCATTTCCCAACCTAATGCTTGGCAGCACCAAGACGTTTCAGTAATGGTTCATCATAAACCCAACATTCTCCATCTTCATGAAATAACTGTAAAAGAAAGGGGGAGAATTCAGTTACTCACTTGCTCTGTATGTCTACAAATAATACCATACTTTTTATTATTCGGTCTTCTCCCCCTCATTACACTAAAGTGAGTTTCAGGAAGGGACCAGGGCTCACCCTGTTCATCACTATGCTTATTTAAAAGTGGTTCACTACTTCAGCATTCACTGAAATGAATGAATGACTTACAGCTCAGGGTTCAGGGGGAATAGCAGCTGGTAGGTTGGGGCTGGCTCCCCAATAAAACTTACCCTTGTCTCCCATTGAATTTCCTTCTCCTTCCTTTCCCGAGCTTCTGCTCTTTGTCTTTCTTCAAGTCTATGCTTGGCTTCGGTTGCTGCATCAATGTCTCTGATTTTTAAGTTGAAAGTGACATCCTTCCAAAGGCTAAAGA
Organism: Zalophus californianus; assembly: GCF_009762305.2. Classification (NCBI taxonomy): domain Eukaryota; kingdom Metazoa; phylum Chordata; class Mammalia; order Carnivora; family Otariidae; genus Zalophus; species Zalophus californianus. Next base: position 41,336,708 of record NC_045598.1, on the reverse strand, counting down.
AAAGAAGTCAAGACACTGAATACTAGCTAGACAGAGGAGTTAGCAAACTTGAGACTGAAAGTCTAGAGCCTGACTGAATATAGCATAATGAGAGTGTAAGTCAAACGGCTTTAAGTGTAGTTCACAGACTGCATCTCCTTAAAGCGGTACCAAGGCACTGGAATAAAGAACAGAGAAATGGACTCAGAAGATTCCACCGCTAGTGTCAAAAGAAGAAAATAAAGGATGGGCAGAAAACTAGATATATGGTACAGACAACAGAGAAAGAACAGAACTGAAATCTGGGATTTTAGTTTTGGCTCTACCTCTAGCTAGCTATGCAACTTTGGGGGTTCATCAGTTCACCTTTCTAGGGTGTGAATTTCCTTTATTATAAACCAAAAGGGTTAGATCAGGGGAAAGAAGTGCCAACTCCCTTGAAAAATGAAATCTGGAGAAACAGTCTGAACCAAGAGAATAAGGGTCAAGAGGTAAACTGCAGAGACTTAAGTGGGTAAGAGATGTGGCTTCTTCTCAAGGCCTGGAAGATAACTAGGTAAGTCTAGCGTCACTGTACAAGGGAAGACACCTAGGGACCAGAGAAGTGGCCATGCTTAAGATCCCCCTGTGGTGAGGAGCAGAGCACAAATTTCTATAGATTTCCACTTAGAAATACGAGCAGGCAGTCCAGTCAAGCAGACTGTTAAGTTTAGAGACAACAGCTGGGTAATGATTTGTAAGATCCTCTTCCTTCACTTAAGAAATGGACTAATATGCTAAACAAAGAACTTCAGTGTGTGATTCTCATACCACTGACAGATTCTGATTTTATTGTGGCAAATGGGAAAGGAAAAAAGTATGTTTGAAACCATTGGAAAATTGAATACCAACTAGGTATTTGATGATATTAAGGATTTTTTTTTTTTAAGATTTTATTTATTTGAAACAGCGAGAGAAGGAACAAGACAAGCAGGGGGAGTGGGAGAGGGAAAAGCAGGCTTCCGCTGAGCAGAGAGCCTGATGTGGGGCTCGATCCCAGGACCCTGGGATCCTGCCCTGAGCTGAAGGCAGACACTTAACGACTGAGCCACCCAGGTGCCCCAAGGATTTGTTTTTCAAAGTGTGATATTGTGGCTAGTGGTTTTTAAGTCACTTTAGAGATACATATACTGAAATACTTAGGGATGAAATATTTTTTAAAAAATTTTTTGCAACAAAAGACCTGAGGGTCTTTTGGGAACCTCACTGCCTTCTCTTATAAACCACGAAGATGGTGATAAGTCTGCATACAATATTTATTATATCCCAAGCATCATATATATACTACGTGTAAGTCCTCACATCAACTCTGAGGTTCCCATTTTAGGAAAGAAGGCAAGGAGAGGCTAGCTTACAGTCATGGTTAAAAAGCTAGTAAGTGGTGGAGCTCCATATGAACCCAGGTATTCAGAATTAGTCTGTGCTCTGTTATACTCTGCTATTGTGTCTCCAAAACCCAGCCCTGCCTTTGCCTAGCCATTAGCAAGGACATCGCCACAACAGCTCTAGCAAAGTCCTCTTACCAGCGGGATTCATACTCGTTCTGATCTTCCAACTTCCTCACTTTCTTCTTAATTATAGGCAACTTCTTGGTATCTATAAAAACTGCATTTTCCTAGAAAATAAGAGGTAGGTAGATGTTTTATTGTTCAAACTGTTCTGGGAGGAAAAGTCAACTCTTCCCAGAAACGTTTAACAGATTTAATAGTCAAATCCCACACAGGAATAGGATGTATAGACAGTGAGTTTCATATTGCTACCTTCAGCTTAAAATATAGTGGTGTATCTTAAGTCTTGGTAGAAGCTCAACAGAGGTTTTATGTGGCTATGTGCTATATGCTCAATATTAATCTCTTAGGAAATCAGACCCATAAACAACTCATTCTAATGTTAAATGCTGAAGTGCTTTTTACATTTCAAATTCTCCAAGTCCAAAATCCAGTTTGTTGGCTCCTCCCGTTAATCCCATACCACCTTCCTCCTACTTTAATTAGGTACTGTTTGCAAGTTTCTTGAGGTCAAGGACTATCTTACTCATTTCTGTATCCATGGTGCCAGGCACTCAATACATTTCTTATAAAAAATTAAGTTGTATATACAAATTAGTTTAGCACTTAATTTTATAAACATACCACCCATTCTAATGATATAGCTGTCATTTACTGGATATTTACTATATGCCAAGCATTATTATTATTTTTTACATATACTGAGTGTTCTGAGAGGAGAGGGGAAAATAAAACTCACTGTTCTACTGAGGAAGAGGTGGGGGAAAGAAGAGGATTTCCCTGAAGAGATGGCATTAGAGTTGGCCTTGGTGTTTAAATTTCTGGATGAAAGGCTACAATTTAATGTAGCCTAAAATAAGTGTAAAATATAGCTTCTTACCCCTGTTGCATATTTTGCATACATTACACCATTCCATTCCCCTTCAACTGAGCAAAAAGACTTCTTGTCATTTGGAGAACTAAATAGAAAAGGAAACATTTCTGTTAGTCTTAAGTTGATAACTACCAAAGAATCTGGTCGGAGAAGAACATGGAAGAGCAACTGTGAAGTCTCGGGGTAAAAGCAGCTTAGTGGAACTGGATTTCCCTGAGCCAACTCTTAAGAATGAGGTCCCGAAACAAGATGCTAATTTAGAACTCAAGATCCCATGAATAGGGGATAGGAGAGGAGCAAGAGAGCCCTGTGCTGGGGGTACTGGGGCCACAAAAGATGAGGGATGGTCCCTAACCTCAAGCTGTTCGCAGCCTAGTTGTGGAGAACTCACCACTGAGATTTTGGGTGGTAAGTGCTATGGGGAGTTAAGGTAAGCAATGGAGATCAAGGGCAAAAGTGTTGAAATGAAGGTCAGATAAGGTCTCACTTAACACTGGAGACCAGGCTCTTCATCCTGAGCAAGTATCCTGAGGTTCTAAGGTCAAACAGTTTGACCTCTTTTCCTGAGGAAGGATCCTTTCCTCAAAAATGCCAACAGGCCTCTACTACTTGGACATGACAATGGTATGTATGGCAGGTATGAAATTTGGGAAGTTAAGCATCACAGCAAAGAACAGGTTAGGAAGGGTAAGGCATAAACATAAGAGGAGGCTATAAAAGAGGTCAAATAGAAAAATACACAGGGTAGGATGCAAGCTGTCATGGACTGAAACAAGTTTCCTCTATGATTTAGGGGCTTTAGGAGAAGGGGACAATGGGGAAGAAAAATGGTAGAATCCCACGTTTACAAAGTCATTGTGCAGTGCTTCTCAAAGTGTGGTGGGGACTCCTGAGGGTTCCCAAGACACTCAGGTCAAACTATTTTCATCATATTAAGACATTACTTGCCTTTTTCACCCTCATTTTCCCACAAGTGTACAGTGTTTCCCAGAGGCTACATAAGAGACTGACAAGTAGTAGGAGAATCCAACTGTCTTCTATTAATTTTATCAGAGATTTACAAAATTCAGAAAATGTACTATGTCTCTCCTCTCACAAATGTTTTAAAGGCAAGTTTTGGAAAAGTTTCTTTTTCATAAAAATGCTATTGTTGTCATTTGTAAATGAATATTTTGAAGATTTATTTAAGAATGAACGTGTGTGTGCAAACGGGGAGGAGCGGAGGGAAAGAAAATTTTTTTTTTGAAGATTTTATTTATTCATAAGACAGAGAGAGAGAGAGAGGCAGAGGGAGAAGCAGGCTCCCCACTGAGCAGGGAGCCCGATGTGGAACTCGAACCCAGGACTCTGGGATCATGACCTGAGCCGAAGGCAGACGCTTAACCATCTGAGCCACCCAAGCGCCCAGGAAAGAAAATCTTAAGCAGACTCCACACTGAGCACAGAGCCTGATGTGGGGCTTAATCCCACAACCCTGAGATCATGACAAAATCAAGAGTCGGACGTTTAACCAATGAAGCTACCCAGGTGCCCCTATTTATAAATATTTTAAAATCTTGGGGCACCTGGGTGGCTCAGTCATTAAACATCTGCCTCTGGCTCCGGGTCCTGGGATCGAGCCCCGCATCGGGCTCCCTGCTTGGCGGGAGGCCTGCTTCTTCCTCTCCCACTCCCCCTGCTTGTGTTCCTGTCTCTGTCAAATAAATAAAAAGCTTAAAAAAAAAAAATCTTGTCTTAATTTCTAATATAAGAAATATCAATGGATATTATCTGATGTAGGACAAAAGCACTTTGGGGCTCTTAATAATTTTTAAGTGTAAAGGAGTCCAGAAACCAAAAACTTGACAGCCACTCAGCTAGTACAATCCTTCATCTCATGCTCAAATCCCTTATTTGAAGAGTCTACTAAGCGCTCTTTCAGTTCCCAATTCTGAGGACAGTCTTTCTGCTATATATGGCTATGACTGGCAGAAGATTCTGCTGAGCTAGCAGCTCTTATTGGTGCTGGTTACCTGAAAGGAACACTGAGAAGCAGGCCCCCCATATCGATTTCCATCACCTGCTACTGTGGGGGTGCAGACGCACTCTAGCGGTGACCTGTGCTGCTCTGAGCTCTGCCCATACTCTCTGATTGCAGTAATTTTTTAGACTTTACACTGATCTTTAGTAAACTTCATCATGTGTTCATGGTCCTTCCCGCTCAAGATTTTTTTGGATGCCAATTATGTCATCCCAACTATTTCCCTGGAAAACTGGTTAATCAGTCATGTATCTTCCATCTGCAACACTGTTCCCAACAAAGCCTCTCAGGGAAGACAAAGGTCCTGCAGATTTTCTTCTTCCAGGCAGATCAACTGACTGTTACCAAGACAGCACAGTTGTCTTCATCTGACTCTATATGAAACCAAGCCAAGATGTGATGCTTACTGTTTTTCCCTAGCAAAGGCACAGAAAAAAGGACTGAGGATTTGGGAGACATTGCAGTGAGAATCACAGGGTCTACGGTACAGACTAGCCCATGCTCCAGTTGAGTCAGGAATCCATGATCTGCATTAGCTGGGCGATCTGGAAAGACTCCTCTCAGGCTCCTAGGAAGGAAATCCCATTAATGAATGACTTCTGTTCTGAACCCAGATTTTAGGTCTCCTTCTGATATGGGTTTTCAGGAAGAGACAGAACATACAGGATGTGAAACAAGTTTACAAACAAAACCATTAAAACAGTCAATTCCTAATAAAAGTTATAGTTCAAGACAAAAATATTTCAGAAGCAAAAGAGAACTGAAGCAGAAAAGGAAAATACCTACAAAATCTCAGCAGTAATTCTGTGCTTCTTGCCCCCATAGAAAGGTTTAGTGTGGAAGACGATATTTGCACTATAACCAGTTTTGGAACAATTGATATTGCATTCTCCGCCTAGTTCCACCCAGGGCACTGTGAGGATAGACCTGCAAAAAAAAAGTGCAGGTAAGGCTGACAGTTCAGAGGACAGAAAGGAGGGGTATAGCTTAAGGAACAGCAGGCTCTGCTGCCAGCTGATCAGAGGAAATGGACACAGCTCTACTTGCCTTCCATAACCATTGGGGAATGTGAGAATATAATGTTCATCATAATCTAGACACGAGACGCAGCCTGTGGAGAGAAGGGATAGAATCTCTGATGAGCAGTGTCAACTGGCCAGAAGACTTTATTGTCTGATTGATGGATACTCCAAGATACTCCATTCAATTTAAGGAAAATCAATCTTGCACCCTCCAACCTCTGTTCTCATCCCCAATACACATGCTTATATGCAAACAATGACATCCAGTCTGGCTTTCTTGGTGCCATTTCCCCTCACTAGACAAGGGTCCAGCACATATTAGAATAAAATTCTATTAACACTCTAGTCTACCCCATGCCCAGAGACTTACCCTGCCCTATGTTGTGCACCCCAATCGACATCCCAAGGAATTTTGATTTGGTCCAGATATGAGCATTGAATTGTATCTTCTTGTTAAAACACTCAGCATAAAAGGCTGAAACTGAACAGAAATCGTTTTCAATTAGTGCACCACACAGCTTTAGTCATCTCTCCGACTCAACCTGGAGAAACAACGTGGCTTCGTGGGGGAGAATCCTTGTGTCCCTCAAAGAACAGCCTCAAATGAGGCCAGGAAGTACATAACTGCCTTTTATACCGTTTCTCCCAATGCAAGCACCACTCAGGGCAGGAACTTCCCCGAACCATGAGGCCGTAGCAATCCTGGAGGCTTAAAATCTTCTGGTCAGCAAGCATGTTCTTGCACCCCAGCCCCAACCTGGGCCCATCCAGTATTTCCAGTCTTAACATTGTTGAGCAAATAAGACATTAAGGATATGCATTCTCTCCACTATGTCAGGAATATACTGTGTAGAGACTACAACTCATTTATATAAACTCTCAAAATTGCTGAGGTCTCTATAGCACAGCTCGTTATGTGTAAGATGACTTTAGAAGGATGACAAGTTAGTTTCCCACATCCCTGCTTTTTATACACAGTTAATCAGTGGAGTGAACTGAATAGAATCTTTGGCACTTACACAAGAAAGAGACAGGTAGGAGGAACCAATCTTCATAAGGTTAGAAAGATATAGGCAGCCATAAAACCAATACTATAGTGAAATCAGCTATGGAGCTTTTGTTTTTTTATTATTTTTTTAAAGTAGGTCCACACCCAACCCTGAGATCAAGAATTGCATGCTCTACCAACTGAGCCACCCAGGTGCTCCAGCTATGGAGCTTTTAACGACCCTCTCTAGACAGAAGAGTTTAAGAATGGATGGTGCAAAGGAGCTCTGCAACTTACTGGGTGGATGATGGGAAACCTGTTCAGCCACGAATGTCACACAGTTTTTGGAAACCCAGGGAACTGGTCCTTCTGAAACTAGCTCCTGTAAGCAAATATAACATTTTCTTTTGATGTGCAAACATAAGTGACACTGTGGATAATCTAACAATTGGAGTCTCTGCCTCCCAAGGTGGTTAACTGTTCTCTCCTCCACACACCCAAACCACCTTATACATACTTTTATTATGGCACTTAACTTCACTACTAGAATTACAGCTTTGTGTCCGGCTCCCCTGACTAGACCTCCCTAAGACACCTTTGAAGGCAAGCATCAATTGCCTAACCCAGGGCCAGGCGTGGCACAGACGACAGTTACTTATCAATGTCTGCCAAATGAGTAAGAACAGACACATTACACTGCCTCTGTCTTCAGTAAGGACCACATGTAATGAATTACACGGAAAGGGAGAGAGATGGAGATTTCATGGTGTGCTCAGAGGCTATTCTGTGGCAGGCACTGTGGGCTAGGGCCTCTTTACATTTGCTTGAGTCTTTCTTCTTGGTCATCTTTCTCAAAGCAATCTCTAGATGCTGGGGCCCTGGGGACTCAGGTCTGGGTTAACTACTCCTTTCTAGTTCTGCTGCCTTACTAGGTAAGTTCACCTAATTCTGATGCTTTAAATGCCATCTAAATATACTAAAATCTCTAAAAGCCCCATTTCTATCCTAAACCTCTCCCTTTAACTCCAGATTCTTAAAATTCTGACTCTCTACTTGGCAACTCCACTTACATGTATAACTCATACTTTTTATTTCAAATTAGAGTTCTTGATTTTTCCTTCCCCAAATCTTTTTCCTTTTGTAAATGGCATCAACCAATTGCTGAAGCCCACATGCAGGGTTCATCTCTGACTGTCGCCTTTCTTTTACCTCCCCAGTCCACCTATACATTCTACCTCCACAGTACAGCTGGAATCAACCATGTCTCTTCTGGAATAATGCCAAAACCTCCTCAGTGGTCTCCATGCTTCTATTTTTGCCCCTTTCTGGTTTATTTTTCACAAAATCATTACGGGGATCTTTTTAAAACAAAAATGCAATCTTGATAAGCCACAAAGTTACTATTATGGCCCACAAGGTTGTGCATGATCTGATCTCTGAATCTCATCTCAAGCCACTCCTTCCCAGCTCACTATATCTAGAGTATGCTGACCCAACAGCACTGTTCTTCTGTGGGTGCTGAGCATCTTTTGATTACTATCTTTACATTATCTGCCCCCAAATAAAATGAATCAGTATGCAATTTAGGATCACTAAAAACATCAGTGCAGAACTCACTGCGTTCTCTTCATTCGTATCATTTGGCAATGTCCAGTGACACTGGAAGATTTCCCCTAAAATGGGGTTGTATGGCTTTTTGGCAACCGATCCTTTCCTTCCTGCGTGAAAGGCAGAGAGGTACCATTTCACAACCTGAACCATTCGATCTCTGGCATCCTTCTGGTCACTAATGCTGCAAGGCAGAAAGAAAAAATTTAACGTCTTGCTTTCTGACAGGACACAAGCTGATGCTGCACTCCTTGGCATGGTCCACCGTAAGCCAGGCAGAGAGGACCCAGGACCAAGAGTTTTTAAAACTGAGATATACATGATTAAACACATTAGTCTTAAGTGTTTGGCTCGATGAATTTGATAAATGTATACAGTTAACCCTTGAATGACAAAGGTTTAAACTATGTGGTTCCTCTTACATGTGGATATTTTTTGATAAAGTACTATAAATGTATTTTTCCTTATGATTTTAATGTTTTCTCTAGCTTACTTTATTGTAAGAATACAACATATAACACACGTAACATACAAGAATATGTTAATACTTTTGTGTTATCAGCAAGGCTTCCGGCAGGCTATTATTAGTGACATTTTTGGGGAGTCAAAAGTACAGATTTTCGACTACATGGGAGGTAAGCATCCCAAAGCCCCACGTTGTTCGAGGGTCAACTGTATACCAGTGTCAGCCAATGTGTCCACCCATCATGAAACCTCAAAGTGATTTGTATCTGGCTCCAGTAAACCACAGTCCAAGGCCAAGCAATGCAATCAGAGAAGACGGATTATAACACCCAGCTATAAAGAAAAATTTCCTGCTCCCACTGAAAAGTGATGTGAACTCTCCTCGTTGTAAATCAGTGCCAACTTTACTTTCCCCTTTGCACATATATTTACTATTGCAAGCCAGTATTTAAAAGTTATGAGTCAGTCTGTAATCTGGACACTAGACTGTAAGCTCCTCAAGGGCAGACACTGATTTTTTCTTTCCTGGCAAACACCAGGTGCTTTAGAAAGGATTGCTAAGGGGCGCCTGGGTGGCTCAGTTGGTTAAGCGACTGCCTTCGGCTCAGGTCATGATCCTGGAGTCCTGGGATCGAGTCCCACATTGGGCTCCCTGCTCAGCAGGGAGCCTGCTTCTCCCTCTGACCCTCTTCCTTCTCGTGCTCTCTATCTCTCATTCTCTCTCTCTCAAATAAATAAAATCTTTAAAAAAAAAAAGAAAAGATTGCTAAATTCAGATAACTGAATTTTGTGAGGATATAGTATAAACAGTGATTACCAATCCCTGCATCAAATAAGCTCCACCCTTGGCTCTATAAATACTGGCTACCTATTAATGGGCTCTCAAGATTTTTTTAGCTAACTTGATTGCCTAACAACATCACCACCATATAACCTAAGCAAACAGGCATCTAATATAAACAAAATAATGCCTTTTCTCAGAAATGTCTGAAAGGTAAAAAGGAAAAAAGGAATCCATCTATCCTGTACAAAGTTACTGAGTAACATTTTAAAAATTGGAAACTACAGTGTTCAGTCAAATACCTCACAAACAGGTCCGGATGTGCAAAAAAGTCTGCATACATTTCTAGAAGAGATCTTCTTTCAAGAATGAATGTTGGAAGAACTACCTGAAAAACATACACATTTGACCCTTGAGGATCAAATTCCACTACAGATAAACAGATTGCTGAATTGCTTTAAAAAAAACAAAAACAACCTCCCCCATACCAAAAAATCTCATTCCAATCATGGTAATACCCACCACGCACTGCCCAGGCATGCTTCTGATACCTACTTCCTAAACTGATTCAGAAATGCCCATTAACCTGCCCAGCAGATGGGAAACAAAGAACAGATTTTGAATGTTCAGACTATCACTTCCTCTGTGCAATCTCCCTAAAGCTCCTGAATCAGAATAACAATGACAAACTACACCCAGTAGCTACCCTCTGATGCCTACTACCTGCTGGGGCATGACACACACATTATATTACTGAAGTGTACAACAATCCTGTTCTGAAGAAATTATTATCCCTGTTTTACAGTCAAGAAAAATGAAGCTCAAAGAGAAATGTTTTCACTGCTCCATACTGATGTGGAATTCAAAACTGGGTCTGACACTGAGGGGTCTGTGCACTTTCTAATGCTGCTTCTCTATGATCATTAGTTGTATCAGGCAATTTATCTACTTACGCATCTGTGTTCTTAAATAATAGAAGGACCACACTTACACTTGCATTCATGACTACTATTACACAGCAAGAAATTTTTAAGTGAGCATTAAAGGAATAAATAAGAGAATGAAAATGGGAATCAATGAACTCTTTCTACAATGGAGCTGAGCCCATGAAGAAAAATGCGGACAGGCTAGGAATGTGGAAGAGGAGAAAAAAATAGGAAACTGGAATATGGAAAGAAGGAATGAGAAAGATTAGGAACAACCAATTAAAAAGAGAAGAATTTCATTAGGAAATGGAAGAACTGTTTTTGAAATATCTATCAGATTATAAATTATTCATTATGGAGCACCACAGTAAACAAAAATTCCCTTATATTTAGTAATTACTGTATATCTACTATATTCAAGATCCTGTGTTAAATGCTGTGGAGAAGGCAAAGGTAAGGATGAGAGAATACCACCAGTATTTAAATTTTAGGTGGAATATTGGGGTGCCTGGGCGGCTCAGTCAGTTAAGTGCCCGACCCTTGGTTTCGGCTCAGGTCATGATCTCATGGTTGTGGGATCAAGCCCTGCGTCAGGTTCCACACTCAGCACGGAGTCTGCTTGAGATTCTTGCCCTTTCCCTCTCCCTCCCTTTCTATCCTTCACCCCTGCTCAGCGTGCGTTCATGTACCCTCTCTCTAAAGAAATAAATTAGGGGGGCCTGGGTGGCTCAGTCCTTAAGTGTCTGCCTTTGGCTCAGGTCATGATCCCAGGGTCCTGGGACTGAGCCCCGCATTGAGCTCCCTGCTCGGCGGGAAGCCTGCTTCTCCCTCTCCCATTCCTCCTGCTTGTGTTCTTGCTCTCGCTATCTCACTCTCTGTCAAATAAATAAATAAAAATCTTCAAAAAAAAATCTTCAAAAAAAAAATTTTAGGTGGAATGTGACAAATATACAAGAGATATTCAAAGTTCCTAGAAGTTCAGGAGAAGGAAAGATCATGTTCTGTTGGGGAACCAGAATGAGGGCAGAGCTGGGAAATGATTCACTGACGTGGCACTAGACAAAATCCTTAGATAGGAGTATGACTGTAATACAGGATGAAACAGAAGGAACAAGACATGGACATAGGAGGGGGAAAAAAAAAGATGGAGACAGGAAATATGTGTGACAGGGATTAACCAGTTGACCACTGTGGCTGGGTATATAAAGATTATATAAGAGACTGATAGACCACAGCTTAGAAAAGGACACTATGGCTCTAACATTTAGAATGCTTATAATCAAACTCCAGAGTTTACATTTTAAGTAAACAGTTTCCTATGTATATTTCCTTCCTATGTATGTTCATAATCTAAATATGGTTAAACTGGTAGGTAAGCTTACGTGCTGACTTGGTGCAACCAACTTCTTTCCACTCTTGAAGAACACAGAAATTAAAAACCGCCAAGTAAGAATGCTGAATAACAAAACAGGGGTACCTTTTTTTTTTTTTTTTGAGAGGGAGAGAGAGAATCCCAAGCAGGCTCCACCCATGGCACAGAGCCAGACACGGGACTCAATCTCATGACCCTGAGATCATGACCTGAGCCGAAATCAAGAGCTGAGCCACCGAGGCACCCCAGAAGTAAATACTTTTAATATATAAATAGCTCTTACAAGAAAAAGATTACTATTACCAGCAGAAAAATGGACAAAAGAACTGAACAGACAACTCAAAAAGAAGAAATAGCCAAAAACCAAAATTTGATGATAATAATTAAAAAAGATTTTTTTTTCCTCCCTACTTAAAATGTTTTGAGAACTCTCATTCAACAGATCATCTTCAATGTTTTTAGCACTATACTGATACATGCCATTATGTCAAGTAACTGGAACAGGGCTGGATTGTCTTCGACCTGGGTTCAAGTACTTTACTTTGCTGCCACTTAGGTGTAAGGAAGCCCTGGAAAATTAACTCGACTCCCTAAGTCTGTGTAAAAGGAGTCTAATTACATGCCCTGCTTATATCTTAGAACTATTTTGAAGACCAATTGAGGTAAATGGGATGTGACTTTATAGTATTTCTGAACACTACAAAGTACTTGGGAAATAACTTTAGAAAGTATCTGAAGTGAGAAAATACATTTTATAAATAGGAGAATGAGATAAAAATTTATGGCACTGTCAAGCAGAGAAAGACAATTATCATATGGTTTCACTCATATGTGGAACATAAGGAATAGTGTAGAGGACCACAGGGGAAGGGAGGGAAAACTGATGGGAAGAAATGAGAGAGGGAGACAAACCATGAGAGACTCTGGACTCCGGGAAACAAAGTGAGGGTTACAGAAGGGAGGCGGGGTGGAGGGATGGGGTGACTGGGTGATGGGTATTAAGGAGGGCACATGTGATGAGCACTGGGTGTTATATGCAACTAATGAATCACTGAACACTACATCAAAAACTAATGATGTACTATACAGCGGCTAACTGAACTTAATAAAAATAATTACGGTATTATTGTAATATTCTGGAATGCATAAAGGCATCAAGATTTCAGAATCTGTTGGCAATCACAGCCATTTGTTTATGCCAGTAAAGATCTCTAAAATAGCTAATTTTTAACATTTTTGGTAAAAAAAACTATTATTGTATCTTTCATAATATAACAAGCTTATAGTGGCTATGGACCAAATATAGATTATCTGGCAGAGAAAATTATGTGAGACAAGGTTTACAAACTTGATTGTGGCAGACACTTTTGGTTGCCTATGCACATCTCTGCTTCATCCTTAGTAAGAGAATTCTGATCCAGTTCAGGTTCAGGCTCTAGGTTGCCATGAGAGTCACAGGGTCCTTCCAGATCTCAAGGGCTAAATGTGGATTAATCTATACCTATCAGTTAACCTCCCTTGCTAGTGACTGGCTTAGCACCGGCACACGTATAGCTCTGGCCAACGAGATTCAGTTGGAAGTCTGAGGGGCCGGGGCACCTGGATGGCTCAGTTGGTTAAGTGTCTGCCTTTGGCTCGGGTCATGGTCCCAGGTTCCTGGGATCGAGCCCAGAGTCCAGCTCCCTGCTCAGTGGGGAGCCTGCTTCTCCCTCTCCCTCTGCCTGCCGCTCCCCCTGCTTGTGCCGTCAAATAAATAAATAAAATCTTAAAAAAAAAAAAAAAAAGGAAGTCTGAGGGGCTACTTCAGGAGAAGAACATCCTTCCCTAATAAAAACAACAATAAAAAAAAAATCCATGAAAAGAAATTATTTTTCTGCCTCTTGACATTATTTGCCTAAGGATGGGCTGACTGGAAGTATAACACCTATTTTGCAATGACAACGAGACAAGCCTGAGTGTGCAAGTCAACATGCTAAGGATGGAAGAACAGAGAGACTGAAGGAACCTAGCTTCTTTCTCACACACAACTGATTGAATTAATCAGTTCTAGCACCACTCTACTTCTAGCCTTCTCATTATATGAGCTAATAAACCTGGTATTGTTCAAGTTATCTTCTGATGAGTCTTCCATTACTGAAGACCAAAACCGATCACGGCGGAAGATACAGAAAAGAAATATTCAGATGTCAACATCTAAAATTAAGCTCTAACTCACAAATTTGAAGTGACAATTCTTGCTCTAGCAATTATGCAATCTAATGATCACTGAAAAAGTTCTGGGACAAACCTAGAACATTTCTGGCAAGTATGTTGGATTCCACAAATACATGCTAGCCTTGTGTTTCTGTTCTCACTTAGATTTGAGATAAAGGGTTTTATTATAGGCACTTATTAGAAAGATTATGGATTAGTTTTTTCCTCAATAGCCTCTAAATCCAAAACCAAAATGAAGCTGACTGGTGTCAAAGAGTATATAGCACTGGAGTTGATTTGGTCATAACAAAAGTAAGAATCTTGAATTTTATTAACTTTCTAAAACCAGAGAGAATAATAATAATCCAACCAAGATGAAAGTTTACTGCAGCTCAAGTCTTTAAGACAAGAGGCAGCAGTAAAAAGATTGCAGAATTTGAAATCACAGACCATTATCAGAATCTCAGTTTTGCCACTTACTAGGACTCAGCCAAGTTACTAAGCCTCTATATGAATTTTAGTTTCTTCATCCATAAAATCTTAACAGTAACACCTCTGCAGAGCTGTGGTGAGAATTAAGTGCAAGGATGACGTTTCCAGCACAGTGGTAGGGATGTACGATAGGCACCCATACGTGCTAGTCTCCTAACTTAAGAGGGCATTCTGTTTAGAGAACTAAGTTTAAATTCAAATTCAATACAATACAATAATTGTGTGGCTCAATGTGTGTCATATAATTTCCCATTTACTACCTGTTCCCGTCCTTAACAACCCTGTGAAGTGGCCACTGTTACGTCCATCTTACATGAGAAACATAAAGATCACAGAGGAAGGGACCTACTCAAGGTCACATGGTTTGGTGATAGCAGAGGCAGGATGGAAACACACGTCCTCTAAACCCAAGATCAGGACTCTGCTCATTTTTTTTTTTTAAGATTTATTTATTTGATAGAGAGAGACACAGCGAGAGAGGGAACACAAGCAGAGGGAGTGGGAGAGGGAGAAGCAGGCTTCCTGTGGAGCAGGGAGCCCGACTTGGGGCTTGATCCCAGAACTCTGGGAACACGACCTGAGCTGAAGGCAGACGCTTAACGACCGAGCCACCCAGATGCCCCAGAACTCTGCTCACTTTGGTTCTGGGCACACTACATTGCTTTAGGTTTTATCCAAACTACTAATCAAGCTCAACACTATTCCTTGTTTGCCCCCAATAAAATCCAAATCTGAATTCATATTATCCATATATACTGTTTCTATGAATTCTAGCTTTACATATTTCATCCATTTATACAAATTCTCAGTTTGCTCATCTACATATATATTAAACCACAAGACAAAAGTATAAACAGAAGTTATGTCATTATGTTACATTTGCAAGCCACATTCACTGTACAATCACTGAGAATCCACACGTACACATTAAGACTTACAGCAAATGCCAGATTTAATTCTTACCTTAGTAAGATCCATTCCAAGCCTAACCTGTGACAAGAGATGCATGATAACGCTTTTGTGCTCTTCCACCGACCCTGCCTCCCCTTCATCATCTCTATCATCATGTGAGTCGAAAAGGTCTAAAATAAAACAGATCTGCTTAGACTGGTGTTAAATTGGGCCAATCTGTGGATGCTACCAGTGTTACAAATCTTTTTTCAAACAAATGTTTTTAAGAAGAGTTGAATTCTCCAAGGTCACTTACCAGCATCACTTGTTCCATTGGACATGGAAGAATTAAGTGACTCTGTGGTATCTGGGCGCTTTAGACTATTTCCTGAGCTGCTGTGTGTCAAGACTGAGGCAGATCCAGAGGAACTAAAAAAAAAAAAAACAAAACACCGAAAAAACCCCCAACAGTAATCACCTTTTTAAGCCTTAAGAAAGCAATTGTCATAGTAAGACATTAACCTTTAAAGCTACCTGAAACCGATATAGGTAGATAGATAACAGAAACACGCTAGACTTACAGTGAACTAGACACACACACACACACACACACACACACACACACACACTTTCCAACTCCCTGTCACCCTCATTCTGAGATTGTAAACCGTAAAGTGTGATGACTAGGCTTCTTGTCTTGTGCTTTTTGCATAGTGTGTGCTCAACCAAGCCATGCTGAAAGGTCATCAAAAATTAGTACGAGTTTTGCTTCTGCATCTAAGTTTAAAACTAGAGTTCATTTTCTTGTTACTTTGCATAAAATTACATGTTATAATTCTCTGCAACAATTTCTAGAACCTCAAAAATTGCCTGCCAAGTCTATTAATTAATCTCAGAAGACATTTTGTCTATATTTTTGAGATCCCTTGATAAAAGCCAACAGTGGTATTTAACATTCTTCCCAGTCATTTAAAAACTGTATTTGAAATTACAAAATAAAAAAGCATGCTATTTTTTTCTTTTTAAGATTTTACTTATTTAGGGGCGCCTGGGTGGCTCAGCCAGTTAAGCGGCTGCCTTCGGCTCAGGTCGTGATCCCAGGGTCCTGGGATCGAGCCCCGATCGAGCTCCCTGCTCAGCGGGAAGCCTGCTTCTCTCTCTGCCTGCCACTTCCCCTGCTTGTGCTCTCTCTGTCAAATAAATAAATAAAATTAAGAAAAAAGATTTTACTTATTTATTTGACAGAGAGAGAGAGTGAGAGAGGGAACACAAGCAGGGGGAGTGGGAGAGGGAGAAGCAGGCTCCCCAGAGAGCAGGGAGCCTGACTCAGGGCTCGATCCCAGGACCCTGGGATCATGACCTGAGCTGAAGGCAGATGCTTAATGACTGAGCCACCCAGGGCCCCAGGGCCATTTTTTTTTTTAAAGATTTTTTTCTATTTATTTGACAGAGATAGCAAGAGATGGAACACAAGCAGGGGGAGCTGGAGAGGGAGAAGCAGGCTCCTCGGTGATCAGGGAACCCAACGCGGGACTCGATCCCAGCATGCTAGAATCACAACCCAAGCAAAAGGCGGACGCCCAATGACTGAGCCACCCAGGCGCCCCTTCTTTTAATTCTTTTAATAAACTTAATTTATTAGAGTTTTTCACAGCAAAACTGAGTAGAAAGTACAGAATTCTCATATATCCCTTTCCCCATACATGCACGACCTCCTTCCCATATCATTACCATTCTACACCGGAGTGGTACACTTGTAACAACTCATGAACCTACAGTGGCTCATCATTCTCTGACTCAAAGTCCATAGTTTACATTAGGGTTCACTCTTGGTGGTGGACATTCTATGAACTTTGACAAATCCACCACTGTAGTATTGTAGAGAATAGTTTCACTACCCAAAAAATCCTCTATGCTCTGCCTATATTAGAATATTAGAATATTCTCATATTAAAATATTAGATCAATGTTTATTCTAATTTAAACATAGTTTGTCCTGGTTACTTACCTTTTGATCTATTTTTCAAAAATTCTTAGGTAACTAAATATTGCTTATTTGATAATTTAGTAGTATACATCACAAGGTACTGTAACTAATGTCTACCTCACCAGTTTTGAGAGTCAATGGAAAATATGAATAAAAGACCTAGGTAAGAGACATCAAATTATCATTAAATAAAAGAGCTGCATGAAAGTTATTTTCAAAATGTTTTGTGGCTCTCTGATACATCATCAAACAGAGTCAATCTTTTAAATCAATTGATCAAAACCCCCAAATCCTTTAAAACATGTATCTTATTTTAGATGCAATTCCAAAGGTCAGATCTACGCTGTGCTTTTCATTTTTACTCAGGTTAGAAGCCATGTCTGGGCCAAATGAAATGCTCAGTAAGGCTCAGAATGAAAAAGGGGATGAATTCTCATTTATCCATTTCATAATTTACCTCAATCAGGACAGAGAATTTAAAGAATGTAGTTAAAAACTAACAGCAACATCGACAAAAATGATATGCATACAGGAAAGGTTTATCTGCAATAGGCGAACTTCTATACTTTGTAATTATATCATAAACTAAACCAAAAAATGTGAAGCGCTGAACTGAATTACAGTAACAGAATCCAAAGTCTTACTGAGCACCTAGGTACGTGCCAAATACAGTTTTTGCCAAATACAGTTTTTATCTCCGTAACAATTTAACCTCCATAACAACCCTGTAAGGTAGATATGATTATTCTCCTCACACATGGATGCTCAGCTCAGAAGTTCAGGTGACTGGCCTGAGGTCACCTGAGGTAAGTAGTGGAGCCATTTCAAATGCATGTCTGGCTCCAAAGCACATGTTCTTTCCAACGTGGACTTTCATCTAGTTTATAATTGTGTACAACCATACTGCTCAGTAACGTAGTTCACACAGAAGCTATCATTACTACAGGTCTCCAGAAAGTGAACAATGAAAACACGTAAGTTTTCAAGTTCTCGGGGCACCTGGGTGGCTCAGCCATTAAGCATCTGCCTTCGGCTCAGGTCATGATCTCAGGGTCCTGGGATCAAGCCCCTCATCGGGCTCCCTGCTCCACAGGAAGCCTGCTTTCTCTCTGTCCCACTCCCCCTGCTTGTGTTCCCTCTCTCGCTGTCTCTCTCTGTCAAAAAATAAAATCTTAAGGAAAAAAAAAAAAAAGCTTTCAAGCTCTCTTCCTTCAGAGACAGAAAAACAGTAGAAACTTGACCCGAGAGTTAGAAAAGAAGTAGTAGCAGCCGATAACCAGCAGGTGTCACAGGCTCAATGCCTACCAAAGTCAGGCAGAGAACATAAATAGGTGAACTGGGCTAGATTATAAGGAATATAGACCTGGGGCCCCACATACTCAATTTGAAGGGATTTTAAGCCCTGTTTAAAAACAAAACAAAACAAAACACCCCCAATTCCCCAAAAGTCAACAAACACTCTGACGGTCAACTAAAACATCTGCAGTCCCTACCAGTTTGGGAATCCAGATTAGGGCATACAAGGGAGATCCTAGAATTGAGGGAGAAAAGGAATCCAGTGGTTAGCAGGACACAGAATTTAACTCTGAATTTAACTCTGAATTTAACTGTGTATTTGTCATGGGATGGGTACCAGGAGAGTAACACAGAAGGAAGCTTATAAGAAGGAGAAAAGAGAAAAAGCCTATGAGCCTACCAGTGACTTTGTAGACATGCTCATTACATGTTCAAAAACTATTTTAAAATTTTCTGTTCCATAAAAATTTCAGGAGAGCCCCTTGAAACTGAGGCCAGACTCAGATACTACAAGCTTTCCTGAATATGGTTATATGCTTCTGGAGGAAAGATGAATCTGTTTTGATACTCAATTGTACTTTGTGTTTAGCATAACACCTGATGTTTGATACAAGTTTGATGTTAAGAACACCTGTTCTTAATTCTGTTTAAAGAAAACCTGCTTGGAAACATAAAAAAAAAAAAATCAATAATAAGCTTTACCTTGGAATTTTCTTCCAAATGGTTATTTCCTTTTAATCCCACTATCATAAAAAAACAATTTTCAAAATTAAAGTGAATGCCTATTAGCAAACTGCTAATAATGGTTTCTCAATAGTTTATTTCCCCACATACATCATTAAGAAACCAAGATGCTAAACCAAGCCTTTCTGCTAAGGTGGTCTTGAGTTGTGGGTTCAAACCTCCCTTCCTTTAGTCTCATGTCTTAACAGTATCACTGTATCACACCTGTATCACAGATATTTCACTTTTTCCCACATTCAAAAACTGAGTTTGATCCACTAAGACACAAAACTTCCTCAACCAGTCCATTATTTTCCTTACAAATTTTGAGATTTTGAGCAGGTATGATCCAATTATATATGAATACTGTATTTCTCAGCTCATGTGTACACTTAAGAAAACTAGAGTCCTACACAGTATTTTTCATTAAAAGAAACCAAGATACGTGGTCTAAGGACTGGGTGGCTGATGTACTAGGCTTACAAATTCACATATAATCATTTCCAAATTTGCACTGTCCTACAAAGCAAACCCCAAGCTGTAACAATAGTACCAACTCCTGAGAAAGCAGAGCTGAAAAAAATGCCCAACAAAAATTAAGCCAACTATATCTACAACAAACATAAGTAACATTAAAACAAATAAATATTAATTTGCTTTCTATATGAGTGCTTATTACATGCCAGATACTTTATTAAGCACCTGATTGACACTATTCTCATTAAAATGTTCACAATGACCCTTTGAAGTTTATTTATCCTCATTCTACAAATGAGGAAACTGAGGATTACATAGGTTTAATAACTTGACCAAGATCACACACCTTTGTTGTTGTTTCTATAGATTTTATTTATTTATTTGAAGGGCGCCTGGGTGGCTCAGTCGTTAAGCGTCTGCCTTCAGCTCAGGTCATGATCCCAGGGTCCTGGGATCAAGCCCCGCATCGGGCTCCTTGCTCGACAGGGAGTCTGCTTCTCCCTCTCCCTCTGCTGCTCCCCCTGCTTGTGCTCTCTGTCAAATAAATAAATAAAAATCTTTAAAAAAAAAAAAAGATTTTATTTGAGAGAGAGCCAGCACACACAAGCAGGGGGAGCAGCAGAGGGAGAGGGAGAAGCAGGCTCTCCGCTGATCAGGGAGCCCAACGTGGGGCTCAATCCAAGGACCTCGGGATCATGACCTGAGCCAAAGGGAGCCGCTTAACTGAGCCACCCAGGCACCCCTGTTTTGTTGTTGTTGTTGTTGTTGTAAGTAATCGCTACATCCAATGTGGTGCTGGAACTCAGAGTCCCGAGGACCAAGAATTGCATGCTCTGCCAACCGAGCCAGCCAGGAACCCAAGATCACATACCTTTGAAGCAAACCAGATTTAGAACCTATTCTTTCTGAGATTCCAAAAGCCAAAGTCTAAAGCATAGCAACCTATATACCAGTAGGGTGTATTTTGCTTATCAGCTATCAGGTAAATGACTTTACACAAATAAAGTCTTGTCTGTGCAATGGAACACACCTAGCTTTTTCAATGGTATAAAACAGGTCAAATATTTTCTAATGAGGGAAGATCTATCATCAATATCTATCGAAATCTTCCTGCTTACTATCTCTGGAATCCACATGCTTCCCTCATTCTCATGCTATTACCTTACCTAAGGCTATCAACATTTCTCAATTTACTACCCGGTTTAGGCTGATCTCCCTACCTGTAATGCAGCCCCACTTCATTCAATTCTTTACACAATCTAGGCAAGTCTATTTTTCTAAAATGCAAACCTGACCAGCAACTACTATTTTTTGTGAGAAAATGTCCAAAATTCATAAAAGGCTAAAGGAGTCTTAGACGACCTGGCCCTTATCAACCCCTTCTGTATCTTTTTCTTTTTTAAACAACTTATGCTACAGACAAACTCAACAACTTACAGCTCCCCCAAAGAAACCCAACTCCCCTCCCTTTGTCAACAGGACTGCCTTAATAGGGTTCTATCTCCAAGAAAACACTTCCATTTTCCCCTCCTTACTGCCATGTCCCTTCTCCCTACTCACATTCTTTCGTTAGGATCACACCCCATCCCTCCTCTGTAAATCCTTCCCTCACTTCTAAGGACTTCAAAATGCTCTCATGGCTTTCTGTGCTTAGCATATATCCCACTGGATTATGTCTGTTTGTTCTCCCAACAAACAGCAAGTTCCCTGAAGGCAGGAACTGGGTCTTTTTTCACCTCTGGATCATTCCTCCACTAGTATAGTGACTGGCTTATAGGTGTTGAGTATCTCCACTCTAATATAAAACAAGTAATGGTGCCCTCTTATTTGTATAATACTTCCTAGCTTTCTCACTCTCATTTGCCCCTCTCCTAATGGTGGAGCTATGGAAATAATGCCAGGAGTTCAATTATTACTGACATATTACTTTAGCTAATGCTAATTTATTCCATTTGAATTAAGTCAAAAGTAAAATCAACATTCTCACAGAACTCGCTTTGCTCAATAAGCCAATCAATAAGAAGCTTCATTATAAGGGAGTCCGTCCAATCACACCAGTCTCAAAATCAAATTTATTTTTAAAATCAAAAGTCATTTAAATACATAGTTCATTTACTTACTCTATTAAGCGCTTTGGGGATGAGCCACTTTGATGGAATTCATCAGCATCATAGAATTCATCTTCACTGCTAGAATAAGAGAACTCGGGGACAGTATTTGGAGACAAATTGACATGGCTTGGAGAAGTCAAACTGCTACTAGGTGGTGAGTGCCCACTGCCTAGGAAATGAAAACATTTTAAATTAGGAGACAATGTTGGTAATAGAGGGAAAATAATTAGGGAGATGGAGTCAAAACAGACTTTTCTAAAATTAAGAAAAGTTAAGTTGGTACACTCTCTGTAAAGAAAATCAATACTTAAAGTAGACAAAGAAAAAGGCTAATCATGTTATAGAATGGGACACAGACTTTTAAATGAAAAACAGCTATGTTCCCATTTATAATTATCTATAAATAGAAAGGGAGCTCTTTCGATTGTAAACACAGTGTGTGAATTCTGGGGCCAGAAGTCCCACAACAGATACAAACACCAGTGGAAAGCCAGGGCTCCTACTTTATACTGTAGATCCAGATATTTAAAAAATGCAGCAGTGACACAGTAAGAATGCATAACGGAAAGACTATCAAAGACCACATGAAAGTTAAAATATCGTCCAGGATATCACATTCACATTAGTCATTATGTCACATGAAACACAAAAGCACCACACAAAGCCCTAGCACTCGCCATCCAAACTCCTTACTTCTTTTCCACCTAAGTCAAGTCAGGTGCCTGGGGCTCAGGGGCAGAGAAAAACAGAGGTCTACTATGGGAAGAATATGGAAAAGGCAAGGACTAGAAAGATACCTAAGCAGTCTAAGGAAATGGAAATTAACAGAGATCCACAGAAAAACTATTATCTAATCTCTGTGATCATGACTGTCTAGTAACAAAACAATAAAAGTATCAAATAATGGAGGACTACTGAGATTGATTAAGTGTTTACAGAGCATCTATCTACAAGCTCTCAGGCAATTTATGCCAAACTGCTACAGATGCCTGGCAGAGATTAAATTTAACTAAGTCAATGCTGGCAATCTAAAAACCAAGGCCACAGTTCTGGAAGTTGAGAAACAGCAGCAACAAAAATGAATCTAGAGTCACCCATGGATCTTTAGCCCATTCTTGTGTCTATGGTTCAATAGTTAGAGAAGAAACATATCCACCTGCCACATTTAGTTGCCACGTTCACAAAGATTTTTTGAAAACAAAGTTTGCCACTGAAAAAGGTAATCTTACTGTGGAAATTCCAAAAATAGTTCATCTTAGCAAATAACTTTAAATTCTTTCCCCCCCGATCCCCTGCAATAGTGGCAGTAAGATGGGAAAGAGAGTTTCTCTTACTGAAATAGGTAATACTTAAAAAAAAAAAAAAAGCCCCCAAACCACCCAGGAATTAAAAATGATTAAGTAACATGCAAACACTCCAGACGATCACACAATTAAAAATGTGTCCAAGAAGAAAATGAGTTTGGGAATTGCAAACTAAAGAACAGTTTTCCTTATAAGAACAAACAATATTATTTCTTTTCTCAGTTGTTACCTTATTTCTTTTTTGTATTAGGGAGAGAGTTAAAGAAGAAATTAGGCTGAAAAAAAGACTAAATCATGTTAATTTCATTTCTAAAACTTCTTTAAATCTACCTACTCTAAAATGCTATATTTCAAAAGTATCTTCTGAAATAATTTATATCCTAAATTATTTATTATAATTATCCTAAATGTACATAAGAAGAGCACTCACTTTTTCAAAGTTTGTAACTAATTTTATGTATCTCCAAATACACAATTTTGGCTGTGTTTCCAAACTGACATAATCCTTTCTTTAGTAACAGGTGAAAGATTTATACAACTGAA
Source organism: Zalophus californianus (assembly GCF_009762305.2). Lineage (NCBI taxonomy): Eukaryota > Metazoa > Chordata > Mammalia > Carnivora > Otariidae > Zalophus > Zalophus californianus. Next base: position 41,313,109 of record NC_045598.1, on the reverse strand, counting down.
GAGAAACCAGAGTATCCTTTCTTTTTTTTTTTTTGAGAGAAAGAGAAAGAAGGAGAGGCAGAGGGATAGGGAGAGAGAGAATCTTAAGCAGGCTCCACACCGACCACATGAGCCCAATGCAGGGCTCTGTCTCAAGACCCTGAGATCATGACCTGAGCCGAAATCAAGAGTCAGATGCTTAACTGACTGAGCCATCCAGGTGCCCCTGGAGTATCCTCTCGTATTAAAAAACAAATAAAAGAAAACACAGGTACTGTTTTTAAAATGAACAAAAGGTAATACAAGCAATGAAATACAAAAAAAAAGTCAGCCAAACATTTCAACCTCATTATTCAAATTACTTGTCAGCATTTTCCCAAGAGCTTCAAATAAGAGCTATTTCTGCTTTCTTTCTTTCAATGGAGAAGACAGCTGACCATGCTGTTAAATATTAAAGAACAAAGTAACAACACATCTTTACTAATTCAATTTCCAAAATGGGCTAAAGTCACAAGGTAATTTTCATTATTACAGGACAGGAGGAAAAGTCCTGTCCAGGAAAGAAATCTGTGAAGCAACAAGGAGGGGCTTCCCTCCTACTTCCTCAAGGTGTAACAGGGACAAAAGCATGAAGTTCTCCTTTGAGTTTGGTTCAACAGGTATCTCAAAGTAATCAGTTTTAAAACAAGAAATATTCTAATACTAACATTGATAGCATGCTTATAAATTACAGAAAAAATAAAGACCATAAGTCTAAATAAAGAGAATACAAATTAAAACAAAGTATCTTTTTTTCTTATAAAATGAAAAAATGTGAAAGAATGATAAATCTAACCTTAAAAAAATATATGTGCCAAAAGTGGCTGCACAAGGACATTCACTGAAGTACTGCTTGTAATAGAAAAATCCTGGAAACAATCTAAATGCCCATCAGCAGAAAAACAGGTAATATGTGCTCAGGCAGCCATAAAAAGAACATTGTAGACCTAACAGCATAAACATGGAAAGCTCTCTAAACGTTCTCTGTTAAATGAAAAGAGAAAGTCACAGAAACACATGATGTCATTCAGGTTAAAACAACAGTAAGAATATACAATATATTTTCACAAAACTGGAACAAATAGTACTAAAATTTGTAAAGAACCACAGAAATACCCAATACCCAAAGCAGTCCTGAGAAAGAAGAATAAAGTGAAGGTATTACAACACCAGATTTCAAAATATACTACAAAGCTGTAGAAATCAAAACAGTATGGTACTGCCATAAAAACAGACACACAGATCAGTGGAACAGAATGGATACCCCCAAAATAAATCCAGGATTATATAGTCAATCCATGACAAAGGAGGCAAGAACACTTACCCTGTGACAAAGGAAGCAAGAATATACAATGGGGAAAGACAGTCTCTCCAAAAAATGGTGCTGGGAAAACTGGACAGCTGCATGTAAAAAGAATGAAAGTGGACCACTTTCTAACACTATACACAAAAATACACTCAAAAATGGACTGAAGATCTAAATGTGAGACTGAAACCATAAAAATCCTAGAAGAGAGCACAGGCAGGAATTTCTCTGACATCGGCTGTAGCACATTTTTCTAGATGTGTCTACTGAGGCAAGGCAAACAAAAGCAAAAATAAATGATTTTTATCAAAATAAAAAGCTTTTGCACAGCGAAGGAAGCTACTGACAAAACAAAAAAGATACCCTAGAGAATGGGAGAAGATATTTGCAAATGATATATCCAATGAGGGGTTAATATTCAAAATATATAAAGAACTTATACAACTCAATACCAAAAGAACAAATAATCTGATTTTAAAAGGGGCAGAGGACTATTAAAAAAAAAAGAGAGAGAGAAAAAAGGGGGAAGGAGCAGAGGACCGAATAAACATTTTTCCAAAGAAGACAGATGGCCAACAGACAGATGAAGAGGTGCTCAACATCACGAATCACCAAAATGCAAATCAAAACCACAAATGAGATAGCATCTTATACCAGACAGAATGGCTAAAGTCAAAATGACGTGTTAGAAACACTAATTCAAAAAGATATACACACCTCTATGCTTACTGCAGCATTATTTACAATTATTTACAATAGCCAGATTGTAGATATGGAAACAACCTAAGTGTCCATCAACAGGTGAATAATGCAAGAAAATGTGGTACACACACACACACACACACAGGAATATTACACAGCCATAAAAAGGATGAGACTGTGACATCTGAGACAACATGGATGAACCTAGAGGGTATTAAGCTAAGTGAAATAAGCCTAACTGAGAAAGACAAATACCACACGATTCCACCATAAGTGGAATCTTAAAAACAAACCCACAAATGAATAAACAAAAAGCAGAATCAGGCCTATAATATAGAGAACAAAATTATGGTTACCAGACAGGAGAGGGGTTGAGGGTTGAGCAAAATGGGTGAAGGGGAGAGGGAAATACAGGATTCCAGTTATGGAATGAATAAATCACAGGAATAAAAGGCACAGCATAGGGAATATAGTCAATGATATTTTAACAGTGATGTAACAGGACAGATGGTAGCTACACACTTGGGGGGACATAGCATAATGTATAAACTTGTCAAATCACTAAGCTGTCACCCAAAACGAATGTAACATTGTTAACTATTCTAAAAAAAAAAAATCTGGAGTGCTTGGGTGGCTCAGTTGATTAATCGGCTGCTTTTGGCTCAGGTCATGATCCCAGGCTCCTGGGATCGAGCCCCACATTGGGTTTCCCTGCTCAGTACAGAGTCTGCTTCTCCCTCTGCCCCTCCCCGTTTGTGTGTGTGTCTCTCTCTCCCCCTCTCTTTCTCAAATAAATAAAAATATTTAAAATAAAGTTTTTAATTAAAAAAATACACAATATAGGTATATATGTACATATATGCATACAAATACATGTAAACACATGCAAATGAGAGGGAAGAATAAAGAGAACTTTCAGCTTTTGTTCTCTATACTTTTATACTGTCTCATTCCTTTACAATAATAAAGTAGGGGCACCTGCGTGGCTCAGCTGGTTAAGCATCTGCCTTCGGCTCAGGTCATGATCCCAGGGTGCTGGGATCGAGCCCCGCATCTGGCTCCCTGCTTAGTGGGAAGCCTGCCTCTCCCTCTCCCAACTCCCCTGCTGTGTTCCCTCTCTCGCTGTCTCTCTGTCAGATAGATAAATAAAATCTTTAAAAAAAAAATAATAGAAGTATGCAAGTTTGACTCCAGCAAATTTCTTTAAAAATACAGATCTTCAAAATAAATCTTTTCTTAAGGTAAACAAAATTCTGCAATATTTTATCTTATTTAAAATGTAATTATTACTGGGGCACCTTGGTGGCTCAGTCGGTTAAGCAGCTGCCTTCAGCTTGGGTCGTGATCCCAGAGTCCCGGGATGAAGCCCTACATCGGGCTCCTTGCTCAGCGGGGAACCTGCTTCTCCCTCTGCCTGTGCTTGCTCTCCCCCCATCCCGTGTCAAATAAATAAATAAAATCTTTAAAAAAATATAGAATTATTACTAAAGCTTCTGGCTCTATCACAAAGTTAACAACTTCATGTATAGAATGACAGTAAAACTATGATATCTTCAACACAAATGTATAACACATTTCATCCCTTTTCCCATCAGCGATCAAACAAAATCTTAAATGTTAATGGGGAGTTATGAGAATTAAAGAAATTACATAAATCTGTACCTGTACTATTTGGTGTTGGAGTCTGATGATGTCCCAAGGTAGCTAATACAGGTCCAACTGGTAGGGAAGATGGACGCTGCTCTGACTTACATAACTGAGCAGGTTCTAGAAGATTTGAACATATAAGTTAGAAAAAAAGCCAAATACAACTGTGTTAACTGCAATTGTGTGGAATTCAAAATATTAAAGATCAGCAATTTTTGAAACTGTCTTCCATTAAGTCAAGTTCCATGCTATTCCTTCTTTCATACCTTCTATCCCCTTTAAACTCAATGGTGATATGCTACCAAGTACTAAGACATTAGGCAGGATATCAAGAGACTAGTCAAGGTAGGCTAAAACCTCAGTAAAAATGCTCTATAAAACTAGCAAACACTTCTGATGATAAAGTCTTTCTAAGCATCAAACCACATAAAGTCATTTTAAAATGGGGAACATGGGGCGTCTGGATGGCTCAGTTGGTTGAGCGTCCCACTCTGGATTTCGGCTCAGGTCTGGTCTCAGGGTCATGGAATCGAGCCCTGCACTGGGGCTCTGCGCACACTGGGGAGTCTGCTTGAGATTCTTTCCCTCTCCCTCTTGCGCACATGCCCATGCTCTCTAAAATAAATAAATCTTTAGGGATGCCTGGGTGACTCAGCAGATTATGCATCTGCCTTCGGCTCAGGTCATGATCCCAGAGTCCTGGGATCAAGTCCCTTTTAGGCTCCTTGCTCAGCAGGGAGCCTGCTTCTCCCTTTGCCTACCGTTGCCCCTGCTTAGGCGCTCGTGCACTCTCTCTCACAAATAAATCTTAAAAATAAATAAATCTTAAATAAAATAAAATAAAATGGCGCACAGTAGTACTTCCTCTTTAGCCCCACTAGATACTAAGCTCCTTCTCTTAAGGAATCAAAATTCACAAAAGGATTTCACATACTTTTTAAGTATTTTTAAAGGGATTTTTTTGTTACAATTTCTGACTTAACTACGTTGGATGCAATAAAAAGTAAAGGATTTCGTACACATGGGTGTTGTCCCTAAACCTTCCTTTGCTAGTTTAAAAAACAAAACAAAAACACAAAAAAACCTACAGATTACTCTATACTTAAAAATAGGTCTTTCTAATTGGTAGGCATCACAAATTTCACCCTTACCTTCCATTACCTTAGGGTCCACCATTAGAAGAAACCATTTGTATTCTTCATAGCTATAAAAAATACCCCCAATAGAAAGTTCCTGGATTACCTTCAAGTAGGTCAATGTAATTAAGCTTTCTTTGGTAGCATGAATCCAGGGTCATAGGATTCTGTCCCACCAGTTACTCCAAGTCTCAGTAACCTTTTCCTTCCATCTCACTTTGAAAACCAAAAGCTCTTTCACTGTATTAAAAAATCCCCAATACCAAAAATATTATCTTTTTCCAGTTCATTTTCTGCTGTGCCATTTTTTTGTGATTCCATTTACTTATTGAAAAACAAAACCAGGGGCGCATGGGTGCCTCAGTTGGCTAAGCGTCTGCTTTCAGCTCAGGTCATGATCCCAAGGTCTTAGGATTGAGCCCCACATTGGGCTACCTGCTTGGTAGGAAGCCTGCTTCTCCCTCTCCCTCTGCGCTGCCCCTGCTTGTGCTCTCTCACTCTCTCTGCCAAATAAATAAATAAAATCTTAAAAATAAAACAAACAACAAAAAAACCCCAAAAACGAGCCCTTCAAGATTACTATGATGGCTACACAAATTAAGTTTTTTCTAATCAATGAATCTGAAACATTTTTGCAAATACCATACCTGGAGGTAAGACAGTCTGGGTAGGCATTGTGTTGATCACAGGTTCCAGGGGACTAGGCTGATATATTGCATCTACAGGATTAATAGTACTCTGAGATAAAGAAACACAGTATAGTAAATTAATTAAATGCCCTTCCAGTACTGACCCTCCCAAATGTACGAAATGCCCACATTTCTGACAGCAAAGTCCTGAGGGTAGCTATATAGATATGCTGATCAAAATGCAAAGAGGAAATGAAATTCATTTATGATATAGAAGTCTAAGAGTTTCTTAAAAAAACAACATAGTAAGGAGGGAAAATGAAAGAATTTGTCAAACAGAAAGATAAAGCTAAATGTAAAAACCTGCAAAGAGTTATAAAATGGTGTGGGAAAATTTCGGGAATCCAAAATAGTAACTTCTCAATTCACCACAAATAATGTTTCTCTATCGAAGTTAGAGAGAAATGCTCTCTCTTACTTTGGTGTTATTAAACATTACAACTACAACTGGTAAATATACCTGCACGACTAGGATTTCATCTTTCCATCTCACACTACTGCCACCTTCTATCACTGTGTACACAATGTACAGGCACCTAGTTTTACAGTCACTAAAGGCAAAGAGATGTATCTTCTAATTGGGGGATGCAGGGAAGGAGGCTTTCTTTTTGAGAATTTAGAAAAAAAAATAAATATGTAGCTACAATTTTAGAGAGAAAAAAAGTCTAGGTCTTTCTGATTTCAAGCCAAGAACTTATTCTGCCAGCATGAGGACATTTTTAAAAACAAGACTCCAGGGGCGCCTGGGTGGCTCAGTCGTTAAGCATCGGCCTTCCGCTCAGGTCATGATCCCAGGGTGCTGGGATCGAGCCCCGCATTGGGCACCCTATGCAGCAGGAAGCCTGCTTCTCCCTCTCCTGCTCCTCCTGCCTGTGTTCCCTCTCTCGCTGACTCTGTCAAATAAATAAAATCTTTTAAAAAAATAAATAAAAATAAAAACAAGACTCTATATACTGATGCTTTTTTACTTGGAGGAGGGCAGCTTTAAACTAAGGTCTTTGCCAGAGTAAAGTTTAGATCTATCATTTAGAAGACTATACCGGATAAAACCCAAGAAATAAAATTTTAAGTTCTTTACTTTTCCTTGATCCAGAAAATGTCAAATATGTATTTGGGAAGGCTTATAACAGAAAATACTGAAACAGATTTAGAAGAGAAATACTTTACTGATGAATGAACCCCAAAAGTATTCATAAAAAAGTTAGAAACCCTAGCAATGGAAACTGAGTTAAGGGGAAAGTTTTTATAGCATTCTCATTTAATTCAAATTTTTTTCCTTAAGCCCCCTCTCTGCATAAACATTAAAAATCGCTAAATCAGATTTTTTTTTTTTTAAGATTTAATTTATTTATTTGACAGAGAGACACAGCGAGAGAGGGAACACAAGCAGGGGGAGCGGGAGAGGGAGAAGCAGGCTTCCTGCTGTGCAGGGAGGCTGATGCGGGGCTCGATCCCAGGACCCTGGGACCATGACCCGAGCCGAAGGCAGACGCCCAATGACTGAGCCACCCGGGCGCCCCTAAATCAGATCTCTTAAATCAACTGATTTGAGCACAGGAATTCCGATGCTCATCACGACAATAGTCTACTGACTATAAATATTTTAACAGGAAAATAAAGGACACTTAGAGAAGAGACCCTGAAAACAATCACTAATAATAAAAACCCTAATAAAATGAAGTAGGGAAGGTTCTGAAGTACTGGGAAGAGCATACGTAAAACAGACTAGGAATTTTAATTCTGGCAAGGATTTGGCAAGTCTTTTATCTACTGTGGTCCTCACTTTCCCAGCGTGTAAAATATGTCTGGATTATATGTTCTATAGGGGCTTTTTGGTTATTACTTTATGATTCTTATCTTCAGAACCTAGACCAGGAGATGGTAACTAAACAAATGTCTCAAACAAGTCGTGCAGCTGTAAATTCCTTGTTTTTACCTAATGGTTTTCTCCAAAGAACTCCAAGTACTTTACAAAGGCAAAATCCCACCATTAATATTGATCCATGGGAAGGAGAGTATGTCACCTCTTTATCCTTACCTTTTATATAAGAAAAATTATTGAAGAGAATAAGAAATAACTTCGGTAAAAGGGACCAGTAGAATTCTATCTTTTGAATGTAATCTTTTGTTTTCCAGATGAAATGTTCTGAAGACTAATCTTGTCTTTTAGATTTTTGCATGTATATTAAAAGTACCAGATATCTTTTGTTGCTTGCTGTTAACAGAAAATATAACTACTCCATAATTATCTACGGTCCTTGTTCAATCAATTTCAGGCTAAAATTACATTCTACACCTTGCTTTGAAAATGAATATGAACTTCAGAAGCACAAATAAATGATAATCCTTAGCTCTAACCAGTTGTACCATTAATAACATTCTGCAAAATATAAATTATATATACATGCATTTATGTATAGCTACCATTTATTGATTCTGTGCTCATCCTGTACCTTACAACAATGTTCTGAGGTAGATCTAGCTACCTTTCTTTAAAGTTGAAGAAACTAAGGCTCAAAGGTCAAATAACCTGCCTAAGATCATAGCTATTGAGTAGCAGGGCCAGGTTCTAGCTGTGTGGGTCTAAGATTTAAACCATGAACGTTTCCTTTCTTTTTTAAAAATAAAAACTCTTAAGGAAAAATGCTACAGTCCTGATCAAATGATTCAAGTATGATTGTTTTCTACAGGTTTAGATTTTCTGTAAGTATAAACTTTCTAGATGTTTTTAATTGCAAATGGCCAAACATTTTTGGTATGCTTTATAAAACTGCCAATTTTTTAACATAATAAAAAGTACTAATTTTGTTTTGAGGAATGAGAGAGAAAAATAATTGCCAACATGATTTTTCTTAGGATCTTTGGGGACCATGACATGCTAGACAACATATATAGTCCTTTTCCATGAGGTTTACAATCTTAACTGATAGCCCAGGAAGACATACTACATTATATTACATTGTATTTAGACCACATAACTATATTATCACCATAGCTCAAATTCTGAACTCGCACTGTGAAAAGACAGATAAAAATTCCAACATCTTTAATTCAAATTTTAAAAATGCTTCTCTTATCTCTGGCTTCTTAAGAAATATGCAAACAACATCGATATTTAACTTTTTTTCATTTTAAACCAACTACAAAGATAACATGCTTATCCTTTCAAGTATAATCATGAGATGGTTTTGAAGATTTTGAAGAGTTTCCAGATCTCAGACAAGCTGGCATCTGTAAAGTCTTGGGACAAAAAAAGGGGCTGCATCCTGCTTTAGAAATACAATCTAAAACAGAAGTCACTCAGTTACCATAAAAACAGGGTTGCTCCACCTACAAATCTTCAAATTCTAACTTTTATTTCCAGATGGGAAATACCAACAATAAAATTTTCTTTTCTTTTTAAAGGAGAAGTTGAATCTAAGGGAAGAGTAAAAAGCTGAGGAGGAGGAAAGAATAAGAAAATGGCTGTAAATGAAAGAATTCATGCTGCAATTTGTTCTAATAAAAACACAATATATACCACAGTAGCAATGATAGTTAACAAACAAAATCTAAAAATAAAATAGAAACCGATACACATTAAATAGACTAAGATAGGTTTCAATACTGAATCCCTCCCCTTCTGCTTTCATCTGAGAAAAAAAGAAGTTTGACAAGAAATATAGCATTGTGAGTTATGCCTTAGTCATAAAAGCTGTATTTTCACACCATGATTAACCCTTCATGTTAACACATGCAAAGTGATTCAATCTGAACCAACACTTAGAAAAATTTTAACATCTTCCCTGCAAATGATTGCTGAAAGAAGGGCAATTTTAGAAGCTTAAGGAAAATTGCAAGAGTCAACAACAAAAAGCAGTGAGTAGGTGAAAAAGAGGAATTTGTGTTGAAAAATGAGTAGAAGTTCAGCCTTCTCCTGACATGACTGGTTATAATGCTCTGCAGAAGTAAAGGGAAACAAAAAGATTAGATTAAACTTACTATAATTCCATCTGCGTGCTTCTCCGCATTACACTGGTCCTTAAGGAAAAATGTTAAAAATATTAACTTCATTCTTTTATTTAAGTAAGTCCTTGTGTACTTTCTTCCCTATTATGAAAGCTTATTCTACTAGTAACAATGTTAGAAAACTATTTCTCGGTTTCTATTGAGATTATAATTCCATCTGTACATTGCTAGCCAAACGTAATTCTATCACTGGCTACACAACCACCACCACCAACAGCATGGCAATTGTTTTTTTTATACAGGCAGTTAATTAAATTCATTATGAATATCTTATGGAACTGTGTAGTCATATCAGTACTATTAACAGCAGATATACTAATTTAGGATTGAAGACCCTGAATATTTCTGGGTTTAATTTTATAGTAAATTATGCCAACTACCCACAACCCCCAAACTCTCACTGCATTTTAAAGGTATAAGAATCATATACCCTTAAAATCTTGGGAGAGACACTATTTCCCATATTCTGGCTGCAGGCCCCAGAATTACACTTTTCTCAATAGATGGTTCGATTTTTGTTTTAGTAAATGTAATCACTGATCCATGGAATGACACAGGAATTAGCACTTAACTGCCGGACAAATATTTTGCATTTATTATTCCACTTATTTCACCAACAACTTGATAAAGTAGATACTATTATTACTCCTACTGGACATATGAGAAAATTGAGACAGATAGAGGGTGGGGAGCCCTATCCTAAAGGATTCTATTAGTCTGGCTTCAGAACTCATGTTCTTAATATGTTATTTTGCCTTGCTTCTCCAAGGATGTACTTCAGGAAGAAGGTGGTGGAAAGTTATCAACACATATTCATTTCTGTCATTATAACCCACCTATTTGTATTATGTTTAAAGTTCTAGCTCCATACTATCAGGAAGTTTTAAAGTTTTAACAGAAACCAATATTTGGTCTTGGTTTTAAACATAATGGCCGGGGCGCCTGGGTGGCTCAGTCGTTAAGTGTCTGCCTTCGGCTCAAGTCATGATCCCAGGGTCCTGGGATCGAGCCCCGCATCGGGCTCCCTGCTCGGTGGGAAGCCTGCTTCTCCTTCTCCCACTCCCCCTGCTTGTGTTCCCTCTCTCACTGTGTCTCTGTCAAATAAATCTTTAAAAAAAAAACACAAAAAACATAATGGCCAAGTTATATCTCATTTATATCTATAAATTTTTCTTTAACCACTGAGTTTACTCAGAAATCTACACATTCAAGGGTCAACCAAGAGCAAGTGAAGATTTGGGAATATATTTTTTTAAGTGCAGGTACAGAAAAGCATTAACATAGCAGGCCTATCTGCCTGCAAAGTTGGCCTTTGGCTAATGACTAGGAACTTGAACTTTGGGAGGGTCCCCATCACTCTATCTGATAAGAGTGGCTCACTGTGCCTAAACTGTTTAAGTAAATAATATGGTTTATGTTAACAACCAGCTTTCCTTCTGGAAGTCTGGAATCTTGATAAATGCTAGCTAGAGAGTGCTTACATGACAAGGCCCCAACAAAAACTGAGGGTGTTGAGTCTTCAATGAGCTTCCTGGGTAGACAAAATTTTATTTTATTTTTTTTTAAGATTTTATTTATTTATTTGAGGCAGAGAGAGGGAGGGAGAGAACACAAGGCAGGGAGAAGGGGCAGAGGGAGAGGGCTAAGCAGACTCCCCACTAAGCAGAGAACCCATGTGGGGCTTGATCCCAGGACTCTTAGATCATGACCTGAGCAGAAGGCAGAGGCTTAACCAACTGAGCCACCCAGGTGCCCCCAAATTTCACATATATTGTCACAATTTGTTGCTGGAGGAAGTAAGCACATTCTACATGAGTCTGGAAGAAGACACTTCGAAGTTTGTGCTGGTTTCCTCTGGATTTTGCCCCACGTGCCTTTTCCCTTTGCTGATTTTGCTTTGGATCCTTTGTTCTAATAAAGTGTAGCTATGAATATGACTATACACTAGGTCCTTGACAATAACTGCATTTTGTTAACTGTGTAATTCATGATGGGGTTTCCCCTTATTTGCAAAATTAACTATATATTTAGAATATCCAAAGTTTCAGTTAATTCTTAATAGAGATAGTTGAAAATAAATTGAGAAAGAGAAATTAAAAATTTCTTGCACAGATGACATTTTAACTTAATTCTGGCCTTCCCCTATTAATTTCTAAATATTACATTGATTTTCCCAAGGATTTCTTGGAAAGAAATATTACATAACATGTGATAGATTAAATTTTCCAGAAATGGCCCCCAAAAGAGGTAGAGTTCATGTCCCTTACCCAAAACCTAGGCAGGCCTTTGTGACGGTCTCTACCAGTAAGTACAGCAGAAGTGACTGTATGTGATTTCTACGACTAGGTCATGGAAATGTCACAAACTTTCACTTTGTTTTCTAGGAACCCAACCACCATACTGTGAGAAAATCCAAGCAGCTGCAAAGAGGACTATTATGGAGAAGAATTTAGGCCCTCAGTCCAACTTTCCAGGCATGTGAGTGAGCCACCTTGAAAGTGGATCCTCTAGCCCTGCATCAAGTCATTACTGGTGACATTTCATGAAACCGAAACAAGTCATGAGGTCTACCCAAACTGCATATTTGCGAGAATTTAAATGACTGTTGCTATTTTAAGACCCTCAGTTTAGACTGGTTTGTTATGCAGTGATTGATTACTGGTATACCGCATTATATATGTATATTATCTAAGAAAGCAACCACTTTTAATTCTGGTATAATTTAAAATAAATTTCAGTATCTGACAAACTTTTCCCCCAAAATGTTCTCACTTAATAATGTATGCTAAGAGTATTTTAAATCAGGGTTCATTATTTTTAACTGTTGTGGTCTTTTAAGGCAGAATCAAATCATAGACTATTAAATGCCTTCCTATCAACCCATTCCCACCACATACTTTAGGGATTTTGTTCTACTACCTAAGCTACATTCATCCCCTCCCCGCTCCCACTTCCATCTTTCTTTTTAAAAATTGTAAGTATACCATAAGTGGCCTTTAATCAAGGTCAGTTAAAGCTAAATCTCAAGTATTACTGAACTAGAGATTTGATTGAATTCAATATGAATTATTTTAATGAAACAAAGAAAAGGTCTAATGCTACTTCCCACTTAAATTATACTGTATTTTTAGGTGGTTATAAATCCCTCATTTCTTAATACAAAGGCTAGTTTCTTCTCAGAACATACCAGCATGACCGAGATCTATAAATCTGAAAATGAACAAAAACATCAGCACAACATAATTTGGGAATACTTCTGGCCAGAACTACAGACTCTAATATTTTTAAAACCATGCCTACTAAGAAAATACATGAAATATATCTCTCTAATAAGGCAATGCAGTCCAGTAAAAGCTCCCTTAATTATGGATCAATACACTTACTAATTATATGCAACAAAAAATAAACATGCTAATTCAAGTTTGATGAGATTCAACAAATGAGGCTGGGACGACTGGATATCCACATGCAGAAAAATAAATTTAGACCCCTACCTCACACCACAAAGATGAATGCAAATATGAGCTAAAACTTCAAACTCAAAACACAGGAATAAATCTTTGTGATCTAGGATTAGGCAATGACTTCTCAGATAAGCCACCAAAGGCACAAACAATAGAAGATTAATAAACAGAATTTCATCAAAAATAAAAATATGCATGTTTCTCAGGATGCTATCAAGAAAGTGAAGACAACCCACAAACTTGAAGAAAAATATGCAAATTATATGTCTGAAAAGGATTTGTATTTAGAACATTTGTATTCACTCCTACAACTCAACAAGATTAAAAAGAATCCAACTAAAAAATGGGCAAAGAATGTGAATAGACGAGAATGGCTACAACCAAAAAGACAATCACAGGCGTGATCTCATCATATTCACAAGTTCTGTGGATTATTTAACTGTAGTTGACAATGTTACATTAGTTTCAGGTGTACAACACAGTGATTCGACAAGTCTATACGTTATGCTATGCTTACCACAAGTGCAACTACCATTTATCACCATACTATTACAATACCACTGAGTACATTCCATTCCCTGTACTGTACTTTTCATCCCCATGACTTACTCATTCCATAACCAAAAGCCTACTTCCTCCCACTCCCCTTCACCCATTTTGCCCACTCCCCTCATTTCCCCTCCTCTCTGGCAACCACCAGCTGTTTTCTCCATTTATGGGTCTGTTTCTGTTTTTGTCTGTTCATTTGTTATTCAGATTCCACATAAGTGAAATCACATGATATTTACAGCTGACTGTAAGACAGAAACATTATTCAGGTGGATCTGATCTAATCTCATGAGCCATTAAAAGTAGAGAGCTTTCCCTGCCTAGTAGAAGAGAAGGTCAGAAATGTGAACCATGAGAAGGATATGACGTGCCACTGCTGGCTTTGCAGATGGAGGGAGTCTGTGCAAGGACCAGAGAGAGGCCTTCAATGGCTCACACGAAGTTTTAGCCAACAACTAGCAAGGAAATGGGGACCTTGGTCCTACAACAAAGATCTGAATTCTGCTAACAACCTGAATGCACCTGGAAGTGGATTCTTTCCCAGAGCCTCCAGACAGTTCAACCTCTCTAGAACCTTAATTTGGGCCTTGTGATATCCTTAAGCATAGAATCCAGCCCAGTCACTTTAGAGTCTGATCTATAGAACTGTGAGCTTATAAAGGCGTGCTGTTGTAAGCCACTTAAAAAAAAAAAAAAAAAAAAAGGAGAATCACAAATACTGGTAAGGATGTGGAGAAAATGGAATTGTAACACACTGTGAGAATGTAAAATGGTGTAGGTGCTTTGAAAAGTAGTTTAGCAGTTTCTAAAAAAGACACAGAGTTACTGTATGACCCTGTTAATGCCACTTCCATGCATAAGTTAAAAGAAATGGAAACATACCTCCACACAAAACCATTCTAATGCACACATTCATTGCAGCATTATTCCTAACAGCCAAAAAAAAAAAAAAAAAGGAAACAACGCAAATGTTCATCAACTGATGAATAAACAAAATGTGGTATACCCATTCAAAAGACTATTCTTCAGAAATGAAAAGGAATTAAGTCCTGATACATGCTACAATATGAATGAGCCTTGAAAACATTATGCTAAGTGAAAGAAGCCAGTCACAAAAGACCACATACTGTGGGATCCTAATTACATGAAATGTCCAGAATAGGCAAATCTAGAAACAGAACAGTGGATGCCAGGGATTGGAGGAAGAACAGGGGCAACAGTAGCAAGGGAAAGATGAATAGGGAATGACTGCTTAATAGATACAATATTTCTTCTTGTGGTGATAAAAATGTACTATAATTTGATTATAGTGATGACTGTACAACTTTGTAAATATACCAAAAACCACTGAAATGTACACTTTAAATGAGTGAATTTTATGATATGTAAATTAGTATCAATAAACCTGTTTTATTAAAAGTCTAATGAGAAATTTAAAAACACTTATGAAAACAAAAACTCTTATGAAGGAAAATGTTCTGGGGAGAGAACCTACAATCCAAAGACAACTTAAATATACAATCTACTTTGAAAGGATAACCTAGACCTGTACTGTCCAGTTTGGGAGCTACTAGTCACATGTGGCTATTAAGCACTTGAAATGTGGCTGGTTCAAAGTGTAAAATACACCCAAGATACTGAAAACTTAGTTAAAAAAAAAAAAAAAAAAGACAATGAAGTTTCTCATTAATGAATTTTTACGTTGCTTATGTTGAAATGATTTTGGATATACTGGGTTAAATAAAATACATTATTAATTTCACTTGCTTATTTGAGTTGTGGCATATAGGTCTTATCACCTAATTTTGATAAGGAACTGGTCAAGTCCTCAGATGTAGGGGCCTCCCAGATTATTTCTGCTCTATTCCATCTCCCCCACCTTCCTCTGCAGTTTCTCATGAAACGCCAACTGTCTCTATCTATGGTATAAAGAATGAAGTCTTCTGAACTAACAGAACTTACCTGAAAATCCTACTAACCAAGTGATGCCCAAACTTTGCTACATATTACAACCACCTGGGAGTTTAAAATCCCAAAGCCCAGGTGACAACCCATAGCAATTACCACACAATATCTGGGAGTGGGAGCCAGGCATAAGACTTGTTAAAGATCCTTAGGTGATTCCAGTGAGTAGCAAAGTTTGGGAACCAAGGCATTAATCATTTAGACAGGAGGGGAACTTCTGGTAGTGAATCAAAATTAAAGAATCAAAACTGGAAGGGGTTTAAAATCCTATCTATAACATGCTGCCTCTAAGAAGCTAATATTAAATTACTCCAAACTACAAAGATATCAAATTCGCCATCTTCTTATATCCCTTTGGGGTCTCAGGTGGCAATCTCTCAAAGTAGCTGATTTCAATATTTTATTAACCTGTCAATGAAGAATAATCCTCCAAAATGACTAATAATTTATATTCCCATTAGTATTAGAAGTTCTGCCATGTTTACCAACAGCAGAACAGAGAGATGGCTAAATAAAAAAATCATAAAGTGGAAACACTAAACTATTGAAAGTTATGTATTAGAAACATCCATTCAAAATTTACAATTATCAGGTCCCTACCATGTGGCAGGCAACTGTTCTAGACACTGAGGATACAGTGGTGTTATAGAGTGAATATTTGTGTGTCTCCACCCACCACCGCCAAATTCAAAAGAAGCCCTAACCCTAAGATGGCTAGGAGATGGGGCCTCTAATGAAGTAAATTATGGTTTAATAAGGTCCTAAAGATGGAGCCCTGACCTAGTACGTGTCCTTATATCAGAGAGCTCTTCTCACCTTCTCCCTACTGTCCCTGTCCCTTCCATCTCCTCCTCCCCACTCCCTCCCTCTTTTCTCTCTCTGTTCTTTGTGCACATACCAACGAAAGGCCACATGAGGACATACTGAGAAGGTGGCTGTCTACAAGTTAAAAAGGGTCCTCACAGGAAACCAAATTGGTAGGAACCTTGATCTTGAACTTCTAGCTTCCAAAACTGCGAGAAAATAAATTTCTTTTGTTTACGCCACCCAGTCTGTGGTGGTTTGTTGGGGCAGCCCAAGCAGACTAATACAATGGCAAATAAGACAAAGTCCTTAAGGAGATTATAAACCAGGTGCTAGAGAGACAATAAACAAGATATCGTGTAATTCTAGCTAGTGATGCAAGCCATGAAGAAAAAAACACAAATGAGAGATTAGAGATTATTTTAGATAGAGTGGTCAGGAAGGTCTCTTCAAAGAGATTTCATGTGGGCAGAAATCTGAATAAAGTGAGGGGGTGAGTCCTGGAAATCTGGGGTAAGTTCCTTCTAGGCAGCGGGGAAAGCAAATACAAATCTCTGAAGCAGAAAAAGTCTGGCCTGTCTGTGAAAAAGAGAACAAGCCAGTATTGTTGGAGTAGTGTGATCAAGTGAGGGTTGATGAGGTGAGAGAGTAGTGATGGTTCAAGTGATGTAAGTTATTGTAAATAGTTTAGATTGCGTTCCAAAGGAGATGGGAAACCATTTAGTGGGATTTGAGCAGGTGAGTGAAATGGTATGATTTACATTTAAAGATACACACAAAGTTCATATAGAGTACATATATAATTTAAGGGATAGTATTTGAACATAAAAGCCTTAATAAAACTTCCTTCTGGAAAAAATTAAAAAGCCAAACTCCATTTACTTAATCTATGTTACCTGTTCTGAAGGACCTTGAAATGTAAGTCTATCAAGCTGGGCTAAGATAAACAGAGAGGTAGGAGGTATAGACTAAAGAGCAGAAACTTCTAGGGGCGCCTGGCTGGCTCAGTCGGTGGAGCACATGGCTCTTGATATCAGGGTTGTGAGTTCGAGCCCCCATGTTGGGTGTAGAGATTACTTCAAAAATAAAAAAAATCTTAAAAAAAATAGTAGAAACTTCTAAAAAGGAGTATTAGTAATTTGAATTCTAACTCATTCCAAAGGTAGAACACCAAAAATACTCTTGATGGGTAGCTAAAAGGTGAGCTCCTGAAAGAGGCTTGTTGCCTTGTTTTACAACTATCTAAAGTCTTAAATGATTGTAGAGGTTATCCAAACCAGTCTAAACACTACCAGCTCTTCTACTTCCTCAATCTTCCAGAGAAGGCAGTGTGAATCCATAAAATACCTACCTATTCACATCGAGCAAGGTGTAGTTTACTGGTTATCCATACACTGTAGAGGCTTTTGGGTAACAGTAGGTGACCAAACCACCCATAAAATTTCTCAGTCAAGAAGAACAAAAACCTTACCATCTCTTTTACGCCTCCAACCCTATCCTCCCTTTAGAATATATTCTGATCCACAAAAGTAGATGAAAAATTTAGACACACAAACACAGGAAATGAGGCATAGTGGGAAAACAAACAAAACACCTAGAAAGTGAACACAAGCCCTTAAGTTCTGACACTTTAATATATTGAATCTAGCCTCAAAAGAAAATGACATTGCCCTCCTTTAACTTATATGCCGAATATCCTTCCTATCTAAGCACAAATAGACTGTCCTATATAACTGTATCATTAACAATACTAGGTAAAAAGTGACCATTATCAGGCAAATACATGCAACTGAATAAGTAAAATAGACCAGTAATTAAAAATCCATGCAAACATCACTCCCAATAGTGGCTACTGAATTGCCTGCTAGCCACTGGCTAGAAATACAGAGGTACAGTCAGTAGAAATACAGAGGTACAGTCAGTAGAAATATAGGGGGGGAATTTTAATTCTTCTTTTCAAACACTAAAATGCTTATTTCTCAAAATACCAAGCAATCAAACTGACATTTAAGTTGAATACACCAAAATTTTTCAGAAAAGCAGGCACAATAACCATGAAATTTTTACCGTACCACAATAATTCAAAATACATATTATTGCATGAATAAGAATAGCAATTTAAAGTAGCGGTTCACTAATGTAGTTTAGTAACAGAAAAAAAACTACAACAGAATTAAATATATATATATCTTTATTATATTCCTTATTATGGATGAGAAAAAGAACTCTTGCTAAAATTTAATTCCTTTTCTCCTAAGAAAAACTTTTCTGTGAAAGGTTTTGCAAGATATGTCCTTGCTCCAAGCAGTGATAATGGATAAAAAGGAAGGAAGGGGTGAGTCATTCAAACAATTCTCCCCTCTTTCCCAGTCACTGTATCAGAAATTACCTTCTCAAAAAAAGGCACATGCTGCTAAGGTTAATATCTAAATACACTGAACCTAGTTGTTCAATAGTACCAGGAACCCCACAATACAACTTATTGGAGGAAGGTACATATTTCACAACCAAGTTTCCTGGCTGTTAAAGAGAAATGCCATTATAATTTTTACATCTCATTAAATGAAAGTAATCAAAGTAAAATTTACTTACTTTAGCAATCTGCAGCAACACAATGCAGTGTTTAATTGATTCTACCATGCTCTATAAAAACAGAACACTGATTTTAGGATCTTGCACCAAATAAAATGGTCATGACATTAAAGCTTAAAATATAAAAATAAAAATAAAAAAATAAAAATCAGTTCAGATGTACAGGATTTAAGTCTATACTACACAAGAAATACCCTCTCTGGATTCCAGTGGGTTCTAATATACTGACAGTGTTAGATGAAGTTATCATAAGCAATTCTATCATTAAAGAATGCCAAAAAATTGTTAATTTGTACTGAATAACATTCTAAATGGTTTTTCAACACTTCAAACAGAAAAAGATGTGAGTCTGATTAATTTCCAAATTCTTAGATCAATAGCAGACAATCCCAGTGTAAATTTCTAAAATATCTAATTCAAGACTTTTAAGGAATTATGAGGAGTAAAGAATCCTATCACAATATGGTGAACCCAGAATATTACTACTTTGCCTGTTTTTAAAACTGCTCTTGTCAAAATACAAATCTTATTAGTAGCCTATTATATAATGTGAGAAGGCCAGTACATCAGAAAACATGAATCACAATATATTTTAATTATAAAAAAGAGACATTGTGCATGGATGGTATCTTTTAACCAAGGATCTTAAGACAGATAAGATCAGAAACAGGTAAAATGGTACACGAAGTGATTTTTAATTAGAAGGATTATTCAAGTCCCTTTATATCCTTTAGAAAATAATAAAATTCTTAAACACCCTTGTAAAAATTTATAAAAATTAAAATCTCAACTGCTCTTAATAGAGCAATTTATTAATTTAAGCAACAGCTTAAAATAGAAATGACATTTTAAAGCACTTTCTAATGCAAAGCCAGAGTTTACCAAACATATAACTTACATTTGTTGTCTCTTTGAGAGTTTCAATTTTCTGTGAAAAATGGTAAGTTTAAACAAATAATCAGAAGCACAAAGAAGTATCATTGCTGTTTTTTACTAGTCATTTAAAGAATTTTACCAAAATGTACTCTTTACTCTAAGTGAGTGCAGGCAACTGGGAAGGGAGTACTTTCTGTTATACTTTTTAAAACTTAAACATTTAAATAAAAAATTCATTTTATGGATTATGTCCTCAAATAAGATTCATATGATTCAAGATTTCTAAGAATAACACAAAACATTATTCCTTATATGAAAAAAGTTGTCTTTTTTATAGACTGATTTTATTTTTTTATTAAAAATATTTTTATTAACATATAATGCATATTTGTTTCAGGAGTACAGGTCTGTGATTCATCAGTCTTACATATTCACAGCACTCACCATAGCACATACCCTCCCCAATGTCCATCACCTAGCCACCCATTCCTCCCACCGCCCTCCACTTCAGTAACCCTCAGTTTGTTTCCTGAGATTAAGAGTCTCTTATGGTTTGTCTCCCTCTCTGGTTTCATCTTATTTCATTTTTCCCTCCCTTCCCCTATGATCCTCTGTCTTGTTTCTCAAATTTCTCGTATCAGTAAGATCATACAATACTTGTCTTTCTCTGACTGACTTACTTCGCTTAGCATAATAACACTCTAGTTCCATCCACGTCATTGCAAATGGCAAATTTCATATTTTTTTGATGGCTGCATAATATCCATTGTGTGTGTGTTGTGTGTGTGTATACACACACACAACACACACACACCACATCTTCTTTATCCATTCATCTGTTGATGGACATCTTGGCTCTTTCCATAGTTTGGCTACTGTGGACACTGATGCTATAAACATTGGGGTACACGTGCCCCTTCAGATCATTACATTTGTATCTTTGGGGTAAATACCCAGTAGTAGGGTCGTAGGGTAGCTCTATTTTCAACTTTTTGAGGAACCTCCACACTGTTTTCCAGAGTGGCTGCACCAGCTTGCATTCCCACCAACACTGTAGGAGGGTTCCCATTTCTCCACATCCTCACCAACATCTGTCGTTTCCTGACTTGTTAATTGTAGCCATTCTGACTGCTGTGAGGTGGTATCTCATTGTGCTTTTGATTTGTATTTCCCTGATGCCGAGGGATGTTGAGCATTTTTTCATGTGTCTGTTGGCCATTTGGATGTCTTCTTTGCAGAAATGTCTGTTCATGTCTTCTGCCCATTTCTTGATGGGATTATTTGTTCTTTGGGTGTTGAGTTTGATAAATTCTTTATAGATTTTGGATACTAGCCATTTATCTGATATGTCATTTGCAAATATCTTCTCCCATTCTGTAGTTCTTTTGGATTTGTTGGCTGTTTCCTTTGCTGTGCAAAAGCTTTTTATCTTGAGGAAATCCCAATAGTTCATTTTTGCCTTTGTTCCCCTTGCCTTTGGAGGCGTGTCTTGAAAGAAGTTGCTATGGCTGATGTCGAAGAGGTTACTTCCTATATTCTCCTCTAGGATTTTGATGGATTCCTGTCTCACATTTAGGTATTTCATCCATTTTGAGTCTATTGTGTATGGTGTAAGGAAATGGTCCAGTTTCACTCTTCTGCATGTGACTGTCCAGTTTTCCCAACACCATTTGTTGAAGAGACTTTTTTCCATTGGATATTCTTTCCTGCTTTGTTGAAGATTAGTTGGTGATAAGAGTTGAGGGTCCATTTCTGGGCTCTCTATTCTGTTCCACTGATCTATGTGTCTGTTTTTGTGCCAGTACCATACTGTCTTGATGATGACGGCTTTGTACTAGAGCTTGAAGTCCGGCATTGTGATGCCACCAGTTTTGATTTTCTTTTTCAACATTCCTCTGGCTATTCAGGGTCTTTTCTGGTTCCATACAAATTATAGGATTATTTGTTCCAGCTCTGTGAAAAAAGTTGATGGTATTTTGATAGGGATTGCACTGAATGTGTAGATTGCTCTAAGTAGCTTAGATATTTTAACAATATTTGTTCTTCCAATCCACAAGCATGGAACATTTTTCCATTTCTTTGTGTCTTCCCCAATTTCTTTCATGAGTGTTTTATGGTTTTCTGAGGACAGATCCTTTGCCTCTTTGGTCAGGTTTATTCTTAAGTATGTTATGGTTTTGGGTGCAATTATAAATGGGATCAACTCCTTAATTTCTCTTTCCTCTGTCTCAATGTTAGTGTATAGACATGCAACTGAATTCTGTGCATTGATTTTATATCCTGCCACGTTGCTGGATTCCTGTATGAGTTCTAGCAATCTTTGGCTAGAGTCTTTTGGGTTTTCTACATAGAGTATCATATCATATGCAGGAGTGAAAGTCTGTTTTCTTCTTTGCCAAATCAGATGGCTTTTCTTTCTGTTGTCTGATTGCTGAGGCTGGGACTTCTAGTACTATGTTGAATAGCAGTGGTGATAGTGGACATCCCTCCCGTGTTCCTGATCTTAGGGGAAAAGCTCTCAGTTTTTCCCCATTGAGAATGGTACTTGCTGTGGGTTTTTCATAGATGGCTTTTATGATATAGAGGTATGTACCCTCTGTCCCTACACTGTGAAGTTTTAATCAAGAAAGATGCTGTACTTTGTTAAATGCTTTTCCTGCATCTATTGAGAGGATCATATGGTTCTTGTTCTTACTTTTATTAATGTATCACACTGATTGATCTGCAGATATTGAAACCAACCTTGCAGCCCAGGAATAAATCCCACTTGGTTGTGAAGAATCCTTTTAATGTACTGCTGGATCCTATTGGCTAGTATTTTGGTGAGAATTTTTGCATCCATGTTCATCAGGGATATTGGTCTGTAATTCTTTTTGATGGGGTCTTTGGTTTTGGGATCAATGTAATGCTGGCCTCATAAAATGAGTTTGGAAGTTTTCCTTCCATTTCTATTTCTTGGAACAGTTTCAGAAGAATAGGTATTAATTTTTCTTTAAATGTTTGGTAGAATTCCCCTGGGAAGCCATCTGGCCCTGGGCTCTTGTTTGTTGGGAGATTTTTGATGACTGCTTCAATTTCCTTACTGGTTATGGGTATGTTCAGGTTTTCTATTTCTTCCTGGTTCAGTTTTGGTAGTTTATACATCTCTAGGAATGCACCCATTTCTTCCAATTTATCTCATTTGGTGGCATATAGTTGCTCATAGTATGTTCTTATAATTTTATTTGTTTGGTGTTGGTTGTGCTATCTCCTCTTTCATTCATGATTTTATTTATTTGGGTCATTTCTCTTTTCTTTTTGATAAGTCTGGCCAGGGGTTTATCAATCTTATTAAATCTTTCAAAGAACCATCTCCTAGTTTCGTTGATCTGTTCTACTGTTCTTTTGGTTTCTATTTCATTGATTTCTGCTCTGATCTTTATTATTTCTCTTCTCCTGCTGGGTTTAGGCTTTATTTGCTGTTCTTTCTCCAGCTCCGTTAGATGGAGGGTTAGGTTGTATATTTGAGATCTTTCTTGTTTCTTGAGAAAGCCTTGTATTGCTATATACTTTCCTCTTAGGACCGCCTTTGCTGCATCCCAAAGATTTTGAACAGTTGTGTTTTCATTTTCACTGGTTTCCATGAAGTTTTAAAATTCTTCTCTAATTTCCTGGTTGACCCATTCATTCTTTAGTAGGATGCCCTTTAGCCTCCGTGTATTTGAGTTCTTTCCGACTTTCCTCTTATGATTGAGTTTAAGTTTCAAAGCATCATGGTCAGAAAATATGCAGGGAATGACCCCAAACTTTTGGTACCGGTTGAGACCTGATTTGTGACCCTGGATGTGATCTGTTCTGGAGAATGTTCCATGGGCACTAGAGAAGAATGTGTATTCTGTGCTTTGGGATGGAATATTCTGAGTATCTGTAAAGTCCATCTGGTCCAGTGTGTCATTTAAAGCCTTTATTTCCTTGTTCATCTTTTGCTTACATGATCTGTCCATTTCAGTGAGGGGAATGTTAAAGTCTCCTACTCTTATTGTATTATTGTCGATGTGTTTTTTTGTTATTAATTGGCTTATATAAGTGGCTGCTCCCATGTTAGGGGCACAGATATTGACAATTATTAGATCTTCTTGTTGGACAGACCCTTTAAGTATGATGTAGTGTCCTTCCTCATGTCTTATTATAGTCTTTGGTTTAAAATCTAATTTGTGTGATATGGGACTGCCACCTCAGCTTTCTTTTGGTGTCCATTAACATGGTAAATGGTTTTCCACCCCCCCACTTTCAATATGGAGGTGTCTTTGGGTCTAAGATGAGTCTCTTGCAGACAGCATATTGATGGGTCTTGTTTTTTTATCCAATCGGATACCCTGTGTCTTCTGATTGGGGCATTTAGTCCATTTACATTCAGGGTAACTACTGAAAGATATGAATTTAGTGCCACTGTATTGCCTGTAAGGTGACTGTTACTGTATATCGTCTCTGTGCCTTTCTGGTCTATGTTCCTTTTAGGCTCTCTCTTTGCTCTAGAGGACCCCTTTCAATATTTCTTGTAGGGCTGGTTTGGTGTTCACAAATTCTTTTAGTTTTTGTTTGTCCTGGAAGGTTTTCAGCTCTCCTTCTATTTTCAATGACAGCCTAGCTGGATACAGTATTCTTGGCTGCATATTTTTCTTGTTTAGTGCTCTGAATATATCATGCCAGTCCCTTCTGGCCTGCCAGGTCTCTGTGGATAAGTCTGCTGCCAATCTAATGTTTCTACCGTTGTAGGTTACAGACTTCTTGTCTACAGCTGCTTTCAGGATTTTCTTTTTGTCTCTGAGAATTGTGAGTTTTACTATTAGATCCTGGGGTGTTGATCTATTTTTATTGATTTTGAGGGGGGTTCTCTGTGCCTCCTGGATTTTGATGCCTGTTTCCTTCCCCAAATTAGGGAAGTTCTCCGCTATAATTTGCTCCAATATACCTTCTGCCCCTCTTTCTTCTTCCGGGATCCCAATTATCCTAATGTTTCGCTTTATTGTATCGCTTATCTCTTGAATTCTCCCCTTGTGATCCAGTAGTTGTTTCTCTCTCTTTTTCTCAGCTTCTTTATTCTCCATCATTTCGTCTTCTATATCACTAATTCTCTCTTCTGCCTCATTTATCCTAGCAGTTACAGCCTCCATTTTTGGTTGCACCTCATTAATAGCCTTTCTGATTTCAACTTGGGTTAGATTTTAGTTCTTTTATTTCTCCAGAAAGGGATTCTCTAGTATCTTCTATGCTTTTTTCAAGCCCAGTTAGTATCTTTATAATCGTTATTCTGAACTGTAGTTCCAACATCTTACTAATGTCTCTATTGATCTGGTCCCTGGCAGTCGGTACTGCCTTGTTCTTTTTTTTGAGGTGAGTTTTTCCATCTTGTCATTTTGTCCAGAGAATAGATGAATGAGAGAACAAAATGCTAAAAGGGTAAGAACGACCCCAGAAAAATATATACTAAACAAATCAGAAGAAACCCGAAACTAGGGGGAAAACAAAGAGGAAAATAAAAAGAATATGATCGGGTTGGTGAATAGAACAGAGCCACACACTAGATTTTGGGTGTATTTTGGTCTGTTACAAAAACTGCCTCCCAAAATTTAATAGAAAAACTTTATATATATATATAAAACACAAAAATAAGGGTAAATACGATGAAAGGAAGAAACATGACTGTAAAGATGAAAATTAAAAAAGATTTTAAAAAAGCCATCGATAAGTTGGTTGAAAAAAGAATGAAAAAAATTTAAAAAAAAAAGAATGTGATCAGGTGGGAGACTAGGACAACGTCATACACTAGATTTAGGGTATATTTTAGTCTGTTAGAAGACACTGCATCCCAAAATTTTAAAGAGAGAACAACTTATATATACACAAAAAATAAGGTTAAATACAATGAAGGGATAGATTGTAAAAATGAAAGTTAAAAAAGATTTTAAAATAGGAATTGATAAGATATTGGTTGAAAAAGATGAAAAATTCAACTAAAAAAATAGAAATAGAAAAAATAAAGAAAATTAAAAAATTTAAAGCTGAAAGACTAAAACATCATGGGGAAAAAAGCCATGAATTCTATGTGCTGTATTCCTCTAGCGCTTGAGTTTTGCAGTTCTCATTGATCAGTAAACTTGGTCTTGGCTGGATGTTCTTGCTGATCTTCTGGGGAGGGGCCATTGCAATGATTCTCAAATGTCTTTGCCCAAGGTGGAATTGTACCGCCCTTGCCAGAGACCAGGCTAAGTAATCTGCTTGGGTTTGCTCTCGGTAGCTTTTGTTCTCTGAAAGCTTTCTGTACAGCTTCGGATGACGAGTGTGAAAATGGCGGCCTCCCAATCTCTGGTCCTGGAGGAGCCGAGAGCTCGGGGCCCCACTCCTCAGTGAGCCCTCATAGAAAAGCAGTCAATCACTCCCATCTCCCTGGTCTCTGGCCGCACTCTGGGCTCACGTGGCCCGTGACCAAGCATCTCCCCATTTGGAGTCTCCCCAGGGCAGGAAGGGGAGTCTCCCCGGATCTGCTGCTTGTTGGGTCCCTGCTCAAAGAGCAATGGCCCGACTGTGCTGTGGATCACAGTTTATGGCAACCCCAAGCTGAGAGCCCATTCCTTGGCTCCGTCTTTGCAGCCCGCTTCCCCGCTCCAATACCTGGGAGCTCTGTCACACTCAGGCACCCCCAGTCTTTCTGTGACCCCAGGGTCCTGAGACCACACTGTCCCAGCGAGGGTTCCACTCCCCACTTAGCCACTGGAGCAACGTCCCTCAGCAGAGCAGACTTCTAAAAGCTCCAATTTTGTGCTCCACTGCTCTCTCACTTGCTGGTAGCCGGCTGATGGAGGCTCCCTCTCTATCTTCCCACCTCGGATTCACTTCTCTGCACGTCCTACCTTCCAGAAAGTGGTCACTTTTCTGTTCATAGAATTGCTGCTATTCTTTTCTTCAATCTCCTGTTGAGTTTGTAGGTGTTCTGAATGGTTTGATAACTATCTAGCTGAATTCCTGGGACCAGACGAAACTTAGGTCTCCTACTCCTCTGCCATCTTGCTCCTAGACTATGTGATTTTAAAACACTTGTTCTGCACAGGGATCCGAAGGGGCACATGCACCCCAATGTTTATAGCAGCAATGTCCACAATAGCCAACATATGGGAAGAGCCCAGATGTCCATCAATAGATGAATGGATAAAGAAGTGGTACATATATACAATGGAATTATTACTCAGTCCTATCAAAAAGAATGAAATCTTGCCATTTGCAATGACGTGGATGGAGCTATAGTGTATTATACTAAGCAAAATAAGTCAGAGAAAAGACAAATATCTTATGATTTCACTCATGTGGAATTTAAGAAACAAAACTGATGAACATAAGGGAAGGGAAGGAAAAATAAGATGGAAACAGAGAAGGAGACAAACCATTAAGAGACTTTTAACTATAGGAAACAAACTGCGGGTTGCTGGAGGAGAGATGGGTAACTGGGTGATGGGCATTAAGGAGGGCACTTGATGTAATGAGCACTGGGTGTTATATGCAATATGTTAAATATATATGTATATAAATATATATATGTTAAATTCTACCTCAGAAACTAATGATGCACTATACGCTAATTAAATTGAATTTAAATAAATAACACTTGTTTTAGAATCACCTTAAACTTTGCCTAGTTGTTTAAAAATGACATGGGACCAAATTCCAAAACTAAGAATGGAAGGGGAGTTAAACATGAATTACTACAGGTACTATTGCCAAGTGTAAAAGAGTCAAATGCAAAGCTATGGTCAAAAGAAATGCAAAAAAAGAAATGATACTGCATCAGGAAATCTAATCAAGGAGGAAAAATGTTAACTGGAAAAAAGAAAACTATTCAAACTACAAAGTAATTAGAAATTCAAGGGTGGGGGGCAGTAGCGGAACTATAATTAAAGCAACACTCAGGGGCACTTGGCTGGCTCAGTCAGTAGAGCATGCAACTCTTGATCTCAGGGTTGTGAGCTCAAGCCCCAAGCTGGGTATAGAGATGGCTTAAAAATAAAATCTTAAAAAAAAAAAAAAAAAAAGCAACACTAGTTTTGTTTCCTCATCTTTGGCTTCTTGTTTAATTCAGCAAATTCTTGCCAATTGGTTTATTAATATCTGAAGTATCTGAAGTGACCACATACCAATTTAATAAAATAACTTTCTAGCTTCAACATTAAAAACCTCAAGAAGAAAGAAATTACTCCTAGGAAGGTGTTACTTACAAAAAAGGAGTATTAAAAATTTTGTACATTACCCTTTTGTTTAATTGTGAAACCATAAGAGAAATTGACCAGAAAACTCCCCCATGAATTCTATATGGCAGTACTATCATAAACAGTCAGTAGTACTATTACAGTAGCCCAAACACTGAAGTCCTTCTGTTATTTTTTCTCTAAAAGGCTCTTGGTTTTAAAATGGTTTAAGGCAAAATAATGACAATAGAACTTACCTTTCTCTGTTCGTCATCTTTGCAGTTTTGAAGTTTGTCATCAAAAAGCTACAGGATTAAAAAGAAAATGATTATAGTATCAAGCCATTTTGCTATATTGTATACATTTACTAAACACAGAAAAGCAAACTTTAGGGATGATTTATATGTATTTTTAAGATAACATATATTTTTTCAAGGGACTATATCAAGTCCAATTCTACTGAATTATTTTATTTATTTTTAAAGATTTTATTTATTTATTTATTTGACAGAGAGAGAGACAGCAAAAGCAGGACACAAGCAGAGGGAGTGGGAGAGGGAGAAGTAGGCTTCCCGCTGAGCAGGGAGCCCAATGCAAGGCTCGATCCCAGGACCCTGGGATCATGACCTGAGCCGAAGGCAGATGCTTAACGACTGAGCCACCCAGGCGCCCCTCTACTGAATTATTTTAAACAGTCAAGATCAATTACTCTGGTAAAATTACAAGCAAAAGAAAACAGATGACTTTTAAGAACTTAAAATATCAACTGAAACCTAAGTTTTTTCTGCTTTGTCATTCACGTTTATTAATACTCCATTTGCTGCTTCCCAGGACTTTTGCTTGTAATTAATTTTAAAGTAGGAATTGAAGGAGACGATTTCAGTAATGATAAATGAAGTAGAGAAATCACCTCTCCCAACGCCCCCCTCCCCAAAATGGAAAAAATCAAGGCCTCAGAAATTGAACCACATTAAAATTTACCAGTTTCTCAGAATTTTAAAACAGAATATGAATCTAATCTTATTTTCTTCTAATTATGTCTAGATATTTTTTTTAAAAGATTTTATTTATTTATTTGACAGAGAGAGAGAGCACAAGCAGGGGGGACCAGTAGAGGGAGAGGGAGAAGCGGGGCTGGACCAAAGGCAGACGCTTAACCATCTGAGCCACCCAGGCGCCCCTAGATATTTACTTTTTTAATGACCAAAAAAGTACATTATATACACACTATCAATATAATCAAAGGCAAAGATCTCTGAGTAAGTCATCCAGATCTTTTAATAAGTCAGCTTTAAAAATTGCTGAAGAACTGGGCGCCTGGGTGGCTCAGTTGGTTAAGCGACTGCCTTCGGCTCAGGTCATGATCCTGGAGTCCTGGGATCGAGTCCCGCATCAGGCTCCCTGCTCGGCAGGGAGTCTGCCTCTCCCTCTGACCCTTTTCTCTCTCTCTCTCATTCTCTCTCTCAAATAAATAAATAAAATCTTAAAAAAAAAAAAAAAAAATTGCTGAAGAACCATTTAAGGGTTGCAAATTAACATCCGCTAAGTTTTTACACTCAAAATCAAGCTTGGTAACATTTACTACTTTATACCATCCAGTAAATGAATGCTGTACCTTTAATTGTTCTATCAAGATTTGTAGGTAAGCATCAGCCTCTGTAAGTTTCTTATCGAAGTCTTGGACACTAGGAACAAATCCTGAATCCAAACCCTAGAGAAAAAGAAAATTTGTAATAAATCTATCAATACCCAGGCAATATTTAACAGTACAGAAGATATTTCATCCTTCATACATGACATTTCAATTTTAAAGTAAAAATAGTACTTTTATATAAATAAAAGGTATATTAAAACTATCTAAATTCTTCAAGAATCGTGATACATCAATCTCCCTCATGAACTTCTAGCTCTGTTCCCTTACCAAATATGCACTGCTACTTAAATCAGGATTGACCTTGCTCTTCTATCACTTTCTTCTCTCCCCCAAAATGACCTCCTGGGCAACAGTAATTTAGCTGAAGGGCCTAGATTACCTCCTATTTTACCCCCACTTTTTGTTTGATTCCTCCAGTCCTTTAATCTTAACTTCATACTCTGTTTAGTTCTCCCATTCCCTAACCCACCCCATTACCTCTGATGCTTTCTCCTCCACCCTTATTAAAAGAAGAACCTCAAAATTCTCACCTCTTCTAAGAGGGCCCTCTCTTTAAGTGAAAGTGACAACATTTGCCTTAATCAAGTTCGCTACTCACATTCACCTTTGGCATGAACACTACACTCTGGACAGGGTGTAAATGTTTGTTTATTTAGGGGGTCCACTTATTTCTCAGTTTAACAGTCCAGCATTTTCATGTCCTACTTTTTGTACACTAAAAATTTTAAACTTCAATAGAATGGGATTCCTGTGTTTTAACTTTACTCAAAAGAAACTTGACTTCTTAATCATATCTGAAAAACACATCAATCCTGGGTATAAAAGACAAAAAGTTGGAGACTGAACAAGACTACCAGCTTGCCATATTTGCAAGCCCAAATGTCATGCAATTAAACAGAAATAAAGTAAGGCTCATGAACCACTAACATCACAATCCCAACCCAACCACAAAATTCTCTACTGAATGGGTAAAATACAGTTCAACATACCATACTTGATCTTCACTTGTTGGCCAAAACATGCTGATCATTTTCACATTCCCCATTTTAGTAAATGGAGGCCAGAGTTCATTGTATGTTACACTAATACCTCATCTTTGCACAATATTTTATTAATAAAGCACTTTTACAGCCACTATCTCAAACACCAGATTGAGACCGTATAGTATTATAGAAAACAACAATGGGTTGACAAGCCTGGTTTCTAATTGCAGCTCAGCCACTGACAAGATACTGTGTCTAAGCTGCTGTTTTCTTACCTGCCAAGTATAGTCATCTTCCTCATACTATTATTAATGTGGCAGCTAGTACCTCTACTAAAGACTACAATTACTAACACTATCAATTACTACTATTACTATTTATTGTTGCTCTTGCCAAACTAAAATTCAAATTCTGAATCAGAACAGAAACAAACAAACAAAAAAAACCACCCTAAGTTATATTAGACCATGGGAAAATCAACTTATCTTGTAATGCATTTTCCTTTTCAAATTCAAAAGCAATAAAACGGCCTTTTTTTTTCACATACATGTAAAGAAACTACTTGAAATGAGTATTAAAAAAATCCCTTCCCAATGAGATGTCATGATAAAAACAAAGTTGAAGAAAAATCATTAACAATATATGTGATAAAACTGTGGTTAAACATCTTCATTTTTAAAGCCAACCCAAAAAAAACTTTCTATTAAGAACATTTACTACATAAAGTATGATAATAAAAGATGTGGAAAAGGAAGAATAAATCCATTACATTTTGGAGATACTATAGTACTGTATTATGAAAGAAGGGAGTGATTTCCTTCCATATTACTGTACCACAGAAAAAAAATCAGAACACCTTGGCTTAGTTTTTGTTTTGTTTCACATAGCAATATAACATAATTATTAATTCAACTACAAGATCCAGTTAAAATCCATAAAATATTGTTGTGCTTGCTAAATATCAAAAAGTTCAATGGCATATTAATAAATGAATGAGGTGAAGCATCTAAATAACAAAAAGTGATTTTTAAGAATTTTCCCTTTTGAATCCATTTAGAACTACCACTGTAAAAATCTAACATATCTTTTTGAACAAATCTCTGATTAAAAATCCTCCAGTAAATAAATGGAAACAGATTTAAATTACCGAGATCTAAAACCCATCTAAATTAATGCTTAAAAAACAACCCTCTGATGTTGCTATAATCCTAGAACCTCACCCTGGCTCTTCTCAGACCTACCTCTAGATAGTCTTCCACAACATTCCTTTAACCTTAGAATAAACTCCACACATCATAACATCCAAGTCAAAGATCTACTCACCAAATCATTTGTTTATGTAATGTATAAGAGGCGGTTTATAACTAGAGTTATTAGCGTAAAATCCCAGAACTGGCCTAAACTCCCTGGTACAGTAATCCATACATCTTTGGTGTACTTAAAAAGAAAATCTCCATATATAGTTGCCCCAACTGCAATCAATAAAATAATATGCACATATTTATCAATAACATGGACAACTGAGAGTAATTAAACTGTTTCCTCAACTCTTGTAAGAATAATGCACACAAGAAGAAAATACAAGTTTTTGCTACATATTATGACTTACAGTACACAGAAACAAAGCCATCTAGTCCAACCTCCCCCTCAAAGTGACTTTTACAATGTTTTTGAAAGTCTTCTAGTCTTCACTTGAGTATCTCAACAGACAAGGGACTCATTACCTCCTAATATATACTATTTCATAAAAATTCCCTTGAAGTAGTAACTGTTCCTCTTTCTATTTAACATTTACAATATAAAACCCTACACTTACTCATGTCCTTTTTAATGGAGTTTTGCTTTAAAACAAATCATCAGAATATAGTCCTTTACACCATTTTGAGAATGGTCTTCCTTTGAAAAGAACTCGGAACAGAGAAGATCCTTTAAGACAGGGTGTGACTTCATACTTCTAACAGGAACATCTTGTAGAAGAAGCAGGTTGGGAGTTAAGCAGATACACATTCTCTGTGCCAACTCATTCAACACTATAACCCCCAGGGCTAGTTCAGTCTTGAATAAATGTAGGTGGCACTGACTGCTGTGTCTGACAAGTGCTGATGCGGTGATCCTGATCTGGTCTTCCCATGACCCCTCCCCTAGCCTAGACTTCTCTAGCCTTTCTGTTTTCTTCCTCCTCCCCTTTGTCTACTCCCTCACTCCCTTCTTCCTGTCTTTCTTTCCTTCTTTTTTGTCCATGTCCTTTGTGGACACTTTGTGAGTGGTTATGCTGCCCTACTGGCAGTCAGAACCAAAGAGGTTGCTGCTCCCTAATTTACTATATTGATGAGCCATATTTCTCACTTGATGACTTCTGTGTCATTTAAAGTTTAAGTTAAACACAACTATTACAGAGAAATAAAGGTAAATGGTCTGCGGTATAAAAGAAGTTAAACTAGAACAGAAATTAAACCCAATCTATAAATTAGATAAATCCATAAAAGTAGCAATCTATGTAAAGAAAAAAAACCATTTATGTGGCAAATGTACTAAAACAAAATAGTCTCTAGTCTTCAAGAATATTTGCTAATAAAGAAAGCTACAGTACATTTTTAAAGTCAAAGAGAGTAACACGATTCTACATCAGCCAGGACCTATGCATCCAGTTCAAAATATATATAGAGAGAAACATCTGACCCAACTTCAAAAATAGTATCTAGACTGGCAGAAGAATATCAAACTACCTCAAAGCTGTATATAAGTACCTCCTACTATCTTTCTAATATTTATACTGAATAGCATCACTTCTCAGAAGGCACTTCAAAGCTAACAAATGTCAGCAAAATTAAATGAATTCCTATTAATAACTTTAGTTAGGACATTAAACACTATTTATACGTACATATAACCAAATGCTTCACCTCTATTTAAAAAAAAAGTATTGCAAGGATGTCCTTAAAACTGTCTGAAAAACGTATGAACTGTAGCTGCTTTGTAGAGGTACTTTTTTAGTACAACAGTACTAAAGGCAGTTTTTGAGGCAGGGAATAAGAGCTTTTAAGTAATTCCTGGTGACAGAGGAAGAGTAATGAACAGTGGAGGTTAAGGTGGTAAAAGGTGGTTTAAGGTCTTGTTGAGGTCAGAATCAGGAAATAAAGTCATGAGTAATTTGAGGAACTGAGGAGAATAACAGAACAGGAAGGGCTATGGCTGAATAACAACATTGTAGAAAGAAATTAACAAATGAGTAATTATTTTCCTACCAAATCTTATTTTACAACAAAAATGTAAAGGACTAAGCACCCTATATTCAGTGTTTTCTTACATAGGAAAAACAGTATATAATAAAAATATGTTGCAAAAGGAGAAAAGGAAAATAGAGAAATTAGTTCATGTAATTCTCACAGAAAAGTTCAGAACAACAAGAATGCAGGATAAGTTATCAGTAGAACCATAAAGGGGAGTAACAGCTTAAAAATTTAACAAAGGAAAACCCCTCCAAACCCCCCCCAAAAACAAGCCTAATGAAAAATAAACATGAATCCAGACAAAAGTAGGTGATTTTTAAAAATTAGCAAAACACATACCCTATAATTAAAATAATGAAAACTCTGCAGAAATGTCGTTTTGATTTAAATACAAGAGTATCTGGAAAGTTTATGTTCACAATTAGCAATTTGAGATGACATGCATCACAGATATGCTTTCATCCAATGAAAGAAGTATAGAGCATACTTACAATTGAATCACTTACAATTATTTTTGAAAATTCAAGAACTGGAGAGATACCAGAAGACTGGAAAAAAGCAAGTGTGGTACTGATCTTCCATAAAAGTAAGGAAAAGAGAGAATAGAAAGTTACTTTACCATGCTGTGAGTCTGACATCAATAATTAAGTAAAGGAATAATAAGAGAAAAATCTGTAACTATTCAGAGGAAAAGTAGGTACATGAGCAGCAAATGACAAGTTAAAAAAAAAACACATTATGCCAAACTTAATGGCTTTTCTGTTCCTTCGAAATTTGTCAGCAAATTAAGTTTTTTGAGAAATGATACCATTTGTCTCCTTACCAAATGACTTTTAAGTTGGTTTAATGATGAAAAAAGTATATTAAAGAAACCAGAAATATTACTGAGATCATGATTTTATGTGGAGTATACTATGTTATCTCCTGGAATTACTAAAAATTTGGAAACATTTATAATTTATAATCCCTATTGTCTCTGTGGTTTAACCACTTCAGCTAAAGGAAGAACTGGATTTAGAGATATAGGGAATTTCTCAGGGCAAGACTTTCTAGTTTTAATCCTAAAGAATACTCAACTATCAATTCATTTGGAGCGAAGATTATAAATTTGAAACTGTCAACAAAATTGAGCCCATTACTACATGCTTTCCTTCACTGTAACTTCCGGCTATTTTCCATTTAAGTCAATGTTCTGATAATCTAAGGCTCCAAATCAGGTTCTCTTTTATCAACATGGTAGCTACAGTTATTTTACCAGCACGCTAGGTACCCCAAGAATATCCTAAAAGGTAAGGTCTTTTTCTGTAGTTCTCTAAGTGAACAGTTCTAACACCATGGATTCACCATGGATGCACATTATATATTAAAAAAATTTTCAGAGTACTAGATCCTCTGCTAGACACTTAATTAGTTTTGTCATTTGATTATCACAAGACAGTAAGGTACACAGACATTAACCCTATTTTATAAGCATTTACTCAAATCATGAAGTGGGGGTTTTCCTTAATTGGGATTTCAACCTATTCCTTTGACTTCAATCCATTACACTTTTCTCTTAAATCACAATAATATCTGAAAAGAATTCATGGTATAAGAGCACTAAAATGTAATCTAAAAATGGCCTGAAGAAGGCTTGATGTAGTTAAAATGAGCACAGCTTTAAGGTCAGACTGATAGTTTTAAATCCTGAATCTGCAACTTCCTAACCCATATGATCTGGCCAAGCTACTTTCTCCATCCCCATTTTCTCATCTAGGGATGGGCATAATAAAAAACCATTCAAAGTTGTTGGACAGATGAAAGAACATGTGTAAAGTAACACAGGAGTAAGTCTTCTACTTCCTCTTCATAATTTGGAATCATATAAATAACCAGAATTCACTACTGCATCT
Source organism: Zalophus californianus (assembly GCF_009762305.2). Lineage (NCBI taxonomy): Eukaryota > Metazoa > Chordata > Mammalia > Carnivora > Otariidae > Zalophus > Zalophus californianus. Next base: position 41,277,378 of record NC_045598.1, on the reverse strand, counting down.
CCAGGCCCTAAAGCAGTGCCTAACATAAAGAGAGCACTCAATAACTGATGGATAAAACCAAAACTGATTAACCAGATAATACCATAAAACAATTTTGAGAGAGATCCATAATCAATTAAAGGATATAAGCATAAGTTAAATTGTATAACATTCCTTTAAAAAAGGAAAACAGTAACTTGATAAACTCTGAAGATAAATAGTAATAAAAAAAAGGATGAGCAATACACCAACTCATAAAATAATAGTTCTAGGAAACAGATCAGAAAAAAATTCCATGTAAGATTTTCAGAAAAGGATTGGGTATTATGCCTGAATTATAAAAGGTAAATTGTACTGAATTATTACCTTGGTAACAAAGGGTCAACAATATAAAGCCTTTTTCCACCATAAACTGATTTTTGAAAGTATACCAGCTCTTCAAAAAACAGAATCACTTTTATCTTTAAATTTAAAAAAAATGGTTTATGCATAGTATGAAGTTTCTGTTTAAAAGCATACATATACCACAAATCTGAATTGCTCATATAGTCGGGAAAGAGAGTTACTTCGTTAAACAGGAATCAGGTACAGATATCTGTGTCAAAATTCATGAACTTAATCATAACTCTTAGCACAACTGCTTATTCTTCATGATCTCTTCATCTAATACTGACACTATTATGTAACCATTTGACTTACAGAAGAAAATACTAATATTGATTCCATAAAGCTATTTGGTTACTCAAACAGCTGCACAAAAAAGGTTTGGGATTTGCACCATTTTCCTCTATTTTTAAATCATTGATAGCTTGTCTTTCCAAAAGACAAAAAAAAAAACCTCAATTTACTCAATAAAGTCATATAAAAAGTCTTGTCAAAATCTAAATAAAACAAATAAAAACTGAAGTTTATGAATAGGATAACCATATACCCTAGTTTGTCTGGGGTCATCAATCTTTATGCCTATTGTCTCAGAAAATTAGCAGCCTCCCTCCCTCTCAAAAGTGCTCCAGTTTGGTTAATAAATTACATGGGCTCCTTCTCCATAAAGGATGTATCTAGCCTTTTAGAGATAAAAATGTCTAGAAGGCATGTACGATTGCCTCTGAAGTGTCAGAATGCAGGAAATAACTTAAAAAATTATTTTAAATGAAACGTAAGTTTACAGGCTCTGAATATAGAAAGCCAATTACAGAAATAAAGCTCCACCAGAATTCAATGAGTATTAACTGGGTGCTTACATTATGCTAGGTAAATGGACACATGAATAATATAGAAGTTACATTTTTTTAAAGTTATTTTATTTATACACACAACCTCCTCAAATAAAACACAAGAAGCAAAACCATGAAACACATCATATATTAATACTGGGGACTGGGATTGAGACAGGGACTCATAATTTTTACTTTATACATTCACTTGTCTGATTTTTAAAAGTATACATTTAATTCAAAGGCTTATGTAAAAATATTTGGAAACTGTGCAAGTTTATAAATATTTTTCAAAAGTTTTATAACTGTTTTAGCTTGCAAAATCAATCAGCTTTATTCTCTTAAAATTATCTACAAAAATCCTATGTCTTGAGAGTAAATCTGGCAATACAGCTGCTCAGGTACACCTTTCCAAGCAAAATGTAGCATAACAAATTTATAACATCATTTACAGACAAAAAGCACAAACTTGGAGAAAAAAAAAAGCACTAAAAAATTAGCAATCTACACTACACTGGAATAAACGCCAAGAAGAAAAATAGCCAGTAGAACGAAGAATACCTAATTTTTTTTCTACATCCTTCCTGCCAATACCATAATAATGACTCAACATTCGAGAAAGCAAACTCATAAAAAAAACATCTACATCACTCCCTCTAACAAAGCACTGTTTGACCATGTGGTGCTGGCTATCAGCCAAAGCTTTTCTTTTCACCCACTAGTTGGTCAGGCTACTGTACGTATCTTTCTTAAAAGTCATAGGTTAACTCATTCCAAGATCTATACAAGCTCTGAGTGGCTTACTAGTATGGGATGGAAAAAAATACATTCTTCCTCTCTCCAACTCCAGATTACTACCTATCATTCAGTTTAACAGCATTCTGGAAAGCAAAGAAGTCTCACTACTATTAAGGGTCCACCAAAAAGCAAAGTTTTAGGTAAATACTGGAGATTTGCTCTATGCATAACTAGGAGAAACTCATATTCTAACATGAATTCTTTAAGTATTTTAGTAGGTCAAGTTTTGAAATAACTGCAAAATTCTCTTACATAGCATAAAAGCTGTTAAAATTTTGATCATGAAATGTTTTAAAAAACAAAACTTGATACATTCCTCTGACAAACCTGGATCTCTCTGTACAGCAAAACATAACACACTGAAAATTAAACACCACCCAAGGGGAGCTAACTGATGAACTAGTCAGACCAACAGACAGTACTAAAAGGCTTAGACCTCACACAAACCAAACAAAATAGAACAAAAACAATGCTGAACTGAAAAGCATACATACTGTAATTGGTTTGACATTTATCCCTTCAAAATTATATACACCAAAAACAGTTTTTGTATATCTGATTTTAGCTGTCAGTGAACATTACACAGAAGGAACAGGTTCAGTTTTTGCTAAAGCTGTTAAAAGTGTAATATAGGGGCAACTGGGTGGCTCAGTCAGTTGAGCAATGGACTCTTGATTTCAGCTCAGGTCATGATCTCGGGGTTTGAGATAAAGTCGGGCTCTGCGCTGGGTGTAAAGCCTGCTTAAGGTTCTCTCTCCCACTCCCTCCCCCCAAAAGTGTAAGATAAAATTACCCTAACTTAGTTTAATTGTGGTCAGTAATCTATCAAGATGATTTAAAACAAGACTAGAATATATCAGGACAGGACTTAGTGTTGTTCTCAACTGTATCCCCAAGGCCAGTGCTTGGTTTGTTAGTGCTACTAGCACTTGTTAGTGCTCCATGAAAATTTTGTAAATGAATGAATGAAGGAATTCTGAAATGTGCCTACCTGCTAGCATTTAAGCAATAAGTATTCAAAGAAATTATAATTGAGTATATTCATGAAAAAAGCATAAATAACTCATTTACTCTAAAGGATTTATTACAAGTATGGATGCTGACTTTTTTAATGCCAACTGAAAGTTTTTAAGTAGAAAAAGAAATTAAATAAAAGGTAAGACACTGTATTATGCAGGCAGTACAAGAAGTAAGACCAGGCAATGACAATTGACTTGTCCCAAAAAACTCATTCTTCTCATGAAAATCCTCTCACGAGCAGTTTTACACATGCAGGTATCACCTCAACTTTCAAAAGTCTGAGTTACCACTGTGCTTTTACAAAAGACCTTTCTTTATCAGTACCTGTTTTCACTAACCAAAAGAAATCTGAAGAGGATATCTGCTTTTATGAAAAAAAAAAAAAAGGCAAAAAGCAAAAACAGCATTCAGCATTTGTTTTGCAGCAAGCTGTTAGAGGCCGTGAATACCCCAAGCAAGAGTGGCACAGCCAAGCTCCTTCTCTGGGAACTACACTCAGCATCTCACCCATAAGCTGCCACAGCTGTGAACTTTGTGAGCATTTGTGCTTTATCTCAATTTTTTGTGTATCCATTAGCAAGACATGTCCTAAGGTGTTAGAAAAGCCCAAGAGGTTATTTTTAGGGCCTGGGATTGCTCAAAAATCTTTCCATATAAATTAATGGTAATTGCTTCTTCACTTTATACCATTTTGACTTAGGAAAGGTTTCACAGGAACACTCTACTTTCCAATAGTAGGGGAAACCTGTACTGCTGCTCTGGGGTTGGAATTCAGTGTTACAATTATGATTTATTCACTGGGTATCTCTTTTGACTATTGCACTGTGATGGGTATTCTGGAGATGCCAAGACGAAGCAGCTATAGACTGCCCTAAGAGTTTCAAATATCTAAGAGAAGATAAACATCTATCTACAAATAACTGATTCAAGCATGGTAAAATAAGAGTTATAAGAAAAGTACTAAGAGAGCAGAGGGCAAAGTTGAGGGGATGAGAAGGGTTTCACAGAGGCAGCATTGTGAAGTACAAGATGTGGACACAGATGTGAGGGGAAAAGTATGACAGCAGTGGACAGAGCCTGGAAATAGCATAATGAAATGGAATATTTCAACTTCTCTTTAATGAAGTACCATAGAAATGAGGGCAGGGTTAGGTAAACTAACAAGGGATGCTGAGGTACCCAGGAAAAGGAACAGCAGGAAGCCTTCACCATCCCAAGGCTGAATGAACAAAGAAGGAAACTGTTACCAAGGACCAACTGGAGCTACTCAAAGGACACTCTAGTTATGGTGCATAGGCACTGCTAAAAACATATCAAAACAGAGGAGCAAGAGGAATAAATACCCCAAGAGTTCTCTCTTTTCTTCCTTCCATCTTCTGGCACTGCCTCCCATTAGCTAACCCCAACAAGAATCCAAAGGAGAAAGAACTTCAGGTGATGCAGGCTATAAATGTAAGCCTCCTGGAGCAAAGAGCAGAGAAGGGCAAAGAAGGAATCTGCAGGAAAATGGAGAATAACCAGAAAAGGCATACTCGCAGGCTAAGGGTTAGTATAAGCACAGAGAGAGGCTGGAAAGCAGAAGGAAGCCAAATGAGGAACAATATGCTCTGGGAAAAGATATTTTTTATATCCAGATACTGAATCTGAAAGGAAATAAAAATTAGTGGCTGAACTGGAAAAATTACTAAGTTTTGGGGAGCGAGGAGAGCAATGGATGGAGAGCAGCAGCAGGGTAGCACTCTGGTTCTCTCTAGAGTCAAAAGAGCAAGAATCACTGGGCTCTAATCCTAGTTATTGTAGTCTCTGTGTGACCTTGGGCAAGTCAGTTGGCTTCTCTGAGACTGTTCTCTCCACTATAAAAAGAGGTAGAGGTTAGGGGCGTCTGGGTGGCTCAGTCGGTTAAGTGTCTACCTTCAGCTCAGGTCATGATCCCAAAGTCCCGGGATTGAGCACTGTGTCCTTGCATAGCAGGGAGTCTTCTTCTCCCCTCACCCTCAAATAAATAAATAAAATCTTAAAAAAAAAAAAAGGTAGCGGTTGTATTAAAACTTTAAGATCCCTTCCAATTCTAGGAGTCTGTGAAGCCAGTATCTCCAGGTAAATAACCACGTTCATCAGGTCAGTAAATACCTTACCATATTTGAAAAACCTGGGGTCCACTCCTTTAAAAAATTTTTTTTCCATTTAAATAAAGACAATAAGAACTTACAGGTTCCAACTGCAGCCAAGTCCTGCACAGTATGACAAAGAATGTTAAAACACAAGCAAACTATCATTTAGTGTCACCTTGAAACTGAGTGAGAAAGACCAATGCAACCAGATTTTAAAACATGTTTTGGAATACAGAGAATGCAAAGAACCAATCAAGTAAGTAGTAGAATAACTTGACTGAAGTGGCACATTTTGGAAAAAACAAAATGAGGTGCCTGGTCAATATAGCAAAGAAGTGAAGTTCTTAAAGGTGTCTCCAGAAATAAATGAACTCCAATGTAAAAGGACTACAAGTCTCTGTTTCTCTCTCTCTCACACAAACACACACACACACACACACCCCAACCATTCCTTTATGACACAAATATTCACTTAATATCTGTTATGTGCCAGGTACTGTCATGGTCTTCAAAGGACATCTTTAACAACAAAGCAGAAAACAGCAAATATAATTTCATTACCTAATCTTCTGGAATGAGCTCAAATTTCGCCCCTTCCAAGCAACATGCTCTGACTTCCTATGATACTAACTACAGTAGAACTAATTAGTGCTGGTACTGCCATCAGTATTCTTTAAACCATATTAGAGATCATTTGGATGGGGGAGGGGATTTGCCTAGGAATCTGCTCACCATTTAAAACACTGTTTCTAAACATTTTCTCCAATCCCCTCTCTCAGCTGTGGCAGCAATCAGGGAGCCTGGGGACTTAGGAAATATTTCTACCTTACAGGGATAAACCTAACTCCAGTACAAGTGAGACAAAGGTTTGCACACTTAGAACATCATTAAGTCACATATTTTAATCATTTAACAAGCATTCAGTGAGTACCTACTATGTGCCAAGCACCGGACTATGGACAAAGGCCCTGGAAATACAAAGATGAGTAAGGACCTCTGACCTCTAGAGGTTAGGGTGTAATGCAAGAATCAGACATGTGAACAAAAAATCTACAATACAACCTACCTGTCTATAGAGATATGAACAGAGTGTTATAGTAGCACACAAAGGATAAGAGTAACTTTAACTGGTCTGCCTGAAGGAAAACATTAAAGAAAAATAACATATGAACTGTATGTTAAAGGAAGAACTGGAGGTTTATCACTTGCTAGAATTCTGAGCAATTATAATTCCAAGCAAGAGGGGAAAGGCTGTGAAAGGACAAAGAGCTGAGAGGCTAAGTCATGTTCTAAATGATTAATAGTTCACAGTGCTGGAGTGGACAGCTTGGGTAGAGCACCTGCAGCTGAGTTCAGACTAAAAAGAGATAAATTAGGGCCAGGTTGTGAAGTGCCTTGAAGGGCTTGATAGGCAGCTGACTGGCAAATGGATTCAAAACAGATTTTTAAGCATAGGAATGACTCGGTCTGATTTGATTTGAAATAAACAGTACAGGTAGAGGGAAGACTAGTTAGAAGGCTTTGCAAAAGTCTAGGTGAGAGATTATGAGAGCCTGAATTAAACGATTATCAAGTGGAAAAAGGATAAATTGAAGAGATATTACCAAGGCGAATTTAACAGGATCTGGTGACTAGACATGGAAAATAAGGGAGGTGGGCAATAGCTTTAAATGACCAATTGCCTATGTATGGTGGAACTTCAATTAATTAAAATATTTAGGGAGAGATACTTGGCTTAATTATATTTTTCAGGCTAAGAACTATTCTTTCAAACATAATCTTTGTTTAAATCTTTATTGAAAAATCTTCCTAAATATAATTTGTATGCTAACCACATAATAGTAATCATTAAAACTGTCTTTTTCTATAGAATCCTCATAAACATCAATTATCACTCCATACTACAAAGTCTAGATACTGATAAAACTTGACATATCCCAGGGGACATGCTAGGATTTGCTTTTCAGAATATCTTTCTCAAGCAATAGACCGCAAACTATATAACTGCCTGACCAACGGAATAGGGCTGGATCACAATGCTTTTTCCTGGCTGATCCAAACTTAAATTCCTTGCTCATCTTCTTATGTGGGGATGGCTGAGTAGATTACTACTGAATATAATCTTTTTGCACTAAAAAAAATACCACCTAGAACGTTAGAAATATCAAAATTGATGTGACCAATAGTCTTTGCAGCCTAGTATTTACTGAGGGGCACTTCAAGCATAATGCCATCTCTGTCAAAAACAAACTCAGGGGGTGCCTGGGTGTTTCAGTCGTTAAGCGTCTGCCTTTGGCTCAGGTCATAATCCCAGGGTCCTGGGATCAAACCCTGCATCAGGCTCCCTGCTCCGCGGGAAACCTGCTTCTTCCTCTCCCACTCCCCCTGCTTGTGTTCCCTCTCTCACTGTCTCTCTGTCAAATAAATAAATAAAATCTTAAAACAAAAAACAAACAAACAAAAAATCCTCAGGACACTTTGGAAACCTATCTGGCTTCTCTGGGATATTTCTTATTTTTCATTTCAGCTCTCAGACTAAAAGTCTGATTTTTGGTGGTTTATATCGTCCCTGAGCTAGGAAAGGTAATAAAGTATTTTTATTTAAGTTGCTTCTGGCTGGGCTGCACAAAAAATGAAAGTTAAAAAAATTTTAAGAAAATGAGAGATGTTACTATTCATTAAAGGGTTTTATCGCTTAGTGCAATACAGGCAATGTTCTGAAAGATGATTCATAGTGGACTAGAATTTCCAATTTAAATTTCACTACCAAGTTTCTTAAAACTGTAATTACATCTCTAAACATCTCTACTAAAACCTGGAAGAGATAATTACTTGATTTGTTTTTAATTTCCTGAACACAGCTAAACGTAAACAATTTGACAAGCAAAACCAAATGTTACTTAAAATGAGCAAAAACTTTTCTGCTTCAATACATTTCTCACTCATAACAAAAATACTTGTGAAGTACAGTATGAATGCTGAAAAAAATGCGTGATTCAAACATGCTTCCTAGACTATTCATTATACTCAACTTTCCATAACTGAGCTGTACTGAGAACCTAAACCGTTCCCTCCAGTTTTTGAGAACCTCACACTATTCCAAAGTTTTCAGTATTTTTTTGCACAAGCTACTCAAGAAGCGTAAAACCACTCCCCTCCCCACACACATACTCACAAACCATAGCGCCTATAATTATTAAACACGAAAGTACTAGGCCAGGCTGGAAGAACACAGTGCCAAAAATAAAACAGAAAATGTTTGGCCTGCAACTGGAGCCTCTATCAACGGGTAACTGGTCAAAATTAAGCTTTCACATTATGGGAAAGCTTAACTTTTGTGTTTATAGCTTGAGAGAGCTTTCGAAAAGGAAAGTGAGTTCCACAAAAATGAAAAAAAAAAAAAGGCGGGGGGAGGGGGAAAGAGATGCCCTCTTCCAGTCTGGTTTGGTGGCGAATGACCTCTCGGTGAAACAGGAGGCCCCTGGCCTCACCCTCCAACCCATCTCGGCTTGAAGAAGTGAGGAGAGCTCCCCGAGAAGAGAGGGCCTGGGCGGCCACGTCGTCCTACTCACCCCAGAGGGCAGCGGAAAGGAGGCAGGGAGAGAGCGACATTCGGGGCCACGACCCGGCCGGGCCAGACAGCAGGGACCCCGGGGACTCAGGGGTGGGGGCCGGCCCCTTTCCCAGACCCTCAGGGTCTACTCACTCCGCAAGTGGCCAGCAAGAAAGCCATTCGCCAAGGCCCCCGCCCTCTGTGCCTCCAGGGGAGGGAGTCGAGGGCCGCTTCCAAGCACCCCTTTTTTCTCCCTCAGGCCGTATCCCCCACACTGCAGTGAAGTCGATCCACTCAGGTTCAGCCGGTCCCCCGGGACACCCCCCCTGCCCCCACCCCCTTGTCCCACCCCCCGTCCGGGCCTAGGGGCCGCACTGATTGGCTGGCCCTGGCGGCTCCTGGCAAAGAAACCCCTGGCGATTGGCCATAGGTCACCTGCTGTAAAGGAGGTGAGCGAATGACGATTGGCTGTTAGGCTAATTTTGGATGGAGAGGAGGGAGTGGGCCGCCCGCAGGAGGGAGCGGGAGGGGCCGGCAGCAACGGGTGGGCCCGGGAGAGCCCAGCTCCCCGTCCCCCTGTCCCCCCGCCTCCGATCCAGACCCAACCCCGGCTGCCTCCTCACGGCGCCCGGGGCTCGCCATGGGGGCTGTGTGATGGAGACCCAAGCCCGCAACAGGACCTGTGCTTCGGGACATATAGCTGCTGCCAGCTGAGCTCACGCCCTCCCCAGGAAAGGGAGGTCCTTGCTCAAGGGAGCTCTGCTTGGCTTCAGAACTTCAAGCCCTGGGAATTCCCATAACGTGGTGACTGGGGAGGGACTCCTCACAGACGAAAAACTGCTTCACGTACAGTCACCGACTTCTAGTTCACTGTCCCTAAAATTTTGGCAGCTGTGGAACCAAGTTTCATCTCGATAACTGCTTCTGCTTACTTCCGGAAAGTTGTTTGTGTCTCGTGGGGCGGGGGGGGGGGGGGGAGCAGAGGGGAGGAGGATACTTTCTCAGTAAACAAAAGCATGCGTGCCTTGTTTTATAAATCCGGGAAACTTCGTGGGTCTGCTGTTACGCCACAGCTCCAAAGGGAATGTAGGTGGCTTGTGAAGATGCTTCAAGAAACCAAATGGCATAACTTCAAATTAGATCAAAAGTTCGGACTTAGAGGATCTTAACAGAGACTCATCCAAAATGCAGGGAATCACAGACAAATAATTAACCTACTGCTCTGGAGGCCAATCTCCTTTTCTTTCTCTTACTATTTTTCCTCCCGGTTATTTATACATCTGCAACTCTACTAAATTCCTAAGCATCTAATTTTTGTAGCTCTATTGCTAGCCCCTACAACTAGCATAGTGTGAACTGCACAGAAGGCTCGATAAATGCTTGCTGCGCTCTAGGTTAAAGATACCTACAGTTTTATGTAATTTTTTCAAAATGCTCAATATCAAATGCACTCTCTTCTTGCCATACCCACTCCTCAAAGCCTGGTCTTCCCATACTGCCTCTATCAGTAAAGGAAAGCGATTACTGTCCACTCTAATATGCAAACCATAAACCTAGCAGTCCATGATGCCTTCCTCATTCCATATTCAGTCCATCAAGTTCATCATTTTTACCTCCTTAATACATTCTCCATTCTGTCCACTTCTCTCCATTACCACCACTCAGTCATACGTCTGGGCCTCTTGGAATAAACTTCCTGAATCCACCCTAGTTCCTCCAATTCATTTTTTTTTTAAGATTTTATTTATTTGACATAGAGAGACACAGTGAGAGAGGGAACACAAGCAGGGGGAGTGGAAGAGGGAGAAGCGCGCTTCCTGCGGAGCAGGGATCCAATGTAGGGCTCTATCCCAGGACCCTGGGATCATGACCTGAGCTGAAGGCAGACACTTAATGACTGAGCCACCCGGGTGCCCCCCTCCAATTCATTTTTTTAAAAAAGATTTTATTTCTTTGACAGAGACACATCGAGAGAGGGAACACAAGTGGGGGAGAGGGAGAAGCAGGCTTCCTGAGGTGCAGGAGGCCCGATGTGGGACTCGATCCCAGCGCCCCGGGATCATGACCTGAGCCAAAGGCAGACGCTTAGTGACTGTGCCACCCCGGCGCCCCCAATTCATTCTTAACACTAGAGCCACAGTACTTGGTTTCCAAAGCCAATTTCATTACTCCATCACCTCCTACCAAAACCAATTAAAGAACTTCAACTGCTTTCCACTGTGCTTAGGATACAATTCAGTCTTTAACAATGGCTTACAAAATTTAGCCCTACTTACCCTCTAGCTCCATTTTACACCTTCCACTACCTCATTTTCTGCACTACACACAATGACCTTTTTCAAGTTTCTTCAATTTGCCATGGACTTTCCAACCTCAGGGACTTGACACAGGCTGTTATTTCTGTATTTTACACTATCCCCTTGACACCAATCCCTTCAATTTACGGCTATTCATCATCTTGTCCTCCCCACCTATGTGAATTCTTCCTATCATATATGTTCTCATGGCCCCTGCAACTCTCCTCACCACAGCTATAATTTTATGTGTACTTGAGTTATTTTTCATTAACCTTATTGAGTTATAATTTACATATAATAAAACACATCCGTTTTAGATGTACAGTTCAATATATTTTGACAAATGTATGCACACAAGTAATCACCACCACAATTAAGACAGGATATTTCTATCATCCCCAAATTTCCCTAATGGCCCTCAAGCAGTCAATTCCATCAACCACTTCTCTGCTTCCTAACTGCATTATTCTTTCATTAATGTTATGTTCATCACTAGACTGTAAGCTTAACGAAGCAAGGATCTAACTGATTTTGTTCAACATTATATCCTCAGTATTTAGCTACATGCCTGGCACATATTAGTGCTCAATAATGGATTTCCTATGGTAATAGGTTCTGAAAATAAACATCAACTATATGATAAATATCAATTAAACTATAAACAGGGATGTAGAAAAATTCATTAATTTTGCCAAATGGGGCAAGGTCAATGTCTAACAACTTCCACTAACACCCTTTAAAGTTTTCCTTTAATATCTGCTTTTCTAGCAGTTAATTTTGTGCCTGAGCAGCCCAAAGGATGTAATTCAATACTGGCTGATCTAACAGTTCTCCAGGCCAGGGAAAAAGGCCTACATCTCTAATTCTGTCTATGTACTGTACTGTTTGAGTCCATAAGAGACAATACGCATTTATGTCATTCTTGCTTATCAGGTCCTTCATGTGTTTATCTCCCCAACTAGACAAAGAAACCCATGAAGGGTCATCAGTGACTTTGTATTTAACAGTGCTTACCAAAGTATTAGATTTTTAAAGTGTCCTCCACATCACCCATCATTATCATTATCATCATCACCACCACCATCATCATGGGTCAGTAGTTTCAAAATCTAATGCACTGTCATTTTTGATAGACTAGTGTAAAGTTTAGTAAAGTTTAGTAGAATTTTAGCAGACCCAATTATCATAAGTTGTTTAATAGGCTTAAGTGTTAAGATTAGGGGTAATGGCAATAGAGTATATGATTTACAATGGTCTCCTAATACAGCTGAGTCTTCCTCAACTGCATATATAAAACTCTAGGTTCTAGTTACCCATTTAAAGAGGTCACAGCTACAGTCCAAAGTCTACCTTTTCACAGTTTCATGCTAGAGATTACTATCTGTTACAGACATGTAGTTCTCATTTCCTAATCCTTGTATAAAGTTAGTGTGCATAAAAGATGTAGCATTTAAAATGAAAAGTAATACAAAATACAAGGTAACTTTACCCAATTTACCCCAAGAAATTATAAGACTTCTAATCAAATTTGGCAACTCAAGTGTTTCTTTTTTTTTTTTTTAAAACATCTACAGGTTACTTCAGAAGAAAGTTAAGGGACCAATGCCTTAAACCCATATATAACAACTGATTTCCAACGTATGTATTAAAAAAAAAAACAAAAACTTCAATACTTATCTTTGAACTACATAACTAAGGCTATTATATGATTAAATTAGTACTTTTTCTGTTTTTGTTCAAAATAAAGAAGAATACAATAGGATGATTAAGAAGACAAAAAACAACCTGAGAAAAACAAAAATACTAAGATTCAGGGTGAGGGGGTCTTTCAAATGGCAAGTCAAGCAAAAAATAGGCCAACTTTACCTACAGCTATTAAGATGAAAAGAAAATTTTAACCAAATGGAATTCATGCACTACTTTCAAAAATAGTATTTCTGCTAGAGAGCCCAATTATGTTTACCTATAAATCACATTTTGCTCTGGTGTCACCTAAGACATAGACAACAAATACTTTTGGTAGCAACAGAAGCAAAAAAAGAAGCAAAATAGGAAAAATTCATAGTTACCCTATGAATTTGCTTTGTAACTCAGGCCAAATGACTGGAACAGATAACATTAAAAGACAACTCTTGGAAGGAGGATATGTAGCTCCACTATTTTGTCTGACCAATACCTGAAAGTCTCAAAACTAAAGTCAGCCAATAAATTTCCACATAGAAACTTTGGCCATATGGAATAAAAACACCACTTGCCATATGGTAGAAGCAGTCCTTACCATCTCATGATCAAGGTGACCATGTTCCAAAAGTTTGTTTTATTTGCAATTCTTAATGCATTATCAAACTGAAGAATTATTTTATTCAAAGTTCGGAACAAACACCCTCTATAAACCTCATAATGGCTATGATAGTGTACTGCCTTGTTCACCAAGTATCTCCTCCACATAGGGACTGACATGTATTAGGTGCTTAATTAGGTCTCTTGAATGAAATAAATGCCAGGTAGTATAGTATGAAACAGCAGTATAAACAAATAAAAAGGCTGAAAATAGCTAGTCTAGCAAGCAGAACAGAGAAAGCAGAGAGACAGAAGGCTGTTGTTTTTCTGTATGAGCCTTTTAGTACTATTTAATTTTAAAAACTTATATTAGGCACTATTGCCCCAATTTTTACACAAAAAACCCTGCATCAGTCACTTAACATTGTTCTGAAACAACTTGTAGATTTCATTAAAAACACATGAGTTAAAAACAATGCAAGTTGTTAAATTTGGTTGGAAGTACATAGCTCCTTGCCACAAGATGGGTGAGACGGCTTTGTATTATATAATTACTCTTCATTTTAAATGCTCTAACTTTACCTTAGAAGTTAACAAATAAGAACTATGTGTTTATCTCTAAAGAAAGGGTGTGGGAAACACTACTGCTTTTATTTTATATACTTCTGCATAGTTTAAAATTTTTTAGAAGCATGACTTATGTCATTAACAGTTTTTTAAAACTTCAATCCTCACGATTTTTATTTTCTACTTTATACTAGACTGAACTCTGTAAAGACAAGGACAACATGTCATTTATTCACAATATCCTTTACAACTAGTAGTGCATGGAACACATTAAATACATATAAGTATTTACCAAATGCACAAAACTTTTTTGTATTCTCCATATGTTCTGAATTGAACATGCATTATTTTTTTAATTTTAAACTTTATTTTTATACAGAGAAGGCAGGAAATAAAAGTTCTAAAAGATGTCCATAAAAACACACAGTTCAGATAAATTTCTGGCAGTTAAAAGAATAACCTTTAGCAGCTATAAAACTGGACCATTTGTTCTTATTTGCTTCCCAAGAGTTCAAGATAGATGAAACAACAGAACTGAATAAAAAATGAATCCTAGAATCCTAACTTCCAATTTAGGAGCCAGAAATTCATCTGCCCTCAATAATAGCAATGGCACTGGTAACAACCCTTAGGGGAATTTTCCTTTGTTATAGGAAACCCAAGTATTACTGGCTACTTCTCCATACCAGTTTACCTGTGGAAGAGGTGACATATCTACATTGCAATCATTTTCTTGGGGTAACAAAGCATTTCAAGGGAGAAAAAACACATCTTATTTTTCTACATGACACAAAAATAAAATCTTAAGGTGGTAGGAGAAAACAGATCTTTATTGAAAAACTGAAATGTTCAAAACACTAATCTTCAGTGAAGTAGCTTAACACTCAAGAATAGTACTCAAAAGATTTCAGTTAATTTTAGTTACCCAGTTAGACACATGAGCCATTATCGAAAAGAGGGTAGAATCAAGGTATCCTAATACTAAAGATTAATTTCTCAGCTACTATCCCAAATTTCACCTTAAATACTAAATTTGTGTTTGTCTATAAGAAAAGTTTGGCAGATATGTAACTGAAGTATCTAATTTTGAAAAAAAAAAGCTTCAAAATGGCTCTATTATTTTGTCAGCTTCAATAATGATTTGCAATCTGAATTCTATCACTTTTCCTTTATGAATAATGATGTTTTACTCACAGATTCAGGGGCATTTCTTGTAAGGTTTCTAACAGCACTCTCTATTCCCCTCAACCATATTCTTACACAAGGTATCATGCCCTTTTCTCTCTAGGGCCTTGAGATCAAAGCCAATGGACAGTGAATGTATAATAAAGGGCAAAAATTATAAAATTACAAGAGAGTAGCAATGAAATTCCAATTTGATAACCACCTAAGATGCAGTCTACAGTGGCCTACATAAACTTACATAGGCGAGGACAATTATAGCCCAATTTCTTGGCCCAAACAACAACCACAGAAGCCATTTGGTATAAAATTCTTTTGAATATCAACTAAGTTATAGCATAAAAGCAAAAAATGCAAAGGTCTATATTACTCAATTAGTATACATCCACATGAAGGTTTTTAAATTGGGATCTAAAAAAGTATCTACCGTATTCTTTTATGTTTTCATTTTGATAAACTATAGAAATCTGTATAACCACAAATCTGTATAATGAATCATCTCAGTAACAACCTTAAATCCAAGTGGTACCAATTTATTTCATTGTCCATTTTTGTTTATGATCAAGTTGGCACCAAGTACTACTAGTCACAGAAGAGCCTTGACCATGAAAATGACATAGGTGTGAACTAAACGCCAAACAACCTCATAGGATGTGATGTACAAATGAAGGTTTCCCAGTAGTCAGAACAGAGAAAAGTGGCAAGATGACAGTCATAATCCACAGTGGTGTACTCATGTCAAACTTAAAGTACACAATAGTGTACTCATGTCAAACAAAGAGTCAGTACCATTTTCATATTTTAAGTGGTGACCCGTTTTTACAAGGCAATATTATTTATCACATTAAATAAATGTTAATTTAGATTTTATTGCTTTGTGTTTGGTTTGTATTTCACTTGCAATTTTCTTTTGGATATAAATTTAGTTCTATATGATTTTAAATCTAAGAAGTTTATACCTAGCTTTGTTTGCCCACATTAAATAACATGATATATATAATATTTTAAACACTGGAATTCTGGGCTTGCAAGAGTTTTGTACTAAAATAGGCCCAAGTTTACTGAAGTTTATACAACTCTTTTTACATCTGTATGATATCCAGGCAAGCTGCTATGATTCACTATACTTTGTATAATAAAGGACGATACTGCAAAACCTACATGATGTAGCATCCTATCTTCTTCCAGTGATAAATCCCTTTGCTTGGCCATCTCAGCATATAGTTCATACAAAAGCTTACTAGGGCAAATAAAGAATCTGAAAGGTTTCCCTCCATTAATCAGTATCATCAAATATCCACTGAAGACTTCTTACAGGCTAACAAGAAGGGATTCAGAAGCTCAAAAGCACTTCTGCCCCCTCTTCAAGGAGTGTCCTAATTTAGCTGGGTGTAAATACATGAAAAGATAACACAAGCTAACATACAAGTTTAGAATGACTACTGGAAACTCAACTTCCGTAGGATTTGAAAGGAGAGAAAATTTTAGTTGTTTTCTCCCATTTTCAGACTATCCTAATTGCAATTTTAAGATACCCATAGAAGGGGCACAGTCAATTAAGCATCTGACTCTTGGTTTCAGCTCAGGTCATGATCTCATAGGTCCTGGGATTGAGCCCTACATTGGGTTCCACGCTTAGCGTGGAGTCTGCTTGAAAGATTCTCTCCCTCTGCCCCTCCCCCAATGTGTGTACATGCTCTCTCTCAAAAAAATAAATAAATCTTAAGATACCCACAGAAGAGCAAGAACAACAGGAAAAGAAAAGAGGAAAGATGGAAGGAAAGGGAAAAGGTATAAGACATGCTCTAAATGAATTTACTGTTAATCAGAATGGAAGGAAGAATGAACTAATATTTATGAGTACCTTCACGATATAAGATGTAATGTGCTAGAGATATTATAACATCTTAACACAACTACTTGATTGAGATTTTATACCTACCTTTAAATATCAGCTAAGGTTTAAAAGAGGTTTAAAAGAAGTTCTTATCCCATATTATATATCTAATAAGATGCCAGAGCCAGGACCCTAGTCCTGGTCAGCCTGGCTCTAAAGATTTTCTACTATAATATACTGCTTCTTAAACCATATTCAGAAGGTTAGACAGGGACTGTTGAGCTTGGCACAGGTACAATGGGAAAAATACTATCAAAAAGTTAGGTTCTCTCCTGCCTCGTGAAACTTATAATCTCAAGTGGGCAATGAGTTATATAATAATGTATAATTATAAGAGATAATGCATGTGAAGTCCATGCAGTTCCTGGCACATAAGAAGTGCTCAAATATTAGTTGCTACTGTTATATTATATACCAGAATGCTATATGGGCTACACAGAAGGGGAAATTACAGAAGAGGTTAAAGAGGTAAGAGACTACTTTTTATTATAGTGATAAGAAAGAGATGAAATGAAGAGGTAATATGTGCACTGAGTTTTGAATGACTGGAATTAATCTTACAGCAGCAAATTTGAGGACTGGGGATGGTGAGGACTGAGAGAGAGTAGCATGAGTAGCAGCACGGAACCAGAAACATGTAGGAACAGGAGGTGGAAAAGGCAGGTTGGCATCAAATCAAAGAGAGCCTGGAATCCCCTAATAAAAAGTTTTACTTCAACCTACAGGCAAATGTAAATCATTAAAGGTTTTTCACTGTTATAGATGCCCTAAGGTCATTTATTAAAGGTATTCTTTTATAAGATGAAGAGAATAAATTCAGGAAATATATGAGGGCACCAGAGATAGTAAGATGCAATTTATATGATAGTCAAAGTGAACATCAGAGTGTGAGCGATCCTATTAAAAAAAGACATCTCACACACACACACACACACACACACACACACACACACACACACACACACACACACACACACACACACACACACACACACACACCAGATTTGGCAGTTTAGAAGTTATCACCCAAAAGGACTCTCAATTTTCAAACTTCAGTGGCTCAGAGAATAACACTGTCATTAATAGAAACAGAAAAATGAGATAAAGAGATGGGTTTGAGAAGGAAAGAAATGATAAGTTCAGTTTTAGCCATGCTGAGGTTGAGTTTCAGGGAGCCATCTAACTGGCAAAATCCAAAAGGAAAGAGAAGAGTGTGGGACTAAAGCTAAATATGAAAAAAAAAAAAAATATATATATATATATAAAGAAGGGGAGTGGTGTGGAGGGAAGGAAGAGTCACCTACACAGAAGTTTTAGCTGAATCCATGAAAACGGTGAGAACTACTGGAGGGAGAGGGAGTAAGGTCATAGTCTCAAAGGAAACATCATGCAGTCATGAGTACGGGTGTTGTATTAGCTCTGGGAAAGAGTAAGAATGTTTTTCTTTGAAATATGCAAAGCAGAGAAAGTAAGTATAGGTGAAATCACTAAGAACTATCGAAGACCCTTTTCTATAAAGAAGGGAGCAGGCTGTATTAGATACTGAAAAATAATGAAAAATATTCCACTGTGGGGATTTAACAGGGAGTCAATAAGAAGACTGTTAAATAGTTATAGAAATCGAATTAAAGTTAGACAAAATTTAAAAATTGTGATATATACAGCCATCTCAATATTATGACCTCTAACAGTACTAGAAGCAGAGAAACCAGACAATGGGGCCCTGGGGAATGGAAACAAGAATGCGACACAGGACAAAATATCCACTGACAAAAAATTCTATACGTGATAGCAAAATCAGTGTTGAAGAAGCAGATATAAGATCTACACTGGAGGATGACATAGGCAAAACTAGAAAGGTACTAAATGGCCAGGAAAAATGGAGAAGTAGAGCTCAAACCAAAATGAGAGAAGAAAAGTTCAGAAGTAAAGTGATAGAGGGTGAAGGTAAGAAAACTGTGGTCAAAGAAAAAATACTTTTAGGGGTGCCTGGGTGGCTCAGTTGTTAAGCATTTGCCTTCGGCTCAGGTCATGGTCCCAGTCTCCTGGGATCGAGCCCCACATCAGGCTCCCTGCTCTGCAGGAAGCCTGCTTCTCCCTCTCCCACTCCCCCTGCTTGTGTTCCCTCTCTGTGTTTCTGTCAAATAAATAAATAAAATCTTTAAAAAAGAGAGAGAAAATACTTTTAAATTCAATTATTTTGGAGGTAGTGCAGACCTCAGTAATGACAAACCCAAAGCAGTATAGTTTAATGGCTAAAGTAGACATGAAAATCAATGGAAAAGGAAGACATGTAAATGCCCTTCATGCCCGTTTGGAAGAGAGCTCCATGAGTGCCTACTCCACATTGCCTGAATGGGACACTATACATCTCAAAGTACTCGATAAACAGAAATGGAAAAGCAATCTATACATCATCTGTTCCTTTGCTCAGTCCTTCAATTATTTCTTCATCTAAGTTACTGAGCACTCTTTAGAATGTGAAGTACTGAGAGTGGAAATAGTGAGAGCAGTTTCTTAGTAACAACAGCTAAAGTCTGTCAAGTTCTCACTATAGCTAGGCATGATTTCAACAAATTTGCATTTAACTCATTGAATCATCAAAACAACTCTATAAAGGTAGGTACTTTTATTATCTTCATTTTATAGATGAGGATATGGGAACTCAGAGAGACTAAGTTCAATGTGAAGAGTTAAATGTAAGTGGTGGGACTGGGATATACACTAAGACATTTGGGCTCCAGAGTCAAGTTCTTCATCACACTTCACTATCTCTGGGAGGAGAATCTTTACTTTTTTGCCAATCAAATTAACATTTAATTATATATATATATTTTTAAGATTGTTATTTATTTATTTGACACAGAGTGCAAGAGAGAGAGAGATGGCGAAAGAGGGAACACAAGCAGCGGGAGTGGGAGAGGGAGAAGCAGGCTTCCCACTGAGCAGGGAGCCCGATGTGGGGCTCGATCCCAGGACCCTGGGATCAGGACCTGAGCCGAAGGCAGACACTTAACGACTGAGCCACCCAGGTGCCCCTAATTACATATTTCTAAATGTTCTATCTTCTGTATACATTATTTAGGAAAATACATATAAAGATTCTCTTGTATCACATGTATTTTAAATATCAAAGCTATCAGAGTCTAAGACTTTTAAAATTTTCTTTTCTTGGGCGCCTGGGCGGCTCAGTTGGTTAAGCGACTGCCTTCGGCTCAGGTCATGATCCTGGAGTCCTGGGATCAAGTCCCACATCAGGCTCCCTCCTCAGCAGGGAGTCTGCTTCTCCCTCTGACCCTCCTCCCTCTCGTGCTCTCTCTCATTCTCTCTCTCTCAAATAAATAAATAAAATCTTTAAAAAATAAATAAAATTTTCTTTTCTTCTTATTTCTTCTGAGCAAAAGCTCAGAAATTCCAAAATTGAATCAAATTAGGTACCCAACCTTAAGGAGTCTGAATCCTAATTGGGGAGGTTGGAGTTACATATACTTTAAAAGATAAACAAAAAGAATATGATAAGGACTTAGTGAATTGTACAAGAGGTATGGCACCCAAAGAGAGAGATCACTTTGAGTTTGGGGTATGGGGAGGGAGGGGTCATTCAAGGGAGGCTCCACAGAAGAGGTCAGTTCTACACTGGGCTTTGAAGAAAAGGGGTGGTATACAAAGGCAGAATGGAGGCAGACACCATTTCAGAGCGAGAGAGAGAAGATCATGTGCAAGAATGTGGAGACCAGAAAAGATGTGTTCAGAGGAAATTAACAGCAGCACTCTAGCAAAAAGTTGATGGTAGAAATGACTAGAAAGGCAAGTTGAGAATAGATCACAGAGAGACTTGAATGTCAGTCTCACCAACCATGGAGGGAATCTCAACTGCCACATTCAGGCTAATTCATTTTTGTTGTTGTTAAGATTTTATTTATTTATCTGACGCAGAGACAGAGAGAGAGAGAGAGAGCGCAAGCACAAGCAAGGGGAGCAGCAGGCAGAGGGAGAGGGAGAAGCAGGCTAATTCCAGGACCCTGGCATCATGACCTGAGCTGAAGGCAGACACTGAGCCAACCAGGCACCCCCAGGCTAATATGATTCTTAAAACACTTATCATACTGAATCACAAATTTGCTGAAATGACGCCACATTCATTTATTAAATGGACTAAAATTAAAAAGAAACCTTTAGAAATTATGAAGTTGCTTTTAAAAACATAGCTCAAAGAGTAACTTACAGATCTCCTAGTTCAACTCATTAATTTTTTTAAACAGATTTTTTTTAAAGATTTTATTTATTTATTCATAAGAAACAGAGAGAGAGAGAGAGAGAGAGGCAGAGAGAGAAGCAGGCTCCCCGCTGAGCAGGGAGCCCAATGCAGGACTCGATCCCAGAACCCTGGGATCATGACCTGAGCCAAACGCAGACGCTTAACCATCTGAGCCACCCAGGCACCCTCCATATTAATTTCTTATAGTCTCTTAATAACTACATTCTTGAATGATGTTTTTTAAGCCCCTATTTGAACACTCTCAAGTGATGGGGAGTTAGCAATCTTGTAGGGACCTGGGATCCCTACACCACCTTACCACCTTGTCTAATCAAGCCAATTCCTGGTATAGGACAAAAATAAGTAGAGAAAATGTCACCATGGTATAAAATCTCACTTTTGTACAACTCAATCCTATCAATCAAAATAATTTAAAAAACATCCTCCAATGCCACAATATAAGCTCTTTCATTGAAGAATAAACATGGAAAACTATCTTCAGTATGAGAGAGTAGACGTTCGTGGTTTTTGTCACCCAGCATCTTTTTTCCCTTTTCTGACTTTACTTGGTGGGGACCATCTTCTACCCTATCAGCAAAGTGTTCCTGGTGAAGCAGGTAACATCCCAGCTACAGGAGTGGGACATATGACTGTGAAATTGTGATTGGTCAGGATTAAGAAAATGACTGGAGCTAAGGTAATCAGTGGTAATCCTATTAGTCCTACCACGGTCCAGAAAGAACAATAGCTTCCTGTGGACTTGGAGCTCCTAGAGTGTTGTCCTAATAGTAGGTTATACATCTCAACAATGGGAGACTGAAATTGCTGCAACCATCTTACTACCATAAAGAGAACCTATCTAAAAACAAAGCCACCCCAGAAGAAAAGAGGCATAGAAATAGAAATGGTAGATCTGGGTCCTCAGGATTTCATGCCTACTTCAAACCACATCTCAGCCAGATTTACTTTTCTCTTAAACCAGTTTGTTTTTTTTCCCTATTACTTTCATCCCAAAGAGTCCTGCCTAACACACATGGTAACTGCCAAATACTATAACAAGAAAAGTAGGTCAACCTCTCAGCACTTATTATCATGCATTACTGCATAATTTGGTTATATCCCAATAACCAACTACAGATACTAAATTTAAAAATGATCTGGCACATTTTAACATAGCATTTCACATTCAATATCGCCTTGCACTGTCTTATTTTAAGATAAAAATCAGTATTTTACCCTATAGAAAGCACAAGAAAATGCTTTATAACTTTACTATATAACACTATGAATGCAAGAATAAGCACCTCAGAAATAAGAAATTTTCATTACATCAGATCACAGTTATTTTAAAAAACAGAAAACAAACAAAAAAACTAATGAACTATCCAGAAGCCACGTAAAGACTCTTACTTGAAGCTGAAGAGTATGTCGAAGAATTGTTTCTTCTAAGGCATGGATCCACTTCTCTCGCTCATCAGCATCACGAGCTGGAATAAAAGATTATAAAAATTAAAATGTTAATTTCTACAATACAGCTTCATGTTTGAAAAAAATTTTAAATCTCAATACTAATAGGAAAGGTTTTTAGTTGCGCCATTTCTTTACAGGTTCACCTTCCTATCTTTTCTAAACATGCAATCTACTTGCAGCAATTTACAACAAAGGGAATAATTATGCTCAATAATAGCAAGCTACTTTCTCACTGAGAACAACTAGAAAAGCTGGAATAATTATTTAAAAATAACTGGTTGAACAGTACATTAAAAGGATTATTCACCATGACCAAGCGGGATTTATCCCTGGGCTGCAAGTTTGGTTCAACATTCGCAAATCAATCAACGTGATACAATACATTAACAAAAGAAAGAACAAGAATCATATGATCCTCTCAATAGATGCAGAAAAAGCATTTGACAAAGTACAGCATCCTTTCTTGATCAAAACTCTTCAGAGTATAGGGATAGAGGGTACATACCTCAATATCATAAGAGCCATCTATGAAAAACCTACAGCGAATATCATTCTCAATGGGGAAAAGCTGAGAGCTTTTCCTCTAAGGTCAGGAACGCGGCAGGGATGTTCACTATCACCACTGCTATTCAACATAGTATGAGAAGTCCTAGCCACAGCAATCAGACAACAAAAAGAAATCAAAGGCATCCAAATTGGCAAAGAGGAAGTCAAACTCTCACTCTTTGCAGATGATATGATACTGTATGTGGAAAACCCAAAGACTCCACCCCAAAACTTCTAGAACTCATACAGGAATTCAGTAAAGTAGCAGGATATAAAATCAATGCACAGAAATCAGTGGCATTCCTATACACCAACAACAAGACAGAAGAGAGACAAATCAAGGAGTCGATCCTATTTATAACCGCACTCAAAATCGTAAGATACCTAGGAATAAGTTTAACCAAAGAGGCAAAGGATCTGTACTCAGAAAACTATAAAATACTCATGAGAGAAATTGAAGAAGACACAAAGAAATGCAAAAACGTTCCATGCTCATGGATTGGAAGAACAAATACTGTGAAGATGTCAATGCTACCTAGAGCAATCTACACATTCAATGCAATCCCCATCCAAATACCATCCACTTTTTTCAAAGAAATGGAACAAATAATCCTAAAATTTGTATGGAACCAGAAGAGACCCCGAATAGCCAGAGGAATCTTGAAAAAGAAAAGTAAAGCTGGCGGCATCACAATTCCATACTTCCAGCTCTATTACAAAGCTGTCATCATCAAGACAGTATGGTACTGGCACAAAAACAGACACATAGATCAATGGAACAGAATCGAGAGCCCAGAAATGGACCCTCAACTCTATAGTCAACTCATCTTTGACAAAGCAGGAAAGAATTCCAATGGAAAAAAGACAGTCTCTTCAACAAATGGTGTTGGGAAAATTGGACAGCCACATGCAGAAGAATGAAACTGGACCATTTCCTTACACCACACACAAAAATAGACTCCAAATGGTTGAAAGACCCAAATGTGAGACAGGAGTCCATCAAAATCCTAAAGGAGAACACAGGTAGCAACCTCTTCGACCTCAGCCACAGCAGCTTCTTCCTAGAAACATTGCCAAAGGCAAGGGAAGCAAGGGCAAAAATGAACTATTGGGATTTCATCAAGATAAAAAGCTTTTGCACAGCAAAAGAAACAGTCCACAAAACCAAAAGACAACCGACAGAATGGGAGAAAATATTTGCAAATGACATATCAGATAAAGGGCTAGTATCCAAAATCTATAAAGAACTTATCAAACTCAACACCCAAAGAACAAATAACCCAAACAAGAAACGGGCAGAAGACATGAACAGACGTTTTTCCAAAGAAGACATCCAAATGGCCAACAGACACATGAAAAAGTGCTCAACATCGCTCGGCATCAGGGAAATCCAAATCAAAACCTCAATGAGATACCACCTCACACCAGTCAGAATGGCTAAAATTAACAAGTCAGGAAACGACAGATGTTGGCGGGGATGCAGAGAAAGGGGAACCCTCCTACACTGTTGGTGGGAATGCAAGCTGGTGCAACCCCTCTGGAAAACAGTATGGAGGTTCCTCAAACAGTTGAAAATAGAGCTACCATACGATCCAGCAATTGCACTACTGGGTATTTACCCCAAAGATACAAATGTCGGGATCCGAAGGGGTACGTGCACCCCAATGTTTATAGCATCAATGTCCACAATAGCCAAACTGTGGAAAGAGCCAAGATGTCTAACAACAGATGAATGGATAAAGAATATGTGGTATATATACACAATGGAATATTATGCAGCCATCAAAAGGAATGAGATCTTGCCATTTGCAACGACGTGGATGGAACTGGAGGGTGTTATGCTGAGTGAAATAAGTCAATCAGAGAAAGACATGTATCATATGACCTCACTGATATGAGGAATTCTTAATCTCTGGAAACAAACTGAGGGTTGCTGGAGTGGTGGGGGGTGGGAGGGATGGGGTGGCTGGGTGATAGACATTGGGGAGGGTATGTGCTATGGTGAGCGCTGTGAATTGTGCAAGACTGTTGAATCACAGATCTGTACTTCTGAAACAAATAATGCAACAGATGTTAAGAAAAAAGAAAAAGAAGAAGATAGCAGGAGGGGAAGAATGAAGGGGAGTAAGTCGGACGGGGAGACGAACCATGAGAGACAATGGACTCTGAAAAACAAACTGAGGGTTCTAGAGGGGAGGAGGGTGGGGGGATGGGTTAGCCTGGTGATGGGTATTAAAGAGGGCACATTCTGCGTGGAGCACTGGGTGTTATGCACAAACAATGAATCATGGAACACTACATCAAAAACTAACGATGTAATGTATGGTGATTAACATAACAATAAAAAAATTTTTTTAAAGATAAATAAATAAATAAATAAATAAAAATAACTGGTTGAAGACAATAGAAAACAACAAGGTAGTAAAGAATTAACAGGCCAAAATCTAGGAGAAGACAAACATTTAGAAGATAAGCCTCATATTTAAGGACACTTTTCTCCTGGAGGAATTGTAAATTCCAGGAGAGGACACACATTAAAGAAAATTTGACAAAGTATTCTCCATGCATACATGGATAATGTCTGATGGAAGATGGTGGAAGCAGGAAAGAATAGAGCAACAAAAATAATAAGCCCAGAAAACCATAAGAAACCTAGGAATAAACCTAACCAAAGAGGTGAAAGACTAGTACTCTGAAAACTATAAAACATGGATGAAAGAAATTGAAAAGGACACAAAGAAAGACATGCCATGCTCATGGATTGGAAGAACAAATATTGTTAAAATGTCTATTCCACCCAAGGCAATTTACACATTTAATGCAATCCCTATCAAAATACCACAAACATTTTTCAGAGTTAGAACAAACAATCCTAAAATTTGTATGTAACCACAAAAGACCACAAATAGCCAAACCAATCTTGAAAAAAGCAAAGCAAAGCTGGCATCACAATTCCAGACTTCTAGTTATATTCTAAAGCTGTGGTGATCAATACAGTATGGTACTGGCAGAAAAACAGACACATAGATCAATGGAATAGAATAGAAAACCCAGAAATGAACCCACAACTATATGGTCAATTAATCTTTGACAAAGAAGTAAAGAATATTCAATGGGAAAAAGTCTCTTCAATAAATGGTGTTGGGTGAACTGGACAGGAACATAGAAAAGAATGAAACTGGACCACTTTCTTACACCATACACAAAAATAAAATCAAAATGGATTAAAGACAGGAAACCATCAAAATCCTAGAGTAGAACACTAGCAATAACCTCTTTCTGACTAAATATGTCTCCTGAAGCAAGGGAAACAAAAGGAAAAATAAACTCTTGGGACTTCATCAAAATAAAAGCTTCTGCATGCACAGTGAAGTAAACAATGAACACAACATAAGGCAACCTATGGAATGGGAGAAGATATTTGCAAATGACATATCTGAGAAAGGGTTACTATCCAAAATATATAAATATATAAAGAATTTATACAACCCAACACCCAAAAAACAAATAATCCAGTTAAAAAGTGAGAAGACATGAACAGACATTTTTCCAAAGAAGACATATAAATGGCCAACAGACACATGAAAAGATGCAACATCACTCATCATCAGGGAAATACCAATCACAATGAGCTATCACCTCACAACTGTCAGAATGGCTAAAATTAACAACACAAGAAACAATAGGTGTTGGCAAGGATGTTGAGAAAGGAGAAGCCTCCTCCACTGTTGGTGGGACTGAAAATTGGTACAGCTATTCCGGAAAACAGTATGGAGGTTCCTCAAAAAGTTAAAAATAGAACCACCCTAGGGACCCAGCAATTGCACTACTAGGTATTTACCCAAAGGATACAAAAATACTGATTCAAAGGGATACATGCATCTCAATGTTTATTTATCGACAATAGCCAAACTATGGGAAAAGCCCAGTGTCTATCGACTGATGAAAAGATAAAGATACATACACACACACACACACACACACACACACACACACACAATGGAATATTACTCGGCCATAAAAAGGAATGAAATCTTGCCATTTGCAAGGACATGGATGGAGCTAGAGTGCATTATGCTAAGCGAAATAAGTCAGTTAAATACAAATACCATATGATTTCACTCATATGTGGAACTTAAGAAACAAAACAAACAAGCATAGGGAAAAAAAGAGAAAGGCAAACCAAGAAACAGACTCTTAAGTATATAGAGAACAAACTGATGGTTGCCAGAGGGGAGGTGGGTTGGGGGGACAGGGGAAATAGGTGATGGGGATTAAGGAGGGCACTTGCTGTGATGAGCACTGGGTATTGTATAGAAGTGTTGAATCACTAAACTGTACACCTGAAACCAATATTATACTCTATGTTTAAATAAATTTAAATAAATAGAATTTAAATAAAAACTAAAAAAAAATTTTTTTTAATGGTAAGTATGTGGGCAAAACTAAATGAATACTAACTACATAAAATACTATCTTGTGAGGTTGTAAATAAATACATACAAAATTAAATACAGAACAACTGCAAATAGATTGGGAAAGAGGAAACGGAGTTAAAGAATTCTAAGGTTCTGCAATGTTTGGAAAGAAGATAAAACTACCAGTTAACATTAGACTTTGGCAACTGAAGGATTTGTTATAATTTTTAGAGTAATCACTAGAAGGTTAAGTGTTTAACTTCCAAAATAATAAATTTAAAAATTCAATAATGAAAAATAATCCAAAACTTGACAAGAAAGGAAAATAGAAGAAACAGAGTATGAAGGGGCGCCTGGGTGGCTCAGTCGTTAAGCGTCTGCCTTCAGCTCAGGTCATGATCCCAGGGTCCTGGGATCGAGCCCCGCATCGGGCTCCCTGCTCAGCGGAAGTCTGCTTCTCCCTCTCCCACTCCCCCTGCTTGTGTTCCCCTCTCGCTGTGTATCTCTCTGTCAAATAAATAAAATCTTAAAAAAAAAAAAGAGTATACAAGACAAAAAGAAAATATATATGGTAAGATGATAAATTTTAACCCTAAAACACCAATAATTAAATTAAGTGTAAATGAAGTATGTAAATGTTCCAATTAAAACAAAAAGGGAGGGACACCTGGGTGGCTCAGTCAGTTAAGCACCTGACTCTTGATTTTGGCTCAGGTCATGATCTTGGGGTGGAGAGACTGAGTCCCACGCTGGGTTCCGCTGCCGTGGGCATGGAGCCTGCTTGGGATTTCTCTTCCTCCCCCTCTGCCCCCTTTGCCCTCAAATAAATAAAATAAATCTTAAAAAAAAAAAAAGGGTTCAGGGGCGCCTGGGGGCTCAGCTGGTTAAGCATCAGACTCTTGGTTTCGGCTCAGGTCATGATCTCATGGTTCCAGAGTCTAGCCCCACAACTGGTTCCACGCTCAGTGCAGTTTGCTTGTCCTCTCCCTCTGCTCCCACCCCCACCATTTAGCATGTGTGCGTACTCTCTCTCTCTCAAATAAACAAATAAAATCTTAAAAAAAAAAAAGTTTTGTAAACAAGATTTTACGATGCTTACAAGAGACACTTCCTAAACATAAGGATACAGAAATATTAAAAGTAGGAGTATAGAAAAAGACAGATCCAAAAAAAAAAAAAAGAAATTGATCATAGAAACACTAAATTCCAAAAAAGTTGCTATTATTAAAATTGCATAAAATAGACTTTACCAGGAAATCAGAGCCTCACTTTGCAAATACAAGAGGTTCAAGTCATCCAGAAGACAGAATAAATGTAAATTTCTATGTAACTAATAAAATGGATTCAAAAAATGTTCGATATGGCAAAAACATATAGAATATAAGGAAAAATAGACAAAATACCACAATCATAATGGCAGATTTTAATACATCTCCTTCATTAACCAATTAGACGAAGCAGACAAAAAATTAGTAAAAATCTTTGAAGATAAAGGGGCGCCTGGGTGGCTCAGTCATTAAGCGTCTGCCTTCGTCTCAGGTCATGATCCCAGGGTCCTGGGATCGAGCCCCACAACAGGCTCCCTGCTCCACAGGAAGCCTGCTTCTCCCTCTCCCACTCCCCTGTTCCCTGTCTCACTGTGTCTCTCTCTGTCAAATAAATAAAATCTTAAAAAAAAAAAAGAATCTAGAAGATATGAACAATCCCTGACATAAACTTGATCCAATGGACATACATAGAACACTACACACAACAAATATGAAACAGACATTCTTTTCAAGCACCCATAGAACATTTCTAAAAATTGACCATATAATGAACCCTAAAACAAGTCTCAACAAATTTCAAAGGATTGAAATCATACAAAACATATTTATAGTGAAAATATAAGCTAGAAATCAGTTACAAAAGTATAAATTAGAAAATATTCAGATATTTGGGGAAAAAAACACAACTAGATAATCCAGTGGTCAAAGAAAATATCCCACTAGAAATTAGAAAATGTTTAGGGGCGCCTGGGTGGCTCAGTTAAGTGTCTGGCTTCGGCTCAGGTCATGATCCCGAGGTCCTGAAATCAAGGCCTGCATGGGGCTCCCTGCTCAGTGGGGAGCCTGCTTCTCCCTCTCCCCACCCTCTACCCCCATTAGTGCATCTCTCTCTCTCAAATAAGTAAAATCTTGGAAAAAAAAAAGAAATTAGAAAATGCTTAGAACTGCATAAATGAAAATAAGGCATATTGAAACTTGCTGGAGGCAGTTTAAAACAGTAATAAAGGGAAATTTATAGCCTAAAATCCATGTATAGAAAAGCTAAAAGGCTGAAAACAACAGGAAATTAAATTCAAAACAAGTAGAAAGAAAATGATAAAGAACATAAAATAATCAAATTGAGAGCAACATAAGATCAATAAAATTTAAAGTTGGTTACCTGAAATAACTAATGAAATTAATAAACTACCTACGTACTGTAGGTAGGTAGGTAGATAGGTAGATTGAGGAAGTGCATGAAAAGAATGGGGGACATGTCAAAAGGAAACAGGAGTCAACCTGAAGGAGTTCCAGGGACAAACGCCTGAAGAATTTGAGCCACAAATGATAGGACTGGGCTATAACCCACTGAATAAAATAAACATCCAAGAATCTAATAATGATATAAGTAATTCAGTAAGTAAATAAATGGGAAGAAGGCACAGCTCCTTCTTCAGAAGAATTACAATTCGTTAGTACAGAAGGAATGAGAGAGATTTAAAAATCATCATTAGACAAAAACCACAACAGTAATTATCACAAACAAGATCCACTGATGGCATATTGATATTTAAAATCAGTGGACAAAAGTTTGAGAAGAAATAGGATATTAGCAAAGTCTCAAAGTATCTTCCCCAAGATACTTATAAATTACAAAGGGAAAAATAGTAATTTTATAATGGAGAAATCTGGCAGACACCACCTTAGTCCAGTGATAAAGGTTAACATCACCAGTAATAAATTTATTGATATAATATACCTCCCAATACAACCCACGGAGGAGGAAACAGCATCACTTCTGTGGTATTCTTCCAAACATATATAATCTCAATCTAATCATGAGAAAACATCAAATATGCCCAAATTGAGAGACATGCTACAAAATAATACTCATCAAAAATGTCAAGGTCATAAATGTGCCTGGGTGGCTCAGTCGGTTAGGTGGCTGCTTTCAGCTCAGGTCATGATCCCAGGGTCCGTGGATTGAGCCCTGCGGTGAGCAGGGAGCCTACTTCTCCCTCTCCTATTCCTTCTGCCTGTGCACTCTCTCTCTCTGTCAAATAAATAAATAAAACCTTTAAAAAAATAAAAATTTAAAAAAAAGTCAAGGTACGAAAGACAAGAAAAGAATAAGGAATTGCCATAACTAAATGCAATGTGGGATCTTGAAATGAATCCTGAAACAGAAAAGGAACATTAGAGGGAAAATGCTCTGTAAGTACTATACCAAATGAGTGAAAGATCCAGCTCAGGAATCAAGAGCCTGAGCAAGATGTAGAGGGACAACAATAGTCCCCCCTTATCAACAAGGGATATGTTCCAAGACACCCAGGATGCCTGACACCATGGATAGTACCAGACCCTATATATACCGTGTTTTTTCCCATACATACCTATGATAAAATGTATTTATAAATTACTAAGAGATCACAGTAAGAGACTAACAATAATAAAATAGAACAATTATAACAATATACAATAAAAGTTATGTGAATGTGGTCTGTTCCTCACATACATCTGTGCCCTAAAAATATCTTAATGTACTGTACTCACCCTTTTTATGATGATGGGAGATGATAAAATATCTACGTGATGAGAAGAAGTGAATTAATAGGCATTGTGAAGTAGCATTAGGCAATACGTCAGAAGGATCATTTGCTTCCAGAACTCAGTTAACCGTGGGTAACTGAAACCACAGAAAGCAAAACTCCACATGAGGTGGGACTACTGAACATCATACCAGCACACAATGTGGCACAAGGCACCAAAGCCCAAAACAGGATGAAGAGGGAATCTACACAGTGGAGAAGTCCAGCATGAGGAGTCAGAATCCAAGAAAGGCGAAGAGGGAGTCCACGTTGCAGGGGACAGAATCAACCCGGCACAGGTTTCCAAGGCTGAGTGGAGTAAGGATGACATTCACACAAGAAGTGGGTAATGATGGGAAACTAATTACATACAGAAGGATTGGCCAAATAAGTAAACATAACAAGGGTAAAGGGTTTCTCACTTTAAGGGGTTGGAAAATAGTGCTACAAATATGGTAGGCGAGAAAACCAGAATGATTTCTGGGGATAAGGTATTGATATGAACTCACAGTTTTCAATATATAAGTAAATAAATAAATATGGACATGGATGCACATGTGTGTACACATACATATATATAACATGTATGTTTCTTAGCTATGAGAGGACCTGAGTGCCATCACACCTAACAGCACCAAATACACCTAACGCTAGGTGTTGATTTCTAAATACCATTCTCCATTAAAAGGTACCAGGGCTTCTTGGAAAAAGGATTGATTATGGAACTAGGACGGGGAAGGGAGAAAATAAGCCTGGAACATCTTTTTTTTGTGCCAGAAAGTAAGGAAGGAATACTTTTTTGTGCCATAAAGTAAGGAAATACTCAAGAGAATTATAGGGACATGTCAAAAGAACACAGAAATCAGTTTAAAGGGAATTCTACTAGCCAAACTGAGGGTAATCTGGGCATTAAAATAAATGATGATAAAGAATTATTAGTTTGCTCAGTATAACAGAAAACCGTATTACTACTGATATACATAAACTAAAAGTTTGATGAGGAATGGGATATCGGCATAGCTTCTAAATACTTCCCCACAAAATATTAAATAAGAAGGGAAAAAGATGAAATTTTACAACAAAGCCTGGCAATACTACCTTAATGAGATGATCAAAGTAAATATCATCAGTAGTGGGACAAACAAACCCTGCAAGAAGAACACAGAATCATTTCTGTGATCTTTGGGCCAAAGATACAATGTAATCTCAATCAACTCATGAAAAAACATCAGGAAAAAAAACAAACTGGGGAACATTCTACAAAATAATTAGCCTATAACTTTTAAAACTGTCAAGATCAGGAGTACCTGGCTGGCTCAGTAGGTGAACATGTGACTCTTGGTCTCAGAGCTGTGGGGTCAAGCCCCATGTTGGATGTAGAGATTACTTAAAAACAAAATCTTTAAAAAAAAAAAAGTGTCAAGGTCATAAAAGTCAAGGAAAGACTGTGGAACCATTCTAGACTGAAAGAGACATGAAAACTAAATGTAAAATGTGACGCTGAACCAGATCCTGTTGCTATAAAGGACATTACTGGGACAACTGGAGAAATCTGAACAGAGTGGAGAAATCTGAACAGAGTCTAAGGATTAGAAGACATTAGTGCATCAATGTTAATTTCCTGATTATAGTGGTTGTAAAGTGTGTATACAGGAAAATTTCCTTATTTGCAGGAAATATAAAGCATTCAGGGGTGATGGGACATTCATTTAGCAACTTATTCTCAATTTGGGGAGTTGTACTGTACTTGCAACTTTTCTGTAAGTATAAGGTTGTTGCAAATTTTAAAATTATATTAAAAATTATGATAAATCAAAGAGGACATAAGTAAATGGAAATATCATTTCAAGGATTGGAAAATTTAATACTGCAACATATTAAAATTAAACTATAGATTAAATGCAATGCAAATTAAAATTCCAAAAGGCATTTTTGGAATTTGTCAAGCTAATTCTAAAATACAAATACAAAATGGTACAAAAGATAAAGAATAGCAAAGGCTTTCTGGAAAAGATAGAAACATTCTTAGAGGGTTTACTCTCTTAAATATAAAGTCATATGATAAAGCTATAGTAATTAAGAAAATGTGGTTTTGGAGCAAGGATAAATAAACACACCAAGGAAACAGAATAGAGCCCAGAAACAGGCCCACTCATGTACATAGACACTTGATTTGTGATAAATGTGGCACCAAAGAGCACTAAGTAACAATCTTTCAATATGTGGTGCTAGGACAATACGGGAAAAAATTGAAACCTGACCCTTCCTTGTACTACACACAAAAATTAATTCCAGGTGATTCCTTTATTCTTAACTGTGAAAGAACAACAAATTTTCCAGAAGGCAAAACAGGAGAATACCATCATAATTTGGGAATAGAGAAAAGCTTCTTAAACAGGATACAGAACTCCTAATTATAAAGAAAATGACAGATAAATTTAACTACATCAAAGTTAAGAATTTTGGTTCATCAAAAAACACCATTTAGAGAATGTCATAGTAAGCCACTGTGACATATGGAGTTAAAGAACATGGACCCTAAGTCCAACCCTGAGCTTTGCTAGTTATTAACCATATAATGTGCAACAAGTTACTTAATCTTTTCTAAGCCTCAGCGTTCTCATTTGTAAAATGACAGTAACAGTATCTACCACATAGGGTTATTGCAGAGATTGAGTTAATACAAATACAACACTTAGGTAAATGACATAAGGTAGGTGCTCAATAAGCATTTAACTATTATTACTGCTGAGCATTTATTATGACCTGGCCCTGATTTCAAGGAGCTCAAAATGAGAGATTTGTATGTAGCTGTATAAATACGTGGCTTATGCCACCACCAAAGGAAGTGAATAAAAAATCAGGGAAGAGCTCCTTGAGGAGTTAGATCATAAAAAGTAGAATTAGGGGCGCGTGGGTGGCTCAGTCATTAAGCGTCTGCCTTCGGCTCAGGTCATGATCCCAGGGTCCTGGGATCGAGCCCCGCGTCAGGCTCCCTGCTCAGTGGGAAGCCTGCTTCTCCCTCTCCCACTCCCACTCCCCCTGCTTGTGTTCCCTCTCTCTCTGTGTCTCTGTCAAATAAATAAAATCTTTAAAAAAAAAAAAAAGTAGAATTAGTTTGTCAAGCAGAGAAGGATAAGGACATCTTGAAAGAGAAAAGAACACTAACAATGACACTGAGACATGAAAAAGTGTATTTGGGAACCTGGTTTGAAAGTGTCTAGAATATTGGACTGACTTGGGGAGGAGGAAATGGCAAAAGATTAGGATCCCAGCCCAAGGAATGTAAATGGACTTGATCTTTTTTTTTTTTAAAGATTTTTTTATTTATTCATTCGAGACACAGAGATACAGAGCGAGGGAGAGAGAGTGAGCGAGCATGAGCAGGGGGAGAAACAGAGGGAGGGGGAGAAGCAGACTCCCCGCTGAGCAGGGAGCCCGATGCAGGGCTCGATCCCAGGACCCTGGGATCATAACCTGAGCCGAAGGCAGAAGCTTAACCATCTGAGCCACCCAGGTGCCCCTAAATGGACTTTATCTTTAAGACAACGGAAAGCCCTTAAAATGTTCAAGCATGAGAATGACATGGTCTAATCTGCATATGAGGAACATCAATCTGGTAGTGCTGTGGAGAATGAAAAATGGGGAAAAACTGGAGGTGGCCACACCAGTTAGGAAATGGTGGTAACACTAAGGGCTGAAAAGACAACAGGTGCCATTCTCACTGCATCAGGCCACCTAATGGCAATTATCTTTAAATCTGCCACCCCTCAAAAATGAAATCAGATATAAGGTTCATCAGATTCTTCCTTGGTATATTCCCCCTCTGTATCCTTTCTTTCACTTCCTACTGACTACATGCTCTTTAAAGAACTCATGTAGTCTTACGTCTGTAAACAAAATATCATCACAAATGCAGTACATGAGCTATACTCTGCTACCTCCAACGCAGCCTGCACACCTCAGACTGAGCTTATATTGAAATGCTATTTCTATAAAAAACCTCAATGTTCTACCATATCCTACAGAATTCATATTACCTTCCTGTTTAGCAGTAAAATCCCTCTACATCTTCCATTTTGTGCTTTACAGGAACCAAAATATCTTCTCAATGACCTCTAAATACTCTAAATTATCTTCCTGTTCATGAAATACTTTGTCCCTCCTTTAACCTTAACATTGACTCTACCCTTCTTCCCATGTATCTAAATCCCACATGCCTCAGAAGAAGTCCTAGTTCTCCTCCAGGAAGCCTTACAAAACTAGTCCAACAGCAGTACTCTCTTTCACCTTCAAACTCCAAGAGGACTTATAAATGCGAATGCATCATCCAATTATTCTTCGATCAAGTATTTACTGGCAATCTGTAAAATTTAATCTTATACTTCCCCCACACTGTTAATTACACTTTTTATGTGTTTAAGTTTCATCTCTGTAAGATTTTAGGTTTTCTGATAATATTAACCATAGTGTTTACCACAGTGTTAGATCTATCCATCAATCCTACTATCCATCCATCTATCCATCCAACATTTATTGAGTAGCTATTGTGTACCAAGTACTGTTTAGAAACGGGATATAGACCCAGTCCTGTCTATACAGAACATACACTCAAGTGACAGGGAGAAACATATGCAAACTGACAACTGTTACTAATCAGAACGACTGAGTAAATCAGTGTAAGCAGAGTTCAAGAACCTATTCCAAGGGGTGTATGTTTATGGAGATGAACTCAGGGAAGGCTTCTGAAGCAAGGAGATTAGAGTCGAGTTTTTAAAAGTAAGAATTAGAGGCAAAGGTGTGGGTGTGGGTGTGTGGTGGAGGGAGTGGAGAAAGGAAGAAGGAGAGGAAGGTTTGGAGAAGAGGGAGAAGGGATAGGTGGCAGGGGAGGCACTGACAAGGGAGGCATTCAAAGGTAAAGAGGATAGAATAAGCAAAGGTAACCATGTGGCAAATTACTGTATGAGAATATAGAACTAAAATTCAGAAAATATAGCCCAGGGGCGCCTGGATGGTTCAGTTGGTTAAGTGTTTGCCTTCAGGTCAGGTCATGATCCCAGGGTCCTGGGATCCTGGGACCCCTGCTCAGCGGGAAGTCAGCTTCTACTTCTCCCTCTACCCCTCCGCCCATCCTACTCTCTCCCTCTCTCTCTCAAATAAATCAATAAAATCTTTCTAAAAAGAAAATATAGCCCATGCTTTGCTACTTTTTTCTAGTGTTGACCTTAGCAAGTCACTTATACCATCTGAATACTCATTTTAGCATCTTCAAATTGGAGGCTTACTGGCATAAAGATGAGCATATAGACCAATGGAAAAGAACAGAGAGCCCAAAAATAAACCCTGGCATGTGTGGCCAAATGATTTTTAACAAGAGTGCCAAGACTACACAATGGGGAAAAGTCAGTCTCTTCAACAAATGGTGCTGGGATAACTGGATACCCACGTTCTAAAGAATGAATCTGGACTCTTACCTTACACCATATGCAAAAAATAACACACTAGATTAAATGTAAGACCTAAAACTATTAAACTAGAAGAAAACAGAAAGCGAAAGCTTCAGAACACTGGATTTGGCAAGGAATTCTTGGATAGGACACCAAAAGCACAGGCAACAAAATGAAAACAAAAAATTGACAAATTAAACTACAACAAACTTAAAAATTTCTGTGCAAAGGAAACAATTGAAAGAAAAAAAAGCAACCTATAGAATGAGAGAAAATAACTGCAAACCATATATCTGATAAGGGGTTAACATCCAGAATATATAAAAATGTCTGTAACTCAACAACATAAAAACTCAATTAAAAAATGGACCAGGGACTTGACTAGAGATCTCTCCAAAGAAGACATATAAGTACTGTCCAATCAGCACATGAAAGGATACTTAGCATCACTAATCATTAAGGAAATTCAGGCCAAAATCACAATGAGATATCACCTCACACCTATCAGGGTGGCCGTTATCAAAAGAACAAAAAATTAAGTACTGACGAGGATGCAAAGAAGTTGGAATCCTTGTGCCCTGTTGGTGGGAATAAAAAATGGCAGAGCCATTATGGAAAACAGTATGAAGGTTCCTCAGAAAATTAAAAATAGAATTACCACATAACCTAGTAATTCCACTTCTGAGTATTTATCCAAAAGAACTCAAAGTAGAATCTCAAAGAGATACTTGCACATCCACAACACATTATTCTCAAGAGCCAAAAAGTTGATGCAACCCGCCTGTCACTGACAGATGACTGAATATAGAAAATGTAGAATGCACATGCAATGGAATATTATGTAGCTTTTAAAAAGGAGGAAGTCTTATCACAAGCTACCACATGGATGAACCTTGAGGACATTATGCTAAGCAAATTAAGCCAGTCACAAAGGGACAAATACTGTATGATTTTACTCATGTGAAATATCTAAAG
Source organism: Zalophus californianus (assembly GCF_009762305.2). Lineage (NCBI taxonomy): Eukaryota > Metazoa > Chordata > Mammalia > Carnivora > Otariidae > Zalophus > Zalophus californianus. Next base: position 41,239,531 of record NC_045598.1, on the reverse strand, counting down.
TAGTCAAAATAATAGAAGCAGGAAATAAAAATGTGGTTACCAAGGGTTAGGGAGAAGGGGGGTGGTTAGTATTTAGCAGGTACAGAGTCTCAGTGTCACGAGATGAAAAAGTTACAGAGATTTGTTACACAACAATGAATATATTGAACACTACTAAAATGTACACCTAAAATGATTAAGATAAATTTAATGTTATGTGTTTTTTATGATAATTAAAAATAAAATTGGAAGCTTAGACTAAATCATCCATTCTAGCTGAAAATTCAATAGTCTATTATTCTGACTAACCTGGCTCAACTTCTCCCATTCTCTCATGAGTCAGTAAACAAATCTCTACCCTACCGGATCTAATAGGAAAAATATCTTTGTGTATATGAAGAACCAGTAAGATGTCTGGTTAATATTCAACCATAATAAATAGTCACCCTGAATGTAAATGGGCTAAATGCCCCAATCAAAAGACACAGGGTATCAGACTGGATAAAAAAACAAGACCCATCAATATGCTGTTTGCAAGAGACTCATCTTAGACCCAAAGACACCTACATATTGAAGGGGGGGGTGGAAAACCATTTACCAAGCTAATGGACACCAAAAGAAAGCTGGGGTGGCAATCCATGTATCAGACAAGTTAGATTTTAAACCAAAGACTATAATAAGAGATGAGTAAGGACACTATATCATACTTAAAGGGTCTGTCCAACAAGAAGATCTAACAATTGTAAATATCTATGCCCCTAACATGGGAGCAGCCAATTATATAAGCCAATTAATAACAAAAGCAAAGAAACACATCAACAACAATACAATAATAGTAGGGGACTTTAACACCCCCCCTCACTGAAATGGACAGATCATCTAAACAAAAGATCAACAAGGAAATAAAGACTAAATGACACACTGGACCAGATGGACTTCACAGATATATTCAAAACATTCCATCCCAAAGCAACAGAATACACATTCTTCTCTAGTGCCCATGGAACATTCTCCAGAATAGATCACATCCTAGGCCACAAATCAGGTCTCAACCAGTATCAAATGATTGGGATCATTCCCTGCATATTTTCGAACCACAATGCTTTGAAACTTAAACTCAATCATAAGAGGAAAGTCGGAAAGACCTCAAATACATGGAGACTAAAGAGCATCCTACTAAAGAATGAATGGGTCAACCAGGAAATTAGAGAAGAATTTTAAAAATTCATGGAAACAAATGAAAATGAAAACACAACTGTTCAAAATCTTTGGGATGCAGCAAAGGCGGTCCTAAGAGGAAAGTATATAGCAATACAAGGCTTTCTCAGGAAACAAAAAAGGTCTCAAATATACAACCTAACCCTCCACCTAAAGGAGCTGGAGAAAGAACAGCAAATAAAGCCTAAACTCAGCAGGAGAAGAGAGAAATAATAAAGATCAGGGCAGAAATCAATGAAATAGAAACCAAAAGAAGAGTAGAACAGACCAACGAAACTAGGAGATGGTTCTTTGAAAGATTTAATAAGATTGATAAACCCCTGGCCAGACTTATCAAAAAGAAAAGAGAAATGACCCAAATAAATAAAATCATGAATGAGAGAGGAGATAGCACAGCCAACACCAAAGAAATACAAACAATTAAAAGAAAATATTATGAGCAACTATATGCCAGCAGATAGATAATCTGGAAGAAATGGATGCATTCCTAGAGATGTATAAACTACCAAAACTGAACCAGGAAGAAATAGGAAACCTGAACAGACCCATAACCAGTAAGGAAATTGAAGCAGTAATCAAAAATCTCCCAAAAAACAAGAGCCCAGGGCCAGATGGCTTCCCAGGGGAATTCTACCAAACATTTAAAGAAAAATTAATACCTATTCTTCTGAAACTGTTCCAAGAAACAGAAATGGAAGGAAAACTTCCAAACTCGTGTTATGAGGCCAGTATTACTTTGATCCCAAAATCAGATAAAGACCCCATCAAAAAGGAGAATTACAGACCAATATCCCTGATGAACATGGATGCAAAAATTCTCACCAAAATACTAGCCAACAGGATCCAACAGTACATTAAAAGGATTATTCACCACAACCAAGTGGGAATTATTTCTGGGCTGCAAGGCTGGTTCAACATCCACAAATCAATCAATGTGATACAATATATTAAAGAAGAAAGAACAAGAACCATATGATCCTCTCAATAGATGCAGAAAAAGCATCCTTTCTTGATTAAAACTCTTCACAGTGTAGGGACAGAAGGTACATACCTCAATATCATAAAAGCCATCTATGAAAAACCCACAGCAAGTATCATTCTCAATAGTGAAAAACTGAGAGCTTTCCCCCTAAGGTCAGGAACACAGGAGGGATGTCCACTATCACCACTGCTATTCAACATAGTACTAGAAGTCCCAGCCTCAGCAATCAGACAACAAAAAGAAATAAAAGGCATCCGAATTGTCAAAGAAGTCAAACTCTCACTCTTTGCAGATGATATGATACTTTATGTGGAAAACCCAAAGACTCCACCCCAAAACTGCTAGAACTCATACAGGAATTCAGTAAAGTGGCAGTATATAAAATCAATGCACAGAAATCAGTTGCATGTCTATACACCAACAACAAGACAGAAGGTAGAGAAATTATGGAGTCGATCCCATTTACAACTGCACCCAAAACCACAACATACCTAGGAATCAATCTAACCAAAAAGGCGAAGAATCTGTACTCAGAAAACTGTAAAATACTCATGAAAGAAATTAAGGAAGACACAAAGAAATGAAAAAATGTTCCATGCTCATGGATTGGAAGAACAAATATTGTGAAGATGTCAATGCTACCTAGAGCAATCTACACATTTAATGCAATCCCTAACAAAATACCATCAACTTTTGTCAAAGAAATGGAACAAATAATCCTAAAATTTGTATGGAAACAGAAAAGACCCCGAATAGCCAGAGGAATCTTGAAAAAGAAAATCAAAACTGGTGGCATCACAATTCCAGACTTCAAGCTATATTACAAAGCTGTCATCATCAAGACAGTATGGTACTGGCACAAAAACAGACACATAGATCAATGGAACAGAATCGAGAGCCCAGAAATGGACCCTCAACTCTATGGTCAACTAATCTTCGACAAAGCAGGAAAGAATGTCCAGTGGAAAAAAGACAGTCTCTTCAACAAATGGTGTCAGGAAAATTGGACAGCCACATGCAGAAGAATGAAACTGGACCATTTCCTTACACCACACACAAAAATAGACTCAAAATGGATGAAAGACCTCAATGTGAGACAGGAGTCCACAAAATCCTAGAGGAGAACACAGGCAGCAACCTCTTCGACCTCATCTGCAGCAACTTTTTCCTAGTAACATCGCCAAAGGCAAGAGAAGGGAAAAAATGAACTATTGAGACTCCATCAAGATAAAAAGCTTTTGCACAGCAAAGGAAACAGCCAACAAATCCAAAAGACAACTACAGAATGGGAGAAGATATTTGCAAATGACATATCAGATAAAGGGCTAGTATCCAAAATCTATAAAGAACTTATCAAACTCAACACCCAAAGAACAAATAATCCAATCAAGAAACGGGCAGAAGACATGAACAGACGCTTTTCCAAAGACGACATCCAAATGGCCAACAGACACATGAAAAAGTGCTCAACATCGCTCGGCATCAGGGAAATCCAAATCAAAACCTCAATGAGATACAACCTCACACCAGTCAGAATGGCTAAAATTAACAAGTCAGGTAATGACAGATGTTGGCGAGGATGCAGAGAAAGGGGAACTCTCCTACACCGTTGGTGGTAATGCAAGCTGGTGCAGCCACTCTGGAAACAGTATGGAGGTTCCTAAAAAGTTGAAAATAGAGCTACCGTATGACCCAGCAATTGCACTACTGGGTGTTTACCCCAAAAATACAAATGTAGTGATCCGAAGGGGCATGTGCACCCCAATGTTTATAGCATCAATGTCCACAATAGCCAAACTATGGAAAGAGTCAAGATGTCCATCAACAGATGAATGGATAAAGAAGATGTGGTATAAACATACAATGAAATATTATGCAGCCATTAAAAAAAAAAAAACAAACGAAATCTTGCCATTAGCAATGACGAGGGTATTATGCTAAGCGAAATAAGTCAATCAAAGAAAGACATATATCATATGATCTCACTGATATGAGGAATTCTTAATCTCAGGAAACAAACTGAGGGTTGCTGGAGTGGTGGGGGTGGGAGGGATGGGGTGGCTGGGTGATGGACATTGGGGAGGGTATGTGTTGTGGTGAGCGCTGTGAATTGTATAAGACTGATGAATCACAGACCTATACCTCTGAAACAAATAATACATTGTATGTTTAAAAAAAAAAAAGATAGTAGGAAGGGAAAAATGAAGGGGGGGGGAAATCGGAGGGGGAGACGAACCATGAGAGACTATGGACTCTGAGAAACAAACTGAGGGCTCTAGAGGGGAGGGGGGTGGGGGGATGGGTTAGCCTGGTGATGGCTATTAAAAAGGGCACGTATTGAATGGAGCACTGGGTATTATATGCAAACTATGAATCATGGAACACTACATAAAAAAAAAATTTAAAAAACATGTTTACAAGATTAAGTGCTGAGACACTGATACAATATCTTCTGAGCCCCGATATGCATCAGGTACTGCACTGGAGATATAAGCAAGAAGACAACACTGTGATCTGAATTAATTTATCCTAGAAAGTACAATCAGTAGGTTGGGTAGCAAATTGTTGAGTGATATGTTATCTTTTTTGTGTTCTTTAAAGGTTTTATTCCTTTACTTGACAGAGAGCGAGCGAGCACAAGCAGGCGGAGCTGCAGGCAGAGGCAGAGGGAGAAGCAGGCTTCCCGCTGAGCAGGGAGCCCAGTGCGGGACTCGATCCCAGGACCCTGGGGTCATGATCCGAGCCAAAGGCAGATGCTCAACCAAATGACCCACCCAGGCGCCCCCGTGAGATGTTATCTTTACCCATCTGACAATCTCTAATATCTGCTTAATAGAATCATATTCATTCTTCTGGGTTATGCTGAAATGTCACCTTCTCTACATATGTTCATGATAGGAAGACCTGCTCTCTCTTTCCTTAAATGTCTTCAAATATTCCAGTATTCAGGTAGTATATAAATACATGCCATGTACCAGCTATTGTTTCAGGCACTAGGGGCACAACTTTGAACAACAGTAACTATAGCTATTATTATAGCAATAATCAGGGAACAAATCTTTTTCCCACTCACTTCCCAATATACTTTTCCAGGAACTACTATAATCAGTTACATCGTAATTAATGCTCACATGAGTCACACTTCCCTGATTTTCCTCAAGTTGTTCCCCCCCTTAGCTGAAATGCTTGAGTCTTAACTCTGTGTAAATAACCAAAGCTAACTCTATTGAGCACTTAATTTGTATCAGCATAGTCTGATTCATGTCTAAACAAATAACATGTATTAACTAATTAAATCCTCACGTGAGGTAAGTATTATTTTTTTTTAAATATTTTATTCATTATTTATTTAACAGAGAGAGACAGCGAGAGAGGGAACACAAGCAGGGGGAATGGGAGAGGGAGAAGCAGACTCCCCGCCGAGCATGGAGCCCGATGCAGGACTCGATCCCAGGACCCTGAGATCATGACCTGAGATGAAGGCAGATGCTTAATGACTGAGCCACCCAGGTGCCCCGAGATAAGTATTATTATTATCCTTATTTTCCAGAATACAGAAACAGAAAGTTTAGTATTTTGCAATGACAGAGTACCCAGAAAGCAGCAAATACAAATGAAAACTCTAGGCTTCAAGCAACACTACCTCTGTCAAATAAGCTTCATTCCATGTCCCTTTTGTTAGACAAAATCCTTCTTAAGAGATAACAATATAAACCTTTCCACATTTTGGTGATAGTATATAGAGTAGAAAAGAACAAAAGCCAAAAACTCCAGTCAGAAAACTTGGGTTCAAGTCCCACTTTTACTACTTTTGTGTTGACCTGAGAAGGACAGTATTTAACACCTCTGAGTTGTATCCACAAATTTCAAAAGGGGTTAGTATCACCAACTGCCTCAAAGATTTACTGTGAAAACAAGATGAAATAAAATATATAACACCACCACGGGTCCAGTGAGGTCAAGGTGTTCTTAGGGCTAAGCTACTTTCATGATAATACTAAGAGGTTATCCGTGTTTGTGGCTGTGTTGATGTTTGTACTGATGGTGCAAGAGCAATGGTGATAAAACTGCTGGCCACCGTAGCACAGATGGAGGCCATGGCTCCAAACTGAACTGGTAGTTGTTACATTCTTCACCACCATGTATTTGTAAGAAAAAAATTCCTGTTTCACTTAAGAATACCCTTGAAGAAGCAAGTAAACATTATTAAATCTCAACCATTACATATATGCTTTATAATAGTCTATGTGACAAACAGGAACTATGCACAAGCACTTCTGCTTACCAAAGTATAATTATCTCAAGGAAAAGTACTTGTGTAACTAAGTTATGAACTAAGTGGCACTTTTCTCATGAAACAGCATTTTTGTTTTGTTTTTTTCAAAGATTTTTATTTATTTATTTAACAGAGAAACACAGTGAGAGGGGAAACACAAGAGGGGGGAGTGGGGGAGGGAGAAGCAGGCCTCCCACGGAGCAGGGAGCCCAATGCGGGGCTCGATCCCAAGACCCTGGGATCATGACCTGAGCTGAAGGCAGACACTTAACAACTGAGCCACCCAGGCGCCCCTGAAACAGCATTTTTACAAAGAACAACTGACAAACTGTACTATTCAAACTTGGGCACTTGGCAGACAGTTACCTGAAAAGGATGGAAATGAGTCTGTCATTTCAGGGAAAACTGACAGTATGTGTTGCCAATTATAAAATCCAGGCTTTCAAGCAAATATTAGAATTTTTAAAAACCTGTATTTGCCAGCCACCATGACCTTGACAGATTTTCAATACTTACAGCCTTTTCTAGTGAGTTTAGGGCAGTATCAACAAATGTGATTCTTTATGTCACATAATGATATGTGTCAATATTTGTAAGATCCACATATGACAAATGCATGATGTTACAAAATCATACCTAGGGTAAAAGATCCATTCAAAGTGCCAGAAAGACCAATGGATTTTAATGTAATAAAGTATTTTCATATGTAAATTTCATTGTTATAGTTTAAGAAACTATCACTTGTTGTGTTTTGGTGAACCATCAAAAAAGAATATTCACAATTATCCAAAAAGGCTATTAAAATACTCCTCCCTTAAGACAAACCATAAGAGACTCTTAATCTCGGGAAACAAACTGAGGGTTGCTGGAGTGGAGGGGGGTGGGAGGGAGGGGGTGGCTGGGTGATGGACACTGGGGAAGGTATGTGCTATGGTGAGCGCTGTAAATTGTGTCAATGAATCACAGACCTGTACCCCTGAAACAAATAATACATTATATGTTAATTTAAAAAAATAAAAATAAAACTCCTCCCTTTTCTAACTATGTATCAGTATGAGACTATATTTTCTTCATATACTTCACAAATCAGAAAAGACTGATTGCAGAAACAGATATGAGAATCCAGCTATCTTTTATTAAGCTAGACATTAAAAAGATTTACAAAAACGTAAAACAATATATCATTCTTCTGCTTCTCTTTTGTTTGGGAAAACGGTTATTTTCTCATAAAATGTTATTAGTATAATGGATTAATTATTGATATTTTTAAGTAAATACATAATTTTTTAAATCCCTCAGTTTTAATTTCTAACCTTGTAAATATCTATATAACCCACATAAACAAAAACTCTTTGAAGTCCTCACTCAGTTTGTACAGTGGTCCTGAGACCAAAAGGTTTGAGAACCACTGGTGTATAATATATATAACATTTTATTGATTATGTATTGATTGCTTTTTCCACTAGAATGTAAGCTCCTAGAAAGCAGAAGCTTGTCTTATTCATTGTATTTCCCGCACTTAGCAAAGTGCCTTGCACATTTTATAGGTACTGATTATATATTTGTGTATGGGTACATGATGAATGACTGGACTGATCCTGAATAAAAACATTCCACTTAGATAATCAGGTGGTTCAAAGTGCCATTGACTGTAATTTGTAACAAGTTTGGACAGGCTGGGTAGTCAGAGGGTCTTCTTTTAAAGAAAGTAGTAAAAAGGTGTATAGAGAGAAAAACCAATTCACATAACTCTAAATCTAAAGTAACCTAAGCCAATATTCTGATATTCAGGTTTAAGAGACATAGTTTAAATAATCTGCTTACCATAATAAGAGCAATGGTGAGATCAAAGAAAAATCTATGTACGCTTCTATCAAAGCATCTCTATCAATGTAATGCTTGTTTGTTTACATTTACCTGAGGTTTGAGATGGAATCTGATGCATATTTTCTTAATTCTCAAAGTATAACATGTTCTTAGCAACTAATAAATATTTACAGGACAAATGATAATTTGTCATCTTCTCAAATGACACATTTTCAATGAGGTCTCTTGACCAGCATAAAACATGGCCCCCCAGACCACCATGGCCAATTCCCTATATCCTGCTCTATTTTTTTTCTCCACTGAACTTACTCCTTCTAACATATGTGTGTGTATGTATATGTTTATTATTTATAGTCTTTCTCTTGTCACTACAATGTAAACTCTACAAAGGCCAGTATCTTTGTTTTATTTATGGATGTAACCCAAACCCTGAGAATCATCCCAAGGCAAACAAGTGTTCAATAAATATTTGTTGAATGAAGAGTAAGGATCCACTGATTTCATTACTTAGTATATGGTTCCATTTTTATATTTGAAATCTAAAAATAGGTTTGATTTCCTAAGAAATCATTATTTCTGCTTAGTATCCTTTAAAGCTGCCACAACTGACTTCCTCAAAATCTAGGAATAGTTTTAGCTGAAATTTCCAAATTGTTGAATAAAACACAAGCAAATATTTACAAAAATGTTTCTTTCACCCCCACAACTTCTGCTTTGACTATCTGAAGCAATACTGTGTTTCTCCTGGACAGAGTCAGCATTGTATTGGGCAACTGGATATCTTTGATTCAGTCAAAACAATGAAAATCAAATGTAGATTAATGGGCTCTTTTCAATTCATTCTACAATCACATGCTGCTTCTAAGTCAACTTATTCCTGGCAAATGAAAACCCTCACCAAATTTATGTGTAAATATATCCTAATAATTTTATTTTTTTAAAAAAATTTCATTTATTTGAGAGAGAGTGAGAGAGAAAGATGCATGAGAGCAGGTAGGGTCAGAGGGAGAAGCAGACTCCCCACTGAGCAGGGAGCCTGAGGTGGGACTCGATCCTGGGACTCCAGGATCATGACCTGAGAAAAAGGCAGTCGCTTAACCAACTGAGCCACCCAGGCACCCTATCCTAATAATTTTAGTTCCAGCAGAAGATGTTTCCTAACCACTTTAACTCCAGGTTTTAGAAAAGGGGTCACTGTCCCTTAGTCTTGAATTAAGAAAAATTAGGATTTGAGTTTTCAATCTTTAAGACTTAGTAATACTGGGGGCAGGGGGTGGGGTTTAGGAATAGATGGTTTTAGAGAGCTCAACCAGACATCATAAGGAGGGTAATTCGGCAGAACAGAGACTAGAATAAAGGAGAGAAGGAAGTTAAAAATGATATATTCAGAAGATTGCGAAAGTAAGGAGAAAGACTTGGACTCTGCCAGTGACTTAGGGGATAGAGAAAAGGTAGAATCCAATGGACATGGTGACTCATGTGATGTAGGCAGAATGCAGAAAATGCAGATACAGAGAATGTGTATTTGGTTAGACTTTCTCTGTATCTGTATCTCTTCCTCTGTATAAATTTGGTTAATTGGGTAAGTGGAAGTGCTATTCCATAACACAGAGAATAAAGAAAGAAAAACAGGTTGGGAATGGTAGGCTGCAAAATTTTATTTTGGGTTTGATAAGACTCAGATTCAATTAATCTTGAAATCTGGTAAACCTGACCTCCTAAAGAATCTTACTATCAAAAGTTCTATTGAATTCATTAATTATCAGTCAGTACTCAAATAAAAGTTGCTAGAAAATAATCCCTTCTCCAGGGGAAGCCAAAAAGTAGAATACATCTTTAATACATTCTGGGGAAGGGAAGGAAGAAAGATAGAAGGGATAGAGGGTGATTTTGAGAAGCTGAAGCCAAGTATCAGATTATGAGGAGAAATACAGAACTTCAAAAATATTTTCACTGATTGCCAAGGATAAGTGTTATTCAGATAGGAAGAATGGTGCTACAAAATCACTCAACTTTTGGATTAGGCAATGAAAGGAGAGAGGAAAAAAGTTAATACATGTTAGAAAATTCAGGAAGAAAACTAAAGGCAATAAAATATATCTATAAGAAAAGAGCATTTGCTACTAATTCTTTTGTCCACTTCCAAGGCAAACAAGGCCAAAATAGATGTAGCCTAACAAAGTGACAAAATCACATTAATAATACACAATGACCGATTTATGTTACTTTAAGTAAGATGCTTCAAAAGTTTTTCGAAAATAGATGTTATTCCTGCACACTGTGGATAGGGAAGCCCTTTAAGACTTAAAAAAAAATGTGCAAGTATATCCTTAGTATAAAGTACAGTCAGGCACTTCTACATTATAATCTTACAATATTCCTAGTGAATAACTTTTCTGAAGACTTCACTCACTGCCCCCAGTAGCTCTCCAAGGAATTTTGCTCGGGCAGAGAGATACCAAAAGCTACTTCTTTCTTTCTCCATATTTAGCTATAAGCTGTTAATACACTATCTTCACCGTTCTTTAGGAAAGCATATATTTCCAGACTGAAGTATAATCTCAGACATAAACAAGCTTTAACTCCATCCTATAAAACACAATCTAGATAGAGTAAAATGTCATTGATTCAGCCCTCCCTATAATTTAGGACTTAAATTTATAATAATTTATACCAAGTCACTATGCTTAAACCAATTCACTAAGTACAAAGTGTAAATAACATTAAAAGAAATTCTTAATGATGATACATCATACTAAAAAATATATCAGACAATGTCAGCTCAGTTTTCATGTCTATACATAAAACTAGAAAAGGGCATTTCTTTCCAGACAGCCTATACCTCAGATTTGCTTCTCTCTGCCCACCATGTACCATCCTGTCCACATTACTAGAACCACATGTTGTGTTTACAGAATTACCTTGATTTATCTCATTTACATAAAAATGTAGATTCCTAAAAGGAAAGGGCTCCATTTGATTCATATTCAAAAGTTCTGCAAGATGGCTACAAACCCATACATAGAAAACATGGTCAAGAATCAATGTACATACTTCAAATAGTTATATTCTACTCATAGTCTTTCCATTATTCTGTGCAAGTAAAAGTCAGACACTGCTCTCCACTTATCTGAGTACTTGTTTTCAAGCCTAAATCACTGGTCTCCTGACTCTTTTTAAATGAAGATTATTTTCTCAGGAATCTGAAGCTCTGAAGCTTCCTTCAGTGGGATAACTCCACATATTTTTCCTTAACAACCATTTACCCCTGATATATTCCAAAATTATACTTTGATCCAATAAAATACTTACAGAGCGCATACCTGTTCATAGCAGGTAGGCACTGGTGACAGAGCAGTATAAAAGACACAGTCCTTGATATATCTCAAAAAGATAGTGTCATCATCCTCCCATTACTCTGTCAGAAAGCTGGGGATAATTGTGAACTTCCTTTCCCTTATCCTCTTACATGCAGTTAGCGACCAAATTCTCTCATACAACTTTTGTGTTTATCCCCTCTGGGTCACTCTTACTGCCTTTATTCCAGCTCTCATCACCTTTTACCAAAACCTCTGCAATAAGCTCCAAACTGGGCTCCCTGGCTTCAATCTCACTTCTCCCCAGAGCATCCTGCAAACAGCTCCCAGTGTTTCTTCAAAGCCACAAATGTGATAATGACATTTCCCTGGCTAAAATACCCGATGCCTCTCCCTAATTTATAGAGAAGGTGTTTTATCATTCTGGTACATGAGACTTTTTAAAATTTGTTTAAATTAAAAAAAATGTTTATAAGTAGGCTCCACGCCCAGCATGGAGCCCAGTGCGGGGCTTGAACTCATGACCCTGAAATCAAGACCCAAGCTAAGATCAAGAGTCAGATGTTTAGCCAACTGAGCCACACAGGCACCCCTATTTTTTTAAGTAATCTCTCGTTTAACCAAGTGAGCCACACTGGCACCCTTATTTTTTTAAGTAATCTCTATGCCAATGTGGGGCATGAACTCATGACCCTGAAATCAAGACCCAAGCTAAGATCAAGAGTCGGATGAGCCACACTGGCACTTTTTTTTTTTTTTTTTACATAATCTCTATGCCCAACATGGGGCTTGAACCCCCAACCCTGAGATTAAGAGTCACACACTCCACTCACTGAGCCAGCCAGGAACCCCCATAAGGCCTTTGATGATCTATTTAGTTCCAGACTGAACTCACATCTCCTTCCCCTTACCTGCCATCTATTCTAAAACATGCTACACTCCTTATGTTTCTCAAACAATTAATCCTTTTTCATACTACCAAGCTTTTGCACATACTTTCCCTGTACCTAGAATGTGTTTCTCCTTTCTCTGAAGTTTGGTAAATTTTTTATTTTATTAAATTTATTTTTATTTTTTTGGCTTCCAGCCCTGCCTATTCCTCTTTTTCATCCTTCAAAATCTGTAACAAAATCATCTCCTCTGTGATGCTTCCCTGACTTCACTGGTTCTCTCTTCTACAATTCCTTAGTCTCTATTGCATTTACATTGTACTGTAATTATTGTTCTAAAATGTGTACCCTAGTTAAATGATTTAGCATTCCATGTCTCAGTTTTCCTCATAACTGTCTCTTGGAGTTGTTAAAAAAAAGTTAAATAAGAAAATGCATGTAAACCTTTGGTATAAAACCTACACCCAGCTGCTATCCTCATCATTGCTTTTCTAATAAATATTCTCAGTAGGCATTCCTCCTATTAAACTGAGAGCTCCCTGAATAGCAGGGAATCAGCTTTGCATCCTGGTTATCATGCTCAGTGTGTAGCATTTTCAAGAACCTAATTTGGGTCACCTATAGCCCAAACCCAAGGCTAGAAAAGAGAATCCCAGAAATAGTGATCATCAGCAAAATGAGGTAAAATTAAAAAAAAATAATAGCAAGAGCTACAATTTTTGAGCCCTGCTATTTGCCAGATATCATGTTGAGTATTTATATGTATTTTCTCTAATCTTACAACAATTCCAAAGGTTGATACTGCCATCCTCGTTTTGCTGGTGACCCCCTGCTCCACATTTAGGCTTGTCAGGTAGGCAGGACTTCCTCTGCAAAGGAGGAATAAATATGAGAAGATATGTTGGTTTTCTTCAACAACTTGGGTATTATTAATAACTCAGTTGACATATTAAGAGAACTCTGCAGTCAGTACAAGAATAAAATTAAATACAGTACAGGTCAATATTTGACTCTCTGCCCTTTAAATCTTTATAGGGAATATTCCTGGGCCCTTCTCTGGCCAGTCTTCCAAGCCTCCCTCATCCTTGGTAACAGATTACTCACCTCATGTTTCATGCTATGACTCCCACCAGTGTCTTCTGACCAATGTCTCTGTTCCCTTGCCTTCGCTGGTGACAACTATCAACTTGGATGTACAGTGAGCACAGTAGAAACTCTGACAACCAAACCACCTGATAGCATGAAAATACTACTATCAGAGTTAAGAAGTATGCTGTACTGTTTAGAGGAAGAGAAAACAGCAGTGAAGCTAGAGTCGCAAAGAGACTGGGGCAGGGTGAAAAGAGAAGTCAGTGTGGCTAAGGGTAACAGAAGGAAAGGCATGAACAAACAGAACTGTGTAATGAAAACAGCAGTTATTTGAGTCCAGACTGGCCACTTGTCATACACGTCACCTTGGATAAAAACTCCTCCAAGCCTCAGTTTCCTTATCTATAAAATGATAATAAAAGAATCTCATAAGCATCTGTAGGGTACATAGGAGGATTACCATGCACAGCACACTATCTGCATCCTTGGAGGAAGTGTTTGCTTCCGCTCTATTCCACTTCCTTCTTTTATTCATCTGAGAGTCAATTCTAGATTATAATCACCTTTACCAGAAAAGATATCCGATCATCCCTCCCCAAGATTAAAAAAAAAAAAAAAAAGCCCACTGACACCCATCACTACTTGACTTAAGTCACCTATATGCGTGGGCTCAGCTCACTTCTCCTTTATATGATACTCTTGATTCCTTCTACTAGACAGTCACCCAAAACAGATGTCTTCATTAAAGCCAGCAACCCAGCAAAGATGCAGCTTTTTTTCTTTTTTCTTTTTTTTTTTTGGTGCAAAAGAGATGATTTTATTAAAGCACAAGGACAGGATCCGTGGGCAGAAAGAGCTGCTGCCAAAGACGCAGCTTCTTTACAATTTTCTGAATTCTATCTAAATTCTAATTATTTTTTCTGGGGTACTAGTCAAACTGTCTTAGGTCCTCCAAATTTAATATTAAGAAAATGCAATGATGAACCATAACTTCAATTTATATGCTGGATTAATGTTACATGTGGAGTCACTGATGGAAGTATCACAATGACGAGAATGAACGTTCATAAACTTCATGTGGACTTAATGAAGGAGGCTGAAAAGACAAAGACGACCGTGGCAGAGTATTTTCTTAGAATTCATCAGCTAGTTAGTTGTCTAAAAGTAAAACAAGGATGAGACAGTCCAGGCGTTACCAGAAGACAGAGCTTTAACTCAGGGATAATTAACCTGGGGTCAGAGAACTAACCAGAAAACCTCTAGAATAATGATTTTCAAAATGTGAGATCCTTGAGGATAAGCACTTTGCTTTGCTCACTACTTTATACCCAGAAACTAGCCCAGTGCCTAGTATACAATAAGCACTCAAATATTTGTTGACCATAAAAATGAGTGACTAAATAGATGGAAGGAAGGAATAAATCTGAATACTGGTATTTTCTCGAAGTGCCTACAAGCTGCCCAGGGCAGAGCTCTAGGCCCATCTAACCCTCTGACTTCAACCAGAGGAATTATACTTTTTTCTACCTTACACTTGGGTTTCTAAATAAGATTGCATTTGTAAAATGCTTTCATTAAAAGTTTGAAAACCATAGAAAATTTATCAGTATCACTCCCTTCCTTGAACTATTATACTTACAAGTGATATCACTTAATGCATAATTGTCCCTCAAATTATTGTTGAGTCCCCAAAGTTTCTTGAGGTATGACATTACATTTTATATAAGCAGTACTTATTTAACTTTTATATACCCTACATTTTCCTGTACACCGACTCCTCAGAGGAAAATCTGCATTTTTTTTAATATCAAGCAACAAATGGACATTTTGTACCACTACACTGTGCAAAGCCTGCCATGCAACAATTCTTGCAGCATCACCATCTCCATTTGAAGAACAGCAGTTATGCAACCACTTTAATATATTTTGCACTCTATTCTACCATTCTTTTAATCAGCATAAAAATAGAAAAATTAAAGCGTCAATAGGAATGACAATAAATGTAAATTTTATAAACATAATGTAATTGAGAAATCATTACGCATGCTGAAAACAGTAAATTTGTATCACCAACAGAACACTCCCTAGACTGTGGCACATAAGACTTTGTTCTATTGCCTATATGGCTATTTTTGAAGGAAAGGAATTAAAATGTATGACTATATCTTATGAATAAATATTGTGTCAAAGAGGCAAGGTATGATTAAGCACTTTGCAGTATGCAGTAGAATACATCCCCCTTACACTCTGCAAGTCTTTGTTCAAGTCACAGAGTCTATACTTTCATGCATATTTTCAAGTACACATTATATACTATCTAATGATTTCCTTTACATGTCTCCATTTACTCTCCACACTAAAACCTACCAAGCCATGTTCCAAACTGGGTAAAAAGATTATTTAATGTATATTAGCAATTTCTCAGATGGTAGGGTTAATGAATGAGTCTAAGACTATTTGTCATTCCCTTTCATAAAAGAAGGATATAAGATGAGCATAGCACCAACAACAAAATGGACAAAGGAATGAATAAATTACCAAATAAGAAATAAACACATTAAAATATATTTCTGAGGGGAGGCACTGGGTTGACATTTTTTTAAAATGAAAACACTAAGTGCTGATAAAGGGTGTGATGAAGCAGAGGGAGTATAAATCAACACAATCTCTCTTGAAAACAATTATGGAGAATTGTTTCAGGAACATTAAAAATATTTATGTCTTTTGTTCTGACAAATTCTTAGAATTTACCTATCCTAAGGTAAACAGAGGTTTTATTAAAGATTTATGTGCAAGGATGTTCAACATAGAGAGGGGCACCTGGGTGGCTCAATCGGTTAAGCGTCTGACTCTTGGTTTCACCTCAGGTCATGAACTCCGGGTAATGAGATCTCGCCCTGCAGCAGGGCTCCCTGCTCATCAGGGAGTCTGCTTCTCTCCCTCTCCATCTCTGTTTCCCTCTGCCCCTCACCCCACTCACCACGTGCACTCTCTAAAATAAATAAATAAATCTTTAAAAATAATTAAAAATCTGAAAACCTTATTTATACAAGATAAGTCAATTTTATGAAACACACACTAAAGGATCAGAAGGAAATCCAAAAGCATGTTATGAATAATTATCTCTGGGTGAGAGTATTATGGGTGATTATTAGTATCATCTTTATACTACTCTATATTTTCCCAAGTTTCTACAGTGAGCAGGTATTAATTTTACTACTTAAAAAATATGGAAAAGGGAATGATGGGATAAAAATGTAACTTACTAATAAAAAGTCAAATATCTACTCTAATCCTAGCTACTCAGTCTATAATTAGCTAAACTTGGAAAAATAATTTCAAATATTCAGTGAGGATCTTAAACAGAAAGCAAATTAAGAAGAGGAAAAGTAGGGGCACCTGGGTGGCTCAGTTGTTAAGCGTCTGCCTTCAGCTCAGGTCATGATCCCAGGGTGCTGGGATGGAGCCCCGCATTGGGCTCCCTGCTCTGTGGGAAGCCTGCTTCTTCCTCTCCCACTCCCCCTGCTTGTGTTCCCTTTCTCTCGCTATGTCTCTCTCTGTCAAATAAATAAATAAAATCTTTAAAAAAAAAAAAAGAAGAGGAAAAGTATACCACTGAGATCCAAACTTCATGCAATACAACAAACTGCCAATATATGAATTCAGTGGCATTTCCCCCCTTTAATGCCTACATCTAATTAAGAATTATGGTTGATTTACCTCCTTTACACAAAGTCTTTAAATGGTCATCATGTAAAAATCAAAAATATAAAACTGCAGGGGGAAATTTTTTTAAAAGTCATTAATCAACAAGATAACTGAATTTGTTACTAATAATAAGGCTGAGATGATTACTTTAAAGAAGACACTTAAGCCTACAACGAAGGGTTAGTCTAATGATGTATTATCTATTCTTCTAAATGATTAATGATAAGGATGTACCATGCTGCATTAATTAACGTTAATGCAGCATGGTACATGGACGATGTTGCCCTAATATACTTGATCAGTGTAACTTTCCTGAATTAAAAACTTTACTTCACCACTGGGCTGAGTTATAGTAATTCTGCATTTTAATAAATGAGCAAGTTCTAATGGACGGAGTTGAAAAGGTCAGCTATCAGTCCAAGCACAGATAACTTCCACTAAGACACAATTCCTGAAGATTCTTCTAATTTAAACATTTCTTAGTGTTTAAAAATATTGTATTTTATCTTATGCAACTTGTGTTGCTTTAAAAGTATATCCAAATAAGTCTGCAAACAAATTTCATATTTGAAATCATTTTGGAGAAGATACTACCTAAATGATGTCTTCAGTAAAATCCTTTGAAAGTAAAGGATTTTATGAAGAACCAAAACATCTAATTTCCATCTTTAAAAAATTCATATTTTTCACACACCACGTTTGCTTAGGGCAAGACATCCCTTCTATGTAGGTTAGGGCATAACAATCTAAGATCGAGACCAGATCACTTGACTCTCTCTCATTTCACTCATATATAAATTGGAGATATTCCACCTAATGTGTAAGGTTGTTAGGAGAGGAAACTGGAATAACATGTGAAACCACTGGATCCAGATCAATGGCTCTCAAACTTCAGAGTGCATCAAAATCACTACAGAGGGCCCATTTCCAGAGTTTCTGATTCAGCAAGTCTGGGGGCCAGGCCAGAGATCTGTTTCTAGCAAGTTCACAGGTGATGCTGATCCTGCTGGTCTGGTAGCACACTTCAAGAACTACTGGTCTAGAGAGACCTGAGCACTAATCTACCAATCCTAGACACTAAGCTTCTCTAAACCTGTTTCTCTAACTCTAAAACTACCCTTATTGTTTAGGAGTTTAGGAACTATGGAAGGAATGTACAGTGCCTGTTGAACACTGTGCCTGGTTCATTAACAGATATTTGGTAGTAGTAATGGTGGTGGTTGTTACCACCATCACTATTATACTATTTCTAAAATTTTTTTTTAAGATTTTATTTATTTGACAGAGAGAGACACAGCGAGAGAGGGAACACAAGCAGGGGGAGTGGGAGAGGAAGAAGCAGGCTTCCCACGGAGCAGGGAGCCAGATGCGGGGCTCAATCCCAGGACGCTGGGATCATGATCTGAGTGAGCCGGAGGCAGATGCTTAACGACTCAGCCACCCAGGCGCCCCTATACTATTTCTACTAAGTAATGGAACGTGTAGAACATTAATATCACAAAAAATTTTAATTGCATTAAACTACATTGTAATTTAAAGTTCCTTATGCTTTATATTAATTCCTCTTCTGATAAAATTATAAAAGTTAATTATAAACTAGTTAATAAATCTCTACAATAACTTTTTTTGTAGCAGTTAGGAGAATGGTCCTAGAGCACAACTGTTTGTGTTCAAATACCAGTTCTGCCTTGCAAAACCTGTGTGTCTGCGGCCCCCAGGTTCCTTATCTGTAAAATAAAAATAGTAATAGTACCTACATCATAAGGTCACGAGAACAGCATTAACATAAGTAAAACTCTGTATAGTGTTGGCATAAAATAAATATCCAATAAATGTAGCTATCACTATTATTATCCCAATACACTATCAGTAACATTGTAAATCCTTATACATACTAAAGCATTAAATAGACTTAATTCAAATGACTGGGTATTTTTCTAATTAGTGTGAACTATAAAAGACCAGGTCTTCTATTAGGTTGAGCCATATGAACTGCTGACATGCAACTATAAATACAGTATTTGCATAGGCTGAAACTAATAGCTTTCATCCCAATCTCTCTAATCATTCCTTTGAGCCTATTGATGGTTCCACTCTAATATGCTCCCAGATTTGGTCCTCAGGAGGAGGACAGTACAGAGAAAGGATATGGCTACCTTTTGTTAAATCTGCACTTTCTAAATATCAAAAAAAAAAAAGGGAAATGGAGTATAAATCAATTTTTGTATAATCTGTTTGAAACATGAGTTTTATTTGCTTAATATTAGGGCTTTGCCCCTTTTTCTGTAAGTCTCTTGGGATCCTGTGTAGAAGCTGTTCTCATTAAACACCAAACAGTTAAGTCCATTCTCTGGTACTAGTTACAAATTCGGTTTCATATTCTACTTAACAATTTAAATAAACTGAAATATTTCTAAAAAAAGAAAAAAAAAAAGATCATTCAGATCTCCCAGAAAGTTCATACCCACTATTCTATGGTTTTAACCAGAGACTGAAAATACAGAGAGGTTTTATCTAGCCCACAGATGCGTTTCATCGGCCTACAGTTTGTTGCTATTATTGTTTAATTTGGAGATTTAACACACACATACTCAAATCCCATCCACAAAAAAAAAAAATCTGATTTTCTGGCTTCTCTTGAAAAACTGGACAATCTGGCAACACTGGACAAGCATTACCAAAAGCCTACAACTGTCTGGAACTAAGAACTAACCCTTCAAACAGGGCATGAGCTTTCTAAATTGCTTAAGTCTTCATCTATCTTTACTCCTCACTCATTTACTTAACTGCCTAGCTCTTAGGCATTCAATTTTTCAACTGCTGGTTTGACAGACACAATCTCCATCTTCAGCCCAAACTCAGATCCAATTGCCATCACCATCTATATCTATGTATGTGTCCCACAGACGTAAGAGGTCCCGCACCACCTATTTCCCTGATTTCTCTAACTTCAGATGTTGACAACATCCAAACAGTAAGCCATGCCAAGAACACTAACTTTATATGGCTATCATTCTCTCACCTCCCATTTCCCAGTAGTCACCAGTTTCTACAGATTTACCTCCTAAAATCGCAAGTCTATTTCCTCTTCTCCTTCTCCATTACTACTGCTTTAACCCATTCAGGGCCTTACCAACAATCACAAATATTTATCTAAAGCCCATGTCTTACTCTGTCTCTTCTCTGCTTAAAACTCTGCTTCGCTGGCTCTTCACTGACCTCAGGATAAAAATATAACCTCTTTACATTAGATGTAGGCCTCTGCCTCATCTCCTCCTCATCGTTCTAACAGTACCAAACATTCGTAGTTCTCTGAACACACTGGCAGCAACATATTTCCACACCTTTGCACATGCTACAACATCTCTCAGCCTAACGAACTTCTCCAATCTTCAGAACTCTGCCACAGAGAGGAGATAAGGAGCAAGAGGAGGGAGACAGAGCCTGGTGAAGGAACCTTTAATTTTTACATTATATACTGGGGCACATCTTGAAATTTTTAGAGTTATTGTGATTTTTAATTTTGATTATTATAAAAATAATTACTTGGTAACAAAAAACCTTACTCTTCTGTGAAACACTGTCTTTTTTGCCTCTTCATTATTTCAGTGTCTTCTACGTATTTCTACTATGACAGCACATTTCACATCACATTCCAATTACTTCTTCACAAGCTCCTTGACATCACGGCCCAAGTCTTATTTACCAGTATACTCTCAGTTCTGAGAATGGGGAGTTACACATACTATACACACAATTATGTTTGAACTCAACAGCCAGTCTGTTGAGCTTTCCATTCAATGTCTATTAGAGAATCTATATGCAAACAACTTTAGCTGACTGATAAGAAAGGGGATCATTTTTTGCCCTTGTTCAAAAGAAAAAAGAGGCAGTTTATAAAGATAAATTGGCAACTATTTTTAATCTCTGAAAAAGGATAGAGTGAAGTTGTAGTTTTCAAACCTTTTTAAAGCTCTAACATGCTAGGATTGTAATTTCAATTATCTAAAGAAAAAAAACTACAGAGAATATTTCTCTCTTTTTCAAATCTGAAGTTAATTAAAATTGACTTTGTTTTGGGGCACCTGGGTGGCTCAGTCGGTTGAGTGTCTGCCTTCAGCTCGGGTCATGATCCCAGAGTCCTGGGATTGAGCCCCACCTCGGGCTCCTTGCTCACGGGGGTGTCTGCTTCTCCCTCTGCCTTTGCCCGCCACTCCCCCTGCTTGTACTCGCTCGCTCTCTCTCTTGCTCTCTGGGTCAAATAAATAAATAAAATCTTTTTAAAAAATTGACTTTGTTTTGATAATTTTATGGCATGTCTTTAAAACTGGAGATATTCTGAAATATCAAGTTACCAGAATTAATCATTGCAATGACAAGTAATCTATGGTTTCGGGGAAGTTTTTTTTTTTTTCCCCGGTACCAATCCTCTTTATTATAAACAAATAATGTTTCAGGATACAGGACATGGAGGGTAGGTAGAGACTTAAACCATAGTGGAAATGAAGGTGATAGGTAACAAACTACCCACATATATTTCCATACACTTGACCTTCTTTCTTGTTGCTATGGATGAACCATCTGTGCTCTTAGTGAAAGGCAAAGCCTTCTCACCTGTGTATTAGGTCCCATCCTCTCTTGCCTTCTCAAGAACACTCATCCAGCAATTCTCCCCCTTCTCTGTTGCATCAATTTTCCCCTTTTTACTGAATCACTGCCAATACCACAGGAACATACTATTATTTCCCTTATCACACAAAAAAATTTGTTCTCATTCCCCTCTCCAGCTACTACTGTTATTTCTTGCCTTCCCTTCACAGCAAAACTTGAAAGCACTGTATATTTCTATCTTAAAATTGTTCTTCTCGGGGCACCTGGGTGGCTCAGCCAGTTGGGCGTTGACTCTTGGTTTTGGCTCAGGTCACGATCTTACGGTCGTGGGATCAAGCCCCTCCCCTCCCCCCCCAAGTCGGGCTCTGTGCTCAGCACGGAGTCTGCTTCACATTCTCTCTCTCCCTCCCTCTCTCCCTCCAGCTTGTATGCACTCTCTCTCTCAAATAAATAAAATCTTAAAAAAAAAAATTGTTTTTCTCAAGGTTATCAGTGGACTCCTACCTGTTAAATCCTCTGATCCCTTCTCATCCCTCAACTTAACTGATCTATCAGGGGCATCTGACACAGCTGCTGCTGCCTCTCCCCTTCTAGAAATACTCTCTCTTGGCTTCTAGGCTACTGCATTCACCTAGTTTTCCTCCTCCTTTTTCATTGCTTCTTTTCAATCTTTTCTGCTAGTTCTACCTCAGCTCTGTTCCCTTTAAATAGATGCTGGAGTGCTTCAGGGCTCACTACCTCTTGTCTCTCTGCACTTACTCCTAAATTCTTCTGGCTCTACATACTATCTATATGCCAATGACTCGCAAATTTATTTCTTCAGCATAAACTTTTCTCCTAAATTCCACACTTCAAACTGCCTACTTGACATCTCTGTAGGCATCTAGAATTGCTTATAAGCATGTCCAAGGCTAAGCTCCTGATGCCCACATCCCCTTCCCCAAACTAGTTCCTCTGGCAGTCTTCCCCACCCCAGTTAATGGCAACTCCATTGTTGTGGCAAGCCAAAATTCTTGGTGTCAACCTAGACTCTTTTCTTTCACATGCTACAGTTTAACCTTTAAAATACAGTATCATATGACACACTACTACTTAACAATATAAAAGGAAAAAACTACTAATACATGTAACAACAAAGATGAATATTAAAAACATTATGCTGAGCTAAAATAAAGCCAGACAAAAGAGGATACATAATGTATGATTCCATTTACGTGAAACTCTCCAAAAGAAAAATCTATAGTGACAGAAAGTCAATCAGTGGTTGCTTGGGGCCAGCGGCTGGGAGTAGAGACTGAAAGAAGAAAGGAATCTTTTGGGTGACAGAAGTGTTCAATACCTTGATTGTGGTAGCAGTTATGACTAAATAAACTTGTCAATACTCACTGAACTTTACAGTGTATACATTTTATTGTATATTATACCCTGATAAAGTTGATTAAACATACATATGTAATTTAACCATTTCTCACTGCCTCCCCATCCCCACTGCTATCCTGTGGGAGCCACCATCACCTCTCTTCTGAATTACAATAGCCTAACTAGTTTCCCTGCTTCTGTCCCTGCCTCCTGCATTTTATTCTCAACAGAGTGGCCAGAGTGATACTGTTAAAAAATCACATCATGTCACTCCTCTGCTCAAAACCCTCTAATGGCTTCTCTTCTCCATAATAAAATTCAACATTCTTACTATGGCAGACAAGGTCACATGATCAACTTCTCTGTTACCTCATATACCTCATTTCCCACTACCCTTCCCCATGATTATTTGCATTCCAACTAGAACTGGCCTCCCTGCTGTTCTTCAAATATGGCAGGCATGCTCTTTTGCACTTACTGTTCCCTCTGCCTAGTAATGATGTACCACCATCCCCGACAAAGCCTTAAAACTTGTTCCCTCACTTCCTTCAGGTCTTTCACCAAAGGGCACCATTCCAATGAGCCTTTCCCTGGCCACTCTCAAATTTCAACACCTCCCTCCACGTATATATACAACCTCACTTCTATTTCATTTTCTCCTTTCCTACTTTATTTTTTTCTCCCCAGGATTTAGCACTCTCTTATTTATATTTTACTAGCATATACATACACACACACACACACACACACACACACACACTAAGTATAAGTAACTTTTTATTTTATTGGCTTTCTCCTCTACCAGAATGGATGACCCAAGAGGGCAAAGAATTTTATCTTTTTTGTTCACTACTGTATCCCCAGAACTTAAAATAATGTCTAAAATGTATGTTGAATAAATGAATGTATCTCAACAAATTCTAGCTTTCCCTTTAATAGTTGATAGTAAGTAGAATTAGCTTTAGAGATACATCAATTGACTATTTGCTTTAAAAAAATTCTGGTAGATTAAATAAAAACTTCAACACATTTAAGTATGTGCTAATATATATCAGCCAAACTTGTTCTCAATTCTAATCAAGAATTAAGATCTATCAGACATTGAAAGCTTTTTATCAAATTTTCAGAGATTTTCTTATGAGTAAGGGCCTATGTGAAATAACTCTCATTACTGCCAAGAATATATAGAATATAGAGTGTCTTGGTGAGTACTTTACAAAAACCAGATAATGTCATGTTGCCTGAAGCTCCCCTTACTATAATAGTAGAAAATAATCAATCTGGCAGTCTCAGAACTAAGAAATCATTTTAAAAATACATTTAAGTCTTAGTAACACTTGTCATTTAAATCATTAAAGGAATTAAAGGAATTGCTTGTTTTACAAGCAAGCCACATAAATATGAGACTATTTAACATAAATAATCTAAAAGTAAATCAGAAGGTACAGGTGCCCTTGCTCTAGAGGTCTGAGTCTCCTCTCTTTTAAACAGGCAAATAATACAGCTTCTGGAAGTCCAAAGGAGTTATCTCCTTAATAACTGCAGAGGAGAGAATTCCATAGTGCAGTGTTCACCTGCATCCAGGAGCTATTACTTGAAAAACATTAAAGTATTCATCTTTAATCAAGTAAAGAGTTTCAGTGTGGGGGTGTTAACTCCTTTAGTTTATAAGCAGCATTATATATTCAACCTAAAAATAAAGGCCCTGTGCTTTCATAGTATTTAAAATGTTTTATGAAGTTAAATGCAGTGGAAAATTTCAGGAAAGCATCATCAATTAAGCAGCTCTGAATAAAGAGTATGACCAAACACCATAAATATTTTAAGGATGCTTTTTCCTAAAAGCATCAGAGATATCACAATTGAGTTATACTGGTTTGTCTCTACCATATTTAAGCTGCATCTTTCATTTCTATGTGTCAATTTCTTAAACAAGACAATGAAGAAAAATAAGTTCAGTATACTATCCTAGCAATGGAAGGAGAACAGCTGTTCAACATCTCATATAATATACCTGGTCACTGTTAGACTTCATAACCAAAACATTTTTAAGCTATCAACTTATTTAATATTTATTTACCCTGGTATACCTAGCATCTATCACAGTGCACTGTCACTTGTAATTCAGAGAAAGTACTAACATCTCCAAAGCTTCTCATTTCTAAGTTTCTTGGACTGCTTTAAATGTAAAACAGAGGTTACTCTGGATAGGCAAAATAACAAAAACATTAGTAGCAAAGCTAATAAACACTCCTAGATGAGAGGTACGTTAAGACGGCATCATTAAAATCGCTTTTATTTGCTGGTTTACAGTTTTCAAAGCAAGATGAAATGAGAATGATCATACAGTATCTTACCCTTTCTACCGGTGAACCATAGCATGCAATGTCGAAACATAGCAGTGGCAGATGGCATTGGTGTTATTAACTATAAAAAGGATAATAGCAGAAAAATGACGGCTGGCAGACAAGACACAGAAATGCAGATGAAATGAATGCAAACTTGCAGTTCTTGAAGCAAAGCAAAACCTTTAAGCCAAAGGTTGCCACTAGCTTCAATTTAATTTACATTTTGAGTTTTACACCAACACTGCAACCTTCAGTCTTTAGACTCTTCATGCAGAGGCAGAACCATACTCCTCAATAAAGAAGATCAGCAACCTTCTGTAAACACAAGCCAGCAGCAGCAGCAGCCCATTACTCTCTCCCTTCACTGATTTTTATCCTTTGAATTTTTAATCTCCAATTGCAGCCAGATCCACAGTCACCTCAAACAGATCTGTATCCACTGCAGATACAAATCCCTGCCTAACCTGCAGTACCACTTCATCCAGAACGCTCCTGTGCACTCATTCATGCAGAATCAGTTGCAAAACCATTCAAGTCATCCAGCAAACACCCAAAAGAGGAGGAAAGAAGCAGTTGGGACTGTGAAGAGAAAGAATCTCTTCTTTTAGCTCACCCTGGAAATGGAAGGTTTTCTGATCAACAGTTATTGTGAAGGTGCTGTCGTCCTCATCGTCTATACCAATCACAGCTCCCTGTGAAACAAAGAGCAAAATCCCAATAAGGCAAACAATGACATCAGCAATATTCACTACTGCTACAGCCCTGGAATGCTCAATGCACCAAGGACACCGGCAGTAGGCTCGACACAGAAAAGGGGATGGCAGGGCACTGTAGTACTCTGCATGGCTACCTCTTATTCTTGCACAAGGGGCATGGTTGCTGTGAGAGGGGGAGAGGACAAACACAGAAGCTGAGTCTAGAATCTATGTTCAAGAGTCAGCCACTGGGTTTTTCTGAGCTTTGGACTACTCTCTAAAATGGGGAGCCAGAAACCTCCACCACACCCGGTTGTTGTGAGGTCAAAGAATGCAGGTCCTCTTCATCAGGCTGCTTCTGTGTTACACTTGTTAGTGCAGAAATGTCAGGTGACACTTGCTTCAAAACACGGTCCCAATCACTTCTTCCAAGTGTGCTCCCATAACCACTCGCACATGGTTCTGCAACTGCACTTTCCAGTTTTTGCTGTGATTATGTTTATATATCTCTTCCCCCTGAACTGCCAGGAGATCTTGGAAGTCAAAGACAATATTATTTGTTGATACATGACCTTCAAGTACACACCCAATATGTGTTTTTTAAATAAAAGCATGAACAACTCCCCAAAAGATGGAGGAGGGGACTGCATTTATAAGTTGTTTGTTTCAAGAAGGTGGATAGGGTGGGTTTTAAACTTTTAATTTTTTGTATTCAACTACAAGCAGCCCATTAAGACAACAGGAATTAAGAGACAGGAATTTATGCAAAATAAGGAGTGTATTGGTTAGTGTCCTTAAGAAATAAGCATCTAAAGTATTTCAGAGAAAAAAGCTAGAGAACATGAGATAGGTAAAATGCCCCAGGATGGTGACAAAAGCAGCAGCATTCCAGGACCTTGAAAATGAGGGCTGAAAAGAATCAAGGGGCCAAAATACCTAATCCCATGGATAAGGCTACTCCTATCCTAAGAGGAGTGGGTAACAGAGCCAAACATTTATTAATCTCTTCTCAGAGGCTGTCTGGATAAACCCCCATTTCTATCCAAATCCCATCAACTTGAATTATCTTTGTTATTCCTCAGTTTCAGTTTGGGTTGGGATTTTTATCCTTATTTTCACTTAAGTAAAGTGTCTCCTGAGAGTATAATGATTTACCCAAGGTCACACGATTAATGTCAGAACCAGAACCACTGGTATAGTACCTACTTATTCCATGGCAGCAAACATAAACACATCTCAGTGGGTAAGCATGTATGGGAGCAGATCATTCTGGTTAACTTAATTTTGTGGTTACTGAGTTAACTTCTAACTTATGATGTATCAAATATTTCCTAAGTTACAACTGAATACAAAAATATGTGCTTGATATAGCTCTAGAATATGTAACAATAGTCTCTGCCCTCAAGGCACTAATATTGCAGAGGAGGAGATAAAACATGCAAAGAGGTAAGCGTAATACAAGGTAGAAAGTGATCTCTACGTGGATGAACTTTGAAAACATTATGCTAAATGAAAGAAGCTAGTCACAAAGGACCATATATAATTCCATTTATATAAAATGTCCAAAATAGGCAAATTCATAGAGACTAACAGTACATTAATGGTTGCCTAGGGCTGGGGGGAGGGGAAGAGGTGGGGTAACATAGGGAGCAACTGCTAATGGGTATGGGTTTCTTTATGAAAACATTCTAAAATTGATTGTGGGAATGGCTGCACAACTCTGTGAATATACTAAAAGCATTGAATTGTATACTTTAAATGGGTGAATTACATTGTATGTGAATTATATCTCAATAAAGCTGTTATAAATCACCCCAATACCAAATGTTTGGTCTTTCTTTTGGGTCTCTTAGTGTGAATTTACCAGTTACTTAGTCAACTCAGATGGAAACCTCTAGGTTCTACACCTGTTCTCCTTCATTCCATCACCACAAGTTGTGTTCATTCCACCTCTGAACTCTAATATCAAATATTATTATTCCATCCCATGAACTGCCAATGCCCTAATTCAGGTTCTCATCACTATATGCTTAATAGGCAATCTGTCTCCTTTCAGTCTGGCTACCTTTTAGTCCAGTCTTTGCTATGGCCAGAGTAATATTTCTAAAGCACAGACTCTTACAGGAGACAAAGATATTTAAAACCTTCCTTGGACTAATAAAGTCAACATTTCTTCATAA
Organism: Zalophus californianus; assembly: GCF_009762305.2. Lineage (NCBI taxonomy): Eukaryota > Metazoa > Chordata > Mammalia > Carnivora > Otariidae > Zalophus > Zalophus californianus. Next base: position 41,211,052 of record NC_045598.1, on the reverse strand, counting down.
TGCCATTCAAGATTATTCAAAATCTGGCCCAACCAACCTTTTCACGTCCATCAACCAGTCCCTTCCTCCTTACCACAGAGGCCCTATACATACTCATACACAACATTTCTTCCACACCCCAAGGGGAAAAACCAAACACACCAAGTAATTGCACTTTTTTAAGGTCCTTCCTCAAGCTCAATTCCCAACCATTTGTTAAACAAAAGCAAAACCCCATATCTCCCACTGGTTACCACCTTCTTTCTCACTGCTTTCACAGAGGAGCTTTTTGGAAATTGTCCATGCCTTAACTTTTCATCCACTCTTGCAATCTAGCTTCTTTCCCACCACTACACCAAACTACACTCTCACAGATCTCCAATGACTGCTTTAGTAGTCTCCAGTTTGTTTTTTTCTTTAAGATTTATTTATTTGACAGAGAGATAGCGAAAGCAGGAACACAAGCAGGAGGAGTGGGAGAGGGAGAAGCAGGCTTCCTGTCGAGCAGGGAGCCCGATGTGGGGTTCGATCCTAAGACCCTGGGATCATGACCAGAGCCGAAGGCAGACGCTTAATGACTGAGCCACCCAGACAAAACTAATAGTCTCCAGTTCTGTCATATACCACCAGTCTAAAGCACTGTTGCTGCTGCTGACCACTTGTTTCTTGAAACTCTCCTTCAATGGCCCTTAATTACCTAAACTGTGCTTCAGAAATATTTCTACCTAAGTACCTGTGACAACCTATACGGGAGAAAGCATTCTTTTCTTGCCCATTACACTCTACCCCTCCTCTGTCCAAATGCTTCTTTGAAAACTCTGGAAGCTAGCTAACAACCTCCCAGTCCCATCAGGTCTTGCTATTACCCTGAAAGTTCACCCGCATCTATAACCACTCTTGCTTCCTTTCCACTTGTCATATGGAAAAGGTCTCCATACCCTATCACCGTTCCTTAGGTCTCTCACTCTACTAATTGTCAACTTCTTTGACTACTGGCTCTTTCCCAACAGCACTTACACATGTTTAAATTCTTTATCCTGTTTAACCAACAACAATCATTTTCAATTACACATCTTCATCTGGCAATTAGCCCACCTCTCTCATTCCCTTCAAGTTTATTCAAATTTGCCCAAGTCTCCTGCCTAAAATTTTTTTAACCTCCCATTCCTTGTAGGGTATATAACCATATCAATGGCTCTTCTTCACCTTCAAATAAGGTGACCATATGACCTGATTTACCTGGAACAGTTCAATTATTCCTGTTGTCCTAGCATAATAATTAATGGAATGTCCTAGTTAGGGGTTACAGTCACTCTACCACAGCCTAGCCCACAATGTCCTCAGTGATTTGCTCCATGCTTACCTCTCATCTCTTATCAAATTCTACAGTTGGACAGCTTGAGATTTACCAATTGCCCCAGGTTCTCTTCCACCAAACATCCAACCTCTCCCTTTATCGGAGTTTATACTATTTTCTTATGTTTGGTAAAGTAAAACTCCTTTTACTAATCCATATATAGAATAATATTCTATTGTTAAGCAAAGTTCTTTACTATGCTAGTCCATCAAAATGCCAAAGTTTTTATTTCAATCCTGCTTTTAAGACCCACTATACCAACATAATAAACATATATTTTTCAGTGAATTTTCATTATTTTTCTTCTGAAGACATGAAAGGATCAACCTTTCAGGTTAGCAGTACTTGGACTAACCAGGGTACGTGCTGCTTCAGGGTCACACTATCCGAGTTCCAGATAGAAGGTAACTGGAGCTGGAGTCTAGTGCAACCAGATGAATTTCCTGACTTTCCTTCTTCTCCTGTCCTCTGTACACACACACATATTTCAGACATGAGTCATAGTTCTGGTACCAAAGAAAGGTTTGTTCTCATGGCTTAGGGGAAAAAAAAAACCCCACAAAACAGAGTTCTGGCTATTTTAGGGCCAACCTCCCTTTGCAAGAAGAGAAACTGGGTTGGTAAACTGGCTCCAAAGATAATAAAAAAGAAATAATGACTCCTCTGGGACACAGATTTGCTCACACAACTCCTAAAAGGAATGTAGACAGTACTGAGAATACACAGCTTAGCTACTCCCACAGTAATTTCACAACCACATACTTTCTCTCCCTGCTGAAATGTTAGAAATCTTACATTCATATAACACATTTAAATCTGATGTTGGAGATTTAGGCAGAACGGGTATTACTCTTAGAAAACTGAGGCTCAGGGGCATCTGGGTGGCTCAGTCAGTTAAGCGGCTGCCTTCAGCTCAGGTCATGATCCCAGGGTCCTGGGATCGAGTCCCGTATTGGGCTCTTTCCTCAGTGGGGAGCCTGCTTCTCCCTCTGCCTGCTGCTCCGCCTACTTGTGCTCTTTCTCTGTCAAATAAAAATAATTAAAATCTTAAAAAAAGAAAGAAAGAAAGAAAACAAAACAAAACAAAACTAAGGCTCAGGAGAGGTTAAAAAAAAAAAAAATGCCCAGGGTCCTGCAACCCAAAAGGCAGAATTGAATTCTTGCAATTCCTGATCCAAAGCCCTCTCTTAACAGGGCACTGTTACAATAAGCAATATGCACTAATTACTTCAACACATTTATTAAATACCTATTCTGGGCCAGGAACATTAATAGCCAGGGAATATAAATAGGAATAAAATATATCTCTGCCCTGGAAGAACACATCATCTAGAGGGAAAAAAGAGGAGTCAACAAAACAGAAGCAGGAAAGCTTGAGGTGTAGCCTGCTCACCAAAGATGCTGCTGCATGGAGGACCTACTTTAACATCATTCATTGATTCACCAAGTATTTATTAAAATCTCTAGGCACTGTTCTAGATAACAGTAATAGAACAGCAAACAATTTGCTTTGCTTTTTTCGCTAATATTACTTTGAGATTTGTTCATGTTGAATAAATAAGAGAATACATATATATTTTATACATAAACATATATATTTATACATACATATGTATATATTTTTCCATGCTGAGAATGTATGTGTATATATTCACACACACAATCCATTTTGAGACTATATATGTACATTTTACCTGCTACATAGTATTCCATTATATAAGTATACCACAATATATCAGTTCTCCCATGTAGAACATTTAGGTTACTTTTAATATTTCCTATTCCAATAATTCAGCAATAACTATCACTATATGTCTCCTGGTAACACTTCTATAAAAAAATGTCAAGCATATGCTCTGAAATGGAATATAGTTCCATTTTTATGTGGAGCTGGCATACCTTCAACTTTACTAAATACTCCAAAATGGCTCTCCTAAGTGCTTATACTGATTTATGTCCCAACACTGTATTGATTCAGTAGAGTTCCTATACCCCCAGTCACTAGCCAACACTAGGTATAATCAGACTTTATAAATCCTTGGCAATGTGACAAAAATACTATCTTGCTGGAGTTTTAATGTGCATTTTCTGGTATCACTGAGAATAAGAACCTGGTCATATTTATTGCCATTCTTATTTACTCTTACATGAATTGAGTGTACATATCCTTTGTACATTTTCTTTTGGGGCATTCTTTTGTATTTTGGGGCATTCTTTTTGTCCTTTGATTTGTATGTGTTCTTTGGGTTTCTTTTTGTCTTTTTTATTCATTTGTAGGATTTCTTTATATATTCTGGTTATTAATCCTTTGCCAGTTTTATGCATTGTAAATACCTTCTCTCCTGTCCATAGGCTATCTTTCTCTTTAATTGTGGTGTCTTCATCAAAAACTAATGATGTAATATATGGTGATTAACATAACAATAAAAATTAAAAAAAATAATTGTGGTGTCTTTTGGTTGTTGGTGGTGTTCAAAGGTTTTAAAATTTGAATGTTGTCAATCTACGAGTCTCTTCTATTGTGGTTTGTGCTTTAAAACATCCTATTCTGGGGTGTCTGGGTGGCTCAGTCATTAAGCATCTGCCTTCGGCTCAGGTCATGATCCTGGTGTCCTGGGATTGAGCCCCGCGTCGAGCTCCCTGCTCGGCGGGAAGCCTGCTTCTCCCTCTCCCACTCCCCCTGCTTGTGTTCCCTCTCTTGCTAGGTCTCTGTCAAATAAATAAATAAAATCTTAAAAAAAAAATTTCTATTCTGGGGCGCCTGGGTGGCCCAGTTGGTTAAGCGTCTGCCTTCAGCTCAGGTCATGATCCTAGGGTCCTGGGATTGAGTCCTGCATCGGGGAGCCTGCTCTCCCTCTCCTGGCTGCTCGTGCTCTCTCTTGCTATCTCTGTCTCTCTCAAATAAATGAAATCTTATATTTTTTGTTAAAGATTTTATTTATTTGAGAGAGAGCAAGAAAGAGAGAGAGAGAGCACCAGTCGGGTGGGGGGCAGAGGGAGAAGCAGGCTCTCTGCTGAGTGGGGAGCCTGATGTGGGGCTCAATCCTGGAACTCTGGGATCATGACCTGAGCTGAAGGCAGATGCTTAACTGACTGAGCCACCCAGGCACCGTAAATAAAATCTTTTTAAAAAATAAAACATCCTATTCTGTCTTGACATCATAAAGATATTTTTTTTAAAGATTTTATTTATTTATTTGAGAGAAAGAATGAGAGAGAGAGAGCACATGAGAGGAGGGAGGGTCAGAGGGAGAAGCAGACTCCCTGCTGAGCAGAGAGCCCAATGCGGGGCTCAATCCCAGGACCCTGGGATCACAACCTGAGCTGAAGGCAGACACCCAACCAACTAAGCCACCCAGGCACCCCTTGACATCTACATTTAATAAAGGACTCTGGCCTAAAAATTTCCTTTGTTATTTTCTTGTTACTTTATTATTACCTTTTTCTAATTTTTTAAATTTAATGTTTAGCTCATTAATTTTCAATCTGTTTTATATTAATTTAAGATCATAAATCATAGACTGCCTTAGATGCAGTTTTAACATGTGGTCCCTTATTATTCAGGTTTAAATATTTCATAATTTCCATTATGATTTCTACATTCACCAATGAATTATTTAGAAGTATGTAAGGCAGCGAGTGGCTACTGTTTTGTTAAGGGATTTCTCATTTATTCCACTGTTGTTAAAGAATGTTATCTATGTGATACTGGGTTTTTATTATCCTCTTTTTCTGTAAAAATTTAAATTTTCTTCTTCTTAAAGTCTATTAGGTCTCATATTAATACTGTTTCCAAGCTTTCTTTTGGCTAACATTTCATCACCTTCTTATTTTTAATTTATAATTATAGTATACACATTCAGAAAATAAAACAAAATGATATCTATGTACCAATCATAGAGATTAAGCAGAAGTTTACATCTTGCCCAAAGGAGGTCATTTTCAGTGTTAAATTCATAGAGAAGAGATGATGCTTAACAAAAAAGCTATCGAATTAACAAAAAAGGCAGAAATCAATAGAGTGATTTTTCATAATGAAATAACAATAGAAGTTCTTAGAGGATGCATATCTAAGGGGACAAAAGTGAAGACATTCTTTTTAAGATTTAATTTTTTTTTAAAGATTTTATTTATTTGACAGAGAGAGACACAGTGAGAGAGGGAACACAAGCAGGGGGAGTGGGAGAGGGAGAAACAGGCTTCCCACAGAGCAGGGAGCCCGATGTGGGGCTCGATCCCAGGACCCTAGATCATGACCTGAGCCTAAGGCAGACACTTAACGACTAAGCCACCCAGGTGCCCCTTTAAGGTTCAATTTTAAGTAATCTCTATATCCAGCATGGGGCTCAAACTCAAAACCCCTCTAACAACTGAGCCAGCCAGGTACCCCCAAAAGTGAAGACATTCTTGAACTTATACATTAACCTAAAAATAATACCTTTTTGCATCCATTCTAAGATGGCAATGATTGTAAGATGAATCCCAAAGCCTGAGATGTTAACATTTGAAAAAATAATGTACAGTCAATGAAATAAGGCACTATCAGAAAAAGTCAGCGCTAAAACTATTAATAATCCACGATGATACACTGCTGATCTCTCTTGTGATGGACTAAAAGAAAAGAGAACAGATGACATATCCCTTGGGGAATCAGTCAACTCTGATGAACAGCACAACTGGTAAACAGAGTACTCATTTCACTGGGCTGGGTAAAAATTGTTACTTGAAGTCACATATAGATTAACAGTTTTCAAAAACTCACAATAAATTTAACGTAAAAACTTGGTTGAGTATAATTCACCTTACTTTGGTGATTCAATTCCTAAGGCCCTCTAGAATTCTTCTGAATCTGAGATTCATTTTATCAATTAATCACAACAGTAACTACCATTCATTAAGAACCTAAGTCCCAAACACTGTGTTGGAATACTTATATCAATTAATTTGATATTCATAATTCTATGAGTAAATAATATGATGCCCATTCTAGAAAATAGGACTCAGAGCTAAACAGATGAGTTGCCTGAAGACACAAAGCTACTAAGTGGCAGAATCTGAATTTGAATTCCATTTCATATATGGCTTGTTCTTTGTCTATATTACACATTGTTACTTCTCCCTTTTGCAGATTTTTCCCAGAAATGTCAATATTTTGCTTTTAGCTAGTATGGGGGGGCAGAGGGGTGGAATGAGACCCCAAGTCTCAACCATTTTACTTTTTCATCAAGGCGAGGGCACCACCTAGCGGCGCATACACTTTACCACCAATATAGTCAAAGACCGTAAAAATATGGGAAGGAAATGGTTTTTCACTGTTCTGCTTTCCTCCACTGGTTTGACACTACCTTGTAACAAGGTGGAGTGTCTGCCATTAGCTCTTATAAATCAAAAATAAGAGAGAAGTCTGGTAACACTAAGGATTGAAGAAGAGTTTTGGAACGAGAAAGACACAAGTTCAATCCCACATTCAATATTTACTTTGTGACCTTGGTAAATTACTAAAAGTAGCTTCAGTCTGTCTCCTCCTAACACCATTTACCTGACAGGATTATCATGGAAATAATGTGAAAATCATCCAGCACAGTGCTTGATCCAAAGAGCTTCCTCAATAACTACTGGTTCCTTTCCCTATTTTCCTTTTATGTAACCTAAAACCACATATGTGTTCTGCTTTGTTTTTGTTTGTTTTTAAAATAAATATTTTTATTTTATTAATTAAAATATTTTATTTATTAAAATAAAATAATTTTATTTAATAAAATAAAATAAAATATTTTATTTATTAAAATAAAATAAAATATTTTATTTATTAAAATATTTTAAATATTTTTAAATGTTTTAAAATAAGATTTTATTTATTTGACAGAGAGAGACGCAGCAAGAGAGGGAACACAAGCAGGGGGAGGGAGAGTGGGAGAAGCAGGCTTCCCGCTGAGTAGGGAGGCTGATGCGGGGCTTGATCCCAGGACCCCGGGATCATGACCTGAGCCTAAGGTAGACACTTAATGACTAAGCCACCCAGGCGCCCCTGTTTTTGTTTGTTTTTAATTTTAAGTAGGCTCCACACCCAGTGTGGGGCTTGAACTCACAACCCTGAGATCAAGAGTTGCATGTTCTACCAACTGAGCCTGGCAGGTGCCCCTTACTTTTTCTAGAAATCATACCACACCACTGGCTCATACTGTGTTTAAGATAACTTCCATAGTTCTTTTGTATGTAAACTATAGTAAAGACAAATTAAACAACATATATTATTTTTATAAATATACAAAATCAACAATAAGCATTTTTTGAGTAACCTACTTACTATGTACCAGGCACTATGACAGTGGATGGGAACTCACTATCTGAGTAGGGGGGGAAAATATAACATGTAATACCATGCAGTAAGTGCTTTCATGGACATAAGTGGCAAATGTTATGAAACGATAGAGGAAGACCAAGTCTGTTAGAAGGATGTGGATCAGGAATGCTACACAGAAGAAGGAACATTTGAACAGTCTCTAGAAGATGAGCTCACCAGGTAAGGGCACAGAATTTCTGACATATGAAAAAAATATAAAATATATCAGGATATCAGAAGCAATGAGGAATGAAGAAACACAGTGAGGGAACACAAAGAAGTATAGTGTGGTTGGAATACAGTCTGGGATGGATGAAGAAGTGGGGAGAGATTTGTGGCACAAGTCAATGATAGCTCATTAAGCTCACTTGGAATCTAGATGACAAATGCATTATCTATCACCATCATCATCATCCATAGCAGTTATCATTTATTAGATAATGTACTATGTGCCAAACCCTGTACATACATAATTGCTAGCAGCCTCACAACAACCCTGCAAGTCACAGGTTATCTTCACAGAGGTTAAGAAATTTGCCCAATGGCACAGAATCAGTAAGGGGTAGAGCTGAGTGAGATTCAAGCCCAGGTCTCTGATTCTTTTCTACTATACTAGTGGTCCCAAACTTGACTGCACAACAAAATCACAAAACAAAATGTTTTAAAAAATAGGTTCTAGACCCTAATCTAAAACAATGTATCTAGAGAGTAGGACCTTGGAACCTAATTATAAACAAACTCTCCAACTGATAAATAAATAGGAAACCAAACGGCAGTCCAACTTTTTGAAAATACCACAAAGACTCTTAAAACAGACACACACAGACACACAACCATCACAAAATTCTGCAAGGGTATTATAATCCCCACTCTAAAGAGAAAACTCAAACTCAGGAAGCTTACAGATAACTTCCCTCTTCCAGTCAACAAGGGCAAAAATAAGATTCAAACACAGGTATGTCTGGGTCTTCTCTGTCATGCTGTGTGGTAAACAGAATTCTAAAAAAAAGACCCTAAACGACCCTTGCCCCTATATAATTTCTTCCCCTTTCAGTGTGGGTGGAAACCTATGAATATGATGAGATATCTCTGAAGTGATTATATTACAGAATGTGTTATCACTAGAGTGATTATGGCAAAAGGGAGATTATCTTGTGGGTGTAACCTAATCCCAGGAGGCCTTTTTTAAAAGCAGTGTTTTCTGCAGCAGGTAGCAGAATGGAAAGTTAGAGAAATTCAAAGCACTGGAAGGATTCAATGCATCTGCCCTGCTGCCTTCAAGGTGAGAGGCGTTACATGACAAAGAATATGTGCAGCTTAGAAACTGAGAGAAGAACCCAGCTGACAGCTAGCAAGAAAACAAGAACCTCAGTCCTACAGTCACAAGGAAATGAATTCTGCCAATAACTTAAATGACTTTGGAACAGATTCTCCCTTAGATTCTTCATCAGAGTCTCCGGATAAGAGCCAGCCAAGTCAATACCTTGATTTCAGCCTTGTGAGACCTTAAGCAGAGAATGCTTTTGAAATATCTGGCCTACAGAACTGTCCGATAATGAACAGGTAAAGGGTCCTGGGACCGAGCCCCGCATCAGATTCCTTGCTCAGTAGGGAGCCTGCTTCTCCCTCTCCTCCCCACTCAGGCTCGCTCTTTCTCTGTCACTATCTCTCTCTCTCTCTGTGTCATATAAATAAATAAAATCTTAAAAAAGAAAAGAAAAGAAAGAAAAAAGTGTTTTAAATGTAACAATGAAACAGTGGCCCAAACCTAGATTGAATTCAACTGAAGAGCTGTTTCAATACAACTCTGCCAAAGTCTCACTACTTAGCTATCTCAAGCCAAGAAAGCAGTTAATACCAGACTGAGTGGTGACTAAGGTCAGTAACAAATCCTTAGAAAAGCAGTAAAACCAAGACAACAAAAGAGAAACCAATGGAAGGGGAAAAAAAAACAGTAAACAAAAAAAGTTGAATTTTTAAAAATCTATATGCTATCACATATACATCATCTGCTCAAAATAAGCCTGTCTCATTTCCATCCTTCAAATTCACCAGACTAAAAGTCAAGGAGGCTCACCTGCTTATATTAAAGCATCAGCCTTACAGGCAGACATCTAATTTAACACACACATCTAAGAGCCTCCTGGAACACTCACCAAGGACAGAAACTGGTGGATGCCATTTTCACACTCTCCCTTTGCTATGCTCCAGAGCACTAATATCTCTTGGAAGGAAGCTTTTACAAGTGTCTGCTGCCCCAATTTGGGGGGCTACTGTCTAGAAGATGCCTCTTGATCTGGAGGCCAGGGGAGCTTGCATTCCTGGTCCCATGGGCCTGTAATGATCAGTGTCACCCAGAAAGGAGATTATATTCGTCTGGTGCCCTGATTTTTGCAATTGCTACCAGGGGACCCCTCTATATCACCTGGCTTTGGTGACCAGTGGGGCTTACTTACACTTGCGGGTCCCACAGTCTGTAACCAACAGAGAAAAAATTCTTTCTTTTTTTAATTAAAGATTTTATTTATTTTAGAGAGAGAGCCTAGAGCCCCAAATTTTCTGGCTACTGCCCAGAGGATGTCTTTACTCACCTGGCTCTGGTGGCCAGGGTGGGCTGCATTGCTGGGTCCCACAAGACTGTGGTAACAGAAGAGATGGTTCTTGGCAGGCTACGACTACACAAACAGCAGACTGATGCACATTCCCCAATCTTTCTGTGAAGAGGTCCCCTTAGCTTATCTGGTCAGCTTTGGCTTGAGGGGCAGGCTTCACATTTGGCACATATTTCGTGACCTATGGAGCTGCTCCAAGGGAACACAGGCTGTGGACACCATCTTGGTCCTCTTCCTTGCTCCAGCTTCTGGTATCACCCAAAAAAGAACTCTTACACACATCTGCAGCCCCAATTTCTGCGTGACTGCCATCCAGGAGACACCTCCAGATGGCCTGGCTCTTATGGCCAGTGGGGCTGACATTTGCAGTCCCACAAGACTGCATATAATTGCATACATTTAAAAGCTGATGCCCCAGGGTCTGGCTTCCAGTTAGTTTGAATCTAGGTGATGAGATCCTCCCATTTGGGGCACTGACAGGTCTTGGCATATCCTCAACTACAGAAAAAAAAAACCCTGGATACAGAGACAACTAATTTACCTGATTAAGAGTTCAAATCAATGGTCATAAAGATGCTCACCAAACTGGGAAGAAGGATGGGTAAACATGGTGAGAACTTAAAGAAATAGAAAATATAAAAAAGTACCAAATAGAAGTCACAGAATTAAAGAATACAATAACTGAACTGAAAAATACACTAAAGGGGTTCAACAGCAGACTAGATGAAGCAGAAGAAAAGATTAGTCAACTCGAAGACAAGGCAGTGGAACTCACCCAATCAGAACAGCAAAAGGAAAAAAAAAAGAAGAAAGTGAAGACAGCTTAAGGGACTTATGAGACAACACCAATAAACTAACATTCACATCATGGGGCTCCCAGAAAAAGAGAGAAAGGGCCAGTAATCTTATTTGAAGAAATAATGGGTGAAAATTTCCCTTACCCAGGGAAGGAAACACACATCTATGTCCAGAAAGTACAGAGAATCCTAAGTAAGAGGAACCCAAAGAGATCCACACCAAAACACATTATAATTAAAATGTCAGAAGTTAGGGGAACCTGGGTGGCTCAGCCAGTTAATCATGTATCTTAAGCTCATGATCTCAGGGTCCTGGGATCAAGCCCCACATCCAGCTCCCTGGTCAGCAGAGAGCCTGCTTCTCCCTTTCCCTCTGCCCCTCCCCCCTGCTCGTGCATGCTCTCTCTCTAATAAATAAAATATTTTTAAAAGGGGGGAATAGGGGCTGTTTGCCAGGAGGAGAGACCACGTGATTAGAGAGTTGGAACTTTTAGTCCTCCCCACCTCCAACCACAGGTGAGGAAAGAGAGGTTGGAGGCTGAATCAGCTAATGGCCAAAGACTTAGTCAATCTTGACTATGCACTGAAGCTTCCATATAAAACCCGAAAGGACTGGGTTCAGAGAGGTTCCAGGTTAGTGAATACATGGAGATGGTGGGGGAAGGGGAGAGTGGCATGCCTAGAGAGGGCATAGAAGTTCCATACCCTTTCCCCCAATCTTGTTTTATAGTTCTTCATCTGGCTGTTGATTCAAATCCTTTATCATATCCTTTAGTAAACTGGTAAACATGCTTCCCTGAGTTCTGTGAGTTGCTCTAGCAAATTAATCAAACTTAAAAGAGGAAGCTGATGGAACCTCCAATTTGTAGCTGGTCAGTCAGAACACAGGTAAGCCTGGGGCTTACAACTGGTATCTGAGGTAAGGGGTGGAGGGCAGGCTTGTAGAACTGAACCCTTAACCTGTGGTGATTTTTCAAACACATCAATCAATTAAATGGAATAGAGAGCCCAGAAATAAACCCATACATATATGGTCAGTTAATTTACAACAAAGGAGCCAAGGACATACAATGAGAAAAGAACAATCTCTTCAACAAATGGTGCTGGGAAAACTGGACAACCAAATGCAAAAGAATGAAAGTAGACCATTATCTTACACCATACCCAAAAATTAACTCAAAATGGATTAAAGACGGGGCTCCTGGATGGCTCAGTCGTTAAGCGTCTGCCTTTGGCTCAGGTCATGGTCCCAGGGTCCTGGGATCAAGGCCCGCATCAGGCTTCCTGCTCCGCGGGAAGCCTGCTTCTCCCTCTCCCATACCCTCTACTTGTGTTCCCTCTCTTGCTGTGTCTCTTTCTGTCAAATAAATAATAAAATCTTTTAAAAAAATGGATTAAAGACTTGAACACAAGACCTGAAACCATAAAACTCAGAGAAGACATAAGCGGTAAGTTCCTTTACCTTATTCTGACTCCAAAAGCAAAGGCAACAAAAGCAAAAATAAACAAGTGGGATAACATCAAACTAAAATCTTCTGCATAGCAAAGGAAATCATCAAAAAAATGAGAAGGCAACTTATTGAACAGAGGAAAATATCTACAAATCACATATCCAATAAGGTTAATATCCAAAATACATAAAGAACCCACACACTCAATAGCAAAAAAACCCAAACAACCCAATTTAAAAATGGGCAGAGGATCAGCTAGACATTTTTCAAACAGAGCCATACAGATAGATGGCCAATAGGCACAAGAGAAGATGTTCAACATCACTAATTATCAGGGAAATGCAAATCAAAACCATGAGATAGCACCTCACACCTCAAAAAGACAAGAAATAACAACTGTTGGAGACAATGTGGAGAAAAGGAAATCTTGTACACTGTTGGTGAGAATAAATGTAAATCGGTGCAGCCACTATGGAAAACAGTATGGAGGTTCCTCAAAAAATTAAATAGAACTACCATATATATGATCCAGGTATTCTACTTCTGGATATTTATTCAAAGAAAAACAAATGAACAAACAAAACTCATGGATACAGAGAACAGACTGGTCATCAGAGTGGAAGGGGGATGGAAGGTACAAAACGGGTGAAGGAAGTCAACTGTATGGTAATGAACGGTAACTAGAATTACTGTGGTCACCTTGTAGTGTATACAAATACCAAATTATGGGCGCCTAGGTGGCTCAGTCGTTAAGTGTCTGCCTTTGGCTCAGGTCATGGTCCCAGGGTCCTGGGATCGAGCCCTGTATCGGGCTCCCAGCTCTGTGGGAAGCCTGCTTCTCCCTCTCCCACTCCCCCTGCTTGTGTTCCTGCTCTTGCTGTCTCTCTCTGTCAAATAAATAAAATCTTTAAAAAAAAAAAAACAAAAAAACCCAAATACAAATTATATTATACACCTGAAACTAATATGATATATACCAATTTTACCTTAATAAAAAAAAAAGAAAGAATATTAAGGTAAACTTCATAATCGTTTTTATGAATCAACTAAAAAAAAAAAAAAAGGCCAAGAAATAACAAGTGTTAGTGAGGATGTGGAAAAAAGGCAACTCTCATGCAGTGTTGATAGAAATGTGAATTGGTGTGGCTGCTACAGAAACAGTGTGGAGGTCCCTCCAAAACAAAATACCATATGACCCAGCAATTATACTTGTACGTATTTACCTGAAGATAATGAAAACACTAATTCAAGAAGATATATGCACCCCCATGTTCACTGCAGCATTTTTTATAATAGCAAAGATATGGAAACTACTTAAGTGTCCAGTGATGGATGAATGGATAAATTGTGTTATATATATTTCTTTATATATCTGTGTGTGTATACACACACACACCAGATTATTATTCAGCCATAAAAATAAATGAAATTGGGTCATTTGTGACAAGATGAATAGACCGTGAGGCAATTGCGCTAAGTGAAATAAGTGAGAGAAAGACAAATACTGTCTAATCTCTAAAACAACAACAACAACAACAACAACAAAAAACCCACTCTGTATCAGAGAACAGATTGGCAGTTGCCAGAAGCTGGGGATAGGGTAGGAGAAATGTTCACTGTTTTGCGTTTTTTTTTTTTTTTCGTTTCAATAAATTGGAAAAAAAAAAAGAATTTGGTTTCTTTCTCAGTTATTTCCCATTTCTGCCAATTAGTTACTGTTAATAAAGGCAATAATATGTTTACCGAATATATTCACATCTTCAAAAGTAAACACGCAGAAAAAAGATGGCGGAAAGAAAATAACAGGAGCCAGAAGACAAGACTACTAGAAGCTGATCAACCTAATTATGATAAAGGTAGACTCATCTTTAGATATAATGGAGTATGTCCAGAAAGTACAGAGAATCCTAAGTAAGAGGAACCCAAAGAGATCCACACCAAAACACATTATAATTAAAATGTCAGAAGTTAGGGGAACCTGGGTGGCTCAGCCAGTTAATCATGTACCTTAAGCTCATGATCTCAGGGTCCTGGGATCAAGCCCCACATCCAGCTCCCTGGTCAGCAGAGAGCCTGCTTCTCCCTTTCCCTCTGCCCCTCCCCCCTGCTCGTGCATGCTCTCTCTCTCTAATAAATAAAATATTTTTAAAAGGGGGGGACAGGGGCTGTTTGCCAGGAGGAGAGACCACGTGATAGATATAATGGAAATTGTACCCCGAACCATGTACTTTTTCTTTCCTTCAGCAATTTGGACAATGATGGAAACTGAACGAGCAATTAAAAGCAGTGTGAAGCTATAAGCCTGCACTGTCCAGTGAGCTACTATTAGCCTTACGTGGTTACTGGGCACCTGATGTACAGCCAGTCTGAACTGAGATATGCCGTAAGTATAAAAGACACACTGGATTTTGAAGACTTAATATAAAAAAAATAATGTAGGGCGCCTGGGTGGCTCAGTCGGTTAAGCGTCTGCCTTCAGCTGAGGTCATGATCCCAGCGTCCTGGGATCGAGTCCCACATTGGCTCCCTGCTCAGCAAGGAGCCTGCTTCTCCCTCTCCCACTCCCCCTGCTTGTGCTCTCTCTCTCAAATAAATAAATAAATATCTCATTAATAATTGTTCATTGATTACATGTTGAAATAATAATATTCTGGATACACTGGCCTAAACAAAATATATTAAAATTAACTTCACCTGTTTTTTTCTTTTTATTTTTAAATATTTTATTTATTTGTTTGAGAGAGCGTGAAACACAGCATGAGAGGGGAAAGGGTCAGAGGGAGAAGCAGACTCCCTGCTGAGCAGGGATGCCAAAGCGGGACTTGATCCCGGGGCGCTGGGATCCTGATCTGAGCCGAAGGCAGTCGCTTAACCACTTGAGCCACCCAGATGCCCCTCTTCTTTTCCTTTTTAAATGTGGCTACAACAAAATTTTAAATTATATATGTGGCTCACGTTATATTTCTATTGGACATCACTGCTACATAGACCCTTATTAAATAGTGTTGAATAGGAAAAACAAAGCAACTATAAAGTAGGGATTTTTCAGAGTTATTTCTACTGTTTCCTCTATTACCAACACTATAACTCATTTAATTTCTAGCCCTGGTCCCTGACTGTAAAATAGAGGTGAAAGGAAAAAATCAGTAGCTGCATTAAGTCATGCATACATTAAAACATTGACTAAAAGAACGGAGTTCTAGTCCTGGTTCCAGCACTGGCTAGCAGTTACAATGGAAAAATCGTTTTTTTTCTGAGCCTCGGTTGCCCGTCCCAACAATTAATTGAGAAAACTAAATTTAGACCTCCATGATTCCATCAAAATTGGTTTTCATAAAAATGAATACTCACCCTGAGTCTAACACATCCTCTGCGAGAGCCTCTCATCATTTTGTCCTTGGACTAAAAGAAAACAAAAACATTCAATGAATAAAAAATTAACAGACTATTTTTGGAATCATCTGGGGATAAAGAGAGAAAAATTACAGTAGTAATATTCCTCATTCTTCATCCATATCCCCCATCCCCCTCCAACCCCCCAAAATCACTTAAAGCTAGAAATTAGCATATGTTTTAAACTGGTGGTGTGGATGTTGGTGCATTGTTGGTGGAAATGTAAATTAGTGCAGCCACTATGGAAAACAGGAGGTTCCTCAAAAAATTAAAAATATAAATACCATACAATCCAGTAATTCCACTTCTAGGTTATTTTCCCAAAGAAAATGAAAACACTAATTAGAAAAGATACATGCATCCCTGTGTTTATTGCATTACGTACAATAGCCAAGAAATGGAACCAAGCTAAGTGTACATCAATAGATGAATGGGTAAAGAAGATACAGTGTGTGTGTATACACACACATACACACAATGGAATACTACTCAGCCATAACAAAGAATGAAATCTCGCCATTTGTGACAACATGGATGGACCTAGGGGGTATCACGCTAAGTGAAATAAGTCAGACAGGGAAAGACAAAATACCCTATCATTTCATTTATATGTGGAATCTAAAAAATAAAACAAACAGAAACAGACTCATAAATACAGAGAACTAGTAGTTGCCAGAGGGGAGGAGGTTGGGGGGATGGAAAAAATAGGTGAAGGGGATTAAGAAATATAAACTTCCAGTTATAAAATAAATAAGTCATGGCGATGAAAAGTACAGCATAGAGAACATACTGAATAATACTGTAATAACTTTGTATGGTAACAGATGGTAACTATACTCATTGTGATGAGCACTGAGGTGTGTATATAAATGTTGAATCACTATGTTGTACACCTGAAACTAATATAATATTGAATATCAACTATAAAAAAATAAAATAAAATGAAAACCTTTTATAGTCTATACAAATAAACCTAATCATAGAATTGTGTGCCTTTAATAATAGTATATATTATACTAATTTTAATTCCTTCTCATGCCCCTTAACTCTAGCTCAGTGTTTCTTTTTTTTTTTTTTTTAAGATTTATTTATTTCAGAGAGAGCAAGAGCAGAAGTGGGGGGGGGAGCAGAGGGAGAGGGAGAAGCAGACCCCCCGCTGAGCAGGGAGCCCCACACAGAACTCAATCCCAGGACCCTGGGATCAAGACCCGGGCCAAAGGCAGATGCTTAATGACTGAGCCACCCAGGCGCCCAAGTTCAGTGTTTCTCATATTTTAGAGAGTTTGAGAGTTACCTAGAGGGCTAAGAATCACCCAGAAGTTAAGATTCACTCCCAGATGATTATGACTCAGGCAGATGGAGGACCACATTTTGAGAAACACTGCTTTATCTCTTTTCAATTCCCCAAATGCATCACATTTTTTTGCCTCTGAGATTTCTCATCCAATGTTCCTCAGCTTGGAATGTCCTTGACCCTGATTTTCTGCCTTGCTATCACTCATCAACATCTTACCTTACCTGTGAGATGGATTTCCATTCTTCTCCCAGATCTCCCGTATGTTCCTGTCACGGCATGTACCACCTTGTGCTATAATGACTAGTTTACTTGTCTAACTCACCCACAACACTGCACATTCCCTAGGGAGTAGGAATTCTATCTGACTTATGCTTCAGTACAGTGTCTGGCACACATTAGATGCTCAAAAAATATTTACTAATAAAATGCTGCTTACCCTGTAAGTCTCCCTTACTGGAAGGGGCTGAGCAAAGGCTATGTTCTGCATAATAAGCCTTATGTTGATATTCAGTAAATATTCCTAAAATTAAATTTAGTCTTGTGTAATAAAGTGAATCCTCAAATATAATCAAAGTTTTAAAAATATTTAATACCTCAACAACTGATATTTTTCTGTACTCCCTTATGCAAGAAAGAAGTAAAATAAGCCAACATCATGAAATTATGTTTTAAAGAAAACTGTCCCACTTTAAGCCACGAATGCCCTACATCCACTGTACTGAGCCACAGGCAAACTTCCAATTATGACTATACAGGATTTAAAGCACAGCATTTTCTATAATTAACAATACTATATTGTATACTTGAAAGTTACTAACAGAGACCTTAAAAAGTCCTCACCATAAAAAAAAAAAAAGGTTAACTATGGGAGGTAATGGATTATGTTAACTAAACTTACTGTGGTTATCATTTTGCAATATATACGCATATCAAATCATCGCACTGTATACCTTAAACTTATACAATGTTATAATCAATTATATCTCAATAAAACTGGAAAAAAATAAATATTTCTTAGGGATATTTGTATGTCTGTATATAAAGATCTGCCTTATCCCTTTCATTGCCTGCAGTACTTTCTATGAATATATCTTACACCATTTTTTCATTGATTCTAAACTTATAAATGTAACAATATTACAATGATAAATCAAAGTTGATTCTTTTTTTTTTTTTTTTTTTATAATATTAGGAACTAACTTTTTTTTTTTTAAGATTTTATTTATTTATTCATGAGAGACAGAGGGAGGGAGAGAGAGAGAGAGAAGCAGAGGGAGAAGCAGGCTTCCCGCGGAGCAGGGAGCCCGATGCGGGACTCGATCCCAGGACCCTGGGATCATGACCTGAGCCGAAGGCAGACGCTTAACCATCTGAGCCACCCAGGCGCCCAATCAAAGTTGATTCTTAAAAAAAGTACCAAGCCATAGGAATTCATGTTCAAAAATGATTACTATTAAGGGACAGAAGACAGTCTTCTTTATTCCACTTAATATACAAGGATGCATACATTTTGTTAAAAAATTCTCACTACCAAGCACAGTCATAAGAGTTCTTTACTAACAATACAGTTAGCAAAAACACAGTTAACAAAAACATTCTCTAAGCATTTAATAGCCCTTTACCATACCCTAGACTTATCTTCAAAAGTGTCAAGGCATACATGAAAATACTAATTAGATTTGAAAATACCCAATGAGAGAATACAAATCAAGGTAAGAACCAACATATTCATCCTTAATTCCTCTTCCACTTTTAAAAAAATATGGTTATAGTGAACAGGAAAAGAGTAAGACAGGCCCCAGTGATTGTACCTAGGGTTATGAATTAGAAAACACTGAAAGAATGTGAAAATAATTAAAACAAATATAACTACAAAACAATCAAACAAGTCCAGAATGCGGAATACCCTACAAAATTGGCCTAGATTCTTTAAAAGGTCCAGAAAAAAAAAAGACTAGCATATAAACAACTGTAATACAATGAAAAATTACATGAATATAGGCACAAAGCACCCTGAGCTACAGAAGACCCCCTGCTGTGGAAAAAGATCAGGGAATACAATACTGAAGTGACCAGGTTTCAAGTTTCAATCTGGGACTTAAAAAAAAAAAAAGGTTCTAATAAGAAAAGAGGGGAGGTAGGAAGAAGAGGGCAATCCAATCCAAAGGAACACCACCAGCCAAGACACAGATACAGAAAACTCTACATACAAACTATTCATAGAAGGAGAGTAGATTTATAGACCCAAGCACAGAGTGCAAAGAACATGGAGAGAGATGAGGCTGAAAAGGAGATATGGGATCCAGATCCTGAAGAGTCTGAAAAAATATTGAGTAATTAAGGAAATCAAACTTTATTCAATAGTTAATGGAGAGCTACTGAGGATTGTTTTTTAGGAGGGTAATAACATTCTCAAAGGTGTGTTTTAGAAAAAGTAACACTGTTATGAGGACTTGGGCAAAAGAACAATGGTGACATTAATAGCAATAGCAGCAGCGAACAGTAGATTCATACTTACTGATGCTCTCTGTGTGACAAGCACTTTAGATACAGTAAACCTCGCAAGACTTGACATGGTAAGAATTATTCACATATTATAAATGAAAGTGATACCAGGGAGATCAAGTAAGTATTCAACATTACACATGTAAAATGTAGCAGAGTTTGACACAGCAGGCACAATTTGGAATGGGTGCCCTGCAAATCATTCCTCCAGACCACAGGCTGCTCTGTTAGCCTGGAATCCTCTTCCACAATGGCACAGGGTCCTCTCATTCTGGCTCCACTCAGCTCTAATATGCAGCTTAAGGGAAGCTGGTGTGATTAAGTCCCTCAAGCACAGTGAGTGCTGAAGGGGTGGTGTCCACTACCCCACAAGGCAGAATAGAGTCCTTTCCCAGGAAATTTTTCTACTGGAGCTGAAGAAAGAGCTCTTCCCATCTGTTCTTGAAGCTATGAGGTGTAGGTGCCATGAGACATGTGCCTTCTACATGAAGAAAGCAATACATAAAGCCTACACAGTGAGATGAGAGATGAGAGGTGGAAAGTCCTAGCTGCCAGTGTCCAGCTACACCCTGGAGAGCAATCAGCAGGGCGTTGACAGCCTAAGCAAATGCCACTCAGTGAATATCAGGGGTTTTTTTTTTTTTAAATGAATACAAGTAGCTTCTGCTAATGAGAAAAAGGCAGGGCCAGCAACCCCACTCCAGTAATCTTCCTCCCGGGTGTTATTTTACCAATGTTCCGAGACCTTAAAACAAATTTTTAGCAGGCTGAAGAGTCACGCAACCTATAACTTAGATGCGGGGCACCTGAGTGGCTTAGTCGTTAAGCGTCTATCTTTGGCTCAGGTCATGATCTCAGGGTCCTGGGATTGATCCCTCCATCAGACTCCCTGCTCAGTGGGGAGTCTGCTTCTTCCTCTCCCTCTCCCTCTCCTCCCCACTCATGCACACGCTCACTCTCAAATAAATAAAATCTTAAAAAAAAAAAACCAATAACCTATAACTTAGATGAGATCCCTCTTTCTGCCTCCAGGTACAAGGCCAAGCACCTCAAGAAAGGATCATTCTGAAATGGATGTTAAAATCTTTTAGGCTGGATGAGGATCCCCCATGAAGTGGGGAGATACACAGCTGATATGTTCTACTCCCTAAAGGACTCCAGGACTAGTGAAGATATTTGGGTTTTGTGGTTGCATCTGCTGATTTCTCATATTTATTAACACAAGGGCCATGCAATCAAAAATTATTTTTAAGGGGCACCTGAGTGGCACAGTCAATTAAGTGTCCAACTCTTGATTTTGGCTCAGGTCATCTCAGGGTGGGGAGATAGAACCCACATCCAGTTCCTTACTCAGCGCTGAGTCCGCTTGAGATTCTCTCTCCTTCTCCCTCTGCCCCTCCCATCCTTGTGCGTGTTCTCTCAAAATAGAAAAATCTTTAAAAAAATTATTTTTAATAATCCTAGGCTAATCAGCTAACCCCAAGGTATTGATTCAGATTAAATTCATATTAAAGTTTCAAAGTAAATTACCACAAATACAATATAATACTGCCTGTAATAGATTACATTCCCCCAATATCCATTCTCCTCTCTCCTTCTTTAAGTAATAAAATCATCCACCCCAAGTTTTAACTGAACACATGGCTCTCCTGTTGGATATTACATTCCCAGCCTCCCTTTCAGCTAGGTATAGGCTATTTATCTATATAATGGCCAGTGGACTACGAATGGAAACAATATATGCAACATATTGTGCCTTTAAAAGGAAACTACTGGGGTGCCTGGGTGGCTCAGCCGTTAGGCGTCTGCCTTCGGCTTAGGTCATGATCCCAGGGTGCTGGGATTGAGCCCCGCATGGGGCTCCCTGCCTGGCAGGAAGTCTACTTCTCCCTCTCCCCCTGCTTGTGTTCCCTCTCTTGCTGTGTCTCTCTCTGTCAAATAAATAAATAAAATATTTAAAAAAATAGAATAGAATAGAAAAAATAAAATTAAATTAAAATAATAAAATAAAATAAAATAGGAAACTATCTGCAGGGCATCTGGCTGGCTCAGCCAAAAGAGCATGTGACTCTTGATCTTGGGGTTATGAGTTCAAGCCCCATGTTGGGTATAGAGAGTACTAAAAATAAATAAATAAAACTAAAGTCAAAAGGAAACTCTTTGAAAACATTCTTTCCAAGTGCACATGGAACATTCTCCAGGATAGACCAGGTTAGGCCATAAAACAAGCCTCAATAAATTTGAAAGGATGGGAACAATACAAAGTATGTTCTTTATTTTTTTACTTTTTTTTTTTTTAAAGATTTTATTTATTTATTTGACAGAGAGAGACACACAGTGAGAGAGAGAGAACACAAGCAGTGGGGGAGCAGGAGAGGGAGAAGCAGGCTTCCCGCTGAGCAGGGTGCCCGATGCAGGGCTCAATCCCAGGACCCTGGGATCATGACCTGAGCTGAAGGCAGATGCTTAACAACTGAGCCACCCAGGCGCCCCCAAAGTATGTTCTTTAATCATGATGTGTTAAAATCAGCTCTATAACAAAAGGAAATTTGGGAAATTCAAAATATGTGGAAATTAAATGACACACTCCTAAATAACCAATGGGTCAAAGAAAAAAAATCAGAAAGGAAATTAGAAAATATGTGCAATGTGAAAATGAAAACAACACACCAAAACTTTCAGGAGATAGTGAAAGCAATTCTTAGAAATTTATAACTGTAAAAGCCTACATTAAAAAAAAGATCTGAAATCAATAACCTAACTTTGTACCTTAAGCAACTACACAATGTAGGGCAACTAAACCTAAAGCAAGCATAAGAAAGGAATAAAGATTATAAGATAATAAGCAAAAATAAATGAAATTAGAAAATAGAAAAATCAATGAAAGCAAACCTTGGTTCCTTGAAAAAGATCAACAAAATGGACAAAACTTTAGTTTTACTAACCAAGGAAAAAACAGGACTCAAATTACTAAAATCAGGAATAAAAGAAGAGACATTACTAACAACCTTACAGAAACAAAAAGGATTCTAAGGTAACATGATGACCAACAAATTAAATAATCTAGATGAAATAGACAAATTCAGAACAAACTGTCACAACTAAAGACTAAAACACCTGAATAGGCCTATAACAAGTAAAGAGACTGAATTAGTGATCAAAAAACGTCTCACAAAGAAAAGCCTAGGCCCAGATGGCTTCACTGATAAATTCTATCAAATGCTTAAAGAATTAACAACAGCCTTTCCTACTCATCCAAAATTTTAAAAGAAGGAACACTCCCCAACTTTTTCTATGAAGCAAGTATGATTCTGGAACCAAAACCAGACAAAAATATCACAAGAAAACACCAACATCTACTGTAAATAAAGATGAAAAAAATCCTCGACAAAATACTAGCAAACCAAATCCAGCAACATGTAAAAAAGGATTATACAGCTTAACTATTTATGGTCTAAATTTGTGTGTCCCCCCTCCCCTGCCTTCAAATTCATATACTGAAATCCTAACCCTCAAGACGATGGTATCAGGAGATAAAGCCTTTAGAAAAGACCTCATGAATGGGATTAGTGCCCTTATTTAAAAAAAAAAAAAAGAAAAAAGCCTAAGAGAGCTCCCTTGCCCCTTCCACCATATGAGGTTACAGTGAAAAAGATGGTCATCTAAGAAGGTCCTCACGAGACTCTGAATCTACCAGTGCCTTGATCTTGGACTTTCCTAGCCTCTAAAACTGTGAGAAATAATTTCTGTTGTTTATAATCTACCCAGTCCATGGTATTTTTGTTATAGCAACCCAAACATACTGAGACAATGACCAAGTGGGATTTATTCCAAGAATGCAAGGTTGGGTCAACATATGAAAATCAATCAATATAATATACCATTTTAACAAAATAAGGAACAAAAATCACATGATCATCTCAAAAACAGGAAAAGCACTTGACAAAATCCAACATTCTTTCATGATAAAATCACTCAAGGACTAGAAGGTAACTATTCTATTTCATAGAAAGACATCTATGAAAACCCACAGCTAATATCATACTTAATGGTAACAGACTAAAAGCTTTACACCTAACAGCAGGAACAAGGCAAGGATGTCCTCTCTCACCACTTCTATTCAACATTATACTGGAGGTTCTAACTGGGAAAATTAGATAAGAAAAAGAAAAGACATCCAGATTGGAAAGGAAGAAATAAAATTATTTGAAGATGACAGAACCTATATATAAAAAATCTTAAGGAATCCACCAAAACCCTATTAGAGGTAATAAATGAGTTCAAGTTTTCAGACCACAAGACCAATATATAAAAAATCAATTGTGTTTCCTTTCTTTTTTCTTTTTTAAGATTTATTTATTTATTTGAGAAAGAGAGAAACAGAGAGACAGAGAGAGAGAGCAAGGGTGGGAGGGGCAGAGGGAGAAGAATCTTAAGCAGACTCTGGACTGAGCACAGAGCCCAATGCACGACTCGATCCCACAATCTGAGAGATCACAACCTGAAGTGAAACCAAGAGTCAGATGCTCAATCAACTGCACCACCTAGATGCCCCCAAAATCAATTGTGTTTCTATACTCTTGGAACAAAAAAATCTAAAAATGAAATGAAAAAACAATTCTATTTATAATATCAAAAAGAATTTAAATACTTAGTAATAAATTTAATTTTCAGAAGTACAAGGCTTGTACAATGAAAACTGCAAAGCACTGTTGGAAGAAATCAAAGACCTAAATAAATGGAAAAATATCTCATGTTCATGAAGTGGAAGACTTAATATTGTTACAATGGCAATATTCCCCAAATTGACTTATAGATTTCATATAATCCCTATCAAAATCCCAACTGTTTTTTGCAGAAATTGACAAACTGATCCCAGAATAGCCAAAATAATCTTCAATAAAACAAAAACAAAGTTGGAGGACTCACACTTCCAGTATCAGAATAAAAAGCTACAGTAACAAAGACAGTAATTAGAACAATGAAATAGAACTGAAATAGATCTAGAAATAAATTCATACAGCTATGGTCAATTGATTTTTGACAAGGATGCCAAGATCATCCAATGCGGGAAAGAATAATCTTTCTAACAAAGAGTACTAAGACAACTGGATATACCCCCATGCAAAAGAATAAAGTTGGACCCCTACCCTTACCATATAAAACCATTAAACTATTAATAATAAGCTAAAACAATGAACTCTTAGAAGAAAACACAGGTATAATTCCTTGTGACTGTGGATTATGCAATGGTTTCTTAGGACACCAAAACCACAAGCAACAAAAGAAAAATAAACTGAACATCAAACTTGAAACATTTATGCTTTTCAAAGGACACTATCAAGAAAGTAAAAAAAAAAACAAAACACAAATTGGAAGAACATATTTACAAATTCTACATCTGGTAAGGGACTAGTATCCAGAATACATGAAGAACTCTTACAATTCAAAAATAAAGACAACTCAACTTAAAAATGAGTAAAGGAGGGGTGCCTGGGTGGTTCAGTTGGTTAAGGCAGCCCAGGTCATGATCCCAGGGTTCTGGGATGGAGCCCTACATCGGGCTCCTTGCTCAGCAGGGAGCCTGATTCCCCCCTGCCTGCCGTTTCCCCCTGCTTGTGTTTGTTCTCTGTCTCTCTCGCTCTGTGTCAAATAAATAAAATCTTAAAAAAAAAAATGAGTAAAGGATTTGAATAGATACTTCTCCTAAGAAAACCAAATTAACAAGATAATTTCAGCCAGTGATAAATGTTAAGAAAATAAAGCTGAGTGATGATCAGAAACTTGTTGTGGGAAGAGGGGTTCTACCTTAACGGAGATGGTTTGGTAAGACTCTTAGAGGAGTGATATCCGCACTGAGATTTGAATGAGAAAAGCCTCTAAAGTAAAAAATCTGGGGGGAAAGTTTCAGGCAAAAGGAGTAGTAGAAATGATTCATTAGTAAGCTTGTTCTCCCATTCATTCTCAGCAAGGGCTATTTCAAATTTTCTCCATTCTCCCACCATGCATACTCCCTCAGCACATTTCCACTCGGCTGTCTCACAGGCATTTCAAACTCAACATGTCTGTAACCAACTCATGATTTTCTCTCTCAATTCCTTTCATCCATCCAAAGTACTCCCCATTTCTGTCTCCTAAAAATCTCTCAAATCCTTCCATTTCACTTCATCTCCACTATAACCACCCTAATGCAGACCTCCATAATCCGTCCCCTATGCTGCATCACTTTCTAACTTCTATCTACTTCTCCTCTCCTCCAATCCTCCTCCATATAGGAGCCAGAAGAATCTTTTCAAAACATAAACCTGAGCAGGTCACTACCTTGATTAAAAACAAAACAAACAAGCAAAAAAAAAAAAAAAAAGATTTCAAGGCTCTACATTGCTCTTAGGATAAAATCCAAATTTCTTCATTTACCCTCCAGAGACCCTGTTTGTTCTGGTCCCAGTCTACCTCTAAAGCCCCCATTATCCCTGTGCCCCAGACACACTGACCTTTATTCCCTGAACCAGTCAAATGCCTTCCTACCTTAGGCCTTTTACATATATTGTTCCCGTTGCCTGAAGTGCTTGCACTCATCTACCTTCACTTCATTAACTGGATAATTCCTATTCATCCCTCAAGTCCCTACAAAGAAAAGCTTTACAGGAACCCCTAGACTAGATTACCCACCGCTCACATAATATTCTCTTATAATACCCTCTTCCTTCATAGTATGCTGGAGAAATTAAATTTCCCTGGGATTTCTCAGTGTCACTGTAAAAAAGCCCTAGAGTTCTCCAACATTTCAACATCCCACAAAATCTAACCTGTTGTTTTCCCTATCTGAAAGGATAATAAAACTTCTTTTTATTTCCCAAAGAAAGTTGAAAGGTCAAAAGCCTGGAGTAAGCCCGTAGGCTAAGAACACAAGGTGCCAGGAAGAGGGTAGCAGGCATCTCCCTAGGTATTTACAGGAAAAGAAGGAAGGAAGGAAGGGAGGGAGGGAAAGAAAAAGGGAGAGAGAAGGAGGAAGGGGGGGTGCCTGGATGGCTCAGTTGTTAATTGGCTGCTTTTGGCTCAGGTCATGATCCCAGGGTCCTAGGATCCAGCCCCATGTAGGGGCTCCCTGCTCAGCCAGGAGCCTGCTTCTCTCTCTCCCTCTGCCCCTCCCCCCTGCTTGCAGTTTCTCTCTCTCTCTCAAATAAATAAAATCTAAAAAAAAAGGAAAGAGAGAGGGAGGGAGGGAGGGAGGGAAGGAAGAGAAAGAGAGGAGAGAGAGAAAGGGAAGCCTCAGAAATGGAAAAGGCATCTAGATTGTAAAAGCAGAGACCCACAAGGCTATCTGGCTCCAGGAAGATTTTACTTGCATACCAAGTTAGATATGCAAGTAAGGGGCTAGAGTTGGGATTTAGGCTTATTACCTTTCTAAGGTGATCCTTTTCAGAAGAGAGAGCCAGTTGCCTCTTTACTCTTCAAAAGCAGAGAAGAATTATTTTTCCTCATCCTTCACCTACAGCCACTTGGCTATATGTGTAGGACAACTGACGTGGTTCTTACAGCACTGCCCTAGGGGTAAGGATTAGGGTGGAAGCAGGCTGATACACTTATGATTATGAACCCTGTCTCTAACCCAGAATTCCTCATGTGTGCATTCAGGATAAAATAAAAATGAAATTTATGGGGTTTCCTTACAATAGGGTGGTTGGGCAGGGGTTAGACCCTCTCCATGCTGCCTGGGGTTCCAGGGTAGGAGCAGAAACAAAGTTTAAGGCTGAGATTGCCGCTATGTCCTGGATGCAACAACCTGGGAAATCATGTTAATCAAGGAAATAAAAAATCCCTCTAAACTCTGAAAAAAATAAAATAAAATAAAAATGAAATTAAAAAAACACAAAGTACTTAAATAATAATTAAACAATTCTGAAATTACTTAAAGTTCATCATTCCTGCTAGCCTATAAATTTTAAGAAAACAGTCTAATATACAGTAAAAGACTCAAAAATATTTGTTGAACGGATGACAGGAAGGATATACATAAATGCAAATAGCCATTTTCAGTTTCAATAAAGATAGCCTATAACCTTATATACTATGTCTCAACAGGTAATCCAAAACTTCCATTATTATTTTGGTTATGTTGGCGAGAAAACTAAAATAAAGCTGTTAAATAAGTTGCCCCAGTACAAATTAAATTTCATAGCTTTTTGTCTGTTACTAAGCCTGTCAAGCCTGTCTCAAAGGAAAAGAAGCTTTGTCCTTTCCACTACCATCTTCATACCTGCTTGACACTTAGATCTTTATCTTGGCATTGACTGGGGCTCCCAGGAAGTCAAGGAACAGAGCCTAAACCCCACCTGTTTTGATAATAAAACAGTTGGGAGATATAATCAGCACATTCATATGCCTCTGCTAAGAAATCTAGGCTGGGGTTAAAGCAACCAAAAGAAACTTTCGTTGACTGTAGAATAAAGAACCCTGTGAAGAGAGGCGCCTGGGTGGCTCAGTTGTTAAGCCTCTGCCTTCGGCTCAGGTCATGGTCCCAGGGTCCTGGGATGGAGCCCCACATCGGGCTCCCTGCTCCACGGGAAGCCTGCTTCTCCCTCTCCCACTCCCCCTGCTTGTGTTCCCTCTCTGTCTCTGTCAAATAAATAAAATTAAAAAACAAAACAAAACAAAACCAGAAAGTCTTCCTTTTCACATGGTAGTAAATTTTTTAAAGGGTCACAAAGGTTTATCAGGAAGAAGAATTTACACTGACAAAATTAATTACACAGACTATTCCAGAATATAACTTTTTTAGGTTCACTTAATGTGAGGGACAACTGTATCCACAGAGATACATATTATCTCTCTCACTCCAAACACTGATCACATCCACCACTCCCTCCCCCCAACACACACATACACACTCTCCCAATGATCACTTTAGGGAAAATACATAAAATAATAAAAAATACATTATTATATTATCTATATGCTAGTTAAAAGTAAATGGACTTTACTTTAGATATAAATCACTGTGTGATTATAATCTCAGCACTTCATCAGGCAGTTATCAATGAAGACACCATTGAACAGTTAAATAGAAAATAATGTAATTTCAACCTCAAGTTGCTTTAAAATGCTTTGTGGACAGGTCAATAATCACCGAGGGATGCTACTGAATTTTATTTTTAAATAAACCTTCTGGTCTATCAGCCCGCAGGGGAAAGGGGGAGTTGTTTTTCTTTTATCTGAGATTTACAGAATCACACAAAAATTGTTATAGAACACAGGATCTGAAATTGGTTGTGAAATGAGTACTAGGAAACACACAAACAAAAAGCCCTCAAACCAGAGTGCTGTGACAATAATGACCTGTGTTCTCAAGAGAACAGCACAAAATCTTAATCTACAGATTGCCTGTTCTGTCCATTTCTTAAATCCTTACAAAAAGGTTATTTTAAGGACAGTGAGAATTACTGAGCTGAAAGTCGGTCTTAAATAATGTACAATTGCTTCTCAAAAAGGGGTTAATGCAGTCTAGCGGGGCCTCTTAATTGTTACATTCTGGATATATTTTATTACTTTATCTGAACTTCAGTGTACCACATCTTTGGAAGGGATGGCTACATACGTTTCAAAGTAATTTAAATTAAGAACAGCTCAAAATATTCTCCATTTAGGCTTCCAAGGCTATAGACACATGAAATCTCTCTTTAAAATGTACAAAATAATTTCAATCCCTCAAGCATATATGTGCTTTTTAAAAAAAAGGAAGTACCATTTGTAGAAAAAAATTACATTAAGCATATCCAGAGATATATAACTTATGTTGTTCTATAGGCAGTACAGTTTAATGAAGTAATACGGGCTGTAGCGTGAAAGAGATAAGGTTTTGAATTCCAGCCCTGCCAACTTGATAGTAGTGTGCCCTTGACTAAGTGACAAGTTCCCAGAGCTGATCTATGCCTTACGTTCAAAGGATCATTGCCAAGTGCTGAGTTAAAACAGGTAAGTCACTTAGTATAACATCTGGCATATAAAAGGCACAAGATTCATGCTTCTTCCTCACTTCTACCTTAAATATAGCAGGAGACACACAATCATTTTCTCTGAACCTAGGCTAACCCTATGCCCTTTAGACCATATTTTTAGGTATGTCTCCTACCATCAGCTCAGTCCCCCCCCCACACACACCCCAATCTGCTCTAGTAATAATATGTAGCCCCTACAAAAAACAAGCAATAAAACAAATCATAATTTTTCCTCCTTCATGCTCACACACTTCGTTTGTGGACTCCTTCCCAATACAGCTCCTATGCTCAGGTACAGTTTATTCCATTCGATTCAATTTATGGGTGTTGCTATTGCACTAGTTATTATATTGTATTATAATTGTTTACATCTATTTTCCTTGTCAACCAGTGGGTTTGATTATCTTTGTATTATCATTATCCCCACCCTATCTTACAGAACCTAACTGATGCCTAGGACCTGCAAGGTATTAGATAAATGTCTGCTAAATGAACAGCTCCAACTCACCTAGGTGGCTCAGTCAACTGAGTGTCTGGCTCAGTCAGATGAGAGTCTGACTCTTGGTTTTGGCTCAGGTTGTGATCTTGGAGTCCTGGAATCGAGCCCCACCTCAGCCTCTGTGCTCAGTGCAGTCTGCTTGAAATTCTTTCCCTCCCCCTCTCACCATCCCCCTCTGCTCTTTGTCCCCTCCCTCTCTCTCTGTCTCTCTAAAATAGTCTTTAAATGAATAGCCCCAGGGGCTGCCTGGGGGGCTCATCTTGCCTTTGGCTCCAGTCAGTCGAGATCTCAGGGTCCTGGATTGACTCCCTGCTCAACGTGGAGTTTCCTTCTCCCTCTCCTTCTGCCCCTCCCCTCTGCTCGCCCTCTAGCTCCCCCCAACCAAATAAATAAAAAAAATCTTAAAAAAAAAAATTAATAGCCCCAGCCTCCTCTCCCTGGCACCCTACTCATTCAACAAACATAATTCACTCAAAATATGCCCATTCATTCCCAATTTAGGCTGTTCGACAATTCTGAGTAAAACGGGAAACTTTTTTTCCCATTTCTGATGCCTTTACATCTCTTTTAAACAAATTTTTTACAATTACGGTTAAAAATATTACCATAAAACAATTAAAGAGAAATAAAAATCCCCAATAATGTTATGTAAGCACTAAATCAAATAAAACTTAGCACAAAAGTTACCACTTAGTTTTATCTTTATTATAACTACTTAATTGTACCTCCAACAGGGCTATAAGCTTTTAAAAAATTAGTTCAGCATATTCCACCTATACTAAGTACTCAAAAGTATCTTAATGAATTAGCTAACTCACAATGCTATATAGTGTCATCAATCAAAACCTGTTTAATTCTGGGCGCCTGGGTGGCTCAGATGGTTAAGCGTCTGCCTTCGGCTCAGGTCATGATCCCAGGGTCCTGGGATGAGTCCCGCATCAGGCTCCCTGCTCCTTGGGAGCCTGCTTCTCCCTCTGCTTCTCTCTCTCCCCCTCTGTCTCTCATGAATAAATAAAATCTTTAAAAAAAAAAAAAAAACCTGTTTAATTGTAAATGTAACTATGAACTAGTAAATCCATTTGCTTCACAAAGCAAATGAGCCTGGAAAAGTTTTGCACAAGCATATTCAAAATTCATAGGAGAAGATTAGTTTGCCATTTAAACTAATTCTACAATCCTTTTATAAAGCAAAGAATGCCTCCCTAAACCTGTTAAAGACACTTAACTTCTTATTTGAATGTTAATTTTACTTTGCTTGAAATAAACTAAATTTGTATTAAAAAGATCAAGTAAGAGTCTCATCTGACATGCTCTGAATCACTCACAGCTAAAAGTGAGGTCTCCTTCTGAACTTTTTAACACATAGCACCCCATCTTACCTTCCTTAAAGCACATATTACTTCTATCTTGTATGAAAATAATGTATTTACATGCCTCATTGCTTCTCTTAGAGGGCAGGGTTTCTGATTCATCCTCTGCCCTCCCCCACCCAACACCCCTGCTATACCTTTGCAAAGAATAAACATTTAATACATTATGGTAGAGTACCTGTGAACATATGTCAAAATGGTCTCTCTCCTTTTAGCATAAATGTAAACACTGCCTCGGTATTAAGTCATATGTTACTTTACTCCCAACAGCATATTAGGTTGCACTCATAGTCAGTGTTGCACCTTGGGCCATATAATCCTGGAACACAGGTGGTCAACCTGCTAGGCAAAACTAATCTATAAAGATAGAAATCACAAGAGGCTGACTCTAGGGCATGAAATGGACAGGAATGAGACAGGAAGGAATTCTGCAGGATGACAGATATGCTCTATATTTTGGGATACTGGTAAAAACGGTATAAACAAATGTCAAAACTCACCTAACTGTACACTTGAAATCTGTGGGGTTTTTTACTGGATGTAATTATATCTCAACAAAAGTAAATAAATAAGCAATACTTGCCAGAATTCCACACAGATAACACTGCTTACAACAGCAATTACAAAATAGAAAATGACAGCAGTAACACCCATTCCTGTAGTCTCCTTTCTATTTGGAGAGCACGAAATCCTTAAACCATCCTGATAGTATTTAATGTACCAGAGAGCCTTCACCAGCTAAGGTCTTCTGGACACTCAAGACCAAAATGACATCATGCTACTGGAAATCTACACCAATAAAAACTTTAAGGAGCTACAGGCCCACAACAGTGGAAAAATTTCCCCTCATTCATACCTCAAGTTATCATAGATAACTCCCTCATCTCCCACCCATCCCCCACTATAGAAGGCCTCATGTCCGGCAAAAGATTTAGTGTCTATTTATACTACAGATAAAGCCTTAGGAAAGTATATTGAATCAGTACACAAGGTGACAGTAATATTAGGGGTCTAAGATCCTGGGAAGATAGCTGCCTTCCTTTAAAGAAAAGACATACATCAGAACTAAAATATATACAAGATCATCTTTAAGAGCTATAACAGCCTGGAGGTCATTATACTAATTATGACTAATTATACTAAGTATCAGAAAGTATTAATAGTAACAGAACTAGAGTAAGATGGCCAGAGCAAGAACCAGAAGGCCAGAAGAAAAGTTTTTCTGACCGAAAGATTAGACCTTTTCAGTTCTCATAATACGTGTATCTCTAATATGCAGATACTGCATAATGATATCAGTGTCAGATGCCATTAAGTATCCCTAACACGTAAATCCCTTCGGTCTGCTTCTGCTTAGAAATCTGGCATCCCATACAGCTTGCGTTCAGAGAGTATATGCACTAATGTACTAATCAGAAAGCCTAAGTATGCATACAAGTCTCAAGAGTTATATTTCTTATTATGAATTAATAAACTGGAATACTAGTTTTATAATAGTAAATACAATGGCCATGAATTTCTTCCACAGTTACTATAAATCTGGTTAAGTCCTCCTTCAAAGATTTTCTGAGTCAACAAAGGCTGAGTGTCAAATCAGCAATCCTTCTCAATTCAGTAGTATAAATGTCACCCTATAAAGACTTGCAGCAGTGCTTCTGAGGCTGTACCCCTGCCTTCCGAACTACCTCTAGCATGTAAACCCTAGGTCACTAGATCACAAATACAGGTCCACATCCCTTATCTGAGACCTTTGGTTTAGATGTTTTGAAATTCACAATTTTAGAAAAATAATACACATATAGTACATAAACCATGTCATACCTGCACTGGGGTCTAGGGTATCAAGCATTTAATTAATTTCACAATCAAGCATATTAGTATTTCTCTATACAACATATATTTACACTAACTAGGATAAAGTCCAAAACAGCCACACAGTTCAGAACAGGCTTTACTTCCAAATGAGAATATAATAAAGTTAGGGGAAAAACCTTTGGAATTCAGAGATTAAGGGATTTCAAGATTATAGGTAAAGGGGTGGGGGTGGGTGTGTGTGTGTGTGTGTGTGTGTGTGTGTGTGTGTAAGTAGATTCCATGTCCAGCGTGGAGCCCAATGCAGGGATTGAACTCACAACCCCAAGATCAAGTCCTGAGCCGAGATCAACAGTCAGACAGACGCTTAATCGACTGAGCCACCCAGGCACCCCTGTGGGCTATTTTGTTCTAGTGACCTATTACATTGTAAAGTCTCAGGTCTTTCATTATTTCCTAAAAAAGATAATTTTATCTTCAAGTCAGAATTTCAAGCCAACAGGTCAGCGGAGAGAACCACTTTCACAGCGTTTAATTAAGCACAGCTAATGACAATTTAAAGTTTTCACATCCTTTCTAAAGTTAAATATTAAATACTAAATGTTAGCCTAAATTGTGCAAATTACTTAAAGGATGTTAATATATATTGATCCCAGTGTAAATTTTCCATTTTTGCTGTGCTTCTCAAATATAACTAGAATACTAAATAATGATTAATGTTATGTCACAAAAAATGACTGAAGGAAATGACAGAAGCATGCATGTTAAACTCCAGGTGGTTTGTGTTGTTGTATTAGTACTTCTCTGTGCGGTGATAATCCATTATTATCTTTCAAGTTCACTTTTCTAACAAAAATTGCCCAGGGATGTTTTTCCTTATTTGGAAAAGACTAAGTCAGGGCCCAAAGTAATAAGGTCATGAAAAGACAAACAGTAAAAAGAACATTATGAAAATTTAAAGATGGGAAATTTTGTACAACACACAAAATAATTTAGTTAGCATGAACAACAGTCAGAACCACAGTATTTTGGATTCTTAGTCCTAATTCTCTAATTCTAAGACTCATCCTTGGCCTCAATTTAGAATGGGGACATGCTCCAAAGGAAAACATTTTTTGTGAAGAAACTGGTAATAATGGTTCCCAGGAATTCAAGAGCTATGGCTAAGGGCTTAAGAAACGCTCAAGTTCTTGAGAGGTTAATGATCTACAATAAACTTACTTTTTTCACAATGAGGGGGGAAAACTTCTTTAAAAAAAAAAAGCAATTTAAAGAGGCACCTGGGTGGCTCAGTCGTTAAGTGTCTGCCTTTGGCTCAGGTCATGATCCCAGAGTCCTGGGATCAAGCCCTGCATCGGGCTCCCTGCCGCGGGAAACCTGCTTCTCCCTCTCCCACTCCCCCTGCTTGTGTTCCCTCTTTCACTGTCTCTCTCTGTCAAATAAATACAATCTTAAAAAAAAAAAAAGGCAATTTAAAAGCTCTCATTTTTTTGTCAGGTCTAATTTTACTTCGGGTTTCTTAAAAAGGAAAAAAAGAGTTCAAGAAGGAAGAGTGAATATGCCAGCACAAAATGGTAGATTAGTCATGCTGGACGTCACCTATCAGAAATTTACACTTACTCCTCTTCAGGGTGACTACAGTATCAAAGTAGAATTACCCTCAAGAATTTGCCACTACCTTTCTACTCTCATGTCTTGTGAATATGAAATACTCATCACTCAACAAATTCTAAAGCTTAGTATCTGCTCCTACCCTCTTCTCCCCATCTAGTAGGCTTTCAGTGAGCTGTAATAGAAAGGAGAGTCTTTTGTTTATCCTTGGCATTTCAATAGGGATGATTTAAGTCCCTAGGTTATATCTTAGATGTAAAAAGATTCAGTACTTTTTAATGATTAATCAATGCAGTTAGCATTTTAGAAGGATCTTTGCAGAAAGTTTATTTCATTGTGATAATGATGTAAATTATTATCTGTCAACAGACTAGTGATAACTTGGGTTTATGACCATTTTAAAATATTACTGCTGGGGCAACTGGGTGGCGCAGTCAGGTAAGCATCTGACTCTTGGTTTCGGCTCAGATCATAATCTCAGGGTAGTGAGATCGTGCACCTGTCAGAGTCTGCTTGAGATTCTCCCTCTCTTTTTGCCCCTCCTACTCATGCCTCTCTCTCAAATAAATAAATCTTAAAAAAAAAAAATTACTGCTAGTGTAATTCAATATCTGACAGAAAGAAAATTCTATTTGGAGAAAACTTGATCACATAGAAACTATCATGTGATTTCTTAAGTCTCAATTTCTTCATGTGTATAAGAAATATCAACTACTTCATACTACTTTTCATTCCATATTTACTGAACACTCACTAAATGCCAGCCACTGCTCGACAGGCTAGGGATAAAATAATGAAGTTTCTGTTCTCATGGAGTTTATATTCCAGAGGAGAGAAACAGACAATAAACAAGAAAAAATAAATTCAGCAGCTAACAATAAACACCATGAAAAAATAAAACAAGATCATTGTGATCGTGACTGACAGTGAGGTCTACTTTAGATGTTATGGAAAGGCTTCTCTGAGCAGTGACATCTGAATGAAGACCTGTATAACAAGAAGGAATCAGCCATGCCACAGACCAGGAGTAATAACAGTCTGAGAAGCCAGAAAACTATGCAAAGGCCCTGAGGCAGGAACAAGTCTGAGGTGCTCTAGGAACAGAAAAAAAATCTAGAGTGGATAGAGAGTGGTGAGCAAAGGGAGTAGTACTATAGCAAAATAAGTGGAGGCAGATAACCAAGCACATATAAGTCATAATAAAGAGTTTGGATGTTTTCCTAAAGTCCCTAGAGAATTTTAAGCAGGGAAATAACATGATCTTTTGTTTTTCTTTCTTTTTTTTTTTTTTAAGATCACTTGGGCTGCTGACAGAAAATGCATTTTAGAGAGCAAAAATGGTAACAGAACAGTTATGAGGTTTTTGCAACAGGTCAAGCGAGACATGATGGTGGTTTATGTGCTACCATGGTAGCAAGAAAAAATGGGAGGGGGCGCCTAGGTGGCTCAGTTAAGCATCTGCCTTCAGCTCAGGTCATGATCCCACGGTCCTGGGATTGAGCCCCTCATCGGGCTCCCTGCTCCACGAGAAGCCTGCTTCTCCCTCTCCCACTCCCCCTGCTTGTGTTCCCTCTCTCCGTGTCTCTCTCTCTGTCAAAATAAATAAAATATTTAAAAAAGAAAAAATGGGAGATGTTGAGAGGCTTAATGAGGTGATATATTCGACAATATTAGAAAATACTGAGAACAATAGATTAACATCTAGTAGAGGCTTGTGCCAGATTGTATTTTCCAACAATGGCCTACGATAATATGTCTCATCCCACAAGCATTTTTTTTTAAAGATTTATTTATTTATTTGACAGAGAGACAGAGACACAGCAAGAGAGAGAACACAAGCAGGGTGCATGGGAAAGGGAGAAGTAGGCTTCCCGCTGAGCAGGGAGCCCAATGCGGGAATCGATCCCAGGACACTGGCATCATGACCTGAGCCAAAGGCAGACACCTAACGACTGAGCCACCCAGGTGTCCCATCCCACAGGCTCTTCTAAAATTTTGCCACTCCCTCATTAAAAAGTGGAGCCTTTTACCTGTGGGTGGTCTTCATAAACTGCCTTAACTAAGTAAACTGAGTATTAACCAACTGAGTAGAACTATAATAATGCTGATTATTGTACCTTCTCTTCCAGCATTACAAACAGCATAGGAATCTTAATCTCCCAAAGCCAGATAACTGAGACCTCATTAAGTAAGGATGATGGAGAAATGATATCCTTTGTTCACTTTGCTACTTGAAAAAATGCAACACTGAATTATATGGAAAATTTTTAATAAAATGTTATTAAGTTGTAGAATATCATGCAGAAGATAATCTAGTTATATAAAATATACATATATATTTAAGCATAAACAGTTTTTAGGAAAACTATTCTACAAAACACAGAGAGGAATTTCAGATGGGGCTTTTCTTCCATCTACTGTATATGCTTTTCAGTACTGTTTCAATTTCTTAAAATTAAGGGTGTCATCTCTTCAAGAACAATAAAACCATTGTTTTAAACCTTTAAAAAAAGAGGACTCAATGTCACCAAAGTCTGCAGAGACAGTGCTTTAAAATTAAGTGTGAAAAAGGAAAAAGTACCCATCGGGTTTAGCAACAAAGCTATCATTGGAGACCTCTGCTAGGATTTTCAGTAAAATCTGGAGGTAAAGACTGCTGCAGAGTATATATAAGATGGATGGTTACAAACAGTGTAGAAAACTCTTTCCACAGGTTTAAGAAGAGAGGTCAGGATGGTATTTCTGGGGAGACAGAGTATAATCAGAGACATCTTTCGACTTGGGAGAAATATGACCATGTTAATTTGTTAATGAAAAAGTCAGTAGGTCCTAAAATTGATATGGAAATTCCAAGGACCCAAAATAGCCAAAACAATCTTAAAAAAAAAAAGAAAGAAAAGAAAAAGGCTGAAAGACATACTTCCCAATTTCAAGACTGATTACAAAGCTATAATAATTAAAACAGTGTGATACGGACATAAAGAGAGAAATAAACCTTCATGTTTATGGTCAATTGATTTTCAACAAGGTGCCAAGATAAAGAATAGTCTTTTCAATATATGGCGCTAGAATAATTGGATAGCTACTTATGAAAGAATAAAAAATAAGAATATAAAATTTAAGAGAAAGAATGTGACCCTTAGCTCACACCATATACAAAAATTAATTCAAAATGAATCAAAGACCTAAACATAAGAGCTTAAACTTTAAACTCTTAGAAGAAAGCAGGTATAAAACTTTGTGACCTTAGATAAAGCAATGGTTTTATGTCATCAAAAGCACAAGCAACAAAAGATAAGGTTAAATTAGACGTAATCAAATTTGAAAATTTTGTGCTTCAAAGAACACCATCAAGAAAGTAAAAAGACAGGGTAGCTCAGTTGGTTAAGCGGCTGCCTTGGGCTCAAGTCATGATCTCATGGTCCTGGGATCAAGCCCCACATTGGGCTCTCTACTCAGCGGGGAGTCGGCTTCTCCCTCTGCCTCTCCCACCCACTCATGCTCTCTCACTCTCACTCTCTCTCAAATAAATAAAATCTTAAAAAGAAAAAAGAAAGTAAAAAGACAACCCACAGAAAGAAAATATTTGCAAACCATATTATCTAATAAGGGACTTGTATCTAGAATATATAAAAGAAAGTCTTACAACTCAAAAGAAAAAAAAAAACAAAATTTAAAAATTGGCAAAGGATCTGGGAGCACCTGAGTGGCTCAGCTGGTTAAGCATCCAACTCTTGATTTTGGCTGAAGTCATGATCTCAGGGTCATGAGATCGAGCCCCACCTCTGGCTCCATGCTGGGTGTAGAGCCTACTTAAAATTCTCTCTTCCTCTCCCTCTGTCCCTTGCCCCCAACCCCTTGCTCTCTCTTGCTCTCTCTCTCTCTCAAAAAACAAAAATAAAAATTAGCAAAGGATCTGAATAGATATTTCTCTAGAAAAGATACAAATGGCCAATAATCATATGAAAAGATGTTCAACATCAGCAGCCATCATGGAAACACAAATCAAAACCAATAACATACTATTTCACACCCACTTAGGATGGCTATAATCAAAGTAACAGATAATAACAATATTGGCAAGGATACAGAGAAATTGGAACCCTTATACCTCTGGTGGGAATGTAAAATGGTGCTGCTGCTTTGGAAAACAATCTGGAGTCACCATATGACCCAGCAATTCCACTCCTATGTATATCTTAGAGACATGAAAACATACGTCCACACCAAAACTTACGTACACAAACGTTCACAGTAGCATTAGTCACAATACCCAAAAAAAATGGAAACAACTCAAATGTCTGCTAACTGATGAATGGATAAATACAAATGTGTAATACTCATACAACAGAATATTCAGCAGTAAGAAGTATTGATATGTGCTATAATATGGATGAACCTTGAAAACATTATGCTAAAAGAAAGAAGCCATATTACAATCATTTAAAGTACACTTTTATAATATGATTCTACTTATACGAAATGTACAAAATAGGCAAATCTGTAGAGACCAAAAGTAGATTAGTGGTTTCCTAGGCTGGGGGTGAAACACTGGTAATAATATAACAGAAACAGTGTTTCGTTTGGGGGTGATGAAAGTTTTCTAAAATTGACTGTGGAGATGGTTACACAATTCTGTGAGTATACTAAAAACCATTTAATTGTATCCTTCAAATAGATGATATGTGAATTATTACCTGAATAAAACTGTTAAACACACACAAAAGAAAAAAAGCAACCCAAAGATTTCCTAAAAATTTCCACATGAAATTGTCATAACAAAGATGTTTAGTTGTTGTATTGCAAAATTAATACTCTTAAAATAAACCACAAAAGTCCATACATAGAAAGGAAGTTTAAGATACATGAGAGAACAGGAGTAGAGAAAGCAGAAAAGGAGGCATGCCTGGGTGGCTCAGTTGTTAAGCGTCTGCCTCAGGATCAGGTCAGGATCCCAGGGTCCTGGGATCCAGCCCCCACATCAGGCTCCCTGCTCAGCAGGGAGTCTGCTTCTC
Organism: Zalophus californianus; assembly: GCF_009762305.2. NCBI lineage: Eukaryota > Metazoa > Chordata > Mammalia > Carnivora > Otariidae > Zalophus > Zalophus californianus. The sequence continues at coordinate 41,171,013 of NC_045598.1, read as the reverse complement.
CCTCTCCCACTCCCCTTGCTTGTGTTCCTGCTCTCACTATCTCTCTCTGTGTGTCAAATAAATAAATAAAATCTTAAAAAAAAAGAAAGAGAGCAGAAGAGGAGAAAACCTATAGACTGGGGTCCTTGAAAATTTGTGAGGAGATAGAATCCACAATACCCAAGGATTGCCTCTTTCACTCTGATGAGGAAGGATACAGGTAGAGTTAGCAGGAAAGTAGGTATACTAGTAAGTGTGGGTACAAGATGTTAAGAGTGTTCCCACTAGGGGCGCCTGGGTGGGTGGCTCAGCCGTTAAGCGTCTGCCTTTGGCTCTGGTCATGATCCCAGGGTCCTGGGATGGAACCCAGCATCGGGCTCCCTGTTCAGCAGGAAGCTTGCTTCTCCCTCTCCCACTCCCCCTGCTTGTGTTCCCTCTCTGGCTGTGTCTCTCTGTCAAATAAATAAAATCTTTAAAAAGAGAGAGAGAGATTCAGAAAGAAAAGAGTGTTCCCACTAAATAGACTCCATTGTCTCTGGGAAGCATGGCACCTTCTCTGAATGATGGAGGAAAGAGAAGGGTTGAGAGAATGCAGAGACAGTTGTCAAAGCAACAAAGCAAATATTCACCCAATATTTTATCTACCCATCTGTGCTATAACAGCAATGCTAAAATACAAGAAATGAAGTAAGTAGACAATTTTAGCATGAAGGCCTAATGCGAACAAACTCTAGGAAATAGAAAATCGACTTTCATAATAATCTTAACATTGTCATGTGAATGGGAAAAAATTAATTATGAATACCTCAAAACACTTCCTTTGAATATAATTCCATTTGTATGATTTCATGTACCTTGTAAATTTAACTTGTGCAAAAAAAGTAAAGCCCTTTTTTTTAAGGAACTAGTCCAAGAGAATCTTTCATGATAAAACGAGAAGGAAAATAAATGATTGGTGGGCGCCTGGGTGACTCAGTTGTTAAGCGGCTGCCTTCGGCTCAGGTCACGATCCCAGGGTCCTGGGATTGAGCCCCATGTCGGGCTCCCTGCTCTGCGGGAAGTCTGCTTCTCCCTCTCCCACTCCCCCTGCTTGTGTTCCCTCTCTCACTATGTCTCTCTCTGTCAAATAAATAAATAAAATCTTTTAAAAAAATAAAAATAAATGATTGGGCTGGCCATTTGTCTTTCTATAAGCAATAAAAGTAATAAATCCTTAATCTAAATCACTTGCGCACTGTCCTGGCTTTGACTGGAATTACATTAAGTATTTGAAAATCTGATCCTATGACAACTGCCACATATAGGAGTGGCATATTTCAGAACAATCTATTTTCCATCCTTCCACAATTACCATTAACAAAACTGCTTGCAACAGAAGCAAGAGTTGACTGCTTGTCTGATACAACACCCTAAGCAAAAGATCCCACACAGTTCTACAGGCTCTGGATAATTACGCAAAAGCCACTGCTGTTGATATAAGCTCAATCGTGTTTTACATAAACCATGGAAACGTACATATTTGTTATTAGCATATTCTGCAAAACTTACAAGGCTGTGTAAAACATAATTCCAAACAGCCTTCTGAATCTCATCTCTAAACCAAGTTTTAAGGGCCTTGAACATTCTATTCACTACAAGAACAATGTGCCACACTGTAGGACTTGAAAATCATAATGCTCAGTACTGTCATTGAGGAGTTTACAAACTTGTTGTACAGATAAAGAATGTACTATAGATACGGCTAGTTAATAACAAATATAAAATGATTAAATTCCCAAAGAATTATATGAGCAAGTTTCAAGGGTACTGAAATGGAAAAATCAAGGCTGACCAGAGTATTCAAGAAAGCAAACAATACAAAATTTCCATATAGTTCTTCCCACTGATAGCACTTATCATTTTATTTTTTTCTTTTATTTTAAGATTTTTTTTTATTTATTTATTTGAGAGAGAGAGAATGAGAGATAGCACAAGAGGGAAGAGTGTCAGAGGGAGAAGCAGGCAGGGAGCCCGATGTGGGACTTGATCCCGGGACTCCAGGATCATGACCTGAGCTGAAGGCAGTCGCTTAACCAACTGAGCCACCCAGGCACTCACCACTTAGCATTTTAGAAGCTTCCTTTGTTTTCTTTTCAGGACATTTAGATTAGATACAATTTTACTTTTGTTCCTTTTACAATTCAAAAGCGACTTTATTAGTTTTGGACTTCTAATACACACCATTTAAGCTTAATAAAAACTGTCAAGAACAGTTTATTTAGAAAAGTATAAATTCACTTTTAACTGTTTGATGGGAGTGGTGTTGAGATCTTTCTAGGAGAATCTGAAACTACCTCTTTTACGTCTTTGCAAGAAAAATACATATACTTATGCTCTTCAAAAATTTTGATCATCTTCCAAACATTTCTAAGGACTACCAAATAACACTTAAATGTGTTTCAACTACCAGTGGTTCTTTTTTTTTTTTTTAACTTTTGATTTATTTATTTGAGAGGAAGAGAGAAAGCGAGCAAGGGAGAGTGCAAGAGCAGGGGGAGGGAGAAGCAGACTCCATGCTGAGCAGAGAGCCCAAAGCAGGGCTGGATTCCAGATTCCAGGACACCAATCATGACCTGAGCCTAAGGCAGACGCTTAACAGACTGAGCCACCCAGGGTGGCCCCCAACTACCAGTAGTTCTGAAATACAAAATCTTTTCCAGGCAGCATGTAATAGGGAAGAACATAAGATTTTTCTAATGATTCTTTTTACAAAAAATACCTTGAGTGGCCCCGGTAACTTATTAATTCACTGTTTCTAACTTTCTCTCCAAAATGTTACAAAAACAATATAAATAAAGAGTTAAACATTTTGGAGTAATGATGAAACAAATCATATTTTATAATCTCAACTAGTTCCTCAAACAACCTGATTAACCTTAATGTATCCCTAGCCATTCCTTTTTTCCAGGTCCCAAGGCCATTGATCTAAATCTTTTACTACACTCCTTAAGTCCTAACTCTACCCTCATTTTTAACATGGATCTTGATTCCTGTCCCTACAACATTTAAGCAAAATCCTACCTTAGAAGCCCTACCCCTTAATTCCATATCCTTCTCTGCCTCTTTCACAATAAAACATCTTGAGCAATCTACACTCACTTTTTCTACTTTTACACCTTACTCTTTAAACCACTCCAATCTGCCTTTCTTCCACCCCCACCACCCCATAGAAACTGATCTCACTAAAGGCACCAATGATCTCCAAATTGATCAATCCAGTAGATCCTTTTAGTCTTCATCTATTCAGTCCTCCCAACAGTATTCAAGCCAACTCACTATTCCCACCCTGACTGGCACATTCTTCTGGTTTTTCTCTTATATCTCTGGCTGTCCCTTGTCACTCTCCTGTGCAGGCTTTTTTCTCTGCCAATCCCTTGAATATGACTGTGGTTTAAAAATCTGTCCACAGGGGTGCCTGGTGGCTCAGTCGTTAAGCGTCTGCCTTCAGCTCAGGTCATGATCCCAGGTTCCTGGGATTGAGCCCCGTATCAGGCTCCCTGCTCTGCAGGAGGCCTGCTCCTCCCTTTCCCACTCCCCCTACTTGTGTTCCCTCTCTCGCTGTGCCTCTCTGTCAAATAAATAAATAAAATCTTTAAAAAAAATAAAAAATAAAAATCTGTCCACAAATTCTTTGACACTCCTTTCAAAAGGTAGGGCCTAATTTCCCTTCCAATTCCTGAAATTCCCATTCCCATTCTCATGAGCTAAACTGTATGGTGCATTTCTAATGAACAGAATAAGGCAGAAGTGATGTTCTCAGACTAAGTCATAAAAGGCACTGCAGCTACCTCCGCGCTTTCACTTTGATCACTCCCCCTCTGGGTGAAGCCATAAAGCCTATCATGATGACACCAGTCTAGCCCAATGAAGAGGGTAGCTGGTGAGGAACTGAGGCCACATTCCAACAGCCAGCAAGGAACTGACGCCCTGTGCCAACTGCTGTGTGAGTGAGTCATCCTGGAAGCAGATCCTCCAACTCCAGTCAAGTCTTTCACAGGACTGCAACCCTAGCCAATATCTTGACTGCAACTTCTTGAGACCCTGAGCCAGAACGACCCAGCTAAGTCACTCCCAAAGTTCTGAACCACAGAAACTATAATGTTTGTTGTTTTAAACTGCTAAGTATTGGGGGTAATTGATTACAAAGCAATAACTAATGCAAAGATGTTTCTTAGCATCCTAATTATTCTCTCAATTCTCCATATATAAAGCTAATATGTATCTGTAACCAGATTTTTTTCCTGAATTCCAGACTATAGGACATCTTTATATCAATTTCAATATGCCCCAAAGCAATCTCTCCCCCAACCTGCTCTTCCTATCTTCCCTATCATCATTCCCCATGTAAAACCAAAAACCTGCATTTCATTAGACAACTCCTCCCCTTTCACTCATATCCAATCACGAAGTCCTGTCAATATGACCTCATTATTTCTGTACAGATGTCATTACATTAAGACTGTAATGACAGTCTTCTCTAAAGGAGACAAATTTTACCTGTACCTCCTGATCAATTTTAAAATCATAGAGACAACCAGATATCATGTGCCACTTGATGTAATGTTTCACCTATGAAGAATTCTTGCCCAAAAGAAAAAAAAAACTGAATTTGATTAACTTTCTAGCTCTAATTATCAGTTTATACAGTTCCTATATTGTAGGAAACACAGACAACAAAGGAACATGTTTAAACATACCACAAGAATGCTGCCAGCAAAATCCAGAATGTAGAAAAATCCCACAGAATAAATGATCTCGTTTCTTCAACAAACAAGAAAAAAGAAAGAAATGGAATTGGAATCCTGACTCAAACAACTGGTGAGGGAGAAATGTTTGAGACAATCAAGGAAATTGAACATTGACTATTTTATATTAGTAAATTAGTAATACTTAGTTGTAATAATGGTATTGTGATAACATTTTTTTAAAAGAGAGAGACCTTAACTTTTAGTAATACATCTGAAATATTCACAAATGAAAGGATATAGTATCTGAGATCTGCTTTAAAACGAACCAACGGGGAAGGAAGGAGTTGGTGGAAGTATTTTTTCTTTTTTAAAGATTTTATTTATTTATTTGACAGAGAGAGACACAGCAAGAGCGGGAACACAAGCGGGGGGAGTGGGAGAGTGAGAAGCAGGCTTCCCGCCGAGCAGGGAGCCCAATGTGGGGCTCGATCCCAGGATCCTGGGATCATGACCCGAGCTGAAGGCAGACGCTTAACGACTGAGCCACCCAGGCACCCCGGAGTTGGTGGAAGTATTAACAAAACAAGATTGGCCATATGTCGATAACTGTATAAGCTGGATGACAGGAATTCATTTTACTATCTTCTATATATGTTTGAAATTTTCTATAATCAAAATTTTTCTATAACAAAGAGTACTTACAACACTTAATGATTTTTACTGCCCTGGGGGAAAAATTCAAATTCCTTAGCATAATTTACCAAGAAAGTCTTTCATTATCTGGCCCCTACCCACCTCTCCAACTCATCTCATGTCCATCTCACTGCCCAAACTCCAGGACTGTCTAACTCCTTACTCTTGTCTCCTCTGAAAACATTTATTCCATCTCAGTTACCTCTCTCTGCTCACATAGCTAACCTCTATTCATCATTCAGGTCACAGCAAACCTGTTTCTTCTAGGCAACATTTCCTGACCTTCCAAGACTGAGTCTTGGACCTCCCTACATACCCCCCAAGCATCCTATGCTTCCCTGATCACGGCTCTTGCTTGCTGTATCCCCCAGTAGACTCTAGGTATCACGAAAGCATGGATTATTTCCATTTTATTGCCATTTTAACGCCTCCTTCTGGCATTGCACCTGGCACACAGTAGGTTCTCAGTAAACATTTGATAAACTTACAAAAGGCATGATCTTCACTAACTTTCTAACCTTCCAACTCCCCATATATCTACACCTCCCTCAATTTTCCTTCCTTTCTCACCTTCTTTGTGATGATTCACATAAATGGTTGGCTGTTCACAGTGTTCCCAAATTTATACCTTAGCCCTCCCTAGGTATCTAATAAACTTACTTATATGCTATAATCTAACAGATCTTCATTTCGAGGCCTATGGCTCCCAATGCCTTCTGGATTCAATATCCTGCTAATCTCCCATATACATTTTTACACTAGAGCTGCTCAGAAATCCTCAGTATCTTCTTTTATTATTATTATGTTAATCACCATACATCACATCATTAGTTTTTGATGTAGTGTTCCATGATTCATTGTCTGTGTATAACACCCAGTGCTCCATGCAGTACATGCCCTCTTTAATACCCATCACCATGCTAGCCCATCCCCCAACCCCCCAGAAATCCTCAGTATCTTCTTAATGCACATTTATGTTCTCAAGTTTCCCATTTTGTGCATATTTCCTATTGCCTGAAATGCTCTTTTTCTCTTCTTCCTTTATCCTATAAATCTCAGCTCAAATGTCTCCCTCACCTTTTCCAGGCAATGTTCCCACAGCACTCCGTTCTTATTTCTATTGTAGAATTTATATCATATTGTTTTGAAATTTGTCACATTGTTTTGAAATTTATACTGTTTTGAAATTATGTTTAGGTGTCCGCTGCTAGACTGTGAGTTCCTAGGTAGAAGGGACTCTCCTTCATTCTGTACCACCACCATATTTAATACAATGCAGTTACAAAGTCAGCCCCAAATAAATGCTTGCTGAATGAACTACATTATATTGTTTCTAATACTTAAGAGACTGGACTAGAGCTGAAAAGACTGTCTCAATCTACTTTCCTAAAAGAGAGTTTCTCTCTTCATGTATTGGGCAGAATACTATATGAAGCTCTTTTTCAAAAACTGAAAATTCACAGAGTATGAAAATAAAAGAAAGATAAAGTAAAACAACCATTCATTCCCAGAGAACAGGTCTAGGTCTGGGCCCAGGCCCAGAGAAAAAGATCCAGGCTGAGATGACATTTAGGTGAATCTATTCAGTTTACAGCAATCCCAGTGATTCTAACCCAACTCTGAGATTATTCCAATATCAATTTTCAGTACAGGCAAACTCTAAAGCAAGGCCAATCTACTTTAGTTCAGGGTTTTCATGGCCATCCTGGAATAGATCTCCAACCACAGAGCCAGACCAGAGCCTAAGTGATTTTGGAAACAAGGGACAGAGTGACTTGCTATTTATTACTCTGCTAAAAGGATAATGTAACTAATTCAGATACTCTTTCTGGAAGATGTAGCTCCAAGTTATTAGCCCCACGCTAATCGCTAAACTGTACCTTCTAAGCCTTCTGAATCCTAATGTACTAAAACAATGTCTAAGTATACAGAAGCCCTTGCCAATGTTCAACGTGTCTCCTACGTTAAGTGTATACCTATCCTCTTCTCATCTTTGCTGGACCTCCTCTAATTTGGGATTAGGTATCATTTTATTTTCACAAGATCATTTTACTTTATAATATTTCCCTGCTGTTTCTCTACAAGCAATGCTTTAATACCAAAGAACTAGAAAAGGGGGGAAAAAAAAAAGGACTTCTAAATAGCCATTAGTGAGAAATATGATACCTCCTTCAGCTGGCAACGATGATGTTTTATAGAGTCTGGTCTCAGAAGGCAGAAATTAGGTATTGGGGGAAGGGGAGGAAGAAGTATATGAAAAACCTATATTTAGTTAATAAGGAAAGGAGAGATTTATCGAGGTATTCAAAAACTAAAAGGGCAAGGAGGCAAAAAAAGGATACACTAAAGGAAAAAAAAAAAACATACAGGAAAAAGGAGCTGGGCTGGGCTAGAAGCTCCTAAGAACCCCAGCTTGGGGCCTCTCCAGTATGGCCCTAGATTTAGATCAATACAAATGTGGGATCTGTAGAGTTAACTTAATTCCATAGTGCCACCTACTGAAATTACTCTACCTTGAATAGGCTGGAAAGGGTCCACTGGAATTTCTGATTATCACATCTAATGAAACCCAACATTACTCTTTATCTGAGCCATGGGATTTCATAATTCCAGAGTTCTGAGGCTATAATGTTCAGTTTCATCTCTTTCATGGCTACCTAAAGACAATCTTGAACGATGGGTTTAAATCTCATTCAGGTTCGGTCTTTTTCTCCCTTTAAAAATTATGTAGAGAAAGGACATTCATAGTTAGAAAGGATGCTGAAAGTTACATTTTTTTACTCCTGCAGACTACTAGCCTTTAGTAACTCACAGCTTGCACTTTCTTCTCCTCCCTGCAGATAAGTGCAGTGAAAACAGAAAGCCAGCAATCTGGAATCCTGATTACACCACTCACTGCTAGCTTTGTGATCTTAAGCAAACTACTTAAGAGCCTGGAGCCTCTATAAAATGAGAATAACAAATACCTACCTGGCATAGTTACTGTGAGTGAAATGAATTAAGGGAACCACTAAACTAGAATATAAGCTCCAGAGAAAAAGAACGGTGAATATCTTGATCTCTGTTGATTCTTGCTCACAAGCACACACCTAGCCCAAAGCAATAATAAACATCCAGTGCGAGTTCAATAAATGGTTTTTAAATTAACGAATAAATACTAGTGCTCCCACTTCTCTCAACATTAACCCTTCTTCTATAATGATTTTTTTCTTCTTTTATAATATTCTGAAGGCTTCAGGGAATTCTGTTTCATCCTTTTAAGTGGTTTCTTCCCTCTTTGTAAGTAATTTCTCTAATACCATCCACCTTCTATTTCTAAAGCGATAGGTGTGGAACGGATAATCAGAACATAAGATTCATGGCAATTCTTGCACTTGCCCACGGCCACTGGTTCGCGTTTAATGACAGTGAAGCCCTAAACTCAGCCCTCCCCAGAATACAACTTTCAGGAAACGCCGCACTATCCATTCGGTCTTTGCTAACAAGAAACGCCTGGGTGGGAAATCCTTGGCTTCAAAAGTTAAAGCGTCGGTTACGGTCGCCTCTCACAGAATAGAGGAGTGCGTCCCATGAAAGAAACACTCAGTTTGGGCAAACAGCAGGGATTTCGGACTCCTTCGTGTGGCCCGAGAGCCAGTCACCTCAGGACCTGGCCAAGCTTGTGTGACCACTGCTTGGAGAAAACAGCGCCCTTTAATCCCTGGAGGGTAGCTAAGGGGCGCGGCAGTCTACAGGGTCTGGGGGGGAGGGGGGGCAATGTCAAGTTCATGACAATGTGGAAAAACCACACGCACAGCGTAACCTGCCCTTTTAAATCATGGCTACGACCACCCTCACCCGCCTACACCCGCGCTGGATCCCACCACAGCTTCATACCTGACCCTAAAAAAGGAACGCGGCTCGCCCCTAACCCATAAATCAGACAGCCACTGCCTGCTTATTGGCTGCGCCAGCATCTCCTTCACCCTCATTGGCTATCCGGGACGTAAAACCTCCCCTCACGAGGGAACCCTCTCGTACGGCGGCACCCCCAGCTAAGCAACCTTTACCCGGCAGCCAAAAAGCCCGCCCCCCCCCCCAGGGATAGCGACCCCCGAGGCGCTCGGAGCTTTGCCCCACGAGGTCTCACCGTGTAATAGGAGAGCAGCCCTGCATTGTAGTCCAGCACAAACCAACGGTACTGCCAGCCCTTCATTACGTTAGTCCATTTACTCAGCGGCCCTTCCATGATAGACGCCATCTTGGGAGCCGCCAATGACAACAAACGGCCTGACGTCACTCGCCTATAAGGCATTCACCGTGTGGGGGCGGGGCCGCCACGGGAAGGGGCGGGGCCGGGGCGGGGCCAGCTGCCGCTGCTCCTCGTAAACTCGCCCACCCATGCCTCCAGCTATCAACCCCAAACAAGCTTTCATGGGGCGTTTATTGTGTGCAGAACTGGGTGCCAGAGATGTGAGGAATGCAAGCATGAATACCGCTAAGATTATTTATTAACATAAATAATTTTATTACCCATGATGTTACCTTACAGGTCCCAAAGATTTCACATCTGATACTCATTTATGCATTCATTTCACAAATCCATTCATTTAAGAATTACTTGCTATTTTGTGTTAGATACTCTTAGGCTTCCGGGATTCAGCAGAGACTTCATGAGGGGTAGAGGGGAACAGGCAATAGAATAAATAGTAAATTACATAGTATATATATATATATTTTAAGATTTTATTTATTTATTTGACAGAGAGGGAACACAAGCAGGGGGAGTGGGAGAGGGAGAAGCAGGCTTCCCGCGGGGCAGGGAGCCCGACTTGGGGCTCAATCCCAGGACTCTGGGACCATGACCTGAGCCCAAGGCAGACGCTTAACGACTGAGCCACCCAGACACCCCAAATTACATAGTATATTAAACACTGGTAAGTGCTATGGGGGAAAATTAAGCAAGGAAAGCAGCAGAAAGTGGGAGATGCAATTTTAAATTCCCAAATAGAGAAGGCTTGAATGAGAAGGTAACTTTTGAGCAAAGACCTAAAGAAAGTGAAGGAGGGAACCTGGCAGAAGAGCCTTCCAAGGGAGGGAAAAACAAGTGCAAAGACCTTTAGCCTGGCATGTTGAAGGAACAGCAAGTTCAGTATGAGTGGATGTCATGAGCACACTATGAAGTGCATACACAAGTTGTGTCTTTCCATAATGTCAGCTTTATTCAATCATAAAGCAAATTTAATACAACTATAAAGCAGGTTCAGGATTCCAAATTCAATGACATTTCACCATGTGATTAAACTTGGCTTCTTACACAGCACATAGAGCAGGACAGAAGACAAACCACACAACCAACAAGATTACAGAAAGGTGTAGGAAGTTAAGGAACAAACGCAAAGTCAGTCTGTGGGCGCACAGCTGAGATAAGGCCCCAGTCTGATTCAGGTCAGCTCTCAGCACTTACTGCTTATTATGTTCAAGTAGTGAAGGATCTCAGTTCTTTTCAGAGATCATATTGAGCAAGCCTTTGGCAGCCGTTGACTTTTTTAAGTGGTCAGACATAGAGAGGTCATGTCTGAAGAGTCTGCTGCAAAAATCCTCCCCTTTTTGAAGGCATTTAATTGGTCCTGGGACCCTACAGACCTCCTCTGGTTCTGCTTGCTATCAGTTCTGAGCTGTCAGCTGATGCTGGTCCCAGAGGTATCTCATGGGTGCTGTACCTTTAACTACTTGCGTCGTTGCTTGACACAGGCTCCTGCTTGACATGAGAGACTCCATTTTGCTCTCTACAGTGGAACAGGGTGCCAGGGAGAAAGTTGTAGGAGACAGGTCAGAGAAGTAAGGGTAGATCACTGAGAGCCAATAAGGACAATGAAAATACTGTCCTGCTATATTAGGCACTGTTCAAGGTCCTGAGAATGCAACAGTGAAGGATCCAGAAAGTTTCCTTGCTTTCTAAACGCTAAAGTTGGTGATGAAAAGCAAATACTAACTAAAAAAGTAAATAAGAAAAATATCTAATACTGATTTAAAAAACAAAAACAAAACCTTGCAGAAAATTTAAGTAAGTCGATATATATATAGGTTGACTGCATATGCATGGATTTATTTCTGGGCTTTCAATTCTTTTCCATTGGTCTATATAACTGTTTTTATTCCAATATCATACTGTTTTGATTACTGTAGCTTTGTAATATAGATTAAAAATAGAGGATGTGATACCTCCAGCTTTGTTCCTCTTTCTCAGGATTGCTTTGGCTATTTGGGGTCTTTCGTACTTCCAAATAAATTTTAGGATTTTTTTTCTATCTGTAAAAAATGCAATTGGAAACTTGATAGGGATTGCATTGAATCTATAGGTAACTTTGAATAGCATGGACATTTTAACAACATTAATTCTTCCAATCCACAAACACCGAATATCTTTCCATTTATTTGTGTATTCTTCAATTTCTTACGTTGTCTTATAGTTTTCAGTGTACAGATCTTTCACCTTCTTGATTAGATTTATTCCTAAGTATTTTATTGTTTTTGGTGCTATTGTAAGTGGGATTGTCTTTATTTCTTTTTCAGATAGTTCATTGTATATAGAGACTGTACTGATTTTGGATATTGATTTTGTATACTGCAATACTGAATTCATGGATTAGGTCTAAGGTTTTCGGTGAAGTCTTTAGAATTTTTTTATTTATAAAATCATGTCATCTGCAAATGGAAACAATTTGACCTTTTCCTTTCTAATTTGAATACATTTTATTTATTTTTCTTGCCTGGTTTCTCTGGCGAGGACTTCCAGTACTATGGTGAATAGGACTGGTAAGAATGGGTACTCTGGTCTTGTTCCTGATCTTAGAGCGAAAACTTTCAACCTTTCCACATTGAAACATGGATTTGTCAAATATGGCCTTTATTATGTTGAGGTTCACTCCTTCTACACCCAATTTGTTGAGGGTTTTATCATGAATGAGGGTTGAACTTTGTCAAATGCTTTTTCTGTACCTATTGAGATGATCATATGATTTTTATCTTTCACTCTATTAATGTGATGTGTCACATTTTTTTGATTTGTATATATTGAACCATCTTTGCATCCCAGGGATGAATCTCACTTGATTGTGGTGTATGATCATGTGTTATTGATTTTAATTTTAATTTGCTAGTATTTTGTTGAGAATTTTTACAACTACATTCATGAGGGGCATTGGCCTATAGTTTTTTGTAGCGTCCTTGTCTGGCTTTGGTATCAGGATAATGCTGGCCTTGTAAAATGAGTTTGGGAGTATTCCTTCCTCTTCAGTTTTTTGGAAGAGTGTGAGAAAGATTGACATCAATTCTTCCTAGAATGTTTGTTGAAATTCACCAGTGAAACCAGGAGCAGGGATACTTCATCCATAGTAATAAGAGGGAAAGCAGAGAATATGAGTTCAAATGCCATGGGTTGATAGTTTGACGGTAGAGAGATGAATGAGTTTCTATCTGCTTTTAGTTGAGGAAAGGCTCAAAGCTTAGTGGTTAAGAATGTAGACACTGGTGCCACAGTACCTGGATTTGAGTCCTCAGACCCATCACTTAGTAGCCATATGGCCTTAGGCAACTTTTCTAACTTCTCTGTGCTTCAGTTTCTCCATCTTTAAAATGTGGAAAATAGTAGCAGGTTGTTCTGAGGATTAAATGAGCTCATACATTTAAAGAGCTCAGAACAATACCTGGTAGCTACTAAGCACTCAATAAATATTAGTTCTTAGAATTTTTTTCCAAAGAAATGTGGCACAAAAAGGAGAGGAAGATTTGAAAGAGTCATTTCAGAGAATGAGAAAGCAATAAAAGTGGAGTAGAATTGTTAGGCAGTATTGCGTGCCCACTTAAGATTTATAGTCACAGGGACACCTGGGTGACACAGTCAGTTAAGCATCTGACTCTTGGTTTTGGCTCCGGTTGTGATCTCAGGGTTGTAAGATCAGCCCCAAGTTGGGCTCAGCACTCAGTGCAGTCTGCTTGAGATTCTGTCTACCTCTCCCTCTGTCCCTCCCCACGTCCCATGCTCCCTCTCTCTCACTCTCTCTAGTAAATAAAATAAATCTTTTTAAAAGATTTATGGTCACAAATTTAGTGAAACCAGTCAACAGACCATATATTGGCTTTTCTTCAACAATGTCAAGCTGTTCAGGAGTAAGCTCAGAGTGTGTAGAGAGCTGGATTTGACGAAGTGAGCTAAATACAGGAAGAGAAATTCAAACGCGGGCGGGCGGGTCGCCGGCCCTGCAGTTGCAGTCGTGCGCTCTGAGTTCCTGTCTCTCTCCCCGCACCACCCGGGATGGCCTCCCAGAACCGCGACCCAGCTGCCGTCAGCGTCGCCGCCGCCCGCAAAGGAGCCGAGCCCAGCGGGGGCGCTTACCGGGGCCCCGTGGGCAAGAGGCTACAGCAGGAGCTGATGACCCTCATGGTGTCTGGTGACAAAGGCATCTCTGCCTTCCCTGAATCCGACAACCTTTTCAAATGGGTGGGGACCACCCATGGGGCAGCAGGCACAGTTTATGAAGACCTGAGGTATGAGCCTTCGCTGGAGTTCCCCAGTGGCTACCCTTACAACGCACCCACGGTGAAGTTCTTCACACCCTGCTACCACCCCAACGTGGACCCCAGGGAAACGTCTGCCTGGACATCCTGAAGGACAAGTGGTCTGCCCTGTATGATGTCAGGACCATCCTGCTGTCCATCCAGAGCCTGCTAGGAGAACCAAACATTGATAGTCCTTTGAACACGCATGCTGCCAAGCTCTGGAAAAACCCCACAGCCTTTGAGAAGTATCTGCAAGAAACCTACCTGAAGCAGGTCTCCAGCCAAGTTCCTGACTGTCCAGCCTCTCTCTTTGTGTTGTCTTTTTATTTTCTCCTTAGATAGTCTTTCTCTTCATTTCTGTCTAGGACTCTGTATCTTAAGCTGTGGTGTCATTTTTGTTTTGTTTCTGTTTTTTAAATTAAGTCTCTGGTTGAGCCCTTGTGATGAATATATTAAATAAATACATTGGGTTTTTTAAAAAATAAAAAATAAATAAATACAGGAAGAGAAGGACAATTAAGTTCACAGTGATACCCAGTGGTATGATTATAATTTTGGATTATGAAACCCAGTTTGGGTAAGAAAGGAAATAAGAACAGGAGGGGGAAAAATAATGAATTGGAGATCTTATTAAAGTGAAGGAAGTGCTAGAGTGGGAGTAGGTGACCTAGAAGGGTAAGAAGTGGTCATCAAAAGATGGGGCACCTGAAATCAAGATTTTGGAAGTGAAATAGTTATTGATGAGGGCAAAGACTGAGGTATGACCACAGGCGTGGATGACTGAGGAAAGGAACAGACTGGGAATGAGACAGTCCAGAAATGGAGAAGCAAGACAGTTGTAAAGTGTTGTTCAAGGACATGTTGAGGTCATCCAGAATAATGACAGGAAAGCAGTGTAAAAGAAGAGAGCTAGGAGCTTAAATCACCACAGAATTGGGGCTAATGCCCAGAGATTAGGTAGATGACAACAACAAAGCAGAATAGCAGGTGGTAAAGTGGAATGCCAAGGACTTAAAAGAGCTAAGTTTTATGAAGGAGAAGGAGTAGTTTCCCTGCTCTTTGGTTTAGAGGCAGCAAAGGGGAGCATTTAGTCCTTAAAATACCCTATGGGATAGATAGTAACACCCCATTTAACTGAACCCAGTGGATTTGCCCAAGTTCACAGCATTACTAAATAACAATGTATCATTCAGCACAGAATTATTTTTTAGATTTTATTTATTTATTTAAGAGAGAGAGCGCACATGCACATACACATGCAAGTTGAGGGAGGGATGGAAGGGGAGGGAGAGGAAGAGAATCTCAAGCAGACTCCGAGCTGAGTGCTGAGCTGGACACAGGGCTCCATCTCATGACCCTGAGATCATGACCTGTGCCTAAACCAAGAGCTGGATGCTTAACTGACTGAGCCACCAGGTGCCCCTCACTCAGCACAGAATTATTAAGCCCTCTTTATGTGCCAGGCTTTTGGGCTAGTCACTGATAAGATTCCTCCCTAAACATGAGGGAGTCTAATGCAGAAGCACAGTACATACACAGTGACAAGACAGTGTGATAAGTACTTTATACTTCTTCCCCTAATCCAATGTTCTCTCCACTGAATTCACTCTCAAGACTCCTAGATAAATAAACATTTAGTTATATAAGATATTATGGGGAAATGCTGGGAGAGATACAGGTTTGTTGTTTTCTCTCCCACTTTGAATGTAATCTCCACAAGAATAGAGATTTTATCTGTCTTGCTTACAACTGTATACCCAACAACCAAAGCAGTACTTAAAATATGGTTGGGCCTTCATAAATATTAATTGAAAGAATACTCTCTCCTCCCCTGCAAAGAACTTCTGATGTAGCTCAATTCAGCAATTCAATGTATTAAAATCGTATAGTGTGAAAGACACTGGCTTATGGATATGTGGATGCAGTCCCTTCCCTAGGAAAGTTTCCAGTCTAGTGGGAAGGATGGGCCACACACACAAAAGTCAGAGGAAAATAAAAGTCATCAAAGAGGTACAAAGAAAATGCAATTGGAAGTCATAGAAACGAGAAACCTGATCAGGGAATTAAAACTGATGGTCAATCAGCAAAGGTGCTTGTTAGGAAAAGGCCATTCTCATAATTATTGAAAACATGTATGTTTCCTACAGTCATGAATCTGTCTGACTACTGGCAGTTGGAGAATTTGAGTTCTTTGTACTACTCATTGCAAACCACAATTTGTCTTTTTCTTTTTTTAAGATTTTATTTATTCATTTGACAGAAAGAGAGAGAGTACAAGTGGGGAGCGGTAGGCAGAGGGTGAGGGACAAGCAGGCTCCCTGATGAGCAGGGAGCCCGATGTGGGGCTCGATCTCAGGACCCTGAGATCATGACCTGAGCTGAAGGCAGATGCTTAACTGACTAAGCCACCCAGGCACCCCATAATTTGTCTTTTTAAAAGAAGTCCATGGGGTGCCTGAGTGGCTCAGTCATTAAGCGTCTGCCTTCAGCTTGGGTCATGATCCCAGAGTCCTGGGATGGAGCCCAGCATCAGGCTCCCTGCTCCACGGGGAGTCTGCTTCTCCTTCTCCCACTCCCCCTTGCTTGTGTTCCCTCTCTCGCTGTGTCTCTCTCTGTCAAATAAATAAACAAAATCTTTAAAAAAAAATAAAAGAAGTCCATGGATTTCAATGTACATGAGGAATATTTTCTTTATTATCCTTATTTATATGACTTTTCAATACTTTTCCATAAGAGATAGCAAAATGGAATAGAAAGAACTTGATCCTAAAATTAAAGAGCTGAGGATGAGGTGTCCTAGTTTCGCCATTTTGGCTATGGTTTGGGTAAGCCTTTGTAAGACTTAAATTCCTCTTCTGTAACCATGAAAGTAATCATCTCAATTAATTTAAGGAGCAAATGAGAATATATATGAAGGGGACAGCAGCCAATAAAAGTTACCTTCCTTCCTTTTCTTGGGATAGCCTCTTTCCTGTAGGTTACAATTCAACAAAATTTGTTGAGAACATGGCACCTGTTTGATACCTTCAAGAAAGCTAGAGATGAAAAGACAGTTTCTATCCAGTGGTTAACCTGGGGCATGAAACATGCATGCAACTGAGTGTGATACAAAGCTGTTCTCTTCTTTTTTCTCATTTATCCTGCTACCTATTGAGTATCTACCCTGTGCAAGGGACTGTGCTAGGAGAGTGATATGGCCTCTCACATTTAATCATTGCAATAACCTTACCAATGTATTAGCCTACATATTTTGCAAATAAAGAAAGTGAGATTCAAAGAGATTGACCAACTTGCCCAGTATTAATAGTATCAATCGGTGAGCATCTGAGTCCATATAAACACATGTCTATCTTTTTGTTATGCTACATGGCCATACCACACACCTCTCATAAAAACTTGATATTCTAGGAACATTATTCAGTGGAAAGCTTCATGTTGCTGATACCTTTTGGGATAAACCAAGTGCAGGGATCTTGAAACATCATGATTCAGACTGAGTAAAAAGACTTACATAGGGGGCACCTGGGTGGCCCAGATGGTTAAGCATCTGCCTTCGGCTCAGGTCATGATCCCAGGGTCTTGGGATCAAGCCCCGCATCAGGTTCCCTGCTCGGCGGGAAGCCTGCTTCTCCCTCTCCCTCTCCCACTCTCCCTGCTTGTGTTCCCTCTCTTGCTGTGTCTCTGTCAAATAAATAAAATCTTAAAAAAAAAAAGACTTACATAGTATTAATTACTACTTCTCTATTAGCTTCTTGTTTTTTTTAAGATTTTATTTATTTGTCAGAGAAGGAGAGAGAGAGAGAGAGCACAAGCAAGGGGAGCGGCAGGCAGAGGGAGAAGCAGGTTCCCTGATAAGCAAGGAGCCTGATGGGGGACTCAATCCCAGGACTCTGGGATCATGACCTGAGCCAAAGGCAGACACTTAACTGACTGAGCCACCCAGGAGTCCCCTCTATTAGCTTCTTAAGAGCAGCAACCAGGTCTTATTTATCTTTGTAGCCCTAGAAACTAGCCCAGTGCCTGGTACACAGAGGTGCTTAATAATTATTGCTTGATCTGAATTATGTATTCTATTGAAATTGACCTAAGTTCCAAGGACTGTGCTAAGAACCATCACCTACCTTTTCTTCTTTAATCCCCACAACAGTCCTTTAAAATGATTACACCCATTTTATGGATGAGAACATTGGAACACAGAGTTATTGAGTGGCTTGTCCAAGGTCACACCGTTAATGAACAGCAGAACCAGAATTGGAATCTAGATCTTTTCAGCCCTGATCCATTCCACCCCAGCTGCAAGCTATATTTGCATTGTCGATGTCTAAATAAATGTCCTGGACATGATACAGGCAATACCATCAACTACTGCATCAGTTTTAACTTTTGTCAGGGTCACTAGAAATCAGCAGGCTCTACTTAGCTTCAAATGTCAAAACACGGGTCCTCAGGAAAAGCCAGAAACAAGGGCAGTTTTTGATTCCTAAGACCATATCTAAGTGCACAGCACTCTGTCTACATTCTACACCAACTGTCCAACTACATGCTTTAGATCATCATCTAAAATTAAACATGGCAGAAATACATCAGCTCTCATTCCCACATTCCTCAGAGGCTGGCTTCTCATGGAATGAGGTAGCAGCTGAAGCAGAGCAGAAAATGAGGATTAGATTCAGAATCAGAGGTAGAGAGGATATTAATCATTGAACATCATAAGTTCATCAAGAGTAGACACTTGGACTAATTTATCTTGCCACTTAGAATATCAATAAATGTTACCATAAAGATATGATTTTTAAAAGATCACTCTCAGCAAAATTGCTAACAAATTGAAGAGGGGTAAGACTAGAGGCAGGAAGACAAACTGACTTCTAAAAAGCCAACCAAGCAGTAGAAAGAGTCTAAACTTGGTCAGTGACAACAGGGATGGACACTGGGAAAGATACTGTACTGTATATTTATTGAGAAATATTTTAGAGATGAGATTTTAAATCTCACTAAGCAATGGAATTAAATGAAGATGGAATAAGAGGAATCAGAGACAATACCAAGGTTTCTAACTTGGGTATAACTGAATGAGTATGTAAGTGATCAAGTTTGTTTGTTTTTTTTTGTTTTGTTTTGTTTTTAAGGAAGAACAAAAATGGCTTATGTTTCTCAATATGAAGTTTCCTTCCTCTACACAGCTGTTTAAAAATGTGATTTTTTTTTTTAGTTTCTAGCAAAGATGATTTCCAACTTTTCCACAGCCAAAATTGTAGGTGCAAATTGCTTCGTAATGCATTCTGTTGTTGCTGGTTTGCTGCCTTCTCTTCTTAAACTTCCCACCAACTGCTTTTTGTTGTTGCTGTTATTGTTGTCATGTTTCTTAATTGGCAGTTGTTGAAAATCAAATAAAACAATGTTTACAAAATGCTGCCTTCTTAAGGGAAAACAGAAACCTATCAAAAGTTGACTGTCCTTTGCTGAGTGTAGAGGAAACAGAAGATCAAGTGTAAATACAGAAAAAACAAAATAAGACAGCCTATTTTGTCCACAAACAAGTCCTAGTTCTTTCCCACTCTTTCCTCTAGCTAGGGAGTAAGAAAGTGAAATGTCAAGTTTAGAAAAATGTGGTTATGGGGTGCCTGGGTGGCTCAGTCGTTAAGCTTCTGCCTTCAGCTCTGGTCATGATCCCAGGGTCCTGGGATCAGAGGCCCTCATCAGGCTCCCTGCTCTGTGGGAAGCCTGCTTCTCCCTCTCCCACTCCCCCTGCTTGTGTTTCCTCTCTTGCTGTCTCTCTCTCTCTGTCAAATAAATAAATAAAATCTTTTAAAAAAAAAGAAAAATTTGGCTATGATTTTGAGACAGAAGGGAGCTGGAGAAGGGAGAGAAAATATTTTAGACTTAGGCTTTGTAAGTGTTCTAATGGGAGAAAAGATGAATGCACTCATCTTTTGCCCCCTCATGTAATGTGTCCTTGAGATCCACATCCCAGTTACTCCGGGCTTTAAACATTTCGGAAACATCCTCCCTCTCTCAGATGGAATTGACCCCTCATTCCCTTGTACTCCACCTGTACTCTGAACAAACTTCTAGCAGAGAGTCCGGAACACCCTACTGCATCTACTGATTCACAGAGTCTGAGTGCCCACTTGACAGTGGGTTCTTTGAGGACTTGGTCATATGTACCTCCTCAAATTTGGCACAGTACATGATATGGACAGTGATGGAACAGCGGAAGCAATTTAGCAGCACTAGGCAATCTGGATGAAAGGTGAGGGGACGTTGGTTTGCTGGAAACACAATTTTTACTTGTATTTTATATTTATCTGGATTGCCTTAGAGGAACTAATAGAGATTAAGGAACTAAATCTCCTAAGCCACCCTCCTCAATAAATGGTAGTCAAAAAGTAGCTCCTCCAGGGTCACCTGGGTGGCTTAGTCAGTTAAGTGGCTGGCTTTTGATTTCAGCTAAGGTCATGATCTTAGAGTTCTGAGATCAAGCCCTGCGTCAAGCCCTGGGTCAGGGTCCACACTCAGTGGGTAGTCTGCTAGAGCATTCTCCCTCTCCCTCTGCCCCTCCTTCTGCTTTCTCTCTCTCTCTCTCTCTGAAATAAATAAATCTTTTTTTTTTTTTAAAAAGCAGCTCCTTTGGACTATAATCTTCTTAAGGTCAATGACTCACTCACCTCTATATGTCCAATGTTAGAATACTGCCTGAGTCAGCAGCCCACACTGAATGTCTGTGAAACTGATCTGACATGAGCTCTTGCCTTTCTCTTGTTATTCCTTCTCTCTGGATTGTCCTTTCCTTCCTTCTCTGCTTTGGGAACTTTTTCCTCAACATTTGAGTCCCAATTCAAATGACAATTTCTCTTTGAGGTCTTCTTTGGACACCCACTCTATGCCAACAGCCAGATAGAATTAATCTTACCCTTTACTTTGTCCTACAGCAGATTACACACTCCTCTAATACAGATAGCAACATATTTTATAATGTCTTGAATGAGTTCATCCACAGTGTATTGTGACAGTGCGTGAAACATCATCAGGATATATTTTAGAACAACTCTATCTATTGTGACCGGATGGATGCCATGCTGTAGTCAAGAGGACCACAGTCTGTACAAGGAGTCTAGAGGAGAGAGGTTAAGGACTGGATTAAAGAAGGAACAGAGGGATGAAAAGGAAGGAAGACAATGGAAAGGAGAAACGTTAAGGGATTAGGAAAAGTGAGAAATCAGGTTGACTCCAAATTTCTAGCTTGGGAACTCTGGAAAAGGTGTGGATTTGGGGAAACTCTGATAAATGTAATGTTGGACATGTTGAATTTGAAGGATGTGGCACATCCAGATGGAAGTAAATGTTCAGCAGGCAAGAGGAAATACTAATTTGGAGCTCAGAAAAGAAACCTGAACTAGAATTATAAGTTTGATAGTTTTAATCCATAGGTGGTAGCTGAAGGCATGGGAAGCATTGAAATCACCCAGGGAATGTGGACAGAGTATATGGGTCAAGATGGAACCCTGGAGGACAGCAACATTTAAAAAAGGGTTGGGGGGGGGTGGAGAAAAGCCAAGAAAAAAGACTGAGAATGAACAATTAGAATAAAGGAAAATGAGAGGACTTGGGGAAACGAAGGCTGAAGGAAAATATTTCAAGGTCACATGCAGGAAATTAAGAGGTCTCCTCCTCAGGGGACTCTTTCTGTGTGAATTAGAAGGTCATTGGTAGATAATTAGGGGGGAAGTATGGGGTGGGGGTGGGGTAGGGAGACGGAGTAGACTGGAGAGTGAACTTTAGAAAGAGGATGAAGTGTGAAAGGCAGGTGGGAGGGGCCATGTGAAATGAAAAAGGATTTCCAAGTAGCAATGGGGGCCTAGCTGAGTTTAAGGCTACAAACTATTAGCAACACTGTCTTATCTGGTTGTGGGATTATTTTCCCCCCAGCAATTCTTAGCAACTTGACTGTAAGCACAGAAGAGGTGCATAATTGGAATTATCCAAGTTAGGGGGATTTAGAAGGTAGGCATATGGCAACAGCTAGGAAGAAAGGAGTTGAGAGTTGGTTGAGTTGAGAGATCATGAGATTTAGGCTGCCTATGGCAGAAAAGGAAAACAGATTAGGAGAAAGGAGTCAAGAGACTGGATAGGATCTCCTGTGAGGTTCGAAGTTTTAGTAGAATTAAGAGAGCTTGGAGGAAAAGAAGCTTAAATAATCGGAGAGAGGAGTTTCAGATTTCACTAGTAAAACAATTTCAGGTGATGGAAGGTTGAGGAAATAGCCATAGGAGTGGAGAGCTGAAGTGTATTGGGAGGTATAGACTATAGGAGACCTGGAAGTCAAGGAATTGTGAGGCCACTATACTGGATAATTCATTGACATGGAAGTTGACATGACCCATTTGATTGCAGGGGTTGGAGTTGAGAAGAAAGCTGTGGGACAAGTGCCACAACCTTAATGAAGGAAGTTGCTAAATGCCAATGACAAAAGGACTCCTCTGTGATTGCCCAACTTTCCCAGGAGCCTAAGCAGAAGACTCAAGAAGGCTGAGTTTTGCAAATTATTTGAGTTTTATAAATTTTTTGTGGCTAAAAATGATCTATGGTACCCTTTCACATGACCAGCATGGACATTCTCCAGTTACTACGGCAAAATAACATCAAGAACTTCTAGGAATTTACCAATAAGGAAGTAATCTGAGATTTATATGCTAAAATGTTTTTTGTAATAATGAAACCCTGGAAATAACCTAAATGCACAATAATATGGAAAAGGTTAAATAAGTTATAATAGATCTATATAATGGGCTAAGGAATAGGCATTAAAAATTAAGATATAATGATAAGTGAAAAAAGTTTTAATACAAAATTATATATGTATATATATCAATAGGTATAAAATGGTTAAAAATTATATGCAGAGTCTGATTCTAATTTTATAAAAATGTTTATAGCTTCCTGGAAGACTGGAAGGATGTATAGAAAAACATCTGAAGTCGGTTTGTAGGATTGTGGTTGACTTTTTTTTCTCTTTATCCTTCTACTGTATTCTCCAAATTTTCTACAAGTAACAGACAATTGTATTTATAATGAGAAAAAAAATGTCATTTTGTGAAGGAATTTTAAAAATAATATAATAAAAAATCCACCAGGTAATTACATCAGCTCTGAATTTGTCCAGTATTTGTCATTTATAGTCATAATATGCCTGCCTTCTTAAGGATCTGGAACAAGCAAGCATCACAGTTCAAACGGTAATATCCTGTCAGATCCCAACAGCCTCTGTCTTAATCAGGATGCCTGCAGAATTCCTATGCCCTCTCCTTCATTCTGTGTCCATCTGTCTCCATGTGAGCTGACACTGTAGTATGTCACCTTTGCAAACTTAGAGGCAAGTCACCAAAGCCATGAATTTGCAGTGTATTCATTCACTCCTTTTTTCAGGAAAGTAACCTTCACTGAGCAGCAGTTCTGTGCCAAGCCCTGGACCAGGTGCTAAGGATAGAGATGAGTCATGCATGGTTCCTGTCCTCAAGGGGGTTCAGAATCTGTAGGGAAATAGAATGTGTTGCTGCACAAGGTGATTTATGCTAAACCAGTGGTGAGCAAGGCTGTTAGGGGAGCACAAGGAGGCACCTAGAGACAGCCAGCCTAGTGTCTGTCAGTCAGCCTTGTGACAGGGTGGAGTTTATCAGTGTGCTAAGGAAATAAGTAACCTTTCCTTTTCATGTCCACTGCTACCATCTTGGCTCAAGCCTGCACTATTTGGTGCTTGGATTGCAATAGTAGCTTAGAGTTATCAACTCCACTGTCGCCCTCTTCAACTTGGCTTCCATACTGACAGTAAGAGACATTCATATTTCTTTAAAAAAAAAAAAGACAAAATTTAACTCCTTACTTACCAATTTTGCTTTTTGTGTCACTCCTCTCCTCACATCCGAGTATGACACTAGTTTCCTAAATTCACCTTACTGATGATCTATGTTACATCTCTGCTATTTCTGCCCACTCTAGGTGGAATATCTTTCCTCCTCTATGTTTGTCTAGAAAATACCTACTCATCTTTTAGGGTTCTGCTAAAAGATCTGTTATATCTTTTATGACGATGTTCTTGATTTCTCTCCCAACTAATTAAAAATCACCATTCCCTCGTTTGAATTGCTACTGTAGCACTTGTAACACTTTTTTTTTTGCACTTATTGGTTGACACATCTATCTTTACAGACAGGAAAATAATCTTGTTCACCTCAATATCCCAAGTACCTACCTCAGAAGCTGGCAAACATTTTCTGTGAAGTGCCAGAGAGTAAATATTTTAGGTTTTGCAGGCCAGACATTCTGTACCACAACTACTTAATTCTGTCCCATTGTAGGGCAAAAGCGTAAGTGAATGGGCATGGCCATGGTTATTTATAAAAACTAGCAACAGGCCAGATTTGCCTTCTACCCATAGTTTGCCCATCTCTGACCTAGTATATGATGGACTTACAATAAGTACCTAATGAACTTCTTCTCAGCATAGAGTGAAGTGGTAGAGGCAGGATTTGTATCTCATTACATTCTGTAGCAGATGTTAATGGTTTCTTGTCCATATTTTCTTGGCATTCACTTCTATACACTGAAGGCCTCTTACAAAGAACACCTACAGTTCTTTGCTTTGAAGTTAGTTTGTTTGTATTTTAACTTTGTGGCCAGAGAACATACTTGGCTTGTGCTGAGAGCAAACTGGGAATTTCAGAGATTTAACACCACCAGATGCAGCCCTGAACTCAGTCATGGATAGTGAGTTGGTGACTAATACCCCAATTTCCTCACCCCTCCATTAGGATACCCTAAATGTGTCCTATACTGTCACCCAGAGTTCCCCCGCATAATTGAGCTTCAGTTGGCTACCATGGTAACTAGCTTGGTAATGTATACATTTTTGGCCTTCACTCCCTGACTCACAACCCTACTCCTGCCCAGGTTTTCTAACATCCTAAGTGACTTATTTGGATTCTAACCCAAACCAAGACACACATTCATTCTACTACACCACAATGTTTAGCCAGAAGACCCTAGCTAAAATGTTTTTGGTGCCTAAAGAGTAACATATAAATTATTAGTATCTCTCAACATCACTAATCATCAGAGAAATGCAAATTAAAACCCCAATGCATCTCATACCTGTCAGAATAACTAAAATCAAAACCACAAGAAACAAGTGTTGGCAGGACGATGTGGAGAAAAAGGAACCCTTGTGCACTGTTGGTGGGAATGCAAACTGGTACAGCCGCTGTGGGAAACCATATGGAGGGTCCTCAAGAAATTAAAAATAGAGGGGTGCCTGGGTGGCTCAATTGGTTAGGTGTCAGACTCTTGGTTTTGGCTCTGTTCGTGACCTCAGGGTCATGGGATTGAGCCTTGCATCAGGCTCTGTGCTCTGTACAGAGTCTGGTTGGGACTCTCTTTCCCTCTGCCCTTCCCTCCCACCCTCTTTCTCTCTAAAATAAATAAATAAATCTTAAAAATATTCTCTCTCTCTCCCTATGCCCCTCTTTACCTCTCCCTCTCTACAAAATAAAAAAATAAAAATAAAAAGAGAATTACCATATGATCCAGTAATTCCACTACCGGGTATTTACCCAAAGAATATAAAGATGCTAATTTGAAAAGATATATGCACCCCTATATAACCAAGATATGGAAGCAGTCCAAGTGTCCATTGATAGATGAACGAATAAAGAAGATGTATATATATATATATATATATACCATGGAACATTACTCAGCCATGCAAAAGAACAAAATCTTGCCATTTGCAACAAAATGGATTTATCTAGAGGGTATAATGCTAAGTGAAATAAGTCAGACAAAGACAAATGCCATATGATTTAATTCATATGTGGAACTTAAGAAACAAAACAAAGAAAAAAAGAGACAAACCAAAAAACAGATTCTTAACTATAGAGAACAAACTGGAGGTTACCAGAGGAGAGGAGGATGGGGGATGGGTGAAATAGGTGAAGGGGATTAAGCATACACATGAGCCTCTTTTTTTTTTCTGAAAGATCTTATTTATTTATTTGAGAGATAGAGAGAGAGCACAAGCTGGGGAGTGGCAGAGGGAGAGGGAGAAGCAGGTTCGAGCAGGGAGCCTGACGCAGGGCTCAATCCCCAGAACCAGGGGATCATGCCCGAGCTCAAGGCAGATGCTTAACTAACTGAGCCACCCAGGCACCCCTAAGCATCTGACTCTTAATCTCAGCTCAGCTCTAGATCTCAGGGTCATGAGTTCAAGCCCCTCTTTGGACTCCATGCTGGGCATGGAGCCTACTTAAAAAAAATAAATAAATAAAAGATATGTATATATATATATATATATATTTGACAATAAAAAATTCCCAAAGCTCTTTTTTCTTATGAATAAAGTCTTATTATTGTGTTAAAAAATAAATAAAATACTGACACAATAATCCAGCTATCATTTTTAAGAAAAGAAAAAAAACAGGGCTCTTAGATGCTGGAACCTAGAATAGGCTCTCCTATAAACCAGCTGTGTGACCTTGGGGAAAACACTTAACCTCTCAAACAAAGAGATTTTGTTCCCTTTCTGGGAAATAGAGTCAATATCCCTCACTTCACTTGGTTTTTGTGAAGATGAAGTAAGCTACCGTATTAAAAGTGTCCCATTGGGCTCCCTAAATGGAACTCTTAAGATGGTTTTCTTTCCAAGTCTAAAAATCTTTTTCTCAGTCCTCAGTCTCCTTGGCCTCAGTTAATTTATTATATGGGTATGCAGTGTTGTTATTACTAATAATATTTTGTCATTATCTTTTTCACCTGCATATAGCTTGTGTTCTCATTTACACTGCTGCTAGCTTCCAAGGGCAGGGATTTTATCTTATGCTTATTTATAATTAAAATGAACTCATATATTTGAAAATGGCTTACAGACTGTGAAGTGTTTTGTTATTATTCACCTCATTACATTAAGATATTTTGAGCAGCCACTGTATGCCAATTATTATGCCATACATTAAGGATACAGAGAGAAGTAAGAATTGGTCTCTGGGGGCGCCTGGGTGGCTTCATCAGTTAAGTGTCTGACTTCGGCTCAGGTCATGATGTCAGGGTCCTGGGATCGAGCTCCACTTCCGGCTTCTCACTTAGTGGAGAATCTGCTTACCCCTCCCCCTGCTCATACTCTCTCTCTCAAATAAATAAATAAAATCTTAAAAAAAAAAAAAAGAATTGTTCTCTGATTCAACAGTTTAGTGAAGGAGACAGCTTATGCTGGTGTATAAATAAATTACCACACAGTGAGATGTGTTAGGGTAGGGGTAGGATGGAAAGGCTATGAGAGCACCAGTAACAGAACTGATTTTCCTGAGAGAGACAGCCAGGCAAAACCAGGGTCCAGTGCCACTTCCACCGTTTTCTAGCATGAGATCCTAGCTAAGACACTTAACCATTAAAGCTCAGATTCCTAACCTGGAAACAGAGAATAAGCATACGTTCCACACAAAATTGCTCTGAGGATTAAATAAGGAGATGATAAATGCAAAGGGTCCAGCACAGTATTTCTATATAAGTATGTCTCGCACAAGTGCATTCCTTTTCTTCCCTTCTAGAAAAGGAAGGGAAGAAAGTCTTCCAAAGGAAATAGCATTCGAACTGAGCTTACCAATGTGAAAAGTTCGCATTCTTACTCAGTAGGAGGAGAAACTAGTACTCGTAGAGTAGCTACTAGGAATAGGTACTCTCTCTAGGGTTTCCCAGAATGAAGAGGGGAAGAACATTCCAAAGAGAACAGTGTAGGTAAAGACACAACATTTTGAAAGTATGTATTATGCATTTGGGAAATGGCATATCCTTCTGGATGCAGTGGGGTTAGGGGAACCAGTGAACCCATGGGGGGAGAGAAGGCTAGAGAAGGAGAGCAGGGCAGGACTGGGTAGCTGTTTGCAAAATTCTTTTACTTCTGCTATCTATTGTTTAGAATTTAATTGTCCAGCTAACTCTTGCAGAACTACAGACACACTGTGTTTAGA
Organism: Zalophus californianus; assembly: GCF_009762305.2. Lineage (NCBI taxonomy): Eukaryota > Metazoa > Chordata > Mammalia > Carnivora > Otariidae > Zalophus > Zalophus californianus. The sequence goes on along the minus strand of NC_045598.1, from coordinate 41,143,058 downwards.
CAGAAAAAAAGTTCTCATGGATCCACAAGTTTTCAACCCTTAAGTGGGAGCATATCAATTACAAAGATCTAACCTCCTCCCTAATTCCCAAGACTACACAGTGATTTCCAAAACACGGGCCGTGGTACATAATTTATGCACTCACTTTGTAGCTTTGTAATTAAATCTGCAGAGGATTTGGAGCTATGCAGCAGTACTGGTACAACTCCTTGCATGTGTAAACATACCATACACGACTATAAAATTGGTGGTTTTCCAAACTCCCCTCTCCTATCTATATGGCTAATGATAGATCACGTTATACTATACCACCAATGACAGCTGCATGATAGACCGTGTTTCAAATGCAATTAGGGGGCCAAGGCATGGATGCACCGGCAAAAAATTACAAAGGATATGAACTGATTAACCCACACAATCCCTCCTGACCCAAATTCCTCTTACAGTCAGGGTCTGTACATACACTCCAGCTTTCTGATATCTATGCTGTATGTCCTAAACTGTTCTCCAGGACTTCTGGTGAGAGAAATCTGACCGTTGTCAAGTGTTTACTGTATTCTGGCACCATGTAGATAATTTCACATTCATATTATTGAGTCCTTACTCTGTGTCGAGTGCTCTAGGTACACAGTTAAAAATAAATGAGACTTGGTTTCTGCCCTCATGCAGTTTCCAAGGATCACAAATAATCCTATAACAACCCTCCAAAACTGGAATTTTAAGGAGAAGAAAATGAGAACTAGGTGAGGTCAGCAATTGGCCCCAGAGCCAACTTACCATTCGGCTCAAAGGCACAGTGTCTAGAGCCCAAGAAAATGTTTTAACATTTTTTTTAAAGATTTTATTTATTTATTTGACAGAGAGAGACACAGCAAGAGAGGGAACACAAGCTGGGGAGCGGGAGAGGGAGAAACAGGTTTCCCATGGAGCAGGGAGCCCAATGCAGGGCTTGATCCCAGGACCCTGGGATCATGACCTGAGCCGAAGGCAAACGCCTAACGACAGAGCCATCCAGGCACCCCAACATTAATTTATCTTAAAACCAGAAGAAAATAATGAATATATAATAACGAATCCAACCTGCATTATGTTTGTCTTTATGCCATGCAGTCATAAATATGTATTTAAACACTTTTTCTTATGAGGAAGGGACTCATTAAGGCAAAGGTGCCTAGGACTGGCAAAAGTCATAGTATGGCCATGACTGGCCCAAGATGACACTGCACGTAGGTGATAGAACAAGGTCAGGGAGGCCCTGGTAAGCCTGACATCCCTTTTGATTAGATGCATCAAGAGGATGGCTTTTATTCCTCTCCTGGTGCCTGGTTCATAGGGGTAGCCCAATGAATGCTGAATTAAATTGCATTGAGTCACTCCAAAGTGCTCTATACAGTGAATAATCAACAGTACATTCTTTTTTTTTTAAAGACTTTTATTTATTTATTTGAGAGAGAGAGAGAATGAGAGAGAGAGATCATGAGAGGGGGCAGGGTCAGAGGGAGAAGCAGACTCCCTGCTGAGCAGGTAGCCCGATGTGGGACTCGATCCCAGGACTCCAGGATCATGACTTGAGCTGAAGGCAGTCACTTAACCAACTGAGCCACCCAGGCGCCCTCAATAGTACATTCTTACAAATTGAAGAAAATCCTGTGGATGCTGCAAAAATGATGTGGGCCTATCTGATCTGGAAAAGAAACCTGTAAATGAAATCTATGCATTTTATCAATGTGTACAAGTTTTGGATGAAAAGATTAAAACAGGCAAGCAAAAAAAGATATTTGTCTTCTATGATATATTAGACACCTGACAAATCTCTGATATTAGTATGATATCCTAAAAATAAATATAATTATGTATATAATAAAGTTTAAAGATTCACCCATTCGTTTAACATTCACTCTGCTAAGAAGAGAAAGTATAAATACAAAGAATCCCCACTGTCCTTGAGGAGCACATGGTCAACTTAATATACTTGTTTCACAAAAAAATGAACAGACTGGGTGGAAATGTTACAAAGTAGTATGAGTGATTCCAACTTCCCTGAGCTGAAACATAATACCAGCATTCACATGGTGGGCATAACAGTGGTAGAGATTATTACTGTTAAGAGAGCACTCTTAGTGTTCATCTTGTCACATTCCTTTCAAAACCCCAAACCCCACCAGTGCCTAGAGAAGCAATTCTCAACTGGGGACCAACTTTGTACACACATGCCCAGAGAGACATTTGGCAATGTCTGGAGACATCTTTAATTGTCATGGCTGTTGGGGGTGGTGTTGGGGGCAGGATGCTAGTGGCATCTAGTATGTAAAGGCCAGAGATCGTGCTAAACATCCCACAAATGCAAAGGACAGTCCCCCACAACAAAGAATTATCTGGCCCAAAACGTCAATAGTGCTGAGTTTGCAAAACCCTGGCTAGGAGAACCAAATCCAAACTCCTGCTGGTGTTCAAGGCTGGGACAAATTTGGCCTTTTCCACCTTTTTACTCTATTTCCTGTGCCTTCTTCTCTTGACCCACGGTCTTCCCAGGAGCCTTATGCTTCAGCTGTAGCAGACCATCACAAAATTTTAAAGAGTGATTATGCACTTGGGCTCTGAAAGTCAGGCAGATCTGGCTGTAGATCCAGGCTTTACTACTGATCATCTGTGCATCCTTGGGTAAGTTACCCACCATCTCCGAGACTTAGTAACTTCTATATAATGGGGATGACTATAGTTGCTATTATTGTGAGAACTGCATCCTACCTGTGTATACTGTCCTATCTGCCTTTGTCTCCTCAGAACTTGGCACAGCTTTCTGCCCACAGTAGGTGATCAGTAAGTATTAGTTGAATTGCAGTTTTGACACTCCCTTTAAGAGAAAAACACCCTGCCGATGGGTAAAAACTTAGACTTCTAAAGGAAACTCTTTCGGATGCCTGGGTGGCTCGGTTGGTTAAGCGACTGCCTTCGGCTCAGGTCATGATCCTGGAGTCCCAGGATCGAGTCCCACATCGGGCTCCCCGCTCAGTGGGGAGTCTGCTTCTCCCTCTGACCCTCTTCCCTCTCGTGCTCTCTGTCTCTCAGTCTCTCTCTCTCAAATAAATAAATAAATTCTTTAAAAAAATAAAAATAAAGGAAACTCTTTCTTTCTTGGTTTCCTTTGCTGTTTCCACTTTCTCTGCTCACCTCTCAGAGTTGGGGTTCTCCAGGAGTGGGGTACCTGGCATAATTCTTGGCCAAACACCCCTCCCTCTTAAAAAGATCTCATCTAGCTATGTGGCCAAAACTACTACTTATATACTCCCAAATTTGTATTTATAGCCAGGACCTTTTTCATGAACTCTGGATTTATATATTTTAACTGTCTACTTGATATTCTCAGTTGGTTATATGTTGATATCCTCAACCTAGCACACAGCAGTCAAAGTGATCTTTTTAAAATGGAAATCTCATGATGGCACTCCTATTAAGGGCTTCCCATTGAACCAATTATAAATCCTTCCCATGGCCTATAGGCCTGTTTCAGGTCTTGATTTCTACCTCCTGACATTGTCCACCTTGCTCACTGTGCTTAAGCCACACTGGCCACATTTTCAATGCTCAAATGAGACAAACTTATTCTCTGTTTCAGAGCCTTTGCACTTGATGTTGTCTCTGCCTGGAACACTTGCCCCCAGATAAATACATGGCTTCTCATTCAAAGCTCAACCAGGGTCACCTCAAGAAGGACTTCCCTGCCGTCTCCCAGCCAATCAGCCTTCCCCCATCTCCTTCTAACTCGCTAAGTCATAACCTTGTTTTACTTTTTCAGAATGCATATTGTTAGCTGCTATTTATTGGCTTTCTTGAGGATTTCCTTTTTTTTTAAGTGATTTTATTTTATTTTTTTAAGATTTTATTTATTTATTTGACAGAGAGAGACACGGCGAGAGAGGGAACACAAGCAGGGTGAGTGGGAGAGGGAGAAGCAGGCTTCCTGCTGAGCAGGGAGCCCGATGTGAGGCTCGATCCCAGGACCCTGGTATGACCTGAGCCGACGTCAGACGCTTAACGACTGAGCCACCCAGGCGCCCCTCTTGAGGATTCTCTGTCTCTCCCACTTGAAGGTGGTCCCTGTAAGAGCAGGAGACTTGTCAGTCTTGTTCTCCACTGTATCTTCAGCACCTAGCCCAGTGCCTGGCACACGGTATTCCTTTTGCTTCTCTCTCCCCTCTGCTCATTTCTTCCTGCCTGGCTAACTCAGAGTCACCTCCCCCAGGAAGACTTTCCTGAGATCTCATACTGGATTAGGGACTCTTCAGGTCCCTCTAGGGCCTTAGGTGTTTCTATTAAACTAGACAGAGACCACACTATTGTCGTTCTGCATAGGTCCAGAGGATTGATGGATAGATAGAAGGTAGGATAGAGGGGAGGAGAGAGAGAGAGAGAGGGAGAGAGCGCATGCGCGTGCGCCGAAGGTATGATGGAAGGAAGCATGTGAGAACACTTGGAAACTGACCACACCAACATTAAGCAGGCTCATGGGACCCCAGAGGCCAGCCCTAGCTGGCCCTGCCACACCCCCACTCCCTAGAAACCCTGCCCTGTAGCTCCCTCAACACTTAGTTTCCCCCTCCACCTTGGTCTGTACTCTCAGTGCATGGTCGATTGGCTGCGGGGCTTATTACCCCTAAGGTCGCAAATGAGAGGCAGTCAGGTGCAGTGTGCAGGTGATCTAAGCCCCTGCGCCAGCGTCCAGGCAGAGGTGGCGACATCGGCGGGCCACCTGGCAGGGTAGCGGCTCTGCAAGGCTGGGCACTGGGATGCCCGCCCGTGGGATGACGAGTCCGCAGTGGCTGCTGCTCCTGGCCACGCACAGGCTGGGGGTGTGGACACGGAGTTGGGTCTATTTGTGCAAGCAGATTAAAGACCAGGGTAAGGGGCCCGCACAGGTGGGGGGTGGCAGGGTAGGGGAGGACGTGGAAAGGAGATGTGAGACCAGACCCTACCTGCTGTTCATCAATCACCTGCCCCTCCAGTCTGCAGTTCAAATCCCTGCTGGTTCCTTCCTGACTGTGGGACCCTGGGTGAGGAGCTCACCCTGCCTCTGTTTCAATTTCCTTCTCTATGAAATGAGGACAACAATATGGATCTTGCAAAATTGTTCTGAGAATGAAATGAAATAAGGTATGCAAAGCATTGGGGCATCTGGGTGGCTCAGTCAGTTACACATCTGCCTTCAGCTTGGGTCATGATCCCGGGGTCCTGGGATCGAGCCCCACATCAGGCTCCCTGCTCCACTGGGAGCCTGCTTCTCCCTCTGCCCCTCCCCGTGCACACACTGTGTGTCAAATAAATAAGTAAAATCTTAAAAAAAAAAAAAGGTACGCAAAGCATTGCCCCATATATAGGTGTGCAATAAATGCTTGTTCTCCTCCCTTCATCCTAAAAACACAAACAAATGAACTCTAGAAGGAAAACGTGAGCACTACTGTGATAGTGAAATTTTTTGTATTTCATAAAATATCAGAGCTCAGAAGATCTTGAAGGTTGCCTTGCCTAACCCCCTCCCTGGAACGTGTCACGAGCAACAGGGAATTATGGCAGAGTTTACTTACTGAAGGACAGATGTTTAATGGTACTGTTTCATCCCATAAAATACTCTGTGTGTGTGTGTGTGTGTGTGTGTGTGTGTGTGTGTGTGTGTGTGTGTATAAAATCTGATTGATTCTTTGAGAGTGAGGTGAATAGGGCACTTGCCTAGGAATCAGGATTTTTTGGAGTTGAGTCCATATTCACCTTGAAAGCCTGGATAAGCCGTTTCTCTCTCCTGAGACTCAGTTTCCCCATCGATGATACAAGTAACACTGTGTTGAGAACAAGGTACAGAGATGGTACAGATATAGGAATGAATAAGGCCAGGCAAGGGAACTGGATAGGAAGACTTCAGGGAGAAAGTAAAACCAGAGCAGCACTTTGAAGGATGAAGAATTTATCAGATGAGCAGGGATGGAAAGAAAAGCATTCCAGTCAAGAACAGCATGTACAAAGGTTCCAAGTTATGATATAGCCGGCACTGGCATCTTCAGGGAACTGGAAAGTATGAAGGAGAAGGTAGTTAAGGTGAGGCTAGAGAGGAGGCAGGACCTAGATCAAGGGAGTTAAGGAGCCTGGCCTTTCTCTGAGCAGTGGGGAGCTAGTGAAAGTGGTAAACAGAGGAAAAACAAAACAAAACAAAAGAGATCTGGCCTGGGTATGAAATTGAGCACTTTAGCAAAAATATGGACGATGTATTATGAAGCTGACCAAAGTTCAGATTGGAGACAGAAAAATCATTTGGGAGACTATGGCAATCTTCTTGGTGAAAAGTGGAGAGGCCTACATGGCGGCATGGGAGTGGTGGGGAATATTAGGGAGGAGCAACTAGGAGAGATGGTTAGGAGTTGGCTGACAAGTGGGATGCCAGAATCTCACAGTTTCACTGACTGGTTGTGGGGGAATCTTCTGACAAGGCACAAGCCTCACCCAAGTGTAGATTGGTGGTCCCCCATTTCCTGATTGACCTCAGCTATCCTTTGCAGTAAGCTCTGTGAGGCTAAGCTTCTGACTGCTAACTCCTGGGCCCACCCCTCTGCCTGGGGTGGCTTTACTCACACTGTAATTCCTGTCCAAAGGCAGAGAGCATGTACAAACCTGCAGTCACTTCCCCAAGGACTGAACTCCCCTTACCCAATGTGGCAGGAGTGAAATGCCCAAGGATGTCACTGACAAATATTTCTGAAATTCTCCTTGGAATCAAAGGAGGAAGAGCTTCAAGTCCCAAGTTCCAAGACAGTTGATGAGGTCAAAATCATGAATAAAACCCAGTGCTTTATGCATAGGAAAGATTGCTCTACATGACCTCACCTTCTCCAGGAAGCCTTGCCTAGAACTCCCCTAGAACTCCACTTCTGTGCTTCTTGTGTTTCAGCCCTGCTCACACTGTGGTTGTTTATCTACCTGATTCTCCTGTGTTGCCAGCATCCAAGTCAGTGCCTGGTATACAGAGGTGCCCAGTAAAGGATTGTTAAATGTTGAACCCTTTGACACACACACACAACCAAAAAATCACACCCTATGAAGAGAATCAATGTTCCAAGAAATCTTCCTGCAGTAGGATTTAGAGACATGTACTTGTTGAGGTCAAATGTCTACTTTAAAGGAATCAACCCAAAATATGATAATTATGCCAAAAGGAGAGAGAGGTCAGAGGAACGTGCTGAGGGGCTGATGCTGCTTAGACTGCCGGCGCAGGATTAGCTAGTGGGTCACCAGGGTTCTAAGGTGTATCCTTGATTTAGTAGATCCAGGAATCTAATACTGCTGGGGTACTCAGAGCTAGGAAGATCTAGGCACTGACTTGTTCTATCAAACTCATGAGTGGCTGGTATATAAACCATGTCCATAAATTCATGAGCATCTCAGATTTAACATGTCTAAAGCAAGCTCTTGTCTTTGTAAAACAAACCTAGACTTGTTCTCTGTCAGTCTTCTCCACATTAGTAAATGGCCCAAACATTTCATCTGGTTGTTTAGGTCAAAAATCTAAGAGTCATCTTTGATTCTTTTATTTTCTTCTCCTTTACCAAATCCACCAGCAAGTCCAATTGACTCTACCTTCAAAGTATATTTTGAACATATTTCTAACTCCCGTATTGCTACCCACCTAGTCCAGGCTACCAGCATCTCTCATTTGGCCTATTGCAGTAACTTGAACGACTTCTTTGCTCCTGTTTCTGCTTCTCCCTAGTCTCCTCTCATCAGAATGATCCTTTGGAAATGTAAATCAGATGGTATCCTTCTAGAACTTAAAAACGTCCACTGCCTGCCTGTTAGATTTAAAATAACATCCAGCCTTCTCACCATGATCTACAAGAACCTCCATGATCTAGAGGCCCCTCCCTACCTCTACAGTCTTATCTCTTTCTTCTGTATTACATTCTATCCAGATTGTCTTTCCTGCTGTGTCTCAGACATTCCAAGCTTAACCCCATTTCAAGGCCTTTGTACTTGCTGTGACTCCTGTCTAGAGTCTTCTTCTTTTCGGTCTTCACGTGGTTTATTCCTTCTCACCATTCAGGTTTCTGCTTAAGTGTCTCCTTTTTTTTTTTTTTTAAGTAATTTTATTTATTTATTTGAGAGAGAGAGAGAGCACGAGCAGGGTGAGGGGCAGAGGGAGAAGCAGACTCCCCGCTGAGCAGGGAGCCCGATGTGGGGCTCAATCCTGGAACTCTGGGATCACAACCCAAGCTGAAGGCAGACACTTAACCAATTGAGCCACCAAGGGGCCCCAACTGTCTCCTTTTTGATGGGCCTTTCTTCTTCATCCTAGTAAACATTAGTCCACCATATACAGTTATGTTCTCCTCCTCTAAGTGACAGTTTTTTAAAACTCAACTTTCTTGAGATATTGTTTATTTATTTCTTTAAGATTTATTTATTTTAGAGAGAAAGAAAGTATGCAGGGGGTGGGGGCAGAGGGAGAAAGAGAGAGAGTCTTAAGCAGACTCTGTACTGAGCACAGAGCCCAATACGGGCTCAATCTTACAACCCTGGGATCATGACCTGAAATCAAGAGTGGGACGTTTAACCAACTGCCACCCAGGCTCCCCATTTGAGATATAATATATATACGATAAAATGCACCCATTTGAAGTATATGAAGTATATCATTCATTGAGTTTTGAAACTGTGTGACCACCACCACAATTAATATGTAGAACATGTCCATGCCCCCTAAAAGTTCCACGTGAACCTCTGCATGATTAATTTTTTAGAACACTTTTCACTATATGATAAGTTTCTCATTTGTGCATTTATTCATTGACTCTCCCTCTTTCATCGCTGTTAGTTTAGCTTTCTGATAACAGAGTGCTTCTCTGTTGTGTTCATTGCTATATCTGTAGCCCCTAGAATGACACATAGTAGGTGCTTAAATTTTTTTTAATGAATGAAAGAATTGCCCTGGAAAGTGACCCTTTCTAGAGGTAACAATGCTCCTAAAAGCCAAGATAAACCCTTCCTGGTTGTCAGGGACCCAGGAAACCAAATTCAGTGAATCAGAACTTAATTTCTGTTGAGTGCTTATTGTGTAACAGTGGATCTTTTTTCTTTATACATTATTTTATAGAATCTCTCAACAGTTCTATCAGAAAGATGCTACTATCGGGCGCCTGGGTGGCTCAGTTAGTTGGGCGACTGCCTTTGGCTCAGGTCATGATCCCGGAGTCCCGGGATTGAGTCCCTCATCGGGCTCCCTGCTCAGCAGGGAGTCTGCTTCTCCCTCTGACCCTCTTCTTTCTCGTGCTCTCTATCTCTCATTCTCTCTCTCTCAAATAAATCAAAATCTAAAAAGAAAAAGAAAAGAAAGATGCTACTATCTCTCTTTCACTGATGAGAAAACTGAGGTTCAGAGAGGTTAAGTGACTTTCCCAAGGTTGCACAGCTAGTGTCAACAGTGGTTTGGAGGCCAAGTAGAGCAAAGTCTGGAAAAACATTCATTGCATTTTATGGTTAGAAGACCATTTGATGACTCCGTGGAGTGGTGGAGGCGGTAGGCTGACTACAGTAGGTTTAAGGGTAAATGAGGACCTAGAAAATGAATAGAACAGGTATGGGCATGTTTTGGAGAACTGAGAGAAGTAGAGAGCTCAGTTAGGTAATTTGGAATGCAAAGGGAGAGTGGAAGGTTTGGATGAAAGGTAAATGGGCAAGTGAGTTGAGAGGAGTGAGTAAGGTGAAAGATCCACAAATCCAACATTACAGACTTGCATTTGGTATAGTACCTGGCACATAGAAAATGCTGAATTAAAATTTTGTGGAAAGAAGGAAGAGGGAGGGAAGAAGGAAGTACTGTGAAATTTAGATAGGAAGGAGCCAACCAACTGAAAAAAAAAATGGAGAGGATCAAAGAACAGGTGTACTTCAAGTAACAGAGTATGAGAACTGGAGGATAGGAGGCCACGATCATGCAGGGGAAGTGTGAGCTTGAAATTTCAGAAGTGGAAGAGTTCCTGGTGATGGTAAGGCCCAATGTGTGAATGTAGGGGCAGATGGCTAAACTGGTATGGAGGGAAGGTCGGTGGAGTTGGGGGTACATTATTAATAATTGGGAACATTTGGGGACAAACCTAAATGTCCAATGGTAGGGGCCCAAATAAAATATGATACATCCATAGAATGTTTGGAAAACCTTTAATGTCATAGGAAAATCTTTATGATAAGAGCTTAGATTTAAAATGAACAAGATTGTATCTAAGATATACATTGTCACTATTATAAAATACATTTGTGTGTGGTAAAAGGAATAGAATATACTAAAATGTAAAAGGTCGATGTTGGAATTCCAGATGACTTTAATGTTTTATTTCCTACAATGAACTGGAGTTAGTCTTTTAATAAAAAAAACTATTAAAAAATTAAGAGAAGTGTTTTGCCAATCCATTTCTGCTTGGAATTAAATTTCCTCCTTTTAAACTCTAGTTTTTACAGCAAAATTGTATCAGAAACCTTAACTAACCTTTATTAAGCACAGTATTACTCAGTAGGCACAATGCTTTACACACTCCAATCCTCACCTGAACTCTGCAAAGTACTTATTTTTTTCCCAGTCTATAGACAGTCTAACTGAAGCCCAGAGGAGTTGAATAATTTGTCCGATGTTACACTTATTAAAAGGCAAAACCAAATTTGAAGGCTATACGATATAAAAACTGATCTTTCTTGCATTACCCCTACTCCCCACCTCACTGCCTCCCATGAGTCCAGTAAGTTGAAGTCCTTCTAGTTCACATTTTAAGCAGTATTTAGCAATCTCAAAGAAGGTAAATCTTAGTTTCTTTGATGTCAATACTAAAAGGGCCCTGAGAGCTCATCTAGCCCCAAATGGCCTCCTTCTTCCCACAGTCAGATGAGAAAACTGAGGTCTGGAGAGAGGATATGACATGGCAGGGCCATTTAAAGGGTTTGTTCCAGGGTTTGATTCAGACTCCTCTCTTTCTGCTGTTTTCCCAGACTATTCCAGGCCACAGGGCAGCTCAGCAACCAGAGGGCCTGCCAGGCCTTTAGAATCCAACCCTCTCATTGTACATAGAAACGGAGCCCCAGGTGGTTTTCCTTAAGTCACATAGTGGGTTGGTGGCAGAGATGCTTGTTGAACGCAGGTCTCTTGCCTCCATAAAGGAAGTATTGACCACTGCTACCAGCTGCCAAGTGTCAGTTGGCCAGCAGGAAGTAAGACCAGTGGCCTCAGGGGCAAAATGAGCTTTTGGAACCTGAGACCTTGCATAGGGGCTGGCACATTAAAATATGCAGGAATGTTGGTTGATTGAATTGGAGGATCACTGAATTAGTGATACAAATAAGTGTGGGGGAGGGCTAAGGCAATGGCAGTGCCATTTGTAAAAGTACAAAATCAGGCAGAAAGAAACAGGACTTCAGATGAAGATCTAAATGATGCAGAAGTCACAAGGGGGTTGTGTGTGTGTGTGTGTGTGTGTGTGTGTGTGTGAATGTTAATTCTGTCAACTCTTAGACTTGACCATGAAAACTTGGCCGAAGAGACATTCTGAGATAAAGGGCCTCTGTGCCCAGCTGGCTCAGACCCATGGAGGACAGCTCAGAGGGCTGAGGAGCAGCCTGCTGCTCGGGCCTCCAACTGATACGCGATTGGGACCATCTGCCAACTGTGGGTACTTGGACATGCTTGGCCTGAGGAAAAGTCACCCTGGACAGATGCCCAAACCAAAGAGGCTGAATCCAGCTGGCCTTTCCAGGTCTCAAGTACACACTGATGGTAAGGGTCTCTGCAGAGGCCGCAGGGATGTGGAGGTGGGAGCAGGGGCCATTGTTAACATGCAGAAAACAACAAAAAGGCTGGAAGGAAATATATCAGAATCTTGACAATGATCATCTCTGTGAGGTAGATCATAGGTGTTTTTACTGCCTATCTGCTGCCTCTGGGCTTTTTACATTCTCTACAATAAATTATTTTGCTTTGAATAATCAAGAAACATAAAATAAGAAAAATAGACACTATTTGCCTGTCTTGTGAGCTCCTTGAGGGCTTGAGGGCTCAAGGAATTATGGCTTACTAGTACTTTGATGTTTAGCACTCACACTGGAAGTGTACAGGAAGTCTGTAAATATTTAAGTGAATGCTTTATATGGTCTTCTACTTAAAGCATTTAGGCTCTTATTCAATGCCCACTTTGGCATTGTGCTTGGCTATGTGCTTCCAGTGGCCTCAGACTTGGCTATGTGCTTCCCAGGGTATAGTTCATTAGAAATCACAACCTATAAAATGAATGGAGGACCTACTAGAGGTGCCCATTCAATGACAGCAAAACTAATTATTTTTAATAATTATTATAATCACAATAATCTTTATTATTATTATCTTATTTAATTGGGTCCTCATGCCAATCTGTCATTCAACAAACATTGAGCACCTACTATGTGTACAGTATTCCTTTCTTTGAAGAGTTTAAATATAAACCTTATTTACAGATGAGCACACAGATTCAGAAAACTGATTGGCTCTAGTCATATACAGAAACAGGTGGAAAGGCTCAGATTGTTATCCAGTGCTGTTTATTACCCCACAAGGCGTTTTTATCGGCTGATAAATATTTGAATGGCTATGGTCTATGTGGCAAACATGCAGACAGACTGGCCGGTAAAAAGAAAGGAAAGTGAGTGGGCAGATAAGCTAGTAGACAGGTAAGCAGGGACATAGGTTCTTGAGAACTGAGTAGATTGCTAGAGGCAAACACATTGACCCCGGGGAGAAGTGAGTGCTCACAGCAGAACCAAAACAATGGAGAGAGAAAAATTTCAAAGCAAACCCATACCTCTGCTGTACATTACAACCTAATACAGAGTTTGAGTATTCAAGAAACTTTATATTTTGCTTAAGATTCTCTATACAAGGGGCACCTGGGTGGCTCAGTTTTAAGCATCTGCCTTCAGCTCAGGTCATGATCCCAGGGTCCTGGGATCAAGCCCTGCATTGGGCTTCCTGCTAGGCGGGATGCCTGCTTCTCCTTCTCCCACTCCCCCTGCTTGTGTCCCCTCTCTCGCTGTCTCTCTCTGCCAAATAAATAAATAAAATCTTAAAAAAAAAAAGATTATCTATAGAAGAGGTCAGAGTCTTTTATAATGTTTACAAAAAGTTTCCATTGAAAGTGGTAGATAAAATGTTGGCACCCGAAGAACAAAACTTTAGTTCTTCTAGCAAATTTTCTTTTGCAAAATAAAATCTGATGATGCTGGATAAATGTTACAAATATATTTTAATGTAATTATCCAAGCATTTTCTAAAGGACCTATTGTGTCCCAAGCTCAGGACTGGGTGTTGAGGAAGGCACAACTTTTACCTTCAAGGCTAAAAATATTTCTCTTTATCTTTGATGTTATATATCTTTGTATACATATACACGTGTACAGATTCTGTTTCAAGTAGTTTTTATTGAGCACTTACAATGTGCCTGACATTGTGTTGCATGCTATTTTATTTAATTCTCCCAGAGACTCAGTGAGTTAGGTAACTGCTTTCTATAGACAAAGAAACTCAATCTCAGCGAAGTTAAAGATACTCCTAAAGCTAGTGGTGGAGATGAGACCCTAGCCCAGGCTTTGGATTTGAGCTCCATCACAAGCTAGACATGGTAGGAGGTGCAATGTGGAGATAAGTTCATTTGACATAGGAATCGTGGTTATGTGGCCTCCTTGGTTTTTCTCTCTACAGACTTGGATATGATTATGTGCTTATATCAGCTAGATGTACAAGGTTTCCAAACTCCTGTTACTTTTTGTTGATTGGATCTCTGGGGACATAAAATATTTGACCAATTTGAAGGACAAACTTATCAGAGGAAAAAAGATAGTAGCATCCAACCTTAGTTGATACGCAGGTCTCTTGCTCTCAGTTAATAAGAGCTCTCCTTGAGCTGGCCCCTATTTACTTTCCTCTCCTCTTCCCTGAAAACTATACAGTACTGTTTGCATTTCCCTTGAAACACCATCCTCTTTGATGCCTCTGGGTCTTTTCATGTGCAAGTTATTCCATTTAGAACACCCACTCCTCACCTTTTCTGCCTTTTCAATTCTTACTTCTTCAGGCTTGCCTTCTCTGAAGTCCACCCTGTCTTTGGAGGGCAGACAGTGCTTTTCTGAATTTCACTGTCCTTGGACTTCCTTCTATCACTGTCCTTACCACACTGTGTTGTAACTCTCTACTAGTCTGTGTCTTCCACCAGACTCTGAGCTTTCTGAAGCTCATAGGTCCCTAAAGGGAACTTGTCAGATTCATGTCTGTGTGCCTAGTGCCTTGCACAAAGTGAATATTCAAGAAATATTTGTTGAATGAAGGAACAATGAACCCAGAGCCAGGGTGCAGAAGAACTGGGTTCTAATCTCAGCTCTGCAGCTGACAACTTTGTGTCTGTAAGCAAGTCACTTCCTTCTCCAGGCTTCAGTTTCCCTGCCTGTAATATGAGGAGGTCAGACGAAATGACCACTAAGAGTCATTTGGCTTGAGCCTTCTGCGATGTTTAGATGTTATGATGCTAAGAAGAAAAGTCTAAAACATTAAAGTTGAACTTTATTAACCATGTGACACTGCTCTCCTAAAAAGAAAAGCCCCTTGTTTTGGAACATCTTCAATTGTGTCAGGTTTGATTTGTATCAATACTGTTCACTCAGAAAAATAATTACTCGTAAGAAGTTCTGAGTTCTGCCCTAACCTTTCTTACCATGGAGTTCAAGATTAAAGTTGTACAACTGTTTCTACATACTTGTTAAATTGAATGAACATTTGTCAAGTGGATTAACAAATGAGTCAATCTTATTTGTAAAGCTGAGAATCTTATGGCATAGGCAAAAGGCAAGGTCATACATACATCCACTTAGTCATTCAACAAATATTTTGGCAATTAACTCTGTGTGAGATACTGGGACACAATGGTAAGTAAAATAGCTATGGAACCTACCGGTCTGGTGGTGTCTGGGGAAGACAGACATTACTCAAATTGTATGCAAATAATTTTATTAATTACAAACTGTAAAGGACTATGTCTCTTACCTTTGCTGTGCACTCTTTAGGTTATAAAGGGCTTTTCACACACTTTACCTCATGGGAAGCCATATAGCATAAGGGTTAAAAGTAAAGATTTTAGTGTTGTATAGGCCTGGGTCTGAATCTGGCTTGCCTACTTACTTACAAACTGGGCTCTTGGACAAGTTTCTAAGCTTCACTTTTCTCATCTTTTGAATGGGGGAAAAATAGCACATTCGTCACAGAGCTGTCATGAGAATGCAATGAGCTAATGCATGGGAAGCACTCAGCACAATGCTTGACATATGGTTGCTGAACAGTGGCTGTTAGTATGATTATATAATTTTTTGTTCTTCATAGCACTTTTCCCTGTATCTCCCTCTTATTCCAGAAGAAAGGTCGGGTCTGAAATCAGACGGGTTCACATCTCAGATCCACCACTTACTAAATACAAAATGAAACTAATAGTATCTTTTCATAGCATTATCCATCGGAGTAAATGAGGAGAAATTTTTAAGGGACCCACACGAAGGCCAAACATATAACAGCTCTTTTGACTTTGGTAACAATCCTTATCCTTCATGGGACGAACTGTGGTCAGGGAAGTAGTAATCACTCCAGTCTAACCACAGCAATGTTAGATGGGAAGGAGCTCTTGGGGCCCCACCACCAGGAGTAGTGGGTGAGGTGGTCACTGAGATGTCTTGGCCTGCCTAACACTGAGATCTTGGGAGAGATAGGGGAAGACTGGGGAAAGCAAACCCACCCCCTGGGCCCCATGGGGGAGGTAGTTGAGTTGTCAGGCTTGAGTCACAGGAGCTGACAGGACCGCATATCCAGGTCTTCCTGGATATGCGTTGAAGTAGGGTTTTCAGGGGCAGAGCTAAGGCAATAACCCTAGATATTGGGTAGTGGAATTTAAGAAATATCCATTCAGCTGTGGGGAGAGATGAAATGAAGGCTACACCCCAAGGCTTCTTCCATCTCAAGCTTCCAAATTGCCCTGTGACTCTTGGACCCCCATGGGACCGGGAAGTGGGAGTCAGCATAAAATCAGAAAGAATGAGGCATAAAATCAGAAAGGCACTGAATGTTTGGATGGAGTGCCAGGTCCCAAAAAGAATGCCTCTTTGTCTGTATGCCATCTATGCCAAAGCAGAACAAATTTGTCAGCATCTTCTCAAAACTGAAAGGGAGAGTCTAAAAAGTTTAAGGAATAAAAAAGGGCAAATGGAAATTGATTATTTAATATCATCATTACTAATTCAAGAAGTATAAAATGGTATTACTAATCTCTTTACTTGAGATGAAGTGATTTTATTATTTTATCTTATTAGACATAAATATGTATAAGGGCTTTTTTCCCCTAACCATATTTTTTCTGTCTATTTTTAAGAGAATACCTCACGCCTTTCAACCTTATATTGCCATGGTGGTTTTTAGGACTTCACTCCTACAGAGGAGGGTAGGTGGAGCCTTAATGTATAAGTGACTCAAATATTTGGTAGTCAAGCCATTCCACATGGTAGGGCACAAATGGTAGAGTTTAGGCATCAAATAGTGAAGGGGATTTCAGAAATATCAGAGTTATCCCATGATATTCCCTTACTGTTCCTGCAGGCTTGGTCAGCCTTAGCGCATCTTACTGTCTTTAAGAAAACACAAATCAGGGGCGCCTGGGTGGCTCATTTGCTAAGAGTCTGCCTTCGGCTCAGGTCATGATCCCAGAGTCCTGGGATCAAGCCCCGCATCGGGCTCCCTGCTCTGCGGGAAGCCTGCTTCTCCCTCTCCCACTCCCCCTGCTTGTGTTCCCTCTCTCGCTCTCTCGCTCTCTGTCAAATAAATAAATAAATAAAATCTTTAAAAAAAAAAAGAAAACACAAATCATTCTATATGTTCCTTAATTCTTCTTTACCCCATGGATGGATGGAAAAAGTGACGGGTGGAATCTAAATTTAGGATGGATTATGGTAATTTCAGTTTACCACAGGAAAATTTTACAGAGACAAAGGAAAGGATAAAGGTAAATGCTGGAATTCAGGAATATACTAATTGACTGGAAAAAAGTTCTGACTTTTATACAATTGTTTTTACACATGTTATCAATTCATTTCTCTTCATTAGAATAAAAAAAAGTAGTAGATGGAAAAGAATGAACTGTCCACAAAAATAATAATGTCTATTTATTAAATAACAGGTATTCAGGGGCACCTAGGTGGCTCAGTTGGTTAAGCGTCTGCCTTTGGCTGAGGTCACGATCCCAGGGTCCTGCTCAGCAGAGAGCCTGCTTCTCCCTCTTCCTGCCACTCCCCCTGCTTGTGCTCTCTCAAGTAAATAAATAAAATCTTTAAATAACAGGTATTCAAAACTAAACTCTTAGACCCATTATCCCCATTAATCTTCCTAACAACTTCATGAGATGGTTACTATTATGTTCCCAGTTTTGCAGAGGGGCCCCCAGAAAGGATGGGTAATTTGCCCAAAGCTATATACTCAGCTAGTGAGAGGCAGATCTGAGATTGGATTCTAGGTCTGGCTCCAGGACTGTGTTCATTACTGCCGGACTAGCCTGCTTTTCCCCCACCCTGGGATTTTTTATATAACACTGTACTTGAAACAAGGAAAAGCACTGTATAACCTCCAAATGTTGCTTTCCCCTAGAGCAGCTTGATACAAAGGAGAGTGGAGCAGACAGACCTAAGGCTAACTCCCATGACTCACTAGCTGCATAATTTGGCAAGTCTTTTCACTTCTCTGAGCCTTGATATTAGATGGAGATGATAATCATCAACTGCCATGTTCATCAGACAGGGCTGCTAGAAGAGCCAAATAATGTAATGAGGGAAGGGAGAGCTCTGAGGACAAGGTCTACAGGCAAGGTTTTCTTTCTTTCTTTATTTTTTTTGTCTGAGAAAGCTTTTATCCTATAAATAGAATCCATTGATTGTCCCCAGGAGTAACTTCCCATCTTCTCTCTCCTGGCTACTGTTATGAATCTCATTTTCATGTTTATTGAAGGACAGAATTACAAACTGGCTTGAGCATTTAGAATCTCATTTAAATCCACTCTGGAAAATTGTTTCCAAAGGAGAGAGAATTGCAGACAGACTGACTCGTGGGATGTCAGCTTCTTGGTGGTTCTGGGAGTAGTCTGCATAGCCACCCATTTCCCCTCAATTTGATTTCTTCTGTGTTGCTCCTCATATCTCATCCCGCTCAAGTTCATTAGGTTCCCCTTGGTTGTCTAGAAGGGCTCTTGGGTACAAATGAGGCTCAGTAATGGACTGAGATTGGACTACATAGCAGGATCTGGTAGAGCCGAGATTCTGCTTATGGTCTTCTGCTTATGGGTTCAGTGTTCTTTTTCTTGGGCCCACTCCCTTTCCCTGCAGTCTTCCCTAGCTACTCTAGCCTCATGTGAGGTCTTCGGGGGAAGTAAGCATACTCTTTAAACTACAGACAGTTCCTAATGCAACAACAGACATGAAAGTGTTTAGTGCTTAGCACTGGTGTGCAGTAAGCACTTCAGAGACAGCTGAATCAGGAGCTGTGCTTCTTCTGTGCAATTTAACACTTATTTATTGAACACTTCTATGCCAGGCCTTGGCCTAGATGCTAGGAACATAAAGATGACCCTGCTCTTCAGGAGCTTAAAAACTATTCAAAGAGACTGAAATAAACCTCTTTGCAATCTAGTGTGACCCAGGGAAGTACAGAGAGCTATGGAATCATGGAAGAAGGATCTTCTCTAAGCATGAGTAATGATAGCCCTTTGCATTTTATGTTGGCAGTTTACAAAGTGCTTCTCACAGCTCTTACCCATTTGATTTTCATGGAATCCCTATGAGGTAGGAATAATTATCCACATTTTCTGATGAGGCAACTGAGGCTCAGAGAGTTAAAGTGACAGACAAAGTCATAACCAGTAAGCTGGATAGCAGCATGCAGCATGGAATAATGGAAAGACCGCTGACTTTGAAGTCAGGAGACTTATCTTCTGTGTCTGCCATTTGTGACGATGTGATCTTGGATAATTTTCCTTCTCTGGGGCTTAGTTCCCTCATCTATAAGGTAATGTACTTAGACTAGAAATGTTCTGTGAGTCTCGGGATAAACAAGGCCTTGTTTTGTAAGCTGCAGAACAGTATTTAACCATCTTGAAAATCAAAGGCAGAATGGTATAAGGGGGAGAAACATGGATTAAAATCCCAGTTTAGTTCCTTATTTGCCATGTGGGCCTAGGCATGTCACTCCACCTCCTTATAACTCAGACTCCTAATTTGTAGAGATAATACCCATTTTGCAGAATTCTTCTGAGGCTTGAATAAGGTAATGTGTCCAGCATAGCACCTGGCACATAGTAGGTGTGTAAGAAAGTACCAAAGATTGGTGAGACCGAGTACTAGGTCTGGCTGTTCTTTGAGATTTAAGCCTAAAGATTCTGGTTCTCTTTTCCCAGGTCTCCAGACCAGTGAAAATGCCAAGTTTTGTGCCCTTTCATCCAGGTTTATGCCATTCAGCAATGAGAATGAGACCTTGGTGGTTCAGTTTTCAGTAAAACATGAGCAAGGCATCGACTGTGGTGGCGGGTATGTGAAACTCTTTCCTGACACCCTGAACCAGGAGGATGTGCATTCAGAATCCGAGTATTACATCAAGTTTATAAGCTTTCTGATAGCAGTCAGTATAAGCCCCATGAGGTCTTAATGAGAGCCACTGTAATTGTTGAAGAGACTCAGATTCACCTGAAATAGGAAATTTCTAATTCACCTTCCTATGCAGTAAAATTCTGCAACAACCTGAAAATAAAGCACTTTATTTTTTTTTAAGATTTTATTTATTTATTTGACAGAGAGAGACACAGCAAGAGAGGGAACACAAGCAGGGGGAGTGGGAGAGGGAGAAGCAGTCTTCCTGCTGAGCAGGGAGCCTGATGCGGGGCTCGATCCCAGGACCCTGGGATCGTGACCTGAGCCAAAGGCAGACGCTCAACGACTGAGCCACCCAGCCGTCCTGAAAATAAAGCACTTTAAACCTAAGTGTCAGTATAAGTAAACCAAAGAGGTAGAGAGCCACATGGCATTAACAAGGCTGTAGTACAGAGAGACATTCCCCAGTTCTCAAAAAGGGAGAAAGGAACCAGAAACTGTGTAGACACTCTCAGAATGTACCTACTACAGTAGGCTTTGTGCTCAGAAGGAGGTTCCAGCCCTTGATGAGGGAAGGCACAGAAGGTCAGGGAAATCACCTTTATCTAGCATTTATAATGAGTCCAGAGTATTGCATCTCTAACCTCACTATGTCACTAGGCCTCCTCAGGGCAGTCTAGCTCTTACTTCACTCCAACCTTGAACGGTGGTTGAGATTTAAAAAACCAACAAACAACAAAAACTAACCCAACTCCCAAAGCACTGATGAAGAATGTGAATTTTACTGAATGTTTTTATGCAAAGTCAGAGGAAAGTGTTGCACCACATTTTGTTACAGCAAAAATTTCCTTAAAATTCTCCTTAAACATTTCTTTCTTTTCCTAGGGAGTTTCAGATCTCTTGCTTCAAGCCCTTACCAAAATCCTCCTCTTCAGCTTTTTTTCCTTTTTCTGTGTGCACTCCCTCCTCCCAACTCTTTCTCTCTCATCTTTCAATCTCATCCATGCATAGAATGATATAGCACTCTGGGGCCCTAAATGCTTAAATGCCCCCACAGTGCTAATATTGTTGCCCATCTCTATTCTCTTCAGAATCCACCCTCATCACAAGGAGTTTATATGTGTGTATGTGCGAGGTGGTTGTAGTAGGGAAATTGAAAATAAATTTTCAAATGTGATTTTTTTTCACATGAATATTATTTTTTCAATGGTCAAACAATCAAACCATTTTCAGCTGTTATCAGGTCCATTTTACAGATGAGGAAACAGGCAAGAAATTTGCCCAAGATGAGTAAGTGGGAAGCCAGAATTTGAACCCCATCCATTTGGCTTAAAGCCTGTACTTTTTCTATTCCACACTTTTGCCTTCTATTTGGTGGGGACACAGGCAATGTGAATTGTTTTTTAAAAGGCAGAATGAAAGACATACTTTTAAAAAGATACTGGTGAGGAGCTATAAGACCACAAAAGATGCATGACTCAGTCCAACTGGGGGCTTTTTGGAGGGGGTATTAATTGTTCTTTGAAGAATGAGTTATATTTTAACAGGCAGAGAAGGAGGTGGAGGGAATATAATGAAGACAGAGGAAGCTGTGCAAAACCTCAGAGGCATGAAATAGAAATGCAAGTAGAAAAATGATGAGACCAGTATGGTTAGAGCACCTTGTGTGTGTGTGTATGCGTGTGTGTTTAGGATAGCCAGAGAGCAATAACATGGGAAATGAGGTTGAAAAACTAGGTTAAAACCTATTCTCGGACCTTTGTCACATTAAGCTCTCTAGGCTCAGAGCCACCGATCAACAATTGCCTCTAAAGTTTTCACAAAGCAGAAAGAACCCCAGGCTCTGTTTCTCGGTAGGCTTGGGCTGAATCCCAGCAATGCTACTTATTAGCACTTTGACCTTGGGCGAATGGCTTAACTTTTCTGAGCCACAACTTTCCCAGCTAAAGGTGGAGATAGTAACAGCTGCTTGTTTCGAGAACTAAATGATTTGGTATAAGGTACCTGGCACAGGAGGGGCTTTCTGATTGGGTTTGGTCAATTGAAGCCTTGGCAGGAGATCAGAGGGAGGAAAGAAAGCTGTGTCTCTCAACTGAAAGGCACAGCCTCCCTCCTGGCCACCCTCCCGACAGGACTTTTTTTCTTCCAGGCTCTGGTAACTACTCTTGCTCCTTGCAAGGATAGGGGTAGGAAGAGCCCTACTGTTGCTAGTTGACAGCACAGCACTATTCCTTATGTCTTCTCAATGTCCTGCCCCCTTCTTTGTAAATAGTTCCTTTATTAAATTCCCCTCAAGGAATCCTAAATTAGAGTGTGCTATTTATTTCTTGCTGGACCCTGATTAATACATAGGCTATGTCTGTCTTAGCCTCAGACCAGGCAAACTGCCTAAAAATGGTATAAAATCACGCATTAGGATTTAATTTCTAGGCCCTGATATCTGTGGCTTTGGCAACAACAAAATACAGGTCATCCTTTGCTACCAAGGGAAATACCATGAGAACAAAAAGACCATCAAATGCAGGGTGGGTATGTGGGCTGGTCCTCAGCCTGGGGGAGAAGGATAAGCATTTTATATATGTTATCTCACTTGATCCTTACAAGAATCCTATAAATTAAATACCATCAGAAAATAGATATAGAGGGGCACCTGGGTGGCTCAGTCGTTAAGCATCTGCCTTTGGCTCAGGTCATGATCCCAGGGTGCTGGGATCGAGCCCCACATCGGGCTCCCTGCTCGGCAGGAAGCCTGCTTCTCCCTCTCCCGCTCCCCCTGCTTGTGTTCCCTCTCTCGCTGTCTCTCTCTCTCTGTCAAATAAATAAAATCTTAAAAAAAATAGATATAGAGAAGTGCTATAAATTACAGAAGTTCACATAGGAGCAGTTTCTAAAAGGCCCGGAAGTCAGATAAGGTCCCCCCTTGGAAGAATGTTTGGCATGGTCTAGTTGCCCACTACTAGATATTGAAGGGATGGGGGAGATGGGGAGTGCTGGGCTTAAATATGGGTGATGGGTATCTTAGTAACATCCGGTTAGAGAGATCTAGGTTGGTTGGAGGATAGCAGCTGGATTTTATTAACAACTCAACAGGCATTCCCCAATGCCAACTTTGTGTTGGGCCTTGGGCTGGGGATAGAGTGAGCCAGACATGGCCCCTGACCACACAGAACTCACAGTCCAGTGAAGGTACAAATCAAAAAAAGGAGAGGACTACTTAGTATGCTGAGGGTCTGGGGAAGCACAGAAGAAGCCCCCTACATAACCTGGAGGCTCAGGAAATGCTTCTTAGAGGATTTCCCTGTGCTGAGTTTTGAAAGATGAGCATGAATTGGTTTTGTGAAAGAGTGACAATTTTAGGGAGGATTTAATTCCTGGAAGAGGTAATCACATGAAAAAAGTCAAGAAAACTTGAGAAATTTGCAAGAAATTTGGCACAACTAGAGTGCCAGAGAGGGGCAGGAACTGAGTCTAGAAAAGCCCATAGGGTTTGCGTCATTGAAGAACTTGTGTTCAGGCTCAAGGCCTTTGTTAGCAGGACTGTACATGCAGGGGCTCCCTGAGGTCCTCCTCTGGGGTAGGCCTTGTGCTGGAAGCTGCAGACACAACAAATGAGTCAGACATGACCTCTCCCATCGAGAAGCTTACAATCTAGGGGAGAGACAGAAAAACAGACAAGACCAGAAAATGAACAGAGCCGCGATGGAAGAAGGGTAGGGGCTAGGAGAAACCAAAGGAGTGTGTACTTAGGAGAATGAGATCCAGAGTCTCTATTTGGGTTAACCACTGAAATGGGATGAGGGATGTGGTGAAATATGTTTGTGGATATGTGGGGGGTGGCATTTAGGAACTGTTTTTGGTGGTGCATTTAATGCTTGAGGTCCAAAGATGTCCAATATGGGCTGAAATATTCCCCATCCCCTTTCTAGATCAATAAAGACATTTACCTATACGCTCTGATCATTTGCCCCAATGCTACTTATGAGGTCAAAATCAACAACTAGCAAGTGGCAGCTGGGGGTCTGGAGGATGACTGGGACTTCCTACCTCCCAGGAAGATAAAAGACCTCTGTGCCTGGAAACCAAGGAAATGGGATGAATGTCTGCAAATAGAGGATCCTGAAGATAAGAAGCCTGAGATTAGACAGTGTTTGTCAGGGAAGCAGGTGGAGAGGTCAGCTATGGGGATGGGAAAAAAAGTCTGGGGAATAGAAGCAGAAACTGGGGCATTAATCCCTCAAGGAGATGTCCAGCTAAATATTGGTATCCAAAGAGGTGTGGAGGAAAGAGGAAAGTAAGTCACATTGGTTGAGACATTATTGATCCTTCTGGCAGCCTCTGTGAACAGTGTGCCCTGATCTCTGTTATGAATAGGGAAACTGACACTTAGAAAATGAAGTGACTTGCCAACTACAAATACGTTAGCACCAGCCTTTGAACCTGAATCTCTGATTCCAGAGTTATTGATATGGGGAGTGTGTGGAGTATATTCACTGATTTATTATCATTCACTGGGAAGCTCTACTACATATAGCTATGGATAGGACAATCCAGGGATTGAGAATCCTCCTGGGATTCAGAATCTTTCTCTCAGAAGGCTTTTTCTCTCCTGTATTGGGTTTGTTTACAGAATCTTGAGCTGGGCTTTCATAGGGGTAAGGACAGGAGGGTGGTAGGGTTAAGGAGCCAGGTCTAGCCTGATTATATGGATCCCAGTTTCATCCCAGCCCACTCACCTGTCCTCAAGGAGGAACATTTTGTTTTAGGACTGGGAGGACTTTGAATACATCCCAAACAGAAACGTCAAGAAGCCAGAGGACTGGAATGAGGCAATGGATAGGGAGTAGGAAGGACCTCTGATACCAAACCTGAAGTATAAGGTGAGGGGGGCCTCTCCTTGCAATGGGCATGAGAAACAAGACAGAAGAGATGTAAGATTTAATTTATAGAAAAGAAACTCTGAGATCCTGTGGTCTTCTCTCACTACGCCCCACCACCCACTGCCCATAAGACTGCAGCCTCATCTGGGCCCTGCTCTCAGGGCTGTGCCTTCCTGGGACAGGGTGGTCTGGTAGAGGTCGATGCTGGAAGGGGCAGGTCCAGGAAGAGCTAGACAAGCGGTTTGTCCAGAGTGGTAGAAAGCAGCTAAAGGAACATGGTCAAAACAGGAAATGGGTCTGGGGTCAGGAAGCAGAAATCTTAGCACTGATCCTGAAAGGGAAAAGTGGGACATGAATGAACCAAAGGTGTCAGGGGTGGGGATGGGGAACTTCTCCTTAAGGACTAACTCCTGACCTCCTATCAGAAGTGAGAAGAAACTAAAGAAATCAGCTATCAAATGGTCCAGAGATAAAACTGACACCAGCATGATTTTATTTGGCCACAGTTTCCTGTGTTACATATCAGGAAGAGAATGGCCCCAAGTGCCAAAGTCCTTAAATGGTGTTCCCTGTGAAGCTACATTTTCTTAATTTCATGAAGAACTTAGGCACAGAGATGGGACCAGGCTCAGAATGGGTTTCTGTCACCCTGTTCAGCTCCCTCTAGGTAGAAAGGAGAACTTGGAGAAGTCTCATGCATTAGCTCAAAAAAACAGAAAGAAACTACAGGAATCCTGCTCTGGTATACAACTGTCTTTGTAAATTGATTGGTCTTATGGGAAAATACTGATGCCGTGTTCACTCTTTGGTTCTTTGTTTAGGGACAATGGAAATCTCAGATCATTGACAATCCCAATTACCAGGGGGAGTGGATTCATCCAGAAATAGACAAACAATGTAAGCCTGACCTCACCATTTGTCACTATTAGAACATCAGAGTTCTTGGCCTGGACCTTTGGCAGGTAAAGTTCTCTGGGCTCAGAGCCACTGATCACAGTCCCCCTAAAGTTTTCATAAAGTGGAGTTGCAGGCTAGAAATCACAAGACTTGAATGAATCTTGATCTTTCTAAGCCTCAAACTGCTCATCTTTAAAATGGGACTAATTATATTTGTCCTGATAACAACAATAGCTAAAATGTACTGAGTCCCTACCATGTACCAAGTACCATATTAGAGACTTTGCAAATACTAGTTGATTCTCACTATGAAATCTCCTATTTCTAAATGTAATAATAATAATAAACTGAGGTTCAGAAAAGATAAATAATTTGCTCAAAGACACATTTGGTGAAAAGAAAAGCTGAGATTTGAGCATAGGTCTTTCTGAGGCCAGATTCAGGCTTCCAGTACTTTATATTGCCTTGCTGGTCCCGCATGATTCTTGGGGCTGATTTTGCGCAAAGGGAATCATCAGAGATGTGGTGAAATTTTGAAATATTAAAATCCCCAGGGGCACCTGGGTGGCTCATTTGGTTAGGCAGTCGACTCTTGTTTTTGGCTCAGGTCATGATCTCTAGGTCCTGGAAAGGAGCCCGGCTCAGGCTCCCCACTCAGTGGGGAATCTGCCTCAGGATTTTCTCTCTCTGCCCCTCCTGCTCCTCTCTCTCTCTAAAATAAATAAAATCTTTAAATTAATAAAATCCCCAGACAGACGTCAGATGTGATTGACCCAAGCCATGATGGCAATTCTTTAAAAAAATTTTTTTTAAAGATTTATTGGTTTATTTGAGAGAGAGAGAGAGAGAGTGAGAGAGAGTACAGAGAGGGGCAGAGGCAGAGGGAGGACGAGAGAGAATCTCAGACTCCCTGCTGAGTGTGGAGCCTGAAGCAGGGCTCTATCTCATGACCCTGAGATCATGACCTGAGCCAAAATCAAGAGTCAGATGCTCAACTGACTGAGCCGCCCAGGGGACCCATGATGGCAATTCTTGACCTAGCCTTTCTCTCTCTTCCAATCATCTTTCCTGGCTCTGGTTGGAAGGGAAAGAGAGGGGCTCAGATACTCAGGCCTTCACAGAGTTGTTCTCTCTCTCTGTCTCTCTCCCCCGAGACCTGTTATTGAAGATGGGAAGGATTCTTTCCCAACTCAGGGGAGAAGAGAGCACCTCAAGTGCTGGCCCTAGAATGAAGGTCTTAGCCCAGAAGGCCTCTGAAAGACTACAATCTATACAAAAAACAAACAAAAACAAAACCCCTGCAATCTACATAGCCTTGGAATTCCCTTGGAGAGTAAGGGAATTCACTTTTGTTAAACACAGGCCTGGGATCAATGCTTTACCTATGTTACCTCCCTTAATTCTCATAACTCTGTAAAATAAGTACTATTGTCTCTTATTATCCCATTTTACATTTGACAGAATTGAGACTCAGAAATGTCAAGCGATGCACCCAAGAGCACACAGCTAGTGCATGGTAGAGACAGGAATCAAAGGTCTGTCAGCCTTTATTTACTACTATACAATAGAGCCTCTAGAAACTTGTCTTTGAGTGTATCCTGGAAGATTCCATAGCCAGAGAAATCTGAATCTGGCCAGCCAGGGAAATCTGTCTATAGTACAGGGCTGCCAAAGGGCTCTTGGACAGACACCCCCTATATGAAGTTTTCTTGGTTTATTTATTTTCCACCTTCTTGGTTTCCTGGCTCAGTGAGACCAGCATAGGAGTGCAGGGAGATGATGTATATAAATTGCCACATGCACGGCAGGGGTTCAGGAGAGAAGGAGGGGAGGGAGGAAGGGAGGGAAGGAAGGAAGCAAGGAAGACATGTCCTTTCCTTCCTTTCCTATCTGAAGAATGTGGATACAGTTTGCACAAGTTCCCATTGTTATCTCTTTTTTCAGGTGTCTCTTTTTAATAAATAATAGGAACTTTCTATATCTTGTATAAATATGTGGTCATGTTAATATGCCTAATCTGACTGTTTCCTTAAAATGCATTGTAGTTTTTTTTTCACTGAAAACATTAAGGTATACATTTAAAACTGCATCTTTGTTAAAAATTTTGTACAAAATTTTAAAATGATTTGGCACTAATTGTTTTGAGTTGTAGCAACCTCTCCAAGCAGGCAAACCTTCTGTTTGAGAATTTAAACCATGCTGAAGGAATGCTTCTCACACTTTAATGTGCATATGAATCACTGGAGGATCTTATTAAAATGCAGATTCTGATCCAGCATGTCTGGGATAAAGCCTGAGAGACTACAGTTCTAAAACTCCAGCATTATCTCTTTAGATTGTTGTTTTTTTGTGACAAAGCTCTGCATCATGCTCCTATTATCCTTGCAGGCATCCTTTCCTTCTAGGTTCTAATCAGGTCTGATACTCCCAGGTCTTACTTCACTGGACACACTTAACTAACTGGATACATCCAGTTTACCACCTGGTTCCTGCACCCTATTTGAGAAGCCTAGTGACTCTCAGCATGGAGATAGGTGGGGATTCCCTCACCTGTCCTGGCCCAGCTGGGGTTTCCAGCCTTCAGAGGCTCTGTGAGCCCAGTTGTCCACCTGGTGGGACCTAGCCTAGAAAGCTGGTCAACTTTCCTGCCTGGTCCCTGACCCTTTCACCCTTTGTTCTGACTCCTGGATACACAATCCCCTTGCTTTTGTTGTTGTTGTTTTTAAGCAGAAGTAGTTGCATTGTTTGATCAGGCAGAGGCTGGGAAGAGATGGCCACAAAAAAAGAAAGTTCTTTCTCTTGGGTGCCAGGGTTGCTCAGTCAGTTAAGTGTCTGCCTTCTGTTCAGGGAATGATCCCAGGGTCCTGGGATTGAGCCGCACATTGGGCTTCCTGCTCAACAGGGAGTCTGCTTCTCCCTCTTCCCCCCCCCCCCGCCCCCACACTTGTGATCTTGTGCTCTCTCTCAAATAAATAAATAAAATCTTAAAAAAAAAAAAGACAATTCTTTCTCTTACTTTTGGGACCTCTTATGATCTTTGAAGGAATAATGACACCAAAGGCAATATGAGCATAATGACACCAAAGGCAATGCAAAGCACATTGATATCCCTTAAGTCATATGGTCTGTGAGGCTGGAGGACTACTTACCATCTCCCTTTTACTGATGAGGGAGAAGAGAGCTCAGAGAGGTAACTTGACTTGTCAAGATGTGATAGCCAATAAAGTGCCCAAACCTACACTCTTTCCGTTTTATGATTCCAGTGGGATATACCACAGGAAACAAGTAACTTTCCGTGAACTAACTTTTCAGGCTTTACAGTCTAACCAGGTGCTTTCTTGTGCATTGTTTTCTCCTAAGAACTGTATGAAGAAAGCCGTAAGGTCTATTTTCTTCCATTTGTCAGATGAAAACATGGAGGCACAGAGAGGATGTTATGTAGACCAAGATAATTCCACTAGCAAGTTTTAGGAAGCAGAACTGGCCCTTGCGTCCTGATTTTTACTTGAATGGAGAACCATGAGTTTAGTGTGAGGGGGATGGGAATAAAGGGGCACTGAAGAGAACAGGGAAGATTAGGAATTTTTTTTGTGGGAGTAAGGAAAATGGAAGAGCCAATAAATGAGCTGTTCTCTAACCAAGACTGCTGATAACTCAAAAGAGGGAAAAAAATTGCAAAGGTAAAAAATCTCTTAAAGTTGTACAAGGAATTATTAAAACCAGATAAAAAATGGCTCAGAGCAAATAACAATCTCTATTCAAAGCAGCTATTTTGTTATTTGTTCTGTTGGGGGCAGGGTTGGTGGGATGATACAAGCCAAATAAAAGTCTTCTCATCAAAACAAAACAAAACAAAACTTTTCAAACCTTGGAGGAGGGACACATGATAACTCATGTTGCAAACTTTCTTTGGGTCACACAACTGCTCCCACACAATTAACTAACACACTGCTAAAGTAAAGAAATACAGAATGGCCCTCTTTTTGCTCCTTCTGAAACAGATCCAGATATTGAAAAGTTATGATAATTATTGCCATTTACTGAGTGACTATTATCTACCAGACACTGTGCTTTACATATATTATTCCTAATTCTTATGCTAACACTGCAAGGGAGTTATTCTCAATATTTTACTTATGAGGGAAGAGGCTCAGGGGAGTTGAGTAATTTGCCCAAAGTCATACAGCTAATATGTGGTTGAACTGGTCTGTCTGACTCCATGACTCATGCTCACTGTATTCTGTTCCTTTATCATTAAATTAACACACACTGGACTTATATATATGCCATTGACTTAGTTCATCTTTTCCTTTAATTGTAAATACTAAATATATTATTTTAAGAAAACAGAGAAATATGGTAGAGAATCTAAATTTTGCTCATACTTCTTGTCAAAACTTTTTCTTATGTTCTCTTCATTTTTCTGATTACATTAAAGAGAGAATCTTTAAAAGGGCATCTCCAAGTGGCATCAAAGGTAGGTCCCATCAGTATGAGCTGGGGCAAGAGCCACTGGGCAGCAATTTGGAGCCTAGCAAAGTGATGAAAATTTCTTCATAATAGTGGTCAGAGGTTTGAGGAAAACAAATCTTGGGAACTAGTAAATTAACTTTCTTCTAGAGTGGATCAGCTAAGGTGGTACAACATTTTGGACCCTCTGTATTATTAATCACCTTTGTATTCCCTCATTCTGCCTCAATTATTGATTAAAATCTCTGGGCCCATGGCCTTTGAATTTGCACTTAGCAAGTGAATTTTTAAGCCCTTCAACCTCATTCTAATCCCACTGTTCTCATTTCAACAGGTAAAATCAGGTAGCATCTTTGACAATTACCTTCTTACAAATGATGAAGAGTTTGCTGAAGAGGTTGGAAATAAGACCTGAAATAAGAAAAGTAAGGTATTGCCCCACTCTGAATTCCAGATGTCTGACTCCTCAGTTGTGCAGTGTTCTTTACATTTGCAAAAGCAGCCTAATAGTCATTATCTCATTTGCTGGTCACATGTTCCTGAGAGGAGGGATAAGTAAGGAAACATACATATAACAACTTTGTACTTGAGCACTTTCCAAAAGTTATCCCACTTAGCCCTCAAAATCCCCTAACGAGACAGATATTATTCCCATTTTTCAGATCTGGGAACTGAGATTCAGAGAGTATATATAAACTGCCCAAGGTCATGCACAGCCTTAAACTTGTTGAATTAGAAGTCACACTCCTTCTGTGTCATGCTCCCTGCTCACAGTGTGGTGATCTAGAAGGTGGCTGCAGAGCCTATATCTAATGCATGCCTTGGAGAAAGAAGGAAGGTGTTGGTGGTGTTCACCAGCTTTCCTGTTCTCCTAGAACTATTTTATGGGTGGAGTAATAATTGGGACAATGGCTTCATGACTCCCTGGTTCTGCAGGAAGTTCCATTCAAGCAGGTTTGTGGCCAGTGGCAGGTCTGATTACCTAGTAGGCAGATTAAGCTCATGCTTAGAATACCAGCAAAGCACAAGCACCCAAAAAAACCTTTTTGAGAGACTTTTGTACTTGTTATTTCCAAAGAAGCATGGCAGTAGTCATCATGGAAAAATAAAACTCTATGAAGCCTTTTTATACTTTTTAGTCTGGTTTTGTTTTGTTTTTACTCTGGGGTTATCATCTAATATTGTTTTGTTGAGGCAATGTTACATATTGGTTAAGAGGATGAATTTTATTTTATTTTAATTTTTTTAGAGAAAAAAATTCTTTATTGAAAAATAAAAGGAAACTAATTCTAACCCAGTGAAATTTACAGATCAAGGGAATTCAGTGCTTATTTATATACTACATCAGAAAAGCTGCTGTCTGACATGAAACATTACCAAAGATTAAAAATGATATTGCTAAATATAAATCTTTTAAAGAATGATTGGTACACAGTTATATGATCTATAGTGAATTCCAGTTTCAGTAAGAGCAAGAGCGTGAATTTTAGAGTTAGATTGCTGAGGTTCAAATCCAGGCTCCATCACTTACTAGCTGTATGACTTTGCACAAGTTATTTAACCTTTCTGATCTTCAGTTTTCTCATCTATAATTTGAGAATGATGATAGCAACTCTCTTATAAGTTCCTGGCATACAGTAAGTGCTCAATGTATGGTACCCATTGTTATTAAACCATACATTCACTCAACAAATATTTATTGAATGCACTGTTATAGGTCCTGAAGATCTATCAGTGAAATAAAACAGAAGTTTCTGTCCTCATGGGGCTTACACTCAGTTAGGAAAGACTAACAAGAAAAATATAAATAAGTCAATACCATATGTGTGAGATAAGCTATGGAGAACAATAAAGCAATAGAGAAGGCTATGATCATGAGGTTTTTGCTCTTTTATTATAGGGGTGGTCAGGAGAGGCTTCATTGAGTAAACAACATCTAAGAGACTTGGAGGAAGGAGCCAAGCAGGTATCTGGGGAAGAAAACCCAGGTAGAAAAAATAGCAAATGCGAAGTCACCCAAGTAGAAGCATAACTTGCTTACTCAGGAGTAAGAAGCCCAGTGTGATTAGACCTGAGTGAGAGAGAATGAGAGTAGTTAGGTCCATATCCCTGAGTAAAGTGGGGAACCACAGGAAACATGTTTAGCAAAGGAGTGATATGAACTGGCTCACAGTTTAAAATATTACTCTGGCTGCTATGTTGTAAAAGATGACAGGAATAAAAAAAGACTAGTGGAACAAAGGCAGAAGCAGGTGATAGTGGTGGAGGTAAAAAGAAAAGCTCAGATCCATTTTGAAGGCAAAACTCACAGGAGTGATGGAGTAGATAGGGAATATGAGTAAGAGTAAACAAGGGTGGCTCCAAGGTTTTTTACTCAAGTGACTAGAGGATGAAGTTACTGAGATAGAGAACAAAAAAATGAGCATATTTGGGGGTGGGGGTGGGGACAGAAATAAAAGACCATAATTGTTAAATGTTAAGTCACATATGATTATTAGAAATCCAAATGTCAAAGAGGCAATTGAGTATGAGACTGGTTAAGAGGTATAAATTCAGGAATCAAAATCAGCCTACAGGTAATACTGAAAGCCCCCATGAAGCTGGGTGAAATCCCCTAAGGAGTGAGTAAAGGAGATTCAAGGATAAGTTTTGGGGTACCTCGATATTTAGAGATCAAGAAGATAAAGTGGAACAAGCAAACAAGACAGAAAGAGTAGCAAGCAAGGTAGGAAAAGAACCAAGAAAGAGTAATATCCTATAGATCAAATCTAATATTTTATTTTATTTTATTTTATTTTATTTATTTTTTTAAAGGTTTTATTTATTTATTTGTCAGAGAGAGAGAGAGAGAGAGAGAGAGAGAGCGCACGAGTACAGGCAGGGGGAGTGGGAGAGGGAGAAGCAGGCTCACCACCGAGCAGAGAGCCCGACACGGGACTTGATCCCAGGACCCCGGGATCATGACCCGAGCCGAAGGCAGCCGTTCAACCGACTGAGCCACCCAGGCGTCCCGCAAATCTAATATTTTAAGGGGAGAAAGAATGATCACTGGTGTCAAAAGGTCAAGAAAGATGAAGACTGAGAATAGACCACTGTTTTTAGGACATGGAGTTCATGTGACTCTGACAAGAACAGTTTCAACGGAGAGATACAGGGGAAAAAATGGATTCAAGAAAGAAAGGAAGGAGAACAACTAGAGACTCCCAGGATAGACTAGTCTTTTGAGAATTTTACTGTAAAAAAGGTAGAGAAAACAGGGTGGTAGGTAGTAGAAAATGTTGGTCAAGATTTTTTTTTAATATATATATATATAGAGAGAGAGAGAGAGATCCTCCTGCCTACATGTATGCCAGTGGGTATGATCCAATAAAGAGAGAAATCAATATAGGAGATACAGAGGAGAATTTCTGGAGCAACATCCTTGAGAATATGAGAGTGGATGAGATCTAGTGCCCAGGAAGATGAGTTGGCTTTCCATAGGAGTATGGATATTTCTTCCATAATTGCAGATGTAAAGAATGAAAACATGAGAGTAAAAACAGGTGGGTGGGTAGATATGGTAGTGAGGGGTTTTTATCAGTTGAATTCTCTGGGAAGCAGACACCAAGATGGAGCTAGAAATGTAGGCTATTTATTGGGAATAATGTTGGGGAGAGATGAAGGGCAGAGGGTACAGAAATAGGTAGAAAAGTCTGACACCTGCGAAAGAAGGATTGGGTAAGAATTGCTGTGAGGGCAGCACAGCTCTGAGAAAGTCTCACCTACCCAACGGGGCTCCAGGGGAAAGACTGCCTATAGAGGAGTTCTCTGTTAGGAATGGCCAGACCCTAGCACCCCCTCCATGCTCAGCCACTGTCTGGGGGCTGCTTTGGAATAGCATGTCCTAGGTTCAAACGCTGCAGTAGATCCCCAGGCTCTACAGCTACAAGCTAAAAGCTCACTGCACTCCTCACCACTGATTGACAGGTTCTTCTTCAAGGAAAATCCATGTGGCATAACTCCATGGCTGCCAGAGAGTATGTGGAAAATTTCTTCTGATTGTGAAATAGGAAGTGAGATTTAACAACTTAACCTGAGATTGAGAAAGATGTGTTGGAAGTTTGAGGAGAAGAAGAAGATGAGAAATAGTTATCCAAGGAGAAGTAGAGTGAATCAACCACAGAAATACAGTGGGCTCACTGGCTCACCTAACTAAGGGCTCACCTGAATTTAGTCATAATAAGTTTAAAATGAGAACAACAGGTTTGGTTTTATTGTTTTCTCTAGCTATTTTCTCCCAGGTGCAAGCATGGAGAGTTGGATTTAACCGAGTTGAGGGTTTGCTTAATTAAGGGAGAGCAAGGGAATTGAGGATGTTTATAAGAGAGTGATCACACAGAAATAAATAAAGGAGAAAAGGGAGGACACGAGCTGGTTGAGGTCTAACGAAAAATAGATAGGCTCCAAATGGCCAACAGACACATGAAAAAGTGCTCAACATCATTCGGCATCAGGGAAATCCAAATCAAAACCTCAATGAGATACCACTTCACACCATTCAGAATGGCTACAATTAACAAGTCAGGAAATGACAGATGTTGGCAAGGATACAGAGAAAGGGGAACCCTCCTACACTGTTGGTGGGAATGCAAGCTGCTGCAGCCACTCTGGAAGACAGTATGGAGGTTCCGCAAAAAGTTGAAAATAGAGCTACCCTACAGCCCAGCAATTGTACTGCTGGGTATTTACCCCAAAGATACAAATGTAGTGATCCAAAGGGGCATGTGCACCCCAATGTTTATAGCAGCAATATCCACAATAGCCAAACTATGGAAAGAGCCTAGATGTCCATCAACAGATGAATGGATAAAGAAGATGTTGTGTATATATATATACATACACACACACACACACAATGGAATATTGTGCAGCCCTCAAAAAGAATGAAATCTTGCCATTTGCAACAATGTGGATGGAACTAGAGGGTATTATGCTAAGTGAAATAAGTCAATCAGAGAAAGACAAGTATCATATGATCTCACTGATATGAGGAATTTGAGAAACAAGACAGAGGATCATAGGGGAAGGGAGGGAAAAATGAAACAAGACGAAACCAGAGAGGGAGACAAACCATAAGAGACTCTTAATCTCAGGAAACAAACTGAGGGTTGCTGGAGTGGATGGGGGTGGGAAGGATGGAATGGCTGGGCATTGGACATTGGGGATGGTAGGTACTATGGTGAGCGCCATGAATTGTGTAAGACTGATGAGTCACAGACCTGCGCCCCTGAAACAAATTATACATTATATGTTAATAAAAAGAAAAATAGATAGGCTCAATGGATTGTTGTAGGTCCAGGTGGAGCTGAGGAGTTGGTGGAGTTGGTGGTCTCTGGTTACCTTTGGCAAGAGCAGTTTTGGTAAAGAAAGGAGGGTGGAGGCCGATGAGCGAGTAGAGCAGTGAGAGGGAAGTGGAGAAATAAAGTTCTTAATTGTAGCCAGTACTTTCCAGACATAAGAAAATGAAGGCCTGATTGAAAGAGAAAGTTTTTTCCTCTAATAAATGCGGGAAACACAACAAGATGTCAAGCATTTGCTCTCAGCAGGATTCTAGAAAGACCCAGCCTACTGGGCTTGCGGGTTCTCAGTCTAGCTTTATCCCCCAAAACTGGGTAAAAGACCAGTTGGCTCAGATACTCTAGGTGAAGATTAAAGCCCTAGAGGAATTTAGATTGTATCCCTTCTTTAATGACCCTTTGGGTAGAAAAATCTATGAAGTTGGCTCTAGGGGTCAAATTCTGGGACCTAGATGTGCACATTAGCGAACATAGAAGGAGTCCCATTTCTGACCTATTGCAAGCTTGTACTGATCACAGGTCAAAAGCAAATTCAAAGAGTTCCATAAAGATTGTGTTACTGGATATAGTAGAAACGGGAACAGACTCAGATCCAGAAAACCTGGGTTTCTAATTCTAGTTCTACCACTCACTAGCTATACAGCTTGGGCAAGTCATTTAGTCAGTCCAAACCTCAGATCCCTTATCTAGGAAGTGGGACTAGTAACATTTACCTCATAGATGGTTGTGAGGAATAGAGATTATGTGTGTAGATTGTTTAGCACTATGCTTAGCAATGCTGTAGGCATTCAGTAAACGATTGTTGAATCTGAACCAATTTTATTTATGAACAAATTACACACACACAGAGTTCTCTCCACTGCACACATACTGAAAATTTGTATGTAAACAAATACCATCCCAGAAATCTTTAAGAGTGTGGGAAGACACCCAACATTTCTAAAGTGGGTTAACTTTGTTTATACCATTTGTAAATTATTTTGAAATTCTACATTCTAAGCAGGACAAAGAGAAGCAATGGAGGGAACTACATGAAGAAATGGAAAAAGAAAACAGGCAGGAGAAGCCAAGAAGAAAAAAGAAAAGGAGGAGGAAAGAGAAGATGACATCTGGGGAGTTGAAGAAGGGGGAAGTGAAGAGGATTCTGCTGAGGAACCAGGAAATGACAGGCAGTGGAAGGAAGATGATGCCAAAGGAGCCTTTCTGGGTAAAAATGAAGAAGTCTGTGTTGACCAGAGGGATGAACTGTAACTGGGTAAAAAAAAAAAACCTTACACCCAGAGGCAAGTGATGTTGCTTGGAAGGAGAAATGTTCATGAGGTTAGCAGAATCTGGGGAGTAAAAGTATGTGCTCTTTTTGAACAAACTTTGGATTTGTACTTCTACTCTACCTCCTTTAGTCTGTATGACCTTGAGAAAGTCACAACACCTCCTGGGGCTTCTATTTCCTTATCAATGGAAAGGGAGTGATAATTCCTATTTCATGAGGTTGTGGTATGGACTAAATGAGCCATGTGTGTACATTGCCTGATATAACTATAGAGTGAACAAATAGTCACAATTCCTACTATCATTATCGCGGTGTTTAGGAAATTAATTGTTGGTAAATAAGCTTCTATATGAACTTGATCCTCACTTTTCCTTTTATCTCAGTACATCCAGGGAATTTTATTTTGTGTAAATATCTGTATCACTAGGTATTTACTGAGTAGTTCTGATGGTTGTACTTATGGGTGATGATGTTTTCTTCTTACAGATGTATCAAACACTTAAAAACAAAATCAGACTTCCTCTTAACATAAAGAAGTTACTTTGTCAAAGTCCTTTTGCTTCTCTGCTGTTTTGTGCCCTAATTTTCAAATAATTGTTACTTGTTTGCAGGGTTGCTGGTCTTATCTTTTCTTCCCACCTGCTCACAACATCACTATCATAGGCATTCACATAGCCCTTTGCAGAATGCAAAGCACTTTCCCATAAATTTGAGGAGTTCCTGCCATGTGCTCATTTAACCCTCACAGCAGCAATTGTAGAGGATCCCATTATTATCTTCATTGTACAGATGTAGAAACTGCTTAGAACAGGCAAGTCATTTGCTGAGGGTAAGGGACAGGACCAGTATCTGAACTCAAGTTCATCTGGTTCCAAAACTTTTCCTTCCGTTGAACTAGGCTGTTGAATGAGTGAGCAAATAGTTCTTATATTGAATACAGATCGTAGGCATTATCCGACACAGAAGAAATACCATTTTAAGATAAATAAGCAAAAAGTAGTTTTCCTCTTTAAAATTTTTTCCCCCAAAAAACCAAACATACAGAGAAGCAATTGAGAGAAATGTGACAGTCTTTTCATATTAAGAAGTGATACAGCTAATGGGACAGCCAGCTGTTTGAGGCCACCGAGGTGGATTCCTGGCTCCGTTTACTCATCAGCTGCATTTTCTCAGGCAAGTGCTCTAACTTTCCTGTGTCTCGTTTTTCACATGTGTGAGACGGGGTTAATAACAGGACCTACCGCAAACTCAGCTGTGAGGATTAAATGCTGACTCCTTCCTGCCTCTGTTTCACAAGAAGTACACCAAGGACTAATTCCAGGCTAGCCGGGGGGGTCAGGCCCAGACCCATCTGTCATATGATAGCACGGGGCTACAAATACGGGTCCGGAACACAGTAGGTGATTGATAAATATTAGTTAAAAGATTGAACAAACCTCTGCCTGGTGTTTTCAGGGAAGATTTCATGAAGGAAGTGACTTTTGAGCCAGATCTTGAAGAATGTGTATGAGTATGTCTGTGGACCAAATTTCAGAGTCAAAGAGCGGGGCACCCAGGTAATGGGAATTGGGTGGTGAGTCAGGGAGGAATAGCAGGTATTCCTTCTCATTTTTTCCCGTAGGTTGGTGCCTAGTGTATTTTCTGAGCCTTATAATCTTTGGAATATTCTGGCTTGGGAAACTTGGCCTTTGTAGAGGAGGCAAAACTTTACCTCTGTCCTTTTGGGGTCTTTGGCCGGGCCTGAAAATTTAATTGACATAACACAGATGAACAGGAGAAAAGCATACACATATACTTAATATAAATTTTATGTGACAGAGGAGCCCTCATAAGGAAATGAAGGCCCAAAGAAGGGGCAAAACTTAAATGCTTTTAAACTAGGTTGAACAAACAGAGGCAATTGTGGAAAGATAACGAAAACGTACAGGGAGGCTATAGGAAGATAAGAATTATTTTAACAAGGTCTGCTTGTACAGAATTCTCTGTTTCAACGTTCTGTCCTTGATGATAAGAATGTTTCTTTTCTCCTGGTAGATGGAGAGCAGCTCTCACATGGGAGTTTATCTCCTGTTTTCAGGAAGAAAAGAAATCAGAGTGTCTCTATTGTATCTGCTGTTTTTCAAGTGCTTTTCACTAAAAATAATCTTTATACTAAAGTGGCATTTTTGGGGTGGCATATTTTGGCACCCTTCATTTTTATACCTATTTATTTAACATAAGCATCTTCCGTTGTGAACAAGAGCAAGGCTTTTGGTGCCTGAGCCTGAATATCGTACTGGGGCTGGAGGGCTAGCTTGTAGGTAATCTATATTTTAGGCATTCCAGTTTGATGCAAGCATTGTTACTACCAATGTCTGCCCCCACCAGATAAAGATACTGATTTTCATGCAAAAGAGTGAAAGAGTAGAAAAAAAAAAGAGTAAACACTATGGATCTATTTAAATATTTTTTTAAAGCTACTGCTTTGGGAATCTTAAACAAAAATTTTTTTTAAATAAGGGGTGACTGTGCGGTTCAGTTGGTTGGGCATCTGACTCTTGATTTCAGCTCAGCTCATGATCTTGGGGTTGTGAGATCGAGCCCCACATCTGGCTCCATGCTCAGTGGGGAGTCTGCTTAAGATGCTCTCTCTCTCTCTCTCCCTCAGCCTCCCCCCACTCTCTCTTTTTCTCTCTCTAAAATAAATAAATAAATCTTTAAAAAAAATTAGGGGCTTCTGGGTAGCTCAGTTGATTGAACATCCGACTCTTGATTTTGGCTCAGGTCTTGATCTCAGAGTCATGAGATTGAGCCTTGTGGCAGGCTCTGTGCTCATTGGGAAGGCTCTCTCTTCCCTCTGCCAACCCCCTCTCCCCCTGGCTCACTCTCTCTCAAATAAATAAATAGATCTTAAAAAGAATTAAAGCTGGTGCTTTGGGGCATGCAACTTTTGATCTTGGAGTTGTGATTTCAAGCCCCACATTGGGCGTAGAGCTTACTTTAAAAAATAAAAAATCATTCAAAAAAAGCTGCTGCTTTTACCTTTGTTAAGTTTCTTTTATATTTATTTTGATAAATTGTACAAACACTATTTCAGAAATTAAGGTAATTTAACAGGGGAAAGTACATGTATAGTTCCACCCTTTCTGCACAGACTTTGAAATTTTTTGTATTTCCTTCCAGGTCTTGTCTTTTGAACACCACCATTCTGCCACTGAAACATAATTCTCCAGATGAGGTTTTTGTTGTTGTTGTTGTTTGGGATTTATTATTTATTTGAGAGAGAGAGAACATGAGCACAAGAGTAGGGGGAGGGATAGAGGGAGAGGGAGAGGGAGAGAATCTCAAGCAGACTCCCCAGTGAGCGTGGAGCCTGACGCAGGGCTCTATCTCACAACCCCAAGATCATGACCTGAGCTGAAACCAAGAGTCAGATGCTCAACTAACTGAGCCACCCAGACACCTGAAGTTGTGTTTTTTTTTTAATTCTGATTATAGATTTTTAGAAAATAACAGGTGTTCAATGTAAAAATTTGGAGTCTATAAGCATATTAAGAAGAATTATAAAATTTTCTCATTATCCCCAAATCCAGAGACAACTATACAATACCTATTGTCTTTCCTCCCAGTATTATGTTCATTTGTTGATTGGATCGTTTGACTTTAGGTGTAGAGGGTTTAGTTAACCACACTCCTCAGTACATGGCATTTTATCATCTTAGGTTGGTATTATACTTTTAAGTTCTGTTATTTATTTTTTCCCTCTTTGTCCCCTCCCTTCCCCCACACAGGCAACTAAGTTCTACTTGGTGTATATCTTTTCATTTGTATATGTTCTTATAAAATGTGAATTTTGTTTGGTATGGACGTATTTTAATTTATGCAAATGGTACAGTGTTTAAATCTCATTTTGTTTCTTCAGATTTTTCACTGAACACTGTTTTTCAAATGCATTCATATTGCTGTGTATACATCTAACCCATTGCTTCTGATTGTTGTGTAATTCTTTATGACATAAAATTTACTATATTTTAGTCATCTATTCTCCAGTGATAGACCACCAAACAGGTTGCCTTTAAGTCCTCACCATCATAAATAACACTGTGATTAATATTTTAATCCTTTGTGTGTCTGCATAAGAATTTCTTTGAGATATATCCCAGGAGAGGAACTGTGGGCTCCTAGAGTATGTGAGTTCGTAATTATCATAATCTCTATCAGATTGCTTTCCACAAAGGGCCATAGCAGACTGTACTCCTGCCAGCATGTGTAAGGGTCCCAGCATCCCCACAACTGCACCAGCAAAGCATTATCAAACATTCTAGTTTTTATAGTTTGATAGGTGTAAAACAATAACACATTGTTGTTTCAATTAACATTTCTCTGATTTCTTTTTTTGGCATCTCCTCATATCCCTTTTGATTTTTGAATTTATTCTTGGTTTATGTCTTTTGCTTATTTTTCTCTAGAGGTTGCTGTTCATATTTACTTGCAAGAGTTTTATAAGCTAAGTATTTCAAATAACTTCTCTCATTCTCTCTTCTAGTTACTTTGTCTTTCATCTAGTTACAGTGTGTTTTGTTAAATGGGAATCCTTATTCTTCATCAATATTACTGTGTTATAGTCTGTGACTTTGAAGTTTTGCCTTTTCCTTCTCCTTGGCCACAAACTATAATAGTCTTCTATTTTTTTAAATAATTTTTTCACATTTATTATGTCTTTAATTCTCCCAGAGTTGTTAAAATATGGTAATTTTAAGATTCAAGCCTTGAGGTATTGGTTTCTGAGAGGGAGATATTAAAATCTTCCGTTAAAATTATGCATCTATGTGTTCCCCTCTGCCATTCTGTGTACCTTAAGACTATATAATTAAGTGCACCTAGGTGTTTGCCTGTTGTTTCTTTTATGAATATATAATTACTTTTTATCACTTTTTTATCTTTTGAGACTAAAATTTCTTTTTGACAGAATTAAGATCACAACTCAGTTCATATCTTCCTCATGTATCTCATCTTTTTATTTTTAATCTTTCTATCCTTTTATGTTTTTTTTTCAAGATTTTATTTATTTGACAGAGAGAGACACAGCTAGAGAGGGAACACAAGCAGGGAGAGTGGGAGAGGGAGAGGGAGAAGCAGGCTTCCCTCCAAGCAGGGAACCCGATGCGGGGCTCGATCCCAGGACCCTGGGATCATGACCTGAGCCGAAGGCAGATGCTTAACGATCTGAGCCACCCAGGTGCCCCTCCTTTTATGTTTTAAGTGTGTCTCTTATAGCCAATTTATTGTTGGTTGTAATTTTTAAAAATTCAGTTGGTGAGATTAACTTATTTGCATTTGATGTGATTAATATATATTAAGATTTAGTCCTACCATCCATTCACTATGCATTCCTTTTTATTTTTTATTTCCACCATTGGCGAGGCTGAATTTTCTTCAGCAGGTTTAAATTTTATATATAATATTATACTTCTTGTGGTAGTTAGCCACTGGCTTCAGACTCATACCCATGGGTTTAAGAGAGTTCCTCTATCTTAACAGCTTGGACAAAAGCCTAAACAAAAGTTCCAAGCTTGACACTCAAAGATCTGATGTGTCATGTGCTCATGTTGATCCAATCACTATTGCTAAGATGGAAGGTACTTGATTTCTAAAGGAAACACAGGGTACCATTACAAAAGGAAGAATGGATGCTGGGAGACCACAGAATAATGTATGTCCACTTCTTCATACTAAATCAACTTCTTCAAGCTTCCTTTTCTTCATCTGTGAAATGGCAATGATAATACCTATCTCAAAGGGGTGATATGAGGAGCAAATTGGGTAATAGATATGAATTGTATCTCTTGTGAATCATAAAGTGCTATACAAAGATAGTTGTAATTCTGGCTCTTGCATTTCTCACATGGTATCATTTATCTCTATGTATTTGTATTTATTTGTATTGTGTATCTGTATTTATTGTTGGTATTTATCTTTACTGCTAAATGGGAAAGTGCCATCCTAGCCAGCACTCTCCCTAAATTGTGCCAATGCCTGTAGAACTGATTTTTTTCTTTCCAGAGAATAATGAATGGGCAAGATGTCGGGATGGTGTTTGACTGGGGAGTAGTTTCTATCCAAAGAGCCCTGAAGTTTCAGAGCAGGTTAACTTGCTAGTAGACAGCTGAAAGTTTGGTGCAATAGAGCCAAACTGGGCTCTGGTTCTTTCTCTGCCCCAAATTAGTTGTGTGGCCTTAGGCAGATCACGTAAACTCTCTGAGCCTGAAAAATGGATGTCACAAGAAGATCTACCTCTTAAAGTTGTGGTAGGATTAGATAAGATTATATGTAAAATGCCCTGGCCTTAGAGACTAAGTCTTAAACTTGTGAGACACATACTCAAATCTCTTTCTTGAGCACTTATCAATTTCCATTCTGCTACATCATGGCTAGGTTGAATGCAGGTTCTTTCTCATCTCTGAAATACATTGAATTGCTCTGTTTTCTTAGAGAATAACTGTTGTTTCCCTCAAGGTCCCATGTCTTCAGAATTTAGG
This sequence comes from Zalophus californianus, assembly GCF_009762305.2. NCBI lineage: Eukaryota > Metazoa > Chordata > Mammalia > Carnivora > Otariidae > Zalophus > Zalophus californianus. The sequence continues at coordinate 41,099,983 of NC_045598.1, read as the reverse complement.
CCAGGAATACTTGCCAGCAGAATATAGTCTCACAAGAGATCCTGTTTATTATAGGCAACTGAAGTTGATAATTCTTTTTTTTTTTAAGATTTTATTTATTTATTTGACAGAGAGAGACATAGCAAGAGAGGGAACACAAGCAGGGGGAGTAGGAGAGGGAGAAGCAGGCTTCCCCCTGAGCAGGGAGCCCGATGTGGGGCTCGATCCCAGGAGCCTGGGATCATGACCAGAGCTGAAGGCAGACGCTTAACGACTGAGCCACCCAGGCACCGCTGAAGTTGATAATTCTAATTTTTTTCACATGTGAAGATTTCGATTCACCCTAGACGGAAAGTGTATACCTAATATGTTTACTGGACTAGGCTCTTCTATACATGATTGCTCAGAAACGTATAATAATCCCGTGAATTAGGTACTAATATCCCCATTTTACTGACAGGGAAATAGAAGGTCATATAAATTAAGTAACTTGACCAAGGTGACACAGTTGAGAAGAAAGGAGACAGTCTAGTGTAATGGAAGGAAGATGGGCTTTGGAGTCAGAAAGATCTAAATTAGGATCCCAGCAGGACCATATACTAGGTCTCAAACTTGGAACAGTGACCTAATCTCTTAAATCTCAGTTTCTTCAGTGGGGATTAGAATATCTACCTCAAGTAAGTATTGTGATGTTGAACTGAGATAGTATTTGTAAAGCAGAGAGCCTGGCACATGGTAGGTGTTCTGTAAATCCTTTGGTGCTTGATAAGTGTATGGGGAACCCAGAGCCCGTGGAGGCCACCTATAGTGCTATTTTAGAGGAATCTTCAATCATTATCAAGCTTCTTTAGAACATTTGACGAGACATTCAAATGAAGCAGCGAGATAGAGTGAAAGGAGCCCAGGCATGGGAGTCTAGAACCTGGAATTTGGTGCTACCTCTTATTTAGTATGTATCTGACTTTGGGCAAGGAAACTGAGCTTCAGTTTCCTTATTTATAAAATAAAGACAATATTCTTTGCCTCACAGGGTTGCTGGACTTACGCATGCACATGGATGCAAACACTCTTTTTAGTCTTAGAAATGTAAATATGTGGGCTGTAAATGTGAGGGCTTTCAATTTGTGTTTATTATTCTCAGAGGGAAAGTAAACGGGACTCAAGATAACCTGCGCCCTGCCTACTAGAGAACAACTATTGGGGAACTGGACCCTTAAGTGAGTCCTGATTAACTATTGGCACCGCTGCTGCTGGGGCTGCCGCTTGTGCTCAAATATCAATCATCATGCCTGCTAAATCCTCAGGCCTGCCGAAAGGCAGCCCTGTGCAGGACGTCCCCCCCTTCCCACACCCTGCCCCACACAACTGTTTAGACCAGAACTGGGAATCTGACCCAAAGGCAAGGAACCCACGAGCTTGTCAATGACCTACAAATGTGGTCTGCCTCCTAGAAAATGAGTTGGACAAATCAATATTTCTCTCTCAGGCATTTGAGTTGGGAAATATGAGGTGATTGAGGCAATTAGTAGCAATAGAAACTATGACCAAAGGGATGCAAAGAGAGAGGTCATGAGGTTGAGTAGGGGTCCATGTGAGAGGAGATGGCATCTAGGCTGTGACAAACCAAAGTGATGAAGAAGCAGAAATTATGAGTAAGCAGAAGCTATGAAGTAGAAAACAATAATATATGTTTATTCAACAAATGTTTCTAGAGTTCCTCCTATGAACAAGGCACCGTGTTAGGCTCTGAAAACACAAAAATGACCAAGACACAGCCTCTGCCTTCTTTGTACTTAATTTTAGTGGGGAAGAGAGACAAAACAAGTAAGCAAACAAGTAATTAGAAATTGTTTTAAGGGCTAAAAAGAAAACAAATGTGAAGCTGAGATAGAACATACCAGGAAGGGAGCCACTTAAGAAATAGCACCATAAGGGAAGTTCTGTCAGAACAGATCATTAAAGCAAGACCTAAAGAATGAGAGGGATCCAGGGAGAAGAGTATTTGAGGTGGAGGATAAGTAATGCTGACTGGCAGGAAAGGGCTTATCACATTCAAGGAAGCTGAGAAACAGAAAACAAAACAAAACGAAGCAAGCCAGGCTGCTGAAGGAAAGTGAAGGAAAGGGAACAGCGTGAGTTGAGTTTGGAGGGGTAAGCAGGAGGCATGTCCCAGAGCCTAGCAGGCCTATGTATGGAGTTGGGAATTTAGTTCCAGTGAAGTTAGTCCCAGTGAGCCCCAGTGAGAAGCCATGAAAGTATTTGAGGCTGAGTAACATGATCCAATAGCGTGTGTAGATAAGCTTGAAGGCTAAAGAGTCACTCTGGGTTTAAACCTACATTCTACCATTTACCAGCTGTGTGGCCTTGGGCGCATTACTTAATCTCTCTGTGCCCCAGTTTCCTTTTCTATAAAATTAGTGGTAGAATTGGGTTTTACCTCATAGGGTCATTGTGAAGATTAAATACATATAAAGTGCTTGTAGCAGTTCCTGGCACATAATAAACACCCAATAAATGTAAGCTTGTATTATTATTTTGTTTTCAAAAAGGTCATGGTACCTACTGTATAGAGAATGAATGTGGGAGGGATAAAAGGGGAGCCAGTTATGAGGTTGATGAATAGCCTAGGGAAGAGATGATGAGTGAAGTGGTAGTAGTGGAGACAGAGAGAAATGGACTAATTTGACATGTTTTTAGAGGTAAAATATTCATACTTTGCAGGTGGATTGGACATTGTGATTGAGGAAAATAGAGGAATCAAGACTGACTCCTAAGTTTCTAGCTAGAGCAACCAGGTGGAAGGAGGTGACATTTACTGAGAAGGAGGAGCTTGGAGGAAGCAGGTTTGGCAGAGAAATTAGGAGTTCTATTTTAGACCTGTTAAACTTAAGATGTCAGTGAGATCCAAGGAGCTATCAATCAGGCAGTTGGTTGTAGGTTTGGAGCCCAGAAGAGAGGTCTGGGATGAAGATATGAATTTAGAAGTCATTAGCATAATCAGCATTCAAAGACTCCCTTGTGGGTATCAGCATTTGAAGACACAGAAGTAGTTCAGATCATCTAGGAAGAAAGGATACAGAGAGAAGTAAAGGGAGCCAGGAACTATCCCAAGGAGCAACACATTTTAGGGTGGCTGAACAAACAGCGAGAATGAAGAAGGGCCTGTGAAGAGAGAGTAAAACCAGAAAAGCATGGAATCAAAATCAAGAGAGTTGAGTGTTTCAAGAAAATTGGAGAGGTCAGCTCAGAGTGGAAAGGTCAAATAAGATAAGGATAGAAAAAATAGTCACTGATGACCTTGACAAGAACAATTTCAGTGAAGTGTGTGTGCGTGTGTGTGTGTGTGTGTGTGTGTGTGTGTAAGTGCTAAGTAAGCATCAAATAGGCTGAAAATGAATTGGAGGTGTTCTTACTTTGACAGCACATATACTAAAATTAAAACAATACAGACAAAACTGGCATGACTCCTACATATAGATGACACACAAATTCGTGAAGCATTCCATGTTTTCATATGGATTTGACTTTTGGACAATGTTAACTTTTACATATTCAAAAAAAAATTGAATCTACAAGAATGAAAGGGATCCTAAAACTGAGTATAAATAGAAAACAAATAAACCTAACTGTATATAAATAAGTAATATAAATATTCTGAAGGAAAATAACAACTAATCCAAATAACTTTTGAACACAGTATTTTGTATATGTACCTTTGGTCTAAAAACAAAACAAAACTGCAAACAAATCTTGAACCCAATTTAACAGATTTTTTTTTAAGTTACATGAATGTAGCAATTCTGAAACTATTTTGTATGTATCATAACACTGAGCAAAGGAAAAAAAGACAATGATGCTATTGGGAGTCAGAGTTCTCACTGTGGGAAAAGGGAGATGCAAATAAGGAATAGGAGAAAGAACCCTGTGGTGCTGAATTAGAATTAGAGTGTACTAGTAATGAATTCATGATTAAAAATAGTTGAACTATATTAAGTTGCCATTTTTCCTTGTGGCTCTGTTTACCTAGAGGGCCTAAAAGCAATTACACCCCGGTAACAATGAGCATATCTGGTGCCCAGATCTTGGTTTCTAAATACCATTGCCCACTAAAAGGGGAGCTCTTTGGAGAGATGGATAATTTTCAAGGCTAGACAGGAAAAGTACAAGATGAACCCGGAATATCATGTTATACCAGAAAGCAAGAAAAGTGCTTAAAAAAAAAAAGATGGGTGTGTGTCAAAAGGACACAGGAACCAGTATGAAGGGACTCTTACTGGCCAAATCTGGGACAAGTTGAACATTAAAATGAATAATGACAGTAATGGAGTATAACCTATTAAATAAAATAAGAATCTATGAATCTATACTAATGATAATAAATATATAATTAAATAAGAGAAAAGGGAAAGATATTGTTTACAGAATGCCAACTAAAAAAATGGAAGTGGAATAATGGAGTTATAAAATCACCATTTTGCAGCCATTAGAATAATTAATTCAGACATTGATTAGCAGTTCTATTTTAGACATGTTAAGATGTCAGTGAGATCCAAGGAGATATCTATCAGGCAGTTGGTTGTAAGTTTGGAGCCCAGAAGAGAGGTCTGACATAAAGATATGAATTTAGAAGTCATTAGCATGATCAGCATTTGAAGACATAGGAGTAGTAGAGATTATCAATTATCAGTGAATGTTGAAAACTTTCAGCACAAGCTTGAGAAGGAACAAGATATTTATACAGTCTCAAAATACCTTTCCAAAGATTACTCATTATTTACATAGGAAAAAATGATAACTTTACAGTGAAAAAAACTAACAGATGCCACCTTAACCAACTGATCAAAGTGAACACCATCAATAATGGGACCAAGTGACACCATGTTTTTTCTCATCATATGCATTGAGGACATAATATCCCATGGGTAGTATGCCTGCTCCCTCAAAAAAAAAAAAAGAAAAGAAATTGAATTATAAGAAAACATGGGAAAAAAACAAATAGAGGGAAATTCTACAAAACACTGGCCTGTACTTTTCAAAAACGTCAATATCATGAATAACAATAAAAGACTGCAGAACTCTTCCAGATTAAAGGAGACTAAAGGGTCATGACAATTAAATGCAATGCATGATTAGGGATCAGGCACTGGATCAGAGGAAAAACTACTAAATAGGACAGTATCAGGCCAATAAGTGGAACTTTGAATATGGACTAAATATAAGGATTTTATCAATGTTAAATTTCCTAAATTTGATCATCATACTGGGAGTGGGGGGAGGAATGCAGGTATATAAGAGAATGTCCTTGTTCTTAGCAGATACCCACTCAAATATTTAGGATATTAGGAGTAAATACTCCAAATCAAATGGTTTAGGAAAAAATGGTATATGTGCATGCATTCATACACGTATGCATACACACAGATAAAGAGATTGTGGCAAAATATAAAGTTCTGATGCATTGGGGTAAAGAGCATATAGGAATTATATGTAAGATTCTTACAACTCTTCTGAAAGTTTGAAATTATTTTGAAGTAAAAAGCTTAAAAATAAATTGGAGATGAGGAAATAGAAACAGAATGCAGATAACTCTTTTGAGAAATGTCTGTGAAAGGGAGCAGAGAAATAGGACTGGAGAGGGAGTCAAGGTTATAAAATAGGTTGTTAAAGAGAGGAGAAACTAGAACAGATTTGTGCGCTCATGAGAACAATGATGAGCCTCAGCCCATCCTTTGTAAGATAAGAGATTTGGTCAAATACACTCACCTCCGGCTCCTCTGAAAATAGTTTATTCCTTAAACTGCAACCAGGAAGACATTTGGGTCACCACTTGAGGGCAGTACAAAATGATGTTACATGTCGTTCTGGTGGTTTTACTGTCTCGGCTGCTGGAACAAAACAAAGCCCTTTATGGGATGTTCTCTCAAATGTGTTGTATGAAATAAACCTCCTAACATACCACTTTTTCCAAATGTTTTAAACCAGAAAATCCCAACATAATTCATAACAGGGGCTTGGGGTGAGGACAGAAGGGATGAGAAAGAGGGTCTCATGCTTAGAAACATGCCTGGCACATGTTATGAGTTTAATACAGAATAAAAGGCAACAGAAAGATTAGAGCATGTCAGAGCTAGAAGCAGCCCTAGAGAAGGATGAATCTAGACTTCTCATTTTATAGACAGGATCTTGGGTCCAGAGGAGGGAAGGGACTTGACCAAAGCCACAATAATGTGGTAGGGAAGGTAATGGTTTCAACATTTACCTGGTTAGTCTATGAAGACAGAATTTCTAACACTTTCTAATGACATCATAAATACAGTCTGCAAAGGGGACTGACCCCATCATCGGCACTGATACTGAGTTCCCGAAAAAACTGTGACCTCCGTTGTGAGACTGTGCCCCTTGTGTCTTTCTCTATCCTGGGAGGATATGACTCTTCACCTTCAACTCTTGTCCACTTTACCTGGTCCTAATGCTCTGGACAGGTTAGTTCTGATCACAGCCAACCTATTTCCCACCCCTTTCTGGCAGGGCCCTAAGGGGTAACATGTTAGACTTTCCTACCAACACTGAGGGATGAAGGTTGAAGCTGGAAGATGAAGTTGGATAAAAAGTGAACGGGCGTGTGTCAGGACACTGGAAAGAAATTAACAGTATCAGTGCAGTAGCCTGGAGATGATCTTAGAAGGACAATCAGAACACCCTAGTGAAACACAAAACTCTAAATAACATAATGGAGAAGAAAGCAACTTTAGACTAATCAAAACACAGAAACCAATATGACTTCTTATCATGCTAATAAGTGGGCTCAATTATGCAGAAGAGCCCCTAATCTCACTATTGACTACAGAAAAATGCTCACGCACTAGCTTTGCATTTCAAGATCGCCTAACCTGGCCCCAGCCCATTCTCTAGTCTCATGTCCTGCCATAGTTCCCATTCCATGCTCCAACCACTATTTTCTGAACACTCCCTGCAATGGTTTAAGTGCTGTGGTATATCAGGTTATACTTTGCACTTGCTCCATTTTGAGGTTCACCTCAAATGACACCTTCTTTGGATGCTTTCCTTGATCTGACCCTCACATTTACTTGAAGATTCCTTTTGGTTCTTACAGGCACTGCATATACTTATCTTGAGCATTCATTTCTGCCTTATCTTTTGTACTACATAATGAGCACTTTGAGGACATGGATTGGGTCTTAATACTCCTATTTTTGGGGGGGGATTGTTTCCATTTATTAGTAATCTACCAATAATCTTTCTTACCTTTCTACCACTCCAGTCTTTCCAGCTCACTCCTTCCAACATCCCAATTCCAACAGTTCTCTAATAGCCCCTGGGCCAGTGATCCCAACACCTCTTGACCATTCCTTACCCATCTTATGCCCTCACTTTCCTTCTTACCCACTTAAATTCCAAGGTCCAATGTTAAAATCATTCCCTTGATATGTCTTCTTCCATTTTACTCTTCTTGCTTTGTTATTCTGCCTCACAAAACCCCTACCCTGGACAATCTAACTCTCCATCTACTCTACCTTTTGGAACGTGGTTGAAGAAAAACCCTCAACACTGTCAACTGGACTCTTCAAATTCATTACCACTAACCTCAAGTAAGCCTTTAGTGCTATCTGGTAATCATTTTATGTTAAAAGTCCATCCGCTTTCCCTAAATGATTATTTCATATTTTTTCTTCAAACTTCCAGCACCTCTTTTTTTTCTCTCTCCGTAGATAATCCACCCATCTGCATCATCCATGCCTGCATGGATAATTACACCTCAGTGGTACTCTGAAAGCCAATCCTTGCCCCTATGCTCCAGCAATTCTCTCTCTTGTCTATATCATCTGTATTTCCCTTCCCAAAGTATCATCCCACAGCTTAAAAAAGTGCTATGGTGGGGTGCCTGGGTGTCTCAGTCAGTTAAACATCCAACTCCTGATTTTGGCTCAGGTCATGATCTCTGGGTTGTGAGATGAAGCCCTCTAGTGGATTCTGGGCTCAGTGGGCTATGGAGAGTCCGCTTGAGATTTTCTCTCTCCCTTTGCCCCTCCTCCCACCCTGAACAAGCACACACGTGTGCACACACACATTCTCTCTCTCTCTTTCTCTCTCAAATAAATAAATAAATCTAAAAATAAAAGTGCTGGAGCACCTGGGTGGCTCAGTCGGTTAAGCATCTGCCTTCGGCTCAGGTCATGATCCCAGGATGCTGGGATAGAGCTCTGCATCAGGCTCCCTGCTCAGAGGGAAGCCTGCTTCTCCCTCTCCCACTCCCCCTGCTTGTGTTCCCTCTCTCTCTCTCTCTCTGTCAATTAAATAAATAAACAAAATCTTTAAAAAATAAAAAATAAAAAATAAAAATAAAAGTGCTATGGTATCTCTCATCTTAAAAAAAGAAATCTTGGAGTGCCTGTATGGCTCAGTCATTAAGTGTCTGCCTTCGGCTCAGGTCATGATCCCAGGGTCCTGGGATCGAGCCCCGCATTGGGCTCCATGCTCCACAGGAAGCCTGCTTCTCCTTCTCTCACTCCCACTGCTTGTGTTCCCTCTCTCACTGTGTCTCTCTCTGTCAAATAAATAAATAAAATCTTTAAAAAAAAAAAAAGAAAAAGAAACCTCTCTTGACTCCATATTCCCTTCTAGCTACCACACTGTTTCTCTCTCTGCTCTTCATTTCAGCCAATATCTCTAAAGAAGTATCTATGTTCCTTGATTTCAGGTCCTATCTTTTCATTCTCTCTAGAGTCCACTTTAATCAGGTTTCACCCCCTTTCCTAACTGAAACTGTTTTTACCAAGGTCACCAAAGACCTCCATGTTGATAAATCTGGAGGTATTCTCAGTTCTCATCTGACTGGCCCTATGATTAGATCTGATACATTTGCTAACTCCCTCCTTCCTTCCTCATTTCTTCCTGAAACACTTGTCTTTACTTGGCTCCAGGACAGACACCACACTTTTCCTCGTTTTACTCCAAGCTCACTGTTGGTTTCTCCTTCTCAGTTCCTTCTCTTTTGCTAGTTTCACTTCATTTCCTTGAACTCTAACATTGGAGTGGCTGCAGTTGGACTTCTTGGATCTACAGACACTGTACAGATGTACAGATGGTCTTACCATTGTACAGATGGTCTTACCCAGTCTCATGGCTTTAAATGCCCCCATATGCTACTGACACCCAAATTTATATCTCCAACTCAGATTTCCCCCATGAACTCCAGACTCTTATTCCAATTTCATTCTTGACATTTCAGCTTGGATGTTGAAAAAGTATCTCAAACTTAATGCAAGACAAAATTCCTGATGTTCTTCCCAAATTGGTTTCTTCCACAGTTTTCCCTATCTCACTCAATCATTCCAGTTGCTCAGGCAAAAACCTGGCATCATCCTTGACACTTTTCTTCCTCTCATACCTTACAGTTAAACCTTTAGCAAATCTATTGGGCCCTACCTTTAAATATTTATTTATTATTTTTTTATTGTTATTTATTTATTTGACAGAGAGAGACACACAGCAAGAGAGGGAACACAAGCAGGGAGAGTGGGAGAGGGAAAAGCAGGCTTTCCGCTGAGCAGGGAACCCGATGCGGGGCTCGATCCCAGGAACCTGGGATCATGACCTGAGCCAAAGGCAGATGCTTAACAACTGAGCCACCCAGGTGCTCCAGGCCCTATCTTCAAAATATATGCAGATCTGACCACTTCTTACCACTTCTCCCCCCAAACCCTCATCTCCTCATCATGCTAACTCTCTGACCCAAGCCATTATCGTATCTGGATTGTTACAATAATATCATATTTATTTTACTGCTTTCTGCTCTTGTTATCTGTGACCTATTTTTCCCACAGTAGTCCAAATAATTTTTTTAAACCTAAGCCATACCATGTTCTTCCTCTACTCAAAACTCCAGTATCTTTCCATCTCATTCAGTGTAAAAGGCAAAGTCTTTACAATGGCCTACAAGACCTCACTTGATATAGGATACTATAACCTCTCTGACTTCCTTTCTTTTTTTTTAAATATTTTATTTATTTATTTATTTGAGAGAGAGAATGAGATAGAGAGAGAATGAGAGGGGGGAGGGTCAGGGGGAGAAGCAGACTCCCCGCTGAGCAGGGAGCCCGATGTGGGACTCGATCCTGGGACTCCAGGATCATGACCTGAGCCAAAGGCAGTTGCTTAACCAACTGAGCCACCCAGGCACCCTCTGACTTCCTTTCTTAATCATTCACCCTTATCTTCACTCTGCTCCAGCCATGTTGGCATCCTTGATGTTTCTCAAACCTGCTAGGCACATCCCTGCCTTGCACTGATATTCCTTTTGCCTTGATTGCTCCCCACCCTAGATATATTCTTCGTCAGTCTCTTCCTTTAAGTCTTTTCTCTAATGTTTCCTTATCCATGGGGACTTTCTTTTTCACTGATGACAATTTATTATAACCTGTTGGCAGCACACAGATAGATATTAATAAAACCAGAACTATGCTTCTATAGAAGTGGGCAATGATATGTAGCTATGCTATGGGAAGTGTGTATGTTTTTTTCATGGGGACTTTTCTGACCACCCTTGAAATCTCAACCCCTCTCCCCTTCTTATATACTCTTCCATCTATCTTTTTTTCTCTCCTGATATATTTGTCTCCTTACCAACTTAGGATTTTATATATACTATATATATTTATATTTTTATAAATAATTTATATAAGATACATGAAGGCAGAGTTTTGTCTGTTTTGTTTACTGCTATATCCTCAGTACCTAGAATAGAACTTAGCACATAGTAGGTACTGAACGATTATTTTTGAATTAATGAACAAATCCTCATGATAACTTTATGAGCTAGATTCTATTTTTTATAGCTTCTGTTTTATAAATGAGGGAACCAAGGCTCAGAAAGGCTTAGGAACTTAACTCAAATCACATGACTAGCAAGTAGCAGAGCTGAGGTTGGATGCAAGATGTCTTTTTCTTTAAAGCCCACAACTTTAACCACTATGGTAGTCTACCTTCTCTGTATCTCTAGAATCAATCCTCTTAAGTATATCACCACTGTGCCATAGTTTTGGCCCCAACAAATCTTATCTGTATTTCTTTAAAGCATCCTTGACCCTATTGCTCCATCCTTTACACAGAGCCAGAGTGACATCTCTTTTTTGTTTTTAAATGTACATTTAAGTGGTTTTTACGATATTCACAGAATTTCACAACCATCATCATTATCTACTTGCAGAACATTTTCATCACTCCAAGAAGAAACCCTGTGTCCATTAGCACTCACTCCCGTCCCCCTTTCCCTCAGCTTCTGGCAATTGCTAATCTAATTTCTATCCCCATGGATGTGCCTATTCTAGAGATTTCATATAAATGGAATCATATAATGTGAGGCATAAAAGCCTTTTACATCTGGCTTCTTTCACTTAGCATAATGTTTTCAAGGTTTACCCATGTTGTAGCATGGATCAGCACTTCATTCCTTTTTTAAAAAAATTTTTTTAAAGACTTTTTTTATTTGAGAGAGAGGGGAAGGAGAGAGAGAGCCTGAGTAGGGGGGAAGGGCAGAGGGAGAGGGAGAGGGACAAGCAGACTCCCCACTGAGCAGGGAGGCTGATGCAGGGCTCAATCCCAGGACCCTGAGATCATGACCTGAGCCAAAGGCAGAGGCCTAACCAACTGAGCTACCCAGGCATCTCAGTACTTCATTTCTTTTTATTACCAAATAATACTTCATTGTGTAGATATACCACATGTATTTATCTATTCACCAATGATGGACATTTGTTTTTACATTTTTGGTTGTTATAAATAACATTACTGTGAATATCCACATACAAATTTTTATGCAGATATATGTTTTAAATTCTTTTGGCTATATACCTTGGAGTAGAATTGTTGGGGCATATGATAATTCTATGTTTAACTCTTTGAGGAACTGCCAAATTGTTTTCCAAAGTGGCTGTATCATTTTATATTTCCACCAGCAATGTGCGAGGAGTCCAATTTCCCCACATCCTTGCCAATTCTGGATTATTGTAACAATCTCAACAACATTCTTTTGCATGTAGATATGCAGTTGTTATTGTCCATTTAAAAAATTATAACCATTTTAGGGGCGCCTGGGTGGCTCAGTTGGTTAAGCAACTGCTTTCGGCTCAGGTCATGATCCTGGAGTCCCGGGATTGAGTCCCGCATTGGGCTCTCTGCTCAGTAGGGAGTCTGCTTCTCCCTCTGACCTTCCCCCCTCTCATGTGCTCTCTCTCTCTCTCAAATAAATAAATAAAATCTTTAAAAATAAATAATTATAACCATTTTAGTTGGTGTGAAGTGCTATTTCATTGTGGTTTTGATGTGCATTTCCCTAACGATTAATGATGGTGAGCTGTTAGAGCATATTTTGTGCACTTTTTGGCCACTTGTATATATTCCTTGGAGAAATGTCTATTCAAATAATTTAGTCATTTTTAAAATTGGGTTATTTATCTTCTTATTGTTGAGCTGTAAGGCTTTTTTATATATTCTGAACAATTCATTTATCAGATATATGATTTACAAATATACCCTCCCATTCCTTGGATTGTCTTCACTTTCTTGATGGTGCCACTTGAAGCACAAAAGTTTTTGATTTTGATGTTCAATTGATCTATTTTTCCTTTTGTTGCTCATGCTTTTGGTGTTATAGCTAAGAAAGCATTACCTAATCCCAAGTCATAAAGATTTACATCTACGTTTTCCTCCTAGAGTTTTAGAGTTAGGAAACTTACTTTCCTCTAAGAGCTTTGTGGACTTACACTTGTATCAGCGACCTATTTTGAGTTGGTTTTGTATATGGAATGAGGTAGTTGCCACACTTTATTCTTTTGCATGTGGATATCCAGTTGTCCCAGTACAATTTGTTGAAAAGACTATTCTTTCCCCCATTGAATTGCCTTGGCACTCTTGTTGAAAATCAGGGGGCACCTGGCTGGCTCAGTTGGTAGAGCATGAGACTCTTGATTTCAAGATCATGAGTTTGAGCCCCATGTTGGGTATAGAGACTACTTAAAAAAAAAAAAAAAAGAAAACCAACTGGCCATAAATGTATGGGCTTATTTTTGCAGTCTCAATTCCATTCTATTGATTTATATGTCTTTCCTTATGCCAGTACCACACTGTCTTGGTTACTCTACCTTGGTGGTAAGTTTGAAATCAGGAAGTATGAATCTTTCAATTTAGTTCTTCATTTTCAAGATTGGCTATTCTGAGTCTTTGAATTCTAAATGAATTTTAGAATCAGCTTGTGAATTTCTACAAAGAAGTTAGCTGAGATTCTAATGGGGTTGCACTGAATCTGTAGATCAGTTTGGGAAGTATTGCCATCTCAACAACCTCAAGTCTTCTAATCCATGAACATGAAAAGCCTTTCCATTTATTTAGGTCTTTAAAAAAAAAGATTTTATTTATTTATTTGAGAGTGAGAGAGAGAGAGAGTGCATGTGCACGAGCAGGGGGAGGGGCAGAGGGAAAGGGAGAAGTAGGCTCCCCCCTGAGCAGGGAGCCCAAAGGGGACTCTGGGATCATCCTGGGATCGTGATCTGAGCCGAAGGCAGATGCTTAACTGACTGAGCCACCCAAGCACTCCTTATTTAGGTCTTAAAATTTTTTCAATGATGCTTTAGAGTTTTCAGTTACAAGTCTTAAACGTCTTCTTTTATTTATTTATTTTTAATTTTTATTTTTTAAAACGATTTTATTTATTTATTTGTCAGAGAGAGAGAGAGAGACCACACAAGCAAGGGGAGCGTAGGCAAAGGGAGAAGCAGGCTCCCTGCTGAGCAAAGAGCCTGAAATGTCTTCTTTTAAATTTATTCTTAAGTACTTTTTCTTTTTGGTGCTATTGTAAATAAAATTGTCATCTTAATTCATTTTTAGATTATTCATTACTAGTATACAGAAATAAAACTGATATTGATCTTAAATCTTTCAATCTTGCTGAAATTGTTTATTCTAAAAATTTTTTTGTTTCTTTAGGATTTTCCAAATATACACAATCATCTCATTTGTAAATAAAGATAGTTTACTTCTTCCTTTCCTATTTGGAAGCCTTTTATTTCTTTTTCTGGCATAATTGCCACGGCCAGAACCTCCAGTACAATGTTGATGAGAGTGACCTTACTTCTTTTTTTTAAGATTTATTTATTTGATTATTTGACAGAGAGAGAGAGAGAGAGAGAGAGAGAGAGAACATAAGCAAGGGGCGCAGGAGAGGGAGAAATAGACCCCCTACTGAGCGGGGAGCCTGATGCAGGGCTCCATTCCAGGACCCTGGGATCATGACCCCAGCCAGAGATAGATGCTTAACCAACTGAGCCACTCAGGCGTACAAGAGTGACCTTTCTAAAACACAATTTTGGAGTTTTATTTCCCACCTTTGGAGTCTTTCAATGACTCCACATTGCTCTTAGAATAAAGATTTCATTTCTTGGGGCGCCTGGGTGGCTCAGTTGGTTAAGCGACTGCCTTCGGCTCAGGTCATGATCTCGGGGTTCTGGGATTGAGCCCCGCATCGGGCTCCTTGCTCTCGGCGGGAAGCCTGCTTCTCCCTCTCCCACTCCCCCTGCTTGTGTTCCCTCTCTCGCTGTCTCTCTGTCAAATAAATAAATAAAATCTTTAAGAAAAAAAAGATTTCATTTCTCATTTGCTTATGATGCATCTCACCTTAGCTTTGCATCCTTAGCAAAATCCACCCCAACTGAATCACAATACTTTTCCCAGCTCTTTGCTCTTTCTTGCTTCTGGGCCTCTGTGTACATTATTCCCTGTGCCTGATACACTCCCTTCTGCATCCATCCCTGTTTCACCAGGGCAATTTCTACTCATGCTCCAGATATCAGCTTATATACATCTTCTACTAGGAAGCCTGTTCTCCCTTGTCCCATAGCACAGTGTGTATTTCCACATTATTGTGATCTTATTCTTTTAACCTAATTACATTGCATTTATAATTGTCATTTTGCTTGTCTGTTCTCTCTAGGCTATGTGTTCTTTGAGGGTGGAGACTTAATCTTACTTTTGTAACTCCTCTGCCTTACAGAGTGCTTGGGGCGTAGTATGTCATAAAAACTTAACTTGTTGAATAAATTAATAAATGGGAAGAAGCCCATTTATCTGCTCTTTGTAAGTTCCATACTTCAGTAAACCTGTCATTGGTAGTTCTAATCAGTGAATCAGAAAATGTGCCCACCAGGCTAGGAGTTTGCAGGATGTTGTTCAATGTTCTCTTGTGGGCCTGAGATAATGTTCCCTTGAAGTTCCAATCAGAATCTTCTGTTAAGTAGTAAAAAAAAGAATTGTTTTCACAGTGCCCTTTGGGTGGACATTTAATTATAGGGATAATTTGTTTTGTATAGAATTTCAGATTTATAGCCTTTCAAAAACAATTGGTTTTCTTGAATCCAGTTCTTCAAAATTGATGATTTTCTAGGCCCCACTGCATTTTGATGTAACAAAACTACCCAAAACATGTAGTGAGGTAGGGAGTATCATTGCCATTTCACCCACGAGGGGCAGAATAGTTAAGTAATTTGCCCAGGTTCCCAGGGGCAGAGTCAGAATTTGAATGCAAGCCTTTCTGATAATAAATCCATACTTTTAACCATTTACTTCCTTCATCTTATCTACTTATAATGTATAATTTTTCAAAAAGAACAGCTGTGTCTTACTTGAGGCTAAGCTTGACACTTAGTAAGCCAAAATTGTATATTGTCAGAGTTATCCCTGAAAAATTCTAGAACTTATTCAGTATAATATACAGACATATTGTATCTGCATAAGCTCAACACAACCAATTATTTGCTTCAGGCTTAAATCAAAACCTTGACTCTTTGGTTGAGTATCAGCTGAAATCCTTGGCTTGCAGGTAGAGATAATATTGAAAGTAACAACAAAAACCCCTTTCTTTAAACACTGAGCACTGAGGTGTATAATTACATTCCTATACAGTTAAATGCAAACATGAGGCTACTCCCCTTTTTACATACTTTGATTTTCTGGACTGTAGGATAGAATGGATAGTGCCTCCAGTAAAATATGTACCTTTTTTTTTTTGTATCTTTCAGTGCCAAATGTTGCTAGGAATCAGGACATTCTCCTCAGACTTCCAAAATTTGACAGATTTATTTGAGATCTCTGTTATGGGTGAGACACTGACAGGGTTTACTAGTAAAGCTAAAGAACATGAGGCCGTTATAGAGATAACTAAGTCCTTAATTATCATTGCCATAACCCTAATGTGATAGTCCCCATTCGTCGAGCACTTATTCCCATGTGCCAGACACTGTGTAATGTGCTTTATAAGCATTGTCCATTTAGTTTTCTTTATCACTCTGATGTAGTTTGCATAAAACTGAGGCTCAAAGACTTTTAATAACTTGTCCATGGTGTTATATCTTATAAATGGAGGACTTCAATCCAATCTCAAATTTGTCTGATTCTACAGCCCATCCTCTTAACCATTGTCCTGATGTCAGGGTTTCTGACTTCCTTTTAAAAGGGTAAAACAGATTCCAGATTGTCCTTTTAAAAAATCAAGGGGATTAGATTAAAAAATGTCATCAATGCAAAACAATAATGGTCCCTTTTGTGTCCAGTAGAGATTTTGCTTGTCTGAGAATCTCCAGACAGACACATTTCCCTAAGCCTCTTCTGTCCCAGCCATGATTCCTTCTGAGTATATCCTAATATCTCTTCCATCTTTCTCTGCTCGTTCCTCCCTCTCTCATCCCCACCATGCTCCATTCCACAAAACATTTCAGCATGCTCAGAACATACTTGCTCTTCTGTGCTTTGCTGACTCATACTTTACCTGGAAAGACCTGGCCCCACTGGAGGTGTTGCTCAGGAGTTTGAGAAGTCCCAGAGGGTTTTAAATAGGGAAATGACAAGATCTGTTTTTTTGTTTTGTTTTGTTTTGTTTTTTAAGATCACTGTCTACGATAAGGAGAATTGATAGATGTAGCTGCAAGCATGAAACTAGTTAAGGAGTTTCCGCTGTGGTCCAGGAGAGAAGGGATGGTGGCAGTGAAGACAGTGAGAAATGGTCAGATCTAGAATATATTTCAAAAACAGAATTGGAATTTCAGATATATATAGGAGGTTGAGCCAACAAACTTGCTCATGATTGGACTTGGGCTATGAAAGAAGGCACAGAATAAACGAAGAAAAGCTATGGACTGAACAAGGCATCCTCTATTTGTGTTATAAGATATTCAATACACAGTCATCATCTCAAACTGAGACACAACTGTGATTATGGCTGAGAAAATCTTTGACTGAAAGAGTTGTTTGTCATTATGTGTGTATGTGGAGTGCTTTAGTTTTCACCAACTACGTGAAAGTGCAGGATACTGTGCTAGGTATTTTCACAAAAGTTGCATCATTTAACTTCCCCTAAACCCTTAGAAGGAAGAATTAATATCCCCATTTTAGAGAAAGAAACTAAGACTTCACTTATGATTTGACTGAGGTTACACAGTTCATAAGGAACTGAACTGAGGTTTGAAGTCAAAGTTGACTCTAAAGCCCATGTTATTGTTGCTGCAATGATTCAAAGGTACAAAATCAGAATTCCCCAAACTTTTCTCTCCATTACTTGAAGCCTCTGTTGACTCTCATGTGTCCTACTTTAGAGCCCAAGGCTGGCAAACAGGACAGCTTTGTTCTGTCTGTAGCCCATCCGCTGACTTGCCTTGTGATTTAGGGCAAGCTTCTTAATTTGATGGTGTCTCAGCATTCCCACATGTTAAGCAGGGCTAGTAATTAGTGATGGAGACAATGCTTTGAAATCTGCAGATGAAAGGACCTGCAGTCTTGAGTGCAAATATTTTCTTTCCAATGGTGTTCTTTTGGTTTCTTATAGTTTCCAGGACCCTTCATAAGAGGAAGAAAGAAAAAGAAAGAGAAGAAAAGAAAAGAAGAGAAAAGAAAAAAAAAGAAAAAGAAAGGAAATAGGACAAGTATAAAACTGCATTTACTTGCTCACTGGAAGCCAATGGAACTTTAGGGACATAAATGTAATAATCTTCCTTACTCTCTAGTACTCGATAAATATTACTAATGGATGAATGAATTTTATTAAAAAAACCATTAAGGTAGGTTTGGAAAACCACTGATGATCTTTAAAAATGATTTCTATTTTTGTTTCTGATTTCTTAAACCCTACATATTCTCTAGTAAGTAGAAAAAGGAGGTAATGCTTATCTAGTGTCCATTGTGTGCTGGGCATCAGGCTAACTGCTTTCACATGTAACTTCACTTAAGCATCATAACAGCACAATCAGGTAGGTGCTATCACTACCTTCAGTTTATAGGAAACAATGGCTTGGTATAGTTCACTGACTTGTCCAAGGTCACAAAATTAGGAAGTAGCTGAGCCAAGACTGGGCCAGACTGGGGCTTCCCAGTTCTAAATTCTGGGGCTTCCCAGTTCTAAATTCAGGCTCTTCCCAGGACACCCCATTGCCCTGAAAAATTAGTGATGGAGACAGTTTTGAAATGTCCTATCACACCCTGGGTGTATGTGGCATTTAAAAATCTCTTACTGCTTGTTCTTTTCAGTTCCTGGCACAGGGACAGTTATTTGTATAGCACAATTGTTATTATTGTGCAGCCTCACATATTCTTTCTGCCCTGGGCAAACATGAACAATAATGGGCGATATTTATGCAACGGACAGCTTGGAAGCATGAGCTCCAGATTATCATTACAATTGTAGTTTAATTTTTTTTTTCCTGTAGCTTAGCACCATTTATATGGAAGGGCCTTTCTCAAAGTCTCATGCAAATAAACTGGTTCTTTGTGTATTCAGAGAGCTCCTCAGTTTTTTTTTTTTTTCCCATAGTTTCAATCAAGCATCCTGTATTTCTAAATGCTGACATCACAGATACGCAGTGTTCGTGGAGAGTTGATATAACAGTCACCTCTAAAGTTGGAATATAAAGAAATAAAAGTAGCTCTGGTGTCCCGGAAGGGTCGGTTGGGGAGAAGGAGTGGGATAGAAAGATGGAAAGATAGGCTGATGACAAAGTTGTTCAGGATCTAAGTTCTCCTCTTCGGGATCAGGGCTATTATAAATCCAGGGCCTCATCTTCAGCTTTCCATGGTCAAAAGCTGATTACTAATTGGAGAGTTGTCTGAGGGGGTAGAGTTAAATGGTGATCTTGAAGAATGGTATTCTTATAGCTACCACTAATTAGGCATCTATCCCAGTCAAGGCTCTTTGATAGGACATTTATGCATGATTTGTAGTCCTTATATCATCCCCATAAGGTAGGCATTATTATCTCCAATGGACACATGAGGAATATGAGGCTTAGAGATCAAGAGACATTAAGTTGCCCTAGAAAAAACAGGCAAGTCCTTTTTGTCTGCTCCATGAAGCTCATTCTTGTTACAATGAATTAGATCACAAGTATCTTCCATTAGTTACATTTTACTCTCCTAAAATAAATTTGGGATATGACCCAGTGCTCTGATGAGATCTGGGACAGGCATTTGCAAACTGTCACTGGTGTGTCATTTAAAAAGAAATCCAGTCCTAGAAGTTCTAGGCCTTTTTAGGAGTTTGGACCATCACTCCTATCATCCATTACATGTCGTTTTAAATTTAAACCAGAACCAATGAGTGGAAAAGGAAGCCAGTACTAATTATTGATGATCTGGAAAGGGGTCTGGGGCAAATCCCATGTAATGATTTTTAACTTGTCTTCCCTTGCTGAGGGCTCTGATTATCATTATTATTATTTTAATCAAGACCCAAACCTGCTTTAAGTGGCCTTTACTGAAACAAGTTATCTACAAAATATTTGTTCCTTGGTTTTCTTATCTGTGAAATAGGGATAAAATAAGGATGCAAATAATAACTACACATGACATTATGCGTTTAATTCATTTCAACAAACCTTTTTCATGTACCTATTTGATTCCAGGAATTGTGCTAGATGCTGTATGTGAAAACATATATAAACTGTGAAAAGCAATTCTGAAAAAATATGGTGTATCGTTTTTGATTTACTATAAATCACATAGTGATTATAACAGTAATAATTCCTTATGTTTCCTCTATATTTTCCACACTGATCTGCTCATTTTTTTTTTTTTTTAGATTTTATTTATTTATTTGACAGGGAGAGACACAGCGAGAGAGGGAACACAAGCAGGGGGAGTGGGAGAGGGAGAAGCAGGCTTCCACCAGAGCAGGGAGCCTGATGCAGGGCTCGATCCCAGGACTCTGGGATCATGACCTGAGCCGAAGGCAGACTCTTGACTGAGTCACCCAGGCGCCCCTGATCTGCTCATTTTTTTAAAGATCTATTTATTTATTTTAGAGAGAGAGAGAGCGAATGAACAGGAGCGGGAGGGGCAGAGGAAGAGTCTTGAGCAGACTCCGTGCTGAGTGTGGAGCCCAATGCAGGGCTCGATCTCATGACCCTGAGATCACAACCTGGGCTAAAACCAAGAGCAGGACATTTACCTGAGTGTGCTACCCAGGCGCCCCTGATCTGCTCATTTTTATATATGAGAAGCTGAGGCTCAAACAGGTTAAATGGTTTGTCTGAGGCCACACACCAAATGATTCCCTATTCTCCTTACCAGCTACATACTGCATTTCTGGAAAACTTTATACACCAGGGATTCCACTCTATTCACCCAAGAGTAATATCTTCTTCTACTTCATATTGTTTGGAGGAACCTCTTTGAATAGCAAGTGAATTTGTATTTCCCATAGTAACTTATTCCATGGCTTTCAGATTTCTTAACCTACATCTACATCTACAACTATCTCCATCTTTAGGTATTTTCATATATGTTATCTCATTCATCCTCACAACCCTAAGGTTGTACAGCTAGTAAATGGTAGAGCCAGAATTGTAACCTGGATGTTTCTGGTGTCTAAGCCCTGTTTATTCCACTATGCTATACTGCTTTGGTTATTAGCTGTATAACTGGGCAAATCAATTAACCCCTATAATCTTTTTTCCCCCCTATAATCCTCATTTATTGCATCTATAAAATGGGGTTATACCTTTTAGAGTTGTGAAGCTCAAATGTGATAATGTAAAACAGAAAAGTCGAATTACTAAAAATTACTACTCTACCTGGTAGAGTAATTTAAAACAGTATCTCCTCTCCTCCCTTGAGTTAAAAAGAATAACAGCAGAAAGAGACCCATGGAGACTGTTGAATAAGTGGTTGTTCACCAGACCTGCATGGCTGGCTTTTTGTGGCTGGACCTTGTAAAAAGGGGTCTGAGCAGAGTCAGGAGTTTCTGGGGGCACTTCTGGGATGGTTTGCCCATTTTGGCAAAGGTCTAAAAATTAGGTGAGGCTTACTCTATCATGAGCCTTGTTCAGTTGGCCATCCTGGTATATTCAATGGGGACTGCAGGGCACCTGGGTGGCTCATTGGTTAAGCATCTGCCTTCGGCTCAGGTCATGATCCCAGGGTCCTGGGATTGAGCCCTGCATCGGGCTCCCTGCTCAGCAGGAAGCCTGCTTCTCCCTCTCCCACTCCCTCTGCTTGTGTTCCCTCTCTTGCTGTCTCTCTCTCTGTTAAATAAATAAATAAAATCTTTAAAAAAAATAAATAAATGGGGACTGCTATGATAATGGTGACAAGGTCATGGGCCTGATTAAAGTTGTGGTTTGTTGGTGTGGGAAGCCACCATGACTGAGAAAGGAAGACCAATTCTGGGCAAAAACACTTATTGAGGCCTACACTGTGGTAGCTAACCTGTGAGTGGGATGTAGTAATGAGTCAGTCCCCTGTCCTCAAGGATTTTACAGTGTGGTGGGGTAGAGAAAAGCCTTTAATTAACTCTTAAAAACAAGGCAGAGTATAATAAGGATCATATCAGAATAACTAAAGGGTGGGGTGGGAGTTCCTAGAAGGCTTCTTGAAGTAGGTGGCATATAAGCTAAGTTTTTAAAGATCAGGGTTTCTAGTAACTTGTTTATTCCAACTGAAGATGACAGTATGAGATAGTGTAGGATGTATTATGTTTAACACAAGCAGTAACTGAGGCTTTTTATTGAGTACCTGCTATATGCTAGGGTCTGAGGATATAGAAATACATCAGAAACTGTCCTTGCCATTGAGAACTCTCAGTCTAGAGG
This sequence comes from Zalophus californianus, assembly GCF_009762305.2. Lineage (NCBI taxonomy): Eukaryota > Metazoa > Chordata > Mammalia > Carnivora > Otariidae > Zalophus > Zalophus californianus. The sequence goes on along the minus strand of NC_045598.1, from coordinate 41,077,862 downwards.
GGTAGACAGATGTAAAGAGTCATTAGAGTGATAATGACTTCATAGGGTAGAGAAGAAATGTCAAAAAGAAGAGTGTGTAACTCTGACTTGGGGAGGTCAGGAGTTGCTTTGCAAAGGGGCAAATACTTAAGTGTGTCTTCAGAAACTAGGAGAAGTTTGCCAGGTTGACTATGGGAGGAGTTAGGAGTGCTGCAGGCACCTGAGCAGGTCCCAGTGCTCTTTTATTAAACAATGTAAGTGTGGCAGGCAGCAAGAAGGCAAGGACATTATTTATCGTCCCTCCCACTTGGATTTTGGCTCTTGGAAGGAATGACTTAAAAGTCTTCTTTTTCAATATCATACCCTAATAGCAGATGGTTGCATGAGAGGTTTTGGAGCGAGACCTGGATTCTAACCTGGCTCCCTAATCAGCTGTATGATCGTAGGTAAAATACTTATTTGTGTTTTGGTTTCTTCATTTATACAACTTATTTGTGTCTTAGTTCCTTCCATTCATACATTTGAAAAATTAAGTGTCTAGCACAGAATCTAGCATATTTTAATAAAGTACTGTTATTTCTATCATGATCTCATTTAATTTTCACAAGGAACCTTTCTACCCTTCTTTGGGTAGAATTGCCCCCATTTTTCAGAAGCAGAAGCTTAGAGTAGATAGGTGACCTGCTTAAAGTTCACGGCACAATCTGTAGTGGTCTCCTCCGCCTACGCAGCCCGTCCGCCTTACTTTTAAGTCCGCGCCGGGTTTTCGCAGGCGGCCCGGGGGATGGGGTAGGCTCCTGTCCGGCAGCGCTAAATCCGGATCCAGGATTTGGGTGCCGCCGCGCTGGCGCCGGGCGGGCGGGGCCAGGCGGGGCGGGGTGGGGCGGGCGAGAGGAGGGAAGTTGTCGAAGTTAGGGGAGACGCCCGCCCGCCTGCCCGGGCCTCGCCTCTGACCGCTCTCTCCGCCTCCTCCCCGCCCCGAGCCCCAGTCCGCCCGTCCTTCCTTCCCCTCCCGTGCATGATGGAAACACCATGGCTGCGGCGACCCAGCTCTCCCTGACACAGGTAACGCCGCCGGCCCGTCCGGCTCGGTGGGCCGGTGTCCCCGGCCCGGCCCCCTCCCCCACCGTCCTGTAGTTCACCGACCCGGGCAGTTTCTCTCGCCGCGGGCGGGGTGGCCGATGGTGAGAGCGAGAGCGTGTGTGTGTGTGTGTGTGTGTGTGTGTGTGTGTGTGTGTGTGTGTGTGTGTGTGTGTGTGTGTGTGTGTGTGTGTGTGTGTGTGTGTGTGTGTGTGTGTGTGTGTGTGTGTGTGTGTGTGTGTGTGTGTGTGTGTGTGTGTGTGGTGGCCGATGGTGAGAGCGAGAGCGTGTGTGTGTGTGTGTGTGTGTGTGTGTGTGTGTGTGTGTGTGTGTGTGAGACTGTGTGACTGAGGGAGGGCGCCGAGAGCGTGTGTGTGTGTGTGTGTGTGTGTGTGTGTGTGTGTGTGTGTGTGTGTGTGTGTGAGACTGTGTGACTGAGGGAGGGCGCCATCCCGAGCCCGCAGCTCCGTCGCAGCAGCCGTGACCCCGCCCCACGCCCCCCCTCCCCCGCGCCCTGTCCCGTGGCCCCTTCGTTCCACTGCTGAGTGGACCGTGCCCCCTGCCCTGTTCAGCCGTCGCCTGGCGCCTCTCGCTCCTCGCAGCTTTCACCCAGCGAGTAAGTTTCCTCCTTCCAGGCCAGAAGTACTCCAGGTGAGCTCCTGTTGAGCTCGCGCGGATCAGCCTCACCCCCAGGTCAGCCCTCGCCCCCCACGAGGCTGGCTCTTTGGGCTATGCAGAGCGCTTCTCTTAGTTAAAAGTCACCTTCCCGACCCAGACGCCCAAGGCTCCCTTTAAGATAGCCTTTCCTCTCTAAACCGGCCTTTTCCCCCTGGAGTCCCGCGAAAGCCTTCCCTTCCCCAGCAGTTTCCGATTGTCAGCCCCTCTTCCAAATATGTCTTACACTCCCCAAGCACTTACCCTGCTAGCCTCCTCCTGAATTCAGCCTCTTCCCCTCCTGATCAGGTTTCCTTCTGGGTTAGACCCCTAATTCCGTCTCTTTCTGCTTCCACTCTTACTGGGTGGGGGCTTTCTCTTAATCGCTGCCCACACGGATAACAGGGAAAACATCCTTCAACAGGTGTGATGGCTCCTCCAGTCTTGGCGCTGGGAGGACTGTGGAGATCACTGATTGTGGGGGAACCTGTTCTCAGGGTCTTTCCTCTTGCCTTTCTGTTTCCTTCAGAGCCCAGTCCTTGTGCTTCCCGGAAAACCTTGTGCTTCAACATCATTCACTCTGGGAGCCTCGTTCCTCCCTCTCTGTAAAGAAAGCCAGTTGTAATCCTCTCATGATGTTCAGGATGATGAGGACTTGGACCTGTCAGTCCCTTCCTGCTCCTCTGACCAAAACTCACCCCAACCATAAACTTCTCAGCTTGTTCTCTCCAAAGCTGGTGACCATATACTTCCCCCTAGGGGCCCACCACAGCCTTCCTTCCTGCCTTACATATCTCCCTGCCACCTTGTAGTCTCCTTGGCCTAGATTTGTCGGTGCTTATACATTTGGGCCATAGAATTTTCTGTGTTGGAGCAAAAGGCTTTGGGATATTTCACCTAGCCCTCTGGAATAGAGAAACTGAGTGAGAAATGTTCTCTTGAGGAACCTGGAGTCACATATAAACAGGTGCCTCAGGTGAAATAACTAACTTCAGTTTGCAGGAATTCTGTTTCATAAGTGAAGTTTGTTTCCCAGTTTTCTTGATGTTACTTATCATATTTTGACAAGCAGATAACAGGGAAGAATCCTTGGAATGTAGTGGTTTAGTTTTGGTGGTGAATCTCTTTGGAAGGGTTCTCCTGAGATTTAAATTTGTGGAGTGGCAACATTGACTTTTGGGCGTTCACTTTTTATGAGTCTAGTTAGTGACTTGCATTATACAAGATCCTGTTGGCAGGCTCTTGCTCTCTGGCTGTGTTGGCCAATTCAGGCAGGAGTTTTCCCCTCTTGAAGTTTTTGTTCTTGAAGTTTCTATAGATTTGTTTCTTAGTTGTTTGCATACTTGATTCTCTCCCTGGGTAATGTTTTTAGTTTCTGTTTACTATCATTCATCTCTGGAGATTTTCTTTAGGCTCTGTCAGTTTTACAGTTAAATAATTTAAATATGTGCTTGTGGTTATGTATTTAAATACTAACATGTACACAGAGTAAATACTGAATCAGGAGTATTATCCTTAAGAGTTTCACATATGAGAGAACATACATTGTTGGTTCATTTATATTGATAATTCAAATTAAGTCAATTTAGAATATTTTGATTTTAAGACATTAAGAGGCAATAAGATATATGTTAAGGGACAGAAAAAGAACCTCTTTAAGTGTTAATATACCCTAATGTGCCTTCTTGCTATTTTAAAACTTTTCTAATTTGGATTGTTTTAATTTTTTAACTGCTTGAAGCAAATAAACTAAGGTAACAATGCAACCTGGTTTCACATTCATTATTGATCTATTTGTGTCATGCCCCACCGTCCATCCCCAAATATACACACTTAGGCATACTCAAGTGAGAAATCCTCCAGGGCAGGGACATCTTTTAATTCATCTCTCTTCCTCAGTGCCCATCTGGAAGAAAGTGATTAAAAACTGTCTTATGAATGACTGAAAATTTTAAAGGGCTCTGTGACAGTTAAAAGATTAAACAGATGCTGGAGTTAGTTTCTGCCTCTGGTCATGAGATAATAATGGGTTTGGAGTAGGTTCTTTCATTCAACAAATATTGGTTAAGTACATGTTATGTGCTAGGCACTATGCTGGGATTGTCTTTATAGTTTTTTGCCTTTATCAGTTAAGCAAAACTGACAGTTTGGGGGGAAAATATTTTAATTTACTCCTTCCTTCCTCTTTCCCTGCATACCAACCAACCCACCAGCTCCCAGCCACCAAAATAAATTATTTAAATTATCATATTCTAGCTACTAGAGAGGATAGAATACTAGAGTAATGAAATTGAGTTCCAGTCCTAGATCTGCCAAGAGCTAACTCTGGCATTGAATTAGATAGATCTCCAAAGCCTGAGTTTTCTTAATTTTAATATTCATTCAAAAAATATTTGTTGAGCATTCACTGTGTGCTAGGAATTATGTGCTAGGGACTGAGGATATAATAGGAACAAAATAAATAATTCTTGGAGACAAAACATGGAACTTACATTCTAGTGAGAGAGCTTGAATTAGCTGATCTAAGGCCCTTTCCAACTGACATTCTTTTTTATAGATCATATTCTATGATTTGTAGCTCTAGTAGGACTTTCCCAGGGTACTTTAGTGCTGTGTAGCCTTAGTGTTTTCTTTCTTTCTTTTTTTTTTTTTTAAGATTTTATTTATTTATTTGAGAGAGAGAGAGAGCATGAGAGGGGGGAGGGTCCGAGGGAGAAGCAGACTCCCCGCTGAGCAGGGAGCCCGATACAGGACTCGATCCCGGGACCCCAGGATCATGACCTGAGCCGAAGGCAGTCGCTTAACCAACTGAACCACTCAGGCGCCCTCTTTCTTTTTAAAAAAAATTTTAAGTAGGTTCCATGCCCAGCGTGGAGCCCAGTGCGGAGCTTGAACTAACCACCCTGAGATCGAGACCCGCTGAGATCAACAGTTGGATGCTTACCAACTGAGCCACCCAGGTTTCCCTAGCCTTAGTGTTTTCTAATTTCAGTTGTCTTCACTAGACATTCTATTTTCTTCTTATCAATGAGAAGTAAAACTTGAATGAGAAAGTTCTTGTGATTTTTGCTTGTGGTGATAGATTATAAAAAAGATATTAATACTTTCTCTCTTTAAGCTTTTCCAGTTGCCCATTTCCTCTTCAAGCCTGTATTCTTTTTTTTTTTTTTTTTGACAGAGAGAGACACAGAGCAGGAACACAAGCATGGGGAGCGGGAGAGGGAGAAGCAGGCTTCCCGCGGAGCAGGGAGCCCCGTGTGGGGCTTGATCCCAGGACCCTGGGATCATGACCTGAGCCGAAGGCAGATGCTTAACGACTGAGCCACCCAGGCACCCCTCAAGCCTGTATTCTTAATAATAATACTGCTATCAGCCTTTCTTACTATATGTAAGGAATGTTTACTATATACACAAGGGTGTTACAATATGCAAGGAATTTTACTTCATTTAATTTAAGAATGAGGGAAGTAATTTACATGAGCTAATAAGTAGTAGATCTGAGATTTGAACCAAGGTCTGTAGGATTTCAAAAGCTGTATATTTCACACTCTTTCTCTGTGTACAAGATGCTTGGCATGTCCAGTGCTCCCTTATATTTTTGATGCTCTTTTTTTGGTAAATGCCCTATTTTCCTAATTAGATAGTAAACTTCTTGAGGATGGAAGCCAGGTCTTTTGACTCTGAATCTCCAGTGTCTTTTATGATACGTTGACAGTACAATTGTGGGTATACAAGTGGTGTTCTTGGTGATGATAAAAGGTTTATTTTATTGAAATATGGCGTGAGTATTTTAAATGATCTTCCAGCAGTTCAGCTTTATGCTGAGGTTTTCTTGTTTAATTTAGCAAGGATTCTTTTTTAATAATAAAAAAGCCCTTAGAATGGGACTTAATTGAAAAAAATCTTAGTATATGGTCTAAACCAATAAGTGCTATAGGTATAATTTCCTTTTAATGCTTTTTTTTTTTAATTGCAAGAGTGATATAACTGTATTACAGAAACTTTGGAAATTGGAGGAAAAAATCTCTCATAATTTTAGTTTGTGGTGTTTATTTTCAATTTCATTAAATAAAAAATACATGATGTATTAATAAATGTGTCATCTTAGTGGTCTGGTTTAGCAATTATGACAGTAAATATCAGGACACAATATGAAAATTACATGTTCTCAGAAGCAGAGAGTATTTATTTAACATGATGTATTATTTGAGTTCCTAATATGGGAAGGGCACAATAATGATATTTTCTTTTGTGCTTGCAGTTACAGTCCAGTGTACTCAGGAAATCCATACTTCTTTGAGTGATATCCAGCCGTTCTCAAAAATGGCTTGGAATGTTCAGCATTTGGGAGGAGTTGTCATAGTTAAAATTAATTAGGAACAGTTGGGTTTGTTCAATACAGAGTCTCCCAGGAGTAACCTAAGAGTGTATTCCTTTGTTTTCACTCTATTTGCAGACAGAATGATAATGGACTAAAATATAGTAGAAAAAGATTGAGTATCTTTATTTAGTAACGAATCATAGTGCTAATCTCCTCTCTCACTAATGGTCTGATTTAAGGACTCTATCTAAGGTGTTTTACTTGCTCTTCAAGGAATTAAACAGACTTACACACTTCTTTGTTTTGTGAGTTTTGCACTTAATAATATTGGAACTCTGGAAACTAGAAACAGGAAAATGGGTTGAGTGAGAGAGAGAATGAAAGAAAAAGAAAGAGAAAGAGAAATACCTAGTTACTTGGAGAATTGGTAGAACTAAATGAAAAGTTAATGCAGGCAGAGTTCATTAGGTAATCCCATACACTGGAATTTCATGTTAAAGTGGTTAAACTCTCATCAACAAGATAAAATATTATGCCTTCATTAAAAATTATGTTTATTAGAAAAACAAAAAAAACAAAATTATGTTTATTAGGAGCTTCTAATAATATGAAGAATGTTGTAATTTGAATGGTGTATTACAGCAAAGTGGAGACATCTTATTTAGAAGAATGATCTAACCCAGTTAAGCATGCACAGAAAAAAAGACTGAAAGAAAAAAACACCAAGATTTTATAATAGCATGGTTGTAGGTTTTATTTACCTTCTTTTCAACAGTGAGCACATATTTCTTCTGGAATCTGCTGATTTAGCATTTCTGTGTGACAACTTTTTTTTGAATGTTTACTGCTAAAATGAAATGAATGACTATATATAAAGTGAAAATCTATTCTAAGATTGCATTTACACTCGCATTTCATCTTAAACATTCCCACCTTTGCATTTAGAGAAATTGGTCAGAAGAATGATAATAACTATTTTTTTTAAGGTTTTTTTATTTATTTGACAGAGAGACAGCGAGAGAGGGAACACAAGAAGGGGAGTGGGAGAGGGAGAAGCAGGCTTCCCGCTGAGCAGGGAGCCCGATGCGGGGCTCGATCCCAGGACCCTGGGACCATGACCTGAGCCAAAGGCAGACGCTTAACCGACTGAGCCACCCAGGCGCCCCAATAATAACTATTGTTATAATTGGTGTGGAGAATTGTCAGAGGACTAATTTATAAATTTGTGTGCTGCTATATAATTTACAAAGCATTTTATTCTCTCATTTGATTTTCACAATAACTAACAAGCTAGGCTATTATTATCATTTCAAATTGGAGAATACTAAGGCTCAGAATTTGTGACTTAAGTTTTACAGTCAGTAAATAAAAACATAAACCTGTGTTAAAAAAAATTCAAACAATACCAGTGAAAGTCTTCTTCCTGCTCTGGGCTCTGAGTCTCCTTCCTAGAGGCAGTCATTCTTGCCACTTTGTTCTATGTATTTCCAGCAATAATCTGTGATGTATATGTAAATATGCATGTTTTTTTTTTAAGATTTTATTTATTTATTTTTATTTGAGAGAGAGAGAATGAGAGATAGAGAGCATGAGAGGGAAGAGGGTCAGAGGGAGAAGCCGACTCCCTGCTAAGCAGGGAGCCCAATGTGGGACTCGATCCCGGGACTCCAGGATCATGACCTGAGCTGAAGGCAGTCACTTAACCAACTGAGCCACCCAGGTGCCCTAAATAAGCATGATTTTTTCTTTTGAGTAAGCTGCGTGTTGTTTCATGGCTTATTATTATTTATTTATTATTTTTTTTAGCTTAATCTAGGAGGTTGTTCTCCACCAGCACGTATGGATCTCCCTCATTATTTTCAAAACTTTAGGATCTTTCCTTATATGAATAAACTGTAATTTATTTAACTAGCCACCTAATGGACATTTATGTTGCTTCCAATTGTTTGCTATTACTAACAGTGCTGCAGTGAACATTCTTTTACATACCTTTGTGCACAGGTTTGAGTAGGTACTTTAGTTTTTGGAAGATATAATTGTTGGGCCAAAAGGATATTTGGATACATATTGCTAATTTGCATTTGCAAAGGTTGTACCAGCAACTCAGACCAGTTTGAGTGTGCTTTTCCTCCTCCATAGCTTCATCAATACAGTATATTAGCAAACTTTTGTTCTTTGCCAACTTGATATAGAAAAATGATGTTAAAAGTTGGCCTTATGCACTGTATTTCCTATCACATAAATGTGAATTTTTTAATATTTTGTACAAAAGTAAGGTAGAAGTGAGATATAAGAAACTTAACTTTGGGATATAAATAATGCTTTCATGAATTGAAAGTGCAATTAAAAATTAAAGGTTGGAGCTCTTTTAAAAACTTGTTTTTTATATGGTACATATATACAAAGAAAAGTAAGCCTCACTTCTTCCCCCTTTAGATTGGGGATTTTGTAATGGGAATTTAACGGTACCAGGAGTCTCTCATCCAGAATAATCAAGCTGCTTATATATTGTTATGTCTCATTAAAAGTAAAAATTTGGCCAAGAACAATGGGGCAAGACCATACTTTTTTTGGGGAAACCTTCTATATTATAATACTTTGGATTTTTTAGATCATGGTTTTTCAACTTTGGCACTATTGACATTTTGGGCCAGGTAATTCTTTGGTGTAGGGGGGCTGTCCTGTGCATGTGGGATGTTTTGCAGGTTCCTTATTCATGAGATGCTAGTAGCACTCTTCCCATTTGGGACAATCAGAAATATCTCCAGATATTGCCAGATGTTTCCTGGGGGACAAAATTGCCCCTAGTTGAGCATCACTTGTTTATATATATACTTTTCAAACTTACTGATCCAGTAAGGCATATAGGAGATAAAGAAGTATGTGCTTTCTTGAGATAGGGTTGGGAGAATAGTTTATCTTCATATTTTTATTCCTAAACCTGCCATGAGGCATGAATGGCTAATTGTGCATAGATTTTGAACTTAAAAAACTTAAATGGTAAGAAACTGGAAATTGTGAATTTAATTTTATATGTGATTTCTCTGCCTTTCTTAGTGAGGTCTTTAGTTGTGGAACAATTCTGTCTAGTGGGCTAAGTATTGATACAAAGATATGGGAAGGAAAACATTCTTACCCTGTTACTGAGAAAGAAGAGGACTGATGTTTCTTAAACTCCTAATAAGCAATAGGTACTTTCAGGTTATTTATATACATTATTTCACTTAATCTTCATAGTCTTTATAAAGTTGCAATTAATCTTCTGTATTACTTACTTAGGGTTGTGTTGTAAGTGGTAGCTTTTTGAGATTTGAACCCAGGCACATTTTTTTTTTTTTTTGGAGATTTTATTTATTTATTTGACAGAGAGAAACTCAGCAAGAGAGGGAACACAAGCAGTGGGAGTGGGAGAGGGAGAAGCAGGCTTCCCCAGAGAGCAGGGAGCCAGATGCAGGGCTCGATCCCAGGACCCTGGGTTTATGACCTGAGCCGAAGGCAGACGCTTAACGACTGAGCCACCCAGGCGCCCCCAGGCACATCTAGTCTTAAACACATTTGCTATACTGTTTCCTGTAAACAGTCATTGACAGTAAGTCAGCTATGAAAATGAACATTCACATGATACTCTATTCCTCAATTGTTATGTAAAAGGAACAAATTCAGAGTGAGGTATGTGTATCTATGTGCTTGTGTGTGTGTGAGAGGGAGGGAGGGAGAGAGAGAAGAAGTCAATATTGGGATAATAATAACAATAATTAATACTTATTAAGCACTTACTTGTCAGGTACTGTTTTTAATAATTTTTACAACCTGATGAATTTTTCAGTAATCCTTCCAGCCTGATAACTGGATCATTCTTATTATCTTTGTTTCACAAAAAGAGGAAATTTAAGCTCAGAGGTGAAGAGTAATTTGTTCAAGGTCAAGCTGCTGCTAAATAGTAGAGCCAGAATTGTGAGCTAGTTAGTGTAAACAATTCATATAAATTGAATGAATGTGTTTTTGAGAGCACAATAATAGCTCTGACAGATTTAACTATGGTACTAATGCTTGGTTAACTGAACATATGTTCTAGGCTGCAACATCTTTTTATGTGAAAATCAACTTATCATTGTATAGACCACATCTCTAGAAAGTGATTATTATACCACATAGTGGAGAGTTTTTGTAGACTTGATAGAAGGTTGATAGAAAGTGTTACATTTTGCAACCTAGGAATTTATTACTCATGAAAACCTAAGCCTGTCTTGGTTTGTGTACATCATGCCAATATTTATTTTCAAGCTAATATTCTCTTGGACATCGTAGTTTGGACTTGGAGTTCCTTCAGTATTTTAATGCTAACGATGATACCATGTATCAAAAAAAATTCCCTAAGAAACAAACTGTTTTATTAAATAAAATCGAGAACCACTAAGTTTAAGGATTTCTGACACTCCAGATATGAACATTGTAGAGAGCTAGGGTGAAATAATGGGAGATCGGGGCTCCTGGGTGGCTCAGTCGTTAAGTGCCTGCCTTCGGCTCAGGTCATGATCCCAGAGTCCTGGGATTGAGCCCCACATCGGGCTCCCTGCTCTGCAGGAAGCCTGCTTCTTCCTTTCCCACTCCCCCTACTTGTGTTCCTGCTCTCGCTCGCTCTCTGTCAAATAAATAAATAAATAAAATCTTAAAAAAAGAAAGAAATAATGGGAGATCTTGGGCTTTGTGATGTCTTAGGTTAAATCCTTTATTTGATTGTGTAATAAGTTTCTTAGCCTGTTTTTCTTTTTGTTTTTTTAAGCCTATAAAATGGGAGATATACTTACCTTGCAGGATTTGTCATGAAGATTATGTGAAATAATGGATACAAATGTCCAAGATCAGTTTAAATGGTAACAGCTAATAATAACAACAACAACTGCCAGCACTAGCCAAATGTTCATAGTCGGTGGATTCTACTTATTTATAGGGCCATTAATTTTTATGAAATGTTGTACTTAGGATTTTCACAGATCATTGATACCAAGGATTATTGGTAACTTCATTTTATCTTGTATTCTGTAGTTACAGCACAGATACATCATTAGGCATATACAAAAAATGTGAAACTTCTGTGCACCAAAGATGCTTCTGTTATTGCTGGTTGATCTCTTTTAGTTCAGAAACCATTTACTGAATGCCTCCTGTGTTGTCATCACTGTGTTAGGCCTTAGACATACAAGGAGAGTAAGGCCTAGATTCATGCATGCACTGATATATCTTTGTCCTTTAGGGAGATAAACACTGACTTTCTGGGATGATAAGTGCCTTGAGAAAGGGTGATAGAAGTAAGACACTGGGGTGCTATGGAGTATCCTGTGATTATGATGGAACTTTTTGTGGTAGTTTGGTTTTTGAGTTGATTGACACCGTAGATGACATTTTAAATTGTACGTGACAGCATGAAACCATAGAACATTTGACTCAAGTCAAAATGTATTTTGGTGCATAGGGTCCACATTGGGGAATATACCATTTTCTTATGATTTATTCTCTGCTTTTTTTTCTCTGTAATAAAGCAAGAATTTTTAATCTAGAGCATAGGACATTAGGGAAGGGTTTCAAGGATAGGCTTCAAAGAATCTGTGACCTACTCTAAATACTATGTAAAAAATAAAGAGAATCAAGTTTTCTATCCCAGGGATACTCAGAGAAGTTTTATTTTTATTTTTTTAAGATTTTATTTATTTGACAGAGAGAGAGAGCACAAGCAGGGGAAGCGGCAGGGAGAGGGAGAAGCAGATTCCCCACTGAGCAAGGAGCCCGACCTGGGGCTCGATCCCAGGAACCTGGGATCATGACCTGAGCTGAAGGCAGATGTTTAATGACTGAGCCACCCAGGCGCCCCGAGAGGTTTTATATAGTGGGAGGAACACTGGATTTAGTACAAGACAAACCTGGGTTTGAATTCTCCCTCTGCCACTTGTACTCTCTGTGGGTGCCCATGGCAAGTTACCTAAACTCTTGGAACTTCCTTTTCCTTATGGGTGATGTATATATATTGTTGAAATACAGGAGACGTTCAGTAAATAGAAGTCCTGTTGTTATTGATACTTACATGCAGAAGTCATATAAATATTATTTTAGATATTTTCATTTCCAAAGTTCTTCACTCATTGAAGAAAACTTAGAAAATGCAGAAAATTAGACAAAGCATGGATCACCATCTACCCCATTCTTTAAATTTTAGTTTTTTTTACTTTTTTCCTTTACATGTGTTTTACAATGTAGTTGTAAACTTGCTCTCTAACCACACATCACATACATATATTCATATAAATGTATAATTTTGTATTCTGTTTTCTTTAACTTAACATTATAGGTGTTTTTCTGTGTGGTCTTCATAGCATTTTTTTATGTCTTTAGAATATATTCATTAGTTGGATGTTTTATAGTTTACTTATGCCCTATGTATACAGGCAATTTTTGTATCAATTATAATTAATGCTGTTGTGAATAACCTTTGACATACCATTTGCTGAATCCTTTTTTGTAGTGTTCTAGATGGTACTTACTACATAATTGAATTATTTTTCTGTATATACCTTTCAGTTTTTAAATTAAGCTTGAGTGATTTTTGTTTAGTTTATAAGATCTTGAATGGCAAAGCAGACAGCAGCAGTATTTTACTCAGATGGGAACAATAATTTCAAAAATGCTCTTGTGAAGCAATTAAGTTGACTATATTTAATTTGGTTTCAAACTACATTTATAGTTTGTAAAGTTCACTTAGCATGGGAAATTGGCATTGAAAGTTGTAGCTTGAAGAGGATTGGATGATTTCAGTTTGCATATAGATTTCATTCTTTGCAGGTTGGGTTGCTTTCATTCTTAGTTTTGTTCTCTACATTCTGTTCCATGTTTTATATTTTTTGTTTTTTATTATTCTGGCACACTTTCATACAGGGCCTTATAAGACCTGGGGGTGGGTTCTGGACCATCTGGCACTTTAAAACAGTTCAAAAACTTAACTCTATCGACTGTACTTTGAGCCAGACTTGTTTGAAATGTCCTGGTTTGTCTCTGTGCTTGATGGGTTTTTTTCTTTGTACTCACAGCTTTTTATGACTATTTTCTTCCTTATTTTAGTACAGAAATTTTACCAGTATCAGTGTTTATAGATTAAGATGGACAAACTTATTTTCCTATAACCACACACACACACACACAGAAAAAAACTCTAATAAAGAAAATTTCCCCAAAACACTCTATTTTTAAAAATAAGTGTATGATTGTCATGACTTATACATGTTTAATAAATATTAAAAATATTTAAAAATTGATTATTTTATAGGTAATAATTAGTTTTTCATCCTGAGGCTAGGTGGAAGGAAGAGCATACTCTGAAATTGTAAATTTACTGAATTTGTTTCTATTACTAGTTTAAAAATATTTCATATGTGAAAATTAATGGTATTTTTGACCTATATTTGCATTTAGAAATATGAGCTATCAAACAGTATTAAAAAGTAGTAGAGGTAATGAATTTATAAAATGTTTAAAAATTGTTTAGTTGTTAAGCTTTCTTTGAGCTTCCTGCCATATTGTTTCTTTAAAATTTTTAAAATTTATTTTTTAAACAAAGTGACATAATTTGTATATCATACAATTTACCCATTTAAAATGTACAATTCAGTGATTTTTAGTCATTTATAGATGTGTGCAACCATCACCACAGTCAATTTTGGAACATTTAATTGCCTCAGAAAGAAACCTCGTACCCTTTAGGTATTGTCCTCTTTTCTTCCATGCTTTCCCCAGCCCTAAACAACCACTAATCTATTTTCTTTCTCAATTGATTTTCCTAGTCTGGACTTTGTGTGAATGGAATCATGTACTATGTGGACTCTTGTGACTAGTTTCTCTCACTTAACATAATGTTTCTGAAGTTTATCCAAGTTGTAGCAAGTGCCAGTACTTCATTCCTTTTTTATGGCTGAGTAATACTTCATAGTATGGTTATACCACATTTTCTTTATCTTTTTGTTCATCAGTGGACATTTGGGTTGTTTCCTCCTTTTGGTTATTATAAATAATCTGCTCTGAACATTCATGTACAAGTTTTTGTGTGGATATATGCTTTTATTTTTGCTGGATATTTATCAAGTCATATAGTAGCTTTATGTTTAATTGTTTGAGGAGTTGCCAGACTATTTAAAGCAGCTGCACCATTTTGCATTCCCACCAGCTGTGGGATCCTCATCATGAGGATGAGGACTTTTCCACCACTTCACTTCCGGCTGTGGCCAGAATCCTAGTGGCTGTGAAGTAGTATCTCTTGGTTTTGATTTACATTTCCCTGATGATAAATGTTTTCTAGCATCTTTTCATGTGCTTATTTTAGTCATTTGTATATCTTCTTCAGAGTAATGTTCATTCATGTCCTTTGCCCATTTTTCAATTGGGTTATTTGTCTTTTTATTATTGAGTTGTAAGAATTTGTTTTATATCTAGATATATGTCGCTTGTGAGGTATACGTCGCTTGTGAGATAGATGATTTGCAAATATTTTCTCCCATTCTCTGGGTTATCTTTCCACTCTCTTGATAGCATCCTTTGATACATAAAACTTTAAAATTTTGGTGAAGTCCAATTTATCTTTTTTTTTTTCTTTTGTTACTTGTGCTTTTGGTGTTTTATCCAAGAGTTTTTTTGGCAAGTATCAGGTCATGAAGATTGATCTCTATGTTTTCTTCTAAGAGTTTTATAATTTTAACTTTTATATTTAGGTCTTTGATTCATTTTGAGTTAGTTTTCACATATGGTATGAGGTAATGGGCCAATTTCATTCTTTTATATAGGTCTCCAGTTCTCACAGCACTGTTTGTCAGAAAGACTGTGCTTTCCACACTGAATAATCTTGTCAAAAATCATTTGACCAGGGGTGCCTGGGTGGCTCAGTGAGTTAAGCATCCAACTCTTGATTTTGGCTCAGGTCATGATCTCAGGGTCCTGTGATCCAGCCCCAGGCCAGCCTCTCCAACCCCCCACCCCCCACTCCTGTGCGCCCATGTGCACATGCTCTCTCTCTAAAAAAAAAAAAAAAAATTCATTTGACCACAGATGCATGAGATTATTTCTGGACTCTTAATTCTCTTGTGTTGATCTATATGTTTATCCTTTTGTAATAAAACGCTGTCTTGATTATGGTTGCTCTGTAGTAAGTTTTGAAATTGGGAAGTGTTAGGCCTCTAACTTTTGTTTTTCTTTTCAGGATTGTTTTTTCGAATTAGCTTGTCATTTTCTACAAAGAAGTCATTTGGAATTCTCATAGAGATTGCATTGCATCTGTAAATTAGTTTGGGGAATATAGTTATCTTAATGTGAAGTCTTCCAATCCATGAGCATATGATTTTTTTCTATTAAATATATCTTTTCTTTAATTTTGTTCAATTTTTGTACTTCTTTGTAAAATTTATTAAGTATTTTATTCTTTTTTATTCTTTAGTTATTTGAATGGAATTGATTTCTTAATTTCATTTTCATATTGTTCATTGCAGGTATATAAAAATTCAGTTAATTTTTGTATATTTACCTTGTATCCTACAATGTTACTGAGCTCCTTTATTCTAATAGTTTTTTAGTGGATGCCTTAGGAATTTTTGCGCGCTATATAAGATCATATCATCTATGAACAGAGAGAGTTTTACCTCTTCCTTTCCAATCTCGATGCCTTTTATATATTGTTCTTGTCTAATTTCCCTGGCTAAGACCTCCAGGACAATGCTGAATAAAAGTATTGAGAGTGGACATTCTTGTCCCTGATCTTTGGGGGAAAGTGTGCACATTTATATACAGTTCCTTGAAGATGTGTAGTTCAGCAAATGATTGTTCAAGAAACCTAGTATTATTTGAAAGGGGTTTAATTCACATTGTGGTTATGTAGCTCAGGGGTTCTTGAGAGTGAACTTGTATATCAACATCACCTGAGAGCTTCTTAGAAATGCAAATTCTTAGACCTTTCTCAGTCCTACTTTGAATCAGAGTCAGAAACTTGGGGGTGGGGGATTTACTTAACTTTTGCATGATAAAGTTCATATTTTGAAAAAACTACTAAATGAGTAACATGCAGGGTTTTAAGTATATGAAGCATGTAGTATTCACAAAGACTGTTTATAGTAGATATTTTTCTCTTCCTTCCTTCCTTCCTTCCTCCCTCCCTCCCTCCCTCCCTTCCTTCCTTCCTTCCTTCCTTCCTTCCTTCCTTCCTTCCTAGCATATGTAGACCAACCCAGGGAGCCTGTCAGTTTTCTGTGCTTTTGGGCAAGTGGTTAAAAGAGTGAGCTCTGGCATTCTACTGCATGGCTTGAAATTCTTGTTCTGCTATTTACTAGCTATGTGAATTTGGGCAAGTCGTTTAATCTTGTGTTTCAGATTCTTCCTATGTAAAATGTGAATAAGAGTGTCCACTTTATAGATTGTGAAGATTAGATGAGATAATACAAGTAAAGTGCTGAGAATAGTGCTTGGCCCATAAGTAAGTCCTTAATAAAAATATCTGCTATTACAATTATTATTGGTCGAGAGGACCCAGCCGTGGCCCATTTTTCATGAATTTCTTTACATTTTTCTTGCTGTCCCTGAATTTTTCTTCCTCTTCTTTGCTTTACTCATTTGACAGATACTGTGTACCTCCTCTGTGTGAAGCACTGGTGTTTGTACTGTGACATACATAGTAAGCAAGACAGATAGTCGTTGGCTGCATGGGTTAATATTTCTGGTGAAGGAGACCAACAGAAACAAATAGATAATAAATATGTCCAATTGTGTTAAGAGCTAGGAAAAACAAAGAGTGAGGTAAGAGAAGAGGGTGCCATCAGGAGCTAGTTTAGGTAGGGAGGTTAGAAAGGCCCCTCTGAGGAAGTTATATTTGATCAGAGATCGGAATGAAATAAGACGTGAGCCATTGAGTATCTTTTTTTTTTTTAAAGATTTTATTTATTTATTAGAGGAAGCAAGAAAGAGTGAGCACTATTAGTGGGGCGGCAGGGTAGAGGGAGAGGGAGAGCAGACTCCCTGCTGAGCAGGGAGCCCCATGTGGGGCTCGATCCCAGGACCCTGAGATCATGACCAGAGCCGAAAGCAGCTGCTTAACCGACTGAGCCACCCAGGTGCCCCACCATATGAGTATGTATGGACATGTTCCAGGTAGATGAAACAGCAAGTGCAGGGTTCTTGAGATAGGAGTGCTCTTTACAGTTGCTTGACTGGTTTCTTTAAGATTTAATTTAGGTGTCACTTGTAACGGACTTCCTCAGCTTTTTCTGTTAGTTATACAATAATTCAGACGTGACTTTTATTGACTTTTCCTTTTTGGCTTCCCTTAGGTATCTCTGATTCCATAGCAACTGTGTTTGCTCCCTCTTGTTGCACTTATCACAATGGATTGTTATTGTCTTTTAGTATTCCCAGTATCTAGGCATATAGATGTACAACAAATGTCTAAATGCATGAATTTTCAACTTTGTATTTCCCTAGTATGTTTCTCTCTGTACTTTGTTTTTGCCTGGTAATAACGATAGTAAGTACAGTTTATTTGAATACTTCCTTATTTGTCTGGCAGTCAGCTTATTGCATTAAATACATTTTTGTATTTAGCCATTGTGTTATAATTTTTCTCTTTCTCCTTTTCTTCTCTTAAGGCTAAATGACAGTAGGACAAACAAGTTGTCCTATTTGTTCATCTATCAGGAGTGCCTAGTACAATGACTCATAATAGATATAGCAGTTGTGTAAATGGGAAATGACCGATATTAGTATGTTAATGCATTGAGTTTTCTACTGAATCACATAGACTATATAATATAAAGCGTATTTGTATAGTAGTCCATGGACCCTGAATTAGGAGTTTTAAGCAAAATAGATCATTTTGGATATCTCTAACCTTCCTAGCTGCTTTCCCTCAGCAATACCTTATCTAGTCAACTGTTTGTGTAAGTGCACCGCTGGAGTTATTGTATTTCCTCAACACTAGAAATTGAAATGAATGGTCCAATAATTATACAGAACACTTGAAATTGAGACTGGATGAATATTATCTCAGTACCCATGCGTCAAAATTATCCCCTCCTCCAATTCCAGTAGAAATTCTTATTCCTAGTACTTTCCAGATAGAGGTTAAGCAATTGCAGTTTCTGGTGTAGGTAATTCTCTGCAGAGGCTGCATGAGTGATCAGTAGACAACCCCCAGAGCAACACCTGCATTTTAAGAGAGGAGTGTGCTAAATAGGCCAAATGACAAATTGGTGGAATATGTGTGGCTGACAGTAGCACCCTGCTAGTATTTTACTAAACTATGGATTGAAAAGCAACACATCTTTTCAGATTATAGATATAGGTAAGTTGACAGTATTTTTCCAGTCAGAGGTTCAGTCATTTGGCTGAAAAAGGATGCTTTTTATTTCCTGGCTTAGGGATTTATTCCCAGGAAAAGATAGTGAAACACTTGCAAGGATGGTTCATATGAAAATGAATCAATGTAATATACCACATTAATAGAATGAAGGGGAAAAAACCCCACATGATCATCTCAATTAATGCAGGAAAAGCATTTGACAAAATTCAACACCCGTTCATGATGAAAATGCTCGATAAACTAGCAATGGAAGGGAACTTCCTCAACATGATAAAAGCCATATATAAAACCCCACAGCTAGCATCATACTAAGTGTTGAAAGACTGAAAGCTTTTTTCTTACTATGAGGAGCAATGCTGCTTTTACTATTTCTATTTAACATAGTACTGGAAATTCTAGGTAGCACAATTGGGCAAGGAAAAAAAAAAAGAAATAAAAGGCATCCAAATTGGAAAAAATAAAATCATCTCTGTCAATGACATGATTTTTTAAAAAAATTTATGGTGGTAAATAACACATAACATGAGATATACCTTCTTAACAAAGTTTCAAATGAATAGTACAGTATTGTTAACTGTAAGCACAATGTTGTACAGCAGCTCTCTGGAACCTTTTCATGTTATATTTACTGAAACTATTCACGCTGAATAGCAACTCCCCATTTTCCTCTTCCTCCAGTCCCTGCCAACTTCCATTCTACTTCTTACTTCTATGGGTTTCACTACTTTAGATACCTTATATAAGTGGAGTCATGTGGTATTTGTCCTTCTGTGACTCACTTAATATCCCTTAGAATGTCTTCATGTTTCATTCATGTTGTAGCATATACAGGATTTCCTTCTTTTTTATGACTGAACAATATTCCATTATATGTACTGCATTTTCTTTCTTTTTATTAAGTTTTTTATTTTAATTTCAGTTTTGTCAACATACAGTGTCATATTAGTTTCAGGTGTACAATATAGTGATTCAGCAATTCTGTACTTTCTCAGAGCTCATCATAACTGTACTCTTAATCCTCTTCACCTATTTTACCCATCCCCCACCCACCTCTCCTCTGGTAACCATCAGTTTGTTTTCTATAGTTAAAAGCCTGTTTCTTGGGACGCCCAGGTGGCTCAGTTGGTTAAGTGGCGGCTGCCTTCGGCTCAGGTCATGGTCCTAGGGTCCTGGGATCGAGTCCAGCATCGGGCTCCTGGCTCAGTGGGGAGCCTGCTTCTCCCTCTGCCTGCCACTCCCCCCTGCTTGTGCTTTTCTCTCTCTAACAAATAAATAAATAAAATCTTAAAAAAAAAAAAAGTGTTTCTTGGTTTGTCTCTCTTTTTTTCTTTGCTTGTTTGTTTTGTTCCTTAAGTTCCACATATGAATGAAATCCTGTGTGTACCACATTTTCTTAATCCATTTGTTGATACACAGTTAGGTTCTCTCTACTTCTTGGCCATTTTGAATAATGCTGCAGTGAACATGGGAGTCTATGTCTCTTTGAGAACCTATTTCAGTTCTTTTGGATAAGCACTTAAGAAGTGGGATTGATGGATCATATGGTAGTTCTATTTTTAATTTTTTGAGGACCCTTCCTACTGTTTGACATGATTTTTTATATGTAGAAAACTAAAGATTCCATAAAAACAATGGTGGAGCTAATAAACAAATTTGGCAAATTGCAGGATACAGAATCAACACACACAAAAAAGGTTGCATTCTTATGCAATTTTTACTAGCAATGAACAGTTTGCAAAGGAAATTAAGAAAGTTGGGGTGCCTAGGTGGCTCAGCTGGTTAAGCATCTGCTTACGGCTCAGGTCATGGTACTGGGATCAAGCCCCGAGTCGGGCTCCCTCTCCTCCCTGCTCCTGTTCTGTCTCGCTATTTCTGTCTCTCTCTCCAATAAACAGATTTTATTTATTTATTGGAGAGAGAGACAGAGATAGCTTGAGAGAGAATGAGCAAGGAGGAGAGAGAGAAGTAGGCTCCCCACGAAACAGGGAGCCGGATTCGGGGCTTAGTCCCCACCCCAAAATCAAATCTTAAAAAAAAAGGCAATTTTGGGGGTGCCTGGGTGGCTCAGTTGGTTGAGAGGTCAATTCTTGGTTTCATCTCAGGTCATGATCTAATGGGTCCTGAGGTTGAGCTCTGAGTCAGGCTCTGAGCTCAGTGGGGAGACTGCTTGAGATTCTTTTCCTCTCCCTCTGCCCCTCTTCCCACTCACATGTGCGCCCATGTGTGCTCTCTTTTTCTCTCTCAAATAAATCTTTAAGAAAAAAAAAAAAGAAAGCAGTTTCATTTGTAGTAGCATCAAAAAGAGTAAATACTTTGAAATAAATTTAACCAAGGGGGCAGAAGACTTGTACAATGAAAACTAGAAAACATTGCTTTGACTTAATTGATTATGATACTAGAGAAATAAGAGTGGATAAATGTATAAAAGTACATAATTTGGGGTTAATAAAAAAGTTCTTTTAAATTATCTATTTTCATATTAAGTTGTGTTAAATAGGTGGCCCTCACAACTAAAGGTGTCTTAGAATTGGAACATGTGGTAATACCTCTCTGAATGTTATGGAGGTTCAAATGATACAGTGCATATGAAAGATGCTAGTAAGATAATGATGAAAATAACAACATTGATGATAAAGACTAGTAAGATAATGGTGAAAGTAACAGCATTGATGGTAGAAGCAAAGGAATGATTAAGAGCAAAAAGTCTTGCAATCAGACTTCTTGGATTTGAATACGGTTCCAACACTTAAGTAGGTTTATGACTCTCAGTTACTCAGTTTATTAATGTGTCATTTTCCTCATCTGTAATGGATATAATATAGATGCTTTGTCAGGTTATAGGCTTAATGTGTAAAGTGCTTAAGACTAGTACTTGGTGTATAAGAAATACTCAATAAGGATTTAATATATGTTACTTATTATGAAGCTATAATACACTGTGTATGTGTATGTATGATTTTAAAATGTCATGTACTTAAATTCTTACTTTATGACTTAAGTTACCTTTTTATTTTTTATTTATGTGTTTATTTTTTTAGGTAGGCTCCACACCCAATGTGGGGCTGGAACTCATGGCCCTGAGATCAAGAGTCACATGCTCTTCTTAGTGAGCCAGCCAACCAGAAGCCCCTTAACTTGCCTTTTTAAAAAGCAGCATTTCGTTGCTGGGTCTCTGGTACCCCATTCTTTTGGGTCTCTGGTTCCCCATTAATTGCGAATTTTTTTTGTTTTATTTGTGCAAATCTACTGAAAGAGCTACTCTTCATATGTCTCTATTAAATTTCAGCATGTTTGTTTGCCTTTGATTACTATAGGCCAACTTTTACTAATCAAATCTATTAGTTCTGAGCTATTAATCATCCCACCCAACTGAGTGTCAGTGGTAGACTGTGAGGGTTTACCCTCTCTCCCATTTTGTAAGTCACCATAATGAAACTTCTTTTTACCAAATTCTTTGCTATTTTAGAAATGAACAAACAACTAATAAACTTGCAAACATGCATGTTTTCTTAGTTCACTTTAAGAAGTTTATTTAAGAAATGGTGTTTATTTCCAATTATACTTGAGACAAAGTAAGGTTGTGTGGATATTTTTTTAAATGTTAGGTCTCTAATATGAAAAGAATTGAAATAGCAGAGATTTTTGTTGCTTTATTTTTTGATCTGTATTATTCCAAAAGCCAGTCAAGAAGTATATAAAATTCACTTTATAGTCAGTTTTATTGCTATATCAGAACCTTTTTTTTTTTTAAGATTTTATTTTTTTGATGGAGAGAGACACAGCAAGAGAGGGAACACAAGCAGGGGGAGTGGGAGAGGGAGAGAGAGAAGCAGGCTTCCCACTGAGCAGGGAGCCCGATGCGGGGCTCGATCCCAGGACCCTGGAATCATGACCTGAGCCGAAGGCAGACGCTTAACGACTGAGCCACCCAGGCGCCCCATATCAGAACCTTTTTATGCAAATGATAGGAAAGGCTAGTTCTTAAGTGGAAAGGGAGTATGTTTATGTAGTTGATAGGTCTGGGAGTAGAGCTGGCTTCAGATGTGTTAGGGTCTCAGTGATATTACTTCTCAGTTTTTTCTTCATATCTTGGCTCCAGTCTCAGGCAGGCTTTCCGTTGTAGCACTAAGGTGATTGTAAAGCTTCAGGCTTATATACTTTATAACTACTAGTACCACGGTAAAGAGAATCTCTTTTCTGAGAGCTCCCACAAAAGAACTAAGATTTTGTCTGATTGGTCCACCCAGAGTTCATATTTCTCCCTGAAATAGTTGCTATGGAGAATGGGTCGAAGAGTAGGTTTGCCAGAAAGAATTGAGGTTACCAGTTGTTATGGGTTGAATTGTGTCTCTCTCCCACTCAAATTCATATGTTGAAGTCCTAAAATGTGACTTTGCTTGGAAATAGAGTCATTATAGATGTAATTAGTTGAAATGAGGTCATACTGGAATAGGGTGGGGCACTAATCCAGTACAACTGATGTCTTCATCAAAAGCAGAAATTTGGACACAGACATACAAGGAGAATGCCATGTGAAGATTGGAGTTATGTTGCCACAAGCTAAGAAACTACCAGAAGTAGGAGAGAGGCCAGGAACAGATCCTTCCCTGGTGCCTTCAGAGGGAGCTTGGCCCTGCCAACACCTTGATTTTGGACTTCTGGCCTCCAGATTGTCAGTAAATTTCTGTTATTCTAAGCCACTTAGTTTGTGGTACTTTTTTATGGCAGCTCTAGCAAACCAATGTAGTGGATCATGAATTTATAGTAATACCAGTCTGTCCTGTTGAGTGACTTTCTCAGTTGCAGCCTCAAAGAAAAGAGGGTAGTTGGGTTCATCTAGGTTTGGGATTTTGCTATATTGGTGTGACCAAAAGACAAGAGGAGTAAGAGAATTCAGGTTATTGACAATATTATTGAAATGGTACATCATTGTATCTAAACTGAATAAGAAGGAAAGTATAGTAAAAGAGGGTCTGGTGGCTCAAAGTCAAAATGAAAGGGTCAAAATAAGAGGTCTTATGGAGGCAGAGGATGTAACTTGAAAGAAGACATTATGTTTGGAGAACAAGATGATTGAAGTATGATTTAGGAAGAAGAACGGGTGCAGGTAAAGGTAGAAGAGCCAGGAAGGATGTTACCATAGGAGTAAGAGAGTGACTGGGCCATACCATGTGTATTAACTCCATGTTTTGCAGTGACCACTGGAGTTAAGAGGTCTAGGAAGTAAGAAGCCAGGTTGTTGGATGGGTTGTTTAAGTCTATGGTAAAGTAATCCATTGATGATGAGATTCAGAGTAGAGAGGAAGACAGTGAGTCAGTTGCCAAAACCAAAAGATGCCAATGTTAAGGAAGATGAGAGAGTAATTTTGTTGAAAGGTAAGAACCTCAAAAGAGTAGAGCTTTGTTTGTTTGTTTATTTTAAATAGGCTTCACGCCCAGCATGCAGCCCAACATGGGGTTTGAACTCATAACCCTGAGGTCAAGACCTGAGCTGAGATCATGAGTCGGATGGATGCTTAAACAACTGAGCCACCCAGGTGCCCCCCCTTTTTAAATTCAAGGTAGATGATAGTATAGTATTGGTTCCAGGAGTAGAGTTTAGAAATTCATCACTTAGATATAACACCCAGTATTCATCCCAACAAGTGCCCTCCTTAATGCCCATCACCCATTGTTTTGTTTTTAAAACAAAAAGTTGAGTAAGTATAACTACAAGCTGCAGAGGTAGTCAAAGAGGAGTTTATTCCCATTTCTGGAGCCTGAGATAGGCTGGATGTTAAAACTGTACTATTTGAGAGTGCTATAAAGGAGGTAAGAGACTGAGTTTCATTTAAAGTGGGAAGTTGAAGGTAACATTCTGAGAAAAGACGTATCTGACTTTGTCTTCAGGAGAGGACCAGGTGTTATTTCATGTTGGGAGGTGGAGGGAATGTTCTCAGAAGAGGTTGAGGAAAAAATGACTTGCTTACCTTTTCCTTTCTCTCTGTACTAGACAATAAACTTCTTGAGAGCGGGGACTATGTATCACTGTGCCTAGCTCAGTCTTTGGGAAGTAGTAGGTTGTCAAAAAATGTTGAATGAATGAATTTATATTCCCAGCAATATTTGAGAATTTACTGTAAGAAGGAATTTCATTAATAATCATTCATTCAACTAATATTTATTGAGGGTTTCCATATGTAGATACTGTGCTAGGTACTGGGGATATGATGGTGAACAAGATAGGTATGGGCTTCTGCTCTCATGGAGCTCATCTTATAGTGAGGGCCACAAAAAAACCAAAAAACCCCACACAGACAAAATTAAAACAAGTTGTATTAAGGTCTCTGAAGGAAACAAGCAAGGCTGAGGTAGAAAATAAAAGAGAAGAGGACCTACTTTATTTTATTTTATTTTTTTTTAATTTTTTTAAATTTTATTTATTTTTGAGAGAGAGAGAATGACAGAGAGAGAGAATGAGAGGGATGAGGGTCAGAGGGAGAAGCAGACTCCCTGCTAAGCAGGGAGCCCGATGTGGGACTCGATCCCAGGACTCGAGGATCATGACCTGAGCCGAAGGCAGTCGCGTAACCAACTGAGCCACCCAGGCGGAAGAGGACCTACTTTATGATGATCCAAAAAAGTCTTGGAGTGGGTAACATTTAAGCTAAGTCCTAAAGAAAATGAAGATACCAACTGTGCTTTTCAGGAAGAGAGAATGACACCTGCAAAGGCTGTGAATTGGGACAGAATTTGCTCTTTTAGAAGAACTGAAATATCAGAGTGAAGTTAGTGGCTCTAAGTGAGGCTGGGGAGGTGAGCAGAAGCTGGATCATGCAGGGATTCCGAGCCATGGCAGAGTTTGGATTTTATTTTTCGTCAAATGAGAAGGCACTGAGGTTTTTAAACAGGTGAATATTACTGTCCTGGTTTATATTTGTATATGACCACTCTACAGTCCATATGGAAAAGTAAGAATAAGGGCAGAGAGGGTAGATAAAAGTTTATTACAATAGTAAAGACAAGATACAGACTGAGATATGGAGAGTGGTGGATAAGTTCAATGTATATTTTGGAATCAGAGTTAATAGGACTTGCTGATGGATTGAAAAGAGAGTGAGAGGTAGGCAGACTCAGGTATTTGGCTTGTGGTGGGGGAGGAATGGGTTTTTAGAGAAAAGAATATGTATGTCTGTCAGATGTTTGGGAGATATCCAAGTGGAAATGTAGATGATTAATATAAAAGTTTGGAGTTCAGAGACGGGGTCTGAAGTAAAGATATCAGTTTGATAGTCATCAGTGTAAGTGTGGTATTGAATAATGGGAATTGATGTGATCATCTGGGTTAGTGTAGAGAAAGGACCTGAGAGGTGAGGTTGTTAATGTCCTCTGTAAAAGGTAAAGTGCTATATATATGCAGGAGATAGTTATTTTGTTTCATTTCTTCCTTATTTGAATTTTTATACATTCATGTATTATTCATACTTAAAGATAATGCTTCTCCCAGTGATTTTATTTTGGGCTGTCTAGACTGGCATGTATAGGGCTTACTATCTTCTGATGAGAGACCAAGCTACTCTTTGTATTCATTCTTTGTCACTCTGCCACTTCGATTTTTGATCGGGTTGAACTGGATTTAACAGAAGCTGGTTCATTATTGGCCTGAGTTGCTGATACGATCTGTTTATGCCCATTGTTTTTCAGTGGGATACAGCTATGTCATCTCTTGAAATCCTTTTGTCTTCTTAAAGTACCTTTACCTTTCATTTCTGATCCTCTCCAAAGCAAATATATTCTTAGATCTAGATTTTGAAAGCTTTCTTTACAATACTGTTCTTGGAGTATTCCTAGGTTTTTGCCTGCTATGTTACCAATTTATAATGGTTTGTTATGGGACAAACATGAGGTATTAGCATGTTTGCAGAATAGAACACTGCAACTTTAAGGAGAGAATAAGCTGTTTGGGGGCAGGAGCCCTGTATGATTTTTATAACCCCAGATACCTAAACCTATTGCTCTGTCGCTAGAAGGCATCTAGTACATGTTTATTAAATTATTAAATGAGTTGTGACTCAGAGCTGAGGGGTAATACTGTGCGTTTTTTTTGTTTTGTTTTGTTTTTCTTATTTTTTTTTAAAGATTTTATTTATTTATTAGAGAGAGAGAGAGAAACAGTATGAGAGGGGAGAAGGTCAGAGGGAGAAGCAGGCTCCCCGCTGAGCCGGGAGCCCGATGTGGGACTCGATCCCAGGACTCCGGGATCATGACCTGAGCCAAAGGCAGTCGCTTAACCAACTGAGCCACCCAGGCGCCCTGTGCGTTTTTTTTTTTTAAGATTTTATTTATTTATTTGACAGAGAGAGAGAGAAAATACAAGCAGGTGGAGGGAGAGGGAGAAGCAGGTTCTCCATGGAGCGGGGAGCCTGATACGGGGCTTGATCCCAGGACTTTGGGATCATGACCTGAGCTGAAGGCAGATGCTTAACCGACTGAGCCACCCAGGCATCCCAGTACTGTGCATTCTTTAAGTGAACTGCCCAGATGGCTGCTTATATTTCCTTGAGCTCCTTCTCCTCAGCTTTTCCTCTACTCAGCTTCAGGGCTTTTTTGCTTTCTAAAGTTTCCTTATTATTGACATTCTTTTGACTCTTCAGACATCTTCAGATTGCTGTTTCCTTTGTCAGTTTGGATTACTCCTTTTTATTTTTTCATTCTTCTGTTTACTATTCGTTTTTATCATGTTTTCCTTTGTATTGTGAAATACACAAGTCTGTTTTAGACATCACAAGACTGTCAGAAGATTTTAGTCTACTTTGCAAGCCATTCACATCGAGGAAACTTACGTGTCTAAGTACATAGGCTTTTCTGGTTGTATTCATTTGTTACTTTGGTCTTTGGAGCTGCTGTTCCATTTAAAGGAGTTGGTGGTTGTGGTTGTGATGGAGTAGTCGAAAGTATGTCAGGGCTAGTTCCCCTTCTGGTTCCTCGGTTCTCTTGAAAATGGAGTATTAGAAGGATGTATTCTAAGTAGCTGAATTTTGTGTGTTAATATGTCAGAAATACTTATATGGCAAATTACCTGGAAAATTGTGTGCATAATGACACTTATTTGTTTTTTTTATAACTTTTTTTTATGTCTACTAGTATTGAATTGTTACTCATTTTCTTAAATTTTTAGAGAGAGCAAGACAAAAAAGATTTTGGGTGGTTTATTTGGAAAAATAACATCTGTTCCATTGTCTCCTTTTCATTACCTAGACTTCTGTATCTGCTTGCCTTTATACACAGTGTTCTTCCTGTCTGGATTGCTACCTCTCTACTTTGTAATGGTCTCCAACACCACCTTTTCATGGGAAGTTGCAAAAAGTACTATAGAGAGGTGGCATATACCTTTTACCCAGTTGTCCCTAATTGTAATACCTCATGTAACTAGTACTATAGCAAAACCAGGAAATTGACATTGGCACAATTCACAGGCCTTATTCAAATGTCATCGGCTTTATAGGTATTTGTGTGTCTGTGTATGTATGTAGTTTTATGCATGTGTAGTTTTATCAGGATTCATGTAAGTAACAACAATTAAGATAAATGTTCCATCACAGAGATTTTTCATGTTACTCCTTTATATTCGTAGCCACTCCCCTCTTCCTTTTGTTAATTTATATACTGGTTATTCTTTATCATATGTTATTTACTGGTTATTCTTTATCGTATGACCTTGTGATTAACAGAAAAAAGATAAGCGTCATGTTTTAGAAGTTATCTCTTTATTTTTACCCTTTTCCCGCACATTATACTGTAACCATTCACAATAAGCCTAACTCTAAAGTTTCAGTTCCTTTTGTGCTTTATAGAATCATAGTCTCTTGAAGTCCTATGATGTAGCATCTACCCCCACAAAGCCCCCCAAAATGAAACTAAAAATTCCATATGAAGCGATTCTTGACATTTGTTTACTAACCTATGAATTTCCCTAATAACCAGGACCTCCTCTTCTTCTTCTTCTTCTTTTTTTTTTTAATTACCTGATATTCTTTGGTATTAGATTACCTTTATGTTTTGCTAGATTATGTTGCAATAAGAAGTAACCTAAAACATCAGTAGCTTACAATAACAAAAGTTTAATTATTGCTCACATTATAGGTTCCCTAGTAATTAGCTATAGTTCTACTCCACGATTCTTTCTCATTTTAGGATCCACACTGAAAGAGCACCCCCAGTTTGTGACATACTGTTCTCTTGGTAGAGAGAAAAGAGCAAGAGTTGATGGAAAACACAATAGCTCTTAAAACTTCTACTCGGAACTGGAAGTTCCTCCTATTTCACTGGCCAGAGTAAGTCACATGGCCAAGCCAACCGTAGAGTTGTATTTGCCAGAGAGAGGCACTACAAGTCACATGGCAACAGGCAGATGTGTTAATACTTTGATAAGAGGAAAATAAATGAGAATTATAATGCAGCCTGCCTTAGGATGGAATAGTATGCAATACTTTTGTAATAACTTTTTTCTTACTGAAGTTTATTATACTTTAAATGATTTTTTCTTAATAAAAATAGCAGCTCCTTTTTTTTTTCTTTGTCACATTAATTAGGATATTGGTTCAAGCCAAAATCACAGTGGCTTAATCAAGAGAGAGTTTATCTCCCTTAAGCAACTGTCCAGGTAGGGTAAGTGGTATAGGGCTGATATGGCATCTTCATGATAGCATCTAGGACCTAGGCCCTTTTTCTCTTGTCATTCTTTTATTCTCAACGATGTTTTCCATCTCTCAATCTGGACAGCTGCTCCATATTCTGCTACCATATCTGCATTCTGGCAAGCTAGAAGAAGGGCTAGGAGGTAGAAAGCATTTTTCTTCCCTGTAGGTGCATGAACCTGGAATTGGACACATTATTTCCTTTCTTATTCCATTGAGGAGAACTGGGATTGTAAGAGAGGTTGGGAAGTGTAGCTTTAGCTAGGTGTCCACATGCCCAGGTAAAGCTTAGGGGTACTGTTCTGAAAGAAAGAAGAGAAGAAAGGATATTAGGAAACAAGTAGCCATCTCTTTATTTCAATTAATTTAACTAATATAAGACCTATGAGAAATAGATATTACTAGCACTTTATAGATGAGGAGCCAGGCTTTTTAGTTTATTTTTTGTTAGAGAGAGAGAGAGAGAGAGAGAGAGCGAGAGAGCACGAGCGGGGGGAGGGGCAGAGGGACAGGCAGACTCCCTGCTGAGAGGGGAGCTCCATGGGGGGCTCCAATGTGGGGCTTGATTCCAGGACCCTGAGATCATGACCTGACCCGAAGTCTGGCATTTAACCTACTGAGCCACTCAGGCTCTCCAAGGAGACAGGCTTTTTAAAGAGGTCAAATAAGTTGTTCAGGATCATCTAAGAAGTAGTGGAATGGACTTTGAATCTAGGCCTATCTGATACCAAAACTTGAGTATTTTTTTACAAAACTATATTTGCTTTCTAATATCTATTATTTATAAGCATTTGACATTTTTTTCAGAGTAGTAATAAATAGCTACTGACTCTTTAGAAGGAATTCTTACATTTATGAATATTTTACTTTGTGGCAGCTAATAAGAATTTATTATGTGGCTAATCAATAAATAATTGCTTTTAAATAATGTTAGAATTTTAAAAGGTCACATTTTTATTTTGACAACTTTAGTTTAAAAGTTTTCCTTTAGAAATTTAATTTAGATGCTAGGGGCACCTGGGTGGCTCAGATGGTTTAAGCGTCTGCCTTGGGCTCAGGTCATGATCCCAGGGTCCTGGGATTGAGCCCCGCATCGGGCTCCCTGCTCAGCAGGGGCCTGCTTCTCCCCCTCCCTCTGCTTCTCCCCCTGCTCATATTCTCTTTCTCTCTGTATCTCTCTGTCTCGAATGAATAAATAAAAAAAACCTTAAAAAATTAATTTAGATGCTAAAAATTCATAGGCAATTTTGAATACTGATTTCAAATTCAGGGATTTTTGTATTTTTCCTCAAATTGAAAATAGCTTTATTGTTTTATTTTAATTATAAAAATAGGAAATGCTTAGGGCACCTGGGTGGCTCAGATGGTTAAGCGTCTGCCTTGGGCTCAGGTCATGATCTCCAGGTCCTTTGGGGAGTCTGCTTCTCCTTTTCCCTCTGCTGCTCCCCCTGCTTGTGCTCTGTCTCTGTGTCTCTCAAATGAATAAATAAAATCTTAAAAAAAAATAGGAAATGCTTCTTATAAAAAATTTTCAGAGAATACAGAGTAGTATAACAAAGAATGTAAAAATAATTTATAATCCCATTATTCAGAATTAATCACTGTTACCATTTTAAAGCTATGCCTTTCAAATTTTTTTCTCTCTGCATTCATTGTGTGTGTCGTGTATCTGTGATTTCTTTTTGATCTAAAGTGATCATATTTCAGGAAAAAAATTTTTTTACTGAGACAGGCCGAAAACACTCTGGTTTTTTTTGCTTCATGAGTGAATTGGCAGTTTGGATGGCTTTTTCCATTCTCACTTAGCTGTATCGTATTAGTATACTAATCAGCACAGGGTGTACTTTAGAACACTTCAGTGAGCTAATGCCTTTTCAAATGTGTTTATGTAGTAACCAATCAGTCTGTATTTTGATGATTAATAAAGTACAGTTTGGAGCTCAGAATTTTTTCCTGTGTATGAGATTCCCACCCCCACCCCCAACCCTGGGGGTCCTAAAAATTCAACTGAATTATCTTTTTTCTTCAGATTTTTTTTATTATGTTATGTTAATCACCATACTCAACTGAATTATCATTAAACATTAACTCTTCATTATTGATGGTATGTATTTTATTTGCTTCCTCTAGCAAAGTGTCTTCAACCTTATCTGTAAGTAGGATGGGTATGTAATTTTTCACTCAACCTGGACATTTTTGAGAATGAAGATTTAAAATTCTGGAAGTTTTTTGAAATATATTTTTTTGGCCATCAAAATGATTTCATTACATTGGTAGATCAGTATAGTAGTTCTAGTCAAACATGATTTTCAAAAATAAAATTTACTAAAACATACTATATTATAACAAAATTAAGTCTTTATATTGATTATCACAATATTAAAAAACACATACAGAATAATAATTTTTGGTATCATATTTTCTATCAGTTTCTTAGCCATACCTGTCTCTAATATTGTGTCACTAATACTTTTCTGAACAGTGTAATTATTTTTCAGTCTAGTTTAACTAGTTTAAATTTTTTCATGAAATTGTCTGTTGTAGTTTTCAGAGTTACGTATTGGGGTTTATAGTTGTTAATCTTTACAGTTTATTCTCTGTAACCAGTAATATTTTTAATTGCTAGTATAATCTATTTGTTGTGATGTACCTGGTTAGCTCAGGAAAAAATTTGCTAAATGGAGAATATTCTTAATTCTCATTTTTTTGTTATTGAAAATTATAAATTTGTCAGCCCCAATATTTTTACAGGTTTTTTTTTTTGCCTCTGTTAAGGTACTCTTTTTGACAAATATTTTTATAAGATAAATCTTGTCATAAAAGTTGTCCCTATTTATGATTATTTTACATGTTCCACGAAATTTAAATGCCGCAAAATTGTAGGCTTTCTGTAATTTCATTTCATTCCAGTACCAGTGTCAAATACTTCTTCCACTACTTCACAAGGTTATAAGGAGTTAGCTGTCTCAAGTTGCTTGTGTCTGAGGATACTTTTCAGTGAGTGTTCTGCATGCTGTTGTTGAAAAGAAGGTGTGATATTGTATCTGTGAAGAATCAGGAAAAGAAAGATGGAATTATCACTAGTCCTCTTTCAGATTTCATGGCTTGTTCAACTGGATAAAGCACTTACACTACTAGTTGATACCTTGGCCAAAAGTTAGATGTATATAGTAGAGGTATACTAAATCCATTGTGGTTTATTTTAATGTATTTTAATATAGTGACTAGTAATAATAGTTCATTTAAGAAAATGCAAAATCTGAGGCAAATGGTAAACTGAATGGTATGCTGGGACAACAGATTGTAAATTAAGACTGTCCTGAGCAATCCAGGGCATGTGGAAAGCAGCATGGTATTGTGAAAGAGCATGGAACTTGGAGTGGAATAGACCTGCATTTAACTCTGGGCTTCACCATTTAACAACTTGGATAAGTAACCTTTTCGAGGTTAGGTGTGTTAGGGTTTTTCAGAGAAGCAAAACCAACAGGATAAACACACACACACACATACACTGATTGATTTTAAGGAATTGGCTTATGTGATTGTGGGTGCTGGCAAATCCTAAATCTGTAGGGCAGGCCAGCAAGCTGGGGACCCAGGGAAGAGTTGATGTTGCTTCTGAATCTAAAGGCTTTCTGGAGGCAAAATTCTTTCTTCCTCAGGCGGGGTACTTCAGTCTTTTTTCTTAAGGCCTTCATCTGGTTGGATGAGGCCCACACACATTACTCAAAGTCTACTGATAGAAATTTTAATGACATTAAAAAAAATACCTTTAGGGTAACATCTAGATGGGTGTTTGACCAAACAACTGGGTTAGCCTAGCCAAATTGACACATACAATTAACCTTCACATTAGGTTTCCTCATTTGCAAACTGGAATGATACTATGTGGCTCACAAGGATACTATGGCTCACACTAGTTTTCTTCATTTGCAAACTGGAATGATACTATGTGGCTCACAAGGATTATTAGCATAATGTGTTCTCAGAGTTGGCACTCAATGAATGTTGATTCCTTCCTTCCTTCCATCCTTCCTTCCTTCCTTCCTTTTAGATTTTACTTATTTAGGGGCGCCTGGGTAGCTCAGTTGGTTAAGCAGCTGCCTTCAGCCCAGGTCATGATCCTAGGGTCCTGGGATGGAGCCCTGCATCGGGCTCCTTGCTCAGCAGGAGCCTGCTTCTCCCTCTCCCTCTGCTTGCCACTTCCCCTGCTTGTTCTCTCTCTCTCTGGGTCAAACAAATAAAATCTTTAAAAAATTTATTTATTTATTTATTTGACAGAGCATATGAGTGTGGGGGGCAGAGGGAGAGTGAGAAACTAAATGTTGATTTCTTAATCTGGTTTTATACCCATTAAGGCTATAGGTGCAACCTTGATGCTTGAAGATTTTTTTCCTGTTTATCTTTGTATTTCTATCTAAGCCTCTCTTGCCCCCTCATCTACTTAATAAGTCCGGTCAGATCTATCTTACAAACATTTATTCAGACCATACCCTTCTTTTCTGGCATTGCCAATGTTCAGATCCTCTACTGGGCCCATTAAAATGATTTCCTAAGTAGCATTCTACTTTCCATCCTATTTTTCCTCTTCACAAGTAATCAACTAGACCTAATACTATGTTATTAACTCTTGAATCTGTCCCTTTGTCCATTCTCATTTTCTTTACTTTTGGCATGTCAATCCCTTCTTAAGTTGTCTTCTACAGAACTTCAAAATCTTATCTCCACAAGTCCTATCACCATTCAGAACTCCTCATTATTTTCAAACGTAACTGAGCTTTCTGTTGATTGCATGCTTTGTGCATGCTCTTACCTCCATATAGAATCACCCTCTCCCCTTCCGCATTCCTGCACTGATGTTACTTCCATGAAGCCTTCTTGGACTCCCTTCCTGGTTCCAGAACACTCTTACACATTCATGTCCAGGTGAACTTGAGCCTTCAAGACATTGATATTCCTAAGCTGCCTTTCACATGAGATAGTAAATCTGTTTATTAGCTGACCAAGGGAACCCTTTGAACTGTGGTATGAATTGAATGGCACTCCTTGCCTACAAGTGTTTCAGGTCTGATGATATAAATGTAATCTTTTTGTATATCAGTTTATGTATTCACTCGATTATTTTATCAAAATGGTTTTTGAATTGTATTCATAGGGACCTTGGACACTTGGGTAGAAGATGAATGCTGAAGGCTTTGGGCCTTTCACCTGTCTTTAACCAAAGCATTTCACCCCTAATTTGTTATATGTTGGGTTTCTTGGTAAAATTTTATATGAGGAAAAGAAGTTTTGATATCAAAAATAATTTTAAAATTCTTGTTTTATTTTGTCTGCTTGATTCTTAATATATATGTCTGCTTTTATTCACTTTCCCCCTCGAAACTAAACCAAACTTTTTGAAATCAAGGATATTTTACTCTTACTCATCGGTGTTTCTCAAATATCTGTTGAAAGAATGCAAATATACAGATTATTGAATAGCATTTAATTTTTAATTATTTATTTTAGTTATCAAGTGGGAATCCTGTATATGAAAAATACTACAGACAGGTAAGATTTTTGTTTCTTTGTTGTCCTAGATTGAATATAAAAATATTTTCAACTCTTGATGGTATATTTGCAGATCACCAGCCATCTCAACACATTTGGTGTCTTGTTTTCAATTTCTTGTGCTTTAACCTCCTGCTTAATGCTTTTGACAAGCTATCAGAAAATGAAGGAAAGAGATATTTAAGCCCAAACACTTAATTGCTTAAATGTCTGTCTACCCGTATTATGTATACCATTACATATGTTATAAAATCCATGTAACATTAGATATACTAATGTAGATACAAATATCCAAATTAATTTTAAGCCAAATAGAAAAGACTCTTCTGGTTTTTTGTTTTGTTTTGTTTTTAAAGATTTTATTTATTTATTTGACAGAGAGAGAGAAACCATGAGAGAGGGAATACAAGCAGGGAGAGTTGGAGAGGGAGAAGCAGGCTTCATGCGGAGCAGGGAGCACGTGGGGCTGGCTCCCAGGACGCTGGGATCATGACCTGAGCTGAAGGCAGATGCTTAACACTGAGCCACCCAGGCGCCCCTTTTCTGTTGTTTTTAAGACTTACTAAAGTTTAGGGATGCCTGAGGGGCTCAGTTGGTTAATTGGTTGGCTCTTGATTTCGGCTCAGGGCATGATCTCAGGATTGTGGAATCGAGCTCTTCCCCTACCCCCACCTCGTGGGGCTCCATGCTCAGAGTGGAGTCTGCTTGTCCCTCTCCCTCCACCTTTTCCCCTCCCCTCCCTCATGCCCTTTCTCTTGCATGCATGCTCGCCCTCTCAAATAAATAAAATCTTATTAAAAAAGACTTAAGTTTAATTTTCACAAAGTTAAAACTATGATTTTCATACAAATATGAAATGAACATGTGTCAAGGATTTTATTTACCTCAATTAATTACTGGAAGAACCAGTAAGACATAAAAATGAGCATATGAGTTGTAGAGATTTATATTCTCCACCAGACAAAATTCATTTATTGGTATGGACAGGAATCATTGCATTGCCATCAGTTTTCTATAATTTAACTTATATTCCTACTAGGGTAAAAGAGCCTAGTCAATAGAAAGTCAATCAGGGGTGAATACATCAAATCTCTTGAGGGTATAGACTATCTCATTTGCCCATTTCCAAATACTGGATCATTTTTCCTAACAATCTCCTCACCTGTGATCATGATCATAGAAAAGGCTATAATTTGACCTGGCTATTTACATAATTACAGCAAGTTTATTAATGAACCATTGTAAGTCTCCTTGGGTATGACTTGTAAATCTACAGACATATAGTCACTATTTAACAACTTCTGAGCCTGGAGAATTAGTTTCTACCTGAAATTTCTAAAGAATCTTGGATTGTACTTTTTAAAGCCTTTGCTGTTTTTCCTCTATCTTGAGACCAGGACCCAAACCTTAGAAATTCTTTCCCCCATATTTCATCTGCAGCACATATAAATTTGAATGAATTTATCTCATCTTGAGGTTTCCCATATCTGCTAAGGTTCCTAGCTTGCTAAGTGACCTTGCTTTACTATCTCTGAGACTGGGACCTTATAAACCAGGTTGCAGGCCCTTTTTCTTGGGAGGGCTTTCTAGACATTGTCTCTGCATAAGTCAGTCCTTTTTCCTTAATAGTGGCTTTTTCTTTCTGAATAAAAGATACCTATTCTCACATAGGCCTTATTTTTTTTTTAAGATTTTATTTATTTATTTGACAGAGAGAGACAACGAGAGTGGGAACACAAGCAGGGGGAGTGGGAGAGGGAGAAGCAGGCTTCCCACTGAGGGGGAGCCTGATATGGGGCTCGATCCCAGGACCCTGGGATCATGACCTGAGCTGAAGGCAGACGCTTAATGACTGAGCCACCCAGGTGCCTTATTTTGTGCAGTTTATTTATTCAGCTATATCCTGAGAAAAAGAAAAAATTAATCTGTTAATAACTGTATTGCCATAAAAATAAGGACATTCCATTGAAAGATTTGTTTTTGAGTTCTGAAAGGTCAGTGAAAATCAGATACCATTGAAAGCTATTTCATTCAGTTTACAAAGCAGAGCCTACTAAATTGAGGGTTAAAAATAACATAAGGAGAAAAAAAGGGCTTTTCTACATATCCATTAGAAAACAGAATATTAAAAATAATACCAATAGTATTCCAAGTTAATAACCATAATTAAATATTCCTCAACAGCTTATTCAGTCCTGTGTAATTAATTCTTCTTCTCCTGAATCTTGGGTGAGGAGTCTGATTTCATGAAATAAAACTACTTCTAGACTGCATAGTCCCAGATATTCTTTCTGACTTAGTTCACCAGTACAGTCTGAGAGTTG
Organism: Zalophus californianus; assembly: GCF_009762305.2. Taxonomy (NCBI): domain Eukaryota; kingdom Metazoa; phylum Chordata; class Mammalia; order Carnivora; family Otariidae; genus Zalophus; species Zalophus californianus. Next base: position 41,040,902 of record NC_045598.1, on the reverse strand, counting down.
TCTAAAGTGATATCAGCTCAGAAGTCTTTATATAAAAGTCTATGTTTTGAAGGGTTAATAATTCAGATTATGTGGGATAGTTCTTTCCATGAGGCTCTGAAACTGTCTTTGTCTTTGATGAAGACACAGATTCTAACCTGTAGCTTATGGCAGAGCGAGCCTTTGGGCAAGTGTCAGAGTATAACAGAAACTCCTGTACATGATAGAGACTAAATGACTGTGTTTTAATTTATTATAGTAACCAAAAGAATGGAAGATAGTAAAATTGGAATATGATACATAAATATTTCATGAGCGTTTGATCAGTGTTTCCCTTGATGGTCTTTCTGTTTAGGTCATCCTAGGGATAATGTCCCCCCACCCCAACCCCCCAGTCAGGGAGTAGGCAAAGAAGAAGGAGTTCTGCAGATTTTTAGAGGCAGGTTTCTCAACCCTTTTTGTACTTCCTTGTTACCCCAAATTTGGATTGGGCAATTTTTTCTTTTTTGCTGAGTGCCTGATTTGTCCAGTGTTCCTTTGAAAGAAAGGATTGCTCTTTTGTGTCTTTGCTGGGATTGGCCTGTCTGAAATGCTTTGTGTATGTTTACAACAAAATCTTTTAACTAAACTGGAAAAACAGCTAGCTCACAAATATCCTTGAATCATGTTACTTTTCCCATGACTTTTTTAAAATTTACTTTTCATTTTTACAAACAATTTTACTTTAGGAAATTTTTACAGAAATGAAAATCATTTTTTTTAGCTATTTTTCTGTTTTAAAGGAAAATCCCTATCAATTAAAATGATGTGTTTCTGTTAATGTGCTTTAGGAACTTAAGAATTATTAAAATGTTTCCTGAAGTTTATTATGGAATCACTGCTGGTTTTAGAGCTGATACAGCTTTGATTTTGTTTTTAAGTGTTGCAGTTTCTAAGAATAAGTATAAAAGGAGAAGTTAATGATTTAAAGATGTTTGAAAAAAACAGATAACATATACAGCTATTCCCATTTGTCAAAAGACCTCTCCAGGAAATGCTGCCCTTTTCCTCCTGTTACTATTAAGTTTATTAGAATTTATTTATTTATAAATTTATTTGTGAGAGAGAGAGCATGAGCAGGAGGAGGGACAGAGGGAGAGGGAGAAGCAGACTCCCTGCTGAGCAGAGTCCGATATGGGGCTTGATCCCAGGACCTTGGGATCATGACCTGAGCTGAAGGCAGACGCTTAACTAACTGAGCCACCCAGGTGCCCCGAATTTATTAGAATTTAAGGGGTACCGGGCGCCTGGGTGGCTCAGTCGTTAAGCATCTGCCTTCAGCTCAGGTCATGGTCCCAGGGTCCTGGGATAGAGCCCTGCATCGGGCTCCCTGCTCCGCAGGAAGCCTGCTTCTCCCTCTCCCACTCCCTCTGCTTGTGTTCCCTCTCTCACTGTGTCTCTCTCTGTCAAATAAATAAATAAAATCTTAAAAAAAAAAGAATTTAAATGGTACCTATAGAAGACTTAGAGTCAGAAGATATATGTTAATGTTGTGACTCCCCTAATTTTGCTCTACTTCCCTGAGCTTCAGTTTTCCCATTTGTGTAATGGGTGTGATATAAAAAAACTTTGTAAATTGCCAGTGCTATTGAGATGGTGTTCTACACATGTGGTTCTCCGTATATTTCTTGCCTTTGTTAGTCAAAGGATTCCTGTTCCCTTTTTGAAAAAGCCAGTTCCCAAGTCACAGGGAGGAAGGCAGGTAAAATGATGATAATTTTGTCTTTGTGGTTGTCATCAACTTATGGTTTGTATCTTTTCAGGTTGATACAGGCAATACTGGAAGGGTATTGGCTTCTGATGCTGCTGTTTTCCTGAAAAGATCAGGGCTTCCAGACTTGATACTTGGAAAGGTAGTATTCATTTTATTTTTTATTTTTATTTTTTAAAAAGATTTTATTTCTTTATTCATGAGAGAGAAAGAGGCAGAGGGAGAAGCAGGTTCCCCAAGGAGCAGGGATCCCGATGCAGGACTTGATCCCAGGATCCCGGAATCATGACCTGAGCCGAAGGTAGACGCTCAACCATCTGAGCCACCCAGGCGCCCATATTAATGAATATTTATTTAGTAGTATAAATAAATTGGATGCAAATTTAGAAAGATACCATCAAGAAACTTAGAAGTAAGAATTGAATCATTGAAGCAGTTACAGTAATGCAATGGGGGGAATTTGTGGTGCAGTGATTTACCCTTTTGAAAAGTAAGGTGTTTTTCAGATTTTTAGAAAACCAATTTCTTTTTAGTGGGATGAAATGAGGAAGTAATAGTACATTTGGGTATTGTGGGGAGAAACAGTGCAGACTGGGAACCTTGCCACCCACTCAGAGAGTTGGCTCTATCTCTGCTTCCTCTATTATAACTGTCTCTAACTGTGTTTAATTTGTGGTGAATAGAATTGGGGATGAGAGGCTTAGAAAAGAGCACAAAAAAGTGGAAAGTCCCTCTCCTGGCTAAATCTCCCTGTGAATCCTTATACATGATATTGATAATAGTTACTATAAGTTAATAATTTAATTATTCACAGATAAACATGAACTATTTCAACTTGCCCATAAGGAAGAATATCAACTTAACATGAATCTAAAATCAAGGTAGTAGATTCTAGTAGAAAGAGCATTGGATTTGGAGTTAGAACCTGGGTTAATGAAAAAGGCATTGGACTTGGAAGTTAGAACCTGGGTTTCACTTCTTTCCTTGATGCCTTGAATGTTCCTGAGTAAGTATCTCCACTGGGCCTTAGTTTCTTTGTGTAGGATTGCACTAAATGACCTCTAAGGTTTCTTTCCACTTTCGATTCTATGATTCTTAAATCTGAGGACCAAAGAGAATGAAGTTGTAAATTACAGGGATTTAATTTATCTTTAAGATGAGTTTTGTTTAAAATATAGATTGACTTTTTTTTTTTCTTTCTGAATTTCAGATTTGGGATTTAGCTGACACAAATGGCAAAGGAATCCTGAACAAACAAGTAAGATTCAGAGATACATACGAAAAATTTTTTGAGTGCTTCGGAATAAAAAATAACCAGGACTTTTTTCTAATTTTAAACTAGGAATTGGTTTTTTACCAACATTAGGGTTTTGCGAGGGCAAGTGTTATAACAATATATTGGAAAATATTTCCAATTCAGTAGACTGATTAAAGTAACTGATTCCCAGAGGTGAGTGTTCATTTGGTGACATTGTTCTCCTGGAATGTCTTAGTCTGTTGGGGCTTCTCTAACAGGATAACACAGACTGGTTGGCTTATAAATAGCAGAAATTTATTGCTCACAGTTCTGGAGGTTGGAAGTACAAGGTCAGGCTCCCAGCCTGTTTGGATGAGGACTGTCTCCTTGGTCAGGGCTTCTTGTATCCTTACAAGGCAGAAGGGGCTAGGGATCTTTCTGGACCCTCTTTTTTAAAGCACTAATCCCATTCATGAGGGCCCCACCCTGATGTCTTAAACACTTCTCAAAGGCCCTACCTCCTAATACCATTACCTTTGGAGGTTAGGATTTCAACATTCAGTTTCTTGTACAGTATACTTACTTGTGAGTATTCTGGTCTAGGTCTTACTTTTGGCATATAAACCAAAAAATGGTTTACAGGCCATAAGCAAACCCTAGACTAGAAATACATGAAAGCGTTTATGGGTATTGGATACCATCAGTGTACTTTGAAATTCAGCTTGTTGGGGATGAATTTCAGAGTTCCATAGGATTGAATTCCAAGCTTGTTGCATGCTGATACATTGGCTGAGTACTGCTACTCAAAGTTAATTCTCCCATATGGGATAGCTGAAACAACATCATACTCAGAAAAGGGATGGGAAATTTAGATGAGAGGGTCAGAATATCCAGTCCCTTAATTAAGATTCCAGGGTTAGATTGTAGTCCCCATTGGAGCCCCTGAGCAAGAGGGCCAGTTGGTCCATTGGAGACATAGGAAGACTAACATCATATGGGCAGCCAGGGTACTGTGCACTCAGTCAGCAAATATTTGAGTACCTATTTTGAGTCACGCTTTGGAAATGCAGAGGTGTACATGACAGGTGTAGTCTCTGTCTTCATGAGTTTGTAGTATAATAAATTCTTCACTGATATTCCTGGACTTTGGATGTTGAGTTTGAATTGTCTTTGTTAAATCCAGGTGGCTGGATTTGTGGTTCTGCAGTTAAACTTTTTTTTTTTTTTAAGATTTTATTTATTTTTTGACAGAGAGAGAGCGAAAGAGGGAACACAAGCAGGGGGAGTGGAAGAGGGAGAAGCAGGTTTCCCGCTGAGCAGGGAGCCCAATGCGGGGCTCGATCCCAGGACCTGGGATCATGACCTGAGCTGAAGGCAGACGCTTAACGACTGAGCCACCCAGGCGCCCCTGCAGTTAAACTTTGATATTTGCATTGGAGAAATAGATTTTTGAATTAACATCAAAGAAAGAAAAGAAACCAATATTTATTGAGTTTCTATGTGCCAAAAATGACAGTAGGTGTTTTCTTTCTATAGTATGGTTTTTATTTTGTTCCTCATAATACATGGCAAGGTAGGTATTAGAAAAATTTTGCGGAAAAATTTTATTTAACTTGCCCATGGCCTCACAACTTTAAATAGCAGAACTAGAATTTAATGCAGGACTATTTCACTTCAGAGTCCATCCATACTATGGGGGTAGACCTGATTACCTAAGAGTAATTGAATTTCATCAATGAGAAAGGAAAGAGGGTTGATGTTGGAGTACTCAGAATACCAGCATTTATTTATTTATTTATTAAAAGTTTAATTATTTGAGAGAGAGAGAGAGAGAGTGCAAGCACATGAAGGGGGAGGGGCAGAGGGAGAGGGAGAAGCAGACTTCCTGCTGAGCAGGGAGCCTGCAGGGCTCAGTCCCAGGACCCTGGGATCATGACCTGAACTGAAGGCAGATGCTTAACCAACTGAGCTGCCCAGCCACCCAGAATACCAGCATTTAAAGGTTGGAGGACTCCCCCCTCTCATACTCTCTCTCTCTATCTCATTCTCTCTCTCAAATAAATAAAATCTTTTAAATTAAAAAAAACAAAAGGGGGCACCTGGGTGGCTCAGTTGGTTAAGCAACTGCCTTCGGCTCAGGTCATGATCCTGGAGTCCGAGGATCGAGTCCCGCATTGGGCTCCCTGCTCAGCGGGGAGTCTGCTTCTCCCTCTGACCCTCCCCCCTCTCATGCTCTCTCTCTCTATCTCATTCTCTCTCTCAAATAAATAAATAAAATCTTTAAAAAAAATAAAAAAATAAAGTTTGGAGGAAGCATTGACTCCAAGAGAAGAGACTTGAAAGGTCAGAGGAAAGGTAGAAGAATTTTATGAAGCTATGTTGGTGGAAGAGAGTTTCTGGGAGTTATCATACTGTCCAGACTTCCAAAAGAATAAGCGGGATTAGGTGGGGTTTTTTTGTGTTTTGTTTTGTTTTTTGAGGCTATTGTATTTGGTAGCTAAGAGGTTATTTGTGACATAGGCATTGGTTTCTCTAGCTAATGGTGGGAGTTGAAGTCAGATTGTATAAAAGCTTGTGGAGTGAATGAAAAGGGAAGGGGAGATCTTGAAATACCATCTTTTCAAGAAATTTGTGAGTGAAGGCAAGGTATTGTATAAAGCAGACAAACCTGCAAGGTTCTAAGAATAGGTTAGGAATTGGGTAAGAAGGGTATAGGTGAGAATAGGAGGTTTGAGAAAAGTGGTGATGGGTTGATTGCATCAGCAACTATACTAAGTTCTAAATGATTATAACTGGAGTAAAAGCATTTGTTATGTCTTTTCCCAGACCTGACTTTAACTCAGAACAGCTGGAAACCAGCATCTCTGCATTTATTTATTAAATTTTGGACTGAGGTTTCAAGTGCCAAAAATCCAAGGACCTTTGGGAGAGATTTTCAAGTATTTTGAAGTCAGGCAGTTATGTAATTGTTTTAGATGCTGCACAGTAGCTCTGTATTCTCTGTAGCTTTCCTGGAATAGCAGTGGTTGAGTCACTTCAGTGATTGGCCCTGTTTCAAAATTTATCATCTTAAATCCAGAGATGACTTTTGATAACATTCAGTTGTTATTTTCTTCTAGGCGTTTTCCAGACTCTTTTTCCTCAATTAAATGATAAAAACAATTTTAACATCATTAAATGTTTTTGAAGCATGTATTTATTAATTTTGTATAATTTCCACTATCTGTATGTATCACAGTTTATTTAAGTATTTTCCCATTATATTAATACTTTTTGCTATTTATAATGTTAAGAACATCTTTGTACATATATATCTTCTTAATTTTAAAACAAGTGCTTTTAGGCAAATGTGCTGTTATTTTTGTTGCTACATAAAGATCTTGGAATAATTATGAATTGTTTTATATTTTCAGATTGCAAGTGTGTGGATGGATGGATGGATAGATAATGCACTGAATTTCATGCTTCTCTTTCTCAGGAATTCTTTGTTGCTTTGCGTCTTGTGGCATGTGCCCAGAATGGATTGGAGGTTTCACTGAGTAGCTTAAACCTGGCTGTCCCTCCACCAAGATTTGTAAGAAATGATCTTAAATTTAAATTGTATTTAATTAAAAAAATGATACTACATGATTTAAAAATTAAAATTGCCATATTAAAAAAAATTCCCCTACCCCTATCACCCAGCTACCTGATTTTTTTTCTTAATGGTTACTGCTGTTATTAGTTTCTTATATATCCTTCCAGACTTATTATATGTGTATATAAAGAAATATAAATACCCACTTCCTCATTTTACATTGATAGTAGTGTACAATTAACATAATTCTATACCTTTTTAAATAATATGTTTTAGAGATCTTTACATAAAAGCATCTTTATTCTTTTTTATAGCTGTATAGTATTTCCTTGCTTCTATTTACATAAAATTTTTAAAGTTTTTATTTAAATTCTAGTTAGTTAACATACAGTGTAATACTAGTTTCAGGTGTACAATATAGTGATTCAACACTTCCATACAACACCCGGTGCTCATCACAGCAAGTGCCTTCCTTAATCCCCATCACCTGTTTAACCTATCCCCCCACATCTCCCCTTTACCGTAATTTATTTAATTTCCTATCGATAGGTTTTTAGCTTGTTTCTAATCTTTTATTATTAAAAAAATGCTGCAATGAAAAATAAACTTGGATATATGTCATTTTGTATGTGCAGAAATATATTTATATGTGCATATTCTCAGAAGTGGAATTGCTGTTTCAGAAGTTTGCTCATTTGTGCAGTTTTCATACATAATATCAACTTGTCTTCCATAATGGTTGTACTCATTCACAGTCCTGCCATCAATTGGCTGAGTGCACTTTTGCTAACATACTGTTGTTAAACTCTTTGATCCTTGTCAATTTGAGAGGTGACAAATGGAATGTTAAGTGTAGTTTTAATTTGCCCATCTGGTTTTATAGAGTGAGTTTGAGTAGTTTTTCTCATGCTTAGGGGCCATTTACATTACCTTTATGTGAAATGTCTGTTTAAAGCTTTTGCCCATTTTTCTTAGGTTATTGGTCTTTTTTTTTAAATTGAATTCTAGAGGCTACACACACACACACACACACACACACACACACACACACACACACAATTTTTTCTCCAGTTTGTCATTTGTCTTTTGACATTGTGATTTTTTTTTTTCCATAAGGTCATTGTTCTTTATGTAAATGAGTTAATAGTGTTTAATTTTTTATCGTTTCTTTTTTCACATTTATGTTAGTCTTGATATCAAGTATGAGTATGGATTCAAATTTATGTTTTTTTCAAGTTGGCTACTTTATAGACCCAATACAGTTTATTAAATAACCAGTTTTTTCCTTACTGATTTGAAATGCCACCTCAGTCATGTATTTTGGTTTCTTTTTGGATTTTTCTCTTCTTTTTGATCTGTTTATCCATATGCTCATCTCATATTGTTTTAATTATCATATTTGGTAATTTGTTTTTACATCTGATAGGGCTAGTCCTCCCTACCCTATCCCCCTTTTCAGAAGTTTCATGGCTCTTACTTTTTTTGGTTTATTTGTTTTAGATTTTATTTATTTATTTGAGAGAGAGAGCATGAGTGGGGGTTGGTCAGGGTTAGAGGGAGAGGGAGAAGCATATTCCCTGCTGAGCAGGAAGCCTGACACAGGGCTTGATCCCAGGACCCTGAGATCATGACCTAAGCCGAAGGCAGACACTTAACAGACTGAGCCACCCAGGCACTATGACTCTTAGTTGCTTTTAAATTCAGTATTTTAAAAGTATTTGGTCTGAGTATTAGGAATTCAGCTTCAGTTTTGAGAATTTCTGCATTTGTAAGTTTAGGCATGGAATCAGAGGGTTAATTTAGGGATTTGTTTCCTAACTATATTATTATAAAAATGTTTCAATATATCCATCTGTCTCTACAAGCAGATAAATATAACAACTTGGGTATGCTGTTAATAGGTTCATGTACTTGTAATTTAAGAAATCTTAAGTTGGGTTCTTGTCCCAGTTTGCTTTCCTTATATAGTGTTGGGAAAAAGTCATCAGTTAACAGGGCCACAAATATTTTAGTTACATTGAGATATCTTTATCTTGATATCAGTTGTAATAAGATTTCTTCTATAACACTTAAATGTTCCAGTTAGTACTCTAATATCATTTATGCAGCTAACTCAGATAACTTCGTTTTTGTTTCATTTGTATTTAGATGATAGTCTAATAGAGTCAATATAAAATAGTGTTGTGTGTGCTTTGAGTTCCAAATTTTGTATGAATGTATTTAAATCCAAAGACCACTTTTTCTTTGTTGTTTATTGATGTGAGGTTTTCAACTCCTCATGTGCCCTATTTTCCTTTCTAGCATGATACCAGTAGTCCTTTGCTAATCAGTGGAACTTCTGTAGCTGAGCTCCCATGGGCTGTAAAAGTAAGTAAACTTTGTAACTGCTTTTTCCTTACCACTGCTTTGCTTCCTACCCACATAATCCTCTTCCCCTATTTCCAAAATCTATTGTAATCTGCATGAGATTTTCATTTTTACTGTAGGAAAAATAGTAGTACTAGAAATCTTTTGAGAGATCTTAGTGTTCTGTCAATCATTTTGTGACAATGTGGCTTAATCTCATTTGTTACAGTATAAACTAAAAATGGTGATGTCATAATCCTATTTTATGAATAAGTAGTTCACCCCACTGGTATTATTTCCTGTTTGAAAATTATGGTTAACCAGATAATTCTCCTTATGGCTCTAAAACTTAACAATTTTGTATTAAATCTTTTTCTGAAGTGGGTCATTTTATCTGTTTGGAGACATCACACTAGTTATAGCTATCTTACCAGATTTTTTAAATTGTAATTTTTAAATAATACTAGAATATAGCAGATCAAATGACCTTTAATAAATATGAACAGTTTTGTCAGAAAGTCATTTGGTTTGTAGGTCTGCTTGTGTGTTCTTAACTAATTCTAAAAAGTATAGGGATCTGGCTTTGGGCAAATCACAAAAGATAGGGTTTTTTTTTTTTTTAAGATTTATTTATTTATTTTAGAGAGAGAGAGAGAGAGAGCGCACACATGCAAGAGGGGGGAGGGGCAGAAGGAGAGCATCTCAAGCAGACTCCCCTCTGAGTGCGGAGCCCAACTTGGGGCTCAACCTGGGGCTCGATCTCATAACCCTGAGATGATGACCTGAGCAGAAATCAAGAGTCTGACTCTCAACCGATGGAGCTACCCAAGTGCTCCACAAACAGTAGTTTTTTATGTTATACAGATAACTTCCCAGGATTCTAGGGAATGTCCTTTTATCAATAAGAAAAGGAAATCTTGCTTTGGGAAAAATGGGGGAAACTTGATGTTTATTCCTATGGTGGTTATTTTCTTTTTAAAATCTGAGTTTGAAATGTGACTAATACCATGTTGAGAAAGTCATAGAATGTCACTAACTAGCTGAGTGTTCTCACAAAAGTTATTTCCTTGCTATGGATTTAAGTGAGAGGGTTGGACTAGATGCTCCTCTCAAAGCCCTTCCTATCACTAAAATATTTTGATTAAGCTAACAGAAAAGCAAACATGGTGTTCCAGCTACAAAAGGAATGGAAGGGATACTGGACTCTTGAGTAACTTTTAATTTGTTATTTATAATAATATTTTTTGATGAAAGCAAAAAGTATTTTTAAATAATTTTTAAGAATATGTTGCCTGTTCTTTGAGGATTTGATTTTTATAACTGCAGTTAAATGCTTATCACCAGTATTTAACTTGTGATCTTTTTTACATTATAGTCTGAAGATAAGGCCAAATATGATGCAATTTTTGATAGTTTAAGCCCAGTGAATGGATTTCTCTCTGGTGATAAAGTGAAACCAGTGTTGCTCAACTCTAAGTTACCTGTGGATATCCTTGGAAGAGTAAGATATTACTAAATTCTAAATGTAATTTTTATGTATCTTACTTTTATATCTACCAGGAGCATTTATAGCTCATTGTTAAAAAATACTTAGGTCTTATTTTGAAATTTTATTATTATATAATTTTTTGTGTTCTGATTTAATATATAAAATTATTGCCAATTAATTTTATTTGATATTCCCTTTAAAATATGAGTGCTTGAAATTAGTTATATATGTAAGCCCTTTGAGTAGGTCCTTTTTTCTTTGTGCTGTATGCTCTGATTTCCCAGTTCCTTGATTTAATTTCTGGAGACCGTCAGTATTTTATATCTGCTTCCTACTTAATAGCTGTATCATGGGGCCTTGCCATAAGGAATAGTTTCATCTCTGAAATAACTAGTTCTACTCTCTAAATAGAACTTCACACCTTTCTAGATCTCTTTCATAACTACTTAGAAGACCAATTCTTTGACTTCATAAGACCTTTAAGTCTCAGAGTCCTTCACTTTCTCCATTTTTCAAATTTATTTTTTTCCTCACCCAACTCGGTCCACAGTTTCATGTTGGTATCTTTAGCTCCCTTTGCCATGTTTTCTAACTTTCCCCTGAGCTGGTGAAAATCCAGCTTTGTGTTCAGCTAATTATGTGTCTTCTCTGTGGTTGCATATGGACTACTGAGAGTCTAATAAGATTGGTATCATCATAATTTCATGATCACCAACTTCAGCTGGGCTTTCCCTACTCTTGGGCTATTTCCATAATGATTTCTCTCTAGGCCTCTTAATACAAACCTTATCTATTCTCATTAAACCTCCAGGCATTTCTTTAATCCCTTGCTTGGTCAGAATACGTAGGGTCAAATCCTGTCTGCACCATTTCTTAGATGTGTGACCTTGGGTGAATCATCAAAACTGTGTATCAGGTTTTTAATCTTTAAAATGAGGATGAATCCCAGTTTATAGGGTTGTAAGGATTAAATGTGATAATTTATATATTTAGCACAGTGCTTGGTACGTGTTCTTTGATGCTAGCTGCTGTGATGCTGATGGTGATAATGACTTACCACCACACAACCAGAAGGAGTACTACTGGATCAGTGTTGTATAGGTTGGGTGCTCAATAAATACTAATTTAGAAGCCATTTTCCATATTGTTTCTCATTAATCATTGCTCTGTGGTCAGTATGAGATTTCTAAACTATAAATATAATCCTGTTATTTTTTGACTTATAAACTAATCCTCTTAGTAGCTTCCTTTTGCATTTAGGATAAAGTCCACATTCCTTCAAGGCATTTAATGACTGGACACTGGCTTATCTCCATTCTAATCTCTTACCAATATACTTTCTCTTCCTTCCTCAAGTAAAATTTTGTTGTTGAATGACTTAAATATCTTCTTTTCAAAAATTTAACATAGTTTTATAGCTGGTCTAAAGGTATGGAATCTACTCTATATTTAAATCAAATCTACTAGGTCCTTTTAGATTTATTTTTCTCTTGTAAGCCCTGGACATTAGTTGGTTCATAATTAATAACACAGTATTCACTAGATTTATCTTTTAGTTGATCAGAGATTCTGTATGGAAAATAATAACGGACTTAGTTGGAAATCTTCATGTTGAATACTGATTCTATAACTTAATAATGGTCGCATGATCCTAACTAAGTCCTGTCACCTCATGTCGAAAAGCAGGTTGATAGTACCACATGGAGTTTTTGCATGAATTAACTGAGATGATGTTTGTGAAAAAACATTGTAGCTGTTTAAAGTGCTGTGTACATAATTGTTTTCTTACTTGAGAGAAACAAAATATTTTCTTTAAAATTTTGTAAGGAATTTTTATTTAAAAAATATTTCTATTAAGAATTATTACTTTTTACAATAATGTTAATAAAGAATATAATAGTGATATAATAAAATGTTCAGCATAAATGAAATTTCTCTGAGAAATAGATATTTTAATGTTTAGATGAAACTTCCGCACCTCCCCCCCGCCCCCCGTTTATGTATTTGGTGTTTACAGGTAGCACATGAAATGAAAGAACGTTAATCTTTGTCAGTTCTTTTCTTTTTAAGGTTTGGGAGTTGAGTGACATTGATCATGATGGAATGCTTGACAGAGATGAGTTTGCAGTTGTAAGTAACCTAATGCTCTTAAAATCTTAAACATCTTAATGGTTTTTCAAGTGAGAATTTTCCTGTTTATCCTCAGAGGAAAACTATATTTCCTTAAGGTTGTTGGTATGTGTATTTTTATCTAAAGTGTATAGGTAGTCAATAAATATTTTTAAACAAATGGATAGTAGAAAATGTATGTTCTTACCATCTTCATTTTATTTGACTTTAAGGTACATAGGATTATCTCCTTTGGATAATATACTGTAAAGATGCTGAGTGGTGTTGAGCCTTCCTATTCCATCTTAACCAGGCACCACATCTCAGTACCTCCTTCTGCTATGGAATAATTTTACTTCATATATGCCCCCAGATTTTCACATTTGTTTTATTAAAAGAAAACATGGATAACACTGTAGTTGCACTTCATTTATAGAGTCAGAGAAAGTTTTGACATCTTATCTGAAGACATGTCATCTTTGGAAATTGGAAGTTAATTCCAAATAGAGTTGTGGTCATCTCTTCCTTAAAGGCTAGATACAACTCTGCTGTGAGCTCATGAATAGTAAATCTCTAATCCCCCTTTTAATCTCTTACTTGGAAATTAGTCTGTTCAGATTTTCTGTCTTTATTTTGCTAAGAAATTACCTATTTCTTTGACTTTTCGAACTCATGACAGATTGGCATTATTCTTTTAATCTCTTCTGGGGTTGTGGTTGTGCTACTTTCTCATTCCAAATCTTGTGTATTTTTGCCCCCTCTTGAGAGATCTTTTGTTTAATTGAATTTTATCTAGTTTTAAATCTTTTAAAAGAGCCATCTTTTGGATGTAATCATCCTTTTTATTATGTTTTGACTTTTTTGTTCTCAGCTTTTATTTTAGTTCTTCCTAGTTTCTTTTGGTTTGCCTTTAAAAAAAAACAACTTTGGAAAATGAGTACTAAGTCCCTTTATTTTTTATCATCTTTAATATTGAAAACATTTAAAGTATGTATTTTCTCTTGAGTACCGACTTAGCTGGATTCCATAGATGCTGATATAAAGTATTCTCCTTTTTGCTACTTTTTAGATAATTTTTAGGTTTTTTTTTAATCATCTGTTTAGGAATATATTTCCTAATTTCGAAGTAGTTAAGTTTGTTTGGTTTTTAGTTACATATGTATACACTTTTAGCTTGATTAGTTTACACCTAGAGAATGTGGTCTTTAAAATCTCTATTTAAAAAATTTCTTGGGTGCCTGGGTGGCTCAGTTGGTTAAGCGGCTGCCTTCGGCTCAGGTCATGATCCCAGGGTCCTGGGATTGAGCCCCGCATCGGGCTCCCTGCTCAGCGGGAAGCCTGCTTCTCCCTCTGCCTGCCACTTTCCCTGCTTTGTGCTCTCTCTCTCTGTGTCAAATATATAAATAAAACATTTAAAAAAAAATTTCTTGAGGTTTTCTTCTTTGCCAAGTTCATGACCTGTTTTTACATATGTTCCCTGGGTGTGTCAACATTTCTGCTCAGAAGATACTACACCTCTAAAAACTCATCATATCAATTTTATTGATTATGTTTTTGTTTCTGGATTGCCTTATTTTTCCTTTTTTGCCCTTTCATAAATTTTATTCTGTTTATCTCCCAAGAACCAAATAAAATAGGAAGAATAAGTATTATTACATTTGAAAAAAAATTGAGAAGTGGAAACTTAAAGTGTGACTTGAGTTGATGGTCGTAAGTCCCTAGTATTTTTATTTTAATTTGGGTGATAGTTGGAAAGTGGCAGGGACTACCCCCTCACAGTGGTGACAAAAGTTTTCCCAGCTATATATTAAAGGTTGATTCAATGTTTGTGTGGTGTTTTTGGGAAAGAAAGTGGTATATTGAGATTTGGCTAATGTACTTTGAAAGACTGTCAAACTCTATATATTAACTTTTTATAAATAGCTTTTGTGTTAAGAATATTGGCATAAAATCTTTGCATTGGTAAGATGTGTAGAGGGATTTTTGTTTTTTATGAAGACAACAATTAAAAATTTCAAAGAAGCATTTCTATAAGCATAGTTAAGACAGATGGAGAATAGTATTACCGTCATTTGATTAATGGGAGTATGTGCTAAGGTAAGTGATTAAACACAGTTTATCTTATATGCCCTGAAGCCTTTTACTAGGTAACCTACTCTTTTTTAAAATAAAAGTAAGAATAATTTAAGAATGAATGACGCATTTCTAGGAAGTTACTACTTAAAAAAAATAGTGAACATCCATATGCCTTCTCCTAGATTTACTAATTTTAACATTTTGCACATTTGCTTTCTTTCTATGTGCATTCCTCAGAAATGCTTTCCAACTTTATCATGCCTTTAGTTTTGGATTCCAGCTCATGTGATATATATTTTTTTAAGATTTATTTATTTGAGAAAGAGAAAGTGTGCATGAGTTGTGGGGGAGGGGCGGAAAGGGAGGGAAAGGAGAGAGAGAATCTCAAGCTGACTCCCTGCTGAGCATGGAATCCGACTGGGGGCTCCCTCCCACCACCCTGAGATCATGACCTAGGCCCGAATCAAGAGTCAGATGTTTAGGGCACCTGGGTGGCTCAGTTGGTTAAGCGACTGCCTTCGGCTCAGGTCATGATCCTGGAGTCCCGGGATTGAGTCCTGCATCGGGCTGCCTGCTTGGCGGGGAGTCTACTTCTCCCTCTGACCCTCTTCCCTCTCGTGCTCTCTATCTCTCATTCTCTCTCTTAAATAAATAAATAAAATCTTTAAAAAAAAAAAAGAGTCAGATGTTTAACCAACTGAGCCACCCAGGCACTCTTCATATGATATTTCTACTACCTCTGTTCTCTTTTTATCTGGATTACCTGATATTTCTTATATTTAAAATGTATCTCTTGAAAACAGCATGTTGCTGTGTTTCAGTTTTTTACCTAATTTGACAGTTTTTGTCTTTTAAGATAATGATGCAGATATTGATTTTATTCCCCCTACCTTATTTATTTAACATTATTATTTTCTCTTTTTTTTCCTGTTCCTATTGTTCCTGGTTATCAAGTAGTGATTCATTGAATTTTCCCTTCTCATTAAAGTGTAAACTCTGTTACAATGTTTATGCCATTAATGGTTAATAACACCTATCCCTGTACTTAATCATACTTTCTCCAGTAGCTGAAAGTAAGTTAACCTTCACTCCAATATAACAAACAAGTCCTTTAGATTATTTTCGCTTTTTTCTTCTTCACCTCCTAACCCCAGAAGATTTTAGAACATTTTTTGGTAACTAAAATTCTAGATTTTACTTGGTTAATTTAGTCCTTTTGGTTCTAGGATTTTCCTTGTGGTTTTGTCAATATCAGGAGTCTCACTAGCATTGTTTTGGTAGACTTTGCCTGATAAATCTTTTTCCATCTTTTTATTTCATGAATGGGGCAACATAGTCCATAGTTTTTTTTTTTTGTTTTTTTTTACTCTTCAGATTTTGTAACTTTTTTTAATTGAAATAATATAATTAACATATAGTGTTGTATTAGTTTCAGGTGTACAACATAATGATTCAACAATTCTATACATTGCTCAGTAACCACAATAACCACAATAAGTATAGTTACTGTCTGTTACCAGACAATGTTATTACAATCTTATTGATTATATTCCCTATGCTGTGCTTTTCATCTCTGTGACTTATTTATTTTATAACTGGAAGTTTGTACTTTTTAATCTCTTTTATCTATTTCACCCTTCCCCCCTCCCCCGCAACTACCAGTTTATTCTCTGTATTTAAGAGTCTATTTTCTTGTTTGTTTTCTCTTTTGTTTGTTCATTTGTTTGTATATTTCTTAGAGTCCACATGTGAGTGAAATCATGGTATTTGTCTTTGACTTATTTCACTTAGCATTGTATTCTCTGGGGCTATCCATATTATTTTATTTTTTTTTAAGATTTTATTTACTTATTTGAGAGAGAGAGAGTGCACGAGAGGGGGTAGGGTCAGAGAGAGAAGCAGGTTTCTCACTGAGCAGGGAGCCCGATGCGGGACTCGATCCTGGGACTCCAGGGTCATGACCTGAGCCAAAGGCAGTCGCTTAACCAACTGAGCCACCCAGGGCTATCCATATTATTGCAAATGGCAAGATCTCATTCTTTTTTTATGGCTGAATAATATTCCCATGTGTGTGTACCACATCTCTTTATCCATTCATCTATCGGTGGACACTTGGGGTGCTTTGTTATTGCAAATAATGCTGCAATAAACATGGAGGTGCATACATCTTTTTGAATTAGAGTTTTTGTTTTCTTTGGGTAAATACCCAGTAGTGGAATTACTGGGTCGTATAATATTTCTATTTTTTAATTTTTTGAGGAACCTCCATACTTTTTTCCAGTGGCTGCAGCAGTTTACATTCCCACCAACAGTACAACAGGATTCCTTTTTCTCCACATCCTTGCTGACACTTGTTATTTCTTGTCTTTCTGATTCTGGCTAGTCTGACATGTGTAAGGTATTATCTCATAGTGGTTTGATTTGCATTTTCTTGGTGTCTCCTAGTATATGATAGTTTTTCTGTCTAGCTTCTATGACTTTGGCATTATCAAGGAGCACTAGCTAGGTATCCTATAGAAGGTCTGCCAATCTAGGTTTGTCTGATGTTTTTCTCATGGATAGACTAGAGGTATGGGTTTTTGGAAAGAATACCACAGGTGTGAAATGCCTTTTTCATCACACTTATCAGGGGATACATAGTGTCCACATGCCATTACTGGTGATGTTAATCTTCGTCACTTGGTAAAGATGGTGTTTGCCAGATTTCTTCACTATGAAGTTATTATTTTCCTCTTTTCCTATTCTGTTCTCTGGAGAGGCAGACTCATGCCCTTTTTACTTTGTATTCTGTCTTCATATCTTTGTACTGGTTTTTACATTCTTACTAGGCCTTAAGTTTTTCTGTCAAGTATGTGGTCTAAATTTTAGTCAGTAGCATTTGTTGGGTCCTCATGTGAAGAGTTTTTGGCACTTTGAGATTTATTAACTGTATTTATATTAACATGTTCACATTGTACTGAAGTTAACTTGTTACATATTTGCTGGTTCTATCGGGTGGTAAACATAAAATATCTTTTTAGTTTTCTATTTCTAGTGCCTAGCACAGTGCCTGGTGGCTAGAGATTTCTCAGTAAATATTTTGTTGAATTAAATTGATGAAGAAAACTTGTATTACTTGGCATACATAGGAAATGCCCATTATTTTCATCCCAGAATGCTATTTTAAGAAATTAAAACTGGCAGTTCAAGTGATTGAGTACACGAATGAGCAAATAAAACTCTAAAGGAAGCTCCTAAAATACTGGTTCTCAAAGTATGGTCTCCCATCAGCAACATCAACATTACCAGAGAATCTATTAGAAATGCAGAGTCTTAGGCCTTAGCCCAGCCCAACTAAATCAGAATCTCTGGGGTAGGGGCAGAGAAGCCCTCTCAGAGATTCTGATGGCCCCGAAAATTTGAGAATGCTCCCTAAAAGCACAGAGAATAAAAAGAAAACAAAGTGAGAAGCTACTGGTAATTGACTGCAATAGTAAAACTAAATCCCCTCTTTCCCTGCTATCACTGAGAAACCTTAGGCTTGATTTTGCCAGATTTTTTTCTTTTTTTCTTTCGGTGAATATGGTGCATCATTTGCTTTAGTTGCTATATTTGTTTCAATGGCAGGCTTTGATTAGGATGAAGTACAATATAATAATAAAAAAAAATCACAACCCAGCAGTATACTATTCACTTTTTTGTTTTATTTGGTAGAAAATTTTTTGGCTTCAGTTTTGTCAGGGAAACTATTTTCAACGCAACATGAAATTAATGATACTTTTTTTTTAACTTTCAAAAAATGTGTTGTCTATTGGCAGCAGATAGCTGACATAGCTTTTTTGCTTCTAGTGTCTTCTTTTCCAGGAAATGACTCCCATCTGCATCAAGAGGAATGCTGACCTTTAATGTGCATGTTAGTCACTTTTAGCTCAGTGCCAATTTAATAATATTGCCTATATCATGAATTTGGTTGAAAGTATGTGCTAGCCAGATTGTTTTCACTCTGGAGTTTCAAGCCTTTGAAGTTAATAAAGTTTGTGTGTTTCTAAAACTAAATTGAATTCTTCAAGTTGACTAGTGAATGGGAAGAAGAGAATTCTTGGTTTGGGCCACACGGTTAAATATGGTCCCAGGACAAAGAGCATCAGCATCCTTGGAGACTTCTTAGAAATTTAAAATACCAGGCCCAACCCAGACTTAATGATTCTAGAATTCTGGGAGTGGAGCCCAAAAATTTGTGCTTTATAAAGTTGTCCAGGTAATTCTGATACCTGCTACAATTTGGGTCCCATTGGGTGTAAGTTTAGTTTTATCCTTTGTGGAGGAGAACATGGTATTGTAAAATTATATGTGTACTCCTAATGAAGCTATCAAATCTGAGAAAAACAAGAGCTTTGTAGCCGGATCTGTTTGAACGCTATACTATCTTAAAAGATATCAGGCAAGTTACTTAGCATCTCTGAGCTTCAGTTTCTTCATACATAAAATATTTGTAATCACAGAAATCAGGGATCAGTGTTGTTGTATTAGATGCTCAATAAATACTGATTTGAAAGCCCCATAAAACTTAACTTAGAATTGTAAGCAAACTTTTTTTGGGGAAAAATATTATTATTATTTTTTAATAAAAGATTTTGTTGATTTATTTGACAGAGAGACATCGCAAGAAAGGGAACACAAGCAGGGGGAGTAGGAGAGGGAGAAGCAGGCTTCCCGTGGATCAGGGAGCCCGATGCGGGGCTTGATTCCAGGAATCTGGGATCATGACCTGAGCTGAAGGCAGATGCTTAACGACGGAGCCACCCAGGCGCCACCGAAAAATGTTATTTTCAGTGGAAAAAAAATAATTAAGTACTTAAGCTTCCTCCCGGTTGCTGTTGGAATCTTTTTGGAGGTTCCAGGTTGCTTTTTTTTTTTTTTAAGATTTTATTTATTTATTTGACAGACAGAGACAGCGAAAGATGGAACACAAGCAGGGGGAGTGGTAGAGGGAGAAGCAGGCTTTCCGCTGAGCAGGGAGCCGGACGCGGGGCTTGATCCCAGGACCCTGGGATTATGACCTGAGCAACCAAGGCGCCCCAGAGGTTCCAGGTTGCTTTGAGCAATTTCATATGCTTGAAGGTTGTCATGGAAACTATCTTTTGAAAGTCTTGAAGGTGTCTTGAATTCTTTAAAATGAAGGGACTATCCTGGAACATTCTATATGTAGGTTGTTCCACTTTGTGCAACTGCTTTATGTATTTAATAATTAAAAATAATTTTAAATAAGTAATACATTTTCATGGTTCAGAAAGCAGTACAATATAAGAAGATATTCAGTGGAAAAAAATTCGGTTCCGTCCTTGCCCTCATTGTTCATTTATACCCACTCTATAATCAACCATGTTTCTTAGTTTCTTGTTCATTCTTCTAGACTTCTAAAATGCAAATATAAACACATATGAATAAATATTACTCCCTTACCGCAAAAGATAACACACTATACACACTGTTATACACATTAACACTGTACTTGGTTATCTTCACATAGAGAGCTCTACGATTCCCGCCCCCCCCCCACCCCCCACCGCCTGGGTCAGCTTTATTGAAGAACTACTTTACATACAGTGAATTGCATTCAATTTAAGTATATAATATGATGAGTTTTGATAATTGTATATATTTGTGAAGGTACTGCAGTTAAGATAGAGAATGCTTTCAGTGGTTTTTGTTTGTTGGTTTTTGTTTTTGCTTTTGTTTCAAAGTATTGTATAGCTGTATCAATCAAGACTGGTTTTGTTTAAAACCAGCCTTTTGTGGTTGAGCACTTGGGTGCTGCTACGAAGAATTCTATGATTAACAATCTTTTTCACACAGTGTTTTTTTATGGAGGCAGGTAAGTCTGAGGGTAGATTCCCAAATGGGGGATTGCTGAGCCAAAGGAGAAGTAAATAAATTTGGTAGTCATTGCCAATTTGTCCTGCATAGGCTTGGTACCAGTTTGAGCCCCCACTAGCAACGTCTGAGGGTGCCTGTTTGCCTAGTGTAGTTAACAACATGAGTTATGAAACTTCGGATTTTTGCCAGTTAAGTGGAAAATGGTATTTTAATATAGTTTTAATTTGAAGTTCTCTTGTGAAAGTGAGCATATTTTTGTATATTATAGACCATTTGTAGTATTTACTTTTCTGTAAAATACCTGTTTTTACTCTTTACCCATTTTCCTATTGGATTTTGTTTTTTTCTTCTGTTAATTTCTAGGGACTCTTTTTAGGGAGATTAGCTCTTTCTTTGCAAATATACCCATTTTCCTATTGGATTTTGTTTTTTTCTTTTAATTTCTAGGGACTCTTTTTAGGGAGATTAGCTCTTTCTTTGCAAATATCTTTTTCCCAGATTGTTTGCTTTTGACATTGCAAGATCTTTAATTGAAGGGTGTGTGTCTGAGTTTTTGCTACTTTGGATATATTCCTATAAGTTGCTTAGCTTTGATTTATTTCCTTTTCTCCTTTCTTCCTTTCATCTCTCTCTCTCTTTTCCTCCTTCTTTCTTTCCTAGCCTAATTTCTTAAAAAAAAAAAAAAAGAATTTGAGACAGCTTGAAGCTGCTTTGTGTTGAACAATAATCAGTTCAGTGGGTCGGTGTTGTTAAATGATTTTAATATATATGACCCTCGTTCATCTCTCTTGAAGGCCATGTTTTTGGTATACTGCGCATTGGAGAAAGAACCTGTGCCAATGTCCTTGCCTCCCGCCTTGGTGCCACCTTCTAAGAGAAAAACGGTCAGTATATCAGGCTCTGTGCGGTTGATCCCCTCATCAGCATCAGCCGAGGAACCTTCCCACTCCTTACCACCTGTAGGCATTTTACCTACCAAAGCACCGTTAAGACAGGTATAGATCTATCAGTGTTAAAGGACTTTTTTTTAAGTGCATGGCATTTAACAGTTGATTGCTTGATGACGACAGAAGGAGCAATCAAAGGGATCAAAGATTTAGAGCACCCTCTGGTTGAACCTGCATAATGTCATGTCCCGGAAAAGACATATAATCCTTCTCCTGCATTTGGCCTTACTTAGGTCATATGGATGTTTTATTGGCTTTGCCTTGATCTACCTGGAATTAGAGTTGGAGACAGAAGATACTCCATGCTAATCTGGCATGCTTGCCTGGGCATAATTAATAGATATTTTTGTTTTTTTAATCCCCAGTTAACTCTTGATTCTTTGGGATCAAATTATCCAATTTTGGGTTTGAGCCTTTTTTTCCTCCAGGCTGCTGCTTGTCAGGCTGAGTAAAGGAAAATAACGGCAGGATATGCAAATCAGCTAATTCAGCTACAGCTAAGAATGCTGAATGAAACTATAAAAAATGGGGATTGAGAATTATTTGAATATTTTGTTTATACAGACTCACAGTTAACCCATATTAATGTGGTCATTAATAAGTCAAGAGTTAACTATGCTTGAATTTACTCATTACTTAAAAGGAAAAAAGTGAAATGGGCGTCTGTAAGTATAGTCCCAACTGACCTATATTTTTCTTCTGTAATTTTCTCTTCATCACAGCATTTTGATTAGGGTGTGATGGAATGGTACAGTTAGTGGGGTGGAATTGCTCAGAATTTTGACAGATACTATCATGGATTGCAAGAATGACATTTCAAAGTCTGTTTCATTCTGTCAGAAATTCTCTCTCTCTCTATCTATACATATTTAATTATTTTTATTTTTATTTCTTTCCTGTAGTGGGTTGTATCCCCTGCAGAAAAGGCTAAATATGATGAGATCTTCTTGAAAACTGATAAAGATATGGATGGCTTTGTGTCTGGATTGGAAGTCCGTGAAATCTTCCTGAAGACAGGTTTACCTTCTAACTTACTAGCCCATATTTGGTAAGATTTTATTTAAATTGATTTAGAAAACAAATATGGTTTTGTATAACTCCTGTTTTGTGCATTCTTATTTTTAGGCATTTGTAAATTGGACAGTTTTGTTTCAGAATTTTTTGTAGAGAAAATTTAAATATGAGAATTTCTTCTGGATAATGGATAAAAGCTTGAGAATGGATTACCTGTTTTATAAGATTGACAATGTCAGTTAATGATTATTAAAATGTTAAAATGCAGCATTTGTTTATATCAATTAAACTTAAATTTTTAAGGGAGAATCAAAAAACCTGAAATTTAAACAATATACAAAACAGTATCTTCAAGGTGTGCTCTTATAATTCTGTAGGGCATATGTATTCTGTTATACCTTTACATAGAGAGTACACACTTGGTCCTAAGACAAACTTGAGTGTCTCTAGTGCATATCATGTTAAATGAGACCATGCATATGAAAATTATAGTATGCCTGTTGGCAGTCCACCTGACTATACCAGAGGTTATTTTGAGGTTTTCATGAGGCAGCAAACATCAGATGTGGAACCACATAGCTGCAAAGAGGTACTTAGAAAAGAACAAATGAGGACAGTAGGTCTGCCTTAAGAGGAACAAGAACTCAAGACTGGGAAAGATTAAATATGTGTAACTAATAATAACTGCCACTTTCAAGAGCCTAGGCCAGACAGTGTGCTCAATAAATGGCAGTTGTCATGGGCTTGGCAATATGCCCAGACTTTATGTACTTTACCTTTAATTCTCACTGTAACCTTGCAGAATGTGTGTTATCTCCACTTTATAGATGAAGAAACTAAGGCTTGAAGAGGTTAAAAAAATTTGTTCAAGGTCACAAGAAGAAATAAGTAGAGAAGCTGGAATTCAGGGTTTCTTTGACAACTTACCTATAGTCTGTTCATCAGGCCACATTGGGTTTCAATGAATGAAACAGATCAGGACTTCAGAAAGCTGAGCTTTAGAGAGAGAGAGAGAGAGAGGGAGGGAGGAGGGAAGGACAAAAGTAAACAGGGTAAAACATTTGCTGTTTCTCTTCAAGTGATTTTGTAAAGCTTTCCACATTGCTGCCTTCTCTTCACATGTGATCTCCATTTGCAGCTGTTGTTTCTGCTTTGACTTGGTGATCCTTATATCCGCCTACTCCCTAGAGTTGCAGGAAGCAAGCCAACGTGGAAATTTTTGCTTGTTTTAGAATCATTCTAACGCCACTAATGAACCAAATTTGTTGAAACTTAGGTTTCATTTTTAACATCTTTTAATGTTGAGAACGTTGGGATTCTTTGGCCCATCACAACTCTTACTCTGTAGTGGTTCTGGAAATTGGTAAGGAAGCACAAAGCAAACCCAGATAAGAGACCTCTGCTCAGCACCAAGGTGAACATTCTCTTTCTCTCTTTTTTTAAAACCATTTTAGCTGATCTCTCTTTTCTAACATTTGAGTTTAAGTTTTGGGCAGGCCAAACACACAGAAATATGAGTTTTTTTTTTTAATTCAACTGATCATTTTTAAAAAGCTACCTAGTCCTATTACTTTTTCCCTGGATTTTTAGAATAGCAGTTGTAGCATTTATATTCTGTTTGTTTTGTTTATTTGTACAGGACATTATGTGACACAAAGGACTGTGGGAAGCTTTCAAAAGATCAGTTTGCCTTGGCTTTTCACTTAATCAATCAAAAGTTAATAAAGGGCATTGATCCTCCTCACATTCTTACTCCTGAGATGGTTCCACCATCAGACAGGGCCAATTTACAAAAGGTAAGACAACTTAATAGAAAACCTGAATGTATTAACAGAAAGAAACAAGTGCTGTGTTAGATGACAGACTTGATTTGAATGAAACAGTGGAGAAAATGTATCTGGCTAGGAGTAGAACAGTATACTGTTTGTGGTTCAGTTTGTGTCTATAAATATGTTCAAATGCCTTGTATGACATCGTTGGGCTGCAGTTCATTTACCCCAACATTCATTACACATATGGCAACCATATTTTCCAATCTAAAAATTGGAAAAATGTGGTCTTTCCCCCCCCTTGGATTTGTGAATTTTTATGAATAAGGTATAAAATTTAAATGAAATGTATAGGAATTAAATTATTGTGTTTCATTTGATGATTCACTCTTAATACAAATTTGAAAACAAAATCTAGGAGATTATGATTGTTTGGTGTCATTTTTTTTTTTTTTAAGATTTTATTTATTTATTTGACAGAAACAGTGAGAGCAGGAACACAAGCAGGCTTCCCGCGGAGTAGGGAGCCTGATGCGGGGCTCGATCCCAGGACCCTGTTGAGAAGAAATCTTTGTGGTTTTTGCCATGTAGATGACCTTCTTTTCCTGAGCATATGGCCAAATTTCATATCTGAACAGCTAGAAGCAGGTTTTAGCAACTTTTGGTTTCTGGTCAGCAGTGGGAATTTTCAAAACTACATTGTTGTAGCCATGCTATGCCTTGATTTTTCTCTTCTCCTCTAGACATCCTTTCTAGCATAGTATATTTACAATATCTTGGTTCAGCTCAGGTCATGATCCCAGGGTCCTGGGATCGAGCCCCGCATCGGGAGGGAGAGCCTGCTTCTCCCTCTCCCTCTGCCTCCCGCTCTGCCTGCTTGTGCTATCTCTCTGTCAAATAAATAAAATCTTAAAAAAAAAATACATACCTTGCATTTTTAAATATGTTAAGACCTATAAAGTAATTATTGCTGTGGTGATTCTTCAGAGTTAGATGTAATAGAAGTTGTCAAATGTGTGGTGTAAGGAGAGCTGTCCTTAAAATGTCAGTAGAATATTTTGGTTTTGCAGTAATTTTGTCACATAGGTTAAAAAAAAAATCCCATTTTAACCTAATAAAAGTCAAAATTGATTTTTTTTATAAGTCAACTAAATGGAAATTTATAGCCACCAGGTTTAGAAATTACTTGTAAGAGTTTTTATCCTTATATTTTAATAAAATAAGTATTTGATGATCTCTTTTGTGAGTTTTGGGGGAGGGGAGAGCATTTTGTGAAATTTTTGAGATTTCTTGTGACGTAGGATATGGGTTCCCTAAGTTGTGGAAAAGGCTAAAAGTGATGCCACCCAGAAAGATAAAAGTTACAAATTTGTATGTGTGCTCTCTGCTATAACCGTATCTCAGTTGTTTCATCCTTTTTCCCCTTGTCACCTTCATTTTATACCCACTAAGTCTCCCACCAGTGCAAACTACAGATATGACAGAGCTTTCTGAAGCAAATGACATTAGTAGACACTCCAGGTTGCATCTGCTATACAGAGTTTTTAATAGAATTGTCTGAAGTCCGTTCACCAGAGCATAGACACCTTTGGCTATTTATATCAGATACCAATATTATACATTAAAATGGGATTTTATCATTATTGTCTTACCTATTAACCAAAATTTTTAACCTAAATATTAAAAATTTGCATTTGTTTTGTCTTTCAAATAATCTCTTTTCTCTTTATAATCTAATTTTTTTAGAACTGCATTTTTTTGCAGCTTTGACTAATCATTTTTTGAATATTGCTTTCCTTTCTGTGTTTTTTCTAGTTTGGACTATTTTTTCCATTCTGCAGCACTCTGCTTTTCGCCTTTCTTGTACTGTCAGTTTCTTAACTCTACTCTCTCAAGGTTAGAGCTTTACTTTTTGCCTTTTTTAGCATTACAGTTTTTGCTTTATAATTTTGAAATTAGAAGCTTTTTAAGTGGCAAAGTTGATGCAGAGAAAATACCTAAACAGCATGATTTTGTCACATGTCTGTCACTTGGTCCTTGTGTGCATTTTAGATGGCCTTCCTTAGGCTCTTTGATCCCCTTAAAATCACCAAAGTGGAATTTTTGTGTAATGCACAAAACAGGGTGAGAGAAAATATTTTGAAAGAAGAGGACATGCTACATTTTTCTCCATATGCCCTTCTTATACTTCATATACTTTTAGCTGACCTTTTTCCATGTTTCTTGGTTGGATGCCATTTTATTACTTTAGAATGGGAGTTTAATTTCTCTGTTAGCAATTGAGTGACACAAGCTATACCAACTACAGTACACTGATCTTCCTTCTAGAGTCATCTGTGGTATCACCTAACTTGTTTGAGGTTAAACTTATTTGTCTCACTCTTCTTATTTGAGATATTTTTAATAGTGAAAGACTGTCAACTGTGAATCACTTTTTTTGAGTTAGAGTGACAGAGGTGTGGAAGTCATGAGTTTCTTGGTATACTTGCACCTTTCATAGCGAATTTCTCAGTAGCAGCTAGGTGATATAAGTTACTTTTGGTGATAAAAGTGAGACCAAGTCCTAATTTTTCATTTTGTTCAACTGTCAAACTGTCTGGCCAGGCTTAGCTCATAAATCAAGTTTAGACAGACTTAAAATTCTAGTGAATACCTGTCATATTCAGAAATCCACTTTAAAACTTCTAATTTAATTTAGGATGATAAGGGTCTGTATATTAGAGAAACACAGTAAAACAGTAAGAGGTACATTTGATAAAAATTTATAGTTAATAATAAAATTGAGACTAGCATTAATTGAATCCTAATAGATGAATTTTGGTATTGATAGACAAAACATCTGAGGACTAATAATGCAGTGTGCCTAAAGAAATATGGAGGGAATTATTTGCCAGATTTTATTGACATACCTGTTTATCAAGTTGGCTTTTAGGGTGATGGTTTCATTTACCTAAATGATCTTGATATGCAAGCACTGAGGGGCATAATGTGAAATAGACTTGAATTTAATCAGCGGTCTCCTAATCAATATCTCCTATTTGCTGGGTTCAACTTTAGGCAAGTCATTTAAATCTAGTTCCTTAGCTCTAAAATGGGGTTAGTAATAATATCTGCCATACCTACAACCCAGTTTTCAGATTAGTTTTGAGAATTGATTAATGGATTTGAAAGTACTTAGTAAATTGTAAATCATCATATCCATGTGAAGAGATGGGATATTGTGAACTTTTAGGTTTCTTCTTCCATTGTCCAAGTTGGTGACATACATTAAGTCCATAACAACATAAGTGTTAATTCCAAGTTTTATGTTCTGCTAATAAGGTCCTTAATATATTTTAGTTTTACATAAACAGGCCTCAATTTTAACATTTCCTATTGGTGGTTATTCTGTTATTTGTCAGTCTGGTTGTAGCATTAGAGGTAGGTCAGGTGTTTAAAGGAGCAGTTATCTTCTTGCCCTGACTTCAGCCAGATATATAATGCATCAAAAATGGTTCACAAACCATTGTGAGCCAGGGTGGAAGCAACTCATTGGGAGAGTGTCCATCTTAAGAGCATATTCTGTTGAGGAAGTTAATTATAATAATACCTTACATTTGTAAAATGTTACAAAGTTTTAGAGTGACTTTACATACATTATTTATCTCATTTAATTTTTTAAAATATTTTATTTATTTGATAGAGACACAGCGAGAGAGGGAACACAAGCTGGGGGAGTGGGAGAGGGAGAAGTAGGCTTCCCGCTGAGCGGGGAGCCCAATGCGAGGCTCGATCCCAGGACCCTGGGATCATGACCTGAGCCGAAGGCAGATGCCCCTATCTCATTTAATTTTTAAAGAGACAGGGCAGAGATTATTTCCCTATTTTATAGTAAAGATAGTGCAGCTAGTAAAATGGCAGAGCCCAGAATAAACCCAGCTAGATTTTCTAACTACAGGTACCATTCAGAGACCAATTTTGACACTTTCATTATTGAAAGAAAACCATATGTAAAGGATGTCATATGTGAAAACAGTTTCATATATGGTGATATTAATACTTACGATAGAACATGCTGAGCAGTTGGTGCTACTTTAAATAGAGTAGGCACTAAAATTGTTTAACAAAAGTAAATGTTGAATTGAATAAAATCAACTACCATTATGATTCTGAGATTGAACAAAAATTTGTTTACTTACTTTGTGCCAGATGACATGAGTACAAATAAGTCAATGTCCATCTCCCCAAGAAATTTATTCTTTAATGGAGAATTAGTTTATAAATTTGGTATCCGTTTTACTTCAAGGTTTAAACAGGCGCTAGGATCAAGTGACAAAGACTTTGGGATCTGGAGTGGTGGTACCTATTATAGAGCAACAGCTTTTAGAGAATTTAAGGGAAAATGTCTCTGTTTATAACTGTGTGTGTGCGTGTGTGTAAATTACCCTAGATATTTTCTTAAATGAATTTAAAGTATTAGTAATACTGTAAAATGTGTAATAATCTGTATTCATGTAGTGCTTTTAAACATTTTTAATACTTCACCATATATAGATTTATAGTAATAATGTTATAATTGTGAACTTTTTGTTTTTAGAACATCATAGGATCAAGTCCTGTTGCAGATTTCTCTGCTATTAAGGAGCTAGATACCCTTAACAATGAAATAGTTGACCTACAGAGGTATGTAAAGTAAAATTACAACTGACTATGTAGATATACACACACACACACACACTCTTCTGTTTTTAATATGTATCTTGGTAAATGCTACTTTATTTAAGTACCATGGTTCTTGACTTGGGAATACATGAACGCTGTTGCTTTTTTTTTTCCAGTGTAACCTATCAAATCTAAGGCAACCCTTTAATTGCAGGATGCACTATTTTCTTATGTACCACTAAACTAAAAATCACTGCCAAATAAACAGTGGCATCAGCTATAAATACTATCTGACTTTAGGCAGTGAAAAATGTGTATCTTAGAATGAATAGAATACAGTTTTCCTCCAGCTTTAGATATTTGAATAGTATATTAGAAAAACATTATTTAATACATTTTATGGAAGGAGTGTTAAATGCATATACCATGCCGAGAGCTTTCATAATTGTTACCTCATTTGCTTCTCACAGAAACCTTATGACTTGAGTTAGATTTTATTTTTCCTCGTTTACAGTTAAGGAGTTCAGGTGCTTAGAGAGTTATTTTGCCCAGTCATACAAACCTGTCAGCAGTAGAACTAATAATACCTGATCTCAGGACTACTTGATTTGGAGTTGTCTTCTCTCTTATACATAGGTACTATGTAGAATGGACTTAAATACAATTGGATTTGAATCTAAATACAGCAGGCACTATTGATATTTACTAGAAACTTTATATTAATACTATAAAAGTGACCTCCTGAAATTACTTTTTTAAAAATGAGACCATTTTTCCATCTACAAGGCATTGGGTTTAAATATCATTTTGTATTTACAGAAACCTTTTTCTGTTTTTAACCTTCATAACACTTTGAAGCAGATAATGGCTGATTATTTTATTGATGGTACTGAGACATAAGGGGGTTGTTGAATGATTTATCTGGGCCATATGGCAAGAAATAGGGAATGATCTTTCCTCATTCATGAGGCTACATTAAAATTGCTATAGAGAAACTTAGTTATTACGATTTTTCAGTTGCAAGAAAGAATTCAACCCAAGCTAATTCAACCCAAGCTAATTTAAGTGAGAGTGAATTTATTAACTTCTGAAATTAAGATCTCTTAGAGGTAGAGATGGCTTAAGGAATAACTTCATACTGGGGTTCAAATGATATAATCTGTTTTCTTGCTCTATTTATTGTCTCCACTTCCACTGGGTTGTTCCAGTCTCAGATGGAATTTCCCATTATATTGTCAAAAGGGCTATAGCACACCTAGCCTTGTGTATTTGTATTTCAGATCTAGTGGATCCACTAGATCTTTTCTGGCAGTTCCTGTAAAATCCCTAAGATTCCATGTGATTGTACTCGCTTAGGGCCATGACTGTCCCTGAAACAGGGGCCAGGGATGTATAGTTTATTGATTTGCCATGAACTCTGTCATGGGAGTGGTGGGAGGGTAGTTTGTTACTAGGACCACATAAGAGGAGTGAGTATCCTGACATGAAAATTCTGCCAGAAGGAGGCGTGGATTCTGGGGAGGTAAATGTCTACTGAAGGCAGCATAGCTTCAAATACACAGTAATTTCTTTTTTTTTTTTTTATTAACATATAATGTATTATTTGTTTCAGGGGTACAGGTCTGTTATTCATCAGTCTTACACAATTCACAGTGCTCACCATAGCACATACCCTCCCCAATGTCCATCACCTAGCCACCCCATCCCTCCCACCACCCTCCACTCTAGCAACCCTCAGTTCGTTTCCTGAGATTAAGAGTCTCTTATGGTTTGTCTGCCTCTCTGGCTTTGTCTTGTTTCATTTTTCCCTCCCTTCCCCTATGATCCTCTGTCTTGTTTCTCAAATTCCTCATATCAGTGAGATCATATGATACTTGTCTTTCTCTGATTGGCTTATTTTGCTTAGCATGATACCCTCTAGTTCCATCCACATCATTGCAAATGGCAAGATTTCAATTTTTTGATGGCTGCATAATATTCCATTGTATATATATATACACAGCATCTTCTTTATCCCTTCATCTGTTGATGGACATCTAGGCTCTTTCCATAGTTTGGCTATTGTGGACATTGCTGCTATAAACATTGGGGTACAGGTGCCCCTTTGGATCCCTACATTTGTATCTTTGGGGTAAATACCTAGTAGTGCAATTGCTGGGTTGTAGGGTAGCTCTATTTTCAACTTTTTGAGGAACCTCCATACTATCTTCCAGAGTGGCTGCACCAGCTTGCATTCCCACCAACAGTGTAGGAGGGTTCCCCTTTCTGTGCATCCTTGCCAACATCTGTCATTTCCTGACTTGTTAATTTTAGCCATTCTGACTGGCGTGAGGTGGTATCTTATTGAGGATTTGATTTGGATTTCCCTGATGCCGAGTGATGTTGAGCACTTTTTCATGTGTCTGTTGGCCATTTGGATGTCTTCTTTGCAGAAATGTCTGTTCATGTCTTCTGCCCATTTCTTGATTGGATTATTTGTTCTTTGGGTGTTGAGTTTGATAGTTCTTTATAGATTTTGGATACTAGCCCTTTATCTGATATGTCATTTGCAAATATCTTCTCCCATTCTGTCGGCTGTCTTTTGGTTTTGTTGACTGTTTCTTTGCTGTGCAAAGCTTTTTATCCTGATGAAGTCCTAATAGTTCATTTTTGCCCTTGCTTCCCTTGCCTTTGGCAATGTTTTAGGAAGAAGTTGCTGCGGCTGAGGTCGAAGAGGTTGCCGCCTGTGTTCCCCTCAAGGATTTTGATGGATTCCTGTCTCACATTTAGGTCTTTCATCCATTTTGAGTCTATTTTTGTGTGTTGTGTAAGGAAATGGTCCAGTTTCATTCTTCTGCATGTGGCTGTCCAATTTTCCCAACACCATTTGTTGAAGAGATGGTCTTTTTTCCATTGGACATTCTTTCCTGCTTTGTTGAAGATTAGTTGACCATAGAGTTGAGGGTCCATATCTGGGCTCTCTGTTCTGTTCCCTTGATCTGTGTGTCTGTTTTTATGCCAGTACCATACTGTCTTGATGCTGACAGCTTTGTAATAGAGCTTGAAGTCCGGAATTGTGATGCCACCAGTTTTGCTTTTCTTTTTCAACATTCCTCTGGCTATTCGGGGTCTTTTCTGGTTCCATACAAATTTTAGGATTATTTATTCCATTTCTTTGGAAAAAGTGGATGGTATTTTGATAGGGATTGCATTAAATGTGTAGATTGCTCTAGGTAGCATAGACATCTTCACAATATTTGTTCTTCCAATCCATGAGCATGGAACGTTTTTCCATTTCTTTGTGTCTTCCTCAATTTCTTTCATGAGGATTTTATAGTTTTCTGAGTACAGATCCTTTGCCTCTTTGGTTAGATTTATTTCTAAGTATCTTATGGTTTTGGGTCCAATTGTAAATAGGATTGACTCCTTAATTTCTCTTTCTTCTGTCTTGCTGTTGGTGTATAGAAATGCAGCTGATTTCTGTGCATTGATTTTATATCCTGCCGCTTTACTGAATTCCTGTATGAGTTCTAGCAGTTTTGGGGTGGAGTCTTTTGGGTTTTCCACATAAAGTATCATATCATCTTCAAAAAGTGAGAGTTCACTTCTTTGCTGCAAATCCACAGTAATTTCAGTGATTAGCCTTAGTATCATCTATCTCTTTGAACAATATGACTTGACATTCTATAAATGTAAGTCTGGGCACAGTGTCATTGTGTAGTTTTTTTGTTTGTGTTTTCTTTTTTGTTGTTTTTGTTTTTAATTTTTTGTTTTATTTAGTTTTGAGGTTATCTGCCTTTTAAGTTCTGTCATATTCTTATTTCCTGCTCAAAAATTGGCCTTTGTCTATTTACATAAAGCCTCTACTCTTGGCATCACAGAAAGTAAAAAACAAAAACAGAAACAAAACTCTTGGGGATTATATAGTCCAATTTTTTCCTTACTCATGAAAAAAACTCAGTCACACATCAAGTTGGCAACAGTGCTGGGTGGCACCCCAAATCCAGTTGTGTTAAGTTATAGTTCTGCATTCTTTCTATTATATATTTGCCTCTCATTAAGATTTAAAGATTTTTTACTTTGGTTCAGAACAGAAGAAGTAAACATTCCATTATTGAGTCTATAATGGTGTGTAGACTTTTCATATGGTCTATATATGGTCTATTAACGTTTTTGCTTGCCTTATGTGTAATATACATTGAATAATAGCTAGATTTGAAAATACTTGTCTTCTGTGCCTCTCGCAGATATGCCCCAATATTCTAGGACTTGCTTGACTTCCAACAGTAATTAACACATGAAATGTTTTTGGAGTGAGCTTTAATAGGAAATAGAGCATCATACATAAAGTGTTCTTACCAGTGCACACATTTCTAATATTAGTTACATTTTGGTAAACTGAGCTTTCACTAACTTCTAATAACCATAATGTTAGGTTATACTAGTGACAGTCTTCTACAGTGAATCACAACTAAAACATAAAAACATATCTAACATTTTGTGACTGTCTTATTAAGAAAATCATACAGCTCCAAAACCTTGTTAGGTTTTAGGTTGTAGTCATATTGTATAAATGTGTAAAACACTTACACATGATTTGGCATTTGTGAAAATATTTTCGCTAGGCTTTTATTTTAGATGAGATCTACAGTGTAGGCAAACTTCTATCATCTGTCAACCCCAGTAATATAATGAGACTCATCAACCCATGCTAAAATTATGGTTGTTAAAATTCACTTTTGTAAATGGTTGTGTTAGGTCCCTATATCACCAACTCTTCAAGATACTACATTATAAACCTTGGTTTTTGTTATTGTGAATAACAATTTTTCTGTGCCATAGTATTACACTTCAGCCTTTGAATTGTTTATTAATATATCAGGATGTAATAAGTATAACTATGAAACAGGAAAAAAGAATTTAAACAGATTTTGCTTATGGCTTTTACTAAATTGCTATCTGACAAAAGATTAGCCCCCCACCCTTAAAGATTTTATTTATTTATTTGCTAGAGAGAGAGAGAAAGAGGGAGAGAATAAGCAGGGGGAGCCGCAGGCAGAGGGAAAAGCAGGCTGAGCAAGGAGCCTGATGTGAGACTCTAGCCAAGGATCCTGGGATCATGACCTGAACTGAAGGCAGATGCTTAACTGACTGAGCTACCCAGGCACCCCTAGATTAGCCCCTTCTTATTTGCTGGTTTTCAGATGAAGATATGTAATTTCAGTCCAGGGACCAAATTATAAATCAACAATAAATAATATGGAATTATAATGAGTATGTAATGAATATGGTGCTTTGCAAATTTATTTTTCCCCTCTCAATGATCATTATAATGCATACTTGTAACTATTTTGAAAATACAGAAAAGCATAATGAAGAAAAGATTGTTTCTTAGAATAATATTTTGTTTTGACCATTGAAAATCAAAAGAGATAAGAAAAGCAATATATATAACCTCAAGAGTTAGTTGAGTAAAGAATGTTCTTTGTCACTAGTCAGAAAATGAGATGTTTCTATCTCTGGTTCATGAAGTTGTTTTCTAGTTGAAAATATTTAAGACATTGAGAGTTTGAGGCAGGATGCCTTTTTGTCATTTTTTTTCTTTAAATTTTTAATATAATTCCTTCAACATTTTCTATATAGGAACTTAATTCTGTCCGTCAGGTTAAACGAGCATGATATTTTTAACTTAAGGAAAAACAGTAGTTGTAATACCAGGGCAGTGGTGCTGGGAGCCTCGTGGGCATGGTGCCATTTGTTACTGGCATGGGTGGCAGTGACAAAGCGCTGAGCATGCACCAAACCGCAACAGCAGCGGCACCTCCGTCCACTGTTCCAGCCCCTGTGCTGGTGCAGCCACTCCCACTCCCTCTGCTCTGTCTCCCTTCGTTCACACCATGGCTGATCAGCTGACCGAAGAACAGATTGCTGAGTTTAGGGAAGCTTTCTCCCTATTTGACAAAGATGGTGATGGTATCATCACAACAAAGGAACTTGGACTGTCATGAAGTCCCTGGGTCAGAACCCAACAGAAGCCAAATTGCAGGATATGATCAACAGGGTGGAGGCTTATGGTAATGGCACCATTGATTTCCCAGAATTTTTGACTATGATGGCTAGAAAAATGAAAGATACAGACAGTGAAGAAGAAATTGGTGAGGCATTACGATGCGTCTTTGATAAGGGTGACAATGGTTAATCA
This sequence comes from Zalophus californianus, assembly GCF_009762305.2. Classification (NCBI taxonomy): domain Eukaryota; kingdom Metazoa; phylum Chordata; class Mammalia; order Carnivora; family Otariidae; genus Zalophus; species Zalophus californianus. Next base: position 41,005,931 of record NC_045598.1, on the reverse strand, counting down.
TTGTGGCAGAACTATGTCATGTCATGACAAACTTAGAAAAACTAACAGATGAAGAAGTAGATGAAATGATCGGAGAAGCGGATATTGATGGAGATGGACAAGTCAACTATGAAGAACTTGTACAGATAATACTGCAGAATGACCTACTTTTAACTCCTTCCCCCGCCCCCAGAAGAATTAGAAGAATCAGACTGACTCTTTTACTTATCTCTTCCTCCCCCTCCCCCCCAAAAAAGTTCATTTACTCATTCTGTTTCTAGATAGCAAAACTGAATGTCATAAGTGTGTTCTGGCCATACACACAAAATCTGCATGTATTGCCTGGTGGCCTGTCCCTTAAAGATCAAGCTATGTATCAGTTTTATAATATAAGTATTTGTAATACCTTAATGATCAGGAAGCAATTAGTGGACTCCTTGTAGTTCCATTTGCTAATGATTAATTCACTGGGCTGGCCAGTTTTTCATGCATACAGCTTGACAATTAAGCACATTCAGGCATTTGTATTAAAAATGAAAAATGAAAAAACAAATTTAAAACCTATCCAAATGACTTGTAGCTCAGTTTGTTAGTATCAATTGTTATAACTGGTTTACTCAAAACAAACATTTAAAATTGGCTTACCTCAGGATGCTGTGCAGAAAAAATGGGTGAAGGATAAACTGTCTAGACATAGCCCCTCTTGTACTTGCATATGCCCCGAGCCTTGGTGATGCCACATATCCTGGTGGCATGCTGCATGTATTATTTTAGCATTATCCTCATTGCACTAGAGTGAAATGGGTGTCAGGCTGTCACCACTCACACAAATTTTTAAAAAGAAGCCTTTACCAAGGGAGCCTCTTTGGACTCTGTGTTTTTAAAGGCTTCTGAACCATGATGTGGAGCCAGCAGAGAGTAGGCTGCAGCTGTGGACTTCAGCACAACCATCAACATTGCTGTTCAAGAAATTACACTTTCTGTCCATTCCAAGTTGTAAATGCTAGTCTTTTTGTCCAATAAAAAGACCATTTACTTAAAATGTAGTTGGGATGTCATAATCTTTTCAAATACTGGATCTCCTAACTGAGCCTAAGACCTCTATTTTTCATTTGCCTACTAGAGAATGTCCAGTAGACATGACTTTCCAATCTTCCCCTGACTACTATCCTTGTCTCATTTATTTGCTTTTCTCAGTGATGTCACCATTCATCTAGTCACTCAGGCTAGAAATCTGAGATTTTTCTTCCTCTTATCTGTATTCTTCTATCTTTGAAATGTTTCTTGAAATCATTCCTACCTTTCCATCTCCTTTGCCTGATCACCTCCTTCTGATCTTTCAAATAGACATCACTTCCTCTGGGAGGGGGAGCCTTCTCTGACTTGTTTACCTCCCAACCCTCATACTACCAAATCTTACCTAGTTTTAGTATTTACAGTAGTCATAGCATTTATCATACTTTTTTATAATCATCTCTTTTATTTGGATCTCCTGCTAGCCAGTGTACTTCTTAAGCATAAGGACTATTTGCTTGTTCACTGTTCTATCCTTAATGCCTAGCTTATATAAAAGATGAGAAAATAACTTTCAGTATTGTTGAAATCTGTCCTCTCTGGACTATTATTTCTGTCTTAGTTTTACTAACTCTTTACCTCTTCGCTGGATTACTGTTGTAACCTCCTAATTGACTCCGTGCTTTGTGTCTCTCCTTCCTTCCTTTGCACCTCCAAGTGATGTATAAAATACAACTCAGATCCCTTAGTGACTTCCTATCCCCAACTGGATTCAGCTCACTTTTCTGAGTATGACATGAAGTCTCTTCTTTCATGGTTTTCCTTTGGCTTCCTGACCATTCTTCTGTCTTAGCCACCTCCCACAGTAAAGTAGAATCCTTTTTTTCTAGGGCACCATCAGGCTCCTTGAGAGCAGACACCATGTGTTTCCTTTTGCATCTCAATGTTGAGCATGGTGCTCTACATTTTGGTTTTACCCCTTCTCTCAAGCCATGTGGTTGGATGGACCTCTGCCGTCAACATGCCACACATTTTTATTCTTTGCTTCTCATCCTGTTGTTCCCCTTTGTTCCCCTTTTACCTTGTAAACTTTTATTTACCCAGCTTAAATATCATCTGCTTTGTCAAACCTTCACTGAAATCTTGATTGCTAATTGCTTTTTTCTTTCTACTTCTAGAAACTTTATTCCTTTGCAGTAGTACTCACCATATTTTATTGTGGTCTTCATTTTAATTTGAACTCCTTTAGGGCAGGGCCCATGTCTTATTCACTTGGATAGGTTTAGAAGTTAATGCACACAATACCTGACACCACAGAATCTCAGTATAGGTTAGTTGGTTGAATGAATCAATCAAAGTATGTTACAAATATTAGAATATTTCCCAGACTCAATTTCTGTCAAGTTTATGGCAGATTAGAAGCCATGTATTAAAGGATGAAAAGACAAGAGATCTTCTGAATAATAGGTTATTTTCAAGACTGTGGAAGAGGCTTTTTTAAAAAAATTTTTTTATTGTTACGTTAATCACCATATATTATGGAAGAGGCTTTTATAGACAAAAGGATTTTTAATCCTCCCAGGGACATTAAGTATAGGGGGCTGATTTTTCATATTTTGACGACCTATTTTTGTGTCAGGGATTCCTCTGAGAATCTGATGAAGGCTTTTAGGCCCCCCCCCCTTCCAAAAGAGTATGTGTATCCATGTACACCATTCTGTATTTATTTCAGGAGTTCCGAGACCTTTAAAAACTATCCATGGATCCATTTTTTAAGAACCCTTGCTCTGAAACTAAAATGTTTCAAATAGAGAAGTTCTTGACAGTGAAAAGTCAAAACTTGCTTCAGTCACTAAGATAGCACAGTGGTGGTGAATTGTGCTGAGGCAGGAGTTAATATTTATTTGTCTTCTATCAGCTTCTACTTCCTTCCTGTCTCTGTCCTTTTAGCAAGAACATCAGGAAGTAAAAGCTACATCCTGTCAGGCCAGTTTGTTATCCTGGTCTTGAAACTTGTTATCCTGGTCTTGGGCTAGTAAACAGGATAGGTAATTACAGTAATAGTTATTAGATATTGTGCTATGCCTGCTTTATATAATTTCTCTTATTTGATTCTTTTTTTTTTTTAAAGATTTTATTTATTTGACAGAGAGAGACACAGCGAGAGGGGGTACACAAGCAGGGGGAGTGGGAGAGGGAGAAGCAGGCTTCCCACTGAGCAGGGAGCCCGATGCAGGGCTCGATCCCAGGACCCTGAGATCATGACCTGAGCTGAAGGCAGACGCTTAATGACTGAGCCACCCAGGCACCCCTCTCTTATTTGATTCTTGCAATATCAGCTAAGGATAAGTAGTTTTATCCCGATTTTTCAGATGAAGAATAGACAAGTCTTCTTTTCTAAGAAGCTTTCCTTGGTATCTCCCTCAGCTCAGAGAGCATTCAATTTCCTTCTCTCAGAATGTTTACAGTACTGAATTATATTTCTTTCTGTAGTAAATTCTGAGCTATGTGTGATAGCACAGACTGTTTCTTATTTCTAATGAGGCAATATAGTATATTATTTCAGAGCATGGCTTTCCAACCAGATTGCCTAGTTTGGCTCCTGACATGACTTAGCCAAGTAACTTAACCATCTGTGCCTCAGTTTCTTCATCTGTGAAGTGGAAATGTGACTAATATGTAAAATGCTTAATATCTTTCTTGGAATGTGATAAATTCTCAGTATACATTCATAGTCGTTGGTATCGTCGTTATCATCATCATCCCCAACAACCAGCTTAGCACTTTACTGAATAGGTGCTCAGCACACACTGGTTCCAGTAGCTGAATGAACACTCTCTTTCCCTAGTTAAAGAAATACTGGAACTGTGTAGCCAGGGAGCCAGAATTTGTGTTCCTAAATATGTAGATCTCTATTCCAGTCATATTTAGGAACTGATTTTTGAAAAACCTATTTAAGGCAGCATTAGCATACAGTTTGAACTTTAAAAAAATTTATGTTTTGGGGGTTTAGTTCCGTTCACATACCATTAGAAACCATTAGCTCTGAAGAGAGCATTGCTTATACCATTGAATCTGGAGCTCTTTTGCATATATGATCCGACCTGACCTGTTTCTGGCCCCGTAAAGATCTGTGGTACTATTAGACCTCAATTGTGACTACCTCAACAGTGGTGAGACTGATTGAATAATTGAAGCTGTAGGTTGTAGTGTGCTTTTGTTGGTAATAAGGAGTCAGTCTAATTAATTTTCACACAGAGTGCATGGCTCAGCATTTAAAACCTTTGTTAAGGGAGACTGCCCTTATTTGAAACCCCGCCTGCTAAAGTTTGAGTCTGCACTATCTAATACAGTAGCCACTAGCCACATCTGGCTATTGAGCACTTAAAATATGGCTAATCCTAATTAAGATGTGCTGTTAGTGTAAACTATATTGGATTTCAAAAAAGAATGTAAATATTTTGGCTATACTGGATTAAGTAAAACATATAAATTTCACTTGTTTCTTTTTACTTTTTAATATGTGGCAATTTGATCGTTTAAAATTATGTATGTGGCTTACATTGTGTTTATGTTGGATTGCTCTGGTCTTTTTTATTATTTATTTATTTATTTATTCATTTATTTTTTGCACACTCACTCTCCCTGTATACTTTTTTTCATTATTTTAGGACTTCAAAAATTTTGAAATTGTGAACTTTCCACTCAGGCATGAGCTGGTTTATCTTTCTTTCTTTATTTTTTTAATTATGTTATGTTAATCACCATACATTACATCATTAGTTTTTGATGTAGTGTTCCATGATTCATTGTTTGTGTATAACACCCAGTGCTCCATGCAGTATGTGCCCTCTTTAATACCCATCACCAGGCTAACCCATCCCCCCCATCCCCCTCCCCTCTAAAACCCGCAGTTCGTTTCTCAGAGTCCATAGTCTCTCATGGTCCGTCTCCCCCTCCGATTATTTTTTATTTTTAAAGATTTTATTTATTTATTTGACAGGGAGAGAGAGAGAGACAATGAGAGAGGGAACGCAAGCAGGGAGAGTGGGAGAGGGAGAAGCAGGCTTCCCGCTGGGCAGGGAGCCCAGTGCGGGGCCCCATCCCAGGACCCAGGGATCATGACCTGAGCTGAAGGCAGACGCCTAACCACTGAGCCAGCCAGGTGCCCCTGGTCTCAGTCATTTATATTCTATAAAAATTATATTTGCTTTCATTATTTTGTGGCACTGGTAGCTTACTAAGGGGCTCTTACCTCTTTTAAGAGAGCAGTAATTTTTAAGATGTGTTAAAGTTTGTCTTTGGGAAACAAAAATAACTACCAAGAACTTTCAGCTCCTGAAGGATAGGAGTCAGTTTCTACCCACCTATTTAAGTCCTAACTGCCATCACTGTGGATGCTTGATTGAAACTTTTAAAAAGCCAGTAAATATTGTACTTTTATACTAGTAAATAGTATAATGGTAATAATAATAGCTGACATTTATTAAGCACTTATTGTGTGCTGGGCATTGGGCTGAAATCTTTCTAGATGTAATAAAAATTAGTCCTTCTTATCAACTTTATTATCCCTGTTTTATAATTAGGAAAATTAAGGCCTTGTTTTACATTTCTTTTCTTTTACTTTTTTCATCTCCTTTTGCCCTGTCAGATACGTAGAATAAATTAATTATTTGGGGTTTGCAGAATGAGCTTTTATTTCTCCTTTTAAAAATGAACCATCAAATTTTGGATTCTGCCACTGACAGGGCAGCAGTTGTGTGAGCAACACCCAAAGTTTGTGTTTTCCTTGATCCCAGCTAGGGTTTCTTTTCAGTAATTTTTGCCCGTCAATATATTCTCTGAGTTATTTTTAAAAAATGAAACTTGTTAAAACAGCCTTGCAGAATTAAGAAGTTTAGTTATTCCGTAGAACCATATGCACTTAAACTGTTATAGCATTTGTCTTACTGTTTTATGATTAATGGCTATGTTTTTTTCCGCAGCAAACTATCGGTAGGGGTCCAACGTCAGTCTTGTTTGGCATTTAGTAGATATTCGATAACTGTCAAAAGAATGAAATAATATACGGTCATAGAGAGATTATATACTTAAGGCAACTTTTAGAGAAATTAAATACTTAAAGGTACAAATCAATGTCTTTACTCTCAAACTTTAACTCAAGTTTTTATCAAATCACTGTGAATTCTTAGAGTGAAAGGCTGTCTAACTTTCAAACCAAAAGGCTGGTTTGAAGTACAAGTCAGGATTTTCTTCTCAACTCTCTATAGTTGTTACTCTAGCTCAAGACTTCTGACAGTTCTCAAGATAAGCAGAGTCAGAGTGTTCTATTGCCTTTCTAGCAATTGTCATCAGCTTTCTGAGCAATAAGAGCCTCTACTTCCTCTCTTCTTCTACAGAGCAGAAGTCAGCAGAAAAAGAAGTTATGTTGCTAAATAATGCCTTTCAGAGTTCAAAAAAGCACAGCTCGGAAACCTTTAGGGACTCTCCTTTCCTGTATATTAAAAGACTATGTCTTTACCTAGTACTGAAATTCTTTTATTGTCCTACCTTGATTTTCAATTCCAGCTTCATTTATCACACATGAACCCTCCATCCTAGATATTTAATCTATCTAGAATTTTCTCAGCTCTGTGCTTTCTTCTTTTTCATTATTTTTTGTGATAAAATATACATAGCACATTTACTATTTTAGCCATTTTTAATCATGTAATTCGGTGTTATTAAGTACATTCATTTTCTTGTACAACATTACCACTATTCATCTCCAGAATTTTTTCATCTACCCAAGCTGAATGATTTAATTGGACTTGATAGCGACTTAACTTTAATCACATATAAAATTCTACTCCTATAAGTTCTGTCCCCTCCATTTTGTTATTGATGTCATAAATCATATCTTTATACATTCTGTATCTACTAACAGATATAATTATTTTTTATGTGTTTGTCTTTTAAATCCTGTAGAAAATTTATTTTATTTTATTTTTTTTAAAGATTTTGTTTATTTATTTGAGAGAGAGAGAATGAGAGACAGAGAGCACGAGAGGGAAGAGGGTCAGAGGGAGAAGCAGACTCCCCGCCGAGCAGGGAGCCCGATGCGGGACTTGATCCCGGGACTCCAGGATCATGACCTGAGCCGAAGGCAGTCGCTTAACCAACTGAGCCACCCAGGTGCCCAAAATCCTGTAGAAAATTTAAAGGGAAGTTGCAAACCAAAATTACAATAATACTGGTTTTTGTTCTTGCCCATGTATCTTTCATTGGAGATCTTTATATTTTCATATGGCTTCGAGTTACTGTCTAGTAGCATCCTTTCATTTCAACCTGAAGGATTCACTTTAGCATTTCTTGTAGCACAGGTCTAATGATGAGGAAGTCACTCAGCCATTGTTTATCTGGGAATATCTTAACTTCTCTCTCATTTTGGAAGGACAGTTTTGCCAGATAGTGTTTTTCATTTTTTTTTTTTTTTAACACTTACATATATCATCCCACTGCCTTCTGGCCATCAAAGTTTTTGCTAAGAAATCTACTGATAATCTTATTGAAGATCCTTTGTATGTGACTAGTCTTTCTTACTGCTTTCAAGATTGTCTTTCAGCAGTTTCATTATAATGTGTCTCAGTGTGGGTCTCTGGGTTTTCCTGCTTGGAATTTGTTGAGCTTCTTGGATTGTAGATTAGTGTGTTTTGTCAAATTTGGGAAGGTTTCTTCTTAGTCTGCCTCTTAGTCTGCTGTTTTGCTGACATCTTGTGTGCTTTCTTGCATAAGTTCTTCATTTTGAAATGCCACTTTTCTATCTGACATTCATTATTTCCTTCAAGCCTTAGCTGAAGTCTCACCTCCTTCACAAAGCATGCCCAGGCTGGAGTAATTTCTGTTGATAAACATACCACTTTCTATCTGTACAGCTTATCTTGCGGTTAATGAACCTGCCTTCACTGATACCAAGCAAGCCTTTTCTGACCCTCTCCAGGGAGAGTCAGGTACCCATCTACTGTGTTCCCACAGCACCTTGTGCTTGCCCATTCTGGCACCCAGTACACTGCATTGTGATTATCTTTTTATATTTTTCTGCCAAACCCCTCAGATACATTGAATTCTGAGTTTCTTAATGGCCGGTACCTGTCTCATTGTTTTTTGTAGCCCCAAAGTGTAGCACAGTAACAGGTATATAGTAAGATTCAGTATTTGTTTGTTGAATCAGTAGATAGGTCTTAAAGTTGCATAGGGATGTATTATTGAGTTTTGTTGTGTATTTTCTTTTTCACTCCTTGTAGCAATCCCCACATATGATATATAAAGTAGATACTATATTCAATTTATTTTAAGGAATTGGCTCACACAAATGTGGGAGCTGGCAAGTCTGAAATGTGTAGGACAGGCCAGTAGGTTGGAGACTCAGGGTAGAGTTGATGTTGTAGCTCAAGTCCAAACACAGTTTGGACATAGAATTCCCTCTTCCTTGGGGAACCTCAGGTTTGTTTTTTTTTCTCTTAAGGTTTTAAACTAATTGGGTGAAGTCCATTCATACTATGATGAGTAATTTATTTTACTCAAAGTCTACTGATTTAAATGTTAATTTCATCTAAAAAAATATCTCTATAGCAGCCTGGGTGGCTCAGTTGGTTGAGTGTCTGACTCTTGGTTTTGGTTCAGGTCATGATCTCATGGGTTGTGGGATCAAGCCCCCTGTCCGGCTGCACGCTCCCAGACTCAGTGGGGAGTCTGTTTGAAAATTCACTCCCTCTGCCCTTCCCCAACTCTAAATAAATAAATCTTTAAAAAAAAAATCTCTACAGCAACATCCAAATACCTGTTTAACCAAATACCTGGGTACCATGGCCTAGCCAAGTTAATGCATAAAGTTAACCATCATAAGGGCGGAAAGGAGCCAGAGCCTAAAGCCCTACCAGGATTCTCTTGTCTGCTTGCCTTTCACCTCAGCATTTTTTTTTTTTTTTTTTTTTTTTTTTGGTCCATTGAGGCATTTTATTTGCACGTATTACATCCCTAGAAAAAGAATCCCAGGATTTTCCCTCCTGTGTGTTTTCGTCTTGCTTCTTCATGGTCCATGATGCCAGCTGAGGTTGTCAGTACAATGAAACCAAACTGGCGGGATGGGAGCAGGTTATTCTGCCATTTTTCTAGATCTTTCAATTGTACGTCAAATCTGGGACTGATCACTCCACACTTGTTTAACCTGCCCGTGAGATTCACAATTTTCCCTGCTCTGTGATCATCAGTGATTTCAAATTCACCAGTGTAACCATGCTTCATCATCACAGTGAGAAACTGGACGATGACTTTGGAGCACGGCCTAATAAGAACCTGGCATTTGCCTCTCTTCTCAGCATTGTTAATGCTCTTGAGAGCATCTGCCAGGACATTCATGTGCACCATTATGGTGGGATGGAAAGATGGCGGAAAGAGGACCTCACCTCAGCTTTTTATGTGAAAATTTTATTATTCATTAGGCAGGGACAGCAAATATCCCCAGCACCTGGACTCACATTTGCCCGTCTTCATCATTTCACAGGAATAATTCTTCCTAAGAATGAATGAGATAATCCATGTAAAGTGCTTATCACATAACACCTATTATATAGTAAATGTTTAATAAATGCTAGTTTCCATAATTATAATAATATATTATAATTGTTATTATTAGTTGTAATGATAGTAATAGTAGATAGTATAGTGGTAGTAATAGTTTTCTATTAGTTCCAAATAAAGGCATCCTAGATAAAGATCCTGACTGCCTTGTCTTTAATCATGGGCCTGTTCTTGAGTTAATCCCTGTGATGGTGAGTTGGTGGAATGTGACTGGTTAAGCTTTGGTCAGGAGCCAAACCCTGGCCAGTCATTGCTCAGAGAGGTTGACTCTGTAAAAAGATGGCATCTTCTGCTTGAACTGTTCAGGCAGAAAGGTGATAGGTAAGGGAGAAAGAGAGGAGCAGTCTCCCAAAAGGATTTCTGGGTCCTAGGAGAAGGGAGGGTCAGCCAGAACAAATAACTGTTACTACAGTGCTTTAAGTAAGATGCCCTGTGATGGAGTCAGTATTTGAATTCTGGGCTATTTTACACCGAATCTTATGCTTTGAAAACCATATAATGAGTTTCTAAAGGTAGAGAATAGTTTTTTGAATATTAAGCAAGATTTGGGGGCAGAAATTTCAGTGATTACATTATATATTCTATGCATTAGATCAATGTATTCTAAATTTTATTGCAACCCATAATTCTTTTTAACAATTTAAAAATTACTCCATCAGTGTTATTTAAAATTATAAGTAATGTTAATGTTATCAGCAAAAAGCAAGCACAGCATAGGCTCAAAGCCTGCTTTTTTCCTAATTACATGACATCTTGTACATTTTACCTTGCAAATCTTAAGATGGTAGAGATATTAGCATCTGCATAATGAAAATTAAGACTGAGGCTCTGAAAGTTATGTGATCATCAGAGTAAAAAAAAAAAACAACTGTTTCATGGCTGAGCCAGATTAGAATCTGTCTCCAGTTTTTAAGACCTAGATGCTTTACTAAAGACTGTCGTAGTGGGGCGCCTGGGTGGCTCAGTCCTTAAGCATCTGCCTTCAGCTCCGGTCATGGGTCCTGGGATCGAGCCCCGCATTGGGCTCCCTGCTCCGCGGGAAGCCTGCTTCTCCCTCTCGCACTCCCCCTGCTTGTGTTCCCTCTCTTGCTGTGTCTCTCTGTCAAATAAATAAATAAAATCTTAAAATAAAAAAGACTATTGTAGTAATGAGAATAGTAACAAGAGTAATGAGAATAGCTTGCTTTTCTGTGTTTACTTGATAGAGAGATTTTGGCAGTTAAGCTACTTAATGATAAGATCCCAAAATGTGCCCAAAAAGATTTTTATCAATAAGTTTCAGGGTTGAAAAATATACCTTTATGAGTTTCTTTTTTTCTTTTTAAGATTTCATTTATTTATTTATTTGTCAGAGAGAGAGAGCACAAGCAGGGGGAATGGAAGGCAGAGGGAGAAGTAGGCTCCCTGCTGAGCAAGGAGCCCGATACGGGATTCGATCCCAGGACCCTGGGATCATAACCTAAGCCAAAGGCAGATGCTTAACTGACTGGGCCACCCAGGCATCCCTCTTCATGAGTTTCTAACTAACTGGTTTTTGGTTTCTAACTTGTTTCTCTTTTTATTGCTGTTTGGGAAATAATGGATATTTATATTCAGAAAAAAAAACTAAAACTATGTTTCTGGGAAGGGCTTTGAAGGTGACTTAAACCTTTTTCTCTGACAGTGTTGGTATTATATCAAAATTAAGACAGATCGTTCACTCCCTCCTTCCCATAAACAGAGCCTGGGGAAATGAAAGTGAACTTTGTGGACTTGGGGCCCTGAGCCTGACTGTCCTTGTGAATAGCTTTGACTACTTCATAGTAGGTTTATGCAGTTACCAACTTTAGGCTTCTGAAAGCCTAGCTTGGGTTTTGCTTTTCTTGCTGGTTTACATACTAGGTTCCACCGAATCAAAACCAGCAGCTTTTGGAAACTAGGGAGCCTTATCCCCGGCCTTTCTTTATTTAAAGCATTGGTATTTGTGGGTTTTTTAGGATGTGTCAGAATCTTGGGAGTGAATAGGGTCACAGAGATAGTCTAAGATAGAAGGTATGTGTGATCTTTTCTTTTCCCTTCTGGAAGTTTCTAAGCTGAAGGCAATAGCTTTCCTGTCATCCAAGATGAGTAGTGCTTTGGGCAAAATGCTCACACACCTATTTTTGAAATATATCTTAAATCTGTTTTACCCATATGTATTGGTGGGCTCCTTGGAAAACTACAAATAAATATTTTTTATTGTGGCACAGAATCTTGAAAAGAATTAAGTTTTTGAGGGGTGCCTGGGTGGCTCAGTCTGTTAAGCATCTGCCTTCAGCTCGGGTCATGATCGCAGGGTCCTGGGATCAAGCCCTGCATTGGGCTCCCTGCTCTGCAGGAAGCCTGCTTCTCCCTCTCCCACTCCCCCTATTTGTGTTCCCTCTCTCGCTGTGTCTCTCTCTGTCGAATAAATAAATAAAATCTTTAAAAAAAAACTAAGTTTTTGAATTATTAATGTTAAACAGTGTGCTTTGTATAGTTATGCATCCATCACCTGTAGAAAAATATATGTTATTTGAAAGAAAGGAGAATGTAAGAAATATGACCCAGGTCCCGTTCTCTTGCACCTAAGCATCTTCATGCACCTAAATGTATTTAGGTATTCTTATTTGCCCAAAATTAGAAGGATAGCTATAGAGGTTAAGAGTCTATGGACTCTACATCTGAAACTAATGGTGTATTATATGTTGGCTAATTGTATTTAAGTAAAAGAAGAGGGCGCCTGGGTGGCTCAGTTGGTTAAGCGACTGCCTTCGGCTCAGGTCATGATCCTGGAGTCCCAGGATCGAGTCCCACATTGGGCTCCCTGCTCGGCAGGGAGTCTGCTTCTCCCTCTGACCCTCTTCCCTCTCGTGCTCTCTATCTCTCTCATTCTCTCTCTCAAATAAATAAATAAATCTTTAAAAAGAAAAGAAAAGAAAAGAAAAAGAGTCAATGGACTATCACAGAATAACAATTTGACATCCCTGAAATTATAATCTAAGTTAATGAGAAAATAATTTGATTTTTAGTCTGATTTATAGGACACATTTTCAATTGTGATGGTTTTAATAGAAGGTAATATAACTGATTTTTTTTACACATTTTCTCTTTAGTAATTTACACATTTACACATTTTCTCTTATACTACTTGGTTTTGATAATAAAGGAATTATTATGAGGCCAGAATTTTACTAGATAAAAGTGGATCAAAAGTTAAATTTAATTGATCTCAGTACTGTGAGAATTAATGCCTGACACTCCCATATTTTGTTTAGTTGGAAATGGTCTTTGGGATATGTTTGGAGATATCACTACTGCTACCCTCACTCCCACACCCAAAATTATGAAAAGGAATCTGTACTTCTAAGCTTCCTCCATTTTACCAAAACACAGACTGTATTTGCTCGTTAGAGCTGACAGTCCTTTGTAATCTGTTTTCCATTTTCACCAAGCAAGTTTCCTTTTTTTTTTAGCTCTCTTATTCTTCTGTCTTGGCTGCATTGTCAGCTCACTGCTTTCTTGCAGCCCTGTTTTCCTGCCTGCACACTTGATCTTTGAGCAGACACTGTCAGTAACAGCAGTTAACAGAGAAGCAGAAAGGATTGAATACAAACATGTACATAAGTGTATGCAGTGCTGATCTGTGATACTGTGTGATGTTTTCTATTTTTGTTATTAGCTGCTGTCAGAAATTGATACTCACCCTGTGTGGAATGCCTCTGAGAATTTGGGGTTGGGGAAGGGGGCTAGTTTTTCATGTGACTTATTTCTGACATGCAGCAGGAATGAAAACACTCTTCTGCTCACTTAAGGAAAGGAAAAATTTCCAAGATTGAGCTTGCAGAATTTGTGTGGTATATTTAGATTTTTGTTCCTGTGATTTCTATTTTTTGATTTTACCTGATTTTATAAGGGAAGTGGGGGATGACCTTTGCATAATAAGTAGATTGAGGTATGGGAGGAATGGGCTGCAACAATGATTCTCATGGTAAGGGTCTGTTTAAAATCTCTGCGACATCACGACCCACATTGCGACCCAGCTGACAAATGGTTAGTGAGCTCCTTGGCCATCTCAAGTGTTTAAAAGTAACAGTATACAAATAGCTTTTATTCTTGGGCTTTTTTTTTTTCCTTACAAATCTTAAGAACATTGTGCCTGCATATCCAAAACATTTGATTTTTGTCTGCATTTAAAATATCACCTCAGAAAGGGTCGAGAAATAAAAATACAGCGTTTAGTTGTCCCCTAAGTATCTCCTCTGGTATAATTTTCCCACTTGCCTTTATGCTACAGCTTAATGGAACCTGAGCTTCTGTTTGGGTGATGTCTGGGATGAAACTGAAATAACAGTCTTGAAGCTCTAAGGAGAAACTCTACTAGTCTGGAGGACTTCTTGAATGCCATCCCCCCTTCTTCATGTTGCCTTCTTTCACCTTTACCCCCACCCAAAAATGTATTGCTGCAGAGTTCTATGGATTTTTCTCTCATTTTGTAGAAAAGAAAAATGAAGAGAGCAAGCCAGTGTGTGTGTGTGTGTGTGATTTCAGTACAAACACTTAAATTTATTACATCAAAAGAAATAGCTTTATATTGTAATTCTGAATCTAAGGTTGCTTAGGACTCATTCATTAGGAATCTAGCTCTGATGAAAGCATGTAAGAATTTAGATAATGGTATCTCAGCCTACAAGTGGATCCTAGAATGTTTGATCTGAAGAGTATAGAAAGAGATAAATGCTAATGCAATTCTTTTTTTACTTAGTATACATTGTTTTATGTATTTGATCAACTGGAATTGATAAGTGGTCCTAAAATAGTTTTTTTGAGCAGAGCGGTATTTGATGGAGCAAACAGACTGTGTATTGACAGTCTTATCCATTTCTTCTATGTTGTTTCATTCTAAAAGTGGTACACACCAGTGATTTAAGGGGAAATTAACACTTCAGTAAATGTCCTTTTCCTTAATATTGTTGACTATTTCTGTTAGCCATTTTCATTTGATTTGACATGGTACTTAAGGGTTAAGCTTACAGAGCTGATGCAACCCCTCCTTTTTTTCACCAGCAATTTTCATTGGACATCATTTCCATAGCAACAGTGAGATCAGTGCAACCTGAGTGTTTCATTGATTATTTTTCTCCTCTTCCTTTTTTAATCTATTCTCTTTTCACCACATTTTAGTGAGAAAGCAATTTTTTTTTTTACAAACAGCTTATATTGATTTCTATTCCATAAATAATTAAAAGAGGGTGGAAACTCTGCCCTTCACTTAAAAATTGAATGTTTCACTATGTATTTAAAAAACGATTCAGGGTTAGGAGGATGGATAACCATACCGGCTGTAGCTGATGTTCTCAAATATTCTTGCATTGTTTGCTGGTCTTCTAGGGAAAAGAATAATGTGGAACAGGACCTCAAGGAGAAAGAAGATACTATTAAACAGAGGACAAGCGAGGTTCAGGTAAGTGAACTGTAAAATTCAGTATTCTATTTCTGATTTAGGAGGATTCATTTTAAATGTATAGGATCATTTACCATGTAATGGTTGTGGTATTGAGTAGGTCAAGGGAATACCTGTTATTTATGTGATATAAATATTTGCCTTTTGCAAATATCAGTTTTTCTCTGAATTCTGGCCTGTAAAGATTATACTGCAATGAGAAAGCTGTATTTTTAGCATAAATTTCTAGTTTTGAAAGTATTTTTAAGATAATATTTACCTACATATTATATCATTAAAGGTAAGTTTGAATGAGTTACGATATAAATATTATTACACCAATAAAATTAAATGAGTGAGATCATCATCACCATCATCATCATCATCAAAACACAAATTGCTTTTTACAAATGTGAAATTTTGTTAGCTAAGGAGACCTAGTGTTTTTAAAGGGCTGTTTCTCATAATACTATAATACTGATAGGATGGGAAATGATATGAAACAATTTAAAATAGCATTTTGTAAGTTGCTTAGTAGCCAGGATATCTTAAACTTTAGCATAATGAGATTTAATTCATTTTCACTAACTGCTGCATTAAGTACCTTCATTTTACAAATAGAAAAGGTAATAAAACTTCAGTTTCTGATTGAGAAATGATATAAAAAGGGGTATTTCACGTATTAAAAATATAGAAAATCGAGCAGTGTTGCATTTAGAGCAGTAAATAATGCATGTGACCATGTTATTGGGGCACTGTTTCCTGAATGTTATACCAGCACATACAGGAGGTTGGATGTAGAAGCACTGTTGTCAGTTGCCAGTAAAAGCATATGGATGGGCCTTATAAAACATGTTACTTCTATGTTCGATTTCCTTGCTTGTGCTGATAGTTTTAAATGAATGAAAGCTCTAAATTGGTAGATCCATTGTTTTGTTTTGATGTAGGACATACACCAGAGATTGTCTGAGATGTACTGTGCCTGGGTGGAGAGAATGATTTACTGAGAGATTGAGGAAGAAGCCAGAGACTTCTTGTTACAAGTTGGCTATTTTATTAGATTACTACATTTATTATATATACTGGAATTTTCCTAAAGGTGATGGAAAAGTCAAGAGATCATCACTAATATATTTCCCTTTGTGGTAGTGAAATGGGGGGTGGTTACCTCAGTTACATTATTTTTGTGCAGTTTTTGAGCTTCTTAGGAAATGAAAAGAGACATAATTTCAGCAATTATTGCTGAAAATAGCTTAAGAATGGAAGATAAAATAATCTATAGAAGTTTTCTCAATCTGAAGAGATAGATATAGTTACTGATATAATACTGGATAGCTTCTAAATTTAGCCAGATAGTGTTTTAAAGTATGAAGGTTTTTGCAATGGACAGTATTTTGTTATTTATGTACATTTACCTTTTGGTTTTTCCCTACTGCATCTTTTGAGAATGTGAATTTAAAAGGCTGGTTTAGAACAACACTGAAATTTATATTGTTCTTTCAGGCTAAATGGGCTATCCTTGAATATTTGATTTCTTACAATTGTAGAAGTTTTTTATCAGTCAAGATTTCTTCATGATTTTTTTTTTTGTCCTTTTTCACTTAGTTGTGATGGTAAGATATATGTTAAATCTTAAGCTTTGCTAAATCCAGAATGTATAATTAGCAGAGGGAATCTATTTAATTTTTCTGCATTGTGTGCTGTAAATAAAAGGCATCTTGGAGGATGCAGAGTACAGACCGATTCATAATGTTTGAACATAAGTTTGTTGAAAAGATAACATTGGATTAAAGCTTTGTGTTAGTAGATTCATGACTCACTCCACCCCAATACAGGTATCTCTGTGTTATACTTGATAATGAGATACTTAGACTGACATGGATAAGTAACATTTACATGTAATTAACACTTTTCATTTTAGTGATTATTCTCAGTTTTCTGAAGCACTTGGTAATAAGTAGATTTCATTACCTATTGATTAACTCTGATTTACCCATTGGTAATGAGGCACAGACTAAGGAATAACATGGATAATTAAAATCTGTAAGTAACTCTAAGTCCTAGTGCTTTATTTTCTAATTTCTCTGGCAAAAGGCAGTTTACTGGTAATTAATAGCAAAATCAAAGAACTTCAGTGCTTTCTGACCCCACTTTCTAATGTAGGTGCTATTGAGAAATGCCATAATGATGACATCAGGAGAAAAGTAAGGGAATTTTGACCTATTAGTGAGTGTCTGCCTAATCCAAACTCGGCTTTTCTGAGTGTTCTTGCTTTTCTCCATATTTATAAAGTCATAGATAGTAATTATATGAGCTCATATCTCAAGGACAGAAACCAAATTTTAGATGCAACCAAAGTGCCAAAAGACTAGTTCTTTTTTGTTTTGTATCTCTGTAGTCTTTAGTCCTAATATAGGTAAGTTAGAAAATCTGCTACATAATTAATTTCTAAATTTTTGTTTCCTGTCTATATTCCTATGAACTACGATCTTGAAAACTTTCAGTTCAAGATTTTTTTCTTGAAAAACAAACCAGTAATTAACTTCAACTTTTTTTCCTGAAATGATCACTGTTAACGCATATGAGGTATACTGCTAGTTCCTCAAGTTCTATGGAGATATTAGGTCCAAAGTGATCCAAGGGGAAAAAGCTATAAAAGGCCATTCTATCTCAAAGGTGTATGGTTTGGACTTTTGTTTGTTTGTTTGTTTGTTAAGGGGAGAAGGCAGACCCACATTCTTTCCTACCTCAAACTGCCTATATAAAAATTTATTAAAGTTTTTCTTCTGAAAGTTAACAAATTAGGAATTCACTCTTCTGTGTGCTTTGCTTCAGTGTTGCATAGAAGTTTGTAGGAACAACATGGTATCTGACAAATTTGAATTCAGATTCTGGTTCTGACTCTTACAAGGTTTGTAATCCTAAGTAAGTAATTTAACCACTCTATACATTAGCTTTCTATTCAGTAATATGGAATAATAAAAATACCAAATACTTAGAGTTGCTGTAGGAATAAAATGTGATAATGCAGTTACAGTGCCTCACCGAGTGATTGGTACCAGGTAAAAGTAGAATAAATGTTCTGATTAGTAGTAGAATTGTATACCCTAACTATTATCTCCTTATTATCTATCCTCGAGCTCTTCCTTCTCTGACTTCTACCTTCACTTAGGGCTATCTGCACACAGCACTCACCAATTTGAAAATACCTTTTTTGTTTTTTGTTTTTTTCTGTTATTACTGGCATGTTAGCTACCAGTCTGTTTTTTTCTTTTCTTTTTCTTTTTTTCTTTATGTGGACATTTTTTCCTCTTCCTATCCTTTCAAGTAATCCTCTTTAGTCTGCTGTTTACCCGTGCTTTAATTTTTCTTACCAGAACCAATAATAATCTTAAGGCCAGATCCATTGGTCTTTCCTGCATTGGTTCCTGCTTTCTTGAATTTTGTTCTTTCAGATACTCTCCTGCCTGTCAGACCCTTTGCTTCTGTTGCCTTTGTCAGGGATTGACTGATACATGCCTCCACCTTGTTTCCTTCCTTTTTCATACCCCCTGTCTTCCATATGCTGGTGACTACCAGATATTTATCAAGCCCTCTACTTTTTAATCTCACATCTCCAGTTAGACATTTTAGTGTTTCTCATTTCAAAGTCAGTGTATCTAAAATGAGTCTCATTTTGTTGAAAATAAAATTGGCTTCAGTTTTGGACTTTCCTATTTCTGTCAGTGTTTTCTTTCTCATTATTGCCACCCTTTTACCTAACATCTGAAATTTTGAAATCAGATCATAAGTGCTCTTCTTGCCATCCTCTTCTTGCCCTGCTGCCTAAACCAGTTTTAGTATCATGACTCTCAGCTGTGAAGAATCTTGACTGCTGCCCACTGCCACTGTTAATGATGGGAGGATGTCCTATCTCATGGGTATATTGGAGGTAGGAAAAAAAGATGAGATACAAATCCTCCTCTTGTACTACTTGTTTTTTTATTGTCTGCCTCTAAACTGTGCCATACACATTCTCTTTCTTATTCCTACGCTTATATCTGTTGTTGTGATCTAGAATGTTCCCTACCTCCCTGCTTATGTGAATTCTGCCCATGCCTTAAAGCCCAGCTCAAATCCCACCACTTCTCTAAATAAAACTTTTCTTTCTCTGTCTCTTAGTCTATATTAATCTTTCCTATGTTGGAACTCCCAGAGGAGTGTGTATTTACTTAGATGATATGTCCAATATGTTACCTTCTTGTGCTAGTATAGTGTGTATGATTCCAGTATCTTCCAGCCTCTATTTTAAACTCCTTAAGCTAAGAAATTGTACTGTGGAAAATTTCTTTCACTATATTTGATAATATATTATTACATGGAGATGAATTTAAGGAAGCTGTTGACAATAGAAATGAATAAACTTCAGTTTTGTACATGAAATTAAAAATAGGACAAGGCACACCCAGAAGCCCTACACAGAAAGGATTGGGAGCATGGTAGGTTCACACAGAGTCAGACTTTTCCATAAAGTTCATACTTGTTCATGCCACTCTCATGCAAAAGAAGTTCCTACTTATTTATACTTTATCAGTAAAGGTTCAGTAATCATAGTAATTGTCCTTTTTTTGTTTCATTTTAATCACTTAGGGTTTTTTTTTTTCTTAGATGAAGAGGGATGACTTATTTTGGGTAGAAATAAAATTAGATACATGAGCTCAACATTCTTTTCCTAGTGATAATGCTCTTAGAACATGCTGGGAAGCATATGATTGGGAAATAAAGGCAGGCTGTTGGTGAGAATTTCTAACACCCACCTAGTTTAATAGACTTCCTTTCTGTTCTTTGACCTAAACATCTTGCCCTATAGTTGATACTTTTTTTATATTAAGAATACTCCTCAGAGTCCATAGTCAACTGAGGGTTCTAGAGGGGAGGGGGGTAGGGGGAAGGGTTGGCCTGGTGATGGGTGTTAAAGAGGGCACGTTCTGCATGGAGCACTGGGTGTTATACGCAAACAATGAATCATGGAACACTGTATCAAAAACTAATGATGTAATGTATGGTGATTAACATACCATAAAAAAAAAAAGAATACTCCTATAGGGGCACCTGGGTGGCTCAGTTGGTTGAACATCTGCCTTTAACTCGGGTCATGATCCCGGAACCCTGGAGTCCCGCATTGGGCTCCCAGCTCAGCAGGGGGGTCTGCTTCTCCCTCTTCCCCTCTCCACTGCTTCTGATCTCTCTGTGTCTCTCAAATAAATAAATAAAATCTTAAAAAAAAAAGAATACTCCTATAACTTCCGTTTTGAGAATTAGGCCAACGTAATGAATGTACCTGATTATTTCTAGTTTTGGATTAGTCTGTAGAATTTTTAAAATCTATTAAATAGCATTTTTATAAGATTACTGAAATATTTAAAATGCCCCTTGTTCTCTTTAATAATTCTTCAGGTATAGATATAATAGTATAAGTACATGTCTTTATATATATATGCTTTGGGGTTTTTAAATAAGTATTTATTCATAAGTTAGTGGTATTTTTTTTATTCTGTATTTTATGTGAAATAGATGCATATGTATTCATCTTGCTAATAATAGCTTTAATACTTAAGTTACTTCTTAAGTCATATAACTGACTTGGATTGCTAAAATAAATTTTACTCTTTTAATATAGCTAAGAGTTTTCATGTATTTGTTTAAATTCTATTTTCATTACCTCTGTTGCACTTCATGGGGTTTGGAAGGTTGGGGATGAGTTTATAATTTTCATTAACTTGTGTGATTTCTAGAAAACAGGACATTTTCCTTGAAAGTTCTTTTTAAATAAAGCCAAGATACTAACTCAAGGATCCCTTCATTCCGTGATGAGGAATCTTGGATGTGGCTGCTTTGGTATTTTTCTAAAACAGACCTTGGCACTGTGTTACTGTAGTTTTGTTCACTCCATTCTTGCCAGTCTCTTAATTGCTGCTATCCTTCTTTCTTCTGTTGATGGCACAGATAGGCAAGTAGAGCATTACCATGGAAAATAGAGCATAACTAGGAAGGCTTCTGCAAATGTCTTCAGTCATTTACTTGATGGGATGGCATTTGATAGTGCTGAGGTCACGCACTGAATCAGAAGAGGATTTTCCCAGAGGGCTACCTTAAAGTTAAGAGACAATTATCCTAGTTAGGTGGAAGATGCTGTTTGCTAGGAGAGCCTGCCACTGCCCTAGTCAAGGGTGTGGGGGGCGCGTTGGGGAGGTGGGCAAGGAGGGGAGATGTGCATCTGTTGCCTTCACTTAGTCTCAGGATAAGCAAATCTGTATCAAAAATAAAATAGCCAAGTTTATCTGAATACTGATGTTGATAGGGAAATTGCATTGCAGTGGTGGTAGTATTACAAGTAATTTTGCGATAAAATTTTGATTCTAATTCTTGTAGTATGTATGTTTGCATCTGTTCATTTTGATTTTGTGCAGTTTAATAAGTTTGCCTACTGAAAAAGTAGGCCCTTTTGTGTATGGATTAGTGTTAATATTTTTTAAGAGATGATTTTTTTTTAAAGATTTTATTTATTTATTTGAGAGAGCAAGAGCAAGCCAGAGAGCACTAGTGGGGTGAGAGCACAAGCAGGGTGAAGGGCAGAAGGAGAAGCAGACTCCCTGCTGAGCAGGGAGCCCGATGTGGGGCTTGATCCTGGGACTCCAGGATCATGACCTGAGCCGAAGGCAGATGCTTAACCGACTGAGCCACCTAGGTGCCCCGAGAGATGATTTTTTTTTTTAAGATTTTATTTATTTTGACAGAGAGAGAGACAGCGAGAGAGGGAACACAAGCAGGGGAAGTGGGAGAGGGAGAAGCAGGCTTCATGCTGAGCAGGGAGCCTGAAGCGGGACTCAATCCCAGGACCCTGGGATCATGATCTGAGCCGAAGGCAGATGCTTAACGACTGAGCCACCCAGGTGCCCCAAGAGATGATCTTTTATCATATTTAGAAATAGACATGAAGATGGGTTCCCTGGGTGGCTCAGTCAGTTAAGCATCTGACTCTTGATTTTGGCTCAGGTCATGATCCCAGTGTCGTGAGATTGAGCCCCGCGTTGGGCTCTGCACTGAGCATGGAGCCTGCTTGTCCCTCTCCCTCTGCTCCTCCCCTGCTCTCTCTCTCTCTCTCAAATAAGTAAATAAATAAAATCTTAAAAAAAAAGAAATAGACATGAAGAAACATTAATTATAACTGGTTTTAATATGGACATCTATTCAGCTTAGAATATATCACTAAGGTGAGGTATTTTCTCAGTAACCTTTCCCTCGAAGCCTATACTTTTGTATTACTGTGTGGATTTTTACTACAGCTAGGAAGTGAGGCTGGGAAATTGTGAATTTGTTTGCTCTGTGGAAAAGAAAAGGTCAAGAATGAGTAAATATATTGGCTTGTTTATTCCCTTTCCTTTTGCACAAACTTATCTTCAAAGAGTGTATTTAAAGTGGCTCACTAAAAATACTCATTTTGAAAAATGTTTCAGTTTTTTAAAGGAAACCAGCATTATTCGTACTATTGGTAGTTTTTACATAAAAATTCGGTCACATATGAATATTTTTATACTGGTATGAAACCGCCAGAGATATGTGATACTTTAAAAACTGCAAACTTGACATTTTCAGATTATACAAGCAAATGGGTCCATAGTAATCTTATAAAATATAGAAAAGTATTAAAACCCTACAATTTCACATTCTAGAGAAAGCCATTGTTAACATTTCGCTATATTTTTTATGAATATACATAAATGGCTTTATATTTATTTGTGATTATACTGTACATGCCTCATATTCAGCTTTTAAAAATTAGCATTATGTTCTAGACTTTTTTTTTTAAGATTTTATTTCTTTATTTTAAGAGAGAAAAGAACAGGGGGGAGGGGAGGGGCAGAGTGAGAGAGTCTCAAGCAGACTCTGCACTGAATGCAGAGCCTGACTAGGGGCTCAGTCCCACGACCCTGATATCACAACCTGAGCCAAAATCAAGAGTCAGCTGCTTAACTGACTGAGCCACCCAGGCGCCCCGCCCCTAGACATTTTCTTATGTTATGTGACCCATTTAAAGTAAATTTTATTTTTAATTAGATTTACAATAGAAGTAGAGACATCAAAATTGCATCTATCTATAAAGACTAGATATTATTAGAGATCAAGTCTAAGATTTTTTTGGTGGGGGGAGGGCTGGGAGAGGGTGGGAAATCAGACTAAAGTATTTGAGGATGGGAATAGATAACAGATATTTTTTCCTTTTCCCACCCCTGAACATTTTTAGTTAAAGGGAAAGAGAAAAAAATTTTTCCACAGGATTCTTAAAAAATGCTTTTTAGGCTAGCATACCATTGTATATAAACTATATAAGAACTTTATGACCAAAGTAAGGTTTTTATGATGGATTATATTCCCAAACCAATAAAATTACTTGAGCTGTAGGTGGCATTTAAAAAAATATTTTATAATTTACTTATAAGAAATTTTCAAACCATTGTAGTTTTCCCAGTTACCGTGTTAAAGTAAAGCTGTTATTCCACCTTCCTGAAGAGTAAGAATAGTACATAATATTATGTAAAAAACACAAATATACAAGCTTAAAGACACAAGAAAGGTGTATGCCACAGTAATGCGCTAATAAAGCAGTAAAGATTATTTCCATATAATGGAAATTTTAAATGTCAGATCAATCTTGGTCTATAGACTATAAAAATATTGAACAGTATAGAAATTTAGGTATGATTTTAATTTAACAGAAAGCATTTATCATAGGTCAGTTTGAGGCTCCTATTAATATTTACTTATAGTTCAAGTGCAGAGTGAAGCTTTTCACAGAATGGTAAAAGAGCATAAAATCCTTTCTTTTTATCAACCTCTGGCACATTTTCCAAGGGTTTCTACCAGGTACTAGAAGCTTTGTGATAGTTACACATCATTGTTTAATTAATCCTCTGGGAAGTGCTATGCATTGTACAAGATTGTGGAACCTCAAAGAAAGATGAGACATTGGCTCTGTCCTTCAGTTTATTGTTTACAGTTTGTTGTTTACAGTGTCCTACAGTTTATTGTTTATTGTTTATAGTGTAGTATGTGTGATAATAGAGGTTAAGTACAAACTGCTATAGGAGCATAGTAAAGAAAGCTCAAGATGAGTCAGAGGAGATTAAATTTGGCTGGGCTTTGAAGAATGAATAGTGTTTCCAGGTAATGATGGTGTGGAAGGACACTCAAGGCAGAGGAAATGGCTTAGGAAAGGCACAAGGACATTGAAGTATATTGTCTCTCGGAGAAAGAAGATGGGGCACATGAATGTAAGGAAAAGAAGGTAGTAGAAGAAGAGGAAGGATAACATGGAGCCCAGAACTGAAGGTTCTCATGTATCTTGTAGGCAGTTTTACTTTATCCTACAGATAAGAGGGAGCCATTATATATTTTGCAGAGGGACTAAAGAACTCTACTTTGCAATGAGTTTTTTCTTTTTTTAAGAAAGTTGGACATTTGGAATAGGAAAACAGAAAAACAAAGTATGAATCAAGGAAGGGATGATGAAAACTAGTATGTATTTAATGAGAGCCAATGCCAGGTGCATATCTGAGACTATATCTTCATTTTGAGTATGGATCAGTTAACCGTATAGGCAGGTTAAAAATTTAGGCATGAAAAAAATTTAGGCATGCTGGCAAACTAATGATAAAGTACTAGTGGAGCTTACCATTATGAATCTGTAATCACATAGACTCATGGAATGTCCACACAAGAAGAGTCTTTCATGATCATCCATTGTGTGGGCCTTTTTAAAGGAACTTTTTAAAGAAAGCAGCATGATAGTAATTTTACTTTTAGATTAATCAGTTGGTTGAGAAAATATAAGTGAAAATCAGTTATTAAAAGCATTGTTCAATGTTTTACCTAATCACAGAAGCATCTACATATATTTGAAAAATAGCATACTTGTGAGACATTTAGCCTATAGCACTGTATAGCTTAGTGATTAAGGACTCAGACTCTGGAATCAGAACCTAGTTTGAATCCATTACCTGCTAACTGTAACTTTGGATAAGTACTTGTCCTTTTGTGCCTCAGTTTTCTCATCCGTGTGATGTGAATAACAATAGTACCTACTTCATAGATCTGTCATATGGATTATAAATGAGTTAATATATGTAAAGAGTCTGGGACAATACCTAGCACATTTTAAGGGCTATTGTAGAAGTCTTTGTTTTGCATGCAGTAATTCAGAGACCTTCTTCTAAGTTTTTCTTTTGTTGTTCTTAGATTCTTATTCTGATGAATGATTGATGGGGTCTTTGAATAGTATGTTATTTAAAAGATATTATTTTTAGAAATTTGTGTTCACAATTTTATTTCACCCTTTTTGAGATCTCTGCCCACCTGCTGCCAAAACATGCCTTAGAGTTATCAATCCCTTCTTCCTTACTTGTGGTTCCTGGAGAGAATTAAGTCCTAATTCCCTTTGGAACCCTTTTTATAAACAGTGAATTAATCTCTCCCCTGTGTATCTACAGTGGTACTAATATTGTACCATTCTTCAAAGAATTGAGAAAATAGTCACTCAAATGATCTTCTGTGGTCCAGGTGAGGAACCCCAAATGTTAGAGGACACATAAATCAGGCTATCTTGGCTGCTCTGTTTTATGGTGGTAATGATAATGGCAGTGCTTTCATCTATCTCCCAAGGTCTCTTTTGTATTTTTTTTTAAATAGACTTTTTTCTTTAGAGCAGTTTTAGGTTCATAGTAAAATTAAGCAGAGGGTACAGAGATTTCCCATTGTAATTTTTTAGTTTCTGTAGCCTTTATCATTAAGCAAAAAGTATAGTACATAAATAAATACAGCATTTTCAAAATGATTTATCTTTAGGAAATTCCTTCCTACACTGAGATCTCTATTTTCGTCTATACATTTTTTTAAACTTTATCTTCCATACATTTTAAAGTTTTGATTTTCATACTTAAGTCTGTAATATACCTGGAATTTATTTTTCTCTTTGGTGTGATTTAGGGACTTCATTTTATTTTATTTTTTACCATACGGTATATGCCCAGGATATTTATTGAATATTTAATTCTTTTTTCCTTCCAGTCAATTTTTTTTTCCAAGTTCACACCAGATAGGTAATGTGCCGAGGTTGTAGCAAGGTTTGAGGGGAGGCACATGTCACACAACGAGCGTGAACACCCGGTCATCACGCTTACGAACTACAAAAGGATCCTCCTTCCAGTCAATTTTAATGTCATGTTTTCACATCATTATTTCTGTATATGCCAGACCTGCATCTAAATTCTCTTTTCTGTTCCTTTAATCTATTTGTCTATCCTTGTATCAACATCAAACTGTCTTAATTATTTTAGTTTTCCAGTAATTCATAATACTTAGTAGGTTAAGTCCTTTTACATTTTATTATGCTGTTTCTTTTTCTTTTTTCTTCCAGATGTGTTTTAGAACCAGCTTGTCAGGCTCCTTGCAAAACCTTGTTAGGATTTTCATTGGAATGTATAGATTAATTAGGAAAGAATTGACATCTTTATGATACCATTCATCATTTACTAAATACCTATGGAGTACCTCTGGTATACTGGAAGCTCTGAATATAGCAGTGAACAAAACTCACAAATATCTCCTGACTCATGGAACTTATATTGTAGTGGAAGGAAATAGACCATGAACAAAATAAATAAACTATATGCTCTATTATTCGTAATAGCCCAAAACTGGGAGCAATCTAAATGTCCATCAAATGTGTATTCATACAATGAAATACTACTCAGCAATAAAAAGGAACAAACTACCTATACATGCAACAACTGAGACAAATCTCAAAAATACTATACTAGGTGTAAGAAGCCAGATATAATAGATTATATATTGTATGATTTTCCATTTATGTGAAATTTCTACAAAAGGCAAAAACTGGAGTGACGGCAGATCATTGGTTGCCTGGGGCTTCAAATGGGAATGAGGATTAACTTTTTAGATAATGGAAGTGTTGTAAAACTGGGTTGTGATGATGGCTGCACAATTGTATATTTGCTAAAACTTAATTTTATGCTTACAATGGGCAAATTTTATGGGATGTAAATCAAATCTCAGTAAAGCTGTTTAAATGTTATACCAATACAGATGAGCCTTGAAAACATGCTAAGTCACAAAGAAGCCAATCACAAAAGCCAGATGTTGTATGATTTCATCTGTATTAACTATCCGGAATAGACAAAGCTTATCGAGATAGAAAGTAGATTGGTGGTTGCCTAGGGCTGGGGTGATTGGGAGGGAAATAGAGTGACTTGCTAGTGGGTATGGGGTTTCTTTTTGAGGTGATTGAAAATGTTCTAAAACAATTGTGATGGTTGCATAACTCTGTAAAGGCATTAAAAACCATTGAAATTGTACACTTTAAATGGGTGAGTTTTACGGTATGTTTATCTCAATAAAGCTGTTTTAGAAAATGAATAAAATTACTGCTATATATGAAGGAGACCTAGGGGAGGGAGGTGGTGGTAATGGTACCGCACTGTAGCCTCACTGTGAGAAGGTTATAGTTGAGCAAAGACTTGAAAGTGATGAGGGTTTGAGCCATATGGATACCTGGAGGAAGAACTTTCTAGGAAGAAGGAATAATTAACGGAAGATCCTGAGAAAGGAGCCTGTCTGGCATGTTTGAGGAGCAGCAGTGAGGCCAGAGTGGCTGAGCAAGGGAAACGCAGTAGGAAATGAAGTTGGGAGATGCAGGGCTATTGTGAGGACTTTGGTATTTACAGTAAGGGAGATGGGGAGTCAATGCAGAATTTTGAATAGAGGAGTGACTCATCTGACACAGGTTTTTTTACAGTGACTACTGGGCTGAAAATAAACAGTAGGTAGCCTGGGTAGAAGCAGGGAAACCAGTTAGAAGGCAGCAATCCAAGAGAGAGAACAGTGACTTGGACCAAGGTTGAGGGAAAAAGTGGCCAGATTTTGAATGTATTTTGAAGGAAGAAGCAATAAAATTTGCTGACAGATTGAAGATGAGATGTGAGAGAAAGAGAAGAGTCAAAGAACATGCTGGATTTTTTGGCCAGAGAAACTGAGAGGGGGAGGATTGAAGATAAAGCAGATTTGGGTTGGGGGGTAAATGCCAGGAGTTCTGTTTTTGACATGTTCGAGAAGCTCCTCAGACATCCAAAGACAGATTTGAGTAAGCAAATTGGATTTTAAAATCTGGAGTCTATGGGGCGCCTGGGTGGCTCAGTTGGTTAAGCGACTGCCTTCTGCTCAGGTCATGATCCCAGAGTCCTGGGATCGAGCCCTGCATCGGGCTCTCTGCTCGGCCAGAAGCGTTCTTCTCCCCCTCCCACTCCCCCTGCTTGTGTTCCCTCTTACGCTGTCTGTCTGTCTGTCTCTCTTTCTCTCTCTGTCAGTTAAATAAATAAAATCTTTTAAAAAAAATCTGGAGTCTAGGGAAGAAATCCTGAAGTAAAGACAGTATTTAAAGCTGGGATTCCTCCAATCTACCAACACAATATATTTAATAAGACTTTATTTTCCCTTGGGGCGCCTGGGTGGCTCAGTCGTTAAGCGTCTGCCTTCGGCTCAGGTCATGATCCCAGAGTCCTGGGATCGAGCCCCGCATCGCGCTCCCTGCTCAACGGGAAGCCTGCTTCTCCCTCTCCCACTCCCCCTGCTTGTGTTCCCTCTCTCACTGTCTCTCTCTCTGTCAAATAAATAAATAAAATCTTTAAAAAAACAGCCCTTAAGATAGGCTTTTAAAAATTGTTAACATTTCCCTCTCCAAAGAGAATAAATACATTAATTTTCTTGTATTTCAGGATCTGCAAGATGAAGTTCAAAGGGAGAATACTAATCTGCAAAAACTCCAGGCCCAGAAACAGCAAGTACAGGAACTCCTTGATGGACTAGATGAGCAGAAATCCCAGCTGGAGGAGCAACTGAAGGAAGTTAGAAAGAAATGCGCTGAGGAGGCCCAGCTGGTAAAGTTTGGCCATTCGCTGCTGCCTATGTCTATACCTTAGTTGCTTTTCCTGGAAACATTCTTTGCTTCTTGTTGCTACTGTTGTTGTGGCAATCTAGTCAACAGTTGGGGCACATGAAGGAGTTGGAGCCCTGTTCATCCGGAAATTGTAGTACTACTTTTCCAAATTTTAGCTGAAAGTGTGGTACCTATGCCTTCAAGTCCCCTCTATTTCTCTCTTAATTGCCCTTCTCTATCAAAAATATATACTTCCAAAAAAAAAAACCCACCAAAATAGTAAACTGAACAAATAAACATATTTGCATTATGGAACATTTTAAATGACAATTCTTTTTTTTTAATCTCCCTTTCTTGTCATTCACTCCCATGTTACAGATCTCATCCCTGAAAGCTGAATTAACTAGTCAAGAATCGCAAATCTCTACTTATGAGGAAGAGCTGGCCAAAGCTAGGGAAGAGCTGAGTCGCCTACAGCAAGAAACGGCAGAATTGGAGGAGAGTGTGGAGTCAGGGAAGGCTCAGCTGGGACCTCTTCAGCAGCACCTGCAAGATTCACAACAGGAAATCAGTTCAGTAAGTCTTTGTGGCAATGAGAAATATGCTCAAATTGGGCCTCACCATATCCTCTTAGTAAATAATACTTTCTCAGTTTGTGTTCCTTTTCCCACATTTTTCGTTCATTTTATACAAGTACATTTCTTGTTGCCTGTCATAAGTTAAAATTGTCATACATCTTGTACATCTGATTATTATCACTGGAGTCATGGCTAGGGGTATGGGTTTAGGTGTAAGTCTGGCTCTGCCACTTACTTCCTGAATCATCTTAGTATCAGATTCCTCATCTTTAAAATTGGAGAATTAAGAGTACTTCTACCTTTTAGGTCTGCTGTAGGGATTAAATGTAAAGGACTAAATGCTGTGACACAGTTTAGCAATAAATGCTAAGTGTTGCTTATTTTTATAAATACCGCCCCCCCATGAACATTTGCTAAATGTTTGGAGACCTTTATTATTTTAATTAGGGGATTGTTCTTTATATAGATAAACATGCTGTGTTGTGTGGGTCCAGAGTATAGATCTTTTGCTTTGTTATTCTAGGCTTCCCTAAATGGAGAGTAATATTTTATAGAATGATAGTAAGATAGGAGGAGAGAGATCATGTAGCTCATTCTTTTCATTTTGAATTTGAACGAACTGAAGCCAAAGAAGGTTAAGTAATTTACTTATGGTTACATTGCCTTTAAAAGAGCCACAGCCTAGAATCCAGATCTTCTAACATGTAGTCCAGTGTTCTCAGTTAATTATTATGTATAATGAAGTCCTACCCCTTGATATGCTTTCTTCCCCTCTCTTATCTGACAGGTGAATACCTCTCACTCATCTTGCAAGACATAGCTTAACTTTTTATTTCTTTATAGCATTTTCTGAACCCTGCCTGTATTGGACTCTACTTCTGTTACAGCAATAGTAACATTTTCCCCTGCATATTTGTTTATGTGTCTGTCTCCCCCAGCTGGCTGAGCTTTTTGGTCTAGGAACTTAAACATTTTTTTTTTCTCTCTTATCATTTAGCACAGTTCTTATCCTGCTGTAGGTACTCAATAAACAGGTACCCCAAAAGAAGGCTGTCCTAGTGGGAATGCTACCAGCTGAATGAATATTCTTTAAAATAATTTTCTTCTTTGAGTTTATTTAAAATTTTTTTAATGAATAATTTACATACCATAAAATTAACAGGTTTTAAGGGTACGATTCAGTGATTTTCAGTAAACTTAGAAGTGCTCAATCATCACAATCCAGTTTTAGAACATTTCTATCACTCCTAAAAGATCCCTTGCACCCATTTGTAGTGACTCCCCACTTCTGCCCCTGGGTAAGTACTAATTTGCTTTCTGTTTCTATAGGTTTGCCTTTTCTGAGCGCTTCATGTAGATGAAATCAAACACTATGTAGTTTTTTTCATGTGGTTTCCTTCACAAGCATAATGTTTTTGAGCTCATCTGTTTTGTAGCATGTACCAACATTATATTTCATTGTATATTTATAAAGTATTTTGTTTATCCATTCACTGATTAATGAGCATTTGGATTCTTTCTATTTGTTGGCTATTATGAATAATGCTGCTATGAACATTTGCATTGTTTTCATTTTTCTTGGGTATGGAATAGTTGGTTATATTGTGAAGTTATGTTTAAGGTTTTTTTTTTTTTAACTTTAAATTGCCAAACTGTTTTCCAAAGTCGCTATACCATTTCACATTCCCACTAGCAATATATGAGGGTTCCAGTTTCTCCATAATCTTACCAACACTTTATTGTCTACCTAACTGATTTTAGTCATTCTAGTGGGTATGAAGTGGTATCTCATAGTTTCTAATTTGTATTTTTCCTTTTTTTAAATTTTTTTATTAACGTATAATGTATTATTTGTTTCAGGGGTACAGGTCTGTGATTCATCAGTCTTACACAATTTAAAGCGCTCACGATAGTACCTACCCTCCCCAATGTCTTATCACCCAGCCACCTCCTCCCTCACACCCACCTCCACTCCAGCAACCCTCAGTTTGTATTTTTCTAATGACTAGTGATGTTGAATATCTTTTCTTGTGCTTATTAGCCATTTGTATATCCTCTTGGATGAAATGTCTGTATAAATCTTTTGCCCATTTTTAAAAAATGGATTGTTTGTCTAATTATTATTAAATTACAAGAGTTTTTAAAAATATCTTCTGGATATAAGTTCTTTATCAGATATCTGATTTGCAAATAATTTCTCCCAGTCTCTGGCTTGTCTTTTCATTTTCTTTAAGTTTTTTGAAAGGGAACTTCTTTCTTTTTTTTTTTTAATAATTTTTTATTGTTATGTTAATCACCATACATTACATCATTAGTTTTTGATGTAGTGTTCCATGATTCATTGTTTGGGCATAACACCCAGTGCTCCACGCAGAATGTGCCCTCTTTAATACCCATCACCAGGCTAACCCATCCCCCCACCCCCCTCCCCTCTAGAACCCTCAGTTTATTTTTCAGAGTCCATCGTCTCTCATGGCTCGTCTCTCCCTCCGACTTACTCCCCTTCATTCTTCCCCTCCTGCTATCTTCTTCTTCTTTTTTTTTTCTTAACATATATTGCATTATTTGTTTCAGAAGTACAGATCCGTGATTCATCAGTCTTGTACAATTCATGGTGCTCACCATAGCACATACCCTCCCCAGTGTCTATCACCCAGCCACCCAATCCCTCCCACCCCGCACCATTCCAGCAACCCTCAGTTTGTTTCCTGAGATTAAGAATTCCTCATATCAGTGAGGTCATATGATGATACATGTCTTTCTCTGATTGACTTATTTCACTCAGCATAACACCCTCCAGTTCTATCCACGTTGTTGCAAATGGCAAGATCTCATTCCTTTTGATGGCTGCATAATATTCCATTGTCTATATATACCACATCTTCTTTATCCATGCATCTGTCGATGGACATCTTGGCTCTTTCCACAGTTTGGCTATTGTGGACATTGCTGCTATAAACGTTGGGGTGCACGTACCCCTTCGGATCTCTACATTTGTATCTTTGTGGTAAATACCCAGTAGTGCAATTGCTGGATCATATGGTAGCTCTGTTTTCAACTGTTTGAGGAACCTCCATACTGTTTTCCAGAGTGGTTGCACCAGCTTGCATTCCCACCAACAGTGTAGGAGGGTTGAAAGGGAACTTCTTTCAACGGAAGGAACATATATGAGAAAAATAGAAAGGACTCTGGATATTATAAATTATCATTGAGAAAATAAAACTGTTTCTGAGCAAGGAAAATAATCTCAGCAAACTATACTACCAAGTGTGCCAGATAATATTTGCTATCTGTAATCTGTGGAATGAATTATATTGTCTCTATCTGTGGAAGGAATTGTATTATATCCTTGCATCTGATCTCCAAACCTTAAGAACAAACATACAGGGGCACCTGGCTGGCTCAGTCGGTAGTGCATGTGACAGGGCATGTGACTCTTCATCTCGGGGTTGTAAGTTCAAGCCCCACGTTGGGTGTAGAGTTTACTTAGGAAAATAAATAAAACAAACAAATAAACCACAGACACACACACACACACACACACACACACACAAATACTACTTTCTTACATTTGACATAGTGACTTGTGTGTCTTTCTCACAGAGGGCAATATTTTCCCATGGGCCTATAAAAAAATGAAAATCCAAATTGTAAATTATCCTGAAACTTTAATTGTTCTTTAAAGCTAAACTATAGCTTTTCTGGAAAAAGGAATAACTGAGGAAAAATTTCTGACTTGCTAAATTTTCATTTATACTCCTTACCTTGTATTTATGGTAAGAAAAAGCAAAGAACATTTGTACCTCTGTATCTTACTTACACAATGTATACTGTTTTTATCCAAATGTTTCTGGCAATCTGATAGTTTATTGCATTTCTCTTGCACAGTTTGCAAAGAGCTTGTGTTAGTTTTGTGATTTTTTTTTCTATGTCCTCTAAGTTTATGTAGAGACTAAGGAAGAGACAGGCTAAGTGACAGTTATGTGAGAGGGCCAGACACAGGAAAGCCTAGTTTTGTTCAAGATTTTATTGTCTCAGAAGTAACTATAAGAAATAAGCTGTCTTAAATAGTACTCTTTGGTAGGCAAGTATTTCCATGTACTGCTTCATCTATATGATGGTTATTATTTTAATGTTAAGTTTTTAAATTTTAGACTGTAAAGGTTTAGTGGATATTGAAATTGTTTTAATGGTCATGATAAAAATTTTTTTAAAAGATGAAGTAAGACAGGAGTGTTCTGGAGTGTTCAGAGCTTTTTTGAGTCTTTGGTGCTGCTGACCACCTGGCTTGGACCACCCTTAGGACTCTGTGAGCTGACCCGGCTTGACATACTGATAACTAGAAGCGAATAAACATCATCTTATTGCTCTTCAAACGCATGTGGCCTGAGGTGTTAAAATCATTTTGTGAGCTTCATAGGTTCAGTCAGGGACAAGAAAAAAGTCAGAAGGACCATGGCTGGGAAAATAGGAGATACTGGGCAGCCCTGAAGCAGATGGACAAGAGGAGAGCTCTGCTTCTGGTCCCCACAGAAAACATCTCCCTGGCCTGTATAGTCAGTGATTGTGCCCGACTCGGTGAGAAACACTGCCTTATCCATAAAACGTAAAATTATTTTTTCCGTATAACATAAAACTGTTTCATACATGCACATTTGTTTTCCTAATATACATTGCAAGTTTTTCATGTATAAAAATATTAAATTAACTATTGTTAATAATGGAGTACTACACTATGTGCATCTTTTTTTTAAAGATTTTATTTATTTATTTATTTGACAGACACAGTGAGAGAGGGAACACAAGCAGGGGGAGTGGGAGAGGGAGAAGCAGGCTTCCCGTTGAGCAGGGAGCCCGATGCGGGGCTTGATCCCAGGACCCCGGGATCATGACCTGAGCCGAAGGCAGACGCTCAACGACTGAGCCACCCAGCACCCCCACTATGTGCATTTTTAAAACAGAAAGTGAAAAGTCTGATGATTCTACCTCCTGGAGAAAAACAATGTTTGCAGCATGGTATCTTTTTCGAATTCTGTCTGTACGTAGATGCACCTCTCTGTGTGTGTCTGTGCATTCATATGTATACCTGTACAAGTTGTTTTTATTTAGAAAAAATGAAGACATACTTTGTATACAAAAAATAAAATAAGAAGGAAATAAGACAATAGGAAATATGAGGGTACATTACATGGAATAAGGATACATACTACTTCATGAAACTTTCACAACTGTATGTGCGTGTAAATGATGCATATGGATGAATGTGTATTACATATATGTGTTTATGTATGTATATACACAGAGAGACCTATCCAAATAAATACATATATTTACTAGGTTAGGATGTAAAATCTATTTCTTTCTATAGATTAAGGTAAAAAAAAGTTTATAAGCCACAACTCAGTATCACTAGGAATATACAAGGCATATGCTGTGTATTACAAATGTCTAGTATTTTGGATTGTCAGTTTAAATTCTGAATATAATGCAGTTTGATAGATGCATATGCTTACTGATACCCATGGTTTAAATTTATAAGCACAATACTTATGTCCATTCAGTGAACATAAATTAAGCACTTACAGTATATACATCATTGTGGTAGATTTTGGAGGTACAAAGTTGATAGCAAAAGTTGTGGTCCCTACCCTCAAAGAGCTCAAGGTCTTTAACTTTTTAAAAATGGCATGAGTTAGTGGAAAAGAAATAGGGAAACTTAATTGGTATAATAGTGAGAAATGTAGTGCGCTAGGCACTTTTATACACATTGTCCATTATTTACACAGACCTTTACATTTTACAGAGTTCTTTCAAATATATCTTTGCTTCACTTAATCATCTGTGGAGATAGTTCTTACTCACTTTATGGATTAAGAAATGAAGGCTTGGAGAGGTTACTTCGACTAAGATCACTTAACTAGAAGGTGACAGAGCTTGACTGACATCTGTTTTCCCAGTTCAATATAGTGTTCTTTTCCCAGGTTATGAGCCTGAAAAGATCTGTGGTAAATTACAGATTCCAAAATGAGCAACGTAAAAACCTTACGCAGAAAATATATTAGGGGAACTGAGCCTTGATTTGTGAAATGTCAGTAGGAAATTTTTATGTTTGCTAAAAACAAAAAACAGCATGCTAATAAATAAAGGGAATTCCAACGTAATGTAAAAAATATATTTTATGAAAACTGGGAACTATTCAGTAAAATTCCATTCATTACTCCTTTTCACTAGAAACATTTCGATTTTGCCCTCTCTTCAATTTCTTTGAGATATTTGTTAATTTATTTTTCTTTATTATAAATGTTAGTATCAATAAGCATCACTTTTTTTCCTGCCTCTGGTCCCAGTGTTTTTCTTTTAATATATATTACAGTTTATTAAATTCTGCCTCTCCCACTATTGCTCCGGGAATATAAAGTCACTTGGATACTGGAATCCAAAATGCTTTGTCCTTTAACATGTTTAGGATAGCTTAGATTTAGGGACCACTTCCTAGGGCTCTAGCCCATTAATAAATAATGCCAGAGCATAGGACAGTAGCTCATTTTACCTTAGTCTTCACTCCTCTCCTTCCCAATAGAAGTATGGATGGCTCCAAATCCTTGTGTGCTCTCCCTCAACTTCCTTTATGTTTCCCAAAGCTTCATCACAAAATCTTCTCTTGTTCTGTTACTTTGCTGTCTTTTTCCCAATACCCTGATCCTTCTTCCAGTTATACCTAAAGGACACCAAAATGTAGATATTTGAATCAAAATTCTTGGAGCTTTCAAAAGATGTAAAAAGCAAATCCATATATACTGGAATGTCAAGAGAACTTACTAGGATGGATTACTGAAATCTCTCCAAGTCATGCTGCATTCCCAGAGGATTCTCCTTAATGGAAGCAAATTTATTTTTGACTGAGTCTAAGGATGTAGCTATTTTTATGTTTTGTGTCTTTCTAGTAATAAATTCTGTTCTGTATTTCTACTTTGTGTTGACAGATGCAAATGAAACTGATGGAAATGAAAGAGCTGGAGAACCGTAATAATCAGTTAAATTGGTGCAGTAGCCCACACAGCATTCTTGTAAATGGTGCTACAGATTATTGCAGCCTCAGCACCAGCAGCAGTGAAACAGCTAACCTTAATGAGCATGCTGAAGGCCAAGGCAACCTGGAGTCAGAGCCCATACACCAGGAGTCTCCAGTGAGTCTAATAGTTCTATAATGTTCATAATCAACTTCAGAAGAAAAAAATTTGATTCAGGTCAAAGTTTTTGTTGACATCATACTTAATATAAATATGGGACCTTGCCTCATCTGAGGACAGTTGATTTTTTTCCCCCAGAGGGAGAGAATAGGTACTGATCCAACAGTTCTGACACTTTTAACTAGTGTAAAAATGTAATTTTAACCAATCTATTTGTTATAAAGCGTGTTTTCAAAACAGTAGCTCTAAGATAGTAACTTTTAAAACATTTTTTTAAGTAGTCCCACCCAATGCTGAAAGTAATTCTTTATTTCATAATGTTGAGGACATTTATTTACCAGTTATTTAGAGAGCACACAGCAGTGCTGCTATTATATGTGAGAGCCGCAGAGACAAAAAACTGTAACCCTGCCTTTAAGCAGCATGTAGTCTAGTGGTGTAACACTGTGTGAAAGGGCTGTGATATTCAGGTAGGACACCTTGGAGGGGGGCTCAAGATTGTATAGAGAAAGCTTTATAAGTGAGCTTCAAAGTAAGAAATGTTAAGCAAAGAAGAAGGTGGTATATTCCTGGCAGAGAAAATGGCATTTGCATAGGTATGGGATGGGAGAAACATGCTGCACAGGGTCCCAAGAAGTTCTCGAAGGATACCTTGTGATGGTGGGGGGTATTGGTAGGAGATGAAGCTCTCTTATAGTGGCTCTCTGCATTACCTCTTACTTAAAACATAGATGGCTGCACCCCACTACAAACTTGCTGAACTAGAGTTTCTGGGATGGTACCAGGTACATGCATTTTTACAAAAAATTCCTTGGGTGATTATGATGTGCACCTGGATAAAAATGACCACTTTTACGTCAGAAAGGGACACAGAGAAAAGAAATTTGGATTCATTTTGAAGCATTGGGGGATTTATCTTACTGCAGTGAGTAGCCATTGAAGAATTTTAAGCAAGGTGTGACATAATTGCATTAACCTTTTAGAAAAATGTAGAAAATGGATTTGAGAGTGTGACTGGACACACAGAGATTTGTTAAGAGACTATTGGAGTGGTCTGTGTGAGATTGTTTTAGCCTAAACTTAAGCAGTAATGGGAGGGATAATGAAGAGAGGAATACAAGTTTGAGAGATACTAAAGACATAAAATTAACAGACTTGATTTGTATTTAGGCGTTACAATCTTGGATACATTATACAATGTTCTTTTTAAGTGCAAAAGGTTATCCTTCAAAGACATAGGGTGGTATGAAAATGGAGATTTCCCCTGGCACTTCTTAAGTCCTGTTACCTGCTGGTTTAAATCCAGAAAGCAAGGGAATGCCATCGAAGGACCTTTAACCAGAAGGATCATGATCAGATTCTTATTTTAGATCTATTCCTTTAGCTACTATAAGAAGGATCAGTGGGAAGGGCACATATTGGAGGCAAGAAGGCAGTTGGAAGGTTACGCTGGATCAGAATGGTGATACTGTAAATGAATGATAGTGACAGTGAGGATAGAGGGGAATGGATTTGAGAAGGAGCTAGGAGGTGAACTCAGCAAGACTTGGAGGCTAGCTGGGAGATGACCAGAGAGAAATTATTAAGTGGTTAAGTTTTCTGGCCTGAGTGACTTTGATGCTTGATGATACCATTTTCCTAAGAAAGATTTTAAGAGAAGAACTCATTTAATGAATGCATTCTGCTTGTCTTCTGTATTTTTAGCAATTTTTGGTTATCCTTTGTCAGTTTCCTCTGCCAAGTAGAAAATACATTGTTAGTCCATGGAGCATTAATATTTTGTAGGCAAGAAGTAGTCCTGAAATACTGCCTTCTGGTGTGACTGATGATAATGAAGTGGCGACAACAGCTGTTAATGAGAAAGTTTGCCCTGAATTTAATAGTGACAGACATTCAAAAGAGGTAAAAATAATTTTATAGTAAATATTCTCATTACTGGTTTTCCTAGATGGGTTAAACACTGTTTTAGGATAAGGAAAGAAAAATGTATTAAGTGAACTTTATAACTACAGAAATACTTGTTATATTACCATCCATTGATTTTTCAAAGCATGTTATTTTATTTTAAAATGTTACATCTTAAAACTGGTTCCTAAAAGAATACTTTTTAATTTAAAATTATTTTTAGGGAGATCCATTTAATGTAGAATCAAGTTCACTGACAGATCCAGTTGCAGATACAAACCTGGATTTTTTCCAGTCTGATCCTTTTGTTGGCAGTAAGTACTCTTATTTTTATATTATGATTTACCAAAAAAAGTCTTTTTAATGTAACTATATAAGAATTAGGGCTGAGTTTTGAGATCCTACTCAAAGTAGAGGGGTGTAGAGATGTGATATGCTTATATTTGCTGGAATTTGTCCTCGTCAGGCAACTAACTCCTTGGACTAAGTGACTGATTATGTCTGAGGAGCCCCTCCTGATTAAGAGCATGTTTCTTCTTCAGAATAAGGACCAAAAGAAAGATATTATGGACCAGGAGAGGAGATTAGGTACTCTTAAGTCAACCAGCAATTTTTTACTTAAGTGCCAACACCATGCTTTTAAAACAATGGAATCTATAGCAGTTAGAACCCGGATCCCTGCCCTTGAGGGGCCTATAGTGTTGTTGAAGAAATATAAGTGTAATAAGTTAAAATACCTGATGTCAGTGTAAACTATATTAAATACCACTGGTGTCAAAGCTCTTTTTGCATTTTATTTATTTCCAAATCAATTTGTGAAACTGGTCAGTTTACAACAGTTTTATTTTTTCCTCCAAGTTTTTATTTAAATTCCAGTTAACATACAGTATAATATTAGTTTCAGGTGTAAAATTTAGTGATTCATAACTTACATACAACACTTGGTTCTCATCACAACAAGTGCTCTCCTTAACACCCATCACTCATTGAACACTCCCCACACCCCCACCCCCGCCCCAACCCACCTCCCCTCCCGTTACCATCAGTGTGTTCTCTATAGTTAAGAGTCTGTTTCTTGGTTTGCCTTTTTTCCCCCCATGATCATTTGTTTTGTTTCTTAAATTCCACATATGAGTGAAATCATATGGTGTTTGTCTTTCTCTGACTTATTTCCCTTAGCATAATACTCTCTAGCTCCATCCATGTTGTTGCAAATGAGAAGATTTCCTTCTTTTTGCTGGCTGAGTAATATTCCACTACATATATATACACACACACATATATTACATGCATACAACCCACCTCTTCTGTATCCATTCATCAGTTGATGAATATTTGGTGTGTTTCTATAATTTGGCTGTTGTAGATAATGCTACTGTAAACATAGGGGCGCATGTATCCCTTCAGATTAGTATTTTTGTATTCCTTGGGTAAATGCCTAGTAGTGCAGTTGCTGGATCCTAGGGTAATTCTATTTTTAACTTTTTGAGGAACCTCCATACTGTTTTCCAGAGTGGCTGTACCAGTTTGCATTCCCACCAACAGTGCAAGAGGGTTCCCTTTCTCTGCATCCTTGCCAACACCTGTTGTTTCTTGTGTTGTTAATTTTAGCCATTCTGACAGGTGTGAAGTGGTATCTCATTGTAGTTTTGATTTGCATTTCCCTGATGATGAGTGATGTTAAACATCTTTTTGTGTGTTTTTTGGCCATCTGTATATCTTCTTTGGAAAAATGTCTATTCATATCTTTTGCCCACTTTTTTTTTTAAGATTTTATTTATTTGAGAGAGAGTACAAGTGGGACAAGCAGAGGGACAAGCAGACTCCCCGCTGAGCATGGAGCCCGATGCGGGGCTTGATCCTAGGACCCTGATATCATGACCTGAGCCAAAGTCAGATGCTTAACCGATGAGCCATTCAGGAATCCCTGCGCACTTTTTAATTGGATTATTTGTTTTTTGGGTATTGAGTTTTACAAGTTCTTTATATATTTTAGGTAATAACCCCTTATTGTATATGTCATTTGCAAATGTCTTCTGTGGAGCATTTTTCTGTTTTTCTTATTGGCCATTTGTATAACTTCTGTGGAGAAATGTTGATTCAAATAACTTGCCCTTTTTTTATTGTTAGTCTTTTTATTGTTGACTTTTAAGAGTTCTTCATACATTCTGAATACATCTCTAATCAAATATATGATTTGCAAAATATTTTCATGTATTTTGTGTTGTCTTAATTTTGATGAAGGCCAGTTTATCTATCTTTTCTTTCGTCACTTGTGCTTTTGATGTCATGTCTAAGACCCAAAGTCATGAAGATTTACTCTTAGGTTTTCTTCTAAGAATTTTATAGTTTTAGCTATTACATTTCGATCTTTGATCCATTTTTAGTTAATTTTGGAATATGGTATGAGATAGGGGTCCAGCTTTATTCTTTTGTATGTGGATATCCAGTTGTCCCAGCACCATTTGTTGAAAAGATTATGTTTTCCCCATGGAATTGTCTTGACAATCTTGTCAAAAATCAAATGACCATAAATGTAAGGGTATATTTCTGGACCCTTTAGTTCTAGAATTATTTATTAAAATAATTTTTTAGGCTCAATGTCTTTGTTTCTGGAGTAGTGATGGTAATACCCATTCAGTATTCTTATGAAGTATATGTGCTGCCGAAGTGAGCACCAGAGTAGAGAATCCTGTTAGTAAAATTATCACTGTTGTACCTGTCTTTTCCCTTCTATTTGTAACCTCAGCTTGTGATCAAGGGTTAAGTATAGTTGGCTCCAATTAAAATTTGCTTCTTTGGGGGCACCTGGGTGGCTCAGTTGGTTAAGCATCTGCCTTCCATAATCCGTTCAGGTTATGATCCCAGGGTCCTGGGATCGAGCCCCACATTGGGCTTCCCTGCTCAGTGGGAAGCCTGCTTCTCCCTGTGCCCCTCCCCCTGCTTGTGCTCTCTTTCTCTCAAATAAATAAATTAAATCTTTAAAAAAATAACA
Source organism: Zalophus californianus (assembly GCF_009762305.2). Classification (NCBI taxonomy): domain Eukaryota; kingdom Metazoa; phylum Chordata; class Mammalia; order Carnivora; family Otariidae; genus Zalophus; species Zalophus californianus. Next base: position 40,964,224 of record NC_045598.1, on the reverse strand, counting down.
GCAGTCATTAAGAAAATTGCTTCTTTTATGAGGTATGTTGATGTTCTGCCTTTACTCTTTATTATTTTAAATGTTTCCTAAAGCTGCATGGCATTTAGTGTTTTGTCTACTTTCAGGTAGAGCTAATGAAACTGACTGTGCTTTAAGAAACTTTGCTTCTGTTTAAAGTTACCTTTAAGTAATGATGTCACAACAGTAAACATTATTATTGTGATTTCTGCTTATTTTTTTTATCATAGGTGATCCTTTCAAGGATGATCCTTTTGGAAAAATTGGTATGTATATCATTGAGGTCCAGCTTAGCTGTAATTTAATTCTGCTTAATTATAAACTTATGTTGTATTTAGAAATGAGAGATCAAAGTAAGGTAGTTATAGGAAGTGGGGTTCCTTTTTATTCAGTTTTTAAACTGATGTAAGGCCCCACTAAAATGTTGTATGTGCCTGGCATTTTCAGAGAGAAAGTGGTAGATTCTTGTGATTTTGCTTAATGAACCATTAGCTTTATTTATTTATTTAAGATTTTATCCATTTATTTGAGAGAGAATGAGAGAGAGAGAGCCTGAGAGGGGGGAGGGTCAGAGGGAGAAGCAGACTCCCCATTGAGTGGGGAGCCCGATGCGGGGACTTGATCCTGGGACTCCAGGATCATGACCTGAGCTGAAGGCATTTGCCCAACTGAGCCACCCAGGCACCCGTTAGCTTTATTTTTAAGAAAAATGACATTAGTGTTTATATTTTGATACTTTAGTAATACTTAGACTGATTTCTCCTTGGTAGCCAAGGATTAGATGCATATAGTGATCTATGCTACTATAGTGTTTAGAACATTTTGTTTTCCTAAGATTACAGCATATGACTTGGGGGAAAGGAAATATCTTAAAGAATTACTAAATGTCAGGCTTTATAAGATAGTCTTTCCCTGGGATTTTACATTAGAATACATTTTGTGTACCATTTGTTATGCTTCCCAAACCTGTTCCAAGTAAGTTTATTAGGTGAAAGACTATCTTTTAACAAAATCACAAAGGAATTTGTGATTCCTCCTCCCCTAAAATTAGAATCACCAGCTTAGAAGAATTATTTAAACCTGGCATACAAGTAATCTTTGTGTAATAAGTATTGGAATGATTGATTCGCTTTGGGTGAATGATGAGCAAGTAGGAAAAAGAGTATTAATTAAAGCTATTTTAGGTGCAGCTGTCTATATTTTTTTATAATCAATAATCATAACGCCAAGTACCTTAATTTAGATTCTGCAGAAGTTCAAAATGTCTTTTAATTAAGGCAGTTATACATTCAGGTGATAGGAAATTTAGTAGTTTTTAGTCTTTCATATATGTGCTGTATTTTCTTAGATCCATTTGGAGGTGATCCTTTCAAAGGTTCAGATCCATTTGCATCTGACTGTTTCTTCAAGCAGTCTTCTGCTGACCCTTTTGCCACTTCAAGTACTGACCCTTTCAGTGCAGCCAGCAATAGCAGTAATACATCGGTAAGTGGGAGGGTTAAAAACTGTTAAATGGAGAACAAGCATCTTAAGTGAGTGTCTTGAAATATACAGTGTTGAAAGGATCCTCTTTTAGATTACTTCTGATGAGCTATGTAAAAATGTCAGTCTCATCCAGTCCATCTAGTTTTTGGTTCAGACTGGCATTTCACAGCTTTATCACTCCCTATAATTGGCTGGAATAACTTATTTCATCTAAAAATCAAGTCCATCTTTAATAATAAGGATCAAATATTATCCCATTGGGGATCTTTAAAATGAATGATTTGAAATCCATTAACCAGTCTTAAATAAAGCTTTTCAGAAATGTGTGGTATGCATTATTGAAATAATAAAAATCAACCTTAAAATGGCATTTATGTTTTAGAAAGATAAAGTCATTTATATTATAGACACATTTTATATATATTATATAACACATGTTAATCTTGTGGAGAAATACAAATTCCTACTAAATGTCAGACTCTCTTTTGTACTTCACAACCTGCAAAGTAGGTGTTGGTAGCCCTATTTTAACAATAAGGACACTGGGACTTGGAAGTAACCAAGGTCATACAGCTAAGTGGCTTTAAAAAGAAAATATATTATGGCTTTTTAAACATACCCAAAATAGAGTAATATAATGAAATATTTTAAGAAACCTCCATGTATCCATTACCCAATTTCAGTAATTATGAATGGTTTTGGAATTTGTTTGTTTTTATTTTTTATTTGGAGACTTATTTTGTTAAGCAGGGTGTTTCACCCAAAAAAGAACAATTGATTTGACGGGCATTTGAAGCAAAAATTTTGTCTTTTAATTCTCTTAGATTAAGAATACTCCCTTAAGAGACGAATTGATTCTTTTAAAGTTAATAGATTTTGTATTCTTTAATTGCTTTCTTACTCTACTCAGTGAAGAGCTATTTGGCTAACAACTGGTATTTTCCATTGATGTAAAAGTGAGCAAGTGCCTCTGTAACTGAATATTTGTGGTTTCCACACACTACCGGATACTGTGTTTTCCTACAACACTTAGTTTGCAGTGTGGACCCATTTGCCAAATTCTTCTAAAATTAGCTGCAACCTGAATTTTTTTCCTCTTACCTTATTCTAGGCTCTTATTCTCTACTCTTATCATTAAAGAGCAAGAGAACCAAAGCAGCTCTTCCTAATTTAAAAATAAAACAGGTTTCTCCTGTTCTTCTCCCCTGATGAAAATTTCCACCATTTGCTCTATTTACTTTTTCTCTTCCCTCCCCAGTTTGTGAAAGCAATATTGCCCTTGCTGACTGCTCTTGATTTCTCCATTAAAAACAAAACAAAAAACCAAATTGGCAATATAAGAATAGGTTTGTTTATCTCATCTCTTCCATGTACCAGGCATGGTGCTAAGCTCTTTTCATGTGTTACCCATTTAATCTTCACACTATTCGCATGAAGCTCATGTTACCATCCTCATTTTTAAGATAAAGTAAATGAAGCTTAAAGAGGTTAAGTGATAATAAGTAAGTGGTAGAACTGAATTCAAACTTTGGTCTATCTGACCAAAATCTAAGGTCTTCACCCCTATAGTCCAAGATTTAAACTTAATTTTTCCCAGCTACAGAGCCCTTGTGTTTTGTGATCTTCCTTCTTTTCAAACAGGCCTCTGATTATGTTTCTAGATCTGACTCTCTCCCCAAAAGTCTTTCCTATTCCCTCAAGGCCAATCTCTGCTCTCAGAGGGACATAATTTAAAAAACCAAAGTGAAACAAAACAACTGGCATTTCTTACTCCCCTAGCTAGTGTATGGTAGCATTGTGTAGCTACTGAGTCATACAGTCAACGTGGGGGGTAGATGACTGATGTTGAAGGGAGAGAATTTCAGTGATAAATTTGGCGACCTTGTAGGAGGATTTTGGAACATTAATTCTATAAAATACCACCTGAATTGTAGTTATGAAAATTACTTTTATGTACTAAATTGCCTAATTATCAAACTGAATGTAACATAGAGTTTAATGGCCTCTTAATCCTTCATAGGCTACGTATTCATTCCATCCTGTTCCCCTTGCCGTCTCAGTGGTCTTTTGGGTGGTGGCACAGTGTATGAGGAAGGAATAGAAATTAAACCTGACACTTATGTAGGCCTGCTTTTTCTATTTCTCTCTGTGATGGCAAATAAAAATCTGTAAGCTTTTGTTAAAAATCAGGCCTATTAGGTTGTTTTTCCCCTGAAAGTCAAGAGAAGAAGCAATAATAGTTGGTGACTTAAGTCAGTGACTATCTCTCACACTGGTGTTTTGACTATTATATTAGGAACTATGTGACTATACAGACCACCTTAATGTTTTTCTTTGATTTCTCTTTATTCATTCAACAGATAAAATAAGAATATAAGCCATTATGCTAGTTTTATAATAATATCATGGCATCAGTTAAAATAAGTGCTATCATCCTCAGTTCTAAAAACTTCATTAGTATTAATTACCTCTTTCTGATAGTAGTTTAAGTGGGTTCTCTTGCTTTTTTTTTTTTTAAGATGTATTTATTTATTTGAGAGAGAATGAGAGAGAGAGAGTACATGAGAGGGGGGAGGGTCAGAGGGAGAAGCAGGCTCCCTTACTGAGCAGGGAGCCCGATGTGGGACTCGATCCCGGGACTCCGGGATCATGACCTGAGCCGAAGGCAGTCGCTTAACCAACTGAGCCACCCAGGCACCCTTGCTTTTTTTTTTTTTTTTAAAGATTTTATTTATTTCAGACAGGAAGGGGGAGAGCACAAGCTAGGGGGCAGGGTAGGGGCAGAGGGAGAAGCAGACTCTCCGCTGAGCAGGGAGCCCAACGTGGGGGCTTGATCCCAGGACCCTGGGATCATGACCTGAGCTGAAGGCAAACGCTTAACCAACTGAGCCATCCAGGCTATAAAAGAGAGACTGTACTACAGGTCCTGGTTAGCAATACTTTTCTCTTTTCAAATACATTTGTTTTATTTGGAAATGTATCAGTTGAGCTCTGTGATATCATTTGACATTCAATTGTAATAATCAATTTCTTAATGATTAGAAATAGAGCCTGTAATACAGATGACATTGATAGCCATGAGTCAGAGGAGATAAATGTTCCCAAACCCTTTTCATGCCCCTTTCATCTAACTGTCTGCTAAGGCTTTTATTGGCCTCTTAACAAGGGCCTGATGCCAGAAAGAGAAGGTTCACTTTCTTCCTAGATATATAATTTGTTTGACTATGATTAAAAACCAAAATAATTTAGGAAAACAGTTCTGTAGCAGGAATCTCTGGCTTCTGGTAAAGTCCTCACTCTGTAGCCACTCACCCTTGCCACTTGGTCCAGATTCTTACATGGCTTATTATTGAAAGTAGCAGGATCTTATTAGCAGAGCTCCCTCCCTTCCTCTCTCCCTTCTTTCCTCCTTCTTTTCCTCCGCTCTTCCTCTCCCCACCCCCCTACCCCCGTCTTCCTCTGGTACATGTGCATGTTCCTCTGATGGGCAGAATGCTAGAATTATTTTTAGATAAGTAGAAAATAAATCTAGCGTCTGATATTTAAGTACTAGGATATTTAAGAGTTAGAATAGAATGCATCCTAAAGGCAGCATGTCATCCTGGAATAGGAGAAGGACCTTAATGGGAAATCTAGTGAAATCCAAATTAAGTCTATAGTTTATAGTTTTGTACCAGTGTTAATTCCTTAGTTTTAATAGATGTACCATGATTATATGAGGTTATGAGGTACTAACATTAGAGGAAACTGGGTGAAGGATATATGGGAACTCTCTGTATTATCTTTACAACTGTTCTAGAAATCTAAAATTACTTCCATGTAGAAAGTTAAAACAGTGTGTATCTGTACTAGTAACAAAATTATGAAGAAAAGAAAAGAGATGAATGCCACCAAAGTCAGGGTAATAATTACCTCTATAGAGGAGGGATGGGATTGTGTTTGGAAAGGGGCACGTGAAGACTTGTCAGGTGTTGGCAGTTTCTTGGAAGGTGATTACATAGGAATTCATTTGATAGTTACTTGTTAAACCATATATGTTTCATATACCATTTTGAATGGATATTATATTACCCAATAAAAGATTAGAAAATGATATGTGTCATTTCAGTTTAATAAGATTGCAAATCAGTAAGGGGAAACATTTATTCCTAATGCCTTGTATTTCTTAATTAAGAGTTTGTAAAGAATATTTTCTTTGATGTGGCCATGAAGTTTCAGCTATGAAATATCGCCTCTCTTAGTCATGATTTCGTGTAATTTGTTTAGGTAGAAACATTGAAGTACAATGATCCTTTTGCTCCTGGTGGAACAGTTGTTGTTGCAGCATGTGATTCAGGTAAGGAAATAATTGATCAATTTCTTTGAACAGTAAATATGACTTTTCTTTAAGCTTCTTTTTCTGGTCTCCAAATATATTTGTCCTGTTTACTTACGTAAGGCTGTAGAATTATTGCATAGTTATAGCCAATTGTAATCTAGCAGTAATAATGGTGGCAAGTGTTGGCATATCACTTTCTACTTTTCTTATCATTTATTTATCTCATTTATTATTCATGTTAAAGCTCTTACTAGATGGGAGTGGGAGACAGGCTTCCAGGTATGGAATGAAAAAGTCATGGAAATGAAAGGTACAGCACAGGAAATATAGTCAGTGGTATTCTATTATTATAAAATAGTGTTGTATGGGGACAGATGGTAGCTATGCATAACGTATAAACTTGCCCAATCACTATGTTGTACGCCTGAAACTAATGTCACAGTGTGTGTCAGCTGTACTTGATTAAAAAAAACTTACTAGAATATGTACTCTAGCCAGTAAAACCAATACAATTTTTTTTTTTCCTTGATAAAAGGCAGCGTTGGCAGTTTCAAAGTCAGCAATGACTCTTATAGATCTTGGCCTAAAATTAAAAATTGCTTCCAGTAGGTGATGATAATAGTTTTACAAATAGTGGATAAGATATTTAATAATATAGAGAAAATCGAAATGTTACTCTAGCATCCAGTCTTCACGCTTTATTTATGGCGGCTAATTTTCCATTTATCCTTGTAAGTAATATTTCCATTTTAAAGATCAGGAAACTGAGGACCAGTACTTTAAGTAACTTGATCAAGATTATATAGTTTACTAGATTTGAACCAGGTGAAGCCAGGATTCAAAACAAAGTCTGACAGAGACTAAAAGCTTCTGCAACTTTCTCATTACTCATTTAAAAATAAAACAGACCAACTATTGTGTAGGAGAGCAGGGAATTAGAGGGAAGTGGACTCAAACCTGTAAATACCTCAAGTATCATGCTGATACAGGATTCCTTATTTTTCCAGATGAAAATAAGGTGAGTTATTCAGTACACAAATTTGCTGATGTGACAAATTTGCTGATGTGCTGAAGTTGAGGATCATGAGCATAGAGAAAGATTAGTAGAAATGCCTTCACAATTTAGATTTCTGGTATTGTACAAATTAAAACAAGATGAGATTTAGCAGTGTGCGTTGTTTTCAGGTTGAAATTTAACTTCCAAACTGAGTAACAAAAAGGAATTGAATATAAAAAGCAGATATGTAGAAAACAAGATTTAATGTAGTGCTGGGTATTGATTTAACCCAAAACTTAGAATAACAGCAAATAAGATTTTTAAAAGTCTTATTGTAGTAACAGTGGTTAAATTAATATATTTTTAAAATACATGTGCTTTTTTTAGACTCCCATTATTGAGCTGATGAATTAATATATAGCTAGGGATATTGTATGATTAGAAAGGATAACCTAAGAAAATGAAAAGTTAATATATTTATACAGGTGACCCTTGAATGATATGGGGGTTCAGGATGCTGACCCTCCCCCCACATGCAGTTGCATATCTCCATATAACCTTTGACTCCCCAAAACCTTTACTAATATCCTACTGTTGACTGGCAGCCTTACCAATAACGTAACCAGGCAATTAACACATATTTTGTACGTTACATATATTCTTATAATAAAGTAAGCTAGAGAAAATGTTATTGAGAAAATCATAAGGAAAATACCTTGACAGTACTGTGCTGCATTTATTGAGAAAAATCTGCATATAAGTGAATCCACACACTTCACACCCATATTGTTCAAGGGTCAACTGTAATTAACTCTTGACTGAAATGGTAATTGCCGTGAAGTTCATTAAAGCTGCAAAAATTTAAAGGAAAGGGAGATCACCTCCATTTAGGGTAAGTTATGAATGGTTTCAAAGCAGAAGGTAGCTTTTGTTGTGCAACCATCACAAATCCAGTTTATCTACTTTTTTTTTGCCTATGCTTTTAGTGTCATGCCAAAAAAGTATAGCTAAATCCAATATCATGAGGGTTTTCCCCATGTCTTCTTCTAAGAGTTTTATAGCTTTAGCTCTTACATTTAGGTCTTTGATGCATTTTGAGTTAATTTTTGTATTTCTTGTAAGAGTCTTACTTCATTCTTTAGAGTGGATTTTCAGTTTTCTCAGTACCATTTGTTGAAAGGACTTGACCTTTCCCCATTGAATGGTCTTGGTATCCTTGTAGAAAATCATTTGACTATATATGCAAGTGTTTATTTCTGGACTCACTCTTCTGTTCCACTGGTGTAAATGTCTATCTTTGATACCTGTAACTTTGTTATTCTTTTTCGGGTTCCCTTGAGATTCCATATGAATTTTAGTATGAATTTTCTATTTCTGCAAAAAAATGTCATTGGGATTTTGATACAGATTGCTTTGAATCTGTAGATTGCTTTGGTTAGTATTAACATCTTAACATTTTCCAATCCATGAAGTGGGCTGTCTTTCCATTTAATTGTATCTTCTTTAATTTCTTTCAGAATGTTTTATAGTTGTCAGCATACATGCTTCCTTGGTTAATTCTTGAGTATTTTATTCTTTTTCATGCTATTGTAAATGAAATTGTTATCATCTTAATTTCCTTTTCAGATTGTTCATTGTTAATATATAGACATGCTACTGATTTTTGTGCATTGATTTTGTATCCTGCTACTTTGCTGTTTATTCTAAACAGGTTTTGTGGAATTTTACGGTTTTCTACATGTGAGGTCATGTTGTATGCAACAGAGATAATTTTACTTTCTTTCCAATTTGAATGCCTTTTTTTTTCCTTGCCTAGTTACCCTGAGTAGGACTTCTGTGATGAATTGAAGTAGTGAAAGTGGGCGTCGTTGTCTTGTTACTGATTTTAGAGAAAAAATTTCAATCTCTCACCATTGAATAAGATGTTCACTGTGGGCTTTTCATATGTGGCTTTTATTATGTTGAAGTAGTTTCTTCTTTTTCTAGTTTGCCAAGTGTTTTTATCATGAAAGGATGTTGAATTTTGTCAGACGCTTTTTCTGCATCAATTAAGAGGATAATGTGGGTTTTTTTTTCCTTTATTCTGTTAATGGGGTGTATTTTATTGATTGATTTTCATATATTGAACCATCCTTACATACAAATGAGCACCTGTATCTTCCTAGTCTGCCATTTAGCTTGCGTCTTGATTTGAATGAGAATCTTAGAACCAAAAACTTTTTTAAAAAAGATTTATTTATTTGAGTGAGAGAAGGGGTGCATGCACATGCACAAGGGGGAGGGGCAGAGGGAGAGAATCTTCAAGTGGACTCCCCGCTGAGCAGAGCCCCATGTGGGACTCAGTCTCACAACCCTGAGATCATGACCTGAGCTGAAACCAAGAGTTGGTCACTCAACCAACTGAACCACCCAGGTGCGCCCCCAAAACTCTTTTGAATTGGATGGGCTACATATTAGTGTGTCTGGGGCAGAGTTACACAGACCTTCCACAGATTCAGAAATACCAGAGGTCTGAACTTTCTTTTTCTTTTTTTTTTTTTAAACCATACCCATAAGATCATCCAAACTTCGTTTTTGCATTTTCCTCATTTAATCTTTACAATGGTTATAGAGACAGGTACCGTTCGTTCTCATTTTAAGGATGAGAAAAATGAGACTTAGGTCAAGCAATTTGCCCGAGGCTGTAGTAGTTGTTGCCATGCTCAGTGTCCAGTCCATGTCTTATTTCAGAGCTCATTCTATAGTCACTTCATTATGGAGCCTCTGCCTTATCTTCTCATCCAATCCTGAAAATATAAAAATGGTAGTAAGGTGATGCCACAGATTGTTTTTCTGTCAGTATTGCTGCCTTTGTTAGAGCTGGAAAGACTCTTACACATGCTATGGGCCAGAGTTTTCATATTATTTTTCACAAAACTAGCTTCCAGAGAGGTCTTCAGAGAGTTGGCAAATTATTTTCATATTTTTTAAGTGTCTTTAAATTTTTTAAAACTGCAATTTAATTAAATGTATGCATTCATAAATGTTACAAACCATATTAACATATTGTAGTGCATTGGTGCTTTAAAGTAGTGTCAGGTTAAGTGGTTTTTGTGCAAACCTCTGGATAAAAATTACTTTAAACTACTCAGATTGCAAGACTCTTGTTTAAAAATGTATATAACTACTTCTTTGGGTGAATTGTTTTTCAAATAGAGCAATCAAAACTATCCGAAATAAGTTCAACTCCTGACTTTAAACATTTGTGTTAATCAAAATTACTTTGTTTTCACTGTCATTGTGATAAGTAAATAATATAAATTTGAACTTAAGATGATTTTAGAGTTAAGGTGCCTAGGTGGCTCAGTCTGTTGGGCAGCTGGCTCTTGGTTTCAGCTCAGGTCATGATCTCAGGGTCCTGGGATCAAGCCCTGTGTTGGGCTCCATGTTCAGCAGGGAGTCTGCTTGAGGATTCTCTCTCTCCCTCTCCCTTTGCCCTTCTCCCCAGCGCGCTCTCTCTCTCTCAAATAAATAAATAAATCTTAAAATAATTTTAGAGTTAATTTTTAAAATCCCATTTATTTGTTTCATATATTGGAATTTCATATAAGATTTGAAACTGTTATCAAGCCTTATTTCCTAATATATGAAAGGAAAAGCTAAGCCCCAGAGGCACTTATCAGTTTGCTTCTCAATCCATGCCCATTGATTTTCCTCTGTGTTATCCTGCCTCTTTACTTATCTACTATGTAAGTGAGAAAAAAGAAAAAAAAAGAAATCCTTGGGAACCCAAAATTTCATAAAGGGTACTGGGAGTATAGGGAATATAATCAAATGAAAAATGTTAAAAAATTAAAGCATTTTAGTAAGAAACTTGTAGAAGATTCATGAAAGGCTCTTGGGGATTGGCGGAGATAATTCAACCTTACTATGCTCTTATTTCAACAACAACAAAAATAATTAGGAGTGGGTAATTTGAAACAATCACAAGCAGTAACTATGGAAATCATCAAGTATAGTAGCTTTTTGGTCTGAGGACCCCTTTACACTTTTAAAAATTAATGAAGATCCTCAAAGAGCTTTTGTTTATATGGGTTATCTATCAGTATTTACCATATTAGAAATTGAAACTGAGAAACTAAAAATTTTTTAATTCAATTAAAGGCAATGATAATAAACCCATTACATATAAACATAAATAACATTTCTTTAAGAAAAATAACTCCAAACCAAAAAAAAAATTGTGACCAAGAGTAGCATTATTCATACATTTTTGCAAAGCTCTTTAAATGTGCGCCTTATAAAAAAGAAGATAGCTGGATTCTCATATCTACTTCTGCATTCAATCTCCTGCACTGTATTGTTTTGCTTGAAGTATGGGAAATGAAAAAGATCTGCTCTCACACAGGTACGTAGTAAAGGGGTATTTCAGTAACCTTTTTAGGTAATTGTGGATATTCTTCTTTGATACTATATCAAATTTCAACATATTTTAGTTTCTTTAAAGTTAGTTGCCATGTGGTACGTGAAACCATATCAGTGACCTTTTCATGCTCTCTTACATTAAAATCCATTGGTTTTTCTTGCACTTTGAATGAATTTTTTACCTATATATGATTTTGTAATTTGCACTGATCCTTTTGGAAATAATTGGTTCACTGCTGACACATTTCATTATAAATATTTTTTAAATTATATTTATTAATATCACCTTCCATCTTATCAGAGTCTTTAAATATTGGTATGATGTTAAGATTATGGGACAGGTACAGCTTTCCAAGATTCTGATTTTTACTTGAAAGCTTGAATTTTTATCACCAGCAACAAAACTATCAGTTGTTTTCTTTAAAGTGACAGCCTCACTGTTTGTTTTGGAGGAAATGTTGCCAGATACCCAAATCTGAATAACCATTGTTTATCTGTTACTCCTTTCAAGTAAAAAGGGCATTCCGTGAAAAAAGCAGCTAGTTCAACTTGTTTCGCACACCATCATGCAAGTGCTTTTCTTCCAGATAACTATCATACTTTCCTACTCAGCAGAAGTGCTTTGTGTGTATTTCCCATTTTGTTACTCAGAATTTTAAAAAGATGTGTACCTACAGGCACCTGGGTGGCTCAGTAGGTTAAGCATCCAACTGTTGGTTTCGGCTCAGATTGTGATCCTTAGGGTCATGAAATCAAGCCCCAAACTGGGCTCTGTGCTCAGCGCAATCTGCTTGCGATTCTCTCTTCCTCTCTTTCTGCTCCTCCCATTTGTGTCCTCTTTCTCTCTAAAATAAATAAATCTTAAAGAAAAAAAGATTTGTACCTAAGGATCATGATTTATTAAAACTAATAATTTTTATCAGTTCATCAAGAACAGACTTTTTTTTAAGATTTTATTTATTTATTTGACAGAGAGAGACCGTGAGAAAGGGAACACAAGCAGGCAGAGTGGGAGAGGGAGAAGCAGGCTTCCCACTGAGCAGGGAGCCCGATGTGGGGCTCAGTCCCAGGACTCTGGGATCATGACCTGAGCCGAAGGCAGACGCTTAATGACTGAGCCACCCAGGCTCCCCAAGGACAGACATTTTTAAACACAACTGGCTTTTTTTTCCCCCCTGCCAAGTTTGTGATGGTGCTACTGCCTTGATTTGCTGTAAGACACTAGCAGTTTTATCTACATTGTTGCAATATTAACACATTAAGAAATATAAATAACATCTTAATATTCAAAATAGTTTTGATCTTACAGATCTCCGTAAAGAGGTGTGGGGGACCTCCAGGGTCCATGGACCACACCTTGAGAACTTCTGATCTAATATGAACTAAAAGATTTTTCCTGTTGCCCTGGTCTCTGTTCCCTCAGGACAGCTTGCTCGCAGAAGGTATCTGGGACAGAGATCTCCTTTTATTCAAACAAAACAGGATCAAGAGAATAACCTCAGTGTCCTGGAGAAAAAAACTGAAGAGTGGAGGCTATCTTTTTAGTTATGTATTAGCCTAGTGCTTCTGCTCTTCTCACAGTACACACTTTTTATGGTGGTGATGTCCAGTTCTGTGCCTTCAACTACAACCTGTTTCCTAATGACTTCTTGATTTAGTTTTCCAGTGTTGAACTCTCTCCTGAACCTTCAGTACCTTCAGGTTATCTGCTGGATATTTCCCCTTAGGTCCCAAGCTCAACGGTGCTTAAAATTGAGATAATCATCTTTTGCAGTTAGTCTCTCCTTTAAAGTATTAGTATTTCTACTTTCTGTATTAATGATACTATTAGCCAATCATCTGAGACTTTTCTGCCATACCTCACCTCCAATAAATTGCCAAGTTCTGTTGTTTTACCCCCAAATAGACCCTGATTGTTCCTTTTTATACTCAGTTTGTTTGGACTCTCATTTTGTTTTATCTGGACTGTAATATTAAATTGCCTACATTCTCTTTACCTGCCAATCTGTCATCTACATGGCTGCCAGAATTGTCTTTCTTAACATTTGATCATGTTACTAACCACAAATCTAAGTCGCTAGCCCTGTGTTCCACACATATGTGTGTATATAATTTTTTAGTTATATATTATTTATATTAATATAATGTTTAATATATATCTATATTATATTTGTATTATATGTATATATATTTAATGGTCTTTTAATGTGTCACAGGTATATGTCTGAAAGTAAAGTTGTCCACCTGATGAAATAAAAAACATTACTAAACATCTTCTTGACATTCCATCCCTGTTAATAGTATTACCATCTACTCAGTTGCCCAAGCAGAGATTTGAGAGTCATCCTAAATTGTATCCCTACTTTCCCACCCCAGAGCTTCTGGGACATAGCAGAGTCCATCAGTTGAATGCTGAAGAAATGAATAAATGATTTGTCTCAAATCTACTACATTATCGTAAGATTTTGAATTGAATGGAAGCATAAACAGTCTAAAGGGGGGGTTGCCATCATTAGGACATGGATGTTTGAAGCCAACAGCCTGAAGTTACTCATTAGCATTTTATTAGATAAAATGCTAATTCCTTAGGTTTTCTTAGTCTCCATTTCCTAAACGATAAAATGAAGTTAATAATTATACTTCATGGGTTTGTTTGGTAGATTAAATGAGATAATGTATAAGTATTGTATAAGTAATGATAAGTATTTATTGTGTATAAATAATGATACACAATCTTACAATGATCATTATAAGTAATGATAAGTATTTATTGTGGTACCTATCACAGTAAATGGTAGCTGCTATTACTATTATTACTACTATTTTTTAGTTTAATGGTTTCTAAATCCTGACTAATGTTACTTGGAATATACTCTTTGATAGTTCCAAGTCAAATAGGGATGAGAGAGAGAAAATGAGAATGAGAATTGTTGCCAACTCTCTTTTCCTGGAAAGGATTCTTTCCAGTCTAAGATTGTTTTCTCTTCTTTTTAGTTTTTAAATCCTTTTGTTTGTGAAATGAAAGATGGACTTTTTTTTTTAAGTTAAGCAAATCTCTTTATGTTGTTGTTTTCTCTATGTGTGTTGGTTTTAATATATTTATTTAGTTTACTAAAAATAAAATCCTGGGCGCCTGGGTGGCTCAGTTGGTTGGGCGGCTGCCTTCAGCTCAGGTCGTGATCTCGGAGTCCCGGGATCGAGTCCCACATCGGGCTCCCTGCTCAGTGGGAAGCCTGCTTCTCCCTCTGACCCTCTTCCCTCTCGTGCTCTCTCTCAAATAAATAAATAAAATCTTCAAAAAAAAAAAAATAAAATCCCAACATCTGGAAACCAGTGAGACTCAGAGAGGTGGCATTACACACCTAAGGTCACAAACAGAACTTTTGTCCTCTTTACTTACACTCCTATATCCCTCTTCTTTTTCACCAACAAATAAAGTGTTTAGCCAGAAAAAAAGATTAATCCCACAGAACAGGAAAAATAGAAGCTTTCAAAATAAACTAAAAACCTAAGGGTAAATTTTTGTTCTTAAAAATTAAATGATAAATCACCCCTACTTCTAGAATTTAGTGATTATGATAAAGATAGAAGGACATCAGGTATTTTTAATATTTTGACTCACAGTGGGGTCTTTTTAGCATTTACTCCTTGTGAGTAGACATGTTGCAGACTAAAAGAATACTAAAGAAAGCAAATGCAGGTTACTCAGTTTCTACATATACTTTATTTTGTTTTGTAAAAGTTCTTTTTCCACTTCATTATAGATGGGATTAGTTCTGGTGCCAGAAGATTTTTTGCATGGAATATTTTATTAACTCCTAACTGAGGAAATGCAAAGTCTTTCCAACTCTTAATTAAAGCTTTATAACATCCTGAGGATTTAGAGGGGAACTTGTGGTCTCCCCAGAGCATCTTTGACTCTAGAGGTAGTAAAATGCCACGTAGGTCTTTATTTTTACAGGCGATGACTCAGGCTAAGCATACAGATGTTCATATGTTTTATTATTCTTAGCCTCTGCCTTCTTTCATGTTTCTTCTCTAATTTTCTCTATTTCCACAAATACAGGCCATGACTGTCTCTTCAAGGCCACTTCTTTTTTGCCTGGAAAAATGTGTGTGCATGAGCAGTGTGTATTTGTGTATAGTGTGTATATGTTTCTCTCTTCTCCCACCCCTTTTCTGTCCACAAGAAAGTAAAACCCTTTTTGGAAAGTCTTCTTGTCCTCTTTCACATAAATCTAGCTGTTGCTTTTCCTTTACTCTCTTTGAACTTTAATACTTACTGTGTAGCAGTTGTATACATATGTATCACTCAAACCATGAGTTCCTTGAAGGTGGGTGTTGTGTCTTATTCTCCTCTAAATCCCTAGTACCTAGCCTTGATGCTTAGTAAATGTGAGTGGATGAGTGGGTCAGTGAGTGAGTGAGTGAATGATTTGGAGACCAGCTTGAGAAAATGGATTCTGTATTAATGACCAACACCGCAGATTATTCATGAGTATCTCTTAAAGGTTTTCTGAGTTTGAACTTGATTATCTGATGACTTGTGCATGGGTCATGGAAAAAAAAATTTCTTCCTTTTCCCAGGATTCTCTGGTTAGATACCTGTTCTTGGTTATTATCTGTGAGCCTTAAAACTGGTTTCCCTTATTCCTTGTTGGTCAGCTGGTTATGCTAAGAAGTATTATGGTATCTGTTTGGAAGATCCTTAATAAGTAGACAGTTTCTGTCCCCCTTTTCTCTCAGTATTTTCAGTGAATATGAGCATCTTCTATTTATCAGACCTTTTTCTAGGCCTTGAAGATACAGTAGTGAACAAAGCGAAGTTCTCGTCTTCATAGGGTTTATATGGGAAAGATAGGCAATAAACAAATATGTAATATGTCAAGTACTGATGAATGCTATGAATTAAATTGGGATAAGGGGATTAAAAATGATACACCTAAAATGTAGCTTTAAAGGAAAAAAATACCAGGAAAAAAAGCTGTTAGAAGCATGCTAAAATAATTGATGAGTTATTTCTGATAATGAAATTATAGATGATTTTTTAAATTACGCTTTTATGTAATTTTCCGAAGTGTTCATCGCCTTTATTCTTGGGGAGGAGAGGGTGCCAGTGAGATCACATTTGCATTTAAAGCCTCATTCTGATGGTCTATAGCTCCTGTGTGATCAAGAGGAAGAAAGCCACCTACTGATTCGTCTCCGAATATTTCTGGGAATCCTCAGCACATGGTCTGGAAAAGTTCATACCCAGTGAGTCCTTCCAGTCTCTGGACAGGCCTCTACTTCATATCAGTCATGATCAATATCTGAGGAGGTGGTTGCCAAAGTCTTAATTCCCCAATTTAGGCAAAAGTCCTTTGTCATTCTTCCAGGACACATTCCCCAGTGTTTGGACCAATGCCGAATAGGTCGTTTTTTTCTGATGAAGAAAGTGTAGAAAAACTGTAGTAAAACTATAAGTAGCATATCTTTATATACAAATGTCATGTATTTTATTAATGTCTTTCACAGTGTATACTTAACAACATTTCAGTCAAACTTGACCTAACTCAACACCGTTGCCATGAGCGTTATAACTTCTTGTAAAGGCTGTGGCAGAGAAAAAGCATGAAGCAGATCTTTTATTTCCCTCCAGTGAAAGGAGGCAACTTCTTTTCCCTCATCACCTTTCTACCAGTCAGGAGGGCATCTGCACCCTGGTTGTGCCTCAGCTGCTTGTGGCATCAGGAATCACAAGGCACAGAGGAAGGAGAAAGAAAGGAAAGCCTAAAACAACACCCATGACCAGGCTGGGCCCAGGCTGTGGGACTTAGATATGTAGTTATAAAAAAGCATCTTCTATGGCTAACGCTGTAGAATTTCTTGTAACTCTGGACTTTCAACATCCTCTTCAGGCTCAGAGTTGTTGGTCTATTTCTAAAGGGCTAATTTTCTTTATGCTTCTTCCCACTCTCTTTACCTGCTTCCTCTGCCTCATGACTGTCTTGATGACAAAGCAAGCAAAAGTAACATATACCTTCTTGCTCCTCTTCAGTTTATGTCCATGGTGTACTGATTTTTAGAGGTGAAGGCACAATTTACACATTTAAATGGGTATGTGGGCACACTTTTGTTTTAAGACTGATTTGATGTAAAGATGACGATTTGAGGGAGAACAAGGAAAAATTTTCAGTGCCTCTTTGCTCTTTCTTAACCTGTCTCTTGCAATTCTCTTTCCCTTCCTTCCTTTGTTTCTTTCTATTTTCCTATATCAAGTAACAATTCCTATAAACATTCTTTGGCTTTATTGGTAGCCTTTATGCCTGAATAGGTGAAACCTATCTCAAAGTAGATCCGTTCATTCCAGCCAAAAATGTTAATCCATTTGGTAAGTACAGTGTGATGGAACAGATACTTCTCATGCCTGGGAGCAGGTTAAATAATTACTTTTGCAGATACTGTTCCCTCTGCCTGGAATGTCTTTATCTTTCCCACCTCGATCTATTCCTTATGTAAAACACCTAGCTCAAATGTAATAGTTTCTTTGATACTTTTTCTGATCCTCCCAGTTAATGACTCCTACTATGGCATTTTCATACCTCTCTAATAGCTCATTTAAGATTGTTTTATTATTGTTTTTTACATGTATCTCATTAGACTGTGAGATTTGGGGGGTAGGAACTGTATTTTCTTACTTTCTTAGATCTGATATTCAAGAAATGTTTTTGACCGTTCTTCTTGGATAAGCCTTATTCACTGTTTTTAAGGACTTTTCAATCTAATAATGGTGACATATCAATCACAGATAACCATAGTACAAACTAGAATGCAGTCAGTGCCACAAAGAAGAAAGAAATCACTGCCTGCTGTGGGAATTAGAGGTTTTCCCAGGCTTAGTGGATGAGGTGACATTTAAAACGCACCCTGAAGGATAAGTGTGAAATGTGGAATTAATGGAATCTACCTTCTCTTACTTCCTGATAGCTTTATTAAAAATAGTTTCAGTGCATGGGAACTATATTATTTGACATGTATTCCAAAGCCTTAAACCTAGAGTTAGTTTTCTTGTTTTTCATCTGAAATAATTCATCAGTTGATTTATACAAAAGAGTGTATTGTGTGTATGTCGGGGGGGTGGGTAGGTATCAATTTGTTCACTGGATTTAAGTCATAAATTCAGGAACTGATATTTAGGATTAGATCTTTTTCATCTGTCTAAATGTTACCAACCAAAAAAGGACATGAAATTTTGATGCCTATTGGATTGATTTTCTTTATTAATTTTAGCCACAGATCCCTTTGCTTCTGTTTTTGGAAGTGAATCATTTGAAGATGGATTTGCTGACTTCAGCACATTGTCAAAGGTAATCTGCAGTGATTAGTGGGAAGGTGAAATATACTGTGTTTCCACCAATGGAGCAATCCTTCCTTCCAATTATGTAACCCTGTCACAGACATCTCAACTTGATTTCAATGTTGATTTCAGATAGAAATGATAGATGTAATTCAAGTAGACATATTTCTATACATAAGGACTATGGTGATGGTACAGGTAATTATAATTTTCTACTGACAGGTTAGCTCAACAACTTCATGTTAAGAGTCTTCTGCCTCTTTAAATATATTTCTTCCAGTTGAACTAATTTATCCCCTGTTGACTGTTTGGGTCAATAGATGTAAAATTTGGGCATTCATGCCATCTTCTCTGCATTGATTACTTCATTTTATGTTCTGAGGCTCTTAGGGTTAGTATTTTTTTTTAAGATTTTATTTATTTATTTGACAGAGACACAGAGAGAGAGGGAACACAAGCAGGGGGAGTGGGAGAGGGAGAAGCAGGCTTTCCGCAGAGCAGGGAGCCCGATGCAGGGCTCGATCCCAGGACTCCAGGATCATGACCTGAGCCGAAGGCAGATGCTTAACCCACTGAGCCACCCAGGTGCCGCAGTTAGGGTTAGTATTAAGATAATGAATACACATAGTCATATGTGTATTCCACTATATGTCCACTATCTATTTTCCAGTGTAGCTGTAGGATTGATTCAGGCCAAAAGAGTAAAATTAGAGTATATGTGAAATTGTCTATATCATCGGTTCTCAGCTGGATGTTATTTTCCCTCCACCCTCACCCTCAATTATTTGGCATTGTCTAAAGACATTTTTGGGGCGCCTGGGTGGCTCAGATGTTTAAGCGTCTGCCTTCGGCTCGGGTCATGATCCCAGGGTCCTGAGATCGAGTTCCGCATTGGGCTCCCTGCTCCTTGGGAGCCTGCTCCTCCCTCTGCTTCTCTCTCTCTCTCTCTCTCTCTCTCTCTCTCTGTCTCTCATGAATCAATAAATAAAATCTTTAAATAAATAAATAAATAAATAAATAAAGACTTTTGGTTGTCACAACTGGGAAGGGGGACTATTCATATCTAGTATATAGAAACCAGGGGTGCTATTAAACATCCTACAACACAGTATCCAGCTCCCCACAACACAGGATTACATCCAGCCCATAATGTAAGTAGTACTGTAGAGAAACACTGGCCGAAAGAGATCTAAAGTCACAATGTCTGGGGCGCCTGGATGGCTCAGTAGGTTAAGCAGCTGCCTTCAGCTCAGGTTATGATCCTGGCGTCCTGGGATCAAGCCCCATGTCCGGCTTCCTGCTCAGCAGAGAGCCTGCTTCTCCCTCTCCCTCTGCCTGCCACTCTGCCTACTTGTGCTCTTTCTCTGTCTCTCTGTCAAATAAATAAAATCTTAAAAAATAAATAAAATCTTTAAAAATAAATAAATAAAATCACAATGTCTGATTCATTATAGAAAAGTGAATTTTTCATTATTAGAAAGGCAGAGTCTTCAGACCCACATTAAGACTTGTTATTCTAGGGGCGCCTGGGTGGCTCAGTTGGTTAGGCGTCTGCCTTCGGCTGGGGTCATGATCCCAGGGTCTTGTTACTGAGTCCCGTGTTAGGCTCCCTGCTCAGTGGGGAGCCTGCTTCTCTCTCTCCCTCTGTCTGCTGTTCTCCCTGCTTGTGTCCTCTCTCTCTATCTCTCTGTCAGATAAATAAAATCTTTAAAAAAATAAATAAAATTTTTAAAAAAGACTTATTCCATGGGATTATTTTGCTTTTAAAAACTGACTTTCACCTTGTCTTTAATGTTTTTCAAGATGCCATTTTCTTTGTCATTAGTATTAAATTTTTCCTATATTTAAGTGCATTGGGAAGTGTGGAATCAGTATCTTTTTTTCTTTGATTATCATTTGGATCAGATACTCATTTGAGGAAAAACATATAGTCCCTTTAAAGTGGACCTCAGGTGGTTTTGTACTGCCTGAAGCTTGAAAAACTTTTAATCCAGAGTTGGCTTGTTTTGGTATGATCTGTTGCTTTAGTAAGTAATGATGTTATAATCACTACTCATATAGAACAGTTTTTTAAAATACTTATCCCTTTTGGCTTCAAATGCAAAGGTTAACATGTCAGTGCTCTCAGAATTGAAATAAATAAAGCTGCATAATACTGAAGATCATTATTGACCATATATATATTTTGGTTGGTATAATTTATATAACCATATATACACATTTCTTTTCAAACAAAGGTCAACAACGAAGATCCTTTTAGTTCAGCCACATCGAGCTCTGTCAACAATGTGGTCATTAAAAAAAATGTGCTTGAGGAAACATCGGTCAAAAGTGAAGATGTACCCCCAGCACTGCCACCAAAGATTGGAACTCCAACAAGACCCTGCCCACCACCACCTGGTATGAGAGTTGGTATCTTTCCTAAATCAACTGAGATGCTTTTTCTCTTTCTGAAAAATACTGGTGTGAGCCTTATAGACTTAAATAAAGGGCTTTCAACAAAACAAGTCAAAAACCATGGCAGAAGCCTGCTACTGTCATCTGTTCTCACCTCAGTACAGAATGACAGACATGTGCCTAAAAGGCCAGCATGTGTAACGTGAACCCCTTTTCTGGCGAGAGCTCATTTCTTTTTAAATCATTTTAGAGAGGGCAGTAAATAAAAAAACAGTATCAGTGAAATGGCTTGCTTTCTGGAAACTCATTGATTACCATTTGCACAACAGTTTCCTTCATTTTGGTGCTTTAAATTAATTTCTGTAAAAAAGGTTAATTTGAAGTCCCGTTCTTTTCCTGACCAATGTGAAGTCTTCCTTAAATCTTTTAATGTGAAAATATATGGCCTTTTTGGTATCCAGAATTCAGCAACATAGCAATTTAAAAGAAAGTATTGTTTTTCTTGAAGGAAAATAATATTTTATTTACCTAATAAGAGACTCCTTTATTTTATAAAAGTAATTTTTTTGTCCAGGAACACATTCTTAATGCTTTTTAGTGTTTTGTTTTTAACAAAGATAGTAAGTTCACGAGAAGTGGCTAACAGGGCAATCCCCTGAGTAGGTGTAGTGCTGCTAGGCTGTTCTGTGAGAAGATACGTCTGATACATGGTTATTTTAATAGTCATGTATCATTCCTTGGTAAATTTTTAGCCACAGTAGTTACAGATTTTTATGCTTGCCTTTCATAATCACCTCCCTGTGGTAATTCTTGGGCAGATAATTTTTCTCTTTTTTGACTTAAAGTGTACTCAATTATCTGTTGAAAAATAAGGTAAACAAATTAAGTGACTTCTGTCTCTTAAGGTAAGTAGCCTATATCATATATTGCCAGAGGCTAAGGTTGTCAGAATATATTAAAAAACAAATGAGCCAACAAACAATCTAACTAAAAAATGGGCAGAAGATCTATGATTCATCAGTTTTACACAATTCACAGTGTTCACCATAGCACACACACAAAAAAAAGACATGAACAGACATTTCTCCAAAAAAGCATACAAATGGCCAACAGACACATGAAAAGATGCTCAACATTACTTACCATCAGGGAAATGCAAATCAAAACTACAATGAGATATCACCTCACAACTGTCAGAATGGCTAAAATTAAAAACACAAGAAATAACAAGTGTTGGTGAGGTTATAGGAAAATGGGAACCTTCATACTCTGGTGGTGGGAATTCATACTAATGTGGCCAGTCTGGAAAACAGTATGGAGTTTCCTCAGAAAGTTAAAAATAGAACTGTCCTAGGATCTAGCAGTCTCACTACTGGGTATTTACCCAAAGAATACAAAAATACTGATTCAAAGGGATACATGTACCCGATGTTTATAGCAGCATTATTTACAGTAGCCAAATTATGGAAGCATCCCAAGTAAGTGTCCATCAATAGATGAATGGTGTGTGTGTGTGGAATGGAATATCACTCAGCCATAAAAAGAGTGAGATCTTGCCATTTACAATAACATGGATGGATCTAGAGAGTATAATGCTAAGTGAAATAAGTCGAAGAAAGATGAATACCGTATGATTTCACTCATATGTGGGATTTAAGCAACAAAACAAATGGATAAAGAAAAAAAGACAAACCAAACCAAAAAGTAGACTTTTAACTATAGAAAACAAACTGGTGGCTAGAAGAAGGGTGGTGAGTGGGGGGGTGGGTGAAATAGGTGAAGGGGATTAAGAGTACACTTACCATGATGAGCACTGAGTAATGTACAGAATTGTTGAATCACTGTATTGTATATCTGGAACCAATATAACACTGTATGTTAACTATACTGGAATTAATTTTTTTTAAATAAAAAATGAGTCAATTTTAAGTTTTATACGTGTATGATGCCAATAGCAAAGTTATTTTTAAAATCCTAAGTAAAATAATATACTAGTATGTTAAGTAAATCTAAGGGTCTTCAGCAAAGTGAGTATATATCACTATAGAAGTGTTAAGGAAAAAAGGATGGTTTGTTGGAGAGAGTACTGGACTGGGAGCTTAAAGATCTGGGTGTTAATTCTGGATGTCCTCAGACTCGCTCTTTGATTTTGAGTGTGTAATTTCATATGTTTGGGCCTCAGCTGTCTGAGCTGTTAGATGGTGGCAGTAACTCTAATTTGCCTACCTTCCCAGGAATGTTGGAAGGATCTAATGAGATATGAACATCTTTTATAAGCTGCTACGCTCATGGAAAGACTGTTATAATTGCTATTACCAGTTTAACACAATTTAGGAAAAGTGCATATTTGAAAATATTTTAACACGTATATTTATCATTTTCTTTCAAGAAGTACTAAGTTAAGACTTTAAAATTGGAGAACTTGAGAATGGTGATGAGTTCAGCAAGGGTACACTGTTGTTTGGTCAAATATGAGTTTATCCACAACCACAAAGATTTATATCCCAGACTTCAAAACATTCTCTTTATTCTTCAATTAGAAATATTGTAGATGGCAAAAGTGTGTGAGGTTTTTCAAGGTAATTCTTAATCGTGTTCCCAGGTGTTATATATAGATCTAGAGACAAAAATCAGAAGAATATGGTCATTTTTTAAAGGTCATTTGCCCTTAGTGTGCCACTGGTGGACAGCTGTGTCAGGCTGAGGTTACAACAGCAGAGGCCATTTCTGTCTTTATTTTTGTCACCCTCATCCTGTTTCACCCTCTCCCTCTCTTTGGGAACATACTGCTTTGGGGAAGACAAGGTTTACACTCTGGGCAAAAATATGATTCCTGGCCCATTCCCTTCCCCTTTGCTATTTTTTCATTTAGCTACATAGAGCTGGAATGTATTTGAGAGATTGTGTGTGAAAATTTTGAGGACAGACTGTTGATGTAGTCATTTAAGACCATACTAAGAATGTATATTTTAGGCACTTACCTCCATTCCCCCAACCCCAGTTCTTTAGTGCTGTCTGTGTTCATGTTCTTGTGCGTTTGTTTGCCCTATTTGCTGGTTAATTGTAATGATTTTGATCCAGGGAAAAGACCCATCAACAAATTGGATTCTTCTGATCCTTTTAAACTGAATGATCCATTTCAGCCTTTCCCAGATAATGATAGCCCCAAAGAAAAAGATCCTGATATGTTTTGCGATTCATTCACTTCTACTACTACTACCACTACCAATAAAGAGGCTGACCCAAGCAATTTTGCTAACTTCAGTGCTGTAAGTACTGTGAATGGGCTGTTTGGGGGAAAAATCTTTCCATTTACAGTTTAAAGAGTTTTCAGTGATTACTTTGGAGTCTGCCAAATTTGCATCATTTTCAACTAAATTTACCAACTTACTAAAAATTATCTAGATTCCTCCCCAACCAGAATTTGTTTCTGTTTTGATGCTTCTGACATTGTTCCATTGCACAAACGATTTTAGTAGTCTTAGTCCTTGTGATGTCTATACCAGTTGTTTTGCAAACCCTTCTCTTATTCTTAGTAAACAATATGAATAAAATCTTGACAGTTACTATTTTGCAAATTGTTATGGATGATGGGCCATTAGAGAGTCATTTGTCTACCCACTGGATGAATAATGGCAATAATGAGCTTGTGTATTTGTAATTGTGTATGTTTGTTTGTGTATAAAGTTTTGATGATTTCTGGAGACCTGTCGGTAACTATTATATGAGGGGATAAAGCCAGGGATCTTTGAATAGAAAGCAAAACTCTGGTTTTTATATAGTAGCGTTTTTAAAATGTAAATGTCGATTTTATGAAGTAAATACAGTTGGCAAGAGCTAAATAGTCTTGGGGCACCTGGGTGGCTCAGTCGGTTAAGCGTCTGCCTTTGGCTCAGGTCATGATCCCAGGGTCCTGGGATCGAGCCCTGCATCGGGCTCCCTGCTTGGTGGGAAGCCTGCTTCTCCCTCTCCCACTCCCCCTGTTTGTGTTCCTGCTCTCGCTATGTCTCTCTCTGTCAAATAAATAAATAAAATACTTTTTTTAAAAAGAGCTAAACAGTCTTTAATTATTTGGACGGTTCTAATTTACTAACCTTCCGTATTTACCCTGCATTCTCCCAGAGCTGACTAAAATAAATTTTTTCATTTCATCCCGTTGTGGTATTCCTCTATATGACAGGACTTCAAACCAAGTAAAATTTTTTTATTTAGTGTCTCTCAACATTGCTGTTTTAGTTAGACAAAAATATTTCCCTGATGTAACATTAAGGTTTATGGTTTTATTGATGTTAAGTATATGGTTTTATTTAGATCAAGTCAAAAAGTTCTCAGTGCCTGCAAAAATCTTTATAATGCATTAAAAAATAATTTGGTCCACATCTTGTTTATTATACCCAGTACTTCTTGTTTCATGTATAGCAAAATCAGCATATTCTTTGCTACATAGTTTTTCTGTACCCGAGAGCAAGGATAAGGTAGGAAATCACCAGTGGGATTAAGTTGAAGTGATTGATCATGTAAGGATGCTCCCTGAAGTTGAAGTAATAAATGTTACATTAGATTAAAAGGCTAACCCTCCCGTTGGTAAATATCCTAATTCACCTTAAGCATTTCTACTTTCTAAAAGTGATTTAATGTTTAGTTTTATAGACTATTTTTTCTTTTTTTAAAGATTTTATTTATTTACTTGATAGAGAGAGACACAGCGAGAGAGGGAACACAAGCAGTGGGAAGTGAGAGAAAGAGAAGCAGGCTTCCCGCAGAGCGGGGAGCCCGATGTGGGGCTCAATCCCAGGACCCTGGGACCATGACCTGAGCCAAAGGCAGACGCTTAACCGACTGAGCCACCCAGGCGCCCCAGTTTTATAGACTTTCTATCAGTAGACTACAATAATTTTTAAAATTAAACCACATTTAATAACTGGTAAAACTAAATGTGTTTTCAGGGAAAAAAAATTAACAAGTAACGGATAATACTATTCCCAGAGTCCTGTAGGTGAAACAAGTAATGAATGTTCTTTGTAACAATTATTTTCCTTCCTTTCTTTTTGTTTTACTCATTAA
Source organism: Zalophus californianus (assembly GCF_009762305.2). NCBI lineage: Eukaryota > Metazoa > Chordata > Mammalia > Carnivora > Otariidae > Zalophus > Zalophus californianus. Next base: position 40,938,211 of record NC_045598.1, on the reverse strand, counting down.
CTTACGTATTTGTTCATCCATCTTTTAAATGACAGTATCCCTCTGAAGAAGATATGATTGAATGGGCCAAGAGGGAAAGTGAGAGAGAGGAAGAGCAGAGGCTTGCCCGACTAAATCAGCAAGAGCAGGAAGACTTAGAACTGGCTATTGCACTCAGCAAATCTGAGATATCAGAAGCATGAAGAATTCTCCTGTCCTTTGTCAACCATACAATATTCTTCTTCCTGAATACTGAAGCTCTTTACAGTGTGTATCAAAACTACCTATGAGCATGGGAATACAAAAGGTTTGAGATTCCTATAAATGTGACAAAAGTTTGTTTTTGTTTCTTACTCCATTTCAGATTTGTCTTCCGGCCCCCCTCCCCCGCCCCCGTCAAAGCAGTAACCCAGTCAGACAACATCACCTGTGCTCCTGTTCTGATGTGTATTTACTGTGAGCTTCTGCCTGCCTGTGCTCCTTTTACTTGTAAAGCTAGAGTACCCAAGCTTCTGCCTTCTGGAATATAGAGAAATAGTTTCATCCCTGTGCTACCTTTGTTCTATAGTTACTCTGATGATAGCCAGTGGGTTTCTTAAAGTTTGCAGTATTCTTTGATTTGAATAGTTGAGGGAGGGGAAGGGAAAGAACATCCTATTTCTTTTATGATAGTGCAAATTGGCTAGTTTAAAGCATATGTTTGTATTTCCTTATAATTAAAATACTGTTCAATTTGTTTTTATAAGAAACATACTTTGCATAAATTGACTCCACTATTGAAAAAGGGATGCTTTAAGGTTGAACCATTATAGCTTCAGACTCAATCTTTTCCTAAATAAAAATGTTAAAGCCTCATATGTGAAACACATTTTTAAAAAATTTTCTCTGGATTTAAAGAATTTTAGATGAACAGATACCTCTCCATAATTTTAAGTACTAGACAGTGGAGAAAATGTATCACTTAACTATACCCATCAGTGTAAGGTAAGCAAAAATCTAACATAGCAGTTGTTCTGCCATTGCTCTGGCACTGTCCCCTTTAGTCCATGGTAGGTTTATTTTTGTACTTTGCAGAAGAAACTTTAGCATGTGAGAACTGGAAGGTACTTTAAACTTTTGTACATATATTTTTTGTTTTCTTTAATGAAGGCTCACTTACTTGAAATGTAAAAACTTTCACCGAATACAAATGGGAAAAGTGACGTGTATTAAATCATATTATTGCTTTTTGTCCATCTTTGTGTTTTAAAATAGTTTATTCTCTTCCTGGTTTTTACCTATAAAATTGGCAGGCTAGCAAAAAAAATCTTGTTTTTTTTTAATTGAGAGAGAAGAGACCTGTCAAATTGTCAAAGCTCTTCATGTGTTAAAAGTCTATCTCCTGTAAAACTGACCTAGCAGGCAAGCTGAATTTGAAATAGACTGTGATGTAGGCTGTAAACTGTGGAATAACCTTAGTTTTCTTTTAACATCAGTTACTGACTTAGGTAATGTATTAAATACCAAGATAAAGAAAAATGCACCTACAAAATAATTAAAAGTCTCTGTGGTCACCAAGTCAAGGTGGTATTGATCTGTGTTAATCAGAGTAACTTATTGCCTAGTCTGTGAATAAATTCCAAAATATCCAATTCATTTCATCTTGAAATGGTGCTTTTTTTTTCTCTCCACACACAATTGGACTGCTGCAGTTTAAAGCAAACTTACACCACATTCTTGCACAGCTAACTTTTTTCTACTTTTATAAATTGAAACATTTCAGCATAAAAGTCCTACATATGAAGCAAGGGCTGAATCATCATAAGGCTCTAATTTTGATAAACTAATCCAGTGGCCTGTGGATATACTGCAAAAAGTTGATTGAGAAGGTAGTGTTGGGAGCTGTGATAGGTAGTCGTTTCGGGGTTTTTTTTCCCCTTCCCCTTATACTTCAGGATAAAGGTAAGTTGACTTGAATAACCTTCTTTTGCACTGGGAAAATGAACAGATGTTTGAAATGCTTTTAAAATATATTTTTTTTTAATTAAAAAACCACTCTGGAAAATATTAAATATCTGTAACTTATAAACACCAACCTTCAATGTAATAAGTGTACCCTAATCTTATGTATGTTTAACTGGATTACACAGATTCTTATCTTTTGTTAAAATATGTATACTCAGTGGACCAATATAATATTAAAGTATGTATATATTATATAAATATATATATCGCTCTTTCTCTCCATGCTCACTTGTGGAGGATGAATGTTTTAGCGTCATTTGTGATTCCATTTTACTGGAGATGGAAATGACTTAGCAAAGACACCCCCGCCACTCGACCCCCACCTAGTAGAGACCAAGCCAGGTTCCAGCCCAAGTGCCTCAGCTCTGAGACCTGCTCTTCCACTACCAGCCTGCCTCTTGTATGTCTGGTCTTAAAGGCAGCCCTTTGGGCCTAAGTGGCAACAGAGATCAAACACAGTAAACCTGGGCTCTAAGCAAGAACTGATGTTCTCAAAGAAAATGCTGATTCATCTCAGCTTCCTGAGAAGGTTCCTAGCCTTGTAGAAAGAACCCAGATCTCAGAGTATTATGAACAGGCATCTAAATTCTGGCCTTCCCATCTGCTCTGTGACTGTGGGTACGGCTCTTAACCGCTCAGATAACAGTTACTTCACAGGGTTGTTGTGAGGATTAAAGATGATGGATATAAAGTCTTCATTCCTGTGACATGGCAGATACTCACTAAGTCAGGGCTGTCATGTCTGTGTTTGAGAAGACAGAAAAGGTAATACTACATTTTAGGAAAGTGTGTAACCATGGTTAAAGAGAATATACATACGTCAGTCCTTAAAAGTTTGATACAGAACATGGGGCGCCTGGGTGGCTCAGTCGTTAAGTGTCTGCCTTCAGCTCAGGTCACAATCCCAGGATCCTGGGATCGAGCCCCACGTCAGGCTCCCTGCTCCTCGGGAAGCCTGCTTCTCCCTCTCCCGCTCTCCCTGCTTGTGTTCTCTCTCGCGCTATGTCTCTCTGTGTCAAATAAATAAAATCTTAAAAAAAAAAAAACTATCTAAAAAAAAAGTTTGATACAGAACACTTCATTCGTCACTGATTCTGAATAAAACTCACATAGGAGGTGCACATGACACACACATATTCAGCACTATTGTGTTTTGTTTGAATTCACTCATCTAGCCCTCATAACAACTCTTGTGGTGGGTGCTTTTCTTTTCCCCATTTTACATAATTCCTGTTTCAGATGAGAACATTGAAGCAGAGAGAGGTTAAGTAACTTGCCTGAAGTCACATACAGCTATCAGGTTGTGAAGCCCAGATTCTAACTCAGGAGTCTGGCTTCAGAGCAAGGGAAAGAATAAAACCCTCTCTACCTTGGGGTTGTTATGAGATTCAAAATAAGATAAGCTTTGGGAAAATGATTCGTAAATGCCGTGTGCATTCTAAGAGCTTGCCTGGCAGGCAGACTGGGGCTGGGGTTAAGATACAGACTCGAGGGTGACTGCTTGGGTTAAGTCTTCACTCTGCCACTTAATTGGCCTTTGTGAGCTTGAGTAAATTACTTAATCCTCTGCCTCATTTTCTCAACTATAAAAATTGGAATTATAAAAGGAAATACCTAATAAGATTGTTCTGAGGATGAAATGAGCTGGTATTATCTGAAAAGTTTAGAATAATGCCTAACATAGCTCTAGACAAACGATGGTGATGAGGATGAAGATGAAGGAAAAAGTGAACAGGAAGAACAGGAAACAAACCTTGAAGTTTAAGAAACCTGGGATTGAATCCCAGCTCCTGACTTTATCTTAGGAACATTTCTTCACTTCAGACTCAAATATTCTCACAAGAGTTGTTGTTCCAGTTAGAGTGTATGTAAAGGTAAGTATGTAAAGTGCCTGCCGCGAAGTGGAAACTTTAAAAATATGAGTTCCTCCTTCATGTACTCTGCTCTGGGCACCTGCTAGTGTAGCAGTGGTGCCAGGCTCCACGGAAGACACAGATGTGAGACATTCTCTGTATTTTCAGATAGAAATCTGAAGATGAGACTGGTCATTGATAACTAAGGATTAAAAAGTATGTAGTGCTAAACGCTGTGAAGAAGACAGAAATGTAATCTCCAAAAAGGAGAGATTCCTCCACTGGGGAGATCCAGGAGGGCTTCTTGGAGGAAGTATTAGCTGTGGGCTCAGAGGCTGGGTGGGACTTTAATTCCAAATGGGATTTGACTGGGCTCTGGGCCTATAGGAGGCCAGGCTTCTGAGGCCCTGTGATATTCATGCCTGTGAGCCCAGGAGGAAGTTGGCTATCTGTAATGCCAATGCTGCCAAGCTGGGTAAGGCTCTGCAGGCTGAGGGATTTGGGCCCCTAGGTGCATGTAACTGGAATTTCCAGATCTGGAGACTCTAGCATTGTGGTCAGATAGGCATCATTTTCGGGCCCTGGTTGATCTGCCAAGACCATGACATGAGTTCTCAGAGAAGGGGAAAGGTCGTATTTTCTCTGCTGCCTACCAAGGAAAATTGAGAGAAACTGCCCAGTAATCCTTGAGGCTTCTGCCCCCTGCTTTGCCCAGGCCTCCCACTCCATGCCCAGCCCACCTGCAGACCTCAGGCTGGATTAGGGGAAAGCGTCAGATGGGGCAGACAGACCTGGGTGTAAGACCTAGCTCCACAGCTTAGTCTCAAGAGAAGTCAGTTTTCCCCTTGCAGCCCCAGTTTCATCAACTGTAAAATGGGAGTAAATATTTAATAGGATGAAATTAAATGAGGATTTGCTTCAAACACCTGGCTTAGGGCTTGGCACATTAGAGTATGGCTCAGACTTGTCAGAATCAGTCACCATTTAGTTGACACATGATTTGTGTTGCCCAAGTGCCTACAATACAGATCCAGCCCAAAAGGAGACAGAAATGGTCCCCTTAGTCACCCTGCCCCGGCCCCATTTTCAACCCCCATCCCTTCACTGAGAAAAGTCTCCAGGGACCCCTAAATCCATCCTTCACACTGGACCTGGAGTGATCCTCCTCAAGGCGCTCCCTGCTCCTAGTCCTTAGTTGAGCCTCCTATGGAAGCCTCCTGTCCCAGAGCCTTGCCTGTCAGCAGCCTCTACTCCCAGGCCAGACAGCTCCTGCCTACCTCGCTGCTCCCCTACCTGCCCCCCAGCCGCTCCTGCAGGTCCAAGCCCCAGACTCCATCCATTTGCGGCCCTGGCAAGGCAGGGTTATGTACTTAAGCAGAAGAGAAAGGCGTTGCTGACACCATCGCCCCTCGGCTCACTGGACCAGACCAGGACTGGAGAGGCCCGGGGCAGGTCTTGGTGCTGCCACTGGCCCTCCGTGTGGTCTTGAGACAAATCCCTGGGCGTCCTGGGGCTCAGCTTCTCCTCGTGACTAGTGATGGGTCTCGACGGCTCTGGACGGGAATGGGCTTGCCCTGGGACCCCAGGTCCACTCCGGGGACACCGACGTCCCTGGCAGGCAGGGAGGCGCCCGGCCGCGGCGGGGAGGAGCCGCCGCGCCGGGTCCGCCCCGCCCGCCGGGTCCAGGCGCCGCCGCTGAAGCCGCCGCTACAGCCCACGCCGCCACGAGGGGCCGCCCGCGCCCCTGTCCGAGTCCGGCCCGCGTCCATGGCGTTTCTGACCGCCAGGAAGGGGGCGGCCTCCGGGAAGAGCCACAGCAGGTACGGGGCGGGGACGGGGACTCGGCGGGAGGCGCGCGTGGGAGAGAGGGGCGGCTGCCGGCAGCCGACGGGAGGGACAGCTGTGGGGGTACAGCTGGAGACCGCAGTGCGCGGGCTGCTGGCCGGGGGCTAACGGCCGGAAGGCCGGGGCGGGGTGTGCAGCCCAGTGCGTCTCACACCCCCACGTGCCCGCTGCTCGCGTGTTGCGGCCCCCGGCGGGGCTGGGCCTGGGGACGAGGGATGCGGACCTCCGCTCCCCGGTCGCCCCCGAACCCCGCTTCCGGTGCCGTCATCTGCGCGCTACCTGCGAGGGTACCCAGGTGAGCTGGCCCTCGGGCGGGCTGGGAGTCAGGTTTGGGCAGCTGAGTCAGCCCTCAGGGGTGCTTGTCACGTACCTGGTCCTCCAGAGCGCTGCATGAGCGGAGCCATGGGCACTCTTTGTGCTGGGACAGGTGAGAGCAGGCACACCATCCGACCTCAACCCTGGGTTGTCCACATCTGGGGGCAGCACTGTGGGGGGAAATCTTGGGTGTCAGTGCTGGTCCAGGGAGGAATTATGTGCACCACAGCTCCTCCAAGGTCAACCCATCAGGGATGTCATTGTCTCCTGTGTGTTGCCTCCTCCTCCCCAGCTGTCCCCACCTCCTGGATGAGTTGGTGTCTCCAGATGTGTTCCCTTGAGAAAGAAGAGAGGGAGCAGTCCTGACCTCTCTTCTGAGCTTAGATACCCAGTTCCTTTCCTTCACATACTTAAAGTTCACTCTCCATTCTCCCTGAAGAAGAGCAATCCAACTGCCCTCCCAGCGCTTCCATCTGACTTTCCTGTGAGCACCTCAAACTCTGCAAACCCCAAATCACATTTCACCCCTAAACCTGTTCCTCTCCCTGTGTTCCCATCTCAGTGAATGGCATAGTCATCTACCCTGTTGCTCAAGCCCAGAATCTGGGAGTCATGCCTTTCGCCTCCCTCCCTTATCTCCACCCCAGTCTCCGAGTCCTGCTGATTTTCTCTCTTTGGTGTCTCTCAAAGCTGTTCATTCCCCTTTGGACTATTGCAGTAGCCCCTAACTTTCCCCGTTCCTCCAGTCTTCTTTCCATTCATCCTTCAGACTGATCTTTTCTAAAGCACAACCAGACCATGTCAGTTTTCTGTTTTAAAACTTCCACGGCTCTCTATCACCTAGAGGTTAAAGTTCAAGGTTCTTGAGAGAGGGTGTGACCTGCCTAGGCCCATTTCCCATAGCTTCCCAGTGCTCGCTCTGGTCCAGCAACACCGACCACTTTATAGTGCTCTCACAACTGTGCCAGGCTGCTCAGGGTTGCCTCTGCCTGGAATGCCGTCCTCCACTCCTGACATTCACATCGGTAAGACTCAACTTCAGGTGACCTCTTTTCGAGAGCCTTTCTGACCCCACCCTTGAGTCAGACTCAGGGGCTTTCGGCATCTTTGCTTCCTTCTTGTGGTTCTCATTCAGTCTTTTAACAAACACTGTTGAGCACATACCGTGCTCCAGGCACCGTACTAGGTGCTGCGGATATCACATTACCTCAGAGACACAACTCCCTGCTCCCAGGAGACCATGTTCGAGTGGAAAAGACAGACTATACAAATAGGCAAACAATGCTGTGTGAAGCTTAAAAGAGGGCCATGTAATAGACAATAAAAATAGACCATTCCCAGAGCATTCCCAGAAGTGAGGGTAGCACATGTCAAAGGGTGAGGAGCAGAAAGGAGGTCCTTGAGGTGAATCAGTGTCTGATAGGATCCAGGAGGCAGGCTGCCCCAGAACAGGGCAAGGAGTTTGGATTTCATTGTGTGTCAGGAAGCCACTAGAGGGCGTCAGGGAGAGGATTTACATATTTAAAGATGACCCTGCTACCTGAGGAAGAAAGGATTTTGCTGGGGGACAGACCATTTCAACACTGAATCGGGGTCACCTTTTTCTGTCTCCCCACTACACATGCGGAGGGGACAGGGGCTTAGAGTGTGCTTCGGCTTTGATGAGGACATGAAGGGACAATTTCTGAGGAAGGTGAGATCCCCTGGTTGGGGTAGAAAAGAATGGTTATGTCCGGATGAATTTCTTGCCTGAGGCCTGCCCTGCCTATGAGAACCTGGTTATGCTCTGTCCTGTAGGCACCAGGCACCTTCTGAGTTTCAAATGTGTGTATGTTGCTGATGTCACAGTGTGGAGGGAGGTAGGGAGACCAGAGGGGGGGCTGGCGTGATGATCCAGGATGGATGTTGGGGTGTGGATTAGGAGAATGCCGGGGCAGCGGGGGTGGGGGAGTGGGGTAGAGGGGGAGGCTAAGGAGGAAGAACTGCTAAGTGGTGAATAGACAGGCTGAGAGGTGAGATTCAGAATCACTAATGATGGAAGGGAGGTGAGAGACAGTGAAGAGGAGAGGAAGAAAGAAGTCTCTAGCCAAGTAGAGGAACCTGTATCCTCCGTGGGCCTGGGTGAGGGAGTATATGGGAGGGCCTGAACACATGTGCCTTTATACTTCAGGTGGAACTTGCTGGACACAAAAACCCAGAGAATACTCCCAGTTGTCCCCACAAAGTCTCATTTCTGAGGCACAAACCCAGGTCTCCATTCTCCCAGCTCAGGACCTGTGACTTCACCCTTACCCCTCACCCACCACACTGCCTGGTCTCTCATAGCATGGCCAAAGGGTGAAGAGCTTGCCCAGCCCCTGGTCTGCCACTTACTGGCTCTATGGCCTTGATTCAATTACTTGGTCTGTGTGAACTTAAGCTTACTCAGCTATAAAATAATAGCTACTCACTGAGTGGTAGGAAGACCTAGTGAAGTTACATCGGAAAGGACCTCACAGACAGCCACTGGGGCATATTTGGTGTGTGTTCACTTCCTTCTTGGCAGTGGTATGAGGTAACTAAGGTATTCCCATTGAACAGAGGGGATTCTGAAAGGTTTGGGAGTCAAGGGTGGGATTCCGGGCATGAGGATGGAGAGCCAGGAAGTGTTAGGAGAAAGAAATGATGCCCACACATCTTACAAAGGGGACTGCCACCTACTCATGCTACAAACGGGGCCCCTTCCTAGCCAAACCAGTAGCACCCCCCCCCCCCATGGCTGCTTCTGTAGGAGGCAGCACCAGGAGCAAAGGGGAAAATGTAGATGGGTAGATGGCTTTTGGGAGAGTAACTAAGCAGCAGAGCTGCTGTGGGGGGAGGGGCCTCTCTGAGAATGGAGGGGCCCAACCAAAGAGGCCGGGGTCCTTGGGGCTGCGGTCAGCTGCCCCAGTTTCCTGCCCTGCGTTTGAGCCTGAGCTCCAGGAGCTCTCAGATGCCTCCAGGTAGGCAGTTTCAAATTTGGTGACTGGAATCCTGGAGAGGCTTTGGGGTTCCTTCCCTGGGACAGGATCCGGACTGGAGGCCAGGGCTGAGTGTTCACCTCTGTGAGTCTCAGATTCTGTGAATTAAGGCATTTGTGAATCATGAGACTCGGGATTTAAAATTGCCATGCTCTACGATATTGAGGTTTCTGATCCCAGGGTTCTGATCTACCTTCTGCTGTCCAGAGCAGCTGCTTGGGGTATGAGAGGGCTCGGGTGTGGGAGGCACACTGCAGCCTTCAAACCCTCTATCTCTTGGGAGGATGCTGTGGGAAACCCACAGGTCACCTTTGTCCCTTTTTATCAGTTACAGAGGGATTCCGACTTGGGACATTTTTGGTCCTGTCTTGAGGTCAGTTGGAAATAGATTATGTAGGTTGCGATGTTAACTCTGCCAGCATGCCAGTTCCTGATTTATCTCCAAATCTGTGATTTGCTTGTCCTTCCCCTGAATATTTCTGCTGCTCAGTTCAGTTTCTCTCTGCGGTCAGCTCCATTCTCTCCTAATGCTCACCTACTTCTTCTCCATTCTGTGCAGGCATGGCTGCTAGCAGCTTCCAAGCTCAAGTCCTGGGACAGTAGTACCCTGAGCCGCACAGGCAGATTTTGGGTCCTGACTCTGGGACTTTCTGGCAGTATGACTTTGGACAGGTTATCTAACTTCTCCATACTTCACTCTCCTCATCTGTAAAGCGCGGTTAGTGTTAGGACTTGCCTCACAGGGTTGTTGTGAGGATTATATGAATTCTTTTATGTAAAGCACACAGTGCCTAACACATAGTCAGTGTGACCCAGGAGTGTTACTGATTATTGTCATTAGTGCCCCAGGCCAGAAGAGGAAGGGGCTCCTCCACCAGTCTTGTTTGAAAAAGCTCAGGGAAATATTCCAGTTGACCCTTCCTTCAACCAGTCACTGTGCCCTGACAGGTAGAGTCAAATAAGAGGCACCTACGATTCTGCCAGTGGGGCTGGGCAGGAGGGAAGGAGAGGCAGTACCCCTAAGAACAAGTTGTGGGGGTGGGGCATGATATTGTAATTAACCGTGGCCAACAGGAGGACCTTAACATAAAGTCATAGCTTCACGAAGTACCCAAAATATGATTTGCTTGGACCCTCCTCTGAGGGTCTTCCAGTTGTTGTTGCCACCCTGGGAGCTGGGAACTAGTCTCTTGTGGGACTCTCTTGCAGTTGTGACTGCCGGCCCTAGCCCCATTCTCAGCCTGACTACCACCACCTGGGGGGGCAGGGCTTACAGGGCAACAGTCCCTGAAGCTCGTCACTGTATCACCCCAGACCAAGGGTGGGACAGACCCTTCTCCTAATTCCTCTCTAGCTTGACCTAAAACCAATCTGTAACTTTTTAAAACGTCTTAGGAAGCAAGGAATGAGTAACAGAAGATTTTTAGGATTCTACGGCCCCTTGCCAAGCCCCTCAGCCATCCTGGAAGGAGCCTAACTGCAAAACTTCCACATCTGGAGGGCCTGGTGGATGTCTTCCCACATCTTCCTTCCTTCCCACTTCAGATGAAAACAGCAGTTCAGAAATCTATTGTATTTAGGTAAAATCCTTCCTACTTAGTGGCTGGATTTGTCCCATGTACCCCAGGAGGACAATTATATTAGGACTTATGACTGTGAGTGGGACATCAGGTGCCCTATCCAGGTAACCCTGAGCCAGATGCTCCATACCTTGTGAGTCCCTTTTTCCCCACGAAAGGAAGTTTGTCCCTGCTTGTTCCCTCCCATAGCCTCAGGTGTCCCTCTCCCTCCCTTCCGGAGTCTACCCTGGCAAGACCCTCCCCCTGCAAGAATTCATCCCTAGCTAAGAAACACCCTCCCCCAGAGAGAGCGTCTAAGTCTCAGAATGAGGGTAACTGCTGTCTTTCCAAGAAAATGGGTGGGTGGGTACTTCCTCTACACCTGTGTGACTGAAGGGCACACCCAAGCGCTGTCCCTGAGTGCAGGACAAGCCAGTCAAAGAGGGATGACCTCTCCACAGGCTCAGTGCACAGCACTGCACTCAAATCATCCCCCTTCTCCTTCACTTGCCACTGCTCCTTCCAGCCCAGGCTTCTCTCCGCTGGACCCTCTGAACTAGGCCCCGGCCTCTACAACGGCCCTACTGCCTGCCACCCTGTTGCCTCAGTGATCTGATAACAGAGAGATCTGCCCTTGGCCGAGCCCTGATTTGACATGCCTCACCACCTTCTACCCACCTCAGCTCTGACGGGGGAGGTCTTCTTGTCTCCAATTCTAATAGATGAGGAGATGGAGCCTCCTTGTGCTTTCTCAAATGCATACACATTGGGGTTTTCTTTTTAGTACTACCTTTGTATTCTGCTTTTTAAATATTTTCCCACCTTCCAGGAAACTCAGTCATGCAACAATTACTGAGCGCCTACTGCGTGCCGGGCACTGTTCTGGGCACTGCAAATATATGAGAGAACAAAACTGAAAAAAAAAAAAATCCCACCCCTGTGGAGTGTAGAATTTAATAGGTAGAGACAGAAAATAAATGAATAAGCAGAATATTCAGGAGGTAAGATAGAAAGTGCTATGGAAAAAATACTGCAGGATGAAGGAATAGGGAGGATGAAGGCAAAGGTTCCATTTTAAATAGAATGGTCAGGGAAGTCCTCACGGAGAAGGTGACATTTGAGCTGAGATCTGAAGCCATTTGGTGGAGGAGTAATCATGTGAATATCTGCAGGAAGAGCATTCCAGGCAGAAGGAATAGCAAGTGCAAAGGCCCTGAGGTGGGAGTGTGCCTGACATATTTGGAAAAAAGCAAGGAGGCCAGAGTGGCTGAATATGAGAGAGAGAGTGAAGGGAGATGATGTCAGAGAGAGAGATGGGGGTGCAGGTCATTCAGGGCCTCGAGGCCATGTGGAGACTTTAGCTTTTGTACTGAACAACATGGGGAGCCAGTGTGGGGTTTTGAACAGATGAGTGACATGATCAGATCAAATGGGTCTGGTTCTGTGTGGAGAAGACAATAAGGGGACAGGGGTTGGAGCAGAGAAACTACTTGGGACACAATATAGTAATCTGGGTAAAGAAATTATAAAATTTAAATATCTGCAGAATATTTGACCCTATAAATTCACTATAATTCACTGAAATAATTCTTTATTGTTGGACATTTAGGTTATTACTAGCTGTGTCCTTATTATAGAAAACACTGTGATGAACATCTTTGTACCAGCAATCTTTATGTTTGTGACTATTTCTTCAGACATATTTGTGGTCTAGGTGTATTGGGTCACCTTTCTAAGGTTTCCAGTCCAAAATTCCAGTTCCCCTTCTGAAAGATGGTGCTGCTTTCTACTTCCCGTGGCAGTGTGGGAGGTAGCACATTTGCCATAAAGGTATGTGGCAGGTATCCAGTGGATGTCTTTGTGGCCCTGGACAGTTCTACATGCATATCTTAGGAGACTTTCCTCTTCTCTGGACAGCCTTGCACAGTTCCAAAGCTCTTTTGGGTCCATTTGCTTATTTAATGTTCACAAGAATCCTGTTATCCCTGCTTTATAGTGAAGAAACTAAAGCTCAAAGATTAATGGTAAGGCCCTGTTCCAAGTGCTTTATGTATGTTACCTCATTTAATCCTTGCAACAGCCTAATGAGGTTGGTGCCATCATCATCCCCATCTCAGAGTTGAAGTCACTGATCCAGGGTGTCAGAGCTGGGGTGCTAACCTGCTCTCTGAACCACTCCCTGCCCTGCCTCAGGCTTGTAGAGTGATTTGCTTGGGGCTGCACAGCTAGGTTGTGGTGGGGCCAGGAGTCCAGCTACATCTTCCTGGCTCTGCAGCCCAAGTTCTAACCCCTGACAGGATGCCACTCAATGCCTGAAACACTTCATTAGAGCTCTGCCTATTTTTTTCAATCAAAACTGTTCCTGGTCCCTTGTGCCTGACTGGGGCTCCTTCCTTAGATCCACTTTCAGCAGCTCTGGGAGACCAGACTTTGGTACAAGAGCTCAGATCCCAGAACCAAGAACATCAGAGCAAGGAAGGGCCTTGAGCTCCTGGCCCACCCTTCTCTCCCTTCTATATGGGGAAAAGAGGAACCTAACGGCCAGAGTGGGGCAGTAACTTGCCCAAGGTTACACAGCTAGTGGGGGTCAGAGTTCATGAGGAGGGAGGAGCCTGGCCCAACAAGTAGGCCTAGGTCTTCTCTAAGAGCCCCTGCTAAGGGATATTTCAGAACTGTGACTGTCACAGCCCTGTTCAAGGGCCCTTTGTTAATGGGTCTGTTGATTGTGTATTATTAACCTGCCCAAGCCTGCAATCTGCTGGGTGGGGCTCACTCACTTTAAGAAAACCCACTGTATAGTCACCAGCCCAGCAGGGTTGGTGGGAGGTCTCTGGAGTCCAACTGGCTAGTTCTGGGCTGGTAGAGAGAGCTAGTCCGTGGTTGCTTCATGCCAGGGAAAGGGCTGGAGAAAGGGACTGAGAAGAGGGAAGAGGGAGAAGGGGGAAGGGGCCGAGGCATCGCCTGAGTAGTGCTCCGTAAAGCCTCACAGCATCCCTGCGAGGCTGGCACTGTTATCCCAGATTTACAGTTGGGAAGACAGGGCCAGAGAGGTAGAGGCAGAGCAGACTTCACAACTTAAGCTGTTTCTACAACAATGGCCTCACTTTTCACATGCTCACACCCCCATTTCTGTGGCCCACCCCCCCTTTCCACACACTTTTCCTAAAGGATAAGGAGTCAAGACCTGAGTCCAAGTCACACTTGGTCCAAGCCACTGTGGGATGGGAGATAAAGACACTGTGGAGCTTTTGGGAGCATCCTGAGGAGGTTTCACTAAACAGATATTTATTGAGGGCCTTCTTAAGCTGATAGATGGCACAGGTAAAAGTAGTCCATGGAGGTTCTCAGGGCCATCAGGTGTGGTGAGCCCAGCAATTTGTTCTTGCCATCAGGTGTGGTGAGCCCAGTGATTTGGGAGAACATGCAAGAGGAAGCAGGCCTGGCAACTTCAGGCACAAAGCACCAGGAAACTCCCCCAGCAGGGGAGGAAGGAACCTGGGATTCAATGTACTCTCCTAGTCCCCGGAGCTTGGCTTTCGCCTTGAGGTGGAAATGGGCAGGTGACCTGAGAGTCACCTGGGTTGGGAGGCAGAAATAATGGTGACTCCCAGGCTCCCCAGGGTTGGGGCTGAGCCAGAGCTCCTGGGGGCTGGGAGCTTCCCCGGGTGGAGCCCTACTGAAGGGTGGACCACCCTGCTGCCCTGACTCATCAGGTGAGTGGCTCCAGCATCTTTGCCACTGCTATGTGGGGAGAGTTCCAGCTCCAAAGGCAGCTTGGCTGCTTATCTTGCTTAGCTTCAGTTTTCATCTACAAAAGGGGAGAATAATAGCATCTGCCTCATGGCCACCACCACCAGAGCACCGCACAGCACTGTGTCACCTGCCAGGTACTAGGCTGGGCATTTTATTTATTTACTTTTAAAGATTTTATTTTTTTATTTGACAGAGAGATAGAGAGCACAAGTTGGCAGAGAGGCAGGCAGAGGGAGAGGGAGAAGCAGGCTCTCCGCTGAGCAGGGAGCACGACGTGGGGCTCAATCCCAGGACTCTGGGATCATGACCTGAGCCAAAGGCAGCCGCTTAACCAACTGAGCCAACCAGGCGCCCCTGCTGGGCATTTTAGATACAGGAATTCTTAATCCTCACAACCACCCTTTGAAGCAGGCAGTATTTCCGTTTTACCGATGAGGAGGTGGTTAAAAAGAAAAAAAAAAACCAAGAGAGGTGGTTAAAAGAGAGCACTAAATGAGATAGCCCGTGTTCTACACTTAACATGTGTTGCGTGTAATAAGCCTTCGGTGAACACCAGTCATTATTATAATCATTACCTCAGAGGGAAATGGTAAAGTGCTAGGCCAAATGTTGGTATTCGGTGATTCATCAGAAACAGAAGTCTGACCAGACCGGACCCTCCAAAAGCTCCCAGTCTAATGGCAGAGACAATCACATACTCACTCCACCACCATCACACACAGATGGTGTGGTGTCAGCCCCCCATGATGAGGTTAGGTCAGAGGGGGTTAGGGCAGTGTGTACCCAGGAAGCCCCTGACCCAGCCAGGGAGGGAGGGCTTTCTGGAAGATGTGCTGTCTGAACTGAAACCTGCAGGGCAGGTAGGAGTTTGGGCATATGTCAGGCTCTTAATAAATGTTGGTCAAATGCAATAAAGATTTACCTGTAACTAACGTAGTGTAAAGCTTCAGAACCATTCACTCACCTGGCCCTTATTGGGGCTCTGGGAGGACTCTGGCAGTTTTATATTGGTAAATTTGTATTCTTTTGTTGAAAAAGAAGGCTTCCAATTGTAAGCTTCTGGATCAAACCCTGATTAAATGAATGAATAATAAGTGACAAGGGAGGAAGGTGTGTCCCAGGTGGAGGGATGAGCATGTACAAATGCCCAGAGATGGGCATGGCATGCGATAGGGTGCCCCAGCTTCATTACTGAGGCTCCTCTTCATACACATGGCTGGTCTTCTCACCAGCCTCACAAACACCAGCTGACATGGGTATGCCTCTGCCCACCCCGATTCTGCTTTCACCCATGCTGTTCTCCCATCTGGTACACCCTCTCCACGACTTTATTGTGTATAAACAATATAAACTTCAAGGCTCAACTCTGTGCCCACCTTCTCCAGGAAGCCCTCCCCCCACCCCTCCAGTCTATGTTGTACTCCTGATCTGGATTCCTCCAGATGATGGTGTATGTCATCATAGCCTGTTCCTTGTAGTTAATTACCTTTTCTGTCCCCATGTCTGAGAATCCCAGACATAGGATGATCCTTGCAAGTGAACATCTAGCCTCTGTTCACATATGGGCAGGATAAGAACTCACTACCTTTCCAGATAGTCTAGATTTAAACAGTGATCTTCTAAACCTCTCCCCTCTGCCACCAGGCCTAATCTACCTGGCTTTCCCAGGACCTAGTCCACAGCCTTCTTCCTACCAGGCCTGCCTCTATAGGCTCTTCCTGCTTCCTCTTCTGACATCCTGGAGCTAAGGGTTACTCCAGGAGCGCTGGAGTCCCTCCTCCTTCTGTCCCCTGCCTTTGTAAAGGGACAGTTCTAATGGCAGCCACATGCTCTGATGAGTCATGATTAAGAGCATCTGGGGCCTGGAAGTGGTGGCTGGTTAACTCTTCATGGACCAGTGGCTCATTGTGCCAGAAGGCCAGGTGGGCTTCACCCCTGGTCCTAGGCAGATACCTTAGGGTATGCACACAGTGAGCATTTGAGGAGTGTTATGGGTGACTTCATATAGGGGTTGGGGACTCAGAGGGGAGAGGACCAAGGGGGAAAGAGAGACAGGAGTGTCCACCCTGGAGTCGGGAGGGCCAGTTCCAATCACAACTTGCCATTTATTAGGTGAGTTAACTTGAGCAAGTCACAAACTCTGTCTGTAAAATGGCAGCTAGGGGGATGATTTGAGAAGGCGAGTGTGAACTACTGTGTGAGCACAGTGAGTGCTAAACCGCGTTATTTTCTGCCTTCTTGTGTGCTGCACGCAGTCAGGCAGTGGGCAAAAGGGAGTATTAAAACCCAAGCCTGACTTTAGAGGCTGTGTCTTTCTCAGCGTGAATGCCCCCCCACCAATGCAGTAGGATGACGAAGGGCTCAGGTGGGGGCCGCTGCGAGGCGGGAGCCGGGGGGGGGGGGGGGGGGGGGAAGGGGAGAGTGACAGGGAGGTGGACCTCAGGTCTAAGAGAACTTTCTGGCCACAAATAGGTGGGGCTGTGTGAGGAAGGAACGAGCTCCCGCCCCTGGGGGCTGCGCAGCGGGGGCACTCGGCATGGGCCCGGCGGACCTTGGGCGCCCGGGCCTCTCACCTGTGAGAGCTGAGGGTGGGGGCGCATCCCGCGGCCGCCCCCCGCCCAGCCCCAGCCTCCAGTCGGCCGCAGACGGGCGGCGGCCGCGGCCCCACTCCACGGGCAAGCCGACCGAGGCCCGGCCTGGCCCCGCCGCCTTCCCCGCCCCCGGCGCGCCCCTCCCTGGCCGCGGCGTCTGTGGCTCGGCCGCACAGCGCCCGGCTCAGGGTTCCGGCGGCAGCACCTGGGCCGCGGCTGGCGTCCGGCGGGGGCACCCTGCCCGCCCCACTCCGCGATGAGCTCGGCGGACGCCGCGGACTCCCTGCCCGCGGGGTAAGTGCGCGACGGGGGCGGCCCCGTGGGGAGGGGGGCGGGCGCGGGGCCTGGCCTCCCCCGCGCCTCCGGCCCGCGGCCCGCACTGCGGCTCCCAGCCCCCCACCCCACCCCACCCCCCGGCCCGGCGCCCCGCCCGGCCTCCGGGAACCGCCGCCGCCGCCGGGGAGCGGGGAGGAGGCTGCGGACGCTCGCGCGAGGGGAGTAGAGGCTCCGGGAATCCTGGGGCGGGCACTCCCCTCTGGGTCCCAACTTTCTCACGGAGCTGTAGTAACGGCCACGTCAGAGCCGCCTTCCTCCCCTTGTGGCGTTTACACCTGTGGTGGGCTCTGTTGTTTTCACCTCCGTTACAGTTGAGGAAACTGAGGCATAGCTCTTACGTGGCTTGCCTTCCGTTACCCAGGAGGTGAGCGGTGGGCCTGGGATTTGAATCCAGCTCTCTCTGATGCCAGAGCCCCCACCCGCGTGCCATACTGCCTCATCTTCGGGATATCTGAAGGAGTTAAAAGGCTAAGATATGAATCAGCTGTGCCCATCGGGCGCAGCAGGAACTGGGGCAGTAAAGGTGGGTGTTGTCACTTCCAGTATGGCTCTCCTGCTCTTCCCCACCCCACTGAGGAACCCGGTAGAATCCCTACACTGCCTCTGTAGCAGTGATCGCTGCTAGCAGCTGGGAGACCAGAAGCCGCTGGCCCTTTCCTGGGCGCAGGTGAGTAGGGAGCGGCTCCTGAGGGCCCAGCTGGGCAGTTGCTGGGTGGAGATCAGGCTCAGGTGAGCTGGGAGGTGTGCCCATCCTACCTGGAGCCTCACCACCAGGGACAATATTTGCCAAGGGCCTCAGGGCTAATATGTGAACAGGGAGGTGAGGGGGGCTGGTGCCAGCTGCAACTGGAAGCCTCCACAACGCCTGTGTGTGCATCCTGGATGAAGGCTTAGAAGTTGGGTCACTGGGGGACACTCTGGCCCTGGGGACGGTTGCCTGGTGAGTTTTTCCCTGACCATGTTTGTTGTATGATTTGGGCCACATCCTTTATCCTCCCCGGACTTTTTTTTTTTTTTTTTAAGATTTTATTTATTTACTTGAGAGAGAGAATGAGATAGAGAAAGCATGAGAGGGGGGAGGGTCAGAGGGAGAAGCAGACTCCCCGCTGAGCAGGGAGCCCGATGCGGGACTTGATCCTGGGACTCCAGGATCATGACCTGAGCCAAAGGCAGTCGCTTAACCAACTGAGCCACCCAGGCGCCCCTATCCTCCCCGGACTTCTGGTCCCTCCTTTGGAAAATACGGGGGGGCCAGGCCTGGCTGCTCCCTTCCTGCTCTGAGCTGAAGTCTGTACATCTGGAGCCTGGTTAGGTCCCTTGTGCCCAGCCCTGACTAAGCACCACCCTAGTGTGCCCAGAAAAGAAGCTGCCAGGAGAGAAGGCAGGCATGGAATAGGGCACCTATCAAAGAATACTGAACTCCCAGGCTAGAAGCCAAATCCATGCCTCTTCCTTGCATACTCATATCCCTGCCTGAGTCCACTCTCCAACTGCAGGCCCCTCTGGCCCCTCCATGGGCCTTTAGGGCAGCAAGCTCAGTCTTCCAGCACTGGTGGATCTTCCTCATACTGAACCATACCTTGCCCCCCACTGCATGCCCTCCAGGTCCCCCTCTTCTTTGAGGCCACACAGGTCCATCTGCCCCTGTCTCTGGTCAGTGCCATCCCGGTGGGGTCTGAGCAGAACAGAGGCAAAGCAGTTCCACCTTCACAATAGGTACTCAGTCACTCAACAAACACTCCCAAGGCCTGCTCAGGGCCCAGCCCAGTATATGAGGGTCAGTGGTAAACAAACCAAACTTTAAATCTCCACCACTTTAAAAATTATGAAATATTTTAAGCCTTCAGAAAAATATAGCAAATAATAAAATAAACTTCATGCCCTTGCCACCAGCTTTTTCAGATGTCAACATTGTGCCCACTTATTTCATATTCTTCTTGTTAAATAAATTGTAGCAGAGACTTTTGAAGCCTCTGTGGACCCTCGCCTCTGCCCTCTCCAGAGATAATTGCTGTCCTGAATTTTGATTTTGGCATTTGCATTTTTATCTTTTTAATTTTTTCTATTTGAGTATAGTTGACACACAATGTTACATTAGTTTCAGGTGTACAACATAGTGATTCAAATTCTCTGTATTACCCTGCGCTCACCACAAGTGTAGCTGCCATCTGTCATCCTACAACACTATTACAATATAGTTGGTTTTGTCATTCTGTTTTTATTCTTTCGCTGAGTGTGTATAAGTCTAAGAAAATGAAGCTTGTTCTGACTTTAAAATTTTTATATAAATGGAGTCGTCCAGCATGAATCATTCTGCAGCTTGCTTTTTTTCTCACTGAGCTTCAGGTTTCTGAGATGTAGCCTTCTTGATCCTTGCAGCTCTGGTCCCCACTTTCCCTGATATATGATATACCGCCCAATGTAGAGTCCCGCATTTATTTGTTTATTGGCCTTCTTGATGGACATTGAGGTGGTTCCCAGAGTCTTGCTATTCAAACAGTAAATACTCTCATAAAGTCGTCCTTTGTGCATATGTGAGTTTTCTTTTCGGTTGCCCCACAGGAGTGGAATTGCTGGGTCATAGGATATGTACACTACATGTTTTAAAGTCATTTAGTTTTCTTATAAAAGCAGTGTTCCTTCAGACATGATGGAAACACATTCTCGTAGAAAAAAAGTAACAATGGCTGACATTTCTTGAGTACTTTTACTGTGCTTTACATTGTCTCAGTCATTCTTCTCAACAACCCTAGGAAGTAGGAACTGCCATTCTTGTTTTCTTGATGAGGACACTGAGGCTCATGGAAGTTAAAGAACCTTCCCAAGTTTCTCTAATGAGTAATTGCTGAGCTGCAGTTTGCAACCATGGTTTTCCGCTTTCAGAACTCTCGAAGGCCACACTGCGCGACACCCTGTCACATCACTCCATGCCACATCATACTCCATTCACAGCTAAGGGAGATTCTCGGAAGGAGAGTCACAATCATATGTGCAATTGAGAGAGGTCACTTTGGGATGGGTTCCCATGGACAGATTCCCCTCCCCGCCCCACACCCCGAACAGAGTTCCTCCTGAATGGTGAAGCAGGGAGGAAAAGCCACCTCTGGCTCCAGTCTGCTCCCTGAGTGACTTCCTTGCACTGCGTCTGCTGCCCCAGTGGGGATGGAGAGGTCCCCTGCTCCATTCATCCTGCGCATCAGGTGTCAGGGTAGCAGCTTCCAGACAGACAAAAGCTGGGAAGGGGGAGGGATGGGGAGAGGGGGGTGACTCCAGGCCGCCTGACAGCTCCCTTCTCACTCCAGCCTCAAGCCTCCCTCCCCTACGATGCCAAAGCTCCTGGCATTGGTCACCAGCCCTGCTCCATGCTCCATCCAGCTCAGCGGCACCCCAGTGTCTCAGGTTCTCCAAGGCACAGTGGAAAGGCCACCATCAACCCCTCAGGAGCTCAGTAATGTATTAACCTGGGCTGGCAAGGTGGCTTGGAGCAGAAAGGCCTTGAAGACACAGGACAGCCTGCAGAGAAGTGGGGAGCTCAGTCACAGCCAGGGGAGGAGAAAGGTTTGGCAAGCTTGCTTTTTTTGGAAAGCATTTCTGTCTTCTCCCTAGGTTCCTTATCTTCATTGTCTTTATCTCCTTATCTGTCAAATGCAGATAAGCACACCTGCCTCTGGTCTGGTGGGAGAAGTGAAACAAGGCAGTTATCAGTTTAGAACCTGAAGTGAGAATCTCATGATGGTGAAGGGGTGGCTATTAATGCCATCATTAAATCAAATGGGACCAGTGTCCCCAGCCTTCCTGAGCTCCCCAGCCAGCCAGGACATCCCCACCTCACACCACTTAGCAGACCTTCCAGAGCCTGTCTTGCCACCTTGCCTGTATGGCTCATGCCTCTTTATCACTATGGTATCATGACTCTAGCTCCTTGCTCGCCTTTTTCCCCTTCTTGGACTTCTTTGCCCATCTTGTCCTCAGATCAGTGCCATCTTTTCCAGAAAGTTTCATCGAGTGCCCTGTCTCCACTTCTGGGCCATCAGTGATCCCCATGATTGCAGCCTTGATGGTTTTGGCTGTCACTGCCTCTGCCTGCATCTGTCACTTCTGTAGACTGTGAACTCTTCAAGAGCAGGGCCGGGTCTGGGCCAGAACTAGAGATTAGTGGGTATTTGTGGGAGGAAAGGAAGGAGGAAATCAGTCCCAGGGCCACCCCAAAGCAGCTCCTAGTCTGGAGAGGTCACCTCAGACCCACCTCACTGCAGTTAAGCAGAAGAGGTACTGGGGCTGTGAAGGGAGGGAATGCCCCTCTGTGCTATGGGTCCATCTGTCTTTCTCTCCACGTAGAGCGAGCAGGCAGAACGTCTTTCTTGTTGGGAGGCAGAGGTGGTGGTGACGGTAAGGTGTATGCAGAAATGGGAGGTAGGCTCTTGGGTCTGGAGTTGTTTAGAGATGGTCATAAGCCAGGACAGTGGACTTGACTTCCTGGAGCTGAGCTGGTGGGTGGGAACTGGCTTAGGCAGAAACCCGGTTAGAACCCATGCTTGGGCATGTGATCTTGGCCTGGTCACCTCTCCTCTGTGCCTCATCTATAGTGGGGATAATAATCCTACTTCACAGTCTTTGTAAGGGCTCAAGGAGAGAAGCCCAGTTAAACACCCAGGGCGGTAGGTACTCACTGCCTCTTCACCCATTCATCCAACAGAATGGGCAGACTGAACACCAGTCACTAGGCTAAGCCCTGGGCACAAAGGAAGGCACTGTGCCTATCTCATGAAGAAAGGGACAGGGGCTGCTTCTGGTGGGGCCTTTATCCTAAGAGTAATAGGAAGCCAGTGAAGGATTTCAAGTTCAGAAGTGACATGGTCAGATTTGGGTTTTAAACAGATAACTTTGGCTATTATGAGAAGGATGGGTTAGAGGGAATAATGCTTCCATCATTCTCCCTTATAAAAACTCCCTAGAGGCTACATGGGTTACTTCAACCATCCTTTAAAATACATTCGAGCTCCCACAGAAATAACAGAAATCCTCTCAAGCCAAGAATAAAAAGGATGCTGAAATCAGGCTGATAAATGAGATGAAGCCTCAACAACATGAGGGTGTTGACAAATTCCAGAAATCCAGAACCTTGAGTTTTAATGACCACTGAAGGGATGATAAGTAAGGACTTGGGCCTACCCAGTGACAGTGTGAGGAGTTGAAACCTAGCCCTTCTACCACCACCACATGAATCTGGGACCTTCAGAGGGCTACCCCCTCAGCAAATAGACCAGAAAGAAATAGCCACCTTCGCACAAAAAGTGGGACGACAGGTCTGGTGGAGAAATTTATAAATACGAATCTGCCCTCACAAAATTTTGTGTTTGAAGACATACTCCCTTTGTGGTCCTGGAGATACTAACCCAAAAAAGTAACTTAAGTATCATGGATGGTAGCACCCCAGGGAATCTGGCCAAAGTAAGGGAAAATCCTATCTGGAGGAATAGATTCTTCTCCTAAGATCCCTTTGGGATCAGCCAAATAAATAGGAGCTCATGGTAAAATTACAAAACACAAGGAAACAAGTCATTGTGAGCAGTAGACACCCAAATCAAGAAACAACAGAATTTGTTTCCCTGAGAGTCTAAGATGCTAGAATTAAGATCTAGAATATAAATATTTTAATAAACATGTAAAGAAATCAAAGATGGACTTGAAACAATAAGCAGGGAACAAAACACTGCCCCAAACGACCAAGCAGATTTGAAAAGGAATCAAGTGGAATTTCTGGAAATGTGAAAGATAATCATTGAAATTAAAAACTCAGGAAGAGTAGCAGATCAGACACACTTCAAGAGAATTAGTGAAATGGAAGATCTGAAGAAATTACTGAGAATCTCACGGAGTCAAAGAGATGGCAAGAAGAGCGTTAAGAGACTTGAAATACCAAGCAAAACAGTCCAACAGAAAGAGAGAGAAGGGTAGGAGGGGCGAGTGCGGAAGGGGCAGTCTTCCATCAGACCCAGGTGGGGGTGATGCCGGTGCCCTGGAGCTCACCAGGCTCAGAAGGAGCTGGGTTGAGAGATGGTTGGGAGGCAGAACTGACAGAGCTCAAAGTAGAGGGGTATATTAGGGCTGACTCTCAGATTTCTGGCTTGAGAAACTGGGTAGAGGAGTTTCATTTATTAAGATGGCAAAGACTAGGGGAGAACAGCTTTGGGAGAATGAACAAGAGTTCAGTTTTGAACAAGACACATGTTTTGATTTGCTGGGACGATCCGCTGCTGCATCATGGAGGAGGAGATATTCGAGCTGGACCCTAAGGCATGTGTAGACATTTATCTGGTGGAAAGGGACTCTTTCTCAACTTTTGGGGAAGGATCTCCTTTTAGTGAAGTCATCAAGGCCCCTTTTGAAATCTTCTCTCAAAAGAGACTCCTTGAGAAGAGATGTCCTCAAGACCATCCTCAAGATAGGACTTTTGGAATCTCCTAGTTTAATCTCTTATTTTTCAGATGGGGAAGCTAAGACCCAGAAGGGTCAAGGATTTGTTCTCATTTAATCATTTTTTTTTTCATTCACTTAACAGATACTTATCAAAAGCCCACTTTGTACCAGATGCTAGATGCCGGGGATACCGCAGTGAACAAAACAAGGATTCCTGCCCTTGGGAAGCTTATTTTTAGTGGAGGGAGACAGACAATAAGCACAAAATAAGTAAAAATAATAATAAATAAAAATAAAAGTGTGTGTGTGTGAGGGTGATGAAAGCCATAGAGAAGTATAAGGACTAGAAGATGGTCCGGTCAGCTGAAATGCCGTTGGGAAGGTGACCCTTGAGGATAAAGGGCCCTGGACAGGCCTTACCATCTGCTGCACACTGCAGCCCATTGTGACAGAGCTTCTGGGGTTCTAGAGTGCAGGCCCGAGGAGGGCAGGAGAAGTCCTGGAGAAGGAGGAGGGAAAAGGACTGAAGTGGGATTTAGTGGGTGGGCTGTGCCCCCCTGGGGGGGCAGAAAAGCCGATGGGTCAGAAGGGCCATAAAGACTCCCTTTACCTTTGTGAGGGGTAAGATAAATTTGTTCCTGAGGCTTCCTTGCCCTCCACCCTCTGCTCCTCCCCAATCCCCTCCACCAGATCTCAGATGACACCCCCATTCTGCTCTCCTCCCACCTTTAGGAACACTTAGAGGTGGCTCCAAGTTGTCTTTGTGTCCCAGTACAGAGTGGGCAGCCTGGAAGAGCTTGTGACAGGCACCCAAGGCCCACAGGGAGGTCGCATGGGCTCTGTGGGGCTCAGTTCCAGCCTGGAGTGGGGTTGAGTTCTCCTGGTCACCTGTGTGTCTCTCCCAGCAGGACTTCTGTGAGCAGCCTCCATGAGGCCCTGGACCAGTGCATGATCGCCCTGGACCTCTTCCTCACCAACCAGTTCTCAGAAGCACTCAGCTACCTCAAGCCCAGGTGAGGCTTAAGCCTAGGTTGGGGGCCCCGGGGTGTGTGTGTGTGTGTGTGTGTGTACACGCATGCATACACACGCCTGAGTACACTCGGGAGTGTACTCAGTGTACATGTAGTGGAGGGATGGGGGGAGTTGTCTGGTCATGGAGAACCAGAAGTCTTATGTAAGAGGAACCCCGTGTAACTGACTGCCTTCAGCCTTCTGGGTCACCATGACCCTCTGAGAGTCCCATAAAAGTAGGGGCTCAGGCTCCCCATTCTACAGCCCTGAACAGCCAGGCCCTCCTCAAGGTCATTGTGACTTCCTTCCTTTTAGGTTCTCATGGCCTCTTCCACTTTGATTTCTTGTTCCCACTGAATCCACTCAGGGTTTCTCCCCTGTCAGCTCTAACACAGCTGCTTTTCCTCATTTTTCCCCAGAGCACTAAAGATTTGAGTTGCCTTTACTCAAGCCCTTTAGGGTAATAATGTTGGTTAATCATTTAGCCATTTCTTCCAGTGTTTACTGCCTTCTTGCTAAATAATATGCTTCTACTACTCTTCCTTTATCACTTTTTTCAGTTTTTAAAAAATATTTTATTTATTTGTCAGAGAGAGCGTGAGCGTGCTTCCCACGGAGCAGGGAGCCCGATGTGGGACTCAATCCCAGGACTCTGGGATCATGACCTAAGCCGAAGGCAGCCATTAACGACTGAGCCACCCAGGCGCCCCATTTGGATGTCTTCTTTGCAGAAATGTCTGTTCATGTCTTCTGCCCATTTCTTGATTGGATTATGTGTTCTTTGGGTGTTGAGTTTGATAAGTTCTTTATAGATTTTGGATACTAGCCCTTTATCTGATATGTCATTTGCAGATATCTTCTCCCATTCTTTCCGTTGTCTTTTGATTTTGTTGACTGTTTCCTTTGCTATGAAAAGCTTTTTATCTTGATGAAGTCCCATTAGTTCATTTTTTGCCCTTGCTTCCTTTGCCTTTGCTGATGTTTCTAGGATGAAGTTGCTGTGGCTGAGGTGGAAGAGGTTGCTGCCTCTGTTCTCCTCAAGGATTTTGATGGATTCCTGTCTCACATTTAGGTCTTTCATCCATTTTGAGTCTATTTTTGTGTGTTATGTAAGGAAATGGTCCAGTTTCATTCTTCTGCATGGGGCTGTCCAATTTTCCCAGCACCATTTGTTGAAGAGATGGTCTTTTTTCCATTGGACATTCTTTCCTTCTTTGTTGAAGATTAGTTGACCATAGCTGAGGGTCCATTTTGGGGCTCTCTATTCTGTTCCATTGATCTATGTGTCTGTTTTTGTGCCAGTACCATACTGCCTTCATGATGGCAGCTTTGTAATAGAGCTTGAAGTCTGGAATTGTGATGCCACCAGCTTTGGTTTTCTTTTTCAACATTCCTCTGGCTATTTGGAGTCTTTTCTGGTTCCATACAGATTTTAGGATTATTTGTTCCATTTCTTTGAAAAAAGTTGATGGTATTTTGATAGGGATTGCATTAAATATGTAGATTGCTCTAGGTAGCATTGACATCTTCACAATATTTGTTCTTCCAATCCATGAGCATGGAATGTTTTTCCATTTCTTTGTGTCTTCCTCACTTTCTTTCATGAGTATTCTATAGTTTTCTGAGTACAGATTTTTTGCCTCTTTGGTTAGATTTATTCCTAGGTATCTTATGGTTTTGGGTACAGTTGTAAATGGGATTGACTCCTTAATTTCTCTTTCTTCTGTCTTGTTGATGTATAGAAATGCCACTGATGAATTTAGCTTTCTTATACCCCTGCCCTACCTCCCTTCCCTCATCCTCCTCTCATCCTTATATCGCAGTATCTGGCTAAATCAATAATGTTTACATTATTATAATTCAGTAACTAATGCTCATTGCAGAGACAAGTTATACATTGTAAGATTACCTTTCCTTTCTGGAGTTTATAATTGTCTTTTCATTTGCCTAATTTGCTATATACATTTATCCTGAACTCTTTCTAGCCTTTTCCCTGGAAACCTGTCCCCTGGAAGACAGATGTGTCTGCCGGCCACCTCCCAGCTATCTCCTAGAAATCCCTTTTCTTCTCTCCCGTTTCCTTGACCTGGCTTTTTCTCTGGGATCCTCCCTCATTTTACCACAGTGTGTCCTCCAGAAACTTCCTAGGAAGGAGTTGCATGAATATAATTCCCGCCCCCCTCAGAATTTTGAAGGTATTGCATCCCTGTTTTCTAGCATCTACTATAACCATGGGAACCCTAATTTCTTCTGACTTTGCATGTGATCATTTTTTCTTCCCCAGAAATGTTTAGAATCTTCTCTTTTATTTTTGCAAATCTGAAATTTCACAATGATGTGTTGTGAAGACCTATGTAAAAAACATAGGTCTTTTTATTTGGAGCCTTTCAGTTCTGGTACCTTCTGTAGCATGACCACTCCATGTTCTGTCTCCCTTTCTCAGGCTTTCTTTAAGTCAAACACTGGACCTCCTGGACCAGTCCTCTTTTAAGCCTCCTGTCTTCCCTCTAATTTTGCATTTCTTTCTCTTTTTTTCCCTCTTATTTGGGGGAGATTTCCTCAACCTTATCATTAAATCCTTCTATTGAGTTAGAAGAGATACTTCTATTTTCTTTTTTTCTGTTATCATATGATTAATTTCCTTGTACTCATTATTCTCTGAAAGTTCTTTTTTTCCCTAAAACATTTTATCCTTGGTTTATAGATGTACTGTGTTCTTTATATATATATTTGAAATATGAGAGTCCTTAGGATAGGGCCTGGCACATAGTAAGCACTCTAGGAAATATTTGTTGTTATCACAGAATATTGTCTCTCAAATGTTTTAATTTTTTTCCTCTATATTCTTGGCTTTCTCCAGATTCCCTTTTTCTGTGTAATGAGGGAATCTTCTGGTGCGGGCTTTTCTCAAATGCCTGATGCCCCCAGGTTGTCTGGTCATTTTTAAGAGCTAGTTCTTGGCCTTGTAATTGGTGGGATTGGCTTTTGGATGACCCAGCAGTCCCCACACCTTATCCCCACCCTCTGAGGGGATCTGGGCTTGAGACGGGGCAGGGGCAGGTCTGCAGCAAGAGTGTAGCCACCATCTGAGGTTGGCCAAGCTCCATCCTGCTGCATCCCTGAACATCTAGTTTCTCTTCCCAGTATTCTTTTTTAAGATTTTATTTATTTATTTATTTGTCAGAGCACAAGAAGGGGAGTGGCAGACAGGGAGGGAGAGGCAAGCTCCCCACTGAGCAAGGAGCTGATGTGGGGCTGGATCCCAGGACCCTGGGATCATGACCTGAGCCGAAGGCAGATGCTTAACTGACTGAGCCACCCAGGCGCCCCTCCCTCCCAGTATTTTTGAAAGACTCCCCAGCTCCACTTTCCTTCTGGTCATTACCTGTCCCTAAGCAGGCTTCTCCTGCCACCTCCCCCCACACCTTCCACACCCTCTCTTTAAGCCCCCATGTGTGGAGGGGCTGCCTCACCTTCCCTCACCTCAAGAGGGCACTCTACCAGAAGTCCCACACCTCAGGCCTGACAACTCAGGCCCCAGACAGGAAATGCTTGCCCTGAATGAAGGAGACACTATGGGGAGACCAGCCTTTCCATAAGGCTACCTTTTAATGTCATACTTAAGGCAGTGAAGCTGCCCCTTAGCCCCTGCCCCATTCCAGAAAAGAATCTTTCCTTTCTTTTTCAGTTTAAGAGCGTTCTCTCCAAACAGTAGATGTTGTTAGCACACTCCCAACCCACATCCCCATTTTGACAACCAAAAAATGTTTCAAGAAATTGTCAGATGCTAGGGAGCCAGGGGGAGACAGGAAAAATATCTCCCCATCTTTATTAAGAAGCACTGGTCTAGGGGAAATCATTCTTGCTAAAAATGGCCTCCCCATTTTTAGCCATCGAAGTTTCAAAAGATGTTGGGGTCCAGTTTCATTCACTGTTCCTCATTGTGCATGCAGTGTCTCATTTAATTGTTCTCCATACTTTGTCCTCAGGGAATAATGGGCTCATCAAGCTCCACACCTCATGCCCCAGCCTGGGCATCTGTTTTCTGTGTTTGTCACTTCTATGAGTAACTTCTAGTTTATTTTATTTTGCTGCTTGCTGGTAGAGGAGGGAAGGGCTGGAGGCCACTAGGCTTAGCTGACCTGCACATGGCTGAGGAGTCCCAGGTCCAAACACCCTGCTCTTCTGACGGCTCTTCCAGTGCCCTCCCCAACTTGACAGCTGGTCTGGGCCTAGAAGGTAGGACCCCAGTGAGCATCATGTCCCAGAGCTGGGTTTCGCTCAGGGGTGAGGGGACTCTTACGCTCAGGGGTCAGGATTCTATAAGCAAACAAGAACTTGTGGATTGTAAACTAACTTGGGGTGCCTGAAGTTTGGGGAGTTGTCCTACCCCTGTAGAGGCATACCACATTGTGCTTCACAGATACTGCATTTGTTACAAATCGAAGGTTTGTGGCAAGCTTGCCTCAAGCAAGTCTGTCCGCACCATTTTTCCAACAGCATTTACTCACTTAGTGTCTCTGTGTTACATTCTGGTAATCCTTGCAATATTTCAAACTTTCCCATTATTACTATATTTGCTATGGTGATCTGCGATCAGTGATCTTCAATGTTACTATTGTAATTGTTTTGGGCCACCACCATGTAAGACAATGAACTTAATCAATAAATGTTGTGTGTGTTCTGACTGGTCCACTGACCAGCAATTCCCCCCTGTCTCTCCTTCTCCTTGGGACTCCCTATTCCCTGAGACACAACAATATTGAAATTAGGCCAGTTAACTTCAGGGCCTGCCGTGGCCCCTGACCGTTCAGGTGAGAGGAAGAGTTGCACGTCTCTCCCTTTAAATTAAAAGCTGGAAATGACTAAGCTTAGTGAGGAAGGCATGTCAGAAGCCAAGAGAGACTGAAAGCTGGGCCTCTTGCACCAAACAGCCAAGTTGTGAAAGCAAAGGAAAAGCTCTTGAAGGAAATTAAGAGTGCTACCCCAGTGAACACACGAATATATATCTATTATTACTGATATGGAAATAGCGTGAGTGGTCTGGATAGAAAATCAAATCAGCCACAACATTCCCTTAAGCTAAAACCTAATCCAGAGCAAGGTCCTAGCGCTCCTCTACTCTGTGAAGGCTGAGAGAGGTAAGGAGGCTGCAGAAGGAAAGTTGGAAGCAGCAGAGGTGGGTTCGTGAGGTTTAGGAAAAGAAGCCGCCTCCATAACGTGGAAGTACCAAGGTGAAGCAGCCACCTGGGTGTAGACCCTGCAGCCCGTGATCTGGAAGCTCTGGCTCAGATCACTTTTAACGGTGGCTACATTAAACAACAGATTTTCAGTGTAGATGGGACAGCCTTCTATTGGAAGAAGATGCCATATAGGACTTCCATAGCTAGAAAAGAGAAGTCAGTACCTGGGCTTCAAAGCTTCAAAGGACAGGCTGACTCTTGTTAGGAGCTAATGCAGCTGTGACTTCAAGTTGAAGCTCATGCTCCTTTAGCATTCTGAAAATTCTGGGGCTCTTAAGAATTATGCTAACTCTTTCTTCCTGTACTCTTTAAGTTGAACAACAAAGCATGTCTATTTACAACATGGTTTACTGACTATTTTAAGCTGAGTGTTGAGACCCACTGCTCAGAAAAAAAGATTCCTTTAAAATACTACTGTTACCGACAATGCACCTGGTCACCCAAGAGCTCTGATGGAGCTGAATGGGCAATGAGATGAATGTTGTTTTCATGCCCGCTAACACAACATCCGTTCTGTGCCCCATGGTTCAATGAGTCATTTCAACTTTCAAGTTGTATCACTTAAGAAATTTATTTCATAAGGCTATAGCTGCCATAGAGAGTGATTCCTCTGATGGATCTGGGCAAAGTAAATTGAAAAACTCTAGAAAGAATTCACCATGCTAGATGCCAGTAATTCAACTTTGTGATTCATGGGAAGAAGTCAGAGTATCAATGTGAGCAGGAGTTTGGAAGAAATTGATTCCAGCCGTCATGGATGACTTGAAGGGCTTCCAGACTTCAGGGCAGGAAGTGACTGCAGATGGGGTGGCAGGAGCAAGAGATCTAGAAGTGGAGCCTGAAGGGGGTACCGTGTGGCCGCCCTCTCAGGATAAAACTTGAGTGGGTGCGGAGTTGCTTCTTACGGATGAACAAAGAAGGTGGTTCCTTTTCTTTTTTTAAAGATTTCGTTTATTGATTTGAGAGAGAGAGCAAGCAAACAAGAGAGTGTGAGAGAGAGAGCATGAGCAAGGGGAGCAGCAGAGGGAGAGGGAGAAGCAGGCTTCCTGCAGAGCAGGGAGCCTGACGCAGGACTCGATCCTAGGACCCTGGGATCATGACCTGAGCTGAAGGCAGATGCTTAACCAACTGAGCCACCTAGCACCCCAAATAAGGTGGTTTCCTGAGATGGAATCCACTCCTGATGAAGATGCCATGAAGGTGGTTGAAATAATTGGCATTCAGTACACATAAACAAAGGACTTGCAATATCACATAAACTTAGCTGATAAAGCAGCAGCAGGGTCTGAGAGGACTGACTCCAATTTTGAAAGAAGTTCTGCTGTGGGTAAAATGCTGTCAAACAGCATTGCATGCTACAGAGAAATTGTTTGTGAAAGCAAGAGTCCATCAGTGCAGCAGACTTCATTGTTGTCTTACGTTAAGAAATTGCCATAGCTTACCCATCCTTCTGTAACCACCACCTCATCAGTCAGAAGGCAAGATCCTTCACCAGCAAAAGTTTTACAGCTCACTGAAATGTCAGATGCTCGTTAGCGTTTTGTAGCAATAAAGTATTTTTAATTAAGGTATGTATTTTTTTAGACATAATGCTTTACACGCTCTGGACATAATGCTTTTGCAGACTTAATTAAACTTCTGTGTGCACAGGGAAACCAAAAATTGATTTGACTTGCTTCATTGCAATCTTCACTTTATTGCAATGGTCGGGAACCAAACCTGCAGTATCTCCCATGTATGCCTGTACCACGAGTCTCAGTCCGGAGTGCAGCTGAGGGGCTGCCAGGGGTGGGCTGGGGAGGAGCCAGGATTCCCAGCCGCAGGTGCATGTTCTGGCCTTGGGCCTCAAACTAGAAATTCCACTTTGCCTGCCAGGGTCCCAGGCGGGGCTGTCTGTCCCTCCTGGGCCCAGCACCAGACTGGGTGGGTGGGGCTGAGTCTCCTGCCTGACTGGTGGCGTGGGGGTGGGGGGGGGTGCTCTTGTGAACTGGAGAGGCCTGGAGTGGGAGGGGATTATCTGGGGGGCGGGGGTGGGTCTGGGTACTGCCAGGGAAACATCTGAAGGAGAGAGTTTCTGTCCGGGGCAGTGACCCTTGACCCTGGCAGACACAGAAGGACTCACATTTATTGAGCATCAGCGATGTGGCCCTGGCCTGGGTGTGCTATTTAAGCTGCCCGGAGTCCTGGGTGAGAAGGATTATTGTATCCATTTTACAGAGGAGAAACTTGAGGCTCAGAGAGGTTTAAGATTCACCAGGATCACACAGCTGGTCACTGACAAAGCCAAGATTTCAACCTGTGTTTCAGGGACTCGGTAGCCTGAGTTCTGTCCCCACTTCAAGCTGTGGCCTCCTTTCCACAAGCCACTGCCCTCAGATTAAGCATTTCTAGCAAAGACCTGGGAGGTATCCTGACAGCTCCAGGGCTGGTGAGGGGTGGACCAGCCTTTGGTTTCCTTTACAAACATTTGACTCCCCAGAAGGAGAGGAGCTGGGGTCTGAGGCCTTTTGAGCAACAATGGAAGAGTCAGACTTTGGGAGAGTCTCTTCCCGTCCCTGTTTCCCTGTTTCCCCACCATGCAGGGTCAGAGAGGTTATGGTGGTGATCAACACCTGGGGGGGGGTGTCACCCAGAAGTTAAAAAGCACTTAATTTACAATGGGTTTTTAATTTTACAGAGAGTTTTATGAATGAGAACGGCATGAAAAAATGGGTAAAGTCACATGATTTTACAGTAGAACAATCTATAAACCTTAGTCATCTCTTTCCCCTGAAGTTCCCAACATAAGCCCGGCACTGAGGAGTTTTATAAATAATTAATGAGGGGTGTAGTGAAGGGAGTGAAAATTGCTGTAGCACCTGCTGTGTGACAAGCAAGAGTAATCCCCAGCCAGTCCCACAGGAAGCTAGGCAGGCCAGCATTATTGTCCCCATTTTGTCAAAGTATAAATCAAGGCCCGGACACATTGTGACTTCCCCAAGTGTAGAGGGGGACCTGCATTTTTCTTGTCCCTCCTTGCCTGTTTCTCTTTCCATTTGTTAGACTAAATGCCACTCCCCACCCCCCACCATATACTTTTCAGTTGAGTGGTCTGGGACGTGGAGCAGGATGGCAGGAGCAAACGGCTTCCTGAGGCTGACTCACTAGGCCCTGTCGCACTGGTGCTGAGGACAGAGATGTGTTGTTCCACACAAGCTCTGTCTTTGAGGTGCCCGCAGTTCAGTCTGAGGGGAGAGCTAAGCCTCTGCTGATATAAATTCAGCATGACCTATGCCTCGTTATAGACGCATGCTCCCTGAGGAGGGAGACCCGATGCCAGTGTCTTTGGAGGCAGTTGAGGACCTTGATGGATGAGTTAGGGGGTGTGGGGGCAGAGAAAGGGCATTTCAGGTTGAGGGAATGGCATGCACAAAGGCCAAGAGGAGGGAAAGTGTGTGAATTTCTTGAGAGCATGTGTGTCACAGTGTGGCAAGGGGTACAGTCTGGAATGTGACCAGATCTTGGGGCAGAAGTGACAAGAGGGCTGGGCTGGAGAGTGGGCGGGACCTGTGTTGTGTAGAGCCTTGGGCCCGAGCATTATCCCATGGGACATGAAAGCCACGAGAGGACTGAAGCAGACAGCGGCGTGGTCGGATGATGGGCTAGGGAGAGGCAGGAGGGGGTGCGGCCAGTGAGGCCCAGGGAACAAGGAACATGGGCAGGGCAGGGAAGGAGAGCTTGAGGAGAGGGGATTTGGGCTCTGCTCTGGGAGGTGGGGCAGAAGGCGAGAGGCAGGCCCTGGGCACTGGGGGCACGGCCTCAGGCCAACCTGTTGCTGAGCCCTTCTTGAGTCCTCACCGCAGCCTTGCTGCTCCCATCCCTGCAGAAGGGATGAGAAACTAAGGTTTGGAGTTGGAAAGTCACTTGGTGCCACTCAGCAGGAAGGAGAGGAGCTGGGTTCTGAGGCCTTTTGAGCAGCAATGGAAGAGTCAGACCTTGGGAGAGTCTCTTGCCCTCCCTGTTTCCCCATTTCCCCACCATGCAGGGTCAGGGAGGTTATGGTGATCAACACACGCCAGCTACCTCTGGAGTTCTGGGAGTTGGTGCTCTCATGTCCCTTCTCTCTGGCAGAACCAAGGAGAGCATGTACCACTCGCTGACGTATGCCACCATCCTGGAGATGCAGGCCATGATGACTTTTGACCCTCAGGACATCCTTCTGGCTGGCAACATGATGAAGGAGGCACAGACGCTGTGTCAGAGGTCAGGGCCAGGGGGCGGACAGGGATGAGGGGTTGTGAGGGCCATCCTTCTGTTACCTTCGCCTATCCCTATGCCTAAAATGCCACTATTAATGATGCTTCTTTTGGCTAAGAAGATGTGTCCCCAAGTGCTAAGAGCTGTCCCTGTCAGCTCTGCTTCAGGAGCCTTGTTGTCTGAGCCAGTCTCTAAGCAACTGCCAGGGGCCAGGCCTAATTTCATAGAGACGAATTCTGGCTCTGTCACGTAATAACTCTTTGATCTTGGGCAAGTCTCTCTCTGGACTCAACTTTCTTCATATGGAAAATAGGTATAAAGATAGGGCCTTTGTGGGGACTGAATGAAGTCACTGGTCACAGGACCTGGTGCATAATTGGCATTCAGTACACATAAACTGCTTGAATGAATGAATGAATGAATGGATGGATCCTCAGTGTCGGTGCACAGGTAGTATTGTCTTTCACTGGGCACACACGCATGCTGGCCCTAGGCCGGCCACTGTGCTGGGCACTGGCCACCCAGGGAAGCATCAGACCTGGCCTCTCTGACACCAGAGCTGGCTGGTCTGGGAGAAGGTGCAGCCAGTGACCTCCCAGCCTGATGCAGGGAAGCTCCAGAGGCTGTGGGGGTCTTGCCAGAGGAGTAGGAAAGGTTTCCTGGAGGAGGCGATGCTGGAGCTGGGTCCTAGAGGGTGACAAGGAACTGACTGGGGCTGAGGAAGGACTCTGAGGGGCTCCAAGTAGGGGTACCAGTAGAAGCAGGGGCGTGAGAAAGCCTGGACTCAGTTGAGTGTGTGTGGAGTCCCATGGGAAGGGTGGCAGATGCGTCTGAGCCCACCTGGGCCCCTTGCTCACCCTCACTGAATGACTTGAGGCCCCTCTTTCCTCTTCAGGCACCGGAAGAAGTCCTCTGTAACCGATTCCTTTAGCAACCTGGTTCACCGCCCCACGATGGACCAGTTCACGGAAGGTGTGGCATCTGAATGTCCTCTCACCCCCGCTGACCCCAGGCCACCCTGTCCTGGGCCCAGGGAGGGGTGGGGAGGGGCACTTAACCTCCCAGTTTCACCGAAGGGGCCGGGCCCTGGCCTAGGTGCTGGGACACAGATGGGTCAGACCTGGGGCCTTTGGACAAGTTGCTCTCAGGTGAGGGATGGGGGTCAGGGGGTGCTCACTTACCGATGGCATTACCTGCTGAGGACCCAGAAGCTGGGGAAAGAAAACGCTGTCACGAGGTCCATGTGCTTTGCTCCTCAGACCAAAGCCCAGGGTGGGCTTCGAACTGTGTGTATAGTTAGGTTTACTGGCCTGATGATCACAGTAATCTCCTGTGCCCCAGAGGGGAATGTGGTTTTGGAGGCTGGCCCACTGGGATGAGACAGCTGAAAGCAGTGTGAGGGGTGGTCTAGGCCGCCTGTGTGCTGTGAGCGCCTGTGGCCTGGCAGTAGCAGCGGCCAGCCGTGGGGGGCGGAGGGGCTCTTCTGTGCAGGAGCAAATGGCCTTCCCCACCCTCAAGAGCCCTTGAAGTTTCCAGCGCAAAACAATGAATATGACAGTGCCTCTCCCTCCTTCATGCCTTCCAGAGCTCCCCGATGCCCACAGGCCAAATGTGCAGCCCTCCACCAGCATTCAAGCCCTTTGTAACCAGACTGCTGCCCCTCATCTTTACCTGTCCCCTAAGTCTCTCCCTACCTCACCCTGTTTCAGCCTTCTGTGCTTGGCTGTCCCCAAACATCAGAGTTTTTGGTTCTCCCAGGCCTCTGCCTTGAAAGCTCGTCCTGCCTCTTCCTTCCATTCCTTTTCAACTCAGATGGCCTGACTCGAGTGTCCTCTCTTCTGGACGTCTCCCCTGACCCCCTGGACTGTGTTAGTTTTCCTTGCCTTACTCCCACAGCCTGTGGGCTTCCCTGGATCAGGATCATCTTTGTTTATCCATTCAACCCAGCACCTTCTCCTTGCCTGGCACCGCAGGGGGTTGGCGCACAGCACCTACAGGGGTGCTCGGAGAACAAGAGAAGGAAGCCCAGGGCCCTGCAGTGCCACTCTGGGTGGTGAGCTGGGGGGAACCAGGTGGAAGGCAGGTGGGGGGAATGTGAGCTAATTCTGGACAATGGTGAAAACTGTGAAGGAGCCGGACCCCTCCCCTCCCCCCCCACCCCAACCCCGGTGGGGGAGGGGGAGGGTGCTGATTCAGGCTCCCTCTGCCTTCTGGGAAGTAGGGTGGGGAGGATTTGGCCTCTGCCACCTGCCAAAAGTCCCAGGAGGCCTCAGGGCTTTGGTTCTCTCCTTGCAGAGGAAGTCCATGCTGAGGTGTGCTATGCGGAGTGCCTGTTACAGAGGGCAGCTCTGACCTTCCTGCAGGTAGGAGCCCTCTCCTTGTACAGAGGGCCTGGGGATTTCCCATCAGTCACCGCCTCAAAGCCAGAAGTAGCCATAGCAGCCCCAGCCCGCCTCCTTGCGGGTCCGGGGGACTGAGGCTCGGTGACCCCAGCACTAGCAGCCCTGGCCAGGCTCACTGGCCACGGTGCTGGGCTTTACCCCCCACACTGAGCACATGTGTTCCCACCCACTGCGAGGATGGGCTTCCACCGTGTGGGGTGACCGGCATTGGCACAGAGCCTGCTTTACACTTGATTCATTCAACACGCAAGTTTGAATGGATCCAACTTGATTCTGCGACGTACGAGGCTTTGTGTGCACATTATAGCTATATGTGGTTTTACCTACCTTACACCGAATGCATGGTCGTTTTTACATAAATGTGCATATATTATTAAATCATCACCTCACAGGCCTGCAAAGGGGAGGCCTAGAGAGGAGGAGCCATTTTCACAGGGTCATCTGATTAGCACCTGGCAGAGCTGGGATTTGAACGCAGGTCTGGTCAGCCTGGAGCCTGTGCTGCCCACCACACGGCAGTAGTTATGAGAGCCGCCACCTCATGGTTTCACCAGAAAGCCTGGGTTGTGACATGTCATCATGTGAATGTGGGTATTGGGGTAGAGAGGCACATATGAATTTTATTATTAGGGTACTATTTATTTTTGTTAGTTTTTTTTTTTTTGTACCTCAGGTAATTAGAATTAGATTAATCCTAATTCCTCATTAGGATCACTGTTGATAATTGCCTTGTGAGTGGGCTTTTATTTGTGTATTCTATTACACATAATAAATAAACACCTATGGGTCTCCCCACTCAACCAGAAAACAGAACACAGCTAGCAAGTCTGCGAGGCCTCTAGGCTCCCCACCCTGTTCCCTGCCTCCCTTCATGGGGAAACCACTGCCTAGAGTTTTATCTATCATCCTGCACCTTATTTTTTAAAAATAGTTTTCTCAGCTCCCACTCATATCTGAGCGGCATGTTGTTCTGTTTTCGTCGGCTTCCCGTCCCTTAGACCCTCAAGCTGTGTGGGGCTTGCTTTACTCGACCCTGTGTGGTTGTGTCATATTCCCTTCTAGAGTATAGCAGTCTGTTTATCCATCCTCCTGCTGAAGGGCATTTGGGTTGTTTCTGGTTTCTGGCTGCTGTCAACACTGGTGCTGTGAACATTCTTGAAGGTGACCCCTGCAGCCCATGTTCATCATTTCTCTTGGGCACACCCCCCAGGAGTGGAACTCAGATGGGCTGTAGGCGTTGGTGCTTTAAATCACAAATGTGATAAATAGCTGCTTGTTGTAAAAAAACAGAAAAATTAAAAAAAAAAATGCATCCCTCTCGCTTTCCCACAGTTCCTCCACCTAGAGGAGGCACTGTTAACCACTGGGAGTGCCTCCTCTAGGCCCTTCGTCAGGTGCTTAGCATATGTAACCGTGAGGCTGTGGTTAAGCCGTGGGCATTTTGGAGGTCTTGTTTGGCAAGGACATCCTCATCTCAAGTTCCAGAGGTTAGGGAGGCCTCCTTTGGCCAGCCCCCTGACCCCATCCTCCCAGGACTCCTTAGAGAGCTGGGCCCAAGGTGGGGCAGGCTGGGCCCAGAGGCTCGTATGATGCCTCTCAAGCCTGTGGCCCCCCCCACCCAGGCCTGGCTCTTAGCATCTCTCCCTCCTGCAGGATGAGAACATGGTGAGCTTCATCAAGGGCGGCATCAAAGTTCGAAACAGCTACCAGACGTACAAGTGAGTGGGGCTGGTCTGGGGGCACCTGGGTCCATGGCGTCTATGACCCTGTGCCCCTCAGGCTGCTTTGTGGGAGGTAGAGAGCAACTTGCTGGTGGCAGGAAGCCTAGAATGCCATGTGACCTCAAGCAAGATTTCTGTACCCCCAGGACCTCGGTTTTCCAGAATATTATTCCCCTGGTTTTCTGGGTATATCTGTTCATTTGGTTCCCCTGAGTCTATGCCTGACCCCAAGCAGGGGAAAATCAGACAGATTGTGGACAAACTGCGTGCTGTGGTAGGGGCTTGGAGGCAGGCACAGGGACTGTCATTTTGAGAACAGCAACAGGACCCCTACACATCTGTTAAGGACCAGTCCAAATGCCGCTTTCCACATGAAGACTTCTTTGGACCCCTCCAGTACACACTCACACCCTCCTGAGGGCCAGATCGTTTCCATGCCATCTTAGCACTAGGCCAGCCATAGGCCTTGTTTAATGGATAAAAGAAATAAGCTTCAGTATGAACACTTCTACTTAACATGGCACCACAATCCTTATCTACAATTCTAAAATCAAAAAAGCTTTGAAAGCCCAGTTTCTTCCCTCAAGTTTGGCATTAAACTCATGTTCCATTAAAAGTTGACTTGAATTGACTTGAGACTATGTATCATCTTATTTTCCCCATCTAAAGTGACTGTTTCCCTACAGAGATATTGTGAGTCTGATTTCAAGGTACTGCTGGGATATAAGACAGCATGTAGTATATGGGTGTTGCATTGCCTGGTGGGTCTGTGCTGGAGTCGTGCTCTGCCCCTGCCAGTCTCTTCACCAGCTGCCAGAGTAACGTTTCCAAAGCACAGACCTTGTCAAGTCACCTCCTTACCAAATCCCAACCCCCTCTTGCTCTTAGAATAAAGTCCCAGGTCATTGCTGAGTCGTTCCCGGGAGTTCCTCCCACCCTCCGAGCAGTATCGTCCACCTCATTCTGCCTCAGACCTTTGGGCCTTCTCTCACTTCTTCAAACATGCCAAGCTCGTTCTACTTCGGGGCTTTTGGACATGCTGTCTCTCTGCTAGGAGCACTCTTTCTGTGCCAGGCTAACCCTCCCCATCCCTAGGGTTTTGGCTCAGATGTCAGCTTCTCAGGGAGACCTTCCCTGAACCCCAGACTAGGTCAGGCCCCAGGAGACTTCTTTGAGGAGCTTCTCACCCTCACAGTGACTTGATGGGGGTCCATCTCCTAGAGTGGGAGAGTTGTGAGGACAGCAGTTTTGTGGCTTTACTTCCAGATGCCCTCCAGTGCCTGGCACAAAGAGACTTCGGTCAGTGTTTGCTGACTGAAAGCCCTCAAGATGCTCATGGCCCAGGACGGAGGCGGGCACATCTTTAAAGCCTCTGTCCTGCCCCAGGAGGGCTGGGATATGGACTCTGTGTGACTGATGACCAGGAAAGAGAGGGTTGGATTTCAACCAAGAGGACCCAGGTAGACTTCTTGAAGGATGGGGTATTGGAGTTAGCCCAGTGGCTCTTCACTGGGACATTTGGCAATATTTGGAGACATGCTGGTTATGACAACCTTGGGGGAGGTTGCTCCTGGCATCTAGTGGGTGGAGGCCAGGGATGCTGCTAAATATCCTATAATAGTACAGACAGCCCCCCACCTCCACTTGAACAAAGATTTTATCCAGCCTAAAATGTCAGTAGTGCCAAAGTTAAGAAACTGTTCCTAGAGAGAACGCAGAGCATGTGCAAATGCCTAGACATTGGACAAGGCAGGTGTGCTAGGGCTGATAAGGCTGACATTCAGGGGCAAGGAGTATGTTATTATGGAGATGGGGTTAGAAATTCCTCGAGTATCAGCTCTCTGGATTGCCAGAACTGTTTTCAGTCTACCACCAGGGAGTTCTGAGAACAGCTGGAAGTGGGGGGCAAGCTTAGTCCCAGCTGGAATGGGACCTCGCCTCTGCTATGTGGCTGAAACAAGACTGTGCCTCTCTCCACAGGGAGCTGGACAGCCTTGTGAAGTCCTCACAGTACTGCAAGGGAGAGAACCACAGACACTTTGAAGGAGGTGTGAAGCTTGGTGTGGGAGCCTTCAACCTGGTGAGTGGAGGTGCTCCTACACCTGCTCTCTGCTGGCCTGTGGTGCTGGGCCCCATGCTGGCCTGGGGACCTAGCAAGAAAGCAGAGCTGTTGCCATACTTGGACGCTTAGAGCTGGGGTGGTGTGGGAGTGGGTGCTGGCGCTGAGTTCAGAAGTCCCTCTGTGCATTTCTTCCCAAGTCAAGTTGAAAGCTTGAAATGCACATGGCAGCGGTATTTATAGGACCAGAAAAAGACAAACACAATAAATTAGGGCCTTTTCTATCCTGGAGAGCTGGTGGTTAAATATTGACCAGTAGCAGGGAGGGAGAAAGGCCTGGAAGCAGTGGGCAACCCACAGGAACAGAGAGCCAAGACCCCTTCCTGGGGGAGGTTGGGGAAGGTTCCATGGAGTGGGGAATATCTGAGCTGGATCTTGAAGGATCTGTAGGCGGGAAGGACACTCAAGGCAGAAGGAACAGTGTGAGCTAAGTGAGGCGGGGAGGCTCTGAAGCTTATTTTTGGGAGGAGGAGCTGCTCATCAATAGTTTAGACTCCTGCCCCGGGTGTCCAGAGACCTGTATGAAAGTGCATGTGACGCAGGGTGTGGCTCTCTCCCCTATTGGTAAAGCCTGTTCCAAGAGCAGGCCTTGGGGTGGGGGTCCCTGCCCCATTCTGGGTTCCAGTTTCCTTGTATGTGAAGTGGCTGAGAAGTTCAAACTGCAGAGTTCATCCGATGCTTTAGCAGGTTATAGCCAGGC
This sequence comes from Zalophus californianus, assembly GCF_009762305.2. Taxonomy (NCBI): domain Eukaryota; kingdom Metazoa; phylum Chordata; class Mammalia; order Carnivora; family Otariidae; genus Zalophus; species Zalophus californianus. The sequence goes on along the minus strand of NC_045598.1, from coordinate 40,897,125 downwards.
TGTCCTGGGTTTGAGAACTGGCCCCCCTCTGATGAGCTTTGGGGCCCTAAGCATGTCCTGTCACTTATCTCTGCCTCTGTTTTTCTGTTTCTCAAAAGGGACAGTGATCTTTCTTGGCAGGACTGTTCTGAGGATCAAATGCAATGACAGAGCCCCTGGTGCAGAGCAGGGATTCAGTGTGACAACACCAGCTTTCATGTGCTTTACAAACCTTAGTTTGATCCATCTTCACGGTACCCGTAGGAGGAAGGGTCTATTATTATTCCCATATGAGGAAACTGAGGCATAGAGAGGCTATGTAGCTTGCCCAGGGTGACCCAGTGGGTGCGGTGAGATTAGGATTTAGACACAGTTTGCTCCTGGTTGTCACACTGAGGTGCTTCTCCATCCGGGGAAGTTGGCTTTCTGGGAAACCTCGGGCCTCCTTGTGGGCATTCTGGAGATAGGTGCTCCCCCAGGATTACCCACGGGACTCTGGAGTCTGGGGAGTCGGAGGGACAGCTCCCACCCCTCCACATGCCCACCTGCCTCTGTTCCTACAGACGCTGTCCATGCTTCCTACCAGGATCCTGCGGCTGTTAGAGTTTGTGGGATTTTCAGGAAACAAGGTAACCGCCTGTCTTCTGGGACTCCTGACTGGCTCAGCTGGACAGGGTGGGGCTGAGGGGCCGCAGGCCCTGTGTGTCGGTCCTGGCACAGCCCCCCTCAGTTGTGGCCCTGGACAAAGCCCAGGCCTCTCTGAGCCTCTGTCTCCTCTCCAGTGAAATGTGGCCAATGATCCCTGTCCAGCCCCACACAGGGTGAAGAGGCTGTAGGGTAAGGACGGGTGTGAAGGGCAGCTTCGTGCAGTGGCCTGGAGTCATGTTCTCTGAGCCTTACAGGTGTCAGGAACCTAGTCCTCCTCCCTGTGGAAGACTCTGAGCAAGTTCTTTCCCTTGAGACCATTTTCTTGTCTGAGAGATACCTAAGAGAAGCACTACCATGCATCAGGCCTAAGGGCAGAAACCAGAGGATGCAAGCACCCAGAGACTTTGCTAAAGGCAGGAGTCTGAGTACTAGGTAGCAAATCAGGGAGAGGTCCCTGGTAGAGGAGGCCCCTCATTGTAGAAGGAACCGTGGCCTGGGAGTCAGGAGTCCTGAGTCAGTCCAGCCTCATCTCCTCCTCCTCCTCTGGGTCTTTTTGGGTAAAACAAGGGGCTTTTTTTGTTTTAGACTGATCAGTGTTTCTCAAACTTGAACTTCCTCTTGCCTTTCCTGATTTTTGCCATGACTGCAGACCTCGATATTATTATTTATGATTATTTTTCCCAAAAATGGCTCATATTTTTTACTTAAGTTTATCTAAAGGAAACACTACTACAAGGAAAACCCATGTTATTTGGCATGATAAGAACATAATCATAACCATAAGCAATCTTGCAAGAGCAGGCTGGAGGATCTACCGACGCCATTTTCCTGTGGGAAGAGGTGTTGAACACACACCAGCACAGGACTGAGGCTTTCTCCTGGACACCATCAGGACAGATGGAGAACTGGGAAGGGAAGACCCTCACTTGGGACTCTGAGCCCCATGTCTGTCTGGAGACCTCTCTATGGTCGGTGGCCCGGGTCCCGGGAAACACCAGCTAGAGGCTCCAAAGGTCTCTTAGTTTTGTTTTCTTAAGAAGGCCCTTGAGTCCTGAGAAGGATTTCGGGTTGATGACAGGAGGGAAGAGCATGAGAAAGGCCAAGAGGTGGGACGGTGTGGCCTGCCTGGCTAGGAGGAGAGGGTGACGAGACCAAAGTGGGAGAGACCTCAGACACTGGCTCTGGCTTCATCTTTATCCTGAAGGCAAGGAAGCTATGGAGGGTTTGAGGCAGGGGTGAGGTAGGTCAGATTACCCTGGAGGACAGATGGGGGCAGAGACTGCAGGCAGGGATACAAGTGGAGTCTGGCCTCTCCTCCACCCCAGCCAGGCTCTAGAGCCTTCTTCTCCAGGAAGCCTTCCCAGACTGCAGTCCTCGTGGTCCCATCTGTGCTCTGAGCCTCTGGTTAGGATTATCTGCCTCAAGTGGAGTCTGGCCTCTCTTCCTCTCCGACCAGACCCGGGGCTGCTCCGGGCCTCAGTGCTCACCATGGGGGCCAGCAGGTGAATAAAGGCAGGAATGGGGAAGGGGCTGTTGAGGAAGTAGGGGACACCTGGACCCAAGCCTCCACCCTGGCCTTGGCACCCCAGGAAGATGGCTGAGGCAGCGAGAGGGGCAGCCTGGCTTAGGGTGGCCCAGCCCGGGGTGGGGGCCAGGGGGACGGCTGACCTGGCCGGCGGGCTTCCAGACGTGGAGTCCAGCGCTCTCGTGCCCCTGCTCCAGCAGCATAGCCCTCCCAGCTGTCCGGTGGGCTCCCCGGCCCCCACCGCACCCTGGGTCTGGCCTCAGCCTGTGGGTCTCTCTCCGCCAGGACTACGGGCTGCTGCAGCTGGAGGAGGGCGCATCGGGGCACAGCTTCCGCGCTGTGCTCTGTGTCATGCTGCTGCTCTGCTACCACACCTTCCTCACCTTCGTGCTCGGTAGGAGCGCCCCCTGGGTGACAGTGACAGCCGGGGCGCCTGGGGTTGGGCTGGCTCTAAGGGCAAGGAGCTGCGGACCCTGCCAGGGCCCACAGGACTGGGGGTGGGGCGCTGGAACCAGAATCAGCAGAGCGCCATCACCTGTCTTGAGGCCTGGCCTGCCGACCACTCACTTCCTCACAGTGTGCCCAGGTTCCAGCCTCCGTTTTGTCCTCTGGGAAATGGGGATGGTCATGCCCACCTTGTAGAGGGTGTGAGGACACTGTAGGCAGGCCCTTGGGGTTCTGGGTACTACCCTGGTGGGTATAGACTCTTGGTTATTGAGCCTTGTGGTGTGCTGGGGCGATACTGGCACCGTCTTATTTAATCCTCACATCACCCTGGAGGTAGGAGAATTATTATACCCATTTCCCAGAGAGGGAAGAGGAGGTCCCAAGAAGTCCCTGGTTGATTGCTGGGGGGATTCCAAGAGCCAGTGGTGGTGATATGTGCTGTCCCCTCACCTCCTTCAGGTACCGGGAATGTAAACATCGAGGAAGCAGAGAAGCTCTTGAAGCCCTACCTGAGGCGATATCCTAAGGTGAGTCTCCGCCCCCCTCCCAAGACCCCCCGTCCCTGGTCCATGTGTGCCCTGCGCACCCACACAGACCCATGTGCGTGTCATTGCAGGGTGCCATCTTCCTGTTCTTTGCGGGGCGGATTGAAGCCATTAAGGGCAATGTTGACACAGTGAGTAATGGGGGTCTGAGCCAGGGCTGGTGACCCCTTGTGGTCTCCCAGACCAGCGGGCAGAGACTGGGAGGAGGTCTCCAAGAGAGAACCAACAAGAGGGCAGGGGCGGGAGAAGCAGTTCAGAATGGGACAGTCTGGGGAGATGAGGGAACGGGGGCATTCGCCGTAAGATCTGACAGTGAGATGCAGGACTGCTGCATTCCCGCACAGGGGGGTGAGACAGATGGTGGAAGCCCCACTTATTCAGGGCCTGGTGACAGGCACTGTGAATGGAGCAGCGGTGCCAGGGTGTGAAGTGGGCACCTTGATGACCTGGCTAAGGAGTCTGAACTCCGTAGATGGGAGGGAGCCATCGAAGGGGCTCGAGAGGGGAGGGACATGGGTCTGGCAGAATCCCCAGGAGGGACTGCACAATGTAGAGTTCTGGGGTCTCCAGCTGGCGCTGGCTGTGTTTCCTCAAGCAGCAAGACAGATGCCCCGAGTCCAGGTCCTTTCATGGGAGCTACTGGAAGCTTCCGAAGTTTGTTCTGAGGCACAGACATTGTATCGCTTTCATATTAATACTTTCCACTGCCTCCTGTCCTTCCATTAGAGCTCTTTCCCATCCTTTCATTTTGTGCCCAAAGACTAGAGTCCCAGGAAGGGGCAGTAACTGGGCCCGGGGTTGTCCTATCAGTAAGACTTAGTGGGTAGAACCAGGCCTGGAGCCCAGAACTCCCATCCCATCCCCTCAGCGCTGCCCCCCTCTCCCCGAGCCTGGCACAGAGCTGGGCCGCCAAGCACTGGAGGAGGCTGGGCCTGCGGGGGAATGGGGCAGAGCGGTGGGGCCACAACGCTGACCAGCAGCTGCCCACAGGCCATCCAGCGGTTCGAGGAGTGCTGTGAGGCCCAGCAGCACTGGAAGCAGTTCCACCACATGTGCTACTGGGAGCTGATGTGGTGCTTCACGTACAAGGGCCAGTGGAAGATGGCGTACTTCTATGCCGACCTGCTCAGCAAGGAGAACTCCTGGTCCAAGGTGGGCTGACACCAGGTGCTGGGGCCGCTGGGGGGCCACGCCAAGCCAGGCTGGCCACGAGCCCCCAGACCCAGGGCCAAACCCTTAACTGAAAACCGATGTCTCAGCTGGAACTTAAACCGAACCATAAGTTCTAAGAGGACTCAGGGTTGGTAGGAACTAAAGACTGTGAGGAGCAGATAAAGTTTAGAACTACAGTGTCAGTCAAGATTGTTAGTCACAAGGGACGGAAGCATGGCTCAACTGTCTAGGTGAGTGCTGTCTGATAGAACGTTCTGTTATGATGGAGGTAGCCCCCAGGTACAGGCACACCTATACCTGCCGTGTGCTGGTGTGACTGGGAAACTGGCTGCTTTCAATTTTATTTAATTTAAAAAGTCACATGGGGTTAATGGCTACTGTATATGGACTATGCAGGTTGAAAACACCAAAGGCTCTTTGGTTCACAGAACTGAAAATTCTAGGCACAACTGATTTCAGGTAGGGCTGGATCCAGGAGTTCAAATTATGTCATCTGGGTTGACACTGTTCCATCTGTGGCTGTGCTCTGCTCTGTGACATCTTCGCTGTGCAGGCGGGTTTTCTCCATGTGACAGGCCGGGTGGCCATGGACCGCCTGCCCCTGACTCACATCTTCCCTTTGGTTTCAACCATAGTCCCACAATTGAGGCTCACTGGTCTGGCGTAGGTCACGTGTCGGTGCTTGGGAACAGAGGTGGGAAGACTCCTCGTGGATCAAGAGTGGGAGAGGGGTGGTTCTCCAGAAAAAAATGAGGTGATGTCCCCAGAAAAAGTGTTGGTTTGTGGGAAGAGGCATTAAAGAGATGCTATGAAGGCAAAATAAAGCACAGCAGATGCCCACAATAGGTGGTAAAGTAAGTGTTAGCCATTATCATCCCAGTAATGATAGCACAGAATGCTAAACTAAGACTCTTAGAATCGCGGAGATCATCAGAGAGCATCCAATTTGGTATTGGCAGATATAGAGAACATGGGTCTCAGTGACCTTAAATCCTGCTTTCTCATCCCTGCCCCACCTTTTCAGTACCCCTGTCCAGGGACAAAGCTGAAAGGGAATTCTTTGGGTCTGGGGCAGGCAGGGCCGGAGGAGGGGGCAGGCTTTCACTGAGCTTACTGTGTGCCCAGCACTTGCTGTTTCTTCCACATACACCTGATGAGGTAGAAGTTACCTCCATTGGGTGCACAGGGACATGGAAGCGAAGAAAGGGCATGTGACTTTCCTGGCCCACACAGCTGCCGGTGACAGACACTGGATTTGAAGACAGTTCTGTGTGACTTCAAGGCCTTTGCTTTTCCCTTGTTCCTTAAGTCACACCGAGGAGGCCCTTCTTGCCCTGAGACCACCATGCTGTTGAAGGTGTTCCCTCAGACCCAGTGCCTTTGGGCCTGAGATTCATTCCTCATCCCCTCCCATCCCCAATGGGAACACCACCTCAGGGAACCTTGTTGAACTAAAGTGACCTAGAAGCCTTCCTGTGGAGGGAGGCAGGCAGCTGGGCTCACATACACGGAAGAAGAGGCCCAGGGTGGCCTTGAAGTTGCTGGGAGGAGCCGAGGTGGGGCCAGGCCTCGCAGGTGTCAGGAAGTCTGGCTGTGAGTCAGCTCCATCGCCAGCTCACTGTGTGGCTTTGAGGTGGCCAGCCCCCCCACCCCCAACCCGCAATGTTTCCTCAGAAGTGTTTCCTGTGAAAGTAGGGGTTGTAGCACCTCGAATTCTGGGGCCTCGCTTATTCCTAATCTGCAACACTTGTCCACCCGAATCCACCAACTTCCAGCTCTAAGAACTTAGCGTACGGCCACTACTGTACACATCAGCCCCTCTGCTCGGCATCCCTCTTTGACGGGACTGTGCCAAGTCATCCGTGTGGAGCCTTCACATTTCCCCCAGTGCTTGCAGCTTGAGATGGCCACACGCATAGTGGAGACAGTGGTGTGCTGAGTGCCATAGTGAGGGAATCTAAGGGGAGCTCAGAGGCAGCCCTGGGCAGCCCAGCCAGGAGGACAGAGGAGGATTTAGGGTGGCAGAGTGGAGGAAGTGGAAGGGTATTCCAAGCGAGGAGAGCAGCAAGGACCGAGGCTTAGGAGCTAGGGTGCTGCCAAGAGGTTCTGTGTCACCAGGTGAAGGGCTTTGTGGGTGGGAGTGCAGGGGTACTGTGGAGGGACTTTCCCCCTAAGTCACTAGCTGTAAGCTTCTTGAGGACAAAGGCTGTCTACACAGAGCCTGGTAGAGTAATCCATCAAAATAAATGTGTGGAATCGGGCAATCAGATAAGCCTGGGGAGACAGGACTCCCACCCAGGGAGGTGGCTGTTTTCCATCAGAGTGGCCCCGTAGCATCCCTTGATAACTTGGGATGCCTGTGGGTCTCAGAACTCTAGGGCACTGCATCCATCCTAACTTCTGGTGACTCAATGAGGGTAAGTTGTTTGGGGTGGCGGAGGGGTAGCAGAAGGCTCTTCGAGGAGGCCGGCGGATGGGCCTGGTAAGGAGGGACAACGGCATCCCAGGCAGAGGGATGGCACAGGTGAAGGCCTGTTTAAGGGAGTTTAAGGACTGATGGGGGAGAAATGGCAGAAGAGGAATCAGAAAATCAGGTCACAAAGGGCCTTGAGTAGCTGGTTGGGCTTTAGTCTGAGAGTGGGGGAGCCCCTGATGTTTGTGGCTTAGATCTGTGCTCTAAGAAATCCCTCCTGCAGTTGTTGGGCACCCCATGGGCCAGGTCCTGAGGACATCCAACAGTGAACAAAGCAAAGAACCCTCCATATCAAGGCTCATATTCTAGTGGGAAGAGGGATAAGAAACACACAAATAGGTGTACAGTATAATGTCAGGCTGGTATATGCAGTAAAGAAAAATCAGGCAAGGCCTGTCTGAGAACACACCAGAATGAAGTGTGGGAGCCAGCCATATGGATTTCCTAATGAAGAGCATTCCAGGCAAAGGACACTGAAGATGCAGGGGTGGGGGAGGTGAGTGCATCTCAGGTGTTCTGGGAACAGCCCAGAGGCCAGCGTGGCTAGAGTGATGTGAGTGAGGGGGAAACAACATGAAGTTGGAGAGGAGACTGGGGGAGGAAACAGGGTAGGGGCTTACAGTCCATTACAGGGAGTCTGGATTTTATCCTAAGCATTATGGGCTACCAAGATTTCAAAGAGGAACTGACATGACTTGACTTAAAAAAATCAGAGTGGGGGCGCCTGGGTGGCTCAGTTGGTTAAACATCTGACTCTGATTTTGGTTCAGGTCATGATCTAAGGGTCATGGGATAAAGCCCCATGTCGGACTCCACTCTCAGCATGGAGACTGCTTGCCCTTCTCCCTCTGCCCCTTCCCCACTCGCGCTCTTTCTCTCTGTTAAATAAAATCATTAAATAAAAAACAGACTGGCGGTGGTGTGGAAATGGCTTGCAGAGACAGGGATGGGAGCAAGGAGATGGGTTAGGAAACCATGGACGAGGGCAGTAGAAAGACATCCCTGGTGGCCTGGAGCGGGGATGTGGGGTGGAGGCTGGTGCAGTGAGTGAGGGTGAGGCCAGTGGGATTCAAGAGCTATAGAGGAGGTCAGATCATGAGGACTTGCTGACTCAGTGCCAGGCAGAGAGGGAGAAGGTAAGGATGACACCAGGAGGTTAAAGATGGGATGAGCAACAGGTTTCAGAGGGGGGAGATCTTACCACCACCCCTGCAAAGACCAGCTTTTCCTCATTTTGTGAAGGGTAGATGGAAGCATGGAGGGCAGAGTGGAACTAGGAGTAGCCCTGAGCTTCAGCCTGAGAGGGGCCCCCAGGCGGAGGCTGCTTTCTGCCTTCTCCTGAGACTCCTGAGACTCCACGAGGTCCTGCTCCCTTTCCTTCTCCACCCCCTGTTCTTTTTAGTGAGCCACTGGCCGGTTCTTCCTCCACAGCCCCTGGTGGCAGGAGCTGAGGCTCAAGGCTCGGCCACTGGGGGGCAGGACATAGCCAGGTTTCTGGAAGGCTGGACTCCTGGGGAAGGGGAGCAGCTTTCAGGGATGTACCCTGGGGTGGGGATGGGGGGGTCTCTGCACAGCTGCACCTTCCCTGTCAGGGCTGGCTGTGGATCCAGTGGGCAAGGCCCTGGAAGCACACAAACCTGGGTTCACTTCCAGCTCTGTCCCCAGAAGCTCTGCAGTCCCAGTCAGAAAGCAGAGGCGAGGTACAGATTCGTTTCTGGCATTGTCTTTGGGATCAAGTGAAGTGAGGTGTGTACAGTGCCTGGCACACAGGAAGGCAGTTATACGCAGGGACCCTGACTCACTCTTCTGGCCTCCCACCTCTGTTCTTAGGCATTCCATACTTTCCGCTACCTATTTGTCACCTTCTTACCACATATCTCGGCCCCTCCCTGGCTTTGCGCAGGCTGTTCCCCTCATCTGGAAGGTCCTTTCTCAGGTCTCTGTGAATCTTCCCATTGGCTCTCAAGAGTCCAGTCTGAAGGAATTACTTCCCAGAAGCCCTTACTGCCCTTTGTGTGTCCATCCTCGCCTCAGCACCGCCCCGCACACCTACTAGTTGCCTGAGTCCTTCCCTCCGCTGCATCAGAGGAGAGAAGGAAGTGGCTTTGATGTGGGCCTCTCCAGGACTTAGCTCCCAGCTCAAGTCCTCAAGGTGCTTCAGCTTCCTCACCCTCACTTTCTCCCCTGGGGCTTGGCTACCGGGCTGGCCCTGTGAGGTCTGAATGGGGTATGTGGAGGGCGGGCTGCTTACATCTGACTCTTGCTCTGCCTTACCCAGGCCACCTACATCTACATGAAGGCCGCCTACCTCAGCATGTTTGGAAAAGAGGATTACAAGCCGTTTGGGGATGATGAAGTGGAGTTGTTCAGGTGGGTCCGGGGCCTCAGCCACATCTGCCCACAGCCACCCTGAGCTGTGGGCACCAGGGAGGGAGGTGGCGGGCTTCTTACCTCCCCTGGCTCTGAGCTCCCTGACCCTCCCGCAGGATGGCCCCATGTGCCTCATCACCACCACTTCCTACTGCTGCTTGTTCCGGCCCTTTGAATCTGTTCAGAGGGCTCCCCACCCCCCCCCCCCCGCCCCCGCCAGCCTCAAGAAAGGGGTTTTATCAACATCCTTTCCACTGAGCCTCTTTCTTCTGGTCAGTGGGATAGATGTGTGGACACTGAAGTTCAGAGATCTGAGGTCCCTTCTGCTGAGTTAGCCAGCTCTACTCAGAGAAGCACAGTAGAGAACCAAAATGTGGGAATCAAACAGGATCAAATCCAGCCTCTGCCGTTTCTTAGCTGTGTCACTGTGAACAATTTCAGTAGCTATAAAATGAGAATAACCACTTCTGCCTTGCAGGGTTGTTTTGTGAATCAAATAGAGACTATATTGAAGAGCCTGGAGTAGGGCCTGGAGCCACTGAATAGTGGCTGTTTTTATTCTTATCTGTGCTGCTGATTGCCTTGTGAGAAGGGTCTAGAGCAGAGCTCAGCCTCAGCAGGCTGAGGATGGAGCCTTGGGCCTTCTTCCAGTCCTGGGTGAGGGCTGACCCCAGCTTGCAGACCTGGGAGTGGTGGTAACCTGAGCTTCCCACTAACTGCTGTCATAGTTGTAGGGTGTTTTATCATTTACCAAGTGCCTCCACTTCTCCATCTCAAAGCTCTTCCAGAAAGCCTGGGACAGTAAGTATCTGTGGGGGAGGAAGGATCATTTTCCCTCTACAGTTCTAGGTTCTTGGCTAGAGACTGGCTGAGATACTCCCCCCACCCCTAATAATAAAAGATTAACAGGAGAGAAATAGGCCAGAGTTTAATAACGTGTATACCTCCTGTATACACGGGCGAGACCCAGGAAAACTGAGTCACTGAAATGGCCCAAGCCATCACCTTAAATATCATCCCCAGCTAAACATAACAGAAGATGTTGGGAGGTGGAGAGCCAGTTCTGAGAGGTTTTCAGGCAAAGCACAGTAAAGGAGGGTAAGGTGGTCCTGCAGATTTAAGTCTCTGCTTTCTCCTTTAAGAGTTTCTAGGGCTTGTCATCATCCTCTTTCAGGTACAGAGGAGAAAAGCCCTTATTATTGGGAGATCTCACTTATAAATGTAATTGTCTCTTAAAAAAGGGCAGCTGCTACTAGGTTTTCAGAGCTTTTCCTGTATCTGCTGTTCCTTAACCAGCCTAACATAATCCTTATGCCAAAGAGGCATATTTCGGGGTGACAAATGCTGCTCCCCTTCATATCACTATCTCCAATTCAGAGATGAGAAAACGGGGGCCCAGAGAGGTTCCACAGTGAATAAGCAGGGGAGGTGTTTGGCAGGGAACCTCACAACTAGATCCAGCTGGATGGCTCAGGCCTGAGGGTCACAGCCACACCCAGTGACTGTGGCAGAAATCGGAGGGTGGGAATGGAGCTGGGTGGGTGAGGCCCCAGATGTGGAGGCTTGCCAGCTGCATGCATGTTACTCTGCACTTGGAAACAGCTAAGGAGGCCACAACTCACGTGGCAAGTTAATTAAAGGTTTGAGCCGTGCGGTTGTGGGCAGGTCCTTCCCTTTCTCTGGGTGTTAATCTCCCCTGTGGAACTGGGGTCAGACTTCTGCTGGGCCTTCTGGGCCTGAGAGTGGAAGCAAGACAACTAGCAAAGCAGGCCTGGGGTGTTTGCTGACATTCTCACCTCTGCCAGCTGGTGTGGAGGAGGCCTCTTACCTAGCCTCGGGAAGTGGTCGGGTTTGGGGACAGGGCCTGTGATATAAGGCCACAGCCACAGGCTGTTGAGTCCGACACAGTCCCTCATATAAACTGGGGAAACTGAGGCCCAGAGAGGAGCCAAGCAGAGGCTGGGCAGGCTGGAGATCTCAGTCCTCTCTAGCTTTTTTCTTCCCCTCATCTCTTTCACAGAGCAGTGCCTGGCCTGAAGCTCAAGATTGCAGGGAAATCTCTACCTACAGAGAAGTTTGCTATCCGGAAGTCCAGACGCTACCTCTCCCCCAAACCGATCTCGTTGCCAATCCCTGCTCTGGTGGGTAGGAGGGTCTAGACTGTCCCTGTACTTCTTTGGATTGTGGGGATTAACTGAAAGCCAGAGATACTGCTACGGCCAGGGGGAAGTGGATGGGAGAGAAAGACCGTCATGCTCAGGGCCCTGAAAAGGATTTCACAGTTTCCTGGGACTGTGAGGGAAGCACACAAATAGGCCAGAGCCAGCCCCAGCCTGAGAAAATACTGGTCTGGTGGGGGCAGGGAGACAGGTGAGCAGGCTTCAGGCGCCTCAAGGTGGGAGAGCAGGCCCACACCCCTGTGCTCTGGCAAGGGCATCACTCAGCTGTTTGTGTTCCCACCCATCTGTTTCAGTCTCGTCACATGATTATAACTGTTTACACTGTCCCCCTCACTGGACCAAGTTTTTCTGAGGCCTAGGACCATGTTATAGGGCACTGACTGTGTTCTTTACACCCATTGCCTCATTTGATCCTCACAACAGCCCTGAGTATCAGATGCTGGTAGTATCCCCTTTTTACAGATGGGGAGAAGGCCTAATAGGTAAGTGGAGAGAGAAAATATCTAATAAATAGGTAAGATAAGTAGAAAGATAAAGTAACTTGTCCAGGTCACACAGCTAGTCAGTTGAAGAGTTAGAATTTAAACCTAGAATGGTTCTAGAGCCCAGATTCTGAACCGCTGTTATGATGCTACTTCCATGCATGATTTGAGCAGGCATCAGAGAAGTTCCCAGCTCGTTAAGAGTCTTTGTTATTCAAATACTAAGGTAGCCAAAAAAGTGGAAAGGGCACTGCTTTTTTTTCTGGTCCTAGCTCCACTATTCACTAACAATGTGCCCTTGGATAGGGTTCCCCTTCCCTTAATGTAAGATTAGGAATCATATACATCTTGCCCGTTTCATACAGCAGTAACGAGAATTAGCTGATAAACTGTTAAATATTTTATGAATCAAAAACAATATCAATATACAGTTTATTATGTATCCTAGGTTATTTCTAAACACATTTTGAAGTTGTTTATAGCTTAAAATGTACAATAAAACTTATGGGGGTGATGGAAAGGGCAAGAAGTGACTATACCAGAAATTTAGGAGAATTTCTCAAACTATAATCTGCAAAATGCTATTTATGCCTAAAATAGTTTCTGTGATTAAATATATTTGGGAAAGACTGGCCTAAACAAAGTTTATACACTGTGGACCTTTTGGAGCCTTCATATAATAATATGTATGGTAAGTCTCCAAGAATAAGCTTGAAGATGATTTTTTTTCCCCTTATTTGGCCACAGACCTCTTTCTTTAAAGGAACATTTGCTAACTTAGGACCATATACACCATTTGAGGAATACTGGTTCTAAACTTAAATTCCCTCCCTAGAACATAATAACAAGAACCAAAATAATATCTTTTTAGAACTTTTTGTATACAAATCACTTTCACATCTATTACCTGGTTTCATAGTTTAGGAAATGCTAATGGAATTACTATAACTGAACATTTAATTTAGAATTCTGAGATTCCTGGCAGTGGAGGAAAGAAAGGAATCCGATGTGTTGCGTAGTTTTCATGATGGTAACTCAAGCCCACTGCCTTGGGAGAAGAGAGACAGGGTGACATGACAGTCTTAAGAGCTATTGTAAATCCTAAAGTGCTTAAGTAAATATAGTTCCTTCAATATGGGAGGGTCCTGCCAGATGAGCAGGGAGGAGGACTTCCTGGAGAATGTGGGTCATAGCCTGGTCCTCAAAGTATGGGGGAAGAGTCTGGACACAGAGAGGTTGGGAGAGAGAGCAGGATAACCACCCAGGGAAGCCACGAACAGAAGAGTATTAAAAACTATGTGCAGGGCGCCTGGGTGGCTCATTTGGTTAAGCGACTGCCTTCGGCTCAGGTCATGATCCTGGAGTCCCGGGATCAAGCCCCGCATCAGGCTCCCTGCTCCACAGGGAGTCTGCTTCTCCCTCTGACCCTCCCCCTTCTCATGTGCTCTCTCTCTCTCAAATAAATGAATAAATAAAATCTTAAAAAAAAAACAAAACTGTGCAGCTATGAGCAGAACAGCGAGGATATGGGTCCATCTTAAATCCACATTGGTGTTAAGGTGAGATCCCAATATCCGTGATGAGGCTCCCTGCCACGGCCCCTTCGAGCCCTTCATAGGCTGGGCTGAGATCTGTCATAAAAGATTAGAGCTAGAAGGGCCTTTAATGATCCTCTTGATCTGAGCTGCCCATTTACAGCTGGGGAAACTAAGGCCCCACCTGGGAGGAAACCTTTGGACTGACTTGCGCTCAGGAGATGGTGTACATTTGGAATGGCTCTCAGGAAATGATGTACATTTGCAATGGCTATGCTGTGATTGCCCTCAGGAAATGATGTACATTTGGAATGGCTATGCTGTGATTGGGAAGCAGCCAGAACTCACAGACGGGATACTTGGGATTATCACCAAGGCTGAAGAGATGCTGAAAAAGGGCCCAGGTGACTAACCCCGGCCCTTGAAACTGCCAGGCTGAGTCAGATCACAGGTCTTTACGGTTAAAGTTTCCCTCTACTAAAAACGTTCTTCCTTACTTCTCTACCCTGGTTAGTGGTGCTTTGTCTTTCTAAGACTGAGCTTCAATGGCAGCTTCTCCAAGCTGTCCATTGTCCCCCAGGTAGGGTCAAGGCCTCCTCTGGGCTCCCACAGCCCCTGGGCTTCCTTCAATCAATCCTGATCTCACTACATTGTCACTGTCTCAGTATCTGTCTTTCCTTCCCAGATGTGAGCTTCCTGAGGACAGTGACCATGTGTGAGTTACCTCTCTGTCCCCAGGGCCCAGCAGAGTAGGGGCTCCATGAGTAACTGTTGCAGAAATAAACAAGCCTGTCTTCTGCCCTCACTCCCCTATTCTTAGAGAATGAGTACTCAGTGGATGATGAGTGCTTGGTGAAGTTGCTGAAAGGCCTCTGTCTGAAATACCTAGGCCGTGTCCAGGAAGCTGAGGAGAATTTCAGGAGCATCTCTTTCAAGTAAGTGCCTCTGTGGCTGCTCCCACTCCAGGCGGCCTACTGCTGGGCCCGTCTCCTGGGTAGAATTGGCAGGGTCCCTCCTTCCTCACCTGCACTCCAATGCTTGACTCTAGCCTACCCCCAATTCACTACATTTGTACTAGTGTCTGTTCTATGCCAGGATCCTTGCTGGGCACAGATCATTAGACCTCATTCCCCGGGGCCACCAGATTGCCTACCTACAGGAGTCCATCCACACTGAAGTTTTAGGTGAATGGTGCCTCCTAGAGTTTGTAATTCAAGTCTGCCCTTGAGGAGCACAAATGTTACAGGTAGACAGCTCTAGGCAACTCAGTCTGGCTGTGTTAAGAGGAAAGCAGGGAGGACAGTAGGTGCCCTGAGGAGGGACCTAAACATAATGCAAGATACCAAGAAAGGCTTTCCAGGGATGCCATTTTAACTGGGAAGTTTATCAGGCAGAGAAAGGAAAACAGGAGTTTTAAGTGGGAGTAAGTACAGCATGTGCAAATGCCTGGACACAGGATAAACACCCAAGATTGGGGTGACAGTGATTAGGTCCTTCTCTGCTTGGGTGAAGTTATATAGAGGGAAAGGGTTATAGATGAAATAAGGGGGACTAGACTGAGAAGGGCCTGGATGTTTTGCTTACAAGGCTGAACTTTATCCTGCAGACAGAAAAGATCAGGAAGGATACTGAGCAGGGCAGGTTTGGGTTTTAAAAGAGTACCTGACGCAGCATGGAGAGTGGGTCAGAAGGGCCAAGCCTGGAGACAGTAGACTTCCTAATTTAGTAAACCATGTAACTTGGACAAAGGGGGTTGGCAACAGTGGGCATGGGCCAAGGACATGGCATGAGCCATAAGTTATCAGGGAACTGAGGCCCTAGGTGCAGAGGACTGGAAGGCTCTCGTGTGGATCATAAGCCTTTCTACGGCTATGTGGTGGGAACCTTCCCAACTAGGATTCGTTATCAGAAAACCCCATGTGAAGGCATGGACTAGATCCTCCCACTCGGGGAAGGCTCAGGAAGACTCTGAAGGATATCTCAAGGGCAGAGCCGGTAAGCCATGTCCTCCTCTGTGCCACAGTGAAAAGAAGATTAAATATGATCACTACTTGATACCAAACGCTCTGCTGGAGCTGGCCCTACTGTTTATGGAGCAAGGCAGAAACGAAGAGGCTGTCAAACTCTTGGAAACTGCCAAGTAAGGCGTGGTTAGCGTCGGTCTGTCCTTTGTTCCCCCTGAGCTCAGGAACTTCACCCGGGTTGGGGAAGAACACAGGCAGCAGGGAGGAAGGGTGCTGGTAAGGGCATTATGGCAGGCCAGACGCTGGGCCTGTGTCCCTGGGACAATTCTCACCTGGTATAGGGAGGCTTCTTCAATTTGCCAGTGAGGATTGGAATCCCAGAAGCAGGGAGTGAATTATCCAGGATCACACCATAAGCCAACTGCTGGGCTGGTAGGAAGACCCAGGTCTCCTGCCTTCTAGCCCCATGGATTTATTTCTTAAAATCATTCCCTCAAGCTTGGGGACTCAACAGGAATAAGAGTGGTTCCAGAGGGTACAATACCAGGGTGAGGGGTTACACATCCTTTCTGTTTTTCTCTACTGGACAAGGCCCAACTCTTTCTTTGGACAGAGACAGGGATTTAAGTGTCTGAAAATCTTCCTTGGCCTGGTAGTCTCCTACAGTTCAGATGGAAGGAAAAGCACTTCTTAGAGCAGCCTTATATGCCTCATTCTCTGGTCTTTTCCAGGCAGAACTACAAGAATTACTCCATGGAGTCAAGGACACATTTTAGAATCCAGGCAGCCATACTCCAAGCCAAGTCTTCCCTAGAGAATGGCAACAGATCCATGGTCTCATCAGTGTCCTTATAGTTTTATGCAGCACTCCAGGCTGGAAGACAGAAACAGCTGGACAGAGCTCCTGGAAACATTTCAACAAGATCCCCTCCCCTGCCCTGCCTTTGGGGTCCACCGGTGCTCCAGTGGGATAGCATGACATAGGTATCCATGCAGAAGGGAAGCCGGCATTTTCACCAGTGTGGCCAAGGGCCTTTACCAAGGACAGAGCAGGTGGAGTCCTCTGCCTGCCCTATCACACATACGGGTACTTGTTTTTCACTGTGATGTTTAAGAGAATGTATGAACAGTTTACATTTTCCTTAGAAATATTAGTGGGATCACAGTTGGCTTTAAAAACAAAAACAAAAAAACCCACCACCTGTAAATCTTTGTTTTAACCCATACTTATCTGGAGGTAAATCTATATATGATGCTTTTCAAAATTCAGCAATGTCTCAGCTTCCAGGGCCAGAAGGACCATCAAGGCTTCTGAAGGTTGGGTGTAGATGTTGCACACTGACACCCACTACCTTACTTCTTACACCTCAGTTTCACTCCCTTAGTAACTTTCCAATTTAAAACAAAAATGAAAATTATTTCACTAAAAAGACATGTGAATCCCTCTGTAGAAAAAAAAAAATCTCTACAAGTAAGGAATGGGAGTTGCTGAGGCCTGACAGAACGGGAGCTGTGTGGCCCTTTCTGTGCCAAAGCCAAGAAGTTGGTGGGGGGGGAGGTTCTCAGACACCAGTCCGCATCCTCACTGTATGCCAAACTGAAACAACTGGGAATAATTTACAAAACAAAAATCATCTGTACTTCACTACGAGGTACATTCATTTACTGACAGCATTTGTCTTACAATGGTTATTCCTGGCCCATTGTGTATGTTTTATATTTTTCAGTTAAGAGAAAAGAGATATTTAATAAAACTTATACACTTAAGAGATCATGCAACATCTATTTCAGTAAAATATGTGTTGCTTGAATTCTTGGGCAAGGCAGAAAAGTCTGGATCAGAAGCCATATAGCCCAGGTATGTTTTATTTAGACAACACGATGCCTTAAATGTTTTTAAAATAACATTTAAAAATGGGGATATTTCACAAATCTGGTTTCTGGCCTCTTATTTAAAAAAGAGAATCCAATCTGGCAACATTGGGCTCATCCCTATAAGATAACAAGGCAACAATCAGTTGGAGCGGAGTAGAGGCTGCTCTCCACACTTATATTAACCTTCTGTCCCTTAAAAGCATCTGAATGTGGAAGCTCTGGGACTGCCACAGCAAGAACTCAAGTTCAGTGACTAGACACCAAGCTTTACCATTCACAAGCCAATGACAGCATACTTCAACTTAACCATTTCCCTGGTGGAAAAAAATCATGTACACAGTAAAAATATTCATGAGTGAAATGTGACTCCTCAAATACATGAATGCAATTTCTGTAAGGGAAGAACCACAGACAATTTCTCCAATCTTCCAGCATTGCTGGATTTTTAGCAAACACTTCTGAACATATGCCAGGGGCTGGTTAGATTATTAACATAGTCAACCAGCCTTCTGTGACTAATAATGAAGTCATAGGTTTTAAGTAAAGCAAATTCTCATTAGGAAAACAAAGCAGAAAACCCTGTCAGGATCCTCTTTTGCACTTAGTACTGTCAGAGCAGAAATGCTATGAAAAAAAAAATTTCTCGTTTTGTTAGAACTAGACACAAGAATGCTCTCCACCGAGAGCAAGCCCTCTGCAAGCTTGCTCTCCAAAGCCTGGATTCTCGGAGACCAGCCTGTTTCTAGGTTGTTGGGTAGGGCAGGGTGAGAGGAATGACTAGAACCAGGCTGCTGAATGAGGGTGGCCTTTTGTGGTTCCTTCACATATTGGAACACTAGTACCTACTGCTGTATAAAAAAAAAAACAAACAGCACACTGGTCACAGGATGCCAAGCACAACTTGCAAAACTGCAGTTAACAAAACACTTTTCTTTAAACATTCATTTTAGGCACTTTTATTTTTAAAAAATTTATGCTAGGATGGTTTCCTTGTCAGTGTTATTACTGATTTCCTGCTGGGCTTCATTAATTAACCAATGCAACCTCACCTCTGCTGCCACGGCTACAGTCTGGCTGGTAAGAGAAATCAGTGGGGTTTTGTCTACTTTATCCCACCTGCAGCTTATGAGATAGTCTATTAAAAACATGTTTGCGAAGTTGGGTGAAAATGTCAGGTGTCTAACCCTTGTGTGGAAGCTTTGAAGGTGAAAATTCTGTCCTGGGCTTCTTGTTCTATCTTCTTTCAGCCATTTCTGGTTATTAATTCTCTAATAGTGCAGAGCTTTCCAGCACATATGCCCTGGAGAGGGAACTATCAGGTGGAGAATTCTGGCCTAGAAGTAAGGAGACCTGAAATCTAGTCCCTGCTTTGTTACTAATTTTCAGAGTGACCTTGGGAAAGCCATGGACCCTCAAAAAATTACTAATTTGCACTAGATTAAGGCTCTTTCCTGCTGTCAATTGGTCTAACTCTGGTCAAGTATATTTTTGGATTTTCATATCCAAAGTGAGACAAGAGATATATACCTCCCTACCTTTTGCCAAAGCCTTGTATCCACTCAACCAGAAATGAGAGGCTTTCTCAATCAAAGGCCTCTATAGTAGCCCAGCACACTTGGAGAGCAAATAATCTTCACCTGGGGAAAGTCTAAATCCTGTTACACAGAGGAACTCCACCATTAGGAAGTAGCAACTGTGTACCATAATCTAAACAGGCCCTCTGCAATGGAAAGTCTACCTCTGCCTCTCACTGGTTACAGGCCCTTGGACTCACAGGGTGGCTGCCAGCAGTGTGCTGGTCCCTATCAGCTCTCCCATGTGTTGGCAGGATTCCCTACTCCTTATCTCTCAAGTCAGAATGGGAGTATTTCCAAGACAGCTTTCGTCATTCACAGCAAAAAGTCATAAGCTGACAGCTAAAGCAGGACCCTAAAAGGCCAATGCCAACACAAGACTTGGCTGAGGCCCAGGTGAAAGAGTTCCAGCAACTGAAGAACGACACCAGGTGGTTTTCAGAAAGCCTCAGCCTGCTGAGTGCTAGAATCATGAAGAAAAATCCAGAGAGACTTTTCTCTGGAGTTACTCCCAAGTTTTTCTTCTAAGATGATGAGGACTTTTTCTTTGCTTCAAATTTAAAGCCTAATAGTGAGCCTTTCAACTGTTTCCTTAGTCTTTAGCACCATCATACGAATTCACTAATAAACGAGAGGTGCTTAGATTCTGAAAACCAAGCAAAATGGGAACTTCTCATACACACCTCAGATGCAGCTTTCCAAGGCTGGAAAATGCCTTTTTGCTTTGGTTAGCATTAGCTCTTTTGAAATCTAGTGCAAAGTTCATCACTGCCCAACAGGTTAAGTCCATAAACAAGGAACCTCATTTTGGGGCTTGAAAAATCCATTTCTAAATGGGTAATGTATGAATTGTTTCTAGTATATAAAACCACTGTTAAGTGACAAAATATAACAGAGCCCTTCTTTTGGGAAGACAATTACTAAACGTTGCTTTGGACTTCTAAGAAAGAGCTGACATTCAAGTTTAATCAGACACATCATAGCTAACACCTCACAAATAACTGGATTGGGTTTTATTTTTCATCACATCATTAGCAAATCGTTCAGAACACCATATACCATATGCTTTGGGTGGAAAAATAATAACTAATATTAAGTGCTCACTATTTACCTCTTGCTAGTCTAGGCATTTTACACATATGTAATTCTCATAACCATCCTATGAAGTAGGGACTATTACAGATGAGAAAACTGAGACACAGGTTAAATAACTTGCCTAAGATCACAGCTATTATGCAGCAGAAAGATTTAAAGCCAGGCAGCTGAATTCTAAAGCCCATCCTTTGCTAAACTGCTGGTCAAACTGTAAAATTAGCAGGTTAAAGTTGGATCTGACTTACATTGACCTTTGGGCCACTCACTATTAAGGATGGAAAAGGTACTGGCTAATAGCTCAAACACCAGAAATCCTTGGCTTGGAACACATGGAGCATTTTGTTTGTGTGGCATGGTTCTGGAATTGGCAGAATGTATTTCCACACCTCTAGAATAGTGCTGGAGGCGAATCTCAATGTCTTTTTGATAGCATAATCCAGGCTTTCCAATTCACACAATGTCTAAGACTTGCTTTTAGATCCTAAATGACAGGGTGAACTCTTATGAGGCCTCCCCGAGAAAAGCTGGGCTCATTACTTTTGCAAAGCCAACCAAATCTTACAAGCATTCAGAGTTCACCACTAGGACCGGACTCTTGAGGCAAACCCTCAGTTACCTTTTTCAACTTCTTTTTCTCAGGGACAAGAAATTTGGAGCCGACAAGCACTGATGTTAATAGAAGGGCTCCGAACCATACAGGTGTTGCTCCTCCTTTGATCACAATTAGTTTTAGATGCTTAAAGTCTATACCTTATTGATAATACTGCTTCATTCATACGCAGAGAAAAACAAACTTTCTGTGGAGGCATCCAAAGATGACTAAATCTTCCAGTGGACAGAAACTTAAGGAAAAAAAATTTAAAGGACAGTATCTCTCCTAAAGTTGCCTTGAAAACTTTATGAAAACAGTAAACGGTTTTAGTCTGTCAGCAACATTTATCAGATGGATCCAGCTGTTGTCCTGAGCTAATGCCTATTGCTCAGTGATAAAGCAAACAAGAACAATGTGGACAATTAAAACATGCAGATAAATCCAAATCCCTTTTGTACAGTTTTGCTGAAGCCCCTAACAAAAATTTTATGGATCAGGAAATGGGTTGTAAAGGGACTTGTGGATTTTGTTTCCATGCTAAAAAGCAAGGAGATAGCAAAAGGTAAAATGGAAAAGCAAAGTCTGGATATTCGTATCTGGACAATCAACCTTGGAATAATCAATGAGCACCTAGTTGTGCTGTTATTTTTTAAACTACCACTATATAATTTATAAAAGTACTGGGTAGAATTAAGTGGGCTAATCATTTTTTTGTGGGATGTTTTTTGAGACCCACGGGCTCTCAGAAAACAAATTACAAAGTATATTTAAGTTAATATTGCCAAAATACATGTGCCTCACCCATTTATTAACATCTGTATGTCATTTTAATATAAACCTTAATGTGTTGTAATGTAACTCCTAGGAGCTTAAAAAAGAGGTTCTTTTTCTCTAGTAAAAATAATGTGCTAAGCTAATAAACAGCCCAGTTAACATCCCCTAAATACATAAAATTAACTTACTATATCTTTCAAACCACTTAGAAAAAGTACTATTTTAAGATATTTATATTATACAATCAAAAATTTAGTTACTCCATTAAATCCTTGTTTCACTTGAATTACCACACATGAAAGCCATAAATCTGAACTGTGAGCATTAAACCACTGACTAACCATAGGCAAATACATGTTTTCACCTACAGAACTGAGAAATTTTTTCAGAGACCATTTTTAATGGCTCTCAGGAAAATCTCATTTAATAGTAGGTTAATCAATAATTACATTCAATGCAACAATGAAAATTTAATAGTTGGACATTTTTACTCTATAACAAGCATTTATTAATAAGCACCTAGGTTTTGTGTACACCTTTAAGGAAAAAATGTATTTAAAGAGATGAATAGGTAGATCCAATCTTTAAACGGGCAGGCTAGCCTATACTTATGGATTCATTTCTGAAGGGAGCAGGAACATAGCCTTCATGAATAGAAGAGGCATGAAATTGATGGAAACGAGATCTCAATGGCCAAATATTTAGGAACTGAGACTTAGAGGGAAGAAATTAGAAGGAATTCAACTAAGTCCCCAAAGGGTTAATATAACACAGGAAGAGACAGCTCAGGACACTGATGGCTCTTATGACCATACTTCCCATGATGGAGACATCCAGATCGGCCTGTGTCTGAGGGAAGTGTCACTGAGTGTAAGATTAGCGCAAGGGAGCTGCATAGAGGGTACAGAAGGAGGGATTATAAACTGTCTTCTCTGACTTTCTCCCATCCAGGAAAAGAATAGCTGATCTTTACTTTCAGTGAGTAAATTTAAAGTACTTGAGGAGATACTACTAACCAATCCAACTTTTATGTCCACAGTTTCAAAATTAAAGGCTTACAAAATTAGTTGAGGTTACTACAGTGGCTGCAAGTGTAACCTAATTGGCTCTGAGAAACTGCTAGGCAATGCCTTTAAGCAGAGGTAACCACCAAAAACTGCCTACATTTCTGAATCATGCCAAAGAAACTTCCCTTCATTACTGTTTACCATTGCAGTCTCAGAAGTATACAGGCAGGTCTGCTTTTTTAAAATGCATGTTTCCTTATGATGAAGCTTTGTATGCAAAGAATGTTTTAATACAATGCTCACTGTATTCTGTAAAATCATATTGGCTTATATTACGCAGGGGACACTAACAGTAGGGGCAATCTTCTCCTGGTTTAAGAAATTCCCTATAAAGAACACTCAGAGGGGGCGCCTGGGTGGCTCAGTCGTTAAGTGCCTGCCTTCGGCTCAGGTCATGATCCCAGGATCCTGGGATGGAGCCCCATGTCGGGCTCCCTGCTCGGTGGAGAGCCTGCTTCTCCCTCCCCCAATCCCTCTGCTTGTGTTCCCTCTCTCGCTGTGTCTCTCTCTGTCAAATAAATAAATAAAAAATCTTTAAAGAAAAAAAAAAAGAACATTCAGAGAATTGAAAGGGTTTTTGTGAGAAGTATTTCAACTTGTTGGGTTTACACTTAAAAGATTCTTTTACTTTTTCCTGGTCAGGCTTTTCAGGTATTTCAAATCCTACAGCCACCCTTGAACACATCTTGCCCAAATCTAAAAGTTGCACCTATTATTTGGCTTCAGAAAATTTGAAGCTATCAAGTTTCTAAATTTATGATTAGATGGTATTAAATACCACACCAGAAAAAAATCTTCCCAAAAAGTTTATAGACCTCGTGATTAAATTTATACATTGTTTTAAATTTATACACCATTTTAAAGAAAGGATTAGATAATTTGGGGAATATTCTTATGTAATCAACTCTAACTGTAGCCCTTTACAACTGTATTATAACTTTATTTAAAGTAGTAAAAGCCAAAATTGATAGTTCTTAACATGGTGTATGGAAATCAAAATTAAAGAATACAAAGTACCTTAAAAAAATTTTTCAGCTCAATACTAGTTCCTTCAATATTACTGCCAAACTTCTGTGAAATAGCCTTGCAATAAAGAAAGACTAACAGCAACATTAGATGATTTTTTTAAAAAAGTTCACTTACCTATTTTAACAATCTGGAAAAAAGGAAAGTTTGACTGTAATACTTGATGACACAGACATCATGTGTAAGTAGAAAATGGATAAAAAAAAAGTAGTATCACTGAAAATATTGCACAACTTCAGGTTTTCCTCCAAATTTGCTTTATGTAATTGGGTGGATATAAATTAATGAACGAAAACTTAAGCAAGATACATGTAACAATTTAACAGAACCTGATAATCTAATTTTCAATTTTTCTCAAATTCATCTTTAAGTCTTTCCATCATGGGGCTCATAAGAAAATTAACCAACATATGGATACCACAGTCTAATGTCAAACCTTTATAAGTATTTATGACATACTGAATTCCTCTACAATGCAATTATGAAGAACCCTCAAGATACTCATGTTTTGTATGTAGAAAAGTGTTAGAGTCAAATATTCAACTCAATATAAAATAAGAAACATTTCTGATGTTAGACTGAGATTGCTTCTCTTTTGCTAATGAATGATTCTTAGCTGTAATATCACTGAGCTGAACAAATAAGTCACCTTTGAGTACATAAGGAAAAATAAACACATGCTAAATGGATAAAACATTACAAACTACATCTTTACTAGACCATCTCTACCTCTAACACTTCAGAAGCTTAGAGATTCAGAGTGCTCTTACATTGAAAAAGATAAAGGAGAAATTCCCTCTTTGAGATCACAACTATGAAGTCATGTGGTTATACAAATTCTGCATTTGTGTGCAAAACATGAAATACGTTTATCTTAATTCTCCCTGCTTAGACTTGTCAGCCAGCAGGACTTTCCAAGAAACAGAGACTGAGATGTGTTTTATATAACTTCGATAACCTCAGCACTACAACAATAAGAGATGCAGTATCCTTTTGCTATGGTTCAAGACAATAAGGGAAGGAGGTCACAAGAATAAATCAAAGCTATTACAACTGAGCAACTTTTCTCAGTTTCACCATGGTGCCACTTTCATTTTACATAAGCATGGTGGCATAATTCAAGCTCAATAAATCAGAAATCTTAATATTTAAAATTTACCTTGACCTTTAATTAATACCATATTAACAACCAAAATAATTAGATAAAACACATGGGAAAGGGTAATAGGAAACCCCACTTTACTAGAGTTGGTTTTTTGACATTAACTCAGTTTTTATAGAAAAGGGATAGTGCATCTCAGTTTGCTTACAAGCTAGGAGATCACTTTGAATTCTGCATTTCCTAACTGCAAACAGATATAGCACTTATAACAGGTTATAAATAAACTGGTTTTCAAGCATAGAGCCAGCCCCAACGATAATACACTATTTAAAAAGACCTAAGGCAATGAATTCCATTTCCAATGGAAAAAAAGAACTGTGCAAACAAGCTTAAAACTACTTTTTTTGTGCCAGTGTTATAAAATGTAGCTTTTAATAAAACCTTGACCCAAATGCCAGCAACTTCAGAAAAGAATTTGGGTGGGGGGAAAAAGAGAGTTATTTCATTTAGGAAAAACAACCACTATCTTTTTCCTAATCTTCAACACACACAATTTAAACATATACAGCTGCTGTAACACTTTACACAATTCCTATGTACTGGAGCATAACAAGATCTAAATACAATTATATTTTTAAACACTGGGTCAAGGCTTTACATAAAAATACCATCCTACTTTTCCCCCTAAGTTTCTAAAATATCACGTATTTTTCCCCAACATCTGCAGCCATTCAGGAATTTTTAGGAAACTTTTGTGCATGATCTTAATTCCTAATCCCTGGCTCTTTGGGCTCAGTGACAAAAGATCAAAACCACCAAAAATGATGGTTCACTTGAAGTCAGACCAGAGACCCTGGCTCAATTAGTCTCGTAGGACGAAAGCAGTGCCGCATCAACTGGCTCCATGCAAGAGGGGCACGTGAAGGATCTCATCAACCAGTCATCTATACAGTCCAGGTGATAGATGTGCATGCACGGCAGAAATCGAATCGGGTCCCCATAAACAAAGTCCATCATACAGATAACACACCTGTTGGGGGTGAGGGACAGAAATCAGAAAGCAGTTTTAGAGAAGTGATATATCTAGAATACTCTAAAATCCCATTCCAAAGACTGTGTTAATCTAAACAGATGAAAATGGCTTGCCTGTCATTCATCCTACCACCAAAGCATGCAAACTGATTTTTTTCCTAATGAGCATTAATCCACTGACAATCTCTTATTTTGATCCCCTGGAAATCTGCGTGAGTTTGAGAGCTATCAACAGAACAAAGAGAAATGGACCACATGGGGATCAAGTCCATTCCTAGAACTGCACATACAAAACATCTACCTATTATAGAAGACACCCGAAGAATGTGATGCTTCAGGTAGGAAGCCATCAGATTAACTTTATGTGAACTCAGTTTTTAGTGTAAGCCCAGGAGTAAAATAGTTTTCATTTTAATAACTATATGTAATAACTATGTATGTTTATAGTAATATAGTAACTATATATATCTCTTAAAAAAGAGAAAATGTTACGTAAAAACCACGACTAATTTCAGTTTACTTACTGGGCTGCTGTAGCTAAAGATCTCCTTATTAACCCTAGTTTCAAGTTCACTGAATTCTACAGGTTTAAGAAGCAACCCAATGCTGTAGTATTTCAGAAGTTAGTATTCAGGACAATTTACTATCTCAAGTACTAACACTAAATGGTGCTATGGCTCAAATAGCCAAGCATCAACATAGTAAATTAGATTATGTCTGTTGGCAAGACCATTCTCAACCTAAAAGGAGAATGTCCTTATTAGGGATTCTCAGACAATGAGCTCTTAGGACAAAAACTTCCCAGAAGTAAAATCTGATATTCAACTCACTCTTAATAAAATTATTCCTCAAATTAAAAATAGGTATAAGATTTTCCTCATTATCACTAAAACTCCTCAATTTTAATGGCTGCATAATCTACCAGAGTATTCCTATGCCACAATCTACTTAACTATAGTTCTCCTCTAAATAAAACCAAGGTGAATATCTTCGTGTATAAAGTGTCAGGAGTTGGAGTGAGATACACATTTTGGATAGATCTCTGTCTCAAACGTTATAGACCTGAGAAGGTCCTTAACATATTGCCAAATTGCTTTCCCAGCTGACAGGGCCACCAGCACACTCATGCAGGTGAATATTTTTAACTGACATCAACTGTCATCCACATGGACACAGACAACATATAAAATGGTCAGAATTCACACGATTTCTTAACTATTTTTTTAAATGAAAAATCTTAATTGCTGTATCTCAGATATGTTCTGTTACATGAACTGATTATATTAAATATCCAACTTCTAAAATGCAGGAGAATATTTTTCAAAAGCAAATCTCTGGAGATAGAGCTTTGAAACATGTATACATTTATTAAAACTTACTCCCGGATCTTTTTTTCTGATCCATCCCTTCCAGGGTCATAAACTCCTTTAGGCAGATGTTGTATAAGGCCTATTCTTTGAGCTATCCTAATTTGTTCCTCTTCAGTCAGTTGAGTTGCTAGGCGAGTCTGGCTAGGTGTTGGATGATAGACCGGAACTGGAACTTGTTCCTAAATTTTAAAAAAGAGAAAATGATTATTTTTTAAACATCTGTTTTCTGGGGGTAATGTTTTCCTTGTTTCTTCTTTTTTTTGGCTTAGTGGGTAAGAGGGGACCTTGGAGAGGTAGTCTGGACTACTGTGCAGTAGTATGAGATTGTTTTACTCTGCCTTAACTTTATACCTGACCAAGTTTTAAAATATAAAAACAGGGGCACCTGGGTGGCTCAGTGGGTTAAGCATCTGCCTTCAGCTCAGGTCATGATCCCAGGATCCTGGGATCAAGCCCTGCTCAGCGGGGAGACTGCTTCCCCCTTTCCCCCTGCCCCCCAACTCATGCTTGCTCTCTCTCAAATAAACAAAAATCTTAAAAAAGGATAAAAACACAATCTTCACTGAAAAACTCGCAAGGAATGTTGTTTGAAGTATTTCCACATGAAGGCCACACATCCAATATATTGTTCCTGATATACAAATACAGTAATTCATCTATTTGTATATCAGGAACAATACATAATAATTAATAAAATGGGGTGCCTGGATGGCTCAGTTGTTGAGCGTCTGCCTTGGCTCGGGTCATGATCCCAGGGTCCTGGGATCGAGCCCCACATTGGGCTCCCTGCTCAGCAGGAGGCCTGCTTCTCCCTCTCCCACTCCCGGGACCTGCTTGTGTTCCAGCTCTCGCTATCTGTCAAATAAATAAATAAAATCCTTAAAAAAAATTAATAAAATGGACTGTATTCAATATTCTCTGTAGGTTGTATTCTGTATTCAATGGAGCTATTTTATAGTCTCAGTATACCATTATTTACATTAAAACTGATCATTATAGACTCTTATTTGTAAACTTTCTTCCCCATATAGACAACCTTAAAATTTATTTGGAAAGGCTGGGTATTATTGCAATAAACTTTTTGTAAAATTCCTTTTAAGCTTTTGGATACATATTTGGATATGACAACTGAGCCAGAGGAGGCCACCCTTCCTCCCAAATGGAAAACATAAGTTTTTAGGGGATGTAAATAACCTCCATAATCATCCAGAACATCAACTGAAGCTGCTTTGAACTAATGGCTTTTGTAGTCGAAAATAATTGAGAGCACCCATAATGAGAAACTTTATAAGGGCTCAAGTGTAAGTATCTTTTCCAAAGAGAAGCTTTAGGGGAAAGTCTCAGATACATATAAATTAGGCTCAGATACTAAATATTTAATTCAAGGAAAATAGGACTTTTCCACAACGTCTCCTAACATGCCACTATGTCCCTTTAAACTAGCCTTATTTGTAAACACTCCTTTTCTGACAGTAGAGTTTATTAAAGGCAGAACATTAGACTTTAAATATTCCTATATATACACAATGGAGTACTACTCAGCCTTCAAAAAACCGAAATCTTGCCATTTGCAACAACATGGATGAAACTAGAGGGTATTATGCTAAGTGAAATAAGACAATCAGAGAAAGACTCTATGATCTCACTCATATGTGGAATTTAAAAAAACAGAGTGATGAGCACTGGGTGTTATATGCAACTAATGAATCGCTGAACACTACATCAAAAACTAATGATGTATTATATATTGGCTAATTGAACATAATAAAAAATTCTAAAATAAAAACAAAACAAAACAAAACAAAACAGGATCATAGGGGAAGGGAGGAAAAAAACCAGACAAAATCAGAGAGGGAGACAAACCATAAGAGATTCTTAATCATCGGAAACAAACACCATGTTGCTGGTGGGGAGGGGGGAAAGCGGGTGGGGTTAACTAGGTGATGGACATTAAGGAGGGCATGTGATGTAATGAGCACTTGGTATTATGTAAGACTGATGAATCACTGATCTCTACCTCTGAAACTAATACACTATGTTAATTAACTGAATTTAAATACAATAAATAAGTACCCTCAAGAAAGTACTTTGAATATTCCTGAGATTTTTTTTTTTTAAGATTTTATTTATTTATTTGACAGGGAGAGACAAAGCAAGAGCAGGCACACAAGCAGGGGAAGTGGGAGAGGGAGAAGCAGGCTTCCCGCTGAGCAGGGAGCCCCATGTGGGGATTGATCCCAAAACCCTGGGATCATGACCTGAGCTAAAGGCAGACGCTTAACAATTGAGCCATCCAGGCACCCCCTTTTCTGAGATTTAGAACAAATGTTTAATTAAAAATCTCAAAACCCAGTAAATCCTTTATCAAATAAGAGTATATCCTCTGGTACAAATAAAATGCCAGTAGTTAAAAGTCTCATGTCTTCTGAATTTCCAACATCAAATCATTAATGGTTACTTAAGTACTTTCATTCTTCTACCTC
Source organism: Zalophus californianus (assembly GCF_009762305.2). Taxonomy (NCBI): domain Eukaryota; kingdom Metazoa; phylum Chordata; class Mammalia; order Carnivora; family Otariidae; genus Zalophus; species Zalophus californianus. Next base: position 40,867,814 of record NC_045598.1, on the reverse strand, counting down.
ATCATGTGAATGCTTATCATGACTCTATGTTATATCTAATGAATGAATGAATGAATAAATGAATAAATATTCATTTAGTGCACATTACATAGAAAGATGACACCGTGTTATTAAAAGGATGGCTCTTGGATCCAGATAACCTTAGCTCAGGTCACTTCTCTACCATTTAACAGAGTAACCTTGTTTAAGCTATTTAACCCATCTGGATTAGATTCTACCTTATAGTGTTGCTATAAGGCTTAAATGAGGAATAATCAACCTTGAAATGGCAAGAAGTTAAATGAGTATAGGTATTACAACTATTAACATTGCATTCAAAGAGCTATTATCTCCTGTTGCAGGCAAACTAGCTATTTCCTCTATGTTCCATGCTTTTCCATCTTACTGCCTTCACTCTTGCTATTCCTCCTACCTTTCCCTGCAGTCCCCGGTCCAAATTATACCTTGTCCAGCAGGTTGTTGACACGAAATGAAGCCTTCCCCAATCCTCCTCCCTACCACCCAATACTGACAGTCTCTAGCCTCAGCTTCACTACGCAGGTGTTGTCTACCTACACGAGAAATAGGAATATTATACAGAATACAGTGAAACTTCAGTTAACCTGTGCAGTCAAATGAAAAAAAAAGACTCAATTCTAGCTTTTCCAGAAAAGTACCAAACTGACTGTATTTCTCTAGTACAGCTTGGAAGCTTTCTTTCAGCCCTGTGTATGTATAGCACTATGAGCAGGGGCAATTTTTGCTTTATAAACATTTTTTAAATGCGTATTTCCTTTTAAAGGAGCTTGGTACATACAAAAATTTTCAGTTTGTAGCTCTAATTCAGAATCTGTTACATGCAACATGTATATTAAAACCCTAGTTTATGCACTAGAAAAATAACTGTTGAGCAGGCTTTACAGTGCACATAAAAGTTATATTACCCTTTGGTCATTAATGATTATACATGACTGTTGCCATCTTTGGTTCAAATACCTCTTCAAGGTTTTAACTAGTAGGCAAACTTTCAATGTAGAAAAGCTTCATGGTTGAGTCAAAAAGCTCTGCAACTTACTAGCTATTAGACCCCGTACAAATGGCACCTGGCTGGCTCAGATGGTAGAGCATATGGCTCTTGATCTTGGGGTGGTGAGTTCGAGCCCCATGTTGAACCTATTCTAAATAAATAAAATATTAAAAAAGACCCCCCTCACCATGTTTTTTTAACCTGAGACTCAGTTTCTTCATGTGTAAAGTACTAAGACGACTGTAAGAATAAAATGGGAAGTGCAAGTGTTGTCCCTGGTACAATACAAGTACACATAAAAAAGCCCATTAAGGGGCGCCTGGGTGGCTCAGTCAGTTAAGTGTCCAACCCTTGATTTTGGTTCAGAGTCGTGGAAGTCTGCTGGTCCCTCTCCCTCTGCTCCCCCACCCCTCATCATACTCTCTCATATAAATCTTAAAAAAGTTCATTAAATAAATGTTAGCTATTATTGCAACTCTACTATTATATGACTATGGAACAACATCCCAATATTTAAGAAATGGATTTGATTTATAATTTTACATGTCAATTATACCTCAACAAAGCTGAAACTGAAACAAAATTTAGTTTTGAAAAGGAAATGGATTGGACTATGCAGAGGTATGTGAAAGTTTTCAAAAATGAATCTTAGAATTCATCCAGGACCAACTCTCTCATTTTACAGGCCTAAACCTGCCTACGGTCATGTAATTACTGACAATATTACAATCAGAATTTTGGCCTCCCTTTTATTTTTTAAAGATTTTATTTATTTGAGAGAGAGAGACAGCGAGAGAGGGAACACAAGCAGGGGGAGAGGGAGAGGGAGAAGCAGGCTTCCCGCTGAGCAGGGAGCCCGATGAGGGGCTCGATCCCAGGACCCTGGGATCATGACCTGAGCCGAAGGCAGACGCTTAATGACCCCAGCCACCCAGGCGCCCCTTGGTCTCCCTTTTAAATCAGTAATTTCTACTATAGCATTCCTGGTTGCCAGATAGCAAGGAGACTCTGCAAGTTAAATGACCTGGCTTGTGTCCATTTACATTACTTTGAGGAATAGTACACTGAAATGACATTTTAAGAAAACCACAAAATAAGGCATATTTCATAAATGGTTCTATAAGGGTTTATCCTCTGTGATAAAGGTTTTATAATTTCCGTAACTTCTACAATTTAAGAATTTCAAAGAATATCAAATCCATCCTAAATTGCCCCTGTAAAATAGATTCTATCACTGATAGAAAAATAAACTCCAAAGTCTTATCATAACTTCCTGTCTGTCCTCTGATTGAAACTCCTGAGGTAGGCTACATCAGGTAGTTCTTACTAAGGATGAGAGGTCAAATTCTGCTACTAGAGGACAGTTTCTCCTTATGCTCACTTTGGGATTTCTGTTCTCTGGTATCACTTTCTTAAACTACCTGGTGTAAAAAGGTAACATGGCCTACTAATCCAGTGGGTTGAGCAACAGAACTATCTCATTTATAATTACAATATTTAAAACTGAGCTACAATAGTGGAATGGGGCTGGAATCGAATGTGACCTAGGAGGGATGAGGATCCCCATTCCACTGCCCTACCAGGGGCATGTTTGCAGAATCACAGAAATCAATGGAACACAGTTTTTAAAACACTGCTATCCAAGAACATGGGATTTTTAATCTAAAAAATTATGACTGGAGTCTGTTACTTACTATGGTCACTGTTAATATCTTTAGCAGTCTCTTAATATCGCTGAATAAAGATAAAAGCACCACTTTAGAGGGTAATGATGCAATCATAAGATAACAACAAAGAGCTTTACAAATGTCAACATTTCCAAGTTATTCTAACCATTTGTTTTCTCCCCATCATCAATGACTCTGGTTTGCAGACTTTAAGCTAACAGCTATTGTCCCTGGATCTCTGGCTTGTCCTTGAATATGATTTCTTTGACGTCTGTTATGACCTCTGCCAGGTCAGTGTTTTTCAGCCCTTGGATTACCACTTCCAGGCTAGGCTCCCCTCCTGATTCTCAGTCCCAGTCCAGCTGACTAGTGTGGCACAGGATGACGCATATGAAGTCACACTGGAAAAACGGGTATAAGACTATGGGTAATAAGGGTCTCCAGAATCCTTAAACATATCTACTACAAACAAAGAATTATTTTAAATTGTTTTAAAGGTAATAATCTCTAAGCATGTAGAGGCTAAGAGGCTACATTTCCTTGGTCTTCTGGTTGATGTGTACAGAGAAGAAAGAAAAGGAAAGCCCTACTTTAAGAAACATATTAATACATATTAAAAATAAAAACCCTATCTTTTAATTACACATATTATGGATGTATTTTCTTTGGTATTTTTTGTTAAACCAAAGGAACCCTCTAAGCACCATCGAGATATTTAAAATGACTCAACATTCTAATTTCAATTTACATACAACTTTTCAGAAAGCCATAGAGGGAAGGAAATGACTAAGAACTGCTAATATTTTAAAGATGGATATGGCCTCACCATTCAGTTTAACACATACACCTAATTTTAATTTCCATCATACTTGTTAAAATGGCTTGTGTGTGAGTTATTGTTTACAGACTAGAGATCCAATGGTATTTGTGGCAAAATGGAATCCTACTTCTAATGCCAGCTAGAAGACATTGAATGGACGATAAGACATAGAATTTTTAAAAGATTTGGATGCTGGGACAGTTCTCACCATTTCCTACTTGATGGCTCACTGTACCTAAACACTGTGTAAACAATATGATTTGCACCTGCTTCCCTCCTGGGAGTCTGTAATTTTGGTATGTCCTAGGCAGTGGGTGCCTACTCATATTTTGGGTTCCCCTAGTAGACAACCCTTCACACATGTTGGTACACTTCAATGCTGGAGAAAATGAGTGTATCCTGTGTGACTCCACTATGAGAAGATTCTTGGAAGCTTGGGTCTGCTTCCTATGGACTCGTGCTCCTTTTTCCTTTGCTGATTTTGATTTGTATTCTTTGCCATAATAAAATCAGAGCAATGATTACAACTATATGCTAAGTGCTGTGACTCCTCCTATGAAATCGAAGAACAATCTAGATAACGTTCAGAGTGATGGACAGTTCCCACACTGACTTCTTTGCTTTCAGTTTATTTGGTCATGTTCACTAGAAATTCTCAGTGGAAAAAATTCTCCTTTGTGAAAAAGGTATGTTTTGACAATGGTGGTTACACAGTACTTGTGATTTATTCCTTTTCTCAAAGTAAATTTTAAAAGATCCCTGAAGGAACTATTATTTTGAACATGACTTAGCATACTTTTTCTGTATTTTTAGGACAGAGAAGTTGTTTTGGGCTGAATGGCGTCCCCTAAAATTCCTATTTTGAAGTCCTAATCCCCAGCATCTCACAATGTGACTGCATTTGGAATCGCTAAGGCAATTGATTTTGTCCGGACCTCTTCTCCCGTCCTATACCCTTCACCACCTAAGAACTATGTCCATGCTGACAATGAAAATTACCACTTCGATATAAATAATTCAAAAATTTATATTCCAGTCTAAATCTTTTTAAATTCCACGGTCTACTTGACAGTTCCAACTCAGATGTCCTCAAAGTGCCTCAAACTCAACATGTCCAAAAATGAACAAACCTTCTCCAAAATCTGGCCCTCTTTTAGGCTTCCCTGTCTCAGGGAATGACAGGACCATCTTTCTAGTTCTGTAAGACAGAGACATCCTTGGCACCTCCCTCCCTCTTACTCTTCCATATGTAATATATCACCAAGTTCCAGTGAGTTAATTTTCTACTGAAAAACTGACAGAATCTGTTTATTTTCGTATCTATTGCCAATACTCTAAAGTTCCCATTTCGTCCCCGGTGTATAATATTAGCCAGCAAAATCTCAATTTGTTCTCTATCCAGAAGTGAGAGCAGTCCTTTCAAAACAGGCTCAACTCTATTCTATGCCCTCCTCACACATACCTAAAACCCTTTCATTCAATAGCTTCCCACTGCTCTTAGGATGGAGGCCAAAGTCCTTAATAAGACTTCCAAAGCCCTGAATGGTCTGGTTACCTACCTGCCCTCTTTCCTAATCTAACAACTCACTGCTTTCTAGCCCCACTGGTTTTCCTTCAGCTCCTTTTTTAGAGCCATGATCTCTCCTATAGGAAGTCACAGTACCTGCTGTACTCTACATGAAACACTCTCCTCCATCACTACTCTGCTTAAATAATGCCTTTTCTTCCTTCAGAGCTCAATTCAACTTCTACCATCTCAGAAACCTTTCCTAACTCAACAGAGACCCTCATCTAGAGCCCAGAACACTTTGGAACCAGAATTAGACCTGTCTGCCTAGGAGTCATCATCCACGAGTCAGCAGGAGTCAGTCATCCCCCAAGAGAACAGGGCACTGCAGAACACTGGGGCGGCTACCTGCCATGGCTGGCTCTTAGCCAGATCCATCCAACTCTGGACATACCCATGGAGCCTGAGATCTATGGTGGTGGGGACCTCCAGAGTGATGCTGTCCTCCCCCACCCTGGATACATGCTACTTTTGAACCCTGAGCCATGGCCATGGCCTTAGGAAAGCTGAGGGATCCGGCTGGGAACTTGTATTTTGTTCTTCTTCTAGAGAGACTTTTCAGTTATAAAAGTCTCTTCATTTAGTCATTAATAAGACAATAAATATTGTTTTTATAGGCCTTCATTAAAAAAAAGAAAAAAGAAACCTTTCCTAACTCACCATTGTCCTCTATAACAGGCTTTTATACACCAAGTAACTTTTCTTCACAGCATTTGTCATAGTTGTAATTTTACATTCAGTTATAATTTGCATGTTTGTCTTCCCCACCAGATTGAGATCCACAATAAGAATTCATTTTGCTTGAATAAAGCAGATGAATAATGCAGATGAATAAAAGGTCAATTAAAAATCTTACCTACTAATAGCTAAAAACAATCACCCATTAATTTACTCTGGTGGGTTTTTTTCATTCATGTTTCTTTACGTTTCTTGGAACCCCTAGCCAATTGTTAAATACTTAATAAAGTTAGTGTACATGCCATAATATTGGGATTATACAGTTGTTTTTGTCTTGTTAGTATATTCTATAAAGAATGACTGATAATAGTACCTACTTTCAACCACTCCCCCAAATGTGAACTCTAAATAAGACTTTGAATACCTATTGAAAATGTTTACAAATTATTCATTTCCAATGTACAAGGATGCTTACAAAAATACTATGAATCAGTTTATGAAAATCTAAATCACTAAACTACTAATTAACATAAATGCTAGCACCTTCAAGGGTGATTCACTTGGCTGCCCTCACCTCTGTCTATAATTCATGAGGTATTTTGTGTTTATGCTAAAAAGGTGTGTTATTATCTGCATGATTATAAGTCTGATAAGGGCAGGGACTGTGTCTGTTTTGCTTACCAATGTATACTATTTACTAAAAAGACAGTACCTGGTACATCACAGGGATTTGATAAACATTAATGGATAACTGAATGATTTATATCAAAGCACTCATGTTCCTGTAATCCATGTCATATATTCATACCAGGATTTTGTAAACATGCTATGAAAAAACTGCTAATGATTTGGATTAAATAAAACCAAAAAGAAAACTCAATGTAAACTATAACCAACATTCCTCTCCAAGTGAAAATACCTGGTTTCTTGCCTCTTAAATTTCTACCTACCTATCTCATAGGAACTTCAATACATTAAAAACCAAACTATCTCTTTTACTTCCACAATCCTTCTCAAACTCAGAATTTATATACCTACTATAGGTTAATGATAGAGAAGTACAGTAGAAAGAACAGAGACATCTCATGTAATCTCAGCTCTGGCACTTACCAGGTATGCAACCCTAGGCAAGTTACTCAGTACCTCTAGGCCTAAAGTTCCACTTCAGAAAAATAGAATACCTATCTTAAGAGTGTTGTAAGGAATAACTAAGGAAATGTAAGTGAAGTACCTACTAACACAGGGACTCAATATTTAGGCCTTCCTATAACGGCACCACCATCCTTCCTGATTCCTCTGACTTGCCCTCCTTCCATTTATCTCCATCAACGGCTTTATTTTTTTTTTTAAGATTTTATTTATTTATTTGAGAGAGAGAATGAGAGATAGAGAGCATGAGAGGGAAGAGAGTCGGAGAGAGAAGCAGACTCCCTGCTGAGCAGGGAGCCCGATGTGGGACTCAATCCCGGGACTCCAGGATCATGACCTGAGCCGAAGGCAGTTGCTTAACCAACTGAGCCACCCAGGCGCCCTCCATCATGGGCTTTAATGTATTATCTTAACTACCATTTCCTCAATGTTGATAGGAGACACATATACTTGCCCTGTGAATTTAAATTTTGTGAAAGGGGGATTTCATAAAAGAAGCAAATATCAATTTAAACATTATCTTTCTCCTTAATGCTTTAATTCTCCACATCTTCATGCAAAAAAAACAAAATGAGAAGCCAAAAAAAAAAGCATTTGCAATAAAGAAAAAGAATTAAAATTAAAGTGTGTTAGGATAAGAAATGCAGCATCACAGGAGGGAGGAGAACAGAAAAGGAACAAAGGATTACAAAATACGCTGAGGCAGAGCAAAGAGAAGACAGGGTCAGTCACATAAAAAAGCAAGGTCTGATCTTCTGATGAGAAAACTCTCTGAAGCAGTTGTTTGTTAATATATAATGTTTATTTGTTAATATATGTTGTTTGTTATGAAGCATCTATAAAATGATGAATGCTGTGAAAAATATAATGGGCCCTAATCTTAGGACGTATACAAGCCAAGAAAGACAGAAACATATCAAAGTGTAAACATGTCTATTTGAAAGGCAGTGCATTAGGGGCGCTTGGGTGGCTCAGATGGTTAAGCGTCTGCTTTCGGCTAAGGTCATGATCCCAGGGTCCTGGGATCGAGCCCCACATCAGGCTCCTGGCTCAGCATGGAGCCCGCTTCTCCCTCTCCCTCTGCCTCTCCCCCCGCTCATGCTCTCTATCTCTGTGTCTGAAATGAATAAATAAAATCTTGAAAAAAAAAAAAAAGGCAGTGCATTAAAAGTTGGACCCAATTTAGGGAATACGATACAATTTTCAGAAACTAAAACAATGCAGTGGGTAAGTGCCTAAATAATGTGCTGAGGCTGGAAATAGTACAAGTCTGGTTTGTGGTAAAGGAAAAACAAAGTCACTGCTAAAGAATGCAGCTTGTCACCAAAAGCTGTATCCTTTCCTCCAGTAGGAAGTAAGAGTCAGCTCTTCTGATTTTCTCCTTACAGCCTCACAAGCTGCTGCTGGCACCACCCCCTCCCCAGCTGCAGTCTCCTACTGGGAATGTTTTCTCTGAATTTGCCAGACTGAAACTTAAGGCCATAAAATGGAGGATTGGGAATGGACAGTCTCAATGCATATTCTAACTCTGATATTCAGTGAATCATGACCCAAAACAACTCCAAACTAAACAACCAACCAACCAAAGTCCTCAAAGATTAGCATTAATGCAATTCCTAAATCATAAGAGGTAACAATTATACATATAGAGGGTATAAGAGACAGCATTCCATTTATGATACTGACAAATGATATGTCGTTTTTGTTAAGAAAGTATACAAACTAGAGTGATCTGCATGGAAGAAAAACACTGATTCCACGGAGGTGGTTTGGCATTTGCTTATTTTTTTTAAAGATTTACTTTTTTAAAAACGATTTTATTTGAGAGGGGAAAGGAGAGGGAGAAGCAGACTCCCCGCTAAGCACAGAGCCCCACTCGAGGCTTGATGCCAGGACCTGAGATCATGACCTGAGCTGAAGTCAGACGCTTAACCCACTGAGTCACCCAGGCGCCCCTTATGTGAGAGAGGGAGAAAATTTCAAGCAGACTCTCTGCTGAGCACGGAGCCTGAAGCAGGGCTCAATCCCACAACCCTGAGATCATGACCTGAGCTGAAATCAAGAATCAGACATTCACCTGACTGAGCCACCCAGGCGCCCCATATTTGTTTTTTTTTTTTAAATGAAAAGTTTGACTTCTTTTCACTACATAAATATTCACTGAGGACTTACTACACAGGGTTATTTGCAATATCCTAATTGGGGGAGGGTTGGTAGGCATTATCACCAGAGGTACTCTGTATTAGCAAGTCATTAGATAAGCTTATTCATTCATCTAAACCTCAAGACAACTGAAATCAAGGGCGCCTGGGTGGCTCAGTCGTTAAGCGTCTGCCTTCGGCTCAGGTCGTGATCCCAGGGTCCTGGGATCGAGCCCCGCATCGGGCTCCCTGCTCCGCGGGAAGCCTGCTTCTCCCTCTGACCCTCCCCCTGCTTGTGTTCCCTCTCTCGCTGTGTCTCTCTCTGTCAAATAAATAAATAAAATCTTTAAAAAAAAAAAAAAAAAAAAGACAACTGAAATCAAGGTCACATTTGAGCCCAAGCATGAATTTAAGTATATTTCTTGAACACCCAACCACACACATTTCAGATGCTGTTTTAGGTGAAGGAGATATAGTAACCAGGTAAGGTCTGTCCTGAAACCTAAATCTCGTATAGTAGGGGAATCCAGAGATAGTAAACAAGTGAAGATAGCTATCTCACCCACAGCTCCAAACTATCTCTCAATTGCCCATACCTGGCAACTTCTGGGGCAGGCATACATTCCAAAGGCCCCAGAGGCTAGCCAACATCTGATGACTTACACCTCCTGGTTGGTGAAAAGAGGGTGAACCAAAATCAGATTCCTTCTTCTCTTAGAATTGGAAAACTCAAATCAACTGACCTGAAAGGTCTTAGAGCAGCAAATAAGAGGCATGTAAAAACTGGGGTTATGAGGAGACATATGGTATTAAAGATAGATTAGAATTGTTGAGTGAGGGGAACTTGGGTGGTTCAGTCGGTTAAGCATCTGCCTTCGGCTCAGGTCATGATTCCAGGGTCCTGGGATCAAGTCCCACGTCAGGCTCCCAGCTCAGCAGGGAGTCAGCTTCTCCCTCTGTCCCTTGTGATTGCGTGCTCTCTCTCTCTCAAATAAATAAAATTAAAAAAAAAATGCTGAGTGAAGCAGACATTAGTAGAGCCCACAAATAAAAAACGCTGAAACCCCTGGGTAAAAGAAATGGGAGAGTGGCTGCTTTGGTTCCTTGACAGCTTTCTGCTTCTAATCCATGTGCATCATTAAAATATAGCATCTTTCCTCTAAGTTAATTTTGTCTAAAATAAGAGTCTCATAAGCACCACCACCATTTTCTTTCCTAAATTAGGGCTACCTTTTTCTTCTCAAGCAAACTGGTTTCGAGGGGAAATGGCACCCAAGTACTGACAAAGAATTTTTACCAGTGGAGCAGATCTCCAGCATAGCTGTGGGCCAAGAACTATTCCTCTCAGTGCATGAGTTATTGTTGTACCACTGCTGTGCTACAAAAAATACTAGAATTTCTCATTTAAGCATTCTATCTTTGCATCTTATCAGTTCAATGAATAATACACATTTCAATAACTGTTCTTTCTTAAATGGCAGGTGCAAATATAAGACTCCTAGTTGAAAGCTAAGAGTAGTATGCCCAAGAATTCTTTGCAAAACCAACCAGAGGGAGAATATGCATAGCCTTGAAGGAGTTAATAAATGAGAGCTTAAAAAAATGGTATTAATTCCAAAAAGAGTAAGTCTGTAGCAGCCAAAGTTGGCTTTGGAGCTCAGGAAGTCTGGTATTGCATTTACGGCACTAAGTTCTCTAACAGATACCCTCACTCTTCTTTTTTTAAAGGTTATTTTTTGAAGGACCAGGGCTAACATCACCAATAAAAATTAATTTCCTCCAAAGATTGCTAAACTTCAGTTGTAAGAATGTTGCAGAATTCTTTAAAGTGTTTATTTCTTGGATTCAAAGATTTTGAGGCTATAAGACCAGTCCATTAAATGTACACATTAAAAATACACATTGATTTCAAAAAGCATTGAAAAGTTAAAAAATAATTTTTTTTAAGTTTATTTAAGTAATCTCTACACCCAACATGGGGCTTAAACTACAATCCCAAAATCAAGAGCCACATGCTCCTCTAATTAAAGCAGCCAGGCTCCCCAAAAAACAGAGAAGTTTTTAAAAGTACATCCCAGCATTGAGGAAATACAGTACCACTATAAAGACCTACATTTAATATAACACTTACTGAACTATAATTCACACAACAGAATTAACTCATTTAAAGTATACAATTCACTGGTTTTAGTATGTTCAGAGTTATGTGACCATCACAATTTCAGAACATTTTCATCATCCCCAAATGGAATGCTATCTATCAGCTGTCATTCATCATTTTCCCCCCAAATTTCCCAGCCCTAGGCAACCACTAACCTGCTTTCTGTTTCTACTGATTTGACTACTCTGGGCGTTTCATATAAATGAAATCATACTAATGTGGTCTTTGGAGGCCTAAAACTTAGCATGTTTTCCAAATTTACCCATGTTGTACCATGTATCAGAACTTCATTCCTTTTTATTACTGAGTAATATTTCATAGCATTTACGTACCACCAGCTGTATGTGTTTAGCCATTTATCGGCATCTTGGTTGTTTACACTTCTTAGCTATTATGAATACGCTGCTATGAGCATTTGGGTACAACTTTCTGTGTGGATATATTTTGTTTCTTGGGTATACACCTAGAAGTACTGTGGATCACATGACAACTATGTTCAATCTTTTGAGGAACTGCCAAATTCTTTTCCAAAGTACTTGTACTTATACTGGAATTCAAATTTAAAAAGTTAAAAACAACAACAAAAAAGTACTTGTACCATTTTACATTCCCACCAGCAGTGTATGTATGAGTTCCAATTTTCCCACATCATTACCAAATCTTGTTTTGTTTTTTAATTATTATTATAGCTGCCCTAGGGGTTTTGATTTGTATTTCCCTGACAGCAAATGATATTAAGTATCTTTTCATGTGCTGACTGGCCATTTGTACTTCTTCTTAGGAGGAATGTCTATTCAGATCCCTTGCCCTTTTTGAAACTGGGTTTTGTCTTTTGAGTTCTTTATAGATCCTGGCCACCAGTCCCTTACCAGATAAATGATTTGCAAATATTTTCTTGCATTTTTATGGGTTGTCTTTTCATTTTCCTGATAGTATCCTCTAAAGCACAAGTTTTTTTTTTTAAGATTTTTTTTTTATTTATTCATTTGTCAGAGAGAGAGAGAGAGAGCACAACCAGAGGGAGAAGCAGGCTCCCTGCTGAAGCAAGGAACCCGATGCAGGACTCGATCCCAGGATCCCGGGATCATGACCTGAGCCGAAGGCAGATGCTGAACTGACTGAGCCACCCAGGCGTCCCTAAAGCACAAGTTTTAAATTCTGCTGATGTTCATCTTATATGTTTTTGGGTCACCGTTGCTTCTTGGTACCACATCTAAGAAGGCTTTACTTAAACCAAGGTCATGAAGACTTACTCCAATATTTTCTAAAAGCTGTGCAGATTTAGCTTACATTTAGGTACATCAACAATTAAGTCAATATTTGTATATGGTGTGAGAAAGGGGTCCAACTACATTCTGTGTGGATATGCAGGTGTCCCAGGACCATTTGTTCAAAGTTGAAAAGGCCTACATTTTAATGTGAGATTTTTCCTAGAAGCCTAGTGAAATAATTTGGGGTGCAGGTGAAAGGAGTAAGAATCTTACAAGACTGCTTATCTGAAGGAAACAGGGTGTCTTAAGAATGCCTAAAATTAGTCTGACCAAACAGATTTTCTACATCCTCTAGTCCGATCAGTTGCTGCAGCTTCTACATAGGTAGTTCCTACTTTCTAATGCATTATTCAATACCATATCCCTAACACTTGCCTTCTAATTGTTCATATGTGTTTCATGTAATATATTCTAACAAAGGAAACAAGAAAAATTATAGCTGTCTTATAATGATCCTCTTTAGAAACAGATACAGAGAATGCCCTGGATCTCAATGTTGAGACTATAGGAAATACCAAGTGTCAGCACCTAAAAGTCTGAAAGTGGAAAATCAGGTTTAATCTTTGGATTCTTCAAGTTCAATTCCACAATCAGGTCATCAGGAAACTGTTTTAACTAGTAAGAGAAATGGAGATTAGCAGAACATGGAATACAGAGTGCTTAAGTCCTCTTGGTAATGCACCCCCCCCCCCAAAAAAAGATTCCTAACCTGACCTCAACAGTAGAAATATAAAACAAGTTAGGATTACTAGAGATTACTAATCTTAGAAACCAAATGTGAAATTGTTCTAGCAAGGTTATCCAGTGATGTAAACAGAGATGGCCAGCTATTTACAAGTATTTTCTTTTTTATTTTATTAAAGATTTTTTTTTTTTTTATTTGACAGAGAGAGACACAGCGAGAGAGAGAACACAAGCAGGGGGAGTGGGAGAGGGAGAAGCAGGCTTCCCGCTGAGCAGGGAGCCTGATGCAGGCCTCGATTCCAGTATCCCGAGATCATGACCTGAGCCAAAGGCTTAACAACTTAGCCACCCAGGCGCCCCTACAAGTTATTTTCAAGCTAAAACTGACAGCACACTACTTTTCCCATAATTTCTACATGAGAAACACATCCAACCATCTCCTCTACCTTTACCACCACTAGGAATCAAGAAATTCACCTTGTAAAATCAAGAACCCAAATATACAGGTGAATAATATAAACCTAATATTTAATGGCTTTTAAAAACTAGAGCTCTAAAGACTGCGGCAACATGAGAAAATGCTTATAAAGTGATATTAAAAAGTAAAAGGATGCAAAAATATTAGTGTGTTATTACACATACATTAAAAAAATCTGCATTTGAAAGAATCATAAATACACATTGAAATGTTAACCATTGTTGCAAGAGAGTACTGAAAATGAGTTAATTTCTTTTCTATGTTAACATGTTTAATTTGCAATTATAAAAAGAAAACTTTATAAAGTTGGTATCACTAATAGCTAATTTTAAAAGTTACTGCTAAAAAATCTAATTTATAGGGGCTCCTGGCAGGATATAAATCAATGCACAGAAATCAGTTGCATTTCTATACACTAACAATGAAACAGAAGAAATTAAGGAGTCGATCCCATTTACAATTGCACCCAAACCACAACATACCTAGGAATAAACCTAACCAAAGAGGCAAAGGATCTGTACTCAGAAAACCATAGAACACTCATGAAATTGAGGAAGCCACAAAGAAATGGAAAAACGTTCCATGCTCATGGATTGGAAGAACAAATATTGAAGATGTCTATGCTACCTAGAGCAATCTACACATTTAATGCAATCCCTATCAAAATACCATCAACTTCTTCCACAGAGCTGGAACAAGTAATCCTAAAATTTGTATGGAACCAGAAAAGACCCTGAATAGCCAGAGGAATTTTGAAAACGAAAACCAAAGCTGGTGGCATCACAATTGCATACTTCAAGCTCTATTACAGAGCTGTAATCATCAAGACAGTATGGTACTAGCACAAAACCAGACATAGATCAAGGGAACAGAATAGAGAACTCAGAAATGGATCCTCAACTCTACGGTCAACTAATCTTCGACAAAGCAAGAAAGAATGTCCAATGGAAAAAAGACAGTCTCTTCAACATATGATTACATAGAAATAAAAATTAACTCATATTTTCAGTACTCTAATGCAACCATAGTTAACATTTCAATGTGTATGTATTGTTGGGAAAATTGGACAGCCATATGCAGAAGAATAAAACTGGACGATTTCCTTACACCACACAAAAAAATAGACTCAGAATGGATGAAAGACCTACATGTGAGACAGGAATCCATCAAAATCCTAGAGGAGAACAGAGGAAGTAACCTCTTCGATATCGGCCATAGCAACTTCTTTCACGACACTCTCCAAACGCAAAGAAAACAAAGGCAAAAATGAACTATTGGGACTTCATCAAGATAAAAAGCTTTTGCACAGTAAACAGTTGTAAAACCAAAAGACAATGGACAGAATGGGAGAAGATATCTGCAAATGACTTATCAGATAAAGGGCTAGCATCCAAAATCTATAAAGAATTTATCAAACTCAACACCCAAAGAACAAATAATCCCATCGAGAAATGGGCAGAAGACATGAACAGACATTTCTCCAAAGAAGACATCCAAATGGCCAACAGACACATGAAAAAATGCTCAACATCCCTCGGCATCAGGGAAATACAAATCAACTACAATTCAAAACCACAATGAGATACCATCTCACACCGGTCAGAATGGCTAAAATTAACAACTCAGGAAACCAGATGTTGGGAATGCAGAGAAAGGGGAACCCTCTTACACTGCTGGTGGGAATGCAAGCTGGTGTAGGCACTCTGGAAAACAGTATGCAGGTTCCTCAAAAAGTTGAAAATAGAACTACCCTATGACCCAGCAATTGCACTACTGAGGATTTACCCCAAAGATACAAATGTAGTGATCCGAATGGGCATGTGCACCCCAATGTTTATAGCAGCAATATCCACAACAGCCAAACTATGGAAAGAGCCCAGATGTCCATCGACTGATGAATGGATAAAGATGTGGTGTGTGTGTGTGTGTGTGTGTGTGTGTCTGTGTGTGTGTGTGTGTGTGTACAATGGAATATTATGCAGCCATCAAAAAACTGAAATCTTGCCATTTGCAATGACGTGGATAGATCTAGAGGGTACTATGCTAAGCGAAATAAGTCAGAGAAAATTATATGATCTCACTGACATGAGGGATTTGAGAAAAAGACAGAGGATCATAGGGGAAGGGAGGGAAAAATGAAACAAGACGAAACCAGAGAGGAGACAAACCATAAGAGACTCTTAATCTCAGGAAACAAACAGGGTTGCTGGAGTGGTGGGGGGTGGGAGGGATGGGGTGGCTGGGTGATGGACATTGGGGAGGGTATGTGCTATGGTGAGCGCTGTAAATTGTGTAAGACTGATGAATCACAGTACCTCTGTAAACCAATAATACATTATATGTTAATTAACTGAATTTAAATTTAAATAAATAATAAATAAAAAAAATACAGAGGCGCCTAGCTGGTTCAGTCAGGGGAGCATGCAACTCGATCTCAGAGTCATGAGTTCAAAGCCCCGCACTGGGTGTAGGGATTATTTAAATAAATTTTTAAAAAAATTTATAAAAATCCAATTTTTAAGCTGAAAAAAAAAATAGAGATAGCTCGCAATGTGTATTTAATTCTGCTAAGAATATGACGTGTACACAGTGGAGTCTAATTCTACTTTTTAAAAATGGAGGTTAATTCACGTAACATAAAATTAACCAATTTAAAGAGAATAATTCGGGGCACCTGGGTGGCTCAATCATTAATAGTCTGCCTTCGGCTCAGGTCATGATCCCAGGGTCCTGGGATCGAGCCCCGCATCGGGCTCCCCGCTCCGCGGGAAGCCTGCTTCTCCCTCTCCCACTCCCCCTGCTTGTGTTCCCTCTCTGTGTCTCTATCAAATAAATAAATAAAATCTTAAAAAACAAAACAATTCTGTGACCTTTAGTACATTAACACTTGTGCATCCACTAACTCTCTACTTCAAAAATACTGTAATCACTCCAAATAAAACTCTGTACCCATTAGGTAGTACTACCCATTCCCCCTTCTCCAACCATAGGGCCACCATCTGCTTCTATGGACCTGACTACTCTGTATTTATCTTATAAATGGAATCACAGAATGTATGACCTTTTTGTGTCTGGCTTCTTTCACTTAGCATAATGTATTCAAGGTTCATCTGTGTTGTAGCATGTATTAACTCCATTATAGTAAGATATAGTGAATCAGTCAAATATATATATTTGAGAGTTCCTTGCATGTAGGGTATGAATATTACCTAAACAACATTTGGTTTCAACAATGCATCTTGGGATGCAAAGGTATACAAATCAGTGGAAATTAACTTTGTTTTTTACACTTAAAGTATAAAACTATAAAACAAGGATGGTTAACAAACTTCAAAATATTTTTAAAGTTCATAAACCACTCTTGATTTAGAATTATGTAATGAAATCCAATGACTTGTACTTTTGATAGCACCTCTATTTTAACAAAAGATTAACTGAGAGATAGGTACATACATATGCTGTGTGTCAGAAGTCAGGAAAATTTGGTTCAGTCTGGTGTTAGAAAAGAGCTGTGTGACCCTGTCGCATCCATTCAAATCTCCAAAAGCAGAGGAAAATGTTCTTAAATATTTGGCCTTTATATTAAATTGCAGACACTGAGGAATCAAGCAAGATGTAGAACCTAAAGGCTATATTTTGACAGTGGTAGACAAGATATATTGAAGATGGCAATGAAAGAAGGTAGAACAGAAGTTTGATATAACTTACCAGAGGTTGTTCATCTGAGGTCCAGGGCTTCAGGGAGTAAATACATTCCTTGAAAGTGCATGCAAAATTCTGTGCATCTTTCTACAGAGGATTTGTAGCTTACAGTTTCTCAAGAGTTATTAAAGAAAGGATTAAGAAACACACGGACTTAAGATGGTTGCCACAGAAAGAGAAAAACCATTTGAAGGAATATGAGGGAAAAATTCAAATAATGGGGTTAAGGGAATTCTTGATTTGAGAACTTAACACTCAGGAAGCCCTCTCAAACAACTAACCAAGTTCCCTCCCCCACTTCAACCCTCCTCGGGCACCATACCTATGACTTTGTACTGTTTCATTTTTTTTTTTAAGATTTTATTTATTTGTCAGAGAGAGAGAGAGAGAGCTCACAAGCAGGGGGAGCGGCAGGCAGAGGGCGAAGCAGGCTCCTCCCTGAGCAGGGAGCCCAACGCAGGACTCTATCCCAGGATGCTGAGATCATGACCTGAGCCAAAGGCAGACGCCCAACCGACTGAGCCACCCAGGTGTCTCCTGTTTCATGTTTTTATCTTATACTTGGTATCCAGTGTGAGTGACATCACAGATACCTTGAAGTTGCTGAAAAAATTATAACCACTTTGAAGGTGTCTTCACTCACTTTGCAAACAAATAACTTAGGCTTAATCAAGGTTTCTATTTTAGAATAAAATTACAGGTCTAGAACTGAAAAACAGAAAACTGAAATGCTTTGCAAATTACGCAGTAATGTCTTACAGTTTCTAAACCCAAAACAGTTCTTGCCCTCTAGATGGGCTAGATCCATTTAACGTTGAATGGAGAGGTCCCATTTGAAGCTACCAAAAGTAGTTCTAATTCTCTATTAAAAGGTAACTTCTGAAAGTGACTTTTCAACTGACAAAACATGTAGTTTCAGGAATTTTCCTGGCTGTTGTCTCTAACTCTAGTCCAGTGACTCTTCACCTCCAAGACCAGATCAGATTTCCCTAAATGAATTCCTGCTCATTTGACCAAATACAAATCTCCACTCATCAGCTCTTTGACCCTAAATATTCCATTTCTATTTGCTGGTCCCAAAACAGAGCACCTCATTCTGCACTCAAATCAATTTAGGCCCCTTAGATGTCCCAGAGTCAAACTTACACCCCTGCCCATGTGTGTACCTATCTCCAGTTAATCTTTCCATCTTATTAAAATAGAGGTGCTATCAAAAGTAGAACAACCACCTAAATGTCCATCAAATAGGGAACTGGTTAAATATATTACATACAAGTAATTCAGCCCTAAGGAAGAATAAAGCTTTTCATATACTGACAGAGATGAAAAAAAGTAAGGTGCAGAATTGTGTGTGTAGTGGGCTTTTTGTGTAAAGGGGTCAGCAAGGACCCCTTTCTGTATTTGCTTGCACGTGTATAAAATCTCTTGGATCCACAAAAAACAAGGTGCCTATGGGATATGGAACTGAGTGGCTACAAAACAGAAATAAGATGTTTTCATCTATACTCTAACAGAATTTGACTACATGAATGGATCACTTATTTAAACATAATTTTAGTTATAATCATATTTTTCATTTATTTTTTTAAAAAAAGATTTTATTTATTTGACAGAGAGAGACACAGCAAGAGAGGGAATACAAGCAGGGGGAGTGGGAGAGGGAGAAGCAGGCTTCCCGTGGAGCAGGGAGCCTAATGCGGGGCTCGATCCCAGGATCCTGGGATCATGACCTGAGCTGAAGGCAGACGCTTAATGACTAAGTCACCCAGGTGCCCTATAATCATATATTTTAATCATAAAATCATAATTGTTTTCTTTTATGTAGGCCAATTCTTCTATCTTTATGTGGATTCTATCTGCTTCCATCTTCTCAGAAAATTTACACTGTGGGTTTTTGCTGCTTTCCCTATTCAACCTTTTCTCACTAGATCCTTCCCATCAGCTTATAAATATGATCAATTCCTTCTCACTAAAACAAACTCATCCACTTTCAATTCCACATTCCATTATTGCCCTATTTCTATACCCCAACCAGTCTTCTCCCAATACATCCTGTTCTTGCTCTTTTTATATCCTAATATCCTGGATACATTCTTTTCATATAATCCATTACTAAATTGCTTTTCTTAAATATCAACACTATTCATTCATAACTCTTCATCTCTATTGCCAACACCCTACCCAACAGTATCAGCTAATACAGGGGCTTCCTAACTAGTCTTCCCTTGTCTACTATCCCCTTCCTATTTGCTCTTAGAGAGATCTTTCAAATGCGAGTCTAATTTACATAATCATCTCACCCATAACTCCATTTAAAATCCTTTAGTGGCTAGCTTTCCACTGCTTTAGGATAAAGTCCCTAATCCTTAAGATAATAAATGTAATGGACCCGGCACCAGTCAGCTTAATGACTACACCCAGGGTGCAAATGTGTACCCACTTCTCTAAAATGCTGCTTTACAGACCATGTTTGAATTCCTAAGAGATCTTGTTTGAGATGCTGGACATACAAAATATTTTAATGTATTTCACAATCTTATCTTTTTGGCTTTACATCTTGGAATGTTTTCTAAACAGTCATAATCTACTGTGAGTTATAAAATCAGTTTCAAAGATCAAAGGACTTTTTAGAAAATGAATTAAAATATACAGAATATATGCAAGGGCAACACTGCTTTATGAAATTTGTTTCTGTTTTTATAAACAGAAACATGGTATAAAATGTACTTTTTATTGAGGCACCAAGAAATGTTTGAAAGCCTATATTCTTAGCAATTTTTTGAAATTATAACGCTGTCATTTTCCTCGTGATATTAAAATTTCTCATCTATGACCAAGAAATTATACTTCAAGTTAATTTAATAGATTTGAGAATTTCATTTCATAAATGAGGTCTGACAATTTACCGAATAGTGTTGCAAAAAGAAAATTTAACCGAATTCCTGTACCACACACCTATCAGAACTCTGTGGCTCAAACCCCAAAGGCTTTGTGGTTTCTGGCAGCAGTGATATGAGCTCATGACCTGCAACTAGAGACTGCCTCCAGGGATTTTTAACCATCTTTGTGGCACAGAAACCTTTGGCAATCTGGTGAAAGTTGTGGACCACTTCTCAGATGGTGTTTTTGAATACATATATAAAATTACCAAGGAAATCAGTTATCTTAAAATGTAGTTAGATCTACAGGGATCTGTGGGACCAAAGGGTATTCATCAAAGATTACACTGAGCTTAAGAATTTAGAGCTTATAAAAAGTCATAGCTAATTAAAGCATGTTTTGAGGGATAAATAAAAAGCATTTTGAGAAATACAATCTAGGGAGAGAAAATTCCAGATAATGAATGAAAGACAGTTGGGGAGGAGAGGGAGAGGCATATGTGAAAAAGGAAACACTGATAAGCTTACCTCAATCTTTAAGGTTTCTTCTTTTTTTCAGTTTTTCTACTCTCATATGCATGTGGAATTCATGCTAAAATTAACTGACTTAAGCAAATTTAAGCCAAGGGAATTTTAAAAATAATTTTTTTTTAAAAAAAGGTACCATGTATACAAATTCCAAAATACTTTATTCACAAATAAAAATGCTGCTTTAGTCAGAGGTACTGCATTTGGGATCTTTCTATTGGCAGCTGCTAGGAAATATGACAAGCTTGATTATCTGGTTTTCCAATATGCAGAATGAGAGGCACAGCAAGGGCAGATGCATTAACAGCAGATAAAGAACCATCTGACAGTGGGAAAAGAAAATGAGGGGGGAAATGATAAAAAGCAGGTGCAAGAATTAAAATTAGATCAGGCTTCACCCAATAACAAATAGTTCTACATAATTCCAGACTCTGGAGATACCCCTCTATTATTTCCAGAGTATAATAAACTAATCTAATAATTTTGAATCAATAAAATGAAAGTCTGCTCGAAGTCAGTATTTCAGTGATTTGTGGGGAAGAAGTGACAATGCAAAGGGAGGGTGTGAAAAAGGACCCAGGTGAGAGTTAGTCTCAGTAAGAGACTGTTACTACCTCTGGTAAGTATACTGGAACAAAAAAATGTTGACAAAAATGCTAAAAATGTATAACGTATTTTAGAAAGTTTTCTACCCCAAACTTATCCAAAATAAATCCCTGTTTGAACTGGTCAATATCACTTAAATCTAATTGCAATTATACTTTCTACACTGGATCCACTACAGTCCCCTGTGTGATTTTACTACTCCATCTCTTTTTTTACTTTATTTTAGAGACCTGTTTTCTGGACCTCCTTGCTCCTCCAGTACCCTGAATGGACTACTTAGTTCCCAAAGCTTCAGAGCCCACTTTGCTCCAAATCTACTTCTATTACTTCCACATTTAAAAAATACCACAATAAAAACCAGAATACAAATGACTAGTGGAAATAACACTAAATAAAACACATCCTCACAATACTGCAATTAGCCTCAACTAATAGACAGGAGTGCCTTAATACCAACTGATGATGAATATGCCATTTCTTATATTGATTTGGTTGAGAAAGGTTAGACAGGAAGGGGAATTACCAGTTGACAGAAAAGACATGTAAATACCAAAACACACTTTGCTACCTTGAATATTGCACTGAGTTGGCAGGGCTGCTTATCCTCTAATGACAAAATAGATATTAAGCACAGAGGTATTTTTGTCAATTTAGAAGAACACTGTTGTGCTATATGAAACCTACCTTTACATGATTTACGAAATATTTTTAGAAGACTCACTTCATTATAAAGGAGTCTCATTACTTCAATTATCACTGTTAAAGCCACTTCATTCCAATATCCCATTCTCCCAACAGATTAACTTTACTAGAAATGGACTCCCATGTTCCCATGATTTGCCTTTGAGCCAAATCTGGTGTTACTACAGTTTCGTTCTTCCACTAGTCCTTTGCCATGCTGTACAAATTACCTCTACTGTCTAAAACTCAAATCTCACAGCTGCCTGGCTCTGCTGTTAAGGCTCTTTCTTCATCTAAAAGATAGAATAATATTCACTTCCATAGAATTATTATGAAAATTAAGAATTTCTAGTTTCTGGTCTGGCATGTAAGGAGCTTACAAACTGCCACTCCACTCTAACAACCACCAAAAAAAAAAAAATTGAACAAACAAAAATGAACAACTCTTCTTTTTATCTGTCACAGAAGTGATGTCACAGGGGAAACTGCTGACCCAAAAACTGGGAGAAAGAGACAAGTGGATACAGAAAATCAAAACTTACCGAAGCAGAAACCCATGAGCAGAACCAGTGCTGGGGTAGGAAAACCTGAACTGTAACTGGTAAGACTGCTGGAGGTTTAGCTCAGACAAGTCTGAGTTAAGACTCTATCTTCAAGAACTCTACCAGGTCCTCATAGTAAATATCAAGAGAAAAATCCCCTCATGTTTTTAACAGGGGTAGGGAAAAGGAGGCCTGCACTCAGGAGAAACCTTTGCCAGAGCCAACCTGCAGAGGTTTTATCAGAGCCTAACCTATCTGAACAAATGGAAATACTCAAATCCAACCGGCTTTAGCCTACCACATGGAGGAAGGGAAATATGCAACCTCATCTCCCTCCTGCCATCCTGTCCCACTAAGGGTGAGGGGGTTGACACTGAGAAGCACTACGAACTGCAAATTAAAACCAATGAAACAGATCACTATACACCTATTAAAATGGGAAAATCCAAAACACTGACAATATCAAATGTGGAGCAACAGGAAATCTTATCGCTGGTGGGAATATAATGTGGCACAGCCACTATAAGACAGTTTGGCAGTTTCCTACAAAACTAAACAAACTCTTATAACATACGATCCAGCAATTGTGTTCCATGGTATTTACCTAAAGGAGGTGAAAACTTACGTCCACCCAAAAACCTACACATGGATGTTTAGGGCAGCTTTATTCATAAGTGCCCAAATTTGGAAGCAACCAAGATGTCCTTTAGTAGGTGAAAGGATAAACTGCGGTATATCAAGACAATAGATTACTATTCAGTGCCAAAAAGAAATGAGCTATCACACCATGGGTAGACATGGAGGAACCTTAATTGCATATTACTAAATGAAAGACCCCATGCTGTAGGATCCCAACCATATGACATTCTGGAAAAGGCAAACCTCTGGTGACAGTAAAAGGATCAGTAGTTGCCAGGGGTTAGGAGGAGGGAGGGATGAACAGGTAAAGCACAGAGGATTTTTAGGCCAGGGAAACTATTCTGAATGCTATAATGGTGGATCTATCTCATTATACCTTTATTCAAACTCGGAGTATACACAAAGAGTGAACCCTAATAAAAACTATGGACTTTGGATGATAATGATGTTTCAATGTAGGTTCATTTAAACAAAAAAGGTTCAAGTGGTCACATCAAAATTCCAGCTGGCTTATTTACAGAAATTGACAGCTGATCCTAAAATTCATGTGGAATTAAAAGGGACTATGAATAGCCAAAACAATGTTGAGTAAGAACAAAGTTGGAAAATTCACACTTCTGATTTCAAAACTTTAGAATTAGTGTAGTACTAGCATTAAGGATAGACATAAAAATCAATGGAACAGGGGTGCCTGGGTGGCTCAGTCATTAAGCATCTGCCTTCGGCTCAGGTCATGATCCCAGGGTCCTGGGATAGAGCCCCGCATCAGGCTCCCTGCTCAGCGGGGAGCCCCACTCCCCCTGCTTGTGTTCCCTCTCTCGTGGTCTGACAAATAAAATGAATAAAACCTCTTAAAAAAAAAATCAATGGACATAACTGAAGAGTCCAGAAATAAATCCTTGCACTTATGGATGATTGATTTGGGGCAGGAATGCCAAGACAATGGAGGAAAAATACTCTTTTCAACAAATGGTGCTGTAGCAATAGCACAGTCACTTGCAAAAGAATAAATTTGGGCCTTCCTTACATAAAAATTAACTCAAAATGGATCTGTACCTAAAATGTGAGAACCAGAAATAAAACACAAGAGTAAATCTTTGTGACTGTGGGTCAGGTAAAACTTTTAGACACAACATCAAAAACTCAAATGACAAAAGAAAAAAATTGACTTCATAAAGTAACTTTTGTGCTTCAAATAATACCACTGAAACAGTGGAAAAAAACCCACAAAAGGGGAGAAAACTTTTGCAAGTCATATCTTACAAGGGACTAGAATATATAAAGAACTCTTGCAACTCAATAATGAAGACAACCCAATTAAAAATAGGTAAAGGATTTGAATAGATACCTCTCCAAAGAAGATATACAAATGGCCAAGCACATGAAAAGATGCTCAACATTATTAGTCTTTAGGGAAATGCAATCGAAACCATAATGAGATACCACGTTATAGTCACTAAGATGGCTATAATAAGACAGTAAGTTTTGGCAACAATGTGCAGAAATTGCAACTCTTATGCACCGCTGGTGGAAGTGTAAAATGGTGTAAGTGCTTTGGAAATGGTTTGGTAGTTCCTCAAAAGGTTAAGCATGGAATTACATGACACAGCAATTCCACTGGTAGGTGTAGAACAAAGAGAAATGAAAACACATCCATATAAAAACTTGTACACAAATGTTCACAGCAGCATTCTAACAGCCAAAAAGCAGAAACCCAAAAGTTCATTAACTGAACAATAGCTAAATAAAATGTGGTAGATTCATACAATGGAATATTTCACAAGAAAAAGGAATGAAGTCTTAATACATGCTACAACACAGATGAATCCTGAAAACATTATGCTAAGTTAAAGAGACCAATCACAAAAGACCACATAGTAGTATGCACATTGGTATGCATTCCTCATGGGGGAAATGCAAGTTAAAACCACAATGAAAGACTTCTACACATTTATCAAAATGTCTAAAATAAAATAGACTGGTAATACCAGGTGTTGTATGGATGTAGAGCAAATAGAATTCTCATACATAGCTGATAGGAATATAAGTTGATGGAACCACTTTGTAAAACTATTTATCAATTTATTTTTAAATACATCAACAAATAAGATGGACTGAAAAGGTATCAAAACAAATACAGCAAAATGTATGGAATCTAATTTGTAGGAATATGGGTGTTCATACAATTCTGTCAGTTTCTATTTTTGATAATTTCTGTAATAAAATGTTACAGGAAAAACTATGTACCCAAAATTAGTATGTATATTATGTACATAAAAAGGTCACAGCAGATTTATATGGCCAAAAGCTAACAGAACCCAAATATACATCAACAGTAGAATGGATTGGAAAAAAATACGTAAAAATGTATTTATACAATTGAATACTGTATAGCAATGAAAAACTACTGCTACATAAATATAACATAAATGAATCTCACAATGTTGAACAAACTATTCAAGTTCAAAACAAGGCAAAACAAATATATGGTGACAAGGTCAGAATAGTGGTTATATTTGGGGAAGGGGTACTGACTGTTGGAGGATGTATGGGAGAGACTCTGGGGGTTGGAAATAGGCCATAACTGGTTATGGAGCGTCCTCGTTTCTATTCTTAAAGCCTTACTTACTCAGTTTATGATAAACTTTTTTCACCACAAATAAGAATTACACTGTTATACAAAATTACATGTAATTTTAACTAGTTGTATCAGTTATAAAAGTCTCATTCTTCTTAAAGCCATTCAGTTTCATAAGAATTCAGAAAATTTTCAATAAATTAAGAAACAAATATATCTGGAAGATTGCTTTCTTCATTCCCATACTTTTCATATCCCTTAGTTAATTTACTGTATGCTCTTTAAATTAAGTAACAAGATAATTACTCAACTGGCCTTTGGGAACACACTCCAGGTTGGCTATTTAATTAAAAGATAGGTATATGTGCATTCATATTCAACTGAACTCAAAAGTATTCTTGATCAGTTAAAATAAGGAACTCTTCGAAGACTTCAAAAACATACCATAAAGCCAAATTGAATATCAAAATCAAAAGGTCAGGCAGATTATCCAAGAGCCGAATATATTTAGTTCTCCCTAATCACTTTACTTTTTCAATTCCACGCAGCAATCTCTTTTGCCATTAAAAGCACACACTCTGGCTGTCTATTAGCCAGCTTTTCCTTATATCTTTGACTCACATTTCCACTCTTAAAGTCCTTGGTATCTCCACCACTTCATTTATATCACAACTGCAAAAATCCTGAATTCTGAGCATATTACTATCATATTTATTATAATCAGTATTAAAAGTTACTGGTTAAGGAATCAACTTCTATAAATTTGTTACAGCCTATTTTTTAATAACCTATTTGAATACAGGACAGAAGTACATCATCCCTAACTCTTTGCTTGAAGGAAGATTATACATAGAAAATAATTATATTCAGAAATGGCTCCAGGCAAGATGACAAATATAACCTGTAATTTTAATTGTACTTACAATTATCTTCCTTTCATTCCCCTCCTCATTTATAGAATTTAACTTGGCTAAGGCACAGTAAAGACAGAAGACAAAAGAGAGAAAGTGGCACAAGTTGAAGAAAAATGTCAGGGAGAACCTATACTAGTCATTCGGTGACAGTTTTTCTATTTAGAAGCCAAATAAGATTAAGATCTTTAAGAGAATTTCATTCTACCTAAAGTATTAAGATTTTAATCGAAATTTTATAAAATATGGAGATTTCTAGAAAGTACTAACTAAAAAATATTTTAAGGAAGTCAACTTCTCAGATCTTATGCACCAAGTAACTCATTACCCCTATCTTCTCAAGTTACCCTATAATTAGCTCTAGAATTAAACACTGACAGACTGTCCTACTCTTAAAGGTACATACATTCTTAATGGCAAAGAATCAGCCTTAATTAAAGGACATCCAGAATGGGTTCTGGGTATAAATAACCCCTGCAACAATGGTGACAAATAAGCAAATATCTTAAAAAAAAAAAAAAAAAGGCAAGCCGAACTACAGAACACAAACCAAACTCAAATGAAAAAGCTCACATACTTTATAAATAAGTAACAGAACAAAAATGAATAGTCAGAAAATAATGTGGGAGAGAAAAATAGCAGAATCCTTTATGGTACACAGGCCAAAGCACAGGATTCTGGGACAATTTATATAGAAGCAAGAACCATAAAATCTCACTCTTACAGAAAAATGCAATTAACTGATTCTCACATTTATTCAAGTATCTGAGTGCCTGCTATGTGAAAATAGTTCTAGCAAACTACTGAGCTGAATCATCAGAGTTGGAGTCTAGCAGAGGAGATATGACATTGTTATAAATAATTAAAATCAAGGAAGGGTAAAGTGTCCTAAGAACGGTAAACAAAGTGCTAAAGGAGTTCATATTAAGATGTTATTCAAATTGGGGAAAATCAGAAATAGATTCATGGCATATAAGCTGGATCTTGAAACTCTGAACTTATACCAGGAACAATTAAGGGAAGAGAATTCTGGGCAATGGGAACAGAAGAGCAACGGTAGAGGCCGAGAGCAGAAGGCATATATAGAATATAGCAAACTGTTCAATTTGACCAGAGTATAAGTTGTATACAAGACTACAAAAAGCAGGGCGCCTGGGTGGCTCAGTCGTTAAGTGTCTGCCTTCGGCTCAGGTCATGATCCCAGGGTCCTGGGATCGAGCCCCACATTGGGCTCCCTGCTCAGCGGGAAGCCTGCTTCTCCCTCTCCCACTCCCCCGGCTTGTGTTCCCTCCCTCGCTGTCTCTCTCTGTTAAATAAATAAAATCTTAAAAAAAAAAAAAAGATTACAGAAAGCTGGAAAAGTATATAAAGAGCCAGATCATGACTGACTGCTAATACAGAGATCTTCAGTAATAAGTCATGAAGAATCATTAAGCATTAAGAGGCAAGGGATCTGATCCAGAGAGATTTATCTAGCATTGAGGAATGAAATGAACGGGAAAGAGAGGCGACATCAATTAGGTTACCAGGAGAAGTAATGAGGACCTCAATCATGGTGTTAACAGTATAGGAGGGAGAAGGCACAGTTCTAAGTTAGGCACTAGGATCTACAATGTGTAGGATGCCATTACACTCAACTGAGATATTTTTTAAAATCTTAACACATCATTCTCATTTTTTAAAAAAGATCCATTTATTTATTTATGAGAAAGTATACACACACACACACACACAAGAGTGGGGGAGAATCTCAAGTAGACTCCCCACCAAGCCTGTAGTGGGGCTCGATCTCATGATCCTGAGATCATGACCTCTGCAGAAAACAAGAGTTGGATGCTCAAGTGACTGAGGCACCCCAGGGCCCCCACATCATTCTTATTTTTAAAGAAATTGTAATCTGGAAAAATCATTGTTAAAGCACTAAAAGCTAAATAATCATGCAATATATGATTTCCAGATAAATATTACAAACAAAAATTAAAATGGTCAGGGAAGGCTTTATTAAAGAGGTTGGACCTGATCTGCACCTTAATGAAAAGACAGAACTTTAAGAGGGGAGGGATAAAATTTCACACAAAGGAAACTTTTAAGTTAAATAATTTAATAAGATGAAGATATGCAAAATACAGATTTAAGTAATTTCCAATAAAAAAGTAGAGAAAATGTAATACATTAAAAAAATCTTCAATTTTTCATATTGCTATCAGAAAAACAAGGTATTATTACAGCTTTAAATAGTTAAAAGTAAGTATTTTATTTTATTCTAGACTTAAAGGAGGATTATTTTTAATGAGTTCTATAGGAAAATGAGTTTTTTTTAAAGTATCTTGAAGCTTTATTCAGTCACAATTTGAAATACCCAAAATGTTTTGTTATTCATCAAAGAAGTTCCTCAAAACACATCTATCATCTGATAACTCTCTTCGTATTTTTCATGTAAGTGACAACCAGAATTTGAACTCAGATCCATCTGACTCCAAAACCAGAGCTACACTTGGACTCACTGCAGTATTAACAACTTATTTTCTCGATTTTAAAATCCCAAATGAATTAATCACAAAGTCAAAGTACAGGACAGGAGGAAGAGATCAGTAAATCTCAAACTATATAATTACTGCAAAACCGAGATACCAATCTTTGCATGTATATAAATATATACACAGCACACAGAAATACTGTAAAGTGGCTTTTGTTGTTGTTCAATGAATATTAAACTCTTTTCAACAAAGTGCTACTCTTGAATTAGCATACAACAAATGGGGGAGGGGGGGTCTTAGAGTGACAGTACCCCACTCAGGTAGTTCAACCTGTTCACATATTTCTTTCAGCACTGGGCTACCAGTTGGCCTTTCCTCTTATGGACTCATCCTCCAGCCTTTCATGGTTTGTCTTCCCTCTCACAACCCTTCTAAGATTGCCCTTGATGGGCAGATTTCCTTTGTATTCTTTTTAAACCTTCAGGAAGGACAGAGTAGAGGGTGTGCCCAATTTCTTTGTTTTTACCTTATAATTCAAGAAAAGCTCTAACCTCTTCCCTCCCATTTCTTTAAGGACAAGGATTCAAGTACTTTCTCATAAACATTTTGTTATAGACTATATACAGAGTTTAAAAAAGAAACCCTAAATTTTATAATTATTTTAAACCAATTCCTATATTTAATATTACTGAAATTTGATTTTTAGGATTCCTTAAAAATGATCCATAATAAAGGAAAGAAGGCACTAGGAATAGGCATAGTTCTTACATTATAATTGCATTGGCCTCAAATATATTAATTCATTTAAAAGAAATCCATTCATTCAACCAATAACTGAGTGTCTAATGTGTGTCAGGTACTGTTCAATAATTAAAAAAAAAAAAAAACTCCTTTCCTCAAGCTTAGCCCTCATGGGAGAAGACAAATAATAAGCAATAAACATAAGTAAAGACAGTGTGTTAGAAAGTGATAAATGCTATGGGGGAAAAAATAGAACAGGGTAACGGAGAATTCCAGGGTGTTAGGGCAGGTTGTAATTTTAAATAGGGTGTTCAGAAAGGGTTTATAAAGGTGTCATTTGAGTGGACTTGGAGGTAAGGGAGTCAGACACGGTAATACCTGGGGAAGAGCACTCCAGGCATAAAAACAACCAGGACAAAGGTCCTGGAGTATCCTAGGAACAAGGCGGCCAGAGAGGCTAAAGGGATGCCAGAAAGGGGAAAAGTTAGTAAGAGACACGTCAGGAGAGGTATGTGTGGGGGTAAATAGATTATGCAGGGTTTATGGGGCACTAAGGAATTTGGCTTTTACTGTGAATGAAATGAAGATCCACAGAAGGTTGAGCCAAGTGACATGATTTGTTTTACCAGAATGACTGCTGGGTTAAGAACAGACTATAGAGGGGCGCCTGGGGGGCTCTGTCAGTTGGGTGTCTGCCTTCCGCTCAGGTCATGATCCCGGGGTCCTGGGATCGAGCCCCACATCGGGCTCCTTGCTCAGCGGGAAGCCTGCTTCTCCCCCTCCCGCTCCCCCCTGCTTGTGTTCCTTCTCTTGCTGTCTCTCTCTGTCAAATAATAAATAAATAAATCTTTAAAAAAAAAAAAAAAAAGAACAGACTATAGGGAAGGCAAGGGTGAATACAGTGAGACCAGTTAGGAGGATACTAACGAAACACAGGTACTTCCTATAAACTTTAGCCATGATGGCTCAGTGTTTACTTTTTAGGCATAATCTGTCAGATCCTGCTAACAGGAAATAACTGGAACTTAGAAGTTTATTATACAGAGCTCTTGGCATATATGTACGTCATGCAACACAAAAACAAAGGACATCTTTTAGCTACCTGCTACAGAAAAATTCTAAGTGTGTTCCTTTATAATCAGCTATTCCCTTTATGAAATTTTTAAAAATCCTATTGCAGCTGAGACTATTCTTTAAAGAAATAAGCTATTATTCCTGTAGCTCATTTAGTTACATACTATTTTTGAAGAAAAAATGCTACTTCTGTCCACTGAAAATATAAATCATTCCCTTGGACTGGTATTTCTCAGATCATTTAAATTAACCATTCCTAAAAAATCTTATTTCCTTTGGGAGGGGACAAAGCTTTTTCTTTTTATGCTCCCATTTTTAAAGTTTTCTTTCAATTGATACTAAATTTGCATATCAGTATCTGGGTCATTCACTTCAGGAAAGGGCAACCACAAAAACTCCCACTGTCACAAATAACATGTTTCAAAAAAATGTCCCTTCATGATACCAAAAAACTTCTCATTATCATCTAGTCCTCCTGGAAAAAGCAAATACAAGTCCCAGAAATTCTATAGAAGTTATCCTTAACACTGTATTATCTATCATAAGGGTAAGAGAAAAAGGGCAATTAAGATACTCAATTTGCCTGGAAAGGGATTAGGGAGCATGGAAGGAGATTTTGAAATAAAAATCATACCTCTAAAAACATTTGCTCATGAAACTGAAATAGGCATATTGTCCTACAGTATTTGAAGGAAATGAAGAGTGAAATATAAACAATTTACTTGCTTCAAAATTCAGAAAGATGAAAAGACTTCCCTGTGACAATTTTTGGAAGAAACAGGTGTGTAAACTTACAACACATGGTACTGAATTCAAATTCATTAATTCATTCAACATTTAAGTGCTTCTTAAGTGCCAGTAATTTCACCAAGCACTGAGGACACAGTTCTTGTTCTCAAGGGCTTACAGTCTTCACTTATCCCACAAGTTACCAAGTATTTACTATGAGCCAGATACTGGGGATATAACAGCATAACAGGTGACTGCAAGCAGCTTACACTAGGGGAAGAGGGAAATGCCTTAATGATGAAAACATACATAACACCCAAGTGTTACATGTGCTGCTTATGGAAGTGGGGGGGCGGGAGTGGTACACAACTGAGTGATGGATTCACAGAGGGAGGGAGGAGAATATAGAGACTTGGGAGAGGTGACAGGAGAGCTGAGTCCTTAAAGAGGATTAGATGTTCACCTGGCCGACCTTGGAGGAAGGAATCCTAGCAGAGGGAGCAACTAGAGCAAAGGCAGAGAGATATGAACACAAATAACTCGTGTTGTTTGGTAGGCCTGGAATACAGAATGTAAAAGGTAAATCATGGAGGCTTCTATATGCCACAAGTAAGACTGGACTTTATTGGTATATATGAAAGGACCCTGAAGGTTTTATTCAGAAAACCAACATATGTGATCAGGTTTTTCTGGTGTGATGAGACACTGGTTTACAAAGAAATGAGAAAAGAATAACACAAGATAATGATGTCACCACATGAAACAACAAAGGAGACTGCCCAGTTAGAAAACTAAACACCCTTCAGGAAAAAAATTAAGCCACTTAACTATCCAAGCCCCTCTGGAAAAAAAGTTTTTAACCAGTATCATTGAAAACTTAAAAACAGAGGAAAGGTTTTTATATACATTATGGATTATAACATCTACATATCTGTTTTGAGTTCAAGAGGTCTTAGTTTTTTATTAATTGTGTAAACATATATGGGACTGATGACTGCTGTACAAAAAGCAATGAAACTGTTTAGGAGCAAGTCTTTGATACAAAGGGAGAACCACGACTAACAGAAGGTATTTAAGTCAGGTTTAAACGTTTCCAAAGTTCAAGATACTCAAGTTTTATTGAATCAGCGCGTTTAAAAGGTGTGTCATAGGGGTGGAGCAAAAGGAGGAGGGATTAAAATTAATACATACTTATATATAAACAAGTTAACTCTTGATGTCGCCGGCCTAAAATCACCACTTGAAGATCTTTTCTCATGTAGGAGAAATGAACACCTACCAGATCCAATTAACATAAACACACAGGGTACAGGGAGAGGAGGGAGGAGAGGATGATCATACATGACAATATAAATGGGGTGGGGGCCAACCACCTATCCTGAACCCATAATCCAGCTGGCGGCGCGATGAGGAAATCCATTCCCCAAACCGCACAGCTCAGACTACACGATTCAGACATAAAGGCAGAAAAATGTCATTCCCAAATTCCACAAGCGAACCACCAGTCACTGGCCAAGGGGATAGAATCACATACTCAAGGGGATATGATCCCAGAACTCAAGGACAGAATACCATCCACACACCGTTCTTGAGGGGAGGTGAAGGATCCCCCCTATTCTAGGAGTGGGGAGCAATCACCCTCAGTCCCTGCCCTAAGCGGGTGGACGCCCCCGCGGCCAGGCCCTGCCGAGGCCAGGGACAGTGACAGCCCCGAAGCCCCCTCAACCTCGGCCAGGAGCTGCCACTACTTCTCGCACCCCCTCCTCCCCAACACACACCCTCCCCTACCTGATATGGCGGCGGCGGCTCCTGATCCGGCTCCGTCCCCTCGCCAAAACTAGCCCGGTCGGACTGAGACTCGTGAAGCAGGGAGATGTCATCCGAAGTGGGGGATTTGAGGCAGTTCCCCATCTTCCGGGGCTAGGATGTGTGATCTGGGGGAGGAAGAAAGCAGTGACGGGGTCGTTCGCACGCTCGCGGTCAGCCTCGGTCAGCGAGGTGGGGTCGGACAGCAGGCCGGGGCTCAGGCGGCGGCGGCTCCCCCGCCCCCCGGCGCCGCCGAAGGGCCGCTCATGCCAGCCCCCGGACTTGGGGGCTCAAGGCTGGGCCGCGGGCTCCGCTGGGGTCGCGGCGGTTGCCTCTTGCGAGGCGGCAATGGGGGGGGGGGCGGGGAGACGAAGCACTTCCCCACCCCGCCCCCCCGCGGGGCGGCGGCGGCCACGGAGCTGCTGGGCCTAATCCAGGTCAGAAGGGGGGGGGGCGCGGCCGTCGCGGCTGCCTCAGCTGCTGCCTCAGCTGCTGCTGCCCCTGCTGACGCCGGAGCCGCGGCCGCGGGCCTCATCCTACTCCGCCTCAAAGCGGCGGCGGCGGCCAGAACGAGGCCAGCTGCGGTCCTGCGTCACGCCGCCGTGCGTGCTCTGGTCCCGCCCCCGGCGCCGGGAGCCGTGGGCGGCTCCGGCTGCGCGGCCGCGCCCCCTTCTCCGCCTCCCGCAGCTGTTCCTGGGGCTGCGTCAGTTTGTGCTTCTCTCCCTGACAGTTGGCACGGTACCTGACTCAGAAACCTCTCTCTAGTCTCCCGTGCCTCCCCACTTCCACTTCTCCATCCCAGCTGTCTCTGTTCTTACCTGCGCACTGTGACAGTCTTCTCACCGCCTTCTGCCAAGTGATCTATTTATAAACCCTTATCTGAATGTGTCACTCCCGTTGGTTAAACTGTTAAATGGCTTCTTCCCCTTTATCCTTTCAAAATAAAGTCCAAGCTCACTAATGAACCAATCCACTATTTGTACAGTTGAATAATCTTTTTTAAAATGTAAGTCTGATCCCCCATTTAAAACCTTCAATGGCTTCCTAAAACTGTTATGACTGCTATGACTAAGTATTCTTAAGTGGTTTACAAATCTACTTCCCCAATCTTCATTAGCGACATTGTCTCCTCAAATATTCTAAACTCCAGGCTGTCTAAATAAAGTACTTTTGGTTATCTTAGAAGACTGTTCCCACTGGCTGAGGCCTTTACACATATTGTTTTTCTTTCTTTTTTTAAGATTTTATTTATTTATTTGACAGAGAGAGACACAGGGAGAGAGGGAACACAAGCAGGGGGAGTGGGAGAGGGAGAAGCAGGCTTCCCGCTAAGCAGGGAGCCAGATGCGGGGCTCGATCCCAGGACCCTGAGATCATGACCTGAGCCCAAGGCAGACGATGAAGGAACTGAGCAAACCAGGCCACCCACGCATATTGTTTTTCTGACCCTAGATCACTTCTCCTTCACTCCAGACCTTCTACCTTTCATTAGGCTAGCCATTATTCCTACTTAGCCTTCCTACACTCATCTTCGTTTCCCCTAACCCTCCAGTCCAGGTTAGTCACCTTCTCTGTGCTCTTGGTCCTTGAGCTTTTCTCTGTCACAACCTAATCAGGCTGAATCATCTGTCCCTCCTCTGTGCATGGCCTGACACATTGCCTAAGGTAGAGTAGTATCTCTTGGTTGGATGAACAAAGAGCCCAAGAAGCAATGTGTGGGAAGGAGGAAAGAAGAAAGATGAGAATGCTCTCAGAAGACAAGAAGTGGGTCTTGACTCCCTTTCTTTTATTCACCATTTACTGATTATTTTTCTCCCCTCACAAGACCCTATGCTAGGCCCTAGGGAAACTGGTTTACCAGATCTGGCTTGTCTCTGTTGGAGCCCAGAGTCCAGCTGGGAAGACAAGTAAACAGATGAGTTCCTCTTCTCCCCCCCTCCAAAGCTTTTTAGAGGGTCCTAAGGAGAGTGATTAGACCATTTGGGTGAGGATCAGAAAAGATTCTTGGAGGTAGGACTCTGTTAAACTGGTATGGGCATGAGTACTCTAACTCTGGAGTCCCTATTCTACAAAATTACTTCTTAAATGGACTCATATCCCATATTAAATATAAGCTTTTTGCTGCATTCTCTCTTCCTCAAGACTTAGCTTCCTTCCCATTAATATCGCCCACTAAATATGGGATCCTTTATGCCATGTTTGTATCAGAATCTTCCATTCATCCTCAAGAATCATTACTTAATTCTCTAGCTTGAAAAGTAAAATGGATTCCCTGGGAGAAAAATTTCAGGCATTTGGCTCTCCCCCGACCTCCCGTTGCCATTTTCCTTGTCTCCTCTGAACTCTTACAACGGCTTCTTAATAAAGCCCTTGCTTCTATACCATGAACCCATTCTCCACACTACTGCCATGAAAAATGTAATCAGAGAGCTTTCATAGACTTGTGGTTCAGAAATTTAGCATGTCATTAAGGCTTTGCACCATTTGGTCCCATCTTTATGTCCCATATGACTCCAACTCCAACCAGGCATCCTACACTCCAGCCATCTTCACACTACTTGCTATGCGCTCAATTTTCACTATGCTTTTCCACCTTTGACCTTTTGCCATGCTGTTTCCTTCAGTTGAATTCCAGCCATCTCTTAAGACCCTCCTTAAAAACCACTTTCTTCATGTAGCTGTCCTCGATTTCACTTTGTTGGAACATATGTTAACAATAGAAAATAAATGGGATCTATTATTGTATTATATAATATGTGTAATATATGAATATTTTACAACAATTTTAAATATGTAGTCATAACTGACTTTTATTAGCCTGAGCCATACATGTAAGAGCCCAGAAAGGTGTATATTGGTATTCCCGTTTTGCAAGAGTAGAAACATGGATTCACACGGATTCAGGGCTAAAGCCAGGATTTGAATCATGTACCAGTTGCCATTGTTAGCTATGAAAAAGGACTACAACTATTTTCATCCTGGTATTTCTCAGTATGTAAAAACAAGGGAATGGGGAAGACATCTTAAATGCCTTTGGCATCCACATGTGGGGAAAGGAGCTATTCAGTGATCTTTCTTCCTAATTCAGCTTTAGAAAGGAGCTCTTGGAGAGTGCCCTGTAGACCAGAGTGTGACCTAATCACAAAACATAATTTAAAATCGAAAATAGTAATAATCAGGACTACTGCAGTGACAAAGACTCTCCTTGACCTAACTCTAGTCAGGCTCCTCTAAAGTCCTCAAGGCCCTAAACTTGAGTTCTGTCCTGGGGCTACTTATTCCAGTTTTAGCAAAAATCTGAGTCAGTTTAACCCCACCCTTGTATCTGACAACCTCAGCCAGCCTTCAGCAAAAATCCTATCAAGGAGGTTTAACCAGAATTCCTCTTAGCCCTGATGTTTCCTCTTAGTAATTTTTTGTCCACTGATCCCACCCTGTTCCTTGCCCATAAATCCACACTTGTCCTTTTGTATTCAGAATAGAGTCCGTAGATTTACTTGGTAGACAAGTTTTAGGTTCATATCAATATTGAGCAGAAGGTACAAAGATTTACTATATACAGCCTGCCCCTACACATGCATAGCCTCCCCCATTTCAACGTCCTGCACCAGAGTGGTGTATTTGTTACAACTGATG
Organism: Zalophus californianus; assembly: GCF_009762305.2. Lineage (NCBI taxonomy): Eukaryota > Metazoa > Chordata > Mammalia > Carnivora > Otariidae > Zalophus > Zalophus californianus. The sequence goes on along the minus strand of NC_045598.1, from coordinate 40,830,663 downwards.
AGCCTACAATGACCCATGACTAATACACAAAATCCTTGTTTATGTTAGGGTTCACTCTTGCTGTTGTACATTCTGTGGGTTTGGACAAATTTATAATGATGTGTATCCACCATTATAGCATCATACAAAATAGTTTCACTGACCTAAAAATCCGTGCTCCACCTAATCATCCCTCTCTTGCCCCTAAAAGTCACTGATTCTTTACTGTCGCCATGGTTTTACCTTTTTCAAAATGTCATATAGTTGGAACCATACAGCATGGAGCCTTTTCAGATTGTCTTCTTTCACTTAGTAATATACCATTAAGGTTCTTCCTTGTTTGTCCATGACTTGATAACTCATTTCTCTTTTGCACTAAATAATATTCCACTCCCTGAATGTCCCACAGTTTACAATGAAGAACATTTTACTTACTTCCAAGTTTTGGCAATTATGAATAAAACTGCTTATAAACATCCACGCACAGGGTTTTCTTTTCCAATTTTTTATTGTGGTAAAAAAACACTTAACCTAAAATTTACCACCTTAACCATTTTTTTAAAAAGTACGCTCCACAGCCAGCATGGAGCCCAACGTGGGCCTGAACCCACAACCGTGAGATCAAGACCTGAGCTGAGATCAAGATCGGATTCCTAACTGACTAAGCCAGGCAGGCACTCTTCACCTTAACCATTTTCAAGTGTACAGTTCAGTGGAAAAAAATACATTCATAATATTGTGCAACCATCACCACCATCCATCTCCAGATCTTTATTCATCTTGTAAAACCAAAACTATCCATTAAAGAATAACTCCCATTCTCCTCTCTCTCCAGCCACTAGCAACCACCATTCTGTCTCTATGATTTTTAACTAAGTATCTCACAGTATTTGTCCTTTGGTGACTGGCTTCAAGGTTCATCCATGTTGTATCATATTACAGGATTTCCTCCCTCTTTAAGGCTGAATAATATTCCATTGTATGTATATACCACACTTTGCTTATCCATTCATCCATTGATGGGCACAGGTTTCTTCTATGTTTTAGCTATTATGAATCATGCTGCTATGAACATGGGCATACAAATGTCTCTTTGAGACCCTGATTTCAATTCTTTAGTCATATACCCAGAAGTGGAACTGCTGGATCACATGGTAATTCTGTTTAATTTTCTGAGGAATTGCGACACTGTTTTCCACAGAAGCTGTACCATTTTACATTCCCGCAGAAGTGTGTCTGCAAGTTTTTGTGTAGACAAAAGTTTTCCACTAATTCTGGTAAATACCAAAGAGTACAATTGCTGGATTGTATGTTAAGAATATGTTTAGTTTTGTAAGAAACTACCAAGTTGTCTTCCAAAGTGGCCGTGCCATTTTGCATCTCCTCCAGCAACGAATGAGAGTTCGTGTTTTTCCATATCCTCCCCAGAATTTGGTGTATTCTGGGTTTTGGCCATACTAACAGGTGTATAGTGGTAAACTCATTGTTGTTTAATTTCCATTTATCTGAAATTTTCCTTTCATATGCTTATTTGCCATCTGTATATTTTAATTGGTGAGGCTTCTGTGTTTTTTTTAAGAGGGTTGTTTATATTGTTGTTGAGTTTTAAGAGTTCTTTATATATCTTACAGAACTGTCCTTTATCAGATATGTCTTTTACAACATTTCCTTCAAGTCTGTGGCTTGTCTTTTCGTCCTCTTGACCCTGTCTTTCACACAGCAGAAATTTTTGAATTTAATTAAACTCAGCTTATCTATTTTCTTTCATGTATTGTGCCATGCTTTATATCTAAAAAGTCATTGCAAAACCTAATGTCATGTAGATTTTCTTCTATGCTGTCTTCTAGGGGTTTTATATATTTGCATTTTACATTTAGATGTGATCCATTTTGAGTTAATTTTTGTGAAGGGTGTAAGGTCTGCATCTAGATTCATTTTTTTACACATGGGTGTGTAGCCCAATCTAGTACATTTGTTGAAAAGACTATCTTTTCTCCATTGTATTACTTGCCTTTGCTCCTTTGTTAAAGATCAATTGACTGTATCTGGGCTCTCTATGCTGTTCTACTGATCTATTTGTCCATTCTTTTACCAACACCATACTGTCTTGATTACTATAGCCTTATAGTAAGCCTTGAAGTAGGGTAGCATCAGTCCTCCAACTTTGTTCTTCTTCAATAATCTGTTGGTTATTCTGAATCTTTTGCCTCTCCATAAAAATGGAGAATCGGGGTTGATATCCACAAAATAACTTGCTGGGATTTTGTTTGAGATTGCATTGAATCTATAGATCAAGTTGGAAAGAACTGACATCTTAACAATATTGAGTCTTCCTGTTCATGTACGTGGACTATCTCTCCATTTATTAAAAAAATTTTTTTTAAGATTTTATTTATTTATTACACAAAGAGACACTGTGAGAGAGGGAACACAAGCAGGGGAAGTGGGAGAGGGAAAAGCAGGCTTCCCACGGAACAGGAAGCCCAATGTGGGGCTCGATCCCAGGACTCTGGGATCATGACCTGAACCAAAGGCAGACACTCAACGATTGAGCCACCCAGGCGCCCCTCTCCATTTATTTAGTTCTTATTTGATTTTATTCATCAGAATTTTGTAGTTTTCCTCAAATAGGTCTTCTACATATTTTGTTAACTTTATACATAAGTATTTCATTTTGGGGAGTTGCTAATGTAAATGGTATTTCTTTTTTTATTTTTTTTTAAAGGTTTTTTTTAAGTTTTTTTTTTTTTAAGATTTTATTTATTCATTTGTGAGAGAGACAGAGAGATAACAAGCAGAGGGAGAGGGAGAAGCAGACTCCCTGCTGAGCAAGGAGCCCGATGTGGGACTCGATCCCAGGACCCTGGGATCATGACCTGAGCCGAAGGCAGATGCTTAACCATCTGAGCCACCCAGGCGCCCGGTATTTCTTTTTTTAAAGATTTTATTTATTCATTTGCGAGAGAGACAGAGAGAGAACAAGCAGGGGGAGAGGCAGAGGGAGAAGCAGACTCCCTGCTGAGCAAGGAGCCCGATGTGGGACTCGATCCCAGGACCCTGGGATCATGCCCTGAGCCAGAGGCAGACGCTTAACCATCTGAGCCACCCAGGCGCCCTGTTAATGGTATTTCAATTTGACTTTCAAATTCCCTGTTTATTGCTGGTATATATAAGGAAAGCAATTGACTTTTGTATACTAGTCTTCTATCCTGCAATCTTGCTATAATTACTTACTAGTTTCAAGAGTTCTCTGGTTCATTCTTTTGGATTTTTTTTACATAAATGATCATGTCATCTATGAACAAAGTCAGACTTATTTCTTCCTTCTCAGTCTGTATATCTTTGATTCCTTCTCTTGTTTTATTGCATTATCTAGGACTTCCAGAATGATATTAAAAAGCAGTGGTGAGAGGGGGACATACTTACCTAAATCCTTATTTTAGTGATAAGCTTTGAATTTCTCACCATTTAGTATGATGCTAGCTGTAGGTCTTTTTGTAGATAGTTTTTATCAATCTGAGGAAATTCCCCTCAATTCCTAGTTTACTGAGAGTATCATGTATGAGTGTTGGATTTTGTCAAATGCTTTTTCTGTGCCTATTGATATGATCATGGGATTTTTCTTCATTAGCCTATTGATGTGCTGAATTACATTAATTGATTTTCAGTTGTTGAACCAGCCTTACATACCTGGAGTAAATCTCACTTGGTATATAATTCTTTTCATATTGTTAGATTCTATTTGCTAAATTTTTTTTTTTTTGCTAACTTTTGAGGATTTTTTGCATCTATGTTCATGAGAAATATTGGTCAGTAGTTTTATTTTCTTGTAATCTCTTTGTCTGGTCTTGGTATTAGGGTAATGCTTGCCTCATAAAATGGGTTAGGAAGTATTCTCTCTGCTCTATGTTCTGAAAGAAATTGTAGGGAATTGGCATAATTTCTTCCTTAAATGTTTGATAGATTTCACCAGTGTACCTACATGGGCCTGATGCTTTCTGTTTTGGAACATTATTAATTTTTTTTTAAGACTTTATTTATTTATTTGAGAGAGAGAGAGAATGAGAGAGAGAGAGCACATGAGGGGGGGGGGTCAAGGGAGAAGCAGACTCCCTGTCGAGCAGGGAGCCTGATGCGGGACTCGATCCAGGGACTCCAGGATCATGACCTGAGCTGAAGGCAGTCGCTTAACCAACTGAGCCACCCAGGCTCCTGGAACATTATTAATTGTTGATTCAATTTTTTTAATTAGGCTTATTCATATTTTTAATTCTTCTGGTGTGAGTTTTGGCAGATTGAGTATTTCAAGGAATTGGTCAATTTCACCTATGCTATCAAATTCATGGGCAAAGAATTGTTCATAGTATTACTTTACTATTCTGTTAATGTCCATGGGATCTGTAGTGATGGCCTTTCTTCCATTTCTGATGTTAGGAATTTGTGTCCTCTCCCTTTTTAACTTAGTTAGCCTGGCTAGAGGCTTGTTGATTTTATTGATCTTTTCAAAGAACCAGGTTTTGGTTTGATTTTCTCTATTGATTTCCTGTTTTCAATTTCATAAATTTCTGCTCTAATTTTTATTATCCCTTTTCTTCTATTTACTTTGAATTTAATTTGCTCTTCTTTTTCTAGTTTCCTAAAATGGAAGCTTAGGTGACTGATTTTAGATCTTTCTTCTCTTCTTTTCTAATATAGGCATTCAATGCTATAAATTTCCCTCTAAGCACTGCTTTTGCTCCATCCTACAAATTTTGTTAAGTTCTCTTTTCATTTTCATTTAGTTCAAAATATTGTTTAATTTGTCTTGAGATCTCTTTTTTGACCAATGTGTTAGTTAGAAGTGTGTTATTTAATCACTAAGTATTTTGGGATTTTCTAGCTATCTTTCTGTTACTGATTTCTAGTTTACTTCTATTATGGTCTAGAGCAGACATTGTATGATTTTTATTCTTTTAAATTTTGTAAGGCATGTTTTATAGCCCGGAATGTGGTCTATCTTGGTAAATGTTTCATGTGACCTGAGAAGAATGTATATTCTGGTGTTCTTGGATAAAGTAGTCTATAGATATCCATTACACCCAGTTGATTGATGTTGCCACTGAGTTCAATTATATCCTTACAGACTTTAAACCTGTTGGATTTGCCCATTTATGATAGAGTGGAACCAGATATTAAAGAGATATTGCAGGGGTGCCTAGGTGGCTCAGTCAGTTAAGGGTCTGCCTACAGCTCAGGTCATGATCCTGGAGTCCCTGTATCAAGTCCCAGATTGAGTCCCAGGATCGAGTCCTGCATCAGGCACCCTGCTCAGCTTCTGCCTCTGACCTTCCCCCTTCTCGTGCTCTCTCTGCCTCTTTCAAATAAATAGGTAAAATCTTTAAGAAAAAATAAAGAGATATTGCAAAAATAAAATATGTTATTTATGCTAATATATAAGGGGCTTAATATTGTTATTTTTAAATGAATTAAATATTTTTTTATATTTCTCAGTTTTCTTTTCTTTGTTTTAAAGACTTTATTTATTTATTGGAGAGAAAGAGAGAGCAAGAGAAAGAGAGAGCATGAGCAGTGGGGAGGGGCAGAGGGAGAGGGAGAAGCTGAGGAAGGACTCTGACACAGGGCTCCATTCCAGGACCCCAGGATCATGACCTGAGCCAAAGGCAGACGCTTTACTCACTGAGCCACCCAGATGCCCCTCAGTTTTATTTCCTAACATGATACATACTGATAGATATAATTTATATAAACCAAAGCTCATTGGAGTCCTCAATAATTTTTAAGAGCATATAGGGGTCCTAAGACAAAAAGTTTGAGAATTGCTAGTCTAAAGCCTTACCACTCAAATGTGATCCATAGATCACCACTACCTGATTTACCTAGGAGCTTATAAGAAATGCAAAGTCTCAGACCCTACCTAAGACTGAGTAAATGAGACTGTACATTTTACCACGATCCTCAGATTTATATGCACATTAAAGTTTAAGGAAAACTTAATCTAGGAAGGTTAAAAGGTCTTCTTGACACTTGAACTTTGTAGGATGGCTAGGAGCAGCTGGGGAGGACTGAAGACAAGGACTCAAGCAGAAGGGAGAGCTTAGATGAAGGCATAGTGTACAGAAATGTCATGACACATTGGAAAACTGGAAATAGAACATATCTAGATTTTTGTAATTTTTTTCCAATTTTTTTTATTGTGGTAAAATACACATAAAATTTACCATCTTAACCATTTTTAAGTATACAGTTCAGTGGTTATTAAATACATTCATAAGGCTGTGCAGTCATCACAATTCATCTCCATAACTCTTCTGTTCTTTTTAGAATTATGTTAAAATACATGTAACATAAAATTTACCATCATAACCATTTTTAAGTGTACATTTTAGTAGTATTAAATACATTCACATTGTTTTGCAGCCATCACCACAATCCAACCCCATAACTCTTTTCATCTTGTAAAATCAAAACTCTATACCCATTAAACAGTAACTCTCCAGTTATTGCTGTGCACAAGGGTTCTAGTTTCTCCTCATCATTGCCAACACTCGCTTTCTGTTTTCCTGGTAATAGCCATCCTAATAACTGTTAGGTGATATCTCATTGTAGCTTTGATTTGCATTTCCTGAATGGTAAGTGATGCTGAGTATCTTTTCATGTGCTTAATGGCCATTCCTTTTCTTTGGAGAAATGTCTATTCAAGTCTTTTGCTTACTTTCAATCATATTGTTTTGTTTTTGTTGTTGAGTTTCAAGAGTTCTCTATATATTCTGATTATTAATCCCTTATCAGCTATATGATTTGCAAATATTTTCTCCCGTTCTGTAGGTTTCCTTTTATGCTGTTGATAGTGTCTTCTGATGCAAAAAAAATTTTAATTTTCATGAAGTCCAATTTGTTTATTTTTTCTTTTGTTAGCTGTAATTACTGTCATAGCTAAGATATCATTGCTGAGTCCAATGTTGTGAAGTTTTAGCCCATGTTTTCTTTCAAGAATTTTTTAAATTTAGGTCTGATCCATTTTGAGTTAGCTTTTTTTTAAATATGGTGTTAGCTAAAGGACCAAATTCATTATTTTGCTTATGTATATCCATTTTTCCCAACATCATTTCTTGAAAAGACTGTCCTTCCCCATTGAATGGTCTAGGCACCCTTTTCAAAAATCATTTGATCATATTATGTGAGGCTTTATTTCTGTGATCTCTATTCTACTCCATTGGTCTATATGTCTGTCTTTATGCCAGTACCACACTGTTTTAATTTTTGTAGATTTATAGTAAGTTTTGAAATCAAGAAGTGTGAGTTCCCCAGTTCTTCTTTTTCAAGATTGTTTTGGCTATTTGGGGTCCTTTGTGATTCCATATGAATTTTAAAATGGTTTTTTCTATTTCTATATAAAACTGTAGTTGGCATTTTGATAGGGTTTGCATTGACTCTGTAGATTGCTTTGGGTAATATGGACATTTTAACAATACTAAATCTTCCATTCCATTCCATGATATGTTTCCATTTATTTATGTCTTCTTTAATTTCTCTTAGCAATGTTTTATAAGGTTCAAGTACTAGTCTTTCATCTCCCTGGTTAATTCCTAAATATTTTTTTCTTTTTGATGCTATTACAAAAAAAATTATTTTTGTAATTTCCTTTTCAAATTGTTCATTCTTACTGCAGGTGACCCCTGAAGAGCACAGATGTTAGGACTGCCGACCCATGTGGTTGAAAATGCATATATAACTTTGACTCCCCCCAAATTTAACTACTAATAGCCTACTGACCAGAAGGCTTACCAATAAAATAAACAGTCAACACATATTTTTGTATGTTACATGTATTTTATACTGTATTTTTACAATAAAGTAAGCTAGAGAAAGCAAAATATTATTAAGAAAATCATAAGGAAGAAAAAATAAATACTGATAGTACTATACTGTAAAAAAATCCATGTATAAATGGACCCATTCAGTTCAAACCCATGTTGTTCAAGGGTCAAATGTATATAAAAAATGCAACTGATTTTTGTGTTGACTTCGTTTCCTGCTACTTTGCTGAGTTTATTAATTAGTTCTAATAGGTTTTCTTTGGCGTGTGGGTTCTTTAGGGTTTTCTATGTATAAGATTATATAATCTGCAAATAGAAATAATTCTACTTCATCCTTTCCAATTTGGATGTCTTTCTTTTTTCTGCCTACTTGCTCTGGCTAGATCTTCCAGTACTGTGTTGAATAGAAGTGGTAAAAGTGGGCATCCTTACCTTTTCCTGATTTTAGAGGAAAAGCTTTCAGTCTTTTACCATTGAATATGATATTTGCTGTGGGTTTTTCATACATGGCTTTTATTATATTGAGGTCATTTCCTACTACTCCTAGTTTTCAGAATGTTTTTATCATGAAAGTTTGTTGAATTTTGTCAATGCTTTTTCTGTATCAGTTGAGATGATCATGTGGGTTTTTTTCCTTTATTCCGTTAATGTGACATATTACATTGATTGCTTTTTGCTTATTGAAAAATCCTTACATTCTAGGGATAAATTGCACTTGATTGTGGTGTATAATCCTTTTATGTGCTGCTGACTTTGGTTTGCTAGTATTTTGTAGAGGATTTTTGCATCAATGTTCATAAGGCATTGGCCTATAGTTTTCTTGTAATGTCTTTTTCTGGCTTTGGTATCAGGGTAATGCTGGCCTTACAAAATGAGTTAGGAATTGTTATGTCCTCTTCAATTTTTTATAAAAGTTTGAGAAGGATTGGCATTAGTTCTTTAATGTTTGGTAGAATTCACTAGTGAAGCCATAAGGCAGGCCCAGGGCTTGCTTTCTAGGAAGATTTTTTATTGTGAGTTCAATCTCCTTACTAGTTATAGGTCTATTCAGATTTTCTGTTTCTTCACAATTTAGTCTTGGTAGTTTTTTTTTTCTAGTAATTTGTCCATTTCATCTAGATTATTCAATTCGTTGATATGCACTTGCTAATAATACTCTCATAATCCTTGTTATTTCTGTAGAATCAGTAGTTATGTTGCCACTTTCATTTCTGATTTTAGTAATTTGAGTCTTCTCTCTTTTCCTTAGTCATCTAATGAGAGTTTTGTCAACTTTGTTGATCTTCTGGTTTCATTGAAACTTCTGGTTTCATTGATTTTTTTTCTATTGTTTTTGTATTCTCTATTTCATTTATCTGTGATCTATATTATTTCCTTTTTTCTGTTAGCTTTGGGCTTAGTTTGTTCTTCTTTTTCTAGTTTCTTAATTTGCAAGGTTAGGTTGTTGATTTGAGATCTTTCTTGTTTTTTAATGTGTTTATAGCTATAAATTACCCCCTTAACACTGCTTTTGCTGAGTTCCATAAGTCTTGGTATACTGTGTTTTTGTCTGTTATTCATCTCAAAGTATTTCCTAATTTCCTTTGTGATTTCTTCTTTAAACTATTGTTTGTTTAAAAGTATGTTGTTTAATAAGCACAATTTTGTGAACTTTCCAATTTTCCTTCTGTTATTTATTTCTAATTTCATCCCATAGAAGATACTTTGCATAATATTTATATTTTTAAGTCTGTTGAGACTTAATTTGTGGCCTAATATATGGTCTACCCTAAAAAATGTCCCATATGCACTTAAGAAGAATATGTATGCTGTTGTTGTTGAGTAGAGTGTTCTGTGTATGTTTGTCAGAGGAGTTGGTTTATTGTGTTAAGTCTTTTATTTTCTTATTTATCTTCTGTCTGTTATTTCCTTCCTTATCATCTTCCGGAATGGTAGTCCTAGTCATTATCATGAGTAGGGTATTGAAGTCTTCAACCATGTAGAATTGTCTATTTTGCCCTTCAATTCTGTCAGGGGGAAAAGAGAAAAATGAAGGGGCAGCAAAAAAGGGGCACCAATGCTTTAAATTTCCTGGAAGTCACTAGTTAGAGGGGGGAGGGGCTTGCAACAACTGGAAGGTGCAACAATAATGGCTTCCTACCTCTTTGTACCTCTGTGATCAGAAGCAGCAAACAGCAATCAGAGCACAGATCCCCAATATTTGGAGGACAGTGTCCCTTTTGCTCACCCTGGCTTGTACAAGCTGTGGTCAAGCTGCTCCAGGAACTTGTGCACAGCAGCCTGTCACTGGGTGTGGAGGATGGACAGCTGCTACTGTGTTGAGTTGAAATTAATTGAAATTCACCACAATTTATCTTCCAAGTCTTCCCCTAGAAGTTATAAGCAAGGCATCAATAGACTATAGAGTTCCAAATACATAGTTATATGAGGCAGATTCTGCTATGCAGTTGTTGTCTAGGTGGGGAGACAGAATCTTGGCACTTCTTACTTTGCCACCTTTCCAGAATACTCTCTTGGTAACATTTTACCCTCTAAAAAATAAATTATGGTGATTACAATATCTTTACATTAAAAACCAGGAGCTAATATATATATATTAACTGAAGGACAATCTTGGAAACAATGATCTAAATATTTGATCATAGGAAAATGATTAAATAATCATATACTCACTTTAAGAGTTATTCTCTAAAATTGTCATTCTCTACAACATTATTCTCTAGTCCCTTGTCTTACTTTGTTTTTCTTTATAGCACCTGATATTTTACTATGTATGTATTGTTCATTGTATGTAACTGTCACTAGAATTAATACCATAGGGTAAAGTCTTTGTCATTTTCACCACTGAATCCTCAGCATCTAAAATAGAACCTGGCAAATTATAGGAACTATATAAATATTTTTTGAATATATGCATAAATGAAGCATGAAAAGTTCTTGGGAAATACGATTTAGTAAAAAAATACAGAAAATGAAATGTTTTCTCTCATTAAAATAATGAAAAAATGACAAAAATGACAAGACAGAGTTTGGAATTTAGGAACTTGGAGACAATGGTCACCAAGGTAATGTGGAGAAATGGAAATGATATTCTGATAGGAGACAAGGTTGTAGGCAATGTTTCCTCTCTCTTTCCCTTTATTCCTAGTATTAGTGTTTCGAAATGGTTTGTGCTATGAAAAAAAAAACTTTAAAAATTCTTTTCCTGAGGCAGGCGAAAGTATGGATAGAATATTATACTTGCCACACTTATTCCTGACAAATGGAGCTATATATTCCAGAGTGGGAAAGAATAGTCCTTGGAGCTTTCAGAGAGGATAATAAGCACCGAGAAGGAGGATGATTGCTTAGTATTTGAATAGTAAGTCACATGATATATTAGAATCAAGGGATGTGGGGAAAAGAAAATAAGAACTAGCTTCTGCGGCTTGTGTCCACAGGCTCTGTTCTGAATTTAACAATGGAACACCAATAATCAGGCAAGGCCAGAACATAGAGTTTCACATCTTATACATGTCACAAATGTGCTCAAGCCAGGAAACAAGTAACAACTAAAATTCAGACCTTACTCTACTTTCTGAGCCACTGAAACCTGGTGCAGGACTGTATCTGCCCAGAAGATGTACTTTTTTCTAATTTTCACAAGGCATCACAGAGGATATGTAGTGGAATGGGCCACTGACTTAGTGTGCTGGAGTCTGATGCCAAGTAAAATAACCTCTTAGTTGTACCACATCAACCTCTACTCTAAGAAAGTAGTAGGGTCAGGCTCAATGTGCAGTTTTCAAATAACCACATGAAAAGCATGTGATTAGTATTCATCACATACAGTCTGTTACCCAGACTTGCACACATGCTGAAATAAGTTTATATGCTGGATGTAAATATAGAACACTAAATGGCCTACTTTCTTCTAAGCCTACTGCCATGATTTAATGAAGAAATGGGGGTGGAAGGCTTGCATATGGGAACATAGAAAGAAAAGCTTTGGAGTTACAACTCTTGGACTCATCAATTGGAAAAACATTAAGTTGAAGTCTCCAGTCACTTTCTCCTTATATCTCTCTGACTGCCTTAGGAAAAGACATTAAATAATTTCTGAGTGGTTTGTATTTCTCACATCCTCTACAACAACCATGTGAACTCAGTGTTTCCCAAACATACCATGCTCTCTCACCCTGCCTCCCCTTGGCCCATGCCTAGAAAGTCTTTCATTGTCTCCTCAGCAAATTCTTTGATGCTCCTCCTATTAAGAGATGGTGTCTATGTCCTTTCTACCTGTATCTGAGTAGAGACTCTGGTACTGTTTTAACTAATAAAATATGGCAGAAATAACACTGCCGGTTTCCAAGTCTGGGACTTAAAAAACTGGAAGTGTTCATTTCCTATCCCTTGGAACATTGCCCCTCGGAGCTCTTGGGTGTCAGGTAAGATGTTTGACATCCTTCTGGAGGGCCCTCATGGACAGGCTTTGAGACCACATGTAGAGAGAAGGGCCTGACTGAGCCCAGCTTCTGTGTGAGGGAGATGGCCTTAGCTGAACCCAGTCTTCCCGTTGTCCCTGCCAATGCATCAATCATGTGAGTGGAGCTATCTAGGATCTTTCAGACTAGCCAAACTGCCGGCTGAATAACATCCACTGACCCCATTTAACTCCATGTGGAGAAGAAGAATCAATTGGTCATCCAAGCTTATGCCAAATATTAACTCACAAAATTAAGATACATAATGATTTTTCTAAAACAGCTATTAAGTCCAACAACTGATAACCAGAACAGAAGCTGATACCTGGAAATGCAGTACTTCCATAACACAAAACCCAAGACATTGGATATTGACTTTGAGACTAGGCAATGGGTAGAGACTTGAAGGGCCTTGAGGAATCTGTTAATGAAATTTGAAATGGGATGGAGAAGACTCTTGGTGAAGACTTGTAGAACAGTCAAGAAATTGTGTTTGGAAGCTGGAGGAAGATTTGGCAAATAGTCATTTACGGTAACATGGAAAATAGAAAGATACATAATGAACTTGAGGATCTGACTGGGGATTTGCCAGGCAGAAAGTACAAAGCATTAACTAGCTTTTTCTAGCTATCCATGATAAAATATGAGAACAGAGAGGTAAACTAAAGAAGGGCCCAGGATAGTATTTCTAGCCTACTTCCAGCACAAGGATCTCAAAGGAATAAATGGCCTCTTGTTACAGGTCAAATCCAAGGTGCTGCCAGCAAAATAAGGTCACAGGGTAAAAACAAATCAAGGGTGCAACTGTAAAATCTTTTTTTTTTTTAGATTTTATTTATTTATTTGACAGAGAGAAAGAGCACAAGCTGGGGGAGGGGGGAGGCAGAGGGAGAGGGAGAAGCAGCCTCCCCACTGAGCAGAGACCCTGATGCAGCACTTGATCCCAGGACCCTGGGATCATGACCTGAGCTGAAGGCAGACTTTAACTGACTGAGCCACCCATGGGTCCCTGTAAAATCTTTTGTTAAGACCTCAGAAAGATTTAAGGCTGTATCTTATAGATCCTTTATAAATTGTTCTTAGGGGTAAAAAAAAAATATTTCTAAGAATCTTAATGCTGTGCCTCATTGCCCCTCAATGTTAAACGACATGTTTTCTAAGAGTCTTAAGTGTGTCATTCCACAGCAGCTTCACAGAGCACCCAAGGTCAAGAAAGGCTCTCTGAAAGAGATTTGTGGGTGTGTTTTCTGCATAATGGAGTAGAGTATACTTTGATACACAGGAAACTCCCTGAATTTTAAAAGGATTACATTAGCTTGGCCTGAAACTGACAGAGACAACACAAAATGAAAAGAGGTCTTTGGACTCCCAGTCAGCTGTGGGCAGAGCGCAGGCTGAGAAAACTACTTAACTACAAAAATGGGTTATTTGTTATGGAAAAAAGAGGGATGACTCAGAGGGCAAAACCAAAAGTCACAGACACTCTTATTCCCAGGGAGCAGAACCAGGCCTTAATGAAGGAACTGGCAACATGTGTCTGGCTAGATTTCAGAATACACTAGTGACAGCTATGTGCTCCCTTTCCCCCACCCACCACCACCATTGAACCGGAGTATCCATTATAGTTATTTTATGCCTGTCATCATTATAGTTGGGTGTGTAAGGGGAAGATAACTTATCTCTTTAGTTTAGAGATCTTCAGGTTGAAAGGAACAATGCTCAAGAAGCTACAGCTGAAATCCATGCACAGAAATCAGTGGCATTCCTATACACCAACAACAAGACAGAAGAGAGACAAATCAAGGAGTCGATCCCATTTACAATTGCACCCAAAACCATAAGATACCTAGGAATAAATTTAACCAAAGAGGCAAAGGATCTGTACTCAGAAAACTATAAAATACTCATGAAAGAAATGGAAGAAGATACAAAGAAATGGAAAAATGTTCCATGCTCATGGATTGGAAGAACAAACATTGTGAAGATGTCAGTGCTACCTAGAGCAATCTACACATTCAATGCAATCCCCATCAAAATACCATCCACTTTTTTCAAAGAAATGGAACAAATAATCCTAAAATTTGTATGGAACCAGAAGAGACCCCGAATAGCCAGAGGAATCTTGAAAAAGAAAAGCAAAGCTGGCGGCATCACAATTCCGGACTTCCAGCTCTATTACAAAGCTGTCATCATCAAGACAGTATGGTACTGGCACAAAAACAGACACATAGATCAATGGAACAGAATCGAGAGCCCAGAAATGGACCCTCAACTCTATGGTCAACTAATCTTTGACAAAGCAGGAAAGAATGTCCAATGGAAAAAAGACAGTCTCTTCAACAAATGGTGTTGGGAAAATTGGACAGCCACATGCAGAAGAATGAAACTGGACCATTTCCTTACAGCACACACAAAAATAGACTCCAAATGGTTGAAAGACCTAAACGTGAGACAGGAGTCCATCAAAATCCTAAAGGAGAACACAGGTAGCAACCACTTTGACCTCAGCCGCAGCAACTTCTTCCTAGAAACATCGCCAAAGGCAAGGGAAGCAAGGGCAAAAATGAACTATTGGGATTTCATCAAGATAAAAAGCTTTTGCACAGCAAAAGAAACAGTCCACAAAACCAAAAGACAACCGACAGAATGGGAGAAAATATTTGCAAATGACATATCAGATAAAGGGCTAGCATCCAAAATCTATAAAGAACTTATCAAACTCAACACCCAAAGAAGAAATAATCCAATCAAGAAATGGGCAGAAGACATGAACAGACATTTTTCCAAAGAAGACATCCAAATGGCCAACAGACACATGAAAAATTGCTCAACATCGCTCGGCATCAGGGAAATCCAAATTGAAACCTCGATGAGATACCACCTCACACCAGTCAGAATGGCTAAAATTAACAAGTCAGGAAATGACAGATGTTGGCGTGGATGCGGAGAAAAGGGAACCCTCCTACACTGTTGGTGGGAATGCAAGCTGGTGCAGCCACTCTTGAAAACAGTATGGAGGTTCCTCAAACAGTTGAAAATAGAGCTACCATACGATCCAGCAATTGCACTACTGGGTATTTACCACAAAGATACAAATGTAGGGATCCGAAGGGGTACATGCACCCCAATGTTTATAGCAACAATGTCCACAATAGCCAAACTGTGGAAAGAGCCAAGATGTCCATCAACAGATGAATGGATAAAGAAGATGTGGTATATATACACAATAGAATATTATGCAGCCATAAAAAGGAATGAGATCCTGCCATTTGCAACGATGTGGATGGAACTGGAGGGTGTTTTGCTGAGTGAAATAAGTCAATCAGAGAAAGACACGTATCATATGACCTCACTGATATGAGGAATTCTTAATCTCAGGAAACAAACTGAGGGTTGCTGGAGTGGTGGGGGGTGGGAGGGATGGGGTGGCTGGGTGATAGACATTGGGGAGGGTATGTGCTATGGTGAGCACCGTAAATTGTGCAAGACTGTTGAATCACAGATCTGTACTTCTGAAACAAATAATGCAATATATGTTAAGAAAAAAAAAGAAGAAGAAGATAGCAGGAGGGGAAGAATGAAGGGGAGTAAGTCGGAGGGGGAGACGAACCATGAGAGACGATGGACTCTGAAAAACAAACTGAGGGTTCTAGAGGGGAGGGGGTGGGGGGATGGGTTAGCCTGGTGGTGGGTATTAAAGAGGGCACATTCTGCGTGGAGCACTGGGTGTTATGCACAAACAATGAATCATGGAACACTACATCAAAAACTAATGATGTAATGTATGGTGATTAACATAACAATAAAAAAGTAAAAAATAAAAAAGAAGCTACAGCTGAGGAATTACATTTGAGGCGCTTCATCTATACCGGGAACTTATTCAGATAATGCGCTCATGGACCTTAATCCCGAGTCTGATGCTATAATGGGCTGTTTTGAAGGGTGGGTCCTTTGAGGAGGTGAATGCATTTTGCATGTGGGAAGAATATAAATAATTTGTGGTCAGAGGGCAGATGGTGACAGATTAAAGATGGCTGTAAATTCTTTGATCCTTTTACCATTGTCAAGTGTTATGTCTCCTCTTCCAGAGTCTGGGTGGGCTTTAGACTGTTTTGAGCAATAGAATACTAGAAATGACACTGTGCTAGTTTCCAAGCCCAAGTCTTAACAGACTGTTAACTTCTATTTCCTGTCTCTAGGGAACATTGTCTCTTTGAGCCCTGAGCCACCAAGTACCCCCTGGAGAGATCACACTGAGACTGTCTGTAGGGTAAGAGGGGCCCAAATGAAGCCAGCTTTCTAGTCATTCCTGCCAAGCCTTGAGGCATGTAAGTGAAGCCAAACGAATACCTTTGAGTGACCTCAGTTGACTCCATGTGGAGCAAAAGAAGCAACTAACCAAGTCCTGACTGGATTCCTGATTCACAATTGTAGGAAATGATGAAATGGTTGTTGATCTAAGCCACCAAACTGGGCCGCCTGGGTGGCTCAGTTGGTTAAGCAGCTGCCTTCGGCCTAGGTCATGATCCCAGGATCCTGGGATCCAGTCCCACATTGGGCTCCTTGCTCAGCAGGGAGCCTGCTTCTCCCTCTCTCTCCCTCTGCTTATGCTCTCTCTGTCAAATAAATAAAATCTTTAAAAAAAAAAGATAAGCCATCAAACTTTGGGATAGTTTGTTACACAACAGTAGATAACTGAGATCTCCATGACTTTGGGTCAATCTTTTCTCTCTAGAACTATTTCTTCAGCTTGGGCAGTGTTGGGCTCAGTTAGGTGAACTCAAAAGGCCTTAATGGTTCTGATTTTCAGTTCCAAAGCAGTTAAAGGTGGTTGGACTATTCCAGATGGCATTTAGACATTTGTTAAATGATCAGAGGAACATAGACTACATATAATTACATACTCAATAAGTATTTTAATGAGTTTTGAAGGATGGAAAAGAACTGAGTAAGTAGAAGTGAAGGAAGGACAGCAGACAGAATGAACAGCATGTGCAAAAACTCAAAAACCTGGACAGCTTAGGAAATTGCAAGCATTTCAGAATTGTTGAAGCAGCAAGTACAAGGGAGAACGTGGGAGATGAAGCTGCAAAGATAGGACCAGATTATAAAGAGACTTATGTGCCTGGCCACGCATTTTAGGCTTTATCTGCAGACCCTGGAAGACCTTGAAAGGAAAATTATCACTGAATCCTCAGCAAGATAAATGTATTACCCCTCTTTTCATAGATATAGAAACTAAGGTTTTGTTACCTGTCCAAGATTACATAATTAGTAGGTGGTTGATCCAGGATTGGAATCCAGTAGTAGGTACTACTACTTTCTACTATTTTTTTTAATATTTATTTTTCTGGTTATCTTTTTTTTAAGATTTATTTATTTATTTTGAGAGAGTGAGAATGAGAGAGAGAGCACATGAGAGGGGGGAGGGTCAGAGGGAGAAGCACACTCCCCGCCAAGCAGGGAGCCCAATGCGGGACTCGATCCCGGGACTCCAGGATCATGACCTGAGCCGAAGGCAGTCACCCAACCGACTGAGCCACCCAGGCGCCCTCTACTATTATTTTTAAAGCAAAGAGAATTTAGGTAACTTGCTCAGGTCTCACATTTTGTAAGCCTGGATTGGATCCTGGTGGACTAGAATCATGCTTTTAATCATCAGCAGGAACATTTAAACTGGGTTTTAAGATGGGGAGAAGATTTGTGGGCCAAAGGCATTTAAGAAAGAAAAGCAAATGCAAATACTTGATGCAAATGTTTGTTGGCATGAAAGTTCCCTGTGTTTGAAGAATAACATTTCAGGGAAGCTGAAATTTAGAGAAAGAATACTGTGTATGTGTGTGTATGGTAGGAAGTGGAGGGAAAATGAGAGAAGAACGGTAGGTGAGGGTGCTAGAAATACAGTCTGGGGCCAGGTAATGGAAGGCCTGGGATGCTAGACAAAGGACTTGATCATCTAGGCTATGGGGAAGCATTGAAGTTTTTCTTTCTTTCCTTTTCTTTTTTAAAAAAAATTTTAATTTTTTAATCAAAGGAGTACCACAATTAGGTCTATATTTTAGAAAGAACAATATGGTTGAAAGGGGAAATGGGTGGAATAGAAGAGACTGGAGGCATACAGAAAGTAGTCAGGACTCAGTTGTAATGTCTGACATCGAGGCCTGAGCTAGGATGGTGGTAGTGGGGATGCGGGAAAGGGAAATGAACAATATATGGGCTAGTGCTTGTTTTCATAGCTAACAGTTCCTACTGGCATAATTTTGAAAGTTGATTAAATGTAGACTGTTTTGCTTGGAGACGCTTGGATATAAAGCTTCTTTTCCTAATTTGAAAAGCCAGGAACTCTGCCTACAATTCAGTGGTCCACACAGGGCAGGCAAATCAAACACACTAAGCCCATTAAAGGGCACACATATAAGAAGAGTTTGAATACTTTGGTGTTTTCCTGGCCTTCCCATCTACAGCTATTTGCATTATTTCTACCTCAAAGACAGGACCCCAGCTGCATTTTAACAGGCATATTACTGGATTTTAAACTGTCCACCGAGGCCACAAAACTTGACCCGACCCAAATAAAACTGAACAAAGGCTGAGGCAAATCCTGCATTCTGCACATCCTGCCTTAACAAACATGACAAAGGAAACTTGCTGACACCTCCAACACTTTTCATATCAATTCCATTTGCCTCGAAAGCCCTCACCTCCATTATCCTCCTCTATGATGGGCTCAGACCCACCTCTTCCAAGGCAAAGCCAGATATGCACTTCTCTCTGCTCCTCTAGCACCCTCCATACTTCTCAATTATAGCACTTGTCATCTGTTTAATAACTATGTGATTTCTTATCTTTCTCTTTCACCTGTACTGTGAAATGTTTAAGGGTACAGATTTAATTTTGTTCATTTATTTATCTCCAGTGTCAGGCAAGACACCTAACACATAAATGCTTGTTAAGTAACTGGCAGTCAGCACATAAACACATGATAAAAATCTTCAGTTAAAGAAATTCAAATGCAAATGAAATACTGTCAAAAATTATTTTAAAACTTAAAAAGTAATCAAAATAATGCATTCACATGGTTTATAAAATCAAACAATTCTATCAGATGTATGGTGAAAAACTGTGATCTCCAGCTCCTCCCATCCTTAACCTCAAGCCTCCTCTCCAAACTCTTTTGGCTATTTCTTCTGGTATTTACCTCCATTAAAAGATAACATGCTTATACTGATTCTTTTTGATTTATCAACTTTAGATATTATCTTTTGAATTCCTATTGTGAAAAGTGAGGGGTCAGCCCTCTCCCATCACTCTAGGCCCCTATTTCCTCTCTCTAACATATATAAAATATATTTTTTTACTAAATCAAAATTCACTGTTTGAATTATTGTAAGTATTACTTACTGCCAAGCTAAGCACTATACTATATTTCCTTTCTTGTACACTTTTCTTACTGGAGATATTAATCATTTTATCTTTTCCTGTGCTTTGTTCTCTATGTCACTATTTTCTACATTATCAAATATATCAGATAATTATCTGTTCCACTTATTTTCCTGAAGATACACATTCTGGAGCCCTCCATTCTCCTATTCCAATCTTCAAACATGCTAAACAGTTGCCACCCCAGCATTCTCCTTTACTGTCGTAACAGAGAATTTTCTTTGCCACTCTCCTGTGGTAGATGTCCTTTTTTACCAATCCCATGTTTATCTCTCTTTTTCTCCCTCATTTTGGTGGCACATATGCTATCAATAGCTTCCTGAAAAAGAGGTATGGGAAATAATTCTTTTTGGAGACTTTGGAAGTCTCAAAATGCCTTAATTTTACCTTCTAGCTTGACTGGCAGTTCTCTGCATATAGAATTCTAGCTTGGAAATAATTTTGACACAGAACTTTTAAGGCACTGTTACTTTCTTTTCTAGTTTCTATTTTTTGTTGTTGAGACATTTCATGTTCTTTGGCTTCTCTCTCTATACCTTGTAGGATACCATTATTTTCCCTTCATAGCTTAAGGACACTTTATCTCCTAGTATCCTGAAATTTCTTAGGGATGTACCCTGACACTTTTTTAAAAAGATTTATTGTGCTCAGCTTTTAATACATCTTTCAGATGGAAAACGTGTTCTTCAAATTCTGGAAATTTTTTCTTGTGTTCTTTCTTTAATAATTTCTTTTTCTTTTTTTTTAATGTTCTTTTTTTTAAGATTTTATTTATTTATTTGACAAAGAGAGGCACAGTGAGAGAGGGAACACAAGCAGGGGGAGTGGGAGAGGGAGAAGCAGGCTTCCCGCTGAGCAGGGAGCCCGATGCAGGGCTCAATTCCAGGACCCTGGGACCATGACCTGAGCCGAAGGCAGATGCTTAACAACTGAGCCACCCAGGCGCCCCAATAATTTCTTTTTCTTTATCTCTTTACTTTCTCTTTTTGAAACATACATAGCTGGATTGTGGATCTCCTGAACTGATCTTCCAGTTTTCTTTTGTCTTCTTTGTCGAGCTGTTTGTCTTCCTGTTCTGTTTTTGGGGGAAGATTTCTTCCATTTTAATTTCCAACTCTTCTATTGATTTTTTAAGTTTTCTGCTTTCATGTTTTTAATTTTCATGAGTTCTTGTTTTCTTTTTATTCCTTTTTTTCTTAAGAAAGCATCCTACTCTTGTTTCATGAATGCAATATCTATTCTTACTCTCCAAGTACATTGATGATCATCTAAAATTTTTCTTCTGCTCCCTAGTTTGTCTGTTTTTTTTTTTTTTTTTTTTTGAGTTCCATTTCTTGATTTCTTTTGGCTTCTCCCATTTTGGAGACTTTCTTCAAATATTTGGTGAATTTTTGCGGCCCTTTATATTTAGTAGTGAGGTACTAAAACATCAGTTGGAAGCTCCGTGTGAGTAGATGGGATTTTCAACTGGTGGCTTCGCTGTAGGGTAATAGGGAGGTTACCTGACAATTTTGTTGGGTACCGCAAAATATCATTATCTGTAGTTCTTTTTTCTGAAGCTGGTCAGTTTCTTCGGATTTTCCCCTTGAGTAACAGAGGCAGGTATAGCTGCCTGGCTATCCAAGTACTCTAAACTGTGCAGGCCTAGGGGCCAGAAGTCTCACCATTCAGTGAGTGTATATTCACTTAATTCCCATTTTCTGTTGGCACTTCTCTCTCCCTGCTAAGTGCCTAATTTCTCTGGGCTTTGGTGTCATGGGTGCAATTTTTCCATAGGTCAAATCTCTGGTCTCCTGCCAGGATAGGGAGATACACTAGCCTGGTTGGATGAGCTGGGGGAAGGGACCTGCAACTCTAAGTTCTCTCTACATAGGCATTCAACCAATATTCACACCTCATCCCTGCCTTCCACAATAACGTGTGCCTCAAATTACTGAACCTTTCTCAAATGGCAGTACAACGTAGTCATTAAGAGAATGGACCTTGAACCCAGATAGCCTGGGCTTGAAAATTGGCTATGTGTCCTTGGACAAATTTTTTGACCTCATGCTTCAGTTTCCTCAGTTGTAAAATGGTGAAAATAATATTACCTACCTTGAAGGATGTTGTGAAGATTAAATGAGTTTATATATGAAAAATGCTTAGAATAATGCCTGATATCTACTAAGATGTATAGTAATATAATATTATTCTTTTTTTTATTTGTTAGTTGTTTATTTATCAAGACAAACTATTCCATAAGCCAATATTCGTGTTTCATAGTTCAGGAACACAGGTCAGTGACAGACTACACTGGAACTTAACCCAAAGAAATTCTTTACATTACCAAATCACTTTGCACTCTGAAAGATACCGGCCTTCTTCATCTCCTCAAAATCTTTCATGGAATCATAATTTCTGCATATGCCTTCTTTCTTGGTTCGGCCACAGCAAACTTATAGCAAGCTGCAACTCCCAGGGATACAGCGAACGCTCCAACAATATGAAATCACAGACGCTTGGCCAGAACGCCTTGCATCTGAGGTTTTGTCAAAGCACTGGAAGTCATGGTAGTTATTCTCCTCAACACCAACCTCAAACCTAACATCCTCCCTAACTGATATAGAAATGGACCAGTAATATAATATTATTCTTATCCTTATTCATGTCTATAGCTTCCAACTGGAATCTCCCATCAGCATATACTTCAGCTTTCTCAACTCTACTGACTTTTCAGTCTTCTAAAAATTTTTCTATTGACAACTTTTCCTGCATTCTTTCCTCATGAGTTGTTAGCATAAAACAAACATTTGTTCTCAATTTATTGATGGTTTTGGAGAAGAGGGAAGATAAGCACACATATAGATTATAATATATACATATTATGTATAAAACATATATATTACATATAATATATATAACATGTTATATATTATTATATGTTATTATACTAGAACTGGTTCAACTGACCAAAATAAAAACACTGAAATCATAACATCAATGTTGATAAGATTGTGCTGAAATAGGGAAGTCATTTATTGTTATCAATATGAATTCATATAATTCCTTTAGAATATAGAATCTATATTGAAACAAAAAAATGCTTTGACCTGTAACTGGCTATCCATTGAAATTATTTAGAGGTGAAAAATCAATAAACAAAATATTATTCATTTTAATGAAAAATTAGAGGCAACAAAAATTTCCAACAGTCTTAGGATGCTAAACTTTAGTACATGTCTTACACATCTAACACACAGTTAATAATATTATATAGTAATTATTTTCAAATATGACTTATGTTAAAATTTAAATATTATAATATAACACTAAGTGCAAAGAAAAGGACACAAATATATGTTCACTGTGGGTAAGCAATGTAAACTTTATATGTTATAAAGAGAATAGGCAAAAATAAAGCCAGTTGCTTTAGAGAGGTAGAATTAGGGAGGTTTTGTTTTTCTTTTTATCCTTTTATGTTGTTATAAAAATGTTTTTATAATTTAAAAAAAAAAACCTCAAGCCTAAAGCTGACAAAAATCATAGTGATTGTGTCTACCAGACCCCTTAGATGAAGAGGAAAACTAAACCGTTCAGCCAAACATCTGAAAGTTTCAGAACAGCCAGGTCTTTGATGTTGGGTAGACTAAACAACCAGATGTTTGACTGAAGTTTTCCATTTTCTTCTGAAAAGCTGACATCACATAACTATAGCCTGAGTGTATTACTGCTGTCAGTCACCATAAAGTTCAACGAGTTGTTAACACGGTCCTATGCAACTCTCTTGGCCTTCCTCATTTGGTACTCATAAATATCATCATTAGTTTGCCCTTTGTTTTAGGTGTTACATGACTCTTTGATTATCCTTCATTTTCTAAAGAATAAAGGCTAACCTCCTTAAACCTTCCTAATGTGGCTCCAACTGCATCACCAGCCCCACCTCTCATCATTTCCCTCCCTCACAAGGTCCATATTCTCTAGATGCTGGAAATACAGTCCCTGATTCTCAAGATAGTCATAGTGGTATTATTATTATTGTTGTTGTTGTTGACTAGAGAATATTAGTGTTAATCATTGAGCTATTATGAGCCATAGTGATAGGGCTTAGTGTACACTATTGAATTTAATCTTCACCATAACTTTTGTAGCATTATTATTTTCATTTTACCAATAGTGAAAGAGAAGCTAGAGAGATTAAGTATCTTGCCCAAAGTTATATAACTTGTAAGATACAGAGCTAGGACTCAGTCTATTAAATTCCAAAGCCTATGCTCTTAATCACAACACCATAGAGACAGGTCTACTAATAATTTTACTAAGGTATTATGGTGGCTATGTAGAAGTACGGAGAGAATAAGGATTATAAAATGACAGAAAATAGATAGGCAGAGGTTTAGCCCAATTACTATTTGTAAAGTGCCTACAATGTTCTGGGTCCCATCCCAAGCACTGGACACACAGGGAAGTCACATATCATTTTTGCTCTGACGGAGAAATCAGTCTGATGAGGGTGTCAGGCACCTAAAATTAGTTGGAAAGTGCTGGCATTCAGAAATGGAGCCCACAGGAGTGATGGTGTCATATTTCCCCAGGGCTTGGCTGGGGTATAGGGTCTCAGGGTAAAAGTTCCAGGAAAAGGAGAAAGGGAATAGAGAGATCCTAGGTACTAAGTAACTTAGGAAGAGTGCCCAGGGAGATCATTGTCTCTTCACAGGAAAGTTTGAGGGATGAAGAAAGAGGAGAAACTGTTATCCATCCGAATCAAGAAAGCACTGAGACACACGACAGTCACAACTATTCAAGACAACAATAAAAATTCATTTATTTTACTAGTTCATATTCTGTGCCTCTTTTGTGCACCAGGCATTCAGATAAGAGTCAGACATCGTCTATTGCTGGTCATTGTGGTTGGCTCATTCTTTCTACAATTTAGTATGGAGAACTTACTATGTTCATTGCTCTAGGCATTGAAGATACAACAGTAAACAAAACAGACATGTCTTCTGTTTTGGAGCTTACATTCTACTAGGGGGAGATAGGCAAATAAACATGTAAAATATATAATATTTTAGATGGTGATAAGAGCCAGGAAGAAAAATAAACCTGGGAAGGGGGACAAGATGTATCAGTGAGATGGAGAAGTCAGGAAAGGCCCCTCTAGGAAGATGATTTTGAGCAAAGACCTTGCATTTTCACAGAAAGGAGAGCATTCCAGGTGGAGAGTAGAGCAAGTGCAAAGGCTGTGAGGCTAGAATATTGCTTGATGTGACCAGGAACAGCAAAGAGGCCATTGTAACTGGGGCAGAGTAAGGATTATAAGAATTTTGACTTTTATTCTGAGAAAGATGTTTAGCCATTGGAGGGTTTTTGAACCAAGGAGTGATAATGATCTACTATTTGATTTCAAACTTTCATTGTGGTTGCAGTGTTGATGATAAACTGAAAGAGGATTAGGGTGGAAATAGGGAGACCAACTTCACCAGGTTATTGCAATAATCCAGAGGAGAGATGATGGTGGCTAGGATCAGGGAGATAGCAGTAGAGGTAGTAAGTGGTCTGATTCTGGATATACTGTGTTTTAAAGGTATACTTGGTAAGTTTGATGATAGATCAAGTTGGAGTGTGAAAGAGTGAAGTCAAAGATGACACCAAGGTTCTACTCTAAGGAAATGGAAGAATGGAATTTTAGTATATTTTGATGAATAAGACTGAGTAAGAAGCAGGTTTTAGGGGAGAGATCTGGAGCTCAGTTCAGACATGCCAAGCTTTATATACATATTAAATATTCAGGTGGAGATGATGAATAGATAATTGGATATATGAGTCTGGAGTTCAGGTGAGAGGTCCAGGCTAGAGATAAAAATTTAGGATTCATCAACATATAGCTATATGAAGCCACATGAGGCAACTAATGAAGTGAGTATACAGAAGAAAAAAGTCCAAGGACTGAGATCTGGGCACTCCCAACATTTAGAGGTCAGGACATGAGAAACTAGAAAAGGAGACTAGAAGGAATTATTAAAATTAGAAAGAAAACCAGAAGAACATAGTTTCTAGGAATCAAATGAAGGAAGTGTTTCTGGAAACATTTGTAGTAAAGGGGAGCAGGAAATAGGGTTGAAGTTGGAAGGGAATATGAAGTCAGGAGAGGGTAATTTTTAAGATGGGAACAATATTAGCATTTGTGTGTGTGCTGATAGGAATGATCTAGTTCAGTGTTTCTCAACTTTGGCACTATTGATATTTTGGGCAGAATAATGTTTTGTTGTGGAGGGCCGTCCTTCACATTGTAAGATGTTTAGAAACATCCCAGGCATAGTAGATGACAGTGTCCTCCCCTCACCTCCCCATTTGTGGTAACCATAAGAGTCTCTGGATATGGCTAAATGTTCCCTGGAAGGTAGAGGGAGGGGAGTTGGTAAAATCACCTGTGACTGAGAACCACTGATTTAGTGGAAAAGAAAAATATTGGTGATGCAGGACAGAGAATGGGAGAATTTCTGAGGCAGTATCCTTGAGTTAATGAAAAGAGATGGGATCTACCATCCAAGAAGAGGGATTGGTCTGCTAGTTTCATGGACTGTGAATCTACATTAACAGAGAAAATAGAGGATATGGGCACAGATGCAGCTAGGTGGCTAGTTGTGATGGTAGGAACCTAAGGAAGTTCTCTTCTAGTTGCCTTTGTTTTCTCAGTAAAATAAGAAGCAGAGTAAGCAGCCAAAAGCAAGCACACAAAAGGAGGTGCTGGAGGTTTTAGGAGTTGGGAGATCTGACGAGAGATCAACTAGGAGAATGAAAGGCAAGTTGGACTAGTGAAATGTATTGTGATTGCTGAGCAGCTTTACTATTCAGAAGTAAAGATCCATTAAGAGTAGAGTAAGACTAATTAACATTGTTATGTGTTTTTTTCCCAGTCATACTCAGGGTTCTTGGTGCACAGAACAAACTCAGAGTTGGATATAGGCAGGATTGCATACTTACCAAAAAATATCATGAAATGAAGGGTGGCCAGGGAGTTGAATATGAGCAAGGGAGTGATTATAATGATTGACCATAACATTTAAGCTGGGTAGGGAGGAAGCAAGGACATGAAGGGGGAAAAGGGACAGTAAAAAGGTGGTAGCATCATCAGTGGAATATAAATCCCTGTGGGACTGAAGGATTGTTGGAGTTGAAGTTCTAAAGACAGTGAGTGAGATGGAAATATAGGAGGTCAGGGTAAGGATAGGGTCTAGGGTATGACCATGGTAGTGAGTTTCAGGGTAGGGTGGGAAATGGAGTCACAAAGACAGATGCATAGAACCAAAGAGATGCACAAAGCCACAGAACATCAGAGTCCAGAGGATGAGGAGGGACAACAAAACCTTATTGTAGTAACTAACATAAACAATTAGCAATTTCTACCCTACCTGGGATGATTATCCTAAAACTCTTTGTGGTAATATTATTTATTCCTCTTGCCACTGACTGATTTTGAGATGGCCAAGTAGATGAGGGAAAGTCTGCAGGGAAGCTTATGGAAAATGTTTTCTTATTCCAAAGAATGGGTTGGTTCCTTTTCTTCCTCTGGATTATGTGATGCCTGAAACTTATGTAGCCACTCTTTTAGCACCCTAAGGATAAAGTTAACATTGAAGATGTCAGAGAGATGGACAGAGCATGGGCTATTGATGACACTGTTGAACCACTGTATCAACCAATCTTGGAGATTGCCCTACTCATAAAGCAATATTCATATTTTGAGAAATAATAAGTTATCTTATTGTTTAAGTCAGTTTGCATTAGGTTTCTGATATTCACAGCCAAAGCATCTGATAACCTGTCCTTGAGGAGCCCCTTGCCTGTGGGAAAGCCAACAGGGAAACAGACAAACACATGTCAGTATGTCACATGCTGGAAAACCGGGGGGGGGGGGGTGAGATCCTTGTGTAGGTGCCTAGATTGAGAGTCAGGGAAGGCTTCCCAGGTGAGAGTAGTCCTTAAAGGTCAATAAGAATTTGGAAGGCAAAAGGGGGTTCCTGGGGAGAGAGAACTGAATATGTGATGGGGCAATGTTAAAAAAAAAACAAAAACGAAAAAACAAAAAACCCTCAAAACTTAGTAGTTTACACCTAACAGGAATTCTAGATGACCTCAACAAAAATACTAACACTTGATATATATTTGCCAATCAAAAAAGTCACATATGTCAGAGGTTAATTGGTTGCCTATTCAGCATTTACCTTCCCTCTCTCCCTTCCTAACCATATCCATTTTTTTTCCTTTGGGAGCAACTCCTCCCTCCCTGTGTGATTGATTCCAACCCCAGCTCTAGAGGAAGCCTCTGACTGGCAGAAACCAAGTAGAGTAATCCTATGCCCCTTGACATGGTGATTTGTCCTGGTAAATGAGGTACAAATCAATCAAATTTGGCAGTCCTTGGCTACAGAAGATAGTTCAAGGGTAGTGTAGTCTAGTTTGGGAGTTTTACTCACTGGTTTTGAGAAACGATGCTCTCTCTCACTGCATGTAAACAACAAAGCATATAATCTTTCTGCTAGCTGCTGATTTGTGTCCATGGGGGATCCCAGTCCAAGGATTACAAGCTACATAAATAGGAGGTCAGAAATGAGACACTGAGGAGAACAATTGAGAAGCCCTGACTGAACTGCACTGAAGTCTGCCCAATTACTTGATTTTCAGTTGCAATTGCTAATAAATCCTTTCATTAGTTAAGCCCATTTGAATTGGATTTTCTATTACTTGAAACTGAATGGTCCCAATCTGAAACACATATACAGAAGATCAGTATGTTCATTAGTAACCTACATTATATTTTATATTAGCTGGTATATATGAGCAATTCATACATAACATAATGTTTTGTATCTTTAATTTCTTGGATACATAGATGACATAACAGAATGTCTGGTTCCACACCAGACATCTGTCTACTCTAATGGCTTGGGATGGGATATACAGATAAAACTTAGGAGAAGTGGACGGGGGACAGTATTTTATCTTAAAGATAATGGAGAGCCAGGGGGAGGGGTTAGGCAGGTTAAAAAAACAAAAGGTAACAATCTCCATGGTTTTGAGAATAAGCCTTTTCAAAAAAGAAATTCTTTTTCTCTGCCTTTTTCTTTCAGTAAAATTATTGAATTCAAAATCTACCGATGTATTCAATAGCTATTTATTAAGCATTTACTATGTGCCAGTCGTTGTAGGAACTTAGGATATGGCAGTGAAAAAAACAGGAAAAAGTCCTGCCATCAAGGAGCTTAGGTCTTTTTCAGGCCAAACAATATCCTCTCCAGTATGTCTGCCTGAATTCTCTCAATCATATTTATTATTTTTTAAGATTTTATTTATTTTTTAGAGAGAGTGGGGGAGAAAGGCAGAGGGAGAGGGAGAGGGTGAATCTCAAGCAGACTCCACACTGAGCGTGGAGCCCATGTGGGGCTCGATCTCATGGCCCTGAGATCGTGACCTGAGCTGAAATCAAGAGTCAGACACTTAACTGACTGAGTCACCTAGGCGCCCCTTTCTCAATCATATTTAATATATCCTTCTGCTTTATGGCATGTTGTACCATCGTAATTAAAATTATGATCTGCTTTGGGGTGCCTGCATGGCTCAGTTGTTAAGCGTCTGCCTTGGGCTCAGGTCTCATGATCCCAGGGTCCTGGGATCGAGCCCTGCATTGGGCTCCCTGCTCCACGGGAAGCCTGCTTCTCCCTCTCCCACTCCCCCTGCTTGTGTTCCGTCTCTCACTCTCTCTCTCTGTCAAATAAATAAATAAAACCTTTAAAATAAAATAAAATAAATTTGACACTTCTGTAAAAAAAATAAAATTATGATCTGCTTCAAGTTAGAGGTATTGCTTCAGAGTTCTTCACTAGACCAAAGGGTTCTTGGGCTTACAGTCTATTTTGCTAATCTGCCTCCCCAGCACCGACCTGGTTCAGAACAAGTGCCACTACGTATTCGTTGAATGAGCGAATGACTCTGTCTACAGTCCTAAAAGGGCAAAACCACATGGTGGAGCTCTCACTGTAGGTTCTGCCAGGCATTCATTTGGGGTGGATGGGAGCCAACCTGTCATGGACTTACGTGATCTGGGAGTCGTATAGAAATGACATTCCTAATGAGTGATTATTACCGGTAAGTGATAATAATAAAGTTCTTTTGTATGACTGTGGGCATGAAAGGAAATGAAAGTCTGGAAAATTGTATTATGAAATTCAAACAGATGTCTAGCTTAATGAATGTAAAGGGCTCTTTGATGAAGAAATGGAACATACCAATGAAAATGGTGACTGCAAGTATAAAAATATTGCTTTGGTTAAAACTTAAACAACTCAAATGCTGAGTCACATATGCACTTAAATATTTTATAAATTATTATAACTTAGGGGCAAAGACCTCTGGTTTTCCTACTATAAAGATCCAAAGCATTTGTTTCTGCTGGATGTCAAATGGTCACTGCTTTATTGCTACACAGCCAACAGAGGGAGCCCATGTTACAAAACCTTATATAATTTCCCTACTGAATTTTGTACATTGGTAGAAAGCCAATAGAAGAAATAGAAAGGAATGGAAGAAGTAGAATAAAACAGTTAAGGTACTGGACAAATTTGGTTTTAAACTGCACTGGGAAACTGGAATCCCTCTTATGAAACTGAGTTTAAGAGGGATGATGTTAAGTTAAAGGTATTTCAAAATAGCATACATGTAAGGGACTTGTTTTTAAATCATTTTACATACCACCAGGGTGATCCTTTATTTTTAAAGTATACAGTTATATTACTCTCCTGCTTAAAACCCTCCTGTGGCATCTTCATCAGTCATATGACAAATCCAACCTTATGGGGTTGTGTGTTAAAGGAGATAATCAATAGCATAGTGCCTGGCACAGTAAATTGTCAGTAAATTCTTATTATTACTTTTCACTACTGTGTCTTTTATTGTAGTGATCCTTCAGAGCAGAATGCTTTCCAAACTGCCCCGTTCATACTACCCTCATCTGGTCAGCTCCTTTCTTGTACTGGAGGCTTCAGGATCCCAGAAGTTTTGCTTCATTCACAGTCTGCATGCTCTTCTGTAGTGATATGTTCAAAAAAGGTGTCTCTCCAACTTGAGAGCAGAGGCCAGATCTCATAAATTGTTCTGTCTCTAATGCCTAGCAGTCAGGTGACCAACCACGCAGGTTTGCCTGGGAGTGTTAGCACTAAAAGTTCCATGTCTCTGGAACCCCGCAGTTCCAGGCAAACTAGATAGTTGGCCACCCTCCCAAAGATCCCGATACATAATAATAGTTCAATCAATAAATTTGTTTTCCTAGGCAAATTATCTTTGGTGACTCATTTTGCTTCATGGGTTTAAATTTCTCCAATTATAACTAAAAATTTTAAACAAAATAATATCTAAGCCCCTTTTTAAAATTTTTTAAAATTTTTTTTAAAGACTTTATTTCTTTATTTGACAGAGAGAGACACAGCAAGAGAGGGAACACAAGCAGGGGGAGTGGGAGAGGGAGAAGCAGGCTTCCCGCAGAGCAGGGAGCCCAATGCGGGGCTTGATCCCAGGACCCTGGGATCATGACCTGAGCTGAAGGCAGACGCTTAACGACTGAGCCACCCAGGTGCCCCTTAAGCCCCTTTTAAACTCTGATATTTTAGAATTGGATGTCACATTTATTCTGCCTACATTCATCATTTTACCTTATCTATACCAAGGGAATTTTAACTATATTAACACCCTAATTTTTTAAATTAAAACATTTTTAAAAAATTAATTTATTTTAGAGAGAAAGTGAAAACATGAGCAGGAGGGGCAGAGGGAAAGGAAGAGAGAATCTCAAGCAGACATTAAGCACAGATTCCTCACAAAGCTCAATTTCAGGACCCTGAGATCACAGCCTGAGCTGAAACCAAGAGTCAGAAGCTCAACAACTTGTGCCACCCAGGTGCCCCAAAAAGATTTTTTTAATTGATGTACAGTTGATACACAATGTTACACTAGTTTCAGGTGATCAACATGGTGATTTGACAACTCTATATGTTATTCTATGTTCTCCACAACATAGCTACCTTCTGTCACCATACAATGCTATTACAATACCATTGACTATATTCCCTACACTGCACCTTTCATCCCTCTGACTTATTCATTCCATAACTGAAAGCCCATATCTCCCACTCCCCTTCACCCCTTAAGTTTTTTTAAAAAGTACTGCTGAAAATACTCATGAGAAATCAAATAAAAAGTAGAATATAAATCTTGTATATATGGTATAATTCCAATTTTGTAAAATATGTATATTTTTATGTTTTATTGAAGAAAAGAGGATGGAATTATGATACATTTTTTATTAATAAATTCTCCCACTTTCTGAATTTTCAAAAATTTCTACAGTGATCAAATGATTTTATAGTCAGTTAACAATACCTACAAAACACCAATGTTTGTGGTAGTGGGTGTCCTTGAAATAATTATTTTTCAGGAAATTGTTCCCTTTGCATGAAGTTGTTAACAAAGGTTAGCTATCTGATTACGTGTTTCCTTTAACAGTGCTTCTCAAATATTAATGTAGGTCTGGGTTGGGACTGATTCTGCATTTCTAACAAACTTCCAGGTGATGCCAGTGCTTCTGGTCCCTGGACCACATTTCGGGTAGTGGGCTTTAGCGTATATGAATTCTAATCCATGTTTGACTATCAGTTACAACTTTTTCAACCATACTGTGCCTTTGGTAGTGCTTCCCCAATGACACACTGGGGAAATACAGGAAATGTCTCATAATTCACCTTTCTGAGGTGTAGTGGTTGGGAGTTCCTGCCTTTGAGTTAGTTGTCTTTTGTAAACAAGAAGTCAAATGCAACAATATATGTCTGACCAACCAAAATACCAGAATCCTATGTTAACAGATGCAACAGTTGTGTTTCATAAATAGCGTTTGAATGAAGAAGTGAGACTATATAATAATCCCTAACATTTGAATACTTTCTGTAGATTTAAAGCACTGGTTCTCAAATTTCAGTGTGTCTAAGACATACCTGGGAAAGTAGCTGAAATGAAGATTCTTGGACTCTGTCCTCAGAAATTCTGATTCTGGGCAGTGGAATTCAAGAATCTGTATTTTTAACAGGTATTCAGATGATTCTAATGTAGGTGTCTCTGGGCCATATGTTGAGCAACACTAGTTTTAAACATAAGAAAAAAAATTAACACATACCTATGGTAAGAAATACCTTTTACAACATGATTCAGTTCACACACATTCATATACACATATATCTAAAAGAAAACTTTCATAAAGTAATACTGATCCTTAGTATGTGTCCCACCTATGTGTCATATCATAGCCTGATATTTTTTATTTTATTTAATTTCATTACAAAAACATTGCCCACAACCAACCATTTTGATTTCACATCATTTATCTCTTTTAACCTTCACATCAGTGCTGCAATGTAAGCACTCTTAACTGAATATTTCTTATTTGGAAACATAACCTTGGGGAAGATTAATGTGCTCAATGTAACACATTGAGTAAGTGGCAGAGGTGGAATTCAAACTCAGAATGCCTGGCCTTAAATGGCTCTTCTCTGCCCTCACCCTCATACAAACATCCTGAAAAAGACCAGCGAATCTCCAATTCTGGAGTACATTCAGACAACGCCTGGCTTCCCCAGTTGAATCCTATCACCTCTGAATACTGATTTGAAATTTCTTTTTTTTTTTTAAGGGCAGCAGAAAAGTGTTTTATTTAAAGGAATCTCATTGGTGATCCTTTTTTGAATTACCTTTGTTTATTTCTTTTATTATTATGTTCAGTTAGCCAACATATAGTACATCATAAGAAATTCCTAAGAGAAAAAGAATTTAACTCAACTTGGACCAGGTGTGAACTGTGATCCATTCTACTGTAGTCAAAAGATGCTGAGGGTGGGGTCACCTAGTATAGTCATGGCCACCTAATCCCTACAGCAAGGGTTGAAGCTGGAGGACAATGATTTCAAACAAAGGGCAAAGGGCTCAGCAGTCACAGAGAAACACATTTACTATATCTGTATTCTTCCTCATTTGAGCAGGGGAGTTTTTTACCTCCCTTTCCAGGTCCTCATTGCAGCATCATACCAGGAGAAACTAGAACAGTATAATCCAAGTCTCCATCTCCCAACCCCTGCCAAACTTCTGCCCTCCTCACCTCCCCAAATGCACAACAGGGATAGTCCTGGAAGTTCTCAACTGAGGCAAAGGAGAATGCCAAAATGAAAGGGGCATCTCCTTCAGTCTTTGTGACTGAGGACAGTGACTGACTTAATGGGTCAATAAAGATCTTAGGAGATTCAACAGTAGCTGATTCTTCTCTGTGTTTGAGGTTGTCACTGTTGTCCCTTTCTTCCCTGGGTCCCAGCAGCAGGTTTTTGCATAAGATTCTGAAAACCTGATATTGTTACATAATTCAAACTTCTCCAGTTCCAAGACACTATTTTAACCTTCTGAAAAATGAAAAATTGCAAAATTTCTCTCAAAAGTTGTTGAATAAAGAAAAAAGGATTATTAGTGTTTTTGAAAAGTATTCAGA
This sequence comes from Zalophus californianus, assembly GCF_009762305.2. Taxonomy (NCBI): domain Eukaryota; kingdom Metazoa; phylum Chordata; class Mammalia; order Carnivora; family Otariidae; genus Zalophus; species Zalophus californianus. Next base: position 40,796,410 of record NC_045598.1, on the reverse strand, counting down.
ATAGAAAATGAAGGGGTGCTTGAGTGACTCAGTTGGTTAAGCATCTGACTCTTGGTTTTTGTTTTTTTTTTTAAAGATTTTATTTATTTATTTGAGGAGAGAATGAGAGAGAGAGAGCACATGAGAGGAGGGAGGGTCAGAGGGAGAAGCAGACTCCCTGCTGAGCAGGGAGCCCGATGTGGGACTCGATCCAGGGACTCCAGGATCATGACCTGAGCCGAAGGCAGTCGCTTAACCAACTGAGCCACCCAGGCGCCCCTGACTCTTGGTTTTGACTCGCATCATGATCTGAGGGTTGTGGGATCAGGCCCCAAGTCGGGCTCTGCACTCAGTGGGGAGTCTGCTTGGGATTCTCTCTCTCTCCCTCTGCCCCTCCCTATGCTCATGCATTCTTTCTCTAAAAATAAATAAATAAATTGTTTTTTAAAAAGTAGAAAATTAATGTGACAGTTCTCTGACACATGTTCCTTCCTATAAAGACTAGCTATGGAACTTTCAATGAGCCAAGAAACATAAGACTAAATAAATCAAAAGGCTATAAAAGCATATGGAATTTTTAAATAGCTAAATGCTTTTTGGACAAATCAAAGAGTACTTTCATCTAAATCCCTTGTTTTCTTCCCACGCCTAAGGAAGACTGACAATTTCTTTGATTAAAATAACAGTTTGAAGTGTTTTTTTTAATTTTCTTATTTTTTAAATATTTTATTTATTGATTTGAGAGAGAGAGAGAGAGCACAAGCAGGAGGGAGGGGCAAAGGGAGAGGGAGAAGCAGACTCTCTGCTGAGCAGGGAGCCCAATGTGGGACTCGATCCCAGGACCCTGGCATCATGACCTAAGCTGAAGGCAGACGCTAAACCAACTGAGCCACCCAGGCACTCTGAAGTGTTTTTTAAAGAATATTTTTAAGGTTTTGGGTTTTTTTTTTAAGATCTTATTTATTTATTTGAGAGAGAGAGCAAGAAAGAAAGCACAAGCTGCAGGAAGGGAGAACCAGGCTCCCCGCTGAGCAGGAAGCCTGATGTGGGGCTGGATCCCGGGACTCTGGGATCATGACCTGAGCTGAAGGCAGATGCTTAATGAACTGAGCCACCCAAGTGCCCCAAGATTTTGTTTTCTGTTATTTTCAATATTCTTAAAAGTCTTAAAGTCTTCCTTTCTTTAATATGGCAAAATATTGATTTTTGACTTGTTTTATAAATAGAATTTAATAATGTTTACTTCTAATTAAACTCTAAAATGTTATTAAAATAAAAACAATCCCTAAACTCTAACTCAAAAAGTATTTTCCTTTTCTTCCTATTCCCTTTAAGGCTTTATACGCTGTGTTTGTATAAGGATAATCCTGGGGAATATAAAATGTTGTGCTGTACTTTTGCTCCTTAATGACAACAGCAAAAAAATAGTGCTTTCTTTTGCAGGAACTTATTTGCTTGTGCATAATCATTATAAATATTATTTCTATGTCTCCTACGTATTACAATCATGTCTCATACTCTTTCATCTGGAAGCATTTTGATGTGTATTATTTGATGTGTATTAATTAAAAAGACTATTATTTTAACATTCATTTGTTCATTATTATCATATTTACCTGAGCGAAGATAACATCTACATCCCACCAGAATCATGCCAAAAGTCAACCCAATGAGCATCTAAAAAATAATACACATTTCCAGTTCCAACTGGTGAGCACTTTAAACAATACTACTATTACTTTAATAAATGAATACTCTGATTTCTCTTTAGAAAATAATGTCTCAGGAAATAAATGTTTCACCAAAAAAATTTAACAAATTAAATGAAAACTTTTTAGGAAGGAAGAGGTAAAGATACAATTGAATTCTATTTTAATGGCAGATGGGGAGAGGGGATAATTGTATTTAAAGGTAGGCTTATCGTTGAATTTCTTAAATAATTTCACAGAAATGTGACAAAATATTTTAATTTCATTCAATAAATTACGGTTGCTTCACCTTCTTCAAAAATAAATAAATAACTGTAGGCTTAATGCCAAAAATTGATGGTATTCAAAACTACCCTTTAAAATGTCAAATCAGAGAGGAGGGGGCCAAGATGGCTGAATAAGAGGACCCTAAACTCACCCATCCCATGGATACAACTGGAGAACACTCACATCAGTGTAAATAACCCAGAAAATAACCTGAAGACTGACAGAACAAACTCCACAACTAAAGGCAGTGAAGAAGCCACATCAAAGAGGGTAAGAAGGGCAAAGACTCAGTAGGGAGTGAAATGGATGGAGAGCAAAATGGACCCATAGGTGGGAGGGAGCTGTAATGTGGAGAAGGAAGAGAAACAGATTATCACACTGAGAAGAGAGGAAGACAAATCCCCCAAACATTTGGCTTTGAAAATTAGAGGGGTGGGGGCACCTGGGTGGCTCAGCTGGTTAAGTGTCCAACTCTTGGTTTTGGCTCAGGTCATGATCTCATGGGTTGTGAGACTGAACCGTACATGGGGCTCTGCACTCAGTGGGGAGTCTGCTTGAGATTCTCTCTCTCTGTCCCTCCTGCTACTCTCGGTCTCTCTCCTTCTCTCAGAAGAATAAATAAATCTTTTAAAAAAATGAAAAAGAATATTAGAGGGGTCAAATTCCATGAATGCTTACAACAGGGAGATTTAAAGCCTGGAATTTTAAAAATCAGAGGGCTCAGCTCCAGGAGAGCCCAGAGGGTAATAGGAAGCTGAGTCCCTGCCCTTAAAGAAATAGTATGGCAAACAGCCCTCAGAGATATAGCATAGAAGTAGCAGTTTGAAAACCACCTGGGGCACATGGGATGTAGAGTTATTCACACACTTCAGAGCTCAGCCTGAAAGGCAGGGTTCCCAGAGGGACTTCCCCAGGAACAGGCACCATTTTCCCCCCTAACCCCCAGCATAAACACACAACCACCTGCAGGGACCAGCAAAGTGCCAACATTCACTACCTAACTTTCTTACAGGAAACTCCTCCCCTCCCCAACACCTCCCTTGATCCCATACTAGAGCAGATCTATCCCTTCCAGTCACATTTGCTTCAGTCCAGGTGCTGCAGTTCCCCTCCCTCAGAAGACCAGAGTAAACCTTGCCAAGGCTGCAGTTCCCAGGTCAGTCAGTCCTGTGGAAGACTGAGGCCCACCTTGTTATACTATGTTTCAAAATCTCCTGTTTGTTCAATTCAGTAAATTAAAAGGCCGCTTTTATTTTTGTTGGTCCAGCTTTTGTGTGTGTGTTTAAGAATAACACCAATGAAGAGAGAAGCATGTTGTTAAAATTCTAATTAAAAAAATAGTGCTGCCAAGACTCTTTTGTGGTTTCAAATAGAAGAGCTAAAATATAAGAATCTATAATTTAATAATTATCTACCCTCTGAATTAGAAACTCTAAGAATGAAACATAATTCTAAAAATTCAGAGTTATAAAAATTATCAGCCTTAACACTCAAAAAGACATCTTTAGTAGATTCAAAGAAGGATATAAAATATTTTAATATCTGATATTACTATTTGAGGAGACATAAACTAGCTGGCAAGTTTAGATCTCCTCAAGAATACTGGTTTCCTAAAATTTACTTTGCAACTTGGTTTGTTAAAGCACATGATATCATTTATGGCTTAAATAATCTCAACTTAGGAAAGGGGACAGGAAAACTGTGTTTATTCTTTAAAATTAAAGCTTTCTATATCTTGAATTTTAAAATTTTCAATTTTGGCCTTGGGTATAGAAAAAATTTTCAATACTCTTCTATTATTTTCTTTCCAAAACACCTTTCTCTATTTAAAAATATTCGATGGCACCTACTGCCTGTAGAATCAAGCCCAAATCTTAGCTTGGCATTCAAAGCCCTCCACAACCTGGTTGTCTATTTTTCTAGTCTTATCTTCCATCATTCTGTCCCTTGCCAGACTCCCACTCCTGCTACATGAGACTAGGATTTAATCCCAAAACAAGCTCCCTGTTGCACATGGATGTGTAATGCTGACCTCATTGCCAAGTAGCCCCTCTACTTCTCTGCCAAGCAAAATACTGGTCATAGATCAAGATCTAGTTCAGATTGCTTCTACCATACTACAACAAGTTCTTAAATGATTTCCCTGCAGTCCATCTGTGTATCACCTCTAAGCCAATCTTATGAAAATAATTGTTTTTATCCTTTTATTATCAGCCAATGACTGGGAGTTCTAGTTCAATATAGCAAACTAAACAATTTAGATGTGGGAAATTCTTCAGCATGTGACTCTTAAGAATGAGGACATTCTCCAACATTATAATAAAATAACCACATTCATGAAATTTAACATTGATATAATATTACTAATACATACTTCATAGTCAAATTTCCCCAATTGTTCCAATAACGTTCTTTATAGTGAGAGAGAGAGAGAGAAAGAGGTCTAGTCTCCAATCAAGTATATCATGTTGCACTTAGTTGACATGTTTCTTTAGCCTCATTTAATAAAGAACAATTCCCTAGCTTTTTATTGGTTTTTCATGACATGGTTGTTTTTGAAGAATCCAGGACAGTTGCTTTGCAGAATATTCCTTAATTTGGGTTTATTTGATTGTTTTCTCATGATTAAATTTAGGTAATTTGGGGAGCACCTGGGTGGCTAAGTTGATTAAGCATCTGCCTTTGGCTCAGGTCATGATCCCAAGGTCTTGGAATAAAGCCCTGCGTCAAGTTAGTGGGGAGCCTACTTCTCCCTCTCCCTCTCCCTCTGCCACTCCTCCTTCTTGTGCTCTCTCTCTCTCTTTCAAGTTAATACGTAAAATCTTTAAAAAAAAAAACTTAGGTAAAATTGGAGGGGGAGGGCAGGAATACTGCATAGGAATTGTGTCCTTCTTGGTGCATCATAATGGGAGGCAAATAATGTCAATTGGTCCCATTTTTGGTGAAATAAAATCGATTACGGTTTTTAGAAGTTGGCTCTGGTGAGGGATGTCCCAGCCTGAAAGGCGCTCAGGTGGCTAAGTGGGGTAGAATCCTAGGTGGGACAGTATGGTCTCAGGACTCACAGGAAGAGCAGGGGTTCCTGAGTGCAGCAGAGTTCCTAGGCATCAGAGCACGGAAGCTGGCTGCAAGCAGTGAACCCAGGAGTGGGCTTTCAGTTTGGGGTTGCCATGAACCGTGAACTGGAATACAGTCAGGCGACTGCTCTCCATGCAGGGGTCCAACAAGCAGCAGAACTGACAAGACCCCAATTCCTCACCTGGGAGAAGTGGCACAGTAGCACACTGCAGGATTCTGCAAGGTTTGGAGACTAGAAAAGGGGTCGTGTGCCTGAGATAGAAATGCTGGGTGAGCACAGAGTGCAGACAGAGACCAAGGAAGCAGGAGTGATTGCTTTTCCCTGAGGGTGCACTGAGGAATGGGGCCCTGAGCTTTCAGCTCCAGGAGCCAGAGATTGCGAGGCCGCCATTTTCATTCTCATCCTCTAAAGCTGCGCAGAAAGCCTTCGGGAACAAAAGCCACATAGAGAAAACCAGAGCAGCTTACTTAGCCTGGCCGCCTGGCAAGGGCAGTGAAATTCCGCCCAGGGCAAAGACACTTGAGCATCAGGGAAACAGGCCCTGCCCCCAGAAGATCCACAAAAACATCCAACCAAGACCAAGTTTACTGATCAATGAGAACTGCAAAACTCCAGTGCTAGAGGAATATAGCATAAAGAATTTGTCTTTTTTTCCATGTTTTTTAGTCTTTCAATTTTAATTTTTTTCTCTTTCCTTTTTCAACCAATTTCTTATTTTATCAATTCGTTTTTAAATCTTTTTTAATTTTCATTTTTATAGTTACACTGTATCCCTTCATTGTATTTAATTTTATTTTTGTATATATATTTTCTTTCATTACAATTTTGAGATGCAGTTTCTTCTAACAGACCAAAATACACCCAGAATCTAGTGTATGGCTCTGTTCTCTTCACCTATCTGATATATTTCATGCTCTTTTTTCTTCTTCTTTTTTTTGTTAGTCTTTTTTAATTTTCATCTTTACAATTACATTCTATCCTTTCAATGTATTTAATTTTTTTTGTATATATATATATATATATATATATATATATATATATATAAAAGTTTTTCTTTCTTTACAATTTTGGGATCGAGTTTTTTTTTTTTAAAGATTTTTTATTTATTTATTCATGAGAGACAGAGGGAGAGGGAGAGAGAGAGAGAGAAGCAGAGGGAGAAGCAGGCTCCCAAGGAGCAGGGAGTCCGATGCGGGACTTGATCCCAGGACCCTGGGATCATGACCTGAGCCGAAGGCAGATGCTTAACCATCTGAGCCACCCAGGCGCCCTGGGATCGAGTTTTTAATAGACCAAAATACACACAGGATCCAGTGTACTGCTCTATTCTGTCTGCTTGTCTGATTATATTCTTTTTTTTCTTTTGTTTTTTTTTAAATTTTTTTTCAGTTTTGGGTCTCTTCTGATTTGTTTAGTGTATATTTCCTTAGGGTTGTTGTTGCCATTTTAGTATTTTGTTCTCTTGTTCATCTGAGTGCATCTTGGCATTGGACAGGAGTCTGTAGGTTTTGGAGATTACAAAGGGGGTCATATGCCTGAGAAAGAAATGCTTGGATAGAATGACAAGACAGAAAAACTCACCTCAAAAAAGAGAATAAGAGGCAGTACTGACTGCCAGGGACCTAATCAGTATGGACATAAGTAAGATGTCAGAACTAGAATTCAGAATAACGATTATAAAGATACTAGCTGGGTTTATAAAAAGCATAGAAGACACTAGAGAATCCCTTTCTAGAGAAATAAAAGAACTAAAATCTAATCAAGGTGAAATCAAAAAGGCTATTAATGAGATGCAATAAAAAATGGAGGCTCTAGGGATGCTTGGGTGGCTCAGTTGGTTAAGTGTCTGCCTTTGGCTCAGGTCATGACCCCAGGGTCCTAGGATCAAGTCCCACACTGGGCTCCTTGCTCAGCAGGGAGCCTGTTTCTCCCTCTGCCTGCTGCTCACCCTGCTTGTGCTCTCTCTCTCTGACAAATAAATAAATAAAATCTCTTAAAAAATGGAGGCTCTAACTGCTAGGATAAATGAGGAAGAAGAGAATTAGTAATATAGAAGACAAAATGAGAGAGAATAAAGAAGCTGAGAAAAAGAGAGATAAACAACTACTAGATCACGAGGGGAGAATCTGAGAGATAAGTGATACCATAAAGCAAAACATTAGAATAATTGGGATCCAGAAGAAGAGGAAAGAGAGAGAGGGGCAGAAGGTATATTGGAGCAAATTATACTGGAGAACTTCCTTAATCTGGGGAAGGAAACAGGTATGCAAGTCCAGGAGGCACAGAGAGCCTGCTCTCAAAATCAATAAAAATATGTCAACACCCCAACATATAATAGTAAAACTTGCAAATCTCAGAGACAAAGAGAAAATCCTGAAAGCAGCTCAGGACAAGAGGTCTATAACCTACAAGGGTAGAAACATTAGATTGGCAGCAGACTTATCCACAGAGATCTGGCAGGCCAAAAAAGGACTGGCATGATATATTCAGGGTGCTAAATGAGAAAAATATGCAGCCAAGAATACTTTATCCAGCTAGAATATCATTCAAAATAGAAGCAGTGAAAAAAGCTTCCGGGACAAACAGAAACTAAAAAAAACTGTGATCACCAAACCAGCCCTAAAAGAAATATTAAAAGGGATCCTTTAAGCAAAGAGAGAGCCCAAAAGTAACATACACCAGAAAGGAACAGAGACAATACACAGAAACAGTGACTTTACAGGTAATACGACAGCACTAAATTCATCTTTCAATAGTCACTCTGAATGTAAATGGGCTAAATGCCCCCATCAAAAGACACAGGGTTATCAAATTGGATAAAAAAGCAAGACCCATTGATAGGCTAACTGCAAGAGATTCATTTTTTGGCCCAAAGACACCTCCAGATTTAAAGTGAGGGGGTGGAAAACCATTTATCATGCTAATAGACATCAAAAGAAAGCTAGGGTGGCAATCCTTATATCAGACAAATTAGATTTTAAACCAAAGGCTGTAATAAGATATGAGGAAGGATACTATATCATAATTAAAGGGTCTATCCAACAAAAAGATCTAACAATTGTAAATATTTATGCCCCTAACATGGGAGAGCCAATTATATAAGCCAATTAATAACAAAATCAAAGAAACACATGGCCAACAATACAATAGCTCGCCATGAGGAGGAGGTGGAGGAGGAGGCGGCTCCGGGAGAGCGAGCAGCGAGCTGGACGGTGGAGCATGAGTGGGGGAGCCGAGCCGCCTGCCTGCCCGCCGCCGCCTCCCCTCAGTAAGCAGGAGCCTGGCCCGGCGGCATGCCGCCCCAGCCCCTCCCTAGTTGTTGGGCCGGGAGGGCAGCGCGCATGAGCCAGGGGGAGGGAGAGTGAGCGAGTGAGCGCCAGGAGGAGGCGGCCAGACCGAGCGAGCGCTGGCGCGTGTGGCGTGAGGGGGAGCCACTGCCCGCCCCCTTCGCCCCCCCTCCGCACTCCCCGCCCTGCCCCGACCGGGGAGCAGCACCATGTCGGCGCCGGAGGTCAAAGTCAGTAAAAAGGAGCTCAACTCCAACCACGACGGGGCCGACGAGACCTCAGAAAAAGAACAGCAAGAAGCAATTGAACATATTGATGAAGTACAAAATGAAATAGACAGACTTAATGAACAAGCCAGTGAGGAGATTTTGAAAGTAGAACAGAAATATAACAAACTCCGCCAACCATTTTTTCAGAAGAGGTCGGAATTGATCGCCAAAATCCCCAATTTTTGGGTAACAACATTTGTTAACCATCCACAAGTGTCTGCACTGCTTGGGGAGGAGGATGAAGAGGCGCTGCATTATTTGACAAGAGTTGAAGTGACAGAATTTGAAGATATTAAATCAGGTTACAGAATAGATTTTTATTTTGATGAAAACCCTTACTTGGAAAATAAAGTTCTCTCCAAAGAATTTCATCTGAATGAGAGTGGTGATCCATCTTCAAAGTCCACCGAAATCAAATGGAAATCTGGAAAGGATTTGACGAAACGTTCAAGTCAAACACAGAATAAAGCCAGCAGGAAGAGACAGCATGAGGAACCAGAGAGCTTCTTCACCTGGTTTACTGACCACTCTGATGCAGGTGCAGATGAGTTAGGAGAGGTCATCAAAGATGATATTTGGCCAAATCCGTTACAGTACTCCTTGGTTCCCGATATGGATGATGAAGAAGGGGAAGGAGAAGAAAATGATGATGAAGAAGAAGAAGGATTGGAAGATATCGATGAAGAAGGAGATGAGGATGAAGGTGAAGAAGATGAAGATGATGATGAGGGGGAGGAAGGAGAGGAGGATGAAGGAGATGACTAATGGAACACTGATGGATTCCAACCTTCCTTTTTTAATTTTCTTCAGTCCCTGGGAGCAAGTTGCCATCTTTTTTTTTTTTTTTCCTCCTCTTGTGCTCATTCGCCCTGTTTTTTGAAGTCTCTTTTCTCTCCCTTTATACCATGGTTCTCAACTTATTTTGGGGGGAAATACCTTGAGCAGAATACAGTGGGAAAAGAATCTCTACCCCTTTCTGTTCCAAATTCATTTTTATCCCTTCCTGTCTCAACAAAAACTTTATGGAATCAACACCACCGTGCTCTGTGGGAAAAAAGAAAAACCTCTGCTCCCTTAGCTCTGCTGGAAGCTGGAGGGTGCTAGGCCCCTGTGTAGTAGTGCATAGAATTCTAGCTTTTTTCCTCCTTTCTCTGTATATTGGGCTCAGAGATTATACTGTGTCTCGATGTGAATATGGACAGTTAGCATTTACCAACATGTACCTGTCTACTTTCTCTTGTTTAAAAAAAAGAAAAAAAAACTTTAAAAAATGGGGTTATAGAAGGACAAGAAAGGGCGGGGTTGAGATGTTTGGGTGGGTTAAGTGGGCATTTTGACAACATGGCTTCTCCTTTGGCATGTTTAATTGTGATGTTTAACTGACATCCTTGCAGTTTAAGATGACACTTTTAAAATAAAACTCTCTCCTAATGATGACTTGAGCCCTGCCACTCGATGGGAGAATCAGCAGAACCTGTAGGATCTTATTTGGAATTGACATTCTCTATTGTAATTTTGTTCCTATTTTTTTTTTAATTTTCTTTTTGTTTCACTGGAAAGGAAAGATGATGCTCAGTTTTAAACGTTAAAAGTGTACAAGTTGCTTTGTTACAATAAAACTAAATTTGTACACACACAAAAACAAAAACAAAAAAACAATACAATAATAGTAGGGGATGTTATCACCCCACTCACTGCAATGGACAGATCATCTAAGCAGAAGATCAACAAAGAAACAAGGGCTTTGAATGACATACTGGACCAGATGGACTTCATAGATATATTCAGAACATTCCATCCTAAAGCAAAAGAATACTCATTCATCTTGAGTGCACATGGAACATTCTCCAGAATAGATTACATATTGGGTCACAAATCAGGTCTCAACTGATACCAAAAGATTGGGATCATTCCCTGCATATTTTTGGACCACAAAGGTTTGAAACTAGAACTCAATCACAAGAGGAAATTTGGAAAGAACTCAAATACATGGAGGCTAAAGAGCATCGTCCTAAAGAATGAATGGGTCAACCAGGAAATTAAAGAAGAATTTTTTAAAAATTCATGGAAACAAATGAAAATGAAAACACAACTGTTCAAAACCTTTGGGATGCGGGCACCTGGATGGCTCAGTTGGTTAAACGACTGCCTTCGGCTCGGGTCATGATCCTGGAGTCCTGGGATAAAGTCCTGCATCGGGCTTCCTGCTCAGTGGGGAGTCTGCTTCTCCCTCTGACCCTCTTTCCCTCTCGTGCTTTCTATCTCTCATTCTCTCTCTCAAATAAATAAATAAAATCTTAAAAAAAAAAAAAAAACCTTTGGGATGTAGCAACGGTGGTCCTAAGAGGGAAGTATATGGCAATACAAGCCTTCCTCAAGAAACAAGAAAGGTCTCAAATATACAACCTAACATTAAACCTAAAGGAGCTGGAGAAAGAACAGCAAATAAAGCCTAAACCCAGCAGAAGAAGAGAAATAGTAAAGATCAGAGCAGAAATCAATGAAAGAGAAACCAAAAGAACAGTAGAACAGATCAACAAAACTAGGAGCTGGTTCTTTGAAAGAATTAATAAGACTGAGGGGCACCTGGGTGGCTCAGTTGTTAGGCATCTGCCTTCAGCTCAGGTCATGGTCCCAGGGTCCTGGGATCGAGCCCCAAATCAGGCTCCTTGTTCGGCGGGAAGCCTGCTTCTCCCTCCCCTGCTCCCCCTGCTTGTGTTCCCGCTCTTGCTGTGTCTCTCTCTGTCAAATAAATAAATAAATAAAATCTAAAAAAAAAAAAAAGAATTGATAAGATTGATAAATCCCTAGCCCGACTTGTCAAAAAGAAAAGAGAAAGGACCCAAATAAATAAAATCATGAATGCAAGAGAAGAGATCACAACCAACATGGAAGAAATACAAACAATTATAAGAACATATTATGAGCAACTATATGTCAATAAATTAGGCAATCTGGAAGAAATGGATGCATTCCTAGAACATATAAGCTACCAAAACTGAAACAGGAAGAAATAGAAAACTTGAACAGACCCATAGCCTGCAAGGAAATTGAAGCAGTAATCAAAAATCTCCCAACAGGGGCGCCTTGGTGGCTCAGTCGTTAAGCATCTGCCTTCGGCTCAGGTCATGGTCCCAGGGTCCTGGGATCGAGCCCCACATCAGTCTTGGCTGCTTGGCAGGAAGCCCACTTCTCCCTCTTCCACTCCCCTTGCTTGTGTTCCCTGTCTCGCTGTGTCTCTCTTTGTCAAATAAATAAAATATTTAAAAAAAAAAAAATCTCCCAACAAACAAGAGTCCAGGGCCAGATAGCTTCTCAGGGGGAATTCTTCCAAACATTTAAAGAAGAATTAATACCTATTCTTCTGGAGCTGAATCGAAATGGAAGGAAAACTTCCAAACTCTTTCTTTCTTTTTTTTTTAAAGATTTTATTTATTTATTTGACAGAGAGACACAGCAAGAGAGGGAACACAAGCAGGGGGGTGTGGGAGAGGGAGAAGCAGGCTTCCCGTGGAGCAGGGAGCCTGATGCAGGGCTCGATCCCAGGACCCTGGGATCATGACCTGAGACGAAGGCAGATGCTTAATGACTGAGTCATCCAGGCACCCCCAAACTCTTTCTATGAGGCCAGCATTACCTTGATCCCAAAGCCAAAGACCCCACCAAAAAGGAGAATTACAGACCAATATCCCTGATGAACATGGATGAACATGAAAAAAATTCTCACCAAAATACTAGCCAAGGATCCAAGAGTACATTAAAAGGATTATTCACGGGCGCCTGGGTGGCTCAGTTGGTTAGGCGACTGCCTTCGGCTCAGGTCATGATCCTGGAGTCCCGGGATCGATTCCCGCATCGGGCTCCCTGCTCGGCAGGGAGTCTGCTTCTCTCTCTGACCCTCCCCCCTCTCATGTGCTCTCTCTCTCATTCTCTCTCTCTCAAATAAATAAATAAAATCTTAAAAAAAAATAAAAGGATTATTCACCATGACCAAGTGGGATTTACTCCTGGGCACCAAGGTTGGTTCAACATCCGCAAATCAATCAATGTGATACACTACATAGATAAAAGAAAGGACAAGAACCACATGATCCTCTCAATAGATGCAGAAAAAGTATTTGACAAAGTACAGCATCCTTTCTTGATTAAAACTCTTCACAGTGTAGGGATAGAGGGAACATACCTCAATATCATAAAAGTCATATACATAAAGCCCACAGCAAATATTTTCAATGGGAAAAAACTGAGAGCTTTTCCCCTAAGGTCAGGAACATGGCAGGGATGTCCACTATCACCACTGCTATTCAACATAGTACTAGAAGTCCTAGCCTCAGCAATCAGAAAACAAAAAGAAATAAAAGGCATCTGAATTGGCAAAGAAGAAGACAAAACTCTCACTCTTTGCAGATGACATGATACTCTATGTGGAAAACCCAAAGACTCCAGCCAAAATTGCTAAACTCATACAAGAATTCAGCAACATGGCAGGATAAAATCAATGCACAGAAATCAGTTGCATGTCTATACACTAACAATGAGACGAAAGAGAAATTAAGGAGTAGATCCCATCTACAATTGCACCCAAAACCATAACATACCTAAGAATAAACCTAACCAAAGAGGCAAATGATCTGTCCTCAGAAAACCATAGAACACTCATGAAAGAAATTGGGAAAGACACAAAGAAATGGAAAAATGTTCCATGCTTGTGGATTGGAAAAACAAATATTGTGAAGATGTCTATGCTACCTAGAGCAGTCTACACATTCAGTGCAATCCCTATCAAAATACCAACAATTTTTTTCCACAGAGCTGGAACAAATAATCCTAAAATTTCTATGGAACCAGAAAAGATCCTGGATAGCCAGAGGAATGTTGAAAAAGAAAACCAAAGCTGGTGGCCTCACAATTCCAGACTTCAAGCTCTATTACAAAGCTGCCATCATCAAAACAGTATGGTACTGGCACAAAAACAGACACATAGATCAAGGGAACAGAATCGAGAGCCTAGAAATGGACCCTCAACTCTATGGCCAACTAATCTTTGACAAAGCAGGAAAGAATGCCCAATGGAAAAAAGACAGTCTCTTCAACGAATGGTGTTGGGAAAACTGGACAGCCACATGTAGAAGAATGAAACTGAACCATTTCCTTACACCATACACAATAGACTCAAAATGGATGAAAGACCTAAATGTGAGACAGGAATCCATCAAAATCCTAGAGGAGAACACAGGCAGCAACCTCTGTAACCACAGCCACAGCAACTTCTTGCTAGACACGTCTCCAAAGGCAAGGGAAACAAAGGCAAAAATGAACTATTGGGACTTCATCAAGATAAAAAGCTTTTGCACAGCAAAGGAAACAGTCAACAAAACCAAAAGAAAACCGACAGAATGGGAGAAGATATTTGCAAATGACTTATCAGATAAAGGGCTAGCATCCAAAATCTATAAAAAATTTATCAAACTCAACACCCAAAGAACAAATAATCCAATAAAGAAATGGGGAGAAGACAGGAACAGACATTTCTCCAAAGAAGATATCCAAATGGCCAACAGACACATGAAAAAATGTTCAACATCCCTCAACATCAGGGAAATACAAATCAAAACCACAATGAGAAAACACCTCACACCAGTCAGAATGGCTAAAATTAACAAATAAGGAAAAGACAGATGTTGGCGAGTATGCATAGAAAGGGGAACCCTCTTAACATTGTTGCTGGGAATGCAAGCTGCTGCAGCCATTCTGGAAAACAGTATGCAGGTTCCCCAAAAAGTTAAAAATGGAGCTACTCTATGACCCGGCAATTGCACTACTGTGTATTTACCCCAAAGATACAAATGTAGTGATCCGAAGAGGCATGTGCACCCCAATGTTTATAGCAGCAATATCCACAATAGCCAAACTATGGAAAGAGCCCAGATGTCCATCAACAGATGAATGGATAAAGAAGAAGTGGTATAAATATATAAATATAAATATATATATATATACATATACATATATATATATACACATACATAGACACACACACACACACAATGGAATCCTACTGAGCCATCAAAAAAATGAAATCTTATCATTCACAATGATGTGGATGGAACTAGAGGGTATTATGCTAAGCGAAATAAGTCAATCAGAGAAAGACTATTATATGATCTCACTGATATGTGGAATTTGAGAAACAAAACAGAGGATCATAGGGGAAGAGAGAAAAAATAAAACAAGATGAAATCAGAGAGGGAGACAAACCATAAGAGACTCTAAATCATAGGAAACAAAATGAGGGTTGCTGGAGGGGGAAGGAGGTGGGGGGATGGGGTAACTGAGTGATAGACATTAAGGGGGGCACGTGAGGTAATGAGCACTGGGTATTTTATAAGACTGATAAATCACTGACCTCTACCTCAGAAATCAATAAATACATTATATGTTAATTAACTGTATTTAAATTTAAAAAATATAAAAACAAATTTGATCACTTTGATCACTTTTAGTTTTCACTGGAAAAGTAGTTTCTTCTCTTTTTGTACATAATCTGTGAGTATGTACAGATACTTTGAGAATGTGAATATCATGTTCTCAACTATCTTAAACTTAGTGTTTTAGTACACATTGACTTCTTGCATACATCATTACTAAGGAGATTGCAAATAGTGATTTCCTAATTCTATCATTCTTTCTACATTTATCAGTTGGCTTTCTGTCCTTATCACTTTAATTTTTTAAAAAAGTTATCAGGATGGATTCATGGATCCTTTTTTACTCAATATGTTACAATTTATTATTACTCATTTTGCCCTCAAATTTTTCCTAATTTAACAAGTGGGAGCCTCTTTAAGCTAGTTTAGGTATTCTTCTGACATAGTCCCATCAATTTATGAGTACTTTCTTACTTTAGGTGCAAGAAAATGTTTCCGGTTTACTTCATACTTTCCTTTCCCCAGTCCTATAATTAATCATTTTTTTAAAGATTTTTTATTTATTTATTTGACAGAGACACAGCGAGAGAGGGAACACAAGCAGGAAGAGTTGAAGAGGGAGAAGCAGGCTTCCCTCTGAGCAGGGAGCCTGATGTGGGGCTCGATCCCAGGACCCCGGGACCATGACCCGAGCCGAAGGCAGATGCTTAACGACTGAGCCACCCAGGCGCCCCTAATTAATCATTTCTTCAAGGAATATTGTTTCTTTTAGTGGAGAATAGTTTTTAGAAACCAAGTCTGGGCATTAACTGTGTTGATACATGGGATGAGATATCAGTATTAGGAAATATAGTATGAACACATATAGTATAAAGATACTAATGCTAATAATAGTATTACAAGTATCAGTGTAAATAAATAAATACACGCACAAACACACAATGCATATACATACATACTAATACTTCTAATTCCAACCCAATATCACATCACAGGGTTTTTTTCTTTTCTTCCGCAGCCCTAGTCTGCATGAAGGTCAGATAAGGCTCCTCTAAGAAGTGATATTTGAGATGAAATCAGAATAATATTTAAGAGCCAGACATATAAACTCTAGAAGCAGATCTTTACAAGCAGACAGAACAAGTACAAAGGCCTAAGGCAGAAATAAGTGTGGTACATTGGAGAAATGGAATGGCCAGGGTGGATGGAATGTATTGAACAAGGAAGTGTTTCAAAACCAAGTCAATGAGGCAGGAAGCAGTTGCCTCACATAAAGCTGTATAGGGTATGTTAAGGAGTTTGGAATGTATTTTAGCACAGCAGGACATTGGAAGTTTTTGAGAAGGGGATTACAGTAATCTGATTTATATTTCAAAATATTACTCTGGATGTTGTATAGAGAATGAATTGTTCAAGGGCAAGAGAAAAAAAGCAGGGAGATAATTATGACACGTGGTAAGATAAAATGATGACTAAGATTAGAGTAGCAACAGATGAGATATAAGAGAATAAATCTGAGGGATATTTTGGAGGCAGAACTAACAGGAATAATCCTGAATTCTCAAATGGTTTTTATACATCTACTATGTGCTATGTATTGTGGTTAATCCTGGGGATAGAAACATTAAGAAGAGACAAACCCTATTTGTAAGGGGTTCATAATCTAGTGGTTGGGGGATAGATACACGAATAACTTTAATGTCGTGTGATGAACACATAACCATAGAGTTAACAATAACATCTATTGAATTTAGTACTAAAGTGTAAGTACAGAGGAAGAAGAAAATGTGCCTGAATCAGAAAGTGGTTATAGATTTCATAAAGGACATAGAGAACTGTCTTCTTTTCCAGTTTGCTGAGATATAATTGACACATAACATTGTGTAAGTTTAAGGTGTACAACATGCTAATTTGATACATATATATTGTAAAATGATTACCACCATAGTGTTAGGTAATACTTCTATCATGTCCCATATTACCATTTCTTTTTTGTAATGACATTTAAGATCTACTCTCTTAGCAACTTCTAAATATGTAATATTACAAGTATTATTAACTACAATCACCATGCTGTACATTACATCCCCAGAACTTATTATTCTTATAACTAGAAGTTTGTACCCTTTGACCACAGAGAACTATCTTTTAAAGATAAAGGAGTGCAGAATAAAATAGACATAGGTGGATGAAACAGCCTGGTGAATTTCAGAAATCCTTAGGATGACTAGAACGTAGAGTTTAAGAAAGGGATTCGAGTTAGGTGGAAGCAATTGAGGGGTTTTAAGTGAGGTGAGATAATATTAGATTTGCATTTATAAAGTATCATTCTGGTTTTATAAGAAAAAAGATTTGAGAAATAAGTTGATTTCCCCAACTTACTTCTTGAAAGAAGTTTCCACACTACAGAGGTGGGAAGGGAAATTCAGTTTGGTGATTTTTTTTTTTTAATTCCAGTACAATTAATTACAATATAGTGACTCGACAGTTCCATATATTACTCAGTGCTTATCAAGATAAGTGCACTCTTAATCCCCTTCACCTATTTCACCCATGCCCCCACTCACCTCCCCAGTGGTAACCATCTGTTTGTTCTCTATAGTTGAGTATGTTTTTTGGTTTATCTTTTCTTCCTCCTTTGTTTGCATTTTGTTAAATTCTACATATGAGTGAAATCATATGGTATTTGTCTTTCCCTGATTGGCTTATTTTGCTTAGCATTACGCTCTCTAGATCCATGCATGGTGTTGCAAATGGCAAGATTTAATTATTTTTGTGACTGAATAATATTCCATTGTGTGTGTGTCTACATATATGTATATGTACCCCAATAAACAGAGGGGGTGAATGTATCCTTCTGAATGCATGTTTTTGGATTATTTTGGGGTAAATACCCAGTAGGGTGATTACTGGATCAAAGGATAGCTCTATTTATAATTTCTTGAGGAACCTCCATACTATCTTCCAAAGTGGCTGCACCAGTTTGCATTCCCACCAACAGTGCAAGAGGGTTCCTTTTTCTCCACATTCTTGCCAACACCTGTTACTTCTTGTGTTTTTTATTTTAGCCATTCTAACAGGTGTGAGGTGATACCACATTGTGGTTTTGATTTGTATTTCCCTGATGATCAGTGGTGTTGAGCATCTTTTCATGTGTCTGTTGGCCTTTTGGATGTCTCCTTTGGAGAGAGGTCTGTTCATATCTTCTGCCCTTTTTTTTTTTAAGATTTTATTTATTTATTTATTTATTTATTTATTTATTTATTTGAGAGAGAGAGAGAGAGAGAGAGAAAGACAGCACAAGCAGGGGGAAGCGGCAGAGGGAGAGGGAGAAGCAGACTCCCCACCAAGCAAGGAGCCCAATGCGGGACTCGATCCCAGGACTCCAGGATCATGACCCAAGCCGAAGGCAGATGCCCAACTGACTGAGCCACCCAGGCGCCCCCTTCTGCCCATTTTGAATTGGACTATTTGTTTTTTGGGTGTTGAGTTGTATCAGTTCCTTATATATTCTAGGTATTAACAACTTATCAGCTATGTCATTTGCAAATATCTTCTCCCATTCAGTAGGTTATCTTTAGTTTTATTGGTTGTTTATTTTGCTGTGCAGAAGCTTTTTATTTTGATGTAGTCCAATAGTTTATTTTTGCTTTTATTTCCCTTGCCCGAGGGGACATATCTAGAAAGATGTAGCTACAGCCAATGTCAGAGAAATTACTGTCTGTCCTCTCTTCTAGGATTTTTATGATTTCAGGATTCACATTTAGGTCTTTAATCCATTTTGAGATTATTTTGGTGTATGGTATAAGAAAGTGGTCCAGTTTCATTCTTTTGCATATAGCTGTCTAGTTTTCCCAACACCATTTGTTGAAGAGACTGTCTTCTTCCCACTGGATATCCTTTCCTGCTTTGTCAAAGATTAACTGACCCTATAATCATGGGTTTATTTCTGGGCTTTCTATTCTGTTCTATTGATCCATGTGTCTATTTTTGTGCTGATACTATACTGTTTTGATTACCCAAGCTTTGTAGTATATCTTCATATCTGGGATGGTGATGCTTTCAGTTTTTTCTTTTTCAAGCTTGCACTGGCTATTTGGGGTCTTCTATGGTTTCATACAATTTTAGGACCATTTGTTCTAGTTCTGTGAAAAATGCTGTTGGTATTTTGAAACGGATTGCATTAAATCTGTAGATTGCTTTGGGTAGTATGGACATTTTAACAATATTTCTTTTTTCCAATCCATGAGCATGGAATATCTTTCCATTTTCTTGTCATCTTCAATTTCTTTCATTAGTGTTTTATGGTTTTCAGAGTACAGGTCTTTCACCTCCTTGGTTAAGTTGATTCCCAATACTTTACTATTTTTGGTGCAATTGTAAATGGGATTGGTTTCTTAGTTTCTCTTTCTGCTATTTCATTATTAGTGTATAGAAATGCAACAGATTTCTGTATATTTGATTTTGTACTCTGTGACTTTACTGAAGATCCGTTTATTAGTTCTAGTATTTTTTTTTTTTTTGCTGGAGTCTTTAGGTTTTTTTTTTTTAAAGATTTTATTTATTCATTCATGAGAGACAGAGGGAGAGAGAGAGAGAGAGAGAGAGAGAGAGAGAGAGAGAGAGAAGCAGGCCCTCAAGGAGCAGGGAGCCCGATGCGGGACTTGATCCCAGGACACTGGGATCATGACCTGAGCCGAAGGCGGACGCTTAACCATCTGAGCCACCCAGGCGCCCCAGGTTTTTTTATATATAGTATCATGTCATCTGCAAATAGTGAGAGTTTTACTTCTTTCTTACTAATTTGGATGCCTTTTATTTCTTTTTGTTGTCTGATTGTTTTGGCTAGGACTTCCAGTACTGTGTTGAATGAATGCAGTGAGAGTGGACATCCTTGTCTTGTTCCTGATCTTAGAGGACAAGTTCTCAGTTTTTTGTTTGTTTTTACCCGTGAGGATGATGTTAGCTGTGGGTTTTTCACATATGGCCTTTATTACACTGAGGTATATTCCTTCTACTTTGTTGAGGGTTTTTAACATGAAGGGATATTGTACTTTGTCAAATGTTTTTTTCTGCATATATTGAAATGATCTATTGTTTTTATCCTTTCTTTTGTTGATATGATGTATTATGTTGATTGATTTGTGAATATTGAACGATCCCTGTATCCCAGGAATAAATCGCACTTGGTCATAATGAATGCTTCTTTTAATGTATTGTTGGATTTGATTTGCTAATATTTTGTTGAGGATTTTTGCATCTATGTTCATCAGAGATATTGGCCTGTAGCTCTTTTTTTTTTTTTTTTTTTAGTGACTTTATCCAGTTTTGGTATCAGGATAATGCTGATTTTTTTTTATTAATATCAGTATTTGTTTATTCTGGGAACTCACATCTGACTTTTTATATTTTTCATGGTACTTCTGTGGATTTTAAAATACAAAAGCAAGCAAAGCAGATATTTTCCCCAAAGAACACAAGTTTTACTGCTTTCCAGTTTTGTTTTGTTTTTTAATCTCTGGGCTGCTGCTGAAGGTATTATCATAATCTTCAAGAGCATCTGACCATTTCTTGAAGACACAATTTAATGCATCAGCTTTGACAGATGCTTTTATTTCCAACTTTATAGAGGTAAAACTGAAAAATAAAATTGTATATATTTAACATGTACAACATGATGATATACACACACATTGTAAAACATTTACCACAATTAAGTTACTTAACATTTGATCACCTTCCATAGTTACCTTTTTTTGAGTGTGTTTGGTGAGAAAGTTTAAGATCTACTCTCAGCAAATTCCAAGTATACAATACAGTACTGTTAACTATAGTCACTATGCTGTACATCAGATCCTCAGGACTTACTCATTTTATGCTTGAAAACTTGACTGTTGACTAATATCTCCCCATTTTCTCCAACCCCACCTCCTGGTAATGGTGATTTTACTCTCTGTTTCTATAAATGCAATTTTTTTTTTAGATTTCACATGTAAGTGATAGCACATAGTATTTGTCTTTCTCTGTTTGGCTTATCTCACTTAGCATAATGCCTTCCAACATTCCAGTGTGTGTGTGTGTGTGTGTGTGTGTGTGTGTGTGTGTGTTATTTTCTTTAGCCATTCATTCATTGATGAATATTTAGGTTGTTTCCAAATGTTGGCTATTGTAAATAATGCTGCAAGGAACACAGGGGTACAGAAACTTCTTCAAGATACTGATTTTGTCATTTAAAGAAGAATTAATACCTATTCTTCTGAAACTGTTCCAAAAAATAGAAATGGAAGGAAAACTTCCAAACTCATCTTATGAGGCCAGCATTACCTTGATACCAAAATCAGACAAAGACCCCATCAAAAAGGAGAATTACAAACCAATATCCCTGATGAATATGGATGCAAAAATTCTCACCAAAATACTAGCCAATAAGATCCAACAGTACATTAAAAGGATTACTCACCACGACCAAGTGGGATTCATTCCTGGGCTGCAAGGTTGGTTCAATAACCACAAATCAATCAATGTGATACAAAACATTAATAAAAGAAAGAACAAGAACCACATGATCCTCTCAATAGATGCAGAAAAAACATTTGCAAAGTACAGCATCCTTTCTTGATTAAAACTCTTCACAGTGTAGGGACAGAGGGTATATATCTCAATATCATAAAAGCCATCTATGAAAAACCCACAGCAAGTATCATTCTCAATGGGGAAAAACTGAGAGCTTTCCCCCTAAGGTCAGGAACACGGCAGGGATGTCCACTATCACCACTGCTATTCAACATAGTACTAGAAGTCCTAGCCACAGCAATCAGACAACAAAAAGAAATCAAAGGCATCCAAATCGGCAAAGAAGAAGTCAAACTCTCACTCTTTGCAGATGATATGATACTTTATGTGGAAAACACAAAAGACTCCACCCCAAAACTCCTAGAACTCATATAGGAATTCAATAAAGTGGCAGGATATAAAATCAATGCACAGAAATCAGTTGCATTTATATATACCAACAACAAGACAGAAGAAAGAGAAATTAAGGAGTCAATCCCATTTACAATTGCACCCAAAACCATAAGATACTTAGGAATAAATCTAACCAAAGAGGCAAAGAATCTGTACTCAGAAAACTATAAAACACTCATGAAAGAAATTGAGGAAGACACAAAGGAATGGAAATATGTTCCATGCTCATGGATTGGAAGAAAAAATATTGTGAAGATGTCTATGCTACCTAGAGCAATCTACACATTTAATGCAATCCCTATCAAAATACCATCCACTTTTTTCAAAGAAATGGAACAAATAATCCTAAAATTTGTATGGAACCAGAAAAGACCCCGAATAGCCAGAGGAATGTTGAAAAAGAAAACCAAAGCTGGTGGCATCACAATTCCAGACTTAAGCTTTATTACAAAGCTGCCATCATCAAGACAGTATGGTACTGGCACAAAAACAGACACATAGATCAAGGGAACAGAATCGAGAGCCCAAAAATGGACCCTCAACTCTATGGTCAACTCATCTTTGACAAAGCAGGAAAGAATGTCCATTGGAAAAAAGACAGTCTTTTCAACAAATGGTGTTGGGAAAATTGGACAGCCACATGCAGAAGAATGAAACTGGACCATTTCCTTACACCACACACAAAAATAGACTCAAAATGGATGAAAGACCTAAATGTGAGGCAGGAATCCATCAAAATCCTTGAGGAGAACACAGGCAGCAACCTCTTCAATCTCAGCCACAGCAACTTCTTCCTAGAAACATCACCAAAGGCAAGGGAAGCAAGGGCAAAAATGAACTATTGGGATTTCATCAAGATAAAAAGCTTTTGCACAGCAAAGGAAACAGTCAACAAAACCACAAGGCAACCAACAGAAAGGGAGAAGATATTTGCAAATGACATACCAGATAAAGGGCTAGCATCCAAAATCTATAAAGAACTTATCAAACTCAACACCTAAAGAACAAATAATCTAATCAAGAAGTGGACAGAAGACATGAACAGACATTTTTCCAAAGAAGACATCCAAATGGCCAACAGACACATGAAAAAGTGCTCAACATCGCTCGGCATCAGGGAAATCCAAATCAAAACCTCAATGAGATACCACCTCACACCAGTCAGAATGGCTAAAATTAACAAGTCAGGAAACGAAAGATGTTGGCGATGATGCAGAGAAAGGGGAACCCCCTACACCATTGGTGGGAATGCAAGCTGGTGCAGCCACTCTGGAAACCAGTATGGAGGTTCCTCAAAAAGTTGAAAATAGAGCTACCATATGACCCAGCAATTGCACTACTGGGCATTTACCCCAAAGATACAAAGGTAGTGATCCGAAGAGGTATGTTCACCCCAATGTTTATAGCATCAATGTCCACAATAGCCAAACTATGGAAAGAGCCAAGATGTCCATCGACAGATGAATGGATAAAGAAGATGTGGCATATATATACAATGGAATATTATGTAGTCATCAAAAAAATGAAATCTTGACATTTGCAGTGACATGGATGGAACTAGAGGGTATTATGCTAAGCAAAATAAGTCAATCAGAGAAAGACATGTATCATATGATCTCACTGATATGAGGAATTCTTAATCTCAGGAAACAAACTGAGGGTTGCTGGAGTGGTGGGGGTGGGAGGGATGGGGTGGCTGGGTGATAGACATTGGGGAGGATATGTGCTATGGTTAGCGCTGTGAATTATGTAAGACTGATGAATCACAGACCCGTACCTCTGAAACAAATAATACATTATATGTTAAAAAAAAAAGAAGATAGTAGGAAGGGAAAAATGAAGAGGGGGAATCAGAGAGGGAGATGAACCATGAGAGACTATGGACTCTGAGAAACAAACTGAGGGTTCTAGAGGGGAGGGGGTGGGGGGATGGGTTAGCCTGGTGATGGGTATTAAAGAGGGTACGTTGAATGGAGCACTGGGTGTTATATGCAAAAAATGAATCATGGAACACTACATCAAACACTAATGATGTAATATATGGTGATTAACATAACATAAAATTAAATTTAAAAAAAGATACTGATTTTGTTTCTTTCAGATATATATCCAGAAGTAGAACTGCTGGACAATATGGTAGTTCTTTTATTTATTTATTTATTTTTTAAAGATGTATTTATTTATTTGAGAGAGAGAGAATGAGAGAGAGAGAGTACATGAGAGGGGGGAGGGTCAGAGGGAGAAGCAGGCTCCCTTACTGAGCAGGGAGCCCGATGTGGGACTCGATCCCGGGACTCCGGGATCATGACCTGAGCCGAAGGCAGTCGCTTAACCAACTGAGACACCCAGGCGCCCATGGTAGTTCTTTTAATCTTTGGGGAACCTCCATACTATTTTCCATGATGGCAGTAATAATTTACATTCCCACCAAGGATTCCCTTTTCTCCACATCCTTGTTTTT
The DNA here is from genome assembly GCF_009762305.2 of Zalophus californianus. Classification (NCBI taxonomy): domain Eukaryota; kingdom Metazoa; phylum Chordata; class Mammalia; order Carnivora; family Otariidae; genus Zalophus; species Zalophus californianus. Next base: position 40,771,965 of record NC_045598.1, on the reverse strand, counting down.
TATTTTAGCCATTCTAACAGGTGTGAAGTGACATCTGTGACATCTTGTGGCTTTGATTTGCATTTCCCTGATGATTAGTGACTTTGAGCACCTGTTGGCTATTTGTATGTCTTCTCTGGAAAAATTTCTCTTCAGTTCTTCTGCCATGGCTCACTCTTGAACTACTACATGCATAGGTAAAAATCCAAGGTATCCAGGGGCAAAACAACAGCTGGAGAGCTGAAAGAGCCAAGCAGATACTTCAGTTATTGTCTACCACAGTGGAGACAGATTTAACCTATAAAAGCTTACTTGATTCAAGTAAGAGAAAAAGCTCTAAGACTGATAAATAGCTCTAACTTGAATCATCACTATATAGAGATGTGGTTCCTCAACCAGTTCCCAGATTTGAGCTAGTTCTCAGGCTCAGAGCCTTTTAGATAAAAGATGGCCTTTGAGGAAGGGCCCAGCTGCTTTGCTAAAAATTTACATTGCAAATTTTATTACATAGTAAATCTTCCTCCTACACTTCCCCCCAAATATTTGCAGCCATTTGCCAGTGTGAGAGTGCATTGGGCTAAGGGAAATATCCAGATTTAAAAAAATAGACTACCAGGTACTGGCTGTGACTGACACTAATTCCTGGAGATCTGAAATGTCACAGTGGTCCCCTAGTCAAAACAGGGGCCTATGGAGGTGAGGTCATTAATGTAGTTTTAGATTGGTCCAACTCAGTGAGCCCAGTGGGTTCCAAACCAAACCTGTGGTTATTTCCTCCAGTCCTAGAAAGCATAATTGGAATAGGCATACTTGGCAAATGGCAAAATCTCCACATTGGTTCCCTAACCCATAGGATGAGGGCTAGTACGGTAGCAAAAACCAAGTGGAAGCCACTAGAACTGCTTCCCCCTCCCAAAATAATAAACCAAAAGCAATACACATAGAGAGATTAGAGACTAATGTCACTTGAAAGATTCAGGAGTGGTGATTCTTGTCATATCTCTTTTCAAGTTGCCTATTTGGCCTGTGCAGAAGACAGATAAATCTTAGAAAATGAAAATGGATTGTTCCAAACTACTTAATCAGGTAGCCCCTCTAATTATAGCTACTGTTCCTGGTGTTGCTTCATTGGTGGAGCAAATGATTTGCTCCACCAATGAAGCATCTTGTATATGCATCACCAATAGTATCTTGTATATGCTATTCACCTATTCACAATAGCATCTTGTATATGCTATTCACCTATTCCTCCATTAAATACTTTTTTTCTTTATTCCTGTTAGCATGGACCACAAGATGCAGTTTTATTTCATCTCTAAGGGTCAGCACTAACACCTTCATTGTTCTACTGCAGGGCTAGATTATCTCTCTAGCTCTCTGTCATAATCTAGTATAAATGGGCCTTAATCTTCATTCCATACAAATGGACACCACAGCACATTTGTGATATCATGCTTACCGGACATGGTGAACAAGCATCAGTAACTACCCTAGATAATTTGGTAAGATATATGCATGCCAGAGGGTGGACACCACACCACATTTGTGATATCATGCTTACTGGACATGGTGAACAAGCATCAGTAACTACCCTAGATAATTTGGTAAGATATATGCATGCCAGAGGGTGGAAATAAATTCTACAAAATTCAAGGGCCTGTTGCTTCAGTAAAATTACTAAGCATCCAGTGGTCTGGAGCATGTCCAGATATCCCTTCTAAAGTGAAAGACTAGTTGCTGCATCGGATACCTCCAACCACTAAGAAAGAGGCACAATGCATAGTGGGCTCCTTTGGATATTGAAGGTAACATATACTTCATTTGGATGTGCGACTTGGACCCACTTACTAAGTAACCTGAAAGAGGCTCCAGTTCTGAATATGGCCTGGAAGAATAGAAAGCTCTGCAACAGATCCAGGCTGCTAAGTTAGTTGTTCTGCCACATAGCAGATCCATGCTATGTGAAGTGCTTGTAGCAAATAGATATACTCTATAGAGACTTTAGCAGGCAACTCCAGGTTAACAAGAGTCTACAGGATTCTAAACAAAGCTATGTTATCACCTGCCAATAATTAGTCTTTTGGAAACATCCTCTGGCTTACTATTAGACTAGTAGGGACTTAACATGTGACCATGGCCACCAACTTACCTTTGAGTTCAACTGTTCACCATGAACTGGTGTTGTCTGATTTGCTAAGACATAAAGTTAGGCATGCAGATCTGCATTCAATTACAAATGGCATTAAGGATAGATAAAATAGCATTTGAGCAGATTCTTAAAAGCACAAAGAAACTGCATAAGAAAATGGTTAAATACCCATGGCTCTTACTCCAGCTACACGGTCTTCTCTCTCTCACCACATAACCTATGGCATCAAGTAGAGTTACTTACCATCATTTGACTGAGAAAAAAAATACTTGAGCCTGATTTTCAGACAGTTCTACATGATATCTCAGCATCATCTCAAAGTTCACAGATGGAGTACCAGAGCCTTGCTCATGTTTGGCCTTGATAGGCAGTGGTGAAAATTTCAGTAAGCATAACTTCGAGCAGTGACCTAGCTGTATAGCCTGGAAGGATAAATGTGCCGAGGTATAGAGTTTTACCAATTCACTGGCAGTGGGTAATGGTTTGGCAGAATGGCTGGGGACTTGTAAGGAATACAATTGGAAAATTAGTGACAAGGAGTCTAGGAATGATATATGTAGGTAAGTTTCTCTGAATGGGCATAGAATATGAATATAAGTGAGTCTTAAGTAAATGTTCCCCAAAGAGCAATATCAGAAGAAATGTTAATAATTAAGTGGACAAGATGATCCATTCCATGGATGTCAGCCTCTTTCAAAAGCTACCCTTGCTACTGCTATGAATAATAAACTGTCCTTTGTCACTGACCCAAGAGACACAAAACTATTGAAGGCTAACTTGTCAGAGGGCATACATGGTGAAATCTCAGATCCTTCACAGTTCTTGAAAATAAGATTATTTTAGACTTGTTTAATTTCATGTGTACTGCTCATTAGTCTTTTCAAAGAGAACAATTATATAGCTATGATATAGAATAACATTTTAATAACAAGTAAGTGTGTTAGGTTTTGAGAAATAAATCAATCTATTCTATGACAATATAACAATTACTTTATATGCATATATCTCTTTATTTCTCATTTGTAATGACAAAAATTTGGTTAGGATGCTTTGGTCGTAGTAACAGCAGAAAGGATAATTTATTATAAAATTACAAGGGTACCTTACCAAAGCCCAGAACAACAGTTAAAAACAGGACACTAATAAATATCAAATTTTGCTAGCTTAATCAGACAGGGGAATTTATTATTAGGATACAAGAGTGCCATACCAAGCCAAGGGCAGGCTTCATGAAGGGCTGGAACAAGGAAATGGAAGACTATTAGAAAGCAGGAATCACATTCTCCTGATTTCTCATCTCTGCTTTTTACTTTGCAAGTGCTTCACTGCTATTTTTCCTTCCCAAACCACAAGGTGGGACATGGCAGCCCATAGCTCCCAAGTTTGTTTCCTCTATTCCAGAGACTAATCAGTTCAAAGCTAGACTCTATTACCTTCAATCCCAAATTCCTAGGAAAGTTTTAAGATCTTACCAAATTAGAGATGACTTTTCTGGGATAGGAAGAGGGACTCTGGGACACCAAGACACAGAGAACAATTTCCATATATGCTGTTCCTTACAGACCCTGAGTTCAAATAGCTTATTTAGATGTAGGAGTGGATATTAGAGAGATGTTCTCACAACCAGTAACTAGTAAAACAATGAGGTGGTTCAGAAGAGAGCGGTGTTCTAATCTTTTTTAATATTTCCCATGGGACAGAATCAGTAGACATGGGTAATGCTACTATCTTGAGACAATTTTTTTTCATTTATTGTAGTAGGTATGATTTATCTCTTGGGAAGATAAGCACAAGTGCTGGCATGAGTAACCTAAGCACAAAACTTAATATTATATTTAATCATTTTCCAAGAAAGAAAGAAAGAAAGAAAAGGAGAGACTGATTACATGTAGAGTATTTAGGAGAAAGGGAAAAAAATTTAATTTCATGGTGGATTTCAGAAATTCCTCAGGACCAAACATAGAAATCTGACCAAGGGTCTCTCAGATTATCTTCATTAAGAGGTTTTGGAAAACTCATCAAACTCAGTAAATTTTCTTCATAACCCATTTGGAATTATTCCTAATAAAATGATAAAAATATGTAAAAAAAAAAAGGATTTCTCAGATTAGAGAGGAACTCTGATTCATCCAGCTTGAATCAGCTGCTTAAGAACATAGCTGCCGACATTTCCATCATATGGAGTAAGGATTGGGAAACCATTCTGAGAAGCAGACATAGGAAAGGGCAAAGAAAATTATTTTCTGGATTCTTCAGTGTTCCAGGCTCCCCTAGAAGAGCAAAATTATATTGTTTACCAAAATCATGACAAAATAAAATTTGAATGATAGGAAATTTATGTATTTAAAATTCAGAAAAGCTGATGGAAATATTCTGCCCAGCCCTACCCATATTGAAATAAAATTGAAAATGTCAGAAGTATAAGGAAATGCTGTGAGTGTTTTATTCAAAAGTCTATTTGTGCTGAAGATTTCTTAAAGTATTTCTCTTGTATGCTGAAATACATTCATATTATTTATTATGTCCTTTGATGAGATACAAGGAGTTGAGCTTAATGTTCATTATGTCACTCTACTGCTTCCTGTAATTTTGTTTCTAGAAATAAGAATTGGCAAGGGAAGTAGGACCACTCTATGGTAACGAACAAGTAATATTAGTATGGACATGTTAAGAGCCTCAGAAGCTGGTAATTCCTTTTTAACTTTCCATGACTTCAGTATATACAATGTTTCAAAAGAAAAAAAGTCATTCAATATTATGTTGAAGGTTTTGTATTTCAACCTCTGTATTTCTTCGTGAAAATATTTCCTTAATGCTGTCATCTTTCTGATCATCATAAAGTGTCATATTCAGTACATTTTCAGTACAATCTTCTAATGAAATTGTTGACAGGTATGAAAATACTTTTTCCATTAGAGGTTCCCTGAGAAAAGGAACTGGAGAGTTCTTTTTTGCTAGAGTATCATCAGAAAACCAGTCATCAGCTGCTTCTATACTTTGGCTGTAATAAGAATCAGATGGTAGTGTTGATAAGCTTAAGGTAACACTGCTGGGATGTGTTGCCGAGCTAGTCTCTGAGGGGTCACAAATGACCTTTTTTGTTGCAAGGCAGAATTCATCTTTAGAGTGATCTTTTATTACTGTAAAAGAAAATTAGATTTACTATGAATATTACATATAAATCAGCCAAATCTTACTTATAAGGACAATATTTCTTTTTCAAATTCAGAATCTTTTTAGGGTTAAAATGGACAGGAGGATGCAATAGTGAAAATTCTGAGTTGCTATCAACATCTGTGCAATGTTAAATATGTAACTGGGGATTAACAATTTCACAATAATGAAGAATAGAAAAGGCTATTCTAAATAAAATCAATCTGCTTTAATAGGAGAAGATTTTAAATAGGCTAGAAGGCTCAGTTCTGGAATGTCCCTTAATATCAGAAAACACAGTTTCTTAAATATTTATAGATAAGTATTGCCTGATTTTTAAAAAATAAATTAAAAAATACATGCCTCTGTAAGCAGGCAGATTACAAAATGTTTGGTCCACAGTGGGAAGGGCCTATGGGTTGGCTTTACACCAATTAAAGTAACAAATATTCCTAGAGTGTCTTACAATATGCAAAGCAGTTTGATATATTTCCATATCTCATTTTTCCTGTCAATAATTTTTCAAGGAAGTTATTATTAGAACCACTTCATAAAGGAGAAGACTGAGATTTAGAGATGGATGACTCACCACAAATCAGATACACAACAGACTTCACCTAGACTTCTAGTACTCTAAGATTCATGCTTCTCCAATTATTACATTATTTATGCTGCACAGTTGATATTTAAAAATGTTAAGTTTTAGAAAATATCACACTATATAGTATCCTAAGTACCTTTTATAATATTTTACATATTGACTTTTGAAATTAATGTACAATATTATTTTTAAAGCTGTTTTAAATACCTTATTACATTTTATATATCCAACATTTCTTATATTATGTAGGAGGGTAATGTTTTGAGGTACTAAGACATCATATGCAATATCTAAAGGATTATAAAATACCCATGTGTTTTGACCCTCTAGGATTACCATATGGCATTGACTATGATACTTCCTCTGTTTTTGTTTTTGTTTTTTTTTTAAGAGATGGGGAGAGAGAGAGGGAGGGGATGAGTGGAGGGAGAAAGAGAGAATTTAAACACGCTACATGCCCAGCGTGGAGCCCTACGCCAGGCTTGATCTCACAACCCTGAGATCATGACATGAGCTGAAATCAAGAATTGGATGCTTGACCCACTGAACTACCAAGGTGCCCCTGACTATGATACTTTTGGGTATAAATAAGGAACAAAAATGTAAATTTCACATTTTAACTTAAGATGCGACATTGCAAGTTTTGTTTTTTAAGAAATATATGCCCATGCACATACTAACACATTAATGTTTCCCTTGAATTTCCATCATATTAAAACAATATTTAGATAGCATTTAGGTAGGCCTCTTGGTTCTTTAAGATGCAAATTGCTTTAAGTTGATCATGATTTCTTCTAACAAATTGTTGAGAAAAATTACCTTTTATATGTGCTGTTTCCTTTTTTCTTTGCTCCTCCTACATAAAAAAAGTTATTTGTATTTAATAAACTGAATGGTTTCTATGTAATTTGTTTAATATATTTAACGTATATTTATATAAGAAATATATATTTTAACTACATAATAAGTTTTTGATGGAATTTTTTTCCCACGATGAGTTTATTTCACCAAAATATACTGACAGAAAAAAAAAAGTGTTTAGGTATCATCTGGAAAGAATGTGAATTGGTTCAAGAAGGCAGTCTCAGGATAGGGAATGAAAGGGTGAAATAGAGTTCATCAGGATTATTTCTTCCCCTCCTCACTAACTCAGAGTCACTTGGTTAGAACTAGAGAGGCCTAAAAAAATAGAATTCCTAGACTTACTCATTTCATTAACCAACAACAACAAAAAAGTGAATTCTGGCTGAAGACTTTTATAAAAATGTGCTATTCTTTTGAAGCAAATAAAACAGTTGCTCAAACAATATATTCCATATGTGTTCTGGGAAGTGTCGTGGTGTAGTAGTTTTCAAACTCCAGGGCATCAGAATCACCTGATGTGCTTATTAAAATGCTGATACTTGGTAATATCAGACCCTACTAAAAGAGATTCTCTGGGAGGGGTTTGGGAATATCCATTGTAACACACTCTGCAAGTGGTTCTGATTCAGGTTTTCCTTAGACCACTAGATAAACAGTGGGCTACTGCATAGGGTGTTTTGGATGGAGTGGGCAAAGATGAAGTTGGAGAGAAAATAACATTGTCTTCTTTTGTTTTAGGAGAACAGTGTTAGTACTCCATGCTGATCTGCATTGTCCTATCCCCCCAAATAGTTTGCTTAAGACATACATATATATAGGGTATGTATGTGTGTGTGCATGTGTGTGTGTGTATATATATTATGTATATAATATATATATTTCATATATGTCTTATATGTATATAGGATAACACATAAGTACTTTTTTCACAATCAACTTTACTTATTTGTCACTTTTACCTTTTATAATATGAATGCCAGGATAGGCTCCTGACTTACCTTGCCTGGACTTAGGACCAATTCAATTTGTGACGCCTATAGAAATTATATTAGAATGCTGCCCTCAGACTTTTATGTGCCTATATTTTACCTGGGGAATTTGTTCAAATGCAGATTATAACCCAGTAGGTCTGGAGTGGGGTCTGAGATTGTGCATTTCTAACAGATGCACCCAGGTAATGATGATATTGCTGGTCTGGGGACCAGGGAATAAGGCCCTAGACTGAAATTCCACCCAAATTTAAGGGATTAGCAAAATGAACATTCTTACATATTGCTACTTATAAATAGGTAGACTTTTTCTGGAGGGCCATATAACAAATCTACTTCTAGAAATGTATTATGCCAAGTTAATAATTTTGGGTTTATGTAAATATTCAGTTACCAGAATGTTCTTTACAACATTGTTAAGCATTTTTAAAGTCTGCAACTTAAAATTCTAAAAGAAATACTTAAATGTACTATGATACATAGATAGTAATACAATCAATATTCTTCCAACTATTAAAAATGATGCTATAATTTCAGAAGTAAGGGCTCAAAAAAATGACAGGGACATATAAAAAAGGACAGGGAAACATCCTTGAAGGGGTTCCTACTGGTTAAATTTGGGAAAATTTGAGCATCAAAATAAGTATAGTAATGGATTATTAACTGCTGAATAACACAGAAACCCATGAGTCTACACAAATAAAGACAGAGAGCTTTTTTCTTATAGTAGAAAGCCAAATGGAAGATGGAAGTAGTAGAATTAGAAAAACATTATTTTGCTACAGTTCTGTAAAGATTAGTTCAGGCAAGAATAAATTATATAGCTGGTAAGTAGAGTTTGATGAAGAAAGATATTTTCATGGTTACTTGGTTCAAAGTGTCATCACACAGATTATTTAATTGCTAGGGTAAAAACAGGAATAATACAATGGGTGAAGAATAGACATCATGTGTGATCAACTAAAATCATTAGTGAAAAGCAGATGAACATTGTATGTCTTCAGATGTGATAAAATGAATCTGATCACAAGGAAAGTCAAAATGAGTCTATGATCTATAAAGTAACTGTATTCTTCAAAAATATCAATATCATGGATGAGGACAAAAGGACATTTTAAAATATTTTGAACTGAAAAATGATGAAAACAAAACATAAAAATTTGTGGGATGCAGCAAAAGCAATGCTTAGAGGAAAATTTAAATATTAGATGTTTATATTATAAAAGAAAAAAGTCTAAGAATAATAAAATTGAATATTTCTAGCAAGACTGATTTAGGATATAATCAGGAATGAAATGAGGGCCATCACTAAAGATTCTACAGATATTAGAAGGATAATAAGTGGATACTATTAAAAACTTTATGCCAATAAACTTAACAACTTAGATTAAATGGACAAATTCATTGAAAAACATAAATTTCTAAAACATACAAAATAAAACATTTAAATAGCCCCATATCTATTAAAGGTCCTATATTTATAGTCAAAAACTTTCTCTGGAAGAAAACTCTAGACCTAGATGAACTCATTGCTGAATTCTAGGAAAACCTTTGAGAAAGCAGTATTGCCAATTACACACAAAAAATTTTTCAAAAAGGAGAGGAGCAGGAAACATTTCATAGTTATTTTATGACCAAAATAACTGTGATTTTAAAATCTAACAAAAAAGAGAGGCGTCTGGGTGGCTCAGTCTGTTAAGCGTTTGCCTTTAGCTCAGGTCATGGTCCCAGGGTCCTGGGATTGAGCCCAGCATCAGGCTCCCTGCTCAGCAGGGAGTCTGCTTCTCCCTCTGTTCCTCCCCCTGCTCCTGTTCTCTCTCTCTCAAATAAATAAATTCTTTAAAAAAATCTAACAAAGACATTATAAGATAAGAAAATTATAGAATAATGTCCCTCATGAACATAGATGCAAAAGTGACTTAAAATATATCAGTAAGTCAAATCCAATGGGGTTTATTCCAGGAATACAGGGTTCGTTTAACATTTGAAATTCAATGTAATTCACACTAACAAAAGAGAAAATCCATGTGAACAATGTCAAAAGATGCAGAAAAACCATTTGGCAAAATTCAGCAAACTTCATGACTAAAAAAACAGTAACAAGAAACTCTCATTAGACTAAGAATAGAAATGAATTTCCTTGACCTGACAATATGCATCTACAAAAATTCCATAGTTAACCTTCTACTTACTGGTGAAGAGTTGAATGTATTCTCTCTGAGATCAGGGATATAAAAAGGATAACTGTTCTCGACACTTCTATTCATCATTATACATGAGGCCTTACCCAGTAAAACAAGATGAAAAAATAAAAGCATAAAGATTAGAAAGTAAGTAAAATTGATGTTTTTCAAAGATGATATGATTGTGTTGAAGAAAACCCTATGGAGTCCACAAAAAAAAACTACTAAAAGTAATAAGTAAATTTATTTATAAAGGTCACAGAACACAGATCAATATAAATATCAATTGTAGTAAAGATGGCAATTCACTCCAATCTTATCTATAAACTAAATGTAATTCCCATCACAATCTCAAAAAGACTTTTTGTAGCTAGAGATTAATTTATCTTAAAACTTACATGAACAGGCAAAAAAAACAATAAAAGCTAAAAAAATTGACAAAGAAATGAAATTGGAGGAACCATACTGCTCAATTTTATGACCTACTATGTAGCTAGAGTGTGGTATTGGTAGAAATAGACACACAGGTCAGCAGTACAGACAGACGATCCAGAAATAGACCCACACATATTTTTCCAACAGATTTTTGACAAAAGTTGCAAAAGCAATTCAATGTAAAAAGGATAGCCTTTTCAATAAATAGTGTTGGAACAATTAGACATCAGGAGTCCCCAAAATGAATTTTGACTTACACCTCATACTTTATTAAAAAAATTAACTAAAGGTGGAGCAAAGATAGAAATATAAAATGTAAAACTTAATAGCAAAAACAATCATGAAAAAAAAAGTTGGAGAATTTCCTGAAATTAAAACTTACTTCAAAGCTACAATAGTTAAGAAGATGTGGTACTGATATAAGGATAGATATATAGATCAATGGAATAGAACTGACATTCCAGAAATAAAAGTTCACATTCATAGTCAATTGATTTTTGACAAGTGTTCCAAGACAATCATTGGGGAAAGGTCTCAACAAACGGTGTTGAGACAACCAGATATGTACATGCAAATGAATGAAGTTGGGCCCGTACCTCACACCATATCAAAATCTAACTCAGAATAGATTAAACATTTAAATGTAAGAGCTAAAACTATTAAAACTCTTAGAAGAAAATATAGGCATAAATCTTTACACCTTAGATTAGAGAAAGGTTTTAGATATGACACTGAAGATTTTAATCTTGATGAAGTCCCAATAGTTCATTTTTGCTTTGGTTTCCCTTGCCTCCAAAGACATGTCTAGTAAGAAGTTGCTATGGCCAACGTGAAAGAGGTTGCTGCCTGTGATCTCCTTTAGGATTTTGATGGTTTCCTGTCTCACATTTAGGTCTTTCAACCATTTTGAATTTATTTTTGTGTATGGTGTAAGAAAGTGGTCCAGTTTCATTCTTTTGTGTGTTGCTGTCCAGTTTTCCCAACACCATTTGTTGAAGGGACTATCTTCTTTCCGTTGTATATTCTTTCCTGCTTTGTCAAAAATTAGTGGACCATATAGTTGTGGATCCATTCTGGGTTTTCTCTTCTGTTCCGTTGATCTACATGTCTGCTTTTGTGCCAGTACCATATTGTTTTGATTACTACAGCTTTGTAGAATACCTTGATATTTGGGATTGTGATACCTCCATTTTTGTTCTTCTTTATCAAGATTGCCTTGGCTATTTGAGGTCTTTTAATTTTAGGATTATTTGCAAAACATAAAATTTGATCTGTTCATACATTGGAATACTATAAAAAAGTCTATAATGAACTATGGGTATATGCAGCAACCTGGATGAATCTCAGAAACATAATGTTGCACAAAAAGGTAAGAGTATATTAGACATGAAGTCTAAAAACATGTAAAATTTAATAATACATTGTTCAAGACCCTATAGTATTTGTGGTAAAACCATAAAGAAAAGCAAAGAAATGGTTAACTGCAATTACAGAATAATGGGTCCTTCAGTGAAGGGTGGGGGTACAGACTGTAAGAGATAAATGAAGACTCAGGACATCTCAAAGGTACTGGTAATATTCTATTTCTTTTTCTGGGTGGTGGGTATAAATAATTATACTTATTATTATTTTTTTTTATTTAAGATTTTTATTTATTTATTTATTTGACAGAGAGAGACACAGTGAGAGAGGGAACACAAGCAGGGGGAGTGGGAGAGGGAGAAGCAGGCTTCCCGCGGAGCAGGGAGCCCGATGCGGGGCTCGATCCCAGGACCTGGAATCATGACCTGAGCCGAAGGCAGACGCTTAACGACTGAGCCACCCAGGCGCCCCATAATTATACTTATTAGTCTTTAAATTGTTTGTGGGTACTCTTCTGTTTGTATGCTGTATTTCACAATAAATGCTTTTTTAGAAATGAAGCTGTAGTTCTAAATATTAAGCCATATCTTTTGTTATAATTTTCATCCTCCTGCCTGTCTGTCTCTGGGAGGTGAGGAAGGAGCTACTACACAGGCAGAAATTGAGATGAAAAAAAGAGGGGCAATATGAAAAAGAATCCTTTTGTACTGAAACTGACTGTGGCTGAAGTCGGCACTACCTTATTCTTTTCATACCATGTTTTCATACTATCTTTTTTTCTGAATTAGGTTCCTATCACTATCAAGAATTCTGGCTAATATTTTATATTTACTTGTGTATTATTTATCTCTCCCATTAGACTATAAATCTCATGGGAATAGGGACTCTTGTCTTCCTTGTTCACTACCAAATTTCCAGTTGCCTAGAACAGTGCCTGGCATATAAGCCTTTATTAGGTATTTGCTGAATGAACAATAAACAGTTAAACAGTACTACTATATATGTACTTCTTCCATGATAGTACTCATGACATTTTTGTAATTATCTGTATCTATCATTAGGCATGAAGACATCATTATACTACAGTACCTAGCAAAATGCCTAGCATGTGTTGGATACTCAGTAAATTCAATTAATACTAAATGCATACATAGAAACATTTTTCTCCGCAATGCAATCTCAATTTCAAACAACCCTTCATTTGAAAGAACTATTAATGATCAAATCAATTCTAAAGATTAATAAAGATCAATAGAGCTTAGAATATAATGAAGTCTTAATAAATCCTTGTTAAGTTGTACTTAATTTCAATTAGTCGGTTTTGTTAGATTATTTGGTTATCTGAGTATCCTCTTATTTCCAAATCACTTTCCTCTGATGGGTCTGGCAATTTTGCTTTGTTTTTCTTATGTCATTTATCTTCATCCCTGTAATAATCCCAATCTGAGGAGCATAGGGTTTTTTTTAAATAATTTTTATTGTTACGTTAATCATCATTAGTTTTTGATGTAGTGTTCCATGATTCATTGTTTGTGCATAACACCCAGTGCTCCACGCAGAATGTGCCCTCTTTAATACCCACCACCAGGCTAACCCATCCCCCCACCCCCCTCCCCTCTAGAACCCTCAGTTTGTTTTTCAGAGTCCATCATCTCTAATGGTCCATCTCCCCCTCTGACTTTCTCCCCTTCATTCTTCCCCTCCTGCTATCTTCTTCTTTTTTTTTTCTTAACATATATTGCATTATTTGTTTCAGAAGTACAGATCCGTGATTCATCAGTCTTGTACAATTCACGGTGCTCACCATAGCACATACCCTCCCCAATGTCTATCACCCAGCCACCCCATCCCTCCCACCCCCCACCACTCCAGCAACCCTCAGTTTGTTTCCTGAGATTAAGAATTCCTCATATCAGTGAGGTCATATGATACATGTCTTTCTCTGATTGACTTATTTCACTCAGCAAAACACCTTCCAGTTCCATCCACGTCGTTGCAAATGGCAAGATCTCATTCCTTTTGATGGCTGCATAATATTCCATTGTGTATATATACCATATCTTCTTTATCCATTCATCTGTCGATGGACATCTTGGCTCTTTCCACAGTTTGGCTATTGTGGACATTGGCTGCTATAAACATTGGGGTGCACGTACCCCTTCGGATCCCTACATTTGTATCTTTGTGGTAAATACCCAAGTGGTGCAATTGCTGGATCGTATGGTAGCTCTATTTTCAACTGTTTGAGGAACCTCCATACTGTTTTCAAGAGTGGTTGCACCAGCTTGCATTCCCACCAACAGTGTAGGAGGGTTCCCTTTTCTCCGCATCCCCACCAACATCTTTCGTTTCCTGACTTGTTAATTTTAGCCATTCTGACTGGTGTGAGGTGGTATCTCATTGAGGTTTTGATTTGGATTTCCCTGATGCCGAGCGATGTTGAGCACTTTTTCATGTGTCTGTTGGCCATGTGGATGTCTTCTTTGGAAAAATGTCTGTTCATGTCTTCTGCCCATTTCTTGATTGGATTATTTCTTCTTTGGGTGTTGAGTTTGATAAGTTCTTTATAGATTTTGGATGCTAGCCCTTTATCTGATATGTCATTTGCAAATATTTTCTCCCATTTTGTCGGTTGTCTTTTGGTTTTATTGACTGTTTCTTTTGCTGTGCAAAAGCTTTTTATCTCGGTGAAATCCCAATAGTTCATTTTTGCCCTTGCTTCCCTTGCCTTTGGCGATGTTTCTAGGAAGAAGTTGCTTAAGCTAGAGATATAGAGAAGCAACTACAAAAGCAGACATTTTCTTTTAGTTTTTCAGTTTCCTATAATATAAAAACTAACTAGTTTGGGTAATTTAAATTTAGCTCCATGTTACTATCTCTCAAATTTAAAAATAACAGTGGATACTCTGTCTTTCAAATTTAAAGACAACAATGTTCATGACATGGTATCAAATAAATTATTTGAAAATATTTCTATAAAATATCATACACTACCTGTGATTGGAATCCTCCAGTATGAAAATTTCGAGAAATAAAGACACACTGAGAATGAGATTTAATCTTTCCCTTTAATGATCTTTGCCTGCATCTCTCATCAGTTGCTTTAAATTTGGAATTTTGAAATATTTCTCTGAAAAATATTTTATAGAGAATTATTATCAAACATGAGTTCCATTATAAATCACTTAAATTATTATTTCTAATAGTTGTACATAAAGGTTTAAAATCAGAATTACTATATATTTATTTTTAAAACACCAATCAACATATATATTCCCTTCTTATATGTTACTGATTTCACTACACCTATTTTATTCATAAAATGTAAATTAAGCTACTTCTTATGCAGTCATTCCAAACTTAACTATTTATTTAATTTTTTTCAAGGAATTATGGCCTTTCTTTTTTTTAATTTTATTTTATTATGTTAGTCACCATAAACACTGTTTAAAAAATAATGCTGATTGCCATTTCTTCTTACAGAAGTACTAGAAAATTTCTAAATTAATTCAAGAGACTGTATTGCATTACTTAACGAGGTACAATTAGGATTCACTCATTCACTGAATTCCGTTCACTTAACAGATATTTATTCGGTACTATGTGTCAGGCATTATGCTGCGTGTTGTATATATAATGGCAAGGGAAAAAAGCACAGCCACTACCCTCATAGAATTGTTATTGCTCTCGTGGAGGTTAAACGCTATTAAGGAAGACAGACATTACTAAAATGCTGACAAGAAAATGAAAAATTACAACTTTGGAAAGTGTTATCAAGGAAAGGTACCTGGTGGACTATGGGAGTACGCAACAAAGGGAATTAATCTGGTTAGAGAGGTTAGGGAAGGCTTTTCTGAGGAAGGGATGATTGAATTGGGCATTTGAAGAAATAGTAAGTTATTAGGTAGAGTATTGTGGAGGAAGGGAGATGCAGAAGAAAGAATATTCCAGTCAGAAAGAATATCAAGTATAAAGACCTAGAGGCCAGATTAGGACAGTGTAGCAGAAGCAGTGAAAGCAAGAGAGAAGTGGGAGAAGAAATGGGCAGACCATGTAAGGCCTTAAAAGTCATGCCGCTTGTCTTTATCCTAAAAGCAATGGGAAGTCCTTTATAATATAGTGGTGAATGGGATGGAATGGTCCGGTAACTTGATTAGATAAGTGTGAAGAGATTTAATGAGGATGATAGTACAGGTAGAGTGTCAGTTATAACTTGTACTGCAGTAATCTATGTGAGGGATAATGATAACTTAAATAAGATGGTGGCAGTGGTAACTGAAAGAAAAGGATAGATTTGAGTGATTTATGAGGTAAATAAATAGAACTTGGTGATGGTTCAAATTTGGGGGAAGCGTGAAAGAGAGAGGAAGATATCAAGCATGTCTTCAATTTTTAGAGAGAAAAAAAACCCTTCCTTGACCTCACATTCTCCTCCAGCTACTTCCCCATTTGTCAACTCCCCTTCACCAAAAACAAAACAAAACAATACAAAACAAAAAACCCAACTTCCTTAAAGAGAGGTCTATACTTGATTCAATTCTCTTACCTCCTGTGTTTTATTCAAATGTGAGCTTCTGAACCCATCACTCCACCAAAACTGTTAAAGGTCATCAATAACTTCCATGTTGCCAAATCCAAAAATTATTTCTCCTTCCTCATCTTTCTCAATTTCTTAAGCACTTTCAATATCATCTCCTCCTTCTTGAAACATTTTCTAATTTTTTCCCTTCTATTTCTTTTTAAAATTTTAAATTCCAGTATAGTTAACATACAATGTCATCTTAGTTTCAGGTGTAAATATAGTGATTCAACAAGTCCATACATCACTCAGTGCTCATCATGACAAGTGCACTCCTTAATCCCCATCATCTATTTCACCCATCATCCCCTTCACCTCCCTTCTATAACCATCAGTTTGTTCTCTATAGTTAAGAGTCAGCTTCTTGGTTTCCCTCTCTCTCTCTTTGCTTTGCTCTTTGTTTTGTTCCTTAAAATCCACATATTAGTGAAATCATATGGTATTTATCTTTCCCAGACTTATTTTGCTTAACATTATACTCTCTAGCTCCATTTATGCAAATGGCAATATTTTATTATTTTTTATGGCCAAATAATATTCCATTGTCTATTATACCACATCTTCTTTATCCATTCATCATTCGATGGACACTTGGGCTGCTCCCATAGTTTGGCTACTGTAAATAATGCTGCAATAAACAGAGGGGTACATGTATCCCTCTGAATTCATGTTTTTGGATTATCTTTGGGTAAATACCCAGTAGTGCAATTACTGGATCATAGGGTAGCTCTATTTATAATTTCTTGAGGAACCTCCATAGTGTCTTCCAAAGTGGCTGCACCAGTTTGCATTCCCACCAACAGTGCAAGACAGTTCCTTTTTCAGCACATCCTCTCCAACACTTGTTTCTTGTGTTTTTTATTTTAGTCATCCTGACAGGTGAGAGATAATATCACATTGTAGTTTTGATTTGTATTTCCCTGATGATCAGTGGTGCTGAGCATCTTTTCATGTGTCTATTGGCATCTGGATGTCTTCTTTGAAGAAATGTCTGTTCATGTCTTCTGCCCATTTTTAAACAGGACTATTTGTTTTGTGGGTGTTGAGTTGTATAAATTCTTTATATATTTTGGATACTACCCCCTTATCAGATGTCATTTGCAAATATCTTCTCCTGTTCCATAGGTTGCCATTTAGTTTTGTTGATTATTTCCTTTGCTATGCAGAAGCTTTTTATGTTGATGTAGTCCCAATAGCTTATTTTTTCTTTTATTTCCCTTGCCTCAGGAGACATATCTAGAAAACTGTTGCTAGAGCCAATGTCAGAGAAATTACTGCCTGTGCTCTCTTCAAGTGGTCCAGTTTCATTCTTTTGCATGTGCCTGTCCAGTTTTCCCAACATCATTCGTTGAAGAGACTTTTTCCCATTGGATATTCTTTCCTGTTTTGTTGAAGATTAATTGACCACAAAATTGTGGGTTTATTTCTGTGTTTCCTATTCTGTTCCATTAATCTATGTGTCTATTTTTGTGCCAGTACCATACTGTTTTGATTACTGCCACTTTGTAATATAATTTAAAGTCTGGAATTGTGATACCTCCAGTTTTATTTTTCTTTTTCAAAATTGCTTTGACTATTCAGGGTCTTTTGTGATTTTTTGTTCTAGTTCTGTGAAAAAATGTTGTTGTTTTGATAGGAATTGCATTAAATCTGTAAATTGCTTTGGGTAGTATGGACATTTTAACAATAATTGTTCTAAGGGGTGCCTGGGTGGCTCAGTTGGTTAAGCAACTGCCTTCAGCTTGGGTCATGATCCTGGAGTCCCAGGGTTGAGTCCCGCATTGGGCTCCCTGCTCAGCAGGGAGTCTGCTTCTCCCTCTGACCCTGCCCCCTCTCATGCTCTCTCTAGCTCATTCTCTCTCTCAAATAAATAAATAAAATCTTAAAAAAAACAATAATTGTTCTAAGCAATGAGCATGGAATGTTTTTCCATTTCTTTGTCTCTTTAATTTCTTCCGTCAATGTTTTATAGTTTTCAGAGTATGGGTTTTTCACCTCTTTGTTTATTCCTAGGTATCCTGTTGTTTTGGATGTGATTGTAAATGGGATTATTTTCTTAATTTCTCTTTCTGCTGCTTCATTATTAGTGTATTAAAATGCAACAGATTTCTACATATTGATTTTGTATCCTGTGACTTTACTAAATTCATTTATCAGTTCTAGTAGTTTTTTGGTAGAGTTTTTAGGGTTTTCTATATATAGTGTCATCATCTGCAAATAATGAGAGTTTTACTTCTTCCTTACCAATTTAGATGTCTTTTATTTCTTTTTGTTGTCTAATTGCCTTGGCTAGGACTTCTGGTACTATGTTGAATAAAAGTGGTAAGAGTGGACATCCTTGTCTTGTTCCTGACCTTAGGAGGAGAGCTATTTTTCCCCATTGAGAATGATAACAGCTGTGGGTTTTTCATGTCTGGCTTTATTATGTTGAGGTATGTTCCCTCTAAACCTACTTTTTTAAGGGTTTTTATCATGAATGGATGTTGTACTTTGTCAAATGCTTTTTCTGCATCTATTGAGATGATCAAAGTTTTTACTTTCTTTTATTGATGAGATGTATCACACTGATTATTTTGTGAATATTGAACCACCCTTGTATCCCAGGAATAAATCCCACTTGGTCATGGTGAATGACTTTTTTAATGTATTGGTGAATTCTATTTGCTAGTATTTTGTTGAGATTTTTGCATCTATATTCATCAGAGATATTGGCCTATAGTTCTCCTTTTTGTGGTATATTTATCTGGTTTTGATATCAGGATAATGCTGGCCTCATAGAATGAATTTGAAAGTTTTCCTTCTTCTATTTTTTAGAATACTTTGAGTAGAATAGGTATTAACTCTTCTTTAAATGTTTGGTAGCATTCACCCGTGAAGGCGTCCGGCCCTGGACTATTGTTTGTTTGGTGTTTTTTGGTTACAGATTCAATCACCTCGCTGGTAATAGATCTATTCAAATTTTCTGTTTCTTCCTGTTTTAGTTTTGGTAGGTTATATTTCTCTGAATTTATCCATTTCTTCTAGGTTGTCTTAATTTGTTGGCATATAGTTTTTCATAATCTCTTAAAATTATTTGTATTCTGGGATGTTAGTTGTTATTTCTTCTCTTTCATTTTTTCATCGGTGATTTTGTTCATTTGAATCCCCCCTCCCCTTTCTGGAAGAGTCTGCCTAGAGGTTTATCAATTTTGTTGATCTTTTCAAAGAACCAGCTCCTGGTTTCATTGATTTGGTTTTTTTTTAAGTTTCTATATCATTTATTTCTGCTCTAATCTTTATTATTATTTCCTTTCTTCTGCTGGTTTTAGGTTTTGTTTGTTGTTCTGTTCCTTTAGGTTGTTTGAGGTTTTTCTTGTCTCATGAGGTAGGCCTGTATTGCTGTAAAATTCCCTCTAGAATTGCTTTTGCTGGGGGGTGGCCAGGTGGCTCAGTCTGTTAAGAATCTAACTCTTGGTTTCAGCTTAGGTCATGATCTCAAGGTCATGAGATTGAGCCCTCTGTCAGGCTCTGTGCTGGGGTTGGAGCCTGCTTAAGAGTCCCTTTCTCCCTCTCTATCTGCTCCTCCTTTCTTTCTCTCTCTCTTCCTCTAAAAAATAAAAATAAAAAATTTAAAAAATAATTGCTTTTGCTGTATCCCAAAGAATTTGGACCACAGTGTTTTTTTTTTTAAGATTTTATTTATTCATTTATTTGAGAGAGAGAGAGAGAAAGAGAAAGACTGAATTGCTGTATGAGATCTAGTAATTTGGGTGTGGAGTTTTTGGGTTTTCCACATAAAGCAGGGAGGAGGGGCAGAGGGAGAGGGAGAAGCAGACTCCCTGCCGAGCAGGGAACCCAACCCTGGGGCTCAATCCCAGGATCCAGACATCAGGACCTAAGCTGAAGGCAGACGCTTAACTGACTGAGCCACCCAGGTGCCCCTGGACTATTGTGTTTTCATTTTTGCTTGTTTCCATGTGCCCTTTTTTTTAAATTTAATTTTACTTTATTATGTTATGTTAGTCACCATACAATACATTATTAGTTTTTGATGTAGTGTTCCATGATTCATTGTTTTCATATAACACCCAGTGCTCCATGCAGTACCTGCCCTCTTCAATACCCATCACCAGGCTAACCCATCCGCACACCCCCGTCCCCTCTAAAACCCTCAGTTTGTTTCTCAGAGTCCATAGTCTCTAATGGTTGATCTCTCCCTCCGATAACCCCCCTTCATTTTTCCCTTCCTTCTCCTAATGTCCTCCATGCTCTTCCTATGTTCCACAAATAAGTGAAACCATATGATAATTGACTTTCTCTGCTTGACTTATTTCACTTAGCATACTCTCCTCCAGTCCCATCCATGTTGATGTAAAAGTTGGGTATTCATCCCTTCTGATGGCTGAGTAATATTCCATTGTATATATGGACCACATCTTCTTTATCCATTCATCTGCTGAAGGGCATCTTGGCTCTTTCCACAGTTTGGCTATTGCGGACATTGCTGCTATGAACATTGGGGTGCATATGGCCCTTCTTTTCACTACATCTGTGTCTTTGGGGTAAATACCCAGTAGTGCAATTGCTGGGTCATAGGGTAGCTCTATTTTTAATTTTTTGAGGCACCTCCACACTGTTTTCCAAAGTAGCTGTACCAACTTGCATTCCTACCAACAGTGTAAGAGGGTTCCCCTTTCTCCACAACCTCTCCAACATCTGTTGTTTCTTGCCTTGTCAATTATTGCCATTCTAACTGGTGTAAGGTGGTATCTTAATGCAGTTTTGATTTGAATTTCCCTGATGGCTAATGATGATGAATATTTTTTCATGTGTCTTTAGCCCTTTGTATGTCTTCTTTGGAGAAATGTCTGTTAATGTCTTCTGCCCATTTTTTGACTTGATTATTTGTTTTTTGAATGTTGAGTTTGAGAAGTTCTTTATAGATCTTGGAACCAGCCCTTTATCTGTAGTGTCATTTGCAAATATCTTCTCCCATTCTTTGGGTTGCCTCTTTGTTTTGCTGACTGTTTCCTTTGCTGTGCAGAAGCTTCTTATCTTGATGAAGTCCCAAAAGTTCATTTTTGCTTTTGTTTCACTAGCCTTTGGAGATGTATCTTGAAAGAAGTTGCTGTGGCCAGTGTCAAAGAGGTTACTGCCTATGTTCTCCTCTAGGATTTTGATGGATTCCTGTCTCACATTGAGGTCTTTCATCCATTTTGAGTTTATCTTTGTGTATGGTGTTAGAGAATGGTCGAGTTTCATTCTTCTGCATGTGGCTGTCCAATTTTCCCAGCACCATTTATAGAAAAGACTGTCTTTTTTCCATTGCATATTCTTTCCTGCTTTGTCGAAGATTATTTGACCATAGGGTTGAGGGTCCATATCTGGGCTCTCTATTCTGTTCCATTGGTCTATATGTCTGTTTTTGTGCAGGACCATGCTGTCTTGGTGATCACTGCTTTGTAATATACCTTGAAATCGGGCAACGTGATGCCCCCAGCTTTGTTTTTCATTTTCAACATTTCCTTGGCGATGCGGGGTCTTTTCTGATTCCATACAAATTTTAGGATTGTTTGTTCCAGCACTTTGAAAAATGTCATTGGAATTTTGATCGGATGGCATTGAAGGTATAGATTGCTCTGGGCAGCACAGACATTTTAACAATGTTTATTTTTCCGATCCATGAGCATGGAATGTTTTTCCATCCTTTTGTGTCTTCTTCAATTTCTTTCATGAGTGTTCTGTAGTTCCTAGAGTATAGATCCTTTACCTCTTTGCTTAGGTTTATTCCAAGGTATCGTATGGTTTTTGGTGCTATTGTAAATGGAATCGTTTCACTAATTTCTCTTTCTACAGTTGCATTGTTAGTGTATAAGAAAGCAACTGATTTCTGTGCATTGATTGTGTATCCTGCCACATTACTGAATTGCTGTATGAGTTCTAGTAATTTGGGGGTGGAGTCTTTTGGGATTTCCACATAAAGTATCATGTCATCTGCGAAAAGAGAGAGTTTGACTTCTTCTTTGCCAATGTTAATACCTTTTATTTCTTTTTGTTGTCTGATTGCTGGTGCTAGGACTTCTAGTACTATGTTGAACAATAGTGGCGAGAGTGGGCATCCTTGACATGTTCCTGATCTTAAGGGATAGGCTCTCAGCTTTTCCCCATTGAGGATGATATTCGCTGTGGATTTTTCATAGATGGATTTTATGAACTTGAGGAATGTTCCCTCTATCCCTATACTCTGAAGAGTTTTAATCAGGAAAGGATGCTATATTTTGTCAAATGCTTTTTCTGCATCAACTGAGAGGACCATATGGTTCTTCTCTCTCTATTATTAATGTGTTCTATCACATTGATTGATTTGCGAATGTTGAACCACCCTTGCATCCTGGGGATAAATCCCACTTGGTCGTGGTGGATGATCCTTTTAATGTATTGTTGGATCCTATTAGCTAGGATTTAGTTGAGGATTTTGGAATCCATATTCATCAGGGATATCAGTCTGAAATTCTCCTTTTTGATGGGGTCTTTGCCTGGTTTGGGGATTAAGCTAACGCTGGCCTCATAGAATGAGTCTGGAAGCTTTCCTTCTGTTTCTATTTTTTGAAACAGCTTCAGAAGAATAGGTATTACTTCTTCTTTGAATGTTTGGTAGAATTCCCCAGGGACTCCATCAGGCCCTGGACTCTTGTTTTTTGGGAGGTTTTTGATCACTGCTTCAATCTCGTTACTGGTTATTGGCCTATTCAGGTTATCAATTTCTTCCTGTTTCAGTCTTGGGAGTTTATAGGTTTCCAGGAAGGCATCCATTTCATGCAGGTTACTCAATTTATTGGCATATAGTTCTTGATAATAATTTCTAATAATTGTTTCTATTTCCTTGGTGTTAGTTGTGATCAATCCCCTTTCATTCATAATTTTATTAATTTGGGTCTTTTCTCTTTTCTTTTGGATAAGTTTCACCAGTGGTTTATCGATGTTAGTAATTCTTTCAAAGAACGATCTTCTAGTTTCGTTGATCTGATCTGCTGTTTTTCTGGCTTCTAATTCATTGATCTCTACTCTAATCTTAATTATTTCTCTTCTAATGCATGGCTTGGGCATTGTTTGTTGCTTTTTCTCTAGTCCTTAAGATGTAAAGTTAGTTGGTGAATTTTGGATTTTCTATTTTTTTGAGTGAGGCTTGGATGGCTATGTATTTCCCCCTTAGGACTGCCTTTGCAGTATCTCATAGGTTTTGGACTGATGTGTTTTCATTTTTATTGGTTTCCATTAATTGTTTAAGTTCTTCTTTGATTTTCTGGTTGACCCAAACATTGTTGAGCAGAGTGGTCTTTAGCTTCCCAGTGTTTGAATTTCTTCCAAATTTTTTCTTGTGATTGAGTTCCAGTTTTAAAGCATTATGGTCTGAGAATATGCAGGGAATAATCTCAGTCTTTTGGTATCAGTTGAGCCCTGATCTGTGACCCAGTATGTGGTCTATTCTGGAGAAAGTTCCATGTGCACTTGAAAAGAATGTGTATTCTGTTGTTTTAGGGTGGAATGTTCTGTATTTATCTATGAGGTCCATCTGGTCCAGTGTGTCATTCAAAGCTCTTGTTTCTTTGTTGATTTTCTGCTTAAATGATCTGTCTATTGCTGAGAGTGGAGTATTGAGGTCTCCTACAATTAACGTATTGTTATCAATATGACTCTTTATTTTGGTTAACAGTTGGCTTATGTTGATGGCTGCTCCCATGTTGGGGGGCATAGATATTTACACTTATTAGATCTTCTTGTTGGATAGACACTTTAAGAATGATATAGTGTCCTTCTGTGTCTCTAACTACAGTCTTTAGTTTAAAATCTAATTTGTCTGATATAAGAACTGCCACCCCAGCTTTCTTTTGAGGTTCGTTGGCATGGAAAATTGATCTCCATCCCTTCACTTTCAGTCTGGATGTATCTTTAGGTTCAAAATGAGTCTCTTGTAGACAGCATATGGATGGGTCCTGTCTTTTTATCCAACCTGCAACCCTGTGCCATTTTATGGGAGCATTTAGGCCATTCACGTTGAGAGTGATTATTGAAAGATATGAATTTATTGTCATCATGTTGTCTGTGAAGACCTTGTTTTTATAGATTGTCCCTATAAATTTCTGTTCTATATCACTCTTGGGGTCTTTCTCCTTTTATAGAGCCCCTCTTAATATTTCTTGCAGGGCCAGCTTAGTGGTCACATATTCTTTCAGTTTCTGCTGGTCTTGGAAGTTCTGCATCTCTCCATCCACTCTGTTTTTTTTTTTTTTTTTTAGATTTTATTTATTTATTTGACAGAGAGAGACACAGCAAGAGAGGGAACACGAGCAGGGGGAGTGGGAGAGGGAGAAGCAGGCTTCCCACTGAGCAGGGAGGCTGATGCGGGGCTCAATCCCAGGACCTCGGGATCATGACCTGAGCTGAAGGCAGAAACTTAACGACTGAGCCACCAAGGCACCCCTCTCCATCTATTCTAAATGACAGCCTTGCCGGATAAAGTATTCTTGGCTGCATGTTCTTCTCGTTTAGTACCCTGAATATGTCTTGCCAGGCCCTTCTGGCTTGCCAGGTCTCTGTGGATAGTTCTGATGTTATTCTGATGTTCCTCCCTCTGTACATATAGAATTTCTTCCCCCAACTGCCCTTAAGATGGTTTCCTTGGTTCTTAAGATTTGCGAGTTTTACTATTACATGCCGGGGTGTTGGCCTGCTTTCCTTGATCTTGGGAGGGGTCCTCTCTCCTTCTAGGACACGAATGTTTGTTTCATTCCCCATATTAGGTAAGTTCTTAGCTACGACTTGCTCAAATATATCCCCTAGTCCTCTCTCTCCAACCCCTCAGGGATCCCAATAATTCTGACATTGGAACGTTTCATGGTGTCACTTATTTCTCTGATTCTATTTTCATGGATTCTGAGTTGTTTTTCCCTGGCCTCCTCTTTTTCCTTCTTGTCTATTAATTGGTCTTCTAGATCACTAATTCATTCTTCTGCCTTGCTTACCCTAGCTGTTAGATTATCTAGATTAGATTGGATCTCATTGATAGCATTTTTAAGTTCTGCCAATTCAGCTTTCATTTCTGCCCTTAGAGAGTCTATGTTGCCATTAATTGATTTCTCCATTCTAGCTATTGCCTTCACAATTGCTACCCTGAATTCCATCTCCGACATCTTGGTTATATCTGAATCCATTTGTAGATCTGTGGCCTAAGTCATAGTCTCTGAGTTTTTCCTATTTTGGGGGTTTCTCCTCCTAGTCATTCTGTTGAGGGGTGGTTGAAGGAATGTATAGAGTCCAAATTATTGACCACAATCCAAGCAAGATGCACCTGTTTTATAGGGACCTTAGGGTTGCTGGCCTCTTGTTTTCCCAGCCTGTCTTCTCGGGGAGGGGCCTGCCTCGCTGTTACTCAGGCAACCCTGTTTGGGCAGAGTTGCCCTGACCCCTGTGGCAGGGGATGGACTCAGTGAAAACCGGTTTTGGGGGGCTTTTGTTCTCTGGCAGCTTTCCCTGGCGGCTTTCTGTGTCTCTTCCGAGAGTCAGGGCAGAAGAGATCGTTTCCAACCCTCTGCCTCAGAGCAGAGAGATCGCAGTCTGTTCTTCAGTGAACTCTCCAGGCCACATAGCTCCATTTCTGTCTGTGCTGCTATAAACTGCAGCATCCTGGGTTGTGCGCTCCTCAGCAGCACTCCCAGTCCTCGCCTCCAGGTTGGGGCACGCCTCTGCCCTTTGTGCTTCTAAAACTGCCAGCTGCCCCCCAGTTCGCACACGCGGCCCCCTGGCTCCGGGTTTCCTTCCAAGGAGCTACCCTAAAGTCCTTTCCCCATCGCTACCGGTCTGTGAGTCTGTGCCCCATCCCAGCACGGGAGGCTCTTGTTCACCAGTGGTGTAGGATCCCGACAGCTCAGCTCCCTCCCCCTGCCATTTATCCTCCGATATCTGCCCACGGAACCACGGCTCCCTGCTTCATACCTCGAAACCAATGGCCTGCAATATTCTGTTTGTAGAGATCCAGATCTATCTTCTTACATCTCAGGCTGATTTTATGGCTGTTCAGAGTGGTCTGGTAAATATCTAACTCAATTCCAGGGACTGGTTGGAATAGGGTCCCCTACTCCTCCACCATCTTTTCTCCATGTACTTTTTAATTTTTTCTTTTATTTCGTGGTTGACCCATTCATTGTTTAGTAGCATATTATTTAATCTCCATGTATTTGTGGTCTTTCCAGATTTTTTCTTGTGGTTGATTTCTAATTTCAAAGCATTGTGGTCAGAAAAGATGCATGGTACGACTTTGATCTTTTTGAATTTGTTGAGGCTTGTTTTGTGTCTTAACACGTGATCTCTTCTGGAGAATGTTGCATGTGCACTTGAAAAGAATGTGTATTCCGCTGCTTTAGGTTGGAATGTTTTGAACATATCCATTAAATCCATCTGGTCCAGTGTATCATTCAAAGTCACTGTTTCATTATTCATTTTCTGTTTGGATGATCTGTCCATTGATGTAAATGGAAGTTAAAGTCCCCTACTATTATTGTATTACTACTGAATATTTCCTTTATGTTTGTTATTATCTGTTTTATGTATTTGGGTACTTCCATGTTGGGTGCATAAATAATATTTACAATTGCTATATCTTCTTGTTGGGTTGTTCTATTTATTATTATATAGTGTCCTTCTTTGTTTCTCTTTATAGACTTTATTTTAGAGTCTATTTTGTCCAATATAAGTATTGCTACTCTGGCTTTCTTTTGACATCCATTTGCATGATGAATGTTTCTTCATCTCTGCACTTCCAATCTGCAGGTGTCTTTAGGTCTGTAGTGAATCTCTTGTAAGAAGCCTATAGTTGGGTCTTGTTTTTTATATACACTCTTTCACTCTATGTCTTTTGATTGGAGCAGTTAGTCCATTTACATTCAAAGTAATTATTGATAGATATGTATTGATTGCCATTTTGTTACTTGCTTTGTGGTTGTTTTTGCAATTTTTCTCTGATCCTTTCTTTGCTTTCTCTCCTTCACGGTTTGCTGGGGGGGGGTTAGGGACATATTTGGGTTCCTTACTGTTTATTTTTTGCATATCTATTACTGTTTTTTGATTTGTAGTTACCATTTGGTTTATACATAACATCTTTTGCACTTAGCAGACTATATTAAGCTGACAGTCGCTTATTTTTAAACTCATTTTTTACTCTTCTCCCCTCTACATTTCAGATATTTGATATGATTTTTTACATCCTTTTATTTTGTGATTCTTATTTTTCTTATTCTTACTTAATGGTTTTTGTTTTCCATTCAGAGTCCCCCTTAACATTTCTTATAGGGCTGGTTTAGTGGCCATGAATTCTTTTAACTTTTGTTTGGGAAACTCTTTATCTCTTCTTATATTCTGAATGATAGCTTTGCTGGTTAAAGTATTCTTGGCTGCAGAATTTTCCCTTTCATCACTTGGAATACATTATGCCACCCTCTTTTGGCTCACAAAGTTTCTGCTAAAAAATCAGCTGATAGATTTTTGGAGTTTCCTTTGTATGTAGCTGTCTTCTCTTGCTACCTTTAAAATTCTTTATCACTATTTTTTGCCACTTTAATTACTAAATGTCTTGGTGTGGACCTTCTTGGGTTTAATTTGTTGGGGGATCTCTGTGCCTCCTGTATCTGGATCTCTGTTTCCCTCCCCAGGTTTGGGAAGTTTTTAGCTATTATTTCTGCAAATACATTTTCTGCCTCCCTTTCTCTCTCTTTTCCTTCTGGGATCCCTCTAATATGAATGTTATTATGCTTGAAGGAGCCACTGAGTTCTGTAAGTCTATTCTCATTATGTAGTATTTTATTTGTTTCTCGTTGTTCAGCTTGATTGCTTTCCATTATTCTCTCCTCCAGGTCACTGATACATTCCTCTGCTTCCTGTAGCCTACTACTTATTGCATCTATTGTATTTTTAATTTCATTTATTGCATTCTTCATCTTTGATATATTATTTTTTATCTTTTTGTCAAGGTTCTTACTGATGTCCTCCACCCTTTCCTGAAGTCCAGTGAGTATCTTTGTGATCATTACTTTAAATTCTGTATCAGGCATATTATTTTTCTTTCTCTTGGATATCCTGCTGATGGAACACTACATCAAAAACTAATGATGTAATGTATGGTGATTAACATAGCATAATAAAATTTAAAAACAAATAAACAAAAAAGATATCCTGCTGTGATTTTGTCTTGTTCTTTCATTTGCAACTCTGTCTCCTCATTTGTCTACCTGTGTCTGTTTCTGTGTGTTACAAAAGTCAATTGTGTGTTCTGTTCTTTAAAGTAGTGGCTTTATGAAGAAGAGGTCCTGTAGTGCCCTGCAGTGCAGTGTCCCCTATTCACCAGAACCTGGTTCTTCAGAGGAGTCTCCTATGTATGTTGTTTGCATCCTGCTATGGTGTCTGAGTCACTTTTCATTTTCGTCTAGACATCTGCACTGGCTCTTTGCCTGTTGTGGGCTGTGCTTGCTCTCTACGATATTAGTGAGATCCAGGTAGGCCAGCTCTGAGGGGGTGTGACAGCAGAAGGGCTTGGGGGCAAATTTTGATGTTAGCACAATTTGCACTGAACCCCTAGTCCTAGGCCGGACCTCCAATGGCCAAATGGCTGTTGGGGGTACGGCACATGAAGATGGTGGTGGTGGCCACCAGTGGCACTTGGTGGTTGGGCAGGGCACATGCAGTGTTAGTTAAATTTGCATTGACCCACTAGTTCTAGGCTGGATCCCCCAAAGTGTGATGGCATGGGGGCACAGCATGTAGAGGCAGTGGGTAGGTGCAGCATGCACAGCATTAACAAAAATTGCAGTGAGCCTGGAGCCGAGACCAGCAGGCTTGGAGTTGGTGAGTTCTCAGAACTTGTGGACAGAGCGCAGTACCAATAGGTTAGGTAGCAAGTGCCTGGGCAGTGCCAGGAGAGGAAAATGGCACCTGCCAGCTCCTTTGTTCCCATAGAAATCCTCCAACACTCTCTGAAATCAGTATAAACAGATCTCCCTCCATTCTGCAAGCTGTCATTTCTATGTTGCCTTTCCTTGGGCTCTTGTCTCTTTAAGGGTGGGGACTCTTTGTGGGCTATCACTACCTCTGAATTTTAAAACTCCAGGTTCCAAGTTCTACTGGTTATACAGACTCACAGAATTCAGCCCCTTTGGTTTTCAAGGCCAGAGGTTATGGGGATTCATTTTCTCTGTGTGGGCTTCCTGGTGTTTTCCCCTCTCCACAACTGCAGCTCTTTCCCTCCTGTGGGGAGCTCCTGACCACAGTTTCTGCTCTTCCTAACCTCTCCCATGCAGCTTCTTCTCTACATTTAGTTGTGGAGTTTGTTCTGCCAGTCTTCGGATCACTCTCCGGTTTATTGACTTGGATGTGAATGATATCCAGTTGTAAACATGGGACAGGGTGAGCTTAGGGTCCCCTACTCTGCCATCTTCCCAGCACCCCCTGAAAATTTTCTAATTTTGACTTCCTTGACAGTGTACCTTTCTGTTTTTCCTTCTCAGATATTGATTCTTCCTATTCTTTTGCTAGATTTCTAAATGTTGGTGGGCTGAAGAGCACAGTCCTAGGTTCTTTTCTTCCAACAATCACTCCCTGGTTAGTCTCACCCAGTTCTATGACCTCAGATACCCTCTATACATTGATATCCTAAATCTTCAGCCTTAAACTCTCTTCTGAAAGTCCTACATGTATATCTGAGTATGGGACATTTCTAATGGATGTCCAAAAGACTTTCCAAATTGCAACTCCTAGTTTATCACTATTCCCTCAACTTGCTCCCCTCTCTAATCATATTCTCATCTCAGTAAATGGCATGATCAACTACTCAGTTGCTCATGGTAAAAACGTAGGTGTTAGCATTAATTCTCCCATTTCATTTATCTTCCCTTACCTTATCTAATCCATCAAACAAGCCCTGCTAACTTTACCTGCAAAACACACCCCAAATCCAACCTCTTCTTTTTATCTCCTCTACTTCCATATTAATCTAAGACATTATCATCTCTGACCTGGACTATGCAATAGCCTCCTAACATTCTCTGCTTTCACCCTTGCTCAATTAAAATTCAGGCTTCACAGAGAAGAAAAATCTTAAAAAAAATGAATTAAAACTCTCATATATTGCTGGTAGGAGTATGTACCCACTTTGGAAAACTGTTCAGCAGTTTGCTACAAAGTTAATCACATATGATCCAGTAATTCTACTCTTAGGCATTTACCCAAGAGAAGTGAAAGCACATGTACAAAAAGATTTATACAAGAACGTTCATAGCAGCCTTACTCCTAAGAACTAAAAACTGGAAATGACCCAACTGTCCATTAAGAATAAAGTGAGGTATATTTATACAATTAATAAAAATCATCAATAAAAAGAATGAAATACAGATAAATACAATGACATGAATGAATCTCAAAAATATTATGTTAAGTCAAAAAAGCAAACATAAAAAAGTCCATATGATTCCATTTACATGTAACTCAAGACTAGACAAAATTAACCTCTGGTAATAAAAATCAGAATAATGACTGCCTCTGAGTGGGAGGTGGGGAGTGATGCCTGGAAAGGAACATAAGGGAACTTTCCAGGGTGATGGAAAGTTATATATCTTGACTGTGGTTGTGATTACATGGGAATATATTTGCTGAAATTCATCATCATATGTTTAAAATCTATGTATTATATTGTATGTGAATTATATCTCAAATTTTAAAAAGTTTTATAAAAATGTAAATCATCTATAGGTGACATTATAGTGTCCTTAAAAGAGAGATAATATTACTGCTACCTCATGGGGTGGTTAAATGAGATCACGTATAAAGCACAACAGTGCCTACCATGTAGTAAGCCCTCAATGTTAGCCATTATTATGCTGATAATGTCATTCTCTGGCTTAAAACCTTATGATGGCATAAATAATAAAATCCAAACTCCATATTTTGGCCTACAACATCCTATGTGATCTAGCCCCCATCTACATCTTCAGTCTCATCATTATTTCCCTCACTCACTACAGTCTATACACTAGCCTTCTTTCCCTTTATTGAACAATACCAAGAACATTCCCATATGGGGTCTTTGTACTTCCTAACCCTTCAGCCTAGAGAGCTCTTTGACAAAAGTCTTCACATGGTTGGCTCCTTCTTTTAACTCTGATCTCAGATTAAATACTGCCCACTTGAAGAGACATTCCCTGACCATTTTATTTTTCATTATCTGTCTCCTCCCAGTAGCACTGCTAGTCTATGGAACAGAAACTGTCAACTTGTTCACAGTTGTATCCTTGGTACCTAGAACAATGGCAGGCACCAATAAATATTTGTTAAAAGAATGAATAAGTGAATAATTTCCAGTTTTCTGACTTGTGCAAATGAATAGATAGTATGCATTCATTTGCTGAGATAGGGAATACTGGAAGAGTGTGTGTAAGAACATATTACAATTTACATTTTTAAACACCAGACAAAGCAAATACTGAACAAAATAATCAAAACCACCAGATTTTAGGGTTTTCTGTCTCTGGCAAAAGACTACATTTAGACTATACCAAAGCATTCTGTCAGCTCTTCTCTTAAATATCTCCTAAAGAAAGAGTCTTTTCGTCTCAGTAATGTTTTTAACCTCTAAATTAGAAATCAAAAATTTTTTAAATTTCTAGCCTTATAATTTGAACACACATCTTCTAGAAAATAAAATATGTCTCATTATTCCTTAAAATTTTAATGCATGAAGATTGCTATTACAGCACTCAGACTATTATACTACTAGGACTTGTCTTTCTGGGCTATTTTAAACATGTAAAACTTTCCCTCCCCAATCAAAGTGTCTATAACCAAACCTCAAATTACAGAATCAGTGCTATTATACTTATTTAATACCATTTGAAAAAGTCTTTCATTGAGTTTTTAAGAGGAAAAAAAGTTAAGCATTCTAATAAACCTTACCTTCGTTTGCAAATCAGGAACCACAAAGCTGATGCCAAAGCAAAGAAACCAATTCCCAAAGTAACAGCACCAGCAGCCAGAAAATAAGTTAAGTGGTTAAAAAAACCTATACAAATAAATTATAAAAGATTATTTCATGCATGTATCTTCATTCTCTAGGTAAAATTAAATGACATAATAATATGTATGATATGACATACTGTAGTGTTAAAACATTAACCGGGAAGTTGGGAAACCTGAATTCTAGGGTCCTGTGCAATTCTAACAAATTTCAACACAAGGCCTCATGGTGATTAGGGTCCAGGGTACATTTCTCTGACCCTGCCTCAATTTGATACCTAGGTTTTGTTTGTTTTTGTACAGCTGTCACCTCCTTTTTTCTTATCTAGCTTTCTCCTTTCCCAGTCTAGCTGTAAATTTTTGTTATTTTTCCAGTATCATTCTTTGCAGTCCTCCAACATAAGACACTTTGCATTTTAAAATTTGTATTATCAATCACTACAAGAAGGCAGATGGAGGGTAATAAATAACAAATATGAGGAACTTTAAAATGTTTTAGAAATCTTCGTTTTATCTCTATTTATCCCAGGAACAATAAAAGATCATGGCCAAAACCTAAATAAAAGCAATATAAAATAATAGCATATCACAGGTTTAAAATTGGAAAAGCCTATAGGAATTATGTGGTATAACTCCTTCATTTTACAGGTGATAAAATTGAGGTCTAGGTAAGAGAGAGACCTGAACTGAGATTAGGCAGCAGATTAAAGCCAGTCCTCTGTTTTTTTCTATTATCTTATTCCTTCTATAAATCATCTTAATACTGGTATGTATTGAAAAGAATTAAGAATATAGAATGCACGAGGTATTTATAGTCAGGTTGGTCAAGTATTCCTTAAGATTCTGAAATCTGATACCTAACCATAAAGCAAGCTGTAGGAAGCTTTCATAAAAAGCTGTATAGAACATAAAGGGCCTTAAAACAATTTAAGAGTACAGCTGACCCTTAAACAATGTGAGGATTAGGGGCACCAACTCTGTGCACACTCACAAATCCACATATAACTTTTGACTCTCTGAAAACTTAACTACTTATGTATATACATGTATAAACAACAGCCTACTGCAGACTGGAAGCCTTACCAATAACATAAACAGTTGATTAACACATATTTTGTATGTTCTATGTATTATATACTGTAGTCTTACAATAAATAAGCTAGAGAAAAGAAAATGTTATTAAGAAAATTATAGGGAGGAGAAAATACATTAATAGTCCTATACTATATCGAAAATCATCCACATATAAGTGGACCCTCACAGTTCAAACCCATGTTGTTCAAAGGTCAACTGCATATTACCTGGAAAAAAAGGATTTAAAAGTATAAAACTATAGAGAACAAACTGATGATCACCAGAGGGGATGGGTTAAAAAGGTGATGGGGACTAAGGATGCACTTGTGATGAGTGCCAGGTGTTGCATAGAAATGTTGAATCACTAAATTGTACACCTGAAGTTAATATTATACTGTATGTTAATTAACCGGAATTTAAATAAAATCTTAAAAAAATAAAACTAATGGAAGATCTTTATGTGTGAACATATTATAAGTTCCACTAAAAATATGACATGATAAAGACTTTGTAGTTCCCATATTTTTGTTGTTTCCTAAGTAATTTCCAGCTTCCAAGATGATGCCTCTCAAATCTTCGTTTTGTTTGCGTTCAGAAAATGTCTACATTTGGGAATTAATTAATGGTACCAAAAAAATATAGAAGGCTATTTATCAAAGTGATACTTACAATACAAAAAAAAAAAAAAAAACACTTCTAAGTAAAACAACTTAGGAGGGGAATTAAATAAGTTATGATGATGTTACATATAAAAAATATCATATTCTTTAATTATTTAGTGCAGGATTTCTCAACATCAATACTCTTGATCTTTTGGATCAGATAATTTGTTGTAGGGATTGTTCTATGCATTGTACCAAAGATGTCTCCAGGCAAATGTATTCTGGGGGGCAAAACTACCCCAGCTGAGAATCACTGGCAGAGTGGTATAACAGAATATCAGACAGTATTCATTGATAAAAGCAAGATTGGTAAAATGCATATTTTTAAAAAATTAAAAAGACATAATCATACTCAAATATAAAGATTTCTAGGGGCACCTGGCCAGCTCAGTC
Organism: Zalophus californianus; assembly: GCF_009762305.2. Taxonomy (NCBI): domain Eukaryota; kingdom Metazoa; phylum Chordata; class Mammalia; order Carnivora; family Otariidae; genus Zalophus; species Zalophus californianus. The sequence goes on along the minus strand of NC_045598.1, from coordinate 40,737,510 downwards.
AGAAGAGCATGTGACTCTTGATGTTGGGGTCATGAGTTCGAGCCCTACACAGTGTGTAGAGATTATTTAAATAAATAAAACTTTGGGGAAAAAAAGATAAAGATTTCTAGGGACAAAGAAATAAAAGCAACACAGAAAAATAAGTAGAGCCTAAAACCACAGGCATATGAAGCACTGAGATCTGGAAGCAAGAATTAGCTAGAAGAAGCAGAGAAAATCACCAAGACAAGACCTAGACCAAATCATCCTTTGGCACTGTGAATGACTACATGAACAAAATCTCTGAGGGAAGGGGGTCCTGAACCACTAATAGAAGACCAAGAAGGAATCTTAGAAAATGAAAAATTCAAAAATTTTAAGATAAATTCTTCTTTGAACACAATGAATGAGATGAAATATAACACTGAGAAACTCACCTAATTACATAAAGAAATGAAAAATATAAGGAAATATGAGATTGGAAAAGATTAAGAATATATAATATAAAAGTAACAGGGTTCCTAAAAGAAAAAATAAGAGTAGTGGAAAAGCAATATTCAGGGAAATAACCTAAGAAGGATTTTAAAAAGTTTTTAATTTATATAGTAAAATTCATTTGTGTGTGTGTGCAGTTCTGTAAGTTTTGACAAATACAAAAAATATCTGTCACAGCACCATAACCAAGTTACGTGAGACTTCCATCACCTCCCCAAATTTCCTCATACTGCCTCTTAGTGGTCAAGCACTTTAATTGCTGGCAACCATTGTTTATTTTCCATCCCTATTCTCCATCCTTATACTTTTGCCTTATGTGAATTTCATATAAATGGAATCATACAGCACGTGGCCTTTTGAGTCTGGCCTTTTTCACTTAGCATAATGCATCTGACATTCACCTACATTGTGTTGCATGTATTAATAGTTTGTTTCTTTTTATTGCTGAGTAACATTCCATTTTACAGATGTACCACAGTTTGTTTATTCCCCAGCTGAGAGACATTTGTTTCCAGTTTGGGGTTGTTAGATTAAAGCTACTATACACTTGCATTAAGGTGTTTGAACATAAGTTTTTAGTTCAGTAGTGTCATGTAGTAAATATATATTTAAATGTGTAAGAAACTGCCACATTGCTTTCCAAAGTGTCTGTATCATCTATTTCCCACCAGCATTATATGATAGTTCCACTTGCTCTGCATCATTGCCACCACTTGATATCGTTAGCTTTATTTCAGTCATTCTAATAGATGTACAGATGTACATTCTAATAGATGTACAGATGTACAGTGGTATCTCACTGTGGTTTTAATTTGCATTTCCTTAATGAATAATGATGTTGAGCATCTTTGCATGTGCTTATTTGCCATCCATATGTCTTGTTCAGTGAAGTATTTTTTTACATCTTTGCTGATTTTTTAGAATTCCTCAAGTCCTTGGTCAGATACATGATTTGGAAATATTTTCTCCAAGTCTATGGCTTGTCTTTTCAATTCTCTTAAGAGTGTCTTTCACAGAGCAAAACTTTTAAATTTTGGTGGTGTCTAATTTATTAAGTTTTTCCTTGAATGGATTGTGTTATGGTCCTATCTGAGAACTCTTTGCCTAACCCAGGCCACAGAGATTTTCTCCTATGTTTTCCTATAAAGGATTTATAGTTTTATGTTTTACATTTAATTTATGATTCATTTTGAATTAATTTTTACGTAAGGTGTAAGGCATGGGTCAAGTTCCTTTTTCCCCCCTTTGGATATGTATATCTAGTGCCTCCAACACCATTTGTTGAAAAGACTATCCTTTCTTCACTGAGTTGCTTTTGCACCCTTGTCAAAAATCAAGTAGCTATATTTGTGTCAGTCTCCTTCTGAAATCTCTATTCTGTCCCCTTGATATATATGGTCTATCATTTTGCCAATAACAACAACAATGATAATAACTGATATTCATATAGTAAATACTACATGCCAGGCACTGTTCAGTGTATTATATATTTAAACTCATTTAATTCTCACAACTCTGAGTTAAGTACTATTATTTCCTCATTTTCTAGATGCAGAAACAATTGAGGCAAAATAAAGTTAAGAAACTTGCTTGAAGGTACACAACCACTAAGTGAGGGAACAATAGTTATCTAAAAGTTGCTAAGGTCCTTCCTTACCTAGATCGGGTGGAGAATAGAGACCCTTAATATCTTTAGATTTGTTAGAAAAAAAATAATTAAGGATGCTAAATATTTAAGGATATCATAAAAAAGAATATCTAAATGGCCAATACACATATGAAAACTTCATTAACAATCAGGGAAGTACTAATTAAACCACAATGAGGTAATAACAACTACTCTATATGATGCCTAAAATGAAAATGACAGAAAATGTCAATTGTTGCCAAGGAGGCAGAGTAACCTGAATTCTCATTCACTATTGGTGCGATTGTAGTTTTGTACAATACTTTGGAAAATTGTTTGGCTCTATTATTAAAGCTGAACATAGGCATACCCATGACCCAACAATTTTTAGACATATACCAAAATGAAACATATACATATACATTCAGAAAAATATGTACTACGTTTATAGCATCACTATTTGAGACAGCCACAAATTAGAAACTGCACAAATGCCCATCAACAGTTGAATGGATAAATTTCAAAAACTGAATTGATTTAAGAAAACAAAATATTCTATAAATGGGAAAGAATAGACTATAACTATGCACAACAAAATAGATAAATTTCATAAATAATGTTGGGCAAAAGAAGGCCGACATAAAATTCAAACATAGGTATCTGGGGAGTTCAGGAATGCTGGTAATGTTCTGTTTCTTGAGCTGGGAGCTGGTCACATAGGTGTGTTCAATGAAAATTCATCAAGGTTAACACTTAAGACTTATGAATAAACTAGATATATACATATCAGCATGAATAGAACTGAAAAATATAACGTTCAGTGCAAAAAGCAATTCCCATAAATTCATGTTCAATTATTCCAATTATGTATTGATTCCATGTATGCACATTAAAAGAAAACACAAAATAATACTATTTCTAAAAAAATTAATGAAATAGAAGTATTAAAATACATTAAATTTGTTGTGTCTGGAGAGGGAATGAGGGGAATGGGACTAAAGATGGAACGTAAACTCAGACTTTATCTGTAATGTTTTATTTCTTTAAAAAATTAAAGATCTGAAGCTTATATGATCAAAAAACATGTATTTAGTAGATTACATGGGTGTTTGTTATCCTTTGTCCTTTTCCCTTTTCTTTTCACTTTTCTGGTTTTCTCAAATATTAAAAAAATATATAAAAATAATATAATTTCAATTTTGTGAAAAAGAAAGACAAAGAAAGAAAGAAAGAGAGAGAGAGAAAAATAAAGAAAGAGGAGAAACATTTGTATAAGGAAAATAATCAACAATGGTTATCCCTGGAGTAAGGGCTTGTAGTTACAATTTTCTACTCTAGACTTCGCGTGTGTGTGTATTATCTACCATGAGTATCCAGAAAATTCAGAAAAAAAATCTTTGAAGCTTCTTACATAATTCCTGACACCTTTACTTCGATACTACAAGCCTCCTTATAGAACATTATTGTTATCACTGTGATTATAGCGCACTTAACTGTCTCCCCTGAAGATCCCTGCCCTCCTCTATCTTTTCTTTTTTTTTCAAATTTCCATTAAGCAAGAAAATAGGTGTGATTAGTACACCATCATAGTCCCTGGTTTAAACAGGTCATTTACATCTCAGGGAAATCCCAAACAGGTATAAAGAATCATCACTTTACCAAGAGAAAGACCAATTACATATTTGTTAATACCTTCAACAAGTCACACAATCTCTCTAAATCAATCTGTAAAATGAAAAGGCTGGACTCTGTAAATCATTAAGATCCCCTTCTCACTTTAAAGTTTTAATCAATATATATACAAAGGTAGTATTTTTACTTTCTTGATTCTGCTCTTAAGTATCCTGTCTAAAGTAATGACTCTACTGGGGTGCCTGGGTGGCTCAGTTGGTTTTGAGCAGCAGGCCCTTGATTTCGGCTCTAGTCACGATCTCAGGGTCCCGGGATTGAGCCCTGCATTGGGCTCTGCGCTCAGCGGAGAGTCTACTTGAGGATTCTCTCTTTCCCTCTCCCTTTGCCCCCCACCCCCGCTCATCGCGTGCACCTCTCTCTCTAAAAATAAATAAGTAAATAATAAATAAATAAAGTAATGACTCCTCACTTTCAGCAGTTACTCTATCATTTCACTTTGTTTCTTTGTCTTTAATAATTACTATTGTAAATAATTTTCTTTACTTGTTTATTGTCTATTCTGTCTTCCTCTACCAGAAGATAAATCTTTTTCATTATGGTATTCTTGGAATTTAGAATAATGACTGGTTACTCGAGAAATGACTGAATATTCAATAAATGAATGATAGGCACTATGCTAAATGCTAGTATTACAAAAATGAATAATATAACTATGTTGTTTATAAGTATGTAATAATATAAGTATGTATGTAAGAAGGTCATACATGTGAAAAGGAATAAATGCAATTAAAAAGTATATAGGTGTTATAAAGGAAGAAATAAGTACAAAATGTGGTCACAGGTAGATTTATAAAAAGGGTAAATTTTTAAAAGCTCCGTAGTTTAAACATGGCCTGAGAATTTTCTATTGCCAAACCTCTGTCAAGAATTGGTGATTGAAAGATAAATAACACATGATCACAGAGTTTATAATCTGCAGGAGACAAGATATTTAAATGGATATGTTCATTAAAATATTCTAAGTGCTATGATAAAGACCTTTTGATAGTGCTAAGACAACAGGAGTTTGATCAAGTACAGGTACAGTCCTAGAGATAACACCTGAGCTGAATCTTACAGACTGAGTAAGAGATAGCTAGGCAAGAACATTAAGTCCTTTTTTTAAAAGACTTTATTTATTTATTTGATAGAGTGAATGAGAAAGAAGCACAAGTAGGGGACACAGGCAGAGGGAGAAGCAGGCTCCCCACTAAGCAGAGAGCCCAATGCAGGGTTCGATCCCAGGACTCTGAGATCATGACCTTAGCTGAAGGTAGCCAGCTTACCCAGGCACCCCAAGAACATTGTCTTAAATCTTAAAATAAATAAAACTCTCTCTTGGCAGCACCCCCCAGCTTACATTTGATCCTTTTTTCTTTTTTTTTTTGGTACCATTTGCAGTCTAAATGAGAATTCCTACTTCTTCACATCTATTTCCAAGGCCATTAATAACTTCATTAACACAAAAATCAAAGGGTCACTATTGGCCACTCTCTCTTTTGCCTTGGCATCAGTAAAATAAATTCACTTAGTTTTCCTTCCATTTATGTATCTATACCTTTATTGCCTTTGTAGGTCCCTCTTTGTTAGCCCATCTATCCTTCAACATATATATCTATAGCTATTCTTTATATTGATATAAAGGATATATCTTTATATAGTTATCAACGTATGTATGTATATATCTGTCCTTTAACATATCTGTCTAGATTTAGACAGATATATAGAGGTATTTGAAGGATATAGATAGATATAGATGTTATCTATATACACCTATATCTATAACTTTTCCCAGAATTATTAGGTACTTGTATCAGAGTGTTTTCAGATTATTTTTTGCAATAATTCCAGAACTACAAGTCCTGTTTTATTTTTTGAGTATTCACAGATTACCTGTTTATTATTTCTTTTAGAATTTTGCCAGATTTCAGTCTCAGGTTTACTCCAATTCAACAAAAATCCTTTTTTTTTTTAAGATTTTATGTATTTATTTGAGAGAGAGTGAGCAAGCGGGGGAGGAACAGAGGGGGAAGGATAGGGAAGGGAAAGAATCTTAAGACAACTCTGTGCTGAGTGTGGAGCCCCTTATGAGCCTTGATCTCACAACCCTGAGATCATGACCCAAGCCAAAACCAAGAGCTGGTCACTTAACTGAATGAGCCACCCAGGTACCCAATCAACAAAAATCTTTTGAACACCAAATATGTGTAGAACACTGTTTCAGATATCAAGTGAGGGATAAAAAGCCATTTAAGTAAGAATGACTCCTTGCCCTAAAGGTTTAAAAATCTATAATGAGATATAAGCAAGGCCCATATGCAACCAGTATAAAAAGTTGACCATACTTTTTTAGTTAGTGTTTGTTCCAAGTGGTTATAAGACTAACTAGATCTGTCTGTGAATATAGAAAAGTTACTTATTGTGCTAGCTGGACTTTAATGTTCTTATTTGAAAAATGGGAGTCATACTATCTATCTTACACAATTAGAATTAGAAATAAATGAGATAATGTTGCAAGGAATTAATAACATAAAAAAAACAGGAAGACATCTCAAACTTAACATGCATATACCAGGCCATAAAACAAGAAAGACTCAACAAGTTTTACAGAATCATTTTACACATACTACATTCTCTGAAAATTTTGAAATTAATAACCTAATATATACCCTAAGAAAAGCTCCCATACTTGTGAAATTTAAAATCACACTGTAAATAACTCACACATTAAAGAAGAAATCAGTGGAAGTTTAAAAATACATAGATGTGATGAATAATGATATGTACAAAGACTTATAGCAACAAAGCTGGAGCCAAATTCAAGGGAAATGTATGGCCCTAAATGCATATACTAGAAAAGAAAGCTGAGGGGCGCCTGGGTGGCTCAGTCATTAAGCGTCTGCCTTCGGCTCAGGTCATGATCCCAAGGTCCTGGGATGGAGCCCCGCATTGGGCTCCCTGCTCAGCAGGAAGCCTGTTTCTCCCTCTCCTACTCCCCCTGCTTGTGTTCCCTCTCTCGCTGTGTCTCTCTCTGTCAAATAAATAAATAAATAATCTTAAAAAAAAAGAAAAAGAAAAGAAAGTTGAAAAATAATGAGCTTATCATGCAAATTGCAAGTTGAAAAAAACCAGCAAAATAAGCCCAAATAATGTAGAGAAAAGAAATAATGAACAGAAATTAATGGGATACAAATTAAGATTTTTGGTAAAGACTAATAAGATCGACAAATCTCTAGTTAGATTAACAACCAAGTAAAAAAAGGTACAAGTAAGCAATATTTAAAATGAAGAAAGAACATAATTATAATTACAGCAGTTTAAAATAAGAAGATACTTTGAACAGATTTATGCTAATACATTTTAAAACTTATACAAAATTATATGTACCTAAAAAGTGACTCAAGAAGTAATAGAAAACCTAAATGAACATGTATCCATTAAACTGAATCAGCAGTTACAAAATTTCCCCCAAAGAAAACAGCAGGCCCCAATAACTTTACAATTTCTACTGTATACCCATGATTCAAGTATTTCTTATCTTATACAAGCTCTTCCAGAAAATGAAAAGAAATTTCTGGTTGTTTGTCCAAATACATTTTCCTCTTCTTCCCAGGCAAAAGGCTAGACTACCATGTCCCAGCTTCCCATACCATTAGGTGAAGCCATACGACAGAGTTCTAAACAATGGAATCTGAATGGAAGTGATGTCATAAAAACCTCTCAAGCATCTTTCTCCTGTTCTTTCTCCTTTTAGGTTTGACTGGGAAGGAAATTATCCCCAGGGAACTTTGGAGCCTTGTGTCACCATGGATCTAATTAACATTTATAGAACACTCAACCCAAAAAAAATGAAAACACAACATTATCAGGATTTTTGGGATGCCATTAAAGCAGAACTTAGGGGAAAATTTACACCAAAATACTGCAATATTAGGAAAAAATGTGTGAAAAACCTTAAAAACTAAAGTGGAGCAGATTAAGCCCAAAGTAAACAGAAGAAAAAGAATATTAAAAACTAAAGTGAAAACCAATGAAATAGAAAACAAAACAATCCAGATGGTAAAAAACTAGCAATAGATATCCAAAAAATAAAGAAAAAGGAATCCAAGTATATCACTAAAGAAAGCCAACATACCATGGAAGAGAGCAGAAGAAAGGATCTAGGAAATCATAGAAACAACCATAAAACAATAACAAAATGGCAATAAAAACATATCTATCAATAATTACTTTGAATGTAAATGGACTAACTGCTCCAATCAAAAGACATAGGGTGAAAAAATGGATTAAAAAAAAAACAAACAAACAAGATCCATCTATATGCTGCCTACAAGAGACTTATTTCAGACCTAAAGACACCTGAAGATTGAGAGTGTGGAGATGGAGAAAGAGTCATGATGCAAATGGATGTCAAAAGAAAGCCAGATAGCAATACTTGTATTGGACAAAATAGACTTTAAAACAAAGACTATAACAAGAGACAAAGAAGGATACTATATAATAATAAACAGGACAATCCATCAAGAAGATATAACAATTGTAAATATTTATGCATCCAATATGGGAGCACCCAAATACATAAATCAGTTAATAGCAAAATAAAGAAAATAATTGTTAGTGATACAATAATAGTAGGGGACTTTAACATGCCACTCACATTGATGGAGAGATTATAAACATTGATGGAGAGAAAATAAACAAGGAAAGAGTGGTTTTGAATGACACACTGGACCAAATGGAGTTAACAGATATATTCAGAACATCCTAAAGCAGCAGAATACACATTCTTTTCAAGTGCACATAGAACATTCTCCAGAAGAGATCACATATTAGGCCACAAGATAAGTGTCAAAACTGAAGAAAATCAAGGTCATACCATGCATCTTTTCTGACCACAATGCTATGAAACTAGAAATTAACCATGAAAAATTTGGAAAGATCACAAATACATGGTGGTTAAATAACATGCAACCAAACAATGAATGGGTCAACCACAAACTAAAAGAAGAAATAAAAATTACACGGAAACAAATGAAAATGAAAACACAATAATCTAAAATCTTTGGGATGCAGCAAAAGCAATTCTAAGAGGGAAGTTAATAGCAATACAGGCGTACCTCAAGAGGAAAGAAAAATCTCAAATAAACAACCTAACCTTATGTCTAAAGGAATTAGAAAAAGAACAAACAAAACCCAAACCCAGCAAAAGGAAAGACAGAATAATATTAGAGCAAAAATAAGTGATATAGAAACTAAAAAAACCCAATAACAGATCAATGAAAACAGGAACTGGTTCTTTGAAAAGATCAACAAAATTGATAAACCCTTAGCCAGACTTATCAAAAGGGGGGGAGGAAGGGAGAAAGAGAAAGGACCCAAATAAAATCACTACTGAAGAGGAGAAATAACAACCAACACCACAGAAATACAAACAATTGTAACAGAATATTATGAAAACCTATATGCCAACAAACTGAACAACTCAGACGAAATGGATAAATTCCTAGTAACATATAACCTACCAAAACTAAAGTAGGAAGAAATAGAAAATTTGAACAGATTACCAGCAATGAAATTGAATCAGTAATCAAAAAACTCCCAAAAAATAAAAGTCCAGGATCAGGCAGCTTCACAGGCAAATTCTACCAAACATTTAAAAAGAGCTAATACCTATCCTTCTCAAACTATTCCAAAAAATAGAAATGGAAGGAAAACTTCCAAATTCTTTCTATGAGGCCAGCATTATCCTGATACCAACACCAGATAAAGACACCACAAAAAAAAAAAGAGAACTACAGGTCAATATCTCTGACGAACATAGATGAAAAATCTCCGCAAAATATTAGCAAACCAAATCCAACAATACATTAAAAAAATCATTTATGATGATCAAGTGGTATTTACTCTGGGAATGCAAGGGTGGTTCAATATAGATAAAACAATCAATGTAATATGTCACATCAATAAGAGAAAGGATAAAAAACATAGGATAGTTTCTTTTTTTTAAGTTTTTGTTTATATTCCAGTTAGTTAACATACAGTATAATATTAGTTTCAGGTGTACAATATAGTGATTCAACACTTCCATACAACACCCAGTGCTCATCACAAGTGCCCTCCTTAATCTCCATCATCTATTTAACCCCCCACCCACCAACTTCCATTCTGGTAACCATCACATTGTTCTCTGTAGTTAACAGACTGTTTCTTGGTTTGTCTCTCTCTCTCTTTCCCTTCGCTCATTTGTTTTGTTTCTTAAATTCCACATATTTGTGAATTCATATGGTATTTATCTTTCTCTGACTTATTTCACTTGGTATAATACTCTCTAGTTCCATCCATGTCATTACAAATAACAAGATTTCATTCTTTTTTATGGCTAAATAATATTCCATTATATATTTATATGTGTGTGTGTGTGTGTATACATACATACATACATATATACATATATACTGCCTCTTCTTTAACCATTCATCAGTCGATGGACACTTGTGCTGTTTCCATAATTTGGCTATTGTAGATAATGCTACTATAAATATCAGGGTGCATGTATCCCTTTGAACACATTTAATTCAATCCCTATCAAAATACCAACAGCATTTTTCACAGAGCTAGAACAAACAATCCTAAAATTTGTATGGAGCCACAAAAGACCCCGAATAGCAAAAGCAATATTGAAAAAAATAAAAAGCAAAATGAGGAATCACAATTCTGGACTTCCAGTTACATTACAAAGCTGTAGTGATTTAAACATTATGGTACTAGCATTAAAATAGACACATAGATCAATAGAACAGACTAGAAAACTCAGAAATAAACTCACAATTATATGATCAATTAATCTCCAACAAAGAAGGAATGAATATACAAGGAGAAAAAAACAATCTCTTCAACAAATGATGTTGGGAAAACTGGACAGCCACATGCAAAAGACTAAAGCTGGACCACTTTCTTTGGCTATCTACAAAAATAAATTCAAAATGGATTAAAGACCTATATGTGAGACCTGTAACCATAAAATTCTAGAAGAGAGCACAGGCAGTAATTTCTCTGACATTGGCTCTAGAAACATTTTTCTAGATATGTCTCCTGAGGCAAGGGAAATAAAAGAGAAAATAAGCTATTGGGACTACATCAAAAGAAAAAGCTTCTGCACAGCAAAGGAAATAATCAACAAAACTAAATGGCAACCTATGGAATAAGAGAAGATCATTTGCAAATGATATATCTAATAAAGGGTTAGTATCTAAAATAATAAAGAACTGATAACAACTCAACACTCTAAAACCAAATAATCCAATTAAAAATGGGCAGAAGACATGAACAGACATTTCTCCAAAGAAGACAGCCTAATGGCCAACAGACACATGAAAAGATGCTCAATACCACTGATCATCAGGGAAATGCAAATCAAAACCACAATGAGGTATCACCTCACACTTGTCAGAATGGTGAAACACAAAACACAAGAAACAAGTATTGGCAAGGATGTGGAGAGAAAGGAACCCTCTTGCACTGTTGGTGGGAATGCAAACTGGTGTAGTCACTGTGGAAAACAGTATGGAGATTCCTCAAAAAGTTAAAAATAGAGCTATACTTTGATCCAGTGTTTGCACTACTGGGTATTTACCCCCAAAATACAAAAACACTAATTAAGAGGGGTACATGAATCCCTATGTTTATTGCAACATTAGTTTCAGTAGCCAAACTATGGAAGAAGCCCAAGTGATCATCAATAGATGCATGGATGAAGATGTGGTATACCAACAGACACATGAAAAGATGCTCAACATCACTCATCATCAGGGAAATATATATCAAAACTACAATGAGATATCACCTCATACCTGTTAGAATTGCTAAAATCAAGAAGACAAGAAACAACAAACGTTGGCAAGGATGTGGAGAGAAAGGAACCCTGGTGCAGTTGGTAGGAATGTAAATTGGTAAAACCACTGTGGGAAACAGTATGGTGGTTCCTCAAAAAATTACAAATAGAATTACCATACATTCCCATAATTCCACTTTTGGGCATTTACCCAAGGAAAATGAAAACACTAATTCCAGAAGATATATGCACCCCCAGGTTTATTTCAGCATGACTTACAATAGCCAAGACACGAAAGCAACCTAAATGTCCATCAGTAGACGAACAAATAAGTAAAATGTGGTGTATATATACAATGGAATATTACACAGCCATAAAAAGGATGAGATCATGCCATTTGAGACAACATGGATGGACCTAAAGGGTACTATGCTAAATGAAATAAGTCAGACTGAGAAAGACAAATACCATGATTCTACACATAAATGGAATCTGAAAAAATGAATAAACAAAAAACAATCAGAACTAGAATGAACAAACTGATTGCTGGAGGGGAGGGGGATGGGAAGTTGGGTAAAATGGATGAATGGGAAAGGTAGATACAGGCCTCCAGTTATGGAATGAGTAAGTCACAGGAATAAAAATCAGAGCACAAGGAATATACTCAACAATATTGTAATAGCTATGTAATGGGACAGATGGTAGCTATACTTGTGGTAAACACAGTATAACATATAAACTTGTCAAACTTACTGAAGCTGTACACCTGAAACTAAAGTAATATCGTCAATTATACTAAATTAAAAAAAAAAGATGTAAGATACACACACACACACACACGCAAAATGGAATGTTACTCAGCCATAAAAAGGAATGAAATCTTGCCATTTGCATCACAGTGGATGGATCTAGAGGGTATAATGCTAAGTGAAATAAGTCAATCAGAAAAAGACAAATACTGGGGCGCCTAGGTGGCTCAGTCGTTAAACGTCTGCCTTCAGCTCAGGTCATGATCCCGGGGTCCTGGGATCGAGCCCCACATCGGGCTCCCTGCTCCACAGGAAGCCTGCTTCTCCCTCTCCCACTCCCCCTGCTTGTGTTCCCTCTCTCGCTGTGTCTCTCTCTGTCAAATAAATAAATAAATAAATCTTAAAAAAAAGAAAAAGAAAGCTGAAAAATAATGAGCTTATCATGCAAACTGCAAGTTGGAAAAAAAAAAAGACCAATACCATATGATTTCATGTGGAATGTGGATGTGGAATTTAAGAGGCAAAACAATGAACAAAGAAGAGACAAACAGGCACACCCCGGTGGCTCAGTTGGTTAAGCATCTGACTCTTGGTTAAGCATCTGACTCAGCTCAGGTCTTGATCTCAGGGTTGTGGGTGTAGGCCCTGCGTTGGGCTCTGTGCTGGACAAACAAAAAACAACAACAAAAAAACAGCCTCTAAAATATACAGAACAAACTGCTAGTTATCAGAGGGGAGGTTGGTAGGGGATGGGTGAAATAGGTGAAGGGGATTAAGAGTATATTTATTGTGATGTGCACTGAGTGATGTATAGAGTTGCTGAGTCACTACACTTTATACCCAAAACTAAAATAACACCATATCTTAATTATACTAGCATTTTTAAAGTGAAAAATTTTTTTAAAATTAAAACTTTTGCTCTTCAAAAGATACTACTAAGGGGTCCTGGGATTGAGCCCTGCATCGGGCTCCCTGCTCTGCGGGAAGCCTGCTTCTCCCTCTCCCTCTGCCTGCTGCTCTGCCTACTTGTGCTATCTTTCTGTCACATAAATAAATAATATCTTAAAAAAAAAAAGATGCTACTAAGAGAATGAAAAGACAAGCCACAGACTGGAGAAAATCTTAGCAAAGCACATATCTGATTGAGGACTTATACCCAGAATAAGTACAGAGTTCTCAAAACTCAACAATAAGAAAACAAACAGCCCAATTAAAAGTGAGCAAATGATATGAACAGACCCTTCACCAAATGAGATATACATAATGGCAAATAAGCATATGAAAAGATTCTCCATATCATTAGGCATTAGAGAAAGACAAATTAAAATCATAATGAAGTATCAGTACACACCCATTAGGATAGCTAAAATTAGAAAGACTGACCATACCGAAGGTTGGCAAGGATGGGGAGGAATTGGAATTCTCATACATTGCTGGTGGGAATGTACAATGGTAGAATCACTTTGGAAATAGATAGTTTCATGAAAGGTTAAACATATACCTACCATGTGATTCAGCCATTCTATTCCTACATATTTATCCAATAAAAAAGTAAATATATGTTCATACAATTTTTATAGCAGCTTTATTTGTACTAGCCAAAAATTCTGTGGTAGGCAGAATTCTAAGATGGCCCCAGATTCCCAGCCCCTGGTATACATGCACCTTTTCCCAGTTTTTCAAGAAGCATTAGTCTATGTACTATACTACTATTAAAGGATTTTGCAAATGTTATCAAGGTCCCAAGTCAACTGAGTTTAAGATAAGGAGATGATCCATGCCTTAAACTTATGAGTAAGATAGATGATCTGAGAGGGCCTGGCCTAATCATATAAGCCCTTTAAATCCAGGCCTAGAGGTCCTTAAAAAGTTAAAAATAGAACTACCCTATGCCCCAGCAAATGCACTACTAGGTATTTACCCAAAGGATACAAAAATACTGATCCAGAAGGGCACATGCACCCTGATGCTTATAGCAGCATTGTCAACAATAGCCAAATTATGGAAAAAGCCCAAATGTCCACTGACGGATGAATAGATAAAGCACATGTGGGGTATATATAATAACCCCACATACATATATGAGTATTACTCAGCCATTAAAAAGAATGAAATGTTGCCATTTGCAATGATGTGGATAAAGCCAGAGTATATTATGCTAAGCAAAACAAGTCAGTCAGAGAAAGACAAATACCGTAAGATTTCACAACTATGTGGAATTTAAGAAACAAAACAGATGAACATAGGGGAAAGGAGAAAAAAAAGATAGGGAGGCAAACCAGGAAACAGACTCTTAATTATAGAGAACAATCTAACTGAGGGTTGCTGGATGGGAGATGGGGGGGAGGGGATAAATGAATGATGGGTATTAAGGAGGGCACTTGTTGTGATGAGCACTGGGTGTTATATATAAGTGATGAATCACTAAATTCTAATCCTGAAAACAATATGTTTTCTATATGTTAACTGACTAAAATTTAAATAAAAACATAAAAAAAAAGAATCTGGGCCTAGATTTCAGAGACTGGGAAAGTCAGAGATTTGAGGTTTCAGGGGAATTTGTATGTGGTAAATTCTCTAGAGGGAGCCATGCAGCAAGAAATGAGGGCAGCTGAGAGTGGCTGAAAGCAGCCCTTAACTGAAAGCCAGCAAGAAAATGAGCACCTCAGTCCTACAACTAGAAGGAATTGAATTCAATTAACAACCTGAACGAACTTTGCAGCAGATTTTTTTCACCAGAACCACCAAAAAGGAATGCAGCCCAACTGACATCTTAATTTCAGCCTTATAATACCATAAGTAGAGAAATCTGGCCACACTGTACCTAGACTTCTGCTCTACATAACTAAAAACTAACACATGGGTGTTGTTCTAAGCAGCTAAGATTGTAGTAATTCGTTAATCAGTAAGAGAAAACCACTACAAACTGGAAACAACTCAAGTGTCCATCAACAGATAAATAAACAAATTGTAGTATATTCATACAATGGAATCATCTGAGCAATAAAGAGAAATAATCTATTGAAACACACAACAGGGATAAATTTTAAAATAATTCTGCTGAGTGAAAGAAGCCAAAAAGAGAGAGAGACTACATACTATATGATTCCATTTATAAAATCTCTAGAAAATGCAAACTAATCTACAGTGACAGAAAGCAGATGAATGGTTGCTAAGAGATGGGGGACAGTGAAGGATGGGAAGGAGGGATTACAAAAGGGCATACAAAAACTTTTGGGGATAATGAATATGCTCATTATCTTGATTGTAGTGATCTACATGTATACATACTTTGTCTAAAGTGTCATAAATATGTATTTCAATTATTTCTCAAGAAAGCAGTTTTTAAAAGTAAAAACTTAAACTATATTTTAAAAGAAGAGATGGAAAGGAAAAATTTGAACACAATGAAAATGAAATTAAAGACTACATAGAGCCTCTGAGAGGTATTTTTGTTTTCAGAAGCAATTTAAATTCTGCAATGAGAGATGGATCTGAAACCTTGCTAAAGGAATTATGGTTGATCCTCATTATTTGTGGATTCCATATTTGTGAATTCGTTTGCTCAATGAAATTTATTTGCAGCCCCAAAATCAATACTCACAGTGCTTTTATAGTTATTTACAAGCACGTGAATGGGCAGAGTGGTGAAAAATTTTAGTCTATGTGCATGTTTTTAACTGAGGTCAAACAAAGCAACATTCTGCCTTTTTTTTTCTTTCAGTAAGTTGTTTATTGTAAGATAATTTACAAACATCTTGCTGTCTTTAGTAGTTTAAACAATGGACCAACAATTTCTTCTGACAAGGTCAGCAGTAAGCTAAAAATAAAATCAGCCGGCTGAATTTTCCTTCTTTATCTCTTGTCTAAGGATGAAACTTGGTTTTCATTAATCCAGAGCTGCTGCACCGGAAATGATTTCAATCAACTCCTTCGTGATGACAGCCTGGCGGGTGCGGTTGAACGTCAAGGTCAGTTTGTCAATCATCTCGGAAGCGTTCTTGCTAGCGTTGTCCATGGCCGTCATCCTGGCACTTTGCTCACTCGTGGTGGATTCCTTTAGAGAATAGTAGATGATGTTGGCCAAATTGTATTCTTGGTAATTCTGCAGCACGTCAGCATCAATATCATCATAGATACTCATGCTCTCAGCACTTGCAACGGTTTCAAGGGAAAAGATGGGCTTTTCTTCTGTCTTGTAGGAGAAGACAGACCTGAACCGATTAAAGATGATAGACCCTTCATCAAATTCATATCCGGAATTTAGTAGTTCAAGGGCAATGACGGACGCATCCCCAAAAGTAGGAGGTTTTCTTCCCACTTCTTTAAAGGACACCAGAAACTGGTCAGAGTGAGTCCTATGAAGTATATCCCTGATTTTATCACCAATTCCAACAAGCATGACTTCTTTCCCAGCTGCCGTGAGCGTGGCCACCTCACTTTTCATCTGTTTAGCAACCGAGGAATGAATAGTACCACAGAGCCCTCGATCTGAGGACACACCAATAAGAAGGTGTTTCTTCTTGTCTTCAGGCACCTTAATATCAGCTTTTTCATACAGAGCCAAAGATCCTCTCCCATATACTCGAACTGGTTTCAGCTCCCTCTCAGCTCGGGCATATTTTGCTGCCGCTACCATTTTCATAGACTTGGTGATTTTCTGGATGTTTTTGATTGACTTTAGTCACCTGGTAATATCTTTTAAAGTTGTCATATTTCGAACCTGGATCCATTGTGGCTGCACGGCGCAGGCCGAGAGCCCAGCGACGCCCGCCCGAGAGAACATGGTGGTATCGGCCCAGCTCAACATTCTGCCTTCTTACTGTAGATCTCATACTGTCGACAATTATCTTTTGTGATCTATGTAGTGCTATGGTTTTTGCATTTTTGTACTTTCTGTTGGTGATTTCACTGTTCAAAATGGCCCTGAAGCATAATGTAAAACACTGTCTAGTGTTCCTAAGTGCACGAAGGCTGTGACATGCCTTACAGAAAAAACGTGTGTGGTAGATAATTCTCATTCAGCTATGAGTTTTAGTGCTGCTGTTGGTTGAGTTCAACGTTAATGAATCAACTAACTATCCCTTATAAGGTGTCTTTAAATAAAAACACACATAAAACAAAACTATGTATTGACTGGTTGACAAAAATGTAATCAGAACATAACCTTGTATTTTTCCGAATGAGCAACAGTTCAGTATTTGTTAATTCAGTGTTCACAGCAACTTTATAGAACATAACTACCATGAGGAATGAGAACTTTTATTCTCAATAATAAATAAAAATGATTGAGGTTCTATAATCGAATGGCTTATATGGGTAGTCAGGGGTTTTAGAAACAATCATTTCTCTGATGATTTCTACTTTGCCTACTTGTTAATGAAGTAAATTAAATCCAATGGATTATGCAGATTTTTTAGTCCCTTATTCTCCACTGAAGATATTCTGATCTTTCTCCATTTTGCTCAAGTTTTCAACCCCATCCACCACTATCCTTAATTTCAGATGACCTCTGTCCATTTCATACTTTAAGTTTCACTTCCAATGAAAATGCCTCAATTCCAATGAGAATGCTAATTCTTCTTTAAAAAGAAAGATTTTATTTATTTATTTGAGATAGAGAGAGACCAAGAGCAAGCATGAGCAGGGGGAGGAGGAGGGGCAGAGGGAGAAAGAGAAGCAGACTCCTGAGCAGGAAGCCCAATGTGGGGCTGGATCCCAGGACCCTGAGATCATGACCTGAGCTGAAGGCAGACGCTTAACTGATTGAGCCACCCAGGCGCCCCAAGAATGCTAATTCTTAAACCCCTTTTCTTTAAGGAAATTCAGGAACTCCTGTTGCTGGGAAATTTTCTCTTCTACTAGATTGTAAACTCTTTTAGATCTAGGTGCCGAATGCCTTTATTGCACTCCCTATTTGCTGCACTCAAGGGAAAAAAAAAAAACAAAAAACCTTCAAGAATCAGGAAGAAGCAATTGGGCATGGCACCTGCAAAGGCAAAGTTAACAGAAGAAGGCTTTGAAATATATTTCAATGTCAGTAGAGACAGATGCTCTTTTAGCATAAAAATATCTAAAAATTATGCTAGTAAGAAGAATATGAATATGATTCCTTTCCTCTGGTACACATGCCCTGTGTAATCCTCTTTCTTTGGATGCAGGAAAAAAAGGTCTTCATGGGGTATTTTTCAAAGGTAGAAGGAGTGTCCAAGAGAAGCAATGCTGCTCCAGGCATATACTTTGTGCAAGGGAAGCTGGATTTAGGGGTACCATGCTCAACTTTTCATCTCCCACGTGTATATTCTGTGTGATTGGACTTTAACATTGTAAAACTGGAACACAGAACTAATTGAACCTTGTTTGGGCTTCCTTGTATGTTCATTCAGAAGAGAGGGGAGCATTTTCATTCCCTTTTCTAATCAGTGTAAGATAACTTAAGAGTAGGTGACGGGGAAAAAAGAAAATCTCTCCTGGAACTCATCTGGCCTACTAAACAGACCTACCTTAATCTTCCATGTTATCAAATGTACACTAAAGAGGTAAGGGGGGCATTGTCAGCTTATCTGTGGGGGAAACTGTATTATGCTTAAGTGTAATGAAAGAGAAAGGGTCATAAGCATTTCAAAATTATTTCAAATATTTTTTTCAAAAGAGAAATAATTTGTTGCTAGAAAGAAGACTTGTCATAATCTCACAATGAGATTACCTTACATTCTGCTTAACCTCTTATTTAAAGAGGTCCCTGTGATGTACAGTACCATTATACCTAAAACTGAAAGAAGTTTTGGGGAGTGGGGAAAACTGCTTTGATCCTTCATTTCTCACTCAAGATAAGTATGGTGGTCTCAGGTGTTGGTCTCAGGTGTTCATATTCCTGATGACAGTTCTTTTATATTACACACAGAGAAATATTGCCTTTGGAAACTTTTCTCTACAACCTGGGATATATTTCAATGCAATGCATAAACCTAAATAATAAAAATTGTACAACTGCTTAACTGTCAAAAGTATAGCCTGTGAAACTGTTGGACAAATAGAGAGCCTATAGACTACTTGTTAAAACCTTAGAGTATTAATACAATAAAAGTACTAACAACATATACTCAATTAGAGGAAAAACATTGTGATCTAAAATTTACCAACAGTATGTGCTACGATGAGCGCTGTGAATTGTGTAAGACTGTTGAATCACAGATCTGTACTTCTGAAACAAATAACGCAACATATTTTAAGAAAAAAGAAAAAGAAGAAGATAGCAGGAGAGGAAGAATGAAGGGGAGTAAGTCAGAGGGGGAGACGAACCAGGAGAGATGATGGACTCTGAAAAACAAACTGAGGTTTCTAGAGGGGAGGAGGGTAGGGGGATGGGTTAGCCTGGTGATGGGTATTAAAGAGGGCACATTCTGCATGGAGCACTGGGTGTTATGAACAAACAATGAATCATGGAACACTACACCAAAACAAATGATGTAATATATGGTGATTAACATAACAATAAAAAATTTTTAAAAAAATTTACCAACAGTTATTATGACCGTTTCGTCATCTGTGGAGCACTTCTTTCTTTTACTTAAGGTACCTGAAGGCTTAAGAAAGTTCAATTTTGATGATGAATATTCCATCTCATTAAAGAGCATGTAAAATGAACTGCTAGTTTTCTCATCTTGTTTATCTGGCATAAGACTCTATGGTTTTCGATTTTAAATCCATCAGAAGAAAATTCTACATTTGTGAAAAATGTTCCTGTGTTTCCCTCTGATGCTTCATTTCTGTAGTTAAAAAAAAAAAAACACCAAGATATTTATGAGAAAACTATAGTTTTCCTAGCTTTCAACTTGTTAGGAGACTGTCATGAATCTTCCAATAAATGTAGCGATTACCCTTTTTGATATATTTGCATCATTTGAATAGGATTTAATAACTCAAATGTGATGATGACTATAGATCACATTTTAGACTTACATTTTGCTTCTTTTTCAGAATATTTTTTACTTTAGATAGCCCTTTTGTGATTCATTTTTGCCACTTATCAATTTAAATTCATCATATATGACTTTTGATTCTTTCCTGACATCTTCCATTTGGCCTTAGAAACTTACTATTTTGGGGAACTTGGGTGGCTCAGTTGGTTAAGCATCTGTCTTCAGCTCAGGTCATGATCCCGGGGTCCTGGGATCAAGTCCCTCACGGGGCTCCTTGCTCAGCAGGAAGCCTGCTTCACCCTCTCCCTCTGCCTGCTGCTCTACTTGTGATCTCTCTCTCTCTCAAAAATAAATAAAATCTTTAAAAAAAATTATTTTGTAGACTTGAGTGAAGGTCTTTCAAGATGTTCTGAAAGATCAGTTATTGCCAATTTAAACGAAAATAGGAATTTTAGCTTTTCTTGAATAAATTCTAAAGCTGCTCTACTTTTGTTTTTTTAGTATATGTGCTGCCAAAGTGAGCACTCTACTTTTGTTTTTTTAATAAACACTATTCCAAATCTGTTATTTGCTATATTCCAACACTTTCTTGAGTTACCTTTTTATGCTTATTCTATTACAATCAAACCTACATTTTCTGTAACTTGGTGACTGTTTTGAACTCTGGTTGATTTTTGTTTCACAGAGGTTAAGAAGAATGAAGGACTTTTGCTTTCCAGTTTGGGCAAATTTTGGTATATGATATTTCTGAGAACACCTGCCAAGTGTTTCTACCATTTTTAAACTACTTAAAAATCATAATCCTTCATGATATGCTTTAAATAAAATACTGTGGGTGTTTTTCCTTTATTTTTCGGTTTAACACATAAAACATTTTTTAAAATGCAATGACTGAAACAAATCATATGGTTTCTATGTTCTGAAACTCAGATAAATTAACTTTAAGAGATGTTAGCAATGTACTAAAAACATAATTTCTGTTTCATTTTAGTTTGAAATGCTTGTTTTCATCATCCTGAAGAACATTGGTTAAATTTAATACTGAAATGCCAGAGCGCCTGGGTGGCTCAGTCGTTAGGCGTCTGCCTTCAGCTCAGGTCATGATCCCAGGGTCCTGGGATCAAGCCCACATAGGGCTCCCTGCTCGGTGAGGGGCCTGCTTCTCCCTCTCCCATTCCCCCTGCTTGTGTTTCCTCTCTTGCTGTGTCTCTGTTAAATAAATAAATAAATTTTTTAATTTTATTTTATTATGTTATTAGTCACCATACATTAGTTTTTGACACTACAAATAAATAAAATCTTTTTAAAAAATTTAATACTGAGATGCTTACTAAGTCTTTTTTATTCCCATGTGCTTTCCTCAATGCATATACCAATCATGTGTCAGATCCCATTGTTAAAATTAATTAAAGTATGTTGAATTAGTATTCTTTTCAATTGCCTTCTTAAAGTTATTTAAAATTCCTTTGTAATATGTAATCTATACCTCTGTGTTTCTTCAAACTTATAATTCCCAACAAAATCGCTTTTGCTGTTTAAGTAGAACTAAGTTTCTTTATTCTTGTTTATCTTTTTTTTAAAAGATTTTATTTATTTGAGAGAGAGAGAGAGAGAGACAGCTAAAGAGGGAACATAAGCAGGGGGAGTGGGAGAAGGAGAAACAAGCTCCCGGCTGAGCAAGGAGCCCGATGTGGGACTCAATCCCAGGACCCTGGGATCCTGACCTGAGCCAAAGGCAGATGCTCACTGACCGAGCCACCTAGGCACCCTATTGTTTTTCTTTTTAAAATAGATATTTTTATGTTTTCACTGATACTCTTTTTGTTTAATTTATAAAATGATTCTTAAAATATTTCCAGGTAAGAGTTTCTGTTGCCAATTCTTGCCTTTATTTCATATTTTTTCTTGAAACTCTGTTTTTCTAACATCCATAAAATCCTTTTTCTCCCCAATACTTTAATAAATTAAATTCTTTGAAGTATGGCCTGCTCTGAATTTGAAGGTGGTAGTTGCCTAATATATGTAGTTTTATTCAGCACTGATATTGTTTCCCTCTTATTTGACCTGAAAAGCATAATAAAATACAATTACAACATAATAAAGCAGATGTTTGAAATCACTTTGTTATACAATATTAAATCATTAATTATTACAATTAAAATTATTTCATAAAATTCTATGAATTAGTCAGAAATGCCACTGGAAAAAATCTGCTAAAGAATGCAATAAGAGAAAAAACTGGAGGTGTCACAATTCCTGATTTCAAGTTATATTACAAAGCAGTAGTAATTAAGACAGTACCGTACTGGCATAAAAATAGATACAGAGAGACTGAAAGCGTGCTGTAGCTGAGGAGTATGTGAACAGCAGCCTGGCTCAAACCCTTACTTCACTGATCTATGGATTTCTGTGTGTTTTGAGCCCTGCCTACAGTGGACCATAGAAGCAAAAAGAGCATCATGGGCATATTTACTCACAGACTTGCAAAATGGCGGCCACACATCTGTCTGCTATATTAGACCCTGCTGGTGCCCATGAGAGGATCACAGAGGTGGAAAACATCCACTCTGCATTACAGAACTCAATAACCTTTGAGGATGTGGCCATGGACTTCACCCAGGAGGAATGGGCATTGTTGAATTCACAATTTTCAGAGAAAACTGTACAGAGATGTGATGTTGGAGAACTACAGAAACTTGGCATCTCTGGAAAAGCAGCTCAGCAAACCCACTCTGATCACCCAGATGGGACAAGAAGATGAAACTAAAACAGAGACAAAAAATCACCAAGATAACTGTTCAAATGGGATGGTTCTCCTTAAAACCAAACAATCACAACATAAACAAGATATTTTGGAGAAGGAAGCACTCAGTGGCAAGAAGGAGTAAACTCATGGAGGCAGATCCATTGAGCAGAATAAAATTGCCTTAAGCATGAAATCTAGCATTACTCAGAATCAGAGAATTTATCCTGGAAAGAAACCCCATCAACGCTTTCATCTTGGGAAAGCCCTCAGAGATTGTTCACACCTTAACCCACATGAGAGCATTCTTTCTGGGGAAAAATTCGATGACTGTAAAAATGATAAAAATACCTTCATTAGTCCTTTCTTAGATGTACACAAGAGACAACATACAAAAGAGAAATCCTATGACTGCACTGACTCTAGGAAAGATGTGCACAAGAAAATGCATGTTGGAGAGAAACCATGTACATGCAATGAATATGGGAAAGCCTTCAGGGATCACTCATGCCTTAAAGAACATGTGTGAATTCACACTGGAGAGAAACCTTTTGCATGTAATCAGTGTGGGAAAGCCTTCAGAGTGAAATCTTTCCTCACTTTATACAAGAAAATTCACATGAGAATGAAACAATATGAATGTAAGGAATGTGGGAAAGCCTTTGGTGGTCTCTTACCTCATAGAGGACATATGAAAAAGCACACCAGGGAAAAGAAATCCTTCAAGTATAGTGAGCATGAAAAAGTTTTTAGGAGGCATGTGTCCCTTACAATACACATAAGAACTCACACTGGAGAGAAACCCTATGAGTGTGATCAATGTGGGAAAACCTTCAGTGGAAGGTGTAATCTTACTGTGCAAAGAGAGTCCATATTGGCAAAAAGCCCTAACAATGCAATGTCTGTGGACACGCTTTCAGTAAGCTCTCATCCCTTCAGCGGCATCATGAGAGCACTCATCCTGGGTAAAACTCCTAGTATGTCCATATGCAATAATTTTTAGTGAACTGTCATTCTTTAAGGCATAAAAGCAAATGCCAACTGCAGAGAAAAACTGAATATAAAAAATGGGAGAAAGCATCTGAATAACAGACCTATGGGAGAAATATGTTATGCAATGACTGTGATAAATCCTTATTCATCACTTAGATATGTGACCACTTGATGCTGAAAGTAAAAACTTATAATGTCTTCAAGGCTTGTTACTTGAGAAAAATAAATGCCTAATGTTTTAAGCCAAAAAAAAAAAAAAAAAAAAAGACATAGATCAATGGAATAGAATGGAAAACCCAGAAGTAAACCTACAATTATTTGGCCAATTAATCCTCAACAAAGGATGAATGAATATACAATGAGGAAAAGACAATTTCTTCAACAAATGATGTTGGGAAAACTGGACAGCCATGTGCAAAAGAATGAAGCTGGACCAGTTTCCTTCACCATACACAAAAATAAATTCAAAATGGATTAAAGACCTAAACGTGAGACCTGTAACCATAAAAATTCTGGAAGAAAGCACAGCCAGTAATTTCTCTGACATTGGCTGTAGCAACATTTTTCTAGGTATGTCTCCTGAGGCAAGAAAAATAAAAGCAAAAATAAGCTATTGGGACTACATCAAAATAAAAAGCACACAGAGAGAAAAATACCATATGACTTCCCTCATGTGTGGAATTTAAGAAACAAAATGGATGAACATTCAGGAGAGGGAAAGAAAAGAGAGGGGGGGAAACAAATCATGGGAGACTCTTATGTATAAAGAGCGAACTGAGGGTTGTTGGAGGGAGGGCAGTGGGGAATGGGATAGATGGGTGATGGGTATTAAGGAGGGCACTTGTTATGATCAGTGCTGGGTGTTATATTCAAATGATGAACCACTGAACTCTACTCCTGAATCCAATATTAAACTGTATGTCAACTAACTAGAATTTAAATTAAAAAATAAAATAAAAAGTTTCTGCATAGCAAAGGAAACAATCAACAAAACTAAAAGGCAACCTACAGATTGGGAGAAGATATTTGCAAATGACATCTGATAAAGGGTTAGTATCCAAAATATATAAAGAACTTATACAACTCATCACCCAAAAAACAAATAGTCCAATTAAAAAATGGGCAGGGGCACCTGGATGGCTCAGTCCCTTAAGCATCTGACTTTGGCTCACGTCATGATCTTGGGGTCCTGGGATTGAGCCCTGCATTGGACTCCCTGCTCAGCGGTGAGTCTTCTTCTCCCTCTCCCTTTGCCCCTACCCCCTACTCATGCACTCTCTCTCTCAAATAAATAAATAAATAAATAATGGGCAGAAGACATGAACAAACATTTGTCCAAAGAAGACATACAGATGGCAAACAGACACATGAAAATATGTTCAACACCACTCATCATCAGAGAAATGCAAATCAAAACCACAATAAGATATCACCTTACACCTGTCAAAATGGCTGAAATAAGAACTACAAGAAACAACAAGTGTTGGCGAGGATGTGGAGAGAAAGGACCCCTCTTGCACTGTTGGTGGGAATACAAACTAGTGCAGCCACTGTGGAAAACTATGGAAGTTCCTCAAAAAGTTAAAAATAGAACTACCCTGAAATGCAGTAGTCACACTACTGAGTATTTACTCCCAACATACAAAAACACTAATTCATGGGAATACATCCCCCTATGTTTATTGCAGCATTATTTATAGTAGCCAAACTATGGAAGCAGCCCAAGTGTCCACTGATCAATGAATGGATAAAGAAGAGGTGGAATATGATTCACCCATAAAAAAGAATGAAATCTTGCCATCTGCAACAACATGGAGAGAGCTAGAGTGTATAATGCTAAGTAAAATAAGTCAATCAGAGGAAGACAAATACCATATGACCTTACTCATATGTGGAATTTGAGAAACAAAACAAATGCACAAAGAAAAAAAAGAGAATATAGAGATTCTCTTAAGAATCTATAAGAATAAGAGTTCTCTTAACTATAGAGAATAAATCGATGATTCTCTCAGAGGGTGGGTGGGGGAATGGAGAGAATGGTGGGGGAGAAGGGGAAGGATGCAGTAAGAAAATTAACCATAAAAAAAAAACATAAAATGTAGTAAGAAAATTAACCATAAAATTAACCATAAAAGCTGCCTGATGAAAATCTGATCCCATTAGTTTAATTTAGGAAAGTAACAGTCAAAACCACTTCATCTAGCAAATGCAAATAGTGATAGTATCTACCTTATTAAGGATTGAGGCTTAAATAAGATAATGCATATAAAGTGCTTAGTATAGTATCTGGTACTCTAAAAACTTAATAAATGCTAGCTATAATCACTCCCCCTACTCTCCATGCCCTCTCTCACCTTCACCTCACCTCAGTCCCAATCTGCCTCACCTCTGAAATTTTAACTCCTATGTTCTACTCTTTGACCATAATATGCTTTTCTCTGATCATTATTCCAGCTTTTACTACCTTATCCTACCATAATTTTAATTTTACCTCCTTGATATTCCTAAACCCTTGACCCTCCCATTTCCCCCCCCCTAATTTATTATTACTCTCTGGCTTTACTTCTAGCTCTTCTTTTTTCCCCATCCATCACAAAATCTCATAGTCCACAAATTTAATTATACTGCCTTGGGTTTTGTTAAACCCTAGAGGTCTATCAGTCATAGGATCCAAAGCCAGAAAAACTGGGTTCAAATTCTAGCTCTGTCACTTACTAGCTGTGAGAAATGAGCAAGATGTTTATTCTTTTTTTGATATATATAGAATGACAATTGTTAGAATTAAATGCAATAATGTATATAAAACTTTCACCATACAGGCTACAAATATTAGATCTTCAATAAATCTTAGTTCCTTTCTCTTCTTCGCATTCCCTTCAGTAACTATTCCAAAATTTCATCTTTTTATTCAAACTTTCATTTAATCTCTTTCTCCCACTAGCTCAGCAGATGACTTAATTTCCTATTTCATAGAGAAATTTGGAGCCATTAAGTCAAGACTCCTTTAATTTCCTCTAAGTCACTTGTAATTTAATCTGCATTAGTATTTCTTTCCAGTCTTGGTTGAAGCATCTCCCTTCTGTCTATGGCTTAATGTTCCACCTCAGCTCAGAAACCATTAATCATCACTTCTTTCTTTCTTCTGTACTGTTTCTTCCTCTTCTATTCCTATTGACCTTTTCCCTTCACATATAAACATTCAAAAGCTTCTTCCTTCTTCAAGACAAACCCTTTATTATTCCTCATGGCCAAGCCTCTTGGAACAGTTGTTCACTCTCGCTATCTCTGCTTTCTCACCTCCTATTCACTCTCAACTCACTCCAATGTTACTTCTGTCCATACATTCTTCCAAAGCTTCTCTCAGTAAGGTCCACATTGATCTCCAGATTACCATGACCAATGGATACTTTCCTATATTAATGACAGTTTGTCAATCCCTCCCTCATTCTTGTAATTCTTTTCTTCCTCGCCTTCTATGCCTTAAGTTTCTTCAGCTTTCCATTTCTTGATTTAGTTTTATCAGGCTCATCTTTTAATGCCCATCTCCCAACTAGCATAGTTCTCTCAGACTCTATTTTAATATTCCGATTTTTTTCCTTCACGGTAGTTGGGTGATCCATCTGAAACTATGACTTTAATTACAACATCTATATGCTGATGACTATTAAACTTTATTTCCAGTCTGGATCTCTACTAAAACTAGAAATCTTTTTTTTTTCAGCAACAGTTTTTTATTTGTAAATCATGCACAAAGGCCTATGAAATAGGTTTTCTTAGAACAGACCTATCTTGGCTAACTCAGTGGCACAATTCAAAAGTGAAAAATTAAGATATATTCTTTGTACAGAAGAGTCTTCAACAAACCCAAGGAATGTTTTCCACCAAGATACAAACTAGACCCTAGTTTTGCACGCAAAGGTTGATGACTTTTATCACACACCAAGATTTGCTTTAATAGTTAAGGGACAGCAGAGTCAGGCTAGCAAAAAGTCACCAAGACAACAAAACATTTCCATTTGAGAGTAGTCATTTATTAACTGACCAGATTACAAAAATAATCATGGCAGATACCTTAGTTCATCCTTCTAATAAGCCTATTGATCTGGTCTTCCCTGTTACCAGCATCTCCACCTCCTACAAAATGGGTGGTCTTTTTCTTCATTCCCCCTCATGGAGAAGATAATTTGAAGGGCCATAAAAAGTTGTTTGCTTCTTTGAAACGTTTTCCAACAGTATAGATCTCGTGAATCAGATCCTCCATGCAGATGATGCCATATTTACCAAGAGATCGGGCAATCAACGTGTTATCTGTCAGGGCAATTCGCTTCTTGTTGATTTTGCCATAACCACGCTTGTAGATCAATTCATTCACCGACTTCAGGTTTGGGTACCCCCATGCTATATAAGGTTCCACAATCCTTAGCATGTTAACTGAAGCCTTGTTGAGCTTAACAAAGGTGCCATTGAAGATCTGGCGAAGGTAAAGAAGCTACAACACCTTCCGAACCTTTGGGCTCACACCATTGATACCTCTGATCCTGATGACAAATGCCAATTTGGGTTCTGCAGGTACGTAGGAGTTGCCAGCTTTTCTTGCCATCCTTGCCATTCGAATCTCAGTTCTGTACATCTACCTATATTCCTTGTGGTAATGCTTAGCTTTTTCATAGATAAGCTTCCTTTTTGCCTTTCAAATCATCTTCTGAGCAAACTTCTTCCTCAGATGCTTGATCTTCAACTCTGTGAAATTCCTTCACTTCTTCTTAAGGGTTTCTGGCACAGCAGGAACCTTCTTTTTCTTCTCTTCTGCACCCTCCATGGTTCCAGCCAGACAAGAGGACAAACTAGAAATCTTTTACTCATCTAGCTATCCCATCTCTCTTTCCAAATGTCCCATAAATACCTCAAATTCAATACACTGAAAACTAAACTCATATTTGCTTCTACACATATAGGACATATTTTAGAAAATAATAAAAAACAATCTTCCACACAATTACCAAGGCCTTTCTCAATCTAGGACCTTTATTTGAACACACAAAAAAATTATTTCTCAATTTTTCCAAGGATCAGTACATAATTAATACTATTCCAGATGCATAGGAAATTAATCCATTACATATAATAGAAGCCTTAGGGCACTAGGGTTTAATTCTCTTGCAGAACTCAGTTGAGACAGGGCTCATTTACCTTCCATATCTCTGAGCCAAGTTAGTAGATTTTACCTCTTATCTCTGGTATCCTCCATGCCTTCCTCCTTCACCTTTGCTGGCTAATGCTCTCGTGCTTTTCTGTTTACCTACTCTAAGAGCCTACACAATTGGGTTGGCCCAAATCTAACTCTCTAATTTGATTTCCTGACATTTCCCTTTAGGCTCATTATAGGACAGCCATACAATGTGTACCGTACCTCCCTGAATATAATGCATTCTCCTGGGCTAAAGTCTCTGTACCTTTGCTATTATTTCCTCTCTCTGGTATCCCTTCAACCCCTTCATTGCATGAACTTTTTTTTATTTAATTGCACAAGCAAGTGATAAGTACACATTCTTTAAAAGGATTCACACAATACAACAGAGTAAAAAGTTAACTATTCCTTTATCTTGACTTCTCTCTTCCAAATACCACACATATACACACATACACTTTCTTCTCTACAGATAACTATTATTAACAGTCTGGTTTGTATCCTTCCAGACTAAATTCTGGAGTTAACTCCTCCTATTTGCTTCTATAAAGCTTTGGGTTTACCTTTATCAGAGTATCATAATATATTTTAGTTGTTTAACTTTTGGTTTATACCCAGCCTTAACTGTAAAATCCTGAGAGTGGGGCTTTCTTTTTAATATTTATGATCCCCCATTTGTTACAGTGCTTCATACATTTTTGTTGAAGTATAAATTACAGTCTTTGTTCTCATTACAGTCTAGTGGGGAGACATAAATAATTCCAGGGGAAGGAACAGGGTATCTAAAAATCAAAGAGTTATGTAAAGAGTTTAGGAACTCTTCTAGGTAACATGACAGCTAAGCATCCAAATAAGTGTGAATATAAGTACACTAAAGGAAACAGAAATGTGTTCCACAAATAGAGTGGCACCACAATTAAATGTCAATGTGTGCTAAAAATTTTAAAAAGAGAACAAACTGATGGCTGGCAGGGAGGGGGGAATGAAATGAACAAAACGGGTAAAGGGGAGTGAGAGGTACAGGCTTCCAGTTATGGAATGAATAAGTCACGGGATGAAAAGTACAGCATAGGGAATATACTCAGTGGTATTGTAATAGCATTGTATAGTGACAAATGGTAGCTACACTTGTGAACACAGCATAACGTATAGAGTTATAGAATCACTGCATTGTACACCTGAAACTAATGTAACAGTATGTCAACTACAATAAAAAAAATAAAAAGAGGTGCTTGACTATTATTATATAACATTATTATATTAACATATACAAAGATTTTTTTCATTTTTTATGGGCTAGGAACTTAATATCACTCTAGTTATAATCTCTAATTATTATCTTGTTTGCAGAGAAACAAACTAAGGCTTAATGAATGTATCAGATATCATCAGTGGCCTGCCCATATGTGGCAATTACCATTAGTGTTATACCAATGGTTTCCTATCTCAACCATCTTTCTGCCTGAAGGTTTTCTTTACCAACAGGAGCAGGCTACTTGAGGGAAGTACCAGCGAGTTAAGACTCCCAAGAATAACCCTTAACCACTGAGGGAGGGGAATTGGTAGATAAAGATCCCAGTTTTCTTGTCCCTCAGT
Source organism: Zalophus californianus (assembly GCF_009762305.2). NCBI lineage: Eukaryota > Metazoa > Chordata > Mammalia > Carnivora > Otariidae > Zalophus > Zalophus californianus. Next base: position 40,706,716 of record NC_045598.1, on the reverse strand, counting down.
GAAACAATTCTAAGTTTATTCTATATAGCCTCTTAAAGGATCACCAGTAGAATTGAGTAACAATTGCCCTCAGTGGTAACCTGCTCATTAACACACTTTATTGGCTTTCCTTCCTTCCTTGTCTCACTTCCTCACTATGCTTCCCAAATTTCTTTGTATCCCTATCCTTGCCTCAGAGTCTTAGCTGTGGGGAAACCCAATTTAAGGTAAAGAAGTTGCTTAAAGTCATACATAGCTAATAAATAGTGAGCTTAGGTCCATCTGACTTTACATAACCCACATTCTATTATATTTATACCAACTTCTAATGTGTTTTGAATTTTCATTTTCCTATTCACTAAGCACTTTAGGAAGGCTCACAATTAAATTTATATGCGGCATAAACTCAGAGAAGAGTGGGAATATAGAGGTTCAAGAGTAGAATACTAACTTAGAATATATATTCTTGACAGTGAACAAAATGAATTGCTAAATGAACATTTAGAAAAACATGTTCTATGCTTTATTTGTTCATAAGGTTCAGCAAATCTTAATTCTGGAATAAGTTAGCCATAGATACTACTGTGTACACTGAAAGTGCTTACATTTTGTTACCATTAAAGTCCCTGCAAAAAGTAAGCTCATATACGAAGGAGAGGCTCTTGGATTTTACCTTAATTTGCACGTGGTAGGAAGTTGGTTTCTTTGCGGAAAGTGTTCAGATGTAAGGAAGGGTAAACAGGATTGTCTTACTATTCCAAAGACTATTCTGGAAGGGCCAGAATAGGGCAACATTTTTAGATTTAGCACTTTCATCATCCTTTTAAGAGGCTCCTCATAGCAAGCCAGAGGAGTTAACTAAAGCCCAGAGTCTTCCAGGGACTCTAGGTCCGAAAACGGTCATCAACTACAAAATTCCAAAGCCCAGTGGGTGCCAAAAAGGGAACGAGAGAATATGAGGGCGAAAGTGGGTGCCACTTCTCAGACCTGCAGTAGGTGACTCCACTGAAGCCAATCTCCACAGGAGCGAGAAGAGCGAGGGCACTTTTTCAGAAGTTTCGAAGCTTGCTGGGGCGGCAAGAATGAAGAAAGAAACAAGATCCGGTTGGAGCAAGTGAGGAGCTGCATAACCAAGGTCAACTACGGCTTACTGCGGCCACGGCACTTGGGACAGCCTGGAGGTGAGGTGCCGGCTAGGCTCTCCGGGACTGGGCGGTGCCTTCCCCGGAAGTGGAGCCTCGCCGCCGGAAGCAGGAGCCTCATAGGCGAGAGTCAGGGCTAGAGGGCGGGAAACTCCTGGGAGGGGGCCTTCGGAAGTTGTAGCCTTATTCGGGATGGTTGTGCAAGTTGGTACCAGCTCCCGGGTTGATGTAATCTCAGTGAAGAGGACCAAGCCTTCCAGTATGCTTCCAGTGGGCCCCTTCGAGTCAATTTCTGTGGTTGCTGTTCTGTCCTCTGCTTCTTTTGAAGTAACCCGCTTCCACAGCCCACCAAACCCAGTGGGGTGTCCTGTCCTGGGTTGCTTCGCTTTGCCCCCGGCCCCCTCCTCTGGTGGTGAGAATTAAGAACCTTAAACTGGGTCTTCCCAGGACACACAGTATATTCTAGTTAGTTGCTATCAGCGTTGAATTCAGCAGTGTGTAGTGGATTTATTTATGCATCAAAGTCCTGAGAGAAATTAAGTTAAAAGTCTGATTTGGATTTTTACCAACTTTGGTATATTGATTTCAGTAATTTTTTCAACCAACACATGGCACTGAGCATTTGTGTGTCAAATCCTGTGGAAGTGAAATATTTTTTGCTCTCAGCATCCAAGATTGGTAAAAATACTCGATTGGAACATACCAATACTTCGTATATAATAAATTCAAAGAGAATTTATTAAACACCTATTCTGAATTAAGCTCTGCTAGGTATTGGTCATAGCAAGTGAATCAATATTTGGTCTAGAAATCTGAGCTCACCTTCTTGGTGGAAGGAAGAGACAGAGCACAAAACAATTATTTTTAAAATGTAAGATGAACTCTTGGTAAATACTACTACAAAAAATTCAGAACAATTGTGAATACAGGAGACAGAGAACTGAGTTATACATCTAGAGAGAATAGGAAAGTCTTGGTAGAGAAGCAAATGTGTAGTAAGCCCTGGAAGAAGAAAGGTTATGTTTACAAGTGGAGTTCTGGCTTAAGGTTTGTACTTTCCAACAGAGCTAACTTGAGGTTTTTGCTCCATTTTTCTTCAATTTTCTCTTGCTTTCCAGTCCACTTTGCCTTCCACCCACCTACAACCCAGTTCTGTTTTCTTGGAAGTAGCTTTGACCAGGGTATATCACTTACAAATGATAATTACCTCTTATTAAAATACTTATTTCTTCATAAACAGTACTTGTAAAGAAAGAATTTTCATTTTTTTTCTAGAATTTGTTTTAGTCAAGTCAATAAAGCACAGTTCCTGTGGCCCATCTGCTAGAACACAAAAATAGCCTCAGTATGCAGAAACAGATGTTTAAAATGGTATTCATTAAAATGAGATTCCACCTGTAATAGAAAACAGAAAGTGGATGCAAAAGGAATGTTGTAAGCTGGCAGTGCTTGCTTTCTGCCTTCCATTCCCTTCGAAATGTATATTTGTCGGTAAAATCTTGCTAATAGGAATATACTTCTGGCTTTAATTTCTAGTGATATGGGTTATTAGTAATATTGAAACACAATCATCCTAGACTCATTTGGAGGATAGCAATCATAAAAAAGAAAAAAACAACCCTCCAGGGTACATGTCTTCTTACTAGTGAACAAAATTATCTTGGGCAGAAAATTAATGACTACTCTATATTAGCAACAAAAATGAGCATTTACATTACACCTTCTGTGCCAGGTGCTTTATTGTATATTTTTACAAGAACCCTGTGAAGGAGACATTATCTTCACTTTACAGATGAGGAAATTGAGTTATATATTAAATAACTGTCCAAAACCACAACTACATTGGAATCCAAGACTCTCGGATTCTTAAGCCAATGTACGTTTTCCACTATTTCATACTGTCTTCGCAACAATGAAAGCACATGGAGGTTAGAAACCCCACTCTATCAGATAGAGTACCTGGCATGTCAATCTAGGTTTATCTGATTCCAAAGCCTATGCCGTGTACTTCTACATATTTTTGGCCTTTACCTCCAAGTTCATTTAGCCCCATCTATAGTGTGGAGGAAAAGAAGAGAGCATCTAGTGAAATAGGCAGAGTTCTAAGTTACCATTAAGCAAGCCCAGGCCAGCATTTCCTGAACTGTGAATAGTTCAGGAAAACATTATACAGACTGGTGAAAATACATTAATCATTTTTTAATGTATATAAAATGTAGATTAACTTTATTACTTCTTAAACCATATTCTTTCATTCATTAATCCAACAGATATTTGTTGATTTCTTATTTGTGTGAGACTTATAATTAATCAGCTACATTCTGATTGGAGTTACATTCTGATTGGAGATTCAGGCAGTAAACAAGATAAATATCAACAAAATATGTTGCACGTTTAGATGATAAATGTTAAACAGAAAAGTTTAAGTGTGGAAAGGAAAGGAAGTGTGTGGTAGCGATTGTTACAGTTTTAGGTAGGATAGCCAAGGAGGACTTTACCTGAAGGAAATAGGAAAAAAGAGCCAACTCAGTATCTATGGAGCTTGCATTCCAAAAGATGGAGATTAATTGCAGGGGCGCTGAGGCCAGTGTAGTAGGAACAGAATATGGGGGAGGTAGCTAGTAAGATGAAGTTGGAATGATAAAGAGAGGGGGTTCAGATCATGAAGGGCCTTTTGGGTAATAATAAACTTTGACTTTTATTCTGAATGAGATAGAAATTGTTGAAGGATAATGAACTAATGAATAACCTGATCTGCCTTTTTTTTTAATTGTGGTAAAACATACATGATATAAAATGTATCATAACCATTTTAAAGTGTACAGTTCAGTAGTGTTAAATATACTTACATTGTTGTGCAGCTATTACCACCATCCATCTCCATAATTCTTTTTAAAACTGAAACTTGTAAAACTGAAACTTTATGACTATTAAACACTGATTTGTCTTTCTCCCCTCCCCCTAGCCCCTGGCAACCACGATTATACTTTCTATCGTTATGATCTTGATTAACTACCTCATATAAGTGGAATCATACATATTTTTCTCTTTGTGACTGGCTAATTTACTTAGCATAATGTCTCCAAGGTTCATCCATGTTGCAACATATTGCAGAATTTCCTTCCTTTTTAAGGCTGAATAATAGTCCATTTTATGTATATGCCACATTTTCTTTATTCATCTATTGATAGGCATTTAGGTTGTTTCTATATCTTGGCTATTGTGAAAAATGCTGCCATGAACAAGGGTGTACAGTTATCTCTTTTGGACCCCAATTTCATTTCATCTAGGTTATCCAAATTTTTGGCAATTATACATAGTACTCTTTTACAATCCTTTTCATTTCTGTAGAATCAGCATTAATGCCTTCACACTCATTTCAGATTTTAGTAATTTGAGTCTTCTCCTTTTTTTTCTTAGTCTATTTACCTAGAGGTTTGTCAATTTCATTGATCTTTTTGAAGAACCAACTTTTGGTTTCATTGATTTCTCTATTGTTTTTCTATCCTCTATGTTGTTTATCTCTGCTCTCATCTTTATTATTTCCTTCCTTCTGCTAGCTTTGGGTTTAGTTTGTTCTTATTCTAGTTTCTTAAGTTTTAAAATTAGGTTGTTGATTTCAGCTCTTTCTTGCTTTTTAATGTAACCATTCACAGCTATAAAATTCCTGCTTAGCACTGCTTTTTCTGGGTCCCATAAATTTTGGTGTATTGTGTTTTCATATTCATTCATTTCTAAGTATTTTCTAATTTCCCTTGTGATTTCTCTTTGATCCATTAGTTGTTTAAAAGTGTGTTGTTTAATTTCCATAATTTTGTGCATTTTTAGTTGGCTTTATGTTATTGACTTTTTTATGCTATTGGTCAGAGAAGATATTTTGTATGATATCTATCTTTTAAAATCTATTGAGACTTAATCTGTGGCCTAACATATGGTCTATGCTGGAAAATGTTCCATGTGCACAGAAGAAGAATGGGTATGCTGTTTTTGGCATATGGAGTGCTCTGTATATGTCTGTTAGATCTAGTTGGTTTATTGCATTGGTTATGTCTTCTATTTCCTTACTATCTTCCATCTGGTTGCTCTATCAACCAGATTATTGTGAGAGAGGTATTGAAGTCTCCAGCTATTATGGTACACATGTATATTTCTCCCTTCAATTGTCAGTTTTTGCTTCATATCTGGTCTGTCATTAGGTGCATAAATGTTTATAATTATTGTATTTTTTTCTGTATTGAAGCTTTTATTAATACATAATGTTCTTTGTCTCTTATAAATGTTTTTGATTTAAAGTCTCTTTAGTCTGATATTAATACAGCCACTTCTGCTCTTTTGGCTAGTATTTTCATGGAATATCTTTTTCCATACTTTCCCTTTCAACCTGTTTGTGTCTTTGGATCTTAAGTGAGTCTCTTGTAAACAACATATAGTTAGGTCATGTGTTTTTAATCCATTCTTCTAATCTCTGTCTTTTGATTGGGAGTTGAATCCATTTACACTTAAAGTAATTACTGATAAGGAGGGATTTGCTTTTGTCATTGTGTTCTTTGTTTTCTACATGCCAGCTTTTTTGTCGCTTATTTCCTGCATTCCTGTCTTCTTTAGTGTGTAGTTGATTTTTTGTAATGAAATATTAAAACTCTTAATTTCTTTTTGTGTATAATCTATAGATATTTTTGGTTACCATGGGGATTACATTTAACATTCTAAAGTTATAACATTCTAAATGAATTTACAGCAGCTTAATAACATACAAAAACCCTGCTCCACTCCTTTTGGTTGTTGTGTCATAAAATTTCATCTTTATACATCGTGTGCCCCAAAACATAAACTAATAATTTTTTAAATGCATTGGTCTTCTGAATTATATAGAAAACAAGATTAGAGATATAAATCAAAGTTACAGTAATATTAGCTTTTACATGAATATTTTTCATCTTTAAATGTATTAGTCCATTAAATGTAGAAAACAAAAAGTTATATACCATTGTTACAGTAATATTAGATTTTATAATTACCCATGTGCTTACCTTTATTGAGATCTTTATTTCTCCTTATAGCTTCAAGTTACTATCTAGTGTCCTTTCATTTTACCTCGTAGGATTTCCTTGAGCATTTTTTGCAAGGCAGGTATAGTGGTTATGAACTCTCAGCTTTTGTTTATCTGAGAACATCTTGATTTCTCCCTCACTTTTGAAGGACAGTTTTGTCAGATATAGGATTATTGGTTGACACTCTTTTCTTTTTATTTTTTTTCAAGATTTTGTTTGTTTATTTGACAGAGAGAGAGCTAGAGTACAAGCAGGGGAGCAGGAGAGGGAGAGGGGGAAGCAGGGTCCCTGTTGAGCAAGGAGACCAATGCAGGGCTCGATCCCAGGACCTTGGGATAATGACCTGAGCCGAAGGCAGATGTTGAACCGACTGAGCCACCCAGGTACCCCTGACACTTTTTTCTTTTAGCACTTTGAATATATTAGCCCACTGCTTTCTGGTCTCCAAAGTTTCTGATGAGAAATTTGCTGATAATCTTATTAGCGATGTCTTGTGTGTGATAATTTGCTTATCTCTGGCTGCTTTCAAGATTCACCCTTTGGCTTTTGCAAGTTTGATTATAATGTGTTATGGGTTTCTTTGAGTTTATCATACTTGGAGTTTGTTGAGCTTCTTGAATGTTTATATTCATGTCTTTCCTCAAATTTGGGAAGTTTTCAGCCATGATTTATTCAAATATTCTCTCTGCCCCTTTCTCTTTCTCTTATCCTTCTGGGACTTTCACAATAAGTATTAGTGTCCCACAGATCCCTTAGGCTCTGTTCATTTATCTTCAATCTTTTTTTCTTTCTGTTCCTCAGTCTTGACAATTTCTATTATTCTATCTTCAAGTTCACCAATTCTTTCTTCTGCCTGCTCAATCAAATCTGCCTTTGAATCGAATCCCTCTAGTGAATTTTTCATTTCAATTACTGTCCTTTCAGCTTTGTAATTTCTTTTTAGTTTTTTAATCCATTGATATTTCCATTTTGTTCATATATCACTTTCTTGATTCTCTACATCTTCCTTTAGTTCTTTCACCACCTTTAAGATAAGAGTTTTCAAATCTTTGTCTAATATATTTCCTGTTAAGTCTTTTTCAGGGACAGATTCTGTTGATTTACCATTTTTCTTTTAATGGGCCACACTTTCCTGTTTCTACATATACATTGTGATTTTTTTTTGTTATTGTTATTGAACGTTGGACATTGAATCTAATAATGTGATAACTCTGGCAATCAGATTCTCTCCCTTCCCCAGGGTTTGCTGTTTTTCTGTTACTTTTAAAATTTTTTTTCTGCTGTTTTGATTGTTTTTTTCTGTGCTGTTTCCATGCCAAGGATCAGCCCAATGAGTACCTTAATGTCTTCTAAAGTCTTTTCTGGGCATGCACAGTCACTTTGTGATTTTCTCCATATATTCAGTTGTTTTTGAATGTACTAGTCTTTAACGTCTGGCTACTGAAAGGAGAAAAGCAAAAAATGAAGGGTATTAAAAAAAAAAAGGGACCAGCCCTTTGAATGTCCTGGAAGTCACTTCAGCTAGAGGGGGAGGGGCTTGCAACTCTTGGAGGAGGTGTAACAATGACTGCCAGACTCTTTGTCTGTACCTTTGTGATCAGTTGCAGCAATCAGTCGTCGGAGCACAAATCACCAATATTTGGAGGACAGGTACCCATCCTAGCTCCCATAAGCTGTGTGCAAGATGCTTTAAGAACACATGTGCAGCTGCCTGCCATGTGTCTGGGGGTTGGGGGAAGGTAGCTGCTACTGTGCTAAGAATTGAAATTGACTAAAATTAACCAAAATTTAACTGTCCAGGCCTTATCCTGGAAGTTGCAAGCCTTCAACAGACTCCAGAGTTTCAAAATTAGTTCTATCAGACAGATTCTGACAGTGCAATTGTTGTCTAGGTGGGGAGACAGATTCATGGTGCTTCCTACTCTGCCATCTTCCCCAAATCCTCTATTATGTTTTAACAGGATCATTTTGGCTACTGGGCTGAGAATGTACTGAGGGAAAACAAGGGAGGAAGCATGAACAAATTATGAAGTCATTGCAGTAAGTAAGATCCCCAACAGGAGATTGGAGGGAGGGATAAGGCTAAGGTCAGGGTAATTATTCCACTGCAAGGAGATTACTTCCTGCAAAGTCACATGGCCGTGTCTCTTACCTAACAGCTATTGTTCTTTTCAAGATACCTAATTAATTCTTTCCTTCCAAATTATAACTTCCCTTTTCTCTTTGGGGTAGTGACAGCTTGGCTACTATTAAACTCAGGGTTAATGAACTATCGCTTGTGGTTTCCCTGTACCTACATCTTACAAATATTCCTTTATAAATAAACCCTCATTGAATTATCCTTTTTCAAGTGTGCCATGTGTTTACTGTTGAGACCCTAACTGATACATGAATTCTTCAGTTCAAGATGCAATGTCTTAAGTATTCTCAGTAAATTAAGCTTGTGAATTATGTTCACATATTCTATATAACTGCATTTAAAAATCTATATGATGTATCAGTTATTGACAGAAATATGTTAAAATCTCTCATTACCATCATACCCTATGTCTTTGAGAACCAAGATTCTCAGTATGGAAGAGGGAAAATAGAGATGTAATACAGAAGATTGAAGAGGTCATATAAAAACACTGTAGTATTAAATTAGAATTGGAAGTGTTAGTATGAACATGTGAGGTGTCATAGAGATGTGTGTATGTATATGTACATATACATATATATGTATGTATTCGTTTTGTCCACTAAAAAGGAATAGAAAAATGAACAACCCAGTAATAATGAGCAACCCTAGCACCCACATTCCCAGATTGTAGTCTAGAATTAATATTTGCCACTTAAAGAAACTAGAGCTTCTTAGAAAAGAGGTTTAGTTCAGGAAATGTGCAAGATGAGCCTACAACATCTTGTCACACTAGATAGCAAGGAAGCTATCAAAGACTGCTAGTATCAAATCTAAAGGACACAAGACTGAACTTGAAGAGGTTCCCACTGGCCAGATATTGGACAAATTGAGCTTTAATAAAGATCAAAATTACAATATATTGAAACTCATAGAATCCATGAGTTCATAGTGATAAAAAAAATTGATCACATTCAGAAAATGATAGGAAACAGATTTGATACTTTAAACTTGACAAAGGGAAAGATCAAGAACTTATCCTGTCTTTCCTACATGAACTATGTCATTTGGTACCCAAATAATAGACAAAGAGTAGCATCACTTTAATGAACTATTTCACCTAATAAAAAAAAAGGAATATTAGCATTAGAATATCAGCATTTTGGAAGTCTCAGTGAATTAATGGTTATAAGCATTTGGCAGCAATGGTTGTTAAATCACAACTACATATGGTGTGCCTCTTAACGAATGACCACAGCATTTCCCATGATCTTGAATGTGAATGAACCTGAGTCTATTGAAGCCAGTGGATCTAGCTATTAACTTGCAGGAAATAACAGGAGTCAGAGGAACACACTGAATTGTGTGTTCTTCTCACCTAGTTTCAAGGGTATTTGCCTTATAATAATTCATAGACTATACATTCATGTATTACTCTTTGTTTCATTTTATAATAAAAAAGAATAATAATCTTACATTATGTTGGTAGAATTGCTTATTTTTCCTTGTAGTTCTGTCAATTGTTGTCATGTGTATAGGTATGTCATATATATATATGGTAATGGTAAGAAATTATATATATGTATGACAAATTTTTAGGTACATATGGGAATTATTTAGAATTATTAAACTTTTGGTAAATTATGTTGTTATTCTCTGTTAATATTTTTCCATTGAAGCCTATTTTTGTATTAATATAATGATATTAATTTTCTTGTGGTTAATATTTTCCTGGTATATCTTTGTCCATCTATTTAGTTTTTAACCTTACTGTATTCTTTGGTTTTAGATATTTCTCTAGTAAACCAGATATTGCTAGATTTTCTTTTTTCATCCACTGTATCAGTCTTTGTTTTTTAACTGAGCTTTTATACACCTTTATGTATGGCAATTATTGATATATTTGGATTTATCTTATCTTATTTTGTGTTCTCTCTTATCTTGTTTCTTGTTTATTTTTTCTGTTTTCTTTGCAACTTCTGAATTTTGGTCATTTTATATTCTACCCACTACTATTTCAGAAAGTATCTAGTCTAGCTCTAATATATTTGTGCTTACTTTTTATATTTTTATTTTATACTTAACATATCAAAGATGAAAATTATTTAATATGTTTATCCTTTTCCCAAACAACACAGAGATTCTAGAATACTTTAATTAATTAATTAATTAATTAATTTTTCTGTTCTCATTACTAATCTAAATATTTGAGTTGCAGACATTTGATTTTATTCCATAAGTACTGAAATATAAGCATAAAGACAAAATAAAAACAAGCATTCTTGGAATAAGTCAGTAGAATAATTTTTTTTAAAGATTTTATTTATTTATTTATTTGACAGAGGGAGACACAGCAAGAGAGGGAACACAAGCAGGGGGAGTGGGAGAGGGAGAAGCAGGCTTCGCGCAGAGCAGGGAGCCCGATGCGGGGCTCGATCCCAGGACCCTGGGATCATGACTGGAGCTGAAGCAGACACTTAACAACTGAGCCACCCAGGCGCCCCCAGTAGAATAATTTATATCAAACTTTCCTGACTTACATGTTATTTTTTCATGTACTTGACTTCTGCTTTTTTTAACCCTGATGATGTTGTTATTATTTTTAAAAATCAGTGTTTGCCAGCACCATCTGTTGAAGAGATTGTCTTTTTTCTATTGGATATTCATTCCTGTTTTGTCAAAGATTAATTGCCCATATATTTAAAAGTTCCTTTCTGGGTTTTCTATTCTGTTTCATTGATCTATGTGTCTGTTTTTATGCCAGTATCATACTGTCTTGATCACTACAGCTTTGTAATATAACTGAAAAGCAATATGCAAAAAGAAAAAATGAAACGACCACTTTCTTACAACATATACAAAAATAAATTCAAAATGGATGAAAGACCTAAATGTGAGACAGGGAACCATAAAAATCCTAGAGGGGAACATAGACAGTAACCTCTTCAGCTTTGGCCATAGCAACTTCTTACTAGACACGTCTCCGGGGCAAGGGAAACAAAAGGAAAAATAAACTATTGGGATTTCATCAAGATAAAAAGCTTCTGGATATTTGCAAATGACATATCAGATAAAGGGCTAGTATCCAAAATCTATAAAGAACTTATCAAACTCAACACCCAAAGAACAAATAATCCAATCCAGAAATGTGAGGAAGATATGAACAGACATTTCTGCAAAGAAGACATCCAAATGGCCAACAGATACATGAAAAAGTGTTCAACATCACTCGGCATCAGGGAAATCCAAATCAAAACCTCAATGAGATGCCACCTCACACCAGTCAGAATGGCTAAAATTAAGAAGTCAGGAAATGACAGATTTGGCGAGGATGCATAGAAAGGGGAACCCTCCTATACTGTGGGTGGGAATGCAAGCTGGTGCAACCACTCTGGAAAACAGTGTGGAGGTTCCTCGAAAACTTGAAAATAGAGCTACCCTATGACCCAGCAATTGCACTACTGGGTATTTACCTCAAAGATATAAATGTAGTGATCCAAAGGGGCACATGCACCCCAATATTTATAGCTGCAAAGTCCACAATAGCCAAACTATGTAAAGAGCCTAGATGTCCATCAATAGATGAATGGATAAAAAAGATGTCATATATATGTACAATGGAATACTATTCAGCCATCAAAAAAATAAAATCTTGCCATTTGCAATGACATGGATGGAACTAGAGGGTATTATGCTAAGCCAAATAAGTCAATCAGAGAAAGACAAGTATCATATGATCTGACTGATATGAGGAATTTGAGAAACAAGACAGAGGATCATAAGGGAAGGGAGGGAAAAATGAAACAAAATGAAACCAGAGAGGGAGACAAACCATAAGAGACTCTTAATCTCAGGAAAAAAACTGAGGATTGTTGGAGTGGAGGGGGGTGGGAGGGATGGGGTGGCTGGGTGATGAACATTGGGGAAGGAATGTGCTATGGTGAGCACTGTGAATTATGTAAGACTGATGAACATGGACCTGTACCTCTGAAACAAATCCGAAGGGGCACATGCACCCCATGTTATATTTTAAATAAATAAATAAATAAATAAATAAATAAATAAATAAATAGATACATCTTCTAAAAAAAGGACAAAAAGCTTCTGCCCAGCAAAGGAAACCATCAATAAAACTAAAACGCACCCCACAGAATGGGAGAAGATATTTGCAAATGACATATCTGCTTATGGATTAGTATACAAAATCTATAAAGAACATATCAAACTCAACATCCAAAAAACAAATAATTCAGTTAAAAAGTGAACAGAAAACATGAATAAACATTTCTCCAAAGAAGACGTATAGATGGCAAATAAACACGTGAAAAGATGCTCAACATTACTCACCATCAGGAAAATGGAATCAAAACTACAATGAGATATCACCTCACACTAGTCAGAATGGCTAAAATTAACACAGGAAATAACAGGTGTTGGCAAGGATGCTGAAAGGGGGAACCCTCTTACACTGTTGGTGGGAATGCAAACTGGTGCAGCCACTCTGGAAAACAGTGTGGAGTTTCCTCAAAGAGTTAAAAATAGAACTACCCTATGATCCAGCAATTGCACTACTAGGTATTTACCTAAAGCATACAAAAATACTGATTCAAAGGGATACATGCACCCCAATGTTTATAGCAGTATTATTAACAATAGCTAAGTTATGGAAACAGCCCAAATAACCATCAACTGTTGAATGGGTAAAGAATATAATACAATAGAATGTTACTCAGTTATAAAAAAGAATGAAATCTTGCCATTTGCAATGACATGGATGGAGCTAGAGAGTATTGTGCTAAGCGAAATAAGTCAGAGAAAGACAAATACCATATGATTTCACTCAGATGTGGAGTTTAAGAAAAAAAAATGAACATGGGGGGAAAAGAGAGCAAAACCAAGAAACAGACCCTTAACCATAGAGAATAAACTGAGGGTTACTGGAGAGGAGATGGGCAGGGGGATGGGTTAAATAGGTGTTGGGGATTAAGGAGGGCACTTGTGATGAGTACGGGGTGTCATATATAAGTGATGAATCACTAAATTCTACACCTAAAGCTAATATTACACTATATGTTAACTAACTGGAATTTAAATAAAAACTGGGAAAGAAAAAAATCTCCTTACCTTTTTGGATAAGAAATTATTCTTTTTAGGTTCAGAATTATTCATCCCATCTTGCATATTCATATCACATCTCACAGACCTTCTATCTGTGTTTACTTTCTTTCTACTTGAAGTTTCTCTTTTAAAATATTTTTTACTGAGGATCTGTTTGTAACAAATTCAATTCTTTTATGTTTAAAATTATTTTTAGTTTGAATTTGTTCTTAAGTGATATTTTCAACAATGGGAATTTTAGGTTGAAGCTTAATTTCTCTGTTCTCATTCAGTTTTTGTTGCTAGTGTTGATAAGTCAGCTATCAGTCTAATAGCATTCTTTTCATGGGCATGTTTTTTCTCTCTGGCTAGTTTTTAGGATTTTCTTGGTCTTATATTCTAGTTTCACTATAAATAATTTAAGTAAAGATTTTCTGTTTATCATACTTCGTATTTGTTGGGATTCCTGAACTTATAGATTGGTGTCTTTTCTAAATTCTGAATGATTCTAAGGCATTATATTTTAAAATATTGCTGCTTCTCCATTCACTCTATCCTCTCCTTCTGAAAACTAATTAGACCTTAATCTATCCTCCATGTGTCTTTTTTATTGTTATGTTAATCACCATACATTACATCATTAGTTTTTGATGTAGTGTTCCATGATTCATTGTTTGCCTATAACACCCAGTGCTCCATGCAGAACGTGCCCTCTTTAATACCCATCACCAGGCTAACCCATCCTCCCACCCACCTCCCCTCTAGAACCCTCAGTTTGTTTTTCAGAGTCCATAGTCTCTCATGGTTCATCTCCCCCTCCGATTCCCCTGCTTCATTCTTCCCCTCCTGCTATCTTCTTTTTTTTTTTTAACATATAATGTATTATTTGTTTCAGAGGTACAGATCTGTGTACCTGTTCAACAGTCTTGCACAATTCACAGCGCTCACCATAGCACATACCCTCCCCAATGTCTATCACCCAGCCACCCCATCCCTCCCACCCCCCACCACTCCAGCAACCCTCAGTTTGTTTCCTGAGATTAAGAATTCCTCATATCAGTGAGGCCATATGATACATGCCTTTCTCTGATTGACTTATTTCACTCAGCATATTACCCTCCACTTCCATCCACGTTGTTGCAAATGGCAAGATTTCATTCTTTTTTTTTAAAGATTTTATTTATTTATTAATGAGAGACAGAGGGTGAGAGAGAGAGAGAGAGAAGCAGAGGGAGAAGCAGGCACCCAAGGAGCAGGGAGCCCGATGCAGGACTCGATCCCAGGACCCCAGGATCATGACCTGAGCCAAAGGCAGACGCTTAACCATCTGAGCCACCCAGGCGCCCAAGATTTCATTCTTTTTGATGGTTGTGTAATATTCCACTGTATATATATATACCACATCTTCTTTATTCATTCATCTGTCGATGGACATCTTGGCTCTTTCCACAGTTTGGCTATTGTGGACATTGCTGCTATAAACATCAGGGTGCACGTACCCCTTCGGATCCCTACATTTGTATCTTTGGGGTAAATACCCAGTAGTGCAATTGCTGGATCATATGATAGCTCTATTTTCAACTTTTTGAAGAACTTCCATACTGTTTTCCAGAGTGGCTGCACCAGCTTGCATTCCCACCAACGGTGTAGGAGGGTTCCCATTTCTCTGCATCCCCGCCAACATCGTTCGTTTACTGACGTCTTAATTTTAGCCATTCTGACTGCTGTGAGGTGATATCTCACTGAGGTTTTGATTTGGATTTCCCTGATGCCGAGTGATGTTGAGCACTTTTTCATATGTCTGTTGGCCATTTGGATGTCTTCTTTGGAAAAATGTCTGTTCATGTCTTCTGCCCATTTCTTGATTGGATCATTTGTTCTTTGGGTGTTGAGTTTAAGAAGTTCTTTATAGATTTTGGATACTAGCCCTTTATCTGATATGTCATTTCCAAATATCTTCTCCCATTCTGTCGGATGTCTTTTGGTTTTGTTGACTGTTTCTTTTGCTGTGCAAAAGCCTTTTATCTTGATGAGGTCCCAATAGTTCATTTTTGCCCTTTCTTCCCTTGCCTTTGGTGATGTTTCTAAGAAGAAGTTGCTGCAGCTGAGGTCGAAGAGGTTGCTGCCTGTTTCTCCTTTAGCATGTTGATGGACTCCTGTCTCACATTTAGGTCGTTCAACCATTTTGAGTCTATTTTTCTCTGTGGTGTAAGGAAATGGTCCAGTTTCATTCTTCTGCATGGGGCTGTCCAATTTTCCCAACAGCATTTGTTGAAGAGACTGTCTTTTTTCCATTGGACATTCTTTCCTGCTTTGTCGAAGATTAGTTGACCATACAGTTGAGGGTCCATTTCTGGGCTCCCTATTCTGTTCCATTGATCTACGTGTCTGTTTTTGTGCCAATACCATACTGCCTTGATGATGACAGCTTTGTAATAGAGCTGGAAGTCCGGAATTGTGATGCCGCCAGCTTTGGTTTTCTTTTTCAACGTTCCTCTGTCTATTCGGGGTCTCTTCTGGTTCCATACAAATTTTAGGATTATTTGTTCCATTTCTTTGAAAAAAGTTGATGGTATTTGGATGGGGATTGCATTGAATGTGTAGATTGCTCTAGGTAGTATTGACATCTTCACAATGTTTGTTCTTCCAATCTATGAGCATGGAACGTTTTTCCATTTCTTTGTGTCTTCCTCCATTTCTTTCATGAGTATTTTATAGTTTTCTGAGTACAAATCCTTTGCCTCTTTGGTTAAACTTATTCCTAGGTATCTTATGGCTTTGGGTGCAATTGTAAATGGGATCAACTCCTTAATTTCTCTTTCTTCTGTCTTGTTGTTGGTGTATAGGAATGCCACTGATTTCTGTGCATTGATTTTATATCCTGCTACTTTACTGAATTCCTGGATGAGTTCTAACAGTTTTGCGGTGGAGTCTTTTGGGTTTTCCACATAAAATATCATATCATCTGCAAAGAGTGACAGTTTGACTTCTTCTTTGCCGATTTGGATGCCTTTGATTTCTTTTTGTTGTCTGATTGCTGTGGCTAGGACTTCTAATGGTATGTTGAATAGCAGTGGTGATAGTGGACATCCCTGCCATGTTCCTGACCTTAGGGGGAAAGCTCTCAGTTTTTCCCCATTGAGAATGATATTTGCTGTGGGTTTTTCATAGATGGCTTTTATGATATTGAGGTATGTGCTCTATCCCAGTACTCTGAAGAGTTTTGATCAAGAAAGGATGCTGTACTTTGTCAAATGCTTTTTCTGCATCTATTGAGAGGATCATATGATTCTTGTTCTTTCTTTTGTTAATGTGTTGCATCACGTTGATTGATTTGTGGATGTTGAACCAGCCTTGCAGCCCAGGGATAAATCCCACTTGGTCATGGTGAGTAATCCTTTTAATGTACTGTTGGATCCTATTGGCTAGGATTTTGGTGAGAATTTTTGCATCCATGTTCATCAAGGATACTGGTCTGTAATTCTCCTTTTTGATGGGGTCTTTGTCTGGTTTGGGGATCAAGGTAATGCTGGCCTCATAAAACAAGTTTGGAAGTTTTCCTTCCATTTCTATTTTTTGGAACAGTTTCAGGAGAATAGGTATTAATTCTTCTTTAAATGTTTGATAGAATTCCCCTGCGAAGCCATCTGGCCCCGGGCTTTTGTTTGTTGGGAGATTTTTGATGACTGCTTCAATTTCCTTAGTGGTTATAGGTCTGTTCAGGTTTTGTATTTCTTCCTGGTTCAATTTTGGTAGTTGATACATCTCTAGGAATGCCTCCATTTCTTCCAGATTATCTAATTTGCTGGCATACAGTTGCTCATAATATGTTCTTATAATTGTTGGTATCTCTTTGGTGTTGGTTGTGATCTCTCCTCTTTCATTCATGATTTTGCTGATTTGGGTCATTTCTCTTTTCTTTTTGGTAAGTCTGGCCAGGGGTTTATCAATCTTGTTAATTCTTTCAAAGAACCAACTCCTAGTTTCGTTGATCTGTTCTACTGTTCTTTTGGTTTCTATTTCATTGATTTCTGCTCTGATCTTTATTATTTCTCTTCTCCTGCTGGGTTTAGGCTTTATTTGCTGTTCTTTCTCCAGCTCCTTTAGGTGAAGGGTTAGGTTGTGCATTTGAGACCTTTCTTCTTTCTTGAGAAAGGCTTGTATTGCTATATACTTTCCTCTCAGGACTGCCTTTGCTGTATCCCAAAGATTTTGAACAGTTGTGTTTTCATTTTCATTTGTTTCCATGAATTTTTAAAATTCTTCTTTAATTTCCTGGTTGACCTAGTCATTCTTTAGTAGGATGCTATTTACCTCCATGTATTTGAGTTCTTTCCGACTTTCCTCTTGTGATTGAGTTCTAGTTTCAAAGCATTGTGGTCTGAAAATAGGCAGGGAATGATCCCAATCTTTTGGTACTGGTTGAGACCTGATTTGTGATCCTGGATGTGATCTATTCTGGAGAATGTTCCATGGGCACTAGAGAAGAATGTGTATTCTGTTGCTTTGGGATGGAATGTTCTGAATATATCTGTGAAGTCCATTCGGTCCAGTGTGTAATTTAAGGTCTTTATTTCCTTGTTGATCTTTTGCTTAGATGATCTGTCCACTTCAGTGATGGGGGTGTTAAAGTCCCCCACTATTATTGTACTGTTCTCTATGTGTTTCTTTGCTTTTGTTATTAATTGCCTTATATAATTGGCTGCTCCCACGTTCGGGGCATAGATACTTACAATTGTTAGATCTTCTTGTTGGATAGACCCTTTAAGTAGGATATAGTGTCCTTCCTCATCTCTTATTGCAATCTTTGGTTTAAAATCTAATTTTTCTGATATAAGGATTGCCACCCCAGGTTTCTTTTGGTGTCCATTAGCATGGTAAATGGTTTTCCACCCCCTCACTTTCAATCTTGTGGTGTCTTTGGGTCTAAAATGAGTCTCTTGCAGACAGCATATCATTGGGTCTTGTTTTTTTTTTATCCAATCTGATAGCCTTTATCTTTTGATTGGGGCATTTAGCCCATTTACATTCAGGGTAACTTTTGAAAGATATGAATTTAGTGCCATTGTATTGCCTGTAAGGGAACTGTTACTGTATATTGTCTCTGTTCCTTTCTGGTCTATGTTGCTTTTAGGCTCTCTCTTTGCTTAGACGACCCCTTTCGCTATTTCTTGTAGGGCTGGTTTTTTGTTTACAAATTCCTTTAGTTTTTGTTTGTCCCGGAAGCTTTTTACCTCACCTTCTATTTTCAGTGACAGCCTAGCTGGATATAGTATTCTTGGCTGCATATTTTTCTCATTTAGTGCTCTGAAAATATCATGCCAGTCCTTTCTGGCCTGCCAGGTCTCTGTGGATAGGTCTGTTGCCAATCTAATGTTTCTACCATTGTAGGTTACAGATCTCTTCTCCTGAGCTGCTTTCAGGATTTTCTTTTTGTCTCTGAGACTTGTAAGTTTTACTATTAGATGTCAGGGTGTTGACCTATTTTTACTGATTTAGAGGGGGGTTCTCTGTGCCTCCTGGATTTGGATGCCTGTTTCTTTCCCCACATTAGGGAAGTTCTCTGCTGTAATTTGCTCCAGTATACCTTCTGCCCTTGTCTCTCTTTCCTCTTCTTCTGGGATCCCAATTATTCTAATGTTGTTTTGTCTTATGGTATCACTTATCTCTCGAATTCTGCCCTTGTGATCCAGTAGTTGTTTATCTCTCTTTTTCTCAGCTTATTTATTTTCCATCATTTGGTCTTCTATATCACTAATTCTCTCTTCTGCCTCATTTATCCTAGGAGTTAGAGCCTCCATTTTTTATTGAACCTCATTAATAGCCTTTTTGATTTCGACTTGGTTAGATTTTAGTTCTTTTATTTCTCCAGAAAGGATTTCTCTAATAACTTTCACGCTTTTTTCAAGCCCAGCTAGTATCTTTAAAATCGTCATTCTGAACTCTAGTTCCAACATCTTACTAATGTCCATTGATTAGGTCCCTGGCAGTTCGTACTGCCTCTTGTTCTTTTTGTTGAGGTGATTTTTTCATCTTATCATTTTATCCAGAGGAGAATAGATGAATGAGAGAACAAAATGCTGACAGGGTAACAATGCCTCTAGAAAATATACACTAAACAAATCAGAAAAGACCTGAAACTGGAGGGAAAGAAAGGGAAAGAAAGAAAAAAGAAAAAGAAAAAGATAAAAACAAACAAAAACAGAACAAAACAAAAAAACCTATAGTCAAATATGATCAGGCTGGTGCATAGATCAGTGCCACACACTAGATTTGGGGCATAATTTGGTCTGTTAGAAGAAAGTGCCTCCCAAAATTTTAAAGAAAGAAAAACTTATATATGTACAAAAATAAGGGTTAATATGATGAAGGGATGGAATATGACTGTAAAGATGAAAATTATAAAAGATTTTATAAAAGGAATTGATAAGAAGTTGGTTGAAAAAAGAAAGAAGAGGATTTAAAAAAAAAAGGAGAGAATGTGATCAGGCAGGAGACTCAAAGAAAGCCATACACCAGAGATTTAGGGTATATTTTGATCTGTTAGAAAAAACTGTATCTCAAAATTTTAAGAGAGAACAACTTATATATATATACCAAAAATAAGGTTAACTACTAGGAAGGGATAGAATATGACTCTAAAAATGAAAAATAAAAAAAATTTTAAAAAGGGATTGATAAGATGTTGGTTGAAAAAGGGAAAAAGAAAAATTCAAAAAAAAAAAGAGTTAAAAAAATTTAACTTTGAAAGACTAAAGAATCATGGTAAAAAAGCCATGAATTCTATGTGCATTATTCCCCTAGTGCTGGAGTTCTGCTGTTCTCATTGATCGGTAAACTTGGTCTTGGCTGGCTGTTCTTGAGGATCTTCTGGGCGAGGGGCCTGTTGCCGTGGTTCCCAAATGTCTTTGCCGGAGGTGGAATTGCCCCGCCCTTGCTGGGTCCGGGCTAAGTAATCTGCTCGGGTTTGCTCTCAGGAGCTTTTTTCCCTGCAAGCTTTCCGTACAGCTTTGGAGGATGAGAGTGAAAATGGCGGCCTCCCAATCTCCCCCTCAGAGAAGCTGAGAACTTGGGGCCCCACTCCTCAGTGAGCCCCCAAAGAAAAGCAGTCACTCCTGTCTCCACGGTCTCCAGCCGCACTCTGTGCTCACCTGGCCTGTGGCAGAGTGTTTCTATCTCTGGCACACGACCCCATCTGGAGTCTCCAAACCCAGCAGATCCCTGCGGTGCACTCCCGCGCCACTCCTCCCCTGGGAGGAAGGGGAGTCTCCCTGGATCTGCCGCTTGTTGGGTTCCTGCTTCCAGAAAGTGGTCACTTTTCTCTTCAGAGAGTTGTTCCTATTCTTTCCTTTGATCTCCTGTTGAGTTCGTAGGTGTTCAGAATGGTTTGATCCCTATCCAGCTGAATTCCTGGGACCAGATGAAATGCAGGTCTCCTACTCCGCCGCCATCTTGCTCCGCCTCTCTATCCTCCATGTGTCTTAATCGCTTTCATTTTTTCCTGTGCTAAGTGTAAAATAATTCGTTCAAATTCATCTTCCTGATCTGCATTTTGAGTATAACATTCTCCATTTCTAGAAATTCAATTGTTTTCCATATTATGTTTATTTTTTAAAAAAATCTCTTGTCCTTTATCCATATTCTCAATTCCTTCTTTTTAAAAAATATAATAAACCTGAACATTTTATGTTATGTTTGTAATGATTCTGAAGTCTGTGGATATGATTCTGCTACCTGATTTTGTGCTGGCTTTCATATATGATATTTTGTTTCCTTGGGTGTTTTATGATTTTTTTTTTTTTTACTATGAGCTTATATATTTTTTAACTTTATCTGTGGGAATTCTTTGAAGGCATTCTAAGGAATTTGTATTTGCTTTGGTGAGACATGTAGCTGTATTAACAGATAGTACTCTCTTATTTATTTAACTTACTCTTTTATTTTGCTTTGAAATAATATTAACATACAGATAGACTGTAAGCACAGTACAGAGAACTCCTAGAAATCCCACTGAAGCTTCACTAATTGTCCCAATAATGTATTTTATAGCAAAAAGATTCTGTGGTCAGATTTCTTTTATTCTCCTTCAATATAGAAGAGTTCCTTAGTCTTTCTTGACTTTCAGGATCTCAACAGTTTTGAACATTGCAGGAGAGTTATTTTGTAGAATGTCTATTTGTTTTTTTCTGATGTTTCTTCATAATTAGATTCAGGTTATGCATCTTTGCAGGAACATAAAAAAATATCCTTGGATTTTTAAATTACATCCCATTAGGTAGCACACATGGTGGTTTCTTCCATCATTGGTGAGGTTAACCTCTGTTTTGAGTAAGGGACCAGGTTTCTCACCATTATGATTAATAAGCAGTTTGTTCAGAGATATTTTGAGTACCTTTCAGCTCCAGGTCCATACTTCATTGCCTGCTCTGTAAAATGGAACTTGAGCCTGTAAACATTTCTCTTTTGCCTGATGATACAATGTTAATCTTTGTCAGGACAGGGTACTGGAGAGACATTAAAGAAAAAAACTGGTTTCTCTTCCTGGTTTGAGTATGCTTTCCTCAGTGGGCTTCTGTAGTAAGTAGCTTCTGCAATGTGTGGCAGCCAACAGCATTTAGTGACGATCAGCATGTGGTATCCTACCATTAGTGGCTTCCTTTGGTTCCCTAAGAAGGCAACTTTCTGCACAGTGTGCAGCAGCCCCCGTGAGTTCTACCAGTGGGGCACCTTCCTAGATGACTTCCCCTGGTACCTCAGTGTGCCAGAGCTGCACCATGTCCAATGAGGGCTAGATCACAGTCTGGGTGGAGTGCTTTTTCAGATTTGTTACTTCCTTAAATTCTCTGCTCAGTCCTGGAGGTAGTGCTACTCCCTATATCTCCTATTCTACTGTACGTTAGAGTTCTCTTCTTGTTAAATAATTCCTTGTTACGGTTCATAATCCTTTACACTAAACTTTCCCTGTTTAAATTACCATGCAGTTTCTTTCTGCTAAGTGACCCTAACTAGTCCAGATTTGGTACTGGTAATGGTCCCAAGAGACAGACCAGAAAAAATGGAATTTGGGGATTTGTTTAGTCATGCCCTTGGGCTTAAATGTAGTGCTGAGATCCTTGCCAATAGGAAGTGGGATGCTAGTAGTTCATGTTATGCAATATCACCACAAATAATCATGCTATTACTTACAGATGATTGTCAACAAATAACAATGGAAACAACTCACCTATTAGGCCAAGTGACTGCTGCATTTGAACATTATGATAATGATGACTAAAAGAACTAGTGTGGAATATATCCTACTGACTGTATTGAATGTTTACAGAAAGAAAATGACAAGTTCAAATCTTTTATCTCTCAGCTGAAGTTGTGATCTAAGAACTAGAGAGCTGCCTTGATAGTCATAAAATAATCTCTTATGTCCAATAGCCACAGGGCTGATATTCCTAGAAAGAAAATGTAAAATTTAATCCCCACATATATTGCTAAATTACGGTGTCAGTAGAGTTCATAGTTCCACCAAGTTTCTGAGGAAAACTTAGAAAATTAATTAGTGTCTTAGTCTGTTCACACTGCTGTAACAAAGTGTCACAGACTGGATAGCTTGTAAACAACAGAAATTTATTCCTCACAGTTCTGGAGGCTGAAAATCTGAGATCAGGCTGCTAGCATGGTTGAGTAAGGGCCATT
Source organism: Zalophus californianus (assembly GCF_009762305.2). NCBI lineage: Eukaryota > Metazoa > Chordata > Mammalia > Carnivora > Otariidae > Zalophus > Zalophus californianus. The sequence goes on along the minus strand of NC_045598.1, from coordinate 40,683,641 downwards.
TAATGCATTGCAGCCTTCTCATATCTTCACATGGTGAGAGAGGCTAAGACATTCTTAGTGATTTGTTTCATAAAAGCACTAATCCAATTCATGAGGCCTCCATACTCAGCACCTAATCACTTCTGGAGGCCTCACCTCTTGACACCATCACATTGGGTGTTAGGATTCCAATATGTGGATAGGGGGACTGGGGGACACAAACATTTAGACCATAGCAATTGGAAAGAATAGGATCTTAAAACTTGGAATGGGGACATTTGGTTGAACCCAGATGTAACTGACAGTTGAACTTTCAAGTCACTCTGGACCTCACTTGATATGAAAGTGGTTGCCCCTTTGTTTCTGAGCAGACTAGCCTTTCTTTTCTAGAAAACCCTGTGATAACCCCCTCATATGGCACAGATGCTTTGAAAGGGGATGCTCATTCTCTTCAAGATCCACCATAGCCCCTCCCTGTTACCATTAGACCCTAATTAAGGGTCAATTTTCAGCATGTTCCATAGGATCAAGTACACACTATTACCCAGGAAGAAATAGCTTACACACTACTAAAAGGATTGAAAGCCTTTGCTAGCATATATCAACAGAGATCTGGGAAATGTGGGATTAATTCTGAAGGAATTGGACCAAGGTAAGTGGAATATTACACTGGATTAAATGCATTAACTAGTGAGAGCTTAACAGCTTACTTGATTTGTTGATGGAACTTGGACTCAACAGTGGCTTATGTTTAATAAAGTTGAGATGCCAGAGCTTCCCTGGCATGATATGGATAAGCGCCACCATCAAAGACTTTAAAGAACTTGAACATGGAACATTTGCCAAGATAGACAACATTCTGGGTCATAAAACAAACTCAAGAGATACAAAATAATTGAAATAATACAAACGATATTTCTGAACACAATAGAATTAAACTAGGAATAAGTAACACAAAGATATCTGGAAAACACTACTAAATAACCCATGGTCAAGCAGAATGTCTCAAGGGAAATTAGAAATATTCTAAATTGACTGAAAATGAAAACATGGGTAACATTAGTGGAAACAATGAAGTAAGAACTCCAAAAATCCTCCCCTCTTTAAAAGCAAGGAAAACAAATGGCCAAAATTGTCAAAATCAACTTTTTCTAGAACTCTGGAAATTAACCTAATGTTTGCAACAATCCAGGGACCATTTGTTTAAGAAAAATGGTTGACTTTGTAAGCACAGCAAGCCTTGAAGTATGTTAATTTGCCTTATTTCCTTTTTTAAAAAAAGATTTTATTTATTTATTTATCAGAGAGAGCACACAAGCAGGAGAAGCATCAGGCAAAGGGAGCAGCAGGCTCCCCACCAAGCAAGGAGCCCAAGGTGGGACTCAATCCCAGGACCCTGGGATCATGACCTAAGCTGAAGGCAGACACTTAACTGACTGAGCCACCCCGGCGTCCCAATTTGCCTTATTTCCATCTTCCTCTCTCCAGCTCACTGATACGCTTGGAAACCAACAGATTCACAGTCGTGGTGAAAATCAGAAGACTTGCATCATGAGAAGGAGCTCCCACAAATCTCTATTGTCAGAGAATTGTCATTATTTTACCTACCCGACAATTCTCTGGGAAATCTCATTCAGGGGGTTTGCTTTATTTCACCTGATTCAGAGCTCACCCAGTTTGAACAGCCTATGCCTTGGAGTATTTGTCATAAAGAGTCACAGGCAACTGTTGAACATCAAGCCTGCCTAGGGTGGTAGTAACAGGGCAAACAAGAAGCTGACCAAAACCTTAAAGGAAAATCTGAGGAATGAGATGCTCATACAGGGTCTTAAAAACTCTGACATAGTCCTAGAAATTTATAAGACCATGCACATGCATAAGGCTGTGAGCACAACAGAGCTGTGTGTATGTGCAGAAAAGACCTGATAAAGCTTTAAGCTCTCACTTTTGACTGACCTTGAGTCTAAATAAGCAGGAACTGACAGCTAAAGTAGAGTTGTAAACCACCTGCCTGAGTGTTGAAAGTGTGCCCCAATGTATACACAGGGCTTCTTGGCAAAGACTAGGAGACTTGCTGATTCCAAGCATTTAAGAAAGTCTCTGTAACTGTTAGCTGACCACTAAGGTAACTGAGCAGAGCCTTCAGAGACCACACATGAAAAAGAATACATACTTTACAGAATGTTTTAAGGAAAGTCATTAAGCAAGTAAATAGCAACAATAAACAACAACAGTAAATAAACAACCATCAATAACAATAAACTCTGGGGGGGTGAGAATCTGATTTCCATTAGCTGTCACATTATATTATTTAAAATATCTGTTTTTGACAGAAATTTTTAGATTCAAAGAAACAAAGTATTACTCATATACTGGAAGAAAGGAGCCAATAAAAACTGCCCCTGAGAAAGATCAGACACTAGACTTACCTAAAAAAAAAAAAAATTAGTTATTTTTAACATTTAAAGAACTAAAGGAAACTATTTCTTAAGACCTAAAGGAAGGTATGAGAATGATGCCCCACTAAATAAAGAATATAATATAGAGATATAAATTATTTAAAAGAACCTAATAGAAATTCTAGAGTTGAAAATGACTGAAATGAAAAATTTGCTAGAGGAGTTCAACAGCAGATTTGAGATGGCAGAAGAAAGAATTAGTGAAGTTGAAGATAGGTCAATTGAAATTATCTAGACAGAGGAACAGAAAGAAAATAAGTATGAAAAAAATAAATAGATCGGGGCACCTGGGTGGCTCAGTTGTTAAGTGTCTGCCTTCGGCTCAGGTCATGATTCCAGGGTGCTGGGATCGAGCCCCGCATTGGGCTCCCTGCTCGGCAGGAAGCCTGCTTCTCCCTCTCCCACTCCCCCTACTTGTGTTCCCTCTCTCTCTGTCTCTGTCAAATAAATAAATAAAATCCTTGAAAAAAAAATAGGTCCTGAGATTTGTGGGACACCATCAAGTATACCAGTATATACATAATGGTATTTGTAGAAGGAGAGGAAAGGGAAGGAGAGAAGATGGGAGAGGAAGGGAGGGAAAGAGGAAATATACTGGAAGAAACAATGGCTGAAAACTTCCCAAATTTGATGAGAAACATTAATCTGTGTATCAGAGAAGCTTGAGATTCCACAGGATAAACTAAAAAAGATTCACACCTAGACACAACACAGCCAACTGTAGAAAGCCAAAAGCACAGAATCTTGCAAGGAGCAAGAGAGAAGCAGCTCATTATATGTGAGATATCCTATAAGATTAACAGCCTACTAATCTTCAACAAAGCAGGAAAGAATATCTAATGGGAAAAGACAGTATATTCAACAAATGGTGTTGGGAAAATTGGACAGCCACATGCAGAAGAATGAAACTGGACCACTTTCTAACACCATACACTAAAATAAACCCAAAATGGATGAAAAACTTAAATGTGAGACAGGAATCCATCAAAATCCTAGAGGAGAACACAGGCAGCAACCTCTTTGACCTCAGCCATAGCAACTTCTTGCTAGACACATCTTTAAAGGCAAGGGAAACAAAAGCAAAAATGAACTATTGGGACTTCAACAAGATAAAAAGCTTTGCACAGCAAAGGAAACAGTCAACAAAACTACAAGGCAACATACAGAATGGGAGAAGATATTTGCAAATGTCCTATCAGATAAAGAACTAGTATCCAAAATCTGTAAAGAATTTATCAAACTTAACACCCCCCAAAAAACAAAAAATCCAATCAAGAAATGGGCAGAAGACATGAACAGACATTTTTTCAAAGAAAACATCCAGATGGTTAACAGACACATGGAAAGATGCTCAACATCATTGATCATCAGGGGAATACAAATCAAAACTACAATGAGATATCTCCTCACACCAGTCAGAATGGCTAAAATTAACAACACAGTTAACAACAGATGTTGGCAAGGATGCTGAGAAAGGGGAACCCTCTTGCACTGCTGGTGGGTGTGCAAGCTGTTACAGCCACTCTGGAAAACAGAATGGAGTTTCCTCAAAAAGTTAAAACTAGAACTACCCTACGATCCAGCAATTGAACTATTAGGCATTTACCCAAAGGATTAAAAAATAGTGATACAGAGGGGCACATGAACCCCAATGTTTATAGAAGCATCATCAACAATAACCAAATTATGGAAAGAGCCCAAATATCCATCGACTGACGAATGGATAAATAAGATGTGGTATTTATATACAATAGACTATTACTCAGCCATCAAAAAGAATGAAATCTTGCCATTTGCAATGACTTGGGTGGAGCTAGAGTGTATTATACTAGGCAAAATTAAGTCTGTCAGAGAAAGACAAATACCATATGATTTCACTCATATGTGGAATTTAAGAAACAGCACAGGTGAACACAGGCAAAAAAGAGAGAGAGAGAGGCAAAACCATTGATTCTGGCTCAAGTCATGAGCTCCTGAACGTGAGATGGAGTCCTGCATCTACCTCCACACTCATCGCACAGTCGACTTAAGATTCTCTTTCCCTCTCCTTCTGTCCCTCTCCCCATGCTCTATCTCTCTCTAAAATACATTTAAAAGTCTTTAAAAAAAACAAATACTACATGATTCCATTTATATGAGGTATCTAAAATAGTCAAACTCATAGAAACAGAGTACAATAGTAGTTTCTAGGGACTGAGGGGAGGGGGAAAGGGAGAGTTGCTGTTTAATGGATATCAAGTTTCAGTTACTCCCTCATGAACAAATTCTAGAAATCTATTGAACAACATGTGACTATAGTTAACAATACTGTATTATACACTTAAAATTTTATTAAGCAAGTAGATCTTATGTTAAGTGTTCTTAGCACAATATTTTTTTTAATTTTTAAAAGACATAAAGAATTTTAAGCTATAGTACTTAATAAAAGAAAATAAGTATTAACAGGATATTGATGCTTGAGTTACCGTTAAGAAAATTTGGTCTTGGGGCACCTGGGTGACTCAATCGGTTGAGTGTCCAACTCTTGATTTCCACTCAGGTCATGATTTCCGGGTGGTGAGATCAAGACCCATGTGGGGTTTCATGCTAGGTGTGGAGTCTGCTTAAGATTCTCTCTCTCCCTCTGCCCCTCCTTCTCTCTAAAAAAAAAAAAAGAAAAAAGAAAATTTGCCATCTATTTATGTTTTATTCTTATTTATAGCTACCTGGAATGTTACAATAATATACCTAGCATTTCTGTACTTTCAAAGTATGGTATTACTGGAAGAGTTTTGTCTCAAAATGCAATAATATTAAGTTGAGTACATTTTATATTTTGCATGTGAAAAATTAAACAATTTTAATTTGGCATACATATAGGACTTTGAGTAAATATATCTTTAAATTCTATTTTAATTTCTGGGCTAAAATCTCTGATATCTGAATTTCTTGGAAGCAGGATTATGTTGTGACAAGAATTTGGACTTTGAAGACTTAAGTTAAAATTATGACCTCCTACTAGCTGTGTGATCTTGGTGAGTTATATAACTACCCAGAGCCTCAATTTTCTTCAACTGAAAAGTAGAAATAATTATACCCACTCAAAAGATTGTTGGGAGGAGTGTATTAGGTAATGTATCTAAATGCTTGGCATATAGTAGGGTTTACAAGAGATACTATTCCCCTTTCCTTTCTCTTTTGTGTAAATACAGTAATGAAAAGTTTTGTTTGCTTTTTTAGAGAGCATGCACGTGAGGTTGGGGGTTAGAGAGGGAGAGGGAGAGAAAGAGAGTCTTAAGCAGGCTCCATGCCCAGTGTGAAGCCCCACTTGGGGCTCAATCTCACAACCCTGATATCCTGACCTGAGCCAAAATCAAGAGTCAGATGCTTGACCAACTGAGCCACACATGCGCCCAGATTATGAAAGGTTTTATTTTATTTTATTTTATTTAAAAGATTTTATTTATTTATTTGACAGAGAGACAGAGAGAGAGGGAACACAAGCAGGGGGAGTGGGAGAAGGAGAAGCAGGGTTCCTGCTGAGCAGGGAGCCCGATGCGGGGCTCGATCCCAGGATCCTGGGATCATGACCCGAGCCAAAGGCAAACACTTAACGACTGAGCCACCCACGAGGCCCATTGAAAGGTTTTAAATGTGATTGTAAACTCTAAATTCTGAAACTTTACAATTCTGAAACTTAAAGTGTTACAGAAATCACTTTCAGTAATTTTTTTGAAAAATCACATCAATTACAACAGTGATTTTTCCTCATACTCTCTGAAGAAGTCATCAAAACATTGTGATTAATATTTTTCTAATTAAAATATATTTAGTATATTTTCCTATCAGTCAATAAATATTTAAATCCTTCATATTAAAATGATATATAGTTTTGATGTTGTCAGAACTCAGTGTGCTTTGGTGTATCTCCTTTAATATTTGACAATTGCAGTATGTTTCATTCTACCTCAGAAAAATTAGATTCAAAATAGGTTGTTCTTAGACAGTAAGTGATTAAACTTTAATTTCTTAAACATTATCCCTTTTTAACTTATTCTATCAATTCCCATCTTTTAACAGAGCCTGAAGTTAGATCAATAAAAAGTTACAGTAGCATACAGACACATTTATATGTATTTTTTAAAAGTTTATTCAAGTAATCTCTACATCCAACATAGGGCTTGGACTCACAACCCCGAGATCAAGAGTTGCATGTTCCTCTGACTGAGCCAGCCAGGCACCTCTATATTTATATATGTAAACAAACATATGTGTACACTATACACACTAAATACAATCTATTTAGTGTATTCAGAACCAACTGGCCAGTTTGAAACAATATAAGCAGTTAGTACAGAAAATGCCTTAAAAAGAAAAAATAATGATGCTGGAGCTGGTTCAAGAGTTCACTTATATAGTTAAAGCCCTTCGAAAGAGATTAAAGAAAATTACTTGCCAACATTTTATTTTAAGAACTTAAACTTTGTTTTAAAACTTTCTTTTTTTTAGATACATTCATTTTCATTGTTCCCATATAAATGTTTGCACAGCTCAGCTATTTGATAAAATATCCACAAGATGGTGCTATGGTTAACATGTTAACATGGGAGAAAAGTGTTTGACATGCCATTGTATATGACAAAATCACCACCAAATTTTCATTCGTTATAATAATACTAATTTTGCATTTCAAATATTCAAAGTATAACATTTTAGTATCAAGTTTTCTTATTGTTTGTAAACATAATTTTCAAAGAGAATGTTAAATAATGAAATGATATTCAAAACTGATAATAGGGATGTAAATTGGATCTTTTATACTTTAACAAATTAATGGATATGTTTTTAATGATCTCTTGCTCCATCTTTACTGCCAGAATTAGAGTAACATCCAAATGACATAAACTAGTGTAAGTTAAACTTATATAAAGGCCAGGTTTTTGCTATGGAATGTATTATGCCCCCCTCCAATTCATTTGTTAAAGGATTAATCCCCAGTGTGAAGGTATTTGGAGATGGGGCCTTTGGAGGGTAATTAAGTTTAGATGAGATCATGAGACGGAGCCCTCATGATGGGAATAGTGCCCTTATAAGAAAAGACATCAGAGAACTTGCTATTTCTCTCTCCACCATATGAGGACACAGCAAGAAAGTGGTTGTCTGCACTCCAGGAAGAGTTCTCGCCAGAAACTGGTTATACTAATACGCTGATTTTGGACTTCCAGCCATTGGAATTTTGAGAAAATAAATGTCTGTTGTTTAACCCATTCAGTCTATGGTACTTTGTTAAAGCAGCCTGAGCAAACTATGACAGTCTTTAACAACAACAACAACAAAATTTGCTGGAAAACAGTTATTAAAAAAAAAGGCCTATTTGCACAGTAGATGGAAATTGGTGTAGTTAATAATAATTAACTATTATTTATAGTTAACTATATATAATTGTTAATATTTAAGGCTGTTACAATTTGAGTTCACCATAGCTGTAGTAATAATGGTTACACTGATGAAATATCTAATATAATCATCTTAAAGGAGTGTTCTGAAGGAAAAATTTAGAGGAAAATTTGATTAGTGGGTAGGGAGGATTTCCAAAAATAACCAAAGGTGTACAGCAGGAATGCTAAAGAAGGAAGCTAGAAATGGGTAAAAGTGAAGTGAAAAACTTACTGCAGAAAAGAGGAAGTGTGAAGCTGTCTCTAATTGGTTTTCCTAAAAACACCTTAAACTCATTTAAAAAATTTATCACTAAACTCTTATCTCTTTGCATTTTTCCATTATGCTGTGCAACTATTATTGTTAGCTATACTGGAAAACCTGAAGTCTTTGATTCCTCAGTTCTTTATTTGACATAACTTACCCTTCACAAGATTTTGCCAATTCTTCCTCTGTGCAATAGGTCTAATATATTTTTACCTTATTTTAAAATTACTTATTTAAAAAACCTGTGTTACTTATTTAAACTTATATATTCTCCCAGATTTTAATTTAGTGGCCTATTTCCAACATAATCTATTGATTAAGAGCTACCTTTCATAAATTCTGTTCTGGTGTTGTTATTGTTCAGAAATAGTTTTCTTTTGGACTTATTCTGAGCTTTGCAACCCTTCAAAATTACTGTCTCTTTTATCTTTCAATAGTGATTTCTCATTACTCATCATCACATCATAACACTTATAATAAAAACCAGTTGATGGTATGGGTAATTGGTATCTTTTATTTATTTTTTTAAAGATTTTATTTATTTATTCATGAGAGACAGAGAGAGAGAGAGGCAGAGGGAGAAGCAGGCTCCCAAGGAGCAGGGAGCCCGATGTGGGACTCGATCCCAAGACCCTGGGATCATAACCTGAGCCGAAGGCAGACGCTTAACCATCTGAGCCACCCAGGTGCCCTAATTGGTATCTTTTAAAAATTTTATTTTGAAATAATTTCAAACCTAAAAAACATAGTGAAAATAGTACAACATTTTGCAGGATGCTTGGGTGGTTCAGTGAGTTGAATATCTGACTTGATTCTGGCTCAGGTCATGATCTTTGGGGTCCTGAGATCAAACCCCATGTGGGGCTCCATGCTCAGCCAGGAGTCTGCTTAGGATTCTCTCTCCCTCTCCCTCTACCCCTCCCCACCTCAAATAAATAAACAAATCTTTAAAAAAAAAGAAAAATTAAAAAATAGTACATTTTGTATACCATTCACTCAAACTCACTAATTTTTAATGTTTTGCTAGTTTTTCATTATCACTCTTTCTTTCTACACACACAAACACACACATATATATTTTTTCAATTTTGTATTGTGGTAAAATACACTTAATATAAAATTTGCACATATTAACCATTTTTAAGTGTACAGTTCAGTGGTATTAAATACAGTTATAATATTGTGTAACCATCACATGATATGGAGATGGAGCTGTGGAGATGGATAGCTCTCAATCTTGTTTTCATCTTGTAAGACAGAAACTCTATTCCTATTAAATAACTCCCAGGGTACCTGACTGGCTCAGCTGGTAGAGCATACAACTCTTGATCTCGGAGTTGTGAGTGTGAGCTCAACATTGGGCATAGAGATTACTTAAAAAAAAATAAAATAAAATGAAACAAAAAAAAAACCCAACTCCCCATTCTCCCTCCCTCCCAGCACCTGGAAACTACCATTCTACTTTCTGTCTCTATAATTTTGACTACTGTAAGTATCTTATATAAATATAATCATACCATGTTTGGCTTTTTGTGACTGATGTTCTACTTAGCATGATGTCCTCAATGTTCATCTATGTTGTAGCATATTTTGGATTTTTTTCCTTTATAATGATGAATAATACTCCATTGTATGTATGTACCACATTTTGTCTATTATCTGTCATGGACACATGGGGTTGCTTCCACATTTTAACTATTGTGAATAATGCTGCTATGAGCATGGGTGTACAAATATCTCTTTGAGGCTCTGCTTCCAATTCTTTTGGGTATATACCCAAAATGGAATTGTGGAATTGCTAAATTATATATACATATATAAAATTTATATTTTTATATGTTTATATATGCTTAAGATATACATGTAATTTAATATGTAATATATTATATAGTATAATATATGTAATATATATAGTTTCCTGAATCATTACCAAATTTAGGAAATTTTACATTAGTATTCTCTAATGTACAGTCCATATTCAATTTTTGGCAGTTGTCTCAGTGGTGTCCTTATGGCATTTTCCCCTGGATCCAAGATCTAATCCAGGTTTACGTTGCACTTTGTTGCCATGTCTCTTTAGTCTCCTTTATTCTGGCATGCACTTTTTTCTTTTTTTTTTTAAAGATTTTATTTATTTATTTGACAGAGAGAGACACAGCGAGAGGGGGAACACAAGCAGGGGGAGTGGGAGAGGGAGAAGCAGGCTTCCTGCTAAGCAGGGAGCCAGATGCGGGGCTCGATCCCCGGACGCTGGGATCACGACCTGAGCGGAAGGCAGATGTTTAACGACTGAGCCACCCAGGCGCCCCCCCTTTTCTTTTTCTTTTTAAGGAGGCTCTTCACCCAGCATGGAGTCCAACATGGGCTTGAACTCATAACCTTAAGGAGGCTCCTCGCCCAGCATGGAGCCCAACATGGGGCTTGAACTCATAACCCTGAGACTGAGGCCTGAGCTGAGATCAAGAGTCAGATGCTTAACCGACTGAACCACCCAGGTGCCCCTGGTATGGATTTTAACATTTTTTTTTTGTCTTTTATGATATTGATGCTTTTGAAGAGTATAAGACAGTTGTTTTGCAGAATAGCCCCTGATTTTTGTTTGTCTGAAGTTTCCTCAGGGTTAAATTCAGGTTATGTATTTTGGCCAAATCATAATGATTACATCAATTTGTCTCATTACATTTGCTACATTATAAATTCCATTAGTTAAGGTTTGTTTTTTCTATTCTACTTTTTAAAAAAATCAGCAGATATATGTATATTCTCTTATTTCCCTTTATTTCTTATATAAAAGATAGCATATTACATTTATTTTTACAGTTTGCTTTATTCACTTTGCATTATATCCTAGAAATCCCTTCATTTCAATTTATACAGATCTTCCTCATTATCTTTTACAACTGCATGCTCTATTGGGTGGATGTGCTATAATTTATTCATCCAATTTCCTATGTATGAGCATTTCTGGTTTTTTTTCAGTATTCTGTTATTACAAATAATGGGATAATGAATAACCTTGTGCATATGTATTTTCATATTGTTGGAGATGTGTCTTGAGAGTAAATTTCTAGACATGAGATTGCTAGTCAAAGGATAAATAAATAAATATATATAAAACATAAAAATAAATAATAAACATATATCTATATATGTAATTTGTTAGATAATGCCACATTCACCTGAAGAGGGAAAGCACTATTTTTCATTCCCATCAGCAAATGTATGAGAGTGCTTATTTCCTGAAACTCTCACCAAAATAGTGTGTTGAAAAGCTTGTGAAGTTTGGCAAATCTGACAGGTGAGAAATGATATTGCAGTGTAGTTTTTAGCCTGAAAGGCTCCCTTTAGTATTTTATTTCTTGTAGTGCAGGTCTGCTAGTGAAGAATTCTCTTAGTTTTTGTTTATCTGAAAAGGTCTTATGTTTTCCTTCAATTTTGAAGGGTGGTTTTGCTGGATATAGAATACTTGTTTGACAGTCTTTTTTTTTTTTTTTTTCTCAGCACTCTGTGGATGTCACCCCACAACTCCTTGCCTCCCAGATTCCTGACTGGAAATCAGCTGTTAATCTTATTTAAGATCTTTTTCCTGATGAGTTGCATCTCCCTTGCTGCTTTCAAGATTCTCTCTTTGGCTTTCAACAGTTTCATTATAGAGTGTCTAGGTGCAGATTTCTTTGAGTTTATTTGACTTGTAGTCTGTTATGCTACTTGCATGTGTAGATTGTTTTGTTTTTTTTAAATAAAATTTGGGAAGATTTTGGCTACTATTTCTTCAAATAGTCTTTCTGACCTTTCTCTCTCCTTTTCTTCTGGGATTCCCACTCTACATATGTGAATATGTTTGATGGTGTTTCGCAGGTTTCTGAGGCCCTGTTTATTTTTGTTCATTCTTTTTTCTTTCTGTTCTCAGAATCATCTCAAATATGCATTCTCATATGCATAATGGTATGTATATATAATGCATAATGATAGTATAAGAAAGAGAGGAGAAAGAAAAAGGAGCAGAAAAAATACTTGAAGAAATTATGGTCAAAGACTTCCTGCATTTGATGAAAAACATTGATCTATACATCAGAAAAGCTCAACACACTCTAAGTATGATAAACTCAAAGATATTTATACCTAGACACAACCAAAGGCTTCTTTAAGCCAGGCTTATAGTTTCTTTGGCAACACAATTTCCTAAAATATTTAGTAGGTTTCTGATATACTTGCAGAGAGTTATAGGTGTTAATAATCACAGCCCAGGTTGTTTTCTTTTTTTTTTTTTTTTTTTTTTAGGATTTTATTTATTTATTTGACAGAGAGAGACACAGCAAGAGAGGGAACACAAGCAGGGGGAGTAGGAGAGGGAAGCAGGCTCCCCGCTGAGCAGGGAGCCCGATGCGGGGCTCGATCCCAGGATGCTGGGATCATGACCTGAGCCAAAGGCAGACGCCTAACGACTGAGCCACCCAGGCGCCCCTCTATATATTCTTGAAAATAAGGTGTATTCTGCTGTTGTTTCATGGACTATTCTAAAAAGTGCCTTAAGAAAATTTGGTTAATGGTCAAGTTTTCCCTTTCCTTGTTGAATTTTTGTCTGGTTATTATGTCAGTTATTGAGAATAATGTATTGACATCTCTACCCCAAACTGTGGAATTGTCAATTTCTCTGTTAGTTTTTACTTCATGTATTTTTGTGCCTCTGTTGTTAAATGTGTGTAAGTTTTTACTTGTTTTCTGTTCCTGATGTATTGAGCTTGTTAACATTATCAAATATGCCTGTTTATTTTAAAATATATTTTATTTGTGGGGTGCCTGGGTGGCTCAGTCAGTTAAGCATCTACATTTGGCTCAGGTCATGATACCTGGGTCCAGGGATTGAGCCTCACATAGGGCTCCCTGTTCCATGGGGGGACTCCTTCTCCCTCTCCCCCTGCCTGCTGTTCCCCCTGATTGTGCTCTCTCTCTCTGTCAAATAAATAAATGAAATCTTTAAAATATATATGTATATAGATATATTTTATCTGATACTAACATAGTCATTCTGATTCTCTTATGGTTACTCTTTGAATGATACATCTTTTCCCATCATTTTACTTTAAATTTATTTGTGTCTTTAAATCTAAAGTGTGTCTCTTGTATGTGGCATATAGTTAAATTTTGCCTTTTATACGGCCTTAAATTATCTGTCTTTTAACTCTGGTGTTTAGCCCATTCACATTTAATTAATTATGATATGGTTAGATTTACATCCACTATTTTGCTATGTGTTTTCCAAATGTCTAATGTATATTTTTTCTCTATTGTGTTCTTGTTTCCAACAAATACATTTTAGTGTACCATTGCAATTCCTCTGATTATCTTTTTAACTGAATATTTTGTGCTTATTTCCATAATATTTGTTCTAGGGATTACAATATGCATCTTAATTCATGAGTATCTGCTTAAGGTTAATACTGACTCAATGCCAGTAAACTATTATAGCTACATCTTTGGTTCTACTACTGTCATACATATCTATATATGTTATAAATTCAACAATATAATGTTATGATTGTTGCTTCATACAATCTTGTCTCTTAAAGACATTAAGAAATGAAAAGAGAACTATAGATATTTATACAGGTTTTTATATTTACCCATTTATTTACCAGTTCTAGCATCCTTCATTTCTTCCTGTGGATTTAAGTTAATGTCCCATATCATTTCCTTCCAGCCTGAAGGACTTCCTTAGTATTTGTTATAGGGAATGTCTACTAGGAGTAAATTCTTTCAGTCTTGTTTAATCTGGGAATACCTTTATTTTTCCTGAATTTTTATTATATAATTCTTTGGTGATAGCATTTTTTTCTCCCAGCACTTCAAATATGTCATTCCACTGCCTACTGTCCTCCACCATTGTTGATGAGAAGTCAGCTGTTAGTCATATTGTTGTGTCTCTATACTTGATGAATCTTTTTTCTCTTGCTACTTTCAAGATTTCTCTTAGTCCCTGTAGTTTTTGAGCTCCTTGAATATCTAAGTTAATGTTTTCTTTGTTTAATCATATTTACAAAGGTTTCAGCCATTATTCTTCAAATAACTTTTCTGCCCCCTTTTCCCTCTTCTCTTCTTCCAAGACTTCCACTACATGTATGTTGGTACACTTACTTTTGTTCCACAGGTCTCTGAGGCTCTGTTAATCTTTATTTAGTAATTTAACTCTGTGCTTTTAAATTTGGATTATTTCAATTGATCTAGCTTCAAGTTCACTAGTTCTTTTTTTTTTTTTTTGGCTCTGAAATTGCAGTTGAAGGGGGTGAATTTTTCGTTCTAATTATTTTACATTTCTAAAATAAAATCTACAGGGTGCCTGGGTGGCTCAGTTGGTTGGGCGACTGCCTTCGGCTTGGGTCATGATCCTGGAGTCCCGGGATCGAGTCCCACATCGGGCTTCCTACTCAGCGGGGAGTCTGCTTCTTCCTCTGACCCTCTTCCCTCTCATGCTCTCTATCTCTCATTCTCTCTCCCTCAAATAGATAAATAAAATCTTTAAATAAATAAATAAATAAATAAATAAAATCTACCAACTCTAAAATTTGCTTTTTACTCATTTCTATTTATATTGATGTTCTATATTTGTTCATTATCATATTTTTTAACCTTTAAACATGGTTTCCTTTAATTCTTTGAACTTATTTATAATAACTGCTTTGAAGTCATTTTATGCTAAATCCAACATCATGACCCATCTAGATTCAGTTTCCATTGATTGCACTTTTCCTGAGTATGGATCATATTTTCCTGTCTGTGTGTGGATGCAAGCAGCCCCAGCAAGAACTCCACATACTGCTACTACTCAGTGGTTCTTCACAAACACTTTTCAATTTGTTGCTTCCCTCTGGTCTATTTCCAGAACTGTGAGAATTGTTTTTTTAGCAATTTTGTCCAGTTTTATAGCTGTTTTGAGGTGAAAGGATTGTCAAAGTTTTCATTCTGCCTCAGCTAGAAGTCCTTTCTCTTAATTCTGTATTTTTGTTGTTATTGTTGCTAATAGGCACTTTTTATTTAGATTTCTCTACTTGTTTATATATATTCACTATTTCTTTATGTATTGTAGACTATTCTGCCAGGATCATTTTCTTTATTCCTAAAATTAATCCATTAGAAGATTGTTAGTTTAGGTTTCTTGGTAGTAATCTCTCATATATTTTGTTACTCTAAAAGCATTTTTTAAAAAACATCATTATTGAAATATAATTTTGCTGTACAATTTTAGGTGGGTTTTTTCTAAGCACTTTGAAGATATTCCATTTTTTCTGCTTCCTTGATTGCTTCTAAGAGGCCTTCTCTTCTCTATGTATTATTCTTTTATAAGTGAGCTGTCCTTTTTTTGGCTACTGTTAAGTATATCTTTCTCATCTATGTTGTTTTTTAAATTTGTCAGCAGTATATCTAGGAGTGGATTTTTTTGGTTTTGGGTTTTTTTGTTGTTGTTGGTTATTATCCTGCATGGTACATGCTATGGTTGTTAGATCTGTATATTCATGTATTTTTTTCAATTCTGGAAAACTCCAAGCTATAATCTCTTGGAATACTACATCTCCTGTATTCTTTCTTGAAATTGTCTTAGACATATGTTAGCTCTTAAATTCTTTTTCCTATTTTCTTTTTTAATCTTTTTGTGCCTTATGATTGGAAATTGCCTTATATCCATCTTCTTTCCATTTTATATCTCTTATCCACAGTTTTCTGTAGCTAATCTGTTAACTCATAAACTGATTTTTTAAAACTTCTTTTATTTTACTTTTCATTTCTAGAAGCTTTATTTACTTTCAAATTTGCCTGATCATTTTGATAGTTTCTTGTTTATTGATAATTTTAAAATATCATGCTAATAATTTAATTTTTGTATTCTTTATCTGATCTTCTAATATATGAAGTTTTTGGAGGTCTAAATTTGTTATTATTTTGCTGACTCTTACTCATGGTAACTTGTTTTCTTATGTGTTTGGTATTGTGAGTTCACATAATTTATTAAATTCGATATATAGAATCATGAAGGTCTAAATGTGATTGCTTTCCTTCAAAGAGGATTTATGCTTGCTTCTAATAATAAGGGTGGTATAAATATGGAACTATTTTGGTCCTGCTCATGAACTCCAGTTAATTATTTGAGTCTCAAATTCAGCTTTTTTTCTTCGAGGCAGGACCTACATTCTGCCTCCCAATATTAGTGTTGGTATTGGCATCTAACTCCAATGGAACCTCCACTTGAGAATTTACTAACCCCTCACAATTCAGGTTTCACATCACTGTGTCTTTATTTTGGCTCTTGGAAATTTCCCTCACTTTATTGAATGTCCAGCAAAGCTTTAAAAAAATATGCTTGTTGTATTTTATCCAGGATATCATTATACAGTAGTAGGAAAGCCCTTCAGAGTATGTAGTCCAACATTTTGCTGGAAGCAGACCTTTCGATATTAATTTTTTCAGAAGAATTTCTGAATGTATTATGTTCCAAAAAATGTTTATTTTGATTGTGAATGTATTAAGTATACAAATTGATAAAGGGAAAGAGAGCATTTTCTATACATATATATTTTTTCTATTTAATTTGTTTCCTTTATGTCCATCATGTTTATGCTTTTCAGTATAAGTCTTGCATGTTTCTTAGCAAGTTCATAACTAGACATCCTTCAGATTGGTTTTTTTGGTGATGGTTGTCAATGTAATGTTTTTGTCATATATAGTAAAGCTTTCAGTTTTTGCATATTATGTAACCAACTACTTAGTAAAGATTCTCACATTTCTAAAAGTCTTCAGTTGATTCTCTTAGATTATCTACATATTCAATCATTTTATCTGCAAATAATAATATTTTTGCCTCTTTCAAAGTCAGTATTTTTGATTTTGTAATTTTGTCTTTTGCATTGGCTATGACTATCACAAACCTACATGTTCTTGCACTAAAACCTTCCAAAATACAAGATACCTATGTAGCATACACTGAAACTAGAAATTAAACAATTGACTAAAATTATCTATGTGCAGGTGTTTTAGTCCTTTAGCTATTATTAGAAAGGCATATTATGCCAACAATAAGTTGGTTTTAGATTTGCTTTATTTTTGGACTCAGCTTCCAAGTGATTAAATTAATTGCATCCTGAATTTGATCTCTAGAGAGATTCATGGGTTGGAGTCTCAAAAGGGGATCCTCAGCTCTCCACAAAAATGCACAGTATCAGATAATTTTTAATTATTTCAGTAATATCTGAATCTCTTTTAAGCACTGAAAGAGGTGCCTTAATCTTTAGGAGCACTGTTAAATAATCCTGTATATGTCTTTTCTCTAAAGTAATATAGTTTTCCTTAACCTTTACTATTAATTCCTATTTCCCAACCCTTTCATCATTTTCATAAGTATTCTGTAAGTCTTCTCTAAAAGCTCTGTCTTTCTGAGGTTATACAACTTATTGTTGGCTCACAATCAGTCTAATAAGTATCCACCCAGGATAAAGAGGGATAATTACAAATAGTTTGCTACATATTGCCCTTCCTTTCTGGATGCTAGGATTTTATTTGCATCTTTCATAGCTTTACTTAATTAGACTTATTTTCAGGTTGTGATGCTTCATTCTTTAAATCCTTTTCAGTCAGGGGCGCCTGGGTGGTTCACTTGGTTAACTATCTGCCTTTGGCTCAGGTCATGGTCCCTGGGTCCTGGGATGGAGCCCTGCATTGGGCTCCCTGCTCAGCAGGGAGTCTGCTTCTCCCTCTCCCTTTGCCCCCTCCCCAGTTCATGCTCTCTCTTTCTCTCTCAAATAAATAAAATCTTAAAAAAAAATCCTTTTTAGTCATACTTGCATATAGTCTGTGTTCAGTAAGAAGTCATATCAACTAAACCACTTCTCTTCTTTGGATAATGTCATTAGAAAGTGTTAATAGATCTTTATTAGAATAAGGAAACCATTATATTTTGTGTCTGGATTTCAGCTCACACACTCTCTGGACCCAATCGCTTTTGGCAACATTTAGTGGATAACATAGCCATGTTGACTTGATAATTAAGCAGTAAAATGAGTACTGAACTATATTAAAAACAATACTCAGGAAGTAAGAGTTATAGGTGTGTTTTAAACTTGAGGAAGTCTTTTGGTCATTAAAAAACTAATGATAAGCTTTAGAGAGATGGCTAATTCTATAACTGGGGCGAGAAGTACACAGTATGAGCCAGAGAAAGTAGTGCCAGAGGGGCACCTGGCTGGCTCAGTCAGTGGAGTGTGCAACTCTTGATCTCAGGGTCGAGAGTTTGAGCTCCATGTTGGGTATAGAGCCTACTTAAAAAAAAAAAAAAAGAGTACTGCCAGAAAATAAGAAAGTGCTCAAACACTCACCCATAATGAGGGGGATATGTTGAAGGGCTTATGTAGCCCTCTGAAAGAGCTCACAAAAGCCAAAGCTGGAGGGGCACCTGGGTGGGTCAGTCAGTTAAGCGTCTGCCTTTGGCTCAGGTCATGATCTCAGGGTCCTGGGATCAGTCTCGCATTGGGTTTCCTGCTCAGCGGGGAGCCTGGTTCTTGCTCTCCCTCTGCTGCTCCCCTTGCTGTGCTCTCTCTCTCTCCCTCTCTCTGTCAAGTAAATAAATAAAATCTTTTAAAAAAAGCCAAAGCTGGAACAAGTTGAACAACAAAATAAATGAATTAGCGTTGGATTATAACTCAAAGTCTAAAATAAACATCCTTAAACCCATACTGATATAAATAAATGATTAAATAAATGAATACATGGGAGAGAATAGACAAGTATTGTATGCAGGATTCCAAATAACTTACATAGATGATCTACTTTTAAAGGGATGAAGCTGGAAAGAGCCCAGATCGATAGATGAATGGATAAAGATGTGGTGTATGTATACAATGGAATATTACACAGCCATTAAAAAAATGAAATTTTGCCATTTGCAATGATGTGGATGGAACTAGAGGGTAATGCTAGGCAAAATAAGTCAATCAGAGAAAGACAATTGTCATATGATCTCACTGATATGTGGAATTTAAGAAACAAGGCAGAAGATCATAGGGGAAGAGAGGAAAAAATGAAACAAGATGAACCAGAGAGGGAGACAAATCATAAAAGACTCTTAATCTTAGGAAACAAACTGAAGGTTGCTGGAGGGGAGATGGACATTAGGAAGGGTATCTAGGGGCAGATGCCCCTAGATTTTTTTTTTTTTTTAAAGAGGGAAGGTGAGGGACGCCTGGGTGGCTCACTCAGTTGAACATCTGCCTTTCGCTCTGGTCATGCTCTCAGGGTCCTGGGGATCAAGTCCTGCGTTGGGCTCCTTGTTCAGCGGGGAGCCTGCTTCTCCCTCTGCCTGCCACTCTCCCTGCTTGTGCTCTCTCTCTGACAAATAAATAAATAAAATCTTTAAAAAAGAGAGAGAGAGAGAATGTGTGATTTTATAGTGGAGAATACTGGCAAACACTAGCTCAAGCCAAGTGACTAAGGCTAACATCAACAATGAAAAGTCATATTGATAGTATTGATAGTAGTCATATTGATAAGGTTTGATGAGAATGGTATTTTACCTCTGTGGCCTTCCTCCCCAAAATCCACGACTTCAGTCTATTCATGCCAAAAACATCAGGTAAATTTCACAGAAATACCTGGCCAGTATTCTTCAAAACTGTCAAGGTCATTAAAAACAAAGTCTCGTTAAACACTACATCAAAAACTAATGATGGGTGCCTGGGTGGCTCAGTTGGTTAAGCAACTGCCTTTGGCTCAGGTCATGATCCTGGAGTCCCGGGATCAAGTCCCACATCGGGCTCCCTGCTCAGCAGGGAGTCTGCTTCTCCCTCTGACCCTCTTCCCTCTTGTGCTCTCTATCTCTCATTCTCTCTCTCTCAAATAAATAAATAAAATCTTTGGAAAAAAATCTAATGATGTATTATATGTTGGCTAATTGAACATAATAATAAAAAAAGAAATTATATTAACAAAAACTAAACAAAGTCTGAGAAATTGTCACAGCTGAGAGTAGCCTAAAGATACATGAGTACTAAATATAATGTGGTATCCTGGTTGAGATCCTGGAACAGAAAAGGACATTAGGGGAAAATGGGGGAAATCTGAATAAACTATGGACTTTACTTAATAGTAATATATCAATATTATTTCATTAATTTTGACAATATATCATACTAACAATGTAAGATGTTAATAATAGGAAAACTGGATATGGGATATATGTCTCTGTACTATCTTTGTAATAATTTCACACATCTTAAACTGTTACAGTTCATTTAATAAATAATTTTATTTACTTTTTAATATTTTATTTATTTATTTGACGGAGAGAGACACAGCAAGAGAGGGAACACAAGCAGAGGGAGTGGGAGAGGGAGAAGCAGGCCTCCTACAGAGCAGTGAGTCTGACACAGGGCCCAATCCCAGGACCCTGGGATCACAACCCCAGCCGAAGGCAGGTGCTTAATGACTGAGCCACCCAGGCACTCCAGGAAATAATTTTTTTAAAAGTCAGTAGTAGGGCTTTGTTTCTTTTGTGTTTGGTATTTAAATGACTATCTTGGATAAATATTGATAGCGTCCCAATGAAGATCGATGGAGAAAAACGAGAAGTGATAGCTAATTTGTTAAATAAGACAATTGGGATTTTAAAAGATCTCAGTGGATTGGAATGATAGACTGATCTTCACTAAGATTCAATTTCATAAGGCTAAATTTAAATTTATGCTCAAAAATGAATTGCACAAGTAAATTATGTTTGCTAGATGTAGCATATATGTGAAAAAATCTTATAGGCTTTATTTTATGATAAACGATGCAAGTCTGTAAATTTTTTTTTTAGATCAGGAATTCCTTATTGTTTATTCTTTTCTTACAAAAAGACACTTGGAACAAATAAATATAAAATGGCATATGTCTTATTTAGCAATGGGCAAATACAGGTTTTCTGGGTATTCTCCACAGAAATAAACTAAAGGGGCTTCCAGAAGTACATTAATCCTATCAACTTCCCACCCTCTATAAAAAAGGTCAATTCTTTTAATTTCCCACAGTTTTTAGCAATAGATTCTGAAAATAAGTCATCTAAACCGACTCAGAGACTAAGACAACCGATTCAAGTTAAGAATATATATAATGATGTTGCCCAGAAACTTCAACTAATGAATATTCTTACAAGTTTTTCATTTCTTATATCTTGTATGAATAGTCTATTCTGTTCAAATCCACAAGGCAAATAAAATACAACAGAAGGCTGAGCACAATATATACACTTTTCTGTCCTAAGAGAAAACATTAAATACAGGTATATTTAATATACAGTGAACATGCCATGTATTTTCTTAAAGCCAACAAAATCCTGATTTCCTATACCTTGCAGGTGATGTAGCAGAAGGCAAATACCAAAATCACTTGTGACAAAATTTGGCTAATAAAATTAGCTAGACAACAATACAAATTCAATATTCAACGGATTTATTCATTCCAAGGTTGCATGGAAAATGAAGTAAAAAACATCAGTACAAGTAGAACCACACATAAGAAAAAGCACCTAAAGATGGAGGAAGGACAGCTCTGACATCCTACCTGTGGCTGGCAAACCATGTTCAGGTGTGTCCACGGATAGAACACCTTCAGTTTCCCAAAACCCTAGGTTATTTAGTTCTGTGTCTGAAATTTTCTCAAAGGCTTCAAAAGCCAATTTAAATTTAGAGGGGAGATTTTTTTTTCTTTAATTTGTGGGTAAAGATCATTAAAGTAGGACACCAATTTCCTAAAAGGCAACTCACGACTCTCCAGAAGTACGAATAAACATCAAAAAGCCCAAAGTAAAGAACAAGTACATTAACATGCACGATCAGGAATCCCGTGAAAGTCACAAGGTGCTATGATTCTGTGATTTACATTAACCTCCTCATGGTAGAAGACGGTGGTTCATGATGGATGCAGATTATGCCCACTGCTCATGAGACATACACACATCACTACTAGTGAGATCCCACTTTGTAACAATTTAGAAATCCAAATTTAACTCCAGAAAATATAAATATGGAATATGAATTTGAAGATAGTACAAAAGCAGCTGAGTGGAACCTGCCTGCAACAATCCTTTATTTTTTTTCCTTTAAGGCTACAGAAAATCTGCACATAAACAAGGCAATTAATTCTCATAATAAAAATACCCCCTCCAAATAGCTAAGGCCTCCAGTCAGATTCCATGGTGAGTATATGTTGTATCACATTCTATTCCACAGGTGTACTTTCTTGTGAGTCTGCAGGGTCAGGATCAATTCTTTCTGGAAATAGTAGCTTCTCGCAAACTGCCTCCTTTATCAGTAAATACTGTGATATTTCATTAGGTTCCGTGAAGAGGGAAGGTGAAACATGCATTAAATTAGCAATTTTGCTCTCTCGTGATGTATATTCTCGTAACATGTAGGTCTTGTCGGCCTCGTGGTAAAGTCTTGTGTCATTCATTCTGATAAGCACCCCATCGATTCTCAAGAAAAATCGCAACAGCAGGGAAAAGCTAGAAGGCATTACTCTAATTTTCACACTCAGGCTTGAAACTCCATGATCATGAACTTCATCCTCAAACAAGAGAACTTCTTCAAAAAATTTAATCTGTTCTCTGGCTTTCAATTTCTCTGTGTCTATATCATCTGTTGTAGGTACAATCTTTACCTTAAGTGATTCTCCAAGTAATGTTCCCTTATAATCTGTTGTATAGGTCCAATCGTATGGTTTAATAACTTCTTTGGAGTGTTCGCCCTCCATCCTGCTTTCCTGCCACTCTTCAGCACAGGCTACTTTAAGCATTCCTTGATAATTGTTAACACATCTTAATGCATCTGTAGCATTGAACTCAATCCCAAAACCAGAGCCATGCCGGATTCTTAAAACGTTGTCTCCAAACATCATTTCAGGGAGAGATGGCATATGTAATTCATCGGCTAACTTCTCCACATCCGCGGACTTCATGATGTGGGTCTTGGACGCTGTCAGCTTCCAGGGCCCGAAGGAGAAGTCCTGGTGGCTGCCTGGAAGTCGTGGATCATCATGGCCGAGGCGGCGCCGGCGCAGGCCTCACGGAACACGCTGAGGAACACAGGGGCGGCGGCGGTAGCCTGATGCAAGTCTGTAAATTTTTGCTGTCTAAAAAAGTCAGGACTCCTGGCTGGCTCAGTCAGTAGATCATGTGACCCTTGTTCTCAGGGTCATGAGTTTGAGTCCCACATTGGGCATAGAGATTATGTAAATAAATAAAAATATGGGGCACCTGGGTGACTCAGTCAGTTAAGCAGCTGGTTCTTAATCTCAGCTGAGGTATTGATCTCAGGGTCGTAACTTCAAGCCCGCATTGAGCTCCATGCTAGGCATGGAACCTACTACTACTACTACTACTACTAAATAAATAAATAAATAAATAAATAAATAAATAAAAAGTCAATATTCATCTATAGCAACAGGATTTAGAATGAATGGTAATGTTGCTACTCTGTTATAGTCAAGAAACTCGACTGTGGAATCAGTTTAGGAATGGTGTACTTTAAAAGATACAAGACAGATTGTAGCAGATCCGGAGGAGAAAAAGTACAAATGAAGAACACATTTTAGAACACAGTTTCTTCACATATTTGAAAAGTAACAGAGTGAAAAAACTGAGGTTAATTTCATGTGGCTTTAGAAAATAGGATAGAAATAGGATAAAAGCTCTAAGGAGGTAGATTTCAGGAAAAAATTAATTTCTGAAAATAAAATTGTCTAACTCAATATGAGTTCTCTCTCACTGAAGGTGTTCACATAAAATCTCTATTTTAATTTGTTGAAGATCTTGAGGAATTCAAATATTTATGGGAAGTTTTAGTAGAATGAAATGCCCTTAGCTTTTATATTCTTTGATATTTCATTCAATTAAAAAATTTCAAAATACATTATTATTTCCTGTGCAAAAGCCAAACTTTGCTACTGAATAAAACAAGGCATAAAGATGAATTCATTGCAAGGCTTTTGACCTGCAAGCCAGGAACTCAAGGATACAGAAGCAATGAAATCAAAGTTGCTAACAGACTAAGAGATTTTTATGAGATAAATGCAGAAATTATTTGACTTTTTCAGCCGATTGGTTGCCTAGTGGTTTTCTTTTTAAAATTTATTTATTATGTTCAATTAGCCAACATATAGTATATCATTAGTTTTTGATGTAGTGTTCAACGATTCATTAGCTAGTGGTTTTCTTATTTGGATCGGGTTAGGTGAGTCAGGGGAACAAGGAAGTCCAGAGGTGGTATAAACAGACTTGGAGTTTGGAGAGGCTGGGTAAATCAGCCTCTGCTGATTTCCAAGAAGAGCTGTAAATTCCTATAAGGTTAGGTTGTTTGTTTTATGCACCTGCATTGACCCTTCCCATTTTGTCCTTGACATAAACGACTCCATTTTAGTTTAGTTCTACACTTGATACTAGTTAATCTTCTGAAGGTTAAATATTAGGCATTGGGGAAGCAGCATAGCATATAGTGAATAAAATGATAGTCTTTGGAGCAATTGTCTGGGTTCAAGTCTGGTTCTGCCATTTACTATGTTGGTGAGCTGGGGCAAGTTACTTAACTTCAATATGTTGTAGATTTTACCCAGGCAAAAGCAATTTGTTTCCTTATTTGTAAAATGAGAATAATAGTACCTACTTCATGACTTTATTATAAGGATTTAATGACATCATATTTATAAAATGCTTAGAATAGTAACTGATACTTTGTAAGCATTACAAATGCTGAAAAATAATGAGGATTTTTAGTAAAAGTTTTAAGAGGCTCTAGGATTAAAGCTGAAATCTATTTCATATGGGGCATTTAATGTTAAAAAATATAATTTTTCTTCTAATTTACAACTTTTGGTGCTGTTTTGTTATATTTTTAAATAAAAGGGAATCTGTTCATGCCACAATTGTAAAATAATCTAGTAAGATCAGTAAATTAATGATCCTGGGCTATGTAGATATTTATACATTAAATTCTTAATTACTTTATTATTTCCCCCTACATTTGCTCTACATCAAGTGTAAATTCCAAAGTGTTTCTCCCCCAAATTATTTTAAGCTCTGTCTTTCATCATTTTTTTTGCTCACCCCAAATGCAACAATACCCTTGCTTAATCAACTTAACTTATGTATCTGGAATTGCAACATAAAAGTCCCAAAACAGCACTTGAGAAACTATGATTTATACCTAATGTGTTACAGGTGGCTTCTTAGGAGAAATGCTTATTTCTTGCATCATTAAAATGATAAATTTCTAAATTCTCAAGTTGCATTTCTGTTAAAAGTTTGCTGTAGTTCATTTACTTCCAAATTTGGTTTTGCATACACATTCCCAAATAATACTCTTGACCTTAAGTTTACAAGAGCAAAATTACTATTAAAATCCTAGTAGAAGTAAATGATATTAACAAATTCAGCAACAGGATTTCCTGCTATTAAAACATCATAAGCTATTTAGACTAAACTGTACCAGATTTTGTTCTCAGGATTGGTAAAAAATAAAAAACAAAGCAAAACAAAAAAACACATCAGATCACTATCAAAACCAATAGGATGACCTCACTGATTTGAGGAATTCTTAATCTCAGGAAACAAACTGAGGGTTGCGGGAGTGGTGGGGGGTGGTAGGGATGGGGTGGCTGGGTGATAGACACTGGGGAGGGTATGTGCTATGGTGAGCGCTGTGAATTGTGCAAGACTGTTGAAACATAGATCTGTACCTCTGAAACAAATAATACATTATATGTTTAAAAAAGAAGAAGAAGAAGAAGATAGCAATAGGGGAAGAATGAAGGGGGGAAATCGGAGGGGGAGATGAACCATGAGAGACGATGGACTCTGAAAAACAAACTGAGGGTTCTGGGTGGGGGGATGGGTTAGCCTGGTGATAGGTATTAAAGAGGGCACGTTCTGCATGGAGCACTGGGTGTATATGCAAATAATGAATCATGGAACACTACATCAAAAACTAATGATGTAATGTATGGTGATTAACATAACATAATAATAAAAAACAAAAACAAAAAAACCAATAGGATGGTGAGAGGATGGGTTAAATAGGTGATGGGGATTAAGGGGTCCACTTGTGATTAGCACAGAATGACGTATGGAAGTGCTGAATCACTATATTGTACACCTGAAACTAATATAACATTGTATGTTAACTAACTGGAATTAAAATAAAAACTTAAAAAAAAAAAACCCAGTAAGAATGTAACGGATGAGGCAATCTCAAATATAAGTTACACCAAAGTAAGCAGCTGCTATAGATTTTAACATGTGATCTGTTACATTGATTTTTGAGAGGTTTTAGCTTCAAATTCCAATTTTAAAAAAGATTTATAATGAAATAAGTGCAATAATCATGTCTTGAAAACCCATTTGACTACACCTTTGCTAAGTTAATGTTTTACAATTTAAAAAGCTATTTTAAAAATGAATATAGAGACCAAACACATGGTTTCAGTAAGCTTTGGTGTGATACAGCAAACGTCTTTTGTTGATTTAAAGATAAAGAGTGTATTATACTACAGTAATACAGCTAGGCTGAATTTAAGGTACAACCGCACAAATTGTCAATCAAATGCCCATCATTTTGGTACAAGATAATTAATCCTATATACTCTGTATGTAATATTTTAGGAAAGTACTGTTTTAATGATGAAATGAAGATGGTTATTTAAAAATTTTTAATATGATAAATGAACTTTAAAGATGCTATGAAGACAATAATTTCTGTACCTTCTAATGTTTAATGACATTCTATTCATGATGAATGATCGTATGAACAAATTATATTAGCCTTATTTGCCCATTTTTATCTCTCCTGATTACTCTTAAGGAAAGATTGTATATCTACTGATTATTGAGCCTTCCTTAGGCAAAATCATCTATCCTCTATTTAAATCACTTGACAGTTAAAATTGTTTTGGGGAATGCAAGCAACTTTCTATATTTAAATATCTTCCTGAAGGAAGTAAATTTAATGCCATCCTTGTAGTATTCAAGTCAGGAATTATGGAGTTGTGTTTTTTGAGCTTCTGGGTAATAGAAAAGCCATAGACTCTACCTTAAACATATAGAAGAAACTCAATACAGTAGCCAACCAGGATTTTCCCTAATTGTTCTCTTGTTCAGTCACTTAAAAATTTTTTAAGTTGATTTATGTCAGACTATGCTATGTATTAATAGTATTTAAAAAAACATAACATTGGTGATCTCAAGGACTTTACAATTTAGTGAGTCATACAAGTAACAAAAACTTAAAATATGGTTTGAAAATGCTATGATAAGGTGTGCAAAAACATAGCAAAGAGGTATCCTAACTGTAACTATGATGGCTTGGGAAGGTTTTTTAGATGAGATACTAATTGAATCAAGACTTAAATTGTGTGTAAAGTACTCAGGAAAATTTGGTGTAGGATAAAGGAGTGAAAAGAATATTCTAGGCAAAGAACAGCATTTGCAAAGGCAAAGTTTCAAGAGTGTGTGGCATATTATTAAAAACACTAAATACTTAGGTATAACAAGTAATCAGAAGCCTGTTGGTAGAATGAATAAATATTTCTGGAAAGACAAAGTCCAAGTCAAGAAGTATCTTCAATGAAATCCTATAACTTAAGTATTTATTCTGAATATGATACATTGTCAGATGTTTAATTATAGCCATTCTACCATTTTTACTTAAGCTATAACATGCATGTAGCAAAATATATTAAGTGTATAACTATGAATTTTTTATTCCTCAGTTTTGTTATTTTTTATTCAAGTATAATTAACAGTGTTATATTAGTTTCAGGTATATAATATAACGATTCAACATTTCTATACATTACTCAGGGCTCATCATGATTAGTGTACTCTAAATCCCTTTTATCTGTTATCTATTTCACATATCCCCCCCACCTCCCCTCTGCCAACTACCAGTTGATTCCCTATATTTGAGTCTATTTATTTGTCTCTTTTTTCTTTGTTCATTTGTTTTATTTTTTAATTTCCACATGTAAGTGAAATCATATGGTATTTGTCTTTCTCTGTCTGACTAATTCCACTAAGCATTGTACCTTCTAGATCCATCCATGTTGTTGCAAATGGCAAGATCTCATTCGTTTTTACAGTTGAATAATATTCCATTATATATATGTGTGCCACATCTTTATCTACTCATCTACCAATGGACACTTGGGTTGCTTCCATATCTTGGCTATTGTAAATAATGCTGCAATAAACATAGGGGTTCATATTCTTTTGAATTAGCGTTTTTGTTTTCTTCAGGTAAATACCTAGTAGTGAAATTACTGGACCATATGGAAGTTCTATTTTATATTTTTTAAAAGAATCTCCATACTGTTTTTTCACAGTGGCTGCATCAATTTGCATTCCCACAAATAGTGAACCAGAGTTCTTTTTTCTCCACATCCTCACCAACACTTGTTATTTCTGTCTTTTGATTCTAGCCATTCTAACAGGTATGAGGTGGTATCTCGTTGTTTTGATTTGCACTTCCCTAATGACTAGTGGTGTTGAGAATCTTTTCATGTGTCTGTCGACCATTTGTATGTCTTCTTTGGAAAAATGCCTATTCAGATCCTTTGCCCGTTTTAATAGGATTATTTATTTTTTTGGTGTTGAGTTGTGTAAGTTCTTTTTATATTTTGGATTTTAACACTTTATCAGATATATCATTTGCAAATATATTCTCCCATTTGGAAGATTGCCTTGTCATTTTGTTGATGACTTCCTTCACTGTGCAAAAGTTTTTTGTTTTGATATAGTCCCTATAGTTTTATTTTTGTTTTTGTTTCCCTTGCCTGAGGAGACATATCTAGAAAAATGTTTCTATGGCTGATGTCAAAGAAATTACTGCTTATGTTTTCTTCTAGGAGTTTTACGGTTTCAGGTCTCACGTTCACATCTTTATTCCATTTTTAATTTATTTTTGTGTATAGTGTAAGAAAGTGGTCCAGTTTCATTCTTTTGCATGTAGCTGTCCAGTTTTCCCAGCATCATTTGTTGAAGAGACTGTCTTTTCCTCATTGTATATTCTTGACTCCTTTGTCATAGATCAATTGACCATGTAAGTGTGAGTTTACTTCTGGGCTCTCTATTCTGTTCTATTGATCTTTGTGTCTATTTTTTTGCCATTACCATACTGTTTTGATTACTACAGTTGTGAGGTAAATCTTGAAATCCGGGATTGTGATATCTCCAGTTTTGTTCTTTTCCAAGATTGCTTTGGCTATTCAGTCTTCTGTGGTTCCATACAAATTTTAGTATTATTTGTTCTAGTTCAGTTGAAAATGTTCTTGGTATTCTAATAGGGATTGCATCAAATCTGTAGGTTGCTTTGGGTAATATGGACATTTTAACAATATTGGTTCTTCCAATCCATGAGCATGGAATATTTTTCTATTTGTGTCATCTACAATTTATTTCTTTATTTCTTTTTTTTTCAGTGTGCATTTTCCCCCTGAACTCTATTTTTATTTATTTAATTTTTTATTTAAATTCAATTTAGGTAACATATATATAGTATATTATTAGTTTCAGGGGTAGAATTTAGTGATTTGTCTGTTGCATATAACACCCAGTGCTAATTACATCAAGTGCCCTCCTTAATGCCCATCCTCCAATTACCCCATCCCCCCACCCAATTTATTTCATTCAGTGATTTATAGTTTTCGGAGTACAGATCTTTCACCTCCTCATTTAAGTTTATTCCTAGGTATTATATTCTTTTGGTGCAATTGTAAATGGGATTATTTTCTTAATTTTTCTCCTACTTCATTATTAGTGTATAGAAGTGAAATGGGTTTCTGTATATTAATTTTATATGCTGTGAGTTTACTGAGTTCATTTATCAGTTCTAGTAGCTTTTTAGTGGAGTCCTTAGAGTTTTAAAAATAAACACCTTTATAACTATTACCCATAGTAAGATGTGCAATATTTCCCACACTCTAGGTTTTCACATACCCCTTCCCTATCTATAACCACCCCTTACCCAGGTAACCACTATTCTAACATATTACCATGGATTAGTTTTGCCTGTTCTTGTGCTTTTTTAAGACTCTCTTCTTTCACTCAACACAAAATTTGTGAGAAGCACCCAGGTTAATGCATGTAATACTAGTGGTTTTTCTTATTGCTGTGTAGTCTCTTTTATGATTTTATCACAGTTGTGTATCCATTCTACTGTTCACTAACATTTACATTGTTCTCTAGTTTTTTGTTACAATAAAACTACTATAAAGATTTTTTTGGATGTGTTGATACTTTGTTTGCATTCTTTGTTAGATCCGTTGGGTGGATTCTCCTGGAGTGAAATTGGATGTTTAGGTTTAATAGTTACTGCCAAAAAGTTTTCTGAAGTGGTTATGCCAGTTTACACACTAACCAGCAATGTATAAGATTTCTTTTTTTGTTTGTTTTTTTTTCCCTTCAATTTTTTTATTTAAAGTCTTGTTAGTTAACACACAGCACAGGGTGCCTGGGTGGCTCAGTTGGTTAGGCGACTGCCTTCGGCTCAGGTCATGATCCTGGAGTCCCGGGATCGAGTCCCACATCGGGCTCCCTGCTCAGCAGGGAGTCTGCTTCTCCCTCTGACCCTCTTCCCTCTCGTGCTCTCTCTCTATCTCATTCTCTCTCTCAAATAAATAAATAAAATCTATAAAAAAATTTAAAAAAAACACACACAGCACAATACTAGTTTCAGGAGTAGAATTCAGTGATTCATCACTTATATACAACACCCAGTGCTCAACATGACAAATGCCCTCCTTAATACCCATCACCCAATCTAGCCCAACACCCACCTCCCTCCCTCCATCAACCTCAATTTGTTCTCTATCTTTAAGAGTCTTTTATGGTCTCTCTCTCTCTTTCTGTCTCTCTCTTTCTTTTTGAGCCCAAATGTCCATTGACTGATGAATAGATAAAGAAGATGTGGTATATATACACAATGGAATATTACTCAGCCATGGGAAAAAGGATGAAATCTTGCCATTCACAATGATATGAATGGAGCTAGAGTGTATTATGCTAAGTGAAATAAGTCAGTCAGAGAGAGACAAATACCATATGCTTTCATTCATATGTGGAATTTAAGAAACAATACAGATGAACATGTGGGAGGGGGAAAAAGATTTCTATTTGATCCATATCTTCATCAATACTCGCTAGCCTTTTACATTACTAGCTATTCTGGTGGATGCAAACTGGTATTTCATTGTAGTTTTGTTTTGGTTTTTATTTTAGATTTTATTTTTAAGTAATCTCTACACCCAACATGGGGCTCAAAGTCACAACCCTGAAATCAAGAATTGCATGCTCTACTGACTGAGCCAGCCAGGTGCCCCTCACTGTAGTTTTAAAGTGCATTTCCCTGGTAATAATGATGTTGATTTTTATTGGTCATTTGGATATCTTCTTTCAGAAGTACTTGTTCAATTCTTTTGTTATTTTTTAATTAATTTTTTTCCCTTTCATCTTCTTTGTAGAAGTTCTTTGTAAACTCAGGATACCAGTCCTTTGTTAGATGTATGTACTGTGAATATCTACTCTGGACTGTAGTCTTCCTTTGTACTGTCTTACTAGTGTTTTTGATGAACTGAATTTCTTAATTAAGTTTAATTTATTAATTTTTATTTTAGAGTTAGTGTTTGTGGCCTGTTTAAATCCTTGCCTACCATAAGATCATAAAGATAGTCTCCTATGTTTGCCTCTCTAAACTTAACTGTTTTAGCCTTCACATTTAGAATCATGGTTCATCTCAGCTAATTCTTATAGACGGTATGAATAGGGGTTAAGTTTCATTGTTTCTCAAACAGGTGTCCACTTTACCTAGCACTATTTTTTAAAAAATCCTTCTGCCACTTAATTGCAGTTATAGATTCATTGTAAATCAAATGACTATATATGTGTGAATCTATTTCTGAACTCTATTCTGTAACAGTGTTGGTCTATATGTCTATTGTCTTCGTTCAGACTGCTATAACAAATTACTATAGACTGGCTGGTGTGAACAAAAAACATTTGTTTCCCACAGTTCTGGAGGCTGGAAGGTCCAAGATCAAGATGCCCACAGAGCCAGTGTCTGGTGAGAGCCTGCTTCCTAGTCTGCAGATAGCTCTCTTTTAGTATCCTTACTTAGTGGAGAGCAAAGAAATAAGGAGCAAACTCTCCTGTCTCTTCTTATAGGGGCACTAATCCCAGTTATGATGGCTCCATTCAAGACCTAATTATATT
This sequence comes from Zalophus californianus, assembly GCF_009762305.2. NCBI lineage: Eukaryota > Metazoa > Chordata > Mammalia > Carnivora > Otariidae > Zalophus > Zalophus californianus. Next base: position 40,651,247 of record NC_045598.1, on the reverse strand, counting down.
CCAAAGGCCCTACATCCTAATATTACCATACTGGAGGTTAGAATTTTAACATATGAATGGGGGGAGGGACACAAATGTCTATTCTTTAGCCACTACCACAGTGTATTAACTAATGTACCTTTAAAGTAAATCTTCAAATCTTGTTGCTATTCAGGATTATGTTGGCTATCGTTAAGTCCTTTGCATTTCCATATAAATTTTGGAATCAGTTTGTCAAACCTTCACAAAACTCAAACTTTTTGGGGATTTTGATTAGGACTGTGTTTGACACATAGATAAAATTGTGAGGAATTGACATCTTAATGATATTGAAGTTTTTTTCTCTGTGAACATGAATTATCTGTCTTTATGAAGGTCTTTAATTTCTCTAAGAAATGTTTTATAGTTTTCAGTGTAGTGGCCTTTCACATCTTTGTTAGATTTATTCCTAGGTATTTACTTTGCTCATGTTATTGTCAATGGTGTAGCTTTATAAATTTTATTTTCCATTATTTATACCTAACATATAGAAATATAATTAATTGTTACATAATAACCTTGCATCTAGACATCCTGCCAAAATCAGTTATATTTTGTATATTTTCTTGGGTTTGCTATATATAATCATATTATCTTTAAATACAACTTTTATTTTCTATCCAATCTTCATACATTGCAGAATTTTTCTTATCACCCTGCCTAAGACCTCTAGTATAATAATAGCTTATAGTGAACATTGATGTCACCTTCTCAAATTTAGAAGAGACATAACCTAAGTGTAGGTTTTGTGTAGATAACTTTTATCAGATTTTAAAAGTTCCCTTTCTTCTTAGTTTTTATCATGAATTCATGTTGGACTTTATAAAATGCTTTTGCTGCTGCTGCTGCTGCTGCTAATAAAATGATTGTATTGTTTTCCTTTTTATTCTGTTATGTGGTAAATTAAATTAATTGATTTTTCAAATGTTAAACTATGCTTGCTTCCTGAATAAATCTAACTTGGTCATGATATGTTATCCTTTTTACATATCACAGGGTTTGATTTGTTAATACTTTTTTTTTTTTAGAATTTTGGCATCTAGTTTCATGGGAGATATTGGCCAATAATTTTACTTTTTTACAATGTTTTTATCAGATTTTATAATTAGGGTTATGCTGGCTACATAAAACAAGTTGTAGAGTGTTCACTCTTTCACTATAGTCTGAAGGAGATTGTTAATATTGTTATTATTTCCTTCCTTAAATGTTAGCAATAATTTACCAGTGAAGCCATATGTGCCTGGAGTTTTTTTTGTGTGGAAAGGGTTTCAGTTTTGAATATAATTTCTTTAACAGGTATAAGACCATTCAGATTTTTTTTCTTTTTCTTTCTTCCTTGTTTTTCCTTTTGCTTTCTCTTCTTCTTCTTCTTCTTTTTTTTTTTTGCTTTATATATTTTGAAGCTATGTTATTAAGTGTATATAAACTTAGGCTTGTTGTGTATTGCTTTTGAATCAGTACTTTTAATCATTATCAAATGTCCCCTTTTATATCTAACAATACTTTTTGTCTTAGGTTCACTTTTTCCCATGTTAACATAGCTGTAAGTTTTCTTTGATTAGGGTTTATTTTCAACCTTTACCTGTTCTCGTCTTTATAGCATGTCTCCTGTAAACAATGTATTATCAGGTCTTGTTTTTTAGTCATTCTTACAATACTTTTCTTTTAATCAGTGTCCATGTACATTTAAGTACTGATATATTTAGATTTAAATCTATCATCTTGCTATGTTTTCTATTTGTTTCATCTATGTTTCCTTATTTCTCCTTTCCTATAGTCCTCATCTTCTTCTTTTAGACTAGTGAATTTTTAGTTACACACTTGATATTATTATATTAAGGATCACTTTAAAGCAGGATTTCCTCAGCCTCAGCACTATTGACATTTTGGAACAGATAATTCTTTGTTGTGGAGACTGTCCTGTGCATTACAGGATATTTACTAGCATCCAAGACCTGACCCAGTAGCAGCATCTTTCCACCCAAGGTTGTAACATCCCCAAATTTCCAAGACATTTCTAAATGTTCCCTGGGTTGGCCAAATTAATCCTGTTTGAGAACCACTGCTCTAAATTAGTGCAATCTAACAGAAATATAACACAAGTTATATATGTAATTTTAAAATTTCTGGTACCCACATTAATAAAGCAAAAAGAAAGAGGTGAAATTACTTTAAACAATTTATCTAACCAAATATATTTAAGATATTAGCATTTCAACATGTAATCAATATTAAAAATGTTAATGAGATATTTTACATTCTTTTTTTCATACCATGTCTTCTAAATCTGGTGAGTTTTACTTTTGCAGTGCATCTTAATTTGAACTAGCTACCACAGGGCACCTGGCTGGCTCAGGCAGTGGAGCATGCAACTTTTTAATCTCAGGGTCCTAAGTTCAAGCCCCACATTGAGTGCAAGCCTACTTAAAAAAAAGAAGGAGAAGGAGAAGAAGAACAACTAGCTACATCAAGTACTTAATAGCCACATGCAGCCTAGTAGCTACCAAATTGGACAAAACTCTAGAGATGTCGATATTTATTCTTGACTTACTATAATCGTCAGCACATAAGTCAGGAAATTCAGTCAAAGTAAATCAGTACTTCTATCACAATAGAAGAATCTTACAATAGTTTAGCTCCATTTTTTCCTGTCCTCCCTTTGTGACGTTGTTGTCACATGTTTTATTTCTACATATGTAATAAAACCTGCAAGACATCATTGTTGCTTTTTAAAAATCTGTATTCTTTTGTACTAACCCACATATTTACCCTTATCGTATTATTTATTCCTTTCTGTAGTTCTGTACTTCTGGGATCATTTCCTTTAACTTGAAAATATTTTAGAATTTATTATTGTGTGAGGCTATTGGCAACAAAGTCATTTAGCTTTCCTTTTGTCTTTCTGCTACCTTATTTTAAAGAATATTTTTTCTGGGTACAGAATTCTAGTTTGGGAGGGTGTTTGTTTGTTTAGCCATTTAATGATGCCATTACATGGTCTTTTTGGTTTCAGCTGACAGTCAGTTTGAAATCTTACTGTTGCTCTTTTAAAGAGAATTCTTTCTTTTTCTGTGGATGCTTTAAAGATTTTAGTTCTTTTTTTGAGCAGCATATCTTCTTTATCCATCCATCAGTCAAGGGACATTTGGGCTCTTTCTATAATTTGGCTATTGTTGATAATGCTGCTATAAACATCAGGGTGCATGTATCCCTTTGTAGCAGTATTTTTTGGGTAAATACCTAGTAGTGCAATTGCTGGATTGTAGGGTTGTTCTGTTTTCAACTTTTTGAGGAGCCTCCATACTGTTTTACAGAGTGGCTGCACCAGTTGCTTTCCCACCAACAGTGTAAGAGGGTTCCCTTTCTCAGCATCCTCACCAACACCTGTTGTTTCCTGTGTTGTTAATTTTAGCCATTCTGACTGGTGTGAGGTGATATTTCATTGTAGGTTTGATTTGTATTTCCCTGATGATCAATGATGATCAATGATGCTCATGTGTCTGTTAACCATCTGTATGTTTTCTTTGGAAAAATGTCTATTCATGTCTTCTGCCTATTTTTAAATTGGATTATTCATTTTTTGGGTGTTGAGTTTGATAAAATCTTTATAGATTTGGATACTAACCCTTTATCAGATATGTCGTTTGCAAATATCTTCTCTCATTCCATGGGTTGCCTTTTAGTTTTGTTGATTGTTTCCTTCAGTGGGCAGAAGCTTTTTATTTTTATGAAGTCCCAATAATTTATTTTTACTTTTGTTTCCCTTGCATCAGGAGACATAACTAGTAAGAAGTTTCTATGGCCAATGTCAAAAAGGGTACTGCCTGTGTTCTCCTCTAGTATTTTGATGGTTTCCTGTCTCACATTTTGGTCTTTCATCCATTTTGAATTTATTTTTGTGTGTGGTGTAAGAAAGTAACCCAGTTTCATTGTTTTGCTTGTGGCTGTTCAGTTTTCCTCATACAATTTGTTGAAGAGACTATCTCTTTTCCATTGGATATTTTTTCTTGCTTTGTTGAAGATTATTTGACCATAGTGTCATGGGTTCATTTCTGGGTTTTCCACTGTGTTCCATTGATGTAAGAGTGTGTGACTCTTGATCTTGAGGTTTTAAGTTTGAACCCCGCATTGGATGTAGAGATTACCTAAAAATAAAATCTTCTAAAATAAAATAAAATAAAAATCTCTTCAAGTTTTTTTTAAAGATTTTATTTATTTGAGAGAGAGAGAGAGAGAGCACATGAGTGGGAGAGGGTCAGAGGGAGAAGCAGACTCCCTGCCAAGCAGGGAGCCCGATGCGGAACTCGATCCAGGGACTCCAGATCATGACCTGAGCCGAAGGCAGTCACTTAACCAACTGAGCCACTCGGGTGCCCTCTCTTCAAGTTTTAAAACCATATTTGTTAATAGTGATTTTAAAGTCCTTATCTACTATTTCCAACATATGTATCATCTGTGGTTCTGGCTTTGTTTGCTTTTTATCTTGATTATTGGTGTCATTTTTTCTCTTAATGTGTATTGTAATTTTTAATTATATGCAGACATTTTGTATAATGTGACCATAGAGAGTACTGGTGATGTTATTTTCTCCCAGGGATAGTTCACTCTTTTCTCTGCTAAATAAATGAATTAAGGTAAAGATCACTTCAGTACAATTTGGAAATGAACTAGGTGAAAGCTGAATTATACTTATAGTGAAACTCAGTACATCTCTGATTTATCCCTGATCCTTAGAAGGGGCCTCTAAGCTTTTAATTGGAATTTTAGTAAGTCTGCAGACTGACCTACTGTGGGAGAAGCCTAACACACTACTGGACATTCATTCAGAGGTTTGAACAACATGAAACCACAAAAGATTTCACTCTACCTTTTCAGCCCAGCCCCATCCTTCAGTGTGACCATTCCAGACTTTTGACTGAAAGACTGGTGAGTCTCTGTCTCCTCAGCTTGCAAAATTTCTTTGGAAATTTTTACGTTTTAAACTTAATCTTTTCTTCTCTTTTCATACAGATATGAAATCTGGCCAATTTATTGGGAGGGAGAACTGCTGTGTGTTTGTTGCAGGCCTATTTACTTTAGCAAGACTCTTTGTCTTCCTGCCCCATGCAATTTCACTTTTGCTCCCTGGCCCAGGCCCTCCAGCTACCTGCTCTACTCAGTTAGAAAATGTCCCATATGATAAACTGGCTCCATATTTGGGGTACCTCTATTTTGTTTTCCAAATTTTTATTTAAATTCTAAGCATTAACATAGTGTAATATTGGTTTAAGGAGTAGAATTTAGTGATTCATCACTTACATATAACACCCAGTGCTCACCATAACAAGTGCCCTCCTTAATACTCATCACCCATTTAGCCCATCCCCCCATCAACCCTCAGTTTGTTCTCTTTCATTAAGACTCTCTTATGGTGGGACATCTGGGTGGCTCAGTTGGTTAAGCATCTACCTTTGGCTCAGGTCATGATCCCAAGGCCCTGGGATCAAGTCCCATATCCACCTCCTTGCTCAGAGGGTAGCCTGCTTCTCCCTCTGCCTGCCACTCCCCCTGCTGGTGCTTGCTCTCTCTCTCTCTCTGACAAATAAATAAACAAAATCTTAAAAAAAAAAAAGTTCTTATGGTTTATTTCCCTCTCTTTCTCTCTCTCTTTTTTTTCCTATTTGGTGTACCTTTAAATTCCAATCCATCATGCTAGCCAGTGTGGTTGTCAAATGCTTTTCTGCTTCTTTTTTCTTCCAGGGGAGTCCCTCTAACTAGGCCAAGCCCAATTTCTCAGTGTTTAGAATTAGCAAATATAATGAGGAAGAAAACTGTTGGCTGTTATCAACTTATCTGGAGAGGACTCTTCCCATTAAAAGTTTAATTCATCTAAATGAAAACTGATGTATTTAAAAATATTTTTGGAATTTATATATTTGTTACAGCGGAACATTGGTTTATCTTTCCCACTGTATCCTATCCACAAGTGGAATTATCATGATTTAAAGAGAATTTTCCAGGTTATGAATTAAGTCGAACTGTTTTCATGTATTTATGGACATTGGATTTTCCTTTTTGTGAAATATATGTTACATCTTTTGCCACTTTTTTCTACTGAGTTATCTACTTTTCAAAAAGATTTATTCATTTATTTATTTATTTTAGAGAGAGATTGAGAGAGAGAGAGCAGGGAGATGGGGCAGAGGGAGGAGAGAGAGTCCCAAGCAGACTCTGCGCTAAGTGCAGAGACCAACGTGGGACTAGATCTCATGACCCTGAGATCACGACCTGAGCTGAAACCAAGAGTCAGTCACTTAACCAACTGACCACCCAGGCACTCCTACTTTTTAATGATTTAAAGGAGTTTTTTATATATTCTTCTAGAATGGGTCCTTTGTAAGTTTTATGTATTGCAAATATATTCTCTCCCTCTGTGGCTTTTTTTCCCCCAATTTTCTATGGATATGTAATATATCATAATAAAAAAGTTTTAAACCTATTTTAGACATGTTGAGATTAAAATGCCAGTAGACAATCCAAGTGGGAATATGTAGGCCACAGTTACAGATTCGGGAGTATATTTGGCACTTTCTATGCATTGCCTCGGATTTTCCACTAGACTTCCTGGCCCTCAGCTGCTTGGTCAGCCCTTGCTACTGCCTGTTTGGTCAATTATACAGACTGCAATGGATCCAAGTTGTTTCACAACTGAATCTTGAAGTTTGTTTCACAACTGAATCTTGAAGTCTCCTTCTCCATCCACAAATTCCAAACTCAAGTGAAGGATCATGCCATAGAGTATGAGATCTTGCTTACCTAGAAAGTATAGGAGAGGCCAAATGACTGGAAAGTATAGGGTAGTTAACTCTCTCGGGGGAAAACTTTGACAATGGGGACAGGACAAAGGAGTGTCCAGCCAGTAGATTCTCTTTCCATTCTGCTCCAATAGACTTCACTGGGTCTGGTGTTTCTGTGTAACCTGTCTGGAGATACCGTTTGGATAAATTTCTGGCTGTCTAACTTTGAGAAGTAATGGCCAGCTTAGCAATGTAATACATTGTATTTGCTACCAACTTTTCCCTACCTCACTGCCCTTTTTCCTCAGTCTTTTTTTTTTTTTTAAGATTTACTTATTTATTTTAGAGAGAGTGAGAGAGTGAGCATGCATGAGCAGGGGAGGGGCAGAGGAAGAGAGAGAATCCCAGCAGACTCCCCATTGAGCACAGAGCTGAAGTCAAGCATCAGATGCTTACCGGACTGAGCCACCCAGGTGCCCCTCTTTTTCCTCAGTCTTAAATTAATAATTCAGCTTTGCCTCAGGATTTGTTTTCTAGGGAACACAGGTGAACATAACTTGTAAGTTAGTAGTCTTTCCTTCTCAGCTTTAAATTCTATCCACTTGGGACACCTGGTTAAGCGTCTGCCTTCAGCTCAGGTCATGATCCCAGGATCCTGGGATCAAGTCCTGCATCGGGCTCCTTGCTCAGCAAGGAGCCTGCTTCTCCCTCTGCCTGCCACTCCCCCAGCTTGTGCATGCTCTCTTTCTCTCTCTGACAAATCAATAAATAAAACCTTTAAATTCTATCCACTCTGAAGTATCCAATGTTATTTTCAAGTCCTGCTTAAATGCTGCCCCTCCATTTTACTTCCTAGGTTCTTTTCTTCACTCAACTCTCAAATAACTTTTCTTCTTTTCCTGTGTCACTTATCATATTCCACCTTATAATTGTAGCCTCTTTACTAACAACCTGGACCTGATATAGTGCTACCAGAAAGTAATTTTATTATTTCCCCCTGATTCCTTCAAGACTACTCTCAACTTTTTCTTTTCCATCCTTGGATGACATCTCAGGAAGTTCCATAGCTTTTCGGGTTACTCTCAGTAATTAAAAAAAAAAAATCCACCCGGTCCAATAAATGAAGTCTTTTGTTTGAAACTAAAAATGTCCAGTCCAAACTCTCCTACTTCAAACTTGCACACAGCTTAGACTTCTCCTTTATCCAACTTGATCTGTGACAGATGTAAAACCCTGTGTTGGGGAGAGTAACGTAATTGACTTCTGTTCCACTTTACCACCTTGCTCTTTCACTCCTCCTTCCCTATTCACTAGGGTATATCTGGATTGGAACAAGGGAGAGGGAGGAGAGAGAAGAGGCAGAAAAATCTCACTTAACTGGGAAGTTATAATCTGCCTTCAGGGTCTTCTTTATGGCAGTTGCATAATTAGTGGCTCTCTCTTTCATAAAGTACATTTGTGGGCTTTTTCAAGACCCTTCCTTTCAATTCCTAGGGATCCTCTCAGCAATAGCCAATTACTCTCCCAGCTTATTAGTTACAACTCCCCTCAACCTTAGTTTCTTTTTTTTTTTAAAGATTTTATTTATTCATTTGACAGAGAGAGAAAGATAGCGAGAGCAGGAACACAAGCAGGGGGAGTGGGAGAATGAGAAGCAGGCTTCCCGCCAAGCAGGGAGCCCGATGCAGGGCTCGATCCCAGAACCCTGGGATCATGACCTGAGCCGAAGGCAGACACTTAACGACTGAGCCAGCCAGGCACCCTCAACCTTAGTTTCTAACAGTTCACCTATCTAGTGAAGTCACCTCACCCTCCAATCAGTCCTGTATGGAGTCTCTCTCAAGAAAACCCAAGCAGGTTCACTGGCATTCTTCAGAGCAGTGGCAAGAATTGAAGTCAAACTTCAGTAAGTTGGGCACAAAATTTTCTTACATTTATTCTGAGTTCAGTGCCTTGACATTCAATAATTGTTAAATTTTGTTATTCAGGGACCCTCTGAATATTTTAATACCTCTGCCAGAATTTGAGGTGTGGCACAAAACTCTCAGCCTTTGGCAGGATTTCTTCCCTCTTGCAATATTCACTACTTTACCACAAACTTCTTCCTCGGGACCATGAGAAACAATCTTGTGATGCCATTTGTCCCTGTTTGTATCAATTGTTATAACAAGCCCAGGTCACATAGGTCATCCCTCTTACCTGAAACTGTATTTCCATTAGACTATGTATATTTCATTATCTGACTCCTTTTCCAACCTACCTCTACCACTCACTACCATAATAGTACTCTAGACCTTGTCTTACCTGTAACTATTAATCTTCCTATAATCTCAATTCCAAGCATCCTACTCTCCAACCATCATTTGTCTTTCCACTCACTCCCTCTAGGGCAGTAACTCTAATAAGTCTTAAAGCCTCCTGAGACTTGTAATTTATTGTTTCTGTGACCTTTTAATTATCATTCATCCACTTATGATCTCACAATCTCACACTTTTCTTACCTAATTTAAATTCCATGGCCAATGATTACAATTCTTCCTTTCCACACATCTTCAACCCACTTGCTTCTCTCTCATTTTGTCATATTCCTGTGACAAAACTTGTTAAATTCAACTCTCTTTATACCTTTTTATTACACTCACCATGCTAAATGTGACTGGAGAAAAACCATACAACTATACTGATTATTCTTATTTTAAATTCATAATCAGGAATCAATAACCTTGATGGTGCTCAGAAATCATATTACCTGCAGTTTTTACTCTTCCATTCTCCTAGAAAACTATTTCTACCTGTTTCCTCAGATCTCCTATTCCTCCTCCCTCTTTAACATTTTCTTCTAATAATTTTACTTCCTATTTTACTTTAAAATTTGAAGCAATCAAGGACACTTGGGTGGCTCAGTCGGTTAAGCGTCTGCCTTCAGCTCAGGTCATGATCCCAGGGTCCTAGGATCAAGTCCCACTTAGGGCTTCCTGCTCAGCGGGGAGCCAGCTTCTCCCTTTGCCTGCCACTCCCTCTGCTTGTTCTGTTTCTGACAAATTAATAAATAAAATCTTTAAAAAAAGGAAGAAAGAGATCTTACTCAGCTTTGATCTCTTAAAAAAATTTAAAAAATAGAAATTGAAGCAATCATAAGAGAACCTCCATAGCTCCCTCCACACTCTCCTGGTTTCTGTGTGACAACATCTTTTCAGTTCCCATTGCTGGTTTCTCTTAATTTCTCTGACCTCTAAATATTTGGAAGTCCCAGGGCTCAAACATTTTACTTCCTCTTTATTCCATCTAACCTTACACTTTCAGGTATTTCATCCAGTCTAATGGCTTTAATATCATCAATGTGTGGAAAATTTCCAAATTTATAACTCCAGCGAAGTCTTCTCTGAACTCCAAACTTCTGTATATTCAATTGCCTACTCATCATATCTATTTGGATATATAATAGGAGTCTCATATTTTACATCTCACTCCCAAACTTATTTTTCTTACAGTTTTTCCGATCTCCGTTCTATTTGTTTAAACTTAAAACCTTTGAGGCAAATTGTACTGGCTCTTTCTTTAAAACATATTCAAAATTTTACTGTTTATCACTATCTCCACTGCTACCATTCTGGTTCAAGTTATCTCTCCTGCCTAGATTATTGCAACAGCATCCTAACTGGTCTCTCTGTTTCTATCCTTGTCTTTGTCCTACTTCTCAACATAGCAGCCACAGTCATAGTTTTAAAATAGAAGTCAGATCATTTTATTTCTCTGCTCAAAGCTTTAATGGCTTCTTCTCATCTCACTCAGGGTAAAAGTAAGGGTCCTGACAGTAGTCTCCAAGATCATACATTATCTGCCTCACTATACCCCAGTACCTCTGATGTCATCTCTATTTTCCCCTCACTCGCTCTGCTAATTCTACAATATTTGCTTCATTACTGTTCTCTGAATATGCCCATGACAGACATGCTCTTTCCTGAGGGCCTTTTCACTTATTTTCCCTCTGCCTGGGAAAGCTTAAGAACACTCTTAACCCAGATAGCAATATGGCTTATACCTTTTAGATGTTTTCTCAAATTTTACCTATTGATTCCCTCTATGATCACCCTATTTAAAATTGCAACTCCCTCAATACTTCCTTTTCCTTTGCTGTTTTCCTCAGAGCACTTACCATCTTCTAGCATACCACAGATTTTATTTGTATATTTTGGTTTTCGTCTTGGTTCTCCCTCATAGAACAAGGGTAGAATTTTTGTCTGGTTTCTTCTTTATTCCTAGAGTCTGGAAAAGGGCTCAACCAATGATAGGCACTAAGTACATATTTGTTGACTACTCACAGGATTCCAGACTTTTTACTAGATGCTGAGCCTACTACTATGAACAGACATCATCCCTGATCTCATGGAGCTTACAGCCTGACTCAGAAAACCAACTTTAAACATAAAATTATCCAAATAAATATTCAAGTACAGTTATAATAAGACTCACTAAAGAAAAGTACTGGTTGATAAAAGCATTAAACAAGGGGCCATCTAAGCTGCTTTATGGAGTCAGGAAAGGTTTCCTCATGAAGTGATATTTAAGTTGATACCTGACTGATGAGGTGGGAAAATTGCACAAAAAGTAGAAGGAATAGCATGTACAAAAACCCTGAGGCAAGAAAGAGCTTGCCCTTTTCACAGAACTGCAAAATCTGTAAGGTTATTGGAATATAGTGGTTGAATATATTTTCAATTTGTGTTTCTCTGAAAGCAGAGTCATAGACATGGTCTTGGATGCAGGCCGTTTATTTAGGAGGCAGGTAGTTTATTTAGGAGGTCATCCCAGGAACCAGCAGGGAGGGAACAAATAAAGTGAAATAGGAAAGGAGGAAATATAAGGGCATGTTGAGTTTTTGTAATCCACTTTAAAGAAGCTGGAGCATTTTATCCATGAACCCCACATCCTATCAATTACAAGTTGCCCCAGAAGAGGTTAAATCCCCCCACTCATCTGGGTTGTGCTTGTCAAATGGGCTAAGCAAGCTCTCATGATGTCTGGAGAGGGCCCTAGGGAAGAATATAGGACAATATTTGAATAGGACAAGGGAAATGTGAAGTGATTTGGGATGACCTCGTAGATATGGCTAACGTCAGAGATGGGCTGTGGGTATGTGATATGGGTAGTACCAAAGACATCTGCTACAGAGGAGGAGAATGCCATTATTATATTTTTTTTCTAATTAAGAATGGTGTTACCTCAGAACATGAACATCTAAATTTGGAATAATTACATTTCAGTGCCTAACCTTTTTCCATTTCAAAATCAAACTCAGTTTTTAGTCTAGTTGGGATGCAGTGAGAATATTTTTTACACTTATATTTATTGATTGATTTCCTAGTACATGAACTGCCCTCATGGAATTTAGTCTATTTGGAGAGATAAGACAATTTGTAATTTTGTAAGATATACAAATTGGTGAATGATTCAGTAAAATATAAAAACTTAAGTGCCATATATAGAGATATGGAGTGTTCAAGAAAGGAGAACATTCTCAACCTCATTCTTTTTTTTTAAGATTTTATTTATTTATTTGAGAGAGAGAGATAGCGACAGAGATAGCGAGAGAGCACGAGTGGGTAGGAGAGGGAGAAAGAGGCTCTTCGCTGAGCAGGGAGCCCGATATGGGGCTCAGTCCCAGGACCTGAGCCAAAGGGAGATGCTTAACCGACTGAGCCACCCAGGTGCCCCTTAACCTCATTCTTAAAATATTAAATTGTTATTACTATAAGCAGTGGTGAATTAGTGTATTTGACACAAGAATTGGGTCATTTTATTAACATATTTCTCCTTTAGGTAACAAAATTGTTTTTAGTAAAAATCAGAAAATGAAATAAATAATCATAATGGCCAGAAAATAAATATGGACAGTGAATATCTTTTTTTTTTAAGATTTAATTTATTTTCTGACACAGAGAGAGAGACAGTGAGAGAGGGAACACAAGCAGGGGGAGTGGGAGAGGAAGAAGCAGGCTTCCCACCGAGCAGGGAGGCTGATGCGGGGCTCGATCCCAGGACTGAGCCACACAGGCACCCCCGGACAGTGAAAATCTTTTATTTTTGAAATATAATACACATATAGCATTATATTAGTTTCATGTATACAACATAACGATTTGACATTTGTATATATTGTGAAATGATTACCACAATAAATATAATTAGCATCCATCACCACATAGTTACAATTTTTTTCCTGTGATAAGAACTTTTAAGATCTCTCTTAGCAACTTTCAAATATACAATACAGTATTGTTAACTATAGTCACCATGCTGTACATCACATCTCCAGGACTTATTTATCTTATAACTGAAAACTTTGTACCCTTTGACCACTTACACACATTTCACCCACCCCCACCTCTAGTAACCACCAATCTGTTCTCTGTATCTATGAGCTTGGTTTTTTTTGTTTTTTGTTTTTTGGGTTTTTTTTTCCAGGAACATTTTATTTTTATTTATTAATCATACTTGGCTCTTATAAATCAAAATGCATTGGCTTTTTAAAAAAAATTATTATTATGTTCAATTAGCCGACATATAGTCATCATTAGTTTTTGAAGTAGTATTCAACAATTCACTAGTTGCATGTAACACTCAGTGCTCAACACCACATATGCCCTCCTTAATACTATGAGCTTAGTTTTTGTTTGTTTATTTGTTCATTTAGATTCCACATGTAAGTGAGATTAATGGTTTTGTCTTTCTCTGTCTGACTTACCTCAGTTACCATAATTTACTCAAGGTCCATCCATATCATTGCAAATGGGAAAATTTCCTTTTTATGGCTGAATAACATTCCATTGTGTGTATATATATATGTATATATATACATATATATACACACACACATATATATATCCATTGGCTATCTATCTATCTATCTATCCATTCATCCATCAATGGACACTAGGTTTATTTCCATATCTTGGCTATTTTAAATAATGCTGCAGTGAACATGGGGGTGCATATGTCTTTTCAAGTTAGTGTTTTCATTTCCTTTGGATAAATACCCAGAAGTGGAATTGCTGGATCATATGGTAATTCTTTTTAATTTTTTTGAAGAGCCTCTATATTGTTTTACATAATGACTGCACCAATTTTGCATTTCCACCAACAGTACACAAGGGTTCCCTTTTCTCTACATCCTCACCAGCACTTGTTATTTTTGTCTTTTTGATAATAGTCATTCTAACAGCTGTGAAGTGATATCTCATTGTGGTTTTGATTTGCATTTCCTTGAAGATTAGTCATGTTGAGCACATTTTCATGTATCTGTTGGCCATCCATGTCTTCTTTGTAAAAATGTCTACTCAGATCCTCTGCCCATTTTTTTAATACTTTGCCTATCCAGCACACATTTATTTTTTTATTTAGATTTAAATAGCTAACATATAGTACATCATTAGTTCAGATGTAGTGTTCAGTTATTCATCAGTTGCATGTAACACCCAGTGTTCATCACATCATGTGCCCTCCTTAATGCCCATCACCCAGTTATCCCATTCCCCTACCCAACTCCCCTCCAGCAACCCTCAGTTTGTTTCCTACAGTTAAGAGTCTCTCATGGTTTGTCTTCCTCTCTGATTTCTTCCCATTCAGATTTCCCTCCCTTCCCTTATGACCCTCTGCACTGTTTCTTTTTTTTTCTTTCTAGAAAGTCTTTATTTGTCTGTTATGAATAATTGTTTTTTGTGGTTATCCCAAATGATTTTATAAATTTCATAATTTTTATATGCCTGACTGGTATCCATGAAATATCAAAAGTACAATCCCCATCCAAAGAAACAAATGGACGTACTGAAAGACTCTGATTAAATTGATTATTTTCAGGAATAAAAGTAACTATATCCTCTTTCATTAATTAGATGGTGGTTTGGTAAAATTTTTATACTTTTAATGGTTTTTGGTTTTCCATGATGTTTTCTTAGGCAACATTCCACCAAATTACAGCTTTACAAAAGTTGTAGTTTCATGTATAATTCCTTAGTATGATAATCATTTTCATTTTAAAACCAGAATCAGGCTGAATGTAGCTTTCTTTCTGAATCTAAAATTTATGCTAAATTTTAATCTAAAATTTAAGACACTGATACCCTACTGTCCCATTACCTTTAATCAGAAGTCATAACACTCTTGTTGAAAAGTAAATTATCAAACAATGAAACTTAAGGTTGTAGTAAAAGTGAAAAAAAGGAAAGAAAAAAAAACCCTTGTCTTTTTTATTAAGGCTTTATGGAATAGAATTCATATTTAATCAGAATGACTAAAGACCCTTTTTTGGCAATGAAAGCAAAAGAAGCAAGTCAAATTGTTAGATCTCATTTTTTTGTCATCTACTTATACTGCAATCACAACTATGTATAGTGCATTAATATGAAATACTTTTGAAATACATAATTTTTTTAAATGGAACCTATACAAAAATCACATACTGTTGGATAGGATGTTGAAATGACTGGTGTGTAATATTTTTTAAAACCTTCATTTTTGGTCAGCACAAATTTAATTTTCATTTTCCTTTCCAGTAGGATTTCATTTTGAGGTTTAACGTGTATGAAGCCAGTATAAAGTTTTACAGTGTAGTAATTCTGGATTCCAAGTGATTTAAAATGAAAACTGAAAGGTGAAGTTTACTTAAGAAAATTAATTTTCTTCTTTGGTAACATCTAAGTCTTCATCCTCTTCATCATCATCTTCTGCCTGTTGATCCTTTCTTAGTCGACAGGTAGATACCTGTCCTGTTCCAGATATACACTTAACTGAGAGTGATCTTTGAAGAGGCGACTTTGAATTTGCTCTTACGATATCTAAACGGGATGCATAATCTGGTGGATACAGAGAATTTCGGAAAACCTCCAAATCTTCTTCATCAATCTTTTGTATGTTTTGGTAGGCAGCAGTGTAGACCTCTAAAGCTTTGCCATGAAATAACATTTCAATAGTGATAAATTCTGAAAATATAGTCTTTATATCCTTTATACTCTGCTTTTCAAAATTGTCAGTAGTTTCCTCCAGATGACGAGTTGTTCAGGTAGCATCCATTGTAGCTCTCTGCAATTCAGTTTCTGCCTGTGAAATAACATGTCGATCTGATGGGTTTCGCTGACGTGTTCTTTCTAACTGAGTTAACTGTTTAGCTTCTTGATTCCTTGCTGTTAATGTTGTTTGAGGTCATCTCATTTCATTTTTACAATGGTTCCATAAGCTTTCAAAGTTTCAACTACTTTGGCTTCAAGTCTTTCAACCTCTGCTTGTCGATAATCCTCAAGTTTGGCAAACTCATCAGCAAAGTTTTTCAGGCCCTGCTTTAAATTTGGGGTCTCTGTAGGGGCATACACATTGATTTCATTCACCAGTAGGCCTGCTTTGTCTCGCAGTCTGGCAGTTTTCTGCCAAGAAAAGCAGCAAAGATTTGGCACAGCTCTCGGAAATGCTTCTCCACATTTGTGACAGCATCTTGCAGTTGTCTGGTTTGAGCGTCCTAGTTTTCCATGCTGCGCTTCAACATCTTGCCTTGAGCATGGACGGGGACCCTGATCCCGGCCAAACAACCTCCGCTCGGAGGCCGCCGAGCATGCGCCCCCTCTGCACTGTTTCTTATAGTCCACATATGAGTGAAACCATATAATTGATTTTCTCTGATTGACTTATTTCGCTCAATACCCTCCAGTTCCATTCACGTTGATGTAAATGGTAAGATTTCATCCTTTTTGATGGCTGAGTAGCATTTTATTATATATATAAAACACATCTTCTTTATCCATTCATCTGTCGACGGACATGTGGGCTCTTTCCACAGTATGGCTATTGTTGACATTGCTGTTATATACATTGGGGTGCACGTGCCCCTTTGATCACTACATTTGTATCTTTGGGGTAAATACCTAGTAGTGCAATTGCTGGGTCATAGGGTAGCTCCATTTTCAACTTCTTGAGGAACCTCCATACTGTTTATTAAACTCAACACCCAAAAGACAAATAATCCAGTCAAGAAATGGGCAGAAGATATGAACAGACATTTCTCCAAAGAAGACATATAAATGGCCAACAGACACATGAAAAAATGCTCAACATCAATTGGCATCAGGGAAATACAAATCAAAACCACAATGAGATACCACCTCATACCAGTCAGAAAGGCTAAAATTAACAAGTCAGGAAATGACAGATGTTGGTGAGAATGCAGAGAAAGGAGAACCCTCTTACAGTGTTGGTAAGAATGCAACCTGGTCCAGCCTCTGCCCATTTTTAAATCAGATCTGTTTTCTTCTCTTTCTGCTATTGAGCTGTATGACTTCTTCATATATTTTGGATATTAACACCTTATCAGATCTATTAATAGCAAATATTTTCTCACTTTTGGTAGGTTGCCTTTTAATTTTGTTGATGATTTCCTTCATTGTGCAGAAGCTTTTTAGTTTGATGTCATCCCACTTGTTTTTTTTTTCTTTTGTTGCCTTTGCCTTTTTAAAAAGATTTATTTGTATTTATTTATTTATTTACTTACTTATTTACTTATTTACTTATGTGGAAAGTGTGAGCCAGGGGAGGGGCAAAGAGGGAAAATCTCAAGCAGACACTGAGGTTAGTATGGAACCCAATATGGGGCTTGATCTCATGACCCTAGTAGCATGACTTGAGCTGAAATCAAGTCAGACACTTAACCAACTGAGCCACCCAGGTGCCCCTGTCTTTGTTTTTGGTGCCAGATCCAAGAAAGCATTGCCAAGACCAAAATCATGGAATTTACTACCTATGTTATCTTCCAGGAGTTTTATGGTTTCAGTTCTTACATTCAAATCTTTAATCCATTTTGAGTTGATTTTTTGCACAGTGTAGTGGTCCAGTTTCATTATTTTGCATGTGGCCGTCCAGTTTTCTCAACATCATTTATTGAAGAGGTTCTCCTTTCCCCATTGTGTATTCTTGGCTCCTTTGTCATAAATTAATTGACCATATATGCATGGGTTGAAAATCTTATGTTGATAACAACAACAACAAAAATTTTTTAAAGATTTTATTTATTTATGTGTCAGAAAGAGAGAGAGAGCACAAGCAGGGGAACATTCTACATCAGAGAAATACAAACCAAAACCACAATGAGATATCACCTCATACCTATCAGAATGGCTAAAATCAACAACACAAGAAACTACAGGTGTTGGCAAGGATGAGGAAGAAGGGGAACCCTCTTGCACTGTTGGTGGGAATGAAAACTGGTGTAGCCACTCTGGAAACAGTATGGAGGTTTCTCAGAAAGTTAAAAAATAGAACTACCCTACAGTCCAGCAATTGCACTATGAGGTATTTACCCAAAGAATACAAAAATACTACTTTAAAAGGATACACACACCCCAATGTTTATAGCAGCATTATTTACAATAGCCAATTTATGGAAACAGCCCAGTGTCCATCAATAGGATGAATGGATAAAGAAGATGTGGTATACATATATAAGAGAATATTACTCAACCATAAAAAGAATGAAATCTTGCCATTTGCAACAATATAGATGGAGCTGGAGAGTATTATGCTAAGCAAAATTAAGTTAGTCAGAGAAAGACAAATGCCATATGATTTCACTCATATGTGGAATTTAAGAAACAGAACACATGCACATAGGCAAAAAAGAGAGAGACATACAAAGAAACAGACTCTTAACTATAGAGAACAAACTGATGGTTACCAGAGGGCAGGGGGTGAAGGGGTTGGTCAAATAGGTGATGGGGATTAAGGAGTGCACTTGTGATGAGCATCAGGTATTGTATGGAAGTGTTGAATCACTATATTGTTCACCTGAAATTAATATTACACTATATGTTAACTAATTAGAATTTAAATTAAAACTTTATAAAAAATAAAAAAATTAAACCAATGTGTTGTATACCTAAAGCTTATGAAATATGTTATGTCAGTTATATCTCAATAAATATTAAAATAGCAAAAATAATTAAAAATTACAGTACAGAAAAATAAAAAATAAAGGATTAATACTTTTTAATTTTATTTATTTATTTTAAAGAGAGAGAGCATGAGCTTGGGGAGGAGGGGCAGAGGGAGATCACGAGAGAAGATCTCAAACAGGCTCCACACCCAATATGGACACCAACATGGGGTTCCATCTCATGACCCTGAAATCATGACCTGAGCCAAAATCAAGAGTTGGACGCTTAACCGACTGAGCCACCCAGGTGCCCCGAAACTTTTAAATTATTTTTAAAGGGGAAAGAAACTTATACTTACAAGTTGTCTGTTGTAGTAATCAATACCATTTTATTTTGAGCTATACCTTCTGCTTTTTTGTCAATGACTTCATCAAAATTGGCCTTCTTTGTATATTCATATTCGATAGAGAATATAGTCAGATTTGTCAATCTATCTTTTTTTTGTCAATCTATCTTTACTCACTGTTTTTTTTTTTTTAAGATTTTATTTTATTTATTTGACAGAGAGATAGAGAGAGAGCACTAGTAGGCAGAGCAGCAGGCAGAGGGAGAGGGAGAAGCAGGCTCCCTGCTGAGCAAGGAGCCTGATGCAGGACTCCACCCCAGGACCCTGGGATCATAACCTGAGCCGAAGGCAGCCATTTAACCAACTGAACCACCCAGGTGCCCCATATCTTTACTCACTGTTGATTGAAAAACTCTTTTTATTGACTTTAATTTTGAAAAGTCTCTTTCAAATGAAGCAACATATCTACAAATAGTAAAAGTCTTAAGCAGAAAGGATAGGCTTGGCAGAGATTCACAAAAATCCTATTTCACAATAAACTTTAGAAATTACATGTTTGTTTCTTCAGTATTAATTTTAGCAGTTTTCAAATGTCTCTGCTTTTTATTTTATTTTATTTTTAAAGATTTTAATTATTTGACAGAGAGAGAGAGACAGCGAGAGAGGGAACACAAGCAGGGGGAGTGGAAGAGGGAGAAGCAGGCTTCCCACTAAGCAGGGAGCCCGACGTGGGGCTCGATCCCAGGACCCTGGGATCATGACCTGAGCCGAAGGCAGATGCTTAATGGCTGAGCCACCCAGGCACCCCGTCTCTGTATTTTAATTTTTAAATTTTAAACACAAACAAGAACTCCATATTGTTATGTAAAATGACAGAATTCAGGGAACTGAAGTTTGTTTCTTCATCTTTACAATCTCTGTGTTATCATTTTTGTATCAAATTCACTGTTTTAAATCCAGAAGTATATAGTAACACAGGGGTTGAAGACAAAAACAGCATCTGTAGGGAACTCAAGCAATTCTGAACCATTATGAATTTACTCTAAAACAAATGTGTAGCTGTGTTTGAAGGTGTTGGATGCTGATTCCAAATTGACTTCCATATAGCATATGAAGTTTCAATGACAAAAATTAATGATAAATTATTTTTAAGATGATTAAAATGTGCTAATTGGAAGTTTACGTACATATTAATGTTTATTTGTTATCATTTATTATGTTAATTTTAGTTTCATGGCAAAATTGAGAGGAAAGTACAGATTTCCCATATACTCCTTACGCCTCTCATGTATTGTTTCATTATCCCATTATCAACATCTCTCACCAGAGTGGTACATTTGTTACAATTGATGAACCTAAATTGACACATCATAATCACTCCCAAATCCATAGTTTGCCTTAGGATTAACCCTTGGTGTTATACTTTCTATGGATTTGGGTAAATATATAATGATATGTATCCATCATTATAGTGTCATACAGAGTATTTTCACCACCCTAAAAATTTTCTGTGCTCTTCCTATTCATCCCTCCAAACACTCAACCTCTGGCAACCACTGATTGTTTTACTCTTTACATAGTTTTGCCTTTTCCACAATGTCATATAGTTGGAATCATACAATATATAGCCTTTTCAGATTCGCTTCTTTCACTTAGTTACATACATTTAAGATTCCTCCATGTCTTTTCATGACTTAGCTCAATTTGTTTTAGCACTGACTAATATTCCCTTGTCTGGATGTACCACAGTTTATCCATTCACCTACTGATGGCTATCTTGGTTGCTTCCAAGCTTCAACAATTATGAATAAATGTGCTATAAATATCCAGGTGCAGGTTTCTGTGAATATTACTTCTCAACTCCTTTGGGTATATACCAAGGGATGCAATTATTGGATCAAATGAGAAGAGCATGTTTAGTTTTGTAAGAAACTACCGAATTTCCAAGGTGGCTGTACCATTTTGCATTTACACCAGCAATGAATGAGAGTCCCAGTTGATCTACATTCTTGCCCAAATTTGGTGTTGTCAGTGACCTGGAGTTTAGCCTTTCTAAGATGTGTGTAATGGTATGAGTTATTGGTTTTTTGGAGGAAGATTATAAATGTAAAGTACCATTTTCATCATAGGATATCAAGGTTACATACCACTGACATGACATAGGACCGTTGATGTGCTGACTTTGATCTGCTGACCATTGTGTTTGTTAGGCTTTCCTACTATAAAGATATTCCTACTCCCCAATTTTCCATATTGTACTTTTAGGAAGAAAGTCACTATGTGCAACCAACATTTAAGGAGTAGGAACTTAAGCTTCCCTTCTTTTAGGTTTGAGTATCTATATATTTGGAATTCTTCTGCATGGGAAATTTGCCTATTCTTCCCCATTAATTAATTATTTTAGTCATGTATTTATATCATTATGGACTCATGGATATTTATTTTATACTTTGGGTTATAATCTGATGCTACTTTTATTTTGTTGCTCAAATTATTCTATTTTTGGCCATTTAAGAGTTCTTTCAGTGGGCTCCTATGTCCCTTTGACATATCCCACTAGTGTGTATATGAGTGTGTTTGTATGTGTATTAAACAATCCCTTACTTTCTGACACCACAAGCTGATCCAGATTCATCTTGTATACTGTCTGCCCTGGTCATAGACTAAGGCATTTTCCAAGGAACCCTGGTTCCTTTTCATGAAAATGGTACTAGATGCCAAGATCTAGGCCCTAAGTGTGTTTATTGTATTTGGGGTATCATTTATTCTAAGCTCTCTCAGTGGACAGAACAAAGAAGTATGTGTGCACGTACTACCCCATGTGTGTACACATATCTACAAACATTTCTATATTTAACCATCTGTACCTATAGCAATTAAACATGCATTCTTACTAATGTCTCCAACTTCAATACATTACCACATTCATGATTCTGTGTATCCTGTTCCCCTGGCTTGTCTGTAACTTCCCATTCATGAAAGGAATTTTATATATATATATATATATATATACAAAATATATATATATGAGATTATTTAATCTTGTGATATAGGTGTTAGTATGTCATTTTATAGTTGAGGAAACCGAGGCTTAGAGATGATAAATTTTTTCTAAGACACAGCAATTAAGAGGTGGAAGTAAAATTCCTTCTGGGAGAAAAAGAACACTTAAGGCACAAAATTAAAATGTGTGGGGGTGCCTGGGTGGCTCAGTTGTTAAAGTGTCTGCCTTCATCTCAGGTCATGATCTTGGGACCCTGGGATCGAGCCCCGCATCGGACTCTCTGCTCAGATGGAAGCCTGCTTCTCCCTCTCCCACTCCCCCTGCTTGTGTTCCCTTTCTCACTGTGTCTTTCTCTGTCAAATAAATAAATAAAATCTTTAAAAAAATTAAAACGTGTGGTTTGTGCAGTAGGCCATCTTGGTAAATTGGCAAAATGCATTAAAGCTATGTTGGTATGATCCAGAATTAAACACAGATAAATATGAAATTATGCCAGTTCTTTCAATGTTGTGTGCACATCTTTGAGGGCCAAACTATTATATTGAAGATCTGTTCTTAATTGTACATCACCTCATGAGTCAACTGTAAAACTTTTTAAATTTGTTTTTTATCTTCTAAAAAAAAAGCATGACTTGCTCTTAAATCATAAAGATAATTTTGTGTTGTATACTTTAAGTCAATTGATTAAAGAATAATAAATAGGAAATGGATTAGATAGGGAAATTGCATAGTCATATTTTTCCTGACCCATTTAAATAATCCAAAACAACAACCATGTCCCCCAATTATGGTCTATTTTGAAATATTAATTTTGACTGTCACTGAAAATGGGGCTCTGTGAACAAAGAGCTTGGGAAACATTGCATAGCTATCAATCCCCTCTTGTAAATTCCCATTTGCTTAGTAAGGTAGTTGAGAAAACCTGCAACAAACAGTTCAACTTTTGAATAACTGCTTCCAAATTTATTTGTCCATAGAATGCTGTTTTCATGTAAAGGCTATTAACATCTCATATAGCTATACTTGGAACACAATTAGTTTTTCATTTTACAAGAGAAGGAGCACGGTTTATTTTTTCTATTTTCAGACTCTGAAACAGGGCCTGGCATATAGTAGGTCCTTAATATTTGTCAAATAAATGAATGAACAAATATTTATTGAGCTCTACTATATACCAGTCACAAGGAATACAATGCTGAAAATATAAACATGGTCTCTGCCCTATGCAACTTACAGTCTAATGGAGAAGATTATAAATAAGCAAATAAAAAATAAAATTTTAGCTAAGAGTTGTGGAAACAAACATAATGTTGAGATGCAGCATAAAGGAGGTGATGGGGATGGTAGATCTTTAAAGCATTTACACAAACAAGTCAATAGTTAACCAGAATTTGGATATTTCTAACATCAACTTTCATTCAGAATGCATGTTGAAATAGGTTGTGTTAATTAAGTTCTTGCATTAAATGGATGGCATGCTCAAAAGAACTTAGATTAAAGACTATTTACAGAGATGTGGACAAGTTTAAAAGCAGAAACAAGGGAAGAAGAGGGTCTCAAGAACCAAAGACAGCCCGGAGTCATTAGCACTCTTAGACCTGAAAAAAAGGAAGTCATGGAGCAAAGCATTGGGGGTGATTGAAAAAAAAATTATATTAAGCATTAGGTAATATGCAGGCAGTACAAACACCATCTATATAAATAAGCCAAAACTGTGATTTCATTTAGACAAAAAGCAGATTTGTCTTCTTGATTGTCTCAGCACTTATCACAATCCTCACATATAGTGGCACTCAAATGTGCATTGAATATAAATTGCATCTAGGTCAGTCTTTCACACATGGTTTCCTATAAACCCTCAAATAATCATACAGACTAGTAGCTATCAGCAACAGGGATGCACTGAAAAAAGTACTTACCATCTGCCCAAATACTTAAGGTACCAAGAAAGAGTGGGCTGGGGAAGGCAAAGCCAACAGTTGAGAATACTGGTAAGAAATGTCCACTTTTGGGGTATCTGGGTTGCTCAGTCGGTTAAGTGTCTGCCTTCAGCCCAGGTCATGATCCTAGGGTCCTGGGACTGAGCCCCGTGTCAGGCTCCCTGCTCAGCAAGGAGTCTGCTTCTGCCTTTCTCTCTGCCCCTCCTCCCACTCGTGCTCTCTCTCTCTCCCTTGCTTTCTCCCTCTCAAATAAATAAAATCTTAAAAAAAAAAAAAGAAATGTCCACTTTTACTAGCTCTCTTACTGTTATTAGCCCTGGGATACTGAATCATCCCTTGTTGGTTTCCTTAAACTCTGCTCATACCTTTGTAAATATAATCCCTTTATTAAATTCTTCCCAAACAAAAAATAATTACATCTAACAGATGTAACTTTCTTGAACAGCAATAATTATACAAGTTATAATTTTTCTGAAATTTTGCAGTTAAAAAGTCAGGATAACTTTTATAAGAGTCAGAACATTTCAAATTTAGAACTATGTTCTATTTGGCAATTATATATTTCAAATTAAGAAAACTATTCTCTTGTGGGTCTAGTGAAGAAACCAGAGAAATCAGCAATAAACAGAACAGAAGTTTAAAAGGATACTGGCACAAAGGTGTAAAACAGGTCTTCTTTTGTTTATTTTTAAGCATACGAACAGTGAAACAAAAAGCACCTTAGAAAAAAGTACGTTTGCCATAAAGAGGAATTTGCCATGAATTTTCACATATAATCACTTTGTTCTATTCCATGTGAAAAAAAGATAGATTAAGCATTAATGACCTTTTTAAAAGAACAAACTGGCTCTAGGTAACTTAAAATATCTGTTTAAAAAGGGATTTGTTCAGGTCATGTGAAGTAATTTACATTTTAAAACATGCTACAAATGAAAATGGAGAGCATTATAAGCACTAAATTCTAGGTTTATTTTTCTTTTCTTTTTTCCTACTTAATCTACTAAAATGTATAGATTTATGTGATGTTTGTAACACAGAACATGAGCAATTAAATGACCACGCTGCAACATTAGAGCCAAAATTGTCTTTTTGCCAGAATCCACTTATGCAAGTGCTTAGGTGGGATTGACTCAATATTCCCCGAGATGGGTAAACTCAGGTTTAGCCAGACAAAGCCACAGTGATTACTTCAGAGATTGGTTACTTAAAATCAATGAGGCTCAATGACGAAGAAGGAAGGAAGTCATAGGATTCATAATATATTTTGGTGATGCAGTCGGTAGGATTTGCTAATAGTTCAGATGGTTAAGAGAAAGAGAAGAGTCAAGACTGATGAACCTGAGCATTTGGGTGATGGTAGCCATGTACTGAGATGGGAAACACAGAAGAAACAGATTTTATAGAATAAAAATTAAGGGTTTAGTTCTGGACATTATAAATTTGAGATGCCTATTAGACACACATGGGTATAAGACATGTCCAGTTAACAGTTGCACAGATGAATTTAAGATAAATTTAGAATTTCTTAGTGTAGATTCCTAGCAGTAGAGTTGCTGGATCAAAGGTTATGTGCATTTTTAGAGTTGTGCCAGAGCCAGCTTCTACTGGCTCATAAGAGTTGATTGTTAAATTTTCAAGACTTTTATGAGCCAATTATTAGAAATAGTCATTTAAAAAATTAAATTACATAAGCTTACAATTAAATACATTACTTTTTTTTAAAAAAGGATAATAGGGGGTGGTGTCAGAGGAGATCTAATAGAGAGCCAGGATGTTCACCACTGCCCAACAATAAGGAAGTTACTTTGTTCTCCCCCATAGTGTCCATGGGAGGTCCTATTGGGAACAGAAATGAAGCACACCTATCTTTCCTAGGCAGATTGGTATTGGTTGGAGCACTAGTGGAGAACCAGAACTTCTATGCTTGCCCAGCAGTAATGAATAGCCCCCATCCTGCATGTAAACAGAGTCCAAATTGGAAACCTGGACTTGTACCCTGACTTCTTCCCCACCTTGCAATAATGAGGTGGTGGGCACATCCCTTCCCCTGCCATAGAAATGTCAGAGAAAGCTGGCTAAAACAGGATATTTAAATAATATTCACGGCTCAATCCAAAACCTAAATAAAGGGACAGAGAAGCATGGTAAGTTAAATTCAACGGTGAAGCAATTGGCAAAATCCAGACAGTATAAATACCCAGTTTCTGCAATAACAATAAAACAACAACAAAAATTTTGTAAGAAAATTTTTAAAGGAGGGGAGAGAGTCCTTACAGACTAAAAAAGACTTGAGATTTATTGGTGAAACACAGTGTGGACATTATTAGGATTCTGATTGAAATAGTCTGTCAAAAGAAATGAGACAAGAAAAATTGTAAAATGATGTTTGATGGTAATAAAGAATTACAGCTAAAAATTACTGCTGGTTTTTTCATACTTAAAAAAATATTTAGGGGCACCTGGGTGGCTCAATCGTTAAGTGTCTGCCTTTGGCTCAGGTCATGATCCCAGGGTCATGGGATCGAGCCCCGCATCGGGCTCCCTACTCTGCAGGAAGCCTGCTTCTCCCTCTCCCACTCCCCCCTGCTTGTGTTCCTTCTCTCACTGTCTCTCTCACTCTGTCAAATAATAAATAAATAAATAAAAATCTTTATTAAAAATTTTTTAAATAAATAAGTAACATCCAGAGTCTCAAAACCCCAAGATGTCAAAGTTTCAATCAAAAACCACACATCACACCTGGAACTAGGAAAACCTCAAACTAAATTACAAATAAACAAACAAAAAAGATAATCAATAGCTACCATTCTGAGATGACAGAGATTTTAGGTCTATATGACAAAGATTAAAGTAGCCATCATAAAAATACTTCAAGAAACAAATGTAAAAACATGCTTGAAACATGGAAAAATAAAAATTCTTGGTAAAGAAATCAGAAATGTACCACATCTTCTTTATCCATTCATCCGCTGAAGGGCATCTTGGCTCTTTCCACAGTTGGGCTATTGTGGACATTGCCGCTATGAACATTGGGGTGCACATGGCCCTTCTTTTCACTACATCTGTGTCTTTGGGGTAAATACCCAGTAGTGCAATTGCTGGGTCATAGGGTAGCTCTATTTTTAATTTTTTGAGGCACCTCCACACTGTTTTCCAAAGTGGCTGTACCAACTTGCTTTCCCACCAACAGTGTAAGAGGGTTCCCCTTTCTCCACAACCTCTCCAACATCTGTTGTTTCTTGCCTTGTCAATTTTTGCCATTCTAACTGGTATAAGGTGGAATCTCAGTGTGGTTTTGATTTGAATTTCCCTGATGACTAATAACGATGAACATTTTTTCATGTATCTGTTAGCCATTTGTATGTCTTCTTTGGAGAAGTGTCTGTTCATGTCTTCTGCTCATTTTTTGACTTGATTGTTTTTTGAATGTTGAGTTTGAGAAGTTCTTTATAGATCTTGGATATCAACCCTTTATCTGTAGTGTCATTTGCAAATATCTTCTCCCATTCTGTGGTTTGCCTCTTTGTTTTGTTGACTGTTTCCCTTGCTGTGTCCATATATACAGTGGAATATTATTCAGCCATCAGAAAGGATGAATACCCAACTTTTACAACAACATGGATGCAACTGGAGGAGATTATGCTAAGTGAAATATATCACGCAGAAAAAGTCAATTATCATATGGTTTCACTTATTTGTGGAACATAAGGAATAGCATGGAGGATATTAGGAGAAGGAAGGGAAAAATGAAGGGGGGGAAATCGGAGGGAGAGATGAACCATGAGAGACTATGGACTCTGAGAAACAAACTGAGGGTTTTAGAGGGGAAGGGGTTGGGGGGATGGGTTAGCCCAGTAATGGGTATTAAGGAGGGCAGGTACTGCATGGAGCACTGGCTGTTATACAAAAACAACGAATCGTGGATCACTACATCAAAAACTAATGATGTATTGTATGGTGACTAACATAACATAAAAAAATAAAATAAAAAAAAGTCAAAGGAAAAAAAAGAAATAGGAAATATAAGGATGGACCAAATGGAAACTTTAGAATTGAAAAATGTGATAACCAAAATAAAAACTCAGTGGATGGACTCAACAGCAGAATAGAGGGATCAGAGAGAAGAACTAATGAACTACAAGATATAAAAATAGAAATTACTCTATCTGAACAACAAAGAGAAAATAGACCAAAAAGAACAACAACAACAACAAAAGAACAGAGCCTCAGGAACCTGTGGGACCATAACAAAAGATCTAATGTTTATGCCATCAGAGTCCTAGAAGAAGAGAAAGGGGGCATGGTTAAAAAAGTACTTGAGGAAATAATGGCTGAAAATTTCCCAAATATAGGAAAAGACACACACCTACATATTCAATAATCTGACTAAATTCCAGAAAGGCTAAACCCAAGAAATCTAAACAAAATCCATCATAGTTAAACTTTTGAAAACTAAAGACATTAAAAATCTTGCAAGCAGGGAGAGAGAAACAACACCTTACCTATTAGAGAGAAAAGTAGTTCAAATGACAATGGATTTCCTCATCAAAAACCATGGAAGTCAGGGGCGCCTGGGTGGCTCAGTCGGTTAAGTGTCTGACTCTTGATTTTGACTCAAGTCATGATCTCAGGGTCGTGGGACTGAGCCCTACATCAGGCTCTGTGCTCAGTGGGGAGTCTGCTTCTCTCCTTCCTCCCATGCTCCTGCTCTCTCTCTCTCTCCCTCTCTAAAATAAATAAATAAATAAAATTTTTTTTTTAAGCCACCGAAGTCAGAAAGAAGTGACACAAGACTTTTAAAATACTAAAAGAAAACAACTGTGAACCCAGAATTCTATATCCAGCAAAAATATCCTTTAGGAATGAAGGGAAAACCAAGACATTCTCAGATAAAGGAAAACTAAGAAGTTGTCATCAACAAACACACACAGAAAGAATGGTTAAAAGTTCTCTAAACAGGAAGGAAGGGACTAGGGGCTCCTCCTGGGTGGCTCCATCAGTTAAGCATCTGCTTTAGGCTCAGGTCATGATCCCAGGGTCCCAGGATGGAGCCCCCAGGCGGCATCAGGCTCCCTGCTCACTGGGGAGTTTGCTTCTCCCTCTCCCTCTGCCCCTTCCTCCTGCTCGTGCTTTCTCTCATTTTTGCTCTTGCTTGCTCTCTCTCAAATAAATAAAATCTTTATTAAAAAAAAGAAAGAAAGAAAGAAAAAAGAGACAAAGAAAAGCTAACTTGGAGCATCAGAAAGGATGAAATAATACAGTAAGGAAAAACATAATTAAATATATTAGATTTTCCTTCTTTTTTTTGAGGTTTCTAAAATATATTTGACAACTGAAGCAAAAATTTTGACACTGATGTGGTTGTACGTGTGTGTAGAGGAAATATTTAAGACTATTTTATTATAAAGTGGGGAAGTATAAAGGAAAATGAAGGAGAGTATGTTTTCTATACTCCCCTCAAACTAATAAAATGACATCACTAGACTGAAAGGTTATGTATGTATGATATAATACTTAAAGCAATCCCTAAAAAGGCTACACAAAGAGATCCACTCAAAAACACTATAAAAAAATAAAAATGGAATTCTAAGAATATTCAAGCAACCCACAGGAAGGCAGGAAAGAAAATAGAAAAATGAAAAACAGGACAAACAGAAAGTTAAAAATAAAATGACAACTTAAGCTCTAAAATGTTAATAATTTCCTTAAATGTAAATGATCTAAATACAAATTAATAGAGATGGTCAGAGTGAATTAAAAAACACAATCCAACTACATTATGTCTATAAGAAACTCACTTCAAATATATTGATACAGTCAGTTTGACAGTGAAAGAATGGAGAAAGTAACATCATACAAACATTAATTAAAAGTAAGTGGTAGTGTTCCCAGCCACTGCCATGCCATGGTTGCTTGCTCACACCAGGGACACCTGTAGCTCCCTGAGCTCCAGCTGAAGGAGAAGAGGGGAAAGTAAGGAGGTCTTTATACCATGGCTCCTACAAAGTGGACTGCAAGGTTGCAGCTTTTGGTGCTTTGTAGGAGGCAAGTGAGGCCTAGCTGGTGGGCCTTTTTGAAGACACCAACATGTATGGTATCCATGCCAAACACATAACAATTATACCAAAAGACACCCAGCTAGCATGGCACATAGGTGGAGAACATGCTTAAGAATCCACTATGGGGCGCCTGGGTGGCTCAGTTGGTTAAGCGACTGCCTTCGGCTCAGGTCATGATCCTGGAGTCCCGGGATCGAGTCCCACATCGGGCTCCCTGCTCAGCGGGGAATCTGTTTCTCCCTCTGACCCTCTTCCCTCTCGTGCTCTCTATCTCTCATTCTCTCTCTCAAATAAATAAATAAAATCTTTAAAAAAAAAAAAAGAATCCACTATGATGGAAAACATTTCATTCTTAAAAAAAAAAAAAAATCTCTTCTTGGTAGTTCTGAATGTTAGATTTTTTTTTTTCCATAGAGTCAAAAGGTACCTAAAGTATATGATTGCAAGTGGAAAAATAGAAGACAGAAATCAGTTAGTGGCAGTTTTTCCATTTTCATTTGTGTGTGAATTTTTAATATAAATGTGGGAACATAAAACCTTAATGCAAGTCAAAGTGTTTCAGTGAACAAATTTCAGCAGTTCAACTTTATAACAATTATAAATAAACCTGTTAAATTTTTAAAAAGTAAT
Source organism: Zalophus californianus (assembly GCF_009762305.2). Classification (NCBI taxonomy): domain Eukaryota; kingdom Metazoa; phylum Chordata; class Mammalia; order Carnivora; family Otariidae; genus Zalophus; species Zalophus californianus. Next base: position 40,620,562 of record NC_045598.1, on the reverse strand, counting down.
AAATATATAAATAAATAAGTAGTCATGGCTATATTAATATCAGATAAGGTACAATTCAGAGCAAAGAACATAACCAGGAACAGAGAAATACATTACATAATGATTAACCCACCAAGAAGACATAGCAATCCTAAATATATATGCACCAAACAACAGGTCTGCAAAACATGTAAAGTAAAAACTGGTAGAACTGAAAGGATAAATCAACAAATCCACAACTAGAGTTGGAGACTTAAACACCCATCTGTCAACAACTGTTAGGCTGGATAACAGATCTAAATATAAAAGCTAAAGCTATTAGAAGAAGAAAAAAGTAAGAGAATATCTTCATGGTCATGAATTAGGCAAAGTTTATGCAGACGGGACCCAGAAAACCATAACAGAAAAGATTGATAAAAATGGACTTCATCAAAATTTAAACATTAATTAATTAACAAAAATTAAAACATCTGTTTATTGTAAGGATATGCACATTTTATTTATTCATTTATCAGTTAATAGACATTTGAGTTGTATCCACTTTGTTGGCTATTATGAATAATGCTGCTATGAACATTTGTGTGCAAGTTTTATGGAATATGTTTTTATTTTCTTTGATATACACACTGAGTAGAATGGTAATTCTTTGTTTAACAATTTGAGGAATTGTCACATTGTTTTCTGAAGTGGCTCTACTATTTAACATTCTTACTGGCAGTAAATGAGGATTTCAATTTCTCCACATCCTTGTCAACACTTATCATAGTCTTTTAACTTTTTAATTTTTTTGTAAGACTTTATTTGAGAGAGGGAGGGAAAGAGAGAGAGTGGGGGGAAGAGGAAGAGGGAGAGAGAATCTCAAGCAGACCCTACTGAATGCAGAGCCCTATGTGGGGCTCAATCTCATGACCCTGAGATCATTACCTGAGCCTAAATCAAGAGTCAGATGCTTAACCAAATGAGCTACCCAGGTGCCTCTATTATAGTCTCTTAGATTACAGCCATCCTACTGGATGTGAAGTGGTATCTCCTTTGGGCTTGATTTGCAAATGATATTGATCACCTTTTATATGCTCATTAACCACTAGTATATCTCCTTTAGAGAAGTATCTAAATTGGTATGTCCATTTTTAAATTGCATCATTTGTCTTTTAAAATTTTTTAGTGATGATTTTTTTAATTCCAGTATAATTGACATACAGTGTTATATTCATTTCAGGTGTACAATATAGTGATTCAACAATTCTATAAATTACTCATTGCTCATCATGATAAGTGTACTCTTAATCCACTTCACCTATTTCACCCATCCTCTCACCCACCTCCCCCCCAGTAATGAGCTGTTTGTTCCCTATATTTGAGTCTGTTTTTTTAGTTTCTCTCTTTTTTCCTTTGTTCATTTATTGTGTTTCTTAATTTCCACATAGGAGTGAAATCATATGGTGTTTGTCTTTCTCTGTCTGACTCATTTCACTTAGCATGCCCTCTAGTTCCATCCATGTTGTTGTAATTGCAAGATTTCATTCTTTTTTATGGCTGAGTAAAAGTCCATTGTATATATATGCCACATCTTCTTTATCCATTCATCTATCAATAGACACTGGGGCTGCTTCCATATCTTGGCTATTGTAAATAATGCTGCAATAAACATAGGGGTACATATATCCTTTCAAATCAGTGTTTTGTGTTTTTGGGAGGTAAATACCCAGTACTGGAATTACCAGGTCATATGGCAATTCAATTTTTAATTTTTTGAGGACCTTTGTACTGATTTCTTCAGTGGCCGCGTCAATTTGTATTCCCACCCACAGTACATGAGGGTTCCAAAAGCTGTAGTAATCAAAACAGCATGGTACTGGAACAAAAACAGACAGATTAATGGAACAGAATAGAGTCCAGAAATAAACTCATGCTTTTATGGTCATTTAATCTATGACAAAGGAAGCAAGGATATACAATGGGAAAAAGATCGTCTCTTCAGTAAATGGTATTGGGAAAACAGGACAGCTACATACAAAAGAATGAAACTGGGCCACTTTCTTACACCATTCACAAAAATAAACTCAAATGAATTAAAGACCTAAATGTGAAACCTGAAACAATAAAATTCCTAGAAGAAAACACAAGCAATAATTTCTTTGATGTTGGCTATAGAAACATTTTTCTAGATATGTCTCCTCTGGCAAGGGAAACAAAAACAAAATGAAGCTATTGTATTTATTAAAATAAAACTATTGGGACTACATCAAAATAAAAAGCTTCCGCATAGTGAAGGAAACTTCCGCATAGTGAAGGAAACCAACAAAACAAAAAGGCAACCTACTGAATGGGAGGAGATATTTACAATGCTATATCTGATAAGGGGTTAATATCCAAAATATCCAAATATATCCAAATATATAAAATATATATTTTATATATTTAATATCCAAATATATAAAGAACTTATATAGCTCAACACCAAAAAACAAATAATCTGATTAAAAATGGGTAGACAACCTGAATAGATATTTTTCCAAAGAAGACATCCAGATGGCCAAAAAAACACATGAAAAGATGCTCAACATCACTAATCATCAGGGAAATGAAAATTAAAACCGCAATGAGATATCACTTTGCTTTTTTTTCCTTAGATAAAATTGATATTTTTGAACAGTCAAGCCAATTATCTCATAAAGATCTCAAAATCTTTATCTGATTGCCTCTTCAAAATTAGATTCAGGTTAAACATTGTTCGCAAGAAATTTCCTATATAGTATTGTGTACTCTGTATCACATCAGGAAGTACCTAATGTCAATTAATTCCTTCATGGTCATGCTAAGTTTGATCACATGATTAAAGTGGTGTCCAAAAGATCTCTCCATTGTAATAATACCTTTCTCCTTCATGATTAAGTAATCTTAGGGGTGATCCTTTGGGATCATGTAAATATCCTGTTACCCATCAAACTTTCACACAATAATTCTAAGTATTGCTTGGGTAATTACAAGATAGGATTTCTTAACTCTGTTATTCATTCTTCTTCCTTTTTTTTTTAATTCAATTAGCCAAGGTATAGTACATCGTTAGTTTTTGACATAATGTTCAATGATTCATTAGTTGAATCATATCACGTGCCCTCTTTAATTCCCCTCATGGTTCATTCTATTTTTCTTTTTCATTCAACACTTACTTACTGGGTGTCTACCATGTGCTAGGCACCATGCTAAGAATTGAAGATAGTTAGGTGACCAAAATAAACACATTTCCTCATTCTCATGGAGGGAAATAAATAAGGAAATAATCTCTTCTCAGCACTCCAAGAAAGAGTTACATAAAATATCTAAAGAATAAGTTCTACTTTTATAGATCATCATCTTTGTGCCAAGTAAAGGGCAATAGACACATGCCTGGGTTCCTTTGTTGTTTTTGCCTCTCTCTTCCTTTTTAAAAAACTGGCAGTTCATACACCATAGAATTTACTTTTTCAATAAAGTGTACACTTCAGTGATTTTTTAGTATCTTTACAAAATTGGGCAGTGATCACCACTTTCTAGTTCAAGCATTTTTATCACCCCTAACAGGAACTTTGTGCCCATTAGCGTTATTCCCTGTTTTTTTCCTCCAGTAGCCCCTTACAACACTTAATCTACTTTCTGTCTCTGCAGCTTATTCTGCACTTTTTATTTAAATGGAATCATATGGGGGCACCTCGGTGGCTCAGTCGTTAAGTGTCTGCCTTTGGCTCAGGTCATGATCCCAGGGTCCTGAAATCAGGCCCCTAGTCGGGCTCCCTGTTCCACGGGAAGCCTGCTTCTCCCTCTCCCACTCCCCGATTGTGTTCCCTTTCTCGCTATCTCTCTGTCAAATAAATAAATAAAAATCTTTAAAAATCTTTAAAAATAAAAAAATAAGTGGAATCGTACAGTAGGTAGTCTTTTGTGTCAGTCTTCTTTTACTTAGCATAATTTTCATCCATGTTGTACCATTTATTAGTACTTCATTCCTTTTTGACTAAAAATATTCCATTGTATGGATTTATCATATTTTGTTTATCCATTCCTCACTTTATCTCAGATTACACAGCTCTTCCTAAGTTTTTAAATGGCTGCATAGTTTTCCATTGTGTAAATGTGTCACAGTTTATTCTAATCAGTCCCTGCGGCTGGATATTTAGGATATTTACAATATTTTGCTACTACAAATAATGTTTATTTATAATGCTATTACAAATACACATAATAAAATATTTGTGCATGTCTTTTTCCTATCCTCTTTTTAAAATTTTATTTATTTATTTGACAGAGAGAGCACAAGCAGAGGGAACAGCAGAGGGAGAGGGAGAAGCAGGCTCCCTGCCAAGCAGAGAACCCAACGCGGGACTCAGTCCCAGGACCCTGGGATCCTGACCTGAGCTGAAGGGAGATGCTTAACTGATTGAGTCTATCTTGAAAGTGTATTTCCAGGTTAAATTCCTAGAATTAAAATTATAGGGTTAAAACATGAAAGCATATGTAGTTTTGTTATGTGTTGCCAAATTCACTTCATAGAGGATGTACCATTATTTTATTCCTGTCGGTAATGAATAGAGTGCTTGTTTCCCCATAGCCTAACCAACTGAGTACACAGTACATTTTTTACCAAATTTTATTTTTTTACCCAACTTTTCAGTGAGAATTATATTTTTACTTTGCATTTATCTAATTTTGAGTGAAGTTGAACATTTTTTGAAATGTTTAAAGATCATCGTAGAGTATCCAACATCATCTGACCTGCCCCAGATGAGAACCGTATTAAACCATATTAAACCATATTAAACAATAAATCTTGTTTTAAGCCACTAAGTTTTGAGGTGGTTTGTTACACAGCTGACTCAAATAGTCCCATTGGCCAACACAAATCATATGACTGAGCCTAACTACAAGGGGCTGGGAAGTACAGTCTGCCTCCTGTAGGAATAATCGCTAGTTAACCTGGCAAAGAAAATAGATAAAAGAGAACAGTGAGTAATTGGTCCTATAGTTCAATCTAGCACAGTGTTCTTTTTTCCTTATCTTTATCAAATTTAGCATTTGACAGTTTTCCTTCTTTTTGGTGCTCTGCAATAATTTAGGTAGCACTGGAATCATTCGCATGTGAGAGGTTGTGTAATTCCCTTGTCAAAACATCTGACCTGGTGCTTTTTTGAGAGATATCTCTTCGATGACTTTCTGTTTCTTCTATGCAAATTGGTCTATTTAAGCTTTCTATCTACATTGGAGTTAATGTGAGTAAATTTTATTTTACTAGAAACTCTGCATTTTAAATTATATTTAAATGTGTTTGCATAGAGTTGTGCAAAGTAGTCTCTCGTCATTTGTTTTGATATTCTCTATATCAGTGTTTATTTCCCATTTGTCATTTCTTATTTTGTGTATGTGTGCTTTCTCCCACTTTATCAGGTAAGCTAGTGGTTTTCTATTTTATTGACTTTCTCCAAAGAAACAGAAATTTTTATTTCTTGTTATTAGTTATGTAATTTCTCTGTGTTCTACCTCAATAGCAACTGCTTTTATATTTATTGTGCCTTTCCTCTGCTTTCATTTGATTTATTTTCCTTTCCTAGCTACTTGAGTTGAAAATTAATTCATACTTTTATTGATGAAAGTATTTAAGGCTGTAGGCTTTCCTCTGATCACTACTTTGTGTCCTTAGATTCTGATATCTAGACATTATTATTTTTTTAGAATTCTAGAATTTTCATTTGTTTTTCCCTTTTAGCCAAGAGTTATTTGCTAGAGAGTTTTTAAATTTGTAGTTGGAAGAAACTTTTTAAAAAATTTTCACTCTTGGGCGCCTGGGTGGCTCAGCCATTTAGCGTCTGCCTTCGGCTCAGGTCATGATCCCAGGGTTCTGGGATCGAGCCCCACATCGGGCTCCTTGCTCAGCAGGGAAGCCTGTTTCACCCTCTTCCACTCCCCCTGCTTGTGTTCCCTCTCTTGCTGTCTCTCTGTCAGAAAATAAATAAAAATCTTTAAAAAAACCATTTTTTTCACTCTTGGGAGCACCTGGGTGGCTCAGTTAAGTGTCTGACTCCTGATTTCAGCTCAGGTCTTGATCTCAGGGTCATGAGTTCAAGTCCCATGTGAAGCTTAAACACTGAGTGTAGAGCCTACCTAAATAAATAAATAAATAAATAAATAAAAATTTTTACTCAAAAATAAAATAAAAAGTAAAGGGGGTGCCTGGCTGGTTCAGTTGGTAGAGTATGTGACTCTTGCAACTCTTGATCTCAGGATTGTGAGTTCGAGCCCCATGTTGGGCATGGAGATTACTTAAAAATAAATAAATAAATAAATAAATATTTTTACTCTTGATTTCTATTTTTCTTAGATTGTAATAAGAGAATGTTGTTTGTAATATATCTACTTCATGGTATTTGTTGAGTTTTTTTTTAACTCACTATGTGACTTATTTCATAAATGCTTCATGTGCACTAGAGAAGTAGGTATATTTCCTATTACCAGAGTGTAAAGTTTGATATATATGTTAAAGTTACCATATCTGTTACATTGTTTAGAACTTTTTTATTTTTACATCTTTTGTTAAAATTGACATGTTAGATTTAGAATCACATATTATAAATTCATATAATTAGTGTGTTTCTATTTCTCCTATACCTCTTTTTTTTTTTAAGGAAGCTTGTTTGTATTTACCTGGTATATCTTTGCCTATCCTTTTTTTTTAAGCTTTATGGTTCACTTAATTTGAGGTATGTCTCTTAAGTAAAGCATAGATTGACTTTTGTCCTGAAATATGAATATCTTTTTCTTTTTTTAATATCTTTTTCTTTAATAGGTGAAACAAGTCCAATTTATTTATTTGTTTATTTATTTATAAATATTTTATTTTTCTTAAGCAATCTCTATACTCAACGTGGGGCTCAAATTCACAACACTGAGATCGAGTTACATGCTTTACCAACTAAGCCAGCCAGGTGCCCCAGAACAAGCCCATTTATTTACATTTGTTGGTATGATCTATGTATTTGATCTCAACTGAAATAATACAAAGTATATTTTGTAACCACAGATAGTGGAAATAGCCCATGGATCAAAAAGGAAGTCATAAGGGAAGTTAGAAATATTTTTAATTGACTGAAAATGAAAATGTAACTTATCAGAATTTGTAGGATGCAGGGACATTTGAGAAACTGTTTCTTTTTTTTAAAGATTTTATTTACTTATTTATGAGAGAGAGAGAGAGAGAGAGAGAAACAGCATGAGAGGGGAGAGGGTCAGAGGGAGAAGCAGGCTCTCCACTGAGCCGGGAGCCTGATGTGGGACTCAATCCCAGGACTCTGGGATCATGATCTGAGCCGAAGGCAGTCGCTTAACAAACTGAGCCACCCAGGCGCCCCAGAAACTATTTCTTTTAGAAAACAAGAAGTGTCCCAAATCATTAAGCTCTAAGCTTTCACTTTTAAGAAGAAAAGAGCAAGTTAAACTGAAAGCAAGGAGCCAGAAGGAAATAATAAAGGTAAGAACAGATATCACTGAAATTGAGAACCGAGAAACAATAAAGAAAATCAGTGAAGCCAAAAGATGGTTCTTTGAAAAGTTCAATACAATTGATATATTCAATTGATCAAAATAAATAAATAAGAGAGAGAAGATATTAATTGCCAATATTAAGAATGTAAGAGGGAACATAACTTCATATACTACATATATTTAAAAAATAAGGCAATATTATGACAAACTTATTTTCAAAAATTTGACAACAAAAATAAGATGGACAAATTCCTTGAAAGTGACAAACTACCAAAGTTTACTAAATGAAATAGATTGCCTGAACAGCCCCATATCTATTTTAAAATTTGAATTTATACATAAAAACTTGGCCACGAAGAAACTCCAGTTCCAGAGGGCTTCAATGATTAATTCCACCAAATATTTAAGGAAGTTATAATACCATTCTATTTAAACTCTTTCTGAAAATAGAAGAAGAGAGAGCACTCTTCTTCTCCTAACTCACTACTCTAGTATCAAAGCCAGAAAAAGATGTGTCTTAGTCCATTTGAGCTGCTATAACAAAATATCATAGACTGGGTGACTTATAAACAACAGAAATTTATTTCTCATAGTTCCAGAGGCTGAGAAGTCCAAGATCAAGGCTCTGGCAGAATCAGTGTCTGATGGAGGCCTGCTTTCTGATTCATAGGTGGAAGGGACTAGGGAGCTCTGTGGGGTCTCTTTTATAAGAGCACTAATCCCATTCATGAAGTTTCCACCCTCATGACCTAAGTAGTTCTCACAATCTCCTGATAGCATCACATTGAGCATTATGTCTCAACATATGAATTTTGAGGGGACACACATCCATCTATAGCAAGATGTTAATAGGAAAGAAAGCTATAAATCAATACCACTAATGAACATACTCATAAAAATTTTTAACAAAATATTAGCATATCAAATCCAGTAATATGTAGGAAGTATGATCAAAACCAAGTGGGGTTTGTGGGGTTCCTCCTAGAAATGCAAGGATAATTCAGTATTTGAAAATCGATATAACTCACCCTTCTTAACAGGTTAAAAAACAACAACAACAACAAATAATCACCTCAATAAAAGCAGAAAAAAGTTATCAAATTCCACATCCATTTATGATTTTAAAATAAAAAGTGTAAACGTACTAGGAAGAGAAGGAAACTTCCCTAACCTAATAAAGAGCATCTATGAAAAATCTAGAGCTAATATCATGGTGAAAGATTGTTTTCTTCCTAAAATCAGAACTAAGGCAAGGATGTCTACTCTCATCACTTCCATTAAACATTGTATTGGAGGTGACAGCCAGTGCAGTAAGGCAAGAAAAAGAAATAAAAGGCATACAAATTGGAAAGGAAAAAAATAAAACTCTTTACTTATAGACAATATGGCTATCCATGAAAACCTACCAAAAAAAAAAAAAAAAAACCCGAAAACCTAGAAAGATTAGTAAGTTTAGCAAGGTTGGAGGATATAAGGTCAGTATAAAAAAGTCACTGTATTTCTCCCTATGATCCAGTAATTGCACCACTGGGTATTTAGGCAAAGAATACAAAAGCACTAGTTAAAAGGGTTACATGCATCCCTATGTTTAGAGCAGCTTTATTCACAATAGCCAAATTATAGAAGCATCCCAAGTATCCATCAATAGATGAGTGGATAAAGAAGATGTAGTATAATAGACAATGGAATATATTCAGCCATGAAAAAGAATGAGATCTTGCCATTTGCAACAACATGAATGGAGCTAGAGAGTATAATGCTAAGTGAAATAAGTCAGTCAGAGAATACCATAAGATTTCACTCATATATGGAATTTAAGAAATAAAACAAACGAGCAAAGGAAAAAAGAAGGGAGAGAGACAAACCAAGAAACAGACTTAACTATAGAGAACAAACTCATGGTTACCACAGAGGAGGGAGGTGGGGTATGGGTGAAATAGGTGATGTGGATTCAGGAGTGCACTTGTCATCATGAGCACTGAATGATGTATGGAATTGTTGAATAACTATATTATACACCTGAAACTAATAATAACACTGTATGTTAACTATACTGAAATTTAAAAAGTCACTATATTTCTGTATGCTGGAATAAACAATTGCAAATTGAAATGAAAACAACTTAAAAATGTGAAATGTTTAGGATCAAGTTTGACAAATTTTATGCAATATCTATATAGAAAGTGGCAAAATATTAATGAAAAAAAATTTAAACCTGAATAAGTAGAGAGATATTCATGGTTAGAAGACTCAAAATTATTGACGTGTCAGTTCTCCCCAAATTGATTTATAGATCTGACATAACTCCAATCATTTTTTGAGAATTTGACACACTAATTCTAAAATTTGAAAATGTATACAGAAATCAAAGGATCTGGAATATCAAAATTAAATTTGAACAAATACAGTTGCATTGGTTTCAAAGCTACTTGATTTCAAGACTTATTATAAAGCTATGATAATCAAGACAGTGTTACATTTGCATAATGATAAACATATAGATCAATGGTACAGAACAGAAAGCCATAATTAGACCTACATATATATGGTCAATTGATTTTTCCAAAAAAAATGTCAAGATAATTCAATGGTTAAGGATCGTGTTTACAATAAATGATCCTAGAATAACTGGATATACATATACAAGGAAAAAAAGCCTTCAACCCTTACCTCAAACCATATATAAAAATTTATTTGAAATGGATCACATACCTAAATGTAAATTATAAAGCTTTGAAGCTTCTAGGAGAAAAACTTTTTTCCCCTGGTTTAAGCAAAGATTTCTTGGAACACACAAAGCGTGAACAGGAAAATTTAAAAATTGATAAATTGCATTTCAATAAATTAAAAACTTCTCTTCAAAAGACAAGATTAAATGAAAAGACAACCCACAGACTGAGAGACAATATTTACAAACACATACTGATAAAGGTCTTGTATCCAGAATATACAAAGGACTTTCAAAACTCAATAAGGAAATAAACAAATGAAAAACAATAAAAATGGGCCAAATATTTGTACAGACACTTAGTTTAACTTTTCCTTGAGCATACTACTATTTGGGGGGGTGGTTCTAGCTTTATAAAGGGGCTTTTGGTCAGTCTTCCTACTTCATGATTCCCCTAACCATTGTCTTTTAGCCTTTCTTTAAAACCAAAACTTTAGGTTACCAGGTGTTATGGGCTGAATTGTGTCTCCCCCAAAAGACACTGACGTCCTAACCTCCAGTACTTGTGAGTATTACCTTATTTGGAAATAGCCTTAGCAGATAATTAATGTAAGATGAGGTTTTTAGGGTGGGCCCTAATTCATTATGACTGGTGTTCTTATAAATAGGGGAAAACTGGACATACATAGAGGAAAGACAATGCCAAGACCTAGGAAGAACACCATCTACAAACCAAGAAATGTCTGAGGCTATCAGAAGCTAGGAGAAAGGAATGGAATAGATTCTTCCTCAGCCCTCAGAAGGAACCAACATGATTTCAGACTTCTACCCCTTAGAAATGTGAGAGGATACATTTCTGTTGTTTTAGCCACCCAGTTTGTGGTACATGTTATGGTAGCCCAGGAAACTAACACATTAGAGACCAGTGGATGCCCCTAGAGCACCCGGCATCAGGACTCACTTTCCCTCATTTTTTGTCTCTGTAGATTTCCCTTACTTTCTTACCAGCGCACTTTGCATACCAAAACATGTTTTAAAAAATATTTTATCCAACAAGTTATTTACTTATTTGGGGATTTTTTTTTCTTTTCTTTTCTTTCTTTTTTTTTTTTAGAAAATCTAGTCTTCATTTTGTCGGAAATGAAAGTCTACCTGACTCTTCTAGAGTAACTTTTTGAAAATGGAGTTTGGTTTCTCTCAGGCACTTCTTACTTTCCAAGTCCAATTTATTATTTCTTTTGTGCTTTCATTATACCTAACATCCTATTATATTCTGTATATGGTATTTTGTTTCCCTTACTAAATTGCCAGTTACTCACCTTTGTATACTAGTACATAGAAAAATACCTCACATATAATAGGTATATAATAAGTGGTTATTAAATGGAATGTACTTGTATATTGGTCACATGTACATATGTGTATATAGCTGCTTGGAGCAATGACTTTAAGTCTTAACTCAAAGTTTTTATTCTTAATCCACAAATATCTGTGTTACTCAAGATTATGTTTACCTAAGAGGAATTTTCTTTTCTTTCTGATTAATATAACTAAATATAAGTCTCAGGAAACCTGTTGGTTTATGTCAAAACAAGTTTCCTATATTAGATCATAAAATGACTTATTAATAAATATTATTCTTAATTGTTATAATGCTGTAATGTAAATATAATTATACCCATTTTACAAATGTAGAAATGAAGATCAGAAAGGTTAAGTACCCGTTCCACGGTGAGATACATATAATGTACCAGAGTTGGAAATAAAGTTTATTTGGCTCTAAAACCATTCACTCACTAGCCTACACTGACTACTTATTATGGATCCCATTATGTTATGATTATGAAACTCCTAGGTATTTTTCTATTCCCATTTGAAACAGAGTATCATAGTGACTATGATACCTTTCAAAATACCTACTTATTTCTGCTTTTAATAATATAATTCATGTCCTTGCAGTTACTCTCTATTGTTCACCTGATGTATTTGCTAGATCTAGACACCCTCAGAGAGTACAGGCTGGAAAAATAGTCAATTATTTTGAGGTGGCTTTTCCTTTTTCTTCTCAATAAGGGAAGTTTTGCACTATAGGATATTTAAATCCATATCTTAAGTCTTCTAATAAGATTTTCCCTAATAAAACTGCTTTTTTGTGTGTGCGATCTGCACCACAAATTACCATGCACTCAGACCTTGCTTTCCAGTTGTTATGTTATACCATATGTAAACTTTATTTACCCAAATAGTTTTTAAGTTCCTTAAGGTCAAGAATGGATGTTCTGTTATTCTGTATTCCTCATAATGATAATTGCCACTTATTAAAGGTTTACTGAATACCAGGAGATTTACACACATTTCATTTATTATTTGCAATAACATGGGAAATTAGGTATTATTACCCCCATTTTACAGATGTGGGAAGCCTCTGATATAATTAATCCCAAGGTCATAAATCTATTAAGTGACTATAATGATGAGTACTTAATATGTGGTTGTTGAATTGACTGATATGTAGTAATTCTCCTGAAAGATCTTTCCATCTGGCCATAATGAAGTTAAAGAAGACATGGGTTTGTATCATTATGCTATAAATTACTAGCCTGTGATTATGGGCAAGTTACTCAGCATCATTAAATCTGGGTTTCCTGATTTGTAAAATGCAAGAATAAAGCCCAATCCATGAGAGGGGTTATGAATATTAAATTAGGTAATACAGATACAAAATAATATTGATTTATTAACATGCTTGATTTTATTCCTTTTCTCTCTCCTTTTACTGAAATGTAAACTGAATTAGTATGTGTATAAATTAAGAAGTTCCAAAAAGAAAAGACACTTACTAAAGTGTCCCCTATTTTCTTTATATATATATATATATACAATTTAATAGCCTACTAAATGATGATAAAATTCAATTCAGCACTTTTTATATGCCAACATATTCATAACTACATAAAATGTCTTCAGAGAACCATCTCAGATCAATTATTATTGCACATCCTAAGCAGGTAGCTATTTTTTAGGATGTTCATATCTCTTTTATAAATATTTAGGATTTTATTCCCTACAATATTGGATAAGAAGGCAGCAGTCTTTTAATCTAATGAAAAGGGATTTAAATATTTTTTCTTACATTCTTTTCCTCAAATAAACAGGATTATGACGTGAGAAAATTTTTTCTTGGTTGATTTAATATGACTGTTTTTCTATAATTTGAATTCTATGTCTGAATTTTATGTTTTGATCTAATTTCTCTTCAGTCTATTCTGTTGCTGAATAAAGAGAAACCTCACAACGGCCATACAGAGTTCTTTTGTTTAAATTCTACATATTTAAACTTAAAACGATATAAAATATTACTTTACGTTAGAAATATCAAATTAATTTTACATTGATCCTAAATATAATCTGGGTTTTTTTTTTGTAGAAGACAAAATGTGCTACTAAAAATTTCCATATCCTCAACCTAATAATTCAGGAAGGACATTTTCCTTAGAAAGCACTGATCTTTAAAATTCCTTTAGGTTGATAAGCCACAGCATTTACTTGCTGATCTTAGGTTATGGTGCATGATATTTCAATAGGATCTGATGAACTAAAAGGCATCTTGGAGTACTTTTTTGTGGAAATTTTAAAAATTAGAATATTAATAAATTTGTGTCGTGTATTTTATAGATGCAAGTCATATGTTTGAAGAACTGTGCATTTTAAATCTTTAAAACATAAGACTTAAGAAATTGAAGCCAATCATTGATCTTCAGCTGATGTTATTGTATGCAGTTCTCTTTTATGTTGCTACATTAATATTTTCCCTGTGACATCTGTGATGTCCTTCTGGATGCAAAAAAATATATATCTCTTCCTTTAAGTGTCTTTGAATAAAGTTATTTGCTTTTCTAGTAGGTACATTGTGTATTTAAACAACTATAGACAACATATACTAGGCTCAGAGCCCTTTTGATTACTCTTAAACAAATTAGCCAGCATTCAGTCAATTCAGTGCTCTCTCCCATGTGGCCCTACTTGGGTTTCACATTAAACAGCCCCTCAGTCTAGTCCAGATGTCCAACTGTATCACTCTCCCTTTCAGAATCGTGCTGAACTTGCTCTTTTGGGACAGAATATGTGTCTGTTGTATTTAAGTAAAACATAATATATACGTAATTTTAAAATATGACTGTAAATAGTAAGTGGTTATTTTCTAGCTATATGTTTTAAGAGTATTAAGCAAGTGAAAGAGTAGAAAACTTCACTGGAAACTGTAAACTTATCCATATCAAGAAAATTAACTTGTTTATATTTCCCATGGTGGTACAATGAAAAAAAATTTTTGATCTTGTTTGCCCTGCTTTTGAATTCTTGGGCAGATATCTTTTTACTGGTCTTGTTTTGTCCTTGCTTTTGGATTAGTTAGCAAATTGCCTATCATGTAATTGAAATTAAATTAACTTACAGTCATGGCTACCTATATTTTAAGTATCTATTCTTCCTCTTGTCACTATCACAATTCTATTTCCATTATTTCAAATTTGATTATATTAATTGTGGATGTTAAGTCGCTTTCATATACATTTGCCTCATGACAGGAATTTGAAACAATAACCTAGGAAGAACTAGGACTTGCATCAGCATTTTAAGTTCTCAGATTTTAATTTATATCCTTCCCTGGATCATTAATGAAAATGATTTCACCTATATCTAAAAAATTATCAGCTAACATTTCTATAGCAGATCATGATTTTACATCTTAAAATTGTAATATAAAGTGAATTGATAGTATTTGTTCAAAATATCTATTTGCTCAGTAGAGAACTTCAGTACGAAATATCTAAACATGCACACATGTACATAAAAATACTCATCTAGGACAGGACCACAAAGTATTACTTTGAATACCTGCATGATAACAACCATATGCTTTTAGATGAACATAGAAAACTCTGGTCTGTGTGCCAAGTGCAAAATTTAACTGTAAAATAGTGACCACTATAATTAAAATATACAATTTACCAGTAAGAATAATTTATTTTAAAAAGCCATTGCATTAGATTTGATATCACGGTGGTACAATGATATTTTGTACCTTCATATTTTTCTCTATCAACATTTTAGCTTTTTATTAATTAAAACAACTGGTCTTATCTTAATATGGCAAATTAAAATATATTATTTTCTGAAGACCAGAAATTTAAGATTTTCTAGATCTTGATCCTGCCCTAAAAGTCTTAGCATATGTCAAAATATTAAATAGGTTTTAAGATTCCAGGAAATTTATATTCAAAACATAAATACACACTTGCTACAACCTAATGTCCACACTTTTTTCACTTAACTTTATTTTAAATAAAGTACAGATTGAGTGCTTTTTCACTTATAGGCCTATGATAAATTTAAATTAATGAGAATAACAATTACTTTTTAACATCACAATATATGATTTTTAAAGTTGAAGTAATGTTTATGAATAGAGAAATAGATGGCTGAGGAACCAGGAATAAAGGAGAATTGGGAACCTCCTTCTACATGCTATTTTTGTCCATCACCTAAAATGTGGAGGCAAAAAAATACAAAAACTAAAAAAAAAAAAAAAGGGCCAGCCCAAAATATAAGTGATTATGTAGTGAAGTGTTTTTTAAAAAGAGCTACTGTGTTTTAATTACATTTTACTTAGCAGTGGAAAAGAGACTCTGGAACAATTACTCCTATATCTAATGATGATTATTATATATTATTATCTTGACAGTTAAAAATCATACCAGAATACACACTGTTGCTTATTTGAGTATTGAGATAGGAAATACTATACTATTAATCATCATCAAATGTTGCTTACTTTAATAATTTGATTCCACTTATTCTTCTAAAATATGAAGTTTTAAAAATTTCATCTTGAATCATCACTACACTATAATAACTGATTTGCAAATTAGTTATTCTAGCACTTTCAAATGTTAACATTCAATCATATCTTTCCTAAGCTTTGACATAGAAGAAATGCATGTTCCTTTTAAGATGGCCTTATAGGTTTGGTCTGAAGTTTCTGGATTAGCAGAATGGACATCAGAACGCTGTTGCATCATTGACAGTCACTTTTTAGTAAAAATATCTGAAGGAGAAAACTATGGAACAAGAACTATTTGGGCCCAAATGGCTTTTACAATAGTTCCAAAATGTAAGACAAGGAGAAACTGTTATATTAGCTATACACAGAATAGCCAAATTATAGAATAATTATTCTTAAAGATCAGTGAGTTATTTTTTAATTTAGGAAATTATGTTTCCAAAGCATAAATTTTAAATTCAGGGCAGACTTCTTTATCAGCAAGTTGTGCACATTGTACATTTAGAAGAAGCAGGGGAGTAGACTGTATTTTAATACAGTTGTGATAATTTGGTTGCATTTCCAAATTAAAATTTTAACATAAGATGTTGTCAGTTTTGCTTTATAGTGAACTATCACTATATATAACTAATCTGAAAAACTAAGGCATATAACTAAAATAAAATTAGCATGATATTGCTTTATATGGTCAAGATAAAGGACCTATTTTTTTCCTAAGTAACTACTGTACTGATTAAATATAAAGAAGAGCAGAAGCTACGTCTCCAAACATGTCGGTGATTTTTTTAGCTTTTCACCTATCAATTCCAGAAACTGTCCCATTATTTTCATGTTAAAAGATAATTAATATCACTTTAATTATACCAATTAAATGTGTTTGAGGTCCAGGTAAATCATTTCTTCTTTCATAGTATTGGTTATATGTAGGATTCCTTCTTAGTACACAAAAGAAATGACGGGTAGTTTGGATAAGGATTGGTGGTTTTTTTACTTCCTCCGCAAAAGAGCTGATATTTTTGGCCGACTGTTTTTTTGGGGGGAGGAGGGGGTGAGAAAGAGATAAAGGCTGTACATAGAATTATAGAATAGGCCTACACTAAAATTCTTCCTTGACTAATGAGGATGGGGGCTGGGAGAAAGAGGTGAGGTGGATTAACTGAAGTGTAATAATGGCAGTGTAGTTTGTTGTTGTTGTTGTTGTTTTAATGTACAAACTCTTTTCCCGTCTCCTGTCCCCCTCCTTGTCTGTGCTGGTACCTCTGGACCGTTCAGAAGCCATTTTAGAACTCAGGAAGCAAAATATGTGAGTTCCACTTGTGCTTTTGCAGGTGCTGTGGTGGCAAGGATAACCTTTGCTCAATGGCCGGGTGTGTTACCATGCTGTTATTTCATGTCTTTGGGAATTAAAGACACTACAGAAAATTCCAAACCCACATCCTAACACCTGAAGCTTGCACAATGTTTCTGTAGCAGATGGCAAAACATTTCACTGGAACCTTAATTTACCAAGTCAATATCCAAATCTGGAGAGTTTTTATTCTTTGAGACACCACTTGAAGATCCATACTCGATATTCGGATCTATTCCGGGTAAAAACAAAACAAGAAGACCCCTTCTAGGTGTTTTGCACGCCCGGGCCCCACCCAAAGTGCCGGCGGGCCTGCAATCTCTATTTCGTGCCGAGGGTCTTTCCGAAAGAACGTGCATTTTCAGTCCTGGACTACTAGTAGTTTATGGGGGAGGTGGGGGGGAAGGCAACACCACAGGGCAAATTCCCGAATTGTCTAAGGGGCTGAGAAGCCTGAGGTACATTTGCCTCCTCGCTGTTGGACGCAAGGCTCGGAGCCCGGCTGTCCTCAGCTGTCACGGGGGGAGGAGGAGGGAGTGCTGGCATTGGCATTGGGCGTGGAGTTGCTCCAGCCGCCGCGCCGTGTCCCGCCGCCAGCTCACCTCCACGGAGAGCTAGGCACTCACCGGCCCGCTTGCCCCTGCTCCCACGTCGCCCTCCGGCCCCAGTCCTCAGGCACAGGTCGCCGGGACCATCCAGTGGGATGGCCGCCGCCTCCTCAGGGACCGCTGCCTGAAGGCCAGGGCCGAGGGACCCTGGCCGCCCCGGTAGCCCGCAGCTCCCGGGGCGTTGTGGCAGCTGCCGGTAGACGCCGGGGCCCGCTCCCCCTCCCCGCCCCCAGCTCCCGCCTCCTGCCCGCTGAGCTGTGCACCCGCTCGCCCTAGCCGGCTGGCGCAGCAACGCACACACTCACTCCGAGGGCGCCTCCAAGGTTACCCGCGGGGTGGGGGCTGGGGCAGGCTCCGGCCACTGGCCTTCTCCGCTGCTTTCCTATTGCCGCGGCCCTTTCGCCGCTCCAGGGCGACCGGGATCCAAACCCCGAAGCAGAAAAGGCTCCAAAGTCCGGAGAGGGAAGTCGAGCTGGGAGGCAGACAGGCGTCCGGGCGGGGGGCGGCCTTAGCTGGCTCTGGGCGCCCGGAGAGCCGGGTCAGGCGAGGTCGCGACAAGAGGGGGCTGTGGCTCCGGCTGGCGCGCTCTGAGCCACGCAGCCTGGGCCGGGGGCAGCGCGCAGGGGCTGCAGGCAGCACCGAGGCGCCCGAGACGCCCCGGGCCCGATGGGGGGCAGAGACAAGCGGGCGGCCAAACCTGCCGAGGAAACTAACTAAATAAAAGGAGACTGTTATTTAAGGCGCGGAAATTTGAAATATTTGGACAGGAAGAGAAAAGAAAAGAAACCTTAGCGAGGGAGGGAAAAGAAAAAAAAAAAAAAAAACGCGAGCTAACGGTTTTGAAACTCCCCCACCCCCACGCCGGGCTTTTCTGCGCGCCCTGAGGGAGCTCTGGGCTCAGCTTCCTCACTGGGGAGCCGGAGCTGCCGTTGGCATCTGGAGAGTTTCGAAGGGACAGAAAGGGTGTCTTCGCAGCCCCTGCATAGACGGCTTGGCTTAGGTTGGCAATGGGCAGAGCTTTATTCCGGGTCTCAGGCTTGAAGATTGTCTCCTGCCTCTCTGAGTAGGTCCCTCCGTGGATCTGCTTTTTTTTTTTTTTTTTTTTTTTTGGAACTTCAGTGTAAAATCAAAACAGTCTCGAGATAGCAAGACCGGGACTCCCCCCCTTCCCCCCACCCCCCACGCCGGAGTCTTTCGATGAAGGTAGTTTAGGGCAGTCAGGAAAGCTGACGGAACGACCCTTTCTCGCTCCAGCACTGTGATCTTCCAGCGCTTCTGGACTATTACTTCTACCCGCCCCCCCGCCCGGCAAAAGCCGAAAGCACCTTTTTGGGAACTGAGATTTCGAAACCAGTCCCGGGCTACGGATTCCACAACGTTCGTTTCATGATCAGGAAAATTTATAATATTACCAATTGAATTGCTTTTAGATTTTATCTATTTATTACTCACCCAGGGTGGTGTGTGTATAGGAGCTCATCACCCCATTTTGAGATGCGTAATGTTTATCAGAAAACTATTGATTCACTACCGAAAGATGGTAAAATGAGGTTTGCTCAGTGGCTCAAGGACCAGAATGTGGCCTGAGGTGCGATTAGCGTCCCCCACGTATAAGCTTGAATTCAATTTACTGGGCAAAAGCTGAGCCCGAGTTTCCAGAAGTGGATGCGAATACAGTGAAGAACTGAATTTGAGAGCGCATCCCTGCTTAAGTATCCTCCATCCTTTATATAGTGTTGTCTCCTGGGATTCTGATCATTCTGTCCATTTGCGCTTGCCGCTACTCTCTGCATCTGAATTAAGACCCTTCTCTACCTCAGCTCGTTACAAATTAGATCCCATTAAACTCAACAGCACCTTCTCTTCCATCGTATACATCGTATACATTCAAAGTCTTACTGAATATTGTCGAGGTTTTTGAGAGATTGAATAATGGCTTTTCATATTTCCTAGAGGGGGACCACATAACTCATTTCTAAAATACTTAGATTAGTAAAGCTATTTCCTGCAAAGAGCCAAAGAAATGTGCCGATGTTTTAATGCTTAGCAAATTTTAGGCTAATGAAGAGAGCGAGAGAGAGCTCCCACTCCCCTTACTGTGCTCCAACCACTTAAGAACAAAGCAACTGTAGAAGTGCTTCTCAGCTTTATAGACACCCTATGCCTTTAGATTTGAAATCTCTAAAGAGTAATTTTAATGCTGAAACTTGGATACTGAAAAGTTAATTAAACCCCACTTTAAATTCAGAAATGTCCGTCTTTACAGTTGCAACTTGTAAAAAGGGTTGTTTTTATTTTTTAGTAATAGGCTTGTGTTTAGAAAGTATTCAGTTTTCCTAAGCAGTGTATTTTGTATACTGATTCTGGTTTTAAAATTCAAAACACAACACTTTTTCCTTCAAAACATCCCAATTTCTACTTTTTTCTAAACTTTAAAATTGAATATTTTAAATTTAATTTCATGTTGCTGTCAAAAATTAATTTATTCAGTAATTTGTGGTAGGGGTGGCAGAAGTTGAAGTCTTACTGCACTTAAGGAAGGTGAACTTTAGTGATAAGTGAAAAGGATAAAACTTTTTCTCCTATATTCTTTTATACTATCATGGAAAATAAATTATTGAAAACCACTTGCCTGTGACCATTCCAATCCTTGTTAGGGCAAGCATCAGAACCATGTCCTTCAATAAACCTTAAAGTATTTTGTTCTTTTTGGAGCCAGGGCAGGGAGCTTATACAGCAGAAGGAGGGAGCTTTCACATAAAACATCTTTGTTCATGTCGGAGATGATGAATAAAGTATTTATAAATTTATAAATGGTAACTGCATTGAAATCCTTTGGTGAAAATCTTTGATTAAAATTAAAGTAAGTAGTAGATGCTGGACAATTCTCTTGGAAATTTGATATTTCTATTTCAATTTTTTTTATTTTTAGCTAAATGTATTCTTAACAAGATTTTATAAGCCTCTACTAAAAAAGTTTTGTGGAAATCAAGTACCATATATAAGAGTGGCTTATTTACTTATTGTAAAAGTTTCTATATTTATTATACTGCAGTTAAGACACTTACATGTATATATAATTAAATAATTAAAACCCTTACATGTAATTTATATATTTTTTTCTTGCTGCACTTTTTATCCCCTAAAAATTTGTATTTGCATTATGTTTTAAGACTTAACATTTTGTGATGTTACATTTCTGACATGCAGGGAGAAAAAATGTGATAGTATACTTATGGTATAATTTTGGGAAATGTATTATTTAACCAATTGTTTCACTTTGTGATCTAAAAAAAACAACTAGTGGGAAGCACTTTTAAGGTGGTATTTTAAAAGTGACTTTTAGAGCTAATATATATTTGTTTTCAGATCGCTACTTCTGAAACCCGTTTTTCAACTATTTAACTTAACTTTGAGAAAAGGGGAAGATTGAACATTAGGAAAAATTCACATTGCAATAATTTCAGCTCTTCAAAAAATGTTGTCCTTATTTTGTTGTAAAGAGAAATATGAGGCGCCAAGTAAAATCTTTGGAGGGAGGCATGAGGAAAGAAAGAATAAATGAACCATCAGTAGTTTTTTACTTGGTCTACTTTTCTAATGTTGAGATTTACAACATTGTGATCTTTTAAGTACACTTCTTAGCAAGTGGCAAACTATGTGGGGGTAATAGAGTGGAAATCACAGAAAAACATTGTCCTGTTTTGAAAAAGTATTTTAATTAGGCAAAAGAAGCATCAGGACAAACCATTTTTAAAACAAAAATCTCTTAAGCTGGGTTTTGAGACTGGCAAAGGGAGAAGCAAGGAAAAAGTCAAGGCAAGATAACATATTCAGGAGAAAGCCAAAGCTATTTGCAATTACATGTTAGAACTCAGGATTTTGCAGATGAAAAGGATGTTGCTTAAATATCTTCATAAACCTGTAATAAGATTTCCACTTCGCAGTCTGAGAAGATTTAACTAACTGCTTAAAATATGACAAAACTGAATTTTAACAAGTGATAGTAAAATAGGACAGCCAACCAATTAACTGACAAAACAGAAGGCAGTGTGGGAGAGCCCTCCCCACATTCATTGCAAATTTGAAGCTCCCTCCGCCTGGTTTCCCTCCATCAGGCTAACGACCTCGTTCCTCCGGTAGAGTCTGGCCAAGTCGCAGGCGGTGTCCCCCTTATGGTTCCGATGCCCCACTTTGCTGGCCGTGTGCTTCATGAGGAACTCCACCACAGGGAGGTGGCCTTCTTTGGCAGCCAAGTGCAAGGGCAGGTTCCCTTCATTATCCTCGATGTTAACATCAGCTTGGAACTCCAGTAAAGTCTGTAAAGTGTCCAGGAAACCTGCTCTGGCTGCATCGTGAATGACAGCGAAACCAGTTCGGTCTTTCAAATCGGGATTAGCACCTCTAAGTAGTAGTCTCCTGGCAATCTCGGGATTTCCAAGTTTCATAACCTAGGAAAGAAGAGAAAACGGGAGAATCCTTCAAGTGCTCTTACAAGAATATTTTAAAATATCCATGTCTCCTCTTTATATAACTTTATTTTTGGTGAAAGAGTGCTTGGGGAAGACCCACCTGGTGGGGTCTGAAGGGCTCAATTGCAGGAAAGAAAGTCCTAGTAGGTAAAAGTAGAAGAAGACCTCTAAAAATTGAGCTTCTATGATGGAATATCTTAAACGGGCCCAAAAGTAGGATAAATTGATCAATAAAATATAACCAGTAAAACTTGTAGAAAATTCACCCCACAACTAAGTTTCCCATCTTCCATGAAGAGTTGTGTAATTTCATGAATTTATGAAAATAAAAGAAATGGAGTTTGAGAATCTCTTGTTTGCTTGCTTATGCTCATAAATCATAAAACCTGGGTTATTAATTCTGAAATATCAAATGTAGATAAAATTTATTTTCTAAATAGCTACTGAAAAGAAATAAGGAGAGTGAGTTCCGTTAAACACCCCAAGAAGTGTTTCCACACCTCAGGCGCCATCACCTAGTATAAAAATGATCTATTAAAACACCGGACCTGATATTTTCTTAAATTATTAATTTTCACAAGTTCTCTCCAAAAAGATATAGCTCAAATTTCCAAGTGTTTTTTAAAAATATTTTTTCTTTGCAAGTTACTTCATGTTGGCTACCGGGTGTGTTTGGTGCTTAGAATCCTTCACCTGAAATTTTAAAATGTTACTGATTGTTCAAGTGTTAAATAGTCAATGGTATTCTACATCGCTTATGATACTGATTTGTCTAAAGCTGAGTTCATGATATGCTATGTATTAGACAGGAGATGATTGCATAGCAACCGTTCTTGAAAAGCATGAAACAGTGATCCTACTATATCACTTACTGTTTCTTAAAGTTCTAACTAGCTTACTGATTTTTAAGTGAGCAAACGAAGAGAAAATAAGATATTTAATGTGTATTTTGAGACAGACAACTTTGTCTTCTGGTTTGAGCGCATTTAATAATCAACTGGTGATGCCATCTTATTTCCTTTTGCAGTTATTATCGGGCATTTAGGAATAGCTATTTGTAAACTGCCACCATTTTAAAAGTCAGAATGTGGTATTAAAATTTGCTATCAACATACAAATAATTCACATGACAAAGACTTAACCTACTGTTGTTTGAATACATTTCACTTTAATAGGGGCCTCTGTTAGGCTCTCCTAATTATAAAATGTCTTGTAGAGCAGCATGCAATTATATAATACATATAATTTAGTTGTGAAAAAAATGTAGTCTCATTAACATGCCAGAAAATAGTTCAGCATTTTAACTGGTTTCATTTATATTTAGGTATATTCATAACAACCTAAATTTATAATAAATAGATTACATACTAGATACTCAAATGTTTGTGAAATTAAATATCCATTGAAAAATCCATACAAAGTTGATCTATCACTTAAACTGTTTACTTATAAAATAATCACAAATTAAGTAATAAAATATATTTAGAATAAATAATATTTTATAAATGCAAACTATATAGATGGCCAAGATATTACGCTTCCCGGTTGATAAAACCCTGCTGACTTAGCCCTTCCTTTGGGGCAGTGGTAAAAATGATACATAATTTATTTTTTGAGAATTTCAATAAAATATACTTTTTGGTTAAAAATGAACACATTCTAATTTTTGCCACATCTACCTCTAGAGATTTAGTCACATTTAAGGACCTGGACTGGGAAAAATAAGGGACAGACACCTTGGATCTTTGTAAAGCAAATGTGCGATTAAGGCCTTTGATATTATCCTGATTGAAAAGCTTATACTAGGAAGGGGAGAAAAGCTTTTGCAACGGAGTTAAATGAACATAATTATAGAAGAAAATTTGTCATCTTCCACAGAAATAATGGTAATAATGGAAATTGTTTTGAAGAAAGTTCTTTCTTGAATTATGACACAACTTCAGAGTCAGGATTATACATACTGAATATAAGCCTTGAGACTCCTGTTTGTCTATGTTTCATTATATGTGCTAGGGTTAAGCCACAATAAGTGGGTGTTAGTATATTGATAAGTGTGGTTAATATAAACAAGATTGCAAAGTTGTATTAAAAATGCCAAAACTTTTTTTGTCAGTATTAATCTCCCAGTCTTCCTGTTCGTCAAAAGTCCTGTAAGATCTTATTCTGAACATGGGTTAAGTTGCTCATTCTTTGTGAGATTTATATAATCTTTTGGGTTTTCAATAGGAAACTTTTCAATGTGTTAAATCTGTAGCACTGTTATCGCCATCAAACCTATTAAAAACTACTAGCTGGACAAAGAAAAAAATTCCTTATTCCACAGAACCTACCCGAAATAACAAGATTAAATAATTTGGTATCTATGCATAAGCTTCCTTAATACTGAAATTTTTGCAAGGTCAGTATATTGTTTTAAAATGCACAGACTGAACTTCGTCTGTTAATAGTGTA
The DNA here is from genome assembly GCF_009762305.2 of Zalophus californianus. NCBI lineage: Eukaryota > Metazoa > Chordata > Mammalia > Carnivora > Otariidae > Zalophus > Zalophus californianus. The sequence continues at coordinate 40,595,682 of NC_045598.1, read as the reverse complement.
TCTCCTGCCACTTAAATTTCTAATTCTTGTAAAACAAAGCATTCTAAAACCTTCTCCCCAATGGATTTTCCAAAAACAGCTTCAAGTGTTGCATTTCCGAATAAGAATAGTTCATAAGAATACCATCAGAACTGTGATAAAGCAACTATTTGAGACTACTTTGCCATTTTTCTGTTTCTAAGCCTTTCAACTAAGTTACTTGATAACTAACATTCAGAGGAGGAAAAAAAATATCAGGTACAATACTTGGCAGCTGAACATGTTTCATTTCTTGCTTGTAAATCTAATTACTGAAAATTAGAACATACCACCACATGACCGCAGAGATAAAAATACTACAAACTGAGCTCTGATTAGAAAATTCAACTTTTTATTCCTCCTCAATCCTGAATGGGTGGATGGTATTACATTAACTGTGAAATGTACATCCTGTCCCCGTGCCCAGGCCACCCATTCCAAATGAGGAAAGGTCGTTTGTCAAAACTTGAAGCATTTGAAGGAAAAACACCCTCGCCAGTAGTCAGGAAAATTAACGTTAAAGTCAATTATTGGAGCAAAGCACGGAAACCACTAATAGCAGTGTATTTACTTCAAATAATAATCATAATAATGTGTTTACAGAGCTGTCTTAAAAAAAAAACACACACACCTCGGCGCTGCTACGACTACTTTTAAATCCGAACCGTCACAAAAACATTCCAAAAATTAAGACCAAACCTGGAACCCATTTGATATCGAGGAGGTTATTGAATTTGACGAGTTTGTTCAAAGTACGTCATTTTGGGGAGTTGGATCCACTTAAAGATATAAAATATGGCAACCAACTAGGCTTTAAAAAGTGAAATTTTGTACCCCTGAAAACTTAAAAGCCGTTATTCCAGAAACCCGGGTCACGTAGGCAACATTGTTGACCTGTTTTCCCCACCTCTCTGGATACCAACCTGCAGCGCAGTCCTTCCAAATCCATTTTGTGCATTGACGTTTACATTATTTTGCAACAAACTAGTAAGTTGCTCTAGGTCCCCCCTGGCAGCTGCAGACGCCAACTCGTTCCCCCAAGGCTCGGCCATTCTTTAGGGTCCTGACGATCGGGAAAAGATGAATTAGTTGTTTTTCTTTTTCCCCTTTCCTTTGCTCCTAACCAGGCTGCATGATGGCATCGGAGACTGACAGAAGGACTGGGATGGTTAATCTGGAGTAGAGCTTGGTAGTAAATACTAGTAAGATCAGCCTGCCAAAAGCCCGCCCCTCGATTCACACGTGATTATTCAGCAAAACTGAGCCATTGGAGAGGGGCTCCGCTCCTCGCTTTTTAGCTTAACCCCTGTGAAGAATTCTGGTGACTCAACAGAAAGACACACAGACATATATATATTCCTGGCAAATTACTCTGGACGTAAAATGTAGGCAGAGATGTCACGTATCTACACTACAGATCTCTGTGAGGAATGTGTGCGGAGACTTAAGGGACTAGATCAGGGCACAAAATACCGCGGAAGAAAAGACATTTCGGGGGGGAAAGAAAAGGCATTAACCCACCCTTGTTCACGGTGGTGACTTGAGCCGCGCGAGCCAGAACCGCTGGGGCAGGTCCTCGGAGGGGCTCGGTCTCCATCCGTCTCGCCGAAGGGGTAGTGCTGAGTCCTCCGCTGCAGGGAGAGCGCCGCGGTGGCTGGATGCTGACGTGCTCGGGAGGGTTAAAGATGATCGCCAAAGGCAAACAGGAGTAGCAGTTCCGTGGCCCTCAAGTTACAGGTCTTCACGACTCTTCAGTTGCCTCCGCTTCTCAGGAGGAGCCTTTTTTCGCGTCCGGGCCGAACTGCTGGCTAACGCCGCATGGGAAGACTGCGTAGCCCGCCCGCTGGGCTGCCGCAGCCCTGCGGAGTCTCAGAGGCCGTGGGAGCCAGGCTCGGAGCGCGTCTCCGGAGACTGCCGGGCGCGCGGCAGGCTCCGGGCAAGTCGGTCATGCCGGCCCCACCAGGTCCCGGGACTCCCAGCAGCGTGAGGAAGGCAGCGAGTGATGCGGGAAGCGTCTATGGGGCCCGGGCTGCTGGGGCAGCGCGCGGCAGCATCGCGGCTGCACAGGGCAGCCCACCGGTAACTTCCCGCCTACGACCGAGCCAGTTCAGCCTTCCCACTGTAGACGCTCATGGAGCAGCAGCCGCCGTCTTTTCCTTCCTTTCCCAGTTTTCTGGGGGCCTCCGGAGATCGAGAGCGACCAGAGAAGCGCAGGCCAAGGTCTGAGTATGGGGAGTCGCCACAATGCCAGAGCGCAGCCAGTCCCACCGCCCTCTCGGCGAGAGCCCAGCGACTCCGACACCCGGTGCCACTTCGCCAACCTCTCGCCGTCCCCGGGCCTGTGCCCCCAGCCTGTGCCGCCGACAGGGCAGCGGCCGCCAGCTAACTGTGCCCCGGAGCCGAGCCGGGCAGCACTTCTTCCTCCAGAGCCGCAGCGCTCCCAGTGACAGTTTCTTTTGTAGCTGGTCCCCCCAAATCGCCGGTCCCTGCTCTCTTCACCCCTACAGACACTTGCGCGTTGTCCTCCTTTGAGCTCTTTTCCTTCCCTCCCTCCCTGGCTTCTTTTTTCGCTCAAACAATTGCTGCTTCTGTTGCCGCTGCAGAGACGGTGCCGGTTTCTTCTCTCTTTTTTCCGACCTCATCAGCTTTTTTTGAAAAGAAAAAAATTGAGCGCTTTTTGAGTTGAAAAACCCGCCCCCATTTTAACGGCAGAGTTTTAAGGAGGCTCGGCTGAGTTGCAGAGCCGCGGGAGCGGGAAGGCCGGGCACCGCCCACGCCCCGCCCACTGCCCAGGAGGCGCTCGCGCTCGCAAACTCGCTCGCTCCGCCCCCCGCCCGCGCCCTTTCTCCCGCCCCCTCACTCCCCACAGCCCTCCCTGAGTCTCAGGCGCTGGTTCCCACCCTCCCGCCCCGCGGCCAGTCCCCAGCTGAATCGGCGTTCTGCCCCGCGAAGCCGGTTTTGGCCTCCTCAGGCAGGCTGGCTGGCGGGATGGAGTCTGCGACACGAAACCTCGGACTCCTGGAGCCCGGCGGGGGCGGGTGAGGGGGAAGAGGCTTGTTAATTAAGACGGCTGCGGAAAGCCGCAGGGCCTTAGAGGCTCGGCGGCGGTGGCTGCTGGAAGGCGGAGAGCGAGCTGGCGCGAACCAAGTTTTCCCCGGCCCTGGCGGGGCAGGCCGGCTCGCCTCCGTGCTCCCCCCTAGGCTCTCGAAGTTCGGGCGGCCAGGCCTACCGCTGCCGCCGCCTCTTCTGGGGCACACACCGTGTAAACTCCACAGCCTTTTTTCAGTCCCGGGCCTCGGCCTCGCACCTGCCAGATCAACGCCCGGGGTCGTGGTGGACAGAGGTGGCCGTGGGGCTGGAGGAAGAGACCCGGACTGACAGCGAGAACAGTGCTTAGAAAAAGCAAACGTCTTTAATAGACTGATTTTTACGAAAACTAAAGACAGTATAGGGAAGAAATAATGACGAACTCTGAACTCAATGTTTCAGGGACGAGAAACTGAAATATTCCATTTCTTCGGGAAAAGGGAGAAAAGCAATCAACTTTAAGGCTAAATTTACAATAAGTCTTGGGAAACTTGTCTAACAAGGCCATTTCTTTATTGCCAAAGTTCTCTTTTCCTACTTAGATGGGGGCTTGTTTTTGGGGGGGAGGGGAGGGTGTCCAACTGTAAATGAGCAAATAGTCTGTTTCCCAATCATTTATTTAAGTCGACCGAGACACCAGTTGTCTGTACTTTTAACCTCCTCTTTTAGCTATGTAAGATCAATTAACTACTGGTTTCTATATTTTTTGCTCTTAAAAATACCCAGCACGGTTACATGATGCACCCAGTGGTCAAAATGAAACCAAGCAAAAAATGACAAGTGGTCTATAGAGCCGGCCTCTACTAAGCATATTCCCTCAGCAACATCTGTACCCAGCCCCTTGAAGTATAATGGGAGTATTAGCAACAAAACACGCCAGAAACATCTAGATAATCATCTAGGAACAGATTGGCTAGTAGGTAGAGGGAGAGTTGAAACTGAGAAGAATCTGAAAGTGTTTTCTTTAACAGAAGCGCTGAGGAAAAAAATAACTAGTGTTCTTGTCTTTGGTAACTAAACTTGAATTGTGCATCAAGTATGAACTACAACACCAGAGATTAACTCCTCTCATTTCTTACATGTATTTAGAGATTTCAAATTTATGAAGAGTTGCTTTCTGGCATTTATTATGGTTTCTTGCTAAGAGAAGATACTGTAATTGGGAAGAATCTTAAATTATGCTCATTATGTATAAATACATATGTGTTATAATTTTCGTGAAATATTTTGGCTGAATAACTGAGTAAATAAAATTAGGGTAATTTAAGATGCATACAGAGCTAGATTAAGATTTTTGGAGGTCCTAAACTAACTGAAAAGATTTTGATGGCCCATCACCCCACCTCATATGTAAAGAAAAACAAAGCCAAAAAATAAGAGTAAAGAAGTCCAAAAAAATTGTGATTTTCCCCATGATGACTACTTCAGTGCTTTTGCTGAAATATTAAATTTAAATTCTTTAAGGAAGGCTTTTTGGTTTTTTATTCTGGCTTTGCTGGTGCTCTAAAGCATGTGCTTAGTCTGCTTACTGTATAAACCACAACTGGCAGCACAGAGATTCCAGTCTTAGTTCAGAGAGCATAAGTAACCACTATAAAGTACCTCCAATGAAAATCTAATATTTATTATTAGTTCACTGAAGTATATTCAAAGGTGAGTATCTCTGCCTTTAATAAGTTTACATTCTAATATGATATATGAGAAAGATCCACAGTTAGGCATCTATTATATTGAAAGTAGTGGTTTCTCTTTTAGCATAATAATGACATGTCTTTCAAACACCAAAAAAGAGGCTTTATATTAAATACTAACAGTTATAGAAATCTTTTTCCCCCAGCAGTTCATAGTCATTTTTAAGTGCTTATAGAAATATAATTTATCAGATTATTTTGTGCTTTTCCTCATTGACTCAATTATGCAGTTCCTCAGTGATTAACTTATGGAAATGTGTATGTGGTATCTATAATTTCTTTACCTAGTATCAAAGTCTTCCTTCTTGTTGTACTTATAGATCCAACAGAGGTGGAAAACAGACCTCAGGGACCTTTTTACCATTTCATAATTGTGACTTAGACATTTTATTTCTGAATTTCAGGTTTTTTTATATGGGTAGTCCCACCACTTATGAAAGTCATTTTGTAAAGTAAGTAAATAAATGCTCAGTAAGCAACTCAAAAGCTTAAATATAATAGCAACAACTAACATCTGTATATTGTTTCATAATTATAACATCTGATGATATGCACACATTATTTAATGTTCACAACTCCAAGTTAAATATGGTAATTATCTCCATTTTTTAGCTGAAGGAATTAAGGCTTGCAGAGATTATGACTTAAAGCCAGTAAGTAGTGGATATAGGATTTGGACTCAGATCTTGGGACACCAAATCTTATGCCTTTCCCATTAGTTAAGAGTCCAGGATCAGACACTAGACTCCTAAAGAAATTAAATCATTAAATGAAATATATTTTTGATTACTCAAGTGTGGATCTAATTCTGTAGTAGCATTAATCTTCTCATGAATTATATTAGAAGTGAGTAGTGTTAAAAAGCTTAATTAACTTAACCAAAGGATTAAGGTTAACACCACCATAAGTTATGTTGATATCATGTGCCCTGGTAATATGTGATGACGGCTCATCACTTCTGTGGTATTCTTCCTCCCAAATCCATAAACAGTATAATTCTGACAAAACTTAAACAAACCCAAATTGAGGGATGGTCTATAAAGTTCCTGACCACTACGCTTCAAAAGTCAAGATAAAAAAACTGTCACAGATTGGAAGAGGCTAAGGAAACATGACAACTATATATACTGTGGTATTCTGGATTGGACCCTGAAACAGAAAAAAGACATTGATGTAAAAATGCAAATAGAGTCAGGGCACCTGGGTGGTGTAGTCCATTAAGCATCCAACTCTTGGTTTTGGCTCAGGTCATGATCTCAGGGTCCTGGAATCGTGCCCTGCATCAGACTCCATGCTTAGCATGGAGTCTGCTTGAGATTCTCTTCTCCCTCTGCCACCCCCCACCCTGTCTTTCTAAAATAAATTTTAAAAATGCAAATAGAGTCTCTAGAATTTGATTAATAGTATTATGCCAATGTTAATGTCTTAGTTTTGATAGCTGTACCATGGTTATGTAAGATGGTAACATTAGAAGAAGCTAGATAAAAAACAAATAAATATAAATCTAAAATCATGTCAAATGAAAATTCAGCAAAATAACTTTATCACATATATTTGAAAGAAAGATGAAATAAAAGTTCTTTTTCAAACAGTAATGGTACGATCAAAGAACATGGAGATTCTCGAGAAAGATCTATTTTTGAATTAGGCTGCTCCATAATATAGTAAATTAACTATGAGAATGAATTAAAATTATTTTCCTTTGCTCATGCTCATGTACAGAGAAACTCTATACATTTTTATTCTCAGTTTGTGACAGTGAAATGAAATTGTTTCTAAGAAAATTCTGGGGAAATGAAAAGTCAACTATTTTTTAATTCAATATTTATTTTTCTTTCATTTCATTCTCTGCAGTGGACAATCACTTTGGATGCTGGGTACCCAACCATGAATAGCTAGGTCATAGGGAAGAATCAGTCTCTTCAGGAAATGTACAAACTTTGCAACATGGAGGGTGAATTGCAGGGATGCAACAGGTTAAGTGGAAAGAGCACTGGTTTTGACCTAGCCTTGAATACTAGGTCTGTCGCTTTGTAGCATGACTTTGGACAAATCCTTAACCTCTCAGAGCAGTTTTTTATTCTGTAAAATCACTGTAAGAATGAGATAAGGTATGTAAAATACCTGTACATACTAGACATCCAATAAAAGTTAATAAACTCAAAAATATTGGTTGTTATTATATACCCAATACTGTGCTATATATGAACTATGGTGAATATAAAAACATACTGAATGAAATGGCTTATAATCTCAAGGAACTTTCAACCTTTGGGGAGAGATTAAAACATGAATAGATGAAACTGTTAGAGAAAAAAAATTACAGAATTCCCCACAGCATTAAATTGCGTTGTAAAGACAGTAAAAGCAGTGATTAGAAAGGAGAAGAATCCTTGTTTGCTTGTTTTATGAAAGCAGTAGCCTTGAGAAAAGCATTTAGGAGTTGGTATACAGAGTAGTAGTAACTAATATGTTTGGAGAGCTTTAAGGTTTCTGAAGAGTTTTCACAAGCATTATATCACTCAATGTTCACAATTACTCTGAGATAAGTTTTATAAGCCCTATTTTAGAGATAAAGAAATTGAGACTCAGAATTTTTTTTGTCAAGGGGCAGAATTAGAACTGAAACCTAGTAATGCTGACCATGAAATTTCTATGCTTGTTTTGTAAAAATATTTTATTTTCCACGCATTTTCATATTTGTTTTTTTAACACCTGAAACAGTCATATCAGAAGATGAAGTCAGAGATACTAAGTGACCCATCCAATTTCCCCTAGCTAATTAGTTGGAAAAGCAGTACTGGAACCTATATACCTGAATGTGTAGGGTATGCTTCCCATCTTTGCACATTACCACATTATTTTAATTTCCAGATGGAGAGAAGGGAGGGGGAAAGGGACCAGCACTAGATTTGAATGGGTTCTGCAGTATACACATGTCATCACAGAGAAAACCCTCAACTTTTCAGGGCTGCATTAATCCTGGCCATGTAACTAGAGACAATTATTCACCCACCTTGTTCTGAGAATGACATATACGAATGGGGCAACTGAATTACCACACTTAAATTGCTGGTACTGTGTTTCACCTCATGATTCACATTTGTGCTATATTTTGGAATTCCAATGGGATGGCAATTAAAAAAGACATTCAATTCATGTGACTATGGAGAGTTCTATTCCTTATCTAGCTAATTCTGGTCTAAATACAGATTATTGCATGAGAGTTGTAGGTCAGACTATTTTCATTTAAGAAAACACAGGATGAACCTAGATCTTTACAACACCAGAGTGCTCTTCTTCAGGGAATACACAGATCTAGGCCTTGGTTTATATGGTGATTTCCCTAGCACCTACTTTACAGCACAAAATCAGCAATCTTACTTCACACTTTCAGGGCTTAATGTACTTTCCAAGGCAAGTAAATGCTCTATTACAGTCCAGACAATGATATTTTCCCGTCAAAGTTAAATATATCCCACCGTCACTTTTCCTCCCGTGAGGATGACAGTTATAAATTGCCACAATTCATTACATAGTCTTTGACTATTCTTGTCTCAAAGCCGTTCAATTTCTGACCATAAATTGAAACTTTTAGTAATTGGTATTTTAATATAATTTCTTCATTTATGGAAGTATTTTAAATTGACTATATTCAAAGCTGGACTCAAGTTTTCCCCATTTGTAAGATGTTGCCTTAGGTCTAAAAAATAGATGCTATGCTGCAGGAATAGAAAATTTTTGTCATAACAAAAAATGCTCATCTTTTTCTTGGGATCGATAGTCTCACTTTTCTCAGCTTGCGTGTTCCCCCACGTCGATCTTGGGAGCCTGGTTATCTCTGTGTTATCGAGAGTTTAAGGATGCATGAGACAGGGGACTTGGGATTGAGGGTGACAGTGTGTAAGCAGGTTTTGGTAGTGAGGTTAAGCCTAAAAGACTGTATATGAAGTTGTATTTTGGTGAAACTTTGTTAGAGGAAATGTACATTTATGAAATGCTGTTTGTAAAACGGGTTGTGAGTGTTGAATTGGTTTGTGGGGCTTGATGCGTACTTATGTGACTATGTAACTTCGTAAGGTTTAGAAGCTGATCCCCGCCCCAGCCAGAAGGAGGCTGTACCCTGAGGCCTTTGCTTAATTCCAAACCGGAATAACCTGTTGCGGGACTACTAGCTCCCGCAGTTGCTAGTTGTGGGGGGGGGGGGGGTCCCTGCCGGCGGCGCGCGGATCCCCGCCCGGTAGTCGCGCGCCCAGCGCTTGACAGGAAGGCAGTCACGTGGCAGCCGCAAAGCAGCGCTTTGCGACCTCGATGACAGGCAAAATGTGCGACAGCCTTGGCGCCGGCCAACCAGGGGCGGAGGCGGCGGCCAGGGAGGAAGCGGAGGAGGCGGAGGCGGCCGTGGGGTTCGCCCGCCTGCTCGTTCGCCTGGTTTCCCCGCCCCCGCCGGTCTCGCCGCTGCTGAAGGGAGCCGGTTGCGCGCTGTCGTAACCTGCCCTCATCCTGGCCAGCAACGGCAAGACCGGACCCCCATCCAGACCAACCTCCCCGTCAGGGCGGCTGCGGCGCGGGATCCGCGGGGCTCAGGCGGGCGGCCCGGGCGCCTGAAGGTTACCGAGTGCATGAGCGCCTAGCCTCCCGCGCTGCCCCGCCCGCCGGCCCGCCGGTCCGCCCGCCGGCTCGCCCGCCAGCCCCTCGGCGCCCGGCGGCGGCGGCGGCGGCGGCGACGGCCGCAGGAGGCGCGGTTTCCCTCCCAGGTGCGCGCTTCGCTCCCGGAGCCGCGGAACTCGGCGGCCGCCATGGCGTCCAACATGGACCGGGAGATGATCCTGGCGGATTTTCAGGTGAAGTATATGGCCTTGTACCTCTTCCACCTCCAACCTCGTGGGTTCCCGGTGCCAGAAGGGTTGCTTCTTCTCAGGGTTTGTTAGAGCATTGCGGTGGTGTGTGGTTTGGGCTTTTATACGGTACGTGGAGCGCGGGTACGCGCGCGGGCGCGCGCGCGTGTGTCTGTTTGGGCTTTTATACGGTACGTGGCGTGCGTGTGTGTGTGTGTGTGTTGAGCCATCCGGGAACGTGCAATTCATATGCTGGGTTGGGTGTGTGTAGAATTTGTTATGTACGGATTTGCAGGGTGAGGTGGTGTTATGATAGTTGGTTTACTGTTATGTGTGTGGACTGTGTAGTGTATCCTGTATTATGTGGAGAATGGGTAGAATTTGGGGATATTAAGCGGGGCTTTTAAGTATGGGCTTTTTGGGAGTTTTGGGTTGTTACTTGGGAGAGTGCTGTATGGAGTGTGGGTATGGAGAGTGTGGTGTTGTGGGTGTGGTGTATTAAGGGGTGAGTAAAAAAGAATGAGGAGGAGGAGGCGGTGGTGAAGGTAGTGGTGAGGGTATGGTCTTTTTCAAGGAGAAATAAACATTCGAGACTTTGCCTTATTGGAATCTTTGGAGTGTGTGAAGGTAAGGAGGAGGCAAATAGACTGTATATATCAAAGTATCCTCGGTGAATTCATAAGCTTAATAAATTACTATTTGCGAATTCCCTTCCCCTACAGATTGAATTGCGTGGTGTGTGTCCTAACTCCAGCAATAATTTAAAGGATAAGCAAAGGTTATTCCTTTACTTAGCCCAACTGTAGTCACACTAATATATGAGTATCTTAAGGAGGCCCTTTGAAAGTAGAGTTGCACACCATTCATGAAAAACTTGGAGTTAGAACTAAATACCCTGTGCACACCATCTTTGCCTTTTGATGTTTGAAGAAGATATTGTAGTGAGATTTTTTTTTTTTAAGATTTTATTTATTTGTTTGACAGAGAGAGACACAGAGAGGGAACACAAGCAGGGGGAGTGGAGAGGGAGAAGCAGGCTTCCCACTGAGCAGAGAGCCCAATACGGGGCTCGATCCCAGGACCCTGGGATTCTGACCTGAGCCGAAGGCAGACGCTTAACGACTGAGCCACCTAGGCGCCCTGTAGTGAGATATTTTTAACCATTCATTTTGGCATTAACTTAGAAGATACTGTTACATACGTATAGGCAGACTTTTCTCTCTGTAACAGAGTCATCATTGCACATGGTCTAACACTAGCATAGAGGTGATAGTTTTTCTTACTGAGATTTTGTTTGGCTTCTCTTCTCTGATTATCCTTATTTCATAACTTAATATTGTGATGGTCATTTCCAGTGTTTGCTCTTTATCTTACCCAGTAAGGGTATCTGATTTATTGGGAATGTGGATATATCTGCATTTGATTATACTATAACTTCCAAACTCAGAAAGAAGTGTTGTGAAAATAAAAGCTGACTGCAAGATTTTGGTGTTTTGTAGGATTAGGACTGGCCTGAAATTTTTTTTTTTTTGCCTGTCTCATTCTTTCTTTTTTTCATTCTCCAGTCTTTTATCTAATGTGAAATATGGTCATATGAAAAAGGACTCTATTTCCAGGAGTATTTTATCCTGTTATAAAACTGCTTTATGGAAGTGTCTTTAGACAACAATGTCATAGTTTACCTCACTAAAAGCTTTAAGGTAATTATAACTTTATTTTGATTTCACCAATTTTTTTTACTTACTCTAACAACTTGTAGCTGCTTGTTTTCTTTTTCTTTTAGTTATTATGTTTACTGTGAACTTTATGTTGGCCAAGGACAGGAAATTTAGGATTCTTGTACTCAGAGACAAAGTAAGATTTTCTGACAAGCATTTGGGATTTTATTTTGATCACATTAATACATTCTGTTTTTCTCTTCGAACCAGTGGCACTGATGTGAACAGTTCTTTACAGAATGGGAAAAAGCTATGGCATTCTCAATGTTTGCCAGATGGTGAAAGTTTATTTCATATTGTCAAGTAGGTAAGAACGTTATTGGTAGAATAAAAAGTACACATAAATAAAATATTTATGAATAAAAAGAATATACATACAGAATAATACACATACAGAATAGAAAGTATACACATACTAAGTACATTAGCTTTTGTGTTTTTAGGAACCTTGTATTCCTCTCACAAATGATTCCAGATCAGTTTGCTCTTGTGGATTTACTTTTTAAAATCAGTTATTCTTCCTATTTTTTAATATTATGTAAACTTTTTATAGGATTAACTTTTAAAAATTAGCATTTATCCCTTATCAGAAACTAGGTAATTTTAAACATTGAAGTTCAAGTCTTGTAATGTAGATACTTGGATGATGCTGGTTTCGCCTGTAACTGTGTAAATCAGTTTCTCCCCAAAAGTGAACACATGACTGTGAAATTAATAATTTTGAGAGTTCAGTGCTGCCTTTGTAGAAAGGCACATGATTTTTTTTAAAGTTTCTTTAAAAAATTCTAATTACTTAACATACAGTGTCATATTAGTTTCAGGTGTACAATATAGTGATTCAGCACTTCCGTGCAATGCTCAGTACTCATCACAAGTGTACTCCTTAATCCCCATTACCCATTTAACCCATCCCCCCCATCTACCTCCTCCCGGCAGTCATCAGTCTGGTTCTCTATAGTTCAGTGTCCACTTCATGGTTTGCCCCCCTCTCGCTCCTTTTTTGAGAAAGGGACATGATTTTTAAATATCAGATTTTAAAAAATAAGTTTCAGATTTTGATTATTGTTAGGTAATAGGTTCTTATAAATACAGTGCCTAAATATGGAAAAACTTTTTTTTTTAAGATTTATTTATTTATTTGATAGCCTGGGGGAGTGCTCTTGTGTGCTCAGGTGGCGGGGGAGGGGTTGAGGGAGAGAAGCCGACTCCCTGCTGAGCACCGAGTGGACTGGAGCTGGGGCTTGATCTGGCCACCTTGATATCATGACCTGAGCTGAAATACAGTTCCATGCTCAACTCACTGAGCCACCCAGGAGCCCTGGAAAAACTTTTGGGAAAGATTTTTGTATATTAACTATTTCAACTCATTGGAGAAAGGACTTCTGTTGAAACTGATCAGTGAAGGAGTGGTTAACAATCGTAATTTTAAAAATAAATTACCTGGTTTCTTATAACTGGTCAAGTAGTGGATGGAAGATTGTACCTCAGACTTAATGAGACAGGTTTGGAATTTTGTAGATCAGTGAACTCATTACAAAGGAAGTGTATTACAAATTGTCCTCTAAAAGATTCCTCCCCCTGAAATAAGAACAGCTTTCAATTAAAAAAAATTTTTTTAAAGATTTTATTTGAGAGTGAGTGAGAGAGTGAGCACGCATGACCGGGGGGGGGGGGGGGTAGGGGCAGAGGGACAGGGAGAAGCAGATTCCCCTCCTGAGCAGAGTCTGAGGTGGGGCTGGATCCCAGGACCATGACCTGAGCCGAAGGCAGACGGTTAAACTGACTGAGCCACCCACGCATCCCTCAATTAAAATTTTTAAAAAATTGTGGTGAAATACATATAACATAAAATTTGCTGTCTTAACTTTAGTTGCCATTTTTAAGTGTCCAGTTCAGTGGCATCAAGTACATTCACATTGTTGTGAAACCATCACCACCCACCGTCTATCTCCAGAACTCTTTTTATCTTGCAAAACTGTAACTTTAACCATTAAACAGTAACTTCCCATTTTTCCCTGTTCTCCAGTCCCTGGCAACCACCATTCTATTTTCTGTCTATGAATGTGAATATTCTAGGTACCTTATATAAGGGTAATCATGCAGTATTTATCCTTTTGCGACTGGCCTTTTTTACTTAACATGATGTCTCCAACGTTCATCCGTGTTGTAGTATGTGTCAGAATTCCCTTCCTTTTTAAAAGGCTAAATACCGTCTATGGCCATACCATCCTGAATGCGCCCGATCTCGCCTAGAAGGCTGAATACTATTACACTATTAAACAGTATGTGTATACAGTAATCCCCCATTATCTTTGGTTTTGCTTTCCATGGTTGCAGTTACCCTTGGTCAACTGTGGTCTAAAGGTAGATGAGCTTCCTGATGTATGATCAGAAGGTCAGTAGTAGCCTAGTGCTCCATCACAGTGCCTAGGTCATCCACCTCACTTTATCTCAACATGTAGGCATTTTATCATCTCACATCACCAAAGAAGGGTGAGTACAGTACAATAAGAGGTTTTGAGAGAGCACATTCATATAACTTTTGTTACAATATACAGTATTGTTAAAATTCTGTTTTATTATAGTTATTGTTAATCTCTTACTATGATGATTTATAAATTAAATTTTATTATAGGTGTATAGGAAAAAACATAACATACATAGGGTTCAGTACTGTCCTTGGTTTCATGCATCTGTTGGGGGCCTTGGGACATAACTTGCAGATGATGGGGCACTGCTGAACCACATTTTGTTTACCCATTCATCTGTCAATGGACACTTTCTTCCATGTTTTGAATATTGTGAATCATTAATGCTGTTATGAACATGGGTGTACAATTATTTGTTTGAATCCCTGCTTTTAATTCTTTTAGGTATATATCCAGAGGTTGAATTATTGGATCATATGGTATTTCTATTTTTAATTTTTTTGAGGAACTGCCATCCATACTGTTAATCCATAGTGGCTTACCACCAAAAGTTTGAATGGAGACAATGACAGCATCATGTTTAATGAATTATTTGTAAATTCAACTCTGGGCAATGAGTTTATAATTTGGAATAGTCTAACAAAAATCAGTTTTTTTTTTTTATATTTTATTTATTTGTCAGAGAGAGCACAAGCAGGGGGAGCAGAGCCGCAGTCAGAGGGAGAAGCAGGCTCCCTGCTGAGCAAGGATTTCCCAGAACCCTGGGATCATGACGTGAGCCCAAGGCAGATGCTTAACCAACTGAGCCACCCAGGTGTCCCAAAAATCAGTTTTAAATGTAAATAGTGTTAGCATAGTATGCTTCTGGTAAAGGAATGAATAGAGTAGTACACCTACAGTTCTGGCTGGCCAGAGCCAGGAGGGGGTGTAAAGGAATTTCCTGGGTTTAAAAAACAGGCAGGCATTGATGAATCAGGACCCTTTTTTTTTTCTTAATTTCTTTTTATAACAGAGATGCATTCAGGTGACAGTTCCAAATCTTGTTCTTTTTGTAATTGTAGAATTCTTTGCCTTTTTTTTTTTTTAAAGGTTGAGGTGTAGAGCAAAAATCATTTGATCACACAAACTTTTGAGATATATTTGGTTTGCTTACAGATGTGAAAATAGCTATCCAAATGGAATTGCAGTTGCTACCAGTAATTACCAATAATTACCAATACCAATAATTTCAGTAATGTTAGTTATTTTGGACCCATATGAACCAAAAATGAGTATTCCCATTTCCCCCTTAACCTTTTAGTTACTGTAATGCTAATTTCTTTTTCCTCTCAGATACATTTTTATAATATAATTTTTTTGAAAACAAAAATGGTGCTATAGCTACTTAGGTTAGTCTCACATATTTTTCTATTTATATTTCTCTGTTATTGTATAATATAGAGATATAGATCATAGCTTTACTCAAGTCAAGGAAAAAAAAGGAACAACTTTTACTAGTAGTAATCTTTTTTTTTAAGCAACAAAACCTTATCTGCCTTGCTAAAAAAATATTTTTTCTGAACCTAGTTCTAGTGGTCACAGAGTGAGTCTATTTCTTTTCTAATTTGGCTTTGATTTTGATGTTACTTTCAGTTATGTTTCCTGGATGACACAGTTGTGCCTTTGTTTTCCTCTCCTGGTCTTTCAAGCCAGTAATACCTTTGCTGCCTAAATTGCTCTATGCATTTTCATATATTGGACTATCATTATGGGACTTTTAAGTTTTCTTTTGTCTATCAGCTTCTCTTGGAAGCATGGACTCTTCCCATGACACTACCAGTAAGTCACTTGAAATTTGTTTCTGCCCCTTCATAACATTTCTTCCTTCTAAATGAAGCTGTGAATCTTCTTTCTTTTTTAGTTTGACAGACTGTACAAGTAGAAATGATATTGATCCACGTGGATAGGTATCCTTTGTGATGTTGTGGTTTAGGGACCATATTAGGTATCCATGGAACATCATATTTATTTCCTGGAAGGTTACCTTAGGCAAGAGATTGAGTACTATGGCTGAAAATAGTCTTGTTACTGTCCTTCCTTTCCTTTTTCCACTATCCTCTTTATTCATTAGAGGGACAAGGCATTTTGTGTTTGTGTTTGGATTGTTGGTCATTGGGATAATAAGGTTTGGCATGTAGAATAAAGTTTAGTAGTTAGTGGTTAAGAGCATGGACTCTGAGGTCACATTATTTGGATTGAAATCAGGTACTGCCACTTGGACATCTTGTGATCGTTGACTACTCATTTTACAACTCTGCCTCAGTTTCCTCATATGAAAAATGACAATGCATGTAAAGTGATTAGAACAGGTGTCTGGCATGGAAAGAGTTCGATAAGTTTTAGTTATTTTCATTTTTGATAATTGTAAGGTATATACTTGTTCTCTGCAAGGGACATCTATTTCCAGTTTCTCGTTTTTCCTTTTGTGGAAATTGAGGCCAGAAGAAGGAAGTGATTTGTCCAAGTTCATGGGTTGATTTGAAACAAAGATTTTATCCAGGTACACGTAAGAGTGTTTATTTTCTAGCTTAATGTGTCAGATGGCTTCGATTTTTAGAGGAAAACAAGACCTACCATTCAGAAATTTTTCCAAATGATAAAATTTACGTATAAAATGAATTAACAGTACCTGGCGTATAGCAGACATGCCAGAAGGGAGGGAGGGAGGGCCTGGAACTTTGATTGTTCCTAGACTAGCATTCATTCCAGTCTAGTGCCATGCTTCTAAGTTTATAGGTGGTCGGAAGCCATGGAATGAAGAGTCTTTAGATTTGTTGAGCATGGTTGGGTTGATGCCTGTGTTTGCCAGACTGGGTTTATGGACTCTGTAGATGAGGGGTCAGGAGACTATAGCCTATAAGCTGGCTTCCTGTTTTTATACATATAGATTTATTGGAATACAGCGATAGCTATTCTTTTACCTATTGTTTGTGACTGCTTTCTTGCTGCAGTGACAGAAGTGAGTAGTTGAGACAGGGACTTTATAGTGCACAGGCTTAAAGTACTGTCTGGGCCTTAAGATAAAGTTATTTCAACACCCCCCCCCCCCGCAACAAATACTTCTCTTTCTAAGTTTTAGTAACTGCAAAGTGCCAGAACGTTTGAATGCTTCACAAGTAACATTATATGGTTATACACCTCTATAGGAGGCAGTTGTTAGAACATTGCACTTAGGCAGACTAGAGCTCTAGTTTTTTGTTTTGTTTTGGTTCTGGTTCTCTGAGCTAGTCATTTATCCTTTCTGGCTTTGAGTTTATTCAGTCTATGAAATGGAGATTTGTCTAGAGTTATATGTACCTGAAAACAGGACTGGACTAGATCAGGTATTCATATAGAGCCTGGATAATCACTTGGCAGTAGGGGTGTTTGAGGACATTCAGTTATAATTTAGGTAATTCATCTGGATTAGGGATCAGCAAACTACATCCTGAGGGCTAACCTACCACCTGTTTTTGTCAGTAAAGTCTTATTAGAAGACAGTCATGCATATTTGTTTACATATTGTCCTGCCGCTTTTGCCCTCAATAGCAAAAGTTGAGTAGTTAGTTGATTGCACGGCCTGCAAAGCCTAAAATATTTACTCTGCCCCTTACGGGATAGCTTGCTGATCCTTGATCTGTATTAGTGGTATTCAACTGTGGGTGATTTCTGTTCCCCAGGGGACATTAGGCAATGTCTAGAGAGATTTTTGGCTGTTATAACTGGGGGGTGCTGCTGGTATTTAGTGGGAAGATGCCAGGAATGTTGCTAAACATTCTGCACAAGACATCCCTTCACAATGAAGAATTATCCACTCTAAAAATGTCCAGAGTGCTGAAAAACCCTGATCTAAATTACTAGTTCTCAAACTTAAATTTGTATAAGAATAACCTGGAAAGCTTGCTAAACCATAGGTTGCTGGGCCCCACCCCAGGTTTCTGAATGAGTAGATTCTAGGTGGGGCCTGAAAATTTGCATTTCTATCAGATTCCTAGGTTATGCTGCTGATCCAAGATCTACACTTGGGAACAACTGATCTAGATGACTTTAGAAGTTATATCCATTCCTGTGATTTTTTTGATTTTGTGGTCTTAAGTACTGTTCCATTTTTATGACTTAGGAAAATTGAGTATTTTATTATATGCCCTATGCCAAGTGTGGGGCTTGAACTCATGACCCCGAGATCAAGAATTGCATGCTCCACCACCTGAGCCAGCCAGGCCCCCAGGCTCTGTGTTTTTATACCCTTATTTTTTGTGGCCCTTTAGAAAAACTATTTACCTTTCAAAAACCTATCAGCTGCCTTTTGCTGATAACATCAGTACCATGTGCCCAGTTTTAGGGTTAATAATTTTGTCTTATGTGTCTTTGGTATGTTTCTCTTGAGTCTTTTAAAAATTTAAAAAAATATATTTATTTATTTATTTATTTTTAGAGAGAGAGAGCACATGAGCCTGAGGGGCAGAGGGAGAGGGAGAGAGAATCTCAAGCAGACTCTGCTAAGCACAGAGCCTGATGCAGGGCTCGACCCCAGGACCCTGAGATAATGACCTGAGCCAAAACCTAGAGTCAGACACTTAACCAGCTATACCACCAGGTGCCCCTCTTCTTTTGAGTCATATGCCAGATTGTCAGTAATCACTTTACATATTTCTTTTCCCTAATGTCAGCTCTTTGAGTGAACAACTGCCTGGGTCTTAACCATCTTTTCCTACAATATCTATAAGACGTTCTCAGTGAATATTTTTTGAAGGAATATTATGAATATTAGCTCTTATGGTACGAATAGAGTAGAATTGTAAGTTTGCATGTATAGTTGACCCTTGAACAGTACAGGGCTTAAGGGCACCAATCTGGGCCGCACATTTGAAAATCCACACATAATTTTTACTCCCCCCAAATTTAACCAGTAATGGCTTATTGTTGACTGGAAGCCTTACGAATAATATAAACAGTCAATTAACACATATTTTATATGTTATATGTTTTATATATCGTATTTTTACAATAAAGCAAGCTAGAGAAAATGTTAAGAACATCATAAAGAAGAGAAAATACAGGGACAGTACTGTACTGAAAAAAAAAATCCAGGTGTAAGTGGACCCACGCAATTAAAATGTGTAGTTTTCAAGGTCAGCTGTATTTTTAAGCATCTACCATTTGTTGACATATGATTTTGAATAATAAAATCTGCCATTGAGAGAATAAAAATTGGGCTCTTTTATTGAACTGAGGATTATGACTTTAAAGTGACCGATTTATAGAGAAGTACAAAACACCTCCCTTCTCGTTTAGCTTTTATAGAGGGCTCAGTAACGTAATGTGGCAAAATATAGGGCTCGAGGTCAATAACTTTGGGAAATTTGAATTGCTCTGTGTCAGTCACTTTTCACTTTCAACTTTTTTAAGGCAAATTTAAATTTCAAATCAAAATTGTTTACCATGTTAAATCATTAGTCATTGGCTTTAAGGTGAGTTGGAGATATTTTTAAGAAGCAGTTTGGCAGGGGTGCCTGGGTGGGTCAGTCAGTTAAGTGTCTGCCTTCTGCTCCGGTCATGATCCCAGCTTCCTGAGATCAAGCCCCATGTGGGGCTTTCTGCTCAGCGGGGAGTCTGCTTCTCCTTTTCCCTCTGCCCCTTCCCCCACTCTCTCTCTCTTTCTCAAATGAATAAATAAAATCTTAAAAAAAAAAGCAGTTTGGCAACATTAACAGAATAATTGTACTTGTCTTTATACTTATTGTGGTTATAGAGGAATAATTAAGGTAGAAAGGAGATGTCAAGTTGTGGTAAGAAAAGCAGAAATGTTTGCAGGTTATGTGTACCTTAATGGCTTTAGAGTTAGGTTCCAGGCACCTTTTTTTTTTCTTCTCCATTTTACCTTGGTTCCCTGGACTCTTTAATGATTGAGCTATAATAGTATAATGTTAGAGGAAAGCTTTGTCTTTTGTGCCCTCTTGGGTACCCACCTTTTTTCTCACAAGGGAAAAGTAGTGGTTGAACTTGTTTTTTAAAATATAATTTTATTAGGTGGAGACACAATTGAGCATTCTTATTTTAGGTTTAATGGGGGAGGAATAATAAAATTAGCATCTAGCTTTTGATTGTTTTGTATGTGTCAGGTACTGTGCTAGTCTCTTAACAGCTAAATTCTACAGTGACCCTATTGGGATCCAGTGATACAGTTCTCCATGGTTTCTGTATGTCTTGTGATCAGAGACACTGCTTTTGTTTTCTGCTCTCTTTTCAAGGATATTTGTATAGTGAGCTACCTTGGAAGATAGAGGTAGTGTCTCCCTTTGGAGGAAAGGGTAGGCATGCATATCCTTTGAATTTTGAGAGATTTGGGTTCTGTAGGCTCTGGGTTCCTCTTCTAATGCAGTCCATTGCATGTGTAGGTATCACTTGGCCTATTATGTGTTGCACTGTGGGCAGTGGGACTGGGGAACTACATAAGAAAATGCTGATATTCTGACTATGAATATTGTCATGAGTCATAAAGTTCATTGTCTCTAACCCAGAATTCTACGTCTTCATCCATGAAACTGGCAGGCTAACTTGTTAGTTTACAAGTAGGGTAAAAAAGATCAGATCTTTCACTGCTTTAACAGTTTTGGCAACAAGGATAGTATGTTGATAGACGCATGGTTTTTTGGAAGAGGAAGGGGGAGGTCCATGGGAATTGATACTGAACATGCTGACCAAATTGTCAGGTAGTTCTCTACTTTATTGCCTGTTAATGAGGAAGAATTAGGAAGGTGGTTGCAGACTGAATACCAGGAAGTAGGTTCAGAGACAGCCTGGACATTCCTCTAGTTGTTGCTAACTCTTAACAACCCTCAAATATCGTCTCTGGTAGATGGAATTTTTTTCACCAATCTGTCAGTCAGATTCAGAGTCAGACTCCCCCCCCAGTGTAAAACCAGTAGTAAGATTTGTCTTGGCTGGGCAGAAGGTTCTGCCTCTTTTAGACAACATTTACAGACCTGTGTATACCTACACTTGAGTGTGAAAGAAGGCAAATTTGCAACCTCCTTGGGCACAAAGCAAAGTTGTTAGAACTTTCACTGGTTTGTCTAAGAGATGAGAGGATGGGGGTTCATAATGTCTTATGGCTCAGTCCTTCCGTTGGAGGAATCTTTATTCCCTACTTCAAAGCCACTGACTCAGTGGGGTCCTCAATTCATAGAGGTTTCCCTAAACCCAGGCCTGGTTCACCAGTGGTTCAGCCAAGCCAAAACTGATTGTGTCTGCTTTCTTCTGGGGCTGTTCAGCCTCTGTGCCAGCTATGCAGACTGATAGTGGATGTGATTGCTTTGTTCAGTGGGTAGAACTCAAGGCTGTTCTTAGAGCTCTGGCCAGTACTGTCCTTCATGAAACTTGTATTTCTTTCTTTCTTTTTTTTTTTTTTAAGATTTTATTTATTTATTTGACAGAGAGAGACACAGCGAGAGAGGGAACACATGCGGGGCTTGATCGTAGGACCCTGGGATCATGACCTGAGCCAAAGGCAGATGCTTAATGACTGAGCCACCCAGGTGCCCGAAACTTGTATTTCTACTGCCCTTTGGCCTGTTGCCAGTGGCCTAGCTATTTGGTCTGCCACTTGGAAAGTATAGACTGGCAGATTAAAGACAGCTCTCTTTGAAGCTGTGAACTATGGAAACAAATTACAGCTGCTGATCAAACTGTCTGGATCACTCATGTAGATGCCCACAATAAGGGCCTGTTCTCTAATGAAGCCCACTGGAATCAAGCTTCTGATTGAGTCTGCACTGCCCAGAGCCATCATTGTTGTCTGGGTCCATCCATCATATCAGATGTGATAACACATCAGCTATCATAAACTGGGTGTAAACTTAAGGACTCCATTTCTGATGCAGAGGGTAGCCTTGCTATACTTGTGATTTCTGCCAAAAATTGACCTGCTTGTCACATAATGAGAGAAGCCACATTTAACGGGATGTGGTCCCTGCTTGCTTTTAGCAAATTTAATACATTGGATCTTTGACCTCCCATTCATAAGTATCAGTGCTGCCTCACTGCTGTTGATACTTTTTCTGGTTATGGTATTGCTGTTCTAGTCCAGTTAGCTGACTGACCACACCATTTTGGCCTGTGAAACTAATCTGTGTTATGCTTTTGGGCTTTCTGGACCATTTGCAGTCTGACAGTGGTACACTTTTTGTCTCAAAAGCCACTCAACAGTGAGCTTGATAATCAAGATACTTGAAGGACTTTTCATGCTCCTACCATCCACAGGCATCTGATATGTGGATAAATGTTGAACGTTGAAACATCTTTTTCCTTAGTAAGTCAGGCCACTGAATGCAGCTATGCCAGAAAGGGATCATCTCATCTTGGTCACTTCATGACCCAGTGATAGGGATGGAAAGGGTGGGAGGTTATATAGCCCTGTTTTGAAAATTCAGATTATTATTATTATTATTTTTTAAGATTTATTTATTTATTTGAGGGAGAGAGAGAGAGAGAGAGGGCGGAGGGGCAGAGGGAGAGAAAACCCCAAGCAGACTCTGTGTGGAGTGCAGAGCCCAACTCGGGGCTCAATCTCAGGACCCTGAGATCACACCCTGAGCCGAAACCAAGAGCTGGATGCTTAATTGACTGTGCCACCCCAGGCATCCCTTGAAAATTCAGATTCTATCCTGACTATTTCTGGGCATGAAGCTTCTTTTTTTCTCCTAGCTGCAGCACAGGGCCAGCCTGTTGGTACACCTTTTTAAAAAAGATTTTATTTATTTGAGAGAGAGTGAGAGAGAGAGAGAGAGTGCACAAGCCAGGGGAGGGGCAGAGGGAGAGGGAGGAGTAGAACGCCTGATGAGCAGGGAGCCCCATGTGGGACACGATCCCAGGACCCTAGGATCATGACCTGAGCTGAAGGCAGATGCCTAACTGACTGAGCCACCCAGGTGCCCCTGTTGGTACATCTTTTATGTGGCAGTTTGACAAAAGGTGGCATAGGGATTCAAACTGAATTCTCGTTCAGCCACCTGGATTCTCACATTGGTTTGACATGGTCTAGACCTTAAGGATAATAACCACTGGTTGAGTACACTGCTTGCTGAGTTCCCCTACAGTGGCCCATGTGGGTCAGTGGGGACCATAAATGGGTTTCTGTAGGTTTAATAAAAATTCTTGCTTGTCTTGCTTGTCTCACACCTGACATTTCTAGGGGAAAGGCCTAAGTATGAGGAGGGGAAGATTGGAAAAAAGATGAAATTATAGCTATTGGAATGGAACATACTGATTTTGTGGCAGTGGGGGGAAGACCAACAATCTTGACATCTAAGAAGGAACATCTTAGACCCCAGAAGAAGCTTTGGGGAGGGGAGAGACATTCAGAACCACACTTGAAGCTTTCCTTATGAAGGAAAATGTCCTGGTGCTGCTGTTCCAAACTGTTACAGGCACATTAAATTTAATTGACTGCCGGGTCTGCCATCCTCCCATTAGACTGCTCAGCTCTAATCACCATTTGATTGTCATTCCCTTTAATTTTACTGGGAAATCTATTGGAAACAGCAGGGGTTGCCCCTGCTCCTATACCTTCCATGCAAAACACCTGTCATTATGTCCTCATGTCTACCCACATGTCTTCCATAGCCTTCACTCAGATATTCTGTGGGGCAGATTACTAGTGGCCTGGACAGTTGGGACAGTTTGGACTGACTGCCTTCATTCAGTCCTTTGAAAAACAAGAACTAGACTCAATTATTCAAACTGAATTTGGGAACTCTAGGGCTGCCATCTGGCTGGGAGGCCATGTTAGGACACAGGTTGACTATGTCTTTCAGGCTGATGTAGGTCCTCCTAAAAAATATGGACTCTTGCACCTTTGAGTGTTTAACAGAACACCACTAGTAGATCTTAGAGCCTTTGGTGGACTGTGGAGATCTCTCCAAAATGAGACTATCCTTGATTTTTTGGGGGAAGCTTCCCAGAGTCATAACTGATTTGTTATATATGTGCATCCATAGACAGTTACCTTCATGAGGGAAGTTATTGAATTAGAATAGGTGGTTCAGAATTTGTTCCTGACCTTTAGTTGACATGATCAGTGACACACGTTCACCCTGGAAAGCATTCTTATTAGCCTCAACTCACTGACCAACATTGTTATAGATGATAAAATTGCCCTTGTAGGCCGAAGCAGAGGCTGTGTAATTGTTAATACCTCCTGGTGTTCCTGGATTAATGCCTTGGGCCAAGTGGAAAGGTTAATACAGAACCTCAGGGATAAAGCCACCAGACTTTCTGAGGTAGACCCTGATGTCTTATGGGATTTCTTCAACTTATTTCGGGGTGGGGCTCTGAGGAACATGGTTGAAATCAATTCTGAAGGTTGGCCTCATCCTACTGCCTGTTGATAGTTGATTTAATTAAATGCTATATGAAATAAATTGAATGGATTTAGTCCCAATCCCTTGTCAGTCAGATTAATCAGAGTGGCCATTGGAATCGTATACTCATGAGAAACTTTGTCAGCAGCCAAGATGGTTTAGAAGTGAGAGAGACAATTCTTTTTGTCTCATATTTCAGCACATCTTTTGAATAGAGACAGTGACTGTTCCAGCCTGTCTTTTCAAGGGTGTTTTATTGTGACCAGCCTAGATAATGTCTACTTCCAGACCAAAGGACAAGTTTGCTTACAGTCTGGGAGATAAGGATACTTTCTCCCTAAAGCAAAAAGATGGGCATGTTTACTGTCCATTAAAAGAGATTCAGGGTTCCTCTTCGATAGTGCAGTCCTGTAGTGCATGTGCAGGTGTCACCTGGCCCACTCTGTATGACCCTGTGGGCTAATGGGACTTGGGAACCCATGCAAGAAAACGCTGATACTCTGGCTACTGCTACTGTTGTGAGTAATAAAATACTTTATTTTTGACCTAGGAGTCTTGTGTCTTCCTCTAGCATCCATGAAATTGTAACATGCTAAATTGTTAACTTGCATTCTTCTATATGCTTAACTTGCAAGTCCACCGAATGCTGGTGCAAGAGTCCATATTTTTTAGGAGGACCTACCTCAGCCTGCCAGCAAAATATTAGATCCCTCACAGTTCTTACCACCCTGTAAACTAGGCAATCCTTTATTATACAGATTGATTTTTGAAGATGGCAATTATAATTACTACTAACGTTTACTTAGCATTACTCTGGCCTATATGATAAATGTCTTATGTGCCTTGTCCAATCTAATTGGTATATACCATTTAATTTGTGATAGCCATTATTACTATTCCCATTTTAAAGATGAGTA
This sequence comes from Zalophus californianus, assembly GCF_009762305.2. NCBI lineage: Eukaryota > Metazoa > Chordata > Mammalia > Carnivora > Otariidae > Zalophus > Zalophus californianus. Next base: position 40,570,605 of record NC_045598.1, on the reverse strand, counting down.
AGTGGAGGCGTGTCGGGAGGTTAAGTAATTACCTAATGACAGGTAGTCATAACAAGGCTGCATTTAGAACTCAGGTCTGCTCTACTCCAAAGTCAAGTCTGTGATCTTATATATGTACATTTCTCAAAGGGGTATGCTAGGGAGTACTCAAAGTTATAGAATAAGTATCAACATCTTGTAGCACCAATTTACTAGAATAACTTAAAAAGAAATAAGTGGTTTTTTAAAATTAAAAATAATTATGAAGTAAATATAGAATTTGCATCAATTGTAAAGAGTAAATGAAATTTCAAAGAAATTATAAGGATGTGGCTTCTTTTCTTTGGGTCATTTCCTCCCCTCTTCCCATTGGGGAACATGTTTCCCTTCCTCTATCATTATGACTACAGTAGTGGAAAAAATTAGTAAGTACTGTACTTTATAAGGTTACCTTTTAAAAAAATCAAAGCTGCATCCAGTTATTTTTTGATTCCTTCATCCTGTTGTAGCTTTGTGAAACACAAAAAGAAAGAAAATAAAGTTTTCCTGGTGTCCCTGGATTTACTGAGGCTATTAGAGGGATCAAAAGATGAAAAACTGGGATTAATTGACTTCTATTTTTTTTAAGATTTTATTTATTTGAGAGAGAGAGGGCACGTGCTGCGTGTGATCACAAGTGGGGGGCAGAGGCAGAGGAGGGGGAGAAGCAGACTTCCTGCTGAGCAGAGAGCCTGATGTGGGGCTTGATCCCAGGACCCTGAGATCATGACCTGAGCCGAAGGCAGATGCTTAACCGATGAGCCACCCAGGCGCCCTTGACTTCTGTTTTGAAGTTTCATGTGGCAGTGATTGTTATTAGGATTATTTAGGTGCTATTAGGATCACCATTAGGTTGCTATTAGGATTACTTTAGTAAGAGATTATCCTGTCGCTCTTTTTTTTTTTAACTTCACTTTTACATTTACCAGTATCTGTATTGTGTTGGTATAAGTATATATTTATGTTAAGTATTTTTGTCCCATTTTTCTGGGAGTACTGTCAGTTTTGGGTATATTCCTAAGTTCTGGTACTGAGTCTTGAAACAAAAGTAATGATGTTGTGACAAAAATAATAGGATTGGGGCTCCTGGGTGGCTCAGTCAGTTAAGCATCTGACTTTGGCTCAGGTCATGATCTCAGGGTTCTGAGATTGAGCCCCCTGTTGGGCTCCTTGCTTGGTGGGGAGTCTGCTTGGAATTCTCCCTCTGCTCTGCCCCTACCTCTGCTGGTACTCTCTCATAAAAAATAAATAAATGAATAAGTGAGTGAATAAATAAATAAATAAAAATAAATAAAATCTTTAAAAAAAATAGGATTGATTCCAGCTAAGGCAAGCTGGCTCCCAGTTGAAACACAAGAACTTTGTTTTATTTATCATTTTATTTTATTATTAAAAATTTTTTTTTAAAGATTTAAAAAAATTATTTATTTGAGAGAGAGAGTAAGAGCAAGGAGGAGAGGCAGAGGGAGAGGGAGAAGCAGACTCCTCACTGAGCAGGGAGCCTGAAGCGGGGCTTGATCCTAGGACTCCAGGATCATGACTTGAGCTGAAGGCAGACAACCTTAATGGAACCACTCAGGCGCCCCCATTTTATTTTATTTTATTATTTTATTTTATTTTATTTTATTTTATTTTATTTTATTTTATTTTATTATTTATTTTATTTTAATTTATTTTATTTTATTTTATTTTATTATTTTATTTTATTTTATTTTATTTTATTTTATTTATTTATTTTATTTTATTTTATTTTATTTTATTTTATTTATTTTTTTAGGAGGGTAGGGGCAGAGGGAGAGAGAATCTTAAGCATGCTCCATGCCCAGCACAGAGCCTGACATGGGGCTCAATTGCGCACAGCACTGACATCATGATCTGAGCTGAAATCAAGAGTTGGATGCTTAACTGACTCCCAGGCACGCCTTATTTTATTTTAAATTCCAGTATACGAAATCAAGAACTTTGTTTTAAACTACATTGTATTTTAGAAAAGGAAAGCATTATTTAGTGATTACTTTGGAATAATTTAGTAAATATTTTGCCAAAACTGAGTGGCTGTTTGATGGAATTAAATAATTACATTTATTAAGTGTGATAATGTATTGGGTTATGCTTTAAAAAAAGGAGTCCTTAGCCTTTAGAGATATATACTGGAATATAATGGATGAAGTGATATGATATCTGAATTTACTGTGGAACAGTCTGGGAGGGGTTTTAGGGGTAGAGTTGATGGGGAGTGAAATATTGACTTGGTAGTTGTTGAAGAGGATATTGTGTTCATGGCTGTTCATTTTACTATTATCTCTATTCTTGTATATGCTTAGAATTTTCCATAATAAGTAAAAAAGATGTTCTGTCAAAATAAAAATTACTTTGAGGGAACTGTAAGCTTTAGTATAATATTTTCGTGTTCTAATGGGCTACAGGATTAGAGGAGTGGCTATAAGATTATTACAAGGAAGTAATAACATAGCAATCATAGTAATGTTATATAATCATAATATCTTGCCAAAATGGTTGGTAAATATTTGTCTATATTTGTTGTCACTGAAAAATTTAAAGTAGTTAAATTTTATTTGTAAAAAGTCTTCGCCTTTGTCTTGGCATAAACATTTCCTAAAACTAATCAATTTTCTAACCAAGATAAAAGGTATAAACTTAAAAGAAATTAACTTTCTGTGCTAAATTTGATTAACTGAAGGCAAGTGTTACTTTGGCAAAGAGGTGCTAGGAACTTTTTTTCTTTTTTTAACCAATATTTTGACAAAATAAGAAACCTAAAAAGGTGCAAAAGATCTATTAAGCAGAAAGAAAAGGCCAAATTAGATGATGTGTCATTTTCTGTGTGTGTGTTTAGATTTTATTTTTATTATTTTATTATTTATTCGAGAGAGAGTGCGTGAGCACAAATGGGGGAGAGAGAATGAGTACGTGAGTGTGAGCTGGGGGAGGGGCAAAGGGAGAGGGAGAGGGACAAGCAGACTCCCTACTGAGCAGGGAGCCTGATTGTGGGGCTTGGTCCCAGGACCCTGAGATCATGACCTGAGCCAAAGTCAGATGCTTAACTGACTGAGCCACCCAGGTGCCCCTAAATATGGCTTTAAGAACTGAGAAATACTTGGGGTGCTTGGGTAGTCAGCTTGTCTGACTCTTGGTCTCAGCTCAGGTCTTGATCTCAGGGTGGTGAGTTCAAGCCCCTCATTGGGACCCACGCTGGGTGTGGAGCCTACTTTAAAAAAAAAGCACAGAGAAATACTTCATGTTATAACACATGCATGGAGAATATGTAAAATTACAGCATGGATTATGCCAAAATAAAGTATGTTTTTATTGTTTAGATTAAAGATTTTATTAGATCATAAATCCTACCTATAATCCAGGATTGATTTAATTTGCTAAGATAAAAATATTGATATGCCAGGAAACAAACCACATGGTTTCTACTAGAGGATTTCTATTTCTTTCCTTTTTCTTTTTTTTAATCTGTGCAGAGTGTGTGTGTGTGTGTGTGTGTGTGTGTGTGTGTGTGTGTGTGTGTGTGTGTGTGTGATTGTAGCGAGCCTTGGCATTTCCAGAGGATGGATTCTGAAGGTATGTTGACTTAACATGGATGCAGAATCATTCTTTGATGAAAGGGCAGTAGTGACATGCATAGTTGGCCCTGGGACTCAGTTCCACATGCATTTCTCCTGAGTTTTTAGGAAACCTTAATGAAGGGGGCATCTGTGTGGCTCAGTTGTTAAGCATCTGCCTTAGGCTCAGGTCATGATCCCAGGGTCCTGGGATTGGCCCTGCATTGGGCTCCCTGCTCAGTGGGAGGCCTGCTTCTCCCTCTCCCACTCCCCCTGCTTGTGTTCCCTCTCTTGCTGTGTCTCTCTCTGTCAAATAAATAAAATCTTTAAAAAAAAAAACCTTAATGACGATAGCTGCAAGGAATTCCCTGCTGGCCATGACACATCTCACAGTTGCAGCTGCTGTATTTTACCCATGGGGCAAGTATGAAATTGTGGAGTCATGGATCTTGGTTGGTTTTCTACTGTTGTTTTAATAATCCCAGATAGGATGCTCTGGGCTTTCCCAACAAGGCATTTACTCAGAAATACCTCTGTTCTGGTTGCTGTTATAGTCAGATTAAGTAAAATAAAAGAGATGGGAATAGCATGAGTTTTGGTGGTGTTAGTGATAGTTCTTCATAAATGAACAGCATCCTTAATTCTTAGTACTTTAAATCTGTAAGTATGTTACTGAGGGTATACCAGACATTCATTTGTTCAGCAGATACTTTAATGACTTCACATGTGTTGTGATGTGAGGATGTTAGGAATACAGAGAAATATGAATTACCTGACACTGTCTTGATTCATATTTTCTCTCGACAAAAATTTATTGAAGACCTGCTTTGTGCCAGACATTATACTAGGCAATTGGGAGATCTCTACTTCATAAGGCAGTTAAAAAAGCTAATAAAAGTTTACCTCTGTATAGCTTATTTATTCACTGTAGACCTGTAGAAAAGTTCTTTTCCTGTCACATGAAGGCAGCTATGTTCCCATTAACTCTTATTATCTGAGTCCTAATTTTCCAGTGCTTTCTACTACTCCTTATCACTTGTTTGCTTTCCTCTGGATGCTTTTACTTATTAATGGCACACTTCAAAGGAGAAGCTTGGGAGTGAACACAATATTCAAAAAGAGGCTTGGAGTAGAGCAGAATGGCCACTCCCCTAATTTTGTACATTATATTACTATTAATGCAGTCACCTTACAGTTTTGACACATTTTTAATGGGTAGTAACTTAAAACTCTACATGAATAGGTAAGGCATATCTCCCTCATCCTAAATTCAATCATTTGCATTTCTCAAGCTAAGTGGAGAACTTTATATTTATCTTTCTTAACTTCTATCCCTCTGCCTGCTCTTAATCATCTGTATAGAAATTTGCTCCACATCAGTTTTTTTTTGTACATTTCCTTTGGCTTCTGCATCTTCCTTTCTTCCAACTGGCTCCCTCTTTTCAACTAATTTCCAGTTTAAAAACTTGCCAAACTTCAATCAGTTTAAAAATATTCATCGATTTTACGTCCTATTCTGAATGTTTTCATATTTCTCTCTCCTTCCCCCATGTATTTCTCTTAAGAGTTAATGTACCTTAAGGGTCTGTCCTTTGTTCTCTTTTCCTTTCTACCCTATTCTGTCACATATGGTTTCTTTGCATTATCATCTTTTCTTTAAACTATCCAGTATATATATATGCTATTTTCTTCATTATATATATGCTATTGACTCCTAATGCAGCAGCCTCACTCCTAACTTCTCTTGAACTCTATATTCATTTGCTTCTGTAAGATATAAAGGTCAGGTTCATTGGCGTGCTAACAAAGCTCTTTGTGATTTGGCCTTTTGTATAGGCTATACGTTTCCCATGACTTTGTTCTGCAGTATGCTTGTAATTTTCTTGAACTTATTTCTGTCTCTTTGCCTTCTCCCGTTGCCTACCTTCCAGTCTTCTATTTATCCCTTAGAGTTTGCATAGGCATTATTTCCTGTGAAGGCTTTTCTGACAGTTACTTACTCCCTCTATATTTCTCATTCTTCTACATGCATCTGTTGTTTTAGCTATCACATTACTTTGTAAATATTTGTTTACTTGTCTTTCTTACTAATTTGTGAGTTCCTTACACCTAGGAATTAGATCTTACTCATTTTAGTATTCCTAATGCCTAGCACACTTTCTGGCACCTAGTGTGTTCTCACTGAATAGTAAATTGAACTGAAATAGTTAGTTTTGAGCCTGTTTAAATAAGATGAAGATGAAAAGGATATGATTGAGTTTTTGGATCCTGATTTTGTCATCAGAATACTAGCCATTTTAGCTTTGTGTTATTTGCATATGTAAATGAGTGTCCTGAGATTTGGAATTGTGTCATTTCATCTCTGTATTGTTAGTATCTAATGCTTGCCTGCCAAATATCAAGTTTCTAGTGTTTATTGAACTGAAGCAAATTAAAATTAGATGAAAGCATTCATGCTACAAAGATAGTATATGACTAGTAGCATTCATCTTTATTTCTGTATGTTATCTTTAAGAATAAATGAGAAAAAAATTTTCAGTTGCCTTATTGAAATTCAGATTTAGGGGATATATGTTATATTCCTGATCTTTAAGTCAAATTATTAAAAAAACTTGGTGTTATTTATTATGATGATCACACTTTCCCTTCTAAGCATTTATAGGGCAACATTTCTTTAAGATTTGTTTTAAAATGTGGCATGAATTGATGACAAAGTAGTAGTGGTAATTGTTTTAATTTTTCTATTTTTTCCCTCTTTTGAAGTGCTCCTAGCATTCCTTCTGTTAAGAAAAAAAAATGTTCCCAAAGATGTCCTCTTGGTTGTGTGGATATTATTGGCAAGATTTTTCAGTACCTTTGCATGTAGTTGTTACGAGACATAACTTTACAGATTCAAGAAGCTCTGTGGACACCAAGTAGGATTAATACTAAGAAAGTCACACATAGGCACATGGTAGTCACATTGCTGAAAAACAAACATAAAAAGAAAAGTTTTAAACACATTCTATGAAGAGAACAATGACAAGAATGGTAATTAACTTCTCATCAGAAACGATGTGATAAATACAGGGGACAATGGAATGATATCCTTAAGTGCTAAAAGAAAAAAATTATCAAACTGGAATTTTAAATGTAGCAAAATTATCTTTCAAAAGTGAAAGTGAAGACATTTTCAAAGAATAAAACGAGAGAGTTTGTTGCCAACAGAGCTGTACATTATCAGAAATGCTAATGGAAGTTCTTGAGGCTGAAGAGGTGATACCAGATGGAAATGCAGATCTATGGAAGAAGTGAAGATCACTGAAAATAATATATATGTGGGTAAATATAAACAATTACACTTCTCTTTTCATAGTTTCTTTTTTTTTTTTTAAGATTTATTTATTTAACCTGGGGGGGAGAGAGAGCATGCACACGCACATAGGGGGAGGGGTAGAGGGAGGGGGAGAGAGAATCTCAAGCAGACTCTGCACTGAGCGCAGAGCCCTACTCGGGGTTTCATCTCACAACCCTGAGATTATGACCAGAGCCAAAATCAAGAGTTGGACACTCAACTGACTGCACCACCCAGGTGCCCCTCTTTTCATAAGTTCTTAAAGAACAGTTGACTAGCACAAAAATAACAATACACTGTGGAGTTTTATATTTTATGTAGAAGTAAACTACATGATAACAGTAGCTGAAAGAAAATACATAATTGGACTTTCTTATAAGGTTCTTACATTATATGGGATGTAGTAATAATATTAACTCAAGGTACACTGATAAATTATGGGTGCATATTATAATCTGTAGAACAACCACTGATAAATAGAAAAACTGGTGAAAAAGCCAATAGAGGATTTAAAAATAGAATACTAAAAAATAGGCTCAACCTTAAAGCATGTAGATAAGGAAGAATAATGGAACAAAAACAATTGGGACAGATTATAAACAAACAAATGATAGACAAACTCAGTCATATTAGTAATTACATTAAATGTAAATAGACTAAACAGTAATCAAAAGGTAGGGACTGCCATCAGCAAAGGTCCCTGAACTCACCCCCACATCACCCACTGATATTTCCAAGAGTGTGACTTGGACTCAGCCACCACTTTCTAGGAACCAGCCTGTACTCTCTTTACCTGCTTCCCTCACCCCTCCCTATTTGTAATTAAAATTGTTTAAGGAAAGGCAAAAGGAAAAAAATAGAGACTGTCAGATTGGATAAAAATAAAAACTGATCTATATTGTTTACAGGAGGGACATTTGAAATATAAAGACCCAGTTAGGTTGGAAATGTAAGGATGAGAAAAGCTATACCATGTAGACACTGATCATAACAAAGCTGGTGTGATTAATTAATATCAGACCAAGTAGACCTAAAGATAAAGGAGTATTTTATGATTTTTGGTGCTATTGTAAATGGAATCGTTCCTCTAATTTCTCTTTCTACAGTTGCATTGTTAGTGTATAAGAAAGCAACTGATTTCTGTGCACTTTGGAAAACAATGTGGAGGTGCCTCAAAAAATTAAAAATAGGGGCGCCTGGGTGGCTCAGTTGGTTAAGCGACTGCCTTCGGCTCAGGTCATGATCCTGGAGTCCCGGGATCGAGTCCCGCATCGGGCTCCCTGCTCAGCAGGGGGTCTGCTTCTCCCTCTGACCTTCCTCTCTCTCATGCTCTCTACCATTCTCTCTCTCTCTCTCAATAAATAAATAAAATCTTTAAAAAAAAATTAAAAATAGAGTTACCTAGTGACCCAGCAATTGCATTCCTAGGTATTTACCCCAAAGACACAGATGTAGTGAAAAGAAAGGCCATATGCACCCCAATGTTCATAGCCGCAATGTCCGTAATAGCCCAACTGTGGAAAGAGCCGAGATGCCCTTCAACAGATGAATGGATAAAGAAGATGTGGTCCATATATACAATGGAATATTACTCATTCATCAGAAAGGATGAATACCCAACTTTTACATCAACATGGATGGGACTGGGGGAGATTATGCTAAGTGAAATAAGTCAAGCAGAGAAAGTCAATTATCATATGGTTTCACTTATTTGTGGAACATAAGGAATAGCATGGAGGACATTAGGAGAAGGAAGGGAAGAATGAAGTGGGGGAATTGGAGGGAGAGATGAACCATGAGAGACCATGGACTCTGAGAAACAAACAGGGTTTTAGAGGGGAAGGGGTGGGGGCTGGGGAGGGGGGTGGGGGGAATGGGTATTAAGGAGGGCATGTACTGCATGGAGCACTGGGTGTTATATGAAAACAATGGATCATGGATCGCCACATCAAAAACTAATGTATAGTCATATAATAAAAAAAAAGATAAGGAGTTATTAAGTAGAAATAAAGAAGTTCTGGCTTGCTACTTTTCCACTTTCTAATCCTGGGCAAAACATGTAGCCTTCTTTTATTTTCTCATCTATAAATTGCAGTTAACATATGAGCTCTTATGTTAGGCATTTACCTGCATTATTATCAGTCCTTGTAATAGCCTTGCAAGATGATTATTATTTTTCCTAAAGTCACAGCATTATTAATAGGCTTTGATTGTAAATTTTCGGTGTTGGCATTAAGATTTTATTGTTCATCACTATATTTTATTTTTTAAAATATTTTATTTTTAAGTAATCTCTACTATACTCGACATGGAGCTTGAGCCTACAACCCCGAGATCAAGAGTTGCCCACTGAGCCAGCCAGGTGCCCCCATCAGTACATTTTAAAGATGCCCCTCTCCTGAAATACTTTGTAAACTACAGCCCCAAATTCCCTAAGTCATTGTTAATTTACTTACATTTTGATTAAGGTAAATGAAAAAAGGCAAAATAGCTTAGATTATTTGAGTCCATTCAGAAAAAGATACTGGCATTGTAGAGCCTACAGTGAATTCTTTATATAATAAACAGCATAATGTGTGTTATTTGCCTCTTAGAGTTGTAGACTATAAATTACTGATATTTGTTTAGTCTTTTCCATCATATTTGTGGTTTCTGGTCAGACTTACACTTTACAATTTACAGTAATGCTATAAAAAAGCCAAGTATGATTTGTTCATGTTTTTAAAGAATTTTACAAAACTGTAGATGTACTTTGTTGTGTGAAGTACTATGATGCCTGGGAGCAGGAGCTATGTGTTTTACCCATAGTATTTCCAGACACTGCTTAGCACATGGCAAATACTCAAATACTTTTGGTAGGTTTTTTTTTTCCCCGTTTTTTGTCCCCTAAAAGTCTTGTGTAAAAATTAGTATGTAATGAAATTCCCATGAAGATGTGTTAAATGTTTGCTCCCTCTTGTGGTTATAAAGGAGAAAGAACATAAGCTCTTAAAATGAAATCTGTTCTCTAGTTTTTGTTGTTAAAAGATGTGTGTAAAATTTACCAAATAGTGTGTAAAATTTACCAGAATTTTTTCTCTTTTTGGAGGGATATTGATCCATATACCTTTATCAACTCAATAAATTTTTTTATTTCACATACACTCATAAGACATGCAGAATTCATGCTCCAGTATAATTTTTTAATGTCCAGGATAGTTTATATACTGTTAACTCAAGTCAGAACTTAATAGCACTTTTGGGCACACATTTTCTGCTTTCCTGCATATAAATTATATGAACAGTGAAATAACTTTTTTGTGTTTTGAGAACTATATTAGTTTTAGATATATATGAGGATATTATTGAGAGTATTGTTTAATAATGGTGTTAAACGTTCCTTGTTTTGATCAAAGTAAAAATAAAAGCCTAATTTTTTTTGCCTTCACAGCTTTTAAATTGAGAACACCTGACCAGTTTTTTTAAATGCATAATATTTTTATTCTAAATAATTAATGCAACTAAGACTATAAGCAACTGGGCCTTGGGAATGCTTTGAGGTGTAGAAAAATCTTTTTAACACGTCTATATATATCCTTGACATTCTTTTCTTTATATACTTAACAGACTTCCAAATTACTTTGTTGGACCTCTTCATTTTGTTTACTTCTGTCATTAACAGAAGTTGACTTTCCTTTTGAGACTATTTTTGGAATAGAAACAGTATTTTTTTTTTTTTTAAGTCAGAAAACCAATGTTTTATTCCTAGAGCTCTGCCATATTTCTAGCGGATGCCAATGGTTACCTGCCACACATGCACCAGGTTGTCTGTGTAGCTGGCAAACAGAGTCTGGCCATCAGCAGACCAGGCCTGAGAGGTACACTGGGGTGGCTCTGCCTTGCGGCTGGTACTGATAACTTCTTGCTTTAGTTCATCTACAGTGATCTTGCCTTCTAGGTCCCAGATCTTGATGCTGGGGCCCGTGGCAGCACAGAGCCAGTATTGGTTAGGACTGAAGCACAGGGCATTGATGATGTCCCCACCATCAAGTGTATAAAGGTGCTTGCCTTCGTTGAGATCCCACAGCATGGCTTGGCCATCCTTCCCTCCAGAAGCGCAGAGGGATCCATCTGGAGAGACATTTACAGTGTTCAGGTAGCCCATGTGGCCGATGTGATTGGTCTTCAGCTTGCAGTTTGCCAAGTTCCATACCTTGACCAGCTTGTCCCAGCCACAGGACACAATAATGGGATTGCTGCTATTGGGTGAAAATCGGACACAAGATACCCACTCCGAATGGCTCTCATCCTGGACAGCATATTTGCATACACCCAGAGTATTCCACAACTTGATAGTTTTATCTCGGGAGCCAGAAACAATTTGCCAGTTGTCGGAGGAGAAGGCCATACGCAGCACATCCTTGGTATGTCCTACAAATCTGCGTGTGGTGGTACCCGTTGTGAGATCCCAAAGACGAAGAGTTCCATCCCAGGAGCCCGAGAGGGCAAATTGGCCATCTGAAGAGATGACCACGTCACTGACAAAGTGGGAATGACTCCGAAGAGCACGCTGCGGGATGCCATAGTTAGTCTCATCCCTTGTCAGCTTCCACATGATGATGGTCTTATCTTGAGAGGCGGACAGTATCATGTCCGGGAACTGGGGAGTGGTTGTGATCTGAGTCACCCAGCCATTGTGGTCCTTGAGGGTGCCACGAAGTGTCATCTGCCCAGTCATGGCAGCGGTGAGTGCGGGTGTTGCCACGGCAACAAGGATGGAATTGGATAGTTCAGAGAGACCAGCAACGCAGCTGCTACCTAGAAACAGTATTTTTATCATTTCAGAAAAATTGTACTGTATGTGCCAAAGACAAATAGCATGCAATAAATGTGCACTGTAAAGTGATGTTGTACTCTCAGCAGGGCTCACTTACTAGACAGGTGACTTGCTCCTGAAACCAGTCTAGCTGTGATCATGATCTAGATCCTCACCTCAGCAATATCACAACTATCTGTCATTAATTGAAGCAAACAAAAAACAAACAAAATGTTGTGGTATATACTCACATAGCAAAGAATACAAATCATAAAAGATTCATGAACTTGCACAAAATGAATACACCCATGAAACCAACGCTCAGGTTAAGAAAACAATATAAGTACAACTTCAGAAGGCTGCTTCTAGTCATTATCCCCTCATGCTCTGGGATAACCCCAGTACTTTGAATCTAACATATATATTAGTTTTGCCTGCTTTTAAACATTACATGCAGGAAACCATACAATAGGCTTTTTAAAAAAATTTGTGGTTAAATATACATAATTTTTTAAAACCATTTGTAAGTATAGAATTCAGTGGCATTAAGTACAATCACATTGTGCACCATCACCACCATCTTTCTAGAATTTTTACATTTTTTAAAAATATTTATTAGAAAGCAAGCACGTGTGGGGGGGGCAGAGGGAGAGAGAGAGAGAATCAGAATCCCTGCTGAGCAGGGACCCCGACATGGGGCTTGATCCCAGGACCCTGAGCTGAAGGCAGATGCTTAACTGGCTGAGCTACCCAGGTGCCCCAAATTTTTCCATTTTCTTGAATTAAAATTCTATACCAGTTAAACATTAACTCTTCATACCCCTCTTCTTCTAGTCCCTGGCAACCACCATTCTACTTTCTATTTCTAATGGATCTGACTGTTCTAGGTACCTCATATAAGTGGAATCATGTAATATTTGTCCTTTTGTGTCTGGCTTATATTACTTAGTATAATGACCTCAAGGTTTATCCATGTTACAAGCATATGTCAGAATTTCCTGCCTTCTTAAGACTGAATAATCTGTTGTTTGCATATACCACATTTTGTTTATCCATTCATCTGTCAGTGGACATTTGGGTGATTTCCACCTTTTGACTATTGTGAACAGTGCATCTGTGAACATGAATGTACAAATAACTATTCAAGTTTTGCTTTCAGTTCTTTTGGGTATACCCAAAAGTGGAATTGTTGGATCAAATGACAGTATTATGTTTAATTTTTTGAGGATGTGGTAGACTTTTTCATGTGCTTATTTTTTATTTTGTGACCTTATTAATTTATCAATGTAAGAGGTTTTTCTTTTTAAAGAATGCAGAGGATGTTCTATATAGTCATTTATCTGTGATAAAAGATATCTTCTTTAGCACTTACAGCCTTTTTTTTGCTTTATCACATCGGTTAGGTAGGATCTCCCATATATGCTGAATAGAAGTAGTGATAGCAAACATCCTTACCTTTGTTCCCAATCTTAGGAAGAAAGTTTTGGTCTTTCACTATTAAGTATAGTGTTAGTGTAGGTTTTTTATAGATTTCTTTCATCAAGTTGAGGAATTTTCTTTTGTTCCTAGTTTGCTAAAATTTTTTTATTACAAGTGAGCGTTAAATATTGTCAGATAATATATTTTTTAAGTTTATTTATTTATTTTTAGTAATCTCTGCAACCAGCGTAGGGCTTGAACTCATGACCCTGAGATCAAGAGTCACATGCTTTGGGCGCCTGGGTGGCTCAGATGGTTAAGCGTCTGCCTTCGGCTCAGGTCACGATCCCAGGGTCCTGGGATCAAGTCCCGCATCGGGCTCCCTGCTCCTTGGGAGCTTGCTTCTCCCTCTGCCTCTCTCTCTCTCTCTGCCTCTCATGAATAAAAAAAAAAAAAAGAGTCACATGCTTTTCCAACTTAGTCGTATAGAATCTTTCCATTATTTTGTTATTATGGTCAGTTACACTGATTTCCTGATGTTAAATCATTTGCATTGCTGGAAGAAACCCCACTTGGTCATTGGTCATGATGTGTTTATCCTTTTTATAATACATATATATTATAAACATGTATTATTATATACATACACATATATACATATATTCTTGGACTTTTGCATTTATATTTGTGAGGAAAATTAGTCCAGATCTGGAGAAATTATGAACCTATCTCCTGCTCCATATCAGTGAGGTAAGTCAGTAGATCAGTGATACCCTGAATGAGCTACAATAGCACCGTGTGCCCTGTCTAGACTTTTTGAGGGTGGTTAAGCCTGCTGCTTCTCATCTGCCTTCTAAATCTTGCACAGATTTTTTTAAAATTATGGCCACTCCTGACCTGAAACCACTCAGGGAAGAAATTTTTAGAAATGTAGTTTTAGCTTAGATAAATCTGAGATCATCTTGGCCATACCTTTTTGCTTTTTTTTCCTTGTTTTTCTAGAGATTAAAATATAAATGGCTTATTTTACCACAGTGTGTCTTGAATTATATACCACTTTATGTATAATAGTGTAAGAACTTTATAAGGGTATACTTCTATTTATTCTGTCCCAGTCTTTGTTTTATTCTTCTCATGTATTCTACTTGTTTAAACCTCATAATTTATTGCCATTATTTTTGCTTTAAAGAGTTAATTGTCTTTTAAAGAATCTAAGAAACAAGAAGTGTCATGTATTTACCCACATATTTGCCATTTTTGGCAATCTGTGTACATTAAAGTTTCCATCTGATATCACTTCCCTTCAGCATGAAAAACTTTTTACTATTTCTTGTATGCAAGAAAGGTCCATTGGTGAGAAGTTTTCTCAGCTTTTGTTTATCTGAATATTTCTTTATTTTGCCTTTTCACTGTATATTTTTTATTGAGGAATTAGATGCAGTGGTAAACCATGTTGGGTATATAAGTACATTTTGGCAAAGTATGAAAATCATTAGGGAAATCAAGTCTCTCTTAGTTCATAATTTTATTACTCTGCTTTTTTAGTAAGTAAAAGTCCATTTCTTTGGATGTTTATAACTTAAAAATGTTAATTTATGTGAAATTCACATTCAGTGGCATGCACTTATCTTAAGCAATTTGGTGTTTTTATAGCTGTATATACCCCTTTAACCATCACCCTAACAAAGATAGAGAATATTCCGATTGCTCCAGAAAGATTCCCTCATGTTTCCTCCAGTCAGTCCCCATGCCTCATAGGGAATCACTGTCCTGATTTCTACCATTGTAAATTAGTTTTGCCTTTTATCGGATTTCTTTCCCTCAACATAATTCTTTTGTGTTTCATCCATATTTTCATAGATATGTAGTTTAAAAAATTGCTGAGTAGTATTCCATTCCCCCAATAAAGATAGAGTACATTTTTATTGCTCCAGAAAGGTTCCCTCAAGTTGTTGTCTTTTTTTCCTTTTTTTAAGATTTATTTATTTTGAGAGAGAGTGGGTGCACGAGCAGGGGGAGTGGCAGAGGGAGAGGAAGAGAGAGAATCTTAAGCAGACTTCCCACTGAGCATGGAGCCTGATGTGGTGCTTGATCTCAGGACCCTGAGATCATGACTTGAGTCGAAATCAAGAGTTGGACGCTTAACTGAGCCACCCAGGTGCCCCCCTCAAGGTGTCTTCTAATCAATCCCCATGCTTCCTGGAAAATCACAGGTCTGATTTCTGTCACTATATATTGGCTTGCTTGTTACTGGACCTCATATAAAAGATCATATAGCATACAGTCTTAATCTGACTTCTTTCACTCAACTGAATGCTTTTGAAGGTCATCTGATAATAATGTATTATGAATATTTTCTTTCAGTCTGTGTCTTGCCATTTTATTTTATCTTAGGGCTTGTTGTGTTTTCTGAGGTCTTGTGCCCTGGCTGATCCTGAAGTGTAATTTTTATATTGTAAGACTGCCAAAAATTATGCTGTTTTATTTTTTACTAATGTGTTTAGCTTTCTAACCTGTAGAAGCCTAGAATTTACTAAATGTTATTTTGTAGAAAACTGGCATTATGTTTGAGGGCCCTCCAGATTTTCATAAATAGCACAATGAGGCACATGATAGTATAAGGCAGAGTAGAATTAAATGCAAAATGATTGTTATAGACAGAATCATAAAAGAAGAGAAAAGGAAGAATTGTGTTTTTACAGGACTTCATATATGAGGGACTTTAAGCCTTAAAGGCTTAAAATCCAAGTTACCTTTTGGCTTTTTCTCTCACATATCAAAATGGAATGTGATTAAATCCTAAGTAAATCTCTCAGACTTTTTGTTTTGAAGCCCTAATTTTAGTAATTTTGGAAAAGCAGTTTGTGGGCTAAGTGTGAAAAATTGATAGTGGACAGTTCGAGACTAGCAGTAATTGACTCTGCTTATTATCATTTGCTTATTTAGGGGGAAATTTTGCTTATATCAAAAAGTGCTTTTTATTGGCCTGTATAATTTTGTATACTTATTTTTATGCCTGTGGTATCATAAGCAAAATTCCGTTTGGCATACTTGAAAGTGAATGGAGAAGAAGATCTAACTTTAAGATTTTGCTAAAATTGAATCATAGTTGTAAATGCAAGGTTTGGGTATTTTTGTGAAATGTGACTCAAGTAATGAGAGAGATTGGCCAATTTATCCCAATTCTGTGGTTTGGTTCTTTGCCCTGCAGACTTAAATATTATTTGTTCTTTATCTGTTACCCATCAGTGATAATGTTCTGGGGAATTGGTTCGAAATAACAGCTTCACAGGAGGCAGATTTGTTAACTGGAATATTAATTTACAACAGGATAGACACTTTTACATTGACCACAGTACTTGTAATCGTTATTCATACATTCTCTTCCTGGTATTAGGATATCTGAGAAACCAGTTTGGTTATCAGAATATGGATTGGTAAGTAAGGAAGCAGAGCAGAACAAAGTACCTTGAGTGGTTTAGAGGATGGCTTACCCAGGCTATGCTAAGTCTAGGGAATTATTCTTGCTTTATTTCTAGTGTTGAGATATTCATGCAATTAGTTCCATGAATACTATCTTTTAGTATCTTTAAGATATCTTTATAGTAACTTTTTTGGTCAGTAATGGACAAATTCTTACTTTCTGAATCTTCTTTCCTTATATTTGGTGTACCCTTTTGTTAGAACTTAAGTTATATTAATGTGATTAGTTTGATTGATACTTTTGCTGCTGACAGTTTATTCTTCTTGATGAAACTCGGGAACAACCCAAGCCTTCCTAAGACTGTGGTACAAGTACTCTTCCTTTTTTATGTTAACATCTTGACGAAATTTGCAGGGTTGTAGTGGAAAGATTGATCACTTTGATGTTCTGGCTCTAGATTCAAATTCTGGTTCTGCTACTGAGTAGCTGAGCAATTTGGTAAAGCTGTTTGATCTCTTTGAGCTTGTTTCCTCAGTAGTACTTAATTTTGTGAGGATGTTGAGAGGGTTATGAATTAATGTGTCTAAAATACTTGAACAGTGAGTGCATAAGAAGTGTATTTCTATGAAATTCGTCCATCCATTTATCCTTTCAACAACTATTAATTGACTGATTTAGTATGTGCTGGGCAATTTGCTATGCATAGGGGTTACAACACTGACCATGATGGTCAGTGATCTGTGCATTTTTGGCATTTACAGTTTAGTGGGGGGTAGAGGCACATAAACCAGCAATTGTAATACTATGATAAGTGCTATACTAGGCGGTAGAAGCATATTTATAAGTATTTTTAGAAATACCTTAAAAATGCAGTGTCATAATAATAAAGGATTTTCAAGACTTGAGTTCCCCAACTTAATAATAGTGCCTGGTTCATTTTTGTGAATTGAATGCATGTACAACTTATATGAAGGAGATGTTTGTGTGAAAGATAGATATTGAATTGATACAATTCAATTTTGGTGGAGCTTCTACATTTTGAGATTTTTTTTAAAGAAAAATTTAAAGTTTTAAGAAAAACTTTCAAAGAAAAGTCATTTAAGAAACTGAAACTGGGTCAGTGATTGTTAGTATTTCCTAATATCAAACTGCTGTGTGATAAAATGTGTGTGCATCTGCACTGTGGTACTGTTTGGCATTTATTTGCATTGACCAATTTGTGAGTAGATTACATTAGTACAGAATCATATGGCAGCTTATTTTGGGAAATAGTAGAGACATGCTTTATTTTTCTTAGTACACATACATTGTCAATAAAAGCATCTATGTAGGTTCTACTCAGACTAATGATGTTAAAAAGAATAATAACAGAAAAGCAATGCTTGATAAAATTTAAAATAGTATAATTCAGTAGCCTTGATTTTCATTTTTACTTTTTTAGGTATGTATGTGTGTATGTATGTATATAGGTAAGTAAGCAAGCCTCTATGCCCAACGTGGGCTTGAACTCATGACCCTGAGATCAAGAGTTGCATGCTTTATGACTGAGCCAGCCAGGTACCCCAGTAGTTCTTTTTAACAACGGGAAAACTTTTGCACTGAGTTTAAGTGGCTTACCTGAAAATAGCCAGCTGGGGATTAGGAGGTAGGCAATGCTCTGTTTTCATTGTACTGGTGGTTCTCAAACTTTAATTGGTATAAGAATCACCTGAGGTGGTTAGTAAACTAGAGCCCTACTTCCAGAAAGTCTGATTCAGTAGTACAAGGCAGAGTCTAAAAACCAGTATTTTAATAAGCATCCCAGGTAAACCTGATGTAGGAGTGATAATACTTTTGTCTACTATGCTGCCCCCATGCTGTGATAGAGACTTGTCATGTTGCTGCTCAAGGCCTCTCTCCTCTTTCTGAAGTTGATGACCTTCTTGAAATCAAATTGTCCTTACCATTGTAGCACTGACAGTAATAGTCTGCTCTGTGTTGTGCTCCAGTCCTCTAAGTGCTCTGCTTTTGAGTATCCCTTGGATATATCTGATTTTTCTCATAATGTGAAGACAACTCATCTATTACTCTTCTTTCATTTCCCACAATTCTTAATTAAAAATCTGTGTTTTAATAAAAGTGAATTAATTTTAGTTTCCTAGCATGACTGCTCTTTCCCTGTTTTATCTCTTCTTCTCTACCTCTTCCTTCCTCCCATCACTCCTGTTATGTTTCTCTGACCAAACTATGAGCTTCTTAAGCCTGGAATAGAATCGGTGCTTAATAAATATAATGAATAAGTGAATAATAAGTCTTGTATTTTCTAAATATTATTAGTTCATATATAAGTTTCATGGTGGTTTTACCCATTCATGGGAAGAGATTTTTCTTAAGAAAAGCAAGATAATAAGGTAAAATTCAGGGTAATAGTTAACTTAGTGGAAAAAGGAAAGTGATTAGGAAGTAGCACTCTGAAGGCTTCAAGGCTACTAATGATGATGTAATTTTTTAGTTGTTTGGTGGGTGCATTAGTATCAGTAGGTATTTGGAAACTGGCTATTCATCTTTGCTTGAATAGGGAAAAGTGAAATATAAACTATTATATTAGAACCATTTGTAATGTAAGTGGGACGGTCTGTGTACTTGGGATGGTAGACTCTAAAATGAAATCCACTGGGAGATTTGAAAAGTTGGCTTCAGTGAGATTGGTAGGAAGCTCTCAGCACAACTAAGCAATACCAAAGGCTTAAATAAATGGCTTTTTTTGTTTGTTTGTTTTTGTTTTTTTTGTTGGGGGCGGAAGAGCAGAGGGAGAGGGAGAAGGAAAATTCCTTTTTTTTTTTTTTAAAGATTTTATGTATTTGAGAGAGTGAGAAAGAGAGAGAGAGAGCACATGAGAGGGGGGAGGGTCAGAGGGAGAAGCAGACTCCCCGCTGAGCAGGGAGCCCGATGCGGGACTCGATTCCGGGACTCCAGGATCATGACCTGAGCTGAAGGCAGTCGCCCAACCAACTGAGCCACCCAGGTGCCTGGGAGAAGGAAAATTCTTAAGCAGGCTCCATACCCAGAGTCACTGTTGCTAGCCACTGTTACTCTATCTTTGAGAATCCTTTAAACATCTTTTGTTGTTAAATATTTACATGGTTACAAAGTGAAATCTACGAATCGTAGTCAAAGAATTCTAACTTCTTTTCCCTTTTCCTCCTTATTTTAACATTAAAAAGTCCTTTATTTTCCCATTGAAAAAAGTAAAAGTGAGTATGTTTATATTTTTATATTCCTATCAGTCTTAAATAAATGATAGTATCGTACACCACCTTTTCTACAGCTTTTTTTTTTTTTCATTCAAGGGTATATTCTGGAAGTCTCTTCATTGTAATGTATAGAACAGTTGCTCATTCCTTTTTATAATTGTATAGTACTGCTTCAGTCATTTTTTATTTTTATTTTATTTTTTTTTAAAGTTTATTTACGTAAGTAGATCTAGCCTCAGCATGGGGCTTGAATTCATGACCCTGAGATCAAGAGCTGTATTAGAGAGGGGACGTACTGAATGGAGCACTGGGTGTTATATTCAAACAATGAATCATGGAACACTACATCAAAAACTAATGATGTAATGTATGGTGATTAACATAACAAAAAAGAGTTGTAAGCTCTTCCGACTGAGCCAGCCAGGTGGCCTACTAGAGTATTTTTTTAAAATGTAAATCCTAAATAGTATTTCATTCCAAACTGATGCTGTCGTTGAACAGCAAACCACCCTAAATTCAGTGGCTTAAAACAATTATTTACTTTTATTCAGGCATTTGCTGTGAGTTGTCTGATCTAGGCTGTTTGTGTGGGTGGCTCTGCTTCATGTTTGAGGTCTTATTGGACTATCTCCTGAGCAGGTTGGAGCTCAGAAATGTTACATGCATATTCATTCTGTCATCCTCTTAAGGGACTACAGATAACCCAGTGATTATCTGGGTTCACATCTGTGATGAATACAGATATAAGAGGGCAAGCAGAAACTCATAAAGGCCTAGGTTCAGAATTGTCATAATGCCACATTCAGTCATATTCCAGAATCAAGTCATAGATACAAGCCCCAAAGTTACCTTTTTTTTTTTTTAAAGATTATTTATTTGAGAGAGAGAGAGAGAGCATAGGGGAGGCAGAGGGAGAGGGACAAGCAGGCTCCCCACTGAGGGGGCCCGACATGGTGCTCGATCCAGGACGCTGGGATCATGACCTGAACTGAAGGCAGATGCTTAACCGACTGAGCCACCCAGGCGTCCCTCAAAGTTATCTTCTTAATGTTGGTCTTACTTGGGCACTCTTATCAGAAATTTCAATCCCTTCCCAATGTTTCATATCCCCCTTCCTTGCTGTAATCCTTAATTTATCATTATCTTAAATGTGTGTATTTAAAATACTTAAACCTTGTTTATTGTCTGTATCGCCCCCTTACAATGCATGTGTAATGAGAGCAACATTTTCAATATTTTTATTCACTGTATCTCCTGAACCTAGAACACAGTTGATGCTCAGTAAATATTTTTGAATGATTAAATGAAGGCATGAAGTGAAATAAGGTTGGGGAGACCTGTCTTTCATTAGTTTTTTTTTCTTATACTACCCTTTCTTGTTGTTGAGGTATACTCCATAAGATAAAATGCACAGATCTTAATAGTACAGTTTTATAAATGTCAATAAAAGTATATTCATGAAATAATAACTCCAGTTAAGATATAGAACATTCCTCTCACTTTAAAAGGCTTCCTCATGTCCTTTCCTGTCATTTCTCCAGTCTCTAGAAGCACTTGCTATTCTCATTTCTGTTACCATAGATAAGATTTTCCTACTTTAGAATATCATGTATATGGAATCATATAGCATACATGTTTTTCTTATTTCCTGTTCTCGCTCAACATAATATTTTTGAGATTTATCCATGTTGAGGCATGAATCAAAAATGCATTCCTTTTTACTACTGAGTAGTAGTCTATTGTACAAATACATCACAGTTTGTTCATTTGTTTATGGATAAAGCTGATATTAACATTCTTATATAAATCTTTTTGTGGATATTCATTTTATGAAGGTTTTTATTTCTCTTGAATAAATACTTAGAAGTGGAATTGCTGGGTCATAAGGTAATGTATTAACTGTTTAAGAAAGTGCCTAATGGTTATTCGAAGTGGTTTACCATTTAAAATTCCCCCAACAATGTATGAAACATACCAGTTAAAGTTTTTTGTTTTATTTTACTTTGTTTGAAAGTTTGTTGATTTATAAGTATTCTTCCTAAAAGGCAGTGTGTTAGGGAGAAAGAATAAAGACTCTAGAATTAGTCTATGGAAAAATGTTTTAAGTATTAAAGCAGTCTTGCTGTCTGAGAACCATTCTCTATATACATACATATATGGAGAGTATATATACAAATATGCATTTGTGCGTGTGTGCGTGTGTATGTGTGTATGCCTCAATATCTCAGACAGAACTATATATGCAGTTTTTCCTCTGTGCAGTATTTACCTAATTTATGAGGATTAGAATTGGCATGTAGTTTACCGGTTTGAGATGGTGACATAGGGGGCTCAACTCAGCTATTCTCATGGACACACCAAGTCTACAGCCACATATGGAAACATTCCCTTTGAAAGAAATACGGAAACAAGCTGAGTGACTCCTACTCATTGGTAAATGAGATAAAATTCATCAAAAAAGATTAGGAGAGGCTGAGAAACAGTCTTACCATAAAAACTAACTCCTGGTTAGCAACATACCTGGGAGGGAAGGAACAACTCCCAGCTTCTTCCTGAAAAGAAAAGGTTTTGGATCCCACATCTGGTGCCCCAACTTCTAAGACTTCCATTTGAGGGATGTGCCCCCAAAACATCCTGCTTTAAAAGAAAATAGGGCTTGTGTTCATGAGACCCACAAGGCTATAGTGAACTCAGAGGCAGCTCTTGAAGGGCTTTTGTTGACTCACTGTAGCTAATCCCCCAGGACCAAGCACACAGGTAGCAGACTGAAATGTACCCAGTCTTTCCATGAAAGAGTCCCTCTTAAAAGCTTCAGTCTGGGGGGCAGGCTTCTAATTTAAGACCTATCTAGGGGCCAACTGCAGTAGTCTCCAGAGACCACAGAGGCTAGCAGGCACTATCTTCCTGCTCATCCTCTGCCCTGCACCAGGTCTTCACTATCTCAGAAGGGAGCTCACGCACACATCTGGCACCAAGGTTTTTGCAGCAACTGACCAGGGATGCCCCTTGATTGCCTGGCTCTTGTGGCCAGCATGGCTTGCATTCATGAGTACACAGGACTGTAACAAACAGAAACAGTTTTTAACCAGCAATCCTCCAGGGCATGGACAGAGGCAGCAGACAGCAATGCCTAGACTTTTTGTGAAAGAGGCCTGTTTGCATATTATAGTACTGCAGTCTGAGGGGGCAGGCTTTTTTTTTTTTTTTTTTAACACAAATCAAGGAGCAAACTGCATTACTCTCCAGAGAATGGGGAGGCTGATGGGTGCCATCTTCACACTTACTCTCTGCATTGTGCCATATCACTGGTGGATCCATGAAAGGAGCTTGTGCACACATCTGGCAGCCCAGCTTTTGTGGTTGTTGTACAGGGACATGTATGATGATAGCCTGGCTCTGGTGGCCAGCAGGGCTTGTGTTCATGGGTTCAGTGGGAAGGTAGCAAAGAAACAGTTCTTAAGTGGCTGTCACCCCAGTGCAGACAGATATACCAATCCCCAATCTTTTCGTGAAAGAGAGATATTTACTCACTTCGATAGCTGCTGCCTGAAGATCCAGCTCTTTTTAAAAAATTTTTTATTGTTATGTTAATCACTATACATTACATCATTAGTTCTTGATGTAGTGTTCCATGATTCATTGTTTGTGCATAACACCCAGTGCTCCACGCAGAATGTGCCCTCTTTAATACCCATCACCAGGATAACCCATCCCCCCACCCCCCTCCCCTCTAGAACCCTCAGTTTGTTTTTGAGAGTCCATCGTCTCTCGTAGTTCATCTCCCCCTCCAACTTACTCCCCTTCATTCTTCCCCTCCTGCTATCTTCTTCTTTTTCTTTTTTTTTTAAATATGTTGCATTATTTGTTTTGGAAGTACAGATCTGTGATTCAACAGTCTTGCACAATTCACAGTGCTCACCATAGCACATACCCTCCCCAATGTCTATCACCCAGCCACCCCATCCCTCCCAACTCCATCACTCCAGCAACCCTCAGTTTGTTTCTTGAGATTAAGAATTCCTCATATCAGTGAGGTCATATGATACATGTCTTTCTCTGATTGACTTATTTCACTCAGTATAACACCCTCCAGTTCCATCCACATCGTTGCAAATGACAAGATCTCATTCCTTTTGATGGCTGCATAATATTCCATTATACCACATCTTCTTTATCCATTCATCTGTCGATGGACATCTTGGCTCTTTCCACAGTTTGGATATTGTGGACATTACTGCTATAAACATTGGGGTGCACGTACCCCTTCAGATCCCTACATTTGTATCTTTGTGGTAAATACCCAGTAGCGCAATTGCTGGATCGTATGCTAGCTCTATTTTCAACTGTTTGAGGAATCTCCATACTGTTTTCCAGAGTGGTTGCACCAGCTTGCATTCCCACCAACAGTGTAGGAGGGTTCCCCTTTCTCCGCATCCCCGCCAGCATCTATCGTTTCCTGACTTGTTCATTTTAGCCATTCTGACCGGTGTGAGGTGGTATCTCATTGAGGTTTTGATTTGGATTTCCCTGATGCCGAGTGATGTTGAGCACTTTTTCATGTGTCTGTTGGCCATTTGGATGTCTTCTTTGGAAAAATGTCTGTTCATGTCTTCTGCCCATTTCTTGATTGGATTATTTGTTCTTTGGGTGTTGAGTTTGATAAGTTCTTTATAGATTTTGGATACTAGCCCTTTGTCTGATATGTCATTGGCAATTATTTTCTCCCATTCTGTCGGCTGTCTTTTGGTTTTGTGGACTGTTTCTTTTGCTGTGCAAAAGCTTTTTATCTTGATGAAATCCCAATAGTTCATTTTTGCCCTTGCTTCCCTTGCTTGTGGCGATGTTTCTAGGAAGAAGTTGCTGCGGCTGAGGTCGAAGAGGTTGCTACCTGTGTTCTCCTTTAGGATGTTGATGGATTCCTGTCTCACACTTAGGTCTTTGAACCATTTGGAGTCTATTTTTCTGTGTGGTGCAAGGATATGGTCCAGTTTCATTCTTCTGCATGGGGCTGTCCAATTTTCCCAACACCATTTGTTGAAGAGACTGTCTTTTTTCCATTGGACATTCTTTCCTGCTTTGTCAAAGATGAGTTGACCATAGAGTTGAGGGTCCATTTCTGGGCTCTCGATTCTGTTCCATTGATCTATGTGTCTGTTTTTGTGCCAGTACCATACTGTCTTGATGATGACAGCTTTGTAATAGAGCTGGAAGTATGGAATTGTGATGCCGCCTGCTTTGCTTTTCTTTTTCAAGATTCCTCTGGCTATTCGGGGTCTCTTCTGGTTCCATACAAATTTTAGGATTATTTGTTCCATTTCTTTGAAAAAAGTGGATGGTATTTGGATGGGGATTGCATTGAATGTGTAGATTGCTCTAGGTAGCATCGACATCTTCACAATGTTTGTTCTTCCAATCCATGAGCATGGAACGTTTTTCCATTTCTTTGTGTCTTCTTCCATTTCTTTCATGAGTACTTTATAGTTTTCTGAGTACAGATCCTTTGCCTCTTTGGTTAGATTTATTCCTAGGTATCTTATGGTTTTGGGTGCAGTTGTAAATGGGATCAACTCCTTGATTTGTCTCTCTTCTGTCTTGTTGTTGGTGTATAGGAATGCCACTGATTTCTGTGCATTGATTTTATATCCTGCTACTTTACTGAATTCCTGGATGAGTTCTAGCAGTTTTGGGGTGGAGTCTTTTGGGTTTTCCACATACAGTATCATATCATCTGCAAAGAGTGAGAGTTTGACTTCCTCTTTGCCGATTTGGATGCCTTTGATTTCTTTTTGTTGTCTGATTGCTGTAACTAGGACTTCTAATACTATGTTGAATAGCAGTGGTGATAGTGGACATCCCTGCCGCGTTCCTGACCTTAGGGGAAAGGCTCTCAGCTTTTCCCCATTGAGAATGATATTGGCTGTAGGTTTTTCATAGATGACTTTTATGATATTGAGGTAGGTACCCTCTATCCCTATACTCTGAAGAGTTTTGATCAAGAAAGGATGCTGTACTTTGTCAAATGCTTTTTCTACATCTATTGAGAGGATCATATGAGTCTTGTTCTTTCTTTTGTTAATGTATTGTATCACGTTGATTGATTTGCGGATGTTGAACCAGCCTTGCAGCCCAGGGATAAATCCCACTTGGTCATGGTGAATAATCCTTTTAATGTATTGTTGGATCCTATTGGCTAGTATTTTGGTGAGAATTTTTGCATCCATGTTCATCAAGGATATTGGTCTGTAATTCTCCTTTTTGATGGGGTCTTTGGTTTGGGGATCAAGGTAATGCTGGCCTCATAAAACAAGTTTGGAAGTTTTCCTTCCATTTCTATTTTTTGGAACAGTTTCAGGACAATAGGTATTAATTCTTCTTTAAATGTCTGATAGAATTCCCCTGGGAAGCCATCTGGCCTGGGGCTTTTGTTTGTTGGGAGATTTTTGATGACTGCTTGAATTTCCTTAGTGGTTATAGGTCTGTTCAGGTTTTGTATTTCTTCCTGGTTCAATTTTGGTAGTTGATACATCTCTAGGAATGCACCCATTTCTTCCAGGTTATCTAATTTGCTGGCATAGAGTTGCTCATAATATGTTCTTATAATTGTTGGTATCACTTTGGTGTTGGTTGTGATCTCTCCTCTTTCATTTATGATTTTTTTGATTTGGGTCATTTCTCTTTTCTTTTTGGTAAGTCTGGCCAGGGGTTTATCAATCTTGTTAATTCTTTCAAAGAACCAGCTCCTAGTTTTGTTGATCTGTTCTACTGTTCTTTTGGTTTCTATTTCATTGATTTCTGCTCTGATCTTTATTATTTCTCTTCTCCTGCTGGGTTTAGGCTTACTTGCTGTTCTTTCTCCAGCTCCTTTAGGGGTAGGGTTAGGTTGTGTATTTGAGACCTTTCTTGTTTCTTGAGAAAGGCTTGTATTGCTATATACTTTCTTCTCAGGACTGCCTTTGCTGTATCCCAAAGATTTTGAACAGTTGTGTTTTCTTTTTCATTGGTTTCCATGAATTTTTTAAATTCTTCTTTAATTTCCTGGTTGACCCATTCATTCTTTAGTAGGATGTGCTCTTTAGCCTCCATGTATTTGAGTTCTTTCCGACTTTCCTCTTGTGATTGAGTTCTAGTTTCAAAGCACTGTGGTCTGAAAATAGGCAGGGAATCATCCCAGTCTTTTGGTACCGGTTGAGACCTGATTTGTGACCTAGGATGTGATCAATTCTGGAGAATGTTCCATGGGCAGTAGAGAAGAATGTGTCTTCTGTTGCTTTGGGATGGAATGTTCTGAATATGTCTGTGAAGTCCGTTTGGTCCAGTGTTTCATTTAAAGTCTTTATTTCCTTGTTGATCTTTTGCTTAGATGATCTGTCCATTTCAGTCAAGGGGGTGTTAAAGTCCCCTACTGTTATTGTATTGCTGTCAATGTGTTCCTTCCCTTTGTTATTAATTGCCTTATATAATTGGCTGCTCCCATGTTCGGGGCATAGATATTTACAATTGCTAGATCTTTTTGTTGGATAGACCCTTTAAGTAGGATATAGTGTCCTTCCTCATCTCTTATTACAGTCTTTGTTTTAAAATCTAAGTTTTCTGATATAAGGATTGCCACCCCAGTTTTCTTTTGGTGTCCGTTAGCATGGTAAATGGTTTTCCACCCCCTCACTTTCAGTCTGAGGGTGTCTTTGGGTCTAAAATGAGTTTCTTGCAGACAGCATATTGATGGGTCTTGTTTTTTAATCCTATCTGATAGCCTGTGTCTTTTGATTGGGGCATTTAGCCCATTTACATTCAGGGTAATTATTGAAAGGTATGAATTTAGTGCCATTGTATTGCCTGTAAGGTGACTGTTACTGTATATTGTCTCTGTTCCTTTTTGATCTGTGCTGCTTTTAGGCTCTCTTTGCTTAGAGGACCCCTTTCAATATTTCTTGGAGGGCTGGTTTCGTGTTTGCAAATTCCTTTAGTTTTGTTTGTCCCGGAAGCTTTTTATCTCTCCTTCAATTTTCAGTGAGAGCCTAGCTGGATATAGTATTCTTGGCTGCATATTTTTCTCGTTTAGTGCTCTGAAGACATCATGCCAGTTCTTTCTGGCCTGCCAGGTCTCTGTGGATAGGTCTGTTGCCAATCTAATATTTCTACCATTGTAGGTTACATATCTCTTCTCCCGAGCTGCTTTCAGGAGTTGTAAGTTTTACTATTAGATGTCGGGGTGTTGACTTATTTTTAATGATTTTGAGAGGGGTTCTCTGTGCCTCATGGATTTTGATGCCTGTTTCCTTCCTCACATTAGGGAAGTTCTCTCTATAATTTGCTCCAGTATACCTTCTGCCCCTCTCTCTCTTTCTTCTTCTTCTGGGATCCCAATTATTCTAATGTTGTTTCATCTTATCGTATTGCTTATCTCTCGAATTCTGCCCTTGTGATCCTGTAGTTGTTTCTCTCTCTTTTTCTCAGCCTCTTTATTTTCCATCATTTGGTCTTTTATATCGCTGATTCTCTCTTCTGCCTCATTTATCCTAGCAGTTAGTGCCCCCAGTTTTGATTGCACCCCATTAATAGCCTTTTTGATTTCGACTTGGTTAGATTTTAGTTCTTTTATTTCTCCAGAAAGGGTTTCTCTAATAACTTCCACGCTTTTTTCAAGCCCAGCTAGTATCTTTAAAGTCATGATTCTGAACTCTAGGTCTGACATCGTACTAATGTCCGTATTGAGTAGGTCCCTGGCTGACGGTACTATCTCTTGTTCTTTTTGCTGAGGTGATTTTTTTCGTCTTGTCATTTTGTCCAGAGGAGAATAGATGAATGAGAGAACAAAATGCTAACAGGTTAACAACGTCCCCAGCAAATATACTCTAAACAAATCAGAAAAGACCTGTAACCAGGGGAAAAGAAAGGGAAAGAAAGAAAAAAGAAAGAGAAAGAAAAAAAAACAAAAAGAAAAAGATAAAAACAAAAACAGAACAATACAAAAAAAACAATATGATCAGGTAATGCATAGATCAGTGCCACACACTAGATTTTGGGCGTATTTTGGTGTGTTAGAAAAAAGTGCCTCCTAAAATTTTAAAGGAAGAAAGACTTACATATGTACAAAATAAGGGTTGATACAATGAAGGGATGGAATATGACTGTAAAGATGAAAATTATAAAAGATTTTATAAAAGGGATTGATAAGATAAGAAATTGTTTGAAAAAAGAAAAGATTAAAAAAAAGAAACGAAAAAGAAAAACGAAAGAAAAAAAAGGTAGAGAATGTGATGAGGCAGGAGACTAGAACAAAGCCATACACTAGTGATTTAGGGTATATTTTGATCTGTTAGAAGAAACTGTATCTCAAAGTTTTAAAGAGAGAACAATTTATATATATATGCCAAAAATAAGGGTAACTACTCTGAAGGATAAAATATGACTCTAAAAATGAAAAATAAAAAATGTTTTTTTAAAAAAAGGGATTGATAAGATGGTTGAAAAAGGGAAAAAAATTAAAAAAAGTTAAAAAAATTAACTTTGAAAAACTAATGAATCATGGTAAAAAAAGCCATGAATTCTATGTGCAGTATTTCCCTAGCGCTGGAGTTCTCCTGCTCTCCTTGATGGGTAAACTTGGTCCTGGCTTGCTGGCTGTTTGTGCTGATCTTCTGGGGGACGGGCCTGTTGCCGTGGTTCCCAAATGTCTTTGCCGGAGGCGGAATTGCCCCTCCCTTGTCGGTCCGGGCTAAGCAAGCTGCTAGGGTTTGCTCTCAGGAGCTTTTGTTCCCTCCAAGCTCTGGTACAGCTTTGGAGGACCAGGGTGAAAATGGTGGCCTCCCAATCTCCACTTGGAGGAGCTGAGAACTCGGGACCCTGCTTCTCTGTTTGCCTCCAGAGAAAAGCAATCACTCCGGTCTCCCTGGTCTCCGGTCGCACTGCGTGCTCACCTGGCCTGTGACCGAGCGTTTCTATCTGTGGCACTCGACCCTGTGTGGAGTCTCCAAACCCAGAAGATCGCTGCGATGCGCTTCTGCGCCGCTCCTCCCGGGGGATGGAGGGGAGTCTCCCCGGCTCTGCCGCTTGTTGGGTCCCTGCTGGAGGAGCAGTGGCCCGACTGGGCCGCAGATCACAGTTTATGGCCACCCGGAGCTGAGAGCCCGCGCCTCGGCTCCGTCTCTGCAGCCGGCTTCCCCGCTCCAATACCTGGGAGCTCTGCTGCACTCAGGCACCCCCGGTCTTTCTGTGACCCTCGAGGGTCCTGAGACCACACTGTCCTGCGAGTGTTCCACACTGTCCCGCGAGTGTTCCACCCCCCGCTTAGCCACTGGAGCGATGTCCCTCCGCGGTGCCGGCTTCTAAAAGTTCCGATTTTGTGCTTTGCGGCTCTGTCGCCTGCCAGAAGCGGCCGACGGAGGCCCCCTCCCCCGCCGTCTATCCTCCCGAATATTGCCTCCGATTTACTTCTCCGCATGTTCTACCTTCCAGTAAGTGGTCGCTTCTCCATTCAGAGAGTTGTTGCTACTCTCTTCTTAGGTCTCCTGTTGAGTTTGTAGGTGTTCAGAATGGTTTGATCCCTATTCAGCTGAATTCCTGAGACCAGACGAAATCCAGGTCTCCTACTCCTCCGCCATCTTGCTCCGCCCCCTCCTCTCCCTGAAGATCCAGCTCTTAATCAGCCTACATCTGGCTGCTGAGATCCTCCCCTTTGGGTTACTGACAGTTTTTGGCACACCTTGAACTACCGGGAGCCACTAGGGCCAAAGAAGTGTGCTTGGATGATCATAAAAGTTTGAGAGACAACCAAGAGCTAGGGCAGGATTGAAAGATAAAGTTCATCTTCTACATAAGACCACTACATCAAGACTGGAAGGGGTAGCTGTTTCATCTAATGCCTAGTGACCAGCCCAGAGAGTCAAGGAAAATGAACAGAGTATATTCCAAGTGAAGGAAAATGATACAACCCCAGGAAGAGATCTTAATGAAACAGAGATAAGTGATTTATCTGATAAAGAGTTCAAAATAGGGGTGCCTGGGTGGGTGGCTCAGTTGATTAAGCATCTGCGTTCAGCTCAGGTCATGATTTCAGGGTCTTGGGATTGAGCCCTGTGTTGTCGGGTTCACTGCTCAGTGGGGAGTCTGTTTCTCCCTCTCCCTTTGCCCCTCCCCCCCACTCATGTCCACGCATGCACACGATCTCTCAAATAAAATCTTTAAAAAATATTTTTGTTAAAGTTCAAAATAATGGTCATAGAGATGCTCACTGAGGTCAGGACAGCAATGCATGGCAAAGTGAGGATTTCAGCAAAGAGATAGAAAATATAATAAAGTACCAAAGAGATATCAGAAGAGCCAAAGAATACAACAATTGAACTGAAAAATTCAATAGAGGTGTTCAGAAATGGACTAGATGAAGTAGAAGATAGAGAGCAGCAAACTTGATGACAGGGCAGTGGATTCATCGAGTTAGAGGGTCAAAAAGGACAAAGAATGAAAAAGTGAAGATAAGGAACTTATGGGACAACATCAAATCAATATTTACATTTTGAAGTTTCTCAGAGAAGAGAGAAAGGGGCAGAAAAGTTATTTGAAGAAATAGTGGCTAAAAGGGTCACCTAGGTGGCTCAGTTGATTAGGCGTCTGCCTTCAGCTTGGGTCATGATAATGAGGTCCTGGGATTGAGTCCTACATCAGGCTCCTTGCTCAGTGGGGAGTCTGCTTCTCCCTCTCCGTCTGTTCCTCTCCCCTGCTTGTGCTCTCTTTCTCTCTCATTCTCTCTCCCCCCCAAATAAATAAATAAATGAAAAATGTTAACAAAAAATACATAGTGGCTATAAACTTCCCAGACTTGGGGTGGGAAACAGACATCCAGACCGAGAGAGTTTTAAATAAGATAATCCAAAGAGACCCACACCAAGATACATAATAATCAGATTGCCAAAGTTAAAGATAAGGAGAGAATCTTAAAAGTAAAAAGAGAAAAACAACTTGTTATATACAAAGGACACCCCTCCCCCCATAGGACTGTAAGCAGATTTTTCAGCAGGTACTTTGTAGGCCAGAAGTGAGTGGCATGGTATATTCAAAGTGGTGAAAGAAAAACTGCCAACTAGTAATACTCTGCCTGGCACAACTGTTCTTCAGAATTGAAGAAGAGATAAAGAGTTTCTCAGACAACAAAAGATGAAGGATTTCATCACCAATAGATTGGCCTTACAAGAAATGTTAAAGGAACTTATTTTTTTGTCCCCCCAGCATTGCCATTTACTTTTTTGGGGAGAGGATAGGAGGAGGAGGGAGAGAAACAGTCCCAGGGAGTCTCTGGAGTGTATGAGACTGGTAATACAATGATGGGATGAGATGGAAGGTCCCCAGGATCCTTTTTGCTATTGGTTTCTAGACTCTGATGAAAATGATACGACATGTGTAATTCGCTAGCGTGTGGTGTTCAATAAACGTCAGTTGCCTTTTCTCGCTGGGCTCTCCACAGGCTATACCTAGGTATCTCCATCTTTCCCATTTCAGGGAATGAAGCTCACCTACAGAACGAGGGAACAAGAAGTGCAGTACAGTTTTGGTAATGCATTTGGCTAGCTGGCTTGGTGGCAGGGCCTCACTGTGTCCCCATCCTCCCCATGCAGCTCTGCTAGGGTGGGGCCGAGAGTTGAGGTTCCCAAGAGGCTTCCCTGAGGCCTAACCAGCTTGTCCTAGAAGATGCCATGTGGAGGGCTATGGGCTGCAGCTCTTTAGTGTACAGTCCTCTCTTCTTGACGATGATAATTGTAGGGAAAGAAGTGGACACACATGCTGATTTCGCAGGCAGTCTTCAGGATCTCAATAGCCTTGCTGTGCTCAGTGTCTTGGAAATCCACATCATTCACAGCTAGGACTTGGTCCCCTTCCTGAAGTCCGATGTGCATCCGAGTCAGGAATCACCTTGGAGATAAAGATGCCTAGCTGGGAGGGCTTTCCTCCTCGGATATTAAATCCCAACTGAGCTCCAGGGGGCTTCTTCAGTGTGACAATTCGGGGCAGAAACTGGGTCAACTCTTTGTAGTCTGGGTGATACACCCTCTCAAGAGGCAGAATCTATGCTGGGGGATTCTCATAGGCAGGCAGGAAGACCCAGGGGTAGTCATCAAAAGGAATCTGGCTGTCCATCTCATAGGCCTCAGGAACCTCAGGCTCCACTCCTAAAGGAACTTCTTTAAGCTGAAATGATAGTTAATTAGTATAGGAAAACAAATGAAAGCATAAAACTCATCAGTAAAGGTAAATATATGATTAAATTCAGGATAATCTAATGTGTAATGGTGGTGGATTAATCATTTATAAATCTAATATGAAAATTAAAAAGACAAAAACAGTAAAAATAACTAGCAGCAGTTTTTTTTAATGGAAACACAAGGTTAAAAGATATAAATTATGACATTAAAAACAAAATGTAGGAGGGGAAGAGTAAAAATGTAGAACTTTAGAATGCATTCAAACTTAAGTTGTTATCAACTTAAAATAGACTGTTACAAATATGTTTTATGTAAGCCTCATGGTAACCATAAAGCACAAATTTATAGTAGATACACAAAAAATAGAAAGGAATCTAAGTACACCACTAGAGAAGATCATCAAATCAGGAAGGAAGAGAGCAAGAGAAGAAGAAATGAACAAAAGGATTACAAAATAGCCAGAAGATAATTAACAAAATGGCAGTAAGTCTATACCTGAATAATTACTTTAAATGTAAATGGACTAAATTCTCCAATCAAAAGACAGAGTTGCTGAGTGGATACAAAAACAAGACCCAACTATATGCTGCCTACAAGAGACTCACTTCAGCTTTAGGGACACACACAGACTGAAAGTGAAGGGATAGAAAAAGATATTCCATGCAATGGAAACAGAAAGCTGGGGTATAGAATCCACGACAAAGACTTTAAGAAGACACAAAGAAGGTCATTATATAATAATAAAGGCATGAATCTGACAAGAGAATATAATATTTGTAGATACTTATCACCTAACATAGGGGCACCTAAATATATAACGCAAATATTAACAGGCCTAAAGGGAGAAATAGACAACAATGCAATAATAGTAGGGGACTTTAATACCCTGCTTTGTCAATGGATAGACTATTTAGACAAACATTGGCCTTTAAAGTTAACATATTAGAAGATGGACCTAACAGTACAGAACAGTCCATCCAAAAAGCAACAAAATATATATTCTTCTCAAGTGGACATGGGACATTTTCCAGGATAAATTACTTGGTTACAAATGTGTAGTAATTTTTTTGCCTTCTGACACACTCATCAGAGGAGTAGGGGAAAACTGAAAAAGCTCCATTCACAAGTGGCAGGCACCATTATCTCCTAATTCTAAATCACTAGGTGAATAAAAACTAACTGTATAGGCTCCTCACCTTGTCAGATTCTTTGCACAACATACCATGTGGCAAGTATGATAGCCTCATTTCTGTATGACTGAGAAATACTAAGTTTCTTTTGATAATCATTGGTTTAGTGTAATTACTGATACCTCCAACAACAATACCAGTAACAGAAAAAACAATATATGAAAGAGAAAGAATAGCCAAAATATGATTGCACTTGTATAAGCCCTTCCATCATCATGTCAAATCAAATTAACTCACCAAGTGCTCCCTCTTTTTGGTGTCATAGGCCCTAAGATGTGCCCTACTTTCTTCTTTGAGTAATAGCTATGATTGTAGTCTCATCCCTTGAGATTTTTCTCAGAAGTAGGACAGGTCCTCAGTTACTGTATATATTATACAGGTCTTTTTATAGCCCAGGTCCCATTACCAGCATTATATCCTGAA
Organism: Zalophus californianus; assembly: GCF_009762305.2. Lineage (NCBI taxonomy): Eukaryota > Metazoa > Chordata > Mammalia > Carnivora > Otariidae > Zalophus > Zalophus californianus. Next base: position 40,536,004 of record NC_045598.1, on the reverse strand, counting down.
GCATCTTGAAGCTAGAGTACTCCTGTTCAGTTGGGCAGTCCTCTAGGAAAGAGGTTTCAGTATGGTGGCTGAAGCCCCAGCTATCCACAGAGATGGTCATGCAACATATATGAAAATCACATTTTCTTGCCTGTCAAAGAATGTAGATTCAGACTACCTCATACTCTTTTTGAGATTTGCCATCCTTTTTTCTGCTTCTTTCTCCATTTTTAGCTGCATTACCTCGGATTACCGCTCGGGGGTAAAACAAGATCTCTATCTGTTGAGTAGTTTAGTAATAGTCAAACAAGATAATCTCAGTTGGCAATTGAAAGGGGAAAGAGAACTGGTTGGGAAAATTTAATTTGAGAAAACAGCATCTGAAACCACCGTGCTGTATACATAGAAAAAAGTTTATAATGTTGCATATACTAATTGTCAGGTGTCATGTATATTCTAAATACTGTAGAAGTTAGGAAGAGAGCTACACAGTGATGGACAAATGATAGCTCAGTCTTAAAGATAAGGTTAAGGAAGGAAGGAATAGACAAGAATACAGATAGGAAAATCAAAATGGGAATCATAGGGTTCATATGTATGTCATATGTTGGGAGACAAAATTAACTGTATAGTCAAGTGGATTAGGTTTGCAGAGGCCAGACTATAGATAGGCTTTGAATACTATGGAAGATTTTTCTTTTTTTCTTCCTTTTTTTTTTTTTTAAGATTTTTAAAAAAAAGATTTTATTTATTTATTTGAGAGAGAGAGAGAGAGCCAGAGAGGGAGTACAATCAGAGGGGAGGCTCAGAGGAAGAAGCAGACTCCCTGCTGAGCAGGGAGCCTAATGCAGTGCTCGATCCCAGGACCCTGGGATTATGACCTGAGCTGAAGGCTTAACCAACTGAGCCACCCAGGCACCCCCATGGAAGATTTTTCAATAGAAGTGAAATGGTTAAAACAGTCTTTTACAAAGATTAATCTGATATTGGTGGGTAGAATGGATCAAAAGAGGAAAATACAAAACACACAGAGAGTACTATAACACTATTATAATATTTCAGATATTTGGTACTGAGAATCTAAATGAGTCTAGTGACATGGAGTGGAATAGATATGAATTAAAAAAAAAATCCCTAAGGTACAGTGATCAAAATTAGGTGACTGAATAGGAAAGGGATTAGAAGTTATGAAGGAGTGACTGAAAGATGATTAAAGTTTATGTCTGAATGAGTGGGAGAATGGTAGTTCTGTTACAGTAAACAAGGAAGCCTTTAAAATGTCTTTCATCTTAAATTTTCCTCTGGGTTCTTGTGATAGGAAGAATAATGGCTCCCTAATGATGTTCATATCCCAATCTCAAGAATTTATCAATATGTTTCCTTACATGACAAAAGCTACTTTGAAGATGATTAAGTTAAGGATGTTTAGATGGAGAAATTATGCTGCATTATCCAGATGGCCCCAGTATAATCACAAGGGTCCTTATATGGGTTTGGCAAGAGGGTCAAATTTAGAGAGAAGGTGACTTGACAACAAAATCAGAGATGAAAGGGTTTGTAATGCAAGACCAGGCTCCGAAGATTGAGGACAGCCTCCAGAAGCCTGTAGCTTCCAGAAGCCAGTAAACATTTTTTCTCAAAGCCTCCATAAGTGAAGCAGCCCTGTTGACACCTTTTTTAGGACATCTGACCTCCAGTATTATAAGGTAATAAATTTGTGTTGCCTTAAGCTACTAAGTTTTGTGGTAATTTGTTATGGGAGTAATAGGAAACTAATACCATTCTCTCAGCCCTCCCACTTGGGTAATATCATCCATGCCAGTGGCTTCACTTACGACCCATATGATGACTATCAAAAATAAAATTCTAGACCCATGTTTCTAACCAATGGACAGCACATCCTGAAAATCTTACATTTGCCTCAAAAGTATTGGGTTCAATTTGTGTAAACTGTGAATAGAAATGTCTCTTAAATCTGACGTGTACCATTGCCACTATTCCCCCTGGAATTTAAAAAATTGTGGTAAAGAATACAGAACATAACATTTACTATCTTAACCTCCTTGAAACATGTTTCTCATTGTTAAGATGGATATAACGGTATCCACTTTTTAGGGTTGTTGAGAAGATTTAATGAGATAATGTAAGTTGCTTGGCTTACAATAAATAACTTGTTTGCTCTGAATGGGTAAGAGTTTTATGCTGGGAGTTCCAAATGATTTTGAGTGTTCTCCATTGGCCTCATTTCCCTAGTTTGAGAATTATGTCAGTTGAGTTTGTTGATAGTTAACTTTTATATCTTATCTCTAGGTCTTAGGGTGAAAGAGAAGAAACCACCTGGAACAGACACCTCTATATCTGACTCAAAAGGCTGTGAATAATTTGACTAGAATCCTAGCCTTTTATTGGTTTCTTGGGCTTTTGAATGATAATTTAGTTCCTTGTGTAACACTTAGGGAGGCAGATAACTTTGATTATTAATTTACAGCATTTATAATTCACCAAAGCAACTTTTATACTTGATTTATTAAGTTAATTTTGTCCACAGAGCATAGCCATTTTTGTTAGTCATCAATAAACTGAAGGGGGAAAACAGCTAATTGGAATGAGGAAGCATTCCTTCCAGGCCTGGAAGGTGCTTTCAAAACCAAACTGTTAAATTCAATATAAAGTCGATATAAATGTAACTAGTAGAACATTTAGAACCTAGATATTACATAATGTATAATATTTTTACTTGATGTTCTTTTCTGTTCAGGATTTTATAAAGGATACTGCATTACATGTAGTTGTCTGCTTAGGTTCCTCTTGCTGTGATAGTTTCTCAAGCATTCCTTGTTTTTGATGATTTTGACGATTTTCAAGAGTATTGTCAGGTTGTCCTTCAGTTAGGATTTGTCTGATGTTTTTCTCATGATTAGACTGGAATAATGGTTTTTTGGGAGGAAAACCACAGAGATAGATTACCATTTTCTTCACATGACAGCATTGTTGACACTGATCTTGACCACCTGGCTGGGATAAAGTTTAAGTTTTTCCATTGTAAAGTTACTCCCTCCCTCCCATTTATATACTGTACTCTTTGGAAGGGAGTCGTTATGTGCATCCCACACTTAGGGAGTAAGGAGTAACACTCCGTCTTTGTGAAGGCTGAGTATCTACATAAATTATTTGGAATTGTACATGGCGGGTTTGTCTCTTATTTGTGCATGTGTGTGTGTATCAGAACTCATGGATATTTATTTTATACTTCGGGTTATAATCCAGTAACTTTATTTTGTTGCTTGAATGTCCCAGTTTTGACTATGGTCTTTCAGTGAACGACTGCATCCTTCTTACATATCCTTATCATTGTGTGTGTGTTTTGTATTTGAACACTTACATGCTCTCTGGCACTGCAGGGTGTTCCAGGCTAATCTTCAATATTGCCTGCCCCAATCCTAGAATCAGACATTACTCCAAGGAACCCTGGGGGAATAGTATTAGTAATAGTATTAGAAACTAAGATGTAGATGCATTGTTCTTGATTTTGATCTACTTCCCCCAAAACATACCATAATTTCACGCATCCATGATGCTTTCTCTGTACAGAGTATTCTCTACCTTTTTTCTGCCTGGAAACTCCCATTTCATCTTTCAAAAGCCTATTCAAGGACTACTTTAGTTCTTTGATTCTCTCTGAGTCATTTACTCTCTTTTAAAAATTCTTTTACACATTTTGCATACTGTTAAAGTTTTTTTTTGAAGTTTTTATGTGTAATATTAATTTCAGGTGTACGATATAGTGATTCAGCACTTCCATATATCTGGTGCCCATCACAATAAGGGCACTCCTTGATCCCCATCACCTATTTAACCCATTTCCCAATCACCTCCCTTCTGATAACCATCAGTTTTCTATAGTTAAGAGTTTGTTTCTTGGTTTGCCTTTCTTTTTTCCCCTTTGTTTATTTGTTTCTTAAATTCCACACATGGGTGAAATCATATGGTATTTGACTATCTCTGACTTATTTGCTTAGCATAATACTCTCTAGCTCCATCCATGTCTTTGCAAACGGCAAGATTTCATTCTTTTTGATGGCCGAGTAGTGTTCCATTGTATATATACCACATCTTCTTTATCCATTCATCAGTCAGTGGACACTTGGGCTGTTTCCATAATTTAGCTATTTTTTTTTTTAAGATTTTTTATTTTTTATTTGACAGAGAGAGTACAAGCAGGGGGAGCGGCAGGCAGAGGGAGAGGGAGAAGCAGGCTCCCTGCTTAGCAGGGTGCTTGATGTGGGGCTCGAGCCCAGGACATGACCTGAGCCGAAGGCAGACGCTTAACCATTTGAGCCACCCAGGCACCCCCATAATTTAGCTATTGTTGATAATGCTGCTATAAACATCGGTGTGTATGTATCCCTTTGAATTAGTATTTTTGTATTCTTTGGGTGAATACCTAGTAGTGTGACTGTTGGATCGGATATCCTCTTATAGTTTTGTTTGTTTACATGTGTATTTGCCCTGCTAGACAGTGAGCTTTTTCACGACAGTGGTTGGGTCATTTTCATTGTTTAAAAAAAACCTACAAAACAAAAAAACCCATTTGTTCTTTTTTTTTTAAAAGATTTTATTTTTTTTATTTATTTGAGAGAGAGAATGAGATAGAGAGAGCATGAGAGGGGGAGGGTCAGAGGGAGAAGCAGACTCCCTGCTGAGCAGGGAGCCCGATGTGGGACTCGATCCCGGGACTCCAGGATCATGACCTGAGCCGAAGGCAGTCGCTTAACCAACTGAGCCACTCAGGCTCCCCAACCCATTTGTTCTTGAGAGGAAAAGAAGTAGTGGTGGTGATAATTAAAGGGGGACTTGGGTGAATGGTTTTTTCAAAATTAGAATTTAAAAGACAGGATACTGCTTACTATACTTAAGCTCTTTTGCTTTTCATACAACTGTCACTCAATGTCATTTGAAAAGGAAGACCCATTTTGTTGTCTTAATCAGAATATGGTAAAAAAGATAACAAGTAGACCTCTAGGCATTTTAAGCAGGAAGGGGTTTGATACAGAGAATTAGATGCTAATGAAATCTTTGGCTGGGTTAGAGAAGAAAGGTCTTTGCTTTCAGGAAATAAGTGATTATAGGAATAGCTATAACTTCTGCCTGTGATCTTAACTATTTGCAGTTCTGAAGCCAGTGATTTGTAAGAGCTCACTTGGAGGCCATGGCAAACTTCATGTCTTCAGTCTGCTCAAGGTTTTATCTTTTGCTGTAAGGAAGGATTGATTTTTTTTTAAAAAGATTTTATTTATTTATTTGACAGATAGAGACACAGTGAGAGAGGGAACACAAGCAGGGGAAGTGGGAGAGGGAGAAGCAGGCTTCTCGCTGAGCAGGGAGTCCGATGTGGGGCTCAACCCCAGGACCCTGGGATCATGACCCGAGCCAAAGGCAGCTGCTTAACTGACTGAGCCATCCAGGTGCCCTGTTTTTATCATTTTTTGTTTAAAGCTGTGGTTAATGCTAATCAGGGATGGGTGCTATTGTTAAAGAATTTGTTTGAGTGTTTGAGTGGGAGATATGAACTAGATAGCAATATATGTATTTGTCAGTATGTATTTGTGTGTGTTTGAAGAAATTCTGTTTGTTTTTAAGGAAAGCCATACATGTTGTTCATTTTGACATCTTTAATTAAACTTTTGCTTTTTTGGTCACTTCTAGTGTGCTTCTGAAAGATTGCACGTAGTGATGATCTTGTGCTTGAGAATGGGTACCCACTGCTTTGTAAACAGTACTTACATAAGGCTCCAAGTCTTGAAGGACTTAAAATAGCTGTCACACACTCACTGGCTGCTTTCAGGGCCACGTTGGTGACTTTGTTAGCATCAGCTGTCTTTCTTTTTCTCCATGGCCTTGATGACCCCAGTGGCCGTTGTTTGCCTCATGTCATACACAGCAAAGTGACTAAGGGGCAGGCAGTATGAGAAGCTTTCCAGCTGGGTCCTCATACTTAAGAGCTTTTTTTTTTTTTTTAAAGATTTTATTTATTTATTTGAGAGAGAGAGAATGAGAGATAGAGAGCATGAGAGGGAGGAGGGTCAGAGGGAGAAGCAGACTCCCTGCCGAGCAGGAAGCCCGATGTGGGACTCGATCCCGGGACTCCAGGATCATGACCTGAGCCGAAGGCAGTCGCTTAACCGACTGAGCCACCCAGGCGCCCCCTCATACTTAAGAGCTTTGAGTTGTCTTCAGGCTTCTTGCCTGAGCTGCAGTTAGTCATCTTCTACAACTCAGCAAACTTGCAGGTGATATGGGCCATGTGGCAGTACTGTGATGTGACAGGAGTGGTTGTGATACGGCAGGAGTGGTTGAGAATGGTTACCTGAGAGACAAAGGTACCCAAGGCAGGCTGTTTCTTGCAGCCTGTTGTCCCACCTGATGTTCTTCACTGAAGTGCTTTTCATGTTGATGCCCATGCTGTAGTTGGGCAGGGCCTGTGGTGCATGCATCTCTAGAGACTTGACCTCTGTGAGTGATGTTGCAGGGGGCAAAGGTCACTACCAATCTATACTTGACAAAGGCTGATTCCACTCAGCCCATGGGCTTGGTGTTGATGCCCCCAGTCTTGTAGATGACCTGCAAGGGCATGTTGGTAGGTCAGGCTTGGGGGGTGGGGGGAAGAGATAATGGAGTCCAGCACATCTAGCAGTGTCATGCTTGCCACATTCCCGTTTTTCCTTGTGGTCCTCCAATCTTTGAACCTGTGTGTCTTGCTGCTGGTAGTCAGCGTGTTGTCCCTGTGCCAGCCTGAGATGGTCACAAAGGCCATAACCTCAGAGTTACAATCAGTCTTGTCAACGTAGGCATTACCTCCTTGATGATATTCTCAAAGCACTCATACAAATAAGATAATTATAAAATTATAATTTTAATATAATATGCATTAAGATGAGAGAAAAATAATATAGGGAGAGAGTTGTTTTAATAATTAAACAAAGTCTATTTCAATATGTTGTGTTAGGAATTTGTTTATCTGGTTGCTAAGGAAACTTTTGACCTTTGTTTGACATTATTTCTTTTTTTTTTAAGATTTTATTCATTTGAGAGAGAGAGAGAGCGTGCGTGCACAGGTGGGTGGGGGGCAGAGGGATGGGGAGAAGCAGACTCCCCACTGAGCAGGGAGCCCAGTGTGCGGCTGTATCCCAGGATTCTGGCACCATGACCTGAGCAGAAGGCAGACGCTTAACTGACTGAGCCACCCAGGTGCCCTGACATTATTTCTTTAAAAGAAAAATTGACCCTTGAGTTTAAATAGAAAATCACTTTAGTAATGTTTAAAATCTCTCTATACCACTTACCTTTTTTAAAAAAGTGACAAATTTTTCAAAAACTTAGTGCTGTATAAAATTTGAATATTTTCCTCTTACCCAGTCACTTAATGGAGAGAGGAAAGCAATTGAAAGGCAGTATGAGTACATTTGCAAACTTAGAATTTTTTAAAAATCAAAAAACTAAAATTTGAAAATTTAAAATAAAAGTGTATACTCATACATGTATCATCTGAAATAGACCCCACTGTGTCAAATCAGACCTAATGCAATGGTATAGATATGATGACAATATAGTACATGCACTGAAAAAAATACATGAAACCAAAAAGGTGACATTACATGCAGCCATAAGATAGTCAATTTTTTTCTCTTCATTAATTTATTCATTTATTTAACATCTATGTGCTAGGCACCATGCTGAGTAGTTGGGGATACATTTTTCATTAAAATCTGCTGGTCATACAAACTAATATGAAGATTTAGAGGAAAAATCTGATAAACCAGGAAAAATTGAAGGTGTGAATGTCTTACAACCCATTAAGTTTACATATTTAAAATATATCTATACCAGAAAACATACTGTTGTTTTTTATAAAATGTACTGAAGTATAGATTCAGATTGGTAAGATTTATCTAGACTTTAAAAACACAAAATGATATTCTATTGTATCTGAATTCATATATATAATGTAAAAATATAAAACATGGTGGTGTAACTCTCAGACTGTTGGGGAAGGAAGAAGGAAAGGCTATAAAATAGAGAAAGATTAGGGACTTAAAGCATCTAAATTTTTCTCACTTAAAAAATGGATTTGAAATATTTATGACAAATAATAAAATTGTTAAATGTGGGTGGAGGGGTATACCAGAGTATGGAATGTTTTTCTTTTTATGTTCAAGAAATTTTATTATAAAAAGGAAAGAAAAATGGTGAATGATAGACTTGTAAATAGTGTGAAAGACTGAGCTAAAGACCCTCTCTGTTAATGCTTAATGAAACCAACAAAATAAAACAGCAATAACAACAAAAAATTAAACATGTTCAAACTAGAGAGCAAGAAAGCAAAGTTCTCAGATACTAGAACTCAAAAGGGAAATCACTGCCTTTGGAGTGGCCAGTTGCTGAACTCAAATGGGCTTTTGAACTTCATATAGATAACATTATTGCTGGATGCTGATCTCATGCCTGTAGTTGAAGGCTAAGACCTTAGACCTGTATAAGCAAGAAGTTGTAAAAGCCTGGTGTCTGTCTCTGAAATAATATCTGGTAAAATTCTACCCATAGATTCAGGGATGTGGTAAAGAAAGGGAGTTTGACTTAGGAACATTGGTGGAAAAGGCATCATCCTCAAAAAACTGGAACTACAAGATTGTATCAAAAGGTGTCTCTGAATTTAAATAAGAAATAAGAATAAGACAAATAAGAACTGGTCCAGAACTAATGAAATGCTTAAAGTTTCAGCCAAGGTAAATGCAAGAGACACTTTGTAAGGACACCACAAAAACCCAAAGCATGAAAATGAATCCTGCTGAAGATGAACTTAATGTCAGAAATTACATGCCACAGAGAAGCCACAATCACAGTCAGCAGATGCAAAAACTGAAGAACTAAGAACTTGAGAATTGATAACAATCTCAAAGAGACTTTGAAATGGATGTTTAAAATATGTGAAGCAACAGAGAATAGAATTCATAAGATAGAAACAGTATAGTGACAAATATAGAATGGATTTTTAAAAAGAATCCGTGGGTGCCTGACTGGCTTAGTTGGTAGAGCATACAACTCTTGATCTAAGGGTCATGAGTTCAAGCCCCACATTGCATGTGGAGCCTACTTAAAAAATAAATAAATAAAATATTTAAATAAAAAAATAAAAAGAATCTGAAAGAAAGTCCTGAAAGAAAAAAAACTGAATAGATGAGTAAATTAGAAAGCTACATAGTTAAAAAAAAATGAAATAGGAGGTAGATTAGAGCAAATCATCACAGTAAAATATAGAGAGCATTTAAAAGATGACATAGAAGCTAGAATGAGATGCAGCTACATGACAAGTAGGAGATATGACAAGGGCGAATAGATTATGTGGGAGAGATAACACCCAAGTAAATAAAAGTGGAGGATGTCCCAGGTTTATAAAAATACCCTTAAACAGTCAAACACTATGCGAGAATAGCAAAATCAAGAATAACTGCTAAATTCTTTATAAATTTTGGATACTAGCCCTTTATCTGATAAGTCATTTGAAATGTCTTTGCCCATTCTCTAGGTTGCCTTTTAGTTTTGTTGATTGTTTCCTTTTGCTGTGCAAAAGCTTTTTATTTGATTAAGTCACAATAGTTCATTTTTGCTTTTGTTTCCTTTGCCTTTGGAGACGTGTCTAGCCAGAATTTGCTATGGCCAATGTCAAAGAGGTTGTTGCCTGTGTTCTTCTCTAGGATTTTGATGGTTTCCTGTCGCACATTTAGGTCTTTCATCCATTTTGAATTTATTTTTGTGTATGGTGTAAGACAGTGGTCCAGTTTCTTTATTCTGCGTGTGGCTGTCCAATTTTCCAGCACCATTTATTGAAGAGACTATGTTTTTTCCATTGGATATTCTTTCCTGCTTTGTTGAAGATTAGTTGACCATAGAGTTGAGAGTCCATTTCTGTGTTACCTACTCTGTTCCATTGATCTATGTGTCTTTGTGCCAGTACCATACTGTCTTGATGATTACAGCTTTGTAATACAGCTTGAAGTCTGGAATTGTGATGCCTCCAGCTTTGGTTTTCTTTTCAGCATTCCTTTGGCCATTTGGGGTCTTTTCTGGTTCCATACAAATTTTAGGATTATTTGTTCCAACTCTGTGAAAAATGCTGGTTGTATTTTGAGAGGGATTGCATTGAATGTGTAGATTGCTTTGGGTAGCATAGACATTTTAGCAATGTTTATTCTTCTAACCATGAGCATGGAATGTTTTTCCATTTCTTTGTGTCTTCTTTAATTTCTTTCACAAGTGTTTTATAGTTTTCATAGTACAAACTCAACACCCCCCCAAAAAAAATCCAGTCAAGAAATGGGCAGAAGACATGAACAGACATTTCTCCAAAGAAGACATTCAGATGACCAACTGACACATGAGAAAATGCTCAACATCACTCGGTATCAGGGAAATACAAATCAAAGCTACAGTGAGATACCACCTTAGGCCTGTCAGAATGGCCAAAATGAACAGCTCAGGAAACAACAGATGTTGGTGAGGATGCAGAGAAAGGGGAACCCTCTTACACTGTTGGCGGGAATGGAAATGGTGTAGCCACGCTGGAGAACGGTATGGAGGTTTCTCAAAAAGTTAAAAATAGAACTACCCTATCATCCAGCACTACTAGGTATTTATCCAAAGGATACAAACAGCGATTCGAAGGGGCACATGTGCCCCAGTGTTTGTCACAGCAGTGTCCACAATAGCCAAGCTATGGAAAGAGCCCAGATGTTCATCGACAGATGAATGAATAAAGAAGAGATGGGATATATATATATATATATATATATATATATATATATACACACACACACACGCACACACACACACACACACACAGGAATATTACTCTGCCATCAGAAAGAATGAAATCTTGCCATTTGCAGTGACATTGATGGAACTAGAGGGTATTATGCTAAGTGAAATAAGTCAGAGAAAGACAAATACCATATGCATTCACTCATATGTGAAATTTAAGAAACAAAGAAGATGGACATAGGGAAGGGAAGGCAAAATAAAATAAGATGAAAACAGAGAGGGAGGCAAACCATAAGAGACTCTTAACTATAGGAGACAAACGGAGGGTTGCTGGAGGGGAGGTGTATGGGCAGATGGGGTAATTGGGTGATGGGCATTAAGGAGGGTACTTGATGTAATGAGCACTGGGTGTTATATGTAGCTGATGAATCACTAAATTCTACCTCTGAAACTAATAGTACAGTATATGTTAACTAGATTGAATTAAAAAAAAAAAAAAAAAAAAATAACTGCTAAAGGCTACCAGACTGAAATAGTTTGAAAACAAATAGGAAGATTGTAAACGCAGTCATATTTCATTAAATGTGAATGTTTTAAATACACCATTTAAAAGGCCAGAGATTGTCGGAATGGATAAAAAAGACCTGACTAGGCTGTCTAGGAGATGTGCACTGTATAAATAAAGCAACGGTTATGTTAAAAGTATGCAAAAAACTATATTATGAAATTATTGAAAAGCTTAAAAGTGGTTGTTTGAATATCAGACAAAACAGACATTAGGATAAGGGATATTACTGAAGGTAAAAGGAACATAACGGTAAGAGAATCAATTCTTCCAGGAGATAATATCCCGTGTTTGTGTATATTCATTATATCAAGCAAAAATGAGCAGAACTGAGGGTAGAAATAGACAAATTCAAAATTATTACTGGAGATTTCTGTAGTCTTCTCTTAGTGATTAATAGAAAGGATCAATGAAAATATAAAAGATTTGAAGAAAACTATCAATAACTAGACTTAATTGGTTTAATTGAACTATAATAATATTACTGTTATAAATTTATAAAGTACTTCACAACAGTGGAAGAATACAGATTTTATTTTAGTGCATATGAAATATTTAGCAGTACAAACCATTGGCTGGGCAAAAAAGTCTTGATAAATTATAATGTATTGATATCATACAGAAGTGATCAATGATGGGTGCCTCTTGGTTGGGTTTGTGGAATATGCCACTCTTGATCTCGGGGTTGTAGGTTCGAGTCCTGTGTTGGATGTAGAGATTACTTAAAAATAAAATCTTTAAAAAAGTGATCAATGATGGGGTAATTCTTAATCTTCATGAGATGATTCTTTTATTTTTTATCAAGAATGAAGAAGCCATTACTAAAGATCCTCCAGATTTAAAAGTATAATGGGAGAATGTGTTCTCTGACTCTGATGGAATTAACTTAGAAATCAATAACAAAAAGATGTGTGGGAAACCCCTAAATATTTGGAAATTAAGTAACATCATTTTAAATATAATGCATGGTCCAAAGAAGAAATGATGAGGAAATCTAGAAACTATTTTGAGTTGAATGATAATGAAAGCACATATATCAAGATTTGTGACATAGGAAAAGCAGTGATTAAAGGTAAATATGGAGCTATAAATGCTTACTTTTAGAAGAGAAAGGATTTAAAACCATTGATCTAAACTTCCACCTTAAGCAACTTAAATGCAAACTAAGCGGAAGGAAGCAAATAAAGATAAATGCAGAAATGAGTGAAATAAAAAACAATAAAACTAATGAAAGCAAAAATACTGGTATTTTTTTCTAGGTTATCCATTTACATTTTTAATTCACCAGATATTTTTTATCACAATTATTTTATGTTAATGTCTTGTTTTGTTTATCACCTTTTTATTGAAGTTTAACATACTGAAAAGGGCACAAATCATTAAGTGTATACTTCAATGAATTTTCTTAAAAAAATTTTTTTTGAGCATAGTTGATGCACAGTATTGCATTAGTTTCAGGTGTGCAGTATAGTGATTCATCTTCTTTATACATTATGTATGCTCACCACAAGTGTAGCTACTATCACCGTACAACGCTATTACATCACTGACTATATTCCCTATGTTGTACTTTTAGTTCCATGATTTACTCATTCCATAACTGGAAGCTTGTATCTCCCACTCCTCCTTACCCATTTCACCCATCCCCCCATCCAGCTTCCTTCTGGTAACCATCAGTTTGTTCTCCATATTTAATAGAAATCTGACTAGGCTGATCTAAGAGTACCTCCCCCCCCCCCCACACACATTACCAATGATAGGATAATTCTTCATCTTCATAAGGTAATTCTTTTACACTTCATTAGGAATGAAGGTGGGGGCATTACTGTAGATCCTCCAGACCTAAAAGCACATTAGTAGAGAGTTACGAATGGCTTTTGCCAGTTCTTTCAACAATGAGGATACATATTACTAATATTAAGAAATACATTTGAATATATTTATAACATTTTAAAAAAGTAAATTGATCATTAAAAACCTTCCTTAAGAAAACTCTAGGCACAGATCACTGGTGGATTTTGTCAAACAGTTTAAGGATGAAAATAATACCAGTCTATGTAGACTATTTCAGAAAATAGATGAGGACATTACCCTTGTACCCAAATCAGGCAAAGACACAGGAGAAGAAAACTATAGACCAAAATCCTCGTTAACATAGATGTGAAATCCATAAAATATTAGCCGTTGAATCCAGGGACATGGAATTTAATATATCTTGACTGAATGGGGTTTATCTGAAAGATGTGAGATTGATGTATCATTTTAAAGTCAGCCAATGGAATTCACTATATTCATAGGTTTAAGGAGAAAACTCATATGATCACCTCAATAAATACAGGAAATTTTTGGCAAAAGTCAGCACCAAGTTATGGTAGAAATTCTTAGGAAACTGAATAGAAGGAAAGATCAGCCTGATCAAGAGTATGTGAAAAACCTACAGCTAATATCATAGTTACACTTTCCCCCAAGACAAGATAAAGGAAAGAATGTTTGCTCTCATCACTTTTATTCAGCATTTTTTTTACATTTCATTTATTTATTTATTTTTATTATTATGTTACGTTCATCACCATACATTACATCATTAGTTTTTCATGTAGTGTTCCATGATTCACTGTTTGCGTATAACATCCAGTGCTCCATGCAGTACGTGCCCTCTTTAATACCCATCACCAGGCTAACCCACCCTCCAACCCCTCCCCTCTAGAACCCTCGGTTTGTTTCTCGGAGTCCATAGTCTCTCATGGTTCGTCTCCCTCTCCGATTTCCCCCCTTCATTCTTCCCTTCCTATCTTCTTCTTTTTTTTTTTTTTAACATAAAATGTATTACTTGTTTCAGAGGTACAGGTCTGTGATTCAACAGTCTTGCACAATTCACAGCGCTCACCATAGCACATACCCTCCCTGAAGTCTATCATCCAGCCACCCCACCCCTCCCACCCCCCACCATTCCAGCAACCCTCAGTTTGTTTCCTGAGATTAAGAATTCCTGATATCAGTGAGATCATATGATACATGTCTTTCTCTGATTGACTTATTTCGCTCAGCATAATATCCTCCATTTCCGTCCACGTCGTTGCAAATGGTAAGATTTCATTCCTTTTGATGGCTGCATAATATTCCATTGTATATATATACCACCTCTTCTTTATCCATTCATCTGTCGGTGGACATCTTGGCTCTTTCCACAGTTTGGCTATTGTGGGCATTGTTGCTATAAACAGCGGGGTGCACGTACCCCTTCGGATCCCTACATTTGTATCTTTGGGGTAAATATCCAGTAGTGCAATTGCCGGATCGTATGGTAGCTCTATTTTCAACTTTTTGAGGAACCTCCATACTGTTTTCCAGAGTGGCTGCACCAGCTTGCATTCCCACCAAGAGTGGAGGAGGGTTCCCCTTTCTCTGCATCCCTGCCAACATCTTTCGTTTCCTGACTTGTTCATTTTAGCCATTCTGACTGGTGTGAGGTGATATCTCATTGAGGTTTCGATGTGAATTTCCCTGATGCCGAGCGATGTTGAGTACTTTTTCATGTGTCTGTTGGCCATTTGGATATCTTCTTTGGAAAAAAGTCTGTTAATGTCTTCTGCCCATTTCTTGATTGGGTTATTTGTTCTTTGGGTGTTGAGTTTGATAAGTTCTTTATAGATTTTGGATACTAGCTGTTTATCTGATATGTCATTGGCAAATATCTTCTCCCATTTTATCGGTTGTCTTTTGGTTTTGTTGACTCTTTCTTTTGCTGTGCAAAAGCTTTTTTTGGTTCATTTTTGCCCTTGCTTCCCTTGCCTTTGACGATGTTTCTAGGAAGAAGTTGCTGTGGCTGAGGTCGAAGAGTTTGCTGCCTGTGTTCTCCGTTAGGATGTTGATCGACTCCTGTCTCACACTTAGATCTTTCAATGAACATTTTGAGTCTATTTTTGTGTGTGGTGTAAGGAAATGGTCCAGTTTCATTCTTCTGCATGGGGCTGTCCAATTTTCCCAGCACCATTTGTTGAAGAGACTGTCTTTTTTCCACTGGACATTCTTTCCCACTTTGTCAGAGATCAGTTGACCATAGAGTTGAGGGTTCATTTCTGGGCTCTCGATTCTGTTCCATTGATCTATGTGTCTGTTTTTGTGCCAGTACCATACTGTCTTGATGATGACAGCTTTGTAATAGAGCTGGAAGTATGGAATTGTGATGCCGCCTGCTTTGCTTTTCTTTTTCAATATTCCTCTGGCTATTCGGGGTCTCTTCTGGTTCCATACAAATTTTGGGATTATTTGTTCCATTTCTTTGAAAAAAGTGGATGGTATTTGGATGGGGATTGCATTGAATGTGTAGATTGCTCTAGGTAGCATTGACATCTTCACAATGTTTGTTCTTCCAATCCATGAGCATGGAACGTTTTTCCATTTCTTTGTGTCTTCTTCCATTTCTTTCATGAGTACTTTATAGTTTTCTGAGTACAGATCCTTTGCCTCTTTGGTTAGATTTATTCCTAGGTATCTTATGGTTTTGGGTGCAATTGTAAATGGGATCAACTCCTTAATTTCTCTTCTGTCTTGTTGTTGGTGTATAGGAATGCCACTGATTTCTGTGCATTGGTTTTATATCATGCCACTATACTTAATTCCTGTATGAGTTCTATCAGTTTTGGGGTGGAGTCTTTTGGGTTTTCCACATACAGTATCATATCATCTGCAAAGAGTGAGAGTTTGACTTCTTCTTTGCCATTTTGGATGCCTTTTATTTCTTTTTGTTGTCTGATTGCTGTGGCTAGGACTTCTAATGCTATGTTGAATAGCAGTGTTGATAGTGGACATCCCTGCCGTGTTCCTGACCTTAGGGGGAAAGCTCTCAGTTTTTCCCCACTGAGAATGATATTCGTTGTGGGTTTTTCATAGATGACTTTTATGATATTGAGGTATGTACCCTCTATCCCTATACTCTGAAGAGTTTTGATCAAGAAAGGATGCTGTACTTTGTCAAATGCTTTTTCTGCATCTATTGAGAGGATCATGTGGTTCTTGTTCTTTCTTTCATTAATGTATCACATTGATTGATTTACGGATGTTGAACCAACCTTGCAACCCAGGGATAAATCCCACTTGTTCATGGTGAATAATCCTTTTAATATACTGTTTGGATCCTATTGGCTAGTATTTTGGTGAGAGTTTTTGCATCCATGTTCATCAAGGATACGGGTCTGTAATTCTCCTTTTTGATGGGTTCTTTGTCTGGTTTGGGGATCAAGGTAATGGTGGCCTAAAAATGAGATTGGAAGTCTTGCTTCCATTTCTATTTTTGGAACAGTTTCAGAAGAATAGGTGTTAATTCTTTAAATGTTTGGTAGAATTCCCCTAGGAAGCCATCTGGCCCTGGGCTCTTGTTTGTTGGGAGATTTTTAACGACTGCTTCAATTTCCTTAGTCGTTATAGGTCTGTTCAGCTTTTCTGTTTCTTTCTGGTTCAGTTTTGGAAGTTGATATATCTCTAGGAATGCCTCCATTTTTTCCAGATTATCTAATTTGCTGGCATATAGTTGCTTATAGTATGTTCTTATAATTGTTTGATCTCTCCTCTTTCATTCATGATTTTATTTATTTGGGTCATTTCTCTTTTCCTTTTGATAAGTCTGGCCAGGGGTTTA
This sequence comes from Zalophus californianus, assembly GCF_009762305.2. NCBI lineage: Eukaryota > Metazoa > Chordata > Mammalia > Carnivora > Otariidae > Zalophus > Zalophus californianus. The sequence goes on along the minus strand of NC_045598.1, from coordinate 40,519,007 downwards.
TCAATCACGTTAATTTTTTCAACAAACCAACTCCTAGTTTTGTTGATCTGTTCTACTGTTTTTTTTTTTTTTTTGGTTTGTATTTTATTGATTTCTGCTCTGATATTTATTATTTCTCTTCTGGGTTTAGGCTTACTTGCTGTTCTTTCTCCAGCTCCTTTAGGTGTAGGGTTAGGTTGTATATTTGAGACCTTTCTTGTTTCTTGAGAAAGGCTTGTATTGCTATATACTTTCCTCTCAGGACTGCCTTTGCTGTATCCCAAAGATTTTGAACAGTTGTGTTTTCATTTTCATTGGTTTCCATGAATTTTTTTTAATTCTTCTTTAATTTCCTGGTTGACCCATTCATTCTTTAGTAGGGTGCTCTTTAGCCTCCATGTATTTGAGTTCTTTCCGACTTTCCTCTTGTGATTGAGTTCTAGTTTCAAAGCATTGTGGTCTGGAAATAGGCAGGGAATGATCCCAGTCTTTTGGTACTGGGTGAGACCTGATTTGTGACCTAGGATGTGATCAATTCTGGAGAATGTTCCATGGGCAGTAGAGAAGAATGTGTCTTCTGTTGCTTTGGGATGGAATGTTCTGAATATATCTGTGAAGTCCATTTGGTCCAGTGTGTAATTTAAAGTCTTTATTTCCTTGTTGATCTTTTGCTTAGATGATCTTTCCATTTCAGTGAGGGGGGTGTTAAAATCGCCCACTATTACCGTATTGTTGTTGATGTGTTTCATTGCTTTTGTTATTAATTGGCTTACATAATTGGCTGTTCCCATGTTAGGGGCATAGATATTTACAATTGTTAGATTTTGTTGGATAGACCCTTTAAGTATGATATAGTGTCCTTCCAAATCTCTTATTACAGTCTTTGTTTTAAAATCTAATTTCTCTGATATAAGGATTGCTGCTCCAGGTTTCTTTTGGTGTCTGTTAGCGTGGTAAATGGTTTTCCACCCCCTCACTTTCAATCTGGGGGAGCCTTTGGATCTAAAATGAGTCTCTTGCAGACAGCATATCGATGGGTCTTGTTTTTTTATCCAATCTGATAGACTTTGTCTTTTGATTGGGGCATTTAGCCCATTTATATTCAGGGTAACTATTGAAAGATGAATTTAGTGCCATTGTATTGCCTGTAAGGTTACTGTTACTGTATATTGTTTGTGTTCCTTTGTGGTCTATGTTACTTTTAGGCTCTTTCTTTGCTTAGAGGACCCCTTTCAATATTTCTTGCAGGGCTGGTTTCGTGTTTGCAAATTCCTTTAGTTTTGTTTGCCCCAGAAGCTTTTTATCTCTCCTTCTATTTTCACTGACAGCCTAGCTGGATATAGTATTCTTGGCTGCATATTTTTCTCATTTAGTGCTCTGAATATATCCTGCCAGTCTTTTTCTGGCCTGGCAGGTCTCTGTGGATAGGTCTGTTGCCAATCTAATGTTTCTACCATTGTAGGTTACAGATCTGTTCTCCTGAGCTGCTTTCACGATTTTCTCTCTGTCTCTGAGACTCGTAAGTTTTACTATTAGATGTCGGCGTGTTGACCAATTTTAATGATTTTGAGGGGGGTTCTCTGTGCCTCCTGGATTTTGATGCCTGTTTCCTTCCCCACATTAGGGAAGTTCTCTGCTATAATTTGCTGCAATATAGCTTCTGACCCTCTCTCTCTTTCTTTTTCTTCTGGGATCCCAATTATTCTAATATTGTTTCATCTTATGGTATCACTTATCTCTTGAATTGTGCCCTCGTGATCCAGTAGTTGTTTCTCTTCTTCTCAGCTTCCTTATTTCCCATCATTTGGTCTTCTATATCAGTAATTCTCTTCTGCCTCATTTATCCTGGCAGTTAGAGCCTCTATTTTTGATTGCATCTTATTAATAGCCTTTTGGATTTGAACTTGGTTAGATTTTAGTTCTTTTATTTCTCCAGAAAGGGTTTCTCTCATGTCTTCCATGCTTTTTTTAAGCCCAGCTAGTATCTTTAAAATCATCATTCTGAATTCTAGTTCTGACATCTCACTCATGTCAGTATTGATTAGGTCCCTGGCAGTCGGTACTGCTTTTTTTTTTCGTGTGATTTTTTTCTGTCTTGTCATTTTGTCCAGAAGACAATAGATGAATGAGAGAACAAAATGATAACAGGGTAACAGTGCTCCCAGAAAATATACACTGAACAAATCAGAGAAGACCTGAAACCGGGGGAAAAGAAAGGGATAAAAGAAAAAAAAAAAGGAAAAAGGTAAAAAAACAAACAGAAAGAAAATTAAAAAAAGAATATCAAGTATGATCATGCTGGTGCATAGATCAGTGCCACACACATTATTTGGGTGTATTTTGGTGTTTTAGAAGAAAGTGCCTCCCAAAATTTTAAAGAAGGAAAAACTTATACATGTACAAAAATAAAGGTAAATAGGGTGAAGGGATGGAACGTGATTGTAAAGATGAAAATTGTAAAAGATTTTATAAAAGGAATTGGTAAGAAGTTGAAAAAAGAAAGAGATAAAGAAAAAGGGAGAGAATATGATCAGGTAGGAGACTAAAACAAAGCCATACACTAGAGATTTAGGGTATATTTTGGTCTGTTAGAAGAAACTGTATCCCAAAATTTTAAAGAGCAAACAACTTTATATATATATATATATAAACATACATGCACACACACCAAAAATAAGGTTAACTACTATGCAGGGATAGAATAGGAGTTTAAAAGTTAAAAAAAAATGATTTTTAGAAGAAGGATTGGTAAGGTGTTGGTTGAGAAAGGGAAAAAGAAAAATTCAAAAAAAAATTAACTTTGAAAGACTAAAGAATCCTGGGAGAAAAGCCATGAATTCCATGTGCATTGTTCTCCTTGTGCTGAAGTTCTCCCGTTCTCATTGATCGGTAAACTTGGTCTTGGCTGGCTGTTCTTGCTGATATTTGGGGTGGGGGGGTGCTTTTTCAGTGGTTCTCAAATGTCTTTGCTGTCCTTGCTGAGGGCCGGGCTATGTAATCTGGTCGGGTTTGCTCTTGGGAGCTTTTGTTCCCTGCAAGCTTTCCGTACAGCTTTGGAGAAGGAGAGAGAAAATGGCAGCCTCCCAGTCTCCGCCCCAGAGGTGCCGAGAACTCGGGGCCCCACTCCTCAGTGAGCCCCCAGAGAAAAGCAATCACTCCTGTCTCCCTGGTCTCCGGCCACACTCCTGCTCACCCGGTCTGTGACCAAGCATTTCTGTCTCTGCCACAGGATCCCGTTTGGAGTCTCCAAATCCAGTAGATTCCTGCGGTGCCATCCAGTGCCGCTCCTCCTCGGGGAGGAAGGGGAGTCTCCCCGGATCTGCCTCTTCTTGGGTCCCCGCTGGAAGAGCAGTGGCCCGACTTTGCTGTGGATCATGGTTTATGGCAACCCTTAGCTGAGAGCCCACTCCTCTGCTCTGTCTCTGCAGCCGGCTTCCCCGCTTGGATATCTGGGAGCTCTGCCGCACTCAGGCACCCCCGGTATTTCTTTGACCCCGAGGGTCCTGAGACCACACTGTCCCAGCGAGGGTTCCAGTCCCCGCTTAGCCACTGGAGCGACGTCCCTCAGCAGAGCCGACTTCTAGAAGTTCCGATTTTGTGCTCTGCTGCTCTGTCACTTGCCAGTAGCGGCTGACAGAGGCCCCCTCCCCCTGCGTCTATTTTCCGAATATCACCTCGGATTCACGTCTCTGCACGTCCTACCTTGCAGAAAGTGGTCGCTTTTCTGTTCAGAGAGTTGCTGCTATTCTTTTCTTTGATCTCCTGTGAGTTTTAGGTGTTCAGAATGGTTTGATCCCTATCTAGTTGAATTCCTGGGAACAGATGAAATTTAGGTCTCCTACTCCTCCGCCATCTTGTTCCTTCCCCCCTTCTTCAGCATTTTCTGGAAGTTCTATTTAGTGTAATAAGTCAAAAAAAGGAAGTGAAAGACTTCAGTTTGTAAATTGAAAATGAAGAAGAAAAAAGTATTGTTGTTGTATGACATGGTTTTGTGCAGTTAAAATCATAAGGAATCTACAGGAAAAACTACTTCAAGTAAATCAGTATATAATTTTAAAAATGTAAAAAATAATTTTAAAAGAAATTAAAAATATCCCTTACAATAACATTCAGAAAACACTTAGGGATAAATTAAAACATATATAGGATAAATATTACTGAGAAAATAAAGAAAACCTAAATTAAGTGGACAGATTTTTATTCATCAGATGTCTCAGTATTGTTAAGATATTAGTTCTCCCCAAATTGATTATAGTCACTGCAATCCCCGTAAAAATCCTAGCTGGCTTTTTGGATAGAAATTGACAAACTGATCATACATTTATATGGAGAATAAAAGAACTGCGATAGCTAAAATTTTTTGAGAAGCAGCAAAGTTGCTTATCTCTTTCCAAGATTTAATACAAGTACAGTATCCTTACTGGCAGGAGATTAGACATATATATAGATGAATACAACACAATAGAGTTCATAAATGGATTCACAGGTGTAACTAATTGACTTGTGACAGTTACCAAAGTAATTCAATAGGGAAAGGGCTTTTTTCTTTTTTTAAAAATTGTGGCCAATTTTACATAACAAAATTTATTATTGGTAGTTGGACCCCTATACACTGCTAATGGAAAGGTAAAATGATTCATGCTGTGGAAAACCTTTTGGTGGCTCCTCAAGAAGTTAAGCCTAGTTACCATATGACCCAGCAGTTCTACTCATTGATATATATCCAAGAAAATTAAAAACATCTATCCAAAAAAAAATGTACATAAATGCCCATAGCAGTATTTGTCCTTTTTTTTTTTTTTAAAGATTTTATTTATTTATTATAGAGAGAATGAGAGATAGCATGAGAGGGAAGAGGGTCAGAGGGAGAAGCAGACTCCCTGCTAAGCAGGGAGCCCGATGTGGGACTCGATCCCAGGACTCCAGGATCATGACCTGAGCCGAAGGCAGTCGCTTAACCAACTGAGCCACCCAGGTGCCCAGCAGTATTTATTCTTAATAGTCAAAATACAGAGACAACCCAACTGTCCATCAATGGATAAATGGATAAAAAATATGCTATAGACATACATAAAAGGAATGAAGTATTCATACATGCTGCAATGTGGATGATCTCAAAAACATACTAAGTCAAAAAACCAGACACAAAAGGTCAGATATTGTATGATTCCATGGATATGAAACCTCCAGGAGGGTTAAATCAGTAGAAACAGAAAGCAAAGTGGTCATTGCAAGGAACTGGGAGGAAGAAAGAATGGGGAGTGACTGTGTAACAGGCATGAGGTTTTCTTTCAGAGTAATGAAAATGTTTCAGAACTTGATAAAGGTGGTGGTTGTATGACCCTAAATGTACTAAGTACTACTGAATTGTATACTTTAAATTGGTTAATTTTATGTTACGTGAATTTCAGTTCAATTTTGAAAAATGTATTTCTTCATGGTAAGGGGTTCAGTTGTAGTACAAAATAATATTCCCTGTTTTAAAAAACCAGTATTCTATGTAGGAAAACAAGGGTAGAACCAGATAGTTGTGCAAGGAGAGGTGTAGGCAAGAAATGGGAAATGAAGAGACCAGGAGAGTCAGGTATTAAAAAATGTGAGCCAAAAAACATTAATGTACTTTCTAATTATTAATGACTAATTCTGAATGAGGGAATATGCACAGTTAACAGCAGTCTAGAACTATAAAAGGAATCATACAAAGGAAATACATTTACAGATTTGGCTTATCTGTTGTGGCACAGAAAGAAACTAGTTGGTGGTATCTGAAGGAATATTCTGGGTCTTTCTCACTATAGGAATCTCCTGGGGAAAAAAAACTGATCCAGAAAAATCTAACATGCAGTAATAAATAATGAAGAAGGGAAGGGCACTGCATCAATATCCAGTTGTCTCTGCACTGTTTGATGAATAAACTGTTCTTTACCTATTGAATTATTTTGGCACCTTTTTCAAAAATCATTTGCCTATAGATGTATGGTTTATTTCTGGACTCTCAGTTCTGTTAGTGTATATATGTCTGTATATATATGTATACATGTCTGTTGTACATATGTCTCTTCTATATCAGTATCACACTGGATACTGTAGCATTGTAGAAAGCTTTGAAATCAGGAGTTGTGAGTCTTTCGACTTTGATTTTTTTTTCTTTTTTCTTTTCCCTCAAGATTGTTTTCACTCTTCTGGGCCCCTTGAATTTCTTTGAACTTGAGGATCAGCTTTTCCATTTTACAAAAAAGACTCTTGGAATTTTGATAAGGATTGTATTGAATATGTACGTTTCTTTGGGTAGTAAGTATTATCCTCTTAATGGTATTAAGTCTCCCAAGCCATGAAGACTGGATGCCTTTTCAGTTATTTAGGTATTTTTAAATTCTCTGAGCAGTGTTTTATAGTTTTCAGTATAAACGTCTTTTACTTCTTTGGTTAAATTTATTTCTGTATATTTTATTCATTTAGACCATATCATAAATGGAATTATTTTCTTATTATTCTTTCCAGATTATTCATTGCTAGTGTATGGAGATACATCTAAATTTTGTGTGTTGATCTTTTATCCTGCAACTTTGCTGAATTTATTAGCTCTAACAGGTTTGTGTGTGTGTGTGTGTGTGTGTGTGTGTATGTGTGTATGTGTGTAGTCCTTAGAATTTTCTGTTTAAGATCATATCTGGGAATAAGGGTATTTCTACTTCTTCTGCTCTGATTTTGATGTGTTTTATTATTTTTTTTCTTGCCTTATTGATCCAGCTAGAATTTCCAATATAATGTTGCATAGAAGTGGCAAGGGTGGGCTTTCTTACCTTGTTCTTAATCTTAGGGTAAAGGTTTTTAGTCTTTCATCATTGAGTATGCTATTAGTTGTAGGTTCTTCATAAATATCTTTTATGTCAAAGAAGTTCCCTTTATTCATAATTTATGTGTTTTTATCATGAAAGATTGGATTTTTCAAATACTTTTCCTGCATTGTTTGAACTGATTTGTTTTGTTTTGTCTTTCCTTCAGTCTTTATGTGGGTGTAATGATTCCTCTGTGTTGAACCACTTTTGCAATCCTGGAATAAATCCCCTTTTAATATATTCTGGTTTGTTAGTATTTTGTTGAGGATTTTTGCATCTATATCTACAATGGATTTTGGTCTGTAGTTTTCTTTTTTTGTGCTCTCTTTGTCTGACTTTGTTGTTAGGATGCTTCTGACCTCATAGAATGACTTATGAAGTTTTCCCTCTTTAGTCTTTTGGGGAAGATTTATAAGATTAGTGTTAATTCTTTATATGGTAGAATTAAGCAGTGAAGCCATCTGGTCCTTGGCTTTTCTTTAATGGGATGCTTTTGATTACTGATATAATCTCTTTGTTATAAGTCAATTTGGATTTTCTGTTTTTTCTTGAGTCAGTTTTGGTAGATAGTATGTTTCTAGGAATTTTTTTCATTTCATATAGGTTATCTAATTTGTTGACATGTAATTATTCATAGTATTATTTTCATATTTGTATTTCTGTGAGGTCAGTAGTAATATTACTGCTTTCGGTTCTGGTTTTCATAATTTGAGTCTTCTCTCTCTCTCTCTCTCTCTCTCTTTTTAAAGATTTTATTTATTTATTTGGCAGAGAGAGAGAGAGCGAGAGAGGGAACACAAGCAGGGGGACTGGGAGAGGGAGAAGCAGGCTTCTTGTGGAGCAGTGAGCCCGATGTGGGGCTCAGTCCCAGGACCCCAGGATCATCACCTGAGCTGAAGGCAGACGCTTAATGACTGAGCCACCCAGGCGCCCACTTTTTTTCTTATTCAGTCTAGCTAAAGGTTTGTCCATTTTGTTAATCTTTTTGAAGAATCAGTCTTTGGTTTTGTTGATTTTTCTCTTATTTTTTTCTATTCTTTATTAGTCTCTAATTTTTATTACTTTCTTCCTTTTGCTGGCTTTGAGTTTAGTTTTTTTTTCTGTTCCTTAAGGTACAAAGTTAGATTATTGATTTTAAATCTTTTTTTATTTAAGATTTTATTTATTTGAGAGAAAGTGTGCAAGTGGGGGGGAGTAACAGAGGGAGGTAGACAAGCAGACTCTGCACTGCGTGCAGAGCCCACATGTTAGCTCGATCCCATGGCCCTAAGATCATGACCTGAACTGAAACAAAGTGTTGGACGCTCAACTGACTGAGCCACCCAGGTGCCCCTTAATTCTTCTTTTTAAGAAGATATTTACAGGTATAAGTTCCCTTTTGGTCATAATAGATTTTGTATGATTTCAGTCTTTTAAAATTCATTGAAACTTGTTTTCATATGTTCTATCTTAGAGAATGTTCCATCCCCACTTAAGAAAAATATGTATTTATGTTTTTTTCGGGTAGGGTGTTCTATAAATATTATATCTATTCAGTTTATACTATTTTTCAAGTCCTCTATTTCCTTATTGATGTTTATTGAAGGTAGGATATTGATATCTCCAGCTGTTATTGTAAAACTGTCTATTTCTTCTTTCAATTCTGTCAATTTATTTATTCTGGAGGCTCTGTAATTAGGTATGTATATATTTCTTATTTTTATATCTTCTTGATGAATTTTTTATCAGTATATAATGTCCTTTTTATTCTCTTATAAAATTTTTTTAGTTAAATTCTACTTTATCTGATATTAGGATAGCCAGCCATCCTTTCTTTTGGTTATTAACTGCACATATATTTTTCCATTCTTTCACTTTTCACCTCTTTGTATCTTTGAATCTGAAGTGAGTCTTCTGTAGACAGCATATAGTTGGATCATGTCTTTTTATCAATTCTGCTAATCTCTGCCTTCTTATTGGAGAGTTTAATCCATTTATACCTAAAATAATTACTGATAAGGATGCCTTTAGTTCTGCTATTTTGCTATTTGTTTTTGGCCTATCATTCTTTTTTCCTCAATTTCCTCAATTCTTTACTCTCTCTCCTTTTTGTTTATTTGACTTTTTTGTATTGTACTGTTTTGATTCCTCTTTCATGTATTTCTGTATATTTTTTAGTTATTTTCTTAGTGGTTACTCTAGGGGTTATAAATAGCCTGTTCAATTTATAACAATCTATTTTGAATTAATACCAGCTTAGCTTCTGTAGTATATAAAAACTGTTCTTGTACAGCTCCATCTCTCTTTATGTTCATTTTTCTTCTTTGATTTTTCTTTGTGCTCCCCAGACTAGACAATTGCATTTGATCTTCAAGTTCTCTGATCTTTCTTCTGCTTTCTCAGAGTTGCTATTGAAAGCTTGTAGTTAGTTTTTCATTTCAGTTATTGTACTTTTCAACCCCAGAATTTTTTTCTTTGGTTCCTTTTGAAGTAATTTGTATCTCTTTATTGATAGTCTCTATTTGTTGACACACTGTCTTTCTGGTTCCCATTAGCTCTTTGTTCATGGATTCTTTGAACTCTCAGAATATTTAAGATGATGATTGAAAAGTCTTTGCCCAGTAAGTCTACTGTCTCTTCTTCCGCACAGTTTCTGTCAGTTTCTCGTTTGAATGGGTCATACTTTCTTATTTCTTAGCATACATCACTATTTCCTTTTTAAAAAGTGATTATTTTAAATATTATAATGTAATGTCTTTGGAAATTAGATTCTTCCTCCTCCACCTTATGGTTTGTTTTTTGTTGCTTTCTGTGGGTTGTTACCTGTTTATGAACTTTTCTAAACTATTTTTGTGATTATTTTGGTGGTGTGCTGTCTCTGTCTTAGTCTGCTTGGGCTACCATGACAACATATCATAGAGCAGATTTATTTTCTCATAATTCTGAAGGCTGAAAGTCTGAGATCATGTTGCCAGCATGATTGGTTTCTGGTGAGAACTCTCTTCCTGACTTGCAGATGGCCACCTTCTCCCTTGGCTCTCACATGGCAGGGAGAAAGAGAGACAGAGACAGAGACAGAGAGACAGAGAGAGAAAGGAAACACCCGCTGGTGTCTCTTCTGATACGAGGCACTAATCCCGGTATGAGGGCCCCACCTTCATCACCTCATTTAAACCTGATTATCTCCCAAAGGCCCCCCGCCATCTCTCAGTACCATCACAGTGGGGATTAGGGGTTCAACATATGAATTTTGGTGTGTATATGGGGGTGGGGCACAGACAATGGGTACATAATGGTCTCTGAAATCTTTTCTTCTTTAGCTGTGGTCTGCTAGTAGTATAAGAGAGATTTCCTTGACTATCTGAAGTAAAAAAAAAAAAGAGAAGAAAGAAAATCCTTTCTTAGTCTTTGCAGACTGGGTCTGTGTTGGAGCGCTCTGACACTTAGGCTATTTACACGTTTGTCTTTACTTCCTGTTTATGCTGAGCCTAGAGATGAGCCAGTAGTTTTCTCAGGTCTTCTCTGAGTAGGTTTCTTGCCTTGCACATATGCATGGCTTTCTAAATTCCCAGTGTTTTTTAATGTCCTAATTTCCCAAAGAAACTCTCTTGCCGTTTTTTCTTGCAGGTTTTTGGTATGTCTTGTTGTTTGCCTCAACTGGAATATTTTGTCCCAGGTGGCAGTGAGGTTTTCATTTGCCTTAAAAATTTCTCTGAAGAGGGGCGCCTGGGTGGCTCAGTCGTTAAATGCCTACCTTAGGCTCAGGTCATGATCCCAGGGTCCTGGGATCAAGCCCCGCATGGGGCTCCCTGCTCAGTGGGAAGCCTGCTTCTCCCTCTCCCACTCCCCCTGCTTGTGTTCCCTCTCTCGCTGTGTCTCTGTCAAATAAATAAATAAAATCTTAAAAATTTTTTTTTTTCCTGAAGAATGTCCTCTGCATAGCTGCTTTTCTGTACTAAGAGATTTTCAAGTTGATAAAATAAAGGAGAGAGCCTTGAGTCAGTTCTTCAGGTAGCCCTGCACAGGTCACAGCAGACAAAAAAATTTTTTTAGAACAGAGTCTGCTTTGCTCCCTCTAGAACCAGAGACCAGGGTTTAACTGTTGGAATGTGGGCTGGTATATTCAAGACTGCCACAGAGCCAAGAGAGGGAAAGGGAAATAAAAACATCACAAAGCTTTCACATTGTTTTGAAGTACTTTTTTCATGTTTTATCATTTGTTTGATTGATGTAAACCTTTGACTGATTTCCAGAATTTTGAGAAATTTGGTTCTGACAGTTTTTGCTCCATTTTTAGCTGTTTCTATGGAGGGGACAGGCCCTTGGAACTACCTCCTATATGTTTTTCTGAGGGGGAAAAAAGGGTGATGTCATTGAGGAAGTGTATTTTGCTGGTGTTTTCTGATATTTGTTGCTGTTAGGCTCACAGTTACCCCCCTATAGTTTTTCTCTCCTGTTCCTCCTGTGCAGCTTCTGCCCTATCTTAACTCCTTCTTAGCTGCTTTTATGAGTATTTTAGAACCTTTGGGTTATTCCTGTTTTTTCGTTCGGCTTAAAATAAGGATTGCATTTTTTTTCTCTTTAAATTTATTGTTATGTTAACCACCATACATTACAACATTAGTTTTTGATGTAAGGATTGCATTTTTTAATGTCTTGTTTGCTTTGTTGCATTTTTATGGTATCCAGGAATCAAATTTTGTTCCCTTTACTCCCCAAATTTCCCTCTTAATGCTTGTTATCAACCCTTACTCCTACCCCAAGCCTCTGGTAATAATTAATATGTTTTCTGTTTTTATAATTTTGTCTTTTCTAAAATGTCATATAAATGGAATTATACAGTATGTATCCTTTTGAGCCTGGCTTTCACTTAGCATAATGCATTTGAGAATTTCTCCACATCGTTTTGAGTTCAAATCAATAATTTGTTCATTTTTTGTTGCTGAGTAGTTTTCTGTTGTATGAATGTATAGTTGAAGGACATTTGGGGTGTCTTCTGTTTTCAGTGATTATGAATAATGCTGTGGTAAACTTTCATTTTATAATTTCATGTGAACATAGTTTTAATTTCTTTTGGATAAGTAAATACCTAGGAAGTGGGATTACTGTGTTATAACTTTCTTAGATATTGCTAACCTGTTTTGTAAAGTGGCCACATAATTTTGATATACATGTGTACATCACACATATGTCAGTGTACGAGAGTTCTGATTTTTCTGCATCCTTACCATCACTTGATATTGTTAGTGTTTTGGATTTTAGCACTCTAATGTATGGAAGTGGAATCTCTCTATGTTTGTTTTATATTTTCCTATTGAGTAATGCTTTTGAGCATTTTTTCATGTATATTTGTGTATCTTCTTTAGGGAAGTTTCTGTTGAAATCTTTAGCTATTTATTATTTATTTTAATTGAGTTTTGAGAATTCTTATATTGTGGTTATTAGTCCTTTGTTAGATGTGTTGTGCAGTTATTTTCTCCCAGTCTTTGGCTTGCTGTTTCATTTCTTAACAGTGTTTTTCAAAGAGCAGTTCTTAATTTTAAAGAAGTCCATTTTATCGATTTTTTGGGTTTTGCTTTTGCTGTTGTATATAAAGCTCATGAAGATTTCTTCCTATGTTTTCAGTACTAAAAATAGAATGAAAGTCATAAATAATTAAAAAGTTTTTAGTATTCATGTTAAAATAAAAAGAAGCAGGTGAAATTAATTTAAACGTTGTTTTAATTAAGCCAACATTTTCAAAATTGTCATCTCAATACACATTGAATAGAAAATTATTACTATATTTAAAGATTTTATTTTTATGTAATCTCTCTATCCAACGTGGGGTTCAAACTTATAACCCTAAAATCAAGCATTGCATGCTCTACTGATTGAGCCAGCCAGATGCCATGAAAAATTAATAATAAGTATTTACAGTTTTATTTTTGTACTAAGTCCTACTCGCATGTGTATTTAACACAGCACATACTAAGTCAGTTGAGGTGCATTTCAAGGGTTCACTAGCCATGTATGTCTAGTGATTACCATAGCAGACAGCACAGATCTGCAAGTCTTAGAGTTTTAGGTTTTACTTTATTTTATTTATTTATTTTTTTAGGTTTTACTTTAAATCTGTTATTTATTTTAAGTTAAATTTTGTATAAAGTATAAGGTATAAGGTATGGATTGCAGTTCTTCTTTTTATATGGTTGTCTGTCAGAAACTTTTTTTTTTTTTTAAAGTAGGCTCCATGCCCAGCATGGAGCCCCATTAGAAACTTTTTAATAAAAGTTGTTCTGGGCAATTAGAAATCTCGAGATCATTCTGGGCTCCAAAGCTCAACATTTAAACATACTTTCTTTTATTGCTTTAATTTATTGTTTTTTGTTTCAGTGCAATGTAAATTTATTTTGTAATTAACAATTTTCAAACCATATTTATAAATTGCTCAGAAGTGTTAGGCATTTAGTGGCTTTATTCATATACCTTTCTAAAACTGAAATAACACATTATGCTTTTTTATTTTTTTAAGATTAACCTCCCCATTCCCAAACTTGTATCTAAAATTTTCACTTTGCTTCCAGGCGTGTACTGGCATTGAAAACATTGATGAAGCTATTACATTGCTTGAACAAAATAATTGGGACTTAGTGGTAAGTACTTTTATCTTTTCTCTTTTTTCCAGCTTTATTGAGATATAACTAATGTATAACATTGTGTAAATTTAAGGTGTATAATGTGATGATTTGATGTACATACATATCGTGAAATGATCATCACAATAAGGTGAGTTAACACATCCATCACCTCATGTGGTTACTTTTTTTGTGTGTGGTAAGAACTTTGAAGATTTACTCTTTTATCTATTTTCAAGTATACAGTGTAGTATCGTTAACTATAGTTACCTTGCTATACATTAGATCACCAGAACTTACTCATTTATACTTGGAAGTTTGTATTCTTTGATCACCTTCACTCACTCTCCCTAGCAACCACCAATCTAATCTGTTTCTGTGAATTCCATTTTCTTTTAAATTCCACATATAAGTGAGATCATACAATATTTGTTTTTCTCTCTCTGAGTTATTTCAAGAAATTTTTTCTTTTTTTGGACCAGTAATCAAATTTTATTAATTTTTCAATATCTTTAATGTTCCTTATAGATGATTTAGCATACCATAACCCATTTATAACTCTAATCTAAATGAATAAAATCTAAATGTCTTTAATATGAAGTTTGTAATTAGTTCAGTATTAAATTACTAAATTATTATGAATTCTTAGATAATTTAAATAATTGTTAAAGTTGTTCACTTATGTTACTGTGTATTAAGGTTCCTCTTCCCCTGTAATATTTTGGTGGAGATGCTTGTTAGGAGAGAAAATGCAGACTTGTCTAAATGTCAGAATAAGTCTATTTGATGTTTTCCCTTCACTTCCTGGGGCCCACACTGATGATCACTCCTTTCTAAAGCTATTAAAGAAGTGACATTTTGTTGGGTGTTTTTAAAAAAAAATTTTTTTAAATGAACTTCAGAGAGTTTATTATAGAAGTCTTTTAGTTTTTTGCGTGGTGGGGAGGCAGTAACTCAAAATCAAATCCTGGCACAGCATTACACATTCACAGAATTGTAATTTACTTACAATTGCAAGGCACACTAAACATGAATTGTTTAACAGTATAGGAACAGCACTAGTTGTGTTGGGATGACACAGGTGTCCCTCAGTGCCTTTGAAGTCCTAAAAAAGTCTTAAGTTACAATTTTGAAGTGTTAATTTTCAAAGGTCAAAACTTGAAATGTGTGCTTAGAACTGAGATTAAATATGTAGATAGTTTCAAGTCCATGCATGCATGGACTTATATAATCAACTATCAATTGTCTGTGTTTTGTGTAGATTTACTATTAACTTTTTTTACTCAAAATGTAAAAGCCTCTATTTTCTACTTGTACAAGTAATTAACATTTTCTAGTATATTATTCAAGGGTATTTTCTCTTAATTGTGTGATTAAAATTACTTTTTATATAAATGAGGTAATTCTCCTACTATTTTGAAATCTGCACTTTTCAATTAATAATCCGTCATGGATGTCTAAGTAAATGTGATTGCTCATTCTTTATAATGTTCATTTAATGTTTGCATGGTATTCCAAGGGGTGGTTATAGCATAATAATTTTACCAGTCAGTGCTATGCTGTTAGACATTTGGGGTTTTGCAGTATTTTGCTATATACACATTACTTTAGAGAATATTCTTGGACATTCATCCTTGCATACTTAACCCATTATTTTCCTAGAAGATATTGAATAAATTCAATTCATAAGTGTATTTCTGTGTCAAATTGTCTGTGTGTATATATATACACACACACTTTATATATATATATGATTTAATTTATTTAGGTTTTTGGTATTTATACTTAAATTGCTTTCCAGGATGGTTGCACTAATTTAAATCTCTGTCAAATATATACATTTTTGAGATTGCTTATTTCATTAAACCAGAGCTTCCTTATTTTTCATTTAGGGCATGTTTGGGCACTTGTCAAAATTTATAAATGTTTGTATGGCCTGACTCCAAATCCATGCTTTTACCATGCTGTAATCTTTTAAAAAAATATATTTTTTTAAAAAGTTTTTAAGTTAATCACTTGCTACTCATCATGACAAGGATACTCTGTAATCCCCTATCACATATTTCACCCATCCCTCTGCCCACCTCCCCTTTGAGGTGACCATTAGTTTGTTCTCTATAGTTAAAAGTCTGTTTCTTGGTTTGTGTGTGTTTCTCCTTTTTTTCCCCTTTACTCCTTTGCTTTGTTTAAGTTACACATATGAGTGAAATCATATGGTATTTGTCTTTTTCTGACTGACTTATTTCACTTAGCATTATATACTCTAGGTCCATTCACGTAGTTGTAAATGGCGAGATTTCATTCTTTTTTATGGCTGAATAATGTTCCATATGTATATATATATATACACACCACATCTTCCTTATCCATTTATCTGTTGATGGACATCTTGGCTCTTTCCACAGTTTGGCTATTGTGGACATTGCTGCTATAAACATCAGGGTGCACGTACCCTTTCAGATCCCTACATTTGTATCTTTGGGGTAAATACCCAGTAGTGTAATTGCTGGGTCGTATGGTAGCTCTATTTTCAACTGTTTGAGGAACCTCCATACTGTTTTCCAGAGAGGCTGCACCAGCTTGCATTCCCACCAACAGTGTAGGAAGGTTCCCCTTTCTCCGCATCCCCGCCAACATCTGTCGTTTCCTGACTTGTTCATTTTAGCCATTCTGACTGGTGTGAGGTGGTATCTCATTGAGGTTTTGATTTGGATTTCCCTGGTACTGAGTGATGTTGAGCACATTTTCATGTGTCTGTCGGCTATTTGGATGTCTTCTTTGGAAAAATGTCTGTTCATGTCTTCTGCCCATTTCTTGATTGGATCATTTGTTCTTTGGGTGTTGAGTTCGATAAGTTCTTTATAGATTTTGGATACTAGCCCTTTATCTGATATGTCATTTGCAAATATCTTCTCCCATTTTGTTGGTTGTCTTCTGTTTGTTGACCTTTTTTTTTGCTGTGCAAAAGCTTTTTACCTTGAAGAAGTCCCAATAGTTCATTTTTGCCCTTGCTTCCCTTGCCTTTTGGCGATGTTTCTAGGAAGTTGCTGCGGCTGAGGTCGAAGAGGTTGCTGCCTGTGTTCTCCTTTAGGATGTTGATGGACTCCTGTCTCACATTTAGGTCTTTCAACCATTTTGAGTCTATTTTTGTGTGTGGTGTAAGGAAATGGTCCAGTTTCATTCTTCTGCGTGTGGATGTCCAATTTTCCCAACACCATTTGTTGAAGAGACTTTTTTCCACTGGACATTCTTTCCCGCTTTGTCGAAGATTAGTTGACCATAGAGTTGAGGGTCCATTTCTGGGCTCTCGATTCTGTTCCATTGATCTATGTGTCTATTTTTGTGCCAGTACCATACTGTCTTGATAATGACAGCTTTGTAATAGAGCTGGAGGTCTGGAATTGTGATGCCACCAGCTTTCCTTTTCTTTTTTAACATTCTTCTGGCTATTCGCGGTCTTTTCTGGTTCCATACAAATTTTAGGATTATTTGTGCCATATTTTTTGAAGAAAGTTGATGGTATTTTGATGGGGATTGCATTAAATGTGTTTGATTGCTCTAGGTAGCATAGACATCTTCACAATATTTGTTCTTCCAATCCATGGGCATAGAATGTTTCTCCATTTTTTGTGTATTCCTCAATTTCTTTCATGAGTATTTTATAGTTTTCTGAGTACAGATCCTTTGCCTCTTTGGTTAGATTTATTCCTAGGTATCTTATGGTTTTGGGTGCAATTTAAATGGGATCGACTCCTTAATTTCTCTTTCTTCTGTCTTGTTGTTGGTTTATAGGAATGCCACTGATTTCTGTGCATTGATTTTATATCCTGCCACTTTACTGAATTCCTGTATGAGTTCTAGCAGTTTTGGGGTGGAGTCTTTTGGGTTTTCCACATAAAGTATCATATCATCTGCAAACAGTGAGTGTTTGACTTCTTCTTTGCCATTTTGGATGCCTTTGATTTCTTTTTGTTGTCTGATTGCTGTGGTTAGGACTCTAATGCTATGTTGAATAACAGTGTTGATAGTGAACATCCCTGCCGTGTTCCTGACCTTAGGGGGAAAGCTCTCATTTTTCCCCATTGAGAATGATATTTGTTGTGGGTTTTTCATAGATGGCTTTTGATATTGAGGTATGTACCCTCTATTCCTATACTCTGAAGAGTTTTGATCAAGAAAGGATGCTGTACTTTATCAAATGCTTTTTCTGCATCTATTGAGAGGATCATGTGGTTCCTGTTCTTTCTTTTATTAATATATTGTATCACACTGATTGATTTGCGGATGTTGACCCAACCTTGCGGCCCAGGGATAAATCCCACTTGTTCGTGGTGAATAATCCTTTTAATGTACTGTTTGGATCCTTTTGGCTAGTATTTTGGTGAGAATTTTTGCATCCATGTTCATCAAGGATACTGGTCTGTAATTCTCCTTTTTGATGGTGTCTTTGTCTGGTTTGGGGATCAAGGTAATGCTGGCCTCATAAAACGAGTTTGGAAGTCTTGCTTCCATTTCTATTTTTTGGAACAGTTTCAGAAGAATAGGTGTTAATTCTTCTTTAAACATTTGGTAGAATTCCCCTAGGAAGCCATCTGGCCCTGGGCTTTTGTTTGTTGGGAGATTTTTGATGACTGCTTCAATTTTCTTAGTGGTTATAAGTCTGTTCAGCTTTTCTCTTTCTTCCTGGTTCAGTTTTGGTAGTTGTTACATCTCTAGGAATGCCTCCATTTTTTTCCAGGTTATCTAATTTGCTGGCATATAGTTGCTCATAATATGTTCTTATACTTGTTTGTATTTCTTTGGTGTTGGTTGTGATCTCTCCTCTTTCATTCATGATTTTGTTGATTTGGGTCATTTTTCTTTTTGATAAGTCTGGCCAGGGGTTTATCAATCGTGTTAATTCTTTCAATGAACCAACTCCTAGTTTGTTGATCTGTTCTACTGTTCTTTTGGTTTCTATTTCATTGATTTCTCCTCTGATCTTTAATATTTCTCTTCTCCTGCTGGGTTTAGGCTTTACTTGCTGTTCTTTCTCCAGCTCCTTTAGGTGTAGGGTTAAGTTGTGTATTAGAGACCTTTCTTGTTTCTTGAGAAAGGCTTGTATGGCTATATACTTTCCTCTCAGGACTGCCTCTGCTGTATCCCAAAGATTTTGAACAGTTGTGTTTTCATTTTCATTTGTTTCCATGAATTTTTTTTAATTCTTCTTTAATTTCCTGGTTGACCCATTCATTCTTTAGTAGGATGCTCTTTAGCCTCCATGTATTTGAGTTCTTTCTGATTTTCCTCTTGTGATTGAGTTCTAGTTTCAAAGCACTGTGGTCTGAAAATAGGCAGGGAATCATCCCAATCTTTTGGTACCAGTTGAGACCTGATTTGTGACCTAGGATGTGATCTATTCTGGAGAATGTTCCATGGGCAGTAGAGAAGAATGTGTATTCTGTTGCTTTGGGATGGAATGTTCTGAATATGTCTGTGAAGTCCATTTGGTCCAGTGTGTTATTTAAAGTCTTTATTTCCTTGTTGATATTTTGTTTAGATGATCTGTCTATTTCAGTGATGGGGGCGTTAAAGTCCCCTACTATTATTGTATTGTTGTTGATGTGTTTCATTGCTTTTGTTATTAATTGGCTTACATAAGTGGCTGCTCCCATGTTAGGGGCATAGATATTTACAATTGTTAGTTCTTGTTGGATAGATCCTTTAAGTATGACACAGTGTCCTTCCTCATCTATTACAGTCCTTGGTTTAAAATCTAATTTTTCTGATATAAGGATTGGCACCCCAGCTTTCTTTTGGTGTCCATTAGCATGGTAAATAGTTTTCCACCCCCTCACTTTCAGTCTGGGGGAGCGCTGGGTGTAAAATGAGTCTCTTGCAGACAGCGTATCGATGGGTCTTGTTTTTTAATCCAATCTGATAGCTTGTTTCTTTTGATTGGGGCATTTAGCCCATTTACATTCAGGGTAACTATTGAAAGATATGAATTTAGTGCCATTGTATTGTCTGTAAGGTGACTGTTACTGTATATTGTCTGTGTTCCTTTCTGGTCTCTGTTACCTTTAGGTTCTCTCTTTGCTTAGAGGACCCCTTTTAATACTTCTTGTAGGGCTGGTTTCGTGTTTGCAAATTCCTTTAGTTTTGTTTGTCCTGGAAGCTTTTTATCTCTCCTTCTATTTTCAGTGACAGCCTAGCTGGATATATTATTCTATATACTGGCTGCATATTTTTCTCATTTAGTGCTCTGAATATATCCTGCCAGTCCTTTTCTGGCCTGGCAGGTCTCTGTGGATAGGTCTGTTGCCAGTCTAATGTTTCTACCATTGTAGGTTACAGATCTGTTCTCCTGAGCTGCTTTCACGATTTTCTCTTTGTCTCTGAGACTCGTAAGTTTTACTATTAGATGTCGGGATGTTGACCTAATTTGATTTTGAGGGGCGTTCTCTGTGCCTCCTGGATTTTGATGCCTGTTTCCTTCCCCACATTAGGGAAGTTCTCTGGTATAATTCGCTCCAATATACCTTTTGTCTCTCTCTCTCTCTCTTTCTTTTTCTTCTGGTATCCCAATTATTATTGTTTTATCTTATGGTATCGTTCATCTCTCGAATTGTGCCCTCGTGATCCAGTAGTTGTTTCTCTTCTTCTCAGCTTCCTTATTTTCCATCATTTGGTCTTCTGTATCAGTAGTTCTCTCTTCTGCCTCATGTATCCTGGCAGTTAGAGCCTCCATTTTTTATTGCACCTCATTAATAGCCTTTTTGATTTCAACTTGGTTAGATATTAGTTCTTTTATTTCTCCATAAAGGGTTTCTCTAATATTTTCCATGCTTTTTTTGAGCCCAGCTGGTATCTTTAAAATTGTCATTCTGAACTCTAGTTCCAACATCTCACTAATGCCCATATTGATTAGGACTCTGTCAGTCTGTACTGCCTCTTGTTCTTTTTTTTTTTTTTTGAGGTGATTTTTTCCATCTTGTTATTTTGTCCAGAGGAGAATAGATGAATGAGAGAACAAAATGCTTAGAGGGTAACAATGACCCCAGAAAAATACACACGAAGCAAATCAGAAGAGCCCTGAAACCGGGGGAAGAAAGGGAAAGAAAGAAAAAAGAAAAAGAAAAAAAATAAAAGAAAAATTAAAAGATAAAAACAAAAAGAAAAGAAAACCAAAAAAACAGAATATGATCAAAAATGATCAGGCTGGTGCATAGATCAGTGCCACACACTAGATTTTGGGCGTATTTTCGTCTGTTAGAAGAAAGTGCCTCTCAAAATTTTAAAGAAAGAAAAACATATATGTACAAAAATAAAGGTAAATATGATGAAGGGATGGAATATGACTGTAAAGATGAAAAGTATAAAAGATTTTATAAAAGGAATTGATAAGTTTGTTGTAAAAAGAAAGAGGATTCAAAAAAAAAGGGAGAGAATGTGGTCAGGTAGGAGACTAAAACAAAGCCATACGCTAGAGATTTAGGGTATATTTTGGTCTGTTAGAAGAAACCGTATCCCAAAATTTTAAAGAGAGAACAACTTATATATATGTATACATATATATACATATGTGTATATATATATATATATATACACACACACATATATATATACATACATATGTATACATATGCCAAAAATAAGGTTAACTACTATGAAGGGATAGAATAGGACTTTAAAAATTAAAAAAAAAAAGATTTTTTTTAAAAGGATTGATAAGATGTTGGTTGAGAAAGGGAAAAAGAAAAATTCAAAAAAAAAAAAAAAGAAAAAAATTAACTTTGAAAGACTAAAGAATCATGGGAAAAAAAGCCATGAATTCTGTGTGCATTGTTCTCCTTGTGCTGAAGTTCTCCTGTTCTCATTGATCAGTAAACTTGGTCTTGGCTGGCTGTTGCTGATCCTCGGGGCCAGGGGGCGCGGGGGCCCTGTTGCAGTGGTTCTCAAATGTCTTTGACAGAGGCGGAATTGCCCTGCCCTTGCTGAGGGCCGGGCTAAGTAATTTATTCGGGTTTGCTCTCGGGAGCTTTTGTTTCCTGCAAGCTTTCCATACAGCTTTGGAGAACGAGAGTGAAAATGGCAGCCTCCCAGTCTCCGCCCCAGAGGTGCCGAGAACTCGGGGCCCCACTCCTCAGTGAGCCTCCAGAGAAAAGCAGTCAATCACTCCCGTCTCCCTGGTCTCTGGCCGGCCTCACTCCTGCTCACCCGGTCTGTGACCAAGCATTTCTATCTCTGGCACAGGATCCCGTTTGGAGTCTCCAAATCCAGTAGATTCCTGCGGTGCCATCCAGTGCCACTCCCCCTCGGGGAGGAAGGGGAGTCTCCCCGGATCTGCCTCTTCTTGGGTCCCCGCTGGAAGAGCAGTGGCCCGACTTTGCTGTGGATCATGGTTTATGGCAACCCTTAGCTGAGAGCCCACTCCTCTGCTCTGTCTCTGCAGCCGGCTTCCCCGCTTGGATATCTGGGAGCTCTGCCGCACTCAGGCACCCCCGGTATTTCTTTGACCCCGAGGGTCCTGAGACCACACTGTCCCAGCGAGGGTTCCAGTCCCCGCTTAGCCACTGGAGCGACGTCCCTCAGCAGAGCCGACTCCTAAAAGTTCCGATTTTGTGCTCTGCTGCTCTGTCACTTGCCAGTAGCGGCTGACAGAGGCCCCCTCCCCCTGCGTCTATTTTCCGAATATCACCTCGGATTCACGTCTCTGCACGTCCTACCTTGCAGAAAGTGGTCGCTTTTCTGTTCAGAGAGTTGCTGCTATTCTTTTCGTGATCTCCTGTTGAGTTTGTATGCGTTCAGAATGGTTTGATCCCTATCTAGCTGAATTCCTGGCACCAGATGAAATTTAGGTCTCCTACTCCTCTGCCATCTTGCTCCTCCTCCTATTTTTTCTTCAAATAAATTCTCTGCCCCCTTTTTTCTCTCTTCTTCTGGGAATCCTTTAATCTGAACATTATTACGTTTGATGGGGTCACTGAATTCCCTCAGTGTAGTCTTGATTTGCATAATTCTCTTTTTTCTTTTGTTCAGCTTGATTACTTTCCATTAGTCTGTCTTCTAGGTCATTAAGTAGTTCCTCTACTTCTTTCGGCCTCTTGTTCATTCCATCAATTGTGTTTCTCATTTCATTTATTGAGCCCTTTATCTCTACTATGCTATTCCTTATCTTTGTGTTAATTGTCTCACTGATGTGTACCACTTTTTTCTCAAGTCCAGTGAGTATCGTTATGATCTTTGCTTTAAATTCTTCATCAGTCATGTTACTTATATCTCTTTCGCTTAGACCTGCAGCTATGGCCTTGTCCTGTTCTTTCATTTAGGACAGATTCCTCTGTCTTTTCATTTTGTCTAAGTTTCTGTGCCTGTTTCTGTGTGTTAGTAAAGTCATCGATATCTCTTGTCCTTGAGGGTAATGGCTTCATGGAGAAGCCCTCTAGTGCCCTACAGTGTAATCTCTCCTGTTGCCCAGGTCCTGGTGCCTCTGGGAGTGGCTGCATGTGTGTTGTGTGTGCTGTGCTGTTTTGTCCTGACCACTTTGTCCTTCAGGCCAGTTGTCTGTAGAGGCTCTCTTTGCTTTCCGTGAGCAGTGTTTCGTCCTTGGTCTGAATGTGGCATATTTTAACTAGGTGTGCTCTGGTCTGCTTGTGAAATGAGACCTGGGTGGGTCTTCTTGGGGAGGGGCCTGTGCCCTTGGGACTGAGGCAAGTGTGATTGGGAAGGATGGCTCTTCTGGAATGTGGGAGGCAGGGCTTGGTTTAAACAAGTTAGGTAGTGACTGCCAGCATTGTGCTGTTTCCCACAGGTGGCCCTGTGTTCATGCTGAGGGGTGGGGAAGGGAAATGCCACCTCTTAGTACCTTTGTTTCTGGAGGGGGTCTCTTTGTGAATGCTGCCTCTCTGGGACATGCTCTGGAATGAGCACATAGCTGGTTTACCATGTGTCTCAAGTGCTCTTCAGAACACTGTCTCCACACTGTATGTCCATGGGCTGTTTGTCCTGCTTTCTATTCAGGAGCAGCCACAATGCCTTTTGAGCTCTCCCAGATCAAAGTATGTTGACCTTTAAAACTCCAGCCTCTAAGTTCTGCTGGTTGTAAGAACTCCCGAAATTTGGGCCATGTTGCTTTCCAAGCCAATTGCTGTGGCCTTTTCATTTTCCCATGCACTCTCCTGTGTGCAAGTATGATCTTTCACCCTTCTCTGCACTGCAGTGGCCATGATCTGTTTGTTTCCTGTCCATGTCTCTGAACTTCGTACCTTCTTTAATGTGGCCTCTTTTCTTCCTTTAGTTGTGGAGTTTGTTCTGCCAGTCTTCAGGTCGATTTCTGGTGTATTTTAGGAGATTTCATAGTTCCTTCGTTGTATTTGTGGTAGGAGGTGAACCTAGGGTCCTCCTACTCTGCTGCCATCCTCCTAATCCATTGTGCTCTATTTTTATTAAAGCACTGTATAGATGATATGTCCATGATTTCTTTGTGGAGGTGGGAAGTGTCAGGAACTTATTCAGAATAATGTCCCAGATTTTTTGTCTTGAAGTTTTTGTTTTGTTTTGTTTTTTGTTTCTTTTGTTGTTGCTTTTTGCACTAGCAAGTGCATTACTTTATTTAGTTTGTGTATTTTTAGGGTATCCTTTGGGGAGGGTGATGCAAATTGTTGCTTTAGATTAAAAATCCCATCAAGCCACTCTTGCATGGCATTGATGAGAGGAATATGGGATGGAGTTAAGTGAGGTCATGGGCTTTGAATAATTTTCTATAAGTCTTTCATCTGAAAATTACCATTTGGGGGTAATGTAAATTCTTTCCTAACGTCCTTTCTGTTGGTCCATGTTTATTAGCTTTGAAGGGTAAAACATCAGTTGACTCTGCATATTTTCTCAATCCAGTGTATCTAGAATATTGCAAAGGACAATTTTTCCAGATAGTGTTAAATAATTGAATGATAGAAGGATTCTTCAACTATGAGTTAACTTAATTTTTGAAAATATTGTAATAGCACTTGGGTTAAAAACACTGGTGTTAAATTTCTGCAGAAAAGTAATTTCACACTTTAATGGGCCCAAGCAAAAGTAGGCTATCTCTCACAACCTTAAACTTTGGGTTTCTTTTGAAATAAATGTCCTAGCTGGCTTTTTTTCTGCAAATAATCCATTTGTATCGACAGTAAAAATTTGCTGTGTTCTGTAACTATCTTTCTCTATACATTTTCTCATTTTCCTGTTTTTCTACAACACTTTATCTTGTTATTTTTAAAAAATGAAACTTGAACATATTGAATAACTCATTATTCAAACTTTTCATTAGGTTCATGGAACTTTTACGGTGTTTTATATATTTTGCCTGTGTATTGTATTTTGTCTTTCTAAATTATGATTTTCACTGCTCTATATTTTATGGACCTTATGGAACAGTTTGCATAATTTGAGTTTTAAACCTCGGACATGTCTATATTTTAAATTTCCTGTACGTATCAGTTTGACCTCTCCTCCTCTGTTTTTGTGCCTATTTTGCTAGAGAAGTGTAGAGGAATTTGAGTTAGGTACCACAATCTTGGATTGTGATGATTTTAAGAAAACCCAAGAACAAAAAACTCATTATGTCAGTACTGAGTACTTATAGTGTATCCAGATTTATGTTAAATACAGTGGGAGCTTAAAAAAAATTAACAGTATATGGTATCTGACTTCGAGAAGTGTACTGAAAAATTAATAAGACATATGGTCTCTTAGACATGTGTTTTATACTCAGAAATGGTAATAAACTCCCTGAAAAATGATGGTTGTGCGTATTTTAGCTATTTTACAGATTTAGACAGACAAGTAAAAATATCTATATGGAGATATAGCTTGAGTCCCAAGAATTTGTCATTAGTCACTTACCCTGATCCTGCCCCTTATTTGCATTATATAGCTGTTGAGAAACTAGTGCTTCCAAACCCTGTTTTAAATACTCTCCAGTTGACTGTATTTATTTTGGGGATAACTGTAGGTTGGGTTATATATGCTAAAGTTCTGAAAGCAAAATGACATGAACTTTAATTCTGTTGGGAAGTATCTCAGCTACTGTTTTACTTGAAATGAGGACTAGTTGTACTCTGTCTTCCTCCATCCACCTCAGTCTTTGAGTTTTCACCTTGTCCTGCACTTACATTTAAGAGAGGATTAATGTTGTTATAGTTGATTCCTTCCTATACCGAAAGATGAATATGTAAGAAAAAGTTATTGCAAATGAAGTAGAATCTTTTACCAGGGGATTGCCTTCTTACGTGGAAGCATGCTATGTGATCACTATAAATTCTAATACAGGCTCCAGAATTGACCCACTGTTCCATTTTTTTGCTTTTAGTATAGAAGAATTTGTGCCAGTGGAGAATAGAAATCTATACAATTTGTGTTAATTTTGAGTAATCAAAATGTGAGGCAGGTAACTATAGTGAAAATCCATTGCTTTCATCTTGAATCAGGATCCCTGGCTTTTCAAATCTCTTGTCATTTTATTGAGTATAGCCTGAGTTACTTCTTTCTGAACTTCTCTATATAAAATAATATGTTTGGACTAAATCATAGCTAAGGTCTTTAGATACATGAAATATTTATGAAGAATCGATTTATGTCCTAATTCTTATTGAGATTCTTTAAAAATCAGTCAACTGTGAATAGTAATATAAGCAAACATTTTAGTAGAATTTCATAAGTGTTTGAAATGCTTGTACACATACCATTTTGTTTAATCTTTTTAACAACTTTATGATGTACATAATGGCAAGACAAGATGCATGCCAGTTGCTTCACAGGTCTGTATATATGAAACTCCTTTAATAAAATAAAATTTTCGGTAAGTTCTAGGAGATCCAGGGAAAGATATTTGACATATACTTGATAACCCAGTGCTAAGTGAAATAAAATAAAATAAATGTTAACCTAGTCATACTGCATTTTAAGTACTCTATGCTCTTAGGAAATGATTTTTGAACTTTGCACTCTAGTTCTGCCCTAGTTTTCTGCCTGTGCTGACATAGCTGTTTTGCTGAAGAAAGGCTCTATTCAGTGTGCTTGTATTTATCTTTATGTGTTTCAACGTAAGGCAAAAATGAAACAAATCAGCCTATCTATTTTTGGATCATTACTGAATTAGTAGTCCTCAGTGATAGATTTATACTAATATAAGTTTATAGTAAATTGATAAACAGTGAAGAGTCAAACCCAAGGAAAATTACTATGCACATAATTTGTCACATTTTAAGGTTCACTGAGGTGCCTTGAGATATTTCCATTCTACCAATTTTCACTTTTGAAGAAATATATCTTAGTGATTATCCTAAAATTCCTTAGAAAAATTTCTTCTACTACCCTACTCAGGATGTGGTTAGAGTTCCTTGAGTATGCACTGCTTTTCTATTTTATACAGTGTTATGAACACCTGCAGTTTTATGAATGAACTAGTTTAGCCAGTGATATAATGCGTCTCTGTTGTCATCAGAAAGCAGCCAAGCATTGAGTGCTGCCCTTCATCAAAGGCCATTAGACACTGGCTTATATTTGCACACATCCTTGCTATGACAAAAGAGAAGTTATTATGAAGGAATATCTCATTTTATCAATTACTCCTCCTTTGCTATAACTTTCTTTGTTTTTCTTCTTTTTAAGGTATTGTAAGGCCACTGTTCTACAGAAGTTTTCAATTTTTTCAGTTTGTAATTCGCCTACCATCCCATGTCTACTGTCAGTCCTTTTATTGAGGGTGTACTTTGTGCTAGGTATCATGTCAAGTGGTTTGCCTACATTATTTCATTTAATCCTCACAGCTGTTCTAAAAGGTGGATAGCTAGGTGGGTATTAGCTTTATTTTATAGATGAGAAACTGAGGCCCTATAAAGTTAACTTTCCATGCTTGTGCATCTATCTGATAAGGAGTAACGCTGTGATTTTGAACCCTTGACTTTTGGTCTATAAAAATGTTCATACCTTTAAAGTCATGTTTCATGATTATTAGATTTTCTATACCCAGTCTATTTATCTTCTCTTTACTCCTATATTTTTCTTTCTACCACTCACAACTAATTTCATATTGTCAAGTGAAAGACCTTTGCTGTAGTTGTCTCTACTGGTACTTTGAATATGTTTATGTGTTGTTTTCAAGTGGATTCCAAGATTTTTTTTTTTTAAGATTTTATTTATTTATTTGACAGAGAGAGACACAGCGAGAGAGGAAACACAAGCAGGGGGGATTTGGAGAGGGAGAAGCAGGCCTCCCATGGAGCAGGGAGCCCGATGCAGGGCTTGATACCAGGACCCTGGGATCACTACCCGAGCCTAAGGCAGACGCTTAAGGACTGAGCCACCCAGGCGCCCCTAGATTCCAAGATTCTAGAAGAAAGGGATTGTGTTTCTTATTATCTTGGCACCTGATACTTGTTTAATAAATGCTTATTTGAATGATTACTTTTATTATTAGTACACGTAAATTTTTTAGTCTATTTTTTACATCTCTGTCATTTGCATATTTGAAAAGTCCTTGCTGTTAAGTCTTCTGACTCTTACTGCTATTACTCTTCCTTATCTGGCATAATGCACTTTGAGGAGAGGGAGGCAAACCCAGATACCCAAGGAATATGATTGGGCTGATTTCATTATCTCACTAATAACATTTAGATGGTCTTCTCCTCTTGTAGCTTTTTAATTAATATGTTTCACAAACAAATTGTTTCCGTTTTTTTTCCCCTTCTGTTTATTTCTGGTTGTGCTAATCTGGTTGAAGTATCATAAAGAAAGCTCCTCACATGACCTAATCTGTTTGAAGTTTGAAGTTGAAACTCTGCATCTCAATAAAGAACTTAAGTGCAGTGAAAGACTACTGCTATTTCAGGGTGCCTGGGCGGCTCAGTCGGTTAAACATCTGTCTTTGGCTCAGGTCATGATCTCAGGGTCCTGGCATCAAGCCTGGCATCCGGCATCTGGCTCCCTACTCAGCAGGGGGTCGGCTTCTCCCTCTCCCCGTGCCCCTCCCCCTGCTCGTGTGTGTGTGTGTGTGTGTGTGTGTGTGTGTGTGTGTGTGTGTGTGTGCGTGCGCGCTCTCTCTCTCTCAAATAAATAAATAAAGTTAAAAAAGACTACTATTTAAAGTGTGATTAAGTGGATATGAAAGAATTGTTTTCTAGGGACGCCTGGGTGGCTCAGTTGGTTAAGCATCTGCTTTTGTTCAGCTCAGGTCATGATCCTGGGGTCCTGGGATCAAGCCCCATGTCGGGCTCTTTGCTCAGTGGGGAGCCAGTTTCTTCCTCTGCCTGCCACTCCCCCTGCTTTTGCTCTCTCTCTCTGACAAGTAAATAAATAAAATCGTAAAAAAAAAAAAAAGAATTGTTTTCTACCTTTCAGAGGAAACACGGTTTTACAAACATGAAATTCTCCATTTACTCACCTCACGGTGGTTCACATTACCAAAACAAAACTGTTTGAGGTCTACATTTTTACCCCTGACTGCAACTTGACTGTTTATTTTTTCATTGGAATTTTCTCCATGTTGTGTTACTTTTCCTTTAAATATAGTCTAGTTCTAGAGTTACTTCCTTGCATGAACCAAATACCTCTTTTATAAAACCTATGGTAGGTAAAAGTTAAGAGACTTTAAGAGTTAGTAAAAAGTGGTGTGCTAATGTGATGGTTAATTGATAATGTGCCCATTATTAAATGAAATTTGGAACTGTGGCTAATATTTATTGTTTTTTGATTTCTAGTATACTTGTCTAACCTATGTTTCAGAACACAGTTAAAACTAACTGAAATCATGAGGAGTCAGCTCACTGAGGTGAAACTAAGCTAAAAGCTTCATGCTAATTCTGAAAGACGTGGTATGTGCTACTTAAAGCTTGGATATTTAAAAGAAAATTAAAATTTAAATGGTTTTGTTTTTAAAATTATTCAGTTCAACTGGATGCACTTTGATCTTGATATTTTATAAAGCTTGCTAACCTACAGGTTAGCTTGATTTTAAAAATGGGTTTATTTTTCCCAAGTTGCCTTGCTATATGATAATTAATTTATTTCTGTTACTGGAATTGGTTTAAACAAAATATCATTGCAGCAAAGTCAGTGGTTAGCACACCTGTAAATGTGATGACTTGCAGTTCCTCTTGCTGGTTTCAAGGATCAGCGGACATAAATCAGTGTGTGCTTAGAGAAAAAAAGTATTATGGCAGTTAAAATTCCTGTTTTCATAATTCTTTATACTGACAGTTTTTAAAAAGTTGCTACTTAATGATAATAAAATTTCTTAACAATTTTAGTCACATTTCTGTATTTAAGTAAGGTAGTTAAAATGTTCACATAAAAATTTATGTTTTCTAATATCTCCCTAGGTTATCATTTTCTTCATTCTCTTATTAATTTTTTTAATTAAAAAGATTTTTTTTTTTGTAGTAAGAATGTTTAACATCTACTCTCAGCAACTTCATTTTCTTTTAATAATCTATTTTTGAATTTTGTTGTTTGGTTTGTATTTTGTTTAACTTGGTGTTTTAGTAATTTTTTATATTTTTGGTGTACTCATCTAATACTTCTTCCTTTCTTGTGCATGGATTTCTTTCCAACATATACTTGTTCTATGTCCTAAAAACATAGTTCCATAGTTCTGTAGATACCAAGGTACTCTAAGATAAACTATGTTTTATCTGTATCCAGTTTAGTTACAGGAAACTGAGCAGTGGAGTTGTTCTTTGAGTACCTGTTATAGAATTTGGGCCGTCTTTCATAGCTTAATGTTGAAAGTCCTGTACCATTTAACTCTGCCTATTCATTATGAATGAGCTTCCATAACTCTAGAGCATATATGACTTCATACAGCCAAATTAGTCTATAATCTCAAACATGCCATAAGTATTCTTATTGCCAAGGTTGTGCTTTTCCTTTTCCTTGATCATTCAGATTTTATCCTTCCTTTAAGGCTCACTTGAACTCTAATCTTTTCTATTTCCTAGCAGCCTCTTCCCTCAGTGGGAATGCTTGTCTCTGAAGCTTTGTATCCATTATTGTGTTACTACTACTCTACTGATATTTAGCCTTTGCTCCATTTTTCCTCTTCCCTTCACCCCAACATGTGGTCATACACACGCACACATTTAAAGAGAATGTGTAATACTGTTAAAAGAATTAAAATGACTTTCATCTAGGGGCACCTGGGTGGCTGAGTTGGTTTAAACGTCTGCTTTCGGCTTAGGTCATGATCCCAGGGTCCTGGGATCGAGCCCCACATTGGGCTCTCTGCTCAGCGGGGAGCCTGCTTCTCCCTCTGCCTGCCGCTCCCCCTGCTTGTGCTCTCTCTCTGTCAAATAAATAAATAAAATCTTAAAAAAAATGACTTTCAATTAGAGTGTATAAGGAAGGACTTTATGGGTAAGTGTACATGTTGATTCATAGATATACTTAGAAGAAAAATGCATTATGTTATACCTGTAATAAATCTGTGGCTAGCAGCTATGTAGAAGATATCTTTGAAGATAATTGAGTAGTCCTAATGTATTGCTACATTATTGCTAACATGTTGGCATTTTTTCTTTTTAAACCAGTAAGTTTATTACCTTTTTCTGAATGTCAGAATTGAGGTATAGTTCTAGAGGCCAGTAGTCTCTAATAGTCAGCCATCTGTATTTTAGGGATATGGCAAGTCTAATAGCACTCTCATAAATTCTAGGCTTGAATTTGGGATTTACTTTTTTTATTAACTGATTTAATACATAGAGGATGAATATTTTTAAGACATAATGACTGATAATAGCATGTTTAGAACATGAGGTTATTTAAAAATGTTAAGGAATCATAGAACAGTTGCAAAATAGTTCAAGGTTCTTGATACCCTTTATCAAACTTCTGTTAACATTGACATCTTACATAACCACAGTGCAGTTGGTAACAGTTGGTACAACTGGCACAGTACTATTGGTGACTTTAGTACAATACTATTACAATAGTACTATTATACTATTGGTACAATATTATTAACTAATTTATGGACCTTATTTGAATATCACTAGATATTTTACTAATGTACTTTTTTTGATTCAAGATCCAATCTAAGACCCACAATGCATTTACTTTTTGTGTTTCTGTAGCCTTCTGCAATCTTTGACAATTCCTGGGTTGTTCTTTGTTTCATGACCATGACACTTTTGGAGAGTACTGATCAGGTATTTTGTAGCGTATTCCTGAGTTTGGATTTCTCTGATGTTTTCTCATAATACACTGAACATATATGTATTCTTGGAAAGAATATCAAAGATACGATTTTGTGCCTTTCTCACTGTACCAGGAGGTATACGATGTCAATATGTCTTACTGCTGGTGGTGTTAACTTTGATACTTGGTTCAGATGATGTCTTCCAGGTTTCTTCACTGTAGTTACTATTTTCCTCTTTGTAATTAGTAAATATCTTACATGGAGATATGCTGAGACTATAGAAATATTTTATTAAAGTTTTGCGTGCTAATTTTATCTCTTTTGATTTGTCATTATACTTCTTATGAAATTATTTTTAGTAGTTGTCCTAGGTTTTACAAAATAATCTTTAAACAATCAGAATCTACATTTAAATAATAATATACTGCTTCATGTGTAGTGTGATGGCCCTACAGCATTGTATTTCCAATTCTCTCCTATTTTTTGTATTGGTATTGTCATGTTATTTTAGTTTTGCAAATGGTATAAACACAATATGTTGTGACAGGTTTTGTTTCAGGTAGTCAGTTTTCTTTTAGAGCAGTAAAATGTAAGGAGAAAATACTTTTATTTTACTTAATATTTGTTTCCTTTCTTTGTGTAGATTGAAGTTTTTGTTTGGTATCATATTCCTTCTGCCCGAACTACTTCATTTAGTATTTCTTGTAGGGTAGGTTTGGTGGCAATAAATTCTCACAGTTTTTTGTTTTTCTGAGAAAGTTTTTATTTCTTCATTTTTGAAAGATGATTTCAGTGGGTATGGAATTCTGGGTTGACAGTTTTTTCCCCCTTCAGCACTTTAAGTTGTATTTTACTCTCTTATTTTCTAGCTTGCATGGTTTCTGGAGAGAAGTCTGTTTATTTTCTTATATTTGTTCCTCTGTTTGTAATGTCTTTTTCCTCCCCTCTGGCTGCGTTCAAGAATTTCTCTTAGTTTTTCAGCAATTTGAATATGATCTGCCTAAGGGTGTTTGTGTGTGTGTGTGTGTGTGTGTGTGTGTGTGTGTGTGTGTGTGTGTGTGTGTGTGTGTGTAGCTTTTGTAGTTCTGCTTGGTATTCTTGGATCTGGTTTTAAAGATTCTATTTTTTAATTGAGATTAATATTGCATACAGTTAACCATATTAATATGTACAGTAGTATTTAATGTATTCACAATGTTATGCAACTGCAAGCTCTCTTTAGTTGGTTTTGAAAATTCATTTTTTTCTCCTCTTTTTTCTTCCATATTTTTGACTATATGTATTAAATACAGTAGAGTCTTAATACAAGCTTGAACTGTGTGAGTCTGCTTATACATGGATTTTTTTTTAATATAGTACAGTACTGTAAATGTATTTTCTCTTCCTTATGACTTTCTTAGTAACATTTTCTTTTCTCTAGTTCACTTTATTGTAAGGATATAGTATATAGTACATAGAACACACAAAATATGTGTTAATCAACTGTTTATGTTATTAGTAAGGCTTCCAGTCAACAGTAGTCTATTAATAGTTAAGTTTTTTTTTTTTTTTTTAGATTTTATTTATTTATTTGACAGAGAGAGAGACAGCGAGAGAGGAAACACAGGCAGGGAGAGTGGGAGAGGAAGAAGCAGGCTTCGTGCTGAGCAGGGAGCCCGACATGGGGCTCGATCCCAGGACCCTGGGATCATGACCTGAGCTGAAGGCAGACGCTTAACGACTGAGCCACCCAGGCGCCCCAGTGGTTAAGTTTTTGTGGAGTCAAAAGTTGTGTGGATTTTTGACTGTGTAGGGGGTTTGGCACCCTTAACTTCCCTGAATTATTCAAGGGTAACTTTAGTTTGATTTTGTCCTACAGCTCTTGGATTCTCTTTTATGTTTTTTCTCCTTCTCTTTTTCTATGTGTTTCAGTTTGGGTAATTTCTTAATACCTATCCGCAAGTTCACTGATTCTTTCCTTGACTGTGTTAATTCTACTGATAAGCCTGTTGAAGATATTCTTCATCACTGTTACAGGTTTTTTTGTTTTTTGTTTTTTCTCCCTCCAGCATAGTTTCCAACTCTGCTGAAATTACTCATCTGGTCTTACATGTTATCTATTTTTCTGTTTAGAGCCTTTAATATATTAATTGTGATTTAAACATAATTAACTATTTAACATATTCAATAGTCATTTAAAATTCCCTGTCAGTTTTAACATCTGTATCCTACCTGAGTCTGTTTCTAATGACTGCTTGTACTTGCCAGTGTGCTTTTCTGGCCTTTTGATATGCTTTACAATTTTTTTCTGAAAGTTGGACATTTTATGTAGGATAGTAGAGACTAAGATCTAGAAATGGGCATGCCATTCTTTATGCTAAGACTTTGTGCAGGTGTTTGACTTGATCTAATTTTGAGTTCGGTTGGATTTGAAATTTATTTCTCCTTTAGCTTTACTCAGTGAGGGAGATGGAAGGGTCCTGACAGAGTTTTGTGCCCCTCCCACAGTGTCTGCTGCTCTTCTCCCTTTGTTCTCTACCCTAGTAGAGACTTTCTCAAGACTGCCAAATTCTTCTTGTGATACCTTGTGTTTAGGGTGTTGACTGGTTTGTGGGAGTTTTTTGTTTGTTTTTGTTTGTTTGTTTGTTTTAATTTTCACTGCTCCCTCAGCTTTTGGTTTTTCCTTTGAGCTGTGCTTTGGAGAGGGTGTCTCTTGCAAGTTACTTGTTACTCTGTGAGCTAGATTGGTCATGGGGACTGGCGGGCATTCTCCGTTGTTTTGGTAATACTTCAGTCTTCTGTGGGCATTGAGTCCCAGGGTCCTGGGTTTATGGCCTTCTCCAAGCTCCTGTCTCTCTCCACCTTTAATTCTGAGCCCAGCATGTTTTCCTGCCCCTCTTCGTGGGTAGAGGATTTTCCCTCTTTCTACTTTTCAGGTCACTCTGGATATCACCAGTGTCGTAAGGTGACAATGTTTGTTGCCCTTCTCTAAGACCAAGGCTTTTGTTTTGTGAGGGAGATGGAAGCGTCCTGACAGAGTTTTGTGCCCCTCCCACAGTGTCTGCCGTTCTCCCTTTGTTCTCTACCTTGGTAGAGTCTTTCTCAAGACTGCCAGTTTTTTTTCTGTGAGCACTTGGTGGTATTCACAGAGCAAAAACCTTTAAGAACTTTCAGATCTCCTAAATTTGCCTTAACTCTCTCTCACCAGTACACTTTCAGTCTTTACCAATTTGTCAATCATCCTAGTGTAACTCTTATCCTAGCAAGCCAGTGCTCACATTTTGTCTTTCTCTGCATGCTCCTATCTTAGATTTTATGCCAGTTGTTCACCCTGTGAATGGGGTCCAGAAAAGTTATGAACTTGGGTGCTCCCTTTTTCCATTGTAAGGTTGGAAGTAATACTCTAGTTCTCTAGTGATCCAGTGTCATTATTTTGAAAAACTGCTGTCATTTCAGTTTTTTTTCTTTCTCCAGTAAATGTTTAGTAGGTCCTTTTAAAATTTCCAGATGTAGGTCCTTTCTATTTTCTTATTTTTGTTAGTAACTTCTAATTCCATTGTATTAGATTTAGAGAGTATTATTTATAACATTTCTGCTTGGTGGAGATTATGTTTCTTTGTAACCTAACATATGATTGATTTTTGTGTTTGTGTCATTGGCTCTTGAGAGAAGGTGTGTTCTTTATTATCAAAATGTAGATTCTAATATATATCCGTAAGGTCTTCTACCTCCTTTCTTATGTTTTGTCCACTTGATCTGTCTTGTATTGAGAGTGCTATATTTAATTAGCCTACTATTAGTGTATTTCTGTGTCTTTTTAAATATCCTATAGTTTTTTTCATGAAGTTGGTTGCTGTTTTATTCCATGCATGCATATTCATTTTTTAAAAAGATTTTATTTATTTATTTATTTGATAGAGAATGTGAGAGAGAGCGTGCATGCACAGGAGGGGGGAGGGGCAGAGGGAGAGCAAGAAGCAGACTCACTGCTGAGTGTGGAGCTTGATGCGGGCCTCAGACCCAGGGCCATGACAGCATGACCGGAGCCAAAGTCAGGCACTTAACCAACTGAGCCACCTGAGTGCCCCATGCATGTATGCATATTCATAAGAGCAATATTTTCATTGTGATTTGTGGCTTTTAGGATTAAAAAGTGACCTTTGTAAATAAAAGTGACCTTTGTTACATTTAATATTAGATGTCTACTTCTACTCCTTTTTGTGTCCATTAGCTTGATTTTTTAAAAACGATTTTATTTATTTGACAGAGAGAGAGAGAAAGAGCAGAAGCAGGGGGAATGGCAGGCAGAAGGAGAGGGAGAAGCAGGTTCCCTGCTGAGTGGAGAGCCCAGCACAGGACTCCATCCTAGGACCTCAGGATCATGACCTGAGCTGAAGGCAGACAGACACTTAACCGACTGAACACCCCATTGCTTGATTTTTAAAAAATTTTCTTTTTAGTCATTTTGTTACTTTGTCTTAGGTGAATCTCTTGTATATAACATATAGTCGAGTCTTGTTTCATGAGCAAAACTGAAAATGTTTAACAGTTATGTCCATTCATATTCACTAATGCGATTGATGTGTTTGGTCTCAGTGCTGTCATGATATTTTGTAATCATTTGTTATGCTTTCTGTCAGGTGTATTTTCTTTCCTTTTATTTACAGTTATTTTTCTTAAATTATTGGTATTTAAGAAGGCTTATATGTTCTTGTGGTTACTTTTATACTTGAACTTTTTTTAATGCTCTTAGTTTCATGTTTTCTTTTTAGCTGTTTACTGTGTGATTTATCAATTTTGAAGTATTATTTAAGCCTACCTTTTGCCTGTGTAACAATCGGTGTTCTTATTCTATTTTCCTTCTTACATTAATATTTTATACTTTTTCAGAACATTTAAATTTGTCCGTTTGTCTTTCTCCTTGCATCTCACATCTGTTTTAGTGGTGTATATTTATATATTCTTAAAATATTTATTTTTGGTCCTTTCACTGAAGTTTTCTTAGTCATCAGTTGGTTGGATGAAGTTCTTTCTCTAGGAGATTTCTCAAGGGCTGATGACTGCAGAATTCCCTAAGTTCTTACATGTTGAAAATTTTTTTGTTCCCCTGATATTTGAAGTTTGGCTGCATATAAACTCTGGTTCATATGTTCTTTATATTTGCTTTTATTATTAATTAGAAATAGACTTTCTTAAAGATTTTATTTATTTGAGAGAGAGAGAATGAGCAGGGGGCGGGAGGGGGTGGGGCAGAGGGAGAGGGAGAAGCAGACTCTCCGCTGAGCAGGGAACCCCATGTGGGCCTCGATTCCAGGACTCTGGGATCATGACCTGAGCCAAAGGCACCTGCCCAACCTACTGAGCCACCCAGGTGTCCCTAGTTGTGTTTTTAAAACCTGCTGCTTCATTGTCTTGCTTTATATATTGGTTTGGAAACTGATGGCAGTCTTAATCTTTTGCCTTTGTAAGTTAATGATCTCCACCTGGAGGCTATGAGGATTTTATCTTTATATTTGAAATTTAGTAGTTTTAGTAAACTATGTCTCAGAGTTGGTTATTCTGGATTAATTTCCCCAGGCCTCCAGTGAGCTTATTCAGTATATAGATTCATGTCTTTTTGTATTTCTAGAAAGCTTACTTATAGTTTTTTAAAATATTTTTTTAAGGCATGGAGCCCAATGTAGGGCTCAAACTCATGACCCTGAGATCAAGACCCAAGCTAAAAAAAAAAAAAAAAAAGGCCCAAGCTAAGATCAAGAGTTGGATGCTCAACCGACTGAGCCACCCAGGCGCCCCTCTTAGATTATAGTTTTAAATTTTAGTTCTGTTCAATTGTTTTCTGTTTTAGGAACTTGACAATATGAGTATTATTACTTTGTCTCTCTTCCACTTTAAGTACTTTCTTTCTGGTTCTTTTTTTTTCCATTATGTTATTTTCATTCTCATGGTTGTTTTCTTGCCTTTCTTCAATGCCCCTCGTGAAATTTTGGCTGGCATATTTTTCCATGGGTAGCTTGTGACTTAGTCTTCATTTCTGAGGATATCTTATTTTTTCCTTTTCCCTGAGTACCATCAGCTTTCTTTCCTTTCTCTCTGCCTTTTTGGTTATTGTTCATAGTTTTAAAATTTTCTGATTCAAGGTGGTTTTTCCTCAAATGCTTATTTAACAATATTTAAATATATTGTTTGGAGTATTGATTTACAGCTTTTCTTTGCTTCATGGTAGTTTTTTGGAAGGGAATTTTCCTCAGTAGATACATATGAAATTTCATTTCCTGATTTTTTTTTTGCAATAGCTCTTATATATTGGTTGATTTGTGTGTGTTTATGTTCATTTTTATGGTGTTATGAATGACAATATTTTTACTTAATGGCGCCCTCTTCTGTCAATTTAGCAAAGCTCAGATACTTCAGTGTTTTGGTTGGTTGGTTTTGGTGTTTGGGGGGAGTTGAAGGGTGGTAAAGAGTAATGAGTGCTTTGATTTTATGGTTCTCTTTTTGTCTTGTAAGACACTAAACTTTACCATTTTGCTTCTTTTCCCCTTTACCACTTGACTATCAAAGGGAGCCTTTCACTTTCTGCTTTTTTTTCTCTTTGCAATAGCTTTGTGTTTCTTAGACTGCCCCTTTAAGTCATTCCTGCCCTTTTAAATTGTGCCTTTATAAATCCTTTTCTTGTAATCTTTGCTCTGATCTGTTTTACCTTTTTATATTTTATTTTTACTTTTTTTTTAAATTTTATTTATTTGAGAAAGAGAGCAGAGCAAGCGAGGACATGAGTTTGGGGGGAGTGGCAGGGTGAAGGAGAAGCAGACTTCCCGCTGAGCAGGGGAGTCTATCCCAGGCCCTGGGATCATGACCTGAGCCGAATGTAGACACTTTGCCAGCTGAGCCACGCAGGCGCCCCTGTTTATCTTTTTAATGATTTCAGACAGACAGAACTTATGCTCTCAGGCAGTAGTTTTAGCGCAGTTGTAAACTCCTTCTCTAGCTTCCCTCTTCTGCATTCTCCTCAGTTTTGGAGGCCTTTCTTGTGGGGTAGGGGTAGGATGAGGAACATGAGAGACCATGCACTAGGAATTGGTAATTTTCCTCTTTTTATTCACAGTTACTTTGAAGTTTCAATATTCTCTTTCTGCAAGTCATGTTGAAGGCATCCTTTTTGTTTACCTTTATTTCTCCTTTGTTGTTTAGTATTGTTTTGGATGATGTAACAGTCTGGCTCTAATCAGGATATAGAAAACCACACAGTAGGTTAAACAAGTGACATTTAATTTAACTATGATAAAGGAATAAGTATAAGATTTGAGAACACTCTATACTGTACTCTAGAGCTAAGAGAGAGTACCTAAGGAAGGACAAACTTAGAAGGGATTCAGACCTTTTTGGAGAGTTCGGCCCATTGAACAGGAGAGAAGTTCACTCTTTGGCCAGACCTGAACTGGTTTGTAGTCATTGGGTAAGTAATTGTCACCCTCTGATGGAAGATGGTGGGGGGAGCAAATCAACCATCAGTAATGTGGGTATGCAGCAGGCTTGCTTGGAGTTGGGAATCCTCTGATCACAGGTAGGCTGAGTGCAGAAGATGGGGGACTTGAAGAAGGAGCAGCAACATGGTGTGATCCCTCTGGCCACAGGCAGCTGTGCACAGGGACTTGCTGGGGAAGTCAGGGGGGTGGTCAGTGGGCAGAAAACTTCTGGGGAGTTTTCCAGTTGAGAAGGCTGTGGAAAGATTATCACTCAGCCAAGACTGCATGGTTGTAGACAGACTATGTTCTGGGCTCATGACTGGGGTAGAACTCTCTTGGGTGTCCTCATGTCCCACCCATATTGCCAAAACCTGTGCTGCAGCTGGAAACTATAGGAGAGAGCCTTTTTTTCTCGGCAGTGTCCTTCTAGTATTCTCTACTGACAAGACGTTATGCTCACTTTAAAAGAGATGTCAAGGAATTCTTTCTTTCTTTCTTTCTTTTTTTTAATCACCGAACATAGTTAAAGTATATGTTTGGACCTAAGAGTCAAATAAATGACACAGATGGAAATACTGGATGGCAGATAGTTAAGCAGCCACTGTTGACTTCAGTTACTTGGAAGTCCCACTAAATTCTATGTATCTGTACCTTTTTTCTTTTCTTTTCTTTCTTTTTCCTTTTTTTTTTTTTTTTTTAAGATTTGATTTATTTGACACAGAGAGAGAGCAAGAGAGGGAACACAAGCAGGGGGAATGGGAGAGGGAGAAGCAGGCCTCCCGCTGAGTAGGGAACCCGATTCCGGACTCCATCCCAGGACCCTTGGGATTATGACCTGAGCCGAAGGCAGACGCCTAACGACTGAGCCACCCAGGTACCCCTCTGTACCTTTCCTTAAGTTCGTCATTTGGAATGCCATCCTTTGGTACTTCAAAGCTTTCCTTCCTCCCAGCGTGTCAAAAATTTATCCTGCCTCAGGGACCCTCTGTTATAATCTTGACTTTAGCTTTTTCATTACTAATCACTGCTACCTCTTCTGTAATCTTAATTTCAGGTATCCCTCTTTCTTATCCCCATCTCCTACCCTTTAATAACTTGACTTAGAAAATCCTTCAAGCACACTAGGATCTATTAATTCATGGGTCCTGTCACTTTTACACTGTCTTTCAGATCCTGTGTATCCACTTTCCTGATTTTTTTTGTTTTTTAGTCCCATCATTATATTGATACTACAGGGCCAAAACTTGAAGTCCAGGTCTTCTGATTTTAGATTCATATTCCCATATTCCACTATACTAGGGATGGCAAACAGTTTTAATATGTAAGCCAACTCTGTTCAGTTTTTTTTCACTATGTGCAAAGACAGTTGATAATGTCTGCCTCAAGAAGTACATTATGGTTTATGGGATCATGTCCAGATTTAGCAGGAAAAGCGATATAATTGCTTCTGAAAAGCTGCAATGAACATATATATTTCATTGTAACCACATTTATTTGAACAGGTCTTAAAAATCAGTAGTGATCACTAGTATGTTTAAGTAGCAAATTTAGATTTTGGTTTTAGACAAAGATAACTGGCATTGGTAACATCTCTCTTCCTTCCACTTGCCATGTTCTATAAAGCTGATATATAATTCCAAAATGATTATATCTTCCTCACTTATTAATTGGAATGAGAAGCCAGCCTCTGAAGGAAAAGCACTGTAGAAGCAGAAGAAAGAACAAATGCAAAGGCCCTGAGGTGAGGGCCAACATGTTTTTGAGGAAGAGATAGAAGTCTGATGTGGCCAGAATGCAGTGAGCAAAGGAGAGAGAATGCTAAAAGTCAGAACAAGAGATAGGGACCTGATTTTGTAGGACCCTGTGGAAGAATATTTTGGGTGTATCAGTAACATTTCAATTTGATAACTCATAATCCAAAAATGATTTTCTCATTAATGCATGAAACATTTAAATACATGCTTAAGAACGATATAAAATTATATTGGTTTGGGTTACAAAGTAGTGTTCTCTTACAGTAGACCTCAAATGACAGGCCATGTAATACATACAGGAAGAAACAATGGAAAAGCTCCTACTGTTCTGAAGAAATCATTACCCAGACTGCCAGTTCTTTTTGTGTCTGTCTTTGACCATTTGGACTGTGTTGATTAGGGGCTCAAAATCTAGAGTTTTACATTAGAATGGAAGTATTGGTTCTGGCAGTCAGTATGAAAGAGTTACAAGTACTCTGAATGAGTATATGAGGTTCAATGCAGTTAGTGTTATCTGGACCCAGTACTCCTATTTAGGGTGACAAGACTTGATATACTTACATAAAGTATAACAGGATCTTTTGGTCAGTAAATAAAATGAAGTCCAGAATTCCAAGTAAGTTAGAAAGTGTAATGAGGCCTTTGCATTCCTAGTCAGTCAGGAAATATAACAGAGTCCAAATCTCTTACTTAGTCTGGAAATGTAATGATCCAGCATTCCTAGTTAGTCAGGAAGTATAATAGTCCAGCACTTAGCCAGATATTGCTTAGCAGCTGGTATAAAGGTTTGATGGAAGAAAGGAAACAGAAACTAATGGTCAAAATGGAGTTTTGGAATCATTAATTTATTCAAGCCATACTTTTGATTGATCTCCTTAAAATTTTATGCTTCATAGCTGGATTTTTCTTTTGACCTTAACTTTTTAAAAATCTTTAATATCTGACTTTTCATTCTCTCCAAGTATTTGTCTCTTATATTAATTGATGACTAATTCAAAATGTTGCTTTTCAATTAACTTCATATCTTTTTCTCTTTGTTTTTGTTTTGTTTTGTTTAAAGACCTAGAGTTCTTACCGTATCTTCCTTTTTACTAAAACCTTAAAGACAGAAACAAATGAAACCTTACAGACAAAGAAACAAATGAACAGGCTCGATTTAGCCTGTTTCTTCTGATTAATTTGAACCGAAGGCAGACACTTAACCAATTGAGCCAACAAGGCACCCCCATTTAGGTCTTTCTTAATTTTTCTTTGTTATAAACAAAATAGTGGAGCAGTAAATACTCTTACATTTACTGTCTGACAGTTTCCTTGCAATATATTCCTAGAAGTAAAATTGCTCAAATCTGTATGAATTGCCTGGTTGCACTTGAGAAATGGACCAATTTATAGATAACTTAACAGTAGGCATTAGGGAACATTTTCATTAGTTATAATTTTTATAGAGTGAAATGGATAGATCTTAAATATACAGTTAGATGAGGGTGCCTGGGTGGCACAGTTGGGTAAACCTCTGACTCTTGGTTTTGGCTCCGTCATGATCTCAGGGTCCTGAGATGGAGCCCTGTGTTGCACTCTGGGCTCAGCACAGAGTCTACTTGAGATTCTCCCTCTCTCCCTCTTCCCCTCCCCTCATGCTCGTTCGCTCGCTCTCTAAAGTAAATAAATCTTTAAAAATATATATACAGTTAGATAAATTTTGATAATTCTATACACCTACATAACTAATATCTCCATCAAAATATAGAACATTTTCATTATCACAGAAAGATTCCTTGTTAATCTTCTTCATGTGTTTGTAGGCCATTTATATTCTTCAGTGATTTATCTATTCAGGTCTTTTGTGTATTAAATTTGGATTGCTTATTTTCTTATTCCACTGAATTATGAGTTCTTTATATATTCTTTATATATAAAAATATTCTAGTCCTTTGTCAAATATATTTATTATAGATATTTTCTTCCAGTATATGGCTCACCATTTCATTTTTTTAAAAATTTTTTAGTTAACATATAATGTATTATTTGTTTCAGGGGTATAGGTCTGTGATTCATCAGTCTTACACAATTCACAGAGCTCACCATAGCACGTACCCTCCCCAATGTCTATCACCCAGCCACCCCATCCTTACAGCCCCCAACCACTCCAGCAACCCTCAGTTTGTTTCCTGAGATTAAGAGTCTCTTATGGTTTGTCTTGTTTCTCTCTGGTTTTGTCTTGTTTCATTTTTACCCCCCTTCCCCCATTGTCCTCTGTCTTGTTTCTCAAATTCCACATATCAGTGAGATCATATGATAATTGTGTTTCTCTGATTGACTTATTTCGCTTAGCATAATACCCTCTGGTTCCATCCACATCGTTGCAAATGGCAAGATTTCATTTTTTGATGGCTGCATAATATTCTACTGTATATATATATATATATATATATATATATATATATATACATCACATCTTCTTTATTCATTCATCTGTTGATGGACATCTAGGCTCTTTCTATAGTTCGGGTATTGTGGACATTGCTGTTACAAACATTGGGGTGCATGTGCCCCTTTGGATCACCACATTTGTATCTTTGAGGTAAATACCCAGGAGTGCAATTGCTGTGACATAGGGTAACTCTATTTTCAACTTTTTGAGGAACCTCCGTACTGTCTTCCAGAGTGGCTGCACCAGCTTGCATTCCCACCAACAGTGTAGGAAGGTTCCCCTTTCTCTACCTCTTCGCCAACATCTGTCATTTCCTGACTTGTTAGTTTTAGCCATTCTGACTTCACCATTTCATTTTCTTAATGGTGTCTTTTGAAAAATAGAGGATTTTAATTTTGATGTTCAATTTATGAACTATTTTATTGTTCCTGCCCTTATGTCAAGTGGATATCCAGTTGTTCCAGTACCATTTTTGAAAGGATTATTCCTTCCTCATTAAATTCCTTTATCACCCTTGTTGAAAAATCAGTTAAACTTACAGAATTGTTCTATTATATCTTTGAGGAATGGGTTTGTTCATAGTGTTGAAGTATAGGGAATCAGGATCCAGGTTGATTAATTTTGATAAGCCTTCATTTAAAAAAATTTTTTTTGCCTTTTTTCTGTATCTTGGGATGGCTGTCATAGAATCTGATTTGTAATGTGCTCATTTTCAGCAGAACATGTTCAGATTTTTTCCCTCTCTTTTAAAAATTACTAGTATAGCGAAATTATCTACTGGTATTGAGGGATTAAACAGGCTAATAGCCATCTGGAAATAGTTGTTAGAAGGACCTGACAGGTAATGAACATCCTTAGGACACCCTACCCTTCCTTTCTGTGAAAGCATAAGCTGCTGTGCAATTACCAAAATCTGATCAACAATATTTAGGCCATTTCTCCATTGCTAATGCGTATTTGCTGACATCTTTTGTGTTGTCATGCCAGCAGTGATCAAGACCTTATGAAATTCTGGTTGAATAAAACACCTGGAGATAGAATAATTTATAGAAATATGAAAAAAGACTCACGTCTATAAATATCAGACTTCCTGCATACCAGAAAGTTTTGTATATTTTGAGTGCTTGGGAGTATGTGAACTTGGAGTATGTGGTTGGCTACCCTGTAGTGGCCTTTTGCTTGGTGTTGGTGTCACTAATATAAACTAATGTAAGCAGACATGTTTTGTGAATATGTCG
The DNA here is from genome assembly GCF_009762305.2 of Zalophus californianus. Taxonomy (NCBI): domain Eukaryota; kingdom Metazoa; phylum Chordata; class Mammalia; order Carnivora; family Otariidae; genus Zalophus; species Zalophus californianus. The sequence continues at coordinate 40,474,565 of NC_045598.1, read as the reverse complement.
CAACTTGATTTTTGTTGTTTTTGTTTATAAAAATAATAGTAGAAATTTAGTTACTACAGATATGAACTCCCTTCTTGTTTTTCTTGCATAGTGCCAACAAAAAATGTGCAGTCATTGAGCAAAGGGCAGGCTAATAGATGTATATTCCTTTTTATGCAAGTGAAACAAAACAAACCAAACTTTTCAATTCCTTGCTGTAGAGAGGTCTTTGTGCTTTGAACACATCAAAAAAGAATAGCTTAGGACTAGCTCATACTATAGCTAAGTTAGTTGAATATATTCCCCCTAGTATTTTAATAATGAACATTTATTTCAGTTGTTTATACCTTGGTAATGAGTATTGAAAACTTATCTTTAGCTTTTAACTTTACTATCTGAAAATTTGTGTTACAAATTTGAATTTGATTTAGGTACTTTTATTGTTATAACTTTAAAAAGAATTATGAGTAATAGTAATAGTGATGTACTATTTGTAGTTGTCACATTTTAGGAATTTTCAAAATAGAATGAAATCCTGTGTATATATCACTCTGAGCGAAGATTATGATTTTCAAAATTTTACATTTGCACAGCCAGTAGCATTTATGGTAACAATTGATTGTCACAGATATTTTCCAGGAGATTCCAAAATAATTTATGTTACCATCCTATACATGCCAATGTATGCATTTATACTATAGCTGTGGTTACACGGACTTACCAGGATAAAATTTTCTTAACAATTGAGAGCTTTGAAAGATATCAGTTGTTGAATATTAGTTATAAATTTTTCACTTTTTTTTTTTTGAAAAAAAAAGAAACATCTACCATCTTATGGTATTTACACACTTCAGCCCAGTGGTTCAGTCTGTAAAACCATCCTGTTTTAATACACCAAAGAAATGTTTGCGCGGGGGGGAAAAAAGAATGTTTGCAGAGTTGAGCATGCCTTTATGATTGATTTTTTTTGGCGGGTGGTGGTGGTGGGAGGCACTTTATGGTTTTAAAGGGCACATAGTATAAAGGAGTTTTCCTTTTCCCAAGAGTATTTTCTACTATTTTCATAAAGCTGATGGCTGAATTGAGTTTACGGATTGGGTATGTATTTGGCGCAAATTGTTCTGGGTGTCAGATCACAGAATTATGCTTCAGTTATTGTCTTTGAATTTACATAATGAAAGTTACTTGACTAGCCTTTTAGAACATGTAGATTCCAAATTAAAATCAATACATGTAATATATTATAAATTTCATAAAGAAGAGCATCACCTATGTAGTATTCTTGCCAAAATGTTTAAATGAAATCTAATCATGAGGAAGTAATCAAATATAGTTGGCAGATTATGGTATAAAATTTTTAATGGCATGTAAAACACACACACACACAGAAGAAAAGGAAAAAAGTTGGGGAAACTGTTTTAGATTAAAGGAGACCAAGCAACAAGATAGCTAAATGCAGTGCATGACCCTTAACTGGATCTTGATCCAAAACAAAACAACAAGAACAACAGAAACAGTGCACACTTATAAAGGGACAATTGGGACAGTTGGAGAAATTCAGATATGCACTATATCCTACATGCAATATAATGCAATATTAAAATTTTTTTTAAAGATTTTATTTATTTATTTGAAAGAGAGAGAGAATGAGAGAGAGCACATGAGAGGGGGGAGGGTCAGAGGGAGAAGCTGACTCCCTGCCGAGCAGGAGCCTGATGTGGGACTTGATCCCGGGACTCCAGGATCATGACCTGAGCTGGAGGCAGTCGCTTAACCAAATTTTTGAACTTCATAATCGTATGGTTGTTATGTAGGACAATGTCCTTTTTCTTCAGATTAAATGCTGGGGTAGTTTCATAGTATCTACAGTTTACTTTTGAATGTTTCAAAAAGAAAAGGTGAGTGCATAAGGCCAGAGAGAATGAAAGTAAATTTGGCAAGTGTTAACAGTTACTGAATCTGTGTGAAAGGTGTATCGGTATTCATTGTGTTATTCTTTCAGCTTTTCTTTAGCTTGAAAATTTTCAAAACAAAAATGCTGGGGACAAAATCTCCACACAGAGTAAACTTAAACGTTAGGATGGTGCAACTTACTTTATTTTGTCTGATTTTTATCTGTAATCATATCTTTTGCAAGAGATTTTTAAATATGTTATATGCTCAATAATTACTAATTGGGATTCTGCATTTTAATAATGTGATTTCATGATTTTAGAACATCTCATAGTTTAAAGAACATATACAGTGGGTTATATACATTCTGTTTCCATTTTGTAAAATAGATGAGATAGGTGGTGTTTTCTTCATTTTAGAAACAAACAATTTGGGGTTTCAAGAAAGGTATGCAAGGACATAGCCAGCTACCCTCATGCCCAGACTTCTCTCCTAAGCCTTGAATCCGCTGTCTATCTTATCATTCATTACACACTTCTACCTGGATGTTCCACAGGTGTCTTTTCTTTTTTTAAGATTTATTTATTTATTTATTTATTTATTTGAAAGAGAGAAAGAGAGAGAGAGAGAGCAGGAACAAGAGGGTGGGGGCAGAGGGAGAAGCAGACTCCCCGCTGAGCTGGAGCCCGACTTGGGGCTTGATCCCAGGACCTGGAGACCATGACCTGAGCCAAAGGCAGAGGCTTAGCCACACAGGCTGTCCACTTCATTTCCTTTAGAGCCTCCATGCTGTTGACAGAATGAACTTTCTAAAAAAGCAAATATAGTCATATTGCTTCGTTTCATTGATAGGATGAAAACAGCAAACAAAGCACTTCATATAATCTAGACCCTACCTACTTCTCTTTCCTCATCCTTACATGCCTCCTCACATTTACCTTACTTTTCAGTCACACTGAAAACTGAATTGCAGCTGCAGTAGTCTTTCATGGCTGCATGCCCTCATATTTATTACTCTAGCTCTTTCACTCTTTGCCACATAATGTGTTACACTTAGTATTCAAGATTTGAAAGTATAAGTTCCCATTGTAAGTCTTCATAACACCTTCACTGGCTGAATTAGGTGCTTTTTCTTTGCCCTGTGCATATTTCTGCTATAAAACTCCATTTAACTGTTTCCATTGCCTTTTACTATAAAATTGTGAACTCCTTGAGGGTCATAGCCCACACATATTAAGTGTTCAGTACATGTTAATGGACCTTCATTTAATCCTAACACTATGAAAATACTTTTCCTTAGAGACACTAGCATATATCAGTTTTTCATAGAGTTGTTGTGACTTTTATATTTATGTGTTTAATTCATCCCCAGTATTGGAATGGTAATTGGAGAACCTGATTTCTAGTTTTGGCTCTGCCCCTTATTTGGTATACTCTCTCAGGCAAGTTAGTGTAACTTTCTAGGCCTCAGTTTCCAGTTAATGACAGGATGAATTAAATGTTTTCTCACACCTACCCATTTTTCCCAGTGACTCTGATTTTATGCTTTCATCTGGGAGGTTTTTGAGCAGAGATGTGACACATTGATAGCAGTGTTACAGGAGTTTCACTTTGACAGAATATAAATTGGAAGGGTATAGAATGGATAGATGCAGAGAAACCAGTTAAGAGAATAATGTGGTTTAATGAACATTTCATATAGGATCAGTATTTGGGAAAGGAGAAATGATTATGAGAGAAACTTTACAGTTTGAAATGGTGAGGGCAGAATGGGTTGTCTTCTGCCTAGTCCTTCCCCTCAAATGGATTCCATGGTTCAAAGCCTGTATTGACAGAGAACTAGATTTTCTATTTTGAGAGAAATGAAACTAGGGGAGTAAATGGCTTAAATTTTCTCTAATTTCTACCTTAGCTTCAAAACAGAATAAAAGATAGGAACTTTATAACCAGAGCATAGCTATTTCCAGATTTACATAGAAAATGTTATTTTTCACTTGAAGAAACCACTCCCTAAAAACACAGAAAGAAGGTTATCACTCAAAAGAAGCATAAAGACAGAAAAAAGAGGTTTGAAAATCCTAGTTTGAAAAAAACAAAAACAAAAAACCTCAACTATCTAAACATGCTGCTCATCAAGTTCATAGGTTTTAGTTTTGAAATTTTCCTCACTGGGGCATATGCTGTGGAGAAGGTGTCTCCATGTTAGTGTTATTGCAGTTGCACACTTAAATTTAACAGTTGTTGAGCTTTCAAACTTGTTCAGCTGGGAACTTTAGAAAATATCTCTCCTGTAGTATAAGGATGCTGTTGGTGCTTATTACCCCAGACAATCAAGAAATCCAGAAAACTTTGGTAACAGAATTGATACTAAATCTGAGAAGTGCCATGGATGATCACTTTTGTTCCTGTCACGACAACTGTTATTTTCTGCCAGTAGAGGACAATAGAAACAACTGTTGAGGCAGCTGTTGCTAATGTCACTACCACTCTAAAAGTTTTACATAGTGCTTCCACCGGATTTACAAATTCATTGAGAGGAAATGTGTTGGTTTTCCCCATTTCGCCCTTTGTATTTTCCCTGCCACACTGCACATTGATATTTCTAATAGCAAGTCTATTAGTTTCCTGGGGCTGTTTTAACAATTTACCACAAACTTAGTGTGTTAAAACAAGAGAAATTTATTCTTTTACAGTTCTAGAGGCCAGAAATCCAAAATCAAGTTGTTGGCAGGGCCACACTCTTTCTGAAGGATCTAGGGAGAATCCTTTCTTTCTTCCCTATCTCAGCTTCTTATATCTTCTTGTGGTCTTTGGTTGTGGCAGTGTAACTTCAGTGTCTGCCTCCAGTTTCACATGGCCTTCTTCTCTGTGTATACTTTTTGTCTCTGATAAGGATGCACTCATTGAATTGAGGACTCACCTTTTTTCCAGTACTATCTCAGTCCTTACCTTGTATCTATGAAGACCCTATTTCCAAGTAAGGTCACATTTTGAAGTTATAGGTTGACATGAATTTTGTTGGCATGCCATTCAGTCCACTGCAGGAGAGTGCTGACAATTTGAGATAACTCTTACTGGTGGAGACCTTGTTTTCTTATGATCATATTCACTCATTTGTTCAACATCATTTAATAAACCCCAACATTATACCAGGGGTAGGTTTAAAGGAAGATGGATCAGATTATTTACTCTTAAGGAGCTCTCACTATAGTTGGAAGGCAGATATAGACCTTGGTATCTATGATAACAATGGGACAAGCAGGGTAATAGAGGCTTATATTCAGTGCTGAATACACCTATGTATTCATCCTGTATTTGTTGTGGAGGGACCCAGGAGGGATAAGAAAAGAGTCAGGAAAGAGGGAGAGGGAGAAACAGAGTCCTGGCTGAGCAGAGAGCCAGAGGTGGGGCTTGATTCCAGGGCCCTGAGATCATGACCTGAGCCGAAGGCAGACGCTTAACTGACTGAGACACCCAGGCGTCTGTTCTGATTTTTTATAATATAAACACCACAGAGAATATCCTTGTAGAAAAATCACGTAAAAAAGATTCCTTATTATTATTTCCTTAAATCAAATGCCTGAGAATAGAGTTGTTAGTTTAAAGGGATCTCTTTCCTTGAGAGAGATACTCTCTCTCTGATTTTTGAAATCTGTTCTTGAACTAGCTTGAAGTGGTTTTCCTTAAGGTAACTTTGATTTTTGAAATCTGTTTCATTTCATATGATTTTTTGAATTCATTGATTTTTGAAATCTGTTCTTGAACTAGCTTGAAGTGGTTTTCCTTAAGGTAACTTTATAATACATACTTGCTGCATCTGAGTTTGATTTTTGAAATCTGTTCTTGAACTAGCTTGAAGTGGTTTTCCTTAAGGTAACTTTATAATACATACTTGCTGCATCTGAGAGACAAATGTTTTTTCATTACACTTCTTCTACAAAAATGTTTTGCCTTTTTCAACTGTTTTTTTTTTTTTTTTCTTCCAGATGGGTTTTAGAATCATTTTGTTTAGGTTACAAAAAATATTGGTATTACTCTTGTTATTTCTTTGTTCTTATAAGGTAATTTGGGAGGAATTGGCATAATTCCAGTAGTCTTTCCATTCAGGGATATCTTCCCATTTCTTCATATTTCCTTTAATTTTCTTTAGTAAAATTTTAGATATTTTTATTTTAAATGAGATGAGAAGCTATTGGAGTTGATAAATAAGACTTTGAGCCCAGGAGGAAGGTACAGTACAGAACAGTTTATCTATGTGATAAACTAGTAACAAATTTTGTTCAGATTATAAAATGTAGGTTGGTGAAACTTGGAAATGCTTTATAAAAGATGTACTGACTGCTGAAGTGGTGAATCTGAATTCATCTAGTTAGTGGTCAGTCTGATTTAATGATTGTCACAAAATTTATAAGAACAATCTTTTTTAAATATATCTGTGTCTTAAATGACACCCTTGGGATCATGAGGAGAAGGTTAAACAGACTGTGTTTAATCTAAATTTCTATGATGTTGATGCAGACACCTTCCGTCAGCCTGCCTGACCCTAAAAGGGACATAGTAAGGTGCCAAGGTTTGGGTAGTGCATGTGTGCTAGATTCTAATGACCAAACTATTATTACTTTTGTTACCTTGCAGCTCTTTTCAAACTACTAATAATGTTTTTTTTTTATTTAAAATGATATATTTTTAAATTTTACTCATTTGCAAGAGCTGTTTGGCTTCTAAGGTTTAAACAACTGAAATGCTAGCCCTTGGTTTGTGAATTGGCAACTCAGTTACAAGATGCATTATAGCTGCCCAGATTTAGAAGAAACAAGTGGAATAGGAAAAAAGAGAAGGGTGTGTGTTGGGTAGTTTTTTGGTTTCCTGATATTTCCACTCAATGGTACAAAATGCTCTGAAAGAGGAAGGGACTTTTGGGAAGGGGTGTTGCCTTTAACTGCCTTTAATCCTGAGCAGCAGTCTCAATTTCCTACTTACCCTGGCACACATGCCCGTTTTTCTCTTGTGGAATGTGTTGGGGAACACAGCAAATGGGTGTCAGCACTGTTGAGGTTAGGCTGTAATGAGAGGTCGCTTATTTGAGGGTGAATCAGTTTATGGTTTATAGCACACAATGTTAGTATTTCACAGTAGGTATCACTGTGAAAGCCAAACTGTGAGACTTTACTGAATAAGTAGTTAAAGGATAGTGCCTTTTTTGTGTATTCTGCCCCACTAGAACAGATCTTTCTGACTGGTCTGGTTCCACTTTTCACCTTCATGTTAGAGTAGGGCTCCTTGCAGTAATGCTCCTCCCTTCTTTGCTCCCTTCCACATTGTGACTGTATCACACTACCTCTTTCACAGAAGTGGTTACACGACTTATATTACTGTGGGCAGAGTATGAGAGTTCCAGTTGCTCTGTATCCTTGCCAGTACTTGGTATTGTCACGTTTTTATTTTTATACTTTTTCTTCAACGTGTAGAGGCATTTGATCAGGGTTTTAATTTGTACTTCCCTGATTACTAATGGTCATTTGGGTATGCTCCTTTCTGAGTACCCATTTAAATCTCTTACTTTTCTATTGGAGTATGTGTCTTTTTCCTGTTGATTTGCAGGAGATCTTTATGTTTTCTGGTTAGGAGCTCTTTGCTGTATGTGTTGTAAAGATCTTCCATTCTGAGGCTTGCCTTTTGCACCTTTAATGGGGTCCTTAACGAGGAGGAAAGACTAATTTTAATGTAGCTGCATTTATTAAACTTTTCCATTTATTGAATTTGCTTTTTAGGTCCTATGTTTTAAAGAAATCTCTGCCTAGTCCAAGCTCATGAAGATGTTCTTCTAGATGTTTTCTTTAGAAGCTTTACTGTCTTTGTCTTGTAATTTATCTGGAGTTGATATTTGCGGTTGTATGAGATAGGCCCAAATTTTTTTATTTTTTTGTGTTTTTGGTCATGGATATCCACTTGACTTACTATTATTTACTGAAAAGACTATTCTTTCCCTGCTTCTCTGCAGTGCCGTATTTATCATAAATCAAGTATTCCCTACATGTGTGGATTTGTTTCTCAAGTATTACAGCTCCATTGCTCTATTTGTCTTTACTTGCTTCAGTACTACCGTGTTTTACTGACTGTAAATTTAAAACAGAATATTGATAATCTGGTGGGGGTGTAGATTTTTAAGCTTTGTCCTTTCCAAGATTGTCTTGGCTGTTCTTGATCTTTGCCTGTTTATATATATTTATAATCAGGTTATCAATTCATACAAAATAATCTGCAAGAATTGTAATTGAAATTATATTGAATTTGAGGATGAATTTGATAAGATGAATCTGAAAGAGAATTAACATCTTTACAGCATAACATCTTCAAATCCACAAACACAGGGTATTGCTCCCATTTTTTGAACTTGTGTTTATTTTTTATTTTTTAATTTTTAATGTTGTATTAGTCACCATACAGTACATCATTAGTTTTTGATGTATTGTTCCTTGATTCATTGTTTGCATTATAACACCCAGTGCTCATTGCAATACATGCCCTCCTTAATAGCCATCACCAGGTTAACGGCCCCCCCCCTCCAAAATCCTGTTTCCCGGAGTCCGTAGTCTCTCATGGTTCGTCTTCCCCTCTGATTCCCCCCCTTCATTTCTCCCTTCCTTCTCCTAATGTCCTCCATGCTATTCCTTATGTTCCACAAGTAAGTGAGACCATATGATAATTGACTTTCTCTGCTTAACTTATTTCACTTAGCCTAATCCCCTCCAGTTCCATCCATGTCGATGCAAATGGTGGATATTCATCCTTTCTGATGGCTGAGTAATATTCCATTGTATATATGGACCACATCTTCTTTATCCATTCATCTGTTGAAGGGCATCTTGGCTCCTTCCACAGTTTGGCTATTGTGGACGTTGTTGCTATGGACATTGGGGCGCATGTGCCCCTTCGGATCACTACATCTGTATCTTTGGGGTAAATACCCAGTAATGCAATTGCTGGGTCATAGGGTAGCTCTATTTTTAACTTTTTGAGGAACCTCCATACTGTTTTCCAAAGTGGCTGTACCAATCTGCATTCCCACCAACAGTGTAAGAGGGTTCCCCTTTCTCCACAACCTCTCCAACATTTGTTGTTTCTTGCCTTGTCAATTTTTGCCATCCTAACTGGTATAAGGTGGTATCTCAATGTGGTTTTGATTTGAATTTCCCTGATGGCTAATGATGTTGAACATATTTTCATGTATCTGTTAGCCATTCGTATGTCTTCTTTGGAGAAGTGTCTGTTCATGTCTTCTGCCCATTTTTTGACTTGATTATTTGTTTTTTGGGTGTTCAGTTTGAGAAGTGAACTTGTGTTTAGTGAAAGGAGTGGTACTAGAGGGCCTCTCTGAATTATTCCCATTCTTACAGAGATTTCAGTGTTTAAACTAGAAGTGATGTTACTTGTAGGTTTTCTGTAGCAACACTTTATAAAGTTAAGGAAATTGCTGCCTATGCTTTTTTTAAAAAAGAATATCTCTTAGCACTTATAATTGAATTGAGGTTTATTAAGTGCTTGCCCTGCATAGATTGAAATCGCCATAGAAAATTTCTTCTTTATTCTGTTAATGTTGTGAATTACACTGGTTGATATTTGAATGTTATATATTATTTTTCACTTAATTCTGGATGCACTTTACTGATGTTTTATTTAGGAATTTTGCATCTGTGTTTGTGAGAGAAACTGGCATATGATTTTCTTTTCTTGTAATGTTAACATATTTTAGTAGCAAGCTTATCTGGCTTCGTAAAGGGTTGCTAGATTTAGCAAATAAAAATCCCATGTATACTTATACTAAAAAATACTTATTGCTTTTCTGAAATTCACATTTAATTTGGCATCCTGTATTTTATCTGGCAACATCACTCATAGGTCAAGTTCAGAAATGTTGCATCTCGGGGTGCATGGGGGGCTCAGTTGTTAAGCGGCTGCCTTTGGCTGAGGTCATGATCCTAGGGTCCTGGGATCAAGCCCTGCATTGGGCTCCCTGCTCTGCGGGAGGCCTGCTTCTCCCTCTCCTACTCCCCCCTGCTTGTGTTCCCTCTCTCTTTGTGTCTCTCTCTGTCAAATAAATAAAATCTTAAGAAAAGTTGCATCTCTCTTTTTCTAGAAGAGTTTATATAAGATTGGTGTTTTCATCCTTAAATGTTCAGTAGAATTCATCAGGGAAGCTGTCTGTGCCTGGAATTTTGTTAGATTTAGACCTAAATATTTCATTTTTGGGGTGCTCATGTAAATGATACTGTTTTTAATTTCAAATTAGAATTCTTCATTGCTAATATATAGGGAAGTGAGTAGATTTTATATCATAACCTTGTATCCTGCAAGGATATACAATCTTTATTATATATATATATATATATATATATTTTTTTTTTTTTAAACATTTTATCCATTTATTTTGACAGAGAGACCACGAGAGAGGGAACACAAGTAGGGGGCAGAGGGAGAGGGAGAAGCGGACTCCCTGCTGAGCAGGGAGCCTGATGTGGGGCTCCATCCCAGGACCCTGGGAGCATGAGACCTGAGCTGAAGGTAGATGCTTCGTGACTGAGCCACCCAGGCACCCCTTTTCTTAATGTGGTTATGATAGAAGTTAAACATGTACCCCTGACTTTTTAAAACCGAATATAAATGAAGAGTTTTACTACTTTTCAGACAAAGCAAGGACATTAGAACAACACTTAATATCCATTTATTGTTTTTTTAAGTTTTATGTATTTTGTTATGTTTTAATTCTGTATACATTTTAAGTTTTATAAGACATCATTATTGTTTTATACTGTCAATATGCATTTAGATTTACTTTCTCTTTACTCTTTTTGTTGCTTTTTATTCCCTTCTGCATTTTCTTCCATCTCATGCCATTTTTCTTCTGTTTGAAGAACATCTTTTAGTTTTTCCTTTATTGTGGGTGTATTAACAAAAAAATTCTCTTTTTAAATATGTTTTCAAAATGTCTTTATCTCACCTTTTTTTTCCTTAACTTCATTTTTGAAGAGTATTATTTTTTTAAACTGGAAATAGCATTATAGGTTAAAATTTGTTCTTTTCATTACTTTGAAGACATTTTATTTTCTTCTGGCTTCCATTGTTTCTGGGAAGAAAGGAGCTGTTGTATTTATTTTTGTTCCTAGATGGTAAACCTTTTCCTCTTTGCTTTTAGGATTTTCTCTTTCTTTGTTTTTCAGAGATTTAACTAATATGTGCCTAGGTGTGGCTTTCTTTTTATTTATCTTGCCTGGAGTTCTTAGGGTTTATTTAGTATGTCTCTTAATGCCCATCAATTTTTGGAAATATTAGTAATGTCCCTTTTATAAAGGTTGTGAGTTATTCTCTCTCTCTTCTAAGTCTGGAATCTAATTACATATGTGTAATATCTTTCATTCTGCCCCATATGTCTTTTAGTCATTATTCCATTCTTTTGTCTTTCCATGCTTCATTTGGATAATTTTCTTCTGATTTACTTCATATTCACTAATTATCTCTTTAGTTAAGTTTAATCTGATGTTAAATCCTGATGTTAGATCTGTCTACAAAGTTCTTAATTTCAGCTTTATTATTCATTTTTTATTTCCATAATTTCACAGGGTTAGGGGTGAGAGGGATGAGAGAGAGTATAGGTCAGGTCCTATCAAAGAACTCTAGTGAACACCCCAGACAATTTCATTTGGGACCTTGAAACGATACACCTAAGGAGTAAGGGTAAACTGAAAGTAGAACAGCACTCAGAAGAAATGAGGCCCAATTTTGAATCATCTCCATCTTTGACTACAGTAAGATGATCCATATTTTTGCCTAGACATCTTCCAGGAGTAAAAACCAGTTGAACCTCAAACAGATCTTTCAGTGTTTTGTTTCCACTGATCTACTCAGTGAAAAATAATAAGGTATGCCATAAGTAAAAATTTTCCTGAAAACCTAGAGAAACAGACAATAGAAAGAGATCCATAGGAGATCCAGATATTTCAATTACCAATTTTTTAGAGATATATTATTACAGGACATAGTGGAGAGTTTAATCAGAGGAATGGCAACTATCAAATATTTATTTAGAATTCACATGGAAATAAGTATATGTAAAAAATTTCAAACATTATTTTTTTACAAGTAATCTTTGTTAATGTTTGTGCCGTAATTACAGCAGTATGAATAATTAATTCAGTACAGGTAACATACAGTGTTATATTAGTTTGGAATAGTACACTTTGTATGATTTCAGTCCTTTGCAATTTATTGATACTTTCTGTGACAGGCTGAGTCTAAAATGGCTCCCCGTGATTCCTACCTCTGCATATTCATGCACTTCTTTAATACCCTTCCCTTACTTTGAGTTGGATCTGTGATAGATCTTCCTTGACTTATGATGGGGTTATGTTCCAATAAATCCATAATAAGTTGAAAATATTCTAAGTTGAAAGTACCGTAAGTTGAAAATGCATTTAATACACCTATCTTAACACTCTCAGAAACTTACATTAGCTTTCAGTTGGGCAAAATCATCTAACACAAAGCCTATTTTATAATAAAATGTTGAATATCTCATGTAATTTTATTGAATACCATGCTGAAAGTGAAAAACAGAATGGTTGTAAGGGTAATCACAACCTTGTGATTATATAGCTGAGTGGGAGCTGTGGTTTGCTGCTACTGCCTGGCTTCACAAGAGAGTATTGTACTGCATATCACTAGCTCAGAAAAAGATCAAAATTCAAAATTTGAAGTACACTTTCTACTGAATGTGTTTTGCTTTTGCACCATCATAAAATCAAAAAATTGTAAGCTGAATCATCATAAGTTGGGAACTGTCTGTACAACAAAGTGATGAGATATCATTTCTTTAATTAAATTACATAGGATTTAACTTCTGTCTTGCTAGAGACTTTTCTTGTTGGCTTTGATGAAGCAAGTGACTGTATTGGTGAGGAATAGTGGCAAAGAACTCCAACAGCCCATAAGTAATGGAATTATCCCCAAAACCATATAAATGAGCCTGGAAATGGGGAAATCACCTGGGGAGGTGAGCCTCCAGATGAGATCCCAACTATGGTAGACACATCAGTTGCAGCCTTGTGAGAGACTCTGAAGCAGAGATCCCAGCTAAGCCATGCCTAGGTTCTGACCAACAGAAACTATGAGATAATCAGTATTTATTGTTTTAAACTGCTTAGTTTGTGGTAATTTGTTACACCATAGATAACTAATACACTGCTTAATGACCTAATTTGTGATCCAATTTATTTATTGTTTTTTGTGTTTTTAGAAATATGTTCACTTAGCAGTTGTTGGGTATAGTATTTTATATATGTCCATTGGATCAAGTATTTTAAATTGTTCAAATCTTCTAAATCTTTATTTTTGTTTGATTGTTCTATCAATTACTGAACATGATATATTGAAATCTCCTGCAGTGATTGTGGTTTTGTTAATATTTGTGGGTGATGCTGTTCATTTCTGCATTCTAGGCTGTATTTTTAGATATATGCAAATACAGAATTATTATAACTTCCTAGCAGACTGAACCTTTTCCCTTATTATTTTCTTTTTCTCTAGGAATGTTTTTGGCTTTATATTCTGTTTTGTTTAATTTTAATACAGGTACACCAGTTTTGGGTAGTGTTTTTTTTTTTTTGTATATCTCTTTTTACCCTTTATTGTTAACCTTTTTACCCTTTATTGTTAACCTTTCTGTGTTATTATATTTTAATGTGTTGCTTCATGATAACATACAGCTGTTTGATGAGTCATCTTTAACCCATATAATCTTTGCATTTCAAGCTTATCATTTTCAACAGCCAGATTTAATGTAATTACTCATATATTTAGGGTGAAATATATGATGTTATGTGCTTTGTAGAAATGTTCTGTTTTCCCTCTTCTGTTACATTGGTTATTTTGGTTACTCCTTCATATCCCTTTCCTCTTTCCATTTGGTAATTATATAGTCTTTAAAAATCTTGTCGCAAATTGCTTTGGAAATCAGACAATGGATACCCAACTCATCAAATTCTAAAATTAATACATTGTAAGGATCTTACAACTGTTTATTTTCCATTTACATTCCTCTCAACTTATATATATATATATACACTGTTTATTTTGTTAGGTACTTTAGTTTTGTAGAAAAATTTTAAACACCAGAAATTACTGATATTATTGTTCTATGCCGTCAATTTTCATTTAGATTTGCCTACATTTCCCATTTTCTTTGTTCTTTTTTTCATCTTTGCCTTCAATTTGGTATCCTTTTCCTTCTGCTGTAGTATATACGGTAGAGTTTGCATTAGCAGATCTGATGGGGGCAAACTCTTCTAGGTTTAGTTTGTCTGAAACACATATTTTTCCATTTCCTTTATTTTTGAAAAATATCTCCCCTGGGTATGGAGTAATAGATTGATTATAATTTTCCTTTAGAACATCAGTTGAAAGTATCATTCCATTATCTTCTGGCCTTTTTTGTTTCTGATGGGAAGTTAGTGGCCATTCTCACTGCCATTTCTTTGATTGTAATCTGCCATTTTTCTCTGGCTTTTTTTTTTTTTAAGAGACAGAGAGAAGGCATGGAAGTGCTGGGGGGAGGGGCAGAGGGAGAGGGAGAGACAGAGAATCTTCAGCAGGTCTACACCCAGCACAGAGCCCTACGTGGCACTTGATGTCACGACCCTGAGATCATGACCTGAGGCGAAATCAAGAGTCAGATGCTTAACCAACTGAACCACCCAGCTGCCCCTTGCTGGTTTTATAATTAAAAAAAATTTTTAATTGGGGCATAATTTACATAATATACATAATTTATATACAGTGATACTATAATAATTCAGTTCAACTAAGTGATGCATGGATATCATGTTTTATTGATGACTTTTTCTGAATGGGAGGCATTTTGATGGTGAAGTCTAGATGTTTGACTCAGACTAATCTTAAAAGGATGTTGGCCCAGTATGTCTAAGGATTTGCAGTAACTCAAACACTGGTCATAAATCTAATATCTTTAGATCTTGGCTATTTCACTTGTAACTTTGGTTGGCAGGAATTTTTCTCCTCTGCCAATTCTTCTCTCTTTAGTTTCTCGAATGCACTAAGTTTTTTTCTACCTTTACAACATTTGCACATGCAGTTTTCTCTACCTCAAATATTCCTTCCCTAGTTTTTAAAATAACTGACATCTGCGTGACTGTTAGGTCTTAACAAATATTTAGCCTCTTCAGAGAGTTTTTCTTGGTCACAGATATTTCTGTCATAGCACTGTGTTCTTTTCCTCTGTATTGCTTAGTTTAGTATATGGTTGTGTTCATCATTTGCCAGTTTTCCAAATGTCTCCTGCTCTGTTCTGAGTTATAGGGCTGACCCACATAAGCTACATTCCCCCAAGCTCACTCTCTCTCTTTATTTAAAGATTTTATTTATTTGACAGAGAGAGAGCACAAGTAGGCAGAGTGGCAGGCAGAGGGAGAGGGAGAAGCAGGCTCTCTGCTGAGCAGGGAGCCGGATGTGGGGCTCGATCCCAGGACCCCAGGATCATGACCTGAGCCGAAGGCAGCCGCTTAACTGACTGAGCCACCCAGGCGCCCCTCCCCAGCCTCTCTTGACATCTAGCTGTTAGCCATCCTCTTATGACAGGCAGTGTGAAGAGATTGGAGAGTGAGATACAAGGCTATTTCTACTCTTCTGTTTCTGTGGAGTCTCTTGTAGTGATTCCATTTCTTGTGTGTCTCTGGCTCCTTCAAGAGTTCCATCTCTTGCTGGGCAGCCTCTCTTCCATGGCCCCCTTCCTACTGGGTGGCCTTGGCTTATAGACTCTATTAATATACTTTGTTTCTTGGTATCTTCACCCTTTTTGGGGTAGTAGGGACTTCTTGTTGTTGCTTATTACTAGGTTGCCTGACATAGACTTTTTTTTAAAAAATTGAAGTAGAATTCACATATGATTAACCATGTAAAAGTATACAATTCAGTGGTTTTTATTGTACTCCCAGTGCATTGCATCTACCAGCTCACTCTGATTTCAGAACTTTTTCATTACCCATAAAAACACCCAGACCCATTAAGTAATTCTTCCCTTTCCCCCCTCTTCCACCTCCTGGTAAACTTTAATCTACTTTCTGTCTCTGTGGATTTTCCTATTGTGGATATATTATCTAAAAGGAATTATACAATATGTAACCTTTTGTGTCAGCCTTCTTGCACTTAGCATACGTTTTCAACCTTTTTAGTTCTTCCAATATTCTTAAAAGTAGTTTTCCTTATTGAAGTCCCTCTATTGATTTGTCTGGTATTGGTTACTTTTCCTTGTTGGAAACTGATGAGATGTTTATATATATGTTTACTGCTTATTTATTATCTGTAACATTTCATATATTCTAAGTTCCATAAGGGCAGAAACCAGGTCTGATATTTGTTTGTTTGTTAAGTATGAGAGAATTTTTTTTTCAAAGATTTTATTTATTTATTTGAGAGAGAGTGAGCAAGAGCAAGACTGTGGGAGCAGGGGCAGAGGAAGAGGTGATAAGCAGACTCCCTGGTGAGCAGGGAGCCTGACGTGGGGCTGAGATCATGACCTGAGCTGAAGGCAGACACTTAACTGACTGAGCCACCCAGTTGCTTGGTATGAGAGAAATTTTAATAGAGTGCTGAGGAATATTAGAGATACAGAAGGATTATTAGAGATCTTATTCAAAATGAGGAGCAATTAATCTTTATAGTTAAGTGGTCGGTTATATATACATTACGAGTTGTTTTTTACCTGCTTTTGACAAGAACCCTGTATTAAAAAATGTTGACTGCCAATTAACCAATATGAGAATCTGCTAATTAAGTATTTTTGAAGTTTATATATTATTGACATTTTAGGAAGGAAACTACTTTCAGAGAATATTTATTTTAATCCTCCTTCCCTTCTTTTTTTATTTCTTGGCAGAAATCTTTTTTTAATGCATTGTTTTATTGTGATAAAACATATGTAACATAAAATTTATCATCTTAACCATTTTTAAGTGTATAGTTTGACAGTGTTAAAAGTATTCACATTGTTGTGAAACACATCTCCAGAAATTTTTCATCCTGCTGCAAAACTGAAACTTTATACTGATTAAACAACGACTATCTATCTTCCCTTCCACCACCCCACCCGCCCTGACTATGCCTGGTAACCACCATTCTACTTTCTGTTTCTATGAATTTGACTACTTTAGATACCTCAGATAAGTGGAATCATACATTGTTTTTTTGTGACTTGTTTATTTCACTTAGCATAATGTTCTCCAGGTTTATCCATGTTGCAGCCTGTGACAGTATTTCTTTCCTTTCTGAGGCTGAATAATGTTCCATTTTATGTATATAACACATTTTCCTTATCCATTCATTCATCAGTGGTGATTGGATTGCCTCCACCTCTTGGCTGTTGTGAATAATGCTGCTGTAGAAACATGGTATGCAAATATCTTTTTGAGACCCTGCTTTAAATTCTTTTGGATGTATACCCAGAATTGGAATTACTGGATCATATGTTAGTTCTGTTTTTTTTTTTTTTTTTTTTAAAGATTTTATTTATTCATTTGAGATACAGAGCGAGAGAGAGAGAGCATGAGGAGGGGGAGAGACAGAGGGAGAGGGAGAAGCAGGCTCCCTGCTGAGCCAGGAGCCCGATGTGGGGCTTGATCCCAGGACCCTGGGATCATGACCTGAGCTGAAGGCAGACGCTTAACCATCTGGGCCACCCAGGCGCCCCTAGTTCTGTTTTTAATATTTGAAGACTATCCTTATTGTTTCCCATAGTAGTTACACGATTTTACAATCCCATCAACAGTGCATAAAAGGCCCAAGGGCTCCAATATTTCCAAATCCTTGCCAAAACTTTTAAAAATGTAATTTATTAATTAATTTTTGTGGTAGCCATCCTAATGGGTGTGAGGTGATATCTCATTGCAGTTTTGATTTGCATTTCTCTGATGATTAGTGATGTTGATAGTGATGTTGAGGGTTTTTTCATATGCTCATTGGCCATTACTATATCATCTTTGAAGAAATGTCTGTTCAAGTCCTTTGCCAATTTTTTAAATTGAATTATTTGATCTTTTGTTATTGAGTTGTAGGATCAGAAGTGTTATTTGCAAATATTTTCTCCCATCTTATAGGTTGTTTTTCACTCTGTTGATTGTGTCCTTTGATGCACAGAAATTTTAGTTTCATGTATCCTTCCCCTTTTCCCCCCCCTTTTTGGCTTTTGTTGCTCATGTTTTTGGTGTGATAGTTAGGAAATCATTGCCAGATCCAGTCTCACAAAGCTTTTCCTCTATGTTTTTCCCTAGGAATTTTATGGTTTTGGTGACTATGTCTCTTTTTGTTCATTGTTTTATATCCAGCACCTTGACCCCTTTCCTGATACAGGTAAACTTTGAGTAAAGCAAATTGCCCTTCATAATGTGGGTAGGCCTCATCTAAACAGTTGAAGGCCTAGTAGAACAAAAGATTGGCCTTTCCTTTTTTTTTTTTTTTTACATGAAGGTTTATTGCAGCATTATTCACAATACTCAAAATTGGAAAAAACCCAAGTGTTAGTGAATGGATAAACAAACAGTGGTGTATCCACACTATGGGATACTACTCAGCACTAAAAGAAACAAATATTAATACAAGTCAATGATGGAGATAAATTACAAAAACATCCTAAGTGAAAAAAAGTTAAACACAAAGAACTACATACTATGATTCCATTTATATGAAATTCTAAAAAAAGGCAAAACTATAGTGACAGTAAATCAGCAATTGCCTTCCAGCCAGGAGTTGGGAGAGTGGAGTGACAAGGAGGCACAAGGGAA
This sequence comes from Zalophus californianus, assembly GCF_009762305.2. Taxonomy (NCBI): domain Eukaryota; kingdom Metazoa; phylum Chordata; class Mammalia; order Carnivora; family Otariidae; genus Zalophus; species Zalophus californianus. The sequence continues at coordinate 40,455,849 of NC_045598.1, read as the reverse complement.
CTTTTTGGGGTAACGGAAATGTTCCATCTTGATTATGAAAATGGTTATACAACTGCATACAATTACCAACATTTATTAAACCATACACTTGGAATTTTATCTTATATAAAGTATACCTCAATAAAACTGAGGTGAAATGAATTTGTTTAAATTACGAGGGTGCCTGGGGCACCAGGGGACCTGCAGGGACACCAGGAAATTCTTTAGTAGATGGCCTTCATACTTGAACTGCAACAACATTGGCTCTTCCCTAGGTTTTCAGCCTGCTGGCCCACCCTATAGATTTTGGACTTACCAGCCTCCATAACTGGATACGCCAATTCCTTAAAATAAATCCTTTCTTCTTCTCCCTCTCCCTCTTCATACACATACACATATATACACATACCATGTTAATCCTGTTTCTCTGGCGAATGCTAATACAAGATTATTTAGCCCAGCCCCTCTATTTTTACAGATATGGTAACTTAAAGGCCCAGGGAGATGAAGAAATTGGCCAAGGTCAAAGAACAAGTTATTGAGAAAACCAGGTCATGAACCCAAGTTTCCTGACTTCCAATCTAACACTCTTATTACCTGAAATTGCTTGGCCCAGATCATCAAAACCAAATGGAAGAGCTCAGCCTCTCCTACTTCAAATAAAAAATAAGCATATTGGCTACTTTCTGTACATTAGGTCTTATCCTAAGTAGTTTGTATCCATTTTTCTCATCAATTCTCACAACCACCCTAGGAAATAAGTGTTATTATCACCTTCCATTTTGCATACTGACTTGCCTAAAGTGACACATTTTGTCAATGACAGACCTCTTATCTGAACTTAGATCTCTAACTCTAGAACTGGAATTATTAATTACTGTATTGCATTCTCTCTATATATTTATTTTATTCCTCTCCCAGAAGATATTAAACAGTGAATAAAGATTTGGGTTTACTCAAGTTTTGATTCACATCAGCCTGGAGCCTTTTCCCTTCGTTGGTTTGGCAGGATGATAAATAATTCATACTGCTTACGTTTAGGCCTTATTGTGATCCCTTATCTTCTGTTAATTTTGATTCTTCTCTGAGTGGAAATGTCTATGCTATTATCTAATTATTAGTACCTAAGACATTTCCAAAGTGGACACAGATTAATTTACCATGAAATTGTGTGCCCTGGGCATGTATATTCTTTGCTGCCAGTAACTATTACTATCTTTCCTTCGCCATCTTCCTCTCCTCCACTTTTCATACCTTCTGGTGGTGGCAATGGAAGGAGTGGAGGAGGGTAAGGGTAATGGTGTCGGGAAGGTGTTAGAGTTTTTAAACAGTGTGTCAATCAGATGGTAGGTAGTCAGTCAGTAAAGAATCAACAGTTCAGAATTGGAAAGAACCTGAATTTTAGTAGTGCTGACCTTGTACAAATTGCTCAAATTTATTGAGGTTGAGGAATTGTCCTGCAAATCTATTGTATAGTAGATTGAGAAAAATTTTGTTTGTCATTCCTTAGATATTTGGAGCACTAGATCCATAGCTTTCCTTCTGTCTTCTAGAAATCACTCAGCTCTAAGTGCTATGGTGAATGCAAAGAAGTAATTCATGGCTCTTGCCTATGTGAGCTTAGACTCTATTTGAGGACAAAAATCACATAGATGGGGAAAAAAGCATAAATATTATAAGACAAAATATATGTGTAAACTAAGTGTCTTCAAGTAGGTTGAGGCAATAAAAATTGAGAGTGTGAGAATGACTGAGAATGCAGGGGGATTGAAGAGAGACTTCAGTTGGGCCTTGTGACTATTGGCTAGAGTGGATGAATCTAGCTGCTTTTAAAATAAAAATAAGAATTTATTGTACATGTCTAAATATAAGATGATTCTCATTTTCTCAGTGACAATATAATGAAAATATTTTGATCAGCCTGAATATGTAAACTTTTTTTAAGGCTGTATAAGAAATAGACATTAAGTTTAGCTTATTAAGTTAAGTTACATACAGATTCAAAGGAAACAGTCAACAAAAAAAAAGAGGCTACCCATGGAATAGGAGAAGATATTTACAAATGATACTACAGAGAAAGGGCTGGTATCCAAGATCCATAAAGAACTTCTCAAACTGAACACCCAAAAAACAAATAATCAAGTCAAAAAATGGGCAGAAGACATGAACAGACACTTCTCCAAAGAAGACATACGAATGGCTAACAGATACATGAAAATATGTTCAACATCATTAGCCATCAGGGAAATTCAAATCAAAACCACATTGAGATACCACCTTATACCAGTTAGGATGGCAAAAATTGACAAGGCAAGAAACAACAAATGTTGGAGAGGTTGTGGAGAAAGGGGAACCCTCTTACACTGTTGGTGGGAATGCAGATTGGTACAGCCACTTTGGAAAACAGTATGGAGGTTCCTCAAAAAGTTAAAAATAGAGCTACCCTATGACCCAGCAATTGCATTACTGGGTATTTACCCCAAAGATACAGATGTAGTGATCCGAAGGGGCACATGCGCCCCAATGTCCATAGCAACAATGTCCACAATAGCCAAACTGTGGAAGGAGCCAAGATGCCCTTCAACAGATGAATGGATAAAGAAGATGTGGTCCATATATACAATGGAATATTACTCAGCCATCAGAAAGGATGAATATCCACCATTTGTATCGACATGGATGGAACTGGAGGGGATTAGGCTAAGTGAAATAAGTCAAGCAGAGAAAGTCAATTATCATATGGTTTCACCTATATGTGGAACATAAGGAATAGCATGGAGGACATTAGGAGAAGGAAGGGAGAAATGAAGGGGGGGATTCAGAGGGGGAGACGAACCATGAGAGACTATGGACTCCGGGAAACAGGATTTTGGGGGGGGGCCGTTAACCTGGTGATGGCTATTAAGGAGGGCACGTATTGCAATGAGCACTGGGTGTTATATGCAAACAATGAATCATGGAACACTACATCAAAAACTAATGAAGTACTGTATGGTGACTAACACAATAAAATAAAATTTAAAGAAAGAAGCAAAATAATAAAATTATATAATATAAAATGTTGCCTTAAAGTATTATCTTTTTTACGCTTGCTTCATGAAACATTATTTAGACCTTTCACATGCATTTTAAACATTAGCGTCTTCTTCACTAACCAGAGTTAGTCTCCCAATTTTTCAAAGCACATGGTCTTAATTTTTGTTTAAGTGGTTTGAGATAGGAGCATTTCAAAAATCTGGATATGGTACTTTTCCTGGGAATTTTAATCTCAAGTCACAAGAACTCATTTGCCACTCATGAGCTCTACCATGAAAGCCTTTCAAACCCAGTCTTTAACAGGCTTATTTATAATGGCATCTAAAGTTTTAATTGTAAAATTATTATCTCCCCCCCATTAGAAAATCTGTGCTGAAGTTCTTTGCCATCTTTTTAAGCTGATCACATCAGGGAACCTGTTTTCAGTATCCAAAACTAGTATTGCCTGAAGTTTTAGACTCTGTGTCTTTTTTAAACATTTTTTTCTTCTTCCTAAATAAAATAGTTTTAAGGACTCAACTATAGGGTAATTTCCTTTTTCCTTTGGGACAGTTTTGGGAAAAGAACTTTGCCATATATGCACTGTCATCATTTAAAGTGGATCAAAGTATTACAAGTGAGCAAGTGAGTGAGGTGAGGGATATGGCTGAAGTGGAATGGAGAGTCTAGAACAGTGTATATAGACACATCTAATATAGATGTTACTATCCTTATGTGGGTATTTCAATTTAAATTAAATGGATAATTTAATAATTATCTTAATCATTATATTATAATTCAGTTCCTTGGTCACACTGGCTATACTTTCAAGGGATCTATAGCCACATCGGGCTGGTGGCTAGTGTATTATATAGTGTAGAGGTAAATTATTTCTATCATTGCAGGAAGTTCTTTTGGGTAGCTGTAGTCTGGAAGGTGTTCTGTAACCTCAGTAATTTTTTTTTTTTTTTTAATTTGTCAGAGAGCACGCACAAGCAGGGGCAGTGGCAGGCAGAGGGAGAGGGAGAAGCAGGCTCCCCGCCGAGCAGGGGGCCTGATGTGGGACTCGATCCCAGGACCCTGGGATCATGGCCCAAGCTGAAGGCAGCCGCTTAACCAACTGAGCCACCCAGGCGTCCCTGTAACCTCAGTAATTTAATGTAGTTCATTTTTAGGAATGATCATATTGATGGTAGTAGTCAAACTTCTCCCCTTACCCATAATTCATCACCCCAGCCAACACCTTCCCTTCACCCACAACAGACACATATCAAAGATGCATTAATATCTCAGTTTCTAAAATAGAGTTAGTGATCCAAGGTTATTAGTATTGTTAGTAAATATTAGTACTGTTAGTATAGTACAGAGATTTATACCGTGTTCATCTGAAACACAAGGTATACCCTTTCCTCTATGTTGTTGTCAAGGAATAAAAACCCCAAATTGCTTTGTGGTGAAAAGATCGGTACTTCTGGGAGTGAGAGAGGCCTGAATTTGAATGTTATGCTGTATAATCTTGGATAAACCACTGATTCTCTCAGAATCTTCATATGCTTGCTTCATGGAGTGAGGATTGAATGAGACATGTAATGATGTGTAATTTATTTTACATAGCTCCTTGCACATTACAGATGCTTCCTTCCCTCTTTATTCCTCTAAGTCTAAAAAGACATCTAATGAATATTAATTCACTAATACTTCCATTCATAAATTCACCAGAAGATAGTTACTGAGCATTTACTATATGCAAAGATTTCTTCTCTGTAGTAGGAATCTACCAGTGAACCAAAACAGGAAAGAATCTCTGTCTTCATGGTGCTCACATTTTCACAGGAGGACTATAGACTATAAATCATATAAATAAGTAACATAGTGTATCAGAAAGTGATCATTTTTTTTTTCTTAAGTTTTATTTATTTGAGAGAGAGAGAATGAGTCAGAGAGAGAGAGAGCACGAGCAGGGTGAGGGGCAGAGGGAGAAGCAGACTCTCTGCTGGATATGGTAGTCTGCTTCTCCCTCTGCCCCTCACCCTGAGCTGAAGGCAGACGCTTAACCAACTGAGCCACCCAGGTGCCCCAGAAGTGATCATATCTAAGCGAAGGAAAAAAAAAAAACAAGGAGGATAAAAGTATGTTGAGTGGGGTCTGTAGTTTTCTTTTTCTTTTTCTTTTTTAAGTTTTATTTATTTATTCATGAGAGTCAGAGAGAGAGAGAGAGAGAGAGAGAGGCAGAGGCAGGCTCCCCACCTAGCAGGGAGCCCAATGCGGGACTCGAACCCAGGGCCCTGGGATCATGACCTGAGCCGAAGGCAGATGCTTAACCATCTGAGCCACCCAGGTGTCCCAGGGTCTGTAGTTTTCTAGAAAAAGTGGGCAGGTGACAATTGAATAAAGACCTGGAGGAAGGGAGTTAGTAAATGTACTCTGTATCTGTATCTGGGGGCAAGACCATTTCAGGCAGGCGGAATAGTAACCACAAATACCCTGAAGTGGGAAATCAGGCTTCCAATTTTCCAGGAACATCAAGAAGACAAGTGTGGCTCAGGAAAGGAGAAGGAGGTGAAGTAAGAGATTATAGGAGAGAGGAATAAGGCATATTAAGGATGTTGTCTTTTTATCTCAGAGTAAAAAGTGGAAGATTTTGAGTAGAGGATTGACGTTGTCTGACTTATATTTTAATATTTTAATAGCTTCATGATGGCCACTCTGATGAGAGAATACACTAAAGATGAGCAAGGGCAATGCAAGGAAATCAGGAGGCTGATGCAATAATAGAGGAAAGAAGATGGAGGCTTCACATTGCACATAACAGTGCAATGTGATCAAATTCTAAATGTGTTTTAACATTTCACCTCAGAACTTGTGAATAAATGGGAAGGAGGAAATCAAGGATAGCACCAAGGTTTTCGACTTGGTCAGTTGGAAGAATGGTGTCATTTATTGAGATGGAAACACTTTGTATATTCTACTTAATGTATTCTTATCTTACTTTTCCTCCTCACTTCCCAAGATTTGGGGCTGTCTTGTCCATGTGTTATCCACAATACCTAGTACATTGCTTCTTTTTTTAATTAGTACAGAGTAATTGCAACCTACTTTCATGAATTAAATTGATTTTAGATGTTCCATCAACCCCAAAATGGAGACAGCTATAAGAACAAGGAAGAGTGTTTTCCGTATGTTGCTGCTTGTAACATAAAGCAGCTTTGGCTTGTTGGCTTCCCTTTAATACTGCGGGATGTCTGCCTCCATAAATCCTTCATACTGCTAACCTTCAACATTTCTGTCTTCTTTAGGTTTTTAGCTTATAATCTGAATCTAGCAAAGGCAGATTAGTTGACATTTTTTCCTTTCTCTTTTTACATTTTACATGAATAAAGCAGAAGGCAATAATTTTACACCAAGTAGAAGAGAGAGGGGTGAGTAGGTCTTTATGTGATACTAACAAAAATCCAAGTACTAGCACATTTCCTCAGGAGGGGCAAAGAACCTGGGGAAGGGAAGTAAGTGACTATCACAGAAACCACCTTTCCTAATTTTTGCTTTTAGTAAATGAGATCTTGGTTGCCAATTCCTTTTGATCCTAGCTATATGGTTTTCCCAGTTTGCTATTTGGTTTTTCATCCATAGATATTTACTTGATTAGGGTAAATCTCTCAAGTACCATTATTAATATTTGGATCTGCCCTGTATTTCTTTGTCCTTCATTTGATCTGCACCAGTCCTGATGCTGCATGTTGAGCTATTTTGATAGTGATATCTATTTGGAAGGACTCAGTGAACATTTTTTGCATTTGACTAAAAACAGATTGTGGGTGGCTATCTTTCTTAAATTGTTCTGGTGTTTTCTTTCCCTGAAGGAAAAAAAAATCAGTTTAGAACTTATTAAAACTAAATATTTGGCTGTTAGGAGCTCTTTTAGGGTTGCCAATTATAATTCTTTTCTACTAAAAAAATAAACAACAATAGGTGGATTTAAAAGAACAGGTTAAAAAATTTAAGTTTGGGATTGTAGGGCTGTTAAACTACTCACTTTTCTTGTACGTCTGTTTCATCATTTTATCTGTAAGTGATAGAGTATTTTGATAATGTAGACCATTATTTAAGTAGTGAAGAGAGAAAACATCTCCAGAAATAAGTTGTCTGCAAAAGGTAAGTGTTGTGAGTGGAAAAATTTCTGTTTTTTCCTAGTGTCCATTCCTTGCTTTCACAATTTTGTGATTAAAAACTATTTGTGATTTCATTTTTTTTTGCCGAATCAACAGTGATTTATTATTTATTTATTGTCGCTCATAGTAACATCTTTTATTAAAAGTTCTTATTTTTATTATTTTTAAAATTTTTAAAATTTTAATACACATTTATTTGCTATATCCTTTCTTATTATTAGTATATAATGTATTATTTGTTTCATGTGATTCATCAGTTGTACACAATTCACAGCGCTCACCATAGCACATACCCTCCCCAATGTCCATCACCCAGCCACCCTATTCCTCCCACCCCCCTCCGGCCCCTGGGTGGCTCAGTCACTAAGTGTCTGCCTTTGGCTCAGGTCATGACCCCAGGGTTCTGGGATCCAGCCTTGCTCAGCACAGAGCATGCTTCTCCCTCTCCCACTCCCCCTGCTTGTGTTCACTTTCTCGCTGTATCTCTCTCTGTCAAATAAATATTTGTGATTTTAGACAAGAATAAATCTTGGCATGACAAATTTGGGTGGATCTAGAGGATATAACGCTAAATGAAATAAGTCAGTCAGAGAAAGACAAATACCGTATGATTTCACTTATTATGGAATTTAAGAAACAAAACCAAGAAAAAAAAAAGCAGACTCTTAAATATAGAGAAGAAACTGGTATTTATCAGAGGGAAGGTGGGGGGGATTAAGAGTATCCTTACTGCTTCCGGGCAAGATGGCGGAGGAGTAGGAGACCTGGATTTCCTCTGGTCTCAGGAATTCAGCTGAATAGGGATCAAACCATTCTGAACACCTACAAACTCAACAGGAGATCGAAGAGGAGAGTAGCAACAACTCTCTGAACAGAGAAGCGACCACTTACTGGAAGGTAGGACGTGTGGAGAAGTGAATCTGAGGCGAAATTCAGGAGCATAGACGGCGGGGGAGGGGGCCTCCGTCAGCCGCTTCTGGCAAGTGATAGAGCCGCGGAGCACAAAATCAGAACTTTTAGAAGTCGGCTCCGCGGAGGGACGTCGCTCCAGTGGCTAAGCGGGGATGGAACCCTCACGGGACAGTGTGGTCTCAGGACCCTCGGGGTCACAGAAAGACCGGGGGTGCCTGAGTGCGGCAGAGCTCCTGGGTATCGGAGCGGGGGAGCCGGCTGCAGAGAGGGAGCCGAGGCGCAGGCTCTCAGCTCGGGGTTGCCATAGACTGTGACCCGCGGCCCAGTCGGGCCACTGCTCCTCCAGCAGGGACCCAACAAGCAGCAGAGCCAGGGAGACTCCCCTTCCTCCCCCCCCGGAGGAGCAGCGCGGGAGTGCACCGCAGGTATCTGCTGGGTTTGGAGACTCCACGCGGGGTCGGGTGCCAGAGATAGAAACGCTTGGTCACAGGCCGGGTGAGCAGGGAGTGCGGCCGGAGACCGGGGACACGGGAGTGACTGGCTGCTTTTCTCTGGGGGCGCACTGAGGAGCGGAGCCCCGAGTTCTTGCCTCCTCTGGGGCGGAGATTGGGAGGCCACCATTTTCACTGTCGTCCTCCAAAGCCGGCCGGAAAGCTTGCAGGGAACAAAAGCTCCTAAGAGCAAACCCGAGCAGCTTGCTTAGCTGGGACCCACAAGGGCGGGGCAAGTCCACCTCTGGCAAAGACATTTGGGAACCCCGGCAACAGCCCCCCCCCCCAGAAGATCAGCACGAACAGCCAGCAAGCCAAGACCAAGTTTACCAATCAAGGAGAATGGGAGAACTGCAGCGCTAGGGGAATACTGCACATAGAATTCATGGCTTTTTTTTTACCGTGATTCATTAGTTTTTCAAAGTTAATTTTTTAACTGTTTTTTTAATTTCTCTTTTTCCCTTTTTCAACCAACATCTTATCAATCCCTTTTTTAAAAAAAACATTCTTTATTTTTCATTTTTAGAGTCATATTTTATCCCTTCATAGTAGTTACCCTTATTTTTGGCATGTATATATAAGTTGTTCTCTCTTTAAAATTTTGAGATACAGTTTCTTCTAACAGATCAAAATATACCCTAAATCACTAGTGTATGGCTTTGTTCTAGTCTCCTGCCTGATCACATTCTCTCCCTTTTTTTTTTTAAATCTTCTTTCTTTTTTCAAACAACTTCTTATCGTATCAATTCCTTTTATAAAATCTTTTATAATTTTCATCTTTACAGTCATCTTCCATCCCTTCATTGTATCAACCCTTATTTTGTACATATATGTCTTTCTTCCTTTAAAATTTTAGGAGGCACTTTCTTCTAACAGACCAAAATACGCCCAGAATCTAGTGTGTGGCACTGATCTATGCACTAGCCTGATCATATTTGATCATATTTGTTTTTTTTTTTGTATTGTTCTGTTTTTGTTTTTAATCTTTTTCTTTTTGTTTTTTTTTTCTTTCTTTTTTTTCTCTTTCTTCTTTCTTTCTTTGCCTTTCTTTCCCTCTGGTTTCAGGTCTTTTCTGATTTGTATAGAGTATATTTGCTGGGGACATTGTTAACCTGTTAGCATTTTGTTCTCTCATTCATCTCTTCTCCTCTGGACAAAATGACAAGACGAAAAAAATCACCTCAGCAAAAAGAACAAGAGATAGTACCGTCAGCCAGGGACCTACTCAATACGGATATTACTACGATGTCGGACCTAGAGTTCAGAATCATGACTTTAAAGATACTAGCTGGGCTTGAAAAAAGCGTGGAAGTTATTAGAGAAACCCTTCCTGGAGAAATAAAAGAACTAAGATCTAACCAAGTCGAAATCAAAAAGGCTATTAATGAGGTGCAATCAAAACTGGGGGCATTAACTGCTAGGATAAATGAGGCAGAAGAGAGAATCAGTGATATAGAAGACCAAATGATGGAAAATAAAGAGGCTGAGAAAAAGAGAGAGAGACAACTACAGGATCATGAGGGTAGAATTCGAGAGATAAGCGATACGATAAGATGAAACAACATTAGAATAATTGGGATCCCAGAAGAAGAAGAAAGAGAGAGAGGGGCAGAAGGTATATTGGAGCAAATTATAGCAGAGAACTTCCCTAATGTGAGGAAGGAAACAGGCATCAAAATCCAGGAGGCACAGAGAACCCCTCTCAAAATCAATAAAAATAGGTCAACACCCTGACATCTAATAGTAAAACTTACAAGTCTCAGAGACAGAGAAAATCCTGAAAGCAGCTCGGGAGAAGAGATATGTAACCTACAATGGTAGAAATATTAGATTGGCAACAGACCTATCCACAGAGACCTGGCAGGCCAGAAAGGACTGGCATGATATCTTCAGAGCACTAAACGAGATGCAGCCAAGAATACTATATCCAGCTAGGCTCTCACTGAAAATTGAAGGAGAGATAAAAAGCTTCCGGGACAAACAAAACTAAAGGAATTTGCAAACACGAAACCAGCCCTCCAAGAAATATTGAAAGGGGTCCTCTAAGCAAAGAGAGAGCCTAAAAGTAGCACAGATCAGAAAGGAACAGAGACAATATACAGTGACAGTCACCTTACAGGCAATACAATGGCACTAAATTCATACCTTTCAGTAGTGACCCTGAATGTAAATGGGCTAAATGCCCCAATCAAAAGACACAGGCTATCAGATTGGATTAAAAAACAAGACCCATCAATATGCTGTCTGCAAGAGACTCATTTTAGACCCAAAGACACCCCCAGATTAAAAGTGAGGGGGTGGAAAACCATTTACCATGCTAACGGACACCAAAAGAAAGCTGGGGTGGCAATCCTTATATCACACAAATTAGATTTTAAACCAAAGACTGTAATAAGAGATGAGGAAGGACACTATATCCTACTTAAAGGGTCTATCCAACAAGAAGATCAAGCAATTGTAAATATCTATGCCCTGAACATGGGAGCAGCCAGTTATATAAGGCAATTAATAACAAAAGCGGAGAAACACATTGACAGCAATACAATAATAGTGGGGGACTTTAACACCCCCCTGACTGAAATGGACAGATCATCTAAGCAAAAGATCAACAAGGAAATAAAGACCTTAAATTACACACTGGACCAAATGGACTTCACAGACATATTCAGAGCATTCCATCCCAAACCAACGGAATACACATTCTTCTCTAGTGCCCATGGAACATTCTCCAGAATTGATCACATCCTAGGTCACAAATCAGGTCTCACCTGGTACCAAAAGATTGGGATTATTCCCTGCATATTTTCAGACCACAGTGCTTTGAAACTAGAACTCAATCACAAGAGGAAAGTCGGAAAGAACTCAAATACATGGAGGCTAAAGAGCATCCTACTAAGGAATGAATGGGTCAACCAGGAAATTAAAGAAGAATTAAAAAAAATTCATGGAAACCAATGAAAATGAAAACACAACTGTTCAAAATCTTTGGGATACAGCAAAGGCAGTCCTGAGAGGAAAGTATATAGCAACACAAGCCTTTCTCAAGAAACAAGAAAGGTCTCAAATACACAACCTAACCCTACCCCTAAAGGAGCTGGAGAAAGAACAGCAAATAAAGCCTAAACCCAGCAGGAGAAGAGAAATAATAAAGATCAGAGCAGAAATCAATGAAATAGAAACCAAAGGAACAGTAGAACAGATCAACGAAACTAGGAGCTGGTTCTTTGAAAGAATTAATAAGATTGATAAACCCCTGGCCAGACCTATCAAAAAGAAAAGAGAAATGACCCAAATCAACAAAATCATGAATGAAAGAGGAGAGATCACAACCAACACCAAAGTGATACCAACAATTATAAGAACATATTATGAGCAACTCTATGCCAGCAAATTAGATAACCTGGAAGAAATGGGTGCATTCCTAGAGATGTATCAACTACCAAAATTGAACCAGGAAGAAATAGAAAACCTGAACAGACCTATAACCACTAAGGAAATTGAAGCAGTCATCAAAAATCTCCCAACAAAGAAAAGCCCGGGGCCAGATGGCTTCCCAGGGGAATTCTATCAGACATTTAAAGAATAATTAATACCTGTTCTTCTGAAACTGTTCCAAAAAATAGAAATGGAAGGAAAACTTCCAAACTCATTTTATGAGGCCAGCATTACCTTGATTCCCAAACCAGACAAAGACCCCATCAAAAAGGAGAATTACAGACCAATATCCTTGATGAACATGGATGCAAAAATTCTCACCAAAATACTAGCCAATAGGGTCCAACAGCACATTAACAGGATTATTCACCATGACCAAGTGGGATTTATCCCTGGGCTGCAAGGCTGGTTCAACATCCACAAATCAATCAACGTGATACAATACATTAACAAAGGAAAGAACAAGAATCATATGATCCTCTCAATAGATGCAGAAAAAGCATTTGATAAAGTACAGCATCCTTTCTTGATCAAAACTCTTCAGAGTACAGGGATAGAGGGTACCTACCTCAATATCATAAAAGCCATCTATGAAAAACCTACAGCGAATATCATTCTCAATGGGGAAAAGCTGAGAGCTTTCCCCCTAAGGTCAGGAACACGGCAGGGATGTCCAGTATCACCACTGCTATTCAACATAGTATTAGAAGTCCTAGCCACAGCAATCAGACAACAAAAAGAAATCAAAGGCATCCGAATCGGCAATGAGGAAGTCAAACTCTCACTCTTTGCAGATGATATGATACTGTATGTGGAAAACCCAAAAGACTCCACCCCAAAACTGCTAGAACTCATCCAGGAATTCAGTAAAGTAGCAGGATATAAAATCAATGCACAGAAATCAGTGGCATTCCTATACACCAACAACAAGAGAGAGGAGAGAGAAATTAAGGAGTCGATCCCATTTACAATTGCACCCAAAACCATAAGATACTTAGGAATAAATTTAACCAAAGAGGCAAAGGATCTGTACTCAGAAAATTATAAAATAGTCATGAAAGAAATTGAAGAAGACACAAAGAAATGGAAAAACGTTCCATGCTCATGGATTGGAAGAACAAACATTGTGAAGATGTCAATGCTACCTAGAGCAATCTACACATTCAATGCAATCCCCATCAAAATACCATCCCCTTTTTTCAAAGAAATGGAACAAATTATCCTAAAATTTGTATGGAACCAGAAGAGACCCCGAATAGCCAGAGGAATATTGAAAAAGAAAAGCAAAGCTGGTGGCATCACAATTCCATACTTCCAGCTCTATTACAAAGCTGTCATCATCAAGACAGTATGGTACTGGCACAAAAACAGACACAGATCAATGGAACAGAATCGAGAGCCCAGAAATGGACCCTCAACCCTATGGTCACCTCCTCTTTGACAAAGCAGGAAGGAATGTCCAATGGAAAAAAGACAGTCTCTTCAACAAATGGTGTTGGGAAAATTGGACAGCCACATGCAGAAGAATGAAACTGGACCGTTTCCTTACACCACACACAAAAATAGACTCCAAATGGTTGAAAGACCTAAATGTGAGACAGGAGTCCATCCAAATCCTAAAGGAGAACACAGGTAGCAACCTCTTTGACCTCAGCCGCAGCAACTTCTTCCTAGAAACATCGCCAAAAGCAAGGGAAGCAAGGGCAAAAATGAACTATAGGGATTTCATCAAGATAAAAAGCTTTTGCACAGCGAAAGAAACAGTCCACAAAACCAAAAGACATCCGACAGAATGGGAGAAAATATTTACAAATGACATATCAGATAAAGGGTAGTATCCAAAGTCTATAAAGAACTTATCAAACTCAACACCCAAAGAACAAATAATCCAATCGAGAAATGGGCAGAAGACATGAACAGACATTTTTCCAAAGAAGACATCCAAATGGCCAACAGACACATGAAAAAGTGCTCAATGTCGCTTGGCATCAGGGAAATCCAAATCAAAACCTCAATGAGATACCACCTCACACCAGTCAGAATGGCTAAAATTAACAAGTCAGGAAACGACAGATGTTGGAGGGGATGTGGAGAAAGGGGAACCCTCCTACACTGTTGGTGGGAATGCAAGCTGGTGCAGCCACTCTGGAAAACAGTATGGAGGTTCCTCAAACAGTTGAAAATAGAGCTACCATACGATCCAGCAATTGCACTATTGGGTATTTACCACAAAGACACAAATGTAGGGATCCGAAGGGGCACGTGCACCCCAATGTTTATGGAAGCAATGTCCATAATAGCCAAACTGTGGAAAGAGCCAAGATGTCCATCGACAGATGAATGGATAAAGATGTGGTATATATACACAATGGGATATTGTGCAGCCATCAAAAGGAATGAGATCTTGCCATTTGCAACGACGTGGATGGAACTGGAGGGTGTTATGCTGAGTGAAGTAAGTCAATCAGAGAAAGACATGTATCATATGACCTCACTGATATGAGGAATTCTTAATCTCAGGAAACAAACTGAGTGTTACTGAGTGGTGGGGGGTGGGAGGGATGGGGTGGCTGGGTGATCGACATTGGGGAGGGTATGTACTATGGTGAGCGCTGTGAATTGTGCAATATTGTTGAATATCAGATCTGTACTTCTGAAACAAATAATGCAAGATATGTGAAGAAAAAAGAAAAAGAAGAAGATAGCAGGAGGAGAAGAATGAAGGGGAGTAATTCGGAGGGAGAGACGAGCCATGAGAGACGATGGAGTCTGAAAAACAAACTGAGGGTTCTAGAGGGGAGGGGGTTGGGGTGATGGGTTAACCTGGTGATGGGCACGTTCTGCGTGGAGCACTGGGTGTTATGCACAAACAATGAATCATGGAACACTACATCAAGAACTAATGATGTAATGTATGGTGATTAACATAACAATAAAAAAATTTTAAAAAAGTATACTTACTGTGGTGAGCACTGAGTAATGTATAGCATGTTGAATGAACCATATTGTACACCTGAAATTAATATAACACTGTACTTTAATTATACTGGAATTTAAAAAAAACAAAGTGAAAAGAGATCTTGGTATGACAAATATTAGAATAAAGGCAGTTCACCTTTGCTTTTCTTTTTCAATATTCCTCTGGCTATTCGGGGTCTCTTTTGGTTCCATACAAATTTAATTTAGGATTTGGATGGACTCCTGTCTCACAAATATTAGAATAAAGGCAGTTCACCTTTATTGAGTATTTTACGATGTATCAAATACCATTTAAGCACTTAGTATGTTTTAACAAGTTTCATAAAATCCCAATGAACCAGTAGGGTTATCACTTCCCTTTTACTGATGAGAGAACTGAGAGAGAACTTTCTCAAGATTATACAGGTATAAATGATGGAGCTAGAAATCAGTGGCTTTTTGGCTTAATAGCCTTCATTCCTCACTTTGAGCTTATTTAGTAACATGAGTTTCTGAAGGATTATGCCTTTAGATAACTTCTATGCCTATATCTATGCCTTTAAGTACTTCTAAAATAATAAATGGTTTAGTGGGAATTAATAGATTGTATATAATGTCAGAATAAAGGATTTTGTGTAGATCTCTAAAATATTTAAAGTTGTTCCCAAAGCTCGCTGTGCATAAGAATCACTTGAAGAGTTTGTGAGAAAAAAAAAAAAATCCAGACTCCTTCCAGACTACATGAATTTGAATCACTGGGAGCAGGACTTAAGTATATCTGTCTTTCTAGCCCAGCATGAGGCAGACATTTATGCACCAGTGGTATATAGTATGTAACAAAATAGACTAAAAGAAAAACAATAGGTGATGAGGATGAGTAATTATGGTGGCTAACATTTGTAGAGTACTGTTGTATTATTTAATCCTTATAACAAATAACCTTGTAAATTAAGTTGGTATTATTATCTCCAGTTTGTAGATGGGGAAACTAAATCTTAAAGTAGTCCAGTTAACATGGCCAAAGTCACACAGGTAATAAACACATGATAGACCTAGAATTTGAAAACAGATCTGCCAGACTACAGGACCTAGAACATCCCATAGTTAACCTATTAAATTATAGTAGATTATAGATCAGAGAGAACTAAATCCTCAATATGAATTGTTATTATAGGTTTTTTTTTTGCTTAAAAAAGAAGGTATAAAAAGAATTTATAAAATTTAGTGTTTGTATGCCATCTCCTTTTTATCCATTTTCTGTTAATGATAGTAGATCATCATAGTTGGTGAATTCCCTAAGAGCCAGTTTCACTTTTAAAAATTTGGTTAATGCATATATGTAACTGTAACTGAGATTTGTATTGAGGCTCAGATGTTTATATCTCCTCCTACTTCTCTGATACTTCTGTTTAATATTTTCTCTGATTCTATTTTTCCTACATACTCCTTAAATATTGACATTCCAGAGTTTCCATCATGAGGCTTTTCTTTGTTCACATTATCCCTCATTTCAGATAAACTTAATCTACTCTTAAGACTTTTGCAAAGACTTTAAAAAATATGGTTTTATAACACATAACATGAAATCTATCATCTTAATCATTTTTAAGTATATAGTTCAGTAAAGTATATACACATTGTTGTGAAACAGATCTCCAGAATGTTTTCATCTTGCCAAACTGAAACTCTATACCCATTAATCTACAACTTTCCCATTTTCCCTCCTCCCCACTCCTGATAACTACCATTCTACTCTCTGTTTCTATGAATTTCACTATTCTAGGGACTTCCTATGAGTAGAATCATAGGGTATTTTTCATTTTTTGACATTTGACATTTTTTGGCTTATTTCACTTATAATGTCCTCAAGATTTATCCATGTTATAGCCTGTGATGGTATTTCCTTCTTTTTTAAAGCTGAATACTATTCCATTATATGTATATACTACATTTTCTTTATCCATTGCTGTTGATGGGCATTTGGGTTGCTTCTACCTCTCTGCTATTGTGAATTGTGGTGCTGTGAATATTGGTATACAAACATCTCTTAGAGACCCTGCTTTCAATGATTTTGGATACATACCCAGAAGTGAGACTGTTGGATCCTTTGGTAGTTCTGTTTTTTCCAAATACCTTTTTTTTTTCCTAAGAAAGAACAACATGGGGGTAGAGAGGGGCAGAGGGAGAGGGAGAGAGAGAATCTTAAGCAGGCTCCACACCCAGTGCGGAGCCTGACATCGCACTCGATCTCATGACCCTGAGATCATGAACTGAACCAAAATCAAATCAGACGTTTAACTGACTGAGCCACCAGGCACCCCTTTCCAAATACTTTTAAAGTAGATGACTCATGACTCCAAACTCGGTATCTTGAACTCACACATTTTCGATTCTTAACAGTCTGTTGGACATCTCTGTATGAATGTCCCATACTTCAAAATCATCAACATGCCTAAAACTGAAGGCCTCAGATCCTGTCTTCACCAGCCTGTCCCTTTGCTCATGTTTTTGGGTTCATGGCATACATTCATTTATTCATTCATGTGTTCAGTATATGTTAACTCACACAGCCTAGGGATGAGGCACTGTTGGTGTTGAGGACACATCAGTGAACAAACTAAAGTCATTTGGGTCTCACATTCTAGTGAGGGAAGACAGATAACAAACAGGGAGACAAATAAATAGGTAGAGTGTCATGCATAGCTAGAGGAGTTCACTTTTTAGATAGGATGGCTAGGGAAGGTCTCTCTGAAATGACCTTTGAGTAGAAACCTTACTGAAGTGAGGGAGTGAGATATGTGGATATCTGAAAGAAGAGCATTGCAGGCAGAAGGAAGAATAAGTATAAGGGGTTTAATGTGGGAGCATATTTCACTTGTTCAAGAAATTGTAAGGAAATCAGCGACTAGAGTTAGTGAACCTCAGGGATAGTGGAAGAAGATGATGTCAGAGAAGGAGCTGGAGCCAACTAACGTAGTCTTTAAGGTCAGAATGAGGTCTTTGACCTTTACTCTGATGTTATGGGAAGGCATTAGAGTAGGGAAAGGGTTTTGACTTGACATTTGTAAGTATCATGCTGGCTTCTGTGTGAACAGGCAGTAAGCAAGTGGGGCAAAGATAGAAGCAGGGAGACCAGTTTGGAGACTATTGAAATACCAATCCAGAGGAGAGATGATGGTTTAGGCTAGGGTGGTAATAGAAAAGATTAGTCAGATTCTACATTTTGGAGGTAGAATAAAGAATTTCTCATAGGTCAGATGTGGAATGTAAGAGAAAGGAATTGAGGATGAGTATATGATTTTTGACTTGAGCTATGGAGTCTATAGAATTGCTTGCCAGTTGTGATGATTGGGAGGACTGGAGCAGGAACTGCCTATACAGTCATCCAAGCAGAAGCCTGGGCATCATTCTCAACAATTTTCTTTTCAATTCGTATTTCACAGTGCTGACCAAATGATGTTCCTTCCTGAAGGGCAAATTTCAGTTGCAGCAGTTGCCTGCCCATTATCTTCAGGTTAAGTAAAACTTTTAATGACTGTATTTATACTGCTTCTCATAATCTAACTCTTGCTTACCTTTCCAACTAGCTCCTCATTGCTTCCTGACCCAAACCTTTGCTGAAGCCACACACAACTACTTTCCACTTCCTGAACAGACTTACCACCCCCCCCAATTTTTTTTTTCCCTTCTCCCTGACTGCTCTTACTCAGCTTTTTACCCCAGAAGAGCCTTGCTTTAACACTTGGTTCAAATATCACCCCTTCTTCCCAGCTTTTTTTCCTGGCATTCAAATTACTTCTTCTCTTTTGCCTTCATATAGTATCTTATATATTCCTCTCTTGAAGGTTATAATAAATGGAAGGAAGAGTCATCAGCTTTTCAGTCATACAATAGAGTACTTGAAGAGGGCTTAGAAAAGGGTCATCATAGTGATTAACGTATTTGGAAAGTAAGAATTTGAAAGAACATTTAGAATAATTTAAATATAGTAGATTATTGGAAACAGTCTGTTACAGATACTTACAGAAAATCAAATAATTATTTATGAAAAAGAAAAAAAAGATTTTCCTTTCTGGCCCAGAAAGAAAGAAGAGAAAATGGTGTTAAGCATCTTTTTGAGGCCTCATTGGCTTTCCACCATAATTTCATTGTCTTTCTTTAGAACTCTACAATTTAGTGTGGACACTTAAATCTACTACTTTTTTTCTCTGGCCTTTTACTTGCATAGCTGAGAACGTTCCATTCCAAAATGGAATGTCCCCCAGTTCCTGGCACAGAGCTTCTAAAATCCTTATAATTTCTTAAGTGATAAGAATCTAGTGGTATCTTTTGTTCTAATATTTGGTTTTTGACCTTGGTTCCTGTTGTAGAACTCCTAAATCCCTTGGAATATCCTGGGTGATAGGAGTGTTTTTTGTTCTATTGAGGAGACTTTTGGCTCCTGGATAGCTTCAGGATGGGGGCTGATCACCAGAAAGACCAAACCATGATTAGAAGCTTGGAGCTATCATTCCTACCCCCATCCTCCAGGAGGGGGAGAAGGACTAGAGATTGAATTAGTGATTGTTCATGCCTATGTAATGAAGCCTCCATAAAAATCCCAATAATATAGGTTGGGAAGCTTCCAGGTTGGTGAATACATGAAGATGTGGGGAGGGAGAGTGTGCCCAGAGAGAGCATGGAAGCTCAGCATGCCTTCCCACGTGCCTTTCTCCAGGTGTCTCTTCTATGTGGCTCTTCCTGAGTTATATCCTTTTATAATAAGCCAGTAATCTAATAAGTAAAATGTTTTCCTGAGTTCTTTGAGCCACTCTAGCAAATTAATTGAATTGAAGAGAGGGTTGTGGGAACCCCTGATTTATAGCCAGTAGGTCAGAAGCACAGGTAACAGCCTGGATTTGTACTTAGCATCTGAAGGGGGAGTAGGCTTGTGGGACTGAGTCCTTAACTTGTGGGATCTAATGCTGTCTCTAGGTAGATAGTGTCAGAATTGAGTTAAATTGTAGGACACCTAGCTGGTGTTGCAGAATTGCTTGATGCATAGAAAACCCACACATCTGGTGTCAGTTGAAATAGTGTTGTTTGTAGTAGAGTATTGAGAGTAGAGTAGACACACAGGATAGTGTTTCATCCTCATATAAGGTAAAAGGTGAAAAATCCACAAATGATGGCTGTAGAATGATGGGCTCTTCCAGAACTTCTCATTGGCTCTACTCAGGGTAAAAACACGAGGAGGGGATGATTTTGTGAATTTAGCATGGACACTTAAATCTGCTACTTTTGTTGTTTCCTCAGTACCCAGAATAGTTCCAGGTGAGTAACTAAATATTTGTTGGGTGGGTTAATGTTGGAATGAATGAGTGAAATATTTGGATGAATGAATGAGATGTATGAGTGCTATGTAAGTACAACAAAATGGAAAATCATTGAGACTTTTAAAGCAAACCAAGAAACAGACTCTTACCTATAGAGAAAAAACTGATGGTTACCAGAGGGGAGGTAGGTGGGGGATGGCTTAAATAGGTGATGGGGATTAAGGAGGGCACTTGTGATGAGCACTGGGTGATGTAAGTGTTAAATCACTAAATTGTACACTGAAGCTGATACTACACTGTATATTAACTAACTGGAATTAAATAAAAATTTGAAAAAAAGAAAAATCATTGAGAAAAAAGTGGTGTGAGTCAAATTTTCTTGAAGAAAATGATTCACATCTGGGTCTTCATTTCCATTAGGCAACAGTAGACATTCCTTCCTTCATGATCCATTTGTCTTTCACATTACAATTAGTTGTTTCTGTAACTGCCTGTCCTGGGAGGAACATGTCTTGTCATTTTTGTTTTCCCTCTGGTCCTAAAACACTGTGTTCAGTGAATAAAAGAATGAATGAATTTGAAATGCTGGAAAAGAGACTGTTCTGTATAAAGGATGAGAGTATGATTGGATGAGAGAAAGTCTGGGTTTGTTGGAAGAATTCACTTGATGGCAAGATCAGAGCTGTGAATGCTAAAATACTAGTACTTTGTGGGTCCGAAGTTTATTTTTTAGGCATTTTGAAATTATTTGACTCTGGCATGCCATAGAGTAATAATTTCAAATTGAATAAGAGTATACTAATTTAGAAAGTATTTTTCTATATTTTAAGTATTTTTAGGAGATGGAAAAAGTGGTTAATAGACACAACAAAGCAAGTATTACTGGGGCATCTGGGTGGCTCATTTAAGTGTCTAACTCTTGATTTTGGCTGGGGTCATGATCTCAGGGTCTTGAGATCAAGCTGTGCATCAGGCTCTGTGCAGGGGGTGGAGCCTGCTTAAGATTTTCTGTCTCCCTCTCCCTCTCCCCCTCCGGAAAAAAAAAACCCAGTATTACAATAATTATTATTTTCCTAGTTTCACAGGCTTCCCAAACATGTGGGATATGTAGAGTTGCCTATATTTTTAATTCTATCAACTAATAATATATATGATTTTATATATATATATATAATGAAAGTGTGTTTATCATTTCTATTTTCATAAAATTCTAAATACTGTCTTTTTCTATTTGTTTATAAATTCTTATAACTTAAATGTATTAAGTATTTAGTTTTACTGATCTGTAATCAGTAATTTGGAAATTGGCCAGGTGAGGAGACTGCTAATAAGAATAAAGCTGATGATATGGGGCACCTAGGTGGCTCAGTTGGTTAAGTATCTGCCTTCAGCTCAGGTCATGATCCTGGAGTTCTGGGATTGAGTCCCACTTTGGGCTCTCTGCTCAGTGGGGAGTCTACTCTCTCTCCCTCTCCCTCCCCCTGCCCCCACTTATGCTCTCTTTCTCACTCACTCTCTCAAATAAATAAAAATCTAAAAAGAATAAAGCTAATCATAATGCTTTGATATAATCATTGAAGCATCACTGAAGAAATGTCTGGAAAAATGGTCTGTTATTAACTAATCTGTATTATACTGAGAGTAATGAGTATTATACTGCTATTCCTATTTTTATACTTTCACACTATTTCAAGAGTTAGTGTACTTTATTTCCCATGTATTTCTTAGCCTTTTATAATTTAATTTTTAGTAAAACTTAAAAAAATATGTCTAATAATCTCTTAGGCCTCATATTATTAGACTATTCTCACATTTTTCAGTTTTGTCTAATCCTTCCTTGTAATACCTTCTTTGCCCCTTCTATGACATATTCCTGGTCTTTCCCTCATATATAATCCTTCTACTTTTATTGTTTTGTTTTTGTCTTTAGCTTTCTCTCCTCTAATTCTTAAATGTATGAATTCCCCAAGACTCTATCTCTGTCTCAACTTCTCTTCACCAAAGAAGAAGGCTTATTAGGGGGAGGGAATTAAAATATTTTTAGGGCTGCTTTTATTTGCCTTTAAACATGTATTGTTTTACTTAACCTGGCTCTGAATTTTTAAATTACTTTTTGTCTCCATTTGGATATTACCTGAACTGCTTATAGTAAAATTAATTGTTTAATATATTTTTGTCCTTGCTAGAAGGCAAGCTGTGTTACATCCATTAGTATATCTTCATTGCCTAGCCCAGAGCTTGGTATATAGGTGGCAATTAATTCATACTTGTTAAGTAAACAAATGATATCCTACTGTCACTTTGAAGTTAACATGTTCAAAATTGAACTCATCTGAAATTTTCCTTTGCTTCTATACCTACTCATTGTTCAGTGTTCAGATCAAATGCCATCTTTTCTGAAACTTTCCTTAATCTTCACAAAAATCTCTCTCCCTATTCTATATTCCTTTAGCAAATTATACTTTTATTGTACTTTCATTCTGGATTACATTTTACATATTTATGTACAAAATAGGTTGAGGTCAGGGACTTTCTACCCCAAAACAAATACATTATTTAACATGATCTAAGGTCTTAGAAAAGGAAAGTGGAGGTGTGTCACTGTTCCTTCCGCATAGCATTGCCTTCTACCCCATCTTGCTACTTTTCCCTTATCCTTCAGTCTTTTTTTTTTTTTTAAGATTTATTTATTTATTTGAGAGTGATAGCGAGGGAGAGAGAGAATATGTGTGCACGTGCACGAGCAGGGGGAGGGGCTGATGGAGAGGATCTTTAAGCAGACTCCTGCTGAGCATGGAGCCCTTCATGGGGCTTGACCTCACAACCCTGAGATCATGACCTGAGCCAAAACCGAGAGTCGGATGGTAACCGACTGAGCCACCCAGGTAACCCCGCTTATCCTTCAGTCTTAATTGAGACCTTATTTCATCTAGGAAGCTTTCTGAGCCTTGGTCAGGTGTTGACTGTGTGGCTTTTGTTTTTGTATTTGTTTTTTAAAGATTTATTTATTTTTTCTTTAGAGAGAGAGAGTGTGGGGAGGGGCAGAGGGAGATGGGGAGAGAGAATCCTCAAGCCGACTCCCTGCTGAGCACAGAGCCCAACCTGGGGCTCGATCCCAGGACCCAAGATCATGACCTGAGCTAAAATCAAGAGTTGGTTGCTCAACCGACTCAGCCACCTAGGCACCTCTGTTTTTGTATTTTTTTGTACTCCTCTAGCATCATTAATTTAACAAATAAGTATTGAGTGCTGTTTAGTGCCTGTGTTGTGCTAGGCAACTGGGATAAAGTAAAGAACAAAATTGTTATTATCTTGTCTGTCACATAGCCTACACCCTACAGAGAAAAGCAGACATAAAACAAATAATCACCAAATAAGTAATTAACAATTACTATGAAGGAAAAGCACAGAGTTCTATGTGAGAGTAAGCCTATGTAGATGGGGGGGGTTGATTAAGAATTCTTTGAAAAAGTATATCTAACAAATTTCAGTTATGATGATTAAGATTTAGCCAGACAAGAAATGGGGAAAAGGCATTTCAAACAAACATAGTATCTTCAAAAGACCTAAGAAATAGAAGAACTTGATGCCTTTGAGGAACAAAAAGACAGGCCCATTTTGGCTGAGGAGATAGTATTATCTCATTATACAGATGAGGAAACTGAGGCTCAAAGAGGTTCAGTGAGTATAGAACATACTAAGGTCATAAAATTAATAAGTGGGAAAGTCTGGATTCAAATCTTGGACTTTGTAAATCCTTAGTATTCTTTCCATTATACCTTGGCATTCCCGAGTGAAAATTTGAACAAAATCCCTCCAAACTCTGGTATTTTGTTTCTTTTCCAACACCATAGAAAATTCTTTCACTATTTTCTATTTTTTAGCAAAGGAGATATTTGTATGTGGAGCTGTTGATGTCAAAACAAAAGGGATAATTGATCTGGCAGTAGGCAGAGATACTTCCATTGAATATGTGGCTTTGAAAACCCATTTTAGCATTTGTTTGACTCAAAGGATTTATGAGCCCCCAGAGTTGTTAGGGTTCTGTGGAATCCACTGCCTATATTAATCTGTGGATATCTTTGGTTTTTGCCAGTGGAGCATTACAACTCTCAAAATTCATAGCAAGCATCTTACATTCTGCTTTATTTCCATTTAACAGAATAACATTGTAAACTTGGCCCACTTCTGGCAAATATTTAAGTTAATGTTTCACAAAATACACAAACTCCTTTTGGGAATTGATTTCTAGGCAGCTGATAAAGCATTGAAGTGGTACCTTTCTTTTTTTTTTCTTTTTCATTTTGATGTGGACTTGGTTGGGCAAGGGGAGGGAAGAAGTTGTTATAGTGCAGAGGCAAATTTGGAAAGGCAAAGTTTTTTCCTCCAGAGAATCTTTGTTACCCTGCAGTGAACTGCCTACAATCCAGGATGTTGCAGCCTGCTTGTTTAGTAGCCTGCAAAAATGTCCATATCATGTCAGGTCTGTGCTATGTTCTAAGTAACTGGTGACTTGTTAGCTTAGAGACCAACTTGAGGATTGTTTTATATAAGGAAACTTCCCCCGTGATACTGCTGCCTCCTTTTGTAACCTGGTACAATCGTGGTATTGTGTTTATCAAAGAATTCTTGCCTCTATGTTTTTTCCTTCTAAATGTTCTTTTTACTAAGAATAATAATTATAACATGAAAGGATGAATTTATTTCCTGAGCTCATTTTTAAATTCTTATTGGAATTTTTCATTTGTGATTTTATATCTCGCTCCTCTCAATCTGAAGAAGGAAATAAGTTAAAACTATTATTTTAAGGTACTGCTTTTACTTGTTCTGACATTCTTAAACATTGGTTTTTGTGGGTGTTTTGCTTGAATGAAGACTGTGGAATTAAGCCTTTTATGACTCAAGATTTGGGGGTATTAAAAGCCAAATGCATGTTTCTTTTGTTTGTTTTGCTTTTTTTTTTTAGTTTCCCAAAATACGGTTTTATTATAGTAAATAGAGAAACATTTTAGAGAATATTTTGTTATTAAGGAAACATTTAATATTTTGTTTAAATTTTATATTATTTTAAAAGCTTTTATTTATCTGACAGAGAGACCAAGAGAGCACAAGCAGGGGGAGCAGTAGAAGGAGAGGCAGAAGCAGGCTTACCGCAAAGCAGGGTGGGGCTTGATCCCAGAACCCTGGGATCATGACCTGAGCCGAAGGCAGACACTTAACCATATGAGCCACCCAGGCGCCCCCTAAATTTTATTTTTCAAAGTATACTTATTTCCCTGTACAGTGTTCTCCACCCCACACCTCCCTGAGCATTTTTCTGTTTTGTTTTTTTTTTTAAATGGTCTTCTCTGTTTTTTGTTTGCAGGCAGCTATCAATGGTGTAATACCCCAGGAAAATGGCATTCTACAAAGGTATGTTATAAAGTGCCTAATGGTAGGATGAGAATTTAGCCAAGCAAAAAAAAGACAATTGTTAATTTTTTTGTTTAACTTTTTGATAGAGCATTTGCTCTTTGGTGTAGAAGCTCTATTAGTTACTGTTCTTTCAGACAATTTTATTATATCAGTTTCCTAAAGTTTCCAGCTTTTAACTGTATAAGATTATTTCAAAATGAGTGATACTATTTTTAATGGTGGTTTTATTTTATTTTTAAAAAAGCTTTTCAAGGGCATCTTCTAATTCATAAAATGGAAGGAACTGAATCCCTGTAGCTCTAGAGCATGGTTATTATCTACCTATCCAGGCTTTATCTTTAGCCTTACTACATTGTTTTTTTATTCACTTTTGGTTTCTAAATTAAGTATATGATAATTTGGAACAATTTGAATAAGTCCTTAATTGATGAAACTTCCCAAAGCACTGAACTGTTTCACCTGAAGAATGCATTGTTAACATGTGGAATGGTCTTCATGGTTTTGTGTCATTGCCGGAGGGTAAAATTGGAAGATGATACCAAGAGAACTATAAATTACAAAATAATTCCTTAAATTAGAAATAACTTTTCATAAGTTTTCTTTCCTTAAAATTGGAGACTGGTTTGGATTAAAAGAGGACACTATAGAGGTAAAACCATTCCCACTTCCAAGTGTAATTACTTGATTTTTCCCCCCTCTCAGTTCAAACTTTGGCTTGAATTTTGGTGGCTAGGATTTCTAAGTCACTGAAGAATGATCTGCTAAGTGCAGATGAGGCAAACAGAAAGAGCAGAACTAGGACTGAGGTTGTTTTGGAGAGGAAGAAAAGTGCTATTGCAAAACCATCAAAAAATTCACCATGAACTGCAAAATGTGCTATACCTTATAGGAAACTGTGTATATTTAGAAAGGAAGCAAATTCTGTTTGGTACTTGTACTACCCTTAGTAATTAATAGACCTGTTCCCCACCTTTTTTAAAAAACTGTCAGAAAAAATTTCATCCAGAGTAAATGTGACTGATTTCCAGGGTCTGTACCAATTTTTTTTTTTTGTTGTTGTTGTTGTTCAAAAGCATTCAGTTTTATTGAAACCCTTGTCTAGAAAGCAAACCAGGTGATTATAGGAACTTCCTTTATGATCATTTTTTTTCTTGGTTTAGAAAGTTTTAGACTTCTAAATATGGTTCCAGTTTTATTCTTGAGTAAATGTTATTCCACTTTCTGTTCCAAAATTTTTGCTTGTTAAACCCTTGTGGATTCAGCTTCTGGGTTCTGAGTACATATTGGATACATCTTAAAATTAACAGTATTTTGCTGTGGGTGAACTCTAGAAATTTCCTCATCCCTGGAAACATCCCATCTCTCCTGTCACTAATGATACTTTTTGCTTAATATTTTATAAGTAGAGATTCAGCACTAAATTGATTTCTAAAACTATAAAATTTGGAGTTTAACATTCATCAGAGTAGGTTTTTGTTTTGTTTGCTTGTTTAATTAAAGGAATGAATCATATGTGCATAGAAGAAAATCGGTTGTATCTAGCAATAGTCTTCAATTCTCTCCCTTCCTAACTTGTTATTTAGGTTTGAAATCACTGTGGACTTGACATAACTGAAAATTCCTCTTGTGTGTCTCCTAACCAGAGGAAAATGAAAGAGGGCTCTTTGTTGCTTTCTCATTGGCTTAACACTGAAAGTGGAAGACTTAATAGTACGAATGGTATATGTAGGTAGTTAAAAGGATTTTTGTTTTGTATGTTTGACTTTTGTAGTGTAGTCTGTGAATGCAGCTGACTCTTAATTTGTCATTTCATACTTCGACAGAGGAAAGCACTACCAAAAAGATTTTTTAATATGAATTATTTTTGGACGGAGAAGAGCCCAACCCATGTACTTTATAGCTTTTCTTGAAATCAGATTTTTGTGTGAATTCAAAAGTGGGAATATGGTTTTTAATGTTCCCATAAAGTTCAAAGCAAAGAAACTAACAGTTTTTAAATGCTTAAGGCACTGTGCTAGGTAATTGATATATTTTTCATCATTTATTACTTACTATAACCCTTAAGAGATTCATATTTCATAGTGAGGAAACTTAAGGTTAGAGAGTTTACATAGATTTGTCCAAGCTCACAAGTGTAGTACGTGGTGAAATCTGTATTGTCTCATTTTAAAAGCCATGCATTTTTTGATACCACTCTGCCCTATTCAAGGTCAGCAAACTAGTCATGTCATACCTTTTTTTAAAAGATTTTTTTCCTTTGGGTAAAAAAGTTGGAATTTAATACATGTGTATAAGATCTTTCTCCCATAGCTTTATTTTACAGTTACTATTTTAGTTGTAAGCAAGTAAAG
Organism: Zalophus californianus; assembly: GCF_009762305.2. Classification (NCBI taxonomy): domain Eukaryota; kingdom Metazoa; phylum Chordata; class Mammalia; order Carnivora; family Otariidae; genus Zalophus; species Zalophus californianus. Next base: position 40,427,809 of record NC_045598.1, on the reverse strand, counting down.
GCAGATATTATTATCCCTCATTTTACAGGTAGAGAGAATAAGGCATGAAGTGACTTGGCCCAGATGATACAGCATGATGTTGATGGAGTCAGGATGTAAGCAAGTCTTCTGCCTCATCCTCCAAGGCTTATTTCACTAGACATACTGCTAATACAACATTTTATATACTGTGTGACTTATGCTGTCATAAATGTAAGCCATTCAGTCATAGAACGTCAAATGTGTGCATGTTTATTTACTACATCTTGGTATAATATTTTATTTATTTAGCATATTGTCCAGAGCCTTTTTAAACATTATTTCTGGAGACAGTTATTGTTAGAAGGAAGTGCTAATGAATTACTTGTGTTAGTAGAAAGCACGTGCTATATTTTCTAAAAATTTTATGAATCAGTAGTATAATTTTCTTCATTGACTAAGTGGATAGTGTTTGTCAACTCATATTTATTTTTTTGACCCAGACAGTCTGTATGTTTCTTTGTCCAATTGTTTAATTCATTGAGGGAACCTAGAGAAGACTAGGCATTTTTTTTCTAGTTATTCGCTATTAGGTTTTCAGAATATATAAATGCTGAGGTTTTTGATACAGATAATATCCATTTTGGTCAATTAGTTTCTATTTATTGTCTTTTCTGATGCTCATTTAAGATCTGATTTTTTTCTAAAGACAAATTTATCTTTAAAACACATAAGTGTTTTTGTTTTGTTTTTGTACCTAGAAATTTTACCTTGGGATGGATTTTTAAAAATTGAAATAAACATGTACAGAGTTTCTGTTTGCTTTGTTCATTGCCTTCCAATGACGTGTGGTTTGTAGAGCAAAGTTGACTGAGGATAAATACACTCCTTTAGTTGATGTTTAAATCTAAAATAGATTTCTCCATAGAGTTTCCCTTGCCAGTGTCTATTTTTTTTAATTATTGATTAATTAGAAAAGAATAGTGAATAGATCAGATTATAGAATGATATCTTCATAGATGAAAAGTCTTAAAAATACTTTTTTTTTTTTAGTCAACAATTTTGGATGTGTTTGTACTCTATGGATACCATTGAACATTAGTCAAAATTGATAGGATCATTAACTGGTAGTCTCTTTTTTTTTTGGATTGTAAATTCATTATTTTTTATTGATCTTGAAATAAAATAATTATAGCCAATAAGAAAATTCTCAAGTGAAAACTTTCTAAAAGATTCTCTTGGGTTGACAACACCAAATAGCCTGCTATGATTAGAAATGTTAAACTGTCTCCTAGAGTTAGGGTTTGGTAAAGAAAAAAAAGGCACACTAGGGTGTTTCAAACACAGGGAATTTCATATAGGGAATCAGTTCCAGAGATGTGGAGCAGGTTGAAAGAGCAAAAAGGGAATACTGAGACAATTCAGATATAATGATGTCAGGAAACAGCTGGGCCAGCAGGCCCAGCTGTGGGTGGGGTGGTCTGCTGTGCTTGAGGAAAGGTGCATAGGGCAAGAGCAGATTTACAGCTGCAGCATCCTCTGAGTAGGGTGGGCACAACCCAGACTGTGTGGACTGGGTCCAGGGTATTGCAGGAAGCCTGCTCTAGAACAGGTCTGTCTGGGAGAGCCCCCCTGCTAACCACTAAAGGGCACAAAGTCACTTCTAGTATTAGAAGAAAAAAGGAAAGTTATTGGGAGAGATTGAGGTTAACAGGACTTTGAAGCCCACAGGAAGGGCCCTAGCAACTTGACCCTAGACATAAGAGAAAGAAGTCCTGCTCAGCTGATACTAGTACCTCTGCAGGCTGCAGAGGCTTGTTTTGAAGTATTGAAAGATGCTAGAAGCTAACACCAGTGGCTGATGCTAAAACAAAGTGGGTGTCATTGTTACAGTAATGTCACTGCTAGGTCACTGGTGTTAAGATCAAGGTGCAAAATTGTAAGAAGAAAATTTTGTGTGTGTCTGTGCACACACTTCTGTGCTGCTACATTTTTGTTACTGTTACTGGTCATGAGGCCATGATTAATATTTACCAGTTTCTTCTTCCGCTCTTTATATTCCCTCTGCCAGCAACTCAGATAGTCAAGTTTCTTTAGTTGGTGGGACATCTCAAACATTCATTCTTAAACAGTCAGAATCCTCAGTGAACCAGCCTTTTTTAAATTGGTTGTAGTTTTCCACTAACTCATAATTGGACATGCCCCAGAAAATAGTCCATTGTATAACAGCAACCCAGTTTTTACTTGGTAATCAGGACCTCCCACCTCACTTCGTATTCCCTTATTTTGCTAGTTGATTAAGTAATGTGAAGAGTAGAAAATGGCCAAGTGGCATTCTCAGGTTCTAATTCTAAGAAAAGTATTGTGGAAACATTACATACTTGGGAACCATGACCTCTGAACCACCAGAGCCCAAAGTAGCAGGAAGCAAAAATTCTGTTAAGTTATTAGGAGTAATAAAAGGAACCACTACTGACACTTAATTCTCATACCCATGTTTTCTGGCAGTATGAGAAATATCACTGTGTTTTGGTCACTGATATAAAGCATATACTACATCCTTTAAGGTGGAGACGCAAGTTTTGAGTATGTTGTCTCCTAACAGTCTTCAGCAGGACAATTCACTGTTCTGACAACTAGGTGCTTCTGGCTAACAGTATATACGAATGATACTAGCACTACACTTCTTTTGCTGTGAAATTAGTTCCTTGATTAGAACCAGTGTTGTGTTTGAAGCCTTAGATCAATAAGGCGTTCCCTCAGTACATGAATGGTGGTGCTGGCAGAAGTATTGCTTTCAGGGAAGTCAATTTCATATCCAGAAAAGTATCTTTTTAAGGGAGAACATATTGTTCCCTCCTCCATGATAGAAATGATCCATTACCAGATCCCCAAGGAATGATGCCATATTGGGGACTCAGTATTAGTCTCTGTTGCTTGCAGTTTAGACACTTGGTAGTTTCCCTAGCCAGATTCAGACTTGGTAAGGGGGAATTGATGTTGTATCTGTGTCTAACCTCCACTCCTATTGGCATGGCCACATTATATATTAATGCAATTAATATATAATTAATGTAAGCTGACTTACATCAATAGAACAATGTCGTCTTATGCACATTGAGAGCCTCTTTTTCCAGTGGATAGCCTGTAGGCAACATCCCCTGCAGAAACATATATTCACATTTTGTGTCCTTTCTGAAAGTTCCGTTTTCATATCTTTTCCCCAGATTCCCTTGTCACCTAATTTTTCTTTTATTTTTTCCAAGTCCTTATCGGCTGGCCAACCTATTGTCTGTTGTCCATGGTTCAAATAGATTTGTACCTCAGGCAATCTCTTTCTAAATGAAAGTCAACCTGTGGTACAATCCCAAGTTCTCCCCACTAGGGGGCTTTTCTTTCACTACTGTCTTCCTGGGATATCTTTGGGGGCTGTAATGCTTTAGCAGTTTGTTTTTGGTTGGTATGAGCATGTATATTATATAAACATCTTTTCCTTTCCCAGTCCAAATCTTTTCTTCCTCATTTAACTTAGTTATCTCTTATTATCGATGGGAAGTGCAAGGTATAGCAACTGGCCTTTACCCTGATTGCTTCTGATCACTGGACCCCAGAAACCTCACCAAGGTGGCAGGCCCCTGCATTTTTGTGGCACGTATCTTCTACTCTCTATCATACTTATGTCTTATCAAAGCACCCAAGTACTTACTACTCTTCTCTTCAGGATCGATTCACATTGTTATCAATGTAATGTTGTTTTATGGAATGTCTAAGTCATCAAGATCTCTCCAGACTAGATTGTTATGCTCAAGAACAGGAGAGTTGACATAATCCTCTGAAAAAGACAGTGAAGGTATATTGTTTACCTTGCTGGGTAAAAGTAATATGCTTGTCTTGCTGTTTGCAAATTAATATAGAGAAAAAAGTATATGCAAGATCAGTTACTTCCTGTTACTAACCCTTCCTACATAGTAACCCTAACTCCACGGATCAGGAAGTCAATATAGAATGTCTGCTGGTTACTGAGTATGTCTCTTTCGGTTATGCATTCAGAATCTGGAGAAGAAATTGCAGGGTAGGTTGACAGATTGTTTGAACATGGTATGTGTGGATTTGGGCCCAAACTTCATTTACCACCATAGTCTTCCACTCTTATATCCCCAGGAATTAATATCAGTTTAGAGTTAGCATCTAGTAATCCCCTAAAATTTTAAGATACTTTCCTTTTATCAGTACACAAACAACCTAGTAAATGGCTGCAGGCCTCTTAGGAAAAGTCTTAAAGGAAAATTTCCAATGCATATGTGTGGCTCTGTTGCATTGTCTTTGTGGGGATCAGGGACTTTATGTCTCTGAAACAACTTGTGTTTGGAAACTGAGAGTGACTATGACTGTCCATTGTGTTATGGACATTAGGTTTTAGGCTATCAGGTCTAGGGTTTCTAATGTTTTTAGATCAAGTAATATTTTAGTCAGTTGACTTTTAATTTGGTTCCTTAGAAATAATCATGTTCTGGGGTGCCTGGGTAGCTCAGTTGGTTAAGCATCCAACTCTTAATTTCAGCTCAGATTGTGATCTCAGAATCATGAGATTGAGCCCTTTGTGGGGCTGGGCATGGAGACTGCTTAGGATTCTCTCTCTCCCTCTCTCTCTGTCCCTCTCCCCCACCATGCTTGCTTTCTGTCTCAAAGAAGAAAAATAATAATTATGTTCAGTTAAACACTTCTAAAGATCTCTGCAGGTTGAAATCTTCTGATTGCCACTTCTTATCTATGCTGTCCATTAACATAATTGCTCCTACCTTTTTCTTACTAAATTCTGCCATTTGACCTGAGCACTTTGGGATCTCATGCCCATTAAGGAAACTTACTCAGTGGTGTCATCTTATCATGTCATTCCCAACCCATGGAAGACAGCCACTACAGTTTTTCAAGAATGCAGACCTCCCCCAACTCTTACTAATGTATTTCTTAATACTTTAGTGCAATGTCCTCTGGGACCTCATGGATGATGTAGTAGGAGGATGTATGTATGTTCAGATTGTTCATGGTAAATCCCCTCGAGCATTCTTATTTTTCTAAGCATCTGGATTTCTTCTACATTTTGCCAGGAAAGTTTGGGCATTTCATCCTCATTAAATGTAGACTCCTTTGGGACTTAAGTTTCATTCAGTCAACAAGCAAACTATTAGAGGACTTAGAGCTGCTTAAGCAAACATGTTATATTTGGCTCTATCCAAACTCTTTTGGTCAAATTCACTTCAAATTCATTTCCTTACCTATTCCCTAGGTTTTTGCTTTATCAAAATCTTACAATTATTTTGGATATAAGCCCTCTCTCAGTTAAGACATTGTACTTATTCTCTTGGAGCATGCCTAGATCTTATTTTAGAGGCAGTAAGGAATGGTGGGGGTAGGTTTTGACAATAGGCATCCCTTTTCAAGGCAATGGTCCAAGTAAGAGCATTACCAGTTTTTTTTTTTTTTTTTTAAGATTTTATTTATTTACCAGAGAGAGAGAGAGCACAAGCAGGGGGAGTGGGAGAGGGAGAAGCAGGCTCCCTGCTGAGCAAGGAGCCCAATGTGGGACTCAATCCCAGGACCCTGGGATCATGACCTGAGCTGAAGGCAGACACTTAACGACTGAGCCACCCAGGCGCCCGAGCATTACCAGTTTTCAAGCAAGAGGAGGCTAACTTCAGTCATGGGAAGAGGAGTTGTTTCTGTTTACAAAAGAGGTTCAGAGGGACTCTGTGGGTTCAAGATTATAACTTCATCTGAATCCACTTGGGAGTCCCTATTCTACATTTTAGGGTCCCACTCCTTCTAAAACAGTGCTGTAATTTTCACAACAGAAGCTTAGAAAGAATATGTACTCAGCTTTCACTGTAGTTATTTAAGCTGCAAAATTACATTTTATGTATGATTCTCAGTAGGATCATACCTGGAGGACGGGAAATAAGAAAGTGCTACTTCAAAAGCTCTAGCTTTCTTACCATGGCTTGAACTGAAAGTTAATAACCCAAAGTGTTTCATTTTCTTCTCTTAAGCTTTCCAGAAGCAGCCAGCTCATTTATTGTCATTATTACTACCGTAATGGCCAAGTCAAATAGTCATTTGTCCCCTTAGGCACTTGTTTTAATAGGTATGTGATCATAATGAACTATAAGTGGTAATTCAATTAATCATTATGCCAGTGCATGATCACTAGTATCTCATTTTCCATTGGCAAGGAGCTCATCAGTGTATTGAAGGTCAAGGACATAATCAAACCAATTCCTGAATCCTGTTTCTGGGACACCTCCATTACCAAAAAAAGTTTGGGTATTTCAAGTTTAATGTAGGATTGGTTACACAGGTGTGGAAGACTAAAAGAGCAAAAAAGTAAAACTGAAGTAACCTATGTATAATAACTGCTTCAGGAAGTTACCACTCTTAGGTCTAGGTCAAAGGGATTAACAGAACTTTGATGCTCTGAGGAGTCCCTTGGACCTGAGTGAGGATCAGGCTGCTGTGGAATGCACACTCTCTAGCTGCTATTGGTGTCTGAGGGGATGTCAAGAAACTGGTTATATGAATACTGAAAAAAGCCAGGAGACTGAAAGCTACAGGATGATACTGATAGAAGTATATGCAAATAGGAAGAAGGAACGCTTTCCTCCTCTCTGGTAACAAATGATCTCTATCTAATATATCCCCTATTTGCAGAATCTATTGGGGAAACATGCCAGAGGACAAATAGAATTTTGCAGAATGCTAGCCCCAGCATCACACAATAGACTACAGAAGGATGAATTTGTAGTTAAGAAAACAGTAAGTCAGGGACCAGCCTATTAACTTTAGCTGTTTTTCCGAGGTTCTGAGAAGTTGTGACAAAATTTAGAGATATGAAATGTCATTGCACACATTCTCTTCATAGATACTTTGGATTCCAATAGTGATAGTCTTTCCTGCTCTGGACATTTTCTTTTCCATGTCCTACTTCTAAGATTACTTTTCTTGAATCTAACAACTGGGAGAAAGTATAGGTTTTTGTCTTTGGATCAGTGATTACTAGAGTATCTGAACTCTTGTCATTTTCACACTTTCTTGGCTATGACCTACAAAGAGAAATACCTGGAATCCAAAGCACACATATGCAAATATGTATCAGAATCAAAAGTTTTGGGAAACAGTACTTGGTCCTAATTATTAAGTGCCATGTACTGATCATTTGTATCCTATCCTATCCTATTCTTTAAAAGACGATCACAACTCAAAAAATCAATGTTGTAATCTAAATTTGGTAAACACTAATCAGAGCAATAATGTGAAGTAAATGTAAATATTTCTTTCCTGGCTTGTTGGTATCAATAGTGCTTATTTGTGTGTTTTTGGTCGTTCTTGTTTTTGTTCTTGTTCAGGTTCCCAATCTGTTGTTTTCCCTTAAATTTAGGGTGAGAAAAAAGATGTTTTAGAAATGAGCTTATAGTTTTGGTGGTGGTGGAACATATATACAAAATGATGTTTCAGTGGAAGCATTCCTTATGTTCTCTTCTTCCTTACTCCTCCCAGTGAGGGGGAAAAAAGTGACTATATATGTAAATTAAGTGAGAGAAAAACCAAATTCTTTAATAATTATTCCTTTACTCGTTAGTTAAATATTTAAGTACTTTCTCTGTAAAATCTTGAGCTCCAGGCAGAGGATAAAGCCATTAAAAACACAGATGTGAACTTTGCCCTTGTGGAACTTATATTCTCTGGGGGGTCCTAAATGTCAAATGATTAATACCAATTATAATTGGTAGTGGTGAGGAATTAGAACCAGTCTGAGGTAGTAAAACATGCTGAGTTGAAAAACATTCAATCTGAGATATGAAGGGTGGATATAATTAGCTAGAAGAAAAATGGAATATTGGTATGAGATGGGAAAGAAAGAATATTCTTTGAAGGAATAGTCTGTGTTCCCCTAGGAAATGGGAAGGATCAAGGTGAGATGGAGGAAATGAAAGGCTGTTATGGCTGTTAACAGAGAGATTGGAGATAGCCTAGCACAAGCTAAGGATGGGGAGGTAGATAGGATTTGGATCATATAGGGGCTTATACGCCTCTTTAGCTCTGTATGAAGAGCAGAGGGGAATATTGAAGAAAATGACATGAAGACATTTCTATAATTTCGTTTTTGTGGTGGTAAGGAATGACATGCAGGGGAACAAAGGAACATTCAGAGATTAGTTAGGAGGCTATTGCATCAGTCCACGTAAGAGGTGCTCGTGGCTTGTGCTAGGGTGTCAGCTTCAAAGGGGAAAGGTGGATGTCTTAACTAAAAGATATTTAGGAGGTAAAATTGAAAGGACTGACTAGATATGGGAGTTGTGAGAGAAGAAGGTATCAAGGATAATGCCAGAAGTTTCTGGCTTGGGTAGCTAATATGAGGAACAATGGAGGGAGGATCAGGCTTGGGGAAACATTAATGAGTTAAACTTTGGATATACTGAATTTGATGTTTGAGATCTTACTAGGTACCAGGCAGTGTGCTAAGCTTTTCATGTAAATACCTGATTTAATCCCTAGAAATGAGATAACTATTAAGTGAGCAGAACAAAGATTTTATTTTTATTTTTTAAGACTTAAACATGTTTAAATGTTATTAAGAAGAATCCAGAAGAGAAGGAGATGTTGCAGATACTGGAAAGGAAAAGCATACCATAATGTAAAGCTAATTAGAAGATGGTTTTAGAATGATGTTGCCTCTGTTTTATAGAAAGAGAAAAAGGGAGTACATGTGTGGGTTAGTTTGTGGATTTGATGTCAAAAAAGTAAGGGAATTTCATCTTGATGGCATCTGTTTTCTATGCAAAGCAGGAAAAAATTATCTTTTAAGACTGAGTGGCTCAGACGGTTAAGCGTCTGCCTTCGGCTCAGGTCATGATCCCAGGGTCCTGGGATCGAGCCTCGCATCGGGCTCCCTGCTCTGCGGGAAGCCTGCTTCTCTCTCTCCCTCTGCCTGCTGCTTCCCCTACTTGTACACACTCTCTTTCTCCCTGTCAAAAATAAATAAAATCTTAAAAAAAAAAAAAAAGGACTGAGGAGTACGATAGAGTGGAGATTTAAGGATGGTAAATTTCTGAGTTTTTTGGAAAGTAGAGTTAATCAAATAATGTTTCAGTAAGCAAATGAAAGTGAATGAAGAAGACACTGTTCTTAATTCAAAATTAATGTTTTATTAACATCATAACAACATATGGCAAAAATCTCATTAAATGCTAAATGATATGTATGATACTGCTAATAGACATAGAAAGGCAGGGATGGGAGGGAGAGTAATGTGGCTTTCAGTCACCAGGAAAGATTTTATGGAGGAAGTAAAACTTTAGTTACGGCTTGATGCACAGGTAGGTAAATTTGATTGGAAGACCAACATAAGCCAAATATGGAATGGGTCCTTAGTGGTAATCTCTAATGATTTGGTTGATGATAATCTTTCTTTCTATGTCAATATTTCAGTGACTATGGAGGTGAGACTATACCAGGACCTGCATTTGATCCAAGTCACCCAGCTTCAGTTCCTGCTCCCTCTTCCTCTTCAGCATTTCGACCTGTAATGCCATCTAGGCAAATTGTAGAACGGCAACCTCGGATGCTGGACTTCAGGGTTGAGTACAGAGACAGAAATGTTGATGTGGTACTTGAAGACAGCTGTACTGTTGGTAAGGTTTTCCCTAGCATTAAAGCCTTCATAAACAATTTATTAGGTAAACCTTTAGTTTATATTCTTTTATTTTGAGTTGACTGCCAATAAGAAGGGAAAAAAGGCAAATTGAAACTGATATTTTCCATACAGATAATTATGCTGCGTTTTAAAATACTGCGTTGATACTGAGGCAAGTTTGAAAATAATTATTTTGTTCCACTTATATGGAATGGTAGAAAATGCTGTTTTAGGGCAGACGCAAATCAAACTTTTAAGTATATTGTGTATTATACCTTATCGCTGAAATTCATTCTGTTTTCATGCTATGGTTAATGAGAGATCAGAGAAAAGTTGGATAAGTGCTTCAATACTATCCTTTCAAAGGAAACTTAAGTGTATGACTGCCATTATTGGACAGATTTTACCTGATTTCTTTCTTTTCTTTGCTTTTTCTTTTTTTTTTTTAAAGATTTTATTTATTTATATGATAGAGAGATAGCGAGAGAGGGAACACAAGCAGGGGGAGTGGGAGAGGGAGAATTAGGCTTTCCGCTGAGCAGGGAGCCCAATGTGGGGCTCCATCCCAGGACCCTGGGACCATGACCTGAGCCGAAGGCAGATGCTTAGCGACTAAGCCACCCAGGCGCCCCAACCTTTCCTTTCCTTTTCCTTTATCTTTCCCTTTCCCTTTCCTTTCCTTCCCCTCCCCCTTCCCCCTTCCCCTCCCCTTGCTCCTCCCCTTCACCTTCCCCTTCCCCATCCCTTTCCCCTTCCCCCTTTCCTTTCCAGATTTTACTATTTATTTGACAGAGAGAAAGACAGCACAAGCAGGCAGGCAGAGCAGCAGGCAGAGGGAGGGGGAGAGGCAGGCTGCTGAGCAAGGAGCCTGATGTGGGGCTGGATCCCAGGACCTGGGGATCATGACATGAGCCGAAAGCAGACGCTTAACTGACTGAGCCACCCAGGTGCCCCTTTTTTCTATAGAGAAATTATGTTGAATTCATATTTGATTCAGATTACTTGACCCATTAATGGAATTTTGCCTTAAATCTAAATTCCAGATATTTCTGAAATCTTGCCTTTGTTTTTTTAAGGAAGATTCTTGCCTAATTTTATTTAATTTTTTAACTGAGGGCACTTGGGTGCTTAGTAGGTTAAGCATTCAACTCTTGATCTCAGCCCAGGTCTTGATCTCAGGACTGTGAGTACAAGCCCTGTGCTGGGCTCCAGCTGGGTGTGGAGCCTATTTAAAAAAAAAAAGAAGAAGAGGTATATTGCAGAGAAAAGCAAAACTGTTAAAAGATTGATCATTCTCAAACACTAATCAGATTGTTATTTCCTTACTTAGAAACTTTCCATTGGTTTAAGATAAAATTAAAATCTTTCACCATGGCCTGTAAGTCCCTGCTTGATCAGGCTCCTGCTACATCTCTGGTTTTCATCTGTTACCACTTTCATCCTTGCTCACCATGCCTGAAGTGTTTTGGACTTGTTTCAGTTCCTTGAATAGGGTATTAGCCCACTCAAGGCCTTTGTACATGTACCTTCTTCTGCCCAGATTTCTTTAGTCCATTCATTTTTTTCCATGGCTCATTCCCATGCCCCCTGTATACTTCTTTTTTTCCCCCTAAAACTGTGGTAAAAAAGTACATAATGTATCTATCCTTTTAACACATTTTTAAATGTACAATTTTTAAATGTACAATTGTTAACTATATGCACATTGTTGCACAGATCTTTAGAACTTGTTCATCTTATGTAATTGAAACTTTGAAATTTGAAAATTTGAAACATCAAATAGCAACTCCCCATTTTTCCCTTCCACCAACCCCTGACATCCATCATTCTACTTTCTGCTTAGATGAGTTTGACTACTTTAAATATATCATATAAGTGGAATCATACAATGTTTGTCCTTCTCTGTCTGGCTTATTTCACTTAGTATGATATCCTCAAGTTTCATCCATGTTGTAGAATATTACAGGATTTTCTTATTTTTTTTAATGTTGAATAATAATCCGTTATATGTATATACTACCTTTTCTTTATCCATTCACCCATCTGTGGACATTTAGGTTGTTTTCACCTCTTGGATATTGTGAATGCTACAGTGAACATGGGATTGCAAGTATCTCAAGATTCTGCTTTCAGTTTTTTTTGGATAAATACCCAAAAGTGGAATTGTTGGATCATATGTGGTTCTCTTTTTAATTTTTTGAGGAATGTCCATACTCTTTTCCATAATGGGTGCACCATTTTAACATTCTCACCAATATAAAATGCATAAGGGTTCCAGTTTCTCTACATCCTTGCCAACACTTGCTATTTTCTGTTTTGTTTTTGATTTTAATGGTCTTCTTAACAGGTATGCGGTGATATCTCATTGTGGTTTTGATTTGGATTTCCGTGATGATTAGTGATGTTGAGCATCTTCTCATATACTTATTTGTATGTCTTCTTTAGAGAAATGCTTATTCAGGGCCTTTGCCCGTCTTTACATCAGGTTATTTACTTTTTTGCTTTTGAATTGTAGGATTTTTTTATATATTTTGAATATCAACTCCTTATCAAATATATACTTTGCAAATATTTTCTCCTTTACAGTCTCATTGATTGTTTCCTTTGCTGCACAAAAGCTTTTTAGTTTAATCTAGTTCCACTTGTCTATTTTACTTTTGTTGTCTTTGCTTCTGGTATCATATCCATGAAATCATTGCCAAGACCTATGTATGAAGCTTTTGCTTTATATTTTCTTCTATGAGTTTTAGAGTTTCAGATCTTATGTTTAAGTCTTTAAACAATTTTGAATTAATCATTGTATATGGAATAAGATAAAGGTCCAATTTCACTCTTTTGCATGTAGATATCCAGTTTTCTCCACACCATTTGTTAAAAAGACTATCCTTTCTCCATTGTGTAGAATTGGCACTCTTGTCAAATCATTTGACCCATATGCATGGATTAATTTCTGGGCTCACTATTCTGTTCCATTGGTCTATATGTTTTTCTTTATGCCAGTACCTACTGTCTTGATTACTTCGTAAAATGTTCTGAATTCAGGAGGTATGAGGCCCCCAGCTTCATTTCTCTTTCTCGAGACTGTTTTGACTATATAGGGTCCTTTGTGGTTCCTTATGAATTTTAACATTGTTTTCTACAAAAATGTCTGCAAAGGTGCCATTGGGATTTTGATAGGGATCACATTGAATCTGTAGGTTGGTTGGATGATAAGGATTTTTAACAATATTAAGTCTTTTAATCCATTGAACATGTGATGTCTTTTCGTTTCTTCTGTACTTTTCTTTCAACATTGTTTTATTGTTTTCATTGTACAAATCTTTTGCTTCCTTGGTTAAGTTTATTCCTGTGTGTTTTATTCTTTTTGATGGTATTGTAAATGAGATTGTTTTATTAATTTCCGTTTTAGATTATTTGTTGTTAGTGTTAGAGAAATATAACTACTTTTTGTATGTTAATTTTGTATCTTGTAACTTTGCTAAATTTATTAGTTCTAGCAGGGTTTTTTCTTAATGGAAACTTTAGGGTTTTCTATGTATAATATCATCTAGAAACATAGATAATTTTATTTCTTGCTTTCTGATTTGGAGGCCTTTTATTTCTTTTTATTGCCCAATTGCTCTGGCTAGGACTTCAGATACTCTGATGAATAGAAGTGGCAACAATGGGCGTTCTTGCATTGTTCATGATCTTTAGAGGAAAAGATTTTAGTTTTCACCACTGAGTATGATATTAGCTGTAGACATTTCATATATAGCCTTTATTATGTTGCAGTAATTTTCTTCTGTTTCTAGCTTGCATATTTTTTTATCATGAAATGGTGTTGAATTTTGTCAGATGCTTTTTCTGCATCTGTTGAGATGATCATGTAACATTTTTCCCTTCATTTTGTTAATATGGTGTATCACATTGATTTCCATATGTTGAACCATCTTTTCATCACATGCATAAATGTCATTTGGTTATGGTGTATGATCCTTCTAATGTGCTGTTGAATTTGTTTTTCTAGTATTTTGTTGAGGATATTTGCATCTATATTCATCGGGTTGTTGGCTTATAGTTTTTATTCTTGTCTTGTAGTGTCTTTGCCTGGCTTTGGCATCAGGGTAATGTTGACTTCATAAAATGAATTTGGAAGTGTTCCCTCCTCTCTGATTTTGGGGATGAGTTTGAGAAAGAGTGACATTGATTTTTCTTTAGATGTTTGGTAGAATTCTCCGTTGAAACCATCTGGTGCTAAATTTTTCTTTGTTGGGAAGTTTTTGATTACTGATTCAGTCTCTTTACTAGTTATAGATTTGTTTAGATTTTCTGTTTCTTTGGATTCAGTCTTTGTAGGTAATATGTTTCTATGAATTTACCCATTTCTACTAGGTTATCCCATTTGTTGGCATATAATTGTATATAGTAGTGTCTATATTCATATCTATTTCTGTGACATCAGTTGTAATGTCTCCTTTTTCCTTTCTGCTTTTACTGAGTCTTCTTTTTTTTCTTAGTTTAGGCTAAAAGTTTATCAATTTTCTTGATCTTTTCTAATATCAACTCTCAGTGTTGCTGATTTTTTTTAAATTATTTTTCTATTTTAATTTCTGCTCTAATCTTTATTATTTCCTCCCTTCTTCTAACTTTGGGCTTAGCTTGTTCCTTTTTTTAAAGTTAGTTGAGGTGTAAAGTTAAGTTGTTTCTTAGGTCTTTCTTCTTTTTTTAAATGTAGGCATTTACTGCTATAAACTTTTCTGCTTTTCCTACATCCCTGAAGTTTTGGCATGCTGTATTTTTGTTTGCGTTTGGCTCTAGATATTTTTTAATTTCTCTTTTGATTTTTTTCTTTGATCTTTTGGCTGTTTAGGCATAAGTTGTTAAATTTCCACAGATTTGTGAATCTTCCAGGATAGATGACATGTTGGTCACAAACAAATCTTTTTCTTTTTTTTTAAAGATTTATTTTTATTTTCTTTTAAAGATTTTTATTTATTTATTTGAAAGAGAAAGAGAACATGAGCAGGGGGAGGGGCAGAAGGAGAAGCAGACTCCCTGCTGAGCAGGGAGCCTGATGTGGGGGTTGATCCCAGGACTCGAGGATCGTGACCCAAGCCAAAGGCAGCTGATTAACCACCAGAGCCACCTGAGCGCCCCTAAAGATTTATTTATTTATTTGAGAGAGCTTGGGGGGAGTGGGAGAGGGAGAGAATCTCAGGCAGACTCCCTGCTGAGTGTGGAGCCTGACACAGGGCTTGATCTCATGACCCTGAGATCATGACCTGAATCGAGATCAATATTTGATGCTTAACCAACTGAGCCACCTACGTACCCCAGGTCACAAACAAGTCTTAATAGATTTAAGAAGATTTAAATCATACCAGGAATGTTTTCCTACCATAGTATAATGAAACTAAAAATCTATAGTAGTTTCCTTCTGCTTCTTTCTTCTTAAATTCATTAAGACTGATTTACAACCTGGGGCACCTGGGTGGCTCAGTCTGTTAAGTGTCTGCCTTTGGCTCGGGTCATGATTCCAGGGTCCTGGGATCAAGCCCCACATAAGGCTCTCTGCTCAGCGAGGAGCCTGCTTCTCCCTCTCCCTCTGCTGCTCCCCCTGCTTGTGCTGTCCTTCTCTCTCTCCCTCTCTCTGTCAAATAAATAATAAATAAAAAAAAAACTTAAAAAAAAAAAAAAGACTGATTTACAACCTAACATGGCATCTACCCTGGAGAGTGTTCCATGTGTGTTTGAGAAATATGTGTATTTTGCTGCTTTTCAGTGTAATGTTTTGTATATGTCTGTTAGGTCCATTTGGTCTACAGTGTTGTTCAAGTCCTTGTTTGCTTATTGATCTTCTGTGTGGAAGTTTTATCCATTACTGAAATCCCCTACTATCACTGTTTGCTTCATATATTTTGTGCTTTGGTGTTGGGTGCATATGTGTATATAATTCATCTTTCTGGTGAATTGACTCTTTTATCGTTATATAATGTCCTTTCTCTCTTGTGAAAGTTTTTGACTTACAGTCTATTTAGTCAATGTAAGTATGGCCACCATGCTCTCTTTTGGTTACTATTTGCCTAGAATATTTTTTTCTATCCTTCCACTTTCATTCTTTGTGTCCATGAATCTCAAGTGAATCTCTTGTAGATACCATATAGTTGGATTTTTTTTTTTTTTAAATCCTTTCAGCTAGTCTGTGTCTTTTGTTTAGGGAGTTTTATCCATTTACATTTAAAGTAATTACTGGTAGGAAAGGACTTACTATTGCCATTTTGTTGATTATTTCCTTTGTCTTGTAGCTTTTGTTCCCTCTTTCTCTTGCCATCTTTCTTTGTATTTGTTGATTTTCTTTGTAGTGTCATGCTTTGATCTTGTTCCCTTTTCTTTTGTATATCTTCTATAGCTGTTTTCTTTTTATCTTCTAATCTTCTTTAGCTGTTATCTTTGTAGTTACCATGGGGCTTACATAAGACATAGTTTTAATAATCTGTTTTAACCTGATAACTTCAGTCATCTATAAAACTAGTCTCTATCCCCTCCCTTCGTTATTAATATCACAAATTAAATCCTTTCATATTATGTACCATTAACAATTTATAGTTATACTTATTTTGTATGCTTTTGTCTTTTAACTTCTATACCAGATTAAGTGATTAATACTACTGTTACAGTATTCTGTACTTTCTAGAGTGTTTTGTAGTTGTCTATATATTTACCATTAAGAGCTTTATACTCCTGTGTTGCTGTCTAGTATCCTTTTGTTACAGCTGGAGTACTCTCTTTAGCATTTCTTATAAGGCAATGTTGAACTTTCTTAGCTTTTGTTTATCTGGAGAAAGTCTTTATTTCTCCTTAATATATGAAGAACAGTTTTCCTGGACATAGTATTCTTGTTTGGTTGTTTTTTTCTTTCAACACTTTTAATACATCACCCTATCCCCTCTGGCCTGCAAAGTTCCAGTTAGAAATCTGCTGATACTGGGGGCTCCCTTAACATGATGAACTTTTCACTTGTTGCTTTCAAATTCCTTTTTGTCCTTTAATTTGACAATTTGATTTTAATGTTTTTATTGGTATGGACTTTTTAGGATTTATTATTTTTTGGATCCTTTATGCTTCATGAATCTGCATGTCTATTTCCTACCCCAGATTTGGGAAGTGTTCACCATTATTTCTTCAAATAAGCCTTCTGCCCCTTGGTCTTATTTTCTGCAACTCCCAAAATGCATATATTGGTCCTTTAATGGTTTCCCATTAGGCCTCTGGCTTTTTTTCACTCTTTCTCTTGCTTTTTTCTTTTTTCTCTTCTGACTGGATAATTTCAAAAGACTTGTCTTCAAGTTCACATATTCTTTCTTCTGGTTGCTCAAGTCTGTTGTTGAGCCCCTTTAGTGACTTTTCAATTCAGTTATTCTTTAGCTCTAAAATATGCTTGGTTCTTTTTTTATAAGTTTCTATCTCTTTGTTGATATTTAAAATGAATTTGTTAATTTTAAAATTACCAAAACCCATCTACTGATGTTTGAAAAATAGTTTTACAGTTACAAATTGCAACAGTAGTTAGTCAGAATTGACCCTGTTTATTGTTCATACAGATTTTCAATAATATTGCTAAGGTATCCTTGGTGTGTTAGTAGGGAACCCCTTATATAGGGTTTTACTAGGCTTTTACTTCCTAGTTTAGTGATGAATATATTTATTATAGGGGAAAGAATTCAGTACCATATCATACTTTTTCTTTTACTTAATATTCTTAGATTTTTATCCATTTAAAAAAAAACAGGAAAAAAGTCTTATACTAAATAAATTTTAACTGCTATTTATAGCATGTGGCTGAGTCGTTAGCAATGTCTCATTTCAAAGTGACCTGATTCTTTTTGTTGATGGAATATTTGGTATATGGTGGAAGTAAATGGATCACTTGAACCACACTTTTCATTGGTTCACTCAGTTGGCGTGAAATCTCTGCTTATTTCAAAGATGGTGATCAGAAATTCTGGCTTCTCTGGATGTTATATGTTAATGTTATACTTTAATTCTATCTGAATTTGGAGGATAATCTATGAAACTCTTTTAAAGCTTTGTTATAAAAACATGTGATAGAATTTCCAGAAATCACATTTGTTAATCTGTTCGATTTATAATTCATTGTTAAAGCAGACTCGTGCCCAAGTATGGTAGAGTAGAAAGTCAAGTCATCATTCTGTTTGAAAACAAATAAAATTAAAATAGTTACAAACATATAAATAAAATGTGATTCAGAAGAAATTATATACAGATATTGTACAATACACAGCTTCTCCTTCTTCTGATTATTCCAGGTTTTTATCTGTTCTCGATTATAGTTATTCTTTTATTATGAACTGCATGCCAGTCAGAGAATCATGTCATGCATCTTCTCTGTGTTCACTGTTAAGTTTGTTAATATGCATCACTGTGGAAGTTATATGCAGAGATATTTGGGACTTAATGGAAAATTTTTTCTTCTTTCACTGCATTTGGTTGATTACGTTTTGTTAGTTTTATAGCAATATTATGTGAATCCTTCCTTTATTTTTATGACCTCTGTTACAGTTCAGTAGTTAATCTCGATCATGAATTATTAACATAATTCCTCTAATTTCTATTCTTTCAGTTTCTTTATTTCTCTAGTCTGTATTTTACATAGTTGTCCTATAATGATGTTTCTGGACTGTAAATCTTCTTATACATCTTTCAGTGGTTCCTTATTTCCTATATTCTATTTGATTTGCCCTTCTTTGTTTTAGTTTTTCTAGAAAACTCACCCTCATATTTTAATATTACATACAAATATCTCCTTTATGAAGCCTTTCCTAACCTCCATGGACATAGTTAAGTTGATTCATTCATTGATTTTAAAACATCTTATTCTTTCTTTGTGTTTCAGGTTTCCTTTGTGAATGTTAACTTCTCAAACTGAGACTAGGTCTTATTCTTCTCTAAATTCTCCAAGCACAGTGGTTAGCACAGAGCAGTATCTGCTGAGAAAATAAATGGTTCAGTAAATGTGAACATATGTATCTATTTGTTTGTATATTAAAATATTTACCATAGGGAAATTTAAAAATATACTCAGTAAAGTTTAGGTGACCTGAAATATAATTGTTAAATACTTTTATATATAGACCAGCTTACTGTTATTAAGGAATTGGATAAATACTAATTTTTCTGTGTGTGTATAAATATTAAAATACAAAGAGATGCTAAATAAGATCCAGTGTTCCATGTTATTATCAGGAAGACTCAACAATGTATAAAGCAAACCTAAAGGCAGCCAACAACTTTGTATCACAGTGACACCTAGTGGTAATTTTATTGGTCTGTTAATATTTTTAGTGTGTTATTTAATTATTTATTTGTTTATTTCTGCAGTTTTATTTTATTACAGAATCCATCTGGGTTTTCGTATCTTGAATAAATTTTAAGAATTATTTTAAAACACTTTTTTTTATAAAATACTATCTAGTGTAAAGTAGTATGATCTTGAGGGTAGGAATTATTGTGTATTTTTATGCCTATAATATATAGCACTGGATTTAACCTAACATACAGGTTAAAGTTTGTTGAATCAGTGCTGTCAGCAAATCTACTTTTGCTGGGTCTGTTCATCATAGCCTTAGTTTCATTTCTGGAATGGAAAATAGAAAAATAGGTCTGTCATTAGTTTAACCATTTACCTCATTTTCTGTTTTTAATCTACTTTCTTAAAACTCCTTTTATTATATTGGTTAACATTTTAGTTTAAATGAATCAGATTGAGTATGGAAAAAGTTAAGACATTTAGCAAGTGTACTTTGAGCCTAAAAAGTAGTTTAGGATATCTCAAACTAGTTTTTTTCTTCAATCTGTGAACTTAGTTTCCAGTCTTGACTCTGTAACTCAGATTAACTATGTAATTTTTGTCATATGCCTTTACCCCTCTATGTTCAGCCACCCTTTATGAATAATAAACACTGAATAAGTGGTTTTCATTGTTATTAGTGCATGTGAAAAGAGAGAAAGAATAGCAATCTTATTTGTCTTACACAGATGTTGTGGGCATGAAATGACAAGAGGACTGATCATAGCTTGTACTTGCGGGGAGGGGGTGTCTACAAATGTGCATTAGTTGCTTTGTTCTTTGGTCCATCTGCAAACTGATGTTTATTGCCTCCATGCCAACAATTGTGCACTCCCCAAATTATTTATAAGATCATTTCATTATCTAAATAAGCAGCATCTGAAATTGGGCCTTAATGTGCATAGTTAATTTTTATTTATGCATTAGGAATTTTTTTTAACCTAGTTTCACATTTCTAAATACTATATTTTCAGTAAAAAAATCTTTTATTTTTTTAATAGGTATTTTTCCTTTCTCTCATTCTTAAGTCCCTGCTGTTAGCAGTTTGGTATAGAGTTTAAGGTTGCCATTTTATAAAAAGCCTTTAAGCTTTATTTTAAAATCATCTTTCCCTCAACTACTTTTATCACTCATGTCATTTTTTTGTTGTCTTATCTTCAAAACAAAGAAATGAAGATCAGAAGCATAGGTATGTTTTCTAACATCTTATTTTGTACCATTTATCTTTCAGTCTCTTCTTCCTCTAATAATTCCCTATCATCTTCCTTTGAAAGACCCTAAGATGACTTTTTTAAAAAAAAGGTTTATTTATTTATTTATTTATTTATTTATTTATTTATTTATTTATTTATCAGAGAGAGACAGAGACAGAGTGCACGCACAAGCAGGGGGAGCATCAGAGAGAGGGAGAAACAGGCATCCTACTGAGCAAGGAGCCTGATGTGGGACTTGATCCCAGGACACTGGGATAATGACCTGAGCCAAAGACAGGTGCTTAACCGACTGAGCCACCCAGGCATCCCTTTATTCATTTTTAACACACACACACACACACACACACACACACACACACACGTATAATCATATTACCTGTTGTACACCAGCCACTATGCTCACTGTACTTGTTTCTTATACAACACTTACAACAATACTGTGAGGCAGTCATTGTTATCCCTGTTTCAAAGATGAATGAACTGAAGCTTCTAAATCACAAATTCAGTCTTTTTTTTTTTTTTTAAGATTTTATTTATTTATTTGACAGAGACAGTGAGAGAGGGAACGCAAGCAGGGAGAGTGGGAGAGGGAGAAGCAAGCTTCCTGTGTAATAGGGAGCCTGATGTGGGGCTCGATCCCAGGACCCTGAGTTCATCACCTGAGCCAAAGGCAGACGCTTAACAACTGAGCCACCGAGGCGCCCCAAAATTCAGTCTTAAACTGAATCTAGAACTCATGATCTTTCCGATGAAATAATTTCTATTATGAAAGTAGGTAGTGCTATGAGGGTATTGAAAAGGAAGATTCAGTTTTAATTGGTGTCTGGGGAGTATGGGAAGGGAATATATAGGGCTGTGAGGGTGGTCAGGAAAGATTTCAGAGGGACCAACTTAGGAAATATGAATCATATGTTATGTGGATGTAGTCGTCAGGAAGTTTATTCTAGATAAGGAAAGCACAGAAGCAGGAATGATAATGGGGTGTCTGGCAGAATAATGAGGAATATGCAGTCTTGAGCATGAAGTTGGGGTTGTGGTCTTCAGTTAGTTGAACAGTTCACGTCAGTGGAACCTCTCCTTTTCCACCAGTGACAGATTTATGCTATGCTTCCCTCCCCTGATCCTACCTTAAGTTCCTGCCTCTGCTCTTTTATACTCATTGACTTACTATTTTCACATTACTTTGAGATAGCCAGAAACTGTATCCCCACTCTATAGTTGTGAGAACTGAAAAAACAGAATAAGTGACTTAACTGGTTGATGGAGATAATGACTGTGGAGGGATCTGTAGAACTGTCTAGTGCACATGGTCACAAATTAAGCAGTATTTTACACATTTTTGTCTTAGGGTAATATAGTGCATGCTTAAATACTTTTAGCAATGGAATGCTTATTAATTTTAAGGCATTACTTCATTTGTTCAGCAACTCTGTCTAAAATTTTATAAATAAAAACATTTTATACACCAACCACATGCAAAAAATGAGGTATCAGTTGCATGTGTTTGTTTTTCCTTATTTTGAGTTGCCACCTGTAAGCTCCATTCCTTTGACCTCACTCTTCTTTCAGAGACAGACCTCACAAGGTACATCTATTTTCTCTCTTGACTTTTCTTCAGCTATTAAAAGACAGTCCTGTTTTATCTCCCATTTCTTTGGGCTAAACATCTTTAGTTCATTCAGCCATCCCAGAGTTGTATTGAAATTAAAATACAGGGACGCCTGCGTGGCTCAGATGGTTAAGCGTCTGCCTTTGGCTCAGGTCATGATCTCAGTGTCCTGGGATCGAGTCCGGCATCGGGCTCCCTGCTCAGCGGGGAGCCTGCTTCTTCCTCTCCCTCTGCCTGCTGCTCCCCCTGCTTGTGCTCGCTCTCTCTCAAATAAATAAATAAAATCTTTAAAAAAAAGGAAATTAAAATACATACTATATGGGGATATAACATATAAAGCATGGTGATTATAGTTAACAGTGTTGTATTTGTATTTGAAATTTTGCAAAGAGAATAGCTTTTAAAAATTTTCATCACAAGAAAAAAATTGTAGTTATGTGAGGTAAGTGATGTTAACTAAACTTAGTGTGCTAATTATTTTGTAATATATCCATATTATCAAATCATTATGTTGTACACCTTGAACTAATATATCAATTATATCTTAATGAAACTGAAAAAATATGTACTGTAGATCCTAGTTGTTGTTAGTCATATTTTCTGAGGCATCACTTTCAGATACTTTTCCAGTTTAGAACTGTGATTCATTTTAGGAGGTCAGTGCTGCATATACAATGTGACACTCATATGAATGCCCACCTTGGGTTGAGAGACCAAAGTTGATCTATCCTCTTCCTTGTGTGAGGAATGTCATTTTTTTTTAAGATTTTATTTATTTATTAGAGAGAGAGAGAGAACAGAAGCGGGGGAGGGGAGGAGCAGAGGGACAAGCAGACTCCTTGCTGAGAATGGAGCCTAACATAGGGCTTGATTCCAGGATCCTGAGATCATGACCTGAGCCGAAGTCAGATGCCTGAGTCACCCAGGAGCCCCAGAGGCATGTCATTTCTATTAGTGTAACCTGTATTAGTTTTTGGAACCACTGTTTCATGATCTTTCAGTCTCACAGTGAGATGGTGATTGGTATTACTTTCTGCCCTGTGCTCACTCTGTTTATCTTTGTAAAGCAATTGTTTCATGGTTTCTCAACAAGTCTGTCTTTCTGTTACACTCTGAGTTCTTTAAAGACAGACATAATTTCTTCTTATTTTTATATTGTGCTTGGTGCTTGGCAATGGTAGGCATTAATAAAATATTTGTTGAATGCCTTTGTGGAATAATGGGATTAGCGATGGTCTAATACTAAAACTTTTAGGTTAAAATATCTAATCCATGGGGTGCCTGGGTGGCTCACTTGGTTGAGCGTCTGACTCTTGATTTCAGCTCAGGTCATGATGTCAGCGTCATGAGATCATGCTCCAGGTCAGGCTCCATGCTGGGTATGGAGCCTGTTTAAGATTCTCTCTGCCTGTCCCTCTACCCCCTACCCAAAAAACCCCCCCAAATCTTATCTTGTTCCTCTTCCTTTCTTCTAGTTTACAATGTTTTCTTGCTTAGGACTTCCTTTTCTACAGTCCTAACTCCCGTATGGCTTGAATTTCTGATTAGTTCAGACTGTTCTACTTGCTTTTCTAAGACCAACTTGTTCGTCATCTTAGTGGGCTGGAGTCTAGAGAAGAGAAAGCAATAGGAAGATTTATGGCATTGCTAGTTATTACCTCTTCTGTCAACCCAACAATCTATTGTAAAAACTTAGTGCATCTTGGTATTTTAGGATTGTTGTACTTTTGAGTTGATCCTCTTCCCTCTACTTCTCTCCTAACCCTCTCTCCCTTTCAGCCATTTATGCCATTAGAGGATGTTAGACTATCCCACTAATAGATTTGGTTTGGAAACTTCTTTATAAACTTGGAAAATAGGTTTGAGTTTGGGGGGACCAAAGAGACATAGCCATACTTTATTTAATTCTTGGTCCCAAAATATAAAGATTTAGGTTAATTCAAGGATATGTGATAACCCAAGAAAAATAGAACAAATTACCTAGCCCTCTTTTCTTGGCTTGGTCATTGCAATAACTCAAACCCAAATGTAAACTAACATCAACCAAAATTTCTCCAGGATTCTTAGGCATGTAGAAAGCTTGAAATTTTTGTTTGTTTGTTTTATTTTTCCTAATCACATTAGATCCTTTGCCACTTAACTGTTCTGTTGCAGAAATACCAACCCTCAACCAGATAGCCTCCTAATTATTTTCTCTACCTCTAGTGTTTCTCCATTCTAGCTGATCCTTCATGTTCTTGCTCTACTTGTATTTGTTTACACATGTTTGTTCACTCAATAAGTATTTTCGTTGTTTTTTTTTTAAAGATTTTATTATTTATTTGAGAGAGAGTGAGTGAGAGAGAGAGCATGAGCAGGGGGAGGGGGAGAAGCAGACTCCCCTGCTGAGCAGGAAGCCTGACTTGGGGCTCATTCCCAGGACCCTAGGATTATGACCTGAACTGAAGGCAGTTGCTTAACCAACTGAGCCACTCAGGCAGCCCTCAATAAGTATTTTCTACACTGATCCAAGCACTGTATTCAAACCTAGATATAGAATGGAGAAGAAAACAGGCATGGTATTTCTCTTCACAAAACTTAGTCTAGTGAAGGATATAGATATAATCAATTTATAAGGAGTAATTTGCAACTTATGTCAAGTGATCTCTCAAAAATATAAGTATAATCATGTCACTCCTGTGATTGAAAAAATTTTCATGTACCTTATCAACAGGTTAAAAAAGAAAAACCATATGATCATTTCAACACATATAAAAAAAGCATTTAACAAAATTCAGTGTCCATTTGAAAAAAACTCTCCAAAATTAGAAATAAATGTAGATTCCTCAACCTGATAAAAAACATTTATAAAAATCCTACACTTAGGGGCGCCTGGGTGGCTCAGTTGGTTAAGCGACTGCCTTCGGCTCGGGTCATGATCCTGGAGTCCCGGGATCGAGTCCTGCATCGGGCTCCCTGCTCAGCGGGGAGCCTGCTTCTCCCTCTGACCCTCTTCCCTCTTGTGCTCTCTATCTCTCATTCTCTCTCTCTCAAATAAATAAATAAAATCTTTAAAAAAAAAAATCCTACACTTAGCATACTTAATGGTGAAAGATTGAATCCTTTACCCTAAGATTGAGAACAAGGAATGTTTACTCTTACCACTTCTATTCAACATTGTCATTCAAAGCATCATTGTCATTTGAAAATGACAGAATAATCAAGGTAGAAAACCCCCAGGAATCTACAAAAAAGCTACTAGAAATAATAATTGAATTTAGCACAGTCATAAGATACAAAGTCAGTATATAAAAATCAATGATACTTCTTTACACTGTGATGAACAATTGGAAACTAAAATTTAAAAAAATACTTTTTTATAATATCATTAAAAAAAGACTTAGGGATAAATTTAGCAAAGAATATGCAAGGCCTTACACTGAAAACTATAAAACATTGCTGAGAAAAATTAAAAACCTAAATAAATGGAGTATTATCATGTTCATGAATTGTAAGACTCAATAGTGTTAAAATGTCACTTTTCCTCACATTAATCTGGAAAATCAGTGTAATTCCAATAAAAATTCCAGCTTTTTAAATATAAAAGATATTGATGAGTTGATTTTTTTTTTTTTAAGGTTTTATTTATTTGTCAGAGGAAATGAGTGAGCACACAAGCAGGGGAGTGTCAGTCAGAGGGAGAAGCAGACTCCCTGCTGAGCAAGGAGCCTGATGTGGGATCATGACCTGAGCTGAAGGCAGACATTTAACCGACTGAGCCAGGCATCCCGTGATGAGTTGATTCTAATATTTATATTAAAATGAAAATGGTGTAAAATAGTTAAAACAGTTTTGAAAAAGAACAAACTTGGATATCTCCATACCACATAATTTTAAGACTAATTGTAAGACATTAGCCATGACAATATGTTTTTTGCAAAAAAGATAGACAAATAGTCATTGAGACAGAGTAGAGAGTCCAGAAATAGACCCTACATTTACCTGATCAGCTTTTTACAACTTGCCAAGATAATTCAACTCTGTAGAAATAGTCTTTTTAACAAATGGAGCTGGCACAATTGGATATCCAAATGCAAAAACAAAAGAGGGGGGGAAGCAGAAGCAGCATTAGCAGTAGCAACTTAACCCTTACACCACATAACAAAATTAACCCCAAATAATTCACAGACCTAAGTCTAAGAGATGAAATTGTAGAATTTGTGAAAGAAAATCTTTGAGGCTTTGGGTTAGGCAAAGATTGTTTTTTCCCCAAATAGGACAGAGAAAGTACAAACTCTAAAAGAAAAATTAAAATACTGAACTTCATCAAAATTTATATACACTGCTCTTTGAAAGACATTCATTCTTATTTTTTTTTAAAGATTTTATTTATTTACTTGAGAGAGAAAGAGAGAGCTTGCGCAAGCAGGGGAAGGGGCAGAGGGAGAGGCAGAGAATCTCAAGCAGACTCCCTGCTGAGTGTGGAGCCTGATGCAGGGCTTGATCTCATGACCCTAAGATCATGACCTGATCCGAAACCAAGAGTTGGATGCTTAACTGACTCAGCCATCCAGGCACCCTGAAAGACATTCATTCTTAAGAAAATGAAATGATAAGCTGAAGAGTTGGAGAAAGTAATTGCAAAACATACACCTTATAAAGGACTTGCATCCAGAATATCTGAAGAATTCTCAAAACTCAATCTTAAGGAAAAAACCCAATAAAAAATGGGGAAGACATTCTAATGGATACTTCATCTAAGAAAACAGGTAGAAAGTAATCATGTGAAAAGGTGTTTAATGCCATTAGTTATTAGGGAAATACAAACTAAAATCATAATGAGATACAACTACACACCTGTTAGAATGGCTAAATTGGGGTGCTTGGGTGGCTTAGTCATTAAGCGTCTGCCTTCAGCTCAGGTCATGATCCCATGAAACCTGTGAAAAGGACTCTTTAGCATTGTTTCTCAAGATGTAGTTCTTGAATCAATTTCATCAGATTCACCTATGCTGTTTGTTTTTAAAAATGCAGATTTGTGGGCTCTACTCCATTACAGAGTTAGAATCTAAATCTATGGGATTCAGCCCAGGACTTAAACATTTAATCAGCCCCTCAACTCTCTCCAGTATATAAATGTGTCAAATCAACATATGTACACCTTAAACTTACACAATGTTATATGTCAATTATATCTCAATAAAATATAATTAAAAAAAAGAAAACGGGCAAAGGTGAGAGTGAACATCCCTGTCGTGTTCCTGACCTTAGGGGAAAAGCTCTCAGTTTTTTTCCCATTGAGGATGATATTCACTGTGGGTTTTCATAAATGACTTTTATGATATTCAGGTATGTTCCTTCTATCCCTACACTGCAGAGAGTTTTTATCAAGGAAGGGTGCTGTGTTTTGTCAAATGCTTTTTCTGCATCTATTGAGAGGATCATATGATTCTTGTCCTTTCTTTTATTAATCTGGTATATCACATTGATTTGTGGATGTTGAACCACCCTTGCAACCCAGGAATAAATCCCACTTGGTTGTGGTGAATAATCCTTTTAATATAGTGTTGGATGCTATTAGCTAGCATCTCACCGTTGTTGTTCAACATGGTACTGGATGTCTTAGCCTCAGCAATCAGACAACATATGGAGAATTTGGAATCTTTGTTCACTGCTGGTAGGAGGATAAAATGGCGCAACCACTGTGGACACAGTATGACGGTTCCTTGTAAACATAGAATTACCACATAATCCATCAATCCCACTTCTGAGTATATACCCAAAAGAATTGAAAGCAGGCATATTTACAGAAGAATAGAACAAGAAGTAGAAGCATTGTGGGGCACCTGAGTGGCTTAGTTGGTTAGGCATCTCGCTTGATTTCGGCTCAGGTCATGATCTTGGGGTTGTGGGATCGAGCTCTGTGTCAGGCTCCATGCTCAGCGGGGAGTCTGCTTGAGATTCTCTCCCTCTTCCTCTGCCCCTCTCCCTGCTCACACATGTGTGCTTGCTCTCCCTCATGCTCTCTCAAGTAAATAAATCTTAAAAAAAAAAAGTAGAAGCATCCCATGGGACCATTGGCTGATAAATGGATAGGCAAAATGTGGTATATACATACAATAGAATCAGCCTTAAAAAGGAATGAAATTCAGCCGTATGCTACAACATGGATGACAATTGAAGACATGCTGAATGAAATAAGCCAGACACAACAAGACATATGTTATTCCATTTATAAGAGGTACTGATAATAGTCAAATTCTAACAAGTAGAATAGTGGTTATCAGGGGCTGGGGGAGGTTGGAATAGGGAGTTACTGTTTAATGGGTACAGGGTTACAGTGTGGGGTGATGCGTATGTTCTAGAGATGAATAGTGGTGAGTTGCACAGCGTGAAAGTACTTAATGTCACTGAACTGCACACTTTTAAATGGTTAGAATGGTGTATTTTATGGTAAGTATGTTTTACCACAATAAAGAAAGAAAATAAAAAGCTTTGCCAGATTGGAAATAAATTATATTTTTTGTTTTCAATTCACTTTTCTTTCACTACTAATGAGTTAATACTTCACTGGTTTATTGGCCCTTTTATATGTGAGTTTATGTTGCTACTGACTTAAAAATTTTAATTTATAAGGCCTTCTTATATGAATGGGATGATCCTTTTATTCATTACCTGTTTTGCAGATATTTTCCCAATTTACATTTTTATTTTATTGTGCTTTTGGAGAGAAGGAAGTTTTTTATTTTGACAATATTGGACTTTTTCTTCATAGTTTTTCCCTTTATTTTGGTAATTAGGAAGCCCTTTCCATCCTGACTTATTATTCAGTTTTTGTATTTTTCAGAGTACTAAACTTAAGGCCTTATTACACTTAAGTAGATATAACATGGATATGAGGTTTTAGATCCAGAAGAGCCCTGAAAGGCCATTTAGTCTAGCTGCTTTATTTTACAGATACAAAAACTTAAACTCAGGATGGCTGCCCTGCCATGGTCCCATAGTAGTTAGTAGACCCCAGAATAGATAGTAAATGTCTTTTGATGTTCAACCCAGTCTGTTTCCACTAAACTTAAATGGTTTTCTTGAATGGATGGCAAACACAGAGTGTCTTTATTTGGGCAAAGGCTCTATAGTACAAGAAGCAAAAAGGTAAATAGCAAACATAGTCACAATGAAAATTATTTGATTATCTTTGTTGACCAGCATGCTTCATAAATGACTAGAACTTTTGCTCCCTAAAAACTTACTTTACATACTTCCCTTACCTATTAATTATAATCTTTAGGTTTCTTTCAGTGTTCAGGGGAACATTGATGTTTGGGGGAAATAAAGACTTATGCTGTTTAATCTCACAGATACAACATTAGCTTTTAGAGTAGTCTGAGAGAGTGTTTATATGCATTGTTGGGTGTAATCTCAAGTTCCTGTAGGACCCAGTGACACACTATAAATAACCTTGTAAAAATGAGCAGCATTTTCTGGAATCCTTTTGTCTCAGAGCCCCTAAATCCACATATTTATGATTCTTTTGATAATTGCGTGTTATGTTAATGATCTTTTTGTTCAGATTTATATGCTTGAGCAGCAAGTTCCAGGAGTTGCATCTTTGAATCTGTGAGGTCAGAATGTGGTGTAGAGGGAGAAGCAATAGAGCACTGCTTTGTAGTCTTTGCCATTTAAGTCCTGCTTGTTCTTGGGTAAGTCATATTTCAGAGTGGTTTTAAACAGCCTCTGAGATGGGTCCTTTCTAGCCTTAAAAGTCTAATGAGCTTCTTCTGATACAGAATCTTAATCTGATTTTGCTCAAAAAAATAGCTTTCATGGTTCAAACGAATATTTATAGGGATTAATAGTTTATAATGCTTGAAATAAGGAAATGATTGGAAGCACTAAAAGATTTCTGACTTATAAACATGTCAGTGGAAGAAAGAGGAAAGAAATTCACTTTTGAGGATTATGCTTCAGAAAAATCCATATGATACATTATCACACATTTTGTTTCTTCTAGGTGACAGGTTTGATTTCCTTATTGTGGAAATAGGCTATCATTTTTGGAGGGGGGCAGTTTTAATTTTTTGGCACCACCTTGTGCTGTCATTTTTTAATTTAAAAAATAGCAACAGGTGGCATTACAGGTGTCCTTAATATGAAATGTATTCATAGCTTTTTTTTTCTAATTAATGTGGAATTTGAGGCCCAGAGAGGGCCTACAATTTGCCTTAATAGTAGTTACCTAGTGATTGAACTGGGATAATGCTTTTTATCCTAGTGATCATAGCATTGTAACAATGTGCTGTATTCTGCTTGGAAGTTATTAATACAGTCCCTGTATCCA
The DNA here is from genome assembly GCF_009762305.2 of Zalophus californianus. Lineage (NCBI taxonomy): Eukaryota > Metazoa > Chordata > Mammalia > Carnivora > Otariidae > Zalophus > Zalophus californianus. The sequence goes on along the minus strand of NC_045598.1, from coordinate 40,397,674 downwards.
ATTTTCACTACATATTTTCCTCTGTGAGAGGAATTAATTGGAATGTATTAATAGCCATTTGTTTTATATTGATAGAATCCTTTTTCTTCCCCCCATATTTAGTTGCCTTTACAAACTATAAAGATTTAATAGTACATATTCCTTCCAAATGACTTGAAAGAAGGTAGTAAATTCTATAGACAATGTATTTGTTAAAACTTGGGAATCTGAAAGAAGATAAAAACAGTTATATAAAATGTCTCTTTCTTAGGCTTTAAATGGCAAATAAAGTGTTTATAAATCTGTTTTCAGTTTATTGCACCTCTTGCCAATGATTTCTCTCTTGGGCAGGCAAAAATCTGTTTAGACTATTTGCTAACTATGGTTTGAGGTAGTCTTTTTTTCCTTTCGTTTTTCTTTTTAGCTTTCTTGTCATAGAAACTGGAAAACTAGAGAAATGTTGCTGTTAAAACAAAAAAAAAAGCAAAAAAGCCTGGGTGGTTCAGTCAATTGAGTGTCCAACTCTTGATTTTGGCTCAGGTCATGATCTTAGGGTCCAGGGATTGAGCCCCTCATCAGGCTCAGTGCTCAGCAGGGAGTCTGCTTGAGGATTTTCTTTCTCCCTCTCCTACTGCTCCTCCCCCCAATCATTTTCTCTCTTTCTCTCTCTCTGTCTCAAATAATTTTCATTTAAAGATTTTATTTTTTTTTTCATGAAAGAGAGAGAGAGAGAGGCAGAGGGAGAAGCAGGCTCCCAAGGAGCAGGGAGCCGATGTGGGACCCGATCCCAGGACCCTGGGATCATGACCTGAGCCGAAGGCAGACACTTAACCATCTGAGCCACCCAGGCGCCCTCAAATAATTTTTTTTAAAAGAAGGGTTTCTGGGCACCTGGGTGGCTCAGTCGGTTAAGGGACTGCCTTCGGCTCGGGTCATGGTCCTGGAGTCCCGGGATCGAGTCCCACATTGGGCTCCCTGCTCAGCGGGGAGTCTGCTTCTCCCTCTGACCCTCTTCCCTCTCGTGCTCTCTCTCTCTCTCAAATAAATAAATAAAATCTTTAAAAAAAAAAAAAGAAGGGTTCTTTCTTTTTTTTTTAAGATTTTATTTATTTATGAGAGAGAGAGAGCCTGAGCAGGGGGAGCAGCAGAGGGAAAAGCAGACTCCCTACTGAGCAGGGAGCCCTATGTGGGACTTGATCCCAGGACCCCGGAATCATGACCTGAGCTGAAAGCAGATGTTTAACTGACTGAGCCACCCAGGTGCCCCTCAAATAAATCTTAAAAAAAAAAAAAAAAAGCAAAGATAATTATACTCAGAGCAATGTTTGTAAATATCCTTATTATTGTATAGAATAAATTGATAGATGAAATAATTTATGGTTCATGTTAATATAAAACCACATGAATGTAAAACATTGTAATTTCCAATGTAAAGGTAGGCATTATTGTGTAAAATAGAACTAATGTGCCTAAAAATAGCTGAATATGCTTTCATGACCTACATCTCTGGTTAGTTTTTATGAAACTTTTTCAGACCTGGGAAAACATTGGCATTTTTGTTGGCAGTAACTTTGAGAAGTAAAAATTATAAGAATTTCTATATCTGTCCCTAGTGGAATAACTGGTGTGGTGCCTGCTGAAAGCACCCATAACAACTATCTTTAGGTATTGGACAACAGGCGACATAATAGACCTGTGATCCCTGAGAGTAAAAAATGGTCCAGGTTCATTCTTCTGCATGTGGCTGTCCAATTTTCGCAGCACCATTTATTGAAGAGACTGTGTTTTTTCCATTGGATATTCTTTCCTGCTTGTCGAAGATTAGTTGACCATAGAGTTGAGGGTCCATTTCTGGGATCTTTAATCTGTTCCATTGATCTGTGTGTCTGTTTTTGTGCCAATACCGTGCTGTCTTGATGATCACAGCTTTGTAATACAGCATCAACTCAGGCATTATGATGCCCCCAGCTTTGTTTTTTTTTTTTTTTTTCAGCAGTCCCCTGGTGATCTGGGGTCTTTTCTGGTTCCATACAAATTTTAGGATTGCTTGTTCCCGCTGTGTGAAAAATGCTGATGGTATTTTGAGAGGGATTGCATGGAATGTGTAGATTGCTCTGGGCAGCATAGACATTTTCACATTGTTTATTCTTCCAATTCATGAGCATGGAATATTTTTCCATCTCTTTGTGTCTTCCTCAATTTCTTTCATAAATGTTCTGTAGTTTCTAGAGTAAAGATCCTTTACCTCTTTGGTTAGACTTATTCCTAGGTATCTTATGGTTTTTGGTGCTATTGTAAATGGAATAGATTCCTTGATTTCTCTTTCTTCAGTCACATTGTTAATGTATAGAAATGCAACTGATTTCTGTGCATTGATTTTGTATCCTGCCATGTTGCTGAATTGCTGTATGAGTTCTGGCAGTTTGGGGGTGGAGTCTTTTGGGTTTTCTACATAAAGTATCATGTCATCTGTGAAGAGTGAGAGTTTGACTTCTTCTCTGCCAATTTGAATGTCTTTGATTTCTTTTTGTTGTCTGATTGCTGAGGCTAGGACTTCTAGTACTATGTTGAACAATAATGGTGATAGTGGGCATCCCTGTCGTGTTCCTGACCGTAAGGGAAAAGCTCTCAGGTTTTCCCCATTGAGAATGATACTTGCTGTGGGCTTTTTGTGGATGGCTTTTATGATATTGAGGTATGTTCCCTGTATCCCTATATTTTTTAATCAGGAAAGGATGCTGTATTTTGTCACATGTTTTTTTCTGCATCAATTGAGAGGATCATATGCTTCTTGTCTCTTCTTCTGTTAATGTGATCTATCACATTGATTGATTTGCAAATGTTGAACCACCCTTGCATCCCAGGGATAAACCCCACCTGGTCATGGTGAATAATCCTTTTAATGTACTGTTGGATCCCATTGGCTAGGATCTTGTTGAGTATTTTGGCATCCATCAAAATCCTAGAGGAGAACATAGGCAGTAACCTCTTCAACATTGGACACAGCGAACTCTTTGAAGACACGTCTCTAAAGGTAAGGGAAACAAAAGCAAAAATGAACTTTTGGGACTTCAAGATAAAAAGCTTTTGCACAGCAAAGGAAACAGTCAACAAAACAAAGAGGCAACCCAGGGAATGGGAGAAGATATTTGCAAATGACAGTACAGATAAATGGCTGGTATCCAAGATCTATAAAGAACTTCTCAAACTCGGGGCGCCTGGGTGGCTCAGTCGTTAAGCCTCTGCCTTCAGTTCAAGACAAGAACTATATGATCCTCTCAATTGAGGGTGTTGGGATCAAGCCCCACATCGGGCTCTCTGCTTAGCGGGAAGCCTGCTTCTCTCTCTCCCACTCCCCCCCACTTGTGTTCCCTCTCTCGCTATGTCTCTCTCTCTGCCAAATAAATAAATAAAATCATTAAAATAAAACAAAACAAAGAACTTCTCAAACTCAAAACCCAAAAAACAAATAATCCAGTCAATAAATGGGCAGAAGACATGAACAGACACTTCTCCAAAGAAGACATACAAATGGCTAACAGACACATGAAAAAATATTCAACATCACTAGCCATCAGGGAAATAAAAATCAAAACCACAATGAAATACCATCTTACACGGTTAGAATCACGAAAATTAACAAGACAGGAAACAACAAGTGTTGGCGAGAACGTGAAGAAAGGGGAACCCTCTTACACTGTTGGGAATGCAAGCTGGTACAGCTACTCTGGAAAACAGTATGGAGGTTCCTCAAGATGTTAAAAATAAGCTACCCTATGACCCAGCAATTGCATTACTGGGTATTTACCCCAAAGGTACAGATGTTGTGAAAAGAAGGGGCACCTGCACCCCAATGTTCATAGCAGCAATGTCCACAATAGCCAAACTGTGGAAGGAGCCGAGATGTCCTTCAGCAGGTGAATGGATAAAGAAGATGTGGTGCATATATTCAATGGAATATTACTCAGCCATCAGAAAGGATGAATACCCACCATTTGCATTGACATGGATGGAACTGGAGGGTATGATGCTAAGTGAAATAAGTCAAGTGCAGAAAGACAATTATTATATGGTTGCACTCATGTGGAACATAATAACGTGGAGAATCATGGGGGAAGGGAGGGAAAACTGAATGGGAAGAAATCAGAGAGGGAGACAAACCATGCATGATTCTGGACTCTGGGAACCAAACAGGGTTACAGAAGGGAGGGGGGTGAGGGGTGGGGTAACCAGGTGATTAAAAAAAAATGTTAATAGTGTTCACCAAAAAAATAAAAAATTCAGTCAATAAAATAAATAGAAATAATGCCACAATGAGTAAAAAAAAAATAGTTATTTGGAAAATACTGGTTCGGTTAGTTAGATCAACCAAATATTGAAACATGGCATTATATGATATCAGTAAATCACATTTGTTAATATCACTGATCTCACAGAAAAGTATTTTAAGTAAGGGGAAGTTGTAAAGCTCATAATGACATACGGATTTTTTAAAAATTTGGAATTTAGTTTGAAGGCTCAAATTTTGTCATTGACAAACAGTTGTCATTTGTTTTCTTTGTATTGACGGGCTTACTTTATTCCTTTTTTAAGAAAATGTCAACTCTGAATAACATAGTGTGACATCATTTGCTCAAGTAAAAATGGTGTTCTTTGAAAAAGTTCACCTCACAGTGTAAACATGTCCTTTTCCTCAGTACGACGGTTGTACTTTAGTATGTAGCAGAAATGCCTTATGGGTACTTCCAATTTCATCACACATAATATTAAAAGCACCAAGATTTAATACAAATAATAATTTTTGTTACTTCATGGCTTTTTTTTAATACAAGTATTTATTAGGATGCAATACAGTGACTACTAGTTCAGCTTAGCACCACTACTTTTTATTTTTTATTTATTTATTTGAGAGAGAGCAAGAGCAGGGGGAAGAGGCAGAGGGAGAGGGAGTGAGTGTCTTAAGCAGACAGTGGGCTGAGCGTGGAGCCCAATTCAGTCTCATGACCCTGACATCATGACCTGAACTGAAACCAAGAGTTGGACGTTTAACTGACTGCACCACCAGGGCGCCCCAAATTTTGTTTTTGTTTTTGTTTTTTTAAGATTTTATTTATTTATTTAGAGAGTGCACAAGCTGAGGAAGGGACATTGGAAAAGGGAGAGAGAGAATCTCAAGTAGACTCCACATTGTTTGAGGAGCCTGACATGGGCTCTGTCTCACCACCCTGAAATCATGACCTGATCCAAAATCAAGTGTCAGATACTTAACCGATTGAGTCACCCAGGTGCTCCTTAGCACCACTACTTTGATTTGTCAGCAGTTTTACTTAGCATTACTTTTGTACAATCAGTCTCAAGAAATCCCAGGAATCTGTGAACTATACTTTTGAGAATCACTGCTTTAGATCCATCCTAAAAAGTGTTGTAAAGGAGTCTAAAAAGGATCAACCCGATATGGGTGAAAATTAAGGGCCTGTCAGAATATACTTCTACACTCTTAAAAGGCACACCACTAAGTGTAGACACTCATTAATACAATTTTCATGATGAATGGTATTTAGTCAAAAACTAGTAGACAAGAGGGGCGCCTGGGTGGCTTAGTCATTAAGTGTCTGCCTTGGACTCAGGTCATGATCCCAGGGTACTGGGATCAAGCCCTGCACTGGGCTCCCCGCTCCACAGGAAGCCTGCTTCTCCCTCTCCCACTCCCCCTGCTTGTGTTCCCTTTCTCACTGTGTCTCTCTCTGTCAAATAAATAAAATCTTAAAAAAAAAACCCCACAAAAAACTAGTAGACATGAGAATTAGCCAAATGTGACTCATAACCTGAAGAAAAATTTGAAATTAAAAATATATCAGTGGTAAAAATAATAGAATTAGGAGATGATGACTTAAAAAGTTATTATAACTATTCTTGAATTTAAAGGAAATCAAGAATGCAATGAGGAAAGAAATGAAAAATACTGAAAATTAACCAAATGGAAATTCTAGAGCTGAAGTATAATGTTTACCGAGAAGGAGTTAAGAGGTTAGATGCTGTTGAAAAAAAGATCAGTGAATTTGAGAACATAGCAATAAAAACAATGCAAAGTGAAGTGCACACAGCAAATATATTTTGTATTTGTATTCTTGTTGTATGTAGGAGTGGAGGTAGATAGTGGAATGGAGCCTGAGTGACCCTGGGGGACATAAAGAGTGGCCTAATGTATGTGTGAGTAAAGTTCCTGAACTAGAGGGACTAGTTAGAAAGGGGGAAATTTTAAAGAAAGAACAGCAGAAAACTACTCAAATTTCATGAAAATATAAACTCACAGATCTAAGCAGCTTAGTAACTCCATCAGGAGTAACTCAAAGGAAACCATATCAAGGTACATCATAATAAAATTGCTGAAAATCAATAGCACAAAAAATTTAAAAAGTAGTCAGAGGTGAGAAAACAAAGACACATTGCACATAGGGAAACATTTAAAAATAATGATTACAGAATTCTTATCAGAAGCAGTGCAAGCCAGGAGATAATCAGTGATATTTTCAAGTGCTAAAGTAATAAAATGTTAACTTAGAATGCTATATCCAACAAAAGTATCTTTCAGAAATGAAGACTAAGTATATTTTTCACACAAACAGAAGCTACAAAAAATGTTAAAGGAAGTTCCTTAGGCTGAAAGGAAATGATAACAGATGGAAAATTAGATCAACACAAATAAATGAAGAGCACCAGAAATTGTAAATATTTGGGTACATATGAGAAATTTTTTATTTATAATTTTTTAAAAAGAGACATTTGAAAAGTGAAAGTAATTACAGTATATCGTGGCATTTATGAATTATGTAGAAGTAAATGTATGAAAACACACAACAGGAAAGGAGAATATAAGTATACTATTATAAGACAAGTTCTATATTATTTGAAGGCAGACTGTTAAGTTAAAAATGCATATTGGGGTGCCGGGGTGACTCATTTGGTTAAGCATTTAACTCTTGATCTCAGCTCAGGTCTTGATATCAGGGTCATGAGTTTAAGCCCTGTGTTGGGCTCCCCATTGGGCAAGGAGCCTACTTAAAAAAAAATAAATAAAAATGCAAATTGTAAACCCAAGAGCAATCACTAAAACAGTGAAATGCAGATTATAGTTATTAAGCCAAAGTTTGAAATGAAATGGAATACCTAAAAATAATAAATTCAAATGAAGGTAGAAAGAGATACTAAAATAAAAAATAAGATAGGATGAATATAAAACAATAAGGCCATGAATACAATTAATATAAATTATCTCACATTCTTTTTCTTTTCTTTTTTTTTAGATTTTATTTATTTTAGAGAGAGCATGCACATGTGTGCACACATCTGGGGAGAGGTAAAAGGGGGGGAGGAAGAGGAAAAGGGAAAGTCTCCCAAGCTTACTGTGCACCGAGCTGGGATTCCCATGCAGCTCAATCCCTTGACCCTCTGAGATCATGATCAGAGTGGAAACCAAGAGTCAGAAGCTCAACTGGCTGAGCCACCCAGGCTCCCCTGTCTCACATTCTTATTAGGAGGTAGAGACTGTAAGACTGGATAAAAAAGGAAAACCAAATATGTATGTACAAGAAACCCACTTTAAATATAAAGTATAATATTAAAATATATATAGGAAAACGCTAATCAGGATATGAAATGTTACATTAGTAACATTGTATTATGTTAATATTAAATGAAGTAGACTTTTGGACAAGGATTATTATTAAGGCCAAATGGAGACATTTTGTGATGAAAATGGCAACTCATCATAGTCATCACAAAGACATGGTATCATAAATGTGCACATGTCTGGGGCGCCTGGGTGGCTCAGTTGTTAAGTGTCTGCCTTTGGCTCAGATCATGGTCCCAGGATCCTGGGATTGAGCCCTGCATCTGGCTCCCTGCTCTGAGGGAACCCTGCTTCTCCCTCTCCCACTCCCTCTGCTTGTGTTCCCTCTCTCGCTGAGTCTCTCTCTGTCAAATAAATAAAATTAAAAAAAAATGCACATGTCTAATAACAGAGTTGGAAAGTATATAAAACAAAACCTGATAGAACTGAAATGAGAAATGGACAAACCCACAGTGGTAATTGGAGATTACAGCACTCCTTTCTCATAGTAAATGTTCAGACCAACAGCAAATACGAACAACATACCAACCAGTTTGATCTATTTGAAGTGTGTAGACTCCTCATAATCACAGCAAAATACACATTCTTTTCATATGCAGTTGGTACATTCATTAAGGCATAAAATATACTCAGCCATAAAACAAGTCACTAAAAGTTTAAAAATCATGTGAAGTGTGTTCTCTAACAATAGTGGAATTAATAGAAATCAAGAGTCTGGGAAATCCTGATGTATTTGGAAATTATCATATTTCTAAATAAACTAGATCAAAGAAGGAATCACAAAAGAAATTAGAAAATATTTTGAACTAAATTAAGATGGAAACATGGCATATCAACATTTGTTTGATGCTGACAAAGTGGTATTGAGAGGGAAATTTATGGTTCAAATACAAATGCTTAATTACAAAAGAAGAAAGTTCTAAAAGCAATGATCAGCCCTTCTACTAAGAAGTAGGAAAAGTGTCCCCTCCGCTCCTTCCACTTACAGCAACAAGATTTACCTTCACTCTTAAAACAGCTAAATAAACCACCCAAAAGGCTTAGAAGGAATACTATTAGGAATAGTATCTGTGCTCACAAGCTAGGAAAGAAAACCTCATAATTCATGAAGCTTGGATAGAGTATTCAAGGCTTTTGCATTGGTAATGGGGAATAATTAGCTTTAGATTAAGTACTACTTGGTTGATACTCACTGACATCTTAATAGAAAGACCCAAGCACATTGAACTGTTTCCAAGTAACTTACCTGCATTTTAGAACAAAGCCCAAGAATATAGGAATAAAAAAATATTCAGTACCCATCAAGGTAAAATCCACAATGTCTGGCATCCAATAAAGATGGCCAGGCATTCAAAGATTCAGAAAAACCTGGCCCATAATGAGGAGAGAGATTAAAAACAACTCATAACTGACATAGATGTTGGAATCAGCAGGTATGGACATTTTAAAATAGTTTTTATAGCTCTCTTATGCTTACATTTAAAAGAGAGAGGAAAAGGGTAAAAAATGTGAGCAAGCCTGTGGTTTCCTGTGGTGGCAGAGTTCAATAAACTGGGTTTAGTGCAAGGTGATATTTGAGAATGATGATGTGAAAGAGGCCATAAGAAGTCTTCTTGAGAACCTTTATAACGACAGGATGTTTCACATTAAGAGAGCACTGGACCTGACTATGAGGCAGCAGATTTTGCCTAAAGAGCAGTGGATAAAATATGAAGAGGATAAATTCTACTTTGAACCATATCTGAAAGAAGTTATTTGGGAAATAAAAGAGAAGAATGGGCAAAGAAATAATCCTGGAATTGAAATCTGTGGTAGCAGCTATCCTACAAATATTTTTAAGAAGTTGGGTAAACATGAAATGTACAATTTAGAACTATTTGAGCTGCAAATGTATTACTTTAAATAAATGTCTGTTGTAATTATAAAAAAATAAAAAGATTTAAAATAATAAGTCATTGAAAAAGTTAAAATGGCCCAAACTGAGTGTCTAGAAATGAAGACCATGATGCCTGAGATGAAAAATTGATTTTCATCTGAGATTAACAGATTAGACAGTGAAGAAGAAAAGATTAGTAAATTTGAAGATATCACAGTAGAAACCACTTCAGGAAAGAGTTTGGCAGTTTTCTACAAAGTTATTATACAATGACCATTCCTTTTCTGGGTGTTTACCCAAGAGAAGTGAAAGCATGTCTATCAAGACATGTACATTATTGTTTATGGCAATTTATTTGTAAAAGCACCAAACTATAGATAACCCCAAATGCCCATAAATCAGTGGATGGATAAACACATTGTTGTATATCTATATAATGTAATACTACTTAGGAATAAAAGAAATGGACTGTTGTTACACACAACAATGTGGGAGAATCTCAGACTTTTTGAATGAAAGAAGCCAGATTTAAAAAGTATATTATGCAGTTCCATTTATATAAAATCATAGATAATTCTAACTAAACCATAGTTACAGAAATCAAATTAGCAGTTCTCTGGGGATGAAGTAAGGAGAGTGTAGAGGAATTACTAAGGGGCATAAAAAACCTTTTTATGCATAAACCTACAAACTTGCATATGATGAATTTCACTTTTTGGATATATTTGTCAAAACTTGTGAGATTGTAGATTTTAAATATGTGCAGTTTATTTCATGTCAATTACAATAAAGCTGTTAAGAATTTTTTTAAAAAAGAGCAAATAAAATCCCAAAGTAACTATAGAAGGAAGCAAATTATATATGTGTATACACATAAACAGAAATCAGTAAAGCAGAAAACTGATTAATAGTAGAGTGAATGAACAAAATAAATAAAACTTACAGCTGTTTTTTGAGTAGATGAATAAAATTGATAATTCACTTGATACTGTGAATAAGAACAAAAGAAAGAAAGCACAAGTTCATATTGGAAATGAAAGGAAACTTTAGATGTTAAATGGGTTATAAGGCAACATCAAGAACAAATTTATGCCAGTAAATTTAAAAGATATATCAAACTTAAAGAAGCTATAAAGATTATTTTAAAGGTACAAATTACAGCCAACAGAAGAAAAAATAAAAAATCTGAATAGGTGTGCATCAAATATATAAATTGAATTGATAATCAAAAACCTTCCCAGAAAGCAATCCCAATTATTAGATGGCTTCACTGGTAAAGTCTATCTAATATTTAAGGAAGAAATACGAGCAATCATTCATAAATAGAGAAAGAATAATGTATTTCCTAATTAATTTCATGAAATCAGCATTACTCTAATACTAAAACCAGATAAAGACATTACAGGAAAAGAAAACTACAGACCAATATTTCTTAAAATTATAGAGGCAGAAATTCTTTACAAAATATTTGCAGGTTGGGGTGCCTGGGTGGCTCAGTTGGTTAAGGTCCAACTCTTGATTTTGGCTCAGGTCATGATCTTAGGTTCATGAGATAAAGCCCCAAATTGGGCTCTGCATTCAACGTGGAGTCTGCTTGTCTCTCTCCCTCTGCCTCCCACCCCGCTCGTGCGCTTTCTTGCTCTTTCTCAAATATAAATAAAATCTTAAAAAAATATTTGCCAGTTGAATTCAGTAAAATATAATAAAATACACATGTATATAATATACCTCACAGTCAAAGTTTATCCAGGAATGCAAAGCTTCTTTAGCAGCTTATAAATCATTCTTGTAATTCACCATATTAGAATAATAAATGAGAAAATTCATCTGATCATTTCAGTAGGTGGAGGAAAAAGCACTTAATGCCCATTCATGTTGTAAAATAAAAATACAACTACTAAGAGGGAAACTTTGTCAACCTCATAAAGCACTTTGCTGAAGAACATACAACTAATACAATACTTGATAATTAAAGACTAAATTCTTCCCCCCTAAGATTAAGAACAATGCAAGGTCGAGTTGTAACACATCTATTCAGTGCTTTATAGAAGATAGGCAATAGCCATTAAGCACACAAAAAGATGATCAGTGTCATTAGTTATTAATCATCAGGGAATACAAATTAAAACCATAGTTAGAAACCACAGCCCCTGGAATGACTAAAATTAAAAAGACAGAAAATTCTTTTTGTTGATAGTGATATGCAGCCATTGTAACTTTGGTGGAATTCATGATGGTATAATCACTTGGGAAAACAGTTTGGCAGTTTTTAAAAAGTTAATCATACAGTCTAGCAATTCCATTCTTCGGTATTTATTCAAGAGAAATCAACACATATTTACAAAAGGGTTTACACAATGTTCAGAGTAGCTTTATTTGCAGTAGGGAAAAAACATAAACACAGATGTTTATCAGCAGCAAAATGTATAAACAAATTGTGCAATATCCATATGTATTTTATTTGTTGCTGTGTAACAAATGACTCAAAATTTAGTGATTTAAGAAAACATTTTATCTCAGTTTGTGTAGATGAGGAATCCAGGCATGGCTTAGCTGGTCTCTTATGGGCTGCAATTAGTATGTCATCTCAAGGCTCAACTAAGGAAGTATAAACTTTTGAGATCACTGATGTGGTTGCTGACAGGATTCATTTCCATGTTGGCTGTTGAGCCGAGACTCAGCTCTTCACTCATTCTTGGTTGGAGGCTGCCCTCTATTCCTTACTGTGTTTGCCTCTCTGTATACCAGTTTACAGGGCAGTTGGTTTCATCAGAGAGAACAAGTAAAGGGCAAGAGAGAGTGTGCTAGCAAGATGGAAACCATAGTCTTAAAACCTGTTTCAGAAGTCACATCCCATCACCATTATTATATTCTCTTCATTAGAAGTAATTTGGTACAGCTCACACTCACGGGAGAGGGAATTACAAAGGGCATGAATACCATGAGGGTGGGGAGTACTGGAAGCCATTTCAGAAGATGCCTACCTTACAATATAATGAAATACTACTAAATAATGAAAAAGAACCTTATTGGTACACACAACAGTGTAGATGAATGTCAAAAACATTATGCAGAGCAAAAGAACCCAGGCATAAAAGGTAACAGAACTAATCTTTAGAATGAGAAGGAAAATCAGTGGTTGGGTGGGAGAAGGTTTTTGTTTCAAAAGGGATATGGGTATCTTTTTGTGCTACTATATCCCCAGTGCTTATTATATTATAACTGGAAGTTGTATCTTTTGAACACCTTCATCCACTTCCCAACTCTCCACTTCTGGTTATTACAAATCTGATCTCTTTTTCTGTGTGTTTCTTTCTTTTTTTAGATCCACATGTAAGTGAGATATATAGTACTTGTCTTTCTATATCTGACTTCTTTCGCTTAGCATAATGCCCTCAAGGTCTGTTCATGTTATCAAAAATGGCAGGATTTCCTTCTTTTTTATGTTTGAATATTGAAATGTACACATACATCGTAACTTCTTCATTCATTCATCCATCAATGGACACTTAGGTTGCTTCAGTATTTTGGCTATTGTAGATAATGCTGCTATGAACGTGAGGGTGCAGATATCTCTTTGACATAGTGTTTTGGTTTCCTTTGAATATATTGCTGGATCATATGGTAATTCTGTTTTTAATTTTTTGAGGACCCTCCGTGCTGTTTTCCTTAGTGGTTGTGCTAATTTACAATTCCACCAGCAGTGCACAAGGGTTCCTTTTTCTCCACATCTTTGCCAGCATTTGTTATCACTCGTCTTTTTGATAGTAGCCATTCTAATAGGCATGAGGTGATATCTCATTGTGGTTTTGACTTGCATTTCCCTAATAATTAGTGATGCTGAGCACCTTTTCATTTACCTCTTAGCCATTTGTATATTTTTTTTGGAAAAATACCTGTTCCGGTCCTTTGCCCATTTGTTTTTAAAGATTTATTTTGTTTATTTTAGAGAATGAGAAAGAACAAGGGGGAGGGACAGAGAAGAGGGAGAGAATCCTTAAGCAGACTCCCCACTGAGTGCAGAGCCCAACGCAGGGCTCTATCCCAGGACCCTGATATCATGACCCAAGCCAAAGGCAGACACTTAACTGACTGAGCCACCCAGCCGCCCCATGCTTGCCCATTTTTAATTGGATTGTGTGTGTGTATGTGTGTGTGTGTGTGTTTTACTATTGTGTTGTGAGTTCTTTGTATATTTTGGATATTAATTCCTTATCAGATATATGGTTTGCAAATTCAATGGACTGCTCTTAATGACATCTGCATAGCTTCATTTTTCCAAGTAACATATTAAGGGTGCTGTATTGGCAATGCCATCTTGTGTTAAGATCTTTGGTGTCAGGCCAACCCAGATATGAATACTGGCTCTGAAACTTGCTGCATTCTAGTACTACACTGACCTATATTATTTTGGATATCCCTAAAACAATAACTACTGTTTCTTTAGAACCTGGACTGGCCAGGTACTATGCTAGACATTTATGTGTGTATTACCTTAGTTAATACAAATCAAAATAACCAACATTTTTTGAGACACATACTAATATAAAATATTTCCATGCCTTTTGTGATTTAATGCAACAACCCAATGAAGTGTTGGTACTATAATTATCCCCACTTTACAGAAGAAGAAGTTGAGACCAACAGAATAAATTTTTAAAATATGAGGAAATCAGGTTGCTGTCAAGATTCTGGTTTCATTTTCTGTTCTTCTCTACCTGTGGAATTAGACTTTTTATATGTTGCCCAAGCTTGTTGCAAAGAGTAACTGCAACTTCAACTTAAGATCTCTTTTTGTTTTTTCTTTAAGAAACTTCTTTTAGGTTGTGAATGCTGAGAGTATCTCCAGGAGTCTAAGAGAAGATGTCAGGTGAAGATTGGTTTCTAAGACGAAAGCACTGGGCAGACTTGCAAGAGCATAAGCTCAATTCCAGACAAGTACAGCTCTAGAAATACCAACCTTAGCCATAAACGAAAAGGCAATGTTTATATATATTTGTTATAAAAAGTATGGCTTATTTTTTTCTATCATTTCCATAAAAGAACAATTCTTTGTCAGCAGTGACATTTTTGAAGTCCAAAGTTGATATAGTTTGTGCTTGTAAAATATATTATGACATTTAATCACTATCAAAAGTGCCCAGATAGGAATTTTCTTTGGGGAAGTAAAACTTTGTCACTAAGGCATGAGGTGTTTGATTGTAGCCCTGCTTACTTTGGCAACTGTATTTCCATAGTACTTGTGTAGCATAAGTTTTTTTCCCCCTTCTTTTCCTTTGTCAGCAGGGAACTGTTTTTCCTCTTTTAATATATAACAATCAGGTTTTTTTCAGTATTTAATCACTTATTATAAATGGGGTTGAATTATGTGTTAATCTAAAAGTATAGACCGGGGGCGCCTGGGTGGCTCAGTAAATTAAGTGTCCTGACTTTTGATTTCGGCTCAGGTCATGATCTCAGGGTCGTGAGATTGAGCCTGTATCACAGGCTCCATGCTGGATATGAAGCCTGCTTAAGATTCTCTCCCTCTTGCCGACCTTCTACACCTTTGGTTGTGTGTTCTCTGGGCTGGTGTCCACTGGCTTGAAGGTCAGGATCATGGGACCCAACTATACCCCTGGGAAGAAGGAGGACCTGTATCTGAAACCCATCCAAAGGACACTCCTGATGATGGGCCGTTATGTGGAGCCCATTGAAGATGTGCCTTGTGGGAACATTGTGGGTCTGGTGGGGGTGGACCAGTTCCTGGTGAAGACTGGCACCAACACTACCTTTGAGCATGTCCACAACATGCGGGTGATGAAGTTCAGCATGAGCCCTGTCATCTAGGTTGCTGTGGAGGCCAAGAATCTGGCTGACCTTCCCAAGCTAGTGGAGGGTCTGAAACGGCTGGCCAAGTCGAACCCTATGGTGCATCATTGAGGAGTCCAGGGAGCACATCATCGCAGGGGCTGGGGAGCTGCACCTGGAGATTTGTCTGAAGGACCTGGAGGAGGACCATGCCTGCATGCCCATCAAGGAATCTGACCACATAGCCTCCTATTGTGAGAGTGTCAGTGAGGAGTCAAATGTGCTCTGCCTGTCCAAGTTCTCCAACAAGCCCAACCGGCTGTACATGAAGGCATGGCCCTTCCCTGACGGCCTGGCTGAGGACATTGACAACAGTGAGGTGTCCGCCGGGCAGGAGCTCAAGCAGCGGGCCCACTATCTGGCCGAGAAGTATGAGTGGGATGTGGCTGAGGCCCGCAAGATCTGGTGCTTCAGGCCTGATGGCACTGGCCCCAGCGTCCTCACTGACATCACCAAGGTTGTGCAGTACCTCAACGAGATCAAGGATAGCATGGTAGCTGGCTTCCAGTGGGCCACCAAAGAGGGGGCTCTGTGCAAAGAAAATATGCGTGTTGTGTGCTTTGATATCCACAACGTGACCCTGCATGTGGACGCCATCCACCACGCGGGGGGCCGGTGGGGGAGATCATCCCCACTGCCCGGCGCTGCCTCTATGCTAGTGTGCTGACTGCCTAGCCCCGGCTTATGGAGCCCATCTACCTTATGGAGATTCAGTGTCTGGAACAAGTGGTTGGTGGCATCTACGGTGTCCTGAACAGGAAGCGGGCTGATGTGTTTGAGGAGTCCCAGGTGGCTGGCATGCCCATGTTTGTCGTGAAGACCTTTCTGCCCGTGAATGAGTCCTTTGGCTTCACTGCTGACCTGAGGTCCAACACTGGTGGCTAGGCCTTCCCCCAGTGCGTTTTTGACCACTGGCAGATCCTGCCCGGGGATCCTTTTGACAACACCAGCCACCCCAGCCAGGTGGTAGCCAAAACACGCAAGCGCAAAGGCCTGAAGGAAGGCATCCTGGCCCTGGACAACTTCCTGAACAAATTGTAGGCAGCCCTCACCTGCAGCCCACCACCCCGGGTGGGACTCAGCACAGCCCCTGTACCCAACTGACAGTCGACCACAGTGACAAGCCCTTGCATTCTCCATAACACCTTGAGACTGTCCATGGGGACGCTCCACCTGACAGGTTCTTGGGGCCCACTCAGTGTCATCACTCAATGTGAACACTTGGATGCTGTTTCTTTCGATATTTATTTCAAGATTTCAGAGGCAACAGAAATGCCCTGGCAGCAGGGACTTACTCGGCCGGTGGGGGTGGGGGAGGCGGGATGGGGCACTTAACACTTTTTTCCATTTCAGAAACTCAAATGTCCAAAAAAAATAAATAAATAAAATAATGTTTTGAGAGGTTTATTTGGGTAAATGGCCCATGGTGGATTTTCCCCCAGAAAGGGGGAAGGAACAAGCGGGTAGACCTTTCTCTTTGGACAGAAGCTAGAAGACAGGAAACTTTGTGCAGTGTCACCGTTAGCACCTCCAGCTGTATTAGTGCCATTGGAATAATAAATTTGATATGGTGGTGAAAAAAAAAAATTCTCTCCCTCCCCCTTTGCCCCTTTCCCTGCTCATGCGCTCTCTCTCTCTCTAAAAATAAACTATGAAAAAGTATACTTTTAAAAATATACTTTTTTAAAAAAAGTATAGATTAGCAACAACCTAATAGAAGTAGATACATGCAAAACTTGTATATTCTGATTCAACAATCTGCTTAATATACTGTAGTTCTGGAAATTAGCTGATTGATTTATAAGTAGACTTGATTCCTGAAAAATAATTTGTGGAACACTGGGAAAATTTTGATTCCTCACTGTTTTTCATTAGCATCATGTTCATTTTTGCCTTTTTACCTTTAAGTCTTTTGTCTTCACTGAATAGAATAGAATAACTTTTGGTGTGGCACTCCTTCACAACTCAGCTATCCTTCAATCTGGGTTTCAGTCTCATCTCTCTCATAAAGCCTTCTCTACTTATCCAATACATTTTTTTTCTTTTCGAAATTCTGTTGCTTTTCTCTTTAACATAATTTAAATTGTCTTCTAGATTATATACATTGGCTTTATTTTTCAGCTGCTTTCATGGGTGTTATTTCCTTTTATCCTTAGACCCTAGAAATAGTTAAGAAAGGCAATATTATTCTCCATTTTATGATACAAAAACTAAGAATAGATATTCAATTTCTTCAAGACCCAAATCTTCATTCTAAAATCTGCTTTGCTTATACTATACCCCTTCATTTTATACTTTACCTGCTATTCCTACCACATGCTGAGCACATAGTGGTATTGTCAGTTGATTGGTTTAAAATAGGTTGTTTCTAATCAAAGCCCCAATCACTGGTATCTATTTCTTTTAAAAAGCTATGCAATTAATTAACTAGTTAATTAATTGTAGAGTCTTTTGTCATAATTAATCTTGAAGCCTGAGTTCTTCAAAGGGGCAACATTTGTTTAAGATTTGAAGTTTGGAATATGGAAATTTTCTTATTCATCAGACAAATGTCATTGACTGTGTACCATATGCCTAATATTGGTAGCCCTAGATATGGACAAATGTTGATTGCATTATTTTGTTAGTAATATTCAGTCTTTTCTTATTTATACAGGAGAGATTAAACAGATTCTAGAAAATGAACTTCAGATACCTGTGTCTAAAATGCTGTTGAAAGGCTGGAAGACCGGAGATGTGGAAGACAGTGTGAGTTTCTTAATTGCCTAGAAATAAAAGAAAGTTAAGTCATGCAATTGACTAAATGATATATAAAAATTGGTTTTTATTAGTTTTGTCACATGTGACAGAAGTAGATTTTGGTAATAGTAACTTAGTTTAAGGAATCAGCCAACAGTGTTTTTCAAGTTAAAACATTTTCATGGTAAACCAACAATAGTTTTGAATGAATTAGGTATGTAAATGAGAACACTATATGGCATGTTTTTCCTGTTTCTATCTGTTATATAGGAGTTAGTTTGGTACTCTTTTTTGAGAGCTTTTACTTTTTTAATCAAACCTCATAGGGTGTCAGTAAGTGCCCTGGAATAATAATTTGCTGAACATTTACTTAATTGGCCTGAAAGAAGTCATACACAATGTATACATGTATGCCAATATTGATAATGGAACAAAGATAATAATAAGGCATTTTTTTAAACTTGGAAAATTTAATGGTAAGAATCTTTGTTTACTTGGGTAGTGGCAAGTACATGGAATGAATCGTACTTTAAGAATTTTTATAAAGTGTTGCAATTTTAAGGCGGTAGTTGCTGTTCTCAAGGACCCAGTAGCAGCCTCAGGTATTAAATATTTCACATTCTGTTTCTTTGTCTGATAGAGAAAGTGGGGAGGGAAGGAAAGAAATGAATTAATGCTAAAGTTTTAGGTGTTTGAAGTGCAAATAATTATCAGATCTTTTCATAGTTACTAACTTGATATTTCAATATCTAGGCATAAACTTAGAATCTTCAACTTTTGGTTCAGTTCTTTGTCAGTGACTTTTGGTAGACATTGTGCTTATAAATATATGTGAGTTCATTTGGTATATGGAGATGTTTGGAGTATTTCAATAAGGTATTTATGTGAATTTCACATTGCAAGATATTTATAAATTTAGGTACAAGTTAGTGATGTACTATTTTAGGGGTCAGCAGACTTTCTATACAGAACCAGGTTATAAATATTTTAGGCTTTGTGGGCAATACAGTCTCCATTGTAGCTACTCAGTTCTGCTGTTGTAGTGTGAAAGGAACCATAGGCCATATGTGAAAGAGTGAGCCATGAATGTTTTCCAATACGTCTTTATTTATGGACACAAAAATTTGAATTTTATGTAATTTCACGTATCATGAAATATTCTTTTGATTTTTTCCCCCACCATTTAAAAGATGTAAAAATCATCCTTAACTTCACAGGCCATATAAAAATAGGCAGTGGGATAGATTTGTCCCATAGGCATAGTTTGCTGACACCTTGTGCTACATGGCTGTTGTAATTGAAACGTAGGTTAAAAAATAAAAAGAAATGCTATCTGAGTAAATCAACAATCTCGGCAGAAATAAAACACTAAAATGCATTTGTTTATATGGCTCTATCATTTATTTGTTCATTTATTGAGAAATCTATGGATATGAATCATTTGCACATGGCATTTTCAATAGTTTGTGAAGAGAAAGGCAATTATTTTGAAAATTTTCTTAAAGCTGTCTGTTCTAATATTTGAACATAGTCTTTTGTCACCAACAATATTTTCAGTTACTTATTTCTGTGTACTCTTTTCCTAAGGTGATTTCTGCTATTCCTATGCCATTAATTTTCTGATTGCTCCCAAATTTATATTTCCAGGTTATACTTCTGTGAATTCATGTATCCAAATTGGTAGTTCACTTTTGTACTTGCATACCGTATGACATCTTAAAGGTAGCATGTTTAAAATGGAGCTCTTGGTTTTCCTTTCCATACCATTTCTCTACCAGTTTCCCCCCAATAAACAGCAGCACTATATAGCCACTGCTGAATCCAAAAATATGGGCATCCAGTCTTTTCCCATTTCAAACAACACCTAATCCTTTGGTAAGTCCTATAGCTTCTGTCTCCAAAATATATTTGAACTATGGTCACTTTTCAGCATTTTTATCGTGCTGCCTAATCTAGGCCATTAGCATCTTTTGCCTGGACCAGTGTAATAGCTTCATCATTGTTTTTCCAGCTTCCTTTCCTGGGTTCTTTCTTACATTCTCCACACAGCAGCCAGAATGATCTTTTAAGAACATAAATTGAATTATATCACTCTCCTGTTAAGACAGTTTTTTACTGCACTTTGAATAAAATTCAGGCTATTCACCATGGTTCAAAAGGCATTGTATTATTTATGTACTGCTCACCTCTGCAACCTCATCTTCAGCCTTTTGTACCCTCACTTTCCGTGATGCAGCCATAGAAACCCCCTTTTAATTCTTCTAATAGACCCACGCACTTTATATCTTTACCTGTACCTTCAACTGCTTGGAATGCTTTGCCCCCAGTTCTTCACATGGGTGGCTCTATTTTATCCTTCAGGTCTCAGTTTAAACATTACTTTCTCTAACAGGCCTCTGTATAAAATTAGGTTCCCATCCCAGCAATTTCTATCATAGTCCCATGAGTAAATGTTTGTGGAATGAATGAATAAATAAATGACTTAAAGAAAGTATCCATTTATATAATCATTCCATATGTGATTTGGGGTGAAGATTTAGTGGAAAATCTTTGGATGGTGGTGTGGCAAAAGGACAGTAGTGACTTGATCAAGTGGTAAGAGTAAACATTTATCAGGATTCCAACAGTTAAAATAATGAAAGATAGAAAGGTAAAAAATAATTTTCCTATGTATATATGTGTGTGTTTTGTTTGAATGTTAACTCTAGAGAAGTAACACAGATCACTTCCAAGAGGACTTACAAATATTTGATATAAAGATTTGGAACTTAAAGGTGAAGTTACGAGTAACTACCTACTGCAGTGTTTTTGCAGATCATGGGTTACAAACCATTAATGGGTTGTGAAGTGAATTGAGTGGGTTATAGTCAGCATTAAAAAAAAGAAATAGAATAGAAGATGTTAGAGTACATTGCAAGTAGTAAGGTTATTTTTACTTAACATATAGCTAATGTTAGTCAAACGAAGTCCCAATGTTCATGGAGTAAGACTGTGTGCTTAGTAAGATGGACCTTCTTGTGGAGGGATCAAGAATGAGTTCCTCATGTTTTATGTTTGGGTAAGATCAGCCTCCTGTCTCTACTTCCATCTGCAGGGTTAAGAGAGATTCCTAGACATTCACTCCACTTGCTTTCCAACACTTTCAGCCTTAACATTATTGTTTGATTAAACCAGGACTAATTTTATTACATCTTTTCCCACTGTTTATGCCAGTCACTGCAAGGAGTCTTAAGATTCTCATATCACCCCTCACTCAAATTTCCATAGTTTCTGCATAGGCCATATCTGT
The DNA here is from genome assembly GCF_009762305.2 of Zalophus californianus. Classification (NCBI taxonomy): domain Eukaryota; kingdom Metazoa; phylum Chordata; class Mammalia; order Carnivora; family Otariidae; genus Zalophus; species Zalophus californianus. Next base: position 40,376,311 of record NC_045598.1, on the reverse strand, counting down.
CTCTATTCTTTTTTGTTTACAATACCTGAAACCTGTTTGCTATTCCCTGTGGAACTAATTTTATCACTAGCCAGATTCCCTCTGTTGTCAACCTCTTCCCTGCACATTCCTTTCACCATCTTCCTCTGACTGAAACCTGCCTTCCTGAGGACATTTTTTCTCTTTAGCCTTCCCAGTGTTAATTGCTTTTCTTTAGCAGCCATCATACCACTGGATTATCTGGTAAAATATGTGTCCTTATTGTACCTCACTTCCACTTCCAGATCTTTATCAGTCCTTCCTCTCTTAAAATCTTCAGCTTTGAATTTCATGTTAAAAGGTCATCACCTATTCATTGAGGTCATCTCCCCTCATTTCCTGATGATTTTTAGGTTCTGGTCTATAATTGCCCCCCTTAATTCTTAGTAATTTAACTATCTTTATAAGTGGTTCTTCCAATACCCTGGCCTCTTAGTTTCTTGAATTTCTTTCCTACAGAAATCTTTTCCTCCATCCTGCATCAGCTATATCTTCCAGTGGTCCTATCATTTAATTATAATTTTCAAATCTTAATTTTAGGCTTCCATTTTCTGCTTACTATCTCTTTATCTTTCTAGCTCATTTTCTTTGGTATCTTAACTCCAGCAGTCCTTCAACACTATTTAGGCCTCCAGTCCATTGTTTCTACCATCTGTTTGTGATCATTACCTCCTTCATGTCCTCCCTTCCTTAGAGTGGATTAAATCCCACAATTAATCATTATAATCACTTTCTTGCGTAGAGTCTCAACTCTTTCTTTATGGATCCTGCATGACAAAAGTCCTTATTTTCAATAAATCCAACTCCATCTATTCTGTGCATTACAGCTAAATGTGGCTACAGACAAATAAAATCATTGGTGTATCATTAAATTCATGATCATGATCTTTAGAGAGTCCCTTAATGTTGCTAGGCAATCACAGTATATTTACCTGGTTTATCCACATCCTAAATGGTTATTTTATACTTATCCTCTCTTCAGACCTTTAAAGCACTTCTCCCTTATTCTCACTTTCAGCTGATAACTTGACTTCCTGTTTTGTTTCACTCACAAAATAAAGGCAATACGAGAAAATTTCTGTAAGCTCCCAGCTTGTTCTCTCTTTACTTACCTGCATCTTATACACATACTCTTCTTTTGTTACTCTAGATGGCCTGTCCATTCTCCTTTCAAAGACCACACCTCCATATTTGCTTTAGTTTACATTCTTTGTCTTCTCTGGCCTATTCAAGGACTTCACTCTTAATTCTTCCGTGTGTTTCCTGTATCATCAGTATTTTTCTCTAGTAGGTCATTCCCTCTAATAGAGTGTAACCACAAACATGATGTTCTTTCTTGCATTTTTCTCTTGATCCCACTTCTCCTTCCAGCATTCGCTCCATTCCTCTAGTCCCCTTGATAACAAAACTTCCCCCAAAGACTTGTTTATATTTCTTGTCTATATTTCTCCCAATGCCTCCTGAGCCCAGTCTAGGCAGAGAATTGCTAGTGCTCTTGTCAAAGTACCAGTGAAGTGACCACATAACTAAATTCAGTGGTGATCTTATCCGGTGTAATGATTTTTAAGTGCATCTATGTGCATAGTCAGTTTTATATGTTTAATTTATATCTCCACCCCAGGTCTGTTCCCTGAATTCCAGATTGATATATCCAGCTGCTTATCTTTTCCACTTAAATGCCTAATACACATTTCAAACTTATCTGCCCAAAATAGAAGTCCTCATCTTCATTCTTTCCCATTTCAATTGATAGTAACTTCATCCTTTCAGTTATTCAGTCTAAAATCTTTAGGATCATTACTGACTCCTTTTCTGTCATAACACATATTCAATGTGTCAAGAAATTTTTTGGCACTGTCTTCAAAATATATCCAGAATATAGCTATTTTGCATCACTTCTACTACCATCACACGACATAAGCCATTATCACCCTTATCTTAGTATATTCCATTAGCCTTCTGTGTGCTTCTACCCTCCTCTGCCAAGCCCTTCCCATCTGTTTTCAACATAGCTGACAGTGATTCTTTCTAAATGTGAATCTGATCGTGTCACTCCAGTAGTTTACCTTTTCATTAGGAGTAAAAGTCAAAGCCCATAGCTCAATACATTTCTTGTCCCTACCGTGACTGTTCTCTCTCTGACCTATCTCTACTAGTGTTCATTTGACTTCAGTTACATTGGACTTCTTGTTGTTCCTTAAGCATTTTGTGCTGTTTTCTTTGCCTGATATATTCTTTTTCTGTATTTTCTCATGATTTGTTTTATCACCCCTTTAAGTCTTTGCTCAAATGTCACATATTCCAAGTAAGCTCCACCCTGATCATCCAGTTTAAAATTACATAACTTCCCACCCCCATATTTTTCACCCCCCTTCTCTGATCTATCTGTAGTCCAAAAAATTAATCACTTTTTAATATTCAGCTGCATAGGTTACTTACTTTATTTATTCCTACTAAAATGTAAAGCTCTATATGAGAGATCAGGGGATTTAGACTGTGCTGTTCACCACTTTATCCTCAGTGTTTGGAATAGTTCTGGCACAGAGTAGGTGGCTCAATAAATATCTGTCGAATAAGTATGTATGTCCTGAGTTATGATATAAAGATATAAAATGTGTTTCTTAATGCATTTTGCTGTCAAAAAAAAGTTTGAGGGGTGCCTAGGAGACAGAGTCAGTTAACTGTTTGATTCTTGATCTCAACTCAGGTCTTGATCTCAGGGTTCTGAGATTGGGCTGCACGCCCAGCGTGGAGCCTACTTTAAAAAAAAAAAAAACGGGTTTGAGCTATGTTAGTATTTACCGTCAAGTTAGGAATTTGAAAGGTAAGTAGTAATTTTATGGCCAAAAAAATTTAGTGAACCTTTGTATGGTTCTCAAGATGTAGTTCAGATGTATCCCAAGAGTAGTTTATTCACCCTGGATGGATCATTTTAACATAAAAATTCTCTGGAGAAAGAGTTAAGTGACCTAGGTAACACTTACTAGAGGTCTCATCCAAGTCACCTTACTTCTCAGGCTGCAGCTCCTCATCTATAAAGTCATTGGGTTAAGGTGCTCACTATGCTCTTTTCTAAGTCTTATGATCTCTAAAAACGTACAGTGCTAATTTTTGCTATAATGATCCTGGAACGAAGTGCTTATTAGTTTCAAGGATATACTTCTTCAACGAAGAAGTTAATGACTCTTAACTGTGTTCTTATCTATTGTATCTCATCATGAGCTAAAGATTTTGTATTTTATTTTTAATGTTCATATTTATGCTTATATATATATATATATATATATATATATATATATATATAGGAGAAACAAGGTACTTGGTTTCAATAGTTCTGCATTATCCTGTTTAGGAAATTGTCAAAAGTTTCAAAAAATTACAATATTGAAAAAATTTTAAAAACTTTAGGGAAAAAATAATGTACAATCAACAGTCATTTTTTTGTTTGTTTTTAATTTTTCTTTTTCAGACGGTCTTAAAATCGCTACATTTGCCAAAAAACAACAGTCTTTATGTCCTTACACCAGACTTGCCGCCACCTTCATCATCTAGTCATGCTGGGTAAGGTGTTTACTTTTCCTGAGAATCTGAAATGAAAAGCTTGATTGTTAAGTTGCTTTAAGCTGTATATAAATATCAAAATGAAATAAAATAAAAATCTTGCTGAAGCTTTAACTTACCAACAAGTATTAACTACATAAAATTTCAGACTATTTGGTTTGGATAGTTTGATTTTAGTGGTGGAATTTTTTTTCCAAAGAAAATCTTTAGCAAAACTCTGTTATGGGAAAAATAGTCAAAAATGATACTGTTCTGTTTGAAGGGGAAGGACTAGTGTTAAAGGAAGAGATTGAGTAAATGGAACTCTAGCTTCTCCCATGGCTAAAGAAGGCATACCTTGGAGGAAAATTCATCAGGCACTGCAGAATACAGCTTAAAAAGAACTAATACAACATTTTTATTAAGATTTTATCTCTTTTTGGAATAAAGTTTCTCGTTCTTTTTTCATTATTCACAGTGAAACTTGGGACATTTATAGAATGATTAAATGATTTTAATATTAAATTATGGCATTATTATTGCTAGGTGGTACATGATGTTAGTGATAGAGTAATAATTTTTGTGAGTACAGTATCATTCCAGAACTATGTTTAAGTTGTTTTTAGATTTTCCCAGTTTTTATACACATTTACTTCTTTTTAAATACTACTTGGTGATTTTGTGTAGACCTGTGTGCCTAAACTTGGGATATTCTCAAACTTTTCCTACCATGTATCAAATATTTTTATTATTATATAGTAGAAGGAAAAAATTACTGTTTTTCTCTACTGTACTACTCACAGAACACTTCTGACTACCAAATATGTGGCAATTCTTCAATACCAGCTTGATGTTCTATAATTTAAATAAATTCTGAAACTATCTACCTGTAGATAGCATCAGTCCCATAGGTTCAGGGCTCAATTCCATAAGACTGCTCCCACATTGGATACTATTTCAAGTCTAGGTTGTCTCCTGTGCTTCTGAACAAGCGGGTATACATTGAGGTTCCCACAACCCTCTTCTTGGGTTTGATAATTTGCTAGAATGACACACAGAACTCAGAAAAGTGCTCTACTTACTATTACCAATTTGTTATAAGACATATTTTAAAGAATATAGATGAACAACCAGATGAACAGATAAATAGGACAAGATCTGGAAGTGTCTTGAGCACAGGAGCTTAAAGTTTGGGGTGTGCCACCCTCACCGCACATAGATGCATTCTTGTTCACCAGTGTGAAAGCTCTTTAAAACCCTTCATCTAGGGTTTTTTATAGAGGCTTTATTACAGAGGCACTACTGACTAAATTATTGGCTATTAATAATTAACTCAACCTCCAGCCCCTCTGCCCTCCCTACAAATGTGGAGGCAGGGAGAATGCAGGTAGCTGAAAGTTCTAATCCTCTAATCACTTGCTTGCTTTCCCTTGCAACCAGTCCTCATCCTGAGGGTTTTTTCTCAAAGTCATTAACTCATGAACAAAGTCTTGTGTGGCTGAAAGGGGCTTGTTATGATAAAAGATCCCTTGCTCCTTCCACCTGTATCACTCTCATCATTTAGAAAATTCCAAGGGTTTTAGGGAGCTCTTGGAGGGGGGAGTGAAGACCAAATGTATATTTCTTATTATAAATTATGCCATTACAGGTAGATAGTAGCAAAAAAATTAAACATGGCTTGTACCAAAGTAGAAATCACTGAACTGAAAAAAGTTAAATCTATTGTAATTGTATTTGACAGTCTGTTAATAGTTCATTTTAGGTTAAGAATTTAAACATTTCTTCAGTCACTGTTTATTTTCTGTTAAGGTCACATATTAATGGGAGGTTGAATTTGCACATCATTACACACAGCCAAACAGTACTTGTAGTCCTTGTGTTTATAGTAAGTTGCTATCAACACTACATGAGATTAAGTTAAACAAGGAGTTATATGTATGGTTCTGTACCTAGTCAGGGCATTATTTTTGTAGTTTAGTTAACAGAGTATAATCACTGTCACCCAGTATGTAATCCACATAATTGTGAGCAGATAGGAGACATTACTGGTTATAATCTATTGCTTTCCAGTTGCATGATTAAATGGATTTATCAAAATGTCTTCCTGGGTTAATGGAAATGTTCTTCATTGCTATGTGGCTGACCTTCCTTTGATTGTGTGATTGTCAAATTGCTCAGTTCGTAGGCAAGCAGGGCCTTACAGTGCTTATGAAATGCAGTGTTTTATTGGAGAATGAGTACTTAATATAGCACTAAAGTAGTCTTCCTTAGTTGGCTTTATGAATTTTTTTAAAGTTTCTATTTCAATTCCAGTTAGTTAATCGACAGTGTTATATTAGTTTCAGGAGTGCAATATAGAGATTCAATAATTCTTTGCATCACCCAGAGCTCATCACAACTATTGCATTCCTTAAGCCCCATCATCTATTTAAGCCATCCCCCTACCAACCTCCCCTCTGATAACCATTAGTTTGTTCTCTATAGTTAAGAGTGTGTTTCTTGGTTTATGTCTCTCTCTCTCTTTTTTTCTCCTTTGCTCATTTGTTTTGTTTCTTAAATTCCACATAGGAGTGAAATCATATGGCATATGTTTTTCTCTGATTGACTTAGTTTGCTTAGCATTATACTCTTTAGTTCCATCATGTTGTTGCAAATAGTGATTTCATTTTATTTTATGGCTGAATAATACTCCATTGTATATATATATACCACATCTTTATTCATCATCAGTGGACACTTTGGCTGCTTCTATATATTGGCTGTTGTAAATAATGTTGCTATAAATATACGGGTGCATGTATCCCTTTGAATTTGTGTTTTTGTATTCTTTGGGTAAATACCCAGTAGTGCAATTGCTGGATTGTGGGGTAATTCTATTTTTAACGTTTTGAGGACCTCCATACTGTTTTCAGAATGGCTGTACCAGTTTGCATTCTCAACAGTGCAAGAGGGTTCCTTGTTCTCCACATTCCTGTCAAGACTTGTCTCTTGTGTTTTTTGATTTTAGCCATTCTGACAGGTGTAAGGTGATATCACCTGGTGGTTTTGATTTGCATTTCCCTGATGTTGAGCATCTTTGCATGTGTCTGTTGGCCATCTGTGTATCTTCTGTGGAGAAATGTCTGTTCATGTTTTCTGCCCATATTTTAATTGGATTATTTGGTGTTTGGGTGTTGAGTTGTACAAGTTCTTTATATTTAGGATACTAACCCTTTATTGGATAATGTCATTTGCAAATATCTCCTCCCATTCTGTAGGTTTGCCTTTTGATTTTGTTGATTGTTTTCTTCACTGTGCAGAAGCTTTTGGTATTGATGCAGTCCCAATAGTTTATTTTTGTTTTTGTTTCCCTTACCTCAGGAGACATAAGTAGAAAAAAGTTGCCATGGCTGATGTCAGAGAAGTTAATGCCTGTGTTATCTTCTAGGATTTTTATGGTTTCAGGTCTCACATTTAGGTCTTTCATCCATTTTGAATTTATTTTTCTATATGATGTAGAAAAGTGGTTCCGTTTCTTTTGCATGTTGCTGTTCAGTATTCTCAGCAATATTTGTTGAAGAGACCATCTTTTTACTATTGGGTATTCTTTCCTGCTTTGTCATAGATTAATTGACCATATAGGTGTGGGTTTATTTCTGGGTTTTCTGTTCTTTTCCATTGATCTATGTGTCTTTTTTTTTTCCAGTAATACTCTTTTGATTACTACAGCTTTGTAAAATAATTTGAAATCTGGAATTGTGATGCCCCTAGATTTGCTTTTCTTTTTCCAGGTTGCTATGGCTCTTCAGGCCTTTTGTGGTTCCATACAAATTTTAGGATTGTTTGTTCTAATTCTGTGAAAAATGCTTGTGGTATTCTGATAGGGATTACATTAAATGGGTAGATTGCTTTGGGTAGTAGAGACATTTATTCTTCCAGTCTATGAACGTGGAATGTCTTTCCATTTCTTTGTGTCATCTTCAGTTTCTTTCGTCAATGTTTTATAGTTTTCAGAGTACAGGTCTTTCAGCTGTTTTGTTAGGTTTATTCCTAGGTATCTTAACGGTTTTTGGTGCAATTGTATATGGGATCGATTCCTTGATTTCTCCTTCTGCTGCTTCATTATTGGTGTGTAGAAATGTAACAGATTTCTGTAGATTGATTTTGTATCCTGCAACTTTACTGAATTGTTGTGTCAGTTCTAGGAGTCTTTTGGGTTTTCTATATATGATATCATGTCATATGCAAATAGTGAGAGTTTTACTTCTTGCTGATCTGGTTGCCTTTTATTTATTTTTGTTGTCTGATTGCTGTGGCTAAGACTTTGAGTAATATGTTGAATAGAATTGGTGAGAGTGGGCATCCTTGTCGTTTTTCTGACTTTGGGAGAAAGGCCCTCAGTTTTTGCCCATCGAGGATGATGTTAGCTGTGGTTTTGTCATGTATGGCCTTTTGTATGTTCCCTCTAAACCTACTTTTTGAGAGTTTTTATCAGGAATGAATGTTGTACTTTGTCCAATGCTTTTTCTGCATCCATTGAAATGATCATATGGTTCTTATCCTTTCTCTTATTGATAATGTGTATCATGTTGATTAATTTGCAAATATTGAACATTCCTTGCAGCCCAAGAATAAATCCCACTTGATTGTGGTGAATGATATTTGTATCTATGCTCATCAGAGATATTGGCCAGTAGTTCTCTTTTTTGTGTGGTGTTTTTATCTGGTTTTGGTATCAGGGTAATGCTGGTGGCCTCATATAATGAATTTAGAAGTTTTCCTTCCATTTCTGTTTTTTAGAATAGTTTGAGAAGGATAGGTTATTAGCTCTTCAAATGTTTGGTAGAATTTTCCTGTGAAGCCATCTGGTCCTAGACTTTTGTTTCTTGGGAATTTTTTGATTACTGATTCAATTTCCTTACTGGTAATTGGTCTGTTCAAATTTTCTCTTTCTTTCTGTTTAAGTTTTGGTAGGTTGTTTGTTTTTAGGAAATCCATTTCTTCTAGGTTGTCCAATTTATGAGCATATAGTTTTTCATAATATTCTCTTATACTTGTTTGTATTTCTGTGGTCTTTATTATTTCTCCTCTCTCACTTGTGATTTTACTTATTTGGGTCTTTTCTTTTTTTCTTGATGAATCTGGATAGAGGTCTATCAGTTTTATTGATTTTTTTTTTTTTTTTCCCAGAGGACCAGTTCCTGGTTTCATTGATCTCTTCTATTGTTTTTTAAATTTCTATTTCATTTATTTTTGTTGTAATCTTTATTATTTCCTTCATTTTGCTGGTTTTACGTTTTGTTTTTTGTTGTTTTTCTAGCTCCTTTAGGTCTAAGGTTAGGTTATTTATTTGAGATTTTTCTTGCTTCCTGAGGTAGGCCTATATTGCTGTAAACTTGCCTCTTAGAACCACTTTTGCTGCATCCCAAAGGTTTTGAACCATTGTGTTTTCATTTTCATTTGTTTCCATGTACTTTTTTTTATTTCTTACTTCTTTGGTGACCCATTCATTGTTTAGTAACATGTTATTTAACCTCCATGTATTCGTGGTCTTTCCAGATTTTTTCTTTTTTTTTTTTTAAGATTTTATTTATTTATTTGAGAGAGAGAGACACATAGCGAGAGAGGGAATGCAAGCAGGGGAGTGGGAGAGGGAGAAGCAGGGTTCCTGCGGAGCAGGGAGCCCAATGTGGGGCTCGATCCCAGCACCCTGGGATCACGCCCCCAGCCCAAGGCAGCCACTTAACGACTGAGCCACCCAGGCGCCCCTCCAGATTTTATCTTGTGGTTGACTTCTAGTTTCATAGTGTTGTAGTCAGAAAAGATGCATGGTATGACTTCTTTTTAAATTTGATGTGGCCTGTTTTGTTTTGCCTAATATGTGATTTATGCTGGAGAGTGTTCCATGTGCACTTGGAAAGAATGTGTATTCTGCTGTTTTAGGATGAAATGTTCTGAATGTATCTGTTAAATCCCTCTGGTCCAGTGTGTCATTCAAAGCCATTGTTTCCTTGTTGGTAATCTGTTTAGATCTGTCCACTGATGTGAGTGAGGGTGTTAAAGTCTCCTATTATTATTGTATTTTTATTGATTAGTTCCTTTATGCTTGTTGTTAACTGTTTTATGTATTGGGTACAGAAATATTTGTATTTGTTATATTTTCTTGTTGGATTGTCCCCTTTTTGCTGGATTGTCCCCTTTATTATTATATAGAGTCCTCCTTTATCTCTTTTTACAGTCTTTGTTTTAAAGGCTATTTTGTTTGATATAAGTATTGCTACTTTGGCTTTCTTTTGACATCCATTTGCATGATAAATGTTTCTCCATTCCCTCACTTTCAGTGTATGGGACTCTTTAGATCTAAAATGAGTCTCTAGTAGGCATCCTATAGATGGGTCTTGTTTTTTTATCCATTCCATCACCCTTTATTTTTTGATTGGAGCATTTAGTCTATTTTAATGTTGTCATTTTATTACTTGTTTTGTGGGTGTTTCTGAAGATTTTCTCTGATCCTTTCTTGTCTTTCTTTCATGGTCTTCTGGTTTTCTTTGGTGATATATTTTTCTTTCTCTTTATTCTTTGCATATACATTAGTAGTTTTTGATTTGTGGTTACCATTAGGTTTGTATACAATGTCTTCTGCATATAGCTATATTAAGTTGATCATGATTTAAATTTGAACCCATTTTTTTTACTCCTCCCCACATTTGAGGTATATGGTGTCATATATTACATTCTTTTATATTATGAGTTCCTTGACTGGCTTTTTACAGAAATATTCATTTTTACTGCTTTTGTGTTTCCTGCTGTTATGCTGTCACTTTTGGTCTCTCCTTTCTACTCAAAGAGTCCCTTCTAATATTTCTTGCAGGCTGCCTCAGTGGTCTTGAATTCCTTTCATTTTAGTTTGTCTGGGAAACTCTTTATGTCTTCTATTTTGATGATAGCCTTCCTGGATAGAGTATTCTTGGCTGCAGACTTTTTCCATTCTGCCACTCCCTTCTGGTTTAGAATGTTTCAGCTGAAAAATCCCCTGCTTGTCTTATGGGTTTTCCCATGTAAGTTACTGTCTTCTTTTTCTTGCTGCTTTAGAAATTTTTTTCATTACTGTATTTTGCAATAGTTTAATTATGTGTTGGTGTGAATCTGCTTTTGTTGATTTTAATGGGAGTTTTCTGTGCGTCTCCTGGATATGGATATCTGTTTCCTTCCCCAGATTAAGAATGTTTTCAGCTATTTTTAAAAATATTTTATTTATTTATTTGAAAGAAAGATAGCAAGAGAGAGAGCATGAGCAGGGGCAGAGGGAGAGGAAGAGGGAGAATCAGGCCCCCCCGCTGAGCAGGGAGCCTGACACGGGGCTCACTCCCAGGACCCCAGGATCATGACCTGAGTGGAAGGCAGATGCTTAACTGACTGAGCCACCCAAGCGCCTCTATTTTCATCTATTATTTCTTCAAATAATTTCTCTGCCCCCTTTTCTCTCAAATGGTATTACATTTGATTTAGTCACTGAGTTCCCCAAGTCTTTTCTTGTTTTGCATAATTTTTTTTTCTCTCTTTTGTTCATCTTGATACTTTCTATTACTCTGTTCTAGGTCATTAATTTGTTCCTCTGCTTTTTTTAGAAGCTGTTCATTCCATGAAGTGTGTTTCTTATTTCATTTATTGATCTCTTTATCTCTGCTATGTTATTTCTTATCTCTGTGTTAAAGGTCTCATTTATGCCCTCCAGTCTTTTCTCAAATCCAGGGTGTATCCTTATCACTACCTTATATTCTCTACCAGACATGTTACTCATATCTGTTTTGCCTAGTTCTCTGGCTATGGACTTGTCCTGTTCTTTAATTTGGGATAAATATTTCTGTCTTCTCATTTTGTCTAAGTCTCTGTGCCTGTTCTTGTATGTTAGGAGTCATCAATACCTACTGTTCTTGAGGGTAATGGCTTTATTAAGAAACCCTCTAGTGCCATGCAGTGTTGTCTTTCCTGTTCCCCAGGGCCTGACACTTCCAGGAGTGTCTCCATTGTGTGCTGCATGTGCTCTCTTGTTTTTCCTGGCTGCTTTATCTTCAGGTCAGTCGTCTGTAGAGGCTCTCTTTGCTTATTGTGCGCGGTGTTTGGTCCTTGGCCTGAATGTGGCACTTTTTAATTAGGTGTGCTCTGGTATATTTGTGACATGAGACCTGTCACCACCACCACGGAACTGAGGCTCCACAAAACTCCCATGTTTGGAGACATGGTGTGAGCACAGGTTTGGGCTGGTCTTCTGGAGCAGGAGGCCATCACACTGGACTGATGCAAGCATTATTGGGAGGGTGGTTCTTCAGGAGCATGGGGTGTGTGGCTTGGTTAGGTACGAGTGTCCGTGCTGTGCTGGTTCCTGCAGGTGGCCTTGTGTTCATGGTGAGGGCAGGTAGTGAAATAGTACTGGGCAGTTCCTTTGTTCCTGGAGTGGTGTCTTCGTGAATGCTGCTTCTCTGGGATGCACTCTGAAATGAGCAAATAGCCTACCCACTCTGTGCCTAGGTGCTCTTCAGATCACTGTTTTACTCTGTGTCCTTGGGTTGTTTGCTGCTCCAAGAGCAGCTTAATGCCCTCATGGGTTCAATTCCAGCCAAGTCTGCTGACCTTTAGAACTCCAGGCTTTAGGTCCTGCTTTGTTGCAGGAACTCATGAAATTCGGACCTTCTTGCTTTCCCAGCCACCTGCTATGGGGGTTCATTTTCCCCTTGTGCTATCCTGTGTGCTAGTCACTCTTCTCCAGGACCCAGACGTCCTCCCCACTGTGGCAGCCACAGTCTCTTTTTCTCCCCAAACCATGTCTCCGCACAGCCTACCTTCTTTGATATGGCCTCTTCTCTACCTTTAGTTGTTGAGTTTGTTCTCCCAGTCTTCAGAAGAATTTCTGGGGTATTTAGGATGATTTGATAATTACCTAGTTGTATTCCTGGGACAAGGCAAGCCTAGGGTCCTTCTACTCTGCTACCATCTTCCAACCTGGCTTAATGGATTTTTACCAAGTTATAATGATGCTGTTTCCTTTGTTGGAACAGTATGGCAAAAAAAATTCAAAGCCAAACAGAAGACATAAATGCACAGAGTATCTGGGGAGTGGGAGGAGGGACATGTAGAAGCTCCTCTTAATGAAAAATCATGTTAATGCACATTTTATTAAAATCTAACTAAAATCCAAGTTGTTTTTCTTTTAATGGGTTAATCTAATATATCTTTCTATAAAAGTGGGGATTATTTGGTGATGTATATTTTAATTTTGATTTCATGGGAGACAATTAAAAAATCCATGCAGAACCTTAAATTAATGGTTATAATTATTTTTAACTTGTGATTTTTATTTTTAGTTTCAACAAATAAAAATAAGTTTTTGACATCTTAACTATAGAGTCTAAAAACAATTTCCTATTGAGTTATATAACATACTGTGTTCTCTAATATGGTAGATAAAATTTGTAATTTGTTACCTAATTTGTAATCTAAAAAAGAGAAAATAAAGGATAACTGTGATTCTTAATGTTATTTGAGAATTGGCAAATGAATAGAAGAGCTCTGGAATTGGTTGTCATAAGTAGGAGATATTATGTATATAATAACTGGTCCCTTTCTTTATCTCAGATTTAGGAATTTTGAAAAAGTAGTATATTTTATTTACGTGGTTGGTTTGATGCTTAATTGGTTTTGTTTTTGTCTGAGATGAGTCAATGTATATTGGAAAATGGAGGGGAATTGGATAATAACCAATTATAATGAGTTTCTGCTGCTGGATTCTACCATTAGATTTTTTTCTTTATAAAGTATCCGTCTTCTCTTAATGGGGTGCCTGGGTCAGTTGGTTAAGTGTCTGCCTTCAGCTTAGGTCATGATCCCAGGATGCTGGGATTGAGCCCCGTGTCAGGCGTCAAGCTCCCTGCTCAGCTCAGCAGGGAGTCTGCTTCTCCCTCTCCTTCCTGCTCATGCTTTCTCTAGCTCTCTCTCATGCACGGTCTCTCACAAATAAATAAATAAATAAATAAATAAATAGAATCTTAAAAAAAAAAAGTATCTGTCTTCTCTAAATGGACTGGAAAATACTGGTATTATAGTGTCACTCCTAAATAAAATTTATTATAACCAAGTCAGAAAAGCGTTATGATTAAAATCTCTCTCCAGACAAAGGATGCCAAGATTTAAGTATAATGAGAAAAAGCCTGGATTACTCTCCCAGTTTAGTTGGGACCCTAGATTTTTCATTTATTATAAAATGGGAAGCATTGTTTTTAGTTGTCAAAGCGGTTGTAAAAATGCAGTAAGCGTTAGTGGTACATTGTATGCGAAAGCATAAATCACAAAGCACAATAATTAAAATAATTTGTTTATGCTAATAAATACCATTAGTAATCCTTTTCATTCAACTGTTACTTGAGTCTTACCATAAGCCTGCAGGGATGCAGGTTGATTTTGATGCATCTATTTTATAAATGAGGAAATTGAGGTGTGTAGAAGAGTTTTGGATCATTCAGGGTCAACAGTAAATACTTCTGACTCTGAAGTCTCCTTGTGAGTCTCCATCTAGTATAGTTTTCAGACCCTCAACAGAAATTTACAAGACTTTACCCTAAAGATGCCTTTTCTTTTGGAGGCAGTTGTTTAGAAAGAAATTTTTTTTTTCAGTCTTGTAATTTGTTATATACTTTTTGAAGGTCATTTATATACATTATTTCACTCATTGTAATTCTTCTCAGGAGTATTCATGAAACTTCAGTGTGTGATTCGCTTCTTTTTCAGTGTATCCTTAATCATTTAGTAAAATGTAGATATAAAATGACATGCTTTTAAATTGTTTACTGACAAACCATTTCATTCTCAAGGTTTGGTGAGAGCTGTAGATCTAGAGAACACTACATTTTATAAACCATGTCCTATAAGAATTTTTTTGTTGATTTTATACTGCCACTAGGGGGTGCCTGGTAATTGAGTCTTTTTTTTTTTGTATTTACAATTTCTGAAAAATTAAAACATTAAGAGCAGAAAATTATGATATGCGTGTCTATAATTACATTTAGAATTATTTTAAAGTAAATTATATTTTTCAGAAAACAGAATATGAAGCTTTCTGAGAATATAAGAGCAATCTCTTTAATCATAACCTTTATAACAGTTGAAAATCATTTAAAAACACTTCTTAATAGATCACATTTCACAAATTAATAGAAAAATGAAGCAGTACCCCAATGGCAAAACTTCAAACTATACTGTAAATCATAGTAAAAGTAGCAAAGCAAAGATAACCTGTTAATTACACATATTTCATATTATAAGATTTAATTCACCAAAGATTTAATTATTACATGCTGGATAAGCCCTGTCCTCAAGTAGCTTATAACCTATTCATTAAAAATGTTAGGCTTTTTCTTAATTTGTCTCTTTACAGAAATTTTGCTTGATATCACTCTTAATGTTCTGTCTGCCACTCAGGTTGATTCATTCAGTAAGCTTCTCTTTTCATCTGCTCTAAAGAACTCTCTCTGTTCCTGAGAGTTCTGTTCTCAGCAGTCTTTCCTACTGTAACTTCTCCCTGATATCTACTCTTAGTCCTTCATTTTCCAAATATGTATAGATGACACATGATCTGTTTATCAACCCATATATCCTAGTTGCCAATGGAGCTTTTCACCGGTGTGTATCCATATGTAATTCAAAGTCATATGTCTAAAAGTGAGAAAATCCTGAGAAATCTATACTATTTCCTATATTTTTTGTTTCAAATGTACAATGGTGCAAAATACAGCAGTGTATTCCAATTAGGATGATAATTATTTAAAAGGTCATTGAGTTTGGCATATTAATTGATGACTTTGTTGAGATTATTTTTGATAGATAAGAATGAGAACCAGATTATAGTAGATTTTAAGGAATAAGGGAGAAATGAGGAATTGCAATTACTGTTATTTCAGAAAAGTCAACTGTGAACGGAAGGAGAAGTTGAGGGATGAGTAGGGTCAAGAGACTGGAGAATTAGAAGTATGAGGAGAAAGAGACAGCAGATAAGGAAAATTTGGAAAATTAAAACCAAAAAAGAACTATTGGCCAAAAAGGGTACAGGAGTGGCTTAGCTCGAGCTACTGTAACAAAATACCATGGACTGGGTGGCTTAAACAACAGACATTTATTTCTCACAGTTCTTGAGACTGAAAGTTTCAAGATCAAGTTTCCAGCAAGTTTTGGTTTTTGGAGAGAGTTTTCTTCTAGCTTGCAGACAACTGCCTTCTTGCTGTGTCTTCACATGGCAGAGATTAAGAGAGAGAGAAAAAAAAGATAGTAGGTGTGTGCAATTGAGCAAGTGAGTTCTGGTCTCCCTCTTATAAAGACACCAAATCTGTCGGAGTAGGGCCCCACCTTTATGACCTCATTTAATCTCAATTACTTCTTAAAGACTGTCTCCAAATAGTTATGTTGGGGGTTAGGGCTTCAACATAAGAATTCTGGTTGGGAAGGGGGAAAATGCAGTTTACTCCATAGCAGGGAGGCAGAGTAGAATCCAGGGATTAAGTATTTGAAGTTAGCTAGCAGATTTGAGAGAGTAGGAACGATAGAAGATAGAAGGGAATAATGGTAAAGAAAAATAACCTGCATACTTATAGAAGAAAAAAGAAAATGGGAAAACTTAGTCAATACATCAGCAAGCAGTAATATGAAAAAGAAGCACAGGAAAACAAGGAGAGTAGAGAGCAGAAAATATGGTAGCAAAAAAAAAAAAATCAAGTATATCAAAATCTCAGTAAAGTTTTAAATTCTGCTATTAAAGATAAAAGCTCTCAAATAGGATTTTAGAAATAGTCCACTATATGTTGTTTACCGGAGAATCATTTGAAGAAATGGCATAGAAAAGAGAAAATAAAGGGACAGAAAATGATATTCTAGACAAATCTTAGTTAAAAGAATGTATAGCAATACTAGTATCACATAAAATTGAATTTTTTTAAAGATTTTATTTATTTATTTGTCAGAGATAGAGAGAGACAGAAAGCATACAAGGCAGGCAGAAGGAGAAGCAGGCTCCCCACTGAGCAGGGAGCCCGATGTGGGACTCGATCCCAGGACCCTGGGATCATGACCTGAGCTGAAGGCAGATGCTTAACCAACTGAGCCACCCAAGCGTCCCCACATAAAATTGAATTTAAGGCAGATAGCAATGAGGTCCAGTTTACCAAGAAGATAGGACAGTTGTGAACTTGTGTGCACAAATCAGCAAAATTGGCAGAATTACAAAGAGAAATAGATCAACCACAGTCATATACAAACATGTTTCAGAAACTGATGAATTAAGCAATACATTTTTGCAGGCTATAGAAGATTTGAATAGCCAAGTTAAACATAAATGGAATACTTATGAAAATTGGCCATTCCTAGAACACAAAGCCAGTATCAAAGAATCACTATCATACTGACTTCATTCTCTGACCATTATGCAATAAAATTAGAGGTGAAGTAATAATAAAAGATATCTCTGAGATTCTCCATATATTTGGATACTACAAACGATTTATTTCAGAATTATGGGTCAAAATGAAATCATAATAACAACCACTAGATATTTAGAAGTGAACATAAATGAGAGTGCTAGTACTAAAACTTAGAATACAGCAAAAGTGGTACTTAGAGGGAAATGTGTAATCTTAAGTCCACTAATTAGAAGACAAGGAAGATAGAAAACAATGAATTGTTGTTCAGCTTAAGAAAATAGGGAAATAACAACAGAGTAAGTCAGAAGAAAACAGAAGGAAAGAAATACTAAGTAGCAGAAATTATTGATAAAGGTAATCAACAGCAAATTAACTCTTAGAAAGTCAAGCCAGGAAAAAATAAGAGTACAAATAAAAATATCAGGTATGAAAAAGGGGACTTAACTATAGATTCAGAAGAGATTTCTTAATTAATAAAGTAACTATTAAATTAATACTAAACAAAAAGGAAATTAGTAAATTGTTTTAAAACAAAAATAAATATGTATAAATAATAAAATATCTATCTCTATATCAGTAAAACCTGAAATTGAGATGAAATGGAGAGTTTCACATAAAATTAAAAGTACTAAAATTAGTACAAGAAGAAATAGATAACCTGAAAAAAATGATAACCATTAAAGAAACTGAATTAACAATCAAAAATTTCATATGCCACTCCTTTCCCCTCTCCTACCCCAGAGGATTTCCATGGTGAAATTTTACTAAATCTTCACGAAACAGAATATTCCAATCTTAAATTCTTCCCAGAGGGATTGCTGCCTATCTTATAATGCTCATAGAATCTTGATACCAAAACCAGAAAAAGATAATGTAAGAAAATTATCTCAACTTGTAACCAGAGACTATAAAAATGAGTAGGTAAACTTTTCTTTGCCACTCTCAGCTTTACCATTTAATGATCTCTTTTTCCTCTGTCCCTAATCCACTACGTTCAAATGGCATTTCTCTCCAAATTCAAATGGTGTTACTAATATTTAAATGAACCAGTAGCCCTCTTTTGAAAAACATAACTTGATTATGTTTTTCCCCTCCTCAAACCCCTCTACTAGCTTTTCATCACACCTAGAATAAAAGCCAAGTTCCTTACTATGACCTATGAAGGATTTACATAATCGTGTTTCTGACCTTCTCCCTCATTTCATCTCTCTCTTATCACTCTCCTTCTGGCTCATAGCTTGCCAGCCGCACTGGCCTACTTGCTCTTCTTTAAACATTCTAAATGTGCTTCCACTTCAGGGCATTTGCCTGTTCCCCTGCCTGGAATGATCTTCCATCAATAATCAACTTGGCTTATTTCTTTACTTTATTCAGTCCCCTACTCAAATGTCACATCCTCAGAGAGACTTTTCTTGATCCCCCTGTCTAAAACAGCCCCTCTGTCATACTTTCTCCCTTTATCTTGCTTTATCACTGCAATGCATTACTTTAGTAATATATTAATATTTCTTGTTCATTTTCTTTATCACAATGTAAAGCTATAAGCAATCAGGGACTTTTTTTGTTCACTGGTATATCGTCAGCAGCTAAAAGAGTGCCTAAAACATACTAGGTACTTAGAAATATTTGTAGAATAAATACTGTGAAGTGACACAGTCGTAAGGATATTTGCCTCTTAAAGACCAAAGCTAAGGAGTGAAGTTCTAGTGGTGGGATATGAAGCATTATGCAGAATGGAGATTAAATATCTGGGGAACAGAAGATCTTAAAAATGTTTCATAAATGTAACGAGCTAGATAATCTTTACTTCTTGGCATGAGGTTAGGCTTTATTTTTGTCCAATGTTCCTTATGGTTTTTCTTCGTCAAAACATGGAGTAATGGAAGGAGCTCTGGCTTTATAGACTATTCAGTTCTATATTTGCCCTACACTGGCTTTTTGGCCTCAGGCAACATTTTTCCTCCCTGAGACTAGTTTCCTTAGTGTTATTTCATGTATGGCTATCTTCTCCAACCAGATCCTGAGCTGTGAAAAGCAAGAACATTCTTAATGAACATCTTCCTCAGTTTATGAAAGTGTTATGTATGTAAAAAGCCCTTAATAACAAATATTTTTGTAATGAATAAGAAAAGTTTCATGACTAATTGAGGAATGTGATTTCTGGTCCATGCATTTGTAGTCTCTCCATTGGCTGTTTTGCTAATTGTCAAATTCATCATGAAGTGTTTTTCAGATAAATTGAGAGTCCATCTATCATGTTATTCATGAAGGATGTCTATTATTCACTCATTTACCAGATACAGATTGAGTACCATCTTACAATGTGTTAAGTTATTATTCTAGGTACTAGGGATACAATAAGGAACAAGATGACAAAGTGCCTGCTTTCATGGGGTTTACAATATAGTATGTGTAGAGGTGGGGGGACAGGCAACAAAGTATAAAAACGTAAGAAAAAACATTAGGTGAGAATAAGTGCTTTCTAGAGAACTGAAATAGAGTGACATGATAAGAATTGGGTGGCTACTGTAGATTGTAAGCTCAGGAAAGGCCTCTCCGAAGATTTACTGTTTAAGCTGAGACATGGTGGTTGAGGAGCCATTCAAGTGAAGAGAAGAAAAATATTCTAGGTAAGGGAAATAGCGCCAAAGCTTTCAGGCCATGTATAAATATAGTTGGAGAAGGTTGAAATATTTTTGGATTTGGTATTACTAGTGATCACTTGCTAGAAAAGGACTGAGGGGATGTCTTGGTAATAAGACAGTCTTTTCAACTTGTTTTGGTCTTGTTCTAATAAGTGATGAAAATGTCCAGTTCCATTTTAGTTATATAGATTTTTTTCATTTTATGGAAAGGTGACAGAAAGCAAGGTGTCCCTTGTATAGTAGTCCCTTTTACTAGTAGTAATTGAGTCATGGTGTTGAACTTTGACCTTTTATACTGGGAGGATGGTTCCAGTTAATATTTTAATGACTTCTATGAGGGTGTTTTTGAGCTCTGGTCATGCAGTCAAACATATGGTCTGCTTGTGTGGCCTCTGAGTTGTGAAGTTGCTGTTAACTATGGCTTTGAATTAATTGCTATTGTACAGGCAGGGGTAAATCCAGGGTGCTAATTGGGACTCTTGTGATAGTTGAGTAAACCACTGGTGTTAATATATATGGCTTTCATTCTTTCTTTCTTTCTTTCTTTTTTTTTTTCCCCTTGGAAAACCAGTGGTGGGAAATCAGGTAATGGTAGTCTTGAATTAAGCAAAAGTAGGGTGTTATATTTTCCAGTGGGTGCTGTGGAAGGAATTGAGGGGTAATGAGTCAAGATATCTGAGTTGTAGCCCCAGCTCTGCCACAGAATAACTGTATGACTGTAGATAGGTCACTCCTCTGCTCTGGGCCTCAGATACTACCAGAAAATAAAGAGATTCTTCTAGATTCTTAGGCATCTGTGGTGCCATTCATTCTTCCTTTCCTTTAGGGTTCTAATCAGTGGATTATACACACAAAAATTAGTATTTAAATTAGAAAACAAAACTGCTTTAATGGCCAGACAAGTACACAATAGAACATGTGGTTTGTTGGTTGGTTGTGTTTGTTTCTTTGTTTGTTTGTTTATTTTTATAGTACATCATTAGTTTTTTATGTACTGTTCCGTGATTCATTAGTTGCGTATAACACCCAGTGCCCATAACATCACATGTCCTCCTTAATGCCCGTCACCCAGTTACTACATGCCCCCACTCACCTCCCCTTCCACAACCCTCAGTTTGTTTCCCAAAGTCAAGAGTCTGTCATGGTTTGTCTCCCTCTCTGATTTCTTCCCATTCAGTTTTCCCTCCCTTCCCCTGTGATCCTCTGTGCTATTTCTTATGTTCCACATATGAGTGAAACCGTATAATAATTGTCTTTCTCTGATTGACTTATTTCACTTAGCATAATACCCTCCAGTTCCATCCATGTCGATGTAAATGGTAGGTATTCATTCTTTCTCATAGCTGAATAATATTCCATTATATATATGAACCACATCTTCTTTGTCCATTCATCTGTTGAAGGACATCTCAGCTCTTTCCACAGTTTGGCTATTGTGGACATTGCTGCTATGAACATTGGGATGCAGGTGCCCCTTCTTTTCACTACATCTGTATCTTTGGGGTAAATACCCAGTACTGCAATTGCTGGGTTGTAGGGTAGCTCTATTTTTAATGTCTTTGAGGAACCTCTGTACTGTTTTCCAGAGCGGCTGTACCAGCTTGCATTCTCACCAACAGTGTAAGAGGGTTCCCCTTTTTCCACATCCTTATCAACATTTGTTGTTCCCTGTTTTGTTCGTTTTAGCCATTCTAACTGGTGTAAGGTGGGATCTCATTGTGATTTTTATTTGTATTTCCCTGATGACAAGTGATGTGGAGTGTTTTTTCATGTGTCTTTTGGCCATTTGGATGTCTTTGGAGAAGTGTCTGTTCATGTTTTCTGCCCATTTCTCGACTGGATTTTTTGTTTTTTTGGGTGTTGAGTTTGATAAGTTCTTTATAGATCTTGGATACCAGCCCTTTATCTGTACTGTCATTTGCAAATATCTTCTCCCATTCTGTGAGTTGCCTTTTAGTTTTGTTGACTATTTCCTTTGCCATGCAGAAGCCTTTTTTCTTAATGAAGTCCTAATAGATCATCTTTGCTTTTGTTTCCCTTGCCTTTGAAGATGTGTCTTGCAAGAAGTTGCTGTGGCCGAGGTCAAAGAGGTTACTGCCTGTGTTCTCCTCTAGGATTTTGAGGATTCCTGTCTCACATTTAGGTCTTTCATCCATTTTGAGTTTATCTTTGTGTGTGATGTTAAGAAAATGGTCCAGTTTCATTCTTCTGCATGTGGCTGTCCAATTTTCGCAGCACCATTTATTCAAGAGACTTTTTTTCCATTGGATATTCTTTCCTGCTTGTCGAAGATTAGTTGACCATAGAATTGAGGATCCATTTCTGGGGTCTCTATTCTCTTGATCAGTGTGTCTGTTTTTGTGCCAGTACCATGCTGTCTTGATGTTTACAGCTTGGTAATATAGCATCAAGTCAGGCATTATGATGCCCCCAGCTTTGTTTTTTTTTCAGCAATCCCCTGGTGATCTGGGGTCTTTTCTGGTTCCATACAAATTTTAGGATTGCTTGTTCCCACTGTGTGAAAAATGCTGATGGTATTTTGAGAGGGATTGCATGGAATGTGTAGATTGCTCTGGGCAGCATAGACATTTTCACAATGTTTATTCTTCCAATTCATGAGCATGGAATATTTTTCCATCTCTTTGTGTCTTCCTCAATTTCTTTCATAAATGTTCTGTAGTTTCTAGAGTAAAGATCCTTTGCCTCTTTGGTTAGACTTATTCCTAGGTATCTTATGGTTTTTGGTGCTATTGTAAATGGAATAGATTCCTTGATTTCTCTTTCTTCAGTCACATTGTTAATGTATAGAAATGCAACTGATTTCTGTGCATTGATTTTGTATCCTGCCATGTTGCTGAATTGCTGTATGAGTTCTGGCAGTTTGGGGGTGGAGTCTTTTGGGTTTTCTACATAAAGTATCATGTCATCTGTGAAGAGTGAGAGTTTGACTTCTTCTCTGCCAATTTGAATGTCTTTGATTTCTTTTTGTTGTCTGATTTTTGAGGCTAGGACTTCTAGTACTATGTTGAACAATAATGGTGATAGTGGGCATCCCTGTCGTGTTCCTGACCGTAAGGGAAAAGCTCTCAGGTTTTCCCCATTGAGAATGATACTTGCTGTGGGCTTTTTGTGGATGGCTTTTATGATATTGAGGTATGTTCCCTGTATCCCTATATTTTTTAATCAGGAAAGGATGCTGTATTTTGTCAAATGTTTTTTTCTACATCAATTGAGAGGATCATCTGGTTCTTGTCTTTTATTAATGTGATCTATCATGTTGAATGATCTGCAAATGTTGAACCTCCCTTGCCTCCCAGGAATAAATACTACTTGGTTGTGGTGAATAATCCTTTTAATGCACTGTTGGATCCTATTGACTAGTATCTTGGTGAGTATTTTGGCATCAGTGTTCATCAGGGATATTGGTCTGTAGTTCTCCTTTTTGATGGGGTCTTTGTCTGGTTTTGGGATCAAGGTAATCCTGGCTTCATAGAATGAGTTTGGAAGTTTTCCTTCCCTTTCTATTTTTTGAAACAGCTTCGGTAGAATAGGTATTAATTTCTTCTTTAAATGTTTGGTAGAATTCCCCTGGGAAGCCCTCTGGCCCTGGACTCTTGATTACTGCTTCAATTTCCTTGATGGTTATTGGTCTGTTCAGATTTTCTGTTTTTTCCTGTTTCAGTTTTGGTAGTTTATAAGTTTCCAGGAATGCATCCATTTCTTCCAAATTGCCTAATTTGTTGGCATATAGTTGCTCATAATATGTTTTTATAATTGTCTGTATTTCCTTAGTGTTGGTCATGATCTCTCCCCTTTCATTCATGATTTCATTAATTTGGGTCCTTTCTCTTTTCTTTTGGGTAAGTCTGGTCCGAGGTTTATCGATCTTATTAATTCTTTCAAAGAACCAGTTTCTATTGTTGTTGATATGTTCTACTGGTTTCTACCTCATTGAAATGAAATTCTCCTGCTTGGTTTAGGCTTTATTTGCTGTTCTTTCTCCAGGTCCTTTAGATGTAAAGTTAGCTTGTGTATTTGGGCTTTTTCTAATTTTTTGAGAGAGGCTGGTGTTGCAATGTACTTCCCTCTTAGGACCGCCTTTGCTGTATCCCAGAGGTTTTGAACCAATGTGTTTTCATTCTCATTAGTTTCCATGAATTTTTAAAATTCTTCTTTAATATCCTGGTTGACCGATTCATTCGTTAGCAGGATGGTCTTTAACCTTCATGTGTTTGAGTTCCTTCCAAATTTCCTCTTGTGATTGAGATCAAGTTTCAAAGCATTGTATCTGAAAATATCCAGGGAAGAATCTCAATCTTTTGGTATCGGTTGAGACCTGATTTGTGACCCAACATGTGATCTGTTCTGGAGAAAGTTCATGTGTACTTGAGAAGAATGAGTATTTTGTTGTTTTAGGAATATTCTGAATATAACTGTGAAGGCCCTCTGGTCCAGTGTGTCATTCAAAGCCCTTGTTTCTTTGTTGATCTTCTGCTTAGATAATCTGTCCATTGCTGTGAGTGGTGTGTTGAAGTCTTCTACTCTTAATGTATTACTATTAATGTGTTTCTTTACTTTGGTTATTAATTGGTTTATATAAGGCTGCTCCCATGTTGGGGGCATAAATATTTACAGTTGTTAGATCCTCTTGTTGAATAGACCCTTTAAGTATGATATAGTTTCCTTCTACATCTCTTCCTACAGTCTATGATTTAAAATCTAGTTTGTCTGATATGAGGATTGCTACCCCAGCTTTCTTTTGAGGTCTATTAGCATGGTAAATGGTTCTTCACTCCCTCAGTTTCAGTGTGGAGGTGTCTTTAGGTCTAAAATGACTCTCTTGTGAACCATGAGAGACTATGGACTCTGAGAAACAAACTGAGGGTTTTGGGGGTGGGGGTGGGGGAATGGGTTAGCCTGGCGATGGGTATTAAAGAGGGCACATACTGAATGGAGAGCACTGGGTGTTATATGCAAACAATGAATCATGGAACACTGCATCAAAAACTAATGATGTATGGTGATTAAAATAACATAATAAAATAAAAAAATAAAAATAAAATAAAATAAAATGAGTCTCTTGTAGACAGCATATGGATAGGTCTTGCTTTTTTATCCATTCTGATACCCTGTGTCTTTTGATTGGAGTGTTTAGCCCATTTACAATCAGAGTAACTATTGAAAGATATGAATTTAATGCCATTGTATTGCCTGTAAAGTCCCTATTTCTGTAGAGTGTCACTGTTTCTTTCTGGTCTGTGTTACTCTTGGGGTCTCTCTCCACTTACAGGATCCCCATAATATTTCTTTCAGGGCTGGCTTGGTAGTCCCATATTCTTTCATTTTCTGTCTGTCCTGGAAGCTCTTTATCTCTCCTTCCATTCTGAATGACAGCCTTGCTGGATAAAGAATTCTTGGCTGCATGTTCTTCTCATTTAGTACCCTGAATATATCATGCCAGCCCTTTCTGGCCTCCAGGTTTCTGTGGATAGGTCTGAGGTTAGTCGGATGTTCCTCCCTCTCTACATAAGGAATCTCTTGTCTCGAGCTGCTCTCAGGATAACCTCTTTTACTCTAAAATTTTCCAGCTTCACTATTATATGTTGGGGTGTTGATCTATTTTTATTGATTTTGGGAGGGGTCCTCTCTGCCTCATGGACATGAATGCTTGTTTCCTTCCCCAGTTTAGGGAAGTTCTCAGCTATGATTTGCTCAAATATACCGTCTGGCCCTCACTCTCTCACCTCCGCTTCAGGCACACCAATAATTCTGACATTTGTTCATTTCAAAGCATCATTAAATTCTTGAAGCCTTTCTTCATGGGCTCTGAGTTGTCTCTCCTTTCCTCTACTTCCTTCCTTTCCATCAGCCTGTCTTCTAGATCACTTACTCTCTCTTCTGCCTCATTCACCCTGATAGAGCATCCAATTTAGACTGCATCTCAGTTATAGCATTTTTAAGTTTGGCCTGATTAGATCTCATTTCTGCACTTGGAGATTCTCTACTGTCTTTTATGCTTTTTCAAGCCCAGCTATTAACTTAATAATTGCTATCCTGAATTCCATTTCTGACATCTTACTTATGTCCATATTGATTAGCTCTGTGGCAGAGAACATTACCTCTGGTTCTTTCTTTTGCAGTGAATTCCTCCTTCTAGTCAGTTTGCCCAGAGAAGGATGGGTGAGCGAGTGAGCAGAGTCCAAAATATCAATCCCAACCCAAGCAGAGTATACCCTAGACAAATTCAAGGCAGCTGGAAACCAAAACAAAAGCAAACAAAAAGCAGAACAGAACAAACAAGAAAAAGAGGGGAGGGAAAGGTGGGTTGGTGGGGAGAGAGTATAATCTCACAGGATGGACAAAGCTTGTTTGTCTATCACTTGCTCCTGAGTGAATTTTGGTCTGTGTGTTAGAAGATGCTACCTCCCAAAATTGCAAGGAAAGCAAAACTTATCTATATACAAAAATAAAATTGAATAGAGTTAAAAAAGAACTGAAATGAAGCCTATATCTATTAAATGTAGATGTGAAAAATAAAAGTTAAAAAGCAACTTAAAAACATAAGTTGGTAAAATAAGAAACTAGTTGAAACGGGTAAAAGGTAAAATAAAGAAATGGAAAATTTTAGACTGAAATATAACTGAATTATGAGAAAAAACCTCAAACTCAATATATTATTTTCCCCTGGCGCTAGAGTTTTGCAGTCTTGTGGGATAGGTAACCTAGTTTGCACTTATTATTCCAGATTGTCTTCCTGGGGGAGGGGCCTGCTGTGCTGCTTCTCAGGTATCTTTACCTGGGCAGAGTTGTAGTGCCCCTTGCCAGGGGGCTGGGCTAAGTGTAAGCTGGTCCTCTTTGTGGTTTTTGTTCCCTGGAGGTTTTCCGCACCTCTTTAGATCAGAATAAAAATAGCCGTGCCTCGACCTCCGGCCCAGAGCCAAAAGATCGAGGTCCCCCCTCTTCGATAAGGAACAAACAGTCTTCCCCTTTGTGTGTGCCAAACTCTGCAGACTCTTGTGGTGTGTGCCCACTTTAATATTCCTAGGGGGAGTCTGAGGGACCTGCGCATGTCACTGCCCTTTGTGTGCCTTGGGACTGAGAGGGGTTGCAGGCTTGTGCATGTACTCCACTCCACTGCTCCCAGGCCACGGCTGGGTGTTGCTGTACTGTCCTTTCCGGGGCTGCCACCACCCTGAGAGCTGTTGCCCAGTTTTGGGTGCAGCTGTTTCGCTCCTCCCAGGGGACTCCCAGGGGATGGTAAACAGCCCACACATTCCAGTCCTTTTCATGGTGCTCAGGTAGAGAGCAGTCACCCAGCTGGCTTGCCGTTTATGGCGACACAAGCTGAGAGTCCCCTCCTGGAGTTGCTGACCATAACTAGTTTCCCCTCTCCATTGCTTGGGCACTCTACCTGTTCAAGCATCCCTGTTCGTTCTGTCTCCTGGGATCCTGAGACCACAATGACCCACCTAGAATTCTGCCCTTTTCATCCCCTGAGCCCCTTTCACAAAGTGAACATGTGGTTTATACTTGAATCCTAAGTGAAGTCTTTTACCTTTCACTCCAGATCTAAATCTTAGGAACTACATACTTAGGTAGCCTATAGAAAGAGTTAAGACTGGGTCTTTAGAGCCTTATGGCCTGGTGCAATAGCCCTGCCTCACCAACCCACTTACAGTAGGATTGACAGCTTTTAGAGAGCTCATGGCAAGCTTTGTTCAGGTCTGTCTACCACAGAGGGTAAGAAGTAGGAGGGAATTCAGTGCACTTGGGCATAAGAAGTGAAAGAGAAGCTGCTGGGGTTTAGTCCCTGTCTTCTGTGAAACCTAACCTAGTACAATGTGACCTTGTGAATAATTCCAATAGTCTCTTCCTCTGGGAGAAACAGGTGTAGAATAGGGAAAAATGCTACAAGTGTTCTCATTAAAACTTCCTTTGTGGGAAGAACTGTCATGGGCAGAAACAGTGTACCCTTACGAGCAGAGGCAGAAATTTGAAGAAAAGCAGATGAAACATTGTTCACAGGATCCTTGAGGTCTCTAACTCCATATTTGATATGTGCTTCCCTATACCCATTAAGCATGGTATGATAAGGGAAGGAATGAAGTAGTCCTCCTGTCTGTAGCTTCTTGTAACCATCCAGCAGTTCTGGTAATAAGTATCCACCTGTGCTCCTAGCCTTGTTTCTAGCTAAGAGGTGTATTGATATTCATATAAACATAGTATACCTTTTTCTTTTTCTCGTTCCAGTCTGTCCTACCCTATACTGAGACCATTCTAGACACTCATCTGCCCCCATTATCCCAACTAAGAAAGATAATTTGTGGGATTCAGTTATTTGAAGGACATTCTGAGAGTTCCTCCAAATAACTCTCATTCTATTTCTGTTTTCCCAAACACCTCACAATCTCTGCACAAATGTTACTCCTTATAATATTTTTCACTCTTTTGTGTGCATCCTATTTTCACTTTTGGTATATTCCCTTAGTGCAGGAAGAGTCACACCTATAAGAGCTCTGTCTTAGAATGAGAGGAAAGCTCAAGGATATCTTCTTTGGAGGGAGTTAAAGCAACCCTCTAATCCAGTCACATTTTATGATTGGGAAAACTGAGGTACAGAAAGAAGTTAAATGGTCTGTTAGGCCTTAGCTTCTTCGCCCAGAATGATCAGGTTGATAATTTCTGCCTCCTTGTGCTTTGGAAAGAGGCAATGTGATTAAATAAGAACACATGTGAGCATTGGGCAGGTCACAGAGCTAGTTAACGGATGAGCCAGGACTTGGCTGTCATTGAACTCTTAACTAACTCCAAACCATTCAGAGTGCCTCTGAGCACTACTTAAAAGGTCAGAGTGAATATGGTCCTCAGCATAAAGTCTCATTTCAGCCTAGTTCATGTGTAAAGTAGATGTTCAATAAATCCTTTAAATGGATAAGACAAAGTGATACAGCTCCTTTAGGAAGAAACAAACAGCTTTCAATGGGGGAGTTTTTTTTTAAGTATTTTTATTTTCAAACGAGGGGAAAAAAGCTACAAAGACTTTAACCTTTAAATAATTTGCTGAGATGTCATTTGAAATGGTGTTCTATGAGTGTGTCTTCTTCATGGTGGCTTTTTATTGATCAGTATTCATAAGATTTTAGCAGTGTGGTAGAAAGACCTTAAATGGCCTATACATGATAGTTTTCTGAAAACTTCATATATGCAAGTAAATGTTTTTAATGGATCGATTAAATTTTTCTTCCAAAATGCTTTACAAAATAACTTTTTTGTTGTTGTTTTTACAAAAGGATAGTTACCTGTGGGAATATTTTACCAGTGTTATAATCATTATAATTGATATCAGTTTGATATATCATTCTTAGAGTAACTTATTATTTCTCAAGAATAAATGGATATAAGCAATGTTTCCAGTACATTATTGTGATTGCTGTTGAACTTAAATTTAATTCTAGTGACTATTATTATTAGAGTTTGTAAAAGTAAAATTAGGAAATATTGGTTTGGTAAATGTTTCTTAATAAGGGGTTACTGAAAAGTGGCTCATTTTTAAGAAGAGGACATTTCCCTGAAGTTATGCATCCTGGATGAAAGAAGAAACTTGTTCCCAATTAAAGCATTGATGGAGTTCACAACACATCTAATTGGATTGATGTACCAAACCCATTTATACAGTTTACTGCCTGTCTTGATAGGTTGGTGACTACTGAGATTAGCTTGTTAACATCACACTTTGAAAAAGAATTGTAGGTATTCTCTATAGTTGATTTAATGAACAGTCAGAAACTTGGTCACTAATTCATGAAACAAAAATCAGTATATATGTAAATGTAATTTTTTTTGCTTTCTTCCATTTTGTCTACATGGGTAGAATTATGTTTTGACAGTTTTGCTATTAACTACTTGATGGATCACAATATATCACTATCACCACTAATTACCACATTTTGATTAATCTTATATACTTTGGTTAATACATTTTGCAGTATGCAATATGTCACTATATTGATAAACAGTAATTATAGACATAAAGACACCTGAACTTGAAATTATCATGAAAAATGTTATTAAGAATTATGTGAAACCAAATGTTTGTTTATCTAGACATATTTGCCA
This sequence comes from Zalophus californianus, assembly GCF_009762305.2. Classification (NCBI taxonomy): domain Eukaryota; kingdom Metazoa; phylum Chordata; class Mammalia; order Carnivora; family Otariidae; genus Zalophus; species Zalophus californianus. The sequence continues at coordinate 40,346,553 of NC_045598.1, read as the reverse complement.
GCAAAGAAAGCAATTAAAAGTAGCTGCAGAGTAAGAGGCCAACCTTCGTTAAACACGTGGTTTTAAGATTGTTACAGAACTTGTGGTGATGATAACATGGTGTCTTGGAGGATGTTAACAACTGTAGCAGAGTGTTAATTAAGAATGATGTAATCTGCAGCTCAGAATTATTAGTATCATATGTTAGTTTAGCTGGACAGGAGCAAAACCTAGTTTCAGTGATGATGAGGGCTCAAGTTGTATTTATAGTGGAAAGATTAACATTTTATTTTTATGCTGTTCCTGAGACAATTTAAAAATCCTGAATGAAATACAGTCAAATGTAAACATCAAGTCCCTAGCTCATTTACATATGTGCCAGATTTCCAAACTGATTGCTATTTGAACCTAATCTGTCATTGCTGGCTGCATTAGCTACAACAAACATTACATTTACATATTGATTTCTTATTTTGTTTTAGTGTAAATAATCCATAATTATAGTAAATTTGGTCTTTTGTTGACAAGAGCTCATATGACTCTGTAAGTTTAGAATGGAAATTTAAATTGCCATGTGTGATGCTTTTTAATTTAAAATCTTGTTGTCTCTGAAAGGATAAAAAGATCACTGTAGATCATAAAATATTCCCAGAAACAAAAAGGAGAACATTTTATAGGGCCTTTTGGAAAGATATAAATTATAAAGTATTAATGAAAAATTCAATAGCATATTCCAAGATCATTATTTACATTTTTCTAATAAAGATTCACAGTAATTTGAAAGAAATTACTGTTTTTGCTTCAAATTCAGGTCATATTTAAAAAGTAAAATCTACTGGAAATGAACCCCCTAAGCCTATTATTTTTTACTGACATATCTGTTTAAAATATCTAGTACAAGAAAAGAAATAGCATACACACATAGCAGGATTGAAACAGGAGATATTTTTGATCCCGATATTGGTGTTAATGCTTTGCTTATTGTAACTACATACACAGCATTGATTTGAGAAGTATGAATTCATTGGCAACAAACCATATGTGTCAGTGGAAATAATAGTATTATTAACTAGCAGTGGCAACAAATCCGTGGTTTCCATTTACATTGATTAAAAAGCATGTTGTATTTTTGAAATTAAAAATATGGGACCCGGGGTGTCTGCGTGGCTCAGGTCATGATCCCAGCCGGGATCTTGGAATTGAGCCCTGTGTTGGGTTCCCTGCCCCCCCCCCCCCCCGCGCTTACTCTGTCACACTCTCCCTCTCTCTATCTCAAATAAATAAGTAAATAAATAAAATCTTTAAAAAAAAAAAAATGGGACCCGGGGCACCTGGGTGGCTGAGTCGTTAAGCGTCTGCCTTTGGCTCAGGTCATGATCCCAAGGTCCTGGGATCAAGCCCCGCATCTGGCTCCCTGCTCAGCGGGAATCCTGCTTCTCCCTGTCTCACCCCCCCTTGCTGAGTTCCTTTCCTCGCTGTGTCTCTCTCTGTCAAATAAATAAATAAAATTCTTAAAAAATAAATAAAAAATAAAAAATGGGACCCATTTAATTGCAAGAATGGTAGCTATCAGATTGTTCAAGTATTTCTTTTTATGGTTTACATTTTTTATAGAGATACAATTTATGTACAATAAATGCACAATTGTTTTTTGCAAATTTATTTACAATTAAAAATTTTTTTTATTTGAGTGTATTTGACACACAATGTTACATTAGTTTCAGGCATACAACATAGTGATTCCACAAGTTTATACCTTATGCTATGCTCACAGGTGTAGCTACTATCTGTCACCATACAATGCTATTACAATTCATTGACTATATTCCTTACACTGTGCTTTTTATTTCTGTGACTGATTGTATAACTGAAAGCCTGTATCTCCTGCTCCCTTTAACCCATACCCCAACTAAAAATTCACAGTTCTTAAGTTTCTCCCAGTTACAAGAGTTTTGACAAAAGCATATTGTTTTCTACCATAGATTTTAATGAGAGATTCTAATGTGTGTGTGTGTGTGTGTGTGTGTGTGTGTGTGTGTGATTAAGAGCCATTTAGAAGCTTATGCGCAACTGATAGCAGTTGTTTACATGGTGCTATGAATACAGAAACTCTAAAAGCCCTTACATTAGTCAACTCAAGCTGCTATAACAAAATACCGTAGACTGGGTGGCTTAAACAGCAGGCATTATTTCTCACAGTTCTGAGGCTGGGAAGTTCAAGATCAAGGTACTGGTAGATTTGGTTCCTGGTGAGAGCCCTCTTCCTGTCTTGTAGATGGTTGCCTTGCTGTGTCCTCACTTGGCAGAGAGAGAAAAAGCTCTGGTCTCTCTTCCTCTTCTTTTAAGGACACTAATCCCATAATGGGCCCCACCCTCATGTTTTAGCTAAATTTAACCGTCCAAAGGCCCTACCTGCAAATACCATCACATTGGGGATTAGGCTTTCAGCGTGTGAATTTAGCAGGTCAAGGGATGGGGGAGGAAGGGTGGGACACAAACTTTCAGTCCATAAGAGCCCTGAAACCTGTCTGAATTTGTTGTATTTCCTAGTTTCGTTGTTTAATCTTGGTGGATTTATACTTTTATAACAGTGTTTCCCTTAGAACTGGTAACTGAGGCCAGTGTAGCCTGGCCAAATCTGCTAGCTGAAGAATTTAAGAGGGAATTCCTGATTCAAGGAATTGCTGGAAAGGAAATCCTTAAATTACTGTTATTATCCTTGATTCAGGATATCCTGCCTACTACCGTGCTACCCTGTGAAATGGGCCTGCTACTATTTGGCAGGAAGAAAGCCATTCCTCTTAATCAGGAATTAACAACAGGTATATAGTTACATGATGATCAAAAGATTGTTTCACTACCATAATGCAGCCTTAAGTTAACCTTGAAAAATCACTGCATCATACATATTAAATAACCATGTGCTTTCTGCATAAGTGAATTACTAAAGTGCTCTCTCAATGTGAAATAAACTCAGTCAAGATAGTAGACTGTTACATTTATTTCATAATGTTACTTTTATCAATACTTGATCCATAGAGGCTAATAATTTATGGCTTTTTATGTCCACATGTATAAAAATGTATGTGTAGCTTCAAATTTATTTATTTACTGGGGCCTCTGTGTTAAAATTTGCTATATATTATTTTTCCCTTATTAAAAAAAGCTAGGGGGGGAATATAAAATGTGTTAAACTAATTCAGTGAATTAAAATGAAACTGGTACCTATTAGAAGACAGATATTTTATAGATGACCTCTTGATTTCTGATAAATATTCATAGTTAAATTGGAATAGGATCTCCCCAGGCAGAGGTGGACTATTCTGTTAATGAAAGGGCACTAGAAGTGTAAGACTTCTGGACAAAAAAGAAAGCAGAGAAGGGATGTTCTACCAGAACTATTTCTAGAATTGTGTTGGTGACTTCAATATTAATGCTTAGTTATAATACTGAGAATTTTAAGGGAGTGGCTGGCCTTCTTTTCCTTCCTTCCTTCCTTCCTTCCTTCCTTCCTTCCTTCCTTCCTTCCTTCCTTCCTTCCTTCCTTCCTTCCTTCAGTTCCCTCTTTTATATCCTCTCCCTCATTGTAAAGATTTTATTTATTTATTTATGTATTTGTGTATTTATGTATTTATTTATTTAATTTATTTAGGGGGGGAGAGTAGGAGGAGGAACAGAGGGAGAGGGAGAGAGAGAATCCCAAGCAGACTCTATGCTGAGCGTGGAGCCCAATGTGGGGCTTGATCCTGTGACCCTGAGACCATGACCTGAACTGAAATCAAGAGTCAAAGGCTCAACTGACTGAGCCACCCAGGCTCCTAGTCCCCCCACCATTCCCCGCCAATTTTAAAATGAAGAAACTGACTAGGGGAGTTAAGAGATGGTATATATGAAAATATCTAACACTTTATCTACTAATTGCTTAAAAATGTTAATGTTCATTGTAATATCATGTAGGGTATTATATTTTTTGCACATAGCCACTAGCTTTAAGCTTGGAACAATGTATGTGATTCTTATTACAGTTTGAACGTTAATTTCACTCTGAATTTGAAGGTAGAGTAATGGTAAGTATTAACAGCCCTTGTCTGTTTATAGAAACAAAAATCATCTTTTTTTAAGATTTTATTTATTTATTTTAGAGAGAGAGAGAGAGAGGGAGCACATAAGAGCGGGGGGAGGGGCAAAGGGAGAGAGAGAAGCACACTCACCGCTGAGCAGGGAGCCCAATTCGGGGCTCCATCCTGGGACCCTGAGATCATGACCTGAGCCAAAGGCAAATGTTTAACCGACTGAGCCATCCAGGCACCCCCAAAATCATCTTCTTGTTGGTAAATGAAAATGTTCTAACAGAAAGGAAAATCATGATGAAGAATAAAAAATTAAAAACCTTACAGTGAGGAGAGAATAGATATTCTATTGAAATCATTTTTTGCTATGGGTTAAAATTCAAACTGTTTTTAAAAAGGTTGTACATTTACCTACACCTTTCCTTTTCCCTCTAATTGAAGAGAAAACATGCCATTAAAAAAAAAATCATTTCATGGTATTTCTCACCTACCCACTTTGGTTGGCAGTCGTCCTAAGAGCTACTCTAAAGGTCAAAAGTTGAAGTAGAATTACTTTGCATTTTGAAGGTAAAAGAGAGACTGCTTGAAGGTGGATTATCTGAGGCTAACTATCCTAATCAACCTTTAGAAGACACTTAGAAAATTGCTCCTAGGTGCGATAACAGGTGAGGACTCAATTCATTCTGCTAAGTTGTAGCTAGAATCAGTTGCCTAGATGATATTTTAGCAATAAAGTCTTTGCAAATTATGCCAATCACCACAGTAAATTCTTTACAGCTTTCAACCCATTTCATTTTAATCCCCCCCAAAAGAAAAACCCCTCAGAAAACCAAGAAACAAAACTACTCAGTTTACTTGCCAGCTTCTGTGGAAAGCCTCTGTGGTTAAATTTAACTATTCTTCCTTTTTATTTCCATAGCACCCTGGGAGAAGTGGTATTAGAGTTCTTAGCAAACAGTACCAAAGATGAGTTGTAAGTTTGCTTGTCTCCCAGTCTCTCAATAAACTCAATGAAGGCAGAACTGTGATTTTATCGGGTTCCCTTCCCCAGTACCTGGAGGACAAATCCTGAATTAGACCTGGGTCACTGCTACTTATTTTGTGTGTGTCATTAGGCAAGTAGGGTAACATCAGTTTTCTCATCTGTAAAATGGAAAATGATAATCATAACTTCATAAAGTTGACATGAAGTTCTTAATGCCTGATATATAGTAGCACTCATTAAAAGGTTACCCATCATTGTTAATGGCTAAGTAAATGAGTCAGGCTGGAGTCCGAGGTCACAGATAATACCCTCAGCTTACTCCTCCAGATGAACCATTCTTACAAGGAACATGAATGTGGTATAGCAACCCCAAGCAAGACCTGTGTAAAAAAGAACACTGTGAGTCTGAATAACATTAGGCATAATATACAATTATGTTCAATGCATCAAAAAAATGTTTCATTCTTATTGTAAGATTTTAAAGTATGGGTACCCCTCAAAAGTGTTCTGTTTTCAGTAAGTTATATGATAGGCCACCTTAAAACTTATATGCAATAAAATTCCCACTTGGCTTTCTAAAATTTAATATTCATAGTTCTATGAAGGATTATTATCCTTTTCCTGAGGAGGAAATTAAGAATTTACAGAATAATTAAGTACCTAAAATGGGGCCTTATGTGGTAGACATTCAGCAAATATGTTGAATGTATGATTGACTTTTCAAAATCAAACAACTAGCAAGTAGTAGAGCAGGGACTTAAACCTGGCTCTGTGAACTTTGAGCAGTTTAAAGCTATAAATATTTTCTCTTGCCAACTTACCCTCTGCCAGGACTATCGAGAAATTGTAGAACTAGACTAAAGTGATTTTTTTTCTTTAGAGAGAGGGGCAGAAAGAGAGGGAGAGACAGAATCTTAAGCAGACTCTGCACCCAGTGTGGAGCCTGACACAGGGCTCAGTCTCAAGACCTGAGATCATGACCTGAGCTGAAATCAAGAGTTAGACACTTAACCAACATCTGAGCCACCCAGATGCCCCAAAAGTGATGTTCTTCTAAAGTAGTCTGGCAGTTAATGCTGGTCCTGGCAAACCTTTTTGCAAAGTTATTTTACAAGTCTGCCAGTCAATATCAAGAAACATATCTAAGGAATTGCATAAAAGCAAGCACTGAAAGTATTAAACATATGTGTAGATCCATATGTAAAGATAAAGGAGGATCTATATAATAAGACTTAGAGAATTCTGAGCTTCTTAGCCTTGCATGTGAAGCCCCCATAATGGTGGTCTTTAATTTTTTATAGTTTTCTTTTTCACAAACCCTTCTTCACATTTCCTTATACTTCTTCCTCATTGCTTTCTACATCTTTCTCTATGTTTTCCAGTCTCCGTCTCTGCTCAAACTAGTCTATGCCTGAAATCATCCTCCATATCTACTTGTCAAATTACTATCCATTCTTCATATTACTCCAGAGTACTGTCTCCTTTCTTCACAATCTTCACATCTCTTTTAAATTCTGTAAATAGTCTGTCTTGACTGTTACAAATAATAGGAATCAAATAATTATAGGAAGAATGAATGAATTGTGAACTCCTAGCAGGCAGGAGTCTTATTCATCTTTGTATCCCCAAAGCACCCCAGCCATTTGGGAGATAGGATGCTGATGTTTAAAGAACATAGAATGAAATATAGTTTAGAAACTTGGTTTCATCTTTTTGTACTGCATGACCTTGGGCAATTACTTAACCTTTCTGAACCACAATTTTGTGAATAAAATGGCAAAAAATATGCAGTTATATGCAGTTCAGAATATGCAAAACTATTTCTTAATTATGTATAGGATTTGATTGAATCACTTTTGAATATGCTAGTTGCTAAGGGAAATACTGATGAATAATAAGATATTTATCCTCAAAAGTCTTATAGTCTTGAATTAAGGACTTCCACAGATGAAACAAAGCAAACTATACAGCATATGCTATAATTAAGTATTAAATGAATTATATGATAAAGGAATTCAGAGAAGAGGGAGTCTATAATAAATACAAATGGTAGGCCATGAGGTGGCCTGAAAGCTGTGCAGTATTGGGGTAGCTGCGAAAGGGGATGAGAACAACATGAACAGAGATTGAATTGAGTGTAGTGTGATGTTTTTGACATGAGAAGTTAGCCAAGCTCTAGAGCAAAAGCCAAATTTTGTAGAATAGTTGTGAAAGCCCCTGAAATTCCAAGTAGACTTTCCATTACTTGCCACTTTTGACCCCAAATTCATTTAATATACGGATATTGAACATTGACCCAACCTACTCTTTGGGCCTCATTACACTCCTCCCACACACCCTTCGTTGTGGTCATAATGAACTTTTCACAATTTCCTGAACACTGTGATTTTTTTCTGACCTTACTGTACTTAATGTCTCAGCATCACTTAGCATAATTACTCATGCTTTCCTAATTGAAACAGTTACTTATACTGGACTTTCTTGGTCTTTCTCTTATCTTACTGACCATTTATCAATCTCCTTTGCTCTGACTTCTCCTTTGCTTGATTTCAAATGATTGGAATGCCCAGGGCTCCATCCTGGTCTCTCTCCTTTTCTCTAAGCAACCTATTTCTCTAGGTTATTTCTTTTGCCCACAAAATCTAAATATGGTCAATATGCTATGAACTCTCCTGCTCTGAACTGCCTTTGTTGACCTTTACCTGTGTACAGATGTACGTGATACCTCTTTTTGGATATCTAATAGGCATCTTAAACTTAATATAGCCAAAACTTCACTCTCAGTTTCCCCACCCAACCTGTTCCTACCCCAGTTTTCCTCGTTAAATCCAATTCCATTCTTCCATTTGCTTAGGCCAGAAACTTGGGGTTATGTTTTTCTCTCATTCCATTAGTAATTTGTCTGGCTTCTACCTCTAAAAGATACCTGAACCTGACAACACTTCACCCTCTTTGCCTCTACTACCCTAGTCCAAGTCACCACCACTTCTTGCCAGGACTAGCCTCCTAAGTCTCCTAGTTCTTCCTGCCTTTACTCTTTCTTCACCGTAGCCTAAGCAGCTGGAATAATATTGTATACATGTAAATGTAAGTCAGTTCTTAACTATTTCCCTGTGTGAAACCTCTAGTGGCTTTCCATTGCAATTACTATAAATATCAAGTTCTTTACTATGGTCTGCAAGGACCTACATGATCAGACTACTGCTATCTCTCTCTTATCATACCAGCCTCATCTTAAATGGCACTTCCTCAGAGATGCCTTTCCTAACTATTCTGTTGAATATAACTCCCTTCACCCTGCCCCTCTGTTACCTTTTTAATTGTAATCCTGTTTTATTTACTTCACAGCACTTAGTATTTTCTCAAATTACTTACTCATTTATTTGGTTATTGTCTGTCTCCTTTACTGGAATGTAAGTTTCATGAAAGCAGGGATCATGTTTTTCTTGTTCACTACTGTATCCCTAGCAGCTAGAACAATGTCATAAATATACATAGGTGCTCAATAAATACATGTTAACTGAGTGAATGAACATGCTGTGTTCTTCCACTTATTATTTCCTTATCTAAAAAGTGCCACCCTTCTTTCTTCCCCAAACGAAGCAAAAATTTCATGCCTTCCAAATGATAAACACAAAGGTCCTACTTACCTAACTTCATATTTCAACTTATATTTTTCTTCCCCTTTGAAGCTTTCCCTAACCTTTCCCTCTTTCTTAGTTGTACCTATTACATTTTACTCTGGCTGTTTATGTATCTGTCTACCCTTCTTAGATTGTGAACTTTTTTATGGACAGGACCTATGTATTTGGGTTGGTTTCCTTAGCACATGGAATAATGCAAGGCATTGACTTAGTGTTGATAAATACATGACTCAACATCAAAATCTTAATCCCCTAGTAGTTTTCCAGAAAGTAACATTGCTTTCTGAGATACAAAGATGGATAAGGCTCTTGCCTTCTGGAAATTCACAATTTATTCATTGTTCAATAAATATTTATCTGCATTGTGACAGGCATTATGCTTAACTGCTAAGGATACAGTGACAAAGCTTCCTGCCTAAAGAAACTCTATTTTAGTTGGGTATTACTTCCTTTGATTTTGATTAATAATATTTCATTCTGTATATTGGTGTTTCCTAGGTATTTTTAGTCTGTAATTAACCTGGGAACTCTATGGGAGACAATGGGAGAGACAGATTAACTACCTAATGTTAAATTGCATGTATGTTTATCACATAGTTACAGAATAGCAAAGGAGGAGTAATGGAGGCCAGAACTGTGTAGCACACCCAAATTGTTTTCCCAATTCTGCAGGCATGGCACAATTATACTCAAGGCTGCCAGTATAGATTATTCATACACAACAGTGGCAGATTTTTATTTTCAGTGTTGATAGTGCTTTTTAATACTGTCATAAACAAATAGAACCATGACTAATGTTTCTTTTTTTTCTTTAAATTTTTTTATTGTTATGTTCATGACTAATGTTTCTTAATTTATTTGGTTAATTTCATGTACTCTTCATGGTTCTGACACATTTCTAACATTTTGGTTAATGTTGCTCTGAATTCTCCAATTTCTAAATTCTGTGTATTCCTCAGTCCTAAGTGAAAGCACAGATATTTTGAAGGAATTTTGATATAGCAGGTAAAGTTCCGGAGATTTCAGTATTTTCTGAATTTTGATTGAAACCATATTTCTATTCTTACACAGCATTCATGAGTATAAACACTATTTTATATTTCTGTTCTTCTAAAACACCTATTTCACTTGGATTTGAACCAGAGTCTTTGAATATGCATCTTACTGGCATATTTGGAATTTTATATAATTGAAAAAATTCGGTTCTCTTGGAAGAAGTACATATGCAGACAATAGCATATGACTTCTAGAAAATTCTTATGTATGCAAAGTGTTTAGAATTGAAGTTTAAAAACACCTTGGTAGAGAAGGAGTTAACAGGTTAGCTCCCCTTGGTTGCTCTCAGCATGCTCTCTTGCCTTTAGGAGCTGAAAAGATGATAACATTGGGCCCGGACATGCCTGTGTGGAGGTTGTGGTACTCCTGGGGTTTTTGCAGCTAGCTGTAAAGCAAGCTAGAACATGTTCATCTCAGAGTTCCTTGTTTTTCTTTCAACCCTTTCAGTGCCCTGCAGGAGTCATTAAATCAAAACTTCATGCTGATCATCACCCACCGAGAAGTCCAGCGGGAGTACAACCTGAACTTCTCAGGAAGCAGTACCATTCAAGAGGTGAGTTATGTCTCACAGCTAAGGAATAAAGGTAGCTCATTACAGTTAATGTTGACCCTGTTAAAGAGGGCTTATCTGTTCTAGTTGGAAACTCTCTTTATGTTTCATTATTGGGTTCTTAATTTTAATTAACTGGAGCATCAATGATTACTGTAGATCTATTTAATGACTTGACCTAGAAAGATAGATGTTATAAATGAGAGCTCTTGATAACTCTTAAAATAGTCAACTTAAAACCTTGCTTAAAAATAGTTCATTGTTATATAATGTATTTTACAGTTTTATAGTAATAGTTAAAAATATTAATTTGGAAATTGTTGACAGCATGCATTTTCGAATATGCCCATATTTTATTTGAAAGGTTGCTCTCAAATGTATTATTTGTAATGTGTACCCTGCCTTTTTCCAAAAGGAGTTTGAGGAGGCTTTTCTTTAGTAGCTCAATCCCAACATTAGACAGTCATTAGACAGTATTTGTGAGATGCTGTTGGAGACTGTCAGTCTTTAGCTTAGAATATCTGAGATATAGTGTCAATATTTTCTTCAACGTGGCCAACCAGGGCCACTGTTTCAAAAAAGAACCGCCCCCAAGAGAGAAAAGGTACCTTTTTGCCTGTGGCCCCACCCACTTAAAAGCCAGTAATTTATCTCCATCTGGGTAAAATGTATAAGGCTTTGACAGGATTGTGTTTAGAAACACTGAAATGACGATTATGACAGTTACGTCTTGTTAATTGTGAAGACAGCAATCATTTGTCTACTGATATTTTTATAAAGATAATTGTGCTTAATCTTGGATTATTTCATTAATTTTTTCTTGGTCTACATTGTTTAAGATAATTATTAATGTCATATTGAAAGAATGAGTTGTTTTCACCTAATCATTTTTCAGACGTATATGAATTGTTTTAGTAGTGGTTAGACTATTAATGGTTTCCTTTTTGGATGTTTTGTCAATGAATTTCAACTTCTGAATTTGCCATAAGTAGCTCATTGCTTAAAGTTTATTTTCTCTGTTTATCACTTGAATAGTTTGTTGACTAGTAACTAAAATCTTTAAAATTTTTCTTGGCCCCTACTTTGAATCATAAGTTTGAATTATTTGATTTTTTTTTCCCAGAATTTTAAGCGTATTAATTGGCATTTCATTTTAACCTCTATAATGGGTGTTCTAGTCTCTAAATTTTCAATTCCTTGGAGGATCATTGTTGCTTTTACTTTAGAAATAATGTTTAACTATGGCTCTATAGCAGATTTATTCTGGTAACTTCATGGTAGTAAAATTTAAATTACATATTGGATGTAATTAAATAAGGAAATTTAGTTTCAAAACAACTCCATTTTAATCAAGAAAAGCAAAAATAATACAAAGTAAATTTCATTTTGTTGATTTACTTTTTTAAATTGAAGACTAGTACAATGCTTGATGGATAAATATACACTGCTATATTTTTTTTTCTGATTGAAATTTTTATAGCCAAAATTTTTTACCTTTTTTTTTTACATTTTTTAAAACATTTCTATAGTTTAAGTGTGTTTCAACTTTCTCCCACAAGAGGGCAGAAAGGACTATTAAACTGATAGTCTAAAAATGTCATTCAGTGTTTTCAAATTAGCTTCTCTTATATTAACAAAAAGGAGCATAATGGCCAAGTTATTGTTTGATTTACAGATAATTGGCATATTGCAGGGAGGAGACTTAATTTCACCCTTTTAAATTAAACAGGGAGATTTAAAAAGACATAAAATATTCATTAATGTTCGGTGATTATAAAGTAGTGGCATATATTTATTTTGCCTTTATTACTGTTTCGATGGGAAAATACTGCAAATATTTCCGAAATCGAGTTGGCCATACTGACAAGTTGAAATGTTTAAGCAGCGTTAATGCAGTCTGCTCACACCTGATATCCTATGCAGAATGATTCAAAATGACTACATCAATTATTAAAAGAAATATTTAAAATTCTGTAAATGTGCCATTGTGTGCCACAGTTGGCTGAAACTGTTCTCCATGGCCTGCTATTTAGATTATCCAATATATTTTAAGCTTCAAGGACTTGAAAACAGTAAACCATTTTCAGACCATTTTCTAAATGAAAAATGTCCCAGAAATATTTCTGCAAAGACGGATATTCTTGTGTATTTCTTCACAAGAGTTTGATTTCTTCTTTTTCTTTTTTCTCCCCCCCTTTTAAGTTTATTTAAAATAATATTTTGAAATTCTAGGTGCCAGGACAAAATAAATGCAATTTCTAGTATCAGTGCTTTTTGTGAGTAGACAGGTACATGGAAGCTCCTTTATTCTGTACAATTTAGTAAAAAAGAATATAGGATTATAGTCTCTGGGCCTAGGATCACACTCTGTAGGCCTAGTCCCAAGACTTTTCTTCTTCAACTTATGGAATATTTCGGGGTTTGGGGTGGTTCGGGAGGAATAGTTGCTCTTATGCTACAGGCATGCAACCCACAGTGATACTTAAGTATGTCCTTTTTTGTTGTATGATTGAAAGTCAGTTTGCAACACAATAAAAATAAAATGTCAATATGATTTTGCAGTATGGTTTTATAAATGTTAGAATTTTTGCTATTAATGTGGAAGCTTAATGATGCCATATATCTTAAATTATAAATTAATTTCTGTCATCAGTTTCAGAAATCTCTTTTCAGTGTTGTTTAATAGTTCAAAGAATGAATTCTGACCAATACATGAGGGAAAGGAAGAAAAAAACACCTGATTTTTTTCTAGGGTAGGAGTATATTATTTTTGTTACAGGTGAAGGAATAGCCCATTTTTTGCTATTTTTAAATTTTGAAAGCCTTGTGTATATAAAAAAAAAGCTTTTCCCCAGAGACAAATTTGTATTAAATGAAATAGCGTTGAAAAGGCACTATGATTTCAACTTTATTTAGACGAAATACATTTTTTAAAATACTGAATTAGAAAATAGAATTTAGATGCCGTTTGAATTTCAAATAAACTCATCAGTGACCATATGTTCATGCAAGTTAGTGGTGATAAACCGTAGTTGTGCAAGTGTTTGTTCATTCTGGCTCTGTGGTCTCTTGCCTCACAATGCATGACTTATGTCCTTTGGGTGCTCTAGATTTTAATTTAAGCTACTTAGATATTGAGGGTTTTTTTAAACTCTTTACAAATCATTCCACTTACATTATCCTTCTACTTGAGGAAAAGGCAATGATAGTATAAAAAGGTCAGACTGGAAAGTTGCAAGTAGTCATAGAATAAAAATCCCTTCTCTTCCATTTCAACAAAACGCTTATGAAATTATCAGATAATATGACAATTACTTTGTGACAGTCATCTTTCCACCTTTTTGGGTCCTGAAGTAGCCTCTTGCCACACTTTAAAACAGTGTATTTCTTTGAAAATTTAAACAAGCTTACCTTATTTTAATGAATTTTCTACACTGAGAATTCAAATTTTTAAACAGTCGATTATACAGATTCTAGTAATACTAATACTATTAAAATCTGTGATTACAAATGCACTTGGGATTGGTTAAATTAAGGGAAAAAAGATTGATTTGCCTAGTGCAAATCCTAAACCCAGGTGTGGAAAAGGATATGAAGTCCCTGAAATCAAGCCAACTTTTCTTGGAAACCAATTCTTTGTTGTCCATATTACTATTGCAAAAGCTTCTATTAAGCAGAATACCCGCTTTTCTTTGCCGATGTCATACAAACTTAAGGAATACACACATGACCCAGAATAACAATAATAAGAAACCTAAGTATTTTTGGTATGGAATCATGGAGTATTACTTATCTGTTATAGCGAGAAGCATGATAAATAGCTATTGGAATTATTTAAATCCTCTTCCAAGTTTCACTCTACCCTAGAATTCTCACTGTTCTTATTAATGTTGATTTAGTTCTTAAGGGGAATGAAAGGGGAAAATTGATGACCTATAAAGATATATCTTGCATAAAATAGTGAAACATTTCACTACTAATATTCGTGATTGTCAAGTGAGAAGCCAGTAGTTTAAATTAGCAACAAGAAGTGAACTAAATATATAAATCATACCAGTCTTTAAAAATAATCTTGGCTAAATAATTGTGAAATCATGAGGCTAGTTTGGATTCTGCAAATTTGAAACTTGGGTTGGGTTTTGTGCCTATTTTTCTATTAGCTACTTTCTGAACTTGCTTGACTAATGTATATTTCAAAGTATTCTCCTTTGATGCTAGAGATCATTAACAGTATTAAATATGTAGTTTTCTAGAGATTGTACTAATAAGCAATTTTCTGGTATTGGGTTGACCATAACTACTTAACTAACATGCCCTTTCTGTAAATGTTTTAGGTATAGTTGTTTTTTATTTGTTTTGTTTTTTTTGTTTGTTTGTTTTCCAGTTTAGAGAGGGCGGGGGTGCTGGCACAGAACTGAAGAGTAGACTAGCTGAGAATGTGCATATGCAAGAGGGTAAATTAAATTGTGTGCTTATTTAATTAAAAGTTTAAGTGGTTTATAAATTTACTTCAAGATAAACGGCATATATAAACTCAATTAGAATGAACCCATTTTAATTAGCATATATCATAGTTTGATTTTTTAAAATTTGAAATCACAAATGACATCTTAGCAAGAATGAAAGAGATATAATTTCTTAAGCAATCGGGCAATGAATTCAAGCCTTTATTCAGCTTTGAGAAAAGGACATTATGAGTTTCTTTTAAATATGCATGTATATTATTAGTTTCAAGTTGAAATTTATAATCTGTTGAAGTCATACCACTTTAAGTGAACAAATTGCTAATGATCATTTTATAAATATTGAGGTTACCTGTGATTCTTAGTAAATCATCCCCTTAGGAAATAAGTTTAAGTAATATTTACAATGCAGCCATTTGGAACTGACAAGTCTTTTTCTCTCCCCAAAAGTATTTTAGAATAATCTCTCTGGGAAATTTTTTTTAAGCCCATGTAAGTATTTCTTCACATACTTTTCAAGAGGATAGAAACAATGAAATTTTGTTAAGAATTAAGGGCAATGCTTTGGTCCTTTGTTACTTAAGATATGTGTATCCTAACATCTGCTTAGCTGACCATGTTTCATAATCTGTGATTCGTGTGTTGGTAGTTTTGAAATGTCTGGGTTAAGAGAAATTACGTTCAGTTATCAGAAACTAATAAACATAAGACATTTTTATATGCAAGAAAAGGCAGAGAGTAAATAATTGCACTGGTGACCAATACTGTAATAATCCTGTTTTACAATATGCACTTGACAGGTTGTAATAGTGCTAATTGAAGAGACTAATTCACACTTGCTTCATTCTATTCAAAGGCAAAATCAGCAGCTTGTTTTGCTTTTGACCAGATGGTCCTCATGAACACCTACTGTGCACTTTAAGTGCTTTACTAGAATTACAAAGGCTGGGGGCTGCGTTCGACTCCAAATGATTTGAGAAGAGAGAGGGAGACAGAGAGAGAGAGAGGGGGAAAAAAAACCCTCTGTGCTCAATGGATTTGGTGCAAGTAAATTAATTCTAGTGGACCCATTACACACTGAGCCCCCTTTTCAAAGCTCTGAGCCTCCTCGCTTGCTCTGTAGCAATGAGAAAGAGAAAGAGAAAGGCAGATTACTGCAAACAGAAATAAAAAAAAGGGCTATGAAAGGGAGAAAAGAGGCCTTGAAGCCTTTCATATCATTTGAGTTTTTCAAGTGCGTTATTTTTGGGGAGGGTGGATATATGAAAAGCCAATTGGAGTTTTTTTTGTTTTAAAGTGCGCTATTTAAGCACCATGAATATAGGCGCAAGAGCAACAGTTGACTGAGTTTACTGTGGGGAAGCTTTGTGTCCGAGGATGAATCAAATTCATTATATTCAACTCTTTGTGTTTTAACATGAATGTAGGGTTAGTTTCACAAGACTGTGTCTGTTTAGGATAATTATAATTTAATATTTTCCTTTCATAAAGTTATCACTGTAGATGTCTAAAATTTTAATCAAAGCAGATTTTGTACATTGACTTTGAAGCACCCTGACAGTTTAAAATTCAAAGGAAAGCTTTTTTAGTTTTCAAAAGAAAAGAAAGGCTTATTCTAATGGCATTGAAGCAGAGATTATTATAACTAATTAGAAGTCACACATCTGTTAGCTTTTGGTTTGTGACTTACTTATGTATTTTTTTGAGTAAAATATATACTTTAAAAATATATTGCTGTTATTGAGTGAACCCAAAGGGATAAAATTCACTTAATAGAGAGCCATTTATTTGAGCCAACCATTTTGCAAATTTCTACACGGTCCCTTAAAAATATGTAGTATATTAAAGTCCATTAAATGTGAATGGAATTGTATAATTAATAACCTGAAATTGGAATACACTTCCAAACAAAATATTCTCACATAGTTCTTGTTAGGATAATTCTGATTATTAACCAAAGTTATTATGACACAACAAGAAAATTAGCTAGCCCAGATTGTGCAGATTTATAATTATCCTTAAAGCTGTTTACGTACAATTGTAATTTGGAATACTGACACTGTAAAATAATGAATTCTAAGCTATGTGGGTTAGATAAGATACAAGGGATTACATCTAGGACATGTCAATTTTGTATGTTTTTATACTTTTAAGTTTAGTTCTCGTGATACATTTTTGTTGCATAGTCTACTTTTGTTTGATGGCATACTGACACTAATTCAAGTGCATTTTTATTGTAGTTATTAGCAAAGAATACAACAAAATCTTGCCAATAATATGTAACTTAAAGATAATTGTAAACAATTCATAGAGAAGACTGTTTCTAAGTTTGGCCAGTCTCTTTAAATGAATGTCTAGAATTTATACTTTAAAAGGCATAAAGCACTAATAATGCTTTACATATCAATATATGTTAATTACATTCTTAGCAAATGTAGAAATGTAAAAACAACTACAAAAACATTTTGAGTTTTATTTTTCAAAGACTTTTAATAGTAGCATGCCTTCTTTAATATTTAAAATAAAATTTGTTTCATTTCCTATTAATGTCATTACTTTGGGACTTCATTCATTGAAATACAAGTTTTGAGGTGGGGAAGAATATAAGGGGAATCCCCAAACCTTCAACCAACAAAACATATAATGAAATTTATAAGCAATGAGGTGTTAATGAATTGATATCCTTTGGGAGAAAAGGATTTCTAGAAAAAATATGAATGATTAGGAAAACTTACTGAAAAATTTTTTGCAGTGGGCTAAAAATGAAGGTAAGACTACTAGATTCTCTTTCTTGTAGGTACCATAAAAAGCTATCTTTAAATCTAAAACTTCAGTTAGCAGACATGGTTTGACCGTGACCATGCAGTCACTAACTTAGGTGGGGCTGATTCTTTGGTTTCATAGGCACAGTAGTTGGAGCCTTTCTCCTCATGAAGAAGAGTTTATTTCAGTATTAAAATATTAACTCCTAGATTCCTGAATGCCAAAGACAAGTTTCTCTCCTGCAGGGGAAGGGTTGGAAAAGGCTACAGTTTTTTTTAATAGACTTGGTAGGTGTAGGTACCATGTTACTTAAGCTGAGAAATATTTTAACATTTAAATATCCTCCAGCCATAAAATAAGAATAATAACCTCATTCTTCTCCCAAACCAACCCCAGAAGAAAAAAAAAGAGAGCGAGAAAGAAGTAAATCAAAGGATGGGTAAGTGAATATAAGGTGCTCATAAACATTACTTAGATTGAGTCAAGGTATATTAAGGCCTGCATGTTGAAAATTATTTACATGTTTATCCTTATATACCAAAGATTATTTGTCCATAACCCCTTAAACATGTTTATAATCATTTTTCTTTTGTCTAATGTGTCTTGTGTATGACTTAATACTATCTAGTCAAGGAGTTCTTTTTCAAACATATTTAGTATGGAAAATAAAACTAAAAAAATTCTATAGCTCAGTTTAGAGCTATATTACCTTATTATTAGCCTCAATACGTTCTTTTAAAAAAAAAACTATTTTTAAAAGAAAAAAGACTTTAAAAGCTTGTAACAAACATTTTTTATAAATGACAAAATGTATTCCTTGCTTTGTGGTCATTGCGTGACCAGACAGTAGAGTACTGGATTGTTCTACGGTTTTTACAGCTGCAAGGCAAAAGCATCTGTTCGTTGCAAAGCCGGCATTGTTTAATTTTGACACTGACTTTTCCATGCGTCTTGTACCAAGCACTGGATTAGATGCCACTAAGATGAAATTTGTTTTAAGTTGCTCCCAAAGTGCAGCTGTCCCCATATACGGCCTTGTAGCTTAACCAAAACAGACAGACATAGGATCAATCAGAATCTTTGTACAGGGTCACCTTACTAGGCTAGAGAGGCTCAGAGAAGGAATGTTAATGATATTTATTGTGAATAACTGCAAAATTTGTTTCCAAACTGATTTAGTGTATGTAAAAGTATATCCTTCCCCTTTTTAGGGCAACAGAACCATTTTTAAATATTAAGCTTTTAAACTGGGGTATCAAATACTATGGTGCCTATATATACACAGGCACTATTCTTCCACATTTGATTGTAAGAAAAATGATCAGTTTATTGGTCACTAAAGTAGTAATTGACTGAAAATAAAACTCAATCTAAAATGGCTCTGCTAAAATCTTGAGAAGTGGACATTTTTATAGAATGATAATTTTTCTTTAATGTTTCAAGTGAATGAAAAATGAAAGAGCACCTCACTTCCCGGGTTTCCTGGGATTGTGTGAATTTCTACCCAGCTGGTCCAAATTGATTGATACAGGGCCAAATATTTGTCTGCCTACATTTCAAAGTCTATAATTTGCTAATGAATTGTGGTAATAATCTTTCATCATACATGAAAGATTTAGCCAAACAATTTGCTAAGTATGTATTTTGATCATAAAATTTTTGGACTTACACCAAGCTTTACATCTATTTTACAGCTTATGCATGAGGGTGGAGGGGGAGCAGGGGGTGAAATAATACTGAACATGAGCACTTGATGGAAAGGGATGAAGGAATTGAGGAAAGAAGGTATTTTGGAAAAGAGTAATGCTGGGAAAGTCCTGTGAGTGACAGTGGAAAACAAATTAGATTTGCACTTAGAGTACAAAATAGAATTTTTTAAATGCCAGCAGTTTTAGCCTGTGATGTCCAGAGGTATGGTATGTATCCAGGTAGATGAAATCAAGGAAGGAATTTTTTCCTTTTTGGCTACAACTATTCCGTACATTGATTATGGAATAATTTCCTTGAAACTTTATGCTAGAAAAGTCAAGTGCCCACAAATTAAAAGTAATTGAAGGCATAAGAATAAAAGCCAGATGTTTGTTGGGGTTGATTTAGAGACTTAAAAAAAAACAACAAAACAGTGAAGAAATAAATATGATTTGACCAATTCCAGAAGAAGGTGAAAGAGGAACCTCCTAGTTAAGCTTTTGACATGACTGTGGGCATCCAAGAAAATACTTTCTCCCTCCAAAATAAAGACTGTGCAAAGGACAATAGGGGCTCATATTTGTATGTTTTTGTGTCGGGGGGTGATATTTAGGATTAATATCCTCCATTTGAGAAAGTGTAAATCTTAATTTTGTATTTTTGAAGAGCAGCATAGGATAGACTCCAGAGAAAGCCCAGGATTAGCCAACAGATTGAGAGGACAAGAAAATGTTCTAAATAAGATTCTATTGTATATCAGTAATTTCTGTTTCATTGTTAGAATTCAGGGTGCTATGACTTCTTATTTGACTGATATAGTCTGAATTGTTTTCAAGTTGTCCGTGAGGAGAATATTTAACAATACTGATAAAGTTTTCCTTGCCTTGCAGATAGGTTGTTTTAAAAAAAAAGCAGGTAGCTAGAAAGAGAAGCCATATTATAAAAGAGACTGGACCTTCCATTTTATAGATTTTAAAGATAAGCAGCTTTAGAATTTTTACATACCTGCTGGATCTCTTGATTATGTCACATTTCCAGACCATTATTTCTATCCATTTATCTAATTCTCTTTTCTCTGATAGAGCTAAGCCTGTTCTAAATGTTAATACAGTGAATGTCTATCCAAGATGGCACCATTGGAAACTCCTAATGCATATAGGAAAGTTAAAGATTTATATGTCAAACTAGAGCTTTATTTCAAATGAATTGAAATCTTGTTTTACAGTTGACTTTCTCAGGCTCTTTCCTTCTATTTTATGATTTTTTTCTGTTTCACCGATTTGATACTTGTCATAATTCTTTTGTGAGCATAGTTATCACATTTATGATAGTGCAGTTAATATAGAAGAGATAACTATAATCATTATGAAGGAAAAATGATAAAAACTGAGGGTTATAGAAGGGATGGGGTGGGGGGATGGGGTAACCGGGTGATGAGTATTAAGGAGGGCACATGTTGTGATGAGCACTGGGTGCTATATGCAACTAATGAATTGTTGAACACTACATCAGAAACTAATGATGTACTATATGTTGCCTAATTGAATATAATAATTTAAAAAATCATATTTAAATAAAATCAGTTATGAGGGAGATAGTGACATTCCAGATTCTCTTGTTCACAGTTTTATAAAAATTGCATTTCAAAAACATTAAAGTTATGGGATATATATGTTAGATTCAAATGTTGAATGCTGTTGCCATTTGTTTCTAGTACTTTGGATATTCTATTATCAAAAGTACTTTACATTTACATGCCTGCCTTTGCCTGATGAAAATGTGAAGTATTTCCAACTAAGAGGTATGTTTGTAATGTCTAATAATATCAGTTAAACATCAGTTCATTTCTGTTGAATCAGGAGGTAGTTCCCTTATGCTTCACATTGTAAATGAGGGAATTTTAATAAGATGTATTTAAGGCTATTTTTTTGTGGGTGAAAATTTTTGTTGCTGATAACAGATATGCACGTGGATCACTTTGCTTGGATTTTGAAATTTCAGAAATATAGTAAAATGTCTTATGAGTCCTAATTTCTATTGGTAATTGTAATTTCAAATATTGTGACCAATGTTTGTATATAATGAATGAGCAATATGTGGAGCATGACTCTAAAAGTGATTGATATATTAACATGTTTACATGTCATAAATTTAAATGAAGGTTGATGCCTTCAAACTGGTCATCTTTGTTATTGATATATATATTCTCTGTTGCTCAGAAGTTATTCTAGATTTCTAGGAACTTTCTTTAGAGACTATGATGCTTTTTAAAATTTTGCTTCTTGAATGACCTCACGTATGGCCAATCTTTGTCATATGAAGGGGAGAAATTGATTTGTTGAAACTGCCAAAAGTAATTGGAAGCCAGATGTTGCAAGGCAGGTGGTTATTCAATCTGGGTAGTCAAATTTTTGGTTCTCTCTTTTTTGAGCTTCTCCTCTCCCTGTAAATATGTATCTGTCTTAGCATTTACCACACTCATTTGCAGTTATCTGTTTACTTATTTTTTCCCCCATTAGACTAAGAGCACCTTAAGAACAGGAAAAGTATCAAATTCATCTCTTTATTTCTGGACCTACCACTGAATTTGTTAAAGAGTTGGTATCCTTAATGAATGACTGAATTAAAAAAGAATCTATAACTCAATGAGATTATTTGCACCTGAAGGCATTTGCAAAAGTGAAGTCATTCAAGGCTTTCTGAGTATTTCAAGCATTTTAAGTATTAATGTTGACATAAATAGGTACTTTCTCAAGGGGGTTATGAGAGATCTCTCTGATTTAGCTATTTAAACTCTCACTTATTTGTTAAAAATGAGACTGAGAATAGATAGTTTGCACAAAAAGTGTAAAATAAAATTCTGACTTTAAAATAGATTTATGTCATCCTTAATTTGTAATATCTGCCAGGTCATTTCTTGGTGTTTTCTTTGTAAATGAAGTTATAGCTGTTTTTTTGTGTTTTTTTTTATTTTTTTATTAACATATAATGTATTATTTGTTTCAGGGGTACAGGTCTGTGATTCATCGTTCCTACACAATTCACAGTGCTCACCATAGTACATACCCTCCCCAATGTCCAGCACCCAGCCACCTCATCCGTCCCACCCCCTCCTCCACTCCAGCAACCTCACTTTGTTTCCTGAGATTAAAAGTCTCTTACGGTTTGTCTCCCTCTCTGGTTTCATCTTGTTTCATTTTTCCCTCCCTTCCCTTATGATCCTGTCTTGTTTCTCAAAATCCTCATATCAGTGAGATCATATGATACTTGTCTTTCTCTGAGTGACTTATTTCGCTTAGCATAATAGCCTCTAGTTCCATCCACGTCATTGCAAGTTATAGCTGGTTTTTAAAAATTGTTTTCCAAATCTAGGGGATGCAATCTTACAGATTTTAATCTATTTCTCAATTGGCAGTTAGTTAGCTTGTGATAGTGGAAGGATCATTACACTATGGTGTATGAAATCTGAGTTCTTTTTTTTCTTTTTTTAAGATTGTTTATTTATTTATTTGACAGAGAGAGAGAGATAGTGAGAGCAGGAACACAAGCAGGGGGAGTGGGAGAGGGAGAAGCAGGCTTCCTGCTGAGCAAGGAGCTGATTGTGGGGCTCGATGTGGGGCTTGATCCCAGGACTTGGGATCATGATGTGAGCTGAAGGCAGACACTTAACGACTGAGCCACCCAGGCGCCTGGAGTCTGAGTTCTAATCTTCCTGCTACTAACAAGCTGCACGATCGTCTAGCCCTGAGTGGCTTGGTGTTTCTTTTTCATCTGTATGACTTTTTCAAAATGTAGAACTGCAGAAACTCAAAGTTTTTGTGGTGAAAATATAAAATGTTTTAGAACTTTAAAGTACGCATAAAATCCCTGTGTCCCATTGAACTTGGTGTATACTTCTATTGCAGCACCTCTATTCTTTGGTTTTGTGTTTATTTTCCTTCTTATGGTAGGCTTCTTGAGGGTAGGATCTCAGTCATTTAATCTTCATATTTATAGCACTAAATGTAGTACCTAGCACCTTATAAATGATTATTGAGTGAGGAAGTATTTACATGAGTCACCATCCAGTAGCTGAAAAGAAATTGGGAAACCTGGATTCTAATATCTGATATTTTGCTTTCTTAGCTATATTAGTTTGGGTAATTCATTTAACTACTCTGGGTCTGGGTCATTTATGAAAAATAGGAAATGGTTTCAGAGGAGTTTCCTGCTTCTAAAATTTGGTCATTACATGTGAATTTAGAAATTTCATACGTGCTTCAATTGAACCTTGTGTGTGAGGTTGGGATGGGGGAGAGAGAACTGGTCAATAGGTAGTCACTGTGTATGTAAATATGTATATATGTCACTGTGGAATGTAAATATCCCTTTAATACTTAAGGTGTTAAGAGGTTCAAGGTTGAAATAGAGGCCTCTCTTGCCATGGTGTTTGAATTTCTAGAATTGAGATTTTTAATTTTTATCTTAAAGTAGACTTTAACCTTGAATACATATGATCTAACAAGACTTTAAAGGTTAGTTGCATAAACATAACAAGTCTTTCTAATACATAAGATTTTTTAAGTATTGAGATACGTAAAAGTAAATGGTAGTAATGTCATTAGTTTCACTTGTGGTAAGTGAATTAAAATTCTATAAGAATATCAAGGCTATAAAGATAACTACCATAAGGGTACACCTATAGATCAATGGAACAGAATTGGAAGTCCAGAAATAAATCCCTACACTCAAGGTCAGTTAATTTTCAGCAAGGTTGCCATGACAGTTAAACATGGAAAGAATAGTGTTTTCAACATATGGTGCTGGGGATAGCTGGATATCTACATGCAAAATGAAATTGGACTACTCTTTCACATCATATGTAAAAATTAATCAGCTGGATCAAAGACCTAAATATAAAAGCTAAAACTGTAAAACCCTTAGAAGAAAACATAGGAATAAATCTTTGTGGCCTTGGGTTAGGTAATGGTTTCTTTAGATATGACATCAAAAAGAAGCAACAAAAGGAAAAATAGGTAAATTGGACTTCATCAAAATTTAAAAACTTCTATGCCTCAAAAGATACCATTAGTGAAGTGAAGAAAATACAGATGGAGGAGCATATTTCCAAATCACTTATTGATAAGAGACTTGTATTTGGAATATAAAGAACTCTTACAGCTTAACAATGAAAAGATAAATAATCTAATTTAAAAATGGGTAAAGGATTTGAATGGATATTTCTCAAGAGAAGATATGCAGTGAGTACATGCATATGAAAAGTTGCTGAACATCTTTAGTCATTAAGGAATTGTAAACCAAAACC
Source organism: Zalophus californianus (assembly GCF_009762305.2). Taxonomy (NCBI): domain Eukaryota; kingdom Metazoa; phylum Chordata; class Mammalia; order Carnivora; family Otariidae; genus Zalophus; species Zalophus californianus. Next base: position 40,322,049 of record NC_045598.1, on the reverse strand, counting down.
AGAATGAGATAACATTTCATATCACTAGGGTGGCTAGAATAAAAAGATGACAGTAACAAGTGTTGATAAGATATTGAGAAGTTGGAACCCTCAGATATTGCTGGTAGGAATGCAAAATGATGTAGTAGCTTTGGAAAACAATTTGTCAGTTCCTCAAAAAGCTAAACAAAGAGTTACCATATGACCCAGTAATTCCACTCCTAGACATATACCAAAAGAATTGAAAACATGTTCACACAAAAATGTGTGCATGAGTATTTACTGCAGCACTATTCTTAGTAGACAAAATATAAAAACAGTCCAAATGTCCATCAACATATGTGATGTATGAATAAACAAAATATGGCATGTCCATAAGTGGAATATTAGTCATAAAAAAGGAATGCAGTACTGATATATGCTACAACATAGATGAATCTTTAAAAAAAAATTATGCTAAGTGAAAAGACAGACACAGAAGACCACACATTATATGATTCCACTTATATGAAATGCCTAGAATGGGCAAATGTATAGAGACAAAAGATAGATTAGTAGGGCAGTAAATCTAGTCTGTACCATAATGGTGGATACCTGTTATTATAAATTTATTCAAGCCCATAGAATGTATAATACCAAGAATGAATCCTAATATAAACTATAGATTTTGGGTGATAATAATATGTCAATCAATGTAGGTTAATCGTTTGTAATAAATATACTACTTTGGTGGGGATGTTGCTAATGGAGAAGGCTTGCATTTGTGGGGGCAGGGGATATGTGAGAAACCTCTGTACCCTCTGCTCAAATATACTATGAGCATGAAACTATGCTAAAAAATAAAGCCTATTCAAAAAAATTAAAAAGTAGGTTAGTTTTTGCCAGGAACACATAGCTGAGGGAAAGGGGTATGGGTAGTGGCTACTAATGAATACAGGGTTTTATTTGTTGTTTTGCTTTGTTTTGTTTTTTACATAACCCACTAGTTATGCAACACAATGTATTTAAAATATTAAATATCTTTAAATAATCGTTTATTTACATGTTTTATAAACAAAGTTTTACATAATGAGAACTATAATGTAATTTAAACACAGCACAAGACCTTCATGTGTATTCTGAGTATTTACTAAATTAAGAAAGTCGATTTAAATCTTGTTTATATGTGTACAAATTTGTTTTTGTGCACATATCTCTCCCTACTTAAACTCATTTTTAGAGTTCTAAAATAAAAAAAAAAGCATACTTGGCTTTGCAAAAAAATATTTGAATTTTCTATATGTATGATTTTTCTGTTTTCCATTGTAAAATTTACATAACATAAAATTTACCATTTTAACCATTTTTGAGTGTACAGTTCAGTAGAATCAGATACATTCACAATGTTGTATAACCATCATTGCCATTCGTCTCCAGAAATTTTTTCGTCTTCCCAAAGTGTTACTCCATACCCATTAGACAGTAACTTCCCAATTCTCTCTCCCCCTCAGCCCTGGCAACCACCATTTTACTCTGTGTCTCTATGAATTTGACTACTATAAGTACCTGACATAAATAAATTAGTATTTGTCCTTTTGTGACTGGCTTATTTCACTTAGCATAATGCCTTCATGTCATAACATTTTTCAGAATTTAGTTTTTAAGGCTGAATAATATTTCATTGTGTGTATATACCACACTTTGTTTATCCATTCATCTGTTGATGAAGCACTTGGGTTGCTTATACCTTTTGGCTATTGTGAATAATGGTGCTATGAACATGGGTGTACAAATACCCCTGCTTTCAGTTCTTTTGGACATATACCCACAAGTGAAACCCTGGATCACAGATAATTCTATGTTTAAGTTTTTGAGGAACCATCGTACTGTTTTCCACAGTGGCTGCAACATTTCACTTTCCCACCAGCAATACATAAGATTTCCAATTTCTCCACATCCTCACCAACATTTGTTATTATCTGTCTTTTGGATAATATACATTCTAGTGGATATGAAATGGTATTTCATTGTGGTTTTAGTTTGCATTTTCCTAATCACTCATGATGGTGAGCAAGCATCATTTCATGTGCTTATTGTTCATTGTATATCTTCTTTGAAGAAATGTCCATTCAGGTCCTTTGCCCACTTGGGATATTCTTAATGGAGTGATAAAAACATTCTGGAATTCATTAGTGATGATGGTTGCACAAGTTTGTCAGTGTGCTAACAACCACTAAATTGTACATTTAAAAAATAATAGAAAATAAAAAATAAACTAAACCAAAAAATGGATATGGAGAACTGAGAGCTTATAAGAGAACTACAACTACAAATTGAGTAATTTTACCAAAAAGGAAGATTAAAGACTTGGGGGATGATGCCACCAGGATAAATTATATAAAAACACCAAGTTTCAATTTCAAGAATTTAAAGAACTCTTTTTGAGATAGATATCTTCTTTTTCTATTGAAGTTAAACCAAGAGAAAATGGACTTTGTAATGTTGGAGAGTTTTTTTGAGTTTGACATTATTAAGCTTTGGAGAGTTGTATGGAATCACGTAAGCATTTCTGTTAAATACTTGAAAGGGGACAGATTCTTACTTAGTTTCTGACTATTTGATGGTAAGTCTATTGAGCAAGTAGCAGGTAAGTCTATTGAGTAACAGTCCAGTGGATTATTACCATCTTTTCTGCAGGGTGGTAACATGGACATAAATACTATTAAAGGGTACTGATTTTTTTTTTTTAAGGGTACTGATTATATCATCATACAGAGTTTCTGTGACTGGTGCCTTTTTTGCATAGTGCTTCCATTAGTTTGTTCTGTTACTGTGAATGTAGTAGAAGCGTATTTGAGCATGGAATAAGTACTTATGAGAATAAAGATATTAATTAGCCTGTTAGAAAAATATGTTCTCTGTGAGGAAATTGTCATGTATCTATAATCTAGTGGAGATCCACTAAAAGAGGGAATGGTTTTTATTTCACAGTAATTTGAATGAATTTCTACAGAGATTCTTGTAGTCAGTGATATTCTAGCTATTGTTGATTACTTCACTGAGGGGAAAGGAGAAGGAAGCTTCACATTGGGTTAGTGTTTTATACTTTTCAACTTCCTTTCCCTGCCTTACTGCATTTGATTCTTATAGCATCTGCTAGTGTCAGGCCTGCTCCATATGGCTGTGCAGGTTGAAAATGGAACCACCTGAAGCTGTGAAATACAATGGTCTTGATGAGGATGTGAATGTAGGACTTGATGAATGTAGTCACTCTTCCTTCTAGATAGATAGGGGTACTGGGGCACCTGGCTGGCTCAGTTGGTGGAGCATGTGACTCTTGATCTTGGGGTTGTGGGTTTGAGCCCTATGTTGGGGGTAGAGGTTACTTTAAAAAATAAAATCTTTGATAGATAGATAGATAAAGGTGCTGATGCAGGTTATAGGTAAGTGGTATAAGAGTCCCCAATAAAGTCATTGTTTTTTCCCATTGTATGATTTGTAGTACCTTCATTTATTTCATTTCCTAAATCTTTAATCCATTCACATTGTCTCTACTGAGAAATAGCCTACCTCACCCTCCTTCTGTCTCACTATATAGACTCTTTCCTCATCTGTAAGATTAGCAGTGGTAATATTACTTGCTTAACAGGTATTATTTAATTATGCAAATGAAAGTGAGACAATGTGAATATAACTTTAGTAACTAAAATACTTTTTATAGGAATTATTCTTCTTTCCATGTACCTCAGATTTTACTAAGTGACATTACTTGTCTCTAAATGTGCCTCACTATTTTTTTTTTTAAAGATTTTATTTATTTGACAGAGAGAGAGAGAGAGAGTGAGAGCAGGAACACAAGCAGGGGGAGTGGAAGAGGGAGAAGCAGGCTTCCCACCTGCAAGGAGCCCAATGCAGGGCTCGATCCCAGGACCCTGGGATCATGACCTGAGCTGAAGGCAGACACTTAACTACTGAGCCACCCAGGCACCCCAATGCCTCACTATTTTTAAAAAGGTTTCTTTAATTCTCCTTCAGCTTGACCCCTTCTCTTTAAACTGTTCAAAGACCCCTCCCCTCTCTCTCTATATATTTCAGGAAGACCATACTCAGCTGATAATCCTTCAGGAAATCTATAATCCTCTGTCCTTTTAGAGATATAACCTCTCTTTACCTCTTCATTTTGCCCTTATGCCACGATGTGATATTGTGCCTCATACACTCATTTATATACTTGTCCTAGCTCATTGTTCAGCTCTTTGAGGAGAGGGGAGCTATGTCCTGTTGATCTTTATGTTCTCTACAGAACCGAACAGAATGCTTTAAGAATAATAGGGGGAAAAATAATATAGAAGAAAAAGCATTTGTTGAAATTGAGTTCCATTCAGCTGTTCCAACCATAGCACTTAACATATGCATCTGTTATAGCACTTATTGGTGTTAACTGCAAAAATTTGATTGAAGTCATTAGTTGTGCTGGAGCTAACTCCTGTCAGTGCAAGAAAGCTGATTGCTAGATTAGATACTCAGGAATTTTGTGAACCTGATAAACTGTTGGTAGTTTGAAATTGGCCACAGTTGGGAGTATTTACACCATGTAAATTGGCAAACTCTTCAAATCATGGCTTTTTGTTTTGGGAGAACCAATTTACCAGCCATCACTAGTTGTGTCTCTCTAACCCATATAGTTTGTGAATTCCTTCAGATTCATTTCTTTCTCAATGCCTGCCCTATGATAGGAATACTCTTTGCAGATTTAATGAATAAATAAGTGATTGAATATATCAGCTGCCTTATTCCTCTACTGTCTGACTCCTGCTGGCAGAGACTGAATTTCAGAGTCTAGTGTATTTTTTGAGATCGGAAATGGCCCATTGTCATGGTCTGCAGTTTTCTTTTTGCTTCAGAGTCTGAACCAAAAAACGTGTCTGTTGGAAACCAAGTCTATTAAACACAGATGTTTCAATAGCACAGTAAGGATGGCATTTCTGTCCATTATCACCTTGTTAAGCTACTCCTGCTATGACTTTGCTGCCTACTAAGTAGTTTTTGGCATCCATTGCTTAACTGACTGACTCACCTTTCAGTTTCCAAGTTGGAAGCCAATAGTGTGAACCATCTCAAATTAGCTGAAAGATTTCCTTTCACATTATAAGAGGTAACTTAACTGATTAATTCTCTCTAGTCATAGGTGATATAAATACCGACAAATGAAAATACAATGTCTTGGACCTCAAATATTACTAAAAATTACTGTATTAAAACAACTTGAACTATTTTTTCATTAATGTTACTGTCAGTTTTATTAAAAGTGACATTTACATAAAATGAAATTTAAAGAAAATGTTAATCATTTGGATTTTTTATTTTTTCTAAAATATCCTCCATAATCATGATACATATAAGTTTAAAAAAAAATGCTGTGCTTTCTGGCCTTCCACGTGCCATCTATAGCTATCTAAACTGAAAAATCCTTTACATTTTTAATTTCCTTTAAATTTTGAAGAAAATAAACATACTCAGATCTCAACACGTTAAGTATTAAAAGAATAGAAAGAGCAGCTTTGTGAAGTTCTGTTTTATGTTCTATACATTATATTTATGTTACTTACAGTACTTTTAAATCCCTTTCAAAAGTCTGAGATAGGAGTGCCTGGCTGGCTCAGTCTTGATATTGGGGTCGTGAGTTCAGGTCCCACGTTGAACATAGAGCTTACTGAAAAAAAAGGGGGGGGCTGAGATGTACTAGTATGTATTGAATAGGCAGCAGGTTAATTCTTGTGACCAAGGAGGTAAGTAGGTTAATCACCAACATAATTTTTTTATTTCTGAAGTTCTACTCTCACTTTACACAATAGGTTAAATATTTTGTTGGTAAAATCGAGACAGACAGAAAATGACATTACACAACATGCATATTTGTTGGTTTTATTGAAAGTGCGAAAAATTTCAAACAATTCTAATTAGGTACAAGTGCACTCTTATCTCTAGAGGTACATCTTTCAGTATCAGCTACTCAGTTGCATGGTGAAATTCTGTGCTGTTTGGAATTTGTGCATTGCAGATACTGAAGATGTTTGATTCAAGAATAATAATAATGGAGGGGTGACATTTTAATATAACCTTGCTTATTCTGTGGAAAAGTTAAGAGATAGAAGCTATTCAGAAAAATGTGAGATTCCTGTTTGGGTTAAAAATTTATAGTGTTGCTAGTATTTGTTTTCAAGTGTGTGTGTGTGTGTGTGTGTGTGTGTGTTTGTATTCCAGAATACTGTTGGATCATTTCCAGAGATTAATAGGCATTTGAAATTTATAATCAAAACATGAAAAGAATAACTACTTTTTATTTTTCAGACAAAGTTAAGGTCATCACAAATTTTGGTAGAAATGAAGCATACAACTAACTTTTCTTTTTTCAGTTATTTTATAAAAAATTCTGATTATGTGTGAGAAATTCTTGTTATGGAGAATACTGCACTGAGTAATTGTTTTTACCAGATGATCCCATAGGATACTTTGGGCTCTAAAGTTCTTGGAATCCGTGTTGGATTTTCGAAGTGTTTCCTTAATAAAATGAGCATTATAACTTCTGCTTAAGGTATCTTTTCTATAAAATGAATTTTAGCCAAAGGATAATAAGAAACAAACTTTAAAAAATTATAATTAATATTTAGTGATAAAACAAATTGTCAATAACACTTGAATGCTAGTTTTATAAAATATTAATTAGATGTTCCTGTTATCATACACTATCAGAGCTTAACATTGCTTCAACTTAGAAAACATTATTTTAATCTTTTAAGATTCCCTAAGTCTGTATCGTAATTAATTAAATATGAAACAAAAATGCTTTCTTTTGGTGAGCACCTACTATGTATACTAGGTACATCATAGTGAAAGTGGTTTTCCTTTTTAGCTAGATTTTATCTCAAGGCAAAATATTACTTATTGTGAAACAAAGGTAAAACTTTTAGGCTCTAGGATTTATTCATGTTTAGGTCATTTACCAGAAATGTATTGTCAGTCTGGATGGTGTTGTTATTAGATGTATTAACTGCTAAGATGTATGGTTAAGACTGTACCTAAATGCTTGTATAGAAACTATTTTATTTTTTAGTATTTGCTTTTAGAATATCTGTGACATACAGTTACATGTGGAAATATATAGCAATTACCAATATTTTTATTTTGTTTATTGTGCTTTACATTTTAACTGCACAATGTTATGATTTTATTAATCAGTAAAAACGTGTTTTAGGCAATACTAAATTGAAATACAACTTATAGAAATAAGATAGAATTTACTGAGAATTATCACTTTGCCTCCTTAAGTGCATAAGGCTCTTGCCTACTTTTTACATACCCTTCTATCTGGAACATCTTTTGTATGATTGGTTCCTCATTCTTCAAGTCTTAGCTTCAATGTCTTCCTAGAAAGACCTTCTCTGCCACCATTTCCCCAATCTAACTAGGTTTCCACTACTTTGTTAGTTTCCATCATTAAGCTCAGTTTATTTCCTTCATAGGACTGATCAGAAGTTGTAATTATGTGTCGGCTTACTTGTCTTTCCCATTAGACTATATGCTTCATGGAAGTAAAATTACTCCCCAGCATAACCCAAACACCTAGTTCAATAACTACAACAAAATTTTGCTGCCTCTAAGAAACTTGTCCACTCAAACTCACTCTCTTTTTACCTTTATGAGGGGAGGCACTTTATGCTAGATGTACCACTTACTAAATTTGACCTTGTGAAGTTATTTAGTTTCTCCATGCCTCAGTTTCTTCATCTCTGCAAAGATGACATATTTCAGGGATTTGTTATGAAAAATTAACTTTATTAGTGCATTTAGAGCTCTTAACACAATGCCTAATAATAAGCATTGAATACAGATTTTTATTATTTAAAGATGTACTGAGGTCTGGATTGCGTGAAAATTGTTCATCATTGTGTCCATTGCTCTCTTTTTTGTTGTAAGCTTCAGGAGGAGAGTCGTAGGTATGTTTTACTTATTTGTACTACTGTATGTCTGCAGTGTTCTGTAGCAAGTTAAGGTCTAGTTCAACATCCATTAGATACTTAATTCCATATCCTAAATATCTACAGAGTAATAAAAATTGTTCTCGATGTCTGAGTGTTGCTGTGAACTAAACACAAACAACCTCACCTTTGTTCTTCCTATTTACCAGAAGCTCCAACCACTCAGAGCTGCTCTGCATTCTTAGACACACACCCCTGCAACTTCTTGTACCTTTCCTTGTTCATGCTGTCTTCTGTTCTGACTGCTTTTACATTCCATGTCCATATCTAGAAAGATTTTAAGGTCCGTGCTCAAAGATGCCACTTCTGTAAAGCTTTCTTTAATCTTCCATAGAGATAGAATGACTTTTCCTCTTAGCTCTTTGTGAGATTTTGGATACCTAATATTGTAATATCTTACATTAGAGTCATTTGTATAAAGCTATTCCTATGTAAAAGAAATATGGACTTCTATTTCAACAAATATTCATGGCACTCTTACCATTTGCTAAGCACCATGCTAATAGCTTACAGCACAAGGATAATTTTCATGTGGACTTCTAAGGAAATAAGCCCATATGTATTAAAGATGATTTAGTGCTGTAACAGAAGTCTATTGAAGATTGTAGGGACTGACATTGGCTATATGGTTTAAAAAGGCCTTCTCAGGTGGTAATATTTGAGGTGGACATTTAAAAATGGGTAAGAATTTTCCAAGCAGACAAGAGGAAAAGCATGGAAGCATGAAAGTAACTGTTTTAAGGAAATACCATTTTTCTGATATATGTAGAAAAAAAGGTTCCTTTTATTTTCTAGTCCTGTTGGGGTCTACCCAGTATAGTACTTGACATATAGTGAGTTTTTAATGTTTGAATAATGAATAAGCACAAGTGGTATGTCTAGCACAAACCAGCATAAACTGCAGTCTTATCTTTTGCTTCCACTTTATTTTGAACTATCTTTATTTTTAGTCGGTGATTTCCCAAGTGCCGATACAGTGGCTAGTACATAAAGTTCCAAGTTTATTCTGCAAGTTTAGTAAGTTTAGTGAAATTTGCCTCTCTCATAGTTACAGTCGAATTTCTGCTACTGATTTAACTGGCTCGGCTTGGGTCACATATTCATCTTTAAACAAATAACTTGGTAGGTGAGAGAATAATTAGTTCTTAATTTGGAGAAGTGGGGACCAAGTCATTCTAAGTGCAATGGGATGCTTTTAGAGGTTTCAAAAAGAAAAATTGCATGATGTAGTTATGTTTTTTAAGATACTATTTTTGCTGCTATGTGTAGAATAGATTGCAGAAGGCAAAAGTGAAAGCACCTAGACTTTTATGGTAGTTATTGTACTTGTCCAGGTGAGAGACAGTGGTAGTCTTGTTTTAGTTATGAATTAAAAGGAATGAATGGTGAGATTAAGGTGAAAATGAAAGATGATTCCTAAATTTTTGACTTGAGTAACTGAATGGTAGTGCCATTTATTAAAATAGGACTGGGTATGAGAATAGTTTAATTTTGGATATGTTAAATTTTTCATTGTTAAATATCTACATAGAGAAGCAAGTATATCAATTGGGCAAATCCTTAGGTGTCATTTTTCTCTGTAAAGTGGAAATAAGGCCATCTAATAGGGATACTGAGGGATATGTTCATGTATAAAGCATTTGGCATTTAATATTGAATAAAGGAGTGAATGGTGTTGAAATTCATAACTACAGCCTTTTTTTAAAAAGGAACTGGCTTCCTTTCCCTCAGTAATTTTGTTGCCACATTTAGCAGTTATAAAACAATGTACTTTGTGTTGATGATCATATTTGGTAGACAAAGGATCTGGCAGAGGAAAATATATATTTTAGAAAGCAACTAGTTTTACTTTATGATTGTCCATTTCTTGCCTTCTTCCTTGTTTTTAGTCCTAAAAATGGTGTTTTGTGAAACATGTAAGATAGAGGAAAAAAAGGATTCCCTATAGTATACCCTGGTCAAACACTAATGAACTTGCCCTCAGATATAAGCTTGACATTGTCTGACCCATGAGTTAAATAAAAAATGACAGTTGTGGTTTCAGTAGTGTACAGTTGCCTGCTTACTCAGTCGCTATACACTTGCCTATGAGGCTAATGCTGTTTGTACTTATGAAAGATTGGGGATATTCTTCATGCAGTTTTTAGATTTTGTATTGTGGGGTATCTTAAGGGTGGCACAGGTGGAGTTAAACCTGCCTGGAGCAGGGGAAGGGCCTGACATCAAGTGTTAATTTTGTGTAGTGGTTATATCAAATAGTCAAACACAAATTATTTTCCTTTTGTAGTTTACATATCTGGCCTAGATATGCTTCACAATTCATACTTTTCTATACTTCGTAATATGAAATAAAATGAAGAAATGATTATGCACACTTAGGTTGACATTTTAAAGTGTAACAACAATTTTTCCATCATAGTGTTAGTTACTATTTTTTAAGTTACTCAGAAAGTACATAAATAATATTTTCAATGTAAATGACTCAGGAACTCAGAAGCCTTAAAAAATAAAAATTGACAGCCCCTCTTTGTCAGTTGTATGGATTTCTCTAAGATAGCTACCCAGAAAGTGAATGACAGGGTTGAAGGATACATTATTTTTATTTTAATAGATAATTGCCAAATTTACCCCTTCAAAAAAGCTTTACCTTTTACTTCACCCACCAGCTATTTGAGCATGCATATTACACCAACAATGGATTATGTCAATATTTTTAGTTGTTTCCCCTTTGAAAGCCGTGAATGATATTTTCTTTTAAGATTTTTAAAATTATTCATTTGAGAGAGATACAGAGGCAGAGAGAGCACAAGCAGGGGGAGAGGCAGAGGGAGAGGGAGAAACAGACTCCCCGCTGAGCTAGAAGCCCAACATAGGGCTCTATCCCAGGACCTGGAGATCATGACCTGAGCTGAAGGCAGACACTTAACCATCTGAGCCACCCAGGTGCCCCATGAGTGGTATGGTATTTTTTTTAATTTGCATTTTCTTAGTTACTAGTGAAATTAAGCATTTTAAAGTGTGTATTGGTTTATCTTGATGGTATTATAGTTTCCAAACCAAGTTACTTTGGTATTTATTGAATTACAAAGTGATTAGTTAATGTGCACATACTAATGGTTGAACTGTAACGATGCTGAAACACTTAATTCATGTTGTTTTACTATAAACTAAGTATATATTGTAGTGTATAATTTATTGCCTTTTCATGTATATCACAGTGGGACTAAAACATAGAGAGGCACTTATTATCATTATTATTATTATGTGATCTTGGTTAAGTTACATATCCTCTCTGTGCCTCAGATGTCTCATCTACGGATGAATGGATAAAGAAAATATGATTTATATACACAGTGGAATACTATTCAGCCTTAAAAAAGGAAATCTTGCCATTTGCAACAACATGGATGAAGCTAGAAGACATTATGCTAAGTGAAATAGACACAGAAAAACAAATACTATGTGATATCACTTACATGAGTAATCTAAAATAATCAGATTCCTAGAAGCTGGAAGTAGAATGGTGGTTGCCAGATGTCGGGGGAGTGGGGAAGGAGGAGATGGAAAAGTATTAGTGAAAGGGTACAAAGTTTCAGTTATATGAGATGAATAAGTCATAGAGATGTATTGCGGAGCATAGTGGCTATAGTTAATAGTACTGTATTGTATACTTAAAACTTTGCTAAAAGGGTAGACATTAAGTGTTCTTATCACCAAATAATAGTAATAATAATGATGAGAATAAATAAAGAGGTTAGAAGTAAACTTTTGGAGGTGAGGGATACGTTTATGGCTTAGACTGGTGATGGTTTCACAGGTGTATACTTACCTCCAGTTCATCATGTTGTTTACATTAAATATGTACAGATTTTGTATTTTAATCATACCGCAATAAGTTTTTTAAAGATATTTATTTATTTATTTATTTATTTATTTATTTATTTATTTGAAGGTGGGGGAGAAGGAGGAGCAGAGGGGGAGGGACAGGAAGAAAGAATCTGAAGCAGACTCCACGCTGAGCACGGACCCTGACGCAGGGTTCAATCCCACAACTGCAAGATCTTGGACTAAGCTGAAACTAAGAGTTGTACGCTTCATCAGCTGAGCCGCACAGGTGCCCCGAAAGTCATTTAAAAAAAAAAAAAAAAATTTATGGGCGCCTGGGTGGCTCAGTTGGTTAAGCGACTGCCTTCGGCTCAGGTCATGATCCTGGAGTCCCTGGATCGAGTCCCTCATCGGGCTCCCTGCCCAGCAGGGAGTCTGCTTCTCCCTCTAACCCTCCCCCCTCTCATGTGCTTTCTCTCTCTCTCTCTCTCTCTCAAATAAATAAGTAAAAATCTTTAAAAAAAAATTTATGAAAATTGTTAATATCTGTAAAAGTGCTTAGAATAGTGCTTGGCCATAGTAAGTGCTGTTTGAATGCTAAATTAATCAAATTAACAAATTTATTGCATATTGAGTAAATGCAGTTCTTTAACCCACTAGGATCTCAGCATTTTTAAAAAAACTTCATGATACAAAAATGTACTACAGCTCAACTATTAATGTCTTAAAGCTCACATCTTGAATATGTACTGTATAAGTAGTTGCCAGGGCAATTATTAAATTGAAAAGACTATCTTAAATTTTCTCTCTTATGAAATGAGTTGGGTGCAAAAGTATTAGTTTTATTTTTCAAATATTCCGTATGATCTTCAGAAACTAAGACTTTTATTTGGAGCAATGAGTAGTGTGATATGGTAGGAAAAAACCCACAGATTTTTGAAGTTGGAAAGAATAGGGTTCAAATCCAGCTCTAGCACATAATAAAGCCCTTTCTGTACCCACAGGATTGGTGTGAAAATGAACTGTAGTAACATATGCAAAGTGTGTAGACCCGTGCCTTGGCACTCAATAAATGGTAGCTGCAGTTGTTTATAATGGTCTCTTCCCTGTGCGCTCCTAATACTTTGTTGATATCTTTATCATAATAATCATCACATTGAACCATGAATATTTGTTTCTGGGTGTAACCCATCACAGGGCTGTGACTTCCTTGAAGGCAAGAATATTGTGTCTTTTTCAACTTTGTATCTGTCCTGCAGAGGTTGTAAACTGGCGAACCGCAAGTTTGGCTATCAGTTTTGGTCCGAGAGTGTTTTAAATTTGAACTGGTTGCCAACATTTAAAAGTTGGGAGGCTTCACATTTAGCAAACAAAACAAACCAGGATTCCTGGCTTCTGGCTTCTCTCAAAGAATGAAAAATTCTGGCAACATCGAACCCCAGATTTTTCAGAGCAGCAATCAGCTGTTCTGGAGTAGCAGCCACCTCATTGGATGAAGTATGCTCTCCTGTTTGCCATAGTCCCCAGGACCCCACTATTGCTTCCTCAAAACTAAATCTAAATGCCATTTGCCCATCACATTTCACTCATTTATATTCCTGTCTGGCTGCTCTGGACACCTGGATTTGAGAAAGCTGCTGTAGTGACTATCAGAGACTAGAACTTTGGAAGTGCTTAAGAAATCTTTGTTGAATGGATGAATGAAAGAACCATAAACATATACAAGTATAGAAAGTTTACCAGATTTACTTTTAAATGCACAAGGTGATAAGGGTCTAGCTGTGCTTTAGCAACAGCTATTCCCATCATCTTTTTCAATTTAGAAGGTGTGGTAGTGTTGGGGTGTCAGAGAATGATGCTCTGAAATAACTGGCTTTCATTGGATGTGATTGCTAGGCTGCCACAATTTTCAAGAATAGATATCCTCAAATTTATTAAGTACTGGCATAATGTAGTGAAACATGACAAAAAATAAAATATGATCAAATGCACTTGCCTTTTATTTTGGAATCCATGACAATATCTATTCTCTTGAGCAAAAATGTACAAACAACACTCAACTGTGTTTGAAGACAGGGTATCTTTGATCAGAATCTCTGAAATATCCCTTTGAGTTTAGGTAGTAGTATAATAAACTTTATTAATTTGTACCTGACAGTAATTTGGGATTTATGACTATTTAGTCTAGTTGAACTAATGCATGACCCAACCTGTGAAGGAAGAGTTAGCAAGTAAGTGAACTGTGTGGGTAATATTTATTTGGTAAGGGATGTAAAGGGGGGGCAGTAATATAATGAGAAAGAACAGACTTTCTAGTTTTAGTTTTGGGGGAAGTATCATGGTACAGTGAAAAAGAGAAAGTGCCTCAGAGTCCCATACATTTCCTTTTGAATCCTGTTTCTGCTACTTACTTGGAGAGTTTGAATCCTCAGTTGCTTTTTCTGTTAAAAAAAAAGAATAAAAGCTGGCGTTGAACTTGATAGTAAACATTAGAGAGTGTATACGTCTATCTAAAACACCTGACAGTACCTTTGCATTTCATGTTTCATGCCTGGAACATTCTTTCTGGGATAAGTACCTTCTCATTCAGGATTCAACTCATCTAAAGTAGAGAATGGCTGTAGGAGTCTAATATCACCCTTCATAGAACTTAACTAATCTGAAATTATCTTGTTTATATTTTTACTTATTTCTTTTCTGTCTCCTTCCTTACTGCCCACCCCCACCTGCCATATGTATACATACTATAGAATGAATTTAAACTCCATGAAGGCAGAGACTTTGTCTCTTAGTCACTACTACAAAATAGTACCTTCCTCATTGTAGACACTCAGTAGATATTTTTTGACTGGCTGGACAGCTATGAATGCTCATGAATTATTAGCACTCAATGAATGTATTTGTTAAACTTAGAACATGTTTATCTATTGTTTATAAAATCCAGTGAGAAATTCTCCTAGTACTTTGTTAGCAGTATATTATGTGCTTTCTTTAAAAGTATTTTTTAATGTCACCCTAATTTTTGGAATTAATAAAAAGATGATCTGCTTTTTTAAAGGAGGAGAAATGTTTTATATTTCATTCTTAACTCTCTTCTCTGGTCCCATCTGCATTTTTTTTCATTCATTCATTCAGTCATTTTATTTACCTTAAAAAAAATCCTATAACAAGTATATTATAGCCATCCTCACATACTTTCTTATAACCAGATGCACTTCCTCAAGGGAGTACAGAGGTCTGCATTTTGTTCACCCAGCACTTTCTTGGCTGGTATTGTAATCACTGAAGTGATAGATGCTCAGTAATAACTTACTGAATCAATATGGACCTGAGTATGAGACTGGTAGTGGTTATAGCATCTATTATATCTGTCTATTTCCAGCTCTGCTCCTATGAATGCTTTAGGAACCTTGGCCCAAAAAGAAGGTATTAATTTTGAATCACCACTCTCTTAAATGAAAAACTGCCAGATGTACAGTTAACATCATTTGTTGTAGTAACATCTAAATCATTGTAATTATTCCCAGTAACCATTTTGTGAGTGAGGGAGGGAGGGAGGGAGGGAGGGAGGGAGGGAGGGAAGGAAGGAAGGAAGGAAGGAAGGAAGGAAGGAAGGAAGGAAGGAATTGATGAATAATTAGACCTACACAATGTGGCAACTATGTAAATCAAGCTTATATTTTTTCCTAAAGAATATTTGACTATCTTGGATGTTTAAGGATTATAATATAGCCCATATTGCCTTTTTTCAAGTAAGGTATTATTTATATATATTCTGTCACTGTTCCTTCAATTTCAGAATACTAAAGCAGTTAGTTCCTTTTGGTACTTATTAGGCTGCTTTAACATCGTTAAAAACAATAAAAGTATATGTGTGAAAAATTAATTTAGCACAATATTTCTATATGTCTCAAGGACTATAAAGAATAAGAATGAGATAAAGTATGTAAGTATATAGTTTTATCAGTAGTATGTTTTTATGTTCAGTGTTCTCTACTTCCTTAAGTAATCTTAATATACTGTTCAGTAGGGTAGGTACTGTTCACATGTGGCAATTTAAATTTAAATTTATTAAAATTAAATAAAGTTAAAAATTACGTTTCTTAATCACCTACACTAGCTAGCTGTGTTCTAAATGCTCAGTGGTCACATGGGACTAATGGCCACCCTATTGGACAGCACAGATAAAGAACATTTCTATCTTCACAGAAAATTCTGTTAGCACTGGTAGACCATCATACACACAACTCCTTACCCTTTATTTTGCCACATTGTACATTAGATTTTTTTGTTTATAACTTGACAATGAAGTTTAGTATTTTCTAGAAATACTACCTTGCTAATTTCTTGAAATCTTTTCCCCAAAATCGTTGCTGATAACATGTTCTTTTTTTCCTTTGTTTTTCCGTTTATTAAGATAGTCAACACCTGACATTTTCACTATTATTTAAAACTCTGAGTTCTGTGATGAATACAGTTGAAGTAATGCCTCTAGGTATTATTAACTTGTAAGACAACATAGCATATGACAGTGTCTCCATGCACCTCAAATACAATGAAAAAAATACTTATTAAATGGTGATTTTTCCCCCTTTATCTTATTAAGTAAATTATATGGTCCTTTTATATGGAAGCCTCCATAGTTAGAGATGTAAAACAGCAATTTCTTGGTTCTATAGCATGACATAGTTCAGAGCTGAGATTAGAGAAACCCCGTAGAGTTGTTAATACTTGAGGGCATCCCCAACTAGAAAAGTATGTGAATTTAGGCATGGGAGGAAGGAAGGATCTGCTTTAAATTTAGTGTAGGGTCACTGAATCTTAATGATAGATTAAACAAGGGAGGTAGAATAATGAATAGGGGTATGCAGTGTGTAGCACTAATACCAGAAGTCCATGGTTTGTGGCGGTTTTTTAATGTCCTTTCCCATATGGTTTTGAATAGAGTAGGTTATGGCAGGGATGAGCTAAGGAATAGCTTTGTTAATGAATAAATAGGAGTAATTTTTTTTAATGGGAGACTTCAGACAATTTATTTATAATGCCTGCTTATTTAATGAATCATGATTTAAAAAAAAAACATTTTCTGATCTTAGTACATTAAGATCAGAATACATTGGCTAGGGTATTCCTCTTGTTTTCCTTATAAAATAGCTATATTTACATTTCAGAGCCAGCCCTAACAGTGAAATCCTTGGGTTGGGATTGTAACTGCCTTAATTAAAACCCAGTTGTGTGGAGCTTCTGAGCATTGGCAGCGTTAGTCCTTAGTTAGGGTTTGGTGTGTAGTATTAGACTTTAATTCATAGTGTCAGTTCACTTTGATAAGTTTTAATTGTCATTTGGAACAAGTTTCCTACTCTACCTCATTCACCTAAAATTAACAAGGTATGTGATTATGGTGCCCATCCTCTTATTACAATTTTGCTCTTAGTCAAGGCAGCTACTTTCCTTAAGATATCTTCCCTGCCCTCCCACCCACATATCTCTTGGAGAGAGTAATACTGAAAGCTGATCTTGGAAAGTAGCAAGTTAGAATCAGAAAACCTAACTGGATGCACTTCTGAATATCGTTCAGTGCTGCTCTTTGGAGATTACTTAATATTTCCGAAAGGAGAGGTTAAATAGGTTGTCTCTGGTGCCTTGGTTAAGCAGAGTGAAGGGAAATGTAACTCTCCTGACTCCAGGGCCCCAAATGCAAACACTGGCCTAGTGTTCCCAAACTTTCTCCTTGATGTGGATGACTTGAATGGTTTATTTTCACTTGATGAGCCACACCCCCAGGCCACTTTAGTATTCATGGCAGACCCCAACACTAAGTCCCTTTGTTGTCTTTGTTTTTTGCATTTTTTTGTTAACAAGAAAAGATAAAATTATAAGAGACCTGATTATAGACTGAGCTTCCATTGCTGATGGTTCCCACCACTTTTTTCAGCATCTCAGAGAAAGGCAAAGGCCTGGATGGGCAACAGAAAGCAGCAAAGCAAACATAAACATCATGTCTAAGCATCAGTGTGGTGCTACCAGAATGGGTAAAGGATACACAATCTTTATCAAAATATAAAGATGGGTCTTTGCCCAAAACAGTAGAATTGGCAGCATTTTAAAAAATTTGAAGTTTCCTCTAGAAGCAATGGTCTTTTCTTTAAAAAAAATTTTTTTTGAGAGGAAAGAAGAAATGGATTAAGAACTTAAAATCTGCATTATCATCCTGACCTAGACTAACTGAATGACATTTGGGCAAGTAGTTTAATTTGTGTGTGTGTGTGTGTGTGTGTGTGTATAAAATTTAAAAGAAAATGCAAGTCTATGATAAAACAAATTGGTAGGGTAGATTAACGTCATTGCCCCACAATTTTACATTAGAACCTGTAGAGATTGTAAGTAAAACAAATTCTTGACCAGAATTTCACTTGTCCAAATCAAAAGCATTGTCCAAATCAAAAGAGGGGTTGGCAAGAGGGCCCAACTATTGAAAGAAGGAAAACTAGAATAATAAGGTAGGGCATAATTTACTGTAAATTGGCAAAGTAGAAGAAGCAGACCTATAGTGTGAATGTCTTCAAATTCTTTTATTCTAGGCAGAACTCTTACATTAGCATGGGATGGTAACTCAGAAGGCTTTGGGCAAAAGTTTATAAGAGAAAGAGCCTTTGTTACCTCTCACTTTATAGTTTATTTACTATTTTAACTGTTCTTTTGCCTTGATTTATTTTCCTTGAAAATTTTTTATCTTGCTATTTCTTTCCCAGCTGTGTATGACACCAGGAGCTGCCCTCATACTGTGAAGGCCACATTCAACTGTTGAAACAATAACAAGTTGCTATTTGATCTGGCAGTTGTCATTCCTCTATAGTGCTTAAAAGTACAAAATCTACAGCCTGTAACTTGCTCTTCATTGCCTGTTGCAGCACAACAGGTGTGAAAAGGCTCTCTGGGTCTCATGACAGAGCTTTTTATTTGTAGTTGGTTACTCTTACTTGTTACCACTTGATACCAACCATTTAGAGTAAGTATAAATGGTCTCATAGAAAATTCTTACACATTGCATTTATAAAAGTGTCAGGTGGGAAAGAATTTTAAAGATAATTTATTACAACCCTTTATTTTACAGAAGAGGAAATTCAGGCTAAGAGAAGATTATGTCATAGTTGAGAAAGAATCTAGACTTTAGAATCTCCGAGAACTAAATTAAATCCTAATTTAATTAAGTAGTCACCGTAGGTAAATTATTTTATTGTCTCTGAGCCTCAATTTCTCATTTGTTAAATGAAGATAATAATATATGTAAAAGGTTGTTGTGAAGATGATATGTTAACAAAACCCAGTTCCTGGTTTGTAAAAGATACTCAGTAAATGTTCGGTTGCTTCTCTTTCCTTCCCCTTTACATTGTTCAGGGTTATTTATAATTAGTAGCACAGCTGAAAATGAAAACAAGGTTGTTCTGACTCGAAGGGCATGTCTTTACCTTGAATAAAAATAAAGCAAAACAAAATTCTTATTACAGAAGTGATAGAAACTTAGAAAAGATAAAAAAAAAATGAGTCATAATTCCATGATACAGAGGGAACAAATTTTATCTTGTGTATTTTTTTCTGTGCATACACATAGTACACATACACATATGTAATATATATAATATACACATATGTATATGTGTATATATGTATGTAACTTAATAACAAGCAGAAATGTACATAATTTTGTAACCTGGTTTTTCTTTAATATGTAACAACTTTTCATGTTAGTAAATATTCTATATCAAGGTCAGCAAACTTTTTCTGTAAAGGGCTAAATAATAAATATTTTAGGCTTTGCAGGCCATATAGCCTCTGTTGCATCTGCTCAACTCTGCCATCATAGTAGTTCAGAAGCAGCCACAGACATTATATAAACAAGTGGAAGTGGTAGTGTTCCAATACAACTTCATTTACAAACACAACAGACTGAATTTGGCCTCGGGGCTGTACTTCGCTGACCCTGGTTCTACATCATCATTTTAATGGATGCATGTTATTTTGTTTATTTATTTATACTATTATTGGATATTAAGAATTGTGCCAATTTTGTATATGTTTGATGATATACAAGGTGCAATGAATGTCCTTATAGTTAAATATTGGATTTTACACATACGATTATATCCTTAAGATTAACTTATATACTACTTCTGACATTATATTAAATTGTCTACTAAAATTCAGATTTAAAAATCAAAACATTTCTTACATACAGGTATTTCTGGATTTATATAATCAATCTTTGAAGTAATGCATAAAATTGAACTTTATAAAAGGGTTAAGTTAAAGTAAAACTCCTAAAAATGTTCTTATCATTGTGCAGTTCTAGGATTGACTTTTGACTTAATTGTGGAAGGAATTATAAATTGATTGATTTACTTTATTTTAAAAGGGGAAATTTTAAGAGCATTTTTTGAGTGACTGATATATTCATTGCAGACATTAAAAAACATATCTATTAGACCAGTAAATAGTTTGAAAACCTTTGCTCTCTTACTGTTTCCATAAAGAATAGAGAGGAGATATTGCCCTCTAGGACAAGGTCTCGACTGACTGAGATGAGGTTAACCTCTTGCTGTTTTTCCTTTGGGTCTTGTTTCTCTAGCCTAAGAGAGTGACAAAAAACAAAACTGTTTAGCTTTTCATTTACTTCAAACATGCTTCTGTGATGTTTAGGAACATTTCTTCAATTCAGCTGATGTATAGAGGTGTTTTCGAAATTTATTTATTTATTTGTTATTTATTTATTGTGACCAATATATCACTTACTGTGGATTTGCAGTTTTACTGTGTTGTCCAAATATCTGTTATAGCCAGAAAGCAATCACACTTAAGCTTAAGGCAGAAAAACAGAAGAATAACAGATTTTCAATGATGAAGATTATTATTTCTCAATTATTTCAGTGCTATAAAGTCTGTAGTAAAGAGGTAGTGGGGTGTCTCATTAATTTCTTAAACTAACAATGATCACTTTATCATTCAAATAAAATTATAGCATGTCTAAAATTTCTGTAACAAATCATTATTAATCATATTTATTCTCAGAAAGGATTGTCTACATTAGGCACAAATTCAAAGAACTTTAGAATGAATATTCTAGAGAGGCATGGTTATCTGGGAAAGCCTATGATTCACACATCCTAAAACAGTGCTTCTTAAACTTTGGCTTAGTAAGAATTACTTAGAGGGCTTGTTAAAATACAGATTGCTAGTCCCCAGAGTTTCCAACACACTAGGTCTGGGATGGGTCTCCCAAATTTTCATTTCTAGTTTTCAGGTGATGTTAGTACTTCTCTCCAGGTACCACACTTTGAGAACCACTGTTGTAGAAAAATAATTGTTCTATTTATTGTTGTTTTTTATGGTTTCAACTTCTGCAACTTCATAGTTTCTCAAAACCTTTTTTTTCCAGAAAGCTCTTAAAATTTAGCATCTTTACTATTTGTGAAATATACTCAGCCTTGCTCATCTATAAACATTGTCTTAGCACTGTAGGAATTCTTTTTTAAAATCCAGGCTTAACCTTTAGCTAAAGATACGAATTTATTTTAATTTATGATCATTAGTTCAGTCACTTTAAATATGATCTGTCTATTTTATATCATTTTCACCCACAGCAGCCTTTTAGGATAGGCAATTATGAATATAACCATGTTTCTAATGAAAGTGTTAAATCTTATCCTTGGTAGTTTTTCAGGATGGATAAAATCCATTTCCAAGTGTATGCATTCAAATATGTTTCCATATTTGATTAGCTTTATTGTCCTCATTCGCGGTAATGCCAATTGTCAAACCTCTTTACCGACAAGAGGTAGAATAAGTTTTTTAAGTATGGTATACAAAGCAAAACTTAGTTACAGTTGTTGGAATGAAGAATTCATTTAGAGCCAAAAGATGTTTTAAAGAGCAGAATACAGTCAGTTCAAAGCCTGATTGAAAGCAACTTCAATTTTATAGTTTTCTTCAAACAACATCTTCATTGTTTTCTGGAAGATGGTATTTGAGAAAAAGAAATGTCTCGAGTTACTGTTTTTATGAGGAGAGAATTGCTGAGTCTTTTAAATGGTTAATGAGAAGAAGTAATAGTTAAACAGTTGGAGCATTGATTTCTGATTTGAATTCTCCAACACAGGCCAGCCCTGAGGGAAGGGGGAAAAAAGCTTGCTAATTAACATTTGATTACTGATGCCACCTTCTCATTCCCCTTGCACCATCCGGTTTCAAGTGTTTTTGTTCAGGAAGGATTTTTAGGAGGGTTTTAACTTGCATCTTAGTAAAACAAATCCATCTGCAACTGCAGTGAGTATATAATATGTTAAAAAAGAAGAAGAAAAAGAAAAGTCCTTAGATATAAAGTATGTGTTCAAAACCCAGTCTGGATCAGGAATGATTGGTTTCTTAACTATAAGCCTTTCAGAGCACCAAAGATTGCTAGGAAACTGGAAGGAAGCCTAGTCTGTATGCCTTATTTTGATTTAAACACCCACACACAAATACTTATTTGTTCAGTGCAGTTACTATTTAGCAAACTCCTAACCAGAACATCATCTGGTAGTGTGAAGTACTTGGAGTTCAAAGTTTGATATAATTAAAATTTGGATAAGTTCAGGTTCTAATAGGACCAAAGGCCTTTTTCTTCTAAGATTGATAAGAGAATGAGATAGATGTCTGTTTCAGGGTACTTTTTGGTAAGGGTTGTAATTTGCCATAGTATTCTTAATACAGAGAAATTAGGAACTAGAATACTCATAAATTTATAGCTGTTCTAATCCCATGGAAATTAAGTATTTTGTTTCTTTTTTTTGCTATATTAAAATGTTTGATATGTGAAGAATCCTGAGCCAGATTTCAAAATTTTAAAGATGTTGACATAAATTAATGGAACTTTACAACTGTATCACTTAGCTAGTAGTATTCTGGCAAAACCATAGCCTCACTGATAACATTTGGTTGATGGAATAGTTATTTGGGAAACCAACATGACTGGCTTTACTTTTAAATGAGATTTCATAAGAGGAAACTGTTATTTAGCCTTTTAAAAAGTGTAGACTTTTTAGTTTAATAAAAAACAAAAGCTAAGACTTTTCTCATCTAAGACAAAAATTCACCTAAATGCTTATTATAAATCTATTATTCTTACATGAAATTATTTGCAGTTTTCCTTTTGGATGATTGTATTAACTCGTACTATTTTTCTTCCATGTTCATTTTAAACTTTCCCACATTACTTCCTTGTCTTACATATAGAATGCTCTTCTTTTCCTGTTCCTAGGATTAACTCCAATATTGTCATAAAGTTTTAGAATTTTGAAAATCAAAAGTGATCTTGTTTTATTCTCTTCTAATATTGAGTAAACTAAGTCTCAGAGAGATTTCAGCAACTTGCCCACAATAATAGCTGGGCAAAATTAGGACTAGAAATCTAGTTCTCTCCTCTCATTATGCCATAATACCTCAAAACTTGTGCCTTTTCTACTATCAGAATCTGCTTTCTCTTGGATAATACTGAAATGACATTTAAAATTCCCTGAAATGTTCCTCAGTAGTTTGATCAACATTTAGCACACAAGGAATGATTTTATTAAGGCTGACAAGTTTTAACCAAGTTTTTTATATTTCAGTTTGAATAGCTACAAACAACTCATTCGAGGCTAATCTGAGCCTCAAAATTTAGCCTTTAGCAGAGTAACTTCATAAGAATTTTTTTTCTAAGAAATTCTGATAAAATTTAACTAAAAAATAAAATAATTTGAAAACTTATGGAACTCAAAAGAAAACTTTGTGGGAGATGAAGATCTTAATATAATTTTATATTGAGCAGGTCATAATAAAAATGATCTTTTCCCCAGTGCTGTATTTATCACTGAAAATGCACATGAGGAAATATGAAGTTTGAAGTTAAGAGCATTGCTTAGCTTTATATATTAATTATAGTATAATAAATGTTTATTATGAAAAGCAAATCAGTACTGTGTTAATTCTGTACTATTTCAAGTTAATCTAATTTTTTCTTAGTCACAATCAATTATCTTATCTGAGGCAATGGGAAGAAATGAAACTATCCTTTTAGAAAATACAGAAAACAAACTCTGAAAAGTCTGTTGTCAATGTAGAATACTTGATCCATATACAGTATACTTTGCAACATAACTTTAATGTTCAGCTGGTAATCAAAGCATTTATTAAATTTCTTCAGAACTAATTGAAACATTTGCATAGTTTAGCAGCCTGAAATCTCATAGATTTAGAGCTTAATGCATAACCAGAATTGAAAAGATTATGAAGGTTCAGCATGTTACTGAGCCAATGCTGATCAAAGAAAATGTGTAAGACAAAAAGGCCCTTAGGAAATGTTACCCTGTGAAGTGCCACTTGTCCTTAAATGGAATTTAACACAAATCTCTAAAGATGAAACTCCATCAGAAGTAGCACAATAATGGCAGCTGGGCATGCCAGCTACAACATCCCAGCCTGTGTGTGTGTTCTTTCTGCCTCTCTCAAGTGCTGTCAAATCTCTCAAATCAATCAGTCTCTCAGTTTCTCTCTTCCTCCCTGTCCCCTTTCCCTCTTCCCTTTAGTCCTACCTTTCTCCCCCCAGCCTCTCACTCTCCTTCCTCTGTTTCTCCATCCTTCTTCCCTAAGAGAACTCTGTGTTCTTCATATATTTCATGGTGATCTTAAATTCATCTGCATCATTTTATACACAGCTGTATTTTGTTACTCAGGTTTCCTAGAATACTAATTTTTTAAAAGAATCATTTTTACTTTTGTGTACATTTGGGATTTTTTTCCTTCTCTGCAAGATTGTGACGTAAATTTTTAATTACATAAAACTGTCAATGAAGAAAATGGAATTTGAGTATCTCCATTAATAAAACCATCACTCATTTTGTGCTTTTGCTATCGTTATCGCTTATCTTTCTTTCATATAATGGTAAAATCTGCCTATGGTTACAACATTGATAAAATAGGAAATTATTTTTGAAAGACTAGTTTGTTTTCACTTAAATTGTTGTTTAGTGATTGTGGTTTAACACATGATTCTTTTCGCTTAATCTCAGAAACTCTGTCAATTTAGTTTTTCATTGGAACAATCAAACATTAGCCTAATATGCTTTCCCTAATATGCTTTACGTTGTACTGTCTCAGCCAAGTTCTGTCCGCATTAACCAGTTTATTCTATGACAAGTTGCTTAACAGATGTCATTCTGGGAAGAACAATGAAGCCAAATACTTGTGCAATGGCTAACATTACTCTAACTTTGATCACTTTTGTTCAGCACATCAGTCTGGCGTTGTGCTTTATACCAACATAACACTATAGCCAGAACATGCTTTTCAGGCTTAGAATAGCAAAGGAATGTTATTCAATTCAGTGCAGTTACAGATGAGTTAATGGAAGAAGAAAAATACTGTTTATTTCATAATACCATATTGTTGTGTTTTGGAATTAAGGTGGAATTTAAAGAATCCCACTCCAGAGTTATTTGTTTATATATTCTTCAATGCTGGGGTAGGCTTGCTACCTTTCCAACAGATGTAAATATTTGTCTTGTCTTTCTCCGCCCCCCACAAAAAATAGCTGAGGAAACTGGTGTATCTAGACAACATAATTCAAAAATAACTTTAAGAAAGGAATTTTTTGTGTTGAGGCCTAAAGTCTCCTCATAATGCCTTTTCTGTCCTTTCCCTTTCTTTTATTAATATAATGCTTTGGGTTTATGAAACACCCTGTTCCTTAAGAGCACTAATGTTTAAGCATGACAAAATAGGCTAGTGGAAGTGGTCAGAAGTTTGCCCAGTTGCATTTGGTTAAATTGTTGGGTTGATAATAACTGATGAAAATTTCCAAACTTAATGCAGCTGGCCATAAACAAAATACTGCATGGTAGACTAGCCATTGCTAAGAATCTCTGAAGAAAAGCTGTTTGTTTGAATTGAGTGGGGATCAAGCCATGCCCCCAAGCTCCTCAGTTCTCACTTACTTAGTCTTTTTTCACAGGTGTACATTAGAGATAAAAATATATTGAGTTCTGAGTTTTGTTTTGTTTTTCTTTTCCCCAGTGAATATATATCTCTATTTCACTGGAAGGATAACTTAGATGTGTTTATATATAACAAACAGTAATGTGATACAAGATGCTGTAATTGGATAACGTGATACTTTAGGCTTCTGCATTTTTAAAACATGAATGAATACTGCTTGTTTTCCATATCGAAGTGTCATAGAACAGATTATGTGCAACATTTCAATACTAGCTTTACTTGTTACAGTCAGGTATTCCTGTAACTAACTTGAAGAGTTAATTAAGATGGGTGATCTCTCCATTCTTAGGATTTGTTATTTTTTTTAAATTTGTACATTCAGAATGAAATAGAATTTCTGTGTCCTATTTAGAAGTAAAGCTGAAGACAGATACCATACCTCTTAATTACTGGGTAACATAGAGTTTAACCTTCCAACACTTTATTTGGAGAAATTACTTACCTCCTGTCCTTTTAAAATGAAAGGTACAATGTTGCATGTTGAGAAAAGTAGGTTTTCATCTTTAACAGTATTTAAAAGTATCATTACCCTATTTTCAGGAGGAGCCTAAATAATATGTTAATAGATGACTTTCAGTTAATAAATATTCTGTTGAAATAGTTTTTAATTTGGGGTGATATCAAAGAAATAATCTGTGCTGCTTTATTAAGTTTTTATATCTTTGAAACTTCCACCAAACAATAAAGATACCTTCAGGTTTTTCCTCCTGCCCTGTCCAAAAAATAAAACACAACCATCAAAAACTACATAGAAACTTGGAAGTATATCTTTTGTTCATTGCACATCATGAGTCATTTAAAGATTTAATACATTAATAACATTTATAATTATAGTCCATCATAGATGAACTGTGTACCTAAAGTTTCCTGACTGAAAAGAAACTTGAAGTCATCCAGGAATATAAAAACAATCGGCAGAGGGAGATGTTTATTGAACCTTTATTTCCCCTAGCCTTCATTGAGAATTTGCTTTTAAATTTGATTTAGAATTTTTTACAAAATTTTTCTGACTTTTGTTTTCCTAGTTTCAAATTTTTGTTTCAAATCCAGAAAAGGAAATACAGTGAATATCACATAAGTGGCAATGATCATAAGTCATGTGGAAACCTTATTTTAATTGTGCTGTCTTTTTCTTTGTATAGGTAAAGAGAAATGTGTATGACCTTACTAGTATCCCTGTTCGCCATCAATTATGGGAGGGCTGGCCAACTTCTGCCACAGATGACTCGGTAAGTGACAGTTGAGTTACCAGTTTTTTATTCTCTTCTCTCTCTTGCCACTTTCAATCTAATTGGTTGTGATAATAAGCAGAATCAAATGCTTTGAATGTTCCATTGAAAGAACCTTATAAATCAAATAATGTGAAAATAAGGAGTTGTGATAATTTGAGTTCATTTGCAGAACAGATATCATAAACCAAGTATATCAACATTCTTTTGGTAATGTTATAATATCAATAGGAATTTGATGCTGCTTGATTTAATTTTTTCCTTAATGAAAAGAATATATTTAAATGTTCCTAATGAAATATCCCAAGCACAATTTTTTTTCCTAAATTACAGTTGTCTCAAAATCAACCTAATCATTATATTTAATTTTAAAAGTACATTTCCCATAGTAGGTTGATACTTTTTTAAAATGTTAATTTTTACAGTAATATTAATGGCCCTTTATTCTTAAAATACCCATAATTTTCACCGCCATAAAAAGCTAGAGGAAAAGATTTAGTCTGTCATTTTTACCTGTTATTATACCTATTTACAATGATTATCCTATTGTAAATTTTGAAAACTTGCCTGTCTCTGTCCTGTTTGCAGTGATTATTCTTTTCTCAGAAAGTAAATTTTATCATCTAAGGGGGCCAGCTGAAATTACATTTTGGCCACTTTTACCCATAATCTTGTTCTAACCAGATACCGTTAAAAAAAAAAAAAGAAAAAGAAGAAAAGGTAAAAAATGAGAATGTTTCAAGAATTTTGAAGTTAAGTCCAATGTTTGTAATGAATAGGGCTAAAAAGAAATTGAGACTTTGTAAACATCTTTTAATAATAAATACCCAAATGATTATAGCTAGGAAGCAAATTACCTTTTTTTATTTTCTGGTAAATACTGTGTTTCTATATGGATAATAATTATTCCTTCTCTCTCCACACCACCATCATACATTTTGTGGAAGATAGAAACATTTTTAAACAATTTATGTAGATGCTATCTGAGTCTAAATTATTTCACAATTTAAACACCGTGCTTTTGGAAAATGCTTTGTAGGTTTTAGAACTTTAAAAATAATCAGAAAATAGAGGAACTTTTTTTTTAAGTGGGAAAACTTGTTTACATATAGTCATATTTATTTCTAAGCAACTGATCTTAATGTTGATAGAGTAAATCATTAGATTTATTGACTGGTTGTCCATGGATAACGAATAGGGATGTGGTGGTTGTTTTTACTTTGGATTTTTTTTTTCCCTATTGGAGAAAATTTGACACATTTGACAGAAAATGTGCTACATTTATTTTTACAAAGATAAGAGTAATGTTCATAAATGATAGCTTTCTGTTTACCTGGAGAGACATGGAGAAAACAGAAATGTTCTTAGCATTGTCTTAATAATCTGTTACAGGAAATAATAACATTAATAGAAGAAAATAATTAAGATCTGACCATGTCACTTAAATTCTCTGAGCTTCAGTTACCTCACTAATTTGCAGTATTGTTATGAGGAGGATTAGTGATAATATGTGTATTGTACCTGGCTCACAGTAGACGCTCAATAAATGAGTCACTATTACAATTAATATTAACATATAATATTAACTCAGAAAAGTATCACATGCAAGAATTGACTAGGTTATATAAATGAAATGGTATTTGAGATTTGCTTCAAAATAACTTGTGGGGTTGGGAGTGTGAGTAGAGATATAGGTAAATCCAAGTGAGCCACATATTGATCATTGTTGAAGCTGGATGATACGTATATTCAGTTTATTACACTGTTTCCTCAAATTTTGTATATATTTGAAATTTTCTATAATACAAAGATTAAAGCAAAAATAATTTTAAGAACATAAGGTGGTATCGTCCAGAAATGTGGAACTTCACGGGGTTTGAAAAGCCAACTGCTCTGAGACCCCATACTTGAAGACACCAGACTGAAATAGGCTTTGCAGATTCAAGTTCCAAGAGTGATAGGCAAATTTAGTGAAGAATTCAGTGATAAATTCTTCTGTAGGATCACGCCCTATACATTTTAGGTTTTAAAAAATTAAACTGAGTTTGACACAGTCTTTTATGAGGCCCATGTTTTAATGATTGTTATAACATTTAATTTTTTACCAGAGTTCTAATGCAATTTCGTTCCCTATAGGAGAATATGGAAAGCAGCTTAAACTCACCATATTCAAGAATGACTGTAATACTACCTGGTGTTGTATCTAAGTCACAGCTAACACAAGAGGGAATCTCCATTAAGAGACTTGATTCTTTTTGCCTCATTATTCATATTTGCACCTTGTCCCAGAACCTGTGAAATGATGCCTGCCCACACCTCCCTAGAGCAAATGTTGCCACATTGGCAGGATGTTGCCTTGAGCTGCATGATTTGATACAACAAAGATGTTTAAGGCCCGGCTGCTTTTAACTGGTGCCATAGCAGATCCACTAGCTCCAGTACTTAGGTTTTGGCAAAAATGGCTTATAACTGTAGTCTTCTAAGGAGATCCTAGCCAAAGAAATGTCATGAAACCTTTCTTTCATGAGGATTATAAAAACTCATAAAGCTGGCACTTGTAATCTATATTGTTGCAGGCGATGGTGTTTTTTTTTACTTGTTTAAATCACTAAGTGGAGGCATCTGCTACAAAACAAGATAGTCCTCACAGCTTAGGGCATGAATTGGGTACAGCTGAGAAATGTCAGCTGTGTAAACAGCCTGAAATGTGTTACCAACAAAAATATAATTAATTTCTTTCCAAGACAGTGTGCCATAACTTAATACTTAGAATGGTTTAACTTTCAGAGAAAGCACCTGAACGTTTTCTTTCCAGTGCCAGAGTAGAGGATTGATTATAAAAGTCATTAAAAGTGAGGTTAGTTTGCACTTTTCCTGCTCAATTGCAGATATTTGTGTGGCTTTAAATATATAGTAACTTACCAGTGGCTTCCGTGAATTTATGGAAACATCTTAGATCAAGAAGTTAATGGATTTGAGACGATGCAAGTATTCTAAAATTAGATCGTGGTGAGATTGCACAACTCTGTAAATTTACTAAAAATCATTGCATTGAGCACTTACAATGAGTAAGTTTTATGGCATGTAAATTATACCTCAAAAGCTATTTTTTAAAAATGTTAATGGAGAGAACTAGATTAAAATACTTTTTTCATTTACATTTTTATGTTGCATGAGAAATTTTTTGCAATAACACAGGAGGTGTTTTCTTTAGCGTACTTCTCATTAACCTTTGACTTAGCAAACGGGACAAAGAAATAGACTTCTTATAATTAGATTCTTGTATAATCTTGAGTCTCTTACCAACCTGACACTCTTTTGACATTTTCATGCTACTCAGTGAAGTCAACAATCATTTAAAACATTGTTGTCCCATTTCCCTTCAGAGTTAAAATATTCTCTTTGCTTGTAGTTGTACTCTAATGGGGTATGGGATACTGTATGAATCGTCAATAACTCTTTCAGTTCCTTTTGCGCTCTTTCACCAGGGAAGTAGGTATCTAAAGCTGCACCAGTAGGGGAATGTTTTCATGCTGTGACAGTTCAGCTGTGAGAACAAGGAGTTGCAAGTAGGCGAAATCTCATTTTACACTTTAACAAGGACGCTCTTGGTTTCCAGAGAGTAGAAATAATTTTAACACTCTGAATTATGTCTAGACACTTTATTTATTGTAATGCAGACAATTTGAATATATGTAGTTTTTAAAATTCCAAGTTTTAATAATGCTTATATAAAGGAAGAAAAAATCCTTCCTTTTTTTATTAAATTTTTTTTTATAGTTTAATGTATTTTAGTAGCAAACTTACAGGAACAGCACAGAAGAGAGACAATAGTAAAAACATGTACTTGCATGTAGGACAACTCAGAAAAGTATAGTTAATGGATGGAATCCACTGTATGATAAAAATGTTATAAACATCATTTAGTTGCCATCGATAAGAAATTTACTTGTTTTTAAAAAATCCAAATGCTGGCATTGTGCAGAAAAATTTAGTAGTTTTATTTATAATTGTTATAAAGTTGAACTGCCGAAACTTGTTCACTGAAATATTTTGACTTGTATTAATGCTTTACGTCTCTGCATTTATATTAAAAATTCACGCACAAATGAAAATGGAAAAACTGCCAATACCTGATTTGTGTCCTCTATTTTTCCACTTTCAATCATATACTTAGATATCTGTTGACCCCATGGAAAAAGACATATCTAACATTCAGAACTACCAATAACAGGAAGAAGAGAAAAAAATTTTTTTTGAAAGAATGAAATGTTTTCCATCATAGTGTGTTCTTAGGCACATTCTCCTCGTGTGCAGTGTGCTAGCTGGATGTCTTGGCATAATTGTTATACATTTGGCTTGGATAGCACACATGTTGGTGTCTTCAAAAAGCCCTACCAGATAGGCCTCACTTGCCTCCTGCAAAGCACCAGTAGCTGCACTCTGGAAGCACAAATCTGTTTTGAAGTCCTGAGTAATTTCTTGCACCAGCTGCTGGAAAGGAAGTTTACGAATCAGAAGTTCAGCGGTCTTCTGATAACATCTAATTTCACAGAGTGCCACAATACCAGGCCTGTGATGATTAGATTTCTTCACCCTTCAAGTAGAGGGTGCACTCTTGCTAGCGGCTTTTGTATCCAGTCGCTTCCTCAGTGCTTTATCACCAGTAGATTTGCAGTCTACACCTCCTTACTTACCCCCCTTCTCCTTCAGCTAGAGCTGGGTGAGCTAGAGGTGGTGTAGCAGTGGCTGCAAACACAATTTAATCCTTCAGGTTTAATCCTTTTTTATGGTGTACCTTATTTTTTCTTTTGAGTTTACTAATGGGCTTCTATGGTTCCATCATTGGCTAAAGGAATGTTAACTCAGAATTTAAGAAAATAGGAATTTTATTTTATTTTTTAAAGATTTATTTATTTGAGAGAGAGAGAGAGAGCAAGTGAGCAGGGAGAGGGGCAGAGGGAGAGGGAGAGAGAATCTTTAAGCAGACTCCCCACTGAGCATGGAGCCCAATGCAGGGCTCAATCCTAGGACCTTGAGATCATGACCTGAGCTAAAATCAAGGGCCAAACCCTTAACCAACTGAGCCACCCAGGTGCCTCTTGAGAAATTAGGAATTTTAGAATCAGTTCTTTAGGCATGTGTTAGGAATCAGAAAACTGCTTATTAAATATTTTTATGTTGAAAAGGAGATCATGTATAAGCAGAATCATTACACAATGGTTTTTCTATAAAATAAAAACAAAACAGAAACCACACACACACACCCCTCCTCCCTTTTTGTAGTTTTAAATAAAAAGAATTTGTGAATGTAGGTATGTTATCTACTTTGATCCTTCTGGTGGGAACAAAACATTTTCTTCTGTAACTTCTCCCTGATGCATTAGGTTTGGCAGTGTCAAATTATGGACATTCCCTCGCCACTGGATGCCTGCCCTCCACTTTACAGGAGCTGCTGTCTGAATAGACTCTCACAATTACCACATACTTACTACACTGTAGTTACCTACTAAGTAAACTCATAAGCTTCCACTATGGTCATTCCATCCATTGTTGCAAGGTTAACATTTCTGAAGTGCATAATGAATCACATTTAGCCTTGCTTACTTATCTTCAATGGCAACCCAATACTTGCTGATTTATGTACAGATTTTTATTGCTGGCACTCAAAACCCTTCATTCTTTGGTCTGAAATTTCTCTTCTAGGTTTATTTTCCCATATAGGCCCAGAATAAATGCTCAGTAAATATTTCTCAATGATTGAATATGATAACATAAATATCTCAGCTTTAGCTAAATACTCATTTTGCTGTTCTTGAAATATACATGATACTCTGTCCTACTCTGTCAGTTAATCATACTGTTCCTTCTGCCTAGAATACCTAGAGCAATAATTTCCTTCCTCCAAGACTTTTCTTTTTTTTCTTTTATTATGTTATGTTAATTAATCACTGTACATTACATCATTAGTTTTGATGTAGTGTTCCATGATTCATTGTTTGTGTGTAACGCCCGGTGCTCCGTTCAATACATGCCCTCCTTAATACCCATCACCAGGCTAACCCATCCCCCCACCCGCCTCCCCTCTAGAACCCTCAGTTTGTTTCTCAGAGTCCATAGTTTCTCATGGTTCATCTGCCCCTCCAGTTTCACCCCTTCATTTTTCCCTTCCTACTATCTTCTTCTTTAACATATAATGTATTATTTGTTTCAGAGGTACAAGTCTGTGATTCAACAGTCTTACACCATTCACAGCTCTCACCATATCACATACCCTCCCCAATGCCTATCACCCAGCCACCCCATCCCTCCCACCCGCCACCACTCCAGCAACCCTCAGTTTGTTTCCTGAGATTAAAAATTCCTCATATCAGTGAGATCATATGATACATGTCTTTCTCTGATTGACTCATTTTGCTTAGCATAATACCCTCTAGTTCCATCCACATTGTTGCCGATGGCAAGATTTCATTCCTTTTGATGGCTGTATAATATTCCATTGTGTGTGTGTGTGTGTGTGTGTGTGTGTGTGTGTGTGTGTGTGTGTGTGTGTGTGTGTGTATACACCACATCTTCTTTATCCATTTATCTTTTGATGGACATCTTGGCTCTTTCCATAGTTTGGCTATTGTGGACATTGTTGCTATAAACATCAGGGTGCACGTACCCCTTCATATCCCTACATTTGTATCTTTGGGGTAAATATCCAGTAGTGCAATTGCTGGGTTGTACGGTAGCTCTATTTTCAACTTTTTGAGGAACCTCCATACTGTTTTCCAGAGTGCTTGCACCAGCTTGCATTCCCACCAACAGTGTAGGAGGGTTTCCCTTTCTCCACATCCCCGCCAACATCTGTCGTTTCCTGACTTGTTAATTTTAGCCATTCTGACTGGTGTGAGGTGATATCTCATTGAGGTTTTGATTTGGATTTCCCTGATGCCGAGCGATGTTGAGCACTTTTTCATGTATCTGTTGGCCATTTGGTTGTCTTCTTTGGAAAAATGTCTGTTCATGTCTTCTGCCCATTTCTTGATTGGATTATTGGTTCTTTGGGTTTTGAGTTTGATCAGTTCTTTATAGATTTTGGATACTGTTGGTTGTCTTTGGTTTTGTGGACTGTTTCTTCTGCTGTGCAAAAGCTCTTTATCTTGATGAAGTCCCAGTGGTTCATTTTGCCCTTACTTCCCTTGCCTTTGGTGATGTTTCTAGGAAGAAGTTGCTACGGCTGAGGTCGAAGAGGTTGCTGCCTGTGTTGTCCATTAGGATTTTGATGGACTCTTCCTGTCTCACGTTTAGGTCTTTCAACTATTTTGAGTCTATTTTTGTGTGTGCAATAAGGAAATGATCCAGTTTCATTCTTCTGCATGTGTCTGTCCAATTCTCCCAACACCATTTGTTGAAGAGACTGTCTTTTTTTCCATTGGACATTCTTTCCTGCTTTGTTGAAGATTAGTTGACCATAGAGTTGAGGGTCCATTTCTGGGCCCTCTATTCTGTTCCACTGATCTATGTGTCTGTTTTTGTGCCAGTACCATAGTGTCTTGATGATTACAGCTTTGTAATAGAAAGGACCCCGAATAGCCAGAGGAATGTTGAAAAGAAAAGCAAATCTGGCGGCATCACAATTCCGGACTTCAACCTCCAAGACTTTTCTTTAAGAAACTTTGCCTGTGTGCCTCTTCCCATGCCACCTTCTCCAACCCTCTTAGAAATAAGTTATATTTCTGTTCTGTTTTTAAAAAAGATTTATTTATTTGAGAGAGAGAGCATGCATGCATGTGAGAGAGGGACAAAGGGAGAGAACCTCCAAGCAAACTCCCTGCCAAGTACAGAGCCTGACAACCCATGAGATCATGACCTGAGCAGAAAGCAAGAGTCGGACGCTTAACTAACTGAGCCACCCAGGTGCCCCTCTGTTCTTCTACTTAAATTATTTTAATTTTCCCTTATTTGGTTCTTTCCATCCTTTATTCCTCTCACCTGGCTCTATTACTTACCATCTGAATAACCACAAACAATTAACCTCGCTGGGTGTCTATAAGTGTAGAACACAGATAATTATGCCTAGAGGTATTGTGAAGACTGAAAGAGTCAGTAGTTATAAATGCAGTTACTCCTAAGTTTATTTTGAAGATTAAAGTAGTCAATACAAGGTAATGTCTAACATAGTTAACCTTTGGCTGTTACTGTTTTTCATCTGTCTGTCTGTTCATTCACTTGACATTTGTTGAACAACCCTTATAGGGCAGTAAACATGCAGGCCCTGAAAGTTGCAAGAATAAGGTCCTGTTCTTCAGGTCCATTCCTCAGGGATTGCAAAATATAGTGTGAGACAGATGTATAAGCAGTGACAGTTGAAGTTTATGTAAATGCATAGGGATCATTGAAGAGGGAGCAACCAATTTTGCTGACAGATGGGGGTAGTGAAAAAAATGACTTCCCAGAGAAAGGGATATTTGATTGTATTTCAATTTGTATTCTAATGTTCCTCTCTTTTGTAAATTCTAAAAATTGAGAGTAAGAACGGTCTTCCTCATCTTTGTATGCTCTATAAGAATCAAACGTAGAGTACATTAACTCATTAGAATTGTTCAGAGCTCCATTAAGTTGACATCTATGACAATAAACAACTAAACAATGAATTTGTATTTTTATAGGAACTCAGTAAACTTAGAATCGGGTTTATTTTCTTTCTAATAAAAAATTATCAAAATTCAATGTTTCTTTAGTGGCAAGTAGAATAACATAGTTGGCTTTGGGGAGCAGGGCGACACCAAGCTGTTTTGTACCAATGTGTGCATGTGTGTGTGTCAGAGCAGGGCGGTCCAAGTTCATCGAATTGCAGTATTGCTCTTATTGGGGTAGGTTACTTACAGTATGAATTTCGGTTTCGTCATCTGCAAAATGAGGATGCTATTGACACCCTTGGAAGTCTATTGTGAAGATTAAATGGATTAACATAACAGGTTGAAACATGAAATTGCCACTTTTTAAGAATGAGATAATTGAATATTAACAATTTTATATGGTTTTATCTAATAGGTAAAGCACATAATATGCAGGGTTTGGCAATTACAACTTCAGCCCAAATCCCACTCAACATCTATTTTTGTAAATAATGTTTTACTGGAACACAGTCACACCCATTTGTATATGTATTGTATACAGCTTCTTTTACACTATAACTGATGGCAGGGGTGTGTGGTTACAACAAAATCACATGCCCACAAAGCCTAAAATATCTACTGTCTGGACCTTTACAGAAAAAGTTTGCCAACCCCTCATGTAATGTCTGGCATTTAGTAGGCATTACCTCCTTTTCCCTTGAGTAAGCACCTTCTTTATATCACATACACATGCAGAATCAAAAACATTCTTTGGGTAGCTTCAGGGCCGTTTTATGCTATTTAAATTACTCTGTCAGCCCATCCTAGGTCAGACAAATTTAGGCAATCTTCGAATGTCTTCACTGGCTCTTTCTTTATTTGGCAAGGTTATAGATAATGTTGCTTCTGATGGTAGTGAGACTCCGTAGCTTCAGAACATACATCCTTGTCAACATATAGAGTCTTTTACAAATAACACAGGCAAAGACTAAACAGCCAGAAAGAACAGCTTTGAAAGCAGAAGAAAGTTGGATTTTTAAAAGGAGTGAAAAGTTGTGAAACAGACTATACCCTGAACAGAGAGAGTGAGAAATTTGGGAGGGTGGATGAAACATTCAAGGGACGTATTTACTCAGTAAATATGAAGGCAAACACATGGAAGCGAGACATCCCCCAACAAGAAATTTACAAGCACTATAATCAGATGCTGTGAATCTTGATTTCAGTTTATTAAAATCCCAAACCTGTAGACCACTGCCTCTGGTAACTGCTATGAAAATGTTCTTCCTTCTATAAACAACTAGAAGACTGGATAAAGTATGTGATATATAACTATTTTCAGATATTAGACAACAGGTAGTGCAGGACTCTGAAGAAGGAAACAAATGAGCCCTATAGTGGTCTTACATTCTTCCTGGAGGCAATTTCTGGATCACAGAGTAGGGAGAGGAAACCAAAGCAGAACCTGCCATTTTATTGAGTTTGAAGAGACAGAGTGTTTAGGGAAGTCAAGGCAGCTAGACTTTTTGCAAGGTAGAGTACTAGCAGAGGAAAAACCTAGAAATCTACATAGTGTCCCACATGGCGTTTAGCTGAATAACAATCTGTGCATGCATCAGGTGAAATTCCAGGAGTCTGGACAACCAATGACTGCCAGGAAAAAGAACAATTAACTGAGAGCTGTAAGGCAAATAATTCTGAGCTCACACAGAACTGGAAATAATCTGAGTTCCCACCAGCATAGTAGGGACACCTCAGTGACTACATGAGGCATTCAAGAAATACCCTCCAGAAGAGTCACACATAATGGAGTGAATAAACAAGCCCTAGGGTGAAGACTATTTTAGGACTGCTGTTTTACATGCTTAAAAACAACCTTCAAAAGGAACAAGTTGATTAACAAATTAACAAATTGCCTCTAAGAAACAGAGTCCAGCATCCAGTCAAAAGTTACTATACATATGAACAGCAGGGAAACCTAACCCACAATTAGGAGAGAAATTAGTCAAAAGAAATAGACCTAGAAGTGATTTAGATAATGAAATTAGTACATTGCGACTTCAGCTGTTATAAATACTATGAATATGCTCAAGGATTTAAAAACATGAACTTACTGAGGGGAGAAGAGAATACATAAAATGGAATAACATATCATTCTAGAGATAATATAATATTTGAAATGACAGTTTCACTGGATGGCTTAATAGCAGATTAGAAACTGCCAAAGAAAAGACCGGTGAACTTGAATATATAATAGACACTACCTAAATTGAAGCACAGAGAGAAAAAAAGACAAGAATAAATGAACAAAGTATCAGTGACCTCTAGGGCAAAATCAAGCAGTCTAACAGACATGCAATTGGAGTCCTCAAGGGAGAGAAAAGATTGGGGAAGGAGGTCAAGACAAAAAATACTTGAAGAAATAATCTCTAAAGTTTTTCCATAGCTGATGAAAACTATAAAACCTATAGATCTAAAAATCTCAATGAACTCCATGAAGGGTAAACACAAAGATTTCTACACTAAGGAGTATCACTGTCAAATTGCTGAAAACAAGTGATAAAGAGAAAAAACAATTTCAAAGCAGAAAGAATTTAAAAAAAAACAGATTACACAGGGGAACAAATAACAGACTCTTTAGATTTCTCATCAGAAACAATGCAAGCTAAAAAGCTTGACATTTTTACAGTACTGAAAGTTAAAAGAAATGACAGCTTAGAATTTTATATAAGGTGAAAATAATCTTTCAAAATTGAAGGAAAAATACTTTTTTAAACAAAAACTGAAAGAATTTGGTGCCAGCAAACCTGCACTATAAGAAATATTAAAAGAAGTTCTTTAGGCAAAAGCAAATGACACCAGAATAAACTTTGATCTATACAGAAGAATGAAGAGTGCTAGTAATGGTAAAATGTGGTTAAGTATAAAAGACATTTTTCCTTCTGTTTTTAATTTCTTTAAAAGATAACTATTTAAAGAAAAAATAACTAATACTGACTTTTGGACATATGTAGAAATAAAATACATGACAACAATAGCATGAAAGACAGAACAGAATTGTAGTACAGTTCCTTTTTTTTTTTTAAGATTTTATTTATTTATTTGAGAGAGAGAACATGAGAGGGGGGAGGGTCAGAGGGAGAAGCAGACTCCCTGCTGAGCAGGGAGCCCGATGCGGGACTCGATCCTGGGACTCCAGGATCATGACCTGTACTGAAGGCAGTCGCTTAACCAACTGAGCCACCCAGGCACCCTGTAGTAGGGTTCCTTCTTATACATGAAGTAATATAATATTAATTGAAGATAGTCTGTTATACTAAAGATGCATATTGTAAACTTTAGAGCAACCACTAAAAAAATGGCAAAAAATATAGTCAATAAGCTGTTAAGATAGATGAAATGGAATACTAAAAAAAGAATTATCCAGAAAAAGGCAGGAAAAGAAAAAGTGGGATATGTACGAAACAAATAGCAAGATGAAAGATTTAAATCCAGCCACATTGTAATTACAATAAATATAAATGGTCTGTACATTAAAAGGCAAAGATTGTCAAAATGAATTTTTAAAAGCAAGACTCAGCTGTATGCTGCCTATAAGAAACATACTTTAAATATAATGACAGTAATAAGTTAGACATAAATGAAATGGGAAAGTATTTACAAACACTGAACATAAGAAAGCTATAATGACTGTATTAATATCAAAGTACAGAAAAAAATATTACCAGGACTAAAAAGAGACATTTCATAATGATTGAAAGGACAGTTCAAGAAGATATAACAGGCAAATACATACACATAACATAAGAAGGCATACACACTTTCTTAAATGTGTATGCACCAATAAGTTTCAAAATACATAAAATAAAAACTGACAGGACCAAAAGAATAGACAAGTTCACAATTATACCTAGAGATTTCACATTCCTATCTCAGCAATTATAGGAAAATGACAGATAAGGGTATAGAAGATTTGAGCAACTCTTAACAACTTGACCTAATTGAAATTTATAGATACTTTACTTAACAGTAGCAGAGTACACAGTCTTTTCAAGTGTACATAGTACATTCACCAGAAAAGACCATGGCCTAGACCATAAATAAAGTCTTAATAAATTTTAGAAGACTGCAATCAAGTGTATTATATCTGACCAAAACAAAATTAAATTGCATATTTTATAATTTATGTAATTTATAATTTACATAAGTTATCTTTATTCTTATGCACTGTTTAGTAGTTTGTTTCTTTGTATGTCCAATATAATTAACAAAAAAGCTACTAAAAGTGACAAGTGAAATTAACAAGGGCATAAGCCTACAAGATTAATATACCAAAAAAAAAAAAAAAAAACTACATAGCATCAAAGAAAACATTGAAGATGGAGTTTTTGAAATATTATACCATTCATGATTCCACCCAAAAACATGAAATATTTAAGGATGAATCTAGCAAAATATATGCAAGATCTGTACACTGAAAACTACAAATTAATGCATAAAGAAATACAGTTATACCTTGAAGATATCGTAGGTTTGGTTCCAGACCACTGCAGTAAAGCAAATATCGCAATAAAATGAGTCAAACGAATTTACGAATTTTTTTGTTATCTAGTGCACATGAAAGTTATGTTTACCTCATACTGTAGTCTGTTACAATGTACATACCTTAATTTAAAAATACTCTATTGCTAGAAAAATGCTAACCATCATCTGAGCTTTTTTAGCAAGTTGTACATTTTTTGCTGGTAGAGGGTCTTACCTTTATGTCGATGACAGCTGACTGATTAGGGTGGTGGTTGCAGAAGGTTGGGATGGCTGTGGCAGTTTCTTAAAATAAGACAACAATAAAATTTGCTATACTGATTGACTCCTCCCTTCAGGGATGATTTCTCTGTATCATGTGATGCTGTTTGATAGCATTTTACCCACAGTAGAACTTCTTTCAAAATTGCGGTCAGTCCAGGGCACCTGGGTGGCTCAGTCAGTAAGAGTCTACCTTCAGCTCAGGTCATGATCCCAGGGTCCTGGGATCGAGCCCTGCATCAGGCTCACTGCTCAGCAGGAAGCCTGCTTCTCCCTCTCCAACTCCCCCTGCTTGTGTTCCCTCTCTTGCTGTCTCTCTCTCTGTCAAAAAATAAAATCTTTAAAAAAAAAATTGGAGTCAATCCTCTCAAATCTTGCTGTTGCTTTATCAACTAGGTTTATGTAGTTTTCTAAGTCCTTTGTTATAATTCTAACAGTCTTCATAGCATCTTCACCAGGAGTTGATTCCTTCTCAAGACAATTTTCTTTGTTCATCCATAAAAAGAAACTCCTCATCTGTTCAGGTTTTATCATGAGAATGCAGCCATTCAGTCACATTTTCAGACTCTATTTCTAATTCTAGCTCTCTTGCTCTTTCCACCCCATCTGTGGTTACTTCCCCCACTGAAGTCTTAAACCCCTCAAAGTCATGCATGAGGGTTGGAATCAACTTTTCCCAACCTCTTGTTCATGTTGATATTTTGACTTCTTCCCACAGATCAGGAATGTTCTTAATGTTATCTAGAATGGTGAATCCTTTCCAGAAGGTGTTTGATCTGTTTTGCCTAGATCCATTAGATGAATCACTATCTGTGGCAGCTATAGCCTTATAAAATGGATTTCTTATATGATAAAACTTGAAAGTTGAAAGGACTTCTTGACTCATGGGCTGCAGAATAGATGCTGTGTTAGCAGGCATGAAAACAGCATTACTCTTGTTGTATATCTCCATCAGAGCTCTTCGGTGGCCACGAGCATTGTCAATGAGCAGTAGTATTTTGAAAGAAATCTTTTTTTCTGAGCAGTAGGTTTCAACAGTGGGCTTAAAATATTCAGTAAATCGTGTTATAAACAGACGTGTTCTCATCTAGGCTTTGTTGTTTGATATAAAGAGTACAGACAGAGTAGATTTAGTGTAATTCCTAAGGGCCCTAGGATTTTCAGAAAGGTAAAGGAGCATGGACTTCAGCTTAAAATCACCAGCTGCATTAGCCCCTTGCAGGAGTCAGCCTGTCCTTTGAAGCTTTAAAGCCAGGCATTGACTTCTCCTCTCTAGCTATGAAAGACTTAGATGGCATCTTCTTCCAATGTAAGGCTGTTTAGTCTATGTTGAAAATCTGTTAGTGTAGCCACCTTCATTATCTTAGCTAGAGCTTCCAGATAACTGCTGCAGCTTCTGTATCAGCACTTGCTCCTTCACCTTGCAATTTCATATTATGGAAATAGCTTCTGTCCTTAAACCTCACAAACTCACCTCTGCTAGCTTCAGATTTTTCTTCTGCAGCTTCCTCACCTCTCTTAGCCTTCACAGAATTGAAGAAAGTAAGGATCTTGCTCTGGATTAGATTTTGACTTAAGGGAATGTTGTGCCTAGTTTGATCTTCCATCCAGACCACTCAGACTTTCTCCATCTCAGCAATAAGGCTGTTTCGCTTTCTTATCATTCATATATTCACTGGAGTAGCACTTTTAGTTTCCTTCAAGAACTTTCCCTTTGCATTCATAACTTGGCTAACTTAGTTTTCAGTTTTATCTTCGCTTTCAACATGACTTCCTCAATAAGCTTAATGATTTGTAGCTTTTAATTTAAAGTGAGAAACATGCAACTCTTCCTTTCATTTGAACACTCAGGGGCCATTGTAGGATTATTAATTGGTGTAACTTCAATATTCCCTCTCAGAGACTAGGGAAGCCTGTGGAGAGGGAGAGAGATGGGGAAAAGCTTATTGGTGGAGCAATCAGAACATACGTAACATTTATCAGTTAAGTTCACTGCCTTATATGGGTGTGGTTCATGGTCCCCTAAAACAATTTTAGTAGTAAAACACACTGATCATATATAACCATAACAACTATAATAATAATGGAAAAATTGGAAATACTACAAGGGAGAGGGAGAGAGTATATTAAACAGGCTCCATGCCCAGTGTGGAGCCTGACACAGGGCTTGATCTCATGACCCTGAGATCATGACCTGAGCTGAAATCAAGAGTTGGTCGCTTAACCAACTGAGCCACACAGGTGCCTCTAAGTTCTATTTTTAATAGTGGATTACGATGAATATGTTGATTTAAAACCATAACTGATAAATGAGAAGGCAAAATGCAGAACCAGTATTCAACTCCAAATCTGCTCCCTCCCTGATGCCATGTACCTTACCTTGTACCATGCTATTTCTTATGTGTTCCATGTTTCCCAAGATAGTTTCAATTTTTAAATATCCAGTCAAATTTTTTTCCAGAACTGCACTAATACTGGTTTGGAGTATAACAGTTATTCAATAAAAGGCAGAAACAGAGAAACAAAATTTGTCTTTATTTTCATTTATTAGATTAGCATTTATGTGTCTTTGGGTGTAATTGAATTTTTGACTTTCACTGTAGCACTTTGGTTTGTGTATGTATGTGTTCTTGAATAGTAGCCATATGATTGATTAATGTGGCAGGGAATGTGCAGCAATGCTCTATTTTGCTACCCACAGTTACTTAATACAGTGCTAGGTAGGCATATTAAGAGACACTTATATAATGATATTTAGTTTACAAAGCATATTTCATATACATGATCTCATTTGAGCCAAGTAGTAGATTATAAGTAAATAATTTTTGATAGAAATAGTGTACAGTAGAATACAGTTGGTATTATTATAAATTATCCTCAGTGTTATTTCAAACCACTTATTCTAACTAGCTCTTAGAGTAGTTGTAATAATGTATTTGTTTATATACACTTTTCTCTATAAGACTAGGAACTCCTTGAGGGTAGGAAGCAGATCTTATTCATCTTTGTGTCTCAGGTGCCTAGCATAGCTCCTGGCACAAAATAAACAGTAAATGTTTCTTGTATTTATCTTAAATGTAATTCTGAAAAGCCAAGTGATTGGCTCTAAATTGCAATAAATAACTCCTAGCCCAGTACTCTAATATATATTACTGCTTTCTTCAGACGTTCCCCTGCTCTTTTTCAAGAAACCAAGCTCTTTTCCTCTGTTATTGAGAAAGGTCTTATTGGAACCCTTGTACTTGACCCTATTCTATAACTGAGAAATGAAAGGTTGTTTATAATATATATGTACACTACTTAATCTCTGCCATTTGTGTTTGCAAGTTAACATGCTGTCTATTGCATTTGAACAGCTGTAACATATGTGATAAGATTTCTTAATAAGTCATTTTTTGAGCAGTGGAAATATGAATCTGGAGAATAATGTTCCCAGCTTGTTAAGTTGTGCTTTTGGACTCGGGTTGCCTTTAATTCTCTGTTTGAGAAAGGTAGTGTGAAGATAGCATTGTAACCTGTTTCTGAGCTAACAGAGATTCCATGGAATTTTTTGATGTGCAAAGAAAAGGGCTGTTTGCAACTATGTTCAATTGGCTAAATTCCTATAAATTTTCCAACAGAAAGAGAAGGCTTAAAATGAAAATTTATGCATGATAAGTAGTTTTTTTAGTTCAGGGTGACTTAATCAATAGTCATATCAATTGCTGGCCCACTTCATGACATTGTTTAATATTCTACATGTATAATATATAAGGGTTTTTTTGGATAACATCTACAAGAGATTGTTGGTACTGATTGTTCCCACAGCCAATGAAAGTCTTTTTGTTCTTTTATTGTATGTTTGTTGACAGTTGTGATCAACACGGAATGAACTGCTTCACAGTTTATTACTTTCAAAGTACAAATTTGAATGCTGTGGATTCAGATGTATAAAAGAGATAAAATTACAGACAGCTTTGAGTGGCAGTTACATATCAAACCTCACGGGGGTTTGACAGGCAACGAATATCGTTATTAGACGCTTTTTCCATAATTGCTGACATTTATCCAGTGTTTCACAGTATTTGCTAATGTATTAATGCAGTCAATCTCTGAGAGGCTGCACATGCCTTTTTAGCCCTGGCTTTTATGGGATTCTGAAATTCATAGACCCACAGATACTTATTCCCTGCTGGTTGCCGTAGTGACAGAGCTCAGAGATAAGCCAAGACAGAGCCCTTTTGTGATTGCTTTT
This sequence comes from Zalophus californianus, assembly GCF_009762305.2. NCBI lineage: Eukaryota > Metazoa > Chordata > Mammalia > Carnivora > Otariidae > Zalophus > Zalophus californianus. The sequence goes on along the minus strand of NC_045598.1, from coordinate 40,277,288 downwards.
CAGGTGACATTCAGCGGCAGCTTGAGTAGAGTGTCCTTTTATAGTTCCTGTAATTCAGAAAATGATAACAGCTTTCTCCTGCTTAGAAGGGAAGTCTGTGGACTGCTCCCGGTGGGATTTCGGTTTGCTGTGCCACTTCATACCAACACCAGCCTGATAAAGTTCTTATTATTGTGGAGATTTCAAAGTGCAAGGGGACTGAATTAATTATGACAAGTTAGAAAATACAGGACTGATGCTACAAATAAAACTTCAAAGAACCAATACATGTTCTCCAACTATATGTAACATTAATTTGGATATTTTAAGTTATTAGTGGTGATGTAATTAGGCACTTGCTTAATAAGTAAATGCATCTGACTTCTAAATTGCTGGTGAACAATGCCAGCTGTTCCATCTCAAAGTTTAGAAGTTATCTTTCATTTCTGTGTATCATTTTCTCATTTTGAAACCATTTCCTCAACATCTTGCTGTTTTAGAGGCAAAGAGCTGTAGTTGGACACTCTCAGAGTTATTTTAATTTCTTTTCAGTATTCTCAGCAGCAGAATAATTAAAAATGAATGTTTTATAAAAAGCAGCTTACATAAAGTATTAAAGTTCAGAAGAAAACACTATTGATGATAGAGCATGGTGGTGTGAGCAGATAAAGAAATTGCTGGAGAAAATAGAATCTTACCTGGAAAGAATATAGATGCCCTAAGGAGCCATGTTTTCCCCCTAGACTCTGGACACTAGGAGAGTTAATAGTCTTAATTCTGGAAGAAGGAGAACTCCAGTAACAATGGGTAAGTATGAGAAGCCATGAGAGCTAAAAACAACTGTCTGTGTAGTTGATGTTATTGAAAAGAGGCAAAAACAAACAAACAAAAAACACCAAGAAGAAACAGGAATACTAACCTGAATTAAACCATGCAAATCTGAAGGAAGGTATTAAGCACTTACATATCTTACCCCTAAAATTTAAATGTAATTTCACAGTTAAACAGGAAGCAAGCAGAATGAGCTGAATAGAGAAGTAACTGGAGAATCTGAAGAGATGAAAAAGAGTAGATGTATTCCCTGATTTGTAAATTTCTGGTGAACCATGCTAGGTGAACAAGCATATGGATAGCACATGAATGAGGACTCAGAAGAGAAATTTGGCCTAAAACATCTAATTGGTTATCTTGGATTAGGTATGCAATTGAAAAGGTGGAGATCTGATTTGTGTTACTTGTTTCTAACCTTTCAGTCTCATTTAGAGCAGATGTAAACTCAACTGTCATAAAATTCAGATATTTGTAATTCAGACAAAAAAGGGTAACCTTCAGACTAGTGACAAATAAATCTGTCATTTTCAAATGATATTTAGTAGACCTTTATTAACAGTGTGTTACTCCATGATGTTCATTGCGTTTCTTACTTTTTTACAGTTAGCTTAATCATTCATCTATTTTGCTATATTAAAGAAGAAAAAGAGAGAAGAGAGATCTGTAAGAGTTGTACTATTATATGATATGCTTTTCTGTGCTGTGGTTATCTACTTAGGAATCTCTTAAAATTTAGTTATCCACTAAGAAGGTCTTTAGGACCGTATCACCCTCATAGTGTTTTAGAACTGATAAATACCAGCTTATAGTTATTACTAAAACAAAAAACAAAACAAACAAACAAACCAGAAAAATAAGACCTGTAGGGTAAGGGAAAAGGGCATAATAGTCTTGAAAAATGTGAAGATTCCATGTTTAAAAATAGTTATTATATTCAGGGAATTGTTTCTTTTTATTAACTAATCACTTGTTCCCTGAATTCAGAAGTAAAAATTTCATCATAATGTTTGGCTATTTTCAGATGATTATAAACTCAAAAATAATTTAATGAAAATTGGCCTTTTGCAGTGTGACATCAGATTTTGCAGCAAGATCATTTAAAATAACTTTCAAAAATTGAAGTTTAGTTATTTTAATACAAAATATGTTAAAACTGGGGTACCTGGCTGGCTTAGGCAGTAGAGCATGCAACTCTTGATCTCAGAATTGTGAGTTCGAGCTCCATGTTGGGCATAGAGATTACTTAAAAATAATTTTTAAAAAAATGTTACAGCTAAAAGTGGAATACATTTGTGACTTGACCCCTAGGAAATTAAAAAAAAAAAAGAAAAGAAAAGTCTAGATGAAACGTAACCATATCTCTTCATCTCTGTAATTATTATTCTTTTTGTTATTAATAAAAATGGTAATAACAGGAACGATATCCATTTTTCCTACTTTGTTCTAAGCACCTTGCTGGGGCTTTATATACTTTATTCCTAATATTCCCATTAATCAGTTCTAAAAGGTAGATGTTATTATTCCTCATTTACACATGAAGGAACTGAGGCTCAGAGTCATTTAGTAACTTGTCCAACAATGCACAGAGAAGAACTCGTAGGAAGGGGATCCTGGCCCAGGTTTGACTCTAAAGGCTGCTTCTTTCCACTGTACCAAAAGGGATTTCCTTATGAACCCTCAATCCCAAGTTCTTATTTTTCCTTCCCTATATAGTTCTCCAACTTCACCTATTAGGAACATTCAGATATTTTCCTTAAAGAATTTGTTTTGTTCCATAAGATTGATCCCTTTTCCTTAAGCTCATCTTAGACCTGTCTCTCTAGGAATGATAACATTAGGTAGTACTTTAAAAATACTATACACAAGGTACTAGTCTTAGCAATGTATATAATAATATAACTCAATCTTTCTAAGTACCGTAGGAGGTGAAGTTTATTGTTTGTTCCATTTTACACAAACAATACGCAAACATGCATATTGAGGCATATTCATATGACCTCATAATTAATAAGTGGCAGTGGCATTTGAACCCAAGTAGAACAGAGTTCATGGCCTTACCACATTGTATGCCTCTTGTAATAGCAGAGGTAGATGAATGACAGGACATCTGTGAAAGCCTGTCTGTTGTGTTCCATGATTCTTTGGAACACTACATCAAAAACTAATGATGTACTGAATTGTGACTAACATCACATAATAAAATTAAATTAAAAAAAAAAAGAAAGCCTATCTGTCATCTGTGTTCTTCACCGTGGCATTCTTTTCATTGTGGAGCAGTTCACAGATGAGCATGCCACATTCATTGTGTCAGTAATTCTACTTTTATGGAATGTGAGGTGGAAAATGGAAACTAGATCTTTCTGTAATTTACTGGGAAGCATGACCACTGTGTGTACCATGTCTACCAATTCTTTCTCTTTCTTTTAGATTCATTGATCTATAGACAATTGGCAACTTTATTTACTCACAAGCTTTTAACATTCAAGGAGAAGGTATCATCATTCTGACCTTTTTCATCTCTAATGCCAATAGCTGAGGGTTTACCAATTGATCCATAAAACTCCAGAAATGATATTAAATGTCATTGCCATTTTAAACACGGAAGGAAGATACCATGGCTAGTTATTTAAAAACTTGTCCAAGTCGACAGAGACAGGATTAAAACTTGGAAGCTCCTTTATACTGAACATTAGAATATTGCCACTAACTAATCCCACACTTTGAAATCAGGTAACTGTGTATAGGAGAAGCACTGGATTTAGAGGTCAGAAAACATTGATTCTAATCTAAGCTGAGTATAAGGTCATCTCTATACCTGTGCTCTATACCCCATTCCCATTTGTCTTCTCAGAACTATACATTATCAATGATCTCTTCTTTAGTATTTTAACTAATGTCATTGTGCTGGATATTCTATCCACATTTAAGCACAAAAAGCCTCTCATCATAAAAGAAACACATATATACACACCATAAAAACAAATATACTTAAATATATAAAAACAAAGCCTCCCCTGGCTTTAACTGCTACTTTCTCTCCTACTTTTTGCAGCCAGAATTCAAAAAGAGTTACCTGTATTTACCATCTCCATTTTTTCTGTTTGACTGATTTCCTCACCTCACACCACTTTCACCTTCAACCCATTTCCCCACTGGAATAGCTTCTTGAGGTACCATTGACTGCCATGTTACTAAACCAAGTTGACCTCTCAATCCTCATCGTAGCTCTGCTTGATTTCTTAACAGAGGAAAAAAAAAAACCTTTTAATTGAAATACATTCATTCAGAAAATTGTACACCTCATAAATGTACAGCTTGATGAATTTTCATAAAGTAAATACCTTCATGTAATCAGCATCCAGACTAAGGAAGAGAACATTTGCAACATTCCAGAAAGCCCTCTCAGGTCCCCTTCATCCAAAACTAAGACCCTAAATTAGTTTTGTCTGGCTTTCAACATATATAAATGGAATCATATAGTATATCTTGTTTGTCTTCTTTATGCGTTCTTTGCTTTCTCTTTTTCTTTCGTTTTTTTTCAACCTTATGTTTATGAGATTCATCCATATTCTTATATGTAGTTATATTTGATTCATTTTCATTGCTTTCTAATACTCCATTATGTGGATGTTCCACATTATTCATCTGTTTTACTATTGATGGGATAGGCATTTAGGTAGTTTCCACTGCTGGGCTATTTTCAGTACTATTTCTCAGCAGCATTAGATCCTGTTGAAAACTCCTCCTTCCTGGAATGCTCTTTCTTTGCCTCCCAGGATACCATACTCTCCTGGTTTTTCCCCTGCCTCTGTTCCTTCCTTTTTGGTCTCCTTTGGAAGCTCATCCTTCTCTCTACCCAATCACTAAATATTTGAGTTCCTTAGGGCATAGTTCCATGTACTCATTTTGTCTCATTTTGTGTGTTCTTTCTAAGCATTCTCATCATACCTATAGCTTAAGTTGTCATCCATGTGGTGGTGATTAATAAATTTATATTTCTAGCCCAGTCCTCTCCTGTCAGTTCCCGAAGAGCCTTCTTATCACCTCTTAGAGGTCACATAGTACCTTAAATTCAACATAACCAAAGTTGAAATTATATTTTTCCCTGGCCATACCCCGTCCCCTTCTAAAGTTCCCTGATTCCATTAATGGCATCACTATCCATCCAGTTTCACAGGTCAGATAGGAGTTACTCTGGGTACCTCTCTTTCCCTTGCTGACTTTAGTCCAAATATTCAGTTCTTGTCAATGTTAGCACTATATATATCCCATTCATTCAATTCTATCCATCTCCACTGCCACCACCGTAATACAAGACATCAATTTCTTGAATCTGGACTATTGGAAAAGCCTACAGACTGGGTTCTTGTATCCACTTTCCCTTCCCTTCAAGTCTACACTTCATACTACATCAGGATTATTCTTTTTAAAAAAATATATGTGTATGCTCAAGTAGTCTCTCTATTTAAATCCCAAATAAAGACCAAAATCATTAGCATAACCCACCAGACCCTGCATAGTCTGATTTCTGCTTACTTCTTTAGTGTTGTCTTATGTTTTATTATACTGTCTCTTGTTTTTTAGCTACACTGGTCTTCTTTGAGTTCTTCTAATGTACCATCATTGGGCCTTTACAAATGTTGTTCTGTCTACCTGAAACAGTTATACTCCCCCAAGATCTGTGCTTTATAATTCTTACTCATTCTTCTGACTCAACCATTTCTTCATGGAAGCCAGTCTTTCTTTGCATTTACCACAGTTGTGATTTTATATAAGTGATATTTCCTACTTTAAACTGTAAGCTCCACAAGGACAGATACCTATTTTTTATTCACCATTGTGTATCTAATACTTTAAGAGAGTAGGTGCTCAATAAATGTTGGTTGAATGAATAAATGTTTCTGAGCCTCAATTTCCCATTCTTTCAACTACTCAACATTGTTGTAAGGTAAAAACAAGACTCTGTATGTGGAAACACCTTAAAATTTAACACACTAAGGAAGTTAAGTAGTTGATATCATTATACCCAAGCAGATAGATTCTTGCTGCTATAGATTATAATTCTTAAATTTTGCTGTGATACTGGAATTATGCAAACAAATGGCAAGAATAATTATTATTTCAGTTCTCATTCTTTTGTTCCATTGATCTGTCTCCCCTGTCATTCTATCATTCTTGCCATAGTTCATTTAGGTTCCCATCATTTTCTCCCATTTCCCTATTTCAGGTCTCCTTCTCTTCTATCAGTCCATCTTCCCTTCTTCATTGTAATTATCTTTGTTAGATGCATTTGCATCATATTATTCCCTTGTTTCAAATCTCTCTGGTTTTCTCATTGCCTATAGGATAATGTCTAAGCTCCTTAATGGGACATATATGACTCTTCATGATTAGACTTATCCCCTTCTACCTGTATCTCTCACTATTTTGTACCTTACCTGTCCTCCAACAACACTAAATTTCTTGTTTCTTAGACGTGTTGCCTTCTTTCTTGCCATTTTGCCATTGCTTATATCATTTCCTTTTCTTTTAAGGTGCTTGCACTCATTGTGGCCTGCTCCTTAATCAGATTATCCTTTCTAGATTCAGCTGGCACTCTTTTGTGATATTTTCCCTTGAAGTCTTCAGGCAAAGTTAGGCATTTCCTCCTCTTGTTCTATCAGGGAACTTAACCACATTGGTAAAATTAGTTATTTACACTTCTTATGCGTAAGTACATTTCACTACTTGTTTGTAGACCCTTCAAAAGCGGTGATACTATTCTGTTTATCTCTCCATCTATAGACATATACTTGATATTTAGTGACAGGGTGATTAGAGGAGAAGAGCGACTAGAAGAAATGAAGAATGGCCAGACTTTAAAGTGAAAAGATGTGTGGGGTCAAATTCATGCTGTATAGTGGATTCCTTCTACCATTGTTGTTAAGACTGAGGTCAGCTGCAGGATCTTGGCACTGTGTAGAGGGAGGATTTACAATGCATTTGACTTGGCTAGTTAAGGTTCTTATTGTGTCATCAAGATCAGCTTAACAGATTTTTTTTTTGCATATCTACTTACTATATGGCACTTGAATTTTACTTTGAGATCCTATAAGGCAATCAAGGTGAATATATATGAAAAGTTAAGATAATGCTAATGTTATGTAGTGCATAGGATGAGCCTAGTAAATGTTGAAGGAATAAAACCATCTGTTTTTCAGTTTTGAAGTTGTTTCATGTAGATGAACTCGTTTTTGTTTTGTAATTTTAAAAAAAAAAATATTTATTTTAGAGGGGGGCAGAGGGTAGGGAGAGAGAATCTTTAGCAAACTCCGTGTTGAGCGTGGAGCCTAATTTGGGGCTTGATCTCACGACCCTGAGATCATGACCTGAGCTAAAACCAGGAGTTGAACACTTAACTGACAATGCCACCCAGGCTCCCCTCTTTCATAATCTTTTAATCAGGCAGAAGAGTTACTGTTTTTCCCTTATAAATAAAGAAACTGGGATTCAGAGAGGTAAATGACTTTGGTAAGAACACTAGAAAGTAATAACGTTGCAGAATCTGGACAAGAATCCAGTTCTTCTGACTTGACTACCAGAATACCTCCCATGGAACCACATGACCTTTCTGTTTGGCTGTACCACCACAATGCCATTTATCTTCTGATCTGTGAGAATTTTTTCAGCCCGGGCCAAAATTTCTGAAACTTTCTAAAGTACAGTCAAAATAGAACATTGTCCCTTAAATACCACAATAAAAATGAAAGAATATCATTTAGCAAAGTCTTCAAGTGCTCTTTACTTGGTAGGGGTTGGTTTAGGCTTGGTCTGTCTGTTGAGCTAGCTGATACTTTAGGCTCTGAGGGAATGAAACTCAATACAGACTCAGTGTAGTTGGGAGATGGTAAGAGCAGCAGGGTCATGATGTAGGAGAAGATGATATTAATGAGAGTATGGTACAATATGGACTTAGAAAGTCGAAGATGATGAGGTCATAGGAGAGGATTTGGGGAATAAGAGTAGAATCTGCAAGAAACTCCAGGCTGCCTCTCAGTCGGGCCCAATTGGGACTACCACTGCTTCCAGATATACATAGCTATACTCTCAAAGGTTCCCCAGAGGAGCCATATTCCCTTCTCCTCACAGTATTCCCAAGGACATCCCCCTCTGGTAGAGAGTTGATCACTGCCACTTGTCTCTGAGCTGCCTTTGTATGTACAAAATGGCAGCCTACTGGTTCTTAAGCCCCCAGGAGCCCACCTTAGTGAATGCCTTCTGCGTTGGCAAAACAAAGAAGATGCTTTTGTTATCCTTCTTTCCTAAGCAGACTTCCACCCAAGACTGGCTATAGCATAGTATTTTTTCCTCCCAGGCCATAACTGAGTAAAAGTTTTAGTGTTAGGAAATTGGAAAAGGTTAAGTTTGAGTGATGTTATCATAATTATGTCAAATAAGTTTGAATGTCATTTTAGCTGGGGAAGATTTCATATGACATCACCATTTAGGAGGCTCTTGGGTTAGGCGGTGATGAAATGTGTGAATATCTTGAATGACAAAGTGTGGGGAAAAAAGAGTATGATACATGGAAGCAAATAGGCCCAGCTCAGAGTCTCTCCTCTGAACTTGCCACCTGTTTGACCTTAGGCAAGTTATGTTAAGTCCTCTGGACTTTGGTTTCCTTAGCAGACAAATGAGTTATATTAGAAAACGTACATGTGAACATGTAATTAGAAGATCTTAAAGTAGCTTTAGACAGATTTACTAATTTTATTAAGTCTGTGTTTCCTCATCTGTCATATGGGAATATTAGCAACTTTAGGATGGAATGCATTAATGAATATGGATTACCTGGCTAAATAAAAGTTAGTTTCTTTCATATGGGTGAACAGATATACATTCTAGACTTAGAGCAACTTGAATTAGAATTAAATCTCAACCCCACTAGGGGCAATTAGTCTCTCGGGACTTCTGTTTCCTGAAACAGGGGTAATAATACCTACCTCATAGAACCCTTTGTTAATGGGAAGTTGGTGGAGGAATTTAAAGTGCCTGGTACATAGTAAGTAGATGCCTAAAAAATACTGGAATCATCTCTTCTCTCCATCATCTTTCCCACCCCCAACTCCAAGGTTTCCCCTAAGTCTAAAATTCTTTGATTCTATACAATTCTAATGCATAAGTCTTTAACAAATGAATCAACTAAAAATGGGTAAAATTCAAATAATATGCAACTCCTGAATGACAATTTTACTAGCGTTTTTCAAAAAATAAAGCTTTTTTTCTCATCATTTCTTGCTCCCACTTTGCTGAGAGATCTCCAGATACTTTGGTTTGCTTTGAAGAAGTGTTTTTGACATTACTGTGTGTTGATCAAAATAATGTATAAAATGATTTATTCCTAGCTTCTGGAAAAAAAATTTTCACTAAAAATGAATTAGTTCACTAAAAACTTTTGTTATCTCACATTAAAGTTTCCTTTTTTTTCCCTTTACTGTACTACTTTTCAGTAAGTCTATTCAGCTCAAAGTTAACAGGTTGATTAGTATTTGGAAAATAAGGCTTATAATTAGCACACAGAAATGATTAGTGCTTATTTTAAAGAGTTAACACTTTAGCACAACTTTCATTTTATATTTTTTTCTTGGCATTGACATAAAATAAGCGCTGCAGGTATGAATTTGCCCACTAAAGCGTGCTTGAATCAGGAATAAAGCATTATTTTATCATGTGTCAAAATATTTTTGAAAGATTATTGGATTTGAGGATTTTACCATTTCTTAATACAAAAGATTATTCTTGTGTGTGTGTGTGTGTGTGTGTACAAGAACCCCGTTGAACCAGCGACTAAACACATGCACATGTATCTAGAGAGATCTAGAGAACTTACTGGTTTTTGTATTTATCAGTGTGAGTCCTAAAAAATACAATAGTAAAATAATGCTTATGTATTATTACTCCTAGGTGATATGTAATTTACAGCGTATTAGGGTATTTTTATGCATAGTATACATTACTGGATAGTTTTTATACCTAACTGAAAACATTTTTATTTTTTTTTAAGATTTTATTTATTTATTCATGAGAGACAGAGGGAGAGAGAGAGAGAGAGAGAGAAACGGTGGGAGAAGCAGGCTCCCAAGGAGCAGGGAGCCCCATGTGGGACTCGATCCCAGGACCCTGGGATCATGACCTGAGCCGAAGGCAGACGCTTAACCATCTGAGCCATCCAGGCTCCCTGAAAACATTTTTATTAGCCATATTTTATATCCTCATAAATTTGAGCCATCACATTTTACAAAAGAGTTGAAATGACATTTGAATACTCTAATTCCTATGAAATCCATAGAGATGAAATGCATTAGAATTTGAAGATAATTATATAGAAACATTAAATATGAAAGAATAGTATGCTTTATCAAAAAATGAAAATGTTTAAGTTCAAATAATGTTGATGTTGAATTTGATGGTCTATATTTTGCTTATTTTGACTGGTGGTTTCAGGTCATCTGTTACTACTGAATCACATTTAACCTGTCAGAATTATGTCAGAATCCTTTTGGTCCTTAACGCTTTTCACTCAGACGCAGAGGTCAATCAGCACTCTGATGATACTTTTAGTATTTCTTATCTCACTTTGGAGTGGTTTCCAGGCTTTTTTTTTTTTTTCTAGGCAGGTAAGTATTTCTCTAGAAAATTACAAGTATCTTTCATATCTTACCTTGGCAAGGAAAGTAGGCAAAGTACTCATGTAAATTAAGTAATAGACATTATGTGGCAGGCCTATCAAAGTAACCTGCTAAGTCCTATGCAGGCTAAAAATGAGAATATAAGATTCAGGTTGTGTCCTTAAGGGCCTTAGGGTCAAATACCTACACAGAGACATAGGCAAAGTTGAACCACAAACCAAGAATTATCAAGGTTCACAGTAAGGGCGTAGGAGTTGAGCAGAAGAATCACAGGATTGGAATGGGCCAAGCATGGATTACCCATCGAGGTGAAATTCTTTTTTGCCTAGTTTCTAGATAGGACCTATTTATGGGCTGTGCCTAACTTGATATTCAGACTCTGTTTTTCCCGGGAGGAAAAGCCATAACAAGATGCACAGCAGCACTATGTCCTTGTGGTACAACCAAAGCTGTTAGCATAACTGCTTGAGTTTTGCCAAGGAATTAGATGCTGCTGGAAAAATATCCAGAGCTCCTATGTTTGCTGTCCAAAGAGTTCCATAGTATTGTGGGGTAAATGGCATCCCACTATTGACTAGATATGTGCCAAATGGCTGGTTGGTACTCTTTATGCATACAAAGCAGGTTTGAGATGTATCCCTGCATATTTGAAGATCCTGTCATTATGATGAGCTAAAGTCACCACTGATTACTACTGTAGCTCTCTAAAACAATGAGATTTTCCACAAGGGAACCTCTTTATCAAACTTAAAATGAGGAGCCAGCTTGAGGTAAAAGCACCTTCTGACCAGAGATTTTGTCTTGATTTTCTGTGAATATGTTATTATAGAATAAAGCAAAAGGCTTGTCTTGATAAGATCCTGGGTTCTTATGATCAATATTTTCATGTTGACTTTATATGTTTTTGTTAATAGATGACTTTCTAAATGTTAGAAAAATGAAGAAAAATACCTTGAGGGCCTTTTTCATAAGTTACCCCTTCTGTATTTTGGCTTGAGAAAAATTCTGCATTTCTAATGCACTATCCATGTGTAAGATGGTTTTAAAATTTTGTGGAAATATTAAGATACTGAAATTATGTTGCCATACCAAAATTACAATGGATTCATCAATGGATGTGGTTTTCTGTAAACAAGGAATTACTTTCTTCTGCTGAATTCCTGCTCAGTGTCATTATTTTGTCCTTTGCTTTTCATGAGTGTTTAATACTTCTAAATTCTGTTTCAAAGCTAGTTTCTACAAGCTCTGATTTACAGCCTTCAGCCAAGTTATTGGTGTGTGTATGCATATGTGTTTGTGTTTGTGAAACAACACTGAATTCCTTTTAACTTTGACCAGGTAATGGACACTAGGCATTTGTTAGTCAAATTGTGCATGTTTTGACGAGTACAGATCCATTCATTGTTGCTTTGCTAGTGCATATTAGCACTGATTATGATATGGACATGTTTATTTCCTAGACTTTCTGGATCTTCATCTAAATAATAGCAGCAAATAGTGAAGTATCCAGAGTTTAGCCATCATCATTCAGTGTTTCCTTGAATACAAATCGAAGTAAAAATGGAATAAAAGACCATTTTATTTATTTTTAAAATCCCCTATCAGGGGAGAGTAATTAACTCAAGATCCACAATTAGCCTCACAGCAGTCCATATTAACCACCTCCAACCATCCCAGGTCTTTCAGAGGTGGCATAATTCTGAGTTTATTTAGCACTTGAAACAGAGAGGCTTATAATAACTAGCTTAAAACACATTTAAGTGTGAGGTTTTTCCTTTTTATGTTAATGTTTGCCCTCTCTAATGATAATTTCCTGGTTTGTAAATGGAAAAAAACGCAAATATTAGAGAATTAATGCTTCCTTCCTACCTGGTTTTAAAGCTATATATTCCTTTGGTAAATCTGGAAGTAGCTGCTTTAACTGGAAATTTCATTATTGAATTAGTTACATGACACAAAAAGAATCAACAAAATGAATCACATATTCAAGCTTGAGAGAGAACCATGAAGAAAACTTAGGCCCACTGTTAAAGTATAATTGCTGGCTCTTCCTTGTTTACTTTTTTGGTTTTGTTTTGTTTTAAAGGAAATGTTCAGTTGCAGAGCATTCCTACATAATTCAGATACAGTACAAAGCTCAACCCTGGGAACCTTTTCTGCTGCTCTCTGAATGTTCTTTGTGCAACCTGCTTTTGCAGGTTGAAATTACATTCTGTGACACTGTTTTTGTGGTTGAATTAGAAACTTTTTTTTTTTTTTTTTTTTTTTAGTTAAACCTGTGATAAGTAATTGTCACAGTTAGCACCCTGGTACAATGCTAATTTGAAGTGACATGTCCATACTGGCCCTCCGTAACATGAAGAAGCCTAACAGGTGTGAGGGGTGTGGCTTCCCATGGGCTCTGTTGAACTTCTAACCAGAGAAAAATAGCAGAAAAAGTGAAATGAACCTTGAATAAAGCTGTCAGCAGTAATTATCTCAGCAACACTTTGTGGGGAGATAAAATAAGCACTGGTGCTTTTATAACCTGAACACACTGCACCCAAGATAGATTTTTTACCCGTTTAACCTAAACTGCTAAATACCTTTCAAGAGATATTTTTATAAGCCTAATTAAACAATAACAACAATAATAATTATCACAAAATATAAATTGTTGGAAGACAGGCATTTGTTTTTACTTTAACATGTGGTTTCTTTTTGGTATTTGTTTAAGTAGTTTTGGTAACAAAAGTTTTGTTTTTTTCATCTTGTTTTGGTAAGCCATTATGGTATGAATTCTCAAGTATTGTATAGAAAATTGCATTATCTTCTTGGAAAGAATACTTTCACAATTAATGTTTGAGAGTTTGGTTTTCAGTTACTTTGAAAAGTGTTCAGAGTGTTGGACTGACCCATATGAAACAGGATGATATATGTGAATGAGCTGAATTAACTGCAGGTCATCATAACAACACTGCTGCAAATACTTCCTTGGACAGATATAAGAGTACTGTATTTCTTGAGTGGAAGATTTGATAAGCCTTTTTCCAGTCTGCTTTCTAAGCACCAGCCATTGTCATTTTCTTTGACGGTAGTATTTTTAAAGTATACTTAAAAAACTTACTTAAAAATAATTCACATGACATAATGACTATGTTTGCCTGACCTGAGAAGTATGGATGAGTTAAAGTATGATTTTTCTTTACAAATGTCCAGGCTTTAGAAGCTAACTGTGCAAAAAAATAGTTGAAATTTTGCAACATATACTCTCTTTATTTCTTTCATCACCTTTCTTTGGCTTGAAATAGAGTTATGGTTTCAGGTGATCTGATGATATCTGGAGACTTTTAAGTTTTTTTCATAATTTAACTTTACCATGTCCCCACACCCAATAAATTAGAGGCTTAACAAGCTAGCCAGGTTGGTTCACATTTAAAGTGGAGGTGATGTCATTAAAAAAAAAAAAAAAAAAAAAGATTAAGTAGGAGTCAGTATGTTAGCCCTGACTCTGCTGTATTTATTAGCTTTGTGATCTTGGGTCAAAAATAAGAACCTCATTTTTTTTTTCCTGTGGAATGGGACTTGGCAAATATGCCAGGTACATTCTCACTAAGGGGATAACAAGGACCAGCTGTACAAGGTAAAATAGAGCTAACACGGGTATACATGATTCACAAACCAGTGGTTATTAACTTCATCGAAAGAGAAACTGTTCGCCATTGGCTGTATCCCTAGCACTCAGCTGATTTCCTCGTGGATGCTCAGTAACTATTAGTTAAGTGAATGAATAAAGTTACATTTTGTACTCTACTTAAGACAGAGTTAGTACTCTGTCTACTCCCCAGAGTTTTACAGCAAAATCCCTACCATATGTATATATATCACACACACACACACACACACACAAACACACACACACACACACACACTTTTTAATCCTCAACAATCTTATGACTTAGAAACTTTACAGAGGAGGGAATTGAGGAACTGAGAAGTTAAGAGAATAGTCTAAAGTCATACAGCTGTTAGCCAGCAGAGTCAGGATTTCAAATACTGGCAGTGTGACTTTGGAGTTCAAGTTCATAATCACTATGCTTTTATACCTCTCTGAGGAAGTACAGTGACAATGATTACCAAAGAAACTGTCTTATGGTGACACAGGTTTCCCCAGAAACTTCCTTGTTACAAATGTAAATGATTCAGGAGACAGGGGAGTGCATTTTGGGGAGTGAGATTCCTTCCTTATTCATTGGGACACTCTCTCTCTTTTGTCTCCTAGAACAGCAGGTCCCCCAATCCATTGCACCCATTGAAACAGTATTGCTGCCTTAGGGGCTACCTCTTCCCCAGTGACAGAAATGGCATAAAGGGCTAGGGCCTGGACAGACTTCCACAAATGTAGGATAACAGAGCTTTGATTCCTAAATATTTGGCCCTTCCTTCAGTCGGGTCCAATTCCTGGGCCAAGCTTTTCATCCCTTTATTCCAGACCCTGATCTACCCATGTAAGACTTATTTTTAAATGATACCAGCTATTTTAGAAAACAAAATTTTGAGATTAGGAGATTATAGGGGCCTTAAGGAACGTGATTGAGCTGAGGTTGGAAGAAGTGCTTTCACTTTTTCATATGATCCTAACATACCTATGAAACAGACAGGTAGAAAAGAATGGGGAGGGAAACCCAGGTAAGAATAATGGCATGAGCAAAAGCCTAGGAGTAGGTAAGTGCAAGGCATATTTTTGGTTCATTGAACAAACAAATGTGTATACAGTACAAAAAAGTAGTGAGGGATAATAGCTGGAAAGATGGGTAGGCAGTGGCCTTGAAAGATTTGTTCAGAGTGAGATAAAGGAACTTAGAAATCACCTAGTCGTGTTTTTTTTCATTTTACAGGTCATGAAGCTAAGAGAAGAGTGTTGATCAAGGTCACACAGTAAGAGGCAGAGTTAGAATTTTAATCCACATCCTTTTATCTATGTACAGTGTTCTTTCAGTGTATTAGCCCTCCCATATTTTTATACACATGGAATCATATCATAGGCAGCATTGATGGGAGAAAGTCTTAAAAGGGCACCATGCAGCCTTAAGACATAAAAGAACAATACTTGATTTGCTTTAATGGTGGTGACAAAAGAGGAGTAGCGTATGGGCTAGTTAAATGTATTTAAGCTGGAAGTCCTTAGTAGGCTTAACTAGTCTCCCACAGTCACTGCAGCAGATAGGAGCACTTCTTTCCTCTCCCCTGCCCTCCCCCCCACTACTCCCCGCAGGCTGTTTTCCTCTCCTTCAATCTTGGTTAAGTTAATCTCATAGGAATTAAATGGGAAACCTGTCACAAGTTTCCACTTTTGGACATCCCTTGTAAAATATCCTTATAAAATCTGTCATGGGGTGCCTGGGTGGCTCAGTTGGTTAAGCGGCTGCCTTCGACTCAGGTCATGATCTCAGGGTCCTGGGATCAAGCCCCCGCATTGGGCTCCCTGCTCAGAGGCGAGTCTGTTCTACCTCTGCCTCTGTGATCTCTCTCGCTCTCTCTCTCAAATAAATAAATAAAATCTTAAAAAAAAAATCTGTCATAAACAGGTAGTGAATGTCAGAGATGGGCTCTTAGGTTCACTCAGAGCCAAAATATATCTCAACAAACATACTCCTCACTGGGTGATACTTAGAAGAATGTCATACAAGGTCTTGAGAGTAGATCAGAAACCCCTAAGTAAGCTTAGCTTGTTCACCTAGGAAGAAAATATTTTATTATGTATTAGTCCACATCTTATGGATACCTTTGATGTGGAAGAGTTTTAAGTAGTACATTAGGCTGTTCTGTGTATATTTCAGAACACATATCAATTAAGTTAAATGTAGTTGACATAAGGTGTTATTAAACACTTATCTGATATCAATACTGTCATCTAGGCTTAAATTCTTAAAGACAGAAATAATTGGGCATTGCATCTGAAAACACCTATATGATAATCCTTTCTTTTTTTTTTTAATTTATTTATTTGACACAGAGAGAGAGATAGGAGAGAGGGAACACAAGCAGGGGGAGTGGGAGAGGGAGGAGCAGGGAGCCCCATGCGGGGCTCGATCCCAGAACCCTGGGATCATGACCTGAGCCCAAGGCAGACGCTTAACGACTGAGCCACCCAGGCGCCCCAATAATCCTTTCTTCTGACAAAAAACCAAAGATGAAGTGTGTGCTTTTTGTTGTTGTTGTTTTAGTTGCAAAATTAAGTCCACTATGCTTGGCACTTATTTACTTCCCATCTTTTTAAGGCTATCAATAAAGATATTATTCCTGTTACTCAGATGAGGAAAGTGGGGGGGTCTTATGAGATCAAGCAGCTTCCCTGGGAAATGTATTAAATATCAAAGCCAGGATCCAAGGCCAGGTTATCTGTATCCAAGTGCCTCACATAATGGGAACTTAAATGTTTATTGCATAATTTATAGACTTTGGGTAACTATATAGTTCATATAACTTACTCAGCAACTAGTTCTAAATTATAAGTAATTATGGGGAAGAAGGGCAAGTTAAAGAGAAATCTGCACGTTTCAGATTACTTTCTTTCCCCTCACCTGTCTGGTGGGTTTCAGAAGCAGTGGATTTTTTTAAGAGGTTCTTTTCTCTTTTCTGCCCTCCACCAGAGGGTGCTCATAAGCAATTAAATGAGCCAGCTCTAGAGATTGGAACTGAGAGACAAGTGCCATTTTAATTCACAGCATGGATTATTGGCCCCTGTGCAAAGTAGCAGACTTTAAAACAGAACTCTTGATTCAGATGAAATAGCTTCTTTGGCTTAAAGTTGTCTTGCAAATAATAACTAGTCTGCCTGCCTGAGCTTGTATCTCTGTAGAGATAAACCTAACCATTCTCGGTAAATAGGTATGAGAGAAATTATGCCAGTAGGCAGCGTTAGGCTGGTCTGATAGGGCTATATTCTTATATAACTTAATGTTCAGAAGTACTCTAGTATTCTGAAGTACTTCAGAAGCTCGTCTAGTGTACTCACTGGAATCAAATAATGAAATGCAAGAATGTTGTTATTGTCTATATATTTAGCTTTATAAAAGTGTATCTTTTTAGAAATTTGCTTAATTCTGCTGCAGTGGGTGAATTTTCATCTTATGGTATAGTCTAGTTTTAGGAGCTGGGATGCAATAGAAGACTTTAAAAAAGAAAACTTTTGTGTTGAGCAACCTCTCTTTGATAGAATGCTGGATGATGTTGGACCAGTGCAGGGAAGTATGAAGGTAGGCAGTTGTAATGTGTAAAAGTATCATCAGGTGATTCTCCTTATTTTCAAAAATCCCAACATATTTTTAAAAATATTTTCAAAACTTTTAATAAATTTATTCTTTGTACAAAAGACAGTTTATGTTATATAGAATTTACAACTTGTCAAAGCTACAGTTCACATCTTGGGAATATTCACATGTAACTTATGACACTAACTATTGGTTAAATGGAACCAAGTAAATAAAAAATATTATAATGCAATTTTTTTTATTGAAAATTGTCCTTTGCAAATGTTCACTGAGGACCCAAGAAGATGTCCAGCTTATATAGCTTATAATTGAAAATATGGTTATCCAAGAATGCCACAAATACGTTGCTTCGCTAAGGCATTTCTGCATACCACTGCATTAGGAAATGCTATTTATTTTGACAATCATTGCCTCAAAGATCAGTCTCAAATCATTATTTATTTGAAATTCCTTTTTTCTTTTTTGTTTTTTTTTAAATTTTTAATTGAAGTATAGTTGACATTTAATTTCAGGTGTACAATTATATACATTACAAAATGCTCACCATGGTAAGTGTAATTACTGTCTGTCACCATACAAAGTTATTACAATATTATTGACTGTATTCCCTATGCTGTACTTTTCATCCCTGTGATTTATTTATTTCATAACTGAAGTTTTTACCTCTTTATCCTCTTTACCTATTTTCAGCCATCGCCCTACTCCCCTCCCTTCTGGCAACCACTAGTTCTCTGTATTTATGAATCTGTTTTTCTTTGTTGTTTGTTCCTTTGTTCTGTGTTTTAGATTCCATGTGTAAGTGAAATCATATGGTATTTGTCTTTCTCTGTCTGATATATTTCACTTAGTGTAATACCCTCTAGGCCATTCATGTTGCAAATGGCAAGATTACATTCTATTTTATGACTGATATTCCATTGTATATATATTTACCACATCTCCTTTATCCATCCACCTATTGAGGGACACTTAGGTTGCTTTCATATCTTGGCTATTGTAAATAATGCTGCAATAAACATTGGGGTGCCTATATTTTTTCAAATTAGTGTTTTCATTTTCTTCGGGTATATACCAAGAAGTGGAATTACTGGATCATAAGGTATTTCTATTTTTAGGTTTTTGGTTTTTTGTTTTGAGGAAACTCCATACAGTTTTCCACAGTAGCTGTACCAATTTACATTCCCATCAACAATGCACAAGGGTTCCCTTTTCTCCACTTCCTTGCCAACACTTGTTATTTTTTGTCTTTTTGATACTAGCCATTCTGACTGGTGTGAGATGGTATCTCATTGTGATTTTGATTTGCATTTCTCTGATGATTAATCATGTTGAACATCTTTTCATGTATCTGTTAGATTAAAAGAAACAAACAAGAAAACAAGTCAGGAGCATTTTAAATTATTTTCATATATATTTCCTAAAAAATTTTTTTTAGAAATTTGTGATAATTAAAATAAAATATAGTAGTTTGCAACTACCTATAACATCTTTGATGAACAGGTTAAGAGTCAAGAGAACATACTTGTGCTATCATTAAGCTGTGACTTGGGGCAAGCAACTTTACCTCTCTATGTCTCAGTTTCCACTTAAACAGTAGTATTAGACTAGATCTTCTTGTGAGAAGAAACTACCTTTCATTTGGAATCTATTAGAGATGATGGGGGCTACTGATAGAAGATGCTTCAGAGTAGGCTGATGATAAACTTTCAGGGGAGTCCCATTACTAGCTTTGAATGGAGCAAGGGATGCTTGATGGAGATAGTATGGTGGCAGCACTTAACTCAGCTAAGACTTAAAGATCTGTGGTCTCTGGGGCTCTTGGGTGGCTCAGTTGGTTAAGCACCCAACTCCTGATCTCATGTGAGTTCAAGCCCTGCTTTGGGTTCCACGCTGGGTTCGGTGCCTTCTTAAAAAAAAAAAAAAAAAAAAAAAAGATCTTGTGGTCTGCTTGTTGGGATATCAGCAATCGATGAATTCAAAGACCCTTCCAACTCTAATACCTTATGAGTCTAAAATGAAGCCATCTACAGCAGCCATCCTTGTTTTTTTCAACTCTGGTTGCTTGCATGATAGCATTCTTGTTTTTGTACACAGCAGAAAGTCTCAGAATTTGCTACTGTTGGTATTTATTTCATTAAACCTTACCAGCTTGCCAAATCAGTTGAGGACTCTAATACAGCAAGGCCAGGGAGAGAACACAGTTTTTAAGCTGTTTACACAAGAGTTTTGTAGATAACTGATCTTGACCTCCACATGTCTTATAATATCCCGTTCCATTGGTTCCAGATTATTATTAGTCACTTCCTTTTTAACAGTGTGCCTTTTTTTTTTTTTAATGAGGTAACTAAACTGCTATTTAACCCTGCTACAAGAATGTGGCAGTGGGCTAGTCCAGACAAGTGGATGTGCATTTGGTAACTAACATTCTTAATAAGCTTGCTTCAACCTGCCACAAATTAAAGCTCTGTGACTTTTCTAACACATAAGTGATTTAAAAAAAAAAAAAAAAACTTGGATTTTGAATAAATAAGGTTTTTTGATTTGCACTCTGGTTGGCAGTAAATGAAACTTCAGCCTCATGATTCAGTTTGGCTTCTAACTGCTTTAATCTGTCTAGCTGAAGAGCATCTGAAAATTTTAAAGGGGGTGATCCAGCAGTTATCTTCAGGGCTTCTTATTTATAAAAAGCTTTGGGTTGGTTAGAAATGTGTGATGTAGTTAAAACTCCATGGCTTTTGGAATAAAATCTGGTTTGCCACTTAGTAGTTAATTAATCTTAGACAAGTTATTCTACCCCTCCAAGGCTGTTTTGTGATCTGTGCAATCATGTTTATCTTTAATTTGCAGGATTATCATATATGGTAGATATATATTAAGCACTTAAAATATAGTACTTGACAAATTGATGGTATCCAGGAATAGCTATTTTGATTAAGCCAAATAAATTAATTATTGTTTATCAGTCCCTCAGACAACATATAGTAGGGCCTTAATAGTTGTTTGATTGAATTATTTCTAAATGCCACTGAGATAAAGCTTTCTGAGTTTGAGTTTTGGCTCACTACTCAGTAGCTGTGTGACCTTGGGCAAGCTTCTTAATCTGTGTAAGGCTCAGTATTCTTATCTTATCTTTTAAAATGAGGATTATAATAATACCTATCAAGCAGGGTTATTGTGACAGTTAAGTGGAGTAATGCATATAAAGCACACACATGATACCAGTATGTATTAAGCTCTCAATAATAGCAATTATTATTAAAGTATTTTTTAAAACTACTGAGTGATTTCATGGGTATTTGTATATATATTCCAAACCATATCAAATTATATATTTCAAAATGTGTACAGGTTATTGTAGGTCAGTTGTACCTCAATAAAGTAATACTCAGTGATATGTGTGTGTGTATCTTCATTGTACTGCAATGATTGTATTCAATGCTGATGCCCAGTAAGACTCCCAAACCTAGATGGAACTAGGTTCCTAGATGGAACCATGCCACTGCCTTGGTCAGGATGGTGACGAGCTTGAAATATGGTTTTAATTTTTTTTCTTATGTTAATATTATTTTTTAAAACACAAGGCAGTTGTATTTTACAAACTAATTTTTAAAAGCTGTATGGGGCACCTGGGTGGCTCAGTCAGTTAAGCATCTACCTTCAGCTCCCTGCTTAGCGGGGAGTCTGCTTCTCCCTCTGCCCCTCCCCCTATTCATGGGCACGTGCTCTGTCTCTCTCTTCAAATAAATAAACAAAATCTTTTTAAGAAGATATAAATAGTGAAGCAATAGATTTATAATTTTTAGGTTGTGTTACTAAGTGTATCACATGCGGGGCAAGGATCCTGCGGGTGGCTGAACTGAATCTTCTTAGTAATGCATTAGGATCATAGTTCATAAGAGCTAGAAGGGATCTAAGAGGTCATTCATGTGGGTTGCTCTCAGGAAGGAGTATTTTATTTTTTTTAATTTTATTTTATTATGTTATGTTAGTCAACATACATCATTAGTTTTTGATGTAGTGTTCCATGATTCATTGTTTGCATATAACACCCAGTGCTCCATTCAATACATGCCCTCCTTAATACCCATCACCGGGCTAACCCATCCCCCCACCCCCTTCCCCTCTAAAAGCCTCAGTTTGTTTCTCAGAACCCATAGTCTCTTATGGTTCGTCTCCCCTCCAATTTCCCCCCCTTCATTTTTCCCTTCCTACTATCGTCTTCTTTTTTTTTTTAACATCTGATGTGTTACTTGTTTCAGAGGTACACGTATGTTATTCATCAGTCTTACACAATTCACAGCACTCACCATAGCACATACCCTCCCCAATGTCCATCACCCAGCTACTCCATCCCTCTCACCCCCCCCACCACTCCAGCAAACTTCAGTTTGTTTCCTAAGATTAAGAATTCCTCATATCAGTGAGATTATATGATACTTGTCTTAGTCTGATTGACTCATTTCTCTTAGCATAATATCTATCCTCTAGTTCCATCCACGTCATTGCAAATGGCAAGATTTCATTCCTTTTGATGGCTGCATAATATTCCATTGTGTGTGTGTGTGTGTGTGTGTGTGTGTGTGTGTGTGTGTGTGTGTGTGTGTGTGTATCACATCTTCTTTATCCATTCATCTGTTGATGGACATCTTGGCTCTTTCCATAGTTTGGCTATTGTGGACATTGCTGCTATAAACATTGGGGTGCTCGTACCCCTTCAGATCACTACATTTGTATCTTTGGGGTAAATATCCAGTAGTGCAGTTGCTGGGTCATACGGTAGCTCTATTTTCAACTTTTTGAGGAACCTCCATACTGTTTTCCAGAGTGGTTGCACCAGATTGCATTCCCACCAACAGTGTAGGAGGGTTCCCCTTTCTCTGCATCTTTGCCAACATCTGTCATTTCTTAATTTTAGCCATTCTGACTAGTGTGAGGTGGTATCTCATTGAGGTTTTGATTTGGATTTCCCTGATGACAAGTGATGTTGAGCACTTTTTCATGTGTCTATTGGACATTTGGATGTCTTCCTTGGAAAATTGTCTGTTCATGTCTTCTGCCCATTTCTTGATTGGATTATTTGTTCTTTGGGTGTTGAGTTTGATAACAGGGAGGAGTATTTTAATAGTCTTTTCAGATCATTGTGGATATTCTTCTTTGATACTAAACCAGAACTCAAAGTGATAGTTTTCTAAATGTTAGTTTTGATAGGGAATCTGCAGCCATATCAATATACTTTTTGTACTGTCACAGTAAGATCCATTGATTTGTCTTGCACTTTAAATAGATCCTTTACCAGTGCATAATTTTATAACATCATGTATTCATTGTTCATTTGGAGAGTATTGATCCTCTGAGTTATACAGATTTTCTAACAGTAACCTATTCCATATATATATATAAACCTGTTAATATCACCACGGACCTCATCAGAAAAGTCTTTAAGGGGGTGCCTAGCTGGTTCAGTTGGTGGAGCATGTGACTCTTGATCTCAGGATTGTGGGTTCAAGCCCCATGTTGGGTGTAGAGATTACTTAAAAACAAAATCTTTAAGGGCATCTGGGTGGCTCAGTCATTAAGCTTCTGCCTTTGGCTCAGGTCATGATCTCGGGGTCCTGGGATTGAGCCCCGTGTCAGGCTCCCTGCTTCAGTGGAAAGCCTGCTTCTTCCTCTCCCACTCCCCCTGCTTGTGTTCCCTCTCTCACTGTCTCTCTGTTAAATGAATAAATAAAATCTTTAAAAAAAAAAAACCACACAACCAAAATCTTAAAAAAAAGGGGGGGGGAAGTAAAGTCTTTAAGCATTAGGAAGCTGTTATATTTTTGGTGGCTGATAAGTTTTCCAAAATTTTAATTTTTACTTGAAAGCTCAAATTTCGTCATGGGCAGTTAATACTCCCAGACCCGTTCCTTAAAGTAACAGGCTTGCTTAATTCATTTTGGAAGAAAATCCTGTCAAATACTACTTAAATCCAAATAACCATAGTTTGCCTGCCAGTCATTTCAGTAATCATAGTGTTCTATGAAAAAAGTGGTTTGTTCAGCACACAAGTCAAACAATTACACAGGTGCTTTTTCCTCAACACAACCATCATACTTCTTCATGCAGCAAGAGTTTTATACATACTTCCCATTTGTCACATAGAGAATATTAAAAAAGGTGTACTCGAGAGTCAAGTTTAATTAGAAGTAATATTTTTTACTGATTCAGCAGGAACATTCTTAAGTTAAACTGGCATTTTTACAGTGAGTTTGGCAGTGGAGACTTTCACATAGTTTGGTGTCACTACCTTGATTTGTGTTAAGGTACCAACAGTTTGCCCACCATTGCTTTTTCACTGTCAGTGTAAAAACAGTGAAAAAGTCAAATACCATCTAAATATTATTATGAAAATGATTTTGACCTCGTGGAACCCCTAAAAGGATGTCAAGAACCCTGTGTCTATACCCCACATTTTGAGAATCATTGACATAATTAGTATGTTCCTAAGAAAATACTAAATACTTTCTATAAGAAAAAAAAAAAACTTCAAATAGGCCTTAAGAGTGTTTACTAACTAATGGGATATCTACTGTTTTACAAATCTATTCTCATATTAGCCATCTTATGGAAGCCATTTTAGGAAAGGAAATATTACCCATTTTTGTAGAAGAGGCTGAGGTTTGAGATATGAAATATTGATTGGAGTAAATAATAGAACAATAACTACCAGAAGTGATTTTGAACTCAAGACACTCAGACTTTAGAAGTCCTTGCTTTCAGGGGAGTCAGAAGATAAGCCACAAATTGGCAGAAAAGATCTATAAACGATACATCTGAGAAGGGATTTTTATCTAAAATATTTGAGGAACTCTTAAAACTCAACAAGAAAATGAACAACTCAATTTAAAAACGAGCCAAAGACCTTAACAGACATCTTACCAAAGAAGATATACAGATGGCAAATAAGCATATGAAAAGATGCTGCACATCATGTCAGCAGGGAAATGCAGATTTAAAAACTACCTATTAAGGGGTGCCTGGGTGGCTCAGTCTGTTAAGCATCTGACTCTTGCTTTTGGCTCAGGTCATGATCTCAGGGTTGTGAGATTGAGCCCCGCATCAGGCTCCATGCTGGAAATGGAGCCTGCTTAAGATTCTCTCTCTCCCAGGGCACCTGGATGGCTCAGTCAGTTAAGCGTCTGACTTCCACTCACGTCATGATCTCAGGGTCCTGGGATCGAGCCCTGCATCGGGCTCCGTCCTTGGCAGGAAGTTGCTTGTTCCTCTCTCTCTCTGCCTCTGCCCCTCCTCCTGCTTGTGCTCTCTCTCTCTCTCAAATAAATGAAATCTTTAAAAAAAATTCGCTCCCTCTTCCTCTGCCCCTACCCCCCCCAACTTAAAACAAAACAAACAAACAAAAAACACCTATTAAATGACGAAGTTCCAGACCACTGACACCACCAAATGCTGGTAAGGATGTGGAGCAATAGGAACTCTCATTCGCTATTGGTAGGGATGCAAAATGTTACAGCCATTTTGGAATACAATTTGGTAGTTTCTTAGAAAACTAAACATATACTCTTACCATATGACCTAGAATGTGCTTCTTGCTATTTACCCAAAGGAGTTGTAAATTTAGTTCCATACAGAAACCTGCACACAGATGTTTATAGCTCCTTTATTCATAATTGCCGTAACCTGGAAGCAACCAAGACATCCTTCAGTAGGCGAATGGATAAACAAACTTGGTACATCCAAACAATGGAATATCATTCAATACTAAGAGGAAATGAGATTTTAAGCCATGAAAAGACATGGATGAACTTTAAATGCATATTACTAATTGAAAGAGACCAATTTGGAATGACCTTCTGGAAAAGAAAAAACTATGGAGACAGGAAAAAGATCAGTGGTTGCCAAGGGCAGTGAGGGGAGGTGGAGATGAATAGTCAGAGCATGGAGGATTTTTAGAGTGGTGAAAGTACTCTGTATGATATTATACAATGGATAAATGCCATTATACCTTTTTCCAAACATATAAAATGTACAACACCAAGAGTGAACCCTAACTATGGACTTTGAGTAATTACAATGTATCAACATAGGTTTATCCTTGGTGAAAAAACACCATTCTGGTGACTGATCTTAATAATGGGAGAGACTATGCCTGTTTGAGGACAGGGAGTGTAGGAGAAATCTCTGTACTTTCTTCTTAATTTTATTGTAAACCTAAAATTACTCTTTAAGAAAAGAAAGTCTTCGTAAATATATATTACAAAGACTTTCTATGTTGCCTTTCAACAACATAACCCATTTACATATATAATAGTTTAATTTAATTAAACCCATGACCCATTTAATACGTATAATAGCCAGTGAGAGTAAAATTCTTTTACCCCAACCTTTCTCCATCCCTAAGCATTCAGAAGATTATACTCTCAGATATGCTTTATTTATTTAAAGGTACAGAATTAAATAATGGAATTTTGCCATGACATCATTTTGAATTTGTGAGTCTATTTTGAATCTCTGTATATGCGATGATGGAAAGTCAGAGAATTACAGTCTAACATGGCCAGGAAAAAACTGAATAAAGCCTTGAAATTTTGCAAATGAGTCACAGTTCTTCGTTAGATTAGGTTAAAGCAATCTTGTGACTGAGAGAGCACCATTATGTATGGGTTAATTAACTAATATAATGTATGCAAATTAAAAATTTTTAAAGTAACCCCCTTCAACTATAAAGTCAAACAAACCTGCAGCCCTAATCTTTTTTTTCCAATTCCTTGCAAAATAAATACCCCGATGATAATAGTATCGATCCTTTACAAGTGTATAACCATTTGGTTTCACATATATTATCTCAATCTTATTGGATCTTCATACCAACTCTGTGAGAGAGAACAGATTGATTACCCTATTTTGTAAATTAAGGACAGGTTCTATTACACCATTCTCTCTCCAGATAAGAAAACTGAAATACAGAAATTCTAAGTGATTTTGTCCATAGTCACTGGACAATTCAGTGATTCAGCCAGCCTAGAACCTCAGCCTTCTGACTTCACATCTTTTATGTGAATTTAGGTTATGAGTCCCATCAAACATTTACTTTAGCCCTAAATTCTTGAAATCACTGTCTGAGCAACTATTGTCCCTTCCAGGGGGTTGCTAGCCCTACAGAGACTGCCCCATCTTTCCTCCCTTGTATTTCTTTTTCTGTGCCTGTTCCTATGTGCATCTTTTGTCTTTCCAACTGGTATATATGTTCCTTTAGAGCAGACTTCTATTTAATCCACACTGGGTGTATAGTAACTCAGAAATTCCTGACCCTTTAACTCCTCAGTGTATTGTGATTAGTAGGATCTGAAATAGAGTAATGCAGAGGCCCACTTGGTCAGCTGTAGGCTAAGGAGAAAGTGCTGGCCACTCTCCTCTTCAGGAATTATTAGTAGCTATGGGGAAGGTTAATGTTGAAAACTGGAGAGAAGCCCATTGAGGAGCCAGCGCATCTGTAGTACTGTGTACTTTTAATGAGCACTTTCCTCCAGCTTCTCCTAAAGTATGTCTTTTAATTTACCCATGATTAGGTTGTTATGCAAAGGTAGTCATGGTAGAATCTAATCATCATCTCTTTTCTCCAGGTCCTAAAAATAATGATCATTGGAATGATAACAGGTCTTCTGCTTATTCAGTAGTTTCAAAGCCAGCTTTTACTTCTTAATACATTTAACCCTTTCAAAAGTCAATTGAGGTAGTTAAGGCAGGGATTATTCAAATAAATGGAAAACTCTGGCGTAGAATAGAGAAATGACTTCCCAAAGGGCAGGAGGCTGGGAAATAACTTCAATTGAGATTTTTCTGGCTTCTAGTCCAAGTCTCTTTCCATTATACTACACTGCTTCTGATTGTCAGTGACATTTACCATCATTATTTCATTACCAGAGGATTTTAGGGTGGGGGAGGAGGACTTTTTTTTGTAATGAAAAATATTGTAAAAGTAATGTGACTTGAATTTTAGCCTGTGCTTCTTATCCAAATTAGCTTTGCTTTTGTTTGTACTGAAATAAAATAAATTGAGCCAATTGTGACAAATGTTGATGAATATGACTGAATAGAATGACAGAATTGATACAGTTTTACTTTTAAAAATTATTAATCAGGTTTTCTAGCATTTTTAAGAGACAGTGCCAAAACATCTAAGTGCCAAAACTAACTAACCTCTAACCATGGGGCACCTGGCTGGCTCAGTCAGTAGCGCATGAGACTCTTGATTGCAGGGTGGTGAGTTCGAGCCCCACATTGGACATAGAGATTACTTTAAAACATAAATAAAATAAAATTATTAAAGTGGCAAAGGTTATACCCCAATTTAAAAAAAAATTTAAAAACCTCTAACCAGAATAAAGAAAAAATAATCAAATACAAATGATTTTTATCAGTATAATCTATATGACAGCACACACCTCACATGATTGAAAATACCTGTGTATTCATGTGACATTTGCCTTTTTCGTTCAGTATTTGTCTTCACATAATTAGCTTGATTATAACACATGTGTGAATTGTAGTTATAACCAACCCACTATTGTGTCCGTGGTTGGTCTCTATGAATTTACAGATATTTGGGTTTCCTCACATATCAGTTTAATTCACACCTCCCCCAAAGTTACCAAAAGTGTTTTCAGTGTGCTAATGGAGACTCTATTTTATTTCTAATAACAATAAAAGAAACATGATATCATCATTACATTAAATACACAAATGTGTCATTTCATGAACACCAAAGAAAAACACCCTCTTTTGGCTATTTAATATTGTTTTAATTCCTCTAAGTAGACAAAAGTGATATGTACTCATATTTGCTCACATTTTCCCAAATTTAATTTAAACCTCAAACTAGTTATTTAAAATCTGACCTACTAAAAACTTCAGTAGGAGTAAATATATTTGGCTTTGTGTTGGCTAAACTAGGCAGATTCTTTAGGTAATATATCATAATGGTAATAAAAATTAACTGAGTTAACTGAATGTTTGTGTGCCAGTTACTGTGCTACGTGCTTTACATATATTGTAGATTCCTAAGCTATAACAATCTGATATTGAGGATTAATATGATTAAAACATAAATGATACTGTTACCATATGTAGAAACTTTTCTTTTTAATGCCTTCAGCAAACACTATTCCAGGGTACCCTCCAAAAAATATTTATAGACTGTTTCCCTGAGAATTAGTAAACTGAAGTATTATTCTAATTGGAAAAGTAACAGACACACTGGTGGTAGGTGGGGGTGTGGGGAGATAGATATATATATCTATATATATATCGATATATACATATATATCGACATATATATATCTATATATATAGATAATCATATTATCTATATTAAGCTAATCTATATTAAGCTAATCATAAAATATGATTAGCTTTATTTTAGGCCTGTTACAGTTTCCTGGAGCACTAGTCTTTTATCTTATGAAAAATAGCCTTGACTAAAAATAAGCTTTGGGACTACATCAAAATAAAAAGCTTCTGCACAGTAAAGGAAACAATCAACCAAATTAAAAGGCAACCTCCTGAAGGGGAGAAGATATTTGCAAATGACGTATCCAATAAAAGGTTAGCATCCAAAATGTATAAAGAACTTAAAACAACTCAACACCCCCTAAACAAATAATCCAATTAAAAAATGAGCAGAAGACATGAACAGACATTTCTCCAAAGAAGACATGCAAAGCACCGACAGACACATGAAAAGATGCTTAACATCACTCACCATCAGGGAAATGAAATGAAAACTACAATGAGATATCATCTCACACCTGTCAGAATAGCTAAAATCTAAAACAGAGAAACAATAAGTGTTGGTGAGGATGTGGAGAAAGAGGAACCCTCTTACACTGTTGGTGGGAATGCAAACTGGTGCAGGCAGTCTGGGAAACAATATGAAGTTTCCTCAAAAAGTTAAAAATAGAACTACCATACGATCCAGCAATTGTCCTACTGGGTATTTAGCCAAAGAATACAAAAATACTAATTCAAAGGGATACATGCACCCCAATGTTTATAGCAGCATTATTTACAATAGCCAAATTATGGAAGCAGCCCAAGTGTCCATAGATTGATGAATGGATAAAGAGGTGGCATATATATACAATGAACTATTATTCAGCCATAAAAAAGAATGAAATCTTGCCATTTGCACTAACATGGATGGAGCTACAAAGTATAATGGTAAGTGAAATAAGTCAGGCAGAGAAAGACATACCATATGATTTCACTCATGTGGAATTTAAGAAACAAATGAGCATAGGAAATAAAAACAGACAAACCAAGAAACAGACTCTAAATGATAGAGAACAAACTGATGGTTATCGGAAGTGGATGGGGGGATGGATGAAATAGGTGATGGGGATTAAGGAGTGCACCTACTGTGATAAGCACTGGGTGATGTATGGAGTTATTGAATCACTTTGTTGTACACCTAAAACTAATATAACACTGTATATGTTGACTATGCTGGAATTAAAATAAAAACTTAAGACTGCCGGGACCATTGATGACTGAGTCTGTGTTGCACCTTTTGTATTACTCCCTGGGCACTGCAAGCAGGCCAGGCATCATATCACCTTACAGGTGGTATGGAGGAGAAAGCCAAGGTGTGTATTGTTAATCTGGGAACCAATGTCAGCAGAGGATAATTAGAAAGGGCTTTCAGTTATTATGGTTCCTTAAGAACTGTGTGGATTGTGAAAAATCCTCTAGGATTTGCCTTTGTGGAATCTGAAGATCCTAGACATGTAGAAGATGCAGTTTGAGTTCTGGATGGGAGAGTGATTTGTGGTTCCTGAGTGAGAATTGAATTATCAACAGGCATGCTTTGGAGATCTGGTTTTGATAGACCATCTGCCCAACGTTCCTTTGATCCCAATAATAAATGCTATGAGTGTGGCGAAAAGGGACATTATGCTTATGATTGTCATCATTACAGCGAGCAGAGGAGAAGCAGGTCACAGTGTAGATCACATTTAAGATCCAGAGGTAGGCGATACTCTTGCTCATGTAGGTCAAGATCAGCATCTCCTCAACCATCAAGATCTGTGTCTCTTTCAAGATCCGCTTCACACAGAAGATCTAGGTCTGGTTCTATAAAAGGTTCAAGATGCCTGTCGAGGTCAAGGTCAATATCCAGGTCTGTTTCACTACTAAGAAGCAGCCAAAGTTCAGATCTCCCATCTCCAAAAAGAAGTCATTCCCCATCAGGAAGTCCACAAAGAAGTGCAAGACCTGAAAGAGTGAAGTTCTCAAGTTCACCTTTTAGGGAAGAGTTATTTCGTTTACATTATTTTAAGGGATTTGTGATTTCTGTAAAGCATAACTTAGGAAGGTTATTTCAATCATCCAGTCAAAATGGATCTGGATTATAACTGTAAATTCACAGCAGTAAGATAATATAAATTTTTGTTAAATGTATTAACATCCTGGTGGTCTGAAAATGTGGGTTTTTATTTGGTACATTTAAATAAAATGTTTCTAGCTAGAAAAAAATATAAATTAAAATAATAAAAGAGGGGTGCCTGGGTGGCTCAGTTGGTTAAGTGTCTGCCTTCAGCTCAGGTCATGATCTCAGGAGTCTGCCTCTCCCTCTCCTTTGCCCCTCCCCCCCCACTCCTGCTCGTTTTCTCTCGCTCTCACTTTCTCTCAAATAAATAAAATGTTTTTTTAAAAAAGAACTTAATTAAAAAATAGATTAGAGAAAAAAAAAGAAACCAACCCTGCTGACATCTTGATCTGAGACTTTCAACCTCCAGGACTGTGAGAAAATAAATTTCTGTTGTTTAAACAAACAAAAAAATAGCCTTGACTATCATAATGTGCCATATATGAAAAAATTTCAAACTTTCATAGCCTTCCTGGGAATGTAATACCTGGGCTACTATAATAAAGATTAGAGCAGAGATCAATGAAATAGAAACCAGAAAAACAGTAGAATGGATCAATGAAACTAGAAACCGGTTCTTTGAAAGAATTAATAAGATCTATAAACCACTGGCCAAACTTATCCAAAAGAAAAGAGAAAGGACCCAAATTAATAAAATCATGAATGAAAGGGGAGAGATCATGACTAACACCGAGGAAATAGAAACAATTATTAGAAATCATTACCAGCAACTATATGCCAACAAATTAAGCAACCTGGAAGAAATGGATGCCTTCCTGGAAACTTACAAACCACCAAGACTGAAACGGGAAGAAATAGACAATCTGAATAGACCAATAACCAGTAACAAAATTGAAGCAATAATCAAAAACCTCTCAAAAAACAAAAGTCCAGGGCCAGATGGCTTCCCAGGGGAATTCTACCAAACATTTAAAGAAGAAATAATACCTATTCTACTGAAGCCGTTCCAAAAAATATAAACAGAAGGAAAGCTTCCAAACTCCTTCTGTGAGGCCAGCATTACCCTGATCCCAAAAAGAGAATTACAGACCAACATCCCTGATGAACGTGGATGCCAAAATACTCAACAAGATCCTAACTAATGAGATCCAACAGTACATTAAAAGGATTATTCACCACGACCAAGTGGGTTTTATACTTGGGATGCAAGTGTGGTTCAACATTTGCAAATCAATCAATGTGATAGAGCACATCAATAAAAGACAAGAACCATATGATCCTCTCAATTGATGCAGAAAAAGCATTTGACAAAATACAACATCCATTCCTGATTAAAACTCTTCAGAGTATAGGGATAGAGGGAACGTTCCTCAATATCATTAAAACTATCTTTGAGAAGCCCACAGCGAATTTCATTATCATTGGGTCGAGAAGCTGAGCACTTTTCCCTTAAGATCAGGAACACAAGAAGGATGCCCACTCTTACCACTGTTGTTCAACATAGTGCTTGAAGTCCTAGCCTCAGCAATCAGACCACAAAAAGAAATAAAAGGCATCCAGATTAGCATAGAGTGAGCTTTCTAATCTAACTTCAGAAATCTAGAAAATATTGGGGCACCTGGGTGGCTCAGTCCATTAAGTGTCTGCGTTTGGCTCAGGTCATGATCCCAGCGTCCTGGGATAGAGCCCTGCATTAGACTGGCTCCCTGCTCAGTGGGGTGTCTGCTTCTCCTGCCCCTCCCCCTGCTTATGTGCGAGTGTGCGCGTGCTCTCTCTCTCTCTCAAATAAATAAAATCTTTATAATAATCTAGAAAATATCAAAAGGGGCTTTTGTGAGACATGGCCTCATTTTGTTTACGAATGGTGCATTCTTCTTTTTGCAGATGTGTCTTGCTGAATCAGGGCTGTCTTATCCCTGCCATCGACTTACAGTGGGCAGAAGAGCTTCACCTGCGCAAACCCGGGAGCAGTCCGAAGAGGTAAGCCTGTTTGCCAAGCTTTTCGGTGAATAGGAGGCCTGTCTTCCACCTGCCTGCCCACTTCCTATTCTTTTTTATCTGCCACAGCAATGAATAGATAAGTTAATGTAGCATGAATAAAATCTCAGTAAATTCTTGAAGGCAGAAACTTTTCATGCGAGTTTATTGTTAATGTGCTCCTTCTTGGTCTATAAGTTTCATGTTTCAACAGACAGAATTCAGGTGGATTGGTTGAAATGAGTTTTACTTAGAATTGACAGGTTGACAACAGATTTTCTTCATTGCCAACTATTTACTAAGACTGATCCTGAAGGTCCTTTAACTCACTGAGCTGGAGCACCTTCTATGAATGAGGTTTTGTGCTTGATACTAAGTAACAAAGATGAATAACAATGTATACCAAGGTGCTCAGAGTCAAAGGTGATAGATTAATAAACTAATTATAACGGCAAAATGTAATAAAAGCAGTGATAGCACATAGAGTGCTATAGAAACAGAAGAGGGGCAGGTAAGATTGAACATGTTTATGTATGGGATGTACCTGTGTGTGTCTTTGTGGGTTGGAACAATGTTAAAAGGCAGTATCTTTTCCAAGGCTACATATAGCACTTTGTGTCCAACTATGACTTTGATTAAAAGGTAATGGGAAAGATAGCTTGGACATTACAATTTATCTGTTAGAAAACATTTATTGAGCTCCTACTATGTGTTAAAGAAAAATCATCACCATCACTTAAAAAGTGTATGTGATAGAGGTCATAACTAAATAGCACAGAAAAACGTTACCTCAGTGTTTTTCAGTCCAATAAAACCTTTTTCCATTTACATTCTATACAAAATATGGTTGTGAATTTTTATTTAAACTGACTGTATTTTGGACACTCATTATGGAAGCTGCCACAGGACCTCTGCAGCCATCCTCTGAATATGTATTTATATCACTTAAATATGTGAAAGGGAAATGGGATGCATAAGTTGCATTCTGTAAAATGATCATCCTGTGAAATGATAATTTGCAACTCTGGCTTTTAACATTTTTTTAGAAATCCACAAAGAAGAAAGGGTTTTCCCCTGCTACAAATATTACTGTATTGTTTTCTTAGGCCTCTAAAAATGTTAATTTCCTTTAAAGAACCCACACCATTTTATTCAGCATTTTATCTCACTAATCCTCATGAAAGAAAACATGATACTGAGTTTCACTGCTTGGCAGAAATTCCCAGAAATAATTTATTGGAATACTTCTTTCTAATCTGTGAGTGTGTTTCTAATGCTGAAGTAGGTTGTGCTTCAACCCTGTAATGGATAAATCTACATTAAAAGGCAGCCAACTAGCTCCACCCAAAATTTTTAATTCTGTGCTCTAAAAGGTGACAGATACCTGTTTCACTTCATTTTATTTCCTTCTCTCACTCTCACCATTATATGTGTTAATTTGGGTGGTCCCTTCAGCAAAAAGAAGTCAGTGCCATACAGTAAGAAATAGTGTTTGTGAAAGGCTGACATACTCTTTAGGTTAGAGAAGGTAGAATGGTATTAGGAGGCTTTGCTAAACCAAAAGAGCTGCAGTCTTGGGAACATCTTAAAATGTGATTATTTGTGATGAAACCATTTTTCTTTCCCTGGCTAACTATAAATATCACCTTTTTAGGGAACTGGTGAGAAATGGGCAAGCGTGACTCGGGCTTTTATGCTGCCATAGAATTATACAACTGGAAGGGATTTTTAAAATTTGATTTCCACTCTTCTCTCCATTCATCCCTTTAAACATTTTAATGTCTTCTAGGTGCCCATCATTAGGACCACAGTCTGTATGCTAAAAGAGCTCACTCAAAATATCCCCTGAAAATATACCTATGTTTTATCTTCAATAACAAGGCAACCAGTTCCATTGTTGAGCAGCTCTGTCTGTTGATATCTTCCTTACATTAAACTGGAACCTGTGTCCTTGTAGCTTCCACCCAGTGGTTCTGCTTCTTTTTTTTTCTGCTTTTAACCCTTCTCCTACATGATTTCAGGTTTCAGGACAACTACCATTTTTCTATTGATTCTCTGAAGCCTTGAGTTAGGACAAAGATATTTGAGACCAGTAGTTAAATTTAAGCTTTGAATTTTATGGATTATAGTTATGTGTCCTCTAGCTAGGAGAATTTTATTTCTTACATCCTCCTTCTGGTCCTGCAACTATATTTTTTTATGATAATTCACCATTTTTTCTTTCCTTCCCAGCCTTCCCTTGCTCCTGAGCCCCCTTTTAATGATCTTTCCATATCTGAGTACCTAGCTAATACCTTCCTCTCCTTTCTCCAGCTGCCTGGGTGGAACAGGGTAGGGACCCATGGACCCAGGCTTCTTGAGAATTGTCCAGTCCTCAGTTGATAATGGAAGAGAGAGGGGAGTGCCACAAGAATAAAAAAACAAACGAAACAACAACAACAAAAAACTTCAAATGTAGTAGATGCTAATTAGTTAATAACTTCGGTTAAGGAAACATCTGTTGAATGCTCACTGTGTGCTAGTCAGATGAATATAAACTGGTAATTTCATATTATGTAATGATAAAATTGAGCAAGCACAAGATACTAGGGCACAAATGTGGGGGTTGAAGGCATAACACTCAAGAATGTTTGCAAGCAAAAGCCATGTCTGCCTTATGCACCTCTGTAGCCCAAACACCTAGTGTAGTACCTGGCACATACCAGCCACAAAATAAATGTTGGTGAGTATTTTTTTAAAAAGAAGAAGGAGGAGGGGGAAGAGGAACGAGTATGAAGAAAGACTAGAGGAATTTATATCCAAATCAAATTATAAAGAATGAGGCACAGTCAGCCAAATGAAGAAATACGGAAATAGTATTTCATTCAAAGGAAACAGCATGATCTGATGCAGTATATGCACAGAGATGAGAGCAGTTTGGTGTTCGTGCAAAATAAAGTGGGAAACAAAGATAAAAGATGAGGTGAAGGTGAATAGATCCTAGGTCTTACAGGTCAAGTTGGGAACTTGAACTTTGGGCAGCCATAGGCGGCTTTTCAGTGACAAATGATTTTCTTTCCCCAAATACACATTTTAGAGAAGAGTACTTTGCTGCTGTGCAGAGGCTAGATACAAGGGAAGCAAGAGTGGAGGCAGAGAAATCAGGTATGAATCTATTGTACTAGCACAGTTAAAGGATAATGAGATCCTGAACTAGAACATAACCTGTAAAAATAGAGGATATGGGTTCAGGAAGTATTTTTGGAGGGAAGATCAGTAGGACTGGTGACTGATAGGATCTGTGGGAGGAGAGAAAAGGAAGCGATAAGAATGATACCTAGGTTTTGGTTTAAGTGACAAAAGATTCATTCAGTATTCATTCAATAAGTTCTGATTACATGCCCCTCTATGCCTGGTACTGATCTAAATGTCAGGAATATGGCTGTGAAAAAAGCAAAGTCTTTGCATAAAGGATCTTGTACCTAATAAAGTGAAATTGAACACAGATAATTGCCAAAAATTTGTATTTCAATTTTTAAAACTTGGTGAGACAAGTATTTAGCTTGTCTGCTCAAAGCGGACATACTAATGGTCCTACCATTAGTATGTGGTATTGCACCACAGGCAGACAAGCTAAATAGTAATCATGTTACTTCTGAACATTTCCATCTGAATGCCCACTGCAGATTCACTCTGTACAAAATTGAACTTCCCACATCTCCCCAGAAACCTATTTCCTCACCCATATTAATGATCACTATCAATCCAAGCCAAAAACTGTTCATTCTAATCACTGAGGGACCTGCTATTCTTTGAAACTGTCCCAAATGAAGGGATACCTTGGATTTTTATGACCCTTCCCTTTTGACTATTCAAATAAGTATATTTTTATGTCTTCCTTTAGAATTTCTTGAAGGCCTGAACCTGTTTTTTCTATCTCTGTATCCCTAGCTTTTAACCTGTTGCTTTGATATAAGTAGTTGATGAAAGGAACATCTACTTCAGTTATAAGCTTGCCTTAGTGCCAAGTATATATGAGTCTAAATTTTGTCTCAAACATTTTGGTTCTTTCTCCTCTAGGAAGTTTGCTCTGATTTTTCCCATTCCTCATGCATTAAATGTTCTCCTCTGAACTTTCCTGTCGTAACACTTATCACTAATATTACAATTAACTGTATATATTATATAGTGTTCCTTAAGGGAGTATAGACTGTATCTTTCACACAGGTCCAGGCAGTGTGGCATTTACTAGGGTTTTGTAAATGTTTGTTAAATGATAATGGGAATAAACGAATGCCGATAAACAGCCAAAATAGAATCACGAATTTTTTAAGCTGTTTTTCAAATTCTGAGTAAATAACTTCTCTGGATTCAAAGAGTAATTTTAGGACTGCCATGGCTGAACCAAGAGATTATGTATTCTCATCAGCAAACATTAATGAAAAAAAGATTGTTTATCTCATTTTTTAGAAAAAGCTTTTCCTAACCTGTTAGATGGCTGATAAGAAAATGTGAAGAGATTGGGAGTTCCTTATACATAATTAAGCAGCTCATTCTTGCAGATACTTCAATAATTCATATTTGAAATATACTTTTTTCAACAAAATTGGCTTTTTAGATAACTCCCTTTAAAGATGTTGTTGTAGGATTTTGTTTTCTGGATCTTAAGAGATTTGGGAACTCTACACTTTATGAAGACAAAATGGATAATGGGTTAGTTACATAGGCACAAAATTAAAATCACTATCCTAGTATGATATAAAGTTCTGTTGTTATGGAAAAGGGGCTATTATTTGATTGCAAACTGGATTAGGAGAAAGAGTTTAGATGTGGGGGAGTAAGGTAAAAGGAGTGAGAAAAAAAGATATGTAGAACAATGCTTTTTCTTCTCTGTGTCCTCCAACCCTTCTTAACCTGATGCCTCTTAAAGGGAAGGGTGAGTGTTAGGCAAGACTAAGTGAAGGCTGAGATGATAGCTTAGCTGATAGAGAATGTGACAAGATTCATCATACTGGACCTTTGTTTCTTTCCACTAGCCTGTGAACCTGGCTAAGTATCCTAGAAGAGTATGTAGTGTACCTTTTAGATCCTGCACCTTTACCTCTTTAAGAAACTGAGCCTCAAAGTTCAGGGAACTTCATGCTCCAGATACCTGTGTGCCTGAAACACAGGGAATTCAAGCACAGTAGTCGTCCTAATAGATGTGTTGTTTTGTAGAGGAGGCTCCCTTACTACTTTGAAATGAGAAGGGGTTTTTGAATTTTTAAGCTGTTGAATTGCTGAAATCAGGAGATCTTTGCCCTACAAAGCAAAACACTAAAGTAATATTAGGATCGTAAGTAGAACCAAGGTGTCTGTGAGAAATAGTGGTGCAGTCAGAATAGCAGATAGACTGCTTAGGACAAGGACCATTCATTTTTACTCCTCCAATAAGTATTTGTTCATTATCTTCTCTATTCAAACCACTAGGAAGACTTTCTTTCAAATAAGAGGGAAAATGTTACAATTCTGGGCATTAGTAGCTTGGTTATGCCCAAGGAGGAAATGCTAAGCTGAGTCAGACGGAGTAAATATCTTGGCTTCTTCATTTGGAACCATTAGACTTGCTAGATCAGTAGTTTTAAAATTGTTCCACAGTGTCCTGAGATCCTTCAGAGGTACCCCAACTATCAAAGGGATATGAGAAAGAAAAGGCCAAGCCCAGGAGGAGCATTAGACTCCCCATTGCCCTCTCGCTGCACCAACCAGAGTGGCCTTACTTTTGTCTATTGTATGCACTATAATTTTACATAATATTTTCCTTGGGGCCAGGGGAGAGAGGTAACCCTGGGAAAAGAAGTTTGAAAACCATTGATAAGAAGATCTTTAAAATCCCTTCTAGTTTAAAATCTGTAATTTTTATGACTAGCTAACCTCTAACATCCCTCTAGCCAAGTTTTATGAGTCTTTGATTCTAAGTTTCTCTTAATGCTTTTCTGGCAAATATTTATCTCTAAGTTAGGCTCTTTTGCATAGACCAGAATCAAATAGTTTCCCCATTTTCATAGCTTAAGTACATAGTGCCATATTTTAAAAGATAGAAATTTCATATATTAAATGGTCTTTGTAGACTTCATTTATTGAACATAGTACAGATAGGCATTTAGCCAGGTACCTTGCTGGGACCCCCTTCCCATCCAAGGCATAAATATTTGTCAGTATTCACAGTTTGGATGTTTTAGATCTCAGTATTTTTGAAATTCCATTCTTACCTAGAGATAGCAGCCCAGTTCATATTTTGAATCTGATGTTTTTAATTGTAATACTTTAAATCTCAACTGATGTTGCTGAAAACAAAATAAACGGAGCATGTTTATCAGTGCCCAGCATGTAGTAAGTTCTCAATAAATGTTTATTGAATAGAAGCACATCTCATATTTAATAGCCTGCTCTTTACGAAGAGCTTTTAGATAGTGTATTTCATGTTATCTCCAATAACACTGAAGATAGTGTACCATTTTCCACTAGTGAAAAATTTGAGAACCATTGCAGTAAGGAAATGGCAAGCTTGAAATAGAGATTACTGTGAGCTTTTTAAAAGACTCATATAGCTTGCTTTGTCTTTGACCTGATTATTGCCATCTCCTCATTTATTGAGCAAATATTTATTGAGCACTTAATTGTGTACTATGTTCTGGGGATAAAACAGACAAAATCCCTGTCTTCATTGAGTTTGTAAGCATCCTCCATTTTCCCTCAGGTTCCAGCCTTTAGTCTAGGGGTATCACAGCAAGTTTAGAAATATATATAAGCCTTAAAATGAAAAATATTAAGCTTTACTCTAGCAAATGGCTTCTTATTTAATAGAACCGTTGTAATACTAATGTCCTATTTTGATTACATAACTTATATTTTGGAATTTGATTTTCTAAAGTCAATATAAAACTAATCAGGACTTTTCTTAAATAGCAAAGCACGGATGTTCATATGGTTAGTGATAGTGATGGAGATGACTTTGAAGATGCTTCCGAATTTGGGGTGGATGATGGAGAAGTATTCGGCATGACCTCATCTGCCCTGAGAAAATCTCCAATGAGTGAGTATTAATAGCTCTTTGGGTCCAGCACTGTAATTCTACTTCCTACTACAGAAACTTATGAAGAATAATGAACTTAAAAATCTCTTAATGACTTTCCAGGTTTGGAGAGAGAAAATATAGCAAGTAGGCACATTATTCATTAGAACCAGATCCTCTTGAGTTTTGGTTTTATTAAGCTCAACAATTCCCAGTGCTTTAGTAAAATTCATTAAAAATGCAAGGGAATGTACAATGTTTCACGTATATAATTAGTTATGATTCTTTCTCTTTACTTTAAACCTAGAGGTTGATAAATAGCTATATTTTCTGTGACTGTACTTGTTTCCCGGCATCTTAGTGGAGATATCAGTTTTAAGAATAGTAATATTATTTTTCCATTCACTGGTACCACCTTTGGCAGGAAAAAAAAGTAAACTAAATGTGCCATCTCCTTCTCTTTAACTTTAGAAGATACATACTGTAGAATCATAAGCAGTATTATATGCAAAATTACTGTAAAATCCTTAAATGGCTCGTTTACTCAGTGAAGTTAGGGAACTCCGTTGGGCAGAAATAGATGTGATATTTACTTAAAATTGACCATCTTCCTTATAAATGAGATTTTTGAAATAACTTGAGATCCTTTTTATGTAGTTTATTCACAAGATGTCATTTTAAGAAAACATTGAAATCCTAATTAATGACTGGCACATACTTTAAATGCTTAGCAGGATTGTGTCAGTTGGCTTTCCAAAATTTATGAGCTTGGAATTTTTTCAAGATTCTTTCTTAAGGTTTGATGAAGTCTTCTAATGTATATCAAGTTAAAATGTCTCCTCAAATATATCACAAAAGCTAAGATTTAATTTTATTTCCTCTTTATTGATTAAATATATTTCTTATATGTGGGATTAGATGTTACGTGGTTTGTTTTTTGTGTCTATTTGTTTTGTTTTTTTTGTTTTTGTTTTTTCTTTTGTTTGTTTTTTAGTGCCAGAAAACGCAGAAAATGAAGGAGATGCCTTATTACAATTTACAGCAGAGTTTTCTTCAAGGTAGGGTTAGGACATTAACTATATAAAATTGATGTTCTTCTAATGCTACTGTGATTTTTCTGGAGCAATTTTAATCATAGATTGTCTTTAATTTCTCTGTAAAGTATTCAAAGGATACATTTATCAGTTTATGTAGTCTTAACACATACTATTCAATGTCAGATAACTAGTAAGCCATTTATGCCACTTCAGAGATGTATTTATCATCTTATCTCTGTATCTGTATTGAAGGAAAATAAAGGTGTCACTAATTAATATATTGACTGTATTCCCAAAAGGACTAGGTTATAGGATACTAATTTTTGGTATATACTAGAATAAACAAAATATCCTTTAAAATATTATTAAATTAAAAATAAAAATTTTAAATGTAAGTGAATTTTTTCTTTTAATTTTTGTTTTGGAACTAACTATTAACATTTCTTTTAAGAGGCTAATATAAAATGTTTTATATGCATTTGAGATTCTTAAAAGTTGTTTAAGAGGATTTAAGTATTTAACTTTAAATTTTTGTGTAAATGATATTTCTCTTTAGTTCTGTTTTCTAATGTAATATAATTTGGAAACTTTGCAAGATTACAGTTTTTTCCCTCTCTGTTGGACTTCCAGAATAAATGAACTAATAAAATGGAAAGTTAAGGTTACTATAAGGAAAATCTTATGAAAGTGGATAACCAGGAATTGCTACTTATAAATGGCATGGTTTTGTAGCACTTATTAAATCCATTTGCTAGATGTACTTAAAATTCCAGTATTCTAATATTGTCACTATAGGCCAAGAAGAATTCTAAGAACTAATGAAGCTCATTCCCAAGCCTTTAAAGAAATGTTTTAATGTTTGGTCTGTAGTTAAGAGACATTAGTCCCAACATTTACTTAAAAGATGCTGATTAGACTTGTGAAACTTTGAAGTAAATTTGAAATGTATTTATATTAATAGACATAATTTTTCCTATAGATATGGTGACTGCCATCCTGTATTTTTTATTGGCTCATTAGAAGCTGCTTTTCAAGAGGCCTTCTATGTGAAAGCCCGAGATGTAAGTGCAATCTTACCTTTTGTGATTAAAAAATGCATCCCATAGGTTTACCACCAGGCCTCAGGCAATGCTTAATGTTTTCTGTTTTTTTCAGATTGAAGACTTGATTTTGTTTGTGGTTCATCTACCAGCCTAATCATCACCAAGATGCCCATTTCAGAGGGGCAGTAGTACAATAGGGTATTGCTGGCTCTTGTAGATGGCCTTGTCAAGCTCTGAAAAAGGAGTTTTTTGTAGGGGGAAAAAAGATTGCCATGCTTAGAAGGGACCAGGCTACATGTGTATGTTCTTTTCAGTTATTGATTGACAGGTTCTTTCTAAATGCCCTGTCTTTCAGTCTTTTCCCAAAATGATTCCATCTAATAGTATATATCTAATAACTGCAATATTTTTATCTTAAAAGTTACTTTAGACAACAAAAATATAGAAATGGCCATTGTGATCTTAAAGTAAAGTAGATTGGCATTTATAACAAGAATTCAGAAGGTACATTTTCAGGAAGAAATTTCTATGCAATCACTCTGTTTATATGTTGACCCAGCAGTGGAGACCTCAGTAATCTGGCTCCTACCTATATGCACAACTTTAGCTCTTTCCATTTCTTGCCTTACACTTAATAAATCTAGCAGTGATGTACCGTTTGTGTTTCCCCATAATCTTACTCTTTGGTCATGCTTCTCTGCTGTAAGGAATGTCTTCATTCTACCCTTTACCTGGTTAACTTCTACTCTTCTTTTGACACTTAATTGTCCCTGACTCTTCCACTGTTGTACAGTTGGATCCACCCCTTAATACTTTGTACCGATACCCTCTGCTCATCTTACTGTTACATTTAACACATTGCTTATCATTATCCATTCTCTGTATATATGCCTTCTCAAGAGATTAGATTTTCTCTTTGGCAGTGACTGTACCATCCCTAGTAAATATTCTATGTATTTAATGAATGAAGGAAAAAAAAGAGTGGGAAGGAAGAAATAGTGTGTAGATAAGAGTAGAGGGTAAGTTATTGGAATTAAAGAGGGCAAGGACTTCTGAGAGTAGAGCGCAAGGATGCCTCTGAAATTTCTAGTCTCCAGTTTATCTTAAACCCTGACCTAAAGAAAATTTCATTTTAAACAAATTTTAAAAATTGACAATAAT
Organism: Zalophus californianus; assembly: GCF_009762305.2. Lineage (NCBI taxonomy): Eukaryota > Metazoa > Chordata > Mammalia > Carnivora > Otariidae > Zalophus > Zalophus californianus. Next base: position 40,233,922 of record NC_045598.1, on the reverse strand, counting down.
TAGTAATCAAACTTAGAGCAAGGAATGATGGTTTAATGAAGTGGAATAAGAAACACAGACTGTTCTTTACACTAAGAATAGTGGAATAGCCCATTATAAATGCTGTGGTAGTCTATTTTTTAACTATTAAATTTATATAAAATGGATGTCACTTTTGAAGAAATAAATATTTATAATAATACACATTCATAGTTTCCATAAATATAGGTTTATGGAAAACACTGAAAAGCAAAAAGAAAATATTCTAACACAGATTAACAGTTAACTTTATGATACATGTTCTTTCCATATCTTTAAATATATTTTGATGAATACTTTTATGTATGCTTAATACTACTGAGTCATGTTATAATCCTGCTAAAACAGTTTATTTTCACCTTTTAATATTACATGGTCATTTGCTCAATTATATTTTATAATATTTTAACTTTTTATTAAAATAATTTTTAATACAGAAAAAGTAAAAAGAATAATACAGTAAACACCCAAATCCCCTATCCCTAAATTTAATAACTAATAAATTTTGCCATGTTTGTTTCTTTCATATGCAAGCATCCCAAAATTTTAATGGAGATAGAAGCCTTAATAACTTCAAGAGTTTAACTGCCACACATTTATTAAAGAGCAGCATTTGAAATGTAATTATTTACATTTTTATACTTATTTAGGTTTGTGATTTTGATGAATAAATTTTTTATGATAAATTTTTTTTCCATCTCCTCTCTGAAAATGGCAAACACTGACAGGAATAGAAAATAAGTGTAAAATTTATTATTCAAAATATGTAAAAACAAATGTAAAAAAAATTACAGTTTCACATGATTTTTTTTAACTTTGTAGCAGTTAAACTTTTGAAATAAAACTTAAACTGCATGAAAATATTTAGGTTACCTTTTTATATTCAATATTTTTTGTTAAATTACATATCTTACACCTAAAGACATCTATATGTGTTTTCCAAAAAAATAATGATATTCTCCTACGTAATCACAATACCATTATCACATGTAACAAAATTAACGGTAATTCCCTAATATCACCTAAATCCAGTGCATATTCATACTTTACCAGCTGTGTCCAAAATGTCTTTTTAACTATTTTTTGAAACCACAGCCTACTCAAGGATCACAAATTACATTTGGTTGTTAGATTTTTTTAAAATATTCATTTATTTATTTTAGAGAGAGCGAAAGAGGGCATGGTGGGTAGGGGCAGAGGGAGAGAGAGAATCTCAAAAGAGACTCCCCTTTGAGTGGGGAGCTTGTCACAGGGCTCGACCTCACAACCCTGAGCTCATGACCTGAGCCTAAATCAAGAGTCGGACACTTAACTGAGCCACCCAAGCACCCTGTGGTTGTTAGATTTCTTAAATCCCTTTAAACAAGCACTCTCTCCTCCTGCCTCTCTTTTTTCCCCCATAACATTTGCTTAGTGAAGAAATCATGCTTTGTTATATTCAGGTCAAAATTTTTTTGTGAGAATGCTTTGTAAATAATACTGAATACTTCATTAAAACAGGACTCTAATGGTTATAGAGTCTCATTGTATGGCCATATTATTATATTTAAACAATCACTTATTGGACCTAAATATGGTTGAAAGTAGTTGAAGTAATCGGAAAATGTTAAGGCCTTTGTGACTTAAACTGTAGCTCCCAAAATAAGCATAGATGTCTTTTAAATCCCACTTAAAAAGCTACCCTAAGATACACTGTGTATACCTTAAACATTTTAACTTTAAATGAAGACACTTGTTTAAATATACAGTATATAATAGACAAAGAAACTTTTGCTAGGTGTCTTATATAATAAACTGGCATTTGATGATCCCCAGAGGAGAATAAACTCTTGCATATTAACTTCTGGATATTTCTAATGAAATAATTGATTGTTTGCTTTTGACTAGGGTCTTGGTATTTTAACAAATGAAAGTCATTGGTTCATGTAATTAAATGTTTTGCTTCATATTAGATTCGTACCAAAATCCTTTGACCTCTTTGGAATGCTAAGTTGTCTGTTATCTTTTTCCCCTTGCCCAAGACTTTTTCTTTCCTCATTTCTCTTTTCCAGGTAGTTACACACACACACACACACACACACACACACACACACACACACACACATCTCCTTTTAATTAAAGAGTACTGTGTACGCATAGAAATAGTACTGCTACTATAGATTTATATGGTGCTGTATGGTTTATAGAGCATCTTTCCTATATGTATCTTATTTGAACCCCACAACAAACCAGTGAGATAGGGACATATAATATCAATATTCCTATTGTATAGATGAGGAAGCTCAGAAATGCAACAGAACTTAACCAAAGCACATCAGTAGTAAGTACTAGAGGCCAAATAAGAGCTCAGGGTTCTAACACAGGTTAAGTATGATTTACACTCTATCACTGTATTTCAGTTTTCAGTGGTAACTACTATACTGCAGGATTCAGTGATCAAATGTCATTTCTCCTTTTCAGATTTCACATTTGAAAGTTAAAATAAATCTTTTTCAATATTATTTTTTAAAACTTGTGAATGAATCATTTTTAAGAAAGCAGTTTGCCGATGTTCACATATTTTAAAGCAAGTGTGACCGATACTGTGGCATTCTGACTAAATTTCTTTCATCTTAAATATCACATGTTTAATTTAAACTGTGGGAGGCACATTAATTTTACCAGGGCAACAGATGAGCCTCAAGCACCAGCATTCTTCACTTGAAGTGAGAAATTGAGTTCCAAGAGTAAATAAAAACAAGATTGAAGGTTTAAATCCTCTGCTAGGCTTTTTGAACTTATATACTCATTAAATGTTTATTGGAGTGGTGGGATTACAAAGGATTTGGGGAGCTTCATCAACTGGTATATAGTTAATCACTAAGTAAAACACTACATTTGATAAAGTGTTTCTCACGATGCCACATTCAATCCATCTTAATGAAAACTGCTTCAAACTGATTTCATTTGATAGCACTTGGTGGTGAGAGTGCCCATAGTTCTTTCTGCCTTTTTCATGAGGAATTTAAAACACTGTCCAAAGCAGTGCTCCAACTTCAGTAAAACAAGTATTCTAAGGTCTCGTGTTTAAGTATATTGTGACAGAGTTTTGACTTCTGGCAACAGGTCCATCAGTTTTATGACCTCCTCTCATGCCCTTAACTGCTAGAGATGTTCACTCAGTTGAGGGCCAGAAATATTTATCACATGCCTGTTAAGGACCTGGAATATAGAGCTTTCCTGCCTTTGAAATGCTCATAGTCTAATGGGGAAGATAATATCAACAGATTCATATAGTACAGTACACTATAGCAGTGAAGAGGAGAGGTCCTTCATCTGCCTTAGAAAGTTTAAGGAGATTTCTTGAGGAGGTACATCGACCCTGAATCTTATGAGTCATACTTAGCCAAATAACAGAATTCTAAACAGAAAAAAAAGGTCAAAAGCAAAGGCAAGAAGATTAAAATGAGAGAACTACAACCAAAAACTTAAGACCAAGAGTAAAAAATACAAGCTAGAGAGTTGGATTGCAAGGCATGAGGTGGGGCAGATCAGAAGGGGCCAAGGCGCGGAAGGGTCTGGCATTCCCTGTCATTTAAGAGATATGTATTGAATAAAGCTTATATTTTATTTTTAGGTAAGTGAGAGCCAATGGTTAGTCACTGTAATTAAGGTTGCAGAAGCGTTACCACTGGCCACACCATGATTCCCTAGGAGTTTCTTAACCAGGGTTCTTTTTCTCCTTATAGCCTCCCCACCTCTCATTCCTGCTACCTCTGAATTCTGTACAAAACAGAAAGTGCCCTGTAGAGTGATTAGACATTTGTAGTAAATAAAAATCAACAGCAATAAAAATCTCAGTGCCAGGGTTTTATCTCCCATGTGAAGTATTGTTCCTTTCTTAGTTCCATTCCTCCCCTTGGGAGACTGGGCTTTGATTTCAGTAATCTGTTATACCTCCTTAGATCTTGACTTCAGATCCAGTGATGTTTCCAAATATTACACATAAATTAAGGAAACTACTGCTCAATTACTAATTTCCCACTTAGTAACTCTGTGGCCCCAAACAAGTAATCAGCCTATTTCTAATCTAGGAACTAAAAAACAAAAGGGAGATAATGATATGGTTGTTTTGAGGATTAAATAGGATACTATCCATATATGCACCCAGCACCGTGGCTAATTGCTGTGAAGCAGTTTGGGGCTATTTGAGAAATGTTTGTGAAAAACAAAACTGATTTATTCATGCAATTTGTGAACTAATTCTAAGAACAGTTCCAGAAAGGAATTTTGAGAACCCCTATGAGCATTTACAGCGCTAAAATAAGTGCTTTACTTTAACAGTATTTGTGATCCAGTTTTATTACATTTACTTTTAAAAATCAGCCCATTTTAAAGTAGTGCTCTTTCTATTATATCATGTTAAAAAGAAATCTGAATACCGTCACTGATCAATACTTTTTAAGAAAAAAAATGTTTTACACAAATCTGAAGCCACAAACTGTAGTTGGTGGGTTTCTAGCCCTCCATTAGCCAGAAAAAAAGAGGCAAACAAACTTATTTGTGCTTTAGAGAATATGCCCAGTCTGATCATCTTGTCTTTGTTTTCTTTTCGATTTAAATTCCTTAAAGGCAGACAGTGTCCTTGGAGTAATTTTATATGACAGCTATGACAGCAGCCTGCACATGTGTGAGATAAGAACTATAATGCTAATATACTTTGTTAAGTATGTTCATTCTACAAATAAAATATTTGTTGTAAAAAAAAGAAAAGGAATACAGGTGCATTTAAAGTAGAAAACAAGTTACCACATCTGAAGCCTGAAAATAATCACTATTAAATATTATTTTTACTTTTAAACATGATTTTTTAAAAATCTCCGAGTATGTATATCAGTAAAAAAGTTGACATGTTTTACATAAATAAAACTGTACCAAATATGCTGTTCTATAATTAGATGTTTCCATTAAACAGTATATTGTTAGCACCATATTTAGAATTTGCCTCAAATTCTCCTACTGGGTTATCAGAACTACCTAATTAAAATTGTAAAAAACTTTACTGTCCATATTTAAATTATTTTTTAGTTTAAAAATTTAGTAAATTAGTTTTAAGATATGCTGCTTTGTAAAACATTCTTCTCAATTTACTGCTACTCACCATCTTTTTAAAAACAATTTAACCATATTTGAAAAGCATTATAGGTAAAATTTATTAAAATATCAGAAGCAAGGCTGATTTCCATTTATGGGCTTTATCCATATTTGTATCATTTCTCCCAAAGGGCCCTTCCTGGCCCTAGAAAGTATTTGTTATTCATATTACTTATTTTAAAAGGATTAAAAGCTAAGTTTGATCTCTATAGTATTTCAGTTGTAAATTCAAGAAATCTGTTTCATATCTAATCTTAAACATTAAAAATAAGAGGTATGGTAGAAAGCATACTAATCAAAATTCTTATATTTGGGTTCTGGTTTTTCATTTACTATCTATGTCCTATTAACCAGATTACTCTTCTCTGATCATCAATTTCTGCATTTAAAAATTTGTATTGTAATACTTCACAAGATTGTTTAACAGAAAATTAACATATTTAAAACATCTTTGAAATGTATGTGAAACATCTTTAAGATTGTTTGCTTATAAGTAGGTGGACATCGAATAAATCAGGCAAATTTGGATTGGAAACTAGGCCCTGATAACTGACTCAGCCATGTAAGCAAGCCTCCATTCTCCTTTCTCTGAAATGGGCTAAAATACCTTGACAATTAACCCACCTTGGAAAATAAGCCCTTACATTAACAGTAACCAAGTTATTTAGATATACATGTTAGAGAAGATAAATAGGCCTGTTTAATTGGTATATATGGTACTTGTAAGGGAACAGTAAAGGATAGGGCTAAAATAAAGAAGTAGACTGGGTCTATTTTTCATTGTGGAAATCCCTGAAGACCAGCTACAGACTTTTGTTGTTGTTAGGCAGTGGTTAGCTTTGGAAAGTTTTTGAAGAGGGTGACACTGCCAGAGCTGTATCGTAGACATAAGTAATGTGGTAGTAGTTTGTAGGGTGGATTGGAGGGAAGAAATTGGTGGCATGAGACTGAGCAACTGTATACGTTTGTATCTTGTGTAGTTGTGGAATGTCAGGCATTGGTTAGAAGATCATAGTACAGTGATAGCACAATGTAGTTCGCAAACTTTCTGGCTCCTAAATTTTACAGCCTATTAGCTTTTGTGTACCTTTTTATACCTATGTATCTTCTAGTATCCTGACTCTCCCATATCCTCCTCGAAGTGCCTAACAAAACTGAAGAGAATTAATACTGCTTCTGACATAGACCTAGGCTAATGTGTTCTGGCCTTTCTTTAGTTTGTGAAGCATTTCAATAGAATGTGTTGATTTTATATTTGCGTTGTCATTTACAGTCTTTTATAAGGAACCTATATTAAGAAAATCAGTATTTCTGATGTTTGGTGCATAGTATCTTTATTAAAAATACTGGAAACTTAAATTTCTCTAGCATATATAATTATGAAGAACTCCATAAATCAGTAAGAAGACAGCAACCCGTTATGGGTAAGCAATATAAGCAAGTACTTCACAGAAAATATGAAAAGATGTTCTTATTTTCCATAATACAAAAAATACAGATTAAAACTACACTAATATATCATTTTCACAAATCATAGTAGCAAAATTTTTTTCTGCATATATACCTAAGCATATGAGAAATAAGATAAATACAAGGATAATTATTATGTAATTTAAAATAGCAAAAAATTGGAAATACTTTAAATGTCATTCATACAATGGGATACTATGTGATCGTTAAAAAGAATGAAGCCACTTCATATATATTGATGTGGAATGATGTTCAAGATAGTTTGCGAAGTGAAAAAAGTGAGATGCATAACAGCGTGTATAGTACATCTCCTTTTGTGTTGTAAAAACTGTGTACATAGATTATAAAAAATACAAAATACATCGACCAACCACCTGCTATGACTTCAGCCATCCTGGGTCTCAGATATATGTAATATGGCACGCATGGCATTTCAGATAGATGTACACTTCACTATTGCACTATTACAAATCCCACTAGGCTATCCTGCATGGGTTAAATGGACTGGACCACATGTTAACAGTGAAGGCTCTCCCTGATCTTTGCATGAAGGCTAGACTAGCAACCTCCATGTCTTCTTTTGCCTTCATGCCTACTTGGCCTTTCAAAAACAGTGTCCCCCTCCTCTCTTCTCACTAACCAGTTGTATAAGATGGAGCTTTCTGAATAGCCAGTTAGGTCATTTACGTTAGGCTAGTGTTAATTACAGTCCCTTCAAAGTGTAATTCAGGGTCCTTTGGAGGCTGTGAGAGTCTTCCTGATGGACCATGAACTAATCCATAAATGCATATCTTTTCTTTAGATCTTCTGGGTTAATAGTACAGTTCCATGGACTATCATTTTTATGTATGACTAAGGATTTCTTATAGTTAGTCTGTTGTTAAGAGTTAAGATTGGGTTTGGTTTCTTGTAACAGAAAAATAAAAATTAATAGTGGCTCAAACAAAATAGAAGTTAATTTCTCTATTCCTTTCAAGAAGTCCAGAGGTAGTCTGTCCAGGCCTGGTATGGTATATCACAGAGTCAGAAACTCAGATTCCTCCAATCATGTTGCTCCACTGTGCGGTACAGTTCAGGTTATGTCATGATTCTGGATGACTACAGGAGATTGAACCAGCACTTCTGCTTACATTAACCAGAACTTGGTTACATAGCCACCTTTGTTTAAATGGAGGCTGAGAAATGGATTCTTTATTTCAGTCAGCCATTAATTCAACTTAAAAAAATACATAAGAGATTTCCTTACTAAGGAAGATGTGGAAAATATTTAGGGACTACAGTCTCCACCATTCCTATTAAATGAATAGTTAAGAGTTACTACAATTCTGTATGCTTAAACTTAGCTTATTTTTATAATTCACAATGTTCTACTTTGAAATCTGCCAGACAGTACTTGATAGTAATAAAAAGTTACTGAACATGTACACCCACAAATCATTAGAATTCCTTTGATTTTTCAGCAAGAATGCATTATTTTCTATATATATTTTTTAAGATTTATTTATTTGAGAGAAAGAGAGAGAGAGTACATGAGAGGGGGGAGGATTAGAGGGAGAAGCAGGCTCCTCACTGAGCAGGGAGCCCAATGCAGGCCTCGATCCAGGGACTCCAGGATCATGACCTAAGCCGAAGGCAGTCGCTTAACGAACTGAGCCAATCAGGCGCCCCTATCGATATATTTTAAATTAAAAATTACTGTTAATAATCTCCAATTCTTTATTGCTGTGGTTCCCCCACCCCTAGAGTATAGAAATAATGAGATAGGTAGGCTGTGGGTCCTTTTTCTCTTCCTCAGTAGCCTAAAAGTGGGAGAAGCAAGTGTTTGTGTACCGTTGCCTTTCTTCCACATTCATGTTGTTCTGCCTGTTTAACAGACCACTGGTTAACTAGGGATAGAATTATTCCTCTCAGAAGAGAAAATAAAAAAAATCCTGCCTGCACTTTTATGAGGCTGCTCTTCCAGTCCTTGGTACTGCTTCTAGGTGTTCACCTGGAAAACCAATGGGATGAATCTTTTTTTTTAATTTTTTATAGTTATGTTAATCACCATACATTACATCATTAGTTTTTGATGTAGTGTTCCATGATTCATTGTTTGTGCATAACACCTAGTGCTCCACGTAGAATGTGCCCTATTTAATACCCATCACCAGGCTAAACCATTCCCCCACCCCCCTCCCCTCTAGAACCCTCAGTTTGTTTTTCAGAGTCCATCGTCTCTCATGGTTCGTCTCCCCCTCTGACTTACTCCCCTTCATTCTTCCCCTCCTGCTATCTTCTTCTTTTTCTTTTTTCTTAACATATCTTGCATTATTTGTTTCAGAAGTACAGATCTGTGATTCAACAGTCTTGCACAATTCACAGCGCTCACCATAGCACATACCCTCCCCAATGCCTATCACCCAGCCACCCCATCCCTCCCACCCCCCACCACTCCAGCAACCCTCAGTTTGTTTCCTGAGATTAAGAATTCCTCATATCAGTGAGGTCATATGATACATGTCTTTTCTGATTGACTTATTTCACTCAGCATAACACCCTCCAGTTCCATCCACGTCGTTGCAAATGGCAAGATCTCATTCCTTTTGATGGCTGCATAATATTCCATTGTGTATATATACCACCTCTTCTTTATCCATTCATCTGTCGATGGACATCTTGGCTCTTTCCACAGTTTGGCTATTATGGACATTCCTGCTATAAACATTGGGGTGCACGTACCCCTTCGGATCCCTACATTTGTATCTTTGGGGTAAATACCTAGTAGTGCAATTGCTGGATCATATGGTAGCTCTATTTTCAACTGTTTGAGGAACCTCCATACTGTTTTCCAGAGTGGTTGCACCAACTTGCATTCCCACCAGTGGTGTAGGAGGGTTCCCCTTTCTCCGCATCCCCGCCAACATCTGTCGTTTCCTGACTTGTTCATTTTAGCCATTCTGACTGGTGTGAGGTGGTATCTCGTTGAGGTTTTGATTTGGATTTCCCTGATGCTGAGCAATGTTGAGCACTTTTTCATGTGCCTGTTGGCCATTTGGATGTCTTCTTTGGAAAAACGTCTGTTCCTGTCTTCTGCCCATTTCTTTTTTTTTTTTAATTTTTTATTGTTATGTTAATCACCATATATTACATAATTTGTTTTGGTGTACTGTTCCATGATTCATTGTTTGTTCATAACACCCAGTGCTCCATGCAGAATGTGCCCTCCTCAATACCCATCACCAGGTTAACCCATCCCCCCACCCTCCTCCCCTCCAGAAACCTCAGTTTGTTTTTCAGAGTCCATCATCTCTCCTGGTTCGTCTCTCCCTCTGACTTAGTCCCCTTCATTCTTCCTCTCCTGCTATCTTCTTCTTTTTCTTTTTTCTTAAAATATGTTGCGTTATTTGTTTCAGAAGTACAGATCTGTGATTCAACAGTCTTACACAATTCACAGCGCTCACCGTAGCACATATCTTCCCCAATGTCCATCACCCAGCCACCCCATCCCTCCCACCCCCGACCACTCCAGCAACCCTCAGTTTGTTCCTGAGATTAAGAATTCCTCATATCAGTGAGGTCATATGATATATGTCTTTCTCTGATTGACTTATTTCACTCAGCATAACACCCTCCAGTTCCATCCACGTTGTTGCAAATCTGCCCATTTCTTGATTGGATTATTTGTTCTTTGGGTGTTGAGTTTGATAAGTTCTTTATAGATTTTGGATGCTAGCCCTTTATCTGATATGTCATTTGCAAATATTTTCTCCCATTCTGTCGGTTGTCTTTTGGTTTTGTGGACTGTTTCTTTTGCTGTGCAAAAGCTTTTTATCTTGATGAAATCCCAATAGTTCATTTTTGCCCTTGCTTCCCTTGCCTTTGGCGATGTTTCTAGGAAGAAGTTGCTGCGGCTGAGGTCAAAGTGGTTGCTACCTGTGTTCTCCTTTAGGATTTTGATGGACTCCTGTCTCACGTTTAGGTCTTTCAACCATTTGGAGTCTATTTTTGTGTGTGCTGTAAGGAAATGGTCCAGTTTCATTCTTCTGCATGTAGCTGTCCAATTCTCCCAACACCATTTATTGAAGAGACTGTCTTTTTTCCATTGGACATTCTTTCCTGCTTTGTCAAAGATGAGTTGACCATAGAATTGAGGGTCCATTTCTGGGCTCTCGATTCTGTTCCATTGATCTATGTGTCTGTTTTTGTGCCAGTACCATACTGTCTTGATGATGACAGCTTTGTAATAGAGCTGGAAGTCCAGAATTGTGATGCCGCCAGCTTTGCTTTTCTTTTTCAATATTCCTCTGGCTATTTGGGGTCTTTTCTGGTTCCATACAAATTTTAGGATTATTTGTTCCATTTCTTTGAAAAAAGGGGATGGTATTTTGATGGGGATTGCCTTGAATGTGTAGATTGCTCTAGGTAGCACTGACATCTTCACAATGTTTGTTCTTCCAATCCATGAGCATGGAACGTTTTTCCATTTCTTTGTGTCTTCTTCCATTTCTTTCATGAGTATTTTATAGTTTTCTGAGTACAGATCCTTTGCCTCTTTGGTTAAATTTATTCCTAGGTATCTTATGGTTTTGGGTGCAATTGTAAATGGGATCAACTCCTTGATTTGTCTCTCTTCTGTCTTGTTGTTGGTGTATAGGAATGCCACTGATTTCTGTGCATGGATTTTATATCCTGCTACTTTACTGAATTCCTGTATGAGTTCTATCAGTTTTGGGGTGGAGTCTTTTGGGTTTTCCACATACAGTATCATATCATCTGCAAAGAGTGAGAGTTTGACTTCCTCTTTGCCGATTTGGATGCCTTTGATTTCTTTTTGTTGTCTGATTGCTGTGACTAGGACTTCTAATACTTGGGATGAAATCTTTGATCTGGCCCAGTACTGCCTACTTTCTTGCCTCCATAATCCTACTCTTCCGGCCTTCCCAAAGAGCTTGCCTGCCTCTCTACAGTTTGCTGTAATAGCCTATCACTTGAACTTCTAATTTCCTTATTTGTAAAAACTTTAGTCATATGTTGGTTTTCCTCAAAAATATTTTACGACCTGAGTATTACAGTCTGAACAATGAAAACTGATAAAACTCTGTACCCAATGAGCATTTGTCAGCTTATTTTATGAAGAGAGTTTGGTTTTACTTTAGACTTTTTTTTTTTGTTTGTGTAACCTTTGACTTTCATATGAGAATTCAACCTACATGAGGCTCAAATACATTTGTGTCCTTAAGAATTCAGAGTTCTATCCCAACATCCCCTTCAGGAAGTGAGAAGAAAAAGACACCTTTGCATCTTGGTGTCACCTCACCTTCAATATCTGGCTGTTTCCTTTTGGAATCTCTCCATTTGGTTGCTGCCTATTGGTCCCTGAACTCAGCTTTGGGAGCCAAAAATGCAGAGTGTCAATGATTCTTTCCACAAATCAATCTGCACTTATTCTTCACTTTTTAAAAGTTACTAGCTTGGAGTTCTTTGAACATATCAGGCTACTGACATTACTGGGCCTTACCAAACTTCACTCTTTTTCTTTTTCTCATTCTTCTTTTCTTCGTTATCACCTAAATTTAAAATTTAGCTTAAATCAAAGATGTCAGTTAATATATCCTGTTTTTAAAATTTAGCTCAAGTATTCCCTTCATAAGGAAACAGCCAGGGTGCCTGGGTGTTTCAGTTGGCTAAGCATCTCCCTTCAGGGTCCTGGGATCAAGTCCCGCATTGGGCTCCTTGCTCAGCAGGGAATCTGCTTCTCCCTCTCCCTCTGCCCCTACCCCGGCTCGTGCTCTCTCTTGCACTCTCGCTCTCTCAAATAAATAAATAAAATCTTTTTTTAAAAAAAGAAGCAGCCAATCAGTGTTCATGCTTAGACCCTAGGACTGCCTCTCTTACAGCACTCACATTACCACTCCCTAGACAGAGTGTTGAACTTCTGACCTCCAGAGCTATATGGCACCCAAAGCATAAAAAAGTGAAGTAGTTTCCTAAAGTCACATAGCCAGGAGGTGGCAAAGCAGGAATTTGAACCAGATGTTGTGGCTTCATGGTGCCCTCCCTCTGATCTCACCTTGTAGTTATGTTGAGTCATGGTTTCATGCTGTGCTGGGCCTATGAACATTCATAAATAGGAATAGGATTATAGAAGTGAACAGTGTACTGGAATGATCCTAATTGGAGCCAGGATTTAAAACAATAAATAAGACAGCTACAAGGGGCATTTTGAGGTGGTTGGGGAAATTTGTGGACTTTATGTTAGATGATATTGTAACAAGATTATATGTCTAAGGTATGATAAAAATATTATGGTTATATAAGGGAATGTCCTTGTTTCTTAGGAGACAGACACTGAAGTATTTAATTTAAGGTGGAGCTGTCAAGATGTGTGCAACTTTAAGTGTTTCAGGGAAGGAGGCATACAATGAATGATAGAACAAATATGGCAAAATGTTAATAATTGATAAATCTAGGGTAAAGGATGAGTGAGTGTTTATTGTTGTATCAGTGTATCAGGTCTTTGTATCAATAAACCATTCCCAACTTAAAACCAAAAAAAAAAAAAAAAGTGATGTGCTTCTGATGATTATGGTGATGATAATCATGATAGAAAAGAAGGAAACAGAGAAAGGTCCCAATTTATATAAAGGAAATTATTTTGTTTTTAATATATTTTAATTCTTACACTGGAAAATTTATGAACTACCATTTATAGAAATTATTTATCCTATCAACCTCAAAGTTTTTGAAAACATGGACTATAGGTATTCTGGTACTCAAAAAGAAACTAGAAAATTTCCTTTTCAGTCCATCAGCAAATATTTTCTGAGTGTGTGCTCTGTGCCTGGCTTATTTTGAGACATAGCCAGCTCATTTCTTCCAGCTCTAATGTTCTATGGTTCTGTAATGCTAAGTATCTAAATACAATAGCTACTGTAGCTCAAGGCCAAATCACATTGGTTGCTGTCAGCCTGGCATTTCCTAAGCATCAACTTAGTACCTTAGCTCTTGGATTTGAATGTGATGATTAGTGAGGCCTTGAAGGCAGGGACTCAATTTAGCATCCCAAACATTATTGCTAGTAAGAGAAATGAAGGCGCTTCATAATCTTTAATAAATTTTCAGGGCTATCATTTCTCTTGAAATTGCTTTCAAATCCTTTATTTTGCATGGATAGTTCTGGAATTTTCATCCTAACAACTACATTTCATTCAGCACTTGCTATGGGCCAGGTGTTGTAAAGGAGGTTCTTTACCTGCTTTATCTATAATTCTTGGAACAAATACCTATCTTGCCCCATGGTCACACAGCTGGTAAGTGCAAAACTGGATTTAGCAGAGAGCTTTTTTTTACCTTTACACTATGTTACCAAAACCTAGATCACAAAGAGGGAGTCTGCTGAGTGTAGCTGGGCTGCTTGCCTTTGTTTACCAGACTTATACCCTCTCTGCCAAATTAGAAAGACAAATAAAATGTTTTTTTTAAGTGTCCCATTCTTATCACTTATCATATGGTACTGCCGTTTAATTTTTGCTTCCCCATACACCAACCCCCCAACTCTTTGAGGACTAGGAAACTTTGTTTTATTCATCTTTATGTTCGCAATGCTTAACACATCGGTGCTCCGTAAATGTTATTGAACTAAATTATTAATGGGCCAACGGGAAAAATGGTTATAGTAATGGAAAACAAAACATTTTCTTATGCTTTTCCTATGTACTGGATGCCCTTTCTTCACAAAACCAGTTTTCTGATATGCTGAACCCAGTTCTCACTGTTCGGGCCTCTGTTTAATTGAGCTCAATAAAATAATCAGAAATCTGAGTCTGGGGCTCATTTAGCTGTGCCTATAATCAGAGATTTATGTAGCCCAAATTTAGTAGCATTTGCATATTATTAAGAGTTTTATATTTTGCTTATTACTACTGTCAAAATAGTGGAAGAAAAATTTTTGTTGAAAGCTTTTTATGTTAGAGAGAAAAGATCATGTTAAGATTATTCAGTTTCCCTTTTCAAAGCTACTATGGGGGTCCCCCCAGCCTGAAGATTCTCTTCTGATTACTCTCTTTATCATCTCCTTTCTCACAGTTTAGAGCTTAAAGTGAGAATTTTTTTTAAGTGTGTTTTCCTGGCATCTCATGTTTAACAGTGTCAGGGGTTTGTGTCCCTGGAACGAAAACTGTTTCTCCAGAGCCTTTTTTCTCTCAGCTTCCAGTGAAAAGAGGGGCGAGGCGAGCCAGTCGCTTACCACAAAGCAATGCCACCACAAAGGAAAGATTAAGGGTTTAGAGAGAGGTCAATGTGGGTTTTTCTCTAACTAAACACTTTCCTAAAGTTTCCTTGTGGAAAAATAATGAAGTCATCTCAGAGTTTTTAAAGAATTTTTATTTCTTTTTCACCGTCTGCATTCGCTTGTCTTCTCAGCATGGATGTTTAATCTTCCTAGGCTTTGTGAATTGGCCCAAATGAATAAGTAGTGAGCTGTCTCTCTAGGAGCTAGAGGCTTATTCTAAGGGCCTAATCACTGAGTAAACACATCTTTGCCCTCCCTCTCACAACTGCGATATAATAGTTGAGATTCTAGCACAGTAACCTGGATATTGCAGGGACCAATGCTTTGAAATGCAGAATGGTTGATCCTCCAAAACAGACAGTGCCTGATCTTCGCCTGCCTCTTTCTTCTTTTTTAAATTAAATATTGCCAAAGAGATGCTGTTTTATTGCTTGATATTGTGCATTAGTGCCCTGGATTTCCAAGTTTAGTTTCAGTCAACACTGTTGGCTGCACTTATAGGGAACTCTGCATGTTGGGTTTCTTAGTAGCCTCTTCAGCACATGTGTGTTTGGTTTGGAAGAGCATTTAAATTAAATCAGTGAGATAGCAATGTAAATCGCTAATCTCTTTCCCAAAGTCTAAATGTTCCATTGCAGTGTTCTTGAGAGAAATGGGCGTTTTAAAGATTTAGCCATTGCCATTGTTTGGTTAGAAATATGCTGATTTAAAAGTGGACAGCTCTCTTGTTCCCATTGTCTCATTAAATGTAGTTGCTGAGATACGATCGCAGAATTAGAGGTTGACATCTCTCTGTCTTTTCAGCTAGAGAGCTCCTAAGAAGAGGAGCTCCGAATTTGTTAGTGCTGCCAGGTTCACGTTCCTTTCCCTAAAGCAGCAGATTTCTAGATTCTTTTACTGAAAGTGGTTTGCATGCTGCTGCCATTTGGTATCTTTTTTGCCGGGGGGTTGATAATCAACATTCAAGTTTCTTTCATCAAACATGCCGAGACCTATGCTAGCTTTAGGGATGCAAAGAAGACTGAAAGAGACCCAAACCTCACCCTTGAGAGACTTTGTCTAGAGGGGAAACTGATAAACAGTGATGATACTAATTGGGAAGAGATAGAGGCCCAGAAAAGGAAGCTCTTAACTCTACCAGAGGGAATCGGGGAAGGTTTCAGAGGCATTTGCTTTGAGACTTAAAGAATGAGTAGGAATTTACCAGATAAGTATCTCTTCAACTATGTATCTGATTACAAACTTCTAGAAGCCAGCTACTGTTACCTTCAGACATCAATATGGATGAAAGAAACCCTGAGTCTGTCTTGCTCACCATTTTATTACCATTGCTTCCTCCTCGGCTCGACACAGTATTTCAACAAATGCTTGTTGAATGAATGATTAAATGAATTGACACATGGAAACAGCTACTGTTGTAGTAACTGAGCTACTTATATTCAGGAATCCTGTCCTTATTCCCATTACCTGTTGTCTCTGAGGCCCCAGAAGCACTAATGTATGAGCAGTGGCCAGTCTGGCATCTTCATATTCTATGAGCAGTTCAAGCCTTAACTACAGTATGGTTGATTTTCCTACTACTGCTGTAGTATCAGAGCAAAGAGTACTAGGCGTAGCGTCAGGAATCCGGGTTCCAATCCCAGATGTACTACTTACTTACTAGTTGTGGTAGAATTTATGACAAGTCTGCTTTCTAAACCTCAGTTTCCTTGTATGCTGATAAAATTAAGAATACTACTTTACAGGCTTTTTCTGGGGAGATAAGTAGATAATGGGTGCGTAACAGTGCCTCCCATTTGTAGTAGAAGATTTGGGGATCTTAATCTACCTGTATACCTTAGTACAGAATTTACCTTGGAAGAAAATATTTTAATGATTACTTTTTTATTATTATTATAATTTGGATTATTTATCAGGATAATTCCAAGCATCAAACTTCAATATCCTTTCATCAACATGAGCCTTATATTTTTCTGTAAGTGTCCTACTTTTTTTGGAATCCCACACAGTGAGTTTTTCTTTATTATCATCACATCCTTATTTAATATGAAGGGAAAGACCCTAAGCTTCCTTAAAATTTTCCTTTCCAGAATTTCACAAATTGGTTTGTATATTGTCTTTACCATAAAATTTATCTTTCCGTTTCCTGGCAACTGACTGTTGTTAAACTCTATAAGGTGGCACCAAGAAGTTTGTCAATAACAATGTAGACTCTTTAATCATCCTTGTCACTGTTATTGTTAAAGTTGACATGTTGCAAATTGTGTTGCTCAATTTCAGTTTTTAGTTTCAATTATTTTATTGACTATCCAACTATGACAGGACACTTTTAAGAGAACAAATGCCATTTCTTGAAAGCAAGTTTTATCAAGCAAAGAGGAAGGAATAATTCTCCCTATGAGAAACCAGAGGGAAATTTTCTGGAACATAGACTAGAAAGAATTCATGTGAGGCGAACTATTTTCTACTATCCTTCCATTGACAATTAGATGTTACATGCTCTTACATAAGGACTTTAATATGAGAACACATTAAGGGCTTTGAAAGTACCTGTGGAAGTAAAACACAACTTCCTTTCAGACCTTTTCCTTTCAATTAGAAGAGACTTTCCAGTGTTCAGATTAAAAACAAAAAATACTAAGAGATTTTGGCAACCAATCTTAATCAGTATTTTTTCTGTGTACAAAGTTGAGATAGTTCAAAATTAATTTTCCCTTTGTAAAGTATGTTTAATATGAAGAATTGTAAACCCATTTTATTTAAAGAAAATGCAGTTCCATTGCATATTCTGCTTGAGTTAGGCTTGCACATGTTAATAAGAATCTGTGACAGTGGTCTGTAAAACAGAATATAATCATCCTACCCTCTTTAGGGTTTAAGGAAGCAAAATTTATTCATATTAGTAAATGCTATAAGAAGTCCAAGTGTCAGGTACTCTTTTAAAGGGAGTAGCATTTAATTTTTGTCTTTGCTGTTTATATCGACAAATTATGCTTTTCCAAAATTCAAGAAATCTCACATTAATGGATATTTTAATTCATCAGTCTTTTTTCCTCTTTTCAGAGAAAGCTTCTTGCTATCTACCTCCACCATGATGAAAGTGTATTAACCAACGTGTTCTGCTCACAAATGCTTTGTGCTGAATCTATTGTCTCTTATCTGAGTCAAAATTTTATAACCTGGGCTTGGGATCTGACAAAGGACGCCAACAGAGCAAGGTAATACTGTTGTTCACAAGTTATAAGTTGGGCTTCTATTTTTTTAAAAAAGTTATCATTGTATTTGGTTTCTTATCATCTCATAAACATTTTCATCCTCAGCATTAAATTCTCTGCCATTACATTTAATTATATAAAAGCTATTTGTTGTAGCTAACCTGCAGTTATTTACAATGGGAAAATATACCTCAATTTATAAACGATTTCTAAATCCAAGAATAACCCAAAAAACAAAACCAAAATACATTGTTTTCATCTTTTTGGAGTAAAACTGGTACAGTACATATCTATATACTGTATATTCCAATGTTGTCTTCTGTTGTTTAATATTTAGAGAAAATATGTTTTTAATAATGTTTAGAAAAGGCAAGGGAAGTCTAACATATAATCTTAGTAGTAAGTTTATTTTTTAGTAATTCCAGTGAAGAAGGCAGTACATTCTGGCTAGTCCATGGAGTTGGTAATAGCTTAACTCTAGCATATACTAATTGATGTAATTGCTTTATTGCACACATTCTTTTGCACACATCCATATTCTCAGTAGGAAAAAAAAAAGTCCTTTTCCTTGCTGTCAGGATAAATTTACTTAATTTGTTAATCATAATACCTATAAATGATGAATAATTCTTCATATTTTGCCTATTTGAGTTTCCCATCTGAAATACATTTCATCATGTTTAATTACACATGTGGCCATAACATCCAGTGATGTTACTCTGGGTGTGTTAACACAATAATAATCACAGGCTGCTGGTTTATGAGCAGGGAGATTAAATTAATTCATTTCAAGGCAAGCCTATTGTAGTTACCTAATTTAAATGTTTAAAGAACAATTAGAAATCATCTGATTTTTTTTATTATTTTATAGCTCGCTGAATCTTTGCTCATCATTTAGACTTTGTTTTATGTAGTCTAAACCTGAAAAGAAAGATGATTCTTCCCTTAAATGTGAAGCAAAAGAATGTTGAAGCAATTTCTTCATCTAATACTTCATTTCTTTAAGCAAATGGTTAGGAAATTTCACAGGATGACTTCGTTCTGCATTGGAAATGTTCCCTGTTATACATAAATAAAGAACCTTTAGCACCTGTATTTGTTTAAATTAAATCAGGTTATTATTCACACTCAGTTAAAGGTGATGAAAAGCAGTGCGAAAAACAGATAAAAATGCAGCATCGAAGGTCTTTCATGAAGCAAAATACATAGACTGGAGACTTGGCTAAATCTTTGACCATTCACTGGCAGTAAGGAATCTCCTCCTTTCCTTTTATCCACAACTTGATGGAGAAGGAAACACTATTTCTAAACCATCTGTAGTGGCTAAGTTCAGCAGGCTACCTGCTGTTATTTTGTTCTATCCTCCATTTAATTCCTTAGTTCCTTTTATTTTACAATGACAAAAAATTGCAGTGTAGTTTCTTTTGAAAAACAGTGTTTGAGGGTTTTTTTTTTATGACTGGCAATCAACAGCCATGTAATTGCTTTGTTATGTTTTACTAAAGAAGTCTGTTAAGTAGCACAACTTTGATACACTAGTAATAAGAGTTTGCAGGTTACAGAGACACCTGTGGTGACCAAAGCGACAGAAGCTGCTTATTAGAAAGAGCCAGTACAGCTGTGTCCTATTAACTCCTTATGACACTTTTTTTAAAACACAAAATAAAGGCCTTGTTTAAGGCTTTAGAGCTATTTCTCAATGAATTGCAGGACCAACTAAGAGGTATGATAGGTTATTTCAATCTACATTTTTAAAAAATATGGTATCTCATTATTACTATTATTATTACATTCATAAAAAAGAAGTGATATTAAAGACTAAAAATAGAAAGATGTAGAAATTTGTTTTAACAAATATTTATAGGAACAATAAACAGGGCCAATGGGAAGAAAGAGAATGTTAAAATTTCTAGAATTTAGGATACTTGGCAATCCTTACTCAAAATCAAATTCTATCCATATTACAAATTAAAAAGTATTTTAATTTAAGGTATTACATTTCTCTCTATAAAGCAAAAGAATTATGTAGATGCTTTTCATGTACAGCTCATTATTATTGTTAAAGCAAATGGAAAAGTATACATTTTACACACACAGGATAAAAATTCATTGAAACGGCATATTCCTAAAAGAGAGTAAAAGTGGATTTCTTTTTGCTATATTAAACTGTAAGAAAATTTTAATTAATTAGTCTGATTTATTGTCCCAAAAAAGGATTAGCTTAGCACTGGTTTTCTGACCACCCATCATAGATTCATCTAAATATAATTGTCTAATTGAGTTTCTGTCTTTGTGATCTTACTTAGATTTTTTTAGCACCACATTTTATCCAGAGGTGTTTGTCATAAAAATTTATTGCATTGTCCATTTGATACTATTAACACTGAGTAGCAAAACCTCAAACTTTCACCCTCAATTCAGTAGAAGACTGCTGCACTAATATTTATTGGTCAGTGAGCTACATTTCAAAAGTTGCTGTGCCATCATTTGCATATTACCAGAGTTAAAATGTGACAGATTAATATGTGAAAATATAGAAGAGATTTCTAGGCATCACAAACTAGATTGTTGCTCTGAGTTTCCTTTTAACTGTGATTTTCTTACGACAAATGTACAAGTTTGGAAGTAAATTCCTTGTGGATGGCTTGTCTCATCCCATATCCGGCTCTTCTAGTTCAAACTGAGGAACACATTTTTAAAATCCTGAGCTTGCCTGTAAGCTGGTTAGTCTGGATGACTCCTTAGTGATTTTTCTGGGACCACACCCTGACATGATAGGTAGGGACATTTGTGCCCAAGGTGGGTAGGGTCTTGCCAAGCATATTTACTTTTCCTTAAGAAATACTCTGCCAGGGGCACCTGGGTGGCTCAGTCGTTAGGCGTCTGCCTTCAGCTCGAGTCGTGATCCCAGGGTCCTGGGATCGAGCCCCGCATCAGGCTCCCTGCCCCCTGCTTGTGTTCCCTCTCTCACTGTGTCTCTCTCTGTCAAATAAGTAAATAAAATCGTTAAAAAGAAATAAAGAAAAATACTCTGCCAAACCTACAGAAACATTAGTCCTCCTCAGTTTATTGTGAATCTCTCATGTGTAGAAGATAAGTGAAGAGTTTTGAACTAAGTGAATGCTTTGGTAAAGTTACCAGAATGTGAGTGCCAATTGTGGTTAGAAGTTAAATTTCCTGATTTCGCTAACAAACTAGAATAAAAAAGAAATAGATATCTATCGAATGTCACTGTTATACACCTCTGTGATGTTGATGATTTGGATTTCCCACCTCCAAAATGATTCTAATAACTTTCTTTCTAAGTTGAATACTTAAGTTGACCAACCTATAGCTGTATAAAGTGGATTAGAGTAATTTCTGGATTGATCTTGGAACATTCCAAATATGAATTGGGACATCAGACTGTAGCAGTAATGATTATGTGCCTAACTTCTCCCTCACTAAATTGTGATCTTCTGGATCTTATTCATATTATTTATCTCATTCAACAAAGCACTTTAAATTTACAAAATTCTAGGAGAAAGAAACTCATTAAGCATTTGGCAAATGAATGAATGCATTCCACCAAAGAATGTGTTTATAATTTCAGTATTATATATCTAAATGTAGGTTTCTTTCCTGGAAAACTCTGTACAGTCTTGTTGGCTGCCATGTCTACTTGGAATTCAGGTCCATTCTTTCTTAAAGCAGTAGGCAGTAAGCCCTCGTTAGTCTTAAGAATTGCTAGAGGGTATAATTTCCTAAATATCCATCTGAATAATGGTCCTGAAAGAAACAGTAGGGTATATCTGTAAATGAAACAGCTAAAAACAGATAATAGTATAAACAAGGAGATCCCGCAACTCACTTCTGAAAGTGGCTAAAAGAATATCTTAAGAAACATATATTTCCTTCATGTTTATTCATTGAGTAAACATTTACTGAGTATTTCATGTGAACCAGGAATGGTGCTTTGCACTGAGGGTGAGAAGATGAAAAAGATACAGTGCTTACTCATAGTCTAGTAGAAAGACATGGAGCTAAATACGTAATATTAAGTATGCACAAGGTGCTTTGGGAATACAGGTGAAATTCAAAGGGAGTTACTCTACCTGAGTGGGCTAAAGGACTTGAAAGAAATGACACAGAAAAATGAAATTAGAACTTTTGTTCTTTTTATTTAGAGATTTTTATATTAGCAGCATTCCTAGTTTATTGGGTTGCAGATATTTGCTATTTTTGTAAAAGAATATTGGTATTTTAAGCCTCATAATTAAATATCAGAAATGAAGGATCAGTGGCTTACATAATTGTGGAGGAGAGGGCCCTGGCCAGCTAGTGTAATCCTCTATGGTCTGAACCAGATAGAGGATTAAGGTCAACCAGCAGGGATGGACAGATCACAAGCAGTTGTTTTGTTAATGATTCATCCCCAGTATTGGCATATGCTTACAGGCAGACAGTGGAGCAGAGATCAGATACTCTTTTGGATGTAGAAACATATAGAAAACTATCATGGATTTAACAATAAAAATATATTTAAGGACAATATACTATTAGTAAACAAATGTTTGTGCTATAAAAGAATAATTTCTTAAAATTCAGGACAGGTGTCACCTCTAGGAAGCCTTGCCACTGTCCATCCTTCTCTTGCCTCTCAGTATGAGTTAAAATGCACATTCTTTATGCTCCGATAATATCCATATACTAATCTATATTGATGGAATTCATTACACTATATGGTTATTGTCTGTCTCCCTATTAGGTTGTCAGCTCCCCAAGGGAGCTATGTCTGTAATCTCAATGTGTTACACAGTGCCTTTGAAAAAGTGAGTGTTATATTGAAAAATAAATAATCTCTAATAGTCTTATTGAATAATGAGAGAGACCAGCTTGGGTAATGGAAAAAGCATGGAAATGCTGCTGTACGACTCTAATTTTGTGATCTTCCCCCATAGCTGTTAATAGGACTAATAAAGCAAAAACCTTCATTTTCCTTGTAGAATGAACTAACAATGTCCAGACCAGGTACTTTGTGTTCTGCTGGCCCTGAAGCACTTAAGAATATTGTGGCCTGTGCTCTGTGCGCCAGGCACCCACACACCATCTGGAAAGAGACTTGAATTCCAGCCTAGATGAGTTCATCCAGTGGTTCCAGAGTTTCTTCCCCAGATTCACCAAGTCTCTCATAGTCCTGAAACAATTGGCCCCTCAAATTTGGCCATTCTGGGATGGAATTCTGAGCCTTCTGTGGTGGTGATGGCGCTGATTAAAGTAAACATGTCCATAGAATCAGATTGCTAGCCTGGCTACATGATGACATATGCCACAGAGCCAGGCAAGTTCCTTTTGGGCACCATTTGAATTAATTAAATATAGGTAGTACTATATAAAGCACAAGTACTATATAAAGCACAATAGACATTAATTTCCTTCCCTCTATTAGAGTTATTTGGACATCTATTGGTTGCATGGGAACATTGGTACATGAGTGCCCTTGGTGTGAAGCTGTGTTTTTGGCTATAGTTGCTTCATCAAGAAAAGCTACATAACAGGGCGCCTGGGTAGCTCAGTTGGTTGAGCGACTGCCTTCGGCTCAGGTCATGATCCTGGAGTCCCGGGATCGAGTCCCACATCAGGCTCCCTGCTCAACGGGGAGTCTGCTTCTCCGCCTGACCCTACCCCCTTCTCATGCTCTCTCTCTCTATCTCATTCTCTCTCTCAAATAAATAAATAAAATCTTTAAAAAAAAAAGGAAAAGAAAAGCTACATAGCATGTGGCACACTAAACCACCAATATTAACCAGTAATAAGTGAGTTAATAGGTATCTCTTTTTCTGACCAGGAGGGCCCACAAGGCAAATGTCTCCATTCATCCAGGATAGGTACTGGTTTATATGATATAATTCTAGAAAACTTAAACATTGAATTTGACTAGAATAGTGCCAGCTGAGGTCACCAGCTGCTTATATGTAAGTTGCTTATATGTAAGTTTCTGAGGTGGAAATGTTTAGCACATCAGCGTACATGCTACAATTAGGCATTGCACACTACTTCTAAGCTGTGTTCTGAGTAGCTGCAAACAGTTACCTAGGAATTACAGACAATTACACAGGTTGCATGTAGCATATACAGAGTGTTGTATTAAATTTTACCTACACAGTACCAATATTCACGGAATTCTTTTGCCTGTTAATATTAGCTTTTGAACTGCATGCCCTTAGGTGCAATATTTCAGATCACTGTAAACTTCTGCTGCTATGCTGACAGGTACTTGTTAGCCTTAATATTCAAATGATAGTTTTCCACATTACTTAATCTTTGGCAAGAGTTAATTGACTTAAAGCTCTTATTATCAGTAGGCTGTCTTCACCTGCACTTTCCATCTCAGTAATTAGCCATATTCACAGTGGCATACCCTTAATTCCAAACTACTCAGTGCTTCATGCCTGGCTGAAGCCTAGATGACCATGTTACTCTAACCCTACACCTCCATTTGATCCAGCAAATTTAGCCCAGGTGTGGGGTCTGGGTGGGAGACTAAGGAGTGTTAATTTCCAGCTGCTACCCTAGGAGCAGATATGGATTCTGCAGAAGTAGCTGATAAAACAGATGGATATGTTGTGGTCAGGGAACCAAGACTTCATAAGAGCCTTCATGCCAGATTTCCATATAATTTTCCCCAAACTTCTCTATTCCCTTTGTGCTACGTTTTCCTTCCAGTACTTTTAAAGGAAATGTATTGTCATCCTAAACATCCCAGGTCAAGGGCTTAATTAATGCTTTAAAATAAAGGTTCCAAAACACCAGGAGAGTTTGTCATTTTCTCCCTGGTTTGTTTTGTGAAGAGGGAGGAGAGAAGGTGAGGAGGAACCCCTCCTGTTCCATGATTACATCCTACCCACTCATTTTCTCCTTTTCTCCTCTGCTTTTGATTTTTAGTGGCGGTCTTAACAGAATGTCAAGATCAATTTGCAGCATGGTTTAACTCAAGGTTTGCGTTCTGCCAGCAGCAATTGTCCCTGCAAACAATGCCGTGTGTTCTTGTAACTTCAGAAGCTTTTAGAAGGATCATGGCAAGGGCAGCATCTAATGACTTTATTAGTGTAAGGTTTCAAAATGGGCTCCGTAATTGTTCATATCTCTTTGTCAGCAAGTCATAATTACTGCTCAGCATTGTCCAAGGGTACACTTGTGAATAGTTTTCTAATAGTACTGAAAGGAAGGGAAAGAGGGGAGGATAAAAGGTGATGGCCTCTTATGATTGAGAACAAGCCAGTCTGTATATAGATGATGGCTAAACTGTTTATAATACTTTACTCTTTTTAAGATAGAAGATTATCCTTTTTAAAATGTTCTTTTGGGTAATTTGAAATGACTAGTTTGGAAGCCTTTTTTACTGTGGTTTGGATACTTCCCACACTACTACCTAGTATTACAATCATAACTTCCTGGTGCTACATGCACTAAATCTGAATCAGTCTGTATTTTTCCTTGACATTAATCTAATTATTGCTATTTAGGAAATGTGCATTTAACTCAGATACAGTTTTCTGTGTGTTTTCACAGTCTATGTGAAAACTATTGTTAGAAAAGAACAATACAAAGGTGATAACTGTTGACAAGACCGTCCAAAAGAACGACATTGTAAGTTTTTATTAAATCTTTTTTTTTCTCATGCACTAGACCTTTCTTGTTACTCTTTTGGTGTTCTCCTTGGTCTTTCTGCTAAACCCTTTGTGTTTTGAATATTCGAATTATCTTTATTGTAAGAGTTACAGAATTAAAAGAATCATTGCCTTCTCAAGATATATGAAGGTTCACCTTAATGCCAAGCCTTTGTGCTCTGTTGCCAGATTTTTTCCTATTCTGTGACTCTCTCCATTCATGTACAGTTCTGTGCAAATATTCACTCCCAATAGCTACTTATCCTAGTATTGTAGAATATACAGATTCAAATAAATATGACTGCCATAGATATTTAATCCAGTGTTTATATAGAATAAAAAACATGAGTTATCTAATGAAACAAATTCTAAAAATAAGACATCTCCAAAATGAAATAGTTTTTTTAAGTAATATATACCCCATCATGGCTTTTAGCTTTACTTTTTGCCTAAAATTGAAAAGATCTCAAAAGATTTATTTTTTTTCTTAACTGCTTTGTTAGTACAAATAATTTTTATATTCATGGTTGTTTCTGAAGAGTTTACTAATCATATCATCTGTGCCACTTAAATCAGTAGTACAGTTCTCCTCTTCCATAAATACTGATAGTAATACACTCAGAAAAATTATAATGGAAACATGTTAGTTCAGTCGTATAAAACCAACTATGGAAACTGGTTCCTCTGACATTTTTCCAGTATTTTCCTGTCAGTCTACATAGATACTCAAAGAGGTTTTAGTGCCCAGTTATCTTAATGATCTAATCTGCTAAATATACCACCAAAAATTGAAAGAGCAAATAACTATTAGGCTGGAATTGGGGAGTCAGGTAGAATCCTGTTTCTTATTTGTTTGGGTAATTCATTAGGAAATAGGTTTGTTATCCTTTCCTCAAGGATGTGTCTTTGAACTTGATTGCATTATAGTAATAGAGAAAAGTGACAAACTAGTTTTATATTATTAACAAATAAAGGATTAACCTTAGGGATTTTTGTAAAAAGCCTTCTGTTAATTTATCTACTATTGGCTGATTCAGTCTGTAGCCACACCAACAATTTAAAGAATCCTTCTAAACAGTCTCCTTCAATGTATCTTTCTTTTCCTCAATGCATGATCAGCACCAAGAAAGTCCTCTTTAACATTCTTTTCTACACATCTCAACTAAGGAAAGAGTGAAGCAAGCTTATACGAACAATAAAGAAGCTTTGATTGCTGTTTCTCAATCTGAGAAATTATATTTCCGCCCCAGTATAAAATCAGGTATTGGTGGCTCTGAGCAGCACCCAAATAAGTTACTCAACAACCACAGCAACAAAAATTTATTTGGCTATTATGAAAGCTATGTAAGTATTAACTTTTTATTAGTTCTTAAAGCAAAACCTATACAAATTTAAATATGTCAGTTGCTGTTCTTAAAAGACTATGATAAACTATTTTTTCATTGTTTGTACAGATAGACCTCATTCATAAAATGTAGAGCAATTAGGAAGTGGGACTCAGTCTGGGAGTATGAAGAACTCAAGGAATATTAGGCAAGTGGTATAACATTTCCAGATCTTTTTTTTTTCCATCTCTAAAAATTGGTGGAGGATGCTAACAGCTGATCTATTTGACCTAAGACTTTTGACCTTTATCTCTAAAATTCTCTTTCTGATGACTTGGACACAATTGTTTTCAATAGAAAAAAGAGAAGTAAGCAAGATTTTGTTTTTAAAATAAAAGTTCGTAAAGTATGTAAGTAGATTATAGAATACTGCCCTTGCCAGTTTGTGATGATTTAGTTAATGTGACCTTAGTGGAGTGTAGCTAAGGAAGCCACTATCATTTTCTGCCTCTTTCACCGATAAAGGTAGCTTCCTTACCCTTAGAACTGTTCTCCAAGCTTATGCCATTTTTGACAGAAGCTTCTACTGAGAGAGTATCAGTAGCTAAGAACAAGACTATCATTACAGCTTTTTAAAAAATCAAAACACATAATAACTGTAACCATTAAACCTACCCCTCTATATGAGCTTATTTAATGCTCACTGTATATACATTATCTCATTTAACTACAATTCTACAAAGGTACAGTCACATATGTGGAAACTATTTTTGGCTCAGAGAAGTTCTGTAATTTACCCAGTGTCGTGTAAATGGTTGTACCAGGTATAAATCCCAAATCAACCTATGCTTTTCTGCTTCATAATGCTTCTTGCCCCATGACCTTGTCAGGCTAGATTATACAACAATGAAAGTGTACTGAATAACTGTATGCAAAACCTTGTGGGAGTTATAAGAGAAATATAGCACATGGACCTTTTGCGCAAGGAACAAATAAACATGGAATTCACTAAATCTTAGAGTTGCAGGTTAGAGAGGTATTCTCAACATCCAGGCGGCAGGTATTTTTCCTCATAGTGTGCTTAACTGATGTTACTACAGTTGCTACCTGAATACTGCTAGGGACAAAGAAATTAAAGCTTCAAAAGGTAGTGTATTTTTGAGCTACTTGAAAAGCCACAAAAGGTTTTTGCTATAGTGCTTCTTCCTCTGGAGGGCTTCTGCAACTTTCTCCTTTTTGGTTCTAGTTTTGAATTAATAAGCTTAACTTGGGAATTAATAAGCCTAACTTCTGTTCTGCATTACAGTCCTTTATCAGTTTGACCACAGCTATCTTGTTTACCCTATTTTTCTTGCTTTTTCTTACCAAGTATGTTTATTTCCATTGTTCCTTATATGCTAGGGTATCTAGACCCAGCCCATTCAGAAGGTGCTCAAATCAAGCGTAGTGCTCCAGAGCAAGTTTATTTCATGCTATGCTCAATTCTATTCTATAATTTTATTATTGGGTCCTATTGAATTGAGGTAGTCAACTAAAACCCCCTACCAGTTTTTCAGATATGAGGCTGCCGAGAATGGTCTGGGTCTGTGTTGTTAGTAAACTAGATCTCTGCCATTCTCTACTAATGCAGTTGACTGACAGCATCTTTTGAAGTTCAGATTCTATTAACTCTCCCAAGAGTTATCACTCACAAATGATCCTATAACTCCTGTCATTTCTACTGTTATCATTCTTGATAATTCTCTCTGCTCCTAGACGTATCTAACTCCAGAAAAAATTTTTTTCTTCTCCTTATTTACCAAACTTGGATGTAGTCATCAAGAGAAGCTTTATCACATCATATATTTTGATTTCAAGCACCTGACTCTCACCAACACTTCCTATTCCTATCTTGATCAAGTGCTGAAGTTTTTTTTTTATATTATGCCCTCTAATCTGTTGACCCCACCACTTTACTTCATCTACCCTTTTCTGTTTCCAATCTTCATTTCTCTCTTTGTCCTATTTAGATTTCAAGGTCCATCATTATCATCATTGTAATATCTTGAATTCCCTCACCTCTGTCTCCCTCCATTGTACTCATTTTGTTGAACCCAACTATTCACCTTCTCTGTGCCTATGCCCTTGCACTTGAACACTGCTAGAGACAGTCACACTAATTTTTTTTTTCTAAATAAACACAAACTTCAAGCAAACAATAATGCTGAGCAAGCCTACTGTGATTTTCTAGTTTTTCTTTCCCCAGATAAGATGGCTATTTCATACTACTACTCATTCGTTAAACATCTCATGTCCCTTGCTTCTCCCTTTCCCAGCTGTCCTCACTAGTTGAGAAAACAGAAGTCATTAGATAAAAATGACTCTTAATTTTCTTTCTTCAGGTCTCAATGTAAACGTCTACTCTTCAAAAAGGCCTACTGAACCCTTTTAGAGAAAGCTTCTTTACCATCATTCTCTTTTCATAGAACTCTCTTAGAACTTTTCATAATAAGCTGCTATTTTGCTTATTAAAATTTTGTTTTCTAATTCTTCCATTAGAATGTAAGATTACTAAGGGCAAGAATTACATCAATCTTCTTCACTTTGTTTCTTACTCCAGTACTCAATAATTACTTGTTGGATAATATAAAAATGCAGGAGCGCCTGGGTGGCTCAGTTGTTAAGTGTCTGCCTTCAGCTCAGGTCATGATCTCAGGGTCCTGGGATCGAGCCCTGCATCAGGCTCCCTGCTCAGCAGGAGGCCTGCTTCTCCCTCTCTGACTCCCCCTGCTTGTGTTCCCTCTCGTGCTGTGTCTTTCTCCGTCAAATAAATAAAGTCTTAAAAAAAAATGAATGGGAAGAAATTAGAGAGCGAGACAAACCATGACAAACTCTTGACTCTGGGAAACAAACTGAGGGTTGCAGAAGGGGAGGTGGGTGGGGGGGATGGGGTAACTGGGTGATGGGCATTAAGGAGGGCTCATGATATGATGAGCACTGGGTGTTATATGCAACTAATGAATCACTGAACACTACATCAAAAACTAATGATGTACTATATGTTGGCTAATTGAATTTAAATTAAAAACAAAAAAAAACAAAAAATATATAAAAATGCAGAACAGTGTAATGGTTGAGTATGAGTTAATTTGGATTTAGTCAAACTAAGATTGGAATTCTAGCTATGCCAGTGGGCCACCATAGTGACCTTGAGCAAGTTGCTTAAACCCTCTAAGTTGCAGTTTCTGTATTGGAAAATGGAGATTAAAAACTATATCCCTTAGAGGACTTGTTAGAAATAAGTGGGATAATTGATTTTTGAAAAGGGGCAAAGCACAAAGTGTTCAGTGCATTTTATCTATATGTGTATATTTTATTTCTTTGTCTCAAACATTTATGAAAATGTTGACAAAGCCAAGTGGTAAGCTGTTTGAGACCACCTTCAGTTTGGTAGCACTCTACAAGTTCAATTTCTCAGTGACAAAGGATTTATCCAACTTAGCCTACATTTCTGAATCTTACCCTGAAGGATACTTTGAGACACCTTGTCACTTCTTACTGAAGTCCAGATAGTTGAAACTTAAGGAATGCTCATGAGTTCTCAGCCTGGTAACCTCATAGTTAAGTTAGGTTTATTATGTTCTTAATAACCCGTGCTGCCTTCTAGTTATCACTATGGTATTCTAAGTGTTCATAAGCCATTTGTCTAAGTGACTTTTCTAGCTTTTGTAGAGGACTGAGGTCAAGTTTACTAATCTGTACTTTTTGAAACTCATGGTATTTACTTGTTTTTAGGGATGCAGATTCCTCAAATGATAGTCATTTTTATCATCATTCATTCTAGCTTTTTACTGACACATTTATTCTACTACCTATCCATTTCTTTGTCCAGTACTTTGTCGATACTTTGTCCAGTAACGTATCTATCCATTAAACATTTATAAACACCTGGGGTGACTCAAGTTTTTGAGTTTCCACTATGTGTCAGGTACAGTTAATTGTACTGTATTTATTTATTGAATTTCTACTATGTGCCAGGTACAGTTATGTACTGGAGTTTACAGTTTACTATTTATAGTTCTCATTGATTAATAAAAAAAATTTAACAGTTCATCTCAAGATTTCCTGGCACTGAATGCAAGAAAGAATTTTTTTGCATGATTATTTGAGAGTCATTTAAGAAATAAAATAGACAATTATTTTCTACTGTTGTTTGCATATGACAGATTATTTTAAATTTAAATAGATGTTTCTTATATCAATCCTCTGTAAAAGCAGAGGGCTTTGTATTAAATATTTTTTTCAGTAATGGTAATTGTTTTAGGGAGCTCAGGTGATATGGTCCTTAAATATTCCTTTTTGATGATCTAACTCATAGCTGGTATAGAACTTAAAGGAAAAGCCTCTGTAGTCAACCTGTCCATGTAGCTCTCTTTGTCAAACATCAGTTACCTCAAGTGAGCCTTTGTCAAGTGCTGGACTGTAATCATTTCTTGCTTGAAAGCTTTAATGAGTGTCTGAGATGCTAATATATTGGACTGTTGGTCATTTATATTTTAAAGACGTTCTTCCCATGTATGAAATTTCTGCTTATACTCTCCCACATTTTTTTTATCCATTAGGATGGCAGTAGGTGGGGAGATGGGCTACACAGGTGATAGGGATTAAAGAGTGCGCTTGTTGTGATGAGCACTGGGTATTGCATGGAAGTGTTGAATCACTATATTGTACACCTGAAACTAATATTACACTGTATGTTAACTAACTGGAATTTAAATAAAAACTTTTTAAAAAATCAAATACAGGGTGCCTGGGTGGCTCAGATGGTTAAGTGCCTGCCTGCGGCTCTGGTCATGATCCCAGGATCCTGGGATCCAGTCCCACATCGGGCTCCCTGCTCACTGGGGAGTTTGCTTCTCCTTCTCCCTACCCTTCCTTCCTGCTTGTGATCTCTCTCTCTCTCTCTCTCTCACTCTATCTCAAATAAAATCTTTATAAATAAATAATCAGATACATAAGGAAATTATGTATAAGTGTCAGTGTTCCAAGAGAAGCCAACCAACTCTAAAATAGACCATGCTGAAAATTTTTTATATAATAATAAAAATCACAAAGTCTCCAAATTTTGCAGGGGGGGGGGAACTCAGGGAACATGACAGTATGAAAAAATAGCTATCTTCAAATCTCTACCCTAGAATAGGGCATGATCTTATTTTACAAGGATGCTGATGCATAATGTAGAAGTCATAAAGCAATATAATACAGTGCCAAGCATGGTGCTAAGCATAACTCCTTGTTTAGTGATGTGAGTCTGATACTGCTATCATAATTTATTAGGAAACATTTTGCCATATCCACAGGGGGGCGGGGGATAAAGAAAAAACTGATTTTGATTCTGAAGCACGTAAAAGAAAGGAAAAAGAATATTAAATAATCTGCAGACCAATTCTAAAAATAGGTATCATTATCTTCATTTTATGTATTAGAAAGCTAAGGCTCAGAGCAATTAAGTTATCCAAAGAAACAACTAGTAAGTGAAAAATCAGGTTTGTTTGATGCCTACGTCTGTTCTTCCTACAGAATTACACTGCTTGCAATGCCATCCAGGCACCCCTAATATGTTAATGTTTCAATATTTTACACGTCTTTAAAATCACATTTTCGGTCAGTGGGTGGTGACAGGATGAAATTATGTGAAAACTGCAGTATGCTAAAAAATCAGAAGGGAAGCTTAAAGTCATGAACTTGTGGACCAATACCTGCTTATATTGAGGGTCCAAATGCCTATGGTGATAGAAGCACAGTGGAAGAGGTTTTAGAGACCATGATAATTCATGCCAACCATCTTAATTAAATTGATTTCAGAAGTGGTTGGAAGAGGTAAAGGAAAGTTGTGTGATCAGCATTGTTATAGTGGAGATAAAAGTTAACGAGGCTGAATTGGCTTATTCACGTAATAAATATAATTAGTCACTAGGTGCTAGGAATGCAGAGGTGAATAAGGGATGATTTGTTTCCTTCTAACAGCTGTCTAGGAGTACCATCATGGAATACAAAATTCTCCCTGACTTCTGGGCCCCTTCTCTGAATCTCTCCAGCACTTCATCTGAACCACTAAATCCAGGCCCCAGTTAAATACCAGATTATATTTCCTGTTTACAGGCCTTGATTTACCAAGATAAGACAGAAACCATGTCTTATCTTGTCATATATTTAGTAGGCCCTCCTAAGTATTGATTAATTGGTAAAAGGCAGAACACAAAAAAAATATTATCTATCATTTAACCTAAATTTACTCTCTTATACAGCCCTGGAAAATGAATCTTCTCTTTACATTGCTACAGGAAGAATCTTTGCATTTGATAAGAGATTGGATTAGATATTCTCTGTTATTCCTCCCAACTAAGATTTATATGGGGTACTTAAAATGAATGTTTATGTTCTTACTAGTGGTGAGAAAAAGCTAATTATCTATTTATGATTATTGTCCTTCCAAAAAATTAGTATAAATAATGACCCGATAGTCATTAAACTGTCAGTGCCTCAAAGCCTTTTCATTTGAGTGAAATAAGGAGATAAATTAAGAAGTTAATTGCTTTTTTTTAAAACTCTACTAATCATTTGAGACAATTTAACAGTTTACTGTTACTGGGAAGTCCAATAAACCTCAGACAGGTAAGGGATGCTTTTTAGATTAAATCTTCCCAAAATCTCACCTGTGTTTTCTTAAATTTGTCTTTAGTTTGGCTGTGTTCTAACATGCATACAGTATTTGCATTTTCATTGAGAGACATTATACCATCCTTTTAGGAAATGACTGATACATACTGATAATATGGATCAGTAGTCATTAAGTGATTTTACCTTTTTACCCTGTAATTCCACTGTACAGACTTTTTGTCTTAAGGAAATACTTCTGGTTATTTATCCCAGTATTATTTATAATGATAAAAAACTAGAAAGAAAAATCTAGCTGCAGGTGAATAGTTATGAATATAGCAACATATACATCTCAATGGAATATTATTCAAACTTAAGTAACATGCCAGTTCGATTACTATTGCATAGAAGGCTAAAAGATTGTATTCATTCATATAGTAATTACCACAAAAAGGAAAAGATATATTTGAACAAAAGACCAATAAAAAATAGACAAATGTGTTTAATATTGTGTTAAAAGTTTATGCAACTGTGATACTCTATGTGGAAAACCCAAAAGACTCTACCCCCAAATTGCTAGAACTCATACAGGAATTCACCAAAGTGGCAGGATATAAAATCAGTGCACAGAAGTCAGTTGCATTTCTATACACTAACAACGAGACAGAAGAAAGAGAAATTAAGGAATCTATCCCATTTACAATTGCACCAAAAACCACCAGATACCTAGGAATAAACCTAACCAAAGAGGTAAAGGATCTGTACTCTGAAAACTGTAGAACACTCATGAAATAAACTGAGAAAGACACAAAGAAATGGAAAGATGTTCCATGCTCATGGATTGGAAGAACAAATATTGTTAAAATGTTTGTGCTTCCCAGAGCAATCCATACATTCAATGCAATCCCTATCAAAATACCATCAACATTTTTTAGAAAGCTGGAACAAATAATCCTAAAATTTGTATGGAACCAGAAAAGACCCCGAAGAGCCAAAGGAATGTTGAAAAAGAAAACAAAAGCTGGTGGCATCACAATTCTAGACTTCAAGCTGTATTACAGAGCTGTAATCATTAAGGCAGTATGGTACTGGCACAAAAACAGACACATAGATCAGTGGAACAGAATACAGAACTCAGAAATGGACCCTCAACTCTGTGGTCAACTAATCTTCAACAAAGCGGGAAAGAATATCCAGTGGAAAAAAGACAGTCTCTTCAATAAATGGTGTTGGGAAAATTGGACAGCCACATGCAGAAGAATGAAACTGGACCATTTTCTTACACCATACACAAAAATAGACTAAAATGGATGAAAGACCTAAAATGTGAGACAAGAATCCATCAAAATCCTAGAAGAGACCACAGGCAGCAATCTCTTTGACCTTGGCCACAGCAACTTCTGGCTAGACACATCTCCAAAGGAAAGGGAAACAAAAGCAAAAATGAGCTATTGGGACTCCATCAAGATAAAAAGCTTTTGCACAGCAAAGGAAACAGTCAACGAAACCAAAAGACAACCTACAGAATAGAAGATATTTGCAAATGACATATCAGATAAAGGCCTAGTATCCAAAATCTATAAAGAACTTACCAAACTCAACACCCAAAGAACAAATAATCCAATCAAGAAATGGGCAGAAGACATGAATAGACATTTCTGCAAAGACATCCAAATGGCTGACAGACACATGAAAACGTGCTCAACATCACTTGGCATCAGGAAAATACAATCAAAACCAGAATGAGATACCACCTCACACCAGTCAGAATGGCTAAAATTAACAAAACAGGAAACAACAAATGTTGGTGAGGATGTGGAGAAAGGGGAACCCTCTTACACTGCTGGTGGGAATGCAGGCTGGTGCAGCCACTCTGGAAAACAGTATGGAGGTTCCTCAAAAACCTAAAAATAGAGCTACCCTATGATCCAGCAATTGCACTACCAGGTGTATACCCCAGATACAAATGTAGTGATCCGAAGGAGCACCTGTACCCCAATGTTTATAGCAGCAATGTTCACAATAGCCAAACTATGGAAAGAGTCCAGATGTCTATCGACAGATGAATGGATAAAGAAGGTGTAGTGTATATATACATGGAATATTACTTACCCATCAAAAAAAAGAAATCTTGCCATTTGCAATGATGTGGATGGAACTAGAGAGTACTATGCTAAGCGAAATAAGTCAGAGAAAGACAATTATCATATGATTTCATTCATATATGGAATTTAAGAAACAAAACAGAGGAGCATAGAGGAAGGGAGGGAAAAACAAGACATAATCAGAGAGGGAGACAAACCATAAGAGACTCTTAACCATAGGAAACAAACTGAGGGTTGCTGGAGGGGAGCGGGGTGTGGGGGATGGGGTAACTGGGTGATGGACATTAAGGAGGGCACGTGATATAATGAGCACCGGGTGTTATATACAACTGATGAATCACTGAACTCTACCTCTGAAACTAATAATACACTATATGTTAATGAATTGAGTTTAAATTTTAAAAAAGTTAATGGAATTGATGTTACATGCAATTTTTATTTTTTAAGGGACTTACTATCTTTCAAATTTGATATTTCCTGACTGGCTAATAAATGCACATTAATCAAAACTCAAAAGGTATAAAAAGGTATGAAATGAAAGTCTCGTACTTACTCCTGTCTCTAAGTTACCTTCCCCAGAGGCACTGTTATTTATCCATCCAGAGATTATCTTATGTGTATAAACAAGCTAATATATACTTACTTTTCCCGTTTTACACAAATGGTAAAGACTATTCAACACACTACTTTTTCCACTAACATTAAATGTTAAAGATATTCCATATCAGTTCATAAAGAACTCTGTTTTGTGGCTAAATATTATCCCTTTAAATTCCATAAGATACTATAATTTCTTTAATAAGATCCTTCCTACACATGGACATCCAATATTCTGCTACTACAATTCAATAGTAACAGTATACGTAGATGATTTCCCACGTGAAAATATAGCTAAACTAAATTCCCAGATGTAGGAGTGCTAGGTTAAGAGTATGTGTGCATTCTTTTAACAGATGAATATAGCGGCAACGGGGGGAAGAGAGGCAAACCATAAAACAGACTTAACTATAAAGAACAAACTGAGGGTGGGTGGAGAGGAGGTGGGTGAGGAATGGGTTAAATGGGTGCTGGGTATTAAGGAGGGCACTTGTGATGGGCACTGGGTGTTGCATGTAAGTAATGAATCACTAAATCCTACACCTGAAACTAATATTACACTGTATGTTAACTAACTGAAATTTAAATAAAAAGTTGGAAGAAAGAAAAGGGTATGTGTGTGCTGTTAATTTTCATAGATATTGGCAAATTACCCACAAGGGAGTTGGTGCCAATTTCACTCTAATAGTGTACAAGTATGCCTATATCCCTATAACCTTGCTTTATTAATTTGCATATGAAAAATAGTTTCTTAGTGTAGCTTTATTTTTTTTAAGTTTATTTATTTAAGCAATCTCTACACCCAGTGTGGGACTGGAACTCACAACCCCAAGATCAAGAGTTGCACACTCCAACAACTGAGCCAGCCAGGCATCCCTCTTAGTGTAGCTTTCATTAGAAGTTAATTCATTATGAGTTATTTTGAGTATCTTTTCACATGTTTATGAGCCACTACTACTTCCATTTCTGGGAGCTGTCTTCATAAATTGTTGATCTTTTCCTTATTGTAAAGAGTTCTTTATATATTAGGGAAATTAGCCCTTTTTCTGTGCTTTGAAATTCAGAATTTTTCCCCTGTTTATCTGTTAAACTGTTTTTTACCGTATAGAAATAGTCAAAATTATCAGTTTTGTCTTTTATGCTTCACTCTGCTCTAGCTATACTAACCTCCTTTTTACCTTTAAAATATGCTAGATACTCTCCAAGTTCAAGGTCTTGGTATTTGCTGTTCTTTCTGCCTGGAATTCTCTTCCCAAAGATATGTGTTTCACTTCCTCCTTCACCTTTTTTGAGTCTTTAACCAAATACCAACTTTTCAGTGAGATGTTCCCTATTTTATGTTGAAGCCTCCCCTTCCCTCCTTTGTTTTTCTGTATCACCTATAGTTCACAGGCTTTAGAGGTATATTTTTATTTGTCTCACAGAGACATTGCAGCTCACCTACACAAATGAAGCAAGTGAGAATTAACATCTTCAATGTGATCATCACCTCAGGAAAGTAGATATATGCTCCACTGAAACTGCTGTTGCCCAAAATATTTTGGGGACAACTTCTTAAAGAATTGCATTCCAAGACAGCCTAAAGCCTTACAAGGAAAACAGTCCTGTGTCCTGAAAGCAGTGTTTCTCAGTGTGGTCCAGCGATCACTTACATCACAATCACCTGGGTGGGTTGGCAGCTTATTAAAACAGGCAATTTCCTGAGTCTTTCCCCAGATCTACTGAACCAGAATCTCTGAAGGATGGGGCTGAGGAACTTGCCTTTTAGAATAAACTCCCTAGGGGCACCAGGGTGGCGCAATTGGTTAAGCGACCAACTCTTGGTTTTGGCTCAGGTCATGATCTCAGGATTGTGAGACCGAGCCCCATGTTGGGCACCACGCTCAGCGTGGAGTCTGCTTCAGATTCTCTCTCCCTCTCCCTCTGCCCTTCCTGCTCATGGGCTGGCATGCTCTCTCTCTCAAAATAAATAAATGAATTCATTCATTCATCTTGAAAAAAAAATTTTTTTAACTCCCTAGGTGATTCCTAAGCCATTAAATTTTGAAGATCACTGCCTATATAGTCATTGTCTCCCAACTTAGTCATGTACCTTGTTTACCTAACTCAGTTTGAATCAGATGTAAGACTATTTCCAAAAATCAAAGTCACCCTCAAAGGACAAAGGGGCATGTGTCAGGGATGCTGAAGGTCATTCCCAGTGCGAACTCCAGAATGAGGTGAACAATTGGATAGGCATTGCAGACTCACAGAAATGATGTCGTGGTAAGAGACAAAACTCTTTGGCTGGCCTGATTTTGGTATGCTTAGCAGTGCTAGTAATTTGACAAGTGTCACTTCACACATTAAAGAACCTTGGCTTATCAGGGAAATTCAAATCAAAACCACATTGAGATACCACCTTACACCAGTTAGAATGGCAAATATTGACAAGGCAAGAAACAACAAATGTTGGAGAGGTTGTGGAGAAAGGGGAACCCTCTTAGACTGTTGGTGTGAATGCAAATTGGTACAGCCACTTTAGAAAAGAGTGTGGAGGTTCCTCAAAAAATTAAAAATAGAGTTACCCTATGACCCAGCAATTGCACGTCTGGGCATTTACCCCAAAGACACAGATGTAGTGAAAAGAAGGGCCATATGCACCCCAATGTTCATAGCAGTAATGTCCACAATAGCCAACTGTGGAAAGAGCCAAGATGCCCTTCAACAGACGAATGGATAAAGAAGATGTGGTTCATATATACAATGGAATATTACTCAGCCATCAGAAAGGATGAATATCCACCATTTGCATCGACATGGATGGAACTGGAGGGGATTATGCTAAGTGAAATAAGTTAAGCAGAGAAAGTCAATTATCATATGGTTTCACTTATTTGTGGAACATAAGGAATAGCATGGAGGACATTAGGAGAAGGAAGGGGAAAATGAAGGGGGGAAATCGGAGGAGGAGATGAACCATGAGAGACTATGGACTCTGAGAAACAAACTGAGGGTTTTAGAGGGGAGGGGGTGGGGGGATGGGTTAGCCCAATGATGGTAATATTAAGCCTCCTTAATTGCATGGAGCACTGGGTGTTATACGAAAACAATGAATCACGAAACACTACATCAAAAAGTAATGATGTACTGTATGGTGACTAACATAACATAATAAAATTAAAAAAAATAAAGAACCTTGGCTTTAATTTTCCTATTAAAGGGAAAAGGGGAAGAAAGGAGAATTGTGTGTTGGGTAGATAGGTAGATGATCTCTAGGTTCCTTTCTCTATCTTATGTTCTGGTTTTTCTACTGATGATAAAAAAAACCCTCGACACATGAAGGAATATGTGTAAGTAACTAGGATTATTACTATAGCAAAAACTGCTAATTTGGTCTGTTTTAAGAGGAAGAGCCTTCTTAATTAAAAAATAGTTATTTTAGTTCTGTATCCACTTTTTAATTTTTCTTTTATTAAACATGAGTTAAGTTTGGAAAAGCAGATTCTGATTGCATTTAGCTATATAACTGTATTGTGCCTATAATATCCACCTTTAAATGTGTAAAGTTTGTAGTATCACAGCTGCAGCATCATGTATTTTCTTATTTTCCAAATATTAATACTTGCCCTTTTATTCTCTAAATTAATATAAAACCAGTGACTATATTTTTTAGTCAACAATTCTTACTATGCAAAATATCAGTGTTGGCCCATAGATATAAGCTATCATTTTAATCCTGAAAGTAGTTGTGATAAAAATGTTAAATATCATTATGCAGTTAATAATAAAATAGCTACCAATGTTAAGGGCATACCATATTTTGAGCATAATCCTGAGTAAACTTTTTGTATCTTATAAGAATATGTGTTTTAAAAATACGTGTTATTCCCATTTTGCATCCGAGGCTTCTTTGGAGGTCATATTGAAATGTAATTATCAGGAAGCCTCACACAGTCATTAGCAGTTTTCTGCTTCCATTTTTTTTATCAGATGTGCCTCCTTTTACATTACCTGGTTTATTGTAGGTAGTCAGTAAATGTTTGTGGAATTTCACCACTCTCCCCCTAATTTGCTTTTTCTTTTAGTATATATTTTATGTTGGAATACAGCTTAATAAAAGTCAGTGACTGGTTTAATTATGACTTTGAAAGAAACTAAACTATATCCTGTTTTGAATTAAAATGAGATTACTTCTTCCCCTATCTGATTTATTAGTAATCCTGGTTTCCATTAGCAAGATAGAAAAGATCTATGCTTCAAAGACTGAAAATTTTACTAATGATTAATATATGCTAGCCATTAGATGTTCTGCTTGTTTTTCTCCCCAAACTTCAGATTAAAAGATAAGATTGTATCTTTCTAATTTTAGATTTCTAATAATAACTGATGAATATGAGCTACTTAATTATATTTTGTTTCTTCAGTAAGGCAGAAGTTTGAGACTTCTCACTCACTAACCCCACCACCACTTCTACCACCCAGCCCCCAGGGACCAATGAGTTGCAATATTGTACCTGATTTGTCATTAACTGTTTTCATTCATTTTCTCAACCCTTCCTTCTTCTTCCCCTTCCTCCCTACCCCCATTCCTCCCACCTTCACTTTACCCTCTTAGTGAGGGCGTTTGTTCTTTGTCTTTTCAAATTTGTCACTTTAGCTTTTGGTTTTGGGGGTTGATTTGGCAACTTACTCTCTCTTATCAAATAGATATATGATGAGTAGGTTTCATTTATTTAAATCTTTTATAATTAAAAAACAAAGCCATTTCTCCTTGCCACAGAACAGTTGCCATTGCTTCCCCTTTTGGTTTTAGGATTGCAGGAATCCAATTGCTGTGGAAACCAATTATCCCTTCATGACACCTGACTCTCATGAACACCATATGCAGTTAGACTGACAAGTTTGGTGCTGCCATTAGATGCACCAGCACACTTTTATCTCTTTAAAAGGGAAGACAATGCCGCAGTTATGAGAACCACATTTTTTCTCTTGAAACAATTTGATTTTCCCTTGTCTGTTTTTGTGCTAATGTTTTGAACTGGACTTTTGCAGTTGGTAGTATACTGTGAATGATAACTTCATGCTGTGAATGATGTTGGGAGGAAGAAGCAGAGTCCCCCAGCCATGAGAAAGATTTGATATCTGCATTGTGAAGTTCTTGTAAATTGTAATGGAAGGAACTAATAAGTAGGAATTTTGTAATTTGGGGCTGTCCATTGGTCCTATAGGCTCTCAATTATTATAATTTGAAAATCTCAAAGTAAACATGATTCAGATCCTAGGAAGATTAATTTAGATTAATTAAAATTTTAACAAAGTCTCTCTTTGATTAGAACAAATTGTTAGTTAAGGCCACTAGGAAGCATCAACTGGCTGCGGGATCCCTGTGTATTTCTCAGCTACTTCCAAAACATTAGAATGACTTGCCAATACCTGGCAAAAAACTGATCATGTTGTTTTTTATAATTAATTGAACAGCTAATGTACCTTTGAAGGCTGTATCTCTCGAATATGTTTTATAAAGTTTTGAAATTTGTGCTGTATATGAATTTAAACCTAATAAGATACCTATATTCTCATAATTGTTTTTCCTTCTAGCTCATTTTCATAAAAAGACAATTTGGGAAGTACACAATTTCCGGGCAAAATTACCTTGAAATTGAATTCTTTAAACCATTAAGCTAGCCAGTCTGCCTGCCTGCCCGCCTCCCTCTCTCTTTCTTTCCTTCCTTCCTTTTCTTTCCTCCCTTCCTTTTTTGGGGGTATCTTGTTTAGTATTAGTATTTAATATCACTTGTGAGGCTAGTGCTGTGATGGGCATCTACGGTGTGATATCCACTTAATCCATTGGTGTGAAAGCAACAAGGACTTATTTTCTCCCTTTTGTAGGCAATGACATTCCAACTGTTTTTTGACATCCTTAAATTCAGAGGTCAACAGTGATCAAATCAGGATCAAGATAGACTTCAAATATTTTCGTAAGAGCAGAAAGAAAAATGAGATCCTAACTTTCTAGTGTCCTGATCTACACATCTCTGTTGATGAATTAAAGCTATATGGGTATGAAATTTGGTACCAGAGGCTTAGGCTGCTTGAGCACCTTTTATCATGTAATAGTTCTGGAATGTGAAGATCTGAATTTTCATGGGAGCACTGATATTTCATGGCCAACAATGGATTTCTTAGGGCCTTGTCATTTCAAATTGCCATGAAGTCTGGTTATTGCTGCTCCAAATGTAAATATGAAACCGCCTCCCAATGAACTTATTGCGGTGGTGCTAACTTGTCTTGACACTCTTGCTGACAGTTCTAGTGGCCCTTAACATGGTCTACTTTTATAGTCACAGCACAGGTTTTGTGGAGAATTCAACCTAAATTTCTGGAATGAATGTCTATAGACAAGAGATATATTGGCTTTAAAAATTAAGAGGTTTGATTCTGTTTTGAATTTGGTTATCAAATGAATCTGAGCACATGACATTTTAATGCCGTTTGTCTTTTCAAATAGATTTACCTTCTAATGCATGTGACAACAGGATTTTGCTCATCAGCTAGAACATACATTTCAGAGGAGTTGTTACCTAAAATATTATCATAAGGCATAAGAAAACACACGATTTAAGTTGCCTTTCATGAACATAATTAAGAATTAATAAGCCAGTACCAGTGGCTAGTCCCCAGAATTTCCACTGTTTTGCCTTTTGTGACCTGTGTTATTAAAAGTCCATTATTTTTACAGACTTTATTAAATTGGATCTTATTAAAGCATTCTATATTTGCATTTGGTCTTTCATAATTCATTATTATTATGACATTTACTTTTTACCATCAGATCTGAAAACATATCATAAGCTACCCTTTTCTCTTGAAAGAAATGCTAATTTCAAACAGTCCTCTAATAGAAGAGAAAAGCTTTATCAGTTTTTTCATTTATTCCAGATCGTGTTAAGAATACTAATGCTAGACTTCAGTATGCTAATATCTCTGAGCTTTTTTTGGTCAAAAGCTTAGAATTATTATTTTTATCCCATGGTAAGTATGAAACCAGAAGACTTGCTACTACTGGAGAAAACACAATTCTAAAGTACAATTCTTGATTCTAAAGACTTGTGAAAATGTTGCTAAATCCTGTTTAGACCAGGATGCTGCCAGTCAATTTAACTTTGTACCATACAATATTTGTCCTATTTAAGAAATTATTTCCTCTTAAAATTCAGTTTGTTTTTCTCATAGTCTAGGTCAACATAGCTTGCAACGTTTAAGACTAAGAATCCTATGCTGTCAGCCCCAGACACCATTTAGGGTGTGCTGCCTGCCTTTCTATATGATAGTCATTTCTATATCATTTAAGATGTAGTTGAAACTCAATATAGCAAGATTTTATATATTGATATCAGACAGGCTATCTAATTATTACTAACATAATTAGTAAAATAGTGAGTTTTCTGTTGGGGTACTAGTAAATTTATTAAACTCTGAAATGAAATTTACTTTGGCTTTTGTCTCATTTTAGATTTCTGACAATGTGCAATAGACATTTTGGCAGTGTTGTTGCACAAACCATTCGGACTCAAAAAACAGATCAGTTTCCACTTTTTCTGATTATTATGGGAAAGCGATCATCT
The DNA here is from genome assembly GCF_009762305.2 of Zalophus californianus. NCBI lineage: Eukaryota > Metazoa > Chordata > Mammalia > Carnivora > Otariidae > Zalophus > Zalophus californianus. Next base: position 40,189,892 of record NC_045598.1, on the reverse strand, counting down.
AATGAAGTATTAAATGTGATACAAGGTAAAGTACATGTCACAAGGGGAGTAGAGTGTCTTCTTGTGTATGTGATAACATAATATTTACTATCAAAGTTGACTGTAATTCTCTATATGGGTGCACATCTTTGTATTTTCAAACATAGAATATGCTAAAGAAGAACATCTTCAAAAAGTATAGGATCTATGAAAAATGAAATATGCTGCATGAAAATCTAACAGAAATTTCTTAATAAAGTTGCACAGCCCTTTGGACAGAGCATAATCATGTTAAATGTTCAGAATTGCTAAATTCTCTAAACTAGCAATCACTTCATAATCAGTTGTCAAATATGACATTTCTTATACATGTATTGATTTCTTTCTGTAATGTTGATTAGTTGAAAGAAATGCTTAACTTCAGTTATCTAGAAAATCCAGTGACTGGATATTGCAGTTTAATTGTTCACACAGTTGTAGTTGTTTCCCCTTAATTGTGTGAATTTGTGTCTAGGATGCAGTGCTAAGGCGTGAAGCTATAGGATGCCTATGAACGCATTACAGATTCTTTACAAACAAAAAAAGTGAATTTTTTTTTTTTTACTGTTACTGATAAACACCAAGGATTATTATAAAATATTACCTTATTTATAGCACAGCTTAAATTGAAAAAGGCATATCTTTTCTATGCCCCAGGGAAAAAGATGTTTCAAGGGCCCCAAGCTAAAGCTTGTGTTTGAGATACTTTATTTTTACCCCTATTTAAGTCAAAAGTTCTATAGCAGATAATATGATGGGAGTGTGTGATGTAAATTCTAGTGTCTTTAAAACTCAAAATAAAACCTCTGGTATTTTATGTTTGCTCTGTAACTAGAGCGTTGAGTTTCATAAACAGTCCTAAAGAAGATCTACAGGGGGAATGAATTGCGTAGGGTAAATGGATAATGAAAATAATATTTCATTCCTGTTTTCCCTGTCAGAGGCAATATTATAATAGTGGTTCTCAAAATATGGTCCATGGTTCTGGAGGTCCTCTAAACCCTTTCAGTGGATTCATGAGGTCAAATTATTTTCATGACAGTAAAAAGACTTTTCCATTTTTTTACTGTGTTGACATTTGCACTGGTGGCACAAAATCAGTCTTGTGTAAAACTGTTGGCACCTTCACACAAATCAAGGTCATGACCAAAACTATACTAGTAGTCATATTCTTTACATCCATTATGTGCAATTAAATTATTTTATTAAATCTTTTTATACTTTGTGTGATACAATAAGAGGTATGGAGAATGCATTTCTGCTGCATTTCAGAGTACAAAGGTAGTCTCAAAGAAAAGCACTTGTGTGGTTTCTTGAGCTGAACTACTAGTCATTTTTTCTTAGAGAACATCACTTTTACTTGAAATAACTGACATACAAACTATACTTAGATAGCCTGGGTATTTGGCAAACATTTTCTACAGAATGAACAAAGTGAGTTGATCACTTCAAGAAAAGAGAGCTGACAGTACTTGTTGCCATTGATAAAATTTGAGCTTTTAAGCAAAATGTTATATCCTCTACCGTAAGACTGACAGCTTAAATAATTTTCTGATGACATCAGCTTTAATGTTGTCATATAGTTATGTCAACATTTAATGATATCATATAGTTATGTCAACATTAAAGATAAATGCTTAAGTCAGTAAACCAGTATTTTCCACATGACCAGTGCATGATGTTATAAAATAATGCACAGGTAAAAGATCCATTCAAAGAGTGAGCTAGGTCAGTGGATCTTAATATAGCAAAGTACAAAAAGTTCATTAATGGTTTCAAATTCCTCACATACTTGAAGAAACTTCCACTTGTCAGTTTGGGTGTATCAAAGAATATTTATAATTATTTATTACAATACTCCTCCCTTTTTCAACTATATATCTATGTAAGGCCGGATTTGCTTCATAAATTTTAGCTAAGGCATAAGACAACATATTGTAACTGGTTTAATATAGAAGTAGATGTGAGAATCCAGTTATGTTCTATTAAGCCAGACGTTAAAAACATTTGCAAAAATGGGAAAACATTACCATTCTTCTTACTAAACTTTTCCCTATGGAACATAGAGCCATTTTTCATAAAAATCTGGTGTTTATAAACATGTAATGGGTTTAGTATTGTTATTTTTAATGAATTGATAAATATGTTTTAAGTATTTCAGCTTTAATTTCTAACACAGTAAATGTTGATAAAAATAACCCACATAAAACTTATTTCAGGAGCTCAGTAGTTGCTAAGGGTGTAAACAAGTTCTAAAAACAGAAGTTTGAAAACCACTACAGTTCGTCTCCCCCTCCGATTTCTCCCCCTTCATTAACCATGAAAGACTATGGACTCTGAGAAACAAACTGAGGGTTCTAGAGGGGAGGGGGGTGGGGGGATGGGTTAGTCTGGTGATGGGTATTAAAGAGGGCACGTACTTCATGGAGCACTGGGTGTTATACGCAAACAATGAATCATGGAACACTACCTCAAAAACTAATGATGTAATGTATGTGATTAACATAACATAATAAAGGAAAAAAAGAATCTAAACAATTAAAAAAAAAGAAAGAAAGAAAGGGAAACTCAAAAGATTTGCCCAGTATACAAATCTACATTGAAGGTACTCTTAAACTTTTTGCCATTTGTTATATATTCATAATAACTACCACTGATCATGTGTCCTATATACAGAGGTAGTATTATCTTCATTTGACTGAAAAGGGAATTGATCCTTAGAGAACTATAGTCAGTCATTCATTCACTTTTTATTCATTTACTAAGTGAATATTTATTAAGCCCTTGTCACATGCTAGGCAATTTCTAGGTACTAGAGATATAGTTTGTAAGTAGCGGAACTAGAGTTAGAACTATGACTACAAAACTAGTTCTGCTTTCTCAGTACCATGATTTTTTTTGTTGAGGACCACACACGCTCCCTAACATGTTGCCAGTGGTCATAAGGAAAATTGAGAAACAGACCATTGAAAGACAATGTTAGTCCATCCCTACTCCAAAATAACACCAACAAGGATGCTTACTACTTGTTGTCCTATTTCATCAATGGGACAGGAAGACCTCTGCTGAGGCCCTGAAGAAAGATGGGTTCTTTGCCCATAGTCTTGAAAGAAGAGAAGAATTGCTATATCTCTATGGATTTCTCTGTTGTAGATGTATCCAAAGCAAGCAACAGGAGAATGCATTCAGGAAATGGCATGTATCTGCTATACATTTGTTATGGCCTTGGACAGGGAATAAAATAGCATTAAGGAAAATCAAACATTTTAATACTCTCATAAAACCAATATAACATTGTATGGTAACTAACTGGAATTAAAATTAAAACTTAAAAATAAATAAATAAATACTCATAAAGTTTATGGTATAGTCATTTGAAAGCAGCTGAAAGAGAAAAATATCAACTGGGCAAAAAAAGAAGTCAGTTTTTTCAGAAAATGAATTACTATCTGCTTCACCAAAGAATTTTTAATGATAGGAGATAATTCTAAATAGTGTATTGAGGTGGCAAAGAGAACAGGCTTTTGAGTTACTCATTTAGTTTCAAATTCTTGTCCCACCACTTAATCAGCCTGACCTTGATTGCACAGGCTACTCCAGCTCTCAAGGCTTCATTTTTCCGTCTCTTTAAAGTCAAAATCCTGATGATACCTTCAAAGAATTGTTGTGCAGGTTAAATGAGGTAATATATATAAAGTGCTTAGCCTAATTAATGGCATATAAACAAATGGTAGTTGTTGCTAGTATTTTTAAGTAGATATGTTTTTGTAACTTGAAAGAATTTTTGATTCTCATTACTTGTACATTGTTCTTCATAGAGCTGAAAATCTCTCTCAACAGATGGTTCCTTCAAATCTACTGTATATGAAATTTCAACTGCCTATATACTGCTTTACTCTTTCACAGTGAACATATGAAACTTTTCAATGAAAATATGAAAGTATTTTAACAGATACTAGCAGAGTAGTCTGTCATTTTTATTAGACTGTAGCTGTTCCTTACTGATTAATTCTAGAATGACTTTTCCATTTTATAAAAACTTTACTAATGTGAAGTTTGGCAATCTCCATGTGTTGCTAGGTAACACCACAGTGGATGAGTTAATGATGAGACTCATGGCTGCAATGGAGATCTTCACAGCCCAACAACAGGAAGATATAAAGGATGAGGTAAGATGAAAGGTTAAGTAGACCTTTAATAAAAGGATTTTGATGAAATAATTTGTCAAATGGAGATGCTTGCCTATGTCATGATTGATAAATAAGGATGATGAAGATGCATTTCCAGATTAACCAAGGACTTTTATGCCATTGGGTTTACCTTTCAGTCCATTCTTTTCATGACCCCAAGACCCAACAATTTGTTTAACTTTATGGACATTTATACTTGTTAGATTTGGAGTGGTGGCAGGAGGTCAATTTGCAGGAAATGAATTCTGAAGCATATTTACAAAAGAAACGACAATCCAGGAAATCCTGTGCACTATGTGGTTTTTTCACTCACTTTCAGGATCCTCTTACTCTTTTAAATATTGAGGTTGATTAGCAATAAACACATTTTACATTTTTGAAGCACTGTGAGAATTAGTAAAAGATTCCAGAATTCTGAATTTCTCAGTCTCCTGAATATATTCAGTTGGTATAGATGGCATGAGTGTGGAACCTCAAATAAAATAACAGCAATATTGATCATGACAATAGTACGCAACACTTACTGAATATTTATAATGTGCGAAGCACTGAGCTAAGCACTTTACATATATTATCTCATGTGATCTCAAAACAACCCTGTGAGGTTGTATATGAGTCACACAGAGTTCTGGCAGAAAACATATGGCACTTTCAAACTGGTTTATATGAGAACAGTTTAACAAGAGAACTGTTTATAAAGGTAAGGGCAGGGTTTATGGAAGTCAGCAGTGGATAGTACCGACTCTAGGACTAAAGGGAGCCATTACCACCTGTAGGCCTAAAGGCCTTGGAGAGGGCAGTATATCGAGAGGACTATATCTGATAGAGGACTATAGTCAGCGCTTGGTGACCTGTTAGGGAGGAAACCAGGAAATAGCTTTACTTTCCTTCCATACTCTGATCTTCTGCTAATATTACCTACCTAACCTGTATGCTCAAAGGTGAGAGAGCCTCCCTAGGCAAAAAGCTAGGTGAAGCATGGATACTGAGGGGCAAATGGGAGATAGTCTAGCACAGATCGGTATTATATTATCTCCACTTTTCAGGTAAGAAAACTGAGAATCAGAAGGGTTAGGGGCGCTTGGGTGGCTCAGTCGTTAAGCGTCTGCCTTCGGCTCAGGTCATGATCCCAGGGTCCTGGGATTGAGCCCTGCATCGGGCTCCCTGCTCCACGGGAAGCCTGCTTCTCCCTCTCCCACTCCCCCTGCTTGTGTTCCCTCTCTCGCTGTGTCTCTCTCTGTCAAATAAATAAATAAAATCTTTTAAAAAAGGGGGGAGTTAAGTTAATTTACCCAAGATCACACGACTAGTAGGACCTATAATAATCTCCAGTGATTATTAGTGCTCTATCAGTCAAAAAATTTCTGGATTTGGAGACTAGTCTAAAGATAAAATATGAAACACATGTTAGCATTTGTTAATTTGAGATGCTCAGTTCACAGGCATTTCTTAAATTGTCCTTCCTAATATTTTTAACTGAAAGAAATTTTTCACGGACAAGTAGGGAGAGTTTGATTTCTGAGCAATGATGAAAAGTTTCCAGCTATAGTGAGTGTTTTCAATATAATGCCCATTAGCTATTGCAAGTGGAAAACATGTAGACAATTTTAATATAAGGTAGAACTATTGTATTTTACCTTACTTGCTTGTCTCTTTCTTCTATTAGACTGAGTTGTATCATATTCACATTTATAACTGTATCCCCTAACAGCGTACCTAGGACAAAGTAGCTACTCAGTAAATGTTATTAAATGATTGAATAAATTAATACTTGGGAAGAATTCACATGAAATAATGTTACTTGAAAAAAATAATTCTTGATTGCAGTGGCATAAAACCTGATGTGTCCATATTAACAAATATGAAAACTTAGAGTGCTGTAACTAGTTTAGAGTTTTATACACTTTAGGTTTCTTTTATTGCTGGAAAAATGATGTTTATAATTTTCTTTAATAGTCAGTGTTTCATTTACTCAAAGAAAAGGTAATCAGGTATATGGTGGAAAGATGTTTATCTGTTACTCTATAAATTGACAGTGACATTTTGAAATAATGAAGTACTGTACTTACTTAGGAATTTGTAATAATAGGTGTGTTGCCATTCAAGATTACGTTTATCCTAGAATAGAGGCATTGATTGACAATAATTCACTAAACACATTCTTCAGCCATTTAAATCTTGAGTCTCATTAGTACTAGATTTACAGATTATGCTGTATAATAATATGAATGCACAATATTTGCATGCATATTCCCAGTTCATTCTTTCATCTTAATTTGTGTTCCTCGTAATTCATTGGTAAAGAAATTGACTTTAATTCCTTTAATACTGAGCACAAAATTTAATATGAGGGTTACAGGAAAAATCCAAGGCTCCATATTAATTGAAATTTTTATTGAAATTTAACTGCAAGAGGTAAGGATTTCTCTTTGTTTTTAGAGTGTCTTCATGAAAGTTATCATTCAATGCATAAGCAGAGTTCCTAAGAAAAGCCTTTCTAGGTTCAAAGACTTGTTTTGGACTATGCGTAGATCATAATGGATTTGGTATCTGCTGAGTATGTGACAAGAAACACTGTCCCTTGTAATTGTGAATTTGCCTTTACTCTTCAAAAAAAATTTCCAGTAACACTTTACCTTAAGCTTACAATGAAAATCAAATTCATAAACAGGTTTGGAGAATGGCTTCCTAGACCTGAATTTATATAAACTTAACTTTGGTTCAGTTACATCCATCACTTCAGTGATTCCATTGTATTAGTACAACCAGGGATACCTATACTATACAGTGTTTTTATTAAATAGAACCAAGCCCAAACATTCATACTCTGAATGATTCTTTAATAGCCCAGAATGGACTAACCTTTATATCACTAATTGTTCTATTTCTAATCAGGAAGTATACATTATATGAGCCTCTTGTTTTGATAGAACTGCCAATATAGCTTTATTCACAGACATTCTCATTAATGGTATTAGTTTGGTTTTTTAAATGTTAACTGAGCATCTGTCAAGTATATAGCACTGGGCTCAGTCTTGGGGACAGAGGTACTTTGCCACAATGTAGGCTTATTGGCAAATATCACTACATGATGGTAGCCTGTTTAGAATCAGAACATGTAGACTCTATTTAGAATCAGAACATTTAGAATCTGTTTATGCTTACAGCCTGGTTCCAAACAGTAGATACTTTCTAACATGTAAATAGATTCAGTTATTTTCATATGCCCTGTTTTCTTTTGCTATTAGTAATCCAGAAACCTTTGATTACTAAGAGTTTATGATACTTAGTTCCTAATCTGTTTATTATTTCATTCATTTCTTTCTTCATCCATTCAATACTTAATTTATTTAGAATCCTGTGTATCATAGGTACAAGGATTACTTCTTTCCAGATTTTCTATTTCTTCCTGATTTAGTCTTGTTAGGTTGTATGTTTCAAGGAATTGATCCATTTCTTCTTAAATGATCTAATGTATTTGCATATTGGCATATAATGGTTCATAGTAGTCTCTTACAATCCTTTGTATTTCTGTGCTATGAATTGTAATATCTCCTCTTTCATTTCTCATTTTATTTGAGTCCTCTTTTTTTTCTTGGTCAGTCTAGTGAAAGGCTTGTTAATTTTATCTTTTTTAAAAAATCAGCTCTTAGTTTCATTGATCTTTTCTTCTTTTTGAAATATAATTAACATAAAATGTATTAGTTTCAGGTATACAACATTGATTCAATAATTCTATATATTATTCAGTGTTCACCATGATAAATGTAGTCACACTGATCTTTTTATTGTCTTTTAATCTCCATTTCTTTCTGCTCTGATCTTTGTCATTTTTTCCCTTCTGCTAACTTTGGGCTTTGTTCTTTTCATAGTTCCTTGAGATGTAAAGTTAGATTGTTTATTTGAGATCTTTCTTGTTTCTTGAGGTAGGCATTTATCACTATGAGCTTCTTGCTTATAACTTCATTGGCAGTATCCCATAGGTTTTGGTACATTGTATTTCCATTTTCATTTGTCATAAGGTATTTTTTTATTTCTTCTTTGATTTCTTCTTCGACCCACTGGTTGTTCAGCATCATGTTGCTTAAGCTCCACATATTTGTGAATATTCCAGTTGTCTTCTTGTTGTAATTGATTTCTAGTTTCATACCATTTTGGTTGGAAAAAGATTGATATGATTTCAGTCTTCTGAAATTTATTAAGATGTTTTTGTGTATGCCCTAACATATGGTTTATCCTGGACAGTGTTCCATGTGTGCTTAAGATAAATGTGTATTCTGTTGCTTTGGATAAAATGTTATGTATATGTTTGTTAAGTCCACTCTGTCCAGCACATCATTTTATTCAAATGTTTCCTCATTGATTTTCTGTCTGGATGATATATCTATTGATGAAATTGGGGTATTAAAGTCCCCTACTTTTATTGTATTGCTGTCTCTTTCTCCCTTTTAGGTCTGTTAATATTTGTTTTCTATATTTAGGTACTCCTATGTTGGGTGCATAAATATTTTAAAAAGGATTCTTTATCCAATGTTTTTTCTCCATAGTTAGTCCCAGATCACAGAAGATAATAATTTCTCTCATCTTGATTTGTATATTCATTTCATAAATATTTATTGATCTTTTCCTATGTACTAGACACTATGTAAAGCACCAGTACCACAGCTATGTGCAAGATAGATTAGGGCCATTGAGCTTACAACACAGCAGCTCCAATATAGTCTATGAAGTAACCAAGTAGATAAAGCCCCAGGAACATCTAGTCAGAGTGAGCTAGACATGCTTTGTAGGCAACTTGACATAGAGCACACAGAAGGGCTCTTACATTCTCCAGGGCAAGCTATGAGGTAGATAGAACAGGTGAGAATGAAGATAATAACAGCCACTCTTCAGGTTCCTGCTACATGCCAGCCATAGGTATTTCTCAGTATGATTCCTAGACTACCAGAATACTTAGCTACCTACCAAGAATTCCAGGCAGTTAGGTATGACAAGCAATGTAATCAGTTTTGTTAACGTTTTCTCACATTTTGAAATGTAAAATAAATGGTGATATCCCTCCAAATCCCGTTTCATTCATCATATCTGTTAAAATCTGTTAGACTGCTCATGTACAAGAAAGATTGCATTGGATATTTTGTTTAGACAAATTCATTTAACTGGGGCAGTTTACTTTGGCTTCTGAACTTTTATGTCATTCACATGTTATTGTTAATTTTGCATTCATTTTTCCTTGCTTAAATTAGTTATATTCTTAATTCCCCAGAATTGATCATGGCTGCAATGTGGTTCATTGAAGCATAAACATAATGATGAAAATAGTATAATAAATATTGTAAATCAGTATAACATAGTTCAAACTAATTCAACATTAGTGTAAACATAATTTAGAGAACTCCAGTGCTAGTATAGATGATGCCAGGACAGCTGACTCCAAATGTAATGATTTCATATTAGGTGCCATAAAAAAGAAAAATTTTTTTGATAGGCGAATATGTGAAAGTTGATTGTATAGAAGAAACAATCCATTTACCACTAGTGCCACTATTTCTGAGGTTTCTCATAAAAGCATGAAGCTTTCAGAGTTTTTGTTTCATTATTAAATAAAGGCCAGTGACCTATCTTTCTGTTAAATCAATGGATTTTTTTCAGTACGAGAGAAAAATAATACCACTAAAAAAAAAAAAAATCTTATTGTGCAAGGCAGAGAAGTGACCAAACCACAGATGAGAAATTGTTTACAAAGTGCATTCCTTGAGGTAAAAATGAATGCAAATTCCACTACTGCCAAAAACTGTAAATTCATCTCCAAAGTTAACAATAAAAAAATACTCAACAAGACAATAGAATGATTTCCTGGGAAAGTACTTTCTCAAATTATACTGTTGAGTGGCATGCAGTGGCAATAGGATGGTTTGTGGAGGAGCAATGACCACATTCTGCATGTTATGCTGCTTTATAGTTAGATTACCACTAAGATGTGCAGAATAAGAATCAGTTCTTAGCATATTGCTATTTGTATGTATACAAGGTAGAAGTAGTCATCACTGTTCATTCTGTTTATCAGTGAGAAATATATATTACAAGAGAAGTTTTTAATTTAATGATTATTTTGCAAACTTTGAGTTAGACTTAAAAAGATGAGGTAGAATTGGTACTGATGACAAACTATATTTCAAAGGACACCATCCAGAAAGCAAAAGGACAGTCCACAGATTGGGAGAAAATCTTCGCAAATCATATATTTGATAAAGGACTTATATCTAGAATATGTAAATAATTCTTACAACTCAATAATAAAAAGATAAATTACCCCCAATTAAAAATGGACAAAGAATCTGAAAAGACATTTCTCCATGGGAGATAAACAATTGGCCAATAAGCACATGAAATAATTTTCCACATCATTAGTGATCAGGCAAGTGCAAATCAAAACCACAATGAGATAATACTATTCCACACAAACTGCATTGGCTGGAATCAAAAGATAACAGGTGTTGGTGAAGATATGGAGAAATCTGAACCCTCGTAGACTGCTGGTGGGAATATAAGATGGAGCAGCTGCTTTAGAAAACAGTATGGTAGTTCCTCAAATGATTAAACATCATTACCATATGATCCAGCAGTTTCACTGATAGTCATGTACCTAGAAGAAGTGAAAAGATATGTCCATACAAAAATCTGTGCGTGTGTAGCAGCTTCTTTCTAGATATGTCTCCTGAGGCAAGGGAAACAAAAGCAAAAATAAACTATTGGGACTTTATCAAAATAAAAAGCTTTGGCACAGCAAAGAAAACAATCAACAAAACTAAAAGGCAACCTATGGAATGGGAGAAGATATTTGCAAATGACATATCCAGTAAAGGATTAGTATTCAAAATATATAAAAAACTTATCAAGCTCAACACCCCAAAAATGAATAATCCAATTTAAAAATGGGCAGAAGACATGAATGGACATTTTTCCAAAGAAGACATACAGATGGCCAGTAGACACATGAGAAGAAGCTCATGATCACTGATCATCAGGGAAATACAAATCATGACTACAATGAGATATCGCCTCACACCTGTAAGAATAACTAAAATCAACAACACAAGAAACAAGTGATGGCAAGGATGTGGAAGAAAAGGAACCCTCTTGCACTGTTGGTGGGAATGCAAACTGGTGCACTCACTCTGGAAGACTGTATGGAGGTTCCTCAAAAAGTTAAAAATAGAACTACCCTACAATCCAGCAATTGCACTGCTGGGTATTTACCCAAAGAATACAAAAACACTAATTCGCAGGGATACATGCACTCCTATGTTTATGCAGCAGCATTATTTACAATAGCCAAGATATGGAAGCAGCCCACACGTCCATCCATTGATGAATGAATAATGAAGATGTGGTGTGTATATATATATATAGACTACTATTCAGCCATAAAAAAGAGTGAAATCTTGCCATTTGCAACAACATGAAAGGAGCTAGAGAGTATTATGCTAAGTGAAATAAGTCAGTGAGAGAAAGACAAATACCATGATTTCATTCACATGTGGAATTTAAGAAATGAAACAAATGAGCAGAGGGAAAAAGGGAGGCAAACCAAGAAACAGACTCTTAACTACAGAAACTTATGGTTACCACAGGGGAGATGGGCAGGGGATTGGTCACATAGGTGATGGGGATTAAGGAGTGCATGTGTTGTGATGGGCACCTGGTGTATGGAATTATTGAATCACTATATTGTACACCTGAAACTAATATTATACTATATGTTAACTAACTGGAATTTAGATGAAAACATTAAAAAAAAATCTGTGCATGGTTTAAAGCGACATTATTCATAATAGCCAAGAGGTGGAAACAACACAAATGTCCATAAAGGAACAAATGGGTTAAAAAAAAAAAAGTGACATATGCATATGATGGAATGCTATTCAGCCATAAAAAGGAATGAAGTTCTGATAGATGCTACAATATCAGATGAATCTTGAAAACATTATGCTAAATGAAGTAAGCCAGTCAGGAAAAAAAAAAAAAAAAACACAATTAGGCAAGAAAAATAAAAGGCATCCAGATTGGAAAGGAGTAAGTGAAATTATCTATTCAAAAATAATATGATCTTATATGTTGAAAACCCTAAAGATTTCACACAAACTGTTAGCGCTGATAAACACATTTGGCAGAGTTACAGGATATAAAAATTGAAAATCAATCAGTTGTATTTATATACACTAGCCAGGAAGATTTGAAAATGAAATTTAGAAAACAATTTCACTTATGATTGCTTCAAGAATAACAAAATACTTAGAAATACATTTAACCAAGGAGGCCCAAGCCTTGTACACTGAAAACTATAAAATATTGCTGAAAGAAATTAAGAAGACTCAAATAAATGGAACTACTCCCCTGTTCACAGGATTGGAAGACTTAATGTTTAGATGACAACACTATCCAATGCTATCCATAGATGCAGTGCAGTCCTTATCAAAATCCCAAAGGGGTATTTTTTTCAGAACTAGAAAAACCCATTTTAAAATTCATACGGAACATCAAGAAACCCTGAATAGCCAAAACAATCTTGAAAAAGAAAAACAAAGTTCGTGGATTCATACTTCACAATTTCAAAACTTACCAAAAACCTGCAGTATCAAAACAGTGTGGTACTAGCATAAAGATAGACATAAAGACCAATGGAATAGAAAAGAGAGCCCAGAAATGTACAGTTGGTTTTCAACAAAGGCACCAAGACCATTCATGAGGAACAGTCTCATCTGTAAATGGTGCTGGAAAAACTGGATACTCAGACACACACAGAAGTGTGAAGTTGAACACAAACCTAGCACTGTATACAAACATTAACTGAAAATGGATCAAAGACCTAAGTTTAAGACCTAAAACTATAAAACTGTTAGAATACAACACAGAGAAAAATCTTCATGACCTTGGATTTGGCATTAGTTTCTTAAAATATGACACCAAAAGCTCAGATAACATAAGAAAAAAACAGGTAAGTTGGGCTTCATAAAAATTAAAAACTTATTGGTGTATAGAAATGCAACAGATTTCTGTACATTGATTTTGTATCCTGCAACTTTACTGAATCCGTGTATCAGTTCTAGTGTTTTTTGGTGGAGTCTTTTGGATTTTCTATATAGAGTATCATGTCATCTGCGAATAGTGAAAGTTTCACTTCTTCCTTGCCAATTTGGATGTCTTTTATTTCTTTTGGTTGTCTTACTGCTGAGGCTAAGGACTTCCAGTGCTATGTTAAATGGAAGTGATGAGGGTAGACATCCCTGTCTTGTTCCTGACTGTAAAGGAAACTCTCTCAGTTTTTCCCCATCGAGGATGATATTAGCTGTGGGTTTTTCATATATGGCCTTTATTATGTTGATGTATGTTCCCTCTAACCCTACTTGTTGAAGATTTTTATCATGAATGGATGTTGTACTTTGTCAAATACTTTTTCTGCATCTATTGAGAGGAACATATGGTTATCTTTTATTAATATGGTGTATCATGTTGATTGATTTACAAATATTAAACCACCCTTGGAGCCCAGGAGTATCCCACTTGATTGTGGTGAATGATTCTTTTAATGTACTGTTGGATTTGATTTGCTAGTATTTTATTGAGAATTTTTGCATCCCTGTTCATCCAGGATATTGGCCTATAGTTCTCTTTTTTAGTGGAGTCTTTGTTTGGTTTTGGTATCAGGATAATACTGGCCTCATAGAATTAGCTTGGAAGTTTTCCTTCCATTTCTGTTTTTTGGAATAGTTTGAGAAGAATAGATATTAACTCTTCTTTAAATGTTTGGTAGTGGGGCACTTAGGTGGCTCAGTCAGTTAAGCGTCTGCCTTCAGCTCAGGTCATGATCCCAGGGTTCTGGGATCAAGCCCTGCATTGGGCTCCTTGGTCAGTGGGGAGCCTGCTTCTCCTTCTCCCGCTGCCTGCCACTCCCCCTGCTTGTGCTCTCTCTCTCTCTCTCTGTCAAATAAATAAAATCTTTGATAAATAAATAAATAAATGTATGTTTGTTTGTTTGTTTGGTAGTGGTGCAGTCGGTTAAGCGTCCAACTCTTGGTTTCAGCTCGGGTGGTGATCTCAGGGTAGTGAGATCAAGCCCTGGTTTGGGCGCTGCACTCATCAGGGAGTCTGCTTGGGACTCTCTCTCCTTCTCCCTGAGCCCCTCCCCACTGCTCTCTCTCTTTCTCTCAAATGAATGAATATATCTTTAAAAAAAAAAAAAGTTTGGTAAAATTCCCCTGTGAAGCCATCTAGCCCTGGCCATTCGTTTGTTGGGAGATTTTTGATTACTCATTCAGTCTCTTTGCTGGTTATCAGTCTGTTCAAGTTTTCTATTATTTCCTGTTTCAGCTTTGGTAGTTGATATGTTTCTAGGAATTTATCCATTTCTTCCAGGTTGTCCAATTTGTTGCCATATAATTTTTCATAATATTGTCTTATAATTGTTTGTATTTCTGTGGTGTTGGTTGTTATTTCTCCTCTCATTATCAACAATAGCCAAATTATGGAAAGAGCCCACATATCCATCGACTGATGAATGGATAAAGAAGATGTGGTGTGTACACACACACACACACACACACACACACACACACACACACACACACACACACGATGGAATATTACTCAGCCATCAAAAAGAATGAAATCTTGCTATTGCAACAACATGGATGGAACTAGAGTGTATTATGCTAAGTGAATTAAGTCAGTCAGAGAAAGACAAATACCATATGATTTCACTCATATGTGGAATTAAGAAACAAAACAGATGAACATAGGGGAAGGAAAAATTAAAAAAAGATAAAAACAGAGGGAGACAAACCATAATATACTCTTAAATGGGATGACTGAGTGGCTCAGTCAGTTAAGCATCTACCTTTGGCTCAGGTCGTGATCCTGGGGTCCTGGGATTGAGCCCCATGTCGGGCTCCCTGCTCAGCAGGGAGTCTGCTTCTCCCTCCCCCTCTGCCCCTCCCCACCATTCATGTGCTCTCTCTCACAGTACACTCTAGCTCTCTCAAATAATTAAATAAAAATTTTTTTTAAAAAGAGACTCTTAACTGTAGAGAACAAACTGAAGGTTGCTGGAGGGGAGGTTGGTGGGGTGATGGGCATTAAGGAGGGTACTTGTTATGATGAGCACTGGATGTTATATATAATGATGAATAACTAAATTCTACTTCTGAAACCAATATTACACTATATTTTAGCTAATTTGAATTTAAATAAAATTTAAAGAATTTTTCTTCTAAAGAAAATTTTTCTTTTGGAAGAAAAAAATGATTTAAAAGGAAAAAAGATGTGAGATATATATACATACCTATGTGTGTGTGTATATATATACACATATATATAATGGAATACTCAGCCATAATGAAAAATTGCCATTTGCAATGACATGGATGGAGCTAGAGAGTATTATACCAAGTGAAATAAGTCAGAGAAAGACAAATACCATATGATATCACTCATGTGGAATTTAAGAAACAAATGAGCAAAGTGGGGGGAAAGAGAGAGGCAAACCAAGAAACAGACTCAACTATAGAGAACAAACTGATGGTTACTGGAGGGAAGCAGGCAAGGGGATGGGTTAAATAGGTGTTGGGGATTAAGGTGGGCATTTCTTGTGGTGAGCACTGAGTGTTATATGTAAGTGATGAATCACTAAATTCTACACCTGAAACTAACATACAGTTACACTGTGTGTTAACTAGCTGGAATTTAAATAAAAACTAGGAGAAAAAAATTAAAAACTTTTGAGCTTCAAAGGACACTATTGAGAGAGTGAAAAGACAACCCACAGGATGGAAGAAAATACTTTGAAATCATATATGAAAAGGGTTTAATCCAGAATATATAAAGAACTCCCATAAGTGAACAACAAAAGGCAAACAGCACAATTCAAAAATGGGCAAAGAACTTGAATAGACATTTCTCTGAAGACATTCAAATGGCCAACAAGCACAAAAAAAAATGTTTGACATTATTAGTCATTAGGGAAATGCAAATCAAAACCACAAGGAAATACCACTTCACATCCTCTAGGATGGCTATTATCAAAAAGAATGGAAATTAACACAAATCAGCAAGGATGTGGAGAAAGTAGAACCCTTGTATGTTGCTGATTGGAATGTAAAGTGGTGCAGACACTGTGACAGTTTGGAGATTCCTCAAAAAGTTAAACATAGAATTACCAGATTACCCAGCAATCTACTTCCAGGTATAAATGCCCAAATAATTGAAAACAGGGACTCAGACACTTGTTCACAACAACCAGAAGGTGGAAACGTTCACCAGCAGATGGGGTATATTTAATGCCACTGAATCATACACTTAAAATAGTAAATTGTATATTATGTATATTTTACCATAATAAAAAAAGAAAACACTAACAACATGCATGGATGTTTAGTGCTTTTGAGCTGAGAAGTGAGAGGTTGCTGTGGGCTGGCAACATGAGAAGTTCCTGATTCTTGGGCTCGGTACTTGCCGGAAACTACTGGGAACTGACACAGAGTGGAAAAGTTTCCACCCCTGCTTTCATGAGCTTTAATCCTGAGCAGTTTTTCATTCTGTATTAAATTCCAAACTTTTACTTCTTAGGGAAGCAAGGATGTCAGTTGATGCACCTTAAAAAAGAAAGCAAGAATGTGTTGAGTACCTGCTAGTGCCAAGCACTATGTTAGATACTTCCTGCAAATAATCACTTTTGGTTTTCATGATAACCTTGTGAAATAGTTATTATCCCCATTTTATTGACAAGAAAACTGAGTCATATAGTAGTTATAGTTTGCCCAAAGTCACACAACTGTGTCAAAACCAGAATACGTACTTACGTGCTTTTCATGCATCATGATCCTTTGTAAAGCTGAGTTACATTTAAATTGAAGATTTGGGGCGCCTGGGTGGCTCAGTTGGTTGGGCGACTGCCTTCGGCTCGGGTCGTGGTCCTGGAGTCCCGGGATCGAGTCCTGCATCGGGCTCCCTGCTCAGCGGGGAGTCTGCTTCTCCCTCTGGCCCTCTTCCCTCTCGTGCTCTCTCTCTATCTCATTCTCTCTCTCAAATAAATAAATAAAATCTATAAAAAAAAATTTAAATTGAAGATTTGTAGGATAAATGAGCACTGAGTGTTATACGCAACTAATGAATTGTTGAACACTACGTCAAAAACTAATGATGTACTATATGTTGCTTAATTGAACGTAATAATAAAAAAAAGATCTAAAGATTTGTAGGATTAATGAAGCAGTGCCCTTATCAAGATTAGGTAGAATCAGAGTGGGCTGACCTGAAGAGCAGGTCAGACATTCCTAGATTCCCAGATACCATATTCACTTGAGTAGAATAAGAAAGTTTGTCATAACTGTCTACTCTTGTGCATGGAATAATGCTCACTGTTAAAAAGTTTTATCCACACCCTATTTATTTACATTTGTTGCTCTTAAATTGCCTGCTGATGGATTTGTTCAGCCATGCTTGACACCTCAGAGTAGAAGTTAATAATTTGTCGTATATGAAACTAATGTAAAGAGATTTATGACTGAACATTGGCATTACAATTCAACACACCTGTTCTGAGCCAGCCCTTCACATTTTTTCCTTCCTTTGCCTGAGGTAGAGACTTCTTCATGGATTACAGTAACACTTTTTGACAAGCTTAGACTGGGTGGAGCTGCCTTGTAATGACAGAACACAATTGATGATATCTCAGTAATGCATTCTTTTTTGATTTGGGCTGTCAACATTTATTACTGTAAAGGCACTCATTGTTAAACAGCTGGCCCAACCTGTCCAGTTTTTGTTTTTAGTAGAAGTCGAGTCTAACAAAATATGTTTATTTTTCTAGTTATGCAATATTAGCTAGTTTGGGGGTGGAATATATGTAGAATAAAAATTCTTTTGTGTACCATTGTTTTAATTTTAGTGTTCTCCAGATAAAAAATTAAAACCTGCTGTTTTTTCTAAAGTGTTCTCAAGTGGCTGTTGAGACCTTCCCAATGTCATAAACCTGACAGGCATCCAAAGAAAACGTTAACTGAAACTCTCTTAAGGCACATCTTTAAAAACGATTCAGAAGAAACTTTTCCTGTCTTAAATATGACACTACCTAAATCCTTATCTTTAGAGACAGGTCTATTCCTTGCAAATTTTTCTTTCCCACTGGGCAATATATCTAATTACCTGTCATGCCAGCAAACAGGTAATTGCAATATAGTATGAAAACATATCAGTGCCACTAAGTAAAAGATAGAGGTGACACAAAAGAAGACTTCTTAGAGGAGGAAACATTTAAGTCTTAAAGGATGATACATAGATGTTCACCAGGTAAACCATCATTAATTCATTTCTTTGGTCCCTAAGCCAACACATTTTTATTAAAGGCCTGCTACATGCCCACATTGTGCTAAGCCCTAATGGTTACAAGGATGACACAGACCTTAGATGTTCAGTGACATGCAAACAAAGGATTCCAGTATAATGATAAAATTCCTATGATGGAGGTATATGTAGATTGTTAAATCTGCCTATCAGGGTAGAAAGAAAGGCCTCACCAGGAAAAATTCTTTTAAGCTGAAACTTTAAAAATTAGCAACATTATAGCAGGTAGACTTGTGAAGAAGTGTCTTCTGGAAGAAAAAGAGATACTTTTACAATAGATGGCTAGTTTGGAAGACTACCTCATCAGCCAAAGAAGATACATTTACACATTTTATAATTAAGATATAATTGAGGACTACTTTGTAGGACCACTTCAATTCAATGATAACCATATATACCCCATTTCCTATTAATACTTGTCTTTGCAGACCATTTTTACCATAAAGCATACCAAACAAAGTTAAGTCAAAGAAAAAATGATTCTCCACACTTAAAAAATTCTGTTACTGTTAGCAGTCTAAGTGTGTTTATGTATGTAATGTTTCAGTGTCTGGACATATAAAGGAAAACATCCTAGAGAAAATTTTAGCAGACTAGAGAAAACTATTTTAATAGAGGATTTGTTTTTGGAATTCTTGGCTATGCAGTGTTGCTTTATTGAAGTCAGTCAGTGCTTGTATACTAAAATATTTATCACAGCTTTGCACAGCTTTGGAGCCTTAGACTAGGAATGCTTATTACCCTTGATTAGAAGAGAGGACACTAAGATGCCTGATGGAGAACAACATGTACTCCAAGTCATTTGCTGATGCGAATACAAAATTTTTCAGCCGTTCAGATAAAAGTTTGACCTTCCCTCAGAAAGTTGACCGTACACTTAACACACAACCCAGCAACGTCATCCCTAGGTATTAATTCTAGAAAAGTGAAAACTTAGGTTCACACCAAAACCTATACATGAATGTTCATAAAAACTCTGTTCATAATTGCCAAAGCTGGAAACAATTCAAATGCCCTTCATGATCCTTCCATTCACCTTCACTGGGTGAATGGATTAAGTATACCCCTACTGAGTCAGTTTTCAATCTCTTCCTGTATAAAATAGTACCAACTGGGGTGCCTGGGTGGTTCAGTCAGTTAAGCATCTGCCTTCAGCTCAGGTCATGATCCCAGGGTCCTGGGATTGAGTCCTGCATTGGGCTCCCTGCTCAGTGGGGAGCCTGCTTCTCCCTCTGCTGCTCTCCCTGCTTGTGCTCTCTCCCTCTCTCTCTCAAGTAAATATTTTTAAAAATCTTAAAAAAAATAAAATAGTACCGACCTGATAGGCATGTTTGGAAAATTAAATAAGATAATACAGATAAAGCAGGTACTAGTACCTAGTATTTGAAGTATATAAATAAGTATTATCTATTGCTGTTATTTCTACTCTAGTCTGGGCTGAAAGGAACTTTAGAAATCATTTAATCTTAATTTCAGTCTACTGTTGAGGAAACTTAAGAGTTATAGAAATTTTCCCAAACTCACAGAATCAGGCCTTTGTTATTATTTTTTCTCTTTTTAGTGGTATTTTCTCTTTACTGAAATTAAATATCTCTCTTATAATGGGACATCCAGTAGGTGTGGGGGGGTTGGAGGAAAGATTTTCAAATGATTTGGAATTGTAGCCTTTTGTTTTTAAATGACATTTTCCTTTTTTTAAATTGAGATATAATTGACATACATTATATTAGTTTTAGTTATAGAACATACTGATTCAATATATGTATATATTGTGAAATGATCCCACAATGAGTCTAGTTAATATACTTCACCATACATAATTACAGAATTTTTTTTGTGATGATAACTTTTAGGATTTACTCTCTTTGTAACTAACATATGCAATACAGTATTACTACCTATAGTTGCAATGCTGTATATTATATCCCCATGACTTACTTATTTTATAACTATAAATTTGTACCTTTTGACCACCTTTAGCCATTTCAACCAACCCCACCTCTGGCAACCACCAACTTTTCTCTGTATGTATGAGCTTGGTTTTTTTGTTTATTTGTTTTAGATTCCACATGTAAGTGAGATCATACAGTATTTGTCTTTGTCAGACTTATTTCACTTAGCATAATGCCCTCACGGTCCATCAGTGTTGTCACAAATGGCAAGATTTCATTCTTTTTTATGGCTGAGTAGTATTCTGTTGTATATTTATATTCCATTTTCTTTATCCATTCATCCATCGATGGACACTCAGGTTGTTTCTATATCTTGGCTATTGTAAATAATGCTGCAGTGAATATGGGGGTACACATATGGTTTTGAGTTAGTATTTTTGTTTTATTCAGATAAATACCTAGAAGTGGAATTGCTGAATCAGATGGTAGTTCCATTTTTAATTTTTTGAGAAACCTCCATACTGTTTTCCATTGGCTGCACCAATTTACACATTTTCCTTTTAAAATAAATTATCTTGGGCGTCTGGGTGGCTCAGATGGTTAAGCATCTGCCTTTGGCTCAGGTCATGATCCCAGGGTCCTGGGTTCAAGTCCCATGTCAGGCTCCCTGCTCTTTGGGAGCCTGCTTCTCCCTCTGCCTCTCTCTCTGTCTCTCTGTCTCTCATGAATAAATAAAATCTTTTAAAAAAATAAAATTAAATAAATAAAATAAATTATCTTATGGGACGCCTGGGTGGCTTGGTCACATGGGCGTCCGGCTCTTGATTTCAGCACAGGTCATGATCTCAGGGTCCTGGAATCGAGCTCCATGTTGGACTCCACACTCAGCAGGGAATCTGCTCGGGGATTTCTCTCCCTCTCCTGCTCCCCCTGCTCATGCACTTTCTCTCTCTCAAGTAAATAAATTTTAAAATAAAATAAAATAATCCTATGTACTTTTGCTAGAAAAAATGACCTTAAGTCCTTTTTCATAAAACTCTTATATGCATATGTATATATTTGATTTTACTACTTTAGCATTGTAAAGAGGGTTTACCCTTAGGAAAAGATGAACTAGAATAACTGTATTTAAAGTGCAAAGAATACAATGTATACAGTCTATTCACTGCATATATTCCAGCTGTAACTGAGACAGAGAACATACACTTTGTAGTCCTGAACTAGTTTGTTCATGCAGAGCAATAGAAAAATTCAGCTTTGCAAGCAACTCGAAGTGTTTGTGTTCGAACATCTCTTATTTGGGAAGGGGGTGAAAACTTCTCTATAGCTTTTAAACCCAAATATCAATTGAAATGTATAGCTGTAGCTATCTAATTACTGTTTACCTAGGGGACTAAACTACAGAATTTCTCTTTGAAAGTCAGGACCAGCCAACCATGGAGATCAGTCCTTTATATGCCCTTTAATGATGACAGCCTTCTGTCAAAAAAGGAACTAACAAATACCTGCCCCTCACTCCCTCATTCCACTTGGGAGGAACTACCCATTCCCCATTCATGTGCTTTCTCTTTAATCACTGAACATAGGTTAGCTGGTAAAATGCTTGCTGTGCACTTCAGTACAACAAAAATTCTTTCAGTGCCTGCCATGTACCAACCTACACTGGGAGACACAGTTTCTACCCTCAGAGAGCTTGCCACTTACCTCTAAAAATGAAACCTCAGTACCTGAAGCAATTAGAGAACAATTATGTTCAAAACAGGGAGACATATTCCACATACAAGTGGAATGGAAGAAAGTTCATTCAGAAGATTAAGCAATAAGAGTAGATTAAAAGAATCTGAAGAGAGATATGGTTTGAAATAGGCCCTGGGTAACTGAAAGAAAGTCCTTGCCTGAGAATAAATAGCTCATTGTCTCATGAGAGGCAACTATAAATTAGTCATTAAGAGTCTATAGTGCCATAGTGCCTGAATTCAAATCCTAGCTCTGCCACTTAGCAGCTGTATAACATTGAAAAAAATCCCTTAATCTCTTTGCCTCAATTTCCTCAATTAGTAGTTACTTGATAGGATTAAATCCATTGATACATGTAAAGTGCTTAGAGTAGTACCTGGCATCTAATAAGTACTTAAGAAATATTTTCTGTAATAATCCAAACGGAGTTTGGAATAATGAGTAGGAAGTAATCATTTGGACTAAGGAGGAAGTACTTTTAAAAATGTGGAAATGTGATACAACTTGGAGTTGTGAAATGGCTTGGGACATGTAGAAAATGAGAAGTAGGGATGACTGGGTGGCTCGGTCAGTTAAGCGTCTGCCGTCGGCTTGGGTCATGATCCCAGAGTCCTGGGATGAGTCCCACATCGGGTTCCTTGCTCAGTGGGGAGCCTGCTTCTCCCTCTGCCTGCCGATCCACCTGTTCATGCTCTCTCTCCCTCTCTCTCTCTGATAAATAAATAAATTTTAAGTTTTTTTAAATTTATTTTATTTATTTGACAGAGACACAGCAAGAGAGGGAACACAAGCAGGGGGAGAGGGAGAGGGAGAAGCAGACTCCCCACTGAGCAGGGAGCCCGATGCAGGGCTCGATCCTGGGACCCTGGGATCATGACCTGAGCCGAAGGCAGACGCTTAACAACTGAGCCACCCAGGCACCCCAATAAATAAATCTTTAAAAAAAAAAAAGAAAATGAGAAATAATTTAATAAGGCAAGAAGGGAAGGGTTGGTAGAGGGAAGGGAGGAGAGAAGAAGCTGAAAATGTGCGTTAGGGCCACATGTTGAAGGTACTTTGCTCTGCTATAGAATTTGAACCTTAAACTGTGGGCAGTGGAGTCTTTTTCATTTCTTTTCAGCAGGAAGTTGACATGCTTAGATTTGTAATTTAGGAAACTAATTCTAATGACTATGACTATCACTTTGTTGGTATCTTTATGATAGTAGTTATCTTGATGTTATAATTTATTTATCTGTTATTTTATTTTCTTTTTGAGGTACAGTGCTTTTCAAAGTGTGGTCCATTGAGCACATATTTGTTACAACTACAGATTTTTGAGCTTCTGTGCTAGACCTACTGAATTAGAATCTCTGCAGATGGGCCAGAGAATCTGTATTTTCACAAGTTTCCTATGTAACAAGAGATTCTTGTATATCTTAAAATTTGAGAACCATTGGTTTAGTGAGAAGAACATAGCCTTCAGAAATAGATAGACCTAAGTATAAAACCTGATTCAATCCCTTATAAGCTCTATATCATTGGCAGATTATGTAACCAGTTTGAGTTTCAATTTCCCTATATGTTGAGTGGAAATAGTAATATCCCATTGTGGGGGTGAAAAGAAACAGCATATGTAAAATGACTAACTCACAATAGGCCCTCATATATATCTCCTTCCTTTCCAAGTTTATCTATCTCCTACATCTAGTGAAAGAAGGAAACTATGTCTTACTCATCTTCTTGTTTCTAGTTCTTAACACAGAGCCCAACATATAGTAGGTGTACATAAGTATTTTATAAACGTATAAGTGAATGAATGAGTGAATGATGAATTTTATGGGGAGGAACTAGAAGTTAGGATACCTGTTATGAGGTTAATGCCATAATGTAAGCAAGAGATGACAAGGGTCTGAACTAAGGCATTGTGCTTGAAAAATGTGCAGGTTTCATTCTAGATTACCAAACAGATATGTAGATTCTCTCTGGATTGGTTTAGCGTTAACATATAAACTCTCACAAGTTAACCCACTTCCTTTAAAGCAAACACTGAGACAGTAGTCCATCGTTTGAAATCCTGCCACTAAAGAAATTAGCAAACCAGTCTTAAATCCAGCTTTTCAACTCACCATACCACTTCTATCCAGATGAAAAAGAATCTTTTCTAAACATCTCCACCGGAAATTCCAGAGACTTACATTCTAGCAAAGCAAGACCGTCTCAGTTAGGGCTTGGAAGTTACTTGCTACTTGTGAATTCAGTTCTCTGTTTTCATAGTCCTACAATGGACTATTTTAAAATTTCTCTGTTTAAAACTTTGGATGATTAAAGTTTAAAATAACCAATTAGTCTAGCATTTAGACTCAGTCTTTGATATAATAGGTACCAAACCTATTCTTTCAAGAATGTAACCTGAAAGAATGTTGAGTGTCAGGTTTGCCGCAATCCTTATTTCACTGTTTTTGAGCACAAGTAGTTCATTAATGATTTTACAGGCAAATCGGTTTAACAAATATAAACTTATAGTCTGTAGAGCCAAGTGCTCATTCACTGTTCAGTTTTTAAGGATCTACAAAGTACCAGGCACTGTTTGTGACTAAGGATACAGAAATAATAAGGAAAAGTCTCTTCAATTTGCTTAGGGTCTAAAGAGAGAAATAAACATGTGAGTAGATGATGACAACTCTACAGGATAATACAAGGCTGCAGGTACACATCCATCTCTTCCTATCCTGCTCTTCTCTATGGAGAGTCCGTTGGTAATAAAATAAGTTAAACCTATATTTGTTTTTCTTTTTTTTTATTTATCCTGTGTATTTTGTGTATTTAGCAAATATATACATAATATAAGGAACATATACATCATATTTATATCCTGAGATGCATGTTTTCCACATTTTTGGGGGTTTTTTTTTGTTTTTCTTACTATGTTATGTTAGTCACCATACAGTACATCATTAGTTTTTGATGTTTTGTTCCATGAGTCATTGTTTTTCTTATTATTCAGTTCATTCAGCAAGGGTAAACAGCTTATTTCCAGGAAAATCATTCCATGACTATCTCCTACACCATTTGAAGGACTATATTTACAGCAGTTGGAAGCAAGAAAATTTAGAGGGGGGGAAACACATTAAGCATGGAGATTGAAGAGAAATGAAATCACAGAAAAAGCTATAGATGAGATACCAGGTGGCCTACATTCTAATAAGCTCTGTGACCCTGGGAAAATCACTTAAACTTTCTTAGTCTCAGTTTTCTCATCTCTAAATGGGGATAAAAGTCCCTTCCTGGCTAACCTAATTATTGTGAGTATCACATGTGAAAGTGTCTTAGTGAAAGTGCTTTTTAAACTTTGGAATATAAGACTTTAAAGGATTAAAAGTCTTAGGTAAAAATATAGGTGGGGATATTCATTAATACTTACCCTATTTTCCTTTCCAAATACTTAGTTAATGGTAGCTTTGATTAACAAGGAAACGAGATGTTTTTCAGAATGGAAACCACAGTGATAAATTAGGCCTCAGGCCAAGGAATTCATTCTTTTTTTTTTTTCTTTTTTAAGGAATTCATTCTTACCATGGAGTAGATCAGGGCTTCTAAGTCATTCCTGATTCCATTAAGAAAATGATAATTCCTTCCAGTCTGCAATCTTTGTACGTTTCAGAGCCATGTCCCACCATGTGTTCCTCTGTCTAATCCTCATAGCCTGGGTCACCCAAAAGTCGAGCAAACTTAGGGGCTTGCTCTGGGCCCTTAGGTTAAAGAACCTTCCTCCACTAGAAGTTCCTACAGCCTGCAACTTAGAATGTCATTGTCTAAAGGCTGACTAAGCAGTTATGGAATAAGCAGAGTCAGCTCACCAAATAAACAGACAGGAAAAATAGAGAGAGGGGGGTATAATTTTACTTTTCAGAAAATTCAAAGTGGTCATGAGAAAAATCAGAATTTTGTCAGACTTCTGAAATTTATTTTACAGTTTAGTATAAGCTTTTCTTCTAAATTACATATGGTGCATAACTCATACTTAGGACCACTCATGTTCTTATCTTTGGCACTGGGACACTTATCAGAGCCCTGGTACATGGGCAGTGACTTGGATGAGGTATAGCAGTCAGCCAGGGAACAATGGAAAAATGCTTCGGAGACCTGAAGCTTGTGTTCATATAATTGTTCACAAACCTTTCCCTGCCTTCCCTCCTCTACCATTGCCAATCTACCCACAGAAAAATGATGCTGTTAATGAGTGATGATTTGCCCCAGGTCCTCCCCAGTCAGTCCTTAGAAGAAACTTAGAGAAATTCATCTGTTTGGACTGAGGTTTATACATCTAGTTATTAGAAGGAAGAGGATTGATATTATTAGGGTAATGATGGTGATGGTGATGATTATTAGGATAACATTTATCAAATGCCCACTGTAGTCCCAGATACTATACTAGGTGATAGATATTCATCATTTCATTTCATCCTTTCCATAATCTAGCTTATGGGAGGTATTTCTCCCATTTTAGAGATATCATTGATCAGTATTGAAAGAGGTCAAGGAACTTACCCAAGGACATAGAAATTTAAGTGGCAAACATAGAATTCAAACCAAATCTGTGTTTTAAGCCTGTGACCTTTTCCTTGTACTGTTCTGCCATCAGGATGGAATGAGGACTACAATCCAAATTGTTGGTTGAAAAATGAATGTCTTGGCTGCAGCACACCATGAAGTCAATACTATCAGGCAGCACTTCTTTTGAATGTCAATTTAACGCATCTTTTCAAGCAGTGCTTTCATCATTTATACTGCAGGTGCAGAAAAATAAAAATATTCCTCTCTCTTTTTCCACTTTGTTATTCAGTTCTTGGCTCTGTTGCTATCGACAACAGCGCATATAACTTCCCTCTGTAATTTTGATACTTGGGGGTTTTTAAGGCAACATTCACAAAACAGAATTAATCATTTTATTTTTTTAACTTTTTTTTAAAGTTTTATTTATTTAAGTAATCTCTACACCCAACATGGGGCTCAAACTCACGACCCTGAGATCAAGAGTCACATGCTCTATTGTCTGAACCAGCCAGGTGTCCCAAAATTAACCATTTTAAAAGTGTACAATTCAGTGGCATTTTATACATTCACAGTGTTGTGCAGCCTCCATCTAGGTCTGAAACATCTTCATTACTTCAAAAGCCCCTGGCAGCCACCATTCTACTTTCTATCTCTATGGATTTGCCTATTCTAGATATTTCATACAAATGGAATCACAAAGTACGTGATTTTTTTTTTGTCTGGTTTCTTTCACTTAGATTCCTCCACACTGTAACATGTGTCAGTACTTCAGTTTTTTTATGGCAGCATAATATTTCATTGTATGGCTATGCCACACTTTCTTTATCCATTCATCTGCTGATGGACATTTGGATTGTTATTTTTCCCTTCCTCTCACCGCCCCCTTTTTAAATAATAGCCATCCTAGTGGATGTAAGGTGGTATCTCATTGTTTTGATTTGAATTTTGCTAATGACTAATGATGCTGAGCATCTTTTCATGTGCTTCTGGCCATTTGTGTATATTCTTTGGAGAAATGTCTAATTCTGATACTTTAAAAATAGGAGATACTGTTTTAAAAATCTTATTTTGTAAACAAAATTATCAGAATATTCTGTGGCCTAAGAAATCTTCAAAACTAGGATCTTAAATATCTGAACTCCAGTTCTATTCCAATTAAATCAGAAGATGAAGGTTTAAAAAAAAAAAAAAGCTTTCACCTCCCAAACATTGAGGAAGAAATTGAGGCACATTCTTACATCTTTCTGGTGCCTAATGAATTACTCCCCTTAGAATAATTTAATTACTAAATACTTTCTTGGTTCTCATACTAACCAGGTACTTACTTAGAAAATAAAATGATCAATTTGGCTTCAGTAGCAGGTTATGAAACTTGGCTTTTTCTTTTTTTTTTATTATGTTATGTTAATCACCATACATTACATCATTAGTTTTTGATGTAGTGTTCCATGATTCATTGTTTGCATATAACACCCAGTGCTCCATTCAATACGTGCCCTCTTTAATACCTATCACCAGGCTAACCCATCCCCCACCTCCCCTCTGGAACCCTCAGTTTGTTTCTCAGAGTCCATAGTCTCTCATGGTTCATCTCCCCCTCCGATTCCCCCCTTTCATTTCTCCCTTCCTACTATCTTCTTTATTATTTGTTTCAGAGGTACAGGTCTGTGATTCAGCAGTCTTACACAATTCATAGCGTTCACCATAGCACATACCCTCCCCAATGTCTATCACCCAGCCACCCCATCCCTCTCACCCCCACCACTCCAGCAACCCTCAGTTTGTTTCCTGAGATTAAAAATTCCTCATATCAGTGAGATCATATGATACATGACTTTCTCTGATTGACTTATTTCACTCAGCATAATACCCTCCAGTTCTATCCACGTCATTGCAAATGGCAAAGGTAGTGATACGAAGGGGTACGTGCACCCCGATGTTTATAGCAGCAATGTCCACAATAGCCAAACTATGGAAAGAGCCCAGATGTCCACTGACAGATGAATGGATAAAGAAGATGTGTGTGTGTGTGTGTGTGTGTGTGTGTGTGTGTGTGTATATATATATATATATATATATATAATGGAATATTATGCAGCCATCAAAAGGAATGAACTCTTGCCATTGGCTTTAAATTATTATATATTTGAATTCTTTTACTTTTTGAGATCACTGAATCCACAAAATTGCCAGGGACAGGTTTGTTTGTTTTGGTGACTCGAAGAAGTCAGTTAATTATCCTCCCAGTTGAATTTGGTCTACATTGGTTGAATAACTGCTCTGTGCCAGGCACTGCCCAGTCATCAGCATGAGGAGTACCCTGAAAAGAAACTTGTCATTCATACAGATTATGTTACAGAGGGTAGTCCTGGAATAATCTTAACACCCTACACAAGAGAACCATTTTCCTCAGTAGAGCTATATTTCTTAACTCCCATCCTTGCCTATTATCCTTTCTCTCAAGGCTTCTAACCATCTTTTAAATCTCAGAACCCAAGATAGAGGTAATAATAACTAATGCAAGCAAGAGGAAAGTAAAACAAGAGGATTTAGCTTGCAAAGGCTATTGACACTTCTGAGATCCATGATAGTTTCTAGAGCAGGTACATTAGCTCCCTTTCCCTTTCTTTCTTCTTAAATATGTAATCGCCTCTTTTCTTTCTTCCTTCCCTCAATATAATGAGGATGAAATCAAATAATAATATGCAAACTAATTAGAAAAGTGCCTGGCATAAAGTTAGCATTCACTTAACATTAACTACTATTATTATCCACCAAGTGCCAACTTGGTGGTGTTAAATGTATGCTGGAAAAATTCAGGGATTAATAAAACAGTATCCTTGCCCCTCTGAATTCTCAGTCTAATGGAAGAGACAAATATGTAAATATATGACTATAATGCTATGATGTGAATAGAACACAGAAGTGAAGCCATTCTACCCAGGGATGGGGGTAGAGGGAGTACCTGTGTCTACCTGGACACTTAAGGTGGGCCTGAAAGACAAGTGTGATTTTGCCCAAAGGGAAGAGTATTCCAGACCAAGGATAAAGGATGTATAAAGGCAGGGAGGCATGCAAAAGCCTGATCTATTCAGAGTTATGTATGGCTAGAACATAGGATATATGGAAGGGAGAAGTGGGCAATGAAGCTGATAAAGTATGTGAGGGCAGCTATGCTAAGAATTTGGGCTTTATCCTGAAGGCATGGGGAAATCATTGGAAGTTAGGGGAGTGTTGTAATGTGATTTTGATTTTAGAAAGGTAATTCTTTTACTGACACTATACTTTCAACTATAGAAATTTGATAACAGCAGTATATAACTACAGAGTCTCCATTAAAGTAACAACAAAAATCCTTTGTCCCTTTTACATGAAATTAAAAGCACTCTTTAATGTAAGGACTAGTGTAACATCATTCTCTTTCCCACAATACCTGGCCCAGTGTATTATTTGTAGTAGATGTTTAACAGAGTCATTGCCTGAAAGTAAGCCAAGATAGCAAGTGGTTCACAACAAAAAAATTCTATATCTAAGCCTCTAAGACAGGTGATTTGTTCAAATATGTCTAGAGTTAGAAAGTATTCTTCCACTTTTTCTGGAAACCTAGGTATATAATTCTCTTGCATTCTTATGTTTAGTCAAATTATTTTTATCAATAATTTGAAATAAGTGGCTGTGAGACTTTTGACTTTAAATCTTTAATGCTGTCAGAGCTAGGTTATGGCTTCTGATTTCTTGTACTGAACAAATTAGTTACTCTTTCCATCTGACCTTTCCTTTTCCTGAAGCTTTCCCTAAATTTCCATGAACTGTAAATCTTAATAGATTTTTATTCCCTGCTTACTAAGAGTTGAAAAAGCTGAAATCAACATTTATGATGATTTAAATGGGTCATCAAACTTTTTCTGTGAAGGGTCAGGTAATATTTTTAGCTTTGAGGGCCCTATACTCTCTGTACAACTACTCAACTGTGCTATTGTAGCACAAAAGGAATCATATATAATACATCATGACTATGCTCCAGTAAAACTTTTATTTTCAGAACCAGGCCACAGGCCAGTTTTGTTTGTTCACCTGTGATTGAAAATAAGCTTTCTCTTCCTGTCTTATCTACTTTCAGGAAGGAATTCTGACTAGAGAAGTAGCAACTGAATGTAATAGATTTTACTGGAGACCATTACATCATTTCTGTTACACACACACACACACATACACACACACACCAAAAAAAATCTCCAGAGCATTTAGCATGGACTTCCCATGTAATGGGGCTGCCATATGGGAGAGGAAATACATTTTTCTGTCTCTGTTACCTTTCTCAGAGTGTATGCTCTCAACGGACATGTTCCTATGTGAGCAGTCTACATGATCAATTGGGAACCTATTGTGGGGTCTCTATTCAAAAGCACGGGTCTTGTCTCTCAAACTTCTGCCTGGCTGCTGTTGGATTAAGTCCTAATCCTAGTAGTATTTAAGCATTCTTCTCTACCCATGTATATGAACTTCTCCGATTTATGGCTTTCCTGCAAGCAAAAAAACATCCGAACCACGTGTCACTGAAACAATATTAGATATGTTACCTTCAAGCAAAGAGATTCTTGCTTTCTGTAAGATGCCCTGCTCAGAAAACTGATAGGGTCTTCTTAAACAGTGCTTTTCAAAATTAAATGTGCATAGGAATCACCTGGAGATCTTATTAAAATTTATGTTCTGCTTTCATCAATCTGGAATGGGGCCCAAGATTCTGCATTTCTGACAGGCTTCCAGTTGTTTTCAGTGCTTCTTGTCATTGAATCACACTTTTGCAAGGTTTTAACTACTACTTCTGTACTACAGCCCAGTCATTCAAGGTCTTATCATTGGATTAGCAGAATCGAGAATCAGAGCTGGTGTTTTTCAGGTGAGGTGGCATTCAAAGCTCTACTCCTTGATTATGGGGACTTCAACCAATTGATATGTTTATTCAGCTTAGTAGTTTCTAACTAGAGGTTACCATTTGAAATGGTCCTTACCCATTTAATATAATCTCATACTAGAAAATTCAAAAGCATTTTCTCTTTGAGGATTGCTCCCTTTTCTATACTACCCTCTTCTAGAGTTCCTAGCAGATGCATATTAGACACTCTGATTATATCCTCTGTGTCTTTTAACTTCTCTATCATATTTTATTTCTCTGTATCTCTCTGTGTTGCAATTTAGGTGATTTTCTCACATTACTTCCACTTCATTAATTTTCTCTCTTCACCTGTGTCTAAGCTGCTGTTTAATCCATCTATTAATTTTTTAGTATTATTAATCATTTATTTTCTAAAGCTGTTTTGGAGTATAATTGATACATAATAAACTGAACCTATAAAAAGTAAACAACCTAAAAGTTTCTGACATATTTATACTCATTAAACTGTTACTACAATCAAAATAGTGAACCTGTTCATATCCATCACTCTCAGAAGTTTCCTGATATACCTTTGCAGTCACTTCCTCCTGTATCTACCTGCCAACCTTCCAAGTCCCATGCAACCACTCATCTTTCTGTTACTGTAGATTTGTTTGCATCTTCTCAAATTTTATAAAAAACTGTATCATACAGAATATACTCTTCAGTGTGGCTTCTTTCACTTAGCCTAATTATTTGAGATTCATTGAATCTCATTGAATTGGTTAGTAATATTCCACTATATGGATATACAGAAATTTTATTATATTTTTTAGTTCTAATATTTTTTAATATAAGTAGAATTTACATAACATTAATTACTATAATGTGTGTCATTCAGTGTATTCACAATGTTGTGCAAAAATGTGCAAATTCACAATTGCATTCAGCGATATTAACAATGCTGCCTTTCAGAATAATTTAGCAATTGCATTTTAAAATTTTGCATAAATGCCTTTTTTAAGACAAGTTTTTAAACAGCAAAATAGCTTAAATATGCTATATTTTTCTTTCTGATTAGCTCATCTCTCTCACACACACATACACACACACATGCATACAGAACGCTTGAATATTCACCCATACTAAATAGCAATATTCCAACAGACCTAAATGCTTCATTCATTGTTAGCTATCCTGGATCCTAAAATAGGCTACTAACATATAGGACAAGTCTTCCCTCAGTAGCCACTGAGTAATATGATGGTTATTTGTGCTTATAAGGTAACTGCCTCCCACTTTCTGAAGTCCTCTGAAGAGGAATCATTACATTATGACAGAGGTTCCAGTACCTGTCTGCTCTGAACAAGCAGCGGTTCAATGAAAGCACCTACTGCCACTTTCAGTGCTGTTGTATTTTTTCACATTTTTTTGTCCATTCACCTGTTGACAGACATTTGGATTATTTCCTAGTTTGGGACTATTACAAATAAAGCTGCTCTGAACAGTTGTATACAAGTTTTTATATATGCTCTCATTTGTCTTGGGTAACCACCTAGGTCTAGAATGACTAGATTATATAGTAAGTATATGCTTAATTTTTTAAGAAACTGCTAAAAGTGTTTTCCAAAGTGGTCGCACCATTTTACACTCCTATCATGAGTGCATGAGAGTTCCAGTGCTCTACATCCTTGTTAACCCTAGGAATGGTTAATCTTTTTAAATTTAAGACATTCTAGTAGACTCTATATAGTAGTGCCTCCTTGTAGTTTTAATTTGCATTTTCCTAGTGATCAATGAGATCAAGCTGCTTTTCATGTGCTTCCCTGCTGTCCATATGTCTTTATTTTTGCCCACTTTTTAAATGGGATTATTTGTTATTTTTGGATTTTGAGTTATCTGTTCTAGATAGAAGCTCTTTATTTGATAAGTAATTTGCAAAGATTTTTCTCCCAGTTTGTATCTTAATTTTTATTATCATTTTCAACTCTAAGAGAGCAGAAGTTTTTAATTTTGATGAAGTCCAATTTAGATTTTTTTTAAATCTGTCCCGCTTTTAGGTCATATCTAAGAAATATTTGCCTAATTCAAGGTAACTATTTTTTCCTATATTTCTCCTAAAAGTATTATAACTTTAGATTTTATACTAAGGTCTATGATCCATTTGAGTTAAATTTTATATATAGTATGAAGTATGGATTGAAGTTCTTGGGGATGGAGGGAGACATGGATATCCAGTAGTTCCACCACTACTTGTTGCAAAGACTATCCTTTCCATTGAACTGCCTTAGCATCTTTGTCAAGAATCAGTTGATTATATATGCATAGGTCTCTATCTGGACTCCATTCTAATCCATGACTCTTTAATCCATGGAAATGGATGTATTTCTCCACTTATTTAGGTCTAATTTCTCTCAGCAGTATTTTGTAATTTTCAGTGTACATCTTTTTGTCAAATTTATTCCTAAGTACTTCACATATTTTATGCTATTGTAAGTGGTATTTTTAAAAATTGTAAATTCTGTTTGTTGCTAGTATATAGAAATGAGGTTGCTTGTTGTATATCAATTTTATGGTCTTGCAATCTTACCAAAATCACTTATTAGTTCTAATTGCTTTTTGGTAGAATCCATATAATTTTCCATATCTCTAATCATTTTATTTGTGCTAAGAGGGTTGTACATCTTTCTTTTCATTCTAGATATCTTTTATTTCCTTTTCTTGCCTTAGACTTGAGAATCAATCAGTGTGATTCACCATACGATAATCTCAGTGGATGTATAAAAAACATTAGGCTAAAGCTAATCCATTCCTGATAGAAAATTTCAGTAAAATAGGAATAGAGTAGAACCTGATAAAGAACATCTATTAAAAAAAAAAAAAACCAACAAGCTAATATTTTACTTACTGGTGAAAGACTGTTTTTTTACTAAAATCAGGGAAAAGGCAGGAATGTCTATTCATATCACTTCTATTCACCCTTGAATTAGAGATCTAGCCAGTCTAATAAGCAATAACTCTCCATTCTGCTCCCTTCAGTTCCTAGTAATCTCTGATTTATTTTCTCTTTCTATGAATCTACCTACTCTAAGTAACTCACGTAAGTGGAAACATATTTGTCCTTTTCTGTCTGACTTCTTTTAGTATAATGCCTTTAAGGTTTATCCATGTTGTAGTATGTATCAGGACTTCCTTCCTTTTATGGCTGAATAATATTCCATTGTATCTGTATACCACATTTTGTGTATCCATTCATCTGTTTATAACACTTAGGTGGCTAGTGTGAATAGTGGTGCTATGAACATGTACTTATTGGACATTTATATATGTTCTATTGAGAAATGTCTTTTCAAGTCCTTTGCCCATTTTTTGACTGGATTGTTCATTTTTGTTGTTGTTAACTTATAGGGGTTCTGGATATTAAACTCTTATCAGATATATGATTCGCAAATATTTTCTTCCTCTCTGTGAATTGCCTTTTCATTCTCTTGGTAGTGTCTGTCGATGCACAAGAGTTTTTAATTTTGATGATGCCTAACTTACTTATTTCTTATTACTGTCTATGCATTCATTGTCATACTAAAATCATTGCCTAATCCAAGGTCATGAAGATTTTTCACCTATATTTTCTTATAAAATGTTTATAGTTTTAACTCTTAATTTTAGGTCTTTGATCCATTTTGAGTTGATTTTTTTATGTGGTATAAAGTGAGGGCCCAACTTCATTCTTTTGTAGCTTTCCCAGCACTATTCATTGAAAAGACTGTCCTTTCTCTTTTGAATGGTCTTGACACTCTTGTCAAAAATAAATTTATTGGGGCGCCTGGGTGGCTCAGTCATTAAGCATCTGCCTTCGGCTCAGGTCCTGATCCCAGGGTCCTGGGATCGAGCTCCGCATTGGGCTCCCTGCTCAGCGGGAAGCCTGCTTCTCCCTCTCCCACTCCCCCTGCTTGTGTTCCCTCTCTCACTGTGTCTCTCTCTGTAAGATAAATAAATAAAATCTTTAAATAAATAAATTTATCATGTATGTGAGTTTATGTCTGGGCTCTCTATTCTATTCCATTGGTCTAAATATCTGTCCTTCTGCCAGTACTATAATGGTTTTTATTATTATTATTATTTGAAGTATAATTAACATGCATTGTTATATTAGTTTCAAGGATACAGTATAATGACTTAGTAATTCTGTACATTACTCAGTGTTCATCATGGTAAGTGTATTCTTAATCTCCTTTATCTGTTTCACCCATCTTACCTACCTACCTCCCCATTAGCAGTTTGTTCTCTGTACTTAAGTCTGTTTTTTTGTCTATTGTTTGTTTTGTTTTTTTAGATTCCACATATGAGTGAAATCCTGTGGTATTTGTCTTTTCTTTATTTAACTTATTTCATTTAGCAGTATACCATCTAGGTCCTCCATATTGTTGCAGATGGCAAGATCTCATTCTTTTGCATGACTAAGTAATATTCCATTATAGTTAAGAATGGATAAATTACCACAATGTTTTTACTACTGTAGCTTTATAGTAAGTTTGGGAATCAGGAAATATGAGTCCTCCAACTTTGTTATTTTTCAAGATTGTTTTGGCTATTTGGGGTCCTTTAAGTTTCCATATGAATTTTAGAATGGGTTCTTCTGTTTCTTTAAAAAATGCCATTGGGGGGCGCCTGGATGGCTCAGTCGTTAAGCATCTGCCTTTTGCTCAGGTCATGAGCCCCGCATCTGTCTCCCTGCTCAATGGGAAGCCTGCTTCTCCCTCTCCCACTCCCCTTTCTTGTGTTCCTTCTCTCTCTGTCAAATAAATAAGTATAATCTTTAAAAATAAAATAAAATAATAAATTAAAAATGCCATTGGTATACACTCAATTGTTTCTTAAGGAATTTAAATAGTAAGAAAAAAATGTCTCTTAATTTACCTGCAAAGCTCCCATTTCCAGTTCTCTTCTGTGTAGATCCAGACTTCCATCTGGTTGGTATGATTTTCTTTCTACCTGAAGGACTTCCTTTAACTTTTACTGTAGAACACGTGCTGGTGACTAATTCTTTACCCTTTGTATATCTGAAAAAGTCTCTATTTCATCTTCAATTGAAAGGTATTTTTACTGAATATAGAATTCTTAGTTGACACATTGTTTTCTTTCAGTGCTTTAAAGATGTTGCTCCACTCTTATCACTTTCATGATTTCTGAGAAGTCTGCTTTCATTCTTAATTTATTCCCCTATATATTATGTCTTCTCTGGTTTCAAGACTTTTCTTTTTATTTTTAATTTTATGCAATTTGGTTATGCTGTTCCTGGATGTAACTTTCTTCATGTTTCTTTCACCTGGTGTTCATTTAGATTCTTAGACCTGTGGCTTTTTAGTTTGTATCAAATTCAGAACACTTTTGGCCATCATTTCTTAAAATAAGCTTTCTCTCCCTCTTCCCCCGCACCCTATTCCCAGACTCCAATTACACTTATACCATACTGCCAAAAGTTATCCCATAGATAACTTTCCAGTTCCCTACCTTGCTTAGGTCCAAAATAAAATCTTCTGGTTTCAATTGGTCCTCTAGGTTACCAAAATGGATAATCTACCTTGTCGGATTCCATATTACCTCCTCATTTGCAGCTCTAATTTTTCAGTTTCCTCTTTATTTCTGGTACCCAGGTATTTCTCTTTCTTTGCTTCTTTCCTTCTCTCATGCTAAGTAATACTTTTTAAATATCTTTGTTATATTTTATCTAACTCTAAGTATTTATATTGAGAGAATTTCAAGTTATCTTGGTCCATACCTTTTCAGGGATACATATTTCCCTGCCTATCAGGTTTTACTTATCAGGGCAAAGAGCAAGGTGTACATTCTGACCCGGGCATTCAAGAAGAACAGATAAATACCGTATGTGTATGTATGTATGTGCATACTTGTGTATGTATTTGGTAAGTATTTGAAACAAGCCTAACCACTATAGACGGCTTCAATTTGATAATTTAGAATTTTGCATTAGTCTTTTGGGTATTAACTAATGATTACTAATTTTAAACACTACCGAGGAGTAACAAGTTACACCTAAATTCCATTTCTGGTTAAGCTGCTCATTTAGGAACCATTTGACAGCTCAGAATGTTTTTATTAATTTTAGTGGGTTGTAGAAAAATATGACTCAATGGCTACAGTCTCAGAGAACTATACCAAGCCACCTACCTTGTCATGGTGGGGAAAATACATAGACTTTGGGGTGAGAAAGACTAGGTTTGAATTCTAATTTTTGCACTTCTTAACAAGTCATTATAATACTCAGGATAAGAAATATATGTAGATAAACATTACTAGTTTGAATACTTAGAGGCTCCAGAACTTCCATTCGTTCATCTAACAGATATATATTTAATGCTTGCCATATATAAGATGGTACCCTAGATGCCATAGGGAATAGAAAGACATATCAAATTGAGTATTTTCCCTCTCAGAGCTTACAGCTCAGGTCGAGAACAGTGAGACAAATATATAAATGAGTGTAGCACAAAGCAGTATGAGAGCAGTGACAGGTATGCTATAAATGAAAGGCTCCAGTGGAGGCTATCACTTCATTCTGAGCAATCCAGCTTCACATTTTGGTGTGATAAAGAGTATTTTGATGCCAAATAGCCCAAGCCATAGCCCAAGCAGCACCTGATACCTATTTCTGAACCTGATTATCCAGCTGTTCTACTTCCACACAACATACATGTATTTCTAGTCACTTCGTCTAATCTGTCCACTCAGATTTAGCAAGGGGAAGCTCCACAAGGACTATATTTGTACGACACAGGAGAAGTTCCAAGAGGCACATCTATAGAATATGAGAACAAGTTTGTACATGAAATGTTAACCACAACACCTGGAATTTTCTTTTTAAAAATCTAATTGTATAGAATAATATGGGGGAGATGCCTGAGCAGTGTTCTTTAAATCCCCAGATTGGAAATGACAGTGAACAGGACAATTAGAGAAACAAGTATAAAATCTGTAAGACAGAAAAGAAGAAATGGTAGCCATTCTCAAGCCACTACCAAACACATAAAAAGCTCTGACCATGATAAGTTTAGAAAAATTCATCCTGAGCCACATGCCTGAGCTAGCCCTTCTATTTGCGATAGTCAGGGAGAGCTGTGAGCAAAGGAAAGAGCATTGGATTGCAGCTAGGGAGAGGAAGCTGTCAGGAGACCTGGATTCAAGTCTTAGCTCTGCCACCTAATGGGTAGTCTTGTATAAATCCTTTATCCTCATATGATTTCAGTTTCTTCATCTATATAGTAGCTCTTTTGTACATGTTGGTCTCTTATATTTCTAAAAGTGTATGAAAAGCTGGTAGATTTTTTTTTTAAGATTTTATTCATTTATGTGACAGAGAGACACAGTGAGAGAGGGAACACAAGCAGGGGGAGTGGGAGAGGGAGAAGCAGTCTTCCCGCTGAGCAGGGATCCCGATATGGGGCTCCATCCCAGGACCCTGGAATCATGACCTGAGCCGAAGGCAGACGCTTAATGACTGAGCCACTCAGGCACCCCAAGCTGGTAGATTTTTAATGACAGAGATGACAGAGCAGGAACTATTCCAGGTGGAAAGAGAGTGACAGTATTTAAGGAACAAAAGGAAAATAATGCAAAACTTAACACTGAACTCTTCACAGTAAGTCAGTAGGCTCCATAAAATAATGATGAAGGTGATCCAAGGATGACTATCTGTGTCTTCCCTTAGTAAACTATGGCCTGTCTCTGTATCCTCAGTGCTAGTGTGATGCCTAATATAAAAGGGGAGGGATAGGGGAAAGGAAGGAAGCAAGTTAGCTGGTTCAGGAGGTCCTCTCACAACAGGTGCCACATTTTGTGGTGGAGATCCCTGTATTTAATGGCCTTTCATATCTGCAACAGTCTGTTTTAAAACAGAGCTGTTTACTTAGAATGCTTTTATTATCAACTATATTTGTGTTCAAAGGGCTTCCAGCTGTGGTAGCTTTTAGAAGGTCCCTTTGTTGTGTGTACATAGTGTCATAACATGTCATTTCTGCCCAGTCAGTCGATTTCATTGACTCAGATGGGGCTGCTTTGTGGATGAGCTGTCTTCTTCCTTCTTAATTTTTACTGCAGACAATAAATATTTTATGCGTGGAAAGACTATTTATTCAACAAATGCTTATTAAACATCTCCCCAAAAGTAGGCAATGTTTGAAACACTTGGAATATAGAGGTGTATAATATAGACAAGGTCCCTACCTTTACGATGCTTACAGTGTCAGGGGGGAATCTCACATTAAGTAAATGATTATATGATAATTAATTAATTGCAGTTGTGATAAATGTTTTAAAGGGAAAGTACAGAATGTTACAAGAGAAACTTAAACTAATTTGGAGGGCCGGGGTCAAGAAAGTAATGTAAAATTAAAATTTTAGACATCCTAAGTGTTTCTCCATTTGAAATATAGAAAGATAAGATTATTCCCATAGGTCATACTGATTGTATTAGGGATTTCTGAATTTGGAAAGATAGACTTGTCCACAGAGGCATAAAATCCTTAGAAATCCAATCCTTTAATTTAATAAATGACTGAAAAGGGAGATGTTATTTATCCTAGAACACACAGCTTGCTACTGGCAGGGATTGGACTTAAACACAGATCTGCTAATCCCCCCTCCATTACCTCTCCTCAGTGACTTAAAAAAATAAAGACATTATATATCAAATATAGATGAGCCATGGCCAAATGAACTATTAAGTGGCCATGGTGTACAAACTTGGATATTGAGTGGGAGAAGGAATTCAAAATAATGAATTAAGCAAATGCTAATATAAATAGAAATGCACAAAATATACCTTATCAGGCTGATTGTATCTGGCCATAGTAAAACCTAATGTATATACCAAAGTGAGAAATACCCAGCTGGAATTAGTGAAAATATATTTAAAGGTACATGCTTCTATTTCTCTAAAATATAAATACTAATGGCTTAGTACAAATCTCCAAATAGATGTTTTTAAAACCTATTTTTATTCGTGTGTAATATTATATGACATGTAAATTATCCTTGAATGCTTTGCAGCCTGAGTGGTCTCTCAGGTAGTTAAATATTGTTCTGAAACTGTGTTCCACCATATAATTCACATAGCATACCCTCTCATCATAGTACAGCAATTAGCTTTAGGCCAGCAACTTGTAATTCTTCCAGATTTTTTATTTAAAAGATTGGGAATCAGTGAAATATTACTATTTATATCAGAGATTTTGGAATTAGTTGAATCATTGAAACTAAAAGGAGATTGAGACTTCAGAGGCAGCCAGTTTTGAAAAGGTATCAGTGAGAACACCTAAGTATAAACTGATTTGGGGAGCCAAAAACTTAGAAAGTACTAAGTTAAACCATATGAAATTTCCATTTTTAGAGGTCAAAAACAGTCAAATATTGGTGACTTTAATATGATTTGCTCAGCTATCACACAAAATGGCCCAAAAGGGAACCTATATTCTAATGTCAACAGGTGTGGCTATTAAATTTAAGTACATGTACATTGGCTATACTTCAGAATTTAACAAATGAGAAATTCTGGTAGTTGAATGAACTTTTAATTTCATATGAAGTAATGATTTAAATGTAGGTAGATGACACAATCACTTCAGAAGCTAAAAATGTTTGAAATCTCCATTGGATAACTGCTTGGATAACTGCTCGGATAACTGCTAAGTCATCCACACTTCATGAGTGTGAGCGTTGTGTGGAATACTTAGTTCAATAACCAAGCTTCAGTGGTGTGATGTGGACTGTAGTTAACCAGGGTATTTTGCTTTCAGCCACTTCTTATGCTGACCAGAGGCTTACTTTCTAGTCCTTTACTCTCTTCTAGTCCTTAGCCCCAGTGGTGACAGTCTCCAAGTTTATCTCAGAAAAATCAGGAGAAAAGGGGAAGGGAACTAATCATTGTAAAAATGAACTGTCAGGTGCTTTGCAAGACAGTTTATATATTATTGCATTTCATTCTCACAACAGCCCTATAAAACAAATGCTATTTCTATTTTACAGCTGAAGAAACTGAGATCCAGAGAGGTTAAATAACTTGCCCAAGGTCACGCAGTTTATAAGTGGTAGAGCTAGGCTCCAGACATTCTTATTTCACTATCTGCTGTGCTGCTCTTCTTGCTTGTTTGCTTATTTCTAACCTATATACTTTAGAAGTGCCTTATTTAATTCTAATAAATTCACACAGGAGTAAGACAAGGGGATTATCATTGTTTTCTATTAAAAACCTAATATATTAAAACACATTTGAATCTTTTCCTTTCTTTTAAGGATGAACGTGAAGCCAGAGAAAATGTGAAGAGAGAGCAAGATGAGGCCTATCGCCTTTCACTTGAGGCTGACAGAGCAAAGGTAGGTTTGGTCAAAGGAATTCTGAGATAAAGAATTCAATCCTAAATAGTCTTTTATTATTTAATTGCCAGTCCTTTTATCACTTTGATCCCTAAGAATGTTGGGTTTGCAATGGAGTAAGCTAGATTCAATTAACAGAATATAATTCTACCCTTGGTTCTTAAAGCATGGTTCATTTGACAACAAAAAGTCTTTTAAGAATCATGAAATATGAAAACAAAAATGGGCCTAATATTTATTTTCCTTGTTTTTTAATCAGTCTGTGGTAAAAACCTAGCAATGTTTTAAAAGCTCTTCATGTGATTCCTACTGTGCAGTCAGGGTTGAGAACATTGAGAACCACTAATTTATTTAATATTTCTTGAGTACCTGCTTCTCTACTGGGCATTGAAGGAGGGGGAGCGAATAAGCCACAGTTTCTGCCCTCAAAAGAAGGCTCACAATATAGTGTAGAATAGATTAACTCAAAAACACAGTTAGCTATAATACTTACGCAGGGATCCTAAAAGTCGTAAGGGAAGCCCTGAGTTTTGTGAGAGATTAGTGAACAGGAGTTTCAGTGGAAAGTCTGTTCCAGCTTTTCTGGAGATCTAATAAGTGGGAATCTATTGGAGAGGGTTTCATGAAAGAGGTTGTATATGTATACTAAATAGAAAAAAAGGGTAGGAGACAAGAGGTGGTATATGCTAGCAGCAAGGAGCCAAAAAGCATGGGTGCATGACAGAAGCTGATGTGACTAGAGCTTGATATTTGGGTACAGGAGAAGTGGCAGAAAAGACCAGAAAGGAAAACCAGGGAAAGGTCTTCTGATGGATCTTGAATGCCACACTACACAGAACTACCCAGGTGTTTTGTATGGGTACTCAACATGAGCTGAGAGCTATGCTTTGTTGTTGCTT
Source organism: Zalophus californianus (assembly GCF_009762305.2). Taxonomy (NCBI): domain Eukaryota; kingdom Metazoa; phylum Chordata; class Mammalia; order Carnivora; family Otariidae; genus Zalophus; species Zalophus californianus. The sequence goes on along the minus strand of NC_045598.1, from coordinate 40,146,955 downwards.
CCATTTCCATTCTTGTTCCAGAAAAAAAATTTCTATTATCACAGTGCTGGGAGTGACCTCTTTTTTTTTTTTTCTTCTCCTTTTTAAGTAAACCAGTGTTTATTGAGTGCTGACTTCCTTTCTCTTTCATTGACAGAGGGAAGCTCATGAGAGAGAGATGGCAGAACAGTTTCGTTTGGAGCAGATTCGCAAAGAACAAGAAGAGGAACGTGAGGTAGGCATAATTTCAAGTAACATTATTCAAAAGCTAGGTTTATTTCCACTGCAGTTGATACTGAGGCTGTTAATATTTCTTATGACTTCTTTCCACCTTTTCCAGACTCATTTTAGTATGGAAAACCTAACCTTTCCTTAAAAGAATCATTCCTGCTCTCTTGTGTGGAACTCTTAAAAAGCTTGACCTTGTACTAGATTTCATGGTGTTCTGTTGTTTTCAATTGCTTTTCCCTTTTCTTACATGACCAGTGCTCTCATCCCTCTTGGATATTGTTTCATCCCAAGAATACAAAGACTGTATTTTCTGCCCTTTCCCAGTCTTCATTTTCCCCACCAAAAAACACTGTGAGTTACTTCTGTGACATCTTGCACTGGGCCCCTATGTATGGGAAATCCATTTAGCATGGTGTATTTTTCCCCCCAAGTTCATGTCATGTTCATAGTAATAGAATTTTTCATTCACTCATCTTGAAAATATTTTTTTGAATACTTAGTACATCCCAAAATCTGTTAGGGGGTAGGGATACAGATGTGGGTCATCCCCACCAGGAGTTCATAGCCTTGTAAAAATAGAATTACAAAACTATGTGTAAAAGTTGTAATAGAGATTTGCCTAAAGTGCAGTGGGAACAAAGAGAAGGGGTGTCACAAAAACAGATTTTTAGAACTTTTTCGAGACATGGGATTAATAGCAAGATTTACTTATAAAAAGAGAAAGCCATCTAACAAGTGATGGAAAGGCCCGAAGGGCCCTAACTTGAGCTGAGGAAAACTCTATTAGTCATCATTCCTGGTCAGAGGATGTTACCTAGTACTTATTCAATAAATGTTTTTTGAACAAGAACTATGCTGAGCACTGAAAGAGAAACAGAAGATAATAAAACAGTTTCTGCCTGCAAGAAGAGATTGCATCTTGTAGGGAAGATACAGCATGTCTACAAGTAACAGCAAATCAAGGAAAAACTGTGCCAAATAACGCAGAAGTAAGAGCAAAGTACTTAGAGAATTCATTGGCAAAGTAAAAATCTGTTAAGCTTTGAGAAACAGACCACACTATAGAAGAAGTGATATTTGAGTCAGGTCTTAAAAGAGGTGTAATATTCCATGGTTTGGAAATCAAAGTTTATTCATGTTCATACACATTATTGAGTGCCTATCACATATGTACAAGATACTGTGCCTGACAAACCCTGGTCTCTGTACACTGAGGACTCTCAGTAATGGAAAGTAGAAAATATTTTATTGAACATCTTCTGTGTATCAAGTACTTTTCTAGCTGCTTTACATATGCTTACTCATTGACCATTAAAACAAGCTACAAGATTAGAGTCTTCTTTACAAGTGAGAAAACTGAAGCTCATTGAGAAGTCACACATAGAAATGGAAAAACAGCTGAGATTCTCACCTAGGTCGTTATGAGTCTAAAGTGCATGCTCTTTCACTTACTCCATTCCAGTACAAGGTCATATATCATTCTGTGTGTCTATAGGAATCATGTTTGCAGAGTTTTACAAAAGTTAAGAGATAGATTTGTCATTATGCTTTTAGGTTATTTCAAGAAATACAGTTTAAAAATTTAGGACTCTCGTTCTTTCCTGTTCTTTTACAATGCACATGCTGTCTCTCAATAGTGTATCTTCAACTTGATATATGTCAAGTGTACTCAATTAACTGCATGTTCTGGATCTAGAGCTTGATGGTACATGTACTTTCTTCTGATGATTTACCTTTTTTACCCTGGGCTAAAATTTTTTCTCTTTCCCAATATAGATAAAGCCTGTTCTCTCATAGAAGACCCCATAAATATCCTTTAGCATACCTCAATATATATGTTCCAGCTGTAAACAAGTGAGAGGGTGGGGCACAGAGGGAGGGAGAACAAGTCGTATTTTGCCACTAGTCGTTATTGTACTTACCAGTTGATGTGCTCCAAAAAAACCAAGTTCAGGTAGTGCTCCAGAGTCACAAATAAAGACTCTTATAAATCCCACCAGTAAGAAACTATTTATCTTCTGTGTATCTTGATTTAATTAAGTCTTATCCAAACTTATTTGACCCTTTTCTTCGTGAAGCACCAATTAACATATTTCAGCACACTCATGTACAGCAAACAGTTCTTTGGGAAAGCTGGTATTGTGCAACCTCTGAAGAAACTGAGACTCAGGAAGATTATACAATTTGCCTATGGTCACCAAACTGGTTGGACACATAATCTGGACTAGAAGCCTGGTCACCTGACTTTTCACAGTAATACTGCCTCTCCTTCTAACCAGAAATCCTAACCCATATAATTGTATTGAAAAGAATGGTTTTATTATCTTAATTATCTCTAGTATTTCAAAATCCTTTGGAAAGATGGAAGTATTGTGTAGTCAGATCACCTTGGTTACAGGGAAATTCCTTAGTGGTTGGTCTCACTTTGTTGTAGTGAAATCAGTAAATTAAAGTCCTAGAAGAAAACAGAAAATCTTCATGATCTTGAGTTAAGCCAAGATTTCTTAGATCTGACACCAAAAGTATAATCCGTAAAATAACAAGTGTCTAAATTAGACTAAATCAAAATTAAGACACTGTTAAGAAATTGAAAAGACTGGGGCGCCTGGGTGGCTCAGACGGTTAAGTATCTGCCTTCAGCTCAGGTCATGATCCCAGGGTCCTGGGATAGAGCCCCACATTGGGCTCCCTGCTGAGCGGGGAGCCTGCTTCTCCCTTTCCCTCTGCCTGCTGCTTACCCTGCTTGTACACTCACTCTCTGTCAAAAATAAAATCTTTAAAAAAAAAAAAAAGAAATTGAAAAGACAAGCCACAGACTGAGAAAATCATGTATCTATTGTCCAGAATACATAATGAACTGTTAACATTCAATAATAAAACAAATAACCCAAATTTTTTAATGGGCAAAATATTTAAACAGACACTTCATCAAAGAAGATATACACAAGGGCAAATAAGCATGTGAAAAGATGCTCAACATTATTAGTCATTAGGGAAATGCAAATTAAAACCTTAATAGGTACACACCAATTAGATGGCTTTTTGAAAGAAAAAACTACTGGCAAAGATGAAGAACAACTGGAACTCTTATATATTAATGATAACAGTCATTAATGATAGCACATCCATTTTGGAAAATAATTTGGCACTTTGTTTTGAAGTTAAATATATACATACCGTATGACCAAGCAGTCAGACTCGTGGGTATTTACACAGGTGAAATGAAAGTTAACAGTAAAATTGAGGTTCACACAAAAATCTGTGCATAAGTGTTTATAGTCGCTTTATTTGTAGTCACCAAAAACTGGAAACAACTCATGTGTCCCCCAACTGGAGAAGGAGTAATCAAACTGGTTTATCTATCTATACAATGGAATACCACTTAGCAATAAGTAAGAATGAACTACTGATACAGTCAATAATATGAATGAATTTCAAATGCATTACACTAAATGAAGGAAGCCATTTATATGACATTTATATAACATTCTAGAAAAGGTAGAACTGGGGACAGAAAACAGATTGGAGTTGCCAGGCGCTGGGAATGAGGGAATTGTGGCGGCGGGGGGTGGGGGTGATAGAACTGTTCTTTACCTTGATTGATGATGATATGCATTTATCAAAACTCACAGAACTATACATTTAGAGGGATGGGTTTTACTTTATTTATATTATACATCAATTTTAAAATGGGAAAAAAATCATTCTCTGGGCTACTCAAAGCCATGTATGATTTACTCCTCTCCTTTGATTCCTCTCTAACCAACCCCATCCCCCTCTTCTTCTGATCTTTCTGCTCCAGCCACATTAGCTGCCTTGCTATTCCTCAGTCAAGCCAGACACCAGGGCTTGGCAGTTACTGTGACTTCTGCCTGTAAAACTTCTCTCTGATCTAAATGTCCATGTGACTCCCTCTCTCTTTTAGGTGTTTGCTCGCTGGCCTACAGTTTTTTGCTTATTGAGGTTTACAGAGTTGTTGGTTTGTTTTTTGTGTGTGTGGGTTTTTTTTTAAGATTTATTTATTTTAGAGAGAGAGAGGGAGAGCGTGTGCTCCTGGAGGAAGGAGCAGAGGGAGAGGATCTCAAGCAAAGTCCCTACCGAGTGGGGCTTGATGCAGGGCTCATCGGTTGAGGAGCTCAATCTCACCACCTGTGAGATCATGACCTGAGCCAAAACCAAGTGTTGGAGGCTTAACCAACTGAGCCACCCAGGCACCCCAAGGCTTACAGAGTTTAAAGTTGTACCCTTCCCTCCTTTCTGCTAGCCTCCCTGCACTCTTTCCATAGCACTCATCACTTTGTGACAAACTGTACATTTTCCTATGTGTGTATTTGTTGTCTTTCTTTTTATAGCCTCCATGTAAGCAGCATTTTTTTTATCTATTTTGTTCACTGATATTTTCCTATCATATAGAACAATGCCCGGCAACATAGGAGGTGCTCAGTAAGAATTATGGAATTAATAGCTATTACCTTTAGCCTATTTCAAACTCTGCTTCAACCAGCTATAAACTATCACTTGGTGGGTACTCATAGAAGCCTAGAAGATAATATGTGCATGCATGTATTTATGTATTTGTATATGTATGTGTGTAAATTAAGTCAGTCCTTGATTTTTATTGTAAGAGAGTGGTGTGAGGATACATTATTTTTCCTGTTTAAAAAAATGTTATTGTGTAGAAACTGTCTTTTCTGGGTGTCTATCTTTACTACCAAATTTCACTTCCAAGAAGTCCCCATTTCTCATCCCTCAGATGTGAATGTTTTGAGTATTCATATTTTTTAGTAAAACAAAAAGTCCAACGTCAATTTTTATTTCCAACTTATACTAGGTTTCCTTGCTTTGTTACAAACCTAAAATAATGCAAATAAAAAATTATATTTGTTGAGCAAACCGAATTGAAGTTTAACAATTGTGTTTATACTATGACTGCTATTCAAGTGTAGGTGTCCTTTATGTCATTTTTTTATAACAGTGTTTACTTATATGAGGCCTTTGTTTTTAGCCAGTATATTTGAAACTGAGCTACTGATGTATGTTTGTTCTTTTTTGCTGGTAAAACTTGGGTATTCAGATCCCAAGGTTGCCAACTTACCTAATATCTCTTCATTGTTTTCCACATTGGGACCACTGATGTGGGATATCTGAGGTCTGTTTTCATTCTGGGGAAAAGCTCTAGAGACTGGGTGCATTGAGGAAGCGGATAATGTCTGCACAATGAGTGGGGTAATGAGCTACTGTTGTTTATTCTCTAGTATAATTGGTTGAGTTCAGACAATAATGTAGCATCTGTTGTTATACTGTGCAGGGAAATGTCAAAATAGAAAGCAAGCAGACAGGTAGATTAAAGGGGGAACAGGAGGAGAAGCCAGGAAATACCATATTAAGTTCTGATTTAAAGTAGGTGCAGAGGGATTATAATAATGATAATGATAACACCAACAACAACTGTCATCTGTTGAGCACAATATTACATCATGAGGTTCCATGCTAGGGACTTACTGAGTGCTGGCTATGTGTTAGCACTTGCTAAATGTTTTATAAACATTACTGCATTTTATACAAAAGCCTTTTCAAGAAAGTTATTATCAGCCCTATTTCTTATATGGGGTAAGTGAAGTTCATAAAGACTGTCATATGCCTAATAGCCAAGATTTGAACCTCTGTCTGTCATCCCCAAAGCCTATTTCCTAGCCATACATCACATTTAATTATCAAAGTTTTTTAAACTGCACATAGTGGGGCACCTGGGTGGCTTAGTCGTTAAGCATCTGCGTTCAGCTCAGGTCATGGTCCCAGGGTCCTGGGATCGAGCCCCACATCAGGCTCCCTGCTCAGCGGGAAGCCTGCTTCTCCCTCTCCCACTCCCCCTGCTTGTGTTCCCTCTCTCGCTGTGTCTCTCTGTGTCAAATAAATAAATAAAATCTTTAAATAAGTAAATAAATAAACTGCAGATAGTGATTAAGGAACATAATTTTTAGGAAGGGGACAAAAGGACTTCTGAGATGCTTGATCAGGGTGCCACTTACATAGGTATGTTCACTTCTGAAAATTTATCAAGTTGTACACTATCTCTATACAATGCACTTTTTCATATACATGTTATATTTCAATAAAAACTTTAAAACAATGACAAAGTGCATGACTTTGGACAAAAGATAAAATATTGTACAATATAACAATGATTCAAGTTTTGTAAAAAAAAGTTTAAAATATATATGTTTATATAAAAATATGCGCAAAAAATTGATGGAGAGTGTGGTGATGAAAAAGTTTAGAAAAAAATGGTGGTGATGATAAGACAACATTGTGAATGTACTTAATGTCACTAAATTGTACACTTAAAAATGGTTTAAAAAATTAATGGGTGTAAACACTCAAAGGATAGTAGTGGCTATCTCTCGGTGAATCTGATAATTAATTGTAATGCTTTTCTTATCATTTATTTTTGCAATGATTATATACATTATTTTTATAATCAGGAAAATATTTTTTAATCTCAAAGACAGTTTTTTTTAAGTTTTTATTTTAATTCCAATTAACATACAGGTTATATTAGTTTCAGGTGTACAGTATAGGGATTCAACAATTCCATACATCACCCAGTGCTCATCACAATAAGTGCCTTCCTTAATCCCCATCACCTATTTCACCCATCCCCCTGCTCACCTCCCCTCTGGTAACCATCAGTTTGTTCTCCATAATTACAAGTCTGTTTTTTGGTTTGTCTCTCTCTTTTCTCTCATTTTTCCCTTTGCTCATTTTTGTTTCTTCAACTCCACATATGGGTGAAATCATATGGTATTTGTCTTTCTCTGACTGACTTATTTCACTTAGCATTATACTTTGTAGCTCCATCCATGTTGTTGCAAATGGCAAGATTTTGTTCTTTTTTATGGCTAAATAATATTCCAATGTATATACCACCTCTTCTTTATCCATTCATCAATTGATGGATATGTGGGCTGCTTCCATATCTTGGCATTGTAAATAATGCTGCTGTTTAAACTTAGGGGTGGAGCACCTGGGTGGCTTAGTCCGTTAAGTGTCTGCCTTGGACTCAGGTCATGATCCCAGGGTCCTGGGATCGAGCCCTGCATGAGGCTCTCCTGTCAGCAGGGAGCCTGCTTCTCCCTCTCCCCCTGCCTGCTGCTCCCTCTGCTTGTGCTCTCTCCCTGTCAAATAAATAAATAAAATCTTTAAAATAAATAAATCGACATAGGGGTGCATGTATCCCTTTGAATTAGTGTTTTTGTATTCTTTGGGTAAATACCCAGCAGTGCAATTGCTGAATTGTAGGGTAGTTATATTTTTAACTTTTTGAGGAACCACCATACTGTTTTCCAGAGTGGCTGCACCAGTTTACATTCCCACCCAACAGTGCAAGAGGGTTTCTTTTTTCCCACATCCTCACCAACACCTGTAGTTCCTTGTGTTGTTGATTTTAGCCATTTTGACAGATGTGAGGTGATATCTCATTGTAATTTTGATTTGTATTTCCCTGATGGTAAGTGATGATAAGCATCTTTTCATGTGTCTGTTGGCCATCAAAGACAGTTTTAAAGAACCACAGTGTTAGAAATAGCCTAATGAGGGGTGCCTGCTCAGTCAGCACAATCAGCTAAGCATCCAACTCTTGGTTTCAGATCAGGTCCTGATCTCAGGGTCAGGAGATAGAGCCCTGTGCCTGGCTTCCACACTGAGCGCGGAGTCTGCTTGAGATTCTGTCTCCCTTGCCCTCTGCCTCTCCCGCTCATGCTCTCTTTCTCCTCTCTCTCTCTAAAATAAATAAATAAATCTTTAAAAAAATAGTCAAATGATACCACTTAATAGTTTAGAAAATGTATACAGCTCTAATCCACAGAGGTTGTGTATCCCTACAAGCAACTTTGGTTAGCCCTAAAGGGACATGTATGTAGAAAATTAATCTGAAAGTTGATGCTGGAGAAGGACCTCAGAGAAAGAAAACCATCTGTTCTTGGTTACTAGGGGTAGAGCCCATGAGAGTCAGATTCTTTTAACATTTATTTAGCACCTGCTGTGTGCTTATCACCATACTAAGTATTTCTGCATGTTATTTCAGTTAACATGTTAGTTTATTCAGTCTCTTACCAAATACATATTGAGCATCTATTTTGTGCTATGCATTACTCTTGGAATAAGAAGTAAGAGTTGTTTCCACACTCTTATAGAGGTTGCAAGCTAGTGGGAAAGGCAGACATTAAACAAATAACTGTGGTACAGTATAGAGAATGCTGTAATAGACATTAGACATAGTACAACTGGAATTTAATTTTGATAAACACAGGTTCATCTATTCATTGATTATTAATATATGACAGTGTTACTAAAATAGCTTAATATTTGAAAATATTCATCTGAAACTCATTGCTGACCAGAACACCAATATTAGATAAATTTCTACTCATGCTATCCAAAAAGAAAGAAAGAGAGAGAGAAAAGAAAAGGAGAGGAAGGGAGAAAGGAAGGAAGGGCAAAATAACAGGTTTAACTTCCTATTATTCTGATTTTTGGATTATATTTCTTATGTCACCATTTCGTGGTCTCAATTTTCTTGGTCTCATTCTCAAATGAGAATATAGTACTATTTAACTAGTGCAACCCCAAGCAAGCATTCACTGAAGCCTATTATATATCACACACTACACTGGAAACTTCACATATGTCATATATGTGATTCCCATCTTTTATAATCCCCTAAGGTAGGTGATATTATCCTGTGCCTCAAGAAGGAAAATGACTTCAGAGTCATAGCTTTCACTATACACTACAGAAATTCTTAATTTTTTCAAATACTTCAGTATTAGAACCAACCAAATTATCCTGAATGACACAGAGTTACTTTCTTATTGGTGCTGGTGTCTGAGCAAACTTTGTTTCTCTGTTTATTTTAAACACATTTAAGGGGGTAAGAGGGCAGAGGGAGAAGCAGACTCCCCACTGAGCAGGGAGCCTCATGCGGGGCCGATCCAGCACCCTGGGATCATGACCTGAGCCGAAGGCAGACGCTTTACCAACTGAGCCACCCAGGCACCCCTAATTATTTTCTTCCAAGCTTTTTCGCCACCTCTTTTATGGTTTTTTTTCCTCTAGTTGTTTAGTCTGATTCTTCCTTTTTTTTTTTTTCCCCCAAAGTAAGGTCTACACCCAATGTGGGGCTTGAACTCATGACCCTGAGATTAGGGGTCACATGCTCTACCAACTGAGCCTATTTTTGTTCTTTCTTTTCCAATAATATAAGAATTTTAAGGCTATGAATTTCCTCTGAGCACTGCTTTGGATGAATCCCATGAATTCCAACATGATGTGTTTCAACAATCAGTATTTTCTAGATATTCTGTATCCTTTATTTATAGTTCCCTTTTGACCCAAGAATTGTTTAAATAGAGTTTCTTAAATATTTTCCCCCAGTTGGAAGAGTGACACCAACTTTGAAAATTGCTGTTAAGGATTTAGAGAACAGAAATCCCAATTTCTCTCACTCATTTTACTTGATTATAATAGTTGTAGGTTGGGGTGCCTGGGTGGCTCAGTCATTTAAACCTCCAGCTCTTGATTTCGGCTAGGCTCCACGCTCAGCACAGAGTCCGCTTGTCCCTCTTCCTCTGCTCCTACCCCTGCTCATGCTCACTCTCTTTCTCTTTCTCTCTTTCTCAAATAAATAAATTAATTTTAAAAAATAGTTGTAGATCAATTGAGGGAATATTTTGTTTTTCTATTGATGACAAATTGGGAACATGAAAATGTCAAAGTAACCAGGCAAGAATATAACTGTGAGACTGAGCATGCTGATACCAGACTTACCTAAGGAGCCTCCTGGAGTACTAGAAACAAAAAGATTTTCGTGAATTTCTGCCATGGATTCCTACATCAGAGACCTTCTAACTTCCAGTGGAGTATCTAACAATGTATCATGAATGTTATAAACAATGCAATATTATATGTTGAGAACAAGGAAACCTGGGCTCAAGCCCAGCTCTAGTCATGAGATCTCTCAAAAGTTTATTCCACCTATTTGAGTCTGTATTTTTACCTGTGAAATGAAGAATTTGAGCCATCTCTAGGTCCAGAAATCTGGACTTGGCCAAATCCCACAGCAAGTTTTAGTGACAAGGCTAGAACTAAGACTATGGTCTCCTACCTCCAATAAACCTGATATTTTAATTTCTTTCCATTCCATTCCACTTTCTTTTTATTGTAGCAAAATAAATATAACAGAAATTTGCCTTTGTTTCCATTTTTAAGTGTACAGTTCAGTGGCATTAATTATCTTCATAATGTCGTGCAGCCATCACCACTATTTCCAAAGTTTTTCATCATCCCAAGTGAATCTTTCCACTCCATTTTGATGTTAATATAATATCTAGTATTCTACAAACTCTTTAGTTATTTTGATTTGGGAAATCTCTGTTTTTCAAATATATTATTTACATGTGTGTCTTTTGTAAATGTTTCTAATAGCTTTAATTCATACCCTAGAAAGGAAGCAGTTGGGTATTTGATACCTCTTTCCTCAATCACAAGCACCTCAGACCTTCAGTAAAAAACAATTAAATTACATTTATTTTCTATGTGATTACCTATCAATTTAATAACACATATCATCAAGGTGGGACTTACTTTAATTAATTGCTTATTGGGCTAATATTAAGAAAATGAAAAACATGATTCTGTTGTCAAGCATCAGGCTTGGTTAATAAATGGACAGTAACTTTTTGATGGGTTTATACAAAGCAGCAGTTTTCTTCTAGGCTCTCCCTGCCCCACTCCCCACAGTCCTATCTATCACACACTTTGACACTTGGTTTTTTGCCTTCTTTAGGCCATCCGGCTCTCCTTAGAGCAGGCCCTGCCTCCAGAGCCAAAGGAAGAAAATGCTGAACCCGTGAGCAAACTGCGGATCCGGACCCCTAGTGGCGAGTTCCTCGAGCGGCGGTTCCTGGCCAGCAATAAGCTCCAGATTGTCTTTGATTTTGTAGCTTCCAAAGGATTTCCATGGGACGAGTTCAAGTTACTGAGTACCTTTCCTAGGAGAGACGTAAGTTCCCATGCCTGTTTTAGGAAATGTGTCAGTGGGAGATATCCCATCATTAGGACTGGACAAAATAGTCCAAGAAAAGTCCCATGGTACAGCCTACTACAAGACCACACACCTAGGAGTACTTTGTTCTGCAACACCATTCTCTCCTCAGCCTTCGGAGAAGGTATGTCTTCCCAGGCCAACAGACTTGTGCCCAGGAGCCTATAGAAGAAATTAGGTACTAGGTCTTTCTTCCTTCCTAGCTATTTCCCCTATTCCACCATCCATATAGGCTTTCCCAAGATCTCATCTCTGTATATCAGAATAGATCTGAGAATTGTGTGCTTAACAGCTTAACAGTTCAATCAGAATCAGTGATTATAGGTTCACTAAGATATGCTAAACCAAGAGTATTTTGTGATTTGATAGTTCTTACTATCCTGGAAAGTCACAGAGGATGACCTATATTCACTGTGTTTCTGTATTTCAGCATGGTACTTGATAGTCTCTAATAGTATCCTGGGGCAGAGTAGAAAGATATAAATCTATAGCTAGGTAGTTTCATTGCTTATTAAATGATAGTATCCAAAAAGTGTTGACTAAGTGATTATCCTCTCCCTAGAAGGAACCAAGAGGTTCTATATTTAATCCTTTATTACTCACCATGCTTACTGGAACTTACATGAAAACTTTATCAGATTTTTAGATTATGAAAAATAAGATTCAAGAAAACCTTAAAATACAAAAACAATAGACAAAAATGAACCTATAAGAATTTTACAGAAATATTCAGAGATAGATTCCCACAGTAAATTTAGAGAATTAATTACTCACATTTGGGATGGGAAGACCATGCATTATCAGAGGTTATGGTGAATTGAGCTGAATATACATTATTGTGTTGTGGCTGCTAAGAAAATGCTAGCTGCGTTTCTGGAGGTATAATCCTGGTCCTATTCAACTCTGTACTAAAATAAACTCACCCTCAAAGAATCCTTGGATTCCATTCTGAAGCCTGAAGAAAAAAAAGCATGTCTAGAGCAGGGCTAGTGGGAAGATGAGGGAACTGGGAATCATATCATTTGAGGAACATTTCCTCTAGAGATGGAAAGGCCATGGGAGACTTGATTGTTGTCTTCAGCTACTTGAAGGCCTGCCATGAAAAAGAGGCATCTTACTTTGTGAGGCTCCAAGGACAGAACTGGGACCAATGATGTGAAAGTTACAGAAGGCAATTTTGGCCCAATATAAGAAAGTATTTTCTAAGGAGGGAATGAATATGTTGTATCATGAAGTAGTGGTTTTCCTGACATTGGAGATAACCAACACTACTAAATGATTCCTTTTCAGCAATACTAGACTTATATGGAGAAGGATTCATTCCCGGTGTTCCTACTTTAAATGGGATGGGGCTTAGACTAGCTTACCTCTAAGACACACAGTAAATCTTAATAGTCTGTGATTCCATTTAATTGATCTAGTAATTATGAGATCTAGTAACTTAGACTTCCATCTAAAACACAAAACCAAGAATTTGATTAAGGTTCATCTTAGTCCCTCACAGTGGCTGTCAGATTTGTAGAGTAGAGACAGAAGCCAGTGGTATATGTTTAGCCCTACCACTCAGCCACAAAATGCTAGGTGGGATGAGGATCCTACTAATGTCTAAGCCAAGGAAACTAGAATGGACCCTAGGTGCTAGCCATTGGCTCCTCTCTTACTAGCCCCACCTACTGCTCCAAGCTCTTCCTCTTTGTTCATATATAACACACACAAACATGTTCAGGGAACACATGTGTGTACATGCTCTGTGTACTGCATAGCCAGGTAAGAAACTACTTTAACTCTGACACTGAAGTTAAACTCTAAATGTATAAACACTTAGGAAAGAGCCACTAGCAAGGGGTTCAAGATCAGCCTGGTTCTCCTACTTACCGTTCAATGATGAACATCTCTCTTAAAGAACTTATAAAACTTAGGAGCTAATTTAGTCTCTTCCAATTCTTGTTTTTTTGTTTGTTGTATTTAAGTATAATTAACATATAACTTTATATTAGTTTCAAGTGTACAACATAATAATTCAGTATTTGTGAACATTGTGAAATGATCACCACAATAAGTCTAGCTAATATCCATCACCATACATATTTATAAATTTTTTTTCCCTTGTGATGAGAACTTCTAAGATTCCCAACCCTTGGTTTTAAGGCATTCCCCTTCTGGGCCTTTCATTTGAAAATGAAAGTACTAGAAGAGATAGAATCTAAGGACTTTGCTGGTGTTTAAAATTAAACTTTATTTTCTTTCAAATTAATTTTTAAACCTGATTACTGGAAGTGAGGTGGGGGGGAACAATCTCTAAAGAAGCTGGATTTTATGATCAGTATTAGTGACCTCTTCCCACAAGGCAGAAATGTAGACTATACAAAGTTGTTGTTGCAAATAAGAAAGGGAACTGTGAAGTGAAATGCAGAAAGTTCTTGGGCCTGCTACCTACCCACTTCAAGTTCTACTGATCCAGCACTCAGCCTTTTCAGTGCAGACTGTGTTAACTGTGGATTTGCCCTAAATGGAGCATCAATCACCTAGTCTTAGAGAAAATGTATTTTTTTTAAGAAGTGTTTTTGTTTATTTTTTTGAGATTTTATTTATTTATTTGACAGAGACACAGCAAGAGAGGGAACACAAGGAGGGGGGGTGGGAGAGGGAGAAGCAGGCCTCCCGCAGAGCAGGGGGCCCGATATGGGGCTTGATCCAGGACCCTGGGATCATGACCTGAGCCAAAGGCAGACGCTTAATGACTGAGCCACACAGGAGCCCGAGAAAATGTACTCTTGATTTAAATCTCATTCACCCTTTACACTGCTGAAGAACACTATTCAATCCGGTTAACAGTATCTTCTCCCAGTGTCCCTTTCACACCTGATCCCATTTCTACCTCAAACCCTATCCCAAGGCCAGTTTATTTTATTTTATTTTTTTAAAGATTTTATTTATTTATTTGACAGAGACACAGTGAGAGAGGGAACACAAGCAGGGGGAATGGGAGAGGGAGAAGCAGGGCTTCCCGCTGAGCAGGGCGCCTGATGCAGGGCTCGATCTCAGGACCCGGCGATCATGACCTGAGCGAAGGCAGACGCTCAATGACGGAGCCACCCAGGCACCCCCCAAAGCAGTTTAGATCAAGTTTGTCCCAGTTTCCCAGAGGAAAGTCTAACCAGTGGCTTGCTTCTCTAGGAGGAATCAAGAGCTTCCCAATATCCATCACAGGTCCATTTTATGGCCGTTGGTCAACCTGATATTATCTGCACAGAGTGGTTTTTCTAAAGCCCTATTCTCATCATTCCCTTTGTTGTTTAAAAACTCATTAATAGGGGCGCCTGGGTGGCTCAGTCATTAAGCGTCTGCCTTTGGCTCAGGTCCTGATCCCAGGGTCCTGGGATCGAGCCCTGCATCGGGCTCCCTGCTCGGCGGGAAGGCTGCTTCTCCCTCTCCCAGTCCCCCTGCTTTGTACTTCCTCTCTTGCTGTCTCTCTCTCTCTGTCAAATTAAAATATTTTAAAAAATAAAAATAAATAAAAACTCATTAAAAGCTCCTTATAGCCCTAGGATGAGGACAGACCCCTTAGAATGTTTTTCAAAAAACTCTTCACAGTCTAGTCCATACCTACCTTTCCCACTTTTAAGTTCTGCCTCTCATTACGTGTTTCTCTCACCAGGAGATAAGAGATTGCTCACTATTCATGGAAGACACAAAAGACTCTCATGCCTCTGTGCTCTTGAACTGTGTTCTCTCTTCCTTGAATATCCACCCTCCCCACTTTTCCTGGCCTGTTTGACCTCATCTTTTAATGCCCAGCTCAAATGTCATCCCCTCTCAGAAGCCCTCCCCTTCTCCCAAGCTCCTCACCTATGTACCCATTGCAGTTTGTACATTCCTCTCTCATAGCACTTGTTCTGTTGTTCTGTAATTTTTTTACAAAGGCTGTCCATATCATGTTCATATCTACCTCCCCTGAAGTTCCCAGCATGGTACCTCACACATAAGTATTTAGTTACTGTTGTCAAATGGTAATGATCTCCAGTCTGACCTAAATCTCTGATTCCAGAGTGACCTAGAGAAGCTGTTCCAAATGAGAACAGAAGCCCTAGGCCCACCCAGATTCCAGACCCAGATCTAAACCCAGAAAGCCCACCCAGGACTCCTTAGACCTCCTAGAGCCACGGGTAGGATGAGAGTTAATGGCCCTTCATCCTTGTCTGAATGCTCTTTCAAGTCAAATGACTAGTGTTTTTGCAAGGCTATTCTGTTAACAGCCATCTGTGTCTGCATGGATTAGGATCTAATTTGTAAAAGTCATCTTAAATTACAACCAAACTAAAGACTGTTAAAAAGCACATCTTAAGACTTTGCCTCTTTAATAACAAATAACGTAAGCTTAACTCTTATTTTGTCTTCAGCCTTTTCTCCACAAAGCAGAGACTGATTTCTCACCATAGGACCTGGTAAACGTTCTTCTGCACCCCCACCCCCAATCAAAACAATACTTCATGTTAAGATTTCCCAGCTGTCCAACTATTTACCAAATGTCTGGTGGGTATACTACTGAACCGAGCACCGTGGGACAACCAAAATAGCAGCAGACATGGGCCTTCCTCAGAAAAGCTGATTGTCAAAGTACTGGGAACATTGAGTGACTTGATTTTTGCTGTTGCTGTTATTGTTGTTGTTGTTGTTGTTTTGCTGTCTGTTTTGCTAGTAGCAGTTACCAAGAGAAGTAGTATTCACTACCAGAGCTTTGGCCATTAAGCTCTACCTCATGGATGTGTTAGAGCCATGTGAGCATCAGTGGCCCATTTGCTTACTTGGGCATTGAGAGGTAGCTGGTATTGAGGTAGTTGAGTCCTAAAGTTGAGGAACGATCCTAACCCCTACTTCCCCTGCCTCGGAGTCAGAGTAAGGGGCCCCTGCCAGCTTCCCGGTTCCCCTTTGGACTTCTGGGCACTGGCCCAGTGCCACTCAGTGTGAGGTTGTCAGTATCCCCCAACCTTCCTTTTCCCTTTTCTCTCCTTCTTTCCCACCCCTCCCCTTCTTTCCAGTCCCATTTTATCCTTTTTATTCTCTTCCCTCCTCCTTATCTTTTTATCCCCCAACAACTCTTTCCCCTTCCTGCCTCCTCTGTTTTCCTTCTTTTGTCTACTCCTATCCACATCACTCAGAGAAGCTCCACCTGCAACTGGAAAGTGTGGTCTTCTGTTTATAACATGACTGGGGGTGCTGGGGAAGGAGGATGGTAATGGCAGATTAGCTTCAGGACTAGTGAGTGCCCTGGGTGCCTTGTCACTTATGTAATCCCACAGCCCTCATTCTTCCCCCAAGAACATTTCTTCCTCCAGATCTACAGATGTGAACCCCCTCAAGCAGACAAACATGCATGCATCCCAAAATACAGTATCAGACACTTTATATTCTAAAAGTAACTAATGTATTCCTATTTTTCTCCTGCTTTCTAGTTTTTTCCCCCCTCCATAACAATAGCTTATCATTTTTTTCTTTCTCCCTCTATGTTTAAAGGAAATGTATAAACAAGCTTCTAGCAGGGTTTTTCACAGAGTGAAAGGCCCTCAGTAAATGTTTGTTTAAATTAAACTGGGGGGAAAGCCTTACAATTTAGAGTATGTGGATTCCTTCCTCTGTCACCCATCCACCTTTATTACATTAAGCACTAAGCTCAGCACTGGGAACACCGTGCTGAGAAAAGTGACATAATTCTTACCCTTGTAGAACTTACAGTCTGTATCCACAAACTACTGTTGGATGATGTTTGACTTTATCAATAACACAAGATATCCAATTTGCCACCATAAGGAAATATAAGTAGTTCAATTTGTACTTCATTCATATATTTGTTCTTCCATATGGCAAAACATTTACTGAGCAGCCACTCTGCCAACCTCCATACCAGACGCTAATGATACAGAAATAAAAGATATTGTTACTGACCTTGAAGTGTTCACATTCTAGTGAAAACACATTTAAAACAAATTGCATTATAAATTATACCCATAGTTGGAAGGATAGGTAATTTCAGCCTGCAGTGGTAAGGGAAGGCATTATAAAGGAAATGAATTTGACCTGAGCCTTGCACAAAGAGATGTTGGGGTGAGTAGAAACAGAATTAGCATAGTTAAAATAAAAGTTTTGGTCGTAGTTAGACCTATCTCTGAATCCAAACTCTATCAGATACCTGCTGTATGACATTGGGCAACTTACTTGGCCATGCTGAACGTTTATCTCTTCACCTTTCTTTCTTTGAAAGAAAAATCATAACATCTAGCTCAGAGAGTTGTAAGAATTAAATAAGTGAATGTAAAACTATGTCCCTACCACATAGTGAACAGTATCTGCTATAATTATCTTAAGTGGAGAGAGGCAGAAAAGGTGGGAAAGGCTTATAGCTAAAGAAAGCATGGTAGCAATGAATTCTTTCTTTAGAGCAATGATGGATATTTATGTTAAAAAATACCCAAATGTTCTAAACCAGACAAAATAATGTGTCATTGGAATCATTGATATATTTGAAAGGAATCTCAGAGATACTGAGGCCAATGCTGTCATTTTACAGATGGAAGAATCAAAGCATGATAAAATGATACACTTTACCTTATGTCACATGATAAATAGCAGAACCAACATTAAAACCCAAGTTTTGTTATGGCCATTGCTTTTTAAGATCACTGGCTCCTTTTAAAACTGCTAATAGATTACAGAGCTCCACTTTAAAATTAGAGCAATAGGACAATAAAACTAGGAGATCAACATTAGAGACCACATAATAAATGCAATAAATTGCAGCTCCAAGCACCAATTTTTTTAAATATTCTGTATTTCAATTACTTTCATATGTTAATGCCTCTAATATTACAGTGGATTGATTTTAAATTTATATTAGACTGATAAAAAAAGAAAGAAAAGAATCAGAAGGAAAAACTTTAATGCCATTGAACTACCTGTATCTTAAAAGCTTTGTTTTCAAGATGAAGCATCTAATCAGTGCAATACATGTTAAAGTTACCACTGTTGAGCTTGCTCCATTCCCTCCAGGTATTTTAATATCACCACATCTAATTATTTGAGGTTTTCCAATATCCCTAAATGATCAAGATTTAGAGAACAAGAACAATGATTGTGGATGGAACACAACTAATATCTAGTTGGTCACAGTATCAGTCTACCTCTAAACTTCTCTCAAATTTGTTCTTTTCCTCTCCTTTCCCACTGTCCCCACTGCTCAAATCTTCATAGCTGGATTAAACCTATCGTTTCCTTCCCCTTGACTTCAGTCTTGTCTACCCCACCTCCCACCCATCCTCCCTACTGATTCCTGAGTTATTTTTCTGAAACATGGATTTGATGATATCTTATCTCCTTCCTGCTTAAAAGCCATCAGTGGTTCTAAAGGCCAACAGTCCAAACTCTTTTACCAAAGCATACACAATCTCATACCATCTCCTCTTCCTGCTCAGTTCTTCTCCCTCCCTCCCATTACTTCCCCACCACATCCATCTCGCCATTAAGCCACAAAAACCTGCTTGACTGAAAGAAACCAAGAGATCATACTCAGGTGCAAAATGCATTCACAGAGTTATCGCAGTCCTTTTCTTATCAGCTTGGGGAGGTAGCAAGGCAGGCAGTATTAGTGTGAGTCAACAGATGGAGAAAATGAAGGCCTGGGGTGACATGGCTTGCTTGAGAGCATACATGCAGTTGATGACCATGGAGGACTAGAGCCCAAGTCTCTTAGTTGCTTTATTTTCAAAAGTGATGTTACAGGGAAAGATGTTCCTGGAGTATTTTGACCACAGGACACTTGTGTTTATAGGTTGAAGTCATCTGGTAAACTGTTTACATAATATTTACAACAAAAGAAACTGGGTAACAAAAGATTTAAAAGAATAATATAGCTACTTCTTAAATAGGTCTTATAGGAAACTCTAATCTGGTATAATAGCCCTCTAATTAAAGGGGAAAAAATACTCCTTCTAGCAAGGGTGATTTATATTTCTTCAGGTTATTTGTTTTGTTTAAGAAATGCATAATTTTCTAAATTATAAGTTCTAGTAATGAAATGAAGCATCCTATGCTTTAACAATCCCTTACACACTAAATCAATCTGAAAAGTTTTTAAGTGTCTCTTAAATGATTGAGGAGATGGAATAGAGGAAAGGCAGTGATATAGAGGAAGGAACTTTGGACTGGGAATCAAAAAGGGTAGCTGGGCAACCTTGAACAAGGCACACCCCCTCTCTAAATCTCAGTTTTCTTCTCTATAAATTGGAAGCAATAAATTCTGTATCTCCCAGGACCATAGCATGGCTCAAATAAGGCAATGTATATAAAAGTGTTTTGTAAACTGTGAGATACTGTCTAAATAAGAAAAATGATGATGATCATGATGACTATCCAATAACCAAACGTTCAGAATAAAAATTTTTTAATAATAGTATTTATTGAGGGTTTACTATACTAGGCACTATTCTCAGTGCCCTATATGCATTATCTCATTTAATCCTGAAAACACAGGGAAAGGGAAGGAAAAATAAAACAAGATGAAAATAGAGTGAGGCAAACTATAAGAGAGTCTTAACTCTAGGAAACAAACTGAGGGTTGCTGGAGGGGAGGTGGGTGGGGGAATGGAGTAACTGGGTGATAGGCATTAAGGAGGGCACTTGATGGAATGAGCACTGGGTGTTATATGCAACTGATAAATCACTAAGTTCTACCCCTTTAACTAATAGTATAGTATATATTAACTAAATTGAATTTAAATAAAAGAAAACAAACAAAAACTATTCTGAAGCTAAATATCCTGTCCTCACTGAGATGGGCACAAAAGAGGTTAAGTAACTTGCCCAATGTCACAGTAAATATCAGAACCAGATACAAACGTAAGTTTGTGACTCTGGGTCTGTGCTCCTAATCCCTATGCCATCATGTCTCCTGATTTATTCCAAGGAAGGAATAAATTAGTGAGGTAGTTTATCATCTAGAAAAATACTTTAAATTTGTAAATGAAGCTCAGTTTTATACATCTGCAAAGATTTCATCTTCTCTGATTTCTTCATATTGTCTTTGTAATTCCTTTTATAGAGTCACAGCCAGATGTAGGTAAAGTATACACTTAGTTGTATTTCACACTCTGTTTACCAACAAACTTTTTTTTATTATGTTAATCACCATACAGTACATTATTAGTTTTTGATGTAGTGTTGCATGATTCATTGTTTGCGTATAACACCCAGTGCTCCATTCAGTACGTGCCCTCTTTAATACCCATCACCAGGCTAACCAACAAATTTTTTATTTTTCAAGGCATGTGCTAAGTGCCAATGTATAAGGCATGGTCCTTGCCTTTGAGAATACCCTGGCTTCTCATACAAAAATAATCCTCATAATGCAGTTCATGCAATAGGTTCTAAGAGTAGTCAGACAAAAAGGGCAATAGAACTCAAAGTTGACCAAGATCCCTGCTGACCTGGGTGATCAGGAAAGGCTTTGTCCAGAAGGTAGCAGATGAACAGAACTTTGAGATAGATTGAATTTTTGTTGGACTTATAAGGGGACAACATTCTCCAGCAGCCAGGACAGCTTGAAGAAAGAAGCTAATGTTAGAAAGCACAAGGCATGGCTAGATGGTGGGTCTAGATTAGTTGAAAAATGGGACTTGTATAGTAAAATTCTAGGAATGGGAACTGTATAAAATCTAGACTACCAGGCAAGGGAGCTTGGCTTTATTTCATATAAATTTGTTGAGCAAAGTAATGACATGGTCATCATGGTTATCATCAAAGTAAGATTACCCATACATTATTTCATATTTTATAAATTCATATTGCCTGGCACATTGTAGGTACTCAAGAAATGTCAGTCCTTTGATCTTTTCCCTTACTACCCTCATTATCTAGGTGATCTCATTCAGTCTTGTGGCTTTATATGTCATATATACAGTTAAAACTCCAAAAGTGTATATCTTCAGCCCAGGCTCTCCCCTGAACTCTGGATATTTGTACACACAACTGGCTATTCAGCACCTCCACCTTATGAGTAATTGGCATTTCAAATTAAACATAGTCAAAACTAGGGGCTCCTGAGCATCTGCCTTCGGCTCAGGTCATGATCCCAGGGACCTAGGATTGAGCTCCCTCCTCAATGGGGAGCCTGCTTCTCCCTCTCCCTCTGCCACTCCCCCTGCTTGTGTGCTCACTCACTCTCTCCCCCTCTATCAAATAAATAAATAAAATCTTAAAAAAAATAAATAAACATAGTCAAAACTAAACTCTTGATTCCTACCCTCCCCTAAACCTGCTCCTCTTATAGTCTTCCTCAACTCATTAAATGACAACTTCATTCCTTTTTTTTTTCTTTCAGACCAGAAACCTTGGAGTCATCCTTGACTCGTCTTTCATTTCTCCATCCAACTCATAAGCAAATTCTGTTGGTGTTACCTTCAAAATATATCCTAAATCTACTTCTCTCTGCCTCCACAACTAACCCTAGGCCAAGCCACTATAATCTCTTGTCCAGATTATTGCAGTGGTATTAACTGGCTGCTTGGCCTCCACCCATGCAACTCCCCTACCCCTTCAGTCTCCTTTTCTAAAAAACAGAGACTTTAAAATATATATATAAAGCAAATCACTTCTCAAAACCCTGTAATGGGAGTTCCAAGCTTTTAAAAGGCCTCCCTAATGTGACTCCCTGGCATTTCTCTGACTCCACTCAATCTTTTCCAGTTCCCTTGACACCTTTGCTATTTGTGAAATACAACAAAACATTTTCTAACTTCAGGGCCTTGCATGTGCACTTTCTTCCTCTAGAAATCTGCATTGCTCATGTCCTTCCTTCAAGTCTCTGCTCAAATGTTGCCTTTTCATTGAGGCCTTTTTGACCAACCCATGTAAAATAAGTCTTCCTTCCCTCCTTTCAGTTCCCACCTTTCTAACTGACAACCCTTATGCTATCTACCATTTTTTGAGTTCCCACTGTGGACTAGGCAGTTTTACTATGCACTTCACAGGCATCATCTAATTGAATCCTTACAACCAACTTATGAAATTGGTATTATCTTTACCTTATAGTTGAAAAAATGAAAGGCACAAAGAAGCAGATTTCAAACACATGTCCAAAATCTATTATATCAGGCAAATCTTATTCCCATGTTACAGATACAGGAACTGAAGCTTGAAAGTTAAGTGTTTTGTCCAAGATCACATAGCCAGGAAGTGGAAATTAAATATGAAGGTGCTGATTCTTTCCATTATATCTCACTGGCAGCCTAGAAAGATAAATTGACATGAAGAAAGACTGAAGCCAGAAGAATAGTCAAGGGATGTTGCAGTACTCAAAATGAGATTGATAAAAATGCAGCCAAGCAGGGGAAGATTAGATATATGCTTATACATAGTCTACTAATACCTGGAATAAGTATTTTGATAAATGGTTCCATAGTTTCTCCTATCGTGTCTGTACTTGGAGTCAGAGAGATCTTGGTTCTAATGCTGGCACTTCCATCTATTTGCTGAGTTACATTGAGTATATTATTTCTCTGCTATATTTTAGTTACTTCATCTTTCAAGTGTGGATAATGTCATGTGTCCTCACTAATATATTGTGATGATAAGATTAAAAGTGATAATGAAGACACTTGGTAAACGGCAGAGGCCCATGCTGCTTGATTTGGTAATGCGGAGTTCCTTTTATCCATTTCCAGCAAGTCACTGCTTTTGCCCCATCTCTAACCTTTAAAAAATAAGTTTTGACACACATTTCTCATTCCTAATATGAGGGTGACCTGCGTTTTGTCACTTGTGTTATAACAGACTCTTCCCTGGAAGGGCGTCCACTATTTATTGCAGTCTCCCTAGTATAGGAAAAATGTGTTCTGAGTATTGGCAGTCAACAGAGAGATAGCACAGTGATAAAAAGAACCTGTTACCAGGTGGACGTTGGGCAAGGCACACAACCTCTCTAAACTTGTTCCTTTTTCTGTACAAGGCAGATAATAATAGCTATGTATGAGGTGGTTGTAGTTAAGAGAGGTGATTTGAGGGCAAGGACACGACATATGGTTGATGCTCAGGACATGTGATGCTTTAAAATGTGTAGACCTTGGGACGCCTGGGTGGCTCATTAGGTTAAGTGTGTGCTTTTGGCTCGGGCCATGATCCCGGGGTCCTGGGATTGAGTCTCACATCGGGGTCCTTGCTCAGTGGGAAGCCAGCTTCTCCCTCTGCCTGCTGCTTCCCCTGCTTGTGCTCTCTCTCTGTCCCCCTCTCTCTCCAACAAATCAATCAATAAATAAATCTTAAAAAAATAAAATAAAATATGTAGACCTTGTGCTTGAAAGAAATAACATAGCTCACCAGCTGGACATGCCCCTGGGCAAATCTCTATGTGTAGGATGAAACCACACCATCTCGCTTTCAGCATATTTTCCTTTAAGGGAGCAGATTCTCTCCTCCTTCCTCCATGTTACTCTTGCCACAAAGCAGAGTACTCTTAGTTGAGATTGCGTGGAAATAGGACTGAATACCAAAGAGGTTTGCAGTGAAATGTGTTGGTACAATTTCCTGCTTAGTTTCAAGATGAATTGGGTCTGAGCTTTCCAAAAGAGGGTGGATCTCTAATGTGAAAGTTTTATTTGAAATTTTTGTGGCTCAGGCAGTGTCATATCAGGATACACACAAGAAGTACAATCCCAGAAGGCAAACATGGTACCTGGAAACAAAATTTACAATTAATTGCTAGAGCACCACAAGCAGGACATGCATTAGGCCCAGTGCGGTACTTCCCACCCATAGATTCTCAGTCAGTCCAAACAGTTTAGTTCAGCGCTTGGTTTCAGAGGGACTGCCTAAGGCAAGCAATCTCAAATAGATTTGCTTGTCCAGGGTACCAGGTCATCTGCCTCGTGAGTGTATATAACATCTGGAGGTGTTCTTTGTGGAAGTGAAGGTGCTGGACAACTGCCTTCTGTCTCTTAGTCACACTGTCATGTGTGATTATAGACTGAGCAGTCAGTTTGAATTCAAATTACTTGCAGAAGCTTAGAAAGTTAGCATGGGGAGTTTTCCTTCAGGAAGAGAGGAAAATTTCCAGGAACAATTTAGAAAAGCAAAGATTTTAATGCTTTCCTCCCTCCCCCACCCCATGCCAGGGTTTTGTTTTTGTTTTTTTTCTCCTTTGTTACAAAATCAGTATATTTCATTTAGCAATCATAATTTTACTTTTTTTTTTTTAATCATCCCCTACTCTCATCTAGACCTTTTCTCTGGAAGGATTGTATTTGCAAAAGGGACAAAAGATTTTTATAGAAAATCATTTTTACACAACTTCACCAGAAAGATACATCATATTTATGAATTGGTCAGGTCAAAATCCTGAAGTAAAAAATTTTCAAAATGAGTTTACATAACCTCCCACCCCTTTCATCCTGTTCGTTTTGCTAAAAAAGATCAATCCCTTTTTGGAACAGCAGCATTTAATAATCAGATTGTCTTTCTGAGGTGTGTATACCAGGAGAAAGGTGAGAAAAGTAGAGTTTATTAGTCTTTTGTTACAAACCTGCAACTAAGCTGGGAAGTTGAACACAAGTCAACAGCAGTGAGACATCTCTCAAAGGAAGTCGGGAGTCCAGACTGTCAGGAATGGGCAGAGGGGTCCCACTGTGCCCTATCCCAACTTGTAGCTTTTGGGCAGGAATCACAAATTAGGAATGCAGTCAGTCTCTATACCTAATATAAGCCAATCAGGCAGCTTGATTTTATTTTTTAATTTTATTTTATTTTTTATTTATTTATTGGGACAGAGAGAGACAAAGCAAGAGAAGGAACACAAGCAAGGGGAGTGGGAGAGGGAGAAGAAGCAGGCTTCCCACCAAGGAGGGAGCC
The DNA here is from genome assembly GCF_009762305.2 of Zalophus californianus. Taxonomy (NCBI): domain Eukaryota; kingdom Metazoa; phylum Chordata; class Mammalia; order Carnivora; family Otariidae; genus Zalophus; species Zalophus californianus. The sequence continues at coordinate 40,121,754 of NC_045598.1, read as the reverse complement.
TGATGCAGGGCTCCATCCCAGGACCTGGGATCATGACTGAGCCGAAGGCAGACACTTAATGACTGAGCCACCCAGGTGCCCCAGCAGCTTGATTTTAGATGGTCCTACCAAAAAAACAAATCCTTTCCTAGAGGCATTTGTATGTGACTCAGATAGTACGGACAATACTCATGATGTTTTCAGAGTTTCAGGCCCCACAGAGAGGTGTCCTAAATTTACAACAGTTCCAGGGTCAAAGTCATGTTCATTGAGCTTATGCTTGCTTTCAGTTCAGCACAGCACATTCTGATGCTGAAACAGCTCACAACAGACAGTGTCAGGTTTTTGTTTAGAGTCAGGTCTAGACAATTAGCATCTGTGGATTTAGGATTCCAAAAGAAGCCAGCAACTTTTCTTCAGCAGCAGCAAAGCCACGATGCCACAGGACCAGGCAGCAGTGTTCTGAGTTCAAGTAACAAGTGAGGCTTTCCTAAGCCCTTTGGGTATTGTCCAAATTTACCTACTCAGAAATATGCACACCACACAGGGAAATCATCAGCCTCTAAAGATCAGAGATCTGATTTTATAGGAGCTCATTAGCAAACCAAAAACTGTTTTTAAAACTCCCAAGGCGTGTCTCTATCTGGAGATTGCATCTATTTCCCATGTTATCTCCCTTTTTCTAGAGACTTCAGTAAGCCAAAAATCATTAGTTCTGGAGACATATTCTATTTCCAGTACTCAGTTTAAATTTTAACCCACTCACCAGTGGCAGAATCAAGGAAGTAGTGTTCTACTAACACAATTTTTCAGCTTTCTTTAGTCAGGATGATTCCTCTAGCATTTATGAAATTAAAAGCATATAATTCTTTATATCCATTTTTACCATATATCCAGATACAATAGCCAGAAGACCATTATTTTTTTAAATCCCCCCTTTTCTCATTGCACATTTACTCAAACACCTAGCAATACTTTTAGCATTTATAGGGTTAATATTAAACCTGTTGGGGAAGATCCCTGCTGGAATGCAAGGGAAGATGGGAAGGGAGCAATACTTGGCTATTTCAGCAACAGAGGTGACAACAGCTAAGCTGAAGAAATGGCTGGAGTATTTTTCTCCCTTTTTTACCCTCTGGTTTATCTAAAATTGTGCTCCAGCCCTGGGAACTAATTTAACTCTTTTTCCTCCCCCACTGGAAGGAGGAGAACAATGCAAACTTTTAGCATTTTTTTTTTTGCCTATCCCAGAGCTCACCTTTAGAAATTTTGTGATCCTTTTTCTCTGCCACCTGAGAGAACAAAAACTAAAGGCATCACAAGGCTGTACTTTGTCCCCTCACTTTAGTTAGTGCAGCCAAAAGCAATTAGGGAGCCATGAAGCCAACTCTCCTGGATTGGATCTATCATTTTAAAATTCCATAGGTAACTTTTACCTCTCACAACCCATAGCAGCTGTTTCATGCCATGTATGAATGACTTCATATCTACTCAGGTACCAAAGGTTGACTCTTCCCTATCCCTTCAAACTTTCCTTTCTCAAAACAATGCTTTCACTATATTTCAATGAGTCAGGTCGGCTTTTTTAATCCCATTTCTGACACCAACTGACACCATAACCACTCCAAGGTTTAATGATTGATTCTTTAGCAGAACTCGTAGGACTGAGCATATAGTCATACTCATGGCTATGATTTATTACAGCAAAAGGATACAAAGCCAAATTAGCAAAGAGAAAAGGCATATGGGGCAAAAAGTCCAGCAGAAACCAGGCACAAGCTTCCAAATGTCCTCTCCCAGTAGAGTCACATGAGACACATTTAATTCCCCCAGCAATGATTTGAGATAACACATGTGAAATGTTGCCAAGCAAGGAAGCTTATTAGGAACTGAGTACCCAGGGTTTTTAGTTGGAGACAGATCACGTATGTACCCTCTGCAGTGACATATCCCAAATTCCAGAATCCAGAAGGAAAGCAGGTGTTCAGTATAAGTTATGTTGTTTGCCCAAACAGTTTAGGCATAGTGAGCCACTCTTACCAGTTCTGGGAATGATGGGAAGCCTCTCAAACCCAAATTCCCAATGCCAGCCAAGGGCCAACCTTGTAAGCAAGCCTTTCAAAAGAATAGCTGTCAGGTCTGCTATGTTAACCCTCTCTGCACATATAATTTTATTATTTTTTTTATAATTTTATTTTTTAAGATACATCTCAAATTCATTTCTGGGGTTTACTACTGGATATATGGGTGGTGGAACTCTGTAAACTGGGAAACTTCTAAGCATTTGACTTTTTACTTTCATTTGTAACAGAACTTAGTCCTTTAGTGAAGGGTAAAAATAGCCTCAGAAGAATACAGTTGATCCTTGAACTGTATGAGGATGAGGGGTGCCAACCCTCTATGCAGTCAGAAATCCACGTATGACTCCCTGAAAACTTATGTACTAATAGCCTACTGGTGACTGGAAGCCTTACCAATTTAACATCAACTGTCGATTAACACATATTTTATATGTTATATTGTATTATATACTGTATTCTTGCAAGAAAGTAAGATAAAGTAAAGAAAATCTTATTAAGGAGAAAATACATTGACAGTACCATACCATATTTATCAAAAGAAATCTGCATATAAGTGGACCCACTCAGTTCAAATCATGTTGTTCAGGGGTCAGCTGTACTACCAAGCACCAGCTCAAGTCACCAGTATTAACAAAATACCAGCTGTATTTTCCAAGGGGATATTCAAGAGAACCTGAGGAAAGTGCAGTCATTTGGAGATGTTCTAGAGAGCCAAATATTCAATATGAACTTGCCCCCCAAATCTGCAGTGGTCCTTCAGGCTTCAGCCACTTTCCCTCACTGCAGAGGAAGAATACTTTCTTCAAACTGGCTACTTAAAATAAAGGTGGGATTGTTGGTATTTATTTCCCCTTGCTTGTTTTATAAGCAAATATAAATCAACACTGTAAAGATGATTTATTTAATACTACCTCTTCTTTTCAGTCACATTTCAGAGGCATTGTAGCCTGAAACAAGAGCATATACAGGCTATGGAGTCAAATGGACCTGGCCTTGAATTCTGGATCAGCTCCTCATTGAGCGATCTTAGGTTACTTAATCTCTTGGTAAAAATGGGAATAACCACACTACTTCAAACGGCTGTTGTGAGCATTAAATGAAAAAATGAACGTAAGATGTTTAATACATATAGCATTTGCCACAGAGCATGAATATAATGATAGTAACTGGTATGATGGTAATGGTGATTATTTCTCTCGCCACCTTATTTTTTCATTCATGTTTTGGTTTCAAGAAGACACAGAATCTTTGTCCAATTTTAACTTTTTTGAAACCTCCAGCTTTCAAGTAGGATATCAAACCGTAATAACAATAGTTTGAGAGTGGTGTTCCACTCGAAATATCTAGAGTTTAATATCTGCCTTCTGTTTTACCAAACCAGCAGATTTCTTTCATAGCTGGAAACATTCCTGAATTAGTCTATGGCATTTTTCCTAGGGTGAGAGACAGGCTTATTTCCTCCTGGAGATTTTACCTCATTTATGTCAGGGTCCTCTAGGGTCTGCTGTCTGTAAGCTCATTTAGGGCAGTAGCTATACTGCGTCTTATTTGCCTTTGCATCTTCAGTTTCTGACACTGGCCTTGCACAGGCCTACCACAGAGTAAGGACCCACCAAGATGTGAGTGGATATAGGATGGATAGAAGGATGTAGGGATGGCACACTATGGTGGGTGTGATGATGATTATGACACGGTCTGGTCTACAAGGCCAAGTCTGGTGGGAGACATAAGGCAGGAAATCACCCTAGCAGGCACGGGACGACACATCCTGCCAAGTGAGGCACAACATGAAGAAGAATACACTGTTTTGGCCGAACAAAAAGGTATGTGTCAGTGGTACAGATTGTGGTAAGCAGTATACCTGAGGTTAAAAAATTACTGTATTCTTATTTCATTCTGTAGGCTATCGGGAGCTATTGGTTTTAGAACTGAAGAAGTACAGTCAGTTTTCATTTTTCATAGTAGTTATGTTGTATAAAGTTGCTGCAAAACACTGAGTTAGCAAATACTTAATATTGCTCCTAAGAGAAGTACAGAGTTAAGTTCCTATGAGCCTCTGGTTACAAGTTTTCATCAACCAATCAATACATAACTTTGTTTTATGTGTGTTTCTGTTTTTGAAGATACTTTATTTAATGTATAATGTTTCATTAACATTGAGCTCATGGTCAGCAATACTATAACTCATGCCTGAATGAAGTTTATCTAGCACACACATTTTCTCCATAAGGCATTTCACAGCCTTCTTAAACTTGGGAACACCACACAGCACTTCAGGAGTATGCCTCGGGGCCATTTCAAACAGCAAAATTACCCAAAAACAAAAATGCAAAAAGCATGACACTAAATCTACCAGAAGAAGGACATTTGTTTATACTGTGAGAGCTAAAATAATAAAGCAGAGTATTGCCTGGTTCAACCGCATTTGGGAACATGGGTATCAGGCAACTCAATTTTTCAACCACTCTGCACATGTTCTCACATGACCATGAAAGTACTGAAAGTATGGATTTTGGAGTTACAAATGAAGGTAAACGAGTAGATGAACTTGTAAATATTAGAATCTGGAGTCATGAAGACCAATATGGTCTTACTATAATATGAGCTGTGTAGCCTTTTAGAAATGCTGCATAGCATTTTGCCATTTTCAAAAATACTTCTCCCTGTAACTTATAAGTTAGTCTACATTTATTAATTTAATGAACATTTAATACATACCTAGTTTTACCAGGTACTTGCTAGGCACTAAAGATACAAAATGTGACCAAAAGCCCTTACAGATGAACAAACAAATAAAGATATTCAAAGGTCAAAAGTGTTGTGATAGTCCATGCTGGCTATAATGGGAACCCAAGGAATAGTAGAGGCTTTAATTCTATTTGGAGATCAGTAAAGCTTCACAAGAAGAAACAGGATTTGGACAAAGTATTTTTAAAAAGGAATAGCAACTGAATTTAAGTAAAGAAAAGAATAGCAATAAAAGGAGGGAACTCTGATATATGAAACAACTTGGATGGGTCTTGAAGGCATGCAGAGTGGAAAAAGGCAATCTCAAAAGGTTGCACATACTGGATGAATTCCATTTATATAACATTCTTGCATTGACAGAATATAAGGATGGAAAATAAGTTAGTGGTTGCCAGGGAATAAGGATAGATGGTGTGGTTGTAGGGATGGGTGTGACTATAAATTTCATAGCTTTATTCTGTATCTTAATTGTAGTGGTGGTTACACAAATCTGCACATGAGATAAAATTGCATATAACCATTCACATACACACACTCAAATGAATAGACGTAAGACTGATAAAATGTGAAGGAGGCCTATAGTGTAATGAATAGTATGATACCAGTGTCAGTTTCCTGGTTTTTTATTATACTAAGTTAAATAAGATGGTACTATTGAGTGAAGCTGGGTGAAGGATACAAGGGACTCTACTATTTTTGAACATTCTAGTTTATAGGTTTTTCAAAATAAAAGTTAAAAAAAAATAAATGGCCATTTGCCAAGCAGAAGTATGAACAAAAACCATAGGAATATAAGCCAGCATATGTTGGGGAATTGCAGTTTTCTGTGATGGAATTTAGGATATGAAGTTAGACACAGAAGGAATTGAAATAGGAGATGAAAAAATACTGAAGAGTCTTCTATGTATTAATCTAGCAAATATTATTCGAGCACCTCTTATGCATAAGAAATTGGGGATATGGTAGTGAATAGGCTAGACAGAGGTCTTGCCCTCACAAAGTAAGTCTAGTGGAAATTTGAACTAGTTAAGATAGGTGTTAACCCTTGTAATAAAGACGAGAAATTTAGGCTTATAGCTGCCAAGTGGCTAACACAAATTGACATAGCTAATAAGTTGCAGAGGAATGGCTCCACTTAGGTCTTTTGATTTCATATTTTTGCCTTTTCCTTATCGTCTAAAATTTGTGGATTATTTTTATCAAGAAGGATTAGAGTAAGGAGAGCCTGGAAAAAGGAGACCAGATAGGACTATTACAGTAGACAAGACAATAGGCCTGTGGAAATCCGAACTAAGATGGCATCAGTAGGAATGAAGAAAAGGCAGCAGAATCAGGAAAAAGGGAGAATCAGTGAGATTTGGTGATTGTCAAACTGTGTCCGGTGGGGGGTGGGGGTGGAGAAGGAGGTAATTTAGACGTTCCCCAGCCTGAATGACGAGATGGTATTTACCATGTACAGAAATCAAGGAAGACAGATAAGGAAGCATTTCACTTGAGACAGATTTGTTGAGTCTAGGGTACCAGGAGAAAGTCTAGGTAGTGCTTTCTAACAGAGGATAGAGATTTAAACCTGAGACTAGCTCAACACCAGAAAATGCCCCTGGCAGTGACTGGAGTGCATTTGAAGGACATAGTGACAGACAGTATAGGGTAGTGGTTAAGAGATTGGATTCTGGAATCCCAGACTGAATCTCAACTCTGCCATTTCCTAACTCCTTGATCTTGGGCAAATTACTTAACCTCTGTATAGCTCAGTTTCCTCACATATGAGATAAGGATGATAGCACCTACTTCATAGCGCTGTTGTAAAAATGAAATGAACTGATACTTATAAAGCACCAGCATGTAGTAAATGCTCAGTATATCTAAGCTGTTATGATGAAGTTGATGGCAGGAAGAAGAGGAAAGGTTTTTATAAGAAAACGCATCATTTATGTTCCTGACCAGATTGAAGAAATACACAAAGGAGTTTTAAAAATATGTTTGAGGGAATTAAGCCATTTCATGGAAGCTGAATAGAATTCAGAGCCTTCACAAAATCTGCTTTTGCCCTTTCTACTCTACAAAGGACTTGGAGTGGTAGGGAGTGATGACAATGAATAAAAAACATTTATTTTTGTGCCATTTTGTGTATAATCAAGTATATTAGTTCTCTGAAAGATAGATATTATTCCCACTTTACAGGTAAGGACATGGAAGCTTAGGGAGCTTAAATTTTTCAGGCTTGCACAATAAATGTCAATACCAGTATTTAATTCCCAAAACTCAGGTCCTTTCCCCATACCAGGCAAACATAAAATGGCGTGACTGTTACTGATTACATACAGGTATGTTGATGTATTTAAACCTTTACAAAATTACTTACTTTGCCCCAGAAGTAATTTTATAAGGGGTTTATAAGCACTATACCATTCAAAATAGCTATATCAGAAATCAAATAACTTTTGAAGGCTTTACATACAATCCAGTCTGACCTCCGTCGGGCCATAAATAAAAATCATTAGTTCTGTGCTCAGTATTCCAGGTGCTTCTGCAGACATGCTTTACTCACTTAAAGTCTGTATAATAAACCCATTGTAAATACAAACAACTGCAAAACGTGTATATGTGCAGATTAACCTTTTCTAGACACTCCTTGTAATTTTCAAAGCCAGGGCTGGAGTTCCAGAGTGCATTAGCACTTGCATCAACATGCCAAATCCTCCCCTGGGCCTCACTGCAGCCCCAGCCCCAGCCCGCTGCACCCTGACCACACCCCGATCTTTACCTAGCAGCAGGACCTCAAAGCTACAGGTTTAATGTCTGTGGCTGAATCCCAAAGCTGAAGATCCCTTTGACACTTCCAAATTTATTTCACTTTCCTTCCTCTAGTTGGCTTTAACGTAAGAGCTCTGTTGTAAACAGGCTTTCCTCTTGCATGTATTTTAGACTGTGTGAACTAGAAAAGACCCCTATTTTATAGATGAAACAACCAAGATACAGAGAAGAAAAGAAACTTGATCGAGGCCTAGGAAAACCAAAAGATACCAAAAGCAGAAATGCTTGGCCCAAGTTTACATAGTCACAAAATGAAGGTAAGATATATGTTTTTTAAACAAACAAACAAACAAAAAAAATTATGCACATCAAATTATTTGGGCTTGTGTCTAATTTATTTGAGTATTCCCTAGTACTGTGCTTGGCACATAGTGGGCAACTAATACTGAATTATTATGTGTATAAGTCAGAAAAATTGTTAATTCGATTGTAGGAAACAGTTGTGCATATTAGAATGAGTCAAGGAAGGAGGAGAAATAAGGAGCTAATTGGCACCCTGGGACTGAGGTGCTTACCTCCCCCGTGCCCCCCGCTGAACCTCTTCCCTCTCATAGCCCTTTACTGGTTTGAATTGCAGTGGGCTGATTTCTTGTCTTCATCCTGTCCCAGGTTCTCCATTGCTTGGGGACAGAGATAGTGCCTGTTCACTGTTGTGTCCCAGTGCCTAGCGCAGATTCCAACATTGTAGTAAACACTCAGGAGATATTTGTTTAGTAAATAAATGAAAAGAAATGAAGTATTCCTACTCATTCATGCATCCACTGTTTTTATTTGGTTTTTGCTTTTGTATTTTCCATCTCACCAGACAGAAGCTCATGGTATCCTCGTGGCTTGAGCAGAGGCAAGAGAAGGACTACAGTATAGTGACATTCACCCTCACTTATTCCTGGTTTCCCTCTGTGTCTCTCCCCCTACCTCCACGTTTCTCCCTGCCCCCTCCCCCTGCGCAGTCATGGAAGAGAACTCCAAAGTCTTTGGGGGGAACCATGGTATCTCTGGAATTTAAGCTCTAGAAGTCACCCATCTGGTTAAAATTTTCAGGTGTTTTTGTTAACAGCCAGTTGCTAGCCTCTCATTTTGACATCTCCAGCAGGACATTCTCAGAAGAGTGTGATAGACTAGGAAGGGAACTAACCTGGGAGCCAGGCATCCGGGGCCGAATCTCAGTTCTTTCAGCCATTTGTTGTGTGATTTCAAGCAAGGTACATACTTCTCTGGGTCTTATTTTCTTCATCTGAAATATGAAGAGATTAAAATAAGTGCTTTCTTAATCTTCTTTCAGCTCTGACACTATGTGACTCTATGATTAAATGACCTGCATATAGATAATACCTGCCCTGTTGACAGCGCTATTCTGAAAACTAGAGCAAAACCATTGGCTTTCTGGTCGTACTGGCTTTATTCAAGATTGTCTTCTCTCCTTTTATATGAGAATCTCTCTGTCCCAGGCAGTTTATGGGGACTTAAGCTTTTATTTACTGTAGCTGGAGGCTCCTATAAGCTGGGGCTTTGACAATATTTCACATTTATTTATCTGAGCCAGAGCTTAGGATCAGGTGGCAGCTGAGTCACTTAAGGTTATTCAGATGCATTGAAAATGTTCCTTAATAATTCAGAACCAGTTTTCTCTGTTTAGAGTATTAAGATTTTTTAAATCCTTCTAATTAGCCAATTCCAACAGCAGTTTAAATAGGGAAAAATCTGTCCCTTCTGAAAGGACAACTGATGCAAACTTACTGTCAGTCTCTCTGTCTGTGCAGCAGGACTGACTGAGGCAAGGGCCAGAGTCCAGAGCCAGGGGACCACTAGGGTGACCTGTTAATGGTATTACTGACAAGCTCTGCCTGCTGTTGCAATGAGACTAGGGTGAAGGGGCCTGGGAGTACGGCTCTTCTTGACTCCCTTTCTTTGGATTGGTGGACACTCCTGGGAGGAGTGGGGAACCCCCATTCAGTCATTCAGTAGGTCAGTCTTTCAACAAACATTTGTTGAATTCACACTGTTTACAGCAATACACACTAGGCTCTGAGGACAGATAGCCAGTGAAACCTCATTTTGTGCCCTCAGAATTTAACCTAACTGGAGAGACAGACTCATAGACAAACCTGAGAAGCACAACAGACAAATAACTCGGCGTGAGACTGTAGCTGATCCTTTGAGCTAGATCCTCCAGAAATGGGTAGCCTTGCCTGGTCAAGTACAAGTACAGTACAGCAGTGCTGGTTTAGCAAAGGAAAAGGTCAACTTGCCAGTGTCTACATTTCAGTTCAGACACTGATCTTAAGTCTGCCAACAGACGTTGGCAACCACCCTAGAGGTATTAGTGCATCAGATGTGGACTGACCACATGCAGGGCATGTGTAGAATAGGCACTTGAGGGAGAGACCACAATAAACATATATGGCCTCTGTGTTCCAGGAGCCCATGGCCCAGTGAATGGGAGAAGATGCCACTTACGATTAACTCTGTTACAAGGAACCAAAGAATGGGATTAATTTAGGCTCTGTCACTTAGGCCTGGTTTTGTAGATGAAGTAGCATTTGAGATGAGCCTTGAAGGATATAGAAGTTTCAACAGATGGAACTGGGGAGGAGGGACAGTCCAGTAGAGGAAACAACATAAGCAACGGTTCAGAGAGAAGTATCAGACATATTTGGGGAATAACAAACTGCTCTAATTGGCTAGAGCATAAGGTCTGTGAGGGGATAGTATTTAGAGAAAGAGTGTTGGGGCTAAGCCACCACCACCCTTTCAAAACATTTAGCCCCAGATATCACTTATTTGATGTATTTTTTCAAAAGAAAATAGAACATCTATTTTGCCGCCTAACTTTACAAATGTTGTTAATAGAGGCTTGCTCTGTATTTTTCAATGTTCCATGATGTACATCTCTGGTTTGATTATTTATTCAACAAGCATTTATTGAAAGCATATAATGCACTAGGTTCTTTTCTGGAAGCTGGAAATAGAGGAAACACACAGTTCCTTTAAGTTTCTCAGTCTTATCCAGGAGACATTCGTGTAAAGCGCAGTGGAAGACAAGCTGTGTAGATGCTCCTCGCAGGTATCTAAGGGTACATCGGATACAACATCCTTATTTATTTGTTTGTTTGTTTGTTTTTAATTACAACATCCTTATTTAACAGAAGGAAACTCAGAGGAGGAAAAGTGACTTGCCCAAGATCACACAGATAGTTAGAAGCTGTATGCTAGAGTTAGGGGCCAGGTTTGGAGTCTCTCAAAGGGTGCTTGTTCCCTTCTCTCCTCCTCTACACTGAGCCCTGAACTTCTGTGGACATAAGGACTGAACTGACAGGAAATGAGCATGAAGAAAGTCTGGCTAGGTAAAATACATATCCCCAGCCACCTTCAAGTACCACTTCCTTAGCATCTTCTCTCCTAAATAATTATTTCTCATCATGGTACTTTTCCTTAAGTCCAGAAGAGTCTGAGAATTTCTGGTATAAGTTTGGTTTTGTACAGGCGCCTGCTGGACCAACCTTCAAAGAAAACACCTGTTCTGTTCATGATTCTTGCCTTCCAGTTTCATAAGCTTTTGGGCAGATGAAATGTAATATCAAAATAGCTCAGAGAGAGCCTTGGTAACATTTAAGATATTGAACGTGCTGCATCTGGTAACTAGAAAATTTAATGATCTCCTGCTGTTTTGGTAATTGGATAAGTAAATACATCAGAATAAATCACACCGGCAAGTCTTTTGTATGTCGTTAGGGACTCAACTCTTTTAACTCCTGTTCAAAGCTCCAGCTCTTGAGCGGCGTTTGCGTGCAGAGTTACGCACACACCAGCTCATGTGGCCCTGCTTGAGTACTAAAATGCATTCAAAATGCTCACTTTCCCCCTAGCCACTCTGCCTGAAGAGCACGCCGAGCATGCCACTTCAGATCCCTCTGAAGCCAGGGAGAAAATTTTTTTCAAAAGTTCAAACTAAACCTAATAAGACATTCAAGCCCTTCATGATCTATCTCCAAACTGTCTTTCCAGCTATGTCTTTCATTATGGTTGTGCTATAAGCCTTGCCAGAAACACCATCCATTTACAAATTGGGAAAATGAGGCCAAAGCAAAAGGGGATTATCCTGTTGTAGAAAGGAATCATGTAAGAATTTTAAGTAGGAGAGAGGCAGGATCAGACATTTTGTTCAACTCTCTCAAGTGACAGTGTGAGAGAGAGACCCAGAGAGAAAGAGGGAAATGGTCCATTAGAACCTGTTAGGTGGTGGGTGATGTTGTCACCAGCTTGCAGATGAAAAATTTGGGTCTTCTGGAGGTTAAATGACTTGCTTAAGAGCATACATGCAGAACTAGAATTCAAAACCCACCAGTGCTTTTTCTTACTGCCTCTCTAATTAGCACTTAAAGGCCTAGTGGTGAAACTGTCAGGAAAACAGTAATTAGGGTTTTTCAGAAGGTTTTTACGCTGAGGTAACAGTTCTGAACTTGACCAGTTAACAGGTTTCTCTCCAAACACAGTGGTAGCATTATAGACCAGTCTTTTATCAGAGGCATCTTAGAAACTGTTTATACAAGGACCTCTCTGCCTTCCATGATATCAGCCCCTGAAAGTGAGGCATGTGCCCCAGACCAATGCTTCCAGCCTTTTGCAAGTCACTGCACACATTGAAAATGTTTGTGTGCCTCATTGGAGTAACCACACTAAGCTGCTCAGGGTTAGAGGCAACCCAGCCCTGAGGATCCTAGTTGCCTTAAGGGATGAGGAAGCTGGCATCCTGGCACACCACTGGGGCTAATCTGCATAGATTTCTCTTGCCACACCATAGAATCCTCATTCATGAATTTGCCTGTACCTCCATTTATTATGCTTTCAGGGACAGTGAGCTTGCAAACCATTCTGTAAAGTAGGACTTCCTTTTATGTACTTGAAATCATGTCTTCCAGAGCCCAAGAGGGACTAATCTTGGGAACTGTCTTCCCAGAATGAAGACACATGCATGTTCTCATTTTTTTATGCTATTCTTTTACTTTTTTTCTGCTTTTTACATTCACTCTGCACACTTGGATCTTCTGTTTCTAGACTAAAGAGGCTTTCCTTTCCACCCCCCACGCTACTCATCTTGATAGAAGCCTCTCTGTTCTCTCTGAGCTTTCCCCCTCAACACTGTTGTTTAATAGTGTAGTGACCAAAGCCACTATCAAGGATACCAGGGCAAGGAGAGGGCCACATCTTTCATTTGGTCTTCAGGGTCTCCCTGACAGTATGCCAAGTTTGAGGTCATTTTGACATTAGTAACACTTTAGAGTTGGTGTCCTCATTAAAAAGCCTGTCTAAAGGCACAGGCTGAGAATGAATCTAGATTTGGTCCCACATCTGCTGTGAATGTTAAGTAATCTAGGGTAAGTTCTTTTCCCTCACTGGACTTTTCTGTCCCCATCTGTTACAGAGATAACCTCTAAAAATCCCCTCCAGGGGCACCTGGGTGGCTCACTCAGTTAAGCGTCTGCCTGCGGCTCAGGTCATGATCTTAGGATCCTGGGATTGAGCCCCACGTCGGGCTCCCCACTTAGCAGGGAGTCTGCTTCTCCCTCTGTGTGCTTGTTTTTTTTCTCTCTCTCTCAAATAAATAAAAATTCAAAAAAATAAAAAATAAATAAATAATTAAAATCCCCTCCAGTTCTAACAATCACAGGTTTGTGATAATTGAGCTAGACATTTGTCCAAATGCCTGACATAGTAATACACTCTGTTTGGGGGAGATATGTGCTTCAGTTATATGAAGGGGATGGTCTTTCCAAGCAAGAGACTTAGAATAGTGTATGACTACAATACTAATATTACCTGGTATGGTGATGAAGAACACAGACTTTTGGGGTGCCTGGGTGGCTCAGTCGTTAAGCACCTGCCTTCAGCTCAGGTCACGATCCCATGGGATCGAAACCCCGCATGGGGCTACCTGCTCCGCGGGAAGCCTGCTTCTCCCTCTTCCACTCCCCTTGCTTGTGTTCCCTCTCTTGAGTTCTCTCTCTCTGTCAAATAAATAAAATCTTTAAAAAAAAAAAAAAAAACAGACTTTTGGAGCCAGACCCAATTTTAGGTCCTTGTTCTGCCACTTCCTGCCTGTGCAGTCTTAGGCAGGTTACTTAATCTCTCTGAGCTTCTATTTCTCATTTTTAAAGTGGAGGTAATAGCACCTCCCTCACAGGGTTGTGTAGTGCTTGTGAACCACTTAGAAGAATTAGCACCCAGTAAGCTCCCAGAAAATGGTCAACTGCCACCATTACTATAATGTGATAAAACAAAGAACAGATATGGCAACCTACAAGATATAATTTTTATCCCTTTGCCACTTGAGTCTTCTCTCCCTTTGGTCTTCCTTTAACTTTTCTTTCATTCTCCCTTCCCATCTAAAAAAAAAAAAGGAAAGAAAATGTCTTGTAGGACTGTATTCTTCGCAACTGCAGAAGCCCACCCGGCCTCACTCTGTAGCACATCAGTTACTCTGCCACAGTTTAGTAATGAAAAGAGGAGCATCTGTCATTGTTTTCTGGAAACTCTTGCCCAAGTGCTGCTTCTTTCCTGTGATCCAAGGAGACATATTGGTCCAGCAACTACACAGGAAGCTGGGATGGAAATAAGCTATAGCGTAGTCACATAGTGGGACCCTTCCAGATTGAAAGTTCCTTTTGGGGTTGCATTACCACGAGGAGATGTTGCTAGGAGCTAAAACTGGCATTGCTGTGCTTGGTGATGATGATGATGATGATGATGATGATGAATAATCCCTTATGTTTGCAAAAGACTTTATAGTTACCAAAGCCTTTTCACACCCTGACCAGCATATGACCAGCAGATCAGTTCTTAAGTTCTCTCTCTGATACTTTGTGGGTATAAGTGACCTCTTCAGGGATTCCCAGCTCATCAAGAGGTATTTAAAGAATATGGACAGTTAGCTATTAGGACCAAGTTGACAGTAACAAAAGGTATCCTGTGTTCCTGTGGGGAACAACAAAGCTCATACCACACCAGGGCCATGAGCTATGATACATCTGCAGAGTGCATGCTTTTTTTTATGCTCAAGGGAACATTAACTGTTCTCCTTTTAGAAGTAGGATCAGAGGTTAAGAGGCAACGAAGAGGAATGCATTAGATGTAGTCTGGAAGTTCACAAACCTGGGTGTAAATTCTAGCCTTATCTTTTCTGCTTGTGTAATCCTGGGCAAATCCCTTAACCACTTTTGACCTCAGAGAATAGAATTCATCTATAAAGTGGGAATAACAGGAGTACTTCTCTCATAGGATTGTTACGACAATTTAATTAGATAATATATAGAACAACTGGTATTGCATATGGCACTTATAAAATGCCAAATAAATGGTAACTTTTTTGGTAGTGATGACATTAATGATTATTTTTTAAACTTGTGGTATTTAATACGCATTTTTAAATTCAGCAATTAACAGAATGGATTACTCCTAGCATACCAAAAAGATTAGTTGTGGGGCGCCTGGGTGGCTCAGTCGGTTAGGCATCTACCCCTTGATCAGGTCATGATCTCAGGGTCATGGGTTCCCCACTTGGCGGACTCAACAGGGAGTCCACTTGAGATTTTCTCTCTCTCTCTCTCCCTCCCTCTGCCCCCCCCCCCGCTCTCTCTCTCCCTCTCTAAAATAAATAAATAAATCTTTAAAAAAAAAAAAGATTAGTTCTCCCATGCTCAAAGTAAATGCTAATTTTGAACAGAAGCAAAAGCAGATATATATCGATATATATATGTTCAGCTTCAGTATAATTTGGGAATTTACATAAGCAACACCTTTGTGCTGCCTCCTAGGGTAGAAAGAGCTCAGGATTTGAACTGAGAAGATGTGGGTTCAAATGTGAGCTCCACCAATTTCTAGTTGTATGACCATAAGTAATGTCCTTGTTTGAGCTTTGGTGTTCTCATCTATTAAAATGAGAATAAATTAGTCCAATCTCTTAGAATAGCTCTGGGGTTTAGATAAAATATATGAAGGTACTGTGAGAGCTATAAAACAATAATCATTGTTATGTACACATTCTCTAAAGGAAGTTTGTGAGCACATTCATTTTGTGTTCAGATAACTTATTTAAAGAAGTATGTCTTTAAGAACAAGCTTTGTTGTGGCTTTATGGGTGGGAAATGTATTTAGAATTGATTAATGCCCTGACTGGGTGACTCATCTTCTAATCAAGGCTGAATAGACTTTGAGAAAAAAAAGATCTGTGACCCTTACATCAAGTTACATCAAATCATAATTGTTAAGCACTTGTTTAGTGCTATAGGGGTATTTGGGGTTTTAAGTGTCATTTAAATAATACCCCTTCACTTAACTTGTTCAAGATGAATTAAAAGACATAAGACCAACTGAAAGACATTTGACTCAGGGGGAATACAAATACCATGTTTGTTACTGAGAAAGTTGATCAGAGATTGTGGTTTGGGATCTGCAGCCAGGGGGCTTACTGATATATTCCTTGCCCCTAAATTGACAGACTTGCCCACGAAGTCCTTGGTCTACAACTGGAGAAGTAGATTTGGCTCCAGAAAAGGGAAAGGAAGGGGCTGAGCTTAGATTCTTCACCCACACTCACCAAACAGATAGGTCTTCATCTCACCCCGTGTGAGAGATGGGGAGAGCATCCCAGAGTCCCAGAGTCCCCTCCGTGTGGAAGCATGAGTATGAAATTCTTCATGGTTATAAGCTTCATCTTATTAAATCTTCACAGCAACTCTGGATGGTAAAAATGTCTCAATATTATAAATAAACAATGAACCAGAAAATTAAGTAACTTATCCATGGTCATCAGAGAGTTAGGAAGTTTTAGCAATGGAATCCAACCCAAGGCTCTCTCCCTAGGTCATTGGAGATCTCACACCATACAAATGACATCTACTAAGACATAAATAAGACATTGAGTCATAATAGCTGCCATGTGTGAGACTCCATGATGGCTACTTTAATCCCTACAACAACCTTTCACCCAGTAGAGAAGGAAGCTGGAGCTCTAAGCATCTTACTGACATGGCCAAGAGCTTGAATTTGAACCCAAGTGTTTCTATTTCCAAAGCCCAACAGCAGTCCAATTGACACCTTTGAATGATTAACCCCCGCATTTTAAAAAATGCAAAAATTAAAGTGTAGAGAAGAAAAGTGACTTATCCAAAGTTGCACCACTAGAGCCAGAACTAGAACCTGTACATTCTGGCCTTTTACATCCTGACAGCATTAGATAATATACAGCCTTAGCCATCGGTACAAAGGAATATAGAGGAGGGGGAGCTTGCTGAGAGCTGAAAGGTGAGTGAGTGCTTGTAGAGGCTGCATGGTCTGTCTGTCTGTTGTAGATGATGGGATCTAATTGTCTTTCACATCTGTGGAAGAGAAAAGGAGGAAGAAGGGGTATGGATGAGATTCTAGTGTTTGCTCTCTGTGTGAACTACAAAAGGATTGTAAATTTTCCACCAGTGTAGCAAAGGGCTGCTCCTGGGGGGTTCAGACTGTGCAAGACTCCATCTGCTCGCAGTGCTTCCACCACACAGCACAGTCTAGAAAGTGGTGGTGTTGGTCGCCCAGAGAGGAGCAGCCAAGTACTACAGAAAATATGAGAATAGAGCTTTTCTCCCCTTGGAGATGATGGAATTTTCTGAAATGCAAATTTTACTCTAAAAGCAAGAATACATTTGAGAAACCACCGGTGGTCTATTGCCTCCCAGTTCCACACACTGAACCTGAAGGCTGTAACTCATGGAGTGAGAAAGAACACAATTAAGCCCCTTGAAGGAGATGGGGGAGTTATAATGAAAAGCATTAGGAAACTAGTCAGAAGGCTTGGGTTCTTGTTCTGCCTCTAACGTTTATGCTATCATAGGCAAACACAATCTCTAGGTCTCATTTCCTAATCTACAGAGTGTGGCTAATTCCAAATGCATGATTTCCAAGTACTACTGCAGTGCATTTCCTTCATAAGCTGTTAAAATACCTTGGGAATGTTAAAAAAAAAAAATGCAACCTAGCATGTTTTTTAAAGACTTTATATTTTTTGAGCAGCTTTAGGCTCACAGCAAAATTGAGCAGAAAGTACAGAGAGTTCCCATATACTCCCTTTCATGTGTAGCCTCCCCCATTAACAACATTCCCTGTTGTCAACATCCCTCACCAGAGTCGTACATTTGTTACAACTGCTGAACCTACATTGACACATCATTATCACTCAGTTTATAGTTTACATTAGGGTTTACTCTTACATTCTGTTGGTTTGGACAAATGGATAATGACATATAACTATCATTATAGTATCACACAAAGTATTTTTACTGCCCTAAAAATCCTCTGCGCTTTGCCTACTCATCCCTCTCCCCACTCCAACCCCTGGAACTAGTGATCTTTTTACTATCTCCATAGTTTTCTTTTCCAGAATGTCATATAGTTGGAATCATACAATATGTAGCCTTTTCAGATTGACTTCTTTCATTTAGTATTTAAGATTCCTTCATGTCTTTTCATAGCTTAATAGCTCATTTTTTTAGTGTTGAATAATATTCCATTGTGTGGATGCACCACAGTTTATTTATCTGTTTACCTACTGAAAAACATCTTGGATACTTTCAAGTTTTGGGCAGTTATGAATAAAGGTGCTGTAAACATCTGTGTGCAGATTTTTGTGTGGACATAAGTTTTCAGCTCCTTTGGGTTAATACCAAGGAGTATGATTACTGGATTATATAGTAAGAATAGGGTTAGTTTTGTAAGAAACCACCTGTCTTCCACAGTACTGTGCCGTTTTGCCTTCCTACCAGCAGTGAATGAGAGTTCCTGTTGCTCCACATCCTCAACCAGCATTTGGTGTTTTCAGCGTTCTAGATGTTGGCCATTCTAATAGGCGTGTAGTGGTACCTCATTGTTATTTAATTTGTGTTTCCCTGATAGCATATGATGTGGTGGAGCATCTTTTCATATATTCATTTGCCATCTGAAGTAGCTCTTCTTTGATAAGGTATCTTTAAGATCTTTGGCCCATTTTTTAATTGGATTGTTCATTTTCTTATTGTTGAGTTTTAAGAATTCTTTGTATATTTTGGATAATCATTCTTTATCAGATATGTCTTTTGCAAATATTTTTCCCCTGTCTATGGCTTGTCTTCTCATTCTTTTGACAGTGTGTTTTGCAGAAGTTTTTAATTTTAATGAAGTCCAGCTTTATCAATTATTTCTTTTGTGGATTGTGCTTTTGGTGTTATATCTAAAAAATCAAAGCCATTCCCAAGGTCATCTAGGTTTTGTCCTATGTTATCTTCTAGGAATTTTATAGTTTTGTGTTTTACTTTTAAGTCTATACTCCATTTTGAGTTATTTTTGGAAAGGATGTAAGTTCTGCATCTAGATCCTTTTTTTTTTTTTGCATGTCAGTGTTCAGTTGTTCCAGCACCATTTGTTGAACCTAGCATTTTTTCCTAAATGTGAAAATATTAGATTCGAACTTAACGTTTATTCAACTTCAAAATAAAAGCATTACTTCAGCAAAATTAAGTAAAATAACAAGGACTGATAATAATATCTATGCTATATGACCGTGAGTTAATGTTTGTACAAACTATAAAGTACTATGCATATATTGCTGCTACTATTATTTTTAGTATCACTCAGCTCTTGCTCTCAGGTAGCCCCCAGCCTAGTAGTAGTAGTATATTTATGCTCAGGTATTTTTTTTTTAAGTGAGAGGCAGAATAGTGTGCTTTCTAGAAAGAACCCCAAAATGGAAGTCAGAAACTCTGGGGTAGAGTACTACATCTGCCTCTTAATTGTGTGACCTGGGCCAAGTCACTTGACCTCTGTGAGCCTCAGGAGGACAACCTGTGAAATGAAGGGGTTGGACTTTTGGCATTTAAGGAACTTTCTCACCCTAACATTCTGGGGCTCTATTTGGTATGACATAGGATGAGATTCTGTCACACTGATTCACATTTTTCTCAGCAGCAATATTAGACTTTTTTTAAAAAGGAACTGAAGCCCAAGGAAGTAATAGAAATAAGATGTATATGAAAGTTCCAACTGCTAAGACAATTGATCTCGGAAAGAATAGTTCTATATGTCCCATTTTTGCTAACATAAACAAGTTTCACAAAACCAAATAGCTAAGGTATTAATTTAATAAGAAAATATATCATTCAGGTTCCCTAAGTATAATGAATAAAATGTCAAGGTGATTGACCTTCCTTTTCTAACAGAGACAAAGTCAGGCCAGACCTCTTAACTGAGAATGCTCCTCCTCTCCCAAGGAGTCCCAAAGGGTAGGTTTCTCTGTTGATTTAGAGAGTCAATAATTCAGTAAAGTCCCAGGTAAATGGCAGAACACAAGCTAAGATTGGGTTTTTGTATTCGTATTTTATAAACATTTCAGGGTTTTTTTTTTTCCTGACCCTTGATCTTTTGCCATTCTTAAAGTGAAGATCTTTTATCTTGGAAGCTTGGTTAGAAACAACCTCAGGGTCATCTCATCCGACTTTTTTCTCTGGGTGGAGCCTACTCTTAGTCACACCCCCGACTGAATATTCTAGCAGTTCAACATAATGGATTCCAAAACCAGATTCACATCCTGGCTCTGTCCTGAATAGCTTTGAGACCTTGGGCAAGTTACTTAATGTGTTCCATGGGTCAGTTCTCTCATCTGTAAAATGGGAATAATAATTGTATCTACCTCAGAAGGTTATTATGCAAATTAAATTATTTTATAAATATAAAGTGCTTGGAATATGCCTGGTACAAAATAAATGCTGACTATATGTTAGCCATTACTTTATCTTCATGATCTTCTCAAATATGCCCTTATTTGAATGCTTCTAGTGGCAAGAGAGAATGCACTCACTGTCCCCACCCCTCCCTCCTCCACTGCCACAAGGCAGCCTGCTGACATGTTAGCCAGAAGCATTCTGTTTAGCGTGAGCTTTGGAGTCAGACAGACTTGAGTGTGAAATCTTATTCTATCTGCACCTTGATATGATAACCCATGGTATCTTCAACTATAAAATGGCAGTAACAATACCTACTTCATTTGGCTTTTTTGAAGACTAGTTAGAGTAATATATATATAAAGTACTTAGCATGATTCAAGCTACATGGTAGGTACTCAATAAATGATAGTTGCTGCTATGATGATGGTTAGGAAGAACAAGAAGAAAACAGAACAGAAGGAGGAAGAAGAAAGTAGCACAGCCGCACACGAGCAGCTTCAAGAGTCCTTTCTGGCCAGCTGAATTCTGTGTCCCTGTGATGTCACTGGTCCCAGCCCTGCCCGCTGGTGCTGCACGTAACGTGTCTGATCTACTTGGCAGTCCTTCAGCTACTCCTTTCCCTATAGCGGCAGCCACCACCACCACTTCTCAGTTCCCTCTTGAACGGGACCCAGAGCACAGCATGATGGTTCCACAGCATGGCCACATCTTGCAGGGGAGAACCTCATCCCCCTAGGTTCCCCTACAGCCTTTTTGTCCATGCGGGCAAAAAAAGAATGGAAGCAGAGGTTGTCCTTGTTCATTCTGAAATTTCTGTCTAAAATGACCTCCAAAGAAGAAAACAATTGCTTCTGATGGGGTACCAGAAGGAACAGCCCCCAAACAGCCATGTTTGCTGTGAAGTAGCTCAGCATGGCCTCACTGAAACTATCCAAGGGGGTCTCTAGTTATTGAGGCATTAGCCAAGCAGGGCAGCAGGGCAGAAATAAGAAAGGGAGCCCGGTGCAGACCTGCGCTCCAGGAGCCTTCAGGAAAAGAGCTCCAGCTTTGAAGTGAGACCAGGACCCCTCTCCAAGGCAACATTCCAGCCAGTAATGGCTACCACTCACTGAGCATGTACTGGCTTGAGCACTGTACCAGAAGCTTTACCAACACTCCGTTTAACCATCACACCAGCCTATGAAGGAGAAACTGATTATCCTCATCTTAGAGATGGAGAAACCTAGGCTCTGTGGTTATCAAACTTCGAGGTCTATAGGTAGTAAAGTGAGAACAGGGATTTGAATCTAAGTTTGCTTCAGTCTTTTTAACCATTATATTGTATAGACAGACCCCTACTAACCACGTGGCCTTAAACAAGTGGCAGCCACTTTGAGCCTCAATTTTGCCATCTCTACCTACCTTGCATGGTTGTTAACAGGAATTAAATGAAATAACATGAAGTCCCTGGCATGCAATAGGTGTTCAAAAAACTAGTTTCCTCCTTTTCAAGTCCCAGCTGTCTCACCCAAAGTGACAGAGAAAATCACTTAACTTTCCTGGGACACAGTTTTCTGAACCTCTAACCCTGGATGTTGACAGCTTAGGCAGGGTGCAGTTTGGGCCCGAGGCTCCAGCCTCCCTGCCCGTTTTGCTTCATAGCATTTCTGCTGGTGTGCATAGGCTCTGGCACTATTATGATTATGTTTTCTCCCAACAAACATCATATTTACAAACCACAAATAACAAAGCACAAGATGCCGGAAGAGCTCTGGCATGTTAATTAAGAACAATAGCGGAAGCAGCTGGTTAGAAAATACCAACGAGTCTGAAGCAGAGTCTCTGTTGACAAGAGACAGCGCAATATTGTACGTTAATTGGGGAAGTGGGTAAACATTTGCCAGCAGCTTGCCCCCCAGTGCATTGGAAGACAGACAGCAGGCTGGGCCCTCCCTACTGCCTTGCCTGCCCATCTGCCCAGAACCCAAGAGATACCAGTAGAGCCGCTTTGCTCTGGGTTCCGTATAGGCAGAGAGGATTCTGGAGGTTGATGTGTCTCCTTAATGACCCCCCTGGGCCTACCAGGTTTCCATCTGGATACAGTCAAAGATGAAGATAGTGTTCCTCCTTCAGCTCTCCAGCCTGCTTGTGACACTAGGCTCCCAAGGCCCTCATCTCCCTTGACTAGGAGAAGACAGTGGAGCCATCTCATCAGGTGTGGCTTCAGTTGAGCAGCGGACAAGATTGCCAGCCTCAGATGGTGTATTCTCTGCGGACCACAGGCCCAGAGTCCCTGTATCTCACGTAGCAGACTACCCAGCCTCTCATCACACACACTCAGACCTGTCCATTTATCTGTGTGTTTGTCCATCTTTAGTTATTCACATACACGGTAGCCATCATTGAACACCTGCTCTGTGCTGGACACTGCTAATTGTATATTTTTTTCTCATTTAATCCTCACATCAGTCCTGCGTGGTTGATATTAACTCCAAAGCCAGAAAGCTAATAGCCAACACAGCTATGATTTAAACCGGAATCTTTTTTTTTTTTTAAGATTTTATTTATTTGAGAGGGACAGCGGGGGTGGGGGGGAGAGAGAGAGCATGAGCAGGGGGAGGGGCAGAGGGAGAAGCAGACTCCCCGCTGAGCAGGGAGCCCAACACAGAGCTCGATTCCAGGACTCCGGGACCATGACCTGGGCCGAAGGCAGACGCTTAACCGACTGAGCCACCCAGGTGTGCCCCTTAAGCCGGAATCTTTCTGGTTCCAAAGCCCATTGTCACTTCCACTAAACTAGTATTTCTCAACTTTTTAAAATTCATACTCCCTTCTGATAAATAGAAAAACTGTTTCTTTCTCTCATTCTCAGATTCATAAATCCTCTATCCCTGCCCCTGGCCTAGGAGTCATAAATCTACTTTAGGATTCCTATATGACTAGCATTTCCCAACTGAGCCAAGATTTTGTCTAGCTTTACTCTCTATCGTTCATACTATTAAATAATGATTTTTTTTTATTTCTAAAATAGAAAGTCTTACTATGGCATTGACTATTTTTTCAAACTAAATATCCTCCCGCTTCACCAACAAGGAGATTGTGATATGCTTCCTAGGGAGACTCTTCCTCAGGGGAGGATATTCATCTTTGGGCATGGTAGAGTAGGCATTGTCCAGTTTACTACAGGAAGGTTTAGCTAGAAGGTCAGCCCCGAGGACTTAGCTCTTTTCCTACCAAGCAGAAAAGTGCCCCCATGCTGTCAGGAGTTAACGAAGCAGAGGTCCCCAAGAATGCCAATCAGTTGTTTAGCCAGTACCCTTTCCTAAGAGGCTCCCGTTCTGTGGGCCAAGCCGTGCTGTGCAGGAGGCACGGACTTCCCACCTGCCCAGGAAGAGGTCCAGGCTCCTGAAGCTGTGCCTGCCTGTGGTCACATGCTAGTTCTTCACTAACCTATGAGCTGTGACCTCTCTGAGCCCTGGTGTCCTCGGTTCTAAGATGGAAATCGCACCACATACGTCCCAGGTTTATTGTGAGCATCTAATAAGATGACAGATTTGGAAATGGTGAGGCCGCTGCATAGCAGGCTGAGAGCCAGTGTGCACAGGGAGGACCCGAACGCCATGAGGAGATTGTTCCAATCTTTTAAATGTGTTTTCTTCCTTTTTAGGTAACCCAGCTGGACCCAAATAAATCACTATTGGAGGTAAAGTTGTTCCCTCAAGAAACCCTTTTCCTTGAAGCAAAAGAGTAAACATGGCCCAGCAGTGGAACCAGCCATTCCTTGACAAGCCAGAGGCCTGCGTCAAGAGAAGGGCTCCTCGCCAACCCACCTACACGCTCGTCTCACTCAACTCAATGTCACACTTCTGCCTCTTGCAAGATTGCTGGAAAAAAGTAATAATAAACATAGCTACTTAAAATTTCCCATCCACGAGTATATGTTCCCAACCCTCATAGAGAATTACAACTCTGCAGCCCTCCTTTATCCCTTTCACCTCGCCCTTATTCAATGACTAATGCACTGTTCAAGTGTGAGTGACCACGAAGTAGAATTTTTACCTCTCCAGTGCCCGCCGTTTCCCCACACTGTCTAGGACAGTTCTGTCTGCCCTGGGACACCAGGATGCTATGTATTTGATACGTCTCATTGAGCCAGGGCTCATACACCTCTGCCTTTTTATTTTCACAACTGGATTTCTACTTTGTCACCTAATTTTAAAAGGCATGGGGAAAAAAGTCAAATGGGACTTCTCAGCATGGAGATTAAACATTGTTGTAGGAAAAAAAGCCTATCATTTTTGTTGGTACTTTCTGACTTCTTTACTAAGATGTAAGGTTGTGTTTGAGGACTGCATTTGATGTATGTGCAAGATACTTATTTACTGTGGCTGCCTTGGGTCTCCAGGTTCCATCTAGGAGGTATCTGCTCTTCCAGTGCAGCGTGGAAAACTGTTGAAGTGCATTATGTGAATGTTGAGATAGTGTGAAAAGGACCAGTACCAGGACTTTGGTATCTGGCCCAGACGCAAGAAGCTGCTGTTAGGTTTGCATTTGGGCAGTTCGAACCTCATAGATACCAGCTCCCAGATAGCTGGTCCATCAGTGTACACCGAACACAATTCTCTTCCTGCTTTTCTCTCCCTCTGCTCCATCATGTGTTGGGACCTTGTTACTTGGTATTTTAAGCAACTTGTCTATCACCAAAATCTGATCAGTCACCCCATGGACTCTGAGCCCCATTGTAAAACCTTGCTCCACTATTTCATTCTTTTAACGTTTCAGTATTAGATATTAGATTTGCATTTCAAATGAAAGAGATTTCATGGCTGAAAATTCTGACCTCATATATTTAAGAGAGCAAACTTGGGAGCTTAGCTTAGAAGACATGTGTTGCCTAAACCTACATATAATAATTTGGGAATGATTTAGTAAATATGGATTTTTGTTAATCTGTGGATTTGGGTTTTGAAGTTTAGTTCATGGAAGCACTGTTGATGCCTTCACAGCCAATGATTTCTTTTTAGTCTTGGAATGTTCCTCCATATCTGTTTTTATGTCACCTGTGGTCTCTATCCCAGGGTTTGGGATTCGGATTTTGACATTTTGTATTTGTCCAAAGTACAGTCTAAGTGCTGGGTTTTTCCCCTGGCCCGATTCAAGGGGTTCTCAGAAAACTCTAACTGAAGCCTAAGATATGGCTGCGAGGAAGTGGATATTGGCCAGGAAAATTCCTCCTGTGTCTTTTCTCTGGTGTTCCGACCAGGGACCTCCCTGAACATTCTCTCGTAAGAGATTTGTTCCTACATCTGCTTAGGGTCAGGCCTTCTCTGCTCCAGAGGTCTCCCAGGGAGACTGAAAGGAAAAGAGACCCACTATGGGGGGAGTTCAGCTCTACTCCCACCTTTTTTTTTTTTTTTTGGTCCACACCTACCTTCCTAACCTGGTGGCCCCGAAGACAGTCATTTCCAATGCTACAGATGCACTAGGGCACCAGTTCTTTTTCCAGGTAGACCCTAGCTGCCATGCAGAAGCTATAGCCCTGAACCCAGGCCATGCTCAGGAACAGCAGCAAGAGTATGGGTGGGAGTTGGAGAGACAGGACTCTGAATTTACTTTCATGTTAACCTGTTCCATCTGATTTGGGTTTAACTTCATCATATTGTTCTGCCCTGTCAGCTTCACTTCTGTATTCCAGTGATAGGGACTTTACTCTGAAACCGATTTCATAAAAGTTATTAAATGCTTCTTGAACATGTATGAAGTTTACACACCCTTTTTCAACCCTGTCTTGAGAGATTCTCCTAGTTCAGTCTCATGAAATCCTATCCTGTAGGCTCCCATTGCTGGGAAAGGCCTCAGCTAATTGTTACTGTTCACTCACATCATTCTGGTCTACTGAGCTCCAGAACCAGAGGCCAAAGCAGTTTTGGGCTTTTTCTTACAAGCACAACATTAAAGGGACTTCCATAAAGTTAGGTTCCAAGAAAAACATCAAGTAACTTGCTATCACAAGAGGAGAAGTTATTAAGTAACTTCTGCTATCACAGAAATAGCAATGTCCTTTGGCAATTCTTCCTCCTGCCCTTAAACTTCCTTGGGCTTTACATCCCAGCTGCCAGATTCAGTGAGTCAATCAGAACATGGGCTCCGTGTTCTTCTGCCCAGCTGTTTACAGTGAAGTTCCAGGACTCCCCGTCATCCTCACTTCCATTCCAGCTCATTCCTCTGTGTTCCTTGGATTATCAGTTGTATGTTTGGAGCATTAGTTTGCAGGATTAAGGAAGTATTGACAATTTCCCACAGACCTTGAGAAGGTGTAGTTTGGAGAGGTTTCTGGTTCGAAATGTTGCCATGGTCTGGTACCATAGCTTTATGGGACACACGGGTGTTCATCTCTGAATTGTAAGCATCCAAAGTCTGAATTGGATGAGAACATCATAAAAGATGTTCTTTTATGATGTTTAAAATAAAATAAAATCTTTCTTTTTCTAATGTAGGAGAATAGGATTTAGGCTTTTATAAGTTTTATTTGGTGACATTAGAAACATAAAATAAGTTTCATTTGCATTAAAATTGCTATCCCAGAGCTACACATACTGACCTGAGTATACTGGTCAAAGGGATGGGTTTTAAAGATGTTGCAGAACTCACAGATTTCCCCAAAATCACAGAAGTTGTTCATTTGGATAGGAGAGCAGGTCTTCATTGTCTCCATGAGCAGCGTCACTGATGAACACGCTGCCGCCATTTCTCCCAGCTCCCCATCCACCCAGTGCCGGGTCCCCAGATGGATGGGACGTGGAGTCCTAAATTCAGTGCAGGAGTAATCACATACACGTCACACTTCACAATCTGGGTGACCCTTTCACCTGCATTCTCTCATTTGATCTTTTTAAAAATTATTGGAGGGAGATCTCTCCTTTCTTTCGCTCTCATTTCTCGTTCCCTCTCCTTCCTCTTTTTTTCTCTCTCTCGTTTCTCTTCTCTCTCTCTCACCTACACAGACACACACACACAGACTTTAGTGTCTTCCAGTTTGAACCTTGGTTCTGCCACTTTATAGCTTTGACCTTAAGGTGAGTAACCTCTCTGAGCCTCAGTGTCCTGATAACATTCAGGTAGCATTTTGCAGTTTCCCACACCCTCTACACTCATCATCTCAGCGCACCGCAGTGCGGGCTCAAAGGGCAGTGCTTGCCTAAGTCACACAGAATGTCAGGACCAGAGTCCGGACTCGAGCCCTAGGCTCTGATTTTCAGGTTCACAGCTCTTCTATAAAGAATCTCTAAATTTCATGTCCAAGAATGGATCTTGGCATCCCCCACAGTTGTGTATAAGAAGTTAAATGTAATTTTCTGGAAGGGAAAATCTGTATTCTTCAGATTTTCAGTGGGCAGTATTGATGCCAGAAAATTCAGAACCACCATTTACATCATGCAAACACCATCAGACTATTTGGGAAGTTGAATATGCCTATTCTTTTCATCAAGCCACATTTTTATCTAAATGAAAGCTGCAACCCCCAAAGGAGGGGGTTGGAGATACAACAGTTGGACTTCCTTGAACCTCCCTCTGCATTCAGTGCTTCTCTCTCATCTCAAATAATCTGCTTTGGAAGATGACCCCTAACAAGTGCCCTGGCCTTACAGCTCCTCCCTGCTGTATTTTGAAAGTGTGGTCTGAAAGGAAATACCAATAAAAGAGACTTGCTCTCCAGTCTTCATTCTGTTAACTCTTAGTT
Organism: Zalophus californianus; assembly: GCF_009762305.2. Classification (NCBI taxonomy): domain Eukaryota; kingdom Metazoa; phylum Chordata; class Mammalia; order Carnivora; family Otariidae; genus Zalophus; species Zalophus californianus. The sequence goes on along the minus strand of NC_045598.1, from coordinate 40,093,678 downwards.
TGCACACTGTTAGTTGTGGTTCTCAGTTTTGAGAGGTGATATAACGTGTGGCCGAGAGCGTGGTCTCTGGAGCCATGTTGCCTGGGTCCAAGCTGCTCCTGCACTTCCTGGTAGTGTGCCCTCAGGAGGTCAGTTCACCTTCTTGTGCCTCTGCATTCGGGCTATAAAATGGAAATAATTACAGTACTTGGTTGATAAGGTTGTGAAGATTAAATGAACTAACATTTCACAATTAGTAAACAGGTAAAGCAGTTAGCCATTATCTGGTCTACAAACTCACACAGGATTACAAAAGGAAAGGAGAGTGGGTGATAATAATGACAAGTGACAGTTTATGGGGGAGGACACAGGAAATGTGAAAAGCAGATGCAAGAAGTCCAAGAATACTGCTCTGGGGCCCTCCAGGGAAGGTTAAAGAGCCTTGCACAAAGTGTCACCGTTACTGGTGTCCAGAGGCTAAGCCTGGGGCATCATGGGAAGGAGGGAAGAAGAGACCTAACTTGCTGAGCACTTAGGATGTGCCCAGTACTGTGCTCAGAGCATTACATACATGACCTCGTGTAACCCCACAACAACCCTGTCGAATGGATGATCTTGACCCCATTTTGAAGCAATAGGCTCAAAGAGGTGAAGTGTGACTTGCCCGAGCTCCACAGCTAATAAAGAGCGGAATAGAGTTTGAGACCCAGATCTTTGACTCTAAAGCTCCTGCTGTTTATGTCAATGCAGTACCACCTTCAGGAGAAGTATGACCTTTTACCAAAGCATTTCCAATAATCACAATAATGTTTTTTAACTGTTGATGGATACAAAAATGGGTAAAGCCCCATTTCCATAGAGAATTCAGGTCTCCAAAATGAATCATTCCCCAGGGTGTCAGGGCCCAGGTTTTAAGCAATGCCTTTTATTTTTAAGTACATGCAACACTTTAAGAAGGATCCTGCAGCTTCTACCTCTTGGGACATCTCCAAAGTCCATTCCTTGCTCCTTCACCCATTATCCCATGGGCATTTCTTCCCTCAGACCTTTGTTGTCCCTCACCTGGGTTATAAAACCACATCCTAATTGATCTCCCTTTCTCCAGTCTCTCTCTTCGAGACCAGTCTCCACGAAGCTGCCAGAAAGAGCTTTCTAAAACCCCTGCCTCACTATGCCACACCCATTCCTTCATACCCTCAGAGGCTTACCATTGCCCTCCAAATAAAATCCAAGCATTTAAAACTCCTGTCATCTGGCCCCTACTTCCCTTCCCATCTACCTCCAGCCATGCCCTCAACACACATCCAGAGTCACCTGCTGTCTTCTGAAAGCATCAGCTTTGTATCACCTCTGGCCTTGGACACTATCCCCTCTGTCACCACCAGACTCCTGCCACCTCTCTATTCTTCAGTTTCAGTTTAGACTTCATGTCCTCCAAAATGGTTTCCCTGACCATTGCTACACCCTCCCACACCCTCCAAGTTAGGCGAGAATCTTCGCCCTGTGCTGCCCTTTCCGTACGTAGCGCTGGACCACTCTGAATCGTAACTCTGAACTAGTATGTTCTTCCTGCCCCCACCCCAAACTGTGAGCCCTCCAAAGAGTCTAAGTCACTTCTTACCCTCAAGGCCTAGCAAAATGACTAGTACATAGTAAGCACACAGGAAATTTTGACGTCGTTAACTCAGTTTCAACAAAGAAATGATGTCTGTGTGCAGGTGGTGACTTCCATCTCCAACACCTTGCTCATCGGGGAACATTGTGAGGACAGAGACCAGGTCATAATCACCTGTTTATTTCAAGCCAGCCCAGGGTCAGCACGTAGCAGTCATGCACCCAGTGGTTACTGAAGCAGCTAGTTAATTGGAGCTGGAACAAAACCAACTCTCTTCTCAGCAGAGACAAAGGGTAAAGGAATTCCTGTTGAGTACCCTGGTAAGCCCTGCACAGTGTCGCCCCCTCGCCATTCTCAGAAGTATTCCGCCAGGTCGCTACTACTAATATCCTCATATTACAGTTAGGGGAACTGAGGCTCAGAGAAATGATGTCACTGTCCAGAGACACACAGCTAGTAGAGAGGAGCTGAGAATCCACTCTGGATCTGAGCCCCAAGCTCACGCCTGCTCTGTTTCCCCTTATCGATGAGCCCCATCCCCGGCCCCGGCCCTGAGCTGCTTTAGTAGCTGTAACTTCTAAGCCACAGGTGAGAGTAGAATAAAAATCCCCACACACTTTCTAGGATACTGCACGCCCCTAGTTTTCTTCCAGTCCTCTGAAAGATCCCCCTGTGTCTCCTCTGTGAAGTTTTCCTGCTCTGCTTGTCTATGAAATGTCAGCAGCCCTGAATTCCTTCCTCTGCCCTCTGCTCTTCTCAAACTGTCCTTAGAAAGGAGGCAATTTGTGCTTCGAGACTCAGCTCAGATTTTGCCTAAGGTATAAACTCCACGAGGGTAAGGTCTATGTCAATCTGATCTGTTGTTTTATCCTTCCACACAGACCTGGCACTGTATATAGTGCTTGATAAATACTGAACATTTATATCATGTTTATTGAATGCCAGGCACTAAGTACTTCACTCCTCGCAACAACCCTGTGAAGTAGGAGCTATTAATATCCCCACTTCATTGGTGAGCAAACTGAGGCACAAGAGATTAGGTAATTTGCCCAAGGTCACACAGCTAGTAAACCAAGGAGCCAGGATTCAAACGCAGGTGTTTTGGCTCCAAAGCTCAGGCTATTACACTTCACTCCACTACCTCTCCTCCAGAAAGCCTCATGGAATCCCCAGGGCCAGGTTAGGGGCCTCTTCTAATCCCTGTGTTTGCCCCTAGGAGAGCACTTATCCTATTATTGTGATATTTGCTCAGAAGTTTCCCTCTGTGGACCATGACAGGTCTGGCCCCTGGGCCTGCCACAGGGCACAGACAGTAAATGTTATATGAATGAATGAACTACAAAACTACCCTATGAGATGGAACATACTATCCTGTTTCATACATTGATAAACTGAGGCTTAGGTTAAATCATTTGACCAAAGTCTCATAACTCCTATATAACATATCCTGTCTATCTCCAAAGCAAATCTTTTTTTTTTTCCATCATGCATTTTCATTAGACCTGCATTTATTTCATTTTTTTAGGATTTTATTTATTTGAGAGAGCGCGCGCGCACACACACGCTAGAGGCAGAGCATGAGCAGGGGGGAGGGTCAGAAGGAAAAGAGAGAAACAGACTCCCCGCTGAGCAGGGAGCCTGACTCAGGACCCATCCCAGGACTCTGGGATGGTGACCTGAGCAGAAGGTAGACGCTCAACCGACTGAGCCACCCAGGCGCCCATTAGACCTGCATTTACTTGAAGTTCTGTTTAAGTGCCCTTGGCCTTATGGAGATAGCGTCAGTTTTGACTCATCTATTCATCATTTAGGCTTTTTGTTAAACACTGGATTCTCAGCCTTTACCCTTGTCCCAGAATCTCCAGGCTGGGATGGGGCCACCAATTCCAGGACAGTGTAGTCAACACTAGAGAAGTTCCAGGAGCCATGGGAACCCAGAGAAGGCCCCCAGTTTGGGCAGTTGGATAGACTTCTGGGAGAGATGAACCCCACCTGGTGGCTGTGGCCAGAGTCCATTCTGTAATAAATGGCACTACCCAAGCCTGACAATCTGAGATGTGAGAGTTAGAAAATGTAGGCATCCTACAGGATCAAAATGAAGACTGCCTCTCTGGGCTGAGGTCTCCAGGCCCCTAGAAATGTTATCTGCCTTACTTGGGCACACATTGGTAACACTGGCATAGTGTTTTTCTGAAGAGTTGACAACAAGGAGAGTCTTACTGAAACCTCTCTGTGTTTGGGGGAGTCTAGTGGAAACACATGTAAAGGAAATCAGGTTTGGAGGCCAGGAATTTTGCTATATTTCCAGAGGAGAGTGCCAAGGTCCCAGCTGGATGGTGCATCCCACATACGTATCATCATTTTCCTACTTGGGTCTGCATGGTCCTTTTCTCATTTCAGAGCATTTCCAAATATAGCAGGTCTACCTCTCCTCATTCTACAGATGGAGCAGCTGAGACCCAGAGCAGCGAAATGACTTGAGCAAGGCTCCATTCTGGCATGACTTCAACCACACCAAGCATCATTGAAGAACTAGCTTGTGCAGTATCACCTACATGCCTCAGGTTCTTGATATTAAAAAAAAAAAAAAATGGCGCATTTTATGAGTTTTTTACATGCTATGGGAGGTCATGGACACAAAGGGAAAGACTATGTTCTCTGGTATAAAAGTGGTACTGTGCCATGGGGGCAAAGAACCCAGCCCCTGCCTTTGCGGAGTCCCACAAGGAACTAGCAGGGCTATGGTGTACACAAAATAGTGGAGGCCCTGAGAAGACACAGGTGGGGTTGTTTCCAGAAGCTGGGGATGGGCTCTGGGCTGTAATGCTCCTTTCTTACTGGCACAGTTTCACTTTATGCTTTATAGCAAACATGTTCTGATTAATGGAGCCCCTGGAAAAGGTGGTGGGAGTGAGCGAGCTGACCTAGGGAGGGAGATGGCCCACAGTCCCTCTGGGACCTTGAGCACCCCAGGCCTGCCAGAAGGTCTCTGAACCACCACAATCCATCAGAATTCTGATTCTGGAGGGAGCTTTCAGATTATGGTTCAAGTCACCTCCTGTCATCAGCTCCCAGCTCCCCAGTCCTTTTTCTAAAGGAGGCAAAAGGATACTGAGAAGGGAACGTTTTCCACTCTGTAGTAAGGCAAAGAGAAGAATTCATTCATTCAGAAACTGGCTAACAAATAACAATATCCAATATACCTTGAGTGTTTACTACACATCAGACACTGAGAAGGATTTTCCGCGAATTGTGTTACTGAATCCTCACAATGACCCCATGAAAGCATTCTTTTTACTTCCATCTTACATAGGAGGGAATGTGACAAATGCAGGACTCCACCCCAGGTCAGTTTTCATACTGACAGCCCTGCTCAGCCAGGCCCTGTGACCAAGGATGCTAAGGATACATGAAGGATGATGGGAGACTCCTGACCAGCAGTGAAAGCACAGTCCTGACGGGCGAAGTGGGGTTGTACATGCTCAGAAGGGAGTCCCCAAGAAAAGAGGCTCCCAACACCAAAGGCAGGGCTGCCTTCATCCTCCTACACCTATCCCTAGGGGTCAGTTCTGAGAACTAGGGGTAAGGAATGTGGCCTCAACTCCACCTGCTAATCTCCAACCAGTCTCTTCTACAGATGCAAAGAACAGTTCTCATCCCTCTCCCACCTAGCTGTATGACCCTGGGAAAGTCACTTCCTTTCCATGCCTCAGTTCCTCTCATATGAATTGGGCATGAAGATGGGTGTCTGTGTGGCTTCAGAGAGGGCAAAATGCAGAGGCACTTAGAGAGCTTGCAGTGTTGACATCTGCCTAGTGTGCCTCTGACAAGAAACAGTAGAGCATCCTGAGTGCTGGGTCCTAAATGGTGAGCAGAAGTGTTCCAGGTAACTGTCTGGCCTGGGCCTGGGCCTGGGCACCTGGAGGAGGCATCTGTGCATCTGTGCCACTGCAAGCCTGGAGTCTGAACCACCCACTGGGGTTAAAAAAAAAAAAAAAAAAGAAAAGCCCATTTGTCAGCCAGCTTCCCCACCCTGACACGGGACAGGCCAGGAAAGAGAGTTAACATGTTGGGCTCCTGCCCAACCAGTATCCGGCCCTGAGCCAGTCAAGCAGCTTGGAACTCACCCACCATACACAGCCTGGAAGGAGACTGCACAGTCCCAGCAGGAAATGGGGGGGAGAGGGAGTAGAAGGTGTGTGTAGGGGAGGGTGTAAGTCAGAGTAGAACTCTTTGAGGGAAAGACGCCAAAGACTCCAAAGGGTGAGTGTGTGTGTGTGTGTGTGTGTGTGTGTGTGTGTGTGTGTGTGGCCTGAGCGGATGGATTAGGTCTCTCCCTCCTAGCCCCATCTCCCCTTTTTATCTTCATTTTGGTCGGTGACCTGAGGTTTATAGGCTGGGAGTATGGAGCTGGGGACCCCCGATGCACACTTCAAGAACGGGTAGGCACTGCACTCAAGCAGAGTCTGATCCAGCCCAAGAGCCTCGCCCTGATGCCCTTCATCTTCACATTCTCCTCTCCCCACATGTGGTGGCCCGGCTGCCGCTGTCCTCCAAGCAATCTGATTCCAGCGGGGAGACGACTCATCCATGGTCACACAGCGCTGCGAAGGCTCTGAGTCTGGGTGGCACGTCGCCCCGGGGGCTGATTCCTGGAATCGCTGTTTCCAAAGGCCCTCTTGCGAGGTGGAGACCATGAGAAGGAAGGTCCAAAGAAGACCACCTTGCGGGTGCACGTTGTCCTGGGTGCACATTGTCCTCAAAGCCCTAGGAGAGCCTGCAAATCACTTGGGCCTTTGCCCCGTTTCCTATGTGCAGAATCGCCCCTCCTTTTCTTCCTCAGCCTAGTCAGTTCCAGATCCTTCCAAACTCAGCTCCGGAAGACTGTGAGAACTCATTTAAAATGGGTCAGAAAGGAGGCCAGTCTCAAAATAAATATACTACGATCAGTAACTTTCTTATAACCAGTTAGACATTGGGAAAAGATGGATGAAAAGATTCTGTTCACAATGGACACAAAATACCAAAGATTATGCTTAAGAAACAACTATAGGAACAAAATGACAAAATTTACAAAGGGACATAAAAGTCATAAATGAAAGTCACACTGTGTCCTAGATGGAAATATCCCATATTGTGAAGATATATAATTGCCCTCAAAATAATTTCTAAAGGCAGTTAAATAAAATTTCCAAAGGGTTTTTAATTTTTACTTTCCCTTTGGAACCAGCTTTAAAAATTCTAAAATATTTTTTTAGAAGACTCTTTCCAAAATAGCCAAAAGAATTTTGAAAAAGAAGAATCAGGAATCAGAAAGATGCTTGCCCTCCCAGACATTACAAAACTACATTAATTTTTGAGTGAAGCTGGTGCAAAAGTAAATCACTCCTTAGAAGAGAAAGTGTTGAAATGACCTAACACCATCTGAAAATTTAGTATATAGCATATGGTCAGTGGGGGGAAGGGTGGATCATTAAGTAGTGCCGTGATAACTGGCTAATCATTTGGGGAAAAATTAAGTTACAAACTTCCTTCACACCTTCCACCAAAATTAATTTCAAATGAACTAAAGATTTAAATGTGAATAATGAGAATATAGATGAATGCTCTCAGAAAGTTGGATTTAAAAAACCCTTGGTAGGTATGATACTGTAAATCGAATCTATAAAGAAAAAATGACAGATTTGGTTACATAAAATTGTTTAAAACTGCAGTATAACAACAAAACTGGGTGAAACCAAAAAAAGGAGAAATGCACCATATGTTACAGATAAGAGGATGCTACTGTCTTTAATATATAAACAGCTATTACAAATTAAGGAAAGGAGAAACTTTATGAGAGAAAAAAACAAAGAATATACACAGATTTAAAAAAAAATGAGTGACTAACACATAAAGAAGAAACTAAGGAATAACTAAGGAAATGCAAATTACAATGACAAAAGTTTCTTTTTTTCCTGCCTGAACTGGCAAAGAATAAAAAGATCAGCAAGATGCACTACTGTCAGTGTGCTCGTTCGCACAACCTTTCCTGAGGGCTATTTGACAAGTAGCTATCAAAAGCCTTAAAAAAAAAAAAAAAAGCCTCTGACCAATCAATCTTATTTCTAGGAATTTATCCTAAGGAAATAATTAGGCAAATTCACAAAGAATGTTCATTGTAGTAATGTTTATTGTAGCAAAAACTGGAAACAAGCAAAATACCTCTCAATGGAAAACTGGCTAAAGGTACATCTATACATGGAAATATTAAGCAATTTTTAAAGTTTATGTAGATATATTGATTAATATAAAAATGTTTATCGGGTTTTATGTAAAAATGCAAGTAACAAAAAGTATATTTTTGTAAAGGTATGTACACAGAAAAAAATTTCAAATATACTTTGCTGAGCTGTCTAAAATGTTTTATAATGTTTTATCAGAACAAGCAATAATGTTTCCAATTGGGAAACTTAACGTCTCACCTCAGGGATCCCTTTCTTCAGGAAGTCTCCTTTGACCCTCCTTTCCCCACTCCCACCTCAACCCTGTTTCTCACTGTGAAGTCACTGGTGGGTGACTGTGACCCTGGTTGGTCAACGAGCAATTTAAGGGGCCATCACAGTTGATTAATCTTCAGGCCTCAGGGTCTGGCACTTACTAGGTGCTCAACATGAGTGAAATTAATGAAAGACCCCTTCTCTCGCGTTTCGGTGAATGATCTATCAATTGAATGGTATCGAACTGATCCTACCCGACTGGAACTGAAGATGAGAAGGAAAAATACCTCGGTGGGAGTGGGATCTAGGTTCCCATCTTACTCGAAGCTCAGCAGCACTGTGACCTCGGGTAAGTTACGTCGCCTCGCTGAACCTCGGAGGACTTGTCTCTAAAAAACGTGGAACATCACACCTCCCCAGGGACTGGGTACCAGGCAACGGAGCACACACCAAGCATTTAGCAGGGTAGTGGTACGCATTAGGCGCTCAAAAATAGAAGCAAATAGTTGGGCAATGAACATTACTCTCAGCGCGTTGGTTCCGGGCTCAGATGCACCCAACCAGAAGGTTGTGGAGACAGGAAGCCTGGCGACATTGGGCGGTCGCCGCTCCCGCACGCGCCCTGCAGACTCCCGGGCTCGATCAAAGGAGCGCTGCGCCCTGCTCAGGGGCTCCGCGTTGGGGGCTCCCGCCGGGCTCTCAGCTCCGGTGCCCTCGCTCCCCCGCCTTCAGGTGGCTCCCTGTCCCACTTCGCCCCTGGGGAGTCAAAGGCCCGAGGAGAGACTGAGCACCAGCAGGTCCCGCGGGCCCCAGAGGGTGAGGGTGAGGAGAAGGGCCAGTTGTCCGCCGCGCCCAGCCGGAGGCCGCGCCTGGAACCGTGCACAACTTGGGCCTTGGGTAGGGGTCTCCCCTGGCACCCCTAGTTTCGAATTCTCCTCTGTCCTTTACTGCTTGTGAGATGGGGGACCAGTCACCTCACCTCTCTGAGTCTGTTTTCTCACCTGTCAAGTGGAATAGTAGGACTTGCCTCGCAGAATGTGGCGCGACTTAAGACCCTGCAGGGAAAGCGCGAGGCGCAGGGCCCCTCGCAGGAAGAGCGCCGAGAAGTCAAGCGCTAGGATGGCAGAGGTTCTTTCTGGCTGCAGAACTGTGCCTGGGTCCCTGGCCCTGGTCTAGGCAGTATCTGTGGCTTTGACCCCGTCAAAGGGCCATTTTAGCGGGCTCGGGGGCGGGCGGGGACAGCAAACCAGGCTGCGCTTCTCTGTCCACCCAGGGGTGCACGCGGCTGAGTCCAACGTGCCTCGAGAGTTGATCCGGAGGAAAATGTTGTGGTCTGTCTGTGTGTGTACAGATGTGAGTGTATCCACATGCGTGTTCGTGCGTCTGTGGTTGTGCGGGAAACAGCGTTATGGGTCGGTCTGCGTAGACCCCTTCTCCCAAAGGCACCTTCCCCCTTTTCTTCGCGCCCCATTCCGGGTAAAGAGTTTCAGCCAAACTAACGGAATCTGGAGCGGCCAGGGGAGGGCTGGGGACGGGAGGGGCGATTCCGTCCCGGAGCCACTGGTTTGGGGATAATTACTTTTAATGTCAGAAAGATTTAGTTTAATATCATCTCTATTAGGCTGCCGGGAGGGTAATTAAACGGGACGCGCCGCAGCCGGCAAACAGATGGCGTCTGCTTGCTCCGAGGCCGCGGGCAAACAGCGCAAAAGTCAATGCCTCTCGGGTCCCCCATCAGCGCCCCCGGCAATGTTCCTACTCAGCGCCACCGTGCTGCACCTCCAACCCCCTCTGCACCCTCAGCCCCCAACTCCAGCCTCACCCTGAGTCTCCACCGGGCCATCTCTTTGGACCCCACCCTTGCCCTGGCGGGGGTTGGGGCCGGCAGCGAACTCGGGTGGAGGTGGGTTTTCGTGGTTGGGAGAGCTCATCCGGTACCCTCAGGCGTCCGCACAGCAAATGATTCTGAGCTAAGAGGAGATGCGGGAGGGAGTGTGTATGTGTGTGATCCTGTGAGGATGAGCTTTCTGCTCTCAGCCACCTCATTTGTCCCGGTGGTCTGGGTTTGTCTGCCTAGGGTCCAACTTCAGGGCCCTGGAATAGGGTTGGGTCCAGGGACAAGCGAAGGCACACTTGTGTGAGCATATGCTCCTGTCTAGGTGTTCAGTCACTGACCAGGGAGTCTGTGGACGTCTGAGTGTGAGGTCAAGTACTAACTGGAAATCCTAGGATGAGGGGCATGATGATGAGAGCCCTGTGAATTCAATCAGACTTTCTGATGGGGTCCTCTTGGATGGAAGACAGTGTCAGAGGTATGTGCACCCTGTGGGTGGTCACTGCATGCAGGTGTGACCACGTACCCAAGATTTTTGCAGAATGAGGTCTCACATGCGGGGTGTGGGTCCAGGTGTGAAGCCACACTCTGGTGCAGGAGGAGGTGTAGGAGGTAGACCCTGCTGCCTCAATCTGGGCATGTTTTCTCTACTGCTTGCAGCTGTGGAGCCACCCCGCTCTGGTCTGCCCCTCCTTGGGGACCTCAGTCCAAATCAGAACTAACCCCAGAGTGGCCTGTGGAGGTATGCGTGCAGTGACCTCCACCCAGGATGGTTACTCTGCCTCCCTCTATCCATGACACATTCACTCACATGAGCACCCCAACCTCCCAACCTCGGGTGCCCCAGAAGAAAGGTTGTATGTAGGTCCAGGACCTGTTGAGCTGTGAATGCAAGGAAAGAGGAGCCTGCTCTAGGAGTGGGCAGGTTTCCTCTGATTGGGCTAGGCTTCAGGATGTGTCCTGGAGGTTCCTCACACACTAATGGGAGAGCTTGGGGTTCTCAAGTCCTTGTGGCTGAACCCTTGTCTGCCCCCTGGTTCACTCCGTTGAAGTCCTGGAATCCCACAGTGGCCTCGCCTCAAATGAGAAGAGGAGTGCCTGGGCCACCGCCCTCTAAAACCTAGGCATATTCCTATCGTTCAATTTGTTTGGGGTTTAAGACAATTTCTGGAAACGTCCAATGTAGCTCTGGGGGAAGGCGCCCAGGGAGGTGTGGGATCCAGCCGCAGCCCTCCCTCTCTCCCACACATCCGACTGCCAGGGTGCAGTTAACTGAGAGATTTCCTTAACCTTATAACTTCAAGGTGTTGTAAGGTGGGGTCTGGGTCTTATACTCCTGCAGGACGTATTATCTCAGACTCACTCCCTTACCTCACTTCACACGGGAGACCGGCAGAGCTGACCCCTTGCTCTCTCCCAAATTCTTCTCAGGCTCCAGCGAGTGGAATTTTCTAAGAGCGAAGGGCCTGGTTTATGTTACCATCACTGACTCCACTCAGGGTCGGAGGGTGCTCGGTCGCCAGCCTGGTCAGCTTTCTGCAAGCTCTTTACCCGGCTCTTCCGCACACCACCCTTTCCTCTCTTCCCCTCCCTCCCTCAGCCTGGTCCTCCCGGACAGCATCCTGGAGGAACCGCGCAAGGCTCCGCGCTCTGAGGTGGGGCCCCGCTTGCCTCGGCGCCTTCCTCCTCCAGTCGCCAGCCCCCAGGTTCAGAGGCTGGGCTGCCGGGGCGCAGCCCACGAGTTGTGCCAGGGGGAAGGGGCTGCGTCCCGATGCCCCTGGGCAGAGTCTGCACGCCCAGTACCCCCGCGCCCCAGGCGACGTGGGCCAGAACCCCGTGGCCCTGAAAGTTCTAAAGAACATCACGGAAACGCATGGTTGGGAGTAGAGGGAGAACAGCGTTTTGGAAAACTCATTTTTCCCATTAATTAAACAAATTTTCTTTACTCTGAAGGAAAGAGAGAAGTGGAGAATAAAAATGAGAGTGAGGGCACACTGGAACGAGGAAAAGACAGAAAGAAAGGGCACAGATAATCACAGAGAAACCCAAGGCGACCCTGCCCGAGGACTGCAGCATTAATTCCAGATGTTGCCATTCAAAAGGGAAACAAAATCCAAAACCTGTTACCTCCTCTGCAGATCGAACTGTTCCTCAGGGCCGTGACGTCAGTAGGGGAGAGGAAGGTGAAAGTTAAAACTACTCCTGGGGGTCGGTGGCGACCTTGTCTCAGGCCCGGAAGGACCGACAGACAGATGCGCGTCCTGCGTGCAAGAGGATCTGGGGAGACAAGAGAGGTCACGTTTTACTTTCGTTTAAAAAGAAAATTAAACTTTTTGTTAATTCGAAATAACACTGACAAAAAGAATACCACCACCACGTAAAAGAAAACTAGGTGCTGCAAAAGTGAGGAGAGGAAAGAGCAAGAGGGGGCAAAGGGACGGAATTAGGGGGTGGGGAGAGGAAAGATGTGCAGCGCAAGGGACTCGGAGGGCTCCGACAGGAAGCGCAATCTCAGTTCTCTCCGGGATCCTCTTTAAAAACAAAAATCCTCATAAACCACACTTACCCTTCTTGATGACTATCATTTCGGGAATTTTAAAATGAAGGACCTGTGTTTTAAAGGCGGCAGAAGGAAAAAACAAAACAGCCCTCAACTAACCCAAACGCACCGGACTTGGGAGCACACCGCAACAGAGCCGGAAAGAGTCAGGAAAAATCCTCTTGGCATTTATGCCATATGCCCTCTCCCTTCCCCACCCCCCGAGTCCCCGTTCCACCCCCACCCCGACCGCGGTAATTGAATTGTCACCTGCCCCTATCCCGCCCCCGGCCACCAGGGCCACTTGGGAAACTCGGCCTTGCCAAGCGCCCCTGGCCAGTGAGAGCGGCGCAGCCAAGCCCGCGTCCCAGACGCCGTGGGGTTACACACAGCTACGTAGAGGCGCACCGGACACGGTAATTAGGCGCAATTCACACGCTCTTGGGCGCACGGAAACTACTTGTCACGGTATTTTCAACGCTCCTCCTAGCCTACTTTTCTCCACTCCTTCCCCGCGCGCCCCTCCCCTCCCGGAGGCACTCAGTGGAGCTTTTGGAGTTTCGAATCTTTCGGACACTGTAGAATGCGGGGCTCCCCGGGCGCGGGCCCGGCCAATCAGAGCGCTGTCTGCTTCCCCTGGCCAATGGCAGGCGCCACATTGTTGTCCAATTCTGTCTAATGGAGCCCTAAGGAGCAACAATAGAGCCGGCGAGCGGCTCATTGAGAGTCTGGCAGCGCCGGGCAACTGGGGCGCGGCTGTGCGCAGCGTCCCGCGCGCTCCGCGAGGGGACGCCGCGCGGCGAGGGCCGGGTCGCGGGCTCCAGCCAGCCGGTCCCTAACCGGTCCCCTGGCTCGGATTTCCGACGGAAGGGTTGGACTGCGCAGCGTTCTGAGGGGGTCCGGAAGTTCGGACATGGTGACTGAAGGAGGGTGACGTGGTCAGATAAGGGACCAGGGGGCAGGGGGAAGAGGCCAAGAGCGTCAGCAACGCGAGCGGAGCTGGGAGGTGCGTGAAGCGCCAGCGGAGGAGGAGGATCCCGAGCCCAAGGCAGGTAGTTGAGGGACGCAGGGAGGGCAGGGGAGGCGGCCGGGCCTGCGGGCCCTGTTGACGAGGCCCGGGCCACGCCGGCCCTAGGGACTTCGCGGCCGCAGGGGACTGAGGGAAGAGGCAGCTCAAATAGGGAAGGGTTCTAGGATACTGGGGCGGAGACCCCAGGACTCGGTCCCGGGCTCTGGCGGGAACCCGGGGACCCAGAGGAGCCCGGGGCCGAAGCTCAGGGCTGGGCCTGCTTGGGCCTTTTGGGGCCGCAGCGCAGGTGAGACTCCATAGCCAGTTCCAGAGGCGACTCCCCTGCCTCGGTGCTGTCTCCTGGACCGTCCAAGTCCCAGGAACCCAATTCCGAGACCAGAACTCGAGAACCTGCACCCAAGTAGGGTCCCGCGGGGGATCCCAGGATGGGGAGGGCGTGTCTGACGATTCTGTCTGTCCCTAAAGCCGGAGGGGAAGAGACAGCAGTGGGAGACGGTCAGGGAAAGGATCTCCCTCCAGGAATACCTAACTTTTCGCAAGATACCTTTACCTTCCCGACTACTCTTCCAGATTACAGGGCTAAAAATCGTGCCACAGGCTTTACTCCACCCCCACCCACAACCTTTGCCTGCAGCGTTTTTTGTTTTGTTTTTTATTTTTTTCTCATGCACACCTCTCTCCCCCACGTGAACCCTGGGACCCAGACATCCATATCAGCTGTTTTTTGTTGTTTTCCTCACTCCTCAAGCTAACCTTCTGGCTGTGTTTGCCTAACCAAAGTTTCTTGGGCTTAATTTTCTCTTTAACTCTCCCCACGCCTACTAAACTCCTCACACTCATTTTTCTCTCCCATTCTCTGGAGGCCCGGCACCATGAAACTTGTAGCATTTCCACAGGTCCCTGGGGCCCCACGGCCTAACTTTGCTCCTGAGATGTTTGTTTTGTAATCTAGCCTTCACTCTATTCCTAGAGCTATTCTTTTCTGTCCCTGATTTTTCTAACTCTCCTGCTCCCACCAGCATAAAAACTTCAGACCCAGCCAGCTGAACTCTATACCTCGTGTGCTTTGATAGCTCTCTCCTTTTCATCTTTCCACAAAACTGAGCAGTTCGCCTCGATTTTTGTTTTGTTTTGTTTTGCTCTTGGTATCTAGTCTGACTGTTGGGTTAAAATTTTCTCTCTAATCCAAGTCCCATCAAACAGACATTTCTCTCTACCCGTCTCGCCCCAATTAAGCTAAACTTTGGGGGGATAATGTTTTCCTTTCCAATCCCTCGTTATATACACCTGAACCAGTGACTTTTCAAACTTTATATGTCTTTTTATTTTTTTTCCAGCGGAACCACCGGTTCAAACGAAATCTTAGACCCAGCGCATAAATCAGATATAAGAAGAAGAGCTCTGGTGGGAATAGGGTGGGGGAGCTCGGCTTTACAAGGGGGAATCCGAAGGTACCTCCTTCCAGCAATTTGGCAACCACTAGCCAAACTTCCGCGGCCGAAAAATTCCCTCCCTAAGCCTGATCTCCTCGAGGGTACGCTGTAGCTTAGCACACCGTGCGCTCCTCACCGCAAGTCTCTTCCTTCTTCCCACGGTCTTCTACGCCAGGTCCCGCCATGGAGCTGCGCTCCGAGCTGCCTAGCGTGCCCGGCGCAGCGACGGCGGCGGCAACGGCGACAGGGCCGCCCGTGGCGTCTGTGGCGTCGGTGGCAGCGGCGGCGGCGGCGGCCGCGTCGCTACCGGTGAGCGTGGCGGGTGGCTTGCTAAGAGCGCCGCCGCTGTTGTTGCGGGCGGCGGAGAAGTACCCGCGGACCCCCAAGTGCGCGCGCTGCCGCAACCACGGCGTGGTGTCGGCGCTCAAGGGCCACAAACGCTACTGCCGCTGGAAGGACTGCCTGTGCGCCAAGTGCACGCTCATCGCCGAGCGCCAGCGCGTCATGGCGGCGCAGGTGGCGCTGCGCCGGCAACAGGCGCAGGAGGAGAACGAGGCGCGCGAGCTACAGCTGCTCTACGGCACTGCCGAGGGCCTGGCGCTCGCCGCCGCCAACGGCATTATCCCGCCGCGACCTGCCTACGAGGTCTTCGGCTCCGTGTGCGCCGCCGACGGCGGGGGGCCGGGAGCGGGAGCGCCCGCGGGGACCGGAGGCGGCGCAGCGGGCGCGGGGAGCTCAGGTGAGCGCGCGGCCCGGCCGGGAGGAAAGGGAGCGGGGACCGGGCCTGGGGGCACGCGGCCCAGGGACTTGTCTTGGTACTGAAAGAATGGAATCCCCTCTTCCAAACGCCCTACTGCTAAGAGTTCGCGGCGCACCCAGGCCCTGATCTGGGGCACAAACACATAAACTCTTTCTCCCCTTTCTGAAGAATTTGCCCTTTCTCTCACCGCGGGCCCAAATGTAGACGCTGGAATCGTTATCTCTACCCAAACGCGGCCGGGTCCCACCTTCCCTGCTCACTTGGCTCGGTCTCCCCAGCGTGAAACCTTTAACCTTGGTTCTGCTCTTCTCCACTTGCCGTGGTTCCCTTTGCGCCTTCCCAACTCTCTTCAGAAATCCCGCCCTCTCCCAGTCCTCCTCCCCCGCACCGCACCAATTTCTCTGGGTGTCAGGGACACCTCTTTCCTTTTCCCCGTGTGATTCCTTTTCTCCGGTTCCTAATGCTTCCCCGGACAACCGCACGCTGCGCCTGCTCCTTCTTTCTAGCTTCTTTCCCCACTTGTCCCCGTTTCTCAAGAGTAGGCACTCTCTCGCTTCCCTCGATCCCCACTCTTCTAACCCCCCTACTCCCCGTCTGGCCCCACCCTCCTCTTCAAGAATTTCTCGCCTTTTTCTAGGGAGGAAAGAAATTAAGGCTGGGGCCCTTGCGGGCCCTCTCAGCCCTCATCTTGGGAGTAAAGAACTTCTTAGGTTTTAATTTTGGAAAGGGTTGATTAGAAATAGGGGTCTGTTTTTGCCTGCAGAAAGGTTTGGGATCTCTTAGATATCCAAGGTGCCTTCCCTAACAAGCTATGTTGCCCAGGGCCAGAGGGCGCCCAGGGCAGGGTTCGCTCTTGGAATGATGGATGTGGAGTGGGGTCCTCTATACAGTAGGTGGTGTTAGGAAGGAGGATAAGGGTGGAGGTGTTGGGGCACAGATGTGGAAGAGGGGAACTGGACATTGAATTTACAGGGCACAGGTAGTTGGGGTTCTGGTACAGAAAGAGTGCACCCTGGGGAGTAGGGGAAGTGAGATAGAACTATAGGGGCTCAGAGAGTAAGGAATGCTGGAGGAAAAAGGAGGGGGTGCCGGAGCCCAGTGAATGAGGGTCGTCAGGTTCAGGAAACTGCGGTCCAAAGGGCTGATGTGCTGAGGGTGCCGTCACCTCCCCGCCCCTAATCACGCCTCACATCCCCTTTTCTCCCCTCCTAGAGGCCAAGTTACAGAAGTTTGACCTGTTCCCCAAGACGCTGCTTCAGACCGGCCGCCCCGGCAGCCCGCAGCCGCCACCGGGGAAGCCCTTATCACCCGACGGCGCGGACTCGGGGCCTGGGACATCTTCTCCGGAGGTGCGGCCGGGCTCGGGCTCGGAGAACGGCGACGGCGAGTCCTTCTCGGGGTCGCCCCTGGCCCGGGCCTCCAAGGAGGCAGGTGGGAGCTGCCCGGGCAGTGCAGGCCCGGGAGGCGGTGGGGAGGAGGACAGCCCGGGCTCCGCCAGCCCTTTGGGCTCTGAATCCGGTTCCGAGGCCGACAAAGAAGAGGCAGAGGCCGCTCCCGCTCCAGGGCTGGGCGGGGGCCCGGGTCCACGGCAGCGGACGCCGCTGGACATCTTGACGCGCGTCTTCCCGGGCCACCGGCGAGGCGTCCTGGAGCTGGTGTTGCAGGGTTGCGGCGGCGACGTGGTGCAGGCCATCGAGCAGGTGCTGAACCACCACCGCGGGGGCTTGGCGGCCGGCCTCGGTCCCGCCGTGCCCCCTGATAAGGCCGCAGTGGGTGCAGTAGCAGCTGCGGACGACGCGTGGCCGGGCCGCGTCGACGCCGCCGCTGCCGGGGGGCCCGGGCTGCCCGCGCCGCTGCAGGCCGGCCCCGCCGCTCCTCCGCACCACAGACCTTTGCTGGCCGGCGCCATGGCGCCTGGGGCGCTGGGCTCGCTGAGCAGCCGCTCGGCATTCTCACCACTGCAGCCCAACGCCAGTCACTTCGGCGCCGACGCAGGCGCCTACCCGCTGGGTGCGCCGCTCGGCCTCAGCCCCCTGCGCCTGGCCTATTCCGCGGCAGCGGCGCACAGCCGTGGCCTGGCCTTCATGGCTCCCTACTCGACCGCCGGCCTGGTGCCCACACTCGGCTTCCGCCCGCCCATGGACTACGCCTTCAGCGACCTCATGCGCGACCGCTCGGCCGCCGCCGCTGCGGTGCACAAGGAGCCCACCTACGGCGGCGGCCTGTACGGGCCTATGGTCAATGGCGCCCCTGAGAAGCAGTAGGGCCAGGGGCCCGGAAGTCGGGCCGCCCCCAAACGGGGACCCCAGCCTTGATCCCGCGGGCCGCCGCTCCCTCTTTGCCCGGTGCGCTCTCGGCGCCTCAGCTGGGGTGTTCTCGCTCGAAGGTGATTTTAGGTTTTGTTTTGGAAGGTGGGCGGAGAGCTGAGCGAAGGGGGAGCAACTACAGATGCAGGTGTTCTCAGAGAGGGTGCGTGGGCCTGATCCTCATCCTCTGGCCACCTCCTCAAGACTCCTCCAGCCCTTCAAAAGGCCGGGAATTCTTGAGAATCAGAGGCTGCGGCCGCCGCACACGCTCCCGCCTCTCCTTTTCCTGTGCTCATCCCACCCGCCCGCTCTCCAGTGGATGGCAGGATAGTCCGAGAGTCTGTCTTCTGTGTCTCCCTCTCCTTATTAAAAATTTTTAAAAAATATTCGATCTAACAAATATAAATTTAGGATGTATAAATCTCTTGACACTGAGTCGAGTCTTTGGGACACACATATATATATCGATAACAATTGTAAAAAAAAAAAGGAAACAAGTTCTAAGGTGCACTTTCCTCGTTGCGGTATTTGTCGCTCTCTTTGTTGCTTATGCCAATAAGCATGGGTTTCCTTGGTGCAGTGTGAGTTTTTATATATGTATAAATCTATATATAATCTATACATATATATATACAAGCCAGTGTATAATGTTATAAAATGGAATTCTAAGTTATTAATTGTAATCTGTAGGTGACCTCGGTATTAACGTGAAAAATATTCAAAAACAAGCAAAAAAAAGGACAAAATGGAAAAAAGTAGACTATGCGCGCATTGTACTTATCAGGTTTTATAGATTAAATATATTGTAAACTCGAGACAAATCCTGCCCACCCGCCCCTCTTGCCTGCGGCCGATCTCTCCCTAAGATGCGGTCAAGGTGCGCACTGAAGCAGGAACAGAGCGACGAGTGACTGAGCCAGAACCGCCCTCCCGAGAGCCCATCCTCGCCTCCCGGGACTCGCCAAACGCCTGGCCCGAAGGGACGGCAGCGGGAAACGCTGCTGCAGAGAATGGCTCACTTTGTGCTTTCCTTTGCATAGACATGAGCTAGAAATAAATGTTATTTTCTAAGAAAACAGCACCGGATCCCGTCCTGCTCCTCTGTAGGCCGGATTGAAAAGGTCTTGAATTCGCGTTCGGGCCCGCGGTGCCAGCTAGACTTCAGTCCGGCTGATGTCCGACCCTCGGGGGGTGCGGAGCCGGAAAACTTTCTGTGGCGCCGGGAAAGGCCAGCCGACGGGAGTGGCGCGCGGCTCAGAGCCCCGCGAGGAGCGGTGCCCCTGCGCCTCTGGGACCCCGCGTCCTTCCCACTCCGGTTTTGGGCGCGCAGGCGCGACGGGTCGCCTTGCCAGTGCTCAGGATCCCTGGATTTCGGGCAGAGCCTCTTACGGAGTCCCGAGAGGCTGGAGGCCGGATTTCGGTTCTCCCCGGGGCCTCAGATTTGGACACAGCCGGGGTCGCGCAACGCTCGCTTCCCTTCTCAATGAGGTTTGGAACCCAGGTGACAGAGGCGGCGGCTGGGGAGGGAGAGCTGCGACGGTTCTCCCACGAAGGCTGGTGACCTGGGAGTTATTTTGGGGTGGTGGGGGTGGTGGGGCGCTGCCCTCGCCAAGAGACAGGGTGATCCGAAAGTGGCGGTGAGGACGCGCCTTCCAGCCAGACCTCGCTCGGCACCCTAGTTACCTTCCCTTCTCTCGCCGGGCTGAGCACAATAGTGGCTCCCCCGTCGATCCCCTCCTCCAACCTCCCGGGGCCTGCTCCGCTCCCTGCAGGGTGACTACCCCTCTCCGGGAAACAGGGTGCTCCCTCCCCTAGTCTGGGCCCGGCGACATCCCAAGGTAAACTTCTGGGGCCGGCTCGAGTTCCGCCAGGCGGTGAAACTTAATAGCAGGACAAGAAAACGGTTTAATAAAGAAGGGCTTTAATAGGGAACTAATTTGATTGAGTTGCCTAATTCCACTTTAATTGGAAAGGGGTTTGGCTGTTTGGTTACAAAGTGCGAGGGTGACAACGAGATGGAGGTGGGGGAAGATGGAGCGAGAGAAGAAAGATGGGGGGCAACAGAAGGGGTGAAAAAGGGAATGAAGGTAGGAAGAAAAGAAGAGAGAGAGGAGAAAGAAGAGGGAAGAGTTACTGGAAAAAAAGAGGAAGGCTCGAGAAGCGCGGGAGCTTTTAGAAGTGTGAACTTTCTTGCCCTTCATCTGCTCCCTCAAGCCTCCTACGACCTCCTCCTACTCCAGGTTTTTGGAAGCTCGGGTCCTCTCTTAGTCCAGGTTCCAGCCACCGCCTTTCTGGCCTCTGCCTTCATCCCCATTCAAGGTGAATCTAAGATCGCTCTGGGTCTCTTGGTTTCAGGAGGGACCTATACTGAGTCTCCCGGAGCTCCTTGTTTCCTGCTGGTGCTCCAGCCAGACCCCAGGGCTTGGCTTAGGGGCCCGCATTATCCACTCTTGAGAACATCCGGAGCTTCAAAGATTTCAAGATTAGTGTTTTAGTTCATCCTCACAGCAAACCCGGAATAATCCGGTGAGTTGTTTATTAATGGGTCCATTTTACAAAGGAGGAAACTGAGGTCCAGAGTGGTTTATAGACCCGTCCAACCAATCCGGGGACTCTGGACCTCTTTTCCTCTGCCCTGTCGGGGTGAACCTCCTCCTCTCCTGGAACGGTCTCCCCTGGTTGAAGGTGGGGGCTCTGCAGACCCCCCCCCCCCCGCCATGTACTGTGGCTCAGAGAGGGGAAGCACTTTGCTCAGCTCCAGGCTGCCAGCCGCTTTGGTTGAGCTCAGAATGATTCGTGAGCGGTGAAACTTTGAGAGAGTGGAATAGTGGGGTTCCCAGGTTCCTCTCATCCCCGGCCCTGTGAGTCTTGGTGGCCCAGACCTGGGGATGGAACCCCAGGGCTGTCAGTCACAACCTTGACACCTGGCGAAGGGCTGCACCCATCCATGCCCCTGACCCCACTTGCCTACAGAGCAGTCAGGAAGACTGAGGCTCAGAATCTGACAGTGACCGGCCCAGGGTTGTACGTTCAGGTTCTGCGGAGTCAGACTCAGAACCCAGGACGCTCAAGCCAGTTTGTTAGGTGGCAGTGGTGGGAGTGGGGCTGGGCCAGTAGGCGCCTCTGCAGCAGGTGGGAGGAGGCTGGGGCCTGAGCTCTGCTGAGTTCCACTGGGAGGATCGCTGGGATCCCAGTCATGGGAGGCAGCAGCAGCCTCACCTCTTCTTTGTGGGGAGGAGAAAGTGGGATGAGGGTTTCCTCCTGACCTCTACAGTCCATATTTATTCCCAAACTTTCCCCTAAGTTTGCTGGAGCTGTGCTTGGCCTGGATACTGGGAAGACCTGGGCCTGATCACCATGGGGGAGCTAGGGCTATTGTAGTCATTAAACTTACTTTCCTCCTCCTCTTTCTTCATAACAACAGCAGCAGCTACAAATTACTGAGTACCTACTGTGTACCAGGTCCTGTACACAGCACATTTCATACGGATCCTGCTCAGTGGGTGAAAAAGGGCCAAGAGTTTGGATCCAGGCTCTGTTTCTGGCTGAGTTTATTCATACACAATTACTTCAGTTAGCAAATGTTTACTAAGTACTTAGTGTATGCCAAATCCTGTTCTAGGAGCTTGGGATACACAAGTGTGCAAGACAGGCACCATCTCTACCCTTTAAAACCTCACAGTGTGTGGGGGTGTGGACAGAAGCAACTAAACAGGCAAGGTGGATGCACTGATCAGTGCCCCGGAGCTCAGGGAGGTCTGACCAGGGAAAGGTGAGTTGGGACACTTCACCTCAGCTTCCTCCTCAATGAAATGGGGTTGATAGTGACTATCGGTCTGGATGCTGTGAGGATTGATTGAGAGAGTGTTTAAAAATCTTTTAGCTCAGTGCCTAACTGACCAGGCGCATTCATTATAATCTCAGATACTTTGGTGTGGGTATTGTCCCATTTCATAGAGGAGTACACAGTTCAGAGGGATTGAGTGACTGTAGCAAATTCCCCTTATAAATCCTCTAAATTGTCACAGGTTATGGGAGATGGGAGGTGCCCTGCCTGAGCAACAGGCCACGGTGAAGGATCATCAGATGGGAGAGTGTGGATTCTGGAGATGCTTCTGAGGGAAGGTGAGGCTGCAGCTAAGTCCTGAGGACATTGGTGAAGGGCAGCATTAGTGATCCATGGCAGGAAATTGGTGAGAGAAGAGCAGGTGGAGAAGGAGGAGGTGGGGACAGGTGGTGATGTTGGACAGAAGTCAGAGGTCAGATCAAGGGGAACCTCAAGCTCCAGGGTAAGGGGCCTAGGTTTCAGAGTGAGGGTACTGGGGGCCAGTGACAGCATGCCTGGTGAAATTTGCATTTGGACTGGATACATTGTTAGGGGAAGGCCAGACCCATTTAAGGAAGAGTCATGTAAGATGGTAGCACCCAAAAATGACCAGTGGGGGCAGGGACAGGGAGAGAAAAGGTTGACTTCAAGAACTATTGGGAGCCAGACCCTCCACTCTTGATCCAATGGTTGCTGGTGGGGAGTAAACCAGTAGGAGGGCTCATGGATAATTTCCAGGTGTCTGGGCTGCTTGACCCTTTGCAGGTGACAGAGTTGTGGGCCCTTAGAGAAGGGACAAGATTGGAAGGTGAGGAAAAAATTTCAGTGTTCAATATATAGAATTTGAGGAACGTATGGGGCTTCTAGGTGTGGACACCAAATGGTAGAAAGGGCCTTGGGAGGGATGAAGTGGCCCAACACTTTCTCCACACTGGACATAGGACTCCTTTAATGGAGGCCGTGGGCCTGGGGGAGGGGGGTTGTTGAGACCCCAGACATTGGAGTTCTGCCTCTCACCTTTTCGG
This sequence comes from Zalophus californianus, assembly GCF_009762305.2. Classification (NCBI taxonomy): domain Eukaryota; kingdom Metazoa; phylum Chordata; class Mammalia; order Carnivora; family Otariidae; genus Zalophus; species Zalophus californianus. The sequence goes on along the minus strand of NC_045598.1, from coordinate 40,070,852 downwards.
TTCATTCCAAGAAGGCTGGCCTCTGAAAATAATTCTCTTAAAATTTTGCACCCTGTGAAGGTTATCATCCTGGAGCAGGACCATGGGAAGCCTGTCCCTGCCTTTATTGTGACACCAATGAAGCTTAAACTTCAGAGGTCTCCACCTGTACAGGTCCCTTTCAAACTTCCCCTGCTTTCTGCTCCCTGAAGCTTTAGCTTCAGTGGCTTTCTGCCCTCTCCCCACTTGTCCATCCCTACCTCACCATGTCCACTAAGCTCATCAGAGTCACCTAACAGACCATGAACTTTCCTGCATCTTTGCCCATGCAAAGATGGGCAAAGCCCCTCTTTTTGGACTTGGAAAGCCCTCTGCTTGGAAAGCCCTACCTTTTTCTTCTACTTTGAGGACCATCCTCACTTGTCCCAAGGCCCAGTGACACCAAAGGAACTTAAAGTTCAAGTCTTGTCACTTAGAGAGGAAGATGGTGGTGGAGTTGGAGGACCCTAGACTTGCCTCTTCCCACAAATACAACAAGATTACTATCCTAAATACCCCAGAAATTGATCTGAGGACTGGTAGAACAAACTCCACAACTAAAGGTAGAGAAGAGGCCACACCAAAGAAGGTAGGAATTGCAGAGATGGAAATGCAACTTGGGAGAGAAAGGGATAGTGGTCACTGTCATGGGGAGGGAGCCACGGTCACAGAGAAGGGCAAGAGACAAACTAGCACACAGGGGAGCACATGGGGAAAACAAATCCCCATAGCAATTGGCTTGGAAAGCAACAGGGCCTGAATTTCATGAGTTCTTGCAACCAGAAAGGCTTAAAACCTGGAGTTTTAAAGGTCAGTGTGCTTGGCTCTGGGAAAGCTTGGAGGACATTAGGGCTGCTTTTGGAGAAAAGGCAGAGCAAACAGCCTGTGGACATACAGCTTGGAAACAGTGATCTCAAGAATGCCTGAAATACACAGTGGGGAGTTTAGTTGCTCATCTCAGAGCATGTCCTAAAGAGGCAGTTTTCATGAAAAGACCCCTCCAGGAACAAAGGAAGGTAGCTGGCACCATTTCCCTCTTCTGCTCATCAGCATAAACACAGAGCAGTGCCAACACTCACTACCTAACTTGCTTACACCAAACCCCACACTCCATGCTTCAGAAGAACCACCCTTCCCAACTATACTTGCTTCAGTCTCAGCATGGCAGGCCCCCTCACCCAGAAAACCAGCCCAAACCCTTGCCAACACCATATTTCCTGACCTGGAAGTTTTGTGAGGCCTTGGTTCTGGTGGTAGTGGCAACAGGTCTTATTTCACAAGCAGACCAGAGTACACCTAGTGAAAATGTACCACATCCAGGCCAGGGACCAAACACTGTGTACAACAGGGAGACCCTCAGCAGACCATTGGCCTGAAGAAAAATGTGTCAGGGACGCAAGAGCAGAGTGCATGCAGCACACATTGGAGGCCCTGGGGAACAGAGGGCACACTGCAGGGCACTTCAAGACCTCTCTTCAGAAGGCCATTACCCTCAAGAAGAGGAGACATAGTTGATTTCCTAATACAGAGAAGCAGGCACAGAGACTTAGACAAAATGAGAAGAGAGAGGAATTTACCCCAAATGAAAGAAGAGGACAAGGTTACAGCTGGAGTTCTAAGCAAAATAGGTATAAGTAACATACTTGAATGGAGAGTTTATTTTTTTATTTTTATATTTTTAAGATTTTATTTTTATTTTTTTATTTTTGGCATTTATTTATTTTAAATAGGCTCCACACCCAGTGTGGAGTCCAACATGGGGCTTGAACTCATGACCCTGAGATCAAGACCTGAGCTGAGATCAAGTCAGACTGCTTAACTGAATGAGTCACCCAGGTGCCCCAAGATTTTATTTTATTTTATTTTATTTTTTTAAAAGATTTATTTATTTATTTTAGAGAGAGAGAGAGAACAGCGAGGAGGGGAAAAGGGAGGGAGAGAATCCTTAAGTAGACTCCCCACTGAGTGCAGAACTTGATGCGGGGGTCCCTCCCTGGATGGAGCCCCGTCTTGGGCTCCCTGCTCCATAGGGAGTCTGCTTCTCTCCCCCCGTCCCCTCCACTTATGCTCTCTCTCTCTCTCTCTCAAATAAATAAATGAAATCTTAAAAAAAAAAGTAGGTTTAAAGGGAACGTACCTCAACATAATAAATGTCATATACGAAAAACCCAGAGCTAACATCATCTTCAATGGGGAGAGCCTTTCCCCTAAAGTCAGGAACAAGACAAGGACGTCCACTCTCGTCACTTCTATTCAACATAGTACTGGAAGTCCTAGCCACAGCAATCAGATAACAAAAAGAAATAAAGGATATCCAAATCAGTAAGGAAGAGGTAAAACTCTCACTAATTGCAGATGACATAATACTATATATAGAAAACCAGAAAGACTGCACCAAAAAACTGCTAGAACTGATATACCAATTCGGTAAAGTCACAGGATGCAAAATCAATCTACAGAAATCTGTCGCATTTCTATATAACAATAATGAAGCAGCAGAAAGAGAAATTAAGAAAACATTCCGATTTACAACTGCACTAAAAATAATAAGATACCTAGTAACAAACCTAACCAAAGAGCTGAAAGACCCATACTCTGATAACTATAAAATACTGATGAAAGAAATTGAAGATGACACAAAGAAATGGAAAGACATTCCATGCCCATGAGTTGGAAGAAAAAATATTTTTAAAATGCTTATACTACTCAAAGCAATCTACACATTTAATGCAATCCCTATCAAATTACCAACAGGATATTTCACAGAACTAGAACAAACAATCCTAAAATTTGTATGGAACCACAAAAGACCCAGAATAGCCAAAGCAATCTTGAAAAGCAAAGCAAAGCTGGAGGAATCACAATTCCAGACTTCAAGTTATATTATAAAGCTGTAGTGATCAAAACAGTATGGTACTGGTACAAAAATAAGACACATAGATTAATAGAACAGAATAGAAAATTCAGAAATAACCCCACAATTATATGGTCAATTAATTTATGACAAAGCAGGAAAAAATACCCAATCGTAAAAAGATGGTCTCTTCAACAAATGATGTTGGGAAAACTGGACAGCAACATGCAAAATAATGAAACTGAACTGCTTTCTTACACCATACACAAAAATAAATTCAAAATGGATTAAAGATGCAATTGTGAGACATGAAACCATAAAAATCCTAGAAGAGAGCACAGGCAGTAATTTGTCTGACATCAGGTGTAGCAACTTTTTTCTAGAGAGTTTCCCTGAGGCAAGGGTAGCAAAAGCAAAAATAAACTATTGGGACTTCATCAAAATAAAAATCTTCTGTACAGCGAAGGAAACAATCAAGAAAACTAAAAGACAACGTATGGAATGGGAGAAGATATTTGCAAATGACACATCCATTAAAGGGTTAGTATCCAAAATATATAGGGAACTGATATAAGTCAATACCCAAAAAACAAATAATCCAATTTAAAAATGGGTGGAAGTCAGGAACAAACATTTCTCCAAGGAAGACATCCAGATGGCCAATGGACATATGAAAAGATGCTCAATATCACTCATCACCTGAGAAATGCAAATCATGACTACAATGAGATATCACCTAACACTTGTCAGAATGGCTAAAATCAAAAACACAAGAAACAACAGGTACTGGGGAGGATGTGGGAAAAAACTTGCACTGTTGGTGGGAATGCAAACTAGTGCAGCCACTCTGGAAAACAGTATGCGGGTTCCTCAAAAAGTTAAAAATAGAACTACCCTACCAGCCAACAATCACACTACTGGGTATTTACCCAAAGAATACAAAAACACTAATTTGAAGGGATACATGCATGCCTATGTTTATAGCAACATTATTTACGATAGCTAAGATATGGAAGAAGCCCAAGTAACCATTGATCGATGAATGGATAAAGAAGATGTGGTATATGTATGTATACAATGGAATATTATTCAGGAATAAAAACAAATGGAATCCTGCCATTTGCAACAATATGGACAGAGCTAGAAAGTATAACGCTAAGTGAAATAAGTCAGTCAGAGATAGACAAATACCCTATGATTTCACTCATATATGGAGTTTAAGAAACAAAACAAATGAACAAAGGGAAAAAAGAGAGAGAGAGAAACAAACCAAGAAACAGATTCTTAACTATAGAGAACAAACTGAGGCAAGGGTAACAAAAGGGGAGTTACCAGAGGAAAGGTGGTTGCGGGGAAGGGTGAAACAGGTGATTAAGGAGTGCACTTGTCCTGATGAGCACAGGGTGATTAAAATAAAAACTTAGGAAAAAAACTCAGCAAAAACCAAAAACACCCCAAAACTACTGGAATGGAGATCTGAATGAAGAATGGACTTTAGTTAATGTGAGTGTATCGATATTGGTTTGTTAATTGTAACATATGCACCACATTAATGGAAAATGTTAATAATAGGCAAAGCTGAGTACGGGATACATGGGAATTCTCTGTACTGTCTTCTTAATTTTTCTGTAAATCTAAAATAAAGTCTTAAAAAAATTAAAGACTCGTTACTTGTACAGGTTCTTTTCAAGGTCTTGCACTTCGTGTGCATGGTCAGATGACTTCTTTCTCTTAAAGTTTCAGGCCCCATTAAAACTGTTACTATTAACTATTACTGCATAATAAATGACCCCCAAATTTAGTGACTTAAAACAATAACCATCTTATTATCTTACGACTTTGTGGGTCAGGAATTTGGGCAGGGTGTGACTGGGTTGGCCTTTTCTCCATAGAGTGTTGATGCTGATCAGTTGGTGGTATTCAGCTAGTGGATTTGTTGGTCTGGAGGGTGATAGCTTCAGTCACATGTCTGGTGCTTTTGTGTGGAGGACTGGAAGGTTGGGCTCAGCTGGACCACTGATTGGAGCACCTATCTGTAGTCCTTCTGTCATGGTGGCCTAAGGGTATCAGACCTCCTGCATGTTGACTCAAGTTTCTAAGAGCAGATGTTCCAGTAAACAAAGTGAAAGCTACATGGCCCTCTATGACCTAGCCCCATAGGTCAAGAATGTGATAAGACTACTATTTCCAAGTGAATGACACCCAAGTCACATTGATTTAAAAAAGAAGGAATTGATGTCCTCTCTGCAAGGGCTTCTGCAGAGAATAAGGCCTGCTGGAAAACCAAGCTTTCAGTAGAGCTGAATGTTTGGCCATTTCAGCCCTAAATAGTCTTTGTTTTAGCATTTTAGGGTAGAAGCTTAATAAAGCATGTTACTTGCTTTTCCATTTTCTTTTCCAAGGGATACTGAGATGCTTCAAGCTTTCTTTGATTCAAATTCATCTCAGGATGTACAGGATAGGGCTGTGGGATTTTACTGGATTGAGGGTTCACTGTCTCTAGCACTAAAGACTCATTATTTCTGGGATTTTCTGATGCATTTTTTTTTAATTTTGAAAACCATTTATTATGAAAAATTTCAAGCATGTAAGAAAGTAGACATTAGAGTAAAATAAATTCTTATATATTCATCACATAACTTTAATAATTAACATTTTGCCATGTTTGTTTCACCCAGTTTTTTTTGAGGAATTTAAAATAAATTATAGACCTTGTGAATTTCCATTGTGAAATACCTCAGTATGCATCACGAAAATATGAGACAGGTTCTTACAAAACCACCATATCACCAATACACTATCAATATTAAAAATAATTCCTTTATATCACCTAATACCCAAAACATATTAAGATTTACCCAGTTGCAGGGGCTCCTGGGTGGCTCAGTCAGTTAAGAGTCAGCTCTGGTCATGATCCCAGGGTCCTGGGATCAAGCCCCTCATCGGGCTCTCTGCTTAGCAAGGAGCCTGCTTCTCCCTCTCCCTCTGCCTGCCGCTCTGCCTACTTGTGGTCTCTCTCTTTCTCTATCAAATAAATAACTAAAATCTTTAAAAAAAGATTTACCCAGTTGCCCCCACTGGGGACTTAACTTGCTTTTTACTTACTTACTTACTAATTTACACACACACACACACACACACACACACAACTGATTTGTTCAAACCAGGATTTGGTCACCTCAACAGACACTGTCAGAGTCCCATTCATATCCCTTAGGACATTTCAGCCACTGATTTCCAACTTCTGGGATCATTTTCTCTATGTTAAGGGCTTTTAGTCCAGAACCACAGAAGAGAGTGGTGGTGGGAGTCATCCTTTTCTGAGGAGACAATGAGAAGATGAATTGTTTGTAGAGAATTTAAAACAATAATAATACTGACTACAAGTTCGTCTGCTTTTTATTTTTTAATTTATTTTAATTTTTAATTTTTTATTGTTATGTTAATCACCATACATCATTAGTTTTTGATGTAGTGTTCCATGATTCATTGTTTGTGCATAACACCCAGTACTCCATGCAGAATGTGCCCTCTTTAATACCCATCACCAGGCTAACCCATCCCCCCACCCCTCTCCCCTCTAGAACCCTCAGTTTGTTTTTCAGAGTCCATCATCTCTCATGGTTCGTCTCCCCCTCCGACTTACTCCCCTTCATTCTTCCCCTCCTGCTATCTTCTTCTTCTTTTTTTTTCTTAACATATATGCATTATTTGTTTCAGAAGTACAGATCTGTGATTCAACAGTCTTGCACAATTCACAGCGCTCACCATAGCACATACCCTCCCCAATGTCTATCACCCAGCCACCCCATCCCTCCCACCCCCCACCACTCCAGCAACCCTCAGTTTGTTTCCTGAGATTAAGAATTCCTCTTTCACTCAGCATAACACCCTCCAGTTCCAGCCACGTCGTTGCAAATGGCAAGATCTCATTCCTTTTGATGGCTGCATAATATTCCATTGTGTACATATACCACCTCTTCTTTATCCATTCATCTGTTGATGGCCATCTTGGCTCTTTCCACAGTTTGGCTATTGTGGACATTGCTGCTATAAACATTGGGGTGCATGTACCCCTTCGGATCCCGACATTTGTATCTTTGGGGTAAATACCCAGTAGTGCAATTGCTGGATCGTATGGTAGCTCTATTTTCAACTGTTTGAGGAACCTCCATACTGTTTTCCAGAGTGGTTGCACCAGCTTGCATTCCCACCAACAGTGTAGGAGGGTTCCACTTTCTCTGCATCCCCGCCAACATCTGTCGTTTCCTGACTTGTTCATTTTAGCCATTCTGACTGGTGTGAGGTGGTATCTCATGGAGGTTTTGATTTGGATTTCCCTGATGCCGAGCGATGGTGAGCACTTTTTCATGTGTCTGTTGGCCATTTGGATGTCTTCTTTGGAAAAATGTCTGTTCATGTCTTCTGCCCATTTCTTGATTGGATTATTTGTTCTTTGGGTGTTGAGTTTGATAAGTTCTTTATAGATTTTGGATACTAGCCCTTTATCTGATCTGTCATTTGCAAATATTTTCTCCCATTCTGTCGGTTGTCTTTTGGTTTTGTGGACTGTTTCTTTTGCTGTGCAAAAGCTGTTTATCTTGATGAAATCCCAATAGTTCATTTTTGCCCTTGCTTCCCTTGCCTTTGGCGATGTTTCTAGGAAGAAGTTGCTACGGCTGAGGTCGAAGAGGTGTTCTCCTTTAGGATTTTGATGGACTCCTGTCTCACGTTTAGGTCTTTCAACCATTTGGAGTCTATTTTGTGTGTGGTGTAAGGAAATGGTCCAGTTTCATTCTTCTGCATGTGGCTGTCCAATTTTCCCAACACCATTTGTTGAAGAGACTGTCTTTTTTCCATTGGACATTCTTTCCTGCTTTGTCAAAGATGAGTTGACCATAGAGTTGAGGGTCCATTTCTGGGCTCTCGATTCTGTTCCATTGATCTATGTGTCTGTTTTTGTGCCAGTACCATACTGTCTTGATGATGACAGCTTTGTAATAGAGCTGGAAGTCCGGAATTGTGATGCCGCCAGCTTTGCTTTTCTTTTTCAAGATTCCTCTGGCTATTCGGGGTCTTTTCTGGTTCCATACAAATTTAGGGATTATTTGTTCCATTTCTTTGAAAAAAGGGGATGGTATTTTGATGGGGATTGCATTGAATGTGTAGATTGCTCTAGGTAGCATTGACATCTTCACAATGTTTGTTCTTCCAATCCATGAGCATGGAACGTTTTTCCATTTCTTTGTGTCTTCTTCCATTTCTTTCATGAGTATTTTATAGTTTTCTGAGTACAGATCCTTTGCCTCTTTGGTTAAATTTATTCCTAGGTGTCTTATGGTTTTGGGTGCAATTGTAAATGGGATCAACTCCTTGATTTGTCTCTCTTCTGTCTTGTTGTTGGTGTATAGGAATGCCACTGATTTCTGTGCATTGATTTTATATCCTGCTACTTTACTGAATTCCTGTATGAGTTCTATCAGTTTTGGGGTGGAGTCTTTTGGGTTTTCCACATACAGTATCATATCATTTGCAAAGAGTGAGAGTTTGACTTCCTCTTTGCCGATTTGGATGCCTTTGATTTCTTTTTGTTGTCTGATTGCTGTGGCTAGGACTTCTTATACTATGTTGAATAGCAGTGGTGATAGTGGACAGCCCTGCCGCGTTCCTGACCTTAGGGGAAAAGCTCTCAGCTTTTCCCCATTAAGAATGATATTCGCTGTAGGTTTTTCATAGATGGCTTTTATGATATTGAGGTAGGTACCCTCTATCGCTATACTCTGAAGAGTTTTGATCAAGAAAGGGTGCTGTACTTTGTCAAATGCTTTTTCTGCATCTATTGAGAGGATCATATGATTCTTGTTCTTTCTTTTGTTAATATATTGTATCACGTTGATCGATTTGCGGATGTTGAACCAACCTTGCAGCCCAGGGATAAATCCCACTTGGTCATGGTGAATAATCCTTTTAATGTACTGTTGGATCCTATTGGCTAGTATTTTGGTGAGAATTTTTGCATCCTGTTCATCAAGGATATTGGTCTGTAATTCTCCTTTTTGATGGGATCTTTGTCTGGTTTTGGGATCAAGGTAATGCTGGCCTCATAAAATGAGTTTGGAGGTTTTCCTTCCATTTCTATTTTTTGGAACAGTTTCAGGAGAATAGGTATTAATTCTTCTTTAAATGTTTGATAGAATTCCCCTGGGAAGCCATCTGGCCCTGGGCTTTTGTTTTTTGGGAGATTTTTGATGACTGCTTCAATTTCCTTAGTGGTTATAGGTCTGTTCAGGTTTTCTATTTCTTCCTGGTTCAATTTTGGTAGTTGATACATCTCTAGGAATGCACCCATTTCTTCCAGGTTATCTAATTTGCTGGCATAGAGTTGCTCATAATATGTTCTTATAATTGTATTTCTTTGGTGTTGGTTGTGATCTCTCCTCTTTCATTCATGATTTTGCTGATTTGGGTCATTTCTCTTTTCTTTTTGATAAGTCTGGCCAGCGGTTTATCAATCTTGTTAATTCTTTCAAAGAACCAGTTCCTAGTTTCGTTGATCTGTTCTACTGTTCTTTTGGTTTCTATTTCATTGATTTCTGCTCTGATCTTTATTATTTCTCTTCTCCTGCTGGGTTTAGGCTTTATTTGCTGTTTTTTTCTCTAGCTCCTTTAGGTGTAGGGTTAGGTTGTATATTTGAGACCTTTCTTGTTTCTTGAGGAAGGCTTGTATTGCTATATACTTTCCTCTCAGGACTGCCTTTGCTGTATCCCAAAGATTTTGAACAGTTGTGTTTTCATTTTCATTGGTTTCCATGAATTTTTTTAGCTCTTCTTTAATTTCCTGGTTGACCCATTCATTCTTTAGTAGGATGCTCTTTAGCCTCCATGTATTTGAGTTCTTTCCGACTTTCCTCTTGTGATTGAGTTCTAGTTTCAAAGCATTGTGGTCTGAAAATATGCAGGGAATAATCCCAATCTTTTGGTACTGGTTGAGACCTGATTTGTGACCTAGGATGTGATCAATTCTGGAGAGTGTTCCATGGGCACTAGAGAAGAATGTGTATTCCGTTGCTTTGGGATGGAATGTTCTGAATATATCTGTGAAGTCCATTTGGTCCAGTGTGTCATTTAAAGTCTTTATTTCCTTGTTGATCTTTTGCTTAGATGATCTGTCCATTTCAGTCAGGGGGGTGTTAAAGTCCCCCACTATTATTGTATTGCTGTCAATGTGTTTCTTTGCTTTTGTTATTAATTGCCTTATATAATTGGCTGCTCCCATGTTAGGGGCATAGATATTGACAATTGTTAGATCTTCTTGTTGGATAGACCCTTTAAGTAGGATGTAGTGTCCTTCTTCATCTCTTATTACAGTCTTTGTTTTAAAATCTAATTTGTCTGATATAAGGATTGCCACCCCAGCTTTCTTTTGGTGTCCATTAGCATGATAAATGGTTTTCCACCCCCTCACTTTCAATCTGGGGGTGTCCTTGGGTCTAAAATGAGTCTCTTGCAGACAGCATATTGATGGGTCTTGTTTTTTAATCCAATCTGATAGCCTGTGTCTTTTGATTGGGGCATTGAGCCCATTTACATTCAGGGTAACTATTGAAAGATATGAATTTAGTGCCATTGTATTGCCTGTAAGGTGACTGTTACTGTATATTGTCTGTGTTCCTTTCTGATCTATGCTGTGTTCCTTTCTGATCTGTTACTGTATATTGTCTGTGTTCCTTTCTGATCTATGAACAATGAGAGCTTTTAGGCTCTCTCTTTGCTTAGAGGACCCCTTTCAATATTTCTTGGTGGGCTGGTTTCGTGTTTGCAAATTCCTTTAGTTTTTGTTTGTCTTGGAAACTTTTTATGTCTCCATTTTCAATGACAGCCTAGCTGGATATAGTATTGTTGGCTGCATATTTTTCTCGTTAGTGCTCTGAAGATATCATGCCAGTCCTTTCTGGCCTGCCAGGTCTCTGTGGCTATCCACATTGTTGCCAATCTAATGTTTCTACCATTGTAGGTTACATATCTCTTCTCCCGAGCTGCTTTCAGGATTTTCTCTTTGTCTCTGAGACTCGTAAGTTTTACTATTAGATGTTGGGGTGTTGACCTATTTTTATTGATTTTGAGAGGGGTTCTCTGTGCCTCCTGGATTTGGATGCCTGTTTCCTTCCCCACATTAGGGAAGTTCTTTGCTATAATTTGCTCCAATATACCTTCTGCCCCTCTCTCTCTTTCTTCTTCTGGGATCCCAACTATTCTAATGTTGTTTCGTCTTATCGTATTGCTCATCTCTCGAATTCTGCCCTCGTGATCCTGTAGTTGTTTCTCTCTCTTTTTCTCAGCCTCTTTATTTTCCATCATTTGGTCTTCTATATTGCTAATTCTCTCTTCTGCCTCATTTATCCTAGCAGTTAGTGCCCCCATTTTTGATTGCACCTCATCAATAGCCTTTTTGATTTCGACTTGGTTAGATTTTAGTTCTTTTATTTCTCCAGAAAGGGTTTCTCTAATAACTTCCATGCTTTTTTCAAGCCCAGCTAGTATCTTTTAAAGTCATGATTCTGAACTCTAGGTCCGACATTGTACTAATGTCCATATTGAGTAGGTCCCTGGCAGACGGTACTACCTCTTGTTCTTTTTGCTGAGGTGTTTTTTTCGTCTTGTCATTTTGTCCAGAGGAGAATAGATGAATGAGAGAACAAAATGATAACAGGTTAACAACGTGCCCAGCAAATATACTCTATACAAATCAGAAAAGACCTGAAACCAGGGGAAAAGAAAGGGAAAGAAAGAAAAAAGAAAGAGAAAAAGAAAAAGAAAAAGAAAAAGATAAAAACAAACAAAAACAGAACAAAACAAAAAAAACAATATGATCAAATATGATCAGGCTAGTGCATAGATCAGTGCCACACACTAGATTTTGGGTGTATTTTGGTCTGTTAGAAGAAAGTGCCTCCTAAAATTTTAAAGGAAGAAAGACTTATATATGTACAAAATAAGAGTTGATACAATGAAGGGATGGAAGATGACTGTAAAGATGAAAATTATAAAAGATTTTATAAAAGGGATTGGTAAGATAAGTTGTTTGAAAAAAGAAAGAAGAAGATTTAAAAAAAAAGAAAAAAAAGGGAGAGAATGTGATCAGGCAGGAGACTAGAACAAAGCCATACACTAATGATTTAGGGTATATTTTGATCTGTTAGAAGAAACTGTATCTCAAAATTTTAAAGAGAGAACAACTTATATATATATGCCAAAATAAGGGTAACTACTATGAAGGGATAAAATATGACTCTAAAAATGAAAAATAAAAAATGTTTTTTTAAAAAAAGGGATTGATAAGATGTTGGTTGAAAAAGGGAAAAAGAAAAATTAAAAAAAAAACAGTTAAAGGGTGGGGGAATGGGTTAGCCTGGTGATGGGTATTAAAGAGGGCACATTCTGCTTGGAGCACTGGGTGTTATGCACAAACAATGAATCATGGAACACTACATCAAAAACTAATGATGTAATGTATGGTGATTAACATAACAATAAAAAATTAAAAAAACAGTTAAAAAATTAACTTGAAAAACTAATGAATCATGGTAAAAAAGACAGGAATTCTATGTGGAGTATTCCCCCAGGGCTGGAGTTCTCCCGTTCTCCTTGATCGGTAAACTTGGTCTTGGCTTGCTGTTCGTGCTGATCTTCTGGGGGAGGGGCCTGTTGCCCTGGTTCCCAAATGTCTTTGCTGGAGGCGGAATTGCCCCGCCCTTGTCGGTCTGGGCTGAGCAATCTGCTCAGGTTTGCTCTCAGGAGGTTTTGTTCCCTGCAAGCTCTCGATACAGCTTTGGAGGACCAGAGTGAAAATGGTGGCCTCCCAATCTCTGCCCGGAGGAGCTGAGAACTCGGGGACCCGCTCCTCAGTGCACCCCCAGAGAAAAGCAGTCACTCCCGTCTCCCCAGTCTCTGGACGCACTCCATGCTCATCCGGCCTGTGACCGAGTATATCTAACTCTGGCACCCGACCCCGTGTGGAGTCTCCAAACCTAGCAGATCCCTGTGGTGTGCTCCCGCGCCCCTCCTCCCTGGAGGAGGAAGGGGAGTCTCCCCAGATTTGCCGCTTGTTGGGTCCCTGCTGGAGGAGCAGTGGCCCGACTGGGCTGCGGACCACAGTTCATGGCAACCCCGAGCTGAGAGCCCGCGCCTCGGCTCCGTCTCTGCAGCCGGCTTCCCTGCTCCAATACCCAGGAGCTCTGCCGCACTTAGGCACCCCCAGTCTTTCTGTGACCCCGAGGGTCCTGAGACCACACTGTACTGCGAGGGTTCCACCCCCTGCTTAGCCACTGGAGCGATGTCCCTCAGCGGAGCCGACTTCTTAAAAGTTCCGATTGTGTGCTCCGGGGCTCTATCACTTGCCGGAAGCGGCGGACAGAGGCCCCCTCCCCTGCCGTCTATCCTCCCGATATCGCCTCGGATTCACTTCTCTGCACGTCCTACCTTCCAGTAAGTGGTCGCTTTTCTGTTCAGAGAGTTGTTGCTATTCTTTTCTTTGATCTCCTGTTGAGTTTGTAGGTATTCAGAATGGTTTGATCCCTATTCAGTTGAATTTCTGAGACCAGACGAAATCCAGGTCTCCTACTCCTCCGCCATCTTGCTCCGCCCCTTCCTATTTTTTAAATTTATTTTTAAAAAAGATTTATTTATTTATTTTAGAGTTGGGGAGAGAGACAGAGTCTTAAGCAGACTCCATGCTGACTGTGGTGCCCAATGCCGGGCTCAACCTCACAACCCCGAGATCAAGACCTGAGCTGAAACCAAGAGTCAGACGTTTAACTGACCAGACTACCCAGCTGCTCCAGTCTGCTTTTTAAATGATCACCATAGCCCAGCAATTCTAAACAATCTCAGAGATAAAATGTTATTCACCTCATAAATTTTTTGTTGGTGGTTAAGCTTCTGAACAATTCTTGCTGTGATTGTCGAGTTTACATTTTGTGTACACGTGCATGTGTGTATGCAGATATGCAGACACATGTAAAATGTATTTAGATATACATATATATCACAAATTGTTACTTTATTATTTTTTATGTTTATATACAATAAACTTGACTTTTCTGTAGTTGATTTCTTAAAGTGGGAACACGCGTATAGATTTGTTAATTGCCTTCACAATCAGGATTCAGAACATCTTTATCACCCCAGAAAACTTCCTTGTGTTGCTCTTTTATAATCAATTGACACTTAACTCCTGTTAAACAGTGACCTGCTCTCTATCTTTAGTTTCTTCTTTCCTGGAATGTTACATAAGTGGAATCAATAGTATGTAGCCTTTGGCAACTGGCTTCTTTAACTCAGCATGCCTTTGAGATTCATCCAAATTGTTGCAGGTGTCAATAGTTCATTCCTATTTATTGCTGCATAATATTAAACTATTCAGATGACCACAGTTTGTTAATCCATTCACTGTTGAAAGACATTTGGGTTGTTTTTGGTTTTGGTGATTATGAATGGAGCTGCTATAAACATTCATGAACAGGCTTTTGTGGGACCACAAATTTTCACTTATCCAGGGTAAAGTACACGAGAATATGATTACCAGGTCATATGGTAATTGTTTAGCTTTAGAAGATTGCCTGTTTTCCAAAAGAGCTATGCCATTTTGCATTCTCAGCAGCAACATATGAGAGTTGCCACATCAGTGTACATGGTTGTCTAGCTCTTTCTTTTTAAGTCATTTTTAATAATAGTGCTATGGTGTCTTATTTGTTTTTTTTAAGATTTTATTTTTTAAATAATCTCTACACCCTATGTGGGGCTTGAATTTACAACTCTGAGATCAAGAGTCACATGCTCTACTGACTGAGCCAGCCAGGTGCCCTTCTTACTGTGGTTTTGATTTACATTTCCCTAGTGGCTAATGATCTTAAGCATCTTTTCATGTATTTGTTTTCCATCTGTATAGCTTTGCTCAAGTGTCTGTTCAAATATTGTGCCCTTTTAGAAAAATTGAGTTGTTTGTTTTCATACAGTTGAGGATTTTCAAGTAACAGCTTTTAAAAAAAATAATTCAATTTAGTTAACATATACTGTATTATTAGTTTCAGGGGTAGAATCCAGTGGCTCATCAGTTGCATATAACCCCCAGTGCTCATTACATCAAGTGTCCTCCTTAATGCCCATCACCCAGTTACCCCATTCCCCCACCCACCTCCCCTCCAGCAACCCTCAGTTTGTTTTCTACAGTGAAGAGTCTTTTATGGTTTGCCTCCCTGTTTTCATCTTATTTTATTTTGCCTTCCCTTCCTTTATGTTCATCTGTTTTGTTTCTTAAATTCCACATATGAGTGAAATCATATGGTTTTTATCTTTCTCTGACTAACTTATTTCACTTAACATAATACTCTCTAGTTTATCCTTCTTTATCCATTCATCTGGGCTCTTTCTATAGGTTGGTTATTGTGGACATTGCTGCTATAAACATTGGGGTGCATGTCCCCCTTCGAATCACTATGTTGGTATCCTTTGGATAAGTACCTAGTAGTGCAATTGCTGTGTCATAGGATAGTTCTATTTTTAACTTTTTGAGGCACCTCCATACTGTTTTCCAGAGTGGCTGTACCAGTTTTCATTCCCACCAACAGTGTGTACAAGGGTTCCCCTTTTTCCACACACTTACCAACATCTGTTGTTTCCTGAGCTGTTAATTTTAGCCATTCTGACTGGTATGGGGAGGTATCTCATTGTGGTTCTGATTTGTTTTTCCCTGATGCCGAGTGATGTGGAGCAATTTTTCATGTGTCTGTTGGTGATTTTTATGTCTTCTTTGGAGAAATGTCTGTTTATGTCTTCTGCCCATTTCTTGAGTGGATTATTTGGTTTTTGGGTGTTGAGTTTGATAAGTTCTTATTTTTTCATGCCTTCAAATATAAATAGATATTTATTATGTAGTTTCTGTGGATCAGGAATTCAGGGGCAACTTGGGTGTGTGGTTCTGACTCAGGGCCTCTCACGAAACTGTACTCCAGTAAGTAGTTGGTCAGGGCTGTAGTCCTCTGAAGCCAAATTGAAGCTGGAGTTCTTTATAGATTTTGGATACTAGCCCTTTATCTGATAAGACATTTGCAAATATCTTCTCCCATTACCTAGGCTGCCTTTAGTTTTGTTGACTGTTTCCTTTGCTGTGCAAAAGCTTTTTATCTTGATGAAGTCCCAGTAGTTCAGTTTTCATTCTTCTGCATGTGGCTGTCCAATGTTTCCAACATCTTTTGTTGAAGAAACTGTCTTTTTTTCATTGGATATTCTTTCCTGCTTGGTCTAAGATTAGTTGACCATAGAGTTGAGGGTCCATTTCTGGGTTTTCTATTCTATTCCATTGTCTAAGTGTCTGCTTTTGTGCCAGTACCACACTGTTTTGATGACTACAGCTTTGTAATGCAGCTTGATGTTTGAAATTGTGATGCTTCCAGCTTTGGTTTTCTTTTTCAACATTACTTTGCTATTTGGGGTCTTTTCTGGTTCCATACAAATTTTAGGATTGTTTGTTCCAGCTCTGTGAAAAATGCTAATGGTATTTTGATAAGGATTGCATTGAATGTGTAGATTGCTTTGGGTAGCATAGACATTTTAACAATATTTGTTCTTCCAATCCATGAGTATGGAATGCTTTTCCATTTCTTTGTGTCTTCCTCAATTTCTTTCATAAGTGTTCTCTAGTTTTCAGAGTACAGATCCTTTACCTCTTTGGTTAAGTTTATTTATAGGCATCTTATGGGATTTGGTGAAATTGTAAATGGGATCGATTCCTTGATTTCTCTTTCTTCTGCCTCATTGTTAGTGTATAGAAGAACAACTGACTTCTGTGCATTGATTATATCCTGCCACTTTGCTGAATTCCTGTATGAGTTCTAGCAATTTTGGGGTGGAGTCTTTTGGATTTTCTACATAGAGTATCATGTCATCTGTGAAGAGTGAAAGTTTGACTTCTTCTTTGCTGATTTGGGTAACTTTTATCAAATAACAGCTTTATTGAGATATAATTCATATACCATACAATTCACCTATCTAAATTGTATAATTCAGAGGTTTTTAGTGTATTCCCACAGTTGCAAAGCTATCACCATAATCAATTTTAGAACATTTTCATCACCTCCAAAAGAAATTCTGTACCCATTAGCAGTCACTACCCATTTGTCCTAAACTCTCCAACCCCACATAGGCACTAATCTATTTTTTGTCTCTATAAATTTGTCTGTTCTGGAAAATTCATACAAACAGAATCATACAGCATGTGGTCTTTTGTTTCTGGCTTCTTTCACTTAGCATAATATTTTCAAGGGTCATCCATGTTGTAGCGTGGATCAGTACTTCATTCTTTTTTTATTGCTACATAATATTCCACTGAATAGATACACCACATTTTCTTTATCCATTCATCTGTTGATGGACATTTGGATTGTTTCCACTTTGTGGATATTATGAAAAATGTTGCTATGAACACCTGTGTACAAGTTTTTGTGTGAATATACATTTTCATTTTCTTTGAGTATACATCTAAGTGACATTGCTAGATTACATTATATATCTGCTTAACTTTTTGAGGAACTGTCAAACTCTTTTCCACAGCAGCTGCACCATTTTACAATCCTGCCAACAGTGTAATAGGGTTCCAATTTCTCCACATCCTTGTCCACATTTGTTATTATCCATCTTTTTTATTCTAACCATCCTAGTAGTTGCAAAGTGGAGTTTATTTTGTTACACTGGTTTATGTATTTATCCCTTTGCTAATACCACACTGTCTTCATTATTGTAGCTTTATTTTTTCTTACTGTAGCTTTATAGTAAATATTAAAATCCTCTGGTGTCACGAATCCCCTGACTTTATTCTTTTTCTTAAAAAATTCAGTATTTTAGTTCCTTTGGTGCTCCATGTAAATTTTAAAACATGTTTGTCTACATATGCAAAAACTTCAGCTGGGATTTTGATTGGAATCGTGTTGCATGTATAGATCAATTTTAAGGAAGAATTGAAATTTTAACTATATTGAGTATTCCAACCCATGAACATGATATGTCTCTCTCTCCATTTAGATCTTTCATTTTGTTCATCAACATTTCATAGTTTTCATAGATGCTGAATATGTTGTGTTAGATTTATACCTAACTACTACTACTACCTACCACATTTTGGGAGGAACTCTTGTAAGTGCTGTTTTAAAATTTTGGTTTCCAGTTGTTCATTGCTATTAATAGATATACATTTGATATTTATATGCAGCCACTGTATCTTGCAACTTTGATAAACTCACTTGTTAGGTATAGGAGGCTTTTTGTATATTCCTTGGGATTTTCTACATAGATAATCAGGTCATCTGTAAGTGGAGATAGTTTTAATTGTACTAAATGTTGAATGAGAGTGGTGAGACTAGAGATCCTTGCCTTGTCCTAGTCTTACAGGAAAATGATTCATCTTTCACCATTAAACATGGTATTAGTTCTGGGTGTGCTCTTCTGGGTTTCAGGCTGTCCTTAAGTCCAGGCTGGGAGGTATTGAAGTAAAACACAAGGAAACTCACCAATGGTTCAAGTTCTAGTTTCCTTCCCAACCCTCCTGCTATTATTTACTTTTTGGAATTCTCAGATAGCTGCTCCATGTGTTCTTTGTGGGATTGTTGTTGTTGTTGCATACAATGGAAGAGACAGGTGGAGTGTGCTTACTCCATCTTATACAGGAACCAGAACCAAATAAAGGACCACCTTTTAATTATCCTTTAATAAGCATTGTTATTCACATGGAAATTAATTTACAGATATCAGGTTATACAGTCAACCTCCACATATGCAGAATCAGCTACATGCATTTGTTTCAAGATAAGTTTGTGAAGGTCTGGAATCATTTGAGCTTCATGTAGTTCATCACTCCAACCTCTGTGGAACTACCTATTCCTATGTTTATTTTTTTTAAAGATTTTATTTATTTATTTGACAGAGAGAGACATTGTAAGAGAGGGAACACAAGCAGGGGGAGTGTAGAGGGAGAAGCAGGCTTCCTGCTGAGCAGGGAGCCCAATGCAGGGCTCAATCCCAGGACCCCAGGACCATGACCTGAGCCGAAGGCAGACGCTTAATGACTGAGCCATCCAGGCACCCCTATTCCTATGTTTAAGCAGCAGATTTGAAATAAATGATAATAGCAGAGTGAGTGTAAAGATGAAGAATCAGAACTTGAATTAATTCTGTCACTATACATGACTTCTTGGAGATTTTATTTGTGTTTAATATTTATTTATTTTATTTATTTATGTGAAACAACATCCATAATTTTTATTAATTGAAAGTCCACAATTTACACTAAAACTCAGTCTTTGGGCTTTGACATTCTATGAGTTTTGACAAATTCATAATGTCAAGGATCGCCATTACAGTAACATACAGAAATCTGTACACCTGTGTTCATTGCAGCATTATTCACAATGACTACAGATGGACACTCCCTCAAAGGCCATCAAGTGATGAGTGAATAAATAAAATGTGATATATACACACAATGAAATACTATTCAGACATAAAAAGGAATTAAATTTTAAAATATACTAGAACATGGATAGAACTTGAAAAATATGCTTCTTGAAATTAGGCAGGCAAAGAAGACCATATATTGTATGATTCCACTTATAGGACATATCTAGAATAGGCAAATTCATAGAGACAGAAAGGAGAGATTATCAAGGGCTAAAGGCAGGGAAGAAGGTGGAGTTATTTTTTCATGGGTACAGAGGTTATTTTCAATCTGGTGGGTTTTGAGTGTAATTCATAGTAATGGGTACAAAGAATTGTGACCATAATTATTGCCACTGAGTGTATATACATTTACAAATTATTAGAAGGATAAATATTTTATCCTTTAAATATTTTAAATATTATGTATATTTCATCACAATAAAAAAGTTAAAAAATCCAATAGACTAGATGATGAATACAGAAACTGCATATATGAAGACATAGAAGCTGAAATGGTCCTTTAATACATGAAGAAGTGGGAATTTACACTGGGCAGGACCCATCATGAGACGTGATCATTGAAATATGGCATGCATTTAGTATTTTCCCTTCTTTAGATTGATTATTTCACACTGATTAGGTCCCCTTAGCTAAAAAGTCAAAGGCTCTGTTTCTCATTTCCTTCTTGCTCTACTCCTTTGCCTTCCTTCATCCACCAAGGAGGTTGGCCCAGCAGAAGCTCAGTTCTTGCTTGTTAACCAGTCACACCCATGTGTTGTAGCCCCATGTCCACATCAAGCAAATTTCCCTGAGAAATTCCTGATCAGTACAACCAATGTCCTTACAGTTACTCTGTGTCCCCAGCTCCCCTGGAGGACCTGTTGGAGGACCTTCCCAGTGACAGGCAGAAGAAGGGGCCTCATCTCTCCCCAAGGGAAGCTTGCCTTTCTCTGAGGTAGAAATGTTGCTTGCTTTTTTTCTTTTTCAATTGTATGCAGATAGGAAAATCTGACAATGTACATTAGTGCTGGTATATATAGTTTCCTTGGCTGGGGGAATGTTGAGTGAAAGTCTATTACCAATTACAGCTGATACAAAAGGGTAATAAAAACGACAGCATCCATTACAACATGTACGGTAGCAAACATTTTCTTTCCTTTTTTTTTTTTTTTTAAGATTTATCCATCTATTTTGGAGAGAGAGAGAGAGAGAGCATGGGCGGGGGAGGGGAGGAGGAAGAGAGAGAATCTCAAGCAGATTCCCCACTGAGCATGGAGCCTGTCATGGGGCTTGATCACACAGCCTTGAGATCACGACCTGAGCCAAAACCAAGAGTTGGGCACTCAACAGACTGAGCCACCCAGGCACCCCATGAGCATTTTCATTAACAGAAAATCTTTCTCCTTGAAAAAGAATTTTGTATTTGCTGATCAGAATGGACTTGAGAGACCTGCCATGAAAAGCTCGAGCCTCTTCCATAGGTGTCTTCTTTAATTTCCGGGGAGGCATTGACTCAACAACTGTATCCCATCTGGTTTCCTGAAGTCATCGAGAAAACAATGTATAGGATGGTGTGATCCTCATAGTGCTTTATTTTCTCTAATCACAGGCGGATGCAGGAGAAAATGAAAACCATATGTGTTCTAAAATCAGTCCTTTTTTGAGGCAAAATCTAGCTGATGAAGAAGGTGGGCCTTCCTTGACTGCTTTGGAGAGTCACCCTGATTCCAGGTTCCTGCTGGGAATGGGGGTTGGGAGTGTAGTGAGAGAAACTGACTGTCCTGTAAGAACTGTGACCATGTTCTACAAACCCTGGAAGCAAGTAGGTCATTTAGGTGGTGTGGTTTGTGTGTGTGAGAACTGGAGGGTGTCTATGTTTGAGCCTATGTGACGTGATTGTAAGAGTGCATGTGAGTGCGTGTATTTCCTCAGGAGCTATTTCCCATTTAAACAGCACAATGCAAGTGTCAGAGTTCTAAAAAAAAAAAAAAAAAAAAGACACACATTGCACGCTTTACCTACATTAACTCATTCCTCCTTCACTACAGTTGCATCTGGAAGATTCTTCAATATTCCCTTTCCTCCCCAAGCCAGAGGACTTGTTCTTCATTTCTTTCCTGCTCCTTTACTCTGCCTTCCTGTGTCCACCCAGGAGAGTGGTCCAACAGCAGCTCAGTCCATACTTACTAACCACCCACATGCACACTCTCACACCATGCCTATATCCAGTAAAGCTCACTGACTAGTTGCTGAGCAACCCCACCAGTGCCCTGACAGTTGCTATGTATCCTCTTAGTTCCCACCAAGGGCCTATTGAAAGATCTTCCCAGTTTGAAGGAAGAAGAAGAAGACCCAAATCTCTCCAAGGTAAACTTGCTTTTCTTTGTATAAAAGGGAAACATCTTTTTTTTCTTTTTCAATAGACTTAAGGTATGAAATTCTGACATCTGGACATCACAGATAATATATACAATTATCTCGGTTTGGAGAGTTTCAAGTGAGAGTGTATTACCAACTGATACCTAGTATAAAAGGGTATTTAAAAAAAATGACAATATCA
Organism: Zalophus californianus; assembly: GCF_009762305.2. NCBI lineage: Eukaryota > Metazoa > Chordata > Mammalia > Carnivora > Otariidae > Zalophus > Zalophus californianus. The sequence continues at coordinate 40,048,935 of NC_045598.1, read as the reverse complement.
GTTACAAACTGTATGGTAATGAGCATTTTCTCAGCAGAAGTTTTCATCCTTGAAAGTAAATTTTGTACTTGCTGATCAAAATGGACTTGTGAGATCTTGCATGAAAAGCTCAAGCTATTTCCATGTCCTCCATGTTTTGTTCTGGGGCCATTGACTGAACCACTGGTTCCCATTTGGTTTCCACCAGGACCTGAAACAACTAGGGAGATGACCGAGCATAACAGACCCTTGTAGATAACTTGCTTGAATCTATAGTGAAGCTCAGGACAAAGGTTATGTGCCTTGAATCCTGCCAACTATGCCAAGTAATGTTGACCGAAGAAGAGGCTGTGAAATGAGTGTCAAAGCAGGTGATGTCCAGGGTCCTTCCAACCACAGTCTTGCTCACTGTATCACTCCAGCACTGATTATGGGACCAGGAGAGCCACAACACACTGAGTGGAAGACGGGAACCTTTTGGTGCCTGGACAGTAAACAGGTATGGGAGGGTGTGTGGGTGGGACTTGTGTCTAAAATTTAAAACAGTAAAACAAAGTGTGAAATTTGAGGCACAATATTTTTGTTTGGTAAGCATGGTGTAGCTCAGATAAAAATCAAGTATATTGATCCCAAATCCTTATTAGTCCCTTATATAATTTTTCTCTGGGTCTTTATGGAGTTCACACTTTTGGAAGTTTTTTTTTTTAATGTGTGATTTTTTCTAATTTTGAGGAAAAGTTATCCATTCCTTTCAATATCATTTCATCTATTAAAAATGCTACTGAATGTAGATATATCAGTGAAACAGACTATCTTAGGCAAATGAAGCTGTGTGCACAGTAAGGACAAATTTTGAGAGTTAATGTTAACTTTTGAAATATTGCACAACCTAAAAGAAGGCATGGACATAAAAGGATCAGCTCATAATTTGTTCTTTGCTCCACATGATCTGTGTTCTGACATATTTTATTCTTTGTGTGAAATTTTATTATTTATTTTTAAAGATTTTATTTATTTGAGAGGGAGAGGGAAAGAGAGAGAGAGAGCAAGCGAGAGCACAAGAGCAGGGGGAGGGAGAAGCAGACTCCTTGCACTGCAGGGAGCCTGACATGGGGCTCGATCCCAGGACCCTGGGATCACCACCTGAGCCAAAGGCAGATGCTTAACTGACTGAGCCACGCAGGTGCCCCTTGGTGTGAAATTTTAGATGACATTAATAAGACACAAAAATATTCACAAAGAGTCAGTTACCCATTGCAGTACTGACATAACAAAAATCCCTGCATTAGCTCCTTTCCTTTCCCGTATCACCTCCTTGCTGCCCTAAGGGTCCTTCAGTGACTCCCACATAAACTCAAATCCATATTTCAGAGTTCACTTCTGGGGGAACCTTTTCATTTAATCTAGAACATCTTCAATTTTTTTTAAATGACAGTGATTTACTAAAGAAACCGAGGCAGTTGTCCTCTAGAATTACCTTTCTTCAGAATCTGTCTACTTGTTTCTTCATGGTGTCATTTAACTTTTTCCTCTATCCCCTGTATTCCTGGTAAACTGGAAATTAGACCCAAAGTCTTGTTTAAAGTCATGTAAAACATTCTTGGTAAGAATTTTTCATTGGTGATGCTTTTTTTATTTCATATTACACAACACAAGAATGCATACCATCCACCAATAATGATGTTAAAATAGATCAGTGGGTTCAGGTGGTGACAATCTGACTCCTTCATTTCTTAAGATGCATTTTCCCCATATGACCTCTATATAATCTGTGTGTTGAGAATTTGAAAACTGGCAAATACCTAGTTCCCCATTGTGGTAGGCAGAATAACACTCTTCCCCCAAAGATGTCTGTGTCCTAATCTCAAGAACTCGTGAATATGTTATATTGCATAGCAAGAGGGAATAAAGGTTGCAGATGGACTTAAGGGTAATAAGATTATCTTAAAATAAAGAGGTTATCTTGGATTATCCAGGAAGCCCCATGTAATCACAAGGATCCTTTAAAGCTGAAGAAGGAGGCACAAGGGAGTTCAGAGTCAGAAAGAAATTTAGAGATGCTACGCTGCTAGCTTTGAAGAAGGAGAAAAAGACAATTAGCCAAGGAATGCTGGCAGCCTCTAGAACCCAGAATACCTAGGAATTGGATTCTCCCCTGGGGCCTCCATAAGAAACACAGCCTGCGTGACATCCCTGGCTTTAGCCCCTTGGATTCATTTTGGATTTCTGACCTCCAGAACTATAAGATAATAAATTTATGTTGTTTTAAGCCACTAAGTTTGTAGTGATTTGTTAGAGTAGCAATAGAAAATGAATATACACACCAAGCTTTCTTTTTTCCCAGAGGTAGAATTTGGTGATTCATAAGTTGATATAACACACAGTGCTCACTAAATCAAATGCCCTCTTTAGTGCTTATCACCCAGTTACCCCATTCCCCCACCCACCTCCCCTCCAGCAACCTTCAGTTTGTTTCCTACAGTGAAGAGTCTTTTATGGTTTGCCTCCCTCTCTGTTTTCACCTTATTTTATTTTGCCTTCCCTTCCTCTATGTTTATCTGCTTTGTTCCTCAAATTCCACATATGAGTGAAATCATATGGTATTTATCTTTCTCTGACTAACTTATTTCGCTTAACAAATACCCTCTAGTTCCATCCATGTCATTGCAAATGGCAAGATTTCATTCTTTTTGATGGCTGAGTAATATTCCATTGTATAAATATACCACATCTTCTTTATCCGTTCATCTGTCAATGGACATCTGGGCTCTTTCTATTTGCCTATTATTTGCCTATTATGGACATTGCTGCTATAAACACTGGGGTGCGTGTTCCTCTTCAAATCACTATGTTTGTATCTTTTGGATAAATACCTAGTGGTACAATTGCTGGGTTATGGGGTAGCTCTATTTTTAACTTTTTGAGGAACTTCCATATTGTTTTCCAGAATGGCTGTACCAGTTTGCATTCCCACCAACAGTGTACGAGGGTTCCCCTTTTTCCACACACTTACCAACATCCGTTGTTTCCTGTGTTATTAATTTTAGCCATTCTGACTGGAATGGGGTGGTATGTCATTGTGGTTTTGATTTGTATTTCCCTGATGCTCAGTGATGTTGAACATTTTTTCATGTGTCTGTTGGCAATTTGTATGTCTTCTTTGGAGAAATGTCTGTTCATATCTTCTGCTCATTTCTTAACTGGATTGTTTTTAGATGTTGAGCTTGGTAAATCCTTTATAGATGTTGGATACTAGTAACCCTTTATCTGATAAGACATTTGCAAATATATTCTCCTATTCTGTAGGTTGCTTTTTAGTTTTGTTGACTGTTTCCTTTGCTATGCAAAAGCTTTTTATCCTGATGATGTTCCAATAGTTCATTTTTACTTTTGTTTCCCTTGCCTTTGGAGACATGTTTATCAAGAAGTTGCTGTAGCCAAGGTCAAAGAGGTTGCTACTTGTTTTCTTTTCTAGGATTTTTTTTTTTATGTGAGAGAGAGTAAGAGAGAGAGAGAGCACAAGCAGTGGGAGAGGCAGAGGGACAAGCAGACTCTCCACTGAACAGGGAGCTCAATGTGGGGCTTGATCCCAAGACCCTGAGATCATGACCCGAGTTGAAGGCAGACGCTCAACTGACTGAGCCACCCAGATGCCCCTCCTCTAGGATTCTGATGGATTCCTGTCTCACTTTTAGGTCTTTCATCCATTGTGAGTTTATTTTTTTGTGTATGGTGTAAGAAAATGTTCCAGTTTCATTCTTCTGCATGTAGCTGTTCAATTTTCCCAACACCATTTGTTAAAAAGACTTTTTCCCCCCATTGGATATTCTTTCCTGCTTTGTTGAAGATTAGTGGATCATAGAGTTGAGGGTCCATTTCTGGGTTCTTTATTCTGTTCCATTGATCTATGTGTTTGTTTTTGTGTCAGTACCATACTGTCTTGATGATTACAGCTTTGTAATACAGTTTGATGACTGGAATTGTGATGCCTCCAGCTTTGGTTTTCTTTTTCATGATTCCTTTGCTATTTGGGGTCTTTTCTGGTTCTATACAAATTTTAGGGTTGTTTGTTCCAGCTCTACACACCAAGCTTTTGTCAAATGTGATTTGCATCCGTTGTTCATCATTAGCTAGAACATCACTCCATGAGGGGTTGCAAAAAAGTGTTTCTTCTAGTTCCATCATTACATCAACATTTTCTAGTTAAAATTCTTTTATAAGAAAAAAACCTTTCCTCATCAACCAAGGCTGTTTGGTTACATACCATTTGCCATACAGTTTGAATAGGAGAGGCAAGCTAAATGCTTAATTATTTCCCATTAATTGCCAATAGTCAGATTTAGGAGTGGGTACAATTGCTATGTCCAAGGGTGATAACTGCACTGTTACAAAATATTATAATGATATGTGTGACCTCAGTCAGGATATGTAATTTCTCTAAGCCCTATTTTCCTCATTTGCATAAAGGAATAATAGTGGTCTTACTTCATAGTGTGCTGCAAGGATTAAATGATGATGATGCTGATGATAAGTATATTTATGCCCTAATAACATATCCTCAAAATATATGTAGCAAAATCAACACAACCTAAGAGTGAAACAGACAGTTCTACAGTAATAGCTGGAAATAAAATACTTCACTTTCAATAATAGGTAGAACAACCAGATAGAAAATAAGCAAGGAAGTGTTAAATAGAAATGAAATTCTGATATATGTTACAACATGGATGAAACTTAGAAACATTATACTAAGTGAAATGAGCCAGATACAAAAGGATAAACATTGTATGATTCCACTTATATGTGGTATCTAAAATAGCCAAATTCATAGAGACATAAAGTAGAAGAGTGGTTACCAAGAGCTGAGGGGGGTGAGGAATGAGGAGTTAGGGAGTTAGTGTTTAATGGGTCCAGAGTTTCAGTATGGGATGTTGAAAAAATTCTGGAGATGAATAGTTGTGATGTTTGCACAACAATGTGAGTGTACTTAATGCCACTAAACTTGATATCCACTTAATGAACTTAATGTCACTTAAATGAATAAACTTGATACTCCTTAAAATAGTTAAAGTGGTAAAATTTTTGTATACTGCAATAAAAATAAATTAAAAAAAATACACTACTAATAACAATATAGACATTATATTCTAGGCACTGTTATAAGCACTTTCATAATATAAACACACTTACTTAGTATATAAATAATACACTTGGCATAAAGCTTGGCACATAGAAAGTGCTTAATAAATCATAGCTAATAATAATAATAATAATAAAAATAATTACTGTTTGTTGATTATAGCAATCCCCATTTTGAAAATCTGAGACTGAGGCCTGGGGAGTTTAATGGACTTGTCCAAGATCATTAAGCATGAAATTTATGGTTCAAGGCCTCCATTTGGCTGCTAGATTCCCAAATCTTCAGTTTCCTACTTTTCTGCTCCCCATGAATTATTGAATTTCCAGCCAGCAACTGATAGTGATGGAAAAGCTAGAAAGAAAGAAATCCATCAATGCCAACAAATAGTGGTCAACAACCAAGATTTTCAGTGCAAGAGAAAATTATAAAATCAGAGGACTTGTACATGCAAAGATATTCAATATCACTATCATCAGGGAAATGCAAAAGAAAACTACAATGGATGCTGTTATCCAACTACTAGAATGACTAAAGCAAAAAAGAGTAATAACATCAAGTATTGGCAAGCTTGTGGAATAATAGGAATTTTCATTGCTGGGTGGGAATGCAAAAATAGTTCAACTACTTCTTAGATACAGTTTGGCAGTATCTAATAAAGTCAAATATACATGTATCGTATTTCCCTGAGTCCCACTCTTAGGTATTTATTCAAGAGAGGTAAAAACATATGTCCACATAAGGATGTGTACTGAAATGTTTATAGCAGCTTTATTCATAACAGCCAAAAGTTGAAAACAACCCAAATGCCCATCAACTGGTGAATGGATAAACAGATGGTGGTATATCCATATGCTATAATACTAATTCAGCAACAAAAATGGATGCAATATTAATATATGCAAAAATATGGATGTATCTCAAAAATATGCTAAGAGGTAAAGCACAAAGAACTATATGTCATATGATACCACTTACATGGAATTCTAGAAAAGGCAAAACTGAAGTGACAGAAAGCAGATCAGTAGTTGCTGGGGGTTGAAGGAGGAGGGATCAACTGTAAAGAGGCATAGGGAATATTTTAGGGTGTTGGATTTTACACAGTTGTGTCCCAAAATGAGTTAATTTTATTGTATGTAAATTATACATCCATAAAGTTATTAAGAAATCAAATGAGTTAACTAAAACTCCAATAACATTAACTTAAATTGGAAATGTTAGTATAAACTCATGACTTTAAAAATTCAAACTGTGGGAAGAGCTGAGATGCCCTTCAACAGACGAATGGAGAAAGAAGATGTGGTCCATATGTACAATGGAATATTACTCAGCCATCAGAAAGAATGAATACCCAACTTTTGCATCAACATGGATGGAACTGGAGGAGATTATGCTAAGTGAAATAAGCAGAGAAAGTCAATTATCATATGGTTTTACTTATTTGTGGAACATAAGGAATAGCATGGAGGACATTAGGAGAAGGAAGGGAAAAATGAAGGGAGGGAAATCGGAGGGGAAGATGAACCATGAGAGACTATGGGCTCCAAGAAACAAACTGATGGAGGGATTTAGAGGGGTAGGAGATGGGGGGATGGGTTAGCCTGGTGATGGGTATTAAGGAGGGTACATATTGCATGGAGTACTAGGTATTATACACAAACAATGAATCATGGAACACTACATCAAAAACAATGATGTACTGTATGGTGACTAACATAACATAAAAAAAAAGATTTAAAAAATTCAAATGTATTTATTATGTCCAATGAGAAGGCCTAGAACTAATGATAATCTAGAGCAAAGAGCACTCCTGTCACAAATTTGGTCTCTAAATATTATTTCCTCACCATGATACTGTGGAGAACCAGGGCTCTTTAGAAAAATATCCAATTCCAGGTCACAGGCTGGGAGTGTAGATGAGCCTGGGACACTTTCTTGTACTAGAAAGTACTTAAGCTATCAAAAAAAGTAAATGAGTCTGTCAAAAGCATAAAAGTTAGCAGGGGCTTCCCCTCACCAAAAGAAATAACCTGAGCATCAAATTAATATTGACTATAACTGATTGAAGCACAGATATGGCTCTGCCCTCAGGGAGCATATCATCTGGTAGGGAGACATACAATGACCATGCAAATAGGCATACTGAATTAGACAGACTTGGCCCAGCTATGCCTTAGTAATACCCCCAGATCTGCTTAGCATCATAAAGAAAGGAACAAGATACTATGAAATCAAAAGAACTGTCTTGGAAAAAAAAAACAGATAGAACTTAGAGAAATGAGAAATATAATCATTGAAATTAAAATCTCAGTGAGCAGACTAAATATCAGATTAGAAATAGCTGAAGAGAGAATTAGTGAACTGGTAGATCCAAGTAAATTACCCACAATGTAAACATAGACACAGAAATGGAAAACAGATTAAGAAACATGGAGGATAAAAGAAAGAGGTCAACATTCATCTAAAAAATTTCCAGAAGATGAAAATAGAGAGAATGAAGAGAGAGACAATATGTAAAGCAATTTTGAATAAGAATTTTCCAGAATTTATTAAAGACAGAAGTCTTCAGGTGTAGGAGCCTAAATATCTCAAGAAGGATAAACAGAACTGAATGTAGGCATAAACATTGAAATGAAACTGAAGAACCTTAAAATCAAAGATAACATTTGAAAAATAACAGCAAATAAAGAGATTAACCACAGAGGGTAACAATTAAAATAACTTTAGACTTACCAAAAGCAACAATAGAAGATGGCAGACAGTAGTATTATAATGTCAAAATACCTAGAGAAAATAGGTATCTACTAAAATTTTATTCACAGGTAAACCAGCATTCAAAAGTAAGGGCAAGTTTGGGCCGCCTGGGTGGTTAAGCATCCAACTCTTGATTTTGGCTCAGGTCATGATCTCAAGGTTGAGACTGAGTCCCATGTCAGGTCCTGCACTCAGCACAGAGTCTGCTTGGGTTTCTTTCTCCCTCTCCCTCTGCCTCTCCCCCACCATGCTCTCTCTTTCTTTCAAATAAATAAAGAAATCTTTAAAAAAATAAAATGTTAACATATATAGAGGGGGGTGATTGGAGATAAAGATCTAAGTCATTGTTTTATATAAAGGAGGGTAAAGATATACTTTAACTTAATAATAGATAGTCTTTAACTTTAGACTTTGTTAGGTCAAATATCTGTATTAAAATTTTGAAGGTAAGCAGAGGCTGCTGGAAGATGGCAGAATAGGAGGATCCTGGGCTCACCTCTTGCCACGTGGCCACCTAGAGAAAACCCACATCAACATAAATAATCCAGAAAGCGACCCGAAGACTGGTAGAACAGACTCTCCACAGCCCGATGTAGACAAGAGGCCATAGCAGATCCACCCCCTCTGATCGCTCTTCGCAAGATCCCATCAAAGCAGTGCCACAAGCCTGACGGTGTGCAAGCAGCCCAGACAAGGGCCAACACCACTCCAAAATGAGTGCTGCTCCAGGGAGAGGGGAAGATAACCACACACCAGTCTGACTGTGACCCTAGCAGTGGGCCGGGGGCAGGCAGCTGGTCTGACTGAAGTCCCCACCTACCAATAAAAGCTTCTCAGGGCACAACACAGGGAAGTACCCTGCAGTTTGGTGCTACTTCATCTCTGGCAAACACCTGGTCTTACTCAACTCAAGCCCAAGACAGCCCTGGACCAGCCCACTAACACCACAGGCACCATACTCTGCCCACAACAGGCAGAGAGCCATTGCAGACTGGACTGAAGGCAAACACAGCTCCACCACAACGACAGGACACCCCTATAGCAACACACATAGGAGACACCCCTGAGGCACCATTTTCTGGTGAAAAGGAGACATTGCACTGTGGGATACTACAGGACCTCTTCTTCATAAAGCCACTACTTTCAAGTGCGGGAGATGTAGCTGACTTTCCTAACACAAAGAAACAGACACAGCAATAGACAAAATGAGGAGACAGAGGAATATGTCCCAAATGAAAGAGCAGAACAAAATCATAGCAAGAGACCTAAACAAAATGGAGATAAGTAATATGTCTGATAGTTAATTTAAAGTAATGCTCGTAAAGATACTTGCTAGAATTGAGAAAGAAGTGCAGGACCTCCATGAGACCCTCCACCAAGAGATAGGAGACCTAAAAAAGAACCAATTAGAAATATTGAACTCACTAAATGAAAATAAAAATAGACCACCTGGAATAAATAGCAAACAAGAGGAAGTAGAAGAACGGATCAGCAACCTGGAGGACAGAGTAATGGAAAGTTATCAAGCTGAGCAGATGAAAGGGGGAAAATATGCAAAATGAGAATAGACCCAGGGAACTCAGCCACGTTGCCAAGCATAATAGCTGCATGATAACATCCCAGAAGGAGAAGATTGACAAAAGGGGGCAGAAGATTTATTTGAAGAAATAATAGCTGAAAAATTCTTGAATCTGGGGAAGGAAAGAGAAAATCCAGATCCAGGAGGCCCAGCGAGCCCCCAATAAAACCAACCCAAAGAGGTCTGCACCAAGACACAAAGTAAATAAGGTGGCCAAAAGTAGTGATAAAGAGAGAATTTTTTTTTAAAGATTTTATTTTATTTTATTTGAGAGAGAGAGAATGAGAGAGAGCATGAGAGGGAAGAGGGTCAGAGGGAGAAGCAGACTCCCCGCTGAGCAGGGAGCCCGATGCGGGACTCGATCCCGGGACTCCAGGATCATGACCTGAGCCGAAGGCAGTCGCTTAACCAACTGAGCCACCCAGGCGCCCCTAAAGAGAGAATTTTAAAAGCAGCAAAAGAAAGGAAAGCAGTTACATACAAGGGAAACCCTATAAGACTATCAGTGGGTTTTTCAGCAGAAACTTTGCAGGCCAGAAGGGAGCAGCATGGTATATTCAAAGTTCTAAAAGGAAAAAATCTACAGCCAAGAATACTCTATCCAGCAAGACTTTCATTCAGAATAGAAGGAGAGAGAGAGTTTCCCGCATCCTCGTCACACATAATGCCATCAGCCTGTGGGTCCCAAATTCACAGTCCAGCTGCCCTCCTGCCTGAATCAGCATGCATGGCCTGCTACCTGCTCAATGCCAGTCAACACCCCTTCACCTCAGACTGACAAAGACTCAAACTGACACTCTTCCCCTCAAATTCCAGCCCCTGTGCTCAAGTTTGTGCACAAAAGTGGGCATAATTATAACAGCAGAATGAAGCAACCCAAATAATGACACTAATTCTGTGGAATATATAATGGATAAAAAAGAGTGTGCTAGGCTAAGAACATCTCCAACAAGGACATCAAAGAATAATGTATGCAGCATGATTCTGGTTAGTAAAAGAAACAAACCCAGGAAAAATAAAACAAGACAAAATCAGAGAGGGAGACAAACCATAAGAGACTCTTAATCATGGGAAAAAAACTGAGGGTTGCTGGAGTGGAGGGAGGTGGGAAGATGAGGTAATTGGGTGATGGGCATTATGGAGGGCACTGGATGGAATGAGCACTGCGCATTATATAAGACGATGAATCACTGAACTCTACCTCTGAAACTAACAAGACACTATATGTTAATTAATTGAATTCAAGTTAAAAAAAAGACCCCCCAATAAATAAAAATTTGAAGGTAGCTCTAAGCATAGAAAAAGAGTATATAATTTTAAAACAATTAGAGAAAAAGGAATAAAAAATACTCTATTAGAAGGCAAAAGAGGAGAAAACAGAAGCATTAACAAAGTAGCAAATATAGGAAGCCCCTCCCCCCCAAAATTAATTCAAGCATATGAGAAATCACAAAAATGTAATGGACTAACCACATCAGTTAAAGGCAGAAATTATCAGATTGGATTGAAAAAATATGGTCATATGCTTTTTAGAAGAGACGCTTTTCAAACATAAGGACACAGGTGAGGCATGTGCAGAATTTGCTACAGTTTCCCTTTGCAGTGCTGGGATCCAATCTGTCACCACATTAAGTCCACTCTGTTCTGTCACTGATTCTCCAAGGTATATTATCCCTAAGAAAAGATTTACAACAGGAGGACTAGTGGGACAAACTACAGTACTCACTACTATAGTTGACTCTGAGGTTGTAATTATAATTTATCACCTTCCATTCATTCAGGATTTCCCATTTGCTGAGCTTCATCCAGAACTTCTGCTGGTCTATATTCCTTGCCCTGGGGGATAACCCAGACTTTCAACCCCAAGGGATCTGGGTCCCTAGTTACCTTGTTCTTGTAAGGCCCTGATTGCTGCAATTGCCTTGTTTTATTTATTTATTTTATCACCTATCATGGAAGCATGAAATTCTGGACAAACTCCTTCCTGCTCCCATTATATAGCAGCACTTCTGTTTCCTTATGATAATCAGGGTTAGTTACTCCTGCCAATATAAATCCCTTTTTGCCCAGAGGTCAAAGAATGAAGGATACAAAAGGACCAAAAGACAGTCATAGCTTTAGGTTCATCGGAGCACTTATGGTGTCCCTTAATAAAAACATTTCATTCCTGAATCTCAGAATCCCTAACTATAAGAGACTAAAGTTGTGGGGAAGGCTAAAGTACAGAATTCTTAAGTAGGTCATAGCATTGGTGGCAAAGAAACCAGCCTTACTTCCAGCTCTTGGCTCCTGGGCCCATGTATTTTGACTTGCGGGATATAGTACCCTATAGAAATTCACAATTGCTGCTCAAGAGTGGTCATAACTAGAACAGCCTTGGTAAGAGAGAGCCCATGACTTTGAGCCATATATAGCATCCATCTTTGCCACTCTGACAAGATGGTTCATGGGCCTATTGTATAATCACTGGGATGGCCAAAGATAGAGTTTGACGAACACCCATTAGATGAGTCATTCTATCGACCTAGTTATTCAGTGCCTCCTCTGGTGGATCTCTGAGGAGCATTAAATGTGACACAAATACCTTCACACTTCATGACCACTCCCATAGGTTGATCTAAATGCCTCTTCTTCAAGCTCTTTGTTTTTGATCTTTCATTTTTTTTTTTCCCTCCAGGCCCCTGACTATCCATACAAGCCTTTTACCATTTCCTAGGAGTCTGTATGTAGCCTTACCTTTGTCCCTACCACACAAAACTGATGACATGTACTGCTTGAAGCTCTCCCCAGTGGGTGGGTTTCTTCTACTCCTATGTCTTGGAGCCACCTGAAAATGGGTTGTAGTGTAGAAGTCCATTTTCTGCTTGTCAAACATTTTGAGTCTACACATCCATGAACCAGGCCCAGGTTTTTCTCCTTTTATCAGCTGTTTGTTGTAAACTTCCTAAGAAGCCATAGGTGAAACTGATGGAGAGACCATGATGCTGCAGAGATAGGAGACATTGAATTTGGGTCCCCTATTTGTATCTTCTGGACTTTATAAGGCCCAAATACGAAATGTACCATTTACATTATATGATAGAATTGTTTGGCAGATCTGATAATATCTGGATCTTGATAAGCATCTCTGGTTTCATAGTCATCTAATCTTCTAGGTCAGGTGTTCAGTCTCTCCTAAGGCTTAATAGCAAGCCAGGAACTTGTCTTTGAATGGAAAATACTTCTCTGCTACAGAAATATGAATAGCATTCCTCCAGAATCCTAGAAGTCTACACTGAAACTCTTATTTGGGGACTTGTCAGAGATTCCACATGGTCTATCTACCATGGATACCTCTAACACCACTGAGTTTATTGGGCAGCTTTTACAACAACCCAAACCAACTGTAGAGCCCTCTTAAAATAGGTAGCCCTCTAAGTCACCCAATAAATGGATTATAATAGTATCACACTAAGTGTGGGCTGTATCTAAAATCCAAGGAACCTATCAAGGGCTGTGCCCTTTTCTTAGTTATGGGAGATAAAATGTGCAATAACTTAGCCTTTACTTTGGGGTGATGGGATGTCCTATAATGGCCTATGCCATCAGACTACTAAAAGTTGTTACTCATGTGGCAGGCCCCTTAATCTTTGTAGGATTAATCTCCTACTCTCTGGTACACATGTTTCTTTCCAAGGTATACAGAGTACTTCTGCTCACAAGATCTGATTAATATGATGTGTTTAGTCTAGTGAACCGGTATAATGATGTTCTGTGGAAATGTCAAAATGACCAATGTTCCTTTGATTACACTGAGACAGAAAGGAGGATAATCATAGCCCTGGGGCAAAAAGATCAATGTGTGTTGCTGTTCATCCTAGGTGAATGTGAAATGGAACTCTGAACTGCTTTTGATCTTCCTTTTAGATGGGGATTGAAAAGAACACATTTGCTGCACCAATAAATCTATACCAAGTGTTGATAGATTCTAGTGAAATACCATACCTGGCATAACAGCTGTGGCTGGATCTGCCATTTGGTTAAGTTTCTGGTAGTCCACCATTGTCCACCATGATCTATTTTTTGCAGGGAATATAATGGTAAATTAGAGAGGGATATGGTAAAAATCACCACCCTTGCATTCTTTAATTCACCAATGCTGGCACTAATCTCTGCCATTCTACTCATGCTGTAGCACTGCTTCTGATTCTTTCTCTTGTCCTGCACAGGGGACAGTTTCAGGGGCTCTCACTAGACCTTTTCTCACAGGATGGATTCCATGTAAGATGGACTTGGGCCAAAACTCCATGTATCATCTGACCTTCATATAACCTCAATCCAACAAGTGAGCCATGATGGCATGTTGAGTCTTCTGGTAAGAAGTTCAGGCACTTTATTCAATAGCCCTCAAGACTTGGATGTTCCCCTTTCTTCAGTATGTAATTAGTCTGGTAACTGGTTATAGGGTTTTTTGGGGGGCAGGGGGTAATATGTATTGTATATATTTGCTGTGGGATTTCTTGGTTCTTCCTCAAGGGGACCTGGCGTGTCCTTCAATTAATGGACTCTGGATCTGAGAACTGGCTCAAGTCTAGAAACTAGGCAAGGGATCATTATTTTCCATTAGGCCAACTGATTATCAGTTTTCTGTTTCCATGCTCTTGATATGTTTTTGGTTTAGAAGTCAACACTCTAGATGGCTGCCCATCTGCCTCATCTCTGGAAATACTGTGTTCTATTAGCCATCACCACATAACCTGTGGGTCAGGGTCTCTGGTTACCATTCCAGTTTTTTGCCCATTCACCTTCCTTTCTTCTGATGTTTAAGTACCACTACCTGACCTCTGACAATTCAGAATTCTTTCTTCCCATTGACACAAGGTGGCCCAGTTCCATAGCTGCATCTTTACCATCAACTTGGCTTATAGAGGAAAGTCACCACTGAGTTTTTTTATAGTGCATTCCTTGTAATTTCTTAATGCACAGTAAAGTATGTGTTCTCTAGCCCTCTTACAGAACTTAGTTGGTGGCTGTCTGGTCTTGCATCATAAATTCATTCGAGCATGCCCATTTCTTTGAACTTTCTGACCTCTTCCATAATACTCTGCCAAGGCAGTTATGGTGTTTCTATCTCATTTACTGTAAGCTACTGTCTTCTCCAAGCTTCAAGGAACCACCCTAGCAATGTGTTAAGACTGGCTTTGAACATCCTTGCAAGGATGTGAAGTCTCAAGTGACAGGAACACCTACTTCAATAACTACTTCTTATCCAACCTTATATTCTTCTTCCACCATGGCCCAGCACCCTCAAAATACATTCTTATATATAATCTTCTAGTTCCTCTGGTATGTATTAGTTAGTTCCTATAGCTCTGATGATGAATAATCTGTTACCTCCCATGTAAGGGACAGTACATACTCATCAAAACATGCTGAGATCACACCACAGATTTTGACCTACATGTCATGGGTGGTGGGGTGGGGTAGGGGGAGGCAGGAGGGCAACTATTACTTCGGAAGACATTTGCCTTGGGGAGGACTTTGAATGGTCTCCTGGCAATGGGAGGCTACTCTTCTCTAAGAGGGGAGGGGAGGCATTTGTGCCAACCTATGAGGCTCAGAAAGATGTGTTCTCAAGTCTGAATCCCAAGTCTCAGGGTCCCACTTCTGCTCAAGTAAGACTCAGACTTTAGCCCAGGACTTACTGGAGCTGTGGATTCAGTCTCTTTTTTAACTTAGTCATGGTTATAATCAAATCTGGGACTGATTTTCAGCACAGTCTGCCCTCCTACTGCAGGAGATGAATATTTCTTTAAATTGTGCCATGGAGACCTCTGGTTTTCACAATATGTCCTGAGTCAATGGTTAACTTAACAGTCTGACAGATCCTCTTTCTTCAAGGTAGCACAACCTAATCAACACCACAATCCTTATAATTTCCACTGCTTCCATTGCTTGCAAGAGCTGGAGCTATTAATGATGGTTGGTTCCCTGTCTACTTCTATATCTGCCCAGTCCATCACAGGCTAGAGTCATTAATTGTGCTGCTATGAAAGCATCACACTTCCCAGCAGAAATGGGATTCTTTTTTGCCATCTAGCTGTCTGGTAATTTAATTCTAGAATCTCCTCCTGAGGTCTGCTTTCCAGGGTGATTTCTGTCACCACCTGCTTAGTTTGGATTTCCCCAAGAGTAGATCTTGAGACAAGAATTTGGGTGTAAGTAGTTTACTTAGGAGGTGAGAGAGTGCAGAAGTGAGATAGGAAATGTAGAAAAGCTTATAAAAGATGCTGAGTGGGTTACCCTTGGCATCACTTAAAGCTCAATCCCACCGGGGACCCTTTGAGAGGCAGTGATGCACATTCCTTGGAATTGTCCCACAGCGGGCTAGGAAGTGGGAGGTTTTATCCACTGACTCCCAACCCTTCTAGGGAGAGGGTTGTTCCTGGGTTATTAACTCCTCTGCATTTCTGGCCTGCCTTTCATGTGATTCTTTCCAGTACTAGAGAAAGTTCTCAGGTGGAGAGACATAAAAAACTATTGGCATGCCTGGAAACCATGCAGGTGACCTCTTTTGACCATAGCAACCTCCTCACTGGCATCTCCCAGGCTCCAAGCTGACCATGCCATTGTATGGTTTCAAATCCTGCAGTAACTTCCTACAGTTGATCCTCAGGATAAAGTAACTACTGTTCTCTGAGGGCCAATGAAATGTCAGGTGTTGTATAAATGCTAGATCTTCTCTTACATTAATACATTTTATCTTTACAAGAGCCTTGACATTTTCATTCCACTGAGGAGAAAACTGAGTCTCGATGAGGTGTGAATGCCTCCGACTAGCACAGAAGCTCCTTCATATTCCAGCCCCTGCCCACTCCTCCTCCCTTCTGAGACCTCTCCTTTGTCCCACCAACACCAAGGGGAACTTGCAGTTCCCCAAGCTGACCCATCTTCACACCTCCCTACCTTTTTACCTGAAGGTTTTTTGTTTTTGTTTTTGTTTTTGTTTTTTTTTGGTCTAGAATGCTCTTTCCTTTCCAGATCTTGCAAATGCCTTCCTGTACTTCAAGACTCAGCTCAAGTGACACCTCCAGGGAGTCCTCCTGGCCCTGCCAGGCTGAGTTAGCCCCTCTTTGGTGCTGCCACAGTCTTTGTGTTCCTGTAGGAACACTGACCTCTTGGTCTTCCCCCTTGCCTGTTGACATGCTTGTGCCTCTGCCAGGAGAGCCTGAAGAAATGCTCAGTGGATATTTGCCTGGTGAATGAAAGATCAGCCCACTTATTTTAGTTCTCACTCTTTGCCAGCTTGTGTTGTTTCCCCCCTTTTTTACATTTCTATGTTTTTCCAGGGCCAAACTGTAGGCTTCTGGTGAGGGGGCGGAGGTGGGCAGAAATCCCTGTTTCCTTAAAAGTCAGTCTTTCCTGGATTGGAAGCCCCAGGAGGGCAGGAAACATAGTGGATCCTCTCATCACTGTATCCCAACACCTAATCCAGGCCGGGCCTCGCATAGAGCGAGATTATATATTGCTGAATAAATGAACCAATAAGTACTCTTTATGATGTACTCATTTACTGTGCTCTGTGCTGTGGAGAGATGAATAAGGCAAACAGGACATATCTCTGTCCTCAAACTTAGGTTCCTCCAGAAGCCAGCCCTGAGATAAGTGCTCTTGTGCAAATATGTTATCTGGCAGGTGTTCACAAGGGAGAGGGGAAGTAAGACAGGCAGGCAGTGAGCCAGCTGAGGGTGTGTCACTGAACATGTTACCACAGTCAGCAGCTAGAGCTTCATTGTACAGAGACTCTCTGGGAACTCCAGTGGAGCACATGAGCTTTAGAATTATCCTGCCCATGGGGTGAGGGAGCTGGGGTGTTTATACCCCAACTTCTGTTGGTCAGTGGTTGAAGGCTGGGCATTTGCATGTGAGTGTGTGTGGGGGTGGGGTAGGGGTGAGTAATGGGCTCCAGTAGCCAGAGGAAGCCCTTCGGTAAAGCAGTGCATTTGCTGGTAGTGGAAGGTGGGCAGGAAGGGTAAAAGCAAGGGCAGTGCGTGGGGTATGGAGAGTGACTGCTGCATCCAGGGGGTGACAGTCACATAAACATGTCATTACTGTATAGCCAGCCTCCAGATGAAAATCCTGACCAGGACCAGGCAGGCAATGTGAATGAGAAAAATGCTTGGGTTGAGAGCAGTTGTGCCTCTAAAATTTGCATACACGTGCCACTTTGCCTCTTCCTCTGACAGAAAGTCGCCACTGGTTTTGAGGAAGATGAGTGTGCGGGCTGTCTTTAATCCTGGCCCGCTCTTGTAGTTGTCAGACACCTTCAGAAGGGACTATGTCAGTGTTCCCCACTTCTCAGCTCTGGCCACTCATCACCATGTAGGGACCTGGGGTGCAGGGTGGTGTGGGGTCACATCTGGTTTTCTTAAAAGAGAAGTGGTAATTCAGGTATTTATGTGAAATCTCCTGGTTTTAAATGTAGTAGGTTTAAATCCTCCCAAATTCTAGAACCTCAGAATGTGACTTTATTTGGAAATATGGGAGGAAGCAAAGCCTGCAGGAGGGCAGCTTGCTGGTGTGGGGGGCAAGATTAAATGCTGGTGGAAAGGGGCTAAGAGGAAGAAGAGCTGGAGTGTGGCTTTGGGCAGGAGGAAGGATCTCACTTTTCAGAGGGTCAGAAAGGCAGGGGGAAGGATGGTGAAGGATACTGACAACTGGTGAGAGGGGAAGCTGGGGTCACAGTGGACTGTGATGCAGGGTCTGGGGTCCCCTCGTGGAAGTGAGGCAAGGGGTGAGGGTGGTGCCCAGGTGGTCTAAGATCACTATCAGTGGGCACAGCCAGGGCTGACCAGAAGGCCCCAGAGCTCACTTGCCTACAAAAGCCTCATCATCCCATGCACACATTCTTCTTGAGGTGTGTAGTTGGGGGTGGCGGGGGGGGGGCCTTTGTCTCCAAGTTATCGTTGCTGAAGGACCAACCCGTATCCGGTCGTGTCTCCCTCCAACTCTACAAAGCCTGACAGCAGATCTGATTTAAGTCTCATTTCCTCAGTATCTGCTGTGTTGGAGGCACTGGAACACACATAATTTCTTTCACTCTTTGAAATTATTCTGAGAGTAGTATTATTTCTCTTTTAAAAATAGTAACGGAGCTCCTTGCTTGGAGTATCCTGTGTGCCCAGCTGGTCCTGTGCATTGGTCACCTCATTCCATCCTCCTGGCTCGCCCTGTTGAGGAAGAAAGGTTTGCTGTTATGCTCATTTTGCAGATGAAGAGGGTGGGGGAAGAGGAGGGAAGTTAAGTACCTGATCTAAGGGGACCCAGCTGTAATTGGAAACCGGGCTTTTGAGGACTAGGTGCAGCCCTTCTCCCGTTCCAAAGTGCAGCTCTCCAGTGCCATCTGTTTGGTGTGCTCATTGCCCAGATGTTTGTCCCTAAGTCTGGAAACTAAGAGTGGGGCACAAGCAGGACCAGGATCTTCTCTCTTTGTCTCTGACAGCATGGTGAGCACATCCAACAGAACTCCCACCACTGTCCAGATCAGCCCTTTCCTTCCCTCAGTAAGCTGCGCGAGAACAAAACATGGCGCTGACCCACCACTGCGTCCCCAGCCCAGGACCTGCCACCAGGCTGTGCTCAGCAGGAAACGTTGGAACCAAATTTTGGCAGCTTGGGCTGAGCAGACACTTTTTGTCCCCTGCCGAGGCAGCAGGCATGAAAAAAGAAGGGGACAAGCGAACTGATTCTGAATCGTGGTTCTGCAATTCCCTGGCTCTAGATCCGTGTGCTAAGCCATGCAATCTTTCCGAGCCTGCTTCCCCAACTATAATATGGGGGAAATAGTTTTCAGCAGCACTCCACAGACCTAGGATCCAAGGGCCCCCTCTCCATGTTGTGAGGATTTAACACTAAAACAAATACTAACTGTTGGCATTTATTGTTTACTGTGTGCCCAGTGCGAGTCTAGCGCTTTGCTTGTTCTCTCGTTTAACTCTCACAAAGCATAGAGAAGTTAAATACTCCAGCCGGTACACGTTCTAGTGCCAATTCTGTTCCTTAGCCATATCATTTCTCATCCTGTTTCTTCATGTCTGAAATGGGTTCACTAAATCACCAGGTGAGCCAGCGGCACCTGAACTTGTGAAGAATCTCTTAGTGTGAGTAGTGCTTCCTTCCTTTATCGCTCACTCAGTGTCGGGCTCTGTCTCCCCACCCTCTCGTCATTTTCCTGCCATCTCTTTTTTGTGTGTACTTTCTATCCCTCTCTAGGTCTTTCTCCCCGTCTCGTACGCTCTCCCACCCCCGCATCCCAAGACCCTCTCCGTTTTCTCCGCCTGTCCTCTGCTGCCCCCGTGTGGCTAGAGCTGGAAAGGTCGCGCCTCGCGGCGCCACCCTTCTCCGGCCGGGGCGCATCTGAGCACGCAGCTGGAGGTGAGCGCTGGTGCGTCCAGATGTGATTGCCCGCGCTTGGGACTTGCTTTCTGCATGCGTCTGGCAGAAGGTCTGGGTCTATCACCGAGCCTTGGACTTGACTCACACTTAAAACTATCCTGACCTCGTCTTGGTGCGGGGGACAGAAGCCTGGCTCTAACCTCCTTTCTGAGCGAGCCCCCAGCGTAGCCTTTTCCAGAGCCTCAGCCCCAAGGAAGGCCTCCCGCCTGTGCGTGCGTCCCTGCCGCCTCTAGAATTTGGTGTAATCTGGTGAAATTTAGTCTTTTGATAGCCTCTTTCGCCCGGCGGACCCTTCCCACACACACCAGGTGTTTCCCTTTTTAATAGTTGCTGTTGTGGTAATGAAAGCTTAAGAACAAACGAATTGGCAGAGGAATTTATTCGCCTTTATGGCACAGTGCCAATGAGCGGCATCTCCAAATACTTTCCTTATACCACCCAGCCCCTTCTCAGAGCTTGGTTATCCTCCCGTCAGAAATCTGAGAACATCCCATTCTTAAATTGTTTTACACGGTTGCACAACATTTAACTCTTTCATGTGCTTAAATATATTTTAAAATTGCACAAGAAATATGTGGTCATTATAGAAAGATTAGAGAACACAACAAAGGACTTCCAATTAAAGATGACAGATTGGACACGCACGCTCTTTCCTGAAACTCCACTAAAACGACAGCAGGAGATTTTATTAAAATATTTAAAGACACAAGGACAAAGAGAACAGGAGAGACGACAGCAGCGTTTGGAAGCTGGGAGTAGAGTGAGGACATTTAGCTCAACAAACAGGGAAAGCTGCCTCTTAAACCTCAGTAGCAGCTGGAATTACCTTGGGAACCCCGAAAAGGCTCAGGCACTTCAAGAAGTAGATGGGCCTGAAAACTGAGAGGAGTTAGACCCACTGGTTTCTTCCCCCCGAGGCCACAATACCCCCTCCAACTTGGTCAGGGGACTAGAGGTTTATTCTTTGGAAAGGGTCTCTGGCCTGGGGGGAGGGGCACTTGAGGGTGGGAAAACAGGAGATTTAAGTGAATATTGAGTCCCCGGCACAACACTCCTTTCCCTGCCCCATTCAACTCCTGGCACCTGGCAACCAGGCAGACACCTCTAGGCAGGAGACTGGAAGATGAAACTGGGGAAGAGGGGCCCCGCCTAATGAAATAGCCCCAGCAGACCCCCTCCCCCCTGGGCCCATTGTCAACAACGGACCTACGGGCACACAGCTCCCAATCAGCTTTTGAATTTTTACTTTTA
The DNA here is from genome assembly GCF_009762305.2 of Zalophus californianus. Classification (NCBI taxonomy): domain Eukaryota; kingdom Metazoa; phylum Chordata; class Mammalia; order Carnivora; family Otariidae; genus Zalophus; species Zalophus californianus. Next base: position 40,027,801 of record NC_045598.1, on the reverse strand, counting down.
ATTTTTTTTGTCTAATTTCAGACTTAGAGAAAATTTGCAAGAATTCCTCTTCTACTCTTCACCAAATTCCCCTAATATCGACATATTGTTTTTTTACTGAACATGATGCCCCTTTGCCCCTGAATAATTCAGTGTGTGTTTCTCAAAACCGAGGACATTCTTTTTAACATTGAAATTAACATTGATTCAGGGCTATTATATCTACAGACCTTATTCAGATTTAGCCAACTGTGCCAATAATGTCCTTTAGAGCAGAAAATCCCAGATCATGTGCTGCATTTAGTTGTCATGCCTCTTTAGGCTCCTTTAATCTGAAGCAGTTCCTCAGTCTTTCTTTGCCTTTATGACGTTGACATTTTTTCAAGAGTACAGGACAGGTATTTTGCAGAATGTCCCTCAGTCTGTCTGATGTTTCCTCCCGAGTTAGGCACTGTTGGCAGGACTATCACACAAATGATGTTGTGTTAGTGCATGTATCAGGAGCCACATGACCTCTGTTTATCCCATTGCCAGTGATGTTAACATTAATCACCTGCTTAACGAGGTGCCTGCCAAGCGTCTTCAGTGTAAAGTTATTGTTTTTCCTTTGTAATTAATAAATATTTATCATCCACCAGTTTTCAAATCATTGAATATTCTTGCCTGAATCAATTATTATCGTGATGTTATCTGGGGGTAATTTTCTTTTTTTTTTCTTCAGAGAGAGCATGTTCCCATGAAGGGGGGGAGGGGAGGGACAGAGGGAGAGGGAAAGAGAGAATCTTAAGCAGGCTCCACGCCCAGCATGGAGCCCCACACCCAGCTAGATCTCACAACTCTGAAATCTTGACCTAAGCCAAAACCAAGAGTGGGACACTTAACCAACTGAGCCACCCAGGTGCCCCTGGGGGTTAATGCCACCATTCCTTTTTATATTTATTAGTTTTCTAGTGTAAGGAAGAGCTTTTCCTTCTTGTCATATGTTTATTTATATGAATGTGATTTCCTTGATTATATGTATATTATGAAATATTATGCTCAATATTTTATATTGTGTGTGCATATTATGCTCAGTTCTTCCTAGATTTATCCACTGGGGTCCCCTTCCTGCTGGCTCTTGTGTCCATCATTATGTCATTCTTTGAGCACTTTCTGCCACTAAGAGATATTCTGGACTCATCTACTTGCTCTGCCCTAGTTTGGAAATCAGCCATTTCATCAAAGAGGTGTGTTCTTTTAGTAATGTCTCACAGAGAGACAGCAAAGGACCATCTGAGAGCCAAGGAGAGTATCTAGTAGAAAGGATAGAGACAAAACAAAATAAAACAAATGAAAAAACAAACAGATAAAGCCATGTGGCCGTAACAGAGACTAGATAGGGAGATAAAAACTTAAAAAAAATCCAACACACTATCATGAATATTTTCAAAGAATCAAGAGAAGCTATTGAATCCATTAAAGAACAGGATGCTATAAAAAGAATGATCAGGAAAGAAAAAATCTCTTGGATGTTAAATATCCTAGTGCATAAATGAAAATATCAATTGAGGGGTTATGAGACAAAACTGAAGAGACAGTTTGAAAAGTGAGGCAAAAATACAGAGATGGAAAGTATAAGAGCAAAAATAAGACAAACCAAGCTCCAAATTCTAAAAGGTAGGAGTCCTAAAAAAGGTCCTTGGGGGGGCGGGTGTTGGTAGATGTTGGCAACCCCAGCCTTTTTGGAACGAGGGATAGAGCTGTCACTTTGGGTATTTGAAGGCTGCTGGGCAGCAGTATGCTGGCAAATTTTTAACAACTAGCTCTCCAAAAATATGTGCATATGTACACATCCATAAGTTCATTACACATTTTACTGATATGAGTAACACAATTTACATTAATAACATATACAATATTCTTTATTATAAATTTTATCTAGCCAATTGATTCTCACAGAATACTTCCACTGATTTTTGCCAAACTCTTATATCTGTAACTGATTGCTGTGATTCAACCATAATTTGACAAATGGAGTTGCATTCCAATCTGCCTTTTTCCCATATAAATTTATTACCATCAAATCTGATATGTGTTCTTTTGTAAAACTGTTTCTCAAACCTCATATAAGTTATAGTCATTAAATTTAAATCTCTTTCAGCTTCAGCATTACATATTTTGGAATTTCACCTTTTTTAATTTCAAATTTTTATTTAAATTCCAGTTAGTTAACATATTGTCGAATATTGGTTTCAGAAGTAGAATTTAGTGATTCATCACTTATATATAACACCCAGTGCTCATCACAACAAGTACCCTCTTTAATACCCATCACCCATTTAGTCCATCCCCCCCCACCTCCCCTCCAGCAACCCTCTTTATTCTCTATAGTTAAGAGTCTCTTATGGTTTGCCTCTCTCTCTCTCTTTCCCCACTATGTTCATCTGTTTTGCTTCGTAAATTCCATATATGAGTGAATTCATATGGTTTTTGTTTTTCTCTGACTGGCTTATTTTGCTTAGTGTGATACTTTCTAGCTCCAACCACATTGTTGCAAATGGCAAGATTTCATTCTTTTTGATGGCCAAATAATATTCCAGTGTGTGTGTGTGTGTGTGTGTGTGTGTGTGTGTGTGTATCACATTTTCTTCATCCATTCATCAGTCGATGGATATTTGGACTCTTCCCATAATTTGGCTATAGTTGATAGTGCTGCTATAAACATTGGGGTGCATGTATCCCTTCAAATCAGTATTTTTGTATCCTTTGGGTAAATACCTAATAGTGCAATTGCTGGGTCACAGGGTAGTTCTATTTTCAACTTTCTGAGGCATCTCCATACTGTTTTCAGAGTGGCTGCACCAGTTCACATGGAATTTCACTTTTTTGTCAATGATGTGAATGACTTTTTTCTTGCTTTTGCTTTATTAGATAATAATTTTCAAATGCTGAAAAGTATTTCCTCAATATTCTGTGTGATTTATGATGTAACAGCTACAGATCTGACATGTTTATAATCTGCATTATTAACATTGCCCCCTCACTTTCTTATGTCTAGACCAGAGATCAGCAAACTCTGCAAAGGACGGATAGTAAGTATTTAAGGCTTTGTCAGCCTCATATGGCTTCTGTTGCACATTCTCCTTTGTTATGTCTTTTTCAACATTTTTGAAATATAAAAATCATTCTCAGGTCACCATAGAAAAACAGCATGTTGGTTGTGATTTGCTGATTCCTGGTCTGGACAATTAACAAAACAATAACTCAAGCCTGACTTTGTAGTGTGACCGATTTCTGTGATATGAATACTCTCACTATGGCTAATTTCAAGATACTAATGTGATATCCCTGAGTATGTTGTGGAGTTGGGGAGTGGCATGCAGTAGCATGCCATTATATAGTATTTGTGCTATACAGATACTGTAGATTTAAATCACTTCAAGAGCATAGAGAGTAGCAGAATGTCATGAAATAATTAGGAAGTAATACATTTTCAGTATGTATGTTTCGCCTTTGTTTTTCTATACAGCTTATTTAATTGTAAATGGATATAATTTATTTTCTGATAATGATGATGTTTAACAACTGGGGAACAGGTGAGGAGAACGGCAGAGGTCTGGTGGGGTCCTAGTGTGGGTGTAGTCTCTAATCAAGGTCAGAACTCAGTCTGTATCCTTCATCACAGCTTAGTCTTTGCAGGGCTCCATCTGGGGTTAATTTTGGGGCTCAATATATGACCTGAGAAAAGTTGAGTGTCTCTCTTGGTGAAGCAGATTGACCCCTGCACTACTGCAGTTTCAAACCTAGACCTCTCCATTTACGAGCCTGGGAGCCATCTCACGGGTCCCAAGGCTAGGAAGAGGCTCAGAGTTAATGTGGATCCCCACCCCGACGCCCAAACCTGCTGCTTCTGTTTCCTCCTGTTATCTCTACATATCCCACTAGAGGGCAGCAGAGACTTGACTAAAAAAAATGTCCACGGACCCTTCATCCAGGACCCCTTCATCTGAGGGCGGGGAGAAGGATTTCCCCCTTTACTTGCACCACCGCCATGGTTCCAGGCTCAGCTTCTAGGGTCCTGGAGCCAGACCCACTGACTCTGACCACTAACCCCTTGCTCCTCCTCAGCCCTGGCTCTCTCTGGCCAAATCATACACTCTGGGACGTTGGGGTGGGGTTGATTACATTGGGGTGGGGTTGATTGTACTCCCAGTGCCTGGCGTAGAGCCCAGCACCGAGTGGGTGCTTAGGAAATGTTCATTGAATCAGTACTTAGAGGGTGGGGTAATGTAGTATATGGGAAAGAAACTGGCTTTATTTATTTTTTTAAGATTTTATTTATTTATTTGAGAGAGAGTGAGAGAGAGCATGAGAGGGGAGAGGGTCAGAGGGAGAAGCAGACTCCCCGCTGAGCAGGGAGCAGGGAGCAGGGAGCCCGATGTGGGGTCCCAGAACTCCGGGATCATGACCTGAGCCAAAGGTAGTCGCTTAACCAACAGAGCCACCCAGGTGCCCCAAGAACCTGGCTTTAAACATGATTTAACGATTTGAAGATCACTCTAGCTCTATGTCTTTAAGCAAGTCACTTAATCTCTCTGAGCCTTTGATTCACCATTTGTAATAGGAAACACTGGTACCTAACTTGAAGTTCTGTTTTAAGGATTAAGTGAAATGACATGAGGATGGACCCAGTATACACTAGATGCTTAATAAAAGGAACAATTGTTATGATGCAGTTTTGAGGTATGTTAAGTAGTCCCATATGGATAAAGGAATAGATGGAAGATGGAAATGTGATTGCCAGAGGAGACTGAAGGTCATGAAGGAGCCCGAATGCCATGTTGAGGACATAGGGTTTTCTTCTGCCTAGAGTGGGGAGCTCCTGAGGAGCTCTTCAGTCTACTTGGTGAGATGAAACCAAGACACAGGAAACCTCTTATCTCAGCTCCTTGGCAATCCAGTGCACGCATGCAGGCGCACGTGCACACACACACATGCACACACAGGTACTTAATTTGGAAATTACTTCAAATTTACAGAAAAGTTGCAAATATAGTAGAAAGAATACCATATCATTTTTATCGAGAAGCAGCTATTGTAAATTGTCACATTTGTTTTATCATCCCCTCCTGTATATTATTATTTCTGATCCACTTGAGAGTAAGTTGCATACATTGTGACCCTTTGCCTCTAAATACTTCAGTGTAGACTCTGTGCGTTCGTTCTTTGTTGCTGTGGCCGCTTCTGTTGCTTCTCCCCAGACTCGCCGTGGGTTGAGCAGGACGCGCACTTGGCCGCCGGCCGCGTGCCCGTGGGACTGGAGAAGCGGCTCCGCACGGCCAGAGCAGCCATCCTGGGCAAACCTGAGGACGCCGTGAACATGACGGTGCCACCGGGTCTGGCCCTGGCGGTGAATGGCTCCACGGTGCCCAGCGCGCAACTGCTCATCTCCTCCGTCCCTGTGCGGGCACCGTGGAGGAGAACTGCGGCCACAGCACCTGACTCTCCGGGTTCGTCCCAATGAGCTGGACCTGGGCCAGGAGCGGATCATTACGCGCGTTTTCTCCCTGGAGCCCTAGTAGACTGGCAAGAAAGGGACAGTCATGACTCTTCTCTGATTGGCACAGAGGGCGTCCAGGACACCTGTGAGCTGTCCGCCCCTTCCAGAGGGGCCTCCTGGCAGAGTGGGGGCCTGGTGGATACCAGCTTCATGCGGAGGTGCCTGTGATCTCTCCCTCCTCTTCTTCCTCCACCCTCATGTCAAATAAAGGAAGAGAGCTTCCTCTTTCATAAATAAGCAAACAAATACTTCAGTGTTTACTTCTGAAGGTTAAGAGTATTTTCTTACATAAGCACAGGACAGCTAACAATTTCAGTAATTTTATTTGTAATTTGTATTTTGTAGTAATTTGATAAAATGCTCATATCAATTATTGACTGTGTAAGTGGACTAATGCTCCCCCCAAAGATGTCCACATCCTAAATAAATCTGTGGTTTTGAGTCATTAAATTTGTGATTATTTGTTACAGCAAAATAGAAAACTAACACTAATAATTTCATAAGTTCTGACTGTATTCCAGTTTTGTCTGTTGACCCATTAACATTCTTTATAGCATTTTCTCCCTCCAGTAGATGATCATACATTATATTTAATTGTCATATCCCTTTAGTCTTCTTTAACGTGGATTGGTTCCTCAGCGTTCCTTTATCTTTATTCCAATGACATTTTTGGAGATTCAGTTTGCCCCTGTCCCCGGCTCCTTTTTAAATAGAATGTTTCTCATTTTGGGTTTGTCTGATGTTCCTCTGTAATGAGATTCAGGTGCTGCACCGGTGGCTGGGACACTGCATAAGGGATGTTGTGTCCTTCTCAGGGACACACCAGGAGGCACCTGTCATCGGTGATGTTCATTTTGATCCTCCGGTCAAGGTGTTTTTGGTATTGGGTGCCATCAAGAAGGGTTCCGTGTGGTGAGAATTGGTACAGTTTGCATCAAGGTTGTCATTGCTCTGCTGGGAACTGGGCACCAGGGGATAATTGATACCTAATATCTGCCTTTGCAGACTCCATAGCCTCCCGAGATGCTCCCAAGCGAGTGGGAGGCCAAACAAGTATACTTAGTCATTCACGGGTGCATTCATTTCACACAAGCTGATCGAGGACTTTTGTGGGATATAAAGGTGAGCAAGAGAGAGCTGGTGTTTACCTTCATGTTGCTCACAGTCTAGCAGAGAGGATGGCTGATTAAAAGACTGCTGTGTCCCCAGCGTCTAGACCTGTGCCTGCCACACAGAGCTACTCAGTAAATCAGGGTTGACCGAATTGCTGAACATCAGCGCAGCACCAGTCCTTCCCTACAGACACCACTTTGCCCTGCTCCCTTAACAGGCAAGGAACTGCAGCTCAGAGAAGGAAAACAGTCCCCTGTGGCCTAACCAGGTGGCTTTGGGGGTTGTAGGTCCTGCTCCTCCCAAGCAGGGTGGGCCAGCGAGTTGGAGTTTCCAGTCCATGGGCAGCTGGGGGTTGGTTTATCTGGGAAGGCGCTGTCCCCCCTGCCTTCCTGGGGTGCCGCCTCCTCTCCCCAGCCTGCTCTGGGTCCTGGGGCCCCCCGATTGGGCCTGTGATTATTTAGTCAGTGATACTATTGGATTTACTTTCATCTCTGAATTGCATCAAATGTCGCCAGTGACATTTAGCTGACAAGGAGGAGGCTGGCATTTTTAGATTGTCAGCGTGTTACAGATGTAGAAGCGGATTGTGTCGGGGCGTCTGGTTTATTGTTAATTAGATGGAACAGGCAAGGCCTCCTCAGTGAGCGGGCGGATAAGCCCTTCCACAGCTCCCTCTTCAAACTGTCTTTAAACCCCCTCCCGGAAATTAATGAGGCTGCCAATTTCCCCACCATGATGGGGAATTCATTTCAGAAGTTTGGGGAGCAAACACAAAGTGAGTTGTTCTCTATCTGTGGGTCTCCTTTATATTTCAATTATGTCCCCCAAACTTACCATCTTTCTTCTTTCTAATTGAGAGAGAAAATGAAAAGTCTGACATGGTTAGCGATTCACACTAGTTCAACACCTCCACAGCAACAATATTTCTGGGATGCTTCCTGGCTGCTTGGCCCCAGGTTCATTCCTTAACCTGTCTGCCTCGGTTTTCTCATCTGTTAATTGGGGATATTAATAGTCTTACCCCAAGGGGATTGTGAGAAGTAAATGAATTTAAATATTTAAAGTGCTTAGAGAAGTGCCTGGCACATAGTAGGCGCCACGTCCCTTTCTGCAACCACTAGCAGTGCTGCAATTATTATGGGTAGTGTAGTGGGTGCTGAGGAGGTCCGGAGCTGTGGAAAGGTGCCCCATCCCTCTGGTAACTTATCTGATGGAGGAGATGGACATATCCGCAACCAACTCCTCAAATATTGAAATATTATTTCAAGATTCCATGATTGTGGAACCTGAAAGTTCTATGACTTCATATTTTTAAGATTCTCTGAATTCATGGTCCTAACATTCTATGGGGCTATGATTCTACGTTCTGCGATTCTGTGAGGTGATCTGAGGTGACAAACACTGGCTTGTTGTTCCCCAAACCTGTTTTCCTTGCCTCCTGGGGCTGTGTTTGCAGCCTCCCTGTAGTTAGGTGTGGCCATGGGGCTGAGCTCTGGCCAAGGAAGGTGGGTGGGAGTGGCCAGGCCCGGCTACGAAACCTCCCCTGGAATCCCCCACGTCCTTTCCTTCTCCCTCTCCTGACAGAACGGACAGAATGCCAAGGCCTGCTGCCAACAGTGGGCAGAGCCACCATGCCGAAAGAGCCTGAGTCCCTGAATAAACATGTGAGAGGTGGTCCAGTCAGGAGCGTGAGCAGGAACAGATCTATTGTGTAAGCCACTGAGACGTCAGGTTTCATCTCACTTGGCAGCTAGCAGTTTAGGGCAGATGAGAGGGCAGGTGGGAACCTTCCTGACAGAACCTCCTTCCCGTCCTTTCCTTATTATCTGCCGTCTGCCATCAGTTCTTTCTTGTTGCTTTCCCCAGCCCTGCAACTGGGTCACAGTGTCCCCAACATGCAGGTCCAGGGCTGCCCCATCGGGAGCCCCAAACTCAGCTGTTAGCAGGAGGGCATATAAGACTGGCACTGGCACTGGGATCACGCCCCTGTCGCTTAGTCCCTGCAGCAAGCGTGGGAACCCCAGCCGGAGATGATGTCATTGCTCTGACAGGGGGCCGAGGACCCCATCCCATGGGCAGGCCCAGGCCTCTCCTGCCAGCCCCATTTCCTTTCTCTGTTGGAATGAGCAGGGCCCCGCTCCTTCCCTGGGCAGGCAGGAAGCGGGGTCTCTGCTGGTCTCTCACCCCCATCCCCCCTTGTCCACAACCTGTGCCACCCCCTCTCTCTCCTCTCAGCATGGCTGCCAGGTGGGGCAGGCTGCTTCTCCCTGTCCAATAACTGGCCCCCAGCTCAGCCAGAATGCGGCCTGTGAACTCAGGGCACCCCTCAGGAGAGGGAAGATTTTGCTTCAGCAGAATTAGGAATACAGTCTGTTCCTTGTCAAAGGAAACTTTCTGTGATTTATGCTTAAATTTCACGGCAAGAGATCGTGTATTCAGCTTGCACTAGCTAGATAAATAAATGGGCACATAGATAAGAACCTTCGCTTCTGCCAGAGTTTGGCTCACAACCTGGGATCTGAATTTTAAAAACAACCTCATAAACTTCAGCCACTAGGTTACAAAGATAGTGGGGGTTAGGGGAGAGAGGCAAATGGAAGACCCACCACTTCTCTATTTGGCTAGCTTGAACTCTGAAGCCACCTCCTCCAGGATGCCTTCCTTCATTCCCCCAGATGGAATCAGCTGGTCCTTCCTCTAGGCCTCTAGGCCTTCTCATCTGTAAAAGGCAGATGCCTATTCACAGGGGTACACTAAAGACTAAATGAGATGCTACACATAACACGCTCAGACCAGGGCCTGGCCCTAGTGAGCGCCCAGTTCTATCAGCTGCAGCTCTTGGGGTGGGTGTTGGTGTTGGTGTTAGGATGGCTCATGAAGATTCTGGTCTTCATGGAGATGCACTGACATTCTGGGAAAAAGACCAGTGAAGAAAACTAACTTCAGGACACCAATATTGAGGACTTGAAAAAAGGTGGACAAAGGCTGTTCCTGGACTCTGGGAAGGGTGTCCAGGAGGGGCAGTAACTGGGCTCAGTTATCTGTCTTCAGTGGAGAGAAGTACTTCTGAGCAGGGACCTGAACTAATCTTTCAACTCAGCCCTTCAGCAAACACTCATCCTGAGTTCCTAAAGAGAATGGCACTGGTGCTTAGTAGAAACCCATAAATGAAAACTAGGGCAATTTAGAGGCCAGTTTACATGTAAAGAGACTGAAGTTCAGAGAGGGTAAGTTACCTCCCCAAGGTCACACAGCCATTAACTGGCAGTGCCAGGATGGGAATTGCAGTCTCCAGGTCTTTTCCTTGGTCTGGTCCAGGGTCCACATGAGTGAGGGCAGCAGCTGTAGGGGTGGAGGATTCAAGAGCAGCCCCCCCACCCCCCAGTTGGCCCAACTGGTGCTGGCAGGTGGAAAGCTCTGGATGCCACTGAACAGAAATCATGAGCCTCCCCGGGGGCCAAGAGAAGAGGCTGGGGTCTTGTGGATTCATCATTACGTGTCCCTGGGATGGCCTTCTCCTCTAGCTGGCATGACAGGGAAGCCAGGAACACCGCACGTGATACCTGTTCCCTGCAGATTAGCACTTGTTTGCCAGGGCCGTACAATGTACACTGCACATTTGCTTTATGTAAATAACAAAATAGAAAGGCAGGCTCTGTCACCATGCAGCTCTGCCGTCCTTTGGAGCAGGAGGCTTCCCCCTGAAAGATGTTTAGGTACTAATGGATTCTACCTGAGTTGCCATCTAAACAGCAAACATCTTTGCAGTTGCATAAAATCTTTCCCATTTCAGGTGGGTGGCTGGGGAGATGCTGCGAGCTGAGCAGAGGTGGGCTTTACGAGCTGTTATTTTTAGAGCATGCGGCAGGCCTTAGAGATCTGAGCGGGTGCGGGTGTTACAGAGAGGTTTTTCAGGTTGGATACAGTCTCAAAAAATGGAAAGAGGCCAAAAGAGGTGGTGACTCTTTAGTGGCAGAGCCCGAGATAAAAGGCTAATATATTGGTGCCACCTTTTTAACCTGAATTTTATAGCGATGAAATTTAGCATCCATCTTCCATTATATGTTGTCAACTTTATGGCTGTACCCGGAGTCTCACTGATTTCCTGATGAGCATGTCTGTGGGAATTTGCTCCAACACCTGTGTATTAGAGGTGGTCTAAGTGACACAGAGCTTTGAATATATGGAACACATTTTGGTTTTCTCTCTTCTTGCAGCTGATGCAAAGTCAGAAATATGGACAGCTGACCCCTGATTAATGGTGAGCTCATGAATATGCCCGGGACAGGAATGTGTCCTGAGAATAGGGCAGGAAAGTCAGGGAGCAGCCGAGTCAACCCAAGGGATGGGAGGTTATGGGATGGACCCCAGTCACGTGATTGGAGGTGGCCCTGCAGAGAGAAAGGCACACATTGTTCCCTGAGACACAACTGGGCTTACATCTCAGATCTGCCACTTTTGACTGTGAGTCTGGGAAAGTCATTTCACTGCTCTGAGCATCAGATTTTTTTATCGGGGAGCAAGTAACGGTCTCTGCCTTAAAGGGATGACATGAAATAAGGAATGTGAAGTTCCAACAACCAATGGGTGCTCCATAAATGCTGGTTTTTATCCCCCCTGGTGACAGCTGGGTTTAATCTACCTTAGGTGTACTGTATTTCTGTGTTTTCTTTCTCTCTGTGTGTGTCCACTGACTTAGAAGCTGGGCTGAGTAGAACAAAGATCATTCATCCTTCTTTGCTCAGTGTATAGCCCTGGCATGTGGATATTGTGGGTCCTGTTTTCTACCAAACATCTGACTTTTTTAGTTTTGGAATATTGTGGTACAGACTACTTCCTGACATAAGTAATACTTCAGCTGTAGATTAAAATGTAAAAGACTCGGTCCTTGGTCCTTGGCCCCCAGTAGATCCTCAGTAACTATCTGTGCTGGAATGTTAGCTAATGAATCACCAACCAGTGCCTGTCCTCCAGGGGCTCCATATTTAAGCTCCACAGGGATCATGGAGTGACCACCTGCCCCTGGAAGTGGCTGAGCAGATACTAAAAACATCTTGGACTCAGAGAGCCCTTCAGTTTCCTCAGGCAAAGGTTCTGCACCACATGCTACACTGAGCAAAGAGGGACGAATGATCTGAGGAGGTGGGAAGTCTTCACAGAGGAGGTGACATTTGAACTGGTCTTGAAGTTGCAGAAGAATTCTCCAGAAGGAGAAAGAGAAGAGTGCTGCGGGCAAGCAGCATCTGTAAAACTCAGAGGCATGAAAGGTGAGTTGCAGTTGTGACCCGAGTGAAACCTTAGAGCAGCTCTGCAACCGCAGGGGCAGCCAATGCTGCAGATCGAGTCCTGCCGCCACAGAGCGGCAGCTGGGGATGCTGCTCACTGTAATATTAGCTCGCATTTATTGAGCACTTAGTGTGTGCCTGGCACTATAGGTGTTCCACACATATCAACTTCTTTAATCTCCATCAAGTTTATGAGGTAGCTGCTATCTAGCTAGCTGGCTATCCCCACTTTAGAGATGAGGAAACTGATGCCCACAGAAGCTAAATAACTTCCCGAGGGTCACATAGCTAAAGGTGGCAGGCACCCTGCATCTCCCTTTCCTCTACTTTAGTGCACTGCCTTATTTGGTGTTTCCCAAGACAGAAGTGTGTGGACCACAGATCTATTATATGATAAGGCCAGAATGAGCTGCTAATGTGGGAATCATTGTTCAGCTGGTGATAAGGCGGGGAAGGAAGAAGAAATCGCATGCGATGACAAGGTGAAAAATAAGAAGTGGCTAAAATTAAGTGCTATTACTCACACACCTCAGGCCCACACCCACACATGTTTTTCTTCCTGTTTTCTTCCTTTTTTCTCCCTGCTAGTTTTTCGTAGGGCTGGTCATAGGTCGCTGGTGATAAGAAACAGGGAGTACGACATTGTCCAGAGTGGCTTCCCTGAGGGCACTGACCTGGTGTGTGCAGCAACAACTCCCTGGTGCAGGAACCACTTTACTTTCCGCCTTCCTCCTCGTCTTTCTCTTCTGGAGCTCGACCTTACATTATACACCCCCACCCACCTGCCGCCTTCATGTGTTGAAGACCCTGGGGATCAGGAAGTTTGTCAGTAGTGTGGTGTGTTGGGGTGGCTGTAAGACGGAGGGAGGAGCAGGGAATTGGAGGGGAGAGGTGGGAGAGAGGGAAGGGTGGAATGGTGGAGGAGGGGGAGGGGAAGCGGAAGGGAAGGGAAAGGAGGAGGAGGAACAAGGAGGGGAAGGGAGGGTGTCACATGGATGCTGCACTGGAGACTCTCTTCTCCATGCCTCTCTGCCTGCCTCTGGGAGTTCAGTAGGTGGGAATTTTCCTTCGGGCCCGTAAACCTCAGTGCCGGGTAAAGGCCTGGTGCTGGACACTGGGAATCAGCTCATGCGGGTCTGAGCAGAGTAGTCACTGCTCAGTGACTGCATTCAAGTGAACTGAATGGATACACTCACTGGAAGGGGCTGGGGTGTGGTCAGTGACTGGGGGTGAGGCTCAGTTGCAGACTCTAGAGAAAGTATGGCCCCAGGGAGGGGTGTGGCTGGTGCTGGGTTTTAGATGCCCGCAGACCTGTATTCAGATCCCAGATTCTGCCACTCACTAGCTGTGTTACCTGGGCAAATGACCAAATCTCTCTGGGTCTCAGCTTCCTTTAGGGCTGTTGTGAGGTTTACATGATGTAAATTGTACAAAGTACCTGGCACATACAAGTTCCTTTCTTTTTCTCTACTGAGTATTAACTACCTGTGTGACTCTGGGCATATCATGCCACTTCCCCAAACTTCAGCTTCTCAATAAAATGGGAGAAATAATGAACTGTCTCTCGTGCTTACCTCACAAGTTCAAGGTGAGGACTAAATGACACAAGGAGTACTTAACTGAATTGATGGGAGAAGTAATTGAGGTATCGGTTATGTTGCTTCCATCTGAAATCATTGTTTTTGAATGCTCTGGTCATAGAGCCATAGGACTGACTCTGCTCTTGCTTGACTGTGTCTCTGAAAAACTAAGCGTTTGAAGAAAAGGGCAATTACTCTGTGGTAATGGAGGCTTTTGGGGTGTTGTCATGTTCTGGATTTTGATCTCAGAGCTGGTTATGCAGGCAGGGGCTTTGTGAAAATTCCTCATGCTGCACACTAATGACTAGTGCACTTTCTGTATGTATTTTAAACATCAATAAAAAAAGTTTACTTAAAAATATTTGTGTGTGCCGATTGCATTTTTATTTTATTTTTTAAATTCTTTTTTGCTGATTGTTTTTTTTAAAGATACTAATAAATTAGTATCTAATAAATTCTTTAAAGATACTAGTAAATTAGTATCTAATAAATTCTTTAAAGATACTAGGTATCTTTAGGTAGGTTAAGGGTACTTATTTAAAATGGAGAAATAATTCTTATTTTTTAGATACATGTTGAAATATTTAGGGATGAAATGAATGGAATTTGATAAAAAAATGAGAGTTTGGGAGAAGGTGAATGTGTAAGAATATAGATGAATCTAGACTGGCCAGAGGTTGATATTTTGATACTGGGAGATAGGTAGATGCAGGTTCACTATACTCCCTATTTTGTATATTTTCAAAAAATTTCATAATAAAAATGTTTTTAATATATTGAGGGATTTGTATATACCACAACAAAGTGGGATTTGTCCCAGGTATGCAAGGCTGGTTCAACACTCAAAAAATCAGTTATAATTCTATCACAAAAAGCACAAAAACACACCAAATTAGAAAAATCACATGACTCTATCAACAGATGTAGAAAAAACGTGTGACAAAATCCAACACTCATTCATAATAAAAACTCTCAGCAAAGTAGGACTAGAGGGGAAGTTCCTCAACTCAATAAAGAACATCTACAAAAACCTACAGCTAACATTATACTTAATGGTGAGAAACTAGAATATTTCCTGCTAAGATCAGGAACAAGGCAAGGATGTCCCTTCTTACCACTCCTTTTCAACATCACAGTGGAAGTCTTAGCTAATGCAATAAGACGAGAAAAGGGAATAAAGTAACATATTTAGAAGGAAGATATAAAAACAGATGACATGATCATCTATGTAGAAAATCTAAAAAATCTACATAAAGCTCCTGGAACTAATAAGCAATTATAGCAAGGTTGCGGGATACAAGATTATTATACAAAAGCCAGTCACTTTCCTATATAACAGTAACCAACAAGTGATGTTTGAAATAAAAACACATTACCATTTACATTAGCAACCCCCTCTGAAATACACATAAATCTAAAAAATATATACAAGATCTAGATGAGGAAAACTATAAACCTTTGATGAAAGAAATCAAATAAATGGAGAGATAGTCCAGGTTTACAAACAGGAAATTCAATTCAATTCTTCCTAACTTGATCTATAGGTTAAACACAATCCCAATAAAAATACAGTAAGTTATTTATGTCAACAAACTGTAACATCTTTATGGAAAGGCAAAAGATCCAGAGTATCCAACAAAATATTGAAGGAGAAAAACCAAGTTGGAGGACTGACACTAACCAAATTCAAGACTTTCTATAAAGCTACAGTATCTAGTGAGGTACTGACAAATGAATAGACAAATAGATCAAAGGAACAGAATAGAGAGCCCAGAAGTAGATCCGCTTAAACATAATCAATTGATCTCTCACAAAGGAGCAAAGGCAGTACAAGTGGAGAAAACATAATCTCTAACAAATGGTGCTGGGACAATTGGACATCCACATGCAAAAAAAATGATCTAGACACAGACCTTGAATCCTTCACAAAAATTAATTCAAGGGGCACCTGGATGGCTCAGTTGGTTAAGTGTGTGCCTTTGGCTCAGGTCATGATCCCAGGGTCCTGGGATTCAGCCCCACATCAGGGTCCCTGCTCAGCAGGGAGTCTGCTTCTCCCTCTCCCTCTGCCCCTCTACCCTCCTTGTGTGCTCTGTTTCTTTCTGTTCTCTCTCTCTTTCAAATAAATAAATAAAATCTTAAAAAAAAAAAAAAAGGATCACACACCATAATCAAGTGGCATTTATTTCAGGGATGCAAGGATAGTTTGACATATGCAAATCAATTAATGTGATATGCCACATTAACAAAATGGAGGATAAAATCATATGATCATCTCATAAAAACTCTCAACAAATTAGATATAGCTGGAATATATCTTACCATAAAAAAAAGCCATATTTGGCAAGCCACAGCTAACACAAAACTCAATGGTGAAAAACTAAAAGCTTTTTCTCTAAGATCAGGAACAAGACAAGGATATACTCTCTTGACACTTTTATTCAACATAGTACTGGAAGTCCTAGTCAGAGCAAGTTGTTAAGAAAAAGAAATAAAATTCATCCAAATGAGAAAGGAAGAAGTAAAATCATCTCTGTTTGCAGATGACATGATATTACATACAGGAACTACACAAACTGTTAATACCAATAAATTCTGTAAAGTTTCAAGATACAAAATTAATACTCAAAAATCAGTTGTGTTTCTACACACTAACAATGAACCTTCAGAAAGAGCAATTAAGAAAACAATCCCATTTACAATAACATCAAAAAGAATGAATAAATTTAACCAAGGAAGTGAAAGATCCACATACTGAAAAATATAAAACTTTGATGAAAGAAATTAAAGGCATGACAAAGAGAAAGATATTTTGTGTTCATGGATAGGAAGAATTAATATTGTTAAAATGTCCACACTACTCAAAGTGATCTACAGATTTGATGCAATCCCTATCAAACTTCCAATGTCATTTTCCCCAGAAATAGAAAATAAACAATCCTAAAATTCATATGGAACCACAGAAAAAACCCTGAATAGCCAAAGCCATCTTGAGAAAGAACAACAAAGCTGGAGACATCACATTTCCTGATTTCAAACTATATTACAAAGCTATTGTAATAAAAACAGTATGGTATTGCATTAAGAACAGACACATAGATCAATGCAACACGATATCTCTTTGAGATAATGACTTTGTATCCTTTAGAAAGAGAATTGCTGGATCATATAGAAGTTCTATTATTCATTTCTTGAGGAAGCTTGTTTTCCACAGTGGCTGTACCAGTTTACATTCCCATCAATAGTGTACAAGTGTTCCCTTTTCTCCACATCTTCACCAGCATTTATATCTCCTCTGTTTTTTTTAATTTAAATTCAATTAGTCAACATATAGCACATCATTAATTTCAGATGTAGAGTTCAGTAAGTCATCAATTGCATGTAACACCCAGTGCTCATCACATCATGTGCCCTCCTTAATGCCCATCACCCAGTTACCCCATCCCCCCACCCACCTCCCCGCCAGCAACCCTCAGTTTGTTTCCCATAGTTAAGAGTCTCTCATGGTTTGTTTCCCTCTCTGATTTCTTCCCATTCCGTTTTCCCCTCCCTTCCCCTATGATCCTCTGTGCTATTTCTTATATTCCTCATATGTATCTCTCGTCTTTTTGGTAATAGCCATCCTGACAGGTGTAAGGTGATAGATATCTCATTGTGTGTCTTCACCCCCCTCCCCCCGCCCTGCAAATGTAAACATGTGAGTGAACTTGGAGTGAATCCTTTCATGATGTACGTGTATATCAAATCATCACATTGTACACATTAAATATATTACAATTTTATTTTTCAATTATACCTCAATAAAGCTAAAAGAAAACTTTAAAAGGTTAAGAAAAAAATACAGTATATATGAATTACCTAGAACTGTTCTTGGCTCAAAAACATTAGTTAAAAGAGGCTTACAGTGTAGTGGTTGAAAGCTTAAGCTCCATAGCTGGACTTCCTGGGGCCAGTTCTGGCTATATCATTTATAACTGTAAACTTGGGCAAGATACGGACTCTCTCTGGATGCTTCAGGTTAACATGAGACAATACAGGCTGGGGATGTGAAGTCTTGGGATCTGAAAGATATCCCCTCTGGACTGGGCAGCTCTGCTTCACTCCTTGTATCACTGGAGTCCTGGCCAAAGGAGAGAGGCAAGAGAAGCAGGGTGATGGGGGAAAGGAAAAAGCTAGCATTTATTGAGATCTACTGTGTTCAATATTCATTCATTTATTCAACAAGAATTTAATCGAGTACCTATCATGTACAGGGGAACTCTAGTTGCAAACAAGACAGAAGATGGCCTTCAGGAGTTTACATTCTTATGGGGAAGACAGACAACAGGCAAGGAACAGATAAAAAGGGTGATTTCAGATTGTGGTTCCCCCTTGGAAGGGACTGGAACACCATCTATCTCTGGGTTGGGTGGTCAGGGAAGGCCACCCTGAGGAGGCTGCCTCTGAGATCTGAAGGGTCATGAGAAGCCAGCCCTGTGAAGATCTGGGGGAAGATCATTCCAGGCCCTGCCTTAGAACTTGATTATATTATCTCACAATATTGTAATCTTCACAATAGCCTCAGATATAATTATCTCCTTCTGTAGAGGAGGAAACTTGACGCTAAGGAGGACACTTGCTTGGAGAAAGGAGTAGAGACAAATTGAGCCCAGGTCATTAGACACAAAGAAACCTCCGGGTTGTGTTTTCTGAGGAAAATAAAAGTCCAGCATTTTAGCTCATAGAAATAAAAGATTAAATTGGCAACGCTTGCAAATGATGCAGTCTTAAAAACAATTCTCTCCTAAGAGGGTCTTTAAGGCAGATGTCCTCCTTCTACACCTTTGCCTGGGCTGGCTTCTCAGTCTGGAATGTCTTCCCTGCTTTTCTGTGCCCATCCGTACCCTCCCATCCCTCAGGGCCTAACTCCAGCTCCACTCCCCAGGAAACCTGCCAGGAGGACTCCAAGCCCTGGCATATCCAGGACATGCCTTCCAGAAAGGGAAAGAGCTTTGTCCAGGTCACTTGGCTGCAAAGGGGTGTCAGAGCCAGAAGGACAGACGTTGAACAAGCCTGAGGAGTGTGTAGGGTGCTCTGAGAATCAGGACCCCAGGCCCCAGGTAGTCTAGAACCAAAGCAGCCTGACCTGGGGCCGACAGAGAAAAGTGCTAAACAGAGATTCCAATCAGTCTTCCTTGTGATCCCCATGTCTCTCCCTTGGGACACCCCGAGCTGCTCTGGCCTGGTTCACTCTGGGTCCTCATGGGCAGCTGTGTGCTGTCTTCTGCAGGTCTTGGTTCCTGCCCCTCCCTCTCCCAGCTGCTGAGATTTCCTTCCGGGAGGAAGGAGTGTTTTTTGTTTTTTGTTTTTTGTTTTTTGTTTTTTTGCAGAGATGACTCTATTCTTGTGGCCATAGATTACTCCTGACACCTAATTACTGTATATCATCGTGCCATAAAATGATGATTGGAGGTGTCACTGTCCCAAATTTGCACTCATAAAATACGTGTTCTTTTTGTTTTCCTCCTCTGCATTTGTCTGGGAGAAAAGACAGGCAAATTTATTCTAACTTTTCAGAGGAACTTTAAAGCACAGGAACAGAGGATTTTAGAGGTGGGTGGTTTTAAAAATACCCTGCAGAGGCGGGAGGCCCCAGCCATGCTGATTTTGTGTGGCCTGGGGAGAAAACGAAGACCTTGGTGAAGACATTGACTACTAACCTGCATTTCTCTGCCTTTGCTGGCCTGGCAAAAACCCCTCCTCCATCCTTTCTTCTGTCCCTATGCCCTGCCATCCTTACTGCCACACCCTCCCTCCCAGTTGGGTCTCTCAAAGGAAGTGCTTAAATGTGGTGGGCAAGATTCCCCTTTCAACGTCACCTTGACTTAGCTCTCACCCCTGTGGTTGGCCAGCCCTGTGACCTTGGGTAAGCTATACCCCCTCTGGAGTCTTGGTTCCGTCAGATATAAAACACAGAATAACAACTACTACCTTTACCTGGCAAGGCTGCTACGAGGATTAAAAATAGAACAACCCTAAAGGTAAAGAGCCTACTAAGGGCTGACACAAAAGAGAGGCTCAACACATGTTGCTCCTTTTTCTTCCCTTGAAAGTTCTGCCAGTTCTCTCTGAGAGGGCCCCGAAGTCCTAGAATCACTCCTAACTTTATTAAAATTCCCCTTCTACAAGCTCAGGCTGCAACCAGGAGCCAGTAGGAAAGCATTCTGATTAAACTGGTTGGCAACAGGGGAACGTGGTATCCATTTAGTCCTCCGCGAGGCAGTAACAAGGGCATTTTGAAAGAGCAATCTTATCAGTGGGAAGAAGCAGAAAAGCCAGCCTGTCCCACCACCCTCCCTGCACAGGGGCACCCTCGACAAGCTCCCTGCAGCCTCTGAAAGGGGTTCGGTCCTCTGCCTCCTGAGGCACCTCCCTGAGGCCTCACACCAGAACCCCAGAGCATACATATCCTCTGGGTCGTGGGAGTGGGACTTTGAACCAAGATGACTTGTCTTGTGAATTGAAACCAACCTGCAGGTGATTCCTGGACTTAAATGGGAGATGTGAGGACTTACAGGCAGGTATGGAGGCCACGGCTGCCCTAGGAGAGCCCTTACCCCATCTCACCTGTGCCTGGCAAATACGTCACCTCTCTGGCTCAACCCATCTGAGTGCCTGCCTCGGCCCTGGCTTGAGATATTTGTTTCCTACTCTGGGATCTCTGTGTACTGGACTCCTGCCTCCTACCTAGCACTTTTCTCTGTCAGCCCCAGGTCAGTGACTGTGTTTGGGTCTGGGCCACCTTCTGGCCTGGGATCCTCTCAGTACCCTAAATGTTTGTCAGGCTTGTTCCATGGGTCTCCTTCTAGGCTGGCAGCTTTATGCGGGCAGTGGCGAGCACACAGTAGGTGCTCAGCAAACAATCATGGTAACACGGGCTTACTGCGTGCCACGCACCGTTCTGAGTACTTCACATATATCAGCTCATAAAATCCTCCCAATTATACTATAATGTGGGTACTATTATCCCAGTGTAGTATGGCAATTAAGCAGTGATCCTGGAGCTAGATTACCTGGATTTTTGTCCTAGCTCCACTGCTTCTTCTTGTGTGACCTTGGTTAAGTTACTTAACCTTTCTGTGCTTCATTGTTAAACGGGGATAACTGTACCTACCTCATAATAGGCTTGCTATATGGTTAAATGAGTTCATATACATAAAGTGTCTATATATCAGGTATTATCCCCATTTTGGTGGCAAAAATTGAGACACAGAGAGTTTTGGTAATTTATGCAAGGTCACACAGCTGAGAAGAGACAAAGGTATGGCTTAAACACAGGCAGTAGGGCTCTGGAGTCAAGGCTCACTGTCCTGCTCTTACCGAAAAGGAATTTTCCTCTGCAAGCACAGTAGAGGTCTCTCCTCATCCGAAACCTGCAACTGCGAAGGGTATTTAGGCCTCTTATGCGGGCCCAGTCCCCGCGTCTGAGCCTGTTTTCTCGGCGTGATCGAAGCGCCAGGCACTCCTGCGGACTGAGGCTCCACTCTGGGCGGCAGCGGCTCACCCAGGCCGAGCCGGAACCGCCAGGGGGGGGTCGCGGTCGGTCCCGGCGCAGCGACTCTCCCTTCGGCCAGCAGGGGTCAGCCGCGGCCGCTGTTGGCGCCTCCGGTGAGCCCCAGAGAAGCGCGGAACGCAGCCCGGGACTGGGCGCGGGAAGGACCCTTGGAGGTCATATGCACTGAAGCTGGACCCAGGCCCTGGGGTAGGGTGGAGGTCCCGCCCAAGGTTGCCCAGGAGTCCGTGCCAACAGGGCGGGACCCGAACTCCCTTTGTCCCCGGCTCTTTCCCAAAGCCCAAGAGGCCAGTTCGAGGGGCTGTAGAAACCAGGAGGCCTGGGTCCCTGTCCCTATTGTACCAGACGTGCTGTGTGACCTTGGGCAGGTCGTCAACCCTCTCTAGTCCTAGCGTCCGTCCAAGGAGTAGGCTCCGGCGGCCGGCGCGTCCTGTGATTTTAGAGCAGGATCCCTCCGTTATTACGGCGCTGCCCGGCCATAACCTGTCCCAGAGTGGGCCAGACCGGGTCGAAACCTACCCTGATTGCCACGCGGGCCGGGTCCTAACCCTTCTCAGAAGACCACGCAGGGCCGGCCGGGAGCAGAGCACCCGGTGTCCGGCAGGGGGCGCTGCTGCACCGCGCGCGGCTTCCCCGAGTGTCCTTCCAAGGACCGTGTGGACGCGGCGGGCGGCACAGGGGCCGTGGCTGGCAGAGTCCGGCAGCACCCACACTACCGTGGCCGAGTTCGGAGATACGATCTTCGGCGGCGGGGGTGGGAGCGAGTCATCAGCACCCCGCTGGACTTTAGAGAGTTTCTGGTGCTTCGTGTGTAGGTTGGGCTTGGGTTGGCTGGGGCGGGGGGGCGGGGGGGGGGGGCGGGCGATTCAGCAACGAGCGAGCGCTGGGAGGTCAGGCCTAGTGCGTGACCTTGAGAGGTGACAGCCCCTGTCTGGACCTCGGTTTCCTGTCTCTGCAAGGGAGTTTCTTGAAGAAGCCGGAGACACACATGTGAAAGTGCTTTACGAAATCTGAGGCCCAGGCCAGATGCAAATCGAAAGGCTTTTATTGAAAAATGGCCAGACCCTGCTCACTCAATCCACCTCCCACCTCCGCACCCTGGTAGCAACGAGTTTAGCTTTTTAACTTGTATTTTCTGATATTTACCTACATAATTAAAAGTCATATGCTTATACTGCTATTTCTTAATTTACCAACTTCAGACATCTATTGTCTTCCTGTTGAAATAAAGGAGTTAGCTGTATTCCAGCCCCATCCTCCTGCCCAGTATATCTGGAGCACTATTTTTAGGTAACTCAGTGATCAGCATTCCTATTAAGAAAATGTGGCTCTTTATTTCCTCCGAAGCTCTATCAGAACTGCCCTCCACCTCTCTTACCCCACAAAAGTTCTGTCAGGTTCCATGTTCTGTTTTGGGCTTCCTTCCCCTGGGAGTGTTCCCTCCCATAGCACACTGCCCAGCTGTCGGCAGGAGCTCTCTTCTCCAGAGCTTTCTCCCATGTCCCTGCTTCTTGGTCCTCTGTCTCTGTTAGCTTACTCTCTGCCTTTGGAAATTCCAGTTGCTTCCTAAGAAATTGGTCAGAGGTGGGACATTACTGTATATGTGGACTTAATCTATATTCTGCCCTTGTATTTGGTCAATAATTCAGCTAGGCGTAGAATTCTGGGTTGGAAATTCATCTCCTTTAGAATGTCCATGCTCCGCTCTGCTGTCTTCAGCACCTGCGGTTATCATTCAGAAGCTTCATGCCTTATGATTTCTGTTTATATGTAACTGTGCTCTCTTGGTATTTTAGGATTTTCTCTTTATCCTTGGAATTCTGGAATTTCAAAATCCATGTGACATGTTGGTGACTTTTGTCATTGATTGTGCTGGGCCCCAGAGGGGCCTTTTCAACCTGGAGACTTGTGTCCTTCAGTGCCATGAAATTTAAAAAAAAATTTTCTTTAATAACTGCTTCTCTCTGTGTCCTCTCTAGAACTCCTATGAGGTGGATTCTGGACCTCCAGGTCTCTTCTTCTTTTCCCTTGTTATTTTTTTTAAAAGATTTTATTTATTTGACAGAGAGAGAGACACAGTGAGAGAGAGGGAACACAAGCAGGGGGAGTGAGAGAGGGAGAAGCAGGCTTCCCGCTGAGCGGGGAGCCCTATGCGGGACTCGATCCCAGGACCCTGGGATCATGACCTGAGCCGAGGGCAGATGCTTAACAGCTGAGCCACCCAGGTGCCCCTCCCTTGTTCTTATCTTTCTCTCTAGATTATTTCCTTGAATTTACATCTTAATTCTTCTATTGAATTTTTTTATTTCAGATATCATATTTTTTAATTTCCAAGAGTTCTTATTTGTTCTCTGCCTCCCCCTTCCTCCCCCCCTAACATAGATACAGCCTCTTTATTTATCTCTCTAAGGGTATTACTTAGTGACTCCCCCTCCTGTGCTCTCACTTATCTCTGTCTCCTCCAGTTTCTCTGTTTGTTTAGCTGGTTTATTGTGGTCTGTCTTTGGCTGTGTGTCCTTCTTCAGGGTCAAGGGTTCTCTGATGTTCAGTGGTCCTAGGCTTTTGTCCCTAGTTAAGGATAAGGGTCCAAGAAGTTGATTGGCATTGGGTGTGCTGTGAAGGCAGGTGGGTCAGTTTCTCTTTAGGTGGGCTAGGCAGGGCCTGGTCTTTTGGTTGGGGGACACATATTTATTAACAAGGGGAGTTCTTTTCTCTGGCACTGCTCTGTTTCTGTAGTAAGGTAGAATGGATGTGGTTAAGAGAATGGATATGTTTAAGAAGATGGATTCTGGAGCCAGACTACCTGGGTTTGAATCCCAGCTCTGCCACTTAGTAGCTGTATGACCTTGGACAAGTCATTTAATCTCTCTGTGCCTCAGCTTCCAACTGTAAATTAGACCTAATAAGAATATTACCCTATGGGCTGTTGAGTTCATATACATAAACTCTTAGTCTGGAACATAGTGAAGGTCTGGGGGTCACTATCTACAGCCACATTCTAGGGAAGAGGGCTGTGGGGTCTAACTGTTCCCTAGGCAGATTTTCAGGGCAGAGTAGTGGGGGCAGATTTTCAGCCCTTTCCATCCTCAAAATTTCATCTCCTACCACCTCCGCCCCCTTCCCACCTCATTGGTACACCTTCTGCAGGTCTTATCTAGGTCAGTAGAAACTAGTGCAAGTTTAGTTCATTGAAAAAATTATTTCAAGTGAGAAATCATTAAAAAATGAAACACATGGGGTGCCTGGGTGGCTCAGTTGGTTAAACAGCTGGCTTCGGCTCAGGTCATGATCCCAGGGTCCTGGAATCGAGTCCCACATCAAGGAGCCCGCTTTTCTCTCTCCCGCTTCTGCTCCCCCTGCTTGTGTGCTCGCACTCTCTCTCTTTGTCAAAAAATAAATAAAATCTTTAAAAAAAATGAAACACAACCTTGTAAACATTTTATTTTAACTTAAAACCTACAGATGCTTACTCCCCTTTCTTTGAATATGGGTCTGTTGACTGGAATTCTATGAGGTCTTTCTTGCACAAACCTCAATGCATAAAGCATTGTCTATCATTTCTTGGTTCAGCTTTACTTTATAGTGCAGCTAGCACTTAAGGAACTTATGGAATGATCTGAATACAGATTCTTTCTAGATTTATATCATTTCCTCCCAATCTGTTACAATTGCTTGTCTGTAACTCATAACAACCTGCCTTCACTGAGTATTTCAACTTAGTTTTCATAAAACAACTCCCTTTTTGCAATCATATTTTATTGGTTTATTAATACTAAATTGAATCACATAATTACAAAAACAAGTATAACTGGCATAAACAGATTTGGGAATAAGCAATTGTTTCTGAGAAAGCAGATGGATTAAGTAGAGGAGATGAATATGGTCATTTGCAGGAACATCCTACCAGACAAGGGTATCCAGCCCGTGAAGTTTGTACAGAGAATGGCGAGTGTGGCTATTTTAAGTGTCCTCATTGGGTGGTGGTGGAGCATGAGAGCTTAGGTTGTGTTGTGGGTTCCAGCATCCTGCCAAATAAGTACCACTCACTCCTCCACTCCCTTTCAATCCTGAAGAAATTTGTTGAACTCTCTCATCCACTAGTGACTCCTTTTTCTTTCTTCTTATCCTCTGGGTTTATATCTTCTTTTTCCTTACTGTCATTTTAAGGGGAGGAGGTATAGAGAGGGAGAAAAGATAAGCATTAAAGTTCAAACTGCCATTTTTATCCAGACAAT
The DNA here is from genome assembly GCF_009762305.2 of Zalophus californianus. NCBI lineage: Eukaryota > Metazoa > Chordata > Mammalia > Carnivora > Otariidae > Zalophus > Zalophus californianus. The sequence goes on along the minus strand of NC_045598.1, from coordinate 40,002,518 downwards.
TCTCTTATTTAAGACTCTCAACATCCAGGGAGCAGCAGACCCTATTTTTATCTCCACAAAGGTCACGCAGCTATCACTGACAGAAGCAAGTTTCAAACTCAGGTCTGTCAGAGGCTATAGTGGATACTGTGGTGCTGTGCCCAGATCCCCTCCCTAGAGTTAACACACAATCCCTTTGCTGCTGGGAATATTGGTTGCTGGTGGCTCACCGGCAGTTGCCCTTGGCATAGGAACTGCCTCATCCTAGCCTATTCTTCATCTTGGTGATTGTTCTGGCCAATGACTGGCTGTTGGAGGGATATAAAATCTCAACCCACTTTCCTCAGTTTGGAACAATTCTGAGGGGCCATCCCAGCTTCAAAGCTCTCTGTGGGATCAGTTGCAATTCATTGTGGGTCAGCCTGTCCCTCTGCGCAGTTACAGGTGTGACACCAGAGAGCACTCCCCAGTAAGCCTTCTGCACACAACTCCCCACTTCAGGACTCTGTTTCTGGAAGCCCAAAATAAGGCAGAGGCTGCGGTCCTTGATCTTTTGCAGCCTCGTCAGGTAGTGGAAACTCAGAGCTCCTAGGCTATCTTGGGGCAGGATTCATCAGCACAAGGAAAACTGGGCTGAGGATTGTTGTTGTCTACAACCTAGCAGGGGCTAATGTTCCTGCAGGAGGGGCAGGGATGGCATGTCCCCTGATGTGGTTAGAAGGCAGGGCCATTGGTGCATAGTGGGTGATGAGGCTGAGCAGGCAGTTGCCATGCAGGTCCAGGTCTTAGAGGGATTTGCAGTCAGTGAAGAGTCATGAGTGTTTTACACAAGGAATGACATGATCAGATCTGGGACTGAGTAAGATGAACTTGACTCCAGGTTGGATAGGAGGGGGCCAGGTGGGGGCAGGGAGGGCAGTGTGGAGGCTGCTATGGTGGTCCAGGAGAGAGAAGATAAGGCCTGGACCAGGGCAGTGAAGTTTTTCTTAAATGACCCAGAGGATACAGAGATGGTTTTTAGTGATGGACTGCTTCCCACCCAGCATCCCAATCCCTACTACCTGCTCTTTCTCTGTACTTTCTAATGTGCCACACCATTAACTTACTTGTTATGGTTATTGTCTGTCTCTCTCCACTACAATGTAAATTCCACAAGGGCAGGAGTTTTGTCTGTTTTGTTCATTGACATGTTCTTAACAATAGAAGAGTGCCTGGCACATGGCAGGTGTTCAGTAAATAATGGATGGATCCTTGTGAGGTGTGGGGGATTGGGACATGGCATCAATTTTTTCTCTTGGCTTCTGCCTGGGTGCCTGGATGGATGGTGAGGGCTCCCTGATATGGGGTCAGGAGGAGGGGCTCCATTTTGTAGGTGCTGAGGGGTAGGGATGGGAGGTAGAGAAAGTTGCCAAGTGTTGTCCAGCAGATCTCGGTTCCCCTAGACTTGAGTTGTTCAGTATTGCTAGGAGCTATGATTTTCGATAGGATGACCAGAAGGCTTGGGGTGAAAAAGGGCTTCAGTAGGTTCCTAATTTAAAATACTACTTATCGGGCACCTGGGTGGCTCTGTCCGTTCAGTGTCTTCCTTTGGCTCAGGTCATGATCCCGGAGTCCCAAGATTGAGTCTCGCATCAGGCTCCCTGCTTGGCAGGGAGTCTGCTTCTCCCTCTGCCCCTCACCCCTCTTGCACGCTCTCTCTCTCTCTCTCTCAAATTAATAAATAAAAAAAAATAAAATGCTACTTACCTTTTTGCCTCCCTGGCCCAGTACCTCTCAGCTGAGGACCCTCAGCCCTGAGCTCTGCTGGTGGCTGTAGCATGAATGAACTCTGTGTTTGATAGACTACTTCAGCTCTCTGAGCCTCGGTTTCCCTTTGTCAGATGAAGTGAATTGTTTACTCTGAGAAGCCCTCCTGGTCTCCCTGCCAAGGTCTCCTCCCTTCTCTGATGGTGTCCAAGGTACCAAATGCTCTGTCACATTTGAGTCACCATAGGACTGGGGAAGCTGTCACAGATACGGAACTAAATTATGGCCAGGAAACATGGGGAAGAGATAAACACTTGCTTTCCAGGATAGGAAGCATAAAGGATGGAGCTCTCCATGGTAGGGCTGGAACTTGTTTATTTACTTAGCTTTGAAGTTTTTCTTAAATGACCCAGAGATGCTCTTTCCAGGATGTACTGATTTCTTATGGATGTTTAAATGAGGGAGTGTGGCATCTCAAAGTCAACATGTGCAAAACTCAACTCATCACCATTCTTCCCGAACTGTTTCTCATGCTCTCTTAATGGCATCACCATCCTCCACCTGAATGATTTTATTTATTTATTTGATAGACAGAATGAGAGAGAGAGTGCATGAGAGCGGGGAAGGTCAGAGGGAGAAGCAGACTCCCTGCTGAGCAGGGAGCCCGATGCGGGACTTGATCCTGGGACACCAGGATAATGATCTGAGCCAAAGGCAGTCGCTTAACCAACTGAGCCACCCAGGTGCCCCTCTCTTGCTTCTTTATTATCGTCCTTTGTTGTTGCTGCTGCATGGAAAGATCTTTATTTTGCCTTTGCTCTTTGCAAGAAGTTTTATTATGGGAAATTCAAACTCACATAAAAGTAGAATAATATAAGAGAGAATAATGAACACCCATGTGCCTATCATCCAGCTTCAACAGGTGTCAACCCATTGCCTATCTTACTTCATTTACTCCTACCCACTCTTTCCACCCTAACATGCCCCCAGATTATTTTGAAGAAAAACCTAGACAGCATGTCATCATGTGTATAAATTTAAGGATGCATTAAAATACCAAAGTATAGAAATAAGCCAGTCACAAAAAGACAAACACTGTATGATTCCACTTATATGAGGTACTTAGTCAAAAAGCATACAGAGAGAAAGTAGAATGGTGGTTGCCAGGGCCTAGAGGGTGAGAAGGATGGGGAGTTAATTGTTTAATAGGTAGAGAGTTTCAGTCTTACAAGATGGAAGGAGTTATGGTGATGGGCGGTGGTGATGGTTGCACAACATTATGAATGTATTTAATACCACTGTGTTAAAAATAGTTAAGATGGTAAATTTTATGTCATGTGTATTATACCACAATAAAAAATAGGAAAAAATACATAACTATAATGTCATTACCATACCTAAGAAGATAACAAAAAAGTTCTTTAATATCAAATACATAGTGTTCAAATTTCCTAGGTTAATTCATAATTTAATTCTTTTATACTTTGACTCCGAATCCAAATAAGTTCCATATGCTGTAATTGGCTATTGGTGTCTTTTAAGTCTCTTTTAATCTGGAGGATACCCCCTCCTCTTATTTTTCCCCAGCTACACATTTGTTGAAGAAACTGGGTTCTTCATCCTGTTGCCTACACCTGGACTTTGCTCATTGCATCCCATGGTGTCACTTAATATGTTCATCTGACCCCTGTATTTCCTGGATATCAGTGGTTAAATATAGAGCCCTCATCAGCTTTTATTTGTGAACAAGAACAGTTCAGAGGTGGTGGGGTGAACTTTTATCATGAGGCACACAAATGTCTAATCGTTGTGTCTCTTTTTATTGTTAGCAGCCATCCAGCATCATTGCCTAGATCAACTGCTTCTTCAGAATTTGTACAACAGTGATGCTCTAGTTCTATCACTTTTTATTTGTTCTTTATCTGGACTTCTATAAAGAGTAACATCCTCTCATTAACTCTTTGGATATGCCAAAGTATGGTTCATACAGGAAAGGCAGGATAAATGCTTAATTCTTTCCATTTATATTCAGTTTTTAAAATAATGAGTTGGTTCTTTGGCATTACCCAAAGGTGACCAATGAGATGATTTTTTATCATTATGTACTCATGGATTTAAATAAGTGTGATGTGTTTTGATCCATTTCAGTTTTTATCTTTGCTGATGTTCAGATGATCCCATCCCATCTTTGTCGAATGGGAACCTCTTCAACTTGGCTTCTGCATTGTTTTGATGGTGATGTCAGTAGTCTCTGCTAACTTCCCTGCTTTCTCAGATGACGGGATGTTCCATTTTGTACATTTCCTATCCCACACCTGCAAACACCCATTTCTTCAAGAGCTTGGGGTGGAAGGGGTTTCAATAGTTCCTAGTTTAAAATATAACCTGTCTATTGCCTCCCTTTCTTTTTATTGGGAAATGGCCACAGTCTGGGTACTAGGGGTTACATTATTTTTAATATTATGTTTGATATTTATTAAAGAGTGTGTACCATATATATAATTATGAAGCATCATAATAAAATGGCTACCCATCAGCTGCTGCCCAACTTAAGAATTGGAACATAAGCAATGACAGTTCATCTTGTGTGTACCTCCTTTATCTCAGCCTCCAGCCTCCATCAAAGTGGGTGGATGGTGTATTATCATTTTCTTGCTTAAAAAAGTTTTATTACATATGTCTCTGTCCTTAAATATACTTGTTTAGTTTATAGTTTGTTTTTGAGCTTTATAAGAGTGATATCATAAAGTATGTTCTGTGACTTGCTTGATTTTACTAAATGTAAATAAAAATAAATCTTAGAAATAGCTTTGTTTTTAAAGCAATAGTTTGTTTATTTTCAGTGATATACAATATCCCATTGGGTGACTGTATCATAATTTTTTTAATCCATTCTCATGTGGTGGACATTTGAGTTCCTCCCATTTTTGCTATTACAGAAATTTTGCTAAGATAATGCTATTGCAGGTATTCTTGTTCATGTCCCTGGTGCACATGTGCCAGAGTTTGAGGCAGTGGTTATCAAACATTTTAGTTTCAAGATCCCAAAGAACTTTCATTTATGTGAGTTATAGCTATAGATACTTACTATATTAGAAATTAAAACAAAAATATAACCATTTTATTTATTAATTCATTTCAAATTCAAACTCATTATATGTTAACATAAATCATATCATTTAAATAAAAAATAAGTATTTTCTGGGACAAATTAAGTAAGAAGAATGACATTGTTTAAATTTTTGTAAATCTCTTTAATGTCTGGCTTAAAAGAAGACAGCTGAGTTCTCATACCTGCTTCTGGGTTCAGTCTGTTCTGATATCTTACATCATGCACTCTGAAAAACTCCACTGTATACTCATGACATGAGAATGAAAAAGTCATATAAAGCCTTTCAAATATATTACAAAAATAGTTTTGACCTCATGGACCCCCTGACAAAGTCTCAGGGTCCCTGGACCACACCTTGAGACTTGGGTTTGGTTGCAGGCTGGAATAATCAGTTGGGGGCCTGCGTAGGTTCTGACTAGAGGGGTCCAGCTTGTGCAGGTGAAGGAGGCTTCCCCATGGCCCAGCCCAGTTCTCAACACTGGGTTTGGGACCCAAGATGCATTTAAAAATCAGTGTAACTGAGCCATTCCTTTTCTGATTATTGTCTGAGTTCTTTCTTCACTCAGTGACTTGAAGGAGAGAGGTGAAGACAGGGCAGAATTTGGGCACAATAATATCCAGTGGCACTTGGATTCACCCTGATTTCTGATACTGTCTCCTGACCCACCAGGACAAACATACTCAGTGTTTATCCAGGTGGGCCTTAAATCTTGCTGAGTCCTTGGTCCCACTCTGCTGAGGAGAGATTTTATATCATCACCACCACCACCACCATCATCATCATCGTCATTATCATCATCATCATCATCAAATAGCTTCTGCTTCCTGAGCACACCATGTGGACCACGTCTTGTGTCCTGTGTTAGGTACTCTATATGCAATAGTTTATTGGATCCTTGAAAGACTTTACAGATCAGGTGTTATTATCCCCGGAGAGAGACAGGTGAGGAAATGGAGGCTCAGAGAGCGGAAATGACTTTCCCAAAGTCCCACACCTGCTGATCTGTGGAGTAGAAGGTAGAGTTCAGTGCTCATACCTCTTGGTGCAGGACCGTGAGTGGCCAGAGCAGGGGGTCACCATCCCATGGCTAATGTGGTCTTGGGCTTTATGAGAGAAATTGAGGCAAAGAGGGGATTCAGTTCCAAGAGTCAAAGTCTACAGACTTAGCTGCCTTAGCCAAACTCTAGGCCACCGCAAAAGCCACTTGCCTTCCCCTCAGGGTACTGTTTGCTTCCTCGAGTAGGCTTTTGGAGCTCACTGGGTGAGGAAGCAGGAAGGGAGCTGGTAGGATCTGTGTGATCCAGGCTTTGCCCCCTAAGCTTCCTGTGCCTCATTTTCCTCTTCTGTAAATTAATACCAGGACCATCTCTGCTTCTTTCTCAGGACTTTTGTGAGGAAGAAACAGTGTAAACAATAACCTTCATCTACGTTATACTTATACGTCAGGTCCTATGCCAGTCTTTATACATTATCTCTTTAAGCTTCATGACAACCCTGTGCATGAAGTATTTTATTATCTCCATTTTTCAGATGAAGAAACTGAGGCTTAGAGAAGCTGCATGACTGGCCCAAGATCTCTGAGCTGGGGAGTAGTAGAGCTGGGGAGTAGTAGAGCTGGGGTTTGAATCCAGGTCTCTTTGGGCTGCTAAGAGTTTTGTAATGGCAATGATGGCAGCATGTGATGGTGTGTGTTGTGGTTTCATGTGAATATGGGCTCTGGGCAATGCTGGTTGCAATGAGCCAAGCTGCTTGCAGGAGACAGATCAGGGTAGTCAGACCAGCTGGTGATGGTTATATTTGCCAAAAGATATGACAGAGAAGAGAAACAAAGGGTGTGTTCTCAGGAGGGATGGTGGGTGTTGGCAGAGGCAGCACACAGCAAACAGCCATTGGGCATATTCTCTGTGCTCTGAAGTCCAGCAATAGAGCTGACATGGTCTCACCTTCAGGGTGCTCCATCAGGGAGGACAGACGTCCCAACAGACACCAATTGTGTACTATGTTCTACTAGGATGCAGAAGTTGCATTCCTAAGAAATCCTGTGTTATAAGAAATGGAATCATAGAGACAATTGTTTCAATGGGGAAAAACAGGTTGAGGGCTGGTTAGTTTCAGACTCACCATAACAAAGTTATTTTTCCTCCAGGAATGTCAATAATAAAGGTGCTTTTACAGCTATAAGTATATGGCTGTAAAACCTGAGCACCACAGAGCAAATCCAGCCTTAGACATCCCCACGCATTTGCTCAAGAGGAACATCCTCTTTTTGCTGCCCCCCCTTCCCGCCCCAGCACTGTCACTAGGGCAGACTTCTCTCACTTTCCATTCACCTTGACCATCCATTACTGTAGAACAAAGGGCCAAGCCCTGCTAAGCCATCCTAAAGACATCAGACCCTGCCATCTCCAGCCCCCACCATCCCCTTCACTAGTTCCCCAGGAAGAGACTCTTCCTCTCCACTGTGATATGTTCAGTGCAGATTGTCCTCTCTAATTAAAGGACCATATCATATTGAATTTACACTTAAAAAGCTCACCATAGGAGAAATTCCTACCTGGTTAAAGAACAGAAATGAGGGTATGTGGAGGCAGTATTGTGTCACAATTAAGACTGAGGACTCTAAAGCAAGTCTTCATGGGTTGAAATCCTAACTTTGCCACTTAGTAGCTGTGTGACCTTGGGCAAGTCTCTTAGTCTTCTCTGTTTCATCTCTAAAATGGGGAGAATGATAGCATCTATGGTTGTGAGGATTCAAAGAGGTAATTATTGTAAGGTCTTACACAGAACCTGGCACATAGTGAGCACTCAATAAATGTTACCTCTCCCACAGTGCAGAGGGAAGAGAGGTCCACTGAGCCTGGAGTGTGGGACACAGGGAGCGAGGAAAGTCACTGGGGAGATAAGAGACTGGAGCTGGATTTGAAGGGTGAATAGGATTGGACAAAAGGATGAGGCAGAGGGAACAGAGAGACATAGCAAGGCTCCTTTGAGGTCCCCAAATGAGTTAGGTGGAGGGTTGTGGGAGGAGGAGGAGGAGAGGTTGGATGTAGACCAGTTAGGGGCTGTTGCAGGGATCTAGGTGAAAGCTGATGAGGCCAGCACTCAGCCATGGCCATGAGGATGGAGAGTAGGGGTGGCTTCATGAGAGTTCACCAGGCAATAGTTACTTAGAAGACACCTGTATTCCATGATCCTGGCGCCCAGTGCTTTGAAGCATGTAAAGAAAATGAACTGTGTCTAATCTGTTGGGAGTATACACTCTATTTACAGACATGAAAGTGACAAAGATAACTTTTAATTGTCAAAAATTGTGAGTGAACTGGCCTGAGTTATCCTACAGTGGCCTTCTATTGACTTGAACACTGTCATCTATGTCATCCCATCTCTGCTGGCTGTCACTCTCACTCTCTCCCACGCCATGTTTCATCTTTGCTTCCCACTGCATTTGACTTTAGTCTCTCAGGCAGGCTGGCCCCACCAGGCTAGAATCATAGCTGAAGGCAGGTCAGGCTTATATTCACACATTCCAGCAACAAAGAGGTATAAATGTCTGATTATGGCTTAGAGCAGTGGTTCTCATACTTTAGTGTACTCAGAATCACCTAGAGGGCTTGTTAGAACACAAACTGCCAGGTCCTAGAATTTCTGATTTAGTAGATGTATTAGCTTGCTAGGGCTGCCATTACAAAGTACCACAGACTGGGCTGGCTTAGACAACAGAGATTTATTTCCTTACACTCCTAGAAGTTAGAAGTCTGAGACCAAGTTGTATGTAGGGTTGGGTAGGTTTCTTCTAGAGGCCCCTGTCCTTGGCTTGCAGATGGATGTCTTCTTCTGATGTCTTCACATAGTCTTCATCCTGTGTGTGTTTTTGTCCTCATCTCTTCTTCTATGGGCACTAGTCATATTAAGGCCTACTTCAGTGACCTCATTTAAGCTTAATTACCTCTTTAAAGACCCTGTCTCTAAATACAGTCACATTCTGAGTACTGGGAGTTAGGACTTCAACATATGAATTTGAGGGGGACATAATTCAACCCATAACTTTAGGTCTGGGGTGGGGCCTTAGAATGTGCATTTTTTAAAAAGTAGGCTCCATGCCCAGTGTGGAGCCCAATACAGGGCTTGAACTCATGACCCTGAGATCAAGATCTGAGTCGAGATCAAGAGTCAGATGCTTAACTGACTGGCCACCCAGGGACCCCAGAATGTGCATTTTTAATAAGTTCCCAGGTGATGCTGGTTCAGTGACCACACTTAGAGAACCACTGGCTTAGAGTGCGTACCTCTCTCCCTGGTACGTATGCGCTTGAACAGAAGCAGACTTAGGCTCCAAGAATTACAATGTTAATTGAAAGGAATGCCAAACACTTGTAACTGGCAAAGAGGGGAGAAGGATTAGAGCTGAGGAACTTTTTGGCATTTCCTGAATTACATGGTGCTGGTATTATGGCTTTTCAGCAGCTTGTGGCAGAAGAAAGGGCTCAGATTTTCACGTTGGAGACATCGTGAATGCCATACTGGCTTTGTCCTTTCTAAGCTAATTTTGAGCAAGCCACATAATAACTCTGGGTTTCACATTCCTCATCCATAAAATGGGAGTGAAAATAATACCCATAGGGTAGCTGGAGTTAAATGTAATAATCTCTGTAAAGGACCTGGCACTTAATATATGGTAGCTATCACTGTTGTTTTTTATTTATCCATTTGCTCATCAAATATGTGACTAGGAGTCAGAAGACATGAGGTCTAGTCCTAGCCCTGGAACCTAGCTGTGTGTCCTTGGGCCCCACTTAACCTCTTTGAAAAGAATGTTTCTCTCCTACCACCCCCAGTCATGGTTGTTTTGAGGACCAAACAAGATAACATGAAAATGTAAAATGGACTAAACTATACTGTATGGTGGAAAGCATTCACACAATTTTTTTGGTAATAGACACCAATAGGAGTAAGTGCCTGACTCATAACAACTCCTTCTTCTCTAGGAATAGTGTCAGCCCTATGTAATCCCATGCACCTGGCCAGAGTTGCACCCCTAACTCAGCTGGGCCAGTCAGAGGGTTTCCTGGGGATTGTCCAAACTGGAATGAAGGGAAGAAAATCCTAGATCTTTTCTGATGGTGGGAGTCATTGGATGTGAGGTTTAGAAGGTGTAAGTCATCACATTTCTTGCCGTATGGGGGAAAGCCAGGTCTTTGTTGGATGGAATGATGCAGATATGCAAAGAGAGGCTGAGATGGGTGACAGGCCTAGTGACATCTGAGACCCTGGCTCCTGTGGTTCCCAAAGCCCTGCTGCCCCAGTCATAAGAGATATCCCAGTATCTTTCCCCTTTTCATCTGGGCAAGTTTCAGCTGGGTTTTCTACACCTGTAACCCTGACAAACACATTCGCACTCAACAAGTATTTATTTAACACTTATGCTATGCTAGCCACTGAGCTAGATGCTAGTCAAATGATGTAACAGATTGGCAAGGCTGTTTTCATTGCCTGACTCTCCTTAGCAAGAATCTGCAGGGTCTACCTCCATCCCTTGCTTCACCAGAGCTGAGGCAAAATCTTAGAATCATAGAATCTCAGTCTCCTAGCGTGAGTGACTCTGAATTCTCACTGATTTCAGGGAAAACTCTTGTATGACAGATATGAAGCTCTCTCAGTTCATGCGGTGAGGGTGACTTTTCCACACTCCTCACTGGGCCTTGGGATGGAGGTCAAGGAGGTCAAGGAACATCTCAAGGGTATCCTCTCATTTGTAGCCACCACTGCAAATTAGAAACAGTTTTGGCATTTATTTAAAAATGCAGATTCCTGGACCCTGCCCAAACCATTCCAATCAGAATCTTTAGGGACAGGACCTGGGGATCAGTATTTGTAAAAAGCTTCAGAAGTGTACATCATGCAACCAGTCCCTAGACCTTTGTGGTGGAGGCCCATGTATCCCTCTCCTCTGAAAATGAGAGGAACTGGACAAGGAGAGACCAAGGGACGTGACTCAGAGGAGTAAGAACTAGAAGGGCTCAGTGTGGGCACAGATTGACCTAGGTGAATTGCTTCCCCTCTTTGAGCCTTGTTTCCTCATCTGACAATCAGGAATGATGATAACTTCTGCCTCGTGGAGTTGTTATGAAGAAGAATTTATTCTTTTCTCTTATGGTCAGGCTTCCTCCCATGGAGAAAAATGAAGCCCCCAAGAGGGGAGGGCTTCAGGTGTTTTTCTTGTATTCCCCACAGGGTTGAGGATGCAGATGGAGTCCTGCAGATGCCTGGTGATGGGCCTTCCCCTCCTCTCCATCTCCATAGTCATCATGTGGGGCTTCATCCTCTGCCACCTGGGCTGAGGCCCGAGCCTCCTTCTGCATCTTGCCAGTCCCTCCCACAGGTCATGCAGGGAGGAAGACTGGCCCTTCCCAGTGACTCCTTCTCAAAACTCCACAAGGTTCCTTGGGTACTCTTTTTGCCCTGCCCCTGCCCTTGCACCTGGGGCCTTTGTTGCCCAGGCATTCTGGGTTAGTCCCAAGTGGGCTGCCTGGGGGTTCCTTCTGGCTTGTTTTCTTCCAACTGTTAATCTCCATCCTGCAAAAGGGCTAGTGCTGGGTGATACAGACCCAGGCCTGGACCTCAACTCCAGAGCTCCCTGAAGCCTGCTTTGAAACAGAGTGAGCCAAGAAGAGACACTTGGAATCTTGGGGTAAAATTCCTAGCTAGATGTCCTGGAGCAAACTGCCTGTCCTTTTGGGGGGCTTCAGTTTCTTTGGGTGTCAAATGCAGGGATGCTAGGACTGGTAGGGTTCTGTGAGGGTTAGAAATACTGTAGCTGCAATGCCTGGAAAAGGGAGTTGTTCAATGAATGGCAGCATATATCTTTACTTGGGTGCACATACCTGCCCCCCTCACCAAGCTGGGAGATTTCTGAGGGCAGGACTGTGCTTCTATGTAATATAATAGTTCTGTCTACCAAGCATTTCTTATGACCTGGGCAGAAATTCCACAGGATAGAAAATTATACTGATTTCATAGGGTTGTGTGTGGATTAAATGAAGAGGTTTGTTCCCATTTTACAGATGAGGAAACTAGGCTCAACTAGGTTAACTTCCTTTGTTTGTAGCTTCGTATTTCTCCATCTCTGCACAGGGCCTAGCACAGGGCAGACACTTGAATGACTGAATTTGTAGTACCTGGCATAGTGGTGACTTGGCCCTGTTCATAGGGCATGTGGGAGAGACCCAGGTTTCCCAGCCCCTTCCCTTCTCTTTCCTGGCCTCCCTGGCAGAAAAGGAGGGTGTGAATCCACTGTTGGGCTGGCAGTGAGGGCCTGTAAAGTCCAGAGGCCAAGTGCAGGGCAGGAGAAACACATCAGAAGCCCCACCCTCCATAAGGGGACATTTCAAGGAGCCAAAGAGCAATCTTTGAAAGCCTGAGTCAGATTAAAGTGGAAGGTGAGGTGGAGAATGGTAACGAAAATGTGCAAACTCCTGCCTCCGCTCTGATGAGCAGAGTTTTCTCTTAATGGCCTCAGTGGACAGAGCGGCTCAGTACTCTCTTGCCTTCTTCTGGTTGTTCCTCTTATTGTCCTATTTTTGCAAAGATCTCTCCAATGGGGGGGGGCACAATTGTTTCATTTTACACAGGGCACCACTGAGGCCCACAAAGGGAAAAGACCTGCACAAGAGCACACAGCCTGTGCATGAGGAGAGCTGGGTATAATAGACTGGGTGCTGTTCTTGGGGTCAGACAGACCGTGACCCCTTCCACTGCTGACAGCACCATGACCTTGGACATGTTACTTTAGCCTCTCTGAGCCTCAGTTTGCTTATTTAAAAAATTGGAATATATATATTCCTAAATTCAAGTTAGCTAACCTGTACTGTATTACTAGTTTCAGGGGTAGAATTTAGTGATTCATCAGTTGCATACAACATCCGGAGCTCATTACATCAAGTGCCCTCCTTAATGGCCATCACCCACTACCCCATCTCCCCATCCTAAAATGGGAACATTAATTTTCTCTACCCCATAGGGTTGACCTGGGGATTAAATGAGGAAATGAGTGCACCTTGGCTAGCACAGTGTCTGGCAAGAATAGGTGTTTCAAATGTGGGTTCATTTGTTTTTTTGATCTTTGACTCCTGTCTTTTTCTTCTTCTTTTTTATCAACTGCCCCAACTCCCTTTCAGCTCACCTTTTCTTGTTCCTCAGGCTCTTTATACCATGGTGTCAGCATGTGGTTCTGCTATACAGTTCTTGTTTTCAGAAGCAAGTGAGTGGAAGGAGAGTTCAGTGGACAGCTCAGAACCTCAGGAATCAAACCACATGAAATCCATCTCAAAGGAGACAGTGAATTGACCCACAGGAGTAACCTGCTGGTTTCTGACTTCATTTAGTGTGTGCAAGAGCTGAGGGAAGGAAACTGAATGTGGAGCTGGGAGACTGAGGTTCAAGTCCCAGCTCTGCCACTATATGGCTGTGTGACTCTGGGCTGGTCCCTTCCGCTCTCTGGGCCTTAGTTTTCCCATCTGACAATAAGGAGACAGGCCAGAGGAAGTTCTGATACTCTGAATTTCTAATTTTATTCTAATTATATGTTTCAGGGAGGAACTAGGCCCTGGATCGGATATGATGAATGAATCTTCTTAATGAGAAGTGGAAATCATTTGTGGTTGAGAGCTGTGCCTCAGATCAGAGTGACGGGATACATGGCCAGGCTATATTTTCCAGCAGATTAAGTTAAAAGCTGTGGCCCCAGACTCTGAAATATGAAGAAAAAAGGAGAGGATGACAGGATATTTTTTTCAAAGAAATATTTTCCAGCCAAATGGTGCAACAGATCACTTCCAGGAATTTGTTCTTGTTCTCTATCGAAGGTGAAGAGTTCAGAGCCTTCAAGGAAACAAGAAGCTGTAGGATGGAATGAGGAATCCAGCCTGGTGCCTTTGAGCCAGTTGCTGAATCCCTCTGAGCCCCAGTTTCCTCATCTCTAAAATGGGGCTGATCTTTCCACCTAGGATGGTCAGTGCAGGGACTAAGTGAAAAGTATTGAGTAAGATAGCATCCCTCCCATTGCTCATGATTCCTAACTAGGAAGATTGGTTCTGGTCCAGATAGGGTGTGTCTGGTCCAGAGCATCAAAGAGGTAATTAGGGGGATTGCCAGTTTCGTGACAGGGAGTCAGGATTGCCATTTTAGACCAAGGGTGTGGCCATGGTGATAACCTTACCATTTTGTTTCTTTCTATTTATTTATTGAGCTAGTGTTTACTGAACACATGTCATGTACCTAACATCTTACTGGTTGCTGGGGTGAACAACAGCCCCTCCTACAATGTGTAAAAGCACCTCCACATCCACAGGCTCCTCTCCACCCTGGGTCAGCCCTGCACAGCAGCTGCTCAAGTGAAGAATGGGTCAGCATCCTTCCCCCTCCCCCTGCATCCAGATGAGCACCACATCTGGCCCATTCATTCTCCTGCTGTCACCCACAATGACTTTCCTCCTGCTGTACTGTTCTAGACCATTACCCATGTCAGGGATCCGACATCAGCCTCTTTACTACACGTCTAATCCAGGTTTCGTATACTGCCAAGCAACCCTTCTAAAATGCAAATCATGCCACTGTCCTGCTGAGAACTCTTCTGTGGCTTCCTTCTGCCCTCAGCAGAAAGGATACAGCCCTTTATATGGCTTAGCAGAGCCCCCCACGTCCTGCCCTGCCCACTTCAGCTTCATCACATATCACTCCTTTAGACCAAACCTTACCTGGCAGTTCAGGATGGGCTGTTTCAAGCCTCTATGGCATTGCTGGGCCCCCTCCCTCTGCTGGATTTCACTCTTCCTGCCAGCATCTACTCAATCTTGACCATCACCTTCTCTGTAAAGGCATTCCTGAGTTCCTCTCAGCGGCGCTGACTCCTTTTATCAACTGTAGAAATAGCTTGGAGAAAGGAAGTGACCATCCAAGGCCACAAACGAAATGTGACACAGGCCCTCTATATTTGTCTATAAGGGCTGCCACAGAATACATAGACTGGTTGACTTAAACAACAGATATTTACTTTCTCACAGTTCTGGAGGCTGCAAGTCCAAGATCAAGGTTCCAGCAAGGGTGGTTTCTGGTGAGGACTCATTTCCTGGTTTGTAAACTTCTTGCTGTGTCCTCATGTGGCCTTTCCTCTGTGCTTGAATACTCCTGGTGTCTCTTCTTCTATAAGGACACCAGTCCTATTAGATTAGGGCCCCACCCTTATTACCTCATTTAGTCCAGTTACCTCCTCAAAGGTCACATCTCCAAATATAGTCACACTGGGGGCTGGGACTGCAACATATGAATTTTAGAGGGACATAATTCAGTCTATAATACTCTTCTTGCTGGAGATCTAAGGCTAGCAAACAGAAAATTGTTTAGGGGCAAGATGGGGCCATGTGTGTCCTGTGGAGGTGCAAGGAGGAGCTTGGTGGTTAGAGAAATAGAAGCAGAAGACTGGAACAGTCAGGGATGAGTAGGGGAGGATTTTAGTGGCCTAGGGTGAAGGCAAGGAGAGAAGGGCAGCCTGTGTTGCACTAAGTGTAATAAGGTGGGCTATGGATGGAGGTGGGTACGGAGGAGGATGGTGAGTTCAGCCAGGCTGCCTTGACCTTGGGAGGGAGTGGAGAGCAGGTGGTCACTAAAGGCTGTTATCCACTGAGAGAGCTCAGCACCTTTCAGTCACCCTTCAGCTTTTCCACGTAGGGATGCACACTCCCAGTTCTGGGAAGTGATAAATCCAGTTGCCTAATTTAATTGCCTAGCAAGTAGCAGAGCCGGGACTTGAACTCAGGGGTCCTGATCCTCAGTCTGTGAACTTTTCTCAGCAATGAGGTGCCTAGGATGCAAAGTTTAGAGAGGCACATGCATAATCCTGAGCCTGAGTTCCTCCTTTCTTGTCTCACCTTTGCCCTGGTCCAGCCTGGCTTCCTCTGAGGTGACCCTTCTTCTCTCTAACCTCCTCCATAGCATGGGCAGCAGGCTGTAAGCACCTGCAGCTCGGCTTGGCTTTGCTCCTAACCAAGTGGGAGACATTAAGTTAATGGCCCTACAGGTGAAATCAATCCAGTTAAAATTACTGCCCTCTCCTTCCCCTGCTCACTTCAGAAGTCAGCAGTGCGGCATTACCTGTTCTTACTCCTCTCCTCAATTCATGGGTCCCCTCGGCCCACTTTCAACCATGGGGGGCCCTGGCACAGAACTGGGGTGGGCTTGGGAGGGGTAGAGGTAGAGCCTCAATCTTCACTCTGCCCTATGGCTTGGGCCAGCTGCTGTCAGAGGGCAGGGCAGGGCTCAGTACTCATAGCTTAACCCTGAGTTCAAGTCCTAGCTCTACCATGTCCTGACTGTGTGACCTGGGCAAGCCTCTAGGCCTCTCTGAGTCTCATCTCCTCTGTGAGGTGGGCAAAATAATTTTTGCTGCCCCCCTTCCAGACCACAATGAGAGGTTGATGTGAAAAATCTTTAAAAGCTGAACAGGAGCAAGGCAAAATTGGAAATAATGGTTGCTAGCACTTTCATAGTATTTACTGTGTGCATCTCTAAACCTATGATGTATATACTACCACCACTACCATGATCATCCCCATTTGGAAGACAAAGGAAACTGAGGTTTCCTAATTCCTGGAGCTAATAAATAGTAGAGCCATGTTCAAACCCTGGCAATCCAGCTCCGTATCTGTGCTCTTAACTACACTGCTATTTTTTTTCTTCTGGGACCTTTCCCACTTATTTTTAAATGTTAATTAAGAAGGATCAGTTGCTTACTAAAGGCCAGAAACTTGGCATATATTTTTTTCATTTGATCTTTCCAAGGTGATGGCAATTATTTACCCATTTTGTAGAGACAATTAAGAAATAGGGGCATATGGCTAGTGAATGGAGAGTCAGGATTCAAACCTAGGTCTTTTCTAAACTAATAACGATAGTAATGACAATATGACAGTATTCATATTAGTAACTGATTAGACACTGCTCTCAGGGACAAGATAACCTGAATTCGCATCTTGGCCCTGCCTCTGATCTACATGTGACCTTTTGCAAGTGCCTCCCCTCTTGGGATCTCACATTGCAGTTTCTGCTTCTAAGATCCCTCCAGCTCTGGCAGGTGGTGATTCACCAGGATTGGCAGTCTGAGGGCAGTTGATTCCCTCAGATAGAGGTATTTGTTATCTGTACATTGGAAATATTTATGTGTCTCAACCTAATTAGTGAACAAGCTTAATAATAATAATAAAGCCACTCTGGAAAGGGAATTGCTGTTGGAAACAATTGTTTAGAGAAAACACCATTTGTTCCCAGCTCTTGCTCCCTGCTGGAATGCCGGGCCACTTGTTTTGGTGACAGATGCCTTTTGACTGGGGTTTTGAAGCATGAGCAGCTGCAGGGGTAGAGGTGGGAGATATAGCTGGCCCATTCTCAGCTGGCCTCTGAGGAGATTCCCAAAGTCTCCTGGAGGTGGGGTACACTCTGCCTATGCTGCAATCATGGGGTCCCCAGACCTCTGGGACAAAGCTAACCCTTAAGTCCTGATACTACCTTCTAGACTGACTCACATCTGTGGTTTTGAGATGCACAGTGACTTGCCCAAGGTCACTCAGCAAGATGGTGGCAGAGCCAGAACTAGAATCCTCATCTCCTAGTTCTTTCCATCGTGGCATGTGGTCTTCAGAACCAATGATGATGTCATCACATATAACTTTTTTAAAAAAATTTTATTTATTTATTTGATACAGAGAGAGCGAGCGAGCGAGAGAGAGAAGGAGCGAGAGTGTAGGCACAAGCAGGGGAAACGGCAGGCAGGGGAGAAGCAGGCTTCCCGCTGAGCAGGGAGCCCGATGTGGGGCTCAGTCCCAGGACCCTGGGATCATGACCTGAGCTGAAGGCAGACGCTTAACTAACTGAGCCACCCAGGCACCTCCACATCGAACTTTAGTATCTGGTATCTGGTCTGCCTGCTTGCACAAGGCTTGTCAGGAATTACTAACTTCTTGTGTCCCACTAGTGACCCTGACATTACTGTCATCCTCTGGCCTGGGCAGATACCAGGGGGACTGATGCTGGTTATGTCAGGCAGGGTAAGAAGGGCTTGAGTCAAGTCTAATTGTTCTGGTCTTGGTCATATGACTTCCTTTCTTGTGTATGATTGGCGGTTGCCTCCATCCACCAGCAGGTTTTGGTCTGATTCCTCACTTATAAAATGGAGCAGTACTCTCTGTTCCCCATACTCCAGTTACAAGGGCATCGTGAAGATGAATTACATAAAGAAACGAAAAGTGCTTGTAAACTGAAGAGAGATATAAAAATATTATTAATAATAATGGCCAATATTTACCAAGAACTTTCTCTGTGTGTTGGTTGAGGTATTAATGCTTGCTGCTAGAACACACAACCTTCAAATCTCAGTGGATTAAGCAACACAGGCTTATTCTTACCTGCCATAGTAGGTGACTCTTGAGAGCAGCTCTTTTCTAATTTTATTCTCTTGGAGTCTTTCCCTTTCAGCCTCACTGACAGGGGTGAGAGAAGCATGGAAAATGCATGGTGGATATAGGGCCAAGGTTAGAAGTGGTATGCTTCACTTTTATACACATTCCATTGGCCAGAATTCAGTCTCATGGTTCCTTGTGGGAACTGGGAAATGAAGTCAAGCTATATGCACAGGAGGAAAATAAACCTATCTGGTGGACACATGATATTTTCTCAGCTACAGGGTACAATGCACCTTGTTAATCCTCACAGCAATCCTCTAAATCATTTTATTATCCACCCCTTTTTTTCCAGATGAAGATACAGAGGCTGAGAGATCAAATGACTTACTAAAGATGCCAAATTAAAGGGAGTGTGGTGATCTGAATTCAGTCTGTCTGGCTGCAAGGTTCCTGCAATTATTTTTTTTTCCAGAAAAAACTTCTAGCTGTGAATGGATCAGCTTAATTCATGTTATTTATTAAAGGCCTATTAAAGTGCTGAGCACTGTACTATCTCCTATAAAATGTCATAACCATTCCTTTTCCTCTTCTGCATGATTCTAATTCTCTCTAGTCTTTAAGGTTCAGCTTCAGACTGTTCCCTTCAGGATGTTTCCCCTGATTACCCCTGGAAGTCACTCTTTCCTGAACCTCTCTTGTGCTAGCCTCAATTCCAGGAAATTGTGTGCAGGAGAGAGTAAGGTGCAGAGTGGGCCCTTTTTTCTTCTAGGAATTGACAACTGAAGTTCATGATTTAGAAAAAAAATGCCAAGTCCCCACATTTTAAAGAGACTGACAGGTAGTCAGGGTCACTGCTGGCTGAGACTCCTGGTTTAGAAAACAAGCCCTACTCTGGCCCCCTCCCCATTAAAAGAGGAGAAATGGGAGAGGGAAAAACTGTTACATCCCACCCCATTCCTGTGGAGGAGACAAAAGATTTCCCCTCCCTGAGACAAGGCCCCAAGGAAAGACTAGACTGACATTTTGTTTCTCCCTTTAACTACCTGGCCTGGCTCTGGTGTAGCAGCAGAACAGAGGAGAGATGGGTGGTGGTTTGGCCAGACAAAAGAAGTAAGGACAAGGTCCCTATGTCAGTCAGTTCTCTAATGTGCTCACAAGCCTCTGAGTGGAGGCCTTCAGAGATTAGATGAGATCAGGGACCTCATCAGTGAGAGGTTTCAGGGGATTGAGTTATGAGAGCATGATGGGAGGTGTCAGCCAATGATGAGGCAAATCTCAGGGACAGCAGTACATAGGAGAGGGTCCTCCTCTGAAGAATTTAGGGGAGACTCCCCAATTACACAAGGATTGCACAGACAATAAACCAGGTCAGTGGCTAAAGCTAAGGCGCAATTAGGAGAGGACTACCCATCGTGAGCTGTCACACTAAGAGACCACTACCTCCTGCTTCCCTCTTTGTACCCCAATACCAGAGCAGTGGAAGAGGGAGGGGAAGGTGGGTAAGAGCATACTCTACCCCCCACAACAAGAGCCAGATGCTTGAACAGGGTTAGGGATGGTGGGGTATAAGGCAGGGAATGACAGAGGTGGGGTAGCAAGAGATTTGAATCAAATATAAGAATAAAAAAAACCCAAGTAAATAGGATTAAGCCCTAAAGAACTCAAATGAGACTGTTCTATTAACTAAAAGTGACTGAAAAGTTATGGCTTCAGACTGAGAGTTTGTTAGAGCAGCCTGCTACCCAGCAGGAAAAGGGAGGGTTCAATAGAGCACAGTTGGTAGCAGTTATTGGAAAAATAAAACTATTCTAGGTTTTATACCCCAATGAACTGAAACTCCACAGTAAATCAGTTTCATACTCATCCATTTAGCTACTATTTGATGAGCTTCTAGTCTTTGCCAGACAATGCTCTTGGCACTGGTGATTCCAAAGAGCTTACCCTGGTGAGAAGACAGACAAGTAAATGCTGTGAGATAGGATTTGTGTGATAAATGCCATGAGATAAAATGGTAGAGTACATTGGGGCATGGGGGAGAAAGGGACTCAGTTATAGTTGTGTGTCAGGGGAAGGGTTGGGATGATTTTTGGGGTCAGAAAGAATGAGTGGGAATTGACCAGGTAGTTGCATTGGTGAAAGATATCCAAGTACAAAGGCATAAAAGCATGAAATACTCAGACACATTAGGGGAACTGTGAGGAGTGTGTTTGAGCAATGTATAAGGGGTGCTTATTACTGTCACTTTGCTTCTTATTTTCATTTTATCTCCTTTGCCCAACTGGACTGTACACTTCTTCAAGGAAGGGCAATGTCAAATATCAATTTTATCCCCTCACTACAACTAGTCTAGTTGTACAAATGTAATACTGAGCTGCTTTTCACTGGAGGGAATCCAACAGAAGTTGCATGGTTCTCAGGGCTTGGGGAATTCTGCAGTGGGAGGGAGGAAGATGGGCCAGTATGTGGCTTAGGGCAAGTCATCCCCCTGTCTAGGCCTTAGCTTCCTCCCCTGTATGTAAGAACATTGACCAGATGATCTCCAGAGTTAGCTTGAAAATAGCCTGAATTTAGAATTTGGGAGATTAGTGCAGTGGATTGGAAGTCAGGAGACTTGGTCTCTAGTTTCATCTCTGCCACTAGCTAAGTGTGTGCCCTGCCCTTTCTCCTCCAGGCCTCAATTTCCCTATTTATAAAATAGAGGAGTGGCACACTATATTTCTAAAATCTCTTTAAGTTCTGATCTTCTGTGTCTTTCTCACTGAATTCAGTTGACCTTGTCTTGGCCTGCTGTCCTTTCTCAGGAAGGCCTCACTTTCCTCAATATTCTTCAGACACATTTTCAAACTATGGGGTAAGGGAGGGAGATTAGGGCCAGGAGAGGGTATTTGAGTGAGGCAATGAATATTTATAACAGACGCTCCCACCAGAGGACACATTAAGTCTTGCAGCATAACAAAACTGAATTACCATGAAATAAACTTTCTTAATTAAACCAATTAAATTTCTTCCCAGTACGTAATTTAGAAACTCTGATAAACCCTGGTTGAAAAGGTTTGTTTTAGCCTTAAGCTGGCTGAGAAAGCAGGAACATCTGGTTGGTGGTGGAAAGGCCTGTTTAGGCTCCAGGCCATGGAGGCAGCACCACGGTGGAGCTATCCGTGGTGCTGAAACAGCCTCTGCCTCACGGCCTTAATACACAACACAGGCAGGCCAGGGCCCAGTGGTGCTTAGGAGATACGCTATATGAGGACAGCATTTTCCACTCTAGGCAGGGTGCACTTTTCTATTCCTATGCTTGACAGCAGCCACTCAGAAGTTAACTATGTATTCTCCCCACCCCCACAGAGCCACTAGAGTTTGAAAAGATGCCATGAATTTTCTTATATGCATGGAATCCTAAACTCACATAGCTGGGAAGCGTGGCCTGGTTCAGCTTCCTCATTATAAATAGAGGAAATTGGTCTTCAAAGTGTTAAAATGACTTGACTCAAGGTCACACAAGAACAGAACTCAGATTCAAGGCCAAGTCTCTGACTCTAAATTCAGTGCTCATATTCACTAGGATGTTCTTGTAGTCAGAGAAGGCTCTGAGGGCAGAGGCCATGTCTTGTTCATCTCTGTTTTCCTCTGGAACCTATTTTAGTGTCTCGAAAAAAATTTTTTTATTATTATTATGTTATGTTAATCAGCATACATTACATCATTAGTTTTTGATGTAGTGTTCCATGATTCATTGTTTGCGTATAACACCCAGTGCTCCATGCAGAACGTGCCCTCTTTAATACCCATCACCAGGCTAACCCATCCCCACCCCCCTCCCCTCTAGAACCCTCAGTTTGTTTCTCAGAGTCCATAGTCTCTCATAGTTCGTCTCCCCCTCCGATTCCCCCCCTTCATTCTTCCCCTCCTGCTATCTTCTTCTTCTTTTTTTTTAACATATAATGTATTGTTTGTTTCAGAGGTACAGATCTGTGATTCAACAGTCTTACACAATTCACAGTGCTCACCATAGCACATACCCTCCCCAATGTCCATCACCCAGCCACCCCATCCCTCCCACACCCCAACACTCCAGCAACCCTCAGTTTGTTTCCTGAGATTAAGAATTCCTCATATCAGTGAGGTCATATGATACATGTCTTTCTCTGATTGTGGAAAAATTTTTGAACAGTGAATACATGCATGTTCTTTATATTCCTCCATAGTCAAATACATTCAATAGCAATCATACCATAATGCCAATTACACTTTTACCTTTGTAAGATTATTATGGTTAACAAAGTGCTTTTTGTCTGTTATCTAACCTGAATCTCACAATAGTTCTGGAAGCAATAATGTTAGTGCCATTTTATATCATAGGAAACTGAGGCTCAGGGGTCTAGTGGTTTGTTTAAGGAGTCAGTGAAGAAGCTGGGAGTAATATCCAGCTCTCCTGATATTCCTAAGCATGAATGCAGGGCTGCACTTAGCACATGAGGGGGCAAAACCAGAAGGTAGTACATGGCTCTTGCTCACAAACTGCAATCTAACTGGGGAAATAATCTATACCCTCTAATGTATGGAAAAAAGGTACAGGTACTCAGGAACAGGTAATGGACGAGGTGGCATGGACTAAAGAGAGGTGAGTAGCACAGATTGTGACTACTTTGGTATTTCAGGAGAGAAAGAGGCTCTGAAGGTCTGTGGGGGATTAGAGAAGTCTTGAGAACCAAACTGGTGCTGGAGGGTGAGTGTGCTTTTGATAGGTAGAGAAAACATCATTCTTATGAAATCAAACAATTTAAATGCTGGAAGAAACTTACAAGTTATCATCTCCTACTCCTTTATTTTATAGTTGGTGAGACTGAAATGAAGAGAAATGGGGGATTTGTTCACTATTATAAAGTCATTTATGGCAGGCTTTTATATGTAGTCACTGGGGACACAGGGCAGGTAAGACAGGATCCCTGCCCTGAGAAGTTTCCCAAGCTAGTAGAAGGAGGAACATGGAAATGAGTAGGTGCATTCAAGTGTCACAGAGACAGAATTTAGGTGGGGCCTCATGCAGTTACAAAGGAGGGGGTACCCATTTTATACAGTAGCACATTCAAAGTTCAAAAGAATACATTTGAAATGGTCAAGGTCAATCAGTCAGGTACTATATGTCAAAATCCCTTTTCCTCACCCTGAAACCACACTTGATCTTCGTCAAAAGGTCAAGAAGCAATACCCCACTCTGAAACCAATGACTAGAAGGAATTTCTGCCTCTGGAATCTGAAGGGCTAGTTTCCAGTCCTGGCTCTGTCTCTTTCTGGCTATGTGGCATTGCCTTGCTACTCCCACTTCAAGGAGCATCAGTTGTTTCATTATAAAATGGAGGGAGGGGCTACTTTGCCTTTTTTCAGGGTTGTAGGGATGATCAGAAGAAAGATCTAAGTACAAATGCTTAGTTAATTATAAAGTGATAAAGCAGTATATATGTTGTTATTATTCCTCCTTATAGAAAAAAGTCCTGGATTATAGTTGAGTCACCTCTCTTGGGCCCTGCTTTCTTGCCTATGGAATGAGATGATACCTGTCCCATCTACCTTATAGAAATGGTACAAAATGAAAAATACCCATAATAATAAAATGATAGGTATAAACAAACAAAAAGTATGACTGAATTCCTGGATGGGGACCAGTGATTGAGTAGAAGGCAGACGGGGCATTGTTACTGTAAACTCGCATTTGTATCTTGAATCTATTTACAAAGCACATTCACAGCCATTATCCCATCCAATTCCCTCAACAGCTCTGTAAGATGAGCCTATGGGGATGAGCCTATCACAGATGATTAGCTGCATCTCACAGATGAGAAAACTGACTCAAGAAAGTGATGAGCTCAGAGGCTGAATCTTAGTATAGCCTCAGTATAGCCTCCTTTCCTTCCTTTCCAACCAGCCCCAAGTCCTAGGGCCCAGAACTCTGTCTTCATGCAAGTCAGTTTGGAAGACAGACCAAAATCATGTTCTCTTGGACTTCCGTCTTGTCTTGGGGAACAGTACTGGTCTCTTTCCCCATTCATTCAGTACTTAACCCTGGGGGAGCTTGATAAAATCTCTTTCCCAGAAATGGGTTGGAGGTCTCACCTGCATGGGTTGCCCTTCAAACTAATAAACAGAGCCACCTGTACCCTTTTCTTTGTTCAAAGGATTCCAGATGTGAGATTGGAACAACTGTAACACTCCTTACGATGCTTTTGGCTGCTCAGGCTGTCTCAGCCAAGACATGTTTTTCTTTGCTTCTGATCTCATTTGAGGACTGTCCTCCCCATCATGCAGGCAGGACCTTAGGGGTTATTGTCTACTCCGTTCATGTCCCTCCTTTGCTGAAACCCTCCAGTGGCTGGATTACACCAGTCCCTATGTGTGTTCCTTCCCCATGAAGATGTTAAAGAAGAGAGAATAAGAAAATTATTCTATTTTGGGGTTTGGGGACATAATTGAATTGTGTTTTGTTAGAAGGTTTACTGAAAAGAATCTCTTCCACACTGTGGCCATGGATGTTTGGGAGACTGTTAAACTGGAGCCTTTAATGGGAGCTGAATATACAGAATCCAGGAGGTATGGTTTGGCTGAGTCCTCTCTCATCATGGGCAGAATCTTGGTGTGAAGCATACAGATCCAATTAGGAGGGGAAAGGATTATCAGGACCAGAGCTGGTCCAGGCACAGGAAACACTAATGCCTGCCTCCTGGGGAGCAATTATTGGCAGATGATTATCTTCCAGGGGCAGCTCAGGCACCCCTTCTTTCAGGATGCTTCCCTGATCTCCAGGCTGTGTTGGGTGTGGGGTGGGGCAGCTTTTCTCTGGGCTTCCAGATCCCCGGTCTTCTCTCTGTCTCAGTCCTTAACATACTGTGCTGTTATTGTCTGTGTTAGTGATTACCTCCCTCCACTAGACTGTGAGCTCCCCTATTGCTGGTTCTGGCTCATGTTTGTATTCAGTTCCAAGCACAGGGCCTGGCACACAGTGGGTTTAGCATTATGGTTAGGAGCTTGGGCTCTAGAGCCAGCCTGCCTGTAGTTGATTCCCAGCCTGACCACTCTCTAGCCTGAAGACCCAGGGTCAGTCATTTAACTTCTTTGGGTCTTTATTTCCTCATCTGTAAAGTGGGAATAATAATGATAATTACTTCAGAGGGTTGTTATAAGGGTTAAAAATGAAAAGCATTTCAAAGAGTGTCTAGCATAGAGCAAGTAGTATATAAAGGTTGGATATTATTATTTAAATCTTGATTCTGTATTTTGGATCTTCACTTATTAGAAGGTATGATTCCACGCTCCCTCCTACCCCCCATAGCCACTAACATAGCTGTGGGAGTGAGTTCCAAGTGTCTGGGGCTGGAGGGCAGGCCAGGCCAAGGAAGATTGAACAGGAGAAGTTATCATTATTTTTGCAAAATTTGACCCTTAATGAAGTCTCTGTACTCTGTGACATGAAATGCAATTAAACTGCCTCCTCCTTTCTCTACACCTAATCTGCTCAAATGATACCCATCACCTGGGTCCAGAAGATGCTGAGAGGCATTAGTGTTCTATATAGCAACAGGAAGGCCTTCTGAAGACTGATGCAAACTGGCCTTTGCTGGTCTGTGTTGAGTGGCCTGGGTGGGAGAGGAGGATGGAGCCAGTGGAGAAGGGTGAGCAGAAAGTACAAGAAAATTTCCCCCTGGGGAGGCTATGGTAGGATTGTTCGACTGTATACATCTAAAGGACACAGAATCAGGTGCTACATAGGTGTTTGTAAAATAAAATAATAAAATAAAATAACATAAATAAAATAAAATAAATAAAATAAAATAAATCCCGAATAAATTTGGTGAGGGAGGAGTCCTGGAATGGTCTTTGGAATCTGGCAGTCTTGGCTCTGGCTCTTAATGTATGATCTTTGGGAAATTCATTTGCCATTTAAACCTCGGTTTCCTCTTCTAGAAAGTCTGAGAGGCTTAAAATCAATGTTCTTAAATAAAACTAAACCCAGCATTTTAAAATTATTTTTTATTAACATATAATGCATTCTTTGTTACAGGGGTACAGGTTTGTGATTCATCAGTCTTATACAATTCACAGCACTCACCATAGCACATACCCTCCCAATGTCCATCACCCAGCCACCCCATCCCTCCCACCCCCACCACTCCAGCAACCCTCAGTTTGTTTCCTGAGATTAAGAATTCCTCATATCAGTGAGATCATAGGATCCTTATCTTTCTCTGAATGACTTATTTTGCTCAGCATAATACCCTCTAGTTCCATCCACATTGTTGCAAATGGCAAGATTTCATTTTTTGGTGGCTGCATAATATTCCATTGTGTGTGTATATATGTGTGTGTGTATGTGTGTGTGTGTATATATATAACCACATCTTCTTTATCTATTCATCTGTTGATGGACATCTAGGCTCTTCCGTAGTTTGACTGTTGTGGACATTGCTGCTATAAACATTGGGGTGCATGTGCCCCTTTGGATCCCTACATTTGTATCTTTGGGGTAAATACCCGGTAGTGCAATTGCTGGGTCATAGGGTAGCTCTATTTTCAACTTTTTGAGGAAACTCCATACTGTAAAACCAGCATTTTTAAGCTAAAGTAGATTCCCAGACCTCACTTCAGAAACTTGAATTACTTGGGCCAGGAATGGGGCCTAGGAATCTGTATTTCTAGAACAACCTTGTGATTATGACTATGTGAACAAAGTTGCTTTTCCCTGGATTTAATATGTATGGGTTTATACTTTTCTCAAGGTTAAGTTAAAAATCTGACAATATCTTTCACCTGTATGAAACTCTTCACTGACTCCTGTTGTTTTTAGGATTGAATCCTGCTTTCCTAGGCTGGCTTGACTGCTGGCTCCAATTTCATGTCTGGACTCATCTTACAGCATTGTCCCCTTCCGCTATGTACTGCAGCCATACAAGAACTATTTGAAGTATGTCTCTTTCCCACCTCCACTCTTCTGTTCAAGCTGTTCTCCTTTTCTGATGCATTCTCCTCTTTTCTTTCTTCTAATGTCTTGCTCAGTTTACTTCATCCTGGATGTATTTCATACCCACTCCAGCCACAGAGATTCTGTCTTCCTCTGAGCTACAGAAGCACTGACACTGGGTACCACTCATTCGTCATGGGCAGACTGCCTTGTATAGTTATTCATGTGTGTCTTAGCTTTATCCTGCTCCCCCTGCCCGTTTTCTCCGCCACCCTCCTGCATTAGACTATAAAGTCAGGGAGAGCAAGGATTCATTCAAGGCTCCTTACCCCCTGCTTTCAGTTAGTAGAGCATCACAGACATTCAAAAAATATCTGAAGATCAATGATGAGATCTTCTTTAGAGTACAGGGCCCTACACTTGTTAGTTGGTTGTTCATCTTGGGGTGAACCAGGTTTGTTGCTTCTTTCCTAGCTGGGAAATACCCTGTAACAGCCAATCACAGAATAAAAGAAAATTTCATGACTAGCAATATTATTTTCACTTCTAAACTTACCAATCTGAAATTATCACCCATTAATGAGAAGACTGTTTTATAATTTGTTAAAACTGTAAACAGTTTATAGTTATTACTTAATATTATAAAATATTATTATATAATTTAAAAATAATAACTATTATTATTTCCCTTAGCTTTTAGGGAAGATGTGCTCATTATGATCATGCATATCTGTTTAATAGACATAATTACACTGTTAAGGTATGTTTGCAGGAGATAAGTTTATTGAGTACTTCTGGGCTCTGAAATTCCCACCCAGGACTCCTTTGCCTTCTTCTTCTACATCCCTCAGCCTAGCCTACATGGCTGTCATTAATTCTGCATGCTAACAGCTTTGATACCTAAATAAGTAATTATGATTTTCAATTAAGGAGTCCAGGATCTCTGGAACCCAAGCTGACCCAGACACCAAGAGGACCCATTGTCCCAAGAGGCTTACAGAGGCAAGCTGCAGCTCTGTCCTTAGCTAGACCAGCCAGACTCACCCCAGAGTAGAAGGACTTTCCAGAATCTGAAGCCTTGGACCATCATTGCCCACCTACCTCTGCTACCAATCATTGTGACTTGGGGGATACAGCTCTGGCCCGGAAGTCAGTTGCCTTAGTAATCATCCCATATTCATCTCTTGCCTATTAGATCAGTGCTTTTCAAACTTGAATGTGCCTACAAAACACTTGGGGATCTTGCTAACATGCAGATTCTGTCTCAGAAAGTCTGGGGTGGGGCCTGAGATTATGCATTTCTAATGAGCTCTTAGGTAACACTGATGCTGTTGACTCATGGACCACACTTTGAGTAGCAAGGAGCTAAACTGTGAACTTTATTCTCTGAGCCTCATCTTCTTTATCTTCAGGATGAAGGTGCTAGACCTGGTGATCTCTGAGGACCTGCCCAGCTCTGATTTTCTGTGATTCTAATAAGTGATAATTATGGCTTTTGTAGCCAGTGTTAATTCTTAATGGCCAAAATATAGAAACAACCCAAATTTCCATCAAACTGGTGAAAGGATAAACAAATTGTGGTATACCCATACAATGGAAAACTACTCACCAATAAAAAGGAATGAACTATTGATATATTCGATGACATGGATGAATCTCAAATGTATTATGTTAAATGAAAGAAGACACAAAAGACAGCATAATGTGTTATGCTATTTATATGAAATTTTAGAAAAGAAAAACTATAAGGAGAGAAATCAGATCAGTGGTTGCTAGGGGCCATGAGTGGGAAGAGGGTATTGATTGAAAGGGGGCTTGAGCAAAGTTCTGTGGAAAGGGTGATGAAAGTGTTCTGTGCCATGATTGTGGTGGTGATACATGAGTAGGTACATTTGTCAAAACTCACTGAATTATATACATAAAATTGGTGAATTTTATGCTATGTAAGTTATACTTCAAGAAGGCTGACCAAAGAAACCCCCCCAAACCAAACCCCATAGCTACTGTTCATTGAGTATTCAGTATGTGCCAGGCATTTGACAGATTTGTTTTGCTTCTTTTTACTACTCCTTCAAGGTAGGATTCACCACCCCCCAGATGGGGAAGCCTAAGCTCAGAGAGGATATGACGGCTTTCAAATAAGAGGCAGGATTTGAACCCATGTCTGATGACTCCAGCACCTGGGCTGCTTCTGGATGGCTGCATTGACTCCCACATCCCTCATGAGTTCTAAAAGGTATCACAGGGTCATTCCTGGCTCCTGGCCTCTCTACCAGGGACTTCCGTTTTAAGAGGTATTGTTATTATGCCTACCTTTGTTGAACATGGAACCCACCTTGGATCGAACGTGCCTCTAAAGTGACATTGGCAGCATGGTAGGTACAATAAATCATCAATACACACGTTGTTTTATATCACTTTTAATTAGAAAAAAGAGGTTCTTTGGGGAGCATCCAGAGTTTGGGGGAGTGGTGGGAGTGGGCCAATTGGAGAAGGTGGAGTTCCTGGTTAGAAAGTGTGGAAAGTACAGCCCCAGGGGCCCATCACAATTTACCTGGGAGGCGGGGATTATTATCTTCTCCATTTTACAGATTGAGAACCTGAGGCTTATAGGGGTTGGGCAGCTTCCCTGAGGTTATACAGCTTGTTAGTGGCAGAGACCAGGCTTGAACTCTGTTTTTGTGGCTCCCAATTCCATGCCTTTTCCCTTTCCCGCAAGCAAAAAGAGGACACAGAGCCCCGCCCTTGAAAAGTTTACAGAGATACAGCAGCTGGCTCACAGCCATAAAAGAACACTGAAAAACAGCTTATAATCATGTGGATTCCATGAGGTGGCTCAAAATAAAAGGAATTCAGAGGAGAACTGAGCCAGGGAGGGCAGAAGCAGTCAGGGAAGACTTCCTGGAGGAGGTGAGACTGGGTAGGTTAGCTCTGGAGGTTGGGTACAGCTGGGACAGGCGGAGGTGGGGAAGTTATATTTGTGTCTCCACCTCCAGTTCCCTAGGAAGACCATGATCTGAACTATGGGAAGAATTTTTAAACCATGGATAGAATAGTTGGGAGGCACAAGGTTTGGGCCTGGCTAGGATGGCTGGAAAAATTCACTGCTGTTCTCCCTCTGATTCTGTCCTGAGGGCCTTCCCTGTTTGGGAACGGGAGGCAGCAGGAAGGGCATCAGCCAAAGATGAGTAGAAGGGAAGTGTCCCTTTCCTCAGGGCCTTCCCAATGGCCCACCTCTTGGTATCGCCAAGATGGCCAGCAGATCTACCCACTCACTCAGGCCAGGCATCAGATCTTGTTGCCCCAGGGGCTCCAGATGTGGCCTAGGAGCTGCTGGGTAATACTCAGGCACCCCCACCCCCCACCTCTGACCCCATCCCCACCTGGGAACAGGCTACTCTTCTGGGCACCCAGGAGGCCTGTTGGCTCCAGCAGCTGGTACAGGATTAATAATTGAGGCTCTCTCCTGAGCTTTGCATCCATCAGGGACTAGTCCTCCTGCTGCCTGCTATTACTGTGCTCTGATCAATTAGTGGGGAAGAAATGAGGTCAGAGAGAGAGCAGGTGTGGGCTTGGCTTTGTTTCTGGGGAAGGGCTAGGCTGGGTTGGGGCTGGTGTGGGGTGGTGATGAGGAAGAGACAATTCTCAGGGCTTTAGGCCATGGGCAGTAGAGAGGAGAATAGACCACAGCAAATACAGGGCTTTTAGCTCGGAGGGCTTGGCCACACTGTTGCCAAGAGATAAAAACAGCATTTGGAAAACATTTGTGCTCCAGGCTGCACAGGGCACTGGGATGGGCCCATTAGCCACTTAATGTCCTGGATAATAACCCTCGGCTTCTGAGAATGTCAGCTGGAAACCCAGACTCTACCAACAGCGTGGAAACAGGCCAGCATCCTTGGCCTCATGTTCAAAGCCCTCTCCATTTAGCCAACCATTCCTGCTCGCTTCATCTATAACCTTCTTTCATGCGGCTCTAGGCTCCAGAAACCTGAGCATGTCCTGGGCTCTCTTATTTCCTTTTCTTTGCTTAAAATGTTGCCCCCTTCTGCCCTACTCTGCTCCATCTCTGCCTGTGGAAATCCTACTCACCCTTTGCTCACCATGTTATATATTGGCTTCTTCATGAAGCTTCTCTTAAAGTCCCTATCAGCAGTTGTCTCTTGCCTCTGACCTACAGGATGCCAATACCATTTTTTCTTATATTAAGGGAATCTGAAATCATTCTCCTTTTCCTCTTCAAGAGCACTAGATTCACAGAAGGCCATGATGTGTCCAATTCTGGACAGCTGGCCTTGACTCTACTTGACTTGTTCAGAGACCATGACTTGTCCAACGTGATTTTGGCACACCGTAGGTCTGAGGAACTGTGTTAAATCTAATATCCATTTGTACACACACTATTTCTCTATATTACTCTAAACACATGAAAGTGTAACTTTTTTCACCCATCAATGCCTTTGCACTTGCTGTTCCCTCTGGCTTAAGTACCCTTCCTTGCTTTTTTCTCTGGCAAGATCCAGCTCCAAGTCAGGTTAATCTGTGCTCTCTCTGTGTCTTGTAATCTTGTCTTTGATGTCCTCATTCACACTGTGCTGTGAATAAGGTAGGCTTTTTCCCCTCAAAAGACTTAAAGCTTGGCAAGCAGGCAAACGGCTACAGCACAGTCCGCAAATATGGGGTTGACTCGCAGGCTTCAGGCTTTGGTGTTGTAAAAATTCAAATAGTATTAAAGATTATTATTATTAGTAGCTAATAAGAGGTTTATCTTCTCCAAAATCAGAGCTGCACAACTCCAGGGCACACCATTGCCATTGTGGTTTAGGCATGTGGCTACACCTGGGCTTGCACAGTGCACAGGTTTTACAACCATATCTAGCAGCCCTGCTCCAATCCTTCAACTGCAGTTTCATTCCCCAGAGGTAGCACTGTTACATTTCTTGTGTATCATTTCAGATGCTTTACACATATCAAACATTTGTGTATATGTATCTTTTTTACACAAATTGGATTATGTCATACATAATCTTGCATTTTGCTTTCTTAATATATCTTGAAAATAATTTCCTATCAGAACATCTGATCTACTCCATTATTTTCAATACCAGCATACTATTCATTATATGTATCATAATTTAATTAGTCCTCTATTGATGAATATTTAGGTTGTTTCCAATCTATTTTTAAATTTATTTATTTATTTATCTTTATTTTTTTATTCCAATCTATTTTAACACTCTTAACAATACTGCAACAAACATCTTTACGGGTACAACTTTGAATGCTTTTGGGGAGTTAGTTGTCTGTGGGATAAATTCCTAGGAGTTGAATTGCAGAATCAAACAGAAACATGTGTTTCAAATTTTGATGCACATAACCAAATTTCCCTTCAAATGCTTAGCCAAGTCTTCTAAGATGAGTAGGAACAAATAAGGTAAAGGCATGAGCATAAAGAACAGCATGAGTAGAGGCATGAGGGCTTGATAAACCACAGCCATCTTGGAGGAAATGAATCATATTGTGTGGCTGGATTGTAAAGCAAATATTGCATGGTGAGTGATGAGGCTAACCTCTCTGAGGCAGTGGCCAGGTCACTCAGGGTATTGGTCTAAATCTCAGAGGTTGCACACAATGGCTTGCTGGTCAAGTCTGTCTCCCTATTTATTTTTATTTTTATTATTTATTTATTTATTTAGCTGAGAGAGAGAGAGAGAGAGAGAGAGAGAAGAGAGAGCAGGAGGGGCATGGGGAGGGAGAGAGAATCCCAAGCAAACTCCGCCCTGAATGTGGAGCTCAGTGTGGTGGGGCTTGATCTTACAACTCTGAGATCACAATCTGAGCTGAAATCAAAGTTGGATGCTTAACCAACTGCGCCACTCAGGTGCCCTTCCCGGTCTTTTTTTATAAATAGAATTGTACTGAAACATGCCACACCCATTTGCTTACCTTATTGTCAATGACGGCTTTTACTACAATGGCCCAGCTGAGTGGTTGCAACAGAGTACATATAGCCCAAAGCCTAAAGTATTTACTACTTGGCCCTTCCAGAAAATGTTTGCTGTTCTAACCAGTAATACCAGCCTGAGAACAGTAGCAGGCATTGGAGAGTTTCAAGGAGTAGAGGGACATGGTCAGATTTGCATTTTGGAAAGATCACCATTGGGGTGCCTGGGTGGCTCAGTTGGTTGAGCAGCTGCCTTTGGCTTGGGTCATTATCCCAGGGTCCTGGGATCGAGCCCCACGTCTGGCTCCCTGCTCAGTGGAGAGCCTGCTTCTCCCTCTCCCTCTGCCTGCTGCTCTGCCTACTTGTGCTCTCTATCTCTCTGTCAAATAAATAAATAAAATCTTAAAAAAAAAAGAAAGATCACCATCACTGTGCAGAGAGGATGGGGCAACTCATGGGATATATTGGGCTGCTATTTTGCTTTTATCCAGTTCCACAAAGATAATCTCCTGGTCACTTTCAACAAGAGAATACTTTCCTCCTTCTTTGAGCTGATGGGGTGTCCTATTCATATCAGAAGAGTTAAGTATAAAGAGTAGGTGAAGAGCTGGGAATAATGATTCACTAGAATTTGAAAGGATAATGCCAAGGGATCTTAAGGGTGCATTGGAGTCAGCCTTTCCAGAAGTCAGTCTCAGAATTACTGTTGTCTGAGTCATAAGAATTATGTCCTAATGACAACACAAGACAGATCATGGTTGTCCAGGTAAAGGTAGAAAACAAAGAACAAGTATAGCTCAGAGAGGCCTGTGGTAGTAATTGCTTTGACTTCTAAAACAGAGCAGTTTGGGACACCCTCTGGAAGTTTGAAAATTGACATGAACTATACTGAATGAAGCAGAGAAGAGAGAAGAAGGGAGAAGGAGGGACAGCAGAGGACAGCAGAGAATGAGGAGCAAGTGAGTAAGAATGGAGATGGAGAAGAAGAAATTGGATAAGTTCCTGTGCATGGGAGGTATAGGTGAGATATTTATTATGCCAGGAACTCCACACTCATGACTCCTTTATTCCTCATAATAACTCTGGAGTGTGGGTAGTATCACTATCTCTTTATGCATGAGGAAGCTGAGGTTCACAGAGAACAAGTGGCAGAAGTGGGGTTTTAACCCAAGACTATCTGACTCCCAAACCTGTGCTCTTTCTTCTACCCTCTACAGGGCCAAGAGTGGGTAATGGGTAGACCAGGGTAGAGGGAAGAGAATTTAGGAAGGCAACAGGACTAGAGGAATCTCACAAAATCCAAGCGCTTGCCAAGCCCAGCCACTCATGCCTGAGCAGCTGGCTGATTTTTCATAAAATAAAAGAAGTCCCTGAATTGAGAAATATGTGTGTCTCCTAGATTGGATTGTGCAGTGAACAGTAGCCAGAGCGAGCAGTAATCCATCACGGCCTGGCGTTGGCGGGTGCTGCCAGCCGGAGCCCTGGTGGAACTGTTGTGAAGGTGACCTTGGGGGAGAGCCAAGGTCCAACCTCCAGCTGCCTCCTGGGAGTCCAGGCATGGGATGGAAGGGGATGGGGTGACAAGTTCCCTCCTCCCTATTGCTGAGCTATTTTCCTCCATTTTCTTTTCAGCGTTTTACATGCTGCACCAATGCTGGTCTGGCAGCAGCTGGCCAGGTCCCAGGAGTTGACGATGGGGCTGACCTGGAGAGATGGACTGAGCCAACAAGACCCCAAATCCTACACAGAGGCTCAATTTATCAGCCCTTGTGACCCCAGACCTAATGTCTTCTCTTGTTGGCTGAATTCCTTATGTGGAGCCAGTCAGTCTGAGATGGGCCCTGGAGTGAATCCCTTCACCTAGGGAAGGCCAGTGGTTAAGGGTTCTGGCTCTGAGTCAGTTAGACCAGGCTTGGTGCCTATTTCCTATCTGTGTGGTTTGGGCAAGCTATTAACCTCCTAGCCTCAGCCTCTTCTTCTGTAAAATAGGGATTCTTAGTGTACTTGAGAGAAAGAAATAAGATAATGTAGGTAAATAAAGCCACTAGTTAAATGCCTGATGCACAGTATCTTGACAAAATGGTAGTTATAATTATTTCCTTTATTCTTCAGGGTCATACTGTCAGATGGGGATTATTTACTCCATTTTACAGAGATCCAGAGATGTGCCCCTCTGTGCTTTTGTGGGTTTAGAAAAGACAGAGAACAAAAGACTTATTTTCTGGAACTAATGTAAACTTTGATATTGTTTTTTCTGCAACATTGTTGGGCTTTCTGGTCTCCTGAATTCTTGGCTATCATAAAGTGAGTGCTTACCATGTTCCAGGTAGTGCATTAAGCTTTTTTCAAATATTAGCATGTGTTAGGGTATCACTGGCTGCCATAACAAACAAACCCATGAAAGCATATGGGTTTAAACACTATAGAAGTTTATTTCATTCTTGGGTAAAGTCCGGAATGGGTGTTCCTGATGGATAGCAAGCTTTCCTCCAACTGGTGAGTCAGAGATCCAGGCTCCTTTCATATTGTGGGTCTGTCAGTTTCAACATGTGGCAGTAGAAGCACTCTCTCATCTACACCCAGTGGCAGAGGGGGAACAAGCATGGAGGATGGAGCTTTTCATGTTCCAGGTGAGGAAGTGGCACACATCACTTCTACTCACATTCCATTTGTTGGAATTCGGTCGTATGGCTCCTCATAATGGTCGAAGACTGTAAAGAGTTATCTATCCATGCACCCATGAAGAAGACATGGGTTTGGTAAAGAGCTAGGCAATCTCTGTCATACATCATTATCCTATTTTATTCTTAAAACAATCGAGAGAGAGAGAGAGGTTGCTCATTCTGTCTTAGCCAGCACTTCACCATGAATTCCTTCTCAACCTTCCAATATCTACCTGGTTCTTTAACCCTGATGATTTCAATTGAACCTCCTTTTCTTCTTTCCTCCATCCACCAAAGTTCTCTTGTTCTAATGATTTCCTATAGGGTGCCAGATATTTGTGTAATGCCCAGCGCATCTTGTAAAGGGTTTTCTGTTGTATATCTTACAGTAGATGGTGAGGGTTATCTATAAGAATAGACAATATGTACTGAGTGCTAATGATGTGCCTGAAATTTTCCAAGCATTTTACACATATTAACTCATTTAGTATTCACAACTATTTATTTATGAGGTAAGTTCTATCAGAATCCCATTTTACAGAAAAGAAACCTGAAGTACAGAGAGGTTTAAGTAACTTGTCCAAGGTCACCCAATGGTGGAGCCAGAACTGGAATCCAGCCAGTCTGGCTCCAGAATCTGTGCTGTGGACAGTACCAGTACCAGTTGAGCAGTATTGTGGGTCAGACTCAGAATTAAATGCTCCATATGGATTAGCAATGAAACTATGTGGAGGAGATAATTGTCACTGTCCTTATTTTACATATGAGGAGCTCCAGGATCAAAGGGGTTAAGCAAACTGCCCAAGGCCACACAGCTAGTGACAGGTCTGAATGAGACCAAAGCCTAAACTCTAAGAACAATGAGATGGGGTCATAATTGTATTTTCGTTTCCACCGGGAAGTAGAAGGATTCATTTTAAAGAATGAGAGGGCAGATGGTTAGTGTATCATTTCAGGTGGTTTGTGTGTATTTTAGAGAGGGAGATAAAGCACTGAGGGAGTGGAGGGTCCTCTAGTGTGCTGACTGTGACAAGGAATCTCAAATCCTTTTGAGTCCCATTTGAATTCTTCTACTCAGGAGTCTGCATGAACTTGCAGAAAACTTGGGCATGTTAGCATTTGAAATATCCATGCATAAGTCCCAGATTTGCCCTTGATCTCGAACAGGATTGAACCTCTCCGAGTCTTATTTTCTTATTTCTAAAGTGGTGATATGACAGTCTGTCTCCATTGTGTGTGTGCGTTTGTGTGTGTGTGTGTGTGTGTGTTTATGTGTGTGTAGTGTCCTTTACAGGGTCTGACACACAGTACAGTAGGTGCTTAATAAATGGTTGCTCTTATTGTGTGCCAGCTGAGGGGTTGGGTAGCTGGCTTAATACCACAGAGCAGAAGGTGGGTTGAGAGCAGAAGTGCCATCCTAAGGTGAGGGGCAGAATGACCCTCCTCTAAAGGTGGGGAAACTGAGGCTAAGGGGCAGGCGACTGACTTTCCCATGGTCATATAGCCAATTAGTGGCAGCAGCAGCATCCTGACCCAGAAATCTTTCCACAGCTCAGACTCAGACAACAGCCTTTGGATTCCACACTTTGCAGTTCTTCTCTGATGGGTTGAATGACAATCCAGAGGCCCCCAAGAATTACTCTGACCCACAGAGTCCTTTGTTGAAAGATAAATAGTGAATCAACCTTCTGCAGTGAATTGGAGCTACTTCTCCCTTTCTTTTTCAAGGTCTTGGGGGTTATGATGGGTGACTCAGATAAATAGCAATGGTCTGGGAACTGTACTGTGGGGACCCACCAATAATTTTTTTCATTTGTTAGATAAATCTATGAGGATAAAGCTCCTCACCTATCATGTTGCCCTTGCTCTCAGATGCCTTCTAGCATCTGAGGTTAAAAGTTCCCTCATTCTAGAAGCTGAACTATTCCTGTTGGCCAAGTCTGGCCTAATGTGGATGATGTTCTTCTGAGATGGTGCTGCCCACTCACACCCTCCAGCTTCCATACTCCATCTCACCAGCCACTCACCTCCCTGACCAGCCCTCATCCTCCCTGACCTGGAGCCTGCTGAAGCCTCTACTTGGCCTCCCTACCTTCCCCCTTGGCCCCCTTTAGCTCACTCTCTGCACTGAAGCTAGAATTGGCTTTCTTGCCATGTCACTGTCTAAGAAATACTTTTGGCTTTCCTCTGCCCACTGAATAAAATGCCAGACTTGTTGGCTGGGTGTATGATTCTTACCCTTTGAGGTCTGAGCCCCACCTGTCCCCCTGCAACATTTCCCACCTTGTCCGCT
This sequence comes from Zalophus californianus, assembly GCF_009762305.2. Taxonomy (NCBI): domain Eukaryota; kingdom Metazoa; phylum Chordata; class Mammalia; order Carnivora; family Otariidae; genus Zalophus; species Zalophus californianus. The sequence goes on along the minus strand of NC_045598.1, from coordinate 39,964,382 downwards.
GGCCCCAGTCCCTTAACATGCCCCACACATTCCCAGGTCCAGGTCTTTGCCCTGATTGTTCTCACTACCTGCAGTATTGGTTCCCCTTCAGCTCCCTGGCCCAAACTCCAAGGACTAACCAAAATACCTTCCCTTCCCTAAATAGTATAACTCCTCCTTCATGAGACTCCCAGCACACTTTGCATGTGGCTCTTTTTCAGCTCTTGCCTCATTGAGTGGTAACTGATGTTGACCTCTCTGCTTGGTCCCTTAGCTCCCCACTGGGCACTAAACTCCTGGAGGACAAGGCATTCAGTCTCCTTCATTGGTATGTCTGGGTATAATGGCTGGACTGTACCAACAGAGCCCAGCTGATTGCCAACATTGAAATATTTTTATACTGTTTGGCAATAGCTGTCTTGGCCTTTTTCCTAGGACCCTTTGCGCGTCTATGGTCCATCAAGTAAATAGTTAATACTGGGCATAACAGAGGGCTCCAGATTGGTCAAGCTAGTTGTTATATTTCTAATTTTGCCATGAAAAGCCTTTCACGGGGAATGGGCCTTGCTTCATCCTTCTCTACCAGACAAACATCCCAGGTACCTCCCAGGCCTCGACATCATGAAGAGTTGTGAGGAGTGACTTTGGAGGCCCTGCTCTCTAGAAAGTAGCAGAAGGCTTCTCTTCAAGATGTCCAGGTTCGAGTACATGGGAAAGTGTGGGCCTTCACTGGGGGCCTAACTTGGAGGCAGGCATGGTGTCTGCAGAGCAGACAGGCAGCCTAGCTCTAGGGTCTCTGTGGAGCCTAGAGGTATGTTAGCCACCATACCACTTTGCCTCAAACCATCTCTAAATATCATGGGCGAGGCCTTCATCTCCATGGTGAAAACACAAGGTGATGCCTGAGGCATTTGGAAGGTCTTTTCCTCTGGAGTATATCATGTGGTCGGTAGTCCCCACAGTCTCAGGGACCGTTTGACACAAGCTCCTTGAGATCCCAGGTACTGTGTGTATCTGTTGGGGGTCACAGAAAGGGCCCCACCCATGGGCAATCACATGTTCCCCCCACCCTTGAAGTCAGCATAACCTTACCACCTACAGGAGCTCCAGGAGCCCAGGTCTGACAGAGGATCCCAGAAGCTGCAAGAGTCATTGTTCCTTAAACTGGCCTCATCCTTTCTTGTATCCCTCCTCTTCTCTCAGAGGAGGCTGCACAGGACAAGGTGACATTTAATTTGGATTTTGAAGGTGAGGAGGAGTTTTTCATGCAGAGGAGAGGAGCACAGACACTTTAGGTAGAATGAGCTACCCAAGCACAGGCATGGGATTGTGAAACAGCATGATGTGTTTGGGGAATGAGGAGAGTCAGGGTCGATGATGAGGCTGGGAAGGTAAATAGAGGCTATCACCTTGGCTTTCAGTCATTGGACAATGGGGAGTCACTGAAGAATATGAAATAGTGGAGTTGCATGGACATATTCGTGTTTTAGATGTACTATGAACATGGTTTCCTAGGGAGGGACTGATGGTGGGGCAGCCAGGAAGAAGGCTGAAGCCATAGTTCTTGTATAATAATGGCCTAAGTTAAGGTGGTGAAAGAGAAGGGAGCAGCCAAGAAATGTTTTTGAGGACTTGGGACTATTGATTGCGGGGTGAAGGCAGGGAGGAGTTGGAGCTGATGCTCAGGATCCTGGTTTGTGTGACTAGGGGATGGTGCCAGGAGGAGGGGTGCATTTGGATGGAAGGTAGTGAGATCTGTTTTGGAATCTGATTCAGGTGGGGCCCAGGTGTTGATGTGCCCTGGAGCATCACCTATATAGGTGAGCTCAGGAGTGGGCTCTGGCCTAGAGATAAAGATCCAAGGGTCCTCAGAGGAGGGAAGAACCTGAAGCCATGGGAGGGAGTAAGATTCCCTAAGGAGAATGTGCCAGGGACACTAGAAAGGAGAACCAGAGACTGGACCCTGAGGGAGGCCAGCAGTTCAGGGAGAGGCTGCACAGGTGCTATCTTCAAACTATAAGATATAATTCAGTCATTCAACACACTGATCACCTTCTATCTGCCAGGCCTTTTCTTTATGCTGTGAATGCAGCAGGGAACAAGACAGAAAACCCCTGCTTGGAGGTACGTTCTAGTGGGGAGAAGCAGATATTAAAAAAAGTAAAATAAGGAGCAAGACAAATAAATGCTCCGGAGGCTAATTAAGCAAAAAGGGTAAGGAGAGTCGATGTGGGGGGGCTGCAACTGTAAATGTGGGGGACCTCACTGAAAAGGTTATTTTTGAACAAAGATTTGAAGGAGGTGAGTGAGGTGGATATCTGGGGGAAGACTGTTCTAGGAAGAAGAAACAGCAGTATAAAGGCCCTGAGGCAGGATGTGCATGGCATGTGGGAGGAATAGCTGGGAGGCCATGTGGCTATCACCAAAAAAATGTATAAGTATTATTATTATATAATTATTTTGTAGTTTTTTTGTATCTACCCCTGCTCTGTACTGCAATGATTTTTATAGAAGTGATCTTGGGCAGATCCCTTAACCTCTCTGGACCTCAGTCTCCTTACCAGTAAAATGGGGATAATAATAGTATCTACTTGTTGGTAAAGTGCTTTGCATAGCACCTACCACAGAGTATTTGCTGCTACGACTAGTATCACTATCATTATTTTTATAATCATTATCTCCCTCTCTCTAGACTGTAAGCCTTTTGAGGACAATGGCTGTATGTAGGTCTTCCCTGCAGCCCAGGACCAGCCCAGGGCAAGGCTTCACAGTATAGACTCTATAAAGGGAGTTTTGGGATAGAACAAATGAAAAAGCAAAAGGTAAGACATGGAAGGAGCCAGGTCTCTGGTGGCCCCCTGCCCAGCTCCACAGGCCCCACAGAGCCGGCCAGGGCATGGGTGGCTGGGGCTTAAGTAGGCCCACACTCAACGGTGCATGTGGAGCCTCTGGGCCTGACAATCTATTTGTTATTAGGGTAATAAATAAACAAGTTGCTTGTCAGCACGGGGACTGGCACGAGCGCCTTAGAAGATAAATGCTGCCTCTGAAATAGACAAATATTTACCATCCTCCAGACGAAGTTGTCAGCGCTGCTAAAGGCCTCCGGGGCTTGGAATTAAAGTGAACACTGAGATTTTTTTTTTACCCTAATGGAGATGTATAGTGTACTTCTTCATAATAAAGAATGTGAAACTGCTTGTCCTTGAGCACCTACTATGTGTTGGGGCTTTCTGTTATGCTCATCACAATTCTTTGGGGTAGGGAATGTGATCACCATGTTTCAGATGAGCAAACTGAGACTTGAATGAGTGAAGTGACTCACTAAAGGCCACACAGCTGGTGGTGGTGGAGCTGGAATTTGAACCTGAGCCCTAGCCCAGGCTCTGGGTTGAAGTTTCCTATAGCCAGTATGTCAAGATCCTTAGCTCTGTGGGAGGAGCGGAAAGCAAGCAGACAGGCTCCTCCCCCTCAGTGACTCTGAGGTCACTTTAGCTTCATGGAACAGACAAATGGGGCACATAAGGGACTATGCACCTGAGTGAGGTTGTCACAGGAGGATGGCAGAAGTTGTTTGACTTTTAAGACTGCAGAGCATTAGAGGTGGGAGAGGCCATAGAGTTCCTGTACAGATGGAGACCAAGGTCTAACTCAGCCCTGATATGTTAGCTTCTGCTGTGTGTGCAGGAATCAAGGGACATGATGCCCACTTCACAGATCAGGAAACTAAGGCTTGGAAGACTAATGACCTGTTTAAGACCTATCGTCATGAAATGGTAGCCTTAGGGTTCCAAGGTGGTGCATCTCCAGATTGTGCAGGTAGAGTGAGGGGGGCACCTACATGCCGCACTGCCAAGATTCGGTCTTGGTTCTGTCAATTATTAGCTGCATGACCTTGGGCAAGTAACTTAGCTCTTAGTGCTTCTGTTTCCTTATCTGTAAAGTAGACATACTAATAACTTACCTTGTAGGGTCATTGGCAGGTTGAAAAAATGTGTATAAAGAACTTAGACTTAGCAAAATATTAGTAATTATTACTTAATTATTATAAATATTAGTAAGTATTATTATCATTATTCAGTTGTTTGTGTGTCAGTCATTCATTCAGCAAAATTTATGTGTCTGAAGCAGATGCTGTCAGTGCCCACACACATGCCCCCAATATTTTCCATTTCTGAGCACAAGGGGCAGGCCAGATGTACCAGGGTGTTGACATACAGAGCAGCTTTCAGCCAATAAGTAATGGCAGCTGGTGGATAAACACCCCAGCTCCCTCACCCATTGGGTGGGATATTCTGAGAAGTTCTACACTGGTTCCTGCAGTTAGGTTCTACTTATGCAGGTAACTTGCTTACAAATGCACCCTTTAGATACAAACATAGTGATTCAAAGGGCATATGCACCCTAATGTTTATAGCAGCAATGTCCACAATAGCCAAACTATGGAAAGAGCCCAGATGTCCATCAACAGGTGACTGGATAAAGAAGAGTGGCATATATGTACACAATGGAATATTAGCCATCAAAAAGAATAAAATCTTGCCATTTGCAAGGATGTGGATGGAGCTAGAGGGTATTATGCTAAGTGAAATAAGTCAGTCAGAGAAAGACAAATACTGTATGATTTCACTCATATGTGGAATTTGGAAACAAAACAGATGAACATAGGGGAAGGGAAGGAAAAATAAGATGAAAATGAGAGGGAGACAAACCATAAGAGACTCTTAACTATAGTAAAGAAATTGAGGGTTGCTGAAGGTAGGTGGGTAGGGGATGGGGTAACTGGTTGATGGGCATTAAGGAGGGCACTTGATGTAATGAGCACTGAGTGCTATATGCAGCTGATGGATCACTGAATTCTACCTCTGAAACTAATAAAAAAAATGCACCCTTTACTGGTGCCTTCCCTTCCCTATCTCACTTCCCAATATCCCTTCCAGTGTTTCCGGAGACCATTTCCCAAATACACTACCTCACTTGAATCCTTGTTTAGAATCTGCTTCTGGGGAAACCCAAACTAAGACAGTTCCTAATGTGTATCAGATCTTATGTTTGGGACTGATTAGGCAGATGAAGTAGAGTTGGGGGGATGGGGAGAGAATTTCTGCCAGAAGGAATGGCATCTATGAAGGCACAAAGATATGAACTGTGTTTAGTGACGGGTGAGAAGAGAAATATGGCTGGGGCAGAGGGCTTACCACCTTATAATTTGACTTTCAGTTTGGCCATGATATGGACAGGCTTAGGAAAGATCCCTTAGATGGCCATAAGGAACACTCTGCCCAGACAATAGTCTCAATTTGATATCTGAGAACCTCTCTGCAAAGGGTGAGGGTGTTCATCTGCATCTTTAATGTAAGTTTCCAAAGGTGTTCATCAGCTGAAGGTTGGTTTTTAAATAGTTGAATTTCATTAGAAAAACAGTAATTGCTGATGGACTCTATTAGGGAAGGTTCAACCCAGAGGCTGCGAGGCAGATGAACATTCTTTGAACATTCTCTGGTATAGGTAAGAGACTCAGCTCAGTCCTAGAAATGACCTCTGTTCCCCTCAAAGGGCTGGGGTGGGGTCTGGTCTCTTCCTCTCCCTAAACCCCGAACAAGGCTTTCCTTTCCCATTGTTCTTCCTCCAGGAAGCACCTCTTCTACACATACATCACTACTCTTCTCATGTCCCTGCAGTTCTTTTTGGGTGTGCACTCTTTGTTATCCAGTTCAGCAAACAGTTCCTGAGCTTATCAGGACTTTTTGCCAGGCCCTGAGGACCCAAGGATGCCTCAGATGTGGGTCTGTGCCTTCAGAGAATCTCTCACTCTGGAAGAGGAGATGGACGTGTAAACTGACAGTGGCTTATATGGTGAGGAAGAGGTCACAATAGAAAGGCAGAGGGAAGGATTAATCAAATCTAGGGAACAGGTCATGGGAAGCATCTCAGAGACAATGAAATCTAAGGAGGGTTTTGAAGGATGTGGAGGAGTTGGGTACTGATCTTCCATGATAAGGTGTGTGCCTTCTTAAGAGGCTGAGCATCAGACTCTGCCAAACTTTCAGCTTCTTCCCCTAACTCAGACCTCTCCAAAGATAGGTATACTCAGGCTCTACCCCAACACCAGCCACACCTTGAATCTCACCCCATCCTGGTAGGGAGCAGGAAGTCCCTGAGAGTCTGGGACCAGCACCGCCTCCCCTTCCCACTTTGCTTTTGAATTCCTGAGCTTGAGCTTCTCTCCTGACCATGTGAACCCTTTTCCCCAATGAGACCCTTGTATTTATTGTCTGATTTATTTTATCCTCACAATATTGGATGGGCCCACAGAAGTGGAGCAAAAGTCTCAGGATCACAAAGCCAGGCAATGTTTGAGTGGGTCCTTGGACCTGGGACAGGCTGAGCCCATGCTGCCATTCTAATAAATCAATTTGTTAGACCCTGGGAGGTGCTGGAACATTCTGATAGAACACTCTAAAGTTGTGGAATATCCTAAAAATCAACCAGGCTCCAATTTCATCTTCTTTCTACAAACAAACTCATAATTTGTGATAATTCAGAACTTATGAGCTGGCGTGAAATTTACCTTTGCCTTTGCCATGAAAAATCTTAGTAGAGGTACATATTTTTGAAGAAAAAAAATTGCCAGGTGCATGTTTGATTGGCACTAAATATATCAACATGATGTGCCCATGGCAAAGATTTATATTCATTCATAGGAGTTAGCTATTCTAAGCATGATTTTGATGGGCAGTAGAATATGCCACTTGTAGAGGTGTGGGGAAGAACGTATTTCCTACCTTTCATCCTGTAATTCACACTTTTCTTTGTCAGAGACTCTGAGCCCCTGCCCCACAGCCAGTCACTCTAATTCTGATAATTTATTTATCATTTTCAGGACAGTCCCCTGCCCCTGCCAATTGCTGTGCTGTTACTTGTGTTGAAGATGAAGGCAAAGTGGTGAAGGGGCAGAGTCCTGGAGTCCAATCATAGATCCCCCACTGACTTTGTGTGTCTTTGGATAAATTCTTTAACTTCTTGAATGGCATTCAAGTCTCTATTTACTTTGGCCCAACTTCCTTTTATAGCTCCAGCTCCCACTTATATTCCATATATTCCTTAAATCCTCCAGTCAAACATGCTTACTCCCCATTTCAGGAACGTGATCCATCCTCTCCTGCTTCCTCCTTTACTAGGAATATTCTTTATTTTCCCTTAAAATCCTGTGCATCTTTCAAGACTCAGATGAAATGCAATCTTTCCATAAGGCTTTCTTCCCCGTTGGCTGTGAGCCTCCTCTATCATCTCTCTGGGAGCTTTTATTCACATTCTACCTGGCATTAGACTTCTTATAGACATGTCTTTTTCCTATTACTAGATTATAAGATCCTTGAAGGCAAAACTGATGTCTTCTATATCTTCACAAATCCACACTGTAGACTTGGGGTATACAGATGTAAGTGGAGAAGCTGGAATTAATACTTGGGGGCTCTGACTGCAGAGCCCCTGTTTCTGTATCCTTATGGAATGGATGAAAGAACTTCATTCTCCTTGGCTTTCAAATGCAGATAATATTTTGTGCTTTGTGTTACCTGTAAAGATGAATAATAAACTCTGAAGTTCTGTTATTCTCAGGAGATTATGGGATGGCTCTGGCTTTCTTGGATGAACAAGGCTAGAAATTCAGCAGGAACTCAGTTGCGGATCTATGCCAGGGATTTCATCATGGAGCCCAAGTCTGGATTTGGGGAATACCCAGGACTGAGACTGAATATCTCTTATTCCTGAGCTCTTGAGCTGGTGGGGCTCTGAGGCTGGTTCCCAGTCAGCCTTCTTATACCTCAACACCCACTCTTCCAATCTTTTCACCTTCCAGTGTTTATTCAAGAAACATTGGTTTATTCAAGAACCTCCTTCTATGTATCATGCATTGAACTAGGTCCTGAAAATATAAAGATTAACCAGACACTATCTTTACCCTCTAGGGGGAGGCAGACATGTGAACAGACAATGACAACCTATGGAGACATGTGTTATGGTAGAGGAAAACCCAGGGGTCATGGTGGCCCAGAGCAGAGGGTCCAAGGGATTTGAAAGATCACACTTTCTGCCTCTTGCTCTCCCTGGACTGTGGAGTACATTGACTCACTGTGAGATCTTAGACAGGTCATATTTACTCTCTGGCCTTGGTTTTCATTCTCTGCACAGCAAGGTATCTGGGCTCAATGGTCTCGCCAGACCTTATCCCACAATACTTACCTCTTGATGACTCTGTACTCATGCTGCTGAGCACCATGCCAGTCATCATCATACCTTCCATGTTTCTAAAGAGGGCAGAGGCCTCCTCAGAACCCCAAGCCCCATCAGACAGAAGCTCTGGCATTGGGGGTTTGACTCAGGGACTTACAGAGAGGTTCCAGGCCATCTGTTGGTGTCTCAGTCAGTGCTGGAATGGTCAGGTCTGCTCTGGGCACATTGCCTGCTCTCCTGCTATTTCATGGGGGAGGCTGCTCCCAGTAATCATCGTGTCAGGACCTGGAAGTGCAGCATTGAACAAAAATAGATGCAATTCCTAACCTCATGGAATTTATAGTCTAGTTGGGGAGTGAATATTAATCAAAAAGTAAAAAAATAAATGTATAATTACATCATAAATGTTTGAAAGTAAGAAGCATGGTCCTAGGAGAGCAAGTATAGTAAGGACTGGAAGATGTCAGTAGGTTTAGCAGCATGAAGTCGATATTGAGAGATGTTTTGTCAGAGTTATGGGTCCAGAAGCCACACAGGAGTGGGCCGAGGAGCAAATTGGAGGTAAGGAAGTGGAGACGGTTAGTGAGCACTGAATGACCTGGAAGGAAACTCAGAGGTCTTTCATGGAAGGCACTTGAAGAAAAATTACAAAAAGATTCACAGACATCATCTTTGTAATCTTTAGAACACTCTTGTGACATGAGAAGGTCAAATTCCCATTTGACAGATGAGAAAAATGGAGACCCAGAAAGGTTTTGTGCCTTCAGCAGAGTAATCACAGCACAGCCAGGAGTGGATCCCTGCCCTCCTTCTGCTCTGCAAACACTCTTTAGAGGTTATCTGAATGAAAGTGTATTGTTTTCACCACACTCGAGGTATCTTTATTATGTCTTTCTTCTCTCCTCAGGGCTTAAGGATTCAGGACCACGGACAGCAACCCAACAGCCTACAAACTCTGAAAATAAGCTTAGAGTCTTGGCCAAAGAGATCAGCACTGCCTTTGTAAGTTGGTTTTGTCAACAAACATCAGCCAAACATCTTTTAAGTATCAGGTGCTGTGAGAGGTGATGGGGACACAGAACTGGAAAACTGCCTTTAGGGAACCTACCATGTAGGATGGAGAAGACATGGACACAGATAATCATAATAGAGTTGAGATGTGCACAGAGGTTGTGGGGTCAAGGAAGGCTTCCTGGAGGAGGCCCAGCCTGAACTGAATCTTGGAGAGAGCAGAAAGGTCCCCCTGGTGCAATGTGAGAATAAAGGAGGGTGTGAGAGGGAGAGGCAGGGGTTGACTCAGGAGACTGAGTAAGAGGAAGGAGTCTCCCCAAGCTCATTCTAAAAGGCATAGCCAGGTTTTCATCTCACTTGCAAAAGTCAATGGAAATATCCTGGGTTTTGGATGTTTCCTTTTGGCACTGAAAGGTTTGCCACCTCACTAGCTGAAGCTGACACTGTGAGAACTGTGTTGCTGGTGGATGGGGGGAATTGAAATTTGGGGATAGAGAGAGGAAGGAGAATTTGATTTGCTGAATAGTCACTATGCATCAGCACCATGCTAGGTGTTTTTTACATATTCTCATTTAATTCCCCCAACAACTTGTAAAGTAATGAGATCCCCAGGTTCCATAAAGAGAAACTTTACGAAAGAGGATCAGAGATACCAATTAACTGTGGCTCATGGCCACACACAAAATAAAAGGGAGGGCTAGAATTTGAATTCAGACCTGCATGACCCCAAACTCCTCACATTCCCTCCTCATGCACATGCTGCTTTGGTGGAGACCCAGCTGACAGAGGAGCAGAATAATGGCTCCTGGGCATCCACTCCTGCAGCTTCCTATTCACACACAAAGGAGTAATCACATTAAGTATTGTTTTCTCAGCTCCTAAATCCAGGAGCTTTGGAAGGCCACAAATGGACTCAGCATCTGTGACATGGCCCCTCCTGGGCTGGGTGGGTTTTGCTTGTTCCTCACCATTCCACTGTATACCATCTTGCAGAAAAGAGTGCTTCTGTGTCCAGGAATGAGAAATTGAGGGGTTTCATATTGGTGCCAATTACCTGCTTTGACACCCCGAGGTGCCCTTGGCCCCCAAGTTTTGGAGTCTACACTATTCTCTCCACGCCTTTTGCCGCAGCTGTGGTGGTGTCTGCTGCAGAGCCTAAGGAAGCTTTATGGAGATGGTCACACTCCAGTGCCCAGCCTACTTGTTGGAACTTTCCAGAAATATTGCACTGCAGACATTTTCCACGCCGTTATGCTAATGGAATCAGGAAAAATCAATTGTCCTTAAGGAACAGGGGAATGAGACGTGCTGTAAATGCCACGGGATGAGTGATTGGTTGATTGCTTGCCGGCGATCGGAGCGCGTCTCATCCCTACATTATTCTGATGAATTTTTATGGCGTGCCTCCTCTCTTGCTTGCTCCCTCCCCCCACCCCACCCCCCTAGCTGGGGAAGAAGGTTTATGGCTTGCAGCTTCTCAGTTGATTGAATGCAGCTGGCATTGTTGCAGCAGAGGACAAATAGGTACATTTGCTTTACAGGCTGAGAAAAGTGGGTTTGGAGAAATTGCAGTGCCACGTCCCTCTGCAACAAAGGTGCCCTTAAAAATGCAGATATTTTTTATGAAATGACTTTACTCTCCTTCTTGGCTGTCTGTAATCTTCTTATCAGAGGAAAGGGCAAAAAAAAAAAAGGTTGGGGGAAAGAAATATATGGCTTGCAATTCTGTGGAAATCCGATTTTTCATTCTTATCACAAAGGAAGTTAACGAAGGCATTTCATTAGTATTCATTTTAGGCCGATGTGATTTTCTCCTCTTTGCTAACACAAAAATAAATAAATAAACAGCTGAGCCATGTCTGGGAAACGGCCGACAAGGCGGCCTAGAGCAGAGGTCAGCATTTTCTGGAATGAGTGTACACCGCATTCAGCAAGGTGGCCAAGAAAATGGATCCAGTTCAAATATGGATCATCTGGGGCAGGGAAGAGACAAGGTTTAGGTGGAGACAGGCCCCTTGGGTTTCAAAGCTGGTGTCCAGTGTGGCTGTGGCAGTTTATGGACTGGGGAAAGCAAACAGGCTGTGACTATTGTTTTCCATGGGGAGTTTGCTGCTATTTTGGCTGCTGGTCCTGAGGCAGGGGATGTTTTACATCTGGTCAGGGCACTGGGGAGCTCCTTCTATTGTTTGTTCTTTCCTGTTTCTTTCTTAAGGGCAGCTCAAGCCTGTTGAGGGTTGGTAAATCATATTGTGAAAATCTGGGAGTTTTTGGCTGGGAAGTAGAGATTTGGGGACACAGCTGTTGTCTTCATCCATCCAAAGGGGCATTGTGGGCAGAGGAACAGGCTTATTGCATTGGGTGCCAGTGGGCTAAACTAGGACCTGTGGGCGGAAGTGACAGTAGGCAGAGGAATCTACCAGATACGAGATCAAATTTCAGATCAAGCATTTTCTGGGTATGTCCATAGGAAGGTTATTGATGCCTCTGAGCCTCAGCATCCCCATATGTATTACCAAGCAAGTTAGAATAAAATCCAATCCTTTTATTATTTTCAAATTATTATCGGGTACAGTAACGTGCAGTGCTGGGAAGTGGGTATTAGCGGCCGCTTTGTAGAGAGGTTCCCCTTCTGAGATTCAGGGAGGTGATAAGTTGCACAGCCTCTGGGAAGCAGGCTCCTGGTCTCTGAGGCCAAAGCTCTTACCCTCACCCAGCCCCCAGCCCTCTTCTTCAGCTGTTTCTCAGTCTACTGTGAGAAGGAATTGCGATACAGAAGCAGAAAGCTCTTTGTTCTTAGATAAAAATTCTTACCCAGTTTGCCTCAAATACCAAGTCATTTGACACATTTCCATCTCTCTCCTGGGCTGCGCACTCACAGAGGGCAGTGTCCCTTTGTACCCTCTGTGCTCTGTTCCGACGGCTCCGCAATTCCTGACTTACCTTAATGTGCCATATCCTTTGATGGTTACTGGCCTGGGCCTGTGCTCTTGACCCCTCATGGAACTTTCTCCCTTGCCCTTTCCATTTGGCCAAGGCTGATTCATCCTTCAACTCAGATGCCACCACGTCTGGAAAACCTTCCTGGAGATCCACATAGGCCTTTTTTCTCTCCATGGTCTTGTGGGGTGTAGAACTCTAACTGTAATGGTAACAAAAAGCAGCAAAAAGCAGGGAGTCAGGTTGCCTTGGGTTCAGATTCTGTCACTGATGTATAGTCATGAGTGAGTTACCCAAACTCCATGAGCCTCACTTTCCTAGTCTTACCTACCTCCAAAGACTGTTTGGAGGAATCAGTGAGTATTATTTGTGAAGTACTTTGCTCAGGGCCTGGCACATATGTGACTGTAAGCAATTCAAAATGAATGACTGACTGACTGACTGAATGAATGGAGTTTCCTTTAGGTTGGTTAGAAATCTTGATCAAGAGGCCTGAGGACACATTTTCTTCAGTTCTTCACTCCTGTCTGTATTTCCCAGAATAATAATTAGCCGCACAATGTGCCAGGCAGTTAGTGACAGGCCCAGGATAGAACTCTGAGGCTCTAGTCCAGACTCTTTCTCATGCCTCTCCTCCCAATCAGGACTTCAGCTGGTCAAAGGCTCATTTCCATCTTCTTCACCTGTCTCCCGGTTGTGCCTCCTACAGGGCAGGCCCCACTGTGGGTGGTCCACGAGCTGTTGTGACAGGAGGGTCATGGGGCTCAGGTGGGGAGATTGGAAGCCCAGTTCAACACCCCCCTGCCTGTGACCCCAAAGCCATCAGCTTTCTCATCCATCATGGGGTGATAATACTTCCTGCCAGCCCTACTGCGCCAGGCTATGGGCCATTGCTGGAGAGGGAGGGGAAGAGGAGCAAGAGGAGGGTGCTTCATCAGCTCTTGTGTGTACATCTAGGGGTTGAAATGATTGCTGTTGTTGTCATGTGGTTGTTGTCATTGTCTCTCAAAAGAGTCCCCACAGTCAGGGTCCTGGAGCCAGTCTCTTAGAGGAGACAGCTCTGCCCTTGAAAGCCACTCTCTCGGTCTGGCGTTTCCTGTGGGTAATTTGAAACTGGGGCTCAGAGAACTGAACTCCAGTTAATGGTTTTCAATAAAGAATTAAGTGCTGCTCGTCAGGCTGGCGCTGTGGTCGGCTTCCCGGAAGGGGAGAGGGCTGGGGCGGGGTGGTAGGGGGGCAGTTGCACGCGTTTTGGGATGCGTTTGCATTTTCCGGTCAGTTAGGCAGCCTGATGAAAAAGAGATAAGATCGGGCCACGGCAGCCAGAGGGCAGAGTGGAGGGGGGAGCAAGAGAGACCCAGACCTGTACTGTGCAGGCTGCAGGCAGGGAGTAATGGTCATTGCCATTGGAACTAGATGAGTTGTTCCCACAGAGAGCACTTTTGTCAGGCACCTGGATGGTGGCCCCTCCCCTCGGGGCAGCCCCTGTGGAAGGAATGCTGAAGCCTTTCCTGCTGGGTCCCCCTCCCACATCAGACGTCACCTTTATAACAACCACAGCTTTCACTGTGCTTTCTGCACAAAATCACTCCTTAAACTTCATCTGCAACCCAAAGGGGCTCCTATTATTTTCATCACTTTTGCTTTGCAGATGAGGACACTGAAGTACAGGGAGGTTAAGTGACTCACCCAAGGTCACACAGCTTCTGCGCGGTAGTTCTGGGCTTCAAAGCCATGTGGTCTGGTGCCGAAGGTTGTGCTGTATAACCACTGTGCCTTATAACCTGCGAATCTCTGCTAGAGTCCCTGAATCATTTTATCTCCAGCTCATGAGGTTAGAAGGGGAGGGTCATTAACTCCATCTCATGGATAAGGAAGGGCTGAGGATCAGGGAGGTGTCCTGTTTGGGAAAGGGGACATGAGAAGAGAGGCAAAGAAGGGCACCCAGACATGGGGAGTGAAATAGAAAGACCCCATGAGAAAGTTTTTTACAGCAGATACCAAAAGTCTTAAAAACACTCATACCCTCTGACCTGGTATTTCTGTTTCTGGGAGTCTGCCCTAAGGAAAGAATGCTGCTACAAGAACACAATTCTAAATAAATAAAAAAAAAGATTGATTATAATATCAAATGATTGGAAGCAGTTTAAATACCCAACCATGGGAAATGGTTAAATAAAATCTGGTGTTTACACCTGATTTGACAGTCTGCAGCTATGAACAATAGTGCTTCTGAAGGTGACATAGTAACCTGGAAAAATACTTATGTTACAATGTTAAATAAGGAAAGAAGTAAGACAAAATTTTATGAATAATAAAATCTCAATATGTACCAAGTATACAGAGCTGTGTGAAATAATAATAGCTGCTATGTTAGGATGATAAAATTATAGACACTTTTCCTCTGTTTTTCCAACTTTCTATAATGCTATTTAACATTTTAATTATAGATAAGTTAGTGGACTTGGTCCAGGATATTATGTGATGGAATAAGAGAAGTTACATTCTCTCTCTATGCCTCAGTTTCCTAATCTGTAAAATGTCAATAAAACTCCCTTCTTTTCAGGATTACTATATTTAATGAGATAATAGGTATAATGTTCCTTGCACAGTGCCTGTGCATTGTAGGACTAAGTGATGTCAATTTCTTCCATTTCTCACAGGTTGTTTCCTGACTTATTGAGGTTTGCACAGTGAGGATGGGACAGCCAAGTCCAAGCCTGCATTTCAGAGATGGAGGCTCTTCAGAGTCAGGTATAGACCTGTCACTCTTCCATCACCTGATACCAGACAAAAGAAGGAAGACTAGAGAGGGTCAGCAGGACCCCAAGCCCCAAGGCAGCCCCTGAAATTTTTCTCCCTGCCCCTCCCCCACATACCCACCTCCCTAAGCAACATATAGCACTAAGATAGCCTCCTGGATAGTACCTCCCCAGCACTTTGGCAAGATCTAGAGACTTGTGTCATTCTGATGCTGCCTGCTGGGGGCCTACAGGTCACCAATTCCTTCATCCATTTGTTCACTCATTACTCATTCATTTACTTACTCCTTGGGTCATGTAGAGAGTCAGCTATAACAGATCCTCATTGAGTGTTGACTTCATGTTTACTGGGTGTGGGGCAGGGGTGTGTGAACAAGAGGCTCTCACTTACCTTAGCTTATTGAATACTCATATATGCCCAGCAGAAGAGGTTCACTTAGCAGAGCCTGGCAATTTAAAAGAACAAGATACGGGGCACCAGGGTGACTCAGTCGGTTAAGCAACTGACACTTGATCTGAGCTCAGGTCTTGATCTTGGGGTTGTGAGTTCAAGTCCTGTGTGGAGCCTACCTAAAAAAAATAAAAGTACAAGATACAAATGAATCTTTCCTTCCATAGTCAGTCAGTCCCCTGGCTTTGCCAATTCTTCCTCGGTACTGCCTTTTGGATCTGATCCTCCTGCTCCATCCCTCAGTGTCAGCCACTCCCCTCTCTGCCAGAGTCACCTTTATAAAACCCAAACCTGACCTGGGAGAGCATCCCAGCTCTTCAGCCTGGCCAAACTAGTTTCTCATGGTCTGACCAGGCAGCTCATCACAGAGCCACCGCCTGCTTCTTCCTGCTTCTCCCTACTCCTCAATGCCCCTTTATGACTTTATGCTTTATGCACTATTCCTGCTTCCTAAAATGCCCTTTTCTGCATGGCAAATGCCTACCCATCCTCTAAAACCTACTTCAAATCCCCTCTCTTCTTTGGTTCCCATACAAGATTTGCTCTTCCCCCTCTGTGCCCATCTCCCACTGCACTGTGATAATTTCCCAGTCTGTTTGTTCCCCTCTGGCTCCCTTTCCCCCAGGACCATGCATCCCTCAAGGGCAGGAACCATGTCTTTTTATTTCTGTGCCCCTGGAGCTTAGCTCAGAGCCTGGCATAGACAGGAGGCCCAGTGAGTGTTTGTTGACTGAATTATGGATGACAGTGTGATCTCAGGGCCTCCACTAGGGAGGAACAACAGGGCCTCTTGACCTCTTGGGAATGGGAAGTGTTTGCAGCTGAATTCTCCTGGCAGACACTTTTCAGCATCACCAGCTGCTCACTCCCTAGAGGCCCTGTCTCTGCTCAGCTCCCTGATGGGTATAAGAACATTTGGCCATAAACCTATATAGCTATGGGATTGCAGCCACCACTTCACAGGGAGCTCACTCTCACAAAGCCTTGACCTGTGCAGCTGGGCATACAGGGAATCTCATGGTCTGATCCTGCTGCATCTCAGCCCCATGCCATGCCCCTCTGCACCCGCAATGCTCCAGGCTACAGCCAGACTGAAAGATTTCCTGAAGGCATCTTGTGACTTCTCTTTTTTAAATGGTTTCTTCTGCCTGAAATATTCTCCACCTGCCCACCCCTCCACCTTTGCCCGGTGAAATCCTACAGGCTCTTCTGGTTGGTTCAGGTGTCACCTCTCCTCTGGGTCAGGGGCCTCTCCTGTGCACGTCCCAGGCTCTGTGGCACCTCCACACAGCACAGACATTACCTGTTTATTTTCTCAGCAAGCCTGTGGGCTCCCTGAGGACAGAGACTTGGTCTAATTCACTTTGGAGTCTCTAGTACCTGGATCATGATAGGTGCCTACAAGTATGTGTTGGCTGGCTGGTTGGTAGGATGGCTGGGTGGGTACATGGTGCTAGGACCCTTACCTGTTGCTTGGAGTCTAACTGCAGTGTGCATGTGAGGGTGAGGGTTTCAGTCTATAGGAAGGGCACACCCAACCCTCAGGCTTACAGGGCAAATAAAACACACTGTAGGTGAAACCGAGCTGGGAGCACTCCCAGTACAGCTGTGGGTTGGAGAGAGACCTGGGCTTCAGGACCAACCCTGCTTCCCACTGGCTCTGAGCTTTCTCCTCATCTGTCCAAACTCCTTTCCCGATCTCTGAAATAGGAACCACAACCCTTGCTCAGCATACTTGACAGAGTCATTGTGAGGACCAAGTGTGACAATGTCTCTGACATTACTGCCTAAACTGCGAAGTGCCCGTCCTGTTTTTTTTCACTCCGAGGGGGAGAGCTTGGCACTTTGATGTGGCAATGCCCACTAGAGGGAGTAGCAGAGCAGGACAGGCCCTCCTTGTCAGAGCCATGTGGCTGGCCCAGAAAAGGAACACAGGATCCAAGACGTGTCACGATCAGGTCCCAGGCTCCCCTCACCTCAGTTTTCTCTCCAAATTCAAATGACATCTGGGCTATCTCTGAAGTACTAGAAAAGAAAGAAATAGAAAAGCCCAGTGATGGCACAAGGGGCAGCTCTAGCTCGCTGCATTATTCCTGGGGGTGGCTAGGAGTAGGGTGAAAGTATAGGACCTGGGGTTCTTTCTCTTGAGCACTGTTTTATCAGTTTCACTCAGAAGCCTGGATTCCAGGGGTCTGAGGCCATTATCTGGTTGGTATAGGGCACGTCTACTCAGCTCCAGAATGCCACCTTAGTGGGACAGGGCTGAAGTCTGCACAGATCTCCCTCCATGGATGCCTGAAAACTGCAGGCTTGCCCTCACAGCTGATTAGCTCCATCTTTGCTGGGGCGAGTGGGACCAGACAAGGAGGCCAGCTGGAGGAGAGCTCTGTAACCCAATTTGCTGTGTAGAGAAGCCAGTCTGTCTGGCAAGAGCTAATTGGAAAGCTGCTTCCTCTGAGCCTGGACCCAGGAGGGCGCTAGGCCTGGCTGGGGGGGGGGTGGGTGTGCTCAGCTAGACCCACATCACTTAGTGCTTTGTGGGAGCTGCTCCCAGCAGGAGAGCACTTAGCCCTGGTAATTGGCCAGGCAGCCTCATCATTAATTCATGCCAAATTGTATTTCTTCTTTTGAGGGAGAGAGAGAGAGAGAGAAGAGTGGGGGTAGATGGGAATAAATGAGTTTCTGAAGGGAGGAGTCTGTTTTAGGGCTGGGTTAAAGCAGCTTTGACTTGGGACGAAGGAGGTTGATGATTCGTTTGCTAACTTGCTGTTGACCTGAGCAAGTTACTTTCCCAGAGGAGGTCTCAGTTTCCTAATCTGTGGTAGGAGACAATAACTGTGTTCTATCTACTTCGGAGATGGCTCTGAGGATTGAATCCGGATATGAGAGATAATGCTCTTCAAATGGTCATTTCAATAGGCCCAGGAAGGCAGGGAGCCATTTACATTTCATGTAATTATTGATGTGGAGTGGGTAGCTTTACGTCTATCATCTTTTGGATGGACACTGTTTTTTCATGACTCCATCTCTTTTGTTGGCTTATTAACTCTTTGGTATGTTATTTTAGTGGTTGCCTTAGGGTTTATAGTATACATCTTTAACATTGCATTACCTTCAAGTGAGATTATAGCACTTCAAATAGAGTATAAGACTCTTAAAATAGTATATACTTCCATTTATCCTCTCCTGACATTTATGCTAACTTTGCCATACATTTGACTTATAAATTCCATAATACATTGTTATTATTTTTATTTAAACAATGATTTAAAAAAAATTTTTTTTACTGTGGTAAAATACACATACCATAAAATTAGCCATCTTAACCATTTTTAGGTGTATAGCTTAATGGTATTAAACACATTTATAATGCTGTGCAACCATCCTCATCCTTCTCCATAACTCATTTCATCTTGTAAAACTGAAACTCTGTACCCACTAAAGTCAATTACTTTTTAAATAGATTTAAACAATAATTTAAAAATCTTTGTACCTTTACCCCATGTAGTTGCCATTTCTAGTATTTTTTTTATTCCATTGTGAAGATTTCTATTCCTATCTGGTCTCATTTTCCTTCTGACTGAAGTCCTTCTTGTAACATTTCTTATAGGGCTGTTTTGTTAGTGATGAATTCATTCAGCTTCTGTGTGTCCGAAAAAAATTTCTTTTGCTTTCTCCTTTGAAAGACATTTTCACTATGTATAGACTTCTAGGTTGACAGCTTGCTTTCTATACTTTAAGGATGCTGCTCCACTGTCTTTTGGCTTACATTGTTTTTGACGAGAAATCTGTTTTCACCTTATCTTTGTTCCTTTGTATATATTTTTTTCTATGATTGCTTTTAAGATTTTCTTTTATGACTAGTTTTGAGAAATCTGACTATTATGTGTCCTGCTGTAGTTTTCTTCATTTTTCTTGTGTTTGGGGTTCATTGAGCTTCGTAGATCTGTGAGTCTATTGTTTTCATCAAATTTGGAAAAAGTTTCAGTCATTATTTCTTCAAATAATTTTTCTGTCCTCTTCTCCTTCATGGACTCTAATTATTATCAATTATTACATATATTAAGTTGAATGAAGTTGTCCCACAGGTCATTGATGATCTTCTCATTTGAAAATTCCTTTTTGTTTCCTGTGTTTCATTTTAAATAGTTTCTATTTCTAGTTCTTCAGGTTCACTAATGTATTTTTCCACAGGGTCTAATCTGCCTTTAATCCAGTCTAGTGTATTTTCATCTCAGACATCATAGTTTTTGCCTCTAGAAGTTTAAAATATGATTTTTTTTGTATCTTCCATGACTTTATTTTAACTTTTTGAACATAAGGAATATAATCATAGTATCTATTTAATGCCTTTGTTTCCTAATTCTAATATCTGTGTTAGTTCTCATTGATTGATGTTTCTCCTCAGTGTGGGCCATATTCTCTTGCCTCTTTGCATGCCTGGTAATCTTTGATTGGATTCTAGACACTGAATTTTACCTTGTTGGGGGCTGGATTTTTTTTTTTTTTTTTTTTGTATTTTGTGAAATATTTTTGAGCTTTGTTCTGGGATGCAGTTAAGTTACTTGGAAACAGTTGATCCTTTTCGGTTTTGATTTGAAGACTTTTAAGGCAGGACAAGAGCATCTTCTAGTCTAAAACTAATTAATCCCCATTATTGAGGTAAGACCATTCAGAATGTTCTACCCATACTTTATGAATTGTATGTTGTTTTTTTTCAAATTGCCTGGGGAAAACAGGTACTATTTCTGATACTGTGTTAGTGCTGGGAACTGATGGATCTTTCCTGGACCTTGTGTAGTTTTGTCATACATATGACTCAATACTTGAAGGGAAACCTCCACAGATCTCTGGATTTCTCTTGTTCAGTGCTCTTTCTCTCCAGCACTCTGTCTTGCTCTCCTTGAACTGTCATCTCTGACTCTTCAACTCAGGGAATCCATCAGATTCTCCTTGGGTTCTCCCTGTTCTGAAGCCTAGAATCTATCTCAATACAGCAAGCTGGGGAAATTGTTGGTTCCACCTTGCCTGTGTCTTGTTCTCAGTGGTCTTTGTCTTTTGTTGCCTAACATAAACTGTCCTGAAAGCCATTATTTCATATCCATTGTCTGGTTTTTTTTTTTTTTGGTTGTTTCAGACAACAAGGTAAGCCCTATCCCTACTACTTGATCTTGTCTACAAGTGGAAGTTCCCAGGAAGGCAGGAAATGGGAACTTTTTTAAGAAAATGTGGGTCTAGCTCCAGGCCTTGATAGTATGAGATTTGCAGGGCAGGCTACAGCAGGGTTGGTAGACAGAGTGGAGGACAGTAATGAAGAGGCCAAGATTCTTGGAATCTGTCCCTCTTTCTTCTACTCCTCATAATCTTTAAAACAAAATAAGAAGTTCCCGTCATATTGTTCCAGATCCTTCCTAATGCAGGCATCTCCAGAAGGGCTCCTTAAAGAAGAGAAAGGAGCCCAGGAAAGGAGAGGGTTAATAAGTGATAATTTAAAATTGTGTAGAATTCCTTTTAATCTGGGGGAAGAGGGACTGATTTATTAAGGATATCACCAAATGAGATTGAGTATTGGTACAAGTATTTTGTGTGTATCATTTAATTCAATGGTTTAATTGATTTGGAGCCCCTCACTGAACTCTGATCTCGACACAAACTTGAACCCTGTTATCAGACTGAGATGTCTCTGTGCAGGCACTGAGCCCTAACTGTGATTTCAGATTGGGCTCTGATGCCAGGATACATTGAGTCACATGAATAAGAATAGAACTCATTCAGTGCATCCTATTCCCATCATAGTAAACTCCTTAAAAGATTTTGTGACTAATGAGTTGGGGTCCCTTCCTTTTTCTTGGTCTCAGTTCTTTTCCTTTTTAAAAGCTGAGAGTCTCAATGGTCTCAATACAGAAGGCTATATATTCTTCTTGAGATTTACTTGTGAGGTCAACAATGGCACATCATTCTCCCAAACCCTTGTAACCAGCTCTGATCTGTATCCAAGATGACTCTGACATTTCAGTTCTCTCACTGCCCACTGTGAGTTTGGACCTGGAGGGGACAAGAAACACCCAGGAGATGTCATTTTGCCCAAGCCTTTATATATGAAATGCAATCATAATACTCTCTTAATGTTATATTGTTGTTTGTCTATAACTTAGTAATTAATTTAGTTATTAAACAATTATTTATTGCCCACTTACTATGTGCTGGGCACTTTTCTAGTTGCTAGGAATAAATCAGTGGACAGACAATAATCCTTGCCCTTGTGGGCCTTGTGGTGGAAGACAGACAATAAATAATAAATACAATACATAAGTAAGCCACATAGCATGATAGTATGTAATAAAACATATTGCCTATGAAAGTCATCACCACAGTGCCTGATACATAGTAGGTATCAAAGAACCCTTTCTAAAAAGCTAATGTGGTTGAAGCTAATGGGAGCCAAGTATTGAAAAATGATGAGAAATTCACCAAATATGTGAGAGGGGAGTATCTGGCATAAGGAAAAACAATGTTAGAAGTTGGAGATAGGGGATACACTTGGCAAGTACCTGACTACCATCCTTAACAAACCTACATAGTGCTTATGGGGGGAATGTGTCAGGCTTTTAGGACTGGCAGATGGAAGTCATGTCAGTACCACGGAGAGCTCCAAGGGAGGTCAACCTCTGGAGAGACCTCCTGAAACAGAGGAGAACCCTGGCAGATGATAAGCTGATTTGCCTGGACAATTCAACCCCAAGACAGAACAACTCTGTCCTAAATTCAGGCCACCACTACCTGAGTCTGAGTCTCAGAATTGGAAGTTAGTGTTACCCTGCCTTACATTTTCTATTATAGTAGTTGGCAGAATATTGTAGCAATAATATCTCTGAAATTGTTATCCAAAGACCTGGGTTTGAATCATAGTTATACCATGAACCATCTGCATGGCTTTAGACGGGTTAGTTATTCGTCTGTAAAGTGAAGATAATGATACTTACAGTGGTGTTGTGAGAGCTAAGTAGAATGGAGTTAGCAAAGCATCTTGTGCAGTGCCTGGAACATAAGAGCTACCTTGCTTTTCAACACTTTGTTGAAGGGTGAGTGAAATCTCTAGCAATGTTAGGGCTTCTCTGGAGGTGAGTGAAATCTCTAGCAATGTTAGGGCTTCTCACATGTGATCTCACTGGCAGATAAAGTGAAGTGGACGTTTTAGGCAGAGAGAACAGCAGGAGCAAAGGTAGGGAGGCATAAGAGTGGATGGCTTGGCCAGGAAATGAAGAGTAGTTTAATAAAATTGAAGCTATTCAGCTGCTGCTTTTATTCTGAGGTCTCCTAAACTACTATTTTCAGCACAGAGCATGCTGTTGAACCTCCAGACTTTATTTCTAGCTAGCCTATTGTGCATCTCAGTTGAAAGATCTACATACATCTCTGACCCACCTTTCCAAAACAGAATTTACCACTTTCCTCCAATGTGCTCTCCTCAGATGACATGTTAGAAGGAAGACGAGTGTCTTCTGAATGGCCTTAAACTGGGTGGAAGTTTTTGGAAAAGATATGGTGACCTTATTCTCCTTTCCAAGTGAGAGCAGAAAATGAGAATGGCTTAACTTAAAGCATGAGATAATTGGGTTAGAGAAGGAAGAACTTCCACTATCATAGATTGTAAGAAACTCAAGGGAGGTGATCAAGAAAAGCCATGCAATTCTCTTCCCTGAAAGAGACATTATCATCTAGCTGGAATATTTTCCTTCTTCATCACTACTTAGTCACTATTATAATAATTGAATTATTAATATCCTTTTAACAGCAGTTTACATTTGTATAGAGCTTTACAGCTTGTAAAAGGTCTAATTTGATCTTAATCGCCACCCTGTGAGGTTATCAAGGCAAGGATTATTAACTCATTCCCCCTCTGCCCTCATTTTATACATGGAGAAACTGAAACTGCAAACCACAAAAGTGACGCAATTGGCAAGAAATCAAGTAGTGCAGTCAGGAGCAAAGCTATGTCTCCTAGCTCCCACTGAGACCCACCCCCCCTTTCTTTTTCCCAACACAGCACTCTGGATGTCAACTGAAAACAGCAAGAACAACAGTTGAATACATGATTAAAGATCCATAGAGTTCCTCTTCCTGGTGCTGATTGCACCAGGGAGAACAGAGACTTTACCTCAAGGAATTCAGGAGTTTTGGTTCAAAGTCCTAGAGCTAAGTTATTAGGAGGGAAGGGGCCTGACGCCATGTTAGCTTTAACCTAAGAGAATTGGCAGTGACCTATTTCTCAGATGGTCTAGGACTTGACCATTTACAAAGCATTTTTACACTTCCCATCTCATTTGCCATGCTGCCCCCACCCTGTGAGGGATGAGGGATGTGTCATTGTTATCCCCACTTTCCAGATGCAGATGAGGAGCCTCAGAGAGGTGAATGGATGGACCTGAGGTCCTTGGTCAGCAACTGAGCTGGGCTCTGAATCACCTTCTCTGGCCTCTTGGTTCAAACTCTTTCTCTTCCTCTTTCTGCTGCATCCCAGGTGCCTCTGGCCAGACCCGAAAAACAAATCCTGTAATTGAGTTGGAATGTGGGTGCTGGGGCTCGGGAGACAATGTTTCCTGCTTTTCAATCTGTTCTTAATTTATTAAAGTGATGAAATAAGGAAGAGGCCCAGAAGGGGTGGATGTTTTCCATCAGTGAGTCACAGGAACCTGCAGAGGCAGAAGGTCAAGAGGAAGGCGTTGTTGCTCTGGCAGCTCTCCTCCCCTGGCAAAGCCTATGCAGTGCTGGGGCAGGGGTCTTTCAGAGCTGTCCCTAGGAGTGAAATATGCTGAAAAAGAGCAGGCTCCACAGAGAACTCTCTCCCTCCGCATAGTGTTACCTCTGATCACCTGAGTACCTTCCCTTTCAACTGACAACCACCTAGGCTCCTAGGAGAGACATCCAGGGAAGATAGAAGGAGGCTGGTCCAGCCCCCTGGCCCCCTGAGGGGTATCAGGAAAAGCTTTCTGGAGGAGGTGACATGGAAGCTGAGACTTGACAGGTGAAGAGATGTTATCTGGGAAAGGGGGAGGTGAGGAGGAAAAGGCACCAGAAGGAGGTAGGCAATCAGGGGAGGCTTCCTAGAAATGGTGACTGTGGAACCAGTTCTTTAATGACTGGGTAGGAGTTAGCTGGCTGATTGAAGGAGAACAGATAATTATGAGGATGGAAAATGGGTTGTGAGAGAGCATGATATGTGCAGGGATGTCTGTGGTTAGAACTGTGTGTGGGGAGACGGAGACCGGCAGGGCTGGGCTTTTGTGGCTTGGCTCTCTATGCACTGTGCTCTTTCAACTGAGGACATTTTCTTTTTGGCCCAGCTCACATCACCCTTCAAGATCCATTTTAAATTCAAACTCTTGAAGTTTTCCTTGATCCCCTCCTTGGCCTCAGGTAATTTATTGAGCATGACTGATTTCCCTTTATATACTTTATTTCATTTATTCATTATGACATCCCTGTGAACTTAACAGCTCAGTTCAGTTCAACATCCATCAAGTCCCTATTATGTGCCACACTCTAAAAATACAGAGATAAATCAGACATTGACCCTGCCCTCAGAGAGCTCACATTTTAGAGAGAAAACACACCTATTAACAGATACTTTCAATAAAAATGGTACCGGGGACTATTATCTCTGTTTTGCCGATGAGGAGCTGGACTCATATTTATTTACTGGCTTTGCCCAGGCTTCTAAGGATAGTAAAAGGAACCCTGCTCTGGGTGGCACTGAAGTCAGTGTTTTGTCTCCTGCTCCGGTCAGCTCCCATGATACTTATCACGGTCCATCTGTCTTGAGGATATAAAAAAAAAGAAATGCTGGTACATTTGATTTACCCCCACACTTTGTTTTTAGTTCACTGAAAGCAGGATCCAGTGTTGTGAAGTGGTCTCATAGAGAGAGATCTTGTAAAGAGATGGGAACTAGCATTTAGGAAGTACCTGCTAAGTGACAGCCTGGTGTTCTGGTGCCAGACCCAATTTCCACCCATGTGTCCCTTTCTCTGTGTTTCCAGCACCCTCCCATCCTCATCTACCCTGGTTCTTCTTATCATGGTGAGTGACTCTTGGTCACTGCCCATTCATTTGTCTATCTTTGTATTCTCTACTTGATCAGTTTGGAAAATTCAGAGGCCCGCATAGCATGTGGGCTATTGTTGGAGTTTGGTAATCCTGAATTGGGTTGACTTGAATTTTCCTTGTTGATTTCCACATGCTTTCATAGACTTTGCATGTGTCTCTGTATTTGTGCATGTTGAGCCTGGGTTTCTATATGGGCTAACTCATAGCTTGTGTTGTATGTGTGCAGCTCCTGTATGGGGCCTTGCATTGACTCTGAGTTTCTTACAAGGGCATCCACGGTCCCTTCTAAACCCTATGTATGCCTTCTCACCTCATCAGCATCTTAGCCTGACCCAAATGTCTCTCCCTTCTAGAAATACATTTCAGGGTAACTCGTGTCTCCTAGGCTTGATTGAAATACTTCAACACTCTGGGGTTTGGAGCCTGGCTTCTTGGTGCATATCAAGAACTTACATTTGCCAGCTGAGCTCCCCAGCTGTGTGACTGCTGAAAATGTGAGAGGACTTCTTGGTTCTGAGGGAAGATGGGCAATAAGTCATCAACTATACTTAGCACCCCACCCCTGTACTGTCCGTGGCTCCAAAAACACCCCAGCTGGTTTGTAGCTTCTGTAAGAAGCTGAACCTTTGTGGGGAGGGATAAAAAGATAAGAACTTGGGAATTGTTGTTTTCAGACAGTTTGTGTTTCTGGGTATATGAGAGAGACACCCCCCTCCCCAGCTGATCATGGCGTTTTAATGACTCAAAATCATGAATATTAAACCAAGGGAAAGTTGACAGTATTTAAATGAGCATCATTAAGAGACACATAAATTAACAGGGTTTTTAGTTCTTGTGGAACTGCCGTTTCAATGTTAATTAAACAACCGGAGTGCTCGGGCGCTTTTGCAGCAAACTGTCCCCAAAGTGTGCTGCAGAATATGATTATGGGTGGCTGCCTCACTGTTTAATTATTTCCAAGTTGATTTTTTTTTTTTTTGGTTCATTGCTGCAGTAGTTTTATTCTTGTCTTGCATTTGGAAAAGGTGGTGGGACTGAACCTCCAAGGAAGCTGCGGTGTGATCCCTGGGCCCATGGTGAAGATCTGAACTGATCAATGCTTGTCCCTTCATGCTGGCCTCTGTGAGCAGCTGACCCTTTGGGCTTCCTAATAGTCCATGGCTGAGTCTAGGAGGCACCTGGATCCTTAAGTTCAGATAATTTCACTCTTAGAAAGTTGAGGGCCTGAGTTGGAATGGAGCCCTGAGTTGAGGAAGGAAAGACAGGGATGATGGTGAGGGAAGGCATAACAGTGGCCTCCATGGGCATGTTTGAGGTAGTGCGGAGTGGAGAACCAGGGGTGCTGGGATCCGCTTTGGACTCCATGGGCCTAAACTAAGTGATCTTGAGGCAATCCCTTCCCCTGACTGGCTGGCACCAATCTCTTCAAC
Source organism: Zalophus californianus (assembly GCF_009762305.2). Taxonomy (NCBI): domain Eukaryota; kingdom Metazoa; phylum Chordata; class Mammalia; order Carnivora; family Otariidae; genus Zalophus; species Zalophus californianus. Next base: position 39,937,470 of record NC_045598.1, on the reverse strand, counting down.
TGTGAAATGAAAAGGTTTCTCAAAGAGGGTGATATTGCCCACAAAAGAGTGAAAAGTAGTTCTTCGGGGATGAAAAAAGCTTACTCTTTTTTTTTTTTTTTTTAGTGTATAAAACATGGAAATACACAGAGTATAAAAGCAGATACATAGTATAACCGGTATTAAAATTTATGAGGGGGGGTGATTAAGAGAAAAAATGTTTAGAAAGATTTCCTAGGTAGGCAATAATGGAAAAAAAGATTGACAAACAGTAGACTGGATGAACCCTAGGAGCTTCATCTGTAAAGAAAAGAAAGTCCAGTGTGAAGTGGCCAGATGGCCCCATACCCTACAATCCAGAAATGGTCATTTAGAAGAGAGTCTGGCACGTAGGAGACAATATTTATTGAACAGAGAGATGAATGAAGAGGCCTTCCTTACAGCATTCCATGAAATGCTATGAAATTCCATGAAAATATTTATTTATTCATTCTATATCCCTCAGAGCAGAGCCATTAAACAGCATAAGACAATTTTCTTAATGGATTGTAAGTGGAAAAACAACTATATGGTCAAATAGTTTTCCCAAAAAAGCAGGAAAGAATATCCAATGGAAAAAAGACAGTCTCTTCAACAAATGGTGTTGGGGAAATTGGACAGCAACATGCGGAGGAATGAAACACCTTACTTTCTTACACCATACACAAAAATAAGTTCAAAATGCATGAAAGACCTAAATGTGATACTGGAAGCCATCAAAGTCCTAGAGGAGGAGAACACAGGCAGCAACCTCTTTGACATTAGCTGTAGCAACTTCTTACTAGACATGTCTCCGGAGACAAGGGAAACAAAAGCAAAAATGAACTATTGGGACTTCAAGATAAAAAGCTTCTGCAGTGAAGGAAACAATCAACAAAACTAAAAGGCAACCTACAGAATGGGAGAAGATATTTGCAAATGACATATCTGATAAAGGGTTAGTAGCCAAAATCTATAAAAAACGTATCAAACTCAACACCCAAAAAACAAATAATCCAGTTAAGAAATGAGCAGAAGACATGAATAGACATTTTTCCAAAGAAGACATGCAAATGTCTAACAGACACATGAAAAGATGCTCCACTTCACTGGCCATCAGAGAAATACAAATCAAAACCATGGTGACATACCACCTCACACCTATCAGAATGGCTAAAATTAACAACACAGGAAAAAAACAGATGTTAGTGAGGTTGTGGAGAAAGGGGAACCCTCTTACACTGTTGGTGGGGATGCAAACTGGTACAGCCACTCTGGAAAACTGTATGGAGATTCCTCAGAAAGGTAAAAATAGAACTACCCTATGACCCAGCAATTGCACTATGAGGTATTTACCCAAAGGATACAAAAATACTGATTTGAAGGGGCACATGCACCCTGATGTTTATAGCAGCATTAAGCCAAATTATGGAAAAAGCCCAAATGTCCATTGACTGATGAATGAATAAAGATGTGGTACACACACACACACACACACACACACACACACACACACACACACACACACACACACACACTGGAATATTATTCAGTCATCAAAAAGAATGGAATCTTGTAATTTGCAACATCAATAGAACTTGAATGTATTATGCTAAGCGAACTAAGTTGGTCAGAGAAAAACAAATACCATATGATTTCACTCATATGTGGACTTTAAGAAACAAAACAGATGAACACAGGAGAAGGGGAAAAAAGAAGAGAGGGAAGCGAATCATAAGAGACTCAACCATAGAGAACAAACTGAGGGCTGATGGAGGGAGGTGGGTGGGGAGATGGGCTAAATGGGTGATGGGTCTTAAGGAGGGCACTTGTGATGAGCACTGGGTGTTGTAGGTAAGTGATGAATCACTAAATTCTACTCCTGAAATGAATATTACACTATATATTAACTAGAATTTAAATGAAAACTTAAAACATTGTTATATGGAGGACATTAGGAGAAAGAAGGGAAAAATGAAGGGGGCGGAAACTGGAGGGAGAGATGAACCATGAGAGACTATGGACTCTGAGAAACAAACTGAGGGTGTTAGAGGGGAGGGGGTTGTGGGGGTGGGATAGCCTGGTGATGGGTATTAAGGAGGGCACGTACTGCATGGAGCAGTGGGTGTTATACAAAAACAATGAAGCATGGATCACTACATCAAAAACTAATGATGTATGGTGACTAACATAACATAATAAAATAAAATAAAATAAGGGGCGCCTGGGTGGCTCAGTTGGTTAAGCAACTGCCTTTGGCTCAGGTCATGATCCTGGAGTCCCGGGATCGAGTCCCGCATCGGGCTCCCTGCTCGGCGAGGAGCCTGCTTCTCCCTCCAACCCTCCCCCCTCTCATGTACTCTCTCTCTCTCTCTCTCATTCTCACTCTCTCAAAATAAATAAATCTTTAAAAAAATAAATAAAATAATGAAAAAAAATAAAATAAAATAAAATAAAATAAACATTGTTAAATGGGAAAAATATGCAAAACTATCTATCATCTATAGTTATTGTTGGTATGTAAGTATGTATGTATACACTTGAATGAAATCTAGTGCATTGCTTCTGAGGGGTCCGGTTTTCAATCAGGTTGTGCATTAAAACACCTGTGAGAGAGGCCCAATAGGCCATCTGGCAATAGAAAACAGCCCGGAGGTGGGTTGGCATCAAGTCTAGGCTGATTGAAGTAGAGCCTCTATTCTCCCTCTAATGGTATCCACCTGGGGAGGCAACACAATGTGAAGGGAGCATAGCACCAGTCTCTTTCAGGAGGGGCCAGGACCTGGGTCTAGAGATGAACTAGGGGCTCCCCTCTTTTGGTCTTAGCTTTCTGGCTGTGCTCAGGTTTGCTCACTAGGGACCCAAGTTAAGAGGGCCTCCAGGCAGAGGTGCAACTTCCTTCTTTCAAAAACCCATTTGGACAGGTGAATATTTATTAATTTGAGTGTTGTGGAAGGTTTTAAAAGTCAAGACTCCAGTGACAAAAATCATAAAGGAAAAGATTAATAATGCTATAAAACTTTTAGACATAATACTTTAATATTAAACTATTATAATTACTTAAGATGTTTTCCATAATGGACTGTGAGCTCCATGGGAACAAGTGCTGTGCATACATTTTCCACTGTTTTTGAGTGGACCTGGCACATAGGAGGTGCTCAAATAATACAGGTATCCCCTAAGTTTTCAAAAGTTTGCATTAGGCCACTTTGCTTTTATTTATTTATTTATTTTTATTAACATATAATGTATTATTTGTTTCAGGGGTACAGATCTGTGATTCATCAGTCTTACACAATACACAGAGCTCACCATAGCACATACTCTCCCCAGTGTCCGCCACCCAGCCACCCCATCCCTCCCACCCCCTTCCACTCCAGCAACCCTCAGTTTGTTTCCTGAGAATAAGAATCTCTTATGGTTTGTCTCCCTCTCTGGTTTCGTCTTGTTTCATTTTTCCCTCCCTTCCCCTATGATCTTCTGTCTTATTTCTCAAATTCCTCATATCAGTGAGATCATAGGATACTTATCTTTCTCTGATTGACTCATTTGGCTAAGCATAATACCCTCTAGTTCCATCCACGTCATTGCAAATGGCAAGATTTCATTTTTCGAAGCCTGCATAATATGGATCTTCTTTATCCATTCATCTGTTGATGGACATCTAGGCTCTTTCCATATTTTGGCTATTGTGGACACTGCTGCTCTAAACATTGGGGTGCATGGGCCCTTTCAGATCACTACATTTGTATCTTTGGGGCAAATGCCCAGTGCCACTTTGCTTTTAGGAAAGGCCTACATTAGTGCCTATTTTTGGTAACCAAAAAAAAAAAAAAAAAAAAATCCAAAGACGATTTTTGCTTTCATGAATAAAGGCGAAAAACAAAAATAGTTGTCAGCATTTGTTTTGCAGCAAGCCATTATACAGGCAGCATGCATCGAGTAGTCAGAGTGGCAATGCCAAGCTCCTTCCTGGGAACTACACTCAGCATCTCACCTCCATACTTCGAACTATGTGAGCATCTGTGCTTTATCTCAATTTATTTTCTGCATCCTTTATCAAGTTGTGTCAATGTATCAGAAAAGCCTAAGAGAGGTTATTTTTTGGGTCTGGGAATGATAAAATTTTTTTTCCATATAAATAAATGCTAATTGCTTCTTTGCTTTATGTCATTTTGGCTTACAAAAGTTTTCATAAGGACAAGTCTACTTTTGGATCGTGGGGGAGACCTGTAATAATAACACATAATAATAAATAACAGGGAGTTTACCATGCTTTCAGTATATGTTATGGTTATAGGGAATACTTTAATTAATAAAAAGAACAAAAATGGGGCACCTGGGTGGCTCAGTCGTTAAGCGTCTGCCTTCAGCTCAGGTCATGATCCCAGGGTCCTGGGATCGAGCCCCGCATTGGGCTCCCTGCTCCACGGGAGGCTTGCTTCTCCCTCTCCCACTCCCCCTGCTTGTGTTCTTTCTCTCGCTGTGTCTCTCTCTGTCAAATAAATAAATACAATCTTTAAAAAAAAAAGAACAATTGTCTGAAATGTTCATTCTTTCTTCCTTGCACATGCCAGGATTATAGAAAAAAAGTTCATAAACTGTAGGGGATATTACAAAAATGGCCACAATACTTTGTAAATTCTCCCATTGAGACATGGAGTGCATTTCAGGCTGGCTGTGTCTTGCTTTGGTCAACAGAATAAATAATATTGGGTGAGTTCTAAGTCTAGGCTTCAGGAGGCCTTGTAGCTTCCTCTCTTGCTATTCTTAAAACACTAAGACTACCACCAATGTGACCAAATGCGGGCTAGCCTGCTAGATGATGAAAAACATGTGGCTCAGTTGACCCCATTACCCTCAGCTGACAGCCAGCTAACCCCCAGAAACAAAGCTTCCTAGCTGACCTGCAGCTATACACAGACAAATGAATAAGACCAGTCAAGATCAGCAGGAGAATTGCCCACCTGAGGAAAGCCTAAATTGCCAACCTACAGGATCATGAACTAAATAAATGGTTGTGTTAAGACACTAAGTTTTGGATGGTTTGTTACACAGCAATAGATAACTGGTAAAGACCTCTTCAGGGGGATATTTAGGACTAATTAGAAGGTGTTTCATCTTATACCCTGCCAATAGAAACACAATTAAAATAACCAAACAAAGCTCATTGGGAGATGGCGTGTAATGACTTTCATGATGTAGGAGTAACATTTTCAAGAAGAACCATACTGAGCAGGTATTTCCATAATGGATAGCTGTCTAAAGGAGAGATTGCTGGAGCTTGGTGGTGGTGGTGGAGTGGTTGTGTGTTGGTGGTAATGATTGTGAAGGTCCAGAAGTTTCTCCATTTCTTAAGGTATGGGTTACCCCAATTATTCTTCCTGGGACCCAAACAGCCTTTACTCACCTATTCCTCTCATCTTAATGCCACTGCGACTCTCATACCAAAGAAGTATTCAAATTTCCCCTATATTACTTGACCTCTAGGGACTTACCCATTTCCTTTTATGTCTCAACACCATCCTGTATACACTATGACATTGAGACCAGTCCTGATGGCCTAAACACACTTCTCTTTCATGCCTGTGTCTTCATATATGTTCCCTCTACCCTGACCTCTTCTTCATCTGGCAAAAGCCCACTTATCCTTCAGGGCACAATTATACAAATTTACCTTTTTTGGGAAAACTTCCTCAGTCAGAACTCTCAGATCTTGATTACAGCACATTGACTCATTATGAGCCAAACTTGTCTTCTCTCTTTGTTTCCTCTTTTCCTCCCCTGAACTATCTCCTCCTCACCTGCAAGTAGAGTCCCCATCTAATTCTTATTTGTGTAGGTCGATTTCTAGCACATTGTCTGCCATAGTGTAGGAACTCAAAAGTATCTTTTGAATGAATGAATGAATATTAATTTTTTGAGCAGGGTTTTCCAGCAGGCAAAGTATTTTTTACATCCATTGTCTCAGATATTCTCATTAGCCCCATTTTCTAAATGAGAAAACAAAAACCAAAAAACAAAAACTGAGGTTCAATGTGGTTAAATGACTTGTTGGAGATTTCTCAGTGAGTAAGCAGAGGAGATAGGAATCAAGGCTTTTGAGCTCTAAAGCCCAGGCTGTGTAATGCCTGTATGATCATTCATTCGTTTATTCATTCCACAAATATTTAATTTGTGACCACTCTCTGCCAGATCTCCTGCACATCTTCTCACCTTCTACCCTTGCTGCAAATCCTATCAGGATCACTCTTCTCCACTTCCCCATCTATAGTCTTCACTTTAGTCTCCCTGGGAAGTCTTCATTGAACTTGGGCTGAGTTATGTATTTATCTCTATTCCTACAAACTCCTTAATTTTCCTCTCATATCACTGTCTTTCCCCTATTGGGCTACAAGGAGTGTAAGGGCTCCCCAAAACCCCATTATGATCCCCATACCCAGAAAGTTCTTGGCTGGGATGGAGTAAGGGGGCCAAGTGAGTGATGAGGCTTGGTGGTGGTTGCAGAGGATAGATCATGAAGGGGTTTCTTAGTCCTTTGGAGACTTGGACTTTATCCTGCAAGCAGTCAGGAGCTAGGGATGGGTTAAACAGGTGAAATGCTATCATTTAAAGAATAGAAAAAGTGGAGCTCTTACAGGAATGAGAAGGGATAGCCAGAGAGACTGGGAAACCAATACACAGGCCTGGGGAAACCAACACAAATGGAAACCTAGCAGATATTGTTGGTATTCTACTCTGGTTTCCTTGGATACCCGCCCCTCACTTCATGTGCTTTCAATAGCTCTTGTGGCTTTTCTTCAGTGGACTGCCCTCAGGCTATTGGACTAGCACTAGCCCACTATCAGAGACAGCTAGATGTGTCTGGGAGTTGACCAATGGCTGTTGGCTTACTGCAAGGGAGAGAATGAAAGCCCGGCCCCACTCTCAAATTGGGATGACTCACACTCCAGAGTTCTCCTGCAGGATTTGGCTAAAATCTACTCTCTGTAGGACTTTTACCTGAGGTCACACCCTTGTTTATCTCCTTTCTTTGCTGTCCTTCTTTTCCTACTCCCTTCCTGGTTTTTTCAGGAAGCATTTCCTTAATCACTTGTACATAAATCCCCATCACAGAGACTGCTTTGAAGAAGCATACTGGCCCTGGCCAGAGACCAGTCCTGGAACTCAGGTCTCATTTGAGCCCTAATCTTGGTCACAGACTGAGACCTAATCCTGGTCATAGTCTGAGCCTTGATCTTGGTCACAACTTTAGCCCTGACCTTGATCCAAGCCTGAGGTCTGATCTTGGTCATATATTGAACTGTAAACTTGGCTCTAGACTGAGTCTTGATCTTGGTCATAGACTAGACCCTAGGTCCATCTAATATGTCTGTTATTTCACAAGGGGATCAGCCCAGCCAACCCTCTTGCTATTTATTTATTTATTTATTTATTTATTTTTAAAGATTTTATTTATTTATTTGACACAGAGAGAGACACAGCGAGAGAGGGAACACAAGCAGGGGGAATGGGAGAGGGAGAAGCAGGCTTCCCGCCGAGCAGAGAGCCCGATGTGGGGCTTGATCCCAGAACCCTGGGATCATGACCTGAGCCGAAGGCAGACGCTTAACGACTGAGCCACCCAGGTGCTCCCCCTCTTGCTATTTAAACAACTCCTTGCATACATGTTTGCCCCTCTTGTTTCACTAATTCTAGCCTCATAGCTCTATTTGACCTGCAGGTATTCCAGCCTCATACCTCTATTAGATCTTGAGCACCCCTCTGGTATGTTTGCCCCACAAGCTGGCACAGGGTGGAGATGCTACAGGCTCCTAACCAGAGCAGGTTCACTGAGTGAAGATGTGTTCACCATGGCTGCATTGTGGGAGGAACAGGAGCCAATATGGTCAGATCATAAAGGAACTCGACTTCTTCTACCCTGGCCATCTCTGTGATCAAAGAGCATTTGAGAAAAGATTTATCTTTTTACATGCAGCAGAGTCCCAGGTAACAGTATCTGCTTTTCCTTAGTCAAGAGTCTGCCAGAAGTGGGAGAACAGTCAGGAACTTGAGTGCAAAGACAGTGAGAAGGAGAACTTTTGCCTTCCCAGGCAGAAAATTAATTATAAAATCAGATCGTGTTACCAGAATTGTTTATATCTGTGTTTTAAGAAATTTGCCATCTTCTGAATCTAATAGATGAAGCAGTCAGAGCTTGACTGCTACAACAGTTTTTAATTTGTTTGGAAATTAGTCCAAATGATGAAGAAATGCTTTTCAATACAACACAAAGGCAATATAATTGACATGTCTCCTTTTAAACAAAACAACACAGTTCTCAACATTGAATAATTAAAGAAATGCGTATGTCAGATACAAGTTGTATACCCATGGTTCTGAGAAATGTCACTTCTAAGGGGATACTAACACTTAGCAAGACCTCATAGTTTAGCACTTTGGTGTCTGTATCATTTTACCCTTTGGAATAGAACTGGGAGAGGGGTAGGTAACCTTACCTTCCATTTCAGAGAGAGGAAATTTGGGCTCAAAGGAATAGAGTAATCTGCCCAGGGACACACAGCTAGGCTAGTGTTCTCTGCACCTTCCATGCTGCCTCTTTCTGGGTGCGGTAAAGGCTCTGCCCTTATAAAAAATAGGTAAATGGCTTTCCCCAGTAACTTATGGGTTTTTAAAATGGGCAAATCACTCTGAAGTGTTAACTTGATTGATGATATAGACAAAGTCCATACATTACAGCCTCTTAGCACATTTTCATGTAGAACTGCATATTTCCTGCTCTGGTTTTATCATCATCAACCCACTGTGTGATCTTGTGCATGTCATTTTTCCTTTCTGAAACTCAGTTTCCTCCTCAGCAAGTGGGGGTAATATCTACCTTACTGATTTGTATGAAAATGAAAGATATTGTTAGTATGTAAACAAGTAGTTGTGAATTAGTTCATCAATGGCTATGAAGTGTTAAACACTGGTCAAGACCAAGATGTTGTTATGACACCTAGAACCATGCTTGGTGTTCAGTAAGTCACCGAGCTATGCTTTCTGAGCTGGCCCCGTGCCCATCCTCAGGGCATATCTACCCTCAAGTCTCTCCCTGAGACATCAGGAGCCACAGAACAGCATTCCTCAAAAGATGAGCGAGCTTTGAGACATTTCATCATAAAGTTTGAGAAAGCTTCTCAGAATCGCCAGTGAAGAAGGGAGGGTCACTTCTTGGTTTTCTGCTCCTTCTTCCACTAGGAAATGTCAATAGATTAGGGAATGGTCTTATGGGGCAGGTTTGCCTATTGAAACTTTTTTTTTTTAAGATTTTATTTATTTATTTGAGAGAGAGAGAGGATGAGAGATAGAGAGCACAAGAGGGAGGAGGGTCAGAAGGAGAAGCAGACTCCCCGCTGAGCAGGGAGCCCGATGTGGGACTCGATCCCAGGACTCCAGGATCATGACCTGAGCCGAAGGCAGCTGCTTAACCAACTGAGCCACCCAGGCGCCCCTGCCTATTGAAACTTTTAAAATTGGAGTTTTATTTTCATTTTTTCTGGGTCCTATGAAATAGACAAGATTTCAAAAAGCAAACAGTTAAATTGTTTGCTATGAAGAATCAGTATTCCGAGCAAATGTACAGAGGTGCAGGTAAGCAACGCTGGGGAGGTGGGTGGGGGTCAGGTGGTCCTAAGGAAGCAGGCTTCTCTGACAATTCAGAGCCACTGAAGAGTATGGGGGAGAAGAGTGGCTTTTACTATTTTGTGTTAGGGAGCTTTACATGTCAGTCATTTAACCCTGTGAGGTAGGTATCATCATGCCCATTTTACAGATTGAAAAATAGAAATTCAAAAGACAGAAGTAATTTGCTGCAGTCATGTAGTTTAGAAGAGTGAGTCAGGATTTGAGGATTTTAGGCCTGTTCTAATCAATTCCAACATCCTTACTCTCTCCAACACAACTTGCTGCATCTCCCACCACCGTCAGTGCAAAAGGATGTATACTCAAGTGGCAAATTTTGAGGTCAAGTTCCTGGGGGTGGGAGCCACGAAGGGCTGAGCAGAAAGGGAAACCAGAACGTCCAGCTTCTAATTTCCTCTGCTCCTCCCAACAGGAGGCTCAGAGGCCTTTAATATTAAGTGTGCAAGGCAGTCTGCTGCCCTCCTTCCTTTCTCTCATCTTCTCACCCCTGCTGTTCTACTGGCCTTCCCCCTCCAGCCCATTATCTGGCCTTTTATTGCTTTCCAAGATGTCTGAAGACAGCTTCCTCTAGTGGCTTGGTCTCAGTCCCGAAAAGTGATTTGCATGCACAACACACAGCAGAGAAATGGTGGAGCTGGGCTGGAATCCAGGAAGTTAGAGCTTTGTGCATTGTACTGTTTTCACTGTGCCTAGTATATAGTAAGTGCTCAATGAGTAAGAATCCTCTTTTCCCTTCCTGCAGGAACCAATGTCCATCCCACCCAAGGTTCAGAATTTTAGAGCCTGAAGGCACGTTGGCCCCTCCTTTCCCTTTGGAGGTGGCTCTTGTCACTGGCCAGGGTTCAGCCTTTTCTGGAGGCGTGGGAGTGCCAGTGTCTGCAGCTTAGGCTGTTGAGGCTGTGGTCCAAGGGTCTGGGCCTGGATAGAAAGAGGGTGACTTGGGGAGGCCCCGGCTGCTTTGCATGCAGGATGAGGACTCCTCTGGTCAATTTGCTTTCACTAATGTCAGGCCCCTGCGGCGCTGTTGTCGGTTGCGTAGCAACTGGCCGAGCAGCACGGCAGAGGTGGCCATGCATAAAAGATGACACATGATGGTGGGGCGCGAGGTAACGATTTGCAAATTTAGATACAGTCGCAGCAGGAATATGAACTGGGCATTCGACAGGCATGGGGGTGGGTGGCTCTCTTTGTCTCCTCCCACCTCATTCAAAAAGCCAGGCTCCCACTATATTTACAGAAGTCTGGGGAAAGGGAGCAGAAGGGAGAAAGGGTGGCTTGACTTTAGTCCTCAGAAAGCCAGGTGTTGGGCAGGTGGGGGCTGAGAGGGGAAAAGGGAGGAAAACAAGGTGGGCAGCTATGCCAGCATGGACAGGGACTTGGGGCATCCTGAGGACCCTTCTCAGGCAGTCAGGCTCCTGGAGACCATCTCTGCCCCAGGCCTTCCCCTGCCTAGTGGAAGGGTGGTGAAGGCAGTTATCTGGACACCCCTCATCTCCCAGCGGGTCTTCTCTGTGCCATTCCTGGTCACTTACAGGGAAATGAGGTATGCTGGACTTGGCATCCCCAGATCTGGGTTCCAGTCCTAGCCCTGCCATTTCCTGATACTGGGAACCTCAGCAGGTGACTTTAAATTACATTCAATTCAATCCATCCAACAGCAACTGAGCACCTGCTATGAGCCTCATGCTAACCTAGGGCCTGGAGACACAGTATTATAAAATACAGTCCCTGCCCTTGAGGAGCTCTCAGTGTGGTGGGAGAACAGATGTTCAAATCCATAAATTATATTCTAGTGCATTGACTGCAAAAATTAGACAGGTTAGGGAGGAGGCAGATTCTACTCTGAGTTTTAAAGGTAATATAAGGACTGGCCAGGAAAGCAAAGAATGGAGGGGAGCTCCCAGCCAAAAGAAGGTGTGGTCTTAGCAGGAGGTGAAGGGAACTTGAAGGTGTTTGATGTGGCCAGGGAGTAAAACTTACTCCTTCAGTCTCAATGAAGAAAAGTCTGGTGAACTCTGAAGGTCTTCTTGGATGTGTGGGCTCATTCTCCTGCCCACCCCGGACTTCAGCATACGAGGAAAGGAGTAACAAACCATACAATCACTGATGGCCACCTGGAAGGGCCTGGAAATCCCCTGACCCCAGCTCCTTATTTTAGAGAAGGGGAGGGACTGGCAGGGGCCGCCCCTTCACCTAGGTGGGGGCAGAGCAGAGAGGGAGAGGACAGCAGTGAGTAGGTGAGTGGGTACCTGTCAGTGAGGATCCTGAGGTCCTGCCATGACAAAGAATGTGGTGGTTTCATAAATAGAGATGGACTCCTTCATGAAGAGCTGGTCTGGGAAGTAACTCTAGTGCAAATGTCACCTCCAAATGCAAACTAGGAGAGGGCAGTTTCTTTTTTGTTCTGCTCCACAGCAGCAGTGCCTTGCACAGCTAAGCGCTTGCTGAGCAGCTGTTGACTGAGTTACTCCTTGCTTGCCTGGGGCTTTGACGTCCACTATTTTATTTGACCCTCTCTAAATCTCTGAGAGAAGTATTGTGTCTCTATTTTGCAGGTGAGGAACTAGCTCAGATTGTAGCAGGAACTTGTCGAAAGTCACACAGCATGTCAGATGTTGACCCCGAGCTTTCTGACAACTCCACCATGCCCTTGTGTCTCCACACTGAGGACGTTTGCTCTGGAGTGAATTGTGGGTAATTGCAGCAATGGCAACTGATAGAAGAATTACAATGTCAGGAGTTTGGCCTGGAAGGATAGATTGGGGGTCATCACTGAGGAATAAAATGCTTTGGGAAAAAAGATGCAATTTGGCCAAAAACTTTGCCTGGGCCTCCCTGAATGGGATCATGTATCAAAACAGAAAGTGGGCAAAGCAGCTCTCCTCATGCCTCATCACACCTTTCCATCACTCGTGAGAACCACGCAGGAGTTCAAATCCCCACTCTGACACTTATTTGCCAAGTAACCTGGAATAATTCATTTTGCCTCTAGTTCTCGGTTTCCTTCTCTGTAAAATAAGGACAATAATAGCAACCACCTAGTGGAATTATTGTTTTTTTTAAAGATTTTATATATTTATTTGACGGAGAGAGACACAGCGAGAGAGGGAACACAAGCAGGGGTAGTGGGAGAGGGAGAAGCAGGCTTCCCACGGAGAAGGGAGCCCAAATGCGGGGCTTGATCCCAGGACCTTGGGATCATGACCTGAGCCAAAGGCAGACGCTTAACGACTGAGCCACCCAGGCGCCCCATAGTGGAATTATTGTGAGGACTAACTACATCAACACACGTGACGTGCTTTAAACAGTGCCTGGGCATGTGGTAAGTGCTTAATAAAACAATTATTATTATTACGGAGGAAGGCAATCCAGCTTGGGATAGGAGTTAGAAGATGGAAGGTGGGGAAAGACCTCCAAAGGGAACTAATAACATGAGTTGAGTCTAGAAAGACCTAGGAGTTAGAGAGATCAAGAAGAAGAAGGATTTTCCAGACAGAGGAAAGAGTAGGTACAAACCTCAGAGGCTCTATCTGACTCTCTATGTAGCAGCTGTGGACACTGAGGGGCAGAGAGGTTAACTTCCCGTTGAAGGTCATGCAGCAAACAGTAGCACTGCCTGGCTGGCCTCCAGGCCCAAGGTTGAGGGGAGGGGAGAGCTCTGGGTACCCCAGGGATAGGGCCTGCAGATGAACATGGTCTCAGCCCTCCTGCTAGGGCTGTGTCTGGGGTGGGGGAAAGGTGGAGAGGTAAGGTGGCCCTTCTCGAATGTCCATGGAGTCAGAGGGAAAGCCAGGTCCTGCTTGACCTTTGAGCTGCATTTTGGGGAGAGCGGAGTGGTTAGTCTCATATGGCTGGGGGGCTGGTGCTTGGAGCCTCTGGCAGCTGAGGGGTCTCACTGAGGGGCCGAGTACATGAGTCAAGCATTGGCCCCTGGTGAGGATGCATGATTTGTATTACTTACAGATCCAGATTCTGAATGTGGGAGCAGGCTCCTGGTCTGTTTAAGGGCTGACGTGGTACCAGAGGAGGCAGATGCCTCCAGATCTACATCCCCTTGTGTGGGGCCTGTGCATTTTCAATTGCCTTTATAATCTTTATGGGCTCTGGTATTTGTGAGGAGCTGGACAGAGATTCTTACCTGGAGGGTCCTGGGGTGAGTCCTTGATTGACATGAGCCCAAGAATGTTGGTCTTGGTGATAGACTCGTTTAAGGTATGTTCTGCTCCTGGGAGGTGAGTTGTGGTGGCTAAGGGAGTGGTAGCTCCTTAGGGACAAATGTTGCTGTCTGGAGAAATGCATCAAAGCTTCAAATCTCTGCTCTACCTCCTGGATGTCTGAGCTTGGGTGAGTTACTTATCTTTCCTCCCTTTCCTCATCCATAAAATGGGGATAATAATAGCACCAACCTCAGGACTATTCAGAAGATTACCTGAGGTTGTGCGTGTAAAACACTTGGCAAGTGAATGGCCTGACACAAAGGAAGTGCTCAGCCAATGTTAATTATCATAGTAGGGTCTCAAATTTAACTTGCGCTCTAACCTGAATCTGCAACAAGATTGCATTATTTTTTCAGTTGATGACCTAGCTTTCCTTTTGAGCCTCCCTTCTCTCTGCCCTCCGCGAAGTTAGTGGGGAAAATATAGCTTTTAGTTCCAGCCAGGATAAAATTCTGGCTATTTTTTTAAGTGTCAGTATCTACATATTACCTCATCTTTCTCTTGGAATTCCTTCTGGAAGATTCTCGACTTCACATTAGTCAGATTGGGCAAGGCTCACGTACTTGCCGAAGCAAAGAGAATAATGCATTGACCATTTCCAAAATATTGCCTCTGCTACCCTTTTATTATCATAATAATGATGCAGGGCTCCTGTCAACACTCCAGGCTGTGGTTAGGGTTGCAGCGCATCTTGCACCCCTGGGCCAAACAAGGCATGGGCTCTCCAGGGTGGAAAGGCTGCAGTGAGCCCCTTGAGGGCACCTGGCTGCACTTGCAGAGGCACCTGGTCACAGAAGCCCTCACCAGACGGCCCCTCATCTCTACACGGCCCCATCTGCCCCCACTGCTGCTCCCTGTGCCAAGGGAACCTGCTGCCCCCTCAGATCTGCGACCTGATCTCCAACTGCAGCCCTGGTCTGGTTCTCACAGCACTGTTCAGAGATTTCTTTCAAGAATATTTAGCAGAAAGAAGCAGCAGCTCCAGGGGCTTTTCTTTAAGTTATTATATATATATTTCTTTAAGTTATTATATATTTCTTTAAGTTTATTATATTTCTTTAAATATATACATATATATAAAACAACCAAAAACCAATTAAAAAAAAAAAACAAACATTCTCTTCTTTCCTTCTGGAAGCTCTTATCTGGATCAGCATTCAAATGTCACTCACCAGCCATAGAATCCAGACTCACAGTCAGTCGGAGGGCCCAGAGGGGCTTGGAGGCATGGCCTGGTGGGGGCCGCCTACAGACGTCACCGCCGGCTGCACCGGGGCTGAGGAATCAGTCTGTAGCCACCCAGCAGTTCACCTGCGTCTGAAAGCAGCCCCTTCCCACGGGCCTGCGGCTCTGTCCTCCACAGTGGTTGGAGCAGCTCTGGGACACTCTGACTCACCAAAGTACACACGATTTTAGGTGATACTAAGATGGTTTGAGGTGACCTTTAGCAAGTTACTGAACCTCTCTGTGCCTCAGTTTCCTCTGTCTAAAATGGGAATAATGCTACACCACACGAGGTTATTAGACAAATTAAATGGAGACTGAGTTAATTTTTTAAAAGAACTTTTAGAACCACCTCTGCCACATAGTACATGCTATGTAAATGTTTGTTAAGTAAACTGCAGAGGTGATAGCATTAAATAGCACTGGTTCAAGGTGCCTGGGTGGCTCAGTCGGTTAAGCGGCTGCCTTCGGCTCAGGTCACCATCCCGGGGTCCTGGGCTCAAGCCCCCACTCAGGCTCCCCGCTCAGCGGGGAGTCTGCTACTCTCTCTCTGCCTTTCCCCCTGCTTGTGCTCTCTCCCTCTCTCTCTCTCAAGTAAATAAATAAAAAATTTTTAAAAAAGAAAATAAATAAATAGCACTGGTTCATACACTGAGAAAGTGGATTCCAAGAGGTATGTACACCTTGACTCTGCACTACTATGTCATGAACATCTTTCTAATGCTTGCTTTTTCCCAAATGGGGTGAGGTTTCAGACTCAGAAGCTCTGCCAGGCAAGAGCCTCTGCAGAATTTATAAACTTTTGTTTTCAATGTATAGATTTTACATTTACTTTCTCTACCTGGCATGTAATATTATATTTATTTATATATTATATTTATATATATTATATTTTCCATTTATGATAGTGATATAAAATTTATTGAAGATAAAAAGTGAATAAATTTAAAGAAAAATGTAAAAGAAATAATGGTATTGGTGATGTATGGACCTGGAAGAAGCAGTGATACTGGGAAGTAAATCCTGGAAGCAATAACAGTCTGTCTATCTATCTCTCTATCTCTATCTCTAACTATCATCATCATGATCACTTGTCAATCTAATCAATCCTCTTTCTATCGTCTCTAGGGAGAAGAGGGCCTGGGCTGTTGACTTGTGGGTCTGCTTTGAGGAGTGCCTTTCTCTGCCTGCCTCCTATGCGCCTACTCTCCCAGGGCATGTGGCCTGGCTCTCCAGACACACCCCAGGCTGGTGCCTCTTAACGCTCTGCCCTTGCAGGTCTCCCTCCCCTCACTCTCTCTCTCCCTCTCTTTTAATCTTCTTGCCTGGCAGAGTGGCTATAAATTACCACATTAATTTCCAAATCAAGCCAAGTTCCATAGTAACGGAACAACTTCCATCCAGACCTGAAAAGATTCATTAGGAAGTTGATTCGATAAGTGCCCTCAACTTACTCCTTCAAAAGAACAGCTGCATTTACCCAATTCTGATAGCTCTCCAGGGGCTGTGAGCCCGACAGCCAGGCTGCCAGAGTGAGTCCTGCAACCCGTGGAGCAGGACAGCCAGGGATTCAGGAGCAATGGACTATGGACCTCAGATGGACACTGGAAATTTGGGCACATCAGTGAGGGGGATGCTGATCTGCCTGCCCCTTTGAGAAATCCTGGATGCCTCCAAGTTCTAGTTGGTAAACTTGTGGGGAGAGGTGCCAGGGGAATGCTATAGACTCACAGTCAGTCCCAGGATGCTGGGATTGCGACTTTGAGGCAAAAGTGGGGGCACAAGACACCCCAACCTCTTTGTGTCAGGGGGAGGGACTGAGTAGCCAGGGCACATACCTCGTGGTTCAAAAGGGCTCATAAAATGTTTATTTTATAAGATTTGAGTCATTTTCATTTTAAATTGTCCCAAATAGGTTATTTGTAGGTTAATGGAAGCTTCTATATTCTCCTCTCTAGAAGGGGAATGGTAATAATACCTTCTCCCAAGGTTGCTGTGAGGCCCGAGTGGGATCATGTACTTAGTACATTGCCTGGCATGAACTTCCATCCGTCTACCGTAATGACGATGATGCAGGTGATGATTTACAGTCCACATTTCTGATGACAACACCACTATCCACCCATCCATCCCTCCCTCAGCATTTCCTCACTCAGCAAGGGAACAGATCCTGAGCTGCCCTTCCCTAAGCATCTCTCCATTCTACCACCTGCTCTCCTTCCCCCCACCCTGCTGAAACTCTTGTCACCTTTCATTTGCATGCTGGGAACAGTTTCCCAGCCAATGTCCCTGCCCCAGTCAAAGCTGAGAGAGGCAAGTGAAGCAATTTCTCCTCCTCCCTCCTGCCCCCCCTCTAAGCAGGAGAGGTTAAGGTTAGGCTCTGGAGTGGTTAAAGCTGTGGAGAAGACAGACACACAGTCTGATCAGGATCCCCCTCTCACTGGAGGTATGACTTTGGGCAAGGGACTTGATTTCCCCAAGCCTATGTAAAACTGTGTGCTGCTTCTTCTTAGCTTATAAAGTATTATGCGATTTAGTGAGACTGCGTTTGTGAATTGGTTAGCCCAGAGCAAGGCCCAGAGCAAATGTTAGTTACTCTTCATTTTCCTGGACTGGGCCCTGTGCTCAGCCCTGGGGCCCAGAGTTGGGAAAGACTCAGATGCTGCCTTCCAGGCGTCACTCTCAGGTGGGGGAGGTGGACACCTACAGGCACAGCCATAACTCAAGGTACCAGAGGTGGCTGTAGGGGCTGCTCCAAGAGGCTTCCTGGAGAGGTCCACACCAGGAGGTAGGCAGGATTTGCCTTGTGGCATTGCAGGGTGAGAATGGCACACGTGAGCGGAAATACTGAAGCTTGATGCTAAAGCCCCAAAGTTAAGTTTCCTGCAGGAGTCTGAAGAGAGAGAGAGAGAGAGAGAGTGCCCTCAGAGGGCATCTGGCTCAGCCAAAAATGCAGGGAGTGACTTCAGAGCCAGTTTCTTTTTATTTGAGGAAATATTTTGAGGAGACATTGTGTTTATTGCTTTGGCATACTTGATGTGATTTTATTTAACTGTGAGAAAGACAATAATAACAACAGTGGACAAATTATTGAAGATCTACCATGTAGCCAAGCTCTAACTATGTGCTTTTCATGTATTATCTTATTTGATCCTCAGACAGTCCCATGGGGTTCATATGAGTGTTGTTTCCCTGTTTACCTGGTGAAACAGGCTCAGAGAGGTTACACAGCTCGGGACCACACAGATAGAACATGGTACCCTGGCCTGACTTTGGATTGTCAGCTCTTCACCATCCTTTTGGGTCTCTGGCACCAAGGAATCCAGTTTGCAGATGGGACAACCAAGGCTCAGAGGAGTAGCGATCATTTTGGACTGGAGTCGCAGGGCAGTGATGCTATGTGGAGGACAAAAGGACCGGTCCTGGGAAAGTGAGGGCGTGGCATGTGGGGACGGCCACCCTTCCAGGAACAGAACTAAGTTCCGCCCTCCTGGCAGAGCTCCCTGCTGACAGGGACCGGTTTCAGGCCAGCAGTATCCTGTCTGTGCTGAAACAACTTCAGGCCGGTGTACAGGTTCCTCGGTTAGAGTTTTCCTAATGACATTCATTTTTGCATTGCACATTCCTGTAGCCCTCGGTGGGGAGGGAGCCCTTGTTTTAATTTGGCAGACATAAATAGGTCTGAGTGGAGAGACATCACATATCGGGCTGAACATGGCATTGTCACCCCCTCTAATTTGTTAGACAATATAGCCCTACTGCAGCTTCCAGTGTAGACAAGGAAAAATAAACACATGTATATTAATGAACTTAAAAGATTTCCGTTTATCCAAGCGTGTCTCTTTCTTTTTTATTCAGCATATCATCAGATCAATAATTAGTCCCCATACATTTTAATAACTGGAATTTTCGCTTACGATTGTTTTTCATAATTTTGCATTTATGTTTGACAAGTTCGGGAACTTGTTTAGTTTGAAAAGGGAAAAAGAAAGTCAGGGTTGGTTTCTTCTTGTGTTGTGTTGTCCCAAATCTTAAAAAGCGGTGGAGGTGTGAACTGAGAGGGGCTCACTGAATTCTGGAATCTGCTGAGTCTCTTCGCCTGTGTTCTGGGTGGTTCTAAGCTCAGGGATGTGTGTGTTGGAATGGGGGCAGGGATTGGATTCTTCATTATTCACTGTCTTTTGTTTTGTAATAAGCCCTGCTCAGAAGGGAGGCCTACTGGGGAATATGGGGAAACAGTCCACATGCAGAAGCCAGCAAAGTATACTCAAGAGGTATCTTGGCCCCATACACTTCTAACTTTGAATTCCTTTCCCCTCAGGAAAAGCAATTGTCATGGTAATGGTGGGAGGGACCTGATAACCCTTTGACACCTACTTCATGACAAGTCCTTTCTGTATTACCATCAAACCCATGACAAACTTGTCCAGCAGGTGTTATTATCCTACTTTACAGAAGAGGAAACTGAGTTCCATAGAGGGTGCATGAGTTACCCTGGGCTGCACAGCTGAGAAGGCTCTGAACTACAGTTGGCCTGATTCCTTTGCTGTGTCTTCCCAACCCTGCACTTGTGTGTTGTCCTTTCCACTTTGCCATTAGGACCAGCACAGAAAAGTATTCTTCCAGGGAGCATCCTCTGTGGCCCCCTCCCCACTGTGCTTTCCTTTGTCATGGTGCTGGTCTCTGCTGTGAGCATGGATACAAATGCCCCACATATATATCCATGGGTTGTCATCTGTTTACAGGATGTCTCCCACCTTAGAATCTAGACTTCTTGGGGTAATAACTATACCTATTTATCTTCATCTCCAGGCTTGGAAAATAAATATTTGTGGGAAAAAAGGAAGGGAGGGAAGGAAGGAGAAAGGTGGGGAAAGAGGAATGAATTGAGCAGACTCTAAAGTTGCAGTCTTTCTCAATGCCCCATACTCAGGCCAAACGGAGAAGCCTCATTTTTATTTTCCCATCTTCTTCTTTTTATTTTTTTTATGAACGTGAAGGTTTATTTATTATTAAAAACACATTATTATTTTTAAATGAACTAGGTACTCTGAGTAAGGCAAAGAAGGCTATGACATGATCTTTACTTTCTCAGACCTTATAATGGAACTTGAGAGACACACGTACAGGATATGTTAAATAACTAAATAAGGGAGCTTATGATTCAGAAGAGGGGGAAGTGGGAATGCACGGTTATTAAGCATCTGCAGTGGGCCAGGAGCTGGGCTAGGTACTTTACATACATTATCTTATTCAATCCTCACACTTGTGTAAGTGGGCATGACAGCCCCCTTTTTATAAACAAGGAGACTGTGGGTTGGTTGAAGAGACTAAGTGACTAACAGAACTAGCTGGTAAAGAATGGGGACCCAGGTTTGTCAAATTTCCAAAGTTTATTCTTAGTTAAGCTCCCAAATGAAGAAAATAGTCAACACAAAGTAGATGGGTTTCTAGGGGTAGGGGAGGGAGGCAGAAGAGATTCTGTTGGCTTTGCATCTCCTAGCCTGCTCAGCTGCCAGCCTCAAGGTTCTCTCGCATCACTCAAGTCCTGAGCCATCCTGATGCCAGCAGGATGGCTTTCGGCCTCAGACTTAAGAGTGGGTGGATTCTGGAATTAGGCCCAGAGCCTGAGCCTAACATGTTGGATACCTGCTGGGAGCACTCTGACCCACATCCTCCTTTGTTTTTGTTGGCCCAATAGATGCTTGCCTCAGTTTCCCTGATAGATCTCCAGTACCCAGCAGAGGCCTCAGCCTTGCCCTCAGCCTGCTTGGCAGACACCCTGATCCTATAACTGGCTATTCCCTTTGATTAAAGGAGTAGAAAGAACAATAATGTGTCAGCCACTGTCTGGTCGAGAAGCAAACCCCTCTAGATATGTCAAGCAGAGACTTTGTTATGAAGCTATTGGATGGGCTGGAGAGCAAAAGAAGAAATAACAGTTGTGCTCCCCAGAAATCAGTACTGAGAGGAAGCCATCACTGCTCTTGGTCTAGAGAAGTAAAAGGGGGAGAGTGGAGGCTTTACCCCCCCTGACATTCCTGGAACTGATATTGGTGCAGCTCCTACAACCCAAGAATCCACACTCTCCTGGATAACAGAAGCCAAAAAAGATGCCAATTTCTTCTGGCCGTCTTATGGCCCACGTGTGCCTTTCAAGTTGCAGACCCAAACTGGAACCCAGCAGGCAGGGGAGCCTGAGAAATGTAGTTCTCAGGTTTCTGGCTGTAGGGGTGCCCAGAAGAGTTGAGACCAGCCGGTATGGAGCTGAAGACCAATGACAACATCAAGGACAGGATGGAAAGAGCAAGGGTCTGGGAATCAGATGGCTTTGGGTTCATATCCTGCCTCAGCGTTAATGGGTCCTTGGGCAAATTTACTTAACTTCCTCTGACTTAGTTTTCTCATCTGTAAAGTGGGAATAATAATACTTTTATATCTTCCTCATAGGGCTATCATGAGGCATAATAAGATTACACATATATAGCACTTAATATAGTCCCTGTCCATAATAAGTACTCTCTATAAATGTTAGCTATTGTTGGCAGTAGGATATTTCAGTTTACTTCCCTTCCATATCCACACAATCCTATGTTTCTTGAACTGCTTATCTCTTCTTCCTAACCATTACAAATCAGTGCCCAGGTTCACTAATCGGGGGGCTTTTAAAAATGAGCCAGATCGGGCGCCTGGGTGGCTCAGATGGTTAAGCATCTGCCTTCGGCTCAGGTCATGATCCCAGGGTCCTGGGATCAAGTCTTGGATCGGGCTCCCTGCTCCTTGGGAGCCTGCTTCTCCCTCTGCTTCTCTCTCTCTCTCTCTCTCTCCCTCTGTCTCTCGTGAATAAATAAATAAATGAAATCTTTAAAAAAAATGAGCCAGATCCTCAGAAAGTATCATATATTTGCAGAGAACCTTCCTCTCTATGCTGCACCAAAATGGGATCCTACCTGAAGTTGTGCTTTTCCTTGCTCTCTTCACCCCAATTTCCCTGGTGATGTCAAGAAAGTTATCAGAGGTCAAACAGAAGTAAAAAGTACTCACTTTGTGCCCACATTTGTGATCTTGTTGACGCCCCATGACAACCATTAAAGTAGGGATTATGGCCTCCATTTCATAGAGAAGACTGAGGCCCAGAGAGATTGTAGATTCAGGTAACCCACCTTCTGCTTACCATCTACTCCTGTCTCCAAGGCCCCATGGTAGGAATTGCAGGGCTGGACTGCTTGGTGGTGCTCAGTTCCTTTCAGCAAGTGTTTCCTGGGCGCCCACAGGTGGTGGGCATAGAGCCAGGCAGCCGCTGCCAAGCCCATCCCATCTGGAGTCAACTCACGAGACTCACGCGACTAAGAGGGGGTTGGCATCAGGAAGAGGACGGTGTGAGAAAAGAACATCTCATGCTGCCCTTGCCCACGCATGAGCCTCTCCCAGTGAAGTTGGATCTAGCTACTTTATTCTGCTTTCTGTCTCTTAAAATGCAATATTGGGCTGGTTCCAATTCAATCCCACTTCACATGGGTTTATCCAGCATCTACACAGATGGGTCAGCCTGGATTTGCCCTGGAGGAGCTCACAGTCGGGGGAGGCAGATATGTAACAGCGAAGGCAACACTGTGTTGGTCAGTGCTATGTCGACGAAGCACCGGGCTTGTGGGAACACAGAACATGGGCTCCTGATTCTGCCTGGGGAATCGGGGATGGTGTCTCAGAAAGTGCAACTACTGAGCTGAGCCTTGAAGGAGGCAGAAGAGCTGGTTTGATGAAGGAACTGAGGGCACTGACCCAAGCAGAGGGAGCAGAATATGCAAGGTCCATCTGGGGAGCTGAGAAAGTCTCCTGCGGCTGACACATGGAGGGTGAAGGCCCTGGCGGCAAAAGCCCTGGTAGCAAAGGCTGGGGCTATGAGGGGCCAGAAAGAGTTGAATCATGGAGGGCCCTGTGAGTTATGTCTGTGAGCATGGACCTCATCCCGGGGACGATGGACAGCCACTGATGGGATTTAAGCCGGAAGTGACATGGCCAGATTCGTGGTTCAGAAACAGCATTCTGTGGCCAGAGTGGAGTAAGGGGCGACCCAGAGCAAGACAGGGAAGTCACTGAGGAGGGGATAGTTGCTGGGTCTGTGGCCTGGACTAGGCAGTGGTACAAGGAATGGAGAGAGGGGCAGGTTTGTGCAGGAGATAGTTACAAAGTAGAGGCAACCAAAGTAATAACAGGAACCAAACAGCGAACACATGGAAGTCTCCCCATGCGCCAAACACCAGTCTAAAAACTTGACAAGTAACTCATTTAGCTCTCACAATAATCCAAAGAAATGGGCCTGGGAGGGTATATATCATATTCCAGGATTATAGGTTATATACCTAGTAAGTGGTGGAGTCAGGATTCAGTCTCAGGTAGTCTGGTTCCAGAGTCCATTATCTCAAACCCACACTATACTGCTCTTGAGATCCCAGTACTTACTGTCTGATTAAGCATGGGTGTGAAGGGCAGGGAAGAGTTCACCATGACTCTCAGTTTTCATAGAAGCTCATGCTTGGTAGAGCAAGGCAGAGCTGAAGGAAGGTGAAGGAAGCACAGCTGGACTCCTCTGTGGCTCATGTCCAGATCCCATTTTCTTTTGGGACCCAGCTTTTTGTCCTCACTTTTTACTATTAGTGAATGTTTGTATTCTCATAGTTTAAAAACTAAACACAATGTGATTGATATTTGGTGATGGGGCCTTTGGAAGGGCTCTGCCATCATGATGGGGATTAGTGCCGTTATTAGAGAGACCCCAGGGATCTCTCTAGCCCTTTCCTCCATTAGAGGACACAGCAAGGAGACAGTTGTCTATGAAGCAGGAAGCAGGGTCTCACCAGACACCAAATCTGCCAGTGCCTTGATCTTGGACTTACAGCCTCCAGAACCGTGAGAAATACCTTTTTGTTCATTTGTTTAAGCCACACAGTCTATGGTATTTTGTTATAGCAGCTGAGAGGACTGAGATACCGTTCCTGGCATCCTGTGGGAGCCTTGACATTGTTCAGCACCATAACTCCTGAAGAACCCTGGGAGTTCCAAGCCTTTCCTCCCAAAGGGGTCCTAAGAACATAGAGATGCTTCAGACATGGTCCATGTCATTGACAGTCTTGCTGGGATCACCCCTGCTTCCAATCCTCCCCTCCCCAGAATGCATACCCCATTCATTAGCATGTCCTCTAAACTATCTGGTGGAGGACCTTTTATTTTTCCACTTCCAATATGTTCTGGACCAATACTTTTGTAAAATTCAATAAAAAAAATCTCAGCAATATCAGATCACTGTAAAGTTTTCTAAGTCCTTACTCTCACCTTTCCCTTGATGTACTTCTCTCATTGTGGACTGGTAATAGCTCATGGATTAGCTGCAGTTCGCAGACCACACTTTGTTGAGCACTGCTCAAGTCTCTGGCTCCAATTCCACTGCCACCACTCTGGACTAAGCCACCCCTCCACCACTTGCCTAGACTTCTGCAGTAGTCTCCTAAATGGTCCACCCTTATTCATCCCGGTAGGGTCCAACCATTCTGCACCAAGTAGCTAGAGGAATCATTCCAGCCCATAAATCGGACCATGCCATGCTCTTGCTTAAACCCTTCCAAGGCTTCCCATTGTCTTCAGGGTGGTTTCTGATGGGCCCATTTCTACTTCTTGCCTTCTATTTGAACTCTCACTTTCCTCCTCATTCATGCACATTAAGCTTCACGTCATACCGAACTGCTATAGTTTTAAAAAAATGAATGTACTCTCTCATGCCTCAGGGCTTTTGCACAGTTTGTTTTCTCTACACGGAATATCTTTTATTAAAAATTCATTCATTCTTTTAAGCAACACTTATGGGACACCCACCATAAACTAAATATCGTGCTAAGCACTGGCACCACAAAGGTGAAGACAATACAGCCCCTGCCCTTTGGAACCCATGATAGTAGGGAGAGAGACAAGTTCATTAACAATGACTACATAGTGGGGCAAGGCAGAGGCAAAAGAAATCACAGGGTAGTGGGAGTACAGAGGAAGGTTTTGTAACCGAGAGTGAGGTAGAGAAAGGTTGCCTGAAGCAGATAATGCTTGGAAAGATTATCAACGAATCAATCAGAGTTAGCCCGGCAATGGCAAAGGCTGGGGTGAGGAAAGGTGATCTGGGTTGAGGAACAGCTTATGCAAAGGCTCAGAGGTGCCAGGCAGGGAAGGGGGTGGAAGAACAGCAAAAGAAGTTTTCCTCATTGCTCAGCTATTCTTTGTGAGGTCGTAGGTTAGGTCCTGGGGACATAGCACTGGTGCCAACTATCCCACACATAAATACACACCTGAAACTTAAGTACCCACAAATGTAAAAACATATATGGAGAACATTGAAAATATTATGCTAAGTGAAAGGAGCCAGACACAAAAAGTCACACATTGTATGATTTCATTTATATGAAATAGCCAAAATAAGTAAATCCATAGAGACAGAAAGTAGATAAGTGGTTGCCAGGGACTGGAGGGAGGAGAAATATGGAGTGACTGCTTAATGGGTACAAGGTTTCTTTTGGGGACAATGAAAATGTTTTGGAACCAGATGGATGTGATAGTTGCACAACATTTTGAATGTACTAAGTGCCACCAAACTGTACACCTAAAATGGTTAGTTTTATGTTATGTAAATTTTACCGCAATTTAAAAAAATGTATGGAAATCCATAGACACATTCATTCTACAAACATTATTGAATGTCTCCCATGTGCCAGGAAGCATACAAAGCACTAGAGATTCAGGGATAATTCCTGCCCTGAAGGTCCCATATATGTAAATAGAAACACAGATATGAACCCATGCAGACAAAAACACATGCCTCATGAAGACATGCAGACATGTTCATTTAACGTTCATTTAACAAATATTTATTGAGTGCCTACCACGTGTCAGGCAATAGGCCAGATGCTGGGCCTACAGTGGGGAACAAATAGACATAATTACTGTCCTCATAGCTTAAGGACACACACACATAATCATTTACAGAGGTACACCCAGACTGAAGTACACAAACACACACATACCTCAACAAGGACACAACCAAAGTTTACCAGTCATATGTTTTGGCTGGAAGAAATGC
Source organism: Zalophus californianus (assembly GCF_009762305.2). Classification (NCBI taxonomy): domain Eukaryota; kingdom Metazoa; phylum Chordata; class Mammalia; order Carnivora; family Otariidae; genus Zalophus; species Zalophus californianus. The sequence goes on along the minus strand of NC_045598.1, from coordinate 39,911,229 downwards.
GCAGTAACACTCAGGGGAGCATAGCCCCCCATGCTCCCTGACATGCACACACATCCCTCATGCAATCAACGGGAGTTCCATTAAAAGTCAGATTAAAACTGGCTTGGGATTTCAGAGCCTTCTCAGGAGAGGGGAATAAACAGGCCTCAGTAGAAGGGCCTGGAGCATTGAGAAAAAAAAATCCCCAAGTCTCACTTAAGTGATTTTTGGCAGAAATCAAATTAACGGCGAAACTATGGACCGCTGACAAGGTGCTCCATCATGCTCTGCTGTGTGAATGTGTTTCTTATACATGTTGTTTTCATTAGCACTTCATTTGATAATGATAAATGGCATTTTCATTTGAAAGGAAAATATTAAAAAGTTCTGATTTGCAAGAGCAAGTTAGAATAAATGATATTATTATGTCCTGTCATTTGTTTGGCTCAGAGAAAAATAATAATAATGATAACAAAAAACCCCAGCAGCCTTCCCGGCTGAAGAAACAAGCATTTTCTTTCTTTAGCGGGCCATTTGCTCACCATCAAATCTGTCCTTGGTGCAACATCTGCTGAAAGGTGATGGTTTAGGAAGGTGGGGGAGAAATGCTAGAGACATCAAAGGCCATCAGGGTGACCTTGGGAAGTCCTCAGCCCCTTGTGGGCTAAGAGGGGCAGGGATTACTCATTGGTTGAGGCTCTCTTGGGACCTGGAATGCACTTTCTTGTCTTTGGGTCAGATTCCAGCTTTCTTGCCACCAGTTTATAGAAGCCTGGCCTCCTCTGAACTTACTTCAAGGACCCCAGAATCATGGTGGTTGACCAAGCCACTACCCGGCTTACAACCCATGAAGGGCTCCCCATCACCCACGGGATAAAGTCCTAACTCCTTAGTCTGGCATCCAAGACCCTTGGCCACCTTGCCCCTGCCCCTAGCCTCAACTCCCACATTCCCCCACTCTCACCTTTTGTTCTAGTTACACTAAACTTCATACTATCCCTTGCACATGCTTTCCTTCCTACCCACACACCACACAGAGTCCCTGGACATCTCTTCAAACGAATTCCTACTCATTGTAGCATCGCCCTGTGAAACTTTGCCTGAATCGTCTTCCAGGAAGGGGCTTCACTTATTGGTTCCCAAGCCTTATTTTTACATACCTCATCATGGATGTGAATGCATGAAATGGACTGGTGCGGATGAAATGCTATAAGTCATTGGCATAGTGGTGCCGTTGGTGTGAGCAGGTGTAGTGAAGAGGATCACTGGGGCTGCAGCTGGACCTAGCCTGTACAGGGCCTGGTGTCTTCAAAACCTTTGTGGCCTTGCCTACCAGACTGCTCCCTTCTCTGGCTCCTACAGCACTCTGGACTACTCTGCCCTATGACCCATCACATCTTAATGTCTGCAGTTGTCTGGGTCCATGGTTTTGCTCATTTCTTGCCTCTGGATTGGGAGCTTCTTTAACATAAGGTCTGCTCCATGTTCTCTTGGTGCTCCCAGGGTCTGGCTCAGGGTCTGCTCAAAGTGAGTATTTGTTAGATACTCAAGTGAGGAGATGATGGCATGATGGCCTCTCAAGAAGGCCCTGTCACATCAATCTAAGGAGAAGGTGTGAAAGTTGAAGCCTGAGGAGAATTGTTGTTGTTTGGGTCACTTTGTTCCTGGTATTTCTTCATATCAATAATGTAACCTTTCTTTTCTCCAGAGGTGAATCAGAGTCAAATAAGCTTGTTTGAAAACCTTGCACATCTCAGCAAGGGTCGATGGCATTAGCATGCATTGGGAGATTTCCAAAGTCTGGCTCAGCCCAGGCGATGGACGACTTTCCCTCCTGTCTCCTTTGCTGCAGAGGGAGCTTGGCATGACAGGAGCGGGCTGACTCTGGATGGAGTGAGAGCTGCTCAAGGTCGTGACCACAACAATAACACAGGACTTTGAGGCTGTCTTTGGTCTTTCTTCCTAATCACTGGACCACCTACTACTTCATTTGATGCCCTCCAAGAGCCCAGTTCAAAGAACATAAGGTGAGCTCCCACAAAATGCTATACACCCTATTGGGTATTATTGGCAGAAGAAGTATGACTATTTCCATTTTATACATAAAGAGCCTGAGGCTCAGAGAGGGGAAGAGTCTTGCCCAAGATCACATAGCTGGATTGTAGATGAATCAGGACTAGACTCCAAGTCAGTCTTGCTCTTACCTAGGTTAAGTGTCTCCCTCTCCCAGAGCATCATAAGTATTCAGCCCTGGAATCGGTGCTAGGGTAGAGAAAGGGCTGAATGAATTGTGGATATTGGGACAGAGAGGAGAGTTTCTGTCCTGGCTGACACTGAAGGTGTCCGTAGCCAGTGTCTACTTCTGTCTCCAGAAGTACTCCTGCCTCCTCCCTGCGCATTCCACATCTTGGCCAGTACTCCAGTCACACCTAGTTCTCTAAGCTGGCCCTGCCACCTTCTTCACTACATGTCTTTGCTCAAGATATCCCTCCCACCTGGCAGGATTTTCTATCATTTTCACCTGTTGAGGTCCTTAGCATCCTTTAGGATCCAGCTCGTATCCTATCCCCTCCAAGAGACCTGCCAGCTACGTATGGTTTGTTATTCCCAAAGCACTATGAGCCTTGTGGGCATGCATGTCTCTAATTCACTCTTGAATTAGTCTGACACATAATACGTGCTCAATAAATGTATATGTAATGACAATAACTATAGCATGTTCATTATTAACATTGTAATACTTGCAAAATTTGTCTAAAATTGTGCTTCCCAACCAAGTTTGGGTCACCTTCTCCTTTGAGAATCTGTTGCTGGGAGTCACAGACACTCCTGCTAAAATGTAAAAATGGAGGAGTCACATCTTATGCAGGGGTTGGATTCTAAAGATGGTCTGTGAGGCAAAAATCACATGGAATCGAAATTATTCTTGAAAATCCTTTGAATTGCCCCTAAAGTTCAGAGTACCGTGTCTACACAGTAGTTAGTTGGTTTACATTTGGGAGCCATGTAGTATAGAAAAGCTCTTCTTTAAATAATAGAATCACCATCCACACAGCAAGATGCTTACCGATAAAAGAGGCATGAGGAAAGTCACACTTTTTTGCAGGATCAGCAGATCTATGCCTGTACATACAAATTTTAGCATCATCTTCAAGGGGTTCATGGATCTCAAAGCTCAGGCATGAAACTCAAGTTAAGAATTTTTGATACAGAGCTTTAAAATGTGCACAGTTCTAATCATGCAGCTTATTTTAACCCTCAAAGCCATCCTTTGAAATGGATTTCATTGATACTATTCCTGCTTATAGATGAGGAAATTGAGATTCAGAGAGGCAAAATGAGTTTTAGTCCAAAGACCTGGTCTCTTGTCCAGGGGTTTTGCCCAAAAAATCCCCATTCCATTGCTTTGATGATCACCTTAAAGGGTTGGACTGATCCTTGATCCACTTGTCAATGGAAAAGGAGGATGTGTGACCTTAGACTAGTTACTTAACCACTCTGAAACTCAGAAGCTGTTTGCAAAATAAAGATAATAATATCCACTGAGTAGTGTCCTTGTAGGATTAAATGAGCCATTAGATGTGAAATTGCCTGGCAGGGTGCCTAGGATACTGCAAGGGCTTCCTAAGGGTTAGCTTTTCTTCTCCATCTCCGCTGGTGCTCCTGGGAAATCAACAGATAAAAGCCTTCCTCTGCACAGTGTCATCTCCCCTCCTGACCCCCAAAGGTCTTCAAAGGGTTGGAGTCCTGTGCAAAACTGCCTAAGAATATGCAAATGCTTTTCCTTGTCTTTGAAATTTCTGGATCCTTAATGCCATTTATTGAGCACTGAGTGGAGAACAGAGAAGCAGGCACCAGAGGTCTGTTCCATCACATATTTTGTGTGACTTTGGTCAAGTGTCTTCAATCCAAGAAATGCTTATGGAAACACAAATGCTTCACCCAAGCTTTCAAGGCCTTTCATGAACCTCTGCTTGAACCCTCCAATGGCTGCCCATTTCACTTAGAGTAAAAGCTCAAGTCTTACAGAGGCTTAGGGAGCCTGTATCAGTCAGGGTGCAGCTGGCTAAACACAACTCAAACCAGGTAATCTAGTAGAGATCGTTTAATGTAAGGAGTTAGTTACAAAGGTGTTAGAAGAGCTGAAAGAGTAACCGAGAAGGTGAGGCAACTCTGAGATTAGCAAATGCAGTGGCTGCTACTTCCCTTAGGGATGGAGGAATAAAAGGAGGAGCCAAGGGCTGGAGCTGTCCCACCAGAGCCCAAACCTTGGTTGGCCTGTCTGGTGGGAGCTGGAGCCATGGGGAGTTGAGGCCCCCGCTAGATATACCACTTGAAACAGAGAGAGAGAGAGAGAGAGAGAGAGAGAGAGAGAGAGAGAGAGAGACTTCCCTTTTATCCCCTCCCACTCTATCCCCTACTAGTGCCTCCCATTGGCCAAACCTAACCAGAAGCCAGAGGGCAAGGGAGCAGTACAGAGAAGGATGAATATGAGAGGAAACCAGCTATTGATGGCACAGGACCTTTACGATATGGTGCACCCCTCCCCAGTCCCCTATTATGTCTCTGGACTCATGTCCAAAATCTTATACTTCGCTCACTGTGCTTCAGTCACATTGACCTCCTCAGGATTCCTTAGACACTCCAGCCCCTTACATTTGCTATTCCTTCCATCTGGATTTTGACCACATGGCTCCCTTCCTTGCTTCCTCTCTCTAGAATGTAAACTCCATGAGGGTAAAGATTTTTGTCTATTTTGTCTACTGCCATATCCCCAGGGCCTAGAACAGTGCCTGGCAAATAGTGAATACTCAGTATTTGTTGAGCAAATGAACAGATGAACCAAGATTTGAACACCCCCTCATTTGTATTTGTTTGTTCATTTAATAAACTCTCATGTGGTGGAGGGATTGGAGCAGGAAATGTGAGGAAGCAGTCGGAACAATTAGGATGCGCTTCTGTTTCCCCATTCATAAGGCACAAGAATGGAGCAGGAGACCTCAAAGGACCCTTCCAGCCTCAATGTTTTGCAAATCTTAGAGTATTTCTCTGGCAGAAATACTTGGAAGATAAAATTAATCCTCTCTTTAATCAGCGGTTCCCATCTCTGCACGTGACTTGTCAGGGGAACTTTTCTCTGATGCTCACACGATGTGGGAACTTGTCACATCTTCCATCTCTGGGAACATCCTCACCTGAAATTGAAAGGTAAATATTTCAGTTGTGAGTCTCTCTGTCATGACTCAAATAATTTTAAAATTGCTTAGATGTCTTTGCCTAACAATGTTCAGATTGTTCTAATGCAGGGGAAAAACGGTAGTTTTAGACACAGTAATATTGATAGCAGCAAGTAATTTCCATGTATTTCTCACGGTTATTGGCACTGGGAGGATTACCAAGGAGAACTTTTTACTTATTAAGAAGACATTCTATGTCAAGGGCCTAGCACAGCACCTGGCAATAGAAGTGCTCACTAGATGATGATGTTGGCAATCATTATTTTCATGGAGTTGGGCTGGGAAGTGCCATGCTTATTTCTGGGATGCTATAATGTCATCAGGGATCTCAGCTCAAGGAGATTTTATCACCAGTAGAGCACTTTAGAGACCAGAACAGAATAGCAGAATGTTTGTAGAAAAGAACTGAAGGTTTATGACTAGGGGTCAATGGATGGACAGCTCAGAGTTGGCACAGTCTTTCCCTCATTCATTCAGCGGAGAGTCTCCAGTGCCTTTGTGAGATTTAGCCTCCACCCCTGCCTTCTAGCAGCTCCCTGTCTAGTCCGAAGGACAATATAATGCACTGTAAGTATCAGTTAATGGATCTCAGCGCAATGGTAAAAGAGGGTACAGGGTGTTTCCATGCGTCTTTAGAATATCAAAGATGTTTCAAAAACTACACATTGAATGAAGCACAAATTTTGTTTTGCCACCTTCACTTACCAGTTCTGGCAAAAAGGGAAAAAGAACTAATATGATAAGCAATGATCACAGCATTTAAAAGACGATATTGTTTATTTATATGGTCATTTTTATTGTCTGGTTCCTCCTAAAGGCCAGGCAATTTTACCTGTTCTGTTTACTGCTTTCTCCCCAGCATCTAGAACAGTGTTGGGTGCATAACAAGCCCCTGGTAAGCATTTATTCACTGATAGACTAGATATGTATAGGAATTTCTTCTTCCACTGTATAGGAAGAAGAAATAAAATTGGGCCCTGGTCGAGAGAAAGAAGCTGGAGGAGCCCTGACGTCCTTAAAGTCAGTGGGGCACATGGTGGTCAGGAGTTGGGGGGTGGGGCACAAGGTGGCAGAGATTGGAGGTGTGGCCAGATCCTAGAAGTCTTGAATGCCAGGCCAAGCACCTTGACCTGTATTCTGAGGCCCTAGAGAGACACTGAATGATTTTTAGCTGGAGTGAGACCTTCTCAGACTCCTGCTCCATGACCTTCTCTTTCTTTCCAAAGAGCTTTCCAAGTTTGTTTTGTGTCATTGGCTTTATTGGACTGGCCCAGTCTTAGTTGGGAGTTCTCTGGCCAGCAAAAGTTCTTCGGCAAGTGAAAGGGACCCAGTTATCTGCTCCCCCTTCCCTAAATCCAAGTCGACCTAACCCAAGCCCACATTCTTCCTGTAATTAAACCTAACTCCAGCTAAATTAGGCAAATATTTTAAAATAGTAACCCAAGAAGGATGTTTTAGTAATTGTGTGATGAAGATGTCAGATCTCTATCGCTACATTGCAGTCTGAAGGACAGCTGGGAGGGAAGTCACTTTGAGGGATTTTAATAATGTATCCAATTCTTGATGTGTGTAAGGGTGAGGACAACTGGATGCCACTTTCAGAGAGGGTGGGTCAAGTTCGGTTTGGTGTGTCTGTGCTACCCACCTTGTATATCAGGGTCTTTTAAAAAATTATTATTATTTTTAAAGATTTTGTTTATTTGAGAGAGAGAGAGATAGTGACAGAGATAGTGAGAGAGAGCACAAGTGGGGAGAAGAGGGAGAAGCAGGCTCCCCGCTGAGCAGAAAGCCTAACTCGGGGCTCGATTATCCCAGGACCCTGGGATCATGACCTGAGCTGAAGGCAGACACTTAACCCACTGAGCCACCCAGGTGTCCCTAAAAAAAATTATTATTAACAAAACTCTATATTCATTGACAAACATTTTTTTTAAGATTCTATATATTTACTTATTTGACAGAGAGAGAGAGCATAAGCAGGGGGAGAGGGAGAAGCAGACTCCCCGTTGAGCAGGGAACCTGAAGACACAGGGCTCCATCCCAGGACCCTGGGATCATGACCTGGGCTAAAGGCAGATGCTTAACTGACTGAGCCACCCAGGCGCCCCAAGGTAACTATTCTTAAATTTCCACCTGTGAGGGGCAAAGGTGCCTGAGATGTCCCCTCCCTCAGGCTCTGTAAGAGGAGGGGCGAGGCAGATATCCCTGGAAGAGGTAGCAACTCTTAGTAGAAAGAGTTCATGAGCTTTGGAGTCAGACAGACTGGGCTAGAATCCCACCCTCCCCACAGCCAATCTGTAGTTGCTGGAAAGGTAATGGGACTCCTCTGTACCTCTGATTTCTTACCTATAAAGTGGGAAAATACTATGTACTTCAAAGAGGTGTTGGGAGGATCGTAGAGAATGTACTAAAAGCCTTGGGCTCCCGGTTGGTCTTCATGAAAAAGCAGTCATTTTTATTACCTCTGCTCTGAGCTCTCAGACCCCATGCCTGGGCCAGGCCTGGCCATATTAGCATGTGGAAGTCTCTCCTTTTCCCTGACCTGCTTCAGATTCCCTTGAGCAGCCCTGGGCAACTGTCTGAAAGTGGAGGAGGAGATGTTGCCTGTAGTTACCACCCTGCCTAGCCGGCGCGGACCTGGAACTCCAGCCTGGTTCTTAGGTCCCCGAGGCACATGGGACTGGTCAGCCTGATTCAGATGTCTTGCTCCTTCTGTGATTCCTCTTGGGCGTGTCATGACCTCAAGGTAGCAGTGGCTAGAGTTGGGTTCGGTTTATATTAACTCTCCCTGAGCAGAGAGATGAGGTGCTCAAGCCTTGGCAGAGGGAGGAGGGTGAGAGTTAATGGCTATGGCAGGAGTAGACAAAGTGAGCCCTGACCTGGAGACCTCAACAGGACAGAGTTCCCACCTCCAGGTACTTTTTGGTCAGCAGGCCACTGCTCATCCTGTCTTCTAAAATGCCAGGAACTTGGCTGGCATCTTGGCTGGAACGCCTCAGGCGTTGCTAGGAAATACCTTTTAACTTACACTGTAGCAAAATAGCCCTTGCTGATTTTAACCATATTTAACGCCTTTAAACACAAACCGCTCCTAGCTTTTCCTTTTGCTTAGTCCACGTCTTTAATGATCTGGTTTATATGTCCCCTAAGCTCTGGAGTGACACCTCTGAAGGTCCCTGGCTAATCTCACTTGAATCTGAAGACAATGGTACAAGGTAAGCAGGTCAGAAATCCCTAGATTATAGATGTGGAGTTCAGAGAGGGAGAAATACTTGCTAGAGGCCACATACCATAAGCCTGGCAGAACAGGGAGCCAAATCCTCAGGTTTTAACACTACTCTACATTTTTTATTTAGAAAGTTGACAAGACAAGTGAACTCAGTGATCTTAGAATAAAATCCACATTCCTTTCTAGGGTCTGCAAAACCCTGCATGATCAGGCCCTGCTCAGTAATCCAGTGTCTTCTGGCACCTCTGTTTCTTCCCCGTTCTTCTGCCCCTCTAGCCATCTGGTACTTCCCAGATCCCCTTAAACTCATCAGGCCTTTGCATTGATGTTCTTTGCCTGGCTCTTCTATAATGACTCCTTCCCATCCTTCAGATCCCATTCCAAAGTCATTTTCTGAGGGAAAAGACCTCTACCCGAGGTAGAACCCCTCTGTTTTTTTTTTCTCCCGCGGCACCTCCCTTCCCAGCCTTCTTCCAATCTGTAATTATTTATTAAATGAACACATGGATGAATACCTTGGTACCCAAGATGTTCAATTAAGTTAACTTAATTGTTCATTTATTTAGCAAATATTTTTTGAACACCTATTAAGGGCCATTCTTTCAGGAGCTGATACCAATCTCGGCACGATGGGGACACTTTCTAAAGGAAAATAGAAAAGCAAATGGGGTTAGTGTCACTGCAAGGGTTTTGGCTTGAATGACTGGTAGGACAGTGCTGCGATTTGCTGAAATGGGGAAGAGAGAAGGTTGGGTGGGTAGGGAGTAAAATGCTATTTTTTTTTTTTTTTTATTGTGGTAAGTATGAGATTCCCCTTAGACAGTCAGGTGGAGATGTCAACTTGACAATGGTATATATGGCACTTGAATTCAGGGCAGAGATCTGGGCTGGAAATACATTTGGGAGTCATCCGAACATCAATTATGCTAAAAGCCAAGACCCCGGGTGAGTGACACTGGGGAGTGAATGTAGTTAAAGAAAAGGTCCAAGAACTCAGCCTTCAACATTTAGAGGTCAAAGAGATGAGGAAGAAACTGGCCAGAAAGGTAGGCTAGGAAGCAGAGTCTTTGTTTGAGAATGAAGATGGGGGAGGGGGTATTGGAATTTGAGGAATGAGGAGAGAGCAGGAAAGCGCCATCTAGGAGAGAGGGAGAGAAAATGAATTAGAGAAACAGCGCTCCTTCAGGCAGTTTTGGGCGTGAGGCTGGTGGTTCCTAATTTAGAAGGAGCCTGATCAGCATTAGCGTGTACTTTCCTCTTGTCTGCTCAGCTGTGAAGGTGCAGGTGAAGAGTAGATAGAGAGCTAACGAGTACAGGGGAATGAGGGCTGGTGAGGACAGTGAGAATGCATGCAAGGTGGGGTTAGATGTTTGACCGTGGAGTTTACACTGGATAGGAAGGGAAGTGAGGGCAGTGAGGTGGGGCAGGGGGAAAGGGACAGTAAAAGGCGATTTGAAGGTCCCAGGAGGTTGAGTCTGTTGACTAGAGGGAGCGGGAGAGGAAGTAGGCATGGACAGAGATGCTTGAAATGGACATTAAGGTGTTAAGGCCTGAGGTCTGAGCAGGAAGGGAGTAATGAGGTAGAAGGAGAAGCAAAGGCTGAGGAATTGAGAAGCCAGGATATTGGAGGGATCATCTATATGCATAATGAAATCATCAAGGCTTATGATGGACTAGTTTTGGAGAGAGTCTTAGTATGGTTTGGGGGAGTGTGCAAGATGAGGTATGTGCCTGGCATACAGTGGGTTCTCAATCAATGTCCTTTAGTCATTTATTTGCTTAGGCTTTGTTCAGGGGGCTGGGGTTTCTCCCTCAGTTGCTTCCAGAGCAGAACTTCCTGGAGGGTCGTGGCATAGCTTGGTGGGTGGGGACAGGGGTTGGGAGACATGCGTGGGGGCCCGAGCTGGCCCTGAGGGAATGTGCCGGTACCTGTGCTGAGGCTGCCCCACAGCCTAGGGTCCAGGCCCTCTGCTGGCTGCAGGCTGGACTCCCACCAGAGCCGCATGCCTTCGGCTTGGCGGCAGCAGCAGCAGCAGCAGCAGATGGTGAGAAGTGGGTGGGCTGGGGGGGATCTGCAACTGATCCCACAGTTGCCGGATTAATGAGGCCTCGTGCCCGCCTTCTTTTCTGCAGTGTGCCAGCCGACAGTAGCTTCCTTTGCTGGGGTGGGTTTGTTTGTGGGAAATTTTTTGGCAGTGAAAGCTCAGCACCTGATGAAAACTTCCTCTCCCCCTCATTTCTCCCCCTCCTCTTCCTCCTAGACTGGTTCTATGTATTTTGGGGCCTCCAGCCTTTCCCTGGGGTTCCTTCTGGAGTCAGCATGGTGGAGCTGAGATCACGTAGACCTGCGTCTGCATTTACAAATGGGGAAACTGAGGCTTAAAGAATGTAATCATTCATTCTGTGGCCAGGCTCAGGACTCTACATACATTCCATGCCCTTTGTGTCTAGCTACATCCCCCGGTTGACATAGACTCCATAAGTGAGAACGTGGATGGTTCATATTTGAGATTCAGACATATACAAGCATATCTGATGGGCACTGAGGTCATGGGGATAGGGACATTGGCAGCCAGATTACAATAAGGACAACAAGGTCCCAAGAGAAAAACATCCCTGATCACCGTAAGTGAGGAGGGGGTCTGGCACAGGGGACCAGGCTAGCAAACAGGCTCGAAAATAAAAGGCACTAGCTGTGGGCCTTCTTAGCCCACTCTGACCTCCCCACCCTGGCAAATCCAAAGAGCTATTTTATGAAGTCACTAGGGGTCTAAGCGACTCTGTGGTAGGACAATTCCCAGCCAAGTGGGAGAAGAGAAAGGGAGGGTACAATCCCTAATGAGGAGTGAGAGCGAGAGTAAGCAAATGAGAAAGAAATGAGCCCTGCAGATCTGGAGGTGAGCAAAGATGCCGAGATATTTCAGTCAGTGGTGTGGCAGGAACTGAGACCACAGGGAGCATAAGGGTCAAAAACAGGTCAGTGCTGCTGGATGGGGAGCCCTTCGATGCATGGCAGACTGACGCAGGCAGCAATAAAGCAAGGACACTATGGAGGCAGGTGGGGATAGAACTCCTAGAAATGGGGATATAGGCCTTTGTAGGGGCACTGGACATCTGGGGTGGGTCTGAAGACCAACATGGTCTCATCAATGTGGTCAGACTGAGAGGCACAGGCAATGGCCAAGTGTGGACAGTGTTATAATCAAACTTAAATCAATGAGGCAAAGTTGTCTAACCTGTTCCACATAGTGACATATATACAAAAGTATTTGTTTGTCCCAACAGGGTAGAGGGACAGGATGTTTGGGGCCAGAGATAAATGGCTTGGGAGCTCTAACAGCCCAGGGCCTCACCCGGCTGCCCAGAATGTTGAGGAAATAGAATGAGTACATCAGTAAGAATGTGTTCACTGGTTGGGAAACTCTGCAGTAAGGAATGTATTTTTTCCTGTGTAATAGGAAGCACAGGGAATATAATCCAGGGCTGCTGTAGCAGCTTAGAGATGCCACTGAGGACCTAGGTGTCTCATGTTTCTAACCTGCCATCCATTGGCAGATGCCTTGGATGTTGCCTTCATAGTTGCAATATGGCCCCTGTAGCTCCAGACATCACATCAGCATTCCAAGGCAGACGAAAGAAGAGGTGGAGGAGGAGGATGGCAAAGGGAAAACAGAATGTCAGCTGAGTTTGCTCCCTTTTAAAGAGCTTTCCTGGGGCACCTGTGTGGCTCAGTTGTTAAGTGTCTGCCCTCGGCTCAGGTCATGATCCCAGGGTCCTGGGATCGGGCCCCGCATCAGGCTCCCTGCTCAGCGGGAAGCCTGCTTCTCCCTCTCCCACTCCCCCCTGCTTGTGTTCCCTCTCTCGCTGTCTCTCTCTCTGTCAAATAAATAAATAAAATCTTTAAAAAAAATAAAAAATATAAAGAGCTTTCCTGGAAGCCTCACCAGGGACCTGTTACATCTCGTTGGCCAGAGCTGTGTGATGTGGCCACCTCTAAACTGCAAGGAAGACTGAAAGACGTGTTGAAGCTGGGTGTTTTGTTGCCTAATAAAATCAGGGTTCTGTTAGAAAGAAAGAAGAGAATTAATATGGGCAGTTTTGCATAGCTGGACACAAACCGTGAGGCAGCAAGAGGAGCGGATGAGGCTAGTTAAGCAGTCAGAGCCTAGATACTGCAGGGCCTTGGAGTCATGCTCAGGCATCTGGACTGAGTCACCTGGGTGATGGGACTCCCCTCAGGGGATTTAGGCTGGGAAGGGATTTGGTCCGATGGATATTTTAGGCAGCTCGTTCTGACTGAGGGGAGGTTCAGGTCTGACTGGACGAGGTGCAGATGTTGAGGAAGGGAGGTCCTCTGTGAGGTTGGTGCCAGAATCCGTGTACATAGAAGGTGTCCGCTTAAGTCTCTGAATGAGCTGATGAGACTTAAATTAGGATAGCAGCTGTGAGGAAGGGATGAATTTGAGAAATATTCAGGAGGTAAAATTCAGTTAGGTGATTGGATGGTTGGGGGAAGGGGGTGGAGTTTAAGAACACTCCACTCCACTCCAGTGGGTTCTCCCTCCATTGATTGGGATGTGAAACACAAAAGAAAGAGCAGGTCTGGAATGTATAATTTGTTCAAAAGCACACAAGCTGGGAATTGAACTCAGGTCTCCTGGGCCAGTTATAATAAAAAATACTTTATTATTTTTTTAACTGTCTTTATTTTTTTTAATTCTAGTTTTTTAATTTAAATTCAATTAGCCAACATAGAGTACATCATTAGCTTCAGATGTAGTGTTGAATGATCATATACTATACTTTATACTCCAGCCTCTATCCTCTGGAGCCTGGAAAAGCAGTACACACTGATGTCTTTGGGACCACTGATTTTTCTTCTCCTTTCTCCTCCCAACCAGGTCATGAGATCCCAGGAATGAAATTAAAATGGTGGTGGTGGCATCTTGCTTCTGGGGGGCCTAGTTTGATAAGGGTAAGCTAAGAGGGTGGGCAGAGGGGTCACCATAAACACCACCCCTGCTCTGACTGATGTGAGGGGGTCAGGGAGTGTCTGGACCAGCGTTGGCTTCTCCCACAAGTATTCTTTCTCTAGTCCCTGCCTTGTACCTGGCTGGTACATTAATTTCCTATTTCTGCTATAACAAATTACTACAAACCGAGTGGCTTAAAACAGCACCAATTTATTCTCTTAGAATTCTGGAGGTCCTTACCTTTTTCACCTTGTAGAAACCACCTGCAACCACCTTCCTCAGATCCTGGGCCCAGCCTTTTGCTTCTGTCATCACAACTCCTACCACTGACTGATCCTCCTGCTGCTTTCTTGCCGCCCTTGTGATCATAGTGGGCACACTAGATAATTCAAGATAATCTCTCCATCTTAGGATCCTTAACTTTTGCCCACATTTGCAAAGTCATGTTTATTATGTAATAAGGTAACTTATTCTCAAGGCCCAAAGATTAGGACATGGACCTCTTGGGGGGCATTATTCAGCCTACCACAATCGAGCATCTTCACTGACATTCTTTTTGTGCCCAATCTTGTGCTGACAAATAGGTCACAGTCCTTGCCCTTGATGAGCTTACAGTTTAAGGGTGAAGGCAGAGATGTAAACAGCAAATTACTCTGCAGGCTGAGGGAGGGAAGCATAGGGACTTTGGGAGCCCAGGGGAGTGGTACATAATCTGACCTGGGAAGTCAGGGAAGGAGCTCCAGAGGAGATGGCTTCCACGCTGAATTTTGAGGAATGTGTGAGAATTAGCCAGATGAATAATGGTGAGATGATGATAATGATGATAGCAAACATTCGTATTGTTATTGCTATTTGCCAGGTTGTGTTTTAATCACTTAACACATATTAATGTATTTGATTCTTTCAATACCACATAAAGTGGGTACTTTATTATTGTTACTTTATAGATAAGTAAACCAGGCTGAGAAAAGATGATCCACTGGCTGGAATGTGGGTCCTTCCCACTACACTTAAGGTAGAGATCAAAGTCCTTTCTGTGGCTTGTGAGGTCCTTGGTTATCAGGTCCCTGCTACCACTCCCAGCCCAGCCCCAGCCCCGTCACTGGGCTCCTTTCAGTGGAGCCTCCTCTCCACCTCTGGCCCTTTGTACATGCTCTTCTCTCTGCCTAGGATGGGGTATGCCCGCCTCATCCTTCAGGCCTCAGCTCAAATGCCCCCAGAAACAGGGCCTTCCTTGTCCTCAGATAGGCAGGTATCCTTGTTACTCTCAGAGCTTGACTTCAACAGCATTCATCCCCAGCTGTATACAAACATCTCTTTTGTCCCCTCATTGTATCCTCGGTGCCACAGAGCAGGTGGTCAGTAAATATTTGCTGAATCAATGAAAAACATCAGAGAAAATGAAAGTCTAGCAGAAAGCAGGAGCAAGACCATCAGAGACCATCTAGTCCAACACCTTCCCTTAACTTCTGGGAAACAGAGGCCCAGTGAAGTGCAGTGACTTGCCCACAGTAAATCAGGGGAAGGGCTGAGGATTCTGACTCCTGGTCCTAGGTCAATTTCATGTTTCCCAGTGTGATGCTCCTGAAATTGCCCCAGTGCCCCAGTGTCCAAGTCTGATTCATCCTTCCAGGCAAAGCTGATTCCTAAACATCTCTAGGATGCCTTTCTTATTACACCTCAGTCTCACCCTTCCCTGCCAAAGTTACACCTGACTGTCTTTTTCTCCGTGCTCCCCAAACACACTCTAGCTTTGTTGTTGTTCTTCAGTGCTCTGCTTGCATTTGAGCTCTTCCTTGGCGGGCACTGCCTCTGATTTCTCCATCCCCAGGGAGGCATGCATGCGGCCGTACAGATGTGGTGCGTGAAGTGTGCTGTGAGACGGCAAAGGAGAGGGATACGGGATTGTCCAAGAACCCCTAACCCAGGCTGAGGGTCAGGGAAAGTTCTCAGGAGGCAGTGAATCATGAGCTGAACAAGCAGGATTAGCCGTGTCGAAGGTGCCTGTGTGTGTGTGTGTGTGTTGAGGGAAAAGGGGCCTGTGGCAGTGTGGGGGGTGGGCATTCTAAGGAGAGGAATCCTAGTGTCTGTAGGATGGGATAAGCAGCTAATTACTTGGGGTGGGGTTGGACGACCCAAAGTCCTTTTTTCTCTCAAGGATTCAAATGAGGAGATGGAACTGACTTCTAAGGGCTTTCTATAGCTAAGTAAGCAGGCAGTGATAGCCCGACTGGGTGACGAGCAGGGGAGGGCTGCCCTTTACAAATGGTCTCACTGGATCCCTTTCTCATCTTGAGACAGAGCTTAGGAGTCTTTCTTGCACCTACAGCAAAGACGAGTAGGGCTTGGGGGTAGCGGGATTCCTCAGCTATCCTCCCACTGCTGCCCACCTGAGCTCCTTAGCACCTGTCTCCATCCCTTCACCAACTCCGGAGGGCCTGCCTCAGCTCCCTCTTGCCTAGCCACTTCCCACTGCACTGCAGAGCTGCTCAAGCTGCCTGCCCTGCCTCAAGCCCCCCGCTCGGTGCAGCTCCCGCAAGCCGCTCTTTGCCAGCCGGCCATGGTGTGTAGCCATGACCTCAGCCCTGGCTTTAGCTATTTGGAGTGGGTTGGTCTGTAAGAAGGAGAATTAACGGTGCCACCAGCCTGTGAATGCCAACCAACCAGGGCCAACATGGTCCCTCTCTTGGGGATCAGAACTGTTTGTTTAGGGAGAATTGGACCACTGGCAAAGGGGCATCATTGAAGAGTCACAGGGAGAGGGTGGAGTGGTGGGGTCTCTGGAGTGGCCAGGCACCAGAGGAGGGACCCACAGGGGCTGTGGCTGCGGAGGGGCCATTACAGCCCCTCACGGCATATGGTATGTCAAGAGAAGCTCAGATTCCACGAGGCCGAGTGAGATTTCCAAGTGCTTACTCTCACATGCATCTGACTAGTTCCTCCCTCCTTGAGGCTTTCTCTGTTCCTCACATCCACAGCCACCCGCCAAACCCACTTCCCCTGCCAAAGGGTCTGGTCCAAGCTCCTTTCCTCTGGGAATCTTTCTGGCTACAGTTTATTTCCTACCCCTGTTGACCCTTGAACAGCAGAAGTTTGAACTGTGAGTGTCCACTTATACATGGATTTTTTATAGCACTGTATTTTCTTTTCCTTATGATTTTCTTAATAACATTTTCTTTTCTCTGGCTTATTTTATTGTAAAAATACAGTAGATAACACATGTAACATATGAAATATGTATTAATCAACTGTGTGTTACTGGTAAGGCTTCTGGTCAATAGCAGGCTATTAGTACTTAAGTTTTTGGGGAGTCGAAAATTATATATGGATTTTTGACTATGTGGTGGTTGGTGCCCCTGGGCCCCATGTTGTTCAAGGATCGACTGTACTCTTCATCAGGGGCCAGGAACTTGACATGTTTTATCTCTCATCCTTATCTGACCAGGAATCTCAGAGACATGAAATGATTTACCTAGGGATCCAAACCTAGAACTTTCACTAGAGCTTGTTGTCCTTCTACCAGGCCACACTCTCCTTCTGTTCTGAGTACCAAAATACTGTTTAACTCCCCGCAAATTTTCAGAATTTCCTGTAATTCTCTTTCCAGCACAGAAACTACCTGGCATGGCTAAATAATTGTTTCATGTACCTTGTCTTTGTGACAAAAGTCTGAATTTCCTTTCCTTTGCTTGTTTGTTTTCTTTACCCACTGCACAGTGCCATGCACAAAACAGGCAGAAGAGAAAAGTGCTGAATATGTTTATCACCGTGTCCCTGAACTCAGTGCCTGGCACATGGCGGGTGTCCAGAGTAGGGATTCTAGTGTAGACAAGGCATAGGCTGGGTCTCCCACCCCCAGCCTGCCAGACCTCATAGGTAGGTGGGTGTGCAGCAAATGGTGGTATCCTACTGAAAGGCCATCGGTGTGGTTTCGTGGAAAGACATTGCACTGGAGCCAGACAACGTGGGTGTAAATTCCAATTCTGCGACATGCTGTAACAGCTCAGGCAAGATACTTAACGTCTCTTAGCCTGTTTTCTCAGATGTAAAATAGGGATTATACCAGTGCCTCCTAGGAATGTTCTGAGGATTTGGAGGCAATACAGGTAGTGAAAGGAGCTCTCATCATGGTGATATTGTTCACACAGTGCCTTCATCTTGTAGGGAGACTTGGAGGGCCAGCTCCAAGGTCGGCTGAGTTGACTTGTAAACGTTTCTTACCTTATGGTCCTATCCTCAACTCCTTTCTACCTTACTGACTTTTGGTGGTTTGAATAGACTTGTCAATGGAATTTTCATTTTTAAACGCTATCGCTCATCAGTATTGAAAAACTCTCATTTTTAGTTTTTCCTTGCCAATTTGCTGGTAAACCGTTATTGGATCTGTTTTCCCATTAAAAATTTGGGGATTAGCCCCAGGCACAATGCATTCATGTTATTTCCCTTGGTCCCTACATAACAGGACTCAACTCTACCTTTAATTGTAGTAAGGACGATTTGGTAATTATTTTGGCTCTAAGTATGATAGAATTGGCTCGTAGCCAGGGTGGTATAAACTGGGGGCTTTGGGGTCAGACAGACCTGGGGTTGAATTCTGTTTTTACCACCTACCTGCTTGCACAAGATAACAAATCTCTCCGAGTCTCTTTTTGCTCTATGTAAAAAGGAGGATTCTACTCCTAACCGCGTTTGTAGGAGGACCAAATGCTAAATGTATAGTGCTTGGCATATCGGAAAGATAATAAATGCTACTGCTCTTTCTAGAAATAATCTCTTAAACCTCAAGGACTTTGGTGGAAACTGTTTAAAATAATTACATGGTATCCTGGAGTCGCATGTGAGTCTACTTTGCATTTGAACTACTAGTAGATTAAGCCGGACTTGTATCGGGAAACCTTCCTGTAATTAACCTGGGGTTGGGTGATTTTAAGCCAGTTTTCATTCTGCTGCAGAAACAAAAAAGATGGGGCTGAAGAAATGCTATTCCTTTAATTGAAGGAACACTTTTTTGTTCTCAGGTCTATTTTAATCTTAAGTGCCGATTATGCATCACTCTCTCCTGTTTAACAGACACTTCTGTAAGTGATCTGCACAGAGAGAAATATGATTCTTACATAAATACTGTACCATGAGAAATTATCTTATTACTTAATATGCCAAAAAGCTAATAAGATAAAGGAATGGTACGAATCATTTTTGGACAATATTAAAACTTGATTTTAGCTCATGGAAATAAAATGTAATTTCCTTTTATTATTCTCTTTTTCAGGAGAACAAAGAGAGTAGAGGGTGCAGGGATATTATACAGCTGTGTTCCATGAGCTCTTCTTGAGGCTGTGGAATGGATCCAGGCAGGATGGCCTCAAATTAAGATTTTAATGACTCTTCCATTTAGAAAACACTCTCTTGCTGTTAATGATGTCTTGTCAGGTATGATTTTTGAATTTACAAGTGAAAGTAAAACACCCCATTTCCTAGTCAGTTGTACAAACGCTCGCCTCTGTGTGTTTGCTTGTGTATGTCTGTTAAAGAATGAAACACACAGTGCCCACAGAAAGTAAGGGCAAAATAATTTGAAGAACTGTTTCCGGCATCACCTATGGTGAAGGGCGATTAAAGTACCAAATTCTGACAAGGTTAAGGTAGCCAGACACAAATACTGACTGCCTACGAGCCCCATGAGACTTTGTGAGTTTCAAATGCACTTTTAAACGTTGTTCTCTGAGATTTACATGTTTTATTTATAAATGAACAAATGACTGATCTCGATGAAAGAAATTTAAACAGGAGCCAAGTTGATAAAATATTCTAGCTGCAACTCACATTTGGTCACTGTTTGATCTTCCCTATCAGACGCAGGTAGTTTGGATGCTGGTGGCGATGATGTGGGATGGCTACAAACGCAAGCACATGGCTTTTTGCTCTCTTTTCTTCCTATCAATTTGACAGAAATAACACCAAGTAAATGCCTTCAGCCTTCCCTGGCATGCAATTTTTCATCCAAGCAAAACATAACGTACCTAGGACCTAAGAGAAATGTAATAATCTCTGCATTCTTGTGATTTGTTAAAACCTTCCCACAAACACCTACAGAAACTATATAATGTTTGCCTGGAGATTTAAGGTAACAGGCTTACACTCACAGCAAGATGAATTTTTTGATTAGATGTTAGGCAGACATGTTATGCTGATGCTGGGAAGTGTTGCCAAGAGAGTGTATGTAGAATGGCCTGTTATAGATATTTTACAGACCTATTTAAACACCTACGGCCATTTGTGAAACTTTGAGGATAGATCTGTTGGAAGCTGGGGAGTGAACTCTATGAACTGGTAAGATTCCACAAACTTCTAATATTCCAAAATAACGTATCCATTTGTTGAAAGTGCACTAAAATGACACCTTTAAGGATCAGGGGTGGTGCTGATTAGTGATAACCCTTGTAGGTTTAGCAGTAACATTTTTAGACCCTTATACACACGTTTGTGAGGCTCAGCTCTTTCTGGAGGCAGCTATGAGTTTGCCCACTTTTCTTCAGAAAAGGAACATAGGGGCTTGTCTTTAAATAAAACTAAAATAAGAACCTTTAAGTTCAACTATGTGAAGTTCAGGCTGACTTAGTTTTAATATTTAGCTTGGTTAATTAAAATCCCATTCTTTGCCCTGAATTTAATTATCCCAACCATTGAGGTAATTTAATATAATAATAAAAAATGGGGCTAATGAGAAATGGAAGAGAATCTGACTATTCCTTCATCTGGCTGAGTGGGAGCATTTCTTCTGCAAGTGTCAGTTTATGGATGGTGATGGTTTATGGGGTATTATGAATTTTCAATTAGTGAGAAAATGGAAACAAAAGACAGACAGTCGATCATCAATGAGTGATCATATCAGGAAATCACTAAAAAAGTTCATCTGTAAAGTTCAGGGCATATTTTAATATGACTTCATGATACCTTAGGCATTTTGTCCCCCCTTCTCAGTTGAGCTTAAAATCCATGTTTTTTTTTTTTTTTATATATACTGTATAAGTCCTTTGCTTAGGGTTTCTACTCAAAGGTAAGAAAGTCAAATATTTGTTGACTTCTATGCAAAAATGAATGCTAAAATAAAAAGGTGACCTTTCTTGTTTAGCTGTCACTTCCAATGCAAATGGTCTGTTTCCTTACTACCACTCAAGCTCTACAATCTCAAGGCTGAGGTGCTGTGCAGTAGAATCAGACTGGGATTCAAATCCCAGCTGGAAGCTTGCTAGCTGTTTCAAGTTACTTAATCTCATTGTGCCTCAGTCTTGCCATCTGTGAAATGAGGATAGTGCTATCCACTTCTCCCAGATGGCTGGAGAACAAAGTGAGAGAATGTAGAGGACACCACACAGCCTGACAAGAGATGCTCTGCAAACAGTGACTTCCTTTCTTCTGAAAAAGTCACAGATACGCTTATAAATGAATACTTATAAATGAATAACAGACACTAATGTACCCTAATGCCAAACATAATGCCAAATGTGCCGGCTTGTTATCAATCAGGGCAGTGTTCTCACTTTAAAGTACCAGCGATTCACCTGGGGATCCGGTTAAATATAGATTTGCATTCAGCCCGAGATTCTGCATTTTAACAAGCTCCCAGATGATGCGGGTACTGCCGGCTGGAGCCCACAGTTTTAGTCGTATGGAACTAGGGCAATGACTTTTGAATACTGAATTGACTTTGAGAGACTGGGCTAAGTTGCAAAACACAATTTTACTCTACCCTTTTCTTGTGTGTGTGTGTTTGTTTAATGATAAAATTATTGGGGGAAATCTGAAGATGCTACAAAAAAAAAGTTTGAATGAACACATTTAAAAATCTGGGAAGCTCAAATCCATTCTACACACTTTCATTTATTGTCTGGACAGATAAAGTACAAATAATTCAAACACAACGAGATTATGAAAAAAAAAAACATTTACAATACTTTCCCTCAGAAATCATCTAAACTAGCAAGATTAACATGAAGTCATTCATTATAACTAAAGTATACAACTGCCTGGTCCTAAGATTTTTTTTCCTTTTTTTTTCCCCCAAGAGTGAACACATTATAGAGAAGAGATTTGGCATGCCTTTCCCACTAATGCTTAGCAAATGCATCAAAACTTTGCCAGCAAACTGCGTTCATTCATAGCAGGTGATGTAGAAAGTTTTCCCTGAATGTTGAACGAGTGTTCTCTGAACTGAAATCTGGTGTTTTATTTATTCATTTTTTTTCAAAACCGAAAAGAGGAAAAAAAAACAGAAAAAAAATTTAAAGGAGGAGTCTATGATGCAGCCTTGGTTTTCGTTATCTGTCTACCACTACGACTACTACTACAAAGTTTGCCTCTTCAGTGTGAAAACAACAGTTCCGTCTACATGCACTTAGTGGGTTCAGCATGGGAAAAAACGCACAAAATAAGCACAAGTTATAAATAACCATAACGTTTTATTACCATTAAGACTAAACTTGTATTGAAAAGATTTTATATAACAAGACAAGAAAAGCAATAGCAAATTTAACTATCAACTAGATTATGCATAGCGAGTAACTGTTTCTATTACCCAGGGAAGAGCATGAACCCTTGTATTTTTTTGTTTTGTTTTTGTTTTAAATATATAACCGTACAAAGCACAAACATACTAAAATGATCAGTGCACTGGACGTGGGAGAATGCTCCCTCAGTCATTTTGTTCCCTTAGCTCTGTTTTGTTTTCCCCAATCTGAATTACATTAAAATAAAGACCCAGTTGTTTTTATTTTTCTACTGTGCAGTAAGAAAAAATATTCACAACAAACATGACAATATATCAAACAATAGTTCTACACAAGTTACCTTGATACCTCTTTAACTGTCACTTAAATATCATAAGAAAACATTTTAAGACATATACAAACAAAACTAGCCAAGTGTTACAACTTATAATAAATTAACCCAAAGAAAAATAACTTTATATATATATATTTATATTGTATATACACATACACACACAACAGAATGACACAATAATATGCTTCTTCCCATAGTTTAAGTAAACAAATAAGTAGTCTAGCCAATCTAGCTATATTTGATCTCGGCCATAGGCATCATCACATCGGCGATTAAATAAATAAGTGTTTCAAGCAACATAAACAGTGTTTCAAATGTACCAACACAGCCCAATTCTATCAGCATGGGCTACAAAGTGAATTTGAAAATTCCTTAATGAATTTAAAGCAAATGTATCTTTTGTTTTCCTCTCCTAAACACATTACATTTAACTATGATACTAAGATATGTAAATAATTTCGTAGCACCTACTGCTCAAACTAAGGAAGTTTTAGATCAAAAGGAAAATTAATCTTTTTAATTTTTGTTCTGCTGACATCCCATACTGATGACTTAAAGAAAAACTGTCTTTCAACTCATCTCCTTGCTTTTGGGTTTTGACTGTGGGGAACTGTGGTACCCTGGGTAGAACGAACACTCCTTTCCCCTAGTAATTAATAATTGTTTTTTTTATTATTATTACATGCTATGAAAAGATATGAAGATCATCTGTTTATAGCCCATCCTTCAAAAAACAGTCTACGAATCCAGTTTAAAACACACATCTTGATCTCTAAAAAGTTACCAGTGCAGTATGAACGCGACAAAGTTGTCAATTTCCCCTAAATTAGCCAGTCAAAATATTTTTTTCTCAAATCCAGATTCTCTTGTAAAAATTCTTTATATTTTATAAAAATAGATTTTTCTTGAAACCCATTTTCAGCAAAGAGACCACCTCTTTGGCAACAATGTTAATGTTATTAAATTGTTAATGTCATCAGGTATCCCCCTTGCCCCCATCCCCTAACAGAAGACTGTTTTTAGTTCACATGATATAAAAGAAAAAAGGAAAAATAAAAAAATTTGCAAAAGTTTTTTTTTATTTTTGCAATTTTTATTATTCCTCTTTAATTTGTGTGGGGGGTTTTTTACCAATCTGATTGGATCAACTTTTTTGACAAAAAAGAAAAATCTTTTTTTTCTTTCTTTGAATCCCATTACTTTGTAAAAATTGTTTTATTTTTATTATTTTTTTTTTGTTTTTTGTTTTTCTTCTTCAAATGAGCGAATGGTCATCTTAAAAAGACCCACCTTCAAGGAAGGTAGTAAAGTTAGCTGGCTGGGTTAAAATCCCTGCACATCGCTATCTATGTATATTATATTCAACAACGACAGCTATGAAAGAACATTCAATGCATCAAAGGTATTTTTTTGTATTTTTTTTCTTTTTTTCTAAGCATTATAAAATCCTTTCCTGGTACACCTCAGGATAATCCAATGTTTTAATACTTAGGCAACACTGGCTTATAAAGTCCATGGTTGAATATAAGCCTCGAAAAGTTTGTTTCTCTCTCTTTTGCGTGTGCGTGTGTGTGTGAGTGTGTGTGTGTGCGCGCACATGTGTTTTGTTCGTATATATTTATATATATATTTTTATAAGTAAGGATGGGAAATTCAGGACTTGTGGGCTTTGTTGGTTTTAAAGGAAACTTGCAACACTCGGTCTCCTAGGCGGTACCCGTTGAGGCTGGCAATGGCCATGGCCGCCTCATCATAGTTGGTCATGGTGACAAAGCCGAATCCCTTGCACTTGTTGGTGTTGAAGTCGCGGATGACCTTGACGTTGTTCACTGCGCCGAAGGGGCCAAAGAGCTGCCAGAGGACACTCTCGTCGGAATCAGGGGACAGGTTGTAGACAAAGATGCACCAGCCTGTTCCCGTGTGACCAGGGATGTTCATTCCCACAAGGCTTGTCATCCCGTCGATGGTGATTGGGGAGAACCTGGGGGGACAGGCAGAAGGGGGGACTGGTCCAGACATCAGTCTGACCATGGATAACACACAGATGCACAGACACAGACATGGGGCAGAGGGCTGAGTGAGTGTTTGCAGGAGAGTCTTCAGGGTTTAAAAACCAAAATGCAAAAAGTAACGCCTGTGGCATTTTTTTCTGAGTGGAATGGCTACACTGGCTAAGGTCCGGATATGCCAAGAGAAAGGCTAGGTCAATTCCTAATAACCATAAGGAACTCCCAGAGCAAGGCTCTATCAAACTTCTACCATGGTATGTGGTCATAGGGTATTCCACCCTGACCCTTACCCTCCCTCCCCCCACAATAGACAGGAAGCTCTTGGGAGGAGGGGCTCTATTATATTCATCCTGTTGCTCTAGTTATTTATTCAGTGGGGCACATATGGGAATGTCACAGACACAGTAACACAGAGGAAATACTCAATAAATACTTATTGATTGCATAAGTGAATAACATTGGTGGATATCAATGCTTGGGAAATTTTATTTCTTTTTTAAGACAGATTAGGGGATGGCCCTAGGAGTGCTCAAGTCTACCATCTTTGCAGTCCCCTGACTTATGGTTGTCAAAGATCTCTTGATATTTTGAGGAGAGAGATGCGTGAGAACGAACAGATACACCTTGTTATTAATCAGATGGGTGGCTCATGTTTCATTTAGCATCTATTCAAAGGAGTTCCCCCCAAACTCCCAAGCAATAATAATAAAGACGTATCATTCCTTGATGCTATATTATCTGGAATTCATTTCTAAGCATCACAGGAGTGAGATTTCAAGTGGTTTCTGCATTTATATGTCTTAAATTTAGAAAAGCTGAAAACTGTTATTTGCCCTATTACAACTACTTTTGTAGTAGGCTTTGAAATCTCAGTTTTCATGTTATCTTGAAAAGAAAAACAACCCTTCAGATGCTATTCACTGTCTGATAAAATATATCCATGTGTGATTCATAATGGATGCATCGGATTAGGTTACCAGTGCCTACAGCAGAAAAATATTTGTTAACATTTTGTTTTATACCAAACATAGACAGGCATTTGGGCCCTACCCATTGACTAGTGTCTTGGTTTTCATGTGGTTAGGTTTTGGTGTTTTATTTCTGAAGAAAGGGAGGAGGAGAGGAAGAAAAAACTGGAGAGAATGGGATAAAGTGTGATCTAGGACTTTTTGTTGTTTTGGTTTGGTTTCTGGTTTTTAGAGCGGGGAGGGGCAGAGGGAGAGAGAATCCGAAGCAGGCTCCATGCCCAGAGTGTAGCCCGATGCGGGGCTCGATTTCACAACCCTGAGATCATGATCTGAGCCAAAATCAAGAGTCAGACACTTAACTGAGCCGCCCAGGTGTCCCTAGGGCGTTTTAAAAAATAAGCAAATATTCTTGGAGATTTGAGAGTCCTAGGAAAGAACAGGGCTGCATCTAGAATTTAGATAATCAAATGGCTGCTGGAGATATGCTAAACATAACAACTCAACAGGTACTAGTCTGGCATTATTCACTAAGTCGATCTTCTCTCTTGCTTAAAAACAAGTAACAAGACAAAACGAATAAACATCATGGTAAGGATTCTTAGGAGGGCAAATCCATGTCTACGATTTATTTGCATTATTTCTGAAGACTGTCTTCTCAACCTTCTCTCCTCCAACTGAGTGAACTGATTCCTTTCAGTTTAAAGGTAGAGAACAGCGAGGTATTTATTTTAAGGCCAAAGTCAGGAGCCAGCAAAGAGGTTTCAAGCAGAGTCTCAACTCTGGTCGGTAATGGCTACCTGGAGCGCTTTGATAGGATGGAGTCCAGACCCAAAGCTGGGTCTAATAGGAAAAGAGATGCTTTTATTGACTAGCGAGGTTGCAGCTGTGCCTTCTCTGGCCTCAGCACGCATAAGCATCACTCCATACTTGGTCCATACTTGGTGCCGCCTCCCTGAAGGTAGACGGGGGCAGAGGCCAGAGGTGGGAAAAAATGTAAAAGCGGGAGTGGGAAGAGGCAAGCAGTGTGCCGACACGTGGAAGTAATTCCCAGTTATCCTCACTGGTGCCAGGCTTGAGACTGGCTAGCGAAGCCGTCAGGCCAACTACTCCCTCCACTGTGTGCCGGTTTCCAGAGTCGGGGTACTTACCGTGCGTGGCCAAGTGGTGAGAGCACGGAGAGTGTGACTGGGACTATTAAAGACCACATCTCTTTGCCTGACTGTACGAAGGGGAATTAAAGTGTGCAGCTCTACTGAGCAGGATGATGAAGATGCTATGTCCTGAGCAGCTCAGTGGAGCTTATCAAAAGCACATATGGGAATCTCATGGACACAGTGACATAACGCACTCAACTTCCCAAGATTCAGCTTTCAGACTAGGTCTGGATCACTCTTGTGACTGCATTCAGAGAGGCCCACAAACCTCGATTCTATTTGAGCCCCCAACCCCACAGAAAGGCTTTACATGAAAGAAACCGCAAGTTTAAAACATAATACATGTATAACCAAGGGAAAATTTATAGGAACTGTTAAAACCTGTAACAAAAGAAACCCCTGGTTGAGGTGCACACAGATACACTTTGTTCTCAGGCTGTGCCCTGAAATGCACACTGAGGTGGGGGTGGGAGTCAGCAGGTCATCCACACGTTTATTCATGCTGTGGCCAGGGCTGGTAGTCCAAAATCTAATTTTTCCACTGACAATCATAAGACTGTCAACCATGATTAGCAAAATGTTCTAATTTTGATTTGCTGGAATCTGCCCTCTTAACTGAATCTTGGCATTGCTAATGCAAAACAGTTGCTCTGCAAGTTTGCAAAATCAGCTGGCAAAGAGTAGGAGCCTTCTCGCTTAGGGGAGCCATCCAGAGAACCAGATTATCAAGGGCTTGGTAGCTGTGGCACCTGAACCATAGGAGAAGCCCACCTGCAAATAAAAGAAAAAGTGAAACACACAAACACACTTTGTGTGCCCTAAAAGAAATAAAACCAACTGAGGTCTGAAATTAAAATTAAGAATTTGACATGCTGGTGGAGGAAAAAAGAAGAATTAAAAAAAAAAAAAAGTAAAGTTAGTGAATTAAAAAAAAAAAATTTCTAGCCCCAGTCTGTGCCAACACGGACATCTGGCAATCTGTGGAGTTTTAATTACCTCTTTACGCCATAGGCCATATTAAGCAAATTGTCCAGCCTGCAAAGAGAAGGAGGGTCTCTGGGTTAATGCCTCACAGATGGCAAGATCGCTCAATGGAACTATTAATAAGAATGCTCCATTTTCAAAGAAGAAAAGCTCAACAACTTTCCCCAATGCTTAGGAGTCTATCCACTGGTAGTTTCCCCCTTCTCTGCCTCCAACTATGAGTAATTCATGTTCAGGTCAATGCTGGAGTTTAAACCAAGTGTCTAATGAAGGCAGACCTTTCTTTCAAGGTCTGAATTAATCCCGCTCCCCCCTCCTCTCAGAACATTTGTGTGGATTTCATTTTATATTGTGTGTGAAGTTGTTAAAAGGGGGCAGCTTCTTAAGTTGTTCACCTTTTATTACAATTCACCTTTTGTTGCAATTAAACTTGTGAATGAAAGGAATACACGTGCATGCACAATGCATATCAGAATGGATCTTTTCTCTTAGTCTAGCTACATTAACTAAATCTTACCACACACATTTTTGGGGGGAAGGAGGAGTTTAGGGGTTAAGATTTTTTACAATTAGCTTACTATTTACAACCTGAAAGCTCCTCCTAGCAAATTGCCATTATGTTATAATCTCCCTCATGTTCAGTATTTTACTTGGGGACAAGCTATGCACACCATGGGGCAGTAGTAACCGTAGTTTCCACCATTAGAAGCCTACTGGAAAGGCTTTTTACATAAATACTGCATGTGCTCTCACACAAAATAAAAATTAGATGACTTGGACTCTTCATGAAATCATTAACCCTTTCAAATTCCCAGGACATGGGAGGAAGCTACTGAGGCGGATTTTCCTCCTCCTCATGGCCAGATGGAGGGCCTACTATCTTTCCATGTGATGTTTGAAAAGGAGGGAAACAAAACAAAACAAAACAAAACCCCTTTCATTAAAGAGCAGTTGGGACATGGGTGGAATGAAATAATTATTTAGAATTATTATGGGTAGGTCAAGAATGTTCTTATCTCTTGTACAATAAAGGCAGTCAAGTTTGGACTGCCCTCATGAAGTGAAACCTGCCTTTCGGAAATGTCCCAGGAGAAGGGAAGTGCCCCATTGCACTGGGAGGGTTGGGTGCCTAAAGGAAACGTTAATAAGATTTAGGAAAATCTTCCTTCTTGTCTTCCCAGAATCTGCTGACTTAACAGTCAGAGTGAAGTTAACACACAAGGGAGTACCTATGCTACAGAGTTTCCTGCAGAAAAAAGGAAGACAGGCCGAACCACTCTCCCTGACAAGGATCTGCCTCCTGGCTTACACTTTTCTTTGACTTTATTAAAAGCCACTCCCTCAGCCTTAAGTCTAAGCTGTTGAATGTGGTCACTTATTTGTGATGAACTCCTGTTGGAACCTTCCGGTTTGGTTAAATGTAGGAATTTTGTTTTAATCCCAGAATCTGAAGTTTAACCACAGTCACAGCAGTAAGTTGAAAGGGGGCTTGGAAGAGCATCTGGTCCAACCATTTCATGGTATAGCAGTGGAAACTGAGGCCCGGTGGGGAGGTTCACCCAGTGACTCCTGGGGGTGGAGGTTCTTAACGCTTGCCCCATCTTCCAGGGCTGTGGGTTTCCCTGGCCCTCGCCCAGCTCTGCACTCGTGTAGCAGGGCCCTTTCCCCCGTGGGTGTGCCTACCTGAACCTCTGGGCCTGGTGGTGAAGCGGGCCAGGGTAGCGCCGGTTGGGGGACTGGTAGAGCTGGGACAACAGGGCCTGGCTGGACTTCTGGCTGGGGTTGTTTGCAAACTTCACAGTAATCGGTTCCGTAGCACCGCTGGGCTTCTGGCCATTCAGCCCTTTGATGGCTTCTTCTGCCTCGATTCTCTTGTCAAACCGGATGAATCCCACCCCTCTGGACACTCCTAGGGAAAGAGAAAGAGCATTCATAAAGAGTGAACAAACCAAACTGGTAAGCATCTCTGGGAAGAGATGGGCAGGGCCCCAGGGATATTCTGTGGGGAGTCAGCCCATTGGTGGGGCCAAGGCTGAGCCTGACTCCCTGCATGTCTCTCACCCATCAAAATGCATCCGCCTGTTTCTGCCATCATGGCTCTGGACAGGTGACTCCCACTCACAGAACACAGGCACCTCTCACATTCAGTCCAGCCTCTAAAACCGACCTGCTCAGTTGCCGTAACCCATCACCCACTGTCCAGTTTCTAGTCCTACAATGCTCCCTCCACACCTAGCGACTACATAATCTATTTGACAAGCAAACTCTGACCACACGATACCCTTTAAAAACATCCTTTATACATTTTTCCTAACTTTTCATTTTTTTACCCTGTGCATGGTACCTGTTCCTCATTGCCCCCCACTCTATGCACAGAGTAACAACCCCCCCCCCACAAAAATAAAACCCTTCCGTGGCTCCATGTTGCATAGAGATGGAGTCAGACTTCTTAGCATGGCATTTAATGCCCTGATGATGTGGCCCCAAGTCCCCCGTGGAGCCTCAGGCCAGCCATACTTGAACTGCCACACACTCCTGGAACTGGTTGTGTTCTTCCTCGATTCCATGCCTTACGATATGTCCTCTCCACCTTTTCTACAGGATACGTCATATCCACTTAGAATTCTCTACCCCTCCTTTGTGCCAGATAACTGCAAGTCATCCTCCAAAACCCGGCTCAAACATCACCTCCTTGACGGAGCCCTCACAACAATCCCCGCCGGGCACAGCACACGAGGGACACGGGACAGCCCCCTGAAGGTGTGCACCACACTGGAGTCCTGCAAGGGCAGGACTATGCCTCCTTCATCCCTGGTGCCCAGGGTCCCTCTGTGGTGTCTGGGGGCAGAACTGGCTTCAGTAAGGGTTTGTCACATGAGTTGAATGATAAACACACGCTAAACTGCTCTTGGGTTGGGGGTTTAAATTGGAATCAAATGTGGAGTAGGTGAAAACATTTTGTCATTAAAAATGCAACCCAGGGTGGCTTACTTTTCTTACTGAGAGGTGGTGGTTGCCTTTCTTTATGATGGACAAAGTACCACAGTACCAGGCCCTGGCTTCATGTCCCTGCACTGCTACTAACTAGCTGGGCAGAAGTCAGATCCCCCACTTTGGACCTCTCTTTTCTCATGTGTGAACTGAGGCAGCATGAGGTTCCCTCTAGCTCTATCATTGGAGCCGAGCTCTAATACAGGTTCTTTTCACATACAGAAGTAATGTTACTTGGTTGAGGGTTGAAAGAGACTTTGAAGGTCATTCAGTCCCACTCACAACCTGATGCCTGAATCCTCTTTACAGCCCTGCCAAATAGTTTAGCTGCTGCTGGAACAGTTCCCAAGATGGAGATCTACCTCCTAAGACAGCCCATTTTAAATGTGGGCATTTGAATGATAAGAAGTCTTTCTCCTAAGTCAAAAATCTGTCTACGCATGACCCACATCCTTCACCCTAAATAACCATTATCTCTCTGCTCCTATGGGTCACAGAGCTCTGGCTGTGGCATTGAGACACAAGGAAAGAAATGACAAAGAAACACTTAACCTGTGACTTGATCAACCAGGATTCGAGAGGTGATGATACGGCCATATTGCGAGAAAAGCTGCTCCAGTTCCTTCTGGGTCATGGTTTTGGGAAGGCCGCTAACGTAGAGGTTAGCATCCCTGATTGAGGCAGAGCTCGGACGGGCATATGAGACCTAGGAAAAGGCAAGAGGAGCTAAATCCATTATAGCAACACCCTCCAAGTAGAGGCTGAGTCAACCACTGAGATGGCAGCCCCTCGTCTATCATTCTAACTTGTGGTGTCAGTTTAAATAACTCAGTAGTTCAGATTCTTAGCTACTCTTGTAATAGTAATGAGAATCAGGAGAACAGCAATAGAGGAACAAAAGGAGAGTTGCTGATAACTTAAAACAAATGCACAGATAAGGGTCTCTAAGTGCAGAACAAAATAGCTACTGTATGGCGGCTGTTAAATGCAGAACTACCCACGCATGGAGTTCTGAAGATTTACCTCCTGCATGTGGGTGTATAGATGATTTACTGTATCCAACACATAATAATCTTTGAATAAACCAAAAAAAAAAAAAAAACCCTCCACGAATTTCTGCTCTGCAGATTTCTCTCCTTGCCACCCTCCCCACCCCCAAGCCTTTCGTCTTCAACACATTAAAGCGATCAGGTTCTCTGCAAGATTTTTTATGTCCCATCCTTTGTGTTGTTCCAATCTGCTCTCATAAGGTCTGCTCTCGCTGAATGACAAAGTGCTGGTGAAATGGGGCTTCGTGAACATCTGCTTGTGAAACTGGATCTGTGACCTTGTCATAACATCTGCAAGAACCAGTTGCCATCTAACTTTGAGGAGGAGCAGAGAAAGCCACAATCAACAAAATGAGGGCAGGGGGGAAGGGAGGGAGGGAGAGGGCAGGGGAAGAAAGAAGCGAGCCTCACGGATGGTTATAATAAGTTCGACTTTGTAAATTTGTCCTCCCAGATCTCTCAACTGCTTTTTTTTCCCCCAAAAAGCTAACACAGAAGTGTAAACAGATCTGAAATTCCATCTGCAAGAAGCCAAATCTGTAGCAGTACACATAAGCAAAGCAAACCCCAGCAGTCATTAATTTTAGACTTTCATTTACTTATTTATTTATTTTTTAAGAAAACAACATCAGACATTTGAAATATAATTTACAGCTAGTCTAACAAAAGCACTTTCCTGCTAAAGCTATTTCTGGGGCAGTTATGGCTCAGAATAGATGATGAAAACAGTCATTTCAGAGCACATCTGACAATGTTAGACAGGAAGGGACCTATATGCCTTAGCATTTTTCAGTTGGGAGTTTTATTTAATCCATATAACCAATTTACAAGGCCTGCTAAGACTACAGGGGTGAGCGAGTGTGTGTATGCATGTGCACTGTGCACACACAAAAGCATGTGTACAGAAGAAAGTGTACGTGTTAAACTGGACCCTTGGCATCCCAAGAACTAAACATCAGGCAGTGAAGCCGACCTTGCATCTGAGAATGGGTCTGGCGGTGGATCTAGCAAAGAGGAACGGAGGCTGAGCAGACCCCTCACCCTTGGCACTCTTTCCCTCTCCAGGACAGAGATGCCGGGTCCCTTTATGGTTCCACACTGAAAAATAGATGTTGACTCCACAGATAAAATGATGTGAGTGATGAATCTGGCTCACTGGTCTCCTCCTGCTGATGGAGCAAGTCAGCCTATCTGCAGTGTCTACCCCTTCCAGAAACTCAGGGATGGCCTCTGTAAGCTCTTTCCCAGCACAGGGCAGACATGCAAAGGGACCTTTACATGGCCGGTCCTCGGGGAGTGGGGGCCGAAGGACCGAGAGTCTCATGTGACTGCTTGGACAGAGCGTCACTCCACATAAGGCTCTCCTACCCCATCCTTTAAAGAACAAAGTCTTTCAGGTTATAACCCAGCAGAACTATTTTTTAGGCATGAGAAGGGAGTGGTAGGGAGAAGGAAAAAAGAACGTTGTAGTGATATGTTCATGGTAATAAGAGTTACACCTGTCTCACCCCTGCCAATTACTAGACAAATTAATTATCTGAATGACATCCATGCTGCCCCAAAACATACCCTCCTACTTCTATGTCTTTTCTCGTGGGGAAAATTTTGCCACCTACTTTCTCAGGCCCTGATCCTATTCTCCTTTAAGGCCCAGCTCCAATGTCACCTTCTCTAGGCAGCTTTCCCCGATCTTACCTCCTCCTAAAAATCCCCCTTGTAGAGCTCTCAGTGAACTGCACCCATGGTACTTAACTTAACCCATTTGGACCTTAATTCACCATCTTTCTGTCTAGTCTGCTGATCATCTAGTTGGCTGATCTCCTTGTGGTCATGGTGTGTGTGTGTGTGTGTGTGTGTGTGTGTGTGTGTGTGTGTGTGTGTGTGAATTCATCTTTGCGGCTCTAGCTCCCAGCATAGAGCTGGGTACCTGCAGAATGCTCAACACCTACGGAAAGAATAAATGAACGTACCCACAGAACATAATGAATGATGTGGGCCTTAATGACTCTTTGGGGCTAACTGCAGCTTAGATTCCTCCACTTAGGGGGATCAACAAGAGTTAAGCATCCAGAATCATAGCTGTGTTTCCCTATTAAGCCAAGAGCTAAGGGACAGGTTTCCTATTCCCCAGTGTCTGGGGTTGGAAGGACTGAAAGAAGACTGTCCTACGACTAGACACCACCTAGAGGCCTTCTCTTAGCGAACATTTCCCGAGGATCTACTATGAACCAGGCACAGTGCTGTGTGCTGGGGATGCACAACAAGCAAGAACAAGGAGTGGTCTCTTGCCCCAAAGGATCTCCAAGTCCAGTGAGGACAACAGACAACACACAGGAGGTACCCAATAAACATGAGCCGAATGCAAGAATGGTACACATAAGGACCAATTATCACAATGCCCCAAGATGTGTGCTATTCCAGGGCTATATCGCTGGGACTGGAACACTGAGAAGGGGAGATTAATATCCCTTTTAATTAAGGGTTAAAAGGTCCACGAAGGAGACAGAGCTGAGGTGAGACTGGCGGTGAGACAGGTGTATGGTGGGGTCAGGGAATGGTGGCCTTATGATAGCCCTCCTCTGCTGTGAGGACAAATGAGATGATGAAGGTCAAGAGCTTAGTGCCTGCTTGACACCCAATAAATGCGCAATGGATAGTAATGACCTTGACACCCAATGGTCTGGGCAGCCAGAGCTGGGGGAGGGCGTGGGCTGGGGACAGACCTGCTAGGAAAAGAAGCTGGCACTGGAAAGTCCATGACAGAACCAAAACCATTTCCCCAAGCCTCATCCAGGGAGAATTACTGCCATAGATCATAGCCACAGAGCAGTAACAAGTCCCAAAGGTAAAGAGCAGCACTTCAATCATTCACCAAACCTAACTCTTGCTTAGTTTTTCTCCTTTACTTGGAACCTTAAGTCCCTTGTTCTCTTAGTCCCCTGTCCAGGAAATCTGTAGAAGTGGGTGTGGGTAAAAATGGCAGAAAAGGGATCTCCCTACATTGGATATCCAACTGCTCGTCCTGGTATTTGCACTTCTCAAGCGTCCTCATACATTTATGAAATCCCGAGTGACTATGGGTGTCAGGCACATGGTTGCACTAAAACATTTCTCAAAAATGATCCACTTCTAGCCCCGGCAGAGAGCCAGCCTTTGCTGGTTTGTTAACCCCATTAAACTAGTGGCCTAGAGCCCAGGGCTTCCAAAGCTGAAGGCAGCACCCTAGAGAATCCCATGCCTCAGACCATCCTACTCGCTTCATTCATCCAGAATCTTTGAAGACAAGACTGGCATTTCTAGGCTGGCACTGATCTTGCTCTGGAGCTCAGAAAGAGCTAGGAGTGGGGAAGCTACTCCTCTCTCTTGGTAAGGGTGGCCCAGAGGCAGGTGACTTTACAAATGATCTTGATAAAAGATTTGTAGTCTCTCCAAACTCCCCATCTCTGCAGGCTTACCCTAACCTCGACCCCCCGCAAGAGTGACAGTACAGTGTGGAGTTTATGAACCCCGACTGTGGGCTGGCTCTGGCACTCATTAGCTGTGTGACCTTGCACAGGTAATTTGGTCTTGATAAATCTTAGTTTCTCTACTAGTATAAAGGGGGACAATTTCCTTTCGGTGAGTTATTGTAAAGAATTGAGATAATAGGGGCGCCTGGGTGGCTCAGTTGGTTGGGCGGCTGCCTTCGGCTCAGGTCATGATCTCGGAGTCCTGGGATCAAGCCCCATGTCAGGCTCCCTGCTCAGTGGAGAGCCTGCTTCTCCCTCTGCTCATCTCGTTCACTCTTTCTCTCTCTCTCTTTTGCTCTCTTGCACTCTCTCAAATAAATAAATCTTTAAAAAATTGAGATAATAAATTTAATGTGTATCGCATTCCTAGAATTTAGTAACTATAATGTAAACATTATTATGTGGTAAGTACTACAGGCTTTGTGGGCCAGTGTGGGACTCTAGCCCCCATTGGGACACACCTTACAATTTTACTGCACAAGCAAACATCTGGGATACCACCAGCGAGCACCTACAGAGGCACCACAGTCCTCCTCCATTAGCCTGGGGGAGTCTGGGTCATCCTTTACTACTTCACTACCATGAATTTCCTCTAGCACATTCCCACAGATTCCACTGTACTTCCCAGTTTCCACAAAGCACTTTCCATTTCCCAAAGTGACTTCGTAAGGCTGCTCTCAGTGATTCTCACCGAGGTGGTGCAGTAGGCGTTAGCATTCATCACTAACGGGGCAGCGGGCCCAGGGCTGCGGGCTGCCCCACCCACACAGCACTCACAGGTTCTGTCACCTGCTCACAGCCAGGGGTCGGCCTGGGCAGGGTGAGAGGAACAACACAGCCTGGGGAAAACGTTTCCCGAGTCCTCTGGCAACCCCTCACCCCCTGTCTAACCTGCCACGGTATAGAAAAGGGACAGGGCTTGGAAAGCATGCTAAAGGCTTGGTTTTGGGTACTGGGAGACTGGTAAGATAAGAAAAGGCATCCTTCTCTGCCTTAGGAAGGGGCTCTTTTAATCAAATCCTGGCATTAGAAGATGAGAGTTCATTCATTCCTCCTCTTTTCGGGACAGTTCCTGTCTGGCAGGCCCCATGCTCCGTGCTGGTGGAGCCTCAGCTTCAAGGACCCCACGGCCTGGTGAGGAAGTGAGCAAATAAATGAAAAGTGCAGTACAGAGGGCTGTTCCTGGCGAGGGGTTACTCATTTCCCACTCCCAGTGTTAGCTTCCATGTGGAGGGAGCCCCCGGAGTAGCAGTCTAGGCCTCCCAGTCCCCCCCTTACCTCCTCCTCTCTGGGGGAGGGCCGGAGGGACCACTTGGAACCGGCTTCAGTAAGGGCAATGGGCCTGGGTGCCTCAGCTGCTGCCTGCCTCCTCCCTTCTGGCAGCCAGATGCCAGCTGGAAGCGCACTTTCTGTTCCAGGCTCTGTACTATGGGAGCAGACTCTGTTCTCATATGGGGAGGCCTGTGGCATCCACAGCACCTGTGACGGGGGCTGTCAGTCTGTCAAAGTGTGGGGTTCTGTGTCAGGAAGCCCAGTGTGTTCAGGAAATCCATCTGGGACATAATCTGTAATAAAGGTGACCTTAGGATTTAATACGCTTTTCTTTTTTGTCTTATCTCTCAATTGGTTTACAGCTAGGACGTGGGAAACAAGGGCATCACTTGTTAGACCCCTTCGAATTATAAGAAGGATCTCTATCATTGACTGGATGTTTGCATGGGTTAGGCATTCTATTCACAGAACTGCTAATCTCTACAGCTGTGGTTTTTGGTAAGCGGAAATAAAGGTGAGGGTGCCATTGGTGATCCCAGCAGAAAGCATTATCCTTGAAATCCGCTTCACAGAAACTTGGTGCTGGAAGTGGCCTCAAAAGTTCTGGGCGAGATCCCACGCAGCTGGCCACCTGCCTTATACGTTACATAGGAAGCTCACTGCTTCATGAACACCCTGCCCCATCACTGGCCATCACTGATTATGGGCAAGCTCATCCTTCTACTGAGTTCAAACGTGTCTCTTCTACAGCTCCCATCTTTCTCCTATTTCTATTCTGGCTCCACACACTAGAAGCATCCTTCCTGTCTGCATCACCCCTTATCCTGTGGGTTTCTCTCACTGAGAGGTGCTAGTTGGAGCATCAGGCAACTGTATTTTGAGACAGGCCACTCCAAGGAAGTTCTTGTTTGTGTTACTTTAACTGACACTGAGCATCTATTCTGGAATGGAAAAGAGACAAAGGTTAAGAGCAAGGGTTTTGGGGCTAGAAAGATACGGATTTAAATCCTGACTATTTACCAGCTGTGTAAGCTTGGGGTAAGTCACTCAACCTTTCTGAGCTGTATTGCTTGAATAACATAGTTTAGAAGCTTTCTAACAGAACACTTGGAGCATTAAACAAGCTAAAGCATATAAGATTTCTACGCACTACAGGGCGCCTGGGTGGCTCAGTCGGTTAAGCATCTGACTCTTTTTTTTTTTTTTAAAGATTTTATTTATTTATTTGACAGAGAGAGACAGTGAGAACAGGAACACAAGCGGGGGAGTGGGAGAGGGAGAAGCAGGCTTCCCGCTGAGCAGGGAGCCCGATGTGGGACTCGATCCCAGGACCCTGGGATCATGACCTGAGCCGAAGGCAGACGCTTAATGACTGAGCCACCCAGGCGCCCTAAGCATCTGACTCTTAATTTCAGCTCAGGTCATGATCTCAGGGTCATGAGATCAAGCCCGGTGTTCAGGCTCTGCGCCCAGCAGACAGTCTACTTGAGATTCTCTCTCTCCCTCTTGCTCTGCCCCTCACCCTGCTCTCTCTCCCTCTCTCAAATAAATAAATAAATCTTAAAAAAAAAAAAAGGTTCCTAGGCACTATGCCTGGCACACAGGAAGTGCTCAATAAATAGCTGCTTTGATATAACTGCTACGGCCTTATGTGAGATGCTGGGGGTACAGAGATGAATACAACAGTCCCTGACATGTAGAACTATTAGTCTAGCAGAGGAGACACACACAGAGACCTATCATTTCAGAAGATCAGGCTGCAGATTTTCCCCAATCTGTTGTAACACCCTACTCTCTGAGCGAGCACAAACTCCCCAGAGCTTACGGATCCCAGTGCGGATATTCATTCCAAAGAGCCCAGGAGAATGGCAGTGGAGCATAGACTCTGGCACTGCCAGGGCCTTCGAGGAG
Organism: Zalophus californianus; assembly: GCF_009762305.2. NCBI lineage: Eukaryota > Metazoa > Chordata > Mammalia > Carnivora > Otariidae > Zalophus > Zalophus californianus. The sequence goes on along the minus strand of NC_045598.1, from coordinate 39,873,123 downwards.
CAAACCCTTGCAGGTACCTCAGATCCCACCTCCAGGAGTAGGGAGAGAAGAAAGAAGCCAGCTGGCTCCTAGATACAACAGCTTTGATTGTGAGGATCGGCTTACCCCTGTGCCTTGCCCACAGGCAGAACAGGTGTCTGCTTATGAGGCCCCATTCCTCATACTTTCCCCCACCTGTCACCTGATACACGATATTCTTTTATCAGGGGCAAGACCCGATGGGAATGTTTCTAATGAGCCCCGATGGTGCCACTTCTCGCTGCTCAAAACCTTCAGTGGTTCTCCAGCACCTTGTGATGGATGATCAAATTCCTCATTTGAGCATTCAAGGCCCTCTGGGATCTGGGCCAACTTCTCACCTCCTGCTAACTCTCCATGCACCCTGTGCCACAGTTCAAATTTAAAAAGGTCAGTTTTCTGAATATGCACTTAACGTTTCTACTTCTGTCTTTGTTCTTGCTATTTGTTCATCATCATGTCAAAATGAACCCCTCCCATCCCTACAGACCAGGCCTGAATGCTGCCTCCTCCAGGAGGCCCAGGCACAAAGGACTGCCGTCTCCTTGAACTCTATAGATGATACACATTTACATGGCTGCAGCTATCACAATGTCTCCATCATGGAGTTCAAGAGTATCCAAGGATATCATGACAGTATCTGGCATACAGTAAGCTGGATAAACATTTCTTTTAAAAAAATGGTGTAGTGATCTGTTCGTAAGCCTACAACTTTAAAAAAGTCCATTAAATTACCAAGGGGCCTTGCTTAGTACAAGGATCTTGCCGCCTGTCTAGTGGCCCCCAGAAAGTAGAGATGCGCTAAAGGTTTCATGGGCTGGATGGCGGAAGAGCTAGTCTCAGAGCTGAAGACACTCAGTCTTCTCACTAAACGACACTTCCTGATTCTTGCTTTATGGAAGACTAATAAGGTGACTACAGCCACCTGGGAGCCCCGTTATACTTCCCACTATACAAAAAGCCTCTATAAATGCTGCCTGAGCAGCATTTATAGGAAAGACTCAAGACTCTTTCCTTACTTTTGTAGTGCATCTTTGAAGCATGTACATCTCTGAACCATGTAGATGGGAAAAAGTCTTCCCCTCTCATGTAATTTTCACCTAGGGGTAACCCTATTCACATTTGTCTTCATTCTGGGGAGTATTACTTGGGCAACCCACTATAAACTCTGATGACCCAGAAGTGAGATACTATTTGTTCCATTTTCTGGATGACAAACTCTGGCTCAGTGGGATCAAGTATTTGTCCAAGGTCACATAGCTGAATGAAGACAAAGCTGGATGTCACTCCAAGTTCTGGGATCTTTCCACTATGTCAGGCTAACATGGACAGTAAAATAAAAGCTGTGCGTTTGGCACAGACGGCCACTTTCCTGGAAAGTTACCAAGGTGACAAGATCATGCTATAATATTTTATTAGTTAGATTGTCAGAGCTGGAAGATGAGGAAATGCATCCAGAGAGGTAAAGTAAGTTGCCCAAGGTTATCCTGGTGGTTTTGACAGAGGTGGGACTTGACTGACTCTTCATCGTAACTCAGAGCTCTTTTGAATGGACAACAAAGGGGAAGGGAAGTGGGATTGGCTCTCCAATCTTTGACAGACCAGCTGATTTGCCCTGGGGCTTCATGATAGCAACGGAGAAGAGATGCTTTATTCCCCACAGCCACTGATGTTTCAGGCCAGCACCATCCAATAGAACTTTCTGGGATCATGAAAATGTTCTAGATCTGTGCTGTTCGACGGTGGCCACTAGCTACATGTGGCTACTGAGCACTTCAAATGTACCTAGCATGACTGAGGAACTGAACTTTTCATTTTACTTAATTTTATTAATTTAAATTCAAATTTAAAAAGCCATAGGTAGCTAGTGGCTACTATACTGGACAGAACAGTCTGAAGCCCAGAAACCACACAGAAATACAGAATCTCAGAGCTCAGGGGACCTTTAGGTCAGACCCCAGTGTGGTATAGGAATCTCTTCTACATAATCTCCGATGACTCCATCTGAATGTCTGACAATCAGAGACTCACTACCACCCAAGGCAAATGTTCTCCCCTGATAGCTGCACAGGGTCTCTTCCCGAACTCTTGAAACACAGGACTGAGCTTCAGAGTCACTGCAGACTTCTTTTCCCGTAGAGAACAGAGAAGCAACCACTGTGGATGAGTCTGTCAGTGCAGCACCATCTTCGCCGTCTTCCCCATTTGCCTCTGGATAACCCTTAGAATGTCTCCTTAGAACGTGGGGCTGAGAATAGGACACAGACACCAAGGACAGGTTGACCAGAGTGGATTCCTGTGACCTGAAATCCACAATTCTCCTAACACAGCCAAGGTGAGCTGGCTTTTCTAAGGCAGCTCATATCCCCCTGTTGGTGTCTTTCACACTTGTAGACAACTAAAGCCCCCCAAGCCCCATTCCACACACTTCTGAAAACCTACGTGTCCTCTCAACCTGTACCTGTCTGCTTTCCTTTTGTAATCCAGACCCAGGACACTGTGGATGACCTTTAAGATACTGGAATCATAACAACCTCACCGGGCGGAGAGAGCAAGGACGCTCTAGGTCGATCTCTCAAACTCCTGCACCTGTATCTGAAATTACTCACTCAGAGGAAGTTAGCAGGGCACTGGGAAGCAGAGCAGGCAAACACAAGCTCTCACAGGACAGAAAGCGCTGCCCGGTGCAACGGGGGTAAACGGGTCTCCAGTTTCCACCGCTGTGGCTGTGTGCTCTCTTGGCTCCTTGGGGATTCAGTGATCCAGCCTCCCCTGCTGACCTTGGCAGGGAAGTGCTCCCACACTGCTCTGACTATAGCTGTCGTGGGGGAGGAGAGAAAAATGCCTTTTTATTATTAATAAGACAGAGGGAGGCAGTCTATCATTTCTGGGTGGGGTGATACCCATCAGCAAAAAATGATCTGCTAACTCTCCGGGAAGCATTAAGAGCAGGGATAGGAGAAATAATTGCTTATGCCAAGTGCAAAGAAAAGATGCTTCAGCAGAACGAAGGCCTTTAGCAAGGCAGGTGGATGGCGGGGCGAGGGAGGTTGGGAGGGAGGCGCAGAGCCCTGATGACCCTTGGCAAGAGGAAGAAGCGGGTGGGGCAGACTGGACCTTGCAAACTCCAGTGTGGGGGGATCCCCTGGAGGCACCATTAGTGCTATTAGAAGAATAAAGCAAGAATGGAGAAATGGCTAAGCAGCATCACCGCACACAGATGCCCGAATACAGAAGCTCAGTTTGTTCTCCTTCCCAAAGAAGGGAAGTTTTTCCCTTCTGAGAAGCCCTCACTCACATCTTCCCCTTCTCCAGTCCTGCTCCCTCTGGAACTGGGCTGCTGCCTTGTGATAAAGCTTTCTTCCTACTCTCACAGCCCCTCTCCTGAGTGCCTGCCAACCCTCCTGGGTTCACTCTGTGTGGCAGAGGCAGCCTTTTGAACCCTCATCCCTGCTCCAGTCCCGAAATCACTCACACCTCCAGTTTGCACAAGAGCCGTGCTCTGGGAACGTTTTCTTTAAAGTCATATTTTTATAATTTGAGTAATAGCTTAATGCAATTATTAGAAAAAGACAAGACACAAAATCATTTGTAAACCTGTAATGCAATGACAAAAGGAAGAAAATATATAAAAACGTTGTTTACAGTATTGAGTTGGGAATGGCTGATACTGCCTTCATTATATGATAATGTATTTTCCAAATTATTTATAAATAAGCATGCCTTGCTTTTAAAATGAGTAAAAAAAGCTCCTAAAAAGGTGATGAAAACCAGTGCCTAAGGCTGACAAAAACCTCCAGCCTGCGAGCCGCTGGTTTCATCCGTCAAACACCCCCAGTGACACACCACTGACAGATGAGCCTTCTTGGAACTTAACTTTGACCAGGTCCCTCTCCTGCTCCAACCTCGCACAGCTTCCTACTTCCTGCTCCTCCACCCCAAACCAATGGGAGCCCCTGCAGCCCCAAGACCGCCCTATCTCACCACATGAGAGTTGGTCCTTTGCATGTTTGTGTTCCCCACGAGACAGGAGCCCCCACGGAGGCAGAGCCGTGAACACTTCTGCTCCTTGAACTCAGGTTAAAACCCAAACTGGTGTCCCACTACTCTAAAAGGTTTCTAGGGAGTGACTCCAAACCACCATATTCCACTTTGGATCACTTTTTACTCAGTTGTAACTTGAATATCAATCCAAACTTTTTGTAAAGCTATTCCTTTTGAAGGTACTACAGACCATCTCATTTCCTTTGTTACTAATTAATACAACAAAGAGCTGGACCACTACAGCTGGATTCAATGGAGTGCTTCCCATGGAGAGGCTGAAATTACAGTGTGAATTCAGAAGCTGCTGTTTTAAAGAACACGTGGAGAGAGGAGAGAGCCCAGGACTGGGACAGGCTTCTGGTGTGGGGTCAAGCAGCACCGGAATCATTTCCTAGAACCCACAGCCATTTCACCCAGTGCTTCCCAGAGTCTAAAGTGATCTCTGTTGGAGACAAGTGAGGAAAAAATCTAAACAAATAGCACTCCCAAAGCCCTAAACAGGGCAAATCATCTCCACTGGGCTCAGGGTTGAAATCCTGAGAAAAGACCCAGTTTCCCAAGTGGAGCACCAGGCTGGTCTGGCAGGCTAGACATGTAAGTCCATGGTCCATGCCCCATGCCTCTCTGACACACATGGAGGGGAGACTCCCCAGGGCACTGCCATCCCTAGGTCACCTAAATCCCAGGACCTGGCAAAGAGCCTGGAAAGCAGGGGTTCAAGAAGAAATGACCTGAAGTCAGGTCTATCCCCAGGCTGATGGCAGAAGCTCCAAACCACAAGTCTGTTTACTGAAGAACCTGGAGGGACCACACAGTTTGTTTGCTTTTTATATCTCCTTCCCATGCTGGGGAGTATAACCTGTGTGTGTGTGTGGAGCCAGTACACACCCATACAACCTCACAGAACGCATGCGCTGCTGAGCAAACACACGGTGTGACCTTCCAACACTTACGACCCACTGCCAGAGTTATTTTTGAAACACACTTCCTGAGTCCAAATCTCACTTGCCAAGTGTGTGATCCTGGTTAAGTCTCCTAACCTCTTTGGGCCTTACTTTCCTCAACTGTATAAAGGAGTGAATAGAACCTTCTTACAGGGCTATCTTAAGAAGAAGAGTTAATGTGGGGCCCCTGGGTGGCTCAGTTGGTTAGGCGACTGCCTTCGGCTCAGGTCATGATCCTGGAGTCCTGGGTTCGAGTCCCACATCGGGCTCCCTGCTCAGCGGGGAGTCTGCTCCTCCCTCTGACCTTCCCCCTCTCATGCTCTCCCTCTCTCTAAATAAATAAGTAAAATCTTTAAAAAAAAAAGTAGAGTTAATGTATGTAAAGCACCCAGCCCTAGAGATGTTTCAAGGATTAAATCCTATCAAATATGTAAAGGGGCTAGAATACTGTCAGAGTAAATATTCAGTATAAGGTTGCATTACTATTATTCATTATTAGTATAATTATAATAAGTAATCATTATTTCCTTCTTGTGGCAGAACCCTTCACAGGACCTTTGGATGCTAACTCAGCTCAGCTGCTGGTTGCTTGTGTGCCTTTGGACAAGTCACTTCATCTTTGAGCCTGGCCACTTTCTCCCAGAAAACAAGTTATAATCCAAAGAATAATCCCTCTGTAGTCGCATGTCTGCAAACATGTACTAGATGTTCCTAGGAGATCACTGTAACGCACGCTTCCAAATAATGTACTTGTGTTTTCCAGATAGGCACATTATCTGCAGTCATCCATACTACTCGCAGGGGCTTAATTAACAAATCATGCTCTTTCTCTGCTTTGATGCTGTGTCTGTGCCAAGACTGTATTCTCCTTGACGACAGAGGCCTGGCCTTGCCCTCCACGTGCCTTTGGCACTGGCACGCAGTCACATCCCCCTTACTAAAGGGGCAGTGAAATTTTGTTAACGGGGAACCATCACTTGTGGGCACCTTCCCCTAGCAGCAAAACAGTATCTGGGTATTCAAATTGGATTCCAGAGGCTGCAAACTGTTTGTGCACAGGTCAACTACTAAATTTTGTTTGACCTGACCACCTATGCTTTAAAATTTTTAAGTTGGTTTCCAACCTTTAAAAATTGAGAGGTATGGCATAAAAAAAAATCTAGATCTTGGCTTTTATTGAATAATTGGAAGATCTGGCAAAAATCTGGGCTTAAACAATCAGCAATAGCTGAAGAGTAGCTGACCTTTTTATTGCTCTCCACCTCACTACAGTCTCCACCACTTCCTCAGGGCTTTCCAGAACTATCCCGGAATCTAGCTGTTAATCATTAAGCATCAAAACTTAGGAATTAAAAAAAAAACAACTTAGGAATTAACTCTTGGTTTGCCTGCATCCGTGTTGTGCATGACATTTAAAGCAGGGTGTTTTGCACAGAGCAGTCCAGAAATGCACCAGAAATGTGAGAAGGAGGGACAAACTTGACCACAGCTTGCAAACATGTGCTAGATGGTTCTGGGGAGATCTCTGTAAAGCATGCTTCCAGGAGGATACTTCTGTTTTCCAGATAGGCAAGTTATCTATTCCTTTATGGGAGGCAGGGCAAAGAGATAAATCTCCTGTCACTTATCAAAGCAAACTGAAGCAGAAGTAAACAGTGGCCTGAAAGGCAGAAAAGCAATTTTAAAAAAATTAATAAATGATGAGACTATTAACAGCACATGAAAAGGGTTTGCTTTTTTCCCCTCCCCTTTAATACGATTTTTACCTTAAACATTGTGTCCCTTTAGGAAAGGGAAGAAAAGTTAATAAAGGAACCTATCACTCAAACTTAATTTTTAGTATGGGAAATAAACTGCTTTAATGAAAGGGCTGAAATCCCTAGGTTTGCACATTAAATTTTCATTTGTAGTAGAGAATGGAAATTATTGATTCAGCCGTGGCATCATGCATTCTGAATCCTACAGTGCCTCGGAAGCCCACGTTACTGCTGGGTGCAAATGTGTTGGCAGCGTTTTGATGCAGGGTGAGCACAGGGTGGGTGAGGGGGTGAGGCAGACTGTCTCCTCACAGAACAAAAATAATCAATGTTCCTCGTCTGTAAGATCCACCTAGACAAAGAACTGCTTCCGATGGCATGATGGATCAGGGGGTGAATTCTGAGATCAGAAAAGCCAGGTCCAATCAGTCTTTCAGGAAGCCCAACAGCTTCATGGAATATAGATATATTTTTTAAAAGGCAGAATGGATGTGTGATGATTTGATCCTAAACTCTTGGGAAGGCTTGGGTTTCAAGAAATACTACAGAGGAAAGAAAAGTACTTTCTCAGTTCAAGGTCAGGGTGTCCATCAAGGGAAGAGTAAGTGTCTGACATTCTAATGCTGAACTGGATAGCACAGAAAAATCAATCAAACCCACAAATACAGCCTCAACCTGGTGTGGCCTCAACAAATAGTCAGGGACGTGAGCCTCCCACCTTCACTTAAAGCATAAAAATAGGTATGTTTTTCCTTTGAAAGAAATTAATCCTCCTGCCTCTCAGAGGACTACCCCATAATTAAACAACTCTTAATTATTTCTCCATTAGATAATTCATAGGGATTGACTGTAAGATGAGATGGAGGCAGCCTGAGTCAGGCCCATTTTGGGGTCTGTGTGTACCACAGGCTGTATGAGATCAGGAAAGGAATCATCTTTAGAAATAAAACGAAACTCAATTGCAAAAGTAAAGCTGCTTAAAAGGAAGGAAGGAAGGAAGGAAGGAAGGAAGGAAGGAAGGAAGGAAAGAAGGCAGGCAATCATGTAATATATTCCAAAAAAAAGAAGGTTTTTGTTTTGGCTTTGGTTTTGTTTTGATTACCTCCTAGCTAAGATTATCTTATACCAATAGTCTCCTCTGTCATTCGGAATGTTGGAGAAGTAGCTCTGCTGGACCAAAAAGTTCTGCTTTTGTGTTTTCATACGCTGAGAGCTGGTGCCATCTATAGATTTCCATTCTGGGAGAGGTTTCTCTTTTGTCCTACTTTGCGTCAGACCTGCTGTCGTGAGGATAAGAGCGCCCAGGAGACACCTCCCTGTGGTGTGATAGGCTATGAAGGATGGGACTCATTAATGGGCTGGCAGCTGCCCTCAAGCAGGACGCTGCCTGGAGGTGGGGGAAGAAGGGGAAGGGAGGCTGAGGAGGAGGAGGCTCCATCCAGGAGACCACCACTGGCTGTGGGAGGGGGCCCTCAAAGTAAGCAGCACCACTTCCTGAAGGATCCCCACAAGGTGAAGTCTGAACCGAGAGAGTGACAGCCCAGTCACAGAAACCTCTGTCTGGAAGAGCAGGCTCTGGGTAACTGTTTCTCTTTTTCGACTTAAAACAATCCCACCAGAGATATTATCTACAGCTCTGATTATTCTCCAATTGCTCGAATGTTACTTTTTCTGTCACTCCTTTACTATGTTCCTAACAATTTTATAGTACCCATCCCTATCACACTAGAGTTTATTTATAACTGATTTTTTCTTTTCTAGTCTCAGTTAGGAGATGAACTGTCCACCCTTAGGTAAAGCCAAACTGTTCAGCCTGGCACACAAGGCCCCTGCCCACCTCCCATCCAAACTTAGGCCATGCTATTCTATATGCTGTTCCCCACTCATAATGTTTACATTCATTTTCACAGCTTCCCATGTGCTGTTCCCTCTGTCTGGAACATCTTCCCTGCCCCACCCTCTTACCATGGCTCAGTTTTGGCCATCTTTGCAGACTTGGGCTCACAGGCCTTCTTAGTCGGTGCTGACACCCCATCTGCCCTCTGGTCCCTTCCCTCTGCTCAGCTTGCATCTCATTCTTTGTAATGATCTGCATCCCCCACTTAGTACAGTGGATGATAAATGTCCTTTGCATAAATAAAGAGCACCACTTCCAGTTCCCTCATCGCCTGGATTTATTAGATCAAAGGGATGAAATTTAACCAGTGCTTCCCAATCAGGAGCCAGTGTATCACTTCTTACCTTTATGGTTTTAGTCTGGAGTCTGAGTCCATTTAAAGTGTTGATGGCTTTCTCTGCATCCTTTGGATCAATATAGTTAACGAATCCATACCCTAAACTCTGTCCTGTGGAAACATTTTTAAAAAAAGAGAGAGAGAGAGAGAGAGAGCTCAGTATCTTTATAACAGTAACACCTCCCATTGCGGTGAGTCAAAACCCGCCTCTAGTATATGGTTCCTTTTACACCAGGGTTTATCCCAGGTGGAAAAGTTTCCAGTTCTTCCATCTCTCACTTTGGTCAGCCTAGGAACTCACAGGAGCTGCCCAAGTTGGGAATGGGTAAGTGCCCCTGCCCATCCACATCCATACACAAGTGTCCACTTAACCGGAAAGAAGTGAGAAGGTAGTGAAAAGAGAGCAGGTGTGGTTTGTTAGATTTGAACTGAGTCATGGGGCTTTTCCTATCAGCTGTGTGACTGTGGAGAGGAGTTATTTAATGTCCCGTTTTTTTCCCCTACATGTCTTCTCTGGAGATAACAGACAGACAGGTTTGAAAGCGTTAATGAGATCTTGTGTATAAAATGCCTACCAAGTACGTTGCCTAGAATATAGTAGCTGCTCAACGAAAGACGGCTATGCTATGCTCAGTCCTGTGAAACTGGGGCGAGCGCTGAATGCAGGAGCTGTGTCTGCTGCCTCAGTCATGCCAGCCACGCCCACACGCGGAGGAATGTAGCAGGATCTGAGCAGCAAAGACGGAGACATTTATAGTGAAGGCATGACCAGAATCTAAAGCAGTTGCTACAAATCATTGGTTGCCCTCATCATCCCCCCAGCCCAAGAACAGTTTAAAAAAAAGGGGGGGTGAGAATTCTATTGGAAAGAACTGGGGAGCTCCTAACACAAAGGGGAGAGTGCAAACGCATTCTGCAAAGAGGGTTTTAGCTCCTTTAGGTGGAGATGGCATCAACTTGTCTGCAAAGAGAGGTAGCAAGTGACAGGGCTCCCCCCTAAGTGAAATAAAAATAATGTGCTTGCGATCGTGCCACTGATTATAAATAGTCCATCAGCTCTGCCATGTGTCATCAGCCAGAAATATCATTAGGAAACTTTACATTTTCTGACATACCCTTTAAGAAACACGGAGCTTAGAGTGGCTGCAAAATCAGCTTGAACTTCCCAGGCAATGTTATTGATTTGTGGGTGGCAGCAGAGCCGAAGGGGAGGAAAATGACAGGACGTCACATGTCAGGGAAGACTGATTACATAAAGCTCTTTTTGGAGTACCCGGCCCAGGCCTGGGAGACAATACAGCAAAAAGCCTGCCATGTCCTGGTGACAGGAGCCCATTTCAGCAGCCAAAAAATCTTTCCAACAGCTTCTGTTTTGCTGGTAAATGTCTGTGTTTGTGTTGGTTGTAGGAGGGAACCTGGGAAAACAAGTTGGGTTCTGGATTGGAAAATGGTGACTTTGTTATCCTTATCGGACACAAGCAAAGAGCATCACGAGGAATAGCTAAGTGCCCATTTTTGTCCCCAAAATGGAAAACCCAAAATGACAATACTTTCCATTAGAATATTCCTTTGTGTTTTGGAATAACAGGGTTAGAACAGGAAAGACAGGAGCAAACTTTGCCAGATATACCCTTTATAGGCAGAATTAGTAACTGAAGAAGGAGGAGAGAATGTTGAACACACTCCAGCTGCTGGGCCTCTCTGTGTGCGTGTGCGCCTGCGTGTGTGCGTGTGTGTGTGCAAGAGAGTAAAAGTGTGACAAAGAGAGGTGTGTGTGAATTACAAGACCCTGCCACATGTTCTGAGAAACTTTTGCAAATCTAAAAATGTAAGAGACATTAGTTTAAAAATATCATTTATCCTAGATTTGGCTCCACCTCATCAAGCCTAACTAAATTCACCTAATTAAATCCATTTTCATCATTCAAATTTATCAGTTCTATTTTCCTTGTAAATAAGAGAAGCCTTAAAAATTGCAGTACTAAAATATTCTTACAATTATTCATTTTAAACAGTTATGCACCAAGTTGAGATGCTTTAAAGGGCATTTTTAAAGCAATAATCTCAATGATAAACTTTAGTTATGAGTTCTCGGAAACAAGTCAGACAATCTATCCAGCTAAATTGAATTTGTATAAAATTAAAATGAAATATGAAAAAATACAGAGAAAACACTCACCACTTAACTGCAAACATTGAACCTAAACCCAAATACTTCATGATTCATCACAGTGATGGAATGTATGTGGAAGAATGTATCATGCCTACCAGTGGTGCATATTCCCTGATACATATATATATATATATCTTTCTAATTATTCATATGTTTATAGAAATCTAAAATAAATATAGTGGCTATGATTTTTACATTCTATATTTTATCTTTGTTTTAGACCCTTGCTTCAGGTCCTAGGAAGGTTCTGAAGGTCAAGTGAAAGAAAGAACCTTCTCTTTTTTTTTAAGATTTATTTATTATTTTACAGAGAGAGAGAGAAAGTGGGGGGGCAGAGGGACAGAACCTTCATGAAGACTCCCTGTTGAGTGCAGAGCTCCACCGGGGAGAGGGGGCCATGTGATCATGACCTGAGCTGAAATCAAGAGTCAGATGCTCAACTGACTGAGCCACCGAGGTGCCCCAAAAGAAAGGACTCCTGCTCAGCAAGCTATGTCATATCTACTCACCTGCCTGTATCGGTCCCAAACCCACTATCGCCTCAGGTTGAAGGCAATTAGCACAACTGTGCTATCATCACCTGCTCTAGGTTTAGAGAGAGACTGCACTTAACATCAGGAATGAGGGTGCTTTTGAGAAAAACTAAAAACCAGATAAACATCGTTTCAGAAAGGAAGAGGAGGGAAAGACTGGAGATTCTCTTTGATATGCAATAATGAGGTGCAAACTCTGAAACAGAACACTGCATTGAACAAGAGGGGGACAGAGGTGGGAAGCACTGCCTGTGAACTGAAAGGCGTGAGATAAACTGCAGCACAGTGAAACTACCTGTGGTTAGCCTAGTTTGAGAACAGCTTCCTCACATGCTTCTTGCCAACATAGGAGGAGTCCAGCTAAGTCTAATAAAAAATACTCGATGGAACTAAGCAATCTCTTTTAAAACACTCTAGAGAGGATTAAATCCCAAGGTAGAAAATATAAAAACCCAAGCCTCATTTCTTTCAAAAATTATTAGTAGCGGGGGAGAGTGAAATGAAGAAGAATTCTATGTTTTAACTTGTCTGTCTGGTGGGCATACATTGGTGATGAGTTTTGGGTTTGCAGTTCTATATTTAAATGCACATAGAAAAATATAGATGAAACACATTCACAAAAAACACCAACACTATTACCATGGGGACCAAGAGAGCCACCATGCTGGGAAGGCCCCAGGGGACACAGTCTGGAGCCTAGAGCGAAGTGTGTGCATATCTGCATCCCAGAAATAGGTCCATAAGGTCCTCTTATTATTCCTTTTCCCCCAAATAATTACATCTTCCTTTATCAGCAATAGCAAGATTTGACCATATAGGTATAGTGACAGTATTTTCAGAAAGAAAATTTTTTTAGACTTTATTTTTGTTCTCAGTTTATGAGTTTATTTTGATAGCAGTTTGGTCAAATAAAACAATTAAACCATTGAGGTTATGTTTACTGAATCATCAGTAAAAAATACAATCAATAAAGAAAAGATGATATTATGAAATGAAGACTTCCTCCCAAATTTAGAAACTATCATGAGTACCTGGCTCCTTGATACTCAGGTGATCCACAATCCTTACATGTGACCACTCCTGAATACTCCTGTCCAGCAGGCATGGATGAGGGATCCCCAGTGACCATGCATGAGCAGGAAATGCATTCTTGGCAGTTTGGGGTGGTAACTTAAAATTAGAACGTAGTTTCCAAGGGGAAACAGTTATACATAATGGCTACATTTTAAGGCACTTCAGTGTATTTTGGATTAAAGAGGTTCGTGTTTTTAACAAGCTTTTCTTAAATCTGAACCTGAATATCTCTGTCTTTATAAACTGCTCATATACACATGTGCACACATGAACACATGATGCGTCCTCCTACTCTGACATGGCAACATCTCCATTCTGCTGTAATAATGTGTATACCAACTTCTCCCCCTGGAAACCAAACACTTCTCACAAGAACTAGCTTATAAAAGTTTGCTTCCTTGAACATAGTAGGTGCTCAACAAACAGAAGAAAGAGTGGGTACACCTGTCTGTACCAACCCTCCATTTATGGAAGAATGTTTTATATTTGGGGAAAGGAAGGGGACCCGGTGAATTCTTTTTGCATTTGTGAGAAAGGGAGAGCATGACAAGCTGACACCAAGGATTGGAAAAGAAAACACAAAGAATATCTGGGTGGGCTCCCCTCCAGCACAGATCAGGTGCTGCCCACCCTCGGAGTTTCCAAAGTGCTTTGCCACCCGTTCTGTTGCATCTCTCACAATAACCCTGCGGGTTTTCATTTTATAGATATGGAAACTGAAGGGGCACCTAGGTGGCTCAGTCGGTTAAGCATCTGCCTTCAGCTCAGGTCATGATCCCAGGGTTCTGGGATTGAGCCCCACATCGGGCTCCCTGCTCAGCGGGAAGCCTGCTTCTCTCTCTCCCTCTGCTTCTCCCCCTGCTTGTGTGCTCGCTCTGTCAAATAAATAAATAAACTCTTAAAAAAAAAGATATGGAAACTGAAGATCAGAGAAAATAGTGATGTGCCCTCCATTACAGAGCTGGATCTCACTCTGTATCAGGGGCTGGCAAACTTTTTTACATACCGGGTGAGACAGTAAGTAGTTTAGGATTGGCGGCTCCTCTGGTCTCTGCCATGACAACTTTGCCATTACAGCATGAAAGGAGCCATAGACAATATGTGTTCCAATAAAACACATTTAGAAAAATAGGCTTCCTTTGGGCCATAGTTTGCTGACTGGTTTAGATCTTTTGACTCCAAATCCAGTACCTTTTGCCATACTCACAGTTACTCCATTAGAACTAAAATGTCATTGACAACGATTCCAAAGCCCTGAAATACCTCTGAGGCTTTTTTGAATCATCTAAGAAAAACTCAAATTATCTTCAATAATTTGTGCTAAGCATCTTTATTGTATTCAAATTCTAGGAATCACCATCATAGCTGATCATAACCCCTCATTTTCCTGGTCATTCTGGATTGGCATTGTTTTCCCTTGCCTTTGGGGTCCTGGGGGTTATGACAGCAGGAACCCAAATGTGACATCCTCATGGTTGATGGCAGCAACAGAGAAGCCATCCCTTTGCAGAGCTGGCTGGAAGGAACCTCAGCATTTCTGCACTGCCAACCTGCACACTTGGCTCTTTCTTTCTTCAAAAATCGTCATTCTCCAGAAACCTAACAGTTACTCCCCTCATCTGCAAAGCCCCCAAGGGGGCAGCCAGATGGGTAGCTGCTGTTGATAAAAACTTCTGAGTTGAGTAAGGAATTTTTGTGAATGTTAGAACACCTAGCTCAGGCTGAAATTCTGTTCTCAAAGCACATGATAAAATCCCCCCAGTCACCTTAAGATCACCTGCAGGGCGGTAATCCGAATGCTGGGTTAACTGCAGCCAACTCTAAATCCCAGGACTCCCTCTCAGACAGTCCAGAGATGCCTTTCCCTGTTGTCAGATGCCTCAAAATCTACCTGAACACACCCTAAGGAGGGTTGGAGAGGCTTGCGGCTGTTACTACACACACACACACACACACACACACACACACACACACATACTGTACACATATGTACTACGTGTGTGTGTGTGTGTGTGTGTGTGTGTGTGTGTGAAAACTCTACTTACTGTATAACTTTGGTTAAGTCATTTAAGCTCAGCCTGTTCCTTCGTCTGGAAGCATAGGGATAATCCCTTACCCTCACAATCAAAGTGTCATTGTGAGGGCTGACGATGTTACACACAGACCAACAATAACTTCCATTTATTCAGGGTCCACCTGGTGCCAGGCACTGTGCTAGGTGACCTACTAATGTTTCCTTATTTAATCCTGTGTGAAATGGGTACCATGGGGCCCATCGTGTAGATAAAGAAAATGGGCTAAAACATGTGAAGTAACCTGCCCAAAGGCAACCAGCAAGTAGGGTCCATGCTAGGATTTGAGTAAGTCCAGGTCTATGTGACTTCTCAGCTCACGCTTTTCTCTCCACAGGGTCTGGCGTCTGTGAAAAGGCCCGGAAGTATCCAGTATCAGGTAAGCACTCAGGGGGATGCACATACTCTACGTTGGAGTCTCTTCCCCTTCTTAACACTGACTGGGGATGCTTTGAGGTGCTGGAGCATCCATGCCTCTGTTCCCACCCCTCCCACCTCTGTGGGTTTTACACAGTGTTGGGCAATCTGAGTCCTGGCTTTTCTTCTGCAAGCTCAGGGTTAGGAGAGACAACTAGCCAGAGAATTTGTTTTCTTTTGGTAGTTCACACAATTGCCTCAAACTAAGTATGGTTTAAAGTCTTGGTATGCTCAGTGTGGTCCCTGTACCAGCATCGATGGCATCATCTGGGGACTTGATACAGAAATGTAATGATGAGAGAAAAGCAGCGTCAGCTTATTGTTATGTGGCCTTGGCTAACTAACTTAACCTTCCTACACCTTGGTTTCTGAGAAAGCTACATATCCTAATCCATAGTAACAGGGAAGGAAAGCTCTGATAGGGAAGTTCTCAGAATTTCTTTGTATACACTATTTCTTTTTTCCCCCAAATCTGCATTCCCACTTTGTCCCTTTCTGCTGCAGTAATCTCATCTGTAAAATGAACTTAATATTAGTTTTTCATGGAATTATTAGGAAGATTAAAAGTGATAATGCATGCAAAGTGCCTGGCATATAATAGATATCAATAAGTGTTGGTTCCTTGTCTTTTTTCTCCCACACCCCATTAAATACTGCCTTCTATTATTGTCTATGAGAATGCTATCTCCTCAGTGAGGCCCCAACCTTCTTAAAGGTAGAGAATGTTTCTGATGCTTTACTTTTATATCAGAGCACGTGATATGCAGCAGGCACAAAAATTCCATATATAACAGGCACCTACAATATGCTGGATACTATGAGTGGGCCCCAAAATGACCAAATGACCAAGAAACTGTTCCTGACTTCAGGGGACTTAATATGTAGAAGGGAAAGATGGATATAAAAATTAATTTTAGTTCAGCAAAAATAATAAATATATCAGAGATACTTCATTTAAAACTATATATAGGAACAACAACAAAAAAACTACATACAAGGACAGAGAAGAGATGGAGACTGATTCTGACTGAACAGAAGGCTTCCTGGAGGTGGGGGCATTTGAGTTCAGCTTTGAAGAAACAGGAGAATTTTGATAGGATTTTACCATAAAGGGATGAGCTTCCAACCTGGGGGCTGAATCCTAGCACTGCATAAATTTACCCCACAGGTATTTATTGAGCACCTATTATGTGCCAGCCATAGTTCCATTTACTGAGATTATAGCAGAGAACAAAAATACTTGGTTTCTGCCATCACTGAATGTATATTCTGATTGGGGGTGATGGAGCAAGACAAGAAACATAAATAAAATACAAAGTTTGTCAAATGATGGTGAGTTCTTGGGAGGAAATAAAGCACAGAAGGGGGAAGACAGTGTAGGGGATGGGGTTGCAAATTTTTAATAGAGGGTCAAGTAAGGCTAAGGTGACACGAGAGCAGAGACCTGAGGGAGAGGAGGCAACCAGTCCCCCCTATCTGAGGGAAGGGCATCCCAGGCAGAGGAAATCTGGGCAAAGGCCCTGAGGCAGGAACATGCATGGCATGTTGGAGCAATGACAGAAGTGAACGTGAGGGCAACATACCACTGCATTTGTTAAATGCCTGAAAAGAGGAAAGTGGCGTCTATGAAAGGGCCTCCTGGAAAGGGCCTCCACCAACTTGACGTACACAGGCTCATCACAGTTGGATACAAACCCATGAAGATGGGCTTGGTGCTTGTCTAAGGCTTTGGAAGCTTT
Organism: Zalophus californianus; assembly: GCF_009762305.2. Taxonomy (NCBI): domain Eukaryota; kingdom Metazoa; phylum Chordata; class Mammalia; order Carnivora; family Otariidae; genus Zalophus; species Zalophus californianus. The sequence goes on along the minus strand of NC_045598.1, from coordinate 39,856,118 downwards.
GTGAATTCCATCTGCTAGGCCATTGTGGATTAGGGCAGTCTTCGACACCTCTTGTAAAGCACTATTAACGTCCATGACACCTCCAGCAGCAATGCCTTCCTTGGTCATGGCAGTGGGTTATGGGTGGAGCCAAGTGGATTGAGTGCACCTGAGCCTCTGCCTCCGCGCTACTGAGTATCAGCTGGGAAAGAGCTAAATTATATTTATTTTAGAACCAACACTCCCAACTGGTTTCAGTTTATCCTGATTTCTAACCGAGGAAATAAAAAGAATAGAGAATAATTACGAAGCACCTACTGTGGGCCAAACACTTTATGCACATCATTATTTAAATCTTCACAACCTCTGAAATAGGCATTTCTATCCCTGTTTTACAGAAGGGGAAACTGAGCCCCAGAAAGTAGAAATAACATACCCAAGGTTATTTGGCCACAGAATAGCAGCCAGACCCATTTGATTCCAGAGCCTGTGCACTTTTTTTGTTGTGCCCTGGTTTCTTGAATATGTGCTCATTTGTATGCTAAACACACCTGCTGGACATGCATGGCACAGTGTGCCTGAGACTTTGAGAGAGCTGGGTTTTCTAGTACTATCTCCAAGTCCTCATTCTTTCCATTTAATTCCAATATATACTCTCAAACTATCCCATTCCCACCTTCTAACTTGGTTGTGCCTGGATCTAGTACATCACAGAATGAGTCTTGGAAAGGACTTTAGTATCAATCATCTTCAAGTCTGTTCTATGGATTCTAAAACTGAGGACCAAGGAAGAAGCAAGGAGTTCATGGTCTTGTAGGAAAGTCAGACCTATGAATCAATAATGACAGCAGATTATGGGTTCAGTGTTATGACAGTTAGGAGAGAGGGCTTTCTGAGATGAATTCAAAAAGATTGATAAGAGCTAGCCAGGCAATAGATGGAGAAGGGCATTCCAACAGAAGGGGACAGCATGAGCATCCATTCCTCAAGGAGAGAGACCTGCCCCTCAGTTTATAGCCATTACTTCCAGGAAGCCGCTGATTGTTGATATCAACCTGAACTGTCAGTACTGCTTCCAAGTTGAATCTGTGCTCAGATGTATATATGACATCTCCCTAGATCTCTGGCACAGATTCAGGAATCATTTAGGCATCTGAAATTTTGAGTGTGTCTGCTTTCTGCCAACAACAAACACTATTGAAAAAGACAGGACCCAGCCGTCCTTAATTTGAATTCCCAAAGTATTTAAAATTACACTGAACCAGTACTAGGTTATTTCCAGAGGTTACATTCTGGCTTCCTAAGTAGATGTAATTTCCCCAGAAGCTGAGAACTCATCATGTGGCATCAAGATGGCAATAAGCAAAGCACTTGTCCCACAGTGGGCATTCAATATAAGCTTGCTGAACTAAATGCACTTCTTAGTGGATCCTAAATCCCTTAAGGGCAGGAACATGAATCTGATTAATCTTGGTATGACCAATGTCCGGCACATAGTAGGCTTTCAATAAATCTATGTCGAATGGATGAATGAGTTAACAAATTCAACAAGTGAATAAATAGGAACAAAAATAGTTATTTTGGGGCACACCTGAGTGGCTCAGGTGGTTAAGCGTCTGACTCTTGATTTTGGCTGAGGTCATGATCTCAGGGTCATGGGACTAAGCCCTGCATTGTCTTTGCTCTGGGTGTGGAGCCTGCTTGAGATTCTCTCTCTCCCCCTCTGCCCCTCCCCACTCTCTCTCTTAAAAAAAAAAAAACGTTATTTTTTTGAGTGCTTACCATGTGCCAGTCACTATACTGAGTGCTTTGTTGTTTTTTTTTTTCAGCTTTATTGAGGTATAATTGACAAATAAGATTGTAAGATATTTAAAGTGTACATTGTGATGATTTGATATATATGTACATTTATTTACTTATATTTTTGGTGAGAACATTCAAGTTCTAGCTAAGTACTTTATGTCTATCATCTCATCTACTCCCTAAAACAATCCTACAAGTAGGCATTATCACTGCCATTTACAATCAAGAAGACCAATGTCCAGAGGCCTCAGATCCCAAGACACAAGTCCATCTGGCTCCAAAGTCCATGCAGGCTTTTAATAGAGTTTCCCGATTTCAGAGACAATCTCAACCAAACTGTTCAAGTAAACGTGAAACAAATCCTCTGTTACTGAGGTAAGGCATATGGAAATGCACAGAGTGTATATAACGATTTCCAGCAGTCCCCAAAGCAGGAAGGACCAGTTACAAATCTACATTATTTCAAAAAGAAAGCCAACCAACAAATTCTCAAAGGAGTTTTTTTTTTAACCTCTTTTGGTTTTCCTATAAAATAAGTTGCTCCAAATGATAGATCTTCGAATCTATATTTCAATAATAAACCCCTTAAATGACAAAATGAAACTAATCTAAACGCTATTTTTCTTCTGTCTGTTCAGGGAAGAAAGGTGATTCATAAGATAAAAAGCTAGTATCAAATACTTAGTTTTAAAAAAAGCTGAAAGGGAAAAAGAGGGAATGTGCCAGGGATAATAGAAACATCAGTGACAACTACCTCACTCTCAGCATCTATCACACAAAGAGAAGTGTTCAGACTGGTGACCCTGGGGCAATGCAAGGTTCTTAATCGAAGCAACATTCAATTAAATTATGTGCAGAATATTCTTTCAGACAGGAAAGAATAGTCAAACATTTAAACATATTTTTAACGAGGGTTGAAACAAAAAGAGGAGGATTTTGGCACACTCCCGCTAGCCAGAGAAATCAGAATTCTTAATTCTTGGTTAGCTTGCTCTCAGATAAAACAAAAAGGTCTGGATGTCAGACAGACAAGACTTGCCCCCCCAGAAGAGATGCGCACCCACAGGTGATTCCAGAAACGCAGCCGATGTTAGACAATGGTCTAGCAACAAAGGAAGGAGAGGTAGAAAAAGTTATCAGGTGAGTACTAGTTACATACACTGTAATAGTTATCAGGTAAGTACTAGTTACATACACTGTAATAGTTACCAGGTGAGTACTAGTTACATACACTGTAATAGTTATCAGGTGAGTACTAGTTACATACACTAATAGTTATCAGGTGAGTACTAGTTACATACACTGTAATAGTTATCAGGTGAGTACTAGTTACATACACTGTAATCAGCCTTCAGGCAAAATGAGACTGTCTGTGGGTGAAATGTCTGTGGGTGAAAGGAAGTGCTGTGTTTAACACCAAAGACAAGGGCTTCCAAAACTCCCATCAGACACTGTTTGTATAAAGCATGTGTGGAGGCTCCTGATACCATGTTGAGATTTAGATTAAATGAGATAAAGTATGTGAGAGGGCCTGGCATGAGGTAGATGCTTCATAAATATTAACTGAATATAAATCTATTAAAACTGTCTCTATCCAAAGAAAATTCATGGCTCTCGATGAAGGAGGTGAGATAAATAACTTGTCTGTGCAGAGAGAAGTCAGGATGTCAAATGTGAGCTGGAGAAGGACTTTGAGCATCTTTGTCGGCGTGTCATTTCTGAAATGGGCTTGGGGCTCTCTGGCCTTGGACTTACCACTAAGAGCTGTGTGAAATGCAGAGATGAGTACCCCATCCCTATCAACAAGGAGTTCACCGATAGTAAAGTACCAGACAGGAAGCTCATGACCATGTTCGGGTCCAACAAATGTTAAAAGAGAAATTCCCCAGATCCATGAAAAAGAAAAGAAACAAGAAAAGCACATTTCCCCTTTTCCTTACCATTCAGTTTGCGGATAAGAAATAAGACAAAATCAAGAAATAAAAACCAAAACCAAAGAACTCATGCAGAAATGGGTCCGTAGAGTAGGAATTAAGGAGGGAAGCCATCTTTGATTTTTTTTTTAAAGCTAAGGGCTTCTCAGGGAATGGCTATACCGTGCCAGTGTGAGCAGCATCATTACACTGAGTCAAGTACCTGGGAGAGCTGAAAATGAAGGAATGCCTGGGAATGTGTGTGAGAATCACAATATGTAAACACCTTCAATGGCTCAGCTCTTTTGGGCAATGGAAAATGAAATGTCACCCCGACAGAAAACCAAAAGAACTCATGATTTAAATCGTGCCCAGAACATGCTCAGTACTCAGTGACTTTCAACAAAAATGCCTAAAACGTGATGGGGCTGCATTGGTGCTGAAGAGACTGGACCCATCTGGCACCATATCTGGTTTCTCTTGGGAGCTAATAAGACTTTTCTAGGACACCAAGGCCTCCACTTGCACACCCATGTGCAAAAGAGGACCCCACCTCTTTCTTAACAAAAGAAATGAGGTCATCAGGTAGGAACTGTTCCAAACTGCCCCCTTTCCTTCTACCTGCAAACTTTTCCTTAATGGAACTCCATCCCTCCCTCCTGGCTTAGAACAAAAGTCCATAAAATGCTGGAGAATAAAGGTTCCAAGGGGAAGGTTACGAATTATATCATTCCTTTTAAGATTTATAATGCACATTAGTACAGACTCAAGAAGTAGTGATAAAAAGAAACCCCGTTTTAACTTGGTTCACTTCAGTTTCCCCAAACTCATTTGGTCACAAAACCTCTTTTTCAAAAAACATATTACCCATTAAACATCTCTGGGAAGACTTTTAGATGAGATTCCCAAATGACCGTTACTCTTTGAAACAGGACTGAATACTGTCTCAGGATATAATTACCCTGAGCTGCAGGTTCTGGGCCTGTGCTCTGAGCTATAGTTCCTGAGATACTAGAGGGGCCCACAGAAAAAAGGAAATCAAGCCAGAGAGCATTTCTAAGGTCTCTTTTCGCTGTAACAGCCTATGATTCTCTTTCTTAGAAGACATCACACAGACTTGTGTCTGGGGTAATCTAGACATAGAACAGAGATGCATAGTGGGGAGGGGGTCAGACATTTGAAGATGTATTTTCATGTTGGTACAAGTCATACAGGTCTGATTCCTAGCTCACGATGTGTCAGTGGTCAGCATGCAATCATTCAAGGAGTTTCATGCAGAGAACCAAAGACCCAAGGAAAAAACAAAACATAATTGTATGTGGCTAATGGACCCCCAAGCAGGAGCACACATACGGGTGCACACCTGCACATTATCTATGCTTAACTAACTAAGCACATGACCCTGGGAGCCAATACAGTACTGCAGATGAAAAAAGAGACAAACATGGGTTCAGTCTTGCTCTGACACTTAGAAGTTGTGTGACCTTGGGGGCGCCTGAGTGGCTCAGTCGGTTAAGCAGCTGCCTTCAGCTCAGGTCATGGGGATCGAGCCCCACATCAGGTTCCCTGCTCAGTAGGGAGCCTGCTTCTCCCTCTCCTCTCCCTGCCCCTCTCCCTGCTTGTGCACACGCTCTCTATCTCTCAAATACATAAAATCTTAAAAAAAAAGAGTTGTGTGACCTTGGACAAGTTACATAAGTTTTCTGAGCCTGTTTCCTCACCTGTAAAATAGGGCTAATTATTATTACACCTCACAGAACTGCTGTAAGAATTATACTACTATACACCAGGTGCTGTTCTGAGTGTTTTGTACATATTGATGCTCACAGTAATCCTATCAATATCCCTATTTTACAAATGAGAAAACTGAGACACAGAGAGGGTAAGAATTTCCCTTTACACAGCGAGTAACTAGTAAGGCTGGTATGCTAACTCAAGCAACCTAGCTCTTCATTACCGGGCTATCCTGCCTAGCACAGTTCCAGATTATAGTAGGTGCATGATATTCCCTGGGAAGACACAGACACACACACAAATACACAAATACCCTACACTTCCTCTTACTCTCTGGGATTTAAAATGTGCTGTTTTTGTTATTAGTTTATTACACGGGCAGTTCAAGTGGGCAGCATGTAGACACCAGCTTCCCAAACACGAGGATCCTATGTAGCTGCTCAAGGAACAGAACGAATTCAGCGCTGAGAAATGTTAGTTCATTCTGAATGATGACTCACTACCACTATTTTCACAAACAGCCTGCTAATTAAACTTTCTTATGAACCCTGCTAACCAATTTTTCCAATGCATGGAGGAAAAATCATTCATTATAGACCGGAATCCAAAATCTAATATTAACAGCACAAGTAGGATCTGTGGCATTGTAATTTGATCAGCTTGAGCATTAATAATAGTTAGACACTGATGTCTGAGAGAGTTAATCAGCTTTTGTTGAGATGCACGTAGATAACTGAACAAAACATCTGGAAAGCAGACTAGAAAGCAAAACTAGCTTATCATAAGGGGTATAGTATTTGCTTTACCCTCATAAGTCCCCTGCTTACAATGTCCTATCTTCTAGGTGACCATAGCAATAGCCTGAATTGGTATAGCACTTTAAAGACTTACCAACACATTAGCAGCTCATCTCATGTTGACACAGTAAGGTGGAAAGAGCCAGTGTCATTATCTCCATTTTATGTGCAACAATCCGAGGCACAGAGTGGTTTGACCCACTGAAAGTCCCATAGCTAGAATGAGAACTGGGTGGATCCTTCCATTTTATCATGTTGACACTCATAAAGGTGGCTTGATTTTAAAAACAATCTTAGAAATCAGCCACGCATTTTCAAATATTGAACTAAAGGCTTTCATTTACAGTCTTCCAGAACCACTAAAACTGCTGTTCGTTATTACTGCAGCTATTTCTGAGGTTTGCCGGAAGACACCCTACACAGCCGCATGCCAGACTCAGGATGAAACAGCAAGAATGCGAGGAGCCCTCTCCGTGGAGGTCTCTTGCTCCCACTGGCAGCAGCATGTGGCCAGACACACATGGATACACAGACAGTGTGGTCAGTCACTTCAAACAACATGAGCTTTGGTTTCCTCATCTAAAGATCGAGGCTGCTATTACCTCTCAGGGTTGTGGTCAGGATTAAATGAGCTAACAAACATAAAGCAACTGGCATCCAGCGGTGCTTAATAAATGTGAGGTCCCATTCCACTCTTCTGCCATCTCATACAGCATCTCCTACTTCCTCCTTGGAATCACATAACTGAGGACTGAGCCTGGAACAGATAGATATCTACTTTTCCTTCCCTCTCTCTTTCTCCATCTGTTGGCCCAGGGGCAGGACACTTGGTGAGAAGAGGGAAGGACTCGTGAGACCCAAGGGGCCCTTCCCATTTATAGGCTGCTTCGGTTTACGAGTGCCTCCACCTGTGTCAGCTGGTTTGAACGCCAAGTACCAAGCAAAGAAGGTAAGGTAAGGATCTGTCTTCTTACTGTGTGCCGAGAAAATGGAGGTCCATAGAGACAGAAGGATGAACGCCAGGCCAGGCACATACCTATTCAGCGTGCACGTGAGGGGGCCTGGGGGATGGTGCAGGACTTTCACTGATGTTTGTCTCACAACTGTGTCTGGTATTTCTCACAAGGAAGCATTTGGGGTGTGTGTGTGTGTGTGTGTGCACGTGTATGTTGGGGAGTGTGGTGCACTGGGGTAGTGCTCGCTTTCTTTTAGTTAGAGTGTGGTCTGTCTCATTGGGAAGGCTCCCCTGACTCGCAAGGGGCACTGGGAAGAGGAAAGGTGTCTGAGGACTAGTTCCAGTTTGTGGGATCAGGACCGGGAAGTGAGAGTAACATTTGATTTTCCTGTTTGCTGCCCAGCTCAGAGTCCGGGGCAATGGGGAACCTGCCAGAACTCACTGTAGGAACCCTTACCAGGGAGATGGAAGCAGAGGACTGAAGTGCCTATGTGTCCAGCCTCAGGGTTTGACACAACAGGCAAGACTGAAGAAACCCAGAAGCTGGTAATACCTCAGTTCACGGCAGCAAGAACGGAAGCCCAATTCAGAACACCCGCTTTGGCACATTATTTACAAAAACTGGTACTCCACTCAGGCAGCTTCTCTCTGTCACTGCCTGCCCTTGCCAGAAAAAAAACATGTCACTCAATCCAACATGGGTTCAAGCAGAAAGATGAGGAAGGGAAAACTCTATGTATGTGATTTCAGGCTTCATATCCCTCTCTGTAGTATATATAGCTGGCAAGGGTCTCCACAGAAGTCTGTGGGCTCATGTGGGTGTGGGGGACAGGGGGCAGGGCTGTGATCCTGCTTACCACTTGACAATGGGATCAAGGTTGTCACCATCTATTTTTCCTTGATGTAAAGAAAACTTGGGCTAGGTGGTGTTTTACTTCTCGGAAAAGTCCCCTAGCCACATTTAATTTAATTTTCCTTCTGGTTCTCCTTTTACCATTCATTCTACACACATTTCGCTCTACCTTGCTTTTTAAAAAAATCCATAGCTATTTTAATTCTAGCTCTTTTCCATATTATCTTATAAAGCCAATTGAAATCCTTTTTCAATCAAATGGCATGTAAGTAAATAAAAAGGCAAAAAGAGGAGACAGGACAGGCAACAAGCAAAGAAAAGAAAAAAGAGAAGAAGAAAGAGCAAGGAAAATAAGAAGCCAAGTGCTCTTGATTCAAGTCTTCCCTGGGCTGCACTGGCCTCATTTGTAAAGTGAGTATAGACATTGTCCATATTGGCTATTTCAAAAGGGTCAGATAAGGAACTAAAAGTAAAAAACCTTTGAAAACAAACACAAATGGCAAATATTGGGGATTATTAAGTATACATTTTATTCCATACCACCAATAAAATGATTTAATCTGATCCAAGATGTTTGTGATGAGAAATTCCATTAGCAGCTTTAGGAATTAGAGTAATTACCCTAACTAGCTGTATCCACTTAATGGTAATGGGACCTCGCAGATCACCAGACATCCAACTATAAAACAAGGGCCAAGCAGAAAGCCAAACTTAGAAGTCAGCAAGAAACTGAAGGAGGTGGAAAGAGAGTCACTGAGAGAACATGTACCTGACCTGAGCAGGATAAACAATGATTCTCAAATCATAGACACCACGGGGAGTCTGCAAATTGTCCACCTCCTTCTGTGTTAGGTCGGGTTATTTATTAGAAAAGTAGAAAAACACAGACTTTGGAGTCTGACAAACTTGGGTTCAAATCTCAGCCCCACCGCTTATTAGCTGTGACCTTGGATAACTTACTTAACCTTTCTGAGCTTCATTTATTTCATCAACACAAAGGGGGCACTAACATTTACCCACAGAATAGTCCTGGCTGTTCCATTCACTATCCCTTGAAGTGGTCTCTGAAACTTGTCTCAGCTGCTTCCTCTTCATGGACGGGTCTCCCACAACCTGCTTTCTACCGAGATCAAGGCTCACTCCTATTTAACACTTGTTCCAAGATCCCCAGCCCACCGTCCTCTGTTTCTCCTCTGAACACCTATAGCTGATGTCTTCATATTCATTCAGCAGAGGCAGAGTGATAAGGTAACAGAAAGACCGTAGACTTTGCAGTCAGGCAGCTAACCCCACTCTCCAGCTAACTGATTCTAAGTCGTGGCTTCCTTGTCTATAAAATGGGGATAATACCACTGATCATACATAACTGACATAAAGCTTCAATGAGATAATATAGAATAATATGCCTAACCCTGTAGCTGACACATAGCAGGCATTCCATCAAAACACCAACTTCACTGCATTGTTATGAGTCTTTCTGTGCTAATGAAATTAATAGTCAGGGTCAGGAAGGGTGAGTTTGTACCTTGGTGAAAAACAAAACAAAACAAAACCTTCAACAAGACAGCAAAGGTAGATGTGTAGTGATGTGCATCCCAGCCCCCTCCAGACCTGCAGGTTGTTGCAGGGCTCTGAGATTTGTCCTGGCTTCCCCCATCACTGCCCTGCTAGCAGCCACATGTGGGCACAAACTATGTTTTATCCTCTCTGGCTTCCTCACCGACCCTGATACAGAATTTAAGAGAAGAGAGGGAAAGGGAATAACATTTATTTGGTCTGAGAGCACAGACACTAAATAAATACTGTTGGCTGACTGAAAATGTTTTACAAATGTAAAAGCCTTATACAAATATATGGTCTCTATCTGAATTTTATCTTCTCTCCAAACTAGAAATATCTTCTCCCATCAAAGCTCAATTTGGTGACTGTAGAAAAAATAAAAAGGCAACTTAAAGATCTTTAGTTCTTACAAGGAATAAAGACAGATACAGAGTTCATCAGTTAAGAGCAGTAAGGGAGATGTGGAATGGGGTGGGGGAGGCAGACTGAAAAGAGAAATCACCCTGCCACACCTCCCAGAAGACAAGAAAAAAAATGAATTTCCCATTAACACATTTCAGAAAGCACTTTCCTCCTACCCTGAAGCTGATGAATTACATTTTTTAGATAATGTGTGGAAATTTCAGCTTGACATTACCTTCTTCCTTGGTTCCTAGTCTCAATCAACCAGGTCACACAGAGAAGCGGGGAGGGATTGAAGGAGGGAGTGTGTGTGGGGTGTGGGTATGTATGTACTGGGGGAAGGATGGGAGGCTGGGTGAACGGGGAATTGGTCCTACGAACCAAACAGTCAGCTAAAGTACAGAAATAGAAAATCCTTAAAATACCCAGGCCTGATTCAAATCCTAGGTAAAAATCCTTTGAGACATCTCTCCTGGGATGTGAGAATACTTTCCTACGGTTATCTGAGTTTGGAAGCAGGGCAGAACCATCCGATATGGAAGGGAAGATGAAGGCAGAGAGCCAGCAGGCAAAAGGAAACCATACCTGGTCTGTAATCCTGACTACTGCCATCCTGGGAAAAGAATTATGTCGAAAGAAGCAGAATGTAGCTGTACAAATTCTAAACCTCACAGCTCCACTCAGTTGCCAACTTATACTAATTAGAAAGGATGGGAGGTCTCTGATTGCCCCTGACGGGTGTGTAAGAGGCACAATAATTACATAGTTTACTGTCTGCGCTTAACATTCTGACATTTTCCAAGTTCCCCTTAACAAGGGAGACCCCTATTCTCCCATTGTGTAACCCCACTAGGCTGCCAAAACTTCTCCATAACTAAGTATTTTCCATTCACCCCAACAATAATTCATTTCCTTCCCCAAGTCAACGAATCAGAATTCTTTCATTCTTCTTTGTGGAATACATATAAGATGACTGCAGGGAGGTGATAAATAAAATGACAGATGCAAATCTGCCCGATTTTCCTCTGAAATCAAGAGACACATTGCACCATACCAAGCACATTTTCAAAGTCAGCAACAAAATGTGCTGATAAATGCTACTATTTCCTCTACCCTTCCCATCACTAATGGATATCCCTCTGATGTGCATGTAGAAAAGTTCATTTACTAATCACTATCTTGGGATTTTCTTGGATTATGCATAACTGAGGCTGGGTTTTAACTATGCTTAACTTTAAGGTAGCATCCATTTTAATACAGTGCTTGCAAAACAAAGAAAAGGCGAACACAGTGAAGAGTATTTTGTGAAGAAACAAAATCTGAAGTTAAAAACCACTCTAAGTCCGTTCTTCCTCATTCAGGTAAGCAGTGACCTGCTTAATTAAAAAACCACTGGTACTTATTATTTTTTTAATGCATTGTATACTCTTTATCAAAACAAAAGATTTTGAACTCTAATTCTGTTTTCCCTCAACTAAAAGTTTTCATTCCCTAGCTAACAAAAGCTGAGTTGGTTTGTAAAGGGGAGAAGTCAGTTGAGTATTTTTAGAGAAACTGCCAAAGATAAACTATAAAGTAGACAACTCACAATTAGTCAGACAGTCCTGGGTTCAAGTCCCAGCTCCCCTACTTGGAAGCTAAGTCACCTTGGACTAATTACTCAATCATTCCTAAATCCAAGTTTCTTCATCTGTAAAATAACCGTCTTGAGGATTACATGAAATTCCATCCACTGATCTCAGCACAATGCTTAGCACATAGTAAGTGCACAATAAACACTGTTTATCATTATGAGTCTCCAAGAAATCCCAATTTACTATTTAAATGAGCTACTATGTTCAAAGCATCTAATATAGTGCCCAGAATATACATAAGGCATACACAAACATACAAAAGCTGCTGCTATTATTTTTTTTGTCTTTGCTAAGTGATGTAAGAAAATATGCCAATAACTCACCTTAGGGCTGAATTCACATTTTAGGAGTGAATTAAAAGCACTTTCATATTTTAGAATTTTTCAGGGTCTTTTATTGTTTTATAAAGTTACCTCAGAAGTAAAATTCAGTCACATTCCCATAGTGCCCTATAAGTCCAGTTCCTTGAAAGTATATGAGGTAACCCAAAGCAATCCACAGCCCTCACTCTCCTTTCCGTCTTCACCCCAAGAGACTATTCCATGGAATGCCTCCTGGCCTTGGTGCCCTAACACACCCTCCCACCCCCCACTGCCATAGTCCATGTCCTGCATGTCACCTACTGAGAGGGACACATGGGATTAGTAGCATTTTCACAAATCCGAGAAAGAACAGAAGTTACCCAGTGTCACCAAATCAAAACTGAGTTCGTTCCTTTAATTAGAGATGTGATTCCAGATACAAAAGTGGTGGCAAAGCATTATTCACCCTGATGTCCACAGTACCGAAGGGTATTTTTTGCCTTGTTCTGCCTTTTCCACTGAATGATAACATTAATTAAGCCAAAGACATGTGTTAGAAAGAATAAAAATGAAAGAATGAGCTAGAGGTGAGGTTTAGGAAATGCTATCTTTGCCTGTTGGGGTGCAACTCTAACTGGCTTCATTCTTTGCTATGTTTAACTTCATCTGGCAATGTTGCTTCATCTTAGATCGCTGTTGCCAAAGAGGCATGTCCCAGCTCTACTTCCTGTGTCCAAAACACGAAAGAATAAAAAAGTCTTTTGTTCTTAGACTGGAATTTTAGCTCTATACTTTTGCTTTCCTTCCCTCTACCTAAATCCTAACCCTATCTTTCAAACCTCTCCCAGCAGCTCCAGCTAACACAGACCTCACCCTTTATCAACCATCTATAGTCCTTACAGTCTGCTCCATACCTGGGTCACTCCATATATTCAGCTTTATCATAGATAACGTTCAGTTTGGACCACTCTGTCCTTAAAACCCTCCCTTCAGAGCTCTTACCTGCCTGAAATGGATAAAAAAATTATACTGCATGGGCACATGAAGAGTAACATCAAGTAAAAATATAATTCTTCTTGATCGCTACGATGCAAATAATCACACAATCTAGATAGGCAGATCAAACTGTTTGTTGTACACTGATTTATTTCTGGGGATTTTTTTTTTTTTTGGTTATTTTTTTCCTCCTTTCTCTATTCCTTTTAGAGAGGGGTGATGACAAGACAGACAATTATTAAAACGTAATTTAGCATTCCAGCTCTGCTGGCTTTAAGACATTCCCTGAGCCGCCTAACGGTATTCTGCCTAGGCCATGTTTCCTCCCCTAAAATACTGAGCATCTGTAATGCAATCTCAAAGCCTGAAAAAACAAAAAGGCAACAAAATTAAAAATTAGAAATTAATTCAATTCTCTGCAGTTCGTGGGAATAACAGAATTTCTACCAGGGGTTTGACATTTTCTTGCCTGAGTTTCTAGGTTGCACAAAAGCTCGCGGGCCACATACCACTTCCCTCTCTCTCCAGCAGCAGGACCTGCAGGTGGATGCAGGAGAAAAAGGAAGAACATGGCTTCCAGGGCCATCACGTGTCCACAGCTGCACACAAAAGCAACTTGGGAGACATGTTTTCTCTCCCTGGTACCTAGATTATCCTGTTAAGTGTCCTTTCCCAACTGGAAAAAGAAAATCTAATATCTCTGAGAAGATAAGTAACAGAGATGTCCAAAAGCACTGTAACAGAATCTTAAACCTGGCACTTTCAGTAAATTTGGTTCTACTCTGAAGGCTGAGTTGTATCCCCAGAGGATGATAAATATTGTTATCATTGTCTCGTGTTATACACAGGAGTCTAGTTGAAAGCCGTGGTGCATTAGGTAGACTCTCCAGAGGGTGGCCGGCAACTGCTACGGAGACGCTCACAATGTTTCATTGGGTTATGGGGTGAGGGTTAGGCAGGGGTCTTCACTCAACACCGGCAGGGGTGCCCTGCCCGTACTTCCCCATAAGATCATGCTTTTGCAATCTGGGGGTGAACCCCAGCTCCACCACCTGGTAATACCTGTGCTGCCGGGAGAAGTTACTTGACCTCACAAAGTTTCAGTGTCCTCATCTAAGAAAATGAAGGCTTGGAGATGCTTGGGTGGCTCAGTCATTAAGTGCCTGCCTTCGGTTCAGGTCATGATCCCAGGGTCCTGGGATCGAGCCCCACATCGGGCTCCCTGCTCCGCAGGAAGCCTGCTTCTCTCTCTCCCACTCCCCCTGCTTGTGTTCCTGCTCTCGCTGTGTCTCTGTCAAATAAATAAATAAAATCTTAAAAAAAAAAAAAAGAAAATGGAAGCTGTTCTCAGTGTTAAATCAAATAAGATATGTTCAGTGCTTAGCAAGTACCTAGTATAGAGTAAGTACTTGATAAATGATAGCAATTATATCCTCAGCACCAAACATTTAAGTCCATGCCCAAATTCCCTCTATGTGTTCTCAAATGGAGTGTTCATCAACAGCCCACAGCCAGGAGGGAACCCAGCCTACACGCAACACCATCAACAAGGAGTCTCTCTCTCCTTCTCTTCCTCTCAGGGTCTCTCTTAATTTGATAAGCCGGAACCTTCTAAGGGAATCCATTCTCTTAGGGAGTGGTTTGGGCTGGAAAATCTTAATCTTGAATTCTTATCTCTTCGCCACTTCCCACCCCCCAATCCTCCCACTAGATATTTAGAACTCCTTGTAAACTTCACAGGATCGAGATGTATTGAGATCTGTAGGAGGTGTTGGAGGAAAAGGGGGGACTGGGATGTTAAAAATCAGGGCAACAAAAATACCTATGATGTCATTCACCCTGACTTCTGAACCACGAGCAGCAGCCTTTCAACTGGGCTGGTGTTACACTTCACCTCTCCCAGCCTGTGTTATCACTTACCGCCAAATGGAGGCCTCAGAGGGTCTTCCATTAGAGCGATCCTCACTCCTTCCCCACCTCCCCACAGCCTTATCTCTCCCTCCTTCTCTGACTTTTAGCGTAGTCAATTAAACCTGAACAACTGGTGGATGGAGGAAATATGCTGCATCTATGGAATGGTACAGCAGGGACCAGTTTCACTGTTAATTTAAAATGCTAGAATTAATTAGGTAGTGTAAATGAAGAATTTAATAAGCGCTCTTTACAACCACAAGTTCTACTTTTATTAAACACTGCTACCAAATGAGGGCAAATATCCCTGGTCTCTCTATATTTCTTTGCCTCATTCCCATAAGTTCTCTGCAAATAAAAATTTTTTTTTGCCTGAAATTTAACAAATGCATAATTATAAATTTATGCCTGAATTATATTTCTGCTTTCAACCCATAAGCTTCTTCTTTAAGCTCAGATGCTACTGTATGTCTCTGCTTGTGCTGGAGAGGGTGCTAAACAAACCAAAGTTGACAATTTTGGTTTTGTATACCAAATTAAAGGCTGTCTTCGAAGCTGTCACTCCTATTCAAATCCACTCGGTGAACTACCAAATTAGCATTCTTTCAGTAAAGGAATCTGCTTGTTTAAACATGTGTCTTTAGAAAACAAGGAACAACACCATGAATCAGTACTTTTCAAAAATCTCACTACAGTTCTAAGGGAATTCTTTTGAAAAGGTGATTAATAATATTCACTAATATAGCTGGCAGAGTCCCTATTTAGAAGGTAAGGATCCACCAAAAATACATTTTCTATACAGGAGTGGGAGGAAGAATCATATGGTTAACTGGTTTTAATTTTGTTTGAATTATCATCCTATTATATAAAGATTATTCAGAAATCTAAACATTGGCTTCCTGAGAGTGCAGGCAATTCTGTTAAAGGATGGATGATCCAGCGCCCTCAGATAAGATCATCAAAGTCCTGGCCCCATTTGGGGACCTTGATAAAACTTCTCTGTCCAGCCGTGCTCCTTGTAACACACTACCTGTATCTGTAATAATAACATCTCCCATGTACTGAGAGACCACTAGGTGCTAGGCACTATGCTAGGCATTATGCTAGGCAGTACTGTACATATATCCAGGCTCTCATTTCATCCTCCCAGTAAGCCCTTTGAGATAAATATTCTTTTCCAACTTTATAGGTGAGGAAATTATGTTTGGAGGGTTGACTTTTTATTTTCAACCGTCATTTTAGTTTTATGATTTTGCAAAGTGTTTAATTTATATGGGAGACAGATTTACACGTGAGGTGGAAGAACTGGAGAACACATACAGCGACATGCACACAGGTACACTGGATTCCCCTACTGAAAATCAAGATGATGGATCTTCCTATTTTAATGATAGGGTTTCCTTTTCTAATATAGACCAGTTGCTTGTCTCTTAAACTTCCCAGCAAAAGGGAAACAAAAGTCAATCCTGAAAAAATGCCAGATACTCAGCTGAGTACGCATGATTTCAGGAGCCGAGGGCCGCAGCACAGCCAGCAGCTGCCTTGCCGTCGTGAGGTAGCCCAGCCGTTTTCTGAGGAAATATGCTCACTTCCAAAAAGATTGCAGGGAAACTTTACCCCAGAGAATTAGAGTGTCTGGCAAACGTTAGGTCCTCAACAAACGGTTGTCGATTCGGAAAAAATCAGAAGCTAAAAATTTCAAGTGTTGAAGTTGTTTGGGTATTGATTTACTCTCAAGTAAAACATCTCTGGCTTCTCAAAAAGTATCTTCAAAAACAAAATAAAACGAAATGAAGTAAAATACCTCAACTGCAGATCCTCATTAAACTTCTCCTTTCTACTGCGGCGTAGTTTTATTCCAGAAGAATATGCTATCCTTAGAGCCTATTTCTCCCCAGGGACAATGGGCAGTTGGGAACACCTTCCAAAGTCCACAATGGCCCCCCTTGAAACCACTATCTCAGACACATGGAAGAACACTGGACACACGCAAACCAAATGCTTGAGAAGAAAGGAAGAGATAAAAACTAGTGTGGAGTACAGGGAGGGCAGAGGGCAAAACGGAGAACTATAGAACAAAGGGCAGGGGTGGCTGATGGAGAATAAAAGGGGATCCAACTGAAGGGTTATTTCACCAAAAGTAAAGCCCAAGGAAGCTCCAACATCCTCATCTGCTTCCCAGTCCTCCCAATCTGCAATCTGGTTTTATGTAGAGTACACACATGGGTGCCATCCTCAAATGCAGGATACACACTGCAGACACTCAGATGCATTCACTGTCTGTGTGCATTTCTGCTAAGGTCTGTACATCTAATGGAACAAGGTAGCTGCTAATCCTAAGCCTAGAATATTGAAGAAGAGCATACCTGTAATTTTGTCTCTCACGAGTTTGCAGGATTCTATTTCACCAATGCTCCCAAAGAGACTCCTGAATTCCTCCTGGGTCATGTTCTGGGGTAAATAGTTGACTATGAGGTTGGTTTTGCTGTCATCTGTGGCTGCCCCTGTCTGCATGGGAGAAGGACAGTTTCTATTGTTGCTGGAGGGTCCATTGCTTGTATTGGATGTCGGGCCATTTGACACCTGTGGCTCCATGGTGCTAATTATCTAAATAAAAATAAAAATAATAAAATAAGCCTCCTGAAATCTTAAAGACACAAGTAAAGTCTTTTTCAAGATTTTGTTTTATTTTATGTTTTGAAAAGAAAGAGAACAAGATAAAGCAAGATGGAGCAAAAGAGACTGGGTTGTGAACACCGCCAATTTAGAAGCATGTTTTTCACCAAAATGTTAAACTCCCCTCGCTATTTTTAGGCCAGCCCATAGATTTTGAACACAGACTAGAATGCAGTGAGAACTCTCCCATTATTTTGTTAATGAAAAGCTAATTCCTGTTTTCATTACACAATCACTCTCAGAAATGTATACTTAAGCCACACCAAATTATAATTAAAATGTAAAGTAATAATCATGATTAAAATTATAGTTCCATTAAAGCTGAAAAACTAAATATAGAGGGTTATGCTCACAAGATCAAATACAGTACCTGTTTATTAACTATCTCACAAAGTAAAATGACATTAAATTAAGTGGGGCCGTTCCATATGGGAAGGGTTTAGATTTTCACTGATGCTTAAGCACTGATCAAACTTCAGATTTCATAAGCACACGCTGGGGAGCTACGAAGTCATCTAATGGTTTTTCTCCCTCGCCGCTCAGTGACTGTTTCTCCTGGACCTCTAATAAAAGAAAAAACATAAAGGAAGAGCTCTCTCTAGGCCTCTACCTTAGGTCCAGCACAGCCCGAGGCTATCCTCTCACACTATACTCAAAAAGTAAACAGTTTAAATTTAAATTAAATTTGGATTCAAATAGTTAATTAAACAAAGATTTCCACAAATGTGTGAATTGTTCCGGGCAGCATGCATGGGGAAAAAAGAGATGAATAAATCTAAGTCTCTACCCTCAAGGAGCTTAGAGTTTACTGAGGACACAGACTGGCAAATGGCTCCCAGGAGGACAGTGGGCATACAGTAGGGGAGGAATTAGCCCTTCTTCACAGGATGGGATTCAGGGAAAGTACTGAGAAGATGAAGCTGGAATACGTTCTACATGGAAAATGGATGTAAGCTCATGGAGCCTGGTTATGAAGAGGTCCTGTGTAGCATGACAAACACAGAGAATCACAAAACTGCAGAGCCAGAAGGCACTTAAGGAAATAAAATCTAGTTCAAAACTCTCATGTTTGAGATGAATTCCAGAAACATCCAGTGAATTCTGTCATCAATGGGAAACTGGAACAGAGTCTGGGCCTGCACCCAGGTTTCCTGGCCCCAGATGGAGCCCACTTTTCTGCTCTATCCCATCACCATCTCTTACTCGTCCTTCATGATAGGACTTCCATCGCCTCTGACCTTGATCAATTCTTTGGAAATGGAATCATGCTCTGCCATTCACCAGCTGTGTGACCTTGGGGAACGGAAAGAAACTCTAGAAGCCTTAATTTTTCTTATTTGAAAAATGGGAACAATGCCACCTGCCTTGCAAGGTGGTGACATGAGGTATAGAAAACACCTGAATAGTGGTGGGAATGTAATTCACCATCATTGATATTTATTAAAGCCACTCTACCAATCCTCTGACGTGACTTCTCTCACTGAGTTCTCACAAGAAGGCAATATTCTCTACATCTCATAGACGTGGAAATCAAGGTTTAGCAGACATCTGATAACTAGCAGCTTCCATTATTACCACCATTTGGCTGCTGAGAGAATTTTGGGGGGATAAGCACTTTCATATACATGTAGTAAAGCATGCAAACCTTACAAAGAGAACACAATTCACACCTGAGTAATCACCTTTCAGATCGTGATACAGAACATGACTAGCTTCCCAGAAGCCTTTCTTGTGTCCCTGCACACCACTCCCCAAAGGTAACTGACTTCTATTCCATAGATTAGTTTTATCTGCTTTTGAACTTTATATACATGGAATCACACAATATGTACTCTTTTATGTCTTTTCACACATTGTGTCTGGGTGTCATCCATGTCGTTAGATATAGTGGTAGGTTTTACTTGACTGCTGTAGAGAATTCCATTGTGAAATCATGAAAATATCACATTTTATTTACCTCTTCTGTTGGTAAACATTTCGGTTGTTTCTAGTTTTTAACTATTATAGATAATGCTGCTCTGAGCATTATGCACATGTCTGTTGGGAATATTCCTGGGAGTCTATTTTGGGGTCAGAGTATATGCATGTTCTGTGTAGTAGACACTGTCAGTATTTTTTATTTATTTATTTTTTAAGATTTTATTTATTTATTTGACAGAGAGAGACACAGCGAGAGAGGGAACACAAGCAGGGGGAGTGGGAAAGGGAGAAGCAGGCTTCCCGCCGAGCAGGGAGCCCGATGAGGGCCTCCAACCCAGGACCCTAGGATCATGACCTGAGCCGAAGGCAGACGCTTAATGACTGAGCCACCCAGGTGCCCCTGTCAGTATCTTTTTAAAATGGTGGCACCAACTTACACTCCCACCAGCTGAGTATCAAAGTCTCAGTTGCTGTACATCCTCATCAATACTCAGAGAATTTTTGGTTTTGTTTTGGTTTGGGTTTTTTTTTGCTTATTTTACACTGAAGCGTAAGTGATAAAGTAAAAAAGGAGTAAGTTCTTAGTCAAGGCAACAGCTGACTTAAGACTGTAGTTCTACCACTTATTAGCTATGTGATCTCAAGCAGGTCACTTCAATACTCAGCCTCAGTTTCCTCTTTGTGAACTGGAATAAAGCCTCACATGCAGGTTTATCTTAGAATGAATGCCTGGAGGCATTACGACTATTATTCTTCATCATGCCCTACGTAGGTGTTACTTTGATTGTTTTCTTTTCTGAATGATCACAAATGGGAAATGAAACCAAAAGGAAAAAAAAAAGAAGTCTCAAGAGGAGTCGGGGAATAAGGCAGACTGAGGAAGGCGAGGAGCTTCTAAGATTCTTTACCATCATGTAAGTAACTTAAGTGTCTCTGCTTACCACATTATCAGAACTTCTTAGATTCAGGTCAACTGTGAGATTCTGGAAGGCTGGTCCAGAAAGCAAGGAGAAAACAAAGGGTTTCTGAGAAGAATCTTAAATCAAGCTCTTCTCAGCACTGATAGAAGCTGTACCCAAACAAAGCCTATTCAGCTGCTCTGTCCAGGAAAACATGAGGGAGATGTGCCCAAGGGAGGCACATGCTAATGGAGATGATGTCGTAGAGCATCATCACACCTCCTGGCTGGGAGGCAGGTTTCTGCTCTGCCCAACTGTTGGGCATCCTGGGTGCGAGCAGTGTCTCCATTTGCTGTGTTGTCTCGCTGCTTCACTAAGTCAGGTGTCCAGGCAACAAACCCAGGGAGCACTGCCAACTTGATAAGGAACTTAAAAACAATTTATCCAGTTCAGGAGGCTGGGTTGGCAGAACCACAGGGCTACCCAACTGCTACCTTTTGACTTACTGGCAGACAAGCCAGTCCCACAATCTCAAGAACACATTCCCTGCTCTCCATCCTTCTTAAGGCTGCCCCACAAACACCTAGAAAATATCCTGCACTGAGGCAGCTTTTGGGACATTAATGATGGAGTATGAAGAAGAATGTAAATCATACCAAAGCGTGCTGAGATTTTATGGGACCACGACTATTAAAGGTCACCCGAGAGCCGGGTTCATCTTTCATTCACCGGACACTTGCCTCAGAGACGTGTGTGGTGAAAGCCAGCACTAGTCCATGCGAACATCTCACAGGTCTCCCTGCTCCAGAGAAGCCTAGGAAGTACCAAGTGCGCAGCAAAGTAATTTCAGTTCCCCAACCAGCTTTCTGATCTCCTTACATCTTATGTAGATTTCCTAAATTATGCTGGATGGAGTTGACCCCATCTGTAGGTCAGACAACCCTAATTAGGCCCAAACCTCTGAAAAGGATCCATGAGATGCAGTGTTTGGTACTGAGCTACTTCAACCGACCAAATCTATAAATTAGATCAAGTCATTCTTGGCTTATGGAAATGGAGCACTCTTTGCTCTGCACACACACTACACAGTTCTCGTTTGGTGTATTCAGAAAGAACTGATGAAAATACACACATGCACACAGAGTTTGCTCAATAGAAATGTACTAAAGCTGAGAAACACTTGTAAATGTGTTAATACACATCATGTAATAAGACCCCTCATTGGTCTTAATGATGCATCCCAGGATACAAGACAGGCTTAAAAAAAGAATCACAAATGTAAAATGTCAGAATGAAATCTGACACACAAGTGAATCACACAAGTGATATCTAAAGATATCAAACTCAAGAATATGAAACTATAATACTTTAAGGTTACATGATACATCTTAAAGAGAGGTCACCTGTAATCTCAATGTGGGAAACAAACCAGGGGTAAACATGTGTGTTAGCGGGAAGCATATCCTCCAATAAGCACAGAGGCTGGCTCAGCAAGATCAGAACACTTCCTTCTCCAGGCCTTTGATATTCTAACAGCACAATTTTCATTGCAAATAAATATATCAGTTACTCAAGTGTGCCTATGTACTTTCATGAAACCGTCTGTGTGGGTCACATGGCCAACTTTGTAGCTGACCAGGTTCCAAACTCCTGACTTGCCCTCCTTCCCTCTTCTGAATGGCAATTAAGAACAGAATTACAGTGAGCATCCAGGATAGAGCATTGAGGAGGTTCAGTTGACGTCAAACTCTAATGGTTGTACAAAGCACTGCATTAAATCTTTTATGTTTCTGTGATATATTTTAAGAAACATTATACAGGCAGAAAATTTCAGGGATAAACTATTAGAGCAGTGCACAATAACGTAGGCACTCACATCCTGTCATTGTAAATGTCAATGGTTTGAATGACTAATTACTCACACTCAACGCATTAACCTCACCCCTCCCACCATTTTTTTTTTTTCCAGCAAAATATACAACAAAAGCAAGAGGGAAGGCCTCACACATGCAGCTGCTGGATCACCACTCAGGGTCATATCTTTGTGGAGGGAGGGAAGAAGCAGAGGCTGGGTTCAGCCTCTTTCTCAGGGTGCTCCTGAAAAAACCATCCCTTCATAACATCTCCATCACCACAATCCTGGGTCCTTCCAGATAGTCTTAAATACCTGCTCAATCCCATCTCTTATTATTGTCCACCCAAGGCATCTGCTACACTATTTCCTGGACTTGTCAGATCAAATGCACATTAAAAAAACAAGGTTATTTCCACTCTGGCTAGATCTGGGAATGCTAGATGAACAGAGATAGAGCCCCAGAATGCCAAGCACTGTGTTGGGCCCTAGGGATAACGGAGACAACAAAGACAAAGAGCTGGCCCTTGCTGAACTGAGTTCACAATGTGGATGCATGACAGATATCAGAGAACATTAGGGACCACAGCGCCCAAAGCCATAATTTTAATGATGAGGAATCTAAGGACCAGAAAGGGGAAATGACTTACCCAGGGTGACATGGCTAGTTAGAGCAGGAAATGGGACTTGAGCCCATGTCTACACAAGAGTCCACAAGAGTACAGTGACAGGATACATGTGACAGTGCAGACATGGACATTTAGATGAGGGTTTACTTTTCCTTTTCTGGGAGGAGGCAGTGAGGGGTGGCCATATCATAAAAATGTACTTGAACAGACATGCGGAGATGGGTCTACCTCCATACCTTACTGAGTCTGGCACTTAACAGTTCACAAAGAATGGTGACCTGAACTCTGAGCTCCACAGCAGAGAGACCACATCTGTTTTGTTTATGATAGCATCTCCTGCAACAGGGCCTGACGATTGGTAGGTTCTGGATAAAGGACTACGGAATGAATGAAAGCCCTTGCATGCTCAGTAGTTCACTAGATCCCTCAAACAACCCTGTAAAGTACAAACCAAAATGGCATGAATGTCATCCCAATTTTACATATAACAAAAAAGGACAGAACACTTACTGAGTACCTATTATATGCCAGGCATACATTTAGATATTATTTCAAATATAGATTTTAAGAGGCATTCATTCAAGACAAGAGGCTGAATCTTTGGCTGACAAGGACCCCTTGGAGAACCTGTTGAATGCCTTTGCCTATTCGCACCAGAAAAATGCACACACACACACACATTTTATGTACACTAATGGCAATCCTTCGTCTCCAGATTGAAATCCTCCAGTTGATTCTAAGAGCAATACAAAGTGCAAAACTTCCCTTCCTCCCCAAATCACTCTTTTTATACTATTTCTTGTTCTCAGAATTCATTAATTCATTAACCAAACAAATATTGATTATTGAAGGGTCTACATGTCAGAGCAGAGAGTAAGAATGTCCTATGGCCAGAAGGCCCTTTAAGTGTACTAAGCAAGACCACTTAAAATTCTAAAAATGTACTTAAAGTCTCCTTTAATATTTCTTCCACCAGCTCATGAATTCCTCACAGCTCCCTCTGTCCCCCACTCTTGACAAGGCTTTCATTTGCTCAAATTTGGGGAGAGTCAGGCTAGAGTTAGAGCGCTGGTCTTCCTCCTCACATCTAAGGACTGTCACTGTCCCGGGCACCAGAGAAACACATCGGAGGTCGGCCGGCAGCCCCCTCGCCAATCCTGTCAGCCATACTGTGTGGCCCTGTTCCAATATTTTCCATAAAAATGGCAGTTCAATAATATACTGCACGGTCTTGCATTTACACATCTTAACCTACTTTACACTCTCAGGTTTTACTTTGTGAGACACATATAAGGTTCTGACTTTATGTTACAGGAACCTGTGCCATTGTAGAACTCACTGCTGACATTCGTCATCCCCAACCCCAGGGCAGGGTCCTTGTGCCCCCATCACAGCCATCCTCAACTTCTGGTTTCCTGGCAGAGGGGTGGCCATGATGCTCGATTCAGGCAAAAGGATCAAGAGAAAAGAACCTAAGAAGATCACAGGAATATGATGCTTCTTTCCCAAACACTCTCCCCTCTACCTCCAGCACCCTCTAATTGTCAGCATCCCCAGAAATGAGAAAGAGGTTAATGGAGTGTACTGACTGCAAACATGTCTCAGGTGTGTACATCCAAGACACACACACGTATTTTATTCAATATTTTAATGAGTATTTAAAGGTGTTTTCTTTCACCATGTTGGAAGGACTTTTGGGAAAATTTATGTATAAAGGCTAACCCTTATGTAATAGAACAAGCGCTCCCGAGAGCATGAAGAATAATGTTTACCAAGGGCAGTCACTGAATCGAACCATTAAAGAAATAGATTTAAATTATTCATGAGAACAAAAATAAAAGTCCTAATTCTCTTTGTAGGCATTTCCCACTTAACCCTTATAAAATCCTGACATGCAGTATGTTAGACCCTGGTTGGTGCAGCCCAGACTACTGCATCTCACCCGCCTTTCAAAAGCCTGAAAAACAAATCCCCAAAGTTAGAAAATTACACAGCAGGCTCTGTGTTCCTGAAGACAGATATTATTTTTAGGAATAATTCCTCACTTCTCTTCTTGCTCCTTGAAAGATGCTAAAAATGTCCTTACAACCCCCCAATTTCATATTTTTTAAAAGTTTTGTCCATCAGCTCATAAAATCCATACTCTCCCCTCCTTCTCTTCAAGAGGCTTTAATTCACTCAAGTCCCTTCAGATTAATGTTTTTTTCTAAATGCAATGCTTTCCTGGTTATGTTTCAACTGGGGAGGAGACACGTGTTATTAATGGGGCCCAGGAGCAGGGACTGAGATTGATGATCTGATCACTCTAGGAAAAGGGAACTTGGGAATATACCCAGCACCCCCCCACCGCCCTGGCTGCAACCAGATTACAGGTGATGACTCACAAAGGCCCCTGGAGCAGAAGAATCTGGCTGACGACTGCACTCATGTCCCTCAAAACCATTTGTACTAAGTTTCTGTAATTCTGCTGGAAGGTAACTAGAAAACTCTAGAAAAAATATTTAATTCCAACTGGGGAAAACATGCTGACAGTTTAATAGTACCTTTGGGTAGATGCACAAATAACCTGAAAGACCTATTTACTCTAGGAAGTTACGTGGTAATAAATTCTTGGCATATCCTTAAAACGAGTGTGTTCCATTCAACACAAGTTTATTGAATGCTATTACAGACCAAGGCATTGCTCTAGGAATCCAGAAAACAAAAATAATTTTGTCCCTGCCCTTAGAGGGTTCAAGTTAGGGGGATGGAAGAGGAGGGCAGGTAAACAAATAATTAACTAAAATCAATTGCATATCCCCCTTTCATTAAGCAGTTGCCTCCAGAACTTCTCTAATGACTCCCCCTCCTTACCAAAGAGCACATACATGAAATACACACAGACATGTCCTGATACTGAACGGACATGTCCTGCTTCCAGTCTAAATGCTTATGTCCTAGACTACTGACTTTGTAACAAGGAGGTAAGCTTGAGGCATTACTTCTTTGAAACAGCATCTTCTTCGCTGTAGAGGAATACCGGGCATGCCAAAAGTATCCTCAGTGGGGATCGGGTTTTTAAAAAATCAGCAGCCGCTGGAGAGAACAAGAGGCATTAATACTTAAAATAGCAAGGCCAGCATGGAAATGAAAAGCATAATCAAAATTTAATTTCTCTTAGGCATTATGCTCAAATTCACAGAAATCCGAGTTCTTAATCTTCCTTCCCAGATACATCACACACATTTCCCCTCCTAAAATGAATACTGGCCTCCTTTATATCCTGCAGTGTTTCTTTAGGGCTTCCGTTTGGGCCTAAAATGATTTCCGGTATGCCCATCCTGGGGCAGTCCTTGTCAAACCCCTGGGTATTTTGGTTTTAACAGACTTTTCCAGCAAATTCTCCAGAGCTGAGGGATGGCATGACCATCCAGTTCATCAGAAAGATGAGGAAACCCTTCTTTCACCACCCCCCGAGTCCCCAGTTTAGTCCTCTTTTCCAAAATGGCCGATAAAATAAAGATGATCCCAAACTTTTGATAAGATTTCTTTGTTAAAGACATATCTGAAAAGCACAAATGTTTTCATTTCAATATAAATGCAATTTTGTGGCCAAGCTCTTAGGCTTCCTGCAAAAATATTAAAACTAATAAAAAATCAATTGGAAAACAATTTCTTTCCTATCCAACCCTCTAAGCTCCCAAACTCTGAATGTTTAATGTGGACAAAATAACCAAAATGCCTCATGATAAGCTAAGGACACCTGCTGGGGTGGGAACCAGTCGTGATGGGAGATGTGTTACCTGCATCTTCCATACAAAGAACATTAATGAATCATTTGTAAAACTGCCTCCAGACTGATTAAGTTGAGCTTATCTTCTGAAGCATAACCAACAGGCAATGGCACAATTCATGTACACATAAATATTGTGTATTTATAAAATGCCTGGCTCCTGCCTCAGAGTGTGAGCAAACTCACCTAGCTCTAGCTGTACAAAGCAATGGGTTATTCTGTATCTGTATCATGATACAGATATCATGGGTCACATCTCTAAATTTGTCTTATGCACACTCAGATTAAATTCTTCAGAAATACAAATAAAATATTTTTTATTGTTAAAGTTTATATTTGTTTTCTTAACAAAGCTGGGTGGAGATGGGGAGGATAGTAAAGGGGAGTAGAGGGAGTTAGTGTCTAGAAAAATCTGCACAGGGCAACCTTCTCTTTGTTAAGAACTATATAATGCCACTCTTCTAATTGTGCAATTCAAAGGAGAGAAATTATTTGGGGGCATTTTGAAGCTAAAGATACTGAGTGAAATAAAACAGCTCTCAGTACTTCTATGCTTTGTGTACGTGGCCACGATAAATTAGACCCACGGACAATTCACACTAACCTCATGTTATAGCTACATGTTCATTACTGAAAAAATCCCGAACATCATTCTGATAGGGCAGTTTTAAATTTGAAAATTACTTTATCACACTTGAAATTTTATTTTTAATTTCTTCCTTCTCTGAATTTTTCTTCTCTTCTTTCTTCCTTTTGTTTCCTTTCTTCTTCTCCTTCTTCTTGTTCTTGTTCTTGTTCTTGTTCTTGTTCTTGTTCTTCTTCTTCTTTAATAAGAAGGATACATTAGAAAAAAGGACTTTTTGATCTAATAGGAGAATGTTATCCCTCAACTACCTCAGTGAGGCATTTGGGACTACCACTCATCCCCGACACCCTCTGGGAAGGCAGATGGGTATGAGTAAAACTGGACTCTATCATATCAGTTTTGGTGAGAATGCAGACCTGGGCTGGAGAAGTGTATCTTTGAGTTATTTGCGGACACCTTGTTTACAGAGAACATAGAAATTCAGGTTTGCAACTGGCAAGCTTTAAGGTGCTGTGAAAATAGTCTCTCTCATCATCATTGGTAGAAATATAATTTGACACAATCTTTCTGAACCTTATGTTTCAGATTCTTGGACCCAAAGATCCATTCTGAAGCTCAGACAAGATCCAGAATTCTAAAGACCAAAAGTATGCACAATAAGATACATTATTAAAAGTGTATCTAAAAGAGTGAAAACATAGAAACAACCTAAGTGTCCAACAAGGGGAATGACTAAGTAAGTTATTGTATAGTTTTATGATCCAGTATTTCGCAGCTGTTAAAATGATGTGTATAATGGGTTTTATAGCATGAGAAAATGTGTGATAAATGTAGAAAAGAAGTGAAGTAAAAAAATGATTATCTTGATTATATAAACATGCACAATGTAGGAGGGAAAAATAAAAAGGCTAAAATAAAGTGTGGGATTATACTTATCTCTATCTTTATTTCCCAAGTTTTTTGTTTTAAAGTGAAATACAGCACTTTTATAAACTGAAAGGAAGTTATTTTAAAAATGAAAGAAAGGGGCACCTGGGTGGCTCAGTTGGTTAAGCGGCTGCCTTTGGCTCAGGTCATGATCCCAGGGTCCTGGGATCGAGCCCCGCATCGGGCTCCCTGCTCAGCAGAGAGCCTGCTTCTCCCTTTCCCCTCTGCTGCCGCTCTGCCTACTTGTGCTCTCTATCTCTCTGTCAAATAAATAAATAAAAAATATCTTTAAAAAATAAATAAAATAAAAATGAAAGAAAATGCCAAATCCTTCAAACCATTTGTAGTCACAGTATTAAAAATGATTCCATCTCCTTCCCAGAACCATCCTTCAGGATCTCTCCCTGGCCACACTCTGTTCCTACATTAGAGGACACATAGGAGCCCAAATGAATAAAAATCGCATTTCTTGAAACGGACTGTGATTCTGTCTCTCCTTCACCTAAATCACTGTGTATTAGCAAGGTTACAATCTAAGTCCGCCTTATCGCCTGGCAGCAACCTTCAGGAGGACAGCAAGGAGAGAAGATGATTTATAAGAAAACCGTTCCCTGGATCAGGGAGTGAAAAGTACTGATCCGTTCTAAAAGCTCCTGCTGACAAACTCTGATATTATGAACATTCTGCACTTGGACAAAAGCTCCCACTTTTCTTAATTACATGGTTTGAGCAGGAGCCTGCTTTTAGGATCTGCCCAATCACACAACAGCCATTTATTTCCCAACTGCAGCTGCCAAAATTTCCCTGATCTCTGTTCTGTGCTCCGTCTTCAAGGACATCTTATGAATGTATGACACTAGCAAGCATCATTCCACGCCATGCTTCTTAAGCTTCTCCCTCTCTCTTTCTTGACTATGGAGATCTTCCTAATACATATTTATTAAAAATCTCATGAACGAGAAGCAATGTGGAGAGGCAAAAAAAAATAAAACCCAAATACCACATATCAGGATATTTGTCTACTTTAAGACAAATACTTTGTTATGACAACGAATCACTAACATTCTTTGTCCTCTGTATGATGGGTTTGCTTTAGTTTTATGGACTCTGCATCTTGTAATTCACTGGGTCTCCTCTTTGTAATATTGCTAGGAAAACGAGTGGCAAATCTGTAGCCCTCTGTGTTTAAAGAAAGAGCATAGAATCTCGCTGCAAACTTTTAATTCTTTTTAAACACAAACTTTACCTCTGAATTTATCTTATTTTTTTCTTTTAATTTTCCTGCACCTCAATTTTCTCATTGTTTATATTTTAAAAAACAAAAATAGATGTATTTTTATGATTTGCCTTATGACAACAGAGAAGTTTGGATTAGAACAAAGAATAAATAAGTTAATAGTTATGTCTTCACAAATAATCTTTTGCGTTTCAAGATAATGCTTTTGAAATCTCACTAATTCATACTAATTGGGCATGAGTAAAATTGGCGTTTAAAAAATTCAGAAATGGTAAGACAGAAATGGTAAGGTTTCAAAATTATTACCTTTATACTAAAATTCAAACTGCATGATATGTAATTCTCAGATAAGACCCTTTTAGGACTAATTTAATAAGTCCCTAAGAATAATTCTAATAGATACATGTATACATTCAGGTACTGAAACGAGTATGTTGTGTTGTGGTGAGCTCTGTGTGTTGTATAAGAGTGATGAATCACAGACCTGCATCCCTGAAACAAATAATACATTATATGTTAATAGTAAATAATAAAAAAAAGAGTTTACTTCTTGCATCAGGTAACCATGTCCTTTAAAATCACAGATACAAAGTAAATTTGCTTGGCAAACTCCTCCAAATCTTGATATAGTCTTTTTTATCCCAGAAATTTATCTTTAAAAAAGTTGAAAGGCTAACAAATATTCAGAATCAGCTGTTGTCAAATTAGGGCAAACAAATTTTTTTTTAGTTACAGGCATATTTTAAAGCAAGTCACAATTTAATAATGACAGTACTGTCCTCCATTTGAACAGCTCCTCCCCACAACTGAAGTTCGTTCTTAAAAGAAGAGGAAAGGCAGTACAAAGGGACAAAAGTCAAGCTGTGAATTGTATAAGACTGATGAATCACAGACCTGTACCCCTGAAACATTATATGTTAAAAAAAAAAAAAAAGTCAAGCTAACTTCCTTAACATTAATGAGTTCCTTCAATGGGCCACAAGCCATTATGATAAATGCCTGAGATACAGGAGACAAAAGGGGTTCCTGCCTGCAAGAAAGTAAATAAATCAATAAATAAGTAATTACTCTATAATGTCATAAATGTGGTAATGGAGAAGTATATACAAAGTGCTCAGCAAAGTCCCTGCCAGGAACATGGCAAAGGCCCAATAAACGAAGATCCTGTGATAACACTGATTAAAAAGTGCTTTGGGTTACACGGGAAAAGGTTTAGGCAAGCAATTACCATTAACTCTTTCCAATACTACCCCACTTAGCACATAATAAATGGTGATAGATGTCATCAGGTACATTACTTCACTTAATTCTCCCACAACTTTCCAAAGTAGGTAACTGTCATTCCCCCCACTTACAGTTGGGGAAACCAAGGCTTGAAGAACTGAAGTCACGCTACACAGAATGAAGAAGTGAGGCCTGGGGCAGGCAGTATCCGTTCTCACTCAGCCAGAACCACAATTTGAACTCAAGTGTGAAACCAAACTCTGTGCCCTTTCTGAAACCACCAAGTCGGAGGAAAGAGTTCCTATCACCATAAAATGCAAACCAGTAGTCTTGGAGAAAGGAAATGATATAATCTGATTAAAACCATTCTGGGCTATGTATCTGCTATCAGTCACCAAAACTGCCAAATAAATGGCTGTTATAGAAAGATTGTGATTCAAAATTCTACATGGTGCCATGACAAGAGCATGAAGTTTAGAGTTTGGGTTTGAAAGTGGCTCCAGCCTTGACCTTGGTTAAGACACAAGATTCTCGGAGGTGCAATTTAATTTACTCATCTGAAAAATACACACAATTCTATCTGCCTTGCAGGGTTGCTGTGAAGATGAAAAATAACAATTTTTTAAAAGATTTTATTTATTTATTTGACAGAGAGAGACAGCGAGAGAGGGAACACAAGCAGGGGGAGTGGGAGTGGGAGAAGCAGGCTTCCTGTGGAGCAGGGAGCCCGATATGGGGCTCAATCCCAGGACCTTGGGATCATGACCTGAGCTGAAGGGAGACGCTTAATGACTGAGCCACCCAGACGCCTTGAAAAATAACACATTAAGGCACCTGGCCTCAGACCTGGGCACATAGTAAGGGCTCAATACATGTCATTCCCCTTATCAAAAATGTTAACATTCTGAAAATATATTCCCATTAAAATGAGGTGGCAAAGTCGACTAAGAGCTGGTAACATTTATCCTTGGAATTTAATTTCTGAAATGGAAAAGAACACTTAAAAATGTTACTACTCATCACCTGTGTCAATAGCTATTTCCTTCATCTTCAAAATGTTTCACAAACATTAACTAATAAGTTCTCACAATAATACCAGCCAGGAAAATACAGAGCAAAGGGGAAGGGATTAAGTGAACTTTAAAAAGTGAATAATGAAAGCACCATTTTTAACACTTACAAACATAATTTCTGGTACACTTTGCCTTTTTAAAAAACCCTCTACTGTGAATGGCTTAAAGTTAGATACTTCAAATATAGTAAGTGCAGTCATTCAGGTTTCTGATTTCCCAAGAGGGAAATCCTCTTGTTTTCATAGGAAATTTTGGGAAATTGCCACAGTGGGCTCTGGGTATGGATAGCAGAGGGCATTTCTGGCTTTCCACATGGACCTGCTCAGGGTGGAGCAGGTTCATGACCCTGGTCCACCCTCCACTTGGACTGCTCCATCCTTCCTGTGGACCCCAAGAAGCAGCTACATTGACCAAATGCACTTCAAGAGGATTTTCCAGGGCACGGTTAGAAAGGTGTGGTGGGAAGTGCAGAGAAAACACAGAAAGTGTTATCTCCCCGCTGAAGCGAGATGAACCCTTACAAAGCCACTGGAAAGAAGGCTTTCAATCACATGCTTGACTCAGGGGATTTTGTGAGCACATTCACACCCAACACCCCATTCCATCTTCATGAAGACCCTGAGGGATGAGTGGGATTTGCCCCCTTCCCCTATCATTTGCATTTTATAGGTGAGCAGACCAAGGGTCAAGGAGCAAACAGAAAGTAGAGTGACTAGCCCTGGTTCATAAGGTGCAGAGCTGGGATCTGAACCAAGGTCTTTCTGTCACTGACTCTCATCTTCCTCCTTAACCCACCACAGCCTCCATAAACCCTGGAGAGCACACTCCTGGCAACATCCTTCTGCCGCCAGCAATGGCAAAGTAGTACACGCTGTGGTCTCTCCTGTGCCACTCTGTGCACCAGCACTCCTGTCCTGGAAAGTTCTCCTCTCCCACCATCAGGCCTAACAAGCTTTTCCCCAGCTCCCATGTCTATCCTTTGCATATGCTTCCCCCCCAGACATTTACCACACAGCCCGAGACTCTCCATCTTCCTGTCTCTGTCACTGGACTGTGAGCATCTTGAGGACAGGGGCTGTGTTTGATTCATCTATAATCCCAGGGACCAGTGCAGAGCTCTGGGCTTTGTTGGTAGAAAAAATGAATAAACGGATGGCTCTCTAGGTGCTCTCCTGCTCTCCAGGAGCAAGGAGAGCTAAATCTGCTCTCCTTGCTCTATTTCCCACCACTCTGCTCTCATCATAAATCTCTCTCATATCTCTCTCACTTCTTCAAAAGCAATTTAAAAATAGGAGCACTTTTATCTTTTAAAGCTATATTGCCCTTATCACTCTTGTTTTCAACTTCTTTCAAACTCTCCCCAAAGACTGTGTTTTTAAGGCCGTTTTCATAGCCTCTGTTTCTTTACCCCCACATTCCTTCCAACTCAGATGGCCTCTGCTTCAGGCCTAAACTCCCATTTCATTTTCACTCTGGGTCTGAATCTGGCTAAAATCTAGAGGTCAAGAGTCCCACAGAACATTTCCACCTTTGAGAGTCCCTACAAGTCACACAAGCCAAACTCAAAGACCATGGGGACTCAATACTTTGCTGCAACAACTATCAGAGCTCGGAATGCCCTGCACGGTATTTTTTGTAAACAAATGAGTAAATAAACTATCATGCAATTACTTCTGCTTCCATTCAATTCAAATCAGTTTAAGCATGGTCTCCAATATCTATTGCAGAGTGTAATGATTAGGAACACAGGCACCAGAGCCTGAATGCGTAGGTTCAAATCCCTGTTCCCCTGTGAGATTTTGGGCATGTTACTTAACAATTCTGTGTCTAAGTTTTCTCAGTGTTGATAGTGTTCATAGGAATGTGGCAAGGATTAAATGTATTATTATAGTTCGATAACTGAGTTCCATGGCATTTGATCCCTGCCCTCTAGGAATTTAGTTCTGGAAGGGGAGGTGGGGCAGCAGTAGACACATCTATGAACAAAGTTCCAAACTGCAACAAGGCAAGTGCCGTACTCTGAATGCCTTCTGTGTTATGTACGTCTCCTCCATGTCTTTATATATAGGTTTCCTCTCCCCCCCCCAAAATGCTTCTTCCACCACCATCTAAATAACCTGGCCATTTTGCAAAGTTCAGTTGAAGCCTGCCTCCCTGACCCACATGGCCTAGGCACCTCTTCTCTCTCCTTCGTCGTGGCACTCACCACTCCACATTCAGTCACAGTTTATCTGCCTGTCTCCCCACTGACTGGGAGCTCCTTGAGAACAGGGCCTGAATTTTCATTGACTTCTTGCTCCAGGCATGCAGTATACAGGAAGAATTTGACCAAAGTCCGCTGATTGAATCAGTGATCAGAGGCAGGTGCAGGTTGCTAAGAGAGTTTAGGGGGAAAGAAGGGGAACATTGCAGGAGACTTCCTTTTTCCCAGCCCACCAGGCTCTGCAGTGTGCTGAGAAAACCATAAGAGAAATGTGTGATTCTCTATTTTTAAATCCTTTTCTTAAGCCTTTTCTTCACTCTACCTGCACTGTTTATTTTATTTTTATTTTCTTAAAGATTTATTTATTTATTTGAGAGAGCGAGAATGAGAGAGAGTACATGAGAGGGGGTTGGGTCAGAGGGAGAAGCAGGCTCCTTGCTGAGCAGCTCGATCCCGGAACTCCGGGATCATGACCTGAGCCGAAGGCAGTCGCTTAACCAACTGAGCCACCCAGGCGCCCTGCACTATTTATTTTAGATGAGTGCAGGCATCAAGATTAAAACAAATGTGAACTAGTGGCCAAGGGTGGGGCAAATAAATTTTGGGAGAATCACAATCCTAACATGTCACTAAACAAAAGAGGAAGAAAATATTTAGGGCTTCATCCAGGGCTGTGCACAAAAGGTGCATTGCCAAATGTTCAGTTATTCTTCTACTCTCAAAAGTGTTTGATGAAGAGTTTTGCCTTCTTTTTTTTTTTAAGTAATTTAAATCCACACATTGCAAATGAAAACAAAAGAGCTTCGGCACAAGAATAAACTATATCTCAGGGCGCCTGGGTGGCTCAGTCATTAAGCGTCTGCCTTCAGCTCAGGTCATGATCCCAGTGTCCTGGGATCGAGCCCCGCATCGAGCTCCCTGCTTGGCGGGAAGCCTGCTTCTCCCTCTCCCACTCCGCCTGCTTGTGTTCTCTCTCTTGCTGTCTCTCTCTGTCAAATAAATAAATAAAATCTTAAAAAAAAGAATTATCTCTCTTTTAATCTTAAGATTTCAATCTAATTTTATGCAATAGTATACACAATGGAGAGAGGAGATAAAAATACATAAAATATACATATTTATATTTTAAAACTAATGCTTTCTAGTTGCTCATACAGGAGCATCAAGTAGGCTTATTTACAATTCCAGTTAATACAGGAGTCTTGGCCTGAATATTTTTGACCTATGAAGATACAAATTCAAAAGTGAGCACTTGAACTTAAAACTAGAAAGTAGCAGACTCAAGAACTGAACTCAGGATCTCACATGCCAGTGCTCTTTTACCAAGCTCTTTTATCTTCCTCTGGCATCCATGATCCTTTCTGGGATGATATAGCCTCAGTTTTGAGGTTATCTGTTCTCCTTTTTGAAGGTTATGAAATGGGAAATAGCTTACATATTTTATTCTAAATCTTCTCTCCTTATGAGTCCTGCAAAAAAATGACCAGTATCTAAAATATACACCCTAGGGGGACTGAACTATTTTTTAAAATATTCCTTTATTAAATGCCTACTATGTGCCAGGTTCCGAACCAGGCTCTTTACATATGCTAACAATCCTTTCACAAAATGGGAGACAGAACATGGACTCTGGAATCAAACAGACTAGGCTTGGAATTCCAAGTCTGACACTCCCTAGCCATATGACCTTGTGCAAGTTATGAAAACCACGTGGTGCTCTTTCTTCAAAACGGGAACACAAACACCTGCTTCCTAGAGTTGTGAGGTTCAATGAGATAACCTAAGTCTGTTCTTCCCGTAAAGCCTGACAGATACACTATAAAAGGTCCTTATTATTGTGATGTATCATTGTTAACTGTATGGTAGAGACCAAGTGACATAAAGGGGTCTGAAAAAAAGAATTACTGAGAAAGTGCAGGTGAGTCATGGTAGTCAGGAAGTTTCATGTAAATATACTCAAGATCTTCAACCCAAAGTTACAGAACTGTGGTTGGTGAGCAACCATAGTGTCAAAACCAGTCTTCATGACAAGAGGTCTTTGGGTCCAACATCTCTCTCACAGGCTAGAGGTAACAGGGCACCTGATGGCAACCCCTAAATGAACAATCTAACCAACATCCAACTCTATCATTCAGTTAACAATTCATTACTGAGCACCTGCTAGGGGCCAGGCACAGAGAGGAGCCTAGTCCTGACTGCTGACATGGTGGTGAGATGGACAAATCAACAAGTGATAACGTGGGGGGGGGTGGGGGGGAAGACCAATGGAAGGAAGGACGCTGGCAGTGCTCATAGACGAGGCCCTAACCCAGCATGAGTCAGGGACGCTTTCCTAAGTGGGAAGTCACCTCCTAGTTGTCTCTTAAAGGCAGGTGAAGAAGACAGAAGGATGTTTGGACCAAGGGATCTGTTTGAGCATAGGGACGGATGGAACAGCAATGGCAAAGTTCCACAGTGGAGAATGAATGGAAGGTGGAGAGCTGCAGGATGGGGGCCTGAAAAGGAGGTTGGGGGCCGGGCCACAGAAGGTCTCCTGGGCGTTGTGAAGGTGCCTGGGCTTGATCCTGAGCCACAAATCTATTAAGTAGCTATCTCTGAGATCACATCTCAACTGTGTGCCTGTAGTAAATACACTGGTTCCCCACAAAATACAAACAAAACAGCACTGAGAAAAAGAAAGAATACATTATTTTTTTAGGCTCACCATCAAATTTTCTTTGGGGCCTCACTTTCCTCCTGAATAGGTCACAGGCATTTTTAGCACTAGTGTAGTTTATCACCACCTGGTGATACTGTTCCCCTTTTGTACTCTAAAGTCATTCTCTGTTCAGC
Source organism: Zalophus californianus (assembly GCF_009762305.2). NCBI lineage: Eukaryota > Metazoa > Chordata > Mammalia > Carnivora > Otariidae > Zalophus > Zalophus californianus. The sequence continues at coordinate 39,819,449 of NC_045598.1, read as the reverse complement.
AAACGTTACTCTCCCTTTCCCAGCACAGCACTTTGAACAACTTGGTAAATATTTGCTGAACGGGTCTGGATTCATTGAGTGACAAGTATATAGGGTAACCCTGATCAACAGGTAAGGCAGGGGTCCAAGGGTAGTAGAAGATAAAAAGAAGACTATCATGGCACCCTTATCCTCAATAAACTTGAACTTCCAATGATGCAAATGAGACATGCATGACAATATTATATACACCCCAAAGCAGACTGCAAGGGGTGCATTCTGTCAATAATGGGCTTTGCAGGTGGTGGGGCTGAATCAATCCCACCCTCACGGCAGTTTCACCAGACACTCAGCTCCCTGAGGGCAGGGGGCTATGTCCCCCTTATACTAAATCCTCAGACACCACTAAATAGTAAGTGCTTAGCAAGGCTTTATTAAATGGATCTATTTAATCTTCACAACAACCCTAAGAAGTAGAAATCATTTTACAAATGTGGAAATGGAGGCTCACAGAGGTAATGTGACTTGCTTGAGGTTATGAAGTTAGTATAGTAAAAATAGCAATAACATCAATAATAATTACTATTTTTCATTCTAAGGAAGGCTGCCCTCTATTTATCATTCTCTAAATGTTTCTGCCACAGGATTCTCTTTTCATACTAAGATGGAAAATGTTCTCTCTGCCTGAATGAAACTTGGAGTTCATAATTTGAGTTCTTGAGCTCTGGTTGGCTTTTTGCTGCTGCCAGTTTCAGAAGTTCCAAAGGGCACTGAATGGTTTTAGGGCAGATGGATCCGCCACTTTCCAGGTAAGGATATTCTTCAGCACAAAGGTTCCCCAATACTCAGCCACTCCCTTCCAAATCACCAGGTGAGAATTCATCCAATTTCAATTCAATTCAATAAATCTTTATTGAATACCTAAACTATGTGGCAGGTACTTTTCACACTACTTCCAGAACTACTTAGTATGAAAGTCTTTGGGCCTGTCCTCTTGTGATTAAATCACATCTCACCCACTTTCATGCACAGTAAACCCTCAAGGGCAGAGACCAACTGACCCACCAATCTCTGTAAAGAAGTACAGTGCTAACACAGAGTAGGCATCTTAGTACATTTTCACAGAACTGAATAAATCTTTGGCATTTTGTTCTAGAACTAGACACACCTGGGTTTAAATCAAATCTGGCCCAATTGCTGTGTAACCTTAATTTACCTTTCAAAATCTCAGTTCATCCATAAAACAGGAAAATTAACAATTTACCTTTTAAGGTTGTTTTAGGGATTAAAAGAAATGGTATGTAAGGCACAGTGCCTGACTCATAGTAAGAGCTCAAGAAATGAAAGCTATAATCTCATTATTTCTAGTCTCACCTCCAGATCACCTCCACTACTTATTACTATCATTATTATTATTATTACTATCATTATTATTATTATTACTTTGAAGGTTCAGCTAGGTAGCATGACCAAGGTATGAGATTTGCTAGTTAATGAATACTCTGATTAATAGAGAGTCCCAAGATATACCATGCAGATATCATTAACTTTCAAAGATTTAAGATACATTTTCCACATTAAATCTAAAATAATCAGATGCCATCCTTTGTTTAATAATTTGGAAGATACTAGAGATCTTGCATTGCATAGCACTGAAGAAAAAAAAAGGTGGCTGGTTTTCTTTTGGACAATGCAGAGCTCACTATCAACTAGAACAGTGTTTTTCAAAATTTACTGAACAAAGCAAAAAAGTAAGAAATATATTGAACACACAGCAACTTCACGTCACAAGTCAAAACATAGGTAACTGAACCAAAAATTTCATGAAATAATACTTACCCTTACTAAGCACTAGCCACTGATTTTTTCTTTTCTATTTCACTTTTTTTTAGTTTATGTAAAAATTTATTTGACCAAAATGTAGAAAAAGTGATACTATTACATATGATACAGTTGCAAGAACCTAAATGAAAAGTGTGGGTTTTATTCAATTGCACAATTTGCTAGTGTACCTTCTGGGTATGAGATGCTTAATAAAGAGGAGTGAGGGGCAGAGGATTTAGATAAGCCAGAGATAGGGTGATTCTCTCAGAATTTTAAACTTGAGTTGGCCCCCCACACTGCTGGTGAATGTGGAGTGTTTCAGCTCTGAGATGATAACCAAGAAAGCAGAAATATAACAAAGTCAAAATGCCTATTTCACTTATTGTTTTAATTCTTTTTTAAATTCTGGTTAAGACGCAGTAAAATAATTGTAGGCAAAACTAGAACCTAGTAATTGACTAGTATTGTTATTCTATTTTACTCATATTTACTAAAGTTTACTAATATTGTTATTGGGGTGTATCTAGGATACGGTTTAACTGATCCTCTCATCAAGATATGAAGTTGTATTAATTCTCTTTTGCATATTAAGAACCTGAAACTCAGCCAGGTTAGGTGACTTGGACGAATAAACTAAACGACAGAGCCCAAACTCACAAGTCTTATAACTCTGTAGTTCAGACTCTTTAAAAAATTATAACTCAATCCCATAAACATTTATTGAGTACTTACTGTGTGCCCACATTGAAATAAGAGAGGATTTGACAAGCTCTCTGCCCTCCAGGGCTCACAGACTACCCGGGAAGACAAGTACGCCTTGGTACATGGAAGTGTGAGGTGGGTACTTCTCTATTCTGGAGGAAATAAGCTGATTCCCAACTACCACCCTCCTTTCTCTGGCCACACATTTTCCCACGACATGAGCACTGGTACCTGCTGGTGAGAGATGCAGTGTGCTCCTCTAATGGCACTTCTTTACAATCTGAAATAAAGTTGCTATTTTTCCTCCTAGTGCTTTTTGACACTGTAACCCCAGTCGCACCAGTGAGCATCGTTGTCGTCATCATCATCATCATCATCATCATCACATCACACTCTGATCAGAAGAGTGCTTTAATGCCAATTCTTTCTAAATAACCAATGTCTAATTCAGTAGTATCTTTAGGGTGACTTCAACTTCTGAGAAATCATGACCCGATAAAGGCAAGTCTTGACCCTGCAAAACAATCAGGAAACCATAATCCTCTGATCTAAGACATTCCATAGTACTGATTCAAATAAAGTTAAAACCAAGTCAAAACACCTTACCCTTCCTAAACGATAGCTTTTACCTATCCCTAGCTTTATCTTTACACATCTCATGCTGCGTTTACCCCAGACTACTTATCATTCCTTAAGCAAGTGCCCATCTCTGCACCTTTCCTCATGGTCTTCCTTCCACACAGAATGCCCCCTCTTCCTAATTTCTCTGCCTATCCATCTTTCCTGGCTCCACCCAAATGGCATTTCCTCCATGAAGGCTGTCTCCTTCCCCCAACAACAATGAATGTCTTCTCTTCTGTATATTGTACCTCCTCTGCTGAGACACTTTTCACATTCTGCCTGTCACTGTCCTTACCCACTATATCAGAGTATGTTTTAAATACTGACATTCCAGGAGGCACCTAGAATGTGGTTTATATGCACAGACATGCAATTGTATTTGCTGAATCCACACTGAAAAACTTGATCTAGAAAGGAATTGCTTTTTTTTGTTTTGTTTTTGTTTTTTTCCCCTGGAGAAGTAAACTTTGGCTAGGTTGGATGTATTCCTAAACACTCTGGAGCTAAGACTTCTGCTATTGTTAAACATGTATGCTAAGGCAGGTGGCTGAACTTTATTTTCTATAAAAAGGGGTTAATAACACCTGCCCTAAACTGCATTAAGGAGATCAACCTGACACCATAGGGCAAAAATTATACGATGTTAAGTGAATATGAGAAATGATCTCCCTAGTCACAGATCCATTACAGAAGAATTGTGCTGGGAATAGCTGGAGTTCTAGAAACACAAACTTGCTCCTCTGTTCTTAGAAAAATGACACGACGATAGTTCAGGAAGAGTACTGTTATGATTATAGCAACTGCAAGCCCATGTCTCCAAAATTCACCAACTAGAGACCTGCTTAAGAGTTTTTACTAAAGCTCTTCTAAGCTAAAATTCTTTTCTTCTCGCTGATAACCTTAAGCCAGAGGTGTAAAGCAAGAAGGAATTGAGACTCAAGTACTGGCTTAAATAGGGGTCAACTTTTTAATAATACGAACATGTTTCTAGCAAGGAGGTCCTAAGAATATCCACCTGCCCCTCCCCTGCCCAGTTATTTGCTCAAATGGCTCACCCAATCATCTCTTTTTGATCTTTCATTAATAAGTGTGAGATTTTTCTAGGCTAAACTCTGCACAAACATCTTCTACCCCTCTCCACATTCGAGCCCCTTTCTTCAACTGGCGTATTTCTGCCCATACAAAACACATTGCAAAAATCAACCAAATTCTTCCAGAGAGCTTGTGTATGACACACAAGGCTGCTTACAAAATCCTTAGAAGAACTTTGGGGAAGCCTTGAAATAGATACACATGGAAAGAGAAAAATTCTATTGTCTGTTTCACAGTAAAGGGTTTTTTTTTTTTTTTTTTTAACAAAAGCATAGGGCCTGCAAAATGGTGCTTGGGGGATCCGATCAATTTATAATCCTTCCCCTTATTTTAAGGCTTAAATTGAAGGAAAGAAAATGGCTCCCTTTCACATCCCTCCCATGATTATATAAAGTGGAATCCAAAATCCATAACATTAAAATACTGTTCCAAGGAGGTTATGTTTTCAGTTTCAGTCCCGAACCCCTTCAGGTACTACTTGTATCGTTTTTTCGTCCTCACTGGTGACAGCAACAGGTCCTGATTTAGAATAGCTTGTGAATTTTATTTAACATGCCTGTTTATTCCCTCTTTCAGAACCTTGGGGAAAAGGCACAAAATTAGGCTCGGCCTAACACCGGTCCTGACACCCCCCATTACCCCTTCCCAAGTGCATGTGATCAACAGCTACATCAGGCCTTTACGGTGACTCTGGTCCTGTCTCTTTCTTTCCTGCAAACGGGAGGGTCATAAATTGGGGGCCAGCATTCTGCTCACATCTCCCACACCTCTTCAGTCAATGTGATCGCTTCTAGAGCTGTTTGCACTGCCAAAGCCATCCATCATCCTGCCTCACCAAGCAGGAGAAAGAAAACTGATGGCAAGTTAGAAAAATCTCATTAAGCCACTTTTTGCCTCAACCTCTTCACCACTCCTTAAAAAACAGAACTTCAAAATTCAGTCTGTTGGGGAAATAAGAGGGATAGAAGAAAAAAGCTGATGTGGTGAAGAGGAAAAAAAATAGCTCCAAAGTAAGCTGGTTTCTGGGCCAAAGTCAAATAACTCACGGGTTATAATAATATATTTTAGACAGCAAAGATGAGACCATATTCATTAGCTTAACCTGATTTTTTTCTGTTTGACTTCTGAAATTCCTAACAGACTCTTTTATGAAATTAAAAAAAGAAAAAACAGCATCGATTATATGTTCACCTTTTTTCTCTTTTAACAACTAAATCCCAAGTTAATTCTAATTCCAAAGGGGACCATGAATGTACCTTGCAAAAGCTTATGAGCATGCCAGCAACTTAATAAAGCCACATAATTCCAGGGAAGAACTGAGGGCTTGTCTGTGTTTAAAAATTACTGTGTGTCACCCCCACCCTCCTTGAGTTCTGGGGAGAGGACAGAGACTATGAGGTAGTTCAATGTCACTTCTCCCCAGGACATCTGGCACGGGCAGACTAAAAGAGACCTAACATCCTCTAAGCATTTTTAATATTCAGGTGTATGACTGGTACCTTCGCATATTGTTTCTCATCGGATCCACATAAAACCCTGTGAGTCAGGCCTTATCATCTCCATCTTAAAGATGAGGAAATTGAAGCTCGAAAGCTGAAGGACCTCATCCAAGATCACCCGGTTACTAATAGGGAAAGTCAGGACTTTAGCCCCCAATCCACCTGACCTCAAAGTCCTTAGCACTTCCTGGTTTTGTAAGACAAAGAGCAATCTTTCCAGATGGTTGCCTGTACAGGCACAACATGAAGGTCCTATGAATCCAGAGGCAGACCTGGGATTCCGTAGCCTCTAAGTGGGCCCTGACGGTGAAGACACAGGGACAGTGGTATCTAGCAGAAAAAATCTAATTTTTCTACATATGTACAAGTTGATGTAACATGTTTTTAGCCCCATCTGCACACTGGCCCTCTGGGTCTTAATCACAATAACCAGGTTGATTTCAGGATTGGAACCTTTTCTACTACAGAGGTGATTAAAATATCATCAAGCTAGAAAGTTATCCTCCCCCAAAGCCACCTAAAACAGAGCAACTCCAAAATAAAACCAATTTACATATTTTAGTCCAAATTAAAAAGTAAAAGCTAAGGATTCCCTTTTAATATCCTAAATAATAAATGCACATTTATGTAAAGCTTCCTTTGGGGAATGGTTACTATGAGGACAACTTTCCCAATATTATTCATAAATATCACTTTTGTTTTGTTGTTACAGTAAGAATCTGGACTTGTGGGAATTGTACTGTCTGTACCCAGTGCATCAACAGACATAATTAATATTGAAGACAAGTACAATATCCAGAATTTTAGATGTGTGGCTGGCTGCATTACAAAAAGTAACATAAGAGGGGATGAGTCAAATCTAGTCAAAATCACACATTACAGGGACTTAGTCGTTTACTCCATTTTAAGTGAGCACTCTCCTAATAAAAGTTTCATTAGTAAAGATTGCAAGTTCTCAGGCTTTCCACGACAGACTTTTAAATAGCACTTAGAGCTAAAGTTTATCATTAAAGCTGTATTTACTACTGCTGCATCTTCAAAGGGGGCACTCGAAAAAAAAAAGTTCAACTCAGCCTGTTATTTTTCATGTACAAATTAGAAAGGAAAACTCCAAAGGTTTAGACTGGCAGCTTAGGAAAACACAGGCTACTTGAGAAGCCATTCTTGGCACATCCCAGAGCACACCCGGGGGTCACGGCTGTCTATCTATACCCCTGCACCCCCCACACACAGAGTACATGGCAGTATCTAAGTGTGTACCACATTACTCTATGAAGTCTGTTCTATGTGCAAACTTAAAAGTTTGCACAGGGGCATGCCAAGAGGGTCACTATCTTCTCAGGTCCTACCTGGAGGGTAACTTGGGGGAAAGGTACTCAGAGTCATCTCTGTTAGAAGAATAGCATTTTATTTCTGTAAAATAAACAGGCTCTCGCCAAGCTCCACGGGTAGCTGACAGAAAGACAGGTTCCTCCCAACTGTCTAAACTTTCCTTTTCCTGAAAGCCAGCATCTGCATACATGGGAACTTATAGACAAAAATGTCCAGAAAATCTTTGATTTCTATCTTTTGGAGTCATGCCTAGGCTCTTACAAATACAGAAAGAAAAACATTTGTGTACTTGAATGTTCCGACAGATCTCTTCTCATAACTTGACACAAACTGCATTATGTGACATCCAACCTTAAAATCCCTCACTCCAACTTTAGCTCCAATCACAGGGACTTAGACTCTTATTCTGTCTTTTGATCAGTGTCAGAAGAAAAAGAAAAGGTGACCTTGATTTCCACCTTCCAGAGAAACGCACATAGTAAGTCCTTGACAAACACATCTTCATCTAACAGCAAATGATAGCTAGCCTCTACAATGAACACAGTTGGCAAAATAACTTCAAGGGCTAGTCGCTACAAGACAGTAGACAATATAAGGTAACTGATTCATTGAATGAGCAGGAGTGGATTCAATGCCACAAAGTGCAGAGAGGAGGCAACTTCCACGTTGTGTGTTTTTCGAATTTTCCATCTTGCTAGAATTGTTTCTCTGCTTCCTCATATCCTGAAAATAGAACTAAACTTTATAGAAAAAGTATTTATGAATTACATTTTTATAGCTTTAACATGAATAATTAAAAAAATAAACTCGAGCTTAAATGTTATTTTTCAAACCAAGAGTCCCAGGTAAGTTATTTTTAATAGAGACCTATGACTTGTAATTTTTTTCCATTTTTAAAAAATCACATATGCTAGTTTTGCACTTTACTTTTGTGGTTAAAAATAAGGCTTTCCAAAAACAACAAAAAACAAAACGCAAGCACAACAATTACGTTGACCTTATTTCTTCAACATTTTCACTGCTTCCTCAACAAAAATTATTTAAAGATTCCTTTATGGTGTTCAGCATTTCGTGATCTGTATGAAGAAAGATCCATATTGAAGGGAAAATATCTCTGGTATTAAATACAACGAGGAACTGAATACGGATCTTCCCCATAGCAAAAATGGTCAGTCCTAAAATGGTCAAGTAAAAGGCAAAATCTTGGGGGTGGAGCATGGGGAGAGATAAAAAAGAGATAGAGTGGGTGGATAGGGGGAGCCACCAGCATATTAAGAGCACTGACACTGCACAATTCATTTCTTAATGAATGTACAAGGAACAGCATAAATATTACCATTAAGCAGAGTGAACATCCAAATCAAGCTAGCTGGCCGACTGCTTTCTTATTTTTTATTCTTTTGTAACAATTCCATTTCCAAAGTGCTTGATTCCTAACACTGATGCTCCAAAGCTATTGTGAGCACACTGCCTGAATACTTAATGAAGTAAACAACAAACAAAATGGCTCATCTTTGGTGCCCCTAGCTAGCATCCCAAACTGGATATAATTAAAGGTGTGAACAAGCAAGCAAGGAAGTAATGAACCTGCAAAGTCAAGGTTCTGAGAGATTATCGGGCATCCCGCACTGCACCAGTTCAAATTTATCACTCATTATCTCTTGTTTCGGCAAGTGCAGATCCACATGTTGGTACCCTCTCCACTCTTGTCCTCCAGCCTTTTTTCTTTCCACTTCTAGATGAGTAATTTATGACAATTACTGCTTGTGACAACTCCCACCCACCCACAGATCACCTTTCTTCTTACCCTTAAAAAGCCACTGACCTACAATAGCCCTCCACCCTTAAAATACACTGAGATTTAAAAAATACGAGGATGTTTCTAAAGCACACGCACACACACACAAAGTCACAAAATAATGCACAAACTGCTAACAGAGCCACCCTACCTCCTACTTGTTTTTACCAATGGTTAAAGATTAGGTTCAAATGCTCCCAAAGAAAAAAACAACTCTCCTTCCACATATACATGCATTTAAATTTGAGCCCAGCCCCTTGCTTGAGAGAGCAGCTTCCAGCTCACAAATATTGTGATGGATCTGCACATTTATAGTTTCTCAAGTGGCAACTAAAGAAAGGGGTGTTTGGTTTCTAATGCAGGTCTGCAGGGTCTGGATCTATCTTTTTTGATTAAGTTTTGTATTTTTCTAATAAGAAAACTCTTGGAGGAGAAGCCACTTCTTATGGGAAGCCGGCCCAGTTTGGTTTTCTTTCCCTTTTTAGATGCACATATACTTGCAAATATGTATACACATTTGGTTATACCAAATAAGGAAAACCTAAGACAGGTGCAGGATTCCAGAAACACACATGCTTACACAGATACACACACACACACATACACAGACACACACACACACACAGAGTCTCCCTCTCTCACATATACATACTTTCCACATATCTATCAAATGGATGGAAGAACAGACAGCGGGCAATAAAAGGTTGACTTCACTTTTAAAAGCAGAATTGGCGAATTCTGTACAACATGGTCCATCTACTGGAAGATAGTAAGATAAAAGCTTAAGAATGTTTGTGTCCCTTCATACCCCCCAAATTCCTAATGACATTGGGAAAAAATACTGCATTGCAGCATTTCCCAGCGCACACTCGTGTGTCTAACACCCGCCAGCCAGCTCACCAACAAATGTACATATTAAGTGTCCAGGCATATAAATTAAGTGCCTGGTGGCCACAGATCATTGGAACTGATGAAGAAATTTGTCAAGGCCAAAGTACCTCTGTCCACATACAATGACCTCTATCAAGACCGCCATTCCTTATTTACAGTACACACAATTTGTTTCGTTTTTTTTTTTTTATTAAAATAAGGCATTAAGATGCCAAGGGCTAAGTGAAACAATGTATATCCTCATGGAAGGAATAGTATTTGGTCTACATATAGGAAAAGAATCCACCCACAATAAGGAAATGAGTGCAAAGGGGAGAAATCAAACCAAAGAAAGGACTTGCCCTGAGGAAACCCTTTCATTGTTCATGGTAATTCTTACTTGAGAAAAACACCTTGATTCACCCACAAATTCTTTTAAAGATACTGAACACACACACAAAGCACTACTCAGGCAATGATTTCTAGATTCGAAATGTCAAATAGATTATCCCCAACAGAAATGCTAAGTTTAAAATACCTGAAGTCTACCACGTCTCAAACCCTTTTTCAAGACTGAGTTAAGAACTAAAATGCAAATGCGTAGCTCATTTTCTTTCTCTTTCCTTAAAAAAAAAAATTCTATTATTATTAGCTCACAACAATCTGGCCTTCGTCTCACCATAAAATCTTTGAATATTCAAAGGACCCAGGAAGGGCTATCGGGAGAGAAAAAAGTTTTAAGGCTTTGGAAAACTATCAAACAGAAGCAAGCTCATCTATATCTGGCCAGGAGGATGACTTGAATGAATGGCAGTTAGAAATGAATGGGACTACAAAAATGAGTGGTTCAGTTGCTTGTTAGGTTTCTTTTTTCTGAGATATTAAAATTATGAGTCAGTGATTCTCAAAGTAATTTCTCAGCCATTTCCCTACTTATGTTCATTTTATCTTTTTAAAAATTTAAATATTAAACGATGTAGCCATGATGTTATAATGACATATACGGACATTCTGATCATTAAAACTGCGATGTAGTCAGGTGATATTTGCAGAAATATTTCCGATCAGATTTTCATTTCTTAACAAACGCACACTCAGCCTTATGCTTCTGTAAAGGCACACCTCCACATGCAGGTAGTAGGCATTAATATTTTTAAGACAAAGAAGCAAGAAAGGTCAGCAGTAGAACCACGTGTCTTTTTTACAACCCAAGACAAGGTGACAGTTCTTATGGAAATTATTTTCCCCTAACTAAAAAATGCTAGAAATTTCTCAGAAAAAAAAAACTATATTAGAGATAATCAAAAAATTATCATAATTTTTAAGAGACATATAGTTATGCAAAGGTTCAAGTGTATGACATGACAAAAAAATAAGTTTATTTATTTTTACCTCAAGAGTCAAAACAAATTTTAAAAATCCCCCAATAAGAAGACAAAACAAAAAGAAGACCCTTGCAAGGAAAAAAGAAGGGGGGGAGGTGAGTGCAGAGATTTGCGATGGAGAGAGTAAAAATTAAGAGTACTTTCAGTAAAGCCAATTATATTTCCTAACCTTTTAAGCATATTTCAGTATTTTTTAATCTCTCATTCTGGGGCTTAATATTAGCTACCTGATCATATATCTAATTTGGAAGAAATCATAACAGAACATGGTTTTTATGTTACGTCCTATTTGCCTGAGCACTATACCTTTCAGTCCTTCTGGTACCCACCATCATGAGAAAAAGAGACTACTAGTAAAGCACACTCAGAGAAAAAGGGAGAGATGCCTGTCACCCAGCGCACGCACGGGTCCTAGACGTTCAGAGACACTAAAAAAAAAAAAAACAGCTTTTCACTCAGTTTATGCTAAGACCAGACCCAGGACCAAATGCCCTGCAGTTGCTGCAAGGGTGCAGCCTGATGGACCTTGGGGTTGGAGGTATAGAGAGGAAAACGAAGCAAAAGGCCAGAACACAGTTTTTCATTTATTATTTTTAAAAGTAATTTCTACTTGGGATATAAAATGAGAGATACAATGAACTCCCTGGAATTGTAGTATCAAAATCTGATTTAGTAAAAACACCAATATCACCTAGCACAAAATCATTGCTTTAGGATAAATCTATTCTACCTATATTTCTCCAATGGATATTTGCTGGAAATTTCTAAGGAATCATTTGCAGAACCTATCAGCTGTGGGAGTTCACTATTATGCTTCCGTCAACTTCATTCAATATAATTTACATTTTTTTTTCAAATGGCCTCACAGGATTCCTTGCGATTTTTCGCACGTACAATTTCACAGCAGGGAAAAGGGGGAAAGAGAGAGAGAGAGAGAAAGCAAGATTCCCTACCCTCCCTTCCCCCTCTTCTTTTCTCTCCCTCTGTTTTTTAAACCAAAAAAAAAAAAAAAAAAAAAAACAGGAGAGACAGAACAGATGCTTAAAAATAGATTTCTAAAAATCACTGTAAACCAGAGTTAGAAATGTAATTAACACCTATTTATAAAGAATAATTAAAGTTGGGCCGGCCACAAAGAACAGCAAAGATAATCGAGGTCCTGTCCTCCCCCCCTTTTTTACACTGTTTGCAGTGTGTTCTCATGATAGCCACCTGCTCCCTACTCGGCTTTTCCTCTGTTCGTTTCCCCGGCAACCTTTCATTGGGTTTTCCTCCCAGCTATCGCTTTCAGTTGGGCTGCTCGGTCTAATCTTATTTGTTTTACACCCATCAAAACAAGCAGCCAGACAAAGGCAATCCTCTAAGAATGGGAAAAAGACCACAGCTTTGTTACAACATCTATGCAGAGCGAAAAGTCCTCCCCAGGCTTTTCTAGCAAAAAATAAGTGAGATGGATATGAATTTACAGCCTCCCCACATACCCGGCTTTGAAACCCCGTGAAAGCTATTGCTGGTGAAATTCAAAGTCAAAGTGGGCACTCGTGGCATCTGGTTGTGCCATTTTGTGCCACATCTTCAGGGTCAACATCAGGCGACAGGAGCGGCACTCAAGGAGTTTCCCTGCTTCTTTTTTTTTTTTCCGAAAAAGATGACGCTAAAAATAGATTTACTACTTTGGCAGAAAGGTTTTCCACTTCCCCTTCCACATCCCAAGTCCTGTTTCACAATTGCATCTGCTGGTACTGAACCTCACCTCCTCCACCCCTCGCACCCAGCCTTCCCCATCACTCCTAGCAAGAGACTGAAAAAGAAATGTGCCTTTAACTTTAACAGTCATGTAATTCTGCTGAAAGCTCATAGAGGCGGTGGACACGCCAGCCAACAGCAACGGTGACATTGTGATTGTCAAAAAAGACACCAACCTTGCTTGGCTAAATGTGTGTTCGATGGTAGAGGCAGTGTGTGTGCCTTGTGTGCATGCAGTGCCATTACACTTGGAGATGGATTCTGGCTTTCAGAAAAGAGAAATACTAATAAACACACACACACACACGATCTGCACAGTGATTTACGATGCACAGTCCATCATCCTTACACACACACACACACACACACACACACACACACACACACACACGGCTGGAATCTCCAAGCTGCCTTCCTCTGAATTTTCACTTACCATCTTCAAGCCATTCCACTCCATCTGTGATCAGAAGAAGATGGACCCTCACACAGTGTGTCAAAAGCGGAAAGGAACGTTATGTAAAAGCTGACATTCCTTCTTACAGAGCTGCTGCCCAGAGAAGGAAGCAACAACTCAACACGCCAGGCACCGCTACACATACAAGCCGCCTCCTCTTTTTTATGAGGTCATGACAGGAAACTCTTTGAAATACAAGATGCAGCATTTACTGAAGCCCAAATAAATCACTCTCTTTGCCGTTTTGACTGCGCAGTCCCCCGAAACACAACTGCCCATCTCAACGTTCAGTATCCAGGAACTGCCTCTCGAGCTTTAAATTTCCAGCACGGAAATGGAGATTCTTAACCCCGCTGCATCCACCTCCAGCCCCACAAAACCCAGGCACACAGACAAACCCCCTCTCCCTTACAAAAAAAAAAATCCCTTTTCTGCCAATATGGTCTCGTGTAATATAACCTCTTTCAACAAATCAGCAATTATTTCTGCCCACCTCCCCTCTACACCACCCCCCTCCTTTATGTTGAAGGGAAAACTGACAATGACCTGTTAAAAATGACAATCCATTTCCCCACTGCTTTTCAATAAAAGGACCTACCGGCACTCTCTACACAAAAGAGATAGTAAATGTAGGAACCAAACAGCAGCAGAGAACTAAACTCTTGTGCAAGCATAAGACTGGTCAAGGTGTAGATGCTTTTCTTCCCTCCAGCAACACAAACAACAGATTATAAATCTAGTCATACCTACCATAACCATTCTTATTGGCAAATATTGGGTCTCGCAGAGCTTCGACTCTTCTCTTAAAATTTGCAAAGGTTTCAGGATATATTTTTTAAATGACTACTATTGTTATATATATTTAAAGATCCACAAAACACAGTGTGGATGATTGTAAAGTAAATCAATTATTTGGGGGGAGGGGACGGGGGGAGAGAAAGAAAAAAAAAAAGAAAGAAAAGGAGCAGTGAGCTGAAACCCCCGATTCTAGAATGTAGATAAGAACAACTGAACAGAGCCTTGCTGAAATTGGCTCGAAGCTTCCCCTTTTTACATCCATTTATGGGACCATCTGTCAGCCGAAGCCAGGATCTGATTGGCTGGGGAAACGAAGGGAGGCGTTGCAACATCAGGTGCTATTTAAATTAGCTACTGCCAGATTGACGATGTTAATGATTTGGTGACCTCTACAACAACAGAGACCAGATTTCTGAACTGCTTCTTGTGTCTGGTAATTAAGGCCAGGCTGAAGCAACAACAGCCATACTTGTATTTTTACCTTTTCCCTCCTCCTAGCTCAAAAGTACTGTAACAACTGCAGGTCATCAGCCGGCTGCTTGCAAACCTTACCAGTGGGAGTGTCCTCCCTTTCCCCTGTCCTGAAGCCTGCCCCACCAAACCCCTTTGACAGAGGGCTTTTCCAGTAAAAAATATTTTCAAGCACCTTATCTTTCTCAACAGTTGCTTTCTAGCGAAATGCATATTTAATGATCTGCCTCTAGGCTTAAAGATACAACAAAAGCACTTTAATGTGCTAATACATCTACATTTTAACTTTATTATTTCCTAATATTGCTGATTTTTAAGAAGTAATGCTCCTTCTGCAGCTAATATGGCCAGCATTTCAAGAGAAAACAAGTTTGAAATTGTGTTTGCTCCGCGAACTGGGTTCCTACAAGTTTGCTTCAGAAAACTACTTGCTAAAAAAAAAAAAGCTGGGGGGGGAGGTGGGGGGCAGCTGTCAGCCTCTACCTTTCTGCCTTCTGTCTGAGCTTTTCAAAACAGAGAATGATGAATGATTTATTTAAATGAATTTATTTCTCAACTTGGATAGGGGCATGATCTGAATTTTTAAAAATGCACTAAAACACGTTCTCTCTTTGCTTTCCCCATGCTCTAAAGAATGTAAAGCATGCTTTTGACAACAGCATCATTTCATGACTGGTGCAGAGTGCATATCTTGCTGAACTGAACTCGTGATTTTGCTTTTCTCCTTCAAAAGATGTCTTTTTTCTTTGGTCTCTTAAAAGACTTGCAAAGAGACATTTAGAAAGTGTGTGATGTATACAGTTTGCATACCTATGTTATACATTTCATAACCTCCACAATACCAGTCTTCAATAGTGTAGTATTTTGTTCTGGTTTGGGTTTTAAAGTGGCTTACCTGAGGAGTTTTTGCTTTACTTCTATCCAAAAAGCTAACTTACTGCTATTTATTTAATTCATAACTTAGTCAATTTGTTCCTCAATGAATACATAGAGGTAACAAATATTACTAAAGAAATAATTCAACATAATTTTAAATCTTTGGCTGGAGTTGACAGGAGATGGGACTGGGCAGAATAAAAATATAGACCGAAAATCATACTACACTCTGGGCTTCAAGTCCAAGAATAGTTGTGTCTGTGAAAAATTATTAGAAAAGAAAATAACTTTCGCGTTAAAAAAAAAATAAAACTATTCTCTCCCAGCTACTATTTCACGAACACACACACGTAAATATACATAGATATGCACACTTTTAAAAATACAGATATACCACAAAACAAAATGTG
Source organism: Zalophus californianus (assembly GCF_009762305.2). Taxonomy (NCBI): domain Eukaryota; kingdom Metazoa; phylum Chordata; class Mammalia; order Carnivora; family Otariidae; genus Zalophus; species Zalophus californianus. The sequence continues at coordinate 39,803,592 of NC_045598.1, read as the reverse complement.
TTGGGTACACTTTATGGAGAATTAGACTTGAATATAAATACATTCAGCTGTTAGAAATAAAAATCCATGAAATAGAAAAGTAGAAATGTTAAAACTATAACCCCTTCGAGTGGAACAAGACTGAATTAAGTAAACTTTTAAAATAATTTCTCTAGCAAATATACAAAGAGTCCTACTGAGTCACAATAGTACTACAGTATCTGTTGAACTGTGTTCTAGGGATGAATTCATAGGTTAAGTGTTCTAAAGAACTCAACATACAGACACAGGGCAGGTACAGGTGCCCCAAATCAATGACAGAAACTCTGAGTGCGATCTCCACAATACAGAAATATTGTGAGAAGAAAACCATGAACACAATGCTGACAAACACACAAATGAAAACAGCTTGCTCCAGAACAAAATATTTACTTTGTTTTTCTCCGGAGGTTAGAAAAGTCAGAATTTCTTAAACCCATTCTCCCCCAACCATACTAATCTCAGCACACTTTGTGAGCCATTAATTACCATTAGGTATATCAAAAGATGTTCTGGCCACTCTTCTGAAACAGGAACTGTATATTACAGTATAAATAATTAGCTGGTTTTGCCAGGTTAAAAAAACCCCATGCACTTTGTATATTGATCACTTCTCCAAAAAACCTCCACTCTAAAGTCTTTCAATGGAATCCTCAAACAAATGCACGAATGTCCTCAGAGGCCTTTTCTCTAAAGACAAAGGCAGAATCCTATTGTTGGGAAAAGTCAACCTTATTATTGCATTTCCAATAGTACCATTCATCTTTCAGAGTGAGGGGCTGACCGCTCCATCAGTGGTGTGACATTTGTAAAGCAACAGATTCTCAATATATTATCTCAAGAATCAGGCAGGCAAGTCTCCCAGTCATGCATGATTTTTTTTTTCCTGCCACAATCCTCCACCACCACAGAAACTTGTCTCACTCAGGCAGCTAAGCCAACCTAAAAATGATATCCCAAAGCTGTGGGGCCGCTAGCGCCGCTGTATCCCTCTTACCATAAATGAGCAGTTTCTTGACTCATTAATAACAATTTCCCTTAAAAGAAGGAATCTCATATCGGTCAACCCCTTGCCACCATGCACACATCCCAAAGGTTGCGGACATGTCAGCATCAGTCGCCGGCAGCCAGCTTTCCCACACAGAGTCCAGATGGACTGTACCAGAAGCCAATTCAGCGTTAATAACTACCTACTCCGCGCAGTGGAGAAGCCTTACGTGGCACAATGGGCTAGGAAACAGCAGCCGGCTGAAACTGCAAATAAAAAAGACAAACCAAATTCTCCAAAAGCACCAAAAGGAAGGAACAGAAAGGGAAGCGTGAACTGTATTCCTTGACTTCCATGAAGAAAAAAAAAAGGAGAGAAAAGAGAAAAGAAAAGGAAAAAGAATCCTTCATAAACATGGGGGGGGATGAAGGGGGGGAAAACAGATGCTGCCCAGAAAAAAGTGACAAAATATTACCTCATTATTTAACAAAGCAGCATTAAGCGTCCTGCTGATTTCAAACATCTTGCCACAGATTTTGTTTTAAGAGAAACAGATAGAATCCTTTGCAAAGCACTCCGTCTGCAAAGGGTTCTTCAATTTTCTTGCGCGCCACGGAACAGTCAATATATTATTTCCCTAGAGTTCGCACATTGAAACCTCTAGTCAGTGAGCTGAATTTCCCTTATCTCACACACAGTAGACTCCTGTTATATGTACTGCTCTCTTTTGCAAGAGCAGCCTGCCCCAAACATGGCTGGTGTTAAACTACTCTTTAAAGTAACAGTTCACTATATAACCACCAGGTGGGTAGAGTGCACAGATTCAAATGAACCATCTTAAAGGATTGTGTTGTTGTTGTTGTTGTTGTTGTTTCTCCCTTTAGGTGTAGAACGTAACACGAGAAACTCCCACATCCCACATCCTAACAGGCTTCGTGTCTTGTATCTCTCTGTATCTTGTCAAAATAAATAAATAAAATTCCTTCTCCTGACTTATAGCGAGAAAACAAAACAAAACACCATCACCAATTCTAATAAGAACTGTGAAGAATGAAACACAAACACGCTTTGCTTCATTCAGCAAAGGATGAACATGGAAAATCCAATCAACACAGAGCAAGGCAGGGGGGTGGGGGGGTGTACCAAAAACTCCATGGAAATATTTTCCTTTAGCAAAAAGAGAAAAATATTGACTCACGTGATAAAAACCCAATTCAAAAGTAAACATATGGACGAAGCACATACAAGATGGAGGCAAGAGTTTAAGGGTGAAACTTTTCTTCTGAGTAAAGCATTAGGTTTATTTGATAGGGTCTTTCATGATAGGAAATAACCCAACAGCTTTTTAAAAGACACTGGAAAAAAAAATCTAAAGCATCTCTTTTAAAAATGCAATTATACGAATAGCTATTAACAACCACAAGAGCAAAGTAATCATATATCTCTCCCCAGTCTTGTTCTTTTTCCTTAAGATCTGCCTCAAAGTGGAACATTTCTGTCCTATGTTATTTTGGGTATATAGCTAACTTGGTGTCTCCTTTGTACAATTCTATTCCAATTAATCTGCTCCTGTGCCAGGAATAAACAGAATGTCCCAAGCTGAAAACCCCAAGTGATGGAGGGTGGATGTTCAAAGATAAAGAACGACCTGGACAAAAATAAATCTCATCCCTTATATTGTTCTATGGCCTGATTTTAAGGAGGATTTTATTACAGAGCGTGCATCCACTCTTCTACATTCCCTCGTATCTAAAAGAGAAACCAACACATACAGATACCTGGGATTTTGTTTTCTTGGCCAGACAAAATTAAAGCCCCGGAACTTCCACATCCTCTTGCAAACACAGATGTCGATACTAGTATCTAGTATTTTTCCAGCCCATCCAGGCAATATTTAGCCACACACAACAGTGACTGTCTCCTTCATCTTTAAGTCAAGGCTGCATCACTTAATACCATTTAACCTCCTCGCATATATTAAGTTTCAAGTGACAATTTTTAACTGGGGAATGAGAAGGAGGAGTTGCTCTCATCAAATTCTGGTTGTATGAAATAAGCTAATTTGTACACTCACCATATGTCTTAAACACTAATTAAAAAATGTCACTTTCTTCAAACATTAAAATGTAATCAGCCTAGTAAATAAAATATTCTCAAGTTTTCTTGCCTTGGTGATAATTTAAAGAGTGTTTATCTCAAGGTAACCTCTCTATTTTGATTACCAAGAAAGGCTTTTGATTTGAAAAGGGGAAAAAAAGGAGATATTGGGGGCTTGGGGAGTGAGAAGAGAAAACCACAACTGTACGTAGCAGCACAAAGGAAAATAAGATGAAGCGGGGTTTTAAGGACCATAGTCTTGTTACCCTAAGGCAAATCCAGCCAATCAATACCACCCATTGACGGTCTACCATCTGCCGTGCTACCCAGCGATGTGGCTAAACAGACCTGTTCCATATGACCGTAGCCGGCTCATTTTCAGTCGATTAGGGCAGTTCCAGAGCATTCACCAGCAATAGCACAAAACTCCAAGTCTGACTGAGCCTCTCTCTTCACACCAGTCCCTCCCAGCACAGCTGCAGACCTTTTCCTCCTGTTCTGGGTGTCTGGATTATCTCTTCTTGCCCCTTAATGGAATTAGCAAAATAGGGTGGGAAGGTAGAGCAAACAGACACACACACACACACACACACACACACACACACACACAGACACACACACACACACACACACAGATAATTGCTGGCCCTTCTTCACTGTCATGCAGAAAATCGGGAATTCCATGTGCGCGGCCCTAATATGATTATGGCACACCATTTAAATAGCATCATCAGTGTCTATGACCTGACATTTTCCTGTAGTGCTATTTCTTTTTATCTTCTCCCTCTTCCCTTGAAAACTAAACCTAAACTGCTGGCATTTTTTTCTTTAGAGAAAATACAATCAGTATGCCCAGACAATGGTATACTTATTTAAGGGTTTTTGATAAAACTTAAAGCCTAATTTTCCTTCGATGAATTGTGGTATTGGTTTTGTTTTTTGTTTTTTTCCTGTGAAAACCATTAAATCAAATTTTATAGGAAAATGCAAACTTACCCCACAGAAGCAAGAAAGATGCACCAGACTGACACGGACTCTACTGGAAGGATCGGGAATGTACTGTCGAAGTTCTCTTAGAGATATATGACCTGACTATACAATGCTTTTCTCTTTCCTAAGTAGTTTCATCTACTATGGATTGCAGGAAAGAGCTACAAGAATGCTACCATGTGGGAAAATGTGACAAATGGATGTCTAGTCCACTTACATTGCCAAGAGTTCACCTGTGTAGGTAAACTAACCTCCAGGTGGATTCATACTTGATCTTCCTGTTTTCTTTCCATGCTCCTGAGCCTTACATAGAATAGCAGCTGAAAGCAGAAGGTTTCTTTCCAGAATCAATGTACACTTTTTCACTTTGACCATACCCTTAAAGCACGAGGATATCTTTCTGGGAAAGGAAATTTAAAGGACAGGAAAACTGCCTGACTTACAAAATTCTGAAAAAGGTAAATACACATTTATCAAAAAAAAAAATCTAATTTAGGTGGAGTCCCTGTCTGGACTTTTCACTGTTATATTCTTCATCATAGCCTATGAAAACTTAGTAGGGTCAATGTGCAAACACACGGAGATTTCTGAAGATCCCTGCTTTAAAGGATTTGAGGCCTTTCCATTTCAGTTCAGATAAGCTTCACTAAAAATTAAAAATAAAAAAAAGAAACAAACAAAAAAACCTTAGTATAAATATAAATCTCTATAAATCAAAGGCCACTGAGCCAGATAAATACAGAGTAGCCATACCATCAAAGGATACAGTGTTTATCCAGATTAATACTGTTTTGAAAATAATTCATTATAGAGTTTTTTAAAAGATTTTATTTATTTATTAGAGAGAGAGACAGTGTGAGAGAGAGAGAGAAAGAGGAACAAGCGGGGGTGGGGGGGGGAAGGGCAGAGGGAGAGGGAGAAGCAGGCTTTCCACTGAGCAGGGAGCCTGGTGCAGGGCTTGATCTGGGGACCCTGGGATCATGACCTGAGCTGAAAGCAGACACTTAACTGACTGAGCCACCCAGGCATCCCTCAATATATATTGATATATTGAGGGATATATAATATATATAATCACTCATTTATAATTCTGTAACTATAAATAAACAGATGTACAGTATTGTAAAAAGCAAGGAAGGTAATTTGTAGAAAGAGGAGGAGAAGGAAGGAAAGATAAAGGGGAGGGGAGGGAGGAGAAAAAGAAATAAATAATAGGATTTATAACAAAGTACAAACAAAACCTATTTTTTACCAAGAGTCTTATATACTGAACACTACAGTAGACATTTGACATGCACAATCTCACACGACATCATAGTGGTGACAAAAGTTATACGGAAGCATTCTTCTAGAAAGACGTTTTCCTCATCTAAAAGTAAGATCTCCCCTCTATTGCTTCATAGAAGAATATGCTTAGTCAATATTTGTTGAATGAATGAGGAAGATGGGTACAGACTAGAAGAGAAAGAAAAACATGTAATTTTTTTCTCATCTAAAAATGACCAAGAGATTTCTTTGTGATGTGCTTCTAACTAAGCATGTCGTCAAAATGTATTTCATTTAATCTATCATTATGACCAGGCTACATTTGAAGTGAGAGAGACACAAAGGATTAAAGCGGGAAGCAAAAAAAATCTTAGCAGGTAGGATGAGTTCCTGATTAAGTCTTTATTCCTTACTTCTAAATCTGGCAAAACTCCTTACATAGAGGAGTTGCTCAGCAAACACTGGCTGGATGAACTTCTATGTCTTTAGCCCCTTACAGGACAGAGCCTGGCTCCAGGCAACACTCAATTATGAGGAAGGAATAAAGTTCAACAATTCCATTCAACATCACCTCAAAAACTATCCCAAGGCCTATTTCATGTGATTCAACTAGGGGGCGCTTAACACCATCTTAAGGGAAGAAATAAGCTGTCTCCCTAAGCTTCAGTTTCCTCATCTGTAAAATGGGCACAATACTTCCCTTAAGGTTTGTTGCCAGGATTAAAACAGATACAGGCTTGGTGGAGGCAGTGCTCTAAATGGCGCCTACTATAATTAATAGAGAACAGGGAGAAACTGTATGACTGAGTACCTAGCTATAAGATAATTCAATCTTATTAAGGACAATACAATTCAGAGACTCTCAAAACAATTAGACAATAGTAAAAGAATAATAACTAAGAAAGGCTGAATGGTCTGTTCCAGTTCTAATGAAAATGACTGTTGCAGATTAGGACTTAGGCAATAGGCAAAATTCAGTGCTAAATTCTAAGTGTGAAGAATAAAAAGAAATACAAGTCATAGATCCCACCTTCAAGGAGCTTACAGTCTGGTTGGTAAAGGAACTTTCCTTCTTAGGCATGAATCTTGATAGTGTAGGGAATATAAAAAGAATAGTATCAAAATGAAATACTGAAGGACAGTTGATGGTGAGGATGTCATCTGGATTGACGGGGGAAGGCTTCATGGAAGAAGCTGGAACTAACACTAGGCTTAAAGAATGATAGGATTTGTCTAGGAAAATTCAAGATATTTCATATAAGAATAAAGGCGGGGGAGGAGGGCAGGAAGGGGATAGTGGCAGCCAGCTCATTCTAGTTAGATCCCCTCTGGGGTTTCCCCTGAATATATTCCAACCTCTTCCATTTTTTAAAAGTTACAAATAGAGGAATATTATGATACGATGACTGTGGGAGAAAAGACCTTTTATTCAGGAAGTACTTTCATAAAAGGAGCAGGAATTAATATTTATTGCACATCTATTTTGTGTCCAACATTGCACTAGGTACTTTGCCTATAAATCTCATTTAATCTCATAACTCTGAGATTTCCAACAGGGAAACTAAAGATTAGAGAATTTGCTCAAGATCACACAGCTAGTAAGAGGCAAATTTATACATGTCCAACCTCAGTTCACTTTACTACAAATACTACCTTACAAAGAAGAGTGTAGATCAAGAGAAATTTAAATCTTATTCTCTATGTTATTCTATACTCAGAAACTAACATTCAAAATAATGTCATTAATGGGGCACCTGGGTGGCTCAGTCAGTTGAGCAGTCGACTCTTGATTTCAGCTCAAGTCATGATCTTGGGGTCCTGGGATGGAGCTCTATATCTGGCTCCATGCTTAGCAGGGAGCCTGCTTGAGAATTCTCTCTCCCTCTCCCTTTGCCCCTCCCCCCCGCTCACGTGCCCTCTCTCTCTCTATAGTAAATAAATAAATCTCTTAAAAAAAAAAAAAGTAATGCCAGGGTGCCTGGGTGGCTCAGTCAGTTAAGCATCTGACTCTTGATTTCAGCGCAGGTCATGATCCCAAAGTCATGAGATCAAGCCCTGCATCGGGCTCCAGGCTCAGCAGGGAGTCTGCTTGAGATTCTCTCTCTCCCTCTCCCTCTGCTCCTCCCCCATTCATGTGTGCATGCTCTCTCTATCTCTCTCTAAAACAAATAACTCTTAAAAAAAGTAATGTCATTGACAGTTGTTGACATTATAACAACAATAAAAAACAAAGTAAAACCCAAGAACAAAAAAACCTAACCTATGCTTGCAATTTCAGTATTCTGCTACTAAGTGATGATAGAATCTTGGTCCTATGAGAATTACAAGCGTCACCTTTTTGCCTGCTGTTATTTTGTGTGTGTGCCTCCATCTCTGGAAGGGGAGGAAAGAGTGCCTGATCTTCTGATGGAATTGTCTACTAAAGCCCCAAAACATTAATCTTTCCAAATATTTTCCAAATTTTATTTATCAAAAATTCAACTCTGAGCATAATTCTAAACTTTAACAATTTTCAAACAATTCTATCACAGATTATATTCAATGAATTATAGTTCTTTGTTACTTTCACACTGTACTGTGAGCATGCAGGATAGAAATTGTATGTTATTTGCCTTATCATCCCAGCATGAAGAATGTCAACCTAGAGCATAGTGGGCACTCAGTAAAAGAACATTAATTGATTCTAAATATTTTAGAAAAACTTTTGAACCAAATGCTTAGGGCACAGTTGTTTGGTACTTTATTCATCAACACAACTTTCTTTCTCATGTCACCCTTAATGCAGGGTTATTATAAAAAGCCCTTTCCTGAGGTTGGTCATCAGCAGAAGCGTTTCTCTCAGTGGTCAGGTACTTCCTTCTGCCTTAGCCAGGGACAGTCTATATTCATTATAAGCCCTGCCCTGCACAGCATTCTAGTTTACCTTTTCACCCGTCTTATGCCCAGGAATATCGCTTCCTTTCTCTGTGGGAGATGAAGAAAAACCGTGAAAAACAAGAGAGGCATGCTATGTACCTGTCAGAAAGAGGCAACTCTCCACTTGACCCTTTTTAGTTCTCTTCTCTGACTCTGAAGCTGGGGGAATGATTTAACTACTTTTAAGTAGAAGAGTAAAGTTACACATTAGTGCTGAGTAGCTCATTTCCCTTAGCAACCCCTTAGCAACGGCAGCTTCAAGTTCAAAATACCTCCTTGAAAAGGATCACATCTTTAACGAAGATGAGTATTTTTTTTTAATGTAAGGTTTTTGAACAGATGTTTTAACATTACAACCCCCAAAGCCTTGTAGGCTACAAATATCTATTTCATGCTAACTTTCCTTTATGATATTATGTGGTAACCATAATGATGCTGGGCTCCTGCGAAATTTCAGTCCCTAGAAAAGCCCTGGTCCTACTCTGAAATTATTCACAAATACATAACTTTTATTTTATCAAGTCACCATTAATCCTAGCTTATTATAGAAATTACACTTAAGTTCTTTAAAAAGGGTTATTGATATTGACCTCGCTATTCAGTTTGCTCCCTTACTGAGAAGAGTGAATAACTAAAATCACAGTTTTTAAAACCTACATCAACTATATTTATTACATGTAACCTAAGGTTCTGTGGACAGTTTAAAGAAAAATATAAAAAGAAATTCCAACTTTACCCCAAACTGGTACTTATTGGTTTTATTATTCAATACTTACCTTGCTCACTTCATTATCTATAAAATGGATCATGAGATAATCAAATAATCATCACATTTAATTGTTTTTACATTGTTGGTGAAGTGAGAGTGCTTGCAAAAGGTTTTGCTAGCCTTCAAAAACCCTTAGGAATATAAAATGTGCATATCATATATGTTATGCCTATCATTAAAACTTTAATCTTGCTCAAAAATTTTGAAGCTCTTTTGTCATCTTAAAGGTTTTGTAACTCAGATAATATATAAACTTCTGCTTGAAATATGTTCTCTATTATCTATTAGCACATGGGTACCTTGGAGCACAAAACGCACAAGGGCTTAGAACAATGAACATCTTCACTGTTGATTTATGTGTGCCAATCCCAAGATGGGGACAGCGAAAAGGCATGTTTTCACTTGGTATCAATAGCTAAACTGTGCCATCCCACCTGATGTGAAGTTTTACATGTTTCCATGTGTGAGGATATTACTGATGAACGTGCCTAGAGCAACGACCCTTATACATAGGAGGTGCTTGATGCCTGTTCCTGAAAGTAAGATCTATTTTAAATCACTAGGGAACATACGAGGAGGAGTCAGAAGACCTCAAGGCCAGTTCCATCTCTACTACTGATAATTCTATGACCTTGGGCAAATCACTCTCCTCTTTGGACCAGAATCTTTTTGATTAAATCAAAACTTAAACTAGGCGATTTCTGAAGTCCTTGCCAGCTCTAATATGTCAGAGTCAATAAATAAATGGTTTGTAATTAGCAAACAAAATTTTCAGTAAGTTTAATTCAGATTTTCAACTGACATTACAGTGTTAGAATGCTGGCTAAGGGGAAGTCAAGCTTTTGAGGATTTTAAAATCTGCCTCAAATGAAGAACCAGGTTAGTATCATGTTCCCCCAATATCCAGTCTGGTCACCAAAGTTATCTTAATAAAATACAGAACTAGAGATGGCTGGTTAACATCATTAAAACCAATGGCTTTGACCAAGACCTTGATCAAGTTCAAAGATTCTCTTTGAGCTTTAGTGTCATCATATTAAAAATGGGGACAATAATAATGCCTGAGGTTGTGAGGCTTAAATGAGATAATGCATGCATGGTATGTATTATAGGGTGTAGTACATGCTGTTAAGTACTCAAAGATGCTAAATATTTTCTAATATTAGGTAGAAACACATAAAATTGTTTTTATATAGGTTAAACAGAATCAAATATTGTCACTTTTATATGGTTCAACCTGTGTTGTTACTCTCCTGCCTAAAATACCTTCCATGATCCTCACTGCTTATATCAAGTCCAATTATTCAGTATGGCATTCAAGGCTCTTTGCAATCTGGTTTTCATTTAAGCTTCTTGAGTCCTTTGGGACACTCCCTTCCATATATACAGCCCTACACATGGCAGTCTATTCTCCCATGTCCCTTGGCCCTTCTACCTCATGCCTTTGTTCCTGCTGTTTCTTCCATTTGAAATGCCTTCTCTCCCTGGAGAATCATACTCATCCTTCAAGGCTTCAACCTCACTAAGCAAAATGAGCTGATTTGTTATTCCAGCTTTTATAGTAGCTTCTTCTTTCTGCCTCCACCACTGTTGTTTACAGGTCTGTCTCCCTGAGCTGCTTTCAAAATACGCTGGAGCAAGGACTGCTATTCTTACTTGGCTTTGTTTTCCTCCAGTTGAGCACATTGGCTGTCTCATAGCTGGTGCTCAGTAAATATCTGCTAACGTAAAATGAACATATTCACATGACAGGTTAAGATATGGCTTCTCTTAGAAATAGATAATAAATAGATGAATACCAAAGATGACTCCAAAAAAACTTAACTTTTGGAATCTACCCCTCCATGGAACCATTTTTTTGAGGTGAGAAATCTCTGCCAAAGTAAGGTCTTTCTCCCTCTGGAAATGCTCAAATGACTAAAATCAGAAACTACAGTGGAAGTTGCTCTTCAGGACAAATCCATCGAGCTGAAGCCATGAGCTTTCAACAAAGACTTATTTTACTACTAGAGATGGCAGTGCTCTGGCTGCAACCTCATTTAGTGGCTATAATGTGAGAGTTTGCAAACTGAATGTGTGCTTCCATAGCTGGAGAAGTAACAGTCACAGAGAACTCCAATAAGTCCCTGTTTGGTGTGGAAGGCATGGAAAAGAGGAGGATATGGCTGATGCTGCAGCCCGGAGTATGACTTCATCATTTGCCCACATTCCCACACTCTATCCAACCAGGACTCTGGAAGAACTCTGGGAAGGGCAAGTGCTTAAGAGAATTAATAGTGTATCCCAAATATTCTTTAATTAATGTTACTGCCTATATAAACAATAACACTTAATATTTAATGTGTGTATATATGTTTGCGTGTATAAAATTATATCATTATATATATAAATGAACATATTCGCATGGAATATATACATATACTAGTGTGTGTATATATATATATGCATATATATATGTGTGTGTGTATATAATTAGTTTAAAAGGAGAGTCAATAGTTCCACACTATAGGAGTAGCAGGCTATTTAGCCAGTTCGTAATTCCAGAGGAATTACTTTCAAGGTTTTTTCCAGGAAGTGCTTTTTATCTAAGTAAAATCTATTAGCACTCCTAACGTATAAACAAATAAAACAGCACAGCTCTCCTGGTTGGGAAAAGACTGGGTCCCACTAAACCAATCTAGTCTAGTCTCGTCTATACTGCAGTGGCAAAAAAAGTGAATTGGGAATCAAACACTTGGGGTCCAGTACCAACACTACCACCTTAGGCCCAAGGCTCCTCATCTAGTACATCTAATTCAAAGCATTTGGTAATTGCTGTCCAAGATTCCAAGCGCAACGCCTCAGTTTCTGTGGCTTCTCAAGCACACAGGATAACGATAGCAGTGCTTACTCCTCTCCTACTTTCTACTTACCTTAAAGCTCCACAATTAATCTATATCCCCATCATTCTTCAATAACACAAACACAGAGTTCAACAATTAACAGTGGGGACACGCAAGGTTAGCAACACAGGTTTCACAAATATCCAGAGAAGGCTTAGAATATATTGGGAGTGTCTTGATCTCGTTCTGAGAGATATACCTCTCTCCAGTCAAGAAAAATTAACTGTAAGCTTCTTAAGAGTCCTGCCAACCACTTAGCTGTGTAGATTCTATCTCCCTAGCTTTTCTTATACCCAGTGTTACTCACTTAATTCAAGTCTCTGTATCTCTCTCCCGGATTATTGTCATCAACATATCCTTACCTCCAATTTTGACTGAACCCCTTTAGCCAGACACATCGACCTTTCTAAAATTCCAGTCTAACCACATTGCTTCCTTGATTAATATTAATGTTCATCCCTCTTCTGCTGAGATTTCCAATGAAATTCACCCAGCAGACCTCTCTCCACAAGCCAATAGGACATTGTTTCATTACACCAATGTATATAAGTTCATGACACAAATGTATATAAGTTCATAGTCTTCTTTTGCATATCTGTTTCTCCTACTAAGCTTGAGCTCCTTAAAGGGTGGGGCACATATATGATTCATAATAAATGATGGGCAAATAGATTAATAAATGCAACTTTCCCTAAACAAAGCTTCCAAATAGTTGCTTTTCTCATTTTTAAGCTGCAGAGAGCTATAAGTAGCTCTTTTCCATTTGCAAAGTGGTTTCACACAACTATCTATTGAGCATTTACTATGTTGGGTGCTAGCATTAGCTCTTTACATGCATTAACTCAATATCACAATAATCCTATAAGGTCGGTAACTATTACTATTATCCCTTCATTGGCACACGAGGACAACTAATGAGGACAGAGAGAGGTTAAATAATATACACTGACTCACTGTAATCATTCAGCAAACATCCACAGAGTGTTTACTGTGCTATTTTTACAACCAACTATGAGCAAGAAAGGATATGTACAATCATCACTTTAAAATAAAGGCCAAGGAAAAACCATGTCTTGTTCATCTTTAGGGGTTTCTAGACTATCCAGAATAGAATCACATTCAATAAATATCTGCTGAATAAGCACTGAATTAGTGCTCCTGAAATCTGGTAGTAGGCCTTTCTACATCAACCACTTTTCTTGACTGATGACTGAGAGAAGGGACCCCTCCTTCTTTTGGTCAAATCCAGACACTTTGGAGAGTGCAAGAAGACTCTATTAATAATTACACCAAGACAACAAGCATAAACCAGCACTGTCCAAGCAAACCAGAAATCCCACTGATATCCATACTCTCCAAGAATACCCTCTGGAATTATGTTTAGGGAAATAGCTCAGGTAAATAAAAGTGCACACTTATGTACATATCTTTGTATGAGCTATTCTGTCTGGAACACCATACCGTCCTTCTTCTTCTGCTTAGTGAACACCTACTCATCCTTCAAAATAAAGTTCAAGTATTAATTCCCACAAATTCATTCAGCATATATTTACTGAGAACCTACTATGTGCTGGACACTAAAGATTAGACATTAAACAAGGCACATAAATCCTCTCCCTTGAAAGTTTACATTGAACTGAAAGCAGACAATAAACCTTCCCAAATTCCCCAGATGGAATTAGCAGTTTCTTTTTTTTTCCTTTTCCTTTAGAATTAGCAGTTTCTTATTTGACTTCTCATAGAACTTGTTCTCCAGATTACTCCATTCCTCATGGAATTGCAATGGCTGCCTTCCATGTCTACCTTCCACTCAAGAATGTAAGCTCTTTGAGGGCAACAACCTACTTTCATCTATGTACCCTAGGACTGACACAGTACTGGGTTACCCAAGTGAACTGAAGGCCACATGCTTTCCTTCCCACAATGTCATAGCCTGCTAACATTTCCTTGAGCTCACTGCTTGATTTCTGAACATTTTTAAAACACCAAGCAATTTCTTGGCACCCACAATCTACTGTTCTTTGCACCGGGATGGCGATGTGGTAAGAATGTGATATGGTTCAGGATCTTTGAGCATTTATAATCAGACTTGGTAGGCCAGGTTTATTGATGAGAACAGGGACAGAACAAGACAAGACAGTATATGATCAAGGACTAGAAAGATGGTGTGGATCAGACTCAAAACATTCCCTAAGTTTTGAGAATGAGGATGTCACCATGGGCCCAGAAATGAGGGTGAACACAAGTGTTAAAGATCATCATCCTTCACTTTAGCCCAGCAATGCTGCCAGGCTGCCCCTGGGGTTCACCACTCTCCAAAACCATTCCCAAATGTGCCAGGATATCCTTACATGGGCCACATTCCCTCAAGCTTCTGTGCTTTTGCCCAAGCTGGTGTCCTACCTGGGATGCCCCTATACCCCTTGTATATCCAATTGTCATTGAGATTCAGTTCAAATGTAGCATCCTTTGTGATACCATCTCTGAGCTTCCTAGGAAAAACTGACCATGCTTTCACTGTGTGTCCAATCCTGCTCCTTCCCCACATATATACCCACTGTACTCTGTCTACACACTTGATTGTATCCATCATTTATCTATAGATCCATCTTCCTCACTAGGCTACAAACTTTTTTCTTCTTTAAATTTTTTTATTGTTATGTTAATCACCATACATTACATCATTAGTTTTTGATATAGTGTTCCATGATTCATTGTTTGTGCATAACACCCAGTGCTCCATGCAGAACGTGCCCTCTTTAATACCCATCACCAGGCTAACCCATCCCCCCAGCCCCTCCCCTCTGGAACCCTCAGTTTGTTTTTCAGAGTCCATTGTCTCTCATGGTTCGTCTTCCCCTCCAGTTTCCCCCCCTTCATTCTTCCCCTCCTGCTATCTTCTTCTTTTTTTTTTTCTTAACATATATTGCATTATTTGTTTCAGGGGTACAGATCTGTGATTCAATAGTCTTGCACAATTCACAGCGCTGACCATAGCACATACCCTCCCCAATGTCTATCACCCAGCCACCCCATCCCTCCCACCCCACCTCCACTCCAGCAACCCTCAGTTTGTTTCCTGAGATTAAGAATTCCTCATATCAGTGAGGTCATATGATACATGTCTTTCTCTGATTGACTTATTTCACTCAGCATAACACCCTCCTGTTCCATCCACGTCATTGCAAATGGCAAGATCTCATTCCTTTTGATGGCTGCCTAATATTCCATTGTATATATATACCACACCTTCTTTATCCATTCATCTGTTGATGGACATCTTGGCTCTTTCCATAGTTTGGCTATTGTGGACATTGCTGCTATAAACATCAGGGTGCATGTACCCCTTCAGATCCCTACATTTGTATCTTTGGGGTAAATACCCAGTAGTTAAGCTACAAACTTTTTGAAGGTAAAGACCCTCATTCACCTTTGTATCTCAAGCACAGTGCTTGGTACAGATTTTGTGGATGGACATATAGATGAATGAATCAACAGAGATGGACTCAGTTATGAGCTGGAGTGTTCCCTCCTCCCCACCAAAAAAAAAAAGCATCAGCTGATATAACCTCATGTGCTCCAGTGAAAGAGTCTGGAACTACCGAGATTTGGGTACCAATCCTGAAGTCACTTAATCTTAAATGAAGTCACTTAATCTCTCTGGACCTCAATTAGTATTATCTGTTAAATCGCGATAAAGCATGAAATCCCTACCTCACACAATAATGACTGGGAGTTTTAAATGAGATGAAAGAAGTGAAAATGTTTAGAATAAAATGTTGTTTCAATATAGCATGATTTTGGGTTGGGGGGAAGCATTAGCCACAGTAATGTTATCTGGAGATTTTTTAATTTAGACCAATACTTCTTTCCTTCTAAACTGACACATGGCTGTGCTTTTTCTAGGCCTGCTAACAGGACAAGTTAGGTGACAAACCTCTGTGCTAGGAGTCTCTGGGGTGAGTTTCTTTTTCTCTTGCTAGATAGGAGAAAGAGAATTTGTCCTCTTTATGGGTCTGGGGTTTCAACTCTCGAAGTCTAAACATTTCTGATGGCCTTGAACTAATTTCGGCCACCATCCACAGAATGGGAGTGGAAAAATCCCCACTACATCTGCCTTGTCAGGGGGTGGAGGAAAGAACTTTCTAAATAGCCTCATTATTGGTCCCAGCTGAATTCTGCTCCTGTTCCATGATGCCAGCAAAAGCATTTTAGTAAGATGCTGCCAGCATCAAAAGCAGATCCACTTACGGTTTCCTGTAAGCGTATCTGCAATGGCAGAAGGTGGCGGGTAGCCAGGTGTGAGTGTGCGTGCTAAAAATCTCCAATACGTCAAGCTGGAAGAACAATTTATGAAATGAAATTCAATGTTCTATTTCTACTCCAAGAACTCAGTTTGAGGCACCGGAAATTCGGCTGGATAAATCGGCTCCAATTCTCTGCTGCTTTACTGAATCAGAGAATCTCAGAGAGAGAAATATCCTCTGTATTCTTCTAGCTTGAACATGTCCCACCCCACCCCAGCAGGACATTCCAAACAGGGGTCATCAGACTCTGCTTGAATAGTTTCAGTGAAAGGGAGCTCATTCACTACTTTTCTAATAATTTGCCCAATTTGGGGTTAGCTCTGGCCATAGGGCAGGGACTACCATGTGTCTACCAACTCTGTTTCCTTTTCTGCCTGGCCAGCTAGCTAGACTACAGTGGGGCTGAGTAACTGAGTTCTGGCCATTGGAATGTGGATGCAAGCGATGCACATTCTTCCAAGCCTGGTCCCCCAACAACTTCTGTATGATGCTCCATCTTCTCTTTCTTCCCTTGTCTACTGAGTAGATGCAGAGGGTACAATGCTGAACTCTAAGGCCCTAAAGGAGAGCAGAGCCACTAGATGGCAGGGGCCTGGGGCCATGAATGACCGTGTGGAGCACAGCCTCCTGCAGACCCATTTGAACTGTGATATGAATAAAAAGTACCTTGCCTGCGTTAAGCCACTGAGATTTGAGGGCTGCTTGTTAAATAATTCATATTCTGACATAGAGACCATTCATCCAATTTTTTAAAGTAGCAGTACCAGACTAAGTGTCTTAGGAGTTCCCGTATCAGCATCTCTCTTAGAAGCCTTAGTGGCATACTTGTATAAAATATATGTATAGTATAGCTCTATGCACTATTAGCTCCTGAGAAGTGGAAAGGAGCAGTGCAGGAAGGCAGGAGAAGAGGGTGTGGGAAGGAAGGAGAGGTGGGGAAGGCCACATTTTCTCAAGGACCAGCCTCCTTATTCATGAAAATTTCCTTGATCTCTTATAATAAGCCTATGAGATAGAATCACCACCATTTTAAACAGGAGGAAACAGATACTAGGGCAGGTTGGTATACATAACCTAAGTATCCTTGGGCATAGCCATTTCCCACTGATTTCAGCACCAGAACCTACCAACTGGCTTCTGTGGACAGACCTTCTCACAACTTCCACCTGTCTGTCTGATCCCCAAACACCAACCTCAGAATCCCTGTTGCTATGCTTTCCATGCTAGGACCCCAAATGCCAGGAATTTTCATGACTCTTAAAACAAACAACTGAGTCCCTTGGACATTGGGTTTCCCAATCTGGCAGCTTTTCTGCAGTTGGCCATAGCAAACAGCTGTGTTCTCCTGCACCTGGCCTCATCCTTTCCATCCCTGGTGGCATCTGCTGAGAAAATGCACCCCTACAGCCCATTCTAACTACAGGAGGGGTATGAAAGAAAGATGTTTTTTAAAAGCCAACACCTGAGATAGTGTTGAAATTAAATCAAAGTCTCAGAAAGTTTGAAAGTTTAAGCCTCTCATCTGCCCCACTGCAGAGCTGGTGCCCTTGCACTGATAGATCAAGCTGATATCAAAATCGGAAACAAATATTTAACAGTGCAACCTTGGACAAAGTATGAGATCTAAAAATGTATGGCCCTATGTCTAATAAAGTTCTTAAAATACAGGAAAGCCAACATACATCAAAAGTTTGGATTTGTTTGTTGTTGTTTTTAATCGAATTAGGAGCTATGGAGATCACCTTGGAATCAAAAAGGAAGACCTTTCAAAAGTTACCATACCTTATCTCTTTAACTGAGCTTGACCACTTTTTAAGAATCTGCATTAGGTGTCCTCCTCTCTGCCCTCACAGCCTCCTCTGCTTCCTTTCCAACCCTGCAGCACTTTTCCCACTGTAATGATCAGTTTACGGGGCCTTCTTTCCCACTACATGAAGAGTTCTACGAGGCCAGGCAGGGACCATGTCTGATTCTCCTCTTTATCCCAGGGCCTGGCAGTGTGCCAGATAATCCTTGAGGAGCTGGTTAATTTTTAGTGTGGTTCATAGTAATAGAGCTGCTCAATTCTTTTGCTGTGGAGCCCTCAAGCCTTGCTTTGGATCAGCATCATCGGCTGTGAAATGGGGCTCTGGCTGCACCCAGCTTACTCTACAGAGTAACCGCCAACTCTCAGTAGGAACCAAACACAGTCATTTGAATGGATCTGAAGTATCACTGACAGTCACCAAGGTTTAACTGATTATTCTGCTCTCTAACATTTGGAGAACAGGGTCTGTGGGAGGATGTAAGATGTCCTGGCTGGTTATGTAGGTGGGTGTCCTTTCTTGTTTCCTGGTTTCTAGTGCCCTGAGTGATCCAAGGAGCCTGACCATCCTAGGAGGTGGAGGACATTTGGTGGCTAACATTATGGAAGTAGCCATTACCATCCAGTTATGACATAAAGACCAGCAGGTGACCTTCTCTTATTTCAAGAACTTTATGAGGCATAAGGCTGTACATTTTTAGATCTCATACTTTGTCCAAGGTTGCATTGTTAAACATTTGTTTCCAATTTTGACATCAGCTGAATCTATCAATGCAAGGGCACCAACTCTGCAGTGGGGGAGATGAGAGGCACAGAATTTTGTTAGAGATGCTTGTGAAAGAGTTGGTCTACAGAGAAAACGATGAGCTGGATGACCTCCTAAAAGGAGTCTATGATTCAGATGTTTTACACAAATGTTAACGAATAACTCAGCATGGCAGGGAAGACAAAACCAGTACAGTAATTCTGTTCAGGTATTATGTGCATTTGCCTTTAATTAAGTGATTTCGGGAGCCAAGAACTGAGTTCCCAGCCCAGCAAAGACCTCTGGCTGCAGTGACATCACAATGCTAATGCATCCCTTATTCCTGGTTCAGTGGAGGACAGGCCAACTTCCATCCACCAGTTCAATCTGTGAGCGAGGATATTTCCAGTCAACAATAAGCTAGTTCTTACAAGTAAAGCAAGTGCTCTAAAGTGCTCAGAATCATACACACAAAAGGTATCCAGAGTATCAAAGATCTAGGTCTACTGGGTCTAGGAACCAGAATTTAATAAGACATTAAAACTTTTGTCTTAGTCAGCTTGTACTGCCATAACCAAATACCATAGACTGCATGCCTCAAACAACAGAAATTTATTTTCTCACAGTTCTGGAGGCTGTAAGTCTGAGATCAGGGTGCCATGGGTTCTGAAGAGGATACTCTTCCTGGCTTGCAGACTGATCGCCTCGTGTTGACTGTGTGCTCACACGACAGAGAGAAAGATCTCTCTCTCTTATAAGGCCACCAATCCTATTGAAATAGGACCCCATCCTTATGAGCTCATTTAGCCTGACTTAGCTCCTAAAAGCTCTATCTTCAAATAAAGTCACACTGGAGGGTTACAGCTTCAACATATAGATTTTGGAGGGGCACAATTCAGGCCATAGCAACTTTCATACAGAAAGTTCAGTGTCTACTTCAGGTGGTTACAGTTTAAGTCACACCACTAAGATGAAATTCACAAAAATAAAATTATATTTAGCCTCAATGGGTTATTTAAAAAAATTTTTTTTATTAAGTAATTTCTATACCCAACATGGGGCTCGAACTCACGACCCAGAGATTAAAAGTGGCATGCTCTACCACCTGAGCCACCCAGGGTCCCCCCAATGGATTATTTTAGCTAAGATTTTTAAAAAATATAATCCAGAAGATGTGTGCTGTTTGCTGTTCATAACCAAAGTTGTAAAATATATTTCTCTGGAGATTGTAAGAAAAGAGACAATGGAAAGTACTGGAATGGAAGCATGAACCCCAAGTGTCTTTATTCTGTAACTAACTATCTGTGCCACCTTGGCTAAGTCCCCAGCCTTTCTTGTGCCTCTGTTTCCTCATTATACCAAGCTGCTGTAAACAAGAAAACACGTTAATTTAAAATAAACCATGTTTCAGAATGCCATCTCTGCTCAGTTGTTTTGAGGATCCAAATCAGTACAGTGATTAGGAAAAGAATCCCCTGCTCCAAAGGAGTCTATAAAAGGAAAATAATGGATGATAAAATAAATACCCTTAATCTATTTAGTTTTTTCATTTTGTTTAGTTTCAAGCCCATAAGATAATTGATTGCCCCTTCACACCCACCCCTCTTCCTTGGCACTAACATTCTCCCTTTGGAAATACAGATAAGAACAATCAGTAACATTTGGGAATCTTTCCCTTTAGCAGAAGAACAGCCAAGGCCAAGAAGTGACTTGAGGGACAGAGAATGAAGGACTGGCCTTGGGTCTACAGAACCCCTGAGACAATGCACTCACACTATCGCAGCCCCCATTCCTTCGGGAATATAATACACAACCTCCCTTCCCTGAACAGCCAACAACAAAGGAACACTGGCCACAATCCAATTATGGGGTGGGGTGGGGGGGTGCACCAGTCCCAGGACAGTCGGCAGGAGGGAGGGGGTAGGAGAGCTCACAGCAAGAAGAGCTCTGAAAATGTATCTCTAATATAGAATGCAGGCTTCTGGCTTAAAAACATTAATTCCATTGCAGAGAGTCACCGAACAATTTCCCAAGGATTCCCAAGATCTCTTAAGCCATAAAAAGCATCCTTATTATATTAGTATGCTAAAGAGTTCCTCTGCGTACTATTCCAGGAGATAGAAGGGAGAGCATGAAAAAAAAAAAGCTGAATGATTCCAAGGAACTAAACAAAGAAACATCTTTAAAGCTTATCTAGTTACACCTAATTTTGAAATCTATTTTTTCCAAAGCCAAATTGGAAAAAAGTTCACAACAATTTTAGGGAAGGTACTACAGAATAAGTTATTTACAACTCAAACAATTTCAGTGTTCCTTTATACAATTAAAAAGCACCTTCTGGGGCGCCTGGGTGGCTCAGTTGTTAAGCGTCTGCCTTTGGCTCAGGTCATGGTCCCAGGGTCCTGGGATCGAGCCCCGCAACGGGTTCCCTGCTCAGCGGGAAGCCTGCTTCTCCCTCTCCCACTCCCCCTGCTTGTGTTCCCTCTCTCGCTGTGTCTCTCTCTGTCAAATAAATAAATAAATACAATCTTTAAAAAAAAAAGCACCTTCTAAACAAGCCATGCTTTTCAAACTGTAAAATAAGAAAAAAATAACCATTTATCTACTCCCAGACTTTTCTAAGCTTAAAAGTAATTAACAAGGAAAAATACTGATAGACTTGACTACATGTAAATTCAAAACTTCTGTTAAGTCTAAAACAAAGAAGTTATAAAGAAGATGAGCTGGAAAAATATTTAGCACAGGTATAAAAAAGGACTACTGCTTTTTAAAGCACTCACATAAATTACAAAAGACGTCAGTATAGACTCAGGCAAAACACATGAACAGTTATCCGAAAGAGAACTTACAACTGGTTAACAAGTATGGAAAATATCTAACTCCACAACTAGTTTTAAAAAATGTGTACATTAAAACAACACTGATAAGGGGAGGTCTCAGTATCTGTCTCCCTCTTCACTGCCCACTTAAGTAAGATGGGTGCAGGAATAAATCCAGTCAGGTTCAAGAGCTTTTTATTGGATCACATCTCAGGGTAAAGTTTTAACCATGCCATGCATTAAATATTATCAATTTTTAAAGGCTTTGTTAATTTGATATTTGAAAAAAAATGGTATCTCATCTGTCGAGGAAATGAAATTGAAATGGCATGTGGACAGGTGTATACTAGCAATGATAGGACAACTAGTCTTCCTTTGCTCTGAACAGGACTTTCCTTACCATTCCAATGCAGATGGGGAAAAGGGACACGGGGCAACCGCATTTTTAGGCTCTGGCCGCATCTAGGCCCAGCAAAAGCAATTCTTTACAAGGTCCAGCCCAGATTACAAGGACTGTAGATGGAGCTCATTTGTGTACCTCTGCTTGTTCTCTACACTTATATTTCTCTGTGACCTCACAGGAAAAGGAGTCCAGAAAACGATATGAGTGTTCTTGGAACTCTGGCTAAATGCAACCTTATATCATCCCCTTATCAAATGAGATTCCTCTATTCATTCAACAAAAATGTCCTGAGCACCTACAATGTGTGGGCATCATTTGAGTCACTTATCAAAATAGCTAAAGCTGTTTTTTTTGGTCTATTTTACTTTATTTATTTATTTATAAACCACTTTATGGAGGTGATGGTTTCACGGATATGTACTTAGGTAAGACTTTTAAAACTGATCACACTGGCAAAGGTACAATGAAAGCAGCATCCTCACAAAGAGCTTGCAGTTATATACATTTTGGGCTGCTGGAATGAATTTTTCTTTTCCTTTTTATGGGGCTGGGGAGGCAGAGGGAGAGGGAGAGAGAGAATCTTAAGCAGGCTCCACTCGAAGTACAGAGCCCAATGCAAGGCTTGATCTCATGACCCTGAGATCATGACTTGAGTTGAAGCCAAGAGTCAGACACTTAACTGACTGAGCCACCCAGGCTCTTGGGATGAAATTTTTGCAGTAATATGAAGCAAGAGACTTAAAAATGTTCCTATAGGGGTGCCTGGGTAGCTTAGTCGTTAAGCATCTGCCTTCGGCTCAGGTCACGATCCCACGGTCCTGAGATGGAGCCCCGCATTAGGCAGGGAGCCTGCTTCTCCCTCTCCCACTCCCCCTGCTTGTGTTCCCTCTCTAGCTGTCTCTCTGTCAAATAAATAAAAATCTTTAAAAAAAAAAAGTTCCTATAGTTTGACCCAGTAGGTGAACTACCATGAAACTACCATAATAATAAAGAAAGCATATAATACACAAAAATGTCCAGTATAGAATCATGTGTAAGCCCATGCTAGGCTAGACCTAAAAAGATGAAGGTGATATGAGGATACAGTGAAAAGGCAAATAAAATAAACTAACAATAAGTTGTAACAAATGCTATGAAGAAAACCCACAAGAGGCTAAGAAAGAGAACAGGACCTACTTGAGACAAACATTCAGGGAAAACCTACACATTTAAGTTGGGGCCTAAAGGCTGAGAAAAACAAAACAAAACAAAACAAAACAAAAAAACCGAATCATTTGAGGACTGAGACAAGAGCTATTGAGCAAGGCCAGTGCAAATGTCCCGAGGCAAGAACATTCTTGACTTATTCCCGGAACAGACAGAAGGCCAGTGTGGCTGGACTGTGACATGCAAGGTGGAAGGTGGTATAAGACGAAGTCAGATAGAAAGGCAGAGCCATATTGTATAAGGAAAATGCTTATGCCATTATGTTAAGTGAAAACGGGAGGGTCGAAAATTATCTTCACAGTATGATCTCAGCCATGAAAAAATACGCATAAAAAAAGACTTGGAAGAAACATACTAGAATGTTAACAGTGGTTATGTGGGAGAGGCACAAAAAGCGTACTGGCTTTGGAACTAGAAAAAGTCCCGAATGTTACATCCAGGCTTTGCTACTTACCACTTAGGAGGATAGATATTTAACCTTTCCAAGTCTTAGTTACCAAATCTATAAAATTAGAATTATGTCACCTCACACAGTGAGCTGACACACAGTAAGCATGCCTGATTTAAAAGCATTTTTTATTATTCCTACCATTACCCTTGGATAAGAGGATTATGGGTGATTTATCTTCTTTATACCGTTTAATATTTTCCTAATTTTTAACATTCAAACACAATTTATAACCAGAAAAATACAAACTTTATTTTTTAAAATGTTCTGATAGCTAAAGGAAAATGGACTACACTGTGTTAAATCAAACGCCTTTCCACTGCAACAAATGCATTTTCATTGCCATACTAGGCATTCAAGGCAGCCCCAAACATTGAGGGCAATGCAACATTTATAAGGGACCTTTAGCAATAAAGGTTCAGCTATGCAAACATGCAGAGACTCACAATTAACTTGAAATATCAAACAAGTTGTTATTGACCTTTTAGGAGTGTCAACAATGCTGTGGGTTCTCTACAAAATACAAAATTAAGATACATGGCTGCCCAGTTTGGTCCTAAAACAACTTTCAGAAACCTCTAAAAAAAAAAAAATCACAGCAAGCATTCTTCTTTTTGCCTCAATACAACTGATTTTTAGATTTCCCAGAAACTGGGAAGATGTTAGTAGCAGTGCCCTGGAGAAATTCTTGATTTGCTAACTTTCTTGAAAATGGAGTTTCCCGGGACGCCTGGGTGGCTCAGTCGGTTAAGTGTCTGCCTTCAGCTCAGGTCATGATCCCACTCTCGGATCGAGTCTTGCATCTGGCTCCTTGCTCAGCAGGGAGTCTGCTTCTCCCTCTACCTGCCGCTCCCCCTGCTCGTGCTTTCTCAAATAAAGAAAATCTTAAAAAAAAAACAACAACAAATAAAATGGAGTTTCCCCCTAAAATTCTATGTTTAATGAGAACAAAACTAACTGGTGGACCTAGAAAAAAAAAGGTTGATGAGTTTTGGTGCCCATCTATGGGTAGCCAGAGATACAAGTTCATCAAGAGAAAGGGAGCAGGGAGCTTTAGGGTCAGACACATCTGGATTCAAGTTATAGTTCAACCTCCAAGACTCCAGAAGACTTGAGTGGTTACATAATCTCTTTAAGTTTCTGGTTTCCTCGCCTGTGAACTACCCTCTTCTGGGTTAGTAATGATGCACCTAAGAAGACCTGTAGAATACTGGTACCTCATAGGTGCTCAAGGAATGGCAGTAGGTATTATTCTCAGGGGAGTTTAATTCCTGGATAGTACATTTCACCTTTACCCATCAAAAATGTCAGAATCCTAGGGGAACCCCTCTCTCAAAAGGCTGGCTCTCCCTGTGGTTCATGTTGGTTCACTAAGCATACAACACATAAATATGACTCATTAATATGAGTGAGTAGGTACAAAGGTACATAGGTAAACAGTCAGATGGACAGGTAGATGGGTACAAAGAAAGACAGGGAGGGGGGGAAAAGGAGAAAGTCTGTTCCAAAGTTAGAGGTCAAATGCTAATTCTAACTAGCAATTTCATGTACAGAAATGAAAACCATGTCTTTCAAGCCAAAAATCAGGGCATGAGGTCTAAAAAGAGTGCTGTCAAGGGACAACGGTTCAGAATATCTAAAATCATGACTTCTACAGAAAGTTGCCTAGTCTTGGAAAAGTGTGTAAATGGCTCTATAAAACCCATCCACACTGCAAGATGTGTGTGGGTCATGTCCATTAGAATCACCTGAGGGTGCTTATTAAAATGTATATTCCTGGGCTCCAGCCCAGATCCACTGAATCAGAATCTGGATGAGAGGCTCAGAAATCAGCATTTTCACATAGCTCATCAGGTGATTTTTGGACATGGCAAGAGACACTAATCTAAGAGAAACAGAACTGAAAGTGTTCTTAATAGTGTTCTAGATGTGCAAGTGAAAGCTGGTGTGCATCTAGCACTTCATCTGCCAGAGACCTCTCTTAATCACACATGACCTTTCCCCATGTGCTGTTCATAGCCTTCTCTTCGGGGATTCTAAAGTTTCTGAAGAATCATCTGATTTACCAGAGGCAAACTGAATTCATTTTGGGGCATGACTTGCTATACTCTAATTCTTTAACAATCTGTAATTATCTACGTATGGTAGCTTGACTAAAGAACAGTGGACAATCCAGAATACATTACTTTCTCAACCTGGGGAACAAGGTTTACGTTTTTATCTATCATCTCTGGGCTCTTTCAGCACCTCCACAAGAGGGCAGTCAGGGGAAAGCTTTCTTCCGTCAGAAAACTTCCTTAGAAGCTCTCCTAATCCTTGGGTCAAAAGTTGGTTCTTGGTTCTTCTTAAAACCAAAACCAAAATCAAGGATGAGATATATTCATTAAGTCACACTTATAATTGAATATTGACTCTACAGGACATAAGTTTTAAGTAAAAGGGTTTTGCATATCACTTCTCCCATTCTCTCTCCACCCTGACCCCATCACCTCTCCGACAGATCAGTGAATTCATTTCCCTCCCATCCAGTGGCTCAGTGGGAGGAAAGCCAGTACACAGCAGCAAGTATCACTGTGGCAATGTGGGGAAGCCAGGGAAGGCTGCCTGGTGGGGGTGACGTTTGACCTGAGACCTGAAGGATGCATAGGCATTGAGAAGGCTTTTGGGGGGAAAGGAAATGGCATGCACAAAGACGTGGCAGCATACAAGAACCTGACATACTCAGGGACTAAAAGAGCTTTGCTAAGACTTTAGATTTTATGGTGGAGATGTTAGAGAGTGACAGAAGATATTTTGGCAGACAAGTGACATGGTGAAATTTGTGAGTTAGAAATATATACAGACACATACACACATATGTTTGAAATCATATGATGATGGAATTCACAGTGTTATTGCCTGAGTACATCAGTGTGTGTGTGTGTGTGTGTGTGTGTGTGTGTGTGTGTGTGTGTATGTGTGAAATCAACAATATATTACACCTTTGCACTCCCAAACATAGTTCTTTCTATAAGCAGCTGGTCCCTGGAATTGACTCAGAGTTACTCAATACTCTTGATCTCCGGAACATTCATCTTTCACGTTGATGGCTTTTGCCATGCTGTTCTCGTGTCTGAGCTCTACAAGCTGACAGAACTGACTCCAGGGTCAGTACAGAGTGGGAATGCTAGGGCTGGCACTCAATTATGTTTCATTAACCTCACTGATAATAGGAATGGTTAATGTTAGCAATGTTTAAAAACTGCACTCGGACTTAGAATTTCTCTGAGCCTATATGGAATATAGAGTGTGAAGATAGATAGATAGTCAAGAAAGTGCTTCCAGCTTCTCTAACCACCCCGGATTAAGGTCAGAGTTCAGAACAGTCATTTTAGTGGAAAGGAAATCAAATCAAACCAAACCAACCCTAGAGGTTTTAAAGTAGGATGGCATAAGCTCTTTTAAGATGAGATTAATAACAAAAGAGAGAGGGGAAAGGGTGTCTTTGGGGAAGTGAGAGGAATAAAAACAAGGGTCTATACCAACTTCATGATTCTTACTGAGAACCTATTCTAAAAAAATAGACTCAACTTAGCTGAAATATTTCCTGAGCCCCAAATATATTACTGTTCACATTAACAACTAAAATGTTACATTTGTTTAGCACTTCCCAGTATGCTTTTACATGTATCAGTTTTCCAAACACCCTGCAAAGCTGCTGCAGTGGAGGCTGCTGGGACCTGCCCAGATCTTCCTTCAGGACTGAAGGACTTGGTGCCCTAGACAGTCTTCAGCTGACGGAACAGACTTGTCTCTCCCAAAGTCAT
Source organism: Zalophus californianus (assembly GCF_009762305.2). NCBI lineage: Eukaryota > Metazoa > Chordata > Mammalia > Carnivora > Otariidae > Zalophus > Zalophus californianus. Next base: position 39,776,128 of record NC_045598.1, on the reverse strand, counting down.
GCCCCTTTCTTGTGGCACCCCACATCCAGTGACAGGTTGACAGAGGGTCTTCTCAGCTTTATGGCTTCTCATGGGCTTGGCTGAGACCTTCATGGAGACGGTGCTGCAGGCCCACTTCTCCCTCTGCCTGATCCTGCTTCCTCCCTCCATGCCCCACCCCTCTCCTCCTCTCCCTTCCCCTTGCCTTCTCTTTCCTTCCCTGGGGATGATCCCAAGAGCACTTGCTAATAAGCCTCCTTCCTGCATGCTAGTCTACATCTGAGTCTGCTTCCCTTCCCAGAAAATCCAACCTGTGAGAATTATCTCAATCTTAAAGATGGAGAAACTGAACATCTAGACAGTACACTAATTGCCCGAGTTCACCACCTGATGAGAGATGGACAATGACCAGAATTTAGACCCAGCAGATGTTACTGAGTGGATACCAGTGTGCTAGGGAGGCAGGGGATAGAAAGATGAATAAGGCCCCAACCCTTCTGAGCCCACAAAGGACTGAGCAACACAAATGCAAACACAGCCACAACCTCCGTGGCCACCAACAGAGGCTCCAGTATTAGGCCTGAAAATGGCCTAATACTGGAAAGAGTGAGGTCAGCAGGGGGTGGGGTTTGCATAAGGAGGGCCCTTTGTTCAGTCCCAGTTCCCTCTGGTACTTACTACCTGCAGAGTGAGCTTTAATTTTGACACCTGTAAAATGGACCACCCTGCTGGCAGGACTGTTAAGGGAACTACTGGTAAAACACACATTACAGGAGCTTGGCTTGGTGGGGGGAGGGGGCGTCAAAAATTAATCATGGTCTGGGGCGCCTGGGTGGCTCAGTTGGTTGGGCGACTGCCTTCGGCTTGGGTCATGATCCTGGAGTCCCGGGATCGAGTCCCGCGTCAGGCGGGAGTCTGCTTCTCCCTCTGACCCTCCCCCCTCTCATGCTCTCTCTATCTCATTATCTCTCAAATAAATAAAATCTTTAAAAAAAGATTGATCATGGTCTGAGCATGATTTGTAGATTCCCAAATTTCAATACCTTTAAGTGAAGGGGGCACTTTCTAGCTCTCTCACTCCTGCACTCCTTACTGACTTATTCTTGGTTGCTTCATACACTGATGTTACCTGACCGGCCCCTGAAGGCAAGCGAGTTTGTCTCTACAATCACCACCACCACTGCAACACGCACACATACCTGCCAGCATGTATAGATATATACGTACAGACGTGCCTAGCATGTATTTACATACTAAATGCCAGGCTCTGTTCTAAGCACTTTATAATTATTATCTCATTTCACAGGAGAGGAAATTGAGACACAGAAAAAGAGCCAGAATTCAAACCATGGCAGGCTGGCTCCAGAGCTCACCATGTCATAGGGCAGGCAGTCTATGTGTAGTAACAGTTATAGATGTGGTCCCCTCTGAGGGTAAAAGGAGAAATGAGGTTATGTGAGAATTAAATGAGATAAGGCAAGTAAAACAGAACACTAACTGGCATGTGGGAAGCACTAGGTAACTGCAAGCTATTACCCTTAAGGAGTAAGTACCTTTTCCTTGAATAAATGGCAGCACTCTCTTATATTTGTGCAGCATTTTTTTTAACTCCCATAGCATTTCTACAACAAGCATGGGGACTGTGATGGTTAATTTATATGTCAACTTGACTGCGCCCCAGGGTGCCCAAATATTTGGTCAAATATTATTCTGGGTGTCTATGAGGGTGTTTTGGATGAGATTAGCATTCGAATGAGTGTATCCAGTAAAGCACATTGCCCTCCCCAATGTGGGTGGGCTCATTTAATCAGTTGAAGGCCAGAATAGAACAAAAAGATTGACCTTCCTGTGAGTAAAAGGTAACTTCTTCTTGACTGCACTAAGCTGGGACATCAGTTCTTTCATGCCTTCCAACTCTAATTGAAACATCAGCTCTTTCTAGGTCTCGAGGCAGGCATTCAGACTGGAACTACACCATCAGCTCTCCTGGCTCTCAGGCTTTTGGACACAGAATGGAATGACACCATTGGCTCTCCTGGGTTTCTGGCTTGCTGAAGGTAAATCTTGGGACTTGTCAGCCTCCATAATCACAAGAGCCAGTTCCTTATAATAAATCTCTCTATTCATACATATAACCTCAGGAAAACCCTGACTAAACAACTAATACAGGAAGTCTTCTCACCTTTCCCCTCTTATCGATGAGGCTAGAGGTTGAATGACTTGCACAGTTTATAGCTCATCTCCTTGTCCTTCATCAGCAGGACTCAGAGTCCTGCTGATTGTACTTTCACTCGTTTGGGAAACATCAAACAACTGTTATGGGCCAAGCATTTTTACCCCTACATAATTTTCAAATCCACCCCTTCCCTCTCTATTCCTAGTCCTCCTGGCTCTACACTGCACAGCATGCCTTGCAGCCACGACTAGCCAAATACCAGCTCACAGTCTTATCCACACGGTCCACTGAAAATGTCCAGAAGGAAACTGGAGGCACAGGACTCTTACCTGGAAGTCCAGAGTCTGGCCCCATGCTAGATCTCTACTGTTTTAAGCACTTAAGGTCTTTGGAACCTGGGGTAGCTGTGGTACCTGCCCAGTTTGGTTATGGCTACCATTATATTTCAGGCAAGACTCTTGGTATTTTCCTCATCCACTAGATCTCAAACCCCAGCAGATGACCAAAAGTTAACACTGCCTATTAATGTTTCATACATGTGTGTGTAGTCACTAAAAGGTAAAGAGTTGGTTTATTCTTAATTCATCTTTTTATAATTTTTTCATGTATATTATTGATTTTGCATTGAAATAGTTTTGCAAAGCATTTTAGCTAGAATCCTTATTTAGCATCTTGCAGACCACAACACCTAGTATAATGATTTTTCACAAAAAGAGGGACAAAAAGATTTTTTTCACAAAAAGAGTTTTTGTTACTTTGCTTTAAAAAAAAATCAATAGAGCATTTGTGCCTGTATTAGAGATTAAAATAGCTTTTACCACACAATTACGGTAGGCTTTTAAAAATATATATATATAAGAGACTTTGTCAAATATCCTTGCCCCCATCCAGAAAATGTCTAAGTCTCTTAAAAGTTTAAAGATGCAGAGGAGGGTAATGACCAAATGTGAAATTAAGAAACCTGAGTTTATATCCCAACTTCACTGCCTACTAAAAAGAACTGGGAGAATATTTCTTCCTCTATAAAATGGAGTAATAGCCCCACTCCTTCCCCGGGTGCTATGAGACTTGAGGAGACTGTGTATCTGAGCAAAGGGCTGAGTAGAATGCACAGGTGTAGGCACTTTCTATCTTGCAGCTCGAGATATAGACTAGGGCATCATCCACACAGAGGGGATTTTCTTATTTTATTAATTGTTTTTCTTTTTTTTAAATCTTATTTAAATTCTGGTTAATTAACATACAGTGCAATATTCATTTCAGGAGTAGAAGTCACTCGTTCATCACTTGCACACAACACCCAGGGCTCATCATAACAAGTGCCCTTCTTAATACCCATCACCTATCTAGCCCATCCCCCACCTCCCTCCCTCCATCAACCCTCATTTTGTTCTCTATCGTTAAGAGTCTCTTATGGTTTGTTTCTCTCTTTTTTTTCCCTCTTCCCATCTGTTTTGTTTCTTAAATTCCACATATGAGGGGCACCTGGGTGGCTCAGTTGGTTAAGCATCTGCCTTTCGCTCAGGTCATAATCCCAGGGTCCTGGGATCAAGCCCCACATCGGGCTCCCTGCTCTGCGGGAAGCCTGCTTCTCCCTCTCCCACTCCCCCTGCTTGTGTTCCCTCTTTAACTGTGTCTCTCTCTGTCAAATAAGTAAATAAAATCTTTAAAAAAAAATTCCACATATGAGTGAAATTATATGGTATTTTTCTTTCTCTGACTGGCTTATTTTGCTTAGCATAATACATTCTAGCTCCATCCATGTCATTGCAAATGGCGAGATTTCATTCCTTTTGATGGCTGAGTAATATTCCATTTTATATATATGCCACATCTTCTTTATCTGTTCATCAGTTCATGGACATTTGGGCTCTTTCCATAGTTTGGCTACTGTTAATAATGCTGCTATAAATATTGGGGTGCATATACTCCTTCAAATCCACACAGAGGGGATTTTAATTTTTCATCTTAATAACTACTGAGTAAGGCATTGGGGATCAATGGTGATTAAGGTGAAAAGATCTATCTCAAAGACTTCACAGCCTGGCAGAGATGACAGACCACCTTAGAGAGTGACAACTCAGCATAGGCTCCAGAGTCAGATGATTTTGACTGACCTCCCAACTCCTCCACTTCCTAGCTGGGGTACTTTGGGTAAGTTATTTCATCTCTTGAAATTTCAGTTTCCCCATCTGAAAAAAATGGGACAACAATAGTACCTATACCTTCTTGTGTTGTGGAAGGATTCAGATGAAGGCTTGAGTGCAATGCCTGACACTAGCAAGTACTCAGTCAATCTTTGTATCAAGATTATTATTTATGTCATTCCAGAAGTTGCAAAGACCACAGATTTGAGGAAACTTCAAAGTTAGTTGGAGTCCAATTACCAAGGAAAGGAGGATCCACATACCCCCCTTGATAAGCTAGAGGAAAAGATGACTTGCCTATAGGCCTTTCTTTTCCAGGACTATTGTCATTCACAAGTGATGGTGACAGTGAGTGGCTGACACTCAGTGGGTCTTGGCATCTGTCTCATAAAACAGTGGGAAGGTCCAGTAGGGCTGTGTGGACCAAGCATGCCGCTGCCTCTTGTCAGGGAGGAAATTATCTAGGCCACACTTTATTTCTCTTGCTTCTGGCATTTTGGCCACAGTGCTTCCTTTCAATGATGGACAGCAATTTGAGAGGGAAAGGAAACTGAAATTTGCATAGGCTAAGATTAGGTTTGGGCACTAGTCCATTTGCCTACTTATTCATTCACTTCAGGATTTGCACTCATTTCTGTCTGATTCCAGAGTCCAGATTCTTACTATACTCAAAGGCCCTCCTATGCTTACTAAAGGCAAACAGAGAGCAGAAGACAATCCAGCAGTTTGTTTTAAAGTTTGCTGAAATTCAAGAAAAGCTAATCCTTAATGCCAAGACACCCAAATCTTTACAAGTGTTTCAAATAATTTTCCAACTATTTAAATAATTTTAATACAAATATTAGGTGCCATTTGTTGAATATTTACTGGGTGCCAAGCACTTTATATGCATTTATGTCGATTTATATGAGTGCCACTTGATATAAACTACGATAACGTACATTCTCTCAAAAGTTCTACAACAACCCTTATGTGATAGGCAGTCCCTCCCCCATCTCCCTTCTCCAGTTCTGAGCCCCATTTTACAGACAAGGAATCTAAGTGCAGAAGAGGTTAAAGTACTTGAACAAAGTCACACCATCAGTAAGTACAGGGCCTTCAGCACTCCTTGCCTGTCCAGTTTAGTTACAGCCCTGTCATGTTCAAACAAAACTCTTGGTGTTCTCTTCACCTACTCAAATCCAGTTCTTCCCATCCTACCTTGGCTGCCTCTCTAAAAACAGCTGCCAGTGATAACCCTGCACCTAACAATTCCTACCCTCTAAGACAGCCACCTAATCCTTAGGGAAGCTGTATCCATGGTAGACCTCAATTTGACCCTGATTCTCTGTAATCAAACCGTTCAATGAAGTTTTACTGATTAAATTAGTAAAAAGAAAAAAATGTATAACCCAGGAAAAAAGTGGTTACAAAAAGATGTAATTAGGAAGCCTATACATTCCACAAGGAATGGATTGTGTCAGGCACATTTACATCCGTGACCAGAAACACTGTTTGACTACCATGTGCCAGGCAGCACTGGAGGGGCTGAGGAGTTAAGGAAACTTGATGGACGAAACTCCTCCCCTCATGGAGCTTACATTCAAGTGAGGGGAGAACAAACAAGTAATAAAAAATAAAATAGTTTAAGATAGCAGTAAGTAGTATAAGGAAAAGAATGCAGGGTAAGGGGGATTAGACAAAACAGGGGAAGAAGGAGAGCTCTTCTGGACCGGGGGTAGGAAGGCTCCCTGAGGAGGGGTCGTTTGAGCAGAGGCCTGAGCCAAGGGAAGGAGGAAGCCAGCCAGCCACCTGCGGATCCGAGCGGTGTGGGTAGAGCAGGAAGGCTCGGAGTCAGGAGCCCGCTGGGCATCCTGGAACAAGACAAGAGGGCTAGTGAGGCTGGAGTGGGGTGATGTGAGAAGACATAAGAGGCAAGCTGAGATCAGATAATAATGGATGCTGCAGGCCACAGTTAGGAATTTGGATCTCATTTATTCCACCAACAGTTCTATGGAGGACATGGTATTTACACAGGAAAACACCGAGGCCTAAAGTGATTATACAGCTTTCTCTGCCCTTATGAATTCTCACCATTTAGCTGTGGAAGTTTCATATTCTATATTCTTGCTATCAAATGAAAACACAGGTCAGTTAAGAGAAAAGTGAAAATGATGGGGAAGAAGAGCCCATAGGAGAGCCCATGCTCCCACGCCCACTCCACCCCCCACCAAGAACTGCTCTTAAATAGTGCTAAATGAGTAGAAATCTGAATGAGGGCTCTGGAAAATAAACACAGTGTTCAACCCTCTCTGGTCATTGCAGTTCCTTTGCACCTCACCAAAACTAGAAATACCATCCCCAAAACTGCTATCTCCTCCATCCCAGTGGCCATTATTTACATCACAGATATCCTTCTATGTCCAACCACATTAACAGTGCCAAGAAAGCTTCAGAAAACAGGGAATCTTGTTGCCTGGCAAAGCCAGGGGCGGCAAATACGTCAATCCCAGTTTGGTCTAGATAGTCCCTGTAATAATCCTGTACTTAGCAAATTCAGCTAGGAGAAAAAAAGAAACCACAGAATTTCATAGAAGATATTAATAACAGCTCGACACTAAAACAAAAAGGACTTAGAAATGTGTAAAATACTTAGGCAATGCTTTCAATCAGCCTACTCCAGGAATTCATGAGGGCTGACCCGCTGTGAGTTATCAAGCACAGAGAGAGCGTCTACAAAGGCAACATAGTACCAAGGTTAGGAGTTTGGATCCTGGAGACTGCCCGGCTTCAGGGGGTGGTCGTAAGGGCTTAATACGGTAACTCACGTATAACACTTAGTATAATGCCCAGCACATAGGAATAACTAAAAACCAAGCTACTATTATTATTACCATTATTGCACAGATAAATAAACCCCAGACCCTGTGTCAAGGACGGTGAAGTAAATAACATCACTAAGAAGAATAAACAGAGATGCCAAGAACAAACTGCAAGGGTGGAGGGGAGCCAGGGTCACATATGTGAAACATATTTATTGAGCACCTACTCTAGGCTCGATACCAGTGGCTAGGAATACAAATGAGATTGACAATATGACCTATGCCCTGGAGGAATTCGCGGTAACTTTCCTTGCACCCATGGATGGTTCTGACCAAACAAGTAGTTCCCCATAAGCACCCCTGTCTAGTGTCACACAAAACACAAATGGAGTTCCTGCTTTAAAAGATAGCTTTGGGGTTAGAACATACAACCCATCTAGGGAGATAAGACTCAACCAGAAGAAAGAGTAGGAAAACAAGCTAAGTGTGAGAAGGTGTGGGGGCAGGGTATAAATAAATGTTGCCGAAACCAGAGACAAGAGAGAATCATGGGGGTCAGAGAGATCCAGAAGGGCTTTATTAAACAGAGAACAGAGAAGTAAGGTGTCCTCCTCAGCACAGTGACTAGGTCTCCATCCAGAGCAGGCAGTCTTCTTAGCTGGTAAAATGGTTCTGCTTTTAAAGAAATTGAAATATGACACAAAGGTACATAAACAGAACTTGCATGAAATGAAATCGGTTTCATATAAGACAGCAGGATGTAGTAGAAAGAGCATGGACTTGGAGCCATAAGGCCTCAGTGATTACGTCTGTGAAATCCTGGATAAAATTACTCTTTCTGAAATAAATAAATGTTTGTGAATAAGTGAAATAAATAGAAATTAAATTACCATGCCCTGTTTAAATCAGGTACAGCTCTATGGACAACAAAACCACTCTCCGATCCTAGTAGAGAAAACATCTATGAAATGAAAAAGGGTTACTTGTAATTCATTTCATCCAGGGGAGCCAAAATCGAATAGGCCATCCTTTTGGAGCAAACTTAGCTGTAGACTTCCATTTAAATCCATAGCCTTCTCAAATGAATACTTGCAAGAAGATCCATGGATTTCACACAACCACATGTTGTCACACATGAGTGTGATGCTCAGAAATGCGATTCCAAACTCACCTCTTGATCATTTACTGAGCCCCATTAAGGCCATTCTGGAACAGCCCATAGCCCACTGACCCCACACATGTGAGAGAGCCCAGCCAAGATCACAGAGCTGAGCCGAAGGCAGACGCTTAACCAACTGAGCCACCTAGGCGCCCCTCATGTCTAGTTTTTTATTTCAGAAAGACCTTCATTTCCCCACCCTCATCTCTACATAATCCTGACCACCTACCTAAAACAACACCCCCAGGTCTCTCCCCGAGAACCTGTATTATTTTATTTAATAGTTCATTATGTTGTTATTTATATGCCCTGCTGGAGTGGAAGCTGTGTCCCAGGTACCTACCCCAGTGCCTGGAGAAGTAGGTACTCAATTAATTTTTGTCAGAATAAATGATAGAACATACAAACTCCGTATCACTTTATACCTTCCTGACAAATACCTGTCCCTTTTGACATGGTAATATATTTATGCATACTTATATGCATATATATGTCTTCCCTACATGGCAGGAAATTTCCTGAGGAGTTTGTCTGTTTCACCTTTGTATCCTCTGATACCCGAGATAAAGCATTTCCTTGGCTAATGCCTGTTGAATGAATAAATGATGCTGTCCCTTGGTTAAGACTGTAGAATAAATAAATAATATGATCCCTTCCTCTTCAGGCTTCTTAATCTTGACTTTGTCAAACCTCTACCTCAATCCTCAGAAATATGAACGTATTTGACTGGTAATATGGAAAAGTTAAGGACCCTTTTAACCACATTTCTGCTGCTTGTTTTTAAGAACTATACTTGACCACCAAGTTTAAAGGCTATTTTCCCCCCATCTAACAAACCAGTACTTGGTACAGCTTTTGCAAACAACTACCAATTTCTAGGGGGTAAAAAAGTGAATCAAACCTTTAAAAAGCATGCACTCTTCTAGAGTGCACCAATCTCTGCTTGCTGTGGGTATAAGCTATTTTTATCAGGTGATACTGTGATATTCCTTTTCAACACATGATATTCACTCTTTCAAGCTGTTTGGCACTGCTCTATTTGGTTTCATGTTACATCAATGAGATAGTTTGAGGGAAAAGGAAAAATGGGACATGCTATATTTAGTAGCACCACTAAAACCCTAAATAAAAACTACCCAATCTACATCCAGGACCCAACCTTCCAACCCAAGATTAAGGCCAATTAGGAAATGCCTTTAACCAAAGGGTATTTTTCCTAAGCATGTTAATTACAGAAAGCCATTTGCAGTGTCTCTCAAAGTTTAAGGAGTTAAAAGTCATACATAAAAGTCATAGAAGGACCAAAAGATTACGATATGTATTTTGTATTTTCATAGCATTTTTACTCTGGGAAGTATCATCCTAATTATATGTTAAAATGATAACACATCTGGTTACACATCTGGGCACGCTGAGTTTGAGGTGGCCATGTGACAACTATGAAGCACTGATTAACAAGCACTAAGAACAAAATTCTGGAAGATTTAGGCTGGCGTATCAATGTCCCTACATAAAGATAGAACATGAAACCATGAAAGTAAATAAAATGACCCTAGAAGAGTCAGGAGAGCAGTAGGCTGAGGAGGAAACCTTACTGCCCAAATGTTAGCAAATCAATGTATCGCTGGAACAGTAAGAAAAATATTCCAATAGAAGTATGTGCCTAAGATAGTTTCTAGCACCTAGTAAAGGCTCAAAAATACTTAACTCACAGTCTCATTATAAGACTCAGTGCTTTCAAGCAAAAGGTCTTTGTAATTGCAAACCATGGTACAAATATTTGTTTTTATTATTTCTAGATGGAATGTAAAGGTAATGTGGTAGAGGAACTGCAAAACTGACCACAACCTTCACCCCTCCTTGTATCCCATGTCTTTTGCAATGTGACTTTGTAGATCTGACTATCAAGAGATATAATCTATTTCCCTATGCCTGGATCTGGGCTGGCCTTGTGATTTGCTTTGGCCAATAGGATGCAGTAGAAATCCCACTGTGTCAATCTCTCTCTTGGATTCATGCCCTGCTGTCATGTGAACAAGCCCTGACTGTCCTTCCAGAGAAAGAGACTACATGGAAGGGGCGCCTCAGTGGCTCAGTTGTTAAGCGTCTGCCTTCGGCTCAGGTCATGATCCCAGGGTCCTGGGATAGAGGCCCTCGTCGGGCTCCCTGCTTGGCGGGAAGCCTGCTTCTCCCTTTCCCACTCCCCCTGCTTGTGTTCCCTCTCTGGCTGTCTCTCTCTCTGTCAAATAAATAAATAAAGTCTTAAAAAAAAAAAAAAGAAAGACTACATGGAAAACAGCCCACTGAGCCCCGTTAAGGCCATCCTAGAACAGCCCATAGCCCACTGACCCCACACATGTGAGAGAGCCCAGCCAAGATCACAGAGCTGTCTACCTGCCCTAGAGCTGACTGCAAATGTACGAACGAGCACAGATGACATCAGAAGAACTGCCCAGCTGATCTGTATACCCGTGAGCAATAACAAACACTCACTGTTTTAAACCACTTAGTTTTACAGTAGTTAATTATACAGTAATAGGTAACTGATATAAGTAGCAATTAAAAAAAAAAAAACAGCCTATCAGGAGCCTTACTATGTGCCTGGCATTGTGCTAATAAGCACTTTACAGGGGTTGTTTCATTTGCTTCTCACAATAACTTTATGCAGTAAATATTGCTATCCCCATTTTATAAATTACAAAATTGTGGTACACGGAGTTTAAGTTAACTTGCCCACTGTTGCATAGCTAGCAGACAATGGGGCCAAAATTCAAATCATCAGTCCAACTCCAGAGCAGCACTCAATCCAAGAAAGAGGATCTTCTACTTAATCCAACAAATAAGTTATTTTTTCCAGTCTTTTCTATGATAAATAATTTGCCCTAACCTTTCCCTGCCCTTCTGATTTTTCCTACACAAAGAGCCATTTCTATGAAGAATAACAATAATAGCAGTGATTTCATCTGCTGATACATTATCTCATTTGATCCATAAACAAACCTGTGAAGTTTGTGTCATCAACTCTGTCTTACAAAGAAAAAGAAAAAAAGATAGAGGGGGAGGCTAAGGGAAACTAACCTACCTCCCTAAGTCACACAGCCTGTGAGCAGCCTAGCAGAGCTGTAACTCCAAGTCTGATAGTTCCAGAGCCCAGGCTCATGTTGCTCTTCTCGGGGTTCTCCAAAGCTCAATCTTTCCTGCAGTTCATTTGCCGGTGGCCCCATTGTTTCATTTAGCAAGTACATACCAAATACCTCCTATGTCTCCAGCCGCAAGACTGGCTCTTGAAGAGGCTTCAAAGCAGTTAACTCCATGTTCTCTGCCTTCAAGGAACTCACAATTAGTTGCGGATGCAAGGCTGAAATTTACAAAAAGCTAAATGGTATAGTAAGAAGTTTAAGAGGTATTAGTAATTGTCAAATGAATGGAATAAATAGATTCCAGAGTTAAAAGCAAAGTGGGAGAAACATGGACTGGCAAGGCCTCACATGGGAGGGACCATGAAGGATGCCCAGGATGGGAGTTCCCTGTGGGAGCAGTCTTCCATTGCTGTAGGTAAGTGATTTTTGTCACAGGATTATCATGGTGATTATATCTAAAAGATATCCATGTGGTGACTATTCAAATCTGGTGGGTTTGGACACGGGCAATTCCTTGTATGGGGGTAAAAAAGACTCATTGAGGGGCACCTGGTGGGCTCAGTCCATAGAGTGTGTGACTCATGATCTCAGGTTTTAAGTTTGAGCCCCACATTGGGTGTAAAGATTACTTAAAAAAAAAATCTTTTTAAGTAATAGTGCATGGAGCACTGGGTGTTATACACAAACGATGAATCATGGAACACTACATCAAAAACTAATGATGTACTGTATGGTGACTAACATAATAAAAAAAAAAAAAAGGAAAATCTTAAAAAAAAAAAAAAAGATTAATCTGAGAGTCCTAACATCCAAAACTTAAGACGGCTGATAACTGGATTCTGGAAGCTTGAGGCAACAATCAGGTCATGACAATCAACAGATCCAGAAAACAGACAAGAAGTCTATACATTGTCTAGACCAGTCCCATTGGATAATAAAAGTGATGGAGAAAGGACCAAGAAGAAATACAAGCCATGCTTAATGCATACAAAAGGTCAGCAGCTTGTATCTCAGCTTTTAGGGACCAGGGAAAAATTAGCTACCAATAAAACACCTGCACTTGGGAAAACTCAACCTGTTTCACTTCCAGATTATTTTTTCTGTTCTCAGTATCTAGGAGAGGCCCTCCTGGTTCTGACACAACTGAACTTCCCAGGATTACCTCTTGCCATCTAAGCCCTTGCACTCTACAGTGCACTGGTTACATTGCAATGCTTGCATTTTCTCAGCACACCTTGCTCTATCACACACCCATGCTGCTCCTGGCCTCTGGGGCTTTGCACAGGGCCCTTCCTTCTACTGGGTCTCTCATCTCCTCTCTGCACCCTACCTAATCCCGCTTCCCTTCTTCTATTAGCTAATCCTTATTTTTTCTTCATCTTTGGTTTAAACCTTCCAGGTTGAACAGGGGTAAAACAGAAAGCCCTGTGGGAAAAACCCCCACCACAAATGAGAAAAGAGGTTGGCACAGTGGGCCTAAAAGCTGGATGGGATCAGTGGTTCCAGCTACAGTGGGAGGTTCTAACTGAAAGTCACATTTAACAGTGCAAGAAAACGAAAGACGTCTGATAATAAAATAACTCTCACTAGAAGCCCAAGCTACAACGTCATGGGATCCCTACAAAAGCAGATAGACATAAAAAGAGGAAAATGCTTCACTACTGACTGGAGAGAGGTGAGCACCTGAGATCTAGAGGTATGGAAAATGGCAACAAACTCAAACTGGCAGGAGAAAGAGCAGATGCTCCAAGAGGGGGGAGACCAGTGGTTAGGTGATGAGATGAGCATAGCAAGTCTTAGTAGTACATTATTGCAGATGCTGACAAAAGAACAGAAATCTTGAGACAGTGGCCATAGAGGAAGCTGATAAACCAGAAGGTCACATCATGTAGGTGTTTCCAACAGTGGTAGAAAGGTATAGGCAGCTTTATAGCAACAAACAGAACAGCACACAGTGGCCAGGAAATATGGTGAGAATGAGGCATCAGAGGAGAAGGAAAGTAGAAATGTAAGTAGCAAGATATATTATATGATTATATTAGTAATAATGATAAAAATATTCAATTTGTGAAAGGTTTATTCAATTACCAAGCATGTATCAATGATAAGCATTATTTCATATGCAAGAAAAAAATAGGCTTTGAGGATGCCCATAGAGACATGAGAGGAACAGAACTGACAGCATGCCATTTGGTACATGGAAGAATACAGATACACTGGATCTACTGACAAAGATTTAGTGACCTCATCTAAGATCCATGAACTGGAGGGGCCTGGGGGACATTCAGGTTGTATTTGTTTAGAACCTAATTACCCTGCCAGAATGAAAACTCCTTGAGGTCAGATACTGTGCCTCTCCTTCACCACTATGAACAGTACCTAGTACTATGCCTGACACACAGAGGGCACTCCATAGATATGTGTTGACAGACTCAATAAACAAATGGATGGATGGGTGGATGGATGGATGGTTGGATGGATACATGGATGAATGAATAAAAATATCAGCCTAACATATCTATATAATAAATAAGACAGAAAGCATTTGTCCATGTTTGAACCCAAATTTTAAAGGAGCAGAAATACCTCCTGTGCATTCTCTTCCAACATCTCTTTTCTACTCATACCTTGAAAGGTTCAAGGTTTGGGAGTTAACCTGCCAAGCAAACAAATGATTCTCCTCATTCATTGATTCAACAAAGACTTCTGTAGCTAGGCATGCCACTAGGCACCATGCACTTGGACAAGCAGAAGGCAAGTAGTAAACATCAACTAAGGTGGGTATGAGATGGTAAGACAGATGGCTCCTATGAGTATACAGAACAGGGGCGCCTGGGTGGCTCAGTCGTTAAGCGTCTGCCTTCGGCTCAGGTCATGGTCCCGGGGTCCTGGGATCGAGCCCTGCATCAGGCTCCCTGCTCAGGGGGAAGCCTGCTTCTCCCTCTCCCACTCCCCCTGCTTGTGTTCCCTCTCTCGCTGTGTCTCTCTCTGTCAAATAAATAAATAAAATCTTAAAAAAAAAATACAGAACAATCATGCCCAACTCAGTTTTGGGAGGTCAGAGGGAAGTCAGAGAACATGATAGGCATCTCAGCTGAGTCTGATGGCATGGGATGGGGGGATAAGAAGAGAAGCGGATGTCCATACCAGGGGTAGAGGAAGTGAGAAATGACACAAATTAGGTTCTTTCCCTCTAGACTCTCAAGGTGCCCTGCACACATCTCATCATTGCACTGAGAGCAAAGATTGAAACTGTCTTATTTTCCTTTTGTTTTCTCCACTAGATTATGGGTTTCTTGAGATAAGGGGCTATATTATACATTTCTTTATTTCTAGAACCCAGAGAGTTTCTGCCATACAAAGCATACTTAATTGGATAGATAAGAACCTTAGAATGGGGAGGTAACATACCATAATGGGTTAAGAACATGATTAAAGACATTGAAACCCATTTAACCACAAGACCTTAAGCCACTTCTCTGTGCCTTGTCTTCCTCATCTGTAAAATAAGGATAATAATAGTACCTACCTGTAGCAGTTGTATCCTCCCAGAAGTAGACACTAAACAGGGTCAAGCATGCAGGAGATTTATCAGTGTATTATAAAAATATAGGGGAGAGGAAGTAGAATTGGAGAGGGAGAACCTCAGACCATGATGAAGATCAGACAAAGGCTTGGCCAAGGGGAGCACTGGAACAAAGATTTCCGACAAGAGGAGTCCCACATTGGGAAAAAATGGTCAAGTTCTAGATCTCCCCCATGCTCAGTCACTGGCTGGGGCTATCCAGGAAAAGCATGCCCTAAAGGTGCTGTGATTGGAGGCTGTCATCTGACTTCACTCCTCACAGATAAAGTGAATTCTCTCTTGAACAGAGGTCTGAATGGTACACCTCCACGGTAGCCACACTACCTAATGAGGCTGTGAGCTTTCATAAGTTAGTTAATAGAGATAAAACACTTAAAACAGTGCCCAGAAACTCAGTATGTACTATTAAAGTATTTAATTTTACTGTAAATTCTTTGCACAATTACATGTAACTGTAAAACTTCAATCTTTGTTGGGAATTACAAACTCAGGTGACTGTAGGGGTTAGTTAGGAAACACATATAAGTTGGCCTGAGTAAAATAAAAGGGAGAAAGGGGGCCCATGGTCTCTGTAGCTTACTTGGAGAATATATACCCTGCCTAATGGTATTAAGATTAAAAATGATATCAAATAAAATAGCAACTATTAAAGCCTGGCTAAGATTCAAACTTTGAGAACTAAATTTGTATATAATTTTGTGAATAAACAGAAGCTATTATGCAAAGATCTTATCCATCATTTTTGGCCATTGATAGCTAAGCAGAGCATCACAGGGACTCTGCTTTTCATAATCCATGCTGGTGAACTTGGCCTCTTTGATATGTTAGGAGAGATATTACAATCTCAAAAGGTATCAAGGAATATTGGGGTTTCTTCTGCATTTGGTTATTCAAAGTTTTGATACTTTCTAATGTATGGAGATGCTCTGCTGGATATTAAACGTGTTTATTTATATTTTTCTCCAATAAGAGAAAAAGCAGAAAAATCACCTTGAATGTATAAATCATGCTTGAGTACTACAAGGCACTCAAGGTACCTATAATAAGCAAGCATACAGCTTGTCTGGCCAGACTCCAAGAGATGGAATAGGTCAGAGTTCTGGGCCTGTAGGGGCATAGAAACATGAGCTCACAGTGTCACTGGGTTCCGAGGGCTGTCTGAGACTTGGAAAATGACAGTGGGAATACTGCTGCTGTAAATGGGATCATGCTGGTAGCAGTGTCATAGTTATAAGAGGACCCAGTCTAGCATATCCTCAGCTACAGCCTGCCTGGGCCCTCCTCAACATGGTAATAGCAGGAGACTGTTTCACAAACTCCTTTGTCACTGCTCTGGATCTCGGTTCTGGATCCACCTGTCCCAGGCAAGTTGCAACTCTGCACCAGTGCTCACTCATGACAACTACAAAAAAAGGCAAAATCATTTATGAGTCCCAAGTGGGGATACTGATGTGCTCTGAGCTGCTGAGGGGAAAAGGAATGTAGATACCCCAGTTATATCTGTATCATACAGCTTCCACTGGAAGTCAAGCTTTTGACATGCAGATGTCAGGTGCCTATATGGCAGTCCTTAGTGACACACGAAAAGGTCATAACAATCTCTGAACTCTGAAACTCTGAAAATTCTAGGATCTTTAGAAAGAGATCTGACCATTTATTCTGTTTTTAATTGCACTGAATAGTATATGACAGGCAAACTTCAGGGCACATGGTAACTTTTATTTCTATTTTGCATCATAGTATAATATTTTTAAAAAAATAATTTATCAAGGTGAAATTTACATAATATAAAATTAACCACTTTAAACAATTCAGTGGCATTTAGTACACTGGCAATTGTGCAACCACCACCTCTGTCTAGTTCTGAAACATTCCAATCACTCCAAAGTAAAACCCCCTAACTCGTTAAGCAGTTTCTCCCCATTCCCACCCCCATCCCTAGTCCCTGGCAACCACCAATCTTCCTTCTCATTCTTTGGACCTATCTATTCTGGATATTTCATATAAACAGAATCGTGTGTCACCTTTTGTGTCTGGTTTCTTTTCCTTCTTTCAGCATATTGTGGAGGTTCATCCATGTTGTAGCCTGTAACAGAACTTCATTCCGTCTCATAGTTGAAGAATATCCCATTGTATGTATACACTACAATTTGTTTATCCATTCATCCATTGATGGACATTTGGGCTGGTTCCTCTTTATGGCTATTGTGAAGAGTGCTGTTATGAACATGTGTGTACATGTATCTGAATGACTGCTTTCAATTCTTGTGGGTACCCACATAGGAGTGGACCTGTGGAGGTCATACAATTATTCTATATCTAACATTTTGAGGAACTGGCTAACTTTTCCACAGTCGCACCATTTTACAATTCCACCAGCAATGTATGAAGGTTACAATTTCTCCACATCTCCGTCAACCATTATTATTATTATTTTGTTATGGCCACACTAGTGGATGTGAAGTGATATCTCATCGTGGTTTTGATTTGCATTTCACTAATGACTAATAATGCTGGACATCTTTTCATGTGCTTTTTGACTATTTTGAATTTAAATGACAATCAGGGATACAAATTTAAGTTAAAATTCAATTGTGTATGGGAGTTCCAAATGCAAAAAATACAACTGAGGTGACAGTTGAACAGATACCTCCTATGAGCTTCACTAAGTTCAGGCATGTACAGGTAATGATAACCACACCACAACCCACTAAGTCTTAGTTTCCATGTTTTTTTTTTCAAACGTTGATTGTTAAAATGAGTTTCCATTTCAGAAATCTTATCTTTAAATCAGAAAGATTTGATGCTTCAGAAAATATAAGTTCCACAAGGGCAGTAATTTTTATCTATACCATTCTCCCTCTCTGAATAAGGCATATACTAGGCACTTACCTAATTAAAGAAATCAAATTGACTCTCTGGACCCAGAGACTGAAACTAAATGTAGACAGTAAGGTAGAAGGATGGATCTACAGTAATTCCTCAGCATTCTTCTGCCCAGGTACATGACAGTGCCATAAACCAGGATAATGAATACAGGAACAGGAACACTTGTGGTAAGACATTATCTCAGAATTCTTACCATTAGTTCAGAGTTCTGTTTTTACTTTATATTCTTCAATTTTCATGTTCCTTTTATACCACTCTTTCTATGCAGAAACATGTAAGAGAAAAGTGAAAGGTTCTCTACAAATACTACTACTCACAAACATTTCCCACCTTAATTTTTTGTGGTTTGGTTTTTTTCCTGTATGTCCCATCCTGTCCTCATCCCAGCTGAATGTCACTCCATCCCATATATGTACAATTTTCCAGAGAGTAAAAGACTACTATGACAGTCCTGACAGTATTGGTTATCCCCATTTGGTTTGGCAAATTTATTAAGTCTCTTCTCTGTCTTATGAACTAAAGCATGTCTCCCACTAAACAGAACTCATCTAGAAAAGCAGAAAAGCAGGCCCATTGTGATTCCATAGGACAGCATTTTGTAACTAGAGGACAGATCACTAAATTCTTGTTTACTCTGATCACTTCTCCCTTATAGACTGTGATTCTCCCATTTCAAAAATCGGAAAGAATAATTCAAACTTACTTTAATTTGGTAAAAATGTTTTGATGCCACTTGTATTTTGTATTTATTTTATTATAACAATATTCTAACCTTGCAAAATTGACACCTCAAAAGAATAGATCACATCCTCAGAGGAGAGAGAAATATTATTTCAGTGCACAATAAGGATGCCCCATGTATACTAAAGTTTCTTGAGCTCTGTCCTTCTGCCATATGTTTCCAAACAACATAGTAAGTGGACTTCAAATTACAGTATAGTATTATAGTTAGTATCATTTTCCCCTCAACAAGTGACAGTATGAGTGGACAGGGAGAGTGTGTAGTACAAAACACTCACTTGTAATACAAACTTGGGATCTGACTTCTATTATTACAGTTATGCACCAGGCACTTTCTGGAACACTAGTTCCAATGACCTAAGTAAGATCCTCAAAACTGCTGCTTCCCAGATGACCCTTTGTTCAGAAACTCATGCTGTGAGAACTAAAAGATCTTTAATATCAGAGATGTAGGGAAAAGATGGCCAACTAATCTTCAGGGAGAAAAAAAAAAAGAGAAATCCCTTCTATAATAGGAGCAGAGCAGGCTAACACAGGTCAACCACAGGTGTCCATATATTGGATAAGAGACCAAAGTTGTACGGAGTCCTACTCGGGCCTCTAGTAGCAAAAACATGACTCCGTGGCATGGACTCCCTATATAGAAACTCTAGTTGATAACAACCCAGAATTTTTGCTTTTTATCTCTTCCTTGCTACCACGCTCACCCTATCTTTCTGACATTTTAATTCAAATCAGTAAAAACAACTTCAAAACTTTTCTTATAAAGATTTTGGTTGAAAGAGCCTTACACTGAGTCATTTGCTCAATAAATACTTGTTGATCATCCACTAAGTACAAGGCCCCAGATCTCAGGGGATATAGTGATGAATAAAGTCTAGATCCTGTCCTCAAGCAGTTTGGCTTTTTTCCTCAAATGTGGCAGTTCTGCCTGTGGGGTCCACAAGGTTTCATGTGATGCTTTCCAACAGAACTCTGATGGGTAAGTGGTTATCTTAGCAGACACTAGGGCTCAGGGGCAAGGATGATTGATATTGTAGGCAGAGAGAACAACAAATGCAAGTTGGCAAAAGCAAATATGAAGCATGTTTGGTCAACTGCAAATAATTTAATATTGAAGCAAGTAGAGGATTTAAATTGGAGAAATTGAGGTCCATGAGGTTAGATATAAGGGTAAGGATAGATGGAGAAAGACAAACCAATAAGCTTAGGCTTCATCCTGTGGATAGTGGGGGACAGGGAAATGATAAGGTCAGATCTACATCTTAGAGACAATGTTTGGTGTTGGTGAGCAGTTGGAGGGGAAGAGACAGGAAAGTAGGACAAATAGGAAAGAGGATTTTATGGCAGACCAACAGAAAGATGAAAGGGAAAATCACAGATTATTAACTATACACACTATCCCTATTTTTCGTCACCATGAGTAACCAAAAGCAAACCATCTAATTGCTTCCTGATTTTGTTTCCGTGCTTTTCTTATGAAGATATGACATGTTAAGGAATTTGGCAAGAAAGAGAATGGTATTTCTTTCTAAAGACCCCTACTTTTTACAAAAGTCTTTCCATGTTTAAGGAAATACCAATACATAATATCCCATATAATATAATTTTAACTGGAGACCAAAATGGAAAGGTTTCTCAACAGTATCCACCAGTTGGAATATATTCACAAAGGTATATTTAAAATTAATTGTGCCTCTGAGTCACAAAACTAGGATTCAAGTCCCTACTCTGTCATTTACCAGATTTCTATCATTAGGCAAGTCACCCGACTTCTCTACGTTGTCATCTTGAAAGCTGTGTCTCAGTCAGGGCCCCAGACAGGAAACGGAAGAGTAAAATTAAACAGGATTTAATGAAGGAAATTCATCAAGGGAGATGAAGCACCCTGGGCCTGCAGGAGAGGAGACCCTCTGCCATCCCTTAGACCTTAGAGAACTCAGAGAGAGAACTATAGCTATAGGATGGGTAGGGGCTGTGGTCTTCACACACCACTGCTAACCAATAGCCTCACAGAGTGGGACCTGGGGGAATAAATACCTAGACCTCTCTTTCTGCCCTCAGATATCCTGCTAGTACACCACTAGCTGAATCCTTCCCAAAGCAAGAGGGCAATGGGCCCCACTGATGCAATCTATAAAGGTCAGCCTCCAAGGCCACAGAAAGGATGTGGGAAAGGATAGAGAGCAGATCTAGAGGACAAATGGAAGACACCCAGTCCAAAATGTAATAATGGCTATGGTGGACTACACATACATCTGTTGTGAGGGACAAATAATATGTATAAAAATACTTTGTAAACTGTAAAAAAAATACACAAATATGATAATTATGAGATCTATCCAATAAGAAGTAAACAAGAAAGAATAATGCTATGGTATGGGAATCCTGAGGTTGACACATCTCAAGCTTTCAATTCAAGAATATCCTCTACACTAGAATTTCTTCTTTCTGGTTAAAAGTTCAAATCATGAGGACAAAAATCAAACTGAGGGGCGCCTGGGTGGCTCAGTCAGTTAAGCGTCTGCCTACGGCTCAGGTCATGATCCCAGAGTCCTGGGATCAAGCCCCGCATCGGGCTCCCTGCTCTGCAGGAAGCCTGCTTCTCCCTCACCCACTCCCCCTGCTTGTGTTCCCTCTCTCGCTGTGTCTCTCTGTCAAATAAATAAATAAAATCTCTAAAAAAAAATCAAACTGAAAAGGAATTTTTCAGTAACCAAACATTTAAGTCCACATGAAAAATTGACTCCCTAGTGAAGTCAGTGTGACCACAGTCTGGCAAGACTCAGTCACCTACATGCGGGCATCTCCATGTTAGTTTCCTGCCCTTCCCCTTTCCCAGCTCCAGTTCTAACTTTTGCTGGCACCAGAATCAGCAACAATTCCAGAAGCGTATTCCTTTTTCTACTGAGGTTCAGGACTGGTTCTTATAAGTGCCAATTCATTTGCCAAAGGAACATTCAGCAAGCATATGCAGAGCGCCTACAATGTGCTTAGTATGTAAGTTAAGCATCTATGGATGATGAACCATGATAATATTTATTCAGCATACAAACATTATAATCCAATGTATAATCTTTTTTCCTTCTCGCTCACTCCTCTCTAGCCTACGCTGTCTTCCTTGAAGTTCCTTGAAGTCTTCTAGGTACACCCCTGCCTTAGAGCCTATCCTCTGGCTATTCCCTCTGCTTATTCTCCACATAGCCACATGGCTAACTTCTTTACTGCCCTCAAGTTTCTTCAGGTATCACCTTCTCAGTGAGGCCTACCCTATTCAAGATCACAATCCCCCACCCAAGCTCCTGATCCCCTACTCTACTTCTCCCCCCCCAACACTTGTAACCTTCTAACATGCTATATAATGTACTTGTTTATTATGGCTATTTTTAATGTCTATCTCCCCTTGGACCCTTGCTGACAGGGATATTTGAATTTTGTTCACTGTTATATCCCAAGCACCTATAGCTGGGCCTTGCCCATACTGGACACTCAACAAATACTCATTGAATGAATGAGTCAGTCAATCATCAGATCAGTCTTGTGAAATGAGGCTCAGTGATATTAGCAAGTTTTTGTTCATGGAAATTTTAAAAGTAAAAAAAAAGAAAGCTTTGTTGGCATTGAATTTTAAATCTAATAGCCTCATCTCAACTATAATTTGTTCCAAGATTTTTGCTTGTAGGTGAAAACTGATATATAAGTGATGATTAATCCCCATTATAATTAAATATAAAAGCTGTAACATTTCTATTAAAAGAAATATAAGATCAAACATCAAACTGGTACTATAGATAATAAGTGTTTGTAATTAACACACTGTGGGTAACTATAAACTCTGTCATTACACTAATAAAATGTAAAAATTCCTAAAGCAACTGGGAACTCCGTGGCAGCTGCAACGTCAACACTAGCCACTTTGCCAGTTGTTCAGAGGCTGTGCAAATTAGCACAAACTGAGAGTAACACACATAATGCATTTGAGAGCCATTTTGCACTACATAAGTTTAGAGACTTTTTTTCTTTAGATAAAATATCACATCCTGATGCATGAACACAAGGAGCCAAGATGAACCTCAAACTCGTAAGGCAAATAAACCATGAAGTGGGCAGTTCAAGTAGCTCTGAGTAAACTATCTCCAGGCTCTGATTTGAGGAACGAAGTTTGCTTGTGCAGTAAATTTGGGTCCATAAATTCATGACTTGAATATGTAGGAAATATGTATTAAGGGATTAGTATAATTATTTTGTTGCAGAGATAATCTGGAAAGTCAAACAAAGGGCTCAAAAGACAGAACTAGGTATTAAGGTATCAAAGGGGTAAATGGTTTCTTTCCAGAGAGCCAAATCTTCTACCTTCATTACCCAAAGTGTTAGAAAGCCAGAAAGATTAGGAAGCCACTGTATAGCTAGCTTTCTCAATCAATGAAGGACATGATTTTTAGTGGATCCAGTCATGGATTAAACTCAGCTTAGACAATGACCTTAACTCTTCTTCAGTTGTAATTGACCTTACATGTAAAAGGTGTGTGTGTGTGTGTGTGTGTGTGTGTGTGTGTGTGTGTGTGTGTGTGTACCTGATGGATAAGTTTGGGTTTCTCATTGCAACAGGGAACTACATTTAGATCCAAATTGAACTGTTCTAAAACAAGAGTAAAAATCTGACTTGTTTCATATTCTATGTGCTGAGCTATTTTGAAAGAACCAATACAGCTTTTTACTAGATACCATGTGTAGTAGGCTGAATTGTGCCCCCCACCCCCAGAATTCATATGCTAAAGTTCTAAAACACCCAGTACCTCAGAATATGACTATTTGGAGATACGGCCTTTAAAGAGGTAGTAATTAAGGTAAAACGAAGTCATATGAGTGGGCCCTAATTCAGAGGACTAGTGTTTTATAAGAGGTGATTACGACACAGACACACAGAGAAAATACCATGTGGAGACAGAGAAGGTCATCTACCAGCCAAGGAGAGAAGCTTCAGAAAAACAACTGTTTTTCACAGCATCTTTATAGTGAATTGCCATTAAAAACATGCATAATGTTGATTTCTGACCCCCCAAAAATATGAATATATCAATTTTTTAAAAGATTTTATTTATTCATCTGAGAGACAGAGAGAGAGACCACGAACAGGGAGAATGGGCAGAGGAGAAGCAGACTCCCCACTGAGCAGGGAGCCCAACGAGGGACTCGATCCCAGGACCCTGGGATCATGACCTGAGCTGAAGGCAGACACTTAAAAGACCGAGCCACCCAGGTGCCCTGAAAACATCAGTTTTAATAATAACAGCTAGCATAAATTAGCATTTACTAAGTGCCTGGTACCAAAAAGCATGTTAGGTATCACTTAACTACAAACAATATAAAGAATTTATTGAAAGAAAGGAAAGGGATACAAAATGAATATGACCTTTCAGAAACTGTGCTTACTGGATGGATATGTTATGCAAACAAGCACTACTGGATCAAATAAAACATTTTAATCTGGTTTTTAAAAAGCTATTTAGTAAAAACTAATAGTATATGTAAGTTTCAAATTAAATACCATCTCAGAATGTGCCAAACAATCATTCTTCATGGACCATCACTCCTGACAACAATCTGAAAAATGAGAGCACCTTCTTTCTGTTTCCTAAGATCCAACATATGAAGACCCAACTTATGAAGAATATATGCTCATATGCAGAGGGACCTCTGGAAATGAATTACTAGATCATGCAGAATTAGGCTGGTACGTCAACTTCCACCTCCCAAAAGATATGTACTTAACACATTTGGAGGTTAATGTTTTAAATTAACTTTATTGAGATGTAATGTACATACAATCAAATGCACAGATCTTAATGGTTCAGTTTGATGGGTTTTGCTAGATGGATACTCCCTCTTAATCAACACCCCAATCAAGATATAGCATATTTCAATCACCCCAGAGAGTTCCCTCCTGCCCCTTTGCAGTCAATCTCTCTCTCCAACCATAGGTGGATAGGTATTTTTAAGTAAATACAGTAGTAGTGATGGTAATAGCTACTGCTTATGGATAGTTAACAATAGGAGTATTTACTGAATGCCTACATGCCAGGCACTGTACTTACATAGTATTTCATTTTTTATATACAGAGTATTTCATTTCATTCCCATGTTAAATGTTGGTATTATCCCTATTGGTCTACTGGGAATAAAGGGGGAGGGGATGGTAGAATCAAGAAATTAATTATGCAAGGTCACATACTACTGAGTGGTGGGATCAGACCTGAACCAAGAATATCTGAATTGGAATCCCTTATGTCAAATTATATTTCCTCTACACAAATGGTAAGGAGTTCTCTGTTAATTCAAAACACACACTATGTAGTGGAATTAGTGAGGCCACCAGCTCTAAATCACAACCCGCCTCTATTACAATCACATTCAGGCACCTCATCTTAACAGGCAAGCAAGGGTTTCAGGGTCTAGTACTAATGATAACTAAAGAGGATTACTTTACAAGTTCTTTAAATAAAAATCTGCACGTAAATCCCTCATATATTTCTAAAGTAGTTGGAGAGGGGGGAAATCCTCTACATAGGTGGGTGGGTCACAACCCCATCAGCCCCAAGAAATGGTTAGTGCCTTGGAAGATGAATGGAAGGAATCCAACCACCCACTTGTTCCTAGACAACCACAGTGCCACAGCCCACTCCACCCAAGAACCACAAGGAAAGGCACTGTGCAGCACTGCACTGTCACTTTATTAGGGATGCGTGCAGGCAAACATCTGGATTGAACCTTTTGATTCCTCATTACATTAATTTTATTCAGTTTAAAATTCTACCCACTCACATTTACAAAACACTTCACACAGACTACTTCCCTCATGAATGAAGCTCCATTCACATTTCACTTTTATTCTGAAATGACTGAGGTTAAAGCTTGTTCAGTGTCAATTTGCAAGTATTATAAAATATGAAAAAACTAGGCACACAAATGCAGGAGAGTAAAGTGACACAGCCTCTTTAAAGGGGTTCTAGTAAAATAAAGCAGCTAGGTAAGGGACACAGGCAGGCTTTCAGGATCCCACAAGGCTCCTGGCAAACTGCATTATAGAGGCAGGTATTTGAATCCCTATGGGGAAGATTTTACGCGAATTACCACCCTTGAGCGGTACCGCCAACACCTTGGGAATCAATATGACTCACTTTCCCCCAAACCTGGAGTTGTTTTCTAGAAGCCCCTCCCCTCGGTTTCCCTGGGGTCTACCTAAATCCCTTAACATATGCTAGGGTAGGAGAGCTTCGGTCCCTTTTAGAAACGAATTCTCTCCAGCAAGTTCAAGACTTCAGGGCGTGTGTTTACTAAATCCGAAACGTTTGACAACCCCCAGGACAAAGAGAAACAAAAACCACAAAACACAGACCGACCCTACCCAACACCTGAGCCTTCTCCCTCGGTTAACCAAGAGCACTGCTTAGTAAAACAGAAGCGCCCTCTCAATCTCATCCAGAAATATCCCAAGCCCAGGTCCACAGCGGGCAGTAATGCGGGAAAAGCATCGGAGAGTGCTGCTTCTCAACAATTAACGAAGTCACATAGACAGAGGGGCCCCCAGAGCATCCGCGCCCGCTCGCCCAGCACCCTGGGGCCCTGCTCGCCCGAAGCCGCCCGGACTTTTTGGCGCCACCAGCTAGTTCAGCAAAACCACTCCGACGACAGCTCGGGAAAGGCGCAGAGGGGAGTGGCGCAGGGCGGCGGCTTCTCCGCGCGGCAGGGTCTACAGTCGCAGGAGAGGGGGCGCGCGCTCTTCCAACTTTCGGTTGTCTCCCCTGCGGCCAGGGGAGTCTCGGGAGGCCGGCGGGTGTAATGACCCGGAGCCCAGCGGGAACAGAGGCGCCAGACGGGCGGGGGAGGGGTCACCGGGAGTCCTCCCGCCAAAGGCGCGCGGGGCGATTCCCAACTGCAGGGGCTCCCACTCCCTCCTTGGGAATCGGGGTGGCCGGGCTGGGCGCCGGGAACGGTGGAGTCGTGGCCACGTGGCCGCGCGGCCGCGGACGACCGTGACAGCGAGTGGGCGGGGCGTCAGGGGCGCGGGGCCGACCAGAGGCGCGGCTACCTGGTTCTTGAGGCGCATCTTCCTGGCGGTGCAGTCCGGCGGGAGGCGACGGAGGCTGGGCGCAACGCGAGGCGCGGCGCGCAGGGGGACGTCCGCGGAGTCGCACAGCGCTCGCTACCTCGCTCGCAGGCCCAGAGCCGCTCGGCCGCTTTCCCACCCGCGCCGCCGTCACTGCCGTCACCCCCACCGTCGCCTCCAGGGGGCGCCCCGCGGGAGAGCCGGAAGACCGGCCCCTGCCAGGCAGGCTTCCATCCTGGCCTGGCGCTTGACCTAGAGTCTATGCTGGAAAAGGTGAATGAGTAAAATTTCTCTCTTTACTCCAATACTGCTACCTGTGCTTAAATATTAAGTGAGGTAGCTGCTTTGCGGTTCATGCCTACCAACACCTTTCCGACCGCTGTTATTGGCAAAATGCTGAGCCCTGAGGGTTCAAAAACTTGTCCAATTTGGAATCCTTAGGATAAATCTTACCCTTTGGGTGAAGGCGCACTAGGAAAGTGGCCTGTCTCTGGCAGGCAGTGTGGACACTTTAAGTTGGTCCCTCAAGCCATGTTTGGCCATTTGACTAGTGTGTCCAAGATAAGTACAAAGAGAACTAAGAAATGGAGACAGTGAATGACATCACTAAATCCCAAACAACCTCTGCTGTAACTTCTTATTAGAGGCATCCCAGGCGGCAAGGGAAACAAAAGCAAAAATGAACTATTGGGACTTCATCAAGATAAAAATCTTCTTCACAGCACAGGAAACAAAACTAAAAGGCAGCCTACAGAATAGGAGAAGATATTTGCAAACAATATCTGATAAAGAGTTAGTATCAAAAATCTATAAAGAACTTACCAAACAACATGAAAAAACAAATAATTCAGTTAAGAAACGGGCAGAAGAAATGAAGAGACAGTTTGCCAAAGAAGACATCCAGACGGCCAACAGATACATGAAAAGATGCTCAACATCACTCATCATCAGGGAAATGCAAATCAAAACTATGATGAGATAACCACCTCACACTTGTCAGAATGACTAAAATTAACACAAGAAACAACAGGTGTTGGCAGGGATGTGGAGAAAGGGGAACCCTCTGGCACTATTGGTGGATTCCCAAACTGGGGCAGCCACTCTGGAAAACAGTATGGAGTTTCCTCAAAAGGTTAAGACTAGAACTATCCTATGACCCAGCAATTGCACTATTAGGTATTAACCCAAAGGATACAAACACACAGATTCGAAAGGGTACATGCACCCCAATGTCTATAGCAGCATTATCAACAATAGCCAAATTATGGAAAGAGCTTGTGATGAGTACTGGGTGTTGTATGTAAATGACGAATCACTGAATTCTACTCCAGAAACCAATATTTCACTGTATGTTAACTAAAATTTAAATTTAAAAAAGTGGCCAAGACTTTTGTGTACTATTATTTAAAATAAACATGTTAATGATAATTGAAGGTAAAAATGTTTGTTGGCCTGAATGATTTGGGAGAGCCCTTCAGTTACTCTCTGGCCTTCTAAATCAGGTCAGATGTTTGAATGATACAGTGTTAGTCCAGTGCTGGGTAATGTGATGATAATTAAAGATAGGAAGGTGAGAAAAAAAGGGGGGGCAGTGGTTTCTTTGCACTCCCTGATCTTTATAAAATTTCTACACTCAGGGCTCAGAAACTCACAGATCTTTGGGTTGCTGAGTATGTCCATTACTGCCCAAAGAAAATCTACCTTGATTCAAAATACAGGAAATATAGGTATGAATAAGCATTACTGGGTTAAAGTAAACTTAACATCATAGTGTTAGAATGAAAATATTAAAGCGGTCTCCTTATCCAATACCTCTTTATAGATGAAGGCTCTAAGATCTAGAGACATTCTACCCAAGGTCACAAGGGAGGCAGGAGGAAAAATTGTAAAAGTTCTCCTGACCCCTGGTCTATTGATTTCCTTAATAATTCTCAGGATTTCCAAGTTTTTCCTGGTTTTAGGGCTTGATCCATTCAGACCTTCAAATAAACCCAAAGAAACTAAAGAGGACGTCTAGGTAATAAAAGGACTTGGAAGGCCAAATGAAACAAATTTGATGTTGCTTTCATTATAATAATAACAATTAGTTATTGACCACTTATTGTATTTACATTCCATGGATTGTCTCATTTAATCCAAGTTTTAAATGAATTCATTCTTAGTGCAGCCTTAAAATGGAATAATCCCTGATGGTTATAAGAGCTGTTTTCCCAGTCTCCTCTGACTATGAACTACAAAAGAGTTTTGTTCCTGAGCAGATAGTATATACCAACTCAAAATTCTAACTGGTATCCTTTGACCTGGCAGCTCCATTTCTATAAATTTATTTTAAGGAAGTAATCATTATTGTATTCAAAGATGAAGCTCTATGATTGTGTACTGTAGCATTCTTTGGAATATGGAAAAATTGGAAGTAGTCTTTAATGGTCAACAAATGAGACTGATCATGCAATGCAATATTCTGCAGACATTAAGAATGATACAGTAGATAAATCTTTACTAACATGGAGAGATGTTCACAATATATTTCAAAGGGGAAAAAAAAAAGCAGATCACCAAATGTGTGCTTAGAATGATCCTGTTTGTGAAAGGGTAACAGTGGTTATTTTGGAAGGTGGGATTATGAGTGATTTTTAGTTCTTTTGCTTACCTGCATTTTTAAAAAATATCAGCAGTAAATTTTTATTATTTTGGAATTAAAATAAATTTTGTTTTAATCACTGTCTCTATTATCAAAGTACCTACAATGAGCAAGGCATTGTGCCAAGATGAGCAGACAAGAATTCAGTGCAGTTTAGCACAGTGAAGAACATAGTCTTAGCTACTATAGTTAGGGTAGCAATCAGACCTAGCTTCCAAGTTGTAGCTCTGCCCTCTTTAAGGTGTGTCATCTTGAACAAGTTACTTGGTTGTTCTAAGCCTAAAACCAATTATGATAATAATAGCTAACTTTCATAGAGAGTTGACTTTGTGCTAGGCATTATGCTAAGCACTCTGTATATAATTTCATCCTCATATCAGCTGAGGAGGAAATTGGGGCTTAAATTAAGGGAAGTCAAATAACTTGCCCTAGTTTACAGAGTTAGATAAATACATCACAGTATGGTTGTGAAGATTAAATGCAAGGAGATACTTAAAGCACTTAGCCTAACACACTGCCAGGTAAATATATATAAACTTGAAACCTGTCATTTTCAATAATTTAGGCACAACCCTTGTAGCAAAATTCTGTTCTTTATAATCATCTTACTACTCAAATCACATCTCCAGGGAATCTAATTTGTCTATTCAGTGTGGTGGGTGAGACCACGGGCTCTACAACCTGTCTTGTTTTGAATCTTAGCTCTACCACTTACTAGCCCTGGGATCTTGGGTAAGTCACTTAACCTCTTTGTTCCTCAGTTTTCTTGGTTGTAAGATGGGCATAATATTAGAACTGACTTCATGGGGGTTGTTTTGAGCATTAAAGAGTTAACAGACAGAAAGCAGCAAGAACAGTACCTGGTTACTTAGAGTTCTTTAAATGATAACACATTTTACAAATTGCAAGTTCTTTTTTACATTGATATAAAGATTTTATACGTTCTTTATATTGATATCTGAAGATATTGTTATTTAACACTAAAAGATTGTGTAAATGCACAACCTGTCAGAATTCATAGGAGGAAGCTGTCCCCATTTAAAAGAAACTCATGTAGCATTTATGTGTGCTTGTATTACTAAAACAGACTTCAAACCCAGACATGAAATAAAAAAAAACAAAAAACCACCAATTCTAACAGTCTTAACTTTTCCAAAATCAGTTCAGCCATGAATTCTTCAAAGAAAAGATTCTGGCATATTTAGAACTTCACTTTGTCATGCATTTTGTTTATTATATTCAAAGATTTGATCTATTCTCTGGATTTATGAGGTCTTTTGAAAACAATTGAAAAGTTCTACACATAAATAAAAAATAATACATCTTCAATTTTATACTCAAATATGTTAAGGTAATACTACTTATGAAAAATCTCATAAAAAATAAGTCATCCTAGAAATAAGATACAGGAAAATAAAACTATTTCTCATCAACTGAAAATATCTTTTAGGCTGAATTATATATATATATAATAGATATGTATATATTATAACATTAAAATATTAATTGTATCAGCATGGTATTAACTATCTAAAACAAATGTTTTGGAATAATGTTAAATTCTCCAAAGTATAATGTTAACTTACATTCCATCCCAATACAAACCATAAATAGAATATGTTAAAATTTTACAATTATAAATCTTTTGTGATTCTAGGATAGTCAGCTTCATGAAACAAAGCAATTAGTAAGAGCATGGAAACTTACTTTCTTCCCCTGAAAGGCAATTCCTGTATTAAGGGCAATGTTAAAGTTATTTTTCTTTAAAAGTCTCAAATCTTCACACAAAGGCATCACAAGCTCATTGTGAACCTTAATTATAAGGGCACCTGTGTTTCTTTGTTTATCTGGTTGGTTGGACCTGAGATTTGATTTGCCACACTCCTCCTCTGTCCCGCCCTATTTCTCTCTTAATGAGAACAACTTAACAATAGCATCTGTACACCCTCCAAGGCTCAAATAATGACTGGGGAGGAACCTAGGTATTAGTTATAATGGAGGAGCATTTGCTGATAACCTTCATGTAAAGGGCTAAAATTCAGAGTAGTAAGGATAAACTTGTAGGATAGATCACTTTTAAACATAGGAGAGGTTTCAGAACAGGAGACCCCACGCTCACCCTTCCACTCTCACCTCCTTCTTCCTCACCCCCCACCACCCCACTCTCCTCCCTGGAGAGGCAGTGTGGAATTAGATGGAGTCAGATTAATCCCACCTCTGTCATTCAGAAGCTCTGTGATCTTTGGCAAGCTTTTATTACTTATTTATTTATTTATTTATTTATTTATTTAACCTCTCTGAGCCTCAGTTTCTGTATAACAGGGATAATAAATAAAGATAAACTGACCGCATAGGTTTTATGAAGATTATTTTAATGTTAATGGAGAAAGTGTGTACAGTAACCATTAATACAAGTTGCTTCTTTTTCCCCTTTCTCCTCTGCATAGTACACATTCAAAAAAGACTCCAGCTATGACCATTCACAGGAGAATAGGCAAGTGTGAAGGTATGGATAATATTTGAGGGATTTGGGAATTTGATTAAGATAAAAAGTGCATCTATTATTTTCCTCATCAACATCTCCAGAAAGAGAAGAAAGAACTTCATTCAGCAAGTATTCACTGAGCACCTACTAGGTCTAGGCCTCCTGCTAACCACTGCCAGTGGAGTTGTCTTCTGTCCTCAAGATCACAGCCTGAGGGGACAGTAGATAAGGAAATGACAGACTGTGATAGTACCATGTAGCACAGTGTTAACAAGTGCTAAAACAGAAGTACCAGGGACCTTAAGAGTGCAGAGTGGGGCATCCAATGCAGCTTGAGGGAGAGGGGGTTAGGTGAGAGGGGGACCAGGAAAGATTCTTGGGAAAAAAAAATGATTCCAGAACTGAGTTTTGAAGAACAAGTAGGATTTAGAAGGTGAAAGACTGAATGAACATTGAAGCTTGATAGAGGTAAGGTGCCTTTTAGAAAAGACCTGCTCTACATAGCCGTGGGATAAATGGTATATTCCATTGTCAGAATAAGCCTACATTGTAATGTTATTATTATGGATATAACAGAATTTGTGCATTCTCAAATGTTTCATCACATGAGATTTCAATGGAACAATGAATAAGCTTTTCAAGTATGAGCATATGTTCAGAAACATTTTATTAGAACCTTTGATCTAACAGTTTTTATTATTCTTAGTTGCTCCTTAACTGTTGCAGTGTGCACTTAATAGATTAATTAATTGCTTAGTAGTAGAAAATAGCTTGGCCAATCATGACATACAGGAAATGATAAGAAATCATTATACCTTTATATAGGTTTTAGTGATGGAAGGGATCTTAGAGATCATTGACATTATCTTTCTCATTGTATAGGCAAGGAAAGGGAGGTCCAGAGAAGTTCAGTGATCTGCCCAAGTTCACACAACTGGTGAGAAGCAGAGTCAGAAATAGAACCCAGTTTTCTCAGCTCTCCACGAAGTGCTCTCACCAATGGCAATGACTACCATATACTGGCTGTTTCCAGTGTGCTAACGTGATTAACTGAAATCTCTAAGTATTTCATTTTATTGACATTGCTAGTCTAACACCTATGCCTCGAATCCTTTTAGAATGAAACAAAGAATAAATACTTTTTAAAAAGTAAATATTTGTTGTGTGCATATCAGCGAATGAAGGAACGGTGTACACATAGAGCTTGTTTCATTAGCTGGTTAATGTATTTTTTTCAATGCTAACTTTAGTTTTATATACACCTTTCAAATTTTGTTTCTAAGATTCTCCTCTAGGAGTTGATTTAATTCAGTTCAATTTGACACATATTTGTTGAATCCTTGCATTAGCAAGGAAATCTTTCTTTTCTATTGCATTTTCTCTGGATGTCAGGCTTCATGAGAGGCTCTGTCATTCCAGGAAGGATCACAAGCTTGGTAGTCAAAACCTGCTCCACAGCTAGCCATCTTAGGGATCTTGGCAAATTACCTCTTTCCCTTATGTGTAAAGTGAGGGTGTGAAATAAATCTACCTTAAAGGGTTGTTGTATGGATTAAAATGAATGAAATAAGTAAATGGAATCCATTTTATTCATGGCCATTTGTTCTGCAGATTACTCATACTCATTAGGTTGAGCAGCATTCTGTTAAAGGTCATAAACTATAATATGTGGCAGATTGTATTTTGCAAATGTGGCTACAACAGTATCTCCCAAACCCACCTGTTCTTTTGCAATGTGACCTTGCTGCTCCCTCACCAAGAGGGGAATCTATTCTTCCTCCCCTTGAATCTTGGTCACTCTTAGTGACTCTGGATCACATTATCCACTGTCCTTTCTTCCCAGCTGATAGGAATGCAGATGTCAAGATGGGAGTTGAGATACAAGTTGGCAGGACAACAAAACAGAAAGACTCTGGAATCTTGATGATTATGTGCGTTGTCATAGCAGCCGTGGATGACATAGCCAGACTTTCACTTGACTGAGGAACAAACTCCTATCTTGTTTAGGCCACTTATTTTGGACCTTTCTGTTGCAGCAAACCAACCAATATTCTACCCAACACAGTTAGAGATATCATAATGAATCTAAGTGCCTGGCAGAAAGCAGGTGCTCCATAGAAAGTAGCTAGCACATTTCAAATGCCAAAACCGTCTACTGCCCTCCAGGACATAATCTTACCTTTCTGGGTGACTTTTACACCTAGTTCATTGACCTCTTCCACATAGACTTCCTTCTATCTCTGCCCGGTGGGCCATCAACAGACAACAACAATCTTTTTGATCACTTAATCCACTTAATCCCACTAATCCTTGAACTCCTCATCTCTAATGACTCACTCTCCTTCATTTCAGCCACTCAGCCCCACTGTCGACCACAGGCTTCATCATGGCATTAAATGATTCCACCTGTAAGTTATAGAATTCTGCCATATTTTTTCTCCTAGCCCCAGCTGGTCCAAGTGGGCCTCCGCTGGATTCCTACAGCTCCTGTGCAGTCCTCTATCACAGCTGGTGTCACTCTGCTTTATCAGCTTCAGTTCCTGTGTCGTCTCCCCGCTAGACTATGAGCTTTTTGAGGTTGGAGACTGACTTATTCATCTATGTAACTACAATTCCCAGCAAAAACATGTCTACTAGTTGGAAGGCACCAGTTTTTCCTGCTTCCATGACTTTGCTTATGTCATTCCTCCCTAGGAATATTTTCCCCTTACTGCCTTGCCTTCTTTTAATGACAGATTGTCCTCTAAGTTTTATCTCAGATGTCAACTCTAAGAAGTTTTTCCAGAAATGACACTTTCCTCCTTTGAAGTTCCAAACCGTTTCAGTGTTATGTCTTTGCAGGCATTTTGATTCTGTAGTCCCCTCAATTACTGAGTATCTACCATTCACTCAAAATATGCTGCCCATTTCACTCATGGCTATCTTTTACTCTTCATAAATACCCATCATCCTAATTTTGTACATAAGGAAACTGAAGCTCGGAAAGGTTAGATGACCTGAGTCCAGAGTCACACAGCTAGAAAGTGGCAGGACCATGATTCACTCCAAGGTCAGTATTCTTGTGCTGAACTGTGTTGCTCCATATGTACTTTGGACTTTTGTCCCTTGTGTAAATGTTTTGTCCCTCTGTTTGAGTTCTTTGTGTGAGAAGTTTGAATCTCTTACCTTTATGTCTCTTTTGCTGTCTAACCCAATCTCTTGCACATAGTGAATGACACAAATTAGCAGAAAATAAAATGCTGATTCAGGGACTTTCAGAAAACACCTACAAGGCAGTACGTAGACTCCTTCTTCCAGTCCCATTTCTTTCCTCACTGACTCAAGGGGCCTGGCTGCCAATGGGCTCACACCCTACCCTTCCAGGAGCAGGTGCTAATTCAAACAACCTTATTAACAGTCTGTGGGGATCCCACAATAATTACAGTGAGGTTTTAACTATATCCAGTTCCAACAATTCAGCATCTTCTCTCTTTAACACAGTTTAATGATAGGATCTAGAGGAGAAGGAGTGAACAGGGATCTAATATTCTCCCATGCCACCCTATGTCCCCTCTCAGTGTTCCAAAAGAAAAGCACCTGTCAAAAAGCAAGAAAACATATTAAATCAGCTACTTAATTCATACCTCACAGTTTATCTCTTCCTTAGCTGTGTAAATGTTGTAATTTTTTAATCAATGTAAATCCAAAATCAAAGAAAATTTACCAAGCTATAAGTGACCTTGACAGAATAAGCACTCCTTCCCCAGCCAAGTGGTTCCCATGACACCTCAGTAATTCCAAACATTCCTTCCCTTATAAACATCACTCCTCTCCTAGGAAGGAAGGCCTGGGCCCCATGAAGTGCAGTTTGGTTTTGTTTAGTGTCTGTTTTTCCCACTTCACTCTGAACTTCCTGAAGCTGGCACTCTGTTAATTATTTCTTATGAACCTAGCTCTTGGCAGAATACTTAGCACAAATTACACATAGTGAATGTTTGTTGAATGAATAAATAATCTAGCTCAGTGTTATTGAAACTTTTTTTATTGTTATGTGAATCATCATACATTACATCATTAGTTTATGATGTAGTGTTCCATGATTCATTGTTTGTTCATAACACCCAGTGCTCCACGCAGAACGTGCCCTCTTTAACACCCGTCACCAGGCTAATCCATCCCCCCACCCTCTTCCCCTCTAGAAACCTCAGTTTGTTTTTCAGAGTCCATCATCTGTCATGGTTCGTCTCCCCCTCCGACTTACTCCCCTTCATTCTTCCCTTCCTGCTGTCTTCTTCTTCTTTTTTTTTCCTTAACATATATGCATTATTTGTTTCAGAAGTACAGACCTGTGATTCAACAGTCTTGCACAATTCACAGCGCTCACCATAGAACATACCTTCCTCAATGTCTATTACCCAGCCACCCCATCCCTCCCACTCCCCACCACTCCAGCAAACCTCAGTTTGTTTCCTGAGGTTAAAAATTCCTCATATCAGTGAGGTCATATGATACATGTCTTTCTCTGATTGACTTATTTCACTCAGCATAACACCCTCCAGTTCCATCCACGTCGTTGCAAATGGCAAGATCTCATTCCTTTTGATGGCTGCATAATATTCCATTGTGTATATATACCACACCTTCTTTATCCATTCATCTGTCGATGGACATCTTGGCTCTTTCCACAGTTTGGCTATTGTGGACATTGCTGCTATAAACATTGGGGTGCACGTACCCCTTCGGTTCCCTACATTTGTATCTTTGGGGTAAATACCCAGTAGTGCAATTGCTGGATCGTATGGTAGCTCTATTTTCAACTGTTTGAGGAACCTCCATACTGTTTTCCAGAGGGGTTGCACCAGCTTGCATTCCCACCAACAGTGTAGGAGGGTTCCCGTTTCTCCACATCACCACCAACATCTGTCGTTTCCTGACTTGTTAGTTCTAGCCATTCTGACTGGTGTGAGGTGGTATCACATTGAGGTTTTGATTTGGATTTCCCTGATGCCGAGCGATATTGAGCACTTTTTCATGTGTCTGTTGGCCATTTGGATGTCTTTGGAAAAATATCTGTTCATGTCTTCTGCCCATTTCCTGATTGGATTATTGGTTCTTTGGGTGTTGAGTTTGATAAGTTCTTTATAGATTTTGGATACTAGCCCTTTATCTGATATGTCATTTGCAAATATTTTCTCCCATTCTGTCGGTTGTCTTTTGGTTTTGTGGACTGTTTCTTTTGCTGTGCAAAAGCTTTTTATCTTGATGAAGTCCGAATCGTTCATTTTTGCCCTGGCTTCCCTCGCCTTGGTGATGTTTCTAGGAAGAAGTTGCTGCGGCCGAGGTCGAAGAGGTTGCTACCTGTGTTCTCCTTTAGGATTTTGATGGACTCCTGTCTCACGTTTAGGTCTTTCAACCATTTGGAGTCTATTTTTGTGTGTGGTGTAAGGAAATGGTCCAGTTTCATTCTTCTGCATGTGGCTGTCCAATTTTCCCAGCACCATTTGTTGAAGAGACTGTCTTTATTCCATTGGACATTCTTTCCTGCTTTGTCAAAGATTAGTTGACCATAGAGTTGAAGGTCCATTTCTGGGCTCTCTATTCTGTTCCATTGATCTAGGTGTCTGTTTTTGTGTCAGTACCATACTGTCTTGATGATGACAGCTTTGTAATAGAGCTGGAAGTCCGGAGTTGTGATGCCGCCAGCTTTGCTTTTCTTTTTCAAGATTCCTCTGGCTATTCGGGGTCTCTTCTGGTTCCATACAAATTTTAGGATTATTTGTTCCATTTCTTTGAAAAAAGTGGATGGTATTTTGATGGGGATTGCATTGAATGTGTAGATTGCTCTAGGTAGCATTGACATCTTCACAAAGTTTGTTCTTCCAATCCATGAGCATGGAACGTTTTTCCATTTCTTTGTGTCTTCTTCAATTTCTTTCATGAGTATTTTATAGTTTTCTGAGTACAGATCCTTTCCCTCTTTGGTTAAATTTATTCCTAGGTATCTTACGGTTTTGGGTGCAATTGTAAATGGGATCAACTCCTTGATTTGTCTCTCTTCTGTCTTGTTGGTGTATAGGAATGCCACTGATTTCTGTGCATTGATTTTATAGCCTGCTACTTTACTGAATTCCTGTATGAGTTCTAGCAGTTTTGGGGTGGAGTCTTTTGGGTTTTCCACATACAGTATCATATCATCTGCAAAGAGTGAGGGTTAGACTTCCTCGTTGCCGATTTGAATGCCTTTGATTTCTTTTTGTTGTCTGATTGCCGTGGCTAGGACTTCTAATACTATGTTGAATAGCAGTGGTGATAGTGGACATCCCTGCCGCGTTCCCGACCTTAGGGGGAAAGCTCTCAACTTTTCCCCATATATTCGCTGTAGGTTTTTCATAGATGGCTTTTATGATATTGAGGTAGATACCCTCTATCCCTATACTCTGAAGAGTTTTGATCAAGAAAGGATGCTGTACATTGTCAAATGCTTTTCCTGCAACTATTGAGAGGATCATATGACTCTTGTTCTTTCTTTTGTTAATGTATTATATCACGTTGATTGATTTGCAGATGTTGAACCAATCTTGCAGCCCAGGGATAAATCCCACTTGGTCATGGTGAATAATCCTTTTAATGTACTATTGGATCCTATTGGCTAGTATTTTGGTGAGAATTTTTGCATCCATGTTCATCAAGGATATTGGTCTGTAATTCTCCTTCTTGATGGGGTCTTTGTCTGGTTTTGGGATCAAGGTAATGCTGGCCTCATAAAATGAGTTTGGAAGTTTTCCTTCCATTTCTATTTTTTGGAACAGTTTCAGGAGAATAGGTATTAATTCTTCTTTAAATGTTTGATAGAATTCCCCTGGGAAGCCATCTGGCCCTACGCTTTTGTTTGTTGGGAGATTTTTGATGACTGCTTCAATTTCCTTAGTGGTTATAAGTCTGTTCACGTTTTCTATTTATTCCTGGTTCAGTTTTGGTAGTTGATACATCTCTAGGAATGCACCCATTTCTTCCAGGTTATCTCATTTGCTGGCATAGAGTTGCTCATAATATATTCTTATAATTGTTTGTATTTCTTTGGTGTTGGTTGTGATCTCTCCCCTTTCATTCATGATTTTGTTGATTTGGGTCATTTCTGTTTTCTTTTGATAATCTGGCCAGGGGTTTATCAATCT
The DNA here is from genome assembly GCF_009762305.2 of Zalophus californianus. Lineage (NCBI taxonomy): Eukaryota > Metazoa > Chordata > Mammalia > Carnivora > Otariidae > Zalophus > Zalophus californianus. The sequence continues at coordinate 39,737,123 of NC_045598.1, read as the reverse complement.
TGTGAATTCTTTCAAAGAACCAGCTCCTAGTTTCGTTGATCTGTTCTACTGTTCTTTTGGTTTCTATTTCATTGATTTCTGCTCTGATCTTTATGATTTCTCTTCCCCTCTGGGTTTAGGCTTTATTTGCTGTTCTTTCTCCAGCTCCTTTAGGTGTAGGGTTAGATTGTGTATTTGAGACCTTTCTTGTTTCTTGAGAAAGGCTTGTATTGCTATATACTTTCCTCTCAGGACTGCCTTTGCTGTATCCCAAAGATTTTGAACAGTTGTGTTTTCATTTTCATTGGTTTCCATGAATTTTTTTAATTCTTCTTTAATTTCCTGGTTGACCCATTCATTCTTTAGTAGGATGCTCTTTCACCTCCATGTACTTGAGTTCTTTCCGACTTTCCTCTTGTGATTGAGTTCTAGTTTCAAAGCATTGTGGTCTGAAAATATGCAGGGAATAATCCCAATCTTTTGGTACCAGTTGAGACCTGATTTGTGACCTAGGATGGGATCAATTCTGGAGAATGTTCCATGGGCACTAGAGAAGAATGTGTATTCCATTGCTTTGGGATGGAATGTTCTGAATATCTCTGTGAAGTCCATTTGGTCCAGTGTGTCATTTAAAGTCTTTATTTCCTTGTTGATCTTTTGCTTAGATGATCTGTCCATTTCAGTCAGGGGGGTGTTAAAGTCCCCCACTATTATTGTATTGTTGTCCATGTGTTTCTTTGCTTTTGTTATTAATTGCCTTATATAATCGGCTGCTCCCATGTAGGGGTGTAGATATTTACAATTGCTAGATCTTCTTGTTGGATAGACCCTTTAAGTAAGATATAGTGTCCTCCTTCATCTCTTATTACACTCTTTGTTTTAAAATCTAATTTGTCTGATATAAGGATTGCCACCCCAGCTTTCTTTTGGTGTCCATTAGCATGGTAAATGGTTTTCCACCCCCTCACTTTCAATCTGAGGATGTCTTTGGGTCTAAAATGAGTCTCTTGCAGACAGCATATTGATGGGTCTTGTTTTTTAATCCAATCTGATAGCCTGTGTCTTTTGATTGGGGCATTTAGCCCATTTACATTCAGGGTCACTACTGAAAGGTATGAATTTAGTGCCATTGTGTTGCCTGTAAGGTGACTGTTACTGTATATTGTCTGTGTTCCTTTCTGATCTATGCTGCTTTTAGGCTTTCTTTTTGCTTAGAGGACCCCTTTCAATATTTCTTTTAGGGCTGGTTTTGTGTTTGCAAATTCCTTTAGTTTTTGTCCTGGAAGCTTTTTATCTCTCCTTCTATTTTCAATGACAGCCTAGCTGGATATAGTATTCTTGGCTGCATATTTTTCTCGTGTAGTGCTCTGAAGATATCATGTCAGTCCTTTGTGGCCTGCCAGGTCTCTGTGGATAGGTCTGTTGCCAATCTAATGTTTCTACCATTGTAGGTTACATATCTCTTCTCCCGAGCTGCTTTCAGGATTTTCTCTTTTCTCTGAGACTCGTAAGTTTTACTATTAGATGTCGGGTTGTTGACCTATTTTTATTGATTTTGAGAGGGGTTCTCTGTGCCTCCTGGATTTTGATGTCTGTTTCCTTCCCCACATTAGGGAAGTTCTCTGCTATAATTTGCTCCAATATACCTTCTGCCCCTCTCTCTCTTTCTTCTTCTTCTGGGATCCCAATTATTCTAATGTTGTTTCGTCTTATCGTATCGCTTATCTCTCGAATTCTGCCCTCGTGATGCTGTAGTTGTTTATCTCTCTTTTTCTCAGCCTGTTTATTTTCCATCATTTGGTCTTCTATATCGCTGATTCTCTCTTCTGCCTCATTTATCCTAGCAATTAGTGCCCCCATTTTTGATTGCACCTCATTAAGAGCCTTTTTGATTTCAACTTGGTTAGATTTTAGTTCTTTTATTTCTCCAGAAAGGGTTTCTCTAATAACTTCCATGCTTTATTTAATCCCATCTAGTATCTTTAAAGTCATGATTCTGAACTCTAGGTCCGACATCGTACTAATGTCCGTATTGAGTAGGTCCCTGGCAGACGGTACTACCTCTTGTTCTTTTTGCTGAGGTGATTTTTTTCATCTTGTCATTTTGTCTGGAGGAGAATAGATGAATGAGAGAACAAAATGATAACAGGTTAACAACGTCCCCAGCAAATATACTCTATACAAATCAGAAAAGACCTGAAACCAGGGGAAAAGAAAGGGAAAGAAAGAGAAAAAAAAAAAAGAAAGAAAAAGATAAAAACAAATAAAAACAGAACAAAACAAAAAAAACCAGAATATGATCAAATATGATCAGGCTAGTGCATAGATCAGTGCCACACATTAGATTTTGGGCGATTTTGGTCTATTAGAAGAAGGTGCCTCCTAAAATTTTGAAGAAAGACTTATATATGTACAAAATAAGGGTTGATACAATAAAGGGATGGAAGAGGACTGTAAAGATGAAAATTATAAAAGGTTTTATAAATGGAATTGATAAGAAGTTGTTTGAAAGAAGAAAAAGATTTAAAAGAAAAAAAATGGGAGAGACTTTGATCAGGCAGGAGACTAGAATAAATCCATACACTAGTGATTTAGGGTATATTTTGATCTGTTAGAAGAAACTGTATATCAAAATTTTAAAGAGAGAAGAAGTTATATATATATGCCAAAAATAAGGGTAACTACTATGAAGGGATAAAATATGACTCTAAAAATGAAAAATAAAAAATGTTTTTTTAAAAAAAGGGATTGATAAGATGTTGGTTGAAAAAGGGAAAAAGAAAAATTACAAAAAACACCAAAACCATTTAAAAAATTAACTTTAAAAAACTAATGAATCATGGTAAAAAAGCCATGAATTCTATGTGCAGTATTCCCCTAGCGCTGGAGTTCACCCATTCTCCTTGATCGGTAAACTTGGTCTTGGCTTGCTGACTGTTCGTGCTGATCTTCTGGGGGAGGGGCCTGTTGCCGTGGTTCCCAAATGTCTTTGCCAGAGGCAGAATTGCCCTGCCCTTGTCGGTCTGGGCTAAGCAAGCTGCTCGGATTTGCTCTCAGGAGCTTTTGTTCCCTGCAAGCTCTCAGTGCAGCTTTGGAGGACCAGGGTGAAAATGGTGGCCTCCCACTATCTGCCCCGAGGAGCTGAGAACTCGGGGCCCCGCTCCTCAGTGCACCCCCAGAGAAAAGCAATCAATCACTCCCATCTCCCTGGTCTCCGGCTGCACTCCGTGCTCACCCAGCCTGTGACCGAGCGTTTCTATCTCTGGCACCTGACCCTGTGTGGAGTCACCAAACCCAGCAGATCCCTGCGGTGCACTCCCGTGCCGCTCCTCCTGGGGGAGGAAGGGGAGTCTCCCCGGCTCTGCTGCTTGTTGGGTCCCTGCTGGAGGCGCAGTGGCCCAACTGGGCCGTGGATCACAGTTTATGGCCACCCCGAGTTGAGAGACCGCGCCTTGGCTCCATCTCTGCAGCCGGCTTCCCCGCTCCAATACCCAGGAGCTCTGCTGCACTCAGGCACCCCCGGTCTTTCTGTGACCCTGAGGGTCCTGAGTCCACACTGTCCCGCGAGGTTTCCACCTCCTGCTTAGCCACTGGAGTGACGTCCCTCAGTGGAACCGACTTCTAAAAAGTCCAATTTTGTGCTCCGCGGCTCTAGCACTTGCCAGAAGCAGCCGACGGAGTCCCCCTCCCCCGCCGTCTATCCTCCCGAATATCGCCTCGGATTCACTTCTCCGCACGTCCTACCTTCCAGTAAGTGGTCGCTTCTCTGTTCAGAGAGTTGTTGCTACTCTCTTCTTCGATCTCCTGTTGAGTTCGTAGGTGTTCAGAATGGTTTGATCCCTATTCAGCTGAATTCCTGAGACCAGACAAAATCCAGGTCTCCTACTCCTCTGCGATCTTGCTCCACACCCTGAAACTTTTTTAACTGTGCAAAGTAAAGAATATAATTTATGTTCTCCCCTCTCTCATTTTATGAAACAATACTTACCTTTACTAATTGCAATTCACTCTGATGTTTGCTACCAATCCTACACCATCCTATTTCATTTCTTTTAAATGCTGGTTATGACCCAATAAATTGATTTATGACCCTAAGGAGTTCCAAACCTAATTCAAATCATATTAGATTAGGTTTAGGAGCTATGTTTTATTTTGTCATAGGTTATTTTATTTACCATCACCACATTTTTTAATTTTAAGTGTAAAGTGAGGGCATACGTTAAAAATAAATATGTGGGGAGAAAGTCTTTGTACAGAACAGACAGTAGTTCCCCTCCCTAGGGTTCATAGTTTTTAAAATTTGCCTCTTGGGCTTGGAAACATCAGGAAAGCTTGGGAAAGAATGAGTCATTCTTGCCACTGAGTGTTTCCCAAAATGTTCCTTGGGCCACCAAGTAATAATAACACCTAACATTTACTGAGTGCTTACTAAGTCCTAGATAATGTTCTTCTATTCACTTTATATGTGTATCCTGAATTAATCCTCACAAAAATACTTTTAGGTAAAAGTTATTATTATTTCCATTTTGTAGATGAGAAAACTGAGTCACAGAAGGACTCACGCTACTGGAAAATAGCAGAGCCAGTATTTGAACCCAGGCATCCTTTTTTTTTTTTTAAGATTTTATTTATTTATTAGAAAGAGAGAGAATGAGGGGGGTAGGATCAGAGGGAGAAGCAGACTCCCTGCTGAGCAGGAAGCCCTACTTGTGACTTGATCCCAGGTCTCCAGGATCATGACCTGAACCAAAGGCAGTTGTTTAACCAACTGAGCCACCCAGGCACCCTGAACCCAGGCTTCCTTATGAGGATGTACATGTCATAGCTAAGCTACAATATTCAAATTTTGTCTCTGCCTCTTAGTAATTGTTATATCTTGAGCACATAACTTAACATCTCTGTGCCTATGTTTTCTCAACTATAAAATGAAGCTAATGATAATAATAATAGTTCTTACCCATAAGACTTGTTGGGGAGAGTAAGGCAGTTTATACATAATACTTAGAAGAATGCCTGGCACATGATAAGCACTTATTAAGTGTTTGCTCTTCCTGTGGTGTCTTCAGAACCTGCACCTACACCACTGTACTAAACAACTGTCTTTTTTGTTCATAGATGTATCTTCCACAGTGAGAAAACATTTGCCCTGAAAAGGACCCTAGAGATCAGCTAGCTCTACTTGGCCCTATGACAGATGGTCTGAAGAGGAGAAATAGCTTGTTTGTCCAAGTATATGTCACAGAATTGGGACTAGAAGTTGCGAATCCAGTTTCTCCATCTAGTGCCCTTTCCACTACCCTGTCTCTCCTTCATGTATTTAGCTCCTCAATTGCTTGTGAACTTTGCTATTCTGTGCACTCCATTTTCTCCATGTAATGATGCTGCTGGGGAATAAATCTAAATGCTGGACGCTAGGGAAATTCTTTAACAGGTTATTCCACAAGCATCCTGCTTTCTATGTGTGTTTGTTGCAGGTATTTATTATTTATTATAACATATAATTTTAGAAAACAAACTTCAGAGGAAGATGGACCTGACAATTCTGGCTCTATCATTTGCTAATTGCTCTGTGCCTACATTTCCTCTTCTGGGACCTCCGTCAAGCGCCTGCTTAGCCTGCTGCCTTGGCCTCCTCAGGCCTTCTTGTCTCTTCTCCTGCCCCTACAATCTCTTCCCACAGCAGCCTGGTGCCTTCTTAAAAATGTGATTATGTTCCTGCTCTGCTCAAAACCTTTCAAAGGTTTTTCATTATTGGTAGGGCAAGAACCAAAATCCTTAAGGTGGTCTATAAGGCCCTGTTTATCCTGGCTCCTGCCACCTCTCCCACGTATTGTCCCTGGAGCCTGCCTCCTTTCATTCCCTGAAAGCACCATCATGTGCCCCACCACAGGAGTTTTGCACGTTCTATTCCCTTTGCCTGCAATGCTCTGCCTCAGGATTTGATTTAGTTAATGCTTACCTTTCTTTTAGCTCTTTCAGTGATTTATTTTAGCTTAAACATTACTTTCTTAGGGAAGCCTACCTGTTTCTAAGTCACTGTGTAGAATGTATTATTTTGATAATTTTACTTTGAAAAAGTATTCCTAGATTAATCTCCATTTCTTCCACTAGATTATAAATGCTATGGGGATCAGACTAGTATCTTCTTTCTCTCTTTCTATTTTTTTTTAAGATTTATTTATTTATTTATTTATTTATTTATTTAAGAGACAGAGATAGAGAGAAAACACAGAGGGAGAGGGAGAGCAGACTCTCTGCTGAGCAGAGAGCTCTATGTGGGGCTCCATCTCAGGACCCTGAGATCATGAGCTGAGCTGAAGGCAGATGCTAAACCAACTGAGCCACCCCAGTGTCCCACACTCTTTCTAATTCAGAACCTGGTTATATTAATTAGGCTTTTTGTTATGCATCTAACCTACATTATATGGAATTGTCATAACGACTTGTAAGGTCAGGCTAGTGTGTCTTTCATAGATGAAGAAACTGAGATTCAGGAAGTTAACTCATGAGAGGTCATATTGTTAGTAAGTGGTGAGGTTAGAATTTGATATGAGGTCTTTCCAGTTCCAAACTAGTATTCTTTCCTTTATACAATATTGTACTATAACCAAGGAAATTTTAATCTTTGTTACCTTTTTGTCAAAAAATAAATTGTCTTAATAGGTATGTTAGCCAAATGTTAAATTTCTTTTCTAGATATGTGCATATTTTTGACAGGGAAGATGGCAAGAATTGTGTATCTACATGGCTCTTGTTAGAAAAATGTTACCTCTATACAACTTTCTTTGAAAACAAATATTAATGACTTGGTTTAACCCATCTAAGTTCCTTGTGTTAGATTTCACTTTGTGTATTTATTTATTTTTATTTAATTTAATTTATTTTTTTTTAAAGATTTTATTTATTTGACAGAGAGACATAGTAAGAGAGGGAACACAAGCAGGGGGGGTGGCAGAGGAAGAAGGAGGCTTCCTGTGGAACAGGGAGCCCGATGCGGGGCTCGATCCCAGGACCCTGGGACCATGACCCGAGCCGAAGGCAGACGCTTAACGACTGAGCCACCCAGGTGCCCCTCACTTTGTGTATTTTTTTAAAGATTTATTTATTTATTTTAGAAAGAGAGAGAAAGAGCATGAGCTGGGGGAGGGGCAGAGGGAGAGGGAGAGAATCTCAAGCCGACTCATGGCTGAATGTGGAGCCTGAGGCGGGACATGGGGCTCCATCTCATGACCCCGAGATCACAACCTGAGCTGAAACCAAGAGTCAGACGTTCAACCCAAGAGCCACCCAGGCACCCCATCACTTTGTGTATTCGTACGTGTATGGTGATTTTATTCTGCCATAGAGACTAGTATTTGAGGAATCAAGTTTGTCCTGGAAAGGGTGAATCAGAACCTTGAGATTTAGATACTTTGGCTGGCCCACATTGCTGAGTTTAGGGTAATGGAATTGTTGTAAACCAAGTGACTTTTATTCATGACTTTCTCATGTTTTCTTTATTTTTACTCGTTACAACATCTTTATTATCAGTTTGAAACAGATTTTTCCTTTTGTATCTTGTTAGTTTTATCTTCCCAGAATTTGTTGTAAGGAGGTAAATTGTAGATTTCACTTTGATTCTGATGCTTCCCTGAACTTCAGAGGTAATGTTTCCTCAGAGAGAAACTTGGATTCTAAATTTTATCTCAGAAAATTATACAGGCAACATATTTGAACTAGCATGGTGGAAAAATCTAAAAGAAGAAATGAATGCAGGAGCTCTCCTTTTAAAGAAGGTGCAGATAAGAAAGTAGAATAGGGAAGGAAAAAAGAGCATTATATGAAGAGGACAAGACCCCCTTAAGTATTCAATGTCAAATCTAACAAAGTAAACATTTTTTCTCTAAGGTAAAAGTTATCTTGAAGAAAAAATGGGAACTGGCTATGGTTTTCAAGGAAAGGAATAGAAAATTACTCTCACTGTAGTTTTTCTTCTGAAAAACAGTGAGCTCATACCAGCTTTTTGGAAATATAGCCCAACATTCTCCTACTGCCAGTGACCAAGCTCTGTCCCATGGAAATGCTGCTGTTATTTGGTAAAAACAAACTGAGAGGGGGAGTAGAACTCCTGATCCCTTAAGTGTGAGCCTCATATCATGACTTCCTCCAAAGAATATAGTACAGAAAGGGGGATAAATAGTAACTTTACAGTGGAGAAATCTGACAAACACTATCTCAGCCAGGTGATAAGGTCAACATCAATGTCATAAATCATACTGATAGTACATAGCCTTGATATGATGTGATGAAGATGGCACTTTACCTCTGTGGTCATCCTCCCCAAAATCCATAACTGCAATCTAATTATGAGAAAAACATCAGACAAATTGCTATAAAGGGGCACCCTACAAAATACTTGAGCAATGTTCTAAACTGTCAAGGTCATTAAAAACAAGGACAGTCTGAGAACATGTCACAATCACAAGTAGCCTAAGGAAACATGTCAACTACTGTAATGTGGTGTTTTGCATGGGATCTTGGAAAAGAAAATGGACATTGGGTAAAACTAAGGAAATCTGAATAACTCTGGACTTTAGTTAATAATAGGGTATCAGTATTTGTTCATTAATTGTAAAACATACTAATATAATAACATGTTAATAATAGAGGAAACTGGGTATAGCATATATGGGAACTCTGTATACTAGCTTCTCAACTTTTCTGTAAGTCTAAAAGTGTTCTAGGAGAGGCTGGCTGGCTCAGTCAGTGGAGCATGTGACTCTTGGTCTCAGGGTCATGAGTTCAAGTTTGAGCCCCTTGTTGGGTGTAGTGATTATAAATAAATAAACTTTAAAATAAAGTGTTCTAAAAAGCCAAACCTATTTTTTTAAAAAAACTAACAAAGTGCTTATAGGGTCATTCAAAGAGCTTTCATGGGGATTGAGGAGAACACAATGAATATTACATAATAAGCTCTAACATTTGTATACTGCTTTCTAATTTAGGAAATGACCTAATATATACCATTTCATTTAATTTTTAAACTGTCTAATGAAGTAGATACAATGAATGACCCACATTTTGCAGTTAGAAAGAGTAGAGCTTGGAAAGATGAGGTGACTTGCTGGGAATCAAAAACTGATCTGACTCTAGTACCAATGATCTTTCCACCACATTTCAGTTACATGTCTATCTATTATTGCCAAATGTTAGCAACAATATAGGCACTAAAAGCACTAGGGTTTTAATGGTTGATGAACATAGGTCAAGTGAATAATTCCTGAACTCTTTCCTATTTGCCCTTAAAAGACATTTATCTAAGATCCTAATTTGAGTGTTGGTTAGTGGCATCTTATCAGGAAGATGTTGTCTGCCTCTGACAACAAGGACACAGAATGTGTTACCACTAAAAGTGGGCAGTAGTTCACTTCTCATCAGAAAGCTTTATTTTTCAGGTCTGCACATTTTAGGAATATGACCTTGACTCAAGGCTACTTTAAATGTCTCATTTGGCTTTTCAGAGTTTGCTGATAATAGACGGTGTTCTGTACTTTGAACTGGGGAAGTGTTCAAAGACCAGTGATGGTTTGAGGATCATTTACAAAGCATTCCAGCTGTGGTGGCCATATGTCACTCCAACTGCCTGTATTGTGTGGGTATTGTTCTGCAGTGTTCCATAGCATGCCTACTCTTGCTTTTGGATTACAAACTCCTTGGGGTGTGGATGCGGTTTTGTGTTTGGACCATTTTACCTGCTGCAAAGCAACATGTACTCTTTCTGCCTCCAAATCCAGAGGACATGTGACTCTTAACCTGACAATGGTAAGAACCATGAAAATATACATATGTGAAATTGTGCCTTTTGCAATCAGTTTATTGTGGGGAAGTTGTTGGGGGGGAACTACTATTTAAAACATCAGCTAAGACACATATAGCAACAGCAGCAATTACTGGGTATTATCAAATACGGCTATGTGAGATGCACTTACCATACAGAATCTGTCTCTAATCCTATCAGAAGCTGGTTTATGATTATAGATCTTGTTGGATGTCCTGAAGGGTAGCTGGCCCAGGTCTCTGCCAGATGTTGGAGAGTGGGTATGGGAGGGAGGTGGACAGAGGATACACAGAGAATTTTAAAGAAGAGGACTCCCCCCAGTAAATGTTTTTAACTTCCTGTATCACTGGAAATTCTACTGGAAGGAATGTCCAGATTATTTTGATCACCTTTAGGGACCTTTAGGCAGAGGACATTTTTAGCACCTTTAAGGTTCAAATTATCTATAGGACTTCAAAGACTATAATCAACTCTTGCAAGCAACCACACAGAAGCCATTTTTCTCTTGTTTTCACCTTATTGTGGAGTCATCCCAAATTACCTGCATTTCCTGAGTCAAGCTATGTTCTCTCTTACCCTCTGCTCCTTACATCTTTTACTGTTTCCTTTACCTAGGATCCTTCCCTTCCTCCCTACTTGTCCTTCAAAACTCAGTTCACATTTTACCATCCTCTGGGAAATCTCCTTTGATCATTCCCCAATTTCATTACAAGTTTAGATTAAGTGCACCTTCTTTGTATACCCCAAATACCTGTACATAAAGCTATCATAGCTTTTGTTTGTTTATTATTTTAATCATTCATTCAAAATTACTTACTAAACATCCACTCTATGCCAGAAGCTATTCTAGCTGCTGGAGATACAGCAGGGCACAAAACAGGTAGGTTCCTACTTCCATAGAGCTTACAGTGGGGAAGATAGTCAATAAATAAGTAAGCAAATAATTAAATAGAATTTATGATTTTAGATGGTGAAGAAAAAAAGCATAATGTATTAATGTAATAGTGAGTGATTGAAGGTGGGAGCTATTTTGATTGAGTGGTCAGGGAAGGTTTCTCTGAGCAGGTGACATTTGAAAAGAGACCTGAATGATGAGAGAGCAAATGATGTGAAGATATGGGGGGAAAAGCAGTCCAAGCAGAGGTGTGTGAAGAACAGCAAGGAGCCTGTGTGTCTGGAGAATGGTGAGTGAGGAGGAATGCTGTAGGAGGTGAGATTGGAAAGGCAGGCCTAGCCAAGTCATGTTGGACATTAAAGGCCTAGGAGAGAACTATACGGGTTGATGGAGCCAAGATTTGGGACTAGACTTGTCACACTCCAAAGCTTGTGCCTATCAGTATATTACCAATACATATAACATTCTATAGTACAATGATGAGAAGTGAAACCATTAGGCTCTTCAAAAATATCTAATTAAAATGTATTAAGATGTAATAAAAATGTTTTAGAAAAAATTAATTATATTTATTAGGAAAGAAATATCCAGTTTTAGGCCTACTATTAGTCATTGACCTATTTTGATCAACTCAGTGAGGTTATAGGTCTTTATCAGACTAAACTATTTTGAAAACTGCTGTGTTTAAAAATCAGAGAACATCTCAATTCTAATTCCAGACTTATGTCACTTGTGATATTCAGCTTTCTTTTCACATATTTTCTTAAAAAGAGTCATGGCCTAGTGTTTCATTACGTTGGAATACATTTTCAAATAGTTCTGAGATTTATATACTTTCATACACCATTTTAGGGATACTGTGACTCTTTACTGGACATAGTTAACTTTTATATCAACCACTTCCTCTTAAAACTAATTGAAGAGATGCATATTAATTTGGGTACATCCTGAAATTTGCACTCCAAAAATGATTCTGGATACTTAAGTTCATTGGTATCATAATCTGTGAATCTCTTCTGAAACTCTCACTCTATTTCTACATCTTGACTCTAGGATTCTAAAATTTGTTATTCCTCTGAGTATGAGAATGAAATTCCAGGCCTCATGTTAAATCTAAATGTCTTCACTTTCTTGAACAAGTCAGCAACTGCCTTGTTTCATTTCCTACAGTTTCAGGCTCAATGTGTTTAAGTCTTTGTCATATCACTAAGAAAAACTAATCTTAATGACACTGAGGGACCTACCAAAATGGAGTCCTTTAGCTTAGAGTCATTTAGCATGAAGTCTTTTATTTCAGTTCTTTAATAAGTTTAAGCAATCAAGTAATCTGATGTCATTAAAATAAACTAGCTTTCCACACCCTACTTTGTCTTCTTCCAAATACACCATAGATAAGTGCCCGTTAAGGACATAAGCATGAGTAAAATTGGAGATCTTGATGTGTTCCTCCATTAAACCACAGAGGACTCAGCACAACTAGTTTATACCAAGAACCTTCTTTCTGAAAGAGGCATGAAAGTCTGGGGTGCACAATGCTTCTCTCCTGATGCAAATAAAACATTGAAAACAATTTCCCCCCTTTTTTGCAGTGCTTCATCTGTGATAACTGCAATCAGCTTTACCCATGTTTAAACCAAACTTCTTGAATTTCTTCTCAGCAGATGGTTAAGTTCTATCAGTTCATGTGTCCTGGCTAATCAGGTAAAACATTTTTTCCCATAAATATCACAGCCAAAATGTTGGCAACTTATCTTGAGACAGGTACTCACATGCTCTGCCACTGGAAGCATAAAGGTGTGAGTTCTAAGGGGAGGACAACTTTCAATAGGTTCCAACAGACTTGAAAAGATCATCCCCTTTGATCCAGTTACCTGATGTCTAGAAATCCAAACAAGGAAGTGATCAGAAATGATGATCAAAGATATATGTATAAGGATGTTCACTGCGGCATTATTTATAACAGAAAAAAAAGTAGGACCTGATTGACCTAAATATCCAAGAAGTGAATGGTTTAATTAGTTATGATGCATCCCTAAGATGGATGTTTTGCACGAATGGGAATAATGTTTGCAAAGAAAACTTTATGACATGAAAAATTATAAATTAACATTAAGTGATGAAACTAAGCCATACATGATACATAGTGTAAGATCTCAGTTTAAAAAAAGTAAGTTTGTATATAGATATAGTGCACTTTAAATATATATTTTATTTATTTATTTAAGAGAGAGAGCGTACACAAGCATGAGCAGGGGATGGGCAGAGGGAGAAGCAGACTCCCAGCTGTGCAGGGAGCCCAATACAGGGCTCTATCCCAGGACCCTGGGATCAGGACCTGAGCCAAAGGCAGACACTTACCTACTGAGCCACCAAGGCACCCTGGGTGTAATGCATTCTATAGTCCCATCTCCACTGGAGTCACTAGGTACCAGGGGGTTGATGAAGTCTGATCCTTCTTTGATTTCCCTGTCCTGCTAATCTCACTCAAGTGAAGAATCACATAAAGTATATAAATTCTTTATGGAGGCAGCTCTTAGCAAGGAGTGGGAGAAATAAGGACTGGAACCCATCCATCTTTAGCACTTTTATTGGAAAAGTGAAGCTTTTCAGACTTGGGCCTTCAAAAAGAGGGTGACCTCTGTGGGAATTTCCATCCTTCAGACCTCTTCCCCTTCTCAATTTCCTTGAACTTTCCCCTTTAACCCAATTTTCTTCCAAATCCCTGAGGCCCATGCTCTCATTCCCTCCTTTGGGAATTCTACTCCTCATCCCTGAAGGAAGATAATCTGCTCTTCTGACCTTTTGTGTATTTCTGATTTGGACCAGTTTTCCCTCAGCCCCTACTCTTCTTGGTCACTTCCTTTTCCTAAGAGAAAGACAATCACTATTGATTTTCTCATTAGTTCACCCAATATGTTATTTCACCAAGGGGTGGGGTGTGACATTCATATTTCTTGGAGACAATCAAGATTTACCAAGGACAGCATTTCTCTTCTTTTACCAAGTATTTATCCATGCTCCTCTCAGAACAGTAGCCTCTGGCATTACTGTGCTAAGAAACCACTGCTGCTCTCCTGAGCCTGGTTTGTATTTTAAATCCACCAAACCAGCTGTCAATGGCTTTCCGTTTTTGCTACACAGAATTGTGTTACTATCAATTACATACTCTTCTTTTTTTTTTTTTAAGATTTTATTTATTTATTTGACAGAGAGAGACACAGCGAGAGAGGGAACACAAGCAGAGGGACTGGGAGAGGGAGAAGCAGGCTTCCTGCTGAGCAGGGAGCCCAATGCGGGGCTGGATCCCAGGACCCCAGGATCATGACCTGAGCCGAAGGCAGACGCTTAATGACTGAGCCACCCAGGTGCCCCCATTACATACTCTTTAATGACATGACTTACTACGATTTAGAGGTAGAAGTATTAAGGGGAGAGATTTTTCAGTTTAAATTGCCACAATGTCTCTTCTACTAGTGAGTTTCCTTAAGCCAATGCCAAGTCTGACTCATCCAGAGACCTCCTTAACCCCACTGTCATTGATACAATACTCTGTCCTTCAAAATGAGCTGCCTTTATATTATCAATATGATTTGAGAGTTTGTTATGGAAAAGGCTGGGAGCTAACGGAATGTATTAATAAAAAGCACAATTTTTGGAAACATGCCTGGCTTCAAATCTTCACTGTAACACTTAGTAGCTTTGTTACATCAAGCAATTTATTCAACCTCTCTCTCTGCTTCCTGGTTAGTAAAATGGGAGCAAAACCTATATCATGTGCGGAAAAAGGGGACCCCCTCCTCCACTGTTGGTGAGAATGCAAGCTGGTACAGCCACTCTGGAAAATAGTATGGAGGTTCCTCAAAAAGTTAAAAATAGAGCTACCCTATGACCCAGCAATTGCACTACTAAGTATTTACCCAAAGGATACCAATATACTGATTTGAAGGGATACATGCACCCTGATGTTTATAGCAGCATTATCAACAATAGCTAAATTATGGAAAGAGCCCAAATGTCCATCAAGTGATGAACATTGTGTTTCAAAATGTTTCAAAATTGTTGTGTTTGTGTGTGTGTGTATAAAATAAATGTATGTTTATATATATAAATGTATATATAAAGATGTAATATAAATATATATATATATTTATAAGGGAATATTACTCATTCATCAAAAAGAATGAAATCTTGCCATTTGCAATGATGTGGATGGAGCTAGAACTATTATGCTAAGCAAAATAAGTCAGTCAGAGAAAGATAAATATCATATGATTTCACTCATATGTGAAATTTAAGAAACAAAACAGATGTGGGGCATCTGGGCGGCTGAGTCGGTTAAGTGTCCAACTGACTCTTGATTTCAGCTTGGGTCATGATCTCAGGGTTGTAAGATCGAGTCCCATGTTGGGCTCCATGCTGGGCATGAAGTCTGCTTAAGATTCTCTCTTATCTTCTTCCTCTGCCGCTCCCATTCTCTCCCTAAGGAAAAAAAAAAAAAAGAAAGAAACAAAACAGATGAACATAGGGGAAAAAAAAGAGAGAGACAAACCAGAAAACAGACTCTTAACTATAGAGAACAAACTGACGTGACTGGAGGGAGGGGGCAGGGAGATGGGTTAAGGAGGGCATCTTTTTTTTTTTTAAGATTTTATTTATTTTGAGAGAGAGAGAGAGAACACAAGCAAGGGGAGCAGCAGAGGAGAGGGAGAGCAGGTTTCCCACTAAGCAGGGAGCCTGATGCAGGGCTCAATCTTGGGACCCCAGGATCATGACCTGAGCTGAAGACAGACACTTGACTGACTGAGCCACCCAGGCACCCCAAAAGGGCACTTGTTTTGATGAGCACTGGGTGTTATATGTAAGTGATGAATCACTAAATTCTACACCTGAAACTAACATTACACTGTATGTTAACCAACTGGAATTTAAATAAAAACTTGGGAGGCGAAGGTCCGTAATACCTCACTTGGATATTTTTCCTATTATGAATGAGTCCCAAAAATATAGTTTGGTTGTGGCTGTTGTTAACATTTACATGAATGGAATCATAAATTATGGGCTCTGTTTGGTCTTGTTATCATCTTCAAAATAAAGTAAGATTCACCTATTTTAAAAGCAAAAACATGGGGTGCCTGGGGGGCTCAGTTGGTTAAGCAACTGACTTGATCTCAGCTCAGGTCATGATCTCAGGGTTATGAGTTCATGCCCTGTGTTGGGGTCCACGCTGGGCAGGGAGCCTACTTAAAAAAATAAAACAAGACAAACAAAACAAAAACAAAAACAAACCTGTATCATGGAGCTATGTGAGAATGAAATTAGAGTGTGTGTAAGGCACTTGGCACTTACTAAGCCCTTATTAAATGGTAACAGTTATTATAGTGAACTGTAGGCAGTCTTAAACAATGTAATATTAATCTTAAGAAAAATGGTTGGGATGGAAATGTACTCTTGAACTGAAAGAACATATCTGTTTTAAAAATATTTTATTGTAAAATAAAACACAAATGCAAAAATATATAGCTTTATGAGTTCTTTTAAGGCAAACATCCTTGTAACCACCAACCAGAGAATTTTTCTAGCCCGTGCATGCCCTGTCCTAATTGCAGTTTCCTTCCTACCTGATTTTTTAATGATCACTTCTATGTATTTCTTTATGGCTTTATTATTTAAATGTGTATCCCTAAACACTTTAATTTAGACTTGCACATTTTTATTTAATAAGTCCCCACAATTGGAAAGAGAGGTAGAAGAAAATAAGTTACAACTCAAGTGATAGATGTAATTGAAATGTATGTACAGTGTAGAATGGTGGTACAGTATACTAGTTAAAAGCATGGAATCCAGAGACAAGATGCCTGGGTTCATATTCCACCTCTGCCAATTATTAGCTCTTTAAGCTTGACCATGTTATTCAACTTCTCTGTGCTCATTCTTCTCATTTGTAAAATGGCATCAATAATAATACCTATCTGAGTACATGGATGGAAATATACAATGTATTTTTCAGAAAATAAGAAATCAGGTAAATGTTCAATTGAGGATCTAAAGAAGAGGGACAGAGGAAACCCTAAGAAACAAGGAGAAAAAAATAAAGGCATAAATTAAATAATGAACCATAGACTTTGAGTTCTCTCTCAATATTTGTTTTCTTCCTCCTTTTCATTAAATAGAGAACCACAATTTTTAGAGAACCCTTGGTCAGAATCAGTTTCATGGGCATGTGACCTGTGCAGTCACCCAGGGTGCAGTGTTCAGAGGGCCCCAAGATTAATTTAATGCTCTGCTGTTGCCATCTTGAAATTCTTAATACTTTTTGAACAAGGAGCCCCACATTTTCCTTTTGCACTGGGCCCTGCCAGTTGTGTAGCCAGTCTTGAACTGAGCATACAACTGTCCATGGTAGAGACTCATTTCCCATTCTTTCTTCAGCTAGGAGTGTTTCTGTGAGGAAATTCTGCTCAGTGGGATATAAGTGGAATTGTATGTGCAATGCCTGGAATATGTCCTTAAAAGACATTCCTCCTACTTGCTGGCAGAAATATAATCTTAATAGTTGGAATTCCAATAGTCATCTTGGACCAAGGTGGAAGCCATACAAGGTGGAGCAAGAAGATACATATAATTTGATCCTGGACACTTAGCACACCATAACAGCCCTGAACTACCTGTAGACTTCTTCGATTTAAGAAAGAAGAAACATTTTATCTTAAGCCATTGACATTTTGAGTTTTCCTGTAACTTGTACCTGAACCTAACCCTGATTAACTAAAAGGGTGGCAGATGGGAGAGAGTGGGGAAGGAGAGAGAGAGAAAACACAAAACTAAAAGTTCTGAATTGATCAATAAGATAGATATTTCTCTAGTAACAACAATCAAGAAAAAAAGAAAATTGAAATAATAAAATTCATAATAAAAAAGAAATATATAGTCACAACAGAGATTTTAAAAATAAAAAAATGAGAACTTAAAACATAACAAAATTTATATATTTCTGAAAAATATAAAATGCCAAAATTGGCTGAAGAAAAATGCAAAATAACAACCATTGAAGAATTTGAAAAGATAATTAAAAATGTTCCTCTCCAAATTCTCTAGGCTCAGATGGCCCATTTTATTTTCTAACATAAACATTTTAAATAAAATAGTTAACTGAATCCAACAATGCATTAAGAAACTAAGCTGTGATCAAGTAGTATTTATCCCAGAAATGCCAAGATGTTTTAAAATTAGAGTATCTATCATTTGTTTAACCACATTAAAGGAGAAAGGCCATGTGATTATCTTAGTGGATGCAAACAAAGCTTTTGTTTTAAAGTTATTACCTGTTTGTAATTTAAAAACTTGCAAAATTCCTCAACTTGACAAAGACTTTATGGTCAAACTCTACATTTAATGGCAAAAATTTAGATGACAACAGCTATTCTGCTGTTGATTTTTCCTATAGGCTAAGAAAAATCTGAAACAGTCAACAAACTATTAGACATAATATGAGAGTTCACAGAATTTTGCAATTATAATATTAACTTACAAAATCAATAGCATTTGTCTACATGAGCAAAGCACATAGAAAAAAAAATTAGAAAACCCAAGATACCACTTGCAATACTATAAAAACTGAAATATCTAAGAAGTACACTTTAAATAGTGTTGTCAGGGAACACTTCTCCAATAATGTAACGTTTGAGATGAGATCTGAATGAAGTGAGAGTCAGTCAGGCAGATTATCTAAAAAAAGAGCATTCTAGGCCAAGGAAACTCCAAGGACAAATGACTTCACACCTTTGATTTTTTCCTTCCTTTCAACATCAGAATGTTTTCCTTTCTGTTAAATTCAGTCATTTTTTAACATTTAAATAGTTTATCCAGGTTAAGAAGAAATCCTCAATTCTTTTATAGCTTTGGTGTAGGAGCAGTTGTTTTTTAAACAAAACTTAGAAGACAAGAAAAGAATGGTAACATTTCTAGAAGGCCAAACCAGCAATAAACAGAGTAGAAATACAAATGATAAGCTGAATTAAAAAATATTTTCATTTCTCTTCTTCCCACTGTATACTTCATCTGGCTGACCCCACTCATCCTTAATACTCAGCTCCAGGGTCATTTCCTACAGAAACCTTCTCTGATGCCCATCAAGGGCAACTCTCTTGATGCTTCTACACTTTTTCAGAGCATGCTTGTATCACTGCTCTTACTATATTGTTTGGAAATTGTAAGCTGGATTTTTGTGTGTTCATCTTTTTTTCCCCAGTTAATTATATGAGGTTACTTGGGAGGACATAGGTAAATTTCTTAGCACCCTTCCAGTCTTCCCTGGGGCTACTGCTATCTGATTGTGTGACTTACCATAAGTCACTTAAACTCTCTGAATCTCAATTTCATCTTCTGTACAGGATGATGACATTAATACCAATTTTACAATGTTACTTTGAGAATTAAATGAGTTGGTACATGTGAGAAATGTGATTATAACTTGAATATATCTCTCATTGCATGCTGTATAACTCAATGACAGGCACATGGAAGGCATCATTTTAATAAATGTTTACAGGAGTGGGGGAATCCTACAGGGAATATTTTGTCAAAAGGAAGGCACCCTGGCTCTATGGTGGGTGGGTGACTGTCTGTGGAGATAAGAAACCTCAGGAAATCCCTGGGGAAGGTAGACCTCCTGGGCATGCTCTGAATGATAGCATGGGAAAACTAACCCCCAGGAGTCCACGTGGGGGGCATGTCTATCCCACTCCCCATGCTGTGCTGTTTATACCAGAAGGAATTCTCTGAGGACTTCAGCAGGTGTGAAGTCTATTCTCCTTTCTGCCCTGCTTCCTGAAGAGAAGCTGACACACAGGAGAACTGAACCTGGTCTTTTTAAAGGTGGACTTTTTCCAGACATTTCTTTCTTCGGCCCAGTTGGAATATGTCTGTCAATGCTGTCCGACAGAACTCTCTGCACTGATGGGAATATTCTCTATATATGCTGTCAATATAGGGTAGCTATTGAGCAGTTGAATTGTGGCTAGTCTGACTAGATAACTGATTTTTAAGTTTTACTTAAAATTTAAATTGAACAGTGCAGTATATGTAGCGCATAAAAGGTTCTCATCAAATGGTAATTTGAAATGTCAACAAACACATTTGTACAGAACTGCACCTTCCAATTCTTCTTTGCCTGACTCTAATCAACTCTCTACACAGCAACCAGAGGAGCTGACCAGGTCTCTGACCTGTTTAGAAATTTGTTAATGGGTTTCTATCACTTTCAGGATCAAGTTCCCCATAGAGAAGTTCTCCAGAATCTGTCTTTACCTATTGATGCAGCCTTGCTGTCTACCCCAGACACCCTATCCCTTCGTTGCCCATGCTGTTTCTGTTGCCTCGACCACCCTTTTCCCTTGTACCACCATTTTCTTTGTCCAGCTTATTCCTACTTGCCCTTGAAGAGTTAGATCAGACACTGTCCTCTAGGAAGTTTTTCCTAAATATCCCTTTACCTACCCCCTCTACTCCAGGCTGGGTTTTGTGCCTCCTTCTGGACTCCCACAACCTCCCATGCTTTCTTTTATCAGAACCCTGATCATACTGGGTTATAATTATGGATTAAATCTCTTTTTCTTTCTGGAGTGTGAGCTCCTAGAAACCACAGACAGTGTTATATTCATCTCTTTATCTTCAGTGTGAAAACTAATAAAAGGAAAATTCATTTAGAAAGGAGTCGGGAAGTGGGCAGGAGAGAGCTCTCAAGTCCAGCACTCCTTGATAACTGCAGACCCACAGGATGTGAGGAGCCTCCCAGGTGAATACTACTTTACTATCCCTGCAGGATGAAGAAAGGCTTTCCTCCAGTCCTGGCAACAGTTCAGCCAATGAGAAACAGTCACAACACAGCCAATGAAAAACCACTATACTTGAGACTCCTAGTTTACTCCAATGGACTTTATGTTTCTAACAGCCTTCCCAGCTTCCTCCCTTTTCTATGTAAGAGAGTGTATCTCTCCTTTGCTCTGGGCCTTGCCTATCTATGGTGTTGCTACAGTTGAGTTGTCTCAGATTGCAATTCTCTGTTGTTTCCGGATAAACTTTTTTTATTGGTAAAATAAATGACAGTTTTATTTTTTAAGGTTAACACTAGCATCTGCACAGAAACTGGCTCAGAAATGGAATCAAGGTTTGTTTAAGTAATAATTGTTCTAAAATATGTCAGGTTTTTTATTTACTGTAATTATACTTATTAAATGCATTTTAACCTGTCCCACCATTTGTGACTTAGAGCACTCTGTGTATTAGGAAGGGCTGGTTTGTTGGAAAAGGAAACTGAGGCTCAATGTCTATTTAAGTGATTTGTGCCCCAGATTATAAAGCTATAAAGTCAGAGTTTGAGTAGAACCTTTTCCATTTTCCTATACTTAATGAAGCTCCTTTGTGGTCTTCAGTCCTCAGTAACCCCTCCCATACTGAAATTCCTATAGCCCTCACAGCCTTTATCAGTCAGTCATTAGGATTGATTTATGAAAGCTTGTGTATTTTCATCTCGATAGTTGTGGTGACATGGCTTGTGAGTTTTTAAACTACTCAAATATGAGGGATATTTCTGATGAATATTTTCATGTAACTTTTTGTAGAGGTTCTTGTGGTGCCCATACCTTATTCCTCATTTCAGTGCAGGTGAGTGTGTCGTTCCATGCATGTTGCCAGCCTCCCACCCCAAATGCTTTCCAGTCCCTCTGCTTTTCTGCCTCAAGGCTTTCTTTCAAATCCTAGAAGGCTGCTTAGCCCTGGGCAAGCATAACCAGGAAATGTGAGAATTCAAGCTGGGGGATGGAGATAATCCTGAAACAATGGGGATGGAAATCAAGAGGTAAATGACCTCGTCTCCTTGTTCTTTGGTGGGACAATGCTGAGGCACATTCTACACAGTTTTCAGAGGGTCTCTCTAGTGAGCTTACACCCAGTTGTCTACTAAAGCAATCAGCTCAATCTCACACATTTTTTCTTGGCTTTTCCCCCTTCCCTCCTTCATTCTCTCCCCTTCACTTCTGTTTCCTGGGCTTACCTCCCAAACAAATTATCATCACCCAAGTGCTGGCCTCAGGCTCTGCTTTTGGGAAACACATCTGAAGATACTACCTAGCTATACAGGAGCTCCTTTAGAGATAATGCTTTGTCCTATCAGGTTTGTGCTTTAGCGTACTGGACTTGTAGTTTCACTGCTGATCTCTACGCTCTGCTTTGCTCCTGCTGCTCCTTCTGCCTGGCACAGTCTTCCTTTCCTTTACCTGGCTGACAGCTTTCATTCTTCAAGACTTAGCTAGGGTATCCACTCCTCTTTGGAATCTTAACTCTCCCCCCCCCCCCCCCACTTCCCAATTTACAGTTCCACCTCTATGATCCTGTAGCAATTTAGATACTAGTTAACCTCTACCAAAGCCATTATCTCTCTTTCTCTCTCTTTGTTTCTGTGACCATATCCTTTTATTCAGAATATGTATTGAGTGTCCATCTGGCGGGCTGACTTCCTAGAATAAGTTGAAGACCAGCCTAGAGGCTGTGTCCCTATGAGGCATGTAAAGCCATTATCTCTCTTCCTTTCTCTGTGAGTGCCGTGAAGAGAAGGGGCCTACTTAGAATGGCACTTGTTAAAAAATTAGGTGCTCAATAAAACTGGTAAGATGTGCAGGAGTGAACTTAGAAGTCATTTTTCATTCCACAAATATTTACTGAGCCCTTACCTTGTGTCAAGCACTATGCTGTATTATGGAATATACCTAGATGAAGAGACCGAACCCAGGCAACAGGGAGCTCACCTTACCCTTAAGTAAGGAAGATAGAGTAATAATGCATAAACCAGTCAGTATTACGCCAGGGATGCACAGGGAACTGTGGGAGGACAGAGCAGCTGAGGAAAGAGTAATGTTCTAGCTGGGTCTTAGAAGATAGTGGCGATTCACCACGGAGAGTTGGGAAAGGGCATCTTAAGTATACTGAGACATACAGCAGCAAAAGAGAAGCCTTTTCTCGGTTTGGGGGCTGGTGAGGTTGTGGAGGGGCGAGGAGCCCGAGTATGGGGTGGGGTGGGCACAGAATGATTGATTCTCGGTGCATTTCAATTGAAGACCTAAGTTACCCAGCACCTGGACCAGGGCCGGGCACGTCAGGGGTAGACGCGTTGGGAAGTCAAGAAACCTGTCTCAAGTTCCCCAAATTGAGCGCCAACCACAGAAAAGCCAGCCCATCCAGGTCTGTGGTCAGCAGGAGGACCCTCTCGGCAGCAGGCGAGCGCCATCCCAGCGGCCCTGGTCTCCGCTACCCAGAGGCGGATGAGCATGCTCAGTTGACAGGACGCGGTGGCTGGGCGGCGGGGAGAGGTGCGGCAGAGTCCCAGCCCCGCAGGCGCCTAGACCCCGGAGAGCTGTAGCCGTGGGGGCGGGGCCTCCGACGCACGCTCCCTCCCAGCCCGCCTCTCCGCGCCCCGCCCCTCCAGCCTCGCACCGCCTGCTCGCACGCGGGCAACCCGTTGCCTTGGCAACCGTCGCACCGCGTCTTCCTGAGGGAGCTCAGTCAGCCCGCGGATCCCGTCGCCCGCTCCCCACTGCCCCCCGATTTTCGCGTGGGCTTAGAGGCGGAGGGACAACAAAAAATGGCGGAGCGGAGCCAGACGGTGCCTGAGGCAGGTCTGTGGGGGCGGTCGATCAGGGGGAAGCGCTAAGGCAGCACGGCTGTCCTGGGTCTGAGGGGAGAGGGGACTTGGGCATGGCCTTACTCCTGAGGAGGCGCCCCTGTGTGTTTGCGCGGTGGGGCTGTGACCTCGGGGTCAGGGGTCAGGGGAGGTGCTTACCGCTCTGAGTGGCGGCGGGCATGGACCTCGGAGTCCCGGTGGCGGCGCAGAGGTGTATGCGGGAGTGTGCACACTCCTTAATGAGCATGGGCCCAGAAAGGGCTGGGACTCCAGGGAAGACAGGACTCCAATCCTGAGGGGCACCTGTAATGGGGCTGATCGAAGGAGTAGGCTGAGTCATGGAGAGGGGGTACACAGTCCTGTGGAAACATAAGGGGGCTCCCTAAAGGGGCATGGTTTGGTGGAGAAGGTCACTTAATCTGAGGAGGCAGGTGTATGTGGGGGGGGGGAGTGTTACTTTAATATCAGGCAGTGCCACGGAAGGGGGTTATACACCAAGTATTTGTGTTTTAGGGGAAGTATATAGTGCCTTAGAGTCACCCCTGGCCACGGAGAAAGTATGCAAACCCTCCTGTGGGTCCTTATAAAGACAAGAGGCTTGAGGGGACACCCAGAGCCTCAGTCCTTCGGAACCTTACCAAAGGATGCTGGAACCTGAGTTTGAGTGTATATGGGATCAGTGCTCTTGAAGGTCATTCAGAATCACAAAGGAGTGTATATCCACATATCTGTGTGTGCAAGATAGTCTTTAAGGTGCAGGGAGACTGCTGGGAAGGGGGTCCCAAGGTCCTATTCCTGAGGGGATCCCGTTGTGGGTTTGACTGGGCTTGGAGAGTAGTGACATAAGTGTCTTACAGGGTCATAGAAGAGAGCTAAGATTTTCACATTCTTGTGTATGTGGGGGGAAGTTTGTACCTGAAAAGGGTTGGGGACTGAAGAACTGAAGCTTTAAGACAAGTGATATCTGTGTGTGTAGCAAAGCAGTGGCTTTGGGGATATGTGTGGTGGTGAGTGATGGAAGTGATATACACAGACTTGTATACGTGTCCTAATTAGGTATTTTGTTTACAAGAGTGACTCACTTGAATTATCCAGCCCTTGGAGGTGGGGAAGGGGGATAGAGGTTATGCTAAGACCATATAGTGACTGGAACTGGAAGCCAAATAAAGCTATTGAGGTTCAAGAGATTGTTACCTCTCAAGACCTGCATGATTTCTCTTTCTTTCATGGCATCTCTGTTTCTTCCACCAAATAGTTCCTCTATTCTTTTTATAGTTTAAGTTCCTCATAACATTACTTTATTCATTCCTCCACTCAAGAAATATTTATTGAGTGCCAGCGACATGTCAGGTCCAAGTTAGGCAAGGGAAACTCTCTGCTTGTGATCCTCTTACCTTGTTTTTTCTTTTTTCTCCCCCTCCCCCATCCCCCATAGACTTACTGCCTTTACACATATTATACAATTTACTTATTATTTTTATTGCTTATTGCCTGTTTTCTTCCATTAGAATATAGGCTCCATGAAGACAAGGGTCTTTGTTGTGTTTAACAACCCACATGTCTAGAACCATACATGGCATACAGTAGGTTATTATTAAATATTTATTTAATGAATAACTAAATGACCTGATAAAGTCTGCGGGTTCAAGAAACTTTCTCTGAGGAAGTGATATTTTAGCTGAGATATATTGTGTAAATGAAGAGAAGGACAAAGAGTGGTCAAGGCAGAGGGAACCATGTGCAAAGATCCTAAGGTAGAAGGAAACATGATGTATTTAAGGAACTGAAAGGAGACAAATATGGCTGCATGTAGAGCAATAGGAGGAGAAAAGAAACTGAAACAGATCTTGCAGGCCTTGTGTACTATGATACAAATTTTGGTCAAAAATCTTAGGAATAATAGGAAGCCATTGAGGGCTTTTAAGCAGCATGACATGATTAGAATCATGAGGAAAACTATAACTGGCTACAGTGTGGAAAGTACAAAAGGTACAAGAGTGGATATAGGTGGACCTTTTAGAGGGTGGCAGTGGAGATGGAGAGAAGGAATTGAGAAATATTTAGGAGATAGAATTATTAGGATTTAGTGAAAGATGGGGAAGAAGGAAAAAGGAGGTATCAGGGCATACTTCCAATTTTCTAATTTGTGCATCTGGATAGTTGGTGGTGCACTTATGGAGATAAGGAGCAGTGGAAGGGGTTTTGGCTGTGTTTGAGAGGGAAGATCATGAGTTTGGTTTTGGACATATGGAGTCTGAGGTATCATTTAGCCATCCAGGTAAGTGGAGGGATTGACAGGGCAGTTGAATGTATAAGAAAAGTCTGAGCCAACATGGAGATAATTACTGAAGTCATAAATGTGGATGAAATTGCCTAGAGAGAGAGTAGCATGTGGGAGGCGGAGGCTTGGGATTAAGTGTTGAATAGCTGAAATATTTCAGTGCTTTCCAAAGAAAATGAGGAGAATGGCCTCGAACAGATTAAATGCTGACAAATGATATTAAAAGGATGACTGAAAAACTAGCTTTAGCAACACATTTAGCATTATTGGTAACATTGATGAGAGAAAATTGATGAAGGTAGAAGCCAAACCATTTAACTTCCGAATCATTATTAATGGGTGCAGTCTTTGTTTCTTAATTCAGATTCCCGAGAGAGAAACTGATTGATATCTATCATCTTTCCCACCAGATCATGTCAAAGGATTGCAAGTCAGTGTAGGATTGACTGTTTCTGGATTAGATGTCCAGCTATTGTTGGCTGGAGTCACCTGGTGCAAAACGTCCATTTGGTGATTTCTCATCTCAGTAGCAATAGCTAGCGTTTATGGAATGTTTATTATGTGCCAGATATTGTGCTAGGTGCTTTATATGTTTTAATTTACTTCAGCATCATAACTACATTCTAAAGTATTATCTCTAATATTTGAAGAAGTTTTGGCACAGAGAAGTTAAGCAACTTGCTCAATAACTGCAATAAGTGTAAGATTGTAGGATTTTGGGGCCTATTTTAACATTATCCAGATTCATTATTTGGCTTTCTGTTTGTATGGCAACATACTATATATTGAAGAAATAATAGCCACGATGAAAATTCCTGCCCCACAGGAAATGTTATTCTAAGGTAAGCATATGTTAGCAAGGTGATGTGGAAAGAACTGGGCTTCAGATCTTTGTTTAAAGCCTGTTTCTATACCTTATTAAATGAGGACCGGGGACTCAACTTTTCTGTTCTAAAGTTCCCTCATCTCTAAAATGGGGATGGTATTTACAGGATAGGTGTAAATACTAGAGGTGCTATATCTGAAGTGCCCAATAAATGCTATTTCCTTAGTTCCCCTGAAGCTTGAATATAGAAAATTAAGATGTATTACCCATACTTTACATATAAAAACAAGCTTTAAACATACAGTGGTGAATTTAAGACATTCTTTTTTTCTTTCCCATTGGTTTAATTTATTTGCTATCGGAAGAAAGGCAGACACCTAGTTTAGGAGAATGTGGAATTGTTACCTGAACTAAGCGTCATGGGATATGTCCCTATATGAGATAGATTTTGAGAAATTTCTTAAAGGTGTGAAGGGACAGTTAAACTTTTGTTTTTTTTCAAGCATGCAGATAGCTCTGTAAGAAGGTCAGGATTGCAAAAGGAAATTTCTTTTAAATAATGTACTTTAAAATGAGGACAAGAAAAAATGAGGACAAGAATGTTAGAATTTCTCTTCTTCTCCAATAATTTGACTATGAAAAATAATAAAAAAGAAACCTTGTAGTTAATTAAATGTAGGAGTATTATTCTCAGGCTAGATTGCACCTGTTTCAATTTCTCAGACTCTTCTCCTTCCTTTCCAACTATCATAAAAGAAAGCTTTTGTTTGAATTACCTGGTAAAATTGCTTTCCTGTATTGCCAAGTTTGTTACTTTTGTGGAGGTCCATACTGACCAGAAATTTTAGAATGATGTGGTCTCTTAAAATGGCCTGTACCTTGATCACTTTCTCTGTAAAATTGAGTCTTTTTTTTTTAAAGTAATTTATGGTATCTGAAATCATCTATAGACAGAATTTTGAAATTTTAAAAAGCCTTAGAAATAAGAATAATATTTTCTATCTTCTGTTAGTAGTTGGACAAAAATTAAGTCTATTTGCAAATTGGGGATAGTAACATCTACTTTTCAGGTAAGAATTAAAGATAGGTTTGGAAAATGCGTAATGTCTTACACTCTCCTACCCCCAAAGAAATGGTAGCTTAATTGGTATATACGTGTGTGTGTGTGTTTGTGTGTCTTTTCTTAAAGGCTTACTAGTAAAATCACCTTTGGAGATGAGGAAATCCAGGTCTACAATCCCCTATTTGCAGCCTTGGATGCAAATATATTTCAGAATTCAGATTTTTTTTGGGTTGTGGAAAAGTAATACAGCATATGAACTGTTGATTACATAATATCTCCTTGGGGTATGGGAAAGTACCTTGTAATCAAACAACATTAATATATTCACACTAAATGAATAGAAGTTATAAATAGCTTTCATGTCAATTTAGGTTAAGTTTTGCCAACAAATTAGTTTTGGCACCAAACCTATGAAAAAATATTTGGTTTTTAGAGATTGATGGATTTTGGAATTGTGGAAAAGGGAATGTGGACTTATGTAATTTTTTCCCTTTTTAGAAATATTTTTAAAACTTTAATTTTTTTGTCACCTATATATTTTCTGTAACCTCAGTAAGTATAGCTTTATTAAAGATCCAAAAAGTACAGTATTGGGACAGAAAGTACCTCTTGTTTCCATGATGCTTATATGCTTGTTTCTTCTAAGGAGCTCTAAATGTTGCATTTGGCTTTAGTTTCAGTATCATGGCTCAGTGTCACTTTCAATGAGAGATACTAGAGAAATTTATGTATTAAGAAGGTCAGAAGGATGTCAGTATTTTGCATACATATTTTTAGCAAAGTCCCAGCTTTGTCTTTGTTTCATTTAAGAACAGCACAGTCTTATATGAGTGTCAGAATATTTTTATTAATTGTTAAATTTCAGCAATGGAGTAGGTGTTAATTTAGTATTGATTTAAGAAAAATTTTCATCTTTAGCTGAATTTGACTTTTCTGATTATAAGATATTATTGTAAAGTGTGAAAGCTTGCAATAATTCATTGATGTTACTCACCGTATAGGAATATGATAATTTTTACTTTTTATATTTTGCATTTATTTAATGGGAGTCATAAAAGAAATTTATTTTTTTCAAACTCTAAAGAAAGATGTTTTTATTTGTCATATATTTTTGAGAACTATTGATTGTGAACATTTGAGTCTCTGAACAGGTTTTCAGAATAATGTACTTGCATATCAACTGAAGAAAAACAAAACAAGCAAACACAAAAAGGCTCCTAGAATTTTATATAGGATTAAAAACTTAAAAAAAAAAGATTTTATTTACTTATTTGACAGAGAGAGAGAGAAAGAGAAAGAGCACAAGTAGGCAGAGCGGCAGGCAGAGGAAGACTGAGAAGCAGGCTCCCCCACTGAGCAGAGAGCCTCATGCTGGGCTCAATCTCAGGATCCTCGGATCATGACCTGAGCCAAAGGCAAATGCTTAACTGACTGAGCCACCCAGGTGCCCCTAGGATTAAAAGCTTTTATATAGAATTGGAAATTCCTAAATAAAGACTTTCAACAATGTTATGAAAAAAATCTCTGAGTTTTGGTGGAAGAAATGGGGAAAATAATCTGCTGTCAATTACAGTTTGCTGCATTTTTTCAGGAATTTTAGAAGTCACTAATTGTAATATATTAATCTCTGTGTCATGGCTTTGTGAAAGAAATCACTATGTTGTGGACTGTGTTATTCATTTTTAGAATTATTTATTTAAAAATATGTATTGAGAGGTGCCTGGGTGGCTCAGTCAGTTCAGCATCCCACTCTTGATTTGGGCTCAGATCATGATCTCAGGTTGTGAAATTGAGACCTGCATCGGGCTCTGC
The DNA here is from genome assembly GCF_009762305.2 of Zalophus californianus. Taxonomy (NCBI): domain Eukaryota; kingdom Metazoa; phylum Chordata; class Mammalia; order Carnivora; family Otariidae; genus Zalophus; species Zalophus californianus. Next base: position 39,707,777 of record NC_045598.1, on the reverse strand, counting down.
ACTGGGTGTGGAGCCTGCTTAAGATTCTCTCTCTCCCTCGCCCACTGCCCCCCCCATGATGCACACAGGTACTCTCTCTCTCCCCGCCAAAAAACCTTTAAAAATATGTGTTGAATACTTATTATGTGCCAGGCATTGTGTCCAACTTTGGAAATTCAGAGATGTATTAGACAAAGTCCCTGCCTTCAAGGAGCTTCAGTCATAGTGGAGGAGGAATAGAGTTAGAAAATTACCATCCAGTCAATGAAAAGAGTTGTACACAGGATTCTGAGGCTAGAGAATAGTTCTCTGACAGCCTGGGGTGGTGGTAAGAGTAGTTCAGTAAAGCTACTTGGAGGAAGGACACATGAATTGAGTCTTGAATAATAAGAAATTAGCCCAGTGAAGGTTGTAGGCAGAGGAACTGGGAATAGAGAGGAGGAATGGAGGGCAGAGAGAGCAACATATACCCAGGAAAGTTGTGTCGTGAGAGAATGAAGCTTATTCAGAACATTGCTAGTATTGCTCATCTATTAACAGAGCTAAAGACTGTATTTCTTTTTATTTTTTTCCTTCTATTGGTTCTTAAACATTTATGGGGTAAGAGATCTCTTTGGGTATGTTATGAAAAGACAATGAATTCTCATGAAAATGCATGCTGTGTACAGTCATATGAAAATTTGAAAATAATTTTATGAGGTAATGTCCATCTTCCAAATCTTCTATTTGTTAGTAATGGAGGATTACATTTCAGTTAGTAACAGAGGTTACATTTAAGAATCTGAAATCTTCAAAGTAGGAATACTGTGGTAGAAGGGGTTGATCTAATAACATCTCTGCTAGAGCAGGTCCAAAGCAAATGCTGGTCCCTAAATTATTTGGTCATCAGTTTATCTTATACTTGTACCTTCTTAGTAGTTTACTCTCTCATTTTGCCTCATAATAGACCTAAAAAAAGACTCCAGGGTTACATAGATGTATTCAAGAGAGATTAAGTGATTAGTTCAGGCTTATGTGCTAGAAACCAGGTATTTCTGATTACAAAGCTCAGATTCTTTCCATTTTTGCTCTCCTAAGTAGAAAAGACATGTATAAAATTAAAGCATATGGTAAGGGAAATGTGAATTTTTTTTCTTTATATTGACTGTTAGAAGGTAAGTGACTTAACCAGAATCCCACAACTAGGGAAAAGAGGAGCCAGAACTGTAACCTAAATTTCCTGATTCCCATTCAGTAAATAATATACTGCCCTAAAATGGAGAGATTTAAATAACCAGGTCTTATAGTAATGGCCTTTCGAAGCAAAGTTAGTGAGGTTCTTGAGTGGCTCAGTCAGTTGAGCATCTGACTCTTGGTATTAGCTCAGGTCATGATCTCGCGATTGTGGGATTGAGCCCTGCATTGGGCTCTGTGCTCAGTACGGAGTCTGCTTCAGATCTTTTTCCCTCTCCCTCTGCCCCTCCCTGCGTACACACTCTCTCAAATAAATAAAATCTTAAAAAAAAAAAAGCAAAGTTAGTTATTTCAGTAAGCCAGTCTTTTGTCATTTGCAGAGTACCTCCCTTCTTTTAGGCACCTTACATATATCTTGTTTAATTCTCACAGAATTACTGCAAGGAGGTATAATTATCTCAGTTTTACATATGAGAAAATTGGGGTTCAGAAATAATTAAGTGGTGAAGCTAAGGCTACACAACCCATAAATTGTAGAACTTGAATTACAACCCAAGTCTGTCTGGCTCTATGTGCATACTGGTGAGACTACTTCTGCCTCCTGGCTTTATTTAACCTGGATATAAAATGAATGCCTTTGATGATGGGAAGGGATGGCACATAGTAGAACTTAAAATAACTCAAAATTTTCTTTTGTTATTGAGTTACTGAGGAAGAGGTAATGCATATCTTAATTTTCAGACAAATGTATGAAATAAAAAAATGCACATTTATTTCTGATTCCTGTGATCCAGTAATTAGAAATATGGGGTTAATGAAGTTTCTTATCTTAGGCATCTCTATGTACTCATTGAATTAATTAGTGCTGAAACAGTAGGGACTAAAATAGCAATTAGCATGTGCTTGCTATAGTAGGCATTCAATAAATATTTGTGTACTAAATGAGTGGAAACATTTTTAATCCATAAATTTTAGGTTTAAATATTTGAACTTAGGCTATTGGAAGCTGAGGATGTTAACACAAATGAAGGGGAAAATGGAGAAACTTTTGACATTTCACAAACAAAATGTCCTAGTTGAATAGGACTTAAACACAATATATAGGGAATGGGGCAGCTCATTTAAAACCTCATTTGGGAGACTTCTGGGGAAGATGGCACAGTAGGAGGACCCTAAGCTCACTTCAGTCCACAGATGCAAATAGATAACATGCATATGAGTTTAAATAAATAACCCAGGAAGCAACTGAAGCCTGGCAGAACAGACTCCCCATAGCTAAGTATAGAGGAGTCCAAATGAAAGAAGGTTGGAAGGGTAGAGACATGGTTGGGAGCTAAATGGACTACAGGAGGAAAGAAGGGAAGGATGCTGCAGATGCAGGGAGGGGAAAGAGATCCTCAGACCATACCCCAGGGATGGAGAACCTGCATGGGGAAGATGAGTCCCCATAACATTTGTCTTTGAAAACCAGAGGGGCCAAATTTCATGAATTCTTATGATTGGTGGGGCTTAACACCTGGAACTTTAAAAGTCAGTGGGCTGAGCTTTGGGAGAGCCAGGAGGGCTGGAGGAAACTGAGTCCCCACCCTTAAAGAGAGAGCAGAACATACAGCCCCTTAGAGATACATACAGCTTAGAAGCAGCAATTGAAAAAATGCATGGGGTATCTGGGAGAGAGATTCATTAAATAATCTCAGAGCATGTGCTGGAGGGGCAGGAATCACTGGGAGACTTCTATAAGAACAAAGGAGCTGGTGGGTGCCATTTCCCATTTCCCTGCCTCCCAGAAGGAACCAGCATGGAACCATCATTCTCTATCTAACTTGCTAATGGCATGCCCTGCCCCTGAGTTCTCCTGCAGACATGCCCCCCTCAAGCCAGGCCTTGGTTCCAGGTCTCCTCCCACAGAAGACCCACACAAACCTCACAAACACCATGTGCATCACCACCTCCAACCTTGCCTACCTTGGTCCCCAGTGGCTGCAGGTCCCTTCCCACAGTAGACTGGTGGTATGACCTTGCTGGCACAGTGTGCCCCACTACTGTATTCTCCTGTGGACCTGCTCCCTTCAATATGCCCTTGGCTTGAGCCCATCCAGAGTGGTGCCACAAGCCTGGCAATGTGCAAGAGGCTGACAGAGGCTAGCACCACTGCAAAGTGACTCTTGCCCTGGGGAGAGGGGAAGATAACCACACACACCAGTCTGACTGTGGCCCCCACAGTAGGCTGGGGGCAGACATTTGGTCTGAGAGTTGGCTGTGCCTACTAGTGAAAGCTTCTCAGGGAACAACACAGGGAACGTGACCTATAATTCAGTGCTACTGCATTTTGCAAATGCCTGGTTTGATTTGACTCAAGCGTAAGGTGGCCCCACTAACAACACAGGGACCCACTAAAAACACAGGGACCAAGACCTGCCCACAAAAGGCAAAGAGAGCCATTGCAGATGACTGGACCAAAGGCAATCATAGCCAGCCACAATAGCAGGGTGCATGCAGTAGACATAGGAGACAACTGTGAGCACCACGTTCTGGTGAACAGGGGATATTGCATTGCAGGGCACTACAGGACCTCTTCTTCATAAGGCCACGATTTTCTTTTCTTTTTTTTTTTAAAGATTTTATTTATTTATTTGACAGAGAGAGACACAGCGAGAGAGAGAGAACACAAACAGGGGGAGTGGGAGAGGGAGAGGGAGAAGCAGGCTTCCCTTCGAGCAGGGAGCCTGATGTGGGACTTGATCCCAGTACTCTGGGATCGTGACCCGAGCCGAAGGCAGACACTCAACCGACTGAGCCACCCAGGCGCCCCAGGCCACTATTTTCAAGCAGGAGACATAGCTGACTTTCCTAACACATAGAAACAGACACAGAGAGTTAGACAAAAATGAAGAGACAGGGCAATATGTCCCAAATGAAAGAACAGGTCAAAATCACAGCAAGAGACTTAAACCAAATGGAGATAAGTAATATGCCTGATTGAGAATTTAAACGAACAGTCTTACTGGATTTGAGAAGAGTGGAGGGGTTCAGTAAGACCCTTAACAAAGAGATAGAAAGCATAAAAAAGAACCAATTAGAGATGAAGAACTCGATAACTGAAATTAAAACTGACACTAGATGGAATAAATAGTAGACTAGAGGAAGCAAAAGAATGGGTCAGTGACTTGGAGGACAGGGTATTGGAAAGCAGTCAAGCTCAACAGGAGAGAGAAAAAAATAACAAAAATGAAAATAGACTCAGAACTGAGTGATGCCATCAAGCATAATAATACTTGCATTATAGGGATCCCCAAAAGAGAAGAGAGTACAGGGCAGAAGATTTATTTGAAGATATAATAGTTGAAAACTTCCCAAATCTGGGGAAGTAAACAGAAGTTCAGATCCAGGAGGTACAGAGAGCCACCAACAAAAGCAGGCCAAGGAGGTCCGCACCACGACATATAGTAATTAAAATGGCAAAAGGTAGTGATAAAGAGAGAATTTTCAAAGCAGTAAGACAAAACGTACATACAGGGAAAACTGCATAAGGCTATCAGCTGTTTTTTTTTTTTTTTTGTCAGAAACTTTGCAGGCCAGAAGGTAGTGGCATGATATATTGAAAGTGCCGAAAGAAAAAATCTGCAGCCAAGAATACTCTATCCAGCATTGACATCATTCAGAATAGGAGAGATAAAGAGTTCCCCAGACAAAAGTTAAAGGAATTCATCACCACTAAACCAGCTCTACAAGAAATGTTAAAGGGGACTCTTTGAGTGGAAAGGAAAGACCAGGGGTAAGAAAAGGGAAAGGAATGGAAAGTAGGAATAAGAAAAGTAGGAAGCACAAAAACAATAAAATTAAGTATATCTATACAAATCAGTCAAGGGATTCAGAATATAAAGGGATACCAAGTAGGGGCACCTGGGTGGCTCAGTCATTAAGCATCTGTCTTTGGCTCAGGTCATGATCCTGGGGTCCTGGGATCGAGTGCCGCATCAGGCTCCCTGCTCAGCGGGAAGCCTGCTTCTCCCTCTCCCACTCCCCCTCCTTGTGTTCCCTTTCTCGCTGTGTCTCTCTCTGTCAAATAAATAAATAAAATCTTTAAAAAAAAAGATACCAAATATATGACACCATATACTGAAAATGAGAGGGGGAAAGGAGTAAAGAGTGACCAAATATAAGTGACTATCAACTTAATATTAGACTGCTATTTGCAGAAGTTGTTATATACAAATGTAATGGTAACCACAAATCAAAAACCAGTAATAGATATGCAAAACATAAAGAGAAAGGAATCCAAGTGTGTCATTAAAGAAAGGCACCACACTGTGAGATGAGAGAACAAGAGAACAAAGAAACAGAGAAGTACAAAAAGAAACGCAAAACAAATAACAAAGTGGCAATAAGTACATACCTATCAATAATTATTTTAAATGTAAATGGCCTAAGTGTTCCAATCAAAAGACATAGGGTGACAGGTGATGAAATGGAGAAAAAAGCTAGACCCATCATATGATGTCTACAAGACTCACTTCAGACCTAAAGACAGATGCAGATTGAAAGGGAAGGAATGGAAAAGCATTTATCATGCAAATGGAAGTGAAAAGAAAGCTGAAGTAGCAATACTTATATCAGAAAAAATATACTTTAAAGGAAAGACTGTAACAAGAGACAAAGAAGGACACTATATAATCATAAAGGGAACAACCTAAGAAGACCAGTTGTTAGTATATATGCACCCAACATGGGAGCACACAAATACGTAAGGTAGGTAATAACAAACATAAAAGAAGTAATTGGAGTAATACAATAATAGTAGGGGACTTTAATACACTACTTACATCAATGGATAGATCATCCAAACAGAAAATCAAAAAGGAAACCATGGCTTTGAATGACACATTGGACCAGATGGATCTAGCAGATATATTCAGAACATTGCATCCAAAACCAGCAGAATACACATTCAAGTGCACATGGGACATTCTCCAGAATAGATCACATATTAGGCTACACAACAAGTCTCACATATTAAAAAATATTGAAGTCATACCACGCATTTTTTCTGACATCGACGCTATGAAACTAGAAATCAATCACAAGAAAAAAAATCTGGAAAGAAAACAAATACTTGGAAGTTAAATAACATGCTACTAAACAATAAATGGGTCAACCAAGAAATCAGAGAACCAAAAAAAATACATGGAGACAAATAAAAATGAAAACACAATGGTCCAAAATCTTTGGGATACAGCAAAAGTGGTTCTAAGAGGGAAGTTTATAGCAATACAAACCTACCTCAAGAAGCAAGAAAAGTCTCAAATAAACAACCTAATCTTACACTTAAAGGTCTAGAAGAAGATCAAACAAAACCCAAATCTAGCAGAAGGAAGGAAATAATAAAGATTAGAGCAGAAATAAATGATATGGAAACTAAAAAAACAATAGAACAGATCAATGAAACCAGGAACTGGTTCTCTGAAACAATCAACAAAATCGTTGAGCTTTTAGCTGGATTCATCCAAAGGGGAAAAAAAAAAAGAGGACTGAAATAAAACTAAATGAAAGAGGAGAAATAATAACTGACATCATAGAAATACAAAGGATTATAAGAGAATATTATGGAAAATTATATGCCAACAAATTAGGCAGCCTAGAAGAAATGGATAAAATCCTAGAAACGTATAACCTCCCAAAACTGAATGAGAAAGAAATAGAACATTTGAACAGACTGATTACCAGCTGTGAAATGGAATCAGTAATCAAAAATCTCCCAGCATACAAAAGTCCAGGACCAGAAGTCTTTACAGGCAAATTCTATCAAACATTTAAAGAAGAATTAATATCTATTCTTCTCAAAGTAATCCAAAAAATAGAAGAGGAGGAAAAGCTTCCAAGTTCATTTTGTGAGGCCAGCAATACCCTGATCCCAAACCAGATAAAGACACTACAAAAAAGAGAACTACAGGCCAATATCTCTTATGAACATAGATGCAAAAATCCTGAACAAAATATTAGCAAACTGAATCCAACAATGCATTAAAATCTCATTCATCACAATCAAGTGGCATTTATTCCTGGGATGGAAGGGTGGTTCATTATTTCACAAATCAATCAATGTGATACATCACATCAATAAGAGAAAGGATAAAAACCATATGATTATTTGAATAGATGTAGAAAAAACATTTGACGAAGTACAACATCTATTTATGATAAAAACCCTCAAGTAGGTTTAGAGGGAATATACCTCAACATAATGAAGGCCCTATATGAAAAATTCAGTTAATGTCATACTCAGTGGGGAAAAACAGAGCTTTTCCCTCTAAGGCCAGGAACAAGACAAGAATGTCCACTCTCACCAACTTTATTCAACATAGTGCTGGAATTTCTACCCATAGCAGTCACACGAGACAAAGTAATAAAAATCATCCAAATTGGTAAGAAAGAAGTAAAACTTTCCCTGTTTGCAGATGACATGGTATTATATATATAGAAAGCCTTAAAGTCTCCACCAAAAAACATCAAGAACTGAAATGGATTCAGTAAGGTCACAGGATACAAAGTCAATGTACAGAAATGTGTTGTATTACTATACACTAATAATCAAGTAGCAGAAACAAATTAAGAAAGAAATCCCATTTATTATTGTACTAAATATAATAAAATACCTAGGAATAAACTTAACCAAAGAGGGGAAAGACCTGTTCTCTGAGAAGTATAGAACATTGATGAAAGAAATTGAAGATGACTCAATGGAAAGATAGTCCATGCTCATGGATTGGAAGAACAAATATTGTTAAAATGTCTATATTATCGAAGGTGATCTACAGATTAAATGCAATCCCCATGAAAAGAACAACAGCATTTTTCACAGAACTAGAACCAATGATCCTAAAATTTGTATGGAACCACATAAGACCCTGAATAGCCAAAGCAGTCTTGAAAAATGAAAACAAAACTGGAGGTAACACAATCTCAGATACCAAGATATAGTGCAAAGCTGTAGTCATCAAAACAGTATTGTACTGGCACAAAAATAGACACATAGATTAATGGAACACAATAGAGAGCCCAGGTATAAGCCCACGATTATATAGTCAATTTTTGATAGATGAGGCAAGAATATGCAATGGGACAAAGAGTCTCCAACAAATTGTGTTGGGAAAACTTGACAGCAACATGCAAAAGAATGAAACTGGACCACTTTCTCACAGCATACACAAAAAATAAACTGAAAATGGATTAAAGTCTTAAATGTGAGATGTGAAATCATAGAAATCCTAGAAGAGAGCATAGGAAGTACTTTCTCTAACATTGGCTGTAGCAGCATCTTTCTAGATATGTCTCTTCAGGCAAGGGAAGCAAAATCCAAAGCAAACTACTGGGACTACATCAAAATAAAAAGCTTCTGTACAGCAAAGTAAACAATTAACAAAACTAAAAGACAACCTACTGAATGGGGGAAGATATTTGCCTTGTCATTTGTATGTCATTTATATCCAATTAAAGGTTAGTATAAAAAATATATAAAGAACTCGTACCTCTGAATCAAATAATACATTATATGTTAAAAAAAAAGAAGATAGTAGGAAGGGAAAAATGAAGGGGGGGAAGTCGGAAGGGGAGATGAACCATGGGAGACTGTGGACTCTGAGAGAAACTGGGGGTTCTAGAGGGGAGGGGGGTGGGGGGATGGGTTGGTCTGGTGATGGGTATTAAAGAGGGCACGTATTGAATGGAGCACTGGGTGTTATACGCAAACAATGAATCATGGAACACTGCATCAAAAACTAATGATGTAGTGTATGGTGATTAACATAACATAATAAAATAAAATTAAAAAAAAAGAACTGATACAACTCAACACCAAAAAACCAAAACATCCAATTAAAAAATAGGCAGATGACATGGACAGAAATTTTTCCAAAAAAGACATAAAGATGGTCAACAGACACATGAAAAGATGCTCAATATCACTCATCATCAGGGAAATATAAATGAAAATTACAGGGAGATATCATGTTACACCTGTCAGAAAAGCTAAAATAAAAAATACAAGAAACAAGTGATGGCGAGGCTGTGGAGAAAAGGGAACCCCTGTGCACTGTTGGTGGGAATGCAAACTGGTACAGCCACTGTGGAAAACAGCATGGAGTTTCCTCAAAAAATTAAAACTAGAATTACTATATGATTCAGTAATTTCACTACCAGGTATTTTCCCAAAGAATACCAAAACACTAATTTAAAAGATATATGCAATTTATTTACAAATAAATTATTTGTAATAGCCAAGATATGGAAGCAACCCAAGTGTCCATCAATAGATGAGCACATAAAGAAGATGTAGTATATATACACAATGGAACATTACTCAGCTATTAAAAATGAAATCTTGCCATTTGCAACAACATGGATGGATCTAGAGGGTATACTGCTAAGTGAAATAAGTCAGTCTATGAAAGACAAATATATGATTTCTCCCATATGTAGAATCTATGAAATAAACAATTGAGCAAGGAAAAAAAGACAAACCAAAAAACAGGCTCTTAATTATAGAGAACAAACTGATGGGGAGGTTGGCAGGGTGATGGTGAAATAGGTGAAGGGGATTAAGATTACACTTATTGTTATGAGCACTGAGTAATGTATAGAATTGTTTTTAAAGATTTTATTAGAGAGAGAAAGAAAGAGAGTATGAGCGGGGGGGGGGGAGGGGCAGAAGGAGAAGCAGAATCCCACATAGCAGAGAGCCTGACTTGGGGCTCGATCCCAGAACCCCAGGATCATGACCTGAGCCGAAGGCAGACACTTAACTGACTGAGCTACCCAGGTGCCCCATAGAATTGTTGAATCACTATATTGTACATTTGAAACTAATATAACACTATATGTTAACTATACTGGAATTAAAATTAAAAAAACCTGTAAAACCTCATTTGGAGGTATCTGTCTCTTCATGCAGCATGACATAGTAAATAGAGTATAGGTTTTGGAATTAAGCAGATAAAATTTAAAATTCTAACTGCTCCTTAGTGTGTTATAGTGCTTCTTTGAGTCTCAGTTTTATTCATCTTTAAAATGGTGATACTAATGCTTTACTCAACAGTGTTGTGAGGGTGTATGTAATACCTCTGATAGAGTAGTAATCCTCTTAACCCACTCACTGGATTAATTGATGCTTTCCATTTTCATGAGATATGCAGCTTCATATTATGTTTAGAGAGCCTTTTTGATGTATTGGAAGAGTGCAATGTATTGATGGGACATGAGTCCTCGTGTCATAAATATATTATGAAACTTTAAATAATTTTAATTTAAATTGGAAATATCTTCCAAAGCAATAATACTCTAATTTTTCATTTTACTAATATCATTACCAGTGTAGCATATCAGGAATAGCAATGCTTATGAGAAATGCTAGTAACACTTTTGGAACCTGATAAAAATTGTAATTGTTTTGAATTTTCTTATAAAAGACTTGAAAGGGCTCATCAGTTTAGGTTTATTAGTATTGTGGGGACTTTGACGTAAAGATCAACATCACTCATATTATGGAACTGGATGAAGAATGAAATGATTTAATAAAGGGGTTGGATCATATTTATTATTTTCCCTGAGGAGCCTGGATCTTTTATTTCAATTTAATATAAATTACATGTAGTCAAGGATTCAACTTCATGAGAGCAACTTTTCCCTATATTCTGAGGAGGGAATTATGATATTTTTATTAATTCCTAGAAGCTGATTTAATAAGGCCCTAAGAAAGAGGAATTTTTCTTCCTTTGTATCAATATTTGCCAGAGTTGGGACTAGTTTTAAATTGTATTATACTGATTATATCATTTCTTTACTGTGAGATTTTTATATTGCGAGTAGATTAGTATTTTTTAATTGATTGAATTACTTCAATTAAGGGTATCAATAGATAATTGAGGTATTTTATATATTTTTAATTGACATCTGGTATGAAAGTGGTATGTTCTGAGACAATGGGTGCTGTACCTAATTAGTGAACCAGATTATCCCAGGGATCAAATATTTTTGGTGGGGGAGGGAAGGGAGAAATTTTGCTTTGTCATTTGTACATCCTTACTTTCAAAATGGTTTGAATTTGGCAAAGAGTTCTCAGCAAAGTTTATATCGAAGTGCATGTCATCCTGATGAAATGAAGTAAGTAAAATTTTTTTCAGTTATCTAATTTAATGCTGTTTCTCATTTAGGTTATCAAAAGTTGCCAACCACTCTTGAAAACACATTACACGCTTAAAACTAAGAATGGGTTTTCTTGTTATTAGAGTAACAAAAGAATCATTTTCCTGTTCCTGTCTGTTCAGAGCAATACATACTTTGAAAGTTTAGAATTTTTGGTCAAATTGGTTTTCAAAAACAAGGTTAAGTACTGTCAAGGGAAGATGAATTCTTTTTGTTTCTGTGCTAGTGAGCTAAATGTTCTCATATTGCTGATTATGATTTTTTCAAGCTTTTTATCTTTTTATGTACTAATACATTATCTTTTTTTTAAAGAAACTAAAACAGCAAAATCTATAAGCTTTTCATCTTTAAGAGCTTTTCTGATTTTCCTGCTACAGTCTTTGTCTACCCTTTTCTTGCTCCAGTTAAGTAGAAGAGATTGTCCTACTGAATAAATCTTAGATCATTGGTTCCTTCTTTCTTCCATTTTTTAATCATTCTCTCTTTTTTTTTTTCTTATTGGTTTTTGGTAATTACTATCTGGCAGGGCAATATAAGTCTGGTTCTCAGGTATTTCAGGTCTAAAATGGATCTGCTGCATACTATTCCCAGTTACTTTGACTGTTATGAATATTTAGTGCTAAAGAAAAGAAATAGGGGCACCTGGGTGGCTCAGTTGGTCAAGTGTCTGCCTTCTGCTTAGGTCATGATCCTGGGGTCCTGGGATCATGACCCGCATGGGACTCCCTGCTCCATGGGGAGCCTGCTTTTCCCTCTTCCTCTGCCTGCTGCTCCCCCTGCTTGTGCTCTTTCTCTCTGTCAAATAAATAAAATATTAAAAAAGTAAAGAAAAGAAATAGACTAGGAAATTTATTTTAATTTATTTATTTTAAAAAGATTTTATTTATTTATTTATTTGACACAGAGAGAGCACAAGCAGGGGGAGCAGCAGGCAGAGGGAGAGGGAGAAGCAGACTCCCTGTGGAGCAGGAAGCCTGATGCAGGGCTTGATCCCAGGACCCTGGGACCATGACCTGAGCTGAAGGCAGATGCTTAACCAACTGAGCCACCTAGGTGCCCCAAAAGCCTAGGAAATTTAATTAAAAAAATACTTATGTGTGGGGGAGGACTTAAGATGGCAGAGAAGTAAGAGGACCCTAAACTTTTCTCATCCCTTGAACACAGCTAGATAAATATAAAATCATTTTGAACACCCAATAAGTCAATCTGAGGCCTGAGAGAATAAAATTGTACAACCAGAGGTACCAAAATGGCCACCTTGTGGAAGGTAGGAGCTGGGGAGAGTTGATTTGGGGGGGAGGAGAAGAGAACTGTGGGTCCTGGAGAGAGGAAGGAGCCCTGATCATGGAGAGAGGAGTGAGAGAGAAAGGGAGAGACAGAGAGAAAGAGTAAAAGTGTGCACAGGGGATTGCACAAGGAAAACTCTTCCCTGAAACCAGTGACTGGGAAAAAGAGAGGGGCTGACAACTGCAAGTTTTTATAAGCTGTGGAGCACAAAGTCTGCAGCTTTGGAGGTCTGTGCCATCACCAGGTTTATGCCTGGTAGGCTGGGTGGTGCTCTAGTGGGGAAGGAGGATGGAGGCCTGGGAGCAGGCAGCATGGTCTGAGGATCCCCTGGGTTGCCAGGGAGAAATAGTTCCCCTCCTTGGAGTGCATTTGAGAATGGTGGCATGGCCTCTCTAGGGACAAAAGACCCAGCAGGTGCCATTGAGCTTCCCTATTCACTAGCATAAAAACAGAGAGACCAGCTGAGGGCAGCAAACCTTGGTACTGGGTTTTGGCTGTGCTGTACTTTAAACTCCAAACTGCTGCACAGTTGGGCGCCAATTTCTGGGACAAATTGGTAAACGGCAAAAGCTCAGTGAGACACTTCCCCAGAAAACCAGCATGGGTTCATGCCATGGGGTCTCTAAAATTGGGAGTTTTGAAATCTAGCCATGAGCCTGAGATAAAACACAGGAGTATTGTGCGACCTGGCAGGTAGATAGCTCAGGTGCAGGCAAGGTGAAGGTAGGGATATGGCAGAAGCCAGGGACTCAAGAGGGGTGAGGGATGATTGTTTGCTCTTCTATGAGGGATTTGCTGAAGAGTGGTCGCTGCAAACTTCCCACTCCAGGGATGAGAGGGCTAGTCAATGCCATCTTCTCTGCCTGTGCTGCCCTGCCCCCCAGGCCCCCTGCCCCCTATCAACACTGACTGACCTCAGGGAGCAAACATCGCCACCCAGTGGAGGCTAGAGCTGCCTACACCAAGCCCCATAGGGCCCCTTCCCTCACCCCCCTAACCTGCAGGTGCATCTCCACTAGGGCAAGTCCACCTGAGATTCAGTGCATCAGGCCACATGCCGAGAATAACAGCAGAAACTCCCTTGCATGCAGCAAGTCTACTGATCATAGAGTGCTGCAAAGCTTCAGCTCTAGGGGAAATAGGATCTAGCTTCCTTCCTCACCCCCACCCCCCTGCCTGGGATCGAGCTTCTTTTAACAAGTAGACCAAAACACATATAGAATCCAGCTTCCTGTTTTTTTTTTTTTTTTTTTTGGACTCCTTAATATCACCATTATTCTGAGGAGTAGGAATACAACAGGCTTTCCTAACAAAAAAACTGTGACCCAAACAAAATGACAAGACAGAAGAATTCAGCCCAAAGGAAAGAACAGGAAGAAGTCATGGCCAGGGATTTAATCAATACAGATACAAGTATGATGTCTGAACCAGAATTTAAAACAATAATAATAAGGACATTAGCTGGGCTTGAGAAAAAAATAGAAGACTGTAGAGAATCCCTTATTACAGAGATAAAAGAGCTAAAGACCAGTCAGGCCAAATAAAAAATGCTGTAATCGAGATGCAAAAATGAATAGAGCAGTGACAGTGAGGATGGACAAAGCAGAGTAATGAACCAGTGATATAGAAGATAAAATTTTAGAAAATAATGAAGTTGAATAGAAAAGGGAAAGAAAATTTTGGTATATGAATGTAGACGTAGGGAGCTCAGTGAATCTTTTTTTTTTTAATTTTATTTATTTATTTGACAGAGAGAGACACAGGAGAGAGGGAACATAAGCAGGAGGAGTAGGAGAAGGAGAAGCAGGCTTCCCGCTGATCAAGGAGCCGGATGCGGGGCTCGATCCCAGGACCCTGGGATCATGACCTGAGCCTAAGGCAGACACTTAATGACTAAGCCACCCAGGCGCCCCTCAGTGAATCTTTATAGTGTAATAACATTGTATCATAGGTGTCCCAGAAGATGAAGAGAAAGGAAAAGGAGAAGAAAGTTTATTTGAGCAAATTAGAACTGAAAACTTCTTAATCTGGGGTAGGAAACAGACATCAAAATCCAAGAAGTACAGAGAGCTCCATTAAATCCAACAAAAGCTGGGCATCACCAAGACATATTATAGTCAAATTCACAAATACACAGACATGGAAATAATACTGAAAACAGCAAGGGAAAAAACATCCTTAACCCCCAAGGGAAGACACAGATCAGGTTCACAGCAAAACTGTCCGCAGAAACTCTGCAGGCCAAAAATGGATGGCATGATATATTCAATATGGTGAATGGGAAAAATATGCAGACATGAATACTTTATCCAGCAAGGCTGTCATTCAGAACAGGAGAGATAAAGAGTTTCCCAGACAAAGAAAAACTAAATGAGTTTGTTACCACTGAACCAGCCCTGCAGGAAATATTAAAGGGGACTCTGAGTGGAGGAAAAAAAAAGACCAAAAGCAACAAAGACTAGAAAAGAACAGAGAACATCACCAGAAACACCAAATTTACAGATAACACAATGGCACTAAATTAATATCTATCAATAATTACTCTGAATGTAATTGGCCTAAATGCTCCAATCAAAAGACATAGGATATTAGAATGGTTAAAAAAAAAAAAAAAAAAAAAAACAAGACCAATCTATATGCCTAAAAGAGACTCATTTTAGACCTAAAGACATCTGATTGAAAGTGAGGTGATAGAAAACCATCTATAATGCTAATGGATGCCAAAAGAAAGCTGCAGTAGCCATACTTGTATCAGACAAAGATGGTAACAAGAGATGAAGAGGGCATTATATCATAATTAAGGGGTCTAACCATCAAAAAGATCTAACAATTGTAAATATTTATGTCCCCAATTTGGGAGCACCCAAATATATCAATCAATTAATAACAAACATAAAGAAACTCGATAATAATATGATAGTAGTAGGGGACTTTAATACCCTACTTACAGCAATGGACAGATCATCTAAGCAGAAAATCAACAAGGAAACAATGGCTTTGAATGACACTGTACCAGATGGATTTAATAGATATACTCAGAACATTTCATCCTAAAGCAGTAGAATACACATTCTTTTTGAGTGCACATGGAACATTCTCCAGAATAGATCACATACTGGGTCACAAATCAACCCTTAACAAGTACAAAAAGACTGAGATCATATCATGCATATTTTCAGACCACGGTGCTATGAAATTTGAAGTCAACCACAAGAAAAAATTTGGAAAGACCACAAATACATGGAAATTAAAGAATATCCTACCAAGAATGAATGAGTTAATCAGGAAATTAAGATTAAAAAAAATACTTGGAAGCAAATGAAAATGAAAACATGACAGTCCAAAACCTTTGTGATGCCGCAAAGGTGGTCCTAAGAGGAAGTATTTTGCAATACAGGCCTACCTCAAGAAGCAAGGAAAGTCTCAAATATACAACCTAACCTAACACCTAAAGGCGGTAGAAAAGGAAGAGCAACTAATGCCTAAAGCCAGAAGAAGAAAGGAAGTAATAAAGACTAGAGGAGAAATAAATGATATAGAAACAAATAAAAAACAGTAGAACAGATCAATGAAACTAAGAGCTGGTTCTTTGAAGGAATTAATAAAATTGATAAACCAACCCCTAGCCAGACTTATCTAAAAGAAAAGAGAAAGGACCCAAATAAATAAAATCATGAATGAAAGAGGAAAGATCACAACCCACACCAAAAAATACAAGTATAAGAGAATATTGTGAAAAATTATATGCCAACAAACTGGGCAATCTGAAAGAAACAGATAAATTCTTAGAAACATACAACCTACCAAAACTGAAACAGGAAGAAATAGAAAATTTGAACAGACCCACAACCAGCAAAGAAATTGAATCAGTAATCAAAAATCTCCCAACAAACACGAGTCCAGGGCCAGATGGCTTCCCACAGGAATTCTCCCTAAGTTTAGAGAAGAATTAATACTACCTTCTGAAGTGTTTCCAAAAATTACAAATGGAAGGAAAACTTCCATACTCATTTTATGAGGCCACCATTACCTGGATTCCAAAACCAGACAAAGACCCCACTAAAAAGGAGAATTAGAGACCAATATCCCCGATGAACATGGATGCAAAAATTCTCAACAAGATACTAGCTAATCAAATCCAAACGTACATTAAAAGTCTTATTCACAGTGATCAAGTGGGATTTATTCCTGGGCTTCAGGGTGGTTCAATATTTGCAAATCAATCAACATGATACACCACATTAATAAAAGAAAAGATAAGAAGCATATGAGCCTCTCAATAGATGCAAAAAAAGCATTTGACAAAACACAGCATCCGTTCTTGATAAAAACACTCAACACAGGGGTGCCTGGGTGGCTCAGTCGTTAAGCGTCTGCCTTTGGCTCGGGTCGTGATCCCAGAGTCCTGGGATCGAGCCCCGCATCGGGCTCCCTGCTCGGCAGGAAGCCTGCTTACCCCTCTCTCACTCCCCCTGCTTGTGTTCCCTCTCTCGCTGTGTCTCTCTCTGTCAAATAAATAAAAAATCTTTAAAAAAAAAAAACAACACTCAACACAGTAGGGATAGAAGAGACATACCTCAACATCATAAAAGCCATATATGGAAGACCCACAGCTAATATCATCCTCAATGGGGAAAAACTGAGAGCTTTTCCTCTATGGTCAGACACAAGACAGGGATGTCCACTCTCGCCATTACTATTTAACATAGTACTGGAAGTCTTAGCCACAGCAATCAGACAACAAAAAGAAAATAAAAGGCATCCAAATCAGCAAGGAAGAAGTCAAACTGTTCACTATTTACAGATGACATGACACTCTATGTAGAAAGCTCAAAAGACTCCACCAAAAAATTGCTAGAACTAATACATGAATTCAGCCAAGTTGCAGGATGTAAAATCAATGTACAGAAATCTGTTGCATTTCTATACACCAATAATGAAGCAGCAGAAAAAGAAATCAAGGAATCGATCCCATTCACAATTGCACCAAAACTCATAAGATACCTAGGAATAAACCTCATCAAAGAGGTAGAAGATCTGAACTCTGAAAACTGTAGAACACTTAATGAAAGAAGTTGAAGAGGACACAAAGAAATGGGAAAACATTCCATCCTCATGCATTGGAAGAACAAACATTGTTAAAATGTCTATACTACCAGAGCAATCTACACATTTAATGCAATCTCTCTATCAAAATACCACCAGCATTTTTCATATAACTAGAACAAAACAAACAACCCTAAAATTTGTATGGAACTACAAAAGACCCCGAATAGCCAAAGCAGTCCTGAAAAAAGAAAAGCAAAGCTGGAGGCATCAAGATTCCAGTCTTCAAGCTATATTACAAAGCTGTAGTGATCAAGACAGTATGGTACTGGCACAAAAACAGACACACAGATTAGTGGAACAGAATAGAAAACCCAGAATTGACCCAACTATATGGTCAACTAATCTTCAACAAAGCAGGAAAGAATGTCCAATGGAAAAAAGACAATCTCTTCAACCAATGGTAGTGGGAACACTGGACAGCAACATGCAGAAGAATGAAGCTGGACCCCACTTTTTTACACCATACACAAAAATAAATTCAAAATGGATGAAAGATCTAAATGTGAGACAGGAAACCATCAAAATCCTAGAGGAGAACACAGGCAGTGACCTCTTTGGACTCAGCAGTAGGAATTTCTTACTAGACACATCAGCAGAAGCAAAGGAAGCAAAAGCAAAAATGAGCTATTGGGACTTCATCAACATAAAAAGCTTCTGCACAACAAAGGAAACAATCAAGAAAATCACCAAAAACTGTTGCAGCTACTCTGGAGAACAGTTTGGAGGTTCCTCAAAAAGTTAAAAACAACTGCACTATGATCCAGCAATTGCCCTTACTATGTATTTACCCAAAAGATAGAAACATACAGATTAAAGGGGTACATGAACCCCATGTTTATACCAACATTATCAACATTAGCCAAACTATGGAAAAAGCCCGAGTGTCCATCGACTGATGAATGGATAAAGGAGAAGTGGTATATATTCATGATGTAATATTATTCAGCCATCGCAAAGATCAAATCTTGACATTTGCAACGATATGGATTGATGTGGAATGTATTACGCTAAGTGAAATAAGTCAGTCAGAAAAAGACTAATACCATATGATTTCACTCATATGTGGAATGTAGGAAACAAAACAGATGAACATATGGGAAGGCAGAAAGAGAGGGAAGCAAAGCATAAGAGACTCTTAATGATAGAGAATAAACTGAGGGTTGATAGAGGGAGGTGGGTATGTGATGGGCTAAATAGGTGATTGGTATTAAGGAGGCCACTTGTTATGATGAGTGCTGGGTGTTATATGTAAGTGATGAATCACTAAATTCTACTCTTGAAACCAATATTACACTATATGTTAACTAACTAGAACTTAAATAACAATTGAGAGAAGAAAAAACTTATGTATATAGGATTCCTTAAAATCAAAGTTGACTTTTGACTGCTGGAAATTTGTAAACATGATAAATGAGGGCTTAAAATCCATTTTCTATTCATACTAGTTTTCTGAATCTGAGAAAACTACTTTTGATAAAAAGCAAAGGAATCTTTGGATACATTAGGGAATCTCCAAATTTCTTCTTCATCTTTTTTTTTTTATTGTTTGTTTTAAGATTTACTTATTCATTCCAGAGGTGGGGGAGGGGCAAAGGGAGAGGGAGAGAGAGAATCTAAAGCTGACTCCCTGGTGAGTGGGGAGCCCATAGTAGACCTGACCCCACAACCCATGAGATCATGACCTGAGCTGAGATCAAGAGTCAGATGTCCAACTGACTGAGCCCCCTAGGTATCCCTCATCTCCATGTTTCTTAATTCTAAATCTATCCTTCTCTCTGCTTTGCAAGTTTTAATTATTCATTTTGAAAAAGTTTAGATTGCTATGTGGAATTAAATAAACTTAATTATTTCACACTTTAAGTTATATATAGCTTTATTTCAACCATAGTTACCACATTAATACTTGCATTCAAGGTTTTTTGTGTATGCTTTCCTGCTTTTGTACATTTTCCCTTGGAAGATTATAAGCAGATTCATTTCAGGCACAAGAGACTCTTGGGTGTGTGGAATGTCTGACTGGATTTGTGAGCAGAAGTTTCCAAATTCCTCTACATTGACTTTTTTGGGTCTTGAGAATGTAACTTTAATTATCAAATTTTATTATAATAGGGTTTTTAAAATTTAAATTTGACTTCTATACCAAAAGTAGGAGCATAAGAAACTTGAGCCTTTTACCTTCCTGTAATGCATACTCTATTAATCAAAAGGCATTAGCATTTAAGGTAAAAGACCTCTGGTGGTCTTTTCTGTCTCTTAACCAGTCCTCCACAGTTGATTCCTCTGTGGACAGTCTCTATGGGCATGTGTCAGAAAACTAGGACAAACCTAAGGGCTCAGATAAATGTGAGGAAACCAGTATAGTTCCTAGACTGTCTTAGGGGTATTATATCCTTTTTTTTTTTTTTTTTAGATTTTATTTTATTTGTCAGAGAGAGAGAGATTGAGAGCACAAGCAGGGGGAACAGCAGGCAGAGGGAGAAGCAGGCTCCCTGCTGAGCAAGGGACCCAATGTGGGACTCGATCCCAGGACCCTGGGATCATGACCTGAGCTGAAGGCAGTCGCTTAACCAACTGAGCCACCCAGGCATCCCAGGGGTATTATATCTTTTCATAGATTGGCTATTTAAGCCAAAGGTAAAACCATTTATTTTTGGTTCATTTGACTCACCTACTCACACTGAAGCTTATGACCATTCTTTCAAATAAATGTACCAGAGACTTGTTTAGTGGAGCCTTGTTTTGGGATGAGAGAGAGGAATAAATGACAGCTGCTCACAATTTCCTTCAATAATTTATTTACACAACAGGAACATCAAAGGTGGCAGTGAATTACATGAAGTTTTCTCTCATTTTAGTGGCTATGAACAAAATACATTCTTACTATCAGGAAAGGGCTGGAATACATCTCCCTTAATTTCATCATGCCATATTACATTTTGCTTAGATGAGTGGTTGCATACTGACAGAACATGGGATGGATTGGGGCGCCTGGGTGGCTCAGTCGTTAAGTGTCTGCCTTTGGGTCAGGTCATGATCTCAGGGTCCTGGGATCAAGCCCCGCATTGGGCTCCCTGCTCAGCGGGAAGCCTGCTTCTCCCTCTCCCACTCCCTCTGCTTGTGTTCCCTCTCTCGCTGTGTCTCTCTCTGTCAAATAAATAAATAAAATCTTAAAAAAAAAAAACATGGGATGGTTCAACCTATCAGAAATATTTTGTTGGGCTCATGAAGCATATGAACAAGGAATTAATTAGATTTGATTGGTTGTTAATTGTTTAAAAATTGGGAGGTTTCACATAAAAGTATGAATTTCTGGCTTCTTTTGAAAATTCAGGAGACTTGGCAAAACTGGGCCTATATTGATGCATGTTCACTGGGGTGAGTGGCTGGTGCCACCCTTAGAAGGGGGCAAAGGCTTTCTGGTATTACAGTCCGCACCCCTCACCATTTTCTCCTTAATTCCTTATTCTCTGTCTACTTCACTCATTTGGTATTACCTGCATAGTTTATAAATATTGCAACCCCCCATTTTAGATAATCTTTGTGAATGTGTGTGTATACATACATATATATTACACATATATGTGTGTAATAATATATTCATATATATATTACATATATATATGTGTTTTTTTCTTTCTGACCCGCCAGAGAGGTAAGTTTATGTTCTCCCTTACATCCTCATTGAAGGCACTCTTCTAGACTATAAGGGTTTTACTTGGTCAGATTACCTTACAGTATTGGCATATCTATCTACTACTTAGTTTCATTGTATTTTAAGTAATTTGTATTATGTGGCAAGTTCTTAACTCCATTTAAAATAGCTTTTGTATTATGGAAAATTTCAAATGTATACAGAAATAGAAAATACAATAGAATTAATATAAGAACACTCATCTACAACTTTAGCAATTATTAACTGTACTCCTCTTTCCTACTCAGTATCCTTTTAGTAGGACTATTTTGAAGTACATCACAGATATATAATTTAATCTATAAATATTTCAATATGTATCTCCAAAAGACATGTGCTCTTTAAAAAATTTTTTTTTTGAATTTGAGTATAGTTGACACACAATGTTAAATTAGTTTCAGGACACATACTTTCTATATATAAACTAGATAACACATGTATATGTAATCACACCAATATGATTTGATATATATGTAAAATCATCCCAAATAATAATAATTCCTTAATATCAAATATCCAGTTAGTTTTGAATTGAATTATTTAGTATATGGGTTTCCCTCTCCATCTTTCTTTCTTTTTTTTCTTTTAAGATTTTTTATTTTTATTTATTTATTTGAGAGAGAGAGAGAGATAGCATGAGAGGGGGGAGGGTCAGAGGAAGAAGCAGACTCCCCGCTGAGCGGGTAGTCCGATGTGGGACTCGATCCTGGGACTCCAGGATCATGACCTGAGCCGAAGGCAGTCGCTTAACCAACTGAGCCACCCAGGCGCCCTCTTTTTCTTCTTGTATTTTTTTTTTTTTTGTCTGAAGAAAGCAGATTATTTTCTTGGATTTTGTTGATTGCTTTCCTATATTGGAGTTCAGCATTCTTTTGTCTTCTATATTTCTTGTAAACAACTGATTATATGTAGAAGTCTGATTATATATTGGGCTCCTTTTTTAAAAAGACTATTTCAAAAGTGGTTTTATGTGTTCCTATTAGGAGGCATATAATATTATATTTGGTAATATATCTGTTTTTATGATGTTAGCAACCACTAAACAATTATGTGTGATTCAGATTTAAATAATAATAATTCAAAACAGGAATAGAATTGCCAAAAACATTGTACAGCTGAACTCTAGGAATTTAGAGGAGGAAAAAATAACAGGATTAAACTGATCTGGGAAAATTTCATGGAAATAGTGGTCCTTAAGATATATCATGAAGAATGAGAATGATCATGGTAAAAGGATATGACATATTTGCCAGTTTAGGCTAAGTTATACAGTGATAATAAATGACTCAAAAATTCTAGGCATTTACAATAACAAAGGTTTCTTTTTTTTTTTTGAAGTATAGTTGACACACAATGTTACATTAGTTTCAGGTGTATAATATAGTGATCAGACAACTCTGTAACTTATGCTATGCTCACAAGTGTCCCTACCATCTGTCAACATACATTGCTATTACAATACCATTAACTCTATTCCCTATGCAGTATCTTATCCCTGTGACTTTTAGGCCTTATTCATTCCATAACTGGAAACCTGTAGCTCTCACTCCCCTTCACCCATTTTGCCCCGGTTCCCCTGCATCCATCCATCTCTTCTCTATATTTATGAGTTTGCTTCTGCTTTTGTTTGTTTTGTTTTTTAGATTCCATACATAAGTGAAATCATATGGTATGTGCCTTTCTCTGACTTATTTCACTTAACATAATACCCTGTAGGTCCATCAGTGTTGCAAAGTGCAAGATCTCATTCAACAAAGATTTATTTCTTGCTTCCAGTACGCATCCACTGTGGGGGTCAGCTGTAGTTTTGTTCCATATCTTCATGTCAGGACCCAAGCTGATAGCGTTGCTTCTATCTGGGACATTTCTGATCTCATGCAAGAGGAAGTGAGACTATACTGGAACCAAGCAATTGTTCATATTATCACTTCTGCTTGAGAAATGGCACATGTCACTTTTGCTCATACATCTGTTCAAGTCTTATAGCAAGCCTGATATATATAGAGTGGGGTGTATAATCGTGTCATTGGGCAACACAGCAAATATTTTAGAGAATATTATACTCTGTGACAGGACAGACTACTCTGGGTGAGAAGGGCAAGGCTATTCTGGGTAGGAAGAGGCACAAATACATGCAGAATATTTTGGAGTTAGTAAGTAGACCTTTTTTTTTAGGGGTAGAATACGTATAGGTAGAAGGTAGAATAGGTCTGGGTAGAAGAGTAGAGAGTATCAAAACTAGAGAGGGAAGGTACTGTAGAGTTTACATTCCAAACACATTCAGCTAACCTCTTCCACTTCCACTGAAGGCTAGATGTTGGAATGGAAAGCTGTAGCTCAGCCATCTACATAGGTAATTTTAAATTTACTAGTAGCTACATTAAAATAAAAAAACAGGTGAAATTAATTTTAATGTATTTTATTTAACTAATGTGTCCCACCCAGCATTGTTTTATTTACCTTATTCATCATTGTATTCTCAGCACTCAGTGAAGAACTGACAAGGAATCCTATAGCAGTTTGCTGTCTTAGAGAAGGGGATTTTTTGGTCTCATGAGTTGGCCTCCCAAAGAGAATGCATTTTTGAATAAGGATGGGATAGTAATGATCTGTAAGCAAACATGGAACTGAGAATACTGTTCCTCCTCTCATCCTGGAGTTTCTAGAGTAAGAAAAAATGAGCAGCCTCTTCTTAAGAGGACTGTAAGAGTAATGGTGCCATCTGGGGAAAGCCAGATTTTAGAGTAAGGAGATGGTGGGAACATTCAATGAAGAGTATAGGAACATTGGAGAGAGTTTTTAAGAGGTCCAGTCCCAGAGATTATATTAGTGTTACAAGATAGGGTGACATGGGGAGCTAGACTGGGTGGCAGAGTAATTAGAAGGGTGTAAGAAAGGGAAGTGATGAGATGGAAGATTTGTACCAAAGTTACTCTCAGAGGGAATTATAACTTATAAGGGAATCATAAAGGATCACAGGAATGAAGAAGAGTGGGCAGAAGGAATTTTGAAGGAGTGAACCATTCTGGGATTCCAAATTGATGGAAAATAGTTTAAGTGCCACTGGGAGCTAGGATGCCTGGTTAGAAGAGGTCTCTGGACAGATTGGCTTTTCTGTGGCCATTGCCCCAGATGGATAAGGGAAGTAGATGAGATCTGGAACTTGAGAATTTAAATGAGAAGGACCCAGAACAGTTAGTTGTGACAATGGGGATGTTTCAAAGTAAGGATCTGTAGTTCTTGATGACTGGATGTAGTGAAGGAAGAGAAGTTGCTTTATCAATGTTTATGAATGCTATTTATTAAGCACCTTAAATACATTATGTTTAAACCTTATAAAATATCCTACAAGGTAATTGAGATGAATTTCTATTTTTATAGACATGGAAACAAGTTCAGAAATGGTGTAATAGAACTATTAAGAAATAAAAACAGGACTATCCCAGATCCAGTTGACTCCAAAATCCTTTGCTCTTCCTTCTATATGCTCTCTTTCCAGAAGGGAGAGAAAAAGAGATCAAAAAAGGTTTGAGATTTAAAATTGGTAATTCATTGACAGAAATGGAAGGAAATGAGGGGGGAAATGGTATTGTTGCAGAAAGGATAGGTTTATTTCAGGCACATTGAATTTGAGGTAATAATGGGATATCCATGTGGGAGTGATGAGGATGCAGTTAGATATTTGAAACTTGACTCTGAGAGAACCAGGAGAGGAGATAATACCAATGGAAGTGTATGTGGTTGAATGTAAGTATAGATATATGTTGTATAAAGAGTAAGCTGGAGATAAAAATGAATCATTTATTTAAAGATTTTGAAAAATTGGGGTATATAAAATTTCTGATTATTATAAAGATTGCAAAATGTCATTTTTAGAATAGATTGTATGTCATATATGTAGACATAAAAATTATTTGTATAGATATATTGAAAGCAATAACATATATATACAATTATATACATATGTATTTTTTGATATATACTAAGACTAATGTCCTGCAAGGGAAATTCACATTATATTGGTCCTAATAACATTGCATGAGTGGTCTTTGGACTCAAAACATTAATAGTTGATGATTTTAATATACTACATAATATTGTCTTATAAATGAAAGGTTATTATATGTAAATATTGCAGTCATATAATGGTTTAAATTAGGTATATACTAAATATCCCTGGCTGCTTCAGGAATTTTCACTTGCAGATTTTTAAAACAAATGTTTATTGAGAGCTTGCTCTGTGTTAAACATTTTTCACATGTGCTATTCTATTTAGTTCTCAAATGACCCTGCTAGATTTGAGATTTTTTTATAGTGAAGAGGATACAACATTAATATATGTCAGTGATGATAGTATTACCACTTTTATAGCACTGTAGAACATACATACCAATTTCATATGAATAATCATATTAGTACAAGAATCAATGTGCTGAACATATATTGTATGTTACAGATTTCTGCAACTTATTTAATACTTATAGACCTACTGCGAGGAAGGTATTATTATCATTATATTTACAATGAGGAGTATGAGACTTATGTAGTTAAATAGCTTGGCCAAGGCTACATGCCTAGTAAGTAACAGATCACAGATGATTTTAAGAACATTGCAGTTTGGGGCGCCTGGTGGCTCAGTTGGTTAAGTGGCTGCCTTCAGCTCTGGTCATGATATCTGGGTTCTGGGGATCGAGCCCCACATTGGGCACCCTGCTCAGCGGGGGAGCCTGCTTCTCCCTCTGCTGCTCCCCCTGCTTCTGCTCTCTCTCTCTCTGTCAAATAAATAAATAAAATCTTAAAAAAAAAGAACATTGCAGTTTAAACCATTACACTGAGTACCACTATCAGCTTCGGATTGACAACAAATTGTTACAGTGGCTAAAGGAAAATAAAATGTGAAAAGCAAATATCATCCTCATGTTGGTATTGCACTTCTTTCTAGTACTTAGTGCCATTATAGAAATCATACCAATATTTGGGGATATTTATTTTTAATTTGCGTTGTTTTACAAAACTGTTTTAAAAATACAGTTATGGGTTTGCCTAGGTAGCTCAGTTGGTTAAGTGGCCAACTCTTGGTTTTGGTTTGGGTAATGATCTCAGGATCGTGGGATTGAGACCTGTGTCTGGTTCTGTGCTCAGCATGGAGTCTCCTTCAGATTCTCTCTCTCTCTTCCTCTCCCTCTAGCTCATGTGTGCTCTCTCACTCAAATAAATAAATAAAATCTTAAAAGAAAACAGGTATGTCTGTAGCTTGAAATCTGGAATTATGATGCCTCCAGCTTTTTTTAATTGTGTGCTTACTAATGGACAAATACTATTTTATTTTATTTAAAAATTTTTTTGATTTAAATTCAATTTAGTTAACATATAGTGTATTATTAGTTTCATGGTAGAATTCAGTGATTCATCAGTTGCATATAATACCCAGTGCTCATTACATCAAGTGCCCTCCTTAATGCCCATCACCCAGTTACCCCATAGCCCCACCTATCTGCCTTCAAGTAACCCTATTTTTTTCCTATAGTAAAGAGTCTCTTATGGTTTGCCTCCCTCTCTGTTTTTATCTTATTTTATTTTTCCTTCCCTTCCCCTCTGTTCATCTGTTTTGTTTCTTAAATTCCACATATGAGTGAAATTATATGGTATTTGTCTTTCTCTGACTGACTTATTTTGTGTGATGCCTCCAGTTTTGTTTTTCTTTTTCAGGATTGCTTTTGCTATTTGGGTCCTTTTGTGGTTCCATACAAATTTTAGGATTGTTTGTTCTAGCTCTGTGAAAAATGCTGGTGGTATTTTGATAGAGATTGCATTAAATGTGTAGATTGCTTTGGGTAGTATAGACATTTTAACAATGTTTGTTCTTCTAATCCATGAGGATGGAATGTTTTCCCATTTCTATTAGGTTTATTTCTAGATATCTTATGGTTTTTGGTGCAATTGTGAATGGGATCGATTCCTTGATTTCTTTTTCTGCTGTTTCATTATTGGTGTGTAGAAATGCAACAGATTTCTGTACGTTGATTTTATATCCTGCGACTTGGCTGAATTCATGTATTCTAGCAATTTTTTGTTGGAGTCTTTTGGGTGTTTTACATAGAGTGTCATGTCCTCTGTAAATAGTGAACAGTTTGATTTCTTCCTTGCCGATTTGGATGCCTTTTATTTTCTTTTTGTTGTCTGATTGCTGTGGCTAAGACTTCCAGTACTATGTTAAATAGTAATGGTGAAAGCTGTAGTCATCAAGACAGTCTGGTACTGGCATAAAAACAGGCACATAGATCGGTGGAACAGAATAGAGAACCCAGAATTGGACTCTCAACTCTATGGTCAACTAATCTTCAACAAAGCAGGAAAGAATATCCAGTGTGTGTGGGGGGAACAAGTCTCTTCAACAAATGATATTAGGAAAACTGGATAGCAACATACAGAAGAATGAACTGGACCACTTTCTTACACCATACATAGAAATAAGTTCAAAATGGATGAAAGATCTAAATGTGAGACAGGAAACCATCAAAATCTTAGAGGAGAACACAGGCAAAAACCTCTTTGATCTTGGCTGTAGCAACTTAACTAGACATGTCACAGGAGGCAAGGGAAACAAAAGCAAAAATGAGCTATTGGGACTTCACCAAGATAAAAAACTTCTGCACAGCAAGGGAAACAATCAACAAAACTAAAAGGTAACCTAAATGGGAGAAGATATTTGCCAGTGACATATCTGATAAAGGGTTAGTATCCAAAATCTATAAAGAACTTATCCAACTCAACACCCAAAACTCAAATAAGAAATGGGCAGAAGGTATGAATAGATACTTTTTAAAAGAAGACATCCAGATGGCTTACAGACACATGAAAAGATGCTCAACATCACTCATCATCAGGGAAATACAAATCAAAACCACAAACTGAAGGTTGATGGAGGAAGGTGGGTGGAGGTTGGGCTAGATGGGTGATGGGTATTAAAGAGGGCACTTGTGATGAGTACTGGGTATTGTATGTAAGTGATGAATCATTGAATTCTACTCCAGAAACCATATTGCATTGTATGTTAACTAACTAAAATTTAAATGAAAAAAAAGTTATTTCTAGAGGCAGGAGATTTAACAGATGATCTCTAGCTTTCCTCCAACTCCTCATTCCTTAAGTATATCATGAAATTATTCTTTTAGGAAAGGAAGAAATAGAAAATTATATAAGAAGGTATACCCACTAGAAAAGAATTAAAAAGTGCCTTGGTTTTTCAGATGCTGTATTATATTTTTATATTACTCAACTACTGTGAGATCTATAGTTTCTGTGAAGAGATAACACTGTGACACAGAGGTAATACTTTGGAAATTTCTGAAGCATTTCAGCATGATAGAACTGAGTAGAATGACATTTTATATTTGAATTTATTTTTAAAGAGCAAAGAGGCAGACATATGGCTTGTTGATTTTTTTTTTTACATCACTCAAGAAACATTTCATGATTTAAAACAAAGGAGAATTTCTGATACTCCTTTATTTTTTTTTCACCTATTAAAAGCTATTACATGACCTATTACATGACATCTATTACATGACCTTAGTAAATCCACCTAACTTAACTCTGGCTTCTTTTCAAATTTTTATTTAAATTCTAGTTAGCATATAGTGTAATGTTGGTTTCAGGAGGAATTTAGTGAGACCTGGAATAGCCAAGCAATCCTGTAAAAGAAAAAGTTGGAGGCATCACAATTCTGGACTTCAAGCTATATTACAAAGCTGTAGTCATCAAGACAGTATGGTACTGGCCTGAAAACAGACACATAGATCAATGGAACAGAATAAAAATACCTAGGAATGTACCCACAACTATATGGTCAACTGATCTATGAAAAATGTTCAGCCTACTTGGGAACTATGGCAGTGTATTTACATTAGACTTAGTTGAGGATTTGAGTGGTAGCACAGTCAAGATCTGTAATCTTGGGCATGCATAATAACTTCTGAGTCTTATTTTCTCTTTTGATAAATACCACAAGTGTAGGTTTATTACTAGGTTTAATTGTATATATATGGTATTATCATTAAGGCACTTTTGTGGTGTTATCTAGATACTCAAGATCTTCCTCTGATGGGAATTTCAGATGCTGTGGCTTGCTGGAGAAAGAAGCATTTTTGAGTACCTATCACAAAATATAGTCTGGTGTTAATATGTAATTCTTTTGTAGTTTCTACTTCTAGTACTTTTAAGAAACTAGGATAGGGTTTACAGAGAATTGGGATTGGAAAGATTTTTACAACTGTGGAACCAAAGTTTTTTCCCGATGTTTCTTGGGTTGTTCTGGTAATGTGTGATCATCCTAGATGTATTTGATTTAGAATTACTTATGTTAATAGTGAAACCATTTGGAGGAAGCAGGGCCATTGTGAGTGGAAATCTGATTAGATCAGGAAAGCAAAGACTTGGATCATTCTTTCTTTTGCTTCATGCAGGCAGGCCTTTTCTTTTTAAAAAATTAACTTCAGGGATGTAATTTACATCATGATGTGTATAGTTAACAATGCTGTGTTGTGTATTTGAAAGTTGTTAAGAGAATACATCTTAAAATTCTCATCACAAAAAGAAAATTTGTAACTGTGTGTGGTGATGGATATTAAATAAACTTGTAATCATTTCACAATATAGACATATAGCAAATCATTTTGTTGTATACCTAAAATGAGTAAAATGTTATATGTCAATTATATCTCAATTAAAAAACCAAAAACAAAAAAAATAAAGTAAATGTATTTTTATTTTGCCAGAAATGCTCTATATCATCTAGAGGAAAGGGTTCATTCTGGTGAGGACCTGTCTCTATTGTAGCTCTGCAAAGCCCTGGGAAATATAGGGAAAATAAAATGCTTGAGCAGGAAATTGACTAAATGACCTTTCAGTTCTCTTATTTCCTCCTTCCCTCCTGAGAAATACAGTGAAACTGTCTGTTGGTACTCTTAGTATGCTTAGTAAAGACTAGATAAATGGGCAGACAAAAACTTGATTCAAAATGCATCCTTGATTCAAGAATAATTAGAGAACTTAGAGAATGACCTCAAGCTATTTTTATTCTCTCTGGGTTTTGTAGTTCTAAATTGTTTACAAGAAGCTTCTTATTGTCCAAAGATAGATGTATTTTCTTATTTTCTCTTAATATATTTATAAAATTTGATGACAATTGTTTTAAGCAAGCTAAATATGCGTATAGCAAAGGACTATATTTCTTGCCTTTGAGTCTTGGCATTAGCTTTTCTTTCTTAAATAAATGATCAAAATTACTTCCCTGAAGTAAATGATCAAAAGACCAAGTATAGCCCAGACTTATTATTAAAAAGAAAAAAGGGGTTAATTATTCTGGTTATATTTATACATATATTTTCAGTTATTTGTGTGGTTAAGAGGATTTGTGTGGTTAAGTTAGACTTGAGTTCCAATTCTGCCTATTAATCCACAATTATTTTAGGAATTAATTTAGTTAATATTTGTAAGCATTTAGTATAGTGCTAAGAACATAATAAAGCACAATTAAATATTTGTTAAACAAATTAAAAAAGTTACATTATGAGAAATCTGATGACTTTCAAGTTCACAGAACCTATGTAGTATTGAACAAAGTATGAGCTCGGTGGAAATTTCTGGATTTTTGGTTACCTTACACATTGTATGTCCCTGGCAAATTTTAGATTGATGACACTGAACACAAAAATGCTCACTATTATTTGTTATTACATTGCTATTTTACATAACTTCTTATATTTTTAGAAGCACTGAAAAATGTATTTGATTTGTTTTCTGAATACTGATAATAGATCATTTGAATCTCTCTAAAGATATGTCAGCTTGGCCACTTAGTTGTTAAAAACTGAAGAATTGGTTTGCCTTTAGGAAGAAATATTTTAGATAGATAGTTCAGCTCTTGTTATTCTAGTGATAAGGTAAAAGTGTTAACAATATACCAAAGCTCCTTGGCTAAAAAGCTTGTTTCTTAATAAGTGGAATAAATAATTTCAAAACTCTTATGATTGAGACTGGTTTTCTGCCTCTTTTTGACATTTGCGGATAAAATTAGAGTTACTCTAATGATTCGGCATAAACAAAAGCATTATTTTTTAATTCTTTTCAAAGCATTTTAAAGTACTAAATACATTTGGCAGTCATTCTAGTGTATGCTGATGAGTTTTATAGATCTGTTTTTTTTCCTAAAGTGGTTGTATTGTACGTAGATATTTCCTTTAGCAGCAGGGAAGTGGTTTCCTAAAGGAATAAGTGACTAACCCATCAAATCTTCTGTAGACTTTTGGGGATAGATCATGTTAGATAGGCACTACAGGAATTATACAAACATTTTCTCACACAGGGATATGAGAAGAGAAAAGAAAGATTATAATTTGGAATAGGAGATAACTGGTCATATAAGATATATTCAGAATACACAGATGAATGTGGGTATATTTTGTTGTTCACTATGGGTATTGGTATCACATAACTAAGTTAACCCCCTAAGTTTAGTAAGAAATTTCTGGGACTTTGAGATTCAGTAAAGAAGAAGAGCAAAGGGGTGCCTGGGTGGTTTAGTAGGTTAAGCATCTGCCTTTGGCTCAGGTCATGATCCCAGGGTCCTGGGATCGAATCCCGTGTTGGGCACCCTGCTCTGTGGGGAGCCTGCTTGTCTCTCTTCCTCTGCCTGCTGCTCTCCCTGCTTGTGCTCTCTCTCTGTATCAAATAAATAAATAAAATCTTAAAAAAAAAAGAATAGCAAAATATTTGTTTTGTTTTGTTTTCAGAGAGAGAGGGGGAGGAGGGGCAGAGGGGCAGAGAGAGAATCTTAAGGAGGCTCTGTGCTCAGTGTGGAGCCCGACATGAGGCTCAGTCTCCCAATCCTGAGATCATGACCTGAACAGAAGTCAAGAGTCAGACACTTAGGGGCACTGGGGTGGCTCAGTTGTTGGGGGTCTGCCTTGGCTCGGGTCATGATCCCAGGGTCCTGGGATTGAGCCCCACATTGGGCTCCCTGCTCAGTGGGGAGCCTGCTTCTCTCTCTCCCACTCCCTCTGCTTGTGTTCCCTCTCTTGCTGTGTCTCTCTCTGTCAAATAAATGAATTAAATCTTATAAAAAAAAGAATCAGACATTTAATTGACTAAGCCACCCAGGCACCCACAAAATATTTGTTTTTAAAAGAATATATTATTGAATAAAAATGTATGACAAATTGGTGCAAAATATGTTCAAAACTGAACCTACCACAGAAGATTTGGAGCTTTCAAAACTTTCATACATTGTTGGAAGTATAAACGGGTATAACCACTTAGAAAACAGTTTGGCAGCATCTGTTTAAGTTGTGCATGTGCATACCCCACTGCCTAGGTATATACTTTTCCCCCAGATGTGTATGTATGTGCACAGAAAGTTGTGTACAAGAATGTTGATAGCAGTATTATTTGTGATAGCTTAAAATTAAAGCAAAACTTAAATGTCCATGATAGTAGAATTCATGGATAAATTGTTGTCTGTTACTACAATAGAATACAGCAATTTGAATGAAAAAACTATAGTCAGCATAATGTTGAGAGAGATACAAAATAATACATGTCATATGGTTTTATTAACTTAAAGTCCTGGAACAGTAAAAACTACTTGTAGTGTTAGAAGTTGGAACAGGATTTACCTTTGGGGAAAGAATAGAAGATAGTGATTCGGAAGGGGCAAGATGATGACTTTGGGGTTCTGGAAATTTCTATTTCTTGGTGTGGGTAATTGTCTTTCAAATGTGCTGATTGTGATTATTCACTGGTCTTCATACTTAGGATTTGTGTACTTTTTTGTAGGTATATCTAGGTAAAAAGAGTTGTAAAATTACTCTGTTCCAGTATCTCCATGATTTGTTATAGTATCTGGAATACCCTTAATAGAGGAACAGTAAGACTGTAGGATATACTTTAAAAGACATTGGAGTAGGAGAAATTGTGCTTTTTTTTCTTTCTCTCTCTTTCCCTCTCTCCCTTCCCCCTGTCCCCCTCTCTGTTCCTCTCTCCCTCTCTTTGGCCCCCCTCCCCTTTTCCCTTTCTTCTTCCCTCTCTACCTCCTTCCCTTTCTTCCTCTCCTTTTTTCCCCAGAAGAACCTTGCTATATACTAGTTTGGGGCAAATTAATTCTCTTCTTTAAACCTCAGATATTCATCTATAAATAGAGAACATAGTATTTGTAAGGATCAACAGCAGAGTTGATTTTAAAGTATTCTAAAATATGTATAATTGGAACTGTTCTTATTAAATGAATCAAGGAAGTATCAAAGATCAAGTGTCATTCATTCAAAGAGCTGAACATCTATAGGTAAGAATTGATACTGTATTTAACCAAGCAATCATTTATGACAAGCTGAGCAGCAGACATGTGAATTGCCAAAGGATGTGCTGAAAGGCCCCTATCTATTGGCTCTTTCCTCATGATATGTAAGCATTCTTATATCTCTCATTTACAGAACAGCAAATCCATTCCTCAAACCAATGTATATGTATATATGTGTATATATGCTTATATGTATAAAAAAGATTCTTTTTATTTACTGTATAGTTTTTATTTCTCCACATTCTCTTTTCTCCTTTTTATTTATTTTTAATCTTTGTTTTCCTATTAGGGACTTTACAAAAATGTCCATTTGTGGTCTCTGGCTATACTCCCGTATTTAAAAGTGAGGCACTAAAAAGCTGATTAGAACTTTTGTGTTTGTAAAGCTTATTGACTGAAGAGAGGGTGAGTAGGCTGGGTCATTCTCTGGGGGATACCCTACTGTAAGTATCCATAGATTGTTTCTCTTTGACTAGTAATTTTTCCTAGTAAGAGATCCTTTAATTTTCTGCCTCGTGGGGAAAAAACTGGGTTGCAAGAATTCTTGTTGTAAATGAGGGAAGGGGGCTTGGAAACTTATGACTTAGTACATAGACTTTCAATTAATCTTCTTAATTTTAGTAAGGTTTTCCCGTGTTTAGCTCTACCTGGTAATTAGTTCCAGAGTCCAATGTAGCAAATATTGATGCTTCCCACAAATATTTTTAGTTCTCTTCTCTTTGAGGTTAGATGTGTCCATGTGATATCTTTTGGCCCGTGAAAAGGAAGTAGAGGTGATCATCCTGAGCAGAAGCATTTAATTGCAGGTGTGAGACTCATTCCTACCAATTCAGTCAAGGGAACAATGTGTTGATATGGCCAGCATGTGGAGGATAACTGCCCTAAAGTGTTGTCCATCTGAATAAGAATAAACTATCATTGTACCAAACTACTGAGGTTTTGGGCTTGTGTAATATATCCTGGCAAATGTTTTAAAACTTCTAGAAAGTAAATCCCTGGTGTTTTGCCAGGATGGGAGAAAGGGCAGTTTCCATGTTGTGTGGAGGTGTTCTGAAGAGTACATTTTGCTTATACAGTCTGAACCCATCCTCCTGCTTTTAGCTTTATCTGTACTTCCATTTTCAGTGGGATTCTAGGCTTCTACAGTCAGAATCAGCCTGCTTCTGGGCTTTGTCCTATTGCCACCATAGGTTTGCACTTTCTTTGTTCTTTTTAGTTGCCATTTTTCTGTTAGCTTTTAAATTTCCAAAATGTTGTTGCCATCACTTTCTTTTCTTGTCTCCCTTTGGATTTATATAATTTTTAATTTCTCTCATTCCTATCATTTCAGTGAAGTTTTCAGAAGGGAGCTGTGTTGTTAAATATCAGTATTCAACACACCATGTTTAACAAGAGGACTTATTTATGTTACTAACTTGGTCAAGTTATTTCATATCTGTGGTCTTTAGTTTCTTTATCTATGATTGATAAATTATTTGGATGACCATCAGGGTCTCTTTAGCTTGGAAGTTTGCAGTGACTTTATTCTCATTCTTTGGTAGAGGTTGGTAGAAAGTTTGCAATGTTCTTATTTTTGGGGCAGTACAGAACAAAACAAAACAAAATATTTTATCATTTAATATTTTCATTACCCAAAACATTTTGTGCATTATTACAAATAAACTTCCATCATTAATGACAAATACATGGGTTGTTTATGATAGATTACAAATCCCTTGAAAGTATAGAATGTGATTTTTACTTTGTTCATTTATGCAGTAATGTTTGCTTCTTACATGTATTTTCTTATATTAAAAAAGTGTTCAGTGATGGAGTGACATTGTCTGATTTAGGAATTTTCTGTCTAATCCTTAATCATTTATATATGACTTTCAAATTTTAGTAAAGATGGCATTGGAGTCTTGTTGATACATTTCTAGTATTTATTTGCAATGAGATTTATAGTCTCATCAAGTCTTCTTAAAAAATGATTTTCTGAGAGTCATAGTAATGCCCATTCAAAATTTGATATCTACTTACATTTAAAGGTAAAAGCACTGTCAATCTATTCAGAAGTACATTTTTTATGATTTCAGAAGTATTTGAATTTCATCTGTTCTTTTGCTTTGGAATAACCCTTGTGATTCAAGGGCTGGGAGTGAGGGTAAGGTATATACTGCAAGCCCAAATACACATAACTGATCTATGGCTATATTACATCATTTAAAAATATTTTCTATATGAATTTTTATAAATATGAAAAAATTGAAAAATACTCATAATCAAAGTAGGTGTTCAATTATTAGTAAATTATAATTTTACTAAGTTTTATGTAGTGTTGAGATACTATTTAATCTTTTTTTATGTTTGAAAACATTTTGAGATACTATTTAATTTTGTACACATCCTATTACCATTTACTGTTTTTATTTTATTTTCTCTTCAAAAAATTATCATAGGGGCGCCTGAGTGACTCATTTGGTTAAGCTTCCAACTCTTGATTTTGGCTCAGGTCATGATCTCAGGGTCTCTCCCTCCCTTTGTCCCTCCCCCCCTTGCTTGTGCTCTCTCTTTTCTCTCTCTCTCTCTCTCCCTCTCTAAAAAACAAAAACAAAAACAAAAAACAAAAAAAAACCCACTGTCATATTAAGGAATATTAAAGTATACACAAAATACTATTTTAACTGCAATGATGAAGTTCACTAAACATTTAACCAGTACCTTTGACATCAAGAGTTCGTCTCTGGAGTCCTTGTCAAATCCATTGAGTTTTGTGTTTAAAATAGAATTGAGAAAATGACTTTAAGTTATAAAAGGGTAAATTTAAGGAAGGCATTAGGAAGAAACTTCCTGGTAAAAAGTATAAAATAGAAGAGGGAAGGGATAGAATTCATTTCCTGGATTTATTTATAATTATGGCATTAGGTTGTTCATAGGCTGAATTAGGAAACTGTTCTAGAGGCTTATCTAATTACAAGAGCATAATTTATCTGTCTGGCACAACTCTATAAAGTAAATGCTAATATTAACTTTATGGGGAAACTAAGGCACAGAGATGTTAAGTATATTGTCATCTAGCTTGTCATTGGTGGAACTATGATATGAACTCAGTCATAACGAATTGTCATACAGATATACATATATATATTATATAAAAACATATAATAAACAAAATATTTTAAAATGGAAATAGAGTAAAATCCCTCTATTGGCACAATCAGAATCAGTAGTTGGTCAGTTAATTGGAAAAGTCAGTTAAAGGAGTAAATGATAAAAAGTGATATATACACACTTTGAAACATATGAATAAAGCATTGTCTACATTTTCTTAGTTTGCTTTCTTCAAAGCTGAGTGAGAATTAAAGGCACCTGTAAGCAAACTATAAAGAATTCTAGATCTTATTTTAAGTGTTTTTACTGGACAATCGTATGGGTTGGTTGGTTAAGTGTCTGACTCCTGATCTCAGCTCAGGTCTTGATCTCAGAGTTGTGAGTTCAAGCCCTAGATTGGGCTCCATGCTGGGCGTGGAGCCTACTTAAAAAACAACAACAAAAAAATAAAAGTCTTTTTACAGTTGTGTATTTTTTTAAAGTTTTTATTCAAATTCCAGTTAGCTGACATATAGTATATTATTAGTTTCAGATTTACAATATAGTGATTCAACACTTCCGTATAACACAGGGTGCTCATCACAATTGTGTTCCTTAATCCCCATCACATAGTTAATCCATCCGCCCCCCCACCTCCCCTCTGGTAACCGTTAGTTTGTTCTCTGTGGTTAACTGGTTTGCCTCTCTCTCTCTCTCCTCCCCCGCCTTGCTCATTTGTTTTGTTTCTTAAATTCTACATATGAGTGAAATCATATGGTATTTGTCTTTCTGTGACTTATTTCACTTAGCAAAATACTCTCTAGCTTCATCCACGTTGATGCAAATGGCAAGATTTCTATTCTTTTTGATGGATGAGTAATATTCCATTGTATATGTATTCTACATCTTCTTTATCCATTCATCAGTCAATGGACATTTGGGCTCTTTCCATAATTTGGCTATTGTTGACAGTGCTGTCAGAAACATTGGGGTGCATGTATCTCTTCCAATCTGTTATGTTTCTATCCTTTGGGTAAATACTTACTAGTGAAATTGCTGGATCATAGGGTAGTTCTACTTTTAACTTTTTGAGGAAACTTCAAACTGTTTCCTGAGTAGCTGCAACAGTTTACATTCCCACCAACAGTGCAAGAGGGTTTCCTTTTCTCAGCATCCTCACCAACATATGTTGTTTATTGTGTTGTTGATTTTAGCCATTCTGACAGGTGTGAGGTGGTATCTCATTGTGGTTTTGATTTGTATTTCCCTGATTATGAGTGATATTGAGCATCTCTTCATGTGTCTGTAAGCATCTGGATGTCTTCTTTGGAAAAATCTCTACTTCTTTTTCTTAAGATTTTATTTATTTTAGAGAAAGAGAGAAAGTATGAGTGGGGGTAGGAGCATAAGGAGAGGGAGAGAATCCCAAGCAGATTCCACACTGAGCATGGAGCCCACGTGGAGTTCGATCTCATGACCCTGAGATCATGAACTGAGCTGAAATCAAGAGTGGGACACTTAACTGACTGAGCCACCCAGGCACCCCTTTTCTGCCCACTTGGTAACTGGATTATTTGTTTTTTTGGTGTTGAGTTGGATAAGTTCTTTACAGATTTTGGATACTAATCCTTTATCAGATATGTCATTGACAAATATGTTCTCCCATTTAGAAGGTTGCCTTTTAGTTTTGTTGATTGTTTCCCTTGCTGTGCAGAAGTTTTTTTTTATCTTGATGAAGTCCCAATAGCTCATTTTTGCTTTTGCTTCCCTTGCCTCTGGTGATATGTCTATACTTGATCTTAGCCAAAAGCCCAAGAAGTGATCTGGAGATGTGTCTAGTAAGAAATTGCTACTGCCGAGGTGGGTTGAGTCTCAGGTGGACTTGTCCTAGTGGAGATGCTCCTGCAGGGCACAGAGGGGCAGGGCTTGGTGTAAGTGGCTCCAGCCTACACTCGGTAGTGGTGTTTTGCCCACTGAGGTCAGTCAGTGTTGATGGGGGGTGGGCAGAAAAGATGGCATTGACTAGCTTTCTTATCCCTGGAATGGGAAGTTTGCAGCTGCCACTCTTCAGCAAGCCCTCACAGAAGAGCAAACAATCACCCCTCTTGTATCCCAAGCTTCTGCCAGATCCCTGCCTTTACCCTGCCTGCATCTGAGATGTCTGCCTACTAGGCAGCATAGTACTCCTGTGTTTTATCTCAGGCATATAACTCGGTTTCAAAACTCCAAATAAACAGATCTGTGCAGTGTGGACCCACGCTGGTCCTCTGGTGGGGTGGGGGCGGGCAGTGGTTTCTTGTGCTTTTGCAGTTTGCCAGTTTGTCTTGGAAATTGGTTGCATGATTGTGCCATGGTTCAGAGTTTGTGGTAAATCACAGCCAAAACTGGGCACCAAGGTTTGTTGTCTTCGACTGGTCTCTCTGTTTCTATGCCAGTGAATGGAGCATCTCAGTGGACCTGCCAGGTTTTTTGTCCCCAGAGAGGCTGTGCTACTACTACCAATGCACTCCAAGGAGGGAAAACTCTTTCTCCCCTGGTGACCCAGAGGTTCCTTAGACCATGCTGCCTGCTGCCAGGTCTCCACCCTTCTTACCCACTGGAGGACTGCCAAGCCCACCAGGCATGACCCTGGCAATGGTGTGGACCTGCAAAGCTCTAGTCTTTGCACTCTCCACTTAGAAAAATTTGTGGGAGTCAGCCTCTCTCCTTTTCCAGCCAACAGTTTCGGGGAAGAGTTTTTCTTGTACAGTCCCACGTGCGTTCTTTCACTTTTTTTTTTTTTTTTTGTCTCTCTCTGGCTCCTCTCTCCTTTGCAGCACCTGCAGTTCTCTTTTTTTTTTTTCCTGCAGTTCTCTTCTCCCCCAAATCAACTCTCTGGAGCTCCTACCTGCCATTCTGTGGCATTTTGCCTTCTCTACTTGTGCAGTTTTGCTCTCTCAGTACTCAGATTGATATTTTTGGTGTTCAAAATGATTTTATATTTATCTAACTGTGTTCAAGGCACAAGGCCTTGAACTAGGGTCCCCCTAGTCCTCTGCCGTCTTAACTCTCTTCTCATATTTTCACAGTTAGTCATGTTTTATGACTGAATAGTTTATAGTCTAGATATACTATAATTTATTTAATTTTTTCCTATTGATGGGCATTTAGTTTTTCTAATTTTGCCTAATGTAAACAACACTGCAGTGAAATTCTTTTTATGTATCTTCAACCAGAAAGTAGTGGAATAATGCCTTTGAAATTATGAAAGAATTTATTTCCAACCTAGAATTCTATGTCCAGCCAAATTTTCAGTAAATGTAAGGTTAGATTAAGGTTATGTTCAGACTTATAGGAAGTCAGAATTTGTATCTTTAAGTTTTCCTATCTCAGCAAGTTGCTTGAGGATATATGTATATATATCAGCAAAATTAAGGAGAATGTGATGAAAGAGAAAAGCAGATCCAATCCCAGAACATAGTGAAGGAAAATCAGAAATTGATAGCTAAGCAGCAAGCTTAGAGAATGAATCAGTCCAGATTAGAGTGGAAAGAGAAGATTCTTGGAAGAATAAGGGGTTCCTATGCGATAGGTTCCTGAAGATACTTACTCATTTGTCAGTAAGAAAAAACAGGAAGCCTATTAAAAAAACAGGAGGAAGAAATAAAGCACATCACAAGTACTTTTTTAAAATGAAGTAAAATAAAATGTGATACAATTTAAAGCAATTGATGGGAGTGTGAGAAAAGAGAACATGTTTTATTATAATGTCAAGAATGTTCTCCTTCAAATGGTCTATGGCTTATGGCATTGGACCCATAAAAAAGGAAATGCTATCCTAACATATCCTGTGGTCCTGTTTTGCTGTTTCAAATGGTGTTGATGGATTAATAGTCAACTTTTAGAAAAAGCATAGAAATTATAATTATGTTTACAGAAAATAAGATAAAAGTTATAGAATGTAAAACTCTGACAGTTTGAAAATATAGCTTATGGAAGACAGGAGGTAGTGAAGTAGATGACAGAATGAGGGAAGAGTAGGGACAATATCTTCATCTGACAGTGAAGATAGTTGAGAAGAAAACTAGTGTTAAGAAAATAAGAAATATGAAATGTGAGTTTATTATACAAGTTTATAAAGGTATCCTATAATTACAAAAAATATTGGCAAAGAGAGGTATATGTATGTATTAAGTGAACTAAAGCCTAGTCTTTTACAGAAGGATATTACAATATAGCTCCTAAATTGATAAGATATTGAAATGTATACATACTATTTAGAGATATGGAGTATCTAGTGTAGAAGATTTGTCCGAAGTGGTTAAAAGAGGACTGGGACCAAGGATGAAGAAGAATGGAGCAGTATATCATATTTTTAAACTATGTGTATGGTTAAAAGAAAAGAGTAGTATAGGAATCATCTATTGTTTGAAAGACTATTTAAAGTCACTGTAAAACTCTGTGATACTGATGCCATTTTGTAGCATAAGCTTAAGTGAATCTAAGACTGTATTATTTTGAGTTTTTGAAACAGTATTTAATCAGAAAATGGCTGAGGGTTTCCAAAATTGAGGATAGTTTTGCTTGAATTACAAAGATGAGAAGAATGAGCCTCCCAGTGATGGTCCTTGTTAGAGGTCGTTTCCCTCCATTGAACTGTAATGGTAATTTATCTGCATCTCCACTAGGAAGGTTAATATCTATCTAA
This sequence comes from Zalophus californianus, assembly GCF_009762305.2. Lineage (NCBI taxonomy): Eukaryota > Metazoa > Chordata > Mammalia > Carnivora > Otariidae > Zalophus > Zalophus californianus. The sequence continues at coordinate 39,666,230 of NC_045598.1, read as the reverse complement.
TATAGGTATCATGTAGATAACATTTTAACTCCTCAGTTACCTCCTAGACTAGACTCTATTACATAAGAGCAAGGTTGTCTTTGTCGTGTTATGTTTATATATTGTCATGTCTTCAAAAGATACCATACCTTTCATGTACTAATAGGTTTTGTTTTAGTTATTTAACAAGTATTTGGGCAGCTCTTATGTTCTAAGTTACATACTACACTCAGGTGGTCAGGGAAGGTGTGTCTGAGGAAAGAATGAATAAACAAAAACTCTCCAATTCAAACTGAAAAGATTAATTAAATAATGAGCATTTCTAATTGTTAGTTGTCTCTGTTTTGGGGAGCTCTTACAGAGTGAAGCCTGTCTCCTCTAATGTGTCTGACAGAAGGAGTTGGTGAGATAACTGGGGTACTTAAGTGAAGTCATGCAGGTTAGCTCCACAGCCAGATTCTAGCCAGTTCTATTACACAGCCACAGTTGGCATCCCTTACCCTGCCTGATTTCAATGCATCCATTGGGAAGATTGTACAGATGTGTTTAAAAAAAAAAAAAGAAACAAATTAAAAAGGTTACTATGGCTTTGCTTTGTTGTTATAGCACTTGGAACAGCAGCAGTACTAACAGTAATTATCGTAGTAGTAATAGCAATAATAATATAAGCTGTCAGGCAATGAACACCAAATATGTGCAGAAACCATGCTAGACATTAAACACAAGATATTATTATTTTCTTTTATTTTTTTTAAAGATTTTATTTATTTATTTGAGAGAGAGAGAATGAGAGATAGAGAGCATGAGAGGGAAGCGGGTCAGAGGGAGAAGCAGACTCCCTGCTGAGCAGGGAGCCTGATTACACAAGATATTATTAATCTTTGTATCGATCCTGTAAGACAGGTATTATCTTTGTTTTACAGGTTTAGAGAGGTTAAGTCTTGCACAAAATATCATAGTTTGTCAATGTTAGAGCTGGGATTTGAAGCTTGGTTTGTTTGATTCTGAAGTCCATGATATTTCCAGTATGGCAAGTGGAAGACAGGAGTGTGCAGCCCCTGGGAGTCTGGATTTTGGTTTTGCAGGTTAACAGAAAGTACTAGATAAGTAGACCCTTTCTTGCACATTCTGTCACATCATCTACTGTGGAATTTCAGTGGTTACTTGCTGACCATTTTCTTAATATTGATCTTATAGACAAGGCTTTTGAGAATCTTTTATACTTACCCTGAATTTATACCATTTATGCAAAATGTTAAATTTCAAGAAATGTTTCGCTGCATGCAAATGAGCACTTTTCCAAGTAGCAGTAGAATGGTACAGAGTTTGTATGAGTTTTTATTATAAAATAGAATTCCATTATTTCCAGCACTATTGTATTTAAGGGTAGAGTCGCAATTAAGTTTGTAACTGCCATTGGTTTTGCACACATAAAAGATATTCTTAATATTTTATCTTATTTTCTGTAACCATTATAAAATCAAATATGTAAATATGCTTTAGAATAGTAATTGCATTTCAAATTTGAATTTGTTCTATGCGGTTATTTAATCTGAGTTTCATTAAAAGAGAATAGTTTCTATAGCAACTACCACATCATTTGATATCTTTGGAATCTCTGAGATATGAAACACTTATTAAAAAACAAATGTACCCAGTTTACCATGTAGACTTCTGTACAGGTTTAAATGTTTAAGAAAAGTATTTCTTGTATATATATTTTTCTTAGTTTTTACCAAGTTTATTCTTTTTTCTTTTACTTTGGTATTTTTTCCCTTTAAAATTTTAAACCATATGTATTTAAAAATATGTCACAAGAATTCAATGAGGAGGTGGATATTGGAGAGGATAGTAGGAGTAAGTGTGAACTCCTTTCTGAATGAACTCCATCAGCACACATGTTACTTCCTTCTAGGAGGAAACCTGTTAGTTTGTCTCTTTGGATATATCCTATTAGGGTCATAAAAACCATTTCTAGAAAAAGATGATATATTATGGCATTATGGGAACCAAAATTAAGAGAAAATAGAATGCTAGATCATCAGTACCAGATTGCTGTTCCAAGTTTTTTTTAGTACTTTGAATTAAAAAAAGTTCAGTGCTAAGTAATGTGCACTGTTCTTGCCACTTATCAGCTGAAGAAAGGCTATTTCAACACTTGGAAATAAATAGTGCTTTCTGAAATCTATTCTTTCAAGTTCTCTTAAATTTGGCCTCATTTTTATTATCGGATTTGTCCAAGTTACACCCTTACATCGTTGCTAAATATTTTCTTTAAAGTTTATATTCTGGGGTGCCTGCGTGGCTCAGTCGGTTAAGCCTCTGCCTTCAACTCAGGTCATGATCTCTGGGTCCTGGGATCGAGCCCCGCCTTATCGGCCTTCCTGCTCAGCAGGAATTCTGCTTCTCTCTCTCTCCCTCTGCCTCTCTCCACTGCTTGTTCTCTCTCTCTCTCAAATAAATAAAATTAAAAAGAACTTAAAGTTTATATTCTTCATTTATTTGTATTTAGTTATGATCTTTTAAAATCACTTGTTTTCACTATATACATTTATATATTAATATTTTTTCATAAATCCCTATCTTTTTCTAACAATTCTATTTCTCCTTATTGAGCTTCTTCTAACTTGTCTACATGTTTCTGGTGCTTTGGAGCACTAAATTAAAAGCAGTGAAAGTTTCTTATGTATCATAGTTCTCCTTTCTAATATTCTTTTAAGAGTCCAGGAAAATGTCCCAAATGTGTTTTAAAGAGTCTGCCTAAGATGCCTTAATAAGACATTTTCTTGCAAGTAATATAAAGAAGTTAAAAAGTTTTGATGATGTAACAATACTTGTAAGAAAATTGTCTTTCTTCTATGCGTAGTTTTGTTCTACTCACTTTTTTCAGTCTTCCTATAAATAATCATTATTTCCGTACTATGAAGAATTTTTATATCTTTGCTCCCTTCCCACAATTCCTTCAGATCCACACTATAGTGAAAATTCAGTAAAATAAGGTTAAAGTATCATTAAAAAATTCTTGTCCTATGCACATACTTTTTGTAATAATCTTAGGAATGCAAGGTGTAAATGGAGATGATTGGGATAGATCATATATAAGTATATGTATAATAGAAAATTCAAGCCTAATATCTATAAACATTCTAATACCCCTGCATGTATATTCTACATCTGTGCTGTTCAAAGTAATTTTCTGTAATGATGGAAATGTTCTATGATATCTGCACTGGTAGCTGCCACCCACATGTAGCTAATGAACCAGTGAGACTGAGGAGCTGAATATTAAATTTAAATAACATATGTGGGTAGTAGCTACCATATTGGACAACAGAGCTCTAAATGACTGGATGAACCATTATCAGTTCATCTGCTGGACTGTTACATCAGGGCTGCTGTTTAGAGTTGTGCAGGTGGTTTACTTTATAAGGATTCACAGCAAGGGGGGAGTAGAGTTTAAAATCTAGCCTTTGTTTGGCTTGCCAAGCTGTGCACCCTGGCAAAGAGCTGTATTCATCCAAAGAGACTGCTCTTTCTAATTCATACAAAGGGCTGGCAACAGCATTGTACACCACTACCAGATTGTGTTTTTCCTTCATAGCTTGGTTCTGCCACTTAATGTCCAGGTGATCTTGGGATATGTAGTTGACTTCTTTGGGCCTTGGTTTCCCCCTCTATAAAATGGAGACAATATTACTTACCTTATGGAGTTATTATGAAGACTGACATGATACATGTAAAGTATTTAGAATATAAAGTGCTCAAAACTTTTATCTATTATGATTAAATAATATAGTACCTTATGTTGTAAATTTCTGCAGCATTTTTATATTCATTCAACTCTGCCTAGTACCAGACAAAGAAATAAAAGACAGTAGTCAGTACCTGCCCTCTAGAGGCTTATAACTGAGTAGAGGTGAATAGTTCCAAGGAGTTAGGTAGCTTTAAAAATTAGCTTACTATCACATTATAGCTTAGGAACTGACTGAGAGAGTTCATTTCAGCTAGTGATTATCTCAGCTTTTAACTATATCTTTCACCCCTTCTGACTCTCAGCTATTCAAATTTCATGTGATCTGAGACTTGTGGGGAAGAAGGCGGTGTAGGAGGACTATAAACTCTCCTCATCTCACAGATGCTACTAGATAACACTCATATCAGTGTAAATAACTCAGAAGATGACCCGAAGATTGGCAAAGCAAACCCCACAGCTAAATGTAGAGAAGAGACCACAATGAAGAGGGTAGGAAGGGTGGAGACAGATGTAGTGGGCAGCTAAACACCATGGGTCTGGCCACTGGAAGGAGGGAGCTGTGGCCTTGGAGAAGGGTGAGAAAAAAACTGCCATACCGGTGAGCCTGCATGGGGAAGGTGAATCCCCATAGCATTTGGCTTTGAAAAGCAGAGGGATTGGATTTCATAATTTATTACAACCAGCAGGATTTAAGCCCTCAAAATTTAACTATCAGCCCTCTCTGCTCTGGGGGAGCTTAGAGGGTAGTAGGAAACTGAGTCCCAGCCCTTAAAAGAGACAGCACAACAAACAGTATAGAAGCAGCAGTTTGAAAAACCCTGAGGCATATGGGAGCAATAGTTATTTACTAATCTCAGAGTTCACTGAGGGACATCTCCAGGAACAAGGGAGTGGGCTTGGGCCATTTCTCTCCCTTCCCCCCCCCAGCATAAACACTTGGCCACCCGCTGGAACCAGCAGGACACCCACATTCACCACCTAATTTGCTTACACCATGCCTTGCCACCCTCCAGCAAGGACTGCCTGACTCCCATGGTGCAGGTCCTCTCCCCCAGACCACCAGTGCAAACATTGCCAACACTGAGTCTCCTGACTGCATGCTTTGCAGGTTCTAGGTCCTGAGGACACCACAGAAATATGAAGGATTCTAAAAGAATATTATGAAAATTATATGCCAACAATTTGGACAACCTAGAAGAAATGGATAAATTCCTCTAAACATAATCTCCCAAAACTGAAATAGGAAAAAATAGAAAATTTGAACAGACCAATGAAATGGAATCAATGAAATGGAATCAGTAATGAAAAAAACTCCCAACAAACAAAAGTTCCAAGCCAGATGGCATCAGAGGTGAATTCTACCAAACACTGAAAGAAGAGTTATCTTATTCTTCTCAAACTATTCCAAAAGATAGAAGAGGAAGGGAAACTTCCAAATTCGTTTATAAGGCCAGCATTACCCTGATTCCAAAGCCAAATAAAGACACAACAGAAAGAGAATTACAGGACAAAATCTCTGGTGAACATAGATGCAAAAATCCTGAACAAAATAGCAAACTGAATCTAATAATACATTAAAAAAATCATTCACTATGATCAAGAAGGATTTATTACTGGGATGTAATGGTGGTTCAGTATTCACAAATCAGTCAATGGGATACATCACTTCAATAGCTGAAAGGATAAAACCCATCCTTTTAATAGATTCAGAAAAAGCATTTGACAAAATATAATATCTATTTAATGATAAAAACCCTCAACAAAATAGGTTTAGAAGGAACATACCTCAACATAATACAGACCTTATATGAAAAACTGCAATTAACATCATACTCATAAAGGAATAAATGAGAGCTTTCCCCATAAGATCAGGAATAAGACAAGAATGTCTACTCTCACCACTTTTATTCAACATAGTACTGGAAGTCCCTCCCACAGCAGTTGGACAAGAGAAAGGAATAAATGCCATCCAAATTAGTAAGGAAAAAGTAAAACTTCACTGTTTCCAGATGACATGATGCTATATATAGAAAACCCTAAAGACTCCACCAAAAAACTATGAGAATTAAAAAAAAACAAACTATGAGAATTGATAAATGAATTAATTGAGGTCACAGGATACAAAGTCAATGTATAACAATACCTTGCATTTCTTTATACCAATAATGAAGCAGTAGAAAGAGACATTAAGAAAACAATCCCATTTAAAATTGCATCAAAAATAATAGGAATGTACTTAGCTAAAGAGGTGAAAGACCTGTACTCTGAAAACTATAAAACATTGACGAAAGAAATTGAAGATGACACAAACAAATGGAAAGACATTCCATGCTCATGGGTAGGAAGGACAGTTGTTAAAATGTGTATATTACACAAAGCAATCTACACATTTAATGCAATCCCTATCAAAAGACCAACAGCATTTTTCACAGAATGAAAACAAACAGTTCTAAAATTTGTATGGATCCACAAATGATCTTGAATAGCCAATACAATCTTGGAAAAGAAAAACAAAACTGGAGGTATCACAATTCCAGACTTGGAGTTACATTAAAAAGCTGTAGGAATCAAAACAGTATGGTACTGGCACAAAAACAGATATATGGACCAATGGAACAGAATAGAAAGCCCAGAAATAAACCCACAATTACATGGCCAATTAATTTTTGGCAAAGGAAGAAAGAATATGTAATGGGATGAAGACAATCTCTTCAACATATGGTGTTGGGAAAAGTGGACACCTACATGTAAAAGAATGAAACTGGACCACTTTCTTATATCATACACAAAAATAAACTCAAAATGGATTTAGGATTTAAATATGATATCTGAATCCATAAAAATACTAGAAGAAAGCCACGTCAGAATTTCTCTGACATTGGTTTTAATGACGTCTTGCTAGATATGTCTCCTTAGGCAAGGGCAGCCAAAGCAAAAAATAAACTATTGGGATTGCATCATAATAAAAAGCTTCTGTACAGCAAAAGAAACAACCAATAAAGCTAAAAGATAACCTACTGACTGGGTGAAGATAATTGTAAATGATATATCCAGTAATGGGCTAGTTTCCAAAATACATAATTCTTAGCTATATTCTTCTTCAAGAACTCAAAACCCACTCCTGTAATTTTACCCTGATGGTAAGCATAGTCCCAGACACCCAGTAGACTTAAAATTATTAATAAATTAAATGAATGCAATTAATTGCTCCATCTTTCTTCTTAACGAAAACACATAAAATAATACTGTTCTTACTGTTCTTCTGTTAACCAAGAAATTTCTCAGCCTTTTTCTTATTGCAGTTTAATGAATGTGTGCTCACTGAATTCAAATGCTGTTACTAGTGTAAACAGTTTACATTTCTTTTTTTTTAAGATTTTATTTAATTTGACAGAGACACAGCGAGAGAGGGAACACAAGTGAGGGAGAGGGAGAAGCAGGCTTCCCGCTGAGCAAGAAGCCTGATGTGGGGCTCGATCCCAGGACCCCGGGATCATGACCTGAGCTGAAGGCAGATGCTTAACGACTGAACCACCCAGGCGCTCCAACAGTTCATATTTCTGAGTACTGTTACAGTGTTGGAAAGATAAATCATGATACCCAGAATTAAATATAAATGCATTTTGGGGGGTGCCTGGGTGGCTCAGTCGTTTAAGCGTCTGCCTTGGGCACAGGTCCTGATCCAGGGTCCTGGGATCGAGCCCCACATGGGGCTCCCTGCTGACTAGGGAGCCTGCTTCTCCCTGTCCTGCCACTACCCCTGCTTGTGCTCTCTTGCTCCCTTTTACTCTCTCCAATAAATAAATAAATAAAATCTTAAAAAAAATAAATGCATTTTGGTCATGTGTATAAGTTTGGGTTATGTTTTGGGTGTATATGGCAGAACATTTTTAAAAAATGGTTAAAAACGTATAAATTTACTTCTCTCTCATATAAAAGAAGTCCGAGTTAGCCAGCTGAGGGCCAGTTTGATACTGTAACTTTTTCATCAGAGATTCTGGGTACCTTTATAGGAGCTTTCTAGGAATTCTACCCAAAACTTCTGTTTATATCTCATTGGCCAGAACTTAATTACCTGGGGAAATTTAGCTGTAAGGGAGGCTTGGAAATGGAGTATTTTAGTTTGCTTGCTATTCAAGATTATGATAATTAGGGAAGAAGGTAAAAAATACCTATTGGGAGGCAATTAGTATTCTCTGCAAAATACTGTTACAATGAGTAAATGAGAGTTAATAATCTTTGGAAAAATCACAGGGCACTCTGGTGAGAGTCATAAAACTGACTTTTACTCTGTATGGATAAATATTTGAAAACATGTTATGCCCAGTGTCATTCTTCTGTATGTATGCATTGACCCGCTCACAACCTGGAGAAGTAGTGGTGTGTGTGTGTGTGTGTGTGTGTGGTGTGTACACGCGTAAGACTAAATCATTTTCAGTTTTTAAAAATACTCTTGTTTGATCCATGATAGAGTCTTTCAAGTAATTCATGGAAGATCTTGGAAATAAAATATGTTCCGTGTTCTTGAAAGATTCTTGAAAAGTCTACAACCAGCAATCCTTAAAAGAATAAATATAAGTAGTTTGCAGTGTGGTAAAATACTCTGCCTTATTTGTAATAAAATAAGTGTAATTTAAACCAAAACCAAGTTATAATTTTTACCTTATGGAGCTAAGAAAAATGAAATAAAAGTCAGTACTTAGGTTAGTTAAGATAGTTTCATGTATTTCTTATTGTAGTATAAATTAGTTGTATAGTTTCTTTTAGAGAGCAGTTTGGCAATTCTGTCAAGAATCTTAAAATTGTTTATACCCATCGGCTCAGTAATTACACTTCTGAGAATTTACTTTAAAGGAAATAATCCAGAATAAGTAAAAGCTGGAAGTAGAAGGAGGCAGGAGGAAATATTATGAAATTATGATAATAGCTAATACTTACTGAGTGGGTACTCTGTGCTAGTATTGTTCTAAATCCTTTACCTAATCCTCACAAGATCCTTATGAGATAGGTAGTATATCATCCTCCTCATTCTCTTTTAAAATGGAGGAAACTGAGCAGAAAGCTTAAAAAATTTTCTCACTATTGCAATTTTAAGTGGTGATGTTGGGGTTTGAGCCCTGAAATTTTGCACCGGTATGTGCATTTTTAATTAACATGTTTGCTGTCTCTGTGCATTGTTTTGAGTTTCTGCAGCATCATTTATAGCAGGGAGTCAGAGTAGCAGGATAGTTAAAACTAGAACTTGCCCCTGAGTTTTATGCATTTGTTAAAATTTTCAATTTTAAAGACTTTGGGTTAATGTGAAATATGCTCATGCTATGGTAGAGACAGAAATAGGATATAATTTTGTTTATGTAGAATAATAAAAATTATGTAAAAATATAACTCTTTGCTTAGAATTTAAAGAAAATGGGAAAGGAATATATCGAAAGTACTAATAGTATCTGTAATGGACTAATAGGTCTTTGGTTCAGTTTTCTTTCTCTGCTTTCCAAATTGCCTTTAGTGAGCATGTGTAGCTTCTATATTGAAAAAAATTTTTAAAGATTTTTAATTTATTTATTCATGAGAGACAGAGAGAGAGAGGCAGAGGGAGAAGCAGGATCCCCAAGGAGCAGGGAGCCTGATGCAGGACTCAATCCCCAGGACCCCGGGATCATGACCCCAGTTGAAGGCAGACGCTTAACCATCTGAGCCACCCATGCACCCTATATTGAAAAAAATTTTAAGAAGACTACATCCAGGACTAATTGCTTTTTGGGTGTTGAGTTTTAAAAGTTCTTTATATCTTTTGGATATTAACCCTTTATCAGATATGTCTTTGCAAATATCTTCTCTCATTTAGAAGGTTGCCTTTTAGTGTTTTTTTTTTTTTTTAAAGATTTATTTATTTATTTGGGGAAGAGAGAGAGGAGTGGCAGAGGGAGAGGGAGAGAATCCCAAACTAACTTCCTGCCAAGCTTGGAGCTGGATGCAGGGGCTCAATCCCACGACCCCAAGATCACGACCTGAGCCAAAATCAAGAGTCAGAGGCTCAACCGACTAAGTCACCTTGGTGCCCCCACTGTCTTATAGTTTTGTTGATAGTTTCGTTTGCTGTGCAGAAGCTTTTTCTCTTGATGAAGTCCCAATTCTTTATTTTTGCTTTTGTTTCCCTTGCCTCAGGAGATATATCTAGTAAGAAGTGATTTAAGAAACAAAACAGATGAACATAGGGGAAAAAAGGAAAAAGAGGGGCAAACCAGAAAACAGACTCTTAGCTATAGAGAACAAATTGAGGGTTACTGGAGGGGTGGTGGGTGGGGGGGTTGGGTTAAATTGGTGATGAGTAGTAAGTAGGGCGCTTGTTGTGAAGAGCAACTGGTGTATGTAAGTGATGCATCACTAAATTCTACACCTGAAACTAATATTATACTGAAGGTTAACTAACTGGAATTTAAATAAAAAGTTGAAAAAGAAAAAAAAGAAAGGAAAACTACATCCAGGAATAGAGGGAACCTATATAAGTTGTTACTTTTTAAGCCTTGTAGAATTGATCAGTTGCTAAATAAGCTGTCAGAGAAGCCCACCCAGATTCTTTGTTATACTGACCTTTTTTGTCATCTTATGACTGCTTTGCAATTTGCCAGTATATTTTTATTGGAAAGATTGGACATTGACATTATAGTTATCATAGGAAATGTATAACTTTTGATATTTACATTAATATTTGTATAATAGATGACTTGGTAACCCAGTGGCTCATTGGACCCTAGAAAAGAAGACTCAGAGTGGAGATCAAAGTCATTATTTTGAGTATATTTTGATTTTTATTTTCCTGCCTGGATTTTTCAGAACATATCATTCAATACACATACATAGGAGAAAGAGACCATCATAATGAAGTTATATGAAATGGATCCTAGGGCTGGCTTGCCCTATAGTCTTGTGTCGTAAAATGGGTGTGATCTTTCTACGCATGAATCTTCTTAGCTTCCTGGCTTTCCTGTAACTAAAAATCAAGGCCTGGATGGCCTTCTTTGATGAGAAGACAAGAAGGAGTATAAGTAAGATGAAGCATCTCTGTCCTGGGTCACACTGAAGTTAATTCAAATTCTCAATAGCAGTATAGAATGGTCTGTGCCACATATACATATGTTACATACATGTAGTTGCTCACAGAGAGCATGGGATTGAAGATAATTGATAGGAGGCAGCTGTTCTTTCCATGGAGTTGGATTTTCTTAGTCTGAAAATGTAGAAATTGCAATAATGAGAGTATAAATTGGTTAAATAACTTGCCCAATGATATGTACATAGTAAGTACTCAGCTGGGTTTTGAATTCAGGTTGTCTGGGTCCAAAACTTTTGCTCTAATACCTCATCAATAATTACATAATTATTTATTTTTTATAATAAAATGTTTTATACATACTCCATTGTTTAGGCTTTTCTTTTAAATTATAAATAAAAACAAAGACAAATGTCCCACATTAATTTGTGAGAAAGAACAGTTGGATCTAAATCAGTTTTGCCAATAGTCAGTCATAACCATTTTGAATGTTAGAATTTTTTTCCAGAACGTTTTTTTTCCCTGAATTTGAACATCAATTTTGAAATCTGATTCTATATTGAAGAAATGAAGAGTATCTTATTAATTTATCATAACATAATATGTTCTTTTAAAATATAATAGATATCTTATTATCTAAACTTCAAATAGTATTGAAATGGAAAATTTCTATAAGAATTGTTTAATAAATAACTGTTATAATTTTAATTTAATAAAGCATAGAGGGAAAGCATTGTTTAACTCCAAGTTCATTACACTCCTGACATCAATGTTTATAATATTTAGCCACCTAGGAAATTGGTCTTAGAGATAAAAATCTTAGCAAAAGTCACCTCTATTACCACTATTATTCCTTCTTCTACTGCTCTTGCCTATAGCTAAATTTCTTGAACATTTATAGTGTCTTTGGTATTGTGTTAAACCTTCCATATACATTATATTATTTAATACTCATAGCAACCCTATGGAGTTGGTATTATTATTTCCACTTTACAGACAAGTATCTGAAGCTCAGTAAGATTAGTTAACTTGCTCAAGAACACACACTTAGTAAATGGCAGATGAAGGACATAAATCCAGGTCTGTCTTAATTCAAAACCTATGTTCCCAATCTAACCATTACATTATGCATAGGTGGTATCTCATTTGTAGTGTAGATTCCCAAGGATAGGATCACAGGCTGGGAAGGAAGAATCCTAAATCCTGGCAGGATCCTACTTGAACCAAGAAGAGATTAAGTTTTAATGTAGAATATGATGTAAATGTTCTTTAGACCCTTAAAGTGAGTCTTCTTTCTTTAATTCGGAGTTTCCTTTGTAGTTAATTTTGCATGAGAAACAAAAGGCTGTACTTATTATACTTAACTGTACTGAGCTTTCCATTCCATTGTTAATCATTCCACTGCATTCTTTTTTTTTTTTTAAAGATTTTATTTATTTATTTGACACAGAGAGAGACACAGCAAGAGAGGGAACACAAGCAGGGGGAGTGGGAGAGGGAGAAGCAGGCTCCCCGCCGAGCAGGGAGCCCGAAGCAGGACTCGATCCCAGGACCCTGGGACCATGACTTGAGCTGAAGGCAGACGCCCAATGACTGAGCCACCCAGGCACCTCCATTCCATTGCATTCTTAAAAACAGTTTTTTTGGGGGGGGAATTAGGGAGTTTTAATCTAAAAAAAATTATGTACTTTTTACCTAGGTGACCAATAAAGTCTACATTGAATTTCTGCCATTTCCTGGAGTACATGGTCAAATTGCCAGGTTTAGTTATGTACCAAATATGCATTGGCAGTCAGGCATTCTTTTGTAACCTTTTGTTTTTTTCTTTGTAGTTGATGGAAAAATAAAGTGCAACATCCAGAATGCTGAATCAGAGTTATTTTCAGATGTCTCAGATATCGCAGTACATATTCAACACAGAGAGAAGCCTTTAGCTTTGAATTTGGTTTTGAGGTGGGCCTATGTAGAATTCTTTATTCCACTGAAACTAGAGCTGAATGAAGATGATAAGTTGTTTTGTTGGGAACTTGATGATTTAGGAATACCAGGACAGTTCAAGTAGTTGCAAAATACCACATTAATGCTGAGACCCAAAAAAAGAATTGGGTTTTACTTCTCTGATGTTTCCTGTTCAATCCCTAGGCTCTGGAGTAGGAGCATGAGCAGATATAATGATAGCTAGTGGGTGCCTATTGTCCCTGTGCAACATGGCTTTACTAGATGACTGCAGTCTTAATAAGATGATGGGAAGAAGCTGTATTGGAAACTGGATCCTCCTTTGTCTTCCATATTTTATGTTAAAAAAAATAAGCAGTTCAATTTTCTAATAAAATATTTTTTGGTACTTGTTACAGTGTGGTCTACAATTATATTTGTGAGAAAGCCCAGCACTCATTAGCTTAGGAGGTGTGCATATGTTCAGTTTTATGGTCTTAATTCGGAGAAGCTTGTTGTGGGAAGATGAAACCAGAAGATAAGCAGTCACTTTGGTGGATGAACAGGAGAAGGGAGGTATCATGATTTGATTCAATGAGTACTGACTAGATGGTCAGGAAGTCTGGGTTTTAATCTTGTTTCAACCAGTAACCACTTTTATGACTTTGATTTAGTTAATTCATCTCTCTGAGAATTACCTTGTTTTGTCAGAATAGGGAGTGAGATTGGAATATCTCTTAAGATCTCCATTAACTCTAAAATTCTGATTTTAAGGTGGTTCACAAATATTCATGTGATAGATATAAATTATTATATTTTAAAAATCTTTGTTTCTGAAAGTGAGTATGATCCACTAGATTATGAGTTCCATGAGTTAAAAACTATTTGTTTTTACTTACCATGGTATCTAGTATACTACCTGGAACATAGTAAGATATCACTGTATACTTACTGAAGTAATAAATGATTAATTTATTTTATTACATTAGACTTCATGTAATGGAAGGTTGGGTAAAATATAAGATTCCCTAAGACAATTTCACACCGATGACCTGGGCTCTCTCAGAGGTAATTGAACATGAAGCAGTTCATGAAATCATGCCCCTAGAGTCCATTTTTCAAATGTGTCACACATTTACAAAAAGTAGTTTATTCATCCTGATGAGAGTTGCAGTTACTAGAATTGGGAGCTTTTTTGTACTGCTCTAGTAAAGGAGAAAATTATGATAAAATATCATAAAATTAGCCTATTGGGAAGTCAGAGCAAAATGAGTATGAGATTCTTTTTTTTAGTTAACATGTAACGTACTATTTGTTCCAGAAGGAAAATTTAATGATTCATCACTTACCTATCACACCCAGTGCGCATCCCAAGTCCATCCTTAATGCCCATCATATATTTAGTGCATCCCCCCACTCTCCTCCCCTCCAGCAACCCTCAGTTTTTGGTAGTTGAGTCTCGTGGTTTGCTTCCCTCTGTTTTTATCTTATTTTTCCTTCCCTTCCCCTATGTTCATCTGTTTTGTTTCTTAAATTCCACATATGAATGAATGAAATCATATGGTATTTGTCTTTCTCTGACTTTTTTTCCCTTAGCATAATGCTCTGTAGTTCCATCCACATTGTTGCAAATGACAAGATTTCATTCTTTTTGATGGCCGAATAATATTCCATTGTAAATATATATCACATCTTCTTTATTCATTCATCAGTCAGTTGATACTTGGGCTCTTTACATAATTTGGCTATAGTTGATAGTGCTGCTATAAACGTTGGGGTGCATGTGCCCCTTCGAATCAGCATTTTTGTATCCTTTGGATAAATACCTAGTAGTGTAATTGCTGGATCATATGGTAGTTCTATTTTTAACTTTTTGAGGAAACTCCATACTGTTTTCCAGAGTGGCTGTACCAGTTTGCATTCCCACCAACAGTACAAAAGGGTTCTCCTTTCTCTGCATCCTTGCCAACATCTGTTGTTTTCTGAGTTGTTAATTTTAGCCATTCCAGGCGGTGTGAGGTGGTATCTCATTGTGATTTTGATTTGTATATCCCTGATGGTGAGTGATATTGAGCATCTTTTCATGTGTCTATTAGACATTTTTATGTCTTCTTTGGAGAAATGTCTGTTCATGTCTTCTGCCCATTTATTAAATGGATTATTTATTTTTGGGGTGTTGATTTTGATGAGTTCTTTATAGATTCTGGATACTAGCTCTTTATCTGATATGTCATTTGCAAATATCTTCTCCAATTCTGTAGGTTGCCTTTCAGTTTTGTTGATGTTTCCTTTGCTGTGCAGAAGCATTTTATCTTGGTGAAGTCCCAATAATTCATTTTTGCTTTTGTTTCCTTTGGCTCTGGTGATGTGTCTAGTAAGAAGTTGCTGCAGCGAGGTCAAAGAGGTTGTTGCCTGTGTTCTCCTCTAGGATTTTGACGGTTTCCTGTTTCACATTTGGTCTTTCATCCATTTTGAATTTATTTTTGTGTGGTGTAAGAAAGTGGTCCAGTTTTGTTCTTCTCCATTTTGCTGTCGAGTTTTCCCACTACCATTTGTTGAAGAGACTGTCTTTTTCTCATTGGATATTCTTTCCTGCTTTGTTGAAGATTAGTTGACCATAAAGTTGTGGGTCCATTTCTGAGTCCTCTCTTGTGTTCCACTGATCTATGTGTCTGTTTTTGTGCCAGTACCATACTGTCTTGATCACTACAGCTTTGTGATACAGCTTGAAGTCTGAAATCTTGATGCCTCCAGGTTTGCTTTTCTTTTTCAACATTACTTTGACTATTTGGGTGGGGTCTTTTCTGGTTCCATACAAATTTTAGGATTGTTTGTTCTAGTTCTGTGAAAAATGCTGGTGGTATTTTGATCAGAATTGCATTGAATGTATAAATTGCTTTGGGTAATATAGACATTTTTAACAATGTTTGTTCTTCCAATCCATGAGGATGAAATGTTTTCCCATTTCTTTGTGTCCTCTTCAACTTCTTTCATTAAGTGTTCTACAGTTTTCAGAGTTCAGATCTTTTACCTCTTTGGTTAGGTTTATTCCTAGGTATCTTATGAGTTTTTGTGCAATTGTGAATGGGATCGATTCCTTGATTTCTTTTTCTGCTGCTTCATTATTGGTGTATAGAAATGCAACAGATTAAACTGAGTGTTACTGGAGTGGTTGGTGGTGGGAGGGATGGGGTGGCTGGGTGATAGACATTGGGGAGGGTATGTGCTACGGTGAGCGCTGTGAATTGTGCAAGACTGTTGAATCACAGATCTGTACTTCTGAAACAAATAACGCAACATATTTTAAGAAAAAAGAAAAAGAAGAAGATAACAGGAGAGGAAGAAAAGGGGAGTATGTCAGAGGGGGAGACGAACCATGAGAGATGATGGACTCTGAAAAACAAACTGAGGGTTCTAGAGGGGAGGGGGTAGGGGGATGGGTTAGCCTGCTGATGGGTATTGAGGGGGGCACGTTCTGCATGGAGCACTGGGTGTTATGAACAAACAATGAATCATGGAACACTGCACCAAAAACTAATGATGTAATATATGGTGATTAACATAACAATAAAAAATTAATAAAAAAAAGAAATGCAACAGATTTCTGTACATTGATTTTACATCCTGCGACTTGGCTGAATTCATGTATTAGTTCTAGCAATTTTTTGGTGGAGTCTTTTGGGCTTTCTACATAGAGTGTCATGTCGTCTGTAAATAGTGAACAGTTTGACTTCTTCCTTGCTGATTTGGATGCCTTTTATTTTCTTTTTGTTGTCTGATTGCCGTGGCTAAGACTTCCAGTGCTATGTTAAATAGTAATGGCGAGAGTGGACATCCCTGTCTTGTGTCTGACCATAGAGGAAAAGCTCTCAGTTTTTCCCCATTGAGGATGATATTAGCTGTGGGTCTTCCATATATGGCTTTTATGATATTGAGGTATGTCTCTTCTATCCCTACTGTGTTGAGTGTTTTTATCAAGAACGGATGCTGTGTTTTGTCAAATGCTTTTTCTGCATCTATTGAGAGGCTCATATGGTTCTTATCTTTTCTTTTATTAATGTGGTGTATCATGTTGATTGATTTGCAAATATTGAACCACCCTGAAGCCCAGGAATAAATCTTGATTTATTCTGATTTATTGATTATTCACACTTGATCACTGTGAATAAGACTTTTAATGTACGTTTGGATTTGATTAGCTAGTATCTTGTTGAGAATTTTTGCATCCATGTTCATCAGGGATATTGGTCTCTAATTCTCCTTTTTAGTGGGGTCTTTGGTTTTGGAATCCAGGTAATGGTGGCCTCATAAAATGAGTATGGAAGTTTTCCTTCCATTTGTAATTTTTGGAAACACTTCAGAAGGTAGTATTAATTCTTCTCTAAACTTTGGGAGAATTCTCGTGGGAAGCCATCTGGCCCTGAACTTGTGTTTGTTGGGAGATTTTTGATTACTGATTCAATTTCTTTGCTGGTTGTGGGTCTATTCAAATTTTCTATTTTTTCCTGTTTCAGTTTTGGTATCTTGTATGTTTCTAAGAATTTATCTGTTTCTTTCAGATTGCTTAATTTGTTGGCATGTAATTGCTTATAATATTCTTTTATAATTGTTTGTATTTTTGTGGTGTTGGTTGTGATCTCTCCTTCATTCATGATTTTATTTATTTGGGTCCTTTTTCTTTTTGATAAGTCTGAATAGGGGTTTATCATTTTTATTAATTCTTGCAAAATGCCAGCTCCTGGTTTTATTGATCTTTTCTGCTGTTTTTTTTTTTTAATTTCTGTATAATTTATTTCTCCTCTAGTCATAATTATTTCCCTTTTCTGCTGGTTTAAGTCTTTGTTTGCTCTTCTTTTTCCATCTCCTTTAGGTGTAAGGTTAGGTTACGTATTTGAGACTTTTCTTGCTTCTTTCAGAAGGCCTGTATTGCTATATACTTCCCTCTTATGACTGCCTTTGCTGTATCCCAAAGGTTTTAGGATGTCATGTTTTCACTTTCTTCCTTGTATTTTAAATTTCTTCTTTAATTTAAATTTCTTCTTTAATTTCCTGGTTAATCCATTCATTCTTTAGTGGGATATTCTTTAATCTCCATGTATTTTGGTCTTTCCAAATTTTTTCTTGTGGTTGACTTCAAGTTTCATAGCATTGTGGTCTGAAAATATACATGGTAGGATCTCAATCTTTTTGTACTGGTTGAGTCTTGATTTGTGACCCCCTATGTGATCTATTCTGGAGACTGTTCCATGTGCACTAGAAAAGAATGTGTATTCTGCTGCTTTAGGATGAAATGCTCTGAATATATTTGTGCAGTCCATCTGGTCCAGTGTGTCATTCAAAGCTATTTTTTCCTTGTTGATTTTCTGCTTAGATGATAAGTCCATTGCTGTGAGTGGGGTGTTAAAATCCCCCTACTATTATTGTATTATTATCAATTAGTTTATGTTTGTTATTAATTGATTTATACGTTTGGCTGCTCCTGAGTTGGGGGCATCAATATTTACAATTGTTCAATATTCTTGTTGGATAGACCCATTTATCATGATATAGTGACCGTCTTCATCTCTTATTACAGTCTTTGGTTTAAAATTTAGTGTGTTTGATATAAATATAGCTACTCTAGTTTTCTTTTGTATGCTCATGTCCATTAGCATGATAAATGGTTCTCCACCCCCCTCTTTCAATCTGGAGGTGTCTTTGGGTCTAAATTGAGTCTCTTGTAAGGAGCATATTGATGGGCATTGTTCTTTTTACTCATTCTGATGCTCTATGTCTTTTGATTGGACCATTTAATCCATTTACATTCAGAGTAATTATTGATAGATATTGATTTAGTGCCACTTTATTACCTGTAATGTTGCTGTTAATGTAGATTGTCTCTGTTCCTTTCTAGTCTTTGTTGCTTTTGGTCTCTTTCCCACTCAAAGGGTCCCCTTTAATATGTCTTGCAGAGCTGGTTTAGTGTTCACAAATTCTTTTAGTTTTTCTTGTCTTGGAAACTCTTTATCTCTCCTATTCTGAATGACAGCCTTGCTGGATAAAGTATTCTTTGCTGCGTATTTGTCCCATTCATCATGTTGAATATATAATGCCATTGTCTTCTGGCCTGCCAAGTTCCTGTGGACAGATCTGCTGCTAACCTTAGGTGTCTACCCTTGTAGGTTAAGGATCTTTAGTCCCTAGATGCTTTCAGAATTCTCCATTTATTTTTGTATTTTGAAAGTTTCACTATGATATGTCTTGGGGTTGACTTGTTTTTTTTTTTTATTTTTTTTATTTTGAAGGGAACTCTCTGTGCCTCTTGGACTGGAATGTCTATTTCCTTCCCTAGATTAGGGATGTTCTCAGCTATTATTTGTCCAAAGAAACCTTCTCCACATTTTTTACCCTCTCCTTTTTTTGGGACTCGTATGATATGCATATTGTTTCACTTTTTCAAATCGCTGAGTTCCCTATGTCTGCCCTCGTGATCTAATAGTTTTCTTTCCCTCTTCTTTTCAGCTTCATTATTTTCCATAATTTTATCTTCTGTATGACCTATTTGATCCTCTGCTTCAATCCTCATTGTGATTATATCCAGTCAGTTTTGCATCTCAGTTTTAGCATTTTTTATTTTGGCCAGACTAGTTTTTGGTCTTTTACCTCTGCAGCAAGGGTTTTTCTGGTGTCTTCTATGCTTCTTTCAAGCCCAAGTTGGTATTTTCATGACAGTTTTTCTAAATTCTTCTTCAGATGTGTTGCTTATATCTGTTTTGAGTAAATCCCTGGCTTTGATTTCTTCTTGTTCTTTCTTTTGGGGAGAATTCTCCATCTTGTCATTATGTCTAGGTTTCTGTCTTTTGCATATGATAAAAGCTTGTTATAGTTTCTGTTCCTTAGGGTAATACTATACCAAGAAGGGTCCCACCCTGTCCAGGGCCTGGCACTTCAGGAAGTGTTTCTGGTGTATTCTTTGTGCACTCTGGTGTTGTGTTTTGACTGCTCTTTCCCACAGGTCAGTCCTCTAGAGTGTTCCCTCTTGCTTGTAGTTGGGAGTGTTTGGACCTTTAAATAGGTTTGTTTTGATTTGTTTGTTAAGATAAGCCTGATTAAAAAAAAAAAGTAGAATGAAAAAATACAGAAGAAAAAAGCCTGGTCCAAGAAAAGACAAAAGGAAAAGGAACAAAAAGGCAAACAAACAGACAAAAAACTATAAGCCTAATTCCAAAGAATAAGAAAGAAAGAAAAAAGAAAAAAAAGAAAGAAAGAAAAGGAAAGGAAACCAACCAACCAAGAAGTATAAGCCTGATTCCAATGGAAATAAACAAAGAAACAAACAAACAAAAAAAAAAAAAAAGAAAGAAAGAAAGCTTGGTCCTATTTATACCAGAACTGAAGCTGATGCTTTGGAGCACTCTGTGATCAGTAGAGTTGTACATGCAGGGGGCCTGTGTTGGTATTCTGAGGTAGAGGCCTGCTGTGTTGGCTCACAGTCAGACCTGCCCTAGGAAATATGTCCTTGCCTGGTGCAGGGGTGTGGGGTTTGGTGTAAGTGACTCTAGCCTCCAGTGGAGGTGCTGTATTTCTTTCTCTCTGAAGTCTGACTGTGCTTGTGGAGGGTGGAGGAAAATATGGTGTCATTCGTGGCCACTGCTGTTCAGGAGACCCTTATAAAAAAGTGAACAATCTCCCTTCCTGTGTCCCAGGCTTTTGTCAGATCACTGCTCTCTACCTGTCTGTGCCTGGCTCTTGGCATGCCCAGTGCCACAGTTGTCCTTTGTTTTATCTCTGGCCATGGGCTGGGATTCAAAACTCCAGATCTTAAGAGATCCAGCAAGGCGTGGACACCTTCCCTCCCCTGAAGGAGAACCTGGCAACACTGCACCTGACATTCTGTGCCAGAAAAGCTGTTGCACGTCTGCATTGGTGCCTGGAGTCTATGATGAAGCACAGCAAATAGCTGCAACCAGGTTATCTGCCCTCTGTGTGTGCCTCTGTCCCTTGCTGTTGAATGGCTGCTCAATGGTGCCCAGCGGGCTTTTTGTCCTTGGAGAGGGAAAATACCCTCTTCCAAATGTACTCCAGGAAGGGGAGTGTTCTCTCCCAGGGGGACCCTTCACAGTGGTGTGTTTTGTGTGACTCCTATGTGCTGTTCTTCCTCCCGCTCTTTCCCTTTTCTCCCTGACTTCTCTCTGTAGAAGGTCTCCTTCCCTTTTGCTGCACTGTAGGCCTCCCCTCCCCCAATTCACATCTCTGAACCTTTCATCTGCCACAGTTTCCCTCCAATTGTGCAGATTGTTTTCTTAATCCTCAGATCGATTTCCTAGATTTTCAAAATGATTTGATGTTGATCTAGCTATGTTTGAGGGAGGAGGCAAGCTCAGGGTCCGCTTACTAGTTTGCCATCTTAACTCCTTCGTGAGATTATTTTTGTCATCCTAATGAAGGGAATCATGATCATGGAATTCACACACTCCATGTTACACGGTATGGTATCATCTTGGGGAACCCTTTGGGGACAGCATCTGGTATTTTCTACATTATATATAATCTCTAGAATATTAAGATGATTAATGAATGTTGAAATTACTAGTTGTTTCCTTTCTCTTTTCTGTATTTCATGAAGCAACATATTAGCTTCTTTTTTTTACATGCCTTTAATGTAGTCTAAATTGAGGTCACTGAAGAAGAAGAGGTTTAGAAGCTTTTACACAAAATATAATTAGTACTTGATCTGTAAAAGAATTTCAGAGAATGAGAGTGAAGTATTTCCATCTCTTCCAGGTAGGGTCGATTTTTAACATTTCAAAGTAGCTGTACACAGATACACATAATTTCTTCCATTCATTTATGGAATGAATTTTATTTTTTTGTGGGCAGAAGTTGTTCTTTGCCTGTCATTAAGATATTCTGCTGTTCCTCCTGAGAATGCATAGGTTTTAGTTAAGGACTAAACTGTTATTTATCATCCCAACAATGACAGTTCTTCTGGAATCTAACTGAAATAGAGATTGGTATACTTTTTAAGAAAATTATTTTTTCTAAACTATTAGAAATAATCCTAAGGAGCAAGTTTAAAAATAAGTGTACATAGAAGGATAAATGGTTATAAAAGCTACCTGCTTTAAATTTTGATCCCATCCTACTATAGGCATCTTTTTTTTAAAAAGATTTTATTTATTTATTTATTTGAGAGAGCGAGAATGAGAGAGAGAGAGAGCACATGAGGGGGGAAGGGTCAGAGGGAGAAGCAGACTCCCTGCTGAGCAGGGAGCCCGATGCGGGACTCAATCCTGGGACTTCAGGATTATGACCCGAGCTGAAGGCAGTCGCTTAACTGACTGAGCCACCCTGGTGCTCCTATAGGCATCTTTCTAAAATGCATATCTTCCTGTGGTCTGTAAACCCTTTAATGACACCTCATCAATTTCAGTGTAACCTATGTTCCTGAGCATGGCATGGAAGGTGCTCCATTATTTCAAAAGTATTTTTCAAGTTCAGCACCTGCCTTTCCATCTTAAACTTTATACTATGGTAAATACTGGGACTACTTTAAGTTCTCTACTCATACTGTGGCCTTTTAGATTTCTATACTGCAAGAGTGGCTAAAAGGAAGCATCTTAAGTACAAACCTACTTATTAACTACCTGACCTGAAATTTACTTTCCTTTTCTGAACTTTATATTTGTCACCAATAAAATGGGGATAATACCAACTTTTGAGGTTATTATGAGGGGGTCATAGCAAGTAGGTTGTAGAAGTCATTCATAACATGGTAGCTGTTCTTCACTTCCCTTCTACCTACCACCCTTGAATTGACCCTTATCTAATTTCCAACCTCATTTTCTACTATTCTTCCCCTCACAGGTCCCACATTCTAATCACACCCAACAATTTGCAATTCCTCAAGTATATCATGGTTCATTATATCCATGCTACTGTACATATTTTCCCTTTGCCCACATTGCTTTCCTCAACTTGTCTGCCTGGTGAACTTTCCAACTAAAATTTAAGTGTTCTATGTAGTTCTTCCTGACACTGTCATTTTTACAGTGAAGTTAGGCACTTCTTCATCTGTGACCTTCTAGTGATCTGCATAGGTCTTTGTTGTATCAGTTAACATATTGTATTGTTATTTTTTGTTTATACTCTTGTCTTCCTCATTACAAGGGTAAGGACTATCTTAGTTATCTTATCTCAATATCTAGCATAAAGGTGGGCACCTAGCAGTTCTCAGTAAGTGTTTGATGAATAAATTAGGGGATGAATAAAATAATGTATTTGAAATTTTTGAGATGAGAGATGCCATTTTATTCTTTAAGTGATTCTAAGAGTGGAATTAAAAAAAATTTATTTAGGGGCGCCTGGGTGGCTCAGTTGTTAAGTGTCTGCCTTCGGCTCGGGTCATGATCCCAGGGTCCTGGGATTGAGCCCTGCGTCAGGCTCCCCGCTCCACGGGGTACCTGCCTTTCCCTCTCCCACTCCCCCTGCTAGTGTTCCCTTTCTTGCTGTATCTATCTCTGTCAAATAAATGGATAAAATCTTGAAAAAAAATTTTTATTTAAATTCTAGTTAGTTAACATACAGTATATTAGTTTTAGGGGTACAATTTAGTGATTCAACACTTCCATGCAATACCCAGTGCTCATCACAATAAGTGCAGTTCTTAATCCCCATCAACTGTTTACCACCCCCCTACCTCCCTTCTTGTAACTATCAGTTTGTTCTCTACAGTTAAGAGTCTGTTTCTTGGTTTGCCTCCCTCTCTCTTTTTTCCATCTATGATCATTTGTTTTGTTTCTTAAATTCCACATATGAGTGAAATCATATGGTATTTGTCTTTCTCTGACTGACTTATTTTGCTTAGCATATTTTCTAGTTCAATACACGTCGTTGCAGATGGCAAAAATTTATTAATTTTTATGGATGAGTAATATTCCATTGTATATAATACCAAATCTTCCTTGTCCATTCATCAGTCAATCCACATTTGGACTGTGACTTTTTTTTTTTAAGATTTTATTTATTTATTTGATAGAGACACAGTGAGAGCAGGAACACAAGCAGGGGGAGTGGGAGAGGGAGAAGCAGGCTTCCCTGCCCAGCAGGGAGCCTGATGCAGGGCTCGATCCCAGGACCCTGGGATCATGACCTGAGCCCGAAGGCAGATGCTTAACTACTGAGCCACCCAGGCACCCCTGGGCTGTGACATTTTTTGGTTGGTTGCTAGACTAGTGATTTATTACAACTTTTTCTTTTACTCAAGCATTGAATTTACTCAGTCTATATTACACAGGTATGATATTATGAAATTCATGCTAAGCTGTTTTCTGCTTGTGTAGAGAAATAAATCTGTGGACTAAGGTGTACATTTAGATTTGATTGCTATCTTTTTGTCTTCTTGATATTCCAGTAGAGGAAAAGATTCATGTGTATCATTGTGAGCTTTTGACACTATCAAATGATAAAAGTAGGACCTTAGAAGGGCATTTTTTACTTTCAAATTTTTTTATTGCAGTGAAATAAATATAACAAAATTCATTATCTTTATCATTTTTAAGTATATGGTCCAGTGGTATTAAGTACATTCACGTTGTTGTGCAACCATCACCACCATCTATCCCCATAACTCCTTTCTTCTTATAAGACTGAAATTCTATCTGTTAAACAGTAACTCCCAATTTTCCCCTTCCCCCAGGTCCTGGCAACCACCATTATACTTTGTGTCTTCATGATTTTGACTACTCTAATCTACCTCATGTAAATAGAGTCATACACTGTTTGTCTTTCTATGACTCTTATTTCACTTAGCATAATGCTATGGAACAAAGGTATTTAAATGAGTTAGTTGAATTGGATGATTTCTTCTTAAAAATAAGTTAAATATTAAAAAAAATGTGTACCTAATAGTACAGAAAACAATAAACACAATAGTGTACAAGAAACTGAAATTGACAACATATTAATGAATATCTGAACAAATAAAAAAGTGAAAAAGGCAATAGAAAAGATGAATGACAAAAAGATTCAGGTCTTTGGCAAGGGAGAAAAAAGGCATCCAAGTTGGAAAAGAAGAAGTAAAACTTTCACTATTTGCAGATATGATATTATATATAGAAAACTGTAAAGACTCCACCAAAAAAGTATTATAACTAATCAATAAATTTAGTAGTGTTGCAGGATAAAAGATCAATATAGCATAATCGATTGCATTTGTATGCACTAATAATGAAATATCAGAAAGAAAAATTAAGAAAACAATTCCACTTATAATTACATCAAAAAGAATAAAATACTTAAGAATAAATTTAACCCAGAAGATGGGAACATCTGAACAATGAAACCACAAGATATTGAAGAAATAAATTGAAGCAGACATAAATAAATGGAAAGATAGTCCATGATCATGGATTGGAAAGATTAATTTTATTAAAATTACATGTAGTACCCAAAGAAATCTACAGCTTCATTGTAATTCCTATCAAAATTCCAGTGACATTTTTCACAATAATGGAACAATCCTAAAATTTGTTTGTAAGCACAAAAATCCCTGAATAGCCAAAGCAGTCTTAAAAAGGAACAAAGGTTGAGATGTCATGCTCCCTGATTTCAAAATGTGTCACAAAGAACAGTAATCAAAACAGTATACTATTGGCATAAAAAGGACACATAGATGCATGGAACATAATAGATGGCTCAGAAATGAACCCATGCATGTATGGTCAATTAATATATAAAAAAGTAGTCAGGAATATATAATGGGAAAAGGATAGTCTCTTGAATAAATGGTGTTGGGAAAACTGGACAGTCACATGCAAAAAGAATGATACTGGATCACTATATTATGCTTTACAAAAAAATTAACTCAAAATGAATTAAAGACTTGAATGTAAGATTGGAACCCATAAAACTGCTGGTAGAAAATATAGCTCCTTGACATCTATCTTGCTAATGACAGCAAAAACAAAGGCAACAAAAGGAAAAATAAACAAATGGGAATATATCATAAAGCTTCTGCACAGCAAAGGAAATCATTGACCAAATGAAAAGGCAGCCTATGGAATGGGAAAAATATTTTCAAATCATGTATCTGATAAGGGATTAATATCCAAAACATAGAAAGATCTCATACTTAGAAATTAGTAGTAAAAAAAAAATTAACACATGGGCAGAGGGGATGCCTGGGTGGCTCAGTCGGTTGAGTGTCTGTCTTTGGCTCAGGTTGTGATTCCAGGGTCCTGGGATAGAGTCCTGCATCGGGCTCCTTGCTCAGTGAGGAGGCTGCTTCTCCCTCTGCCTGCCACTCTCCCTGCTTGTGTTCTCTCTCTCTGACAAATAAATAAAATCTTAAAAAAAAATATGGGCAGAGTATCTGAATAGACATTTTTTCTCAAGACATACAAATGGCCAACATGGACATGAAAAGGTGCTCAACTCACTAATTATCAGGGAAATGCAAATCAAAACTACAATGAGATGTATTTTCACATCTGTTAGAATGGCTGTCATAAAAAACAGACAAGAAATAACAAATACTGGGGAGGATGTGGAGAAAAGAGAACGCTTCTTCACGATTGGTTGGATTATAAACTGGTGCAGCCATATGGAAAACTATGGAGATTCCTCAAAAAGTTAAAAATAAAACTGGCATATGATTCAGCATTTCCACTTCTGTGTATTTATTCAAGCAAATAAAAACACTGAATTGAAGGGATGCATGCATCCTCATGTTCACTGAGAAGTTATTTAAAATAGCCCAGTCATGGGGGTGCCTGGGTGGCTCAGTTGGTTAAGTGTCTGAATCTTGGTTTTGGCTTGGGTCATGATCTCAGGGTTCTGAGATTGAGCCCCATGTTGGGCTCCGTGCTCAGCATGGAGTCTGCTTGGGATTCTCTCCCTCTCCCTTTGCTCCTCCTCCCTCAAATAAAATAAAATAAAATTTATGAAATCTTTAAAAAATAAAATAGCCCAGCCATGGAGGGGCACTTGGTTAGCAGTCATTTAAGCGCCTGGCTCTTGGTTTTGGCTTCTGTCATGATCTCAGGGTCATGAGATTGACCCCCATGTCAGGCTCTGTGCTCAGCATGGAGTCTGCTGGAGAGTCTCTCTCCCTCTCCCTCTGCCCACCCCCCCACCGCTTGTGCTCTCTGTCTATATTTAATCAATAAATCTTAGAAAAATAGCCCAGCCATGGAAATAACCTAAGTGTTTATTGAGAGATGAATGGATCTAAAAAATATAGTGTGTGTGTATATATAAATGTTGGACTCTTGGTTTCAGCGCAGGTCATGATCTCAGGGTCATGGGATCAAGCCCCAGCCTCTCTCTTCCCTTCTGCCCCTCCTCCCCACTAGTGTGTATGCTCTCTCTCTCCATAAAATAAATAAGTAAATAAAATCTTAAAAATAAAAGAATTTGTTAAGTGACTTTGCCTTTTTCTTTTATCACTTGCCTTTCTTCTGAGATGGGATTTGAGTTTTTCCCTCTTGTTTTTCAGAATTCCTGCATGACCTCCGATTTCCTTTGACATATTCTTTGCTTTGTATTTTCACTGTGTCCATTCTGTGAAAGCCCTTATTAAACCACACTTGGATCATTGTAATACCTTTCTAATGACTTTCCCACTTTCACTTGTTATCTCTACTTGATCCTATACATTAATGCAGAATTAATATTCCTAAAATTTTTGCTTCCATCAGGTCATTTCCAGTTCCTTATAACTGAGACTTCATAGATCAAAATCCTTGACCACATAGTCTAGGATTAATTTACCATTTCTCCTCCTGGAGGAACTTTTTGCTTTTGAGAAAATGGTAAGCTCTCCTTTCCAAAGATGTCCTGCTCATACTACTAGTGGTTTTCAAACTTATTGTTAATTTTTTAAAGTACAGAAATATTGGTTCAAAAGTTATTTGTCTCCCTATTCCCTTTGACACCTCATGGGATTCCAAACTCTAGGGCTCATGACGTGTAACTTGAAGACTTATCTCATTTCAACTGTCTTTAACAGACTTTGCTATTTGCATCTTACAAATAAGGATTAAGGTCAGTAAAGATAGTTTGTCAATAAGTTGTAACTTGCAAAACAAGGTCCTTTGATGCCAGTTTGCTTTCTAGCACACTAAGTTTCTTTTTTAAATTATGAGTTTCTTAAGGAAGAGAAGCTACTTTTTTGTATAGTATAAAGTATGTGGCACAACACATAATAAATGGTTGTTAAATAGTTAAGTTTTTTTTTATTTTTTAAAGGATTTGTTTATGTATTAGAGAGAGAGAGAGAGCAAGGTAGGGGCAGAAAGAGAGGGAGAGAGATAATCTTAAGCAGGCTCCTCACTGAGCATGGAGCCAAATACAGAGCATGATCTCATGATCCTGGGGCTTGATCCCATGACCCTGAGATCATGACCTGCACTGAAACGAAGATTCCGACGTTTAACTTACTGAGCCTCTCAGGCACCCCTAAATAGTTGTTTATTTAGGACTCTTTTTAGTCTTTGTATTTGCTGACTTATTCAGTATTATTGATAATATTGATCTAAAACAGGTATCTACAGCATAGGTAGAAAAATACATATTACTTTGGACCCAAGAAATTGAAGTTGTGTTCTTTAGCATATCTTCTTATCTTACTTAACCTTCCTGTGAATTCTGATATATTCTGTCTATTAGAATGTAAACTTGAAGGCAGATTCTATGGCATATTTTGTCTCTCTGTTCCATCACATCATTCATAACATATAGAATAAATGTGTTTGTCTTCTGTCACATGTTTCTAATTAATCACAGTGCCTTGAAGAAGAGAGAAAAAGAAATCACAGTCAATAATGACATTTTTTCTTTAAAATGATAAAAGAATACATGACAAATTATGCAGTAAATTGCATACAATTATACATTTGTTGAATCCATTTGCTTGGAACCCTGGATGTGGTTCTCAATGAGAATAAAAGACAGTATTTGTATAATGGGAATAAATATTGCCTGGTACATCATGGAATATTTTTTCCATTAGGCCAGAAGGTAATAAAATTTTTCTTAGATATGCACAGAGTGATTGAATTTTGTTGTTTTCAGGGTAAACCTAGCTGGAAGCAGTTTGTGGAGGTTAGGAGAGCAACTTTTGGCTACTAGCGTCATAGTCGTGTCTTCATTTTTCATTACCATTTCCACTATCCATAGTTGACTTTGGTCTCATTCTAGATTATACTAAGAGCTTTGTTTAGGTAATGAGGCTCTATCCTTCTTTTATCTAATTAAGTTACAGTTTAAGGCTACATGTGTGAGGGAGTGGCACAAACTCAAGGAGGGAGTATTGTGGAAATGGGTCTGAAACTATTTATAAACCAAGTAGATCTCATTAGAGTGGCTAACAGATGGAGTGCTTATTGTTTCTGCATTACTTTGTTATGTAGGCATATTTGTATACTTTTAGGAAGAGAAGGCCACAGCCTCTGGGAATTGAAAAGTGTTGAATATTGGCTCTGGTATAGGAGTTGAACCATCAAAATGAAATTCTGTGGTCCCTAAGTTTTCTTATTACAATACAGGTGGAATTCTTCCCATGAAACTTAGTTTACTTTTGTCAATGAGTTCTTAATTTGATTGCACTCGTTGAAACATCTATGGTAGATTTGGAAGCCTACACGGCCATGAAGATTTCTCTACCTTGGAACTGGATAAAATCCTCAAGACTGTATTGGTTTCAGTGTATGAATATTTTTATATGATTCAGTAATTTAGAAGTTAACTCATTAAAATTGTTCTTTAAGTGTGTTACAACTGCACTTGGGTCTGGTATACTTATATAGGTAATAAAACGTTGAATAGATAAACATGTTTCAGTTAACTGAATCTAATAAATATAACACAGGGCTCTTTCTTTTGACATGTGGATTGAGTTCCATTGTATGTAGTAGAAATCCAAAAGTAATAGTTGTTTAAAGAGGGTAGAATTTATTTCTTATCTACCTGAAAGAAACCTAGAGGTAGGGATTCCAGGGCATATATAGGAGGTAGCTCCACAGCGATAAAAGCCCAAGATGTCTATATTTCTTTTCCACCATTCCTAATGTATGATTTTTATTCTCTCTTGAGAATAAAATGTTTCAGAGTTCAAGATTGCTAGAGATCCAGCCATCCTCTGCCAGACAGCAGAAAGGAGAAAAGGAGAGGTAAGAAGAGTTTATCTTCTAGCCAAATCAGCTTCTCTTAAGAGCTTTCCAGAAAGTCTTATATTTATGTATAACAGGCCAGAAATTAGTCATATGTCCCTACTCAGCATATATTATATTGCCATTCTCAGCGGAAATGAAAATTAAAAAAAATACTATGTACATTGCTACTCACATAAAAGTAGGGATTCTGTTGCTAAGAATAAAGATGGGAAAGAATATTGAGCAGATAAGTAGCAATTTTAGCACTCTAATGGTTTAACTATAGTGTTTCAACAATTCTGTTCTCTGGAATTAGACATTAATAATATGCCAATCTTTTGTTCTTAGTAATTCTTAATAATTCTTAGTAATAAAATTACTTTTTAAATTATTTAAAGTGGATATTTGTAATTAAATTTGTAATAAAATAATATGTAAGTGCCAAATATATTTGGTTTTCTCTTTCATTTTTCAAATGAAGAAACTGAGGTACCATTTAATTGGGGAAGGACAGTACTTTCTGAAGGTCACTTGACTAGAGAGTAGAAGTGCCAGGGATCTCTTGAGTTTTAGAATTTTCCATTAGTGTCATAATTTTGAAAATGTTAGGATATGAAAAGATCTATGAAGTAGAAACAGTTTTTAAAAGTGCGTTTTAGAATTTTCATTTCATTTGAGGATATTTTGTAGGTGCATAAAGCCTAGATGTAGTAGATGAAGATTTGAATCATAATTTTTCTAATATTGTTCCAGTCTCTTGGCTTGTTTCTCCTTGCATTTCTATTTATTTTAGTTTTTCTGTAGCAACAATATCAGATTTTTATTTTGTGTTTAGTACAGCTTGTAATTTATTCATTTATTTATTTTAAAATTTTAAATTAAATTCTAGTTAGTTAACATACAATGCAGTATTGGTTTCAGAAGTAAAATTCAGTGATTCATCACTTATATACAATACCCAGTGCTCATCATAACAAGTGCCCTTCTTAATACCCATTACCCATCTAGCCCATCCCCCCCACCTCCCTCCAACACCCCTCAGTTTGTTCTCCTCTATCATTAAGAGTCTCTTAAGATTTATTTCCCTCTCCCCCACTCCCTTCTATGTGTTCATTTGTCTTGTTTCTTGAATTCATTAGTTGTCTCGGTGTGCCTTTTTTCATGAGTCCTGACTCAGAAGCAGACTGGCTAGCCATATTCTGTATTACCCTAATACTGAGGTTAGTTTCCACAGGTAGCCCAGAGAAGGATGCATTCTTCTCATTTACTGAGATGATCATTTATTGACTTACTATGGAGATTACTAAATCCTGAAAAATGTAGCAGAAGCAGCGGTGGGAGAAAAAGTTTCAAGGTTTTTTTTTTTTTTTTTTTTGGTTATAGCTTTTGGCCTCCCAGAATATTCTCTTTCTATTGGTGCCTCTCAGTATACATGTATACATACAACCCTGATTGGATCTGCAGTCCTTTCTCATCCACCAGGGAAATCTCTACCATCATTTGACTGTATTTATTTTTGGGAATGTCTTCTGCAGATCTTTCTGGATTTAGACTGAGAATGTTGGATTCTGTCTATCCTGTTTTCACTTATATTTGAGGAGTAAGTGCACAGAAGTTAAAAAAAAAAAGTGCTTTGGAGCCAGTGAGATTGAATTTGCATATTGGCTATTCTACTTTTTGTGTGTAATTTTTTTCATTTTTAAAATGAGGATGAGAATTTTATCTCTGAGAGATAATGTAAATATATATACACAATGACATGTAAAAAACATATGATGTATAGTCAAGCCTTTTAAATTCAACTGAGTGAATAAATGATTGAAATTTCAAAATTTTTCTATTCATCAAAAATGATCGCTTCTGCTCAGCTCTAGAATTTTATTGAACCTGTAGCATAATTTTGGGAAAATTGCCTCGTTTACAATAGTGAGTCTTCCAATCCTTGAAAATGGTATTTCCATTTATTTAATTCTGATTTAATTTTTCTCAGTAATATTGTTTGCAGTTTATGTGTACAGATCCTGCACATCTT
The DNA here is from genome assembly GCF_009762305.2 of Zalophus californianus. Lineage (NCBI taxonomy): Eukaryota > Metazoa > Chordata > Mammalia > Carnivora > Otariidae > Zalophus > Zalophus californianus. The sequence continues at coordinate 39,634,347 of NC_045598.1, read as the reverse complement.
TTGTCAAATTTATTCTTAAATATTTTGTATTTTCATGCTTTCATAAGTTTTTATTTAAATTCTAATTAGTTAATATGTAGTGTAGTATTTGTTTCAGGAGTAGTATTTAGTGATTCATCACTTACATATAATACCCAGGGCTCATCACAAGTGCCCTCCTTAACATCCATCACCCATTTAGCCCATCCCCTGTCCACTTGTTCTACAGCAATCCTCAGGTTTTTCTCATAGTCTCTTATGGTTTGCCTCTCCTTTCTTTCTTCCTTCCCCTATGTTCATCTGCTTTGTTTATTAAATTCCACATATGAGTGAAATCATATGGTATTTGTTTTTCTCTGACTGACTTATTTTGCTTAGCATAATACGCTCTAGCCCCATCCATGTCTTTGCAAATGGCAGGATATCATTCTATTGGATGGCTGAGTAATATTCCATTGTATACATATACCACATCTTTATTCATTCATCAGTTGATGGGCATTTGGGCTCTTTCCATAATTTGGCTATTGTTGATAATGCTGCTATAAACATTGGTGTGCATTGTCCCTTTGAATCAGTATGTTTGTATCCTTTGGATAAATACCTAGTAGTGCAGTTGGGTCATAAGCTGGTTCTATTTTTAACTCTTTGAGGAACCTCCATACTGTTTTCCAGAGTGGCTGCACTAGTTTGCATTCCCACCAACAGCGCAAAAGGGCTCATTGTTTTATGGTTTTCATTGTACATGTCTTTTACCTTCTTGGTTAAATTTATTCCTAGGTAGTTTTTAAAAAATTTTATTCCAGTATAATTAACATACAGTGTTACATTAGTTTCAGGTATACAAGGTAGTGATTCAACAATTCTATACATTACTAAGTGCTCATTACGGTAAGTATACTCTTAATCCCCTTCACCTATTTCACCCCTTTGCCCACCCACCTCACATCTGGTAGCCGTCAGTTTGTTCTCTATAGTTAAGAGTCTGTTTTTTGCTTCGTCTCTTTTTTTTCTCTTTCTTTGTTTGCTTTGTATCTTAAATTCCACATAGGGATGAAATCATATGTTATTTGCCTTTCCTTCACTGACTGACTCATGTCACTTAGCACTAACCCTCTAGATCCATCCATGTTGTTGCAAATAGGAAGATTTCATTCTTTTTTTATGGCTGAGTAATATTCTATTGTAAATACATACACACACACACACACACACACACACACACTCATATATGTGTACCCCATCTTCTTTAACAGTTCATCTAATGATGGACACTTAGGTTGCTTTCATATCTTGGCTTTTGTAAACAATTTATTGCAGTAAACAGAGGTACATATATCTTTTTGAAATAGTGATTTTGTATTTTTTGGTAAGTACCTGGTAATGGAATTACTGGATCATATGGTGGTTCTTATTTTTAATTTTTTCAAGAACCTCCATGCTGTTTTTCACAGTAGTTTGCATTTCCACCAACAGTACACAATGTTTCCTTTTTCTCCACATCCTCACTAACATTGGTTGTTTCTTGTGTTTTTGTTTTAGCCATTCTGACAGATGTGAGGTGATATCTTGTAGTTTTAATTTGAATTTCCCTGATGATTAGTGATGTTGAACAGCTTTTCATGTGTCTGTTAACCATTTGTATGTCTTCTTTGGAGAGATGTTCATTCATGTCTTTTTCCCAGTTTTTAATTTGATTGTGGGTTTTTTTGTGTGTTGAGTTGTATAAATTCTTTATATAGTTTGGATTCTAACCCTTTATTGGATATGTCATTTGCAAGTATTTTCTTGCATTCGGCAGCTTTCTTTTAGTTTTTTGATTGTTTCCTTTGATGTTCAGATGCTTTTTATTTTGATGTATTCCCCAAAATTTATTTTATTTATTTGTTTACAATAGTTTATTTTTGGCATTTGTTTCCCTTGCCTAAGGACACATGTAGAAAATGTTGCTCAGGCCAGTGTCAGAGAACTTGCTGATTGTGCTCTCTTCTAGGATTTGTATGGTTTCAGGTCTCACCTTTAGGTCTAATCCACTTTGAGTTTGGTTTTTTGTACGGTGTGAGAATGTGGTCCAGTTACATTCTTTTGCATGTAGCTGTTCAGTTTTCCCAACACCATTTGTTGAAGAGATTTTTTTTCCTATTGCATATTCTGCCTCATTTGAGGATTAATTTATCTTATAGTCATGGGTTTATTTCTGGGTTGTCTACTCTGTTCCATTGATCTATGTGTCTATTTTTGTGCCAGTATCATAGTGTTTTGATTACTGCAGCTTTTTTAGCTATATCTTGATATCTGGAGTTGTGATTTCTCCACTTCTGTTCTTCTTTTTCAAGATTGCTTTGGCTATTTGGGGTCTTTTGTAGTTCCATACAAATTATAGGATTATTTGTTCTAGATTTGTGAAAACTGCTGTTGTATTTTGATAGGGAGTGCATTGAATCTGTTGATGACTTTTGGCGGTGTGGATATTTTAATTATTTGTTCTTCTAATCCATAAGCATGGAATAGCTTTTCATGTGTTTATGTCATCTTCAGTATTTTTAAATCAGTGTTTTATAGTTTTCAGAGTATGGGTCTTTCTCCTTCTTGCTTAAAAACAGGTACTTTATTATTTTTGGCGCAATTGTAAATGGGATTGGTACTTCATTTCTCTTTCTGCTACTTCATTATTAGGATATAGAAATGCAGTGGATAAAGAAGTTGTGGTATATATACACAATGGACTATTCCTCTGCCATAAAAAATGAAATCTTGCCATTTGCAGCAATGTGGGTGGAATCAGAGAATATTATACTAAGTGAAATAAGTCAGTCAGAGAAAACAAGTACCATATCATTTCACTCATATGTGGAATTCAAGAAATGTAACAGATGAGCACAGGGGGGAAAACAAGAGAGAGGTAAACCATAAGAGAGACTCAGTTATTAATAAACTGAGGGTTGATGGAGGAGAAGTGGGTTAGGGGATAGGTTAAATGTATGATGGGTAGTAAGGGGAGGGCAGTTGTGATGAGCACTGGGTTTTTGAATGTAAGTGATGAATCACTAAGTTGTACATTTGGTAGTAATATTACACGATATGTTAACTTACTGGAATTTAAATAAAAATTTGAAAAAGAAAAATGAAATGCAAAGGATATCTGTATATTGATTTTGTATCCTTCAACCTTACTGAATTCATTTATCAGTTCTAGTTGTTTTTTTGGTGGAGACTATAGTGTTTTCTATATATTGTATCATGTCATCTGCAAATAAAGTTTCACTTCTTCCCTACCAATTTGGATGCTTTTTATTCCTTTTTCTTGTCTGGTTGCTGTGGCTAAGATTTTCAATACTATATTGAATAAAAGTACTGAGAGTGGATATCCTTTTTTTTTCCTGATTTTCGATGAAAGTTTTTCCCCCATTAAGTATAATGTTAGCTGCGGGTTTTTTTACATTGGCCTGTATTATGTTGATGTATGTTCCCTGTAAGCCTACTAAACTTACTTTGTTGATGGTTTTTATCATGTATGGTTGTTGTACTTTGTCAAATGCTTTTTCTACATCTAGTGAAATGAACGTGTGATTTTTATCCTTTCTCTTATTGATGTGATGTATCATGATGATTGATTTGTGAATGTTGAACCATCCTTCCATCCCAGGAATAAATGCCACTTGATCATGGTGAATGAGTTTAATGTATTGTTTTAATGGCTTGCTGATATTTCATTGGAGAGTTGTATGCATGTTCATCAGATTTATTGGCCTATAGTTCTCCTTTTTTGGTTGCATCTTTATCTAGTTGTGGTATCAGGCTAATGCTGGCCTCATATAATGAATTTGGAAGCTTTCCTTTGTCTTCTCTTTTTTGGTATAGTTTGAAAAGAATAGGTATAAACTCTTCTTTAATTATTTGGTAGAATTTACTTGTGTAGCCATCTGGTCCTGAACTTTTGTTTGTTGGGAGGTTTTTGTTTTGTTTGGTTTGGTTACTGATCCCATTTCCTTGCTGGTGATCAGTTTGTTCAAATTTTCTCTTTTTTCCTGGTTTAATTTTGGGAGTTTTTATGTTTCTAGGAATTTATCCATTTCTTTTATATTGTGAGATTTGTTGGCATAATTTTTCATAATATTCTCTTATAATCTTTTGTATTTTGTGTGTCAGGTGTTGTTTGTCCTCTTTTATTTCCTGTTTTGTTTACTTGAGTCCTCTCTCTTTTTTTCTTTGATGAGTTTACCTATGGTTTTATCAATTTTGTTGATCTTCTCAAAGAACCAGTTTCTGATTTCATTGGTCTTTTAATTTTTTTTCCATTTCTATATCATTTATTTCTGCTTCTAATATTAATGTCCTTCCATTCCCTGGCTTTGGGTTTTTCTTGGTCTCTTTTTGTAGCTCCTTTATGTGTAAGCTTAGGTTGTTTATTTGATATTTTTCTTGATTCTTGAAGTAGGCTTTTGTTTCTATAAACTTCCCTCTTAGAGCAGTGTTTGCTAGATCCCAAAGATTTTGGACCTTTGTGTTTTCATTTTCATTTGTCTTCAATAGCATGTTATTTATCCTGTATGTATTTGTGTTCTTTCCATATTTTTTTGTAGTTGATTTCTAGTTTCATAGCCTTGTGGTTGTAAAAGATGCATTATATGACTTTGATCTTTTTGAAATTGTTGAGATTTGTTTTTGTGGCATGGTATGTGATCTATCCTGGAAAATATTGCTTGTGCACTTGAAAGGATGTTTATCCTGCTGTTTTAGGATGAAGTGTTCTTTATATATTTGTTAGATCCATCTGGTGCAATGTGTCATTCAAAGTCACTGTTTCACAGTTCATTTTCTATTTGAATGATCTATCCATTGATCTATATGGGTGTTAATGTCCCATACTATTATTGTGTTACTCTCTATTACTTCCTTTGTGGTTGTTATTAGCTGCCTTATGTATTTGGCTGCTCCCATTTTTATTTTTTTTTGGCTGCTCCCATTTTGGATGCATAAATGTTTATAATTGTTCTGTCTTGTTTGATTGTTTATGATTATATGATTATATGGTGTCCTTCTTTGTCTCTTGTTATGGTCTTTGTTTTAAAGTCTGTTTTGTCAGATATAAGTATTGCTGCCTTGGCTTTCTTTACATGTCCATTTGCATGATAAATGTTATTCCATGTCTTCACTTTCAATTTGTGTGTGTCTTGTGTCTGAAATGAGTCTCTTATAGTCAGCATATAGGTGGGGTCTTGTTTTTGTATCCTATCCTTTACCCTCTGTCTTTTAATTGGAGCATTTAGTCTATTTACTATCAAATTAATTATTGATTGGCATATGCTTATTGCCTTTTTGTTATTTGTTTTATTATTATTATTTTTAAATTCTTTGTTTGTTTCTTCTCTTACTCTCTCCTCTCCCATTTTGCTGGCTTTCTTAATGATATACTTGGATTCCACTCTCTTAATTTTTTTGCATCACCAGTTTTTGACTCGTGGCTACCATTAGCTTTATATGTAACATCTTGTCCACATAGCAATCAATATTATGTTGATAGTCATTTAAGTTTGAACCCATTCTTTACTCCTCTCCCCTCATGTTTTAGGTATATGGTGTCATATTCTACATTCTTTTGTGAGTCCTTTGACTCAGTTTTATAGATATACTTAATTTTACTGCCTTTTGCTTCCTACTTTCCTTACTCCTACTTTTAGACTTCCCTTTTCTCTCAAAGAGTCCCCTTTAACATTTACTGTAGTTTTGGTTTGTGGTGATGAATTCTCAACGTTTTTTTTTGTCTGGGAAACTCTCTCTCTCTCCTCTGTTTGAAATGATATCCTTGCTGGATACAGTAAGTTAACAGTAAGTTACAGATTGTTTTATTTCTGCACTTTGAATATATCATGTCACTCCTTTTTGGCCCATGAAGTTTCTTCTGAAAAATCCACTGATAGCCTTATGGGGTTTCCCTTGTATGTATCTGTTTTCTTTTTTCTTGATACCTTTAAAATTCTCTCTTTATCATTACTTTTTCCATTTTAATTGCTATGTTTGTTTGTGTGGACCTCCTTGGGTTGATTTGTTGGTGGCCCTCTGTTCCTCCTAGGTCTGGATTTCTGTTTCCTTCCCCGGATTTGGGAAGTTCAGCTATTATTTCTTCAAATATATATTCTGCCCCCTTTCTCTCTCTTTTCCTTGTGGGATCCATATAAAGCAAATGTTATTTTTCTTAGTGGTGCCGCTGAGTTCCCTTTATCTATTTTCATTTATTATTTTTTTCTCCCTCCTGTTGAGCTTGACTGCTTTCCATTACCCTATCCCCTAGGTCACTGATCTGTTCTGCTTCCTCTAGTCTGCTTGCTTTTCATTCAATCTAGTTTATTTTTAATTTCAGTTATTGTGTTCCTCATCTCTGATTCTTATTTATGTTTCCTATCTCTTTTTTGAGTGTTTCACTGAGGTTCTACAGTCTTTTCTCAAGTCCAGTGGGTATATTTATGACCATTTCTTTAAATTCTCTATTAGGCATGTTAAATATCTTTGTTTTGTTTAGGTGTCTTGCTGTGATCCTGTCCTGTTGTATCATTTGGAACATATTCCTGTGCATCCTCATTTTGCCTAACTCTCTGTGTCCGTTTCTTTGTGTTTGAAAAGTCAGCCATGCCTCCTGCTCTTGAAAGTAGTGGCCTTATAAAGATGAGGTCCTGTAGTGTTCAGCAGTACAACATGCTCTGTTCTTCTTTTTTACAAAAGGGATGTCTCCTATGTCTTCCTCGAGTACCCTGCTATTGTGGCTGAGCTAAGTTTGCCTTTGGTTCAGTTGTTTGCAATGACTCTCTTTGCCTGTTTTGGGTAGTGTTTGGTCTCTGTGTTGTTAGTGGGTCAATCTGGGGCTGCCTTAGGCTTGAGTTGAGTCAGACCAGTTATTTGCCATAGATGCAGTAGCAATGTACTGCTGAGTGCTTTCCCTGTGTTGTCCCCTGAGAAGCTTTCATTGGTGGGCGGGGCCTGTAGTCAGACCAGTTTTGTCTCCCAGCCCCCTGCTAAGGTTGCATTTATACTAATGCATGTGTTTATCTTCCTTTCTCACCAGGCAGGAGTCACTTTGGTGTGCTGTTGGGTCCTTTTGGGGTTGTTTGCACACTGTCAGGGTTGTGTCACTGAGTGGGATGCACTTTGGCCAAGGCTTTTGCAGGGTGCATGTCTGTAGGTGAACGTGGGGGAGGGATACATTGTACCAGCATTTTCTTATCTGGTCTGCTGCAGGAGGGTATCTCCAGCTGTCTGGGAAAACTCCTGCTAAGGTGTTCTGTGTTGGAGGGAGCGGATTTGTAGAAGTGTTTGGGGGCAGGGCATGCTGTTAGCATGCTAGGTGGAGAGTGTAGCCGCTGCACTGGTTTCCGTTATTGTTCATGTATCTGGGATGGGAGCCAAGGGAGAGAAATGTCTCCTGAAAATTTTTTGTTCTTGGAAAGTTCTCCCAAAGATCCCTGCCCCTCCAGCACAAGCTCTGAGATTTGTAAATAAATTTTTTTGTGTGTATATCCCAGGCATTTTTCAAACTGCTGCTTCTATGCTGTATCTCAGGGCTGTTTGTTTTGCTCTCTCTTTAATGGTGGGGACTCTACTTTTTGGCTCTCCCAGATTCTAGCCAGCTGATTTTTAAAATTTCATGTGTTAAACTGATTGTTAGGCTCCTCTGGTTTTCTAAGCCAAATGTCATGGGGATTCATCTTTTCCATGTGGGTCTCTTGTGCCTGGGTTGCCTGGTGTGGGGAACTCTTTTCTGTGCCTGTTGAGTACAGTGTGTCCCTTTGGCTCCCAGCCATAGCTCCATCCTTCCTACCTTCTTAGATATGGCCTCTTTTTTACAATTAGCTGTGGACAATCTATTCTGCCTGCATTCCAGTTGTTTTCTGATTTATATACACTGATGTGGGTTTTATCTAATTATATTTGTGGGACAAGGTGAGCTTAGGATCCTCCTACTCTGCCATCTTTCCTGGAATCCTATTCCTAGGTATTTTATTCTTCTTGATGCAATTGTGAGTTGGATTGTCTTCTTAATTTCTCTTTGTGATTGTTCATTATAGCGTATAGAAACACAATAAGTTTTGTATATTTATTTTGTATCTTGCAACTTAGTTGAATTGTTTTATTAGTTTTAACTTTTTTTTGTGGAGCCTTTAGTGTTTTCTTTATATAATATAATGTTATCTGCAAATAGAGAGTTTTTCTTCTTTTCCATTTTGGATGCCTTTTATTTCTTTTCCCTGCCTAGGTGCTGTGTCTAAGACTTTCAGTACTATGTTGAATATAAGTGGCAAGAGCGGGCATTCTTGTTTTGTTCTTGGTATTAGAGACAGACTTTCAGTTTTTCATTATTTAGGATGATGCTAGCTGTGGGCTTGTTATATTTGGCCATTGTTGTGCTGGAGTACATTCCCTTTACACTGAGTTTGTTGAGAGTTTTATCATGAATGGTTGTTGAATTTTGTCAAATGCTTTTTCTTCATTGATTTTCTATAGATATTCTTGAGGTTTATTCTGGGACACAGCTAAATAACTTAGACACAGTGTTATGTCTTCAGATCTTGCTTTTAAGGTTTTTAGTTGGGATCAGATTAGTGTTTAGTCTACTGAGGTAAAATATTTTTGAGTATCTGATTTTCTATAAAGTGTGAGGTTTTTCATTCTGCTTGAGGTGACCTGGCACTATTCTTGGCCCTATATTTCTGACGATTCTTCTCTCTAATCCTTTCAGGTATTTCTTTATCCAGCCTTAAGAAATTTCCTTTTATATATATGCTAGCTGTACTCTGCTGAAGACTTGCAGGGGATACTTTGCAAATGGTAGGTTTTTGCTATGCAACTCTCTCCTCTTTGGTACTGCACTGTTATACTCTAGAATTGCCTTGGCTTTTGTGTATTCCCAGCTTAGTCTCTTAATGTCAGAGTTACTTCCAAGTTCCACCTGGATTCTCTCTCTTTGACCTGAAGCCAGTACTCTTTCTCCATATAATAATATGGAGTAATTATCGGGTTTACCTTGTTTGTTTCCCATCTCCCTGGAAGCCTGATCTTTCTTTTTCTGATGTCCATTGTCTTGAGAGCCATTATTTCCTTTCTTCTCTTTTCTTCTTTTCTTTCCTTTTCTTTCTTCCTTTTTTTCCTTTTTTCTTCCTTTCTTTCTTCAGTTTATTTTTAGTTCTTTCAGATAAGAGTTTAATTTGAACACTGTTACTTCATCTTAGTTAGAAGCAGAAGTCCAGCACTACCATCTTGAAGACAGTATTCTCAGTTTCTATATTTCTTTTATTAAAATTGAAATAATAATAGCAAATACCTCATTGCAGGGAGAGTCATGAGGATTAAATGACACAATATATGTTAAGCTACTAGAATGTTGCCTGGCATATATCAAGCACTATAAAATTTGGATATTACTTATACATCTATATTGTGACCAGTATGTCTGCTATATACTAAGTCCTAAATAAATATTTATGACTGAATCAGTCATTTTTTTATTATGTCTTTGGGAGAGTTAACATCTATTCATTTATGTGCTAGTAATTTATTCCTTTTAACTTGGTGGAAGTTTTTCCTTAGTAAATAAATTATCCTGGTTATTTATTCTGAGTTGATATTTGAAGTTTTTATTTATGAATATGAAATTTTTATTTGTTTTCTCTAATTACATTGCATTTAGTGAATTTAGGGCATGCAAGTCCATTTTTACTTAAACTAGCTGGTCCTAGGTAGGTAAATTTAAAGTTGAACTGAAATTCTGTTTCAGTTCAATAAGCTTTCGGTTATTTAATCAGTAACCTTTTAGTGTAGCATAATGGTCTGTAACATATGTCATGAGATTCAGGTTATTGAGGTTCAGATTCTAGCTTCTGTACTTCCTATTATACTAGAACAAATTACTTACTTTCTCTGTTCTCTAGGTTCTGATAAAATTGATCTCAATTTATTGAGATGTATTTATTTATTTATTTATTTATTTTTATCATATTATTCACCTCATGGGGTTGTTGTGAAGATCAGATGTGTAAGCATAAATTAGGTTTGAATAATATTGGCAGTGGTAAGTGCTATGAAATATCAGATCCTGTCATTATTACATTTCATTCATTTCTCTTCAGAGAAATCTCCTAGACTACCTAGATACTTTCTTACATTATTCACTACTATTTGATTCTTGTGAGTTTGAGTATTTCTTTACTGGATTATATTTATCTATCTATATTTATCATATATTCTCTATTAATTATTTGTCTCTCACCACCAGGTGTAAATTCCATGAAAGTAGGTGTCTTATTAATTTTGTTTTCATTCTAAACCCTAGCATTTATGTCTTGCATAAATAGTTGTTGAATGATTAAAAAGTACCTGATATATAACAGGCATCTTAGTAGTAGCTTTAATTGGATTTTTCATTTAGTCCTTATTATTTCAAATAGAAAGTAAAATATTTTATTAAATATGGTATATATTTTTAAGATCTTACTCATTCTATCTATATAATATCCTTTCAAAAGACCTAAAACCTGGTTATATTTAGGGAATTTACTTGTGTACTATTTTTAGTTTCTTTATAGAATTATTGAATTAATCTTAAGTGGCAGAATTTGTGTTAGAGTTAAACATCTTATGAATTTCTTATCTGGCTTAAACCTTATATTGTCAACCTGTTATAGATGGATCGATTCCCAGCCACACTTTTATATCACCCTAGTTCTCTTGAATGCCCTCTACAAATTGAACTCATTTATTCATTTCAGTAGAATCCCTTTGAGGTTGGTATTATTATTTTCATTTCACAGAGTTAAAACCTGTGTCTTAAGTGATTTGGCATAATGTCATATAATAGTAAATGGCAGCACTAGAAGTCCGTTTTAAGTTTTTTGATTCTAAGGCCAGAGTAGTTTCAACTGAACCATTTAAGTGTTTATTTTTTGAGATAATAATGCTTACCTGGAATCTAGAAGAGAACTGAGGTGATGTAAAAGTGGTGGTGGGCATTTGATCCATTCCCAACAGATTCACAATATATGTTTAAGCATTATTTGTATTTCATGTGAATATCTGTATCCATAGAACTATGTTGGGATAATGACTAATATATGATTTGGAACTTGCCTGGTTTTCACCTCCCTTTCTTAGGGGCTAAAAGGGGATCCGAGAGCTGTGTATTTCTCTCAAGATTTCCACTTCTTTGTCCTCTCAACAGTCATAGAAAGGACTTATTCTTTAGTTTTCCATTTTCTTTAGTCACAGAAGACCTTTGACTGACTCCAGGTTATTCTTGTGTATGTGTATATGTGTGTGTTATAGAACCACATCTTTTTTCCTCGGGTTTATTGATATATAATTGACATATAGCATTGTATAAATTTAAGTTATAGAACATGATGATTTGATACACATGTATATTGCAAAATAATTACTACAATAGTGAACATCCTTCATCCAGGTCATTCTTTATAACCCAGACTCTGATTTCTTTATGGCTCCATATAATACCTCCCCATTGCCACCCTGCCATTCTGTCACTTTTCTCTAACTCCCCATACTTCTCTACTGTGTCCTCTGGGAGTTAAGAACCCTTATCAGGAAAATGTATAATCTCAGTGTCCTCTCTGAACATCCTTTCCACTGGTGTATTATAATTGAAACGTAGATCTTCTTTGAGAACAATTTCCCCTGCCCTCAAAAGTTGGTTTTCTTTTCCTCATCTTTCATTTATCTCATTGCCACTTCCGGATAATTTTCTAAACTCCTCCCCATAAAAATTAGCTTTGAAGCTTACAATATTGGATTAAACTATTTGTCATCTCTTGGTCACACACACTTTCCTACCTTTTTCCTTATTTCTCTGTTCTTCTTTACAGCAAAAACTCCTCAAAATTATCTGTACATGATATTTCTACTTGTCCTCTTATTCTCTCTGCGTAGTCAAGCTTTTACCCCTACTACTTCATTGAAACTCTACTCAGGTTCATCAGTGACTTCCCTTCTACCAGTGCAATGGTCAGTTTTTCTCACTCTTCATCTTACTTGAACTTGGCAGCATTTGACACAGTTGATTATGTCTTCTACTTTTGAAACATTTCATCGCTTGACTTCTGGGATATAATTTCCTTTTGACTCATCTAACTTATTGGTTATTCTTTTTTGGTTTCTTTTTTCTTGGTGTCTCCTCATTTTCAAGCTCTTTAAAAAGACATGTGACATATCCTGGGATTTAGTCCTTGGAAATCTTTCCTATCTACTGTTTCTGTAAGTCATCTCATTCAGTTTAGTTGTTTTAAGCATCATCTAAATACTGATGTATCCCACATTCATACCTCAAGTCTCAACCTCTTTCCTGAATTCCACACTTGTGTATATACTTACCTACTCAATTTATCCATTTGGATATCCAGTACACATACCAAACTTATACACCCAGAAATAAACTCTTGATTTTCTACCCTTTCAAACCTGTTTCTCAGTAAATAAAAGCTCTTCATGCTACTCAGGCCAGAAACCTTGAAGTCTTTCCTAACTCTCTCTCACAACCCATGTCAGATTCATTAAGAAATGTAAACCTTGATTGTTAGTTGTTCTCCTTACTACTACTTATATACTTCTTCAGTAATTTTACAGACAGTATCTAGAGTGGTCTTTTAAAAATATGTCAGTTCAAAACCTTCTGATGGCTTCCCATCTGACTTAGAATAAACCTGAAGTCCTTATACTGGTCTTTTAAAGCTCTACATCCCCTACCTCCTCCACTGTTACCTGTCTATTCCTGTTCACTCTGTTCAAGCCATACTGATCTGCTTTTTTTGAACATGTTGAAGACACTTGTACCTCAGGACCTTTTCCTTTGCTATTCTTTCTTCTTGGGACACATTTTCTTCAGTTATCTGTATGGCTCTCACTCCCTTACTTTCTTCAGGTTTTTGGTCAAAACTCCTTTCATTGAAGGCTTTCCTGACCACCCCATTAAAATAGCAATGTATATGTATATGTTTATATATGTATTATTAACAAGCATTTATTTAAGACTTACTATATGTCAGACACTTTTAAATTACAGATATTGACTCGCTTATTCTTCATAAAGATCATAAGAAGTAGGTGCTATTACTATCACTACTTTACAGATGGGCAAATTGAAGCACAGTATTGTTAAGTATCTTGTCCAAGGTCAAATAACTGGTAGTGGCATACCTGGGATCTGAACCCAGGCCATCTTCTTCTTTTGTGCATCTAACCAGCATGCCCTCTGACTTTTGGTTAGGATAACATATACACATGTATTTCTGTGTGTGTGTATATATATATACATATATATATATGTATATATATGTATACATACATACATATGCAGTGATTGTCATTGATAAAATTCAGTGATTAGTAATAAGATAAAAAGTATAAACTTTTAAATTCATTCATGTAATATTGACTATTAATTGATATTGCATAATAAACTATTATTGGCCAGTTTAAGACACTTTCTTAACAAAGTTTATTATTTTTTAACCTCACTATTTACTAGTTAAATTACATTTGACAAGTTACTTAATTCTCTAATTCTCAGTATAATCAGTTTGTAAATGAGGATAATGATTCCTATCTGAGGGCATTTTGTGGGATTTAAAGGAAAGAATATATATGAAAACATAGTGTCTGGCACCAGCTGTTGGTACATGTTAATTGAGTGATGAAATATAAATGAACAACTAGGGGAATACCTCCCGTAATTTTCCTACAAATAAAGTTATATTCTTTTTGGAATAAAGATTGGTAGAATTAGTGTTTCTTCATAATTAAAAATGTAAGTCATACATGGTTGCTGGGGAGTTGAGGGGTGGGCTTTAAAGATTAGATTAAAAAGAACTTGAGAGCTGAAGATATTGCTTTTCTTCTTTATAGCACCTATTGTGCAGTTTTATACCAATTAGGCACTCAATTAAGTCAAATGAATTGAAGCCTTCTACATGTTTGGTCAAGTACTTGTTTAGAATTCAACAAAGAACTTTTATTATTATTATATTATTATTATTATTAGTGGTTGTTTTACTACTTCTCAGAAAAACTTCAGTATGGGCAGAAAGGTCCTTGTTTAGTTGTTCACATGGAAAAGGACTAGAAATTTTATAGCTGTTGGCTTAAGTAGAAAAGTGTATAATATCCTGAGCCTTATATTTAAAGATGACACTTTTGCTCACCTTGTAAGAAAATGTGGATATGAAGAAGTTCTAAGACAAGAGTTTTATATATTTTGGTATAGTTCCTTGTGGGTTCTCTTTGCCATTGCCTGTGTCCCAAGCTTTTATGTGCTGCTGAAGGAAATTGGAGGCTAATCTCCATCAGTTTGAAGGGCAGAAGGGGCAGAAGGGGCAGAAGGTAGTGTTTTCTCTCTTTACCCATGTCCACTGGCATATACAGTTCACACACATACACACACACATCTTAATGTTGGAAATGGGCTAGCTATATCTTTTACTTAATCCTTACCATATCTTGACAAGAAAAATGTTTAGCATTTGAGATATACTTTATATAACTATGGGATTTTTGCATGTATTGGTTGTTAGCTAATAAAGTGTTGTTATAAACATTGGTTAGGATTAGTAGGTAAGAGAAATGGATTTAGTGATGGGTGGTTAAATCAATATCTCTGACATTGAATAAGCTGCTTAACTTTGGGTAAAATTATAATCATGAAAATATAAATTAGTCATTATGATGATGGACCTTGTTTTTTTAATGTAAATTGAAGGAAGAGAGGAAATCATTATCTTTAAGACTCCTCCTGGTATAGTGACTTTTAGCTTTACTTATTTGTGTTTATATGTCTATTAATTTATGCATGTATAAATGATTGCATATATATATATTATATATATATGCAAAGATGTTTGTAAGTACAATAACTGCAATAAGTATTCCTTTCCAAAAGTTGTGAAGAAAACTTTTTCTACATAACAATCCTGTTGCCTGGTTATAAATCAAGTTACACACATACACACACACATATATATACTCCCATTTCCCCTTATTTTAAAAATAAGTAAATCCTGTTGAGATTCGAAATAATAGCGACAATTGCTGCATACTCTGCTTAATATTTTATAGACATTATCTTATTTAATTCTCACAAAATTCTATTAGATAGGATTCTAAAAGCAAACTCAAAGTCATACTCATATTAAGGGAAGAGAGTTGGAATTAGGCCATAGGTCTATTTTATAGCTATGTTCTCTTAAGTATGTGAAGGCTCAATAAATAAGTGATGTTTATTTTTATTTTAATATATCCATAATATATTATTGCATCTGCAATCAATTTCTTTTTGAGAGCATGCTCAATTAGTAGCCATATTAATAATTCTCATAATCATAGTGTAATGTGTTCCCTAACCTAGATAGTATCTACCTGTGGGTCAGTTTTAGAATTTGTTGGAATTAGGGATGCCTCCCTTATTTGGGCCAGATTATACTTTAATTCTTTTAATCACAATGTCTAGTCAAAAGATACAGACAAGAAGGGATTCTTACATCCTTTTATTTCTAATAAAATTCAGTACCCCCAAATATTTAGATATTATCTGTTCTGTTTATAGCTTTCTGGTGCTGGCTGACCTTCTTTCATAGTCTGAACCATCCTGGACCCAGGTCATAGTTTGACTTGTTGCATGTTGGGTGTCAACATAGAATGGTTTTGTTTGCAGCTCAGGCCAGGCCACCATGGGGATAATCATATGACTGTTTGAGGGAAAGGGCTTTTTATCTTCATCTCAGGGCATAGGTTATAGACTCGTGATGAAATCTACTTACAATCTCCCTATGGTTTAGTCAAGCCATGTTAAGGTCCCAGAGGACCTCTTCCACACTAAATTCCATTAGATGTTAAACAAATTACAAGCTTGTTTCTAAAAGATTAAAGAAATATTCGAGAAGCAAACAGGATTCCTAAACAAAGTAATTTCAACCTGAAATTTTGCTATCGTTTTTATTTCTCTCACTAAAATCATTTAGTTATTTTAATGAGCAATGATGATTATAATATTAGTATGCCATAGTCTAATGAGAAGGAAATATTGTTGCATGGCCATTACAAGCTAAGCTTTTGGGCAGTCACCTGGAGATATCCCATAACAAGGTCTAATAAATATTAGAAAGCAATTTAATCATTCATTCAATAGATATTAAGATATTAAGCATCTATTTTATATCAAGGATTATGCTTGTCACTATATTTACAAAGTTGATGAAGATATGTTCCCAACTTATAATCAGGGGAGATAGACACACACACACACACACACACACACACACACACACACACACACACACACATATAGTGTAGTAATTATGATTATAAAAGCATGCATAAGATGCTGTGGAAGTATAGAAAAGGAATATGTATATAATTATTAGATGAGATAGAGGAGGTAGGGAAGTTTTCTGAAACAAGGTAATTCCAAAGGATACATAGAAATTTGTTTTCAGGGCGCCTGGGTGGCTCAGTTGGTTAAGCGACTGCCTTCGGCTCAGGTCATGATTCTGGAGTCCTGGGATTGGTCCCGCATCAGGCTCCCTGCTCAGCAGGGAGTCTGCTTCTCCCTCTGACCCTCCCCCCTCTCATGCTCTCTCTCTCTATCTCATTCTCTCTCTCAAATAAATAAAATCTTTAAAAAAAAAGAAATTTGTTTTCAGGCAAAGGGAAACCTGTAATTCTTAAGATTTAAGCATATTTATAAACTTTGCCTCTGTTCTACCATTTGTTTATTTACTAAAATTTCGAATTATGAACATAACTGATAGGCACAACTATATATATTTTAAGAAAAATTATAATATGATGCTTTGCTTGAAAATAAATTTCTTTTTGTCTAGTTATTATAATAGATTCAGTTAAAAACGTTTTCAAAATCAAAGAATATTTGGTTGCTAAACCTATGTTTTGTTTAGCAGAGAAAAATCTCTCATAGGCACTGTTGTCTCTGGAAATCTAATTCTCCAAAGGCCAACCCCACAGCTGCCAATTTCATCATCTCTTTAGTGTCTCTGTTGCTAACTTGGAATATTGCAGCCATGCTTGTCTTCTGCCTAATGTGGCATGAGAATAGCCTTTGGCAGTTTACTTGGTAGAAACTCAAGCTTTTTCACAGCTGGAAGTAGACTGATTATTTACCTTCTATATAAGAGATTAGCTCTTTCTATAAAAATGCAACTTCCTTGAAAATCTTTGCAACTTTGAAAAATAGAACATATGATTTTAGTATGCTGCACATGGATGTGGCCATTTATTTTGACAACTGCTGCAGTTACCATTGAAGGCAGCCTGGATTGCGAACAAATGGCATTAGAAGTTTCCAACTAACCTCCTGGAAGAGCTCATTTCATACAAAAAAGTCTCTGTAATTGGCTTCCATTTTGATGAAAAATTTAAGATGAAGGGATTGTGGGCAGAGAGCAGAGATTATTTTTCTCAATTGATATGTTATTTTTGTACTGAGGTTGAATTTTAAAGATTTGTGAAGTAACCATATCAAATGTCTCAATACATGACTCTGCCCCAATGTTAGAAATTCATATTCACTGGGAGAGATCTAAGATGTTTTCTGAATTTAGATATGTCCCTTAACTTACCTGTGGCCTCTATTTAATCACCTCTAACATTGTAGAATGTGTTGGGTGGCTAAATAAGCTCTCAGGCATTTTTAGCCCTAACATTCTGTGATTGTGTTTTTAGGGACAAGTTTATGGAATAAGTTCAATTTATATTTTCCTAAGGCTCAGAAAAAGAACTCCATATGAATGAATTTAATAAGATTTAGTGGAAAGAGCAGGAGCCTTTGAAATCAGATCTGAGTTAAATTTAATAGCCATGTGATGTTTGCCTAGTTACTTAAGTCTCAAATTTCCCATTTGTAAAATGGGAATAATAGGATTGTTGTGAGGATTAAATGAAATTAAGTACAAAATCTTTACACAGTGGTTGGCATAAATAACCACTAAAAAATGTGTTTTTTTTCCTTTGTCTTTCAGTTCTAAGTATTTAGGAACTTGAGGAAGGAAAGGCACTGTCTGTATGTGGTCCTGTGTTCAAGCCTTCTCTGCTCCACTCGTTCCCAAATAGTCTTTTACTCCATATTTTAGCTCTAGTATGTTGTATATATGATATTCTATGATTCTTGTTGCTGAAGATACTGCTGAATATTGCCTACAGTGTGTTAATTACCCAGAATCTTGTTGACCCTTTGCCAATTTGAGTGTGGATTATACCTGTGCTTGGTCATAATCCAGAGTAAGCTTGAGAGACTTTACAGAAGAGAAAAAGGGTCTGAAGTACCCAATATTTAAGGCCCAGATGGCAGTGGAGAAGGAACAAACGAAGTCAATAAGGAAGGACTAAAAAGGTCGACTCAAGAGGCTGATGGGAAGAGGGGTCCAAGGAAAGAGACTATTTTCAGGGAGGAGGTCAAATAAGATCTCTCACATTACAACTGTAAAATCTTTGTGGATGGGAACAGTGTCTATTTACCATTGCATCCTTAGCATTTATCAGAGCAGCTGGTACTTACTGGGAATTTCTTGCATTTCTTCTCTTAATACTTTCTGACCTCTAAAAAGGACAGTATAACTCTATAGACTTTGAAAGGTCAGTAGTGAAAATGACTATTTCCTCACATTCCAGAATGTACTTGGTGGTTGAGACTGCTAATCAGACCTCATATGGAATTAAAACTTTTCGTGGCATTCTGATCAGATGCTACTATACCTCTCTGTCTCTGTTTCTTACTATTGCCCTGTGTGCAACCTACATACTTCAGCTTTTTCACAACTCTGATTTATCTAATTCTATTTAGTGCTCAATAAATTATATATGGTGAACACAATTATAATTATTTTAACACTGAGTATTTCTTAAACACCAAATATGTACAGTTTTTTGCCAGTATCTGTTCTGGGTATTTCATCTATTATTCATTTAATTCTTATAAAAATCTATGAGATAGGGAGTATTAATCCCTATTATATAATTGGCAGAAACTGGAACTAAAAGAGCTTAAGTAACTTTCTAAAGGTCACACAGTTATAAAGTGGTGAAAGTAGGAAGTTGTGTTTCTGTACTGCTGTGTTACAGTACCTCACATAAATGGTAGCTAGAAAAGCAGCGACTCTTTTTTTTTTTTTTAAGATTTTATTTATTTATGTGAGAGAGAGTGAGTGAGTGAGAGAGAACACAAGTTGGGAGGGGGGAGCGCAGAGGGAGAAGCAAACTCCCCACTGAGCAGGGAGCCCAATGTGGGGCTGGATCCCAGAACTCCAGGATTATAACCTGAGCCCAAGGTAGATGCTTAACTGACTGAGACATGCAGGTGTCCCAGCAGCAACTCTTTTTTACAAAAGTATTCATAATCTAAGGTTTCTTTAGGTTTGTACTACAGCCAAAGATTCTGCAGAAGGTTACCTAACCATTTGCATGTGTGTTTAGAGAGCTCTGTAAGCCTCTAATAGTGTATATCAGAGCAGTGTATCTGGGAAATAGAATGATATTCTTAGCCTGTTGAATTGGAGGAGTTTCCCAGGAGACCACAAGCACATTCTGACATGAGCTTTCAGGTCCTCTGTTTCATCTTCTGGATCTGCTCTGCTCTGTTCTCTGGGAATCAAAATGTGGCTTTAGGCATCAGTGTGATATATTCTGCATGTCAGAAGTAGGAACAGTGTTGGGAATATGAAGAACTCTGCCATTTTATTCCTTGAATTTCTAAAACCTCTTGACATTAGCAGTTGCTGGCTTTTGCATTTAGAACCAATATGTGAACAATTCACATTCATTGGAATCACTCCATTTGATCTTGGCAGTTTTTGGTTATTTATGTGACCCATTCCCTATCCCCAGTTGTTGAGTAAACGTTTATTATACACATTATATGTACCAAGCCAATTAAATAAAACCAGGATGCAAGCAAGTCCTATTTTACTCAAGTCTATTTTTTATTAGCCATTGTGATTCTTATAGGCAGAAGTTATTAAGTGGTCATTTAAAACAATGTCCTTTATTTTACAAACATAAGTCCATTCAGGTGAATGACTTTCTTTAAGATGGTAAAATAAGTGGCATACAGGGATACGAACCTAAGTTTTATTTCTACATCAGGGCTTTTCCTGTATACCCTGCTGCCTCTCAGCTATAGTCAAAAACATATAACAATGGAAAGAAAGACATAATGTCATGGATTTTTCTTTTTTAAAGATTTTATTGGGACACTTGGGTGGCTCAGTCGGTTAAGCATCTGCCTTCAGCTCAGGTCATGATTCCAGGGTCCTGGGATCGAGTCCCGCATCGGGCTCCTTGCTCAGCAGGGAGCCTGCTTCTCCCTCTGCCTGCTGCTCTCCCTGCTTGTGCTCTCTCTCTCTGACAAATAAATAAATAAAATCTTAAAAAAAGATTTTAAGAGAGAGAGAGACAGCTAGAGAGGGAACACAAGCAGGGAGAGTGGGTGAGGGGGAGCCCCTAATGTCATGGATTTTTATACCTGCTTCCTCATTATTGTAGAATTGTTGACTCTTTCATGTCTTTGACCTTGGTGGACTTTTGTCTCAGGGAGCTTCTTTGAAGATCCTGGAATGGGAATGCTTCTAGTATATTCCATCTAGTATTTCCTGGGTGGATTCCTTACTTGTGGTATTTCTGAGACTCTGAGGAACTAGACAAAACTATGAAGTATTTGGAAAAAAAGAAGGGAACAGGGACTGCAGTGATTCGGAGAGGAGTTGTCAGTGGCAGACTAGTGTGCACAATGGAGTGAGCTGGAGATAAGAGGTAGAGAAGGAAAAGGGTAAAATATTGAAGTTGAAGGTAAGAGGCAAATTTTAAGCAAAAAAAATTTGAGGTGTAGGTGATATCTTGTCTACTCATCTATAAAATAAGAATAATAATACTTATTATGTTTGTCTTATAGTACTTTTCTAAGGACCTCAGGGAGAAAGAATCTTGAAACCTCTTTAGCATAGTGTACTATTTAGGAGATGATGCTTGAAGAAGATGGTAGTCGTTAAGTATGTGGTAGAAAGGAAAGAGATGGCAAGGAGATTGCATAAGCATAGAAAGTATAGTGATTTGTAAAAAGCATTGGTACCTAAGAGGATATAAGACATATATTAAAAGAAAAAATTAAATACATTTATGCAAGAAATGAAAAACACTGGAAGGAATGAATACTTTGGATATGTTAATGTGGCATAGTGGTTAGTAGTGGAGTGATTGGAATTAAGGAGGGAACTTATATCAGCCATTTGAGAGCTGCTTAGTACATTTTTTTTTCAGCTTTAGGAGGTCAGAGAGAGGCAGATTTTATAGAGGATGTGTACAGAAAAATTGACAGATTCTACAGATTTCTCATATAGTGAGTAGAAAAAACATTTGTCTTTGCCAAACTCAAAGTAGATACTTAGTTGCTGGGTTGAGAAGAGACTACTTGCTGATGCTTTTGGGTGAACTTCACGAAAGGAGGTTGTTTTGGCATTTTCTGCTGTCTTGTTAGCTGATTTTGGTGTATGTTTATGGAAACATCTGACCCAGCAAGTTGAAAATGAAATGTTTTGGAATGGATGATGTAGCTCCTGAGGCAGGGGATTAAACTTAAAATTTGTTTTTCTCTTAATCTCAAGTTAGGAGACTTTTTTTTTTTTTAATGAAAACAACATGAGCAGTGGCATGGGAATAAATGAGACCATTACTGGAGTGGTTTCTAATTCTCTTGCGGTTTCTACTGTATCTTCCTGCTGGCCTTTGGGCTGGAAGTCCATCAGCTTGTGCCATCTTCTCCTCTTCACCTTTTAGGGTTTATATCAGGTTTTACTTCCAAGCAGCCTGTCTTGGCTTAGTAGGTTAGGTTACATCTCCACCTTGGTACTATGGACATTTTGGGTTGGATTATTCTTTGTTGCTGGGGTCTCTTCTTTGCATTATGGGCTTATTAGCAGCATCCCTGGCCTCAACTTTCTAGATGCTGTTAGCATTTCCCATAGTTGTGACAACCAAAAATCTCTCTAGGTTTTGTCAAATGTCTCCTGGGGTACAAAATTGCCCAGGATTTAGAACCACTGATATAGGCTAAAAAATAAGAACTTTCCTTACACATCTTCATTTCATTTCAGTGATATTTTGGAAGGAGGGAAGTTAGCTTATTTGCTTATTTTTTCCATTTTGGATCAAAAGCCTACAGTTAAACTCACAGTAGGATAGTGCTCTCAGTTTCTGTTATTTCTTTCTGTTCCTTGAACATTACAAGTTTGTTTCTGCTTCAGGGTCTTTACATTTGTTCTTTTTTCTACTTATGATGTTCTTCCCTTAGATCTTTATAGGAATCACTGCATGACTTTGCTCTGGTCCCAGATAAAATGTCACTTCTTTTAGGAAGGTCTTTTCTGAGCACTTTGTCTAAAACAGTACTGCCTTCTCTCTCAATCCCATTTATCTATTTTTCTTCATAGCACTTACCACTACCTGTCATGTATGTTTTTAAAAGAGTAAGCTTTTCACTACATCTGTAATATTGGGGTAAATGTCCATATAATCATTATATTACAATGATTTGACATTTGTATATTTGAAATGCTCACCACAATAAGTCTAGTTACGATCTGTCACCTTACAAACAATACGATATTACTGACTGTGTTCCCCATGTTGTACAATTCATCTCCATCTTTGATTTATTTTATAACTGGAAATTTGTACTTCTTAATCTTCACCCTTTTCACCCCTCAGAACCCCTCCCCTCTGGCAACCATCAATCTGTTCTTTGTATCTATGAGTTTAGGTTTTGCTTTGTTTTGTTTTTTAGATTCCATATATAAGTGAAATCATGTGGTATTGGTCTTTCTCTGTCTGATTTATTTCACTTAGCTTAATACCCTCAAAGTCTATCCATGTTGTTGCAAGGGATGATTTGATTCATTTTTATGTCTGAGTAGTATTCCATTGTGTGGACGTGTATTGTGTGTGTGTATACCACATATTCTTTATCCACTCATCCTTTGATGGACACCTATATTGTTTTCATATCTTGTCTATTATAAATAATACTGCAGTAAACATAGAGGTGCATATATCTTTTTTGAATTAGTGTTTTTATTTTCTCTACACAGATACCCAGTGGTGGAATTGCTGGATTGTATGGTAGCTCTAGTTTGAAGTTTTTGAGGGACATCCATACTACTTTCCATAGTGGCCACATACGTTTGCATTCCCACCAACTGTCCATAACATTTCCCTTTTCTCTACATGCTATCAACATTTGTTACTTCTTGCCCTGTTTAATAATAGCCATTCTGACAGGTGTAAGGTGATATCTCATTGTGGTTTTGATCTGCATTCTCCTGATGATTAGTGATGCTGAGTATCTTTTCATGTGCCTGTAGACCATCTATATGTCTTCTTTGGAAATATGTCTATTCAGATCCTCTACAATTTTTAAATGAGTTGTTTGTTTTCTTGTTGAGTTGAATGAGGACTTTATATATTTTGGGCATTAATCCCTTATGGGATATGTCATTTGCAAATATCTTCTCCCATTCAGGAGGTTACCTTTTTATTTTGTTGGTGGTTGCCTTCACTCTGCAAAAGCTTTTTAGTTTGATATAATTTTGTTTACCCATTTGTTTATTTTTGCTTTTGTTTTCCTTGCTTTTGGAGTCAGTTCCAAAAAAAGCATTACCAAGACTGATGTCCTATGTTTCTTTTCTAGCAGTTTTATGGTTTCAGGGCTTACATTCAAGTTTTTAATCCATTTTGATTTTTGTATGTAGTATAAGATAGTGATACAGTTTCATTCTTACCATGTAGCAGTCTGGTTTTTCCATCACCATTTAATGAAAAGACTACCTTTTTTGTCATTGTAAATACATGAGTCCTTTGTTGTATGTTACTTGACTATACAGGTATGGTTTCTCATTTCTCTTCTGTTCCATTGATCTATATAACTGTTTTTATGGAAATATCATAGTAGTTTGATTACCCTAGTAATATGGTATTTATATTAGTATAGTTTCAAATCAGGGAGTGTGATACCTCTGGGTTTGTTCTTTCTAAAGATTGTGTTGGATCTTTGGGGTCTTTTGTTGTTCCATACAAATTTTAGAAGTATTTGTTCTAGGTTAATGAGATTGCTGCCTGTTTTCTCCTCTAGGATTTTGATGATTTCCTGTCTTACATTAATGTCTTTCATCTATTTTTTTGCATATTTTTAAAATTTTTATTTATATTTTTTATTTTATTATGTTATGTTAGCCACCATACAGTACATCATTAGTTTTTTTTTTTTAATTTTATTATGTTATGTTAGTCACCATACAATACATCATTAATTTTGAATGTGGTAATCCACGATCCATTGTTTTCATATAACACTTAGTGCTCCATGCAGTACGTGCCCTCCTTAATACCCATCACTGGGCTAAAAATCCCCCCTCCCTCCTCCCTTCTAAAACCCTGTTTCTCAGAGTCCATAGTCTCTCGTGGTTCATCTCCCCCTCCGATTTCCCTCCCTTCATTTTTCCCTTCCTTCTCCTAATGTCCTCCATGCTATTCCTTATGTTCCACAAATAAGTGAAACCATATGATAACTGACTTTCTCTGCTTGATTTATTTCACTTAGCATAATCTCCTCCAGTCCCATCCATGTTGATGTAAAAGTTGGGTATTCATCCTTTCTGATGGCTGAGTAATATTCCATTGTATATATGGACCACATCTTCTTTATCCATTCATCTGTTGAAGGGCATCTCGGCTCTTTCCACAGTTTGGCTATTGGGGACATTGCTGCTTTGAACATTGGGGTGCATATGGACCTTCTTTTCACTACACCTGTGTCTTTGGGGTAAATGCCCAGGAGTGCAATTGCTGGGTCATAGGGTAGCTCTAGTTTTAAATTTTTGAGACACCTCCACACTGTTTTCCAAAGTGGCTGTACCAACTTGCATTCCCACCAACAGTGTAAGGGGGTTCACCTTTCTGCACAACCTCTCCAACATTTGTTGTTTCTTTTCCTGTCAATTTTTGCCATTCTAACTGGTGTAAGGTGGTATCTCAATGTGGTTTTGATTTGAATTTCCCTGATGGCTAATGATGATGAACATTTTTTCATGTGTCTGTTAGCCATTTGTATATCTTCTTTAGAGAAGTATCTTTTCATATCTTCCACCCACTTTTTGACTTGATTATTTGTTTTTTGGGTGTTGAGTTTGAGAAGTTCTTTATAGATCTTGGATACCAGCCCTTTATCTGTAGTGTCATTTGCAAATATCTTCTCCCATTCTGTGGGTTGTCTCTTTGTTTTGTTGACTGTTTCCTTTGCTGTGCAGAAGCTCTTTATCTTGATGAAGTCCCAAAAGTTCATTTTTGCTTTTGTTTCACTAGCTTTTGGAAATGTATCTTGAAAGAAGTTGCTGTGGGCGATGTCAAAGAGGTTATTGCCTATGTTCTCCTCTAGGATTTTGATGGATTCCTGTCTCACAATGAGGTCTTTTATCCATTTTGAGTTTATCTTTGTGAATGGTGTTAGAGAATGGTCGAGTTTCATTCTTCTGCATGTGGCTGTCCAATTTTCACAGCACCATTTATTGAAGAGACTGTCTTTTTTCCATTGTATGTTTTTTCCTGCTTTGTCAGAGATTATTTGACCATAGAGTTGAGGGTCCATATCTCGGTTCTCTATTCTGTTCCATTGGACTATATGTCTGTTTTTGTGCAGGACCATGCTGTCTTGGTGATCACAGCTTTGTAATATAGCTTGAAATCGGGCAACGTGATGCCCCCAGCTTTGTTTTTCTTTTTCAACATTTCCTTGGAGATTTGGGGTCTTTTCTGATTCCATTTTAGGATTGTTTGTTCCAGCACTTTGAAAAACGTCATTGGAATTTTGATCAGTATGGCATTGAAGGTATAGCTTGCTCTGGGTAGCATAGACATTTTAACAATGTTTATTCCTCCGATCCGTGAGCATGGATTGTTTTTCCATCTATTTGTGTCTTCTTCAAATTCTTTCATGAGTGTTCTGTAGTTCCTAGAGTATAGATCCTTTACCTCTTTGCTTAGGTTTATTCTGGGGTATCTTATGGTTTTTGGTGCTATTGTAAATGGAATCGTTTCTCTAATTTCTCTTTCTACAGTTGCATTGTTAGTGTATAAGAAAGCAACTGATTGCTGTGCATTGATTTTGTATCCTGCCACATTACTAAATTGCTGTATGAGTTCTAGTAATTTGGGGGTGGAGTCTTTTGGGTTTTCCACATAAAAAATCATGTCTGCGAAAAGAGAGTTTGACTTCTTCTTTGCCAGTTTTAATACCTTTTATTTCTTTTTGTTGTCTGATTCCTGTTGCTAGGATTTCTAGTACTATGTTGAACAATAGTGGTGAGAGTGGGCATCCTTGACGTGTTCCTGATCTTAAGCGAAAGGCTCTCAGCTTTTCCCCATTGAGGATGATATTCGCTGTGGGTTTTTCATAGATGGATTTTATGAACTTGAGGAATGTTCCCTCTATCCCTATACTCTGAAGAGTTTTAATCAGGAAAGAATGTTGTATTTTGTCAAATGCTTTTTCTGCATCAATTGAGAGGACCATATGATTCTTCTCCCTCCTCTTATTAATGTGTTCTATCACATTGATTGATTTGCGAATGTTGAACCAGCCTTGCATCCCAGGGATAAATCCCACTTGGTCATGATGGATGATCCTTTTAATGTATTGTTGGATCCTATTAGCTAGGGTTTTGTTGATGATTTTGGAATCCATATTCATGAGGGATATTGGTCTGAAATTCTCCTTTTTGATGGGGTCCTTGCCTGGTTTGGGGATTCAGGTAATGCTGGCCTCATAGAATGAATTTGGAAGTTTTCCTTCTGTTTCTATTTTTTGAAACAGCTTCAGGAGAATAGGTCTTATTTCTTCTTTGAATGTTTGGTAGAATTCCCCAGGGAATCCATCAGGCCCTGGACTTTTGTTTTTTGGGAGGTTTTTGATCACTGCTTCAATCTCGTTACTGGTTATTGGCCTATTCAGGTGGTCAATTTCTTCCTTTTTCAGTCTTGGCAGCTTATAGGTTTCCAGGAAGGCCCCCATTTCATCCAGATTACTCAGTTTATTGGCATATAGTTGTTGATAATAATTTCTAATAATTGTTTCTATTTCCTTGGTGTTAGTCATGATCTCTCCCCTTTCATTCATAAGTTTATTAATTTGGGTCCTTTCTCTTTTCTTTTGGATAATTCTGGACAGTGGTTTATCGATCTTATTAATTCTTTCAAAGAACCAACTTCCAGTTCCGTTGATCTGATCTACTGTGTTTCTGGTTTCTAATTCATTGATTTCTGCTCTAATTTTAATTATTTCTCTTCTCATGCGTGGCTTAGGCATCGTTTGTTGCTTTTTCTCTAGTTCTTTAAGGTCTAGAGTTAGTTGGTGAATTCGGGATTTTTCTATTTTTTTGGGGTGAGGCTTGGATTGCTATGTATTTCCCCCTTCTGACTGCCTTTGCAGTATCCCATAGGTTTTGGACCAATGTGTTTTCGTTCTCATTGATTTCCACGAATTTTTTAAGTTCTTCTTTGATTTCCTGGTTGACCCAAACATTGTTGAGCAGAGTGGTCTTTAGCTTCCAAGTGTTTGAATTTCTGCCAAATTTTTTCTTGTGATCGAGTTCCAGTTTTAAAGCATTGTGGTCTGAGAATATGCAGGGAATAATCTCAATCTTTTGGTATCGGTTGAGACCTGAGTTGTGACCCAGTATGTGGTCTCTTCTGGAGAAAGTTCCATATGTGCTCAAGAAGAATGAGTATTATGTTGTTTTAGGGTGGAATGTTCTGTATATATCTATGAGGTCCATCTGGTCCAGTGTGGCATTCAAAGCTCTTGTTTCCTTGTTGATTTTCTGCTTAGATGATCTGTCCATTGCTGAGAGTGGAGTATTGAGGTCTCCTGCAATTAATGTATTGTTATTAATATGACTCTTTATTTTAGTTAACAGTTGGCTTATGTAGATAGATGGCTGCTTCCATGTTGGGGGCATAAATATTTACAATTGTTAGATCTTTTTGTTGGATAGACTTTAGTTTAAAATCTAACTTGTGTGATAGAAGAATTGCTACCCCAGCTTTCTTTTGAGGTCCGCTGGCATGGAAGATAGATCTCCATCCCTTCACATTTAGTCTGGATGTATCTTTAGATTCAAAATGAGTCTCTTGAAGGCAGCATATGGATGGGTCCTGTCTTTTTATCCAATCTGCAACCCTGTGCCGTTTTATGGGAGCATTTAGGTCATTCACGTTGAGAGTGATTATTGAAAGATATGAATTAATTGTCATCATGTTGCCTGTGAAGACGTTGTTTTTATAGATTGTCCCTGTAAATTTCTGTTGTATATCACTCGAGGTCTTTCTCCTTTTATAGAACCCCCCTTAATATTTCTTGCAGGGCCGGCTTAGTGGTCACATATTCTTTCAGTTTCTGCCAGTCATGGAAGCTCTGCATGTCCCCATCCATTCTAAATGACAGCCTTGCCGGATAAAGTATTCTTGGCTGCATGTTCTTCTCATTTAGTACCCTGAATATATCTTGCGAGGCCTTTCTGGCTTGCCAGTTCTCTGTGGATAGGTCTCACGTTATTCTGACGTTCCTCCCTCTGTCCATAAGGAATCTCTTCCCCTTAACTTCCCTTAAGATGGTTTCCTTGGTTCTAAGATTTGCAAGTTTTGCTATTACATGCCAGGGTGTTGGCCTGTTTTCCTTGATCTTGGGAGGGGTCCTCTCTGCCTCTAGAATGCGAATGTTTGTTTCACTCCCCAGATTAGGGAAGTTCTCAGCTATGACTTTCTCAAATATATCTTCTAGTCCTCTCTCTCTCTCCACTCCCTTCTGGATTCCAATTATTCTGACATTGGAATGCTTCATGGTGTCACTTATTTCTCTGATTCTATTTTCATGGATTGTGAGTTGTTTTTCCCTGGCCTCCTCTTTTCCCATTTTATCTATTATATTGTCTTCCAGGTCGCTTATTTGTTCTTCTGCCTCACTTACCCTAGTCGTTAGATTATCTAGATTGGATTGGATCTCATTGATAGCATTTTTAAGTTCTGCCAATTCAGCTTTCATTTCTGCCCTTAGAGACTCTATGTTGCCATTAATTGATTTCTCCATTCTAGCCATTGTCTTCACAATTGCTAGCCTGAAATCCATCTCTGACATCTTGGTTATATCTGCATCCATTTGTAAATCTGCAGCATAAGTCATGATCTCTGAGGCTTTTCTATTTTGGGGGTTCCTCCTCCTAGTCATTCTGTTGATGAGTGTTTGAGGGAATGTATAGAGTCCAAACTATTGACCAGAACCCAAGCAAGATGCACCTGTTTTCTTGGGACCTCAGGGTTGCTGGCCTCTTGTTTTCCCAGCCTGTCTTTTGTGGGAGGGGCCTGCCGTGCTGTTACTCAAGCAACCCTGTTTGGGCGGAGTTGCCCTCCCCCCCTGTGGCGGGGGATGGGCTCAGTGGGAATCAGTTTTGGGGGCTTTTGTTCTCTGGCGGCTTTCCGTGGCAGCTTTCCGTGTCTCTTCCGCAAGTCTGAGCAGAACAGACCATTTCCAATCCTCTGCCTCAGAGCAGAGAGATCACAGTCTCTTCTTCAGTGAGCTCTCCAGGCCACACTGTCTCCATTTCTGTCTGTGCTGCTATAAACTGCAGTGTCCTGGGTTAGTCCTGCCTCCAGGTCGGGACACGTGTCTGCCCTTTGTGCTTCTAAAACCGCCAGCCAGTCCCAGTTCGCAGGCCCGACCCCGCTGCTCCGGGTTTCCGTCCCGCGGGCTGCCCTAAATTCCTTTCCCCGCCGCTACTGGTCTGTGAGTCTGTGCCCAGTCCCCCGCAATCAAGGCTGTCGCTCACCGGTGGGATTGGATCCCCACGGCCAGGCTCCCTTCTGCTGCTGTTTATCCTCCGATATCTGCCTGTGGAATCCCGGCTCCCCGCTTTGTACCTCGAAACCAACCGCCTGTGATATTCTGTTTGTGATGATCTAGATCTTCTTACATCTCAGGTTGATTTTGTGGGTGCTCAGAGTGGTTTGGTAGATATCCAGCTCAATTCCGGGGTCCAGTTGAAATAGGGTCCCGTACTCCTCTGCCATCTTTCCTTCCTTCACATCATTAGTTTTTGATGTAGTGTTTCATGATCCGTTGTTTGCATATAACACCAGTGCTCCATGTAATACATGCCCCCCTTAATACCCATCACCGGGGTAACCCATTCTCCCATGCCCTTGCTCTCTGAAACCCTCAGTTTGTTTTCTGTGGTCCATAGTCTCTCATGGTTTGTCTCCCCTCTGATTCCCCCCCTTCATTTTTCCCTTCCTTCTAATGTCCTCCATGCTATTCCTTATGTTCCACATATAAGTGAAACCATATGATAATTGTTTTTCTCTGCTTGACCTATTTCACTTAGCCTAATCCCCTCCAGTTCTGTCCATGTCAATGCAAATGGTGGGTATTCATTCTTTCTCATGGCTGAATAGTATTCCATCATATGTATGGACCACATCTTCTTTATTCATTCATCTGTTGAAGGGTATCTTGGCACCTTCCATAGTTTGGCTATTGTGGACATTGCTGCTATGAACATTGGGGTGCATGTGGCCCTTCTTTTCACTACATGTGTATGTTTGGGGTAAATACCCAGGAGTGCAATTGCTGGGTCATAGGGTAGCTCTACAAAAAATAAAAGTATATTTTTATATGCCATACCAAATGGGAGCAATTTTTTTAATTGACTCTTGGGCTGTTGATGCGGAGTTGTCAATTCATTTAAGAAAGCACAGTACATGACCACTATGCACCCACTGTACTAGGTTCTAGTAATACAAATATAAATCTTAAAACCTCCTGTCCATCAAGGTTATTAGTGGGAGTGATAAATATTATAAATGTGAGGTAAGCTAAGGCACTCCATAGAGCATAAAGAAGCAACATCTAAACTCTCCTCTCAGAAGGCTTTCTGAAACACCTTTAAATATGTGTAAGAATTAAGCAGGTAAAGAACTGTGAAAAGAAGTTCCAGAGGCACCTGGGTGGCTCAGTCATTAGGCGTCTGCCTTCAGCTTGGGTCATGATTCCAGGGTCCTGGGATCGAGCCCCACTTTGGGCTCCCTGCTTGGCGGGAAACCTGCTTCTCCCTCTCCCACTCCCCCTGCTTGTGTTCCCTGTCTTGCTTTGTCTTTCTCTGTCGAATAAATAAAAGAAAAAAGATAAAAAAAAAAAAGAAAATATGTTCCAGAAAGACCATGTATGGAGGAACAAGGTGGAAGTCTGCCATAGAGACAGGAATAAGACCATGGAAGGCCTTGTAAGGCATGCTAAGATGGTTAGATTTTATCCTGAAAGCAGTAAGATCTTGCCCCTGAAAAATCTGAAGCAGAACAGGGTACAGTCTACTCTTAGGGCTGAGAGCCCAGAGATGAATGAGGTAGGCAGGAGGGCTAGAACAGTAAGGAATCTGGCATGCAGACTCAAGAGACCATTCTCCTTCCATACAGATTGCACTATTTCAGGAAGGCATGATGATAGATCAGCCTTTGGAGAATTTACATATGTAATCTTGTCAAGCTCTACAACTGCATTCTGGTTCCCAAATTAGAGTTGTACTTCTAAATGAAATTTTAACTTACATGCTAAAAACAGAACCCTTAAAAAACAACATCTGGCTGGTTTTCCTAATCTATTTCTACCAGATTCATTATTCAAATATTTCTAGCACAGCGTTCTCCAAACTTTGGCCTTTCAAAGGTTTCTGGTGCTTCTTATCAATCTCAGCATTCACAGGGTATCTACTCTGTATCAGGCACTGTGCTAGGTGCTGGAGATCCAGAGATGAGTAAGACATAGGACATCCTTCAAGGAGTGTAGGCAGAGGAAGTGGACAAGTAAAATAGTGTAATAAAATGTTTTACATTTTTTGCTAGATGTATGCCCATTGTATAATAGAGACTTAAACTGCCTGTGTTTAGGAAGGGTAGAGGAAGAATCCATAATATTTGCCTAAGGAATAGGTAGAGAATAGGTTACAAGTAATACTTAAACTGAGTCTTGAGTGGGTGTCTACCAGGCAACCAAGGTATGAAGCTGAAATTCTGGAAGATGGGTTGCTCTAAAATAAAAGGTCCAGAGATTTAAGAGAAAAGTCTGGAGAGTCACATAGAAGTCAGACTATTGAAAACCCTATATGTTTATTAAGAAATTTGTACTTTATTCCATAAACAACTGAAATTATTGACAGATCTTAAGAGTGAATTGTGTAAGACTGTTGAATCACAGACCTGTACCTCTGAAACAAATAATACATTATATGTTAAAAAAAAAAAAGATAGTAGGAAGGGAGAAATGAAGGGGGGGAAATCGGATGGGGAGACAAACCATGAGAGACTATGGACTCTGAGAAACAAACTGAGGATTCTTGAGGGGAAGGGGGGGGAATGGGTTAGCCTGGTGATGGATATTAAAGAGGTCACGTTCTGTGTGGAGCATTGGGTGTTATGCACAAACGATGAATCATGGAACAGTGCATCAAAAACTAATGATGTAATGTATGGTGATTAACATAACATAATTTAAAAAAGAGTGAAATTACAAGATGTGGTGTATACAAGAGAAAGACCCTTCTGGGAGTAGTATGGAGAATGGATTGGAAAGGGATGAGACTAGAAAATCTGCTCAGGAGGCTGAACCAGTAGTCTAGGTGAGAGATGATGAAGGTAAAAGCAACAGATGCAGAGAGTAGGATGAAAAGGAGAGATATCCACAGGGTTTGCCAAATAATTAGACATACTTATTCTCCTAACTCTTGTATCCCATTTTCTTTTTTTAGATTTATTTATTTTTATTTTAATGCTAGTAAACATATAGTGTACAGTTAGTTTTGCTGAACTAACATACAGTTAGTTTCAGATGTACAATACAGTGATACAACAATTGTATACACTACTCAGAGCTCATCATGATAACTGAACTCTTAATCCTCTTCACCTATTTCACCCATCCCCCTGCCCACCTCCCCTCTGGTAACCATCAGTTTGTTTTCTATACTTAACAGTCTGGTGTTTGGTTTGTCCTTTTTTCCTCCTTTGTTTTGTTTCTGAAATTCCACATATGAGTGAAATCATGTGGTATTTGTCTTTCTATGACTGACTTATTTTGTTAGCATTATACTCTCTAGATCCATCCATCTTGTAAATGGCAAGATTTCATTCATTTTTAGGGTTGAGTAATATTCCATTGTATATATATATATATATGCCACATCTTCTTTATCCATCCAATCATTGATGGACACAGGGCAACTTCCATATTTTGGCTATTGTAAATAATGCTACAGTAAACACAGGGGAGCATATATCTTTTTGAATTAGTGTTTTGTATTCTTTGGGCAGTGGAATTACTGGAACATATGTCTCTGCCTCTTCTACCTGTCTCATTGTAGTACTTTTTTCCTTTGTTGTGGACAGCATTTCATCTAGTTTTTGGATTATTTTCATCAGGGAATGATGTGTCTATCCATGGGAAGAGGTGAGTTCAGCAGCTTCCTATGCTGCTGTCTTGGGCCTCCTCCAAAAGAATATACTTTAAAAAATTATTTTTCAGTTGAATATTCAATTCAATAATTATTTATTGAAATTGCTTTATATCACATTTTTTAGTGCATTGAATGCAGGTGTTTCTATTAATATAGATCAAGGAATGTATGGTTCTCTGCTCTATGACTAGTACATAAATGGAAGGTCAGTGTTAAGTGACTGGTTTGGAAGTGGACATTAAGGCAAATGCAACTTGGTGTAATACAAAATAGAGAGGGTATAAGTAGATTTTTGGTGAGATCAACGGAGGGAGATAATTTATGGCAAATTGTTGGGAAATTGGATGCAATCTACCATGTAAGGGAAAAATTGGCCAACCATTTTTTTTCTTTAAAGGATGTTAGATGAATATAGAGAAATCCAAGACCATAGCTTTGCTGAATTGGGGCTCATTTATGGTCATACATTTAACAAACCAAGCAAGAATTCAGCCATAGGTCCACATTTCTCCAAACCATATGGCACCAAACTATACTGTAGATACTGAATTTTCTACTTTTACAGAAATAGAACATTTTAAAAATTATACAAATTTTTATTTTCCATGTAGTCTTAACTAGGTCAGCTTTTTGAGAGCATTAATATTATTCATTAGTGTGTTCTTATTTTATTGAGTGATAGATTTATAACTTATTTTTCTTATATATTTTCCTTAGCTTTGGGCACAAGATAGAGTATAGTAATTGATCTTCAGTACATAGTAGGTAAGATTGTAGCTTAACAAATCTAGATGTCTTGTTTGCATTATAGATATATGTGCCTGGAAAAAATTAGGATATGTATATTTAAGAAATTATTAAAATTTTTTTTAAGTTTTTGCAGTGTATCTTATATATTTATAATGAGAACAAAGGTGATAATGTTTTATAAAATCCTAGGAAGAAGCTATGTAATGGGTACTAGTTTATGGTGGCTAAAGTCCTCAAATGAATAGATTCTCTTTCCTTAAACCCCGTCAAGTAGGAATTTTAGATTTATTTTCTTGGCTCAGAGGTTGTGGTTTTAGTCTCATCTTTCATGTAATTTTTTTCCTGAAATTATGAAGCCTTGGAAATATGACTTTATAATGGAACTTCTGACAGATCCTTTTAACTGCATGTCACTTATTCACAGGGGTAATTTGTTACCTCTTTGAAGGTGTTTTGGCCTGAGAGGTGGATTACATGTTCTATATAAAGGTCAGTTTTTAATTAATAAGCTGTTTTTCTTATTTTTGACCGATATGAATTGATTGTAACTTTAGTGTACAGCATTCTCCCCATTGTTGTTGGTTTAGCTTTCTATGGTTTTAGTTATTTGTGGTCAACTGTGGTCTAAAAAACATAAAATGGAAAATTCCAGAAATACACAATTCATAAGCTTTAAATTGTGTGCCATTCTGAGTAGCATGATGAAATCTCTTGACAATCTGCCTGGGATGTGAATCATCCCTTTAGTGTATTTACATTGTATAGGTTGCCTGTTGGTCATTTAGTAGCAGTATCAGTTACCAGATTCACTGTATCATGGTGCTAGTGTTCAAGTAACCTTTATTTTACTTAATAATGGCCTCAAATTTCAAGAGTAATTGTACTGGCAATTTGGATATGCCAGAGAAAAGCTATAAAGAACTTCCTTTAAGTGAGAAGGTGAAAGTTCTTGACTTAAAAAGAAAAAAAATCATGCTGAGGTTGCCAAGATCTATGGTAACTTTTATTGCAGTATATTGTTATAATTGTATTTTATTATTAATTAATCTCTTATAAATTTAGCTTTATCATAGTTATTTATGTATGTATAGGAAAAAACATGGTATATACAGGCATCCACTGGGGGTTTTAGAACATATTTTCCTCAGATAAGGGGGGATTACTGTAAAGTATTTTCCATGTAAAAATGAAACAGATTTAGACTTTGCCATATCCAGCATCTGCATAACTCACTTAAATTTCAAAAATTCTATGCAGCCCTAAAGTCTATCTCTAAATGTCTCAGTAGCCTATTTATTAGAGTAAAATATATAATTATTGTATTATTTCTTCAAGTACATGCTAGATAGATATACATTTTTCTTTGTTTTTCCCTCCACAAAATATGTTCATAATTTTTATTGTTAAATATTTGTTATCCATGGGGTATTTTAAAAAGGCACATAAATAATAATAACATTAATAAGATCAGATCATTCTTTCCTTAAACCTCAATTTTTTAATTTTCTCTTATCTCTCTAACATTCTTAAAGAGGAAAATTCATTGTGTTACTCTGGCTCTATGTTTGGAGGCAAATATTTTACACACTATAATAAGGGTGTTTTATAGTATGTAATTTAACTAGATGCTACAGTACTCAATGTTTACTTCAAAGAAAAGACTTTCCCTGAGACATACTTTATGGATTTCAATTTAAATTATTCCCTTCCTTTCTGAATCCTCCCTTATACTTTATAGGTTTGAATCTTTTATTCTTTTTGTTAAATACACTTCTTTCAAATACATGTATCTTAATAATGATGATGAGAATAATAGCCAACTACTTATTGAGTAAATACTGTGTTCTAGGTGATTTACATATATTTTCTGTAACTTTAGAACAACATAAGCAAACTCTTAGCAGACTCAGAGGTTAGGTTAAATTATTTAACAAAGGTTACATTTCATATGTATCTGATTTCGGTGGATTCGATCTCAAGTCTATGTTACTTTAAAATCCAAATTCTTACTGCTAATTCATGCTGCCTTAAATAAATGTGGGGGTATTATAAAATAAGAATGAATGAGGTGCCTGGATGGCTCAGTCGTTAAGTGTCTGCCTTTGGCTCAGGTCGTGATCCCAGGGTCCTGGGATCGAGCCCCGTATTGAGCCCCACATTGGGCTCCCTGCCCAGTGGGAAGCCTGCCTCTCCCTCCCACACTCCCCTTGCTTGTGTTCCCTCTCTCTCTGTGTCTCTGTCAAATAAAAAAAAATTTTTTTTAAGTAAGAATGAAGAGTCTGGATTAAAAAATATGGAAAAAACAGCTATTTGGCTGAACAATAAAATGAACAGAAGTCAAGAAATTACAAGTTATTATTCTATAACAACTATTCCATTATTCCATGCCACCTTGGACTATTTTGTGCTACTGTAAATACTGTAAATGATTTTAGTCATTTTATATACATGTGGAATGTAATTGAGATATTTTTCTGAGAGCAAATAACTGTATCTCCTGCCTTGTGTATTCAAATGAAAAACCAATAAATTGCATTAACATTATGTTGTATAGTTCACCCTATTCCCTTTTTGGTCGTTGTGTTACTATACCACATGTTTTGTGTTATCTTGCTTTCTTTTACTATTTGGTCTCATTATTATCACAACTGTTTATTTTAATTCTCTTAAAGAACCAAATCCTAGTTTCGTTGATCTGTTCTATTGTTCTTTTGGTTTCTATTTCATTGATTTCTGGTCTAATCTTTATTAATTCTCTTCTTCTGCTGGATTTAAGCTTCATTTGCTGCTCTTTCTCCAGCTCTCTTAGGTGTAAGGTCAGATTCTGTAGTTGAGACCTTTCTTGTTTCTTGAGGAAGGCTTATATTGCTGTATACTTCCCTCTCAGGACTGCGTTTGCTGCATCCCAAGGGTTTTGAACAGTTGTGTTTTCATTTTCATTTGTTTCCATGAATTTTTAAAAATTCTTCTTTAATTTCCTGTTTGACCCATTCATTCTTTAGTAGGATGCTCTTTAACCTCCATGTATTTGAGTTCTTTCCAAATTTCCTCTTGGGATTGAGTTCAAGTTTCAAAGCATTGTGGTCTGAAAAACATCTGTTTATTTTAGTAAACTGTAAATGTAAATGCACTGTTTATTTATTTATTTATTTATTTATTTATTTTTATTTTAATCTTTTAATTTCCCTCCATATTTTATAAATTAATCAATTAAACAGCAATCATGTCAAAGAAAGTAAACTATCTGATTAAGAATATGCTGCTAATAAGAGCTGCCAATGTCCAATGACTTCATATCTTAAAGAACAGACATATGAAAAAATGCTCAACATCTCTCAGCATCAGGAAAATACAAATCAAAACCACAATGAAATACTACCTCACATCAGTCAGAATGGATGAAATTAACAAGCCAGGAAATAACAGATGTTGGCGAGGATATGGAGAAAGGGGAACCCTCTTACACTGTTAGTGGGAGTGCAAGCTGATACAGCCACTCTGGA
Source organism: Zalophus californianus (assembly GCF_009762305.2). Lineage (NCBI taxonomy): Eukaryota > Metazoa > Chordata > Mammalia > Carnivora > Otariidae > Zalophus > Zalophus californianus. Next base: position 39,596,516 of record NC_045598.1, on the reverse strand, counting down.
AAACAGTATGGGGGTTCCTCAAAAAGTTGAAAATAGAGCTACCCTACAACCCAGGAATTGCACTGCTAGGTATTTACACCAAAGATACAAATGTAGTGTTTCCTAAGGGGCACCTGCACCCCAATGTTTATAGCAGCTATGTCCACAATAGCAAAACTATGGAAAGAGCCCAGATGTCCATCGACGATGGATGGATAAAGAAGATGTGGTATGAGGAAGGAGTAAGATGGTGGAGGAGTAAGAGACCTGGATTTTGTCTGGTCCCAGGAATTCAGCTGGATAGGGATCAAACCATTCTAAACACCTATGAACTACAGGAGATGGAAGAAAAGAATAGCAGCAACTCTCTGAACAGAAAAGCGACCACTTTCTGGAAGGTAGGATGTGTGGAGAAGCGAATCTGAGGCGATATTTGGGAGGATAGACGGCAGGGGAGGGGGCCTCCATTGGCCGCTTCCGGCAAGTGATAGAGCAGCAGAGCACAAAATCGGAAATTTTTGAGGTCTGCTCCACTGAGGGACATCACTCCAGTGGCTAAGCGGGGGATGGAACCCTTGCTGGGACAGTGTGGTCTCAGGACCCTCGGGGTCACAGAAAGACCAGGGGTGCCTGAGTGCAGCAGAGCTCTCAGGGATCAGAGTGGGGAAGCCAGCTGCAGAGATGGAGCCAAGGAGTGGGCTGTCAGTTTGGGCTGCCATAAACTGTGATCTGCGGCACAGTCGGGCCACTGCTCTTCCAGCAGGGACCCAACAAATGGCAGATCCGGGGAGACTCACCTTCCTCCCTGGGAGGAGCAGTGCAGGAGTGCACCACAGGGATCTGCTGGGTTTGGAGACTCCACACCGGGTCGGATGCCAGAGAGAAATGCTCAGTCACAGGCTGGGTGAACACGGAGTGCGGCCTTTGAGACAGGAGACGGGAGACGGGAGTGATGACTGCTTTTCTCTGGGGGCCCACTGAAGAGTAGGGCCCCTGAGTTCTCCACTCCTCTGGGGCGGAGATTGGGATGCCGCCATTTTTACTCTCGTCCTCCAAAGCTGTACAGAAAGCTTGCAGGGAACAAAAGCTCCCAAGAGCAAACGCAAGCAGATTACTTAGCCTAGACCAGCAAGGGCGGGGAAATTCCACCTCCGGGAAAAGACATTTGGGAACCACGGCAACAGGCCCTTCCCCCAGAAGATCAGCAAGAACAGCCCGCCAAGACCAAGATTACCGATCAATGAGAATGGCAGAACTCCAGTGCTAGGGGAATACTGCACATAGAATTCATGGCTTTTTTCCCATGATTCTTTAGTCTTTCAAAGTTAATTTCTTTTTTTTGAGTTTTTCATTTTCCCTTTTTCAACCAACATCTTATCAATCCCTTTTCTAAAAAAATCTTTTTTATTTTTCATTTTTAGAGTCATATTCTACCCCTTCATAGTAGTTAACCTTATCTTTGGTATATATATAAGTTGTTCTCTCCTTAAAGTTTTGGAATACAGTTTCTTCTAACAGACCAAAATATACCTTAAATCTCTAGTGTATCGCTTTGTTCTAGTCTCCTCCCTGATCACATTCTCTTCCCCCCCTTTTTTTAATCCTCTTATTTCTTTTTTCAACCAACTTCTTATCAATTCCTTTTATAAAGTCTTTTATAATTTTCATCTTTACAGTCATATTCCATCCCTTCATCGTATTTACCCTTCTTTCTGTACATATATAAGTTTTTCTTTCTTTAAAGTTTTGGGAGACACTTTCTTCTAACAGACCAAAATATGCCCAAAATCTAGTGTGTGGCACTGATCTATGGACCAGCCTGATCATATTTGATCATATTCTGTTTGTTTTATTTTGTATTTGTTTGTTTTTATCTTTTTCTTTTTTTTTTTTCTTTTTTCTTTCTTTCCCTTTCTTTCCCCCTGGTTTCAGGTCTCTTCTGATTTGTTTAGTGTGTATTTTTCTGGGATTGTTTTACCCTGTTAGCATTTTGTTCTCTCATTCATCTATTGTCCCCTGGACAAAAAGACAAGGCGGGAAAAATCACCACAAAAAAAAGAAAAGAGGCAGTACCGACTGCCAGGGACCTGATCAATATGGACATTAGTAAGATGTCAGAACTAGAGTTCAGAATGACGATTTTAAAGATACTGGCTGGGCTTGAAAAAAGCATGGAGGTTATTAGAGAAACCCTCTCTGGAGAAATAAAAGAACTAAAATCTAACCAAGTTGAAATCAAAAAGGGCATTAATGAGGTGCAATAAAAAAATGGAGGCTCTAACTGCTAGGATAAATGAGGCAGAAGAGAGAATTAGTGATATAGAAGACCAAATGATGGAAAATATAGAAGCTGAGAAAAATAGGGATAAACAACGACTGGATCACAAGGGCAGAATTCAAGAGATAAGTGATAATATAAGATGAAACAACATTAGAATAATTGGGATCCCAGAAGAAGGAAGAGAGGGGCAGAAGGTATACTGGAGCAAAGTATAGCAGAGAACTTCCCTAATTTGGGGAAGGAAATGGGCATCAAAATCCAGGAGGCACAGAGAACTCCCCTCAAAATCAATAAAAATAGGTCAACATCCTAACATCTTATAGTAAAACTTACGAGTCTCAGAGACAAAGAGAAATCCTGAAAGCAGCTTGGGACAAGAGATCTGTAAACTACAATGGTAGAAACATTAGATTGGCAACAGACCTATCCACAGAGACCTGGCAGGCTATAAAGGACTGGCATGATATATTCAGAGCACTAAATGAGAAAAATATGGAGCCAAAAATAATATATTCAGCTAGGTGTCATTGAAAATAGAAGGAGAGATAAAAAGCTTCCAGGACAACCAAAAACTAAAAGAATTTGCAAACGCGAAAGCAGCCCTACAAGAAATATTGAAAGGGGTCCTCTAAGCAAAGAGAGAGCCTAAAAGTAACATAGACCAGAAAGGAACAGAGACAATATACAGTTACAGTCACCTTAAAGGCAATATAATGGCACTAAATTCATATCTTTCAATAGCTACCCTGAATGTAAATGGGCTAAATGCCCCAATCAAAAGACACAGGCTATCAGATTTGATAAAAAAAACAAGACCCATCAATATGCTGTCTGCAAGAGACTCATTTTAGCCCCAAAGACACCCCCAGATTGAAAGTGAGGGGGTGGAAAACCATTTACCATGCTAATGGACACCAAAAGAAAGCTGGGGTGGCAATCCTTATATCACACAAATTAGATTTTAAACTAAAGACTCTAATAAGAGATGAGGAAGGACAGTATATCCTACTTAAAGGGTCTATCCAACAAGAAGATCTAACAATTGTAAATATCTTTGCCCCTAACATTGGAGCAGCTGATTATATAAGCCAATTAATAACAAAAGCAAGGAAACACATGGACAACAATACAATAATAGTGGGGGACTTTAACACCCCCCTCATTGAAATGGACAGATCATCTAAGCAAAAGATCAACAAAGAAATAAAGACTTAAATGACACACTGAACCAAATGGACTTCACAGATATATGGACTTCACTGGGTGTTTTAAGCAAACAATGAATCATGGAACACTACATCAGAAAGCAATGATGTAATGTGTGGTGATTAACATAATAATAAAAAAACTAAGCCCCCCCCCAAAAAAAAAAGATGTGGTATGCATCTATACACTGGAATACTACTCAGCCATCAGAAAAATGAAATTTTGCCATTTGTAAGAACATGGATGGAACTAGAGGGTATTATGCTAAGCAAAGTCATTCAGAGTCATTCAGAGAAAGATAGTTATCATATGATCTCACTCATATGTGAAATTTGAGAAACAAAACAGGATCATAGAGGATGGGAGGGAAAAATAAAACAAGACAAAATCACAGAGGAAGACAAACCATAAGAGACTCTTAATCATAGGAATCAAAGTGAGTTTTGCTAGATGGGAGCTGGGTGGGGGCATGGGGTAACTGGGTGATGGACATTAAGGCGGGCACGTGATGTAATGAGCACTGCGTATTATGTTAGATTGATGAATCACTGAACTCTACCTCTGAAACTAATAATATATTATATATTAATTAATTGAATTTAAAAAATTTCCAAAAGGTAAGTAAAATGTTATACATTTATGCCATCATTTAAGATCAACATGTTATTGTCAGGATTTGTTAACAAGGATCAAAAACCAGAAGAACCTCATGGTTCATTCAGTAAGTGCCTATATCAATGTATGTGACTATATCATTTCAAATATTAGCAATGATGTCTATTGTTAAATTTACAGTAAAATCTAAATAGTGCTTCAGGTAGGTGGGGTTGTTAGTTTGACACTTCCCAGTGCTCCTTGAATCATATTTTGTATGAAATGCCAGAACCTATCTTTTTTTTTAATTTCAAGTTTTTATTTAAATTCCAGTTAATATATAATGTAATATTCATTTCAGGAATAGAATTTAGTAATTCATCATTTACATACATTGCCCAGTGCTCATCACATGTGCCCTTAATACTTAATACTCATCACCCATTTAACCTATCCCACCACCCACCTTCTCTCCATCAACCCTCAGTTTTTTCTCTATAGTTAAGAGTCTGTTTTTTGGTTTTCCTTTCTCTTTTTTGCTGTTTTTTGGATGAATTTAAAATATATCACATATTTTCTGTGCTCTCAAGAGATATGCAAAAACTAAAATTCAACATTGAAATCAAATTTACCTCCTAAATTTGTATTTTAGTAATTCAATTAATATTTATAGTTTACTGACATTATGCCAAGAATTGTGTCATACCTGAGATGGAGACGTTGAGAAAGTAGTGATAAAAAGATAAGGCATTAGATTCTTCTGATGAGAAACCACAGTTACTAGGGGTAAAAAGACACACATAATTAATAATAAAAAGGTAATAATGCTATAAGGTATAAACAAGATGCTGTGGGAACAGAGAGGAACAATCACTTTGTGGAGGGTCAGGTAAGACTTCCCAGAGATGATATTCTATGTAGGTCTACAGGGCGAGTAGGATTTACCACTAGGTGAAACAGGGATATGCATATATCTAGGCTTTGGGAAAACACAATAGAGTTCTAATGTTTGCATTTGTGTGCAGAATCACTATAAACACAACTGCTACTAATACTAACTGATATAGGAGTATTATATTTGTGAATCAAATACAGTACGTGGCGATGCTTTTGGTGACATGATTTTCTAAAATTGTAATACTTCGGGGCACTTGGGTGGCTCAGTCATTGGGGGTCTTCCTCCGGCTCGGGTCATGATCCCAGACACAAGCCCTGCATCGAGTCCCGCATCAGACTCCCTGCTCCGCGGGAGGCCTGCTTCTCCCTCTCCCACTCCCCCTGCTTGTATTCCCTCTCTTGCTGTGTCTCTCCCTGTCAAGTAAATAAATAGAATCTTTAAAAAAATAGTAATACTTCTGGGTAAAATTATGAACAAATAAAATATAATCCTTTCTTGGTTTATATGTTAGTTGTATTCTTGGAAAAAAACTGTATTTATTAAAGCTATACAAAATGGTATAACAGGTAGATTCTAAGCTCACAGAATTACAAATAGGATTTTTACATATATTAGTATCTGTATAGGACATTTGAAAGTTATACTGGACTCTCCTCTACTTTGCAGTACATCTAGCATTTCTGTTCTCCACCAACTAAATGACATCACTGTTCTTTCATCATTATGAAAACAAAGAAACACATCAACAAATGTCTAGAATTCCCTTTAAGAATACTCCTCACATTGATAACCATCTCAACAGAGTAATTATAATAATAGAACTAACAAAAATTCTTAGAGAAGTGGAGAATAAGGTATATAAACCATTTCTTTATCTTTCCAAGAAGAGTGTCAGTAAATACAATTTAACATTGATAAATTAACTCTAATATTGTGCTAGTTTTTGTCTGTTTGTTTCATCTGGTCTTTGTTCCCTTTCTCCTCTGTTTTCTGTCTTCTTATAGATTGATTGGCTGTTTGTTTTAATTTCATTTTATCTTCAGTTTTGGTTAATTCATGACCTTTTTTTTTAGTGTTTTGTTTTTCAGTATACATCTTTAATTTATTATAGTTCATCTACTTTCAAACATATTATACAGCTTTATATGTAGTTAAGAAACTTAAAACATTATACTTCTGATTCCCCCCTCCATCTTTTGTGTTATTCTTGCTATTTATTTGACTTCTACCTGTGGTATAATGTCATATTACATTGCTATTATTTTTTCTTTAGATAGTCATTTATTTTTTGGAGTATTAAAGATAAGAATATTTGTATTTACCTTCATTTATAATATTTCTAGAGTCTTTAATTTCTTTGTGTGGATCTTAGCTTATATCTGTTATCATTTTCTTTAGGCCGGAAGAAATTTCTTTAACATATCCTATAATACCAGACTGCTGATAATGAATTTTCTCATCTTTTGTTTTCCTCAAAATACCTGCATTAATTTTTTTAAAGCTGTTTTTCTTTCAATAATTTACAGATGTCATCCCCTTGACTTCTGGTTTGCACAGTTTCTTATGAGTAGTACACTGTAATTCTGTAATTTTTATCTGAGTTCTTTGCATGTGATTTGTATTTTCATATATGATACATAAAGTTTTAAAAATAAATATTTTGCTTGGTGCTTCTTGGATCTGTAGTAGGATTGTGGAAAGTCTTTAGTGTTATCTCTTCAAATATTTCTTCTGCCCCATTCTCTCTCATCTCCTTCTGGAATTTTACTTATACATATGTTAGATCATTTGATATTGTTCCACAATTTTGGATGCCATGTTTTTTCTTTTTCTTTTTTTATCTTTGTGTTTATGTTCAGCTTATTTCTATTGATCCTAGAGTTCACTAATTCTTTCCTCATCTCTGTCAAGTTTACTGATGAGTACATTAAAGAAATTTTTCATCTCTGTTATTTTTTAGTTTTAGTATGTCTTTTTGGCTTATTATTGTAATTTCTATCTCTCTGCTTGAGTTCCCCATTTTTTCATGCATTTTGTCCTCCTTTTCCACCAGAGGCTTCAGCATATTAATCTTAGTTATTTTATTTAATTTTTAAAAAAGATTTATTGACTTATTTTCGGGAGTCGTGGGGCATAGGGAGAGAAAGAGACTCCCAATCAGGCTCCATGCCCAGCTCGGAGCCCGCTGCAGTGCTCCATCTCATGACCCCGAGATTATGACCTGAGCTGAAACCAAGGGTTGGACATTCAACCAACTGAGCCACCTAGGTACCCCAGTCGTAGTTATTTTAATTCATTGTCTGATAATTCCAGTGTCTAGTAATTTCTGAATCTACTTCAATTAATTGCTCTTCATAGACAGTAGGTTGTTTTCTCTTGATTATTTTGTAGGTTCCACAATTTTGTGTTGTATACTTGACTTCTAGTGTAGAACTGTAGGCAATGATAGAAATACTATTTGTCACTGGAAATGGATACACTTCTCCTGGTCATTTGTGTGAGGGCTTATGTCAACCTAGTCAAGAGTTAAGCTGGGTTAAGTTTCATTTTTGCTATGGTTATCTTGAGTTTATCACTGGCTTCATATTCTTCTAGAGTTACTTTTAAAAAATATTTTATTTATTTCTTTATTTTTAAAATTAAAAAAATTATATTCCAGTATAATTAATGTGTAATGTTATATTAGTTTCAGGTATACAATATAGTGATTCAACAATTCTATACATTACTCAGTGCTCATCATCATGTAAGTGTACTCTTAATTCCCTTCACCTGATTCATCCACCCCCACCCCCACCTTCCTCCCTCTGGTAATCATCAGTTTGTTCTCTGTATTTAAGAGTCTGTTCTTTTGTGTCTTTTTTCCTTTATTCATTTGTTTTGTTTTTGAAATTCCACATATAAGTGAAATCATATGGTATTCTTTTTTCTCTGATTTACTTTGCTTAGCATTATACACTCTAGATCCATCTATGTTGTTGCAAATGGTAAGATTTCATTCTTTATATGGCTGAGTAATGTTCTATTAAAGCTATATATCTATTTATCTATATATCTATATATCACATGTTCTTTATCCATTCCAGATATGTCACATCTTCTTTATCCATTCATTTGTTGATGGACACTTAGGTTGCTTCCATAATTTCGTTATTGTAAATAATGCCACAGTAAACATAGGAGTGTATATATCTTTTTGAATTAGTGTTTTGTATTCTTTGGGGAAATACCCACTAGAGGAATTACTGGATCATATGGTAGTTGTATTTTTAATTTTTGAGGAACTGCCATACTGTTTTCCATAGTGGCCATACCAGTTTGTATTCTTACCAACAGTGCGTGATGGTTCCTTTTTCTCCACATCGTTGTGAACACTTGCTTCTTGTGTTTTTGATTTAACCATTCCAACAGGTATGAGATGATATTTCATTGTGGTTTTGATTTGCATTTTCCTGATGATGAGTGATGTTGGGCCATCTTTTCATGTGTCTAGTGGTCATCTTATGTCTTCCTTGGAGAAATGTCTTTCCATGTCTTGTGCCCATTTTTAAATTGGATTATTTGTTTTTTGGGTGTTGTTCTATAAGTTCTTTATATATTTTGAATACTAACCCTTTATCATATATGTTATTTGCCAATATCTTTACCCATTCAGTACACTTTTAGTTTTGTTGATGATTTCCTTTGCTGTGTAGAAGCTTTTTATTTTGATGTAGTCCCAAAGGTTTGTTTTGGCTTTTATTTCTCATGCCTGAGCAGACATACCTAGAAAAATGTTGCTATGGCTGATGTCAGAGAAATTGCTGCCTGTGCCGTCTCCTAGGATTTTTATGGCTCCGGATCTCACATTTAGGTCCTAAGTCCATTTTGAGTTTATTTTTGTGTAGTGTGTAAGAAAGTGATACAATTTCATTCTTTTATATATAGCTGTCCAGTTTTCTTAACCCCCTTTGTTGAAGAGACTGTCTTTTTCCCATTGCATATTCTTGCCTCCTTTGTCAAAAATTAATTGACCAAATAATCATGGATTTATTTCTGGGCTCTTTTTTCTGTTCTCTTGATCTATGTATCTCTTTTTGTGCCAGTACCATAGTGTTTTGATTACTACAGCTTTGCAGTGTATCTTGAAGTTGTGATACTTCTAGTTTTGTTTTCCTTTTTCAAGATTGCTTTGGCTGTTCAGGGTGTTTGGTGGTTTCATACAAATTTTAGAATTATTTGTTCTAGTACTGTGAAAAATGTTGTTGGTATTTTGGTAGGGATTGCATTAAATCAGTAGATTGCTTTGGGTAGTATAGGCATTTTAACAATAGTTGTTTTTCCAATCCATGAGCATGGAATATCTTTCCATTTGTTTGTATCATCTTTAATTTTTTTCATCAGTGTTTTATAGTTTTCACAGTACAGGTCTTACACCTCCTTGGTTAATTTTATTTGCAGGTATCTTATTATTTTTGGTGTAATTGTGAATTCAGGTTGTTTTCTTAATTTCTTTTTCTGCTACTTTATAAATATTGTATGGAAATGCAACAGGTTTCTGTATATTGATTTTGTATCCTGTGACCTCACTGAATTCATTCATCAGTTCTAGTAGTTGTTTGGTGGAGTCTTTAGGATTACCTTATTTCTGAGGGAAAGGGGTAGAGTGATTGAGAGTTTTCCTCATTCATCAGCTCCACCCTAAACTTTTGTCCTTTGCTGGGTACTCCTGCCACAGACAGGGTTTATTTCCATGCTTTTGTCTCATCTCTAGCAGTAGATGACAGTTGTTTTTTAATGCTTGCTATTTTAGAATTGAGGGAGCAAGAGTATTTCTGTTGTCTTGGTCTAGCCTAAGACGAGGACCTAACCTTAGGAAGGTCGTCCTATATGCTGTGATCTTGGGGTGGAGTTTTTTCAATGATCCCATCTGTCTTCCCTCTTTTCACCTCTGCCTTGAATCATTGATGGGTCTTGTGTGAGACAGTCTTTTCTTCCCCTCCTCCAGGTATAGAGGATATTTTCTTTTGGTGTCCCTCCTCCTGTTTGGAGTCTTATTTGTGCACTCGGGTTTTATGGCTTGCTATTTATCCCCTAGTGGCTTAAGGTCTTTTTCTTGTCCATAAGGGAAAAGGATATTGGTGGGGTTTCATGCCTTTTCTATAACAGAAGCCCATCCCTTTCTCCATTCCTGCATTACAATGAAAGGCATTTTTTAGTTTTCTGCCCTGCCCCTAATCATTCTCCTAAATATCTGATGGAGGCATGTACAGAAGAGTCTGCCAGGGAGTATGAATTCCCTTTGTGTCCATGACTCTCAGAGATTCTATACTCTCCTATTTCCTATACTTGATTTTTAATACTTAAAAATTTTTTTTAGCTTAATTCTTTTTATTCACTTGTATGGCACCAAGCATTTCTTTCTCCTGTGCTCTGCCATAAAGTGCTTGCTTTCCTCCATTTTGGGCGGGGCCTGACCTTCCTTGGATATCAGATTATTGTTCCCCTGCAATTTCCATTTTCCAATAGATTTTTATAAGTTATGATTTTGTTCCTTGTTGGGATATATCTTATTAAGGTGGAAGCAATGATTTTTTTCAACTTTCTACATCCAACTAGAAGTGAAACTTCTAAAATAAAAAAAAATTAAAGTTCCCATTAAGAAATATAACTTTTGGGGCGGAGCAAGATGGCGGAAGAGTAGGAGACCTGGATTTCATCTGGTCTCAGGAATTCAGCTGAATAGGGATCAAACCATTCTGAACACCTACGAACTCAACAGGAGATCGAAGAAGAGAGTAGCAACAACTCTGAACAGAGAAGCGACCGCTTACTGGAAGGTAGGACATGCGGAGAAGTGAATCAGAGGCAATATTCAGGAGGATAGATGGCGGGGGAGGGGGCCTCCGTCGGCCGTTTCTGGCAAGTGCTAGAGCCGCGGAGCACAAAATTGGAACTTTTAGAAGTCGATTCCGCTGAGGGACGTCACTCCAGTGGCTAAGCGGGAGGTGAAAACCTCGTGGGACAGTGTGGACTCAGGACCCTCGGGGTCACAGAAAGACTGGGGGTGCCTGAGTGCAGCAGAGCTCCCAGGTATCAGAGCGGGGAAGCCGGCTGCAGAGATGGAGCCGAGGCACGGGCTCTCAGCTCGGGGTTGCCATAAACTGTGATCCGCGGCCCAGTTGGGCCACTGCGCCTCCAGCAGGGACCCAACAAGCAGCAGAACTGGGGAGACTCCCCCTCCTCCCCCAGGAGGAGCGGCGCCGGAGTGCACCGCAGGGATCTGCTTGGTTTGGAGACTCCACATGGGGTCGGGTGCCAGAGATAGAAACGCTCGGTCACAGGCCGGGTGAGCACAGAGTGCGGCCGGAGACCGGGGAGACGGGAGTAATTGACTGCTTTTCTATGGGGGCGCACTGAAGAGCGGGGCCACAAGTTCGCAGCTCCTCCGGACAGAGAGTGGGAGGCCACCATTTTCACCCTGGTCCTACAAAGCTGTACCGAGAGCTTGCAGGGAACAAAAGCTCCTGAGAGCAAACCCGAGCAGCTTGCTTAGACCGGACCAACAAGGGTGGGGCAATTCTGTCTCCGGCAAAGACATTTGGGAACCACGGCAACAGACCCCTCCCCCAGAAGATCAGCACGAACAGCCAGTAAGCCAAGACCAAGTTTACTGATCAGGGAGAATGGGAGAACTCCCAGTGCTAGGGGAATACTGCACATAGAATTCATGGCTTTTTTACCATGATTCATTAGGTTTTCAAAGTTAATTTTTTTAACTTTTTTGTTTTTTTTTTAATTTTTCTTTTTCCCTTTTTCAACCAACCCCTTATCAATCCCTTTTTAAAAAAAAAGAATCTTTTATTTTTCATTTTTAGAGTCATATTTTATCCCTTCATAGTAGTTACCCTTATTTTTGGCATATATATATAAGTTCTTCTCTCTTTAAAATTTTGATATACAGTTTCTTCTAACAGATCAAAATATACCCTAAATCACTAGTGTATGGCTTTGTTGAACTCTCCTGCCTGATCACAGTCTCTCCCATTTTTTTTTCTTTTCCTTTTTTTTTAAACTTCTTTCTTCTTTCAAACAACTTCTTATCTTATCAATTCCGTTTATAAAACCTTTTATAATTTTCACCTTTACAGTCATCTTCCATCCCTTCATTGTATCAACCCTTATTTTGTACATATATAAGTCTTTCTTCCTTTAAAATTTTAGGAGGCACTTTCTTCTAACAGCCCAAAATACACCCAAAATCTGGTGTGTGGCACTGATCTATGCACTAGCCTGATCATATCTGATCATATTCTGTTTTTTTTTTTTTTGTTCTCTTTTTGTTTGTTTTTATCTTTTTCTTTTTTTCCCTTTCTTTTTTCTTTCTTTCCCTTTCTTTTCCCCTGGTTTCAGGTCTTTTCTGATTTGTATAGAGTATATTTGTTGGGGACATTGTTAACCTGTTAGTATTTTGTTCTCTCATTCATCTATTCTCCTCTGGACAAAATGACAAGACGAAAAAAATCACCTCAGCAAAAAGAACAAGAGGTAGTACCGTCTGCCAGGGACCTACTCAATACGGACATTAGTACAATGTCGGACCTAGAGTTCAGAATCATGACTTTAAAGATACTAGCTGGGCTTGAAAAAAACGGGGAAGTTATTAGAGAAACCCTTTCTGGAGAAATAAAAGAACTAAAATCTAACCAAGTCGAAATCAAAAAGGCTATTAATGAAGTGCAATAAAAAATGGGGGCACTAACTGCTAGGATAAATGAGGCAGAAGAGAGAATTAGCGATATAGAAGACCAAATGATGGAAAATAAAGAAGCTGAGAAAAAGAGAGATAAACAACTACAGGATCACGAGGGCAGAATTCGAGAGATAAGTGATACGATAAGACGAAACATTAGAATAATTGGGATCCCAGAAGAAGAAGAAAGAGAGAGAGGGGCAGAAGGTATATTGGAGCAAATTATAGCAGAGAACTTCCCTAATGTGGGGAAGGAAACAGGCATCAAAATCCAGGAGGCACAGAGAACCCCTCTCAAAATCAATAAAAATAGGTCAACACCCCGACATCTAATAGTAAAACTTACGAGTCTCAGAGACAAAGAGAAAATCCTGAAAGCAGCTCGGGAGAAGAGATATGTAACCTACAATGGTAGAAACATTAGATTGGCAACAGACCTATCCACAGAGACCTGGCAGGCCACAAAGGACTGGCATGATATCTTCAGAGCACTAAACAAGAAAAATATGCAGCCAAGAATACTATATCCTGCTAGGCTGTCATTGAAAATAGAAGGAGAGGTAAAAAGCTTCCAGGACAAACAAAAACTAAAGGAATTTGCAAACACAAAACCAGCCCTAAAAGAAATATTGAAAGGGGTCCTCTAAGCAAAGAGAGAGCCTAAAAGCAGCATAGATCAGAAAGGAACACAGACAATATACAGTAACAGTCACCTTACAGGCAACACAATGGCACTAAATTCATACCTTTCAATAGTTACCCTGAATGTAAATGGGCTAAATGCCCCAATCAAAAGACACAGGCTATCAGATTGGATTAAAAAACAAGACCCATCAATATGCTGTCTGTAAGAGACTCATTTTAGACCCAAAAACACCCCCAGATTGAAAGTGAGGGGGTGGAAAACCATTTCCCATGGTAATGGACACAAAAAGAAAGCTGGGGTGGCAATCTTTATATCAGACAAATTAGATTTTAAAACAAAGAGTGTAATAAGAGATGAAGGAGGACACTATATCTTACTTAAAGGGTCTATCCAACAAGAAGATCTAACAATTGTAATTATGTATGCCCCTAACATGGGAGCAGCCAATTATATAAGACAATTAATAACAAAAGCAAAGAAACACATGGACAACAATACAATAGTAGTGGGGGACTTTAACACCCCCCCTGCACTGAAATGGACAGATCATCTAAGCAAAAGATCAACAAGGAAATAAAGACTTTAAATGAAACACTGGACCAAATGGACTTCATAGAGATATTCAGAACATTCCATCCCAAAGCAACGGAATACACGTTTTTCTCTAGTGCCCATGGAACATTCTCCAGAATTGATCCCATCCTAGGTCACAAATCAGGTCTCAACGAATACCAAAAGATTGGGATTATTCCCTGCATATTTTCAGACCACAATGCTTTGAAACTAGAACTCAATCACAAGAGGAAAGTCGGAAAGAACTCAAATACATGGTGGTGAAAGTGCATCCTACTAAAGAATGAATGGGTCCACCAGGAAATTAAAGAAGAATTAAAGAAATTCATGGAAACCAATGAAAATGAAAACACAACTGTTCAAAATCTTTGGGATACAGCAAAGGCAATCCTAAGAGGAAAGTATATAGCAATACACGCCTTTCTGAAGAAACAAGGAAGGTCTCAAATACACAACCTAACCCTACACCTAAAGGAGCTAGAGAAAGAACAGCAAATAAAGCCTAAACCCAGCAGGAGTAGAAAAATAATAAAGATCAGAGCAGAAATCAATGAAATAGAAACCAAAAGAACAGTAGAACAGATCAACGAAAGTAGGAGGTGGTTCTTTGAAAGAATTCACAAGATTGATAAACCCCTGGCCAGACTGATCAAAAAGAAAAGAGAAATGACCCAAATCAACAAAATCATGAATGAAAGAGGAGCGATCACAACCAACACCAAAGAAATGAAAACAATTATAAGACATATTATGAGCAACTCTATGCCAGCAAATGAGATAACCTGGAAGAAATGGGTTCATTCCTAGAGATGTATCAACTACCAAAACTGAACTAGGAAGAAATAGAAAACCTGAACAGACCTATAACCACTAAGGAAATTGAAGCAGTCATCAAAAATCTCCCAACAAACAAAAGCCCAGGGCCAGATGGCTTCCTAGGGGAATTCTATGAAACATTTAAAAAAGAATTAATACCTATTCTCCTGAACCTGTTCCAAAAAATAGAAATGGAAGGAAAACCTCCAAACTCATTTTATGAGGCCAGCATTACCTTGATCCCAAAACCAAAGACCCCATCAAAAAGGAGAATTACAGATCAATATCCTTGATGAATATGGATGCAAAAATTCTCACGAAAATATTAGCCAATAGGATCCAACAGTACATTAAAAGGATTATTCACCATGACCAAATGGGATTTATCCTTGGGCTGCAAGGTTGGTTTAACACCCACAAATCAATCAACGTGATACAATATATTAACAAAAGAAAGAACAAGAGTCATATGATCCTCTCAATAGTTGCAGAAAAAGCATTTGACAAAGTACAGCATCCTTTCTTGATCAAAACTTTTCAGAGTATAGGGCTAGAGGGTACATACCTCAATATCATAAAAGCCATCTATGAAAAATCTAAGCGAATATCATTCTCAATGGGGAAAATTTGAGAGCTTTCCCCGTAAGGTCAGGAACACGGCAGGGATGTCCACTCTCACCACTGCTATTCAACATAGTATTAGAAGTCCTAGGCACAGTAATTAGACAACAAAAAGAAATCAAAGGCATCCAAATCGGCAAAGAGGAAGTCTAACTCTCACTCTTTGCAGATGATATGATACTGTATGTGGAAAACCCAAAAGACTCCACCCCAAAACTGCTAGAACTCATACAGGAATTCAGTAAAGTAGCAGGATATAAAATCAATGCACAGAAATCAGTGGCATTACTATACACCAACCACAAGACAGAAGAGAGACAAATCAAGGAGTCCATCCCATTTAGAATTGCACCGAAAACCATAAGATATCTAGGAATAAATTTATCCAAAGAGGGGAAGGATTTGTACTCAGAAAAATATAAAATAGTCATCAAAGAAATTGAAGAAGACACAAAGAAATGGAAAAACGTTCCATGCTCATGGATTGGAAGAACAAACATTGTGAAGATTTCAATGCTACCGAGAGCAATCTACACATTCAATGCAATCCCCACCAAAATACCATCCACTTTTTTCAAAAAATGGAACAAATAATCCAAAATTTGTATGGAAGCAATAAAGACCCCGAATAGCCAGAGGAATCTTGAAAAAGAAAAGCAAAGCTGGCGGCATCACAATTCCGGACTTCCAGCTCTATTACAAAGCTGTCATCATCAAGACAGTATGGAACTGGCACAAAAACAGACACATAGATGAATGGAACAGAATAGAGAGCCTAGAAATGGACCCTCAACTGTATGGTCAACTAATCTTTGACAAAGCAGGAAAGAATGTCCAAGGGAATAAAGATAGTCTCTTCAAGAAATGATGTTGGGAAAATTGGACAGCCTCATGCAGAAGAATGAAACTGGACCATTTCCTTACACCACACACAAAAACAAACTCAAGATGGTTGAAAGACCTAAACGTGAGACAGGAATCTATTAAAATCTTAAAGGAGAACACAGGCAGCAACCTCTTCAACCTCAGCCGCAGCAACTTCTTAGAAACATCGCCAAAGGCAAGGGAAGGAAGGGCAAAAATGAACTATTGGGATTTCATCAAGATAAAAAGTTTTTGCATAGCAAAAGAAACAGTCCACAAAACCAAAAGACAACTGACAGAATGGGAGAAAATATTTGCAAATGACATATCAGATAAAGGGCTAGTATTCATAATCTATAAAGAACTTATCAAACTCAACACCCAAAGAACAAATAATCCAATCAAGAAATGGGCAGAAGACATGAACAGACATTTTTTCAATGAAGACATCCAAATGGCCAAGAGACCCATTAAAAAGTGCTCAACATCACTCGGCATTAGGGAAATCCAAATCAAAACCTCAATGAGATACCACCTCACACCAGTCAGAATGGCTAAAATTAACAAATCAGGAAACGACAGATGTTGGCGGGGATGTGGAGAAAGGGGAACCCTCCTACACTGTTGGTGGGAATGCAAGCTGGTGCAATCACTCTGGAAAACAGTATGGAGGTTCCTCAAACAGTTGAAAATAGAGCTATCATACGATCCAGCAATTGCGCTACTGGGTATTTACCCCAAAGATATAAATGTAGGGTTCTGAACGGTTACGTGCACCCCGATGTTTATAGCAGTAATGTCCACAATAGCTAAACTGGGGAAAGAGCCAAGATGTCCATCGACAGATGAATGGATAAAGAAGGTGCGGTATATATACACAATGGAATGTTATGCAGCCTTAAAAAGGAATGAGATGTTGTCATTTGCAACGACATGGATGGAAATGGAGGGTGTTATGCTGAGTGAAATAAGTCAATCAGAGAAAGACATGTATCATATAACCTCGTTGACATGAGGAATTTTTAACCTCAGGAAATAAACTGAGGGTTGCTGGAGTGGTGGGGGGTGGGAAGGATGGGGTGGCTGGGTGATAGACATTGGGGAGGTTATGTGCTACGGTGAGCGTTGTGAATTGTGCAAGACTGTTGAATCACAGATCTGTACTTCTGAAACAGATAATGCAATATATGTTAAGAAAAAAAGAAAGAAGAAGATAGCAGGAGCGGAAGAATGAAGGGGCGTAAGTCGGAGGGGGAGACGAAGCATGAGAGTCGATGGACTCTGAAAAACAAACTGAGGTTTCTAGAGGGGAGAGGGTTGGCGGGATGGATTAGCCTGATGATGGGTATTAAAGAGGGCCCGTTCTGGGTGTAGTACTCGGTGTTATGCACAAACAATCATGGAACACTACATCAAAAACTAATGATGTAATGTATGGTGATTAACATAACAATAAAAAATTAAAAAAAGAAATATAACTTTTTCTTTAAATTTAAATTCAATTAGCCAACATATAGTACATCATTAGTTTCAGATGTAGTGTTCAGTAATCCATAAGTTGTGTATAACACTCAATGCTCATCACATCATGTGACCTCCTTAACACTCATCACCTAATAACCCCATCCCTCCCCGCAGCTCCCCTTCAGCAACCCTCAGATTGTTTCCTATAGTTAGGAGTCTCTCATAGTTTTTCTCCCTCTCTGATGACTCCAATTTCCCTCCCTTTCCCTATGATTCTCTGTACGGTTTCTTATATTCCAAATATGAGTGAAACTATATGATAATTGTCTGTTTGTGACTGACTTATTTCACTCAGCATATTACTCTCCAGTTCCATCCATGTCAATGTAAATGGTCAGTATTCATCCTTCCTGATGGTTGAGTAATATTCCATTGTATATATATACTACATCTTCTCTATGCATTCATCTGTCTGGACATCTTGGCTCTTGCTACAGTTTGGGTTTTGTGGACTTTGCTGCTATGAACATTGGAGTGCAGGTGCCCCTTCGGAACACTACATTTGTATCTTGGGGGTAAATACCTAGCAGTGCAACTGCTGGGTCATAGGGTAGCTTTATTTTCAACTTTTTGCGGAATCTCCATACTATTTTCCAGAGTGGCTGTTTCAGCTTGCATTCCCACCAACAGTGTAACATAACGTCTATGTTCATTCAGTGGTTCTCAAATTATTTCTGGCTGTGGAACATTAGCAATTTATAAAGCTAGTTATATAATTATTGTTTTATTTGAATTAAAATAATTAAGTAAACAGTTCCTTTTTTTTAAGATTTTATTTATTTGAGAAAGAGAGAGAGAGCACACGTGCAAGAGAGAGTGAGAGAGAGAGAGAGAGCGCACGTGTTGTGTGGGGAGAGGCAGAGGGTGAGGGACAAGCAGACTCCCCACTGAGGAGTAAGCTTGATGCGGCACTCAATCCCAGGACCCTGGGATCATGACCTGAGCCAAAAGCAGATGCTTAACTGAGCCACCCAGGCTCCCCTAAATGAACATTTCTGAGAATTTAAATATATTAGCTACTTATTAAATACTTGGTGCAATTTAATGAACATCTTTTGGGTTTTAGTAGTCGTGCTAGATATTTTCATATCTAATTCTCATAACATAATTTTGAAGAATTGGTTTTGCCTTTCCTTAATTATGGATGAGAAAAACTCAGGTTTAAGGGGATTAAGTTGATTGCTTTGTATCACAGAATTAATATTTAGTAGAGGTGAGATTTCAGACCTTATGTTTCTGATTCCAAAATGTATCTTGTTTCTACTCTACATTATGCAGTTCATTTCTTACTGTTTGATAAGCAATAAATGATGGAGGAAATTAATAATAAAAATCTTATTGGATTTATATTCTTAAATATATTTTGATTTTTGTTAAACATGAGCCTTTTTTTTAACAATAGGCAATGATATGGGAAATGATGATGCCATCGGAGGGAATGTGAGCAAATATATGGTGCTTCCGTCTGGATACTGTGGACAGTCCAAGAAAGGACATCTTATCTTTGATGCTTGCTTTGAAAGTGGTGAGTGTATTGAAGACCAATACTTTTGAATTTGTCTTAGATTTTTTCAAAATCCCAATTCATCTGACCATTCAGTGTGATTCAACCCATTTAATATTTCATCGTAATGGACTAAGTTGTCAGGGAAAAACCAATTTTCAAAGAATTACCTTGGAAATACTTGAAAAGGAAATGCTGTTTTTGTTGCTATAAGTGATTATTTAATGGTTTAATGGTAATATTAATGAGCATTGATATAGCACCTTATATTTTATTAAATAACTTTTCAGATGTTATTTCTTTTGGGATAAAATAGGTATAATTTGACTATATGATAAATTATTAATTATTGAATGTTTATCATGTACCTGGTTCTGCATGACATGCTCACAGAACTTAATTTTTGTCCGAGAGGTCTCTCTATAAAGAAATGATTAGGGAATAGATTCAGTTGAACACAAACCACACAGCAAAAGTAATATTGTATCACAATCATCAAATGCTGTGGGTATTTTGTATTGGAAGATTGAAACTTGATTATAAATTCCCATCCAGTAGGGATTGGATCTTGTTAACTTTTTTGTGCCTCGAACCTCATACTCTGAATGGCACATAGTACATATTCAGAATATTTTGAAAATTTTAATGAGAGGTAAACATAATTTTGTTTTATAAGTAATTGTTGATTATTTTTGGTTTTCATAATGTGTGTGTGCATGCGTGTGTGTCATTGGTTGGAGGGACATGGCAGTGTCAGTTATGTGACACTTCTCTGAACCCTAAGAACATTGATTGTTTATCAACAATTGAAAACTTGTTTATGTAAGATTCTTCTCCTGGTTTATTCCATGCTATTTTAGTTTGCTTCAGCTGCCATAACAAAGAACCACAAATGTGTGGCTTCAACAACAGAAATTTATTATCTCATAGTTCTGGAAATCTGAGATCAAGGCGTCAGTAGGGTTGGTTCCTTCTAAGGATTGTGAAGAATATATTCCATGTCTTTTGTCTAGCTTCTGGTGATTTGCTAGCAGTCTTCGGTATTCTTTGGTTTGTAGAATCATCACCCCGATCCCTGCCTTCATCTTCACTTGGCATTCTCCCTGAATGCGTGGCTTTCTCTAAATATTCCCTCTTTATGAGGCTGCCAGTCATATTGGATCAGGGGCCACTCTAATGACCACATTTTTTAAAAAAAATTTTTTAAAAAATTTTTTATTGTTACGTTAATCACCATACATTACATCATTAGTTTTTGATGTAGTGTTCCATGATTCATTGTTTGTTCATAACACCCAATGCTCCATGCAGAACGTGCCCTCTTTAATACCCATCACCCAGGCTAACCCATCCGCCCACCCCCCTCCCCTCTAGAACCCTCAGTTGGTCTTTCAGAGTCCATCTAATGAACACATTTTAACTTGATTACCTTTGTAGAGATGCTATTTCCTAGTGAGGTCACATTCTGAGGTTTTGGGTGTTTCGACTTTTTTTTTTTTTATTATGTTACGTTAATCACCATACATTACATCATTAGTTTTTGCTGTAGTGTTCCGTGATTCATTGTTTGCGTATAACACCCAATGCTCCATTCAGTATGTGCTCTCTTTAAAACCCATCAGCAGGCTAATCCATCCCCCCACCCCCCTCCCCTCTAGAACCCTCAGTTTGTTTCTCAGAGTTCATAGTCTCTCATGGTTC
This sequence comes from Zalophus californianus, assembly GCF_009762305.2. Classification (NCBI taxonomy): domain Eukaryota; kingdom Metazoa; phylum Chordata; class Mammalia; order Carnivora; family Otariidae; genus Zalophus; species Zalophus californianus. The sequence goes on along the minus strand of NC_045598.1, from coordinate 39,575,577 downwards.
GTCTCCCCCTCCGATTTCCTCCCCTTCATTTTTCCCTTCCTGCTATCATCTTCTTCTTTTTTTTTTTAGCATATAATGTTTTATTTGTTTCAGAGGTACAGGTCTGTGATTCAACAGTCTTACACAATTCACAGTGCTCACCATAGCACATACCCTCCCAATGTCTGTCACCCAGCCACCTCATTCCTCCCACCACCACCAGGTGTTTGGGCTTTGATATGAATTTGGGGGACATAATTCAACCCATAATTAGTACTATAGCATTGTTCTTCCATTCAGACCTGAACACTGTCCACATAATTAAGAACAATTTCTTCTACTTTTCTTGAATTTTGCATTATTGCCTTGTCTGGTATGTATTTGGTATTTAGAAAATATCTTTTGAATTCTTTTTACCTCAGATAAAGAGAGGAAGTCTCTTTATAATAAAACAACTCTATAAGGGTTGGAATTATTCTTTTAAAGATCATGTGTTGTTTTGGTTTACCTACAGTCTGAAATAATCCAGATTTCTTTCTTAGATCATATTTTCCTTAACCTTAGTTATTTTTTTCCATTCTTTACTGAAAAGCTCAGTAGAAGAAATTACTCCATTTGACCACATAATATCCAAAATAATAATGCATATTTGTCCAACAGTGTGTGAACAATTGGTTTCTATCAATTGTATCTGTGCTAGTAGTACATAAACTTTGCAGTAATAGTAGAGTGCTTAAGTGGATACCCTTTGGAGTCAGGCTAAAATTTAAATCCTTACTTGAAAACAGCCATAGTTTCCTCATCGTTTAATGGGGAATGATGCCTACCCTACATCTTAGAGAAAAAAAATTGTATTTCATTGTTTAAAAAACTAAAACATCTTACCAAAATATATACAAGATAATAATAATATTTAAAAAATAAATAAGTGAGAAAATCTTGGAAAGGGGAAATAGCAAAAGAAAATTCAGCTGGATGAGTACATAAAATGCATGCTATGAGTTTCCATAAATTTGCTATAGGTCGGTAATAAATTTAACTGAGAGTTTTCTGGTAGCCAGTGCCAAGAGAAAAACAATGTCCATAAGATAAAATGAAACCAAATATTGAGATCTTATAGAAATTCTTCCTATTAGGTTACCTAAAGTAGATACTTAAATGTGATGAATATCATCCTCAATAATATCCCTATGGTGTTTATAACAATATATTTTATGGGAGTGTATTTTGTAACATCCTTCATTGTAGACTGAGGGCATAATGCTAAAGGGCATCTTAGTGAAAGCAATTTAGTTGGCACTTGAAACAATTTGTTTGACATATGCAGCTTTCATCTGATCTAATTTGAATTCAGGGATTTATTTTAGATTATTTAAAACAGGAAAGTCAAAGGGGTATTCTTTTATGTGCTAACTCTGAGCTACTGACTGTGGCTGCCTGATGTGTTGAACAGGATTCTGTCGGTGCATCCAAACTTACAGAAGAGTAAGGTGGTTAAGAGATTCAATGATTGGGAAATATTTTTTTTCATGTGGATGGAATATATTGCCTTAAGATAGGCCCCGATAAGTATTTTTTTCTTTCTGAATTGTAGAATATGTAAAGTGCTTTGTATATTGCTTGGCCCTGAACTGGGGGATAATCTGTTTTTCTCATGAGAAATAAGTTCTGCAGGTCAAATATGAACTCTCCAATGAATCCCTGGTCTGTTTTTTCCATACCTCCCTCTGTATAAGTAATATTTCCCTTGGCAAAACCGCAAGACAACCCTAATTTTATCCTTCTATAGATACCTGAAACTTTTCATGATTTTAAAAACTTTGTTCTCTTCTACTACACTTTACCTGCTTCAGGATGGAATCTGAATCTGATTAATCCCTGTTCTCCCAAAGAACCAAGTAGAGTGCTTATGAAATTAAGTTCTAAATTAATACTGTATTTATTTGTTGAATGAAGTAATTTGAGCAATAGAAAGGTAGGGAGAGATTAAGTTTCTTCTAGCTCTCATGAATAATTGCTTGCTGTTCCCCAATCTACCAACTTTTCTCAGACCTCCATGTTTTTGTAGATACTGTTTTCTCTGTGACCTAGATCCCTTTCTGTTCCTGGTAAAATATTAATTCAGACTCAGTCCAGCATTTCTTCTTCTGAGAAACAGTACCTCTCAGGCAAGTTTGGCTGTCTCTACCTACCTCTTAGGCTCTTATATTCTAGCCTTTATTATATTTCTTTCTTTTTCCTTTTCACTGAAACCTTGAAATCAGGGATAGTTTATTATTTGGTTCTCCAGTGCCTGGTGTGCTATCAGTCATATAACAAGGAGGTCAATAAATGTAGGGAGGATAGATAGTGAACAAAATGGTTTACATAAAGTGAGATTTTAAGATATATAAAATATTTTTACATTTAGATAAAAATTTAACATTAATAACAGCAAGAACATTAAGAAGAAAAACCAATAAAAAACCAGTTAATTTATTGCTCAACAGTCACTATGATAAATGATATACATAGTTTACCTCATTTAATACAGAAATCTTCTGAGATACTATATGTTTCTGTGTAGGTGAGGCAACTAATGCTCAAAGATGTAAAGTTATCTCCCTTGAATTGCATGACTGACAGAGGTGTAGCTGAATTTGAAACTGAGGATTTCCTGGCTAAAAAGGCCATACTTTTAACCATTATATATACATATTACCTTATTATAGGTCAGTTTATGACATATGAATAATAGATATATTGTTGAAAATTTCTCATTAAGTTATAAGATATATAGAAATATATATATAGTAAGATAAGATAATATAGGTTTTGTGATAAAAATAAAAATTTGTCTACTTGTTTGAAAATAAGCCATCCAAATAAATACTGTTTGGCCATCATATGCAATATGAGTATTGTTTTATGATTGATATGAGTGTGTGTATATTGACTATGAGAAGAACAATATAATTTACACTACAAATTAATTAGTTAACCTCAGAGACTTAATATGATATTTAAATTACTATGGCATGAAAAAGGGTCAGTGAAATAAAGATATAGTTCAGTTGTTTATGTACCATTTCAAAATGATGGAAGTAAAAACTTAAAACTTTTATTTTTAATTTCTCCAGTGGAATTTTACACATTTATTTGTGTAATCTTTGAAAATTAATATTTTATTTCCTTTGAAAGAAAATAGTTTTTACTCTTGGCACAGTTTGAAAATGTGCCATGACTACAATAGAAATTTGGGGGTTTAGCCTAATATGTCACATTTTTATTTTTTTAGACATCCAAATGGTTGATATATTTTTTCTTTTTAACTTTTTGAGGAAAGTTGACATATATAATTTATATATTTAAAGTGTCCAATGTGATGGTCTGATATATATACAGATAAATCAAATATGATATAGAGTAATTACCAAGATTAAGATAATTAACACATCTATTACCTCACATAATTACCATAGTTAACTTTTCTATGTGGTAAAAACGCTTAAGATCTACTTTTATCAACTTTCAAGTATACTATGCTGTATTAATAACTATAGTCACCATGGTGTATGTATGTTAGATCCTCAGAACTTATAACTGAAAATCTGTACCTTTTCAGTTACATCACCCCATTTCCCCTTCCCCCCCAGCCTCTGGCAACCACCTTTCTATTTCCTGTTTCTGTGAAATTGATTTTATTGCAGCATTATTCAAAATAACCAAGATATTGAAACAACAAAAATATCCTTCCATATATGAATGGACAAAGAAAACGTGACACACATGCCATGTGCACACACACACGTATATACAGAGGAATATTACTCAGCTATCAAAGAGAGAACTAAATCTATTTGTGACAACGTACATGAATCTGGAAGGCCTATGTTAGCTAAATTTTTTTTAATAGCAGTATAGTATAATGCCAAAAATACAGGTTTTGGTTTCAGACAGACCTTGTTTCATGTATTAACTTTTATTCATCTATAAAATTAGGAAAACAAGTATTTATATTGCAGAACTATTATGTAAATAAGGTTGATATATAAAAGAGACAGCACAATATATGCCCATCAACTTCAGGTAATAATTCTGGCACATGTATAATATCATTTGAAGAGCGCTAAAATGTGCCAGGCACTTTTGTGGGTATATTTATATGTGTTATTATGAATCCTTAGAACAACCCTACAACATAGGAAACTTAGATTGGGTTCCCCCCAGAATCATACCCTGAAACAAGGACTTAGGTAAAGGTTGTACATTTAGATAGGGATTTGAAGAGAGAGATACTCTTGGTAATTCATGCTTTGCTGGGCAATTGTGCCACCTTACAAGGCCAATATATTTTTTAGAGAGAAAAAAAATAGCACATTTTGGAGAAAACAGCATGGTTATGTAACATAAATTGTTTCACTATGTCTAGAAATTCTGTTGGAGAGATACTGGCAGCTATGAAACTGTAGGTGAACAATTTAATTCTGTTGTTTGTTTCTGACTCATAATTGAAACAAAGCTGAACTTCTGTTATTGCAGGGTTTTCATTTGTTTTTTAAATTTCTGACCTCTTTACTGAATTATTTCTACATATATATGGTTATGTATCTACATGTATATTTTTCTCTTTCTTATTTTGTCTGCCTTCTCTTTGAGGAAGAAGTAAAACATTTCATTCCCAAATAACTTTCCTCTAAGAATGATGACATTTCCTGTAGTAACATTACTGAACCTAAGGGCCTCGGAAACAACAGTTGAAGTATGAAGTATGTTTAATAAAATCTTATTCGCACATCTTTTCAACTGCTCTTTTTAAATTATCTAGACAATGTTTTGAAGGGGACTTCCAGTATACATAAAACACCCTCTATGCTTTAGTAGCAAAATAACTTCAAAAAAGGGGACACATATCACTTGATTAAATATGGTTCATTGAGTTTATTTATAGCTCTCCTCTTTTCAGTGAAGATTTAAGTTACTACTTGAATGATTATACATATGTATTAGTTAAAGTCTAAGACATAAATACTTTTTCAAGTGATAGCCAAATGATACATTTTCAATTAGGATGTTTAAAAATTTTCTATTATTGGGGTGCCTGGGTGGCTCAGTCATTAAGCATCTGCTTTCAGCTCAGGTCATGATCCCAGGGTTCTGGGATCGAGTCCCACATCGGGCTCCCTGCTCTGAGGGAAGCCTGCTTCTCCCTCTCCCACTCCCCCTGCTTGTGTTCCCTCTTTTGCTGTGTCTCTCTCTGTCAAATAAATAAATAAAATCTTAAAAAAAAAGAAAAAAAATTTCTATTATTATTGATCTACATTTACAAACAAAAATTTTTAAAATTACATTAGTTAGCAAAACTGGAATGTTGTCTGTGTTTTTATGCTTTATTCTGCATAAAATAATTGTGCTTCGATAGTATACTGCAGTATTGAAAAATCCATACAAATTCTGGGTTGTCATACAGCTTTCAGATAGACTTGCCTTTTGAAGGTATGAAGATATTTTGTACAGGCCACCTGTTGGCAGTTTGTTTCATTTCTCATCCTTTGCCCATTCTTCTCATTGCCGGGGCCAATCCCCTGATGGGGATTGTTATCTGGATTCTGGCTAGGTTTGCTAATAGGAAATTCTAGCAGGAGATTGAAGGGCAGGTAGAAAGGAGAAGTCTGGATATTTCTCCCTTTTTTGTTTTGGGCAGCATCTCTGGCAGTGGCTATATTTCCTTCATGGTTTTGCCACATAGCCCCTTCCGGGTGATCCCAACTTTGTTGGATTGTCCTGACTCCCAGGATATTACCACCTCCTGCCTTTGCCCTTTATCTGTGGGTACAGGAGAGACTTCCTGCTATTGTTAATTCCTGTGTTGCCCTACTTTCACCTGTTTGACCGTTCAACTCTCCCAAAACTTCTGCAACTGGTTTCCTTTTTTAAAAATTTAAATTCAATTAGCCAACTTATATACATCATTAATTTCATATATAGTATTCAATAATTTATCAGGTTCCTATAATACCCAGTTCTCCTCACATCACATGACCTCCTTTAATGCCCATCACCAAATACCCCACTCCCTCACCCATCTCACTTCCAGCAACCCTCAGTTTGTTTCTTACAGTTAAGAGTCTCTTATGGTTTTTCTCCCTCTCAGGTGACTTCCCATTCTGCTTTCCCTCCCTTCCCCTACAGTCCTCTGTCTTGTTTCTTATATTTCTCATATGAGTGAAACCATATGACAGTTGTGTTTCTCTGATTGACTTATTTTGCTCAGCATATTACCCTCCAGTTCCATCCATGTCAATGCAAATGGTAAGTATTCATCCTTTCTGATGGCTGAGTAATATTCCATTGTATATATATACCATATCTTCTTTATCCATTCATCTGTTAATGGACATCTTGGCCCTTCCCACAGTTTGGCTATTATGGACATAGCTACTATGAACATTGAGGTGCAGGTGCTCCTTCGGATCACTACATTTGTATCTTTGGGGTACATACCTACTAGTGTAACTACTGGGTCATAGGGTAGATCTATTTTTAACTTCTTGAGGAACCTCCATACTGTTTTCCGGAGTGGCTGCACTAGCTTGCATTCCCACAACAGTGTAAGAGGGTTCCCCTTTCTCTGCATCCTCGCCAACATTTGTTCTTTCCTGTTTTGTTAATTTCAGCCATTCTGACTGGTGTGTGGTGGTATCTCATTGTGGTTTTTGTTTGTATTGCCCTGATGCCTAGTGATATGGAGTATTTTTTTTTAAAGATTTTATTTATTCATTTGAGACAGAGAGAGAGAGAGAATGAGCAGGGGAAGAGACAGAGGGAGAGGGAGAAGCAGGTTCCCCGCTGAGCCAGGAACCCGATGTGGGGCTCGATCCCAGGACCCTGGGATCATGACCTGAGCTGAAGGCAGACGATTAACAATCTGAGCCACCCAGGCACCCCTGGAGTATTTTTTCATGTGTCTGTTGGCCATTTGGATGTCTTCTTTGCAGAAATGTTTGTTCATGTCTTCTGCCCATTTCTTGACTGGATTATTTGTTTTTTGGGTGTTGAGTTTGATAAGTTCTTTATAGATTTTGGATATTAGCCCTCTATCTGATATGTCATTTGCAAATATCTTCTCACATTCCATACGTTGCCTTTTAATTTTGTTGACTGTTTCCTTTGCTTTGCAGAAGCTTTTTATCTTGGTGAAGTCCCAGTAGTTCATTTTTTGCTTTTGTTTCCCTTGCCTTTGGAGACACGTCAAGCAAGAAGTTGCTGTGGCTGAGGTTGAAGAGGTTGCTGCCTGTGTTCTCCTCAAGGATTTTGATGGATTCCTATCTCACATTTAGGTCTTTCATCCATTTTGAGTTTATCTTTGTGTATGGTGTAAGAAAGTGGTCCAGGTTCATTCTTCTATATGTGGCTGTCCAATTTTCCCAGCACCATTTATTGAAGAGACTTTCTTTTTTCTATTGGATATTCTTTCCTGCTTTGTCGAAGATTATTCACCATAGAGTTGAGAGTACATTTCAGGGATCTCTATTCTGTTCCATTGATCCATGTGTCTGTTTTTGTGTCAGTACCATACCGTCTTGATAATTACAGTTTTGTAATAGAGCTTGAAACCTAGCATTGTGATGCCACCAGCTTTGGTTTTATTTTTCGACATTCCTGTGGCTATTCATGGTCTTTTCTGATTCCATACAAATTTTAGGATTATGTGTTCCAGCTCTGTGAAAATTGTTGAGGGGATTTTGATAGGGATTACACTGAATGTGTAGATTGCCTAAGGAATCGATCCTATTTACAGTTGCAACAAAAACCATGAGATACCTAGGAATAAACGTAACCAAAGAGGTAAAGGATCTGTACTCGAAACACTACAGAATATTTATGAAAGAAATTGAGGAAGACACAAAGAAATGGAAAAACATGCCATGCTCATGGATTAGAAGAATAAATACTGTTAAAATATCTATGCTACCCAGGTTTCCTGTAATGCATTCCTTTTATTGGATTACCTGGCTTGGGCTCTTTTACTCACTCATGCCTGATTGGTTCAGGCTTTAGTGTTGAAGGCAAGAAATTTCGCTCTGTAATTCTTTGAAGTTCCTGTAAGTGTAGGGGCTGGATTTTAAACTCACTGTCCATTGCTTCTCATAGGCGGGGCCATAGTAGTTGCAGGATTAGCTGAAACTCAGGGGAAGCTCTTTAATGGTCCAAGTTAACACTGGTGGGTCAAAGTGTTGTGCATCTAGTAATTTCCTGAGCAAGGTCATGCTTAGTTATTTTATGCCATCTTGATAGGTGAGTTGTGTTCTTGACCGGATTTTTACATTTAAAAATAAAGCTTATGGGGGAGGAGCAAGATGGCAGAGGAGTTGGAGATCTAAATGTAGTCTGATCCCAGGAATTCAGCTAGATAGGGATCAAGCCATTCTGAACACCTACAAACTCAACAGGAGATTGAAGAAAAGAATAACAGCAACTCTATGAACAGAAAAGCGACCACTTTCTGGAAGATAGGACGTGCGGAGAAGTGAATCCGAGGCAATATTCGGGAAGATAGTTGGGTTGGGGAGGGAGCCTCTGTTAGCTGCTACTGGCAAGTGATAGAGCAGCGGAGCACAAAATCGGAACTTTTAGAAGTTGGCTCTGCTGAGGGACGTCGCTCCAGTGGCTAAGCAGGGGGTGAACCTCCCTGGAACAGTGTGATCTCTGGACCCTCGGGGTCACAGAAAGGCCAGAGGTGCCTGAGTGTGGCAGAGCTCCAAGGTATCGGAGCAGAGAAGCCGGCTGCAAAGACAGAGCCGAGGAGTGGGCTTTCAGCTTGGGGTTGCCATAAACCGTGATCCGCGGCACAGACGGGCCACTGCTCTTCCACCAGGGACCAACAAGAGGCAGATCCGGGGACACTCCCCTTCTTCCCCCGGGAGGAGCGTCACGGGAGGGCAATGCAAGGATCTGCTGGGTTTGGAGACTCCAAACGGGTTCATGTTGCAGAGATAGAAATGCTCAGTCACATGCCGGGTGAGCCCGGAGTGCGGCTGGAGACCAGGGAGACAGGAGTGATTGACTGCTTTTCTCTGGGGGCTTATGTGGAGTGGGGCCCCGAGTTCTCGGCTTCTCCGGGGCGGAGTTTGGGAGGCAGCCATTTTCACGCTCATCCTCCAAAGCTGTACGGAAACCTTGCAGGGAACAAAAGCTCCTGAGAGCAAACCCAAGTGGATTGCTTAGCCCGGCCCCGGGCAAGGGTGGTGCAGTTCTGCCTCTGGCAAAGACATTTGAGAACCACAGCAACAGGCCCCTCCCCCAGAAGATCAGCAAGAACAGCCAGCCAAGACCAACTTTACCAATCAATGAGAACAGAAGAACGCCAGCACTAGGGGGAATACTGCACATAAAATTCATGGCTTTTTTCCCCCTATTCTTTAGTCTTTAAAAGTTAATTTTTTTAATTTTCTTTTTTTTTGAATTTTTCCTTTTCCCCTTTTCAACCAACATCTAATCAATCCCTTTTTTAAAAATCTTTTTTATTTTTCATTTTTAGTGTCATATTCTACCCCTTCATAGTAGTTAACCTTATGTTTGGTATATATATAATTTTTTCTCTCTTCAACATTTTGTGATACAGTTTCTTCTAACAGACCAAAATATACCTTAAATCTCTACTGTATGGCTTTGTTCTGGTCTCCTCCCTGATCACATTCTCTCCCCGCCTTTTTTTTTTTAAATACTTCTATTTTTTTTAAAGCTTTTATTTATTTATTTGAGAGAGAGAGAATGAGAGATAGAGAGCATGAGAGGGAAGAGGGTCAGAGGGAGAAGCAGACTCCCTGCCGAGCAGGGAGCTCGATGTGGGACTCGATCCTGGGACTCCAGGATCATGACCTGAACCGAAGGCAGTCGCTTAACCAATTGAGCCACCCAGGATAATTCCTTTTCTTTCTTTTTTCAACCAACTTCTTATCTTACTAATTCCTTTTATAAAATCTTTTATAATTTCCATCTTTACAGTCATATTCTATCCCTTCATCATATTTACCCTTATTTTTGTACATATATAAGTTTTTCTTTCTTTAAGATTTTGGGAGGCAGTTTCTTCTAACAGAACAAAATACACCCAAAATCTAGTGTGTAGCACTGATCGGTGCACCAGACTGATCATATTCTTTTTTTTTTTAAATCTTTTTTCTTTTTCTTCTTTTTTCTTTCTTTCCCTTTCTTTTACCCCGGTTTGGGTCTCTTCTGATTTGTTTAGTGTGTATTTTTCTGGGGTTCCTTTACCCTGTTAGCATTTTATTCTCTCATTCATCTATTGTCCTCTGGACAAAATGAGAAGATGGAAAAAATCACTTCAAAAAAAAGAACAATAGGCAATACTGACTGCCAGGGACCTGATCAATATGGACATTAGTAAGATGTCAGAACTAGAGTTCAGAATGACGATTTTAAAGATACTAGCTGGGCTTGAATAAAGCATGGAAGATATTAGAGAAGCCCTTTCTGGAGAAATAAAAGAACTAAAATCTAACAAGTCGAAAACAAAAAGGCTATTAATGAAGTGCAATAAAAAATGGAGGCTCTATGTCCTAGGATAAATGAGGTATCAGTGTATATCAGAGAGAATATATCAGAGATATATCAGAGAGAATCAGTGATATAGAAGACCGAATGATGGAAAATAAAGAACCTGAGAAAAAGAGAGATAAACAACTACTGGATGACGAGGGCAGAATTCGAGAGATAAATGATACCATAAGATGAAACAATATTAGAATAATTGGGATCCCAGAAGAAGAAGAAAGAGAGAGAGAGGCAGAAGGTATACTGGAGCAAAGTATAGCAGAGAACTTCCCTAATTTGGGGAAGGAAACAGGCATCAAAATCCAGGAGGCACAGAGAACCTCCTCAAAATTCAATAGAAATAGGTCAACCCTCTGACATCTAATAGCAAAACTTACGAGTCTCAGAGACAAAGAGAAAATCCTGAAAGCAGCTCGGGATAAGAGATCTGTCAACTACAATTGTAGAAACATTAGATTGGCAACAGACTTATCCACAGAAACCTGGCAGGCCAGAAAGGATTGGCATGATATATTCAGAGTGCTAAACGAGAAAAATATGCAGCCAAAAATATTATATCCAGCTAGCTGTCACTGAAAATAGAAGGAGAGATAAAAAGCTTCCAGGACAACCAAAAACTAAAGGAATTTGCAAACACGAAACCAGCTCTCCAAGAAATATGAAAGAGGTCCTCTAAGCAAAGAGAGAGCCTAAAAGTAACAGACCAGAAAGGAACAGAGACAATATACAGTAACAGTCATCTTACAGGCAATAAAATAGCACTAAATTCATATCTTTCAATAGCTACCCTGAATGTAAATGGGCTAAATGCCCCAATCTAAAGACACAGGCTATCAGATTGGATAAAAAACAAGACCCATCAATATGCTGTCTGCAAGAGACTCATTTTAGACCCAAAGACACCCCCAGATTGAAAGTGAGGGGGTGGAAAATCATTTACCATGCTAATGGACACCAAAAGAAAGCTGAGGTGGCAAATCTTATATCAGACAAATTAGCTTTAAACCTAAGAATATAATAAGAGATGAGGAAGGACATTATATCCGACTTTAAGGGTCTATTCAAGAAGAACTAACAATTTTAAATATCTATACTCCTAACATGGGAGCAGCCACTTATATAAGCCAATTAATAACAAAAGCAAAGAAACACATCGACAACAATACAATAATAGTGGGGGACTTTAACACCCCCCCGCACTGAAATGGACAGATCATCTAAGCAAAAGATCAACAAGAAAATGAAGACTTTAAATGATACACTGGACCAAATGGACTTCAAAGATATATTCAGAACATTCCATCCCAAGGCAACAGAATACACATTCTTCTCTAGTGCCCATGGAACAGTCTCCAGAATAGATCACATCCTAGGTCACAAATCAGGTCTCAACTGGTACCCAAAGATTGGGATCATTCCGTGCATATTTTGAGACCACAATGTTTTGAAGCTAGAACTCAATCACAAGAGGAAAGTCGGAAAGCACTCAAATACATGGAGGCAAAATAGTATCCTAGTAAAGAATGAATGGGTCAACCAGTTAATTAAAGAAGAATTAAAAAACATTATGGAAACAAATGAAAATGAAAACACAACTGTTCAAAATCTTTGGGATGCCTCACAGGCTGTCCTAAGAGGAAAGTATATAGCAATACAAGCCTTTCTCAAGAAACAAGAAAGGTCTCAAATACACAACCTAATCCTACACCTAAAGGAGGTAGAGAAAGATCAGCAAATAAAGCCTACACCCAGCAGGAGAAGAGAAATAATAAAGATCAGAGCAGAAATCAATGAAATAGAAACCAAAAGAACAGTAGAACAGATCAACAAAACTAGGAGCTGGTTCTTTGAAAGAATTTACAAAAGTGATAAACCCGTGGCCAGACGTATCAAAAAGAAAACAGAAATGACCCAATCAACAAAATCATGAATGAATGAGGAGAGATCACAACCAACACCAAAGAAATACAAACAGTTATAAGAACATATTATGAGCAACTCTATGCCAGCAAATTAAATAATCTGGAAGAATGGATGCATTTCTGGAGATGTATAAACTACCAAAACTGAACCAGGACGAAATAGAAAACCTGAACAGACCTATAACCACTAAGGAAATTGAAGCAGTCATCAAAAATCTCCCAACAAATAAAAGCCCAGGGCCAGATGGCTTCCAAGTGGAATTTTGCCAAACATTTAAAAAGAGTTAATACCTATTCTTTTGAAACTGTTCCAAAAAATAGAAATGAAAGGAAAACTTCCAACTTGTTTTATGAGGCCACCATTACCTGGATCCCAAAACCAGACAAAGACCCCATCAAAAAGTGGAACTACAGACCAATATTCTTGCTGAACATGGATGAAAAAATTCTCACCAAAATACTAGCCAATGGGATCCAACAGTCCATTAAAAGGATCCTCCACCATGACCAAGTGGGATTTATCCCTGGGCTTCAAGGTTGGTTCAACATCCACAAATCAATCAATGTTATACAATATATTAATAAAAGAACAAAGAAGAATATATGATCCTCTCAGTAGATGCAGAAAAAGCATTTGACAAAGTACAGCATTCTTTCTTGATTAAAAGTCTTCAGAGTATAGGGATAGAGGGTACATACCTCAATATCATAAAAGTCATCTATGAAAAAACCACTGCGAATATCATTCTCAATGGGGAAAAACTGAGAGCTTTTCTTCTAAGGTCAGGAACACGGCAGGGATGTCCACTATCACCACTGCTATTCAACATAGTATTAGAAGTCCTAGCCACAGCAATCAGGCAACAAAAAGAAATAGGCTTCTGAATTGGCAAAGAAGAAGTCAAATTCTCACTCTTTGCAGGTAATATGATACTTTATGTGGAAAACCCAAAAGACTCCACCGCAAAACTGCTAGAACTCATACAGGAATTCAGTAAAGTGGCAGGATATAAAATCAATGCACAGAAATCAGTGGTATTCCTATACACCAACAACAAGACAGAAGACAGAGAAATTAAGGAGTCGATCCCATCTACAATTGCACCGAAAACCGCAAGATACCTAGGAATAAATCTAACCAAAGAGGCAAAGAATCTGTACTCAGAAAATTATAAAATACTCAGGAAAGAAATTGAGGGAGACAGAAAGAAATGGAAAAACGTTCCATGGTCATGGATGGAAGAACAAATATTTTGAAGATGTCAATGCTATCTAGAGCAATCTACACATTTAATGCAATTGGAAATGGAACAAATGATTCTAAGATTTGTATGGAACCAGAAAAGACCCAGAATACACCGAGGAATGTTGAAAAAGAAAAGCGAAGCTTGTGGCATCAGAATTCCGGTCTTCAAGCTCTATTACAAAGCCGTAATCATCACAGCATTATGGTACTCGCAGAAAAACGGACACATAGATCAATAGAACAGAATAGAGAGGTCAGAAATGTACCCTCAACTCTATGGTCAACTAATCTTTAACAACTCAGGAAAGAATGTCCAATGGAAAAAAGGCAGTCTCTTCAAGAAATTGTGTTGGGAAACCTGGACAGCCACATGCAGAAGAATGAAACTGGACCATTTCCTTACAGCACACACAAAAATAAACTTAGAATGGTTGAAAGTCCTCAATGTGAGACAGAAGTCCAAAAAATCCTAAAGGAGAACACAGACAGCAACCTCTTTGACCTCAGCCACAGGAACTTCTTCCTAGAATTATTGCCAAAGGTAAGGGAAGCAAGGGCAAAAATGAATATTTGGGACTTCATCAAGATAAAAAGCTTTTGCATAGCAAAGGAAACAGTCAACAAAACCAAAAGACAACCAAGAGAATGAGAGAAGATATTTGCAGATGACATATCAGATAAAGGGTTAGTATCCAAAATCTATAAAGAACTTATCAAACTCAACACCCAAAGAACAAATAATCCAATCAAGAAATGCGCAGGAGACATGAACAGACATTTTCCAAAGAAGACATCCAAATGGCCAACAGACAAATGAAAAATTGCTAAACATAGCTTGTCATCAGGGAAATCCAAATCAAAACCCCAATGAGATATCACCTCACACAGTCAGTATGGCTAAAATGAACAAGTCAGGAAGCTACATTTGTTGGAGGGGATGAGGAGAAAGGGGAACTCTCCTACATTGTTGGTGGGAATACAAGCTGGTGCAGCAACTCTGGAAAATAGTATGGAGGTTCCTCAAAAAGTTGAAAATAGAGCTAACATACAACCCAGGAATTGCATTACTGGGTTTTTACCCCAAAGATACAAATGTAGTGTCCAAAGGGGTACATGCACCCCGATGTTTATAGCAGCAATGTCCACAATAGCGAATCCATGCAACGAGTCAACATGTACATCAATAGATGAATTGATAAAGAGGATGTGGTATATATATACAATGGAATATTATGCTGCCATCAAAAGGAATGAAATCGTGTCATTTGCAACGATGGGGATGGAACTGTAGGGTATTATGCTGAGCGAAATTAGTCAATCATCGAATGATATGTATCATATGATCTCACTCATATGAGGAATTCTTAATCTCAGGAAACAAAATGAGGGTTTCTGGAGTGGTGGGGGGTGGGATGGATGGGGTGGCTGGGCGATAGACCTTGGGGAGTGTATGTGCCTTGGTGAGTGCTGTGAATTTTGTAAGACTGGTGAATCACGGACGTGTACCTCAAATAAATAATACAGTATATGTTAAAAAAAAAGATGATAGTAGGAAGGAAAAATGAAGGGGGGGATTGGAGGGGGAAACGAACCATAAGAGACCATGGACTCTGAGAAACAATCTGAGGGTTCTAGAGGGGAGGGGGGTGTGTTAGCCTGGTGATGGGTATGAAAGAGTGCACGTACTGAATGGAGCACTGGGTGTTATACGCAAACAATGAATCATGGAACACTACATCAAAAACTAATCATGTATGGGGATTAACATAACATAATAAAAAAATAAATTAATTAAAAAAATTAAAGTAGACCTTATGTATGTGGACTGAAGGGCTGCCCAGAGTTTTTTGGGGGGGAGGGGTTCCGGTTTACATGAAAATTCAAAAACAAACCATAATTATGTAGAAATGTTATGATGTTTTTGAAAGAATATTTTTGGCGACCTGCTGAGCTCCTATTCCATGGTCTAGGCTGAAGTCCTTAGACATTGTTTGTTTTTGAATATGTACCCATTTGGGTGCGTGGGTGGCTCAGTTGGTTAAGTGTCTGCCTTTTGGCTTTGGTCATGATCCTGGTTTCCTGGGATTGAGTCCCACATCGCATTGCGCTTCCTGCTCAGTGGGGAATCTGCTTCTTTCTCTTCCTCTGCCCCTCCCCCATGCTCATAGTTGCTTGAGCTTTCTCTCTCTCTCAAATTAATAAATAAAATCTTTTTTGATGAATTTTCTTTTCTTTTTTTTTAAGATTTTATTTATTTATTTGAGAGAGAGAGAATGAGAGATAGAGAGCACGAGAGGGAAGAGGGTCAGAGGGAGAAGCAGACTCCCTGCTGAGCAGAGAGCCCGATGCGGGACTCGATCCCGGGACACCAGGATCATGACCTGAGCCGAAGGCAGTCGCTTAACCAACTGAGCTGCCGAGGCACCCAATAAATAAAATCTTTTAAAAAAGAAAATATAGCCATGTAATTTCACTTTACTCTGTGAGTTTGCACTTTATTTTGGGAAAGTATTGTTTATTTTAAAATCCCTTTTCTTTCAGACAAGCCTGAGCTTTTTGAATAAGTAAAAATCTCCTTTTCCTCTTTTCTTGTGTGCTATGGAAAATAAGATGCCAGAAGGACTGTAGTCAGATATATAGTTCTATAGAATAGAAGGCATTAAACCTTAGCTTTCCCATTCACTAATGCTGTACTTTGATTAGTACCTCTTTAAAACAGGCATGACAATATCTTACAGGGTTGTTTTATGGAGGCCAGTACTGAAATGTGAAGTAAGACCAGAAAGCGAAGTGGTTCATTTTTTGTATATAGATGGTGTGGGATGGTGTTGGGTGAGGGTGGGAGACATTTTATAGAAGGTAACATAGGAATTGCACTTTATTTTTTTATTATTATTATTTTTAATTTTTTTATTGTTATGTTAATCACCATACATTACATCATTATTTTTTAATGTAGTGTTCCATGATTCATTGTTTGTGCGTAACACCCAGTGCTCCATGCAGAACGTGCCCTCTTTAATACCCATCATGAGGCTAACCCATCTGCCCACCGCCTTCCCCTCTAGAACCCTCAGTTTGTTTTTCCGAGTCCATCGTCTCTCATGGTTCGTCTTCCCCTCCTATTTACTCCCCTTCATTCTTCCCCTCCTTCTATCTTCTTTTTTTTTTCTTAACAAATATTGAATTATTTGTTTCAGAGGTACAGATCTATGATTCAACAGTCTTACACAATTCATAGTGCTCACCATAGCACATACCCTCCCCAATGTCTATCACCCTGCCACCCCATCCCTCCCACCCCCCCACCACTCCAGCAACCCTCAGTTTGTTTCCTGAGATTAAGAATTCCTCATATCAGCGATGTCATATGATACATGTCTTTCTCTGATTGACTTATTTCACTCAGCATAACACCCTCCAGTTCCATCGACGTCATTGCAAATCGCAAGATCTCATTCCTTTTGATGGCTGCATAATATTCCATTGTGTATATATACCGCATCTTCTTTATCCATTCATCTGTCAATGGACATCTTGACTCTTTCCACCGTTTGGCTATTGTGGACATTGCTGCTATAAACATTGGGGTGCACTTACCCCTTCAGATCCCTACATTTGTATCTTTGTGGTAAATACCCAGTAGTCCACTTGCTGGATTGTAGGGTATCTCTATTTTCAACTGTTTGAGGAACCTCCATATTGTTTTCCAGAGTGGTTGCACCAGCTTGCATTCCCATCAACAGTGCAGGAGGTTTCCCCTTTCTCCGCATACCCGCCAAAATCTGTAGTTTCCTGACTTGTTCATTTTAGCCATTCTGACTGGTGTGAGGTGGTATCTCATTGAGGTTTCGATTTGGATTTCCCTGATGCCGAGCGATGTTGACCACTTTTTCATGTGTCTGTCGTTCATTTGGATGTCTTCTTTGGAAAAATGTCTGTTCATGTCGTCTGCCCATTTCCTGATTGGATTATTTGTTCTTTGGGTGTTGCGTTTGATAAGTTCTTTATAGATTTTGGATACTAGCCCTTTATCTGATATGTCTTCTGCAAATATCTTCTCCCATTCTGTCAGTTGTTTTTTGGTGTTGTTGACTGTTGCTTTTGCTGTGCAAAAGCTTTTTATCTTGATGAAGTTCCAATAGTTCATTTTTGCCCTTGGTTCCCTTGCCTTTGGCGATGTTTCTAGGAAGGAGTTGCTGTGGCTGAGGTCGAAGAGGTTGCTGCCGGTGTTCTCCTTTAGGATTTTGATGGACTCCTGTCTCACGTTTAGGTCTTTCAACCATTTCGAGTCTATTTTTGTGTGTCGTGTAAGGAAATGGTTCAGTTTAATTCTTCTGCAGGTGGCTGTCTAATTTTCCCAACACTATTTGTTGAACAGACTGTGTTTTTTCCATTGGACATTCTTTCCTGCTTTGTCAAAGATGAGTTGACTATAGTGTTGAGGGTCCATCTCTGGGCTCTCTATTCTGTTCCATTGATCTATGTGTCTGTTTTTGTGCCAGTACCATACTGTCTTGATGATGACAGCTTTGTAATAGAGCTGGAAGTCTGGAATTGTGATGCCACTGGCTTTGCTGTTCTTTTTCAACTTTCCCCTGGCTATTCGGGGTCTCTTCTGGTTTTATCCACATTTTAGGATTATTTGTTCCATTTCTTTGAAAAAAGTGGATGCTATTTTGATGGGGATTGCAAAGAATGTGTAGTTTGTTCTAGGTAGCATTGACATCTTCACAATGTTTCTTCTTCCAATGCATGAGCATGGAACGTTTTTCCTTTTCTTTCTCTCTCCCTCAGTTTCTTTCATGAATATTTTATAGTTTTGTCAGTTCAGATCCTTTGCCTCTTTGGTTGTATTTATTCCTAGGTATCTTATGGTTTTGGGTGCAATTTTAAATGGGATTGACTCCTTGATTTGTCTCTCTTCTGTCTTGTTGTTGGTGTATAGGAATGCCACTGATTTCCGTGCATTGATTTTATATCCTGCCACTTTCCTGAATTCTTATATGAGTTCTAGGAGTTTTGCATTGGAATATTTTGGGTTTTCCACATAAAGTATCATATTATCTGCAAAGAGTGATAGTTTGACTTCTTTGCTGATTTGGATGCCTTTGATTTCTTTGTTTTGTCTGATTGCTGTGGCTAGGACTTCTAATATTATGTTGAATAGCAGTGGTGAAAGTGGACATCCCTCCCGTGTTCCTGACCCTAAGGGAAAAGGTCTCAGCTTTTCCCCATTGAGAATGATATTCGTTGTAGGTTTTTCATAGATGGATTTTATGATATTGAGGCATGTACCCTCTCTCCCTATACTCTGAAGAATTTTGATCAAGAAAGGATGCTGTACGTTGTCAGATGCTTTTTCTGCACCTATTGAAGGGATCATATGATTCTTGTTCTTTCTTTTGTTAATAAATTGTTTCATGTTGATTGATTTGCTGATGTTGAATCAACTTTGCAGCGCAGGGATAAATCCGACTTCGTCATGGTGAATAATTCTTTTAATGTACTGTTTGATCCTATTGGCTAGTATTTTTGTGAGAATTTTTGCATCCATATTCATCAAGGATATTGGTCTGTAATTCTCCTTTTAATGGGGTCTTTGTCTGGTTTAGGGATTTAGGTAATTGTGGCCTCATAAAATGAGTTTGGCAGTTTTCCTTCCATTTTAATTTTTGGAACAGTTTCAGGAGAATAGGTATTAATTCTTCTTTAAATGTTTGATAGAATTCCCTGGGAAGCCATCTGGCCCTATGCTTTTGTTTGTTGGGAGATTTTTGATGACTGCTTCAATTTCCTTAGTGGTTATAGGTCTGTTCAGATTTTCTATTTCTTCCTGGTTCAATTTTGGTAGTTGACACATTTGTAGGAAAGCATCCATTTTTCCAGGTTATCTAATTCGCTGCACATAGTTGCTCATAATATGTTCTTATAATTGTTTGTATTTCGTTGGTGTTGGTTGTGATCTCTCCTCTTTCATTCATGATTTTGTTGATTTGGGTCATTTCTCTTTTCTTTTTGATACGTCTGGCCAGGGGTTTATCAATATTGTTAATTCTTTCAAAGAACCAGCTCCTAGTTTCGTTGATCTGTTGTACTGTTCTTTTGGTTTCTATTTCATTGATTTCTGCTCTGATCTTTATTATTTCTCTTCTCCTGCTGCGTTTAGGCTTTATTTGCTGTTTTTTCTCTAGCTCCTTTAGGTGTAGTGTTAGATTGTGTATTTGAGACCTTTTTTGTTTCTTGAGAAAGGCTTGTATTGCTATATACTTTTCTCTTAGGACTGCGTTTGCTGTATTCCAAAGATATTGAACAGTTGTGTTTTCATTTTCATTGGTTCCAAATATTTTTTAAATACTTCTTTAATTTCCTGGTTGACCCATTCATTCTTTAGTTGGATGCTCTTCAGCCTCCGTGTATTTGACTTCTTTCCGACTTTCCTCTTGTGATTGAGTTCTAGTTTCAAAGCACTATGGTCTGAAAATATGCAGGAAATAATCCCAATCTTTTGGTACCAGTTGAGACCTAATTTGTGATCTAGGATGTGGTCTATTCTAGAGAATGTTCCATGTGCACTAGAGAGTAATGTGTATTCTGTTGTTTTGGGATGGAATGTTCTGAATATGTCTGTGAAGGCCATTGGGTCCAGTGTGTCTTTATTTCCTTGTTTATCTTTTGATTAGATGATCTATTTCAGTGCGGGTGGTGTTAATGTCCCCCACTATCATTGTATTGTTGTCGATGTGTTTCTTTGCTTTGGTATTAATTGCCTTATATAATTGACTGCTCCCATGTTAGGGGCATAGATATTTACAATTGTTAGGCCTTTTTGTTGGATAGACCCTTTAAGTAGGATATAGTGTCCTTCCTCATCTCTTATTACAGTCTTTCTTTTAAAATCTAATTTTTCTGAGATACGGATTGCCACCCCAGCTTTCTTTTGGTGTCCATTACCATGGTAAATGGTTTTCCACCCCCTCACTTTCAATGTGGGGGTGCCTTTGGGTCTAAAATGTGTCTCTTGCAGACAGCATATTGTTGGGTTTTGTTTTTTAATCCAATTTGATAGCCTGTGTCTTTTGATTGGGACATTTAGCCCATTTACATTAGGGTAACGATTGAAAGATATGAATTTAGTGCCATTGTATTGTCTGTAAGGTGACTGTTACTGTATATTGTCTTTGTTGCTTTCTGGTCTATTCTGCTTTTAGGCTCTCTCTTTGCTTAGGGGACCCCTTTCAACATTTCTTTTAGGCCTGGTTTTGTGTTTGCAAATTCCTTTAGTTTTTGGTTGTCCTGGAAGCTTTTTATCTCTCATTCAATTTTCAATGATAGTCTTGCTTGATATAGTGTTCTTGGCTGCATATTTTTCTCATTTAGTGCTCTGAAGTTATCATGGCAGTCCTTTCTGGTCTGCCAGGTCTCTGTGGATAGATTTGTTGTCAATCTAATGTTTCTACCATTATAGGTTACATATCTCTTCTCCTGAGCCGCTTTCAACATTTTCTCTTTGTCTCTGGGACTCGTAAGTTTTAGTATTAGATGTCGGGTTGTTGACCGAATTTTATTGATTTTGAGAGGGTTTCTCTGTGCCTCCTGGATTTTGATGCCTGTTTCCTTACCCACATTAGGGAAGTTCTCTGCTATAATTTGCTCCAATATACCTTCTGCCCCCCTCTCTCTTTCTTCTTCTGGGATCCCAATTATTCTAATGTTGTTTCATCTTATCGTATCGCTTATCCCTTGAAATATGCCCGCATATTCCAGTAGTTGTTTATCTCTCTTTTTCTCAGCTTCTTATTTTCCATATTTGCTCTTTTATATCGCTAATTCTCTCTTCTGCCTCATTTATCCTAGCATTTGGTGCCCCCATTTTTGATTGCACCTCATTGATAGCCTTTTTGGTTTCGATTTGGTTAGATTTAAGTTTTTTTATTTCTCCAGGAAGTGTGTCTCTAATAACTTCCATGCATTTTTCAAGCCCAGATAGTATCTTTAAAATCATGATCCTGAACTCTAGGTCTTACATCATACTAATGTCTCTATTGAGTAGGTCACTGGCAGACGGTACTAGCTCTTGTTGTTTTCGCTGAGGTGATTTTTTTCGTCTTGTCATTTTGTCCAGAGGAGAAGAGATGAATGATACAGCAAAATGCTAACAGGTTAACAACGTCCCCAGCAAATATTCTCTAAACAAAAAGAAAAGACCTGAAACCAGGGGAAAAGAAAGGGAAAGAAAGAAAAAAGAAAGAAAAATAAAAGAAAAAGAAAAAGAAAGAAACGAACAAAAACAGAAGAAAACAAAAAAAAAAACAATATGATCAAATATGATCAGGCTAGTGCATAGATCAGTGCCACATACTAGATTTTGGGTGGATTTTGGTCTGTTAGAAGAAAGTGTCTCCTAAAATTTTAATGAAAGACTCATATATGTACAAAATAAGAGTTGATACTATGAAGGGATGGAAGATTTCTGTAAAGATGAAAATTATAAAAGATTTTATAAAAGGAATCAAGAAGATAAGAAATTGTTTGAAAAAAGAAAGAAGAAGATTTAGGAAAAAAAAAGAAAAAAAGGGAGAGAATGTGATCAGGCAGGAGACTAGAACAAAGCCATACACTAGTGATTTAGGGAATATTTTGATTTGTTAGAAGAAACTGTATCTCAAAATTTTAAAGGGAGAACAACTTATACATATATGCCATAAATAAGGGTATCTACTATGAAGGGATAGAATCTGACTCTAAAAATGAAAAATAATTTTTTTTTTCCAAAAAGGGATTGATCAGATTTTGGTTGAAAAGGGAAAAAGAAAAATTCAAAGAAAAACAGTAAAAAAAAATTCACTTTCAAAAACTAATGAATCATGGTAAAAAAACCACAAAATCTATGTGCAATATTCCCCTAGTGCTGGAGTTCTCCTGTTGTCCTTGATGGGTAAATTTGGTCTTGGCTGGCTGTTCGTCCTGATCTTCTGGGGGGAGGAGCCTGTCACCGTGGTTCCCAAATGCCTTTGCCAGAGGCGGAATTGCCCCGCCCTTGTCCTTCTGGGCTAAGCAATCTGCTCCGGTTTGCCTTCGGGAGCTTTTGTTCCCTGAAACCTCTTGGTATAGCTTTGGAGGATGAGAGTGAAAATGGTGGCCTCCCAATCTCCTCCCAGAGGAGCCGAGAACTTGGGGCCTGCTCCTCAGTGCGCCCCCAGAGGAAAGCAGTCAGTCACTCCCGCCTCCCCGGTCTCCGGTCTCATGCCCTGCTCACCCGGCCTGTGACCGAGCATTTCTATCTCTGGCACCCGACCCCGTGTGGATTCTCCAATCCCAGCAGATCCCTGCGGTGCCCTCCTGCGCCACTCCTCCCAGGGGAAGAATGGGAGTCTCCCCGGCTCTGCTGCTTGTTGGGTCCCTGCTGGCAGAGCAGTGGCTGGACTGTCACCGATCACGGTTTATGGCAACCCCGAGCTGAAAGCCCGCGCCTTGGCTCCGTCTCTGCAGCCGGTTTCCCCGCTCTGATACCTGGGATCTCTGCTGCACTCAGGTACCCCTGGTCTTTCCGTGACCCCGAGTGTCCTGAGACCACAGTGTCCCATGAAGGTTTCACCCCCAGGTTAGCCAGTGGAGCGACATCCTTCAGCGGAGCTGACTTCTAAAATTTCCGATTTTGTGCTCCGCTGCTCTATCAGTTGCCAGAAGCGGCTGACGGAAGCCGCCTCCCCCGCCGTCTATCCTCCCGAATATTGCCTCGGATTCACTTCTCTGCATGTCCTACCTTCCAGTAAATGGTCGCTTTTCTGTTCAGAGTTTTGTTGCTATTCTTTTCTTTGATCTCCTGTTCCGTTTGTAGGTGTTCAGGATGGTTTGATTCCTATTCAGCTGAATTCTTGAGACCAGACCAAATCCAGGTCTCCTACTCCTCCTCCATCTTGCTCTGCTGGAATTGCACATTAATACATTGCCTGGAATGTTCTTTCGGAAAGCATGTTTTTTTTCCTCTCATTTCAGTTTTTTGCTCAAATGTCTCTGTGACCCTGTGCAAAATTTCAACTCTTAGTCCCTGACATTTCCTAAATCCCTATTTTATTTTTTCTTCCTAGCACTTACAACTATCTAATATAATATTAATTTTATTCACTTATTTATTTATTTTTTATTATCTGTCTCCTCCATTAGACTATAAACTCTGTCAAGGTAGGATTTTTCTTTCATTTCTTGGTGCCTAGAACAATGCCTGGTATGTGATAGGTGCCCAATAAATATTTGTTGAAAGAATTAGTGTGAGAATGAGAAGAAATTATCAGATGAAATTAGTTATACATGGATTTATTATATTTTCATGACTATTGACCTCAAATTATAAAATGCATAATTGAGGAATTTAGCATGAGTGAAATGAGTTGTAGAAAACAATTACCTATCCAGCAATCTTTTTTTTTTTTTTTTATACTGTTGCTGAGAACTTGGGTTTGGATGATGGGAAACTTTTGAACAGCCAATATAGTTGTAAAATACATGTATTAAAATTCATTTACCTTACTTCTCAGAGGTGATACTTAGCATTTATTTCTTCTTATTTAGACAGTTTTAACTATCTTGATAATATGCGTTTTTAGCTCCAGAAATTTGTAATTAGGGTGGAGCCTGAGGATATAGGAATGCCCTTTGGTGAGAAATCAAACTTCACAAGCTGACAGAAGGGAGGAGGCAGAAAATATAAAAGTAAAGAATAAAATTTAAGCTTATAACCTTTAACAGATCTGTTCTTTATTATCATGGCAAGATTAAATGATGTATAAGATGATTTTAGAATGACTTCCAGTAAAAATAGCAATGTCTCAATACACCTATTACATTTTTATCCTCTCAGTCTTGTTTGTATCTTCACTGTTCCAGCAAGATAGTTCTCTGAAAGGTTGCCAGAGACATTAGTCATGTAATTTGGTGGTCTTGTCTTACTCTTGATCCTCTGTAGCATATGACATTTCTAATGATCACACTTATTTTTTGACGCTCTTTTTCACTGGCAGCATTGACTCTATTGTCCTTATTCACCTCCCTTTCTGACCATTCTTGTTTTCATCCACATGTGACCCTTAAGGCATTCTCCAAGGTTCAGATCTCCTTTTTTAAAATAATTTTTATAAATGTTGATTATTACATCTAATAATTCAGCATCCATCCATCCGCTGAGAATCATTATTATGCTTATTAAATATTTTGAATCCATTAATTTCTTTGTATATGCCTCCCTCATTCAAACTATGAACATCTGTCAGAACTACCATTCTTTTTGTTTCTTTCCATATATGGTCCCCACTCCCATTATCTATTCTTAACACAGTATCTAAAGTGATCCTTTTTAAACTCAAATCTGAGTATATTCCTGTCCTATTTAAAATATACTACTGTCTTTCCATCAGAATTAGAATAAAATCTAGACTCTTTATACTGATTGCAAAGTGCATCTGGACCTTGACTACTTTTCTGACTACCTTATGCTATTGCATTCTTCCTAATAATGCTTTAGCCAGGGTGACTTTCTGCCTGTTCACAGAGCAGGCCAGATTTGTTTCTGCTTTAGGCTGTTTGGTCCAGACATTTCTTCCTCCTGAAATACTGATCCTCCTCCCCCTCCACCAACATCTTTGCATCTTGGCATTCAGATCTCAGCTTACATATTGCTTCCTCAGAGAGGCCTTCTCTGAATTGCCAGTGTAAAGTAGCCACCCAGTCACTCTGTCATATCGTCCTGTTTTTATGCTCTGCTTGTTCATTTACTTGTTTATTTATCTGCCAACCCCTACAATAAGAATAGTTACTTTGTCTATTTGCTATATCACCAGAGCCTGACATATAGTAGGCTTTCGGTAACCATTTGTTAAAAGGATGAATGAATTATGTGGCAGATACCGGGGGTACAGAGGTAATAGTAGTAATTTGTACTACAGTGTTTATTAGCCTTTCCTAGGTCATAGGCATTTTTGAGAATCTGATGAAAACTATGTATTCTCTTCGAATAAAATGCACGTATGTACATATAATAAAAATTTGCCTAAAAATTAGATTGCTTAATTTCTTGAGTACTTACTCTTTGTTAGTCACTTTACATGTTTCCCTGCAGTCTTAGAAGTTCTGGAATACACTTTTATTATGTCATAATCTTTATATGATTATTAGCACATAAGTAATGTAGTGATACAGTGCTTTTCAAAACTATGTGTGCTCAAGAAATGTTTTTTTTTTAATTTTCAATATCATGGCTCTATATATGGTCTTGCTATGTATGACTTATATGAAACTCAGGCCATATGCAATTCACTTAATGAATTTGTTAGCATCCAGGCTGGTTTATACTCTGTTAACTAGATAGGACACCAGTCATGAATTTCGATGTCAAATGGGTATAAAAAAATAATACTGTACTTGTTTTATGGGCAATCTGTACTAAGCAGTTTGTAGGCCAACAAACTAAATTTTGAAGAGCACTGCCTTGGAAAGTATCATCAGTTTTGAACTCTTTTCAAAGCACCAATCCCATATTTTAATCTACTTGGTTATGTCTCTAGCGAGTTGTTTCATTGATGTTTTAAACTGGTCATTCCCAAAACCAAACTGATCATGTTCTAAGTTTAAAACAGAAGAGCTCCTTTGACTTTTCTTAGCCATCCCAGTCAATCACTCATTTAATTCTAATTCTTCTAATTTCCAGTTACAACTTTTTTGATATTTCTTTTATGGAAAATAGATTTTATTGTTGTCTGCAAACATGGGCTTCTTGAGGGTGGGAACAGGGATTTCTTTCCTTGTTTTACATTGGCTAGTTTTTAATAGGTACTTAAAACATACATGAATGAATGAATAAATGGCAGTTCCTTAAAAATAATAGGGTAGGTATAAAATGTCTGGTAAATTTCTACTCAACTAAAAATCTTCATTTTCTTTTGGATGAATGAGACATTTTTCTATAGTCTTCTGTTCTCCTACCTCTGTCCTTGTCTCTACAGGGGTAGAGTTAGTATAGATGAGGTAATGGATATCTAATATGGTTCTTTACTTTATCATTAACTCAGATTTATATAAGATATCCTAAAGGAGCTAAGGATAGATGTATTAACCTGATTCAGTGCCTTGTCTTAGTCTTCAGTTGTCACTCTATTCATAATTTACATCAGTCACAGAACATTTGTATTTTAAGTTTCCCTTAAATATAGCAGAACATTCTTGTTTAAACAAATGTGTTGGAAGAAATATCTCATAGGGCAGATTTCATTGCAACATTTAGAAGCAAATGCTCATATCCATATGTATTGGTTAATTTCTTCCCAATATGTTTTGTGTGTTTTTAAAAAATTTTCCTGTATGTTAAACTTAAATTACAAAAGGTTTTTATCTTTTATCAATTTTTATAATTATGAAGAGTGTGCCAACAAAAGAAAGAAATGGTTTTTTTTACTTATAAATTTACAGAAAGAGATGTTGAAATAGTTTAAAAATGTATGTAAATGTAGATTTCATTTTTGATATTTTAATGCTTAAATATATTTTATGGGAAATCATGTAGCTAGTGGATTTTTAGGTTTGGAAAGAGACAGATCTGGTTGTGAGTTCTGGTTTTACTATTTACTACCTGGGTGACCTTGTTTCAGTTAATTAGTGTTGTACTAAGCATTCTCCAGAGAAACAGAAAGTATCTGTCTATCATCTATCTATCTATCTATCTATCTATCTATCTATCTATCTATCTTTATGTAATAAAAAGATTTATTTTAAGAATTGGCTCATGAAATTATGGAGGCTGGGAAGTCCAAAATCTGCAGCATAGAGTGGCAGGCTGGAGATCTGGGGGGGAACCTGTACTGCAGTTCAAGTTTGAGTGTTGTCAGGTGGAAAAATCTAGAGAACTGATGTTGCAGTTCAAGTTGAAAGGCTGTCTTTTGGCAGAATTTCCTCTTGCTAGTGGTAGGTCAGTCTTTTGTTCTATTCACAATTTCACCTGATTGGATGAAGCCCACTCACATTATGAAGGGCAATCTGTTTTACACAAAATCCACTGATTTAAATGTTAATTTCATCATAAAACACCTCCAGGGAAGTGTCCAGAATAACGTTTGATCACATATCTAAGCACCATGGCCCGGCAACTTTGATCCATAAAATTAACCATCATACTTAGCCTTTCTGAAATTGTTTTTCAATTTAAAATATGTAGAATAGTAAAGTATCTCATAGAATGGTTGTGAAGATCACTCAAGGTAATATATCAAATGCCTTACACATGGTAGACACTCCATAAATCGCAACAATATTAACTCTCTTCTCTTCCTCCTTTTCCTTCTTCACCACCTCCTTTCCTCCTTCTTGCCCTGTTTTCACTGAAGAGAAATAAGAGCCATGATTTTTTAGCATGTGATGCAGAATATTCATGTAAGCTTCAAAAATAAGGTCTTAAAAAGACCTAGTCATTATAGTGATTATAAAACATTTTGAAAAACAACATTTTGAAAAACAAAAGAAAAAGACTGTTCTTTATCAACAAAGAAGGTAGAGTCATTTATAATCATTCATTCATTTAATCAATGTTTTGAAAACAGTGTATTGAGTGCCCATTATATTCTGTCTGAGTCTCACTGGGAAGCTATAAGATGTTGGGTGGCATATCAGAGTCATCACTTACTAGAAGAGCAAATAAGAGAGGCCACATTTGTAAAAAATCTTTGGAGTAGCATGGAATTAAAATCAATAGGAGTAGACCAAAAAAATAGCATTAGCTTGTTAAGAATAGTTAATAATAATAATAATAAAAAAAGAATAGATAAGAATCTTCAAGGGATGTTCATTATCTATGAAATGAAGCCCAAGCCTTTTAACATAGAATTTAAAGCTTCCCATGACTTGATAAAGTGTAGGGAAGATGGTAGAGAAGGAGGATCCTGAGCTCTCCCGTTCCATGGATACAGTGAGGCAACTACTACATGTGTTGCAGCTAATGCTGAAAATGACCCGAGACTGGCAGAACAGATCTTCCACAGCTAGGTGTATAGAGAAGGCCACATTGAAAAGCATAGGAGGGACAGAGATGTTGTTGGGAACCAAATCCCCAGTGCAACTAACTACAAACAGGAGGGACATCACAAGCATATAGGAACAAGGGGATCACTGGGCATATCTGGCTCTGGGGACCTGCACTGGAAAGATGAGTTCCCTTAGGGTCTAACTTTAAAAAAAATTTTTTTAAAGATTTTTATTTATTTATTTGACAGAGAGAGAGACAGTGAGAGAGGGAACACAAGCAGGGGGAGTGGGAGAGGGAGAAGCAGGCTTCCCACTGAGCAGGGAGCCCAATGCAGGGCTCGATCCCAGGACCCTGTGATCATGACCTGAGCCAAAGGCAGATGCTTAATGACTGAGTCACCCAGGTGCCCTAAGGTCTAACTTTGAAAATCAGTGGGGCTTAACCCCAGGAACTTCAAAATCAATTGGATTTAACTCTAGAGGATCTAGACGATTATAGGAAACTAAGACTCTGGGCTTAAAGAGCCAGAATGCTAAATGACTTGAACTGAGACACAGCATAGAAGCAGCAGTTTGAAAAGGGCCTGGGGTATATGTGAAAGAGATTTATTGTCTAATTTTAGGACATATGCTGGAGGGCCAAGGGTCTGCAGGAGATTTTTCTGGGAACAAAAGTGCTGGTGGGCATTATTTTTCTTGCACTTTGCCAGCTTGGATAGCCTTATACTTATGGGAGCCAGTTCTCACGTTCTGCATATACCTTTATAGCACCACATGCTTCACACCAGTATTCTCCTTTGGATCTGACCTACCCAGCCCTCTAGTCTTACCTTTGTAGGTGCCCTCCAAGGTTACTCCTGCCCTGCCACATTTGGCAGGCAACTTGGCTGGAATCGGTACCCCTCAAAAGTTATTCCTGTTTTGAAGAGTGGGGAAGATAACCCCACAAAAGAGATTTCCCACAGTTCTGGCAGCTGGGCCTCCTAGATGGCTATGCAGGGAGCAAGCCCCTCCGTTGTCACAGTGTGCCGATGTGGGGCTTCAGTGTGCCCACAGTTGTCACAGTGGTTAATTGGAGAAAAGTCAGTCTGACTGCTGGCCCCACTCACCGGAGAGCCCACAGCAATGTGGCTTAGCTAAAACAGGAGGGAACATGTAGTGCATTCAGGGGACACCCTTGTAGAGCCTGGTTCTGGTGACCAGGGGTCATTGTGCTACAGGGTACCACAGGAGATCTTTTACATAGGTGATTTCTGACCTATGTAATACATAGAAATAAACAGGGAGAATTGGACAAAATGAGGAGACAAAAGAATATGTCCCAAATGAAAGAATAAGACCGAAGCACAGAAAAAGAGCTAATCAAAGTAGAAATAAGCAAAATGCCTGATAAAAAGTTCAATGTAATGGTCACAAAGCTACTTACCAGACTTGAGTGAAGAGAGAATAAACTCAATTTCTACTAAAGGATAGAAAAAAAAAAAGTATAGTCAGAGTGCAAGAATACAATTACTGAAATGAAAAATACACTAGAAGGAATCAATAGCATATTGAAGGATGTGAAAAACAGATTAGTGATCAGGAAGGTAGGGTAATGGAAAACATCCAAGCTCAACATCAAAAAGAAAAAATAATACAAAATGAGAATAAGTTAAGGCACCTCTGCAACATTATCAAGCATAACATTCACATTATAGGTATCCCAGAAGGGAAAGAAGGAGAAGAGTAGGAAGAAAACATATTTGAAGAAATAATAGCTGAAAACTTTTCTAATCTGGCTAAGGAAACAGACATCCAGGACTAGGACACACAGAGAACCCCAAACAAGATGAACCCAGGGAGGTCCACACCAAGACACATAATAATTAAAATGGCAAAAATTAAAGACAAAGAATCTTAAAAGCAGCAACAGAAAAGCAAAGAGTTATGTATCAAGGAAACCCCATAGGGTATCAGATGATTTTTCAGCAGAAACTTTGCAGGCCAGAAGGGAGTGGTGTGATATGTTCAAAGTGCTGAAAGGACAAAACCTACAACCCAGAATACAGTACCCTGTAAGATTATCATTCAGAATTGAAGGAGGGATAAAATATTTCCCAGCAAAAGTTAAAGGAGCTTATCACCATTAAACTAGCCTCACAAGAAATGTTAAAGGTAATTCTTTAAGTGGAAAGAAAAGACCATAACTAGAAGTAAGAAAATCATTGAAGAAAAAATTTCACTGGTAAGAGCAAACATATAGTAATGGTAGTTAATTGATCACTTATAAAGCCACATGGGGTTTAAAACACAGAAGTAGCAAAATCAATTATATCTACCAAAAGTAGTCAAGGGATACATAAAATAAAAAGTGTAAAATATGACATTATATATATAACATGTGAACAGGAGTTAAAGATTTAGTACTTTTAAACTGTTCAGACTTAAATGACCATCAACCTAATATAGACTGCTATATACATAGGATGTTATGTATGAACCCTATGGTTCAAATCAAAAACCCATAATAGATATATACATAGAGAAAATAAAGGAACCCAAGCATAACACTAAAGAAAGCCATCAAACTGCAAGGGAAGAGAGCAAGAGAAGAATACAAAAATAAACAGAAAACAACAAAATTGCAGTATCTATATAACTAACAATAATTACTTTTTAAAAAATTTTTCAGTAATTACTTTAAATGTTAAGTGGAGTAAATGCCCCCAGTCAAAAGACATATGGTGATGAAATGGATGAAAAAAACAAGACCCATATACATGCTGCCTTCAGGAGACTCATTTCAGAGCTACAGACACACACAGACTGAAAGTGAATGGATGGAAAAAGGTAGTCCATGAAAATGGAACCATGGGGGGAAAAGCCAGGGTAGCAGTACTTACAGCAGACAAAGTGGACTTTATTATTTATTTATTTGTTTGTTTTTTATTTATTTTTAAAGATTTTATTTACTTATTTGAGAGAGGGGGAGATTGAGAGCACGAGCTGGGGGGAAGGGCAGAGGGAGAGGGAGAAGCAGACTCCCTGCTGGGCAGGGAGCCTGATACAGGGGTCTATCCCAGGACCCTGGGATCATGACCTGAGTTGAAGGCAGATGCTTAACTGACTGAGCCACCCAGGCACCCCCAGACAGAGTGGACTTTAAAACAAAGACTGTTTTAAACAAAGCAAGATACAAAGAAGGATATTACATAATGAGAAAAGGATTAATCCAACAAGAAGATATAATAAGTGTCAATATCTATGCATCCAATGTAGGAGCACCTAAATGCACAAAGTAAATATTAATAGACATAAAGTGAAAATTGATAGTAATATAGTGGGGGACTTTAGAAATAAATTTTTATTTATTTGTGTATAGTTGACACAGTGTTACATTAATTTCAGGTGTAAGACATGATTCCACAAATTTATACATTATGGTATGCTCACCACAAGTGTGGCTACTATCTCTCACAATCACTTCTCTGCATTTTGGCTAAGATCAAGTGTAGTATCTGTTCTTATCAGTTTAATAGTAAGGGACTGTGACACCCCACTTACATCAATGGATAGATTATTCAGACAGAAAATGTATAAGGGGACAGTGGCTTTGAATGATACATTAGACTAGATGGACTTAACAGATATATACAGAACATTCCATCTAAAGAACAGCAGAATACACATTCTTTTTGAGGGCACATGAAACATTCTCCAGTATAGATCACATTAGGGCACAAAACAAGTCTCAATAAATTTAAGAAGATCGAAATTATATCAAGCATCTTTTCTGACCACAGTTGTGTTGAAACTAGAAAACAGGTATAAGAAACACATGGAGGGTAAATAACATGCTACTAAAGAATCAATGGGTCAACTAAGAAATCAAAGGAAATAAAAAAAAATATGGAAACAAATGAATATGGAAACACAGCAGTCCCAAATCTTTGGGGTGCAGCAAAAGCAGTCTAAGAGGGAAGTTTGTACTGATACAGGCCTATCTTAAGAAAAATCCCAAACAATATAATCTTATACCTAAAGGAACTAGAAAAAGAAGTACAAACAAAGCACCAATTCAGTAGAAAGAAGTAAATAATGAAGATTAGAGTGAAAATAAATAGAAACTAAAAAATAAAATAAAACATCAATGAAACCAAGAGCTGATTCTTTGAAAGGAAAAACAAAATTGATAAATCTTTAGCCAGACTCATAAAAAAAAAAGAGAGAGAGAGAGGACTCAAAATCAGAATGAAGGAGGAGAAATAACAATTGATCTATAGAAATTTAAAGAATTATAAGAGAATATTATAAAAATTATATGCCTGAATCCTGGACAGATAAATTCCTAGAAATATGCAATCTTAAAACTGAATCAGGCCAGGATCATCTGGCTTAACAGGTGAATTCTACCAAAGATTTAAGAGTTAATACCTGTTCTGCTCAAACTATTCGAAAAAATAGAAGAGGAAGGAAAACTTCCCAATTCATTCTACAAGGCAAGCATTACCCTGATATTAAAACCAGAGAGATTACAAAAATAAAAAACTATAAAAAAATCTGATGAACATAGATGCAAAAATTCTCAAGAAAATGTTAGAAAACCAAAATCAATAGTATATTAAAAAGATCATTCACCATGATCAAATTGGATTTATTCCAGGGATGCAAAGACCATTCAATAAGCATAAATAAATCAGTGTGATACACCATATTAATAAAAGGAAGGATAAAAACAATATGTTCATCTCAGTAGATGTAGAAAAAGCATTTGACAAAGTACAATATCCATTCATGATAAAACCTCTCGCCAAAGTGGGTTTAGAGAGAATATAACTCAACATAACAAAGGCCATATATGAAAAATTCACAGCTAACCTAATACTCAGTGGTGAAAACCTGAAAGGTTTTCTTTTAAGATAGGGAACACAAGGATGTTCACTCACCACTTTGATTGAACATTCTACAGGAAGTCCTATCCACAGTAGTCAGACAAGAAAAAGAAATCAAAAGGCATACAAATTGGCAAGGAAGAAGAAAAGCTTTCATTATTTGCAGATGACATGATACTGTATATAGGAAAGCCTAATGGCTGCACCAAAAACTAGTGGAACTAATAAATACATTCAGTATAGTAATAGGATACAAAATTAATATACGGAAATCTGTTGCATTTCTAAACTCTAATAACAAAGTAACAGAAACTAAGAAACAATCCCATTTGTAATTGCACCCAAAGGGATGAAATACCTAGAAATAAACTTAATCAAGGAGATGAAATACCTATACTGTGAAAAGTGTAGGACATTGATAAAAGAAATTGAAGGGGCGCCTGGGTGGCTCAGATGGTTAAGTGTCTGCCTTCAGCTCAGGTCATGATCCCAGGGTCCTGGGATCGAGTCCCACATCAGGCTCCCTGCTCCTTGGGAGCCTGCTTCTCCCTCTGCTTCTCTCTCTCTCTCTCTCTCTCTCTGTCTCTCATGAATAAATAAATAAAATCTTTAAAAAAAAAAAAGAAATTGAAGATGATACAAACACGTGTAAAGATATACCACATTCCTTATTGTAAGAATTAATATTGTTAAAGTGTCCATGCTACCTAAAGCAATCTACAGGATCAATGTAACCCCTATCAATATACCAATAACATTTTTCACAGAACTAGACCAAATAATCCTAAAATTTGTATGGAACACAAAAGACCCCAAATAGCCAAAGCAGTCTTGAGAAAGAAAAACGAAGCTGGAGGAATCACAAGCCTAGTTGTCAAGATACACTACAAAGCTATAGTAATCAAAGCAGTATGGTACTGGCAGAAAAATAGACAAGAGACAAATGGAACAGAATAGAGAGCCGAGAAATATACCCACACTTACATGGTCCATTAATCTATGACAAAGGAGGTAAGAATAAACGGTCCTGGGTAAACTGGACGACTACATGCAAAAGAATGAAATTGGACCACTTTCTTACACCATACATAAAAATAAACTCCAAAACAGATTAAAGACCTGAATGTGAGGCCTGAAACCATAAACATTCTAGAAGAGAACATCGGCAGTAATTTCTTTGACATTTGTAGCAGTATTTTTCTAGATATGTCTCCTCAGGCAAGTTAAAGAAAAACAAAAATAAACTACTGGTATTGCATCAGTATAAAAAGCTTTCATACAGTGAAACCATCAAAAAACCAAAAAGACAACCTACTGAATGAGGGAAGATATTTGCAAGTGATAAATTTGATAGGGAGTTAATATTCAAAATATATAAAGAATTTAACACTAAAACCCTCAATCTGATTAAGAAATGGGCAGAGGACGTGAATAGACAGTTTTCCAAAGAAGTCATACAGATGGCCAAAAGAAGTACTTCTAATGGTCACTATGAGAGGTTGATGGAGATATAGTTAAATATTGAATGCTTAAAACAATGTCTGGTAATGATAGACACTCAATGCATGTTCCTTAAATGAATGATATATAAATAAGTAAGTAAATAAATAAATAAATTTAGAGGCTTTCTTGTATCTGTCCCTTCACAGAGTACACTGGATAACATGGACCTATTTGTAAAAACTTACCATGTGTTACTCCTGGTAGACCTTAGGATCTGATGGAAAATAATAACCACAACAGCAAGAGCAAGCAGAAAAGTGAATAATTCCTAATATTTATATAGCATTTTGTAGTTAACAAAGTGTTTTCACATCTATTGTGGTCTCTCATAAATCCTGGACAAAAAGGAGGGCAAACATTTTATTCCTAGTTTTGGAAAAGGAAATTGAGGTTCAGAGAAGTTAAAGTGATGTGCTTAACTGTGCACAACTAGTAAGTGGCAGAACCTGGAGTTCAGCTCAGGCCTAGGTGACCTCTAAGCCTGTGCTCATATACCTTAGTTTCTGGTTATTCAACATTGATCTATTTATTTGCTGGGTTATTCATGACAACCTGAGCATCTCCAAGTTGGAGTACAAACAAATAACCAGTGTGATGTTCTATGTTAGCTCATAGGACAGCAAGTTGAGACCCTTTAAATGGAGTAGATGGGAGTGTAACTGCTACTACTTTGGGGAGCTTTAACTCACTCTCTGTTTTTAGTGAGTATCTAATCTGGGAAGACTATTTGCATGTTTTCATACCATATATTGTTCCTCATTGATGGAGGTAGATAATTGGAATATCTAGCAATTTATGGAGAAAGGGTGACATTTGTGGATTCGTAGAACTTAGTCCTTTAGGAATGGTCAGGAAAATGTCCTAGGTTTGAAATTGACAAGTATATGTTTTCTTTTTTTTCCTTCCAAGTATTTATTTATTTGTTTATTTATTTATTTGCTTATTCCAACTTTTTTATTATTAGGCCCATCATTGAGTTCAGGAACAAAAACTTCTGCTTCTTGGTCACATTCCATTCCTGGTTTAATTTTATGCAGTCTCTCACAGCTTTATTTCCTATGGTCCTGGAAAGTACTTTGTGAAATTATTATTACTTTCTATATACATTTGAGTCCAGAGAACAATATAAGATAATAGTGATGATAACTCACTATCAAAATCACTTTCTGGTTATAGCAAGGAAAACATCACATGTTAGCTTTAGAGATTTATTATTCCTCATTGTGGAAACTTTGCTGAACTGGTATTATTTTCATTTTCTCAAAATGCTGATTTCTCGCCCACTCCCAACTCAGGACCAAGTTTTTATTTAAATTCAAGTTAGCTAACATATAGTGTACTATTGGTTTCAGGAGTAGAATTTAGTGATTCATCACTTACATATAATACCCAGTACTCATCATAACAAGTGCCCTCCTTAATACCCACCACCCACTTAACCCATCCCCCCACCCACCTCCCTTCTAGCAACCCTCAGTTTGTTTTCTTAAAAAAAAAAAAAAAAAAAGTATATGTTTTCAGAAGAATTTTGGCCTGTTTGTATGTTGTAGGTGTGGATTCTAGTTCATATACTCAGCAATAAATGTCAAATTATTTTAGTTTATTTAAATAAAATTAATCTGACTCTTGTTCTCCATCTCATTGGGATTTGGGGAAATTTAATTTCTCATCTTCCCTAAGGCTCTGTCTCTTTCCCTACCATTACATAAAATGCCAAGAGGCTTATGTGATACTTAGACAATGAGATGAGGCCTTCTGATTTTGAAATGTCTGGATATAGACATCCTTATCATCCAAGCCCATGTAGCTCCTTGAAGGTGGAATGCTTTGCTGCAAGCTGGGAATGGGGGTCTTTTTGGGGCCTTTGCCTAGACCCAGAGCCCTAGTGCCCAGAATTCTTCTTCCCTAGGCCCTGCACAACCATCCCCTGCTGAGGACTGTCAGGGAGCACTTCTTCCTTCCACCACTCACGGGATCCTTGATTTCTATCACTTTATCAGTGTGTGGGACTATTTCCTCCCCTTTTCTGTTTCCAATGGAAGACCCCTTTTCTACTAGCATAATCATGGCTAACTTGAGGAAGAAAAATGTTAGAGGCTACTTTTGCCTTTTTACTGTCACATAAACCTCCCCTGAGGCAAGAGATCATTTCAGATCTCTTGGAGAAGAATGAGTATGGGCTGTGTGTGTGTGTGTGTGTGTGTGTGTGTGTGTGTGTGTGTGTGTGTGTAGTAGGGGGTTATGTCTAGTGTGTGGGGAAATAGAATGTGGGGTATCCTACACAAAACACCAAAACAAATCAACATGTCAATAAATTATTTTACAAAACAGTTTACTGTCAGTGTGATTTTTTTTTTCCCATTAACTGATTGTATTCCCTGGGAATCAGAAGACCTGGCACTTATTATATATGTGGCCTTGGGCACTCACTTACCTTCTCTGAGTGTGTGATCTAGTCACTAAAATGGACTAATGAAGGCTGTCCTGCCTAGTCGACAATACTGCTATTGTATGCAAATGACAGAAGATAAGGAAATATTCTGTAAGTTGTTACTATACTATAAAAATATAAGGACTTTTGGTTTTGTGAATTTGTGGCAAGAGAGAAATTTCTCACTATGATTTTAAAGTAATAAAAAAAACCCTTCAAGGGTCACAAATAATTTCCATTCACATTGTGTAGTGAAAACATGTCACATGGCCATGTCTATATTCAGGAGGGCAAAAATGGAATTCTCCCATGTGTCCAGAAAGTGAACATGTAACAATGTGTTAGGGAAATATTGAGCATCTACTACATGAGGGCTACTATGTAAGAAACATTATATACCTTATCTCTAATTCTAAGAAAATTATAAAATAGGCACTATTTCAGGTGAGGAAGCTGAGGATCAAAATTTAAGTAACTTAGTAAATTACAGAGCCAGGATTTGATCCTCATCTGACTCAAAGTTCTGGGTTCTTTCCTTTGGATCACATACTTCCTTTTTTTCTGTAGTTTTGTTAGCCACATGTGACTTGTAATGAAAGATTTACATTTAGGTTAATAATTATCAATTGGTCAAAAATAACTAATATTTACTGGGCATTAGGAGCTCCAAGCTCACATCTGGGTCTTGTTTTTCTCATTGTTATGAAGGGGTCTGGGGCCTGTAATTTGGGGGTTGGTAGATGATCTTTGAGGTACTGTGAAAATTAATTTTATGTTTCAACTTCACTGGGCCATGGAATGCCCAGACATTTGGTAAAACATTATTCTGGGTGTGTCTGTGAAGGTATTTATAGATAAGATTAACATTTAAATTGGTAGACTGAATAAAGTAGGTTGCCCTCCCTAATGTGGGAAAACCTGAATATAACAAAAAGGCTGAGCCTCCCCTTAGTAAGGAGAAACTCTTCTTGCCTGAGTGCCTTGAGCTGGGACATCAGTTTTTTTTCTGTGTTCAGATGAACTGAGATGTTGGTTCTTCCTAGGTTTTGCGACTGCTGGCATTTGCTTGGAACTACACCACTGGCTCTTGTGGGACTCTGTTTTGCTACCTGCAGATTTTGGAACTTGTTACCCTTCATAATAGTATGAGCCAATTCCTTATAATAAATCTCTTTCTACACACACATACACCCACCCA
The DNA here is from genome assembly GCF_009762305.2 of Zalophus californianus. Lineage (NCBI taxonomy): Eukaryota > Metazoa > Chordata > Mammalia > Carnivora > Otariidae > Zalophus > Zalophus californianus. Next base: position 39,536,864 of record NC_045598.1, on the reverse strand, counting down.
CACCCCTTATTGCTTCTATTTCTATGGAGCACCCTGACACAAAGAACTCTGAGATTGTGTGATTATGAAATTCAGCAGTAACAAGGAAGAGTTGATGTTTACAGGGAGAGGTTCAGACTCAATTCTCTTTTCAGTCAGCATTTTATTGAGGATGCTTAATGTAATCTTTACATTAACATTTACACATTGTCTTATCATATGTGTATTAAGTGGTTGTTACCACTAGGATGACAATTGACCACGTTTGATTTAAAAAAAATTTTTTTTTCCTGAAAATACTGGCTGTCAGTATGGATCAGTGTCATCACTTTGCAGGCAACATTTGGCTTACCTTACCTAAAACAAGTCACAAAAAATTAAGAACAGAAAGATTGATTCTTTTCCAAGTTTTATATTTTCTTCTGACAACTATTCCGCAACCCCAGGCATAGATTAATGAATGGAGTATGCACAAAGTAGTATCAGCTCACATATATGACATTACTCAGATGTCTCCAACTCCGGAAAAAGCATGTGAATGATTTATGGAATTGATATTAATCTCTTTCCAGTAAATGCATTACTTCGGATACATGGGAAATTGATGTTACTATTCTAATGCCAAATTAATTTCTTTCTTGCTGGATCAGCATTGTAAATGGAATTAGATGTTAACCTTTTATACATCTAAACAGGGTAAAATATGGTAACAATTTTATAAGTAAAATTTGGATGCTCATTGCTGAAGGGAAGGGTATGCTTTCTTCTTACTGAGATTTGTGGATCCTGGGATATTGGATCATATTTAAAGTATAACTTAATATCATTTAGGAATAGAATGATTATAATTGAATCTGAATATTTAACACAGGACTATAAATAACAGTATAGCAAATGAAAATTATATGTTATTAAAGATAACCCAAATTCTAAAGAATGAGACTGCTTTTCAAGGGAAATTTTATCCAAGAATTATCAGTCACTAATAAATATTTTTAATCCAATAGGCATAAACGAAACTGGAAAATTATCAGGCTAGCCTCTTCCTCCTTTTATATATGCCTGGGCTGGTATGATCTTGAGTTTGTTTTCCTTGTGTTCCCTGCTTGTTGTGGCTTTCACTTGCCATAGTGTTGATTTTGGCCTGCTCGACATTATCTAATAAACTCAGTCTTATATTTTAATTCTAAATTATCATTTAGAATGATAATTTTCATTCTGAAAATGTTATTGGTTCAGCTTGGGTCTGGTCAGTTGTGGTTAAAGAGGGTAATAGTCTTGGGTATATAGGGCTTCTTTTTAAGGGCTGTGGGTAGTATAGATTCTCTAAGAAGGGGCTGTGGGTGGAGGGGAAGTGATAGACATCTCTTACATAGTTGGGTTTGCAAGACTGCAGTGGTTTTTCCAGCTTGACGGATCTCTGATTTTGTGGACCAGCTGCCATGCATACCTTTACTCTTCCTGGCTCGCAGCAGTTAGATATACTGCTGATGGGCCTTGCCTTTCATCCCAATACACCTTATCTCTGAGCCAATCTTGACCAGAGGATAATGTCTGTGGTTAGTATCAGAGTTGCTGCCAACTATCAACTAGTTGCTGCCTTGCTATCTGATGTGCAAGGGACAAAACCTGGTCCCTAGTTTATAAGTTGTAGAATTTCTTGCGTTATTTCCATTGGTATAGTCTTTAGAAATGGGTTCTTTTTTGATACCTAGTTTTTTGTGCCATAGTTTTACCTAGCTTAAAATCTTAGAATTATTATCTCTTTAAGCCTGGGGTATTGCCTTGAGCCCTTGCCCTCTTGATGGGAATCTGGGCGGGGTGGCCTAATTTTCACCATGTCTATATCCAAATTTACTTTTTATTTTCCCAATCACTGTCTGGGATCCAGATGTGAATAGGCGGATTTCACTGGACCACTAAGTGGCAATCATGCTTGGTTTCCATTACTGCCTGCAGATAGACCTTTTGGATCCTTTTCCACCTGAAGTCATGGCTGAGCATTTTATGGTTTTTGAGCACTATCCTTCAGACTTTCTGGCTTTCCTCTCTGGGATCATTGTCTACTGACCCAGCTCTGGATCCTGAAAGAATACTTTGTGACAGTATGACTAGTTGCATCTGTAAAGTGGTACAGGTAACAGGGGTGGTAGTAATAGAAAGTTGATGTTTGCCCTATCTTTGTTTCAGTATTTTTGTACCATTTGTTTCCACAGAGAATTTTGATCTAGGATTTCTGCTCTTTATTCCCTATTCTGGATGACTTTTGGTAGCACAGCACCAAGATATACCCTTCAATGGTTTTATTTCTTTTGGTCCTGCATTATATTTGTACAGCACTTGCCAGGAGGTAGAGGAAGGTGTGGGATGGGAAGAAGAGGAAAAGATATATCTGACATAGCACTTGCCCTCAGGAAAACTTAAATCCCAGTGAAGGATGTAGTGCATATCTATCAATAATACCAGGGAGTAAATCAAGCAAGGGAGAGAAGGATTGGATCCTTTCTCATTAATTCCTCAAATATTTATTGAGTGTCCACCTGTTCAGTTCTGTTTAGGCAGTGGGGACTCAGAGGTAGCTAAGATTGGATCCATGCCATCAAGGAGTTCACAGTCTGATGGGAGATTCAGATAACTGCACTAAAAAGCTACAGGGGCTGATAGTATTCAAGTCACCATCATCTCTTATCTGACTGTTCTTTAAATACACTATGCATGCTCTTACCTCAGGGCCTTTCCACTTCTATTGCCTGGAATGCTTTGCCCCCAAGATATTTACATGGTACATCTTTCACTTCATTCAGGTCTCTGATAAAATGTTAATCATATCAGGGAGGTTTTGCTGGCTACACTACTAGTATAGTACTCTCTTTTCATCTCTCCCATTCCTCTTACCCTATTTTATTTTTGTTCTTAGCATTTATATCACCAGATTTGTTATATATTTATTTTTAAATTTGATTATTATGTCTCCCCCTCTAGAATGTAAGTTCCATGAAAACAGGATTGTGTCTGTATTTTTGAGTGCTTTATATTCTCAGCACGTAGTATGCTGTCTTGTATATAATGGGTGCTCAAAAAGTACTTGTTCATCGAGTAAGAGAATGAATAAATTAATGAATCAAGTACAAGTTAGTAGAATCTGTATAGGGTGTGATAGAGTTACCAAGGAGGGAGTGGTCATTTTTACCTGTAGGCAAAGGGTGGTGTCAGGAAATGTGGTCTGAAAATGGAATGGGCTAAGGGTAGACAGTTTGTCATGTGATGCTGGCACATGCCTTTTCAGAGGTATAGTTGATGAAATAATACTCCAGAGTTTGTAGCAGGAGAGTATGTCTTAATTAAGAGGTGCTTTTAAGTCTTATCCTAGTGATGCGACATTCTATACTAATAAAATTTTCAGTTTTATTTTTTTCTGTATCTTCATACACTTTTTAATGCCTTCTGCCTACTAGTGAGTAGTAGTCATGAGCTTTTTCACTGGGTTGTGGGTTTCTTGAGGTAGGCAGAGACCAGGGTTTATTTGTGTATCATCAGATCATCAGAGCCTGACACAGTGGTTGGTAATTACTTTGCCAGGAGTATTTTTTTTTTTTAAAGATTTATTTATTTGAGGGAGAGGGAGGGAGAGAGTGTGAATGAGTGCTTGAGCACAAGCGGGGGAGGGGCAGAGGCAGAGGGAGAGGAAGAGAGAATCTTAAGCCGACTCCCTGCTTAGAGTGGAGCCTGAGACAGGGCTTCATCCCAGGACCCGAGATCATAACCTGAGCCCAAATCAAGAGTCAGACACTTAACTGACTAAGCCACTCAGGTACCCTGCTTTTTTTTGTTTGTTTGTTTAATAGAAATTAATTATAGTTCCCTTGGAGCTGGAACATTCTAGAATTCTCTGATTCTCCCTTAGCCTGTTACTTCTATAGCTCTTGTTTAAGATTCTTGCAGATGATGCACTTTTTTGGTCCATTAAATCTTATAGTTCTAGCTTCTTGCCCATATCTTTCATCTGGGAGATGTATATATCTACTTTTCTCATTGCACATTATAATGATTTATTTACATGTAGATTTTCAGCTGTTGGAGGACAAAGACTTCTCTTAGACTCTCTCTTTCTTATAGCATATCTTGGTATAGTGTCTGGCACATAGTAGCTCTCCAGTAAATGTGGAATGAATGAATAGAAAATTAATTAGTCTAAGGGTAGAAAATTAATATTTATCAAGGAAACCCAGAAGAAAGAGAAAAGATGGTTTGTGTAACAGGGTAAGTGATACATTTTAAACACCTTAGTGTTGCATGCTCAGATACTTCAATATTTTTCCTAATGTCAACATTCCTGTGATAACCATTTAGCCCAGTGCCCAATTCCTTCATGTCAGTGTTCTAGGTAATGTGGAGCCATTTGTGAATGATCTTGCACTGTTTTCTTCTTAGCCTTGCACCTGTGTGTCATTGTTCCGTAGGTGGGAAAAATGTTGATAAATGCATCTATTTCAGTACATGTAAATATATTTAGTGTATCATCATCAACATGTCATAGCTGTCTGTCTCCATGTTTATGCATATAGCCTTGTGGCTCCTATTCTTAGCAGCCCCAGAATGTAGGTGCCAGTAGCTAGCAGTTGTGCTTAGAGGGTCTCCTATGGATATTTCTCCCTTCTGTTCCGCCTCGGATTTACTACTGTGCCCAAAAAATCAGAATTTAGCAAATGTTTGTTATGAGTGTTTTAGCAGTATGACAGAAGGGGAATGATTATAATTGAAGCAGCACAATGGAATATTCCTTCAATGTCCATGTCTATAGGTGCCAATTTTTCTATTTTTTTTTATATTATGTTATGTTAGTCATAATACAATACATCATTAGTTTTTGATGTGGTGATTCACAATCCATTGTTTTCGTATAACACGCAGTGCTCCATGCAGTATGTGCCCTCCTTAATACCCATCACCGGGCTAACCAATCCCCTCTCTCCCTTCCCCTCTAAAACCCTGTTTGTCTCTCAGAGTCCATGGTCTCTCATGGTTCATTTCTCCCTCCAATTCCCCCCCCATTTCTCCCTTCCTTCTCCTAATGCTCTCCATGCTATTCCTTATGTTCCACAAATAAGTGAAACCATATGATAATTGACTTTCTCGGCTTGACTTATTTCACTTAGCATAATCTCCTCCAGTCCCATCTATGTTGATGTAAAAGCTGGGTATTCATCCTTTCTGATGGCTGAGTAATATTCCATTGTATATATGGACCACATCTTCTTTATCCATTCATCTGTTGAAGGGCATCTCGGCTCTTTCCACAGTTTGGCTATTGGGGACATTGCTGCTTTGAACATTGGGGTGCATATGGCCCTTCTTTTCACTACATCTGTGTCTTTGGGGTAAATGCCCAGGAGTGCAATTGCTGGGTCTTAGGGTAGCTCATTTTAAATTTTTGAGACACCTCCACACTGTTTTCCAAAGTGGCTGTACCAACTTGCATTCCCACCAACAGTGTAAGGGGGTTCCCCTTTCTGCACAACCTCTCCAACATTTGTTGTTTCTTTTCCTGTCAGTTTTTGCTATTCTAACTGGTGTAAGGTGGTATCTCAATGTGGTTTTGATTTGAATTTCCCTGATGGCTAATGATGATGAACATTTTTTCATGTGTCTGTTAGCTATTTGTATGTCTTCTTCAGAGAAGTGTCTTTTCATATCTTCTGCCCACTTTTTCACTTGATTATTTGTTTTTTGGGTGTTGAATTTGAGAAGTTCTTCATAGATCTTGGATACCAGCCCTTTATCTGTAGTGTCATTTGCAAATATCTTCTCCCATTCTGTGGGTTGTCTCTTTGTTTTGTTGACTTTGCTATGCAGAAGTTTTTATCTTGATGAAGTCCCAAAAGTTCATTTTTGCTTTTGTTTCACTAGCTTTTGGAGATGTATCTTGAAAGAAGTTGCTGTGGGTGATGTCAAAGAGGTTACTGCCTATGTTGTCCTCTAGGATTTTGATGGATTCCTGTCTCACATTGAGGTCTTTCATCCACTTTGAGTTTATCTTTGTGAATGGTGTTAGAGAATGGTCGAGTTTCATTCTTCTGCATGTGGCTGTCCAATTTTTCTAGCACCATTTATTGAAGAGACTGTCTTTTTTCCATTGCATGTTTTTTCCTGCTTTGTCAGAGATTAGGTGACCATAGAGTTAAGGGTCCATATCTGGGTTCTCTATTCTGTTCCATTGGTCTATATGTCTGTTTTTGTGCCAGTACCATGTTGTCTTAGTGATCACAGCTTTGTAATATAGCTTGAAATCGGGCAATGTGATGCCCCCAACTTTGTTTTTCTTTTTCAACATTTCCTTGGCGATCTGGGGTCTTTTTTGATTCCATACAAATTTTAGGATTGTTTGTTCCGGCACTTTGAAAAATGTCATTGGAATTTTGATCAGGATGGCATTGAAGGTATAGATTGCTCTGGGTAGCATAGACATTTTAACAACGTTTATTCTTCTGATCCATGAGCATGGAATATATTTCCATCTTTTTGTGTCTTCTTCAATTTCTTTCATGAGTGTTCTGTAGTTTTTAGAGTATAGATCCTTTACCTCTTTGCTTAGGTTTATTCTGGGGTATCTTATGGTTTTTGGTGCTATTGTAAATGGAATTGTTTTTCTAATTTCTCTTTCTACAGTTGCATTGTTAGTGTATAAGAAAGCAACTGATTGCTGTGCATTGATTTTGTATCCTGCCACATTACTGAATTGCTGTATGAGTTCTGGTAATTTGGGGGTGGAGTCTTTTGGGTTTCCCAAATAAAGTATCATGTCGTCTGCGAAAAGAGAGAGTTTGACTTCTTCTTTGCCAATTTTAATACCTTTTATTTCTTTTTGTTGTCTGATTGCTGTTGCTAGGACTTCTAGTACTATGTTGAACAATAGTGGTGAGAGTGGGCATCCTTGACATGTTCCTGATCTTAAGGGAAAGGCTCTCAGCTTTTCCCCATTGAGGATGATATTCGCTGTGGGTTTTTCATAGATGGATTTTATGAACTTGAGGAATGTTCCCTCTATCCTTATACTCTGAAGAGTTTTAATCAGAAAAAGATGTTGTATTTTGTCAAATGCTTTTTCTGCATCAATTGAGAGGACCATATGATTCTTCTCCCTCCTCTTATTAATGTGTTCTATCACATTGATTGTTTTGTGAATGTTGAACCACCCTTGCATCCCAGGGGTAAATCCCACTTGGTCATGGTGGATGATCCTTTTAATGTATTTTTAGATCCTATTAGCTAGGATTTTGTTGAGGATTTTGGAATCCATATTCATGAGGGATATTGGTCTGAAATTCTCCTTTTTGATGGGGTCCTTGCCTGGTTTGGGGATTAAGGTAATGCTGGCCTCATAGAATAAATTTGGAAGTTTTCCTTCTGTTTCTATTTTTTGAAACAGCTTCAGTAGAATAGGTTTATTAATTTGCATCCTTTCTCTTTTCTTTTGGATAAGTCTGGCCAGTGGTTTATCGATCTTATCAATTCTTTCAAAGAACCAACTTCTAGTTTCGTTGATCTGATCTACTGTGTTTCTGGTTTCTAATTCATTGATTTCTGCTCTAATTTTAATTATTTCTCTTCTAATGCGTGGCTTAGGCATCATTTGTTGCTTTTTCTCTAGTTCTTTAAGGTGTAGAGTTAGTTGGTGAATTCGGGATTTTTCTATTTTTTGGGGTGAGGCTTGGATGGCTATGTATTTCCCCCTTCTGACTGCCTTTGCAGTATCCCATAGGTTTTGGACCAATGTGTTTTCGTTCTCATTGATTTCCACGAATTTTTTAAGTTCTTCTTTGATTTCCTGGTTGACCCAAACATTGTTGAGCAGAGTGGTCTTTAGCTTCCAAGTGTTTGAATTTCTGCCAAATTTTTTCTTGTGATCGAGTTCCACTTTTAAAGCATTGTGGTCTGAGAATATGCAGGGAATAATCTCAATCTTTTGATATTGATTGAGACCTTATTTGTGACCCAGTCAGTATGTGGTCTCTTCTGGAGAAAGTTCTGTGTGCACTCGAGAAGAATGAGTATTCTGTTGTTTTAGGGTGGAATAATCTGTATATATCTATGAGGTCCATCTGGTCCAGTGTATCATTCAAAGCTCTTGTTTCCTTGTTGCTTTTCTGCTTAGATGATCTGTCCATTGCTGAGAGTGAAGTATTGAGATCTCCTACAATTAACGTATTGTTATCAATATGACTCTTTATTTTGGTTAACAGTTGGCTTATGTAGATGGCTGCTTCCATGTTGGGGGCATAGATATTTACAGTTGTTAGATTTTCTTGTTGGATAGACACTTTAAGAATGACATAGTGTCCTTCTGTGTCTCTAGTTACAGACTTTATTTTAAAATCTAATTTGTCGATAGAAGAATTGCTACCCCAGCTTTCTTTTGAGGTCCGCTGGCATGGAAGATGGATCTCCATCCCTTTACTTTCAGTCTGGATTTATCTTTAGGTTCAAAATGAGTCTCTTGAAGGCAGCATATGGATGGGTCCTGTCTTTTTATCCAATCTGCAACCCTGTGCCGTTTTATGGGAGCATTTAGGCCATTCACGTTGAGAGTGATTATTGAAAGATATGAATTAATTGTCATCATGTTGCCTGTGAAGACGTTGTTTTTATAGATTGTCCCTGTAAATTTGTGTTGTATATCACTCTTGGGGTCTTTCTCCTTTTATAGAACCCCCCTTAATATTTCTTGCAGGGCCAGCTTAGTGGTCACATATTCTTTCAGTTTCCGCAGGTCGTGGAAACTCTGCATCTCTCCATCCATTCTAAATGACAGCCTTGCCAGATAAAGTATTCTTGGCTGCATGTTCTTCTCATTTAGTACCCTAAATATGTCTTGCCAGGCCTTTCTGGCTTGCCAGGTCTCTGTTATTCTGGTCTCACATTATTCTGACATTCCTCCCTCTGTACGTAAGGAATCTCTTCCCCCTAACTGCCCTTAAGATGGTTTCCTTGGTTCTAAGATTTGCAGGTTTTACTATTACATGCTGGGGTGTTGGCCTGTTTTTCTTGATCTTGGGAGGGGTCCTCTTTGCCTCTAGAATGTGAATATTTGTTTTATTCCACAGATTAGGGAAGTTCTCAGCTATGATTTGCTCAAATACATCTTCTAGTCCTCTCTCTCTCTACCCCCTCCTGGATTCCAATTATTCTGACATTGGAATGCTTCATGGTGTCACTTATTTCTCTGATTCTATTTTCATGGATTGTGAGTTGTTTTTCCCTGACCTCCTCTTTTCCCTTTTTATCTATTATATTATCTTCCAGGTCGCATATCCGTTCTTCTGCTTCAGTTACCGTAGCCATTAGATTTTCTAGATTGGATTGGATCTCATTGATAGCATTTTTAAGTTCTGCCAATTCAGCTTTCATTTCTGCCCTTAGAGACTCTATGTTGCCATTAATTGATTTCTCCATTCTAGCCATTGTCTTCACAATTGCTAGCCTGAAATCCATCTCTGACATCTTGGTTATATCTGCATCCATTTGTAAATCTGCAGCATAAGTCATGATCTCTGAGGCTTTTCTATTTTGAGGGTTCCTCCTCCTAGTCATTCTGTTGATGGGTGTTTGAGGGAATGTATAGAGTCCACAAACTATTGACCAGAACCCAAGCAAGATGCACCTGTTTTCTTGGGATCTCAGTGTTGCTGGCCTCTTGTTTTCCCAGCTTGTCTTCTGTGGGAGGGGCCTGCCACGCTGTTACTGAGGCAACCCTGTTTGGGCCGAGTTGCCCTGCCCCCCTGTGGCGGGGGATGGGCTCAGTGGGAATCAGTTTTGGGAGCTTTTGTTTTCTGGCGGCTTTCCCTGACGGCTTTCCGCATCTCTTCCGCAAATCAGAGCAGAAGAGACCGTTTCCAACCCTCTGCCACAGAGCAGAGAGATCGCAGTCTCTTCTTCAGTGAGCTCTCCAGGCCACACTGTCTCCGTTTCTGTTTGTGCTGCTATAAACTGCAGTGGCCTGGGTTGTGTGCCTCTCCACAGCGCCCCCAGTTTTGCCTCCGGGTGGGGGCACATGTCTGCCCTTTGTGCTTCTAAAACCGCTGTCCGCTCCCCGTCGCATGCGCGACCCCACCGCCCTGGGTTTCCAACCCCGGGGGCTGCCCTAAACTCCTTTCGCCACCCTCCGGGTCTGTGAGTCTGTGCCCCATCCCCAGCGTGCGAGGCTGTCGCTCACTGGCGGTGTAGGATCCCTATGACAGGATCCCTCCTGCTGACGTTTATACTCTGATATCTGCCCGCGGAATCACGGCTCCCCACTGCGTACCTGAATACCAACAGCCTGTGATATTCTGTTTGTAGAGATCCAGATCTTCTTATATCTCAGGCTGATTTTGTGGGTGCTCAGAGTGGTCTGGTAGATATCCAGCTCAATTCTGGGGACCAGTTGAAATATGGTCCCCTCTCCTCCACCATCTTTCCTTCTCCGGGTGCCATTTTTTCTTGAGTTTTATTTTCCTCTTTGAACCTTCATTCTTTGACTCAACAGATATTTACTAACTATTATGTACACTGATGGCTTCTGTAGAAGAATTAAATACTTAGCAGAACCACGACAAAAACTCAACAAATATTTTTTGAATATGTACTTTTGTGCCCAGCACTGTGGCATGTCACATGGTGGAGGTAGTGTGGTGGAAGGGAAAGAGCAATATTTTGGAATCCGACAGCTCTGGTTTCTGATTTACCTTTGCTTTTTGCTAACTCTGTGTTTTGACCCAGTATTTAGATCTCATAGTGTCCTACCTTCTCTTTCCCTGCTATCATTGTCTTAGTTCAGGCTGCCAGGAATATTGTAGTAACTTCTAAATTTACCTTTTTTCCTCAGTCCTCTATCCTTTCAATTTGTGTTTAATATTGTATTTAATATTGTAATAAATATTGTATTTATTTTTATGCAAGTCATTTTTCTGAAGCATAGTTTCTATCACATTACTCCCTACTTAAAAACTTTCAGTAACTTCCCAGTGCCTTTAGAATGAAATAAAATTTCCTCAACATGGTATTAAGACTGTTTAGTATGGACTCATCCTCTCTTTTTGTCTTCCTTTGCTTTATTCCAGTATTTACCCAGTGCTCTAGTCATCCTGAAGTAGTTACTGTATATAAAACATGCTTTTTGCTGGTTTTTTTCTTCATCATTCTCTTCTCTTAGAAAGCCCTTTTACTCTACATCCTTCGTCAGTACCCCCATCACCAAATTTTCCCCTTTTGATAAAACAGTTTATTGTTTAAAACCTATATCAAATGTTATGTCATCCACAAAACCTTTCCTGAAATTTATAATCAGATGTTTGATGTCTCTCTGCATTGTAGTTTAGCTGCTTTTTCTTAGAATGTAATAAGCTCTTTAATGGCATAATTTTTTTTTTAAGATTTTATTTATTTATTTGACAGAGAGAGACACAGCAAGAACACAAGCAGGGGGTGTGGGAGGGGGAGAAGTGGGCTTCCCGTGGAGCAGGGAGCCCGATGCAGGGCTTGATCCCAGGACCCCGTGATCATGATCTGAGCTGAAGGCAGACGCTTAACGACTGAGCCACCCAGGCGCCCCAGCATAAATTATTTTTAACTCCTCTTTTTAATTCCCTGACGGACTTGAAATAGAATCTTGTATAGAGTAGTGAATTATATAAAATGGAAGGAGCTTTGGTGTCAGTCAGACTCGATTTCAAATTGTGTATCTGGTACTTACTGTTTCCACATGTGATTTTGTGCAAGTTACTAACCTGAGCCTTGATTTCCTCTCCTGGAAGGAAATCTTACACCTTACAGGCAGGAAAATGGTAAAGATTAAATGATATAATAATGTAAAGCATTTGGAACAAAGTAGATTTTATATTGAATGATAGTTATTTTTGGTTTAGAAAAAAATTAATATTTATAGAATATTTATTAAAAAATCTCCAAAATAGTCATGGCAGCCTACAGAATATAGAATTTATAGCCACTGGGAAATAATAATTAACATGGGATGTGAAGGTATAATTGGATATCTAATCTATTTGATAGACCTGCATTTGAGGGACGCCTGGGTGGCTTAGTTGGTTAAGTAGCTGCCTTTGGGTCAGGTCATGATCCCAGGGTGCTGGGATCAAGTCCCTCATTAGGCTCCCTGCTCAGTGGGGAGCCTGCTTCTCCCTCTGCTTGTGCTCTCTCTGTCAAATAAATAACATCTTTAAAAAAAAAAGACCTGAATTTGAGAAATCAGTGGGTTTATATAGCAACTTTTCTATTCTTAAATTAAGGCAGAGGGATTTCATTATAACTTTCCAACATCAGTCACTTGAGATGGACAAGGCTGATTATTCATTGCATTCTGTCAAGTTTGTGACCATTTCTTCTTATATTTTTTTTCTGTGTCACATATGGGGAATTTCAAGATGGTATTAATTTTGTATTTATTATATGACATCATTTTGGTTTGACAGACTATCTGATTAGAGTAGTTAGGTATTATGAAATGTTTGGGGAAAATGGAAAAGCTCTTTCTGTACTTTGGTTTACGGACCTGAAATTTCAGAGTTCTGTTACAATAGTTTTACCAAATCTGGATAGAGACTACATTTGTACAGCACTGGTGTTCTCCAAAACATCATTTTTGTTTTTTTAAGATTGTCACTGGATATTATTAGGAAAGAATTTTTAGCATCCTTCTTGTGCAGCTGAAAACCTATTGCAAAAAAAAAAAAAAAATGAAATGTTCAATAGTATTATTCCATTGCTAACACATAACTGTTCATATTTATACTGATTGATTATCTCCAAGTGCTTAACTGCCTACTTGGTTCAGATTTTTCCATGTTAATTTTGATTTAGTATTTTTTATTTCTGAAAGCAGAGAGAACAAGCCATATATTATCACTGCATGTTTTTTTTTTTTCAAAAGCTATTGAGAACCTCAGAATCTATAACAATGAAATAATGTGGAGGTAAATTACCATAATATACAAGGGAATTTCATAACCTAGCAATCTTCTATAGATTGCTAATTTGAATCATACCCATGTGCAGATTATCTGTATACTATGATGTCACAAACATAAATTAGGTCCTACCATGTTAGGAACAAGACATTTTTCTGATATCTTCAGCATATTTTTTCTTCTAATATTTATAAGTATTTAGGAATAGTAAGTCGTCCTGTGCAATGAGTGACATTCTTAAACTATTAATTCATTGCTCGAATTTTGAGTCCCACTAGCCAGAACAGAAATATGGAAGGAATGACACACATATATGTATACACTATTTTTCATTTTTAATAGTAATAGAGAAGGAGTTGGTGGGTTGTAATGATATTGACCTTATATAATTATAACTAAATTTGGCTCTGTGCAAAATTATGAAGGAGATTGTCTGAGAGCTACCATAGATTCCGTGCATAGTGATCTCAAACCTGATCTTCCTCCTGTCTTCCCTGAGTTTACAGGCACCCCCATCTACTGTCACTCAAATAAGAAATCTCCTTGGTGCTGGGACCATGCTAATTTGTCTTTGTATCCCTGTGACCTAGCACAATGGCTGATAGGTAATATATAATCAATAAATAGAAAAAATAGAAAAAATGGAAGAGTACTTCTATAAGCTCCACTACTGTATTCACCCAGTGACCTGACTCTGCCCTTATATACTTTGCTTCTCTTACTGAAGGAACTGTTCCTTGTCTTATCTGAGGTTAATCTTTCTACTTGCACATTACATCCCATTTCCTCTCACTTAATCAAGGATATAACTTCAGCAATTCTTCCCTCTATCTTCATTATTGTTACTTCTTTCTGTATTCTATCACTGCTATTAGCATATCAATATGCTGAGATTTCTCCTATTTTTAAAAAACTGCATTTTGCAGACATACGGTGAGAGAATGGATAAAAAAAGAAGACCCCTCTATATGCTGCCTAAAAGAGACTCATTTTAGACCTATAGACACAGGCAGATTGAAAGTGAGGGGATAGAGAAACATTTATCATACAAATGGGTTTCAAAAGAAAGCCAGAGTAGCAATTCTTATATTGGACAAACAGACTGTAAAACAAATACTAACAAGAGACAAAGAAGGACACTATATAATAATGAAGGGGACAATCCAAAAAGAAGATATGACAATTGTAAATATTTATGCACCCAACATGGGAGCACCCAAATACATAAAATAGTTAATAAACATAAAGGAACTAATCGACAATAATACAATTATAATGGGGTACTTTAACACCCCACTTACATCAACTGACAGATCATCTAAATAGAAAATCAATAAGGAAACAATGGCTTTGAATGACATAGTTGATCAGATGGATTTAATGGATACATTCAGAACATTCCATCCTAAAATAGCAGAAGACATGTTCTTTTCAAGTGCACATGGGACATTCTCCAGAATACAACACATATTAGGTCAAAAAACAAGACTAAACAAATTCAGGAAGATCAAAGTGATGCCATGAACCTTTCCTGACCTCAGTGTTGTGAAACTAGAAGTCGATCACAAGAAAAAAATCTGGAAAGTCCACAACTATATGGAGGTTAAATAACATCTACTAAACAATGAATGGGTCAACCAAGAAATAAAAGAAGAAATAAAAAAGTACATGGAAACAAAAATGAAAATGAAAATGCAATGGTCCAAAACCTTTGAGAAGCAGCAAAAGTGGTTCTAAAGGAGAAATTTATAGCAATACAGGCCTACCTCAAGAAGCAAGAAAAATCTTAAATAAACAACTTAACCTTCTACCTAAAAGAGCTAGAAAAACAACAAACAAAACCTAAAACCAGCAGAGGGAAGGAAATAATAAAGGTTAGAGCAGAAATAAATGATATAGAAACTGAAAAAAACAGTAAAAGAGATCAATGAAACCAAGAGCTGGTTCTTTGAAAAAAAAATCAACAAAATTTATCAACCTCTAGCCAGAAGTATCAAGAAAAAAAGAGAAAGGACTCAAATAAATAAAAGCACAAATGAGAGAGGGAAAATAACAACAAACACCACAGAAATACAAATGAGTATAAGAGAATATTATAAAAACTATATGCCAACAAATTGGACTACTTAGAAGAAATGGATAAATTCCTAGAGACATATAACTTTCCAAAACTGAATCAGGAAGAAATAGAACATTTGAACAGACAGATTACCAGCAGTGAAATTAAATCAGTAATTAAAAACTCCCAACAAACAAAAGTCCATGACCGGATGGCTTCACAGGTACATTCTACCAAACATTTAAAGAAACATTAATACCGGGGTGCCTGAGTTGTTAAGTGTTTGCCTTTGGCTCAGGTTATGATCTCAGGGTTCTGGGATCAAGCCCCAAATCGGGCTCCCTGGTTGGCGGGAAGCCTTCTTCTCCCTCTCCCACCCGCCCTGCTTGTGCTCCTGCTCTAGCTCTCTCTCTGTCAAATAAATAAAATCTTAAAACAAAAGAAACTTTAATACCTATTCTTCTCAAACTATTCCAAAAAACAGAAAAGGAGACTAAACTTCCAAATTCATTCTGTGAGTTCAGCATTACCCTGATACTAAAACCAGATAAAGACACCACAAAAAAGAGAACTATAGGCCAATATTTCCAATAAACATACATACAGAAATCCTCAACAAAATATTTGCAAACCATATCCAATAATACATTAAACATATCATTCACCACAATCAAGTGGTTCTATATTTGTAAATCAAGTAATGTGATACATCATATCAGTAAGAAAAAGAATAAGAACCATATGATTATTTCAGTAGATGGAGAAATAGCATTTGGCAAAGTACAACATCCATTCATGATAAAAATCCTTAACAAAGTGGGTTTAGAGGGAATATACTGCAATATAATAAAGGCCATATATGAAAAACCAACAGCTAATATCATCCTCAATGGGGAAGAACTGAGAGCTTTACCCCTAAGGACAGGAATAAGGCAAGGATGTTCACTCTCACCACCTTTATTCAACATAGTACTGGAAGTCTTATCCATGTAATCAAATAACAAATAGAAATAAAAGGCATCCAAATTGGTAAGGAAGAAGTTAAATTTTCACTATTTGCAGATGACATGTACTCTTTATAGAAAACCCGAAAAGACTCCACCAAAAAAGTGCTAGAACTGATACACGAATTCAGTAAAGTCCCAGGATACAAAATCAATGTACAGAAATCTCTTGCATTTCTATTCATCAATAATGAAGTAGTGGAAAGAGAAACTAAGAAAACCATCCCGGGGCTCCTGGGTAGCTCAGATGGTGGAGTGTATGCCTTCGGCTCAAATCATGATCCCAGGGTCTTGGGATCGAGTCCTGCATTGGGCTCCTGGCTTGGCGGGGAGCCTGCTTCTCCCTCTGCCCCTGCCTCTCCCCCTGCTCATGCTCTCTCTCTATCTCTGTGTCTCAAATGAATAAATAAAATCTTAAAAAAAAAAAGAAAGAAAGAAAACCATCCCATTTAGGGGTGCCTGGGTGGCTCAGTTGGTTAAGCGTTGCACTCTTGATTTCAGCTCAGGTCATGATCTCAGCTCGAGCCCCACATTAGGCTCTTAAGCTCTGCACTGGGTGTGGAGTCTAAGATTCTCTCTCTCCCTCTTCCCCTCCCTGCCCCTGTTCTCTAACAAAAACAAACAAAACAAAACCCAAAAAACAAAGAACCCCCCCAAGAAAACCCCCAAAAGTACCCCATTTATTATTGCACCAAAAATAATAAGATATCTAGGAATAAACCTAACCAAACAGGTGAAAGACTATAGTGTGAAACCTATAAAACACTGATGAAAGAAACTGAAGATGACACAAAGAAATGCTCATGAATTGGAAGAACAAATATTGTTAAAATGTCTATACTACCCAAAGCAATCTTCACATTTAATGCAATCCCTATCAAAATAACAACAGCATTTTTCATAGAACTAGAACAAACAATTCTAAAATTTCTATGGAACCACGAAAGATCAGAAATAGCTAAGACAATCTTGGAAAACAAGCTGGAGGCATCACAATTCCAGACTGCAGGTTATATTACAAAGCTGTAGTGATCAGAACAGCATGGTACTGGCACTGAAATAGACACAAAGATCAATGAAACAGAATAGAAAACCCAGAAATGAGCCCACAATTATATGGCCAGTTAACCTTTGACAAAGCAGGAAATATTCAATGGGAAAGAGACAACCTCTTCAACAGATAGTGTTGGGAAAACTTAACAGCAACATGCAAAGAATCAAACTGGATTATTTTCTTATACCATACACAAAATAAATTCCAAATGGTTTAAAGACCTAAATGTGAGATCTGAAGCCACAAAAATCCTGGAAGAGTGCACGGGCAGTAACTTTCTGACATCAGCCATAGCAAGTTTTTTTCTGGCTAGATCCCCTGAAGCAAGGGAAACAGAAGCAAAAATAAACCATTAGGATTACATCAAAATGAAAAGCTTATGCAGGAAACAATAAACAAAACTGACATTTGTATGGAATCAGAGAAGATATTTGCAAATCACCTATCTGATAAAGGTTTAGTATCCAAAATATATGAAGAACTTATACAACTCAACACTCAAAAAACAAATAACCTAATTAAAAAATGAGAAGACAGGAACAGACATTTCTCCAAAGAAGACAAACAGATGGCAACACACACATGTAAAGATGTTCAATATCAGTCATTGTCAGGGAAATGCAAATCAAAACCACAATGAGATATCACCTCATACCTTTTGGAATGGCTAAAATCAACAATAATGGAACAATAAGTTTTGGTAAGGATATGGAGAAATAGGAATCCTCATGCACTGTTGGTGACAGTGCAAACTGGTGTAGCCACTGTGGAAAATGGGATAGAAACTCCTCAAAAAGTTAAAAATAGAACTACTCGAGGATCCAGTAATCACAGTATTGGTTATTTACCCAAAGAACATGAAATCACTAATTCAAAGGGATATATACACCCCTATGTTTATAGTACCATTATCAAAAATAGCCAGATTATGGAAGCAGCCCAAGTTGTCCATTGACTGATGAATGGATAAAGAAGATGTGGTATATGGAATATTATTCAGCCAAAGAAAAGAATGAAATCTTAACATTTGCAACGACATAGATTGAACTAGAGAGTATAATGCTAAGCCAAATAAAGTCAGTCAGAGAAAGACAAATACCATATGATTTCACTCATATGTGAAATTTAAGAAACAAAACAAATGATCATAGGGAAAGAGAGAGAGAGAGAGGCAAACCAAGAAACAGACTCTTAACTAGAGAATACACTGATAGTTACCAGAGGGGAGGTGATGGAGGGATGGGTTAAATAGGTGATAGGGATTAAGGAGTGTAGTTGTCATGATGACCACCAGGTATTGTATGGAATTGTTGAATCACTAAATTGTATACCTGAAACTAATATTATACTTTATGTTAATTAACTGGAATTTAAATAAAAACTTAAAAAAAAAACCTGCACTTTGCCCCACAACCCCATGAACTACTAATTCTTTCCTCTTTTCCCTTTTACAGAAAAAACAAATATTGGAAAAGTTGTCTGCCTCTATTTGTAGCCCATTCAGGCAGGATTTCAAATGCCTTTCCCTCCAAATTGCCCTTAATTCTTAAGGTCATTAATGACTTCCAAATTGCTAAATGTCAGATCTCATTTTATATTCTCATGGTTCTGTTAGTAGGATTTGATCCATTTGGACTATTCCCATTGTTTCCTCTTAGACATTTCTTTTTCTAGTTTTAAAGAACATACCAACACTCTATTCTAAAGCCCCCCCGCCCCCCCCCCCCGTGTGCACATGTGTGCGCTCTGGCCACTGCTGTACATTAATTGGTCACACCTCATTTCTTTACCTTCTAAACACTAGAATCTTTCAGGGCAACATTCCTGAATCTTTTTTCTATCTATAGTTACTCCCTTTGCTTATCTCATCAGATAACTTGACTTTAAATATTATCTACACACTGATTTATATCTCTAGTACAGATTTCTTTTACTCTAGACTCATATTCATCAAGAGTGAGCCCAGATGAATCACTGGCCAACCCATAAAATTGGAGGAAATAATAGATGCTGTTGTTTTAAACCACAGTTTTGTTGTGGTTTGGTATGCTGCTATGTATACATTAATTTAAGGGTTGACTTCATCATCCTAAAAGCAAATGTGATGTGTGAAAACTGTGATTTTCAAATTGTTTAATTTATTTGCAGACTGTATTGATAGATTCCAGTCTTAACAGGGAATACAAATGCTTGTTGATTCATGAAAATGCAAATTATTTATCCTTTTCCCCTAAAAGAATTCATTATCCATGATGCATAATAATAGGAAATCAAAATAACAATTATGTTGTCTCGATGCATGCAGACAAAAGAGTAACTCTAGTTAGTCCAACACTGCAATTAATGAATAAGGTGGAATGCAGTTTTATGAATCACTCAGTAAGTTCAGTCTTTGGTAATTTTAATTTAACAAAACTATTAGTGATTTTTAAAATAATAAATATAATGAATTGAATATATTTTTTTCTTGTCATGAATCTGGGCCATTATGGTGTGAATTACTTGCTATAGGTAAAATTATACTTCATTATAAACATTGAATATACTTAAGTAAATAATTTTAATTTTTTGTTCTTCCTTTTCAATCTCATTCATTGTGCACTATAGAGAATGACTTATACTAACACTGACAGTTTTTCATGAGAGAACAAAGAATACTTTTTAAATTATTCTTTAATATAAAAGACTGTTATGGTTTCAGATTTGGAGTATGTTTTGTATAAGTTATTAAGTAAATTGCCAAATTTTAACTGTTAATTAAAAAGACCCTCAACTATGTAAGGCTTATCAACACAATATTTTTAGAGATTAGCAACATGAAGTAGTTGAGGAACAGTTAAAGGTGCAATTTTCTAGTGTGAATTTAAAGCATACAGCTTAGAATAGGTAGTCAACACTTTCTTTAACTTCTTTTAAATAGCAGTATTTAGGGGCACCTGGGTGGCTCAGTCGGTTAAGCATCTGCCTTCGGCTCAGGTCATGTTCCTGGGGTCTTGGGCTTGAACCCCACATGGGGCTCTCTACTCAGTGGGGAGCCTGCTTCTTCCTCTCTCTCTGCCTGCTGCTCCCCCTGCTTGTGCTCTCTCTCTCTGTCAAATAAATAAAATCTTTAAAAAAAAAAGCAGTATTTATTGTTTCTCAAAAGCAACATTAAATCAAATACAATATTGGAAATATTATCACAACTGTCAAATCTTTTAGTTGACATGAGATTAGAAAAACTGGGTTAATTAAGATAGTACAATTATTGAAACCTGTCCATAATAATTATAACAATTACTCATATTTGTAAAAAATACTATAGCCTCATCTTTCAAAGGTTTTTCAGATTCTTTATCTCATTTTATTATGTCAGTGACATTTTGAAGCAAATGTTAAGATTATAATCATCGTCATTTTCACCCCAATTTTAGAAATGAGGAAACTGCAGTTCATGGAAATAGAATAAATTTCCCAAGATCATATAGGTGGCAAATAGCAGACCTAGGAGTAGGATTTCAAATTCTTATAAAGCTCTCTTCAATTAATATGAATAAACACTCAATGTACTTATTAAGTGTCTTATAAATTAAAATACAAAAAATATCTTTGAAGAGGAATGGAGAATGTTATTTATACTTTCATATTCCAGGTGATGGGTTAGAAGTCCTTCCTGAAACAGTAGAGGCAAAGTAGAAAGATTGAAATCTATCATCTGACTCCAAAGCTTATGTTTTTTGTACTACAAAAAATTGCCTCTCACCATTTTACGTGTATCTCATTTCATGTTTCCTTCTTTTGTTACTTTTTTATATTCATGTCTTCCTTGTTATAGTTTTCTTAAAGATAAAAATCATGTCTTACACCCTCCTCATCCTCTACTCCTCATACCTAACAGTATCTTGTGTAGGCTTCAGTAATATTTGCTGCAAACAAATGAAACTTGTTATGCTATCCTTTAAGGGGAAGCTAAGACATGTTCTATGCAAATCTAAAGTATCCCCACACATTTATTTGAAAATATTTATTATATATATAGTATGTGCCCACCATTATTCTAGTCTAAGTTTGTGTTTAAAGGTAGTCAACCAGACAAACTTTGTTAAAAACCAGCTCTGACACTTATTGAATGACCGTGGGTATGTTGTTTATCCTCTTGGAGCCACTGTTTTTTTCAGCTTTATGAGATTAATCTAAAACATACCTCTAGGGAAACAAATTAGATAGCGTGTTTAAAGGACTGCCTTATGTTTCGTGTGTTGTATTCTTTTTATTTTTTTAAGATTTTATTTATTTATATGACAGAGAGAGACACAGCGAGAGAGGGAACACAAGCAGGGGGAATGGGAGAGGGAGAAGCAGGCTTCCCGCTGAGCAGGGAGCCTGATGCGGGTCTCAATCCCAGGACCCAATGATCATGACCTGAGCTGAAGGCAGACGCTTAACGACTGAGCCACCCTGTCACCCCTTGTGTGTTGTATTCTTGCTAAACATTAGTTTCTTTGATAAGCTCCTTTTTTTTTTTTTAAGATTTTATTTATTTTGACAGAGACAGCGAGAGAGGGAACACAAGCTGGGGGGGTGGGGTGGATGGTGGGAAAGGGAGAAGCAGGCTTTCCGCGGAGCAGGGAGCCTGATATGGGGCTCGATCCCAGGACCCTGGGATCATGACCTGAGCCAAAGGCAGACACTTAAGGACTGTGCCCCAGGCGCCCCTGATAATCTCCTTCTTACCCAGCACTTAAAATTCCCTAGTAAAAAGATAATAGAGATGACTTAAGTCTGAATGATTTTGTTTCCCACTGTATTTATTATGGTTTTACTATTATTTTCAGATATGACTTTCCAGAGTTTGCGATGTAAAAATTGGTGAGTCAGGAGTGGTCCCTGGAATGACTTTTGTGTGGACCTGGCCTTAGTGTGAAAATTGTCTTTCCAAACAAGGGTATTCATGGAGCCCTGGACTATAGTCATAAATAAAATGCATCAGGCAGGTTTTGTTGACTTCAGGCACAGGATTTCTTTGGGAGTGTTTCAACTACTGTTCTACTATTCTGAGATTTATGTATTTCGGAAAGTTTTCCCAAGCTGAGTCTGTGGATTTCTCTATGTGATTTACAACCTTGGCTTCTATAGCTTCTGATCACATTTTATTTTCCCATCGTGAAGTAGGGCTAATTATTAGAGTGACAAAGGAAGTCATATATTTTAGAGCTCTCTATGTGGCCAAAGGGTGCTTTTAATGAAAATTAACTTTAGTGAGACATTTGCAATGCACTTGCTGCACCAGTGATACAGTAATTCTTTTTATACCCTTTCTGAGAATCTAAATTCATTGTTTCATAGAACCTTTTTTTTTTTACTGTAGGCTAATGGAGAGTACATGATATGCTAGAGAATTCTCTATTTTCAGAACTATTTTTTTGACATTCTTATTTTCTTAGCTACCAGAGTAAAGATAAGTATCTATGATTTTGAAGGATTAATATGAATTATCATTTTATCTGCAACCAAACATTTAAATATCAGTTGACATTTTCTGTGGGAGATTAACATTTAATTTCGAAAAAAGCTGGAAATCTTTGAAATAAAGTAAAATGCCTCCTGAGTTTGTAAAATGAAATGACAAATATTTAGTGCAAAGACCTTTGAATATAATATTGTAATTGTCATATAAAATGTTCTTTGGTTGCATTCAAAATGTCAATATTGAATTATCAATCTAAACCACATAAAGGAAGTAATCAGAAGTTAAATAAAAAGAACTTAAACATTAAATATATCAGTCAGCAGATGAATAGATGCTCATAGGGAAGCATTTGGCCTGCAGTTGCATTCTTCAACAATCAAACTAGACCATGAAATGATAAAAATGAAATATTATGTTTTATTTGTAAAAATAAACTCACAAGCTTGAGATTTTAAATTATATTAAAGATGTGTAACTAGAGAACTTTAAATGCATGTATTAGTGCAGGAAATTAAGTATTTTGGGAATGAATTTTCTCTCACTATAAAAAGTATCAAGGTAACTATTTACTAGTACTAACACTGTTTATCTTGTTGAGTACTTATTTTGTTGAGTGAACCATTATTTTTGGCATTTTACATTGCTTAAGTCATTAAGGAGACCTTGAGGCTGTTTTTGTTGTTTTCATTCTTAAGGAGTAAAATAACATTTTCTCCTCATATCATAATGTGAGTACAACTGAACCTTCATTGTCCATTTTCTAATTACTTAATTTGATTACATATTAGATTCTATTCTTTCTTTGGCCACATGGCATTTTTGCCATTTTATTTATCAAGAGCACCTCCAAGAGTTGGAAAGGACAGGATATTTTCTTTTCCTTTTTTTTCCCCCAAATTTTTATTTAAATTCTAATTAGTTAGCATATAGTATAATATTGGTTTTGGGAGTAGAATTTAGTGATTCATTATTTACATAACACCCAGTACTCATCATGACAAATGCCCTTCTTAATACCCATCACCCATTTAGCCCTCTCCACTCCAGTCCCCTCCAGCAACCCTCAGTTTGTTCTCTATCCTTAAGAGTCTCTTATGGTTTGCTTCCCTCTCTCTCTTTTTTTTTTTTCCAGGACAAGACATTTTTAAAAGATAATTAAATGTTTATTTACTGTTTTACCTTTTGATAATGACTCACAAGATAACTAATGCAATCTTTCAGTTATACTAGGTATAGTTATAATCCTCTCTCCTAAAAACATTAATCTTTTGAGGTTCAGAAAAAATTTAAATGATATCAGAAGAAGAGAACTAAATGATATTTAAGATATTACAGTTCTTTCATCAATTTGTGCAACTTTAATGGTAAGGTTAGGTAATGGTAATTGAGGAACCTTCTCAAAACTCAGAATATAATAAGGGCATAGTGCAAGACCAAGTCAAATATTTTAAATTTTGAGAGTTACTTTGAAATATTAAGATAGTAATACCATTATTTGCAAAGTGTAGAAGATATAATGAAGCAAATAAGATAAACTGTAATTTAAAAACTATAATTTTACCACCTAGAAATAAATTCTGTTAACCTGTGCATTTCTTTTGATTTCTAGAAAAACTCAGAAACACAATTGTTTACAATGTGGTTGAGATTATTTATAAAGAGTGAAAAAATTTTTTGTGCTTTTCACTTCCATTATACCATGAACATTTAAAAATTCATTTTAAATATTCAAAAAGATAATTTAAATAACCCATGTGACAGAATATTATGCAGTGATTGGAATTATTTGGTGGTTTCCCTATTGTTGAACATTTAGTAACCAAAGTTGCTATTATGAATGATGCACTTAACATCCATGTACATAAATTTTGGTCTTCATTTCTCCTCATTTCCTGAGGATACTGTACTTAGAAGTGAATTACAATTTCAAAGGATCTGAGTCATTTTTTGAAGCCCTTAAAGTCTACTGTTAATTGCTTTTTAGAAAGATTGTACCAATTTAAGCTTCTACAGAACAAAGTTTGGGAAAGTCACTCTATACTTACCAGTATTGAGAATAATCACTGCAGGAACCATTCCTTGTTCTTATAGGCAAAAAATGGCATTTCATTGTTTTAATTTGGATTTCTTTGATCAGTGGTAAGGTTAAACTCATTTCATATATTTGTGAACATTCAATTTTCTGCTTTTATGAATTGTCTGTTCATGTAATTTTTCTTTTGGAATTTTTTTTATTATTATGTTCAGTTAGTCACTGTATAGTACATCATTAATTTTTGATGTAGTGTTCAGTGATTCATTAGTTACCTGTAACACCCAGTGCTCATCACAACACATGCCCTCCTTAATACCCATCATCCTGTTATGTCCTCCCCCCACCCCTCCCGTCTGAAACCCTCAGTTTGTTTCCTGGAGTCAAGAGTCTTTCATTGTTCATCTCCCTCTCTGGGATTTCTCTCCCTTCAGATTTCCCTCCCTTCCCCTATGGTCCTCCGTGCTATTGCTTATGTTCCACGTATGAGTGAAATCATATGATAATTGTCTTTCTCTGCTTGACTTATTTCACTTAGCATAATCCCCTCCAGTTCTATCCATGTCAATGCAAATGGTGGGTACTCATCCTTTCTGATGGCTGAATAATATTCCATTGTATATGTGGACCACATCTTCTTTATCCATTCATTGGTTGAAAGGCATCTTGGCTCCTTCCACAGTTTGGCTATTGTGGACATTGCTGCTATGGACATTGGGGTGCATGTGCTCCTTCGGATCACTATATCTGTATCTTTGGGGTAAATACCCGGTAGTGCAATTGCTGGGTCTAGTAGGGTAACTCTGTTTTTAACTTCTTGAGGAACCTCCATACTGTTTTCCAGAGTGGCTTTACCAGCTTGCATTCCCACCAACAATGTAAGAGGGTTCCCCTTTCTCCACATCCTCGCCAAATTTCTTGTTTCCTATTTTGTTAATTTTTCTAATTGGTGTAAGGTGGTATGGTATTTTTCTATGTGAGTTCTTTATTTTTTAAGAATACTAAGCTTTAGTTGGGGCACCTGGGTGGCACAGTTGATTAAACATATGATTTTTGGTTTTGGCTGGGGTCATGATCTCAGGGTTGTGATCTCAGGGTCATGATTTCAGGGTTGTGAGTAGAGTCCCACATCAGGCTCTGTGCTCAGCATGGAGTCTTTGCCCCTCCCACTTGTGCTCTCAAATAAATAAATAAATCGTAAAAAAAAACATTAAGGCTTAGTTATCATTGTGGCTAGTGTTTTTCTTAGCTTGATATATTTGAATTTTATGATCATGTTTTTTACATGAGAGAGTTAACATTTTTATGTAGTCAGATATGATTGATTTTTTGTATTTTCTACCATTGTTTTTATGGTTAATTCTTCCAAATCTGAGAAAACATTTTCTTAAGTTTGCTTCTAGCCTTTTTATAGTTTTGTTCCACATGTTTAATTCTTTAATCATTACCAAAATTATGTAAATGTAGTAAACTGATGTTCAAACTTAAAATTTTCTGAATAGCTATTTTCATCACTTACTTATTGAATAATCCATTTCTTCACTACTGATTTTTGTGATGCTTCCTTTATTATATCCTACATACACACACATAATTATATACATATTATGTGGTTTACAAATTTTGACCTTAGTCTTCTTTTTTTTTTTTTAAGGGTTTATTTATTTATTTGACAGAGAGAGAGAGAATGCAAGCAGGGGAAGCGGCAGGCAGAGGGAGAAGCAGGCTCCCCACTGAGCAAGGAGCCCAATGCGGGACTTGATCCCAGGACTCTGGGATCATGACCTGAGCTGAAGACAGACACTTAACCGACTGAGCCACCCAGGTGCCCTGACCTCAGTCTTCTTAATCAGAATAATCTTAGGCTATTACTAAGATAAATGCATCTTCCCCAAATCTGGATTAGAAACTCTGCAGATGTACTTTAAGAATATATTTTCTCCCCTCCTGGAAATTTTATACCCCTGTCATTTATTTAGCTTTCTAGATACATTTTTGAGTTAATTTATTTAAAAAATGCCAATGACATTCTGGTGAGAATTACATTAAACTATACATTTATTTGTGAATAATAGTAACTTTGTAATGGTCTTCTTATCTAGGTACATGTTATATCTTGCCATGTGTTAATGTCTTCCTTTTTTATTTTTTAGGAAAACTTAAAAAATTTAAATTTAAATGAAAATTCTCATGTACTTTGGGATGATGCATCTATATCTTAAAAAAAAAATCTCAGCTTAATGCCTGTATTTGGCACAGTTTATATGACTATACCTCATATTTAATATTCCATTGAAGTCTTATTTTAATTTTTCTTTGTCCCAGTGCTTTTCTTCTTTTTCTCAATTTATCATATTTTAGCTTTTTAAAAAATTTCCTGTTTTTTTATATGAGCATATGAAAGGCAGAGATTTTTGCCTTATTATTTTCTGAATTCATTTCCTTTACCTTTCAGTATCTAGCACAATACATACTACAACAAATGTCCAGCAAATATTTGGTGAATTATATTGAATTCCCAGTACTGATCTAGACCTTAAAATGAAGAAGCCATGAGTGAATTAATATTTATGCTCCTGGGATAATAGATGATGTCCTTCATTGAGGTTCTCATATATATTCTTTCATTCAATATTAGTTTCACCAGATATTTACTGAATTTCTATAATGAGTCATGCATTATGTTAGGAGCATGAGGATACAAACATAAGATAATTTATATAATCAAGATTTTTACTAGGCATTGAGGAGAGACATATCTGTATGTGAATAATTAAAATTGAATGTGTTAAAATAGAGGTGAGTAAAAATGCTATGAGCGTATTCCTTAATATTGGTGGCAGTTACTTTGTAGTATTGTGTAGTAGAAACTTTACTATTTTCTTGGTCAAGATTAGCCATCCTTAGCTCTTTTAATACCATCTACTGTGTAACCTTGAGCAAGTTACTAGGTCTTTGAAGATCATTTTCTCACCTAAAATGGAGAAAATCATATTTACCTCAAAGATGTGATATGAATTTTAAGTGAATTGCATATGTAAATTGAAATTAATATTGTGTAAAATAAATTCCCTCCTCTTGTTTGTTGGAAGACCTTGAAATGTGGGTAATTCAAGTTAAATCAGTTTCCATTTTCATGCTATGGGAGAAACATAAATAAGAATATTCTGTACATAAAATTTTTTTAATGAATTGGGAAAATATTGACAATGTTTTTACTTTAGTGGTAATGATCTTTCTCTTCCAACTTGCAGAGTCTGTGTTCTAAAGGAGCAGAGTGTTTCAAACACTATCACACTGTTTCTACTCTCTTGCTTCCCAGTTTTTTTTCAACTCATTCCAATCTGTTTCCCATTCTCACTGCTCCACTGAAACTATTCTTGTCAAAATTATCAGTGACCACTTTATGGCTAAGTTTATGGCTAAGTTAATTTCATAAAAATTGATCTCAGTAGCTTGTAAAATCATTGACTCTTATCTTCTTCTTGAATCAGTCTTCTTCCTTGGACTCTGCAGTAACTCATTCTTCTGGTTTTTCTTCAGTCATACAGACTGCTCCTTCTCAGTCTCTTGTATTGGATCCTCTTCCTCTATTTAAATCCTAAGAGTTAAAGTTTCTCAGATCATGGTTCTGGGCCCTTTTCTCCTTTCTGTCTCTTTTGTCAAACTATTTATAATTCCTAAATTTAAATTTCCTATCTAGACCTCCTTTCTTAACTAACTACGTGTTCAATGATCTTGGAGACCAGTGAGCGCCTTTTAATAGTTCAGATGAAATATGATAACAGCCTGGGGTAAGAAAGGATGGAATTGGTTCATTTACCAAACAAATACATAAAGGCCAAATATATTGCTTGCCAATGGAGCTGTGTCAAGCATCTAGCTTTCTTTTTCCTATCAGTGATTTTCTATTCATTTCCATAAGTGATTTATAAAAATTAAGAGACCAAACTCTTCTGTTTCTTTTCATCATCACCTTTATCTGAAGGGTTTGGCTACTCTTCAGAGTTTAAATGCTTTTGCTCTTATATATAATCGTTTTTGCTCATCATTTAAGCATGTACATTTTTATTTCTCCAGTTACCACCAGTTATAGACTTTCAGTTTTGGGGAGTTGCTGACTTTTACTATATTTTATTCTTTATTAGGAAACTATGTTAAATAGATATTTTGTATTATAAATATAAATGAGCAGATTTTTTTTTGTTGTTATACATCTATGAATGCTATTGCTGATGTATAACCTTGACTGCACTGAAGCCTGGGGAATCCTCTCAGACTATGCACTTGCTATTTTAAGATATGATACCAGCATGTTATAAAAAGGAAGAAAAATGATGAAATTACTCAGGAGAGTATATCCATAATGATACTGGGCTTGCAAATTTTATCAGCATTGCTTGTGGTCATTTCATAAAGAGAAAATTTACTGGGAGCCTCTTGTGTTGTGGGTACTTACATATATCTTTTATTTAACACATGTTTATTGAGTGCATTCTATGTTTCATGTACAATTCTAGGCATGGGGTATACATGAGTGAACAAAAAACGTGTTTACTATTCTTCATGAGCTCAAGTCTGGTGGGAGAAAGTCACTAAGAAATTAACAAACATATATAATTGCATATTGTGAGAAGTGCTATGAAAGAAATAAAGAGAATTCAGTGGTAGAAATTTCATGGAAACTTTTAGGTTAGTTAGGAGAGACTTCTGTGATGAGTTAAGCATTAAGCTGAAATCTGAAAGATAAAGAGGCATCCATGAGAAGGCAGGGAAAGAGACAGCATGGAAAAAGGTCTTGATGCAGATAATGTTTGTTCTAGGAACTGAAAAGAGGAGAGTGCATTAGGTGAAGGAGTGGTAAAGATGAAACAAGAAAGGTAGACAGGGAGTAGATCATGCAGTGTCTCATGGGTTATAGTAAAGGCTTTGTGTTTTATTTGATGTACACTGAGAAACTATTGAAGAGATTTAGGCAGGAGAACAACATGATCTGATTTCTGGGAAAGTAATACAGTACATGGAAGATTTTAGTTGAAATTATAATGGGCTTCTAAATTTGAAATAATCTAAGGCAGGAATTTTCCTTAATTTCACAGTATATATTATTTAACATGTATAAGTATATATGCATATATTATTCTACTTTATTTTCTCTATTGACTTCTTACCTATACCTTCTTTTATGTATGTAGGTATGTATGGTGGTTGCTCTATGGCTAACGAGATGCATCTTTTTGTACCACTTTATACTTCATACTTTCTATGTCATACTTCCTGCATCTCACTTCACACTCAACACATGATACTTCACACTTTCCATTTTAAAGCTTTATACATCTTAGAATAGTCTAACTCCGTTTACTTGCCTGGTCCCTATCCTTTGGGTATTCTCTTTATACATTTTAGTTTTTGTGCATTGTAAACTCCTGTTTACAATGTTAATATTTTGGCTTCAATCATTTGGCTTAAGAAAATTATTAAATAGTAATATAGTTTAAAATTATATAGCCAGTTATCTATCATTTCTACTTTTCCTTATTCTTTACTGTGGATCCAGGTTTATGTACAGCTTTTCTTCTGTAAATTTGAGTTTCTATCAACCCCAAAACATCCTTTAATATATCTTATAGTGCAAATCTGCATCTTTTTGTGCTAAATTCTCTAAGCTTTTGTTTATATGAAATTGTCTTTATTTTACTTTTGTTTTTGATTTGATGTAGAATTCTGGGTTGAAAAGATTTTTTTTTTTTTTTGGTTTTTTAACACTAATGATATTATTTCATTGTCTTAGCATCTTCATTGTTTCTGATGAGAACTCAACTATTTGTTACCCTTTTCATTGATCTCCTGTATGCAGTATGTCTTCTCTGTGCTAAGATTTTTTCTCTTTGGTTTTAAGCAGTTTGACTGTGATATATCTAGGTTGGACTTTTTATATTTGTGTTATTTATCCTGCTTGAGGTTTATTGAGCCTCTTAGATCTGTAATTGTTCATTTTCATCATATTTGGAAAAATTTAAAGCTTATTTCTTCATATATTATTTCTTCTACATTTTTATTCACTTTTCTTTCTGGAACTCCTATTACATATTTGCTATTTTCCCATGCGTCTCCGAAACTTGTTAATTTAAGAAAAAATATTTTTGTACATTTAGATCAGATATTTTTTAATGATGTGTCTTCATTCTGAAATTTTCTTTTTTTTAAGATTTTATTTATTTATTTGACAGAGAGAGACACAGCGAGAGCAGGAACACAAGCAGCGGGAGTGGGAGAGGGAGAGCAGGCTTCCTGCCAAGCAGGGAGCCCAATGTGGGACTCCATCCCAGGACCCTGGGATCATGACCTGAGCTGAAGGCAGACGCTTAATGACTGAGCCACCCAGGTGCCCTTCATTCTGAAATTTTCAATCTGCTGTTAAACCCATTCAGTGTACTTTTTATTTCCAGCATTGTAAGTTTTAATTCTACAATTTCCATTCAGTTCTTTTTATAGATCTCTATTTCTAATTTAGTTTTCTCTCTGTTCACTCTGAAGACCATATCTTTCTTTAATTCTTTGAAATATTTTCCTTTAGCTATTTGAATATATTTATAATATTTTCTTTGTTTACTGAGGCCAAAATCTGGGCCATCTCAGTGTTGGTTTCTGTCGACTACATTTTTTATTGTAGAAGCTCTTGTTTCTGTTTTCATCCTCTTAAGAGATGATTTTTTAATCTAGTTACCAGTTCAGATACTGGATTTTATCCCCTTGAACTTAGATTAACTTAGTTAAACTTACAAGTTTATATAAGTTTAAGGGGATAAACCATTCCTCTAAGTTGGAACTCGTGTAAGAAAGAGTTAATTAAGCAGGCATAAGTTTCTTAAACCTTGTACATTACCAAGGAGCGTCTGTTTATTGACTGACCTTTGGCTGGTTCCTAGAATGCTGTTGGAATGTTCTGATAAGAATTTTTTACATGCTTGTTGTTAGTACAGAACACTGTGCTAACTTATCCAGATAGTGTAGGTAAAATTTTTAATTTATGGTGAATATCTGCTTTCCTTCTGAAGGTCTGGAGGTTCAGTGACTGACTATCATAAAAAAGTCTGGGTTCCTAGGCTCAGGCGATCTTCCTTGGCAGATAACAATTCTCATATGTTGTAATAATTAATCTGTGGAAAAATTATGTGTGTTTACTCTGATGCACTAGGGAGAGTACTGTTGGAAACTTGTGCTTGATTTCCTGAAAACTTCATCCCATGCACGTTTTCTCTTTGCTAATTTTGATTTGTGTTTCTTCCATATAAAAGTATACTTTTCAAGGTATAACTTATTCTGAGTCTTTGGAGTCCTTCTGAACTACCAAACCTGGGGGTGATTTGGGGAACTCCTGACAGAGGACTCAAACTTCAAACTCTGTTCTTCTTAGGTTTTTATCTGGGCTTGGTTTTAGTCTTTATTAAGGTGAGTCTAGGTTAGGTTATACTTTATGATGTGATACTTCTTTCTCTTTTTCCACTGGATTCCATGAGTGTTAATTAAGTGTTTAAAAAGGTCTCTATATCTCTACATGTAGGCTGGACTGGATCTCTTTGACCTCTCTATTCCATTATCACGGAACTTTAAGTAGCATGTCAGTTAAACCTTGTATAGAACTGAAGAAACTGTAGAAACAAGAATACATTTAAGAAGGCTTCAGGCGAAAGCATAAAGGAAAGTGAAAAAAATCTTACTGAAAATGGGGGGAAATAGAATTCTTGTTATGTAGTAATGGAACATTTAGCAACACTGTCACTGCAGTTATGTGGAAAGTAGAAAATGCACTAATGAACTGAGTTGATGTAGCTGAGGAAATTCCTATGCAGAATGTTGAGGGGCTGCCTGGTTTCTTCTTTCTGCTTAAGGTGGGAAGAGAGTGAGACTAAGGAAGCACTGTTAAACATGAAGGAGCCAGAACTTGATGGTTTAAATTCTAAGCCTTTTCAGATGACAAATGATTCTAAAATTAATCTTTCCAGGTAAAGCTAAATACCAGGGTACTTTCAGAAAAACTTGGTTTAGAGATGAAACTGAGGATGTGACTGTAAAATCCTTTGTTGAGATCTAAGAAAGATCAAAGATTTAAGTACTAAGTTAGACAAAAGACCCTATAAAGAATTTAAGGGTATGCTTCACCAATCCTCTCAGTGAAAGAATAGGGCTTATAATATAAGAATATAGGTCAAAGATAGTGTCACTCAGCAGAAACCCAAGGTAGGAAAGGGTTTTTCCTAGAGATGTACAGAAGCTGTGATGTGAGATAATAAATATTTGTTGTTTTAAGCTACTAAGACTTTGAGTTAATTTATTGTGCAGCAGTAGATAGCTAATACTAATAGGATATAATATTAAGTGAAATAAGGATGTGATACTCTATATAGTTCAATTTCAACCACATGAAAAAATGAATATTTATAGAAAAAGACATGAAAATGGTACCCCCAGATTTTAGCAAAGATTTTCTCTGCCTGGTAGAATTTAGGGTATTTATTTATTTTATTTTATCATGAATTTATTAATCTGTTGGTATACTCGTAATCAGAAAACATTTACCTATGTTTTTAGGATTTTTTTTGAAAAATATCAGTGGGATGGATCAAAGGTTTATGTAATATTTTGACTTCACATTTGACAATCTCCCTGAGGCTGACTAATGAACTATAATATGAAAGGATGGTCTTT
The DNA here is from genome assembly GCF_009762305.2 of Zalophus californianus. Classification (NCBI taxonomy): domain Eukaryota; kingdom Metazoa; phylum Chordata; class Mammalia; order Carnivora; family Otariidae; genus Zalophus; species Zalophus californianus. The sequence goes on along the minus strand of NC_045598.1, from coordinate 39,503,616 downwards.
CTTAATTCCTGATAACTTTACCCATAAGTTATGTGGGTCTAGTCTTAGGAGATACATTTTTTCCTGGTATTTCCTGTACTCTGGAATTATGCTTATTGATATTCAGTGATTCTGAGAGGTATGCTTTGACACTTCTTGTGACACTTATTTCTAGCTTGTTGTTTTGGCATTATTCCCAATGGGAAGTTACAGAGGGGGCTGAATTTGTGAGCAGGTGATATATGGGATTTTATTTTATTATTTTTTTAATTTCAAGTTTATTTAAATTCCAGTTAGTTAACATATAGTGTCATATTGGATTTGGAAAAAAACCTTGCCAATAGCTTTCAAGAGTTGTTAGCTGAAATTCAATTTGTGCTGCAGAATTTGTAATAGGGTTAGGATTAGTATCATTGCCGTACTGAAACAGGATATTAATACCATAGCTGTGCAATTAATGGAACTCAATAAAGTTGTGAATGTAACAAAAATAACATTATAAATGCTTTAATTTTTTTGAATTCCTTCTATGAATCCAGTGCAATGCTTGATGCTTTACATGTATTCTTTGAAAACGTATTAATTACTGTAAATTGTGTTTGTTTTTATTTTATGGATCAATAAACTGAGATGATAATGCTAGTACTTAGCAGACCTGGGATTTAAACCTAGATCTAACTATAAAGCTATGGTATTTCAGTGTTACAGTGCTTATGTTTGTTCATTTGTTTTGTTTTTTAGATTCCACAAAGAAGTAAAATCATGGTATTTGTCTTTCTCTGTTTGACTTATTTCACTCATCATAATACCCTCTTAGATCCATTCATACTGTTGCAATTGGCAAGATCTTATTCTTTTTTATGGCTGAATAATATTCCATTATATATAATATTATGTATGTAATGAAATATTACATATATAGTATAATAATATATATATAATATATAAATTGTGGGATATATATATATATGTATATTGCAATTTCTTTATCTATCCATCTTTTAGTGGATGCAGGTTGCTCCATATCTTGGCTATTGTAAATAGTGCTGCAATAAATATGGAGTGCATACATATTTCTGAATTAGTGTTTTCATTTTCTTTGGTAAATACCTACTAGTGAAATTCCTGGATCATACGGTATTTCTATTTTCAAGTTTTTGAAGAACCTCCATATGTTTTCCACTGTGGTTGCACCAATTTACATTCCCACCAACAGTGCATAAGGGTTCCCTTTTCTCTACATCCTTGCCAACACCTATTATTTCTTGTCTTTTTGATACTAGTTATTCTGACTGGTGTAAGATGGAATCTCATGGTTTGATTTGTACTTCCCTGATAATTAGTTATGTGGAACATCTTTTCATGTGTCTGTTGGCCATCTGTAAGTCTTCTTTGAACAAATGTCTGTTTAGGCCTTCTGCCCAATTTTTTTTCTTTTGTTTTTATTTAAATTATCTGCCCATTTTTAATTGGATTATTTGGGTTATTTTGGTGTTGAGTTGTGTAAGTTCTTTATATATTTTGGATATTACCCCTTATCAGATATATCGTTTTCAAATATCTTCTCCCATTCAATGGACTGCCTTTTGTTTTTCTCCATACTCAGTAATTTTTGTAGATGTTTACATGTCTGTAATTATTGATAAGCCTTATTTTTAGTGGCTGCATTGTATTATACTCTGTGTCTCATAAATTAACTTGTTTCTTATTCAAGGACATTTATGCTATTTCTTACTCATGACTATTATATACTTTTTTGTGTATTTAGCTCATGTACTTGTCTCCTTAGAATACATTCCTAGATGCAGGGTTGCTGAGTCAAAGGATATATATACACACACATATATATACACATATATTTATATTTGGTTATATACTGCCAGTGACTCACTTGAATCATGGTACTGGTTTATACTCTTGCCAGCAGTTCATGAGAATGTTTATTTCTTCCCACCTTTCCCCACATTAGGCTCTGAGCATCACCTCACTTTACTTGTAATCAGATGAATATGCAGCTCACATAGGATCTGATTGCAGAATTCCTGTAGCCATGCTAGAAAATTAAATCAAAGAAGATATTCTTTCCAGTAAGATAGAACCAGGGAATGTTAGAACTGAGATAATTTACTTGTATAATCTTCATTTTTAAATATGAAACATTTTGGGTCCACAAAGGAGAATAGAATTGACCAAGGTCACAGAGCTGGTTAGAGCCAGAACCAGGACTTGAATACAGTTCCTTTGCCTATTAGATTAGCGATCATTTCACTGAGTTTTTTTCAGATGCTATGATTTCTTAAACCTCTCTCTACCATGACATAGCTTTGCATACATATATTCCCTCATGTTCATGATTTAACTTCTATAATAGATTACTTAAGAGTTTTGCAAGAAAGTAGTATTTATATTGACTGTTACAATGAATAAGGAAAAAGTACTACAGCTTTCTACTTTTAAAAATAAGCTTTCTACTTAAAATAGTTTTAGATTTGTTTACATTGATACTTTTTGTATTAAAGTAAAAGTCAGAAACATAAAATTAGCCATTTTAAATTATACAATTCAATGGCATTTATTACATCTATAGTGCTATGAAACTATCACCTTTATCTGGTTCTAAAATATTTTTATCTCCCTTAAAGAAAATCTCATACTCATTAAGTAGTTACTTTTCATTTTTTGTAAACCCTACTCTTCCCTACCTGTGCCCCGCCCCCTCCCCGCTACAGCCTCTGGCAAACACTATCTACTTTCTGCCACTATATATTTACCTATTCTGGGTATTTCACATAAATGAAGTAGCATATGTGAACTTTTGTGTTTGGCTTCTTTCAGCCAGAATGATTGTTTCAAGATTTATCCATGTTTTAGCATGTATCGGTATCTCACTCATTTTTAGGGCTTTAATAATATTCCATCAAATGAATATACCATGATTTTTATGTTCATTAACCTGTTGATGGGCATTTCAGTTGTTTCTACCCTGAAATGGTTTTAAATTTAGGGAGAAGTTGTTAAGATAGCAGATGTTCTGTATACCTATTCCCAGTGTCTTCTATAGTTAATATCTTACATTAGTGTACTATGTTTTTTATAATTAATCAACCAATATTGATACATTATTATTAACTAAAGTTCATACATAATTCATATTTTCTTAGTTTTTACTAATTTTTTTTTCTGTCTCAGAATTCCATTCAGGTAGCAAGTTATTTTTGTTATCATGTTCCATTATGCAAATCCAGACCAAGATAATTTGTCAGCCTTTCTTTAGTTTTGACGACCTTGACAATTTTGAGAGTAGTAGCCAGGCCTTTTTTAGAATGTCCCTCAATTTGAATTTGTCTGATGTTTTTCTTGTGATTAGGTGGGGGTTATTGGTTTTGGGGAAGAAGACCACAGAGAGGTAAAGAGCCATTTACATCACATATGAAGAGTTCATATGATTAAGTATGATGTTAACTTTGAGTACTTGCCTGAACTAGTGTTTGTCCAGATTCTTCTCTATGAAGTAACTTATTCCCCCTTCCCATACATTCCCTCTTCCATACTCTTTGGAAGGTCACTTTGTGCAGCCCACACATAAAGAATGAAGAGTTATGCTCCACCTGCTTTATGTACAAATTATTTGGAATTCTGCATAGGAGATTTTTCTCTTCTGCCCTATTTGTTCATTTATCTCTATGAGAACTTATAAATATTTAGTTTATATTTTGGGTTATAATCTGATACTACTTTATTTGGTTTCTCAAATTGTTCCAGCTTTGGCGATTGGCAGCTTTTTTAGTTGCTTCATATGTCCCTTTGACTTAACCCTCATCATTTGTTTTTTGAGCACTTCCTTATTTTCCAGCACTAGGAGATGCTGCATGCCCGTCTTGTATATTCCCTGTCCCAACCCTTGAATCACCAATTTTTCCAAGAAGTCCTGGTTTCTTTTACGGGACAATGGTATTAAAAACCAAGATGTGCATGCTGGGTATGCTTGTTGTTACTGGGGTGACATTGCTTCTAGGCCCTATCAGTGGACAGAACTTGGAAATAAATGTATGTGTACTAACACATGTATACCTATAACTAATTCTGTATTTATCCATCTATATCTATATTACAGTAAACATTAGTTCATGCTGATGTCTTCGATTCTAGTTTAGTATCACATGGTTTATTTTAGTCTTCCCTCCTTGCTTATGTCCTCCTCCAACAGAGAGAAACCTGCCTCCTACCATCTGCCATCCATTTACTTACTTGTTCAGTATAGTATATTTGTACAGAAGTTTCAGAGTTGTAAACCTGTATCCCCATGGGAAACAACTTTACCAAGAAGAGTATGCCTATTTACATTATCTTTTTCTTTAGTCTCACAGTCTGCTCTTATTTCCAACATTGCTTAGGTCAGCACCATCCTCATCAACAATGTTATGTCAGACATTCACAATACAGTTATATTATTTTATCATTCTATATTCCATCCTGGGTTCCCTGCCTTATAATTGAGTTTTTAAAAATTTGTGTACATTCAGGTTCACATTTTGTGCCATAAAATTCTGTGGATTTTGATATTTTTTATTTTATTTTATTTTATATATTTATTTATTTATTTTAAAGATTTTATTTATTTATTCATGAGAGACAGAGAGAGAGAGAAAGAGAAGCAGAGGGAGAAACAGGCTTGCCACTGAGCGGGGAGCCCGATGTGGGACTTGATCCCAGGACCCTGGGATCATGACCTGAGCCAAAGGCAGATGCTTAACCATCTGAGCCACCCAGGCGCCCTGATAGTTTTTTAAATGGACTTAATTTTTTAGTGTAGTTTTAGGTTCATAAAAAAGTTTAGCAGAAGGTACAGAGATTTCTGATATACTTCCTGTCTGTACAACTTCTCCCTCTATCTTAGTCCATCCTGACGCCATTACAAAAATACCATAGTCTGGATGTCTTATAAACAACAGAAATTTGTTTTCCACAATTCTGGAGGCTAGGAATTCCAAGGTCAAAGCACCAGTAGATTTGGTGTCTGATGAGGAACAACTTCCTGTTTCGTACATGGCTGTCTTTTTGCTGTAGCCTCACAAGGCAGAAGGGATGGGGGAGCTCAGTAGGGCCTCTTTTCTAAGAACACTAATTTTATTCATGAGGGTAGAGCCAATTACTTCTCAGAAACTCTATCTCAAAATACTGCCACGTTGGGGATTAGGTTTCAACATAGGAATTTTGGGGGAACACAAACATTCTATAGCACTCACTATCAGAATTCCACACCAGAATGGTACATTTGTTACAATCAAACCTATGTTGACACATAATTATCACCAAACATCTGTAGTTTTTGTTAGTGTTCACTCTTGGTATTTTATGTTCTATGGGTTTGGACAAATATATAATGACATGTGTCTTCCATTATAGTATCACACAAAGTAGTTTCACTGCCCTAAAATCCTGTTTTCTGACTATTCATCCCTCCCTCCCCAATCCCTGAGAACCATTGATCTTTTTATTGTCATCACAGTTTTGTCTTTTAGAATGTTATATTGTTGGAATTTATAGCAGGTAGACTTTGCAGATTGGCTTTTTTCATTTAGTAGTATGCATTTAAGGTTCCCTATGTCTTTTCATGACTTAAGAGCTCATCTAATTTTAGTACTGAATAATAGTCCATTATCTGGGTGTACTATAGTTTATTAATTCATTCCGACTGAAGGGTGTTTTGGTTGCTTTCAGGTTTTGGCAATTATGAATAAAGCTGCTATATAAATATCCATGTGCATAATTTTGTGTGGACATTAAGTTTTCGACTCCTTTGGATAAATACCAAGGAGTGCAATTGCTGGATCATGTAGTAAGAGTGAGTTTAGTTTTGTAAGAAACTGCCAAATTGTCTTTCAAAGTGGTTGTATTATTTTGCATATCCACCAGCAGTGAATGGGAGTTCCTGTTGCTCCGTGTTCTCATCAGTGTTTGGTGGTGTAGTGTTCTGGATTTTGGTTATTCTAGTAGGTGTGTAGTGGTATCTTGTTGTTTTAAGTTATAATTCCCTAATAACATGTGATTTTTAGTATCTTTTTCATATGTTTATTTGGCACCTGTATGTCTTATTTGGTGAGGTGGTTGTTCAGGTCTTTGGCCTAATTTTTAATGAGGTCGTTCATTTTATTATTGTTGAATTTCAAGAGTTGTTTGTATATTTTAGGTAACAGTCCTTTATCAGATATGTCTTTTGCAAACATTTTTTCCCAGTCTGTTGCTTGTCTCTTCATTCTCTTCACATTGTCTTTTGCAGAGCAGAAGTTTGTTGTTTTTTTTTTTCCGGAAGTTTTTATTTTAATGAGTTCCAGCTTAATAATTCTTTCTTTCATGGATTGTGCTTTTGGTATTGTATGTTAAAAGTCATCGCCATCCCTAGTGTCACTGAGATTTTCTCCTATTGTATCTTCTAGGAGTTTTGTAGTTTTGTGTTTTATATTTATGTCTATGACCCATTTTGAGTTCATTCTGGTGAAGAGTATAATGTCTGTGCCTAGATTAATTTTTTTGCAGGTGGGTGTCCAGTTGTTCCAAAAGCCATTTGTTGAAAAGACTGCTGAAAAGTTTTTCCTTTGCTCCTTTGCCAGAGATTAGTTGCCTGTATTTATGTAGGTTTATTTCCAGACTCTAATCTGTTCCATTGATCTGTTTGTCTACTCTTGTCAATACCACAATGTCTTGATTACCATAGCTTTATAGTAAGTTTTGAAGTCAAGTAATTTCAATCTTCCAACAATGTTCTTTTCCTTCAAAATTATATTGGCTATTCTGTGACTTCTGCCTCTCTATATACACTTTAGAAAAAATTTATTGATATGCACAATGTAACTTGCTAGGATTTTTACTAGGATTGCATTGAATCTATAGATTAATTTGGGAGGAACTGTTACCTTAACAGTATTGTCTTCTTATCCATGAATACATAATATCTCTCCATTTATTTATTTCTTTGATTTATTTTGTTAAAAAGTTGCATACATTAAGTTTCATTCTTTGGCTATAATGTTCCATATGGTTTGACAACCTTTTGCTTTTAAAAATTGATTTTTTTCCATATAAAATTTTGATTCCTAGGGTTAAGTCCCTAGAGTGATTTATTTCAGCTTGTCAACCCTAGTTATCCTAGCATCACATACAAAACATTTGCCAGTTTTACAAAGAAGACAGCTTAATGAGGTGGCTATGACACATAGCTTGTAATAAATATACCTGAACCCCAAGATTGGCATCAAAAGAGGCAGCTTGTCCAACTACCCAGAAATGACATTTACTGAAACTATGATGGATTTTAAGACAGGAGTCTGAGACTGTCTCCTACTAAAAGCTGTAAAGGGATCTTCAAAGTAGGGTACTAAAGAACATTCTAATGACCTAATGATGCATGGCTTCCCACCATGATGTGACCTTGGCTAGGCCACTTTTCCTTTAGGGCCTTAGTTCATTTGTAAAAAGTGTGTGTAACATTTCTATTATTCTAGTTCTAATATATTATTTGCTCCTCCCCTCCCCCCATCTTTGAAGGGGAGAAATGACAGCTTAGATATGTACACAACCAGGTGAAAGTAATGACTGTCCTTTTGACTTAATATATAGCATTTTGGGAAGAGTACAAATAGCCCTGCCACTTAATTCCAAGCTGTGTGACTCAGGGTAAATTAAAAAAAATTCTGTTTCACTTTTCTCATTAATGAAAGGTCAGTGATAATAGATCCAACGTTTGTTCTATTGTAAAGATTGAATGTGTGTGTGTGTTTATTTAATATATATATATCCCATAGTAAGTGCTATATAACAATGAGCTCTATTCCTAATCCTACTATTATGTGAAGTATATTGGACCAAATGATGTGTGAAACAAAGAAGCGCAACCACAGCTGCAAACAGTGCTGGCTCCTCCAAGATGAGGCTTTAGTGGCACCCTGACTGTCAGTCTCCATGTGGTTTTGGTGGAGCAGAAGAACTGGTCTCTTCCACACATAGGAAATCACAGCCATGTTAGCTGTGAAGTCTTTGAACCCAGAGGCGCCACCCAATCCAAATAGTCTGTGACACTTACAGAAACAAGAGTAGATCATCAGGCTTAAATTTCAGATTGTAAGGCTGTGCTACTACCTCCAGGGTATAGGGTGACCTGGGAGAAGTGATAGGATTGTTATGAGAAGACTTCTGGTACATTTTTGTGGCCTTTTAAATCTCTGGTTTAGAAGTACTTAGGGGAGCAGGAGGCAGCAGTCATGACCTGAATAGGCTGGTGACAACAAAGAATGAAACAAGAGGTGAGGAAAGGATAAATGGATTTCTCTTGTGTATGCCCTTGTAATGACAGTTTGTGATGATGGGATTGCAGACATCTGAATTTTATGCCTATAGGCTATGACTGATTGACCGGGATAGCCACGTTCCTTCTGTAGTTCTAGTTCATTTATCATGTATTAAGCATTGGTAGAGTGCCTATAATGCCAGCATGTCCTAGGTTCTGATGTTATGGAGAAGAATCAGACATGATTCTTATGAGGGCTTACAGACATGTAAATGGAGGATTGAAATACATGATAGAGGTGGGGACAGACTTCTAAGAGCTGCAGCATGAAACTAATTGGCTTGGGGGTAGTTGTTAAGATTGAGAAAGGCTGTCTAAAAGAGCTGACATTTCAGCTGAATATTTATGGAGAAGTATAAAATTTACAGCAAGCTCAAATAGCTGAGGAATTCTAGGCAGATAGAATAACATTGCAGAGATATGGAGCCAGAAGAAATTCTACAGCATGGATTTTCACCTATGAAGCAAGATGGAAGAATAGGGTGGATGATTTATTTCAAAATATCATATTTAAAATTAATCTTACTTTGATTTATTTTTCTTGCCAAGTCTTAAAAATATACTTGATATGTTTTATACTTAATGTATTGTGGCTATCTTTTTATAGTAATGTTTATAAATCTATTTTATTTTTAATCCTTTCATAAGTCTTATTGGAACTTAAAATTTTGCCATATACACTTCACATTATTTTTGAGGGATTCCCCATTTATCATTAGTAATTCTACATCTCTTTCTTCCTTCCCCTGAAGTAATAGTTCCCCTGAATTTTTATCTTTAATGTATTGTCTTCTTTAAACTAGTCTTACACATTTGTAGTTATAAACAATTTATATCATTTTATATATATCATTCTCCAGCTTGCATTCGTTCTTCAAATTAAGTATATATGTTTTGTTCATGTTAAAACATGTGGTTTTAGTCTATTTAATTAACTATTGTATAGTATTCAATTATGTGACTATGCTCTAATTTATATAATCTCCCATTAGTGGATAATTTCTTTTTCTTATAAATAAGTCTGTATGTGCCAAACTTTCCCATAGTATATGTTTAGAGATGCAATTGCTGAGTCAAAAGATAGCAACATCTGTTTACTGCTAAAGCACTCACTTAGGTCATTGTAATATACTATCAGTTGTTTTTGAGAGTCCTCATTTCTTTGCATTTTTATACTTAGTGTTGTCAGAGTTTTACATTTTTGCCAATCTGATGCATATTAAATGGTATATCATGTGGTTTTCCATTGCATTTCCATGTTTCCTTATGAGCTTTCATATATTTATTGGTATTTCAGATTTCTTATGTGAATTTCCTTCTCATTTACACATTGTATTTAAAAAATTGAATTGTTAGACTTATTTTACTGATTCAAGAAATTCTTTGGATAGTCTCAATATTAATTTTTCTGTATTATAAGCTATCTTTGTTTATGGCAGTTACCTTTGTTTATGGTTTCCTTTTTTGAGCAAAAATTCAGAATGCTAATATAACCAGATTTATTTAGATTTTTTTTTAGGGTTTATGCTTTTCATGTCTTATGACATAAATCCTTTCCTGTACCAAGATCATCAAGATATTCTCTTATATTAATTTCCAAAATATTTAAAGTTTTCTTTATATATTTTGTGCCTTAATTCTTATGGAATTGAGTTTTACATATAGTATGAGGTAAGGATCTAATTTTTCCCAATATAGATAGTAAATTTTTCCAGCACCATTCAGTGAATAGTTCATCACTGCCCCCAAGTTTTTGTAATATCATCTCTGTTACACATGAAGTTTCATATATGCCTGTCCATTTCCCATCTATTTTATTCTATTTTAGTTATTTGACTGTTTCTGTGCAATAATGCTCTAGTGTATGAATTCTATATTCCTAAAGCAACTCATATAGCTATTATGTTGAATCCTACCTTATTCTTTAAAAAATGTTTTGGCTAATATTATCCTGTTATTTGTCTATATTTAATAATTTTATCCTAGAGGTTTGGGAATCTTTTGTTAGGTATATATAAATATATATATATATATTTAAGGATTTATTTATTTATTTTGAGAGAGAGAGAGAGAGAGAGAGAGATAGTGAGCGAGAGTGGCAGAGGGAGAGGGAGAGAGAATCCCAAGCTGACTCCACACTGAGTGCAGAGCCTGAAGCAGGGTTTGGTCTCACGACCCTGAGATCCTGATGTGAGCCAAAACGAAGAGATGGATGCTCAACTGAATGTGCCACCCAGGTGCCCCTGTTAGGTATACTTTTTAAGTATTTTATAGTTCATATTGCTGTTCTGGATGAATACTTTTCTGTTATATTTTTAACTAGTTATTACTAGTGTATGAAATGCTAACAAATTTTGTTCAGTTTTTAATCTAGTAAACTTGCCATGCAGCTTTACTAGTTCTAATAATTATAGATTCTTGTGGATTTTCTATGTAAATAAATATGCTATATATTTGCATATAAGACTAGCTTTCCCTCTTCCTTTTTAATTCTTGTGCTTTATTTTTCTTATTTTACTGCATTGGCCATAATCTCAAGTATCATGGTCAATAAAAGTGATATAAAAGTAATCCTTTCTTAAAAAAAAGTAATCCTTGTGTTTCAAAGTCTTATTACACTGTTGTATAATTGACTGGAGTAAAATTTATGTTTTTTTTTTTTTTTAAATTTTATTTTTTTATTGTTATGTTAATCACCATATATTACATCATTAGTTTTTGGTGCAGTGTTCCATGATTCATTGTTTGTTCATAACACCCAGTGCTCCATGCAGAACGTGCCCTCCTCAATACGCATCACCAGGCTAACCCATCCCCCCACCCCCCCTCCCCTCTAGAACCCTCAGTTTGTTTTTCAGAGTCCATCATCTCTCATGGTTCGTCTCCCCCTCTGACATACTCCCTTTTTCTTCCTCTCCTGTTATCTTCTTCTTTTTCTTTTTTCTTGAAATATGTTGCGTTATTTGTTTCAGAAGTACAGAACTGTGATTCAACAGTCTTGCACAATTCACAGCGCTCACCGTAGCACATACCCTCCCCAATGTCTATCACCCAGCCACCCCATCCCTCCCACCCCCAACCACTCCAGTGACACTCAGTTTCTTTCCTGAGATTAAGAATTCCTCATATCAGTGAGGTCATGTGATACATGTCTTTCTCTGATTGACTTATTTCACTCAGCATAACTCCCTCCAGTTCCATCCACGTCGTTGCAAATGGCAAGATCTCATTCCTTTTGATGGCTGCATAATATTCCATTGTGTATATATACCACATCTTCTTTAGCCATTTATCTGTCGATGGGCATCTTGGCTCTTTCCACAGTTTGGCTATGGTGGACATTGCTGCTATAAACATTGGGGTGCACGTACCCCTTCGGGTCCGTACATTTGTATCTTTGGGGTAAATACCCAGTAGTGCAATTGCTGGATCGAATGGTAGCTCTAATTTCAACTGTTTGAGGAACCTCCATACTGTTTTCCAGAGGGGTTGCACCAGCTTGCATTCCCACCAACAGTGTACGAGGGTTCCCCTTTCTCCATATCCCCGCCAACATCTGTCGTTCCCTGACTTGTTAATTTTAGCCATTCTGACGGGTGTGAGGTGGTATCTCATTGAGGTTTTGATTTGGATTTCCCTGATGCCGAGCGATGTTGAGCACTTTTTCATGTGCCTGTTGGCCATTTGGATGTCTTCTTTGGAGAAATGTCTGTTCATGTCTTCTGCCCATTTCTTGATTGGATTATTTGTTCTTTGGGTGTTGAGTTTGATAAGTTCTTTATAGATTTTGGATACTAGCCCTTTATCTGATATGTCATTTGCAAATATTTTCTCCCATTCTGTCGGTTGTCTTTTGGTTTTGTGGACTGTTTCTTTTGCTGTGCAAAAGCTTTTTATCTTGATGAAATCCCAATAGTTCATTTTTGCCCTGGCTTCCCGTGCCTTTGGCGATGTTTCTAGGAAGAAGTTGCTGCGGCTAAGGTCGAAAAGGTTGCTACCTGTGTTCTCCTTTAGGATTTTGATGGACTCCTGTCTCACGTTTAGGTCTTTCAACCATTTGGAGTCTATTTTTGTGTGTGGTGTAAGGAAATGGTCCAGTTTCATTCTTCTGCATGTGGCTGTCCAATTTTCCCAACCCCATTTGTTGAAGAGACTGTCTTTTTGCCATTGGACATTCTTTCCTGCTTTGTCAAAGATAAGTTGACCATAGAGTTGAGGGTCCATTTCTGGGCTCTCTATTCTGTTCCATTGATCTATGTGTCTGTTTTTGTGCCAGTACCATACTGTCTTGATGATGACAGCTTTGTAATAGAGCTGGAAGTCCGGAATTGTGATGCCGCCAGCTTTGCTTTTCTTTTTCAAGATTCCTCTGGCTATTCGGGGTCTCTTCTGGTTCCATACAAATTTTAGGATTATTTGTTCCATTTCTTTGAAAAAAGTGGATGGTATTTTGATGGGGATTGCATTGAATGTGTAGATTGCTCTAGGTAGCATTGACATCTTCACAATGTTGATTCTCCCAATCCATGAGCATGGAACGTTTTTCCATTTCTTTGTGTCTTCTTCAATTTCTTTCATGAGTATTTTATAGTTTTCTGAGTACAGATCCTTTGCCTCTTTGGTTAGATTTATTCCTAGGTATCTAATGGTTTTGGGTGCAATTGTAAATGGGATCGACTCCTTGATTTGTCTCTCTTCTGTCTTGTTGTTGGTGTATAGGAATGCCACTGATTTCTGTGCATTGATTTTATAGCCTGGTACTTTACTGAATTCCTGTATGAGTTCTAGCAGTTTTGGGGTGGAGTCTTTTGGGTTTTCCATATACAGTATCATATCATCTGCAAAGAGTGAGAGTTTGACTTCCTCTTTGCCGATTTGGATGCCTTTGATTTCTTTTTGTTGTCTGATTGCTGTGGCTAGGACTTCTAATACTATGTTGAATAGCAGTGGTGAGAGTGGACATCCCTGCCGCGTTCCTGACCTTAGGGGAAAAGCTCTCAGCCTTTCCCCATTGAGAATGATATTCGCTGTAGGTTTTTCATAGATGGCTTTTATGATATTGAGGTATGTACCCTCTATCCCTATACTCTGAAGAGTTTTGATCAAGAAAGGATGTTGTACTTTGTCAAATGCTTTTTCTGCATCTATTGAGAGGATCATATGATTCTTGCTCTTTCTTTTGTTAATGTATTGTATCACGTTGATTGATTTGCGGATGTTGAACCAGCCTTGCAGCCCAGGAATAAATCCCACTTGGTCCTGGTGAATAATCCTTTTAATGTACTGTTGGATCCTATTGGCTAGTATTTTGTTGAGAATTTTTGCATCCATGTTCATCAAGGATATTGGTCTGTAATTCTCTTTTTTGATGGGGTCTTTGTCTGGTTTTGGGATCAAGGTAATGCTGGCCTCATAAAATGAGTTTGGAAGTTTCCCTTCCATTTCTATTTTTTGGAACAGTTTCAGGAGAATAGGTATTAATTCTTCTTGAAATGTCTGATAGAATTCCCCTGGGAAGCCATCTGGCCCTGGGCTTTTGTTTCTTGGTAGATTTTTGATGACTGTTTCAATTTCCTTAGTGGTTATAGGTCTGTTCAGGTTTTCTATTTCTTCCTGGTTCAATTTTGGTAGTTGATACATCTCTAGGAATGCACCCATTTCTTCCAGGTTATCTAATTTGCTGGCATAGAGTTGCTCATAATATGTTCTTATAATTGTATTTCTTTGGTGTTGGTTGTGATCTCTCCTCTTTCATTCATGATTTTGTTGATTTGGGTCATTTCTCTTTTCTTTTTGATCAGTCTGGCCAGGGGTTTATCAATCTTGTTAATTCTTTCAAAGAACCAGCTCCTAGTTTCGTTGATCTGTTCTACTGTTCTTTTGGTTTCTATTTCATTGATTTCTGCTCTGATCTTTATGATTTCTCTTCTCCTGCTGGGTTTAGGCTTTATTTGCTGTTCTTTCTCCAGCTCCTTTAGGTGTAGGGTTAGGTTGTGTATTTGAGACCTTTCTTGTTTCTTGAGAAAGGCTTGTATTGCTATATACTTTCCTCTCAGGACTGCCTTTGCTGTATCCCAAAGATTTTGAACAGTTGTGTTTTCATTTTCATTGGTTTCCATGAATTTTTTTAATTCTTCTTTAATTTCTTGGTTGACCCATTCATTCTTTAGTAGGATGCTCTTTAGCCTCCATGTATTTGAGTTCTTTCCGACTTTCATCTTGTGGTTGAGTTCTAGTTTCAAAGCATTGTGGTCTGAAAATATGCAGGGAATGATCCCAATCTTTTGGTACCGATTGAGACCTGATTTGTGACCTAGGATGTGATCAATTCTGGAGAATGTTCCATGAGCACTAGAGAAGAATGTGTATTCCTTTGCTTTGGGATGGAATGTTCTAAATATGTCTGTGAAGTCCATTTGGTCCAGTGTGTCATTTAAAGTCTTTATTTCCTTGTTGATCTTTTGCTTAGATGATCTGTCCATTTCAGTCAGGGGGGTGTTAAAGTCCCCCACTATTATTGTATTGTTGTCAATGTGTTTCTTTGCTTTTGTTATTAATTGCCTTATATAATTGGCTGCTCCCATGTTCGGGGCATAGATATTTACAATTGTTAGATCTTCTTGTTGGATAGACCCTTTAAGTAGGATATAGTGTCCTTCCTCATCTCTTATTACAGTCTTTGTTTTAAAATCTAGTTTGTCTGATAGAAGGATTGGCACCCCAGCTTTCTTTTGGTGTCCATTAGCATGGTAAATGGTTTTCCACCCCCTCACTTTCAATCTGGGGGTGTCTTTGGGTCTAAAATGAGTCTCTTGCAGACAGCATATGGATGGGTCTTGTTTTTTAATCCAATCTGATAGCCTGTGTCTTTTGATTGGGGCATTTAGCCCATTTACATTCAGGGTAACTATTGAAAGGTATGAATTTAGTGCCATTGTATTACCTGTAAGGTGACTGTTAACTGTCTGTTGTCTGTGTTCGTTTCTGCTCTTTGCTGCTTTTAGGTTCTCTCTTTGCTTAGAGGACCCCTCTCAATATTTCTTGGAGGGCTGGTTTCGTGTTTGCAAATTCCTTTAGTTTTTGTTTGTTCTGGAAGCTTTTTATCTCTCCTTCTATTTTCAATGATAGCCTAGCTGGATATAGTATTCTTGGCTGCATATTTTTCTCGTTTAGTGCTCTGAAGATATCTTGCCAGTCCTTTCTGGCCTGCCAGGTCTCTGTGGATAGGTCTGTTGCCAATCTAATGTTTCTACCATTGTAGGTTACATATCTCTTCTCCTGAGCTGCTTTCAGTATTTTCTCTTTGTCTCTGAGACTCGTAAGTTTTACTATTAGATGTCGGGGTGTTGACCTATTATTATTGATTTTGAGAGGGGTTCTCTGTGCCTCCTGGAGTTTGATGCCTGTTTCCTTCCTCACATTAGGGAAGTTCTCTGCTATAATTTGCTCCAATATACCTTCTGCCCCTCTCTCTCTCTCCTTCTTCTGGGATCCCAATTATTCTAATGTTGTTTCGTCTTATCGTATCACTTATCTCTCGAATTCTGCCCTCGTGATCCTGTAGTTGTTTCTCTTTCTTTTTCTCAGCCTCTTTATTTTCCATCATTTGGTCTTCTATATCGCTGATTCTCTCTTCTGCCTCATTTATCCTAGCAATTAGTGCCCCCATTTTTGATTGCACCTCATCAATAGCCTTTTTGATTTCGATTTGGTTAGATTTTAGTTCTTTTATTTCTCCAGAAAGGGTTTCTCTAATAACTTCCACGCTTTTTTCAAGCCCAGGTAGTATCTTTAAAGTCATGATTCTGAACTCTAGGTCCGACATCGTACTAATGTCCGTATTGAGTAGGTCCCTGGCTGACGGTACTACCTCTTGTTCTTTTTGCTGAGGTGATTTCTTTCGTCTTGTCATTTTGTCCAGAGGAGAATAGATGAATGAGAGAACAAAATGCTAACAGGTTTACAACGTCCCCAGCAAATATACTGTATACAAATCAGAAAAGACCTGATACCAGGGGAAAAGAAAGGGAAAGAAAGAAAAAAGAAAGAGAAAAAGGAAAAAAAAAGAGAAGAAAAAAAAAAGAGAAAAACAAAAACAAAACAATACAAAAAAGGCAGAATATGATCAAATATGATCAGGCTAGTGCATAGATCAGTGCCACACACTAGATTTGGGGCGTATTTTGGTGTGTTAGAAAAAAGTACCTCCTAAAATTTTAAAGGAAGAAAGACATATATGTACAAAATAAGGGCTGATACAATGAAGGGATGGAAGATGACTGTAAAGATGAAAATTATAAAAGATTTTATAAAAGGACTTGGTAAGATAAATTGTTTGAAAAAAGAAAGAAGATTTAAGAAAAAAAAAAAAAGGAAAAGGGAGAGAATGTGATCAGGCAGGAGACTAGAACAAAGCCATACACTAGTGATTTAGGGTATATTTTGATCTGTTAGAAGAAACTGTACCTCAAAATTTTAAAGAGAGAACAACTTATATATATATGCCAAAAATAAGGGTAACTACTATGAAGAGATAAAATATGACTCTAAAAATGAAAAATAAAAAATGTTTTGTTTTTTTTTTAAAAAAAGGGATTTATAAGATGTTGGTTGAAAAAGGGAAAAAGAAAAATAAAAAAAAAACAGTCAACAAAAATTAACTTTGATGAAATAATGAATCATGGTAAAAAAAAAAAAAAAAAAAAGCCATGAATCTATGTGCAGTATTCCCCTAGCGCTGGAGTTCTCCTATTCTCCTTGATCGATCAACTTGGTCTTGGCTTGCTGGCTGTTTGTGCTGATCTTCTGGGGGAGGGGCCTGTTGCTGTGGTTTCCAAATGTCTTTGCCGGAGGCGGAATTGCCCCGCCCTTGTCGGTCCGGGCTAAGGAAGCTGCTCCGGGTTGCTCTCAGGAGCTTTTGTTCCCTGCAAGCTCTCGGTACAACTTTGGAGGACCAGGGCAGAAATGGTGGCCTCCCAATCTCCACTCGGAGGAGCTGAGAACTCGGGGCCCCGCTCCTCAGTGCGCCCCCAGAGAAAAGCAGTCACTCCCGTCTCCCCGGTCTCGGGCCGCACTCCGTGCTCACCCGGCCTGTGACCAAGCATTTCTATCTCTGGCACCCGACCCCGCGCGGAGTCTCCAAACCCAGCAGATGTCTGCGGTGCGCTCCCGCGCCGCTCCTCCCCGGGAAGGAAGGGGAGTCCCCCCGGATCTGCCGCTTGTTGGGTCCCTGCTGGGGGAGCCGTGCCCCAACTGGGCCGCAGGTCACAGTTTATGGCAACCCCGAGCTGAGAGCCCGCGACTCTGCTCCGTATCTGCAGCCGGCTTCCCTGCTCTGATACCTGGGAGCTCTGGCGCACTCAGGCACCCCCGGTCTCTCTGTGACCCCAAGGGTCCTGAGACCACACTGTCCCGTGAGGGTTCCACCCCCCGCTTAGCCACTGCAGCGACGTCCCTCCGCAGAGCCGACTTCTAAAAGGTCCGATTTTGTGCTCCGCGGCTCTATCACTTGCCAGAAGCGGCCGACGGAGGCCCCTCCCCCGCCGTCTATCCTCCCGAATATCGCCTCGGATTCACTTCTCCGCACGCCCTACCTTCCAGTAAGTGGTCGCTTCTCTGTTCAGAGAGTTGTTGCTACTCTCCTGTTCGATCTCCTGTTGAGTTCGTAGGTGTTCAGAATGGTTTGATCCCTATTCAGCTGAATTCCTGAGACCAGACGAAATCTAGGTCTCCTACTCCTCCGCCATCTTGCTCCGCCCCCTCTAAAATTTATGTTCTGATTTTTCACTTGTGAGCTGCCTTACTCAATATTAGTTTTTTTTTTAATTGGTTTATAGTCTTTCCTTTATTGGGAAATTGTTTTGTTTAATTCCTTTTCTCTCCTGCTATGCTCACTCCTTCTTTTTGATTGTCTCTATGTGGTTTCACAGGATTTTCAGTTCAAACCAAAAATTATAATGGCACTTTGAGACTTCTATCTGGCAATAATACTGGAGTATCACAGATCTGATCACTAAGATAGAATAAAGCTCTTTCTGGTACTGTTTTTGTCTTTTATAGAGATCTGCAGCAGTAGGTAGCAACAATTTTCTTTAGCTTTCTTTGACATGTCACTGAACTCCTTTCTAGAGTCTGACTTAAATTGGAAGACTAGCTTCAATCACCCACAATGGAGCAATTTTAATGCCTTTTACCACAAAAGAATTGTTAAAAGATGAACTGAGTTATATTAAAAATCATAAGGGTTTATTTGAGCAAAAGTTGATTCAAATTGGGCAGTGCCAAACCAGAAGTAGTTAGAAGCACTCTATGGACAGGAGATAGGAGGATTCTTAGGGAGAAGATGTGGAAGCCAAGCAAGGAAATTATTTGATTGGCTATAGTAAGTGGTTGCCTTTTTTTGGAAAACCTAGTTGGCTATTTGTGTTTGGTTGTCCATAAATTTAGATTTCTTAAACTTGACATATTACAGGCTTAGATTTTGGTTTGCTTACATAGGTTACTAAGGTATTAGAACCACTTCAGTCTAACAGGCCTCCTTCTTTAATTAATTTAATAGAACAAAACTCTTGGTCATCTTGCCCTACTTCTTAATCTGGAGTTCAGTAGGCTCATGGCTTCTACCTGCATTCATTTTGAGTTCTTTCATTTCTGCTCCATACAGATATACTTATTTTTTTAAATTGAGATATATTTTTGTGGTTGTATCTGTAATTGCTATATATTTGGAGCAGAGAGAGTATATAAAATATGAAGATATTGAACTATCTTGATCAGAAGTCAAAATATCTTTTTTAAGCAGTATAATATCCACTATGTTGAAATTAATTCACTTAAAATTCAAATAATTTTAAAGATGTGGAACAAGTGGAAAAGATTGAGAAACATTTTTGGAATAAAGTAAACTTTTGGTAAATGGAGTATGGGGGGTATTTGGTGCATTGTGGTAGAAATAAAGATAATGACAGCATTGAGTGTTTTGCTGAGTGTCACTGAACCTGAAATCAAAGAGGAGAGTAATATGGTTAGGTTTGCATTTTAGAAAGATCACTCTGGAAGCAATATGGATGATGGGTTAGTAGGTTAGTGGCCCAGAACCAAGTAACAGATAAAACAGTTAGGTGAGAAATGAAGTCTTGACTAAAAGCAGTGCAAGAAGAATGGAAAGTGATGTGGCTTTTCTTTTCTTCTGATTAGTTTGTTAAAATTATCACTTGACAAAATCAAGCTGCTTTTTGAGAGTTTTTGTTAAATTTTGCAGTGTGATGGGTTCTGGGAAGATTTTTCTACATTGAGTGAGAGATGGAGCTAATTCTGTACTCAAGAAGAGCTATGTTTGGACAAATAAGGATTATTTAAGAAAGAGAGATCTGAAATTTTTTTATAATAATTGATTATATTAGTTTAGTATTTTCTAGGATGAATGCCAGCATTTAAATAAGGTCAGGGCATAAAAAGAAACCTGGGCCTTTGTGAGTGGCAGCTGAAGTGAGACTGGGTTAGAAATCAAAGAGCCAGAATTGACTCCTCCCTGATTTAATAGAGTGAAAGCCTGAACTAAGTCACTTCTCATTTGGGTTTCACACAATTTTCCTTTTATGTGGAATGAACTCTAAGATTTCTTTCAATATTCACCAGATCATAAGTCTCTATTAAGGGTGTAGTGGAGGGGAAATAATTCCAAAAATGAAAATGTTGGCTTGCTCCTCTGTTATCCTGGCCTATTGATAGAGGTATTGTGATTGTTAGAGGAGATATTGCTGATCATAAGGGTTGGTATGCTAATTTTGTGTGTCAACTGTGGTTGGGCCACAGTGTCCAAATATTTGATTAAATATAGTCTAGATGTTGCTGTGAAGGTACCTTTTAAATGAGATTAACATTTAAATCTACAGACTTTGAGTAAAGCAGATTATACTACATAATATGGGTAGACTTTATCCAATCAGTTGAAGGTTTTAAGAATGAAAAAAGACTGACTCCCCTAAAGAAGAAGGAATTCTGCCTGTAGTCTTACTTTGAACTCAAGTTGTAACATTATCTCTTTACTGGGTTTCCAGCCTGATGAGCTACCCTGTCGATTTTTGGATTTGCCAACCTCCACAATCCTGTGAACCAATTCATTAAAATAAATCTCTCTCTCTCCCTCTCTGTCTCACATACAAATACACATACACACAAACCCTATTGATTCTGTTTCCCTGGAGAACCCAGACTTCTATTACAGTTGGATTTTGAACATCTCAAGATCAAAAATAAATGTTTTATGTCAAATTGGATAGTTTTTGAAAATTATTTGCATCATCTGATTATTAAACATTTGCCTGTATTCTAGGAACTATGGGAGATTTATCAGTGAGTAAGGTAGTGTGTCTATCCTAAATGAGCTCAAAATTTAGTTGGGAAGACAAGGCTTAATATTGTGAGCAATTAAGTAATTAAATTATAGCTAACTAATCTAAGGACAAAATATGAAAAGTATGATAAGTCTCTGGTTAGTTGACAAATATTAGTTTAGAGGGTAAATGCTGTTAAGTACAGTTGATCATTGTAGGTAGGGAAAAGCTTATGAAAGGAAAAAAGCCAACATTAATTAATTGTAACATTTAATTCCAGAAGATTCTGGTACTTGGCTCTTGTGGGTTCAGGCATTTTTATCTCTGTTTTATTCATAATTTCTCAGAGGTAATAATTGTCCCCTTGTTATGCAACTTTAAGAAGTAGGGCCTAAAAAATGTACCCCTATTCCCATTACCCTATGCTGTGGAAAAAATTTCATGGAAGTGGGGCTCTAGTAGGATCTTGAGATTTAGGTTGTTTGTTTGCAAAGCTGAGCCAGCAGTGAGCAAAGGACTCAGTTCTGTTGTCCTTTTTTTTTTTTTTTTTATGTTATGATAGTCATCATTAGTTTTTGATGTGGTGATCCACGATCCATTGTTTTCGTATAACACCCAGTGCTCCATGCAGTACATGCCCTCCTTAATACCCATCACTGGTCTAACCAATCCCCCTCCCCCCTCCCCTCTAAAACCCTGTTTGTTTCCGATTTCCCCCCGCTTTCTGTAGTCCCTTTTTATAGAAGAGTTTGTGTAAAAGGGATGAAGAATGAGTCCTTGACAAGAAGGTGGGAAGATAACACATTATTCTTGAATTGTCAAATCCTTGAATAAACCTATCAAGGATATGCTATAAAGTGGGTTTGACTGAAGAGTCACTGGGGTTGGCCTCCAGCCCTGTCCATAGCTGACCTGTTTTCCAACATTTTAAGTGGTATAATGGAACACAGTATTTTCTTACTCTAGAAATATTTCTCTGTTATTTATCATATTAGGGATTTTGCTTGATTCAATTTGTGGGAGTCTGCTGAACATGATTATAAGTTACAGATAATGTTTGTCTTACTTATGCTTTGTTCTATCATCAATATGTTAAACACAAACTGTATGATCTCAGTTAAAGGTGATTATTTATTTGAGCTGGAAAATGACTTGGAAATACATTAGTTTCTCAGAAAAGGCTTGGTTTAGGATCAAGCCCAGTATTTGATAAGGATTGATTTTCCTTTCTCTGTAAGATATATAACAACTACATCAGCCATTGGTTCACCAAGACGGGTTGCAACTTATTTACTTGGTTTTCAAAATGTTCATAGTTAATCTTAGCATATCACCAAGAGTCTAATCCCCTACCTACCTGCCTAAGGTGTTGGTTGGGGGCTGAAATAAATGTAAAAAATAAAAATAAAGGAGCCAAAACATTGGGATATAAGAAACTATTAATGAAAGGATAAAACGGTTCAGGACACTCAGTTGGTCAGACCTGCAATTAGGATAGTTCTTGGCAGGAGACTTTGAGAAACTAGAACATTTACCCAGAGGGTGATCAGGGTACTGAGTCAGTGGGAGACCAGGACATTTGAAGAGTAGCTGAAGGAGCTGGAGGTGTTGAGTTTCGAGGAGAAACAATTTCACTGGAATATAACAGTTTTATCATGTAGAACAGCAGTGAAATTTTTTCTGCATTAATTCAGAAAGCCTAACTCAAATCAATGCATAGAAGCAAAGTTCAGTTTAATGTAAGTAATAATATAAATAAAAGTTGTTTAATAAACATAGCTTTCCAGGAATGCATTTATCTTTTTTTAACTTAATTTAATTTTATTATGTTGTGTTAGTCACCATACAGTACATCATTAGTTTTTGATGTATTGTTCCATGATTCATTGTTTTCGTATAACACCCAGTCCTCCATGCAGTACGTGCCCTCCTTAATACCCATCACTGGGCTAACCCATCCTTCCACCTCCCTCCCCTCTAATATCCTCAGTTTGTTTCTTGGGAGTCCATAGTCTCTCATGGTTCATTTCCCCCTCCGATTTCCCCCCGTTCCTTTTTCTGTTCCTTCTCCTAATGTCCTCCAGGCTATTCCTTATGTTCCACAAATAAGTAAAACCATATGACAGTTGACTCTCTCTGCTTGACTTATTTCACTTAGCATAATCTCCTCCAGTCCTATCCATGTTGATGCAAAAGTTGGGTATTCATCCTTTCTGATGGCTGAGTAATATTCCATCGTATATATGGACCACATCTTCTTTATCCATTATCTGTTGAAGGGCATCTCGGCTCTTTCCACAGTTTGGCTGTTGTGGACATTGCTGCTATGAACATTGGGGTGCATATGGCCCTTCTTTTCACTACATCTGTGTCTTTGGGGTAAATACCCAGAAGTGTAATTGCTGGGTCATAGGGTAGCTCTATTTTTAAATTTTTGAGGAACCTCCACACTGTTTTCCGAAGTGGCTGTACCAACTTGCATTCCCACCAACAGTGTAAGAGGGTTCCCCTTTCTGCACAACCTCTCCAACATTTGTTGTTTCTTTCCCTGTCCATTTTTGCCATTCTTGGTGTAAGGTGGTATCTCAATGTGGTTTTGATTTGAATTTCCCTGATGGCTAATGATGATGAACATTTTTTCATGTGTCTGTTAGCCATTTGTATGTCTTCTTTGGAGAAATGTCTCTTCATGTCTTCTGCCCATTTTTTGACTTGATTATATGTTTTTTGGGTGTTGAGTTTGAGAAGTTGTTCATAGATCTTGGAAATCCGTGGTTTGTCTATAGTGTCATTTGCAAATACCTTCTCCCATTCTGTGGGTTGCCTCTTTGTTCTATGTGTCAATGGCATGCAAACAGAGATACAGAGGATACATTGGTCAATAATCAGTGTGTGCTTGATAACATTAAAGAATTAATTGAACAAACAAGTCAAGAATCTACAGTGTAAAACTGGATGACTATGTCTGAGTAACTATAGCAAGTATTATTTAAGTGGTTGCGAGGGTGATGTTAAAGCTCTTTCTTCCTGAAATTCTGTCAATATGATTACTTTTTTGGCTTACTCTCTATCCTTTCTTGAGATTCTTTCATTTCCTCCTTTTTAATGTTTTGATGTCTTATGTCCTTTTATAGTTATCTGTAATCTATAATTGTCTTAAAAATCACAACATTCTATTATTTTTTTTCTGAAGCAAGTGTGTTTGATAAAGTTTTAGTGGCAATGTGGTATAGCACAAAAAGTATGGACTTTGTGATTAGACAAATCTGGCTTAAATTGTCAACTCCACCATGTAGAAGTTATGCGATCTTGACAAATTACTTCATATCTTGGTGTTTCAGTTTTTTTATCTGAAAAATTCATTTACTCAAAAAGTTTTTGTTAAACATATACCAGACATCAGCTAGTGTGTTAGTTCTTGGAATACACCCGTGAACAAAAAAGTGGTCTTGCTTTCATAAAACTTATGTTCTCTTAGGGAAGAGAGATAATGAATAATAGACAAAAAATAAGTTATATAACACATTAGAGGGTTATGGAAGCTATGGAAAAAAGAAAAAGTAGGTCAAGGTAATAAGAATTGAGAGTAATTGGCTGGGGTCAGAGGCAGACTGAATGTTAAATAGGAGTGCTTATTATAAGATGAGATATGAACAAAGGCTTAAACAGGCCTAAACAATTTGGGAGAAGCAAAGGAAAACATTAGATGAAAGTCTCAGAGGTGGGACAGTGCCTGGATAGTTCAAGGATCAGTCAGCAGGCCAGTGTGGCTGGAAAAGAGAGAATAAGGAAGAGTTTACAGTAGGAAATGAGTTCAGAGAGGTACGGGGTGAAGATGGGGTGGCAGATCATATAGTCTTTGGGTAGGTCATATGTAAGGACATTGGCTTTTACTTTGAAGGAAATGGAGACTAAAAGAAGTTTTGAATTAAGGAGTAATTCCAGTGATCTTATATTTTGGAGCATTCACTAGAGAAGGGCCTAAAGAGAGGCAAGTGTAGAAAGGGGAGATTTGTTAGGAGGCCATTGCAATAGTCCGTATTAGAGATGATGATGGCTTAAAATAGGTTGGTAGCAATGAAATTTGTGAGAAATGGTCTGGGTATATTTGAATGGAAATAGAACCTACTTTTCAAGGATGTTGTAAGAATTAGAGACAGAATATGTGTTAAAAACACAGTGCCTGGCACAGTGCAAAGCATGTAATTATCAGCATATTAGCTACAGTTATTAACAAGGTATGGAATACCATGCAGAATCTGATATAGTCCTTCAACATAATTGACTTTATTTTTGGGGGGGAAATTAACATAAAATATTATATTAGTTTCAGGTGTACAAAATAATGATTTGACATTTGTGTCCATTGAGAAATGATCACACTATATCTAGGTGACATCTGTCATCATACAAAGCTAATACAATATTATTGACTTACTCCCCATGCTGTAAATTACATCATTATGGGTTATTTATTTTATAACTGGAAGTTTGTATTTCTCGATTCTCTTCACCAATTTCATCCTCCTCCACAGCAGTCAACAATCTGTTTACTCTATTAATGAGTCTGGGTTTGTTTGGTTTGTTTTGTTTTATAGATTCCATGTATAAGTGAAATCATGAGGTATGTATATTTCTCCATCTGACTTATTTCACTTAGCATAATATCGTCAAAGTCCATCCAGGTTGTTGCAGATAGCAAGATTTCATTCCTTTTTGTGGCTGAATAGTATTTCATTTTGTGTATGTGTATATATATGTGTCTATTGAGCGATGAAGGGATAAAAATATTTTATTCATCTATCAGTGTTCACTTAGGTTGTTTCCATATCTTGGTTATTTTATTATTATTATTATTTTTCATTTCAATTCAGTTTAGCTAACATATAGTGTATGATTAGTTTCAGGGGTAGAATTTAGTGATTCATCAGTTGCATACATATAGCACCCAGTGCTCATTACATCAAGTGCCCTCCTTAATGACCATCACCCAATTACCCCATTCCCTCATCCACCTCCCCTGCCGCAACCCTTAGTTTGTTCCCTATAGTTAGAGTCTCTTATGGTTGCCCTCCCTCTCTGTTTTTATCTTATTTTATTTTTCCATCCCTTCTTCTTTGTTCACCTGTTTTGTTTCTTAAATCCCACATTAAGTGAAATCATATGGAATTTGAGTCTCTGATTTATTTCACTTAGCTTAATACTCTCTATTTCCATCCATATCATTGCAAATCACAAGATTCCATCCTTTTTGATGGCTTAGTAATATTCCATCACACACACACACACACACACACACACACACACACACACACACACACACACACACTACACCTTCTTTATCCATTCATTTGTCGATGGACATCTGGGCTCTTTCCATAGTTTGGCTATTGTGGACATTGCTGCTATAAACAGTGGGGTGCATGTGGCCCTTCAAATCAGTATGTTTGTATCTTTTGGGTAAATTCCTACTAGTGCAATTGCTGGGTCACAAAAGGTTTTATTTTTAACTTTTTGAGGAACCTTCATACTGTTTTCCAGAGTGGCTGTACCAGTTTGCTTTTCCACCAACAGTGTAAGAAGTTTCCCCTTTCTCCACATCCTTACTGACATCTCTTGTTTCCTGAGTTGTTAATTTTAGCCATTCTGACCAGTGTGAGGTGGTATCTCACTGCAGTTTTAATTTGTATCTCCTTGATGGTGAGTGATGTTGAGCATCTTTTCATGTGTCTGTTAGTCATTTGTATGTCCTCTTTGGAGATATGTCTGTTCATGTCTTCTGCCTATTTCTTGACTGGATTTTTTGTTTCTGGGGTGTTGAGTTTGATAAGTTCTTTATAGATTTTGGATATTAGCCCTTTATCTGTTATGTCATTTGCAAATATCTTCTCCCATGCCACTGATTGCCTTTTAGTTTTGTTGATTGTTTCCTTTCCTGTGCAGAATATTTTTATCTTGATGAAGTCCCAATAGTTTATTTTGGCTTTTGTTTCCCTTGCCTTTGGAGATGTGTTTAGTAAGAAGTTGCTGCGGCTGAGGTTGAAGAGGTTGCTGCTTGTGTCCTCCTTTAGGATTTTGATGGACTCCTGTCTCACATTTAGGTCTTTCATCCATTTTGAGTTTATTTTTGTGTATGGTGTAAGAAAATGGTCCAGTTTCATTTTTCTGCATGTGGATCTCCAGTTTTCCCAACACCATTTGTTGAAGAGACTGTCTTTTTTGCATTGCATATTCTTTCCTTCTTCGTTGAAGATTAGTTGACAATCTTCAGAGTTGAGGGTCCACTTCTGGGTTCTATATTGTGTTCCATTGATCTATGTGTCTGTTTTTGTGCCAGTACCTTACTGTCTTGATGATTACAGCTTTGTAATGCAGTTTGAAGTCTGGAATTGTGATGCCTCCAGCTTTGGTTTTCCTTTTCAACATTACCTCGGCTATTAGAGGTCTTTTCTGGTTCTATACAAATTTTAGAATTGTTTGTTCTACCTCTTTGAAAAATGCTGGCAATATTTTGATAGGGATTGCATTGAGTGTGTAGATTGTTTTGAGTAGCATAGACATTTTAGCAATATTTGTTCTTCCAATCCATGGGCATGGAATATTTTTCCATTTCTTTGTGCCTTCCTCAATTTCATTCATAAGTGTTCTGTAGTTTATAGATCTTTTACCTCCTTGGTTAGGTTTATTCCTAGGTTTCTTACAGTTTTTGGTCAATTGTAAACAGGATTGATTCCTTGTTTTCTCTTTCTACTGTTTCATTGTTAGTGTATAGGAATGCAATAGACTTCTGTGTGTTGATTTTATATCCTGTGACTTTGCTGAATTCTTGTATTAGTTCTAGGATTTTTTTGTGTGTGTGGACTCTTTTGGGTTTTCTACATAGAGTATCATGTCATCTGTGAAGAGTGAAAGATTGATTTTTTCTTTACTGATTTGGAAGCCTTTTAATTCTTTTTGTTTGATGGCTTTGGCTAGGACTTCCAGTACTATGCTGAACAACACTGGTGAGGGTGGACATTCCTGTCATTTTCCTGACTGTAGGGGAAAAGTTCTGTTTTTCCCTCTTGAGGATGATATCAGCTCTGGGTCTTTCATATATTGCCTTTATGACATTGAGGTGTATTTGCTCTATCCCTACACTGTGGAAGGTTTTCATCAAGAAAGGTTACTGTATTTTGTCAAATCCTTTTTCTGAATCTATTGAGAGTATCATATGGTTCTTATCCTTTCTTTTATTAGTATGGTGTATCATGTTGACTGATTTGCAAACATGGAACCACCCCTGTAGCCCGGGAAAAAAATCCCACTTGATTGTGGTGAATAATTCGTTTAGTGTACTGTTGGATTTGATATGCTATTATCTTGTTGACAATTCATGTACATCAGGGATATTGGTCTGTAATTCTCCTTTTTAGTGGGGTCTTTGTCCGTTTTTGGAATCAAGGTAATGCTGGCCTTGTACAAGGATTTTGGAAGTTTTCCTTCCATTTCTATTTTTTGGAGCAGTTTGAGAATAATAGGTATTAATGCTTATTTAAATATCTGGTAGAATTCTCCTGGGAAGCTGTTCAGTTCTGAAATCTTGTTTGTTGGGAGGTTTTTGATTATTGACTCAATTTCTTTGCCAGTTGTGGGTCTGTTCCGATTTTCTATTTCTTCCTGATTCAGTTTTGGTAGTTTATATGTTTCTAGGAATTTATTCATTTTTCCAGATTGTCCAATTTGTTGTCATATAATTGCTCATAATATTCTCTATAATTGTATTTCTCCAGTGTTGGTTGTGATCTCTCTTCTTTTATTCATGATTTTATTTATTTGGGTTCTTTCTCTTTTCTTTTTGATAATTCTAGTTAAGCATTTATCTATCTTGTTAATTCTTTCAAAGAAGCAGCTCCTAGTTTTGTTGATCTATTCTACTGTTATTTTGATCTCTGTATCCTTGATTTCCACTATAATATTTATTATTTCCTTTCTCCTGCTGGATTTAGGCTTTATTTGCTGTTTTCCCCCCCAGCTCCTTTATGTGGAAGGTTAGGTTGTGTATTTGAGACACAACCTAGTTGAGGAAGGCCTGTACTGCTATATACTTCCCTCTTAGAACCACCTTTGCTGCATCCCAAAGGTTTCAAAGTGTTGTGTTTTCCTTTTTATTTGCGTCCATGTATTTTCTTAATTCTTTATTTCCTGGTTGACCCATTCATTCTTTAGTAGGATGTTCTTTAACCTTCATGTATTTATGGTCCTTCCAAAATTTTTCTTGTGGTTGACATCATATTTTGTAGCATTGTGGTAAGAAAAATAGGCATGGTATAATCTCAATCTTTCTGTACCAGTTGAATCCTGACTTGTGACCCAGTATGTGATCTATTCTGGAGAATGTTCCATGTGCACTTGAAAAGAATGTGTAGTCTGCTATTTTAGGATGAAATGCTCTCATTGTATCTGTAAGTCCATCTGGTTCAGTGTGTCATATAAAGCCATTTTTTCCTTGTTGATCTTCTGCTTAGATGATCTGTCCATTGTTATGAATGGGGTGTCAAAAATCCCCTGCTGTCATTGTAGTATCATCAATGAGTTTTTTAAGTTTGTTATTAATTTCTTTATACTTTTGGCTGCTCCTGATGTGAAGGATGTGCCCTAGTGGAAATTCTCTGCTAGTTCAGAGGGTGGTCAGGCTTCATGTAATCTGCTCCAGACTCCACTAGTTGGTGTTGTTTTCCTTCCTGAAGGCTTTCAGTGCTGATGGGCTCGATAAATATGGTGGTGCCCCATTTTCTAGCCCAGGAGCTGAAAATTTACACCCCCTACTCTTCAGGGAGCCCTCAACAGATGAGCAATCAATCACTCTTGTCTTCCCAGTTTCCATCAGAACCCTGCGTTCACCCTGCCTGTGTCTGAGTTTTTCATATTAAGCATATGCCTGAATTTCAGAACTCGAAATTGTAGGGACTCCCATGGCATGAGCCTGTGCTGTATCTCCCAGGGAAGGTCTCGGCATGCTTTTGCCTTTTGCTGGATCTTTCCCAGGAAAGCAGTCTCATGGTCACACAGTAGTTCACAGTTTATGGCAACACAGAGCAGAAAGCTGGCACCTACACTTGCTGTTCTCAGCTGGCTTCCATGCTCCTATGCCTAGGAACAGTGCAGCATTTAGGCACTACCCATTCTTCTTGCAAAGCAGGGGATTTGCACATCATGGTGTCACATCTGGGATTCTGCCCTGCTTCACCACCTGAGCATCTTTAAGCCAGGCACAGCCCCCACTGTAGCAGACTTCTAAAAGTTCCAGTTTTGTACTTCACTACTCATAATACTTTGCCATAGCCTCCTTAAGCAAGCTCCCTCCCTGCTGCTGTATGCACAGTTATATCACACTGGATTCAAGTCTCTGCACCTCCTACTTTCCAAAAGGTGGTCAGTTTTCTACTTGTAGACTTGCAATATTTGTTTTCTCAGACCTCCCATTATTTCTTGGGTATTGAGAATGATTTTATAATTATCTAGTTGTATTCAAGGGAGAAGACAAACTTAGGGTCCCCCTACTCCTCTGCCACCTTAATTCCTTCCCATATTTTGGCTATTTTAAATGATGCTGCAATAAACATAGCAGTGCATGTATCTTTTCAACTTAGTGATTTCAATTTCTTTTGATAGTTATCCAGTAGTGGAATTGCTGGATCATATGATAATTGTATTTTTAATTTTTTGAGGAACTTCCATACTATTTACAATAGTGGCTGCACAAATTGACATTACCACTAACATTGCATGAGGATTCCCTTTCTTTAACATCCTCACAAACATTTGTTATTTCTTGTCTTTTCGATGATAGCTTGGTAGGCATTCTGATGGGTGTGAGGTGGTATCTATTGTGGTTTTAATTTGTTTTTCTGTGATTACTGGTGATAAGCATCTTCTCATGTGCCTCTTCACCATTTGTATATTTTATTTGGAAAATTGTCTATTTAGATCCCTGACAAATCAGGTATTTTTGTAATTGGGTTGATGCTTTTTTAAATATATTTTGCATATTATCCCCTTAGCAGATGTATGATTTGCAAATACCTTCTTTCATTCAGTAGGCTACCTTTTCATTCTGTTGATGGTTTCCTTAGCTCTGCAGAAGCTGCAGTTTGATGTACTCCCACTTGCTCATTTTTGCTTTTGTTTCCCTTGTCTTTGGAGTCAGATCCAAAAAAAATCACTAAGACCAATGTCAAGCAACTTATTACCAATATTTTCTTCTAGGAGTTTATGGCTTCAGTCTTAAATAAGTACTTATTCTGATTTGAATTATTTTTTGCATATGGTATAAGACAGTGTTCTCTTTTTATTCTTTTCCATATGGTTGTACAGTTTTCCCAGCACTATTTATTGAAGAGACTGTTCTCCCCCCATTGTATAATCCTGCCTCCTCAGTCATAAACTAATTGAACGTATATGTGTGGGTTTATTTCTGGGCTTTCTATTCTGTTCCATTGATTTATGTGTCTGTTTTTATGGAAATATGATAGTTTTTTGATTACTGGAGCTTTGTAGTATAGTTTGATATTAGGGAGCCTGACACATCTAGGTTTGTTCTTCTTAAAGTTGTTTGGCTATTCAGGGGTCTTTGTGTTTCCATATAAATTTCAGAAATATTTGTTCTATCTTTGTAAAATCTGTCATTGGAATTTTGATAGGGATTGCCTTGAATCTGTAGATGCTTTGGGTATTATCAACATTTTAATAATATTAATTCAACAAGTCCATGAATATGGACTAGCTTTCCATTTATTAATGTCTTCTTCAATTCCTTTCAATAATATCTTAAAATTTTCAGATTGGACTTTTGCTTTCTTGGCTAAATTTATTCCCAGGTACTTTATTCTTTATGATGCAATCATAAATGGGATTTAAAGACAATTTTTATTGCTGATAGTTCATTATTATTGTCTAAAAACAATATAATTTGAGGTAGTGGTAGGTATGATGGTGGCATAGTAGGAGGTACCTAGGCTAGCTGTATCCCACAAGCATAGCTAGATAACTGTCAAATCATTCTGAATACCCAAGAAATCGACCTGAGGACTTATACAACAAACTGCACAAGTAGAGGGAGAGAAGAGGCCACATGGAGGAAAGTAGGAAATGTGAAGTGGTTTGGGGGAGAAATGGATCATGGGTGCTCTGGGGGGTGGGGAGAAAGATGAGAGAAAGAGTGGAGTACACAGGGATAGGAAAAGGAAAACATGTTCCCAAAGGCAATGTCTAGGAAAATGAGAAGGGTGATTTTCACAAGTTTTTGCAACCACTAGGGCTCAAAGATTGGAGTTTTAAAGGTCTGTGGGCTTACCTGGGATAGAGATATGAGGGCACTGTCCTACTCCTGGAGAGAAGGCAGGCAAGCAACCCCAGGGCATATGGCACAATCTGAGTATCACCTAAAGATCATGTGGAGAGACTTCGCTCTTCTTGGAGTGCATCTTTGAGAGGTGGTATTGCCTCTCCAGGGACAAAAGAGCTTGTGGGTGCCATTTCAGTCCTACCCGTTACGATAGCTGCAGAGCCATCTGCTGAGGGCAGCTAATCCGGACACTGGCTGTCTAGCCTTCTTTGCTCCAAATCCAACTACCCCTGCACACTGGCACGACTGCTTTTCTAGGTTAAAACTGCATAAGTTCCAGGGCAGGGAGACCCTCTCCCAGAAGACCAGCACAGATCTGGGCCACACTAGGCCACAAAGTGATGGAGTTTTAAAAGTCAGCAGGCTTGGCTGGGATAGAGCCCAAGGTGTACTGTGATGCTCCAAGCACACAAACAACTTGGAGACAGACAGTGTGAAAACTGATCTAAAAAATGCCTAGGACGAATGAGGGGAAATTATTCACTCTTCTGGGAGGGCTTCCCTAACATGAGCAAGCCAGGATTCTCCTCTCCAGGGACAAAGGAGCTGGCTGGTGCCATTTCCCTTCCTCACCCCTCAACATAACCCAACCTCAGTAAATAGCACAGTGTTAACACTGGCTGCCTAACCTGATTACAACAAGTTCCAGCCCCACGTGCTCACCGGTACTGCTTTTCATGGGCAAGTGTGCTTAATGACTAGCACAGCAGGCCCTGCCCCCAAAACACTAGTGCACCCCCCACCCCCACACACACTGTATCTACTGACCATAATGTTCTGCAAAGCTTCAGTTCTAGTGGATATAGCATCAGGTCTCATATAACAGGCAGACCAGAACACACCTAGTTAAAACTCACCACACTCTGGCCAAGGTCCAAATACTGCCCACTGCAGCCAAGGAGAACCTCTACAGATGACTGTCCTGAGGGATAGAACAGCCAAAACACAGCAGCAGAGTGGACGAAGCATATACCAGAGACGCTTCCTGAATTGTCAGGCGCTGGACATTATATGACCTGTTCATCACCAAACAATTACTCTCAGGAGCAGGAAACATAACAGGATTGTCTAACACACAGAGGAAGACAGAAACCTAGGCAGAATGCCAAGATGAAGGAATTCAGCCCAAAAGAAAGAACAAAAAAAGGTCACGGCCAGAGATCTAATTGAAACAGATATAAGTAATATGCCTGATGTAGAATTTATTTTTTATTTTTTCTTTAATTTTTTATTGTTTTGTTAATCACCATACATTACATCATTAGTTTTTGATGTAGTGTTCCATGATTCATTGTTTGTGCATAACACCCAGTGCTCCACACAGAACGTGCACTCTTTAATACCCATCACCAGGCTAACTCATCACTCTACTCCCCTCCCCTCTAGAACCCTCAGTTTGTTTTTCAGAGTCCATCATGTCTCATGGTTCGTCTCCTCCTCCGATTTACTGCCCTTCATTCTTCCTCTCCTGCTATCTTCTTCTTCTTTTTTATTTTTCTTAACATATATTGCATTATTTGTTTCAGAGGTAGAGATCTGTGATTCAACAGTATAGCACAATTCACAGCGCTCACTATAGCACATACCCTCCCCAATGTCTATCACCCAGCCACCCCATCCCTCCCACCCCACATTACTCCAGCCACTCTCAGTTTGTTTTCTGAGATTAAGAATTCCTCATATCAGTGAGGTCATATGATACATGTCTTAATCTGATTAAATTATTTCACTCAGCATAACACCCTCCAGTTCCATCCACGTCATTGCAAATGGCAAGATCTCATTCCTTTTGAAGGCTGCATAATATTCCACTGTGTATAAATACCACATCTTCTTTATCCGTTCATCAATTGATGGACATCTTGGCTCTTTCCACAGTTAGGCTCTTGTGGACATTGCTGCTATAAACACTGGGGTACACATACCCCTTCGGAACCCTACATTTCTATCTTTGTGGTAAATACCCCCATAGTGCAATTGCGGATCATATGGTAGCTCTATTTTCAACTTTTTGAGGAACTTCCATACTGTTTTCCAGAGTGGTTGCACCAGCTTGCATTCCCACCAACAGTGTAGGAGGGTTCCCCTTTCTCCGCATCCCTGCCAACATCTGTCGTTTCCTGACTTGTTAATTTTAGCCATTCTGACTGGTGTGAGGTGGTATCTCATTGAGGTTTTGATTTGGATTTCCTTGATGCCGAGCAATGTTGAGCAGTTTTTCACGTGTCTGTTGGCCATTTGGATGTCTTCTTTGGAAAAATGTCTGTTCATGTCTTCTCCCCATTTCTTGATTGGATTATTTGTTCTTTGGGTGTTGCGTTTGATAAGTTCTTTATAGATTTTGGATACTAGCCCTTTGTCTGATATGTCATTTGCAAATATTTTCTCCCATTCTGTTGGTTGTCTTTTGGTTTTGTGGACTGTTTCTTTTGCTGTGCAAAAGCTTTTTATCTTGATGAAGTCCCAAGAGTTCATTTTTGCCCTTGCTTGCCTTGCCTTTGGCAATGTTTCTAGGAAGAAGTTGCTGCGGCTGAGGTCGAAGAGGTTGTTGCCTGTGTTCTCCTTTAGGTCTTTCAACGATTTGTGGTCTATTTTTGTGTGTGGTGTAAGGAAAAGGTCCAGTTTCATTCTTCTGCATGTGGCTGTCCAATTTTCCCAACACCATTTGTTGAAGAGACTGTCTTTTTTCCACTGGATATTCTTTCCTGCTTTGTCGAAGATTAGTTGACCATAGAATTGAGGGTCCATTTCTGGGCTCTCGATTCTGTTCCATTGATCTATGTGTCTGTTTTTGTGCCTGTACCATACTGTCTTGATGATGACAGCTTTGTATTAGAGTTGGAAGTCCGGAATTGTGATGCCGCCAACTTTGCTTTTTTTTTCAACTTTCCTCTGGCTATTCGGGGTCTCTTCTGGTTCCATACAAATTGTAGGATTATTTGTTCCATTTCTTTGAAAAAAGTGGATGGTATTTTGATGGGGATTGCATTGAATGTGTAGATTGCTCTAGGTAGCATTGACATCTTCACAATGTTTTTTCTTCCAATCCGTGAGCATGGAACGTTTTTCCATTTCTGTGTGTCTTCCTCAGTTTCTTTCATGAGTATTTTATACTTTTCCTAGTACAGATCCTTTGCCTCTTTGGTTAGATTTATTCCTAAGTATCTCATGGTTTTGGGTGCAAATGTAAATGGGATTAACTCCGTAATTTCTCCCTGTTCTGTCTTGTTGTTGGTGTATAGGAATGCCACTGATTTGTGTGCATTGATTTTATAGCCTGCTACTTGACTGAATTCCTGTATGAGTTCTAGCAGTTTTGGGGTGGAGTCTTTTGGGTTTTCCACATAAAGTATCATATCATCTGCAAAGAGTGAGAGTTTGACTTCCTCTTTGCCGATCTGGATGCCTTTGATTTCTTTTTGTTGTCTGATTGCTGTGCCTAGGACTTCTAATACTATGTTGAATAGCAGTGGTGAGAGTGGACATCCCTGCCGCGTTCCTGACCTTAGCTGATAGCTTTTCCCCATTGAGAATGATATTCGCTGTAGGTTTTTCGTAGATGGCTTTTATGATATTGAGGTATGTACCCTCTATCCCTATACTCTGAAGAGTTTTGATCAAGAAAGGATGCTGTACTTTGTCAAATGCTTTTTCTGCATCTATTGAGAGGATCATATGATTCTTGTTCTTTCTTTCGTTAATGTATTTTATCACGTTGATTGATTTGGGGATGTTGAACCAGCCTTGCAGCCCAGGGATAAATCCCACTTGGTCGTGGTGAATAATCCTTTTAATGTACTGTTGGATCCTATTGGCTAGTATTGTGGTGAGAATTTTTGCATCCATGTTCATCAAGGATATTGGTCTGTAATTCTCCTTTTTGATGGGGTCTTTGTCTGGTTTTGGGAGTAAGGTAATGGTGGCCTCATAAAATGAGTTTGGAAGTTTTCCTTCCATTTCTATTTTTTGGAACAGTTTCAGGAGAATAGTACTAATTCTTCTTTGAATGTATGGTAGAATTCCCCTGGAAAGCCGACTGGCCCTGGGGTTTTGTTGGTTGGGAGATTTTTGATGACTGCTTCAATTTCCCTAGTGGTTATAGGTCTGTTCAGGTTTTCTATTTCTTCCTGCTTCAATTTTGGTAGTTGATACATCTCTAGGAATGCATCCATTTCTTCCAGGTTATCCAATTTGCTAGCATACAGTTGCTCATAATATGTTTTTATAATTGTTTGTATTTCTTTGGTGTTGGTTGTGATCTCTCCTCTTTCATTCATGATTTTGTTGATTTGGGTCATTTCTCTTTTCTTTTTGATAAGTCTGGCCAGAGGTTTATCAATCTTGTTAATTCTTTCAAAGAACCAGCTCCTAGTTTCGTTGATCTGTTCTACTGTTCTTTGGGTTTCTATTTCACTGATTTCTCCTCTGATCTTTATTATTTCTCTTCTACTTCTGGATTTAGGGTTATTTGATGTTTTCTCTCCAGCTCCTTTAGGTGTACAGTTAGGTTGTGTATTCGAGACCTTTCTTCTTTCTTGAGAAAGGCTTGTATTGGTATATACGTTCATCTTAGGACTTCCTTTGCTGCATCCCAAAGATTTTGAACCGTTGTGTTTTCATTTTCATTGTTTTCCATGAATTTTTTAAATTCTTCTTTAATTTCCTGGTTGACCCATTCATTCTTTAGTAGGATGCTCTTTAACCTCCATGTATTTGAGTTCTTTCCAACTTTCCCCTTGTGATTGAGTTCCAGTTTCAAAGCATTGTGGTCTGAAAATATGCAGGGAATAATCCCAATCTTTTTTTTACTGGTTGAGACCTGATTTGTGATCTAGGATGTGATCTGTTCTGGAGAATGTTCCATGGGCACTATAGAAGAATGTGTATTCCGTTGCTTTGGGATGGAATGTTCTGAATATGTCTGTGAAGTCCATTTGGTCCAGTGTTTCATTTAAAGTCTTTATTTCCTTGTTGGTCTTTTGCTTAGACGATCTGTCCATTTCAGTCAGGGGGGTGTTAAAGTCCCCCACTATTATTGTACTGTTGTCAGTGTGTTTCTTTGCTTTTGTTATTAATTGCCTTATATAATTGGCTGCTCCCATGTTCGGGGCATAGATATTTACAATTGTTAGATCTTCTTGTTGGATAGGCCCTTTAAATAGGATATAGTGTCCTTCCTCATCTCTTATTACAGTCTTTGTTTTAAAATCTAATTTGTCTGATAGAATGATTGCCACCCCAGCTTTCTTTTGGTGTCCATTAGCATGGTAAGTGGTTTCCACCCCCTCACTTTCAATCTGGGGGAGCGCTGGGTGTAAAATGTGTCTCTTGAAGACAGCATATCGATGGGTCTTGTTTTTTAATTCAGTCTGATAACCTGTGTCTTTTGATTGGGGCATTTAGCCCATTTACATTCAGGGTAAATATTGAAAGACAGGAATTTAGTACCATTGTATTGCCTGTAAGGTGACTGTTACTGTATATTGTCTGTGTTCTTTTCTGGTCTATGTTGCTTTTGGGCTCTCTGTTTGCTTTGAGGACGCCTTTCAATATTTCTTTTAGGGCTGGTTTTGTGTTTGCAAATTCCTTTAGTTTTTGTTTCTCCTGGAAACTTTTTATCTCTCTATTTTCAATGAGAGCCTAGCTGGATATAGTATTCTTGGCTGCATATTTTTCTCGTTTAGTGCTCTGAATATGTCCTGCCAGTCCTTTCTGGCCTGCCAGGTCTCTGTGGATAGGTCTGTTGCCAATCTAATGTTTCTACCATTGTAGGTTACATATCTCTTCTCCCGAGCTGCTTTCAGGATTTTCTCTTTGTCTCTGAGACTCGTAAGTTTTACTATTAGATGTCGGGGTGTTGACCTATTTTTATTGATTTTGAGAGAGGATCTCTGTGCCTCCTGGATTTGGATGCCTGTTTCCTTCCCCACATTAGGGCAGTTCCCTGCTATAATTTGCTCCACTATACCCTCTGCCCCTCTCTCTTTTTCTTCTTTTTCTGGGATCCCAATTATTCTAATGTTGTTTCGTCTTATCGTATCACTTATCTCTCAAATTCTGCCCTCATGATCCAATAGTTGTTTATCTCTCTTTTTCTCAGCTTCTTTATTTTCCATCATTCGGTCTTCTATATCACTGATTCTCTCTTCTGCCTCATTTATCCTAGCAGTTAGTGCCCCCATTTTTGATTACACCTCATTAATAGCCTTTTTGATTTCGACTTGGTTAGACTTTAGTTCTTTTATTTCTCCAGGAAGCGTTTCTCTAATAACTTCCACGCTTTTTTCAAGCCCTGCTAGTCTCTTTAAAATCATGACTCTGAACTCTAGGTCCGACATCGTACTAATGTCTGTATTGAGTACGTCCCTGGCAGACGGTACTACCTCTTGTTCTTTTCGTTGAGGTGATTTTATTCGTCTTGTCATTTTGTCCAGAGCAGAATAGATGAATGAGAGAAGAAAATGCTAACAGGTTAACAACGTCCCCAGAAAACATACTCTAAAGAAATCAGAAAAGACCTGAAACCAAGGGAAAAGAAAGGGAAAGAAAGAGAAGAAAAAGTAAAAGAAAAAGATAAAAAGAAACAAAAACAGAACAAAACAAGAAAAACAGAATATGATCAAATATGTTCAGGCTAGTGCATAGATCAGTGCACGTACTAGATTTTGGGTGTATTTTGGTCTGTTAGAAGAAAGTGACTCCTAAACTTTTAACAAAGAAAGACTTATATATATATACAAAATAAGGGTTATTACAATGAAGGGATGGAATTTGCCTGTAAAGATGAAAAGTATAAAAAATTTTAAAAAAGGACTGGATAAGTTGCTTGAAAAAAGAAAGAAGATGATTAAAAAAAAAGAAAGATACAACAACAACAACAAAATGGAGAGAATGTGATCAAGCAGGAGAGTAGAACAAAGCCATACACTATAGATTTAGGTTATATTTTGAAATGTTAGAAGAAATTGTATCTCAAAATTTTAAAGATAGAACAACTTATACATATATGCCAAAAATAAGGGTAACTACTATGAAGGGAATGAATGTGACTGTAAAAATGAAAAATAAAAGTTTTTTTTAAAAAAGGGATTGATAAGATGTTGGTTGAAAAAGGGAAAAAGAAAAATTGAAAAAAAAATCAGTTAAAAAAATTAACTTTGAAAAACTAATGAATCGTGGTAAAAACGCCATGAACATTTTGTGCAGTATTCCCCTAGTGCTGGAATTCTCCCTTTCTCATTGATCGGTAAACTTGGTCTTGGTTGGCTACTTTTGCTGATCTTCTGGGGGAGGGGCCTGTTGGTGTGGTTTCTAAGTTTCTTTGCCAGAGGCGGAATTGCCTTGTCCTTGCCAGTCCGGGCTAAGCAATCTGCTCAGGTTTGTTCTTGGGAGCTTTTGTTCCCTGCAAGCGTTCCGTAGAGCTTTGGAGGACGAGAGTTAAAATGGCTGCCTCCCAATGTCCACTGGTGAGTAGCCGAGAATTCAGCGCCCCACCCCTCAGTGAGCCCCCAGAGAAAAGCTGTCAGTCACTCCCGTCTCCCTGGTCTCTGGCCACACTCTGTGCTCACCCAGCATGTGACCGAGTGGTTCTATCTCTGGCGCATGACCCCGTGTGGAGTCTCGAAACCCAGCAGATCCTTGCGGTGCGCTAATGCGCCACTCCTCTTGGGGGAATCTCCCGAATCTGCTGCTTGTTGGGTCCCTACTGGAGGAGCAGTGGCCTGACTGCATCACTGATCACAGTTTATGGCAACCCCGAGCTGAGAGCCCGCGCCTCGGCTCCGTGTCTGCAGCTGTCTTCCCTGCTCCAATTCATGGGATCTCTGCCATACTCAGGCACCCCCGGTCTTTCTGTGACCCCGAAGATCCTGAGACCACACTGTCACGCGAGGGTTCCACCCCCAGCTTAGTCATTGTATTGAGGTCCTGCAGTGAAACCGACTTCTAAAATTTCCTATTTTGTGCTGCGTGTCTCTATCACTTGCCAGAAGTGGTCGACGGAGGCCCCCTCCCCCGCCGTTTATCCTCCCCACTATCGCCTCGGATTCACTTCTCCACATGTCCTTCCTTCCAGAAAGTGGTTGCTTTTCTGTTCAGAGTTGTTGCTATTGTTTTCTTCGATCTCCTGTTGAGTTCATAGGTGTTAAGAATGATTTGATCTCTTTTCAGCTGAATTCCTGAGACCAGGTGAAATCTGGTCTCCTACTCCTCTGCCATCTTGCTCCACCCCCCCAATGTAGAATTTAAAGCAACAATCATAAGGATACTCGCTGGGCTTGAGAAAAGCATGGAAGACTTCAGGGAGTCCATTACTGCAGCGATAAAACAGCTAAAAAGACAATCAGGAGAAATGAAAAACTGCAATAACTGAGATCTGAAATGGACTGGATTTATTGAGCACAAGGATGGAAGAAGAGAGGATTGAAGAAGTGATAGAAGATAGATTTATGGAAAATAATGAAGCTGAACAAAGGAGAGAAGGAAGAATGATGGATCATGAGAGTACACTTAGGGAACTCAGTAGTTCCATCAAACATAATAATATTCATATCATAGGAGTCTCAGTAGAAGGAGAGAGGGAGAAAAGGGGGAAGAAGGTTATTTGAGGAAATAATAGCTGAAACTTCCCTAATCGTGGAAGGAAATAGATCCAAACCTAGGAGGCACAGAGAACTCTCATCAAAATCAACAAAAGCAGGCCAACACCAAGACATAGTGTAGTTATTTTGCAAAATATAGTGATGAAGAAAAAAATCCTAAAAGCAGCAAGACAAAAGAAGTCCCTAACTTAGAAGGGAAGACAGATGAGGTTAGCAGCAGATCTCTCCACAGAAACTTGGCAAGCCAGAAGAGAGTGGCATGATATATTCAATGTGCTGAATGGGAAAAATCTGCAGCCAAGAGTACTCTATCCAGCAAGGCTATCATTCAGAATAGAAGGAGATATAAATGCACCTGGGTGGCTCAGTCAGTTAAGCATTTGGTCAGGTCATGATCCCGAGTTCCTGGTAAGGCGTCCTGCATTGGGCTCTCAGTTCATGACCAATATACCAATGCTGCAAGAAATATGAAAAGGGACTCTTTGAAGGGGAAGGAAAGACCAAAAGTGACAAAGAGTAGAAAAGAACAGAGAATATCTCCAGAAACAATGACAAAAAAGTAATAGAATGGCACTAAATACATACCTATCAATAATTACTCTGAATGTAAATGGACTAAATGCTCCAGTCAAAAACACAGGGTGTCAGAGTGGATAAAAAAATAAAGACTCATCTATGTGCTGCCAATAAGAGACTCATTTTAGACCTAAAGACACCAGCAGATTGAAAGTGAGGGAATGGAGAAATGTCTATCATACAAGTGAACGTCAAAAGAAAGCTGGAGTAACAATGCTTATATCAGATAAACCAGATTTTATTTTATCTATCTATCTATCTATCTATCTATCTATCTATCTATCTATTTAAAGTTCTTATCTATTTGAAAGTGAGAGAATGGGAGAGTAAGGAGGAGTGAGTGGGGTCAGGAGAAGGAGAAGAACAAGAATACTCCACAGAGTGCATAGCCCAATGTGGGGCTTGAACCCACAAGCCTGAGATCATGATCTGTGCCAAAATCCAGTCAGATTCTTAACTGACTGAAGCACTCAAGTGCCCCGGTATACTAGATTTTTAGCCAAAGACTGTAACGAGATGGAGAAGGGCACTCTATCATAATAAAGAGGACTATCCAACAAGAAGATCTCTCAATTGTAAATATTTATGTCCCCGACTTGGGAGCACCCAAATATATAAAACAATTAATAACAAACATAAAGGAATTCATTGATAATGATACAATAATAATAAGGGACATTAACACCCTATTTACATCAATGGACAGATCATGTAAGCAGAAAATCAACAAGGAAACTGGTTTTGAATGACACACTGGATCAAATGGACTTATTCAGAGCATTTCATCCTAAAGCAGCAGAATACACATTCTTTACAAATGCCCATGTGTCATTCTCCACAATTGATCACATACTAGGTCAGAAATTAGGCCTACACAAGTACAAAAATATTGAGATCACACCATGCCTATATTCTGACCACAGAAATGCTATCAAATATTATGTCAACCAGAAGAAAAAAATTTGGAAAGACCACAAATACATAGAGGTTAAAGAACATGCTACTAAAGAATGAATGGGTCAACCAGGATATTAATAACAAAATTAAAAATTCATGAAATGGAGAATGAATGAAAGTATGAAATCTCTCCATTTTCAATGATGTGGATGGAATTAGAGTATATCATGCTAAGTGAATTAAGTCAGTCAGAGAAAAGAGAAATATCATATGATTTCATTCCTCTGTGGAATTTGAGAAACAAAACAGAGGAACATAGGGGAAGGGAAGGAAAAATAAAATACCCAAACAGAGAAGGAGGCTAAGCATAAGGGATTGTTAATTATATGGACATAGTGAGTGTTTGCTGGAGAGGATGTTAGGAGAGGTAATCAGTTGGTTGATGGGCATTAAGGAGAGCCATTGATATAATAAGTACTTGGTGTTATATGCACCTGATGAATCACTTAATTCTACCCTTGAAACTAAGACTACAGTATATGTGAACTAGCTCAAATTTAAATAAAATCGCGGAAGGAAAAAAAAACCACAGAACTAATTGACTGTTATCCAACATGCACAGAAAGATCTTTAACAGGAAACTGAATACAGGTGTATATGAAAACTAGTATAAATCACAACAAAGTGGATTTATGCTCGAAACACAAAGTTAGTTCAACATATAAAAATCATTCAATGTAATACACAATATTTTTAGAGGACAAAACTCACCATCTTAATACATGCAGAAAAGTCATTTAACACAACCCAACAATGTTTTATGATAAAAACACTCAAAAAATTACCATCCTCAAAATGATGATTAAGAAAAACCCATAACTAATACAGAACTTAATAATGGAAAATTGATAGTTTTAAACCAAGGAGGAGAAACAAAACAAAATACCAACTTTATATTTCATATTGCAGTGGATGTTCCCCCAGAGATAATATGCAAGAAAAACAAATAAAAGGCCTCCATATTCAAAGATAGAAGCAAAATCATTTGTATTTGCACAGTACTTGATCTTAATATAGAAAATCATAAGGAATATACAAAAATATACTAAGGCTAATAAATGAGTTGAACAAAATTGAAGGAAACAAAATCAGTAGGAAGAAATCCATTGTATTTCCACACACTAGGAATGAAAATCGGAAAATGCAAATTAAAAAAATCATTACAACAGCATAAAAAAGAACAAAATGTTTTTCTGAAATAATTTTTTTAAAATTTATTTATTTGACAGAGACTCAGCGAGAGAGGGAACAGAAACAGGGGGAGTGGGAGAGGGAGAAGCAGGCTTCTTGCGGAGCAGGGAGCCCCATGTGGGGCTCTATCCCAAGACCGTGGGATCATGACCTGACCCAAAGGCAGACACTTAACCATCTGAGCCACCCAGGCACCCCTTTCTGAAATAAATTTAACAAAAGTAGTACAATACGTGATCATGGAAAAACACAAAACATTGAAAGAACTTAAAGCCCTAAATAAGTGGAATACCACGTTCATGGATTGCAAATCTTAATATTGTTAATTGGAAATAAACCCAAATTGATCTAGAGATTCAATGCAAGCCTTATCAAGATACTGGCTGGCTATTTTAAAATTGGCAAGCTATAGTAAATTTGCACTGAAATGCAAAGGAACCTGAATAATCAAAACAATTTGAAAGAAAAAAAGAAAGATGAATGTCTCACAATTTTAAATTTTGGAACTCACTACAAATGTACACTAATCAAGGCTGTGTAATACTACCCAAGGATAAATGTATCTATAACTAGAATGGCAGAGCTGAGATCTCAGGAATAAACACAAAACATTTATGGTCACCTTATTTTTGATAAAGTGGCAAGCAATTCATTAATAATAGAAGAATGTTTTCAACAAATGGTAGTAGGACCACTGGATATTCACATGCAAAAGAATGACCCAGGAAACATGCCTCTCCTTATATAAAAAATTATTCAAAATGGATCAAACCTTAGAGATGTATGAGTTAAAACTAAAAGACTCTTAAGAGAAAATATTGGTTTAAATATTAAAATCTTAGAATAGGCCATAATATCTTAGATATAACAAGTAAAGCAGAAGCAATTAAGGAAAAAATGATGACCTGTATGTACTTCTTCCGGATTCAGTATTTTGTGCTGCAAAGACACTATCAAGAACGTATAAAGACTATAGTTATAAAAGAAAAGAGTTCCAAATCATATCTGAAAAAGTTCAAGTACCAGAATACATAAAGAATTCTTTAACTCAACAATAAAATAGAAAAACAATCCAATTTCATAAAATTGTAGAATTTTAATTGGCCTTTTTTCAAAGCAGATAAAGAAATTACCTTACATAAGCCCACAAAAACATATTCAATATCATTAATCACTGGATAAATAGAAATAAAAGTCACAATATAGTATGACACATGGGGACGATACAATAAAAAGAT
Source organism: Zalophus californianus (assembly GCF_009762305.2). NCBI lineage: Eukaryota > Metazoa > Chordata > Mammalia > Carnivora > Otariidae > Zalophus > Zalophus californianus. Next base: position 39,459,010 of record NC_045598.1, on the reverse strand, counting down.
AAGTATTGTGAAGGATGTGGAGAGATTGGTATCTTCCCCATACATTGTTGCTGGGACATTAAAATTTTACATTTAATTTAGAAAATTGTCTGGCAATTCCTTAAAAAGTTAAATATATAGTCACAATATAACTCAGAAATTCCACTCCTATGTATATTATGAATTTAAAACATATTCAGTCAAAAACTTGTACATGAATGTTTACAGCACCATTATTCAAAATAGCCAAATAATGGTTACAATGCAAAGGTCCGTTAACAAATCAATAAATAATATGTGGTAAAACTACCTAATAGAATATCATTTTGTAATAAAAAGGAGAAAATTATTGATACTATAACATAGGTGAATCTTAAAACTCTGTCCTAAATGAAAGAAGCCAGACACAAAAGGGCATATATTATATGAAAATGCATTTGTATGAAATATTCTTCATGGGTTAATTAATGTACAAGGCCAAGAAGTAGATTAGTGTTGCCAAAGTTTGGTGGGAGAGAAGAATGACTGATAATGGGTATGAAATTTTATTTTGGCCCGATATAATATTCTGGAATTAATGGTGATTGTTTCACAATCTTGTGAATATATTGAAACCACTGAATTGTACACTTTAAAATGTGAATGGTAGGTCAATCATATGTCATTTAAAAATTAATTAAAAGAAATTCAAACAAAAAGATAATCTCAAAGACTTTCACAAAACTGTGGACTAGAAACATCGTGAACTCACTTCCTTCCACAGACAGAAAATCTACAAGCTAAATGCAGATCAGTTCCCTGTGAAAAAGATTTGAAAAGTAGATGAATTGCTTCTCCACAAGAAAGGATAAGAAGAACACATCAAGGTATGTAGAAGAAGCAGAGGAACTTCCTCACCAAAACTACATACCTGGGACAATGACAAACAATGGGGAGAGTTCTCAGCAGTCCTGTGGTTTTCCCAGAAGAATGAAGAATTGGTACCCCTCATCAGATTCCATATTCCCTTGGATCTGCACTGGAGAGATCAGCCCCCAAAACATTAGGCTTAGAAAACCAATGGGGCTGAAGTTCAAGGAACCAAAGATGTTACAGGAAACAGATTCCCCTTCAAAAGTCCTTACAAGCTGTCTCACTCACCCTGAGAGCAAGTGAAAAAAATAGCACTTTATAAATTTCCTAGACTATATGTGAAAGACATGCACGTGCTAGTCTAAAAGCATCTGCTTTAGGGGCAGGGAACTCTCCCAGGAAATACATGTGTTGGGAGATGCCATTTGTGCACTCTCTGCCTATCCTGCTAGCACAGGTAGGGAAGCTAAAATATGGCATGCTCCCACTTACTTGCTAAGACAATATCCTGCAGCATTGCTAAAGATGGAGAGCATGGGCAGATGCTGCAGCACTCCCCTACTACCTGGCTGCAGTAGGTGAGCACAAACAGTTGTAGCCCTTTCACACTCCCACCCTAAATCCAACACATGTACACAGACAAGGCACCTGTACACTTCATTCCTGAAGCCTATGGGTACACAGTTGAAACATTTTCCTACTATTGTTCAGAAGCTACTGAGCATTTTCTGCTCCCTATACTCAATAACTGCCTAGCTATAGTCAGCAGGCACACACAATCCATCCAAGGGATGCCTCTTGATCAGCAGGCCCCAGTGTGCAAGGGAGTTGGTTCCCCTGAGCTTCATGGTAATGTAACAATAAAAAAGAGACAGACTCTTAACTATAGAGAACTGAAGGTTACCAGAAGGGCATGGGTTAAACAAGTGATGGGGATTAAGGAGTACAGTTCTTGGAATGAGCACTGGGTTTTGTATGTAAGTATTGAATCCCTATATTGTATACCTGAAACTAATACTACACTGTATTTTAACTAACTGGAAATTAAACAAAAATTAAAAAAAAAAGTTAGTTCATGGCAGGCCAACTCTTCTAGAGCACTGCACAGACAGCAGACTGAAACACAACCCAAGTCTTCAGGCGAAAATGTCTATTTACTTAGACTGGAACTTCAGCCTGAGAGGTTTCAGATTTTCCATATATCAAGAGACTAAGGAGTGACTCCCAAGGAATAATATAGGGAAACACCTTCCTTGTGTACAGCCTTGGCTTTACTACACCTCAACAGATTTCTATGTAATGAGCTTATACATTAGTCTGGAGCCCTGATTTTGCAACTGTTACCCAGGAAACACCTCCAGATATTCTCATCTGGAGGCAAGAAGAGATTATACTGCAGCCTTACAAGATTGCATATATTTGCATACTTTAAAAGGTGCTCCCGAGTGTCTGATTTGCAGTCAGCCTGAAAGTAGGTGCTACATGAGGTTCCTCCCTTTGAAACAATGGAAGGTCTTGGCATGCCATCAACAATGGGGACATATCAAGAATTAATCAGGTGGTGCAGATGGTCACAAATATTCAAGAGAGAACCAATAGCTAGTTGAAAGTGGAATGAATAGTTTTATCACCTATGCAGGGCCATTCCTTCAAAACTGAGAAAGGTAGTTACTTCACCAAATGACTGAAACAGAGAGTCAAGCAAAGTGAGGAATGAGAAAAATAACCCAAACAAAAGAAGAAGACAAAACCTCAGGAAAAGACCTTATTGATATGATGATAATTAATCTAAATAATAACGAATTGAAAAAAAGATGTTCATAAATATTCTCAGTGACCTGAAGAGAAGATGATGAACACAGTGAGAACTTCAACAGAGGGAAACTTGAGAAAATATAAAACAGAAGCCACAGAGCTGAAGAATAATAATAAGTGACATAAAAACTATAGGGGTTCAACAACACACTAGGTAAAGCAGAAGAATGAATTAACAAAGTAGAAGGCAAAGTAATAGAAGTCACCCAGACTAAGCAGCAAAGAGAAAAATAAAATTTTAAAAATGAAGATAATTTAAGGAACTTGTAACACAGTAACATGTTAATAAGCAGAAAAATATCCACAGTGCACAGGTACCAGAAAAAGAAGAGAGAAAGTAGCAGAAAACCTATTTTAAGGAATAATAACTGGCAATTTCTGAAACTTATGGGAAAAACATGCAGACATCCAGCTCCAGGAAGTCCAAAATGTTCAAAATATGATGAACCAAAAAAGATCCATACCAAGACACATAATTAAAATATAACAAATATAAAATATAACAAAATAAAGATAGAGAATTTTAAAGGCATCAAGAGAAAAACAGATTGTTACATACAAGGAAAGCCCATAAAGCTGTGAGCATATTTCCTATTAGAAATTTTACATGCCTGAAGAAATGGAATGACATATTCAAAGTTCTGAAAGGAAAAGACTTCCAACCAAGGATACTATATCCAGGAAGTTTGTCATTCAGAACTGAGAGATAAAGAGTTTTCCAGGTAAGCAAAAGCTAAAGTCGTCACTACTACAGTGGCCTTACAAGAATAGTTATAGGCCCTTCTTTATGCTGAAAAGAAATGGCACTAAATAATGAGAAAATATACAAAAATAAAAATATCACTAAAAAGGATTAATATATAGTAAAGGTAGTGGATTAGTAATTTATAAAGTTACTAAGATACAAGTAGGAAATTAATATAAATTACAATAATTAGTTAAGGGATAGATAAAGTAAAAAGAGGTAAAAAGTGACTACAAAAAAAAAAGGTAGAAGGGCCAGTAAAATCATATACTTCTGGAATGTGTTCAAATGTAAGTTGCTATTATATACATAGGATGACATATGTAAAGTCTCACAGTAACGACACACCAAAACCTTATAGTAAATACGCAAAAGACAATGAGAAGGGAATCTAAATATCACTCTAAAGAAAGTCATCAAAGCACAAGAGAAGATAAAAAGAGAAGAATAAAGTAACAGAAAGGACCTACAAAATATCTAGAAAACAATGAACAAAATGGCAATAAGTACATACCTATCAATAATTATTTCAAATGTAAAGGGACAAAATTTTCCAAACAAAAGACATAGAGTGACTAAATAGATTAAAACAAAAAACAAGAAACAAAACAAAACAAAAGAACCTCATCTATAAACTGCCAACAAAACATTCGCTTAGGTTTAAGGACATACATAGGCTAGAATGTAAAGTAATGGAAAAATATATTCCATACAAATGGAAATAAAAATAAAGCTGGTGTAACTAGACTCATATTAAAAAAAACACTTTAAATCAAAGAATTTCATCAAAGAGGGGCACTACATCATGATACAGGGATCAATCGAGCAAGAAGTTAATAACATTTATAAATATATATTCACCAAATATATATATAGGAACAGCAAAATATATAAAGCATATATTAACAGACCTAAACTGAGAAATTAACAGCAATACAATAATAGCAGGGGATTTTAACATCCCAATTACATCAAAGTTTAGATCATACAGACAGAAAATCAGTAAAAAACTTCATCCATGAACAATACATCAAACTATATGGATTTAACAAATACATACAGAACATGTATCCAAAAGTACAGAATACACATTCTTCAAAAGTGCATGGGAAATATTTTTCAAGACAGATCATAAGTTAGGTCTCAAAAGAATTCTCAATAAATTCAAAAAGATTGAAATTATATCAAGCATCTTTTCTGACCACAATGGTATGAAACTAAAATTATAAGAAAAAAGTGAGTTGGGGGCACTACAGATGGAGTTAAAACAGCATGTTCTGAACAACTAATACATATTAAAAAAAACAAAAAAAGAAATGAAAAAGTACCTGGAGACAAGTGAATACAGAAATATGACATACCAAATTTATGGGATGCAACAAAATCAGTTCTTAGAGGCAAGTTCATAGCAATAGAGTCCTATTGCCACAAGAGAAATTGCAAAGAATTTTACTTTACATGTAAATTAACTAGAAAAAGAACAAAATAAATCCAAACTTAGTAGAAGGAATGAAATAATGAAAATCATAGTGTAAATGAAATAAAGATGACAAAGACAATAGAAAAGATAAATAAAACTAAGAGCTGATATGTTGGAAAGATAACCAAAACTGAAAAACGTTTATCTAGAGTCACTCAGAAAAAAAAAAAAAGAGAGGGCTCCAATATATAAATTCATAAATGAGAGAAGGTACAAGGGATACCACAGAAATACAAAAGATCATAAGAGACTACTATGAACAATTATACACCAAGAATTGGACAACCTAGAAGAATGGATAAACTCTTAAAAACTTATAGTCTTCCAAGACTGAATCATGAAGAAATAGAAATCTGAATAGACCAATCACTAGTAAGGAGATTGAATCAGTAATAAAAAACCTCCTAACAAAGAAAACTCCAGGACTAGACTTCACTGACAAATTCTACCAAAGAACATTTAATATTCATCTTTCTCTAACTCTTCCAAAAAACCGAAATGGAAGGAATGCCTCCAAACCTTTTTTTACTAGGTCAGCATTACCCTGATATGAAAATAAAACAAGCACACCACAAAAAAAGAAAATTACAAGCCAATATCATTGAAGAATATAGATGCAAAACACTTCAACAAAATATTAGCAAACATAATTAAACAATACATTAAAAGAATCATTCACAATAAGCATGCAGAATTTACTACTGGGATGCAATGATGGATCAACATCTGAAAATCAATGTGATACATTAACAAAATACAAGATAAAAATCATATTTCCATCTCAGAAGATGCAGAAAGAGAATTTTACAAAATTAACATCACTTTATGATTAAAAACGCTCCCAAAAGTGTTTATAGAGGGAAAGTATCTCATACGAAAGGAAATATATGACAATCCCATACCTAATATCTTACTCAAAGGATCTTCCTCTAAGATATAAAACAAGGATGGACATTCTCCTACTTTATTTCAACATAATATTCTAAGTCCTAGCCACAGAAATTAGGCAAAAAAAAAGGAAATAAAAGTTATCGTAATTGGAAAGGAATAAATAAAACTGTTACTATTTTCAGATGACACAAAAGTATACCGTTGATCTGCACTAGAAAACTGTTGGGACTAAAAAGCAAATTCAGTAAAGTTGTAGAATACAAAATTACTAAACAAATTATATATTTTTTCAAGTTTTATTTCAACTCCACTTGGTTAACATACAGTGTAATATTAGTTTCAGGTGTAGAATTTAGTGATTCATCACTTACATACAACAACAGGTTCTCTTCACAAGTGCCCTCCTTAAAACCCATCACCTATTTAACCCATCACCCAGTCCACCCCCCCTCCAGTAACCATCAGTTTTTCTCTGTAGTTAGGTCTCTTACCGATTGCTCTTTGTCCCTCTCTATGTTCATTTGATTTATTTCTTAAATACCAATGTATGAGTAAAATCATGTTATTTGTCTTCCTCTAACTTATTTCACTTAGCATAATAGTCTCTAGCTCCATCCACTCCTTGCAAATGGCAAAATTTCATTCTTCTATGGCTGAGAAATATTTCATTGTATGTAAATACCACATGTTCATGATCCAGTCATCGGATGATGTACTTGTGCTCTTTCCATGATTTGTCTATTATTGAGAAATCTGCTGTAAGCATCAGGGTACATATATCCCTTCAAATCAGTATTTTTGTATCCTTTCTGTAAATACCTAGTAGTGCAATTGTTGGATTGTAGTTACCTTTAGGAAAACCTCCATACTGTCTTCCACAGTGGCTACACCAGTCTGCATGCCCACCAACAGTGTAAGAGGGGTTCCCCTTTCTCCACATGCTCACCAACACCTGTTCCTGTGTGGTTAATTTTAGCTATTGTGATTAGTATGAGGTGATATCTCATTGCAGTTTTGATTTGCATGTCATTGATGCTGAGTGATGTTAAGCATCTTTTCATATGTCTGTTAGCCATCTGTTTTCTTTAGGAAAATATCTATTTGCATCTTCACCACATTTGCTAACTAGACTGTTTGTTTTAAGGAGTTGAGTCTTACAAGTTCTTTATAGATTTTAGATACTAATCCATTATCAGATATCTCATTTGCATCTATCTTCTCCCATTCTAAAGGTTGCCTTTTAGTTTTGTTGATTGTTTCCTTCACAGCTTTTTATTTTGATGAAGTCATGAGAGTTTATTTTGGCTTTTGTTTCCCTTGCCTCAGAGACCTATCTAGTAAGAAGCTGCTACAGCAGATGTAAAGAGGTTATTGCCTGTGTTCTCCTCTAGGATCTTGATGGTTTCCTGTCTCACGTTTAGGTCTTTCATCGATTTCAAAATAACTTTTGTGTATGGTATAAGAAAGTCCAGTTGCTTTCTTTTGCGTGTTGCTAATCCAGTTTTCCCAACATCATTTGTTGAAGAGACGGTCTTTTTCCCACTAGATAGTCTTTCCTGCTTTGTAAAATATTGATTGACCATGTAGTTGTGGGTTTATTTCTGGGTTTTCTATTCTTTTTTTTTAAAATTTTTTATTGTTATGTTAATCACCATATATTACATCATTTGTTTTGGTGTAGTGTTTCATGATTCATTGTTTGTTCATAACACCCAGTGCTCCATGCAGAATGTGCCCTCTTTAATACCCATCACCAGGCTAACCCATCCCCCTCCCCCCCTCCCCTCTAGAACCCTCAGTTTGTTTTCCAGAGTCCATCATCTCTCCTGGTTCGTCTCCCCCTCTGACTTACTCCCCTTCATTCTTCCTCTCCTGCTATCTTCTTCTTTTTCTTTTTTCTTCAAATATATTGCATTATTTGTTTCAGAAGTACAGATCTGTGATTCAACAGTCTTGCACAATTCACAGCGCTCACCATAGCACATACCCTCCCCAATGTCTATCACCCAGCCACCCCATTCCTCCCACCCCCAACCACTCCAGTAACACTCAGTTTGTTCCTGAGATTAAGAATTCCTCATATCAGTGAGGTCATATGATACATGTCTTTCTCTGATTGACTTATTTCACTAAGCATAACACCCTCCAGTTCCATCCATGTCGTTGCAAATGGCAAGATCTCATTCCTTTTGATGGCTGCATAATATTCCATTGTGTATATATACCACACCTTCTTTATCCATTCATCTGTCGATGGACATCTTGGCTCTTTCCACAGTTTGGCTATTGTGGACATTGCTGCTATACACATTGGGGTGCACGTACCCCTTCGGGTCCGTACATTTGTATCTTTGGGGTAAATACCCAGTAGTGCAATTGCTGGATCGAATGGTAGCTCTAATTTCAACTGTTTGAGGAACCTCCATACTGTTTTCCAGAGTGGTTGCACCAGCTTGCATTCCCACCAACAGTGTAGGAGGGTTCCCCTTTCTCCACATCCCCGCCAACATCTGTCGTTCCCTGACTTGTTAATTTTAGCCATTCTGACTGGTGTGAGGTGGTATCTCATTGAGGTTTTGATTTGGATTTCCCTGATGCCGAGCGATGTTGAGCACTTTTTCATGTGCCTGTTGGCCATTTGGATGTCTTCTTTGGAAAAATGTCTGTTCATGTTTTCTGCCCATTTCTTGATTGGATTATTTGTTCTTTGGGTGTTGCGTTTGATAAGTTCTTTATAGATTTTGGATACTAGCCCTTTATCTGATATGTCGTTTGCAAATATTTTCTCCCATTCTGTCGGTTGTCTTTTGGTTTTGTGGACTGTTTCTTTTGCTGTGCAAAAGTTTTTATCTTGATGAAATCCCAATAGTTCATTTTTGCCGTGGCTTCCCGTGCCTTTGGTGATGTTTCTAGGAAGAAGTTGCTGCGGCTGAGGTCGAAGAGGTTGCTACCTGTGTTCTCCTTTAGGATTTTGATGGACTCCTGTCTCACGTTTAGGTCTTTCAACCATTTGGAGTCTATTTTTATGTGTGGTGTAAGGAAATGGTCCAGTTTCATTCTTCTGCATGTGGCTGTCCAATTTTCCCAACACCATTTGTTGAATAGACTGTCTTTTTTCCACTGGACATTCTTTCCTGCTTTGTCAAAGATAAGTTGACCATAGAGTTGAGGGTCCATTTCTGGGCTCTCAATTCTGTTCCATTGATCTATGTGTCTGTTTTTGTGCCAGTACCATACTGTCTTGATGATGACAGCTTTGTAATAGAGCTGGAAGTCCGGAATTGTGATGCCGCCAGCTTTGCTTTTCTTTTTCAATATTCCTCTGGCTATTCGGGGTCTCTTCTGGTTCCATACAAATTTTAGGATTATTTGTTCCATTTCTTTGAAAAAAGTGGATGGTATTTTGATGGGGATTGCATTGAATGTGTAGATTGCTCTAGGTAGCATTGACATCTTCACAATGTTGGTTCTCCCAATCCATGGGCATGGAACGTTTTTCCATTTCTTTGTGTCTTCTTCAATTTCTTTCCTGAGTATTTTATAGTTTTCTGAGTACAGATCTTTTGCCTCTTTGGTTAAATTTATTCCTAGGTATCTTATGGTTTTGGGTGCAATAGTGAATGGGATCGACTCCTTGATTTGTCTCTCTTCTGTCTTGTTGTTGGTGTATAGGAATGCCACTGATTTGTGTGCATTGATTTTATAGCCTGCTACTTGACTGAATTCCTGTATGAGTTCTAGCAGTTTTGGGGTGGAGTCTTTTGGGTTTTCCACATAAAGTATCATATCATCTGCAAAGAGTGAGAGTTTGACTTCCTCTTTGCCGATCTGGATGCCTTTGATTTCTTTTTGTTGTCTGATTGCTGTGCCTAGGACTTCTAATACTATGTTGAATAGCAGTGGTGAGAGTGGACATCCCTGCCGCGTTCCTGACCTTAGCTGATAGCTTTTCCCCATTGAGAATGATATTCGCTGTAGGTTTTTCGTAGATGGCTTTTATGATATTGAGGTATGTACCCTCTATCCCTATACTCTGAAGAGTTTTGATCAAGAAAGGATGCTGTACTTTGTCAAATGCTTTTTCTGCATCTATTGAGAGGATCATATGATTCTTGTTCTTTCTTTCGTTAATGTATTTTATCACGTTGATTGATTTGGGGATGTTGAACCAGCCTTGCAGCCCAGGGATAAATCCCACTTGGTCGTGGTGAATAATCCTTTTAATGTACTGTTGGATCCTATTGGCTAGTATTGTGGTGAGAATTTTTGCATCCATGTTCATCAAGGATATTGGTCTGTAATTCTCCTTTTTGATGGGGTCTTTGTCTGGTTTTGGGATCAAGGTAATGGTGGCCTCATAAAATGAGTTTGGAAGTTTTCCTTCCATTTCTATTTTTTGGAACAGTTTCAGGAGAATAGTACTAATTCTTCTTTAAATGTCTGAGAGAATTCCCCTGGGAAGCCATCTGGCCCTGGGCTTTTGTTTCTTGGGAGATTTTTGATGAATGCTTCAATTTCCTTAGTGGTTATAGGTCTGTTCAGGTGTTCTATTTCTTCCTCGTTCAGTTTTGGTAGTTGATACATCTCTAGGAATGCACCCATTTCTTCCAGGTTATCTAATTTGCTGGCATAGAGTTGCTCATAATATGTTCTTATAATTGTTTGTATTTCTTTGGTGTTGGTTGTGATCTCTCCTCTTTCATTCATGATTTTGTTGATTTGGGTCATTTCTCTTTTCTTTTTGATCAGTCTGGCCAGGGGTTTATCAATCTTGTTAATTCTTTCAAAGAACCAGCTCCTAGTTTCGTTGATCTGTTCTACTGTTCTTTTGGTTTCTAGTTTATTGATTTCTGCTCTGATCTTTATTATTTCTCTTCTCCTGCTGGGTTTAGGCTTTATTTGCTGTTCTTTCTCCAGCTCCTTTAGGTGTAGGGTTAGGTTGTGTATTGAGACCTTTCTTCTTTCTTGAGAAAGGCTTGTATTGCTATATACTTTCCTCTCAGGACTGCCTTTGCTGTATCCCAAAGATTTTGGACAGTTGTGTTTTCATTTTCATTGGTTTCCATGAATTTTTTAAATTCTTCTTTAATTTCCTGGTTGACCCATTCATTCTTTAGTAGGATGCTCTTTATCCTCCAGGTATTTGAGTTCTTTCTGACTTTCCTCTTGTGATTGAGTTCTAGTTTCAAAGCATTGTGGTCTGAAAATATGCAGGGAATGATCCCAATCTTTTGGTCCTGGTTGAGACCTGATTTGTGACCTAGGATGTGATCAATTCTGGAGAATGTTCCATGGGCACTAGAGAAGAACGTGTATTCCGTTGCTTTGGGATGGAATGTTCTGAATATGTGTGTGAAGTCCATTTGGTCCAGTGTGTCATTTAAAGTCTTTATTTCCTTGTTGATCTTTTGCTTAGATGATCTGTCCATTTCAGTCAGGGGGGTGTTAAAGTCCCCCACTATTATTGTATTGTTGTCAATGTGTTTCTTTGCTTTTGTTATTAATTGTCTTATATAATTGGCTGCTCCCATGTTCGGGGCATAGATATTTACAATTGTTAGATCTTCTTGTTGGATAGACCCTTTAAGTAGGATATAGTGTCCTTCCTCATCTCTTATTACAGTCTTTGTTTTAAAATCTAGTATGTCTGATATAAGGATTGCCACCCCAGCTTTCTTTTGGTGTCCACTAGCATGGTAAATGGTTTTCCACCCCCTCACTTTCAATGTGGGGGTGTCTTTGGGTCTAAAATGAGTCTCTTGCAGACAGCATATTGATGGGTCTTGTTTTTTAATCCAATCTGATAGCCTGTGTCTTTTGATTGGGGCATTTAGCCCATTTACATTCAGGGTAACTATTGAAAGGTAGGAATTTAGTGCCATTGTATTGCCTGTAAGGTGACTGTTAATGTATGTTGTCTGTGTTCCTTTCTGATCTTTGCTGCTTTTAGGCTCTCTCTTTGCTTAGAGAACCCCTTTCAATATTTCTTGGAGGGCTGGTTTCGTGTTTGCAAATTCCTTTAGTTTTTGTTTGTTCTGGAAGCTTTTTATCTCTCCTTCTATTTTCAATGACAGTCTAGCTGGATATAGTATTCTTGGCTCCAGATTTTTCTCATTTAGTGCTCTGAAGATATCTTGCCAGTCCTTTCTGGCCTGCCAGGTCTCTGTGGATAGGTCTGTTGCCAATCTAATATTTTTACCATTGTAGGTTACATATCTCTTTTCCCGAGCTGCTTTCAGGATTTTCTTTGTCTCTGAGACTCCTAAGTTTTACTATTAGATGTCGGGGTGTTGACCTATTTTTATTGATTTTGAGAGGGGTTCTCTGTGCCTCCTGGATTTTGATGCCTGTTTCCTTCCTCACATTAGGGAAGTTCTCTGCTATTATTTGCTCCAATATACCTTCTGCCCCTCTCTCTCTTTCTTCTTCTTCTGGGATCCCAATTATTCTAATGTTGTTTTATCTTATCGTATCACTTATCTCTCGAATTCTGCCCTCGTGATCCTGTAGTTGTTTCTCCCTCTTTTTCTCAGCCTCTTTATTTTCCATCATTTGGTCTTCTATATCGCTGATTCTCTCTTCTGCCTCATTTATCCTCGCAGTTAGTGCCCCCATTTTTGATTGCACCTCATCAATAGCCTTTTTGATTTCGACTTGGTTTGATTTTAGTTCTTTTATTTCTCCAGAAAGGGTTTCTCTAATAACTTCCACGCTTTTTTCAAGCCCAGCTAGTATATTTAAAGTCATGATTCTGAACTCTAGGTCCGACATCGTACTAATGTCCGTATTGAGTAGGTCCCTGGCTGACGGTACTACCTCTTGTTCTTTTTGCTGAGGTGATATTTTTCTTCTTGTCATTTTGTCCAGAGGAGAATAGATGAATGAGAGAACAAAATGCTAACAGGTTTACAACGTTCCCAGCAAATATACTGTATACAAATCCGAAAAGACCTGAATCCAGGGGAAAAGAAAGGGAAAGAAAGAAAAAAGAAAGGAAAAAAAAGAAAGAAAAAAAAAGATAAAAACAAAAACAGAACAATACAAAAAAAGCAGAATATGATCAAATATGATCAGGCTAGTGCATAGATCAGTGCCACACACTAGATTTTGGGCATATTTTGGTCTGTTAGAAAAAAGTGCCTCCTAAAATTTTAAAGGAAGAAAGACATATATGTACAAAATAAGGGTTGATACAATGAAGGGATAGAAGATGACTGTCAAGATGAAAATTATAAAAGATTTTATAAAAGGACTTGATAAGATAAGAAGTTGTTTTAAAAAAGAAAGAAGATTTAAAAAAAAAAGAAAAAAGGGAGAGAATGTGATCAGGCAGGAGACTAGAACAGAGTCATACACTAGTGATTTAGGGTATATTTTGATCTGTTAGAAGAAACTGTATCTCAAAATTTTAAAGAGAGAACAACTTATATATATATATATGCCAAAAATAAGGGTAAGTAATATGAAGGGATAAAATATGACTCTAAAGATGAAAAATAAAAAATGTTTTTTTTTTTTAAAGAGATTGATAAGATGTTGGTTGAAAAAGGGAAAAAGAAAAAAAAACAGTTAACAAAAATTAACTTTGATGAACTAATGAATCATGGTAAAAAAAAAAGCCATGAATTCTATGTGCAGTTTTCCCCTAGCACTGGAGTTCTCCCGTTCTCCTTGATTGGTAAACTTGGTCTTGGCTTGCTGGCTGTTCGTGTTGATCTTCTGGGGGAGGGGCCTGTTGCTGTGGTTTCCAAATGTCTTTGCCGGAGGCTGAATTGCCCCACCCTTGTCGGTCCGGGCTAAGCAAGCTGCTCGGGTTTGATCTCAGGAGCTTTTGTTCTCTGCAAGCTCTCCGTACAGCCTTGGAGGACCAGGGCAAAAATGGTGGCCTCCCAATCTCCACCCGGAGGAGCTGAGAACTCGGGGTCCCGCTCCTCAGTGTGCCCCCAGAGAAAAGCAGTCACTCCATTGTCCCCGGTCTCCGGCTGCTCTCCGTGCTCACCCGGCCTGTGACCGAGCGTTGCTATCTGTGGCACCTGACCCCGTGCAAACCCAGCAGATCCCTGCGGTGCGTTCCCGCGCCGCTCCTCCCCGGGAAGTAAGGGGAGTCTCCCTGGATCTGCCGGCTGTTGGGTCCCTGCTGGAGGAGCAGTGGCCCGACTGGGCCGCGGATCACAGTTTATGGCAACCCCAAGCTGAGAGCCCGCGCCTCGGCTCCGTCTCTGCAGCCGGCTTCCCCGCTCCGATACCTGGGAGCTCTGGCGCACTCAGGCTCCCCCGGTCTTTCTGTGACCCCAAGGGTCCTGAGACCACACTGTCCCGGGAGGATTCCACCCCCTGCTTAGCCACTGCAGCGACGTCCCTCAGCGGAGCCGACTTCTAACAGTTCCGATTTTGTGCTCCGCGACTCTATCACTTGCCAGAAGTGGCCGGCAGAGGCCCCTCCCCCGCTGTCTATCCTCCCGAATATCGCCTCGGATTCACTTCTCCGCACGTCCTACCTTCCAGTAAGTGGTCGCTTCTCTGTTCAGATAGTTGTTGCTACTCTCCTCTTCGATCTCCCGTTGAGTTCGTAGGTGTTCAGAATGGTTTGATCCCTATTCAGCTGAATTCCTGAGACCAGACAAAATCTAGGTCTCCTACTCCTCCGCCATCTTGCTCTGCCCCTCTGGGTTTTCTATTCTGTTTCATTGATTTTATGTGTCTGTTTTTGTGCCAGTACCATTTACTGTCTCAATCACTACAGCCTTGTAATATAACATGAATTCTGAATTGTGATGCCTCCTACTTTGCTTCTCTTTTTCAAATTTGCTTTGGCTACTTAGGGTCTTTTGTAGTTCCATATAAAGTTTAGAATTGTTTGTTCTAATACTGTTTAAAATGCTGGTGATATTTTGATAGGGATTGCATTGAACGTGTAGATTGCTTTTGGTAGCATAGACATTTTAACAATATTTGTTCTTCCAGTCCATGGGCATGGAATATTTTTCCATTTCTGTGTATCTTCAGTTTCTTACATCAGTGTTTTATAGTTTTCAAAGTACAGGTCTTCTACATATTAGGTTAGGTTTATTCCTAGGTATCTTATGGTTTTTCGTACAATTGTAAATGGGATCAATTACTTGTTTTCTCTTTCTGTTACTTCACTATTGATGTTTAGACATGCAACAGCTTTCTGGATATTGATTTCGTATCCTGCACTTGCTGAATTTGTTTATCAGTTCTATTAGTTTTTTGTGGAGTCTTTGGGTTTTCTAGGTGGAGTATCATGTCATCTGAGAATAGTAAAAGTTTGATTTCTTCCTTGCTGATTTGGATGATTTTTTATTTCTTTTTGTAGTCTGACTGTTGAGGATAGGACTTCCAGCCCTGTGTTAAATAAAAGTGTTGAAAGTGGACATTCTTGTGTTGTACTAGAGGGCAGAGGAAAAACTCTCAGTTTTTCCCCACTGAGGATATTAGGTGTGGGTTCTTCATCTATGTCCTTTTTGATGCTGAGGTATATTCCCACTATCCCTACATTGTTGAGGGTTTTTAGCATAAAGGGATGTTGTACATTCCAAATACTTTTTTTTTTTTTGCATCTACTGAGAGGATCATATGGTTCTTATCTTTTCATTTATTAATATGGTATATCCATGTTGATTGATTTGTGAATATTGAGCCACCCTGGAAGCCCAGAAATAATTCCCACTTGATCGTGGTGAAAGATTCTTTTAATGTAGTGTTGGATTTTATTTCCTAGTATTTTGTTGAGAATTTTTGCATCCATGTTCATCAGGTATATTGGCCTATAGTTCTCTTTGTTAGTGGAGTCTTTGGTTTTTTGAATCAGGGTGATTCTGGTCTAATAGAATGAGTTTGCAAGTTTTCCTTTCATTTATATATCTTGAAATAGTTTTAGAAGAATAGATATTAACTCTTCTTTAAATGTTTGGTAGAATTCCCCCTGGTAAGCTGTCATCTGGCCCTGGACTTTTGTTTGTTTGGAGATTTTTGATTACTGATACAATTTCTTTGCTGGTTATCAGTCTGTTCAAATTTTCTATTTTTTCCTGTTTCAGTTTTGGTACTTTAAATGTTTCTAGGAATTTATCCAGTTCTTCCAGATTGTCTGATTTTTTGGCATATAATTTTTCACAATATCCTCTTACAATTGTTTGTATTTCAGTTGTATTCGTTGTGATCTCTCCATTCTCATTTGTGGTTTTATTTATTCTGTCCCTTCTCTTTTCTTTTTGATAAATTTCACTGGGGTTTATCAATTTTATTAATTTTTTCAAAGAACCAGTTCCTGGTTTCATTGATTTGTTCTCCTTTTTTTTTTTTTTTTTTTAGTTTCTATATCATTTATTTCTGCTCTAACCTTCATTACTTCCCTTCTGCTGGCTTCAGGCTTCATATATTATTCTTTTCCTAGCTTCTTTAGAAGTAAGGTTAGGTTGAGATTTTTCTTGCTTCTTGAGGTAAGCCTACATTGCTGTATACTTTGCTCTTAGGACTCTTTTGCTGCATCCCAAAGGTTTTGGATGGTTGTATTTTCATTTTCATTTGCTTCCATGTATTTTCTTAATTCTTTAATTCCTGGTTGACCCATTTATTCCTTAGTAGGATATTCTTTAACCTCCATGTATTTGTGGTCCTTCCAAATTTTTTCTTGGGGTTGACTTCGTTTCATAGCATTGTGTTCTGAAAATATGCATGATA
Source organism: Zalophus californianus (assembly GCF_009762305.2). Lineage (NCBI taxonomy): Eukaryota > Metazoa > Chordata > Mammalia > Carnivora > Otariidae > Zalophus > Zalophus californianus. The sequence continues at coordinate 39,442,544 of NC_045598.1, read as the reverse complement.
TGATTTCAGTCTTTCTGTGACCCAGTATGTGACCCAGTATTTGACCCAAAATGTCCCATGTGCACTTGATAAGAATGTGTATTCTGCTGCTTTGGGATGAAATTCTTTGAATGTATCTGTGAAGTCCATCTGGTCCACTGTGTCATTCAAAGCCATTGTTTCCTTGGTGATCTGCTTAGATGCCCCATGCATTGCTGTGAGTGGGGTATTAAAATCCTCTACTATTATTGTATTATTATCAATGAGTTTAAGTTTATTAATTGATATTTGACTGCTCCCGAGTTAGGGGTGTATGTATATTATATATAATATATATATATTTACAATTTTTAGATCTTGTTTGATAGACCCCTTTATTATGATATAGTGCCCTTCTTCATCTCTTGTTGCAGTCTTTGGTTTAAAATCTAGTTTGTCTGATATAAGTATGGCTACTCCAGCTTTCTTTTGATGTCCATTAGCCTGATAAATTGTTCTCCACCTTCTCACTTTCAATCTGGAGGTGTCCTTGGGTCTAAAATGAGTCTCTTTTAAGCAGCCTAATCAATGGGTCTTTTTTTTTCTTCCCATTCTGATACCGTTTGTCTTTTGATTGGATCATTTAGTCCATTTACATTCAGAGTAATTATTGAAAGGTATGAATTTAGTGCCATTGTATTACCTGTAAATTTGCTGTTCTTAGATTCTTTCTGTTCCTTTCTAGTCTTTGTTACTTTTGTTCTCTCTTTCCCACTCAAGTGGTCCTCTTTAATATTTCTTGCAGAGGTGGATTAGTATTCATCAACTCCTTTAGTTTTTGTTTGTCTTGGAAATTATTTATCTCTCCTTCTATTCTGAATGACAGACTTGTTGTATATTTCTTGGGTGTATCTGTTTCCCATTTAGTGCATTGAATATTTCCTTCTACTCCTTTCTTGACTGCCAGGTCTCTGTGGACAGGTCTGCTGCTAACTTCAAGTGCCTACCGTTGTAAGTTAAGGAACTTTTGTCCCTAGTTGTTTGCAGAATTCTTTCCTTATCTTTGTATTTTGCAGGTTTCACTATGATATGTCATTATGTTTCCCTGTCTTTGTTGATTTTGACTTGGACTTGTATGCTTGCTTATTATCCCAGATTAGGACAGTTCTTAGGTATAAGTTGTTCAAATAAACTTTCTGCACCTTTTTTACGTTCTTCTTTTGGGACTCCTATGATATGGATATTTCACTTCATGGAATCTCTGAGTTCCCTGTCTACCCTCATGATCTAATAGTTTTCTTTCCCTCTTTTTCTCATCTTCATTATTTTCCATAATTTTTTCTTCTATATGACCTATTCAATCCTCTGCTTCTTCAATCCTCGTTGTGATTTTATCCAATCAGTTTCGCATCTGAGTTACAGCATTTTTTTATTTTGACCTGACTAGTTTTTAGGTCTTTTATCTCTGCAGCAAGGGTTTTTCTGGTGTCTTCTATTCTTCTTTCAAGCCCAGCTAGTATTCACATGACCGTTGTTCTAAATTCTTCTTCAGATATATTGCATATATCTGTTTTGAGCAAGTCCCTGGCTGTGATTTCTTCTTGAACTTTCTTTTCGGGAGTGTTCCTTTGTCTTGTTTTGTCTACATTTCTGTCATTTGCATGTTATGAAAGCTTGTTATGTTTCCTGCACTTGAGTGTAATGCTATATTAAGAAGGGGTTATACATTGTCCAGGGCCTGACACATCAGGAAGTGTTTCTGGTGTATGCCGTATGCACTCTGCTGTTGTGTTTTTTGCTCTTTCCCACTGGTCAGTTCTGAATTCCTCCTTGCTTGCAGTGGGGAGTGTTTGGACCTTTAAGTAGGTGTGCTTTTATTTGTTTTTTGAAATAAATCTGGATAATGAAAGAAAAGAAAAAGCCTGATCCAAAAGAAAAAGAAAAACAGAAAAGGAACAAAAACACCCAAAGAATCAAGAAACTAGAAGACTTATTCCAAAGAAGAAGAAAGAAAAAAAAAAGAAAGAAAAAGAAAAGAAAAGAAAAACAGAAACCTGATCCAGAAAAAAAAAGAAAAGAAAATGAAATAACATACCAACAAACAAAACCTATAAGCCTATTTCCAAAGGGAAAAAAGAAGTAGAAGAAAAAAATACAGCCTGGCCTTATTTACAGCAGAACTACAAGTGATGCTTTGAAGCCCTGTATGATCAGTAGACTTGGTGCCTGTTTGGTGCTTCCTGTGCTGGTCTTCTGTGGGAGAGTCCTACTTTGTTGGCTTAGAGTCAGTTCTGTCCCAGTAAATATGCACTTCCCAAGCACAGGGGCATGAGGTTTGGTGTAAGCAGCTGCTATCTCCACTGGGACCACTGTGTTGTTCTCTGAAGTATGATTGCATTAGTGGCGAGGAGAAAATGGCACCACACCACTCTCTTGGCCCCGGACAGGTGATCTCACACCACCCCGTGTTCAGGAAGCCCTCACAGAAAAGCCAAGGCTGTCAGTGTTCCTGCTGCCACAGCTTTCTTTGTTTTATCTTTGTCCTGCATCTGGGATTCAAAATTCCTAATCTTAAAGGACTGGGCACCGCCTGGACCCACTCCCTTCTCTGGAATATTGCCTCCTCACTGTGCTGTGTCTTGTGTCCTTTGTCCTAGAAAAACAGCCCCTATTCTGTGCGGTTCTCAGAATCCATGGCGTTAGTACCTGGAAAAGAAATGACCAGGTTATCCACCCTCTGCATGTGCCTCCCCCGCTGCAGATGAAAGGCCATTTGCTCACACCTGCAGGGTATTTTGTTCTTGAAGAGATAATAAATATACCCTCTTCCAAATGTACTTCAGGAAGGGGAATATCTTTTTCCGGTGTGACCCAGGAGATCCCCACACCACTCTTCAGCCTGTGCCCTCCTTCTTCCCAGGAGCCTGCCACACAGTTCTGCTCCGCACTTCCAAAACCTCAGAGTTTGAGCTCCACACACTGTTTGCAAAAAACCTGTGACACTCAGTTCCCCTCACTCCTCAGTCCATGGTCTGGAGAAGTTTTCTTCTTGTTGGGACCCAATGCCACTCTCTCAAACCCTCTCTCCTCTCCCCTTTCCCTCTCTGTGGGAAATGCTCCTTCCCTTCCACAGGATGGCTGGCAGTTTTTCTCTCCCCCAGTTCCCTTCTACCCAACTCTAACCTGCCACATTTTCTTTCTCCAGCCATGGAGATCTTTCTTCCAAACCTCAGGTCAATTTCCTGGATTATCCAACTGATCTGACTTCAGTGCAGCTGTGTTGGAGGGATGAGGAAAGCCCAGGGTTCCCCTACTTCTCTGCCATCTAAATTCTTCCTCCTAGTTCTCTCTTTTGATGTCTTTGCCTGGCTTTGGTATCTGGATGTTACTGGCTTCATGGAATTTGTCTGGAAGTGTTCCCTCCTTTTTTCTGTTTGGGAGAATTTATTAATAATTGTTGTTATTGTTCTTAAATGTTTTTTGGTAGAATTTACCATATAAGCAATCTGGTCCTGGGCTTTTCTTTGTGGAAGCTTTTTGATTACTCTATTTCTGATTCTTTTTGAGTTTCTTGCAGTTGCTTGTGTCTTTCTAGGAATTTGTCCATTTCATTTAGATTATCTAATTTTTTGGCATACAATTGTTCATAGTACTCCCTTATAATTCTTTTGAGTTTGTAAGGTCACTAGTAGTGTTCAGTCTTTTTTATCATTTTAAAAATTAAAGTATAACCAACATACTGTATTATATTAGTTTCTGATTAATTTCTGATGTTGGTAATTTGAGTCATTTATTTCCTTGATCAGTCTAGGTAATGGCTTGTTCCTTTTGTTGATATTTTTAATAAGCTAACTTTTAGTTTTATTGCTTTTCACTATTGTTTTTTCTAGTCTGTACTTCAGCTCTAGTTTTTTTATATACTTTGTTCTACTTGATTTGGGTTTAGTTTACTCTTTTTTTAGTTAAGGTGGAGGATTATGTTTCTTATGTATGATCTTTGTTATTTTTTATATAGTTATTTGCACCTGTATTTTTCCCTGTAAACACTGTTTTCACTGAACACTGTAACATAATTTATGTCTCTCATACTTCTGTCTATATTTTTACAATTTGTCTTTTAAAGAGTAGACATTTTATATTTGATGCAGTACAATTATCACTATTTTTTAAATGGATTACTTTTGTTGCTATAGCTAAGAACTTTTAGTGTAACCTAAGATTACAAAGATTTTCTCTCACATTTCCTTCTTAAAAATTTGAACTCTTATATTAGTTCTGTAATACATTTTAGTTTATTTTTATATGTTTTGTCAGTTAAGTGTATTAATTTTCTATTGATTTTATAAAAATCACAAACTTAGTGGCTTAAAACAACACAAACATAAATTTCTTGAGGGAAGTGTCTGAAATGGGTCTTATTAGGATAAAATAAAGGTTTTGGTAGAGCTGCCTTCCTTTTGGATGCTTTAGGGAAAATATATTTTTTTGCCTTTTCCATCATCTTCAGGTCATCTGCATTCTTTGACTCATGGACCATTCTTCCATATTCAATGCCATTGATACAAAACCTTAAAAATTTTCTTTCCTTTCCCTTTCTCTGTCTCTGTGTCCTTCTCCCTTCCCCCTCATTTTGTCTTATAAGGACTCTTGTGATTGTGTTGGGCCCACATAGTTTATCTAGGATAATCTTTTCATATAAATATCTTACTCTAATCACATCTACTGTCCCCTTTGTCATATGCCTGACATATTGACAGGTTTTGGGGGTTAGGATATGGACAGTCCTAATAATGAGGGGCCATTATTCTGTATGGTAGTGGCATAATATTTTTTTCATTTTGCACCATTTTTTGAAAAGACTATTCTCTTCCCATTGAATTGACATATTTGCGGAGACTCTATTGAACCTAGATATTGGAATTTATTTCTCATAACTCAAATGTGTTCTGTTGATTCATATGTTTGTTCTTGTGCCAATTCTAAAATGTTTTTATTACTATAGTTTTATAGTATGTTTTGAAATTAAATTGTGTAATTCCTCCAATTTTATTATTCTTTTCAAAATTGTCTTTGCTTTTCTAGGTCATTTTATTTCTATACAGATTTTATTATCAACTTTTCAGTTTCTATAAAAACTCTGCTGGGATTTTGGTAGGGATTGTAATAAATTTGCAGATTAATTTGGGGGAGAATTGGCATTTTCACAATAATTGACCTCCAATAGCATTTACTTAGATATTCTTTAATTTCTCTAAGCCATGTTTTATATTTTTCGGTGTACAATTCTTGCACATTTTTTGTTAAATTTACTGCTTAATGTTTCATTCTTTTTGATACTGTTTTGAGTTAATAATTAATTTAAATTTCCAGTGGTTTGTTGCTAGTATATAGGGATGAGATAGAATGTTATAATTGATTTTAGAACCCATGACCTGGCTAAATTCAATTATTAGTATTTGCATTTGGTGGTTTCTTTGGGGTCTTCTCAATATAGGATCATATCATCTGGGAGCTAGAAAGTTTTTACTTTTCCTTTTCCAATATACCTGCCTTTCTTTTTTTCTTTTTTCTTTCTTCCTTCTCTTTCTCCACTTTCTCCTTCTTCCTCTCCCCCCCCAAAACCATTTTTTTTCCTCTATATCTCTGTTTCATTGCACTGGTTGAAACCTCCATTAAAATATTTAATATTAATAGCAACAGTTAATATCCTTGTCTTGTTCCTGATATTGTCAAGCTGTTTGTCTTTCCCTATTATGTATAATGTTGGAAGTAGTTCTATATAGATTCCCTAATCTGGTTAAAGAAGTTACCTTCTATGTATAATATGTTGAGAGTTTTTTTATTATGAATGGGTATTGAACTTGTCAGTTTCACATTCCTGGGATGAATCTTACTGAGTCATTGTGTGTAATCCTTTGTATATTTTGCTGAAATTTAGTTTGCTAATTGTTAAATATTCTTGAGTCTATGATCATGAGGGATATTGGTGTGTGGTTTTCTTTGATTGTGGTTTTGGTATCAGAGTGATATTGGCCCCAGAGGATGAGCTAAGAAGTCTTCGACCCTCACATATTATCTGCAAGATTTTGTGAAGTGCTGGTATTTATTCTTCTTCATTTATTTGAGTAGATTCATTTGTGAAGGTACCTGATCCTGAACTTTTGTGTGTGCGAGGAGTGAAAATTACCACTTCAGTTTATTTATTTATTTTTTTTTTGTATTTGTGTTCAGGTTATCTTTTTCTTCTTGAGACTGTTTTGGTAATTTTTGTCTCTGTGGGAATATGTCCATTTTATTTAAGTTATTGAATTGTTGGCATATAGTTGTTTATACTATTGCCTTATAATCATTTTAATTTCTGTAGTGTCACAATGTCCCTACAACATGGTCTGCAATGTCATATTTCGTTTCTGATTTTGGCAACTTTTTTTAATATTTGTTGTAACTTAGTATAACAAAACTTTTTTTTTCTGTAAAGGATCAGATACTAATTAATTTTGGCTTTGTGTGCCAGATGGCCTCTTTCACAACTATTCAATTCTGTCATTGAATCATAAAAGCAGCTAGAGACAATAGATAAGTGAATAGGTGTACTTTATTCCAATAACACTTTATTTATAAAAACCAGCTATGGTCCACATATGGACTATAGGCTTTAATTTACTGACTACTCATCTATCTAATGGGTTTTCAATTTTTTTTCATATTTTTAAAAAGTCAGATTTTAGTTTCATTAACTTTATATGTTGGTATTCTACTTTTTTAAAATTTCATTTATCTCTGCTTCACTCTATTATTTCTTTTCTTCTGCACAACATGTGTTTATTTTGCTCTTGTTTTTCTAATTTCAAAGTAGAATCTTAGATGATTAATTTTTACCTTTATTCTTATCCTGTATGGTCATTTATAGGTATAGTTAGCCCTTTAAATTTTTGTATGTTTTCTTTTCCATTTTCCTTAAGTTCCAAATATTTATATTTTCTTTTGTGATTTCTTTTTTGATCAATTATTTAAAATATGTTTAATTTATAAATGAGTATTTCTGATTTAATTTTGCTGATTTTAGTTGTCTTATTATTAGAGAGTTGACTTTTTATGATTTTAAGCTTCCAAATTTGTTTAAAAATTTTTATGGAATGGAATACAATATACTTCGCAGAATGTACCATGTGTTCTTTCTTACAAATAATTTGTATATGGTGCGGTCATTAGTTGATGTGTTCTGTATATATGTTAGTTCAAGTCAGTTGTTAGTGTTGTTCAAATCTTTTCTATCCTCACTAATTTTCTATATAATATTTCTATCAGTTATCGAGAGTAGAGATGAAAAATCATTTGCTCTAAATTTTGATATTGTTTATTTTTTATAAAATCGTGTTCAGTTTTTGCTATATGCATTTTGAGATTAGATGCATCTACCTCATACTGATATATTGAACCTTTTATCATCTTGAATGTGTACTGTCCTTAATGGTAGTTCTTTTATTAAAATTATTTTTTCTAATATGTATGTAGCCATTTCAGCTATCTTACATTTTTGATTTGTCTGGGATATCTTTGTCCCATTTTTTTAGTACCAGGCTATTGTATCTTAGAATCTAATGTGTGCTTCTTGTAGTCAGTATGGAGTTGGATCTTACTTTTTTAAATCCAGTTTGACAGTCTCTGCCTTTTGAATGGGAATGTTTTGGCCATCCACATTTAATACAATTATTTTTATAGTTGTTTTATATTTGTTATATTGCTTTATGTTTTTTACATGTCTCCTCTCTTTTTTAGGATTCTTTCCCTCCTCCACTGTTTTCTTTTAAGTACATAGTTTTGTGCTATTTAAATTTCTCTGTTCCCATTTTTTCCTGTATATTTTCAGTTTTGTTTCTTAGTGCTTTCTTTAGGGATTACAATATGTATTTTAAATTACCATAATCTAGTTGAGGAAACTGAACTTATTTATTAAAATTTGTGATAGAAAATTTTCCTAATACAGGTCATTCTCTTCCTCCTTTTTTATGCCATTTTTGTCATATATATTCCATCTACATATGTTAGAAACCTAAAAATACAATGTTATAATTTCTTTACATGATCTTATATATTTTAGAAAGGAGAAGAAATGAGAAAAAATATATATACTCTTTATCCACATCCTTACCATTTCTGGTGTTCTTCATTTCTTACTGAGGATTTAATTTATTATCTGGTATCATATTCTTTCAGTTTGAAGGACATCCTTTAATATTTCTTGCAAAGCATGTCTGCTAGCAATTAATTTTCTCAGTCTTTGTCTATCTGGAATATTTTTATATTTCCTTCATTTTGAAGGATAGCTGTGCTAGATATGAAATTGTAGGTTGATAATTGTTTTCAGCACTCTGAATGTGTCATACCACTGCTTTGTGGCTTCCTTTGTCTCTGATGGGAAGTTAGCCATTAATCTTTTTAAGTTTATCTTGTGTTGTTTATACTTGCTTTTCAGGGAGTATTTACTTCTCTCCAAATTTGGGCATAGTCAGAATTTCTAGTTTCATCTTTATATTTTCAAGGTATGAGTTTTGAAGGTTGGTACATACTTCTTTTCACCTTTAGGAAAGCTGTATATACCTAGAAACCTCTTTGAATAATACATATTTTTAGTAATTACCAAAGGGCTTCTAGAAATGATTGATTTATTTTGTTCCTTATATGTTCTTTCATAAGACCTTGTTGTCTAATTGATGTACTTCACAACTCATCTCTTATTATCCTTGAGATTTCAGATATTTAACCAAGACTTGACTTTCAATCTTATCAGTGTAATTTTGATTAATTGATTCAGCAAATATTAATTGGTCACTTGGTGTGTGCTAGACATATGTCACAAAGTTTTTTCAATGAACAAAGTAACCAAGTAAATGAGCCTTATGCATAGTGCCTTATGATTTATAGAACAGTTTCACTGTATCAGATTATGGGAGAGCACAAATGTCTTGCTTACATTGCATAATTTTTGATAATATAATAAAGGGGCTATGTACAAAGATATGGGTAGGGTTTAGGGAAATCACGATGGCAATTTAAGTTCTTAGGCTGCTAACAAAAGAGAGCTATTACCACTCATAGACCTAAATGGAAAAGGAGAGGAAGTGGTTACCAGGAGCCATCGACAAGGCTAAATGTAGAGGGACACCTGACAGGAGATACTGTTCTTCAGTGGAACAATACATCCAACAAATTGTAATTAAGTAGTGAGGGAGTCAAGGGAATAAGTAATCTAACTCACTATTTCCCTGTCCTCATCTTGGGCTGGTGACTTCCATTAAATGACCTTAACCAGAGATTTTAGAGAAATTTTTAGAGAAGAGGCAGCATTCCATAGAGGTCAACCTTCTGGAGCACAAATCATGGTGGAGAAGTTGGAGGGTGGTTCTGGAAGAACAAATGGAAGATACTCAGCTCACTGACCTCATTCATTGATAAATCCTATTAATTCTTTCTACAAAAGTGTCTATCATATATGTCCTTTATTTCCATTCTCATCAGCAGTGTTTTAGTCAGGGTCTTTATCATCTCATGATCACATGATAGAAATAATCTCTTCTTTCATATTCCCCTTAAATATATACTACTGCTAGTTAAGCTGGCATTAAGACTTGAGTCTTCTGATGTCAAATTCTTTTCCTCTTCCCCGCCTCTACACACCCTCACATTTTTCAGAAATAAAAGAATTGAAGATTCTTTGTTTTGTTAACATGAAATTGGGGGGAAAAAAAAACCTTTTCCTGATTAACAGCTCTTGTAATTCACATACAGGTCTTTATCTTCTCATGTGGATTACTTTTTTCATTTGACTATTTGTCAAAAATCCTGTTTCTTAATTGTCTTGGATTTGAGGCCCAAATGGTAAAATAATTTTGCTAGGCCAGGATGTTCTTTAGTTGTTTTGTTTAAAGAATTTGTATAGATTGAAATGCAGCTGCCAGTGTATTAGTGATTTTCTGTTGCTTACTTGTCAAGATTTTTGTTGTTTGGTTGAAAAATAGTATTTCAAAACCTGGCAGCATATTGACAAAAACAGAGGAGCACTTTGTGTAATTCTCTTTTTGAAAAACTATCTCTTTAAAAGACAAAGATTGCTATTGCTACTTCTATTCACATGTATTTCCCATAATAGGTTTATTGACAGCTCTTAGATAAGGTTTAATTCTTTATGTTCCCCTATTTATCATGGTGTATACTTTTCTGCCTGAAGAGAGGCAGATTAAGCTCCAGTAAGTAAACAAACAATATGGAAGTGGCCTAAGTGTATGGGGAAGTATTTGACTTTTTGTTACTAATCTGTGACAGGTGCAGAGTTTTTCTGGCTATTTATTTTTTGTTTTTATTTTTAACGGGCTTAATTTGAGAGTGCAAGCCTGCCCCGTGAAACCAGCATTTTATGGTGCTGACTCAGGGTTAAGCCCCTGAGCTGGGAATGGACAGCTGAGCTGGATAATCACTGAATTTTCCAAACTGTGTTTACAACTCAGTCTTTAGGAGCATAACCGAAGATGACTCTTTTATTGCTAAGCCTCCATTCTCCTCTTTGCGTTCTTCCTCTTCCTTTGTGTCCCTCCTCCTACTTCTTCCTCACCCTAAGAAAAAGTCTACTAAGGTTACTGAGCTGGGAGTGGCACATAGTCACAGATTTTTTTTCTTGTATCATTCCTGGCAAGCTCATTACAAAGCAATCGTGGCCTACACTCAAGTGCACTTCCTTTGGGACCAATAGTTGTAAATAAGGAGGTGTTGCAACCTGGCTGATAAGTTGTTCTGAAGATAGTGGTACTTTTTAACTGAATGTTTGACCTTTTATTATATTGACTCAGGCCTGTCTAAGACCCTCAAGGTCTATTTCTCATCTTAAAAGTCCTCTGTAGGAAAACACAGTGTGTGGCTTAAGAGGATCTTCAAATTGCTCAACAACTCTCTTTCTGTTCCTTTTTATAAAATGATAATTATAGTTATGCTGGGTAATCTCCCTATCATTTGCAAAATGGATTTTCCTTCTTCCAGTAATGGAATAATTTTTTATCGACTTTGGAAGCAACATGTTGAATATTTTATGAAGACTAAATATATAGGGCAGCAGAGGTAAAAGTACTTTAATGTATATATAGAGAAGGAACACTTGAAAATTACTTTGGGGCTAATAAAACTCTCAAGCTTTATTATTTATTCTTGCATCAAAGTAATTGTCAGTTTTGATTTGAGTGGCTATGTAAAACTCCCACAATACATTTTCTTTCTTTCCCTGTTGCTATAAGTATCTTGAACCACAGATGGAGAGTTTCAGGAAACTTCATTTCACCTTGGGGATGTGGTTATAGACATTAAGAAGTCAAAATATTTAAGTCCACTTAGTAGAACCTCTGTAGTGTCAAATACTTGGAGTTTTTATAACATCAAAATTGTTTCAGAATATTTGGACTATTATTTTCCAAGATAGATTCAACCAAATTCTCTTTTATCAAGCAGTGCTTCTGATACTTACTCTGAGAAAGTAGAACGCTTCATGGGTTTATAAATCTTGGGACAGGGCATCTGGGTAGCTCAGTTGTTTAAACATCTGACTCTTGATTTCTGCTCAGGTCATGATCTCAGGGTTGTGAGATTGAGCCTTGGTGTCAGGCTCCATGCTCAGTGGGGGGAGTCTGCTTGAGATCCTCTCTCTCCCCCTCTCCCTCTGCTCCTCCCCTCTGTGCATGTGTGCTCTCTCTCAAAATAAATAAATAAACATATTATACATCTTGGGACAGAATTGCAGTCAGGACAGCTGTTTTTGTGTTTAGTCAATACGTGGTGTTTTGTATCCACCTAAGATGCAGATTTTCCCCCTCTTTCATAAAAGTAATATGAACCATATGCATTTTAAGAGATATTTTTAAAATCTCCATCAGCTCAAATTTCAAATACTTTTAGAGGCTCCTAGGACATTATTTTCAACTAGTCTTTACTATATCAGAAGGGATATTCCCTGGATTTAATGCTTTTATCTCAGAAATGAAATTTCAGTATTCTTCTAAATCATGAACTGTGATTATCATATACTTTTATATATATAAGTATTAAAAATATATACATATAAGTATTACATATATACATAAGTATTAAATATATATATGTATATATACATATATATACACACACACATATATATATTTCCCAATCTTGTACAAAGGAAAAATTAGTGATTATTGAGTATTACCTTTTGAGGTATCCATGATACCTCAAGCTTAACTTTTCTAAAAAAATTTCCTTTCATACCTTTTTCTTTTCCTGTGCCTATTTCAGTTAATGCGTGACTAATCTAAGTCACCAAGCTGGAACTCTCAGTCACCCTGAATTAGTCCCTTACTCCCTTTGTGACTGATACAAATTGATGTGGCTGGCTGGATGTTATATGTTCCTACCCTTCCCCCACTGATAACAGATTATATTCCTTTGACTTAGGGAACCAGCAGGTAACTACTGTGTGTTATGGTATCCTGGCCACTAGATCAGTTTATGAGGTGGGCATATGGCCCATGTGCGGACCAATCAGAACCAGAAATAGTTTAAAGAATTTTTCTTTTTCTTTTTTTAAAAATTTGTTGTAAATATAGAAAGAAGCACTTTCTTGCCTTTAGGTTCATGTAGCTAGAAGAACGTGATTTGGGGCTTTCTGTGGCCATGTTACTTGTTTGTATGGTGTAAAGTTGTCTACAATAGAAGAGAATTAAGTGAACAAATATTAATGAGACTGGGGGAAAGAATGCAAACAGCATTTAAATTCCCTGTGCCAAACCCTGTGCTCCTTAGAGTTGTGCTGGTTTCCGACATTTTTCTTTTGTTTCTGAAAGCTTCTAGTTTTTCCTTAAGGTAACTGGAGTTGAGTTTCTGTTACTTTCAGCTCAGAAAGACCTTCCTTTGCATTTATTCAATCAAAAAGATAAGTTAGCTGTACTTTATACATCTGTTGACACCCTCTTCTTTTTATTCACACTGCTACTGCTTTGGTTTTGGCCTCTATCATCTCATACTTGGAATCGGCTTGTCAACCTGTCTAGCCCCACCCTATCAGTTATTCTACTTTACTTAAACTGAGATATAAGTGGTGTTTTAATACATCACTTTCCTGTTTAATTTTTTTTAATGTTACCTCTGTCCAAATTTTTAGCCTGGCTTAAAAGGTCCATTAAAATCTGACTACCTCATCCCCTATACTCTATTTCCTATATATACTATACTCTAGCCACACCAGAATATTGTCACTTTTTAATTATGCCTGTCTGTTTCACATATTTGTGATTTTGCAGACATTTTCTCCTTTGCCTAGAATCTTACTTTTCCCAAATTTTAACCGTATCAATCTGATAAACTTCTCTTAACCTTAAATCTCAAATGTTCTACACACAGGATTAATTATTCTCCCACTGATGTTATTTTACTTACTTCATTGTATTTATATTAATTTATTTATATGTCTCTCTCACAGTCCCCATCAACATCCAGTTTATCAGCTAAGTATGAGACTCTGTCTTAGTCATCATTATGTTTCCAGCACTTGGTAGGATACTTAGTTTCATTTGTCACTTATAGATCACCTACCTGGAGTGAATAAATTGTTCAGCAAATATTTATTTTACCTCCCTAGTGTAGGAGGGGCATAGTTCTCTGCTCCTTTGATTTTGGGCTTGGTAACTTAATGTTCTTTGGTCCATGGAATTTCAACGGACATGACTGACAGAGGCTTCAAATGTGCTTGTGTAATTTGGCTTGGCTTTAGCATGCTGCTGATTTTCCATGAAAACAGATGGATGATAGACATGTGGAACATACTTTGATTCAAACTCAGCCTAGATGTAAGCCCAGCCTTCCTGCAACCTAAAGCAGAGCTGCCCTAGCCCACTGAAAATCAGCCAAACCCCAGCCTGCAAATCTATAAGCTTAAGAATAAATGCTTTTGTGGGAGAGGGAAGAGGTGGAAGAGTAAGGGACCCTCATTTCATCTGGTTGAATTCAGCTAAATAGCTATCAAATCATTCTGAACACTTGTGAACTCAACCTGAGATATAAGAAAAGAATTCTGCAATTCTTTTTTTTTTTTAAATATTTTATTATTTGTTGGAGAGACTGAGAGCAGAAGCAGAGGGAGCGGCAGGCAGAGGCAGAAGGAGAAGCAGGCTCCCCGTGAGCAAGGAGCCCAATGTGGGACTCGATCCCAGGACCCTGGGATCATGACTTGAAGGGAAGGCAGATGCTTAACTAACTGAGGCAGCCAGTCATCCCAGAATTACTGCAATTCTATAATAGAAAAGCGACCACTTTTTGAAAGGCAGGAGGTCCAGAGACATGAACCTGAGGGGATATATTGGAAGATAAACAACGGGGAACGGGAGCCTCCCTAAGCTGTCTAGGGAAAGTGATTTAGCAGCAGATGCAAAATCGGAAGTTTCAGAAGTTGCTCCATTGAGGGACATCCCTTCCTGAAAGGTGCTCAGGTGGTGATGTGGGACAGAATTCTAGGCGGGACTGTGTGGTCTCAGGACCCCCAGGGTCACAGAAGGAAAGAGGGTGCCTGAGTGCAGCAGAGTTCCCAAGCATTGGAGCAGCTAAGCCTGCTGCAATCAGCAGGCCCAGGAGTGGGCTTTCAGCTTGGTGTTCCCATAAACCACGAACCACAGCACAATCTGGTGACTGTTCTCTGAGCAGGGGTCGAGCAAGCCTTAGAACCAAGGGGGCCCAAGAAGTCTCAAAGATGGAAGAGGAGTAGGGGACCTTATTTCAAATGGTTGCCTGAATTGAGCTGGATATCTACCAGACCACTCTGAACTCCCACGAGATCAGCCTGGATGTAAGAAGATATATCTGGATCTCTACAAACAAGATATCACACAGGCAGTCGGTTTCAAGGTATGAAGGAGAGAGCCATGATTCTGTGGGCAGATATTGGAAGATAAACGGAAGGGAGAGGGAGCCTCCAGCATCCTGTGCCACTGAAGGCAGAAGCCTTCCACACTGGGGACTGGCCACAGACTTGCAGACTGGTAGTGGCAGGGAAAGGACTTTAGGGCAGTCCCCCATACTCAAACCTGGAGATACCCGGGTACGCATGTGAACTGGGGGGCAGCTGGTGGTTTTAGAAGCACAAAGAGCAGAGACATGCCTGGACCTGGAAGCAAGGGCTGGGAGTGCAGCTGTGGGGCACACAACCCAGGACGCTGTGGTTTTTTGCAGCACAGACAGAAACAGAGAGAGTGTGGCCTGGAGAACTCACTGAAGAACAGACTGTGATCTCTGTTCTGAGGCAGAGGTTTGGATACTGTCATTTCTGCTCTGACTCTCCGAAGAGACACGGAAAGCCATCAGGGAAAGCCGCCAGAGAACAAAAGCTCCGAAAGACCAGTGTTCACTGGGCGTATCCCCCCCACAGGGGGCAGGGCAACTCTGCCCAAACAGGGTTGCCTTAGAAACAGCGCGGCAGGCCTCTCCCCCTGAAGACAGGCCGGAAGAAGAAGAGGCCGGCAATCCTAAGGTCCCTATAAAACAGGTGCATTTTGCTTGGTTTGTGGTAAAAAATTTGGACTCTGTACATTCCCTCAACCACCCCTCAACAAAATGTCTATGAGGAAGAACCCCCCCAAAACAGAAAAGACTCCAAGACTGTGTTCTCTGCCACAGAAAAAATGGATATGGATATAAGCAAGATGTCAGAAATAGACGTCAGGGTAACAGTTATGAAGACAATAGCTAGGATGGAGAAAACGATTAATGGCAACATGGATTCTTTAAGGGCCGAAATGAGAGCTGATCTGACTGAACTTAAAAATGCTATCAATGAGATTCAAACTAATATAGATTCTCTAACAGCTAGGGTAAACGAGGCAGAAGAATGAATTAGTGATCTAGAAGACACACTGATAGAAAAGAAGGAACAGGAGGATGCTTGGAACAAACACCTTAAAATCCATGAAAACAGAATTAGATAAATAAATGACACCATGAAACATTCCAATGTCAGAATTATTGGAATTCCTGAGGGGGTCGAGAGAGAGAGGACTAGAAGATATATTTAAGGAAATCGTAGCTGAGAACTTCCCTAATCTGGGGAATGAAATAAGCATACGTGTTTTAGAGGCAGAGAGGACCCCTCCCAAGATCAAGGAGAACAGACCAATGCCCTGGCATGTAATAGTAAAACTTGCAACCTAAGAAACAAGGAAACCATCTTAAGTGCAGTTGGGAAGAGATTTCTTACGTACAGAGGGAAGAACATCAGAACAACGTCAGACCTATCCACAGAGACCTGACATGCCAGAAAGGGCTGGCAAGACATATTCAGGGTACTAAATAAGAAGAACATGAAGCCAAGAATACTTTATCTGGCAAGGCTGCCATTTAGAATGGATGGAGATATACAGAGCTACCAGGATAGGCAAAAACTGAAAGAATATGTGACCACTAAGCTGGGCCAGCAAGAAATATTAAGGGGGGTTCTATAAAAGGAGAAACACCCCAAGATTGATATAGAAAAGTTTACAGAGACAATCTATAGAAAAAAGAACTTCACAGGCAACATGATGACAATAAAATCATATCTTTCAATAATCACTCTCAACATAACCAGCCTAAATGCTCTCATAAAATGGCACAGGGTTGCAGATTGGATAAAAAGACAGGACCCATCCATATGCAGTTTACAAGAGACTCATTTTGAACCTAAAGATACAGCCAGAGAAGGGATGAAGAAACATCTTTCATGCCAATGGACCTCAAAAGAAAGCTGGGGTACCAATTCTCTTACCAAACAAATTAGATTTTAAGCTAAAGACTGTAGTTAGAGATACAGAAGGACACTATATCATTCTTAAAGGGTCTATCCAACAAGATGATCTAACAATTGTAAATATCTACACTCCCAACATGGCAGCAGCCAAGTACATAAGCCAAGTGTTAACCAAAATAAAGAGACATATTAATAATAATATGTTAATAGTAGGAGGCCTCAACACTCCACTCTAAGCAATAGAGAGATTAACTAAGCAAAAAATCAACAAAGAAACAAGAGCTTTGAATGACATACTGGACCAGATGGACCTCATAGATATATATAGAACATTCCACCCTGAAACAACAGAATACTCATTCTTCTTGAGCGCACATGGAACTTTCTCCAGAATAGACCACATACTGGGTCATAAATCAGGTCTCAACCGATACCAAAAGATTGAGATTATTCCCTTCATATTCTCAGACCACAATGCTTTGAAACTGGAACTCAATCAGAAGAAAAAGTTTGGAAGAAATTCAAAGACTTGGGAGCTAAAGACCACTCTGCTCAAGAATGTTTGGGTCGACCAGGAAATCAAAGAAAAACTTAAACACTTCATCGAAACCAATGAGAATGAAAACACATCAGTCTAAAAGCTATGGGTATGGCAAAGCAGTCCTAAGGAGGAAATATATCATCCTACAACCCTCACTCAAAAAAAATAGAAAAAAATCCCGAAAACACAAACTGTCTTTACACCTTAATGAACTGGAGAATCAATAACAAATTAAACCTAACCCATGCACTAGAATGGATATAATTAAGATTAGAGCAGAGATCAATGAATCAGAAACCAGAACACATCATTAGAACACATCAACGAAACTAGAAACTCGTTCTTTGAAAGAATTAATAAGATCGATAAACCACTGTCCAGAATTATCCAAAAGAAAAGAGAAAGGAGCCAAATTAATAAAATTATGAATGAAAGGGGAGAGATCACGACTAATACCAAGGAAATAGAAACAATTATTAGAAATTAATATCAACAACTGTATGCCAAGAAATTGAGCAACCTGGAAGAAATGGAGCCCTTCCTGGAAACCTATAAATTCCCAAGACTGAAACAGGAAGAAATTGACAACCTGAATAGGCCAATAACCAGTAACGAGATTGAAGCAGTGATCAAAAACCTCCCAAAAAAACGAGTCCAGGATCTCATGGGTTCCCTCAAGAATTCTACCAAACATTCAAAGAAGAATAATACCAAGTCTCCTGAAATATTTCCAGAAATAGAAACAGAAGGAAAGCTTCCAGACTCATTCAATGAGGGCAGCATTACCTTAATCCCCAAACCAGACAAATATCCCATCGAAAAGGAGAATTTCAGACTGATATCCTTGACGAATATGGATTCCAAAATTCTCAGGAAAATCTTAGCTAATAGGATCCAGTAATACATTAAAAGGTTCTTCCACCATGACCATGTGGGATTTATCCCCAGGATCTAAGGGTTGTTCAGCATTCGCAAATCTATCGATGTGATAGAACACATTAATAAGAGATGAGAGAAGAACCATATGGTCCTCTCAATTGATGCAGAAAAAGCATTTGACAAATTACATCATCCTTTCCTGATTAAAACTCTTCAGAGTGTAGGGATAGAGAGAACATTCCTCAAGTTCATAAAATCCGTCTATGAAAAACCCACAGAGAATATCATCCTCAATGGAGAAAAGCTGAGAGCCTTTCCCTTAAGATCAGGAACATGTCAAGGATGCCCACTCTCGCCACTATTTTTCAACATAGTACTAGAAGTCCTAGCAACAGCAGTCGGAGAACAAAAAGAAATAAAAGGTATTCAAATTGGCAAAGAAGAAGTCAAACTCTCTTTTCACAGAGGACATGATACTTTATGTGGAAAACCCAAAAGACTCCACCCCTAAATTACTAGAACTCATACAGCAATTCAGTAATGTGGCAGGATACAAAATCAATGCACAGAAATCAGTTGCTTTCTTATACACTAACAATGCAACTGTAGAAAGAGAAATTAGAGAAACGATTCCATTTACAATAGTACCAAAAACCATAAGATACCTCAGAATAAACCTAAGCAAAGAGGTAAAGGATCTATACTCTAGGAA
The DNA here is from genome assembly GCF_009762305.2 of Zalophus californianus. Lineage (NCBI taxonomy): Eukaryota > Metazoa > Chordata > Mammalia > Carnivora > Otariidae > Zalophus > Zalophus californianus. The sequence continues at coordinate 39,423,671 of NC_045598.1, read as the reverse complement.
CTACAGAACACTCATGAAAGAATTTGAAGAAGACACAAAAAGATGGAAAAACATTCCATGCTCATGGATCGGAAGAATAAACATTGTTAAAATGTCTGTGCTACTCAGAGCAATCTATAGATGCCATCCCGATCAAAATTCCAATGACATTTTTCAAAGTGCTGGCAAAAACAATCCTAAAGTTTGTATGGAATCTGAAAAGACCCCGAATCACCAAGGAAATGTTGAAAAAGAAAAACAAAGCTGGGGGCATCACGTTGCCTGATTTCAGGCTATATTACAAAACTGTGATCACGAAGACAGCATGGTACTGGCAGAAAAACAGACATATAAACCAATGGAATAGAATAGAGAGTCCAGATATGGACCCTCAATTATATGGTCAAATAATCTTTGACAAAGCAGGAAAAAATATGCAATGGAAAAATACCATCTCTTTAATAAATGGTTCTGGGAAAATTGGACAGCTATATACAGAAGAATGAACTTGACCATTCTCTTACAGCATACACAAAGATAAACTGAATATGGATGAAAGACCTCGATGTGTGACAGGAATGCATCAAAATCTTAGAGAGGAACAAAGGAAGTAACCTCTTTGACATTGGCCATAGCAACTTCTTTCAAGACACGTCTCCAAAGTGAAAGGATAGAAAAGCTTAAATGAACTTTTTGGACTTCATCAAGATACTTCTGGACAGTAAAGGAAACAGTCAACAAAAGAAAGAGGTAACCCATGGAATGGATGAAGATATTTGCAAATTACACTACAGACAAAGGGTTGATATCCAAGATTTATAAAGAACTTCTTAAACTCAACACCCCAAAAACAAATAATCAAGTCAAAAAATGGGCAGAAGACACGAACAGATACTTCTCCAAAGAAGACCTACAAATGGCTAACAGACACATGAAAAAATGTTCATCATCATTAGCCATCAGGGAAATTCAAATCAAAACCACATTGAGATACAACCTTACACCACTTAGAATGGCAAAAAATGACAAGGCAAGAAACAACAGGTTGGAGAGGTTGTGAAGGAAGGGGAATGCTCTTACACTCTTGGTGGAGTGCAAGTTGGTACAGCCACTTTGGGAAACAGTGTGAAGGTTCCTCAAAAAATTAAAAATAGAGCTACCCTATGATCCAGCAATTGCACTATTGGGTATTCACCCCAAAGACACAGATGTAGTGAAAAGAAGGGCCATATGCACCCCAATGTTCCTAGCGGGAATATGTGCAATAGCGAAACTGTGGAAAGAGCCGAGATGTCTTTCAGTAGAGGAATGGATAAAGAAGATGTGGTCCATATATACAATGGAATATTACTCAGCCATCAGAAAGGATGAATACCCAACTTTTGCATCACCATTGATGGGATTGGAGGAGATTATGCTAAGTGAAATAAATCAAGCAGAGAAAGTCAATTATCATATGGTTTCACTTATTTGTGGAACATAAGGAATAGCATGGAGGACCTTAGGAGAAGGAAGGAAAAATGAAGGGGAGACAGAAATCGGAGGGGGAGACAAAGTATGAGAGACTATCGACTCCGAGAAATAAACTGTGGGTTTTATAGGGGAGGGTTTGGGATGATGGGTTAACTCAGTGAAGAGTATTAAGGAGGGCACATATTGCATGGGCACTGGGTGTTATATGCAAAGAACGAATCATGTAACACTACATCAAAAACTAATGATGTACTGTATGGTGACTAATATAACATAAAAACCAAAACAAAACAAAAAAATAAATAAAACCAAAAAAACCCGGGAAACACTCCTCCTTCTCCCAGGAGGAGCAGCAAGGGTGTAGCCTGCAGGAGTCTACAAAATTTGCAGACTCAAACAGAGGATGTGGTCAGATACCAGGCAGACAAAAGTGACTGCTTTTCCCTGAGTGTACACTGAAGAGTGGGTGCTGCGATCTTTCAGCTCTGGGACTGGAGATTGGGCACGCCATTTTTATTTTCATTCTCTCAAGTGGCATGGAAAGCCTTCAGGGAACAAAAGCCATAAAGAGCAATCCGGAGCCACTTACAGGGAGCCTGGCCCCTTGGCAGGAGAGGTGCAACTCTGCCCAAGCAAAGACACCTGAGAATTGGTGCAATGAGCCCCTCCCCCAGAAGACCAGCAGGAATATCTGGCTAATATCCAGTCTACTGATCCCACAGAACTGAAAATCTCCAGTGCTAGGGGGAATACAGTATGTAGAATTGAAGTGTTTTCTCATGATTCTTCAGTCTTTCACTTTAAAACTCCTTTTTCTTTTCTCTTTTATTCCTTTTCAACTAGTTTCTTATTTTATCAACTCCTTTTTAAAAATCTGTTTAAATTTTCATTTTTACGTTACATTTTTTATACATTTTCTTCAATTTTGGCTTCCTTACATTGTATTGTTTTATTTTTGTATATTTTTGTTTCTTTAGTATTCTGGGATCCAGTGTCTTCTAACAAATAGACCAAAACACCCCCGGGACCTGGTGTATCACCCTGTTCTGTCTACCTGTTTGCTTATATTCTTTTTTTTTTTTGGTTTCTGATCTCTTCTGATTTGTCTAGTGTCTATTTTGTTGGGTTCGTGTTGCTGTCATTGATATTTTTGTATTTTGTTTTCTTGTTCATCTATTCTTTAGACCAAATGACAAGATGGAAAAATCCCCTAGAAAAGAACAATCAGCAGTACTAACTGATAGAGACTTAATAAATACACATATAAGTAAAATGTCAGAGCTAGAATTCAGAATAACGATTATAAAGATACTGCCTAGGCTTGAAAAAAGCATAGAAGAAAATAGAGAAATAAAAAAGTAAAATCTAATTGGGAAAATCAAGAATGCTATTAATGAGATGCAATAAAAAATGGAAGCTCTTACTGCTAGGATAAATGAGGCAGAGGAGAGTTTCAGTGATTCGGAAGGTAAAATTATGGAGAATAATGAAAATGAGGGCAAGAGAGACAAGCAATTCCTGAATCATGAGGAGAGGATTTGAGAGATCTGTGATAACATAATGCGAAACAATATTAGAATAATTGGGATCCCAGAGGAAGAGGAAAGAGTGCGTGATAAAAGGGCAATAGGTATATTTGAACAAATTATAGCCGAGAACTTCCCTAATCTGGGGAAGGAAATAGGCATTCAAGTCTAGGAGGCACATTAAACCCTTCTCAAATTCAATTAAAATAGATCAACACCCTGACATATAATAGTGAAGCTTGCAACTTTCAGAGACAAAGAGGAAATCCTGAAAGCAGCTTGGGACTAGAGGTCCTTAACCTCCAGAGGCTGAAACATAAGGCTTACTGTACACCTATCCACAGAGAGCTTGCAGTCTAGAAAGGAGTGGCGTGATATATTTAGGGTGCTACATGAGAAACTATTCAAGCAAGAATACTTTATGCAGCAAGGCTTCATTCAGAATTAGGAGATAAGAGCTTTCAGGACAAACAGAAACTAAAAGAATTTGTGATCACAAAACCAACCCTGCAAGAAATATTAAAGGGGATTCTTTAAGTGAAGACAGAGTCTAAAATAACATAGAGCACAAAGGAACTGAGATAATATAGAGAAACAGTGACTCTACAGGTAATGTAATGACACTAAATTCATATCTTTCAACAGTTACTCTGAATGTAAATGGGCTAAATGTTCAAATTCTAAAGACACAGGGTATCCGAATGGATAAAAAACCAAGAGCCATCAATATGCTATCTAGAAGAGACTCACTTATGAAAGAAATTGAGGAAGACACAAAGAAATGGAAAAACATTCCATGTTCATGGATTGGAAGAATAAATATTGTCAAAATGTTTATGCTACCTAGAGCAATCTGCACATTCAATGCAATCCCTATCTATTTTGATTGGATGTCAAAAATCCATTGACATTTTTCATGGAGCTGGAACAAATAATCCTAAAATTTGTATGGTACCAGAGTAGACCCCGAATAGCCAGATGAATGTTGAAAAAGAAAACCAGAAAGCATTTTTAATCATTGAAGTAGAATGACTTTGAAAATGTCACCTAATCTTCAAATTGCTATTTTTACTCTCATTGTATGGTGAGATATAAAGCATTAATTATTCATCATGTATTCAACGTTTAATTGCTCGTTAATAGCTCCTAATATATTTCGAGGAAATCATGTTTGGTTGGAGAATCAATTCTGTATATCAAGATGAAAATATGCTCTCAACTTTAGGAGTCATAGTAGAAATCTCTCCATTTCTTAAGCCACAGCATCTCATGGCTGGAAGTAAGCACTGTTTTAAGTTTCATATGACCTTGAAGCTTATATAATTTCAGAGTCTCCTTTAAGTAAAATTTTACAAAATTATGAATATAAGTGGTGCCTGTGTGGCTCAGCCATTTGGGTGTCCGACTCTTGATTTTGGCGAGGGTCATGATTTCAGGGTCGTGTGATCAGGCCTGAGTTTGGCTCTGCACTTAGTGTGGAGCCTGCATGGGATTCTCTTCCTCCCTCTGCCTCTTCCCTTCCCTCTGCTCTTTCTTCCTCTCAAAATAAGTAAATAAATAAAACCTTTGAAAAATATCTAAAAATTTATGAATATAAAATTATATCTTCAGAATAAAAATGGGGATCTCAATAAACTACTGGCATCTTGGGGATTCACGTTACCTTATGCTGAAATCTCTTTAGGCTGTTTACGAGAAATGCTTCAAAGTAGTGCAGGGTTGCGTTCTTTTCCTATCCGACATGTCTGCTATCCCTGAACCTTGAAACTTAAGCTTCATTTGCTTCTCAGTAAATTCATCTCTGGTTGGAAGGAAACTTTGGATATGTAGTTAAACCTGCCAGTTCTTCATCCAACCCTTTCTTCAATTTCTTTACTGATGATAAATTCACATTTAAGCTGGCTTCATGGTTCCTTAATGAAAAAAAAAATCATTATTACTGTTTTTCATAAATGTTGCTGGTTTGCCCCTTCTTTCCCATGAAAGTTAATGAAAAATTTAAATGAAATGTCAAGTGAGGAAGAAGGATTTATCCCTTAACAAACGCCTGTGAATTCTTTGTAATTACTCCTTCTTTTCATTGCTTCCTGAGTCCTCATCAATTCTTGCTTGACCTATTGCAATATATTCCTGTGTATTTTCATTGCTTTTGTCTCAAGTTTTATCCACGTCTCTCATTTTCTCTTTATACTACCCCAGATTTCACAAAATGAATTTTTTTTACTACTTCTTTTGCTTAAAATCCTCAAACAGGCTCCATTTCCTTATCCTAATCTTACCTCTTCAACCTTATGTCCTAACACTCCTTACATTATTAGACGCTGGTCATATTGGCAATTCCTTGGCCTAGACTTCCTGTCTCATTGCTCTTGTGCTCTTCCATATAATGTTCTTTTGCCTTCTCCCATTTGACATTGGGAAGGCTCCTATTCATCCTTTGTGTATAATTCTAGTGTTACTTCTGTTGACCCTTTGCCAGCCTTGTAACCTCAAGTAGGGTTAGGCATTTCACTTCCCTGTCCCTATAACAGTTTTTGCATAATTAGACTATGATTCTTAATCTGTTTTATAATAACTACTTAATTGTTACTTGCCTTACTTCATTGATAGCCTCTTTTCCCCCAGGTCACTACTTCTGTGCACCAGGAAATGTTCTTACCCTTCCGCCTGTATCATCTCATTTAATTCTTACATCTTTATATGTTTACAGTTGGAAAAGTTGAGGTACAGTCTAAGGACACACAGCTAGTAAGGGATTGAGCTGTGAATCCAGGCAGTCTCATTCTAGATTATGTGCTTCTAATCATTATTCTATACCAACAAATTGGAGTCCCTAGTTAATAGCAGAATCCCTGCTACATAGCGAGTGCTTAATAAATACTTGGTGATTGAACCAAAGGGACAGAAGATTTCTTTAGCTTCTTTTGGTAGCCTGAATGTATTATCACATTGTTGTGTTTGTATATATCTATTGCTGGGGTCAGTATATCTTTTAGTTTTGTCCTTATAGAGGGTGTATTTTTGAGGGTATTCGTCCAATCTTTATGAATTTTTCATGTTTTTTCTTACTTTCAGCCTTTGTTGATAAAAGAGCTAATTATGATTCTGCATTATTGGTTATTTAGACACTGCAATATAACAGTGATATGACTACAGTGATTTCTGTCCTTTGTCTTCCACGTTTTTTGATCAGGCAAATGCACAGCTTTAAAAGCTTCTTTTAAAAGCCTTTTTAAAATGGTGGGGCCAAGCCACAGCAACTTCTTGCAAGTCATGTTTCTAAAGGCAAGGGAAACAAAAGCAAAAATGAAGTATTAGGTCTTCATCAAAATAAAAAGCTTCTACACAGCAAAGGAAACAGTTAACAAAACTAAATGCAACCTATGGAATTGGAGAAGATATTTGCAAATGACATAAAGATAAAGGGCTGGTATCCATGATTTACAAGGAACTTTGATCAAACTCAACACCCAAAACACAAACATTCCAGTCAAGAAATGGGCAGAAGAGATGAACAGAAAATTAAAGAAGACACACAAATGACCAACAGACATATGAACAAATGCTCCACATAACTTGACATCAGGGAAATAAATTTCAAAACCACAATGAGGTACCACCTTACACCAGTTAGAATGGCTAAAATGAACAAGACAGGGAACAACAAATGTTGGCAAGGATGTGGAGAAAGGGGAACCGTCTTATACTGTTGGTGGGAATTCAGGGTGGTGTAGCCCCTCTGGAAAACAGTATGGAGGTTCCTCTAAAAGTTGAAAATAGTGCTACCCTATGACCCGGCAATTGCACTCCTGGGTATTTACCCCATAGATACAGATGTAGTGATCTGAAGAGCCACTTGCACCCCAGTGTTCATACAGTAATGTCCAGAATAGCAAAACTGTGGAAGGAGCTGAGATGTCCTTCAACAGATGAATAGATTAATAAGATTTGGTTTATATATACAATGGAATATTACACAGTCATCAGAAAGGATGAATACCTACCGTTTACATCGACATGGATGGAACTGGAGGTTATTATACTAAGTGAAAAAAGTCAGAGAAAGACAATTACCGTATGGTTTCACCCATCTGTGGAATATAAGAAATAATGCAGAGGATGATAGCGAAAGGGAGGGAAAACTGAATGGGAAGAAATCAGAGAGGGAGACAAACCATGAGAGACTCATGACTTCGGGAAACAAACAGGGTTATGGAAGGGGAGGTAGGTGGGCGGATGGACATTAAGGAGGGCACATGATGTGATGAGCTCTAGTGTTATATGCAAGTAACGAATCATTGAACATTGCATCAAACACTAATGATGTACTATATGTTCACTAACTGATTTTAAATAAAGGAAAAGAAATAAAAAAAAAATAAACTGGTGGTCCAAGAGCACAAACATGTTCCCAGGAAGAAGTGGATTTAACCAGGAAAGGGGGATAAACTCCTTGAGGAAAGCAGGCACAATTTGGAAAATTGCCCTATCCAGATCTCTGAATGATATAAGAAAGACATTTCTCTTACATGAATGAATATTTTGTTTTCTGAGAGGATCTTACCCATCCAACTAGTTAAATCAACGTGGTTACTTTGTTATAGAAGGTGAAATTTTGGAAATTAATCGATTGGACAAGATGGAAAGTCATATGACATTTGCTAATTTTCTAGCGTAATGAGATTATTTTTTTCCCTCTATTTTCTTTTTTTTTAAGTTTTATTTATTTATTTGACAGAGACACAGTGAGAGAGGGAATACAAGCAGGGGAATGGGAGAGGGAGAAGCAGGCTTCTCTCGGAGCAGGGAGCCCGATGTGGGGCTCAATTCCAGGACTTTGGGATCATGACCTGAGCCGAAGGCAGACGCTTAACGACTGAGCCACCCAGGCACTCTTTCCCTCTATTTTCAAGGGCTCCTCTTCTTTCTTTCATATTTCAGTGATACTAGTATGATTTGGAGTTTCTTCTTTTAGAGAATCATGTAGCTTAAAGAGGCTGCAGAGGGTCAGTTGTAAGGACACTTAATCTCAATTCACCAGTTCCAATGGACATTTTATTTTTTAATTAAATAAATAATGTTTTTTTGAGAGCGAGAGTGCACACGAGTGGGGGGAGGGGCAGAGGGAAAGAGAGAGAGAGAGAGAGAGAGAGAGAATCTCAAGCAGGCTATTTGCTCAGTGCAGAGTCCCACTTGAGTTTCAGTCTCAGGAATCTGAGATCATGACCGGAGCCAATGTCTATTCAGACGCTTAACTGACTGATCTAGCCAGGTGTCCTCCAATGGGCAATTTAATTGTGAATGTACTTATACATTGATTCTTGTCTTCTTCCTAGATAATTTAGATAGTTTTCAGTTTAAAATTTCTTGTGTCAAATAAAACATCTGAAGAAAACAACTGAGAAAACAGAGTCTAGAAAGCAGAGAAATACATTTTCGCATATAGTTTTTTTCTTTTTTGAAAACAGAAAGCTTACATGTTTCTCTGTAAGGAGAAGTTGTTTTTTGGAGGGGGGTTGGAGAATTCCCTTATATTCTTTGAAAAAAGAAAATACAGGCAAAATAAAGAAGACAAGTAAGTTCTGGAAAATAAAGTAAAATGTGTAACAGGGTTTTACTTAAAGAAAATAAACCAACATCTTAAGGCCAAGTATAAATGTGATTTAAATTGACTGACTTCTCAAGATAGCTTGCACTGGACAAACACAGAAAAGTAAAATAAGTTTCACAATTTTAAATATCCATTATTGGAGATATTTATAGCTTTTTTTTTCTTTTTTACCAGTTTATGTTTCTCTATTGTAGATATAACAATAACTCACTTTTGCACAGCATCCTGTGATTTCCTCTGAGTTTCTACATCATAAGCACTTGATGCTTGGATTGAAATGATCCACTTGTGTGAATATTTCTCCAGCTTGATTATAAGCTCCATGAAGACAAGTACTTATTCATGTTTGTATTTCCAGTGCCCAGCATGTGTTCTGATTTGAAATAGACCTTCAAAATGTTGCCACAATAACTGCCATTTATATTACTTAACGTGTTTGGGAATTTGCTTTTATGTTTACATTTATTGCACAGATATTTATTGAGTACCCATTTTGGGCTAGATAGTAGTACTGAGGGTATAACAGTAAGCAAAACAGAAAAATATTCCTGAGCTTACATTTTTACCAGAGGGGAGAAAAATAAACAATACTCATAAAAATAAGTAACTTTTAGGGTATAATTAAATATGGTGACAGTGAGATGAATCAGGAATGTGGTAAAACAGTATTTTTTAATATAAAATATGGTGGTCAGGTTGGCCTCATTGAAGAAAGGAGATTTGAGCAATAACTTGAATGATGTTGGGGATTCAACTATGTGAAAATGTGGGGAAAGAGAATTTTAGGAAGAGGGAATAGCCATTGACCATCCCTTAAAACTTTGTGGGGTGTGCCTGACAAATAAGAGAAATAGTAAGGAGGTCAAGTGGTATTAAAACAATAGGAGATAAGACCAGACAGGTGAAAGGGAGATAGATCCCATAGAAATAAATAAACAAATAAATAAAAAAGAAATAAATTTATTTTTTACTTTTAATTTATCTTAGAGAAAGCTAGAGAGAGAGAGGGAGATAGAATGTGAACAAGAGGAGGGGCAGAGGGAAAGAATCCTCAAGCAGACTCCTTGCTAGAGTGGAGAATGATGGGGGGCCTGGGAGGCTCAATCCCACGACCCTGAGATGATGACCTGAGCTGAAATCAAGAGTCAGACGGTTAATTGACTGAGCCACTCAGGCCCTCTTCATGTAGAATCTTTTAGATTCATCAGGTTTACTCTGAAATAAATGCTAAACCTCTTGAGGGTTTTGAACAAGGTGTGACATGGTCTCTTTTATGTTTTGGGAGGATTACTTTGGCTATTGTGTTGAAAATAGAATATTGTGTTGAAAATAGAATATAGGGGAGCAGATAAGGAGACCAGTTACAAACAATCCAGGTGGGAGAATATAGTAGCTTGGATTAAAGTGATACCTGTGTAAGTAATGCAAAGTGTTAGGATTATAGATATAGTTGAAAGGATTCTTTGATGGGTATACTTAGTTATTAAGTATGATACTAAGACTCAAACGTGACTCAAATACTTTTGGGCTTAAGCATTGGCTATGTAATTTATGTAAATAATCTCATTTGATAATAACACTACCATGAAAATATTTTATCTTTGCAGACAAGAAAACTGAGGTCAAAAGTAGTTAAATTTTTCCAGAGTTTAAAACTAGTAAGCAGTGGTGCTAGGATTCTAATCTATCTGTCTTAGCCTGAGGCTTTTGATCTTTTCAATACAGAAGAGCAGATAAGATGGTCTTCCTAAAATTTGTAACTGTGGTTCTCTGCTGTGGTTTTATGTTTTAAATTCCCATATGTCGTTTAAATCAGTGACCTCCTCCCAATATGAAAAATTAATATAAAAAGTAGTTTAATTCTGAGTGGTTTTTGTTTTATTTATTTTGGGACTCTTGTTGGGTGCATTTATACTTGTTATGTCTTGTTGGATTCTTTTGTCATAAAATACCTCCTTTGTCTCTAACAACTTTTGTCTTAACGTTTATTTTTCTGATATTAGTATGGGTATTCCAGCTTTCTTTTGTTGTGTTTGGTATGTTTATTTTCCTTCCTCTAACTGTCTACCTAGTTGTTAGTTTGTATCTAAAGTGCATCTCCGGGGTGCCCCAGTGGTTCAGATGGTTAAGTGTCTGCCTTCACTCAGGTCTTGGTCTCTGAATCCTGGGATCAAGCCCCGCATCAGGCTCCCTGCTCAGCAGGGAGTCTGCTTCTCACTTTTCCTCTGCCTCTCTCCCCTGCTCATGCTGTCTCTCTGTGTCTCAAATGAATAAATAAAAAAATCTTAAAAAAAATAAAGTGCATCTGTTGCAGACAGCATATGGTTGGTTCATTAAAAAAAAAATCTATTCTGACATTTTCTGCCTTTTAATTGGAGTGCTTAAGCTTTTTGCATTTATTGTAATCATTGAGAAGCTTAGATTATTTTGCTGCCACCTTCAATATGTTTTATGTCTTTCCCCATCTATTTCTCCATTACTGCCTTCTTTGTGTTAAGTAGATATTATCTAGTGTACCATTTTAATTCCCTTCTTACTGATTTTACTATTTTTTTATTTTACTATATTTTAAAATTTCCTTAATTGCTCTGAGGATTAAAATGAACTTGATTTCATTGATAGCAGCGTAGTTCTAATTAATATCATGTTACTTTCAGTAATATATATAGTATACATATATCATATATATACAGTTATGCAAATTACATCTGGATAGATTATATATACTCCATACAGATTTATAATGATTGCTTTATATGGTTGTCTTTTATATCAGCAGGAGAAAAACATCTACAATACTAAAATATTCATACTGTCTTTTATTATATAGTTATTTTTACTGATGCTCTTTTATTTTTTCTCGTGGATTTCAGTTATGCTGTACTGTTCTTTCATTTTAGCCACAAGGATATCCAGTAGTATTTCTTGTAGAGCAGATTTTAAGATCTGATAATATCTTAACTTTCTCATTTTTGAAGAATATTTTTTGCTGGCTATCAAATTCTTGTTTGACAATGTTTTCTTTCTGCACTTTGTGTTATTCCACTGCCTTCTGACGTCCATTATTTATGATGATAAATCAGCCATTAATCTTTTTTTTTTAAGATTTTATTTATTTATTTGACAGAGAAAGAGATAGTGAGAGCAGGAACACAAGTGGGGGGATTGGGAGAGGGAGAAGCAGGCTTCCTGCCAAGCAGGGAGCCTGATGTGGGACTCGATCCCAGGACCCTGGGATCATGACCTGAGCCAAAGGCAGACACTTAACAACGGAGCCACCCAGGCACCCCAATCAGCCATTAATCTTATTAAGAATCCTTTGTAAGTGATGAGTTGCTTCTGTGTTGCAGAGTTAAAGATTCTTTTTGTCTTTATCTTTTGACAGTTTATAATATGTCTAAGTGTGGATCAAACTTTTTTCATTGGTGGAAAAAGGAATTGTTAAATCCTTTAAAAAATTATTGAAATTTTAGACTACTCGTGTCTTGTTGGCTCTGCCTTTTTATTCCCATCTAACAATGTTTGCTTTTTATTGGGATTCTTACTCTATTCATATATCTGTTCTATTTAATGTAATTATTGATATATTGGGCTTAAATGAACTATATTTTCATTAATTTTCTTATTGCCTGTTCTGTTTCTATTACTTTGTTACTGTTTTACTGACATAATAAAAAAGTTTTTCTTTGGATTCTTAGTAGAACTATTTATATTGCTCTAAGACAATATTCACTCATAATTTATCAAACTTTTACAATATTTTGTTTAAAAACTTATTTTTTAGAGTAATTTTAGGTATTTGTTACAACTGATGATCCTACATTGACACATCATAATCACCCAAATTCCATAGTTTACATTAGGGTTCACTCTTGGTATTATATATTCTATTGTTTTGGATAAATATATAATTATACATTTCTATTATTATAGTTATACAGAATATTTTCACTACTCTATATATTCTCTGTTCCCTGCCTTTTAATTCTCTTTATTCCAACCTGTGATCTCCATAGCTTTGCGTTTTCCAGAATGTCATATGGTTGGAATCATACCATATACAGCCTTTTCAGATGAGTAACTTTTGCACATTAATATGTATTTAATTTTTTTCTTGTCTTTCTCATGTCTTGATAACCAAACCCTTTTTAGGGTCCTTATTTTACCACTTTAAATTTATACCTCACATTTGGTATCTTGAACTTGTATTTACTACTTCCTTTTTATTCTCAAAGTTCTTCCTACTTCATAGTTTCCATCTCACAAATGTAGTTACCTCATTTCAGTCTAATTCTATTTATCATTTCAACTCTTGTTGGTATTTTGCCATATATTCTGCTTGTCTGTAGTTTGTAAACTGACTTTAAAATACCATTTTTAAAAGCTTGAAGAATTACTGCATAAGAAAATTATGAGACAAAAGCAGTCTTTTAAACTTATGCAATTATTTAGTATTTTTAATATTTATTTATTCTTATAGGTATTAGCTCTATTTAATATAATTTCCCCTTTTTCAGCTTTACATATAGTACATGTCTGTTGGTAATAAATTCTCTCAGTTTTTATTAATCTGAGAATGTTTTATTTTACTCTCATTTTTTAAGTATGTTTTCACTGGATATTGAATTCTGGGTTGAGAGTTTTGTTCTTTTATCACTTTAGATGTTCTTTTTAGAAGTTAATGGTTACTCAAATTCCACACATCAGTGAGATCATATGATAACTGTCTTTCTCTGATAGACTTATTTCAGTTAGCATAATACCCTCTAGTTCCATCCACGATGTTGCAAGATTTCATTTTTTGATGGCTGCATAATATTCCATTGTATATATACATATATATACACATATATCAGATCTTATTTATCCATTCATCTGTTGATGGACCTCTAGGCTCTTTCCATAGTTTGGCTATTGTGGAAACTGCTGCTATAAATATTAGGGTGCATGTGCCCCTTCGGATCACTACATTTGTATCTTTGGGGTAAATACCAGTAGTGCAATTGCTGGGTCCTAGGGTAGCTCTATTTTCAATTTTTTGAAGAACCTCCATATTGTTTTCCAGAGTGACTGCACCGGCTTGCATTCCCACCAACAGTGTAGGAGGGTTCCCCTTTCTCCACATCCTCACCAACATCTGTTGTTTCCTAACTTGTTAAATTTAGTCATTCTGACTGGTGTGAGGTGGTATCACATTGAGATTTTTATTTGTATTTCCCTGATACTGAGTGATGTTGAGCACTTTTTCATGTGTCTGTTGGCCAAACGATCATAGGGGAAGGGAGGGAAAAATGAACCAAGAGAAAACCAGAGGGGGAGACAAACCATAAGAGACTCTTAATCTCAGGAAACAAACTGATGGTTGCTGGAGTGGAGGGGGGTGGGAGGGATGGGGTGGCTGGGTGATGGACATTGGGGAGGGTATATGCTCTGGTGAGGGCTGTGAATTCTGTATGACTGATGAATCACATACCTGTACCCCTGAAACAAACAATATGTCATATGTTAATTAAAAAAATAAAAATAAAAAGCAAAATAAATAAATAAATACATAAAAAGTAGTTAATGGTTACTCTTAGAAGTCAGTGGTTGGTCTTGGTGTTGTTCACATCTATTTTTTATGGCTTTTCTTCTGGTTGCTTTTAAGATTTTCTGTTTCTGTTTGGCTTTTATAAATTTGAGTATTATGTACTTAGGTTGAGTTTTCTTTCTGTTTATTCTGCATAAAGTTTCTTGAGATTCTAAGATATCTAAGTCATTTTTAAATTTATGTTTGGGAAATTTTTGGTATTATTAAAAACAATTTTTTTCCTTCTATCTGCTCGTTCTTTTCTTCTCAGACCTATTTACATGTGTTGTAGACCATTTGTTATTATTCCAAAAGTTTCTAGGCCTCAGTTAATTTTTCTTCAGTTTTCTTTCTCTCAATTCTTCAGATCACATGATTTTTTAATTCATCTATCTACAAGTTCATTGACTGTTCACCATCTCTAGTCTAATGTTAAGTCCATCCACTTCATTTTTCATTTCAGGTTTGTACTTTTTACTTAAGGAATTTTTGTTTTGTCTTTATAGGCATTTCTATTTCTATAGAAATTCCATATTTTTTAAAATGAAAATTACATTTTTCTTTAATTCTATAAACATGTTTTTGTTCTTTGACAATATTTATAATAATAGATTTAAAGGGTTTTCTTCTGCTAAATAGTACAACTAATGTCAGTGTGGATTTATATTGTTTCCACTCACCCTTTTGATTATGGGTGATATATATCTTTGAGTGTCTCATATTTTTTTATTATACAATGGACAGAATTGAAGATACATTTTAGAGATTGGATTCTGTTATCTTTTTGAGTGTATTAGTGTTTATTGTAGAAGGAAGTTAATTTACTTATTAATTCAAGACTGATCACCTTAAACTTCTGTATGCATGGTTTTAAATTTCATTGATGTAGATCTGATGGATAACCTAGGCATTTCCAAAGTATTTTAACTTGGGCCCAAACTTTGTCTCCTATGGAGATTTTATCAGGGGTTGTTTTTCCATTTTATTAGGGAAAATATAGAATAATTCTTCCTCAGGACATGGTTTTTATTGCTATGGGATGTCCCTACTGGTATCTCAACTGGGTCTTATGCCTAAAGGGGCAAAAGTTCTTCAATTCTGGTTGTACTGGGTTCCCCACACCCTACTACCCAGCATAGTTTTATCTCTATTATATCTGTTTTCCTTTCAACATTATAGTATGTTAGAGTTGATAAACTAATGTAGTTTCACTGTGTGCATGTTAAAGTTGATAAAACTAATGTAGTTTCAGTGTGTGCATGTGCCTGCCTAGCTTTGTGCTATAGACTTATAGGAAATGATCTCAGAGTTTTCTGGTTTACCCATTCACCACCACCACCATGTATATTTTCCTGCTGTCTGATGACCCTACTCCACAGATTTCACCCGCTTCAATATACTAGTGTGGGAGTTCATCTTGTGAATGTCTCTTTTCTGGTATTGCTGTATAATGTTGCTTATTTTCTAATGTCTGAAAAGAGTTGTTTCATATATTTTACCTGCTTTATAATTCTTTACAGTGGGGCTAATCTCTTTTTTAAAAAATTTTTATTGTTATGTTAATCACCATACATTACATCATTAGTTTTTGATGTAGTGTTCCATGATTCATTGTTTGTGCATAATACCCAGTACTCCACGCAGAATGTGCCCTCTTTAATACCCATCACCAGGCTAACCCATCCTCCCACCCCCCTCCCCTCTAGAACCCTCAGTTTGTTTTTCAGAGTCCATTGTCTCTCATGGTTCGTCTCTGGGGCTAATCTCTTAATGGTTACTCCAACATGGCTGTACCAAAAGTAGAGATTTTTTTTTTTATCAAATACTTTTCCTGCTTTTATTGATACAACATATTTGTTTTTCCTTTTGTTAAAATGAATTGGATTCATCAGTTGGATTGATGACTTTTTTAGTTGCTTTTGTTCTTATAAGAAATTGTGTATTTCATGTATTTTTCTAATGTATTGCCATAAATAGTTCATTATATGTTTGTTGCTTTTTTCTTTTGCTTGTTTGATGTGTAAAAGTTATGTAATATTATTCTCTTTTACTATTACTATTGAAACTCAGAAATGTTTAGTGCTTCGTTAAGTTCATACTTAAAAACACCAGGGTGAGATCTTGAAATAAAATATACCATAGCCACAGTCAATATTCAATATTCATTCATCTATTCAAGCAGTTATTCATTCAAAAATACCATGTTATGTTTTGTAAAATAGAACAGATAATATTACTATTTACTGTTTTCAATTCTCTGTCCTCTTTTAATTATTATATTAATAATATAATACTTTTTGAAAAGATTTTATTTATTTATTTGACAGAGAGGGACACAGTGAGAGGGAACACAAGCAGGGGGAGTGGGAGAGGGAGAAGCAAGCTTCCTGTGGACCAGGGAGCCTGATGCAGGGCTCAATCCCAGGACCCTGGGATCATGACCTGAGCTGAAGACAGATGCTTAACAACTGAGCAACCCAGGCACCCAACAATATAATAAGTCTTTAAAATTTCTTATGGTGGAAGCTTAGATAATTTATTTTCAGACATATATATAAATCAATGAAAATGGATCATCTATATTAATGTGTATGTATATGTATTTCTATTTTTGAATGGATTTAGCTACATCCCATAAATATTGTCATATATTTATTATGTATAATTTATTTAAAGTACTATAACTATGATATGAGTACATATGCAGTATAGTATAAATTCCTTGAAATTTGTTCTTTTTTTTCTTTTGAAATTTTTTGAGACTTACTCTATGGACCATTATATGATCAATTTTGGTAAATGTATCATATGCATTTGAAAAGAATACACACACACACACACATCATTCTATAAATATGAAGTGTTTTGTAATTAGCATGATGAGCCAAATTGTCTCCATTCTTTCTATTTTCTTCATTTTGCTCCGTTTGTGGTTTTGGTGTCTTGAAGTTTCTCAGTGTAATTCTGAATTTGTCCCTATCTTCTCTTTTGTCAAATTTTACCTACATATATTGGAGATCTGTTAATAGATGTACATACCTCTAAGATTTTTATATTTCCTTGATGGAATTATCCTTTTTTATTTCATCATGAAATATCCCCATTCGTTTCTAGTAATGTTTCTTGATTTAAAGCCTACCTTGTCTGATACAAATATAGCTACATTAACTTTTTTTCAGAGTACTTTCCTCATAAAACTTTTTCATTCCTTTATTATTCAGTCTTCCCATGTTCTTAAATGTAAAGTTGTATTTATAAAAAAATATAGTTAATTTTTTCATCCAGAATAAGTTTTGTCTTTATCTGTGATATTTAGTCAATTTGTATTTAACACACTTACTGAAATTGTGTGTTAAAATCTACATTGTATTTGTCCTGTATTTTGAATTTCTGTTTTTTTTTTCTTGCTTTTAATATAAGTGGAAGGGAACCAAATGATATAGAGGCATTGTCAGTTTATTTACAAATAGCCATTTTCAGAAGGTCAAAAATTGGGACTTTGTTGAAATATTAGAGGTAACATGAAGAAAGAATTGTTTATTCATACACACAGAAAAGATATTCCTCATAGGAATGGTGATGAAGGTCAACAGGATAGTTATATAAGATCGAAGTCCAGATACTTATTATTATTTGAGATTATACACTTAGTGAAAGCAAAGACTATATCTGTTTGATTTATTATCTGTTCTATCTTACAACACATAACATGGTACTTTTTGAATGAATAACTGACTGAATAGATGGATGAATGTACTGACTGTGGCTATGGTATATTCCAAAGATAGCATAATGAAGTCTGAAATCTTTATTTCAAGGTGTTGCCCTGGTGCTTAAAGTATGAACTCAACAAAGCACTAAAACATCTCTGAGTTTCAATTACTTATCATAGGATCATGTTGAGGCTTTAATAAAATAAAGTGTGTCAATTACTTTTGAAACTGTAAAGTTTTAGACACAAATAGTACCTTATTATTAGATAGGATTTATAGCAGCAATTTTAAGACATGTTATTATTTATCAAAACCCATTTATATTGTTCCAGAATTAAAAACAAAATAAAAATTTTCCTTTAAATGTTGAAATGCACAATAATGTTTCATTTTTCAACCAGGAACATTTAGATGGCAATAAATAGTGTCTTTTCCTGATTAAAACTCTTCAGAGTATAGGGATAGAGGGAACATTCCTCAAGTTCATAAAATCCATGTATGAAAACCCACAGCGAAAATCATCCTCAATGGGGAAAAGCTGAGAGCCTTTCCCTTAAGATCAGGAACACATCAAGGATGCCCACTCTCACCACTATTGTTCAACATAGTACTAGAAGTCCTAGCAACAGCAGAGAACAAAACAGAAATAAAAGGTATTCAAATTGGCAAAGAAGAAGTCAAACTCTCTCTTTTCGCGGATGACATGATACTTTATGTGGAAAATGCAAAAGACTCCACCCCTAAATTACTAGAACTCATACAGCAATTCAGTAATGTGGCAGGATACAAAATCAATGCACAGAAATCAATTGCTTTCTTATAAACCAACAATGCAACTGTAGAAAGAGAAATTAGTGTAATGATTCCATTTACATAGGCACCAAAAACCATAAGATACCTCGGAATAAACCTAACGAAAGAGGAAAAGGATCTATACTCTTAAAACTACAGAACACTCGTAAAAGAAATTGAGGAGACACAAAAAGATGGAAAAATATTCCATGCTCATGGATCGCAAGAATAAACATTGTTAAAATGTCTGTGCTACCCAGAGCAATCTATACCTTCAATGCCATCCCGATCAAAATTCCAATGACATTTTTCAAAGTGCTGGAACAAACAATCCTAAAATTTGTATGGAATCAGAGAAGAGCCCAAATCACCAAGGAAATGTTGAAAAAGAAAAACAAAGCTGGGGTATCACGTTGCCCGATTTCAAGCTATATTACACTGATCACCAAGATGGCATGGTACTGGCACAAAAACAGACATATAGACCAATGGAACAGAATTGAGAGCCCAGATATGGACTCTCAATTCTATGCTCAAATAATCTTTGACCAAGATGGAAAAAATGTGCAATGGAAACAAGATAGTCTCTTCAAAAATGGTGCTGGGAAAATTGGACAGCACATGAAGAAGAATGAAACTCAACCATGCTCTAACACCATACACAAAGATAAACTACAAGTGAATGAAAGACCTCAATGTGAGACAGGAATCCATCAAAATTCTAGAGAAGAACATAGGCAGTAACCTCTCTGACATCAGCCACAGCAACTTCTTTCAAGATACATCTCCAAAAGCTAGTGAAACTAAACCAAAAATGAATTTTTGGGACTTCATCAAGATAAAAATCTTCTGCACAGCAAAGGAAACAGTCAACAAAACAAAGAGGTAACCCACAGAATAGGAGAAGATATTTGCAAATGACACTACAGTTAAAGGGCTTGTATCCAAGATCCATAAAGAACTTCTCAAACTCAACACCCAAAAAACAAATAATGCAGTTAAATAATGGGCAGAAGATATTAAAAGACACTTCTCTGAAGAAGACATACAAATGGCTAACAGACACATGAAAAAATGTTCATCATTAGCCATCAGGGAAATTCAAATTAAAACCACATTGAAATTACCACTGTACACCAGTTAGAACAACAAAAATGGACAGGGAAAGAAACAACAAATGTTTAAGAGGTTGTGGAGAAAGGTGAACCCTGTGTTACACTGTTGGTGGGAATTCAAGCTGGTACAGCCACTTTGGAAAACAATGTGGAGGTGCCTCAAAAAATTAAAATAGAGCTACCCTATCACCCAGCAATTGCAGTCCTGGGTATTTACCCCAAAGACACAGATGTAGTGAAAAGAAGGGCTATATGCACCGCAATGTTCAATGCAGCAATGTCAGCAATAGCCAAACTGTGAAAGGAGCCGAGATGCCCCTCAATAGATGAATGGATAAAGAAGATGTGGTCCATATACAATGGACTATTACTCAGCCATTAGAAAAGATGAATACCCATCTTGGAAATCAACAAGGATGGGACTGGAGGAGATTATGCTAAGTGAAATAAATCAAGCAGAGAAAGTTAATTATCATATGGTTTCACTTATTTGTGGAACATAAGGAATAGCATATAGGACATTAGAAGAAGGAAGGGAAAAATGAAGGATGGGGGAATAGGAGGGAGTGATGAACCATGAGAGACTATGGACTCTGAGAAAGAAACAGGGTTTTAGAGGGGAGGGTGGATAGGAGATGGGTTAGCCTGATGATGGGTATAAGGAAGGCACGAACTGCATGGAGCATTGTTATATAAAAACAATGGATCGTGAATCGCCACATCAAAAACTAACGATGTATTGTATGGTGACTAACATAACATAATAAAATTTTTTAAAAAAGTAGTGTTTTTCATCTCTTGTTTTTTTTTAAAGGTAGTAATTTTATTAAGCAGTATAACTGATAATATACTTTCAATTTATATTATCTCTGTATTCTTCCAACCATCTATGTTATATAGAGAGCTGTTAGTCTAGTGATTAGAGTCATATTGCTGGAATTCAAATCCCAACTCTGACTCTTACTTACTTACATGCTATATGACTTTGGATAAGTTATTTTATATTTTTGTCTATTTTATATTTTGTCTTTTACATTTGGTGTTCTCAAATGTAAAATGAGGATAGTATTGGTTTCTACCTCACAGGGGTTGTTGTGAGAATTGAATAGTTTAGTACACCTGCCATTTTGGATAGTATGTGGCATGTAGAAATGCTCATAAAATATTTCCAACTGAAAATTAATATTCAGAGTAATTACCAAGAGATAAATATTCATATTTCTATTAATATAATCCTTACTTTATAGTTGAAAAACAGAGGTTGGATGAAGTTAACTCAGTTTTCCAACGTCATTCAGTAAGTTGTAGAACTAATACTTGAGCCTAGATCTCTTATTGTAAGTTCAATGCCACTGTGCTATCAGTATTCTGCCCTCTATGACATAGGGCTTAGCAAATATTTTTGCATGATAATAATTGAAAGAACCAATTTAATTGGAGAATCTCCTTGGGAATTCTGAAGACAATCGAAACTAGAAAAATTAAAATAAAATTTTTTGGTTTTAATTAGTTCATGTTTGAGCTTTCCTATCAATACATTTTTTTTTCAATGTGTGTATTCTTAATTGGAGGTAACTGATTGTTTTGGTTCTGGAAGGAGGAATAAGTTTGGCTT
Organism: Zalophus californianus; assembly: GCF_009762305.2. Lineage (NCBI taxonomy): Eukaryota > Metazoa > Chordata > Mammalia > Carnivora > Otariidae > Zalophus > Zalophus californianus. The sequence continues at coordinate 39,402,278 of NC_045598.1, read as the reverse complement.
CGTAGGTCAAATTTTAGAGAGCAGATAAAATTATCAAAGGTTAATTGATAAGGTTTTGAGGGGAAGATTTTCTTATTATCTTGGATCACTGCCTGATTAATCCTAGATTCAGGCAGCCAAAGAATGGTACAGCTGAAAGGAACCTTCAAGATTAGGTACCTCAATATTCTCATTTAGTAGATGAAGCCCTATGAGGGTAAATAACTTACCTATTGTTGCACAGTGAGTCAGTTCAGCTAGATTTCAAGTCTGCTGATTCCCAGGCTCATATTCCATCTGTGACAACACAATTGGTGCTCAGTAAAGTAAGTAACATGCCAGTAGAAGTAGTAAAAGAATTAATTGAAAACTTTGGTATTATTTAAGGTTAAAGTTTTATTCTGAGCATTCTTTTGGAGAAAGACACACTAGAGCTTATTATAAAGCAGGATATTGCTATGCTCTTAAGGTGCAATAGAATACTGATTTCTCAGTCAATTTCTTTGTTGCTTTCTGTACTCATCTTTATTCTTCTTCAGATGTTGATTCTCTGGCTTGGGAATTCACCAGACTCTTTGCTTTTGTTTTTTATCCCATCCCATTGTGACAATTGTGGGCAATTCAATGCTCATTAGAATAGAAGTCAAAGAGAGGAGATACAAGGAATGGATATCACACCCAAATTTATAAATATTGTTTTTTTAAATTGAAATATAATTAACATACAGTGTTATTTTAGTTTCAGGTGAACAATGTAATGATTTAGCAATTTTGTACATTAATCAGTGCTCAAAAATAAATGTACTCTTGATCACCATTACTTATTTCACCCTGCCTCACAACCTCCCCTCTGGAAACCTACATTTAAAAAAAAAATTTTTTTTTATTACGTTATGGTAATCACCATACACATTACATCATTAGTTTTTGATGTAGTGTTCCATGATTCATTGTTTGCATATAATACCCAGTGCTCCATTCAATTTGTGGCCTCTTTAATACCCATCACCAGGCTAACCCATCCCCCCACCACTCCCCCCAGAACTCTCAGTTTGTTTTTCAGGAGTTCATAGTCTCTCATGTTTCGTCTCTCCCTCCTATTTCCCCCACTTCATTTTTCCCTTCCTGCTATCTTCTTCTTCTTCTTTTTTAAACATATAGTGTATTATTTGTTTCAGAGGCACAGGTTTGTGATTCAACAGTCTTATGCCATTTACAGTGCTCACCATAGCACATACCCTCTCCAATATTTATCACCCAGCCACCCATCCCTCCCACCCCCCACCACTCCAGCAACTATCGGTTTGTTTCCTGAGATTAAGAATTCCTCATATCAGTGAGAGCATATGATACATGTCGTTCTCTGAATGACTTATCTCGCTCAGCATGATACCCTCCAGTTCCATCCACATTGTTGCAAATGGCAAGATTTCATTCCTTTTGATGGCTGCATAATATTCCATTGTGTATATATACCACATCTTCTTTATACATTCATCTGTCGATGGACATCTTGTCTATTTCCACAGTTTGGCTATTGTGGACATTGCTGCTATAAACATTGGGGTGTACGTACCCCTTCGGATCCCTACAGTTGTATCTTTGGGGTAAATACCCGGTAGTGCAATTGCTGGGTTGTAGGATACCTCTATTTTCAACTTTTTGAGGAACCTCCATACTGTTTTCCTGAGTGACTGCACCAGCTTGCATTCCCACCAACAGTGTAGGAGGGTTCCCCTTTCTCCACATCCCTGCCAATATCTGTCATTTCCTGACTTGTTAATTTTAGCCATTCTGACTGGTGTGAGGTGATATCTCACTGAGGTTTTGATTTGGATTTCCCTGATGCCGAGCGATGGTGAGCACTTTTTCATGTATCTGTTGGCCTTTTGGATGTGTTCTTTGGAAAAATGTCTGTTCATGTCTTCTGCCCATTTCTTGATTGAATTATTTGTTTTTTGGGTGTTGAGTTTGATAACTTCTTTATAGATTTTGGATACTAGCCCTTTATCTGATATGTCATCTGCAAATATCTTTTTCCATTGTGTAGTTGTCTTTTGGTTTTGTTGACTGTTTCTTTTGCTGTGCAAAAGCTTTTTATCTTGTTGAAATCCCAATAGTTCATTTTTGCTCTTGCTTCCCTGTACTTTGTCAAATGCTTTTTCTGCATCTATTGAGAGGATTATATGATTCTTGTTCTTTCTTTTTTTTAATGTATTGTATCACATTGATTGATTTGTAGATGTTGAACCAAACTTGCAGCCCAGGGATAAATCCCACTTGGTTGTGGTGAATAATTCTTTTAAGGTAATGTTGGATACTATTGGGTAGTATTTTGGTGAGAATTTTTGCGTCCGTGTTCATTAAGGATATTGATCGGTAATTCTCCTTTTTAATGGGCTCTTTGTCTGGTTTTGGGATCAAGGTAATGGTGGCCTCATAAAACGAGTTTGGAAGTTTTCCTTCCATTTCTATTTTTTGGAACAGTTTCAGAAGAATAGGTATTAATTCTTCCTTAAATGTTTGGTAGAATTCCCCTGCGAAGCCATCTGGCCCTGGGCTTTTGTTTGTTGGGAGATTTTTGATGACTGCTTCAATTTCCTTAGTGGTTATAGGTCTGTTTAGGTTTTCTATTTCTTTCTGGTTCAGTTTTGGTAGTTGATACATCTCTAGGAATGCATCCATTTCTTCCAGATTATCTAATTTGCTGGCATATAGTTGCTCATAACATGTTCTTATAATTAATTGTATTTCTTTGGTGTTGGTTGTGATCTCTGGTCTTTCATTCATGATTTTAAGTCTGGCTAGGAGTTTATCAATCTTGTTAATTCTTTCAAAGAACCAGCTCCTAGTTTCGTTGATCTGTTCTACTGTTCTTTTGGTTTCTAGTTCATTGATTTCTGCTCTGATCTGTATTATTTCTGTTCTCCTGCTGGGTTTAGGCTTTATTTGCTGTTCTTTCTCCAGCTCCTTCAGGTGTAGGGTTAGGTTGTGTATTTGAGACCTTTCTTGTTTCTTGAGAAAATCTTGTATTGCTATATACTTTCCTCTTAGGACTGCCTTTGCTGCATCCCAAAGGTTTTGAACAGTTGTGTTTTCATTTTCATTGGTTTACATGAGTTTTTTTAATTCTTCTTTAATTTCCTGGTTGACCCATTCATTCTTTAGTAGGATGCTCTTTAGCCTCCATGTATTTGAGTTCTTTCCGACTTTCCTCTTGGGATTGAGTTCTAGTTTCAAAGCATTGTGGTCCGAAAATATGCAGGGAATGATCCCAATCTTTTGGTATCAGTTGAGATCTGATTTGTGACCCAGGATGTGATCAATTCTGGAGAATGTTCCATGGGCACTAGAGAAGAATGTGTATTCCATTGCTTTGGGATGGAATGTTCTGAATATGTCTGTGAAGTCCATTTGGTTCAGTGTGTCATTTAAAGTCTTTATTTCCTTGTTGATCTTTTGCTTAGATGATCTGTCCATTTCAGTCAGGGGGGTGTTAAAGTCCCCCACTATTATTGTATTGTTGTTGATATGTTTCTTTGCTTTTGTTATTAATTGGCTTATATAATTGGATGCTCCCTTGTTAGGGGCATAGATGTTTACAATTGTTAGATCTTCTTGTTGGATAGACCCTTTAAGTATGATATAATGTCCTTCCTCATCTGTTATTATAGTTTTTGGTTCAAAACTTAATTTGTTTGATATAAGGATTGCCACCCCAGCTTTCTTTTGGTGTCCATTAGAATGGTAAATTGTTTTCCACCCCCTCATTTTCAATCTTGGGGTGTCTTTGGGTCTAAAATGAGTCCCTTGTAGACAGTATATTGATGGGTGTTGTTTTTTTATCCATTCTGATAGCCTGTGTCTTTTGATTGGGGCATTTAGCCCATTTACATTCAGGGTAACTATTGAAAGATATGAATTTAGTGCTATTTTATTGCCTATAAGGTGAGTGTTACTGTATATTTTCTGTAATCCTTTCTGGTCTATGTTACTTTTAGGCTCTCTCTTTGCTTAGAGCACCACTTTCAATATTTTTGGATGGCTGGTTTCGTGTTTCCAAATTCCTTTAGTTTTTGTTTGTCCTGGAAGATTTTTATCTCTCCTTCTGTTTTCAGTGACAGCCTAGCTGGACATAGTATTCTTGGCTGCATATTTTTCTCATTTAGTGCTCTGAATATACCATGCCAGTCATTTCTGGCCTGCCAAGTTTCTGTGGACAAGTCTGTTGCCAGTCTAATGTTTCTACCATTGTAGTTTACAGATCTCTTATCCCAAGCTTCTTTCAGGATTTTCTCTTTGTCTATGAGACTCGTAAGTTTTGCTATTAGATGTCAGAGCATTGACCTATTTCTATTGATTTTGAGGAGGTTCTCTGTGCCTCCTGGATTTTGATGCCTGTTTCCTTCCCCAAATTAGGGAAGGTCTCTGCTATACTTTGCTCCAGTATACCTTCTGCCCCTCTCTCTCTTTCTTCTTCTTCTGGGATCCCAATTATACTAATATTGTTTTGTCTTATGGTATCACTTATCTCTCGAATTCTGCCCTCGTGATCCAGTAGTTGTTTATCTCTCTTTTTCTCAGGTTCTTTATTTTCCATCATTTGGTCTTCTATATCACTAATTCTCTCATCTGCCTCATTTATCCCAGTAGTTAGAGCCTCCATTTTTAATTGCTCCTCATTAATAGCCTTTTTAATTTCGATTTGGCTAGATTTTAGTTGTTTTATTTCTGCAGAAATGGTTTGTCTAATATCTTCCATGCTTTTTTCAAGTCCAGCTAGTATCTTTAAAATCGTCATTTTGAACTCTGGTTCTGACATCTTACTAATGTCCATATTGATTAGGTCCCTGGCAGTTAGTACTGCCTCTTGTTCTTTTTTTTGAGGTGATTTTTTTCCGTCTTGTCATTTTGTCAGAGGACAATAGATGAATGAGAGAACAAAATGCTAACAGGGTAACAATGACCCCAGAAAAATATACACTAATCAGAAGAGACCTGAAACTGTGGGAAAAGAAAGGGAAAGATAGAAAAAAGAAAGGAAAAAGAAAAAGATAGAAAACAAACAAACTAACAAATATAACAGAATATGATCAAATATGTCAGGCTGTTGCATAGATTAGTGTCACAAAGTATATTTTGGGCATATTTTGGTCTGTTAGAAGAAAGTGACTCCTAAAATTTTAAAGAAAGAAAAACTTATATATGTAGAAAAGTAAGGGTAAATACGATGGAGGGATGGAATATGATTGTAAAGTTGAAAAGTATAAATGATTTTATAAAAGGAATTGGTATAATAAGAAGGTAGTTGAAAAAAGAAGAGGATTTGAAAAAAGAAAAAAAGGGAGAGAATATGATCAGGCAGGAGAGTAGAACAAAGCCATACACTAGAGATTTAGGGTGTATTTTGGTCTGGTGGAAGGAAGTGTATTCCAAAATTTTAAAGAGAGAGCAACTTATATATTTATATCAAAAATAAGGTTAACTAATATGAAAGGATTCAGTATGACTCTTAGAATGAAAAATAAAAAGATTTTTTAAAAAAGGGATTGATCAGATGTTGGTTGAAAAAGGGAAATAGAAAAATTAAAAAAAAATTTTAAAAATTAACTTTGTAAGACTAAAGAATCATGGCAGAATAACCATGAATTCTATGGGCAGTATTCCCCTATTCTGGAGTTCTTCTCTCTCATTGATGGGTAAACTTGGTCTTGGCGGGCTGTTCTTGCTTATTTTCTGGGGGAGGGGCCTGTTACAGTGGTTCTCAAATGTCTTTGTCGGAGGTGGAATTGCCCCACCCTTGCTGGGGGCCTGGCTAAGTAATTTACTCGCGTTTGCTCTCAAGAGCTTTTGTTCCCTGCAAGCTCTTGGTACAGCTGTGGAGGACCAGAGTGAAAATGGTGGCCTCCCAATCTCCACCTGGAGGAGTTGAGAACTCGGGGCCCCGCTCCTCAGTGCACCCCCAGAGAAAAACAGTCAGCCACTCTCATCTCCCCGATCTCCGGCCGCACTCCGTGCTCAGCTGGCCTGTGACCGACCGTTTCTGTCTGTGGCACATGACCCTGTTTGGAGTCTCCAAACCCAGCAGATCTCTGCAGTGCGCTCCTGCGCCACTCCCCTCAGGGGGAGGATGGGGCGTCTCCCCGGATCTGCTGTTTGTTGGGTCCCTGCTGGAGGAGCTGTGGCCCGAACGTGTCACAGATCTTGGTTTACAGCAACCCGCAGCTGGGAGCCCACTCCTCGGCTCCATCTCTGCAGCCAGTTCCATGCTCCGATACCTGGGAGTTCTGCCGCACTCAGGTACCCCTGTCTTTCTGTGACCCAGAGGGTCCTGAGACCACAGTGTCCCAGCGAGTATTCCACCCCTCACTTAGCCACTGGAGTGACGTCCGTCACCAGAGCCACCTTCTAAAATTTCTGATTTTTTTTCGGCTGCTCTATCACTTGCCAGGAGGGGCTTATGGAGGCCCCATCCCCCGCCGTCTATTTTCCCAAATATTGCCTTGGCAGCACATATCATATCAGCACATAGCAGATATTGCCTTGGATTCACTTCTCCACACGTCCTACCTTCTAGAAAGAGGTCGCTTTTCTGTTCAGATTTCCTGCTATTCTTTTCTTCGATTTCCTGTTGAGTTCGTAGGTGTTCGGATTGGTTTGATTCCTATCTAGCTGAATTCCTTGGACCAGATGTAATTTAGGTCTCCTACTCCTTCGCCATCTTGCTCTCCCTGAAACCTAAATTTTTGATATAACTGTTCTGTTGGTGGAGAAAATGGAAATTAATTTCATGGCCGTTTTGAATTTGTCATTATTCTTATGGAGCAACTACTTCTAATTTTTGTTTAAAACCTTATTCTACATATCCTTTAACACGTTCTGATAGAAGTTCGGAAATTACCACAAATAGTACAAAATGCTTAGCATTGTTGTCAGAATTAAATTAAATTAGAGGTAAACGTAGTTTGTATAAAGCTTAATACAAAATACATAAAGTATTATTGTCCTTTTTTCTAACTAGGAAACTGAAGTTTGGTTGTGATTCTTCCTTTGTTTATTGGGGCTTGCCACATGCTCCATGGGACATCCCAGTCTAATAATCTGTTACTTGTAGCACAAACAGATATGAATGATAAGTACTAGAAGAGCTGTTTGTACCACAGCACGGACTAGCTGGAAGGCTTCTCTTATCCTGGGCTGTATTCAGAGTTGGCAGCCTCATAAATTGTGAATGCTGAACCTAGAAATACTGAATAATGACAAATGTTGCTTTCAGAGCTCATAATATTTAAATGTATGTGCTATTGAGCTGCCTGAACTTCTATTAAAACACAGTTCTTTTAATTTCTATCACCAGGTAACCTTGGACGGGTAGACCAGGTTTCTGAATTTGAGTATGACTTATTCATTAGGCCGGATACCTGTAATCCACGCTTCCGAGTCTGGTTCAACTTTACTGTTGAAAATGTGAAAGAATCACAGGTGAGGGAAATATTGGATATCTTCAGTGTGGTTTTGGTAAGAATATTATGCTTTTGTTTTACTTTAGAAATCTCAATATAATGACCAGATTAGGAATATATTCTGGTATATCTCTAGGAATGATATAGTTCTAAGAGTTATACAGAAATATGTATACTATGCTGGCTTTTGTTATCTGGTGGTCATTAAATAATTTTTGAGATTATTTGAGAACAGAAAGTGTTCTTTACTGATTATTTGAGATTATTTGATTATTTGAGAACAGAAAGTGTTCTTTACTGATTAAGGAATTATTATAATGTGCTGTGTTTCCTTGAGGAACCATTGAAAGTGACTTATGTTTATTATAGAGTGTGTTCTCTATATTATTTTTCTTTATAAAGATCTGTGAGGGACATTTCTAACAGGGCTCAGTTTCAGAAAAAGCTTTTCTTCTTTTGTACAAGGTGTTTATATCTTAAAAATAATATAATTCTTGTAACTCATCCTATTTCCCCCCTCTTTTTTTTTAATATGTTGGGAAACTCAGATCCAATTTTATATCACTCACTAAATTTTTTGGCTTATATTTCTGTGTACTAATTTTTCTTTCATTCTGATCGTATTAATCTGTCTGTAACCACAATTTCTTCATCAATATTTTCAAACAGCGTATGTTTTTTTATAATCCTGTTCATATATTTTGAGTGAGAAAGTATTAATGAAAATAGAACTAAATGTATATGCCTTAATAAACATGTAATTCTAAGAAATCATCTATCATTCGATTTTATTAAGACAGCTAGTCATGGAAAACCGCACAAACTTTGTACATATAGTGATATGACTTTTTTTAAGCAGATGAAAGTGCAGCCCTATAACAGAATATCTATCTGCCTTCTTCCATCAGGTCATCTTTTTCTAGTATACTTGGGGGAAAGGGAGAGTTGGTTTAATTTTCCCTCGCAAGTCAGTCCATCCTGTTTGCTCTTTCAATTGGTTGCTTACTTCTCGCCATTTTTCTCAACTTCAATTAGATTCATTTTTCTGGCAGTGGTCAGTGTCTGGAATTTACGGATTAGATTAACTCCTGTTACTGGCATGGTGCCTTCAGCAGGAGAGGGGTGCAAGGAACAGTCAATCCAATTTACTGTCTAGTCTCTTAATTCTCTACAACACCACTGGCACATGACTGTTTGTAATGACACAGGTCTATGTAATGTTTAATGAAGTTTAAGGGTTAACTGGAATTAATTAAATAGATGGGAGAACTCTATATTGTTCGCTAAACATGATTTGGGATAAGTGGGAAAAAATGTTAAATGCATACAGAAAGCTGCTTAAGGACATAACTTTAGTTCCTAGCTTTGCTTCTTAGTTTTACCTATACTTCCATGAGATAATTCATTTTTCAGCTTTTCCTAGTAAGAGTAACAATATTCTCCCCTTCACCCACCTTAGGAAAACCTACACTTTCCCTGACCAGGGGTTCACCTGACAATAGGAGTATCCTCGTGTTCCAATAAGACAGTTAGTAATTATCAAAATGCATTTTCCAAGTCTATGTTACCAAGTCTTAAGAGTATATAACTCACCGCAGGAGACTCTAGCCACATCTACAAGACTGAGTCTTGGCACTCCAACTTTGGGTCCCTTATCAAGCTCTCTCTGCTACCATGAGGTAGACATACAACCTCTTATTCTTCTGTTGGTGTCTCCTGTCAGTAACTTATGGTTGTAACATACACCACTGAAAAACAAATGATAATTCTGAAGCAATATAGTCAATTCATATGAAGGAAGGGAAACATTTTCTTGAAAGCAGTATAATCTGCCAGGATTTCTAATTTCCCAAAGGGGTTTACTGTTTTCCTCTTTATGCACAGCATATAAACATCCTTCAGCTTGCATATTGCTTCTAGGAATAGACTAAATCCTAAGAAATGAGACCTATTACTTTTCAAATAATAGAATCCTCTATCCTAATCATATCTTTGCTAAATAGAGCCTTAGTTAAAGCTCCAAAATTATTATGGTTCTTTAACTTTGGGCCACATTAAATTCTTAGCCCAGTTTTTCTTGCACTTTAGTCTCTGTACAAATAATATTCTTACATAGCTACTCTGGTTAGGAGGAGCAGTGAGGAGTGGTTTGACTAGACAGGGAAAATGTGTTTCTTTCTTTTCTTTTTTTGGGGGGGGCAGGGACAGAGATAGAGGGAGAGAAAGAATCTTAATCATGCTCCACGCCCAGAATGAAGCCCAACACAGGGCTCAATCTCACAACCCTGAGATCATGACCTGAGCTGAAATCAAGAGCCCATTGCTTAACCCACTGAGCCACCCAGGTGCCTAGGAAAATGTATTTCTTAAGTTATACTTTGTGAGATAGTTTTTTGGACAGGTTACTCATAAATTTCAGTTTCTTGTTCTTTGCTCTTCTAGTTGATGACAGGTATGTTCTTTTTGTTGTTTAAAATGTCTCTTCCAGAGTGTCATAATTTTTATACTATATGCTAAAGTCATACAGCCTCTTTTGCAGTCTTGCCTATCAGTTAAGGAAGTAACATGAATGTGTTCCAAGGGGTTATTCTAATAAGAGTTGGTGTTGTTTCTATGAATGCTTATTTTTAAAGTTGGAGGAACCAATATTTACTCTGACTCTCTGGGTCTCTCTCTTCATATCCAGTGCTATTCTACTGTTGTTACAATTAGAAATCATGAACATGTTTATCTGGTTTCCTGGAGTGTGATGCTTTATCAGCCTCTTTCTTTGGGCCATTGCTTCATCAACTGTAATCACATAATATAGTTATGGAAATCTGTCTCAAGATGGCATAAAGATCTGCTAGAAAGATACAATATATATCTCTCACTCACAGGATATTTGTTTTCATGGTTGTCTACATGAAAGAGAATGGTTTTACTATTAAGTTTGACTTGTAAGGTCTGTTTTTATAATGTCTCTTCCTATCATCTTTTCCATCTCTCTAATTTCCGTTAAAATGAGACCTTCATGAATGTAATCTAGTCAGGAACCTTATTTAGGGTTTAGTGCTAGGAAGCAAAAGAATTATTAGTCATCAAAGTCTGAGTCCATTAAATGAATGTTAAAAATTACAGCATCAAATATACCATATAAACAGGTCTAGCTCTTTGGTTATTTCCCTTGACATTTGTAAGAAGTGATAAAACTTGGAATATATGGTGCTGTATTGTAGGACTGATACATAAACCCTCAAAAGTGATTGCTAAATAGTGTTTGCAGGAGTCTATGCAAACTAACATCAAGATACTTTTATTAGAAAGTAATTTTCTCTCTGAAAAACTTGTAATAAATATTGTTATGTGGAAATTTGTTGATGCAGCAAAATACTTGTGTGATGTGAAAACAAATCTTTCTGTTTAAATACTCATGACAAAACTTCAGCCAATAAGAGTGGGAAAATGATATGTCTTGACTTTTAAACTCTGTTTTCTTTCCTTTATATTGTTTTAATCTCTTTGAATTAATTTTTCCTTTTTTTGATTCACTGATGCTCAATGTAGTAAATTTTGAAAATATAGACAATTATAATAAGCAGAGAAAAAGCACACACAAAATCTTACTATCTGGAAACAAAAATTAACTTTTTCGTATGTTTACTTCTAGGCTTTTTATTTCCTACTTTGTTTTTTGGAGCATAATTAAATTTTTTACCATATACAAATTTTTATGTTTTGCTTTTAAATTAACTAAATAGTATCACAAGCAATTTTCTGTCACTAAAAACTTCATAAACATGACTGTATAATAGCTTTATACTATTGGACCATTTCCTTTCTCTTGAGCATAAAGATTATTTTCCATTATCTGTTGTTATAAATAACACTGGAATGAATATCTTCATGTATGAAATGTTACCCATATTTCATTTTCCTTACTTAGGATAAATTCTTAGGAGGGGAATTGATAGATAAATGATATGAATATTTTTGAACTCTTCATACATATTCTATATTAGTACCAAAAAAATGATACTGTTTTACTGTCGTATCAGCAATGAGATGCTTTTCCTTGAATTTCGTGTTTTGACTTGTTTCATGAGTTCAGTATTTCATATATTTAGAATAAATTTTTTCATCACTTACTTTGAAATTTTACACAAATAAATCGGATATACTTCAGTGTTTCAGGACTCTAGTCATAAAGGAATGAATTGCATTCCAGCAACAACATGAGATAACAAAACAGATCCATTTATTATTTTGGCTCTTTTTCTCAATTCAGCAATCCTCTTTAGTTTGAGTGTGCCAACCGACTGTCCTCTTAGGTATGTAATGGAAAATTTAAAAATAGAAGTTTTTTTTACATGATGAAGTATTTCTTACATTACTGTATGCAGTAATGTAGCTTAAACACACACACACACTTTATATATAACATGTCTGAATTGGACCTCAAAATTCCAACAGTTTGCTCTTCTTTAGTCTCCATCCTGGAGAGTTTAGGTTCAGTGAAACTTCATCCTGGGCAAAATCAACAGTGCACAGAGGCAGCATATCACAGTAGAAAGAGCACAGACAATGGATTAAAACACATTTGGGTTTATTTATTTATTTATTTATTTATTTTTCTTTAAATTTTATTTTAAAGATTTTATTTATTTGACAGAGAGAGACACAGTGAGAGAGGGAACACAAGCAGGGGGAGTGGGAGAGGGAGAAGCAGGCTCCCCCCTGAGCAGGGAGCCCCATGCGGGGCTCAATCCCAGGACCCTGGGATCATGACCTGAGCCAAAGGCAGACGCTTAATGACTCAGCCACGCAGGCACCCCCACATTTGGGTTTAAATCCTGACTCTGATACTTGTGAGTTGTTTTACCCTTGATCAGTTAAATTAATCTCTTGATGACTCAGTTTTCTGTAAATATAATACTATAACTTCATGTGAGTGTTGTGAAAATTATGTGAGACAATGTATGCAAAGAACCTACCATGGTGTTTGGTAGATATCTAATAGGAGCTCAATACCTGTTGGCTATTATTTTTATTAAAACACCAGAATGGTAGAAATAATACTAACAAAACAAGAGAAAACACTATAACAGATTATTACTAGATTACTATTAATGGGTTTAGTTTTTTTTTCTCTTCCTTTTTATCCTGCTTATTCTCTTCTTATTCCTCCTCCTCCTTCTTATAAATATATTATTGATCATCACCTAGGCTGAATTATAAGCCTAGCTTTGCCACTTATTTTCTAGCTCTGTGACCATGGGAAAGTTATTGATCAATTTAAATCGTCAATTTCTACATCTGTTTAATGTTTTAATAGTATCTAGTAGAGTTGCTCTAAGAATTATATGTGATAATGCATGTAAAACTCTTAACCCAATGCGTGGCACATAAGAAGTGAACAAAATATGTTAGCTATTAATATTACTATACTTCTAATACTCCTTCTAGAGTATAACACAGGTTCTCATTTTCCCTGTCATTCAATTTGTTATAAAAATATCTAACATTTATTGAACACTTCTATATTATAGGTACTATTCTAAATCCTTTATATTAGTTTGTTTAATCTTCAAAATAGTCATTTGTCTTAAATACTATTATACCTCTTCATTTTATAGGTGAAGAAACTGAAAGAAAGGATAAATAACTTGTTGAAATAATGCAGTTAGTAGGTGGTAGAGTCAGGATATGTACCTAACTAGTCACTGTAGAAGATTTGGAAAACAAAGTTAGTAATGGGAGCAAAGAAAACAAAACAAAACAGAAACCTATAATCCTACTAACTAGAAAGCATTACTGTGAACTTTTGGCATATTTATTTTTAGGCTTGCTTGTATTCTAGTTATATTTTGGAGCATATTATTTACTGGTTCTAGAGCTTTTTCTCTTCTGTCTTATGCTGCCTTTCAAAATATTATCTCAGTAGATGCATAGAAACCAATAGCTAAAATGTAAAACCCGTTTGAGCTTAGACTTGAGCAAACTAGGATGAGAAAGGAACTTTTTTATTTGATAGAGAATCTCTTCAAAGAATCAAGATCAAGGATCATACGTAATGGTGAAACTTTAAAAGCATCCATTGAAAATAAAGGTGACACAAACACATGGAAAGGTATTCCATGCTCATGGATTAGAGGAGTTAATATTGTTAAAATGTCCATATTATCCAAAGCAATCTATAGATTTAATTCAATCCCTATCAATATACCAACAGCATTTTTCACAAAACTAGAACAAATGATACTAAAATGTGTATGGAATCATAAGAGACCTCAAATAGCCAAAGCAATCTTGAAAAGGAAGAGAATGAAACTGGAGGTATCACAACTCCAGATTTTAAGATATACTACAAAATTGCAGTAATCAAAACAATATGGCACTGGCACAAAAATAGACACATAGAGCAAGGGAACAGAATAGAAAATCCAGAAAGAAACCCATGATTATATGGTCAGTTAATTTATGACAAAAGAGGCAAGAATATGCAATGGGAAAAAGATAATCTGTTCAACAGATGGTGTTGGGAAAACTCGACAACTGTAATACAGAAGAATGAAACTGGACTGCTTTCTTATACCATACACACAAATAAACTCAAAATTGATTAAAGACCTAAATGTGAAACTTTAAACCATAAAAATCCTAGAAGACGGCACACAAGCCGTAATTTCTTTGACATCAGTCAAAGCAACATTTTTCTAGACATGTCTCCTCAATGAAGGGCTTGGTTTCACAACCCTGAGATAATGGTTGTGAGCCAAAATCAAGAGTCAGATGCTTAACTGACTGAGCCACCCAGGAATCGCATGGAGGATATACTTTTATTCAACAAATATTTAATGACTACCTCTTTGTTCTAGACATAGCTGTAACACTTGGAATCTAGTAATCAAGTGAGAAAAAAAGATAGGAGTACCTGTGGGGTTTCCATTCTAGGTGTATCATTGGGTCAAAGAGAAAGACAAAAGATAGACATAACAAATGAGGGAATAGTATATTAGAAAGTGATAAATTTTAAAAGAAAAAGTAGAATAGGTTAGGAGGCATATGTAGAGGAGAACAAAATGAATCGTCATTAAAGTAGGCCTCCTTGAGAAGGTAACATCTGAGCAAAGACAAAGGAAGTAAGGAAATATGCTTTACAAATATCTGGTAGAAGGGCATTCTTACAAGTTGGAATAGCTATTCCCCTAACCCAGTGTCCTATTGGAATCATATCTGGTTCATTTGAGGTATAGCAAAGAAACCAGTGTGATTAGAGCTGCGTGAGCAAGGCAGAAAATAGTAGAAAATGTGGTGAAAGAAGTATGTATGTGGTAGGGTAGCAGTGGGTGGGTTGAAGTGATGATTTTGTAGGATCCGGTGGAGCAGAGTTTAACAGAGTAGTTACATGATATGACTGATATCATAAAATTATTGACGTTTCTCTGTTAAAAGTAGACATTAAAGACAGAATGGCCCAAGGATAGAAACAGGGATCCAGTTTGGAGACTTTTATTCTAATTTCAGTGACAGAGATAGTGGTTTGGACTATTATGGTTGCAGTTTAAATGGTGAGAGATATTTGAAGATACGGCCAGAGGATTTCCTTCTGGATTTGATGTGGATGTGTAATCAAAAGAGGAATCAAGGATGACTTTAGGGCTTTGGCATGAGTATCTGATCTACAGAGATACAGAAGGCAGCCAGAGGAGCAGGTTTTGAGAAAGATGAGGAGTTCAATTTTAGACAGGTTAAATATGAGATACCTATCATATATTCAAATACACTAATAAGTAGGCAGTTGGCATACATGAGTGTGGAGTCTGAAAGAGAAGTCAGGATTGAAGCTATATATTTGGGAATTGCTAGCATATAGAGTATTTAAAGTGATAAAACAGAGATGATATTACTATAAGAGTAAGTGTAAATAGAGAAGAGGAGAGGAATAAGTAGTGAGTTTAGGGACCTCTGACTGAGAAGCCAGTAAAGGAAACTGAAAAAGAGCAGGTTGTTAGTAGAAGGAAATCCAAGTGTGTATTATCTTGGAATCTAATTGAAGAACAATCACGAAGGAGAAGTGAGTAATGTACTGTGAAATATGCTGCTGATAATTTAAATAAGATGGGAATACAGGATTGACTGTTGGATTTGGGATTATGGAAATTATTGATGACCTTGACAAATAACAGTTTTAATTGAGTGCTAGAATAGGCGTTAGACGATGAGAGCATAATATCCTCAGTGTTCATCCATGTTGTTTCATATTGCACAATTTCCTTCTTTTCACAGGTTGTATAGTATTCCATTGTATGTATATACCACATTGTAGTCAATGATACTGTATTGTGCTCTTAATATTTTTTTCAGGGTAGATCTCATGTTAAATGTTCTTGCCATGATAAAGTAAAATTAAAAAAAAAAAGACAATGGGAGGAGAGGCATTGGAGACATCTATTGTAGGCAACATTTTTTCAAGAAGTTCCTTGCAAAGAAGAGCAATTAAATGGAATGATAGCTAATAGAGGTAATAGGTCTGAGAAAAAAAAATTTTTTTTTGGTTATGTGGAAGAAATAGCATGTTTATATCCTGATTAGCATGATCTAATATGGAACAAACAACTGATGATACAGAGAGGAGAATGGATAGTTTGGAGTGATATTCCTGCATATTGAGAAGAGACAGTTCATAAATTGAAGGATTGCCTTTAGGTAGGAATGCAGATAGATGTTTCTCACATAATAAGTAACATGTTGGAGGGAAGAATTTGGAGCTGATGCTAGTAAGTGGACAAAGGTAGTGGAAGTAATCTGTGGAGTTTTTCTTCTGTTCCTTCAATCCTTTCAGTGAAATAGGAAGCAAGATCATCAGCAGAGATTGATGATGGGGGAAGGAGTTTTGGAAACTTGAAATGATACAAGGTATAATGTACTCATCAAAGAGAGGGGAAGAGTAAATGACTTATGGTAGAATAATATCATTTGTTGACAATAGTAAAGGTTATATTGAGATATACAGACATGAATTTAAAGGCATAAAATTCAATGTGAGTGTTTTTCACCTATTCCTTGTAGTTATAAGCATGCACATGCAGAATAGTGAGAAAGTTTGATTTAACCATAGTTGTGTTTTTACTTTTCCTGAGGAAACAGTATTTATTTTATTATATTTTTACTTTTTAATCAACTTGTTGTGATATGATTTTCATAGTCAAATTAAAATATATCACAATCAAAATATAAAACATTTCCATTACTACCAAAAGTACCCTTACACTGCCTCAGAGTTAATCCTTTCCCCATATTGTTCTATCCTTTTACATTCTCACTAGCAATAAATGAGAATTTTCACTTGGTTCTTTTTTATATCTTCTGTTTCTCTCATCATGTTTATGTTATACATTAAATCCTTGAATATGTTTATAATATACTTGAATACATTTATAACTGTATACAGACTGCTGAGAATTCTATTATCTTTGTCATTTCTGGGTAGATTTATATCAATTGATTTTTCTCCTGATTATAGGTCACAGTTTTATGCTTTTTGCATATCTAGACATTTTTTATTGAATCTGACATTGTTAGATTTTTTTTTAAAGAAAAATTATTCAGGATTTTGTTTCTTTTTCTCTTTTCTTTTTTCTTTCTTCTTCTTCTTCTTCTTCTTTTTTTTTTTTTTTTTTTTTGGCAGACAGTTACCTGTAAAACAGCTTGCCTTTTTTGAGGTTTCTTTTAAATCTTTGTTAGTGCAGGCCTAGTTCAGTGATGATACACTTCAGTTCTACTAGGTCAGACATAGCCCTTCCAGAGTATCTACCGAATGTGCTCCAGATATTCAGTGGGGTCTCTCTATTCTGGTTACAACTGGAATGTTTCCCATCCCTGTGTCTTGAAAGCCAGAGTGATAACAGGAATTATCTCATTTGTTTCTTTTCTCTTAGGGATCCTAGCTTTATGATGCCTCTTGTCCAGTGTGTGAAAACATCTACTCATATATTTTATCCAGTTTTTTATTTGTTTATGGTAAGAGGGCAGATATGGAACAGTTACACCCATTGTGGTTATGTAGGCTTGCTTCTAAGTGTTACTAAGGCAGGTCTAGATTAGCTTCTAGTTTAGGGCTGGTTTAACCCTGCTACTAAGATGTGATCTTTCTGGAGTCTCTAGTGAAGTATTTATTGAGGCTTCCACTCTGATTTGTTTGGATTTGAATGTCTCCCAGCTCTGTGTGAGTTTCTGGATTTCTTCCACCACTTTCTTCTAATGGTTCTTTGCCTATTTTCCTGGAGTCTTACCTTATGCATATACAGCTTTGCATTCAGCCAGAGACTCAAGTTGGACCCAGTACAAATTTCTGGAGTTTTTTCTGTGCATAGTCTTCTCCAGTGCTCTGTTCAATAATTCTAGCCACATCATCTCCAACCCCACTCCTGGAACTCCAGCTTCTGTTCTTCAACTCAGTGAGTTATCATTTTGCATGAGTTCCTTTGCCTTGCATCATAGTTCAGAAGGTGCCTCCAGACAGAAAACCTTAGTGATCCCAGGGCTTACCTGATTTCTTTCCCTTGTCTCAGAAAGCAGTCATGAATTGCCAGCTGTCTAATGCCAAAAAAAAGGTGTTTTATGTATTTTGTCCAGTGTTCTGCTTGTTTATACTGGGAGGATAAATTCAGTACCAGATAGTCTGTTATGGCTGTAAATGGAACACGGTTGTGTTTTCACCAGTACAGACAACAAACTAAGAGAAGAATGAAGAGTCCAGGGCACATTGAAGAAAGCCTGGAGAAGAGAGAGTACATTAAGGGAATAAAGAATAATGGTAAGGTGAAAGGTAGTGAAAACATTATAGATCAATACATTGGAGGTAGGGTGACCATATTATCCAAATCCAGTCAATTTTGAGAGTAAAAGATAATCTAATAATTATAACTAGATAGCAGTCATAAACCAGAACTTTTCTAGGCAAACAGAAATTTTATTCATCTTTGTTGGACATTCTGATGAAGTGAAAGTAGTTTTGATAGGCAGTGTACTATAGTAAGCTTCAAAGAGAATGGGTGGTCATTAGAGAGTAAGATGAATGAAAGAAATTGAAGAGATTGCGGTTATTGCAATTATTGGTAATATCAAGGTGTGAAGTAAGACTGTATATGCAGCTAGATAAAGTATAGTGGAAGATAAGATATAGGAGAGATATAGGGGAGATCTAGTAGCCAGAATGTTGGGAAAGATTGTCTCTGTGTATATTGGAGAAATGACAGTGAGGCCTGAGTAGCAGTCATTAAAAAATGAGGAGGAATGACAGAGGAGTAGGGAGATGCTAGCAATAATGAGATACAGTGGATAGATGATCTTATGAATTGAGATTAAAAGGTGTGTTTGTGGAAGTGAAGGCTCAATATTATAAGATGTCAATTCTCCCCAAATCAAACTTTTATTTTAATGCAATTCCAATTAGAATCACTCCCCCAAATTCTTTTCATAGAATTTGACAAGCTAGCTTAAAAATTCATGTGGAAAACCAAAGGGCAAAAATAGTCAAGCCAATTTTGAAGAATAATGAATGGGTATATGTTTATTTTATAGAAACCCCATATTTCAGCTAATAATTTTTATTTATAGCAAAAGTGATTAAAATAGTATGACATTGACATAATAATAGACAAATAGTCCAAATAGATAGTCTGGAAATCAGAAACAAGGTTATTTATATAACAGAGGTTTCATTAGAAAATAGGAATAGTAGGGTCTATTCAATCAATGGCACAAATTATCCCCATGTTATAGATGGATTAAATACTTAAATATGAAAATAAATTGAAAATTTAGGTTGTGAAAAACAAATATAAAATATTTTATTGGCTTTGGGAGTAGGATTAAAATTCTTAGGGGGCACCTGGGTGACTCACTTCATTGAGCATCAGACACTTGATTTCAGCTTAGGTTATGATCTTAGGGTGGTAGGATCGAGCCCTGCCTCCGGCTCCACATTCAGCGGGGAGTCTGCTTGAGATTCTCTCTCCCTCTCCCTCCACGCTTCTCTCCCCCTACTTGCTCTCTCTTTCTCTCTCTAAAATAAATAAATAAATCTTTAAAAAATTCTTATGCGAGGCACAGAAAAGCAAAATCATAAAGAGAAACTTGCATTTATAAAAATAAGGTCTAGGTGACAAAAGAACCAGCGTTGAAAGTTATGCATTATTTTAGGAAATAAAATTTGTGCAATATATTACAGATATAAGATTGGTATCCAAAAAATATAAAGAACTCCTACAAGCAAAAAGAAAAGAAAAAGAAAAACACCGAAGTATACCAAGGATATAAATAGGCAACTCACTGAAGAGTAAGTGATAAAGCTTTTCTTAAAAGTGTTGGATTGAGAAGAAATACTCTTAGAAATGAGAGAAAGAGAAGAGAAATCTCTCTCAGGTATACTGGCATGAAAAAGACATCTTTTGCTTCTTATTGTTCAGGGGTAGTGATCATATTAGAGTGTAGTGGGAAAAAGCATGAGTTCTGGCATCAAGATTTTTTTCTGTCACTTGCTGACTTTGTGTCCTTGGGCAAGTTACCTAACCCTGCTAAGTAAGCATCAGTTATTCATCCATATATTTGGTACAGTATTACTTGCTTTGAGGTATTGTTTTGGAGATCAGTAATAGATGTTTATAAAACACCTAAAGAATGTCTGCAACATAAGCATATATTTTTATTTTTAGCTTAAGAAACCGTATTTGTTGAATGGGGTTGGTGGCACATTTATTTTAGTGTGGTCTTTGTAAGATACAACATAAGTTAGCCATGTTTCTGATTCATGGGGTGAGGAATTCTTTGTTTATGGAAACATTCAGAAGATAGGGTATTAAGTGTTGATTTACTAAATTTTACACCTGAAACTAAATTTTGAACTGTGTGTAAACTAATTAGAATTTAAATAAAAACTTGGAAAGAAAAAAAGAAACAAAAAACATGATAGGGTAGTATTCAATTCAGGAGATATGGAAAGGTTAAGGAATTTGCATATCAACTACCTATATTATTTCAATTTTTGTGCAAGTACTGCCAGTGTGAACACATTTTCATTTTTTCAAGTTGGCTTCTATTGTTTTTACTTGTAATCTTTATACAGATAAAGTTGAGTTTCTAGGAAGTGCTAGTAGATCTAAGAACTATACATGGAATTACTTGCTTGTATATTTATAATAATGATATACATACATATGTATCAATGCCTTTGTGTATATAGTTTGTATATTTGTCCATTATATCACTTATACCAGATACTATTAGTATAATTTAAAATAGCATTCAAACATAAACTTAGCTGGCATTATACTTTGTAGTATTTTTTTTTAAACAGGCATTTTGCTACTACAATAGTCATGAATGATTATCATGTTGCTAAATCCAATAGGCATATTATATCCATTATTTTAATTTATCTTGCATTTGATACTGTTGACAGTTCACTGTTAGAAATTCTGTTTCCTTGGCTTTCCTGATATTCCTCTCTTGATTTTCCTTGTATCTCCTTTTTTATTTCTTCTGATTCTTCAGAAGTCCTTCATGGGCTTCTCCTATCCTACAAACTCCTTAAACATTGATACTCACCATGATTCTATTTCACATCATTACATCTTACATTTATATCTCTTTTCCATATTCCCAATTGTATCTTTAACTGAAAATCTCTCCTGAGATTAAAACTCCTGGATTCAACTGCCTTTCGTACATCACTG
This sequence comes from Zalophus californianus, assembly GCF_009762305.2. Lineage (NCBI taxonomy): Eukaryota > Metazoa > Chordata > Mammalia > Carnivora > Otariidae > Zalophus > Zalophus californianus. The sequence continues at coordinate 39,381,118 of NC_045598.1, read as the reverse complement.
CTGAATGTCCCATGGTGTCTCAGATTCATCATTTACAAAAGTAAGCTCTTTATCTTATCTCAATCTGCCTCTTCTATCTACTGTATATTCTAGTGAATGTTACTACTCTTCATGCAGTCATTCAAACTGGAAGTGTGTGAGTTATCTTAGACTTCTTCCTTGTGGATCCATATATAAAAATAGTGATAATGATAATTATCATGATTTTAATGTAACCACCATTTAGTGATCGCTTATGCTGTGCCAGTACTATGCTAAATGCATTATTTTCAGTCTTCACACTAACTTTGGGAGGTTGGTACTATTATCATCTTCATTTTATAAATGACAAAATCAAATTTGCTCCTTGATTTTACCACTTTCAAAATTATTTCCTCAATTTCCTCAATGTTTCTTTCTATCTCTGCTACTATCATTCAATTTCAGTGTATTACATTAAGTTGCCTGACAATGGCATTCATCTTTCAACATGTAGCTTTTTCTTGAGTCTTGTGCTATTTAACTCCATCTTTTACACTGACCTGGAGTATTCTATGTAAACTGAAAATCTGACTTTGCTACTCCACTGCTAAAGCCCTAAAATGTTCCCTATTCCTTTAGAGTAAAATCCAGGTTTCTTAGCCTGGCATATGGTGCTCTTCACGATCTGGCTCCTGTCTAGTTTTCTTTGCCATAAATACTTATTGGCCTTCTTGTAGTTTCCTGCAGAGACCATGTTGTTTCTCACCTCCCTGCATTTTGCTCTTTCCTGTAATGCCCTTCCAATACTTCTTCATTTGGATTAAGTTCATGCTTTGGAGTCATACTGCCAGGGTTCATATTCTACTTAGCTATATATTGTGTGACCTTGAGCAAGAGATTTTATGCTCACTAATGTCTTAGTTGCCTATCTACATGATACAGTATAACCAAGCTATTGAAGTTTTGTGTGACACTTAGAAAGCCCTCCGTAAATGTTATTTTTCTTGGTATTAATATTCAAGAAATATTTATTGTGTACCTATAATATGCTAGACACTGTTCTGGGTAGACAGGAATCAGCATTGAATAAAAGACAAGTTTATTCTGTTCTGGGGAAGCTTATGTTTTATTATGAGAAGAAAGAGAATAAATAGGAGAAAGTAAACAAATAAGCTATTTATAGAAAGTGGCACATGTTACCACAGTTTGTTTATCCAGTTAAGGGATTTTGCAGATGTTTCCAGGTTTTGGAAATTATAAGTTAAACTGCTATATAAATATTCTTGTACTTTTTTATGTTTGTGAATATAAGTTTTCATTTCATTTGGGTAAATACTTGGGAGGATTGCTTGGTCATATGGTAAGTGTATGTTTAACTTTGTAAGTAACTGCCAAACTGTTTCTCAAAGTGGCTTTATCAGTTTGCATTTCCATCAGCAATGTATGAAAGTTCCAGTTACTGCATATCCTTGCCAGCACTCGGTATCATCAGTATTTTTTAATCTTATCCATTCTAATAGATGTGCATTTGTATCTTGTGATTTTAATTTGAATTTCCCTAATGACTAAAAACTTTGAACATCTTCATGTACTTATTTGCCATCTGTATTTATTCTTTGATGAAGTACCTATTCAAAATTTTTGTTAGTGTTCTAAATTGGGTTATTTTATTATTAAGATTTGAGAGTTTCTTAAAAATTCTAAATATAAATCATTTATCATCTGTTTTGCAAATATTTCCTCCCTGACTGGGGTTGATCTTTTTATTCCTTTAAAAGTATCTTTCACAGAACAAATTTATAGTTTTTGTATAGTCCAATTATTTTTCTGTTATGGATCATGCTTTTGATGTTAATTCTTTTTTTTTTTTTAAAGATTTTATTTATTTATTTGAGAGAGACTGAGAGATAGAGAGCACGAGAGGGAAGAGGGTCAGAGGGAGAAGCAGACTCCCTGCTGAGCAGGGAGCCCGATGTGGGACTCGATCCCGGGACTCCAGGATCATGACCTGAGCCGAAGGCAGTCGCTTAACCGACTGAGCCACCCAGGCGCCCGATGTTAATTCTAAGAAATCTTTGTCTAACTGAAGATCACAAAATTTTCTCCTATGTTTTCTTCTGAAAATTTTGTGGTCTTAGGTTTTATATTTAGGTCTATGATCCATTTTAAATTAATATTTACATATGGTGTGAACTAGGATTGAGTTTTTCTTGGAAGGTTGGTTTTTTTTTTTTATCTTTTGCATATGGATATCTATTTCAGTACCATCTTTAAAAAAAAACAAAACCCTGCCCTTTCTCTATAAAATTATTTGCATCTTTGTTTAAAATCAGTTGACCATATATATGTGGGTCCGTTTCTGGACTCTAGTTTGTTCCATTGAATTATATGATCATCCTTTCTCCATTTCCAACTATCTTGATTTCTGTAGCTTAATACCAAATCTTAAAATCAGGTGGTGTAAGTCTTTCAACTTGTTATCTTTTTCCAAATCCTTTTGGTTATTCTAGTACCTTTGCCTTCTCACGTAAATTTTAGAATAAGGTTTTTGATTTCTACAAAAAAAAAAAATCCTATCCTGCTGGGATTTTGATTGGAATTGTATTGAATCTTTAGACATGTAGGAGAAATTGACATATTGACATCTTAACAATATTGTTTCTTCTAATCCATGAGCTATAAATATATATCTTTCCATTTATTTTATGTCTTATTTGATTTCTTTCATCAATTTTTTTGTTTCTAGGGTTTTTTTTTTCCAACCTAGAGTTGTCACTTATGTTTTGTTAGATTTATGCCTAAATATTTCTTTTCTTTTTGGTACTGTTGTAAATAAAATTATTTAAAAGTTTTTAATTACTAATTGTTCTTTGTTAGTATATAGTAATATGACACTGATTTTATAATCTGCATCCTTGCTAAACTGACTAATTACTTCTAGTAGTTTATTTGTTAATTGAGATATTCTGCATAGGTAATTATGTCATCTAGGAGTAGAGAATGTTTATATCTACATGCCTTGTTTTGTTTTTTAATTCAAAAACTTTTTCTTGTTGTTTCCATCAGCTATGGCCACTATTACAGTGATGAATAGGAGTAATGAGAGTGGACCTCATTGTCTAATTCCACATTTTAGGGGAATGCTTCCAGCCTTTCATCACTAAGTATGATGTTACTTAAGATGTTATGTAGTTTTTTTTATAGATGTCCTTTATTAAATTGAAGACATTCCCTTTCACTCTGAATTTGCTGATAGGTTTTAGCATGAACGGGGGTTGAATTTTGTCAAATGCCCTTGCAGCTTTTAAAGCAAAACATAGTCACAAAATTTCATAGTTGAAAGTAATCTTAATGACCATTTCTTCATATCTGAAGCCTGCATATTTGCTGTCACCTGAAAATTATATTCTTTGAAGATTTTTTTTTTTAAAGATTTTATTTACTTATTTGACAGAGAGAGTGAGAGAGCACACAAGCAGGGGGAACAGTCGAGGGAGAGGGAGAAGCAGGTTCCCCGCCAAGCAGGGAACCCAATGTGGGGCTCCATCCCAGGACCCTGGGATCATGACCTGAGCCGAAGACAGATGCTTAACCATCTGAGCCACCCAGGCGCCCTGAAAATTATATTCTTAAAGTAACATGATGATTCTCTATAACTAAAATTATATAGTTGCATAAGGGACTTTACTAGATTTTCATTTATTTAATTATTTAATAAAGTATACAGCTGTGAAGTAAGAATCATTAAATTAGGCAACAAAACTGAGACTAATAGAAGGTAAGTAACTAGCTGAAAGTCAGCAGTCCAGCCACCTCTGACAACTTTACATTCACCTAATATATTGTGTTCTTTTTGTCTTTTAGCCTTTGTATCCATGTTTCTAGAATACCTTTACACTCTTCATCTTTCAAACTTTATATCTTTTCTTATATATAATAAACCTGAGGTTTAGAATGATGAAATGTGTCACTCAATGTTTTACATTTAGTTTATGGCAGAACTAAACTTACAGCTCAGGTCTCTTGACTTCCATGCTAGTTGTTTTGCCCCTTCACTAAGGTCTGCTCTGGTGTTCATTTTAAATATAGTTTCATTTTCTTTTCTTATTTTTGTCTCTCATAATGCAAATGTCTTGGGGACTTTGCTGATGCTTCTCTGGTAATGTTCCACATATAGATTTTTGGCAAAGAACTTTCACTTTCAAAAATTAGTATATCAAACCTAATTTTATACCAAGATTACTCTTGTCTCATTGATTCTGTTGCTCTGCTGAATTACAAGTAGAGTGTAGAATAATTACTTTTGAGTATAATAAATTTTTCTAAATTGTTTTAAATTTGTAGTATCTAAAGTAAAGTGATGTTGATGTGAATTTTCTCTTAAACATTTGGAAATATTATATTGTTAATATGTGTCATTAAGTAAAAACAATAGTGTATAAATGGACTGGGTAAATGGCAACCAAATATGGAAGCATTTTCTTTTCCTTTTTATTCTCTTTTCCATTTTCTCCCAAAGATAAAAAGTTAATCTGTAAAATATAGTATTTGGTGATCCAACAATATTTACTGTGTCATATTTAGAAAACATGTCTGAAAAATAACTATGTTTGCTTCAGGGTATTTAACTTCTATATGTGATTGATATTCACTGATTTCTTTTTTTAAAAATTCCTTTAGTCAGTTGATTGAATATACTTAATTACCCAATTCCACTTCAAAAGAATGGAAGAAAGTTGGGAGCAAAGGAGGTGAGCTACTTTCTTTTACTGAATTCATCTGAGTATGTAATGAATGTTTAGATTGGGAGGATGAAACTCGTAAGGGAGAGTGGAATCAAACATTCCTGAATTTAAATTCAAGCTTAATAACTACTCAGTAGTTGTTGGCTTTCAGCTGTTACTTAACCTCTGAGTCTCATTTTGCATATCAAATAACATTATTTCAAGGCATTGTTGTTTATATTAAATGAAATAATTATGTGTGTTAATTTTGTTTGAAATTAAGTAATGAGCACGTGGTAAAGTCCCTGGCACATGGTTTACTTCAGAAAACATTTGTTAAACTTATTCAAGAAGTATTTTTTAAGAACCTGTTATATGCCAGGCACTATGCTAGGCACTAAAGATATAGTGGCAAAAGAAATGTTCTATGAGTCATTGAGCTTATATTTTAGTGAGAGAAACATAAACGGATAAGTAAATGAACCTACAAAATATTGTTAGTTTAGTGATATGTTTTATGAGGACAGTGAGCCTTATCACTAGTCTAAATTATTATTTTAGATTCCAAGGTAGTAACACTCACTATCTAAATCTTACATGTACAGTTAAGGCTCAGATGATTCTCTAAGCATCATAGAACGTTGTTGGTGTTGTTAGTCATAAACAAATAACTGAGTCATTGATGAAAAATGGGAGTATGACTAGGGAGAGTAGTTACATTTATTCAACAAACATGTTTATGACCCACTGTGAATCAAGGCATTTGTATAAAGAAGTCCCTTTTTGAACTAACGGGGCACATACTCTAGTAATGAGGGTGAATCAATTATACAAAAAAAAATGTAAACCAATGAATAAAATAATGTTTAGTACTAGAAATACAGGTTAAATATGAAAGCTTACCACTTTTAGTTGGGCTAGGGCTCAGGGAATATTTAAAGGAGGGTTATAGAGAGAAGACATTACTAGATTTGGTCCTTAGAGCTAGTCTTGAATAGGGAAAACTCATCTTAGTCAAATAAATATCATAAACTTGATATGATAGCCAAAAGCTTCAATTAGTAGTGAAATAAGTGGTAAAAGTAATCAAATCATATCATGGTGTCAATTTATATAAAGCAAAACACATCTTTCCACTTTCATTAAGATTGTTAAGTTGGCCATAGAGTAGGGAAGTCATATTTTACCATTTATTGTACTTTAACATGAACATTGTGTGATGTGATATGAAATGGTTACTTGTTTATGAGGAAAACTCTCATACGAGTTTCACTATGAGGAATTTTGTGGTGGATTTTTTTTCTTTTACTCTTTTTGTGTGGTTTTTAACTGCTAAACAATTAAAGAAGATCCAAATTTATACTGGAAACTTATTGTGACATAAACTTATAAATATTGCTGTTGCAATATAAATAAAACACAGATGTAGAAAGTGAAAAAGATCTTTATGCAAATGAAACTCTGGGTACTAGAAACAGAGCATCTTAGGCTAGATGAGTCTTAAAACTATGGGTTGTTGGCTGATCTACTGCCAAAGGAATGAGAGATTGATATTTAAATTTTATGCAAAGTTTCATGGGTAGTCTAAGCCTTGCCTTGGCAGAACAAAAGCAATAAAATCATGAGGAAAAGGCACTGAAACTTTTGTAGGCTTTGATTTGCTAAATGTTCGGAGAAAGCTTTGAAGTCTAACCAGATGAACTGTGAGAAACTCCCATAATGTTCCCATATGAGTCTGGAATGGTCCAAACTGCTTGGAACCTGCCTACATTTGTGTTCACCTTTGGATTTCCGCTAGCTTGCTTACAGCACTCTGTAGAGTGACAAACTAAATGTTGATGACTTTTTGATCTTGAACTCCAGTTTCACTTCATCCATCTTTCTGTCTGCTAGAAGCCTCCATGTTAATATTGAACAACAACTTTCCCCAAAGTCTGTATCTTCCTTTTAGTCTTTTGGTTTATTGCATCATTGTCTATTTGATTACACAAACTAGAAACTTGGGGTTCATCCGTGATGATTCATTTATTATTCATGCTATTCTCTCAATTTGGAAAGCCTTTCTCTAGTTCTCAATTTGCGTGGCTAACAAATCCTTTAAGATATAGGTAAAAAGTCTCTTCTCTGAGAAGCTTCTTCTTACTTATATATTGTGCTCCTAGAGCTTTTGTGCTGTTGCCAACACAACATTGTTATCACATGATGTAGTTGATGGTTTGTATGCCTCTTCTCCCACTCCCCCAGGATTTTTAGCTAATTTATATTAGGGACAGAGACTTGATTTCTTATTTATATTTCTGCCAAATGGAGCTTGTTGTGAGGAATTAATGAGCTTATACTGGGATAAAAAAGTATCAATAATATTTAGCTATTATTATTATTACTACTAATAATATAAAAATACTATTATTACCTTGGTTTCCTCAGTACTTGATAAGATGCCTGCCTTTAAAAAATGAATATGTTAATAAAATGAATGTGTTTTGCAATTGTCTTTGCAGTGACACCCTGGTACTGTGTCATTTCTGAAATCAAGACTCCACTCTTTTTGGGGTAACCACACTTTCCTTTTAGGCTGATCTGCTTCCCTTGTCAGTTCTTTATCTGCTAGAATCTGTACCTGAACTCAGAGGCCTGATGCATGTTATTTTCTCTTTTCAACCTAAAATATATGTAGGGACCTTGGAACCAGTAAACAATGATTGCATACAGATAAGATGATGAAATTCAGCATTGAGGTAACACAGCTGTTACAATTATCTGACAAGGATTTTAAAAATATATTTTTATATTATAAAAATACTTTAACAAGCTATTACAGCACACCTAAATGGGAAAAAGATACGTTTCAGTAAAGAAATAGAAGCTGGAAAGAACTAATGAGAATTTTAGAAATGGAAAGTAAAATAAACTAAATTAAAAAACTCAAAGGACTCAACAGAATGGAGAGAACAGAAGAACAAACAGTGAACTTGAATGTAGAACATAAAAATTACCCATTCTGAACAAAGTAGGAAAAATAGAAAAAAATGAACAGAGCATTAAGGACAGGTGGGAATGTAACAGATCTAATATTTGTATCATTGGAACCCCAGAAGAAAATATGAAAGAGGTTGGGGCTAAAAAAGTATTCAGCCATATAATGGGTGAAAATTTCCCAAATTTGGCAGAGACAAACCTATAGATTGAGTGAACCACAAAATGGATAAAACCAAATAAAACTATGACAAAACACATAATAGTCAAACTATAAACTAAGGAGAAAAAAATTTCATTATCAGTAATGAAAAAACAATTTGAATGATAGAAGATTAATCCTCAGAAACCATGGGAGCCAGAAAGAAGTGCTTAACATTCAAGTTCTGGTAGAAAAGAACTGAACTGTTAACTCAGAATTCTGTATCCAGTGAAAATGTCCTTCAGGAATAAAGAGATAATCAAAGCATTTCAGATAAAGGAAAACTAATATAATTATTTGCTAAACAGGTTTTCAAAATGAAAAGAATATGATAAAAGAAGGAATCTTGCAATTAGGAAGGGAGAAAAAAAACAACAGAATAGAAATATAGGTGCATACAATAGATTTTTCTATTCATGAGTATTTTTAATTATGTTTGAAAGTTGAAGTAAAAATTAGAACACTATCTAATGTGGGTCTCAAAGCATGTAGAGGAAATACTTAAGATAATTGTTATATAAATGGTAGAGGGCAAAAAGATGCAAGGGGCTGTAAGGTTTTTAAACATTTTACTCAGATTGGTAAATATTGATATCAATAGATTATGATAAGTTATATATGTATAGTGCAATACCTAGAACAACCTATAAAAGCTAATCAAAGAGATACATTCAAACACACTGTAGATAATTCAAGTGACATTCTTGAAAAAAGATAAACATCCAAGTCATCAATAGGAATACATGAAAAAAGAAAATAGAAAAATGAAATACAGAGATAATCAATAGAAAACAAAATAAAATGGTAGGATTGTGTCATAACATTTCTGTGATTACATTAATTGTAAGTGGTCTGAATATACCAGTTAAAAGATAGAAATTGACAGTGCTAAAATAATTGTATACTGCTTACAAAATTGTATACTATCACTTCAAATATAATGTTATAGATTGGTGGAAAACAAAACAATGGAAATACATACCATAGAAACACCAATCTGGGGCGCCTGGGTGGCTCAGTCGTTAAACGTCTGCCTTTGGCTCAGGTCATTATCCCAGGGTCCTGGGATCAAGTCCCACATCGGGCTCCTTGCTCAGCTGGGAGTCCGGTTCTCCCTCTCCGTCTGCCTCTGCTTGTGTCCCCTCTCTTGCTGTGTCTCTCTCTGTCGAATAAATAAATAGAATCTTAAAAAAAATGATACCGTAATAGACTTAAAAAAAAAAAAAACACCAATCTGAAGATACCAGGAGTGGATATATTAATATCAAAAAAAGTAGGCTTCAGAGCAAAGAAAATTATCAGAGAGGGACTTTACAGAATGACAAAAGTGTCAATTCACCAAGAAAACAATAAATGTGTATGCACCAAACAGAGCTGTAAATGGTATGAAGCAAAAACTGATAGAACTAAAAGAAGGAATACAACTTAACAAATTTGTTGGATGCCGTTTAAGCAGTGCTGAGAGGAAAATTTTTAGTACTAGAAAGCTTATTGTTAGAAAAGAATAAAGTCTAAAATCAGTAATATAAACTACTACCCTGAAGAATCCAGGTAAAGAAGAGCAAAATGAACCTAAAGCAAGCAGAAAGTAAGAAATAAAGAGAACAAAGCAATATTAATTGAAAAGAGAATACCAGTAAAGAAAATCAATAATACAAAAGCTGGTTCTTTGGAAAGGAGCAAAGAAAGGATAAAAAAAAAATGTAGCAAGAATGACAAAGAAATAGATGGGAGACACAAATTATTAATATCAAGAATAAAATACAAGACATCACTAAATACCCTGAAGACACCAAGAAGATGATAGAGCATTACACAGAAGAACTCATTTGGCAAGTTAGATGAAATGGAACAATTTCTTGAAATCTACAAACCTCCACACTTGGGAAATATGAAATTTATAATTTGAATAGTTTTATAACTATTCCAAAAACTAAACTTGTAATTGGAAAAAAAAAAAAACTCCCTAAAAGGAAATCTCCAGGCCCAAAAGATTTCACTGAAGAATTTTACCAAATGTTTAAAGAATTAACAATTCTACACTATGACTTCCAGAAAATTTAAGATGAAGAAACACTTTCCAACTAATTTTATAAAGTCAGTGTTACTCTGATATTAAAAATAAGAGAAAAACAATACAAAGCAAAATTGTAGATTGATGTCCATCTATAATGTTGACGCAAAAATTATTAAGTATCAGCGAAGATAATTCAGTAATATGTGAAAAGAATTATACACTTTGACCAAATGGTTTACTTCACTAATGCAAGGCTAGTTCAGTATTCAAAAATCAAGGATTGGAGAGACTTGGAGTAAGTCTTGAGTACCTCAAGCTGGATAGATGAGGCAGAGACACGCTCTTTCCAAAAACCCCATCCCCAGCATGGAACACATAATAGGGAGGAAATCTCACTAGTTTGGCACTTCTGGAGGAACAGGGGTTGATGCCCCACATCAAATATCCCATCTCCTGGGATGTGCACCAGAGAGACGAATCTCCAGAACATCTGTCTTAGAAAACCAAAAAGGCTGACATCCGAGATATCAAAGTGCTATAAAAAACCAAGATTTCCAGGGATGCCTGGGTGGCTCAGTTGGTTGAGCATCTGACCCTTGGTTTTGGCTCAGGTTATGATCTCAGGGGCATGAGATTGAGCCCCACCTTGGGGCTCCATGCTTGGCGCAGAGTCTGCTTGAGACTTTCTCCCTCTCCCTTTCCCTTCTGCCCTTCTCCATCCCCCTCTTGCCCTCTCCCTTTTCCCTCTTTCTCCCCTTCTATCCCTCTCCCTGATCCTGCTCTTTCTCTCTCTCTTAAATAAATAAATAAATAAATAAATAAATAAATAAATAAATAAATAAATACCCCCCCAAAACAAAACAAAAGAAAAAACCCTGAGATTCCTCTTTTAAAGAGCTCATGTGTGATATCACTTGTCCTGACACCCAGTGCAGAAACAGCAATTTGAAAAGTGGTTAGACTATATGTGAGAGAGATTCATCTGCTAATCTAAAAGCATATACTGGAGGGGCAGGGGACAGTTGAAACTCTCCCCAGAGATGGAACCTCTGGCAGACACCATTTTTGTACCCTCTGCCTACCTTGCTATCCATCCTTGGGTGAGGATGGATTTGGAACCCTCCTACCAACAGGCTGAGACAAGCAGGGGCAAGAGGTCTGTGACACTATCCCCTTGACTTGCTGAAGCCAGACAACAGAAGTGGATGTCTTACTCTCCTGCAATCTGTCTGTGGCAAGTGAGCACAAATGGACATGGCATCCTCATCCTTAGCTATAGTTGGTGAGTGAGAGCAGTTGTAATTCTTTCGCACTCCTTTACTGGGTCTGGTGAGTGTGAATGGTTGTCATTTTCTGGCTCTCAACCTAAAACTAGTGTGATTGCACAGACAAGGCACTCTCCTGCTTTATTCCTGAAGCCTGCAGTTGTACGTAAAGACATTTTCCTACCACCTTTCTGAGCATGCCTGCATCCCTGCACTCTCTAGCTGCCTAGCTAATGCCTATGGGCATGCAAACTCCTTACAGGGAATACCCTTTGATATCCTGAGCCTGGTGGCCAAGGGAGCTGGCATTCCTGAACTCCATGGGAATGTATCAATTGGAAAGATAGTTCTTGGCAGTATACCATCCCCAGGGCATTGCACAGACGGCAGTGTGAAAAACAACACCAATCTTCCTGTGAAAAAGGCCTATTTACTTAGCTTGGGGATTCAAGTGGAGGGACAAGCTTCAGGTATCCCCCACATTTAGAGGCTAAGAAGGTGCTCCCAGAGAATGTTAAAAATGCCATCCTTTCTCACCTCCTTGGCCTTGTTAGAGTTTGATAAGACCTCTCAGAAATGAATTTATGTACTTGTTTGGAGCCCTAATTTTTGCAACTGTTACCCAGGGGATACTTCCAGATCCTTTGATCTGGATGCCAGGAGGGTTTATGATTGCAGCTGCAAGGTGCTGTATTTGCATACTTTAACAGATATTGCCTAGGATCTGGCTTCCAGTCAGCCTGAAACTGGGTACTAAATAAGATTCCTCCCCTTTGAACACTGATGGGCACACCCTCAACAGTGGGGATCTATCAGAATAAATCAGGTTGTTTAGATAATCACAAAGTCTCAAGAGACATCAAGAACTAGGGTAGGGGCAAATAAGAAGTTTCATTCCCTATGCAAGTCCACTCCTTCAAAAATGAAAGAGGTAACTGTTTTTGTACATAGAAACGAACACAGGGAGTCAAGCAAAATGAACGAACAGAGAAATATGTTCCAAATGAGAGAATAAGAAAGAAAACTCAGAAAAAGATTTTAATGATATGGAGCTAACTAATCTACCTGAAAATGAATTCAAAGTAATGGTCTTAAAGATACTCACTGAACTTGGACGTACTGTTGGAAGAACACACTGAGAACTTCAACAAAGTGAGAAAATATGAGAAAATATGAGAAAGTACCAAAGTCACAGAGCTGAGGAATACAATAACTGAACTGAAAACCACACTAGAGGGGTTCAATAGTAGACAAAAGAGTCTATCAACGAGCTGGAAGACAAAGCATCAGAATATACTCAGCACAGCAAAAAGAGAAAAATAATTTAAAAAATGAAGACAATTTAAGACAATTTAAGAGATGTTTAGGACAATATCAGGTGGAATCACATTCACATTGTAGGGGTCCCAGAAGGAGAAGAGGGAAATAAAGGGGCCAAAACTTATTTGACGAAATAGTGGTTGAAGAGTTTCCTTACCTGGGGAAAGAACTAGACATCCAGGTTCAGAAAGTCCAGAGAGTTCAAAATAAAATGAACCCAAAGAGATTCACACCAAGATGCATTTTCATTAAAGTGTTAAACTGGATGTTGTATGCAACTGATGAATCGTTGAATACTACATCAAAAACTAATGATGTACTATATGTTGGCTAATTGAACATAATAATAATAAAAAAATTTAAAGAGAAAATCTTAAAAGCAGAAGAGAAAAGCAATTTATTATGAACAAGGGAAACCCCATACAGGTTACCAGCAGATTTCTTAATAGAGACTTTGCTAAGGGTCTCCAGACTGCATTTGGATTGAAGGCTGCAATATTAAATCTTGCCAAAATTGCTAGCCTGCCAGCCTGCCCTTGCCAGTCTTTTTTAATCATGTGAGCCAATTTCTTAAAATCTGTCTCTGTATTTTTTGTTAGTCTCCCTCTCTATAAATATAAATACATTGGAATATTGAAATATATATTAAAATTCTATATATATAAATACATAAATAAATCTTCATGCATCCTGTTGGTTCTTATTCTCTGGAGACCCCTGAGTAATATATACTTGATACTAGGCCTTTTCAGCAGATAGTTCTAGAGCATTTGGATATTTCTAGACAATAAAGAACCTTGACATAATCCTCATATCTTATACAAAATTGTGGATTATAGTTTTAAATGTAAGATATAAAAGTATAAAAATTTAGAAAACATCATAGGAGAAGATTTTAGAGATTTAGGGCTTGATGAAAAGTTATGAGATATGACATCAAAATAACAACCTATAAAAGAAGACTGGAGTTTGTATAAATTAATAACTTTTTCTATGCCAGTGATCTTATTAAGATGATGAAAGGAAAATTTACAGGTTGTGAAAAATATTTGCAAAATACATATTTGACAGAAGGGCCCTGTTTTAGTCTGTGTTCTCCATAGTAACAGAATGAATAGGGTATGTGTATGTTATATATCTAGAGAGAGAGAGAGAAAGGGAGAGAGAGAGAATAGTATATATGTGTGTGTGTGTGTGTGTGTGTGTGTGTGTGTGTGTGTATATATGTATAGTGAGAGAGAAAGATACTTATTTTAAGGAATTGGCTCACTTGATTATAGAAGCTTGTTGCAAAATGGGCCATCAGGTTGGAGACCCAGGGAAGAGTTACTGTTTAAGTCCAAAAACAGTCTGCTGACAGAATTTGTTTCTCAGGGGAGGCTATTCTTTGTTTCATTAAGGCTTTCAACTAATCGGATGTGGCTCCCCACATTATAGAGACTAATTTACTTTACTCAAAATTCACCCATTTGAATATTAATCTGATCCAAAAAATACTTTCATAGAAGTATCTGGCATAATTTTGACCAAATATCTGTCTACTATGACCTGGCCAAGTTGACACTTAATATTAAGTACCACAGGCCATATCTATAATGTTTAAATACCTCTTGAAATAGTGAGTGTTGCTGGAGTGGTGGGGGTGGGAGGGATGGGGTGGCTGAGCGATAGACATTGGGGAGGGTATGTGCTATGGTGAGCGCTGTGAATTGTGTAAGACTGTTGAATCACAGACCTGTACCTCTGAAACAAATAATACATTATATATTAAAAAAAAAAAAGAAGAAGATAGCAGGAAGGGAAAAATGAAGGGGGGAAATCGGAGGGGGAGACGAACCATGAGAGACTATGGACTCTGAGAAACAAACTGAGGGTTCTAGAGGGGACGGGGGTGGGGGGATGGGTTAGCCTGGTGATGGGTATTAAAGAGGGTATGTACTGAATGGAGCACTGGGTGTTATACGCAAACAATGAATCATGGAACAATACATCAAAAACTAATGATGTAATGTATGGTGATTAACATAACAGAATAAAAGAAAAAAATTGAATAGTAAAAACAATTCATCTAGAAAAGAGGCAAAAAATCTGAAAACGCATTTCACTAAAGAGAATATGCATATGAAAATATACATATGAAAATAAGCACACAAAAATGTTCAACATTACTAGCCATTAGGGAAATGCAAAGTAAGACCGCAATGAATTGTCACTACATGTCTAGTAGAACAGCTAGAGTAAAACAGTAGGATATGGAAAACCTAGATAGCCATTTTGGAAAACAGCTTGGCAGTTTCTTAAGAAACTGAACATGCAACTATCATATGACCCAGCAGTTGCTTTCCTGGGATTTCTGTCAGCAAGTGAAAATTTTATGTTCTCTCAAAAATAAGTATATGAATGTTTATAGCACTATTATTTATAACAGTTTTATTTATAATAGCCCCAAACTGGAAATGACCAAAATCTCTCTTAATAGCCTAATGGGAAAATGAACTGTATTAGATATATATTATAGAGTAATACTCAGCAGTTAAAAGGAATGAATACTACTGATGCATGCCACAACTTGGATGGATCTCAAGGGCGTTATAGAGGATGGAAAAAAGCCCCACAATCTCAAAAATTTATGTACTCTTTGGTTCCACTTATATTTTTGAATGACAAAGCTATTGATATAGAAAACAGATTAGTGATTGTCAGGGGTTGGGGTAGCATGAAATAGATCCTTGTGGTGATGGAATAGTTCTGTATCTTGATTTCAGTGGTGGTTACATTAATATATGAATGTTACAAAAGGACATAGGACTATACACACATACACAGTACCAATGTCAATTTTGTGGTTTGGATATTACTATAATTATGTAAGATATAGCTTTTGGGGGAAACTGAGTGAAGAGTTTATGGACTTCTCTGTACTATCTTTGCAACTTTCTGAGAATCTATAATTATGTCAAAATAAGAAGTAAAGCAACAAACAATCCAGAGGTTGTAGGATGCTTCAACATCTATGAACATATTGGTAGGTATAATTTTAACTCAAGCTCTAATTTATACCTCTTATTTGACCCCAGCCCCTTTACCAAAGGAGATTATAGAACAGTTGTTTTAAGATCATTCATTCTTCACCCTGACTAAACTCAGTTTGTTCAGTAGAGTAATGAATTCAATTCCTACAATTGATAGATACTTCTAGCCTTCAATGATTAATGCAGGATTCCTCAACAAGGAAGAGAGAATTTGAAAGGAGTACATATTCTATGTCATCTTAAATTTAGGAAATCAATGGTGCTTTTTAAATACTACCCAGAACAAATAATGGAAACAGGAACACAAGAATGCTCAGGGTGTGGAGTGGACTGGGAAGTAGAAGTCAGATGCTAGGTTCTAGCCCCAGTTCAGTCATTAGCTCACTTTGGATCTTGGGCAAGTCATTTTGCCTCATTGGGACATACTAAAGTGAAAGAACTGTACAATATGACCTCTAAATTTTCTTAAAGTTCTAAAATCCTAGTAGTCAATCTGTTTCTTTTTTTTTTTTTTTTAATTTTTTTATTGTTATGTTAATCACCATATATTACATCATTAGTTTTTGGTGCAGTGTTCCATGATTCATTGTTTGTTCATAACACCCAGTGCTCCATGCAGATCGTGCCCTCCTCAATACCCATCACCAGGCTAACCCATCCCCCCACCCCCCTCCCCTCTAGAACCCTCAGTTTGTTTTTCAGAGTCCATCATCTCTCATGGTTCGTCTCCCCCTCTGACATACTCCCCTTTTCTTCCTCTCCTGTTATCTTCTTTTTCTTTTTTCTTAAAATATGTTGCGTTATTTGTTTCAGAAGTACAGATCTGTGATTCAACAGTCTTGCACAATTCACAGCGCTCACCGTAGCACATACCCTCCCCAATGTCTATCACCCAGCCACCCCATCCCTCCCACCCCCAACCACTCCAGTAACACTCAGTTTCTTTCCTGAGATTAAGAATTCCTCATATCAGTGAGGTCATGTGATACATGTCTTTCTCTGATTGACTTATTTCACTCAGCATAACACACTCCAGTTCCATTCACATCGTTGCAAATGGCAAGATCTCATTCCTTTTGATGGCTGCATAATATTCCATTGTGTATATATACCACTCTTCTTTATCCATTCATCTGTCGATGGGCATCTTGGCTCTTTCCACAGTTTGGCTATGGTGGACATTGCTGCTATAAACATTGGGGTACACGTACCCCTTCGGGTCCCTACATTTGTATCATTGTGGTAAATACCCAGTAGTGCAATTGCTGGATCGAATGGTAGCTCTAATTTCAACTGTTTGAGGAACCTCCATACTGTTTTCCAGAGGGGTTGCACCAGCTTGCATTCCCACCAACAGTGTAGGAGGGTTCCCCTTTCTCCACATCCCCGCCAACATCTGTCGTTCCCTGACTTGTTCATTTTAGCCATTCTGACGGGTGTGAGGTGGTATCTCATTGAGGTTTTGATTTGGATTTCCCTGATGCCAAGCGATGTTGAGCACTTTTTCATGTGCCTGTTGGCCATTTGGATGTCTTCTTTGGAGAAATGTCTGTTCATGTCTTCTGCCCATTTCTTGATTGGATTATTTGTTCTTTGGGTGTTGAGTTTGATAAGTTCTTTATAGATTTTGGATATTAGCCCTTTATCTGATATGTCATTTGCAAATATTTTCTCCCATTCTGTCGGTTGTCTTTTGGTTTTGTGGACTGTTTCTTTTGCTGTGCAGAAGCTTTTTATCTTGATGAAATCCCAATAGTTCATTTTTGCCCTGGCTTCCCGTGCCTTTGGCGATGTTTCTAGGAAGAAGTTGCTGCGGCTAATGTCGAAAAGGTTGCTACCTGTGTTCTCCTTTAGGATTTGGATGGACTCCTGTCTCACGTTTAGGTCTTTCAACCATTTGGAGTCTATTTTTGTGTGTGGTGTAAGGAAATGGTCCAGTTTCATTCTTCTGCATGTGGCTGTCCAATTTTCCCAACACCATTTGTTGAAGAGACTGTCTTTTTGCCATTGGACATTCTTTCCTGCTTTGTCAAAAATAAGTTGACCATAGAGTTGAGGGTCCATTTCTGGGCTCTCAATTCTGTTCCATTGATCTATGTGTCTGTTTTTGTGCCAGTACCATACTGTCTTGATGATGACAGCTTTGTAATAGAGCTGGAAGTCCGGAATTGTGATGCCGCCAGCTTTGCTTTTCTTTTTCAGTATTCCTCTGGCTATTCTGGGTCTCTTCTGGTTCCATACAAATTTTAGGATTATTTGTTCCATTTCTTTGAAAAAAGTGGATGGTATTTTGATGGGGATTGCATTGAATGTGTAGATTGCTCTAGGTAGCATTGACATCTTCACAATGTTGATTCTCCCAATCCATGAGCATGGAACGTTTTTCCATTTCTTTGTGTCTTCTTCAATTTCTTTCCTGAGTATTTTATAGTTTTCTGAGTACAGATCCTTTGCCTCTTTGGTTAGATTTATTCCTAGGTATCTAATGGTTTTGGGTGCAATTGTAAATGGGATCGACTCCTTGATTTGTCTCTCTTCTGTCTTGTTGTTGGTGTATAGGAATGCCACTGATTTCTGTGCATTGATTTTATAGCCTGGTACTTTACTGAATTCCTGTATGAGTTCTAGCAGTTTTGGGGTGGAGTCTTTTGGGTTTTCCACATACAGTATCATATCATCTGCAAAGAGTGAGAGTTTGACTTCCTCTTTGCCGATTTGGATGTCTTTGATTTCTCTTTGTTGTCTGATTGCTGTGGCTAGGACTTCTAATACTATGTTGAATAGCAGTGGTGAGAGTGGACATCCCTGCCGCGTTCCTGACCTTAGGGGAAAAGCTCTCAGCCTTTCCCCATTGAGAATGATATTCGCTGTAGGTTTTTCATAGATGGCTTTTATGATATTGAGGTATGTACCCTCTATCCCTATACTCTGAAGAGTTTTGATCAAGAAAGGATGTTGTACTTTGTCAAATGCTTTTTCTGCATCTATTGAGAGGATCATATGATTCTTGCTCTTTCTTTTGTTAATGTATTGTATCACGTTGATTGATTTGCGGATGTTGAACCAGCCTTGCAGCCCAGGAATAAATCCCACTTGGTCGTGGTGAATAATCCTTTTAATGTACTGTTGGATCCTATTGGCTAGTATTTTGGTGAGAATTTTTGCATCCATGTTCATCAAGGATATTGGTCTGTAATTCTCTTTTTTGATGGGGTCTTTGTCTGGTTTTGGGATCAAGGTAATGCTGGCCTCATAAAATGAGTTTGGAAGTTTCCCTTCCATTTCTATTTTTTGGAACAGTTTCAGGAGAATAGGTATTAATTCTTCTTGAAATGTCTGATAGAATTCCCCTGGGAAGCCATCTGGCCCTGGGCTTTTGTTTCTTGGGAGATTTTTGATGACTGTTTCAATTTCCTTAGTGGTTATAGGTCTGTTCAGGTTTTCTATTTCTTCCTGGTTCAATTTTGGTAGTTGATACATCTCTAGGAATGCACCCATTTCTTCCAGGTTATCTAATTTGCTGGCATAGAGTTGCTCATAATATGTTCTTATAATTGTTTGTATTTCTTTGGTGTTGCTTGTGATCTCTCCTCTTTCATTCATGATTTTGTTGATTTGGGTCCTTTCTCTTTTCTTTTTGATAGTCTGGCCGGGGGTTTATCAATCTTGTTAATTCTTTCAAAGAACCAGCTCCTAGTTTCGATGATCTGTTCTACTGTTCTTTTGGTTTCTATTTCATTGATTTCTGCTCTGATCTTTATTATTTCTCTTCTCCTGCTGGGTTTAGGCTGTATTTGCTCTTTTTTCTGTAGCTCCTTTAGGTGTAGGGTTAGGTTGTGTATTTGAGACCTTTCTTGTTTCTTGAGAAAGGCTTGTATTGCTATGTACTTTCCTCTCAGGATGGCCTTTGCTGTATCCCAAAGATTTTGAACAGTTGTGTTTTCATTTTCATTGGTTTCCATGAATTTTTTTAATTCTTCTTTAATTTCTTGGTTGACCCATTCATTCTTTAGTAGGATGCTCTTTAGCCTCCATGTATTTGAGTTCTTTCCGACCTTCCTCTTGTGGTTGAGTTCTAGTTTCAAAGCATTGTGGTCTGAAAATATGCAGGGAATGATCCCAATCTTTTGGTATCGATTGAGACCTGATTTGTGACCTAGGATGTGATCAATTCTGGAGAATGTTCCATGGGCACTAGAGAAGAATGTGTATTCCGTTGCTTTGGGATGGAATGTTCTGAATATGTCTGTGAAGTCCATTTGGTCCAGTGTGTCATTTAAAGTCTTTATTTCCTTGTTGATCTTTTGCTTAGATGATCTGTCCATTTCAGTCAGGGGGGTGTTAAAGTCCCCCACTATTATTGTATTGTTGTCAATGTGTTTCTTTGCTTTTGTTATTAATTGCCTTATATAACTGGCTGCTCCCATGTTCGGGGCATAGATATTTACAATTGTTAGATCTTCTTGTTGGATAGACCCTTTAAGTAGGATATAGTGTCCTTCCTCATCTCTTATTACAGTCTTTGTTTTAAAATCTAGTTTGTCTGATAGAAGGATTGCCACCCCAGCTTTCTTTTGGTGTCCATTAGCATGGTAAATGGTCTTCCACCCCCTCACTTTCAATCTGGGGGTGTCTTTGGGTGTAAAATGAGTCTCTTGCAGACAGCATATTGATGGGTCTTGTTTTTTAATCCAATCTGATAGCCTGTGTCTTTTGATTGGGGCATTTAGCCCATTTACATTCAGGGTAACTATTGAAAGGTATGAATTTAGTGCCATTGTATTACCTGTAAGGTGACTGTTAACTGTCTGTTGTCTGTGTTCGTTTCTGCTCTTTGCTGCTTTTAGGTTCTCTCTTTGCTTAGAGGACCCCTCTCAATATTTCTTGGAGGGCTGGTTTCGTGTTTGCAAATTCCTTTAGTTTTTGTTTGTTCTGGAAGCTTTTTATCTCTCCTTCTATTTTCAATGATAGCCTAGCTGGATATAGTATTCTTGGCTGCATATTTTTCTCGTTTAGTGCTCTGAAGATATCTTGCCAGTCCTTTCTGGCCTGCCAGGTCTCTGTGGATAGGTCTGTTGCCAATCTAATGTTTCTACCATTGTAGGTTACATATCTCTTCTCCCGAGCTGCTTTCAGGATTTTCTCTTTGTCTCTGAGACTCGTAAGTTTTACTATTAGATGTCGGTGTGTTGACCTATTTTTATTGATTTTGAGAGGGGTTCTCTGTGCCTCCTGGATTTTAATGCCTGTTTCCTTCCTCACATTAGGGAAGTTCCCTGCTATAATTTGCTCCAATATACCTTCTGCCCCTCTCTCTCTCTCTTCTTCTTCTGGGATCCCAATTATTCTAATGCTGTTTCGTCTTATCATATCACTTATCTCTCGAATTCTGCCCTCGTGATCCTGTAGTTGTTTCTCTCTCTTTTTCTCAGCCTCTTTATTTTCCATCATTTGGTCTTCTATATCGTTGATTCTCTCTTCTGCCTCATTTATCCTAGCATTTAGTGCCCCCATTTTTGATTGCACCTCATCAATAGCCTTTTTGATTTCGATTTGGTTAGATTTTAGTTCTTTTATTTCTCCAGAAAGGGTTTCTCTAATAACTTCCACGCTTTTTTCAAGCCCAGGTAGTATCTTTAAAGTCATGATTCTGAACTCTAGGTCCGACATCGTACTAATGTCCGTATTGAGTAGGTCCCTGGCTGACGGTACTACCTCTTGTTCTTTTTGCTGAGGTGATTTCTTTCGTCTTGTCATTTTGTCCAGAGGAGAATAGATGAATGAGAGAACCAAAGGGTAACAGGTTTACAACGTCCCCAGCAAATATACTGTATACAAATCAGAAAAGACCTGAAACCAGGGGAAAAGAAAGGGAAAGAAAGAAAAAAGAAAGAGAAAAAGAAAAAAAAAAGAATAAAAAGATAAAAACAAAAACAAAACAATTCAAAAAAGGCAGAATATGATCAAATATGATCAGGCTAGTGCATAGATCAGTGCCACACACTAGATTTTGGGCGTATTTTGGTCTGTTAGAAAAAGTGCCTCCTAAAATTTTAAAGGAAGAAAGACATATATGTACAAAATAAGGGTTGATACAATGAAGGGATGGAAGATGACTGTAAAGATGAAAATTATAAAAGATTTTATAAAAGGACTTGGTAAGATAAGTTGTTTGAAAAAAGAAAGAAGATTTAAGGAAAAAAAAAAAGGAAAAAGGGAGAGAATTTGATCAGGCAGGAGACTAGAACAAAGCCATACACTAGTGGTTTAGGGTATATTTTGATCTGTTAGAAGAAACTGTACCTCAAAATTTTAAAGAGAGAACAACTTACATATATATGCCAAAAACAAGGATAACTACTATGAAGGGATAAAATATGACTCTAAAAATGGAAAAAAAATAAAAAGTTTTTTTTTTTTTTAAAGAGGGATTTATAAGATGTTGGTTGAAAAAGGGAAAAAGAAAAATAAAAAAAGTCAACAAAAATTAACTTTGATGAAATAATGAATCATGGTAAAAAAAAAAAAAAAAAAAGAAGCCATGAATCTATGTGCAGTATTCCCCTAGCGCTGGAGTTCTCCTATTCTCCTTGATCGATCAACTTGGTCTTGGCTTGCTGGCTGTTTGTGCTGATCTTCTGGGGGAGGGGCCTGTTGCTGTGGTTTCCAAATGTCTTTGCCGGAGGCAGAATTGCCCCGCCCTTGTCGGTCCGGGCCAAGGAAGCTGCTCCAGTTTGCTCTCAGGAGCTTTTGTTCCCTGCAAGCTCTTGGTACAGCTTTGGAGGACCAGGGCGAAAATGGCGGCCTCCCAGTCTCCGCCCGGAGGAGCCGAGAACTCGGGGCCCCACTCCTCAGTGCGCCCCCAGAGAAAAGCAGTCACTCCCGTGTCCCCGGTCTCTGGCCGCACTCCGTGCTCACCCGGCCTGTGATCGAGCGTTGCTATCTCTGGCACCCGACCCCGCTCGGAGTCTCCAAACCCAGCAGATCCCTGCAGTGTGTTCCCGCACCGCTCCTCCCCGGGAAGGAAGGGGAGTCTCCCCGGATCTGCTGCTTGTTGGGTCCCTGCTGGGGGAGCCGTGCCCCGACTGGGCCGCAGATCACAGTTTGTGGCAACCCAGAGCTGAGAGCCCGGGACTCTGCTCCGTCTCTGCAGCCGGCTTCCCCGCTCTGATACCTGGGAGCTCTGCCGCACTCAGGCACCCCCGGTCTCTCTGTGACCCCAAAGGTCCTGAGACCACACTGTCCCGGGAGGATTCCACCCCCCGCTTAGCCACTGCAGCGACGTCCCTCCGCCGAGCCAACTTCTAAAAGGTCCGATTTTGTGCTCCGCGGCTCTAGCACTTGCCAGAAGCGGCCGGCGGAGGCCCCTCCCCCGCCGTCTATCCTCCCGAATATCGCCTCAGATTCACTTCTCCGCACGTCCTACCTTCCAGTAAGTGGTCGCTTCTTTGTTCAGAGAGTTGTTGCTACTCTCCTGTTCGATCTCCTGTTGAGTTCGTAGGTGTTCAGAATGGTTTGATCCCTATTCAGCTGAATTCCTGAGACCAGACAAAATCTAGGTCTCCTACTCCTCCGCCATCTTGCTCCGCCCCAATATGTTTCTTTATTAGTCAAATTAGGACATGTTAAAATGAATGAACTATAAACCTCAATCTGAGTGCCCTCCACACAAAATAATTTAAAATGAATTCTTCTGGGAATCTAGTGCCTTCTCAGGTCCTCCCCAGTTGGAATCTGTGAGGTTTTCTACATAGTGCAGGTTCTCAACCAGTTTTGTGTAGTGCAGGACTGATTGGGTGATTTCATTGAAATATAGGACTTTAAATACATTACCATCTTCATTCTAGAAGTCTCGCAAATTTGTTTCTTCAACTCCAGCCTTGCCTCTGAGCTCCAAACTTGTTTACCTAACTTGATATCTCTATTTAGATCACTGTATTTAAAACTTAAAGTGATTAAATTTGAGTTCATGATACTCATTCCAAAACCTCTATTTCCAACCTCAATTAATGGTAATTCTGTTCTTTCAGTTGTTCATGCCCTAATCCTGGAGTCATCTCTGTATCCTGGATTCCTTTCTCTATCTTGTACACCATACCCAAATCCAGCAGTAAGCTTTTTCTGTAGAATTGTCAAAATATATACTTCTTGTCACTTCTACTGCTATTATCCTGGTCCAAGTCACCAGAGAATTCTCTTTTGGCTAAATTATTGAAGTAGCCTCCTTGTCTTCTCATTTCTGCTGTTACCCTTTTTTTCAGCTTATCTCAACATATTGTGTCATTCTTCTGCTCAAAACCCTCTAGTGGTTTTCTGTCTCAGGCTGAGTAAAATTTAAGTCCTTACAACTGCCTACATATCCCTAGAGACAGAGCTCTGTTAACTTTCTGGCTCATATCCCTTTTCTCTCCTAGCGGTTCACTAGTGCAGGCACATTGGCTTCTTCGCTGTTTCTGGAACACCCTCACAACAATGTGTACCCTAAGTAGGCTTCTACCTCAGAACCTTTGTATTTGTTTCCTCTTACTGGACAGCTTTTCTCAATATATCCTAATGGCATATTATCTCATCTCCTTTAGATCTTTTCTCAAATGTTATTTTCTTAGTGAGACCTAACTAACCATCTTATTTGAAACTCCAGTTCTTCTAAGTATCCCCATCTTCTGTCCTTTATCTTCCCATTTATAATGATATAACATAACATACTTTATATTTTGCATGTTTGTTTTATTTTCTGTCTCTTCCTTTTAGAATGTAAATTCATGAAAGTTGGAACTTTTTTCTGCTGTATTCATCATTGAACATTGGTGTCTAGAAAAGTGTATGTCACATGGTGGATAGTACATATTTGTTGAATGAGTGAATGCATAAAGATGGAGCATCTGAAGACCCTGTGTTTGATATGACAGAGAAGAGTTCTGGATATCCTGCCCTGTTCTATGCTATATAGAACAACACTTTTTTTAATTTTAGTGCTTCACAGATATTTACTGAAGTCCTGGTAGTTTACCCTGCCTAGTGTAGACATTGGACTAGACATTTCAGTTACAAAAATTAACAAGATGTGGTCTCTCTCCTTAAGGAATTCAGATCAGTTGCAATGTGATTATATCTTGAGCATAGAGAAGGGGGCAATGACCTCTTTTGAGAGGTCATTTCTTCAACAAGAAATGGTTTCTGAAGTGTTATAGCTGAGCTTGGTCTGAAAGGATGAATAGTAGGTGTTCTCTAAACAAAGAAAGAAAGGATATTCTAGGCAGATGGAATAGTAAAAGACACAGCTGCAAGAACAACCATGGTGTATCAATATACCATGCATTCTTAATGATTTTTTTTAATCTCTGGGCATAGGCATATTTTGCAGTTATTATTATGAGGCAGTGTTACATAGTGGAAAGAGCACAGGTACTATACTTAGCTAGGTCTGAATTAAAATTTCAGATTTATTGCAATATACATTACTTAGATTCCCTATCCAAAAATGTGACTAAGGATACCTATATATAGGATTGTTGTGAGGATATCATAAATGAAATAGTGTATATAAATGCCCATCTCTGTGGTTAACATATCATATTGCTTAATATGTATAATTATTTTATTAATACATTAAATAGATACTTAAAATTATTTGTGGAGTCTTTTTAAAATTTTTTTTAGTTTTTTTTATTATTTTAATCACCATACATTACATCATTAGTTTTTCATGTAGTGTTCCATGATTCATTGTTTGCGTATAACACCCAGTGCTCCATTCAGTACGTGCCCTCTTTAATACCCATCACCAGGCTAACCCATCGCCCCACCCCCGCCCCTCTAGAACCCTCAGTTTGTTTCTCAGAGTCCATAGTTTCTCATGGTTCGTCTCCCCCCTCCGATTCCCCCTCCTTCATTTCTCCCTTCCTACTATCTTCTTTTTTTTTCTTTTTAAAGATTTTATTTATTTATTTGACAGAGAAAGACACAGCGAGAGAGGGAACACAAGCAGGGGGAGTGGGAGAAGGAGAAGTAGGCTTCCCGCGGAGCAGGGAGCTTGATGCGGGGCTGGATCCCAGGACTCTGGGATCATGACCTGAGCCGAAGGCAGACGCTTAACGACTGAGCCACCCAGGTGCCCCCCCCCCTTTTTTTAACATATAATGTGCTATGGTGAGTGCTGTGAATTGTGTAAGACTGTTGAATCACAGACCTGTACCTCTGAAACAAATACATTATTTGTGGAGTCAGTGGTGGTCAGTTAAAATAATAACTGAACAAAAACCAACCAGCAATACAAAAAGCCGGTATGTGTGTTCCCATCTTTAGAAGGGAGTTGTGTATATTGTATGGCAATATCAGTAAAGAAGGGACAAAATAATTTTGATAATTTTGAGACTTGAGTTTATTAGTGGTTATGAATAAACAGGTCTCTAAATGATCTTCCCTAGATGGAGGTTTTTTCAGCACCAGATGGTGTTATCTCAGATCAATACCTGTGTTGTATTTAGACTATGTTGAAGACTAAATTGAAGATCTCGGCAAATTTCGGACTGTATATGCTTTCATGAAGTTATCTCATGCTGTAATACCTGATCATCCTCTAAAAGGTGATAAAAATAGAATGGAACCTAGATTGAGACCTCTTGGTGTTTTGAGAATGAAAACAGTACTACTTAATAGAAAATTATTAAATGCAGATGAATTAATGGAGAGGCTTGATAACAACAATGGATTTAGGATCAGAAATACTGCAGTTCAGGTCTATCAGTCCCAAAGTATCCATGTGACCTAGGGTAAGTCATTTTACCTTTCTGGATTTTTGCTTTCTCATCTACAAAATACTAATAATAATCCTTAGTATGCCTACCCCTCAGGATTATTATGGGCATCAAATGAGATAATGAACATAGAAATGCTTTGTAAACCAGCCAGTGGTACAGCTGTGTAGGGTTTATTTTTAGTGGCAGTACTCACAGCTAACTTGCAGTCAGGAAACTGGGTATTTAGCTAGATCTGACACTAATATGAGGTAGGACTTTGTGTAGATCTGAGTTTCTTAATCTGTGAAATTAAGTGGTTCATTGAAATGAGTGATTCTGAACTGGAAGGTGTATGCTCCCTGGAGGATGATTTTCAAATATTACTTCTTTCATGTGGAGTGTTTGATATATACTCTCTCCCATCAATAGGTACAGTTGTAATGTTAAGAATCATTGCTACAGTAATCTGCAGGTTGGCTCATTTCTTGGATAGGGCAACTAAGATGGCCTATCAGGTCCTTTTGTTTAAGGTAAGATGTGGACTCCTTGGGTGGGCATAGTACTATTTCCTGATACTTAAATTTAAAATTTCCTTTTTAAATGATTCTTCCAAGGGGCTCATGAAAGATACCAACAACGTAGCTTCCTTCATGAGCAGTTTTCTCAGCTGGGCTCCTTCTAGGAATGCCCTTCTTGATAGTATCCTGTCTCTTTGGTGGAAAACAGAATGAAAATCAATGGATTAGATGATCCATAGGGATTTCCATTTTCCATACCTCAGACATGAAACTTAAAATCTCTGAGACATTTAAAAGCATATTAGTTGTCAATAATTTTTAATTCTAGTTTCAGCAGTGCCTATTGCTTAAGGAAAGCTAATACCCAGGTGTTCTAATTTCTTATCTTGGTGTAGCTATCACTCAAATGTCAAAAGCTCATTATAAATGTCATAAACAAAATCAGTATGGAGTAAGGAAGATCATGATATTAACTGCATGTGCTGCAGTTTTGTTGTGACTTGACATCTTGTTTTGTTACTGCTTGACGTATTTTCATTGTATCAAGTTGTGATTAATCAAATCTCACAGTGACATCTCACTATCTTTCAAAGACTGTAATTGTACTATTTAATGGTGATTTAGTTCTTTTTTTGGAAAATAGTAGTTTGCAGATGAAGGTAGATAGTTAGGCTGTTACCAGGTAATGATTTTTTCCTTCTGTCTCATCAGCCTGAAGAAATGCCAAACTAAGGGTAGTTGAAAAAATATATATATATATACATACCTTTCTTCTTCACAGGGCCCAGTTTTGTTTAGAGGAGAAATGGCAAGCATGGGCTGGGGAGTTGGGAAAATTGAACTGAAGGTCTGATTTTGTTTTATTCTGTGAGATTAAGGGGATCATAATAGGTTCAGGCTAGGCCTTTTATTTTTTAAAATTTTTTACTTTATTATTTTGCATGTTTTTATTTAAATTACAGTTAGTTAATATGCAGTGTAATATTAGTTTTGGGTGTAGAATTTAGTGACTCATCACTTATATACAACACCAGGTGCTGTTCACAAGGGCCCTCCTTAATAGCCATCACCTGTTTAACCAATCCCACTGCCCACCTCCCCTCCAGTAACCATCAATTTTTTCCCTCTAGTTAAGAGTCTGTTTTTTGCTTTGCCTCTATTTTTTCCCCTCTGTGTTCATTTGTTTTGTTTCTTAAACTCCATATATGAGTGAAATCATATGGTATTTGTCTTTCTCTTACTGACTTACTTCACTTAGCATAATAGTCTCTAGCTCCATCCACAGCATTTCAAATGGCAAGGTTTCATTCTTTTTATGGCTGAGTAATATTCCATTGTGGTATATACATATGTTGGTTTGTGTGTGTGTGTGTGTGTGTGTGTGTGTGTGTGTGTGTGAGTACACATACAACATTGTCTTTATCCAATCATCAGTCAATGGACATTTGGGCTCTTTCCATAATTTGCCTATTGATAATGCTGCCATAAACACTGGGGTGCATGTATCCCTTCAAATCAGTATTTTTGTATTCTTTGGGTAAATATGTAGTAGTGCAAAAGCTGGATCCTAGGTAGCTTTCTGAGGAACCTCCATACTGTTTTCCAGAGTGGCTGCACGGTTTGCATTCCCACCAGCATAAGAAAGTTCCCCTTTCTCTGCATCCTCACCAACACCTGTTGTTTCCATGTTGTTAATTTTAGCCATTCTGACTGGTGTGAGGTGATATCTCATTGCAGTTTTGATTTGTATTTCCCTGATGATGAGTGATGTTGAGCATCTTTTCATGTGTCCATTGGCCATCTGGCTATCTTCTTTGGAAAAAGTTCTATTCTTGTCTTCTGCTCATTTATTAACTGGACTATTTGTTTTGGGGAGTTGAGTTTTACAAGTCTTTATAGATTTTGGATACTAACCCTTTAACAGATGTGTCATTTACATAGATCTTCTCCCATTCTGTAGGTTGCCTTTTAGTTTTGTTGATTGTTTTCCTTTGCTGTGCAGAAGTTCTTTATTTTGATGAAGTCCCAATAGTTTATTTTGTTTTTATTTCCCGTGCCTCAGAAGAGATATTCTAGTAAGAAGTTGCTATGGCCAATGTGAAAGAGGTTGTTGCCTATGTTCTCCTCTAGGATTTTGATGATTTCCTATCTCACACTTGCATCTTTCATCCATTTTGAATTTATTTTGGTGTATGGTATAAGAAGGTTGTCCAATTTCATTCTTTTGCATGTTGCTGTCCATTTTCCCCCAACAACATTTCTTCAAGAGACTGTCTTTTCCATTGGATATTCTTTCCTGCTTTGTCAAATATTGATTGACCATCTAGTTGTGTGTTCATTTCTGGGTTTTCTATTCTGTTCCATTAATTCTATGTGTCTGTTTTTGTGTCAGTATGATACTGTCTTGATCACTGCAGCTTTGTAATATAACTTGAAGTCTGGAATTGTGATGCCACCCGCTTTGCTTTACTTTTTCAAATTTGCATTGGCTATTCAGGATCTTTTGTAGTTCCATACAAATTTTAGAATTGTTTGTTCCAACTTTGTGAAAAATACTGATGGTATTTTGATAGGGACTGCATTGAATGTATAGATTGCTTTGGGTAGCATAGACATTTTAACAATATTTGTTCTTCCAATCCATGGGCATGGAATATTTTTCCATTTCTTTGTGTCATCTTCAATTTCTTTCATCAGTGTTTTATAGTTTTCAGAGTACAGATCTTCTACGTATTAGGTTAGATTTATTCCTAGGTATCTTATGGTTTTTGATACAATTGTACTTGGGATCAATTTCTTGATTTCTTTCCCTGTTACTTCATTATTGGTGTTTAGACACGCAACAGCTTTCTGTATATTGATTTGGTATCCTGCACTTTGCTGAATTTTTTTTATCAGTTCTATTAGTTTTTTGGTGGAGTCATTTGGGTTTTCTAGGTAAAATAACATGTCCTCTGCAAAGAGTAGAAGTTTGACTTCTTCCTTGCCTGTTTGGAAGCCTTTTTTTTTTTTTTTTTTTGTAGTCTGATTGCTGAGGATAGGACTTGCAGTACTTTGTTAAATAAGAGTGGTAAGAGTGGACATCCCTGTCTTGTTTCTGACTGTAGACAAAAATCTCTCATTTTTCTCTCCTTGAGGATGTTATTAGCTGTGGGTTTATCGTATATGTCCTTTATAATGCTTAGGTATGTTTCCCCTATCCCCACATTGTTGAGGGTTTTTATCGTGAATTGATGTACTTTTCAAATGCTTTTTTTTTTTGCATCTATTGAGAGGATCATATCGTTCTTATCCTTTCTTTTATTAATGTGGTATATCACATTAATTGATTTGTGAATATTGAATCATCCTTGCAACCCAGGAATAAATCTCACTTGATTGTGGTGAATGATTCTTTTAATGTACTGTTGGTTTCAATTTGCTAGTATTTTGTTGAGAATTTTTGCTTCCATGTTCATCAGGGATATTGGCCTGTAGTTCTCTTTCTCTCTCTCTCTCTCTTTTTTAAGCAGAGTCTGTTTGGTTTTGGAATCAGGTTAATGCTGGCCTCATAAAGCGAGCTTGAAAGTTTTCCTTCCATTTTTATATTTTTGGATAGTTTGAGAAAAATAGGTATTAACTCTTCTTTAAATATCTGGTAGAATTCCCCTGGGAAGAATTCCCGTGGAGTTTTGTTTGTTGAAAGATTTTTAATTACTGATTCAATTTCTTTGGTGTTTGGGGGTCTGTTCAAGTTTTCTGTTTCTTTCTTTTTCAGTTTTGGTAGTTTATATGTTTCTAGGAATTTAACCATTTCTTCCAGATTGTCTGACTTGATGGCATAAAGTTTTTCATAATATTGCCTTATGAGTGTTTGTATTTCTGTCATGTTGGTTATGATCTCTCCATTCTCGTTTGTCATTTTATGGATTTGTTTCCTTTCTCTTTCCTTTTAGATAAGTCTGGCTACAGTTTTATCAGTTTTATTAATTTTTTCAAAGAACCGGTTCCTGGTTTCATTGATCTAGTCTACTATTTTTTTTTTTTTAGTTTCTATACCATGTATTTCTGCTCTAATTTTATTATTTCCCTTCCTCTGCTGGTTTTAGGCTTCATTTGTTGTTCTTTTTTTAGCTCCTTTAGAAGTAAGTTAGGGTGTTTTTTTGAGAAATTTCTTCCTTCTTGAGGTAGGCCTGTATTGCTATCTACTTGCCTCTTAGGACTGCTTTTCCTGCATCCCAAAGGTTTTAGATATTCTTAATCTCATTTTCATTTGTTTCCACATACTTTTTTATTTCTTCTTTAATTTCTTCATTGACCCATTCATTCTTTTTTTTTTTTAAAGATTTTATTTATTTATTTGACAGAGAGATAGAGAGCACAAGTAGGCAGAGTGGCAGGCAGAGGGAGAGGGAGAAGCAGGCTCTCTGCTGAGCAGGGAGCCGGACATGGGGCTCGATCCCAGGACCCTGGGATCATGACCTGAGCTGAAGGCAGCCGCTTGACCCATTCATTCTTTAGTAGCATGTTCTTTAACCTCTATGTATTTGTGGTGTTTCCAAATTTTTTCTGTGGTTGACATCATATTTGGTAGCATTTCTGTGGTCAGAAAATAGGCATGGTGTGATCTCAATATTATTGTACTTGTTGAGGCCTGATTTCTGACCTAGTTTGTGGTCTGTTCTGGAGAATGACCCATGTGCATTTGTAAAGAATGTGTATTCTGCTGCTTTAGGATGAAATGCTCTGAATATATCTGTGAAGTCCATCTGGTCCAGTGTGTCAGTCAAAGCCAGTTTCCTTGCTGATTTTCTGCTTAGATGATCTGTCCATTGATGTACGTGGGGTGTTAATGTCCCCTATTGTTATTAATCATTATCAATGAGTTCCTTTATGTTTGTTATTAATTGTTTTATACATTTGGGTGCTCCCAAGTTGGGGACATAAGTATTTACAACTGTGAGATCTTCCTGTTGGATAGTCCTCTTGTTTATGATAGAGTGCCCTTCTCCATCTCTTGTTACAGTCTTTAGCTTAAAATCTAGTATATTGGGGCACTTGGGTGCCTTAGTCAGTTAAGCATCTGACTTGATTTTGGCTCAGGTCATGATCTCAGGGTCGTGGTTTCAAGCCTTGCATTGGGCTCTACACTCAGTGTGGAGTATTCTTGTCCCTGTCCCTCTCCTGCCCCCACTCACTCATGCTCGCTCTCTCTGTTTCAAATAGAGAAACTCTTTTAAATAAATAAATAAGTAAAATCTAGTTTATCTGATATAAGCATTGTTATTCCAGCTTTCTTTTGACGTTCACTTGTATGATAGACATTTCTCCATTCCCTCACTTTCAATCTGCTGGTGTCTTTAGGTCTAAAATCAGTCTCTTATTGGCAGCACATAGATGAGTTTTTTTTTTTTTTTATCCATTCTGACACCTTGTGTCTTTTGATTGGAGCATTTAGTCCATTTATATTCAGAGAAATTATTGATAGATATGTATTTAGTGCCATTCTATTACTTTTTTGTCATTGTTTCTGGAGATATTCTCTGTTCCTTTCTACTCTTTGTCATTTTTGGTTTTTCTTTCCCCTTCAAAGAGTCCCTTTTCATATTTCTTGCAGCACTGGTATAGGGGTCATGAACTGGGAACCCAATGAAGGACTCCATCCCAGGACCCCGGGATCATGACCTGACCAGATGCTTAACTGACTGAGCCACCCAGGTGCTCTTTGTCTCTCCTTCTATTCTGAATGATAGCCTTGCTGGTTAGAGTACTCTTGGCTGCAGATTTTTCCCATTCAGCACATTGAATATATCATGCCATTCTCTTCTGGCTTGCCAAGTTTTTGTGGAGAGATCTGCTGCTAACCTCATCTGTCTTCCCTTCTAAGTTAGGGACTTCTTTTGTCTTGCTGCTTTTAGGATTTTTTTCTTCATCACTATATTTTGCAAAATAACTACACTATGTCTTGGTGTTGGCCTGCTTTTGTTGATTTTGATGAGAGTTCTCTGTGCCTCCTGGGTTTGGATCTATTTCCTTCCCCCGATTAGGAAGTTTCAGCTATTATTTCCTCAAATAACCTTCTTCCCCCTTTTCTCCCTCTCTCCTTCTACTGAGAATCCTATGATATGAATATTATTATGTTTGATGGAATTACTGAGTTCCCTAAGTGTACTCTCATGATCCATCATTCTTCCTTCTCTCCTTTGTTCAGCTTCATTATTTCCATAAATCTATCTTCTATCACTTCTTCAATCCTCTGTTCTTCCATCCTTGTGGTCAATAAATCCAGTCCATTTCAGATCTCAGTTATTGCAGTTTTTCATTTCTCCTGATTGTCTTTTTAGCTGTTTTATCTCTGCAGTAATGGTCTCCCTGAAGTCTTCCATGCTTTTCTCAAGCCCAGCGA
Organism: Zalophus californianus; assembly: GCF_009762305.2. Taxonomy (NCBI): domain Eukaryota; kingdom Metazoa; phylum Chordata; class Mammalia; order Carnivora; family Otariidae; genus Zalophus; species Zalophus californianus. Next base: position 39,347,979 of record NC_045598.1, on the reverse strand, counting down.
GTATCCTTATGATTGTTGCTTTAAATTCTACATCAGGCATATTACTTATATCTGTTTGAATTAGATCTCTGGCCATGACCCTTTTTTGTTCTTTCTTTTGGGCTGAATTCCTTCATCTTGGCATTCTGTCTACGTTTCTGTCTTCCTCTGTGTGTTAGACAATCCTGTTATGTTTCCTGCTCCTGAGAGTAATTGTTTGGTGATGAACAGGTCATATAATGTCCAGCGCCTGACAATTTAGGAAGTGTCTCTGGTATATGCTTCGTCCACTCTGCTGCTGTGTTTTGGCTGCTCTATCCCACAGGACAGTCATCTGTAGAGGTTCTCCTTGGCTGCAATGGGCAGTATTTGGACTTTGGCCAGAGTGTGGCGAGTTTTAACTAGGTGTGTTCTGGTCTGCCTGTTACATGAGACCTGATGCTATTTCCACTAGAACTGAAGCTTTGCAGAACTCTATGATCAGTAGATATGGTTTGTGTGTGTGTGTGTTGGGGGAGGGGGTTTGTGCTGGTTTTCTGGGGGAAGGGACTTGCTGTATTGGTCAGTTAGGCACACTTCCTTGAGAAAAGCAGTACCAGCAGAGTACACAGTGGCAGGACTTGGTGTAAGTAGGTGAGTCAGTCAGTGTTTGCACTGTGCTGTTTATTGAAACAGGTTTATGCTGACCAGTGGTAGGGGGATTGGGGTTGGGAGGGAAATGGCATCAGCAAGCTCCTTTGTACCTGGAGAGGGGTCACTGTGCTTCCTGCTCTCAGGTAAACACTTCCAGAAGAGCAAATAATGTATCCTAGTGTTTCCCAGGGATTTTTCAGATCTCCATTTATATGCTGTCTATCTCAGGTTGTTTGGTTGACAGGAGCAGTGCTGTTCACTTTGGGCTCTAGCCCAGCCAAGCCCACTGAGTTTTAAAACTCCAAAATTTATGGACATGCTGTGTCAGACGGCTGTGTTGATCTTCTGGTGGGGGAAGGTCTCACTGTGCTGGGAGTGATGGAGGTTAGACCTATAAGGGCAGTAGTGCCAGAGTGCTGGGGAGTAGGATTTGGAGTAAGTAGGCTACATGCTAGGCCTTTTAAAACAGATGCTTTTAATAATAGGAGATTTTCAACAAATACAGATACTTGTTTAGCGTCAATTTTCCCACCTAAGAGTATAAGAGTTAGATGGGAAGATGTCTTAGTAGCTTCTAAGGCTGAGGTTATTCTAAGAATTTTTTTTTTAGTTTTTATTTATTTAAATGCCAGTTCATTAATGTACACTTGTAATATTAGTTTCAGGTGTACCATTTAGTGATTCAGCACTTACATAGAACGCCCAGTGCTCTTTACAAGTGAACTCCTCAATTCCCCCGTCACCTATTTAACCCATCCCCCCACCAACCTTCCCTCTAGTAACCATCAGTTTGTTCTCTGTAGTTAAAGAGTATGTTTCTTGGTTTGGCTCTCTCTTTTTTTCCATAAAGATTCTAAATAGAGTTCTAAGAATGGAAAGCTACTTCCTATTTTATGGATCCTTATAGATCACTAATGGGCTTGCTTCATATTCTACCTATGTGAGTTTTATGAGCAGTAATGGAAACATTCTTGGGTACAAACACTTATGTTTCTGCTGCAAAGGATTGTCCCATTTCCTGAAATTCTTTTCTGTTCTTTCTTATCAGGTGATCATTCCATTGATCATCAATTAGTCTTCATTCAAGTTCCAGCTCAAGATACCATCTTTTGGCCTCTGTTCTGGAAGAATTAGGCATTTCTTCTCTTCCATAGCATTTTACAAAGTCTTAACACAATGGGTCATGATTATTTTATACCTATATCGCTCACTGCATTGTGTGCTCTGTTTTACAGGCAGAAGCTATTTTTTCATTATAGTGTTAGCAATATTCAACATAATACCTGGCTAATCTAGGACCTTTGTAAATATTCACTGAGTAATTGTTGAAGTTTATTGATTTCTGAAAAGAAATTCCTTCAAATTTGATAGGGAGATAGAAATTACAGATAGGGTAATACTTAGGGCATGACTCATTCCAAGTTGTTGGAGCTATATTAAGGAAAATGATACTTCAGAACCTAGAGGCTGGGTTGTAGACCATGAAATCCTATAGAAATGAGTGCTGAAATTAACTACATGAACTGGAGCAGGTGGTGAACTTTTATTGTCTTTTGCAAAGTCGGTAGCAATGTTTCAGCTTTCATTACTTATTTTGGAAATGTATATCTTTATTTTTACTTCTTGGTTAGTTTATACCTGAAGGTCTGCCAACTTTTTTGATCTTACCAAACAGTCATTGATTGGTTTCATCAATTCTATAGTTTTTCTGTTTTCTTTTTTATTGATTTCCAGTCTGATGTTTTTTGTTTTCTACCTTCTGCTTACTTTGTTTTTGATTTGCTCTTCTTTGCTAGCTTCTTGCATTAGATTAGATTATTGATGTTAGATTTCTTCTTTTGTAATATTTTTTATAATTTTATTGTGGTATAATTGACAAAATTGGAAGACATTTATTTTGAAAGCCTTCTTCCCATTGAATTAATTAATAAAGCATTTTAAGCTATAAATTTCACTTTAAGGACTGCTTTAGCTGCATCATATATTATTTTTATTTTGCCTGGTTTCCTGTAAGTCACCTCTATGTTTTCATTGATTAGCTGTCAGCCAATGAGTTGTGCATTAATTGTTCTCAAATACCTACAAGCCCTTAAGGCTTCCACCATCTTGCCAGTGTATTAGTGTGAGGGCTGGGGAGTTCATTCACATTACAGATAGTTCTCAAGTCTCTCTTGGCTTTCACTTCTTTTTAGACTCTTTCAGGTCTCCCAATCCATGGTCATCGTTTCCAAGTAAGCTCGTAGAGTGATATGTGGCAAGTTTATTTCAATCTTCCAAAGGCTTTTTCATTTCTGGGATCTCTTTAAATGTCTAACTGTTCCATGATAGCCACAGTTGGAACTGCAACCTCAGATCAGCTAGGTTTTTTTTCCCGTTTGTTTTCTAACAAGTTTGCCATGTTAATCTGACAAAGCTGTAGCCTTTTGCCACTGTGTCCTGGTTTTTGTTGTCATCTCCACATTGATAAAACAATTGTAGTTTCATCTGTGAAACTGGGGAGTGGAATAGGATCAGTCCCAAGCAAGAAGGCTGCTAAGTTCTGTTATTCTCACCCAAAGCTTTCAAAGTTTTTCTTGAATAAATGCTTCTCATTTTGTTGGCTGCCTTTGCTAAACTTCCAGAGACCTGATATTGTTTTGGATAACTTTGTTTAGTTTTGTACTTGTTTTTTTATAGAGATGATTCATTTACCTCTTCAGAGTGCCATATTCACAAATATTTTCTGTAACATTTAAATGCAAAGAGTTGCAATAGGTAAGAGCAGCACTGGTACCTATATATTCCTGTATTGTATAGTGCTCTCTAGCCCCTTCCTTAACTTGCACTCTTCCCTCTCCCCTTTTTCAGGGAGGTAAAGTGGTATATTGAAAAGAGAAAAAGGCTTGGAGATTGACAGCCTTGGGGTAGATCTTAACAATAGCTGTGTGTTTGTTGGCAATTTAATTCCTCTGAGTCTCAGTTTACAAATCTTTAAAGTGCATGCAATAAGACTCAACTCATGGTGTAGATGAAATGAAAATATATTCAGAGTACTCAATACAGTATCTCACTTGTGGTAGGTAACCAGTCAATTACTCTTTACTCTCTCTTCCCTTTGTCTCTTGTTGAATTTCTTGAAGCACATGGATTCAGTAAGAAGCCATTTATAGCTCAGAGAACACTGTTATTAAGAACAGTTAAAGGATCAAAAACGCTGATTACTTTCCAATGATGTTAATATAGAAATACAATACTGTCTTCTACATTTTGGGATTGTGGGCCAATGGTCATGTGGATTAGCCTAGATACTGGCATTTGAACTTCTTTTCACCATATGAGGTGAAAATGTCTTTCAACACACGTGCGATCATGCCACTTACCAGTTTCAAATCAGGCCTCAGGATAAAGCCCAAGTTCCTCAAAATAACATTCGGTTTCCTTCATGAGTTGCCCTCTACCTTTCTACCCTTAGATTTCCCTTCTCTTACTAGGTTTTAACCATTTTTCTGACTATGCTAGGCATTTCATCTTCCATTGCCTTTGCTCATATAGCTCCATCTGTGTGTATTCAAGGATTCTATCCTCATTTATTGATCATATTGTATTCATCATCCAGGTAGGTGCCCATCATCTCATCACCCTATGTTGTAAAGATTATTGGAAATCTGTCTTTCCCAGTAGATTCAGAGATACTTGAGAGAAGAGACAATATTTTATTTAATATTTGTTTCTCCATTGCCTTGATCATCGTTTTCCTATGCAAATGAGGGAACCTAACCCAGAAGCACTCTGATTAAAAGATGATAGATGACATAATAGCATCAACCATCCCAACATGCCCTGACATGTAATACAATTGTAACACAATTAAAAGTTCCTAAAGCCTAGGGGGCACCTGGGTGGCTTGTCAGTTAAGCGTCGGACTCTTGATTTCAGCTCAAGTCATGATCTCAGGGTTTGAGATTGAGCACCACATTGGGCTGCACATGTGTAGCCTACTTAAGATTTTCTCCCTCCCCCTCTGCCCCTACCCCCCTTTCTAAAAAAACCATTTCCTAAAGCCCAAACCCATTTTTCCTTAATCTGAAAAATAAAAAAACTCTAAAACAACCAGCTATGTCTAACTAAAGAAACTCTGCCTTTCTCCTTTCCTATTAGGGATGTAAGGGAAACAATGTATATTTTGGTTGCTATCTTGGCAAGACTGAGATTCAAACTCAGATTCCCAAACATGGGGATTGATGATTGTGTTTCTAATCAACACAGGAGTGGGATTTTAGGTGACAGCATCTTATTTTCATAGCAAAGCTATTTTAGTGCTCTGTCCCTCATTACAGTAAACTGTTGACAATTGGTGATGTGATTATAGACAGTAACTTTCTGTTTAAGGGATACATAAGGTAGTTACTAGTAGACACACCATTACAAAATGCTTCCTGTTAGCAGGTAAAGGAGAGGGAAATGAATGTGAACCTATTAGTATCAGAATTACATGTCAAAAAGCTAGAGGAGAGTTCAGTTTATTTCTGCCATAACAAGCAAGCTAGAGATTGACTGGACAATTATTTCTAGTATTGCTTGTTTTCTGACATGAACATTCCAGTATAAAATCAACTTTTTTGGACACCTTTTATTAAATAATATCCTGTGTGAATTAAAATTATCTCATAGAAAATAAAATTGAACCATTTCTTAGGTAGGATGAGTATTTTATAGTTCTCTCTGGTAAAGAAAGATACAAAGTTACATCATTTTTAAAAAAAGATTTTATTTATTTGAGAGAGAGAGAGAGAGAGCATGAGCCAACTAGCACAAGTTGGGGGGAGGGGCAGAGGGAGAGGAACAACCAGACTCCCTTCTGAGCAGCAAGCCCACACAGGGCGCAATCACAGGACCCTGGGCTCATGACCTGAACCAAAAGCAGACACTTAACTGACTGAGTCACCCAGGTGCCCCTAAAGTTACATAATTTTTGACAAAAAAATACTGGAGTAAGAGTTAAAGGATATAAAGTCTAGTCGTATTCCTTTTGTACACAATTGTGTGACCTTAAACAAGTTATAACTACTTGGGGTTTCAGTTTACTTAGCAGTATAAACTCATGATGATGATAACCACTACCATTTATTGAATAATGAGCCCTAAAATGGGCTTTTATCTATAATGTGCCTAATAAAAATTATGTCATTACATCTGCACTAATTACTAATATTACTCCCATTTAACAGATAAGGAAACTCATGTTCAGAATGGTTAAGTAACTTGCTCAAGGCCACATAGTTTAAACGGCAGAGCAGGACAAAAACCCATGTCTTCATCTTCCACAACTTTGTTATTTTTTTCTTCATTCCTTTTAGCAAATGTCATAGATATTCTTTTTTTCTTTTAAGATTTATTTATTTATTTTAGAGAGCGAGAAAATAGGGGGCGGGGCCGAGGGAGTGATGCTCAAGCAGACTCCCTGCTGAGCGCAGAGCCTGAGGCAGGGCTGGATCTCATGACTCTGAAATAATGACCTGAGCTGAAACCAAGAGTGTGATGCTCAACTGATTGAGGCACCCAGGTGCCCCAAATCTCACAGATATTCTTGATCTTGAAGAGTTACCGTAACAAAGTAATGGGTTTCAAAGAACTCTTATGCATACAAAGTTAAGGCATTGTGACTTCTATTTATAGTTCAATTTGGTATCACTAAATTGGAATGGGGTATTTTTCTATTAATGTTGTTAGAAAACTCTATAAAACTTTTTGAAGGGTTGTGCAGATTTAAAAGTTTGTTATTTAACTGTTCCGGAATGGAAATTTTTTGCTACCAGGCCTACAGAAGTATATTCTCTATTGTTATTTTCTTATAATTGTGCTTATCTTTTTTTCTCCCTGTATTTTCATAAATTTTAGGGATAAATCTACATATGCTCAGGAGAAAAGAATGCTTCCTTAGCCATATCTGATTATACAGTTTGTAAAGGACATTCATATGCAGTATATTATTTGTTTTTCAACTGTGTTCTTATTTTAGTAGTTCTGAAATAAGTGTCTTTTTTTCCATTTTACAAATGAGGCAACTGCAGCTTAGAGGATCTTCCCTAAGTTCAGAATGCATATTAGTGGCTACTCTTACAGGCTCTTGAGTTCAAATTTTGACTCATTTGTATGCCCTTGGGCCAATTAAATAATTGGCCTAATAACTGGGACAATTAAATGCCAAATCTCTTGGTAACTCCAATTCCATATCAATAAAATGAAGTTAGTAATATTATCTATTTCATGGGGTTATTGTGAGTATTAAATGAGGTAATATATGTGAAATGAGTGAAATAGTGACCAATACATAGAAAGCACTCAATAAATGTTAGCTGTTATTATTTTTTGTACATTAGTTTAGTATTGTAAGTTATAGTCATGTAATTATATAGACTATCGCTATAAGCCATTTAAAATAAACTTTCAGTTCATTAATTCAATAAAGATCTATTAAATGCCTCTGTGGGCTGGGTATTATCTAGGCATGACTCATACAGGGGTATAAACAATAGAGTTCCTGCTCTTAAGGAACTAATTTTTTTTTTAAGATTTTATTTATTTATTTGACAGAGAGAGATAACAGTGAGAGAGGGAACACAAGCAGGGGGAGTGGGAGAGGGAGAAGTAGGCTTCCTGCTGAGCAAGGAGCCTGATGTGGGGCTCGATCCAAGGACCCTAGGATCATGACCTGAGCTGAAGGCAGACACTTAACGACTGAACCACCCAGACACCCCAAGGAGTTAATTCTTTTTAAGAAAAAAAAATGATAGGTCTGACACCAATTTTGTTGACTTCTGTGACATCTGACTTTAGAAGGGTCTACTTGATGGGTATGTTGATTTAACTTGTTTTTAAACTGACTTTGGGTTTTTATTGTCATTGTTAAAATTATTTTGCTTAAAGAACTGTAGTACATTTATGTAGAGTGTCCCTTTTAGAAATCTGGTAACAAAAATGAGAGATACAATTGAAATTTATGTGTTTGGGATAAATTGAGATATTTTTATATGGAAACATAGATTTCCTTGGTCTTTTCTAAGGAAGATACAGAAAGAAGAATCTTTGCAATTGCAATTCTTATATTATTAATTAAAATAGTATCTGTATATTTATTAAGTGCTTACTATGTACCTTACAGATTCCTGATAGATGCCTTTAGATAATGTAAATTTTCACAAACACTGAGTTAAGTAGTATTATTTCTATATAATAAATGAAGGAACTGAGGCTCAAAGAGGTGAAATAACTTGCCTAGCATCATAAAATTTGTGGAATTGGGGTTTAAGCCCAGTGATGTCTGTCTCCAGATCCTACATTGGAACTGGAAAAAAAATTTGGACAATTTGAATTTCAGCTTTAAGCTTGACTCTTGCTTCACTGTATTAAAAAAATGCTCTTAGATAAAACCATATTGTACACCTGAAACTAATATAACACTGTATGTTAACTAACTGGAATTAAAAAGTTAAAGAAAAAAATTCTATTAGACTTGGTGGGGCTCTAGCATACAGAGTGAGGAAGTGTAACCACTGGATTAGATTAAGGTTATATGTGATAAATTCTGTTAGAAAATCTGAAGCAGGTTAATATGACTGCAGTTTTTCTGACTGTTTGGAAACAGACAAAATATTTTAAACAATATATTGCATGATTTCTAAAAATGTATTAATTTTCATTTAAAAGTAATTCTACCAAAGTAATATAATTACTAATTTTTACAAATTACTTTCTCATACCTTACAAAAATTTTATATAATAAATTAACCAAAATATTTGTCTTGGTTTACAATTTTCATTAGATTTAACATATAGCATCTAGTACTATAAATTTGTTTTTGAAACTCCTTGATTTCTCTGTGTATTCCAACATACTGAATGCTGTTTGCTTAGCATTATATTTGCATCAAATTTGCAGTGAAAATCTTGTTAATATATATCTATGGCTAATATTGTTAACTAAGAGTGACATTGTTTTACCATAGTAAGCTCTCAGAAATGTGGGACACACTGAATTTGAGCCAGAGATACCGATTTCAGAGAGAGATTTTTGAAAAAGCTTTATTAGGCAATGTCAGGATTGTGTCATTAACATATTTTTTAACTTGAGTTGATCCGAAAGAAACACTGGCATCCTGCATTTTGCTAATGATTTGTTATTAATAATAATAGATTAGCTGTATTCTTGAAACATCAACCAGGTAGGAGTGCCTGGGTGGCTCAGTCGGATGGGTATCTGCCTTTGCCTTGGGTCATGATCCTGGGGTCCTGGGATCGAGGAGCCCTGTGGTGGGCTCCTTGCTCAGGGGCGAGCCTACGTCTCCCTCTCCTCTCTGCTCATGCTCTCTGTCACTATCTCTGTCTCTCTCTCTCTCAAATAAATAAATAAAATCTTTAGAGAAAAATATCAACCAGGTAAAGAAATATCTTGGTATCTAGTATTCCTGTAATTAGAAAATTATTAACAAATGAAAAATATTTTGTGAGAATATGTTCTAGCTTTATAAGACTGGTTTGAAAATGTTTCATATGTTGCTTATACATATGTTGTCTGTTGAATAATTGTTTATGATGTAATTATTATAATTTTAAAGAAAGCAGTATGGTATAGAGATGAAAATTGGGTGATTTTTTTTTTTGACACAAGCTTTTTCTGACAGTACTCATTATTTGTTGCTATCTTGTATTCTGACATTTTATCTCAAGGAGAAACATAAAACTGCCATTATATTTATTCCATTGTAGATAACCTATTTTCTCCTCCCCATGCTTGTTTTTTTCCTTCATCACTATAATTTAAATATCTTACCAGAATATGTCTCCATGTAGGTCTCATTCCATTTATTCTATCAGAAATAGTTTACATACTTGGGCTTCTTTCCTGCTGTGGAAGTTTTTTTCAGTTATATCTTTATTACTACTTTTGTTTGAGTGATTCTGGTCTTCTTTCTTGGAATGATATAATTCCTGTTCTTTCTCTGCCCTCAATATCACATTCTTTCTCATTGCTTTCAACTCTTTTTTTTTTAAAAGATTATTTATTTATTTATTTGATATATATAGAGAGAGTACAAACAGGGGGAGTGGCAGGCAGAGGGAGAGGGAGAAGCAGGCCCCCCACTGAGCGGGGAGCCCAATGTGGCACTTGATCCTAGGACCCTGAGATCATGACCTGAGCTGAAGGCAGACGCTTAACTGATTGAGCCACTGAGGCACTCCTGCTTTCAACTCTTGTTTAGTTTCTTTACCCTTTCTTTTGCGACCAGGAAGACTACTTTCTTTTTAAATCAGCCAGTTATAATAGTATTATTAGTAATTTTAATTATTGTATATCATACTATTATTTAATATTATATGTTAATATTGAATAAATATTTATATAATTTAAATTATTATATATTAGTATATAATTTAATTAATATAAATATAATTTATATTTTATATAATTTTAATAATTACACATAATATATTATGTAATACTAATATATTACATATTAGCTTCAAGTATACAACATATGATTCCACAATTATATATAATTATATATTGTTATATATTATTAATTATATATATATAAATGCTCACCACCATCTGTCACCATACATAGTTATTACAGTGTTATTGAATATATTCCCTATGCTGTAGTTTTCATCCCCATGACTTATTTATAAGTGGAAGTTTATACCTTGTAATCCTCTTCACTTATATTGCCTATCCCTCCCCAACCTCTCCTCTAACAACCACTATTTTGTTCTCTATATTTATGTTTCTCTTTTGTTATTGTTTGTTAACTTTTTTTTTTTTTTAGATTCCACATGTAACTGAAATCATGTGGTATTTGTCTTTGTCTGACTTATTTCACTTATCCTAATTCCCTGTGGGCCATCTCCAACAGTTGGTTATATTTAAGCAATATTACCTTTTACTCTCTTTTTTCTTTTTACTATTCCCAATGAATAATTCAATAACATTACTTATACTTTTTGTTTTCTTATTTTCTTTTTGGCATCCAATTCTTTTTTATTTTTTCATTTATACTATTGCATTTCATTCTGTTAACATTTCTTATCAGGTTATTCTATCCTGGTGGCTTTTGCTCCTGTTTTATAGAGGCCACATGTATTAACATAATACGTATTAATAGAGGTACCAGTAACTGCTATTACAAGCCCACTTTGTAATTTCATAGGCTAAACACAATAGAGTTCTGTTTCTCACTTGTGTAATAATCCAGTGCAGATTCCTGGTTGCCAGGTGGGTATTCTTCACATGATGCTCTACGGACCCAGGTGCTTTCAATTTTGTAGCTCTGTTATTCCACAGAGGGTCTCAGCATCCTCTGCATTTAAATAGTGGAAGGTAAATAGAAAGTGGAGAAATTTGACCCACTTTTGAAAAGTTCTAACCTATAAGTAACACACATTATATCTATTCACACTTCAAATTGGCAAGAACTAGTTGCACAGCAACACTTTGATGCAAAACGTTCTGGGAAATGCAGCTCTAGCTGAGCAGCAACAATTCTATGCTGTGGAAGGGAAACATGGAATTTTGATGGGCAGCTAGGTGTCTTTTCTCCACCATGTCTTCTTACAGTGTATTGATTGTGCCAAACATTTTCTAAATTTTTCTGCATGCTTTAGTAAATAATTTTCAGAGTTATAATCCTCCAATGAGTTTTCCAGATGATGTTCCCTTTTCCTTTTTTTTGCCACTTATTTTTACAAACTAAGTTTTTATTTTATTTGATACAAAGCGATATTTATCCAAACCCAATCAAGAAGCATTATTTGTAGTATGCCTTTGATTCTGCTCACTGTCCATTTATATGTAGAAGCCTCTACACAGATTTGCAGTTGGGAAGGTGGTGTGTGTACAATTCTTAGCTTGGTTTTGTTGTAATCCAATGAAGTTTTCTGGATAAAGGTGAAAACCTTAACTCTCTGATTCTCCAAACTGAGGAGAATACATAGAACTTTTCCTATCTTCCATCAATTCCTATGGAGGTTTTATAAGTTAGGATACAGTGTGTCATTGTAATTTGTAGGATTGACTCTATGAGAATCTATATAGAATTTGAGGCATAATTCATTATATCTTTTCCTGGGTTTGGATTATCAGACACTGCACATTTCTAAGACAAAAACAAAAAGTTGAAGAATAGTGACTCACTGCCTGTCTCACCTGCAACTTTGCTGAATTTCAGGTGGCAAAACATGTTGGTTGACACTTAATCTGTTTTCTACTCTATAGATCTTTTAACTAATGGAAAAGTTGCCTAAATCTTTTAAATATGTTAGCTGTTTAGCTTATTTGTCACTGTTTGTAAAAGATGTTTCCCTTTGCCTTCTTCCTGGTCTTTTAAAGTATGTTTTAGGGAAATTGGAAGAGGTAAAGTAAAAGACTGCTATATAGTTGATGTTAACAACTCAATATTCCATTTCCCAAAGTTATATTGAAGTATAATTGACATGTAAGAAACTGCACATGATTAAAGTATGTAATTTCATAAGTTTTAATATCTATCATCTATCTCATCTATAAAACCATTATGGTAAGCAAGATAATGAAAATATTCATTTCCCCAAATTTTCTTAAGCTCCTATCCCTCCAAGTCTACTACTCTATCAAGTAATCCCTGATCTGCATTCTGACACTACAGATTGATTTTCATTTTCTAGATTTTTATATAAAAGCAATCATACACTATGAACTCCTTTTGTGTGACCTCTTTCACTCAGCACGATTATTTAGAAATTCATCCATATTGTTGTATATATCAATAATACATTCCTTCCTATTGCTAGGTAGTGTCATTGCATGGATATAGCACAATTAATTTGTTCATTTAATTGTTGATAGACACTTGGTTGTTTCCAGTTTGGGGCCATTACAAATAAAGTTGCCATGAACATTTCTATACTAGTCTACTTATTTCTCATAGGTAAATGCCTAGTAGTGGAATGACAGTCATATGATAGATCTATTTATATAACTTTTGACAAACTTTCAAAGAGCTTTCCAAAGTTGTACCATTTTACATTTCTACCAGCAATGTATCAGTTGTACATATGTTGACCAGCATTTGTAGGGCTAGTCTTTTTAATTTTAGATACTTTTATAGGTGTATATTGGTATTTCCTGGAAGTTTTAAACTGCATTTCTCTAATGACTAATGATAGTAAATTTTCTTTCATGTTGTTATTTGCCATCTGTGTATCTTTCTTAGTAAAGTGTCTATTCCCAAACCTTTTGAACAGTTTAATCTGGTTGTTTATTTTCTTAACATTGTATCTTGGAAATTATTTATATAGTCTGGATATAAGCTCTTTATCAGATGTGAGATTTTCAAGTACTTTCTCCCAACCCTTGCTTATGTTTTCATTCTTAATCTTGATGAGGTCCAAGTTATTAATTTCTCTTTGTGGATTTTGATTTTGGTGCCATATGTCTAAGAAATCTTTGCCTTACCCGAGGTCCAAAAGATTTCCTGAGTTTTCTAAGTTTTATAGTTTCAGATTTTACCTTTAGGCATGTGTTCCATTTTGCGTTGATTTTTGTGTATGGGGCAAGTACAGATAGATTTCTTTCTCTCATGCTTTCCCCATCTTCCCCCTCCCTCTTTTCCTTGCCTCCCTTCCTTCACTTTCCTTTCTTTCTTTCTTTTTTTGTTTATGGATGTCCAATTGTTTTAGCATCATCTATTGAAAGGACTATTCTTTCACCCTGGAATTGCCTCTGTACCTTGGTTGAAGGCCATATGCGTAGACCTGTTTCTGGACTCTCTATTCTGTTTCTTTAATGTATTTTGTCAGTCCTGATGCAAATACAACACTGTTTTGAATATTGTTGCTTTACGATATCTTGAAATCAGGTAGTGCAATTCTTCTAACTTTGTTCTTCTTCCAAGATGTTTTGGCTATTCTAGATACTTTGCATTTCCATATGAATTTTTGAATCAACTTCTTTATTTTTATTTTTATATTTTTTAAAGATTTATTTATTTATTTGAGAGGGGGCTAGGGGCAGAGGGAGAGGGAGAGAGAGAATCTTTAAACAGACTCCCCACTGAGTGCGGAGGCTGACACAGGGCTCAATCCCAGGACCCTGAGATCATGACCTGAGACAAAACCAAGAGTCAGCCACTTAACTGACTGAGCCACTCAGGCACCCCTCAAATTTTCTGCTTCTCTGTTTTTATATAAAAGGTTTTTGAGATTTTCTTGGGACTGTATTAAATCTATAAATACATTTGGACAGAAATAATATTTTAATGAGTCTTCCTTTTGGTGAACACAATATATTTTTCCATTTATTTAGGTCTTTTTAAATTTCTATGAATAGAGACGCCTGGGTGGCTCAGTCAGTTAAGCATCTACCTTCGGCTCAGGTCATGATCCCAAGGTCCTGGGATCAAGTCCTGCATCCGGCTGTCTGCTCTGCAGGGAGCCTGCTTCTCCCTCTGACTCTGTCTCTCAGGAGTAAATAAATAAATAAATAAAATAAATTTCTCTGAATAACATTTTGCAGGTTTCAGTGTATAGGACTTTCACATCTTTTGTCATGTTTATTACTAAGTATTTCATATTTTTGATGCTATTGTGATAGACATTGTGTTTATTTTAATTTCCAAGTGTACATAGAAATACAGTTGTTTTCTGCATATTGATCTTGTTTCCTGAACTTACTAATCCGTACTTGTAGCTTTTTAATATAGAAGCTTTTAAAATAGATTTTGTAGGGTTTTCTGCACAATCATGTCGCCTGACAATAAAACCAGTTGACTTCTTTATTCATTTTATTCTTCGCTTTCATTCTCTGTCTTTTATTTATTTGGTTTTTTTTCTTTGCCTCAGTCTGAGTTTATTTTTTTTATTTTTATTTTTTAATTTTAATTTTTTAAATTGTTTAAATTCTATTTAGTTAGCATATACTGTATTATTAGATTCAGGGGTAGAATTTAGTGATTTCATCAGTAGTATGTAACACACAGTGGTTACATCAAGTGCCCTCCTTAATGCCCATCACTCAGTTACCCCATCCACCCACCCAATTCATTTTGCTTTATTTTACTGATTAGAACTTACACTACAATGTTGAATAGGAGGAATTACAGAAGATATCTTACAATTGATCCTGATTTTACAGGGAAAGCATTCAATATTTCATTAATAAATATCTTAGTCAAAGGTTTTTTTGGTAGATGTCTTTTATAAGGTTGAGTAATTTTTCTTCTGTTCCTAGTTTACTGGCAGTTTTTATCAGAAACAAATGTTGGCTTGGGGCAAATGTTTTTTTCTGTGCATATGTAGGTAACAATATATTTTTTCTTTTGTTAGTTAAAATGGTGAATTCCATTAATTGTTTTTCTAAACCAACCTTACATTCTCCACTTGGTCATTATTTAATATCCTTTTTATTTACCATTGGATTTGATGTGCTAAGTATTTATAAGAAGTTTTGTATCTATATTCCTCAGGGAATTTGGTATGTTTTATTTTTCCCAAAAATCTTTTTCTCAGTTTGGTATTAGGGTAACATTTACTGACGGAATTTGTTGGTTAATCCATTTTTATGTAGATTTGATATACTTTATTCCTTAACTATTTGGAAGAATTCACCAATGAAGCCATATTGGTGTGGAGTGTTTTTGGTGGGAAGGTTTTTAACTAAAAATTCTATTTCCTTTTATAGATACAGGGCTATTCAGATGATTTCTTTCTTAGTGAGCTTTTATAGTCATGTTCTTTTTTTTTTAAGATTTTATTTATTTATTTGTCAGAGAGAGAGACAGAACACAAGCAGAGGGAGAGGCAGGCAGAGGGAGAAGCAGGCTCCCCGCTGAGCAAGGAGCCCAATGTGGGACTCTATCCCAGTACCCTGGGATCATGACCTGAGCCGAAGGCAGCCGCTTAACTGACTGAGCCACTCAGGCATCCCTGATAGTCATGTTCTTAAAGTGATTTGTACATTTCTTCCAAGTTGTCAAAGTTATTGACATAAAGTTTATATTTTTAATTTATGGACTATAGTGTTTTCATCTCTGATACCTGATATTGTTACTTTGTATCTTTGCTTTTTATCCTTTGTTCTGGATACATCTTTTCAAACAATCAGTTTTGCATTTCATTGATTTTCTCCATTGCTTCCTCTATTTTGTTGTATTTACTCATTTCTTTTTAAAAAATTATTTTTTATTTTTGTATTAAGTAGACTCCATGCCCTATGTGGGGTTTGAACTCATGACCCTGAGATCAAGAGTTGCATGCTCTACTGACTGAGCCAGCCAGGAGCCCTTCATTTATTCATTTCTTGCCTTTATTTCCTTCGTTCTCTTTACATTGAGTTTAATTTCCCTTATTTTTTCTAGTTCTTTTGATGTAAGTTTAGATTATGACTTGAGACCATATTTTGTTTCTAATATAGGTATTCAGTGCTATAAAAATTTCAAGCTATTTCTATTACCATTTATAAAATTTTAGTAGATGTTTTAGGTCTGATTATCACTCACCTTAAGATTATATGTGATCAGGAAAATTATTATTGATGTACAGTATAGCATTTGTCATATCATGCTTCTTTAAAAGTGATAGCAGAAATTTTGGTTTTATGATTGCAATATTTTTATTGTATTATATTGTTTTTTTGTTTTGCTTATGCATACAGTTATAGTGAAATGTAAAATCCAGCCATAAAGCACTAATAAAAACGAATGTGAAAATATTTAAAAAGTTTAGTCCTATAAAGTCTTTTGATAAGTACAAAATATTTTCTAATTTCACTTGTGAATTCTTCTGTGACCTATGTGTTCTTTAAAAGTGTGTTACTTAGATTCCAAATATTTGGGCATTTTCCACACATTTTTTGTCATTGATTTTGAATATAATATTATGTTAATTGTTATGATCAATGAACATGCTTTTGATTTCAATTCTTTGAAGTTTGTTGAGACTTGTTTCATGGTCCAGTATATGGCTTACCTTGGTAAGTGTTCTATGTGCTTTAAAAAGAATGTGGATTATATGAACATTGGGGTGCATGTGCCCCTTTTTTTCACTACGTCTGTATCTTTGGGTTAAATACCCAGGAGTGCAATTGTTGTGTCATAGGGTAGCTCTATTTTTAACTTTTTGAGGAACCTCCATACTGTTTTCCAGAGTGGCTATACCAACTTGCATTCCTACCAACAGTGTAAGAGCGTTCCCCCTTCTCCACAACTTCTCCATTTGTTGTTTCTTGCCTTGTCAATTTTTGCCATTCTAACTGGTTTAAGGTGGTATCTCAATGTGGTTTTGATTTGAATTTCCCTGATGGCTAATGATGATTAACATTTTTTCATGTGTTTGTTAGCCATTCGTATGTCTTCTTTGGAGAAGTGTCTGTTCATGTCTTCTGCCCATTTTTTGACTTGATTATATGTTTTTTGGGTGTTGAGTTTGAGAAGTTCTTTGTAGATCTTGGATACCGGCCCTTTATCTGTAGTGTCATTTGCAAATATCTTCTCCCATTCTGTGGGTTGCCTGTTTGTTTTGTTGACTTTCCTTTTCTGTGCAGTAGCTTTTTATCTTGATGAAGTCCCAAAGTTCATTTTCGCTTTTGTTTTCCTTGCCTTTGGAGATGTGTCTTGAGAGAAGTTGCTGTGGCCAGTGTTGAAGAGGTTACTGCCTATGTTCTCCTCCAGGATTTTGATGGATTCCTGTCTCACATTGAAGTCTTTCATCCATTTAGAGTTTATCTTTGTGTATGGTGTAAGAGAATGGTCAAGTTTCATTTTTCTCCGCAATGTTCATAGCAGCAATGTCCACAGTAGCCAAATTGTGGAAGGAGCCAAGATACCCTTCAACAGACAAATGGATAAAGAAGATGTGGTCCATATATCCAATGGAATATTATACAGCCATCAGAAAGGATGAATACCCATCATTTGCATCAACATGGATGGAACTGGAGGGGATTATGCTAAGTGAAATAAGTCAAGCAGAGAAAGACAATTATCATATGGTTTCACTTATATGTGGAACATAAGGAATAGCATGGAGGATGTTAGAGGAAACAACGGAAAAATGAAGGGGGAAAATCAGATAGGGAGATGAGCCATGAGAGACTATGGACTCTGGAAAACAAACTGAGGGTTTTAGAGGGGAGGGAGGTGGGGGGATGGGTTAGCCATCAATATTAAGGAGGGCACATATTGCATGGAGCACCAGGTATTATATGCAAACAATGAATTACAGAACACTACATCAAAAACTAATGATGATGTAATCTATGGTGACTAACATAAGAAAAGAAAAAGAATATGGATTCTGCTATTGTTGAAGATAGTGTTCTTTAAGTGTCAGTTAGGTTAAGTTGATTGGTAGTATTGGTCAAGTCATCTGTATCCTTACTAAATTTCTATCTAGTTGTTCCAAAAATAATTTAGAGCTGTGTGTGTTGAAATCTACAGTTATAATTGTAGATTTGTCTATTTCTTATAGAAGCTCTTATTAGTTTCACTTAAAATACGATTTTTTATTTTCTTTTAATTCCTGTGTATATAAATGACAGTGTTATATTAGTTTTGGGTGTATAATAAGGTGATTCAACAATATCACCCAGTGCTCATCATGATAAGTGAATCCCCTTCACCTATTTCACCCATCCCCCCACACTCCTCACCTCTGGTAACCATCTGTTTGTTCTCTGTAATTAAGAGTCCATTTCTTGATTTCTCTCTCTCTCTTTCCCTTTGTTTGCTTGTTTTGTTGCTTAATTCCATGTATGAGTGAAACATATTTGTCCTTCTCTAACTGACATATTTCACTTAGCATTATACTCTCTAGCTCCATCCATGGCAAGATTTTTCTTTTTATGGCTGAATAATATTGCTTTATATATATTATATATATTATCCCCTTATATATATGTATATATATAATATTCCATTATACACATAATATATAATATATAAATATATATAATATAATTATAAAACTATTGTACATATACGACATATATATCATATCTTCCTTAACCATTTATCTATTGATGGACACTTGGGCTGCTTCCATAATTTGGCTATTGTAAATATGGCAATACACATATTTGAATTAGTGTTTTCGTATTTCTGAGTTAATTATGTAGTAGTGTGACTACTAGATCATATGGTAGTTCTGTTTTTTTCTTGAGGAACCTCCATACTGTCTTCCAAATTGGCCACAACAGTTTGCATTCCTACCAACAGTGCATGCAGGTTCCTTTTTCTCCACATCCTCATCAACATTTGCTGTTTCTTGAGTTTTTGATTTTAGTCATTCTGACAAGTGTGAGGTGATATCACATGGTGGTTTTGATTTGTGGTTCCCAGATGATGAGTGATGTTGAGCATTTTTCATGTGTTTGTTGGCCATCTTTATGTCTTCTTTCAAGAAATGTCTGTTCATGTCTTTTACTCATTTTAATTGGATTATTTTTGTTGTTTTTGAATTATATGAGTTCTTTATATATTTTGGATGCTAATCCTTTATCAGATATGTCATTTGCAAATATCTTCTCCCATTCACTAGGTTACCTTTTAGTTTTGTTGGTTGGTTTGCTGTGCAAAAGCTTTTTATTCTGATGTAGTTCCAGTAGTTTATTTTTGCTTTTGTTTCCCTTGGCTCAGGAGATATATGTTGAAAGATGTTATGGCCAATGTTAGAGAAATTACTGCCTGTGCTCTCTTCTTGGATTTTTATGGTCTCATTTAAAGTCCTTAATATATTATGAGTTTATTTTTGTGTATGGTATAAGAAAGTGGTTCAGTTCCATAATTTTGTGTGTAGGGGTCCAGTTTTCTCAACACCTTTTTTTGAACAGACTGTCTTTTTCATATTGGATATTCTTTCCTGCTTTGTTGAAGATTAATTGACCATATAATCATGGGTTTAGTTCTGGATTTCCTTTTCTGTTCTCTTAATATATGTGTCTCTTTTTGTGTCAGTACCATATTGTTTTGATTACTAAAGTTTTGCAGTATAACTTGAAATCTGGAACTGGATGCCTCCAGGTTTGTTCATCTTTTTCAATATTGGTTTGGCTATTTGGGGTCTTTTGTGGTTCCATACAAATTTTAGGATTATTTGTTCTAGTTCTGTGAAAAATGCCATTGGTAATATGATAAGGATGACATTAAATTTGTAGATTGCTTTGGGTAGTATAGACATTTTAACAATGTTTGTTCTTATGATCCATGAGCATGGACTGTCTTTCCACTTGTTTCTATCATCTTCAATTTCTTCCATCAGTCTTTTGTTTTCAGAATGCATGTCTTTTACCTTCATTTTCATTTGTCTCCATGTAATTTTTGATTTTTTCTTTGACTTCTAGTTGACCCATTTATTGTTTAGTAGCATCTTATTTAACCTCCCTGTATTTGTGCTGTTTCCAGATTTTTTCTTGTTGATTTCTAGTTTCATAGTATTGTGGGCAGAAAAGATGCATGGTATGACTTTAATCTTTTTGAATTTGTTGAAATTTGTTTTTTTTTTTTTTTTGGTCTAATATGTGATCTATTCTGGAAAATATTCCATGTTTACTTGAAAAGAATGTGTATTCTGCTGTTTTAGGATGGCATTTTCTGAATATATCTGTTAAGTCCATCTGGTACAGTATGTCATCAAAAGCCACTGTTTCTTTGTTGATTTTCTGTTTAGATGATCTGTTCTTTGATGTATGTGAGCTGTTCAAGTCCCCTACTATTATTTTATTAATATCAATTAGTTTCTTTATGTTTGTTATTAACTGTGTTATGTATCTGGGTGCTCCCATGTTGGGTGCATAAATATTTACAATCATTATATCTTCCTGTTTGATTGTTCCCTTTGTGAATAGTGTTATTTTTGTGTTTGTTTTAAAGTTTATTTTATCTGTTGTAAGTATTGCTACCGTGGCTCTCTCTTCACATCAATTTTCATGACAAATGTTTGTCCATGTCCTCACATTTACTCTGCATATATCTTTGGTCTGAAATGAGTCTTTGTAGGCAACATACAGATTCATCTTGTTTTTTTTAAATCCGATTATTCTATGCCTTTTGATGGAGCATTTAGTCAATTTACATTCAAAATAATTATTTGTAGTTCTGTATTTATTGCCATTTTATTATTTGTTTTTTATTCGTTTTTCTGGATCTTCTCTGTTGCTTTCTTTCCTTGCTCTCTTCTCTCACCATAAGTTGGCTTTCTTTAGTGATGTAATAGAATTGCTTTCTGTTCATTTTTTGCATATGTTACTATTTTTTTTGTGGTTACCATCGTGTTTGTATATAACATTTTCTGAATAAAGCAGTCTATATTAAGTTGATGTTTGCTTAAGTTTGAACCCATTTCTTTACTCCTCTCTCCCGACCCCAACCAAGTTTTAGGTAGATGGTATCATACTTTACATCCTTTTATTTATGAGTCCCTTTACCGATTTTTACTGATATGCTTATTTTTACTGCTTTTGTACTTACAGTTTTCTTAGTTTTACTTAATGGTGTTTCCTTACTACTCAAAGGGTCTTCTTTAACATTTCCTGTAGGGCTGTTTTAGTTTAACTTAGGGCTGTTTCCTTTAACTTTTGTTTGTCTGAGAAACTCCTCATCTCTCCTTTGTTTTGAATGATAGCCCTTGTATATTATATTGTATATAGTATAGTATATTCTTGACTTCAGATTTTTTTCCTTTCAGCACTTTGAATAGATCATGCCGTATATGGTCTGCCAAGTTTCTGAGGAAAAATCAGCTTATAGCTTTATGTGGTATCCCTTGTATGTAACTGTTTTCTTTTCTCTGGTTGCTTTGAAAATTCTCTTTTACCACTACTTTTTGCCATTTAATTTACTATTTGTGTTGGTGTGGACTTCTTTGGGTTGATTTGTTTGGGGATGTTTGTGCCTGCTGTATCTGGATTTGTCTCCTTCCCCAAATTAGGGAAGTTTTCAGCTATTATTTTTTCAAATAAATTTTCTGCCCCATTTTTTTCTCTTGTCTTGTTCTGTGATCCATATAATGTGAATATTTTTATGCTTGATAGAGTTGCTGAGTTTATTTTCATTTTGTATAGCTTTTTTTTACCTCTGATCTGCTTAGCTTGATTACTTTCCATTTCTCTGTCTTGCATGTCACTAATTCATTCTTCTGCTTTCTCTAGCCTGCTATTCCATTTAGTGTATTTTTAATTTCATTTATTGTGTTTTTCATCTGTGATTGGGTCTTTTTCATCTCCTTGTTAATGGTCTTACTGATGTCCTTCATACTTTTTTTTCAAGTTCACTGAGTATAATTATGATCATTACATTAAATTCTCTATCAGGCATTTTACTTATCTCCATTTTGCTTATGTCTCTTGCTATGGTTTTGTCTTGTCTTTCATTTGGGACATAATCCTCTATCTCCTCATTTTGTCTAACTCTCTGTGTCTGTTTCTGTTTGTTAGGAAAGTCACTATGTCTCCTGCTTTTGAAAGTTGTGGTTTTGTGAAAATGAGGTTTTGCAGTAGAGTGTCCCCTGTTCACTGGAACCTGGTGCTTCAGGGGTGTCTCCTATGTTTGTTGTGTGCTCCCTGCTGTTGGTCACTTGTTCCTTCAGTCCAGTGTTTTCCAGTGGCTCTCTTTGCCTATTTTGTTTAGTCTCTTTGGTATTAGTATTCCAGTCCTTAGTCAGACCAGGTGTTTTCCAGAGATGTAGTAGCACCAAACTACAGGAGGTTTTCCTTTTGTTGTCTCCGGAGAAGCTTTCAGTGGTGGGTGGGGCCTGCAATCAGACCAACTGTGTGCCCCCAGCCCACACTGGGGCTGTAGTGTGACTGATGCATGTGTTTACCTTTCCCTCTCCCTGGGATAGGAGTCACTTTTGAATGGTTCTAGTCCCTGTTGGGGATGCTTGCACAGTGCCAGCAGTGTGGCCTCAGTTTGAATGAGCTTAGGCCAGGAGCATATTTGCAGGGGATGGATCCACAATGTTCTCAGGGCAGGGGGTGCACTGTGCCCACAAGGTTTGTGTTGTGGAAGGAGGGAACATGCTACCACTGTTGCCAGGACCAGTCCTACTGGTGTGGCCACATAGTTTTAACAAGGTACACACTGGTCTGATGAGAAAAGAAACATGATGCTGCTTACCCCAGGGCCTGGGGCCTCTGGGCCAGATCTGCAAAGCATACACGAGCAAGATGCACAGTTTTAAGGGGGTGCCCACAGGTCCTCCACAGGAGGGGATCTGTCGCCACCCTCTAGCTGCTGCTGAGACTGAGGCCCCTCATTGCATGTATCAAGAGACATAATATTTGCAAGGTCTGTACTGGTCTTCATAGCTCCTGGACTGAGGCAAGCATGACTGGAAAGGATGGATATATGGAACCCCAGGTGGTGGGGTTTGTTGTAATCAAATTGTGTAGTGAATGTCTGCTCCACTGGTTCCTGCAGGTGGCCATGTGTTTATGCTTGGGGTAAGTGAGGGAAATGGTCCTGGCCGCTCCTTTTTTCCTGGAGGAATCTCCCAGGGATCTTTGTCCCTCCAAGACAGACTCAGACATTAATAAATAACTCTCCTTCTTGTATGTCCCAGGCATTTTTCAAACTGCTGCTTCTCTGCTGTATCTTGGAGGGCTGTGTGTCCTCCTTTCTCTTTCAGTACGAGGACTCAGTTTCCTTTGGCCCTCCAGGATCTCCCAGTACCAAGTCCACTGATGTTTTAAATTTCAAGGCTTTAAGTCCTTGTTTAAAGAAATCATGAAATTCAGCTCCAAGCGTTTTCAAAGCCAAAAATTATGTTTTGTCTTTCTGTGCAGGCTCCCTCGTGTGATAGTCTGTTTCACTCTCTTCTCTGTGCTCATGGGTCACTCCCTCTCAAGGTCCTGAAAGTCTGTTTGGATTCCCACTGAGTCTCTGCCCTTGCTACCCTCTTGGATGTGGCCTCTTCTCTACATTTAGTTGTATAGTCTGTTCTTCCAGGCTTCAGGTCATTTTCTAGGTTATTTACAGATGTGAGTGTTATCTAACTGTGTCCATGGGATGAGGTGAGTCTAGCGTCCTACTACCCCACCATCTTCCTAGTCTCCCCTACTTAAGATATGTTATAACTTAATTTTAATACAGATAAGATTTTATGATTGTCATGTCATCTTGATCAACTGACCCCTTCATCAGTATGAAATAATCTATACCTCTTGTGATTTTTTGTTTTTAATAATCGACTTTGTCTGATATTCCTGTATCTATCCCTGCTTTTTTGGATTAATATTAGAGTGTGATATCTTTTCCCATCTTTTTACTTTAACCTCCCTGTGATACTATATTTATAGTGAGATCCTGTCAGACAGCAGTTGAATCTGCTTTATTTTAGTTTGACAGTCTTTGCCTTTTAATTGGAGTTTTTTAGATATTTGAATTCAGTGTAATTATTGATGTAACTTGGGTTAAAATTTATCCTTTTGTTATTTGATTTTTAATTATGCTTTCTCCTTCGACTCTGTGCTAAATTTTAGCTCTTTCTTTTTAAATTTTATTTTGTTATGTTAGTCACATGCAGTACATCATTAGTTTTTGATGTAGTGTTCCATGGTTCATTGTTTTCATATAATACCCAGTGCTCCATGCAATACATGCCCTCCTTAACACCCATCACCAGGCTAACCCGTCCCCCCAACCCCCTCCCCTCTAAAACCTTCAGTTTGTTTCTCAGAGTCCATAGTTTCTCTTATGGTTCGTCTCCCCCTCTGATTTCCCCCCTTCATTTTTCTGTTCCTTCTCCTAATGTCCTCTATGCTATTCCTTATGTTGCATAAATAAGTCAAACCGTATTATAAATGACTTTCTCTGTTTGACTTATTTCATTTAGCATAATCTCCTCCAGTCCAAACCATGTTGATGCAAATGGTGGGTACTTATCCTTTCTGATGGCTGAGTAATATTACATTGTATATATTCCATTGTAATATTCCATTGTATACATCTTCTTTATCCATTCATCTGTTGAAGGGCATCGTGGCTCTTTCCACAGTTTGGCTATTGCAGACATTGCTGCTATGAACATTGGGGTGCATATGGCCCTTCTTTTCACTATATCTGTGTCTTTGGGGTAAATACCCAGGAGTGCAATTGCTGGGTCATAGGGTAGCTCTATTTTTAAATTTTTTGAGGAATCTCCACACTGTTTTCCAAAATGGCTGTACCAACTTGCATTCCCACCAGCAGTGTAAGAGGGTTCCCCTTTTTCCACAACCTCTTAAACATTTGTTGTTTCTTGCTTTGTCAATTTTTGCCATTCCAACCGGTGTAAGGTAGTATCTCAATGTGGTTTGATTTGAATTTCCCTGATGGCTAATGATGATGAACATTTTTTCATGTGTGTGTTAGCCATTTGTATGTCTTCTTCAGAGCAATATCTGTTCATGTCTTCTGCCCATTTTTTGACTTGATTATTTCTTTTTTGGTGTTGAGTTTGAGAAGTTCTTTGTAGATCTTGGATACCAGCCCTTTATCTGTAGTGTCATTTGCAAATATCTTCTCCCATTCTGTGGGTTGCCTCTTTGTTTTGCTGACTGTTTACTTTGCTGTGCAGAAGCTTTTTATCTTTTTCTAATATTTTTTAAAGATTTTATTTATTAATTTGACAGAGAGAGAGAGAGCGTGAGAGCAGGAACACAAGCAGGGGGAGTGGGAGAGAGAGAAGCAGGCCTCCCGCTGAGCAGGGAACCTGATGTGGGACTCGATCCCGGGACCCTGGGATCATGACCTGAGCTGAAGGCAGACGCTTAACGACTGAGCCACCCAGGCACCCCGTTTTTTATCTTGATGAAGTCCCAAAAGTTCACTTTTGGTTTAGTTTCACTAGCTTTTGGAGATGTATCTTCAAAGAAGTTGCTGTGGCCAATGTCAGAGAGGTTACTGCCTATGTTCTCCTCTAGGATTTTGATGGATTCCTGTCTCACATTGAGGTCTTTCATCCACTTGGAGTTTATCTTTGTGTATGGAGTTAGAGCATGGTCGAGTTTCATTCTTCTGCATGTGCTGTCCCATTTTCCCAGCACCATTTATTGAAGAGACTATCTTGTTTCCATTGCATATTTTTTCCATCTTGGTCAAAGATTATTTGAGCATAGAATTGAGAGTCCATATCTGGGCTCTCAATTCTGTTCCATTGGTCTATATATCTGTTTTTGTGCCAGTACCATGCCATCTTGGTGATCAGTGTAATATAGCTTGAAATCAGGCAACGAGATACCCCAGCTTTGTTTTTCTTTTTCAACATTTCCTTGGCGATTCGGGGTCTTTTCTGATTCCATACAAATTTTAGGATTGTTTGTTCCAGGACTTTGAAAAATGTCATTGGAATTTTGATTGGGATGGCGTTGAAGGTATAGATTGTTCTGGGCAGCATAGACATTTTAACAATGTTTATTCTTCTGATCCATGGGCATGGAATGTTTTTCCATCTTTTTGTGTTTTCTTCAATTTCTTTCATTAGTGTTCTGTAGTTCCTAGAGTATAGATCCTTTACCTCTTTGCTTAGGTTTATTCCGAGGTATGTTAAGGTTTTTGGTGCTATTGTAAGTGGAATCGATTGCCTAATTTCTCCTTCTACAGTTGCATTATTAGTGTGTAAGAAAGCAACTGATTTCTGTGCATTGATTTTGTATCCTGCCACATTACTGAATTGCTGTATGAGTTCTTGTAACGGGGGTGGAGTCTTTTGGGTTTCCCACATAAAGTGTCATGTCATCTGTGAAAAGAGAGTTTGACTTCTTGTCTGCCAATTTGAATACCTTTTATTTCTTTTTGTTGTCTGATTGCTGTTGCTAGGACTTCTAGTACTATGTTGAACCAATAGTGGTGAGTGGGCATCCTTGACGTGTTCCTGATCTTAAGGGAAAGGCTCTCAGCTTTTCCCCATTGAGGATGATATTCGCTGTGGGTTTTTCACAGATGGATTTTATGAACTTGAGGAATGTTTCCTCTATCCCTATACTCTACATCCTTTCCTTTAATCAGGAAAGGATGCTGTGTTCTGTCAAATATTTTTTCTGCATCAATGGAGAGGACCATATGTTCTTCTCTCACCTCTTATTAATATGTTCTGTCACACTGATTGATTTGCGAATGTTGAACCACCCTTGCTTCCCGGGGATAAATCCCACTTCATCGTGGTGGATCATCCTTTTAATGTATTGTTAGATGCTATTAGCTACGATATTGTTGAGAATTTTGGAATCCATATTCATCAGGGATATCCGTCTGAAATTCTCCTTTTTGATGGGGTCTTTGCCTGGTTTGGGGATTAATGTAATGCTGTCCTCATAAAATGAGTCTGGAAGCTTTCCTTCTGTTTCTATGTTTTGAAACAGCTTCAGGCGAACAGGTCTTATTTCTTCTTTGAATGTTTGGTAGAATTCCCCAGGGAATCCATCAGGCCCTGGACTCATGTTTTTTGGGAGGGTTTGGTCACTGCTTCAATCTCGTTACTGGTTATTGGCCTATTCAGGTTCTCCATTTCTTCCTGTTTCAGTCTTGGGAGTTTATAGGTTTCCAGGAAGGGCTCTATTTCTTCCAGGTTGCTCCATGTATTGGCATATAGTTGTTGATAATAATTTCTACTAATTGTTTCTATTTCCTTGGTGTTAGTCGTGATCCCGCCCCTTTCATTCATAATTTCATTAATCTGGGTTCTTTCTATTTTCTTTTGAGTAAGTCTGGCCAGTAGTTTATCGATCTTATTAATTCTTTCAAAGAACTAGCTTCTAGTTTCATTGATCTGATCTACTGTGTTTCTGGTTTCTAATTCATTGATCTTTGCTCTAATTCTAATTATTTCTCTTCTAATGCATGGCTTAGGCATCATCTGTTGCTTTTTCTCCAGTTCTTTGAGGTATAAAGTTAGTTGGTGAATTAGGGATTTTTCTATTTTTTTGAGTGAGGCTTGGATGGCTATGTATTTCCCCCTTTGGATTGCCTTTTGTAGTATCCCATAGGTTTTGGACTAATGTGGTTTTGTTGTCACTGCTTTCCATGAATTGTTTAAGTTCTTTGATTTTTCTGGTTGACCCAAACATTCTTGAGCAGAGTGGTATTTAGCTTGCAAGTGTTTGAATTTCTTCCAATTTTTTTCTTGCGATTGCATTCCAGTTTTAAAGCATTATGGTCTGAGAATATGCAGGGAATAATCTCAATCTTTTGGAATTGATTGAGATTGTTGTGTTACCCAGTATATGTTATATTCTGGAGAAAGTTCCATGTGCACTCAAGAAGAGTAAGTAGTCTTTTTTTTTAGGGTGGAATGTTCTGTATATATCTATGACGTCCATCTGGTCCAATGTGTCATTCAAAGCTCTTGTTTCTTTGTTGATTTTCTGCTTAGATGATCTGTCTATTGCTGAGAGTGTAGTATTGAGGTCTCTTACAATTAACATTTTATTATCGATATGACTCTTATTTTGGTTAACAGTTGGCTTATGTAGATGGTTGGGGCTATAGATATTTATAATTGTTAGATCTTCTTGTTTGATGGATCCTTTAACAATGACATAGTGTCCTTCTGTGTCTCTAACTACAGTCTTTAGCTTAAAATCTAATTTGTCTGATAGAAGAATTGCTACCCCAGCTTTCTTTTGAGGTCTGCTGCTATGTAAGATGGATCTCTATCCATTCACTTTCTGTCTGTATGTATCTTTAGGTTCAAAATGAGTCTCTTATAGGCAGCATATGAATGGGTTCTATCTTTTTATCCAATCCACAACTCTGTGCTCTTTTATGGTTGCATTTAGGCCATTCACATTGACAGTGATGATGGTTATTATTACTTTTTAAAAGATTTTAAAGATTTTATTTATTTATTTGACCAAGTTTTACTATTACGTGCTGAGGCATTGGTCTGTTTCCCTTGATCTTGGGAGGCGTTCTCTCTGTCTCTAGGACAGAAATGTTTTTTTCATTCCCCAGATCAGGGGACTTCTCAGCTATGATTTGCTCAACTATATCTTCTAGTCCTCTCTCTCTCTCTCTCTCTCTCTCTCTCTCTCTCTCTCTCTCCATCCCCTCAGGGATCCCAGGATTTCTAACATTGGAACGTTTCATGGCATCACTTATTTCTATAATTCTGTTTTCATGTATTTTAAGCTGTTTCTCCCAGTCCTCCTCTTTTTCCTTCTTTTCTATCAATTTTTCTTCTAGATCACTAATTCGTTCTTCTGCCTTATTTACCCAAGCTGTTAGATTATCTAGATTAGATTGGATCTCATTGATAGCATTTTTAAGTTCTTCCAATTCAGCTTTCATTTTTGCCCTTAGAGCCTCTAATGTTGCCATTAATTGATTTCTCCATTCTAACTGTTGTGTTCATAACTGCTACCCTGAAGTCCATTTCTGACATCTTGGTTATATCTGTATCCATTTGTAAATCTGTGGCAGAAGTCACAGTCTCTGAATCTTTCCTATTTTGGGGGTTCCTCCTCCTAGTCATTTTGTTGAGGGGTGGTTGAGGGAATGTACAGAGTCCAAATTATTGACCACAACCCACACAAGATGCACCTGTTTTATAGGGACCTTAGGGTTGTCGGTGTCTTTTCCTCCCAGCCTGTCTTCTGAAAGAGGGCCCTGCCGCACTTCTACTCAGGCAACCCTGTTTGGGCAGAGTTGCCCTGCCCCCCATGGGGGCGGATGGGCTCAGTGAAAACCATTTTTGGGGGGCTTTTGTTCTCTGGTGGCTTTCCCTTTCGGGTTTCCCTGCGTCTCTCCCGAGAGTCAGAGCAGAAGACCTCTTTTCCAACCCTCTGCCTCAGAGCAGAGAGATCACTGTTTGTTCTTCATGAGCTCTCCAGGCCACACTATCTCCGTTTCTGTCTGTGCTGCTAAAAACTGCAGCGTCCTGGGTTGTGTGCTGGTCAGCCACTCTCCCAGTCCTTGCCGCCACATTAGGGCCCTCTCTGCCCTTTGTGCTTCCAAAATTGCCAGCCGCCCCCAGTTCACTTCTTTGGCCCTGCCGCTGCAGGTTTGAGTCCGACGGTCTGCCCTAATGTCCTTTCCCTGTTGTTATCGGTTTGTGTGTCTGTGCCCCGTCCCCAGCTCATGAGTCTTTCACGCACTAGCGGTGCAGGATCCTGTAGGCTCCCTCCCCCTTCCATTCATCTTCTGATATCTGCCTGTTGAATCACAGCTCCTCCCTTTATATCTTGAAACCAACCACGTGCAATATTCTGTTTGTAGAAATCCAAATATATCTTCTTACATCTCAGGCTGATTTCGTGGCTGTTCAGAGTGGTCTGGTAGATATCCAACTCAATTCATGGGACCGGTTGGAATAGGGTCCTCTACTCCTCTGCCATCTTTTCCTCCAACCTCAGTTTTGCCTCTTTTTATCTTAACTTTGGTAAATTCAATTTTTTTTATGATTCCATTTTGTCTCCTTTATTGAATTATTGTAATTCTTCATGGTGCTCTTCTAGTGATTGCCTTAGACTTTACAGTGTACATATTCCATTTATCAGTCTGTCTTCTTTGGTATTATTATACCATTTAGTGTGTCTTGTAAGAGCCTACAATAGTATGCTTCCATTTCTGCACTTCATGCTAGCTTTGTAATATTGCTGATATACGTTTTATTTGTATATATTGTAAACTCTAGAATTCGTTTTTATGAATTTTACTTTAAATAGTCTAATCTTTTAAATAAGTGTAATAGGAACAGAATGCCCATTGTATTTATATGTATATTTGCCATTTTCAGTACTCTTCTTTCTGTTTACATCTGGATTTGTATCTATGTTAATTTTCTTTCTTCCTCACCAATTTCATTTATATTTTTTATAGTTCAAGTCTCTTGGTGCATGCATATGCCTGATTAAGTCTTTTAGAAAGACATTTAGAGAGATCTTTTCACTGGGTATAGATTTCTATGCTAAAAAATTTTTTATATATTATGAAGATTTTGTTCCACTTTCTTTTGGCCTGTATTGTTTTCAACAAGTAATTTGCTATCCTTAGTATAGTTGTTAGAATGTGTACGATGTGTTTCTCTCACCCTGCACCCCCTACTTTTAGTGTTTTTTTTTTTTTCTTATCAGTGTTCTTCAACAATATGGTTATAATATAGTTTAATGTTATTTCATGTTCCTTGTTTTTGGAGTTTGTTCAAGTTTTTTGATTTGTGAATTTATTGTTTTATTAAATTTGTGTAATTTTCAACCATTTTTACTTTAAATATTTCTTCTGGCCCCATTTCATTTCTTTTGTGGATGGTATTTTTCTGAGTAGTAGTCCATTTGATGTTCTTCCATCATTCACTGATACTCTATTCTGTGTTTTTTTGGTCTTTTTGTACCTCCCTGTATAATTTGCATGATTTCTATTGCTAACTCTTTAAGATAACTATTATTTCCAACTGCATTGTGTAATCTGCTTTAATCTTATTTAGTGCTTTGTTTTCCTCCGATATACTGTAATTTTCATTTCTAGCAGTCTCATTTAGATGTTTTTAAAAAATCTTTTATATCACTTCTTAGCATGCACATTCCTTCCCCTTGCTTCTTGAACATTTGGAATACAGTTGACTTTTAAAACCTTATGCATTAATTATATAATCTACATCATTTCTACATAGTTTTTATCAATAATTTTTCCCATATTGTGTGCCATATTTTCCTTCTTTCTGTGCCTGTTAATTTTTTATCCAATACCAGATATGAATTTTATTTTGTTGGGTACTGATATTTTTCCATTTTTAGAAATATTTTTGAATTTTGTTTCAGGATGAAGGTAAATTACTTGCAAATAAACAGTTGATCATTTCACATCTTTCTTATCAACTTTATTAAATGTTATCCAAAGTATTTTTTCATCTGCGCTAATCTTCTTATTGAGACAAAACTTCTCTGGTTACTATATTTGATACTCATGAATTATGAGAATTTTTGATATGGCTTGTGAGGACTGAAATGGTTTCTGGCCTGTGAGAATACCATGTTTTGATTCTTCTGTTCTTTTGATGGTCCTTTCTATGGGTAGTTTCCCCTCAAGCATGTACTGATCACTATTCAGATGAAAACTGAAAATCATCTGAAGATATTCAAAGCTATCCCTCTGTGCAGTTCTCACCCATTTCTCTGCCTGTGAACTTTAGCTTTCTTGGCTCTCCTGAGCTTCCAGCTTCTTTTGAACTTATGCAGAGTGTTGGGATCTTCTTGAGTTTTCCCCCGTCCTTGTACTATTGCATGAAAACTCCAGGCAGTAGGGTTGGACAATCATTGGGTCCATTTCATTTTTTTGTGTTTCTTAGGAGCAATTTCATTGGTTGCCTGACTTCCAATGTATGTAAAACTATTGTTTCACATATTTTACTTTTTTCCCCATTTTTTTAAGCAAGAAAGGAAAATCCAGTCCCTGTTCTTTTGTCTTTACTGAAAGATGTCTTCCCCCCTCTTAAATTTGAAAACATTTTTTTTCCTTAAGAAGTTTTCATACATTACTGCTAATAGGTTTAATATACTGCTGAAAACCATATGGCAAGGTAAATCTTACTCCAATTGCTCCTTATATTTTTCTTTTCAGAAACTTCTTAGAATTTATATGTGAGCACATAATATGAGATACTAAAAATTCCTGAAATTTAGAAATAAAGGGTATTAAGTTCTGCATGGTATCACAATAGTAATGTGACCTCAGAAAATTTAGCCTCTCAAAAACTGCAATGACAATATTTATTGTGTGGGATATTTGTTCGCATTAAATTAAATAATTAATGTAAAGAGACTGGTACCCTAGCACATAGCAGATAATAAAAAAATGGTAGTAATTAATAGGTAAATTACAACAATAATGCCATCAAAAACAACAGCAATAGTATCATTGGAAAGTTAAATGTTATGTGCTTATTAGACAGTGGCTAGATAAGAGGCAATAAATTGCAAAGTAAGATAAAAGAGACTCTTAATGTTTTTTAGCACATGGAGACCAAAAAAATTCAATTTAACTGTCACTCATCTACCCATATAGTAATTGTTGCATAATTAATGTCTCTAAGACAAAATAAGCACAAAAAGATCATTTGTGCTGGTTTTATTTATCATTTAAATGCAATTATGTTGAAATGTACTGAAAACATCATATAGATGTTTTCATAAGAAAACATCTATATGATGAATAAACTTAAATACAGTGAAAGAGTATGAAAGAGTAAACTTGAATACAGTGATGGATATTTAGGTTCCATTATAGTTGGAAACATCATGACAAGGAAGTGCTTTGGGCTCATGCGATAAGGTTTCATTTTCTAATTTTGGCTCCCTCACATTTCCAGATAGATTATTTCATTTTGAGATGAGAAAGTTTGAGAATGCCCATACACCCCTGAATTATTTAAAAATATGGATTCATGGGGATCTAAGGCTATTACAGTGGTTTATAAAAATAACATTCTAAAAATGAAAAATGAAAGGTGAGGATATTAACTCTTGACTCATCAATTGTTTTCACTTAAATGTATCTCAGTTTTTTAGCCTTAGTTTGGTTCTCCTTTACTAGCCAACAGTCTCTGAAATTGTTTGCTTTTATTGGCATTTCTTTCTTTCTTTCTTTCTTTCTTTATTTTTAAAGACTTTATTTATTTATTTGACAGAGAGAGAGAGACACAGCAAGAGAGGGAACACAAGCAGGGGCAGAGGGAGAGGGAGATGCAGGCTTCCCGCTGAGCAGGGAGTCCGATGCAGGGCTTGATCCCAGGACCTTGGGATCATGACCTGAGCCGAAGGCAGACGCTGAATGACTGAGCCACCCAGGCACCCCAAGCTTTTATTGGCATTTAAAAGGAATTTATTTGAATGATAACAATAGCAATCCCCACAATCATAAAAAAAAAAAGCAAAATTAATGTCATTTATTGAGCAGCAGCTCCAGTATTATTCTAGGGACTTTATAACATGCTATATAACTTAATTATCACATAAAATTGTAAAATACTTGTTATTTGTTAAATGAGGTAACGAGTTCAGAGGGTTTGTCACTTGTCATAGGTTACCCATTAAGTGTTAGAATTCGATCTGAACCCAGGACTGGGTAATATAACTACATAGGATTTGTTTTTTTCATTATGTTATACTGTTTTGTTTTGTTTTTTTAATATTTTATTTTTTTATTTGAGAGAGAGTGAATGGGAGGGAGAGGGAGTTAGAATCTGAAGCAGATTCTGTGCTGAGTGCAGAGCCTGATGTGTGGTGCAATTCCATGACTGTGAGATCATGACCTGAGCAGAAACCAAGAGTCAGACATTTGACTGAGCCACCCAGGTGACTCTCTACTGGGTTTTAATATTACCCATATTTAAAGATGATTTTTAAAATGTGTATGATTTTGAAAGAATCATTTAATGTGATCTGAAGACAAATAGTGTGGTTTTTATATCATCTACGCGTGTGCTTCGTCCACAAGAATATGGGATGGAGAAGTAGGTGGGAATAGATATGAAAGTTATTAGTATACTATTATTATGACACCCCTTTAGTGCTAAAAGATCTTTAGTGTTACATGACTTGACCAAGACCACACAACCTCTATACCTCAAATAAAATCCATTTTTTACATGTTATAAATTAATATTTTTCAATACAGGCAGGTTGTAGTTTTGTGGAATGAACATTGGACTTGAAGTCATTAGGCATAGTAGACTCTGTTCTTGGTTCTGACATTTAACTAGTTTTGTGACCCTGGATAAGTTATTTATCCTTCATGCCTCATTTTTATTATCTATGAAATGGTGGTTATGATAAAATAATATCTACATCAAGGGCTTGATATAAAGATTACACGAGGCAGTGTTATGCAAAAGAGCTTGACAAACTCTAAAGCACCATGCAAATACAAAGCCTTGATGCTGTTATTATGTGCTGCAGTATGCACTGAATTGGGAACTTGGGTGGCTCAGTTGGCTAAGGGTCCTGGGTTTGAGCCCTGCATCTGGCTCCTTGCTCAGTGGGGAGCCTGCTTCTCCTTCTCCCTCTGCCCCTACCCCTACTTGTGCTCTCTTGCTTAATCTCTCTTAAATGAATAAAATCTTTAAAAAAACGAATTATACAAAAAGATTATACACCAGATTATACATCTTCCCCCCAGGAAAAGGGAATGGAATATGGAAAATTCTCTTGAAAAAGGAGGTTATATCTAAGGAGTGAAGATAGAAATTTTAATCTTCTTTTCCATTATAAAGACACATCCCTTCCATGCCTTCCTTGGCGCTCTCCTTTCAGGAATAGGGAAAGGGATATCCTGGAGTCAACTCATGGTTGGAAACCATAGGGCAGAGCAGGATAATGTATTACTTTTTGCTGGAGCAAGCTGCTTTTCCATCTGAGGAATGTCAATTGTTTAAAGTATCTACTACATAAAGAAAGGGCATTGTAGTAAGCAGGAAGGTACAGCCAGCAAAAACTGAATGCTAAACTCCTAAGCAGTGAGCA
This sequence comes from Zalophus californianus, assembly GCF_009762305.2. Taxonomy (NCBI): domain Eukaryota; kingdom Metazoa; phylum Chordata; class Mammalia; order Carnivora; family Otariidae; genus Zalophus; species Zalophus californianus. The sequence continues at coordinate 39,312,929 of NC_045598.1, read as the reverse complement.
ACGCTATGAGGCAGAAAGATCTGAAAACTTACATCCTCTATGCTGTGGAATGAGAGCTCCTGTTTATCTTGAAGACATTTTTCAGCTGTTTCAACTTCCCCGAGTTTCTTTTACAGAGGGAACTTGCAGTTAATGCTGTCTTCTCAGAACATATTTATTGCAGTTATATTTATTTCATTGTTTTTAAGTCCTTATCACCTTGACAACAGTGTTCTATTACAAGAATAACACCTGAATCTTACCAAACGCTACCTTGAAGTGAGTTTTCTAATGAGTAAAGCTTCAGTTTTGCTGTTTTATTAAAAATGTAGCTTGATGCAAGTTTAAACAAGTGACTAAATCTTCATGTGTTCTTCCATGAAACAATGGGAGGATTAGGCTCTACTATGTGGTTCTTTTGATGGCAATAGCCCCATTGATGTTGCTGGAGATATACTGCCTGGTCTTCCTTTTTTCTTCCTTATACCACTTTCCTTCATGTCTTCCATTATTTAGTCACGCAAAATGGACATGTTTTCATGGTATTTCATGCATATATGTACTTTGTTATCTCTGCTTATATTGAACATGCTGTCTCAAGTGCTTCTCCCCACCATTTTGAAGTTGCTTTTTTTCTGTTTATTCTTCAAATTCAAGTCAAATGCTTATGGTAAAAACTTTTTTGATTTTCCCCCAGCAAAATTGCTTATACTTTGCAACAGGGCTTGGCCAATTCCTCTGTTTTAGCATCTACCATGTTGTGTACATCTACTGCTCCCCACCTCCTTCCAGTCCTTCTGCTACTCTGTGAAGGCAGAGTTCTCTTACTCATGTTCATATCTATAGTATCTATCCCAATGCCTGGCTTTTGGTAGGTTCCCAGTAATGTCTGTTGAATAAATGAATAAATAGAATTTTCTGGAGCAAGCATTATGCTTCCTGTATTTGGATCCCAGCTCTACCAGTTATTAGCTGAATGGCCTTGGGCAAATCTTAAACTCTCTGTGTTTGTTAGTTATAAAATAAAATAAAATAAAATAATAAGATACCTCCCCTATCAAATTGTTGTGAGGATTTAATATATGTCAAGTATGCATATTAGTGCCACACACATAATAAATGTTTACTATCATTATTATTTTCCACATACTGTTCTCTTTTTACAAACTCATATCTTTTTCCCATTCCAATAATAGGTTGTTTTTCAGAAGGTATTAGCATGGCTGCCTGTCTATAACTCAATTTATGCTACTTATGTCTGTTTTTTTTGTTTTGTTTGGTTTGGTTTGGTTTCTAGTTTTTTATTCCAGTGGCTTGAAACATGTCTGATCTATTCACAGGGGTGAAGTCCTATTCTCAATATCAGCTGAAGAGATGTACACTGCTGCATAGGGCAGACTTCTCTGATGTACCCTGTATGAATGTTTTGGTTTGGGAGCCATACTGTGACAACTAGGCTATTTTATGTTGGTTGCTATTTTATGTTTGATCAAAACCCTGAACAGTAGGACCTTGTACTCTAGGTCTTTGCTGGAGTCGACCTTGGACTCCAGGTCTTGGCTAAGAGGCTGGATCTCAGGTGTCATCTACTTTATTTAGTCCTTAACTACTTGCTCTGTTGGTCCCTGCACAGGGCCTCACACATTGTAGTATCTTCTTGGTATTTGTTGAATGGATTAGGAAATGAATGAAGTTTAGATGAAATAGATATTATTTTTTATTTTAGAAACAATATAAAATTATCTATAATCATTAAAGATTATGACATGGAAAGCGAACTTTATATTCCTGTCTTGTAGAGAGAAGCACTATCAGTACTTTAGGACATATTCTTCTAAACTTTTGCCTATATATTATCAGAAATATATTATTTTAGATTTTTTAAAAACAAAGTTGGGATGAGTTCAGTGTCAGAACCACTCAGTTTAAAAGGTAACTAAAGAAAAAGGAGTGGATGGGGCACCTGGGTGGCTCAGTCGTTAAGCATCTGCCTTCGGCTCAGGTCATGATCTCAGGGTCCTGGGATCAAGCCCCGCATCGGGTGCCCTGCTCGGCGGGAAGCCTGCTTCTCCCTTTCCCACTCCCCCTGCTTGTGTTCACTCTCTCGCTCTCTCTCTCTGTGTCAAATAAATAAATAAAATTTAAAAAAAAAAAGAAAAAGGAGTGGACTACAAGAAAATGGGATGTTAGGACACTGAGATTATAGATATTGTTCAGGTGCTCCTGGGTATACAGGATATACAGCAATATCTTGTTTTCTGAAATTTTGGTTCAATAACCAATTTACTCTTGTTTTCTTTTATTTAGAGTTATATTTTAAGATTCATCCATATTATTTCATGTAGTAGATGTTGGTTCATTTTCATTGCTGTATATCATTTTTTTTGTGTGTGAATATATCAAACTGTTTATCCATTCTGTTGCTATTAACATGTCTTTGGTAAACATATGTAAGCATATATGTTGGGTTGATACCTAGGAGTTGCTAGATCATAGAGCTTACATTTGTTGATCTTTAAATACCCAAATTATTTTCCCAAGTTGTTGTACCAATTTATCCTTCCTCCAGCAGTATGTGAGAGTTCTGTTTTTTTCCAATACTTTGTTTAGTCATTTTCATTTTAGAACTTGGTGGGTGTGTAGAAATTCTCACTGTGGTTTTATTTTCATTTCCTTAATGAAAATGAATGGTTAAAGAGTTTGAGAACTATTTATAGAGTTTATTTGTAGTTTTGATATCCTTTTCTTTGAAGTACCTGTTCACATCATTGCCCATTTTTTATTGGGTGGTCTGCCATTTTCTTACTGATTTTGGGAATTCTTTATATATTTTGGATATTAGTCTTTTGTTAACTATATGAATGACAGATACCTTATTTCCTACTCTAGGTTGCCTTTTCACTCTTTAAATGGTGTCTTTTGATGAATGTGAGTTCTTAATGTTAATATAGTACAGTTAGTCAATTAATTTTCTTCTAAGGTTTGCTCTTTTTGTGCCCTGTTTAAGAAATGTACACTTACTCCAGAGTCATGAAAATGTTTGCCTGTGTTTTTCTATGAAAACTCTTTGATTTTAACTTTAATATTTACATCTAACTCTACCTGGAATTCGTCTTTATATATTGTATAAAGTCTGAATTAAGAGAGTCATGTTCAGCCCCCAAACTCAGTGAATGTCCTGTTGGTAAAATGAATTGTGTGTTTGAGGCCCTTCAAATTTCCATTTTTTTCTTTTAAGCCCTGGATTATTTTTCATTGCTTTACCAATTTTCTTTCAGGGGTCTTTTTCTTGGGTTAACCCTGATCCTTAGTCTGTATCCAGATTCAGAGAATACCCTCCATAGGTAAAAGAAAAGGTTGACAGTCATTAGTTCACCTCAGATAGTTTGCCCCCTCTTTGGAACTTTATGTCATCAAATTGTTTTTGTAATTTAATCCAGCTTATTCTCATTTTTGCTGTTGGAAGCTTTAGGATATTTCAACCTAATATATTACACCAGCAAATAGAAGTTTTATTTTATATGATTTTGTAATTTTATTAAATACATATAAAATATTGTATGTTTGCATATATTCACTTGTATTATAATAAATATGTATAATATATAACCTTACATAATTTAACTATATTAAGAGATATTTATGTAATATATAATGTATTATAATTTATATTTTATATATACATATTCAAATAAACATATTTTTTTAATGTTTCAGGTTATTATTTAATTCTAGTTAGTTAACATGTAGTGTCATATTAGTTTCAGGAGTATAATTCAGTGATTCATCACTTACATACATCACCCAGTGCTCATCACAACTGCCCTCCTTAATATCCATCACCCCATTAGCCCATGCCTCTGTCTACCTCCCTTTCAGCAATCCTCAGTTTGTTTTCTACAGTTAGGAGTGTCTTTTATGGTTTGCCTCCCTCTTTTTCCCCCCCATGTTCATTTGTTTTTTTTCTTAAATTCCACACATGAATGAAATCATATGGTATTTGCCTTTCTCTGACTTATTTCGCTTAGCATAATACACTCTTGCTCCATCCATATCATTGCACATGTCAAGATTTCATTCTTTTTATGGCTGAGTATATTTCATTTTATACACACACACACACACACACACACACACACACACACACACACACCCCACATCTTCTTTATCCATTCATCAGTTGATGGACATTTGGGCTCTTTCCATAATTTGGCTATTGTTGATAATGCTGCTGTAAACATTGGAGTGCATGTATCCCTTTGAATCAGTATTTTTGTGTCCTTTGGGTAAATACCTAGTAGTGCTTTGCTGGGTCTTGGGTAGTTTTATTTTTAACTTTTTGAGGAATCTCCATACTGTTTTCCAGAATGGCTACATAGTTTGCAGCCAACAAAGTAAGAGGGTTCCCCTTTCTCTGCATCCTCACCAATATCTGTTGTTTCCTGTCTTGTTAATTTTACCATTCTGACAGGTAACAATAACATGCAGAAGAATGAAACTAGATCACTTTTTTTGCACCTTACATAAAAATAAATTAAAAATAGATGAAAAACCTAAATGTGAGACAGGAAACCACAAAAATCTTGGAGGAGAACATAGGCAGCAACCTTTTTGACACTGGCTGTAACAACCTTTTACCAGACATGTCTCCAGAGGCAAGGGAAACAAAAGCAACAATGAACTATTGGGACGTCATCAAGATAAAAAGCTTCTGCACAGTGAAGGAAACAATCAACAAAACTAAATGCAACCTACAGAATGGGAGAGGATATTTGCAAATGACATATCTGATAAAGGATTAGTGTCTAAAAACTATAAAGAATTTATCAAATTCAACACTCCAAAAAAAAATAATCCAGTTAAAAAATGGGCAGAAGACATAAATTGACATTTTTCCAAAGAACACATAGAGATGGCCAACAGACACATGAAAAGATGCTCAGTATCATTTATCATCATGGAAATACAAATCAAAACTACAATGAAATATATATAATTTTAATATTTTTCTTTAACTTTATAATATTAGCATGAAGAAATAACTATTTGTAAAAGGAAACATCTACTTCATTTCTTGCATTGTTTATCATTTCTCTGTATATCTCTTATGATTTCTTTTTTTTTAAAGATTTTATTTATTTATTCATGAGAGACAGAGAGAGAGAGAAAGAGAGAAGCAGAGGGAGAAGCAGGCTCCCCGCTGAGCAGGGAGCCCGATGCGGGACTCGATCCCAGGACCCTGGGATCATGACCTGAGCCAAAGGCAGACGCTTAACCATGTGAGCCACCCAGGCACCCTATCTCTTATGATTTCTTTACCATATCTTTCTTTCTAGAAAGTTTTGTTATCTTAATATTCATATTTTAGCAATTTTTTATTGAGCTCCTGTTATGTTCCAAAGTCTGTGCTAAATTATTAAATAGATGAAATATCTGCTTTGTTGGCGTTTGTAAAATAAGTTTCAAAGTGTATCTGATGCTGATGGTCCTGGAACTATACTTTGAGTCTAGAGTAGTCAATGCTGTTGGCTCATGTGTTTTCCTTCTGAACTAGTGTAGATCTGTTCTTTGTGTTTCATGTCTGGATTTTTGTCCCCCCCCCCCCCCGTTTTTTTGGTAAGAACTTGTTATCTCCCTAAGATTCTTCTAGAATGATCAAATATGAATATCCCAGCAAGGGAACTGATGACTAGGTCTTCATGTATAAGTGTATTTCTTACTATAACAGAATCAATTCTATACTTACGCAGACTGGTTACAGAAGGAACCCCTATGTCTTGCCTGACTAAATGGTTTTACTGTCAAGGTAAGGGGGATGGGAATATCTTTTTTGTATAGGGAGAGGCTAAAGATGATCTGACTAAGTGATTCTGGGGGCTGCTTTCTCTAAGCCAAGTAAAAAGGCAAAAGGCAGGAGGCCAGATGAGCTGCTAAGACAGAATCTTACCATCTGGGCCAGAGAGAATCTACTGGTACATAAATATCCCTCTGGGTAATGTTGGATTTGTTAGCTGCTTTCCATCCCTTTTCACTTGTAAAATCTTGGTAGGATTTCAAAACCTCAGATGTGCATGTGAGATCTTTTTTTTTTTTTTCTCAAAGGTGGTGATGAGGAAGAGTTCCCTGTCCCTTATAATAATTGGGCCAACATAGCAAGGCAATTAAGGAGAATTAAAGAGCTTATGCCACCATCATCCCAGGCTCCTTCTGGAATATTAAATTTTAATATTTTATTTTGATAAAACCCAGCATACTGTCTTTAACTGAAATGAAAATTGGTCCCTTATTTTCCTTTTAGATTAATTTCTTCCACTGTACTGTGAGTTCTTTGATGGTATGACTCATGTCAGAACATCTCAGCATCCTAAGTACACAGATATGGCATCCATGGAAATGCACCACTCATGTCTCCTGCTTTGGGGAGCATAGTTGACAGCCAGCCAGAATTTTACCCTTCTGGATCCATCACCACATTCACTTTGATACCATACACCTTGTTGACTACTCCTGGCCAGTGACTAAGCATGGTAGGGTATTAATACTTGTAACATTCTTGTGTGACGAAGGACCCTCTAATCACCAACTTGGATAGAGGACTCCCTATTGACTTGGAATAAACTCTCTTAGAACCATGTTGCAGTCTGAGATTCTTCCTCCCCAGTCATCCTTCATTCCCCCATCCTTTCACATGTATTTGCTGTGTCATGTGGTGTGAATGTTCTCCCTGTGTCCTTTCCCTTATTCTTTCACATTCATTTACCTCAGTAAATCTGTTGCCTGTCTAACCTTTTTATGGCTACCTGTTCTCAGAATAGTTGAGTTAACACAGGTGGTACTGAGAATGGGGTGGTCTGTGCAGACAGGCAATAAGATAGTGTTCTAGAAATGGCTCACTTCCTGCCCTGAAGACAAAGAGGATGGTATCCTGGGTGTTATGGAGCACAAGATGCCAACCCAATTGAAGATTTAACCAACGATGATCTGGGAAAATGTGCCAGTGGAGGGAAGTTTCCTGCAAGTACAATAAATCAGGTATTTTAAAGATCTGGAGAAAACAATTTCTGTAAGTTCTGTGGAGTTGGCTGGTTACTGCTAAACTACATTGACGCCCTTCAGAGAAATGAGAAATGATAACAGATAGTTACGGGCAAAATGTGAGAGCCAGAGGGTTCCTTTGGTGGATATCCTGCAGTGGAAGAGTGAATTCAGTAGATAAACTGACTCAGAACTTGTTAGAGTGGCATAGGTTCAGAAATGTTTAAAGCCAAAATCAGTCTATAATACTAAGGTCACAGACTTGGTTGGAAAACCTGAGATCCTGACATATGTGATGGGAATATCTGGAAGTATGTCCTTGAGGACTTGCATTCTGGAAGTATGTCCTTGAGGACTTGCATTCTGCAGATCCCTCTGAACCCTCCAAGCTTTGGGAGTAAAAGCTAGGACATCCTTGGTGCTGGAAGATACTGAAGAGGCTGCTCCCCTGTAAGGCAACAGGTGTCCTCTTGAGAAGTGCCACATCTCTTCTCCTGGCTTCCAGGCTATAACTGGGTTTAAATCCCAGCATGCTAAAATTTGATAGGCCTGATAAAGAAAGAAAGAAATTATATACCAAAGCAGTTACAACAATTAATTAGCATATCTTCCAGCAGTTAGGAGTTTGGATTTTGAAGGTGACTGATTAAAAAGTCTGGAAAGGAAGAGTGGATATGCAAGAATTAATTTACCTGGGTGTACTTTCTCAGGACATGGGATTTAATATCTAGGCAATCATCTCACAAGAATGGGGCAAATACTGTGAGGTAGCTTTCAGAAGCCTAGAGAAAGTGGTGGCTCATGGTGAATTAAATGCCTGAGTGCCCTGAAATGTAGTAAAGGAAGAATAATAGGGCTGATGAAAAAGTTAGTAATGGCCCTCCTCTGTAGGCAATGGATGATGGCAAGAGAAGCTGTCATAGAGCTGGACTTGTTAGTATCTTTTGGGGATTTGAAGTAATAGAGGCCAACTGGTGATGGTTATCCATCAGGAGGCAGAAGGCCATAATTATCTTAATTATAGGCAAGGTTTAAATGACAACCAAGGGGGCTTGGCCTTCAGGGGTTTGAGGAGATGACTAATAACTGTAATGTTTCTAGTGGTAAACTAGATGGACAGCCCATAAAGGTGCTGTTTAATATCCACAACTAGAAAAAGGGAAGAATGGAGGATCCATTTTCCAAAAGTCACTATCCCCTACTCAGTTTCTGGACCTAAATCAATACATTGACTGAAGAGGTGGCCAGGTTTCTTGGAGAGAACCTCCTATAATACTGTGGTGTACACATTCTGTAATTATAACATTAGTCCTTCTCTAAAGGACCATTTATTGTGCCATGGCCATTTATTTGGGTAACTATACACCAAGGAAAGGGGAATAACTAGGCATTTCAAGGATATTGGTCACAGGATCTGAGTTTAGATTGATATGCAAATACTCAAAATGTCATCATGGTGCTTCTGTTAGAGTAGGGGATTTGGGGGGTCAGTAATAAATGGAGTCATGTTTAAGGTCTAGCTCACAGTGACTCCACTGTCTTTCTAGAACAACCAGGTAGTCATTTCCCCAGTCCTCAAGTTTGTAATTGGCATTGATGTACTTGGCAGTTGGAGTAATCCTCATACTGATATCCTTGGCTTATTGGAATAAGAACTATCATAGTGGGGAAGACCAAGTAGAAATTTCTTCAACTGACCATTCCCCCAGCCAAGATTGTAAATAAGAAATAAAATCACATCCCTGAGGGTGGGTAAAAGAAATGGCAGAGATAGTACCGCTATTAAAGTTCTAAAGCAACTATCAGCAAACTTTTTCTACATATGGCCAAGTAGTAAATATTTTATACCTCTTGGACCTCTTGTGTATGTACAGTTATTCAGCTCCACCAATGTATTATGAAAGCACTCATAGGCAATATGTTAATGAATATGGCTGTGTTCCAGTAAAGCTTTATTTATAAAATCAGGCAGCCGGCTGGATTTGACTTGTGGGTTATAGTTTGATGACCCTGTTCTAAAGGATGCAGGGTGGTGGTCTCTGTCATATTTCCATTTTATTCACCAAATTTGGCCCTTGAAAGAAACAGATGGATCTCATAAAATAATTACAGACTGCTACAGACTCAATCAAATAGTTGCCCCAGTTGCAACTGCCTAATTTAATGTGGTATCATTGCTAGTGAATATTAATGCACGTACATAGTATGATTTGGCAAATAATATTGTTTTCTGTTTCAGTTAAAGAAGATGATAAGAAATAGTTTGATTTTACATGGAATGGAAAACAATATTCATATTCATTTTCATTTTTGCCCAAGACTATGTTAACTTTCCTGTCCTCTGTCATAATATAGTCTGAAGAGATCTAGACAACCTGGACTGGAACATAACACTAATCCATTACATCAGTGACATTGTGCCGGTAGGACAGGATGGATGCTTTGCTAGGACACGTGTACACCAGCAGGTAGGAGATTAACCTTATGAAAATTCAGAGTCCTTCCTATTCAGTGTAGTTTTTAGAAGTCCGTTTGTCAGAGGCATGCCTGAATATCCCCTCTACAGTAAAAGACAAAGAGCTACATCTTTCACTCTCTATCACAAAGAAGGAAGCATACCACATGGTGAGCCTCTTTGGGTTCTGGAGGCAACATATTCCATACCTAGAATAATTGCTCTGGTACTTATACTGCTTTACACATACATTGTCAGATTTTAGAGTGACCTACAGCAGGTCAGACTGTGGTGTAGACACTGCTGCCTCTTGAGTCATATAATTTGGCAGACTCTTTGATGTTGGAGGTGTCATTGTTGTAAAGAGATATAATATGAGATGTAATATAGTGAGCCTTAGTGGGACAGTCATTTCATAGGCCACAGGGATTCTAGATTAAGACCATACCATCCACAGTAGAGAATGATGTGCCTTTTGAGAAATAGCTCCTGGCATGTTACTGGCCTCTGATAGAGATGGGAACCTTGACAATGAGGCACCAAGTGACCAAACATCTGGAACTATCAATTATAAGCTGGGTTCTATTGAATGCACTAAGTCACAAAGTTGGACAGGCCTATCAGAAGATGGAAATGTTTCATCTGGGATTGATTTTGAGCAGGAACAGAAGCCACAGATAAACTGCATAATCAAGTAGCTCAGACTTCTATTTCACCCTCCTCAGTTGCACCAGCTCTCCTTCTCTATTGTCACCTATGGCCTTATGGACTGATCCTGTAAGACCAGCTGAAGGAGGAAGAGGAGGCCTGGGCTGGATTTATGGATATGTCACTTCAGTATGTGGTTGAAAGCCAGAAATGTATGGTCCCTGCATTATGGCCATATACAAGGTGGCCATAAATGGTGGAGAGGGAAAATTATCCCAAATGGATGGGACTTCGGTATACCTGGCTGTTCACTTTGTATGAAAGGAGAGGTTTCTTGAGGTGAGAATATATATAGATTCCTGGGAAGTTAAGTAATTTATTGCAATTTATCAGGAAACTGGAAGGAGAAAGAATGAAGATTGGAGACAAGGATGTGTAGTATAGGGGAATGTGGTTGGACCAATGGTAGTGGGCACACTCAGAATGTTCTATAATGCTATAGTGATATATGGTTTTTGAGGATACCTTCATTCTCAAGCATTCCAAACATCACCAGGGTTCAGGCATGGCCATGAGCAAGACCAGCAAATAAAGCTTTTTGCCTTCTAATCATGATCCCAATGCCTGCTGTTTCCAGTGCTGGCCAGTTCTCATTGTGGCCCATGAGCAATAGCAGATTCCATTGAGTAATTCCAGGCTTCATCAGATGATATGGAGTTGTAGTAATTCTGAGTGATGAGTTTGTTTTAATAAATCTATTTCAAAAAAATACTTTTGATTCCATGTTAATGCTCTCCAGGAAGCATCCACCATGGAAGAGGTACTAATTAACCCAGTAGACAAAAATGAGTTTCCCAGTTAGATATCAGCCAACCTTTGTTATCAGATACCCTGTAACTATCATTTTGGTCACATGAATGGAGTGACCACAGGGGGCTATATACAATGTCAACAGCATGGACTCTTACTTACCAAAGCTGACCTAGCATTTGCTGCCTCTCAATGTCAAACCCATGAGAAACAGATCAATTTTGAAGTCCCTAGTATGGCACTATTCCTTAAGGAGACCATCTGACCATTTAGGGACAATTTGACCACATTGGTCCCCTTCCAACCAGGAAAAGCCAGCAGCTAATGGTCTAAATACCTACTCTCTATATGAGTTTGCCTTTCTTGCATACAATACCACTATGCAGCATCTTATAGAATACTTGATTCACAGGCATGGAATCCCACAAAACATAATATTCAAAGAGGGTAGCCTTTCACAGAAAAGAAAGTGTGGAAGTGGGCCCATCATCTTTGGATTCACTGATTGTATCATATAGTGTTCTATCCAGAAGTAGCTGGTGTCAGGAACACTGGAACAGCCTTTTGAAGACACAGCTGAAAAACCAGTTTGGAGGCAACACTATGAAAGGATGAGGTACCTTTTTTCAGTAAATATGTATTAAATAAGAGACTTCTAATTTACACCTCTTATGGTACTATGTTCCCAATGAAAATAATATATGGGTCCAGGAACCAATGGGTAGAAGTAGGAGTGGTACCACACCCCATCACTCCCTGTGACCTACTAGCAAGTTTATGTTTCTGTCTTGCATCTCTGGGCTGTAAAGATTGGCAGTCCTAGTCCATAAAGGGGGTACACTCTTGTCAGTGGACACAGTAAATATCCCATTGAACTAAAGCTGCAGCTTCCACTGGGGAATTTTGCATTTCTAGTGTACAGGACTAAGCAGGATACAAAAGGAATAATTATCTTGGCAAGAGTAATAGATCTTGATCAACAAGATGAATTAGGGTGGTTTTTACACAGTGAAGATAGGGCGGAAAATGTTTGGAACTCGTGATCATCTTAGACACCTTAGACCATTTTAACTTTAAATGAACATGTGTAGAAATTCCTGCAGCAGAAGGCTATGATTATTAGGGACTCAGAATTCTCAGGCATGAAGTTTTAAGGCATACTAGTAGTTAAGATTGTACAATTTCCTATAATGATGGTTGTGGAATTTAGAATGAGGAGAATTTAGAATGGCTACTGGAGGAGGGAGAGGATGAATATCGGTTAAGGCCTGAACTGCAATGATGGAGAAAGAAGTTCATCTTACTAACCTCCTACCTGAGAGGTCCACAGGGCCCATATAGGAGCTGCTCCCTGAACCTGTGTGAAGAAATAGATCTGTGAAGTCCAGGCATTGTTCTGTTGTAGCTATGGAAAGGTGCTACTCATATCTTCTACCACAGAGTATAATGTGTTTTTTTTCTTTGTTCGTTATTATGTTCAGTTAGCCACTGTATAGTACATAATTAGTCCCTGATGCAGTGTTCAGTGTTTCATTAATGAAGTGTAACACCCAGTGCTCATCACAGCATGTGCCCTCCTCAATTCCGATCACCCTGTTACCCCCTCCCGCTCCCCTCCTCCCCTCCGAAAACTCCAGATTGTTTCTTGGGGTCCATAGTTTCTCATAGTTCATCTCCCTCTCTGATTTCTCCCCCTTTGGATTTCCCTCCCTTCCCCTATGGTTCTCCATGCTATTGCTTATGTTCCACATATAAGTGAAACCATATGATAATTGTTTTTCTCTGTTTGACTTACTTCACTTAACATAATCCCCTCCAGTTCCATCCTTGTTGATGCAAATGGTGGATATTCATCGTTTCTGATGGCTGAATAATATTCCATTGTGTATATGTACCACATCTTCTTTATCCATTCATCAGTTGAAAGGCATCTCGGCTCCTTCCACAGTTTGGCTACTGTGGACATTGCTGCTATGAACATTGGGGTGCATGTGGCCCTTCTTTTCACTACATCTGTATCTTTGGGGTAAATACCCAGTAGTGAAGTTGCTGGGTCATAGGGTAGCTCTATTCTTAACATCTTGAGGAACCTCCATACTGTTTTCCAGAGTGGCTGTACCAACTTGCATTCCCACCAACAGTGCAAGAGGGTTCCCCTTTCTCCACATCCTTGCCAACATTTGTTGTTTCCTGTTTTGTTAATTTTTGCCATTCTAACTGGTGTAAGGTGGTATCTCATTGTGGTTTTGATTTGTATTTCCCTGATGGCTAATGATGTTGAACATTTTTTCATGTGTCTGTTAGCCATTTGTATGTCTTTTTTAGAGAAGTGTCTGTTAATGTCTTCTGCTCATTTCTTGACTGGGTTATTAGTTTTTTGAGTGTTGAGAGTATAATGTTTATTGAAAGCCCCAACTGCTGCCCCTCTGGATCCACCACTGTGTTCACACCTTACTTACCCACAGACTGCTACTACCATCCATTGACTGAGCACAGTGCAGGAGTTCTAGTCTTGTCCATTTCTTAGAAATGTGCTGCAACCCAAGACCCTCCTACACAATCCTTTCTCTCTCTCCTTTCACAGATATCAGACCTGCATTGCAGTCCAAAGGCTCTCTGAACCTACTTATTATTTTTCCTGTTTATTCTTTGTAGACATTTCCCTCGATACATCCTTTGCATGTCTAATCTCATTTTGGTATTTGCTTCTCAGACTCAAACTAACACAACCAAAGAGGTCCTCAGTAAAGGCTCATGATCAAACAATACTGATAAAGAACACATATAGAAACAGTTTCTGCTATTATGAGTCCATGATAAAGCTAATATCTTCCAAAATATTAAGGATTCTTTTTCTCTTAGGCGTATGGCATATCCTCATATGATGGTTGCCTTTTCAAACTGGTTATTTTAGAAAGAGCACAACTTTATTCTGAGACAGACATATGTTAAGACTGTCTTTAATATTTATTTTCCTATGAGCTAATAGTGTGACCTTGGGTATGACCCTGCATCCATTTTGGCTTCAGCTGAAAAATGCAAATTATGTGCATTATATAGGATTGCAGTGAGATTATGCACATATTGTGCCTTGTTGGTGTCTGTAACAGAGAGCATGTTTAATTAAGGGTAGTCCTATCCAGTAGTTAAAGTACATTACTATCAGTTGGTTGATGTTTCCTTTATCCTCTGGATGAACATTTGGAGAAGAGGAGAATGTTTGAATTCCCTGAATTTGCAAGTTCATATTCTCTCCTGACATTCTTATCCTTGCTGTTCATTCTGTGGTGCTGTTTCATATAAATACCTCTACATGGTCCTTGGATTCTCCTGAAATGATAATGGAATTGTATATTGCCCCAGCTAAGCAGGACTCCAAATAGAAGGGCATTATGGGGCCATTATGAATAAGTCCTTCTACAATTCTGCTAGTCTTACAGTAGTCTTCAGGCAATGAAATACAAGACATAGATTCTCTTTCTTTTGAAAGCTGAACTCTCCAGAGCCATGCTCATAATGAACTATTAGCTTCCTAAGTTTTGGATAAGATGATTTGTGTTCCTTGGGATTCTAGCAGTAGAGATCTAATGTCTGAGCATTTTCAGAAAATTTAAGCAAGCTCCTGTGAGAGCCTCTTCAGGCCTCCAGTGGCATGCTTCTTCAATAAGCCAACAAGGAGATGAACATATGCCAAAAATTGCCTTGCTTTCAGAACTAGATAAGGTGAGGTATGCCTTCAGTATACATAGTCAAGGAAAAGAGGGATAGAGACATGGAGACACCTTTTGGAGAATTCCTTTCTTTTCTGAAATTCTGGGTTCAACAGAAAATAGAGGAGTGGTGACAAAAAGAAAAAAAAAACCCTAATATTTAATAAGTGGTTTCTCTACACGAATCACTCTTCAAGGCTTTTTATTTATTTATTTTTTCCCAAGAAATAAACTGAGGGTTTTATTTATTTTTTTAACTTTTTTCCTTTTTTTAATTTTGTTATGTTAATTACCATACATTATATCATTAGTTTTTGATGTAGTGTTCCATGATTCATTGTTTGTGTATAACACCCAGTTCAAGGTGTTTTATATTCATTACATGTATTATTTACTTTAACTTCCACATTTGCCCTGATGGGTGACATTATTCCATTTTATTGATGAAGAAACACAAGTTACACAGCTAGTACACCCAGAACCAGAGTTAGTACCCAGATGTTTGTGACTCCCTTACTTCACAGAAGTTTATAATTCATTTAAGCTGACATGGAGATGAGGGAGACTTGGAAAATAGAAAATATTTTTAAAAAATGTTAAATAATGTGGTTTAGATGGTGAAGGCCATAGTAGTTTAGGGAAAGGAGATAAACTGTTGATGCAGTAAGGAGACTGAATTTGGTATCAGATGTTACTGATACTAACCCTAATTGACTTAACCTTACAGGGAAAATGTACCTAAAAAAATTTGACAATCCCATCTGTGTGAGCACAAGTATTGTGGATTTCCTCATGTAGAGAATAAACTAAGAGGGAAAAATCTCATTTCTGCTATGGCATAATTGAAGGCAAGTATATTCGTTAATATTAGGTTCCCCTACACATAACAACAAAACAAAACAAAACAAAACCTCCAAACAATACTTGTTTGACAATGTAAGGATTTCTTTTTCTCTCACATAAAGAAAATAAGTCTGGAGGTATGCAGTTTAGGCCTTTATTGAGTCATGAGAGATCCAGGCTTCTCCTGTTTTGTTCTGTTCTACCATCCATAGCTCTTGGCTTCTATCTTCAAGGGTTAATTCTTTGTTTAAACATGGCTATAACAGGTCCAGCCATTCTGTTCCAATTTTAGGAAGCAGGATAGAATAGGACACACCTTCCAACTGGGTCAGTTGTATTTAAAGAGATTTAACCTAAAAATTTGACTGAGTAACTTCCTCCTACACTTGACTGGCTACTGCTATCTGGGAAATTGAATTGTTTTGTATTTTATTTGGGTACAGTGCTAAACAATATGAGGGCTCTCTTTCTAAGGAAGAAGAGATACTGGATAGGCAACTTGTAATTTCTGTTGCAGCAAGGGACCCATTAGTTTGCCTCAGAGATCCCTGTCAGCCCTAACTTTTATTTTGGATTAAGAAGTAATATGAGCTAAGACTATTTATTTTTATTTTTTATTTTTTTTAAAGAGCTTATTTATTTATTTGTCAGAGAGAGAGGGAGGGAGAGAACAAGCAGGGTGGGGGAGGTGGCAGGCAGAGGGAGAAGCAGACTCCCCACTGAGCAAGGAGCCCAATGTGTGGCTCGATCCCGGGACCCTGGGATCATGACCTGAGCCAAAGGCAGATACTCAACCATCTGAGCCACCCAGGTGCCCCTGAGCTAACACTTTAAAGCATTGATTATGTGCCAGGCATTGAGCTAAATTCTTTAAAGGGTTTTCATTTAATATAATAACTTTATAAAGGGGAATTACTTTCTTTTGTAGAAAGAATATTTGGCATATATTTATTGAGTGTTAAAAATGATAGTGATGATAATGATGACGATGACGACGATGACGATGATGATGATAATGATGATGATGATGAAAGTAATCATTAAAAATGGCTCAGACAAGGAGCTTGGGAAGATGATGGAGGAGGAGTACCCTGAGCTCTCCCCATCCGACGTTTACAATTAGATATCATCTACATCCAATTCAATAAACTGGAGAGTGATCTAAAGACTGGCAGAAAAAACCCTACAACTAAATATAGAAAAGAAGCTACATCTGAAAGTTTAAGAAGGCCAGAAAGGAGGAGGGAAGCTTCCTGCAGGATGGACGGAGCTGTGTGTGGAGAATAGGCAGAGAAATAGTCTGTGGTACCAGGGGGCTCACATGGGGAAGACTAATCCTCATAACATTTGGCTTTTAAAACTAGAGGGGCTGAATTCTGAGAGTTTTTAAAACCAGTTGGACTTGGGGCCTGGAGCTTTAAAAGTCAGCTGACTCAGCACTGGGCAAGCCTGGAGGGTGAGAGATAGCTGGATCGCCACCCTCATAGGGACAGCACCCAGCACAAAGAGGCAAATAAAAAAAAGGCAGTTTACACAATGCCGGGGGCAAACAGGAGACAGATCTGTTCATACTAATTTCAGAGCATGTTGGGGACTTCTCCAGAAATGAGGAGTTGGAAGGCACCGTTTTCTTCCCTTGCCCCCAGCGTAAGCCCAGAGCAATCTGTGGGAGGCATTGCTGCACAGTTTCTTGCTAATAAATATGCTAGCAGTGCACCATGCCCATGAATTCTCCTGAGGACTCCTCACTCCAAGCCTGCTATCTCTGCCTTGGGCTTAGGACAATTTTGTTAGTGCCTGTGACCCGCCTACTCTCCACATGTACAGCTACCATCACCCAGACAGGTGCCCCCAGCCATCATTGTGTGCTGGACCTAGCCATGCCTAGCCATATCCATGCTTGGTGCTTATCCTTGCAATGCAAGCAGCCCTCTGGGGGATCCAGCATAGGACTGTGACCCAATGCAAGTTTTGTAATATCACTGCCCTGCCTTCATGTTCCCTAATGGGCATGCCCCCTAAGAGCTGGCCTGCTTGGGGTCCACTAACACCACAGAGAGCAAGCACAGCACTTAATAGGAAGAGAAACAGTGCAGATGACTGTATTGAAAGGGAAAGTGACTCAGACACAACAGCAGGGCATAAGGAACACACATAGGACTCTCCTCTAAAGTGACAGGTTCTGATGAACAGGGGACACTGCACTGCAAGGCATTCTAGGACCTCCTCTTCATAAAGTCACTACTTTCAAGAGCAGAAGATAGTTTAGTTTCTCAACACAGAGAAACAGACCGAGAGGCAGCAAAATGAGATAAATTTATCCCAAATGAAAGAATAGGACAAGACCACAGCCAGAGATCTAAGTGAAACAGACATAAATAACATGTTTGTTAGAGAATTTACAGCAATGATCACAAGAATAGTCATAGGACTTGAGAAAATCGTGGAGGACATGAATGAGACCTTTAACACAGAGATAAGGAATAACATAAGGGAGATAATGGGCTCAATATGAAATGCGAAAATGCTTGATGGAATGAACAGCTGAATGGAAGAAGCAGAGGAACTAATTAGTGACCTAGAAGACAGAGTAATGGAAAATAATTAATCTGAACAAAAGAGAGGAAAAAGAATTATGCATAGGAGTCTCAGAAGAGTAAGAAAAGGGGCCAAAAATTTATTTGAAGAAGTAATAGGTAAAAACTTCCCTAATCTTGGGAAAGAAACATATATCCAGATCTAGGAGGTGCAGAGAATTCCTATCAAGATAAACAAAAGCAGAGTAACACCAAAACATATTGAAATTAAATTGGGAAAATGTAGTGATAAAGAAAAAATTCTAAAAGCAAGACAAAAGAGGGAGTAACTTACAAGGGAAATCCCATAAGGCTAGTAGTGGATTTTTCAACAGAAACTCTGCAAGCCAGAAGAGAGTGGCATGATATATTCAAAGTGTTAAATGGGGAAAATCTGTAGCCAAGAATACTCTATTCAGCAAGGCTATCATTCAGAGTAGAAGGAGAGATAGAGTTTCCCAAAGAAATGAAAACTAAAGGAGTTCATGACCACTAAACGATCCCTGCAAGAAATATTAAAGAGGACTCAGTAGAAAGGAGAGACTAAAAGTGACAGCAAAAGGTAAACACAAAAGCAATAACAATGAATATATCTGTAAAAAAATCAATCAAGGAATTCACAAAAAGATATGAAATATAATAATATATACATAAAACATGGGGAGGAGAGGAGAAAAGAATGGCTTCAAACTTAAATTACCATCAACTTAATAGAGAGTGCTATATGCAGAAGAGGTTTTATACAAACCTAGTGGTAACCATTTATCAAAAATCACTAATAAATATGCAAAGTATAAAGAGAAAGAAATCCAAAAATTTCATAAAGAGCGAAAAACAAGAGAGGATCAGAGAAAATCTTTACAAAACAAGTAATAAAATGGCAATAAATACATATCTATCAATATCTATCAATAATTACTTTGAATGTAAATGGACTAAATGTTCCAATCAAAAGACATAGGGTGACAAAATGGATAGAAACATCAAAACAAAACAAAACGAGACCCATCTATTTGCTGCCCACAAGAGACTCATTTTAGACCTAAAGACACCTGCATATTGAAAGTGAGGAGCTGGAGAAACATCTATCATGCAAGTGGATATAAAAAGAAAGCACAAGGAGGGGGAGCAGCAAGCAGAGGGAGATCCCCGCTGAGCGGAAAGCCCAATGCTGGGCTCGATCCCAGCACCCTGGGATCATGACCTGAGCCGAAGGCTGATGCTTAACTGACTGAGCCACCCAGTTGCCCCATGGACAAAATAGATTTTAAAAAAAGACTGCAAACAAGAGACAAAGAAGAATACTGTATAGGAACAATAATAAAGGGAATGATCCAATAAGAAGATGTAACAATTGTAAATATTTATGCAACCAACATAGGAACACCGAAGTACATAAAACAGTTAATAACATACATCAATGAACTAATTGATAGTAATGCAATAACAGCAGGGGACTTTAACACCCCATTTACATCAAGGGACAGATTATCTAAACAGAAATTCAACAAGGAAACAATTGCTTTGAATGACACATTGGATCTGATGGACTTATCAGATATATTCAGAATACACGTTCTTTTCAAGTGCACATGGAACATTCTCCAGAATAGATCACATATTAGGCAACAAAACAAGCCTAAACAAATTCAAGAAGATTGAAATCGTACCATGAATTGTTTCTGACCACAATGCTATGAAACCAGAAGTTAACCACAAGAAAAAATGTGGAAATACCACAAATACAGGGTGGTTAAATAACATGCTACTAAGTAGTGAATGTCAACCAGAAAATAAAAGAATAAAAAATTACACGAAAACAAATGAAAATGTAAACACAACAGTCCAAAACCTTTGGGATGTAGCAAAAGTGGTTCTAAGAGGGAAGTTTATAGCAGAACAGGCCTACATCTAGATGAAGAAAAATCTCAAACAACCTAAATTTACACCTAAAGGAGCTAGTAAAATATCAGTGAACAAAACCTAAAACCAGCAGAAGGAGTGAAATAATAAAGATTAGAGCAGAAATAAATGATATCAAACTAAAAACAACAGCAAGGACAACAGAACAGGTCAGTGAAACCAGGAACTGGTTCTTTGAAAAAAACCAATAAAACTGATAAATCTCTAGCCAGAATTACTAAGAAAATAAGAGAAAGGATTCAAATAAATGAAATCACAAATAAGAGGAGAAATAACAACCAACACCACAGAAATACAAACAATTATAAGAGAATATTATGAAAAACTATATACCAACAAATCAGGCAATCTAGAAGTGGATAAATTCCTAGAAACATATAACCTACCAAAACTGGAACAGGAGGAAATAGAAAACTTGAACAGACTGATAACCAGGAAAGAAATTGAATCAATAATAAAAAATCTCTCGAGAAACAAAAGTACAGGACCAGATGGCTTCCCAGGGGAATTCTACCAAACATATAAAAAAGAATTAATACCTATTCTTCTCAGACTTTTCCAAAATATTGGAAAGGAAAGAAAACTTCCATATTCATCCTATGAGGCCAGCATTACCCTCACACCAAAACCAGATAAAGACACCACTAAAAAGAGAACTGTAGGCCAATATCTGTTGAGTATAGATGCAATAATATTAATAAAATCCTAGCAAACCGAATTCAACAATACATTAAAAAATTTATTCATCAAGATCGGGGGGGATTTATTCCTGGGTTGCAAGGGTGGTTCAATATTTGCAAATGATCAATTTGATACATCAGATCAATAAGAGAAAGGGTAAGAACCATATGATCATTTCAATACATGTAGAAAAAGCATTTGACAGAGTAAAACATCCACTCATAATAAATACCCTCCACAAAGTAGGTTTAGAGGGAACATACCTCAACATAATAAAGTCCATATATGAAAAACTGATAGCTAATATACTCCTTAATGAGGAAAAATTGAGAGTTTTTTCCCCTAAGGACAGCAACAAGACAAGGATGTCCACTCTCACTTCTCTTATTCAACATAGTATTGGAAGTTCTAGTTATAGCAATCAGACAACAAAAAGAAAGAAAAGGCATCCAAATCGGCAAAGATGTAGTAAAACTTTTACCATTTGTAGATGACATGATACTATCTATAGGAAACCCAAAAGACTCCACCAAAAAACTGCTAGAATATGTACACGAATTCAGTAATGTCTTAGGATATAAAATCAATGTACAGAAATCTGTTGCATTTCTATATACCAATAATGAAGCAGCAGGGAGAGAAGTTAAGAAAACAATCACAATTACAGCTGCACCAAAAACTTATAATAAGATACCTGGGAATAAATCTAACCAAAGAAGTGAAAGACCTATCTACACTTTGAAAACTATAAAACACTGATGAGAGAAATTGAAGATGATAGAAATGGAAAGATATTCCATGCTAATGGATTGAAAGAACACATATTAAAATATCTGTACTACTCAAAGCAATCCATGTATTTCATAAAACCCCTACCAAAATACCACCAGCATTTTTCACAGAGCTAGAACAAACAATCCTAAAATGTGTATGGGACCACAAAAGACCCCCAATAGTCAAAGCAATCTTGAAAAAGAAAAGCAAAGCTACAGTCAGTTAAGCATTTGCCTTTGGCGCAGGTCATGATCCCAGGCTCTTGGGTCAGGCTCCCTGCTCAGTGGGGAGTCTGCTTCTCCTTCTCTTTCGCTCCCCCTCTGTCCCTCCCCCTGTTCATTCTCTCTCTCTCTCAAATAGATAAATAAATAAATAAATGAAATCTTAAAAAAAGAAAAGCAAAGCTGGAGGCATCGCAGTTCTGGACTTCAGGTTATATTACAAAGATGTAGTAATCAAAGCGTCATGGAACTGGGGAAAAAAAATAGACACATAGATCAATGGAACAGAATAGAAAACCCAGAAATGAACCCACAAGTATATGGTCAATTAATCTTGACAAAGCAGGAAAAAATATCGAATGGGAAAGGGAAGTCTGTTCAACAAATGATGTTAGGAAAACTGGACAGCTCCATGCAAAAGAAACTAATGGACCACAAAATGATACATAAAATTAAATTCAAAATATATTAAAGACCTAAATGTGAGACTTGAAACCATAAAAATCCTTGAAGTGAACCGGCAGTAATCTCTTTGACATCATCCAGGGCAACTTTTTTCTAGATATGCCTCCTGAGGCAAGGGAAACAAAAGCAAAAATGAACTATTGGGATTACATCAAAATAAAACGTGGTGAACGAAACAGTCAACAAAACTAACAGGCAACGGGAGAAAATAATTGCAAATGACATATCTGATAAATGATATCTGTATCCAAAATATATAAAGAATGTATAAAACTCAACACCCAAAAAACAAATAATCCAACTATATATGGAAAAAAGACATGAACAGATATTTCTCCAAAGGAGATATCCAGATGGCCAACAGACACCTGAAAAGATGTTTGTCATCACTTACCATTCAGGGAAATGCAAATCAAGTCTACAATGAGATATCTATCACCCAACACCTGTCAGAATGGCTAAAACCAACAACATTAGGAAACCATAGGTGTTGGTGAGTAAGCAGAGAAAAAGGAACCCTCTTGCACTGTTGGCGGGAATGCAAACTGGTACAGTTGCTCTGGAAAACATTATGGAGGTTCCTCAAAAAAAGTTAAAAATAGAACTACCTTGTAGTGCTATCTAGCAGTCACACTATTGGGTATTTACCAAAGAATATGAAAAACGCTAATTCAAAGGGATACACGCACCACTCTGTTTATTGCAGCATTATTTGTAGTAGCCAAGATATGGAAGCAGCTAAGATGTCCATGGATAAATGAATGGATAAAGAAGATGTGGTATATATATACTCGGACATATAAAAGAACGAATTCTTGTCATTTGCAATGACCTGGGTGGACCTAGAGAGTATTATGCTATGTGAAATAAGTCAGAGAAAGACAAATATCATATGATTTTACTCATGTAGAATTCAAGAAAAACAAATGGGCAACATAGAAAAAAAAGAGAGAGACAGAGGCAAACCAAGAAACAGACTCTTAACTATAGAGAACAAAGTGATGGTTACCAGAGAGGAAGTGGATGGGGGGAATAATGAAATAGATGACGGGGATTTAGGAGGACATGTGTAATGAGCACCGTGGGTTGCATGGAAGTGTTGAATCAGTATATTGTACACCTGAAACTAACATTACCCTATATGTTAACTGGAACTTAAATAAAAACACTGGGTGTTATATGAAACGAATGAATTGTTGAACACTACATCAAAAACTAATGATGTATTATATGTTGGCTAATTAAACATAATAAAAATAAAATGGTTAAATACTAAAAAAATGAATAATTAAAAGGCCTCACATTTATTGACTGCTTATGATGTGCCTATTACTGTGCTAAGGCTTTTGATTCTACACACACACACACACACACACACACACACACACGAGTACTCCTGAAAACCATAGGAGGTGGAAGTTTTATTTTCATTCTACAGAGGAACTAAATGAGCATTAGACCATATAAGTAACTTGCCCAAAGATTGACAACTATTCTGTGGCAGAGCTAAGACTACCATTTAAGCCTTAAAGCCATTGCTTTTTTTGTTGTTGTTGCTTTTTTTTAAATTTTATTTTCTTATGTCATGATAGTCACCATACAATACATCATTAGTTTTTGCTGTGGTGATCCACGATCCACGATTCATTGTTTTTGTATAACACCCAGTGCTCCATGCAGTACATGCCCTCCTTAATACCCATCATCAGGCTAACCCATCCTCCCACACCCCTCCCCTCTAAAACCCTCTGTTTCTCAGAGGCCATAGTCTCTCAGGGTTCATCTCTCCCTCTGATTCCCCCCCCTTCATTTTTCCCTTCCTTTTCCTAATGTCCTCCATGCTATTCCCTTCCTTTTCCTAATGTCCTCCACAAATAAGTGAAACTATATGATAATGGACTTTCTCTGCTTGACTTCTTTCACATAGCATAATCTCCTCCAATCCCATCCATGTTGATGTAAAAGTTGGGTATTCATCCTTTCTGATGAGTGAGTTTTATTCCATTGTTTATGTGGATCACATCTTCTTTATCCTTTCATCTGTTAAAGGGCATCTCGGCTCTTTCCACAGTTTGGCTATTGCGGACATTGCTGCTATGAACATTGGGGTGCATATGGCCCTTCTTTTCACTACCTCTGTGTCTTTGGGGTAAATACCCAGGAGTGCAGTTGCTGGATCATAGTGTAGCACTATTTTTAATTTTTTGAGGAACGTCCACACTGTTTTCCAAAGTGGCTGTACCAAATTGCATTCCCACCAACGGTGTAAGAGGGTTCGCCTTTTTCTACAACCTCTCCAACATTTGTTGTTTCTTGCCGTCTCAATTTTGGCCATTCTAACTGGTATAAGGTGGTATCTCAATGTGGTTTTGATTTGAATTTCCCTGACGGCTAATGATGATGAACATTTTTTCATGTGTTTGTTAGCCATTTGTATGTCTTCTTCAGAAAAGTGTCTGTTCATGTCTTCTGCCCTTTTTTTGAATTGATTATTCATTTTTTGATGTTGAGTTTGAGAAGTTCTTTACAGATTTTGGATACCAGCCCTTTATCTGTAGTGTCATTTGCAAATATCTTCTCCCATTCTGTGGGTTACCTCTTTGTTTTGTTGACTGTTTCCTTTGCTGTGTAGAGGCTTTTTATCTTGATGAAGTCCCAAAAGTTCATTTTTGCTTTAGTTTCACTAGCTTTTGGAGATGTAGCTTGAAAGAAGTTGCTGTGGCCGATGTCAAAGAGGTTATTGCCTATGTTCTCCTCTAGGATTTTGATGTATTCCTGTCTCACATTGAGGATATTCATCCATTTTGAGTTTATCTTTGTGTATGGTGTTAGAGCATGCTCGAGTTTCATTCTTCTGCATGTGGCTGTCCAATTTTCCCAGCACCATTTATTGAAGAGACTGTCTTTTTTCCATTGCATATTGTTTCCTGCTTTGTTGAAGATTATTTGACCATAGAGTTCCGGGTCCATATCTGGGCTCTCAATTCTGTTCCATTGGTCTATATGTCTGTTTTTGTGCCAATACCATGCTATCTTGGTTATTATGGTGTAATATAGCTTGAAATTGGGCAACATGATACCCCCGCTTTGTTTTTCTTTTTCAACATTTCCTTGGCGATTTGGGGTCTTTTCTGATTCCATACAAATTTTAGGATTGTTTGTTGAAAAATATCATTGGAATTTTGATTGGGATGGTGTTGAAGGTATAGATTGCTCTGGGCAGCATAGACATTTTAACAGTGTTTATTCTTCTGATCCATGAGCATGGAATGTTTTTCCATCTTTTTGTGTCTTCTTCAATTTCTTTCACGAGTGTTCTGTAGTTTTTAGAGTATAGATCCTTTACCTCTTTGCTTAGGTTTATTCCGAGGTATGTTAAGATTTTTGGTGCTATTGTAAATGGAATCAATTGTCTAATTTCTCCTTCTACAGTTGTATTATTAGTGCATAAAAAAGCAACTGATTTCTGTGCATTGATTTTGTATCTTGCCACATTACTGAATTGCTGTATGAGTTCTAGTAATTTGGGGGTGAAGTCTTTATGATTTCCCACATAAAGTGTCATGTCATCTGCGAAGAGAGAGAATTTCACTTCTTCTTTGCCAATTTGAATACCTTTTATTTCTTTTTGTTGTCTGATTGCTGTTGCTAGGACTTCCAGTACTATGTTGAAGAATAGTGGTGAGAGTGGGCATCCTTGACGTGTCCCTGATCTTAAGGGAAAGGCTCTCAGCTTTTCCCCATTGAGGATGATATTCACTGTGGGTTTATCATAGGTGGTTTTTATGAACTTGAGGAATGTTCCCTCTATCCCTATACTCTGAAGAGTTTTAATCAGGAAAGAATGTATTTTGTCAAATGCTTTTTCTGCATCAATTGAGAGGAGCATATGGTTCTTCTCCCTACTCTTATTAATGTGTTCTATCACACTGATTGATTTGCGAATATTGAACCACCCATGCATCCCGGGGATAAATCCCACTTGGTCGTGGTGGATGATCCTTTTAATGTATTATTGGATCCTATTAGCTAGGATTTTGCTGAGGATTTTGGAATCCTTATTCATCAGGGATATCGGTGTGAAATTCTCCTCTTTGATCGGGTCCTTGCCTGGTTTGAGGATTAAGGTAATGCTGGCCTCATAGAATGAGTCTGGAAGCTTTCCTTCTGTTTCTATTTTTTGAAACAGCTTCAGGAGAATAGGTATTAGTTCTTCTTTGAATGTTTGGTGGAATTCCCCAGGGAATCCATCAGGACTCTTGTTTTTTGAGAGGTGTTTGATCACTGCTTCAATCTCATTACTGGTTATTGGCCTACTCAGGTTGTCAGTTTCTTCCTGTTTCAGTCTTGGGAGTTCATAGGTTTCTAGGAAGGGCTCCATTTCTTCCCGGTTGCTCAATTTATTGGCATATAATTGTTGATAATAATTCCTAATAATTGTTTCTATTTCCTTGGTGTTAGTCGTGATCTTGCCCCTTTCATTCATAATTTTATTAATTTGGGTTCTTTGTCTTTTGTTTTGGATAAGTCTGGCCAGTGGTATATCGATCTTATTAATTCTTTCAAAGAACCAGTTTCTGGTCGTTGATCTGATCTGTGTTTCTGGTTTCTAATTCTTTGATCTGTGCTCTAATCTTAATTATTTCTCTTCTAATGTGTGGCTTAGGCATCATATTTGCTTTTTCTCCAGTTCCTTGAGGTTTAAAGTTAGTTGGTGAATTCAGGATTTTTCTATTTTTTTGAATAAAGCTTGGATGGCTTTGTATTCCCCCCTTTGGACCACCTTTGCAGTATCCCTTAGGTTTTGGACTGATGTGTTTTTGTTTCATTGGTTTCCGTGAATTGTTTAAGTTCTTCTTTGATTTCCTGGTTGACCTAAACATTGTTGAGCAGAGTGGTCTTTAGCTTCCAAGTGTTTGAATTTCTGCCAAATTTTTTCTTGTGTTTGAGTTCCACTTTTAAAGATTTATGGTCTGAGAATATGCCGGGAATAATCCCAGTCTTTTGGTATCAGTGGAGACCTGATTTGTGACCCCGTATGTGACCTATTCTGGAGAAAGTTCTAGGTGCACTCAAAAAGAATGCGTATTCTGTTGTTTTAGGGTGGAATGTTCGGTATATATCTGTGAGGTCCATCTGCTCTAGTGTGTCATTCAGAGCTCTTGTTTCTCTCTTGATTTTCTGTTTAGATGATCTTTTGATTTCTGAGATTGGAATATTGAGGTCTCCAACATAATTTATTATTTTCAATATGATTATTTTGGTTAACAGTTGGATTAAGTAGTTGGCTGCTCCCATTTTGGGGGCGTGGATATTTACAATTGTTTGATCTTCTTGTTGGATATACCCTTTAAGGATGATATAGTGTCCTTCTGTGTCTCTAACTACAGTCTTTAGCTTAAAATCTAATTTGTGTGTTTTAAGAATTGCTACCCCAGCTTTCTTTTGAGGTCCGTTGGCATGGAAGATGGATCTCTATCCCTTCACTTTCAGTTTGGATGTATCTTTAGGTTCAGAATGTGTCTCTTGTAAATAGTGTATGGATGGGTCTGGTGTTTTTATCCAATCTACAACCCTGTGCCTTTTTGTGGGAGTATTTAGGCCATTCACATTGAGAGTGATTATTGAAAGATATGATTTTATTGTCATCATGTTGCCTGTGAAGATGTTGTTTTTATAGATTGTCCCTATAAATTTCTTTTGTATATCAGTCTTGGGGTCTTTCTTGTTTTATAGAATCCCCCTTAGTATTTCTTGCAGGGCTG
Source organism: Zalophus californianus (assembly GCF_009762305.2). NCBI lineage: Eukaryota > Metazoa > Chordata > Mammalia > Carnivora > Otariidae > Zalophus > Zalophus californianus. Next base: position 39,285,044 of record NC_045598.1, on the reverse strand, counting down.
TGTTAGTGGTCACATATCCTTTCAGTTTCTGTCTGTCTTGGAAGCACTGCATCTCTCCATCCATTCTAAATGACAGCCTTGCCGGATAAAGTATTCTTGGCTGCATGTTCTTCTCATTTAGTACACTGAATATGTCTTGTCAGGCCTTTATGCCTTGCGAGGTCTCTGTGGATAGGTTTGACGTTATTCTGATGTTCCTCCCTCTGTACGTAAGGAAACTCTTCTCCCTAACTGCCCTTAAGATGGTTTCCTAGGTTCTAAGATTTGCGAGTTTTACTATTATATGCCAGGATGTTGGCCTATTTGCCTTGATCTTGGGAGGGGTCCTCTCTGCCTCTAGGACACAAATGTTTGTTTCATTCCCCAGATTAGGGAAGTTCTCAGCTACAATTTGTTCAAATATATCTTCTAGTCCTCTCTCTCTCTCCACCCGCTCTGGGATTCCAATAATTCTGACATTGGAACGTTTCATGGTGTCACTTATTTCTTTGTTTCTATTTTCATGGATTCTGAGTTGTTTTTCCCTGGACTCCTCTTTTACCCTTTTTATCTTTAAATGGCCTTCCAGGTCACTAATTCGTTCTTCTGCCTCACTTACCCTAGCGTTAGATTATCTAGATTAGATTGGATCTCATTGATAGCATTTTTAAGTTCTGCCAATTCAGCTTTCATTTCTACCCTTAGAGACTGTATATTGCCATTAATTGAATTCTCCATTCTAGCTATTGTCTTCACAATAGCTAGCCTGAATTCCATCTCCGACATCTTGGTTATATCTGAATCCATTTGTCAATGTGTGGCATAAATCATAATATCTGAGTCTTTCCTATTTTGGGGGTTCCTCCTCCTAGTCATTCTGTTGAGGGGTGGTTGAGGGAATGTACAGAGTCCAAATTACTGACCACAACCCAAGTAAGATGCACCTCTTTTCTAGGGATCCTAGTGTTGCTGGCCTCTTGTTTTCCCCTCCTGTCTTCTGGGGGAGGGGCTTGCCACACTTTTACTCAGGAAACCCTGTTTGGGCAGAATTGTCCTGCCCCCTGTGCTGGGGATGGGCTCATTGGGAACCGATATTTTGGGGCTTTTGTTCTCTGGTGTCTTTCTGTAGTGGCTTTCCACGTCTCTTCTGATAGTCAGAGTAGAAGAGACCGTTTCTAACCCTCTGCCTCACAGCAGAGAGATCGCAGTCTGTTCTTTAGTGAGCTCTCCAGGCTACACTATCTCCATTTCTATCTATGCTCCTATAAGCTGTAGCATTCTGGATTGTGTGCCCCTCTGCAGCGCTCCCAGTACTCGCCTCCAGGTCGGGCACATCTCTGCCCTTTGTGCTTCTAAAACTGCCAGCCGCTCCCAGTTTGCATGCGCCACTCTGCCTCTCAGGTTTCCCTCTAAAGTCCTTTTCCCGCCCCTAGCGGTCTGCGAGTCTGTGCCCTGTCCCCATCCTGGGAAGCTATCACTCACCGGCAGTGTAGGATCCCCACCGCCAAGCTCCCTCCCGCTGCTGTTTATCGTCTGATATCTGCCCGTGGAATCATGGTTCCCCACTTCATACCTCAAAACCAACTGCCTGCGATATTCTGTTTGTAGAGATCCAGATCTTCTTACATCTCAGGCTGATTTCGTGGGTGTTTAGAGTGGTCTGGTAGATATCCAGCTCAATTCCGGGGATGCGTTGGAATAGGGTCCCCTTGTCCTCCACCATCTTTTCCTCTAACAAGAAAGCTGTTGTTGTTAACCACTCTGCTGTATTTAAGGGGTGCACAAGCCCAGGGGTGCAGAATTAAAAAGTAATTGTCCTTGTTCTTGAGGAGCTCTGGTTCAGTCAGTTGACAGTTATATATATCATATAAAGAATTGCATTGTCATTTTAGAAACACAATATTTGAGATTTTTCAAGTTGTAATGAGACGACAGAATTTACTTTGAGCGTTCAAGAGAAGTGGATCTATGCCCTTGGTTCTTGGACCTAAATTTAGTAGCTGAACCACTCAGGTGAAAGGATCTTGTAAATGTTCAATATTAGTAGTAATGACATTACAAATATAATCAGCTTGCTACTCTATGAGTAAGCAAATAGGTAAATTAGTAGCTCAAAAGTGTCAAATGCTAAGGAGGAAGCTTCTGAGACACTGAGGATATAGATATTATTTAGAGACTTGTTTTGACTCTACTTTCTGAAGCTGTTTTTTTTATATAATCAAGCGGTCTATATGTTGTAAAAGTTTCCTTGTAATATGAGTGTTTACATTTTTAATGCAAGTTCTTCCAAAATGGTGATATACACCATGAGTGTAGAAAGGGAAGAGAGACATAGCAGAAGATCAAGATTTTGGGCAGTTCTGGTGGGATTGAACCTTTGTGGAGTTATCACCAGTAGCTGTACAATTCCTTAGGAAACCAAAGGGTCAGAGAAGAGCTAAGAAAGATATGTTGGCATCTGCTGATCTTGCCCTGTGTTGTTTCTGTCCTGAGGCTACTTTTCTGTCTCCCTTACTAATTAAATTAGTAACATAATCCAATTTTAGAGAAAGTACGTGATCATTTCTTGTAACCTACCTGCAACCTACCTCAGATACTGCAGAGGAGCTTTCTAGGGAGGAGTTCCTTATAGATTTTGGACACTAACCCTTTTATCAGATGTCATTTGCAAATATCTTCTCCCATTTTGAAGGTGCTTTTTAGTTTTGTTGATTGTTTCCTTTGCTCTGCAGAATCTTTTTATCTTGAAGTCCCAGTAGTTTATTTTTGCTTTTGTTTCCCTTGCCTCAGATGACATATCTAGTAAGAAGTTGCTATGCCCGATGTCAAAGAGGTTACTGCCTGTGTTCTCCTGTAGAATTTTGATGGTTTCCTCACCTGATCTTTACAATAACCCTTCAGAGTAGGTATTATTTTTCCATTTTGCTAACTAGGAAACTGAAGCACAATTATTATCTTGTATAAGTTCTTATAGTAATTGTGTAGGCAAGGTTGTTCTGGTTCCACATCTGTGATCTTTTGATTACGCATGGTTAGTTATGTTTGGCTACAGTGTAGTGTGCTAGCTTAAGAATATTTAAGATCAGCAGAAGAAAGCTACCAGAAGAGAGATGACTAGAACTATGATCACCTGAATGAAACTTGGTATTGCCTCAGCCAGCCAAATAATAAGTGAAATCAACTCTTCACATCATGGAGGCTCAATGAAATTTGGTTCTAGCAATACTTCTTCTGGATTCATTAGTAGCATTTCTTGGGTCTTCTTCATTGAGGACACAGTTTGGCGAGAATGTAACAGGTGGATAAAGAAAATAAGGAAACTTAAGGTATCAATAATCTGTCTTTACTAGCTTCCAAATCTCTATTCTCTTGACAGAAACGTAGTAATAGAGATAGTAGAAGTAATTCTGAGAGGTGAAACAGAATCTGTGCAATCCACACACAAGTTGCCTATTTCATTCCAGAGAGTGGTTAAGGTGCTATCGCTTGTGGGAAAAACAAATGTGGTGCCCTCTAGAACTGGGGGGGAAACTTCTTAGATATCAGGAGTGAAACATTGTCTCTTTCAGGAGTGGTTGGAGTGCTTTAGGTATAGGCAATATTCATGTGAAATGTTATTGCTACATGTTATTTTGGTGGTAGAGAGCCAGTTATAGCCTGTGAATTACTGAATTGTCTAAATTATTAACTATATTCCAGGTAACATTGTAATTACCAAAAGGATTTAGCTTAATGCTATAACTCTGATGCAGAAAATACTTAATCTAAAAGAAAAATTAGTTCATTTGGGAGAAGGGAACTAATATTTGATGTGTGCTTATTATTCACCAGGCATTTGATTAGGTGTTTTATATGCCTGACTTTGTTTAATCCTTGCACTATGTGGTAGGTAGTTATAATTTCCCTCATATGTGGGTGTGGAAATGGAGCTGGAGAGGACGTCTTTTTTCCCAAGATCACTCAGTAATAGTATCTGAACCTAGGTTTGTCATACTCTACTACCTATAATGTATATCTTTTGACATCTCTGTTACTTTCTTATTTTCCATTTTTTCTGTATACCTACAGCTAAATTATAAATGATTAAAGGCCTAGGGTAAACCTCATTAATTCATGAAATATTTCCTGAGTGTCCACAATGTGATAACACTATGATAAGTATACCATTGGACTGGACCTTGAAGTCAAGATATGATTCATACATGTAGATATGGAATTATGATGACAGGAAATTATAGGCAATTTGGGTGGCTAAAAGAACATAAATTTTAGAGTTACACAAGCCTGAATTTTGCCTTATGGAGTTTACATTCTAGGTGTAAGAAAAGAGAGTGTAGAAGTAAATAAGTAAAACAGGACACATGATATAAGCTGCTATGGAGGAAATAAAAATCATAGATGAGGATTAGGGAGGACATTGATGGAGGTTACAACTTTTGAGTAATCATGTAAGATATTACTGTGAAGGTAGAATTTGAGCAAAAAGCTGAAGGAGATGAACCAGTCAGATACTTAGAGAAGAGCTTATGAATCCAAGCATACAAATACAAAAGTCTTGAGTGAGAACATTGCTGACATAATTTTGGAAAGCAAGTACTTCATTATGGCTGAAACAATGAATGAAGGTTAATGGGAAATTATATCATAGAGGTAATGTGGTCAAGATCATGTTGGCTTTTATGGGTTAGTGTAAGGGCTTATACTGGGGCATGGCAGAAAGATTAGAGGGTCATGAAAATGGGAGTATTACAATTTGACTTACTTGAATTGTCCTCAGTGGAGACAATCAACTTTAGGGGAAGAAATGCAGAAGCAGACAAACCAGTTAGTAGGCAGTTGAAATAATCCCAACAAAATACTATGGCTTGGACCAGGGTAGTAGCAGTAGAGGTGGTGAGCACAATCATATTTGGGAATATTTGGAACTATAGCCAATAGGTTTACTGATAGATTAGATTTAGAATGTGAGAGAATAAGAAGAGTTGAGAATGACTTCAAAAAAAATTCCTTTTAAAGATTTTATTTATTTGAGAGAGAGCACATGAGAGTGGGGAGGTCAGAGGGAGAAGCAGACTCCCTGCCGAGCAGGGAGCCCGATGCGGGACTCGATCCAGGGACTCCAGGATCATGACCTGACCTGAAGGCAGACACTTAACCACCCAGGCGCCCGAATTCAAAATTTTTTATCTGAACATATGTTAGAATGAAATTGCTATTAATAAGATGGGAAAGACTCTGAAAAGAACAAGTGGGAGAGAAAAGATCAGGAGACTGATTTCAGATGTGTTTATTAGCCATCCAAGTAGAGATGTTGAAAAAGTAGTTGGCTGAATGAGTCTGGAGTTCAAGGAAATGTCTGAACTCTGTTATAAATTTGAGAGCCATCAATGTAAACAGATGATATTTAAACCCACGTGACTGATTGAGGTGATTATCAAGGGAATTAGTGTATTTTGAGGAGGGAAGAGGTTCAAGGATTGGATGCTGGGAAGAAGATATTTAGAGATCAAGGAAATTAAGAGAATCCTATAAAAAGTGCTTGAGAAGGAGCAGCCAGTCAAGCCAGAGGAAAACAAAAACAGTATTGTATGGTCAAACCAAGTGATGAAAGTACTTTAAGAACAGTGTGATCTGTTGTGCCAAACACCACTGTCAAGTCAAATAAATTGAAGAACAAGAATAGACTTATAAGATTTAGCAATGTGGAAGATAACAAAAATCTTGACAGAAGCAGTGGATGGGCTCAAGAGAACTGGATTAAGGTCAAGAGAACTGGTTTGGAGATTAAATGATATAATGGACATGAAATATGTGTTTCAATGCCAGGCACATAGTTCTGCCTTATATATATTCCTCTCTCCCATCCCTTTTCCTCCTCTAGAAAGAGCAGGATCAAAAGCAGTGAAATAGGATTTTTTTTAAAATTTTTATTAACATATAATGTATTATTTGTTTCAGGGGTACAGGTCTGTAATTCATCAGTCTTACACAATTCACAGTGTTCACTATAGTACATACCCTCCCCAGTGTCCATCGCCCAGTCACCCCATCCCTCCCACGCCCCTCCACTCCAGCAACCCTCAGTTTGTTTCCTGAGATTAAGAGTCTTATGGTTTGTCTCCGTCTCTGGTTTTATCTTGTTTCATTTTTCCTCTCCCTTCCCCTATGATCCTCTGTCTTGTTTCTCAAATTCCTCTTATCAGTGAGATCATATGATAATTATCTTTCTCTGATTGACTTATTTCGCTTAGCATAATACCGTCTAGTCTAGTCCCATCCATGTCGTTGTAAATGGCAAGATTTCATTTTTTGATGGCTGCATAATATTCCATTATATATGCGTATATATATTATATATATATACATATATACACACACCATATCTTCTTTATCCATTCATCTGTCGATGGACATCTTGGCTCTTTCCATAGTTTGGCTATTGTGGACATTGCTGCTATAAACATTGGGGTGCACGTACCCCTTTGGATCACAACATTTGTATCTTTGGGGTAATACCCAGTAGTGCAATTAGTGGGTGGTAGATTAGCTCTATTTTCAACATTTTGAGGAACCTCCATACTGTTTTCCAGAGTGGCTGCACCAGCTTGCATTCTCACCAACAGTGTAGGAGGGTTCCCCTTTCTCCACATCCTCGCCAACATCTGTCGTTTCCTGACTTGTTAATTTTAGCCATTCTGACTGGTGTGAGGTGGTATCTCATTGAGGTTTTGATTTGTATTTCCCTGATGCTGAGTGATGTTGAGCGCTTTTTCATGTGTCTGTTGGCCATTTGGTATCCTTTTTGGAGAAATGTCTGTTCATGTCTAGTCAAATAGGATATTAAGAGGTATGTAGAGAAGTATTAAGATTCTAATTTGGGAGAGATAATAAGCTATTTAAATGAAGGGGAATAGTTTGAAGCCAATTCATTTAGTGTCCAGCCAAGGAGTAGGGTTTTTTCTTTCTAACCAAAAGAAGATACATTGCAGTCAGGAAAATATTGTGACAAAAATTATTGTATTTCCTTGCATCTTCCTTAGTGCTTTGCACATAGGCAGTGTTAAAAAGGATTTATTGATTTAAATAATTTTGATCTAAATAATTTAAATAATTTATAAAAAGATCCCAGAGTGTCCCAGAGAGAAACCAAATGATCTAAGTGCCCTTTCCTTTTGAATTGCGCCGATACTCTGTTCATTCTGCTATGCTTGACTGTTTTATCCATTTCTCAGTGTATTTGTTTTGGTGCTTTATAAAATTCAACATAAATCTCTGTACTAGAATATTATTTGGTAGATTTCTGTAAAATCAGGCCATAACTACAAACTGTCAGGGCATATCTAGCAGCTGTCTCATCTTTTCATGTATCTATATAATCCCTTAAAATCAGATACTGTACTATCCAATAATTCAGGGCATTTTATGGGGTTCATAAATTGAGACCATCTCCAACTTTTTGGAATATTTGGATCTATGGATTTAAGAGGTTTTTCGCAGAGCTCTTTATGCCTAACTATTTTGTTCCTTGCATATTTCTTCGTCTTGAAATACAGTTTCTCTTCTAGCTGGGTTTTCTGTTGCAGCATATAGACAAATTCTATAACCTTATTATCAGCTGTCAGGAGATTTATACTGTGTCCTTTGCCTTCTCCTTTGAAAAAGAGAAATTCAGCTAAACTTATTTGTAGGTTTTTTGTGAGAATAAGATTTTCCAAAGAAAGCAGCATAATGTAATGAAAAGAGCTGTGATTTAGGAGGCAGGACCCCCATACTCTAAACCCAGCCATGCCACTGTGCTAGTGATTTCTTGGAAGAACCAAGGCACTTCACTCTTCTAGGTCTCACTTTTCTTTTATAATAGAAGGGGAGTACAATTCAGTAATGTAATTCATTCATTTATTCAACAAATAATATGAGTCCCCGTTCTGTACCAGGCCTTATTAGAACTGTTAATATGAAGAAGGTATACCTTCTGCCCCAAGACACTTGTATACTAGAGGTGAAGACAGAAGAAAAATAATGCAAATCAGTTTATATTAAAGAGGTTTGCAAAATGGAAAATATAGTTTAGCAGCATAAATGAAGGCCAACTGATGGACTGAGGTGATCGGGAAGTACTTCCAAAAGGAAATAACTAAGCTTAAATTGAACCTTTCAATTTATTTGTACTGGAACTCTTATATTTTGTTGGTGGGAGTATAAATTGGTAATACACTTGTAGAAAAGTACTATAAAAGTACAACTAGAGCTAATATACAAAAATCTTTTGCTCTAGTAGATAATATGGGTTTTTCAGTCCCAGATATGTGTACAAACATTCTCCAAAAAGACATGCAAAAATATTTTTAATGGATTATTTGTAATTATCAAAGGGGTATTATTCAAATGGCTACAAATAGTAGAATTGGTCAATTAGGTTACAATCCTGCCTCTATCTTGGTATACCATACAGCATTGAGAATGAGTGAACTATAACTACATGCAACAACATGGAAGAATCTCACAGAAATAATATGGAGAGAATGGGGCCAGACACAAAAGAGTATATGCCATATGATTACATTCAAAAAGTTGAAAATGGACAAAAATAACATTATTAAAAGTTAGTATAGTTGTTACTGTTGCTCAGTGGGTTGTGCCTGGAAAGGGCCTTCTGGAGTGCTGGTTTCACTCTATTTCTTGATCTGAGGTTGGCATATAGAGGTGTGCTGGTTTTTAAAAAATTATCAAGCTATGTATTTGTAATTTGTATACTTCTATGTATGTATGATATACTTCAATAAAGAGCTTACATACTAAAATGAATGGGAGACCATAGCAAGGAATGGTGTTTTAAATTGAAAAAAGATCATGAACAAAAAGGGAAGAAGCCTTAAAGAACATGGTAATGTTTTTCGTTTCACACATACTGTGATTCTGATATTCATTTTTCACTTATTCTGTAAAAACTGTTGATGCTTACTATGTGATATGATTTTTTAAAGTAGTAAACATTGTGAAAATGATAATGGAAATTAACTTCAGTTCTTTTCGTACACAATTAAGTATTTTATTTATGGGAACCAGACAAAATGACAATTACTTTTGCTTGAGATTGCTGCAGGCACTATATTTTTAATATTTTTGTCTTACTATTACCCAGCACAGAGCCTTTTAAACAGGCATACTCTAAATGTTGAATGAATAGATTGTACCACCATCTACGATACACGCATGCACACAGAATACATAGAGACACTTATTTGCATGATTTCCAAAGGGGTTCACAGGATTGATTTGTGGTTTGCCAAGCCACAAATTCTTATTTTGCACAGCACTTTAACTTTATAAGGTTTTTTACCTTCTCAGAAACATAACAATTTTTGACATCTTTTTCCATGTAAGATTAATGAAAAAATATTTATAAAATATTGGAAATTAATTGGTTAAATTATCATTACATTCAACAATTTGAGATGATCTAATATATTGTATTTTTGAGGAAATCAAGACAAAGCAAGGTCAAATTGTAGAGTTTGGAGGTGAGTCATACTTTCTCTTCATGTTCCATATCTACTCCTTACTCAGATTACTCCTTACTCAGATTCATTGATCTCAGTATAAAATATTCTATTCTGTAGTCATAGTTGTTAATAGCAGAGTCTGCCTTTAAAAGTAAGGCTGATACCTAAAAATACATTGGGCCATTTCTCTCGTGTTCTGAATATTTTCCATTTGCCCCTTTAGATCCAAGCTCCACTTTTTTCTCCACCCTGCTTGGAGTCCCAGGAGACTGACTTTTATGGACTAAATTAGCAGGCTCCATTATACTCTGGCTTGCAGTTGTGTGTCAGTGAGAGGTACTGTCAAGATATCACAAAGTGGGAAAAAGAGAGAGATTGGAATGTTTCTTCCTCCTCTATTAAAGCCACCTTAACTTTTTCCATGTTTGGTAACAACTTTCTCCCAATAACCCTTCATGCCTAAAGAGGCTTAGGTAAGTCTCAACCTCCATGGGTGTAAGGTAAAAGCCTTTTGCCTTTGCTAGAACTGGGATATTTCATTATCCCTGATTGGTTTTCCTTACTCTGTTCACACTCGTTAATTGTTACTTTTATATATTTTTTTTCAAGAAAATGTAGTTTTATTTATTTATTTTCTTTCAGAAAAACTTTTGTTTGTTTGATTGATTGATTGATTGATTATGTTATATGAGTCACCATACAGTACTTCATTAGTTTTTGATGTAGTGTTCCATGATTCATTGTGTATAATACCCAGTGCTACATGCAATACATGCCCTCCTTAATACCCATCACCAGGCTAACCCATCCCCCCACTCCCCTCCCCTCTGAATCCCTCAGTTTGCTTCCTGGAGTCCATAGTTTCTCATGGTTTGTCTCCCTCTCTGATTTCCCGCCTTCATTTTCCCCTTCCTTCCCCTAATGTTCTTCATGCTATTCCTTATGTTCCACATATAAGTGAAACCATGTGATAATTGTCTTTCTCTGCTTGACTTATTTCACTTAGCATAATCCCCTCCAGTTCCATCCATGTTGATGCAAATGATGGGTATTCATCCTTTCTGATGGCTGAGTAATATTCCATTATGTATATGGACCACATCTTCTTTATCCATTTGCCTGTTGAAGGACATCTCAGCTCCTTCCACAGTTTGGCTATTGTGGACAATTGCTGCTATGAACATTGGGGTCATGTGCGCATTTTGGGGTAAATACCCAGGAGGGCAATTGCTGGGTCATAGGGTAGCTCTATTTTCAACTTTTTGAGGAACCTCTGTACTGTTTTCCAATGTGGCTGTACCAACTTGCATTCCCACCAACAGTGTAAGAGGGTTCCCCTTTCTCCACATCCTCTCCAACATTTGTTGTTTCCTGCCTTGTTAAGTTTTGCCATTTCAACTGGTATAAGGTGGTATCTTAAAGTGGTTTTATTTGAATTTCCCTGATGGCTAATGACGATGAACATTTTCTCATGTGTCTGTTAGCCATTCGTATGTCTTCTTTGGAAAAGTGTCTGTTCATGTCTTCTGCCCATTTCTTGACTGCATTATTTGTTTTTTGGGTGTTGAGTTTCAGAACTTCTTTATAGATCTTGGATATCAGCCTTTTGTACATAATGTCATTTGCAAATATCTTCTTCCATTCCGTGTGTTGCCTCTTAGTTCCTTCATTAAACTCCCGTTTTTATCTTGTTTGAGTTTGCCATCTGTTTTTACCCAAACTTTGAATGATATGCTAGACTAGGTTTTGGTGTGGTTTTGGTTTGTTTTCCATGCTGTGCTGTACCAGCTCTGCTCTTTATTCAGGATCCAGCTGTAAAGTTACTTCCTCTGAAATATGAATTTTGGAGCCTAAGAAATCTGTTTGAATTAAAGCTCCAGCACTTATTAGCTGTGTAACTTTGTGTAAATTTCTGCATATTTTTGAACTTTAGTTTCCTTCTTTATAAAATTCGGGGAAATACCCCCATTCAAAGTTGTTAGCTCTTAAATAAAATTGTTTTCAAAAGCCCCTGACACCAAATTAGGTCTCAGTAAATGTTAGTTACTTTTCTAATCCCTCTTTTTCTGACCAACTTAATCATATTTTACTTTATTTTCTATTATGCATTTGTTTGTATGTTGTTTTGAATCTATTTTCTATTTGTTTCTGAACTATAGAGAGAGTTGCTTTGTCTTTCTGAGTTTACTCTGCATTTCAAAGGACAATGTGTCATAGAGAAATACTAAAAATAACAAAAAATTGTGTGTTTAGAATTTAAGAAAATTTTTACTTATGCTATCATAGTTAATCCTCAAAAGTCTGAAATGAAAGAATATATTTTTCTCTCATTTCACAGATGATGGAACTAAGCACCGAGAAATTAATTATCTAAGATCATAGAGCTAAATAGTGTGAAACATGACTCAAACTCAGGTTCTCCGGTTTTAATCCCCTTCATTTCTGTTATACCATAATGGATTTGTTTTGCTTCTTGAATACATTATCCTTTGATTTACTTCTATTGAATTCATATCATTTTAGGTGATTGGTAAGTTATGTCTATCTTTTTTACTTTTCCAACTTCCTTTTTGATGAGTTGGCTACTATTTTTATTTTTGTCTAATCTATCTTCATTGTATTTTATGATTTTTATCCCTTCTTATTGACTGTTTTTCTCCAGAGATCATAATCATAAAAATTTGAAAATGATCATAACTGTGAAACACAGAAAGGAGGCCAACTAATTTATACTTCGTTTCTTCCAGAATTGTTCTCTGGATTTAGTTTTGATTTCTGATGTAGGAAGTAGTTTTTATTCCTCCTTCAGTCCTGCACTTAGCTAGTGTCCTTGAATGTGTAGCCCTCTGGTTATATTGACCTTTCCTAATATTAGATAATAAAGGAACACTTCATGAGAGGCAATGTAGTAAAGTAGAAATGACAGCAGCGTCATTGCTAGACTTGCCTGGGTTTAAATCCTGGGTCTGCCATTTACTAGCTGTGTGACTTTGGGTAAGTTACTGTTAAACTTGCCCTTTAAAATGCAGATTCCTCATTTTTAAAATGGTAAGGGCAGTGGAGGTGGGGTGTGTGTGGTAAGAATTACGTACCTTGCAGAGTTCTTGTGATAATTAGGTGTGATAGTATATATAATGTATCACATTGTAGATTTACAATAAATAGTGGTTTTTATTATCATTATTACCATTTACTATTATTAGAAGACACACAAAAGAATCCCTGTTTTTTAAGTTCTTGTTCAGGCCACTAAATGCATTCAGTAATGAATAAGATAATTACTGAATTTGGAGTTTGGCCAGGCCGTTGCCAAACAGATTTCAAAAGGCATTGCATCTTAGTGGTGCCCAGTGTGAAAAATCTTCTTTGTTCTTTCTGCTTGCCTTCCTTTATGATCCATAATGTGTTCTGCTTTGGTGATGGCATTGACTGGGTATTTTAAGGCAATTTGTAGGATTAAGTCTCTCAGTGTACCACAGCAGGTTGAGGCCTGGATGGGTCTGGTAACAATACAATCTTTCTCTCATGGAGATTAAGACTTCCTAATAATCTCTCTAGGCTCTGCTGGCGTCCTTTTTCCCCCTGTTACCAAGAGCACTAAAAGGCTTATAAAAAGGCTTGCCATGGATGAGAAATTTATGGTGCCAATGACTTTCTAATTAATTTCTTTTATGGAGATAAAACAAAAAAAATCAAGAATAAGATGAGAAAATATGTAGTGAGAGAAGAATTGTTTTTTTAAAAAATACCTGTATTTAAGGCATATTGGTAGTGAGTGCATTAGAATTGGTAATGTCCAGGTCCTTACTCATGTTGATTCTTCCTTTTTTTTTTTTCTCTAGTGAACTCCTAACTCTTTTAAGAATCAGCCCCAATATTTCTGCTGAAGCTTTCTCATTAGACTGTGAGCCCCTTGAGAGGCAGGGCTATTTGTCTCATCTTTGAATGTGCCTCCCACCTAACACTGAACCTGGCATATAAAAGGCATTTGACAAATGAATAAAGACAACCCAGATATTTTCACAGTATCTGAGATTAGGAAGTCTCACTTCTCCCATGTAATTCAACCACAATGACTACTGCTTCCCTTAAAGACTGTTCTGGGGATTGCTGGTTAAATTTATCTTTTGTTCAAGACACTAGTAGAAAGCAATAAAAGATCATGCTAAAAGAGAAATATTATCTGGCTTGGAGAAGTCAAACTAAATGAAATCTGAATGTAAACCTACAGGACACAGTTCCTGACACTTTTATAAATGGATAGATGTGTGAGACCCAGCTGATCTTGGCTTTAAGGAGATCATAGCTGCTGTAGACTAAAGACACACTGAAAAGTAGAATCTGTTTAAGGCAGCGTATAGTTAGGAGCGGAAAGATATGTGGTAGACTTATAGGAGAGGGAGTAAATGCTATAGTCAGAAAGGCAGCAAATGCTGCTTAGAAGAGGTAAGGCTTCAACAAAGTTTTAAAAGAGGCCAAGGGCAGAGAACCCCAGGTAAACTCCAGGTAAAACCTCAGGTGAAGGAATGTTTGCAAATGTGTAGGACTCATTTTGGAGAGTATGTGGTGACATAACTATCTGGAACAAATAAGATAGATTTTTACTGTTTTAGAAACACCGTAGAAAATAGGAAATAAAATCGTAAAGCAATGCCAGCAATGAATAAGTGGAATTTTAAATTAAAAATACAATAGTATTTATATTAGCACTCTAAAAATTTAAATACTTACATGTAAATTTCATAAGAGATGTTAAGTCTACATAAGGAAAATTATAACAATTTGATGAAAGAAGTAAAAAAGAACTAAATAAATGGAGAGATAGTCCATGTTCATGGATAGGAAGACTCAGTATTGTCAGGATTCCAGTTCTTCCCAACTTGATCTATAGATTCCATGCAATTCCAGTCAAAATCCCAAGAAGTTATTTCCTTGATGTCAACGAACTGATTCAAAAGTTTATATGGAGACAGAAAAAAAAGAATAGCCTACAGAATATTGAAGAACAAAGTTGGAGAACTGACACTACGTGACTTTAAAACTTACTGTAAAGCTATAATAATCAAGACAGTGTTTGGCTGGCAAAAGAATAAACAAATAGATCAATGGAACATAATGGAGAGCCCAGAAATAGACCCATATAAATACAGTCAAATGAACTTTGACAAAGGAACAAAGCTATACAATAAAGATAGTCCCTTCAACAAATGATGCTGAAACAAGTGAACATTCACGTACAAAAAGGGAGTTTAGGCACAAAATTTACACCTTTAACAGAAATTGGATCAAAGACCTAAATACAAAATCCTAAATTATAAAACTTCTAGAAGATAATATAGGAAAAATCTAGGTGACCTTGAGTTGGTGATGACTTTTAGATACAATACCAAAAGCATAATCCATGACAGGAAGAATTGATAAAGTGGATGGGGTTCAGTAAAACTAAATATTTCTGCTCTGTGAAAGCCACTGTCCAAGCCAGAGATTGGGAGAAAATATCTGCAAAAGATATATCTGATAAAGGGCTGTTATCCAAAATATATGAAGAACTCTTAAAATTCAGCAGTAGGAAAATAAACAACCCAACTAAAAATGGGCAAAATACCTGAATAGACACCTCACCAACAATGATATAGAGATGACAAATAAATATAAAAGATGCTCCATATCATATATCATCAGGGAAATCAAATTAAAACAGGGAAATACTACTGTACATCTATTAAAACAACCAAAATCCAGAACACTGACAACACCTAATGCTGGTGAACATGTGGAATAGGAGAAACTTTCATTGCTGATGGGAACACAAAGTGGTACATCCACTGTGGAAGACAGTCCTACAAAACTAAACATACTCTTACCATAGAATCTAGCAATCATACTCCTTGATATTTATTCATATGAGTTGAAAACTTACATCCACAAAAAAACCTACACAAACATATTTATTGCAGCTTTATTTATAATTGCCAAAACTTAGAAGCAACCAAGATGTCCTTCAGTAGGTAAATGAATAAATGGTGATAAGTCTGAATGATGAAATATGTTTCAGTGCTAACAAGAAATAAGAAACCAGCCCATGAAAAGACATGGAGGAATCTCAAATGCATTTTAGTAGGTTAAAGAAACCAATCTTAAAAGGTTACATACTCTACACTTCCAGCTATATGACATTCTAGAAGAGCCGAAAGGAAACAGTAAAAAGATCAGTGGTTGCCAGTTGTTGGGTGAAGCAGAGAGAAGGATGAATAGGCAAGCAAAGAGGACTTTTGTAGGTAAATGTCCTCTATGTGGTATAATGGTGGAAACGTGTCATTATGCATTTGTTTAAATCTATAGAATATACAACACCCAAGAGTGAACCCTAATGTAGACTGTATACTGAGTGATAATGATGCCTCGAGGTAGGTTTATTAATTGTTACAAATGTACCGCTCTGGTAGAAGATGTTGATAATGTGGGACAGTATGGGTTTTGGGGGACAGGGTTATATGGGAAACCTCTATACCTTCTCTCAGTTTTGTTGTGAACCTAAAACTGCTCTTTTAAAATGCCTATTTAAATAGTAGTAAAGTGTTTTGAAAGAGAAAATAAAGGAAAACTCCCTGAGTTTTGGCTTTATCCTAAATAGCAGCCATTGAGAGATAAGTCAGTTGTTTAACAAAATAAAGTTGGTTCCTGTGCTTCAGCTTGTTTGCGAAGAGGTAGGACAACTAGATAGTTGAACATTGCAATCCTTCAGCCTCTCTCAAGGGCATGATGGCTAGCAAGGACATGGGAGTGTTGGCATATTAGGGAAAATTCACAGTAATCTTAAAGACCTTCTATTTATGAAAACCATAGAGTATAGTTTGAACTGTATTTTAAAGTATTGGTAAGATATCAGGCTGACAAATCCTGTGTTTAACATATAACTAGTTGGTAAGAAACCAAGATGAGAGGAAAAGCATGTAAAATGGATTGGAAGGGCCAGAGGCAATAGCCTTAGCCTGGGCCTATACAGAGCCTTGTCTGCTGCTGTGATGCTCTGAATGTGGATTGACTGGTTATGGTTAAATTTCCTTAAATGAAGGCAAGTAAACTTGTTTACTTGGGGCAAGTAAACTTGTTTTCTGAATTTCTGTGGGCCTTTGGGTTAAAAATACCTGGGCTACAATCCTGATTCATGTTCTTACTTTCTGTCTGATCTAGAATATATCACTTCACCTTTCTGGACTTCATTTCCTGATGGATAAAATGGGAATAATAACAACAATAATAATAATACTTAATTTGCAGGGCTGTTATGAGAATTAAATATATTTGTAAAGAATCTAACATTTGTTCCCTTTAGAAATGCAGGGAGAGAAGACTGAGCTAGGACAGGTCTAGTCAAGAGGAATCTTCAAGACTGAGTCAGCTTCAGGCCATATCACTGTGACTACTACCATCCAAGTGCTGTAAAGAGGCTAAGAACTATCCGTAAATAGGACCCTATAAATGTAGATCAAAACATCCTCATTGACTGTCAAAAATAAGATCGCAGCAGCATTAAGTCACCCAGATGAAACACACCAGCACTTATCCACAGTGAAATCTATAAAGTGCTTTCAATTGCTCAGGGGATCTTTAGATATAGCATCATTTTCTCTATCTTATGGATGACTTGGCTACCTCTGCTATGAATTTTTCATGATTCCCCTGACCCAGCAGCTCTTGCCTGTGGAGAGAGTAATATGCTATTGATTTTGGAGTTAGGTTTCTGCCTTTTTCGCCACAACAGGATCTTTGTAGCCTAGAAACCTCAATCCCCTATTACTCATTAGAGACTCAGGCAGCTTTTCTTAGATCTGGAATTCAGATGGCAAACCATTTAGCTGCTGGTGTCAAAGATAGCCTTTATAGTAGAATTTTAACTGATTTCAGTAATTAGAGTAGCTGTTATTAAAAACTTCCTGATTAAACAAGCAGAGGTAGGATTATAGAGAGTGCCAAGAAGAGACAATATTCTTCTTTGTTTCTCTCACAGTTAGAATGTTTTTGTAGGCATAGCTTTTGGAATGAACCTATTAAAAATACACTAGAGCCTAAAAGAGAATAAAAAAAATAAAAGAAATATAACAGGGAAATCCTGTTCAATTTTTGGTATTTTTTCTTCTGTGTAATTTTTGGGATAGATGTCTAGGTGATTCTTGTTTTCAGTGGCCCTTGGTCATGTAAGAGAAGTGAAAAGAGGCCATGCTGTTGGTAGTTTTTATTTAAACTGCTTTTAAGAAATCAAAAAATCCATATCTTACATCCTGTGAAAACTCATTCTTGGCATTACCATGGTAACAAGACTTTTAAAAGGGAGTTAACTGAAATTTAGCTGCATATATTATTTCTTTGTGATTCATACTTCATAAAAATGCAAATGTCACACTAATACATGTTTTACCTTAATGTTTTATACCACCTTTTAGTCTTAATTGATCTAATGTTTTCCTTAATTAAATTTTGTGCTGCTTTGAATGGTTTTTCTCCTCCCCTCCCCCTCCCCCAATCCCTTCTTCTGTGGACCCATCAAACTATACATTTCTACTGGGTGACATGCAATTTAGGAAACTGTCACATAGGAGATCAATCATACCAACCTAAGAACTCAACAAAAGATTTTTGGAAAAGTGCTTGTCCTGCCTAGAAAGTCAGCCTATCCTTCTACTTGGGTAGAATTTTGGCATCTTCTTTTGTGCCCTTGCCCATCCTCTCTCCATTTGAATCTCCAGAAGACTGATAAGCAGGATACACTGGTGGAGAGAATAAAGCCACATCCTGGATAAAAATGCAGTCTTCACATTTCCTTGCTCTGTGACCTTGTGCAACTCACTTAACTGATCTTTTTAATTCACAGTTTTCTAATAGGTAAGATAAGGTTAATACCTTTGTCACAGAACTTTTGTGATGATGTTAAATGTGATAACGCTCTTAAAGTACTTGGCATAGTGCTTGGCACAAGACCTATGCTCAGCAAATAATAGAGTTAACTTTTATTTATAATAATAGTAATTATGAGGAAGTAGAGAAAATATTATTTACCTGAATTAATTTCATTGAGAGCTTTGTATTTGTTTGGAAGACATTATTTGGTAAACTTCTTGGGATGTATAAACTCCAAGGGTAATGTATTATTCCTGAGAAGAGATGATAAATTTGCTTTTTGGTTTCAGAGAGTAAAAGAGAATAAAAGTAAATAGAGAAGGGAATAAAGGGGTGAGAGCAGGTTGAGTTAGTGAGATGGAGAAAGGATGTGCACCACCTGAATGCACATTCTAGCAACTCCCAGGTATTTTGTGTTGTTAAAACTATGAAATGGTTTGTGGAAGTGAAGTGTGTTTCTGTATAGGAGAAGAATGAGAGAAGAGATTAATTTTGCACCCTGATTGACATGGGCTAGATAAAAACAGCAAGTGCTGACACTGCCCTTGAAATGAGAGAGTGCCTTAAAGATCCAAGCCTCTGAGAGTTCAGAGGAGATGCATGTGTACTTATATAGTCAGAAACTGGGTGGAGAGTTGGGGGGAATTTTGTCCATTTTGCATAGATCTCTAAGAGATAGAAATGCCTCAGCTAGCATCTTGGTTTTATAATGATAATGTCAACCACTTCTCCCCCTAGCTCTATTGAGGTATAATTGACAAGAAGAATTTAAAGTGTGACCAGTATATTTAAAGAATGACAAGTACATTTAGAGTGTACCATGTGATGATTTTTTATATATTTATACATTGTGAAAAAACTACCATATCAAGTTAATTAACACATCCATTATCCCACAGTTAACTTTTTTTGGAGGAGGGGGATGAAAATGCTTAAGATATACTCCCATCAAATTTCAGGTATACAATACAGTAGTATTAACTGTGGTCACTATACTCTACTAGATTTTCAGAACATAACTATCTTTTTAAAAATTTCATTTACTTTTATTATATTATGTTAGTCACCATACAATACATCATTAGTTTTTGATGTAGTGTTCCATGATTCATTGTTTTAGTATAACACCCAGTGCTCCATGCAGTACGTGCCCTCCTTAATATCCATCACCAGGCTAACCCATCCCCCCACCCCCTCCCCTCTAAAACCCTCAGTTTGTTTCTCAGAGTCCATAGTCTCTCATGGTTCAACTCCCCCTCCGATTTTATGCCCTTCCTTTTTCTGATCCTTCTCCTAATGTCCTCCATGCTATTCCTTATGTTCCATAAATAAGTGAAACCATATGATAATTGACTTTCTCTGCTTGATTTATTTCACGTAGCATAATCTCCTCCAGTCCCATCCATGTTGATGCAAAAGTTGGGTATTCATCCTTTCTGATGGCTGAGTTTTATTCCATTGTATAACTGGACCACATCTTCTTTATCCTTTCATCTGTTGAAGGGCATCTTGGCTCTTTCTACATTTGGCTATTGCGGATATTTCTGCTATGAACATTGGGGTGCATATAGTCCTTCTTTTCATTATATCTGTATCTTTGGGGTAAATATCCAGTAGTGCAATTGCTGGGTCATAGGGTAGCTCTATTTTTAATTTTTTGAGGAACCTCCACATTGTTTTCCAACGTGGCTGTACCAACTTGCATTCCCACCAACAGTGTAAGAGGGTTCCCCTTTCTCCACAACCTCTCCAACATTTGTTGTTTCTTGCCTTGTCAATTTTTGCCATTCTAACTGGTATAAGGTGGTATCTCAAAGTGGTTTTGATTTGAATTTCCGTGATGGCAAATGATGATGAATATTTTTTGTGTCTGTTAGCCATTGGTATGTCTTCTTTGGAGTAGTGTCTGTTCATGTCTTCTGCCCATTTCTTGACTGCATTATTTGTTTTTTGGGTGTTGAGTTTCAGAACTTCTTTATAGATCTTGGATACTAGCACTTTGTCTGTAGTGTCATTTGCAAATATCTTCTCCCATTTTGTGGGTTGCCTCTTTGTTTTGTTGACTGTTTCCTTTGCTGTGCAGAAGCTTTTTATCTTGAAGTCCCAGAAGTTCATTTTTGCTTTTGTTTCACTTGCCTTTGGAAATGTATCTTGAAAGAAGTTGCTGTGGCCGATGTTGAAGAGGTTACTGCCTATGTTCTCCTCTAGGATTTTGATGGATTCCTGTCTCACATTGAGGACATTCATCCATTTTGAGTTTATCTTTGTGTATGGTATTAGAGCATTGTCGAGTTTCATTCTTCTGTATATAGGTGTTCAATTTTCCCAGCACCATTTATTGAAGAGAATGTTTTTTTTCCATTGCATATTTTTCCTGCTTTGTTAAAGATTATTTGACCATAGAGTTGAGGGTCCATATCTGGGTTCTCTATTCTATTCCATTGGTCTATATGTCTATTTTTGTGCCAATACCATGCTATCTTGGTGATCACGTTGTATTATAGTTTGAAATCAGGCAATGTGATACCCCAGTTTTGTTTTGCTTTTTTCAACATTTCCTTGGCGATTTGAGGTCTTTTCTGATTCCATACAAATTTTAGGATTGTTTGTTCCAGCACTTTGAAAATGTCATTTGAATTTTGATTGGGATGGCGTTGAAGGTGTAGATTTCTCTGGGCAGCATAGACATTTTAACAATGTTTATTCTTCCAATCCATGAGCATGGATTATTTTTCCATCTTTTTGTGTCTTCTTCAATTTCTTTCATGAGTGTTCTGTAGTTCCTAGAGTATAGATCCTTTACCTCTTTGCTTAGATTTATTCTGAGGTATGTTAAGATTTTTGGTGCTATTGTAAATGGAATCAGTTGTCTAATTTCTCCTTCTACAGTTGTATTGTTAGTGCATAAGAAAGCAACTGATTTCTGTGCTTTGATTTTCTATCCTGCCACATTACTGAATTTCTGTATGAGTTCTAGTAATTTGGGGGTTGAGTCTTTTGGGTTTCCCACATAAAG
The DNA here is from genome assembly GCF_009762305.2 of Zalophus californianus. NCBI lineage: Eukaryota > Metazoa > Chordata > Mammalia > Carnivora > Otariidae > Zalophus > Zalophus californianus. Next base: position 39,263,648 of record NC_045598.1, on the reverse strand, counting down.
TGTCATGTCATCTGTGAAGAGAGAGAGTTTGACTTCTTCTTTGCCAATTTGAATACTTTTTATTTCTTTTTGTTGTCTGATTGCTATTGCTAGGACTTCCAGTACTATGATGAACAATAGTGGCGAGAGTGGGCATCCTTGACGTGTTCCTGATCTTAAGGGAAATGCTCTCAGCTTTTCCCCATTGAGGATGATATTCGCTGTGGGTTTTTCATAGGTGGATTTTATGAACTTGAGGAATGTTCCTTCTATCCCTATACACTGAAGAGTTTTGATCAGGAAAGGTTGCTGTATTTTGTCAAATGCTTTTTCTGCATCAATTGAGAGGACCATATGTTCTTCTCTCACCTCTTATTAATGTGTTCTATCACATTGATTGATTTGCAGATGTTGAACCACCCTTGCATCCCGGGGATAAATCCCACTTGGTCGTGGTGAATGATCCTTTTAATGTATTGTTCGATTCTATTAGCTAGGATTTTGCTGAGAATTTTGGAATGCATTTTCATCAGGGATATCGGTCTGAAATTCCCTTTTTGGTGGGGTCTTTGTCTGGTTTGGGGATTAAGGTAATGCTGGCCTCATAGAATGAGTCTGGAAGCTTTCCTTCTGTTTCTTGTTTTTGAAACAGCTACAGGAAAATAGGTCTTATTTCTTCTTTGAATGTTTGGTAGAATTCCCCAGGGAATCCATCAGGCCTTGGACCCTTGTTTTTTGGAAGGTTTTTGATCACTGCTTCAATCTCATTACTGGTATTGGCCTATTCAGGTTGTCAGTTTCTTCCTGTTTCAGTCTTGGGAGTTTATAAGTTTCCAGGAAGGGCTCCATTTCTTCCAGGTTGCTCATTTTATTGGCATACAGTTCTTGATAATAATTTCTAGTAATTGTTTCTCTTTCCTTGGTGTTAGTCATTGTCTCTCCCCTTTCATTCACAATTTTTTTAATTTGGGTCCTTTGTCTTTTGTTTTGGATAAGTCTGGCCAGTGGTATATCGATCTTATTAATTCTTTCAAAGAACCAACTTCTGGTTTCATTGATCTGATCTACTGTTTTTCTGGTTTCTAAATCATTGATCTCTGCTCTGATCTTAATTATTTCTCTTCTAATGCGTGGTTAGGCATCACTTTTGCTTTTAATGCAGTTCCTTGAGGTGTAAAGTTAGTTTGTGAATTCGGGATTTTTCAATTTTTTTGACTGGGGCATGGATGGCTATGTATTTCCCCCTTCTGACCGACTTTGCAGTATCCCATAGGTTTTAGACTGATGTGATTTTTTTCTCATTGGTTTCCATAAATTGTTTAAGTTCTTCTTTGATTTCCTGGTTGACCCAAACATTCTTTGTTAAAAAATTTTTTATTGTTATGTTAATCACCATACACTACATCATTAGTTTTTGATGTAGTGTTGCATGATTCATTGTTTGTGCATAACACCCAGTGCTCCACGCAGAACGTGCCCTCTTTAATACCCATCACCAGGCCAACCCATCCCCCCACCCCCCTCCCCTCTAGAACCCTCAGTTTATTTTTCAGCGTCCATCGTCTTTCATGGTTCGTCTCCCCCTCCAACTTACTCCCCTTCATTCTTCCCCTCCTGCTATCATCTTCTTTTTTTTCTAAACATATATTGCATTATTTATTTCAGAAGTACAGATCTGTGATTCAACATTCTTGCACAATTCACACCACTCACCATAGCACATACCCTCCCTAATGTCTATCACCCAGCCACCCAGTCCCTCCCACCCCCCACCACTCCAGCAACCCTCAGTTTGTTTCCTGAGATTAAGAATTCCTCATATCAGTGAGGACATATGATACAGGTCTTTCTCTGATTGACTTATTTCACTCAGCATAACACTCTCCAGTTCCATCCATGTTGTTGCAAATGGCAAGATCTCATTCCTTTTGATGGCTGCATAATATTCCATTGTGTATATATACCACACCTTCTTTATCCATTCGTCTGTCGATGGACATCTTGGCTCGTTCCACAGTTTGGCTATTGTGGATATTGCGGCTATAAACATTGGGGTGCACGTACCCCTTCGGATACCTACATTTGTATCTTTGGGGTAAATACCCAGTAGTGCAATTGCTGGATCGAATGGTAGGTCTATTTTCAACTGTTTGAGGAACCTCCATGCTGTTTTCTAGAGTGGTTGCACCAGCTTGCATTCCCACCAACAGTGTAGGAGGGTTCCACTTTCTCCGCATCCCCGCCAACATCTGTCGTTCCCTGACTTGTTAATGTTAGCCATTCTGAATGGTGTGAGGTGGTATCTCATTGAGGTTTTGATTTGGATTTCCCTGATGTTGATCGATGTTGAGCACTTTTTCATGTGTCTGTTGGCCATTTGGATGTCTTCTTTGGAAAAATGTCTGTTCATGTCGTCTGCCCATTTCTTGATTGGATTATTTGTTCTTTGGGTGTTGAGTTTGATAAGTTCTTTATAGATTTTGGATACTAGCTCTTTATCTGATCTGTCATTTGCAAATATTTTCTCCCATTCTGTCGGTTGTCTTTTGGTTTTGTGGACTGTTTCTTTTGCTGTGCAAAAGCTTTTAATCTTGATGAAATCCCAATAGTTCATTTTTGCCCTTGCTTCCCTTGCCTTTGGCGATGTTTCTAGGAAGAAGTTGCTGCGGCTGAGGTCGAAGAGGTTGCTGCCTGTGTTCTCCTTTAGGATTTTGATGGACTCCTGTCTCACGTTTAGGTCTTTCAACCATTTGGAGTCTATTTTTGTGTGTGATGTAAGAAATTGGTCCAGTTTCATTCTTCTGCATGTGGCTGTCCAAATTTCCCAACACCATTTGTTGAATAGACTGTCTTTTTTCCATTGGACATTCTTTCCTGCTTTTTCAAAGATGAGTTGACCATAGAGTTGAGGGTCAATTTCTGGGCTCTCTAGTCTATTCCATTGATCTATGTGTCTGTTTTTGTGCCAGTACCATACTGTCTTGATGATGACAGCTTTGTAGAGCTGGAAGTCCGGAATTGTGATGCCGCCAGCTTTGCTTTTCTTTTTCAATATTCCTCTGGATATTCGGGGTCTCTTCTGGTTCCATACAAATTGTAGGATTATTTGTTCCATTTCTTTGAAAAAAGTGGATGGTATTTTGATGGGGATTGCATTGAATGTGTAGATTGCTCTAGGTAGCATTGAGATCTTCACAATGTTGGTTCTTCCAATCCATGAGCGTGGAACGTTTTTCCATTTCTTTGTGTCTTCTTCAATTTCTTTCCTGAGTATTTTATAGTTTTCTGAGTACAGATTCTTTGCCTCTTTGGTTAAATTTATTCCTAGGTACCTTATCGTTTTGGGTGCAATTGTGAATGGGCTCGACTCCTTGATTTGTCTCTCTTCTGTCTTGTTGTTGGTGTATAGGAATGCCACTGATTTCTGTGCATTGATTTTATATCCTGCTACTTTACTGAATTCCTGTATGAGTTCTAGCCGTTTTGGGGAGGAGTCTTTTGGGTTTTCCACATACAGTATCATATCATCTGCAAAAAGTGAGAGTTTGTCTTCTTTGCCGATTTGGATGCCTTTGATTTCTTTTTGTTGTCTGACTGCTGTGGCTAGGACTTCTAATACTGTGTTGAAGAGCAGTGGTGATAGTGGACATCTCTGCCGCGTTCCTGACCTTAGGGGAAAAGCTCTCAGCTTTTCTCCATTGAGAATGGTATTCGCTGTAGGTTTTTCATAGATGGCTTTTATGATATTGAGGTATGTACCCTCTAGCCCTATACTCTGAAGAGTTTTGATCAAGAAAGGATGCTGTACTTTGTCAAATGCTTTTTCTGCATCTATGGAGAGGATCATATGATTCTTGTTCTTTCTTTTGTTAATGTACTGTGTCATGTTGATTGATTTGCGGATTTTGAACCAACCTTGCATCCCAGGGATAAATCCCACTTGGTCATGTTGAATAATCCTTTAATGTACTGTTGGATCCTATTGGCTAGTATTTTGGTGAGAATTTTTTCATCCATGTTCATCAAGGATATTGGTCTGTAATTCTCCTTTTTGATGGGGTCTTTGGTTTTGGGATCAAAGTAATGGTGGCCTCATAAAATGCATTTGGAAGTTTACCTTCCATTTCTATTTTTTGGAACAGTTTCAGGAGAATAGGTATTAATTCTTCTTTAAATGTTTGATAGAATTCCCCTGGGAAGCCATCCGGCCCTGGGCTTTTGTTTGTTGGGAGATTTTCGATGACTGCTTCACTTTCCTTAGTGATTATAGGTCTGTTCATGTTTTCTATCTCTTCCTGGTTCACTTTTGGTAGTTGATACATCTCTAGGAATGCCCCCATTTCTTCCAGGTCATCTAATTTGCTGGCATAGAGTTGCTTATAATATGTTCTTATAATTGTTTGTGTTTCTTTGGTGTTGGTTGTGATCTCTACTCTGTCATTCATGATTTTGTTGTTTTGGGTCATTTCTCTTTTCTTTTTGATAAGTCTGGCCGGGGGTTTATCAATCTTGTGAATTCTTTCAAAGAACCAGCTCCTAGTTTCGTTGATCTGTTCTACTGTTTTTTTTTTTTTGATTTTCATTGATTTCTGGTCTGATCTTTATTATTTCTCCTCTCCTGCTGGGTTTAGGCTTTATTTGATGTTCTTTCTCTAACTCCTTTAGGTGTAGTGTTAGGTTGTGTACTTGAGATTTTTCTTGTTTCTTGAGAAAGGCTTTTATTGCTATTTACTTTCCTCTTAGGACTGACTTTGCTGCATCCCAAAGATTTTGAACAGTTGTATTTTCATTTTCATTTGTTTCTGTGACCTTTTTAAATTCTTCTTAATTTCCTGGTTGACCCATTCATTCTTTAGTAGGATGCTCTTTAGCCTCCATGTATTTGAGTTCTTTCTGACTTTCCTCTTGTGATTGAGTTCTAGTTTCAAAGCATTGTGTTTGGAAATATACAGGGAATTCTCTCAATCTTTGGTACTGGTTTAGACCTGATTTGTGACCTAGGTCGTGATGTATTCTGTAGAATGTTCCATGGGCAGTAGAGTAGATTGTGTATTCCGTTGGTTTGTGATGGAATGTTCTGAATATATGTGAAGTCCTTTTTTTCCAGTGTGTCATTTAAAGTCTTTATTTCCTTGTTGATCTTTTTTTTATATGAAATGTCCATTTCAGTCAGTGGTGTGTTAAAGTCCCCCACTATTATTGTAGTGTTGTCAATGTGTTTCTTTGATTTTGTTGTTAATTGCCTTATATAATTGGCTACTCCCATGTTAGGGGGATAGGTATTTACAATTGTAAGATCTTCTTGTTAGATAGACCTTTTAAGTAAGATATAGTGTCCTTCCTCATCTCTTATTACAGTGTTTGGTTTAAAAGCTTATTTGTCTGATATAAGTATTGCCACCCCAGGTTTCTTTTCATGTCCATTAGCATGGTAAATATCTTTCCACCCCCTCACTTTCAATCTGGGGGTGTCTTTGGCTCTAAAATGAGTCTCTTGCAGACAGCATATCCATGGGTATTGTTTTTTAATCCAATCTGATAGCCCGTGTCTTTTGATTGGGAGATTAGTCCATTTACATTCAGGGTAACTATTGAAAGGTAGGAATTTAGTGCCATTGTATTGCCTCTAAGGTGACTGTTACTGTATATTGTCTGTGTTCCTTTCTGGTCTATGGTGCTTTTAGGCTCTCTCTTTGCTTAGAGGAGCCCTTTCAATATTTCCTGTAGGGCTGGTTTCGTGTTTGCAAATTCCTTTAGTTTTTGTTTATCCTGGAAGCTTTTATCTCTCCTTCTTTTTTCAATGACAGCCTAGCTGGTTATAGTGTTCTTGGCTGTACATTTTTCTCATTTAGTGCTCTGAAGATATCATGCCAGTCCTTTCTGGCCTGCCAGGTCTCTGTGGATAGGTCTGTTGCTAATCTAATGTTTCTACCATTATAGGTTACATATCTCTTCTTCCGAGCTTCTTTCAGGATTTTCTCTTTGTCTCTTAGACTTGTAAGTTTTACTATTAGATGTCGGGGTGTTGACCTATTTTTATTGATTTTGAGAGGGGTTCTCTGTGCCTCCTGGATTTTGATGCCTGTTTCCTTCCCCACATTATGGAAGTTCTCTGCTATAATATGCTCCAATATACCTTCTGTCCCTCTCTCTTTCTTCTTCTTCTGGGTTCCCAATTATTCTAATGTTGTTTCATATTATGGTATTGCTTATCTCTCAAATTCTGCCCTTCTGATCCAGTAGTTGTTTATCTCTCTTTTTCTCTGCTTCTTTATTTTCCATCATTTGGTTTTCTATATTGCTGATTCTCTATTTTGCCTCATTTATCCTAGCAGTTATTGTTCCCATTTTTTTTGCACCTTAGTAATAGGCTTTTTGATTTCGACTTGGTTAGATTGTAGTTCTTTTATTTCTCCAGAAAGGTTTCTCTAATAACTTCCAAGCTTTTTTTTAAGCCCATCTAGTATCTTTAAAGTCATGATTCTGAACTCTAGGTCCAACATCGTACTAATGTCCGTTTTGAGTAGGTCCCTGGCAGACGGTACTACCTCTTGTTCTTTTTGTTGAGGTGATTTTTTTTCATGTTTTCCTTTTGTCCAGAGGACAATAGATGAATGAGAGAACAAAATGCTAAGAGGGTAACAACATCCCCAGGAAATATACTCTAAATAAATCAGGAAAACCTAAAACCAGGGGAAAAGAAAGAGAAAGAAAGAAAAAAAAAAGAGAAAAAAAAAGAAAAAGATAAAAAAAGAAAAAGAGAAGAATGCAAATAAAACAGAATATGATCAAGTATGATCAGGCTGGTGCATAAATCAGTGCCACACACTAGATTTTGGGTGTATTTTGGTTTGTTAGAGGAAAGTGCCTCCCAAAATTTTAAAGAAAGACTTATATATGTACAAAATATGGGTTGATACAATGAAGGGATGGAATATGATTGTAAAGATTAAAATCATAAAGAATTTTATAAAAGGAATTGATAGGTGTTTGGAAAAAGAAAGTAGAGTATTAAAAAAATAGAAAGAAAAAAGATGGAGAGAATGTGATTAGGCAGGAGACTAGAACAAAGCCATACACTGGAGATTTAGGGTATATTTTGATCTGTTAGAAGAAACTGTGTATCAAAATTTTAAAGTGAAAACATCTTATATGTATATGCCAAAATTAAGGGTAACTACTATGAAGGAATAGAATATGACTAAAAATGAAAAATAAAAATGTTTTTTAAAAAAGGTATTGATAAGATGCTGGTTGAAAAAGGGTAAAAGAAAAATTCAAAAAAGAAAAAAGACAGTTAAAAATAAATTAACTTTGAAAGACTAAAGAATCATGGTAAGAATTGCATGAATTCTATGTGTAGTATTCCCCTAGTGCTGGAGTTCTGCCGTCCTCCCTGATGGGTTAACTTGTTCTTGGCTGGCTGTTCTTGCTGATCTTCTGGGGAAGGGCCTGTTGTGGTTCCCAAATGTCTTTGCTGGAGGCGATATTGTCCCGCCCTTGTCTGTCTGTTTCAGGCTAAGTAACCTGCTAAGGTTTGCTCTTGGGAGCTTTTGTTTCCTGCAAGCTTTTGGTATAGCTTTGGAGGACGAGAATTAAAATGGCGGCCTCCCAATCTCTACTCCAGAGGAGCCGAGAACTCAGGGTCCTGCTCCTCAGTGCGCCCCCAGAGGAAAGCAATCAATCACTCCCGTCTCCCTGGTCTCTGGCCGCACTTCGTGCTCACCCGGCCTGTGACCGAGCGTTTCTATCTCTGGCACCGGACCCCGTGTGGAGTCTCCAAACCCAGCCGATCCCTGCGGGTGTGCTCCTGTGCCACTCCTCCCGGGGGAAGAAGGGAAGTCTCCCTGGATCTGCCACTTGTTGGGTCCCTGCTGGAGGAGCAGTAGCCCGACTGTGTCGCCAGTCACAGTTTATGGCAACCCTGAGCTGAGAGCCCGCCCCTTGGCTCCTTCTCTGCAGCTGGCTTCCCCGCTCTGATACCCAGGAGCTCTGCTGCACTCAGGCACCCCTGGTCTTTCTGTGACCCTGAGGGTCCTGAGACCACACTGTCCCACGAGGGTCACCCCCCGCTTAGCCCCTGGAGTGATGACCCTCAGAGGAGCCGACTTCTAAAAGTTCTGATTTTGTGCTATGCTGCTTTATCACTTGCCAGAGCGTCAGACGGAGGCCCCCTCCTCCACCGTGTATCCTCCCGAATATCGCCTCAGATTCACTTCTCTGCACGTCCTACCTTCCAGAATGTGGTCGCTTTTCTGTTCAGAGAGTTGTTGCTATTCTTTTCTTCGATCTCCTGTTGAGTCCGTTGGTGTTCAGAATGATTTGATTCCTATCCAGCTGAATTCCTGAGACCAGATGAAATCCAGGTCTCCTACTCCTCTGCCATCTTGCTCCATCCCCCCCTTATTATGTTATGTTAGTCACCATACATTACATCATTTGTTTTTGATATAGTGTTCCATGATTCATTGTTTGCATATAACACCCAGTGCTCCATGCAGTACATGCCTTCTTTAATACCCATCACCAGGCTAACCCATCCCCCCACACCCTTCCCCTCTAGAACCCTCAGTTTGTTTCTCAGAGTCCATAGTCTCTCATCATTCATCTCCCCCTCCAATTTCCCCCCAACTGTTGCATGCTAGAAACTGTTCATAGTTAAGAGGATATCCTCTTTCATAGAATTGATTTAATTATAAGATATTGGAGAATGCTATTAGTTTTTCTGAGCCTTGATTCCACATCTGGAAAATGGGGTATTAATTTCAGGCTCACAAGATTGTCTTGAGGATTAAATTAGATTATATATGAATATTTTTGCAAATTCTAAAGTACTATCCTAATATTTTTCATATTAAGAATGTTACATGTGAGAAGGTTATCCTGATGGACTGAAACAAAATATGTTATTGAGAGAAGCTCCTAGAGACCAAAGAGGAATAGTAGAGTAGACATTTTGTAGGCATACCTTAATGCTTTGAATCTAGGGGAAAATATATATATATATATATATATATTAAGTTTTATTATTTTATTATTATTGTTTTAGAGCGGGAGAAGAGAGGAGCAGAGGTAGAGGGAGGGAGAGAATCTTAAGAAGGCTCCATGCCCAGCATAGAGATGGATGTGGGGCTCCATCCTACAACACTGAGATCATGACCTGAGATGATATCAAGAGTCAAACACTCAACTGACTAAGCCATCTAAGCACCCCGAATCTAGCAAATTAAAAAAAAAATCCGAAGAGCTCTCTTCTATTCTTTAATAACCCTATCTCTTAAATATTTTTTTAGTATAAACTGAAGATGAGATATTTGTCTCATAGGATTTTTATAGGGATTAAATGAGATAATGTATATGAAAGAAATAATTTATCTCAGTGTTTGGCACTCAGTGTGTTTTCAATAAATATTTATGTCTTCTAAATCTGAGCAAAAATAAGAGATTTGTTTTAGAGTTGTGAATACGCAAAGTGATCATTTTAGAGCTTGTGATTACCAGTTTGTTGAAAGTAGAGAATTGCCACATATGGTCCTAAGACTTTAAGGATACACAGACAAAATGTTTACCTTTCAGTTTATGTTTCTATTTTCCTTGTAGGGTAAGGATGGTACCATTATAGATAGCAATAGATTATATGCTTTATTGTGCTTCATGAAAAAGCCTTTTAGTAACACCACTTTCAGTCTTCATGAAATAAGAATGATAGAATAACACGTCAACCTAGGAACTAAATGATATTCCTAGTAATTCAGCAAATTGCAGAATTGCTTTTTATTTTTATTTTTAATTTCTCTCATTAGTAAATGATATTTGGTGGTACATTTAATTTTCAGTTTGGTTCCATCTTGTTTCAATGAACATATCTCTGTAGGTTTAATTAGAGAATTTGAAGATATGACCCTTTGTATCCAAGTGCTAGAAACAGAATAAAATGTGTTGTAGAAGTGAAAGTAGCCAAGAACCGAGGAATGGGATGTTAGGGATGGCTTCCTTGATTCTTTTCTTTATGTAACTGTGCACATTCAGTCAGGAAGTACTACAGATTTTTCTTCCTAAATGTGTTTTCAAATCTCTTCCCTATTCTCTATGTTGCCTCTTTAGCAACTGTATTTGGCTGGTAATCTGCACCTCGAACTTAACATGGTCTAACTAGAACTTCTGATTTTCCTCCAAATCTTCTCTGCACTAAGCTTTCTTCATATCAGTAAATGGCACAACCTGGGATCACCTGTGCTTCCTCCCTTGTCCTCATACCATTCTTTTAATCCATCAGAAAGTTTGATTATAATGTATTCTGAATCTAACCGTTTTCATCACCTCCGTTGTTTCGGTCATGGTTTTCGCCACCTTTCTCTCCAACCTCATATCAGCTTTCTAACTGCGCTCCCTGATTCTGACTCTTACCCCTTTACACACCATTCTTTATATAACATTTAAAGTGACTTTAAAAAACCAAAGAAAAAATATATAGAGAGAGAGTTGTATTCCCAGCCTACCATGCTTCAATGGATGCCTGGTACAGCCAGAGTGAATTTCATACTCCTTGCCAGGGGCTATCAGACTCTACCTATGTCACCCTGTTTACCTCTTCAGCCTCATTTTCCTCATTAGACTCTTTACATACTCTGCTTTTACCACATTGGCCTTCTCTTTGTCTCTCAACATGCCACAGGTATTTCAATCTTAGAGTCTTGGCACTTACTCATCTACTCTTTAGCTACTTGTTCTGTCTACTTGTCTAGCCATATTTCTTATCGCTCCAAACATTAATATTTCATCATTTATCTGCTTCTATTTTCCAGAGCATTTATGCTATTCACAATTTTATGCCTTGCTCCAATTATTCATACTTCCTGAAATGCTCTGTTGCATTCCCTTGCTTTTCCTGGATAATTTTTATTCATCATTCAAGTCAGTTAGAAAAAAATAGAATCACTTAAGGAGAGGAAATTAAAGAAGAGGTTGATGACAATAACAACTGAGGCTTTATCTACTCTTGGAAGGCTTTTCAAATTTTCAGCCTGGGTTTCCCACTTGGTTTTCTGCCTCTTTATGACTGTATTTATCACATTATGTTGTGATTCTCTTCACCTATGTCTGTCTTCTCTGCTGGTCTGTGAGATTCTTGGTGGCGGGTCCTAGACTTTCATCTTTACAGTCCTAAGCTAATGCACAGGACCTAGGGAAATACTGTTTTGAACTATTGCAGGTGACTCCATTTAGGGACAAATTGATTACTAAGCAAATTTTGTTCTGAATAAAATTACAATTAACTCTACACACTGGGATTTAAAAGAGCAATGTCAACACCATGAACGTGGGAAAAGTTTACAGATGCTAAATGTTGGGAGGTTTAATCCAAAAGTTGTAAGCTATGTATCAGTTTTATTTGTGTTATTTGTAGTAGTTTTTCCTTTTCTGTATATATTCAACTTTTAGCTTTCCATTCAAAATGCATAGGAAGAATATTAAATTTTTAATTACAAACATCATGGGAAGGTGGTTATAAATGAGCAAATCTCATTTAAAAATAATTATGCACACAATCAATTTTTTTTTTCAAATTAAAAGTGAAAAGTCTTGCTAATAGACTGTATTACTCTTTCTGAGATAGGTAAGGATATGTTGGTAGTGATTTTCTTTTTTAGCATAAGTCAGTTTATCCAGAGTGTTTTTATTGAAATAACTTAGCTGATTGTATCCATCTACTCACACTTTTAGTGAGTTGCTGGAGGGTGGGATGAGGTAAATAGGGAAATGTTGGTGGGGAGTATGTACTGAGAGAAAATCAACAAAAAAGTTCTATAGACCACCCCAGAGACTTGAGATTTTATTATGAATAAACCATTTGCTTTTGTAAACATACAGGATTTTCTTCAATATTGTGAACTTTGTCAATTCCTTGGTTTTGTTGTAAGAAATGCAAGGGAGCAGTGTTCTCCCCATCCACAATATGAGGAGTCCTGATTGACGGTCAACTCAGGATGCTTTATTATGATATAGGGTGTGATCATGGAGCTCCCATTATAGGAAATGATAATAAAGAATAGAGAGGTTAGGTAATATGCCCAAAGTTACACAACTGGTAAGTGGTTGAGTGAGGCTTTGAATTTTATAAGTCTGATTTGCTATTCTATAATCTATATTGTGGTTAAATCCAATGACACTACATTCAGGCTCATGGACTAATTAAAGTGGGGAATACAGGAGATAAATTAATTCATTCCTTCAATAAACATTTATTAAACACCCATTGGGTATTCTTTGAGTACTTACTAGGTGTTTTTCCATTCCTCTGTGTTCCTGTAACTCTTCATATGTTGACATATAATTGTCTTATGTTGGTAACAAAAAATTTAAGGGTGAGAGGGTTGAGATCATATTAATCTGTGTTTTCCAGGGTCTTCAAATACTACCTATTCAGTAAATGTTTGTTTAATAAGCAAAAAAGACTCAGCTGTATTATCCTAAGGGTTGTCATACTAGACTAAGTTTATAAATAAGTCTAAAATCTAAATATTTTTGATTTGTGTTCAGAGTTGATTTGCTTTAAGCCTTTTTCCTTACTGAGGTTTCCGATATTATTTGCTTTTGTTTTACAATAGACATAGTTTTGTAAATTTAGTACCATGATAAAAATCATCTAAGGATTTCTTATTATGTGCCAAGAACTGTGCTAACATTTTGCATTATTTAATCCTTACAACAGTCCTTCATGGTATGTATTTATATAACATAGAGGTTTTGGAGTCACAGAGATCAGAATTCAAATCCTAGCTTGGCCACTCACTAATATGTGAAGTTGGACTAATCTTCCTATATTATTTATTGCTGTATAACAATTTTACCCACAAATTTAGTGACTTAAATACACAGATATATGATCTTATAGATTCTGTGGGTCAAGAATCTAGGCATGGCTTAGTTGGGTCCTCTGTTTTAGGATTTCTCATAAGGTTGCAATCAAGTGTAATCAGTCTCATCTGAAAGTTTGACTGGGAAAGATTCTCTTCCAAGCTCACATAATTTTTTTTTCAGTTTTTATTTAAATTCCAATTTGTTAACATATAGTGTATTATTAGTTTCAGATGTACAATATAGTGATTCAACACTTCCATTCAATACTCACTGCTCATAAGAGCAAGTGCATTCCTTAATCCCCATCACCTATTTAACCCAGCACTCCCTGATCCCCCACTTCCCTTCTGGTAACCATCAGTTTGTTCTCTATAGTTAAGAGCTTGTTTCTTGGTTTGCCTCTCTTTTTTTTTCCCCTTTGCTCATTTGTTTCTTAAATTCCACATACAAGTGAAATCATACAGTATTTATTTTTCTCTGACTGACTTATATTGCTTAGCATAATAGTCTCTAGCTCTATCCATGTCACTGCAAATGGCAACATTTCATTTTTTATGGCTTAGTAATATTCCATTATTACATTCCATGTATATATATTCCATATATATATATTACATTCCACATATATATATGTCACATTCCATATATATGTATATGGATACCACATGTTCTTTATCCATTCATCCATTGATGGACATTTGCTTACATATTTTTTGATAGGATTCAGTTTCTTGCAGCCTAGTAAATGGAAGCCCTTATTTCCTGTTGATTAGAGGCTGCCATAGTTCCTTGCTACATGGGCCTACCCAACATGGTTGTTTGCTTCATCAAAGCATGAAATTTGGAAAGGCAATACAAAAAGCCTTTGTAGTAAGATGGAAATTATAACCCTATGTAGCCTAATCATGTAAGTGACATTCCACCATTTTTGCCATATTCTATAGGTTAGAAGCAAGTGACAGGTTCCATCCACAGCTATGGGAAGGGGATAACCCACAGATGGACATATCAGGAGGTGAGGTCATTGGGTCTATTCCACACTCACTAGGCCCTGATTTACTTATTTGAAATATATATAAAAAAATTAGGGGCGCCTGGGTGGCTCAATCATTAAGCATCTGCCTTTGGCTCAGGTCATGATCTCAGGGTCTTGGGATCGAGCCCCACATTGGGTTCCCTGCTCTGTGGGAGGCCTGCTTCTCCCTCTCCCACTCCCCCTGCTTATGTTCCCTTCTCAATGTGTATCTCTCAAATAAATAAATAAAATCTTTAAAAAAATTAATAGTACTTACAAGTAATGGGCTGAATTGTATCTCTTCCAAATTCATACATAGATCCCCTAACTCCCAGTACCTCTGGATGTGACTGTATTTGGAGATAGGGACTTTAGAGAGGCAATATGGGGTTAGGTAGGCCCTCACTCCAATATGTCTGGTAAAGGAGATTAGGACATAGAGAATACAAACAGGAGGGTGACTGTGTGAAGACACTCTGAAAAGTTAGCTATTTGTAAGCTAAGGAGAGAGGCCTCAGAAGAAACCAAACCTGCTAACACCTTAATCTTAGACTTCTAGCCTCCGGAACTGTGAACACATAAGTTTCTGTTTAAGCCAGCCAGTCTGTGGTATTTTGCATTGTAGCCTTACAAAACTAATATACTACCTTATAGGCTAGTGTTTGGCAAGTTATCTCGTTTATAATATATGTTAAATAAATGTTAGCTTTTAATATTAATTATTGGTACTATTATTATTAAGGGGAAATCCCTAGGACACAGAGACATTAAATAATGGGATTTTAGAGCTTATCTAATTTATTTTTTCTGTTTGATCAGGACTACAATGCACCTCTCTCTACTATTCAGTTTAATTGAGGAAACTAGTTATCTCTTTTTTATAAAGCAGGTACTGACCTAGAAACTGAGGATTACAGAGTTAAATGAGATACAGTCCTTGTACCTGTTGAGGTGCATAGACTACTAGCAGAAGATTCGCTTCAGAAGATATTTAATGTATAGTATTGCATATTCTAGGAAATGTTACCTGGGTGCTACAAAAGCCCAGGGGTGAGGGTCAGGACCAACTTCCTAGAGAAATAACTAAAGTTAGAGTTAGAATGAGTTAGAATTCCCAGGTGTGGAAAGGGGAGGGGACTGATATTCTCAGCAGAGGTAAGCAAATGTAAAACAATTTAACATTACTAGAGCTATATTTATACAAACAGGAAAGTGAAAAATACTCCAGTTTGCTTTTCAATGGCTTATGTAAAAGATGAGAGCAAGAAACAGTAAGAAATAGTTTTCTTTCTTTTTTTTTTTAATGAAACAAAACTTGGAAGTGGTACTTCCTCCTAGTTAGTAAGTACCATGGTAATTTTTCTGTTTCTGTGTGTTTTGCATATAGTGATATAGATCTGATATTAGACCAGTTCTTCTGTGCCTGCTAAGAGGATGGACAGGAGAATTAATACTATGATTAAATACAATTAAATTTCATTAATAGTTGGATCTATAAAATGAACAGTGTGCCATATAGAAAATGTTTAGAAAATCTTTTAAAAAATATCATTGATAAAGGAAACCTCCTGATCTCATTTTATTAATGAGGTTATTATACTTTTAGTTTTGAAAATATGAAAAATGGGAGTAGTGTCAGAAAATAGTGACCAGAAAAATTATGATTTAGCATTCGTTTATTTGATCAGATTATGATGTGTGTGCCCTTAAGGAATTTCAGTCCAATAGAGTACAACTTCATTAAAGGAAGCGGATTATTAATATCTTTAGCCTTAGTACTTTTATAGGCTTGGCACATAGTAAGTCTTCAAAAATTGTTATTGATTAAATAAATAATATGTTCTGTAGCCTTGATCAAATCTCTTCTCCTCTCTGGGTTTTAGTTCTCTCATTTTTTATGCGAAGGAGTTGAACTAGATTATAGTTGAGACAGTTATGGAATTAAAGCATGAATTTTGAAGGTAGTCAGATTTGAATTCCAAAGCTAGATCTGCACAATAGACTTCAGTAAGCCTCAGTTTCCTATCTGTAAAATGGGGTTGGGATAGGATGAGATATAAATGAGAAAATATGCATAAAATGATTATGTTTCATATGTAAAAAGTACTTTTAAATTGTAGCCAAACAAAAACCTCCTCCTAGCTCTACACTGCTAATGTTAGGATTCCCATTTTACTGTTTTACAGATAAGGAAACCAGAGGACAGAAAATTGTGGCTTATTTACCCACGTATTAGCTTCTGCCTGTGCAGAGCATTTACTATGGCATCAGGACATTAGTAACTAGGGCATTCAAGGAGGCATGGAGGCAATACACACCATACTTAGTTTACACACATGTGACATCTTGAAAGAAACCAGAAGTCCCATCCCCTTTACAGGCTCATTCATCCTTATCTTTGTCCTGGCTTTGGCCAAGATGACCTGTTACCAGAAAAACTCTGTGTTCCAGAGCCTGATGCTATTATGTTAGCTTCCTTAGAGTAATATCAAGTAGTCACAGGTAGTCACCGACTGCTGAAAGGACTGAATGTGGTTTTTCTCTATGTGCCTTATTTTATCAGGAGCTTAATACTTAAAACCTCTTGCTTCTCTGTACAAATCATTACATTTTCCCTTTTTCTCTCCTAGTGTGTTATTTCCTCTTTCTTGTACATACAGAAAAGTGAAAGGGTAGGGTAAAAAGTAGGGCAGGGGCTAATAAGGAGTAAAGCGGAGACTAGAATTTAGATCCTGTAACAGTTCATCACTCTGTCCACCAGGCTAATGCCCTTCATGGCATACACAAGTATGTTAAGAGATATGGTTCTTAGTTGTGGAACGTTTACTGGAGGAAATGACTTAGGGACCGGGGCACAAAATCATGGATTAGAAATTTAGACTAGCTAGTAGGAAGGGAAAAATGAAGGGGGGCAAATTGGAGGGGGAAATGAACCATGATAGACTATGGACTCTGAGAAACAAACTGAGGGTTCTAGAGGGGAGGGGGGTGAGGGGATGGGTTAGCCTGGTGATGGGTATTAAAGAGGGCATGTACTGGGTGTTACATGCAAACAATGAATCATGGAACACTACATTAAAAACTAATGCTGTAATGTATGGTGATTAACATAACATAATAAAAAATATTTGAGAAATAGCAATAGAAGATGATAATATATGATATGAGTAAATCATTAATTTTTATCTCTTTCTCTCTCGAATAAATAAAGTCTTTAAAAATAAAAAAAAGAAATCTAGACTAGAGAGACAGTGCTGGATAGGGCTTGGGCAATGACAAAGTCATGTGAAGCTCTGTAGTTGGGTCTTGGTACAAAATCAGCAATGCCAGTTGACTGCCTTCTCTCCTTGTTGCTCTCAGCCTCCTCTAGGAGGCCCTTGGTAGCAAATCTTATCCATATGCAGATTAAGTGGTTACCTGGCACCTGGAAATGCCAGAGACTCAGTGACACCATTAATGTCTGAAAGATTCTAGCTCCTAGAGTTGTTGAACTTGGTTTCTTAAGTAATAACAGCTCTAGATTATTGAGGGTCCATTGTGATCCAAGTATAGTGCTAGGTCCTTTATATACATTGTTACATATAGATTCTATGTAAATTCTATAATAAGTAAATTGTTATTCCAATTTTATGAAAAAGGTAGCTACATTTTAACATCTGCTTGATTTGTCTTATGTTTTGTATAAAACAAAAGCCATTTTAGAAAGTGGAATCAGTTTTTGATTCCTCTAAGAAATTCATTGATTTCTCTAAGCCTTATTTCTTCTGTATTTTCATACAGTAGTATTATTACATCATAAACTGGGCCCCCCAGTAGTATTAGGATAATAAGAAAAATGAAGCCAATCTTTTCATTGTACTATGGACTTAACTGACTTATGAAAATCAGACATAGCTTAATGTTATACACAAGGCTAGGAACTTAAAAGGCATTTATTGATTAAAGGAAATTTAGCTGAATGAGTAAAATGATACTTAAATTTCACTATACATTAAATAATACTGCTCACTTTGGCTATGTAGAAGTTAGCAGAAAATTAAGGAAAATAAGATATGGTAAACTTTTTCAATTAAAATATGCATTTACTTTCAATTAAAATATGCATTTCACTTAGCATAATCCCCTCATTAATTCATTAATTATTATGTTCAGTTAGCCAGCATATATTACATCATAACTTTTTGTTGTAGTGTTCAACGATTCATTAGTTGCATATTTACTTTAAATTTATTTTCCTTAAATGAGAGATAAATTTCTTTCTTTTTTTTTTATTATGTTAGTCACCATACATCATTAGTTTTTGATGTGGTGATCCACAATCTATTGTTTTTGTATAACACCCAGTGCTCCATGCAGTACGTGCCCTCCTTATACCCATCACCGGGCTAACCCAACCCCCACCCCTCTCCCCTCTAAAACCATGTTTGCTTCTGAGAGTCCATAGTCTCTCGTGGTTCATCTCTCCCTCCAATTCCCCCCCTTCATTTTCCCTTCCTTCTCCTAATGTCCTCCATGCTATTCCTTATGTTCCACAAATAAGTGAAACCATGTGATAATTGACTTTCTCTGCTTGACTTAGTTCTAATTCCTTCATACTTTTATTTTTAAATATACTTTTCTCTGTAACAATTTCTTTTTTTAAGATTTTATTGACTTTTTTCTATTTTATTTATTTTGTATTTTTTAAATTTTATTTTATTATGTTATGTTAGTCACCATACAGTACATCATTATTTTCTGATGTAGTGTTCCATGATTCATTGTTTTCGTATAACACCCAGTGCTCCATGCAGTACGTGCCCTCCTTAATACCCATCACCAGGCTAACCCATCCCCCCACCCCCTCTCCTCTAAAACCCTCACTTTGTTTCTCAGTGTCCATAGTCTCTCATGGTTCATCTTCCCCTCCAATTCGCCCCATTCCTTTTTCCCTTCCTTCTCCTAATGTCCTCCATGCTATTCCTTCACAAATAAGTGAAACCATATGATAATTGACTTTCTCTGCTTGACTTATTTCACTTAGCATAATCCCCTCCAGTCCCATCCATGTTGATGCAAAAGTTGGGTATTCATCCTTTCTGATGGCTGAGTAATATTCCATTGTATATGGACCACATCTTCTTTATCCTTTCATCTGTTGAAGGACATCTTGGCTCTTTCCACAGTTTGGCTATTGCGGACATTACTGCTATGAACATTGGGGTGCATATGGCCCTTCTTTTCACTACATCTGTGTCTTTGGGGTAAATACCCAAGAGTGCAATTACTGGGTCATAGGGTAGCTCTATTTTTAATTTTTTGAGGAACCTCCACACTGGTTTCCAACATGGCTGTACCAACTTGCATTCCCACCAACATTGTAAGAAGATTCCCCTTTCTCCACAATCTCTCCAACATTTGTTGTTTCTTGCCTTGTCAATTTTTGCCATTCTAACTGGTGTAAGGTGGTATCTCGATGTTTTTTTTTTTTTAAAGATTTTATTTATTTATTTGACAAAGAGAGACACAGTGAGAGAGGGAACACAAGCGGGGGAGTGGGAGAGGGATAAGCAGGCTTCCCGCCAAGCAGGGAGCCTGATGCGGGGTTCAATCCTAGGACCCTGGGATCATAGCCTGAGCTAAAGGCAGACGCTTTAACGACTGAGCCACCCAGGCGCCTCTCGATGTGGTTTTGATTTGAATTTCCCTGGTGGCTAATGATGATGAACATTTTCTCATGTGTCTGTTAGCCATTTTTATGTCTTCTTTGGAGAAGTGTCTTTTCATGTCTTCTGCCCATTTCTTGACTGCATTATTTGGTTTTTTGGGTGTTGAGTTTGAGAAGTTCTTTATAGATCTTGGATATCAGTCATTTGTCTGTAGTGTCATTTGCATATATCTTCTCCCATTCTGTGGGATGCCTCTTTGTTTTGTTGACTGTTTCCCTTGCTGTGCAGAAGGTTTTTATCTTGATGAAGTCCCAAAAGTTCATTTTTGCTTTTGTTTCACTTGCCTTTGGAGATGTATCTTGAAAGAAGTTGCTGTGGCCGATGTTGAAGAGGTTATTGGCTATGTTCTTCTCTAGGATTTTGATGGATTCCTGTTTCACATTGAGGTCTTTCTTCCATTTTGAGTTTATCTTTGTGTATGGTGTAACCCAATTTCTTTTAATTGCTATATAGTATCTCTCCTTTTCCTAACTTTGGCTTATGCATTTAACAAATATTTATTGAGCTCCTACATATGTGCTAGGCTTTGTGTTAAATTTTGGGATCTAGAGATGAACAAATGATCATGTTTAATGAACAAATGATGATTATCCTGGCTATTTAAGAGGTAGTGGTCTAGGTGGAAGAATCAATATATCTACAATAACCATAACAGAATACTAAGTGCTGAAATAGTTGAATGAACAGATTCTAGGAGACACAGGGACAGATGTCATCACTCTTGCTTGGAGAGATCAGGATGGTACTCATAGAGGAGTTGACATTTGTGTTGGGCCTTAAAGAATAAACAGAATTTTGCCTTTTGGAAAAGTAAGAAAAGGATGATTTAAACAGAGGGAGTAATATGCAAAGCCATGGAAGAATATGAAGATAGGATATATTTAAAGATTTGTTAACTATAACATAATACATGGGTATTGATTATGGGGAAATAACATAAAGGGAGATTAATCTGGGATGGTAAATTTACACCAACTTGAGAAGGGCCTTTAGTTGCATACAAGTTGGGCATAAGTTGAAAAGCATATTTTTCTTTCTTGCAATATTTCAGGTTAATCTATTTTTTCTTGATATTTAGCTTGCTTTTATTTTGTATTAGTTTTTCTTCCCTGTAGGCTCATAGCTCATGACACAATTCAAACAAAGTTCAAAATTTGCACTCAATTTTTTTAAAACTATACTTTCCAGAACTTTCCCCCAGTATGATTCTTCCATTCTAAATGGCTGGTTTACTTGCTGTCTCCTCCCAATGTGCCTGTGTGATTGCTGCTCTGCACACCTGGAATGTTTTTATCCTTTCTCCCCATCCTCTACTTCTCAAACCCTACTGCATTTTCCCAGCCCAGGTCAGGTGGCTCCCCTTCTGGCAAGGCTTCCTTGGCCACTCACAGCCTTTGCTCATTTTTATTTTGTTGAGTTCTACTGGAGGCCAACCTAAAGAAGAGGCCAGAAAAACCAAAACTGTGAGTGTTCTACATCAATATGGGGCTCCAAGAACTAGGTCAACAATGCTTTTTGTGTAGATCCTTCCTTGTGAAATCCAAGAGGAAGAATTCAAGAAGCAAAGCAGAGTCAAGACCAAGGGAGTCAAGGGTGCATATTGCTAGACTGGAGGGTAAAGCCAAAACAGAAAGTCACTGAACAAGTGTAGAAAAGATTGCCAGGTAGGAGATTTGAGGTATGTGTGGCGTGTTGGCTCAGAAATGAATGGAAAGAAAACCTGCATATCCTGATGTTTCTTAGATAATGATCCAATAATGTGCTCTTAAAAATTAATTTTTGGAATTAAACCAATATATGTTTTGAAAAATTCAAAATACAAATAAGTAAAAAGAAACAAATGCATAGGTTTCTTAACCCATCTGCTTAAATATCCTTCTGGATTTAGATATGAATGGTGGTTTACAAAACTGAAATCATACTATATTTTTTGTAATTTTTTTTTGTCAATTGTATGTCATGAGTATCTTATGTCAACAAATATACTTCTACATCTATTGAGATATATACATGTCATATAATGTATCAGTTTCAGGTGTACAACATAATGGTTTGAAATATGTATATGTTGCAAAATGATCACCACAATAAGTCTAGTTAACATCAATCATAACACATACTTAGAAATTTTTTTCTTGTGATAAGAACTTTTAAGAAATGTTCTCTTAAGCAACTATCAAACATAAAATACAGTATTTTAATTACAGTCATTATGTTATAACATCTCCAGGAAGTCATCATAATTTTTTAATGGTCATATTACTTTGTAAGTAAACACTATTTATAATTTGGGTTAGGTTTTTTGCACCTTTATATTATTTTTGTTATAAGCAACACTATTCTGAACCATCCTCATACAAATGCATTTGTGCTCATATTTAATAATTTTGCATAATATAAAATCTGAAAGTGCAATGTAGTGCAATTTCTGGGTCAAGTGATTTGTACTTTAAAAGACTTTTTAAAACATGTATTGTCAAATTGCCCTCTAGAAATGTTTTTGTCAACTTATACTCAGCATGCACTGAATGAAAATAACTGTTTTTCTCAACCCTCGACAACATTGGTAATTATTACTATCTTGCTTCTTTATCAGTGTATTAGGTGAAAAGCAGTATTTTTATGCTTTTAGAAAATTTTACAGTTCTTTAATTACTGGTGAGTTTGAATATCTTTGTATATAAGTTTACATTTTCTTGATGAATTATCTGTTCATGATTTTCCATCATTTTGCTATTGGTGATAATTACTAGTTTGACTAGATTTTTCCCTTTCCGAAGAAAACTTGTTTTCTAGTCATTGTGTGCAGTGCTTGATAAAAGCAAATATTACTTATTTTTTTATTAAGTTTTTAATTTTAATTCCAGCATAAACTACAGTGTTATATTAGCTTCTGGTGTACAGTATAGTGATTCAACAATTTTATATATTACTCAGTACTCATCATGTTAAGTGTACTCTTAAATTTACTTGAGTACAAAAGTTAAAAAATAAAACATACATAAAAAATTCAGACAATTTCATGACCCTAAAACACAAAAAAATAAAACATATGTACATAAAGTTTCAGCTCTCTGCTGCTGTGATATGTGTTCTATTTAAAGAAACACAAAATTTTACTAACATCCAGTATAGGCACCAACGGGGCTTGAAGAGTGTCTTGTTGAGACATGACCACAACCAACCATCCTTTTATTTTGCTTAAGGACTAGTTAATTTTGCTTGTTATTTGCTGTTTGTATTCTGTTTGCAAATTGTGCTATAGCTTAAGGAACTCAAACACTAGAAATATATTTAAGAATAGACCAATAATATAATGAAAATTAACTGACTGTTTTACAAGTTGTAATTAATCAAAAATTTATAACCACATGAAAGAATTTAAAAATTGGTCACTAAAATGTGTTCTTCTGAAACATCATTATACTGAAATGGGTGAAAAGTTGATAGAAGAATCAGTAAAAATATATATATATTAATACCAAAAAATTCAATGGCAGACAGAAAGCTAGGACACAAATGTCATATAATCACTTTTTATTTATTTTGTAAATCTTTTGGTCATTTGATTGCTTTTTACTTCTTAAACATTATTCTCTTTTTTCATTGACATTAAATACTTTTTAATAAAATTTGGTCAATCTTTTCTTTTAAGTTGCCTGATTTGCTGTTATAGTCATAATTTTTTCCACATAATTATATGAGTAGCCACCTAATTTTCTTCTAGTTTTCATGTGCTTTCATTTTTTAAACATTATATTCTTTAATAGATCTGTAATTTATAATAATATACATGGAATCAAGTAGAGTTTTAACTTATATTTTTTCCCAGATGTTTCACCAGATGTTTTAGCCATTATTAACTAATCTATCCTTTTCTCAATTGGTTTCAAATTCTATCTTTCTTATGTATGAAGTTCTTTTGTACACTTGGGTTTATTTATAGGTTTTCTATTCTATTTCATTGAACTCTTTATTTGATACTGTTTCATGTACTGTCATTTTATAAAAAGTGTCAATAACCAGAAGGGTGAGGCATCAAATGATATATTCTTAAAGGTCTGATTTATTCCAAATTGTTTTATTTCTTATGTTAATAGTCACTCCCAATCAATGCCTGGGAATAAAAACAATGATTATTCAATCAAGATATGGCATTCAAAAAATTGCTAGAACTAATACAGGAATCAGCAAAGTCACAGGATATAAAATTATTGCACAGAAGTTAGTTGCATTTCTATACACTAACAATGAAGCAGTAAGAAGAGAAATCAAGGAATCAATCCCT
Organism: Zalophus californianus; assembly: GCF_009762305.2. Taxonomy (NCBI): domain Eukaryota; kingdom Metazoa; phylum Chordata; class Mammalia; order Carnivora; family Otariidae; genus Zalophus; species Zalophus californianus. The sequence goes on along the minus strand of NC_045598.1, from coordinate 39,239,797 downwards.
TTTACAATTGCACCAAAAACCATAAGATACCTAGGAATTAACCTAACCAAAGAGGTAAAAGATCTGAACTCCGAAAACTGTAGAACACTTATGGAAGAAATTGAGGAAGACACAAAGTAATGGAAAAACATTTCATGCTCATGGATTAGAACAGATATTGTTAAAATGTCTATGCTGCCCAAAGCAATCTACACATTCAATGCAGTACCTATCAAAATACCATCAACATTTTTCACAGAGCTGGTACAAACAATCCTAAAATATGTATAGAACCAGAAAGACTGAATAGTCAAAGTAATGTTGAAAAGAAAACCAGAGCTGTGGCATCACAATGCTGGACCTCAAGCTATATTACAAGGGTGTAATCATCAAGACAGTATGGTAGTGGCACAAAAACAGACACATAGATCAATGGAACAGAATAGAGAACTCAGAAATTGACCCTCAATTCTATGGTCAACTAATCTTTGATAAAGCAGGAAAGAATATCCAATGGAAAAAAGATAGTCTCTTCAACAAATGGTGTTGGGAAAACTGGAAAGCCACATGCAGAAGAATGAAACTGGACCATTTTCTTATAATACACAAAAATAAATTCAAAATGTATGAAAGACCTAAATGTGAGATAAGAAACCATCAAAATCCTAGAGGAGAACCCAGGCAGCAATGTTTCTGACATTGGTGGCAGCAACTTCTTGCTAGGCAAGGGAAACAAAAGGAAAAATGAACTATTGAGTTAAAAACTTTTGCACAACAAAGGGAACAATCAACAAAACTAAAGGCAGCCTATGGAATGGGAGAAGATATTAAAAAATGACATATCAGATAAAGGGCTAGTATCCAAAATCTATAAAGAATTTATCAAACTCAACACCCAAAAAACATATAATCTAGTCAAGAAATGGTCAGAAGATATAAACAGACACTTCTCCAAAGAAGACATCCAAATGGCCAACAGACACATGAAAAAATTTTCCACATCACTTAGTATCAGAGAAATACAAATCAAAACCACAATGACATACCACCTCAATACCTGTCCGAATGGCTAAATTTAACAAGACAAGAAAGAGCAGTATGGCGAGTATGCAGAGAAAGGGAAACCTTCTTACACTGTTGGTGGGAATGCAAGCTGGTACAGCCACTCTGGAAAACAATATGGAGATTCCTCAAAAAGTTAAAAATAGAGCTACCCTATGGGGCATATGAACCCCAATGTTTATAGCAACAATGTCCACAATAGTCAAAGAATGGAAAGAGCTTAGATGTCCATTGACAGATCGACAGATGAATGGATAAAGAAGCTGTGGTGTGTACACACACACACACACACACACACACACACACACACACACACAATGGAATATTACTCAACATTCAAAAAGAATGAAATCTTGCCAATTTCAACAATGTGGATGGAACTAGAGGTTATGCTAAGCAAAATAAGTCAGTCAGATATAGACAAACACCATATGATTCCACTCAGTGTGGAATTTAATAAGAAAACAGATGAACATAGGGGAACGGTAGGAAAAATAAAGCAAGATAAAATAGAGAGGTAGGCAAACCATAAGAGACTCTTAACTGTAGGAAACAAACTGAGGGTTGCTGGGGGAGAGGTGAGTGGGGGCATGGGGTAACTGGGTGATGGGCATTAAGGAGGGCAGTTGATTTAATGAGCACTGAGTGTTATATGTAACTGATGAATCACTAAATTCTACCCCTAAAACTAATAATACAAAATATGTATATATGTGTGTGTGTGTGTGTGTGTGTGTGTGTATATATATATATATATATATATATATATATATATAGCATTGGATAATTTTTACCTGATCCTAGGCCAGGACATTTTGCAGGTACACAAGATATAACTGTTTTCCATTATCCTTCTTGAAATATTGATTTATAATCCAAGACTTGAGAAATTAGGAATTATATCTGTATCATAATTCCTCTTACAGCTATAATGAAGAATTTGGCCTCTTTCTAAGTTCAGTAATATTTTGCACACATACTCTTGCCATTGTTTCCATGTGTAAAGATTTTTCTGATTCTCCATTTAAATATCATTTTAACCATCAACAGTACTGTGAACTTCATGATGTGATCTGCTGATTCTGTTTCCTGGAATACTGAAATAAGACCTTTGTACAGAGTAGGTGAGAGCTTGCCAAAGTAGGTGGAGATTCTCACAGGGAGAGTTCAGCTTCATAAACCCTTGCAAGATCCTCCTCTGCCTGGAAAAGTCTTCCTCTGCAAACAGGGGCTTTCTTACCTGTTTGACCTGGGAGTAGTTCTTCTCTGTCTGTGGAGGTTGTCCTTTTGATTTACTTATACTACCATGTATACCCTTGACCTCCTCTGTCTAGGAACATAATACTTTTGGGTCATGTGCTACTCGGAAACACTTGATTGAAGACTTATTTTGTCTCAGGAGAAAATCTCTTGTCTTCCTTAATCACATATTGCTTAAAATTTCTCTCTTGTCTTCCTTAATCACATATTTGGCTTTGGGAGGGGCATATATGGAGCCATAGGAACAAAGGCCACTGTTCCAATTGTCCATATCAGCTGAATTGATGTCATTATAGTCTTGGTGGAGAGCATTGTTAGGAAGTGGGGGAATCGGAGGGGAAGACAAACCATGAGAGACTATGGACGCTGAGAAACAAACTGAGGTTTCTAGAGTGGAGGTTGGGGGGATGGGTTAGCCTGGTGATGGATATTAAAGAGGGCATGTACTGAATGGAGCACTGGGTGTTATACACAAACAATGAATCATGGAACACTACCTCAAAAACTAATGATGTAATGTATGGTGATTAGCATAACATAATAAAAAATAAAAAATAATAAAAATAATAAAAAAGTTTAAAAAATATTTAATAAAAAAAGATTGCAAATATTGCACCCTTTTATCTGGAAAAATGGTTGCTATAAATCTGTTTTATCTTGTCTCTTTTGGTTTTTCTCAAGTTACTTTTCAGACTAATCAATTTACAGAAATATATTGAATTCTATATTAAGAACATCATTATCTCAACCATACTGTGGCAGTTTGATGTCAGTTTTGTGCCCATAAATAGTTTCTGTGATGTGGGTTCTTTGTTTTGCAAAATAACAATGGTGCCTACATCACAGGACTCTTGCAAGGACTTAATGAGTTAATACAAAGCAATAGAAAAATGCTTTAGTCGATGTTCAGGAAATGTTTATTACAGCTGTGGTTATACTTAGGAAGTTGATAGAACATTATAGAAATATGCTCCTGTTTAGATACCATAGATCCTTCCTTCCCTTTGGTGAAATCCCCACATCTGTAGATTTTGTGCTTCGACTCTTTCCTAACTCTGTGCCTAGCACACAGTGTGACTCCTTGTTCTACAGGGCTCTTGTTGAGGCTAGGTAGTTGTTAAAAGCCATGCCAGAATTAGGATTTAGGAATATGTTCAAATCAAAGGTCACCGTAAAACAGTTAGGAACTCAGTAAACAAGCATCTGAAGGAATGCATGGATGCTGAAGCAGGAAAGTGTGGGCCTAAGAATCACTTAAGATCCTAGAGAAATCTAATGCTATACCAGCCAGGCATATAAAAGTTGATAAGATATTTATGATTATGATAATCCTCAGGAATTGAAGTGATTAGAAAAAAGCTAGCAGGAGAATAAATTGCAGATCCCAGCACTAAGAAAACCTTGGCTTTATAACCCAGAATCTTAAAAGTTTCTACATAGGAAGGGACCTTAATCGTCATCTAATCTAGACTTTAAGGTAGTGCTTGAAGCTCCTTCTATAGCTGGCCTTCTGAGAAAGTAACATGGAAATGAGAACAAGAATAAGTACAAGGACACTGAGGACCACTGGGAAAGGACCATCATGTGAGTGGGGATAAGAAGTTTAGTCATCAAGATTAAGCATTCATGTTTGTGGTTTGCTTTTTAAATTGGTGATGGCATGGAGCATAGTAGTTTAAAGGTGCATGAAGTATTCAAAGGGACAGAGTCAGAAGGAATAGTGGGAACCCAGAACCCAGGTTGAAGAAGAGTAGGAATTTGGATCACCTGGCTGGGTGTGTGTACGAGAAGGAGGAGGAAGTACTGAGAAGAACAGGGAGATTTAGAAGCCACTGACTTGGGAGAAAGCCAGGTTATGGTTCCCTGGTAACTTCTAGGACTTATACACAGACTGACAGTGGAGGTAGGAGTTGGAATACTAGCAGAACTGTTGTGCAATAACAGAAACAATGGTGCAGGAAGAGAATATAATAAGTACATTCTTTAGCAATTATGACAACTGTGTCAAGAGGACAGGAAAGCTGCAATGGAGTTTTCTGGAACTCATAATAATATGAAGAGAAACATGGGTCCAGTAACCTACTCAATGGCTAGAGACTATACCCATGCAGCATGGAAAAGGAACAGTGAAAGGAGCACAGGATTCAAGATGTTGGGTTGGAAAATTAGAATATATGCATAGGTAATTTAGGATATTGTGAAATCATGCCTGTATCTCCTCTGATGCCTATATTCTAAAAGTGAGATCCTTTTATGGGATGAGATAATCATCATCAATAACAGTGTGCTATCGTAGGAAAATCACAGGCATTTAACTTACACATACCTGGATTAAAGGTCTGCCTCCAACTCTTAACAGATGTATGGCTTTGATAAATTATAGAGCTTGTCAGAACCTCAGTTTCCTTATCATTAAATGATGATAACAATTACTACCTCACAAGGTTTTTGTGAGAATTAGAATATGATGTGAATATAATATATATAAAACAGTGAGAACAATGCCTTATGCCAAGAAGGCACATAGGGAATTATTATTTCTTTTTTTTTAAAGATCTATTTACTTATTTTTGAGAGAGAGAGAGGGTGAGAGAAGGGGCAAAGGGAGAGAATATCCAAGCAGACTCCCACTGAGTATGGAGCCCAACTTGAGGCTCGATCTTAGGACCCATGAGATCAAGACCTGAGCGTAAACCAAGAGTCAGACATTTAACCACCTGAGTCTCCCAGACAGCCCAGGAATGATCATTTATTTAAAGAAAGTTAGACTCATTTTAGTTTTGTGATGGTCCCACAGAAGTCCTTAGGTTATTCTCATACATTTTATCTCTAGGCTTTGGAAGTTAAAAGTGTTGCTGTAGTAGGGTTAGTTCCTTTTGTCACCCTTTCAGTAGAGTCTAGGGAATGGAGACATCATAGAATGTCCAAGTAAGAAGAGGCCCTAAAGATCACTTAGTCAAAACTTTTTGCTTTGCAGATGAAAAAACTTAAATCCAGAAAGAGCAAGTGGCAAGTCACAAAACAAGGGAGCCAGACTTAAAGACAGCCCAGGGCACTGCTCTCAGCAGCCCAGGGCCTCAGAGCAGTAACACTTGTAGAGATTTAGATGCTGAGACCCTTGGTTTCTTATCCCAGTGGAGTCACTCTCCGGAGACACAAAATTTCTCTCCCTTGATATCAAAATTGAAAAACAAAAATCTTAGTCCAAATGTAGTGAAGAAGTAGACTATGGGAATAGAGGAGAGAATACATATGAGGTGAGAAATTTGAAGTCATTGCTCTGTGCTAGGTATTCAGCTAGATATTTACATATATTATTTCATATATTTTTATATATTTGTATTACATATATTGTTTCATTTAATCATGAAAATTAAGGTATTTTTATTTCCTTTATTTTATAAATGAAACAGCTGTTGCCCCAATATGTAGAGTAATTTGTCTAATCACTCCGCTAATGTGAGGTAAATCCAGGATTTGAATCTGGGCAGTCTGACATGGGAGATCATGTTTTTAATCATTTTATTATATTTACTCCTTTCAGGAATATAGTAAATCTATAGAGTGATCAACTTGTCCAGGTTTGTCTGGGACTTTCTCAGATTTAGCACTGAAAGTCCTGAGTCCCAGGAAGCCTCTCAAACCAAATATCTCTTTGTGCTATCCTATATAAAACCATGTATTATCAAATGTGACAATACATATGAGTGTTTTTCCAATGCTAATACAGTATGTGACTTCAGGAGGCTATTTCAGAGTAGTGGCAGTAGTATACTGAAATTAACACTTAATTGGAAGTCAGAAGATTGAGACTCTGAGGATTCTCTTGTACTTGCTAGCTTTTAGCTAGGTACCTTTTAGCTAGGTACCCTCCTAAATCTGAGTATTACATCTATAAAAGGAATATTTTAAAAAAAATCTATCTTAGAGAGTTTTCTCAACTTTTAAACCATATACAGAAGCAAGTCCCTTATTCTGTCAATAAGTATTTATTGAGCCTGACTGTGCCAAATATCATAACACAAAGCGCCTTTGTGACCGGACTCTGTCTTCCTTTCCAATCCCATCTCCTGCATCTCTCTCACCCTACTTTTCATCCATCTAGTGGGTTTGCATTTCCCAAAGCATGGTAAGCTCTTTTTATGCCTGTGTGCCTTTAGTTCCATAAATACCAGTGTTCCTCAAGGCTTATTCTCTCATCTCCACCTCTGCTGATGTTATGCACTCTCCTTTTATGTCCTCATATACACTCAGAGATTCAACAAGTTCCCAGATCTTTTATCTCTAGCCCTTAACTGTCTGCTGGGAGTTATACCCCTATTTATAACTGCCTACTATGCATGTATACTTGGGCATTTCACATATACTTCTAACTCAAGTGGTCTAAAACTGAACTAATTATTTCCTTACATTTGTTCTTTTTCTTTTGTACCATATCTCCTTCAGGGTGCCATCTTCCCAGCGGTCATCCAGTATGGAAACATGAGTCTTTTCAGATTCTTCCTTATTTCATCCCAATATCTAAATATTTATGGTCCATCAGATTATATTCTTCATTAGCTCCCAAAGACATTTCCTCTCCCCTAATCCCATTACTACAATTTCAGGCTTTTACCTCTTCTTACCTGGCTGACTTAGATTTCTTCCCAGGCTTCCTGTGTTCATGGTTTTCTCTTCTCCTTACTGCCTCCCACTCCAGTTTTGCAGTCCATCTTACAAACTGTTGACACAATTTTTCTAAAATAACTCGATTTTTAAACTTTTCAGTCCATAATTCTTCAATGACTCTGTAGCATTCAAAATAAAGGTCAAATTTTGTAGCATCATATGCAAGGCTCTTTGTGACCTAGGTGTTGTCTACCTCTCTAAGTTCATTTCCTACCCCTTACTCCCTTCTTTTTAGGCCTACACATACAAAGCTCCAACCATAGAGAACTACTTGTTATTCCCTATCTACCAACTATAAGATTTCTAACTTCCTTATTTTGTACATTCTATTTCCTCTACTTGAAATATCATTTCCCCCTTACATTTTTCTTTGTCTAGCAGTCTCCTACTCATCTTATAAATGTCATCACTCTAAAAATCTTTTCCTGACCAGCTAAATTTTTGGATTTCACCTAAACCTTTTGTTCTCCCATGCTGTATATTTCACTACTTTTCCAACCCCATTCTATATTGTAATTGCTTACTTACCTGTTAATCTCCCCTATAGGGCAGTGAGCAATATGAGGACAGGGATTATATCTTAGCCATGTAACTCTATCATTTAGCATAGTACCTGGTGCATAGTAAATGTTTTTATAAGTGTATGTGAGTGAATGAATGAGCCAGCTTAAGTTATGCTTGTACTTTAGAGGCTGGTCATTGGGGTAGAGGAGGGAGTATGGAACAGCTAAAGACACTAACAAGTTTGTAGGACTAAATCATATAGAGGTGTGCTACATTAATTACAATTCTTTGCTTGCAAGTGACAGGATCCAAACTAGCTTGAGTTCTAGTTTTTTTTAAGGAGTTTATTAAAAGATACAAAAGTGTTTCATATACCCCAAGGGTAACCATGTCTCATGAAGGATCTTGAAACTCTCTTTGTTCCTAACTCAGGTGTTATTCTTCTCTGTTTCAGAGACAGGCTTTCTCTGCTTCTTCCCTGTGACAGAATGTGGTAACCCTACAAAACCCCATAATTGTCTCTATTTTATATTCTACTTTCTGCATCAGCATATTGGTCATCAAGCCCCAAAATCATTCTTCCTCGGTATCTCTAAAATAAATCATTTTGTATGGGGCTACACACCCAGAGACTAGCTGTCTCTCATAATTTCGATTTCCTTCTGAAAAAAATATGGTTAGTTTAATTCAATCAATCAGCTGTGACTTGGGACCAGGATTCACAGTGCAGACTTGCTGCCACAGGTACACTCCTTTTCATCAGGTGGCCAGAAGTCTAATTCTTGATAATGAAGAGCTGGAGATGCATCTCAAGTAGGGCAGGTCTAAAAGTATTTATAGGTTGAAGCAAAGCTATTTGCATATTTCATGGTTAGCAGTCTCTTCCTTCTGGCTACCGTTACTTATTTGTAACGGTACATATTTCTAGCCATTCTAGATAGTAGATGAGGCAGAGGGTACAGTGGCAAATGTCTTGAGGGAATGAGCTGACAAGAATTATGAGAGTTGTAACCAGTTCAATCAGATGGAATGGAGTTTAAAGCAGGACTTCACCCTCATAGGAATTTTTTTTATATTATTTATATATATATTTTAAATTTTATTTTATTATATTATGTTAATCACTATACATTACATCATTAGTTTTTGATGTAGAGTTCCATGATTCATTTCTTGTGTATAACACCCAGTGCTCCATGCAGTACGTGCTCTCTTTAATACCCATCACCAGGCTAACCCATCCCCCCACCCGCCTCCCCTCTAGAACCCTCAGTTTGTTTCTCAGAGTCCATAGTCTCTCATGATTCATCTCCCCATCCGATTTCCCCCCCTTCATTTTTCCCTTCCTACTATCTTCTTTTTTTTTCAACATATAATGTATTATTTGTTTCAGAAGTACAAGTCTGTGATTCAACAGTCATACACCATTCACAGGACTCACCATAGCACATACCCTCCCCAATGTCTATCACCCAACCACCCCACCCCCCCACCCCCCACCACTCCAGCAACCCTCAGTTTGTTTCCTGAGATTAAGAATTCCCCATATCAGTGAGATCATATGATACATGTCTTTCTCTGATTGACTTATGTTGCTTAGCATAACATCCTCAAGTTCCATCCACGTTGTTGCAAATGGCAAGATTTCGTTTTTTTGATGGCTGCATAATATTTCATTGTGTATATATACCACATCTTCTTTGTCCATTCATCTGTTGATGGACATCTTGGCTCTTTCCAATTCTTAACAGTATCTGAAGTGAAAACTAAGAGCTTAGAATAACTTGAATGGGATGAATTTGGCACCTGTGGGGGTTAGAAAGAAGGCTATAGGTAAATGGAAGCTCAGGACGCAACATCTAATAAAAACTCAGTTAATGTTTGTCAGTTAATGAATAAGTGGTACCTGCTTCCAGGCACTGAGCACTTTGTTCAGGGCTGTAAGCCTAATTCCATATCCCACTCTCTGCTATGGATAGGGATCTTCATATACATCTTTGGTGCTTATGGGCTTGATGACAGGTAGGACTAAGTTGTAGGGTACAGGTCTCTAATACTTGCCACTTGGTAGGGCCAGAGCCCATGGGGAATGACCATGGAGAAAGAAAATAGTATTCTCTTTGAGCACCTGGATCCTTTCTCTCTTTGAGGACTGAAAACACTGAATAACAGTTAGTTGCACAGAGTATGTCTACCCTGTAAGCTTCTGGTAGTCAGACATGTTTTATGTATTTCTAGGTTCTAGCACATGGTCTGAAACATAGTTGTTGCTCGTTCAATATTACTTAAATGAAAGAAAAGATAAGTCATTTCCAAGTATAATATCATTAATCTAATATTTGCTTTCTACTCACATTATGTACAAATTAAAATATATTTTGTTTTCTAATGTATCTGGCTGCTGCCTGACTTGGTTTAAGAAAACATACTTTCACTACTGCTTTTACCTTTAAGAAGTCACTGAATATTACACAGAAAATGCTATTACTGGTCAATTAGATAACATGCACAGTGTCAGACATGGAGAATAAATATTTCTCTTCCGGACAAAATAACTGCTGCCCTGTTGTAATTGATGTTTATGGAAAGAACTCTGTCATATTGTATATTACAAACTCTTTGTCATCCTTTGCTAAACAGTAATTTGACTATCCTTCTAGACACTGATTTGTCACTAGGGATGAGACATTTTTTTAATGATGCATTTAAATTTGTTGCTTCATACTGGATGCAAAGGCACTGGCAACTGGTATCTCTGGTACCCACATATCTATTTATGTGTTTGTCCAAAGAGAGGAGATTCTCAATATCAGTAAACATAAATGATTAGATACTCCTTTTTTTGCTTTCTTTTCTTTGGCAAAGGCAATTTATATTACATGGCTTTTTTTTTCTAAAGATTTATTTATTTTAGAGAGAGGATGAGCAGGGCGAGGGGCAGAGGGAGAGGGAGAGAGAGAATTTCAAGCAGACTCTGCTCTGAGCATGGAGCCTAGTGTGGAGCTCAATCCCACGACCCTGAAATCATGACCTGAGCCAAAATCAAGAGTCAGACACTCAGCTGACTAAGCCACCCAGGCTCCTCTATATTATACAGCTTTTATTGCATTGTTCTGGTCACAGTTTAGAGGTTTCTGTTTTTATTTGTGTGAAATAGCTCTAAAGTGAGCATCCCTAGACACACAAAGTGCAAATGTAAAATCAAGGATAACAGCAGTAAAATAGGCCAGATTCTCCAGATTATGTAGTTTGTTCTTTTTATATCTTTTTAGTGGTTTAACATAGTATTTTCAGTGAGATAGTATTAGTTGACCAAAGTTATCTTCCTATTCTGTGAAAGCAAAGTAAAGCCCTGCTATGCAGCAAAAGTCCATTTGCTCACCTAATGGATATTTATTGAATAATTTCTAATTTTGAAGGCCATTCTGTAGCCATCTACTCTGCCACACTAGATTTCCGTGGAGTCCCTCTCCAGGAGATGCCTGGGCCAGTGGCATGCTCTTTCTTCTTAGTGAGGCTATACTGCTAATTTCTGTCTGGCCTCCTTTTTGGTGATCAGGGAGGGCTCCTTTTCCCCTTTTTACTTAAGATCTAGGTAAAGTAGAGGCAAGCTTGGCTCTGTGCTTCCTTCTCATGGTCCCCCTTATTGTGGTGCCCAAAGAGGAGGCTACTGCAGGCCTGCTTATCATTTCTGCTGCATGGAAGAGAGAGAAGATATTAATTACAAGAAGAAAAGATACTCTAACACTCCCAGATCTTCTACTTTAAGCTACTCTTTCTATCACCAAGATAGTCCTTACTATGAGGTCCTGTTTTGATCTGAGTCAGAGAACCTCTTTTCCTCAGAGATATGGTTAGTGAGGAGGCAGTCATCTTTCTCAGACAGTGGTGTGTGTGTGTGTGTGTGTGTGTGTGTGTGTGTGTGTGTGTGTGTGTGTGTGTGTGTGTCTGGTTAGTGCTCTATGGCAGGCCCTAGATAGGTTCTCTGTAGATTAAAAAGGAGATAATTAAACTAATGATGTACTGTATGGTGACTATCATAACACCATAAAATAAAATTTTAAAAAGGAGATAATTGCTTAGCCTTTAAAGAGTTTATAATCTTGTAGGAGGGACTTTCATAAACAAAAACTTACAAGTAAAGTGTCAAATGCTATAATAGCGTACATAGAAAATAACATGAGAGTGCCAAGATTGGAATGACTAATACTGTCTGGAAAGATTAAGGCATGCTTCAGAAAGGCAGTTGTGTTTGAGCTGGTTGAGAGGAATTTGACAAGCCTCCAAAGAGGGAAAGTGCTCTTTTCTGACATGAAGCATAGAAGTGGGAAAGAAGATGTCACCTCCTGGAAATAGTGAGTAATTCATGAGGTTGTGGAACCCATTGGTTAAGAACATAAACTCTGGAGTCAAGCTGCAAGGATTTGATATCAGCTTAACTACTTACTAGTTCTATCGAGTTACTAATGTTTGGTGCTTCAATTTCCTCATCCGTAAAATGGAGATGCTTATGAGAGGATCAACCTCACAGGGTAGTTTTAAGGAATAAATGAGATAGAACATGTAAAGCATTTACAATAGTATCTGGCATATATCAAGCAACCATTTTATCATGAGTATGAGGTGGTAATTGTGAGAGCTGAGATTGTGAAACGAGGCAAGCTCAGGTCATCAAGGTTTTTGTTCAAACCATGAATTTGGACTTTATCCTGAGGACATTGCAAAGCCTTTTTCAATAGGCAAGTGAAACATTCAGTTTAAAAAAAAACTTTTTAAAGGAAAATTATTCTAATTAAGAATTTCTATACTTAGCAAGAGATCATTTAATAAATAGAATAACAACTCCAGAACCTAAGACCTGAAAATGCTTTTTTTTTTCCCATCAAAGATGGGATAATCAATGGAACCAACATTTTGGATCACTGTCTTTCTTGCCTTGAACTCTATGATTTGAATTAAACCACTTATTTTTGGATAATGTTCAGGTTTCTTGACAGGATATAGCATTCTGATAAGTAGACACAGGTCTTAGCCAGATTATCCAATCCTGCCAGACAAGGCACTAGCCTTTTTTGATATCTTTTAGAAGAATGAAACCTAGCTCGGGAAGGACAGTATAATACTAAGGAGGAACATACTTTCATCAACTCTTTTGGGGCATCATTCTCAATTCCTACTTCTAGAACATTGTATAATGACCTGCACATAGCTGGCACTCAAGTAATAGTTTATTCACTATAGATTTCTGGGGGATCCAATATTAGTTGATATAATACAACATAATCACTGTTTTGAGAGTAATAGCTACCATGAATCAAATGATCAAATACCAGATAGTGTGCTAGTCTCTTTTAATGGGTCAAATCAAAGTTTTGTCTATTTAAAAATCCTTTACTTCTTCCCATGACACTTAGAATAAAACAGGTGATAAATCCCTGCAGGATCTGGGCCCTACTCATCTCTTCAAAATCAGGTATCATTTTCTACCTACCATATTCTAGGCATGATGCTTTTCTTTCAGTTCATCAAATTTACCAAGTTCATTACTGCCTGAAGGTTTGTGCCCTGGCCAGTTCCTTTGCTTAGAAAGGTGCCCCACTTTCTCTGCTCCTTCTTAATTACTAGATCTTAGTAAAGGCCTTGTTTTCTGAAAGTCTTCCCTGATCACTCTAAAGCAGCTATGTATATAACCTAAGCCCATTATATTATTCTATTTTAATTCTCTATATAATACTTTTTTATCAGATTTTAAAATCTGTCTGTACATTTATTATTTATAACTTCCAATGGAATATAAATTCCAAGGAAGCAGGATCATGTCTCTCTTATTCACCACCATATTCTTAGCACCCAAAATTGTCCCTGGCACAGAGTTGGTACTCAGTAAATATCAATTGAATGAATAAATCTATTCCTAACCCTAACCTTGCAAAGTAGATAACTATTATCTTCATTTTATTGATGAAAGAATAAAAAAATAGGTTGCCCAAGATGATGTAGCTGCAAATTTTTGAGCCAGGGCAGAATCAGGTTTCACTAAACCCAAAGCCCATACCCTTAAAAAAAAATTTTTTTTATTAACATAGAATGTATTATTTGTTTCAGGGGTAGAGGTCTGTGATTCATCAGTCTAATACAATTTACAGCGCTCATCATAGTACATACCCTCCCCAATGTCCATCACCCAGCCACCCCATCCCTCCCACCCCCTCCACTCTAGCAACCCTCAGTTTGTTTCCTGAGATTGAGTCTCTTTTGGTTTGTCTCCCTCTCTGGTTTCATCTTGTTTCATTTTTCCCTCCCTTCCCCTATGATCCTTGTTTCTCAAATTCCTCATATCAGTGAGATCATAGGATACTTATCTTTCTCTGCTTGACTTATTTTGCTTAGCATACTACTCTCTAGTTCCATCCACATCGTTGCAAATGGCAAGATTTCATCTTTTTGATGGCTGCATAATATTCCATTGTATATATATACCACTTCTTTATCCATTCATCTATTGATGGACATCTAGACTCTTTCCATAGTTTGGGTATTTTGGACATTGGTGCTATAAACATTGGGGTGCAGGTGCCTCTTTGGATAACTGCATTTGTATCCTTGGGGTAATATCCAGTAGTACAATTGCTGGGTTGCAGAGTAGCTCTGTTTTCAACTTTTTGAGGAACTTCCATACTGTTTTCCAGAGTGGCTGCACCAGCTTGCATTCCCACCAATAGGGTAGGAGGGTTCCCCTTTCTCCGCATCCTCACCAACATCTGTCGTTTCCTGACTTGTTAATTTTAGCCATTCTGACTGGTGTGAGGTGGTATCTCACTGAGGTTTTGATTTGGATTTCCCTGATGCAGAGTGATTTTGAGCACTTTTTCATGTGTCTGTTGGCCATTTGGATGTCTTCTTTGCAGAAATGTCTGTTCATGTCTTCTGCCCATTTCTTGATTGGATTATTTGTTCTTTGGGTGTTGAGTTTGATGAGTGCTTTATAGATTCTGGATATGTCATTTGCAAATATCTTCTCCCATTCCATAGGTTGTCTTTTGGATTTGTTGACCTTACATTCCAGATGTATTTTTAAAATGCCATTGATACCCCCACCTCCACGCTCTCCTATTCACTATCCCAACCCAACAGCCACAGGGACTAGACTAAAAAGCAAATAAAACAGGGGTGCCTGGATAGCTCAGTCAGTTAAGTGTCTGCCTTCGGTTTAGGTTATAATCTCAGGGTCCTGGGATCGAGCCCCGCATTGGTCTCTCTGCTCAGCAGGGAGGCTACTTCTTCCTCTGTGCTCTCCCTCTCTCTCCCTCTCTCTCTCTCAAATAAATAAATAAAATCTTAAAAAACAAACAAAGAAAACAAAAACAATCTAACTTCTGGAACTGTCTTGTTTCTAACAGTTTAGATCTAACTCCCTGCTCCCTCCATTTTTAGACCCTTAGTCTTTACCACGCTCAGCTTCATAAATTCATCAGATTTGCATAGTCTTATTTGGGTCAGTGAATTTCTTTTGGACTCTTTAATGTGGTTTGGATCTGGAAAAACATTTTGAGGAAACCAGAGTTGCGCTTACCACATTGTGCTTTTGATGCATTTATAGTGATCTAGGAGAGTGTTTATTTCAGGTTTGTACCTCAGGTACAAAAAAGGTAATTGATTGCACAGAGCTTCAGAGCCATTGTTTTACCTATAAACTGAGGTATCAAGAAAAAGTACTCCTTTGAACATCATTTGATAAGTAGAGTTAAATATATATACTAAAAATGATACTGATATCAGTATCATTTTAAGTTAACAACTTAAAACTCACTTTCAGATGTGCTATCTCACTTAATTCTCACAGTGAATTTGTCATGTGGCTATGCTTATTTTTCATATTTTAGAGATCAGAAAACTGAGTATCATTTAATGGACTCATCCAAGATCACAGGCATCAAATGGTAGAGCCAGGAGTCAGGTTTGGTAATCTGAAGAAAAATTATGTTTTGTTTCTGCTATGGCAGATCAATGCCATTCTCCAGTTTCAAAATGTTGGAAAGTTATTAACATAGTATCAATTAATATGAAAATTGAAGTAATTTGGCATGTTCTCTGCAAACTTATTACTAGTAGAGCAAATAATGGTATAAACCTCTTTGCAAGACAGATTGTTTATAGCCCTTCAGAAATCTGACTGCTTTTGAATAGTTCAGAAGCATGAACTTGTGCAAATCAATACAAATACTTTATATCTATTACTTTAAATGAGCCTCCAATTGATCTTTACTGAATGGTAGTTTATTGGCCTACTTTTATTTACTGTGAGTATTAGAAAGTAATACAATTGTATTTATTTTAAAATATATTATGATTAATGCTTTTAATTAAATCAGAGACTCCCTTTAATCATGAGGATGACAAATAAAATTCATTGTATTTTCACATACCTTCATAGTTTTCAAGGTGCTTTTGCATTCATGGTGTCATATGATTTTGAATAATGCTATGAAATGAATACGGAAGATACTATTACCATTTCACAGATGAGAAGACCAAGGACTAGCAAGGTGAAATAACTTGTTCAAAGTCATATGGCAAGGGTGTGCAAAAATCAAGTTGTTCACTGATATTGAGTGACATAACTTAGCAGTCTTTTCAAAGTCTTTAGCACATTTTCTTCTTTGCTTTTCTTTTTTCTTTTTCTTTCTTTCTCTTTCTCTCTTTTTTTTTTTGTATGAGATTGCAAACTCATGAAAGCAGGGAATACTTATTCAGCTTTGTAACCTCAGTGCCTAGCACAGTTTGTGGCACATAGCAGTTGCTCATTAAATATTGTTTGAGTGAATGAACAGCTTGGGGTCATAGAGTCATAGGTCTTGAGAGAAGCTTCCCATGGAAAGATGATGGAAGTCTGTTTGAAAAGTGTTGGATCTCAGAATTTTCTACAGTTAGGAAGGCCCTGGGTTGTCATAGATTCATTGGCTTCCAGATTGAAAGCATATAATCTGACTGTGCTACCCAGGTCCCCTGACCATCCTTATATCATAGCACTTATCACTTTGTTATCTAATTATCTGCTTAGTTGTCTAGCTTCCCTTGCAAATTGTGAATCTGTTGAGAGCAGATGTTCCATTGTATGCTAGTCCATAGCATTGAGCTTAGCATATGATAGACACCAAGTAAATATCTGTAGGAGGAAGGAATGAATGAATAAACAAATAACATGACTCAGTGTGAGCAAAATAGGTAAATAGCTGAGAAAGGAACAGAGTTTGTAACAGGGAAATATTAAAATAATTAAGTCTGATTCAACATTAGGTTGGTAAGAAATGTAGCAGCAGTTTTCCATGGTATATCTGCCTTTTAAAATAGTCTGTATATGGGATGCCTGGGTGGCTCAGTCAGTTAAAGGTCTGCCTTCCGCTCAGGTCATGATCCCAGGGTCTTGGGATCAAGTCCCACATCAGGCTCCTTGCTCAGCAGGGAACCTGCTTCTTCCTCTGCCTGCCACTACCCCTTCTTGTGCTCTTGCTCTCTCTCTTTCTGACGAATAAATAAAATCTTAAAAATAAAAGTCTGTATGTTTATGGTTTAAATGCTTCCAAAAGTCATTAAAATGTTGTTACATTGAATACTTCTAATAAATTTAAGTCTTCCTTTTTTTGGGGTAAAGGAATACTTTGTGCTTAAAGAAAAACTAAATGTGGGCTCTCTATTAAAGTCTTAAGCTGTACTTACCTCAGTTTCATTATCTGCAAAGTAAGAGTAGTAGTATTTCTTTTATTAAATGAGACAGTACTTGTGAAAGCTCTTAGCACAGTGCCTGGCTTATAGTGGTAGGAGCTTCATAAATGTTTATTGAATGAATGAATTATAATGAATGATCTTCATTCTCCTTTGCCCTTATGCTTCTTTGATCCAATCTCCTGTCACTGAACTTTTGATCATTTCAGCAAAAACCTGCATGAGGGAGAAAAGAATAAGACATTTTGGTGTCATCTGAAAATTCAGCATTTAAATATTGTTTTAGGACAATGGTACGATTACTAGGAGTAATGCCCATTTCCACGCTGGTGATACTCAGTTTTTTGTTTTCTTTGTTTTTTTGTTTTTGCTCTGATCTTCAAAGAGATTTAGAATTCATATTATTTTCCCCTCTTGGAGCATGTTTTCCTTTGAGAACAGAATTTGGACCTTGGTACTGGATATGTTAGTTCAATAGTCTCATTGTCCTCAATTTAGTCTTCAGTTTCTTCACAGTCCAAATTGCCCTTCATGCAGAGCTGAGCTGGTAATACGCACTTGAGGTGATGTGTAAATGCTTTCACGGGCTCAGCTCCCTTCCCCACCTAGCATGCCTGGGTCACCTTCACAACATCAAGATTAGGTGTACATGTCCGTCATAAATAATGGCTTATGCAGGGCTAATGTAAATGGAATCTGTTGAAATATGGCCTATTGTATTAAAATTTATGTTTCGATTATCGTTTTTATTATATGAAACAAGCTTGAGCTTTATAAAGTCATTCAGAAAAGAGATCTGCATCACTGATAGGACTGTCTATCTACTTGGCATCCATCCCTAGCGAAGTGAGAGTCATATGAACATTTCTAACGGTTTTTTTTTCCTCTCTAACTTGAAAATTCAAATTGGATTACTTAACAAATTATTCTTTGAAATATCTCTAATTGTGTTATATGAAAGACACAAAGCTCCCCTATGTCAGGAGAATATAAAATGCAAATCTAATCACATGTGCTATCCTGTTTTATCTCCTTCAGTGACTTCCTGTTTCTTACCTTATGTATAAAACAAGCTCCTTAGTTTGAAAAGACCTTTAGAGTCTGTCCCTGATTACTTCCTTCCTCTCTCATCTTATCTCCTAGGTTCTGACCTCAATGTTTATCCAACAGAGATGTTTGTGGTTTCCTCTAACATCCACTGGTATTTCTTTCCTCTGTTTTTTTCCCCCCAAATTGTTTCCTTTCTGTGGGAGATATCACTCCCTGTCTTTACCTAAAAGCATTTCTTTAACACCTAGTCATTTTAGGGCTCAGTTTAATTGTTAATTTTTTGGAGAATTTCCCTTGATCTTCCAGACTGGGTTAGAAGCTCCTCTTCTGTGTTCTCATAACATCTTGGACTTTCCTTTACAATAACATTTATGACCTGGAAGTATAATTCCATATTTATTTGCATATCTTCCCCATTACACTGTGATATCCTTGGAGGTAAAGACATTGTCATATCCATTCCATTATCCCAGCATCAGGTCTGTAGCTAGCTCCTAATGAATCTTTGTGTGAGTTAGAAAAACATACCTTTTCTATTGGGCCAATGTTAGCTATCATAGGCGGTCCTTGTGTAATGCAGCAATGTAGCAACTCCGCCCAGGTCCACCAGTGTCTGGTGTGCAGTAAGTTCTCAGGATATGTTTGTTAAATGATGACTGTATCAGTCAAGCAGTCAGTTGAAACAGGATAGCAGGAAAAGTTGAAATGCAATTGAAACTGGCATTTAAAACAACACCTATAAATTAAGGAAATGTAAATCACTCATCATAAGACTGTTGAATTGAAATACCTTTAACAAAGGGAATGTTTCTGGGACAAGTCTTTATATAAATACAGGAAAAGTTGTAAAAGTGGAAGGTATTCATAATCAATCAGTAGATATACCAACTCTGAATTTATCTTAATTTCTGCTAGCCTGTTTTACTGAAGATGTATCATAGTCTGTGTGAGTTGCTTATTTTTCTTTAAAGCTATAGCCAGTGTATCTCAATAGCAGTATATTAGCTTTTTATCCAAACTGATCAGCACAGGGAAACAGAATAGATAGCTACTTAAAAAGCAGTGTGGAGGGGCGCCTGGGTGGCTCAGTCCTTAAGCATCTGCCTTCGGCTCAGGTCATGATCCCAGAGTCCTGGGATAGAGCTCCACACTGGGCTCCCTGCTCAGCATGAAACCTACTTCTCCGTCTCCCACTCCCCCTGCTGTGTTCCCTCTTTTGCTATCTCTGTCAAATAAATAAAATCTTAAAAAACAAAACAAAACAAAACAAAACAGTGTGGAGAGGTATAAACCACAGCAACTTTGAGAGCTTCTTTATTTTTTTTTATTTTGTGTTTTCTCTGAAAATGTGAAAAGTACTTTGATAGGGTTGAAAATAATATTGAAAATAGAGAATAGAAACACTGAGTTCAAACTCCAGCTTCACCATTTCCTATCATTGAGGCTTCAGCCGCCTTCATTGGTGCTGTCTGTTATATGGTCCTAACTCTCTCTCTTTCCTGGGTTCTTGGGTGATTACATTGACAAACTCTCTTGCATTTGGTGGGACTGTGAGACTAGTTCTGCTCAGTAGACAGGAAGGTATGTGACATGAGTCATATCCAGGCTGAGTTAAGGAAAAGCCCTTGTATGACCTTACAGCTTTCTTCACCATTGGTAGAAAATGAGTTACCCATTATAGGATAGCTGCCCTGAGACCTACAATGGATTTTACATGAGTAAGAAATAAAATTTCCGTGTTAAGACACTGAGATTTTGGGGTGTTTATTTTTTAGCATTAGCCTGTTCTTTCCTGACAAATACAATGACCTTGGAAAAGTCTTTGACCCTGCATGAGCCTCAGCTTTTTAAATTGCAAAATCCTCACAGGATTGTTGTGAAAATTAAATAAGATAGTAGATAAGGAGAATTGTAAAGTATTATCAAAATGGAAGATATTTCTTAAAGCTCTTATACTTTGGTAGGAGAAACAGAATTTAATCAGTGTGATTATCTTAAGCAGACTCATATTTCTGTGTTGATGTAATAGCTACCATTTGGTGAAGACATGCTATGTACTAGAACTTTACCTACACTTTGCTATTTAATTCTCCTCCTGAATCCTCTGATTAGGTGTTATTACCTCCATCTTATAGGAAAGGAAACTGCAGTTTAGAAGGGTACAGCAAGTTATTTATGGTCACATAGTGATCAGATCAGGATACTTACTCTGGCCTGTCTGATGCAAATATATATTCCTAGTTGGAGTTAAGCCTATTATTTTGTAGCTAAAAAGTTAGAGCCTTAATTTTACTGAAAGTATGTCATCCTTTATATAGTGCTTTAATCATTTCCATTGAAGAGCTGGTTCACATTATGAGTAATGTAATCCATGCTGATGCAGAGGAGAAGGCTAAATGCCAAATGATAGGAGGATGGAAACTTGATCATTTGAACTAGATGAGCATAGGCTCTTCAAGCCCTTGGGAAAAGCTTCTCCAAGTGAATTCATTGGCACTTGATTCAAGGACCATCCCAATACATGCATTTCAGAAATAATAGTGACAGCAAAACATCATTAATTTAGATTAATATGAGAAGTATCTGAATGAAGAGGTCTCCATTCTGGAATATTATTTAGGACATTCAGTTTTCTACTGGAAAGAATACTAGTCTTAGACTTTGAAGACATGGGTTCATTTTCCAGTTCTGCCACACAGCAGAAGTTGTGGTGTGACTACTGTTTGTGTGAGATTGAATAAGTCATTTGTCTTCTTTGAGCTTCTCTTTTCTTATTTGTAAGATGGGGATTGTTAGCCCTGGTCAGCCGTCATTACAAAGTTGCTTTAAGGATAAGATAAAATGAGATAATGGGAGGGAAAGTGTTTGGAATCTTACATAAGATGTTTTTACACATCTAACTTATGGAGAAGAGAAAAATAATAGTAGCAATATTCTGGCTTTGTCACATTTTAGTCCTGTGACCTAGGGTAAGATTATCTGCTCTGTGCCTCTGTTTCCTCATCAGTAAAATCTGGAGGGATAATAGAACAAGTCTTATTAATTTATTAAATAAATAAGGATTAAATGAGATAATTTATCTAAAATGTTTAGAATGGTCCCTTGCAGTTAGCACTCATTTAAAGTTAACTGCCATTGTTATTAATAGTAGTGGTGGTAGTGGTAGTAGTGCCTGCTGAGTTTCACTTCTGAGCCAGGCGTATTGTTAGGACTTTATCATTTAACTCTCAGAGCTACCCTATTAGGTATTAATATTCTAGTTTTGTATTTGAAGAAAGAGAAACTCAGGTAGTTGTTTCAAGATCTCATAGCTAATAAATACTGCAGCTATGGTTTGAACCTGATTTTGCTTAGAAGCTCCGGCTATTTCCATTATACTGAGCTTCCTCCTATACATTTTAAAGAACTGTTTCAATATAGAGCTTTTTACTTTTCCCAAGGCTGAAGTACAGAACTACTCCACCACTTGTTTTGCTTTTTTTCTTACCTCCCAAATGCCACTTTTCAAATATAGCAGGCACTTTATTCAACAGTGTTTTGGGTGCCTACTGTATGCACACCACCATTCAAATGAAAGAGACTTTGCATATCTCATATCTCATTTAATTCTCATGATGATCTATGGGGAGGGAAAACTTCACTCTTTATTTACAGCTCAGGACTCTTGGACATAAAGGGGAGAGTCATCTGTTAATGGTAAGAGACTGAGTCATAGCAGGTTTGGAAGCAGAATCCAAGTCTCCTGACTTGGTATTTCCTCTCCACTGCCTTGTAAATTCTGCCAGTGTGGACCCCATCTAAAGAGACTCAGGTCCCAATTATTCTTATGGATAGAAACTAGTGGATTGTGCTATGATGTGAGCTACCTACCTCCTTAACTAGATTAATCATTCCTCTTGGATTTTTGTTGTTGCTTTTGTCGTGAAAGCAAACCTTGCCTTCACTGATAATATACAATTAACCCTTTGTTCAACTTGAATAGAAGGCTGAATTGTCAGATTGGGTTGCAAGAGTTCTGCCCTAACAGTTTCTTTCCCCGGTGCAACAGCAACAATAAGAACCACCACAACCACAGCAGCTAATGTTTAGTAAGTGCTTACTATAAGCCAGGAAGTATTCTAGGGCTTCGTATGTATTAATGAATTTAATCCTCCTTACAACTCTAAGATAGGTAACTATCATTACCCTTATTTACAGATGAGGAAGCTAAGGGACAGAAAGTTAGGTAATTTGCTCTCAGGCCATACAGCCAGTAAGTGATAGAACTGTGATTCAATACTAAGTGGTTTAGCTACGAATTCTAAGCTCTTAAACATCTTGCTTTACTATATTTTCTTAGGGAATATAATCTTCATCTGTGTCATTTTTCTCCTCCTCCTAAACCTCCAATGGCTCCCTCTATCTTTTTAAATTCAAAATGCAAACTTCACATTGGCATTTAGAGGGCTCCCTGTTGTCAACCCAGTCCTTATTTTTAGCTACATTTCTCATTATTTAGAGAGAGCATGGGTTTTTAGAGTCAGAGATGCATGTTTTTATACTACAGCCCTGTCATTAAATGACTGTGAAAACTTTGGATAAGATAATTTATTTTTTCAAGTATCTAAAATTGAGGATAATAGAACTTGCCTGAACAGGTAAATGAAAATAAAGCTTGTAAATGCCAATACATGGTCTGATATTTAGAGGCACTCATTATTATTTTAAAAATATGTAGTTATCCTCCAGGTAAAACTAATATGCCCCACACTTTCCTTCCTCCTTTGCATATGCTTATTTTTCCTCTTCACCTTCAATGCTTTTCCTCACTTCTCTGGCTGTCAAAAACTAACCCATCCTTCAAGGTCTCTTTTAAGAGCAGCTTCTGTAGGAAGTCTAATTTTGATCCCCTTGCTCCCTGCCATCTCATCTTAAAGTGCATTCTTTCATTTGAACCCTAGCACAGTTTTGTACATCAAGTTTAATTTATATCATATTTGGCCTTGTGTTTGGGGTATTTGTGTATCTAGTCCATACTCCCTACTGGATTATAGGTACTTTGAACAGGGGCCATGTCCTTCTTCTCTCTGTCATCCTCATATCTTAGGAGAAGCATTGGGTTTGGACACATGGTACCTGCTGGTGAGAATGAATCATATCATCAGAAGCTTGAAATTGCCTGTGATCAGTACTATAATCTACAGACCAAGGAGAATGGAAGGACACTATTTTTATGCCATCCCCCCTGCTTTATATACCTCGTTTCTTTTAATATCTACAACAATCATGTGATACAGTCATTATTATTCTCATTTTACAGATGAAGAAACTTAGATCTTAGTGGGTAAGTGACTTGCTTAAGGTTACATAGTTAGGAGGTTGCAGGGATTTGAACCCTTATCTATATGACTTTCTGCTTCACTGGTGTTATTTCTGTTTATTAATAAAAAGAGACACCATCTGATCTACTAGCCTTGGTGGCGTCATTGAAAGTCAGAACCATAAAATATTACCTGGCCAATTTCTTCATTTAACAGATGAGGAAACTCAGACTTGGGAAGAACAAGAGGCTTGCTCAAGGTCACTCAGCTGATAAAAGCCAAACTATGTCTAGGTTACAAGCCAATTCTAAATGTAGCAATTTTCTTTTTTTTTAAATTAATTTTATTTTATTATGTTAGTCACCATACATTACATCATTAGTTTTTGATGTAGTGTTCCATGATTCATTGCTTGCATATAACACCCAGTGCTCCATGCAATACATGCCCTCCTTAATACCCATCACCGGGCTAACCCATCCCCCACCCTCTCCCCTCTAAAACCCTCAGTTTGTTTCTTAGAGTCCGTAGTCTCTCATGGTTCGTCTCCCTCTCTGATTTCCCCCCCTTCATTTTTCCCTTCGTAAGATCTTCTTTTTTTTTTTTTCTTTTAACATATAATGTATTATTTGTTTCAGAGGTACAGGTCTGTGATTCATCAGTCTTACACAATTCACAGCGCTCACCATAGCACATACCCTCCCCAATGTCCATCACCCAGCCACCCCATCCCTCCCACCCCCCACCACTCCAGCAACCCTCAGTTTGTTTCCTGAGATTAAGAATTCCTCATATCAGTGAGATCATATGATACTTGTCTTTCTCTGATTGACTTATTTTGCTTAGCATAATAGCCTCTAATCCCATCCACATCATTGCAAATGGCAAGATTTCGGGGTTTTTTTGATGGCTGCATAATATCCCATTGTGTGTGTGTATATATATGTATACATATATATATATATATATATATATATATATATATATATACTACATCTTCTTTATCCATTCATCTGTTGATGGACATCTAGGCTCTTTCCATAGTTTGGCTAATGTGGACATTGCTGCTATAAGCATTGGGGCGCACATACCCCTTTGGATCCTAAATGTAGTAATTTAATAAGAGACCTAGGTACCTCTCCCATTGTGGGCCAATGAAATGTATTTCTCTTCTGAACTTCTGGCCCTCTTCTGGGCTCTCACCTTCACAATCAGAGCATACCTTATTTTGGTTAATGAGTATCATGATTAATTTTTCTACTGTGAGCCACATTATATGTTATAGATGCTGAGCTCAAGCTATGTTTAGTTTCTAATGGTAAATGTTGGAACAGAAGTACATTTGGTTATCTTTTTGAAATTGCATAACAATAATGTTGCCACTTCTCGGTTATCTGAAACTTTTAACTTTTCAAAAAACATCCTTTCATATTTTCTGTATCTTTTTTTTTTAAGATTTTATTTATTTGTCAGAGAGTACAAGCAGGGGCAGCAGAAGGCAGAGAGAAAAGCAGGCTCCCCACTGAGCAGGGAGCCCCGACGTGGGACTCTGAGATCATGACCTGAGCCGAAGGCAGACCCTTAACCGACTGAGCCACCCAGGTGTCCCATATTTTCTGTATCTTTGAAGAAGAGAGTAGAGGATTGTATTAGATAATTCCTAAGATCTATCTTAATTCTCAGGTTCTGATTTTGTGATTCTGAGGCTCACAACTTACTTTTACATTTTATATTTATTTGTGGGGGGTGGTGTGTGTGTTTAATTAATGTTTACACTATAAATTCCATGAGGATAGAGGCTATATCTATTTTTGCTCACCACTGTATACCCAGAACCTTCACATAATAGGTACTCAGGAAATATTTGTTGATTAAATGAAAAATTATGTGAGGTTGCAAGGCAATTATCATCTCTATTTGATAGATTACTAAATCAAAGCCAAGAAAAAAATGACTTGCTTAAGAACAACTGTTATTTAGTGGCAGAGCCATTCTGAAACCCATAACTCTTGGCTCTTGGGTTGTTGGCATAAGCAAATAAAATAATAAAATTCTGAATCCTTGTAGTCTATCTCCTGTCTATTCTTAAAGTCATTACTAGTCATGAGAATTAATTAAGTTCTTAAATACTTAACTAATAATAAAATATTCCTTTTAAAAACTAATAGAATACAATAACAAGAACTTAAAAACATTTATCAATAATTATTTTTTTTCCTCCAAGAAATACCTGAGTTCTCAGGTGAATTTCCTCAGCTTCCAACTCTAGGTTTAGAGAAACTTTATTTTACTCTTGGTGATCGGGGCAAAAGTAATTGAAAAGGCAGTAGCCTCATACACTAAATAGAATTTAAAAAAACAGTTTGAAAATACTAAGCCTTAGTGAAATTGTAGAACAAAAGGACATACATACACTCTTAACAGGAATTGGCAGAACAACTTGGGAAAATTAGCCATACCTTTTAAACCTGAACAGGTAAGAACCCTACAACCCTGGTTATATGCCAGTAGAAATATGTACATATATTCACAAAAAGACCTATGAGAATAGTCATTGTACTACTCTCTAAATTATTATTTAAAAAAATTTTTTTAAAGATTTTATTTATTTATTTGAGAGAGAGAGAGAGAGAGAGAAACAGCATGAGAGGGGAGACAGTCAGAGGGAGAAGCAGGCTCCTCGGTGAGCCGGGAGCCTGATGTGGGACTCAATCCCAGGCCTCCAGGATCATGACCTGAGCCGAAGGCAGTCGCTTAACCAACTGAGCCACCCAGGTGCCCCACTACTCTCTAAATTAATTACCTGTGATTACCTAAAGCTAGAGATTACTTAAATGTTGATAGTAAAATGAATATAGTATGTTCATGCAATGGTATACCACACAGCAATGAGAATTAAAGATTTAATTACATCCAACAATATAGATGAATCTAAGAAACACATGTTGATTGAAAGAAGCCGGATAGGAAAGAGTATATATTTTATGATTACATTATTATAAAGTTCCAAAACAGGCAAAGCTAATCTTTGCAGTTAAAGGTCAGGTAGTGGTTATACTTGGGGAAGTTATTTGGTAGAGAGCATGAGGGTGGGAAGAGTGGTTCTGGAATACTAGTAATATTCTATATTTTTAACATTTATTTATTTATTTGAGAGAGAGGGAGAGAGCACACACAGGAGCAGGAGGGGCAGAGAGAGAATCTCAAGCAGACTTCATGCTGAGTGCAGAGCCCTACATAGGGCTTGATTTCATGACCCTGAGATCACAACCTGAGTCAAAACAAAGAGTCCGACTGCGCCACCCAGGTGCCCTGAGTAATATTCTATTTCTTGATCTGTGTGCTGGTTTCATGAGTGTGCTTTTTGTGAAAACATAATGGCCTGCATATTTATTGCAAGTGAACTTTTTAGTATATATTTTATTAAATAGTTAAAACAAGAACAACAATAACAACATAACAGCTCCCAAGAAAGTCTAGATTAAAGCTTGATAGTTTAAGTGGTACAGCAAAGCAGAATAATGTAGGTACAAAGCCAAAACAGTGTTGGTGTGATCTAGGTGAGTGAGGGCTCACATCTGTGTTGGGACTCAGGCCCCTCCATCTGGTGATGCCATTGTCTCAATATAAAGTTTCCATGTGTCCTGGTAGAGGGGGCACATTGGCTCTTAACTTCCTTAGCTTGGATGTGATGCATGTAAATTTTCCTGAAAATTCATTGGCCTAAACTAGTCCCATGACCGAAACCAAACTGTGAGGGAGGCTGGGAAATGTTTGGGAACACCTGGATATTTGAGGAGTGTTTATTGGCTCTTCAGGGGTTGGATATGTGATGTGGCCTGTATCTCAGGTTACATGAGAGGTTTTGTTATGCATGGTTTGTATCTATGTTTAGTCATGGGATGATTTCCTTGGAGCTTGAGTAATGGTGTTGAAAAAATGGAACAAGTGTGTGCAGAAAGAGAACTTAATATTTGCCAGACACTGTATATACTTTTTCAGTTGTCTGTTGCTATGTAAGAAACCACTCCAAAATTGAGCAGATTAAAACAACAGTAACTTATTATTTCTCATGACTCTCTGGATTAACTAGGTACAGCTAACTGGTTTGTTCTTCTGGTCTCATGTGGGCTCTCTCATGTGGCTGTGGTCAGGTCTCAGATTCAGCTGGGTAAGGAACATCCAAGATGGTTCATTTGCCTGGTAGTTGGTCCTGGCTGAGGGCTGAGAAATAGGCTCAGTTGAGATGCTAATATAACTGGGTCTCTCTCTCTATCTCTCCCTGTTATCTTAGGACGTCTCTCTCTTAAAGTGGCTTTCTTACATGACATCTCTAGTAGAGTGGTTGGACTTTTTACATGGTAGCTTAAGACACCCAAGAGTATAAAAGTGGAGGCCACCAGGCTTTCTTAAGAATTAGGCCTAGAGGGGAGCCTGGGTGCCACAGTCAGTTAAGCGTCCAACTCTTGGTTTCAGCTCAGGTCATAATTTCAGGGTCATGAGATCCAGCCCCATGTTGGTCTCTGCGCTCAGCATGGAGTCTGCTTGGATTCTCTCTCCCTCTCCTCCTGCTCCTCCCTCCTAGTCTCTCTCTATCTAAACAGTAAATAGATAAATCTTAAAGAAAAGAAGAAATTAGGCCTAGAGCTGGCACAATATCACTTCTGCTACATTCTGTTAATTAAAAGCCCATCACAGAGCCAGGCTAGATTCAAAAGAAGAGGACTGTAAAATGACACGAATATGGACAGGTGTGGTTCACTGGGGGCCATTAGTGTAATAGTTCAGAAGTTGGCAAATTGTGGCCTCCAAGTAAAATCCAGCTTATCTGTTTTGTATGGCCCTTGAGTAAAAATGATTTTTACAGATGCACATTCAAAATTGGTTTGATAATAGGCAACACTTGCTTTGAACCCTTTTTAGTGAATTGTTATTCCCCCCTCAAAATTCCATTCTGTTCATTACTAAACCGTATTTTTAAAAAAGAAACTCAGTTTATTGTTATTATATTTTACATTTGGCCAATAAACATTTTATGGAAATTTGTTTTCTCTATTGTTACATAAGTACCTATATAATATACTTGAGTTTTACTTCAGCTATCTGGCCCTTTACAAGAAAAGTTTGCCAACCTCTGTATTAGATATCACACATTCTTTAACTTATTTTTTCCTCATTATATCCCTGGAAGAGATACATTACTATCCTCATTTTTAGGTAAGGAAACACAGAATCAAAAAAAAAACCCAGTGTCAAATGATTCCTACATAGCAGAGGTGGGAATCTCTTAGGCGTGGCTTTTGTTTGATGTTGATGCCTGTATTTTTGTGCTCACTGTGCTGCCTTCTCTGATGCATTTTAAGGGATCTCAGTGGAACAGACCTTTCAATTTCCTGAGTCTGGGCTTGGTGGTAATTGTTGTCCTGTGTACCAGTATCTATGGGAAACCCAAATCCCATTTTACCCATAATAGTTCTTCCCTGCAGTGAAATGTAATGTCTTCTTTTCTCCTTCTATACCCATACCCTATAATTTAGACCATTTTACAGATGAAGAAATTGAGGCTAGAGAGTTTCAGTGAATTCCCAAGGTCTCATATTTTTTTTCCCTATAGGAAATACCAGGAAAAGTGCTCTTCTAAGATTTGCTTCTGTTCCATGGGAACATTTCCTGATACTCCCCCAAATATGAACATTTTTGATCCTTAATTTCTTTATTCATAAAGTAGAATTAATAATTTCTACCCTGCTTTTATCATGGTGAGGATCAAAGGAAAAAGTTTATATGAAAAGCAGTTGGAAATCATTAAATCTTCTATTATTGTACATTCTTGTCATGGTTATCACCCTTGTTATAATTATTAATATTTCTGGAAATCTTTATACTTCATCACGGATCCAAGTAATTGCATCAGGATCTGTAAACCTGGAATTTTTCTTCTGAAATCAAAGATCCTACATATGGATCAGAGGAAAACATGGTCTGTCATAATATTCAAGCTGTAAGGCCTTCGTTGTTGAGCGATCAGCACAGGATTTCTTGGTGCTAGATAAAATCTTATGTGATTACAGGTATTGAGTGCACTAATGCAATTCTGTAATTAGATGTTATTATGCTAAGGGGTCTATTACCCTCCACCCATTTGCAGATGTGTGTTGACTTCTGAGAATGTGCATATTGAGGAGAGAATAAGCCTCTAATTAAGTAAATAAATTTAACTCCTTGAAAATTATATTTTAATAAGATAATTCATACCACAAAAATGACAATTAAAGTATATTAAAGTTGTACTAAAAATCTCAAAGCAAGGATATTCGCCATGTTAATGATGAAGCCAGGAATAGACCCACAGAGTCTAAAGTCATAGCTCAAATAACTGTATTGTGTCTCTTAGCACCGGGAGTTTAAACTTGGATTTCATCGTGAGCTTCTGTGGATTTTATGTTAAGATTTGGGTGAGGGTTATGAGGAAATGAACTCCCTTAATTAAAATACATCTTAGCCTGTCCTATAAGAATTGAGATTAGGACTGAGTAAGCTCTGGAGGGAGGGGTGGGAGCAGGGTTAGACTGGTGGCCCTATTTCTTAAGTCTCATCTTCACCTTTCCAGTCTCTCCCTCTGATCCTTTCTGTCATCAGAAGAATGTTGTTACTTCCCCATTTAACCCCCAGCATGTATACAAACCCCTTTGCTTGGGTCTTTACAGAAAAGTGGGGGGGCTGCAACAGCCTAGCATTTTCAAAATGAACTTTATTTACTTAATACAGGAGCAATTTATTTAAGTAAAATAAAATGGGATTGATTTAAACAATATTTTTGTCAAAATGATTCAGAGATATGTCAAAATCAGTAAACTAGAACCCAGTGACTAAGATTTGGGAAGCACACTGGTGTTTCCACAGGATCTTGTAAGACGGGGGCCCTTACATATGTTTCATCTTCCTCTCACACCATTCTCCTCTTGGCTCCAGTCACCCTGGTCCTCTTACTTTCTCTGATTTCCATGCTGCCTTTGGACTTAAGGATTTTGTGCATGCTGCTCCCTCTACCTGAAAAGCATTCTTACCACCCCTACAGACATATACCTTTTGTCTATTATGCCCACTCAACTTTCTTATCTAAGGGAAATAAACCTGGCACTAATTCTAAATTATCCCACTGTTAAATTCTCTCAAATTATTCTGCATTCTTTCTTAATACATATTGTCACTTATATTTGTGTGATTATATGATTATCTCTCTCTTCCTACTAAATTCTGCTCTACAAGGTCAAGGACCATGTTTTTGTCCCCAACATTGTACCCTAGTGCCTAACACACTCCATGGTACACAGTAGGCAGTCAATAAATGTGTTACATGAACCAATAGAAAGAAAATGATTACAAAAGAAATGCTTAGGCTACACAAAGGAAATTTATGGTCCCAAGAGAAATATACCATCCTTGCTAGTGTCTTCACTTTTTTTTTCTTTAAAAAAAGGAAAAAAAATATTTATTTGAGAGAGAGAGAGACAGCACATGCATGCTCACGCAGGCGATGGGAGGAGAAAAGAGGTAACGAGAGGGATAAGCAGACTCTACTGAGCATGGAGCCCGACTCGTGGCTGGATCCAAGGACCCTGGGACCATGACCTGAGCTGAAACCAAAAGTCAGAGGCTCAACCGACTGAGCCACCCAGGTGCCCCTTCACTTAAAAAAACAAACCATTATCAATATCTTTTTTTTCAGAGTGATGTTTCCTCATATCTGCTCGAATAAAATAACCTTCATATCTTGACAAAGTCACTGAGCAGGAACAGTCTGTTCATTTGTGGTAAAAACCGAAAAGAGAGAAACAGGCTATTACTGTGTTTATGGGTTCATTACTTAGAGTAACAGGGTCTTCCCAACATGCTAGACACTTCCAAATAATAAATGTTTGACCATGGATATCACCTTTTTAATTAATTAATTAATTAAACTTTTTAAAAAGGAAATGACTTGATCACACCTATTAATGCCAATCGCTAATGGAGCTTTTTAGGAATTTTGTCCTTTTCTTGTCCTTGTAGTTCCTTATCTGCCTCTAAGATCTGCCTTCTCAATTGATCTTTACCATTTTCCCTTTCCTTAGTGACACTCAAATCTTCCCCTGGAAGAAGTGTGAGGTAAGCTTGGATTCTACAGGCATAATAAATTGGTTTCCAGTCATGCCATTCACACTTAGAAGTTGTATTTTCATCTCTCTTAGTGTAGTTATTTCTATAAAATTATAATAATTACTAAATAAAATTGTGGTGAGCATTAAATATATGTATAGTGCCTAGGATAAAGTCTGGTACATAGTAAATGCTCAATAAATATGAATCTGCTCTTCTAAGTTTCCATGGTACTAAAGCTCTCCTCTGTACTTCCACAGTTCATTCTTAGTTAATTGACAAGACTCAGCTGATGAATCCCATGAAGGTTTTAAGTCTGAAATAATAGCTCTACCTACCTTGGGAAGCTTCTAGGATTTACTCACTTAAGTCACTCATACAGTGATGGAGACTTGAAGTCTGAGCATCCTATCAATACAGTGACTAAACCTACATGTAGTAAAATGAGCACAGATGCAATGGCAAGAAAGTCTTTTAGTGAAATTCAGAGCTGTTTTGATTAGAAAGCAATATTGCATATTGGAAAGAGCATGAGCTTTGGCATCAGAAAGATCTGGATTTTAATCCTGGCTCTGCCACCTAGAAGGTGCTCAATAAATGGCAGCTGCTGTTGTTGTAGCAAATTTGCTTTCACAAGAGATTCGATTAACTTGACTAAGCCAGCCTTTTCTGGGAAGGTTTCACCAGTGTTTCATTAAACATTGGCTTCTGTCTAGCCCTTTGCATATACTCACAGTCTCCTGATTTTGAATCATGATAATTCCTTCTGGAAAAGATAAATGACTGAAACTTGATATGTGTCCAGAACTAAGGTCAAATATGGCATTTCAAGGCCAGTGCAGCTTTTCTAGTTTCTTACAGTTTTTATGCTTTTTTTTTTTAAAGGAGGGGGAGAAGATGGCCAATTCAGAACTATATCTCTTTGCTTGCACTTACTCTTCACACTATTTGGTAATTTAGTGTGGTTATACCGGAAGGGAGATCTAGACATTTTTCAGAGTTTTGGTTACAGCTAGAATGGCTTTCTTTGGGAAGTCCTAAAAAATATCTGAAGCAGGAGGCATTTTTAAAGCAATTAAAACCAATGTTACTATGTGCCTCTTTGAGAGTGTGTACAGAATAAGAACTAAGCACTGATTATGTAACTGGGCCTACATTAGGCCCAGGGTTGGGTGCCTTAAGTGAGTTGTACATTCTAGCAATCATTCATTCATCTGTCACTGAGCTTCTTGTGTGGAGTGCTGGACATACAGACATGGCATCTCTATTCAAGAAGCTCGTAGGCTTGCTCATTGAACTCTACCTGCCTCTGAGGTAGACATTTTCTTTTCTTTCCTTATAGCTAAGGAAAGCCGTCCTCAGAGAGGTAAAATTGGTACAAAATTACACTACTACTATAGGTGGTAGGTAGTTAAGCTTCAGTTTCTTTTCTCTTTTCTTTAATCAGACATTTGTTCTTACTGTGTTTTCTTTTTAGAACTAAACTTGGAAGACATGTAGACAGCTATAGTACTCCTCCCTAGAATCCCTTCTTTTTTCTTAGAAATGCTCCTTTTCCCAGTCCAGCTGTGTGGTTTGTAAATAGCTGCCTAAAGCACAATTGGTTGAGTCAAGCAGAAAAACTAAGAGTTGTTTCCTAAGATTTTTCAGATAGGAACTAAGGAAATAAGGTGAAATCTCTAAGATAAATAATTTTGGAATTGTTGGCCTTGATGTTCTCTGACATGTGAAATAGGTCCATCTGCAAGTTCAAACAAAAATAAAAACTCAACTCATTTAAAGGGGCTGATAAAACTTTGAAAACAAAACCAGACAAAATGATACCAGAAGGAAAATTTATAGTTCCATTCCCCTTATATTGATACAAAAATGCAAAATAAATATCTACAAACCAAATTTGTCAATGTACAGAAAAATACGGCAGTGTACAGACTACATAATTAAAAAGGAGTGGGATGTATAAAAATTCAAGGATATTTTAATTACTGTTAGTTTAATTTACTACATTAACAGATTAAAGTATCAAAACCTATAAGACCATCTCAAATATGAAGAAAAGTATGATAAAATTTAATAGCTATTTATGACTAAATTTTCTAGGAAAGTAGGAATTGAAAGCAGTTTCTTTAAACTAGATATAATTATCTATTAAGTCCCAAAATTATTGTTGAAGACTTAGAAACATTTTTCTTAAAAAGAACAAGAAAAAGATGCCTTCTGCCTACCTGTCTATTCAACATACCTGAGGCTCTAACCAGTCTATATAAGAAATAGCAATGAGAAATAGAATAATTTTTGAAAAATAGAATTACTTGTAATTTATACATGGTATGATTGTCTACATAAAAAACCCAAGAGGAAATAAATAGAAAAACTGCAGATTAATTCTTAGAAGTAATAGGCTTGTTAGAATTCAGGCTGCTGAGATGATATGATACTTTATGTGGAAAACCCAAAACACTCCACCCTAAAACTGCTAGAACTCATACAGGAATTCAGTAAAGTGGCAGGATATAAAATCAATGCGCAGAAATCAGTGGCATTCCTATACACCAACAACAAGACAGAAGAGAGAGAATTTAAGGAGTCGATCCCATTTACAATTGCACCCAAAACCATAAGATACCTAGGAATAAATCTAACCAAAGAGGCAAAGAATCTGTACTCAGAAAACTATAAAATACTCAGGAAAGGAATTGAGGAAGACACAAAGAAATGGAAAAACATTCCATGCTCATGGATTGGAAGAACAAATATTGTGAAGATGTCAATGCTACCTAGAGTAATCTACACATTTAATGCAATCCCTATCGAAATACCATCCACTTTTTTCAAAGATCCCAAATAGCCTGAGGAATGTTGAAAAAGAAAAGCAAAGCTGGCGGCATCACAATTCCAGACTTCAAGCTCTATTACAAAGCTGTCATCATCAAGACAGTATGGTACTGGCACGAAAACAGACACATGCATCAGTGGAACAGAATAGAGAGCCCAGAAAAGGACCCTCAACTTTTGGTCAACTAATCTTTGACAAAGCAGGAAAAAATGTCCAATGGAAAAAAGACAGTCTATTCAACAAATGGTGTTGGGAAAATTGGACAGCCACATGCAGAAGAATGAAACTGGACCATTTCCTTACACCACACACAAAAATAGACTCAAAATGGCTGAAAGACGTAAACGTGAGACAGGAGTCCATCAAAATCCTAAAGGAGAACACAGGTAGCAACCTCTTCGACCTCAGCCGCAGCAACTTCTTCCTAGAAACATCGCCAAAGGCAAGGGAAGCAAGGGCAAAAATGAACTATTGGGATTTCATCAAGATAAAAAGCTTTTGCATAGCAAAGGAAACAGTCAACAAAACCAAAAGACAACTGAAAAAATGGGAGAAGATATTTGCAAATGACCTATCAGATAAAGGGCTAGTATCTAAAGTCTATAAAGAACTTATCAAACTCAACACCCAAAGAACAAATAATCCAATCAAGAAATGGGCAGAAGACATGAACAGACATTTTCCAAAGAAGACATCCAAATGGCCAACAGACACATGAAAAAGTGCTCAACATCACTCGGCATCAGGGAAATCCAAATCAAAACCTCAATGAGATACCACCTCACACCAGTTAGAATGGCTAAAATTAACAAGTCAGGAAACAACAGATGTTGGTGAAGATGTGGAAAAAGGGGAACCCTCCTACACTGTTGGTGGGAATGCAAGCTGGTGCAGCCACTCTGTAAAACAGTATGGAGTTTCCTCAAAAAGTTGAAAATAGAGCTACTGTACAACCCAGCAATTGCACTACTGGGTATTTACCCCAAAGATACAAATGTAGTGATCCAAACAGGTATGTGCACCCCAATAT
Organism: Zalophus californianus; assembly: GCF_009762305.2. Classification (NCBI taxonomy): domain Eukaryota; kingdom Metazoa; phylum Chordata; class Mammalia; order Carnivora; family Otariidae; genus Zalophus; species Zalophus californianus. Next base: position 39,204,246 of record NC_045598.1, on the reverse strand, counting down.
TTATAGCAGCAATGTCCACAATAGCCTACTATGGAAAGAGCCAAGATGTCCATCAACAGATGAGTGGATAAAGAAGATGTGGTATGTATACACACACACACACACACACACACACACACACACACACACACACACACACACTGGAATATTATGAAGCCATCAAAAATCTTGCCATTTGCAATGATGTGGATGGGATTAGAGGATATTATGCTAAGCAAAATAAGTCAATCAGAGAAAGACAAGTATCATATGATCTCACTGATATGAGGAATTCTTAATCTCAGGAAACAAACTGAGGGTTGCTGGAATGGTGGGGTGTGGGAGGGATGGGGTGGCTGGGTGATAGACATTGGGGAAGGTATGTGCTATGGTGAGCAATGTGAATTGTGTAAGACTGGTGAATCACAGACCTGTACCTCTGAAACAAATAATACATTTTATGTTAAAAAAAAAAAAAAAGATAGGCGGAAGGGAAAAATGAAGGGGGGGGGAATCAGATGGGGAGACGAACCATGAGAGACTATGGACTCTGAGAAACAAACTGAGGATTCTGGAGAGGAGGTGGGTGGAGGGATGGCTTAGCCTGGTGATGGGTATTAAAGAGGGCATGTATTGAATGCAGGACAGTGTGTTATACGCAAACAATGAGTCATGGAACACTACATCAAAAACTAATGATGTAATGTATGGTGATAAACATAACATAATAAAATGAAATTTAAAAAAAAGAATTCAGGCTGCTGAATTCTAGGCCAATATACAAAAATTATGCACTTTTAAAAGTACAAGAATGTATAGATGAAGGATATACAACAACTGCAAAATAACAGTTATTTCGGGGATAAAAAGGTGAATGGTTTTCTGGGGAGAAATGGTTCTAAGACAAACTTTAATATTTTTATTTGTTTTTAAAGATCTGAAATTGGCAAAATATTAACATGAGTTAAATCTGGAGTTTCAGTATACTTAAGCATTTCATAACCAAATTTTAAAAATTCAAACAAATGTAAGCTAATATTGCAGGTCTTTGAAAGTAACAATTTTTGGTTATTGAGGTTTAGAGTTACTTTATTTAGATTTTTAAGTCACAAACAAAGAATCTAATTTTTGTGGTATTAGAAACCTTGGTTCTAGTTACTCCTGATGTTTTTGCTTTTATGTAATTGTTTAAATCTATCCTTTGATTACACAGTCAAGACTGTGGGTTTGGTAGTCAAAAGTACCAGCATTCACATCCTGCCTTTACCAATTACTAGCTGCCTGACCCTACTCGGACAGTTTTCTAAAAACACGTTTTTAATTTGTAAAACTAAGGTGGATAGTGACACCTACATCATTTTGTTGTCCTGAGGATAAAATAAGATAATGCGTGTATAATAGTTGGTGTAATATCAGATGCATTGTAAATACAGTATAAATGTTAAATGTTGCTTAAACTTTTTGAACTTCTCAAGGTTACTATAAGAATTGAATGAAATAATCTGAGTAAAACTCATAATATAATGCCTGGCACTTACTCGTGCTTTTGTAAATCTTAATTCCACCTCCCCTTCTCTACCTCCACCACTGCTTGCTTTTGAACACTTAATTAATTTCCTAAATTTTGCCAGGTACTGTGTTGAATTGAATATCTTTGATCACATTTGACTTATGGTTTTTCTAACATTTATACTTATATGGGGGCAAAGACTGTCTCTTCATTGTTATATCACAGCTTGAATTAAAGCAGCTATTGCTCACAACAGGAAAAAAAAGATTATCCATATAGATTTTTTTCCTATTTCTTAACTTAGGACAAATACATGGAGCTAGCTGTTTTTTTGCTAAGGGTGCCTGATTGTATATGGGAGAAATGTACTTTTTTTCCCTCGGATTTCCAGAACATGTTTATAGAAAATGAAGAATTGTTTATTTATTCAGGCTTTTTTTCAGAGATGGGGACTGGCCATGAGATTTCTCTTCATCTAAAAGTGAAGGTGATGCTAAAATCAAAGGAGAATGCATAACCTTGAGTGACGTAGGTAGCTGGGGCAATGAGCCAGAGAGAGAGGCCTGAATAGGTCCCCAATCTGAGGAGGGTGGGCAGGAAACATTGAAAACTGGTTGAGGAGAGCCAAGTACCACTGGATCTTAAAAGGAAAATATAGTGGCTGGTAAGGGAGTTTGATGGTTTGGGGTTCATGAACTGGGATGGACTTTCTTCCTATGGCTGGCTTTTCCAGATTCTTTGTGGCATGACATCAGAGGCTCAAATGTATTTAAACCAGGTGATGGTGGGTACCATTTTTAAAGAGAGGTGATTTCATTAATCTGTTGAATATTACTATTTTAAAAGATCAAGACATCTTGTGGTGCCTTTCTTAGATTACTTCTGAAAAATAAGTGAAGATTTTCTTTTTATTTCTTTTTGTAAATGTAGTTGAGAGTGAATTGGGCACCTATTTGAGAAAGAGCATGTGAACTCTCTGATTTGCTATCTGATTTCAGTGTGAATAATCAGGACTCTGGGGTCTGACTAATTGGAGCAGTGTGAGAAGAGACGATACTCCATATACTCCTTCCAAAGCTGTCATCAGACTAGAGCATCTCTAATAGCAGGGCGTCCAATTGCTAATCAAATGAAAGGAATGTTTTCATGAAATTCTTCCCTCGATTTGAATAAAGGGAATGTATTTTGATGTACCAAATTTTATGGTATGATGAAAACAGAGGCAAGAGTTAGTGTGTTCTGATTTTATAACAGGCATGATTGACCAATCCTTTGAGAAAATTGACAAGCTAATGTTAATGTACTCCATACTAACCTACAAGAGGTATCATATGTAGTCACTAATTTATTTTTAAGTGAGTGCAAATACATTTTCCTAGAAAGGAAGCAAGGAGTTTCTGACAATCTCAGTGTTCCCACAGAGAGATGGAATGATTTGTAAGGGAAGAGAGTAAATTAAAAATTTCCTGTGCTTAAAAATAAAATAAATCTCCCTCATCCAACTATAGCTCATCTGGTATTAATGAATCATTCCTAGTAAATGTGGGTAACTGTAGTTTTGTGCCCTAGCTCATATTTTATTATTGATTTATTCTTCATTTAAAAAGAAAAAAATTGGAGTTCACGTCTTCTATTTCTTAGCTATGTGACCTTGGAAAATTTTAAATTAAACTCTCTGAGTTTTAGTTTTATCATCTCTTAAATTGAGGTATAAAAAAAACTAACTGTTGTAAAGCTATGCCTTCTTAATTTTTATAACCTAGGCAGCTCACTCTTTTCTAAAAATTTTTTATTTAAATTCAACTTAGTTAACATATAGTATATTATTAGTTTCAGGGATAGAATTTAATGATTCATCAGTTGTGTATAACACCCAATGCTCATTACATCAAGTGCCTTCCTTCATGCCCATCATCCAATTACCCCATCCCCCCCAACCAACTCCCCTCCAGCAACCCTCAGTTTGTTCCCTATAGTTAAGAGTCTCTTTGGGTTTGCCTCCCTCTCTGTTTTTATCTTATTTTATTTTTCTTTCCTTTCCCCTATGTTCCTCTGTTTTGCTTCTTAAATTCTACATATGAGTGAAATCATATGGTATTTGTTTTTCTCTGACTGACTTATTTTGCTTAGCATTATAACCTCTAGTTCCATCCATGTTGTTGCAAATGGCAAGATTTCATTCTTTTTGATGGCTGAGTAATATTTCATTGTATATCATACACACACATACACACACACACACACACACACACACACATACACCCACATCTTCTTTCTCCATTCATCTGTCGAAGGACATCTGGGCTCTTTCCATAGTTTGGCTATTGTGGACATTGCTGCTATTAACATTGGTGTGCAGGTAGGCACCTCACTCTTAAAGAGACACTTACTTTCAGGGTTGTATATATATATAGAGTTGGTATATGAGAGCGAGTGCCTCATTAAATTTTGTGCTTTGGCATCTCATTTGCCTCACCTTGGGCATACCCTGCTGCCCTGTTATGGTAGGGTTGTAATATATGGGAGGGAGGAAGGGAGAAGTGGGGAGGAAAGTGGTCCTAAGTGAAGATAAAGGGGTATGTAGAAGCCATATCACAGAAGGCCTCGTCAGCTATGTTAAGAATTTCAAACTGTATTCTGAGGGCAAATAATTAAAAATAAAGGTTTCTTGAGAAATCATTAAAAAGTTTCCATAGAAGATAAACTTATTCAGAATTTCATTTGACAAAGATCATTTTGCTGTTGGGTGAGGAAAAAATGGAAATCAAGATTCAGTGTGAACCAGTTAGGAGGTAAATGCAATCCTTCAGGTGAGAGATGATGATAGCCAAGATTGGCATTAAGACAATGGGATGGGGGAAAATGGAAATGCTTGAGAGTTATTTAGGAGGTAGAATCAACAGAATTTGGTGATGAATTAGATGTAGACAGTAGTTAAAAAATTATGGAAAATGTCAACCAAGTTTTTAGCTTATACAACTGTATACATTATGGTTTCATGTCTTGAGAATAGGGAATAGTGGAGGAAGAAAATTGAAAAGAAGATTATAATTTCAATTTGGACATGTAGAATTTGAAATACCTGCAAAATACCAAGTAAAACTGTTTAGTAAACTATTGACTATATTAGATGGGAATTTAAGAGAGTGATCTAGGCTGGAGATACAGAAGTGGGAACAAAGCAGCCATGAATGATATTGCCTGCTAAGAGTATGCTGGTTGAAAAGAGGGCCCAGAAAAGAGCCACAGAGAATGCCAACATTTAAAGATTAAGCATAGGATAATAAGCCAGCAAAGCCTGAGAAAGTCTATCCAAGAAAACAGGAAATCTCCCCAGCTTCAAATAAGAAACCAGGGTTGGTCCTGACCTGCACAGAGCTCACAACTGGTGCCTCTTCCTGGAATGCAGTATTCTGGGATCCATTCCCCATTACTTAGTTCATGGCTCTCTTTATGAAATATGAAGCCTCACCTGCCTGAAATTCCTTTTCCTAACCTGCATCAATTCCTTGCCTTTTGCCTCTTTGCCTGTCTTCATCTTTGCACTAACCTTGTATATCTAATGTTTGATCTTCTCTTTCTGGTTCTGACTTTGTCCTTTATGCTTTGTTGCAATTTCGATTTTACTCCTCCACCCCACAGATTGTCCTACCAAGTTTGCCTTGACTCAGATCAGATAACCCTTTCACCAGTGTGGGTAGCATTTCATTATTAAATTGGGAAGTCATGCATAGCTAAGCATTAGCTTACGGCTTTCATAGTCCCTTTGGCTGGTTGATTACAAACCTACCTAAACAAGTCCATCCCACTGAACTCACTTGCTGGAGGTAATTCCTAATAGGCAAAATAGAATGACAAATTCCTAACTTATATAAGTAAGTTGTATTAAGTTCTATCTGAATTATATATAAAGTGGAGAGTATTAAATATTGAAGACCACCAAAAATTCTAAATATAAAGAGAAGATTGTGTGTGTATGTGTATATTATATATTATATACATTATATATTATATATATTATATATATATAATGAATCATTGTTTAATGAGCTTAAAAGACCTTCAAGAGGGCATCACAAATTCATACAATTTCTTTTTCTGACTTGTATCTGGGTTGGTGCAAAATACTGTAAAAAAGACAAACTCTGGATCTAGACTTTTTCTGTGGGACCCTCCTCTCTAGGAAGGTCAAGCTCTAAGAAAAGCTGATAAGGATGTTTGAATAAAATGCTACTGATTTAACAAAAGTACAATGAGATACCACCTCACATCTGTTAGAAATGCAAAATTAACAACACAGGAAACAACAGATGTTGGCAAGGATGTGGAGAAAGGGGAGCCTTCTTACACTGTTGGTGGGAATACAAACTGGTGCAGCCACTCTGGAAAATAGTATGGAGGTTTCTCAAAAAATTAAAAATAGAATGACCCTATGACCCAGCAATTGCACTACTAGGTAGTTACCCAAAGGATACAAAAGTACTGATTCAGAGGGACACATGCACCCCAATGTTTCTTGCAGCATTATCAACAATAGCCAAATTATGGAAGCTGCCCAAGTGTCCATTGACTGATGAATGGATAAAGAAGTTGTGGTAGATATACCACAACTTCTTTATATATATGTGTGTGTGTGTGTGTGTGTGTGTGTGTATAAAATGGAATATTACTCAGCCATAAAAAGAATGAAATTTTGCTGTTTGCAATGACGTGGATGGGGCCAGAGAGTATAATGCTAAGCAAAATAAGTTAGTCAGATAAGGACAAATACTATATGATTTCACTTATATGTGGAATTTAAGAAACAAAATAGATGAACAGAGAATAGAGAAAGAAAAAAGAGAGAGAGAGGCAAATCACAAAATAGACTTTTAACTGTAGAGAACAAACTGAGGGTTGCTGGAGGGGAGGTGGGGGGATTGGGTTGAATAGATGATGGGGATTAAGGAGAGCACTTGTGGTGATGAGCACCAGTTGTTGTATGTAAGTGATTAATCATTAAATTCTACTACTGAAACCAATATTACACTATATGTTAACTAATTGGAATTTAAATAAAACCTGAAACAAAACAAAACAATTAAAAAATAAAAAGCCATACTTAGCATGAGGCCTAAAGTCACTTACATTGAATGGTTTCTATCTTCTTTCAGTAGAAGTATAACTTGAAGCTATAATTGTTAAAAATGGTGTTATATTAATACATTAAAGAAATAGTGGCATGTCAAAAAAACAAAAAGAAGCTACTGATTTAAGGAGTAACCCAGTCTGTCTTCAATATATGGTTGATTCTTTTTGAACAGATGCAACTCAGTACAGTATACCAACCTGAGCATTAGGACAACTTAATTCCAGTTTCTGTTTTGATTATAGTTCACTCTTTGAACTTGAGAAATTTGCTACCCCTCCTAGGGCTTCTGTTTTTCTATTTATCAAATGAAGCAGTTACAAGATTAGACTAAGTTATTCTAAGAGCCTAAATGAGAATCTAGCATTTTTGGTAAAAAAAATCTGTCTCATAGATCCTGATCATAAGGGAGAGAAGTTTTGGGAAAGCCAGAATTTTTTTCTGAGCAATTTTTGTTTTTGTCACATGAATGTTGATAAAGAATCTTACAGCTGGAAGATAATTCAGAGTGCAGGAATTTCCTCTAAAATGAACTGGCCCAGTGGCTATTCAGCCTCTTTTTAGACACTTCTAGTGGTAGGAATTCACGTTTTATAGAATCTATCCATTTCATTGTTGGGCTGATCTGAGGACTGTTAAATTCTTCCTTACATTAAACTGAAATCTATCTCTCTGTAGCTTCTGCCCATTACTTCTGCCTTTTGTCAGATGCACATACCTGATTTAAATCCCATCTTCATTACTTGTTGGATTTGTGAGAGAAGGAATATCACTTTACTTTTTTGAGTTTCTATTTCCTCATCTGATAATGGATATTTTAATTCCTATCTCCCATGATGCTATGATTAAAATGAGATAACACATATTGGTTGCTTGTCCTAGGCTCTGGTTGAGAAAGACTTTATAGAGGACTTGGTACTTGGCAAGAATTACGTAGGATGGGTAGGAATTCTCATAGAGGAGAGTGGGGTAGGGAGGAGACAGGTTGGCCCTTTGGGACAGAGGAAAAATAGCATAAGCCAAAACATGGAGCCATGAAAACAATGTGCAAAAATTTCTAGTGGTCAGGTTTGACTTGATCTTTGAATGCCTAGGGCCACAGGAAGAGAGTGATAGGAGATGATCCTGGACAAGTAGCTACAGGTGGACTGTGAAAGGACATGTACACCACATCACATTCTAATATTACACTACTTCTAGATGCTACTGAATTTAAAGGAAATGATAAAGAAAGAGTGGATTGTTGAACGAGGATTTAAATTCAAGTCTTCTGAGACCATGTCTCACAACAGCATAACTTTTTGGACATAAAAAAAATCATGTTATTTTTTTTTTATTGTTATGGAATTCTAGAAAACAACTTGCTTCCTCTTGGCACTGTACGGTGAAATCCAAGGAGGACTCTGACCTAGTTCCCGAGGCCTTCCACTTGGTTTCCAGCAGGGGAAAGTGCTGTTCTGTCAGTGAAGCCAGTGTATTCCTTTACTTTCTCTGAATCTATGTTTATAATAAGAGAAGAAAATTTGGGAGAAAGAAAGGAATACTCTGCCTATTTTTCAAATATACATGGCTGTACACTATAGTAGAAAGGGCTCTATTTGACAAACAACTTGGATTCAAATTGTAACTCTGCCATTTGCTAGCTGTATATATAATAGATGTCTCAATTTCCCCTGATTCTCAGTATGTTCGTCAGTAACATGGGAATTATGGTCCTTGCCATGCCTTTTTTTTTTTTTTTTTGAATAATAATGGGGGAATTAGATAATGATTGTTAAAGCCCTTTGGAAATCATAAAGTGATATTTTATTCCTACTACTATCAGGAAATCACTAACATGAGAATACACTAGTACTAATCAGGATTGCTCTACAATATGTTGACTGTACTCAGGGTAAAATCATTAAGATCAGTAGTTCATCTTCAGTTGCTCTGACCTTTTCTCCCTGTCATTTTTCCTTTTGTTTCCCATCCTCTCACTTCTTTAGTTTGAAAAGACTGGAGTCCTATAGCTCTCTCTTCCTTTCCCTTCCTAGGTGTTCCCAGGATAAACTCTACTACTATATCTTTGAGGCCAAGGTGTGAAGATCAGTAACAAGATCTCTCTTTTGTACAGTTTCCTATCAGAACCTCATATTTAGTTATAAAAGGAAAAGACATTATTTATTCATTAAAAATGATCTGTTCAGCATATAACCTGTACTTTATCCATGGTTAAATAATTTGAGAGACTAGTCAATTTAGGGGAATTCAAAGACTTCTAGTTCATTTATTGATGTGTTTGCCATTTATTCTATCTCTCTTGCATTTAAAAATATGTTTTAACATCTACTATATGCTAGACACTGTGTTAGGCAACATGTAAGCCACTAAGGACCTAATGGTACCACTTAGATTGTCACACATAAGGTTCATGCTGGTTTTAAATGGCCTTAGTTTATTCTTAAGCATAGCTCCTGGGAATGAAACAATTTGGTGTGGTGACAAGAACAAAAGAATAGATCGAAATAAGACAGTCTTAGTTCTCTTACATCAACTGTCTTTGAATTCCTGCTGTGGTGAAGGTGGCAAAGCTACTTAACTTTCCTGACTTCTCTTGGCTATAAAATGGGAGAGACATTATGGCATAATACATATTAAAGCACATGGCACAATTCCTGGTACATAGTAGGGGCTCCATGAATGGTAGTTATGCTCTTCTTTCTTCCATCTTTTTCCTCTTCTGCTTGTGTATATCCCTCCTGGTACTAAAAACAAGAAAAGAAGTCACTGACTAGCAGGGTTGACATATATCAGCCCCAAGAGCAGTTTTGCAGATGGTCTGAAACAGAGCATTTGCAAAAGGGTATTTGTTGTTCATTATAATTTCTCACACTCTTTTCAGTTTACAAAGCACATTTATACATATCATCTCATATAATTCTCTTAACAACATGTAAGATGAGATTTATTATCTCATCTTCTGGGTGAGGAACCTGAGGCTTGCAAAGATTTAGTGACTTTCCAACCAGAGAATTAGAATTGGCTCTTGGTCTTTTAATATGTAATTTTTTATTTATCTTTCTGTCTCACACTAAATTTTGAGCTTAAAATTTTCCAGTTTTAACCCAACTTTCCCATTTTCCTGGCTATAGGCCCATCTTTAAGACTAGGGCACTGATACAACTCCTTTTTTTCTTTTTTTTCCTTCACAGTGTATGAAACTGATGCAGTCCAGAATGTAGATTGAGAATCCCAGAGATTAGTCTGGCTGTCTAGAGAACAAAACTTAATTCAGACTCTCATCAGTTCTTACTTGGATTATTATAATAGGCCTCCTTCTCTGTGACTCTTTTATGTTGAACTTTCATACCCCTAAGGACATTCCTTATACTGTAAAACTGAACACTGCTCAAATCCTTTCTATGCTTAAAACAAAACAAAACAAAACAGTGTTTTCCCATCTGCAGAGCTGAGATCTGAGCAACATGGGCTGCATTAAGGCTCCTTGGCTTCCATTGTGTCCTGATAAGCATCCTACCTTTCAGTAATACCTGTCTTGCCTTAAGAGCCATTGTAGATGTTTTTCCTTCCTTCTAGAAATTCTCTCCTCTTCATCTCTCTTGGTGAATTTTTTTTTTTTTCCCTTCAAAACCTGAGTTGGATTAGATGATCCTCTATCAAATCACCACAGGATTCTTCCCCATGCAATGTCATAGCTCTTCTTAGGCTGTATAGTAATTGCCTATTTTTTTCATCTCTATGCCTTGTGTGCAGGGCCCTTTACTTTATTTCTCTGTATTCCTATTGCTACCTCTAGTTCTTGACAGTTTTTCATCACTAAATATAATAATACCTGTAGATTTTTGAGATGTTTGTTATCAAGTGGAGTAGTTCTCATCTATTCCTATTTTTCTGAGAGTTTTCATTATGAATGGGATATTGAATTTTGTCAAATAATTTTTCTGCGTCAAATGATCATGTGATTTTTTTTCTTTAGTTTGTTAGTATGGTGAATTGCATTGACTTTTTTTTTTTTAAGTGAAAGCAGAGTTTATTGAAGATATACATATATAGAGAGAGAGAGAGAGAAGGAGAAGAGAGAGAGAGATGGACAGAGCATCTGGGAGACTCGGAAGTCAGAAAGGAAAAGAGCATGAGTCTTGTCTTTGCTTGGGATCTGAGGTTTATTTTTATTGCTAATTGTGGTCTGGTGCAGGTGTCCTCTTAGGCATCCAGGAATGATCAGAAAAAGGACGGGGTGCAGGTGTCCTTCATAAGTCATTCATTCCCTGAAGCCAGGGGTCTTGGCATTGAGGTGTTTGGAGTCAGTTATCTTGGAAAACGCTTGTGTGATGACCCCACCTAGTCATTCCTTTTATGTTATCTATTGTACTGGAAGGCTCCAAAGATATCACTATCTCTTTGTCCCTTATGAGGAGGACAAATGCTATTTGCATTACGAGCAAAGTAAGAAAGAAAAAAAAAGTTTTTTTAGTCATGGCATCCCTTCAGTTTCCCTGTCTCATTCTCCCCTATGGAATTACTGGCTTTTGAATATTGAATCATCCCTGACTAATATCCACTTGGTTGTGGTATTAAATTCTTTTTATATATTGCTGAATTCTTTTTGTTACTATTTTGAGGATTTTTGCACCTATATTTATGGTTTTTAGGTTTTTTTTGTATTATGTTTGTTTTATTTTGATATCAGGTTAAAATAGTAGGTTCATAAAATGAATTGTGAAATATTCCCTCCTTTTCTATTTAATGGAAGAGATTATGTAGTATTGTTGTTGATTCTTCTTTAAACATTTGATATAGGGGTGCTTGGGTGGCTCATTCGGTTAAGCAGCCAATCTCTTTCTTGGTTTCTGCTCAGGTCATGATCTCAGGGTCCTGGTGATGTAGTTTTGGAGTATAGGTGAGGTTTGGTGGGGTGAGGGCTGGAGCCAATGACCAAGAAAGAATTCTTGAGACATCTTTGGTACAAAATGGTGGTTTTATTAAAGCACGGGGACAGGACCCATGGGCAAAAAGAGCTGCCTATTATAGAGGCTTTTCAAATTATCTATTTCATATTGTGTAAGTTGTAGTAGTTTGCATTTTTCAAGGATTGGATCTATTTCATCTAAGGTTTCAGATTTTATGTTTGTAGAGTTTACAATATTCTCTCTCTCTCTCTCTTTTTTTTGTGGTATTTATGTGGTCTGTAGTGGCATACTCCTGTTTTCATTCCTGATATTAGTAATTTGTATCTTCTGTTTCTTTGTCAATCATGGGAGAGATTTATCAATTTTATTGATCTTTTCAAAGCTCTCTGTTTCATTGATATTTCTCAATTATTTTTTCTTTCAATGTCATTTATTTCTGCTCTTATTTCCTTAACTGTGCCTACTTTGTTTTGTTTTATTTTATTTTATTTTATTAACTCCACTTACTTTGATTTAAAATTTTTCTTTTTTTTCTAGTTTCATGAGGCCAGAGCTTAGATTATTGACTTGAGACTTTTCCTTTTTAAAAATGTGTACATTTAGTGCTATAAAATTTCCTCTCAACATTGCTTCAACTGTGTCTCACAGATTTTGATAAGGTCTATTTTAATTTTCATTTAGTTAAATGTATTTTTAAAAATTTCACTTGAAAATTCCTCTTTGTCCCATAGATTATTTACAAGTTTGTTGTTTAGCTTTAAGTGTTTGAACATTTTCCTGTTATTTTCCTATTAAAGATTTCTAGTGTATTTCCATTGTGGTAAAGGAACATACTCTATGTTTCAATTTTTTAAAATTCAGTAAGGTTGGTTTTACAGGCCAATAGATGGTCTATCTTCATATATCTTTGTAGCTGCCTGAAAAGAATATTTATTCTACTCTTACTGGGTAGAGTGTTTTATAAACATCCATTTTAGATCCTGCTGGTTACTGGCATTGTTGAGTTCTTCTATATCTATGCTGACTTTATAGTTGTTGTGCTTTTGAAATATCTAACTTCAGTTGTGAATATACCGATTCTTTCAGTTATATTCTTTCTTACTCTATTTCTTGCAGATTTGCTTCACATATTTTGCAGCTGTGTTGTTTGGTGCATGTACATTTAAGATTGCTATATATTCTTGGTAGATTGACTCTTTACCATTACACGATAATAATAATGTTCTCTGTCTCTGGTAATTTCCTTGGCTCTGAAGTCTACTTTATCGGATATTAATATGGTCACTCCTGATTTCTTTAATTAATGTTTTCATGAAATACCTTTTTTCCATTGTTTCCCTTTTAACCTGCCCGTATTGTTATATTCAAAGTAAGTTTCTTGAAGACACTGTATGGCTAGGTCATATTTTCTAACTCATTCTACCAATCTCTGTGTTTTATTTGGTGTGTTTAGACCTTTTACATTAGTGAAATTATTGTCACATTAAGACTTAAGTCTGCCATTTTATTTCTTTTCTGTTTTTCTTATTTATATATCTTTGTTTATTCTTCCCACCTGGACATTTTATAGAATTCCATTTTGATTTATCTATACTCTTCTTGAGTGTATTTTTTTCTGTAGAGTTTTTAGTGATTGATAATTGCATATGCATAACTTATCACAGTCTACTAGTGTCATTATTTTATCAATTTGAATTAGGTATAGAATTCTTTTCTCCTTTTACACACTTCTGTACTCATCCATTTATAATATAATTGTCATAAATATTTCCTCTACTTAGATTTAGAGTCAAATCAAGCAGTATTATAATTTTTGCTTCAATCATTAAACATACTGAAGTGGAGAAGGGAAGTCTCTATTTACTTACATTTTTGCTTCTTTCCTTTCCTCCTTCCTGATGTTCTAAGATCCCTTCTCTAATATTTCTGTTCTGTTTAGAGCACTTCCTTTAGGCATTTTTTTCAAGTAGGCCTGCTGGCAACAAATTTTCTTAGTTTTTCCTTCATTAGAGAATGGCAGTTTTCCCTTCATTCCTGAAGCATATTTTTGCTGGATGTAGGATTCTGGGTTAACAGTTGTTTTCATTCTGATATAAAAATGTGCCATTTCCTTCTGGTTTCACATAAGAATTCTGCTGATTTGTATTGTTTTCCCATGTAGATAACGTATTGTTTTTATGTCACTGTTTTCAAGATTAGTTTCAGAAGTTTTATTATGACTTATCTTTTTGTTGATTTCTTTGAGTTTATCATATTTGGAGTTTATTCAGTTTTTTGAAACTGTAGGTTTATGTTGCCAAATTGGGGTTGCCAAATTTGGGCAGTTTTCAGCAATTACTTCCTTCAATATTCTTTCAGCTCTGCTATATTTCTTGTCTCCTTCTGGACTCTGATTACACAAATATTAGATATTTTGTTATAGTCTCATAGATCCCTGAAGCTGTGTTCACTTTTTTTGTTCCTAGTCTGGTTTTATTCTGTTGTTCAGATTGAATAATGTCTAATGTTGTATCTTCCAATTCACTGACTTTTTCCTCTGTCCTCTCTATTCTTCTGTTTCATCCATCCACTGAGTTTTTTATTTTAGTTATTGTGTTTTAAAATTTTAAAATTTTCATTTGATTTTTGCTATCTTCTTTTTTTAATTTAAATTCAATTAGCCAACATATAGCACATCATTCATTAGTTTCAGATGTAGAGTTCAGTAATTCATTAGTTGCATATAACACCCAGTGCTCATCACATCATGTGCCCTACTTAATGCTCATCACCCAGTTACCCCATCCACCCACCCACCTTCCCTTCAGCAACCCTCGATTTCTTTCCCATAGTTAAGAGTCCAGAGAGGGAGACAAACCATGAGAATTTCTTCCCATTCCATTTTTCCCTCCCTTCCCCTATGATCCTCTGTGCTGTTTTTTATATTCCTCATATGAGTGAAACCATATGATAATTGTCTTTCTCTGATTTATTTATTTCGCTCAGCATAATACCCTCCAGTTCCATCCATGTAGATGTAATTATAAGATATCCTTTTTGATGGCTGAATAATATTCCGTTATATGTTTTATGTGTGTGTGTGTGTGTGTGTGTGTGTGTGTGTGTGTGTGTATACACATCTTCTTTATCCTTTCCTCTGTCGATGGACATCTTGGCTGTTTCCATATTTTGGCTATTGTAGACATTGTTGGTATAAACACTTGCCCCTTCAGAGCACTACATTTGTATCTTTGGGATAAATATCTAGTCGTGCAATTGCTGGGTCATAGGGTAGCTCTATTTTTAGCTTCTTGAGGAACCTCCATAGTGTTTTCCAGAGAGGCTGCATCAGCTTGCATTCCCACCAACAGTGTAAGAGGGTTTTCCTTTTTCTGTATCCTCGCCAACATTTGTTGTTTCCTGACTTGTTAATTTTAGCCATTCTGACTGGTGTGAGGTGGTATCTCATTGAGGTTTTGATTTGGATTTCCCTGATGCCAAGTGATGTTGAGCATTTTTTCACGTGTCTGTTGGCCATTTGTATGTCTTCTTTGGAGAAATGTCTGTTCATGTCTTCTGCCCATTTTTTGACTGGATTATTTGATTTTTGGGTATTGAGTTTGATAAGTTATGTATAGATCTTGGATACCAGCTCTTTATCTGACATGTCATTTGCAAATATCTTCTCCCATTCCATAGGTGGCCTTTTAGTTTTGTTGACTGTTTCCTTTGCTGTGCAGAAGCTTTTTATCTTGATGAAGTCCCAATAGTTCATTTTGCTTTTGTTTCCCTCACCTTTGGAGATGTGTCTAGCAAGAAGTTGCTGCAGCCAAGGTTGAAGAGGTTGCTGCCTCTCTTCTCCTCTAGGATTTTGATGGATTCCTATCTCATATTTAGGTCTTTCATCCATTTTGAGTTTATCTTTGTGTATGGTGTAAGAAAATGGTCCAGTTTCATTCTTCTACATGTGACTGTCCAATTTTCCCAACACCATTTGTTGAAGAGACTTTCTTTTTTCCATTGGATATTCTTTGCTGCTCTGTCGAAGATTAGTTGACCATAGAGTTGAGGTTCCATTTCTGGGTTCTCTATTCTGTTTCATTGGTCTATGTGTCTGTTTTTGTTTTTGCCAGTACCACACTGTCTTGATGACTATCAGTTTGCAATATAGCTTGAAGTCTGGCATTGTGATGCCACCAGCTTTGGTTTTCTTTTTCAACATTTCTCTGGTTATTCAGGGTCTTTTCTGGTTCCATACAAATTTTAGGATTATTTGTTCCAGCTCTGTGAAAAAAGTTGATCATATTTTGATAGGGATTGCATTGAATGTGTAGATTGCCTGGGTAGCATAGATATTTTAACAATATTCGTTCTTCCAATCCATGAGCCCAGAATGTTTTTCCATTTTTTTTGGTGTCTTCCTCAATTTCTGACAGCTTTTCTCCTAAGGTCAGGAACACGACAGGGATGTCCACTCTCACCACTGTTGTTCAACATAGTACTAGAAGTCCTAGCTTCAGCAATCAGACTACAAAAAGAAATAAAAGGCATTCAAATTGGCAAAGAAAAATTCAATCTCACTCTTCTTGGATGACATGATAGTTTATGTGGAAAACCCACAGACTCTACCCCAAAACTGGTGGAAATCATATAGGAATTTAACAATGTGGCAGGAAATAAAATCAATTCACAGAAATCAGTTGCATTTCTATACACTAAAAATGAGACAGAAGAAAGAGAAATTAAGGAATCAATCCCATTTACAATTACACCAAAAACCATAAGATACATAGGAGTAAACCTAACCAAAGAGGTAAAGGATCTGTACTCTAAAAACTACAGAACACTTAATGATTCTTTTTCTCTTCTATTTCTTTTCTGAAACTCAATTTTTTTGCTTAGATTCTATTTTTTTAATTTGTTTCAAGCACGCTTATAATTCCTTGTTGAAGCATTTTCGTGATCACTGCTTTAAAATCTTTGTCAGATAAATATCTCTCTCATTTCCATGTTGGGATCTATTGATTGTCTTTTTTTTTTTTTAACCATATTTGAAATATCACTGACTCTTTGTATGACAAATGATTTTCTGTTGAAACTTGGAAAATTTTGGTTTCATGGATCACATTTAAAAAGTCTGTTCTGTCTGGTTTCCCAAACAATGTTCTGGAAGGAGAAGGGATGTTGCTACCTTCTTACTGCCAGATGCAAGCAAAAGTCCAGGTTCACCACTTGGCCACTGTTGTCAGCTGTAGCAGAAGCAAGAGGTCCTTGTTATTTTTAAGTGGGGGTCTGACTGTGGTGAAAGTCTATGATTCTCCACAAAACTACACTAACACCACACCAGCTAAGAGTAGGAGGCACTGTTCATTGTGCCAGAGGGAGTAAAAGTCAAGTTATTCCACATCATCTCTGCTGAAACCACAGTGGTGTGGGAGTGCTAATTATTACCTAGCAGAGAGGAAAATCTCAGCTCCCTGTTCTACCTTCTCTGATGCCACCCTGGCATTGGGGTTGGGCCACCTTGTTATAGACTGGAGAAGGTAGAAGTCTAAGCTCCTCACTTGGGCTTTGTTGACATATGTGTGGTAGGGCTACTTTTTTTTTTTTTTTCCGTAGTGTTTGGGTATAGTAGAAGATTTATTTACTAAAAGTTTTCTGTGTATTTTCCTAGTCCTTTGTCTAGGAAGAAGAGTTTTCTTTTTTGAGTTTCAGAGGTAGAATTTAGTGATTCATCAGTTGCATACAACACCCAGTGTTCATTACTTCAAATGTCCTCCTTAATGCCCATCACCCAATTACTCCAAACCCTCACCCACCTCCCTTTCAGCAACCCTCAGTTTGTTTCCTAGAGTTAAGACTTTCTTATGGTTTACCTCTCTCTGTTTTCATCTTATTTTATCTTTCCTTCCCTATGTTCATCTGTTTTGTTTCTTAAATTCCACATATGAGTGAAATCATATGGTATTTGTCTTTCTCTGACTGACTTATTTTGCTTTTAGAGAGAAAAGATTTTTGGGTTTTGTTTGTCTGCACCTGTTGGCATTTTAGGGTTTTTGTCTTCTCCCATTCTGTTATATATGAAGCAAAAAGAAACCCCACAGGGCTTAGTACCATGTCATTCTTTGAGTCCTCATGTTCCTAGTCAGTTTTCTGCTTCTCTCCTCACTTGAGAATCTTCTTATGTTTGTTCTATGTATAGTTGTACTTATCGGGAGAATAGGGAAACATGTACTCCATCTTCTTGGGAGTAAAAGTTCAGATTTTTAAAAAATGCTCCTGAATGTTTGAAGAGGAGCAAGACAGAAAGTAAAATAACCATTTGAAAGAGGCTGGGGTTGTGATGGTTCTTATAGGAATAGAAATCACTTAAACATGAGATATCTATTGCATTAAAAAATTAGATATAGCTCTAAGCTTCCTAGATACTAAGGCAGAAGTAACATAATCACTTATAGTTGTTCACTTTCTTTGAGAAAAGGAAGCAGATCTGTTGAATGAGAAAGATGTTTTTCCTAGTCCTACATTCTCAGAGGGATTATTTGTATTCTTTAAATAAGAGTCTTTGTTTAAATTCATGGTTGGATATTTTTAAACTAGGAGTTTTTAAAAATGTTTTTTATTTATTTATTCATGACAGTCAGAGAGAGAGAGAGAGGCAGAGGCAGAGGGAGAAGCAGGCTCCCCACCTAGCAGGGAGCCCGATGCGGGACTCGGTCCCAGGACCCTGGGATCATGACCTGAGCCGAAGGCAGATGCTTAACCATCTGAGCCACCCAGGCGCCCCTTTAAACTAGGATTTTAAAAAATACTAGAATATTTCTCATAGGTGAACATTTCTTACACTGTATAGACGCTGAAGGCATAACCTACTTAGTTATGATACTTCTAATGGTAATTAAGCTAATAAAATAAAAAACATTGTTTTTTGGCATTCATTGTCTAGAGGTCAGAAATCTTGAGTAATGGATAGTAAATCAGTTCCTCCTATTGTCCTTTTCAAATACTGGATATCTTAATTGAATATTTGGCATTAGTGTTAGGCAAGGGCTGAATTGCCAGGAATTGTCAAGTTAGTCTCTGATGAGTGTATGGAGTAAGTGTAATCTGATGCATTATTTCTAGGGTAAGTACAGTGCACATTTAATATAGGTATTTATTTAATATTTATATATCTAGAAGAGAATTTTCAGGTTAAATAAGTGTTCTTTTCTGGGAGAAAAAGAATATTACAAAATACCTACTGTGCACCAGAGATTGTACTAGAAATTTGATATATTACTCTAAATGTTTAAGTAACTGGAGTAATTGTTATTATTCCCATTTTATAGATAAAGAGACTAAGACTAGGGGAAATTAAAGCCTTTGCCCAAGGATAGACAACTTGGAAGTGTCAGAGTTGGTATTCTATATCTAATCCTATGTCCTACTCCTCTCCTGTATGGACCCTATGCTTCAGCCAATCTGTCTTATTGAAAGAGAAAAGAGGTATGAAATACTTGGTAAGAAGGAAGTGAATGGAGGTAAAAACACATAAAGAAACTCAAATCAATGAGTTCAGTTCTCAAAGCAGTTTAAATGAAAATTATGACAAAGGAGTTTGAAAGAACTGGTTTAATGATAATTTAATCTTCCTGTGAATTTCATTTTTACAACCTTTATTTGGTTTAGCAAGAAGCATTAATTATTTGTAGTACTTAGGAGTGTTTTATGAGATGTCAGAAAGAGTTTGGTCATTTTTGGTATAAGTGTATATTGCCCATGTGTGTATGTATGTATTCTATAGTAAAATTAGTAAAAACAATTTGATAACAAGCTGGTTAAAATACAAATCCCCAAAGCTTTAAGCTCAAGGATTATCTAGGTTGTACTAATCTCTTATTTGATTAGTAGGAAGCTAATACCATAGGAGATTAAGTGACTTGACTAAGGTCTCTTAGTGACTAGCAGTAAAACTGGGACTAGAGATCCCAATTTATCTGAATCTCAATCAAGTACTCCCTATTAAAACAATCTAAAGACTTTCAGAATAATTCTGTTTTTCTAAAGGTATTTGCCTAGTTTTAAATATGTCAGTTCAACTTTATAATTCCTTATTCTTATTAGCTTAATATTTCTAATGTTATAATTCAGTTATTGTGCTTAAATGTCAGGGCCTTGGAAAATACAATTGAAAAGCACCAATTGTCTCACCTAGAAAAAGACCTCATATTGTATAAAGTCCACTCAGCTGTGAGCTCTTACGGGAATGGATTATATCTCAATTATTTTTTAATTTTCAGCACTCGACCTGGGGCCCAGTTGAAATTTCATTTAATGAATGGATGAATGAAGTCCAAATGAGTCATAACACTATTCAATATTAGAATTTGAAAAGGCCTTAAAAATTATATAGTCCATATCTTAACTTCAAGTATGAGGAAACTCAGAACAAAAGACAGTATATGGCTTAATGTCATAGAAACTAAAAATACAATGTAGTTTTTTTACAATGTATTTATAATACTTTCCATTGCAAAAAAAAAAAAACCCTTACTGTTTTCAGGTTATATTAAAATTTCATAATAATCTTGCATTGCACAACTCCAGGGAGCACTGTTCACCTTTTAGTTGATGTGAATGGTTCCCTCACAGTTTTTTAGCTGTACACAGTGGCTCAGTATATGAAACTGGTATTATTGCCGTTATTTTATAGATAAAGAAATAGGTCTATAGTGGAAGTAACTTATCCAAGATTATACAAATTATGTATAGCAGTATTGGATCCCTGTTTTCTTATAATTCACTACCTTTTTTCTTATAGTGCTCAAATCTGAAATATGTCATTTAATCCTTCATGCCTATCTCCATAACACATTCTAGACAACATTCAAAGCAGGGACCCAACCATGCAAACTGTTCATAGCTCTGTTCCTGAATCTTCCTATCCTAGTTTTCAGCCCTTTCACCACTTTTCCATTTCTAACTTTGCCTTTTCACCAAGGCTCATATTATCTTAACTACAATGTTGGCTTCCCTTCAGTATAGTTTTTCCTTCTATCTTTGGGTGCCTTCACAATTCAACCCCATTCCCTATCACCTCCTATCTTAGCTTTCTTTCACCCTAGCAAATGCCTTTAACTGTCATGTTTGGCTATTGGACATGATACCATTTTTCTTTCTAATGTAAAACTTAACAGGATTTCTCCTATATATTCTCTGACTTTTTCTGACTTTCCTTTTCAAGGCCTCTGTGAGAGTCATCTTGTCACCTAGCATAACTTTGTTCTCTGCACGTGGTCTCTGGGTGATTCATCTCTGCCCGTCACACAGGAGTGAATGCCAACACCTACACATGCAGGTGAATCTACTCCAGTGATATATTTTAATTACAGATTTAGTCAGAAGTAATTAAGCCTCTCTGTAACTGGGATGGGCACTAAGTTTTAAAAATTCATGCAGTTTCAGACATCCCATGTGTGGTTTGTGCCACCCTGGTTTGCAGAGTAAGAAGGAGCCCCTAGTGTAGTTAGATTAATTAATAGAAAGAGAATAAACTTAATGGAGCCAGAAAAGTGCAAAAAATGGTGCTTTCCCCCCTATATCTCATGCAGATGGAATGGCCATCCTGGGATTGCAGCAGGGGATGGCAATTGCATTTTAATTACAAGGCTGATGGTTTCGGTACTATACCAGATGGAAGGGCCTTTTTAGAGAAAGAGGCCCAGTCACTGCCTCTGTCGATTTTCCCTCTGATGGTGGTTAACAAAACCCAACGGGAGACACAAGTGATGAGGTTGCATTCTGATCCCATGGATTTTATTCCCTATTCTGTTGCTTGACTTGTGAGTTCGGTCAGATCTTGAGTCCTGTGAAAAAGATGCAGCTCCTGCAGGCACTTTAACAAATGAAGGAGAAAGGATGAGACTGGAGGAAAGGAGAGATTCTTTTTCCGCTTCCTCTTCCTTTATCATTTTTGTGGTTACTTTATTGCCTACAAAACACTTTTACTTCCATTATATTATTTACCAATTATGACAATTTAATAACAGAGATATTATTATCCCCGTTTTAGTTAAAGGAAAAATTGAGATTAGGACAAGTAAGCTTTTATACATTTAGTAGTGATCAGTGAATTATTAGGATTAAACAAGATTAAAGTAAAAGTGTTATTTGTTCTCTGGCTACCCAAAAATATAGTTATGGATTTAGGAGCCCTCCAACACTTCATCTTATTTAATGGAAAAGGAAACTAAGACTCAAGTGGTCTAATTGAGAGCAGTGTGGGATAGTTGAAAGAGCATGGGCCTTGGGAAGTCCTGGTGAAGTTTCACTTCTCTATTTATGTATTTGGAATTCTGGGGCAAGTCCACTCTCAGCGCTTCACTTTCTGCATTTGTAAAGTGCAAGATTGGATTGAATAAAACAGACTTCTCCAGCCTTGAATCGTCTGCTACCCAAAGCTTGGATTTACTTATGCCTAGGAGTATTTTTCTGTATCTCCTGTAGGTGGTAGTGGCTCATTTTGGGGGAATCCAAATTTTTAAAAATGAAAGCTAGACTGGGAAAGATGAGTCCTTACTTAAACTTAATGGAGGCCAAATCCTTAAGAAATTTTTAGAATGTTATCACACAGGAAAACAGCCAAAACATTGAGAAGCCACTGTTTACCCAGAAATTGTAATAATTCAGACATGTGAATTTGGGATTGCTGCAAAAATTTCCTTCTCAGGCACAAAATACTAGTCCACCAAGTGCCTTGCCAAACCCAGGAACAGTTCTGAAGCAGAGAGATGAATCATTGGGAATCATTTTGTCTCTTTTACCTTCTTTTCAACCATTTGATTCAGTGATGCTTGTCCCTCAGAATCTCCTTCGACTTTTTCTCCTTCAAAGAAGAATCATTTGTTATCTTGCTATAATTAGATGGTTTGAGGGGGATAAACATCAGATCTTCATAGCTGCCAGACCTTGATTTATATGAAAATTATTTGTTCTAATTATACAGAATGATTCATAGCTTATGCAAATGTGTGATTTATTACCAGACCACCTCTTTTATATGTAGGCTCCATTCTCTTTAGTTTTTAGTTCAGTGCTTCCTAGGAATGGCAATACCATCTAGATCAGGCTGCTGGAATCCTTTCGTCATTCTCTTGACAGTCTAGAATAATAGTGGCATGCATTCATTCATTTGACAAAAAGTCATCAAGCAATCTCCGTGGACAAAACACTGGGATACAGAAATATGGTCATGTTTGCTTGTATAGAGGACATGGGGGAAGGGCATATTCTTTACCACTGTAACATCCTTTATCTCATGTTAGCTTCATGGCAGCCTTGTAAGGTAGGTAAAGCAGCTCTTATTCTAAAAGTATAGATGAGGAGACAGCTCAATGAGGGAAAGTGACCTATCCAAAGTCAGTTGGTATTAAAATTATAGGAGTCCACTGGGAGTAATCCATAATTCCTAGCAGTCAGTCAGCCTGCATGCATTCACACGTGCTTGTGTGTGTGTGTTTGTGTGTGTGTGTTTATAGGGGTAGGGATTGGCATGCAGTCAGGGCTGGGAATTATTGTTTTCCTGTGTGAAGGGATGAAAAAGGTATTATATTTTCTTAAAATGGCTCCACAGGTTATCTACCTGACCCTCCACCTTATTAGTTTAATTTAAAGCATGGAAGCCTTGTATTAAAATGTCAGTGCTCTTTGGGAGGGAGGCGATCTTAATCTGTTACTTGTTACTCATTCCTTCATTTGTTCATTCTTTCAGCAAACCTTATTAGCAATCTTTCCAATGCCTGGTTTGGGGTGAAGGGTGGCAGGAGTTGTGGTAGTGATAAAAAATGTAAAATTAAAAGTTAGAAATGGTCTCTCTCATCATGGAACCCACTTCCTGTCAATATTCCCATTTTACTAACATGCTTAACCTTCTATGTTCAAGCTACTAAGAATTTCACATGGGAAAATTATGTTTTTTTCATTCCTGGATTAGGTATCAGCTCCAAACCTTTCTCTTTTCTTCCTCTGCTGGTACATGCCAGTGTTATCTTACTAGATGTTGAGTTCTTTGATATCAGAAACATGAATTGCATCTCTGTCTCTTCAGTGCCTGATACATAGTAAGTTCTCATAGATGTCTGATCAGAGAACAAAAAAATCCATTAATTCATTATTAAAGTTATGTTTGCTTCTTTTAAAGATTGCTCAATTCTGGCTCCTTAGTTCCTTTCTGTTCAAAGAAGGAATACTCATTTTTAGGATTTCTTCTTCAATCCTCACATATAAAAATGTCTTCCTCTATTGTATATAATCTTTGCCAAGGTCCCTATTCTCACCCTGTGACTTTCTTACAGCTAATAAAGGAGTAGATTAATGTGAACATGGTGTAACTTTGGACAAGTCACTTAGCTTCCTTGAAACTTAATTTCTTTCTTTGGAAAGTAGTAACAATCTACTTTTGGGTTGTAATTATAACCAAATGAGAGTATATATTGCCAACCACTATTTCAAAATACAGCTTAGGTATAAGCTCCTACAGGAAGTTGTCTCTGACCTTTACCTTCCAGGCTTAGTTGCCTTCTTAGTTTTTCAGTGTTCCATGTCTTCCCTCTGTTTTATACTTGTGCAGCATTATATTTTCTGATTTAGTCTTTCTCTTCTACTACACAGTGAATTTTTGGGCAGTCTCTTATTAATCTTTGTATTCATGCATATTCATCCTCATTATGTTTACTGAGCCCTATTATGTGTCAGCAACTGGGCCAGATGTTGTGAGTTTAGCAATAAGACCCACACAACCTCTGCCCTCAAGAAGTTGTATTATTTAGCTTAGGCTCAGCTCAGAGCAGGACTCACTAAGTGTTTGTTGGATGAATGAGTGAAAAATGAACATTAACACATAAGTGGATGAAACTACTTGTTAACTGTAGAGTGCTGTATGAATGTTAATTATTTATACTCTAAATATGCTTAATTGAAATGAGGATCTGACAATGTCCAATATAATCTTTCCAGCGTCTTCTGTGCCACTTGTCTTTAAATTGATATGTGGCCCTCCCCTTGACTGTGATTTGCTAATTATCTAAGTATTAGGATAAATAGACTCTCTTTCCAAGCTTAACTATCCCCCATCCCATCTTCTGGTGTTTTCTTTCTTTACTAAAAATTTTTGACCTGTGGATGAAAGAAAGCCTCAAAAGTAGCAAAGGGAAGAGCAAACTTTTTTTTTTTTTAACTTTAAAACAAAGCCAGTTTTCACCAAAGTTCCACTAGTAAGAGAGTAAACTGCATGGGCACCCAGGTTTTGGGTCCCAAATTTTTGGTTGAAAGAAAGTGAACAGTACTTTACATTTTTCAATTCATGGTAAAAAGTAAGTTGGTCATATAATTTATCTTGCAAAGATTAAATTTTTGAGTGAAGTGGTACTATTGAAAATTATGCCAGGATAATATGCATAAACTAGGACTGTATCCATGGAAAACCATGATAGATATGTTCTCCTTACTAATAGGTAGATAGCATAGTGTCAAACATGGGTCAAGGATTTGACTCCATGGGCCAATGTGGGGTCAATCCTGACTCTGAAATTTACTATTAGTGTAACCATGGACAATTTACTTGAACTCTCTAAATCCATTTCTTTTTTTTCCCTATTTATTTATTGATTTTTTTGATGTAGTGTTCCATGATTCATTGTTTGCATATAACACCCAGTGCTCCATTCAATATGTGCGCTCTTAAATACCCATCACCAGGCTGACCCATCCCACCAGTCGCCTCCCCTCTAGAACCCTCAGATTGTTTCTCAGAGTCCATAGTCTCTCATGGTTTGTTTCCCCATCCGATTTCTAGCCCCTTCATTTTTCCCTTCCTATTATCTTCTTTTTATTTTTTTAACATAAAATGTATTATTTGTTTCAGAGGTACAGGTCTGTGATTCATCAGTCTTACACAATTCACAGTGCTCACCATAGCACATACCCTCCCCAATGTCTACCACCCAGCCACCCCATCCCTCCCACCCCCCACCACTCCAGCAACCCTCAGTTTGTTTCCTGAGATTAAGAATTCCTCATATCAGTGAGGTCATATGATACATATCTTTCTCTGATTGACTTATTTCACTTAGCATAATACCCTCTAGTTCTATCCACGTCATTGCAAATGGCAAGATTTCGGGGTTTTTGATGGCTGCATAATATTCCATTTGTGTGTGTGTGTGTGTGTGTGTGTGTTTGTGTGTGTGTGTATACCAAATCTTCTTTATCCATTCATCTGTTGATGGACATCTTGGCTCTTTCCATAGTTTGGCTATTGTGGATATTTCTGCTATAAACATTGGGGTGCACGTACCCCTTCGGTTCCCTACATTTGTATCTTTGGGGTAAATACCCAGTAGTGCAATTGCAAGGTCATACAGTAGCTCTATTTTCAACTTTTTGAGGAACCTCCATACTGTTTTACACAGTGGCTGCACCAGCTTGCATTCCCACCAAGAGTGCAGGAGGGTTCCCCTTTCTCGGCATCCTCACCAACATCTGTCGTTTCCTGACTTGTAATTTTAGCCATTCTAACTGGTGTGAGGTGGTATCTCATTGAGGTTTTGATTTGAATTTCCCTGATGCTGAGAGATGTTGAGCACATTTTCATATGTCTGTTAGCCATTTGGATGTGTTCTTTGGAAAAATGTCTGTTCATGTCTTCTGTCCATTTCTTGATTGGATTATGTGTTCTTCGGGTGTTGAGTTTGATAAGATCTTTATAGATTTTGGATATTAGCCCTTTATCTGATGTGTTATTTGCAAATATCTTCTCCCATTCTGTCGGTTGTCTTTTGGTTTTGTTGACTGTTTCCTTTGATGTGCAAAAGCTTTTTATCTTGATGAAGTTCTGGTAGTTCATTTTTGCCCTTGCTTGCCTTGCCTTCGGCAATGTTTCTAGGAAGAAGTGGCTGGGGCTGAGGTCGAAGAGGTTGCTGCCTGTGTTGGGCCCTCTAGGATTTTTTTTTTTTAATTTTTTATTGTTATGTTAATGACCATATATTACATCATTTGTTTTGGTGTAGTGTTCCATGATTCATTGTTTGTTCATAACACCCAGTGCTCCATGCAGAATGTGCCCTCTTTAATACCCATCACCAGGCTAACCCATCCCCCAACCCTCCTCCCCTCTAGAAACCTCAGTTTGTTTTTCAGAGTCCATCATCTCTCCTGGTTCGTCTCCCCGTCTGACTTACTCCCCTTCATCCTTCCTCTCCTGCTATCTTCTTTTTCTTTTCTCTTAAAATATGTTGCGTTATTTGTTTCAGAAGTACAGATCTGTGATTCAACAGTCTTACACAATTCACAGCGTTCACCGTAGCACATACCATCCCCAATGTCTATCACCCAGCCACCCCATCCCTCCCAGCCCCGACCACTCCAGCAACCCTCAGTTTGTTCCTGACATTAAGAATTCCTCATATCAGTGAGGTCATATGATACATGTCTTTCTCTGATTGACTTATTTCACTAAGCATAACACCCTCCAGTTCCATCCACGTCGTTGCAAATGGCAAGATCTCATTCCTTTTGATGGCTGCATAATATTCCATTGTGTATATATACCACACCTTCTTTATCCATTCATCTGTCGATGGACATCTTGGATCTTTCCACAGTTTGGCTATTGTGGACATTACTGCTATAAACATTGGGGTGCACGTACCCCTTCGGTTCCCTACATTTGTATCTTTGGGGTAAATACCCAGTAGTGCAATTGCTGGATCGAATGGTAGCTCTAATTTCAACTGTTTGAGGAACCTCCATACTGTTTTCCAGAGTGGTTGCACCAGCTTGCATTCCCACCAACAGTGTAGGAGGGTTCCACTTTCTCCACATCCCCGCCAACATCTGTCATTCCCTGACTTGTTAATTTTAGCCATTCTGACGGGTGTGAGGTGGTATCTCATTGAGGTTTTGATTTGGATTTCCCTGATGCCGAGCGATGTTGAGCACTTTTTCATGTGCCTGTTGGCCATTTGGATGTGTTCTTTGGAAAAATGTCTGTTCATGTCTTCTGCCCATTTCTTGATTGGATTATTTGTTCTTTGGGTGTTGAGTTTGATAAGTTCTTTATAGATTTTGGATACTAGCCCTTTATCTGATCTGTCATTTGCAAATATTTTCTCCCATTCTGTCGGTTGTCTTTTGGTTTTGTGGACTGTTTCTTTTCTTCTGCAAAAGCTTTTTATCTTGATAAAATCCCAATAGTTCATTTTTGCCCTGGCTTCCCGTACCTTTGGTGATGTTTCTAGGAAGAAGTTGCTGTGGCTGAGGTCGAAGAGGTTGCTACCTGTGTTCTCCTTTCAGATTTTGATGGACTCCTGTCTCACGTTTAGGTCTTTCAACCATTTGGAGTCTATTTTTGTGTGTGGTGTAAGGAAATGGTCCAGTTTCATTCTTCTGCATGTGGCTGTCCAATTTTTGCAACACCATTTATTGAAGAGACTGTCTTTTTCCATTGGACATTCTTTCCTGCTTTGTCAAAGATAAGTTGACCATAGAGTTGAGGGTCCATTTCTGGGCTCTCGATTCTGTTCCATTGATCTATGTGTCTGTTTTTGTGCCAGGACCGTACTGCCTTGATGATGACAGCTTTGTAATAGAGCTGGAAGTCCGGAATTGTGATGCCGCCAGCTTTGCTTTTCTTTTTCAATATTCCTCTGGCTATTCGGGGTCTCTTCTGGTTCCATACAAATTTTAGGATTATTTGTTCCATTTCTTTGAAAAAAGTGGATGGTATTTTGAAAGGGGATTGCATTGAATGTGTAGATTGCTCTAGGTAGCATTGAGATCTTCACAATGTTGATTCTCCCAATCCATGAGCATGGAACGTTTTTCCATTTCTTTGTGTCTTCTTCAATTTCTTTCCTGAGTATTTTATAGTTTTCTGAGTACAGATCCTTTGCCTCTTTGGTTAAATTTATTCCTAGGTATCTTATGGTTTTGGGTGCAATTGTGAATGGGATCGACTCCTTGATTTGTCTCTCTTCTGCCTTGTTGTTGGTGTATAGGAATGCCACTGATTTCTGTGCATTGATTTTATAGCCTGCTACTTGACTGAATTCCTGTATGAGTTCTAGCAGTTTTGGGGTGGAGTCTTTTGGGTTTTCCACATAAAGTATCATATCATCTGCAAAGAGTGAGAGTTTGACTTCCTCTTTGCCGATCTGGATGCCTTTGATTTCTTTTTGTTGTCTGATTGCTGTGCCTAGGACTTCTAATACTATGTTGAATAGCAGTGGTGAGAGTGGACATCCCTGCCGCGTTCCTGACCTTAGGGGAAAAGCTCTCAGCCTTTCCCCATTGAGAATGATATTCGCTGTAGGTTTTTCGTAGATGGCTTTTATGATATTGAGGTATGTACCCTCTATCCCTATACTCTGAAGAGTTTTGATCAAGAAAGGATGCTGTACTTTGTCAAATGCTTTTTCTGCATCTATTGAGAGGATCATATGATTCTTGTTCTTTCTTTTTTTAATGTATTGTATCACGTTGATTGATTTGCAGATGTTGAACCAGCCTTGCAGCCCAGGGATAAATCCCACTTGGTCGTGGTGAATAATCCTTTTAATGTACTGTTGGATCCTATTGGCTAGTATTTTGGTGAGAATTTTTGCATCCATGTTCATCAAGGATATTGGTCTATAATTCTCCTTTTTGATGGGATCTTTGTCTGCTTTTGGGATCAAGGTAATGGTGGCCTCATAAAATGAGTTCGGAAGTTTTCCTTCCATTTCTGTTTTTGGAACAGTTTTAGGAGAATAGGTATTAATTCTTCTTTAAATGTCTGATAGAATTCCCCTGGGAAGCCATCTGGCCCTGGGCTTTTGTTTGTTGGGAGATTTTTGATGACTGCTTCAATTTCCTTAGTGGTTATAGGTCTGTTCAGGTTTTCTATTTCTTCCTGGTTCAGTTTTGGTGGTTGATACATCTCTAGGAATGCACCCATTTCTTCCAGGTTATCTAATTTGCTGGCATAGAGTTGCTCATAATATGTTCTTATAATTGTTTGTATTTGTTTGTTGTTGGTTGTGATCTCTCCTCTTTCATTCATGATTCTGTTGATTTGGGTCATTTCTCTTTTCTTTTTGATCAGTCTGGCCAGGGGTTTATCAATCTTGTTAATTCTTTCAAAGAACCAGCTCCTAGTTTCGTTGATCTGTACTACTGTTCTTTTGGTTTCTAGTTCATTGATTTCTGCTCTGATCTTTATTATTTCTCTTCTCCTGCTGGGTTTAGGCTTTATTTGCTGTTCTTTCTCCAGCTCCTTTAGGTGTAGGGTTAGGTTGTGTATTGAGACTTTTCTTGTTTCTTGAGAAAGGTTTGTATTGCTATATACTTTCCTCTCAGGACTGCCTTTGCTGTATCCCAAAGATTTTGGACAGTTGTGTTTTCATTTTCATTGGTTTCCATGAATTTTTTTAATTCTTCTTTAATTTCCTGGTTGACCCATTCATTCTTTAGTAGGATGCTCTTTAGCCTCCATGTATTTGAGTTCTTTCCGACTTTCCTCTTGTGATTTAGTTCTAGTTTCAAAGCATTGTGGTCTGAAAATATGCAGGGAATGATCCCAATCTTTTGGTACCGGTGGAGACCTGATTTGTGACCTAGGATGGGATCAATTCTGGAGAATGTTCCATGGGCACTAGAGAAGAATGTGTATTCCTTTGCTTTGGGATGGAATGTTCTGAATATGTCTGTGAAGTCCATTTGGTCCAGTGTGTCATTTAAAGTCTTTATTTCCTTGTTGATCTTTTGCTTAGATGATCTGTCCATTTCAGTCAGGGGGGTGTTAAAGTTCCCCACTATTATTGTATTGTTGTCCATGTGTTTCTTGGCTTTTGTTATTAATTGCCTTATATAATTGGCTGCTCCCTTGTTCGGGGCATATATATTTACAATTCTTAGATCTTCTTGTTGGATAGACCCTTTAAGTAGGATATAGTGTCCTTCCTCATCTCTTATTACATTCTTTTTTTTAAAATCTAGTTTGTCTGATATAAGGATTGCCACCCCAGCTTTCTTTTGGTGTCCATTAGCATGATAAATGGTTTTCCACCCCCTCACTTTCAATCTGGGGGTGTTTTTGGGTCTAAAATGAGTCTCTTGCAGACAGCATATGGATGGGTCTTGTTTTTTAATCCAATCTGATAGCCTGTGTCTTTTGATTGCGGCATTTAGCCCATTTCCATTCAGGGTAACTATTGAAAGGTATGAATTTAGTGCCATTGTATTGCCTGTAAGGTGACTATTACTGTATGTTGTCTGTGTTCCTTTCTGATCTTTGCTGCTTTTAGGCTCTCTCTTTGCTTAGAGGACCCCTTTCAATATTTCTTGGAGGGCTGGTTTCGTGTTTGCAAATTCCTTTAGTTTTTGTTTGTTCTGGAAGCTTTTTATCTCTCCTTCTATTTTCAATGACAGCCTAGCTGGATATAGTATTCTTGGCTGCATATTTTTCTCGTTTAGTGCTCTGAAGATATCTTGCCAGTCCTTTCTGGCCTGCCAGGTCTGTGTGGATAGGTCTGCTGCCAATCTAATGTTTCTACCATTGTAGGTTACATATCTCTTCTCCCGAGCTGCTTTCAGGATTTTCTCTTTGTCTCTGAGACTCGTAAGTCTTACTATTAGATGTCGGGGTTTGACCTATTATTATTGATTTTGAGAAGGGTTCTCTGTGCCTCCTGGATTTTGATGCCTGTTTTCTTCCTCACATTAGGGCAGTTCTCTGCTATTATTTGCTCCAATGTACCTTCTGCCCCTCTCTCTCTTTCTTCTTCTTCTGGGATCCCAATTATTCTAATGTTGTTTCGTCTTATCGTATCACTTATCTCTCAAATTCTGCCCTCGTGATCCTGTAGTTGTTTCTCCCTCTTTTTCTCAGCCTCTTTATTTTCCATCATTTGGTCTTCTATATCACTGATTCTCTCTTTTGCCTCATTTATCCTCGCAGTTAGTGCCCCCATTTTTGATTGCACCTCATCAATAGCCTTTTTGATTTCGACTTGGTTAGATTTTAGTTCTTTTATTTCTCCAGAAAGGGTTTCTCTAATAACTTCCATGCTTTTTTGAAGCCCAGCTAGTATCTTTAAAGTCATGATTCTGAACTCTAGGTCTGACATCGTACTAATGTCCGTATTGAGTAGGTCCCTGGCTGACGGCACTACCTCTTGTTCTTTTTGCTGAGGTGATTTTTTCGTCTTGTCATTTTGTCCAGAGGAGAATAGATGGATGAGAGAACAAAATGCTAACAGGTTTACAATGTCCCCAACAAATATACTGTATACAAATCAGAAAAGACCTGAAACCAGGGGAAAATAAAGGGAAAGAAAGAAAAAAGAAAGAGAAAAAAAAGAAAAAAAAAGATAAAAACAAAAACAGAACAATACAAAAAAAGCAGAATGTGATCAAATATGATCAGGCTAATGCATAGATCAGTGCCACACACTAGATTTTGGGCGTATTTTGGTCTGTTAGAAAAAAGTGCCTCCTAAAATTTTAAAGGAAGAAAGACATATATGTACAAAATAAGGGTTGATACAATGAAGGGATAGAAGATGACTGTCAAGATGAAAATTATAAAAGATTTTATAAAAGGACTTGATAAGATAAGAAGTTGTTTGAAAGAAGAAAGAAGATTTAAAAAAAAAAAGGAAAAAGGGAGAGAATGTGATCAGGCAGGAGACTAGAACAGAGCCATACACTAGTGATTTAGGGTATATTTTGATCTGTTAGAAGAAACTGTATCTCAAAATTTTAAAGAGAGAACAACTTATATATATATGCCAAAAATAAGGGTAACTACTATGAAGGGATAAAATATGACTCTAAAAATGAAAAATAAAAAATGTTTTTTTTTTTTTAAAAAGAGATTGATAAGATGTTGGTTGAAAAAGTGAGAAAGAAAAAAAAACAGTTAACAAAAATTAACTTTGATGAACTAATGAATCATGGTAAAATAAAGCCATGAATTCTATGTGCAGTATTCCCCTAGCCCTGGAGTTCTCCCGTTCTCCTTGATCGGTAAACTTGGGCTTGGCTTGCTGGCTGTTCGTGCTGATATTCTGGGGGAGGGGCCTGTTGCTGTGGTTTCCAAATGTCTTTGCCGGAGGCTGAATTGCCCAGCCCTTGTCGGTCCGGGCTAAGCAAGCTGCTCGGGTTTGATCTCAGGAGCTTTTGTTCCCTGCAATCTCTCCGTACAGCCTTGGAGGACCAGGGCAAAAATGGTGGCCTCCCAATCTCCACCCGGAGGAGCTGAGAACTCGGGGCCTCGCTCCTCAGTGCGCCCCCAGAGAAAAGCAGTCACTCCCTTGTCTCCGGTCTCTGGCCGCTCTCCGTGCTCACCCGGCCTGTGACCGAGTGTTGCTATCTCTGGCACCCGACCCCGTGTGGAGTCTCCAAACCCAGCAGATCCCTGCGGTGCGCTCCCGCACCACTCCTCCCAGGGGAGAGAGGGGAGTCTCCCCGGATCTGCCGTCTGTTGGGTTCCTGCTGGAGGAGCAGTGGCCGGACTGGGCCGCGGATCACAGTTTATGGCAACCCCAAGCTGAGAGCCCGCGCCTCAGCTCCGTCTCTGCAGCCGGCTTCCCTGCTCCGATACCTGGGAGCTCTGGCACACTCAGGCTCCTCCGGTCTTTCTGTGATCCCAAGGGTCTTGAGACCACACTGTCCCGGGAGGATTCAACCCCCTGCTTAGCCACTGCAGCGACGTCCCTCAGCAGAGCCGACTTCTAACAGTTCCAATTTTGTGCTCTGCGACTCTATCACTTGCCAGAAGCGGCCGGCAGAGGCCCCTCCCCCGCCATCTATCCTCCCGAATATCGCCTTGGATTCAC
Organism: Zalophus californianus; assembly: GCF_009762305.2. NCBI lineage: Eukaryota > Metazoa > Chordata > Mammalia > Carnivora > Otariidae > Zalophus > Zalophus californianus. The sequence continues at coordinate 39,170,880 of NC_045598.1, read as the reverse complement.
TTCTCCGTACGTCCTACCTTCCAGTAAGTGGTCGTTTCTCTGTTCAGATAGTTGTTGCTACTCTCCTCTTTGATCTCCTGTTGAGTTCGTAGGTGTTCAGAATGGTTTGATCCCTATTCAGCTGAATTCCTGAGACCAGACGAAATCTAGGTCTCCTACTCCCCCACCATCTTGCTCCGCCCTCCGGCCCTCTAGGATTTTGATGGACTCCTGTCTCACATTTAGGTCTTGCATCCATTTTGTGTCTATTTTTGTGTGTGGTGTAAGGAAATGCTTCAGTTTAATTCTTCTGCATGTGGCTGTCCAATTTTCCCAACACCATTTGTTGAAGAGACTGTCTTTTTTCCATTGGATATTCTTTCCTGCTTTGTCGAAGTTTAGTTGACCATCGAGTTGAGGGTCCATCTCTGGATTCTCTATTCTGTTCCATTGATCTATGTGCCTGTTTTTGTGCCAGTACCATACTGTCCTGATGATGACAGATTTATAATAGAGCTTGAAGTCCGGAATTGTGATGCCGCCAGCTTTGCTTTTCTTTTTCAACATTCCTCTGGCTGTTTGGGGTCTTTTCCAGTTCCATACAAATTTTAGGCTTATTTGTTCCATTTCTTTGAAAAAAGTGGATGGTATTTCAATAGGGATTGCATTAAATATGTAGATTGCTCTAGGTAGCATTGAGATCTTCACAATATTTGTTCTTCCAGTCCAGGAGCATGGAACGTTTTTCCATTTCTTTGTGTCTTCCTCAATCTCTTTCATGAGTATTTTATACTTTTCTGAGTACAGATCCTTTGCCTCTTTGGTTAGATTTATTCCTAGGTATCTTATGTTTTGGGTGCAATTGTAAGTGGGATTGACTCCTTAATTTCTCTTTCTTCTGTCTTGCTGTTGATGTATATAAATGCAACTGATTTCTGTGCATTGATTTTATATCCTGCCACTTTACTGAATTCCTGTATGAGTTCTAGGAGTTTTGGGGTGGAGTCTTTTCGGTTTTCCACATAAAGTATCATATCATCTGCAAATAGTGAGTGTTTGAGTTCTTCTTTGCTGATTCAGGTGCCTTTTATTTCTTCTTGTTATCTGATTGCTGTTGCTAGGACTTCTAGTACTATGTTGAATAGCAGTGGTGTTAGTGGATATCCTTGCCGTGTTCCTGACCTTAGTGGGAAAGCTCTCAGCTTTTCCCCATTGAGAATAATATTCCCTGTAGGTTTTTCATAGATGGTTTATATGATATTGAGGTATGTACCTTCTATTCCTACACTCTTAGAGTTTTAATCAAGAAAGGATACTGTACTTTGTCAAATGCTTTTTCTGCATTTATTGAGAGGATCATATGGTTCTTGTTCTTTCTTATTAATATATTGTATCACATTTATTGATTTGCAAATGTTGAACCAATATTGCAGCCCAGGAATAAATCCCACTTGGTCGTGGTGAATATTCACTTTAGTGTACTGTTGGATCTTACTGGCTTGTATTTTGGTGAGAACTTTTGCATCCATGTTCATCAGGGATATTGGTCTGTAATTCTCCTTTTTGATGGTGTCAAATCTGGAAGATTTGAATGGAATGCATCCATTCTTCCAGATCATCTTATTTGATGGCATATAGTTGCTCATAATATGTTCTTATAATTGTTTGTATTTCTTTGGTGTTGGTTGTGATCTCTCCTCTTTCATTCATGATTTTATGTATTTGGGTCATTTTCTTTTCTTTTGGTACGTCTGGCCGGGGGTTTATCAATCTTTTTAATTGTTTCGAGGAACCATCTCCTAGTTTTGTTGATCTGTTCTACTGTTCTTTTGGTTTCTAGTTCATTGATTTCTGCTCTGATCTTTATGATTTCTCTTCTCCTGCTGGGTTTAGGCTTTCTTTGCTGTTCTTTCTCCAGCTCCTTTAGGTGTAGGGTTAGGTTGTGTATTTGAGACCTTTCTTGTTTCTTGAGAAAGTCTTGTATTGCTATCTACTTTTCTCTTAGGACCGCCTTTGCTGCATCCCAAAGATTTTGAACAGTTGTATTTGCATTTTCATTTGTTTCCATGATGGTTTTTAATTCTTCTTTAAGTTTCTGTTTTTTCCCATTCATTCTTTAGTAGGATGCTCTTTTTCCTCCATGTATTTGAGTTCTTTCCTACTATCCTCTTGTGATTGAGTTCTAGCTTCAAATAATTGTGGTCTCAAAATATGCAGGGAATGATCCCAATCTTTTGGTACCTGTTGAGACCTGATTTGTGACCTAGGATGTGATCTATTCTGGAGAATGTTCCATGGGCACTAGAGAAGAATGTGTATTCTGTTGTTTGGGATGGAATGTTCTGAATATATCTGTGAAGTCCATTTGGTCCAGTGTGTCATTTAAAGTCTTTATTTCCTTTTTGATCTTTTGCTTAGATGATTTGTCCTTTTCAGTGACTAGTGTGTTAAAGTCCCCACTATTATTGTATTGCTGTCGATGTATTTCTTTTAATTTGTTATCAATTGGCTTATATAATTGGCTGCTCCCATGTTAGGGGCATAGATATTTACAATTGTTAGATCTTCTTGTTAGATAGACCCTTTAAGTACGATATAGTATCCTTCCTCATCTCTTATTATAGGCTTTGGTTTAAAATCTAATTTGTCTGATATAAGAATTGCCACCCCAGCTTTCTTTTGATGTCCATTAGCATGGTAAATGGTCTTCCACACCCTCGCTTTCAATCTGGAGGTGTCTTTGGGTCTAAAATGAGTCTCTTGCAGACAGCATATCGATGGGTCTTATTTTTTTTTTTTTTTCCAGTCTGATACCCTGTGTCTTTTGATTGTGGCATTTAGCCCATTTCCATTCAGGGTAACTATTGAAAGATATGAATTTAGTGCCATTGTATTGCCTGTAAGGTGACTGTTACTGTATATTGTCTCTGTTCCTTTCTAGTGGATGTTACTTTTAGGCTCTCTCTGTGCTTAGAGGACCCCTTTCAATATTTCTTTTAGGGCTGGTTTCGGGTTTGCAAATTCTTTTAGTTTTTGGTTGTCCTGGAATCTTTTTATCTCTCCTTCTATTTTCAGTGACAGCCTAGCTGGATATAGTATTCTTGGCTGCACATTTTTCTCATTTAGTGCTCTGAATATATCATGCCAGTCCTTTCTAGCCTGCCATGTCTCTGTGGACAGGTCTGTTGCCAAGCTAATGTTTCTACCATTGTAAGTTACAGACCTCTTGTCCCGAGATGCTTTCAGGATTTTCTCTTTGTCTCTGAGATTGTGAGTTTCAGTATTAGATGTCGGGGTGTTGACCTATTATTATTGATTTTGAGGGGGGTTCTCTGTGCCTCCTGGATTTTGATGCCTGTTTCCTTCCCCACATTAGGGAAGTTCTCTGCTCTAATTTGCTCCAATATACCTTTTGCCCCTCTCTCTCTTTCTTCTTCTTCTGGAATCCCAATTATTCTAATATTGTTTTGTCTTATGGTATCACTTATCTCTCGAATTCTGCCCTCGTAATCCAGGAGTTGTTTTTCTCTCTTTCTCAGGTTCTTTATTCTCCATCAGTTGGTCTTCTATATCACTAATTCTCTCCTCTGCCCCATTTATCCTAGCAGTTAGAACCTCCATTTTTGATTGCACCTTATTAATAGCCTTTTTTATTTCGACTTGGTTAGATTTTAGTTCTTTTATTTCTCTAGAAAGGATTTCTCTAGTATCTTCCATCCTTTTTTCAAGCCCAGCTAGTATCTGTAAAATCGTCATTCTGAACTCTAGTTCTGACATCTTACTAATCCGTATTGATTAGGTCTCTGGCAGTCGGTACTCCCTCTTGTTTTTTTTTTTTTTTTTTTTTTTGAGGTGTTTTTTTCTGTCTTGTCATTTTTTAAAAAATTTTTTGAAGATTTTGTTTATTTATTTGAGAGAGAGAAGGAGAGAGAGAGAGAGAACACAAGCAGGGAGGAAGGGCAGAGGGAGAGGGAAAAGCAGGCTCCCCACCAAGCCCGATGTGGGGCTTGATCCCAGGACTTCAGGATCATGACCTGAGCTGAAGGCAGACGTTTAACCAACTGAGCCACCCAGGCGCCCCCTGCCTTGGCATTTTGTCCAGAGGAGAACAGATGAATCAGAGAACAAAATGCTAACAGGGTAACAACAACCCCTGAAAAATATACATTAAAGAAATCAGAAGAGACCCAAAACTGGGGGAAAAGAAAGGGAAATAAGGAAAGAAAAAAAAAAAGGATATGATCAAATATGATCAGGCTGGTGAATTGATCAGTGCCACACTAGATTTTGGGCTTATTTTGGTTTGTTAGAAGAAATGCCTCCCAAAATTTTAGAGAAAGAAGAACTTATATATGTACACAAGTAAGGGTAAATACAATGAAGGGATGGAAATGACTGTAAAGATGAAAATTTTAAAAGATTTTATAAAAGGAATTGATATGATAAGAAGTTGGTTGAAAAAAGAAAGAAGAGAAATTTTAAAAAAAGGGAAAGTATGTGATTGGGCAGGAGAGTAGAACAAAGCCATACACTAGAGATTTAGGGTATATTTTGGTCTGTTAGAAGAAAATTATCCCAAAATTTTAAAGAGAGAACAACTTATATATATATACCAAAAATAAGGTTAACCACAATGAAGGGATAGATTATGACTCCAAAATTGAAAAATAAAAAAGATTTTTAAAAAAGGGATTGATAAGATGTTGTTTGAAAAAGGGAAAAAGAATAATTAAAAACAATAGAAATGGAAAAAAATGCAAATTAAAAAAATTAACTTTGAAAGACTAAAGAATCATGGGGGAGAGGAAAGCCATGAATTCTTTGTGCTGTATTCCCCTAGTGCTGGAGTTCTGCCGTTGTCATTGATTGGTAAACTTCATCTTGGCTCTCTGTTCTTGCTGATCTTCTGGGGGAGGGGACTGTTGCAGTGGTTCTCAAATGTCTTTGCCCGAGCCAGAATTGTCCCGCCCTTGCCCGGGGGCCAGGCTAAGTAATCTTCTCAGGTTTGCTCTCAGGAGCTTTTGTTCCCTGCAAGGTTTCCATACAGCTTCTGAGGACGAGAGTGAAAATGGTGTCCTCCCAATCTCCACCCTGGTGTAGCCGAGAACTCCAGGCCCCACTCCTCAGTGAGCCTCCAGAGAAAAGCAGTCAATCACTCCCAGCTCCCCAGTCTCTGGCTGCACTCTGTGCTCACCCAGCCTATGACCGAGTGTTTCTATGTCTGGCATCCGACCCCATTTGCAGTCTCTAAACCCAGCAGGTTCCTGCAGTGAGCTCCCTCACCGCTCCCTCCCCCCCCACAGGAGAGGAAGGGGAGTCTCCTCGGATCTGCCACTTGTTGGGTCCCTGCTCGAAGAGTAGTGGCCCAACTGTGCCATAGATCATGGTTTATGGCAACCCTGAGCTGAGAGCCCACTCCTCTGCTCTGTCTTCACAGCTGGCTTCCCCGCTCAGATACCTGGTAGCTCTGCCACACTTAGGCACCTCCGGTCTTTCTGTGACCCCGAGGGTCCTGAGGCCACTGTCCCAGGGAGGGTTCCACCCCCCTCTTAGCCACTGGAGCAAAGTCCCTCAGTGGAGCTGACTTCTAAACGTTCTGATTTTGTGCTATGCTGCTCTATCACTTGCTGGTAGCCAGGTGATGGAGGCTCCCTCCCCCTGCGGTCTATCTTCCCGTATATTGCCTTGGATTCACTTCTTCACATGTCCTGCCTTCCAGAAAGTGGTCCCTTTTCCTTTCAGAGAGTTGCTGCTATTCTTTTCTTCGATCTCCTTTTGAGTTCGTAGGTGATCAGAATGGTTTGATACTTATCTAGCTGAATTCCTGGGACCAGATGAAATTTAGGTCTCCTACTCCTCTGCCATCTTGCTCCTCCTTCTCTACATTCATCTCTTCTTCTGTAAAATGAAGCTACTAAACCTGTCCCCTGTGTATATCGCCATAATTGAGATAACACATAGGGCTGCCTAACAAAACCTGACATATAGTAGATGCTCAAAGAATATTACTTTCATTTCTTTTTAATTCCCCTAATAGCAATCTGCCATTAATTTAATGCATGATCTTGAATAACTTTCCCAATTTTTTTATCAGTCAAATGGCAGAATTGAAATAGATGATCTCTCTATTCTCCAGTCATTTTTTTTCTGTATTTCTCAGAATAGCCCCATTTAAAACAAACTTGCTACCATAAACCTCCAAATTATCTTGGGAATCTTGATATCTAGAGTATGTCACAGATATACTCGACATAAAAAACAGCCCCAAAGTTGTCCTGCAGACCATCTATCACATCTTTTAATTCAGAAATTATAATTTCCACATTATGAAGATCTTCCCAGCTCTCAGTCACATTTTGTCCTCCTCTCTCTGAATAAGTATAGCCAAAGCTGATTAACTCTTGCATTTCTAACCCTCTAACATAATAGAAATTGGGATATTCAAAAGTGACATGAAATAGTCATTAATGATTTGAATCCAGGCTTTAAGGTATTTATTGAATGACGAAGAGTTTGTGGTAGCTGATCCATTCTCTTCTGATGATTCTCTTCCCCATATTAAAGAGCCCAGATTATTTAAACTGACCCTTTCTAAGGATATGCTAGCAATTATCTACCATTTGTTTCTTCTTGCTAGAATCTGATCAACTGGCTTCCATTTTCTTTGAGATTCAGTAACCTGATTCTCCACTCTCTTACCAACCTATCACCAAATCTTATTGATTCTACCTAGTAAACATATGTTGAAACTCTCCTTTTTCTTTATTCTCTCTGCTTTATAGTTGTGTTTAGTTCAAATCAACAGTGTCAATACTTACTACATGCTAGGTGCTAGGCACTCATTACATGCTGTGTTAACATTTCTTAAATGCTATGTGCTAAGCAGTGAAGGTACAAAGATGAAAAAGTATTTTAGAGCTAGAAATACCTGTAGCATTCATCTAGTCCAACTGCCTGTTTATATAGACAAAGAAACTGAGATTCAGAAAGGGGAAGTGACTAGTACAATATCACACAGCTAGTAAGGTGAAGAGCTAGGGCTAAGACTCAGATTTTTTCACTCTCCCCTCCAAGAATCATTTCCCCTCTACCATTGTAAACTTAAAAATAACCACTCCCCTCACTCAACCACTCCTATCACCATCATCAAATTTAACATTTTGTATAGTACTTTAGAGTTTACAGGCCCATACCAGTCATCTAATTTAGTCTTTATAACGTTCTTGCAAGAATTTATTATTAATCATGGTAACTCTGAATCTCAAAGAGTTTGGTTAACTTGTCTTGGTATAAGTTCTGAAACTTATACTCCAAATTCATTATTTTTTCCCTATACTGCACTTCCTTCATTGAAATAGCAAGTGTTGTACTATGACTGACATGTGTTGGAGCATAGAGATGTTTTGGACATAATCCTGCTTTTGGAGAGTATAATATAGACAGATCATAGACTGAAGGTAATAGTCATGCTGGCTATTGTGTAAGGGCTTCCTGAAACTATTGTATTCTCTAAAGGTTGTTGTTTCTTACTCCCTAATTTTTAAAATTGCAGCAATAAAAGCTCTAAGTTAGTTATTTTTGATAAACCAACAAATGGGAATTTTGCCAAAATTAAGTCATTTTGGAAAAATTGGAAGGTCAAATTATCCAGAGTCAATGTCACATTATAGCATATATGTAGCACAAATTTACATGGGTGAAGACATTGTGGTCCAGAAAGGGAAATGACTTATTCAAGGACTTACAACCGGAAATTGGCAGGAAACAGATTAAAAATAAATTTTAGAAATCATTTAGAATGCAGAAATTAACCTGTTGATGGTCTGAGAGAATTCCTCCCTAAGATAAAGGAGGATGGGGGGAATCCTTAGCTTGTTTCACTAGGTACTCAGCACACCCTGGTGTTCAGTGAGTTATGATACAAATTAAAGACTAGGAAGATGAAAGCGTGAACAGAAAAGATCGATTGTTCATTTATTTTTTCTTTTTTAAAATTTTATTTTATTATGTTATATTAGTCATTTAAAAGAAAAGTAGGGGGCGACTGGGTGGCTCGGTTGGTTAAGTGACTGCCTTCAGCTCAGATCATGATCCTGGAGTCCCAGGATCGAGTCCCACATTGGGCTCCCCGCTCAGTGGGGAGTCTGCTTCTCCCTCTGACCCTCTCCCCTCTCATGCTCTCTTTCACTCTCTCTCTCAAATAAATAAATAAATAAATAGATAAATAAATAAATAAATAAAAGAAAAGTAGAACTTGGTTATTTATATCACTACGTTGAGTGGTATGTGCTAAAAGTATGATTTGAGTAGCAACCAATAGGCTCTGGTTGTCAACTGGAAATGTAGTGAGAACAAGTCAAGGTTCCTGCCTTCATTCATTATCTAGGGATGATGCTTTAAAGAACAGAAAACAAGGTAAGGATAGAGAAGAAATGGTTAACTGTTTTGGATCAGATGATCTATAAAGGTTTTCCTGAGAAGGTAACATATGAGCAGAGTCCTGACTGATGGAAAGGAGAGACCAGTAGAAAGCTCTGAGGAAAGAATTAATACAGAGAGTATAGCCAGTACAGAGACCTTGGGAGATACAAGTTTGACATGTTCAAAAACAGTGAGGCCAGTGTGATTGGACACAGGGCCTTCTAGGTTACAGTAAAGAATGTAGAGTTTTCTCTAAGCACACTTGGAAGCCACACAGGATCTGATTTATAATGCACTGCAACTGGGGCAAGAGTAGAATAGGAAGAGCCATTTGGAGATTGTCTTAGCATTCTATGAGAGAGAGGATAGCAACTAGAGGAGAAGCAGTGGATATGGTAAGAAGTTTAACTTGCGTTGTAAGTTTGGAGCTGTGTTTATGGGAGTCTACTGGGGGTTCTAGAATTAAGATTGTGATGATTATGATTAAAGTTATTATTTAATTAATATTTATAATGTTACATATTTTACAAAGTACTTTTTAAAATGGTGTCTCATTTTAACCTGTCAGACAGATATTTTTACCCTAGTTTTATAGATGAGCTAATTGAAGTTTAGACACATTTACATGATTTTCTAAAGGCCAGGCAAATAGTAAATGGTAGAGTATGAAAGACACACTCAATCTGCCTATGTCTGAATTTTGTGCTCTTCTCTCTTCATGACATAAGGTAGATGTATGCATACATACATTCATAAATACACACAGAATGAGAGAAAGGGTAGTGGTTCAACACAGAAACTTTGATATTAGTCTGCCTATGTTTGTAGCCATTTTTTTAGGTAGGTGATACAGAAAAAGTTACTTAAACTCTTATTAAAGATGGAGTAACTAGAGGAGGGGCCCAAGATGGCAGCATAGGAGGATCCTCAACTCACCTTCTCCCACAGAAATACTAAATCTACAGCTACATATGGATTATTTGTCTCAGAAAAATCTGAAAAGTAGAGACTTCTGGGGGAGATGATAGAGTAGGAGGATGTGAAGTTCATCTCATCCCAAGGATACAACGAGATAACACCCACATCAGTATAAATAACCCAGAAAATGACATGAAGACTGGCATAACAGACTCTCCACATCTAAATAGAGAAGAGGCCACATCAAAGAGGGCAGGAAGAGTGGAGATGCAGTCCAGAGCTAAATGAGCCAACAGGACTGTTCATGGGAGGAAGGGACACCACTGGATCAGAGAGGGGAAAGAAACACACCCTCACCCTAGGCACTCCAGAGAAGAATACCCATAACATTTGGCTATGAAATCCAGAGAGGCATAATTTTGTAAATTCTTACAATCAGCTGGGCTTAATACTTGAAACTTTAAAAATCAGTGGGCTTGGCTGTGGGGGAGCAAGGAAGGCAAGAGGTAATAGTCTTTGCCCTTAAAGAGATAACACAACAAACATCTTCATGGAGATATAGCACAGAAGCAGCAGTTTGTAAAACACCTGGAGTATTTGGGAAAGAGATTTATTTACTAATCTCAGGGACTGTATTGGAGGGGCAGGGATCATTGGGAAACTTCTCCAGGAAGAAAGGAACTAGCAGGCACCAATTTTCTCCCCTGCTTCCCAGCCTAGACTCACAGACACCCACCTATGGGAACCAATACAGCACCAAAATTCCCTAATTAACTTACTAATGGTGTGCCCCACCCATGTGTTCTCCTACAGACATGCCCCCTAAGCCAGACCTCTATTGCAGGTACCCTCCCAAACCAGACCTGTGGAAACCTTGCAAACACCTTGCACCAGACCTCCATGTTCTTCCAGTGAACTGTCTCCTCTAATTCGCCCTTGACTGGAGCCTATCCAATGTGGTGCCACAACTCTGGCAATGTGCAAGCAGCCCCAATAGTGGCCAGCTGCACTTCAAAGTGGCTCCTGCTCCATGAAGAGGGGAAGACAACCACACACACCAGTCTGACTGCAGATCCAGCAGTGGGCTTGGGGGAGACATCTGATCTGACTTCAGGCCCTCCTCACCAATTAAAGCTTCTCAGGGAAAACACAGGGAAAATGCCCTGCAGTTCAGTGTTACTGGTCTCTGGCAAATACCTGGTATAACTCAACACAAGCCCAGGGCAGCCTCAGACTGGCCCACTAAAAACACAGGGACCAAACGCTGCCCACAACAGGTAAAGAGAGCCATTGCAGATGACTACACTTGAAGGCAAACGTGGATCAGGCACAATAGTAGGGCACATGCACCACACATAGGAAGCACTCTTGAAGCACCAGGTTCTGGCGAAAAGGAAACATTGCACTCACTGCAGGGCGCTATAAGACCTCTTATTCATAAGGCTACTACTTTCAAGAGCAGGAGATGTAGCTGACTTTCCCAGTATGTAGAAACAGATACAGAGAATTGGACAAAATGAGGAGACAGAAGAATATGTTCCATATGAAAGAACAGGACAAAATCACAGGAAGAGAGCTAAACAAAATAGAGATAAGTAATATGCCTGATAAATAATTTAAAGTAACAGTCATAAAGATACTCACTGGACTTCAGAAAAGAGTGGAGGACCTCAGTGAGAACCTTAAAAAGAGAAAACATAAAAAAGATCCAATCAGAGATGAAGAACTTAATAACTGAAATTAAAAATACATGAGATGGAATAAATAATAGACTAGTGTAATAAGAGAACAGATCAGTGATCTAGAGGACAAAGTAATGGAAAGCAATCAAGCTGAATAGAGAAAAAAATAATAATAGAAAAATGAAAAATAGACTTAGGTAACTCAGTGCCATCATCAAGAACATTCCCATTATAGGGACCCTGAAGGAGAAGAGAGAGAAAAAGGGGCAGAAACTTTATTTGAAAAAAATAATATCTAAAAAATTTCCAAATCTGGGGACGGTAACAAAAATCCAGATCCAGAAGGCAAAGAGAGCCCCCAATATAACCTACCCAAGGAGGTCCATGCTAAGATACATAGTAGATAAAATAGCAAAAAGTAGCAATAGAGAATTTAAAAACTTCAAGAGAAAAGAAAACCAATACATACAAGGGAAACCCTATAAGGCTATTATTAGCTGATTTTTCAGCAGAATTTTTGCAGACCAGAAGAGAGTGGCTTGATATATATTGAGGGTGCTGAAAGAAATAAAAAACAGCAGTCAAGAATACTCTATCCAGCAAGACTATCTTTCAGAAGAGGAGAGATAAGGACTTTCCCAGACAAACAGAAGTTAAAAGAATTCACCACCACTAAATCAGCCCTACAAGAAATGTTACAGGTGACTCTTAAAGTGGAAAGGAAAGACCATACATTGGAGTAAGAAAAGTAGGAAGCAGTAATGACAATGAGGATGGATGAATCAGTGATGTAGAAGATGAAATTATGAAAATAATGAAGCTAAATAAAAGAGGGAAAGAAAGGTATTAGATCATTAATGTAGACTTAGGGAACACAGGGACTCCTTAAAATGTAATAACATTTGTATCATAGGTGTTCCAGAAGAAGAAGAGATAGAAAAAGGGGCAGAAGGTTTATTTGAGCAAATTATAGATGAAAACTTTCCTGATCTGGGGAAGGAAATAGACATCAAAACCAAGAAGCACAGAGAGCTCTCATTAAATTCAACAAAAGCCAGCCATAATCAAGACATAGAGTTAAATTAACAAAATACACAGAGACAGAAAGAATCCTAAAAGCAGCAAGGGGAAAAAAAAAAGTCCTTAACCTATAAGGGAAGACAGATCAATTTTGCAGCAAATCTGTCCACAGAAACTTGCAGGGCAAAAGATAATAGCATGATATATTCAAACTGCTGAATGGGAAAAATATGCAGCCAAGAATACTTTATCCTTAAGGCTGTCGTTCAGAAATGAAGGAGAGATAATTACTCAGACAAACAAAAACTAAAGGAGTTCATGACTACTAAACCAACCCTGCAAGAGATAGTAAAAGGTACTCTTTGAGTGGGGAAAAAAAAAAGACCAAAAGCAACAAAGACTAGGAAGGAACAGAGAGCATCACCAGAAACACCAACTTTACAGGTAACACAATAGCACTAAGTTCATATCTATCAATAATCACTCTGAATGTAAATAGACTAAATGCTCCAATCAAAAGACGTAGGGTATCAGAATGGATTAAAAAAAAAAATAAGACCCATATAAGCTGCTTACAAGAGTCTCATTTTACACCTAAAGTCATCTGCTAATTGAAATTGAGGTGATGGAAAATTATCTATCATTGCTAATGGACGCCAAAAGAAAGCCGCAGTAGCATACTTTTACTAGACAAGGATGGTAACAAGAGATGAAGAGGGCATTATATCATAATTAAAGGGTCTGTCCATCAAGAAGTTCTAACAGTTGTAAATATTTATTCCCCCAACTTGGGACACCCAAATATATCAATCAATTAATAACAAATATAAAGAAACTCATTGATAATAATAGAATAATAGTAGGGGACTTGAACACCCCTGTACATCAAAAAACAGATCATCTTAACAGAAAATCAACAAGGAAACAGTGGCTTTGAATGACACCCTGGATCAGATGGACTTCACAGATATATTCAGAACATTCATCCTAAACCAGCGGAATACACATTCATTTCGAGTGCACATGGGACATTTTCCAGAATAGATCACATACTAGGTCACAAATCAGCCCTCAACAAGTATCAAAAGATTAAAATCATACCATGCATATTTTCAGACCACAACGCTATGAAACTTGAAGTCAAACACACACACATACACACACACACACACATTTTTGAAAGTCCACAAATACGTGTAGATTAAAGAACATCCTACTAACGAATGAATGGATTAACTGGGAAGTTAAAGACGAAATTAAAAAAATACATGAAAGCAAATGAAAATGAAAACATGACAGTCCAAAACCTTTGGGATGTAGCAAAAGTGGTGCTAAGAGGTAAGTATATTGCAATACCAGCCTACCTCAAGAAGCAAGAAAAGTCTCAAATACAGGACCTAACCTTACACCTTAAGAAGCTAGGAAAGGAAGAGCAAATAAAGCCTCAAATCACCAGAAGAAGGGAAATAATAAAGATCAGAGCAGAAATAAATGATAAAGAAACAACAAAAAGTATAGATCAATGAAACTAAGAGCTGGTTCTTTGAAAGAATTAATAAAATTGATAAACCCCTAGCCAAACTTATCAATAAGAAAAGAGAATGGATCCAAATAAATAAAATTCTGAATGAAAGAGAAGAGATCACTAACAACATCACAGACATACAAAAATTATAAGAGAATGTTTTGAAAAATCATATGCCAACAATCTTGGTCAATCTGGAAAAAATGGCCAAATTCCTAGAATCATACAAACTACCAAAACTGAAATACGAAGAAAGAGAAAATTTGAGCAGACCCATAACCAGCATAGAAATTGAATCAGTAATCAAAATCTCCCAACAAACAAAAGTCCAGGGCCAGATGGCTTCCCAGGGGAATTCTACCAGACATTTAAGAATTAATATGTATTCTTCTCAAACTGTTCAAAAAAAAAAAATAGAAATAGAAGGAAAACTTCCAAACACCTTCTATGATGCTAGCATTACGTTGACTCCAAAACTAAACAAAGATCCCACTAAAAGGGAGAATTATAGGCCAATATCCCTGATGAACATGGATGCAAAAATTAACACGATACTGGCAAACCGAATCAAACAGTACATTGAACAAATTATTCACCATGATCAAGTGGGATTTATTTCTGGGCTGCAAGTGTGGTTCAATATTCACCAATCAATCGGTGTGATACACCACATTTATAAAGGTAAGGATATGAACAATATGATTTTCTCAATAGATGCAGAAAAAGCATTTGACAAAATACAGCGTCCATTTTTGATAAAAACCTTCAACAAAGTAGGTACAGAAAGAACATACTCAACATAATAAAAGCCAAATATGAAAGACCCACAGCTAACATCATCCTCAATGGGGAAAAACTGAGAGCTGTTTTTCTAAGGTCAGGAAAAAGACAGGGATGTTCACTCTCACCATTACTATTAAGCATAATACTGGAAGTCTTAGCCTCAGTAATCAGACAACAACAACAACAACAACAAAATAAAAAGCATTCAGATTGGCAAGGAAGAAGTCAAACTGTTACTCTTTGTAGATGTTATAATACTTTATGTAGAATACCCGAAAGACTCCATGAAAAAATTGCTAGAACTAATACATGAATTAAGCAAATTCACAGGATGTAAAATCATGTACAGAAATCTGTTGCATTTCTATATACCAATAATGAAGCATCAGAAAATGAAATCAAGGAATTGATCACATTTACAATTGTAGCAAAAACAATAAGATATCAAGGAATAAACCTAACCAAGGAGATAGAAGATCTGTACTCTGAAAACTATAGAAAACTTACGAAAGAAATTGAGGAGAACACAAAGAAATGGAAAACATTCCATTTTCATGGATTAGAACAACAATATTATTAAAATGTCTATACTACCCAAAGCAGTCTACACATTTAATGTAATCCCTATGAAAATACCACCAGCATTTTTCACAGTGCTAGAACAAATAATCCTAAAATTTGTATGGAACCACAGAAGGCCCCAAATAGCCAAAAGAATCCTGAAAAGGAAAACAAAGCTGGGGGCATCACAATGCTGAACTTCAGGCTATATTACAAGCTGTAGTTACCAAGACAGTATGGTTCTAGCACAAAAACAGACACATAGATCAATGGAACAGAGTAGAAAAACCCAGAAATGGACTCACTCCTATATGGTCTACTAATCTTCAACTAACCAGGGAAAAATATCCGATGGAAAAAACAGTCTCTTTAACAAATGGTTTTGAGAAAACTGGATAGCAACATGGAGAAGAATGAATCTGGACCACTCTCTTACACCATACACAAAAATAAATTCAAAATGTATGAAAGACCTAATTGTGAGACAGGAATCCATCAAAATCCTAGAGAACATAGGCAGCAACCTCTTTGACCTCTGCTGGAGCAACTTCTTACTAGACACTTTACCAGACGCATGGGAAACAAAAGCAAAAATGAACTATTGACCTTTATCAAGATAAAAGGCTTCTTGCACAGCAAAGGAAACAATTAACTAAACTAAAAGTCAGCCTGTGAAATGGGAGAAGATATTTGCAAATGACATATCTGATAAAGGGTTAGTATCCAAAATCTATAAAGAAGTTATTAAACTCGACACCCAAAAAACAAATAATCCAGTTAATAAATGGGCAGAAGATATTTTCCAAAGAAGACATCTAGACGGCTAACAGACTACATGAAAAGATTCTCCACATTACTCATTATCAGGGAAGGACAAATCAAAACTGCAATGAGCTACCACTTCACACCTATGAGAATGGAGATAATTAACACAGTAAACAGTTGTTGGCAAGGTTGTGGAGGAAAGGGAGTCCTCTTATACTGTTGGTGGGAATGCAAACTGGTTCAGTCAGTCTGGAAAACAGTATGGAGGTTCCTCAAAAAGTTAAAAATAGAACTACCACAGGATCCAGAATTTGCACTATTAGGTATTTACCCAAAGGATACAAAAATACTGATTTGAAGGGATACATGCACCCCAATGTTTATAGCAGAATTATCAACAATAACCAAGCTATATAAAGAGCCTATGTGTCCATTGACTGATGAAGACATGATATATATTTACAGTGCAATATTACTCAGACCTCAAAAAAATGACATCTTACCATTTGCAATGACATGGATGGAGCTAGAGTGTATTATTATAAGCAAAATCAGTCATTCAGAGAAAGACAAACACCATATGATTTCACTCATGTGGAATTTAAGAAAAAAACAGATGAACCTAGGGGAAGGAATAAAATGAAAGAATGAGGGCAGCAAACCGTAAGAGACTCTTAAAGATAGAGAGCAAACAGGGCTGATGGAGGGAGGTGGGTGTGGGATTGGCTAAATGGGTAATGGATATTAAGGAGGGTAGTTGTGATGAGAATTATGAGTTATATGTAAGTGATGAGTCACTAAATTTTATGTCTGACATCAATATTATTACATTGGTATGTTAACTATGTAGAATTTTAATAAAAATTTGAAAAACAAAACAAAAGAAATTAACAAAGGAAAAAAGAGAGAAACCAAAAAAACAGACTCTTACATACAGAGAACTAACTGATGGTTACCAGAAGAGAATAGGTAATGGGATGGGTCAAATAGATGAAGAGGATTGGGAGTACACTTTTTATGAGTAATGTGTAGAATGGATTTGGAGAGAGAAAGAATTTTCCATAAGCAAAAGCAAAAGGGTTTGATCACTATTAAACTGGCCTTATAATAATTAATATGAGAAATGTTACAGAAATTTTATTAAGCTGAAAGATAATGGCACTCATAAAGAACAAGAAAATATAGAAAGGAAAAATCTCAATGGAAAAGGTAACAATATAGTAAAGGGAGTGGCAGAATCATTTAGAAAGCTAGTATAAAGGTTAAAAAACATAAGTACTAAAATTAACTGAAACTACAATAATTAGTTAAAATATACATAAAATAGGGGCACCTGGGTAGCTCAGTGAGTTAAACATCTGCCTTCAGCTCAGGTCATGATCCCGGGGTCCTGGGATCAGGCCCTGAGTGGGGTTCTCTGCTTGGCAGATAGCCTGCTTCTCCCTCTCCCTCTGCCTGCCACTCTACCTGCTTGTATTCTCTCTCTCCCTCTCTCTCTGTCAAATAAATAAACAAGTTAAAAAAAAAGATATACATAAAATAAAAGGAAGTAAAATGTGACAACCAAAAGAGAGCATTGTAGTGGGGGAGTAAAATTGTAGAGTTTTGAATGTGTTCAAAATTAAGTTGTTATTAACCTAAAAGAGACTTTTTAAAAAATATATATACATACCTCATGGTAACCACAAAGCAGAAACCTATAGTAAATATACAAAAAAAAATAAAAATAAAAGGAATCTAAACCTAACATTAAGTGAATACGTCATATCACAAGGTAATAGAGAAAGAGAAAAAGAAATAGAGAAGAAATACATAAAATGGCCATATGTACCTATCAATAGTTACTTTAAATGTAATTGTGCTAAATCTGCCAAACAAAAGACATAGAATGGCTGAATGGATTAGGATTAAAAAAACAAACAAACAAAAAAAAAAAACTAAGGCTCACTTAAATACTGCTTACAAGAGACTCACTTCAGAAGTAGGGACACAGACTGAAATTGAAGGGATGGAAAAAGATATTCCATGCAAATGCAAACAAAAAGAAAGCTTGTGTAGCTGTACTCATGTTAGATAATATAGACTTTAAAATAATGACTTTAATAAAAGCCAAACAGGGGCAGTACATAATGATTAAGAGATCAATAGAGGAAGAAGAGACATTTATTTTATTTTTTAAAGAGATTTTATTTATTTATTTATTTGAGAGAGAGAGAGAGAGAGCACACACAAGATAGAGAGCATGAGTATTGGGGAGGGACAGAGGGAGAAGCACGCTCCCTGCTCAGTAGGGAGCCCCAGGCCTGGCTCAATCCCAGGACTCCGGGATCATGACCTGAGCTGAAGGCAGATGCTTAACTTACTGAGCCACCTAGGTGCTTCAAGAAGATACCACATTTAGAAATATATATGCACCCAACATAAGAGCACCAATATATATAAAGCAAATATTAACAGACCTAACGTGAGAATTTAAGAGAAATACAATTATAGTAGGGGATTTTAGCAGCCCACTTACATCAATAATAGATCATCTAGACAGAAAATCAATAAGGAAACATTGGCTTTAAATGATCTATTAGACAAGATGGACTCGGTATATTCAGAATATTCCATCGAAAGCATCAAAATACACATACTTTTCAAATATACATAGAATATTCCACATAATAGATCAAATTCAAGCAGATTCGATTGTATCAAACATCTTTTCCCACTATAATCTTTTCCCAGTACAAAACTCGAAATCAGTTACAAGAAGAAAACTGTCAAGGGGAGCCTGGGTGGCTCAGTTGGTTAAGCAACTGACTCTTGGTTTCAGCTCAGGTCATGATCTCAGGATCCTGAGATTGAGCCCAGCGTTGGGCTCTGTGCTCAGTGGGGAGCCTGCTTTCTCTTTCTCTCCCTCTGCCCCTTCTCTCTCTCTCTCTCGTGCACTCTCTCTCTCTCTCAAATAAATCAATATTTTTTCAATAAATTAAGAAAACTGGAAAAACTATAAACACATGGAAATTAAAACACATTACTGAACAACTACTGGGTCATAGAGGAAATCAAGGAGAAATAGAATATTACCCAGGGATGAGTGAAAATAGACATGCAACTTAGGAATATCTGTGGGATACAGAAAAAGCAGTTCTAAGAGGAAGTTCATTGCAATATGGGTCTACCTGGAAAAAAAAACCCAAGAAAAATCTCAATATAACCTTACACCTAATAGAACTAGAAAAAAAAAATGAAGCTCAAAGTTAGTAGAAGGAAGGAAATAATAAAGATCAGAGTGGAAATCAATGAAATAGAGACTAAAATGGTAGTGGAAAAGATCAATGTAACTAAGAATAGGTTCTTTCAAAAGATAAGGAAAATTGACAAACCTTTAGCTACAGTCACCAAGAAAAAAAGAAAGAGGGCTTAAATAAAATCGGAAATAAAAGAGAAGTTAACAATTGATATCACAGAAATGCAGAGGATTGTAAAAGACTACTATGAACAATGAAATGCCAACAAACAGGATAATCTAGAAGAAATGGATAAATTCATAGAAACATAAAATCTTCTGAGACTGAATCAGGAAGAAAAGAAAATCTGAATAGAATGATAACTTATGGAGATTGAATTAATAATCAAAACCTTCCAACAAACAAAATTTCAGACAGCTTTACTGGCAAATTCTACCAACATTTTACAGAGGATTTAATTTGGAAGAGTTATTTGTGAGATTGTCAAAAAATAAAAGGGACCTTTGTTCACCGTTGTGCGAATGTTGGTGCAGTCACTATGGAAAACAGTATCTAGGTTCCTCAAAAAATTAAAAATAGAACTACCACATGATCCAACAGTTCTACTCCTGGTTAA
Source organism: Zalophus californianus (assembly GCF_009762305.2). Lineage (NCBI taxonomy): Eukaryota > Metazoa > Chordata > Mammalia > Carnivora > Otariidae > Zalophus > Zalophus californianus. The sequence goes on along the minus strand of NC_045598.1, from coordinate 39,151,371 downwards.
CTATATAAAGAAAATGAAAACACTAATTCAAAAAGATAAATGCACCCCTATGTTCTTTGCAGCAATATTTACAATAGCCATGATATGGAAACAACATCCATGGCCATGGATGGATGTATGGATAAAGATATATATACACACAGCTATAACAAAGAATAAAATCTTGCCATGTGCCACAAAATGGATGGAAATTGAGGGTATTATTCTAAATGAAATGAGGTGGACAGAGAAAGGCAAATACCACATGATTTCACTTATATGTGGAATCTAAAATACAAAACAAAGAAAATCAAACAATCCATGAACACAATATTGCTCTCAATTTAATTAATTAATTAGTCTTAATAATGTTTGGTAGTTTTCAGTGTATAGGTTTTGCACATATTTTTTAGATTTATCCCTAAGTATTTCATATTTTTATGGAGTTGTTATAGTATTTCTTAAAATTTCACTTTCCAATTGTTCATTGCCAATTTGTACAAATACAATTGATTATTATACATCTTAAAAAAAAAAAAGAAAAAATCAAAAAAAACCCAGGCTCACAGATACAAAAAACACTTTGATGATAGCCATTGGGAAGGTTGATGGGAGGGGGTGAAGTGGGTAAAGAGGATCAAGAATTACAAACTTCCAGTTATAAAATTAATAAGTCATGGAGTTGTAATGTACAGCATGGGGGTTATAGTCAGTAATAATTATATTAACTTTTTAAGTTGTTGAATGACAACTAGATTTATTGAGTTGATCATTTCACATTGTATATAAAGGTGAAATCACTATTTGTATATCTGAAACTAATATAATTATATTGTATGTGAAATATATTTCAATCAAAAAAAGAATTTGAAATTAAAAAAAGGAATAACAATATTACCTATTGTAAAGCCTTGGTTATGCCAGAAAATACCTTAGTTCATATTCTGGCACAGAGAAAGTACTCAATAAGTATTGGCCAATGTGATCATATGTTTTTTTTTATTATGTTAGTCACCATACAGTACATCATTAGTTTTTGATGTAGTGTTCCATGATTCATTGTTTGTGTATAACACACAGTGCTCCATGCAATATGTGCCCTCCTTAATTCCCATCACTGGGCTAACCCATCCCCCCAACCCTCTCCCATCTAAAACCCTCAGTTTGTTTCTCGGAGTCCATAGTCTCTTGTGGTTCGTCTCCCCCTCCGATTTCCCCCCCTTCTTTTTCCCCTTCCTTCTCCTAATGTCCTCCATGCTATTCCTTATGTTCCACAAAGAAGTGAAACCATATGATAATTGACTTTCTCTGCTTGACTTATTTCACTTAGCAAAATCCCCTCCAGTCCCATCCATGTTGATGCAAAAGTTGGGTATTCATCCTTTCTGATGAATGAGTAATATTCCATTGTATATATGGACCACATCTTCTTTATCCATTCATCTGTTGAAGGGCATCTCGGCTCTTTCTGCAGTTTGGCTATTGTGGACATTGCTGCTATGAACATTAGGGTGCATATGGCCCTTCTTTTCACTACATCTGTGTCTTTGGGGTAAATACCCAGGAGTGCAATTGCTGAGTCATAGGGTAGCTCTATTTTTAAATTTTTGAGGAACCTCCACACTGTTTTCCAAAGTGGCTGTACCAACTTGCACTCCACCAACAGTGTAAGAGGGTTCCCCTTTCTCCACAACCTCTCCAACATTTGTTGTTTCTTGCCTTGTCAGTTTTTACCATTCTAACTGGTGTAAGGTGGTATCTCAATGTGGTTTTGATTTGAATTTCCCTGATGGCTAATGATGATAAACATTTTTTCATGTGTCTATTAGCCATTTGTATATCTTCTTTTGAGAAGTGTCTGTTACTGTCTTCTGCCCCTTTTTTGACTTGATTGTTTTTTGGGTGTTGAGTTTGAGAAGTTCTTTATAGATCTTGGATATCAGCCCTTTGTCTGTAGTGTCATTTGCAAAAATCTTCTCCCATTCTGTGCATTGCCTCTTTGTTTTGTTGACTTTTTCCTTTGCTGTGCAGAAGCTTTTTATCTTGAAATCCCAAAAGTTCATTTTCACTTTTGTTTCCCTTGATTACATGTGTTTTGTGTTGCATGATGGTAAATTCATGCTCCTTTACGTATGTCATACTAGTAGGCAAGTTACTTTAGCTTTGATAACATCAAGTACATAGAACAACCACATATCTCCACTGTATAGTTGACTGAGGCCTCCTTAATTACCGGGACCATGTTCTACTCACTCCTATAACCTTCACTCCCCTTTCCAACATCCAACAAATATTGCACACATCTACTTCTTTAGTACTTAATGAATTAAATTCATTTGAAGAAGCAATGCAAGCAATTAGTTATATAGTATAATTTGAGGGACACAGGAAGCCCTCCCAATTCCAAACCAAATCATCTCTTAGTGAAAAATTCCACTCTAGAATAATTGTATCAAAATTGGAAAGGATACTAGAAATCATGGAGCCCTTTCCACCAAATGGATAGACTGTTTTCTATAATACCCAGCCTCTGTCTGGTTATCTCCAATTATAGGGAAATCCTGACTTCACAAGGCAGCCTGTTCCACATTTGGCTCTTTTAATGGTAAGCAGGTTGATTTCCAATATTGACTTGGAGTCAGCCTCCCTTCTCCTCCAGATACGTAGTAAACTTGGGAAACTGCATAATAACCGTGTAGTGGAGCAGCTTCTTCAGGAGAAGTTTGTTTTGTCTTTCTTTGCCATCTAGTGCTCTGACTGTTCCTCTTTCCCCCTCAACTTATGGAATATCATTTTCTGGCTGGGTGGAATTTTTTCTGCTGTCTGTCACTAGTTTCTGTAGTCTTTCTTAAAAATTCCATCTCCCAAATTTCTCATCTCCAGGAGATGGAAAAAACTTTCCCTTTAAGATTTAGTTTATTCTCAAATGATTCTTCCATGCTTCTGGATTGAATGGGGGTACTGGAATAAAATAGACCAAGTAATCCTTATGATCAACAATAAGTTTTAAAAGACCCATGGACTTGTCATTTTCAATTTAGAAAGCTCTGAAAGGAACTAATATGGGTGGCAGGAAACTTGGGTTCTCATCTAGCTCTGTCTTTGATTTTTTTATATAACCTTGGGAAAATCTGTCTTCTTATGGGCGTTTAGCTGTGAAATGCATAGGATTGAATTTAATATTCGTTACCCTTTCTCTATGCACAAAGTTTAAAGAATTTTTGAAATCTTTCATGTAGCCTCGTTAATTAAATGTTCTTTATCTGATTGGGCACATTTGAAGAGGCTGTAACTTTTTTATTGTTTCGTTTATGGTCAAACTCTGACATAAAAGAAAATGAGAAATTTTAGTGGCAACATATCATTAACTTTATTGTTCTGAAGTATGAGAAAGATTCTATTTTATTTATTTTGTTGTTTTCCTTGCTGTTAGCTAAAGTTGACTGGCGAGGATAAGGTAGAGTCAAGTGGAAAGGGCTAGGGCTCTTATTTAGGATGATTTCTGAAAAGCTGTCTTTGCTAGTTACTGTATCATATCATAACTTGGTATTTGGGTAGCTATATTAATTCTGCAGTACATCTCCTGCCTGTGAAAGAATCATCATAAAGGATATATTAGTGGCATAATATTTGCCAATTTCTGATAGGAATTTTACAGGTTTATTTTCCCATTGTTAATGGCTTAGGATGGATAAAACATTATTTAAAAATCATGTCTTAAAGAATGTGTCAATGAGTGATGACATTGTATGGATAGTAGCTCTTAACAAAATGTTCTGTTTGGTAGCCTTGGCTGCCTTATTCCATCTGTGTGGTATCATTCACTTGTCTTTTATTTATAAACATTTATTAAGCACTGCTGCTTGCCCTGCTCATTGCTAGATGCTGTGGATACAAAGATGAAAATGGAAGAGCTAATTCATCTTAAACTGGACTTTTCTGGCCTGTGTCCTTCACATGAGCACCTATTCTATGCCTGACCATATTAGTGGCAGTGAGAGATGGTAAAAATCAGTGTCACTGAGAATCTTGGGAGGGCTTCCTTCTGTGTCTAGACACAGACCTGGCACCGAGGAATCACTCGGCAAACATTTGGGGGAAGTAAAGGAATGTATGAGTGGCTGTTCCTTTAGGGGATCCTTGTCCTGTTTGTTCTGGGAACTAATCTTTAAAATGCAGCCAGAGAACTCACAATCAGGGAGACGATGTTTTATGTGAGAAATGTGGAAATAGACTCATATGTATGAAGAGAGAGTAATTAATTCTGTCTTTGAAGACAATAGAGAAGGACATTTCAGGTTGGTGAAACAACATGAGAAAATACAGAAGACGGTTAGAACACATGCTGTGTATGCAGGGATTACTGAGTCCTCATGTAATCAAAGGGTGGGGATGGTGGAAGGGGTGACAGATGGGAGTATAACAGGAAGTATCTCAGAAATACAGATTACACAGAGTTTCAAATGCCATATTAATGAGCTTGACCTGGACTCAGTAAGTGAAAAGAATATATTAAAGATTTTTGAGCGTAGCACTGTCATATCCTTATTTGTGTTTTAAAGTTCACTCTGGTATCAGAGTGAAAGATGGATTGGAGTAGGGCAAGACTGGAGGCAGGGAAATCAATTCATCCCGAGGAAAGATTAGAACAATACCAGGTGGGAAGCAGGAAATGGACTCTACCATGAGTTGGAGCGTAATCAAATGCAGGATTTGGGCTGATGAGAAATTGAACATGTTTTTATTTATTTTTCTTTAAATTTTTTATTGTTATGTTAATCACCATATATTACATCATTAGTTTTTGATGTAGTGTTCCATGATTCATTGTTTGTTCATAACACCCAGTGCTCCATGCAGAATGTGCCCTCTTTAATACCCATCACCAGGCTAACCCATCCCCCTACCCTCCTCCCCTCTAGAACCCTCAGTTTGTTTTTCAGAGTCCATCGTCTCTCATGGTTCGTCTCCCCCTCTGACTTAATCCCCTTCATTCTTCCTCTCCTGTTATCTTCTTCTTTTTCTTTTTTCTTAAAATATGTTGCGTTATTTGTTTCAGAAGTACAGATCTGTGATTCAACAGTCTTGCACAATTCACAGTGCTCACCGTAGCACATACCCTCCCCAATGTCTATCACCCAGCCACCCCATCCCTCCCACCCCCCACCACTCCAGTAACACTCAGTTTGTTTCCTGAGATTAAGAATTCCTCATATCAGTGAGGTCATATGATACATGTCTTTCGCTGATTGACTTATTTCACTAAGCATAACACCCTCCAGTTCCATCCACGTCGTTGCAAATGGCAAGATCACATTCCTTTGGATGGCTGCATAATATTCCATTGTGCATATATACCACATCTTCTTTATCCATTCATCTGTCGATGGACATCTTGGCTCTTTCCACAGTTTGGCTATTGTGGACATTGCTGCTATAAACATTGGGGTGCACGTACCCCTTCGGGTCCTTACATTTGTATCTTTGGGGTAAATACCCAGTAGTGCAATTGCTGGATCGAATGGTAGCTCTAATTTCAACTGTTTGAGGAACCTCCATACTGTTTTCCAGAGTGGTTGCACCAGCTTGCATTCCCACCAACAGTGTAGGAGGGTTCCCCTTTCTCCACATCCCCGCCAACATCTGTCGTTCCCTGACTTGTTAATTTTAGCCATTCTGATTGGTGTGAGGTGGTATCTCATTGAGGTTTTGATTTGGTTTTCCCTGATGCCGAGCGATGTTGAGCACTTTTTCATGTGCCTGTTGGCCATTTGGATGTGTTCTTTGGAAAAATGTCTGTTCATGTCTTCTGCCCATTTCTTGATTGGATTATTTGTTCTTTGGGTGTTGAGTTTGATAAGTTCTTTATAGATTTTGGATACTAGCCCTTTATCTGATCTGTCATTTGCAAATATTTTCTCCCATTCTGTCGGTTGTCTTTTGGTTTTGTGGACTGTTTCTTTTGCTGTGCAAAAGCTTTTTATCTTGATAAAATCCCAATAGTTCATTTTTGCCCTGGCTTCCCGTGCCTTTGGCGATGTTTCTAGGAAGAAGTTGCTGCGGCTGAGGTCGAAGAGGTTGCTACCTGTGTTCTCCTTTAGGATTTTGATGGACTCCTGTCTCACGTTTAGGTCTTTCAACAATTTGGAGTCTATTTTTGTGTGTGGTGTAAGGAAATGGCCCAGTTTCATTCTTCTGCATGTGGCTGTCCAATTTTCCCAACACCATTTGTTGAAGAGACTGTCTTTTTGCCATTGGACATTCTTTCCTGCTTTGTCAAAGATAAGTTGACCATAGAGTTGAGGGTCCATTTCTGGGCTCTCGATTCTGTTCCATTGATCTATGTGTCTGTTTTTGTGCCAGTACCATACTGTCTTGATGATGACAGCTTTGTAATAGGGCTGGAAGTCCGGAATTGTAATGCCGCTAGCTTTGCTTTTCTTTTTCAATATTCCTCTGGCTATTCGGGGTCTCTTCTGGTTCCATACAAATTTTAGGATTATTTGTTCCATTTCTTTGAAAAAAGTGGGTAGTATTTTGATGGGGATTGCATTGAATGTGTAGATTGCTCTAGGTAGCATTGAGATCTTCACAATGTTGATTCTCCCAATCCATGACCATGGAACGTTTTTCCATTTCTTTGTGTCTTCTTCAATTTCTTTCCTGAGTATTTTATAGTTTTCTGAGTACAGATCCTTTGCCTCTTTGGTTAAATTTATTCCTAGGTATCTAATGGTTTTGGGTGCAATTGTAAATGGGATCGACTTCTTGATTTGTCTCTCTTCTGTCTTGTTGTTGGTGTATAGGAATGCCACTGATTTCTGTGGATGGATTTTATATCCTGCTACTTTACTGAATTCCTGTATGAGTTCTAGCAGTTTTGGGGTGGTCTTTTGGGTTTTCCACATACAGTATCATAGCATCTGCAAAGAGTGAGAGTTTGACTTCCTCTTTGCCGATCTGGATGCCTTTGATTTCTTTTTGTTGTCTGACTGCTGTGGCTAGGACTTCTAATACTATGTTGAATAGCAGTGGTGAGAGTGGACAGCCCTGCCGCCTTCCTGACCTTAGGGGAAAAGCTCTCAGCCTTTCCCCATTGAGAATGATATTCGCTGTAGGTTTTTCGTAGATGGCTTTTATGATATTGAGGTATGTACCCTCTAACCCTATACTCTGAAGAGTTTTGATCAAGAAAGGATGCTGTACCTTGTCAAATGCTTTTTCTGCATCTATTGAGAGGATCATGATTCTTGTTCTTTCTTTTGTTAATATATTGTATCACGTTGATTGATTTGCGGATGTTGAACCAGCCTTGCAGCCCAGGGATAAATCCCACTTGGTCGTGGTGAATAATCCTTTTAATGTACTGTTGGATCCTATTGGCTAGTATTCTGGTGAGAATTTTTGCATCCATGTTCATCAAGGATATTGGTCTGTAATTCTCCTTTTTGATGGGGTCTTTGTCTGGTTTTGGGATCATGGTAATGCTGGCCTCATAAAATGAGTTCGGAAGTTTTCCTTCCATTTCTGTTTTTTGGAACAGTTTCAGGAGAATAGGTATTAATTCTTCTTTAAATGTCTGATAGAATTCCCCTGGGAAGCCATCTGGCCCTGGGCTTTTGTTTGTTGGGAGATTTTTGATGACTGCTTCAATTTCCTTAGTGGTTATAGGTCTGTTCAGGTTTTCTATTTCTTCCTGGTTCAATTTTGGTAGTTGATACATCTCTAGGAATGCACCCATTTCTTCAGGTTATCTAATTTGCTGGCATAGAGTTGCTCATAATATGTTCTTATAATTGTTTGTATTTGTTTGTTGTTGGTTGTGATCTCTCCTCTTTCATGCATGATTTTGTTGATTTGGGTCATTTCTCTTTTCTTTTTGATAAGTCTGGCCAGGGGTTTATCAATCTTGTTAATTCTTTCAAAGAACCAGCTCCTAGTTTCGATGATCTGTTCTACTGTTCTTTTGGTTTCTAGTTCATTGATTTCTGCTCTGATCTTTATGATTTCTCTTCTCCTGCTGGGTTTAGGCTTTATTGGCTGTTCTTTGTCCAGCTCCTTTAGGTGTAGGGTTAGGTTGTGTATTTGAGACCTTTCTTGTTTCTTGAGAAAGGCTTGTATTGCTATATACTTTCCTCTCAGGACTGTCTTTACTGTATCCCAAAGATTTTGGACAGTTGTGTTTTCATTTTCATTGGTTTCCATGAATTATTTTAATTCTTCTTTAATTTCCTGGTTGTCCCATTCATTCTTTAGTAGGATGCTCTTTAGCCTCCAATTATTTGAGTTCTTTCCGACTTTCCTCTTGTGATTTAGTTCTAGTTTCAAAGCATTGTGGTCTGAAAATATGCAGGGAATGATCCCAATCTTTTGGTACCAGTGGAGACCTGATTTGTGACCTAGGATGTGATCAATTCTGGAGAATGTTCCATGGGCACTAGAGAAGAATGTGTATTCCTTTGCTTTGGGATGGAATGTTCTGAATATGTCTGTGAAGTCCATTTGGTCCAGTGTGTCATTTAAAGTCTTTATTTCCTTGTTGATCTTTTGCTTAGATGATCTGTCCATTTCAGTCAGGGGGGTGTTAAAGTTCCCCACTATTATTGTATTGTTGTCAATGTGTTTCTTGGCTTTTGTTATTAATTGCCTTATATAATTGGCTGCTCCCATGTTCAGGCATAGATATTTACAATTGTTAGTCTTCTTGTTGGATAGACCCTTTAAGTAGGATATAGTGTCCTTCCTCATCTCTTATTACAGTCTTTGGTTTAAAATCTAGTTTGTCTGATATAAGGATTGCCACCCCAGCTTTCTTTTGGTGTCCATTAGCATGATAAATTGTTTTCCACCCCCTCACTTTCAATCTGGGGGTGTCTTTCGTTCTAAAATGAGTTTCTTGCAGACAGCATATGGATGGGTCTTGTTTTTTAATCCAATCTGATAGCCTGTGTCTTTTGATTGCGGCATTTAGCCCATTTCCATTCAGGGTAACTATTGAAAGGTAAGAATTTAGTGCCATTGTATTGCCTGTAAGGTGACTATTACTGTATGTTGTCTGTGTTCCTTTCTCATCTTTGCTGCTTTTAGGCTCTCTCTTTGCTTAGAGGACCCCTTTCAATATTTCTTGGAGGGCTGGTTTCGTGTTTGCAAATTCCTTTAGTTTTTGTTTGTTCTGGAAGCTTTTTATCTCTCCTTCTATTTTCAATGACAGCCTAGCTGGATATAGTATTCTTGGCTGCATATTTTTCTCGTTTAGTGCTCTGAAGATATCTTGCCAGTCCTTTCTGGCCTGCCAGGTCTCTGTGGATAGGTCTGTTGCCAATCTAATGTTTCTACCATTGTAGGTTACATATCTCTTCTCCCGAGCTGCTTTCAGGATTTTCTCTTTGTCTCTGAGACTCGTAAGTTTTACTATTAGATGTCGGGGTGTTGACCTATTATTATTGATTTTGAGAGGGGTTCTCTGTGCCTCCTGGAGTTTGATGCCTTTTTCCTTCCTCACATTAGGGTAGTTCTCTGCTATTATTTGCTCCAATATACCTCCTGCCCCTCTCTCTCTTTCTTCTTCTTCTGGGATCCCAATTATTCTAATGTTGTTTCGTCTTATCGTATCACTTATCTCTCGAATTCTGCCCTCGTGATCCTGTAGTTGTTTCTCTCTCTTTTTCTCAGCCTCTTTATTTTCCATCATTTGGTCTTCTATATCACTGATTTTCTCTTCTGCCTCATTTATCCTAGCATTTAGTGCTCCCATTTTTTATTGCACTCATCAATAGCCTTTTTACCTTCAACTTGATTAGATTTTACTTCTTTTTTTTCTCCAGAAAGGGTTTCTCTAATAACTTCCACGCTTTTTTCAAGCCCAGCTAGTATCTTTAAAGTCATGATTCTGAACTCTAGGTCCGACATTGTACTAATGTCCGTATTGAGTAGGTCCCTGGCTGACGGTACTACCTCTTGTTCTTTTTGCTGAGGTGATTTTTTTCGTCTTGTCATTTTGTCCAGAGCAGAATAGATGAATGCGAGATCAAAATGCTAATAGGTTTACAACGTCCCCAGCAAATATACTGTATACAAATCAGAAAAGACCTGAAACCAGGGGAAAAGAAAGGGAAAGAAAGAAAAAAGGAAGAGAAAAAAAAAGAAAGAAAAGATAACAACAAAAACAGAACAATACAAAAAAAAGCAGAATGTGATCAAATATGATCAGGCTGGTGCATAGATTAGTGCCACACACTAGATTTTGGGCGTATTTTGGTCTGTTAGAAAAAAGTGCCTCCTAAAATTTTAAAGGAAGAAAGACATATATGTACAAAATAAGGGTTGATACAATGAAGGGATGGAAGATGACTGTAAAGCTGATAATTATAAAAGATTTTATAAAAGGACTTGATAAGTTGTTTGAAAAAAGAAAGAAGATTTGAGAAAAAAAAAAGGAAAAAGGGAGAGAATGTGATCAGGCAGGAGACTAGAACAAAGCCATACACTAGTGATTTAGGGTATATTTTGATCTGTTAGAAGAAACTGTATCTCAAAATTTTAAAGAGAGAACAACTTATATATATATATGCCAAAAATAAGGGTAACTACTATGAAGGGATAAAATATGACTCTAAGAATGAAAAATAAAAAAAATTTTTTTTTAAAAAAAGGGATTGATAAGATGTTGGTTGAAAAAGGGAAAAGGAAAAATTAAAAAAAAAACAGTTAACAAAAATTAACTTTGATGAACTAATGAATCATGGTAAAAAAAAACAACAACCATGAATTCTATGTGCAGTATTCCCCTAGCGCTGGAGTTCTCCCATTCTCCTTGATCGGTAAACTTGGTCTTGGCTTGCTGGCTGTTCGTGCTGATATTCTGGGGGAGGGGCCTGTTGCTGTGGTTTCCAAATGTCTTTGCCGGAGGCTGAATTGCCCCGCCCTTATCGTCTGGGCTAAGGAAGCTGCTGGGGTTTGCTCTCAGGAGCTTTTGTTCCCTGCAAGCTCTGGTACAGCTTTGGAGGACCAGGGCAGAAATGGTGGCCTCCCAATCTCCACCCGGAGGAGCCGAGAACTCGGGGCCCCGCTCCTCAGTGTGCCCCCAGAGAAAAGCAGTCACTCCCATCTCCTCGGTCTCCGGCCGCACTCCGCGCTCACCCGGCCTGTGACCGAGTGTTGCTATCTCTGGCACCTGACCCCGTGTGGAGTCTCCAAACCCAGCAGATCCCTGCGGTGCGTTCCCGCGCCGCTCCTCCCCGGGAAGGAAGGGGAGTCTCCCCGGCTCTGCCGCTTATTGGGTCCCTGCTGGAGGAACAGTGGCCCGACTGGGCCGCGGATCACAGTTTATGGGAACCCCGAGCTGAGAGCCCACGCCTTGGCTCTGTCTCTGCAGCCGGCTTCCCCGCTCCGATACCTGGGAGCTCTGCCGTACTCAGGCACCCCCGGTCTTTCTGTGACCCCAAGGGTCCTGAGACCACACTGTCCCGGGAGGATTCCACCCCCTGCTTAGCCACTGCAGCGACGTCCCTCAGCCGAGCCAACTTCTAAAAGTTCCCGATTTTGTGCTCCGCGGCTCTATCACTTGCCAGATGCGGCCAGCGGAGGCCCCTCCCCCGCCGTCTATCCTCCCGAATATTGCCTCGGATTCACTTCTCCGCAGGTCCTACCCTCCAGTAAGTGGTCGCTTCTCTGTTCAGAGAGTTGTTGCTACTCTCCTCTTCGATCTCCTGTTGAGTTCGTAGGTGTTCAGAATGGTTTGATCCCTATTCAGCTGAATTCCTGAGACCAGACGAAATCTAGGTCTCCTACTCCTCTGCCATCTTGCTCCGCCTCTGAACATGTTTTTAGATTGATGTGAAAGAAGTAATGGAAAGTACATGCTTGAAAATTATGAAGAAAAGTGTCTAATACAAGCATGATGTCCTGGTAGAGGCTGGAAAGATTGGAATCCAGAATGTAAGATAAAGCGTTAGTATTGGGCAAAAGGAGAAAAAGAAGAGAAGAGCATGAGCCAGAAGTTTGTCCCTTATTGTATGTCTACGGGGCTCATCATCTTTGGCACTTGTTTGTTTAGCCACACCTGCCTTCCCTACCAGCTATACCTCTGAGTTGTTTGAAAAGACAGAATTATTTGGGCTCGCTAATGGATTATACAATTTTTTCAATAGTCTTTGAACACCTGCTCTGTCCCAATCCCCATACTGTTCACTGAAAGTGTAACAGTATATCACATCCAGTCTCTGTCCCTGAGAAACTACTGTCTATAAGGGAAGACAGTTGTGTAAACAAGTTCATAAACTAAAATGTTACAGGTGCTCTAACAAAAGTTGTAATTTAAAGAAGTAATTATTTCTACCTGGGTTGGGTGGACAAAAAGGCTTCATAAAAGGTAGATGTGCTTGAGCTGAAGTGTGAAGGTGTGGCTACCTTGATTTTTACTATTTTAGGATAGTGTGGTTGGCACAATTCTAAGATTCTCTCCATCCTCCTGTGATATACACACCCTAGATAATTCCCTCTCCTGGAGTATCAGTGGACTCTGTGAATATGATGAGAAATCACTCACCAGGATTATGTTAGGTTATATGGCAAAATGAATTTTGTAAATAATATTAAGTTTCCAAATCAGTTAACTTTAAAATAGGAAGATTATCTAGATGGACCTGACCTAACTACATAAAACTTTTAAATATGGGTTTGGAGGTCACAGAAAGAGAAAGTCAGAGATTCAAAGCACCACTGGAAGGATTTTACATGCTCTTATCAGCTTGAAGATGGAAGGAGCCATGTGGCCCCCCCAAAAATGTCAGTGGACGCTTGGAGAATGGCCCACAGCTGACAACCAGCAAGGAAATAAGTACTTCAGTTCTACAACCACAAGGAACTGAATTCTGCCAGAAACAAAATGAGGTTGGAAACAGATTTTCCTCCAAAGCCTCTGGCCTAGCTTGATTTCAGTCCTGTGATACTCCGAGCAGAGATTCTAATAAATTGCAGCCAGTAATCTGAATTTCAAAATTATTCTGTAATGTCCTTTAGTCTCTGAAGTAAAATATAGATTTGGGTTTCTGAGGAAGGTGTGAAAAAACCTGAGATGAACAATTTGACTTAGAGATAATACTATAGTAATGAATAATGAAGCAGACAAAGCTTATAAGAATTTGAAGGGCATTAATACCAAACAGGGAGGGACTAGTCCTCTGGGAATGCATAGGTGAAGCCAGTTAAATCCAAAAATTTAAAAACTATTGATTTTTTTCAAGGAAAACCATCATACAATTTGTTGCACTTGTGCCTGAAGTTCTGTGGCAGCAACTCCTCCTAATGTTAATGGTCATTTCCCAGAAAAGTTCTCTGGGTATTTCACACCAATATCAATCTCCTGTATACTAGAAAACACAGTTCCTTCCCATAATATTGCATCTGCATAATGTATACTATAAAAATTACTATATATATGTGTGTATGTATATATACATATAATGTTATATGTATATAGTATATGTATGTATTATAGTATATATAGTGTATATATAAGGATATATAGTAAGTATATATTATAACTTAAACTATATGCTAAACACATTAATATAATAACTCATCTAAGAATAAATTTAAGTTTTAAATTTTCCATTTCAACAATCTTCATTGTAAATATTGATCAGTCTTATATATCCTCATACTAAATACCCTACTTCAGTCTTAAATAGTATTCCTGTCTCTTAACTATTAACTACATATTTAAAATTACTTTAAATTTATCTATTTTAAATCCCTGTGTCTTAATTATTGTCCATCTTACAGGACCTAATTGAATCTTTTTATTTGTTTTTATTTTTTATTGAAGTATAATTAGCATACAGTGTTATTTAGTTTCAGGTGTGCAATATAATGATTCATAAATTTTATACATTACTCAGTGCTCACCATGAGAAGTGTACTCTTTTTTCTTTTTTTAAAATTTAAATTCAATTAGCCAACATATAGAAACATCATTAGTTTCAGATGTAGAGTTCAATAATTTATCAGTTGCATATAACACCCAATGCTCATCACATCATGTGCCCTACTTAATGCTCATCACCCAGTTACCCCATCCACCCACCCACCTTCCCTCTAGCATCCCCTCAGTTTCTTTCCCATAGTTAAGAGTCTCTCATGGTTTGTCTCCCTCTCTGATTTCATCCCATTCTGTTTCTTCCCTCCCTTTCCCTATGATCCTCTGTGCTGTTTTTTATAATCCTCATATAAGTGAAATCATATGATATTTTTTCTCTGATTGATTTATTTTGCTCAGCATAATACCCTCCAGTTCCATCCATGTCAATGTAAATGGTAAGTTTTCATCCTTTCTGATGGCTGAATAATATTCCATTGTATATATATATATATATACCACTTCTTTTTTATCCATTCATCCATCAATGGACATCTTGGCTCTTTCCATATTTTGGCTATTGTGGACATTTTTGCTATAAACATTGGGGTGCAGGTGCCCCTTCAGATCACTACATTTGTATCTTTGGGATAAATACCTAGTAGTGCAATTACTGGGTCATAGGGCAGCTCTATTTTTAGCTTCTTGAGGAACCTCCATAGTGTTTTCCAGAGTGGCTGCATCAGCTTGCATTCCCACCAACAGTGTAAGAAAGTTCCCCTTTCTCCACATCCTCTCCAACATTTGTTGTTTCCTGACTTGTTAGTTTCAGCCATTCTGACCAGTGTGAGGTGGTATCTCATTGAGGTTTTGATTTGGATTTCCCTGATGCCAAGTGATGTTGAGCATTTTTTTCATGTGTCTGTTGGCCATTTGTATGTCTTCTTTGCAGAAATGTCTGTTCATGTGTTCTGCCTGTTTTTTGACTGGATTATTTGATTTTTGGATATTGAGTTTGATAAGTTCTGTATAGATCTTGGATACCAGCCCTTTATCTGACATGTCATTTGCAAATATCCATAGGTGGCCTTTTAGTTTTGTTGACTGTTTCCTTTGCTGTGCAGAAGCTTTTTATCTTGATGAAGTCCCAATAGTTCATTTTGCTTTTGTTTTCCTTGCCTTTGGAGACGTGTCTAGCAAGAAGTTTCTGAGGCTGAGGTCAAAGAGGTTGCTGCCTCTCTTCCCCTCTAGGATTTTGATGGATTCTTATCTCATATTTAGGTCTTTTATCCATCTTGAGTTTATCTTTGTGTATGGTGTAAGAAAATGGTCCAGTTTCATTCTTCTACATGTGACTGTCCAATTTTCCCAACACCATTTGTTGAAGAGACTTTCTTTTTTCCATTGGATATTCTTTGCTGCTTTGTCAAAGATTAGTTGACCATAGAGTTGAGGTTCCATTTCTGGGTTCTCTATTCTGTTTCATTGGTCTATGTGTATGTTTTTTTGCCAGTCCATACTGTCTTGATGACTATCAGTTTGCAATATAGCTTGAAGTCTGGCATTGTGATGCCACCAGCTTTGGTTTTCTTTTTCAACATTTCTCTGGTTATTCAGAGTCTTTTCTGGTTCCATACAAATTTTAGGATTGTTTGTTCCAGCTCTGTGAAAAAAGTTGATCATATTTTGATAGGGATTGCATTGAATGTGTAGATTGCTTGGGTAGCATAGACATTTTAACAATATTTGTTCTTCCAACCCATGAGCCCAGAATGTTTTTCCGTTTTTTTTTTTTTTTTTTTTTTTTTGGTGTCTTTCTCAATTTCTGACAGTTTTTCTTCTAAGGTCAGGAACATGACAGGAACTTCCATACTGTTTTCCAGTGGCTATACCAGCTTGCATTCCCAACAGTGTAAGAGGGTTCCCCTTTCTCCACATCCTTGCCAACAATTGTTTCCAGACTTATTAATTGTAGCCATTCTGACTGGTGTTAGGTGGTATCTCATTGTGGTTTTGATTTGTATGTCCCTGATGCCAAGGGATGTTGAGCATTTGTCCTCTTTATCTATTTCACCCATCCCCCCACCCATCTCCCCTCTGGCAACCACGTTTGTTCTTTGATTTAAGAGTCTTTTTTTAGTCTGTTTTTTTTTGTTTGTTTGTTCATTTGTTTTGTTTCTTAAATTGTACATATGAGTGAAATCATATAGTATTGTTCTCTCTCTCAGGGACTTATATCACTTAGCATTATGCCCTTAAGGTCCATCCATGTTATTGCAAATGGAAGGACCTCAAAGTACTTATGCAAGTGAATACCAAAAATAGAAATAATTCTGTTAAAAATGGGGAGAGGATCTGAATAGACATTTTTCCAAAGAAGACATAGAAATGGCCAACAGACACCTGAAAAGATGCTTAATCAGGGAAATGCAGATCAAAACCACAATGAGATATTACCTTATACCTTTCAGAATAGCTAGAATCAAAAAGACAAGAAATAAATGTTTGTGAGGATGTGGCCAAAAAGGATCCCGATTGAATTTTAAATAACATGTACTTTAATATTCCTACCTCAGTCTTAAATATATTCTATTTCAAATCTCTATTTCGGTTTAAATAACCTTCACCATAAATACCATTTGTAGAGGATATCTCCTGGTTTAGTTTGCTAGTATTTTTCCCTCCCTTCTGTTAATGATATTTTTACCTGTGTGGAATAGTTCTTCCCTCATGCCTTGTGGGTTCAATGGGGTTTTCAATTGTGATTTTCCACCCCTTCAATCACAGAGATTGCCATTTGACCATAGCTCACCTATCATGGTCCCTCATCCCTTAGCCACAGTGGTAAGTTCAGGTGTAGGCAAATGACACATGTTGGAGGGACCAGTAAGAGTCCTGTTGGGACTTTTCATTCTATAGTTGGTAAGGGGAAGCCTGTCTTTCTCTTTGAAGTATAAGCCATGAAGGATGGAACTCCGGAGCTGCTGACAGTTGCATCTTCTTCCTCATGAAGGAGACTGAGAGAATGAGTTATAGAGATAGAATCTGAAATGAAAGAAAGAGAATTTTGAGGGCATCATTTGAGACCCTGATCCAGTTCTTCAATTTGTTCTTTCTAATTATAAGAGCCACTAAGTTTTCTTTTTTAAAGAGTTGGTAGTTGGCTTTCTGTCATATGCAAATGAGAGAGTTCTGAATAATACTTATGTATTAATCTTAAAGATATTTTCCAAACTTAGGTCTCTTATCTGAGATTTACTTGTGGACCTGATCCCGGGACTATGCTAATGTTGAAGATTATTTTAAACTACAATAGTGATTTGAAATAGAGCGTATTTAAAGGAATTCTTAGTTGTGTCCATTGGAAACAGAGTTGGGATCAGGACAGAACATTGTTTCTGAGTTTCAGACTCCAGGTGTAGTCATTTTTAGGGGCATATGGGTGCAAAAATATGTGCTATTGCACCTGTTATGGTGAATATAAGAACGCACACATTCCAGGACCAGCTCTATAACCAGTTTTCTATGGTATTTTGGACAAGTGCTTTCCCTCCTGTGGTTTCAATTTCTCTTTCTAGAAAATGAAGTGGTTGGACTTGACTTTCTCTTTCAGTCTGAGTTTTTTGCAGCCCAGATGATTCCTGTGCAGAAAGGTAGGAGATGTCAACAATATTACCTGGCTGATTAGGCACTGACACAATCGGAGTTGACTTAAAATCAACTAAGTTAAAGAAATTTTTTGTTGTAGTTGTTGTTAAAGGGATTTTTGAAGTATATTGTCTCAAAAGATTTTTTTACATTCACATTTTGAAGGTTTTGTAAAATAAGTTGTACCATTAACCACATTCCTGTATACAGAGGTTTCCTCAGAAGAAAAGTGACTTTGAAAACTTCAATATATTCTCAAATAAATTGTTCATATATTCTCAAATAAATTGTTCATAAATTTTGTGTGTATACACACATATATATATGATATATGTGTGAGAGAGAGGGAAAGGGAGAGAGGTACATTGAGATTGACATTTCATTTTGTTTCAGCTAGACTTTGTGTATAAACCCCCAACAATCACCTATTTGTACATGCCTCCATATTTTTGCTCATGATGTTCCCTCTGCTTGGAATAGTCTTCCCACTTTCAACACCCATCAACTCTTCTTTCTATTATTGCATTTTTCATATTGCATTATAATTTTTATATATATGCTTGCTTTTCCCACTAAACCATGAACTCTTTGAGTTGGGTTATGTCTGATCCTTCTCGAGGCCTAGTTTATGAGTTAACTACTTTTAAGCGTAAACAAGATACTGTCAGGTTTCTTGTAGTTGGGTCTTGGTCATATGTAGCTCCACTGAGAAAGGTCATGGTATGGTAGTTAATGGTTCTTTTTTTTTTTTTAAGGATTTTATTTATTTATTTATTTTTAAAGATTTTATTTATTTGAGAGAGAGATACAGATTTGGGGAGGTCTAGAACAAAGCCTATGATGAATCCTTAGGGAAATCTGGCTCCTCAAGCTCTTACATTTAACTGCCTTGGTTTCTCTTTGAGCAGTTTGCCTGAATTCTTCATCTCTCTAGCAATAAAATTGTATTCATACTTAATTTTCAACACACACGTCCTTGCCACAGTTTAATTCCCCAAACAACTAAATATTCCCAAAAAGGATAAATAGGTACTTGTCATCATGTATCTTCCTTCTACTGTCTTCATTTATTCCTCTCTTTCTGAAAATTCCCTCCTAGACCAAGTAGGGAAAGAATTAAGAGTGGTTGTCACCCAAGCATCCTATGATGTGAGTGCTCAGAGAGATTGCTATAGCTACTAGAATCATACCTGCTTTTTGCTACAGCTCAGCTCAGCTTCTCTTCCCTGACCCCTGGAGGTTGTAGACTGTGTCATTTTCTGTGAAGAAAAAAAAAGATGAATTGTTTGCTGCATTAATTATTATCCAAATTCTACAATTTTTTGCTTTTCAAAAATCCCTCGTATCCATTCCGTCTCCATCTCCACTACCACCATTTTACTTCAGACTATTCCCATCTCCTAGTTGGATTATTCAAGAGCCTCTTACGAACTGATCTTTGACACTCCTCCACATAAGGGAAATATGACTTTTGTGCAAGCGCAAAACATAAAGAAAAAAGAACAGTAGAAGACACAGAGACCAATGGAACAAAGCTGAATTTTCAAAACTCAGATTTCTGGCTAGATTTTCATCCCTGAGAGCTTGTATAGATAAAAGGGACAAGAATGATTCTCATTTGTTTAACAGTAGTCACTAAACAGCTGAGTACTACTTCCTGCCGTTCATACTACCCTCTAACTACAGTTGCCTGTGGTCATTACCAGACATGGCATACCTTCACAAACCTCTGTTTTGTACTTGCTTTTCCCTCCTTCCCCATTCATCTCCTGGCAAAATCCTAGTTATCTATCAAGCAGAAACTCATTTTGTGCTCCTCAAAGAGGATTTCTGGCTTACTTAACAACTTGGATTGGGTGTGCCTCCTCTTATTATTACTTTGTATTAAAATTGTTTATTTGTCTTTCTCTACTATTTGTGAGCATCTCAAGGACTCAGATACTGTTCATCTCCATCTTTCTCTCCCTGGTGCCTGGTGACTGCTTTTTAATAAAAGAGGATTCTTCTTGTTCCTTCAATAGGTTTGCTGGGATGAGACTGTGGATAGGAATCTGAGTTTTAGAAATTTAACTTTGTTCCATTGTTCTCCCTGTCTTATATTATTCTAGTATTCTTTCTGCTTAGTTTACATTTTTGGGTTATTTTGGGATTAGTACCTTTTAACCAGTTTTCCCCTCAGGGAACAGGCACACAGATTATCAGTTTCCTGCCTAAGAGCTGTGAGTTCCTGCTGAGCCTCTCCTTTGCTCCCTTTTTTTTTCATGTTAAAACAATGCATAAATCACCAAAGAGATACAATAATCTCTTCTTTATGGAGAAAATAAGCATAACCTTAATGATTACTCATAATTAAGAAGCGGTTTATCTAAGAGGCAAGCATACAGAGGACACCAAACTTGGTAAGTCCAACACAGATGATGCTTGTAGATAGGCTAAAGGCACTGGAGTCTAATGGGTGTAAAGTTACCCAGATATGGTTTTAGGTCCTGATTCTGTGTGGTTATGAGCATAGATCACCTAGCAAAGTCAGTTTCCTCACATTTAAAATGTGGTCAATAACAGTTCTCATGCAGTAGTTGTGAGGATAAAAGAAATGATATAGAACAAGTCACTTAGCCTTTCTGGTTCTGCTCTTACAGCTTAAAACCTTGGAAAAATAGCACCTGGCCTATCATGGATATTAAATAAAACCTAGTGTGTGAACACTTTTAGAAATGGGGAAGGGAAACACATTAAATAAATATGAGACATGCTGTTCTACCATTCAGCAGGCAAGAACTTGCAAACAAAAACTTGTCAGCCATTTCAGACTGAAAATATATATCTACAAATGCCACTTGCAGTAGGTTTTGATGTGATCTTCTTTTCTAATAATTTCCATAAGATTTCCTAATTTAGGTAAACTATTTTTTTGCTTATATTTCAAATAGTCTTAAAACCTCCTTTTCCCCAAGGTTCAAACTCAGATTTTCATTTTCTTGGGTTCTCACTGCAAAATTAAGTGCTTTTCATGCCTTGCAATTTCATTCCTGGCTGATACACTAAAGCACATACCACCAGCACTTGTCCAAAGTGAACATAAATGGATGAAAATGAAATTTTTTTTCCCAGATAGCCCCCATAAGCTAGAGAATACAGATAATTCTTTACTTTTGAGAGGTAATTGGGAGATGGGAGTCACTTTAAAGTCGGGAAAACATGATTTTAACTTAGAAAGGGTTTGTGTATTGTAAGGCTTGACTTCCTGTAGATAATACCAGAAAGCCAACCCATTCTCTCCAAAGTACTGAGAAGCGAAGACTGATAGCCTTCCCCAGAGAATAGAATGGAAAAAAGCAGTGTAGATAGTCCTTTAACTCAGGCTGCACCCAACCCGCATACTCCCATCAATTCCTCATCCTGCTTAGAGTCTGATACCCCAGTTTCTGGTCTCCCAAAGCCCCCTCTAACCATGGATTTCTATTTTGTACTGCCTCACCTAATGGCTTTTAGGACTGAATTATTCAGAAAGAAAAGGAAAGAAGAGTAGGGGAAAGAGATTCCCCATACTTTTTATTATTGTTTTTCTTTTTCCTACATTAGGTTGGATTGATAATTTCTTTTTCTGTTCCTGTTGTGGAGCGGAAATTTCTGTTTATAATTTTTTAATTGTAACTTCAAATTTGTGACATTCATTCTTTTTTTTATTATGTTACGTTAATCACCATACATTACATCATTAGTTTTTGATGTAGTGTTCCATGATTCATTGTTTGCATATAACACCCAGTGCTCCATTCAATATGTGCCCTCTTTAATACCCATCACCAGACTAACCCATCCCCCCAGCCCCCTCCCCTCTAGAACCCTCAGTTTGTTTCTCAGAGTCCATAGTCTCTCATGGTTCGTCTCCCCCTCCAATTCCCCCCCCTTCATTTTTCCCTTCCTAACTGTCTTCTTTTTTTTTAACATATAATGTAACATTCATTCTTTTTTTTTTTTTTTAAGATTTTATTTATTTGAGAGAGAGAGAATGAGAGACAGAGAGCACGAGAGGGGGGAGGGTCAGAGGGAGAAGCAGACTCCCCGCCGAGCAGGACGCCCGATGTGGGACTCGATCCCAGGACTCCGGGATCTTGACCCGAGCCGAAGGCAGTTGCTTAACCAACTGAGCCACCCAGGCGCCCTGTAACATTCATTCTTAACCATGTGTTTCTCTCTCTTTCTTTTTTTTTAAGATTTTATTTATTTATTTCACAGAGAGAGACACAGCGAGAGAGGGAACACAAGCAGGGGGAGTGGGAGAGGGAGAAGCAGGCTTCTGCTGAGCAGGGAGCCCGATGTGGGGCTTGATCCCAGGACTCTGGGATCATGACCTGAGATGAAGGCAGTTGCTTAACGACTGAGCCACCCAGGCGCCCCAACCATCTGTTTCTCTTAACAAAGGTTGAAAATTATCTAATACATTTATCCTCTTCCTGGAAAAAGGCGGGAATCTTAGCTTGCCTAAATAAACTATCCTCTGAACACTTCCCCCTTCATTTCCTAAGAATTTTAATTAAACATTTTTTTAAAAATACAAAACAAGTTATTATTTTTACTGCTAAAAGACAAATCTGCCACCATGTTTGACCCTTTTTTCTCTCACCTTTGTTCTTATGATACCAGTACTTCTAATGCTGGCAGGTCAGATCCAAGGACCCAGAGCGGGTCCTGAAGGACCAGCCAAGAGGATCCTTGGCTTTGCACAGGATGGAAATCTAACACAAGTCAGCAGGAAGTGAAAGCTCAGTTTATTGAAGATATAGAGAGAGGAGATACAGATGGAGCATCTGGGAGACTTGGAAAGGAAAGGAACATGAGTCTCGTTTTTGCTTCAGGTCTGGGGTTTTTTACTGAGGATCGTGGTCCGGTGTACATGTCCTCTCAGGCATCCAGGAACCGATGAGAACGAAGATGAGGGCACAGGTGTTATTTCTTGGCACGAGGGGTTCTTGGTGTCAAGATGTCTAGTGCTAGTGGTCTGGAATATGCATATGATCACTTCATCTAGTCATTCTCACTTGGTCCTTCCTTAGATATTATCTATTCCAAAGAAATCATTAACACCTTGTCCTTTACAAGGAGGACATACAGTATTTGCATTCTGAGGCATGTGTAAAGTGGGGCTGTGGGTCCTAATAAGAACAGGAGTAGTAAAAGGAGCAAAAAGCAGGTGTTTATGAAGTCCTTCAGTTTCCCTATCTCACTTCCCTCTGGCTTCAGTTTTCTTCTTATATAAGTAAGTTCTTTATTAATACTTTCAATGAGGATATATGAATGATAAATTCTCTTAGTTATTGTGTATCTGGAGATGTTGCTGTGTTTCCCTAACTATTGAATAATTGTTATTGCAGAATTGTTTTCTAGTATCTATTACCACTAACAAGAGTTCTACTACTGGCCTAGTTATTATGATATATGATCAATGTACCTTTCTGTAAGTATTTAAGATGATTTTTTTCTTTAATCTTGATGTTTTTTCAATTTCATTTCTTTTTGTTCTCAAGTCCTAAGGGGACACTCACTGCTATACTCATCTACTTTCTAGGTGTCAGCTCTCCTTCAGACTCCTATATTTACACTATGCTGTATCCTTATGTTCCCAAAACCTCACTACACCTTCTCTACTTCACTGGCACCACTTCTAAAACTTCCCCTCTTCCTATCTTCATCTGTTGCAGTCCTTCTTGATTCTTATGGTTCAGCTCAAATTTTATATCCACCAGAAACTCTTCTCTAATCATATCAGTCAGAATGAATCTTTTCCTCTCCCAAACACCAATATCACGTGTTATGACCCAGGACATTTGACATATTTAGTCCACATAGACTGCTCTTATAAATATTAAAGAGCATATTTGTATGTCAGTGTTCTTTTCAATCACTTGACAAACTGGGACATTTCTAAAGAAAATGTTGACATGATACCTAACATATATGACCTAATATGTTTTAAAATCAACACACCAGCATTTGTCTTTCCACTGATACATTTGAAAGCATGTCAAAATCTAATTTTGATTAGCTAAAAGAGTGTGACACATCTAGATTATAAATGCAAATCCCAGTAGATATTTGATTTAATCTAATCAAAGATGTTATTTTTAATTGCTGTGGAACAAGATGATCTTGTGCAAATGAGGCATTGAGTTAATAACAGTACTTTGTATTTACATAGAGATTTTCTATGAGCTCAACATACTTCTTGAATTAAAAGAAGTTCTATGTTGGTACACTTACTTTGGAAAACTCTGGCAGTGTCTTTTAAAGCTGAATATATGTATACCTTGTAACCCAGAAATTATACTTCTAGTTTATCCTCAACAAAAATGTATATGTATGTTCACCAGAAGACATGTTCATAGCACTGTTATAGTCCCAAGTCCCAAGGAAAGTATCCAAATGCCCATCAACAGTAGAGTGGATATAGAACAGATAAATACATTGTTATAATCACACAATAGAACATTATGCAGCAATGAGAATGAATGATCTATAACTACATACAGCTATATGGGTGAATCTCACAGACATTATGTTGAGTTACAAAAGCCAACATAAAAGAATCCAAACTGTATGATTGTATTTGTATGTTTTTCAAAAGCATACAAAACTAATCTATGCATTGGAAGTCAGGGCAGTGTTTACTTTGATATGGGTAGTAATGTGAAGGGACCATGAGTGGAGGATATGTAAGGTGCTAGTAATATTGTATTTTTGGATCTGAATGCTAGTTTCACAAATGTGCTCAGATTGAGTTCTAAAATTACGATATATGTACTTTTCTTTATTCATATTAATTAATGTACCTTAAAAATAGATGTTTACTTCTATAGCTTTAGATATTTCCTAACTCTCCTCTTCTAGATTTCGAGGTATTGTCTGTTGGCACCTAAAGTAACTATCATGAATTTAATTCATTTATTCAAAATTATATGTTGTATATATTATTTTGGTGCATCATAGGGCCTGCTGATACCAAACCAAACCAAACAAAAAACAAAACAAAAAATAAGGAAAGAAAATTCAGTCCCTCTGCTCAAGGAATTACTATGAGTGGGTGAGGACAGATAAGTAATCAATTATGCATAATAGCAGATAGAAATAAGTACAGGGAATTTTGCTAAAATCAAATAGGAACATCCAAACTAGGCTGTGTGGGCTTGGTGAACAGAGAAAGCTGCCTGGGGCAAGTGATACATGACTTTTACCTGAAAGATAAGCAATTAAACAGACAGAAACTAATAGGAAACATATTCCAAATGGGGAAACTCCATTTGGGAAATATCTGAGATAAGCAAGAATATGGTCTCTTCAAGGAACTGCAGATACTTAGTATGTCAGTAATGTAGGTTGTGAGGAAAAGGAGGAATGGCAGAGCATGAGGCTATAGAATTGTGAAAGGGTTTTGAATATTACACTGAAGAGTTTGGACTTTTCCTGAAGCCTAAGGGGATCAAGTACGGCTATATAGCAGAAGGGGAAATATAAAGAGGAATGACATGATAAGATTTTAAGTTAAAATTGGTGTTGGTAGGGAGAATAAATTGTAGAGAGGTAGGACTAGTGGCAGGGAGATCAGTAAAGAATTAACTGAAGAAATGATGAGAACCTGAACTAAATAAAATAGTCACTTTCCCCAAAACTCCACTTATACATGTATTTGAACATGCAGCTGGTTTTTAAGATTTGGGGAAATAGGCAGTAGGTTTACACTGTACCATAGATAATTTCAAATTCAATATTAGACCTTCCTGTTCTTAGAATTCTTTAGTTGGTAGCATTAACAGTACTCTACAGCATCCTCTGTGTCCTCCTGGGTGCCCAGAACCTAGGCCAGAACTAAGCCTCTTCTCAAGATCACTGCCAGAGAGATCCTTGATTCTGATGGAACCCTGTCCTTTGAGGTAGACTTTTATACTGGACAAATCTCTTCAGAGGTGCCAGGCTCAGCTGGTCTTTGTGATGCTCCAGATGTCAGAGAGAAGAAAACCAGCCCTGTGGGAAAAGGTATCTATAAGACTGCTGAGCACAACAATAAAGCATTGAGTGTTGTAGGATAGGAGGGAAAAAGAATGGCACCAAGAATAAATCCAGATTTGTGCAAATGCACACTAGGAGTCCCTTACTGTTTATAAGACTAGATATATTGGAAATGGAGTTTCATTATACTGCCACATTGCTGACCTGGATGGCAACGCAGATGCTATGTTGCTAATATTTAGTGTGAATCATGGTAACTCCCATAATGGCAAAAATAGGTGATTCAGGAGTTCATGGTCCTCCTTATTGATGCTCTAAACATAAAGAAAGCCACGAGTGTTGGAGCTGAGGCCTATCATATTCTGAAGAATGTCATTAAGGATAAATGAGGGAAAGAAGCTACCAATGTAGAGTATGAGGCAGTTTTCTAACATCTTAAATTAGGGGCCAGCTAACTATGGCCTGTGGGCTAAATCCAGCCTATCTCCTGATTTTGTAAATAAAGTTTTATTGGAACACAACAACACCCATTTGTTTACAAATTGTCTATGGCTGATTTTGTGCTACAATGGCAGAGTTGAATAGTTGTGACAGGGACTTTGTAACTTACAAAGTTGAAAATACTTATCCTCTGGCCCTCTACAGGAAATGTTTGGCTACCTCTGCCTAAAGTTTAAAGAAACTCTGGAATTGCTAATGAGTACTATTAGAAAAGCTGGATGTAAGACATGAGGTTTTTAATAGGAATACACTCTTGATTCTTCCAGTCTGGGACGTGTGCTCTGGAATGTAACTTTCCAGCTAACCCCAGCACATACATTCCCTGGTACCTCATAAATAACTGCCCAGTGATATCTTATAAAATCTCTTTGACCAGAATGATTGGGAAATTTGGGGAAAAAAAATCACTGTTACTACAAATACCCAGGTGGCAGGAGATGATTTCATAGCAGCCAACCCAAAGCAAACTGTGATGATGTGGATGAGGAATAATGTTAAGTGCTTCCTGCTCAAAGTCAACCAGATTGGCTCTGAATCTCTTCAGCTGGGCTAATTCAATGAGAGGGGCTCCAAAAGTTTCCATTAATATTATTATTATTTTTTAAGATTTTATTTATTTATTTGTCAGAGAGAGAGTGAGCACAAGCAGGGAGAGTGGCAGGCAGAGGGAGAGGGAGAAGCAGACTCCCCACTGAGCAGGGAGTCCGATGTGGGGCTCGATCCCAGGACCTGAGATCATGACCTGAGCCGAAGCAGATGCTTAACCAACTGAGCCACCCAGGCGCCCCCATAAGTTTCCATTATTAAGAGGAGCTTTTATTGCTCACCTGTTGGTAGAGCTTTGTCCTATACATATCAAGATTGTTGCACCTTTGGGCACCTGGTTGGCTCAGTTGGTTAAGCGACTGCCTTCAGCTCAGGTCATGATCCTGGAGTCCCAGGATCAAGTCCCACATTGGGCTCCCTGCTCAGCGGGGAGTCTGCTTCTCCCTCTGACCCTCTTCCCTCTCGTGCTCTCCATCTTTCATTCTCTCTCTCTCAAATAAATAAATAAAATCTTTAAAAAAAATAAAATTAAAAAAAAAGATTGTTGCATCTTTGCAATCTGAATCTGCTTCTTGGAATTGAGGAGGTTCTGGACAGAAGATTCAGAAACTCTATAACCATTTAAGCTTTAGGCATAAGAGCTTCTCAGTCAGTTTAGGTTTATTCAGCAGGTTAGACCTCTGTTGCTGTTCTAATCTGACAACCCAAAACATCAGGCCGGTATTGTATAAGGACCTCTGGTCATTTTTTCTTCTTCCCTCAGTTACCTGTAGTGTTCTCACTGCTTTATTAGAAATGCTATATCAGAAGCCAACCTTAGTCATCTGGAATCTTTTTAGAATATCTAGCTTTGCAATCTTGTGATTAGCTCAAAATTATATATTTTTTTCTTCCTTTACCCGGCTATGAGTCTGTAAATTCAGTGGTGGTCCCTTAAGGTTTACAGGCAAGATCCCCATAGTTTTTATGTGGTAAGAAAAAAAAAATCAGTAGCTAAAACTAGGCTATTAGTGAGCTACTCTGCTACCAATGATTTTTTTTTTTTTACTTTCCATGTTCTACCTCATGGTATTCCAGGTTTTCACCCTCTGCTGGTCCTGTCCTCCCAGATTCTCTCTCCTTCTCAATTTCCATATTCTCCCTCTATTTGCAGTATGTTCAACTCTTTCCAGGTCCTAGCCCACAGTCCTTTTAAGATCCAGCTTTGAGGTGCTCTGCAGAACCAAACATCTACTTAGTGAGGTTCACTCATCCTTGTAGAACTTGGGGTTGTAAATAGCAATATCTTGCATATGTCAAGTACCAAGTACAGTCGGTGTTCAATGCTTTTTTCTCTCTCCTCTTCTACTTGTTTTGTTGTTGTTATATTCTTTTTCTTCTTATGTTAAAAAATAAATTCCTCATTACATCTGTTGACATTTGTGTTCTCTTATTTTGGATTTAAGCTCATAAAAAGAAAGATATGAATCCTTCTACCCTTGTACAATACAGAATATATAGGAAAGACCTCTAATGTCTATTTTTTAGATTTGGTGTATGATGCTAGAGAAAATTTAGGGTCATTTCATTCACTTTTACAAATTGCCTCCTCCTCCAGCTAGGTAGTGGCCTACTATAGCTTGGTATCTTCTTAGAGTATAAAGCAGAATCTGGGAAACAGGTGACATAGTGTTTAAGATACAAGATTTGAACATATTACTTACTGTAGACTTTGGTCAGGTTGCTTAATCCCCCTGAAACTCAGTTTCCTCATCCATAAAATTAAGTACAAGCGCATACTTCATAGAGTTCTTATGAAGATCAAAGGAGAAAATGAAAATAAATTACGTTGTACTGGGACATGCACAGAATATGCACCTTAAAAAATGGAGGCTATTGTTCTTACTATTAATATTATTGCCACACAATAATGATTTGTGGCTTGTATAGTTACCAGAAATTGAAATTAAATTGAGCAAACAATAAATGCCAGGAGGCAAATTGAGAAAGGGCTGGAAAAAAGTCCCAAGTACATCTAGGGTGGTGTTCAATGACTCATTTTTTTTTTCACTTTTTACTCTGGAAAATATAAAAACAAGCAGAAATAGTGCAATGAACTTCATGTACTCATAATTCAGCTTTATCAATGATCAATCAACCAGTCATTTTTCATTTTTATTGCTACTCCCTTCTTTCTAACCCCTATTTCACTGTATTATTTTAAGTAAATCCCATATTATATGATTTATTCCATAAATACTTCAGTATATACTTCTGAAAGATAAGAACTTTAAAAAGAACTATAAGTACTAAATAACTCTTAGTTGACTTGAAGCTGGCAGCCCTGCCATAATCCATTCAACCTCCCTAGTGATGTCGGCACATGAACTAAGCCATGAGATCACACCCATCAGTAATGGTAGCAAGGCGGTTTGGTTGGGGGAAATAGAAGAAAGATAAAGGTTACATGTTGATTTCATGAATTTCCCAAATCATGTCCATCAGTATGAGTGTGGCACAGGCAAGGTGTGGTTATCTTCAGTTAGCGTCATGGTATAATGGGAACAAGAATGTGTCTTGGCTCAGAAAGATCTGGGCTTCAAATCCTAATTCTACCACCCATGGCTTTAGCCAAATGACTTACTCCTAATACTTATGTATGCAATAGTTAACAGTTTATCAAATGCTTCTTTCATGACTGTTAGCTCATGTGTTCCTTATCATATTGGGGGGGGATACTGAGCCTTGGTAAGGTTAAAGACCTTGCCAAGAGGCAAGAATATACAATGGGAAAAATATAGTCTCTTCAACAAATGGTGTTGGGAAAACTGGACAGCTACATGCAAAAGAATGAAATTGGACCACTTTCTTACAACATACACAAAAATAAACTCAAAATGGATTAAAGATCTAAATGTAAGAATTGAAACCATAAAATTACTGGAAGAAGACATAGGCCTAATATCTCTGACATTATGAGCTGAAACATTTTTCTAGATATGTCTCCTCTGGCAAGGGAAATAAAAGCAAAATTAAACTATTGGGACTGCATCAAAATAAAAAACATTTAGACAATGAAGGAAACCATCAATAAAACAAAATGCAACCTACTGAATGGTAGAAGATATTTGCAAGTGGTATATATCAATCAGGAATTAATATCCAAAATGTATAAAGAACAACTCAACATCAAAAACCAAACAATCCAATTAAAAAATGGGCAGAGGACATGACTAGACATTTTTCCAAAGAAGACATACAGATGGCTAACAGACACATGAAAAATGCTCAGCATCACTAATCATCAGGGAAATGCAAATTAAGACCACAATTCTGTATCACTTTGTAACTGTCAGGTTGGCTAAAATAAAAAACACAAGAAATAACAAGTGTGGGTAAGGATAGGGAGAAAAAGGAACCCTTGTGCACTGTTGGTGGAAATGCAAATTGGTCCAGCCATTGTGGAAAACAATATGGAGGTTCCTCAAAAAATTTTTAAAAATTACTATATGATCCAGTTTTTCACTGCTGGCTCTTTTCCCAAGGAAAACAAAAACACTAATTGGAAAAGATATTTGGACCCCTATATTTATTGCAGCATTATTTATAATGCCAAGATATGAAAGCAACCCAAGTGTCCACTGACATGTGTATGGATAAAAAAGATGTGGTATATGTGTGCAATGGAATACTACTCAGCAATAAAAAGAATGAAATCTCACCAACTGCAACAACATGGACGTACCTGGAGACTATAATTCTAAGTGAAATAAATCAGAGAAAGACAAATACCATATGACTTCACACATATGTAGAATTTAAGAAACAAAACAAACGAACAAACAAAAAGGAGACATACAAAAAAATCAGACTTTTAAGTACAGAGAACAAACTAGTGGTTGCCAGAGGAGAGGTAGGTGAGAGGATGGAAGTAAATTAAAGGGGATTAAGAGTACACTTATCTTTTTTTTTTTTAAAGATTTTATTTATTTGACAGAGACACAGCGAGAGGGAACACAAGCAGGGGGAGTGGGAGAGGGAGAAGCAGGCCTCCCACTGAGCAGGGAGCCCGATGCGGGGCTCAATCCCAGGACTCTGGGATCATGACCTGAGATGAAGGCAGACGCTTAACGACTGAGCCACCCAGGTGCCCCAAGAGTATACTTATCTTGATGAGCAGGGAGAAATGTAGAGAATTGTTGAATCATTATATTGTACACATGAAACTAATGTAACACTGTATGTTAATGACACCTGATTTAAAAAATTAAAAAAAAAAAAGAACTTCCCAAGGGTCACAGAGAATCTGTTTCTTCAGAGATGATAAGGGAACATATGAGCTAACAGTTGTGAAAGAAGTTGGATTCAAGCCCAGTTCTATCTGACAGAAACTGCGTCCTTTGTGCTATATACCATGTTGCTCTGCCTAGACTGACTTCCACCTAGAATTCCTCCCTCAACCCCCTTTCCCCTGGTCTCTGGTTTGATAGGGCAGGGATAAGAGAGACTCTAGCTAAATCGGGTTGTTCACTGGCAGAGGGATCTTACATTGCAAGTGATGAGTGCATGTGAGCTGGGATGCATCCAAGTTTGTGAGGCCTTAAGCTTATTCAATTTGGTGGGCTGCTTTAAGACCATATGACATTATAAATCTAACTTCAGTATGAAAGCTAGTGTTGACTTAGAGTAAGAAAAGAAAGCATCATAAATTACAAATTTTTTTTAAAGCTGGCAAATTATTATTTTTAAATGCTACAAACATCATAAAATATTTTAAAATAGCATAATATTTTTATTAATTAACTTCCTAATATACTTCTATAATAATTTTCCCCCCACATTTTTGGCTGCATACTCTCTAATCTCCTTTTCATGTGACTATGATTCTGTAATATCATTCTCTGGAGAAAGAATAGAAAGCTAATTTAGTCTTTCTTATAAAATGGTTGAGGAAATAATTTTTTACCTATTGATGGTTTTTAAAAAGGTTATTTCAGTGTTGTGACTCATTGGTAATGTAAAATTTAGGATTACTGTGAAATTTGGATAAACCTCTTACCAAATTTTTTTCATACATATATCTTAACATTTTAGAACATACCATGTTTTCTTGTGCAGTGATTAATCTTAAATTCTCTTTGATTATTGACATTCATTAATCATATTACCTGGGCCCATCCCACATCCTTAAAATGGACCTGTGCAAGTAGGCAATTTTTATATCCCCTTTTCCCCCCACTGCCACACACCAAGCTTGAGTTTCATTAGCTTCAGGGTAAAGCTGACTGCAGGTTAGTTGGTTACTTATTTCCTCTTTTCCTTCCCCTATTGTCAGATTTTCATTTTCTCATCAGAGCTTATACTCACCCAGAAAGTAAACTCTATACTAGCCCCTAGCACAGAATATTAATTTCCCTGACTTTGTCCCTTCCCCAAAAATGGTGTTGAGAGCCCCTTCCCGTCCCCCAGTGACTGAATTAGGACCCAAGTGCTTTCTTGATGCCTCAAGTATCTATAAATAGGAGCACACATTATAAACTTACAGGCTTTAAAACACAGGCTACCCTAATTACAGAAGACAGAGCCCTGAAAATGAGGATATTCCACAAACATATACAGTCTTGCTGGAGCTCGGATCATTCATTTCCCTCACACTTTTTCTTTGTATAAATACAACATTTCAGATGTTCAATTAAAATAAGTACCCTTATTTTTAAGCCTTTGTCCGTCATGTGCTATAATATTCACTAGGCTGCCTGGAATACTTCTCATAATTACTTTTCTTTACTTCCCCAGTGAAATTACTGGTAATTTTTGGTTTTTCTTTAACAGGACAAAGCAAAGCATTCTGGGTATGCCCAAGGCAAGACTAATGTGGCTTTCTTAATAATGACTACCTCCTGGTGAGGACTGTCTCTAAGAGAGGAAAAGGGGGAAAAAAATCCAGGATTTATCATTCTTTAAGTGAAGAAATTGGCCTTATTTAACTTTTTTTTCCTCATTAAGTATAGACAGACTCAAATATAGAGTCTGTATTTCATGAACTGCTAAACTGTTGGAAACAGGTTGAGAATACATCTTATAGATCTTGTTTCTCCCAGAGTCTTTTAAAATGGCACTGTTCAAGTCATTGCTGCCTAGAGTCCAAGTGTCTCAGTCTAGGATTCAGGCCCCTCGGCAAATCAAAGAGTATTTTAGGGTGTGTATTTTATACAGGTGCCTCTCAGGGTACAGAACAGGCCAGAGAAAGTCAGAGAAAAGATCTGGGATGCAAATTGTTATTAACTAGTACCAGTACCTTATTAAAAAATAAATTCTCATTGATATTAGGGATTTTGCCTATTTTATTCACTAATGAGATGGAGAGCTTGGCTGTACTATTAATACTGAATTGTCTTTGAAATGAAGTACATTAGTTGCCATAATTAGTTGGTGGATATCTTTTCTATCAATTTGATTTCTAATGTGGAAGACATTGATCATCAGTTAATTCATGGATACTCTGTTCTGTCATCTTCTCATGCTTGATTTGAGAAACCTGGGCATCAGGAAGCTTCAGATAACTTACCTTATATTTATTCATTTATTTGTCCTGCCTCAGGTAGATCCAAAATGCTCTTCTTTTCTTTGTCCTGTTAAATAAAAGAAAAGCCAAAAATTATTAGTAGTTTCCCTAGGGAACTAAGGAAAAATAGTTGTGAAAAATACTCCAGGAATAAATATTTATTTCCTGAGCACCTACTATCCATCCACTTCTTCCTTAAATGTTATAGAAATATAAATAAAACATAACCACTGACTTCATGAAGCTCATAGTCTAGAAAGCAAGATGGACATTATTATTGATTTTTTTGTTAGTCAATATAAACCACAACAAACAACCTCAAAACCTCAGTTGCTTAATATAAGCTTACTTCTCATTTACTTATAATGTATGTGGGTTAGTAGGGAAACTCAGCTCCACAGTCAAGTGGGGACCCAGATCTCTGCATCTAACTGACAGATGAGAGAAAAGAGAGATGGTGGAAGATTGGGCTTGCAAAAGGTGAACATCCCTTCCATTCCCTTTGCTGGACTCAGTCCATAGTCCTGCCTAACTGTAGGGAAGGCTGAAAAATGTAGTCTAATTGTGTGCTTGGGAGGAAAAGGAATTGGTTTTGATGACCACATAATATTACATTTGGTGCAGTAATATAGGGTCAATTTGTGCTGTGACAAAAATCAACACAAGGATTATTAGAAGAAGGAATTCTTAACTTGGCCTGTGGTCTGGAGTCTGGAGTTGGGGTTAGGAGTCAGGAAATGGCTTCTTAGAGGATGTGACACTTAAACTGACTTTTAAAGGATATGTAAGAGTTAGCTAGGTAAGATGAGGAAAGTGGAGGTTGAAGTAGCGGGGAGGACATGAGCAAAAGCAAGAAGGCATGAAATAACAAGGTGTATACTTTAGAGAACTTATGACTGAAGAGACTTATATCCAGATCGTAAATTTTGATAAGAGACATAAGACTTTTGATCATCATCCATTCTGAGGTTAGTAGCTGTTCTGGATCACACTGATATATACTAATTCAGTTCTGATCAAAAATGCATTGCCCAATTTTTAAAATCAAAGAAGTATTTTTTCAAACTAGTTGAAAGTTGGGCAACCAGCATGACCTCATTAAGAACTTTATTCAAAAAAGAACAAGAAAACTTGGAACTTGGAAATGAATTTCCCTGAAAAATCGTATCTCCCTCTATTTGTGAAGATACAGAAACCATATATTTTAAGGATGTGTAGAGAAGGACAATTTGGTGCCTTTTTCTCCTTCAGTTTAATTGACAGCAAAACTTTCTATTGTAAAAACTCAGATGTTTTGTTGTGGGTCCACTGAAGAACAGTTTATATGAAAAATGATTGGATTAAGATATAATCATCTCTTGTACCTGCATCTATATTGTTGCTTTTGGGGTAACGAAGTCTAAGGCTCTGGTGTGCCCTAGAGCTCATGGATTTTATAAATGTCTATCTGTGGCTTAAAACTAAAATCTATTTGCATTAAGAATCTCTCTTAGGAGGTAATAAAGTTCTTGGCTCACACTGGGATTTCAAAACAGGAGTTACAGCACTGAAAGACACATTTCTTGGACCATTTTTAAATATGAGAAAAATGAATAGTACATCTAAATATGGAATCCATATCGATAGAACTGGAGGTGGGGTGGGCGTCAAAAAGTGCTTAGGGGAAAGGCAGGAGGGAAGTTAAAATAGGACCAATAGTGTTTATCTTGAAACTTGGCAGACAAATCTAAAATTTCATGGTTTTGTGGTTGGAAGATAGCAGAAAAAGTCAAGAGATGGGACAGTATCATGTTTCCAGGCAATACCACAAACAGTATACCAATACAGGTAGAATTAAATGTGCTAATGCATGTGAAGCACTTAACACCATGCCCAGCACCTAATATATGTTCAATAAACACTAGCTGCTATTATTATTATTATTAGTGTTTTGCTGTATTGGACACTGTTAACTCAAAATATTCCCTCTTCCTCCTCAAACTATTTCTAGTTTTTTTCTCATATTTCTAGTTTTTTTTCTCATGCAAATTTTTAAAATTTTTGATAACAAACATTGAAAACATTTGAATTGATGCTATACATTTCTCAAAGCTGACTCTCTTAAGCCTGGCCCTCCAACTCGCTCCAGACAAGGTTTTGTGTTTCTCTAATTCCATCACACATAACTTAGGCTTTCCCTTTTGAACATTTATTACAACACTGTACTTGACTAGAAGCTCCTTGTAGACAGCAACAAAATGTTTTTCATCCCTATATTCTCAGGGAGAGTACTGTGTGCATGGCAAAAAGTAGATACTTGAATATTTGAGTGAATGGCCAATAACTTACAGTTTACTTAGCCCTTTCACATCCATTTTTCCTCAGGTAAGCTCAGCCATCTGGGTTTTATTATAAACAAGAACACTAACGCTTAGAAAAGTTTAAGATTATTGCCCAAGATGGGAAGTGATATAGTCAGTATTCCAACCACCCTATTTGTCTCTAAACTTCCTAAGCTTTTACCCAAGACACACCACATTTTCTTGGAATTTATGATGATGAGAAATAACATTGCCTGAACACTAAGAGACTGGGTTTTAATATTGTTCTTCCCCTCTTACAAGGTACTGCTAATTATATGATGGCTTATTTTCTTTACCACAAGCTTGAGAACTCCTTGAGGGCAGGAACAGCTTATTTACCTTTTTATCCTAGCACATAGCACCGGGTATGGCACAGAGTAGATTCTCACTATACATTTCTGTGACTGATTGAGTGAATAGAATTATTCATGATAATAACAATAGCAACAATGATTGAATTCTATGTAAATAAATAGAAAACAGTTTAGCATCCATTTTCTTCTTTTATCCTAATCTCACTATTTTGTTTTTCTTAATTAAAAAAAGATTTATTTATTTATTTGCAAGAGAGAGAGAGAGAGTGTGCACGTGCACATGTGTGTGTGCTCGCACACGAGTTGGGGA
Organism: Zalophus californianus; assembly: GCF_009762305.2. Lineage (NCBI taxonomy): Eukaryota > Metazoa > Chordata > Mammalia > Carnivora > Otariidae > Zalophus > Zalophus californianus. Next base: position 39,115,325 of record NC_045598.1, on the reverse strand, counting down.
GATGCAGAGGGAAAGAATCTTCAAGCAGACCCCCGCTGAGTATAGAGCCCAACATAGGGCTCCATCCCACCACCCATGAGATCACGACCCATGAGATCATCACCTGAGCCGAAACCAAGAGTTGAACACTCAGTTGACTGAGCCACCCAGGCACCCCTAACCCCACTATTTCAGATCTGACAAGGCTTGTTTGTTATCTTTATTTTTTATTTTTTTAAGATTTTTATTTATTTATTTGACAGAGAGAGAGCGCACAAGCAGGCATAGTGGTAGACAGAGGGAGAGAGAGAAGCAGGCTCCCTGCTGAGCAGAGAGCCCCATGCGGGGCTCAATCCCAGGACCCCGGGATCATGACCTGAGCCGAAAGCACATGCTTAACCGACTGAGCCTCCCAGGTGCCCCTGTTATCTCTGTTTTAGAGTGAGGCAAACTGAGTCTCAGAGGTTCTCAGCAAATCCCAAAATTCATACTCTTGATTTTGACCTGGGATGCCAACTCAGATTTATCTTACTCCACATATCATGCCTTTTCGTCATTATCAGGCTGTTTCAAAGCCAGAGAGATTTTTATCTTTACAGAGAAAGACTCAAAGAGGACCAAACATTTGGATAAATACAAATAATACCAGTATTACTGATAGAATTCCAGGTTATTTGGGCTGTCAGAAGTGGAGTTTCCTTCGGGTGTACTTTTATATTAGTGTTTCTCAAACTTCATTGTGTACACAAGTCATTGGGGATCTTGTTAAAATGCAGATTCTTTTCAGTAAGTCTGCCACAGGGCATGAGAATCTCCATTTCTAGCAAGTTTTCTTGTGTTGTTGATGCTGCTGGTCCAAGAATGACACAGTGAATTGTAAAGCTTTAGATAGCAAGGCTTTAGATAGCAAGGCTTTGTATCACCCATGTCTGGGGCCTTTCTAGTCTGCTAACTCATTCTTGATATTCGCTACTCCACCTGTTGGCCCCAAAGAGAATATTTACAGCAACATTATTTTTCTGAGTAACCATTTTTACTTCACAGAGAATTATCACATAAACTTACAGTCACTTGGGCAGGGATTTGAACACTGAGGAAAAAAATTTAATGTATTTATTTTTTCATCTAGACAGACTACACAACATGCTGTTGACTTCCCCCTGAAATATAAAACCTCCCAAAGGGACTGCTTGGGATTTCACTTGTTAGACAGGTGCCTTTAGGGAGGATTGTTGGGTCACAGAAGGGATCAGCAGGGATCCAGAGAGCATCCTTTTTCATTTTGAGAACTAACAAAGCACTGGGGAAGTCATGAAGAGAAGAGTCTGAGAGTCTGCCATTTCCTAGCTGAGCTACCTGTGACAAGAATTCTTGGTTTCAGCATTTGCAACTATAAAATGGGAAGCATATTATCTATCTTACAGAACTTGTCAAAATTACAGGTAATGCCAAATCCCCTCTAGAAGATCATGAACTTCTTTTTTTTTATTCAAGTATAATTAACATACAGTGTTGTTCTATGTTCAGGTTTACAACATAATGATTCAACAATTCTATATACATTACTCGGTGATCATGAACTTCTTGAAGGTAGAACCTGTGTTACACTTGACTTCTGCCAATCAGAACTCTGAAAACAATGCTTTCTGTATAATAGACTACCAGTTACTGATGGCCCAATAAAGAGACTCTCTGGGGGCACCTGGGTGGCTCAGTCGTTAAGCGTCTGCCTTCGGCTCAGGTCATGATCCCAGGGTCCTGGGATCAAGCTCCTCATCGGGCCCCCTGCTCTGCAGGAAGCCTGCTTTTCCCTCTCCCACTCCCCCTGCTTATGTTCCCTCTATCGCTGTGTCTCTGTCACATAAATAAAATCATTTAAAAAAAAAGAGAGAGAGACTATCTGGAGAAACATTGTAACATGTAAATCATTATTATACTAATATTTTGGTATATTGCTTTAGTATTGCAAAGAAGAACATCCACTTATCCAATCAATTCCGAAGCTATGCTGTTTTTACCTTCTGTTACCTCTCAAGTTTATCTCCATCTTTACTATCCCTTTTGTAATCAAAACCGTATCATCTCTCACTTGGGCTAGCCTCCTAACTTATCTTCCCTCATCCACTGTTAACTTTCACAAATCCATTATCTATGATAAAGCCACAATGGTGTTTTAAAATTTTAAAAATCTAATAGTGTCACTGTTTAAAGGCCTCAGTGCCTTCCCATTACACTTTGAGCAAAGACAAAATGTATATCTACCTCTAATCCAGTGGGACATGGGGTCACAAACTAATTAATTTTGCCCTTCCCTATTCCATTTGTGTCTCCACTGAACTTTAGGACTAATAAGAACATAATTTAGATATCACTTTCTTAGAGCATGAGTAAAAGTTGGTAAAGGGGAGGTGGGTCCAGAAGCTGGGAAGGGGCATACCAGGTAGAAGAAACACAAGCGTTAAGAAACAGATGTATGAGAAATCTCTCTCTCCTGAGGGAAGTACTGGTTTAGTTTATTTTGAGTATATTGTTTAAGGGGTGGTAGCTATAGGTAAGGCTAGAGATATAATTAGAGTTCAGGTCATGAAAGGCCTTGAATACCATGCTGAGGAGCCTGGACCCCCCCCCCCTTTTTTTTTTTTTTTGGATAGATGATGCCACTGGATTATTTTAACCATAAAAGGAACATGGTCATACTGACACTTTTTTGTTTTGTTGGCTGGTTTTTAATCTAGGAGTTAGCAATGTGGATGGGCAAAATAGAAAAAAGATGTTCTCAAGAGAAAGCCATTTGAGCACTGTCAGAGGAGCTTGGCACTGATTCATGGGAAAGAGGCAGTGTCAGAAACCCGGAAGAAAGAGCTCAGTATTAGTAATGAGAGCCATCTGTGGTCTATGGACTCAAACTAATTAAGGAACCAGCAAGGGAAGCAAGTATTACAGACAAGACAGAATGGTTAGTGCAGGCTTCAGCCAACATTTATTGCTATCCAGCCAGCAGTGTGAAGACACTATCCCTGTAGATATCCTTGAAAATACCAGGAGCTCTTGCACGTTTGAGATAAATTAGCAGTGTCCTGACAGGTGGTTGAGCCATAGATGGATGTTTGGGCAAGAGGTCTGAGAGTCATGGTTTGGAGTCCAGCTCCTTATGAGGAAAGTAGGTAAGAACAAGGCAAATTCATCATCACTGTGATAGAAGAGAACTTTAGGTGAAGTCCTGGAGCAAAAATCCAGAATTGGGTTTAGAAAGCCAGTTATGTGCATTAGACAACACTTACTAGGGAAAAGCTATGAGTTTATAAGGCAATTTAGGAGCTTATCAGTAGTTGGAGCATATTACCAATATCAAAGGAATAGACACCAAGAATGACTGAAACTTCTGACATGTTAATTAACTTTTCTGAACCCCAGTGGCCCCATATATAGAATAGGGGGTGAGAATATCTATTTCACAGAATTGTTGAAAGCATTAAATATGATAATGTGAAATCTCCTACCACTGTGAGGAGACAGAGTAGGTACTCATTAAATGTTAGTTTTATTTGTGTGCTTTCTGCTTCAATTCAGAATTTGTCAAATAGCTCGGGTTAGTTCAGTCCCTCATAGGGAGGGATTTGGCTTGGATCAGAAAGATTAAGAATAAGGCAGAATTTTAGAAATGAAACTATGAAGCTACCTAAAAGGAATAAGTCTGGAATCTTGCTAGACTAAACTAGGAAGAACCTAATCCAAAGGAACTCTTGGAATGTCCTTTTCTGTGAATTCAAGTGGAATAAAGCAGAAAACTTTCCTTTCTAGTATGGACCATGTCATCCAGAGGGCACATTTAGAAAATTAAAGTGAGACACATGATTCTAATGCTTCAATAAGAGCTCCTCTTTTGCATGGCTTTAAACTACTAACTGTACTCAATTGATTTCTCTGGAGGATGGCTTTTATAGCTGATTACATGTCAAATCAAAACTCAACTATATGAGGACTCATAAAAAGCAATTTATTTTAACCTAAGGTGCATCATTCCACATTCCAATGACTTACAAAGTTACAAGGAGAAGAATGGGCCACAATATAAGATTTCAAAATTTCTTTTGCTCTCTTGTTTCCATCCTTAGGAAGTTCTTAGAAGAGATCTTACATTGGTATATTTTATACCATGCCATTTTATATATCTCCACTCTCTTAAAACTGGACTCGTTAACCATCCTCCCTAACTTTCCCTCATTTTTGCAATTTTTGCAGATGAACTTCAGTTGATCCAACTTCTTCTCCCTTATATGGACACACTTTTTGTATCAGTTGAGTTTTCTTTGCTTTTCTCATTAAGAACACCTTTCTGGCACAGCAAAGGGGTACTCCACAGCAAGCAGGCTCTGAATGTAGAGCTAGTTTTTGATTGAACTTCCTATTCTTCCATACCTCCCCCTCTTCCTATGATCACTCTTTTTGGTGTCTTTTTAGCTTAATCAACTATTTGTTTAACCTTTTAGCATTAAAAACCACCTGTTAATTTTTGCTATGGAATTCCAAGAGTATTCTTCTTCAGGGCACGGTGTCTTCCTCAGATGCCTTCTCTGGTCATGGCCTATGTTACTTATTTCTCTTGAGGTCTAAAGGGATAGACTCAAACTTTGGTCTATTGTCAATTGAACAACATCTGCATCATTTGTCTTCCATGGACACAAAACCCAGTGGATGAAGGTATCAGGAGAGTAGATCACTGAGTCATGGAGCAGTGAGCTTTATATCTCTGACCCTTCTAGCCTTTTTGGTTTCATTATTGCAACAATCACATTCACTTTCTTTAGTTTGTCTATAGTTTTCTTGTATTTGTTTTGCCATTATTGCAACTAGGTATGAGTTAGCAGCCTTCTGGTACTCTATGCCAGCCAGGCCTTGTGTTTATCTGTATTGACTAATGTATGTACTATATATGTATTAACTAAATTAATCCTTATGATAACCTTAAAAAGTATTATAAGCCTCATATTTCCTATGAAAAAGTTGGAGCTCTGAGAGACTCAATGACTTGCCCAAGGTCCTTCAGTTGATAACTAGCAGAACTAGGACTGAGTCCTACTCCAGAGCCTGCACTCTTGAGTATTATATTGTTACGTTTTTCTGAGACTGTTTACAAAGCGTGTTTACATATGTAATCCAGTCTCCACAGCAACCCCATAATTATTCACATTTTACAAATGAGGAAATAAAGGCTGCAAGATATGGAGAACATGCTGCAAATTACATAAGTGGAACTAGGATATGAACCAAGGTTACTGATTTTAAATTTAGAAATTTTCTACCAAAGAGTTGATGTTCTAAATTCAAGCATCTGGGAATAAATTTGTATCTGATTTAACTTACAGGTATGCACAGACCTTGTATGCATATGTGCATGTGTATGTGTTCACAAATATATATGCATATATATCTTTTTATATTGACACACGTATAAATAAGGTATCTCTTGATACATTTTTAATTTGGTTAGTATGTAAGTAAAACATACTATGAAAACAATCAGTAAATCACTTTTTATGCCTTTAACAAAGACTATATATATATATGTATGTATATATATGTTTGTGTATATATATATATATAATATATGTATGTATATATATATAATATCACATTGTACCTTATTGGAAAGTTGATATTTTTGACATTGACCATTGGAGTTTAAATCTAAGGATAACCCATTTTAACCAGATGGTGTACTCCCCAAAGGCGAAGTTGCGCAGAATATTGCTCCATGCAACTCCCTGGTTTCCACATGTCCTCTAAATCCTTTATCTGAGAGATGTGGGGGTATTATAGTAGGTAGACACAGTTTTTGGCATCACCTGACCTGATTTTGAATCTTGATTCCCCTTCCGACACTCAGCAAATTACTTTTACCTAACTCCTTTCTCTAAGCATCAGTATTTTAATCTGCTAAAAAGAAGTAATTTTATGACCTTTAGGCTTTCCCCACCTAATTTTCTTTTCATATAGTTGTCAGAGTGTTAGTTCTAAAATACTGTCCAGATTATGTCATTTACCTCCTTAAAATTCATCTATCACTCTCTCCTGTTTTAAGGATAAAGTTCAAACTCTTTAGCCTGAACCTTAAAGCTCTTCATAACCTATCTTTCTAGTTTTATTCCTCTCAAACTTCCTTCATGTTCCCTACATTTGAGTGGCACTCCAGTCCAAGTTCACCTAGTTATCAACAGGTTCAAGCTTAGAACCCAGATTCTCTGACATGAAATTTAATACTTTTTGTATTCTAACATCATCTCTAATGAACAAACCTCTAGAAGTAACTTATTGAAGCTGATTCCAGTTACTATCTCTAGAGCATGGAGGCTATCTGATCTTATGCTAGACAATAAAAAATAGTCATTTAATACTTATTTTTGAATTTCTCTGCAAGATGCTGTATAATCTAAGATATACTCCTTTCTTTAAGGATCTCACAATGTAGTAGGAGAGATGAAGACAAACAAAATGGATTCTAAATCAGACAGAGTCCCTCTCCTCTGACATAATGTAACATATATCAGAAGAGGGGACAGAGACGGAGTCATTGGGCTAGTGAGGAGGTAGAAAACAGCTCGAAGTTGGGAGTCAGGAGGCCTGGATTCTGATTCTGGTCTCAGTATGAACTTTGTATCTAACCTCAGACAAGTCATTTTCCCTCTCTAAGCCTCAATTTCTGCATTTAAAAAATGCAGAAAAAATAGCATTAGATGCTGCCTAAGACTCAAGTGAGCTCTAATATTATCATCATCCTTATAGTTCATGCACGGAGAACTCTTCTGAAACAAAAATAATAGCTATCATTAGTTGAGTGTTTTCTATGTACCAGTCACTCTTTTAAATACTTCACATGTACCTAATCTTCACAACAACACTATGAAGAATATATTATTTTCATCCTCATTATACAGATTAGGAAGCTGAAGTAGGGAGAGGTTAAGTAAGTGCTAGAACTGTGATTTCAACCTAGGTTCTTGTATATGCAGAACTGGTACTTTTCCCCATCCTTCTTTGTGGCTTCTTAAAATGCTTGCTGTTATAGTAGGGGCACCCAAATCTTCAACTCCATGGAGACTGGAACATTAATTTTGCCATAAATCTCTTGGTCATATTTCTTTGACTTTATAAATTGTAAACAGTCATAGACACATCTTCAGTGCACACTCCCTGATGGAATTTGTGATTCTCTCTCTCTTGGAATCAGTGGTCATCACTCTTATTCTGGATAATGCCACTTTAAAAAATATTTAAGAAGCCAATGTACATGTTGTTGATATTTTTTAAACATTTTCCAAACAAGAGCATGGCCCACTTGCTAGTATTTTAGAAACATGACTAACAATAGAGCCAAATAGATATTATCAAAATAAATAAATAAAATGAATAGTGCAATAAAAATTTTAATGTATTTCCCTTTATTTAGTAACCCATAAACTTGATAATTGAAATGGCCTCCTTCCTATCAACGTGAGCTTAATAAAGTGTGGTACTCTGTGGGTTTATATATATGAATATATGTCTTCATACACAATATATAAGTGTATATATATTTACATATATACACACACACACACAGGTTTAAATTTATGGCTTTAGTAGAATGGGGCAATTTATTCACTTTTTACCACTCATTCTGCTTTCTAAGATGTTTGCATATACATTGTGATTGGGTCATAAGACATTTATGATCCTTTCTAATAAATAGATTCTGATTCTGTGGTCTTATTTTTATCTTGGAGGTCACAGGACCTCAACAGTGCAGTGAACAAGACTGAGCATTAATTATCATTCTCATTTACAGATGAAATATTTGAACCTCAAAGAAATAAAATTTCCTCTTTCAGGCACCACAGCTAGAAAGGGAAGAATCAGGACTTGAAATCAGCTTTCCCTAATTCCAAATCAGTATTCCTTTTACCATACCTTAGTGCCTCCCTTGCATTTTTCACATATGATTTTATTTAAGCCTGGTATAGGTCCAGCAAACTAGAATCCTTTTGGTTGCAGACAGGCTCAGAGATCAGCAGGGTTACTGAATCTGAGCTGCATTTGGCAAGATTTGAAGAAAGGGTAGCCAGATTATCTTGCAAGTAGAGAGGACATGCTCGGCCTGTCAGGAGAGCTCCCAGCTTGCACTTCATCCTCAGGTCTAAGAAAAAGCATTGACTGTTTAGATCCAGCCTACTTTGTCCTTCCCAAGAGGGACCCTTCTCATTCATATTTATATACAATTAATTCAATCTTATTTCTGTTGTGGTTTTACTTTGTTTGAATGATTACTTATTTAATGTATCTCCACCCCACCACACACACACATATATACACTATAGACCCTAAATGCTTTGAGGCTAAGGCCACATCTGTGTTTACTCATTAGTTTCCCCATTGCTAAGAACAGTGACTGGAATTTGGTAAATACTCAATAAATATTTGTTAAATAAACATCAAATCCATACAAATACCAAGTGTTAAGTATCTATTCAGTCCTAGTGCTAGACTCTATTCTGGATACTCCTGTTTTTGCTTCTTGAACCTCACTGAATCATAATCACACATTGAGATAATAGGGAAGGGCACTATCATGTTGTATGACTTCATGGCCAAAGTTTTTAAAAGTTGCACATATTTACTGCTTCCACTTCCTCACTTCCTATTCGATCTTCAACCTGTTGCATTTTATTGTCTGCCTCCATAACTCTATTCAAATTGCTTCTTTGATAAACCTTGAAACATCTTTTATAACATCATCCCACATGACCCCCAGCATTCGACATTGTTAGTCCCTCTTCTCCCACCCCTTTTCTCTTATTTTTCCTGGCAACATTCTATCTTGGTTTTCTTCTCATATCTCCATGTACTGCCCACTCTCCTTGGACTTCTTTTCTTTTGAGGACCCTTAAGTGTTGGGATTTCCTAGGGTTCCATCCTACCCTGTTCACACAATTTCCCTACTCTTCTCATTCATATTTTTCAATTTTTTATGACTTCAACTACCACCTACAAACTAATACCTATTGAATCTGTCATTTCATTCCTTGATATTCTTATGAGGTATAAGCTCATATTTCCAAACATCTACTGGGCAATAGAAAGGACAGGAAGGACATTTCGTACAGAGTATGGTAGGAATAAAAGCATTGGTCAGAAAGCTGCTAGCATGTATTGATGTGAGTGTGAGTAGTTAGAGACATTCATTTGATCTCAATAGTGCATACTTTTTGCAAAAAGAAAAAAAAGAACCTAGTATAAAACAGGTACATAAATATTTTTGAATGTCTAAATGAATGAATGAATGAAATAGAGGAATTGATGGGTCTAGAAAAACTTTCCACTAGGTTCTTTACAAATGTAATTTACTGTTGCAACAGCTAATAATGATATTAGCATGTCTGTTATTTCTTTACTTTCCAGTGTCCCCATTGCCACTACCCATCCAGGCCTCCATTATCCCTGTTTGGATTACTTACTCCCCGCTAAAATGAAACCCATATAATTAATAGTCAAAATCTGAAAAGGAAATTTGATTACGTCACTGTCCTGCTCAAATTCTCCAATTACCCTACTTTTCTATAAAATAAAAAACTAACTCTTTACTTTACATTCAAGAGCTCTCTGTCCCTTCCTATGTTCTAGTCACATTGAACTATCTGTCCTTGATTCACTATTTTTATTTTATACATTTTTTCTAGGACTTTAGTTGCTTAAGAGGGCCTTACTGTTCTCTTATCCCAGCCCTTAATATGTTATCTGTCTAAAATGTACTGTTATCTGTCTGAAATGCTTCATTTAAACTTTCCTCCTTTGTCTGCCTTGCTCATTGTAAAGTATTTACTAGTGTCTGGTATACAGTAAGCATTTGATAAATGCGGTGAATGTCATTGTATTCATTATCTTTGTTGTCATAGTCATCCTCCTCCTCCTCCTCGTCATCATCATCATAACATGTGAGAGGTCCTAGCCTGTCAGAGGTATCAGGGATTTTAATTATTTAGTTCAATTTACATTTTTTAGGGGTTATAGTTGTTTTATTTCTTAATTTTTTTAATTTTTTATTGTTATGTTAATCACCATACATTACATCATTAGTTTTTGATGTAGTGATCCATGATTCATTGTTTGTGAATAACGCCCAGTGATCCATGCAGAACGTGCCCTCTTTAATACCCATCACCAGGCTAACCCATCCCCCCACCCCTTCTCCTCAAAAACCCTCAATTTGTTTTTCAGAGTCCATCGTCTCTCATGGTTAGTCTCCCCCTCTGACTTACTCCCCTTCATTCTTCCCCTCCTGCTATCTTCTTCTATTTTTTTTCTTAAGATATATTGCATTATTTGTTTCAGAGGTACAGATTTGTGATTCAACAGTTTTGCACAATTCACAGTGCTCACCATAGCACAAACCCTCCCCAATGTCTATCACCCAGCCACCCCATCCCTCCCACCCCCCACCACTCCAGCAAACCTCAGTTTGTTTCCTGAAATTAAGAATTCCTCATATCAGTGAGGTCATATGATACATGTCTTTCTCTGATTGATTTATTTCGCTCAGCATAACACCCTCCATTTCCATCTACGTCCTTGCAAATGCCAAGATCTCATTCCTTTTTATGGCTGCATAATATTCCATTGTGTATATATACCACACCTTCTTTATCCATTCATGGGTCGATGGACATCTTGGTTCTTTCCACAGTTTGGCTATTGTGGACATTGCTGCTGTAAACATTGGGGTGCACTTACCCCTTCGGATCCCTTCATTTGTATCTTTGTGGTAAATACCCAGTAGTGCAATTGCTGGATCGTACGGTAGCTCTATTTTCAACTGTTTGAGGAACCTCCATACTGTTTTCCAGAGTGGTTGCACCAGCTTGCATTCCCACCAACAGTGTAGGAGGGTTCCCCTTTCTCCACATCCCGCCAACATCTGTCATTTCCTTGTTGTTAATTTTAGCCATTCTGACTGGTATGAGATGGTATCTCATTGAGGTTTTGATTTGGATTTCCCTGATGCCGAGCGATGTTAAGCACTTTTTCATGTGTCTGTTGGCCATTTGGATGTCTTCTTTGGAAAATGTCTGTTCATATCTTCTGACCATTTCTTGATTGGATTATTTGTTCTTTGGGTGTTGAGTTTGATAAGTTCTTTATAGATTTTGGATACTAGCCCTTTATCTACTATGTCATTTGCAAATATCTTCTCCCATTCTGTGGGTTGACTTTTGGTTTTGTGGACTGTTTCTTTTGCTGTGCAAAAGCTTTTTATCTTGATGAAATCCCAATAGTTCATTTTTGACCTTGCTTCCCTTGCCTTTGGCGATGTTTCTAGGAAGAGGTTGCTGCAGCTGAGGTTGAAGAGGTTGCTACCTGAGTTCTCCTTTAAGATTTTGATGGACTCCTGTCTCACGTTTAAGTCTTTCAACCATTTGGAGTCTATTTTTGTGTGTGGTGTAAGGAAATGGTCCAGTTTCATTCTTCTGCATGTGGCTGTCCAATTTTCCCAACACCATTTGTTGAAGAGACTGTCTTTTTTCCATTGGACATTCTTTCCTGCTTTGTCAAAGATTAGTTGACCATCGAGTTGAGGGTCCATTTCTGGGCTCTCTATTCTGTTCCATTGATCTATGTGTCTGTTTTTGTGCCAGTACCGTACTGTCTTGATGATGACAGCTTTGTAATAGAGCTGGAAGTCCGGAATTGTGATGCCTCCAGCTTTGCTTTTCTTTTTCAATATTCCTCTGGCTATTCGGGGTCTCTTCTGGTTCCATACAAATTTTAAGGTTATTTGTTCCATTTCTTTGAAAAAAGTGGATGGTATTTTGATGGGGCTTGCATTGAATGTGTAGATTGCTCTAGGTAGCATTGAGATTTTCACAATGTTGGTTCTTGCAGTCCATGAGCATGGAACGTTTTTCCATTTCTTTGTGTCTTCCTCCATTTCTTTCATGAATATTTTATAGTTTTCTGAGTACACATCCTTTGTCTTTTTGGTTAAAATTTATTCCTAGGTATCTTATGGTTTTGGGTGCAATTGTAAATGGGATCAACTCCTTGATTTGTCTCTCTTCTGTCTTGTTGTTGGTGTATAGGAATGCCACTGATTTTTGTGCATTGATTTTATATCCTGCTACTTTACTGAATTCCTGTATGAGTTCTAGCAATTTGGGGGTGGAGTCTTTTGGGTTTTCCACATACAGTATCATATCATCTGCAAAGAGTGAGAGTTTGACTTCCTTGACCATTTGGATGCCTTTGATTTCTTTTTGTTGTCTGATTGCTGTGGCTAGGACTTCTAATACACTGTTGAATAGCAGTGGTGATATTGGACATCCCTGCCGCATTCCTGACCTTAGGGGAAAAGCTCTCAGTTTTTCCCCATTGAGAATGATATTCGCTGTGGGTTTTTCATAGATGGCTTTTATGATATTGAGGTATGTACCCTCTCTCCCCATAGTCTGATGAGTTTTGATCAAGAAAGGATGCTGTACTTTGTCAAATGCTTTTTCTGCATCTATTGAGAGTATCATATGATTCTTGTTCTTTCTTTTGTTAATGTATTGTATCACGTTGATTGATTTGCGGATGTTGAACCAACTTTGCAGCCCAGGGATAAATCCCACTTGGTCATGGTGAATAATCCTTTTAATGTACTGTTGGATCCTATTGACTAGTATTTTGGTGAGAATTTTTGCATCCATGTTCATCAAAGTCTTGGTCTATAATTCTCCTTTTGATGGGGTCTGGTTTTGGGATCAAGGTAATGGTGGACTCATAAAATGAATTTGGAAGTTTTCCTTCCATTTCTATTTTTTGGAACAGTTTCAGCAGAATAGGTGTTAATTCTCCTTCAAATGTTTGATAGAATTCCCTTGGGAAGCCATCTGGCCATTTTTGTTGGGCTTTTGTTTGTTGGGAGATTTTTGACGACTGCTTCAATTTCGTTAGTGGTTATAGGTCTGTTCAGGTTTTCTATTTCTTCCTGCTTCAATTTTGGTGTTTGCTACATCTCTAGGAATGCACCCATTTTTCCAGGTTATCTAATTTGCTGGCATAGAGTTGCTCATAATATGTTCTTATAATTGTTTGTATTTCTTTGGTATTGGTTGTGATCTCTCCTCTTTCATTCATGATTTTGTTGATTTGGGTCCTTTCTCTTTTCTTTTTGATAGTCTGGCCGGGGGTTTATCAATCTTGTTAATTCTTTCAAAGAACCAGCTCCTAGTTTCGATGATCTGTTCTACTGTTCTTTTGGTTTCTATTTCATTGATTTCTGCTCTGATCTTTATTATTTCTCTTCTCCTGCTGGGTTTAGGCTGTATTTGCTGTTTTTTCTGTAGCTCCTTTAGGTGTAGGGTTAGGTTGTGTATTTGAGACCTTTCTTGTTTCTTGAGAAAGGCTTGTATTGCTATGTACTTTCCTCTCAGGATGGCCTTTGCTGTATCCCAAAGATTTTGAACAGTTGTGTTTTCATTTTCATTGGTTTCCATGAAACCAATTGGTCTCTTTCATTGGTCTCTTTCCAATCTAATGTTTCTACCATTATAGGTTACATATCTCTTCTCCCTAGCTGCTTTCAGGATTTTCTCTTTGTCTCTGAGACTCGTAAGTTTTACTATTTGATGTTGGGGTGTTGATCTATTTTTATTGTTTTTTGAGAGGGGTTCTCTGTGCCTTCTGGATTTTGATTCCTGTTTCCTTCCCCACATTACAGAAGTTCTCTGCTCTAATTTGCTCCAATATACCTTCTGCCTCTCTCTCTCTTTCTTCTGGGATCCCAATTATTCTAATGTTGTTTCGTCTTATCGTATTGCTTATCTCTCGCATTCTGCCCTCGTGATCCTGTAGTTGTTTATCTCTTTCTCAGACTCTTTATTTTCCATCATTTGGTCTTCTATATCGCTGTTTCTCTCTTCTACCTCATTTATCCTAGCAGTTGGTGCCCCCATTGTTGATTGCACCTCATTAATAGCCTTTTTGATTTTGACTTGGTTAAATTTTAGTTCTTTTATTTCTCCAGAAAGCATTTCTCTAATAACTTCCACGCTTTTTTCAAGCCCATCTAGTATCTTTAAAGTCATGATTCTGAACTCTAGGTCCAACATTGTACTAATGTCCATATTGAGTAGGTCCCTGGCAGACGGTACTACCTCTTGTTCTTTTTGCTGAGGTGATTTTTTCCGTCTTGTCATTTTGTCCAGAGGAGAATAGATGAATGAGAGAACAGAATGCTAACAGGTTAACAACGTCCCCTGCAAATATACTCTATACAAATCAGAAAAGATCTGAGACCAGGGGAAAAGGAAGGAAAAGAAAGAACAAAGAAAGAGAAAAAAAAAAAAGAAAAAGAAAAAGATAAAAACAATCAAAAACAGAACAAAACAAAAAAAACCGGAATATGATCAAATATGATCAGGCTTGTGCATAGATCAGTGCCACACACTAGATTTTGGGCGTATTTTGGTCTGTTAGAAGAAAATGCCTCCTAAAATTTTAAAGGAATAAAGACTTATATATGTACAAAATAAGGGTTGATACAATGAAGGGATGGAAGATGACTGTAAAGATGAAAATTATAAAAGATTTTATAAAAGGAATTCATAAGATAAGAAGTTGTTTGAAAAAAGAAAGATTTAAAAGAAAAAGAAAAGAAAAAAAAGGGAGAGAATGTGATCAGGCAGGAGACTAGAACAAAGCCATACACTAGTGATTTAAGGTATATTTTGATCTGTTAGAAGAAACTGTATCTCAAAATTTTAAAGAGAGAACAACTTATATATATATGCCAAAAATATGGGTAACTACTATGAAGGGATAAATATGATTCTAAAAATGAAAAATAAAATTTTTTTTTAAAAAAGGGATTGATAAGATATTGGTTGAAAAAGGGAAAAAGAAAAATTAAAAAAAAAACAGTTAAAAAAATTAACTTTGAAAAACTAATGAATCATGGTAAAAAAGCCATGAATTCTATGTGCAGTATTCCCCTAGCGCTGGAGTTCTCCCGTTCTCCTTGATGGGTAAACTTGGTCTTGGCTTGCTGGGTGTTTGTGCTGATCTTCTGGGGGAGGGGCCTGTTGCCGTGGTTCCCAAATGTCTTTGCGGGAGGCGGAATTGCCCCGCCCTTGTCAGTCCCGGCTAAGCAATCGGCTCGGGTCTGCTCTCAGGAGCTTTTGTTCCCTGCAAGCTCTTGGTACAGCTTTGGAGGACCAGAGTGAAAATGGTAGCCCCCCAATCTCTGCCCGGAGGAGCTGAGAACTCGGAGCCGCGCTCCTCAGTGCGCCCCCAGAGAAAAGCAGTCAATCACTCCCGTCCCTCCAGTCTCCGGCCGCACTCCGTGCTCACCCGGCCTGTGACCGAGCGTTTCTATCTCTACACCCGACTCGGTGTGGAGTCTCCAAACCCAGCAGATCCCTGTGGTGTGCTCCCATGCCACTCTTCCTGGGGGAGGAAGGGGAATCTCCCCAGCTCTGCTGCTTTTTGGGTCCCTGCTGGAGGAGCAGTGGCCCGACTGGGCCGCGGATCACAGTTTATGGCAACCCCAAGCTGAAAGCGTGCGCCTCAGCTTCGTCTCTGCAGCCGCCTTCCCTGCTCCGATACCTGGGAGCTCTGCTGCACTCAGGCACCCCCGGTCTTAATGTGACCCTGAGGGTCCTGAGACCACACTGTTCAGCAAGGGTTCCACCACCCGCTTAGCCACTGGAGCGAGGTCCCTCAGCGGAGCCGCCTCCTAAAAGTTCCGATTTTGTGCTCTGCGGCTCTATCACTTGCCAGAAGCGTCCGACGGAGGCCCCCTCCCCCGCCGTCTATCCTCTGGAATATCGCTCGGATTCACTTCTCCGCACGTCCTACCTTCCAGTAAGTGGTCGCTTTTCTGTTCAGAGAGTTCTTGCTATTCTTTTCTTCAATCTCCTGTTTAGTTCATAGGTGTTCAGAATGGTTTGATCCCTATTCAGCTGAATTCCTGAGACCAGATGAAATCCAGGTCTCCTACTCCTCCACCATCTTGCTACGCCCCCCAGTTCAACTTACATTTTATATATTCTCAAATAGATCCAGAAAAAGGAAGAGAGTAGTTTAGACTTACACAGCTTGTGAGAAAGATAGCAAATCAAAAGAGCTAGAACCTAGCTAAATTGACTTTGCCCACTGCAAATTGAATAATAATTTCAAATAATTGAAATTATTTTACCTTCTGATGGATTGGTTGCTGCAGCTGTTAAAGAGAGAAGAGCATGGTCACTTATAATGAGTCAAATCCTGGCTCTTCAGTGTACTTGATAATATTATTTAACTCATAAAGCTTTAAAAATCGACATTGTATATACAATACATAACACAAACCTTGAAGAATTGCTCCCCGCTTTACTTCATATTTGGTCTGTGTCCCCTCAGATACATTCGCTAGAAGGGATTCCAAGACCTTATAATTATGCTAGTCAAAACAGTGGTTGGTTTTTTTAAACTTATAGAAGGGAAATATCATGGGAAGAAAGCTAAGAACATATTGTCTTCAGAGTGAGCAGAATCCCAAAATAGGTTGCTGCATACGGGTCTCTAGTCATGCTTGGGAAGGTAGCCAACTGAGCACAAATGGCCCCATCCTGGGACTCTGCCAGCTTTGCCCTCCCTGTGTGTGGGACAGGTGCATCTGTGTCGATGGTCCATATATTGCATCTGTAAGAGATTCAAGTAGGTTTCAATGCAACAAGAGTTAGAGAGACCTGCAGAGGGGTCTAAGCACCCCTGAGCCAGTTTCCTGCATCATAGCACTCAGGAATATAAACCTTTATCTGTAGAAAATTCCATAGAGTTGTCTACCTAGTTTCAGGAGGAATGTGCCCTCAGTTCTGCCTGTCTTCTTCTTGCCCCTGCCTCTGTTTCTTGGACCTGACCTTTCTCATTTGAGCTTGAATATATCAGCCTGGGATGATTTTCAGCTGGGGAATTTGGAATGATTTTTTCCTCTTGTGTGAGAAGCTGAAATTGTATCAACAAACCCCTGAGAACTGTCATTCACTAAGAAATAGTGGAGTAGCTTTTTTGATTTTTCCCTTTATTTTATTGATTAATTATTATTAACCCTCAGAAGTAAACATTAATGTCTCTTAGCAAATGAAGAAGCTGAGATATTGATAAACAGTGACTACGATAACTTAAGTGGTGAAAAGCTAGTAAGCCCCAGAGCAAGATTGTAAATGTTGGCCTGATTGGCCTGACTTCTGCTTTACCGTGTAATCCCCAGTAGCTGCATCTTCTGTCTTCTTTTCTTCTGAGCTGAGCCTTCTTCAGTGTCTCCAGGTTGTGTTTATACCCATATTCACAAAGGAAGTGTAAATTATAGACTCCCAGTCTCCACTACTCATTTCTCCCTTTTTTTCCCTCCCCAAAGGTGTCTCTCCTTTTGGCTCTTGCTTTTGGATGGATTATTTGACTCCAATCACTTAAAGTATCACTTTCTGTTTAATGCCTTCCTCCAAATCCTCATCAGTTATGAATTGCATAAGTTTCTAAAAATAGGCACTAGATGTTTCTGTTTCATG
The DNA here is from genome assembly GCF_009762305.2 of Zalophus californianus. Classification (NCBI taxonomy): domain Eukaryota; kingdom Metazoa; phylum Chordata; class Mammalia; order Carnivora; family Otariidae; genus Zalophus; species Zalophus californianus. The sequence goes on along the minus strand of NC_045598.1, from coordinate 39,097,785 downwards.
GTATGCAATGGTGTTAGTCACACATGCAGCTTGCAACAAAAGTTTTGGTACTGATGTTATTGGCTTGCCTCTTTGGGGGAGTAAGTGAAAGAGAGGGAGGAATAATGGATTTAGAGTGAGAGGTTTTGTTAGGCTTCTGGCATATGTAACTATGCCTGGGACTAGGGGTGTGTTTAACCTCTGCAAGTTTTATTTCCCTCTCCTGACTATAAGGCGACACATCTCTGCCTTCTCTTCCTCACAAGGTTAGTGTGAGATCAATGAAGATAAAGATGTAAATGTATTTTACATATTGCAAAATGCTTTACGATAACAGATTTTTACTGATAACATTTACTCCGCATTTTATTTTATTTTTTCTATGTTTCACAATGTTTGTTTATGTTATGTTAATCACCATACATGACATCATTAGTTTTTGATGTAGTGTTCCATGATTCATTGTTTGCGTATAACACCCAGTGCTCCATTCAGTACGTACCCTCTTTAATACCCATCACCAGGCTAACCCATCCCCCCACCCCCGTCCCCTCTAGAACCCTCAGTTTGTTTTTCAGAATCCATAGTCTCTCATGGTTCGTCTCCCCCTCCGATTTCCCCCTCTTCATTTTTCCCTTCCTGCTATCTTCTTTTTTTTTTAAATATATATAATGTATTATTTGTTTCAGAGGTACAGTTCTGTGATTCAACAGTCTTACACAATTCACAGTGCTCAACATAGCACATACCCTCCCCAATGTCTATCACCCAGCCACCCCATCCCTCCCACCCCCCACCACTCCAGCAACCCTCAGTTTGTTTCCTGAGATTAAGAATTCCTCATATCAGTGAGGTCATATGATACAGTTCTTTCTCTGGTTGACTTACTTTGCTCAGCATAATACCCTCCAGTTCCATCCACGTTGTGGCAAATGGCAATATTTCATTCCATTTGACGGCTGCATAATATTACATTGTATATATACACCACATCTTCTTTATCCATTCATCTATCGATGGACATCTTGGCTCGTTCCACAGTTTGGCTATTGTGGACATTGCTGCTATAAATATTGTGATGCATGTACCCTTTGGATCCCTACAGTTGTATCTTTGGGGTAAATACCCAATAGTGCAATTTCTGGGTCATAGGGTATCTCTATTTTCAGCTTTTTGAGGAACCTCCATACTGTTTTACAGAGTGGTTGCACCAGCTTGCATTCCCACCAACAGAGTAGGAAGGTTCCCCTTTCTCCGCATCCCCGCCAACATCTGTCGTTTCCTGACTTGTTAATTTTAGCCATTATGATTGGTGTGAGGTGGTATCTCATTGAGGTTTTGATTTGGATTTCCCTGATGCTGAGCGATGTTGAGCACTTTTTCATGTCTGTTGGCCATTTGGATGTCTTTGGAAAAATGTCTGTTCATGTCTTCTGCCCATTTCTTGATTGGATTATTTGTTCTTTGGGTGTTGAGTTTGATAAGTTCTTTATAGATTTTGGATACTAGCCCTTTATCTACTATGTCATTTGCAAATATCTTCTCCCATTCTGTCAGTTGTCTTTTGGTTTTGTTGACTTTTTCCTTTGCTGTGCAAAAGCTTTTTATCTTGATGAAATCCCAATAGTTCATTTTTGACCTTGTATCCCTTGCCTTTGGCGATGTTTCTAGGAAGCAGTTGCTGTGGCTGAGGTTGAAGAGGTTGCTACCTGTGTTCTCCTTTAGGATTTTGATGGACTCCTGTCTCACATTTAGGTCTTTCATCATTTGGAGTCTATTTTTGTGTGTGGTGTAAGGAAATGGTCCAGTTTCATTCTTCTGCATGTGGCTGTCCAATTTTCCCAACACCATTTTTAAAGATTTTATTTATTTTTTCATGAGAGACAGAGAGAGAGAGAGAGAGAGAGAGAAGCAGAGGGAGAAGCAGGCTCCCAAGGAGCAGGGAGCCTGATGTGGGACTCGATCCCAGGACCCTGGGATCATGACCTGAGCTGAAGGCAGACGCTTAACCATCTGAGCCACCCAGGCGCCCCTCCCAACACCATTTGTTGAAGAGACTGTCTTTTTTCCATTGGACAGTCTTTCCTGGTTTGTCGAAGATTAGTTGACCATAGCGTTGAAGGTCCATTTCTGGGCTCTCTATTCTGTTCCATTGATCTATGTGTCTGTTTTTGTGCCAGTATCATACTGTCTTGATGATGACAGCTTTGTAATAGAGCTTGAAGTCCAGAAATGTGATGCCACCAGCTTTGCTTTTCTTTTTCAACATTCCTCTGGCTGTTTGGGGTCTCTTCCGGATTTTAGGATTATTTGTTCCATTTCTTTGAAAAAAGTGGATGGTATTTCGATAGGGATTACATTAAATATGTAGATTGCTCTAGGTAGCATTGACATCTTCACAATGTTCATTCTTCCAATCCATGAGCATGGAACGTTTTTCTATTTCTTTGTGTCTTCCTCAATTCCTTTCATGAGTATTTTATAGTTTTCTGAGTACAGATTCTTTGGCCTCTTTGGTTAGATTTATTCCTAGGTATCTTATGGTTTTGGGTGCCAATTGTAAATGGGATCAACTCCTTAATTTCTCTTTCTTCTGTCTTGCTGTTGATGTATATAAATGCAACTGATTTCTGTGCATTGATTTTTATATCCTGCCACTTTACTGAATTCCTGTATGAGTTCTAGCAGTTTTGGGGTGGAGTCTTTTGGGTTTTCTACTCATCTGCAAAGAGTGAGAGTTTGACTTCTTCTTTGTCGATTCAGATACCTTTTATTTCTTTTTGTTGTCTGATTACTGTGGCTAGGACTTCTAGTACTATGTTGAATAGCAGTAGTGATAGTGGACATCCCTGCCATGTTCCTGACCTTATGGGGAAAGCTTTCAGTTTTTCCCCATTGAGAATGATATTTTTTGTGTTTGCAAATTCCTTTAGTTTTTGTTTGTCCTGGAAGATTTTTATCTCTCATTCTATTTTCAGTGACAGCCTAGCTGGATATAGTATTCCTGGCTGCATATTTTTCTCGTTTAGTGCTCTGAAGATATCATGCCAGTCCTTTCTGGCCTGCCAGGTCTCTGTGGATAGGTCTGTTGCCAATCTAATATTTCTTCCATTTTAGGTTGCAGATCTCTTGTCCCGAGCTGCTTTCATGATTTTCTCTTTGTCTCTGAGACTCCTAAGTTTTAGTATTAGATGTCGGGGTGTTGACCTATTTTTACATATTTTTGAGGGGGGTTCTCTGTGCCTCCTGGATTTTGATGCCTGTTTCCTTCCCCACATTAGGGAAGTTCTCTGCCCTAATTTGCTGCAATATACCTTCTCCCCTCTCTTTCTTTCTTCTTCTTCTGGGATCCCAATTATTCTAATATTTTTTCATCTTATGGTATCACTTATCTCTCGAATTCTGCCCTCGTAATCCAGTAGTTGTTTATCTCTCTTTTTCTCAGCTTCTTTATTTTCCATCATTCAGTCTTCTATATCACTAATTCTCTCTTCTGCCTCATTTATCCTAGTAGTTAGAGCCTCTTTTTTTTTATTGCACCTCATTAATATCCTTTTTGATTTTGACTTGGTTAGATTTTAGTTCTTTTATTTCTTCAGAAAGGGTTACTCTAATATCTCCCATGCTTTTTTCAAGCCCAGCTAGTATCTTTAGAATCGTCATTCTGAACTCTAGTTATGACATCTTACTAATGTCTGTAATGATTAGGTCCCTGGCTGTCGGTACTGCCTCTTGTTCTTCTTCTGTTTTTTTTTTTTTTTTTTTTGAGGTGATTTTTTTCCATCTTGTCATTTTGTCCAGAGGAGAATAGATAAATGAGAGAACAAAATGCTAAAAGGGCACAATGACCCCAGAAAAATATACACTAAACAAATCAGAAGAACCCTGAAACCAGGGGAATAGAAAGGGAAAGTAAGAAAAAAGAAAGAAAGAAAAAAGAAAAAGGTAAAACAAACAAACAAACACAACAGAATATGATCAGGCTGGTACATAGATCAGTGTCACACACTATATTTTGGGCGTATTTTGGTTTGTCAGAAGAAATTACCTCCCAAAGTTTTAAAGGAAAAAAGCTTATATATGTACAAAAATAAGGGTAAATATGTTGAAGGGTGGAATATGATTGTAAAGATGAAAATTATAAAAGATTTTATAAAAGGAATTGGTAAGAATTTGGTTGAAAAAAGAAGAGGATTTAAAAAAAAAGGAGGGGGGGAGGGAGAGAATGTGACCAGGCAGGAGAGTAGAACAAAGCCATACACTAGTGATTTAGGGTATATTTTGGTCTGTTAGAAGAAACTGTATCCCAAAATTTTAAAGAGAGAACAGCTTATATATATATATATATATATACCCCCAAAATAAGGTTAACTATTATGAAGGGATAGAATATGACTCTAAAAATGAAAAATAAAATAGATTTTTTAATGAAGGGATTGATAAGATGTTGGTTGAGAAAGGGAAAAAGAAAAATTCAAAAAAAAAAAGAAAAAGAAAGCTAGAAAAGAAAATTAAAAAAATTAACTTTGAAAGACTAAAGAATTGTGGGAAAAAAGCCATGAATTCTACATGCAGTATTCCCATAGTGCTGGCATTCTGCCGTTCTCATTGATAGGTAAATTTTGGTCTTGGGTGGCCATTCTTGCTGATCTTCTGGAGGAGGGGCCTGTTGCAGTGATTCTCAAATGTCTTTGCAGAGGCGGAATTGCCCCACCCTTCCCGGGGGCCGGGCTAAGTAATCTGCTCCGATTTGCTCTCAGGAGCTTTTGTTCCCTGCAAGCTTTCCATACAGCTTTGGAGCACGAGAGTGAAAATGGCGGCCTCCCAATCTCTGCCCCAGTGGAGCCAAGAATTCAGGGCCCCACTCCTCATTGAGCCCCCAGAGAAAATCAGTCAATCACTCTAAGCTCCCTGGTCTCTCGCCACACTCCGTGCTCACCCGGTCTGTGACCGAGTGTTTCTATGACCCCTTTTGGAGTCTCCAGACCCAGAAGATTCCTGCAGTGCACTCCTGCGCTGCTCCTCCTGGGAGAGGAAGGTGAGTCTCCCCGGATCTGCTCCTTGTTGGGTCCCTCCCGGAACAGCAGTGGCCTGACTGTGCCGCGGATCATGGTTTATGGCACCCCCGAGCTGAGAACCCACTCCTCCTCTCCGTCTCTGTAGCCAGTTTGCCGCTCTGATACCTGGGAGCTCTGCCGCACTCAGGCACCCCCGGTCTTTCTGTGACCTCGAGAGTCCTGAGACCACAGTGTCCCAGCGATGGTCCCACCCCCCACTTAGCCACTGGAGCAACGTCCCTCAGCAAAGCTGACTTCTAAAATTTACGATTTTGTGCTCCGCTCTCTATCACTTACCAGTAGTGGCTAAAGGAGGCCCCCTCCCCTGCCGTCTATCTTCCCGAATATCACCTTGGATTCACTTCTCAGCACATCCTACCTTCCAGAAAGTGGTCGCTTTTCTGTTCAGAGAGTTGCTGCTATTATTTTCTTCGATCACCTGTTGAGTTCGTAGGTGTTCGGCATGGTTTGATCCCTATCTAGCTGAATTCCTGGGACCAGATGAAATTTAGGTCTCCTACTCCTCTGCCATCTTGCTCCTCTCCTCTATTCCACATTTTAAAATTAACTGTGTTTTCACATGCTTGCTTGTTTCTCAGTATTTTGGACCATGAATTGTTATTCCAAACTGCTCTTGCAAATCGGTCTCATAAATCACTTGCCAGGCAGCAGTGGTCTATATCGTTCTTGGATTTGAATTCACGTGATGACCAAAGGAATTTGTGCACTCATTTTTTTTTTCAAAGTTGTCATCCTTTCTGGTTTCATTAGAAAACATGACTTTTGTTCCTAAAGATATGGAACAATCAATCTCATTTTTCTCCTTTGTGAGATTTGCCCTTTTGTGGAAACAGAATTTTTTCTGCAGGGTGGAAAATGGATTGTAGAGGGAGAAATCTGAGGCTGAGAGAATAAGAGACTCTTAAATGTAGCCAATGGCTATAGAAGATGGTGACCTAAAGCAGTGGAGATGGAGAGAAATGGAATTTTTTGAAATTTATTTCAAGATTTCTGGCTTTATTTAATGGTTCGAGAGTTATACTGCTTACTGAAAAGGGGGGGCAAAAGATGAAGAGCAGGTTTTTGTGTCTGGGAGCATTTTTGACATATTGTATTCAAAGAATCCAAGGCAACCAAGGGGGTTGTCTATAAGGTAACTGAATATACTTCCTGAAACTCAGAGGAAGTATCTTCTTTGGAGATTTATATTTACAAGTATTCATCATATTCATGGTACCTGAAACATAGGTGTTTATGCTGTCATCTGGTAAGAAAAGAGAGTCAGCGTCCAAATTATTTATAAGAAACATTTAATAACACACAGAATAATAAGAGTCTATGAAAACACCAAAAAAGAACAGTTCTATGTAGAGGAAGAAGCCTAGGCAGTCAAGGGAACGTTAGTGTCATAGGCTGCTGGGAGGTCAAGTAAAGCACTTAGAAAAATTCCATGAGTTAGCAAAAGAAAGTCTTTAGTTAACTTCAGAAAAGCAGTTTAAAAGGTGTGGCTGTTTGGGATCTAGTGATAATGTAATGGATTGAAGAATATGTGGGGACAAAGGAAATAGAGATAGTAAACACACTCATTAAGAAGTTGCTTTATACTTTAGTTTAAAATAATCTACAGGGTCACTTGGCTGGTTTAGTCAGTAGAGCATACTACTCTTGACCTCGGGGTTATAAGTTTGATCCCCATGTTGGGTATTAAGGAGGGCACGTGTTGGGAGGAGCACTGGGTGTTACACGCAACTAATGAATCGTTGAACACTATAACAAAAACTTATGATGTACTATATGTTTGCTAACTGAACATAATTAAAAAAATAAAATCTTTAAAAAATACATAAAAATAAATTAAAAATAAAATAATCTAGAAGTTCTCATCAATTCCACTTTTTGTAATCCTACCCTCCATGTCCAATCTATCACTAAGTCAACTAAGTTTATCCTCAAAGCATAATCCATTTCATCTATTTCTTCTTCCCTACTACCACTTTAATCAAAATCACTATCATTATTTACTTGGACCATGGCAATATCTCCCATCTTATCCTCCTGCTTCCAGAGTAATCTTTTGAAAATATAGAGCCTGTTGTTCTCCTGCTTAAAACCCATTAATGGCTTTCCCTTGTACTTATAATAAATTCCAAACATCGTACTTTGGCTTCCACATCTATCCACCATCAAGCTTCTGCCCACTTCTTCAAATTCATCTTACACACTCTGTTTATGTCCACTATGCTTTAGCCACACTAATATATTTATTCCTTAAATAATTTGTGTTTGTCTCTACTCTAGCTTTTTGCAATAGCTGTTTTCAATGCCTGGGATCTCTTTCTTTAGATCTTTATCTTGTTCCTTTATTCAAATTTCACCTTAAAAGTCCCCTCTTCAGTGATGAGTTTCCAGACCACACTATATAACAACCCCATACTTTCTCCTCTTATTTACTTTGCACAGTGTCTGTGACTCTTTAATATTTTCTTTGTGGGTTTTTTTGTTTATTTTTGTTTGTATTCTCTTCAATAGAAAGTGAGCACTGGATGTTGTATGTAAGTGATGAATCACTAAATTCTACTCCTGAAGCCACTATTACCCTATATGTTAACTAACTAGAATTTAAATAAGAACTTGAAACAAACAAACCAAAAAATGCCAAATGCAAAAGACAAAAGACTTATCAGGAAAAATACTAATTGACCTTTGATAGCTTACTAAATACGAGAAATTGTGCTAAAAAAAAGAAGAAAAGAAAAGAAAAAAGAAAGTAAGCTCCATAAGTGCAGAAGCCTTTCTATTCTATTCATTTTATTTCTGCACCAAGCTCAAATTTTGGCATATGGTGGGCCTCCAAATAAATTTTTGAGATGTATATGTGGATAGATGGATGAATGGAGTTTTAAGGAGGTTGGGAGAGTTAGTGTTCTGGCTACAGAAAGATAGGGAGTCAAAGAAAGCTAATTTGAAATTGGAGAGACATGAGCATATGTAAATGCTGCTGGGAAGGAACCAGTATAAAGGAGAGGATGAAGTAAAATAAACACACGGGAGGATAATGTGACTGTCATTGTTCATTTTTGACCAATTTGTCATTTTAACCAACTTGTTTTTGACCTAAATACTTTTGACCCAGTTCTATGTTATCAATTTTACTTGTGTGTTGTTGAAAGCTGGATAATTGTATTATCATGAGTTATTTTGTAATTAGAGAAGGCCCCGGCACAGTTAAAGAAACCAGGGGTCTGACTTCTGTGGGTACCTGGCTTCAAATGGCCTCAGGAGGGAAATGATTGGAGAGAGCTTCTGCCTCTCCTGCACCATTGTTTCTATCCCCTGGCCTCACTACGGTATGTTGGATAGATGGGAGACAAATGATGCAGAGAAAGACCCTTTCCTTTGTGAAGCAACCTTTGACAGCAGCCATTGCATACTGAGCTCCTCCTCTCGAGAGGCCCAGAGCATGCCTGTGTTTACTCATTCTCTTATTACTGAAACAATATATTTTACATAGTGAATTTTAAGCAATGCTGGAGCAGAGAGAAGGTTAGACTGACATGTAGTGAATTTCTTGCACCAAATACATCTTTGCCATGGAATTTCTTAATTTAAGAAACTTTTAATGCATCTTCAGGTTTTCTTTTTTCTTTCTTTCTGAGAGAGAGGGGATGTTTATATCTCATTTATGTTAAAGTACTAACTACTCAAGATGTGCCTGGAATATGAAGCAACAACAGTGAGGGGTGGGAACAGGCTGACCTTATGTTCCTGTGTTTCTTAAAGAAGCTTGCCACTTTTAAAAACTGGTTTTGGCTCAATGGGTAAAGCAGGATTGTTGAACATGAATTTCAGATCGATCTCTTGCCTCTGACAGTTACTGCAAGAGTTCCAATCACATTAGCGTCTCTTCAGCTTGAGCCAGAATTTATAGCATAAATTCAACATTTTTCAAATCTTAATCAACCTAGAGGTCATTCTCCTCAAAGTGTAGTTTTGCTGCTGCCGCCAGAAAATCAATGGGGAAGGGCTGATACTTTCTTCCTGCCACAGCACCAGACACAAAATGAAATGCTCCAGTAAGGTTTGCTTCATATTCAGCTGTAGTCTTAGAGAATTTTTTGTTTTAGTACTGATGGCACTTTAATCCCCAATGTGTAGGTCCTACCTAGGGGAAGCAGTCCAGTCAGCAGTAACATAATTAGAGTTTAAAAAGGAGAAGCTTTGATCTTGTTCTTCTTTGTTTTAAAAAGCTGTTATTTCTATTGTTTATAGAATAAAACCCCAATTCTTTGGCTTGGTAATCAGAACTCTTCATATACCACCTTGTCAGCTTAGCACATTGCTTGGCATAGAGGAGTGCTCAAGAAATAATTTTTTGAGTAGTTGAATAAATGAATCTGTCCTTGGACATCTGCATCAAACTTCTCCCTATAAAATAATATACCCTCAAACTTTCAGGTCTTCATTCACACAGCTCTTCGAACTTAGTGCCCCCTTTCTCTCTAATACCCTAACAAAATATTCTTGTTCCTTTGAGATCTGGCTCAGGGGTTACCTTTGTGAAACTTTTCTGACTCCTGTTCCAAGCCAAGAAGGGCTCTAGTTGTTTCTTCCTATGTGGTCCCACTGCACATTTCTATATCTCCATGATAGTTCTTGACAGTATTTTCAAAATAGGTATGGTTGGGCCTGATTCTCTGTTTGATAGAATGTGAATTCTGTTAGCACCTTGTTTCATCAGCACTGAGGGTGTTAAAACATATCAGTTGAATTAAATCAATATTCTTTACAAACCAAATTTTCTAAGATATAAAGTCACAGGATTGGGAATGAGAAGTTTTCCACCCAATTGTATAATCTTGGTCTAGCTCTCCTGACCTCAGTGTTTTAATCAGGTGATACAGTGGCCTAACTGATCACTAAAATTTACTTTTACTTTATCATCATCATCATTATTATTGTAATATTTGTGATTGTTGTAATATTGTTATTTTACTTTTGCTGCTACTACTACCTCAATTAACCATGCTAGTAGCACCATTATTGGAGTTCCTACTATGTGTTAGGCTCTAAGAACTTAACTTACATATTGCATTTAATCTTCAAAACATTCACATGAGTTAGATGTTATTACCTTCATTGCACAAAGATGAGAATTGATGCTCATAAGCTAAGAAACTTGTCTGAAGTCACACAGATACAATGTGACAGAACTAGAATTTAATTGTAGTATTTTGACTTCCAGTTCCTAAAAAATAAACTTTTCATTCATTATACCAATTACTTTGAATGCAAGAAAAATGCATGTCTTACTAGAAATAAGTAATTATTTATAATTAAAAATAATATAACCTCATGAAAGACATGGAACCAGAGACCTCCAAGGAAAACAAAGAGTAAAGCACTCATAATTCTACTAACCAGTGAGAACCCATGTTAACATGCTTGTGAATTTCCTTTAAGTATTTTGTCTATGCTTTTTATCTTCTTTATCTTATTTTATCTATCTTTCAAGTATATTTATATATGTATATGTGTTTACACAGTTGGCAACTGCATATTAGTTGAGGTCTAAAATTGGCATGGTGAGGCAAAACTAGTGTGTAGAAGCTGTAATTCTTTTGCCATTGTCTGGCCTGAGCCTCATGTATATTAGTGGTTTACCTATTCAGGGATTGCCCCTACCACAAATACATTTGAGGCATTTGGGCTCTGGCTCATACCAGCAAGTGTCTCCTCCAAGTGCCAGAGTTAGATAACTTTAATTCATTGGCAATATTAGAGGTTTTGAAGGATGGCATAAAAACCATTTGGGAGAAGAAATGAATTTGAACAACTGACTGAATTTCCTCTATTGGGGAAAAAGAAAAGCCATTCTTAGAGTTTGATGAAAGCCCAATTCTTGAAAAAGATTCAGACTTTGAGATTGTACTAACTGGATTACATTCCAGGATCTATTGATTCTTTACTCAGGAACCTGAGATGTATATCACTTTAGAAGCTTGATAAGGTCTGAGGAGAAACCTCAGTCTGAGAAGGTTGAAGTCATTTGTTTTAATTCACATGCCTAAGAGATGATGGGCTGAGGACTAAATCTTAGTATGGCAAAGAAGTAAGCATTACTATTGATTCAGCATCTATTTTAGCCTCACACTGTTAGATCTTTGCCATATATTTTGTTGTTTTACAGTCTCATTGACTCTGTAAAATGAACGTGTTATCTCTCTTATGGAGAAGAGAAAACAGAGATAAAATAATCTGCTTAAGGTTGCAAGCATCTAACAAATAGCAGTGTCAGCATTTGAATCTTTATCTGAGTGGCTCCAAAATCTGTGTTCTTTTAGCAATACCATAGTTCTGAGGCTTTCCAACTCCCAGAATAGAGCTCTTTCTAGCTCTTTCAGACATTTTATGGAATAGATCATTATGACTATAAGGGGATAGAAGTTTCATTAAGGGAATTAGATATTACATAACTGTGGGAGGATCTAAGGAAGTGATGATTAAGAAGGGGGAGTTGGAGAATCAGAAAAGGATCACCACCCTGTCAGTCTGAGAAGCATGATGTCAAAGTGAGACAGCAGTGTGTGATCATGGAGAGGTCTATGGAAAGCCATTGACTCTGTGTAGCTGCTGCTGATGGGAGTCTGCAGCCAGACATCTTTTGGTAGATCTGGGGTCTCCAGTTAGTAGGGCCAACAATAAGGGGAAAGAGCTGAAATTAGAGCAGGGGAGAGGAAAGACAAGCTGTAATCCTTGAGATACCTCTGTGTCTGATGTTACAACATCTGACTAAGCAAAGATCTATGGAGACTAATGGCTGCTGCTTTATTTTCACCTTCCAAATCATGTGCAGTTTCCTCAATTGACCAACGTTAAGCCAAAACCACATAGGAAAAGTCATTCTGAAAAACATAGTTCCCTGTTTAGCTGCATCTTCCACAGGAGCCATTTGGCCAGTTTTGGAGGCTGTTATGCTCCAGAGGAAATGATGTCCAACTAGCTATCCTGAAGCCAAATATCTATAGCAGAACTGTCCATTAGGACTTTCTGCAATGGTGGAAATGTTCTATATCTATGATGCTTAATACCGTGGCCATTAACCACGTGTGACTATTGAGTTCTTCAATTGTGGCTAGTGTGACTAAGGAAGAAATTTTAAATTTTATGTCATATTCTTTGCATTAAGTTTAAATAGCCACATGTAGCTAGTGACTATGATATGAGACAGGCAAATCTGTAGCCTCTGTCACTTCAGCACCTGGGCACACTATGGCAGTAACAGATGTTGAGATCAAATTACATCTAGAACAGCCAGTTCTCAGAACAGAGCTTATCCATAGTGTGGGCTCAGTAAAGGCTGAATGACTCTCCTAAGTTCTTTTCCTCTGTATTCTGCTTTTCTTCCAGTATTCTTTCTTTTTGAAAATGTTTAAAACTTTTAATTCCAGTATAGTTAACATATAGTGATATATTACTTTCAAGTACACAATATAGTAATACAACAATTCTAAACATTACTCAATGCTCATCACAAAAAATGTATTGTTTAATCCCCATCAACTCTTTCATCCATCTCTGCACCCACCTCCCCTCTGATAACCATCATTTGTTCTCTGTAATTAGTCTGTTTCTTGGTTTGTCTCTTTCTCTCTTTTTTTCCCTTTGCTCACTCATTTTGTTTTTTAAATTCCACATATGAGTGAAATAATATGGAATTTGTCTTTCTCTGACTGACTTAATTTGCTTAGCATGATACTCTCTCTCTCTCCATCCATGTTGTTGCAAATGGGAAGATTTCATTCTTTCCTATGCCTGAATAATATTCCATTATGTGTCCATTCTATCAATGTACACTGGGCTTCTTCATAGTTTGGCTATTGTGAATAGTGCTGCTATAAACATAGGGGTGCATGCATCCCTTCAAATTAGTGTTTTTGTATTCTTTGGGTAAATACCCAGTAGTGTGATTACCGGATCATAGGGTACCTCTACTTTCACATTTTAAGGAATCTCCATATTGTTTTCCACAGTGGTCACACCAGTTTGCATTCCCACCAACAGTGCATGAGGGTTCCTATTTCTCCACATCCCTGCCAACACCTGCTGTTCCTTGTGTTTTTGATTTTAGCCATCCGGACAGGTGTGAGGTGATATCTCATTGTAGTTTTGCTTTGCATATCCCTGATGGTGAGGGAAGTTGAACATCTTTTCATGTGTGTTGGCCATTTTCATGTCTTCTTTGAAGAAATGTCTAGTCATATCTTCTGCACATTTATTAATTGGATTATTTGTTTTTTGGGGTGTTGAGTTGTATAGGTTCTTCATATATTTTGGAAACTAACCTTTTATCAGATATGTCATTGGCAAATATCTTCTCCCATTCAGTAGGTTGCCTTTTTGTTTTGTTGATTGTTTCCTTCACTGTACAGAAGTTTTATTTTTTTTATTTTTTTTATTTTCATGTGCTCCCAATAGTTTACTTTGGCTTTTATTTCCCTTGCCTCAGGAGATATATCGAGAAAAATGTTGCTATGGCCAGTGTCAGGGAAATTACTGCCTGTGCTGTCTTCTAGGATTTTTATGGTTTCAGGTCTCACAATTAGGTCTTTAATCCATTTTGAGTTTATTTTTGTGTATGGTTCAAATGGTCCACTTTCATTCTTTTGCATGTAGTTGTCCAGTTTTCTCAAAATCATCTGTTCAAGAGATTGTCTTTTTCCCATTGCATATACTTTCCTCTTTTGTTGAAGATTAATTGACTATATAGTTGTAGCTTTATTTCTGCATTTTGTATTTGGTTCTATTGATCTATATGTCTGCTTTTGTGCCAGTATCATACTGCTTTGATTACTACAGCTTTGTAATATAACTTGGAATCTGGAATTGTGATACCTCTGGTATTGTTTTTCTTTTTTAGGATTGCTTTGGTAATTTGGTGTCTTTTGTGGTTCTATACAAATTTTAGGATTGTTTTAGTCTGAAAAATGCTGTTGGTATTTTGATAGGGATTGCATTAAATGTGTAGATTGCTTTGGGTAATATAGACATTTTAACAATATTTTTTCTTCCAACCCATGAGCATGGAATGTCTTTCCATTTCTTTTTCTTGTCTTTAATTTCTTTCATCAATGTTTTATAGTTTTCAGGGTACAGGTCTTTCACCTCTTTGGTTAAGTTTATTCATAGGTACTTAATTATTTTTGGCACATTTGTAAATGAAATTGTCTTCTTCATTTCCCCTTCTGCTGCTTCATTATTAGTTTATAAAAATGCAGCAGATTTCTGTATATTGATTTTGTATCCTGTGACTTTGCTGAATTTGTGTATCAGTTCTAGTAGTTTTTTGGTGGATTCTTTTGGGTTTTTTACAGAGAGTATCATGTTGTCTGTGAATAATGGAAATTTGACTTCTTTCTTGCCTATTTGGATGCCTTTTATTTCTTTTTGTTGTCTCTTTGCTGTGGCTAGGACTTCCAGTACTGTGTTGAATAAAAGTGGTGGGACTGGATATCCTTGTCTTATTCCTGACCTTGGGGGAAAAGCTCTCAATTTTTCCCCATTGAGTATGATTATTGCTGTGCACTTTTCACATATGGCCTTTATTATGTTGGGGTTTGTTTCCTCTAAAACTACTTTGTTGAGGGTTTTTATGATGAATGGATGTTGTACTTTGTCAAATAATTTTTTTGCATCTATTGAAATGATGCAATGTATCATGTTGATTGATTTGCAAATATTAAACCACTCTTGCATCCCTGGAATAAAACCCATTTGATTGTAATGAATGATTTTTCTAATGTGTTCTTGGATTCAGTTTGCTATTATTTTGGTGAGAATTTTGCATCTATGTTCATCAGATGTACTGACTTATAGTTCTCTTTTTTGTGGTGTCAGATACAAAAGTTAAATTATCTGGTCAGTGTTATCAGGGTAATGCTGGCCTCATAGCATGAATTTGGAAGTTTTCTTTCCATTTCTATTTTTTCAAATAGTTTGAGAAGAATAGGTAATTACTTGTCTTTAAATGTTTGGTAGAATTCACCTCTGAAGCCTTCTGGTCCTGGATTTTTGTTTGTTGGGAGTTGTTTGATTACTGATTCAATTTCATTGCTAATGGTAGGTCTGTTGAAATTTTCTATTTTTTTTAAATTCAGTTTTGGTAGGTTATATGTTTTTAGGAATTTATCCATTTCTTCTGGTCTGTCCAATTTGTTGGCATATAATTTTTCACAACATTCCCTTACAATTATTTGTATTTTTCTATTAGCAATAATTGCACCTCGGATAAACCTCATTGGCTACGATACTGCCACTGTGTCTGATGTTAGGTGTTAGTGCTCCTCCTTCATTTGCAATTTTGTTTATTTGAGTCCTCTCTTTTTGTTGATGAGTCTGGCTAGAGGTTTATCAGTTTTGTTGATTTTTTTCAAATAACCAGCTCCTGGTTTCACTGATCTGTTTTATTGGTTTTTAGTTTCTATATCAGTTATTTCTGCTCTAATATTTATTATTTATTTTTCCTTCTTTCTGCTGGTTTTGGGTTTCATTTGTTCTTTTTGTAGCTCCTTTAGGTGTAAGTTTAGGTTGTTTATTTGAGATTGTTCTTCCTTCTTAAGGTAGACTTCTATTGCTATAAAGTTCCTCTTAGACTGCTTTTGCTGTATCCCAAAGATTTTGGACTACTGCATTTCCATTTTCATCTGTTTCCATGTAATTTTTTATTTCTTCTTTGATTTCTTGGTTGACCCATTCATTGTACAGTAGCATGTTACTTATCCTGCATGTATTTGTGCTATTTCCAGATTTTTTCTTATGATTGATTTCTAGTTTCATAGCATGATGGTCAGAAAAGATGTATGGTATGACTTTGATCTTTTGAATTTGTTGAGACTTGCTTTGTGACCTAATATGTCATCTCTTCTGGAGAATGTTCCATGTGCACTTGAAAAGAATGTGTATTCTGCTGTTTGGGGACAGAATGTTCTGAATATATCTGTTAATTCCATCTGATCCAGTTTATCACTCAAAGCCACTATTTCCTTGATTTTCTGTTTGGATGATCTATCCATTGATATAAGTGGAGTGCTAAAGTCCCCTATTATTATTGTATTACCATAGATTAGTTTCTTTATGTTTGTTATTAGCTGTTTTATGTATTTGTGTTTTATGTATATGTGCTCTTATGTTGGGTGCATATATATTTACAGTTGTTATACCTTCTTGTTGGATTGTCCTCTTTATTATGATATAGTGTCCTTCTTTATCTCTTGTTACATTATTTTTTTAATTTTTTTATTAACATATAATGTATTATTTGTTTCAAGGGTACAGATCTGTGATTTATCAGTCTTACACAATTCATAGTGCTCACAATAGTACATACCCTGCCCAATATCCACCACCTAGCCACTCCATCCCTCCTATGCACCTCCACTCCAGCAACCCTCAGTTTGTTTCCTGAGATTAAGAGTCTCTTATGGTTTGTCACCCTCTCTGGTTTCATCTTCTTTCATTTTTCCCTCCCTTCCCCTATGGTCCTCTGTCTTGTTTCTCAAATTCCTCATATCAGTGAGATCATAGGATACTTATCTTTCTCTGATTGACTTATTTCACTTAGCATACTACCCTGTAGTTCCATCCATGTCAATGCAAATGGAAAGAGTTCATTTTTTGATGGCTGCATAATACTCCATTATATATATATATATATACCACATCTTCTTTATCCATTCATCTGTTGATGGACTCTTTCCATAGTTTGGTTATTGTGGACTTTGCTTCTATAAACATTGTGGGGCACATACCCCTTCAGATCACTACATTTGTATCTTTGGGGTAAATACCCAGTAGTGCAATTGCTGGGTCATAGGGTAGCTCTATTTACAACTTTTGGAGGAATCTCCATACTGTTTTCCAGAGTGGCTGCACCAGCTTGCATTCCCACCAACAGTGTAGGAGGGTTCCCCTTTCTCCGCATCCTTGCCAACATCTGTCGTTTCCTGACTTGTTAACTTCCTAATGTACCCTGGGTTCTCCCAGAGCAGAACCCTCTGATTTTTAAAGTTCTAGGCCTTAAGTCTTGCTTCTTGGTTCTAAGACCTCATGAAATTCGACCCCTCTGATTTTTAAAGTGAAATGCTATGGGATTTGTCTTTAACTGGTGTGAGGTGGTGTCTCATTGAGGTTTTGATTTCCATTTCCCTGATGCTGAGTGATGTTGAGCACTTTTTTATGTGTCTGTTGGCCATTTAGATGTGTTCTTTGGAAAAATGTCTGTTCATGTCTTCTGCCCATTTCTTGATTGGATTATTTGTTCTTTGGGTGTTGAGTTTGATAAGTTCTTTATAGATTTTGGATACTAGCCCTTTGTCTGATATGTCATATGCAAATATCTTCTCCCAAACTGTTGGTTGTCTCTTGATTTTTTTACTTTTTCCTTTGCTGTGCAAAAGCTTTTTATTTTGATGAAGTCACAATAGTTCATTTTTGCCCTTGCTTCCCTTGCCTTCAGCGATGTGTCTAGGAAGAAGTTGCTGTGGCTGAGGTTGAAGAGGTTGCTGCCTGTATTCTCCTCAAGGATTTTGTTGGATTCCTGTCTCACATCGAGGTCTTTCATCCATTTTGACTCTATTTTTGTGCATGGTGTAAGGAAATGGTACAATTTCATTCTGCATGTGGCTGTCCAATTTTCCCAGCACCATTTGTTGAAGAGACTGTCTTTTTTTCATTGGATATTCTTTCCCGCTTTGTTGAAGATTAGTTGACCATAGAGTTGAGGGTCCATTTCTGGGCTCTCTATTCTGTTCCATTGATCTATGTGTCTGTTTTTGTGCCACTACCATACTGTCTTCATGATGACAGCTTTGTAATAGAGCTTGAGGTCTGGAATTGCGATGCTACCAGTTTTGCTTTTCTTTAACATTCCTCTGGCTATTCGGGGTCTTTTCTGGTTCCATACAAATTAAGGATTATTTGTTCCATTTCTCTGAAAAAAGTTGATGGTATTTTGCTAGAGATTGCATTGAATATGTAGATTGCTCTATGTAGCATAGACATTTTCACAATATTTGTTCTTCCAATCCATGAGCATGGAACATTTTGCCATTTCTTTCTGTCTTCTTCAATTTCTTTCATGAGTATTCTATAGTTTTCTGAGTACAAGCTTCTTTGCCTCTTTGGTTAGATTTATTCCTAGGTATCTTATGTTTTTGGGTGCAATTGTAACTGGGATTGACTCCTTAATTTCCTGTCGAAGAGGGTAGGAAGAGCAGAGAAGCAGTAGGGAGCTAAATCCCCTGGGTCTGGCTGCCAGAGGAAGGGAGTTGCAGGCACAGAGTGGGGTGAGAAATAGACTATAATACCAGGGAGCCTGCACAAGAAAGACAAATCCCATATCATTTCACTTTAAAAATCAGAGGGGTCAAATTTCATGAGGTCTTACAACCAGGAAGCAAGACTTAAGGCCTAGAACTTTAAAAATCAGAGGGTTCTGCTCTGGGAGAACCAAGGGGGCATTAGGAAGCTAAGTCTCCTCCCTTAAAAAGATAGCACAACAGATAGTCCATGGAGATACAACTTAGGTGCAGGAGTTTGAAAAACAGCTGGGGCATATGGGAGAGAGAATTAGTTACTAATCTCCGAGTTCCATGAAGGACTTCTCCAGGAACCAAGGCTCCTACAGGTGCTATTCCCCTCCACTACCTACTAGCATGATCACAAGGCAACCTGTAAGAACCAAGCAGGACCTGAATTCACTACCTAATCTGCTGACACCACACCCTGCTCCCCCCACCCAGCAGTGTTGCTCTCAGCACTGCCAGTCCACTCCCCCAGAAGATCGGCACAAAACTTGCCAACACTTTATTTCCCCACCTCCTCTGGAAGACTTACACAACTTGTTAAAATTACACCCACTGAGTGTGCACACACCTTCACTGAGCAGCCCAGCTGGCCAGGTCTCCACAGTGACTATGCATTCCCCGTGGAAGAGAAACAGTGTGCACAGCTTGCAGCACCGCAACCCTACCCTTGCATCCTTTACAGAGTGACCCAAGCTGGCACATGATAGAGTTTCTTCCTTATAGATGTTTAGGTGTGTCTCCTTCATTATTAGTGAAGTTTTCCTGCAGCATTATAATCTACCATTTTTAGGATATATTGCAAAGTAAATGCTATTCTTACTATAACTGATCATCCTCCTCTAGTACCAAGAACACAGGCCATTTGAGGTCTTCATATCCCTCTATAAGGGCAGAATGAAGCTAAGGAAAATTAAAGAAGACTTTATAGATCTAACAGCATACTGGACAGATCCTCTGGGACCTCAAAGCCTCTCTGAAAATTACAAGATTAAATAGTAATCAAATTATTTTTGGTGCATGAACATAACTGTCCATGGTGACAGTCACTGCTTTGTGCCTCTGACCATTCCATCTATAGAATCATCATTTTGTTTCATTTCACAAATCACTTAGAAATGAATTTGATTTACCAGAGAATAGGACTCAAAGTATATTTAACTGGATCCATAAAAACAGAATCCAGGAGAATAGCCTGGTGTGGAATTTTGTTGGTTATTCACAGGATGACCATCTTTCTCCTTGCTCAGCCTGCTGCCTGCATTTGGGAGTTCTACAATTATCAGAATCCTCAATTGGATTATACTTTTATGTAAGTCAAGCTAGTGAAATATTAAAAAAATATACATAATTCATTTTACCCAGAAATTTAAACCTTTACTTCTACTGTAGTAGCTAATCTGATTTCCTGGTCATATAAAACCTTAAAAGGGTCTTCCAAGGGCAGAGGACAAGAGTTCCTCCGTTTCCCTCACTGTTTATCAGTTCTATATACAAGAGCTCAGATTTCCTCTCAAGTCAGGATGTTTGTGGTGACATTTATAAATGAGTCCAAGTTTTAAATGTTTTACTGAGCTCTCAGTAGTATTTATAATAAGTTGTGTCAGGAAACCAGCTTAAGGCATGAGAAAGAGCTTAAGATGGTAGGCAGTATTTGACTAGAAATCAAGAAGCCGAATTTGAATTCTAGGTCCACTATTTACCAGCTGACTTACTTGGCTTTTTTAGCCTCTTCATTTATAAAATGAGAATAATAGAATTTAGTTTGCAGGATTGTGGTAGGACTAAAATAAGGTAATAGGCAACTAGGTGAATAGAAGAGCAAAGGGCTTTGGAGGCTGGCAGGGTGGATTTTAGGACTTATTCCTCTATTTACTCTTGTTTGCCCTTAATTAAATCACTTTTTCTTTCTGAGTTTCTAGTCCCTCACATATAAAAAAGAAAAAAAGTTAAAAAGGTGTCACAATCTCTAACTTCCCTCTGGGCCAGCAAATCCATGTGATCATTTCCCTCTCCATTCTTAGATGAAAAAAGGAGCGAGCAGCACTACAGATCCTTCTCTCCAAGAGGTTCTTGATGCTTCCAAGTTGGGCCTTCAACCAAGTAATTCTAGTTACCTTGTTTTAACTTCTTCCAAGTCACCTCTTCATTCTTAACATTTTTTTTCTCATTTAAGCTGTGATCCATGGTTTTCTTCCTGTAAACATTTCTTTTTTAATGGAACATGATTTAATCTCAGGTGATCTTTCCAAAATATCTGATGTATTTGTATTTTGTGTCCAAGAAACCTAGGTCTCAGCTCTAGGAGAAGTGTTAGCCATAATTCTATGTAACTTTCTCACTACCTATCCATGATCCATTCTTCAGTTTTCATGACAGAGGGCATTTGACTTTTGTTTGAAAGCTTGTAGTGATGAGGCACTCATTAGTAGGGCACAGCATGTTTTGGACCATTCCTTATTACTTGTACCAGAGTCCTCCAGAGAACTTGAAATTAGGTGATACAACTTACAGCAAGTGAATATTACTATTACTACCTCAGATATTATGTACTAATAATTGATCCATTTGTGGAAATGCTTTGACTTTCACTTAACTTGACTCATTTTTAGGCATATTGTAGCATATTTAATGAAGAATTAAAGATTCACTTTTGTGTGATCTGATACTTACTATTGTAAGATCTTGGACAAGTCTATTCACACCCTCGTTCTCCTCATTTGTTGAACGGATATAAGAGGGACACCTGGGTGGCTCAGTTGGTTGGGCATCTGCCTTCAGCTCAGGTCATGATCCCAGGGTCCTGGGATTGAGCCCCATGTTGGGCTCTCTGCCTGGTGGGGAGCCTGCTTCTCCCTCTCCCTCTGCTGCTCCCCCTGCTTGTGCTGTCTCTCTCTCTCTCTGTCAAATGAATAAATAAAATCTTTTTAAAAATGGGT
Organism: Zalophus californianus; assembly: GCF_009762305.2. Taxonomy (NCBI): domain Eukaryota; kingdom Metazoa; phylum Chordata; class Mammalia; order Carnivora; family Otariidae; genus Zalophus; species Zalophus californianus. Next base: position 39,076,452 of record NC_045598.1, on the reverse strand, counting down.
ATATGATTATTCAGCCTGCCTTCCTTCAGGTTTTTGAGAGGATGAACTAAGGTAACATAAATTATGTGCTTTAAATAATGTGATAGCAGGCTGTGACCCCAGCCTTTGTGTTGTCCAGGTATTTGTGTAAATAAAGTTTCATTGTAACATAGTCATGCCCATTATTTATGTATTACATCTTTGGCTGCTTTCATATTACTTTGTTTGAATTGAATAGTTGCAGTAAAAACTGTGTGGCCTGTAGGCCTAAAATATTTCCTGTCTATCCCTTTGTGGAAATGTTTGCTGATCCTTGTATTTGTTATTTGAATTACTAGAAGGACTATTTTAGGAATAGGCATAAGATGATGATATTGAAGTATATTAATTTAATCAACTCCCTGGTGAACATTAATGAGCACCTGACAATGTTAAGCACTGTTATATATATTTTTCATACATTTTCTTGTTTAATCTTTACAACAGTAGCATGTATTAGGCATCTTATTATATCCATGTTACAAATGAGCTGATGCTCAGTAATTTCACCAAGGCCACACTGGCAGAGAGCCAGGATTGAAATTTAGATATCTGATTCCAAATTTTGTGTTCTTCCTATGATGCCACCTAGCCTTTCATAGGTATGACTTTATTGTAATTCTTACTTATTAGAACATTTATGGAAAGCATTAATGATCTGAAAAGTTGTATATGATTAAGTTAATAAGGGGTACACAAGTTTAGCATGAATTATAAATACATTAATATCAGAAAGATGTTCAAATATATCAGCAGTATCAGTGCTTTGAAAACATGTAGAGACAGATAATAGCAAAAACTAACAGAGTGATGAGGATTGAATAGTAAAGATTACTGAATCTTTGAATGTTTTGACATCATCACCACATTTTTGTCAGCACACACCAACCTTCTTCAGTTTAGGTATCTATTAGTTCAATACTTAAAATCTGAATGGAATCATACATGGTGAAAAGATAGGATAAAAAGAGTCTAAGCTGACAGGCTGATTTTTTCCCCAGTTTATGTTTTTTGAAAATCTTCTAATGTTAACTATAAAATAGTCAAATATTTAATAAAGTAGGTTGGGCTACTTCATTGAAAGTGTGCCTTAAAAGAAATGATTATTGAGAGTTTCTTTTAGAAAGAGCATAAGGATTATCTTATTATCAGGTACACACACACACACACACACACACACACACACACACAAAGGTAAGAGAATATATATCCCTTTCTTTGCATGTAATGCTAATATCACACTTGTCATCCATGTAGAATTTGTAGAATTTAGAGTTAAAAGGAAACTTAAAGATCTTTTTTATTTAACTCTTTCAGTACACGAGGAAGAAAACTGAGGCTGAGAAAAGTTTAGTTATTTGCCTACGGCCACACAGCTAATATATGTCAGAACTAGAACTCAATAACTGACCTCTTTCTCATTCATTTGTTTATTCATTTATTTATCCATTCATTCATAAATTTTTAAAAATTGAGTCATCCATGTAACACTTACTGAGGCCTTTCTGCATGGTATCATGATATTAGACACCATCACATAAGCGTTACTTCATTTAATTCTCATGAGGTAAGTATTATTTTATAGCTGAGAAAACTGAAATTACAAGAGATTAAAAATTTTGCCTAAGGTCTCACAGCTTTGACCTGAATTAACTAGCTAGAGAGACTATGAAGGCAATTTGAAGCTCCTTGTATAATTCCAAAGTCAGGCACAATAGAGCTGAACAACCCTATGTTCCAAGTCTGAAATAAATGTCTTGATCAGTCACCCTCAGCTGGTACAAAATTTAGTATTTGAAGTAACTGGCCAGAGACTAAAGAGATGATATGCTGAATTACCAAGTAAACAGAGATTTATATGTTTCATTTTATTTGACATTTGTTTTCCAAAAATAATAAAAACAAAATCGATTTTGAAAAAAAAATTAACACTAATCCTCTCACTGAAGCACAATTAATCTTTTTTCAAATTTTCTATTGTTATGTTAATCACCATATATTACATCATTTGTTTTTGATGTAGTGTTCCATGATTCATTGTTTGCTCATAACACCCAGTGCTCCATGCAGAATGTGCCCTCTTTAATACCCATCACCAGGCTAACCCATCCCCCTACCCTCCTCCCCTCTAGAACCCTCAGTTTGTTTTTCAGAGTCCATCATCTCTCATGGTTCGTCTCCCCCTCTGACTTACTCCCCTTCATTCTTCCTCTCCTGCTATCTTCTCTTTTTCTTTTTTCTTAAAATATGTTGCATTATTTGTTTCAGAAGTACAGATCTGTGATTCAACAGTCTTGCACAATTCACAGCGCTCACCGTAGCGCATACCCTCCCCAATGTCTATCACCCAGCCACCCCATCCCTCCCACCCCCAACCACTCCAGTAACACTCAGTTTGTTCCTGAGATTAAGAATTCCTCATATCAGTGAGGTAATATGATACATGTCTTTCTCTGATTGACTTATTTCACTAAGCATAACACCCTCCAGTTCCATCCACGTTGTTGCAAATGGCAAGATCTCATTCCTTTTGATGGCTGCATAATATTCCATTGTGTATATATACCACATCTTCTTTATCCATTCATCTGTCGATGGACATCTTGGCTCTTTCCACAGTTTGGCTATTGTGGACATTGCTGCTATAAACTTTGGGGTCACGTACCCCTTCGGGTCCCTACATTTGTATCTTTGTGGTAAATACCCAGTAGGAAGCACAATCAATCTTATTATTGCCTATTTCATTCCAATATTCTCCTTGTGTTTATATATTTTATTTTATTTTTATTTATTATTTTTAAAGATTTTATTTATTTATTTGACAGAGAGAGAGTGAGAGAGGGGGAGCAGGAGAGGGAGAAGCAGGCTTCCTGCCGAGCAGGGAGCCCAATGTGGGGATTGATCCCAGGACCCTGGGATCATGACCTGAGCTGAAGGCAGATGCTTAATGACTGAGCCACCCAGGCGCCTGTGTTTATACATTTTAAATGGATGCAGCCATTCCAGCTATAGTCTTTGCAATTACAGCTTCAATAATCAAAGACTATTCAGTTGCATAATCATACCAAAGTTTAACTCATTCTCTTTGTTGTCCACACACAAATATGTACATCTACTCTTTTTTTTTAAGTCTAATATAGCTAATGAACATGTTCTAATATTTAGGGTTGTTTAGTGTTTTTTAATCTTTTTATTATTTATTTAAAAATAATATGGGAAATAGTTTAAAATCTCTGTGTCAAAGGGTATTATGAATGTCATTCATTTTTGTTCTTATATGTTTCTATTTTAATAGCAAAAGGGATTGTAAAAATTTACAGTGCCTACTACATGAGTAAAATAGGAAACAATTTACTACATTGGGGGCTATTATATAATTGGCAGATTTTGTAATGTAGTAAATGGCTGGATGTTTTAGATACCTGGTGTATATGTAGCAAAGGTGGTGTTTTGTAACTGAAATGCAAAGATTTGGCTCCTGTTTTTGCCTAAACAAGAGATTTATATCCCCTTTGGGTTAGCATAGCATCAACAAAGTTTAGGCCACAGAATACCAAGAATTGTAGATGCCCTGCTGTGAGTGATGACAAAAGGAAAGCAATTTCAAAGCCCAAGATTTTTTGCAATATTTATGCCTTCTCTTGTCTTAGTTTCTTTCATATTAAGGCTAAAAATAATTTCACTTAGAAAATTGTATAAAAGATATGAAGAAGTTTCATTAAAGACTCCTTCAAATGTTGATGTATCTTTTTAATATATAACCTCCTTTAATATTGTAACCAATAATTAAAATAAATCTACATCAAAAAACAATAAAGGAGCTAACCATGAAAATTCTCATTAAATACAGTTTTAATGCATTCATTTTATTTCATTTAGAACATTTTATATAGGCATATATTTTAGAATAAATAATAGGAACCCTCCTTGATATATCTTAGAGGGTTTGGAACTACTTTGGTATGAAAATTATTTTAGTCTTTCATTCAATAAATCTATATTACTTAATGCCTTTTTCTTTTTATTGCTGTAAAAAAACATTGCACAAAATTTACCATATTAACCATTTTTAAGTATATAGTATAGTAGTGTTAGCTATATGCACATTTTGTGCAACAGATTTCTAGAACTTTTTCATATTGCAAAACTGAAACTCTATACCCATTGAACAATTTCCCCTCCCCCACCTTTTGACAACTATCATTCTGCTTCCTGAGTTTAGCCACTGTATTTTATATTTTATATTATGTTTTTAAATTAATTTCAATGTAGTTAATATACAGTGTTATATTATTTTCAGGTGTACAATATATGAGTATAAATAATTACTTTAGATACCTCATATAAGTGGAATCATACAGTAGTTGACTCTGTGACTGGCTTTTTTCATTTAGCATAATGTCTTCAAGGTTCATCCATTTGTAGCATATGACAGGATTTGCCCCTTTAAAAAAGCTGAATAATATTCCATTGCATGTGTATACTACATTTTCTTTACCCATTCATCGGTCAATGGGCACTTAAGTTGATTCCGACTATTGGCTATTGTGAATGTTGCAGTGAACATGCCTATGCAAATATCAAGATCCTGTTTTTAATTCTGCTGGATATATATCCAGAATTGAAATTGCTGGATCATATGGTAACTGTTTTTAATTTTTTAAGGAACCACCATACTGTTTTCCATAGAGGCTACACCATTTTATATTCCCAGCGGTGTACAAGGGTTCCAATTTCTCCACATCCTCACCAACATTTGTTTTGTTTGTTTATTTTGTTTGTTTTTTTAATGTGGCTATCCCAGGGGGTGTGAGGTAATATCTCATTGTGGTTTTGATTTGCATTTCCCTGATGATTATTGAAATTGAGAATTTTTTGCTTCTTGGTATATCTTCTTTGGAGAAATGTTTCATCAAATTCTTCGCCCATTTTTAATTGGATTATTTTGTTGTTGTGAGTATATATTCTAGCTATCAACCTTTATGATATATATGGTTTGAAAATAGTTTCTCTCGTTGCTTAGGTTACCTTTTTGCTCTGTTGATTGTTTCCTTTCCTATGCAAAAGTCTTTAAGTTTGATGTCTCATTTGTTTATTTTTGCTTTGGTTGCCTATGCTTTTGGTGTCCTCTCTAAGAAATCATAGCTGATTTAATGTCATATGCTATTCCCTTGTTTTCTTCTTGGAGTTTTATAATTTCAGGTCTTACATTCAGAACTTTAACCCATTTTGAGCTAATATTTATACATGGTGTAAGGTAAAGTACAACTTCATTCTTCTGCATATAAATATCCAGTTTTCCAAGTACCATTTGTTGTAGAGATTTTCCTTTCGTTCTTGTGTAGCATTGGCACCCTTGTCAAAGATCATTTGACCATAGACATGAGGGCTTACATTTGGACACTCTATTCTGTTCTTTTGTTCTATGTGTCTCTATTTATGCCGGTACCATAATGTCCATTCTGTTATGACTATTGTATCTCTGTAATATATTTTAAAATCAAGAAGCATGAGACCTCCAGCTTTGTTTTGCTTTCTCAAGATTGTTTTTGTCTTCTCAGAGTCTTTTGAGTTTACATGAGAATTTTAGGATTTTTTTCCATTTCTGCAAAATTTTCATTGGGATTTTCAGAGGGATTCCATTGAATCCATAGAACACTTTGAGCAATATGGACACTAGCTATATTAAGTCTTTCAGTACATATACATGGGATGTCTTTCCATTTATTTGTGTCTCTTTTCATTTATTTTGTCAGTGATAGGTAGTTTTCACTGTAAAAGTTTTTCACCTTCTTGATTAAGTTTATTTTAAAATACTTTTTTAATTTTTTGATTGTTCTTAATCACCATACATTACATCATTAGTTTTTGATGTAGTGTTCCATGATTCATTGCTTGTGCATAACACCCAGTGCTCCACGCAGAACGTGCCCTCTTTAATACCCATCACCAGGCTAACCCATACCCCCACCCCCCTCCCCTCTAGAACCCTCAGTTTGTTTTTCACAGTCCATCATCTCTCATGGTTCGTCTCCCCCTCCGATTTACCCCCCTTCATTCTTCCCCTCCTGCTATCTTCTTCTTCTTTTTTTTTCTTAACATGTATTGCATTATTTGTTTCAGAAGTACAGATCTGTGTTTCAACAGTCTTGCACAATTCACAGTGCTCACCATACCACATACCCTCCCCAATGTCTATCACCCAGCCACCCCATCCCTCCCACACCACCCCTACTCCAGCAACCCTCACTTTGTTTCCTGAGATTAAGAATTCGTCATATCAGTGAGGTCATATGATACATGTCTTTCTTTGATTGACTTATTTCACTCAGCATGACACCCTCCAGTTCCATCCATGTCATTGCAAATGGCAAGATCTCATTCCTTTTGATGGCTGCATAATATTCCATTGTGTATGTATACCACCTCTTCTTTATCCATTCATCTGTCAATGGACATCTTGGCTCTTTCCACAGTTTGGCTATTGTGGACATTGCTGCTATAAACATTGGTGTGCACATACCCTTTCGGGTCCCTACATTTGCATTTTGTGGTAAATACCCAGTAGTGCAATTGCTGGATCGTATGGTAGCACTATTTTAACTTTTTGAGGAACCTCCATACTGTTTTCCAGAGTGGTTGCACCAGCTTGCATTCCCACCAACAGTGTAGGAGCGTTCCCCTTTCTCCACATCCCTGCCAACATCTGTTGTTTCCTGACTTGTTAATTTTAGCCATTCTGATTGGTGTGAGGTGGTATCTCATTGAGGTTTTGATTTGGATTTCCCTGATGCCAGGCGATGTTGAGCACTTTTTCACGTGTCTGTTGGCCATTTGGATGTCTTCTTTGGAAAAATGTCTGTTCATGTCTTCTGCCCATTTCTTGATTGGATTATTTGTTCTTTGGGTGTTGAGTTTGATAAGTTCTCTATAGATTTTGGATACTAGCCCTTTATCTGATAGGTCATCTGCAAATATTTTCTCCCATTCTGTTGGTTGTCTTTTGGTTTTGTGGACTGTTTCTTTTGCTGTGCAAAAGCTTTTTATCTTGATGAAATCCCAATAGTTCATTTTTGACCTTGCTTCCCTTGCCTTTGGCGATGTTTCTAGGAAGAAGGTGCTGTGGCTGAGGTCGAAGAGGTTGTTGCCAGTGTTCTCCTTTAGGATTTTGATGGACTCCTGTCTCACGTTTAGGTCTTTCAACCATTTGGACTCTGTTTTTGTGTGTGGTGTAAGGAAATGGTCCACTTTCATTCTACATGTGGCTGTCCAATTTTCCCAATACCATTTGTTCAAGAGACTGTCTTTTTTCCATTGGATATTCTTTCCTGCTTTGTCAAAGATGAGTTGACCATAGAGTTGAGGGTCCATTTCTGGGCTCTCGATTCTGTTCCATTGATCTATGTGTCTGTTTTTGTGCCAGGACCATACTGTCTTGATGATGACAGCTTTGTAATAGAGCTGGAAATCCGGAATTGTGATGCCACCAGCTTTGCTTTTCTTTTTCAACATTCCTCTGGCTATTCGGGGTCTTTTCTGGTTCCATACAAATTTTAGGATTATTTGTTCCATTTCTTTGAAAAAAGTGGATGATATTTTGATGGGGATTGCATTGAATGTGTAGATTGCTCTAGGTAGCATTGACATCTTCACAATGTTTGTTCTTCCAATCCATGAGCATGGAACGGTTTTCCATTTCTTTGTGTCTTCTTCAATTTCTTTCATGAGTATTTTATAGTTTTCTGAGAACAGATCCTTTGCCTCTTTGGTTAGATTTATTCCTAGGTATCTTATGGTTTGGGGTGCAATTATAAATGGGATCGACTCCTTAATTTCTCTCACTTCTATCTTCTTGTTGGTGTATAGGAATGCCACTGATTTCTGTGCATTGACATTATATCCTGCCACTTTACTGAATTCCTGTATGAGTTCTAGCAGTTTTGGGGTGGAGTCTTTTGGGTTTTCCACATAAAGTATCATATCATCTGCAAAGAGTGAGAGTTTGACTTCCTCTTTGCCTATTAGGATGCCTTTGATTTCTTTTTGTTGTCTGATTGCTGTGGCTAGGACTTCTAATACTATGTTGAATGGCAGTGGTGATAGTGGACATCCCTGCCGCATTCCTGACCTTAGGGGGAATGCTCTCAGCTTTTCCCCACTGAGAATGATAATCGCTGTAGGTTTTTCATAGATGACTTTTATGATATTGAGGTAGGTACCCTCTATCCCTATACTCTGAAGAGTTTTGATCAAGAAAGGATGCTATACGTTCTCAAATGCTTTCTCTGCATCTATTGAGAGGATCATATGATTCTTGTTCTTTCTTTTGTTAATGTATTGTATCACGTTGATTGATTTGCGGATGTTGAAACAACCTTGTAGCCCAAGGATAAATCCCACTTGGTCATGGTGAATAATCCTTTTAATTTACTGTTGGATCCTATTGGCTAGTATTTCGGTGAGAATTTTTACATCCATTTTCATCAAGGATATTGGTCTGTAATGGAGGCCTCATAAAATGAGTTTGGAAGTTTTCCTTCCATTTCTATTTTTTGTCACAGTTTCAGCAGAATAGGTATTAATTCTTCTTTAAATGTTTGGTAGAATTCCCTTGGGAAGCCATCTGGCCCTGGACGTTTGTTTGTTGGGAGATTTTTGATGACTGCTTCAATTTCCTTAGTGGTTATAGGTCTGTTCAGGTTTTCTATTTCTTCCCGGTTCAATTTTGGTAGTTGATACATCTCTAGGAATGCACCCATTTCTTCCAGGTTATCTAATTTGCTGGCATAGAGTTGCTCATAATATGTTCTTATAATTGTTTGTATTTCTTTGGTGTTGGTTGTGATCTCTCCTCTTTCATGCATGATTTTGTTGATTTGGGTCCTTTCTCTTTTCTTTTTGATAAGTCCGGCCAGGGGTTTATCAATCTTGTTAATTCTTTCAAAGAACCAGCTCCTAGTTTCGTTGATTTGTTCTACTGTTCTTTTGGTTTGTATTTCATTGATTTGTGCTCTGATCTTTATTATTTCTCTTCTCCTGCTGGGTTTAGGCTGTATTTGCTGTTTTTTCTCTAGCTCCTTTAGGTGTAGGGTTAGGTTGTGTATTTGAGACCTTTCTTCTTTCTTGAGAAAGGCTTGTATTGCTATATACGTTCCTCTTAGGACTGCTTTTGCTGCATCCCAAAGATTTTGAACAGTTGTGTTTTCATTTTCATTGGTTTCCATGAATTTTTTTAATTCTTCTTTAATTTCCTGGTTGATCCATTCATTCTTTAGTAGGATGCTCTTTAGCCTCCATGTATTTGAGTTCTTTCCGACTTTCCTCTTGTGATTGAGTTCTAGTTTCAAAGCATTGTGGTTTGAAAAAATGCAGGGAATAATCCCAATCTTTTGGTACCGGTTGAGACCTGATTTGTGACCTAGGATGGGATCTATTCTGGAGAATGTTCCATGGGCACTAGAGAAGAATGTGTATTCCGTTGCTTTGGATGGAATGTTCTGAATATGTCTGTGAAGTCCATTTGGTCCAGTGTGTCGTTTAAAGTCTTTGTTTCCTTGTTGAACTTTGGCTTAGATGATCTGTCCATTTCAGTCAGGGGGGTGTTAAAGTCCCCCACTATTATTGTATTGCTGTCCATGTGTTTCTTTGCTTTTGTTATTAATTGCCTTATATAATTGGCTGTTCCCATGTTAGGGGCATAGATATTTACAATTGTTAGATCTTCTTGTTGGGTCGACCCTTTAAGTAGGATATAGTGTCTTTCTTCATCTCTTATTACAGTCTTTGTTTTAAAATCTAATTTGTCTGATAGAATGATTGCCACCCTACCTTTCTTTTGCTGTCCATGAGCATGGTGAATGGTTTTCCACCCCCTCACTTTCAATGTGGGGTGTCTTTAGGTCTAAAATGAGTCTCTTGCAGACAGCATATTGATGGGTCTTGTTTTTTAATCCATTCTGATAGCCTGTGTCTTTTGATTGGGGCATTTAGCCCATTTACATTCAGGGTAACTATTGAAAGATTTGAAACTACTGTCATTGTATTGCTTGTAAGGTGACTGTTACTGTATATTATCTGTATTCCTTTCTGGTTTATGGTGCTTTTAGGCTCTCTCTTTGCTTAGAGGACCCCTTTCAGTATTTCTTGTATGGCTGGTTTCGTGTTTGCAAATTCCTTTAGTTTTTGTTTGTCCTGGAAGATTTTTATCTCTCCTTCTATCTTCAATGACAGCCTCGCTTGATATAGTATTCTTGGCTGCATATTTTTCTCGTTTAGTGCTCTGAATATATCATGCCAGTCTTTTCTGGCCTGCCAGGTCTCTGTGGATAGGTCTGTTGCCAATCTAATGTTTCTACCATTATAGGTTACATATCTCTTCTCCCGAGCTGCTTTCAGGATTTTCTCTTTGTCTCTGAGACTTGTAAGTTTTACTATTAGATGATGGGGTGTTGACCTATTTTCATTGATTTTGAGAGGGGTTCTCTGTGCCTCCTGTATTTGGATGCCTGTTTCCTTCCCCACATTATGGAAGTTCACTGATCTAATTTGCCCCACTATAGCTTCTGCCCCTCTCTCTTTCTTCTTCTTCTGGGATCCCAATTATTCTAATGTTGTTTCTTCTTATCATATTGCTTATCTCTCGAATTCTGTTCTTGTGATTCAGTAGTTGTTTATCTCTCTTTTTCTCAGCTTCTTTATTTTCCATCATTTGGTCTTCTATATCGCTGATTCTCTCTTCTGCCTCCTTTATCCTTGCAGTTAGTGCCCCCATTTTTGATTGCACCTCATCAATAGCCTTTTTGATTTCGACTTGGTTAGATTTTAGTTCTTTTATTTCTCCAGAAAGCATTTCTCTAATAATTTCCATGCTTTTTTGAAGCCCAGCTAGTATCTTTAAAGTCAGTATTCTGAACTCTAGGTCCGACGTCACGGTAATGTCCATATTGAGTAGGTCTCTGGACAACGGTACTACCTCTTGTTCCTTTTGTTGAGGTGATTTTTTCGCCTTGTCCTTTTGTCCAGAGGAGAATAGATGAATGAGAGAACAAAATGCTAACAGGTTAACAACGTCCCCAAAAAATATACTCTAAAGAAATCAGAAAAGGCCTGAAACCAGGGGAAAAGAAAGGGAAAGAAAGAAAAAAGAAAGAGAAAGAAAAAGAAAGAAAAAGATAAAAACAAACAAAAACAGAACAAAACAAAAAAAAACAGAATATGATCAAATATGATCAGGCTGGTGCATAGTTCAGTGCCACACACTAGATTTTGGGTATATTTTGGTCTGTTAGAAGAAAGTGCCTCCTAAAATTTTAAAGAAAGAAAGACTTATATATTTACAAAATAAGGTTTGATAAGATGAAGGGATGGAATATAACTGTAAAAATGAAAATTATAAAAAATTTTAAAAGAGGAATTAATCAGAAGGTGTTTGAAAAAATAAAGAAGAGGATTTAAAAAAAGGAAAGAAAGAAAAATAAAGGGGAGTGAATGTGATCAGGCCGGAGACAGGAAAAAAACATACACTAGAGATTTAGGGTATATTCTGATATCTTAGAAGAAACTGTATCTCAAATTTGAAGAGAGAACAACTTATATATATATGCCAAAAATAAAGGTAACTACTATGAAGGGATATAGTATGACTCTACAAATGAAAAATAAATTTTTTTTTAAAAAAAAGGGATTGATAAGATGTTGGTTGGAAAAGGGATAAAGAAAAATTCGAAAAAAAAAACACAACAGTTAAAAAAAATTAACTTTGAAAGACTAATAAATTATAGTAAAAAAGCCATGAATTCTATGTGGTGTATTCCCCTAGCGCTGGAGTTTTTCCGTTCTCATTTATTGGTAAACTTGGTCTTGGCTGGCTGTTCGTGCTGATATTCCGGGGGAGGGGCCTGTTGCCATGGTTCCCAAATGTCTTTCCCAGAGGCGGAATTGCACCGCCCTTGCCGGTCCCGGCTAGGTAATCAGTTCGGGTTTGCTCTTGAGAGCTTTTGTTCCTTGCAAGGTCTCCGTACAGCATTGGAGGAGGAGAGTGAAAATGGCGGCCTCCCAATCTCCTCCCTGGAGGAGCTGAGAACTCGGGGCGCCGCTCCTCAGTGCACCCCCAGAGAAAGGCAGTCAGTCACTCCCATCTCCCTGGTCTCCGGCCGCACTCCCTGCTCACCTGGCCTGTGACTGAGCGTTTCTCTCTCTGGCACCCGACCCCGTGTGGAGTCTCCAAACCCAGCAGATCCCTGTGGTGCACTCCCATGCCGATTCTCCCGGGGGAGGGAGGGGAGTCTCCCCGGATCTGCTGCTTGTTGGGTCCCTGCTGGAGGAGCAGTGGCCCAACTGTCACCGATCACAGTTTATGGCAACCCTGAGCTGAGAGCTTACTCCTCAGCTCCATCTCTGTAGTCGGCTTCCCTGCTCTGATACCTGGGAGCTGTGCCGCACTCAGGCACCCCCGCTGTTTCTCTGACCCCAATGGTCCTGAGACCACACTGTCCCATGAGGGTTCCACCCCCCGCTTAGCCACTGAAGTGACGTCCCTCCATGGAGCCGACTTCTAAATGTTCCGATTTTGTGCTCCGGGGCTCTCTCACTTGCCAGAAGCGGCCAACAGAGGCCCCCTTCCCCACCGTCTATCCTCCCGAATATCGTGTCGGATTCACTTCACACATCCTACCTTCCAGAAAGTGGTCGCTTTTCTGTTCAGAGAGTTGTTGCTATTCTTTTCTTCGATCTCTTGTTGGGTTCATAGGTGTTCAGAATGGTTTGATCCCTATCCAGCTGAATTCCTGAGACCAGATGAAATCCAGGTCTCCTACTCCTCCGCCATCTTGTTCCTCTCTATTTTAAAATATTTTTAATGCAGTTGTACATAGGATTGTTTTCTTAATTTCCTTTTCAGATAGTTTATTGTTAGTTTATAGAAACCCAACTGATTTTTGTATGTTGATTTCGTGTTATGCAATTTTACTGATATTTTTATTCTGTGTGTTTGCGTGTACACACAAGTGTGTGTATGGACTTTTTAGGGTTTTCTATGTATAAGCCAATGTAATCTGTGAACAGAATACTTTTGTTTCTTCCTTTCTGATTTAGATGCCATTTATTTCTTCTTGCCTAATTGCTCTTGCTAGAACTTTGGGTACTATGTTGAATAGCAGTGAAGAGAGGGGGATTTGCCTTGTTCTTGATCTTAGAAAGATTTCAGGTTTTCACCATTGAATATGATGTTAGCTGTGGAATCTTCTTATATATCATTTATTATGTTGGGGTAGTTTCCTTCTACCCCTAGTTTTTTGGCTGCTTTTGTCATCAAAGGGTATTGGATTTTGTCAAATGCTTTTTTTTCATCAGTTGAGACAATCATGTGATTTTCATCCTTCATCTGACAACACAGTATATTACATTGATAAATTTGCATGCATTGAACCATTCCTGTATTCCAGGATGCATTGCATAACTTCTAAGTTACATTTGATAGATAATGAGCTGCAGGGACACAAAACATAACAAAATAAAAACAAATAAAAAGGTCTATATTTTTTTCTCCTTGTTCTTTTTCCTTTTACTACTCCATTACTCTGTTGCATCAATTAGGATTCTAAGTCAAGAGATAAACAAATGTAAAAACAAATGTTAAACACTTCTCAGTGTTTAGTGGAGATACCATTTACATTCAAACTTGAAGGGTTTTTGTGGATTAGTCTGAATACTCTTATGAGAAAGTATTGAGTGTTTCAGTGGCTAGGGGAACTTTAATTTGTTGTTTTTTAATGGATATATGCTGATACTGAAGATGCTGCTATGTTGTGCTAAGCCACACAACCAAGATCAAGTATGGATTCCTATTTTGTGCTGGCCAATTCCATTCCACATTAAATAAGACAAATATTTTATTATTGAAAAGCAGTTCAGTTGATAAGGCACATATGCAAATACAACAGTTAGGTAAACAAAGTATGATAGGATTCTAGAGGTGGGAAAAGTGAACTGCAAATTAGGAAATCATGAAAGATCAGAGAAGACATCATAGAGGCAGTGGTATATTTAAACTGAGCTTTTAAGGACGAGAAATCTGGGGTGCCTGGGTGGCTCAGTCGGTTAAGTATCTGCCTTTGGCTCAGGTCATGATCCCAGGGTCTTGGGACTGAGCCCTGTGTAGGGCTTCCTGCTCAGTGGGGAGTCTGCTTCTCCCTCTCCCTCTGCCCCTCCCCCTCTGCCCCTCTCCCTGCTCGTGCTCTCTCTCACTATCTCTCTTTCTCAAATAAATAAATCTTAAAAAAAAAAAAAAGGCAAGAAATCTAATGGAGGAGAAGTACAGCCTGCAAAGTCCCTTGAGTTCAGATCTCTGCAACTTCCACACTACACTAGTGCATGAGAATCTTTGTACTGGTTAGTCTCCCTAGATCCACAACATTTCTTTTATCCAGAGGCCTCAGTCCTCTTCCCATTTGGTATGTGTGTGTGATGGGGTTAGTGGTCATGATGATGTGTTCCTCATCTCTTCCTTTAAGAAAATGTATTCTGAACAGCATAGTTGACAGACAACCTCCAGATGACGCACCAGACTACATGTGCCCTAGGCTACTCTCAGTCATTGGACTAAGTATAGTAGGGGTCCTAGGGGCTGTACCCTACTGCCCAATGTGGGAGACTTTTAAGAGCAACTCTTCTCAGACTCCCCTCTGGCCTGGCTAAGACTTTCTCAGAACTACACTGCAGCCTGAGGCTTTTCTTACCCAATTCTTCCTTTCTTTTCTCCTTTCACAGGTGCCAGACCTGCATTGCTGTTTGAAAGCTTTCCCTGCCTTGCTTCCTGTTATTATTAATAGGCAGTTCTCTCCAAAACTCTCTAGCAGATCTAATGCTATCTTGATTCTTTCTTGTCAAATGATGTGAACTAACAAAGCAGGGGAACCCTACTGCTCTCTTTCCCCAGGGTTATCTCTCCATTGTTTTTCTTCAAGATAGTGACCTCTCTCTTTAGGTATGATAGTATATTTCTTCAACAGCTTTAGGTCTTTATAATAACTAAGGACAGAAGTTGTTTTCAAGCAGCTTCTGTTTTTAGGCCTGCAGGGCCCTTGAGGCAAGAGAACACAAAAGCCTGATTACCATTTATTCATTAGAGAGGGGAAAATATAGACAACAAACACAAAGAGCTCTCATTACTCTGAAACATTTATTAATTTATTAGGAGACTCATTTAGGTAATATGTGAACTGTACTCTTTCCCATATAGTATTTCATTTGACACTTATAATAGTTCTTAGAGGCAGATATTATTTATACTTTTTAGTTGTAGACATTTAGGATGAGATTAAGTGATTTTCCAAAAGTCACACAGAAAACAAATGGACAGCCTAGTAGTTAAAGCCTAACCTGCTAAACATCAAATTCTGTGTTCTCTGCAATGCAACATCCTGCAGCATGCCCTCTTTTTAAGGTCTTAGTAATAGATGGAGTACCTTCATAGGTATTCACACTCAGTAGAACACTGTATTTGTCTTAGTTTTCTTGAAATTCTTAATAAGTTTTAAACAGGGGTCCCTCATTTTCATTTTGCATTGGTCCCCCCACAAATTATGTAGACATCTTATTCTTATTACTATTTTAGTCCTCGTTGCTGTCTTATGACAAAATAGCACAGACTGGGTAGCTTATAAACAACATTTATTGCTCATAGGTCTGGAGGTTGAAGTTTTAGGAACAGGGTACCAGCCTGGTCAGGTTCTAATGAGGGGCCTCTTCCAGGTCATAAACTTCTCAGTGTATCCTCACATGGTGGAAGTGGGATAGAGAGCTCTGTGGGAATCTCTTTTATAAAAGCACTAAGCTCATTCATGAGGGCTCCAAGCTCATGACCTGATCAACCCTCAGAGGCCTTGACCTGCTAATACTGCATTACCTTTGGGAGTTAGGGTTTTGACATATGAATCTGGGGGGACACAAACATTCAGAACTTATCAGTTATAATTTTTTCAGCTGTCAGATCTAATCTTCCTTCTATAAGGAGTTTGAGTTTTATCTATAGAGCAATGGGAAACTAAGTCAACATAGTTTAGTGGATGACTCCAGGGAAAATGTCAGAGATCTTAGGTTCCCCACCTGACTATGAGACTTTTAGCAAATGCTCATTCCTAAATCTTCTGTGCCAAGTGTATCTCCCCTCCACACTACTACATCACCAACCCTTACTGACATTGTCAGATATGCATATTAGGCAGATTTCTTTGGCAGTGATGCAGAAGGGTTTAGAGGAGACAAAACTAAGATGCAGTCAGAAATATAGATGCCTTGAGGTCTGGTCTGGCAGCAGAAGGTGTTTTTATATTATGACTGGGTGAAGTCTCTGACCACTATGCTGGTGTAGGGCCACAATCCTTCATTTTTAATTCTTAAATCCAAAAATGATGTCTTTTTAAGTAATGTTAAATTTATTTGATAGCAAAAGCTGACCTATCAAGAAGAACCATGAGAGACTATGGACTCTGAGAAACAAACTGAAGGTTCTAGAGGGGAAGGGGGTAGGGGGTTGGGTTAGCCTAGTGATGGGTATTAAAGAGGGCATGTATTGAATGAATGCATATAACACTGGGTGTTATATGCAAACAATGAATCATGGAACACCACATCAAAAACCAATGATGTAATGTATGGTGATTAACATAACATAATAAAATTAAATTAAAAAAATAGAGAAATAAAAAAGCTAGCCTATCAGGGTATATGATGTGATGAGAGGTGGTAGTCTTTATTTATCCCACTTAGTGTGAATATTCATATATTTTGCTACAGAAATACTGTTTGCTTTTTGACTATTGTCTTGGAACCCACTGCATGTGTTAAATATATATGTATTGAAAAAAAATTTTAAGGTTTTTTGTTTGTTTTATTTTTTTTTTAAGATTTTATTTATTTATTTGAAAGACAGAGAATGAGAAATAGGGAGCACAAGAGGGAAGAGGGTCAAAGGGAGAAGCAGATTCCCTGCCGAGCAGGGAGCCTGATGCCCTGGGACTCGATCCCGGGACTCCAGGATCATGACCTGAGCCGAAGGCAGTCGCTTAACCAACTGAGCCACCCAGGCACCCTGTTTGTTTTATTTTTTACTTGAATTCCAAAACTTTTCATTTTCCAAGAGTTTTGGCTAAGGGATTGTATGTCTCTATTTCTTTTCTTCACTCGCTGAGTAGAATATTTATGTAGGCCCATAGGGAACTGATCCTAAGAAGGTAATTTTAAGCCCACTATGTCTTCTAGAGTCAGTGATTTGTGGAACTGACTTCTGGCCTCCTGAAATAAACCCAGCAAGAATTCTTTGGGACAGGTGGAGTCAAAGAAGGTAGAATTCAGGAATGAGATCTAAAATAAATCAGAAGATTGTATATGGATGTGTAGATTGAAAAAGGCTCATTGCCTAAATTTCCTATAACTTTTAAAATTTGAATTATTTTTATTCAGAACTTAAGGAATTTGTGGCACTTAAGTTACTTTTATAATTAAGAAATTCTATTTTATTAGCTGGGCATAGTGTAGTAAGGCTGCCTACCACAGAATAGGAGCTTAATAAATGTCAAATAAAGGAATAGTTGAAACCAATTCATTCACATTCACATCTCCATTTACCTGTAATGATACTCATATATTTCAGTTAAGTGTTTTCATTAAAAAGATAGATCAGTGTTAGTTTTTAAGATATCTTTAGAAAAATTTTAATAGAGAAACATTTAATGACTTGGATAACAACTTAACTCATTCAGCAAACCTTTATTGGTACTACATGAAGTATAGTTCCTGCTTTGAGGAGCTTACATGCAGGGTCCAATCCACAACCATACTCAAACGACACACTTCTCTTATTTCTCACAGCTTCACTAGATTACCTTTAGTGTCATCCTTTAGTGTGTCTTCCTGAAGATTCATGATTTTTGGTTTCTCCTTTTTCCCCATTCCCTGGTTGTAGTGGGAAAACACACTTTAGAGCCATAGTTCTGGCTCTACCACTTTCTCTTAGGTGAATTACTGAATCTCACTGATCTGCAATTACTTTTCCCATAAAATGAAGATTAAATAATAGTATCATCTATTATATTCATTTATAAGGTCTGTGAGCAAATTTATAAGGAAAGTGCTTTTACTTAGTATAACTTTACAGAGAGTTTAAATTGCCACCTGACTGGACTCATGGCCTTAAGATGATAAGATCCTTATCACTAGAAGTATTTATGCAGAGGTCAGAGAGGAGGTTTATATTAGGTGATAATGTATGTATATCTCATGTTTTGTATGCCTCACATGCAAAAGAAACCTGATTGCCTTTGTTCCAAACTGCCTTTTCTGGGATGTTTGTATAGCAGTCATCCTGGAAGATAGAGATACTGTCTCCCTCTGGAGCAGTGAACAGGTTTGATTAGTATACAGTAAAAAAGATTCAAATCCTCTTAGCTCAGAGTTCCTCTCCTATAACACAACCCATTCCGTGTGCAAGTATCACCTGGACCTCTTTGCACTGCCCCATTTGAAGTGGGGCTCAGGGAACCAGGGCAAATGCTGACACTCTAGCTACTGATATTGCTGTGAGTTCTTTTGTCTGTGATCCAGTAGTCTTGTATCTTCTGCCAGTATCCATGAAACTATGGCAAGTTATTTTGTTAGCTTGCAAGTAGGGTAAAAATCTCAGACCCTTCACAGTTCTTAACAATTTGAAGATGGCAGGGAATGATGTCTGAAGATTCATCTGTATGTTGAGACCAAAAAACACTATACTTAAAGCCAGATGGTCATAGGTGGTTATGATTCTTTGCTTTGCCACTTACTAGCTGTGGGTCCATGGATAAGTTATTTAACATTCCTGAATCTAATTTTCTCATTGGTAACGTAAAGATAATTATACCATCCTTACTATGGTACTGGGAGAATCAATGGGCATAATAACTATTTGAATGCCACTAATGCAGAACCTAGAACATAGAAGGTACTCTATGAGTACAGAGTCAGATTATTACTGTCTTGATGTTTCTAGTCTTATGATTCTGTGTCATTCTTTAAATGCTTCCTCTATTCTAGCCCAAGCTCCCCTGTGATAGAAAGAGATAGGTATTAGTATGAGACTTAATGGTTTATATTCTCTTATTAAAGAAGTTTTCTTTTTCCTTTCCCATTCTTACCCATGAAATATTTACCTTCTTTTAAAAAAAGTTTAATTCAAGTAGGTATTTATAAGATAACTTCTCTGAGCCAAATGCCAAGAATATAGACTTACTTTTTACTTTAAATAAGCATTCATTAAACATTTATTGAATACTTATAATATGCCACACACATCTTAATTGTTGGATAAATATCATAAACAATATAGGCAAGTTTCCTTCTTCCGTTGAATTTATATTTTATCATAACAACTAAAAATGCAGTGTGTTAAGTATATGATAGTAGTACAGGTAAAGATATGGAAATAACTAGCTCTGTAACCTAGCTCTGGGAATTTCTGGGGAGATACCCCCTGAACTGATCTTGAAGGGTGAAGAAAGATTATCCATGTCAGTCTCAGCTGGAAATAGGTGGTTTATTCCAAAAGGTAATTTAAGATAATTTTTTAAAGAGACTATTTAGAAAAATGAGTAGAGATTTAAGAGAATCCTCAGGGATGGAGGAGCACCTAGGGACTGGTAAAAGTAAAAGCTATTCCCACCCCAAAGCCTGAAGGGATGGGGGAGGAAGCTGTTACTAGAATCCTGCAAAAACTATAGCTAACAACTCTCTTGTGTGGCTGGTGTGAGGGGAAGGTACAGAATAAATATCCCAACCTCTCTTTCGTCCTGCCCTCCAATCTTCTGTCAGTGCTTTCCATTGGCCTAATCCAATAGGAAGGGAGAGGGCAAGGGATCTCACCTGATGTTGTCTGTAGAGGTCATCCTCCCAGCCGTGAGGACACAAGCTGACTGAGAAGAGTAGAAAATAGATCTTCAAGGGCAAACAGAGAATAACTCATATAGGAACAGACAAAGGTATTCCAGGCGGAGGCAACAGCAGCAAGGCATAGGCATGTGAAATGGTGGGACAGGAGCACATAGTAAGGTGCACCTTGAGTTAGCCTACAGTTAGAAGCTGGCTACAGAGGTAGGTAGGGTTAGGATGTGGAGGATTTTAAATGCCAGGCTGAGGAGCTTAAACTCTCACTTAAAATATATAGAGAGATGTGGCTAAAGGGGCAAAGGAAGTAACACAATTTGATTTGTGTCTTAGAAAGTTAGCTTTCCTGGGATGGGAGAGTGGTTTTGGGGGAAGATATTTCTGTTCCTATATGGTCTGAGGACATAAGGAGAGAGGCAATGTCATTACAAGTAAAATGGGTCACACTGCCTGGGAAAGATAGGGAAGGCCTTGTGTAAAATAGCCTCATTGTAGGGTATTCTTTCCTGTCCTTTCTTGAAATGTAAATGGAGTCTTTTGTGAAGCAGGGCAGAGCTGGCCTTGAAGCTACCTTTCTCCTGATAATCATTTTCCTGGGAAGAAATGATGAATTGTGCTTTGTCCATATTCCTTCAAAGATTGCTTCTGTAACCTTCCCTTAAATACATTCCCAAGAGCAGCCTCTTTCATTAAGATGAGGCCATTTTCCTTCTTCAGTTTTGTTGGAAATGTCCAAAAAGGAAATGCAGTTCTATTTCCTTCCTGTCCTAAGAGTCATTACATATTAATAGAATATCTACATGTAGATAAGCTCTGGGTTCCTTTGTCCTACAGGAAGGCATCAAAGGGCACCATGACTTTTAAAACAGTCCTTCAAGGTGGGTAAAGGTAGCCTTTAAAAAGAAATCATCACTTCTCAGAAATCACATCCCCTGAGAAGTATTATTCATTCATCCAGTTGACAGGCAGCAATGTCATGGGAAAGGATAAATGGCACTTTCTATATCTGAATATGCAGGACACAATGAAACATATTCAGGAACAATGGCAGAGGACACTTGGGACCTTCCCCCATGGGCTACTATCCACTGGCAAGCTTCTTAAGGACAGGTACCGTATCTAAATTGTATTCTCACATGTCCTAGCCAACAGCAGTTGCTCAGAAATTGTTTTGTGAATGAATAATAGCTTTCTAGGCCATCAAAATAGCCTAAGCAAAGGTCCAGAGGCATGAGAGAGCATGGTTCATGTTAGAAAATGGAAGTAGTTTGGTAAGACTAAAGAAAACAGCATTTGCTTGGGGAGGAAGAGAGGCTAGTGAAAGATAAAACAATAGAAGTCGTCAGAAATATAACTGACTTTGCCTTAAAATTCCTCTGAGAAGTTTGGACTTTTCCTTATAGTTACCAGGAAGCTATTGGATAAGTTTGAGGGGTAGGTATGATAAGGTCAGCTATAAGATTTAGAAAGATCATTCTGACTTTGGTGTAAAGAATGAAATAGGATGAAGTTAGTGAGATTGCCTGTTCTATGCCAGTGTCAGTGAGGATAGAACTAAGTGTTTGGGTATGAACAATATATAGGACATGTAGTGGATGGAATATGGTGGTGTTTAGAAGTAAATGATGAAGGTAAAGGAGAAAAGAAGGGTCAAAAGTGATCTCTACTTGGGGCGCCTGGGTAGCTCAGTCATTAAGCGTCTGCCTTTGGCTCAGATCATGATCCCAGGGTCCTGAGATCGAGCCCCACATTGGGCTCCCTGCTCAGTGGGAAGCCTGTTTCTCCCTCTCCCACTGCCCCTGTTTGTGTTCCCTCTCTTGCTGTCTTTCTCTGTCAAATAAATAAATAAAAATCTTAAAAAAAAAGTGATTCCTACTTGACTAAATTTCTTGAAGGCAGAGACTGTATTTGATTCACTCTTACATCCTTCATTATGGTTATAGCGTCTCCTGTGCATTGGCAGAGTGGACACTTGGAATGGTTACTGAGTGTTGATTGAAGGGCTTTAGGAAGGGTACAGTGAGGGGTAAGTCCAAAAGCATGTCTGAAGCAGGAGATGGATGGAGATGGTACAGGTGAATGATAGGTTAGGGCCACATTAGAGTAAATTATGGAGAAAGTACAAAATGTTCTGGATTCCAACCAATTCTCTTTATCTTAGAGTTTTAAAGTGTCAGGTTCTGGTACCAGAGAAGCTAGAAGAGAAAGATTTCTGGTTTCAGATCCAGGAACAACACCTGAGCTAACACTCAGTGAGTATTTGCTATAAGAAAAAACTGAATTAATACATGAGTGCAACCTAAAACTTCTTTATAATGATGGATATTGACTTACGGAGGAAACTATCCATTTGACTCAGGCCCTCTACTACTCTGGAAAATACTGAAAAATATCAAAACTATTTTTAAAATGGATAATATATCTGAAGTGATTAGCATAGTACCACATTTATAGAAATACTCATCATCTGATAGCTGTTGATATTACTTTATGATTTTTATTGAGAAATATATTTATAATACAAATCAGAATGCATGCCTCCAGTTCAAAACATGATCTGAACTAATACAAGGTTTGGAGTTTTAACCCAATACCGTATATAGGGCCACTTATGATCATGAAGAGCTACATACTTGAACATCTGGATTCAGCTGGTAAAAGACAAATGGGTCTTGGAGTCTTTTTCTCTCCCCTAAAAGGATTCCTGCGGCTATTTTTCTTTCATGGTGTCTCACTCTAGACTTTGGAGTCAGGCAGAACTGGATATCCATCCAATCTAATACTCCTAGTCCTGGACCTTTGACTAATTATTTATCTTTTCCAAATCTCAATTTCCTTTTCCATAAAATGAGGATAATAATAACTGTATTATTGGGATGTTTGGGATAAATTAGATAAGCTAAGTAAAGCGCTTAATAAAGTTCAGGAATATAGTGGTGCTTAACAAATATCAGTTTTCTTCCTGCTTTTCATTCTATTCAGAACTTCAACTGATTGAATGATGCACATTCACATTATGGAGAGCTATCTGCAATCTGTTTTACCCCAGATTCACCAATTTAAATGTTGATCTTATCCCAAAACACCCTCCAAGCTGACACATAAAATTAACTATCACAATTGGTAATGTGAACTATTCCCAGCTTTGCCTGAACTCTGAGGCTTTTTCTGCTACTTCTTTCCAGTGATTTTACCCCCCCCCCCCCACTTTTGGGTAGTTTGCACACACATGCACTGATCTGTACTCAGCTGAAGATTTGAAGGGACCTTGTGATCTCTAGCAACTTTGACCTACGCATACCCCTAAATTCGTTGTCTTAACTCAGGCAGACCCCTAGGATCCACTTTGGTTTACCTATCTGTGCTATGGCCTGGAAACTCTTTGTATAGTAAATTGGATAATAAAAGGGTCATTTTGTTTGTTTACTCTCTCTTAGACATCACTGTTTTTTTCCTGGCTGTTTTGCAATATCTGAAATCCGTTTTACATGTTTTGTTCAGGTTTTTTTTTTTGCTGTTTTTTTAGATAGGATAATGGGAAGGGCAGAGGGAGAGGAGAGAATCTTAAGGAGGCTCCACATCCGGCACAGAGCCCAACATAGGACTTAATTTTAAAACCCTGAGATCATGACCTGAGCTGAAATCAAGTTGGATGCTTAACCCACTGAGCCACCCAGGGGCCCCTGTTTTGTTCAGTTTTAAGGCAAGAGGTTAAATCTGTCCCTGCCACAGAGTAATATTATTGACTTCACTAAACTCTTTTGTGCTGTTAATTTTGTGAAAGTTTGAATAAATAACTTATTACCCCTTGATCTCAATTTTTCTATATATAGAATGGTAATTAAATCTAATACTAGCTGTAAAAATACCTAGTCCATAGACTTTTAGGATAACTGAAAAGACTCACAGGTTATTGAGTTAGAGGTGGGGATAGGCACAGCCAGGAATGTATTCTGAGGCTTATTACATTCTTCAGGAGAACAGCCGTAGCACTTCAGCTTGAAAGAAAGCCTAATTCTATAGGTCAGAGTCCATGCTTTATGGCCTCTGAGACCTGGGTTTTGACAAGCTACTGAATCCTTAGTTTCATTTGGGAAAGTACCTTCCTCATAGAGTTAATGGGAGGATAAAATGTGGAAATATGAATAAAGTGCTTTATATATGAATATTTTTTAAAAAAGGAGGTTAATCTTACACATTGTTGATGGGAATATAAAATGATGCAGACACTGTGGGAAAGTTTCTTAATAAGTTTCTTAGTAAGTTAAACATAGAATTGCCATATGACACAATTCCACTCCTAGAAATATACCTAAAAGAATTGAAAACAGATGTTCAAGAAGAATTTGTACACAAATGTTCATAATGGCTCTCTTCACAATAGCCAAAAGGTGGAAAGAGCCCAAATGTCCATCAATGGATGAACATTTAAACAAAATGAAGTATATTCAGGGGCTCCTGGGTGGCTCAGGTCATGATCCCGGGGTCCTGGGATTGAGCCCCACATCAGGCTCCCTACTTGGTGGGGAGACTGCTTCTCCTCTCCCTCTTCCCTGACCATGCTCTTGCTCTCTCTCTCAAATAAATAAAAACTTTAAAAAATAAGGTATATTCACACAGTGGAATGTTATTCAGCCATAAAAAGGAATGACAGATGGACAGATGCCACAACATGAATGAACCTTGAAAACATTATGCTAAGTGAAGGAAGCCAGACACGAAAGACTATATATTATGATTCCATTTATATGAATTGTCTGGAATAGGCAAATCCAAGAAACAAAAAGCAGATATTTGCCATGGGATGGGAGTGGGGGGGCGGGAATAGGGAGTGAATTCTTAATGGATATGGGGGTTACTTTTGAGGTGATGGAAATATTCTGAAACTAGATAATAATGATGGTTGTACAACTTTGTGAATATATTAAATATCATGGAATTGTAAAAATTAAAATGGCTAAATGGCAAATTTTATGTTATGTGTATTTTACCACAATAACACATAAAAGGAGGTTAATTAATAAAAATTGATATTTTTTTTCCTCTATCCTAAGAAATCATACTCTAGTATCATGTTCATATAGTCAATTAATTGAACAAGCCTTTGGCTTACACACGATGGTTGATCTTTGGAGTATACTATGCTCCTGCCCAAGCTTGGTTCTTTCTGCCAGTGAAATCCACTGGACTTCTCTTATTAGTCATTAACCATCCTGTTCTGTGCTGGACTTGGGTCCCAATGGGCACCATGCCAGGTAGAAAAATTGCAAATGATCATACATGCCAAAGCCCAGAAGTCTGAAAGGTATAAATGTCTGTCTTTATGCTTTACCCAGCTTGTTTCCCTCCTGCCATGCCAGTAGGATGTCAGCTTTCTCTCAGAACTTCCTGGCTCCTGTCTGCTTTTTGTTATAGTTCAGTCCATCTGCTCCAGCAAAAACTTTGGCTCAGCTGTAGCCAAAGGAGGACCTTTCCATGTCTAGAAAACCTTGGCAAGACTCTATTATCTAGTAAATTTGAAAAGTAGCATGAAGAAAAATGTCAGATTGAGCTGAGATAGGAATGATATAGGTCTGTTCTTTCAATGGATATTTTAAGCATCATCTTTTTGCAGGCATTTTGCCAGGCACAGTAAGGGATATAAAGAGGGGGGGGGGAAAAACCTAACCACTCATTTACTTGCCATTCACTCATCTATTCATCAGTCAACTATTTATTGAGTATCTACAGTTGCCCTTGGCCCTAGCTATGTGGAGTGGACAAGAATGACATAATCTCTGTTTTTAAGGGGCTCAGAGGAGGAAGAGATTCATCTTTTCTAGAAGAAGGAGGAAAAATTTCCTAGAGGCAATGATATTTGAGTTAAACATTGAACGTTGAGTTTAATTACCATTGTTGTTGGAGAAGGGAGTGTATGTGGGAGAGTCTAAGCATGGGAAATAGAGGGGACCTTGAATATTTAAAATCTCTGTCTTTCCTTCCAATTGCTAAAAAATGCTTTCTCTTGATAATTTCGTTTGCTGTCTCATTCAATTCTCTTTAACAACTTTGTGGGTTTTATCATCTCCATTTTATAGACAAAGCTTCAAAGAGGTTCAATAACTTGCTCATGGTTTACTAGCTAGTAAATGACAGAGCTTGGATTCAACTCCAGATCTCCTTGAGGCCAAAGTCCATGCTCTTTTTACTATATTGCTCTACTTTCCTAGAAAGCAAGCACACACTTATAATACATGTGATAATTACTTTATAGCATTCAAGTCTCCATGAATGTTCTCTATTAGAGAGTAAACAACCTAAACTGAGAGTGATTGGAAAAAAATCTTAATGAGAAAGAGAATATTTGAAATGTGAAAAATGAGTGGTATGTATGTTTGTGTCTGTGTATGTACACATGCATTCATTGAATGGGGGATGGGGTGAAGTTTTCTAGCAGAAGGTATAGCACATACAAAGACCTTGAGGCATGAAGGAGCCTGTCAGGCAGGCTCAGGGCTCTACCTGGCTTTATGCTTTGCCATGGTTCATGTGCAATCTCTAAATTATTTCCTTGAAGCTGGTATCTCTCCATTTTTATTAAATGAAAGAGACATTGTTTTACTCATCCACTCCCACCCTCCTCTCCTATGAATAGGATGTGGGCCGACAGAAAGAAATCAAATTATTTTTCAACATGAGCCCAGCCTGAACAGAACTCATTTGGAGTGTTAGCACTCTGATCTGTCTGCTCTCACCACACCACCACCTTGCTCACTTGATGGAATGAATATTGGAAGGGACAGGGGAAGTATCTCAGAAAGAGAAACTGTGACAATTTCTAAGTAAATGTAATAAATCAAGAAGATTTTTCAAAGGAAATAAAAAGTGTCATTTATGACGGTTATAACTCCTACACCCCCTAAGATTCTTGTACTGGTGCAGTTTAGACTTTGCCATGGTAGATAAAATTATTACTTGATCTGTCAAAATGGAGGGATGAATTTTTTTTCCTCCTTCATGCAGTCATCTTATTTTAAGCAACCAATTCTATTATTTCCTGCCCTCTCTCTGTGTCGGTGAAAAAAAGAAAACAAAGATAATCAGTGTTTAAAAAGTTGCATCAAGGAATTGAAATAGAGGGTAGTGGCATAAGACCCAGGAATTCATAATTATCACCCACATGAGTTTCTAGGAAAACAAACATGTATTTGTATTTGAAGAGTTATTACTTCTCTTTCACAGGAGGCCTAAGTTATAATGAAAATGATAATGAATACTATAAATATAATAATAATAAATATACAGCTACCATTGGTTAAAATCTACCCTGTGCCAGCTATTATAATAGGTTCTTTTTAGATGTTATCTCATTGACTCCTTCAGATAGCACTATGCTGAGTGTACTATTATTGTTATGTTAATCATTATTACTATTATTTCCATGGTAGAGATGGGGCCCAGAGGTTGGAACTGATGTGCACAAATCCACATACTACTAAATGGCAGAGGCAGATTTCAAACTCAGTATTGTCCAACTTCCAAACTCATGCTGTTTCTTTAGTGTCTCTGACCCATGGCCTGCTATCTCAGACATACTATTAGAAAAATAATCATTTGTTTACACACATAGTTTACAGTTTGTAGTTTACAGTTTTATAAGTACTTAAAGTCTACTCTCATTTGACCTTCATAGAATCCACAGTATAATAATAATCACTAGCAATAATTATCAGCCATATTAAAATAATAATAATGAAATAGGTATCATTTATACTTATTTATAGAGTATACACTGTGCCAGATGCTGTGTTAACCACTTTACATGCATGAACTTAACCATCAAATACAATAGCTGCATATAACAGTTAAGAAAGCATAGACTGGTGTCAGGGTAATGGGTTGGAATCTTGGCTCTACTAGTTAACACTTATTTGAGCTTGGGTTAATGTTTTTGCCTTAACTCTTCATTGTAAAATGGGTCAAATAATTTTACTTACATGATGGTTTTGAATAATAAATTAGATAACCCTAAAGTGATTAGCACATAGTAAGTACTCTATAAATGATAATTATTTCTGTTTTACAGATGAGAAAATTGAGGGTTAGAGAGATTATGGGAATTAGAGAGACTTGGCCCAAATTCTCAAAAGTAGTCAAGGGGTAGATCTGGAATTAGAATGTGGGTCTGCCTGGCTCACAATTTCTCTTCTTAACCCTACACCCTACTGTTAACAGGCATTAAGTACATTCATTAAATGTGTTTTAAAATATGAGCCCTTTTTAATGTGAATGGTCTCCCATTAATCAATCTGTTACACATTATAAAAGCTCTCAGTTTCCTGTACAGACTCCCTACTCATACCTCTCTGCCTTTGCACAACTCTTTCCTCTGTCTGCAATAGTTTCTCCACACTTGCCTAAGATATTTGTCATTCAGGATTCAATCTGAAGTATCATAGCCTCCCAAAAGGATTCCAGGTGGATTAGGGAGTCTATCTTTGCATATCTCAACTCCCCATTCACCTTCCCCCCACCCTGGGTTTACCACAAGTATTATACTATAGTTACTTGAAATTTTAATTTTTTTATGCATAGTACATAGTACAACATTGCCTGGCAAATAATGAGTGTTCAATATACTTATTTATCAAATGAATGAATGAATGAATGAATAAAAATAATTGTTCAGGAGGATTCTGACCAACATTATAGAATATGTGATGACATTTTTCTTCTTTATGTGAGACTACTGAGCAAGTAAGTATTTTAAAGACCTGGTGAAAATTAAGACCAAAGGTAAAGACAACTTCAAATATATCCATCCACATACACCCATAACTCCCCTCCTCCCACCACCCCTGTGGCAATCTTCTAAATATAGATTATAATAATTTAGTTTCAAACAACTCATTTTCAGCATCTGACATGTTCATTAACCCCAGGTAGGGGAATTATTGTGGTGCATTAATTTTTCACCAGAGGAGACATTTGTCATCTGTGCAAGTATCATTAGTGCTTGCTACAAAGATGGAAATGACACACTATCTCTGCCGATTGAAGAACACAGGAGAATTTTAAATAGTATATCCTGGGCTCTCTAGACCAGCCAAGATTGTGTACTTGTTGGACCCTCATTAGACAAGGCTCATGTGATATCATTAAGAACCTGCTTTATGAAGAGAGCAGAGTAATGTGTACCTCTGGGGAAATGAGGGTATGAAAGCTGTATTTAGTTACTGTTTTTCTCTTACATATCTGGCTGCCATTTCTCTAACAATGGGATCTAACAAGTCCTTGAATTTTGGTATTTACCAAGGCTTCTCTTTAGTCTTCTATTTGTCTCACTTTGTACTCTTTCCCCCTCTCATGGGTCATAGGCCATCTATATGATAATGACTTTCCTGTCCATTTTCAGCCAGGTTCTCTCTCCTGAGCTCCAGACCCTTATGTGTAGCTGCAGACTGTCTAGACAGATATACTGGAAAAAGTCCCAGACACCTCAAATTCAACAGGCCCAAAATTTGGCTCATTATCTTCTATCTCCAGACCTTTTTGTCCTATTGTTGAATGTTGCAAGGACACTTCCTCTTGTCTCAAAATTTCACCCAAGGTTCCAAAAGTGAGTCCATATATGGTAGGTACAGTCACATCCTAAAGAAAGGCTGCTAGATACATCTCTTCAGGACCTGCAAATGGTGCCTGAATTGGCCCTGAGACCTTCACCCCATCATCTATTTCCAGACTACGTAAAGAGAAGACTAGAAATTCAGAGCAGACTCATTGAAGTATTAAGTTGTTGACCTAAGGAAGCAGATATAAGTGGGGTAGATCCTAGAAGACTCCTAGAATTTGTCTTCTTACTCTCTGGTCTGAAGCTTGCTGAATCACAGAAACTTTTCAGCACATCTTAGGCTATCATCAGAGTGTGGTTGGAATTCTTTGGAGAATTTTACATGTATACCAGGGTTTGGAAACATGGGAACATAGATGCTGATGCTTACTTCTTACTTCAGAATTATGAATTTGGGAGGCTGACTAGAGTAACTTGTGAAGGTAGTTGAGGAGAGAGACAATGGGGCATCCCTGATTTCTATTAGTTTTGTGGAGGTAAGAAATCATGAATTTCTCATAGCCAAGTGTATACACAATGGTGAAAAGTAGTCTAACTTGAGTTTTCTTAAGAATATTGCTCCTCAGAGGAGAGCTTGCTGGGTGAGGACATGCCAGAGTAAGGAGCTGTGAGCTATTGCCACTGGGGAAGAGAACCTGAGGGATATTGTACATATTTAGCCAAATCCCATTACCTATGTTAAGGAACTATGCAGTGCTGGGTTGTCTGAAGGAACTTTCAAGTGAAACCCACACCTGCACCAACCAAGAGGATTAGCCTGCCACACAGAGAGCACCGACAACCAGATTGCAATAGCATCATTCATGTGAGATAGTTAGGACTTGGGGTAGATTGGATGTGGGAGATGTCAAGTGGAAAAAAAAATCAAGGATGACTATTAGTTTTTTCTCCTTCGCATCTGGATGGAAGGTAGTGCCATTTACTATCACAAGGAAATGGAGAAGGAATGAGAGAGGCCAAGGTTAGAGGTGAACTTTAAAAGTTATCAACATAAATATGATATTTGAACCATGAGACTGGATGAAGTCAACAAAGGAAATACAGAAGAGAGTGAGTGATGGGTATGTGAATGCATGTGTGTGTGTGTGTGTGTGTTTGTGTGTGTGTGTGTGTGTGTGTGGTATATGTGTGTAAGGGGACTTAAGTATTGTTTTTCTTTCCCATAAAATGGTGAATGAGTATTTTTTAAGAGGGTTATTTGGTGTTTAATGATTTAGCACATTTGAAAGTGCCTTATAACCTAAAAAGGATATTTTAAAAAGTACTTCTTTTTTTTTTTTATTTTTATTTTAAGTAGGCCTCATGCCCAACATGGGGCTTGAACTCATGACCCTGAGATCAAAAGGTGCAGGCTCTGCCAACTAAGCCAGCCAGATGTGCCTAAAAGTGCTTCTTAACTCTGAGTTTGACTCTGCGACAGAGGAATAATAGATAGAGAGCTAGGTAAAAGTCAGTTAGGACAGTTGATGGCTCTCAAAGGGGCTTTGAAAATTAAAAGCTTTTTAAAAATCATTAAAGTAAATTAACATGCTCATTTTAGAATATTGAGAAAATCTACTTAGAAGGAGAAGAAACCACCGTTTAAATACAACCACAATAACTTGTGGTAGGTTCATTTGCTCCTGGTGTTTTTCTATATATTTTCTTTTCTTCCTATTAATTTCTGTGTTTATACTATATAAGGTGTTGTTAATTGCTGACATGTAATAGACATGTAGCCGTTACTCTGAATTGGAATGAGCTGTCCTAAATAATGTTTAGAAATTGGTTGATAGTTGGCCTCTCATTCACTTGTGTACACATAGGCACCTAAATGTTGCCTTTTAAAACCCTGTTATTTTCTTTGTATAAATACCTAGTAGTGGAATTACTGGATCATATGGTATTTCTATTTTTAATAGAAATGAGGAACTTCTACACTGTTTTCCACAGTGGTTGCACCAATTTACATTCCCACCAATTGTGCATGAGGGTTCCCTTTCTCCACATCCTTGCCAACACTTGTTATTTCTTTTTCTTTTTTTTAAATTCTTTTTTTTTTAATATTTTACTTATTTATTCATGAGAGACAGAGGGAGAGAGAGAGGGGGAGAGAGAGAGAGAGAGAAGCAGAGGGAGAAGCAGGCTCCCAAGGAGCAGGGAGCCCGATGCGGGACTTGATCCCAGGACCCTGGGATCATGACCTGAGCTGAAGGCAGATGCTTAACCATCTGAGCCACCCAGGCGCCCAACACTTGTTATTTCTTGTCTTGTCTTTTTTTTTTTTTAAGATTTTATTTATTTGACAGAGAGAGACACAGTGAGAGAGGGAACACAAGCAGGCTTCCCACGGAGCAGGGACCCCAATGCAGGACTCGATCCCAGGACCCTGAGATCATGATCTGAGCTGAAAGCAGATGCTTAACAACTCAGCCACCCAGGCCCCACTCTTGTGTTTTCGGTACTAGCCATTCTGACTGGTGTAAGGTGATATATCCTTGTGAATTTGACTTGCATTTACCTGATTATTACTGATGTTGAACATCTTTTCAGTAATTTGAAAAGATATATGCACACCAAACAAACTGGTGATTGCTAGAAGGGAGGTAGATAGGGGGATTGGCAAAACAGATAAAAAGAATTAAGAGGTACAAACCTCCAGTTATAAAATAAGTAAGTCACAGAGATGAAAAGTACAGCATAGGGAATATAGTCAATAATATTGCAATGTTAATTGGTGACAGATGTTGAGTACACTTATTGTGGTGAGCACTGAGTAATATAGAATTGTCAAATCATTATGTTGTCCACTTGAAACTAACATAACATTGTATGTCTATTATACTGCAATAAAAATAAAAGCCCTAACAACCACAAAAATAAATAAAAGGGATCATATTGAAAAAAACCTTTTGTAATAAAATTGCAACACAGTCTGCTTCTTTTGGAAATATCATATGCTTAGAATTTTTAATTAAATTCACCAAATTTGTTCATAATGACCACCATCATTTTCATCATCAATAATTACAATGAATATAGAAAATTATGAACAACTTCAGGAGAGAATTAGTAGATATGCAGAATTAATTTGAATTCTTCTACTCTGTGTTTTTTGTTTGTTAGGTTATTTAATTCTTATGGCAGGTCTGTGAGGTGTTTTTACAGATAAGAAAACTGAGGCTTGAAGAAATTATGTCTTTTCTAAAGTTGTAAGCTCATTAATAGCAGAATCTGTGTTCTAAAACAGATCTTTTTGACTCCAGAACCTATGTGGTTTTCTAGTCTGCTAGAATCTTTGCAGAGTGATTGAAAAAGTGATGATTATTCCAGACCAAGGCACTGGAAAAAGCTGTGGTTTTGGGAGAAAAAAAAAAGCTTTTAAAAAAATTTTGAGTTTAACGTATAGTGTTATATTAGTTTTAGGCATACAATATAATGATCCAACAATTCTGTACATTTCCCAGTGCTCATCAAGATGAATATACTTTTAATCCCCTTTCTCTATTTCACCCATCACTCCACCTACCTGGCATCCACCACTTTATTCTGTATATTTAAGTGTTTGGGGTTTTTTTTGTCTCTTTTTTCTTTGTTCATTTATTTTGTTTCTTTGATTCCCCATATGAGTGAAATCATGTAGTACTTGTCTTTCTCTGAATGACTTTTAGCCCTTAGGTACATCCATGTTGTTGCAGTTGGCAAGATTTCATTCTTTTTATAGCTGAGTAATATTCCTGTGTGTGTGTGTGTGTGTGTGTGTGTGTGTGTGTGTGTGTGTGTGTGTATCACATCTTCTTTATCCATTTTATCCATTTATCTTTCATAGATAGATATCCATTTATCTATCATGGATACTTGGGTTACTTCCATATCTCAACTATTAAAAATAGTACTGCAATAAACATAGTGCTGCAATGAACATAGGGGTGCATATATCTTTGCAAATTAGTGTTTTTGTTTTCTTTGGGTAAATAACTAGTAGGAGAATAACTGGATCCCATGGTAATTCTATTTTTAATTTTTTGAGGAAGCTTCATACTGTTTTCCACAGTAGCTGCACATCTTGATGGAAAGATCTATAGCTTAATTCAAGTGTCTAATATTAGCTAGTTAAGTATACAACCTCTAATGCCATCTGCCCCACAAAAGCATAGTGTACACTGGCATTTATCATTCTCTCTTGGGAAGCCATTAGCACGCTAGGTGGGCACCAACTGTCTCTATCTGCATAGAGACTCCCTGATTTTAGCATTGAAAATCCCATGTTCCAGAAAACCTGTCAGTGCTGGGCAAACTGGGATAGTTGCTTACACTAAATATGCCAGTAATATTTGACAGTGAGTGTAGTGAGCCAGAGCTTGTGAGTACATGGCCCTTTTTCAGGGTGAAGAAGGAAACTGTCTTTCATTCAATAAGCTAGTCTAAGTAATACCAGCACCTGATCAATCCTGTGATCATATGGCGAGACAATATCTACCTTGCTTAAAACTTTTGTCCTCCATGTTCTAAGTGCATGCAATGGAGGCAAGTTGATCCCTGAAGACAAGAGGCCACCTTTTGATTTCCTGGAAAGATGATTTAATCTCTGGGTCCCTAAAATCAAGCCCAGTTCCTGGCAAAGTTTAGACCTTCAGTTTCAGTATTTTTGTTGTTTGTTTTGCTTGCTTTGCTTTTTGAGTTATTATCCTTTTTGAAACCATTTATTAAACTTATATTATTACATGCCAGGGATTGCATGAATAACATTTACACACTTTTTTATATCTAATTATCACCTTAGATCTGTGAGGTAAGCAGTATTATTTTTGTTTTATAAATGAAGCAACTAAGGCTTGCCAGTTATCTCATAGCTAATAAGTGGCAGAGCTGCTATTTGTATCTTAATCTTCTGACTCCAGTCCAGTTCCCTTTGCCTTCTACTAAAATCCTATTTAGTAGCCAAAATTACAGAAAGCTACTTAATCTAATCCAACTCATTACACTCTAATTCAGTGTAATTGAACACATACTTAACCAAAGCTGGTTGGTGCCTAGAGCTGCAGTAGACACTGATGGACCAAAGTGTCTGTTCATTTCTGAACCTCTAGCTCTTAACACGTGTACTCACACGTGGTGCTCACTGAAGGCCTGTTGAAATGAATATAGAATTAATAAATCAAGGCCTTGACCTCAAGGAACATCTTCTGTTGTGATGAAGACAGACATATGCAAAACCATAATAGGAATATTCTCAAAAATGCTAAGCTGTATAAACTGTACTAGACTTTGTAATCTTTTTTTACTTATCAACAGATAATGAATATCTTTCTATTTCAATAAGTGTTGATCTGTATCATCCAAAAAGTGCTCTATCATTTTCCATTGTAAAAAGGTTTTGTAACTGACAAAATAAACTTTCTATGGTCAGACATTGAAGTTTCCAGTTATAAGAAGTGGACATCCTTGTACCTCAATCTTTGTACCAATTCTTATGTATAAGTGATATTTTAAAAATAACTTATAGTACCAACCAAAACTCAAATAAACTATTTCATGGGAAAATGACTGCTTGTCAGTAAGTATTCAAGTGGAGGTTGGTCATCACTGTTGGAATGGTGAGAGGTTCTGAGCATGGTAGAGTGGATGATGAGGGGCAAGATTGTGGAGAGAGAGGAGTCTGAAGAAATGGACATGGGACCTACAGAACATGTAGAATTTGGATAAGGAATAAAGTTAGACAACTGAGTATCATCCTGTATAATTGAGATGGAGGAAGTAGCAAGATATGATTTGCCTAGGTAAGCAGGACTTCCACTGTGTGCCAAGGGGACCATTTCTCATTATTCCTTACACCACTCTAAAGTTATTATCCCTTATTTACTGAGGAGGAGACTGAACTATCTGTTGGCTCTATGACTGTGGAGCAAATCCTTTATCTTTTGTGAGCCTCAGTTTTCCCATCAGTCAAATGAGGATTATAATGCCTGCTTTATTGAGTAGTTAAGAGGATAAATTCACAGAGCTTGGCATATAATAAACATTAAATATTATATAATATAACATTAATTATACAAATATATATTAATATAAACATTAAATAGAAGTTGAATATTCTGAATATAATGCCTGTGTTTTTATGATACATATATAATGCCTGTATTTTTATGATACATATTTCTCACATAATTAGATTAGGACAACAGAGCCCATTCCAGGTCGCTCTCCCATCCTACTCTTAGGGTAGGACCCCTGGTATTTTTAACTTGATTAGATTCTCCTAGGTACAGGGCCTGGGCCTGGGTTTAAATTGCAGCTAGCTCATCTTTAATGCTTGCAGGGACTGAGGAAATGGTCCTGACAAGCTACCATCATGGCTTATCATCAAGGAGCAGTCTCAGCGTGAAGCTGTTGACTCTCAACTGAGAAAAAAACGAGTACACGGGATGAGCATCTGCAGAAGAAAAGGCAGGAAGGAGAGAAACTGCCTAATAGGTAATGATTGGCACCCAGTTTCCTTTGTAAACCCCTTTTGTCTGGGTCTAGCCCTAACAGTTTTCACCCATCACTTTATGTGCCACCTGTGTCCATTAGGACAAAGTTGACATCCGCTGCATTTTGTAACTTAGGTCTTACGTACTGTCATCTTGACCTGGACATGTGCCCTAGTCAGCAGTCTCTACAACATTTCCTGGCTCAACTTGCTGTTCATCATTGCATTCCAGAGTCACAGATTCTTTGGAATAAGTCTACTGGGCGTAGGGCTTTGAGGTCAACCAAGGAAATTTATTGTCAAGGTTTGAGTTTAAAAGACCTTGTTAGGAAGCAGTTATTTTCTTTAGGTAACTGCCAGATATCAAGAAAGCTCCCTTTGTTTAGATGGAAATAAGTCTTCCTAGGAAGGTATTTCCCACTTGGCCTGCATTCAGTACCATGTCTCAATAAACCTTCAGGATCAACATACTTCTTTCCTGTCTGTCAAGAATGAAATACCAATAGTGGGGCCCATCAATCCTGATGCTGCCTCATTATTTTTTATAACAAAGGTCACTTTGTTTGCAGTTTACATTTGCCATGCAAATTGAAACAAAACCATAAAAGGAATTCTTGGCATTTGTTGTTGTGCTGATAGTGTCTTATTTTTCAACATTTTAAGCTAGTGAGGAAGGAGTATTTGAAAAATGTAAGGTGATAGAAGAACCATTTGCTTGCCTGAAAATAACACTTGTCTGCTTTAGGAAACACATCGACAAATCAACCTCGCTAATCAGTCAGTTGTTTTCGGGCATCTAGTTTATTGGATTAAGCTCTTTTGGGACATTTGGAAGTATGTGGAGATATCTGTGTCTGTGGTTTA
Organism: Zalophus californianus; assembly: GCF_009762305.2. Classification (NCBI taxonomy): domain Eukaryota; kingdom Metazoa; phylum Chordata; class Mammalia; order Carnivora; family Otariidae; genus Zalophus; species Zalophus californianus. The sequence continues at coordinate 39,039,598 of NC_045598.1, read as the reverse complement.
TCAGAACATCTATTCAAGGCAGGAATTAGGAAGCAGGTTTTCTCTTCTTTAGGAAAGGAAGCCATAATGAGTGGAGGAGAGATTTGAATGAATCAATAGAAAAGTCTTAAGTTTTCTGAAACATAGTGATTTAAGATGGGTTCCCTCCACTTCTCAGTATCTTGATTTTGGGGGGAGTACTTTGGAAGGATCTTTGTGGTTGACTCATAATGTTCGTTTTAATGTTGTCTTTTATAGAATCATAAAATTAGACTGAATTATTTTACAGTTCCAAAGGTTTAAGAACTATATCCAGTGTCTTAGTCCATTTGGACTACTATAACAAAAATTTTGGTTGCTATAACATAGACTGGGTAGCTTAAACAAACAAACAAAAAAACCAAAACTCTTTTATTTCTTATAGTTCTAGAGGAGGGAAGCCTATCATCAAGATACTGGCAGAGTTGGTGTCTGGTAAGGGCCTGCTTCCTAGTTCATAGACCGTTGTCTTCTCTCTGTGTCCTTACATGGTGGAAAGAGCAAGAGAACATTTTGGGGTCTTTTTTAAAAGGACACAAATCCCATTCATGAGGACTCTACCCGCATGACCTCATCACCTCTCAACAGCCCTACCTCCTACTATAATCACATTTGGGAGTAAGGAATTCAACATAGGACTTGAGGACATAAACATTCAATCCGTAAACACTCAGAGAGATCCGTTCTTAAGTGACTCTTTTTCTTCATTATAGTAAGAACTCTTCCCTCAGAGAGGACTGGCTCTGTGAAGGGAGGAGTGCTCAGAACTGTCTCTCAGATTGAACTCTCTGGGCAGTATTAGAAAGGGGAATTAGTCATCAGTTGATACCTGCTTCATCTGAAAATGACATGCTACGTGTTCATTGGTTGTTTGCTCTCTGAGAAGGTGAACTTTTTGTAGAGAACTGAATTAAAATGAGGAGGACAACGTGTAAAAATCTGTGTAAAGTGTGTTCCAAGCGAAGGGGATAGCAAATACAAAAGCCCTAAGGTGGAAACAAATTTGATGTTTGAAGAATAGAAAGAAGACCATTAGGCTGTAGTGAATTGATTGAGTCAGAGACAGAATATGAAATCACAGAGATAGGTAGAAGTCAGGTCATGTAGAGCCTTGTAAGTTATACTAAGGAGTTCAAATTTTAGTATGTGTAGTGGAAAGCCAATGGACAAGGAAATGAAATGATATGATATACATTTTTAATTGATAGTAGGGAAATAAACATGAAATCAGGGAGCGCAGTTAGGCTCCTGCATTAGTCCAGATGGGAGATGATGGTGGCTTGGACCAGAGTTGTATTAGTGGAGATAGAGACATGTTGGGCAAAGTCAGGAGAACTGCTGATGGATAAATGTAATGGATGAGGGAAAAAGAGGAAATCAAGGATAGTGCCTTGCTTTTGGCCTTGGTAAGCATTTCTGTAAATTGTGGTTCCATTTACTAACAGTAATGAAGAAGAATAGAATTGGGAGGTGGGGATCATGAGTTCAATTTTATACATGATAAATTTAGGATACCTATTAGACATCCAAGACAAAATATCAAATAAATAATTAGAGTAATTATCTGGAGCTCCAAGGGAAAGATAGGGCTTAAAATATATATTAGGGAGTCATTAGCATAGAGATGATATTTAAATTAAAGAGAATGGATGAGATATCCAAGGGAGCAAGTGTTGATAGAGAAGATGAGAGGGATGAGAGAAGAACCCTAGGGGTTCTTCAGCATTAGAAGTCTGGAAGAGAGGAGGGAACTGACAAATACAACTGAGAAAGAGTGACCAGTGAGCTAAGAGGAAACCTGAAGAGTATAATGACATGAAGCCAAGTGAAAAAAGTTTTCAAGAAAGGCAAAAGTGATCAACTGTTTCAAATGCTCTTTAAAGATTGAATGAGATGAGGACTGCTCATTGATCACTGGGTCTCTTTTCCATCCTCCCTCTCCCAGGATGCAGTCCTCCTCATACTATGAACCATGCGTGGCACAGTGTGTAATAATTGTATGTTTATTAATTATAATCATTGTAATTACCCATTTACAGCCTCCTGGCCTCTCTTTGTGGAAGCCATTTCCAGCTTAGGAATGGACCATTTTTATCAAGTTTACTCCTGTTCAGGAACCCACAAAAACCTGTTTGATTTAATGCCCTAATATGCCAGAGCTAGAAGGGCTCTTAGTCCTGTACCCTCATTTTATTGATGAAGAACCTAAGACCCTGACAGGGAAAGTGAATTGCTGAAGGACACACAGCATTTTAGCCTCAGAGATGGAAGTGGAACTCAGACCTCACAGGTTAGAGATGTTTGTTCTTTGAGTTACAACCCTGTGCCACTTCTCCCATCATATAAGATTAATTCCTTTGGGTCTTGAAAGATTTTATACCTTTAATTGGTCATGATTAAAGTGAAAACATCCTATGAAGATATAATACTTAAAATAGTTTGAGTGCGAACTTTTCAGAAATGGAACACAGTCACCTAGATGAGGGAAGGAGGGTAAAGTTGGGAAAGGAGAATTGCAAGATCCTGAAGACAGAGGCAGTGTTAAAGAGAGAAGACCAGTGTGACCTGAGTTTGAATTACAACTTCATCTTCCAATACTGTGTGAACTCTGGGAAGTTTCTTAACCTTCAACCTCATCTGTTAAAATAAGGACAATGTATGGGTCCTACTGATAAATTAGGAGGATTATGAATAGCACATATAAATAAAGTGCTCAGCTTTTGCTTGATGTGTGAAAGACATTCAATATAAAATAGCTCTTTATTATTATTTTATCTATCTTCATTTTTCTTCTCCTGGTGCTATGGGTCATTGCCAGCAGCCCTAGATCAAGCCACTGTCTCCAGAGGCTGGTTGTTCCTGTCTCTGGCTACTACTCTCAGATCTGTGGCTTCCAGACCTCTGGCAGCTGTGCCTCCTGGCAGACTGGAAATAAGGCCTTTAAAACTGCCTGGAGCTGATATTCTGTGACTTAGAGCCTCTGTGCAGGTCAAGTAGTCCCCATCAAGGGGCAGCCACTGCTGAGACTATTTCTCTTCTTCCCTAAGGCTCATTCTAATGCTTCCTTTCTGCACAGAAAATGCTTGAATTCATATGGCCAAATAACTTTAAAAGAGAGAAGCCTTCATTCAATCTAGCAGTTCGATGAGGTGTCTTAAGCATGCCAGGCAATGTGTTAGTCCCCACATTCCGGGAGTTTGGTTTAGGAAAGGAGGCATACATGGAAACAGATAATCACTTTCCAGTTGAGTGAACTGACAGCTCAGCAGAGGTGCAAGCAGCAAGCTGTGGGGGTGTGGGGTGGGGAAGGCAAGAAGACTTCCTGGAATGGGTGTGGTTTCATCTGGATCTTATAGGATAAGTAGTGTGTCAGTGGTGGATAATTTGGGAAACTACATTTCATGCAAAGGTATGCAGGCAGCACTTACAGGGGCTATTTAGGGGAAAGGGAGTTGGGGATTAAAAAAGAGAGCAGGGGAGAAAAGCCTTTTATTAAAGAAACCCAGTGCTCTGCTTAGGAATTTGGGCATGATTCATGATGGCTTATGATGTCAAGATAAGACACCACAGAGGCTAGCAGTATAAAAACCTCATCGTACAGATGAGAAGACTGAGTCTCAGATATAAGAAATAACTTGGCTGGAATCACATAACAATTTAGTGGCAGAAACTGGGACTGTCACCAAAATTTACTAATTCCCAGGCCAGTGACTTTTCTATCCATTACTAATGATTTCTGTGATTAAGAGGGAACAATTATAGACTATCGAAAGGCAGCAAAGTTCTGAGACCTTTCTTCACTAGAGCTCAAATGAAATTATAGGATTTGGATGAGAATAGACTGGAACCTCACTAATCTCATGCCCACTTTAAATAATTGGGATATAACTTTTCTACAGATAAGCTTTAGAATATGTTGTCAGTTAATTGTTATATAAAATTGTATCCATGGTTTTGTTCTTAAATATTATTACATTCTCCATATTTTTTTTTTCCGCTATGAGTAGAAAACCTAGAATTATAAAAGAGGTATGAAGTTAGTGATTCTGCCCTGGAGTTTATCTTCTGGGGCTGAAAAGATCAGGATCAGATTTCTGGTAGAAGCTGAAGTTGCCAGAACAATGACTTATGTCAAGTCAGGTTGGTTGACTTGACATAAGTCATTGTTCTAAGCTATTGTCTACCACCTCATTTAATTGTTCATTATAAGATTCAGGTGTTTGTGGGGCACCTGGGTGGCTCAGTTGGTTGGGTGTCTGACTCTTGATTTTGGCTCAGGTCGTGATGTCAGTGTTGTAAGATCAAGTCCCCTGTTGAGCTCCATGTTGGGCTCCATGTTGGGCTCCATGCTGGGTGTGGAGTCTTCTTGAGATTCTCTCTCTGCCCCTCCCCCCTCCTCCCTCTGTCTCTGTCTCTCTTTCTCTCTCTCTAAAGAGAAAAAAGAAAAAAAATATGCAGGTGTTTGTGATACTTTCAGTGGCCCTGAACCAAAACAAACAGACAAACAAATAAACAAAATACTGCCTCACCTTTTTCAGTAAATTCAATTAAACAAACATTTCATTCCTTTATGAACAAATACTCATTTAAGGACCATTATGTGCCAAGCACTGTGACTTATACTGGGGATACATAAGTATATAAAAACAAGAATGATCCATGTTTGTTTTAGTTTGTTAAAGCTGCCATAATAAACTATCACATACTGAGTGGCTTAAACAACAAAAAATTATTTTTCTCATGGTTCTCAAGGCTAGAAGTCTGACACCAAGGTGTAAGCAGGATTGATTTTTTTCTGAATCCTCTTTCCTTGACTTGTAGATGGCCATCTTCTCCCTATTTTCTCATGGTCTTTCGTGCACACACACACACACACACACATATCTATATCCTAATCTTCTCTTCTCCTAAGGATACAAGTCATATTGGATTGAGGATCCTCCATTTGACCTCATTTTAAACCTAATTACCTCTTTAGGGGCCTTATCTCCAAATAGAGCCATAACCTGAGGTAGTGGGGATAAGGACTTTAACATATGAATTTTGGGGGAGACACAATTCAGCCTCTAACACTGTCTTTAATGAGCTCACAGTCTAGTGGGGACACAGAAGTTTATCCAATAATTATACAAATAAGTTTAGGAATATGAACTCTTAAGTGCTATAATAGAGAGGTACATGGTATCATAAAAAAATGTAAGTAGGCATGTCCTCCCATATCAGGGAGGAAGGCACAGCAGAATAGGCACAGGAGAAGGTAAATATATGAGCTGAGATCTCAAGCATTGATGGGAGGAGTTAATTAGGAAAGAGTGATGTGGGAAGGAGGAGAACAAAGGTCGGGGCAGGGCAGGAGAGAATCAGGTAGAGGGGAAACACTTGTCAAAAGTCCCATAATTCTGGGGGCGCCTGGGTGGCTCAGTCATTAAGCATCTGCCTTTGGCTCAGGTCATGATCCCGGGGTCCTGGGATCGAGCCCTGCATCGGGCTTCATGCTCAGTGGGAAGCCTGCTTCTCCCTCTCCCACTCCGCCTGCTTGTGTTCCCTCTCTCGCTGTCTGTCTCTGTCAAATAAATAAATAAAATCTTAAAAAAAGTCCCATAATTCTGTATATGTACTGAACACTGAAATAGATTCTGAGTACAGCAGTGTGTCTCATGGTCTGGTAGCAGGCAGATGCAAAAACAGATAATTTCAACAGAATATGATCAGAATTGTTACAAGGTCAATACTTATATGCCGCACAGATCTAAATTTATGGGAATTATAGATAAGAGAGGCACTAATTCTGACTAGGGAGTGAGGTGGGAGGTCAAAACAGTTTCACAATAGCTTAAGTGTTCTACCATTTAGGTCCTGGTGCCAATTTGGGAAATCTAAATAAATGAAAAAGATATCAAGAAAGCATCGAGATCATTCCTTCAAAAATACTTTGCATCTAGAGGTGGCATGGAGCCAAAAGACCTGAATTTTAGTTCCAGCTCTGTGTGTATTCTACTGTTCTTTCTTGCCTGTCACACAGAAGTAATGGTTTGTGTCTCATCTACCTCATGTGTTGGAAGGGTGTTGTATGGATCAAACAGGGACCCAAGAGAGCAGGGAAAGAATACTGGCGAAAGGAGATATGAGGTGGATTGACTGAGGTCAACAGTCATTTCCTCTCTGATCTTTGTTCCTGCTCTGCAAGGATTTCCAAACTAAATGTGGAGATAAGACTGAAGACACCTGCAGAATCAGATACTGATGCAAGGGCTAGCTAAATTATATGCAGGGTCACATAGTAGGATGGACCAAGTGACATGAATGATGCAAATGTCAGTGTTTGCAACAAATTCTTGCTGACACATTGTTTATTCTAGAGAAAAAGCTACAAAGGACTCCATGGCCAAGCAGGAAAACAATTTCTAGATGATGTTCCTTTCTTTATTTCCTTTTTTTTTTTTTGATGTTATTTGCTAAGTGTTTATTTTCTAATCTAAAGAGCTAGAGAGCCAAAATACATGAGTTTGGCTTCCGTTCAGTTGCATACTATATTACTGTTACAACCTTAGTAACATCCCTCTTCCTCTCTCAGCTGTTGGGCATTGCTAGATGCCAGGCACTGTTACAGGCATGCCATATGCATGATCTCATTTAACTGTCTCAGCAATCCTATATGTGGATTATTCCCATATTACATATGAAGAAACTGAGCCTTAGAAAAATTAAGTAACTATTTAAAGTTAGGTAAGTCAGTAAATGTCAGATCTATGCGCTGAACTCAGATCTGAACTCCAAAGCTCAACCTTACTGGAGGAAAGCAGATAAAAGAAGTTGGAGTAGTATATCTTCAAAAGCCCTTCCATCTTTAGAATAACTGAGTCTGTGCTTCAGTTAAAAAAAAGTTTTTCAGGCCTGTCAGTAAGAGTAAGCCAGCTAAAATCTTTACTGCCTTGTGGCCTTTAGCCTTGCTGTACTTCTATCCAGAAAACTCTTCCCTTGCAAGGCTCCTTCTTGTTATCCTGGTTTCAACTTAAATGTTACTTCCTCAGTGAAGTCTTTCCTGAACACTCAATCCAAACTAGAAACCCAGTTACTCTGTTTTATATCACCTTGTTTTAATTTTTGCATAGCACTTATTACTGTTATAATTTCTTGAATATATGTTTAATTTTTTGTTTATTGTTTGTTTCCCCTCACTTGAATATATGAGCTTCATGAAAGCAGTGCCTTGTTGGTCTTAATAAAACTGTATGCCCAAAACCCAGAATAGGAGTACATGACACATGGTGGATTCTCAATAAATATTTGTTGGATTAGTGCATGAACAAACTCCCTTATGTAATAGATTGAAGAACTGCAACCCAGAGAGGAGATGGGACTTGTTCAAGGTCAAGGAATATAGGCAGCTCTTAGTGGGAAGAGCATTAATTTAGTTTCCAGTCCTAATTCTGCCTCTAATTTGCTCTGTGAATTTAAGTCAGTTCTAGGTTCTCTAATAAAGTTTCAGCTAAGATTTGTTGAATACCTTCTACATAACATGCATTATTCTGCTTTTGCTTATGTTTTATATAATCTCACCCCAAAACTCTGATGGTAGGTAGTCAGTCCATAAATAATGCTAGCCCCAAATTCCAGTAGCTTAACACATCACAGAGTGACACAAATCAGAAAGTTCCAATGGGTAGTTCTCTTTCAAGTAGTAACTCAATGATCCAGGATCCTTCAATTTTAGAATGTTTCCCTCTTCATCCTGTTGCTTTCAAGGTTACTGAAGAAGAAGAAAACATATATGATTTCATATGGGATTTTCTATGCCTGGGAATGGAAAACATTATTTCCATCCATACTGCTTTGGATGGTATCTCTTACTTAGAACTGAATTACCAGGTATACTGGGATATATATAGTCTTTTACAGAAAGAGAAAATGGTATTGGGCAGCATCTAGCCAGTATCTGCCATAGTAATGTTCCCATTTTACAGATGAAAAAACTTTTCTTAGGTGACTTGGCTGAGATTCCATTGTAAGTAAGGGGGTAAGGATACACAACCAAGGAACCATGCCAGACTTGAACCAATAATAGTATCCTTTCTCTGTATCTTCATATATCACTGTTTTTCAAGGTTGTTTTTCTAGAGAACTCTTTCTTTCTATAATAGGAGTTTTATAGAGAATTCCAACATGTAAAAGAGATCAACGTGAGTTTTGAAGCATAATAAACCCTAAGAAGATACTCTGGGGAAGCTTCTAAGGAGGTCCAGAGCCCAGTACAGAAACCTTAGAACCAAATTATCTTGATGGGCCCTTTTAGCTGTGTCTCACATAATTCATGTCTTGATTTCCTGATATTCCTAATGTGAAGCCAAAGAGTAAAGTCATGATTGCATTTCAGAACTGGGTGCTTGTCATCAAAGATTTCTGCCTCAGAGCCCAGAAATAAGCTGTGGAATTACAGCTGAAATCCTGGCACTACATATACTGAGCCTTAAGAACCCTTTCCCCACTACCCACCATCCATGCAAAAAGTTATCTAATTGTACAAAGCACACTCTGGAAACTTTCCCAGTGGAATAATAGATAAAATAACCAAGAACTTTTTAATTTTGCAAAGTGCACTCTTCCTTATAATTTACTTAATATAGAAATTTAATGTTCTGCAGTTTACTGAACAAATAACATTGAAAGTATTTTAGAGTAAGCTTGGGAGCTCGCCTTTGGTTGCCAGTTTGACTTTCTTATTTGATTATCCAGATAAAGGCCAGCAGTAACAATATGCTCTGCCTTAAGTGGTTCAGAGGGGTTATCTCTTGGCCATTATCAATTCTAAGTATGAGATTTAAATTCAAGGAGGAAATCATACAAGAGCAATTTGCTGACATTGCTCAAGTTAGGCCCTGGAGTAAGATGCTTGTTTCTTTGGACCTGAATTATGATGATTATACTTCTCCAGAAAGTTCCTAACCTTACGTGCTGACAAATTCTGTGTCACTCTATACATTAAAACAAACAAACAAAACGAAAAAGCAAAAGCAAAACAAAACATGCTGAGGACCAAATATGTGCCAGACATGGTGATGTTTGCATGTATGCCAAAGATGTTCAGACTGGCTGAGAGCCCTTAACTCCTTCCCTTTAATCCTATGGTTTACACCTCAACAAAGGTTCCCTCCACCAGCCTCAGGGTATTTTCCTTTTGGATCTGGACCTTAACATTTTAGTTAGTTTCTTGCTTCCTGATGCCACCTGTTCTGGTCCTAGATAATTACTATTCTTTGACATAGGCTTACAATGAAGGGCCAGCCTCACTATTCTCCTGCCTGGGTAGGCTCTGTAGAACCTAACCTGAGCCAAGGCTCTGAGCGTCCGTTTTTCTTGGAAAGGGTATGGGACAAAGATATTGGGATGACTAAAACATTCTCTACTCTTAATATATAAGGTTATGAAGGGTATTTAGAAGGTAGAATGACAGGACTTGGAGATTGAATAGATTTTTGAAGAGGAAGGAAAAAGATTTAGGAAGATACTAAGGTTATTCCAGATTCCGTGGTAGAGTTGGCATTTGAACTTGATCTTATTAAATAAAGTTTTAACATGCAGAGGTGTGATAAAAAGTGTGTTCTAGGTAGAAGGATTATCATGAGCAAGGGCTAAGAATTTATATATTCCAGATTCATTTGAGGAGCAATGTCTGATTATTTCCTGTTTTAGGAATCTTTGGTTTCCTTTTTAACAGCCAGAATAGTTTGTTTAATATTTTTTTCTCTTATTTCTCTCTTACTTCTCTTAGCTTTTTAATGACAATAAGATAGATGTCTTAGTTTCCATTGTAGAAATTTGGTCACCATTTCACTTGAGTAGCTAAACTTCAATAATTCGGGCAATTTAACTGATTCAGACTGAACACCACAATGATAATTAACTTGTTCCTCTTCCTTCCCATCACCCACAGGAGCCTGCTGGATCATTAATGACAGGATTAGAGGGAGAGTGATCCCAGTGCATTACTGGTACTCAATAAATGTTAAATAATTGTTGAAATAGGACCCGGTGGAGATAGGCACTTTGCAGTAGAAACAGAAGCTCACAAAGTGTGCCTTTGCTGAAAATCAGGTTTTGCAATTCAGAGAAGGCACAGACTACGCACCATTTCTCATCATTGATATCCACATGCATTTGTAGGAAAAAGTCTAATTAATAATTTAGTTCTCCTAGCTAAATAGAAGCCTATGCAGTGGGGAAAGTATTAGACATCATAGATAGTGCCATGGGGGATTCACCTTCCCTCCTATTTGAAGAGCTGTAGCCACCTAGATGAGCAGGTGCAGGAAATAAGGATATGATGACCAGTGGATTACAGGACACACAAATTTTTTACCCAGATCACCTCTGAGTCCTTGCTGAAAGTGCTCTAAGAGCCAGATCCCCATCTGTTAATTGAAAAATCCTATCTGCCAATATGAGGGCTAGCTTTGCCAAGCATGAATTGTGTGGTGTTAATGGCTTTGGGCAGAGCCTTGTGCTGCTTGCTGGCAGGGAGAATCCTGTTTCATTCTGAAGAGTCCAAAATTTATATTTTAAAACATATTTTATTTGACAGCCAGAATCTAATGAATCTGACTTCATCTGTCTGCAGATCTCTGCTTGAGAATATCAAACCTACAGTAAACTAGTTCCTCACATTGTACAAAACACTTTTCCTATCAACTCTCCCATTTAATCCTTATGACAACTAAGGGCCAAAGGGAACCTGATATGTACAGGTGCTTTATATGCTGTCTCATGTAATCTCTGAATTCTTGCAAGGAGGATTTTTAAATTCTGATTTTACAGGTGAAGATCCAAGGTACTGAGAAACAAAAGTACTGGCTTGACATCGGCTTGAGCTGAGTAGGAAAAGCTACTGGGAGAAATATTAATGTTGGCTTCACATGTATCATGATTTCATTATTGAGGGCCATATCTCCTGAGCACCTACTTTATACCAGGCATTTATTTCTATGTTATTGAATCTCTAAACCATCTTGTGCGGTTGGTAGTATGATCCCCAATTTATAAGTTTGGTTATTTAGTAAACATTTTTTGAGCACCTACCAAAAGCCAGGTACTGTTTTAGGCACTGGATATATACCTTTGAACAAAACAAGTATGGTTCCTCCTCTCATGAACCTTACATTCTAATGGGAGGAGATAATAAACAAATGTAAATGTTTAATGCCTCCTAAGTGCAGAAAGACTTAGCCTTTATTTTAGATTGGGTGATTATGGAAGGACTCATTAATGATGAAACATTTAAATTAAGACCCAAATGTCAATAAAGACCCAGTCTTAGGAAGATCTAAGGGATTATTATCGCAAGTAAAAAGAACACAAAGTAAATAAACACTAGAGGGAAAATAAGCTTTGTGACTTTCAGAAAAAAGAACCTGCAAAAAGTGGTGGGAGAGTAGTAAATGATGGGAAGAAAGTTCAGAAATGAGGTTGGAATGTTAAGGAAAGGCCAGATCTCATTGACCTTTATAGGCCAACATAAAAAGTTCAGGTTTTATTCTACATGTGGTAGGAAGCCATCAGAGGGGGTAAGAACACTATTTACATATTTTTACAAAGAAGTCACCATGGCTGGTATGTCAAAAATGAATTATATACAGAAAATACTGAAAGACAAGTTAGGAGACAATTACAGTGTTCTAGATGAGAGTTGGTAGTGGCATGGAGAAGAGTAGTAGTAGAGATAGAAATGAACAGATTTTGTATGTATTTTGAGGTTGTGTTAATATGACTTCTTTAGGTGTGGTCTGAGAGAAAGAGGAATCCAAGACTGTTAGGCTTTTGAGTTGACCCACCAAGTGAATGAAGTGGCATTTACTGATATGAAGAAGGCAGAAAGCAGAGCCAGTTTTGAGAGTGAAATATCAAAAGTTCTGTTTTGGGCCACATTAAGTTTGAGATGCCTACTAGGCAATAAAATGTATATGTCAAGCAGGCAATTGAATATATGTTTGGAAATCAAAGGCTGTATATATTCAAAGATCAAGTGGCTTGCCAAATGTAACACAGAAAAATTGGTGGAGCTGGTTTGCTTGATAAATTCTCCAAGCTTTCAGTAGCCCCAAACTGGAATTGACTATAGGTTGGGTATACAAGTAAGATCAATAACAAAATCTGCCTGTGGTAGGAATTTTCTTTTGCCATACTTCACTAAAATCCCCTGAATTCCTCTTTGTCCCTACACACATGGCTAGAGATGGAGTTATTTTAACACTTCCTCTGGCTGTCAGGCTTGCTGTATTGCCAAGGAGTTAGTGGGGAAGCCATGAGCTTAATTTCTCAGGAGAGTCACTTGTGGCCATGATGGTTCCACTTAATATAATGTTGAAGAGCATGAGCTTCAGATTCAGTGAATGGGGTTAATTTCTGACCATCTTATCTTTTTCAAATCTTAACTCAAAACTCTCTGCACCTGATTTCTCATTTATAATGAGAGAATACTAACACTTGGAATAACTGGGATTATGTATATAATTCTTAAAGTAATATCCTATGTAATGCTTAAAGTAATATCTCATTTGGTAACCATGCATGATAATAATCAGTATATATATATGAAGTCCATCTGGTCCAATGTGTTATTCAAAGCTCTTGTTTCTTTGTTGATCTTCTGCTTAGATGATCTGTCCATTGCTGTGAGTGGAGTGTTGAGGTCTCCTACTATTAATGTATTATTATCAATATATTTCTTTATTTTGGTTATTAATTGGTTTATATAATTGGCTGCTCCCATGTTGAGGGCATAGATATTTACAATTATTAGATCTTCTTGTTGGATAGACACTTTAAGTATGATATATTGTCCCTCTACATATCTTACTATAGTCTTTGTTGTAAAATCTAGTTTGTCTGATATGAGGATTGCTACCCCAGCTTTCTTTTGAGGTCCATTAGTGTGGTAAATGGTTCTCCATCCCCTCACTTTCAATCTGGAGATGTCTTTAGGTTCAAAATGAGTCCCTTATAGACAGCATATGGATGGGTCCTGCTTTTTTATCCAATCTGAAGCCCGGTGTCTTTTCATGGGAGCATTCAGCCCATTTATTCAGAGTAACTGTTGAAAGATATGAAATTAGTGCCATTTTATTGCCTGTAAAGTCCCTGTTTCTGTAGATTTTGATTCTTTTTCATCTATATGACTCTTGGGGTTTCTATTTGCTTACAGAATCTCCCTTAATATTTCTTGCAGGGCTGGCATGTTGGTCACATACTTTTTCAGTTTTTGCATATACTGAAAGCTTTTTATCTCTCCATCTGTTCTGAATGAAAACTTTGCTGGATAACATATTCTTGGCTGCATGTTCTTTTTTTTTTATTAACATGTAATGTATTATTTCTTTCAGGGGTACAGGTCTGTGGTTCATCAGTCTTACACAATTCACAGCACTCACCATAGTACATACCCTCCCCAGTGTCCATCACCCAGCTGCCCCATCCCTCCCACTCCGCTCCACTCCAGCAACCCTCAGTTTATTTCCTGAGATTGAGTCTCTTATGGTTTTCTCCCTCTATGGTTTCATCTTGTTTCATTTTTCCCTCCCTAAGATCCTCTGTCTTATTTCTCAAATTCCTCGTATCAGTGAGATCATAGGATACTTGTCTTTCTCTAATTGACTTATTTCACTTAGTATACTACCCTCTAGTTCCAACAACATCATTGCAAATGGCAAGATTTTATTTTTTTGATGGCTGCATAATATTCCATTGTATATAGATACCACATCTTCTTTATCCATTCATCTGTTGATGGACATCAAGGCTCTTTCCATAGTTTGGCTATTGTGGACATTGCTGCTATAAACATTGGGGTGCACGTACCCCTTTGGATCCCTACATTGGTATCTTTGGGGTAAATACCCAGTAGTACAATTACTGGGTCATAGGGTAGCTCTATTTTCAACTTTTGGAAGCACCTCCATACTGTTTTCCAGAGTGGCTGCACCAGCTTGTATTCCCACCAACAGGGTAGGAGGGTTCCCCTTTCTCTGCATCCTTGCCAGCATCTGTCATTTCCTGACTTATTAATATAGCCATTCTAACTGGTGTGAGGTGATATCTCATTCAGGATTTGATTTGGATTTCCCTGATGCCTAGTGATGTTGAGCACTTTTTCATGTGTCTGTTGGCCATTTGGATGTCTTCTTTGAAGAAATGTCTGTTCATGTCTTTTTTTTTTTTTTTGGCCACAAGAAGTTTTATATTTAATTTCCATCTTTCCATCTTTATGAAAATTCAATCTTCTTTTTTTTAATTTTATTTTATTATGTTATGTCAGTCACCATACTATATATCACCAGTTTTCGATGCAGTGATCTATGATTCATTGTTTTTGTACAATACCCAGTCCTCCATACAGTACCTGCCCTCCTTCATACTCATCTCGGGGCTAACCCATCCCCCCACTCCCCTCCCCTCTAAAACTCTCAGTTTATTTCTCAGAGTCCATAGTATCTCATGGTTCATCTGTCCTTCCAATCCCCCCCTTCATTTTTCCTTCCTTCTCCTAATGTCCTCCATGCTATTCCTTATGTTCCACAAATAAGTGAAACCATATGATAATTGACTTTCTCTGCTTGACTTATTTCACTTAGCATAATCTCCTCCAGTTCCATCCATGTTGATGTAAAAGTTGGGTATTCATCCTTTCTGATGGCTGAGTAATATTCCACTGTATATATGGACCACATCTTCTTTATCCATTCGTCTATTGAAGGGCATCTCGGCTCTTTCCGCAGTTTGGCTATTGCGGACATTGCTGCTATGAACATTGGGGTGTATATGGCCCTTCATTTCACTACATCTGTGTCTTTGGGGTAAATACCCAGTAGTGCAATTGTTGGGTCATAGGGTAGCTCTATTTTTAATTTTTTGAGGAGTCTCCACACTGTTTTCCAAAGTGGCTGTACCAACTTGCATTCCCACCAACAGTGTAAGAAGGGTTCCCCTTCTCCTTAACCTCTCCAACATTTGTTCTTTCTTGCCTTGTCATTTTTGCCATTCTAACTGCAGTAAGGTGGTATCAGAATGTGGTTTTGATTTCAATTTCCCTGATGGCTAATGATGATGAATATTTTTTTAATGTGTCTTAGCCATTTGTATGTCTTCTTTGGAGAAGTGTCTGTTCATGTCTTCTGCCCATTTTTTGACATGATTATTTGTTTTTTTTTTAAAGATTATTTATTTATTTATTTGAGAGAGAGAGAATGAGAGAGAGCACGAGAGGGAAGAGGGTCAGAGGGAGAAGCAGACTCCCCGCTGAGCAGGGAGCCCGACGTGGGACTCGATCCCGGGACTCCAGGATCATGACCTGAGCCGAAGGCAGTCACTTAACCAACTGAGCCACCCAGGCGCCCCGATTATTTGTTTTTTGGGTGTGGAGTTTGAGAAGTTCTTTATGCATTTCTTCATTGGATTATTTGTTCTTTGGATGTTGAGTTTGATAAGTTTTTTATAGATTATGGATACTAGCCCTTAATCTGATATGTAATTTGCAAATATCTTCTCCCATTCTGTCAGTTGTCTTTTGGTTTTGTGGACTGTTGCTTTTGCTGTGCAAAAGCTTTTTATCTTGATGAAATCCCAATAGTTCATTTTTGCCCTTGCTTCCCTTGCCTTTGGCAATGTTTCTAGGAAGAAGTTGCTGCGGCTGAGGTCGAAGAGGTTGGTGCCAGTGTTCTCCTTTAGGATTTTGATGGACTCTTCTCTCACATTTAGGTCTTTCAACTATTTTGAGCCTATTTTTGTGTGTGGTATAAGGAAATGGTCCAGTTTCATTCTTCTGCTTCTCTATTCTGTTCCATTGATCTATGTGTCTGTTTTTGTGCCAGTATCATACTGTCTTGATGATGACAGCTTTGTAATAGAGCTGGAAGTCCGGAATTGTGATGCCACCAGCTTTGCTTTTCTTTTTCAAGATTCCTCTGGCTATTCGGGGTCTTTTCTGGTTCCATACAAATTTTAGAATTATTTGTTCCATTTCTTTGAAAAAAGTGGATGATATTTTGATGGGGATTGCATTGGATGTGTAGATTGCTCTAGGTAGCATTGACATCTTCACAATGTTTGTTCTTCCAATGCATGGAGCATGGAATGTTTTTCCATTTCTTTGTGTCTTCCTCCATTTCTTTCATGAGTATTTGATAGTTTTCTGAGTACAGATCCTTTGCCTCTTTGGTTAGATTTATTCATAGGTATCTTATGGTTTTGGGTGCAATTGTAAATGGGATCGACTCCTTAATTTCTCTCTCTTCTGTCTTGTTGTGTTAGGAATGCCACTGATTCCTATGCATTGATTTTATATCCTGCCACTTTACTGAATTCCTGTATGAGTTCTAGCCGTTTTGGGGTGGAGTCTTTTGGATTTTCCACATAAAGTATCATATCATCTGCAAAGAGTGAGAGTTTGACTTCCTCCTTGCCAATTTGGATGCCTTTGATTTCTTTTTGTTGTCTGATTGCTGTGGCTAGGACTTCCAATACTATGTAGAATAGCAGTGGTGATAGTGGACATCCCTGCCACGTCCTGACCTTAGGCGAAAGCTCTCAGTTTTTCCCCATTGAGAATGACATTCACTGTAGGTTTTTCATAGATGGCTTTTATGATATTGAAGTATATACCCTCTATTCCTATACTCTGAAAAGTTTTGATCAAGAAAGGATGCTGTACTTTGTTAAATGCTTTTTCTGCATCTATTGGGAGGATCATATGATTCTTGTTCTTCCTTTTGTTAACGTATTCTATCACGTTGATTGATTTGCGGATGTTGAAACAACCTTACAGCCCAGGGATAAATCCCACTTGGTCGTGGTGAATAATCCTTTTAATGTACTGTTGGTTCCTATTGCTAGTATTTTGGGGAGAATTTTTACATCCATGTTCATCAAGGATATTGGTCGTAATACTTTTTGATGGGGTCTTTGTCTGGTTTGGGGATCAAGGTAATTTTGGCCACATAAAACGAGTTTGGAAGTTTTCCTTCCATTTCTATTTTTTGGAAGAGTTTCAGCAGAATAGGTATTAATTCTTCTTTAAATGTTTGGTAGAATTCCCCTGGGAAGCCATCTGGCCCTGGGCTTTTGTTTTTTGGGAGATTTTTGATGTCTGCTTCAATTTCCTTAGAGTTTATAGGTTTGTTCCGGTTTTCTATTTCTTCCTGGTTCAGTTTTGGTAGTTGATACATCTCTAGGAATGCATCCATTTCTTCCAGGTTATCTAATTTGCTGGCATAGAGTTGCTCATAATATGTTCTTATAATTGTTTGTATTTCTTTGGTGTTGGTTGTGATCTCTCCTCTTTCATTCATGATTTTGTTGATTTGGGTCATTTCTCTTTTCTTTTTGATCAGTCTGGCCGGGGGGGGGTGTGTTATCAATATAATTAATTCTTTCAAAGAACTATATCCTAGTTTTTTTTATCTGTTCTACTGTTCTTTTGGTTTCTATTTCATTGATTTGTGCTCTGATCTGTATTATTTCTCTTCTCCTGCTGGGTTAGTCTTTATTTGCTGTTCTTTCTCCAGCTCCTTTAGGTGTAGGGTTAGGTTGTGTATTTGAGACCTTTCTTGTTTCTTGAGAAAGGCTTGTATTGCTATATACGTTCCTCTTAGGACTGCCTTTGTTGTATCCCAAAGATTTTGAACAGTTGTGTTTTCATTTTCGTTTGTTTCCATGATGTTTTTT
Organism: Zalophus californianus; assembly: GCF_009762305.2. Taxonomy (NCBI): domain Eukaryota; kingdom Metazoa; phylum Chordata; class Mammalia; order Carnivora; family Otariidae; genus Zalophus; species Zalophus californianus. Next base: position 39,021,871 of record NC_045598.1, on the reverse strand, counting down.
AATTCTTCTTTAATTTCTTGGTTGACCCATTTATTCTTTAGTAGGATGCTCTTTAGCCTCCATGTATTTGAGTTCTTTCCAACTTTCCTCTTGTGATTGAGTTCTAGTTTCAAAGCATTGTGGTCTCAAAATATGCAGGGAACGATCCCAATCTTTTGGTACCAGTTGAAACCTGATTTGTGACCTAGGATGTGATCTACTCTGGAGAATGTTCCATGTGCGGTAGAGAAGAATGTGTATTCCATTGCTTTGGGATGGAATGTTCTGAATATGTCTGTGAAGTCCTTTTGATCCAGTGTGTTATTTAAAGTCTTTATTTCCTTGTTGATCTTTTGCTTAGATGACCTGTCCATTTCAGTGAGAGGGATGTTAAAGTCCCCTACCATTATTGTATTATTGTCAATGTGTTTCTTTGATTTTGTCATTAATTGCCTCATATAATTGGCTTCTCCCATGGTAGGGACATAGATATTTATAGTTGTTAGATCTTCTTGTTGGACAGACCCTTTAAGTATGATATAGTGTCCTTCCTCATCTCTTATTATAGTCTTTGGTTTAAAATCTAATTTTTCTGATATACAGATTGCCATGCCTGGTCTCTTTTGGTGTCCATTAGCATGGTAAATGGTTTTCCACCTCCTCACTTTCAATCTGGAGGTGTCTTTGGGTCTAAAGTGAGTCTCTTGCAGAAAGCATATCGGTACATCTTGTTTTTTATCCACTCTGATACCCTGTGTCTTTTGATTGGGTCATTTAGCCCATTTACATTCAGGGTGGCTATTGAAAGATATGAATTTAGTGCCATTGTATTGCTTGTAAGATTACTATTACTGTAATTGTCTGTGTTCCTTTCTGGTCTATGTTACTTTTAGGCTCTCTCTTTGCTTAGAGGATCCCTTTCAATATTTCTTGTAGGGCTAGTTTGGTGTTTGCAAATTCTTTTAGTTTTTATTTGTCCTGGAAGCATTTTCTCTCTCCTTCTATTTTCAATGAGAGCCTAGCTGGATATAGTATTCTTGGCTGCATATTTTTCTCATTTTGTGCTTTGAATATATTATGCCCGTCGTATCTGGCCTGCCAGGTCTCTGTGGATTGGTCTGTTGCCAATCTAATGTTTCTACCATTGTAGGTTACAGACCTCCTGTCCCTTACTGCTTTCAGGATTTTCTCTTTGTCTCTGAGACTTGTGAGTTTTACTATTAGATGTCAGGATATTGACCTATTTTTATTGATTTTGAGGGGGTTCTCTGTACCTCTTGGATTTTGATACCTGTTTCCTTCCCCAAATTAGGGAAGTTCTCTGCTGTAATTTCCTCCAATATACCTTCTGCCCCTCTCTCTCTTTCTTCTTCTTCTGGGATCCCAATATTCTAATGCTATTTTGCTTTATGTTATCACTTACCTTTCGAATTCTCCCTTTGTGATACAGTTTGTTTATCTCTCTTGCCAGGTTTATGTCAACAGTGCTGATGTTATTCCGATGTTCCTCCCTCCGTATATAAAAAATCTCTTCCCCTTTGATGCTCTCAAGATTGCTTTCTTGGCTCTACGATTTTCAAGCTTCACTATTATATGTTGGTGTGTTGATCTATTTCTATGGATTTTGGGTGCGGTCCTCTCTGTCTCTTGGACATGAATGCTTGTTTCTTTCCCCAGATTAGGGAAGTTTCCAGCTATGATTTGCTCAAATATACCTTCTAGTCCTCTCTGTCTTCCCACCCCCCTCAGGGATCCCAATGATTCTGACATTGGAACGTTTCATGGCATCATTGATCTCTCTAAGTCCATTTTCATGGGCTACTAGCTGCCTATCCCTATTTTTCTCAGCTTCCTTCTTTTCTATTAACTTATCTTCTAGATCACTTATTCACTCTTCTACCCCATTTACTCTGGCTTTTAGAATATCCAGTTTAGTCTGCATCTCATTCATCGCATTTTTAAATTTGGCCTGATTAGGTCTCATTTCTGCCCTTAGAGATTCTATATTGTTGCTAATGTTTTTTTCAAGCTTAGCTATTGACCTTATGATTGCTATACTGAATTCTCTCTCTGACATCTTGCTCATATCCATATCCATTAGTTCTGTGGCAGAGGACATTGTCTCTGGTTATTTTCTTTGTTGAGAGTTCCTCCTCCTTGTCATTCTGTTGAGGGATGGTTGAGCGAATGAACAGAGTTCAAAATATCAACCATGACCCAAGCTAGATGCACCCTAGCAAAATCTGGAGTGGTTAGACACCACCATTGAAAAAACAAAGCCAAAATGAAACACAAGAATAAAATTAAAAAATCTAAAAATTTTTTAAAAAGGGGGAGAGTGGGAGGGGCTCTATAATCTCTCAGTGTGGACAAAACAGGGTGTTTCAGTTTTTCCTGGGTGTATTTTGGTCTGTGTGTTAGAGGACACTACATCCCAAAATTAGAAGGAAAGTAAAACTTGTATATATAAAAAGGTAAACCTGAATATTATGAAAAAATGCTAAAATAAAGCATATACTATAAAAAATATAGGTGTGTAAAAATACAAGTTAAAAAGCGACTGTGAAAAATAAGTTGATATAATAGACATCTAGTTAAAATGAGGAGAGATGGTAAAAAGAAAAATACAAAGGAGTAAAAGCATGAGAAAAGGAAAATAAAGATAACAAAAGGAGAATTATATCTGAAAAATAAACAAGTTGTGAGGCCACACCTGGAGCTCAATATAATTTTCCCGTGGCATTGGGATTTTAGTCTTATAGAATCCATAGGATTGTCACCCACCTGTTCTTCCACAGTCTTCTGTGAGAGGGGCCCGCTGTGCTATTTCTCAGCTAACTCTGCCTGAGCGGAGTTGCCCCACCCCCTGTCAGGGGGATAGGGTCAATGGAAACGGGTCTTCTGTGTGTCTTTTTTTCCCTGGGGGTTTTCCGAGCCTCTTCAGAGGATCAGAGCAAAAATGGCTGCAGCCAACGCTCTGGCCCAGAGCAGAAAAATCTCAGTCTGCCCTCTTTAATAAACCCTCCAGGATAGTCTCCACTTATGCATGCACCGCCAAAAACCACAGCCTCCCGTGTTGTGCACCCACAGCAAGTCTGGAATTATAGGAGTTCTGAGTTAGTCTCAGGGGCCCAAGAGTGCCTCTGCCCTTTGTGATTCTCAAACCGCCAGTACCTGTGGGCTCGCACCTGTGCACTCGACACTCTGCAATCAGGTCTGTGTTTTGCTCTAATGCCCTTTCCTGGCCCCTACTGCTCTGCGAGTTTTTGTCCAGTCACAGGGTACAGGTTCCAGATTTTTTGAGGCTGTTCAAGGAAAGAGCAGTTATCGACTGGCCCAGCTGGCAGTTTATGGCCATCCAAGTCCCTTCCTGAGCTCACTGACTATAACCTGCTTCCTGGCTCCAGTGCTCGGGCATTCTACGATTTCAGGAATCCTCTCTTGCTCTGTGGTCCCTCATAACCTGAGACCAGAATACCCTACCTAGAATTCTGCCTTTTCACTTCCAGAGCCCCTTTCAGAGAAGGATGTCTCTTACTAGAGCAGATTTCTAAGGGTTCCGATTTTGTGCTTCAGTGTTACATCACTTTCCAGGAGCCAGCTTATGGAGCCTCCCTCCCCCTTCTGTTTATCTTCCAATTTTTCCCCACAGATTCACGACTCCACATATCCTACCTTGCAAAAAGCAGTCACTTTTCTGCTTGTAGAGATCCAGATATATTTTCTTACATCTCAGGCTGATTTCATGGGTGTTCAAAATGGTTTGATGGATATCCAGCTAAATTCAGGGGGCCAGTTGAAACCTGGTCCCCTAGTCCTCCACCATTTTGCCTCGAAATCTCAATAATTAGTAATAATAATGATAGAATAGTAATATTTTTTAGTCTCCTTTTTGGTTAAATCTTTGAGTATGATATCCAGAAGTTGGGTTAATGAGTCAAAGGGTATGAATATTTTCAAGGGCATAAATAGTCAAAGAACCTTCCAAGTTTTTAATTTGAGAAAAAAGAAGATAAGTGAGAGGTAGCTTGATAGGGTAGAAATAGGATTAGACTTGGAATCAGACAAAACTGGATTGAATTCTGGTTTTACCTTTATTCCTCTTCACTTCTTTGTGCCTCACTTTTCTTCTCTATATGCTTGAGTGCAGTACTTGCCATGTCTGCTTCCCTGCCCACTACACAAACTTATGAGTATGGAAGGGAAACGATGTGTGCACAAGTACTTTGAAAACTCTAACAGCTTGTAGAAAATTTCAGGGGTGGTTATTATTGTAACTATTATGCAGGGATGCAGAACCAGGAGATGATAGTGGATTGACAGAATTAAACCTAGACTTCTTACCTGGCCCATTGGTGGGCACTGCATCTGCTTGCACTCAGTCTGAGAGGCCTGAGGGAATCCAGGCTTAACTACTATTCTCTCGGCCAGATTTTATGATAGGTTTTCTTAAGTGAGCTCCAGCAAATTTAAACAGTGGTATTTTCCAGCTGGGTTGAATTGACCATAGCCAAACTGAAGTATGAGATTTGGCCTCATTCCCAACTCTAATCTTGTCTGTAGTGTTCCTGGCCTTGAAAACCCCAGTCTTTAATTTTGACTTTTTAATAGGGACTTTCCATGTGATGAAATAGATTAATCATAATCTTGTTTCATATATGATGTCATTATTTATGTATGGCCCTTTTATTTTATTCTTTCTTTGTTATTTTAAAAATATAATTAATACTCAAGAACCTACTGTCCAATGCAAAGAAAAGAACATTAACAATAACTTAAATCTTTATTTTGCTTCTCATTCCTGTGCTTTTATCTCCAGGATAATCACTATCCTGAATTTTATGTTATAAAAATTGTTTTATCAAATACATAAATTTGGTTAAACAATATATTGTTTGATTTTCATTTTTAATTAGCACTTCAAAAAAAAGGCATAACATAGTAGGTGGTCTTCTGAGACTTGCTTTTTACAATTGATGGATTTATTCATGTCACTGAGTTTTACTATAGTTCATTTATTTTCATTATTATATATTATTCCATAGTGAGAATACACTATACCAGTATTTTGTTTAAAATTCTTACACTGGTATGCATTAGTGAAATGGATTGGTAATTTTCCTCTTTCCTACTTACTTTCTTGGTTGGCGTCAGAATATTACAGGCTTTATGGAATCATAAGTCAGATGATAGTCTACCTTTTTCTGGTTTGAGGAGTTTGTTTCTTAAAAACTGGTTAGAACTCATCTATAAAATAATGTGTACTGTTGTTCTATTTGATGGAAGGCTTTTAATTCCCTCTCCATTTTCTTAAATATTATTAATAGTTACTAATAACTATTATTAGTTAATATATTATTATTCAGGCTTCCTATTTCTCTTTTAGTTCATTTTGGTAAGTTATATATTTTAAGGAATTTGTCTACTTCATCAATCAGTGTTGTCAATCAGAATGTCACCATATCATACTGAAAAATTGTCACCTCTAAGACTTGCCTTCATATTGTATAAGTGGACATTTGCAACAAAACATTTTAATGTGGCTAAGAAAGGAGAGAGAGAAATAACCAACTAACCAATTAACTTTCCTCTCTCCTATCTCCCTCTCTTGTTATTGCCTATTATATACTAAACATATCTCTCATTTAATTTATACCACAACTCTAAGAGCAGATGTTATATTTTCCTGTTTACAGATGAAGAAGCTAGGGCTCAGGGAGGATATGTAGCTAGGAAGTGGTCAGTTTGGAAACAGATTTGATTGACCCTAAAGCTTGGGCTCTTTCATTATACCACATTCTTAGTCTGAGTAATTTCCTGCCTTTTCCACTTCCAGTGGTTCTCCAGTGTGCACTAAAGTACATCTAAAGATGTCTGGTTAAAAAAAAAAAAGGGATTTCTGGGGCCTACCAGAAATATTTAGCTATATTTAGTAAGTGTGTATTAGGAGCTGGGAATCTGCATTTCAGAAAAGCATTCCAAGTAGTTTTGATGTAATACCAGGTACTTTTTGATGCCCTTCACACCATACTTTGAGGAACCTTGAACTAGATTCTGAATTCCTTGAGTATGGGAATGGTGTCCTATTTATTTCATTTTTCTATAAGGAATAACTCAACAATTTGCTGAAGAAATGAATGACTAAATGAAATAATGGATGAATTTAGTTATATTGAGGTGTCAAAGACTTACTCTCTCTAATCAAAAAGAGCTACTTTGACTTAGTCACTAATCTCTAGTGTTTATGTTTCCCCCTTGGACTTATTATCCTCTATGGAGTGAATTGCCTTCTTGCTTCCTGTATATCAAAAAGCTTGAAGAGAAAAAAATTCCCTATCATTTTAAATGTCATTCATCATTCTGTTTGCAAGAATGTTATTAGAAGGCTGCCAAGAGGAAGGGCGCAAAGATAGAAAGATGGGCAAATGGAACTTTCCAGGTCTGCTCTCTTTTTGCCAAGTGAAGCTATAGCTTTAGGGTGCAACCTTTGGGGCAAAACTTGACAACTGCCATGTAGAGCCTCTCAGCTTCGGTTACTGAAACTTGGAGCTACAAGCTTAACACCTCTACTGATCCTCAGTCCCTGAGTCAATCCTGATCATACCAAGGTATCTGTCATATAACTCAACCCACCAACATATCAATGGGCTCTGAAATCTGTTTTGTTTCCACAGATCTGTTATATAGTGAGTTTGAATTTCATGTTCAGTTTCCCTGCTACTGCCTCATCCTCTTTCTGGGATGAGAAGCCAGTCTGTTTCAGCCTAAAGGGACTAGCTGAGGACTCTTTTACCCAGATCGCTTTTTGTCTTTTATGTTTGGGTCCATATTGAAAGAAAGAACTTGATTCAACTTCCTTTGCTTCATTTCTATATTTTGCTAATTTCTATTCCAAAATACTACTTTATATTTGTAATAACATTCAGCAGTGCCTTACATCCTGAAAGGGGAAGCCAAAATACCTTTGAATTTTCATTTTCTTAACTTTTCAGAGAAGATCATAATATTGACCTGCCTTACAGAGCATTAGGATTAACTAATTAATATTGAATAGTACTTTGGAAATGTTAAATACTATAGAAATGCTAAATAGCTTTATTAGACTTGGAGTCTAAAAGACAAATGAAACTCCAAACTTCATTTAAATGCTTTTATATCATGGGTTTTTTTTTTTCTCTCAAGAATCTTAAAGGAAGTTATGTAGCTACATTTTTGGTTCCAAATTGGAAATGTCACAATGAGTATAAAACATAGATGTCTAAATTCCTCACCTTTTCTGTCATCCCCTGTTTCTCCACTGGATCACACATTTATGCAGCAAGCATTCCATGATTGCCTCCTGTGTCAAGCACCAAGCAAGGCACTACAGATACATGGTCTCTGACCTGTGGGAGAGATAGATACACATGTTCTCCAGTAAATGTAATATAAGACAGACCCAGTGATATTACAGAGATGCAGGGTGTGAAGGAAGAAAATGATCACATTTCAAGTGTCAAGTACATCTAGAGTAGATGGGAAAGTTAGGAAGATTTAATATAGCTGGCATCATTGGGGCTGTGCTTGAAAGATAAAATGAATTTTTATGGACAAAGGAAATAGCATGAGGAAAGTTCATGTGTGCCTTTTTTAGATAGGGGTGCTAGAGTTGAGAGAAGTTATATAGCTGATCTGGGGGTTGCACAGTAAGTCAATTCCTAAGTCAGATTTAGGATCCAACCTCTTCCTCACTTCTCTTCTGATGGTCTTTGCTTTGAACTGTAGTTCCTCTCTTAATAGTAAAGGTACTTTGCTAAATGACTACTTATCCTAATTTTTATTCTACTTATTATGGGAAATTGAGATCCCTAAGATGTTCCAAGAGGAGAGGGCACTGCACACAGGAAGAGATAACATACACAAAGTAAAGATTCTTAGAATATTGAGGTGGATAATAAGAGTGGATGGGGCTAGGTGAATGGCCATCCACTTGCCATGAAGTATAAGGTATTGAGGACTAGTTGGAAGTAAAATCAGATAGCACATTGATTTAATAAGGGACTTGAATATTACAATAATGAAGTTTTTACTCAACCATAAAAAAGAATGAAATCTTGCCATTTGCAATAACATGTATGTAGCTGTAAGTGAAATAAGTCAGTCAGAGAAAGACAAATACCATATGATTTCACTTCTATGTGGAATTTAAGAACCAAAATAAATGAACAACAACAAAAAAAAGACAAACCAAAAAACAGACTTTTAATTTAGAGAACAAGCTGATGGTTACCACAGGGGAGGTGAGTGGGAGGATGGGTGAAATACATGAAGGGGATTAAGAGTACACTTATCATGATGAGCAGAGTAATGCATAGAATTGTTGAATCACTATATTGTACACCTGAAATAATATAATACTGTATGTTACCTATACTGGAATTAAAAGAAAATTTAAAAAAAGAATAATGAAATTTTTTGTCATGTTGAGTGTGAGGTGAGGTAAAATAATTAAGTAGAAATGGCTAATGGATAGTTGAAGCTATAATTCTGATTGCTATTGAGAAGATAGCATGATTTGGGAGTTATTAGCAAGGAAGTAATATCAAAGTCATGAAAAGGAGATCTCTGAGGGACAGAGAGAACAAGAGTAAAAAATCAAGATCCACTAATGAAATAGTTTATGGCGGGTTAGCTTGGTCTAGTTCTTGATTTATACATGGGAAAAACTGAGGCCCAGAAAGAAGAAAAACTTTCCTAAAATTATTCACTAATTCAGTGGAAGAGTTGAAACCAGAGTTCATGTCTCTTCACTCCCAGTCCATAGCTCCCTTTCTTCCACTAATACTTATTTCAACCAATTTAGGTGTTCTGCAACAGAGGACTATAGCTGCTCCAGTGAAATTGAAACTTGAAATGGAAACCAACATCATGAATAGGAAGAGAATATTGCCTTCCTTATTTTTAATCATTTTCTGTCCAGCTATTCTTAGGTTCATCTTAGAAGGCATGGCCTCTGGGGATCAGGGAACTGCAGGTTCCCAGGTGATTAGACATGGGTTTATTTCTCTCTCTGGTCTCCCTTCCCTTAGGTTTTGTTGTTGTTTGTTTGTTTGTTTGTTTTTGCCAATTTCCTTTCTTGCCGGACAGTGTGCTGAGAGACATTTGAAATATTGCTAGGCAATATATAGCTCATTTTTTAAAACAGAAATATCCCCTTTTTCTCAGCTGCTGGGGAACCCTGTCCTGAACATACTCACTACTTCCTCTACCAGGAGATCACCTTAACATACTTCCTAATTTATACTCCCCCTCCATCCAGCCTCTCCCACCAATGACAGAGAAATTAAAATTCACTTTTAACTATAGTTTATTAATGCCTGTCTACCCTGAATCAGGGTTCAACTTAACCTTAATGAAATTATTTCAGTAGCCAATGATCAGTGATCAATATAATTATACCCATCTTACAAATAAGGGAATTGAGACATAGATAAATGGTAATGTGACATGATTATGGTAGATAGAATAAGGACCCTCCAAAGATGTTCATGTCCTACTTCCTTAGAACCTGTGACTATGTTACCTTACATAGCAAAAGGGACTTTGCATATGTAATTAAGGATTTTGAGATGAGAAGGTTATACTGGATCATTTAAGTGGGCCCAACATAATCCTAAAGGCCCTTAAAAGAGGAAGTCTGAAAGGTTAGAATCAGAGGATACATGATGATGGAAGCAGAGAAGTCAGAGACTTGAAGATGTCATGCTCCTGACCTTAAAGATGGAGGAAGAAGCCACAAGCCAAAGAATGCAGGTGACCTCTAGAAGCTGGAAAGACAAAGAAACAGATTCTCCCTACAGCCTCCAGAAGGAATGTCACACTGCCCACACTTTGAATTTAGAGCTTCTTACCTCTAAAACTGTAAGATAACAAGTCTGCATTGTTTTAAGCCAGTAAATCTGTGGTAATTTGTTACAAAAACAGAGGAAGCTGATACATTAAAGTTATATAGCAGGTCATTTTTTCCAATGATTTCTATTTTTTGATATGTAAAGAATGCACCCCAGACTTGTGTAACTGAACCCTATCTTGCTTGACACTGTTGACTCCTTATTTCTTTGTGACTCTATTTCCTTCACTTTTATGCACACTCTCCTTAATCTCTTCCTCCTTCTCTGATCATTATGTCAATTATGGGTCCCATCTCTTATTTATTGCCTACTAAATACAGTTCTCTTTCCTTTCCATCTCCTTGCTTCCCTTTTCTTTCCTTCTCTTCATACTGTCCCTAACATTCACCCCTCATAAGTTCCATTTTTCACGTTTATACTAATGATTCCCAAAGATATCTCTCATCTAAACTTTAGACTGCCAATTTATATTTACCCTTGGAGAATTGAGAACCAAGGCAGAGAAAAATTTTAAACACAGCTATAGGTAAAAAACCAATAATCTTCAAAAGTGCAATAGATATGACCTTTCAATAGAGATGATTAAAGTCAAAAGATGATAGATTGACATCTTTAAAGTCCTAAAAGGGGGAAAAAAGTAAAACAACTTGAATCCTATTAGTGGGACTATCCTTCAAAACTGGAACCAGACAAAATCTGAGAAAATTCACTGTTTCCAGAGCTGCACCACAGAACAGACCAATGGAAATTCTTCAGGCTGAAGAAAAATGATCCAAGATGGTTCTCCAGTTTGACTATGAAGTTCCTAAGTTGGTTTTCTTTGTATTTATCCTGCTTGAAATTTACTGAGTTTCTTGAATTAGTGAATAAGTCTTTCATAAATTCTCTGAAATTCTCAGAAATGTGGGAAGAAGTGCAAAGAAAAGGCTAATTATATGACAAAAGGATATTAATTATTTAAAATGATAGTGATAATAAGTTCTCCTGGGTATTATAGGTGGAAGTAATATATTTGACCATTGTAGTACAAAAGGGAGAAGGGGATAAATGAGATTAAATGATAATAAGATTCTTGTATTTTTATTAGGAAACAGACATATGTAAAAATTTAATGAGCTATACAATTAAGTTGTTTTGTACTTTATTGTATGTAAGTTATCTTAAAAAAAGTGAAGACGAAAAAGTGTTGATATATCAACAGAAAAGTTATGGATAAATTCCTTGAGATTGTTTGTACATGGGATTCAATTTGACAATATTTCGTTTCTTCTCCTTATACTCTTAACAATAAGGCCTGTATGACTTTCATTCAACAAATATTAAGATTCCCACTATATGCCACTCACTGTGATAGGCACTGGGTATATAGAGAGATGGAGACTAATGTTAGAACTATTTAGAAATGAACAAATGATAGTGGTTAGTGAAGGTTTCTGAGTAAAGGAGTAGCTAATCGGAGCTAACAAATATCTTGGATGTATGGATGGAGGGGTAGGGTCAGATGATATGATTTTCTCTTTGTTCTGTACTGCCTAAGATCACTCCTTCAGTCCTGCTTTTCTAGGATTTTCTTTAAAGAAATGAATTCACGATTTTCTAATGCCCTCTAGGTATGGACATTAGGGATGTCCTCTAGGCAAGCTTGGTGCCAAGAGGAAAGGTATGGTTGGTATAATCTTTTTCTCTCTCTCCCTCTAATAAGGTAAACAAAAGTGGCTCAGATTTGTCAGAATACCAGTTTGGGGTCAGACTGCTGGAGAGAGTATCAGTCTTTGTAGGAGAGTGACTCAGGATGCCATTAGAGTACTGGTCACTGGACTGAACGCAGTGCAGTGGGTATGGGGTCATAGTCAAGAGTTGAGATGAGTTTTCTGTTGTTAAAGCAGCTCTGCAGTTAGTTTCTCTTTTTCCTTCTGTTGTGATAGGTTAAGAAGGTATTCTCTGATGATTAATGCTATTAAAGAGAAATTACTTCTTGCATCTATTAGGGTTAATTTGCTTTCCTGTAGATTTCTCCCTTAAATTAGCAATACCTTGTAGTGTTTGGAATACACAAAAGTTCAGGATAAAAAGCACTGAATTACAAAATAAAGTCATTCATTCATTCAGTTAGCATTTACTGGGTGCCTAATCTTTGTTTACCACTGTGTAATTATTGGGGATATAAGTATAATTAATTGTAGTTTCAACTGACTTTACATTTATAGACGAAGACAGACAAAGAAAAATAAGTGACAAATATGAGAATTAATCATGAACTAAATGCAGATGGGACACAAAAGAGGAACTAATTAATTCTGTTTGAGGAATCAGGGAAGGTTTCATTGACAGATGTCATTTTAATTGGATGTAGGGGAAGAAGTAGGAGGTCCCCAGGCCTTATAGGCCATTCTAATTGAAGGAAACAGCAGGAGCAAAGACATGAAAACTTAAAAATTTCCTATCTGGCCAACTATAGGTAAACTGGAACATGAGATATATGTCAGGAAGTGGTAGGATAAAAGAATTAAGACTATGAAATGAGATGGAGATCAATTCTCAAGGGCATGGTGTATTATCTATAATGAGTACTGAACCACCCAGGTTTTTTCCACCCCCTCAGGATTTTAAGCATTTACAAAACAGTTAACTGAATAAAGAGAGATATACAACAAATTGCAATTAATTTAATAATTACTATAATTCAGTATAATTCATTTCTGTTTATTTTTTTATTTTAATTCAAATATAGTTAACATACAGCATTTTTTTCAATTATAATTATTTTTTTATTTTTTTACATTAACATATAATGTATTATTTGTTTCAGGGTACAGGTCTGTGATTCATCAGTCTTTTTGTTAAGTTTTGTTTTTGATGTAGTGATCCATGCTTCATTGTTTTCATTTGACCCAGTGCTACATGCAGTACATGCCCTCCTTAATACCCTCAGTTTGTTTCTCAGAGTCCATAGGCTCTCATGGTTCATCTCTCCCTCCGATTTCTACCCCCCTTCATTTTCCCTTCCTTCTTCTAATGTCCTCCATGCTATTCCTTATGTTTCACAAATAAGTGAAACCATATGATAATTGACTTTCTCTGCTAGACTTATTTCACTTAGCATAATCTCCTCCAGTCCCATCCATGTTGATGTAAAAGTTGGGTATTCATCCTTTCTGATGGCTGAGTAATATTCCATTGTATATATGGACCACATCTTCTTTATCCATTCATCTGCTGAAGGGCATCTCGGCTCTTTCCGCAGTTTGGCTATTGCGGACATTGCTGCTAGGAACACTGGGGTACATATGGCCCTTCTTTTCACTACATCTGTGTCTTTGGGGTAAATACTCAGGATTGCAATTGCTGGGTCATAGGGTAGATCTATTTTTAATTTTTTGAGGCACCTCCACACTGTTTTCCAAAGTGGCTGTACCAACTTGCATTCCCACCAACAGTGTAAGAGGGTTCCCCTTTTCTCCACAACCTCTCCAACATTTGTTGTTTCTTGCCTTGTCATTTTTTGTCATTCTAAGTGGTGTAAGGTGGTATCTCAATGTCGTTTTGATTTGAATTTCCCTGATGGCTAATGATGATGAACATTTTTTTTAATGTGTCTGTTAGCCATTTGTATGTCTTCTTCAGAGAAGTGTCTGTTCATATCTTCTGCCCATTTTTTGACTTGATTATTGGTTTTTTGGGTGTTGAGTTTGAGAAGTTCTTTATAGATCTTGGATACCAGCCCTTTATCTGTAGTGTCATTTGCAAATATCTTCTCCCATTCTGTGGGTTGCCTCTTTGTTTTGTTGACTGTTTCCTTTGCTGTGCAGAAGCTTTTTATCTTGATCAAGTCCCAAAAGTTCATTTTTGCTTTTGTTTCACTAGCCTTTGGAGGTGTATCTTGAAAGAACTTGCTGTGGCCGATGTTGAAGAGGTTACTGCATATGTTCTCTAGGATTTTGATGGATTCCTGTCTCACATTGAGGTTTTTCATCCATTTTGAGTTTATCTTTGTGTATGGTGTTAAGAATGGTCGAGTTTCATTCTTCTGTATATAGCTGTCCAATTTTCCCAGAACCATTTATTGAAGAGATGGTCTTTTTTCCATTGCACATTTTTTCCTGCTTTGTCAAAGATTATTTCACCATAGAGTTGAGGGTCCATATCTGGGCTCTCTATTCTGTTCCACTGGTCTATCTATGTCTGTTTTTGTGCCAGTACCATGCTGTCTTGGTGATCACTGCTTTGTAATATAGCTTGAAATCAGACAACATGATGCCCCCAGCTTTGTTTTTCTTTTTCAACATTTCCTTGGTGATTCGGGGTCTTTTCTGACTCCATACAAATTTTAGGATTATTTGTTTCATCACTTTGAAAAATGTCATTGGAATTTTGATCAGGATGGCATTGAAGATATAGATTGCTCTGGGTAGCATAGACATTTTAACAATGTTTATTCTTCCGATCCATGAACATAGAATGTTTTTCCATCTTTTTGTGTCTTCTTCAATTTCTTTCATGAGTGTTCTGTATTTCCTAGAATATAGATCCTTTACCTCAGAAGAGGTAAAGGATCTATATTAGGATAGGTTTATTCCGAGGTATCTTAAGGTTTTTGGTACTATCGTAAATGGAATCGATTGTCTAATTTCTCCTTCTACAGTTGTATTGTTAGCGTATAAGAAAGCAACTGATTTCTGTGCTTTGATTTTGTATCCTGCCACATTACTGAATTGCTGTATGACTTCTAGTAATTTGGGTGTGGAGTCTTTTGGGTTTTCCACGTAAAGTATCATGTCCTCTGTGAAAAGAGAGAGTTTGACTTCTTCTTTGCCAATTTTAATACCTTTTATTTCTTTGTGTTCTCTGATTGCTGTTGCTAGGACTTCTAGTACTATGATGAACAATAGTGGCGAGAGTGGACATCCTTGACGTGTTCCTGATCTTAAGGGAAAAGCTCTCAGCTTTTCCCCATTGAGGATGATATTCACTGTGGCTTTTATGAGCTTGAGGAATGCTTCCTCTATCCCTATACTCTGAAGAGTTTTGATCAGGAAAGGATGCTGTATTTTGTCAAATGCTTTTTCTGCATCAATTGAGAGGACCATATGTTTCTTCTCTCACTTCTTATTAAAGTGTTCTATCACACCGATTGATTTGCAAATGTTGAACCACCATTGCATCCTGGGGATAAGTCCCACTTGGTCGTGGTGGATGATCCTTTTAATGTATTGATGGATCCTATCAGCTTGGATTTTGGAATCCAAATTCATCCAGGATATCGGTCTGAAATTCTCCTTTTTGTTGGGGTCTTCGCCTGGTTTGGGGATTAAGTTAATGCCAGCCTCATAGAATGAGTTTGGAAGTTTTTCTTCTGTTTCTATTTTTTGAAACAGCTTCAATAGAATAGGTCTTATTTCTTCTTTGAATGTTTGGTAGAATTCCCCAGGGAATCCATCAGGCCATGGAGTCTTGTTTTTGGGAGGTTTTTGATCACTGCTTCAATCTCGTTACTGGTTATTGGCCTATTCAGGTTGTCAATTTCTTCCTGTTTCAGTCTTGGGAGTTTATGGGTTTCCAGAAAGGGCTCCATTTCTTCCAGTTGCTCAATTTATTGGCATATAGTTGTTGATAATAATTTCTAATAATTGTTTCTATTTCCTTGGTGTTAGTCATGATCTCTCCCTTTCATTCATAAGTTTATTAATTTGGGTCCTTTCTTTTTTCTTTTGGATAAATCTGGCCAGTGGTTTATCAATCTTATTAATTCTTTCAAAGAACCAGCTTCTAGTTTCATTGATCTGATCAATGATCTAATTCATTGATCTTTGCTCTAATCTTAATTATTTCTCTTCTAATGCATGGCTTAGGCATCGTTGTTGTTTTTTTTCTCTAGTTTTTTAAGGTGCAAAGCTAGTTGGTAAAATCAGGATTTTTCTATTTTTTTGAGTGAGGCTTGGATGGCTATGTATTTCCCCCTTCGGACTGCCTTTGCAGTATCCCATAGGTTTTGGACCGATGTGTTTTCATTCTCATTGGTTTCCATGAATTGTTTAAGTCCTTTTATGATTTCCTGGTTGACCCAAACATTCTTAAGCAGAGTGGTCTTTAGCTTCCACGTGTTTGAATTTCTGCCAAATTTTTTCTTGCGATTGCTTTCCAGTTTCAAAGCATTATGGTCTGAGAATATGCAGGGAATAATCTCAGTCTTTTGGTATTGGTTGAGACCTGATTTGTGACCCAGTATGTGGTCTATTCTGGAGAAAGTTCTAGGTGCACTTGAGAAAAATGAGTATTCTGTTGTTTTAGGGTGGAATGTTCTGTATATATCTATGAGGTCCATCTGGTCCAGTGTGTCATTCAAAGCTCTTGTTTCTTTGTTGATTTTTGGCTTAGATGATCTTTCTATTGCTGATAGTGGAGTATAGAGGTCTCCTACAATTAACATACTGTTATCAATATGACTTTATTTTGGTTAACAGTTGGCTTATGTAGATGGTTGCTTCCATGTTGGGGGTGTAGATGTTTACAATTGTTAGATCTTCTTGTTGGATAGACACTTTAAGAATGATATAGTGTCCTTCTGTGTCTCTAACTACAGTCTTTAGTTTAAAATCTAATTTGTCTGATATAAGAATTGCTACCTCAACTTTCTTTTGAGGTCCGCTGGCATGGAGGATGGATCTCCATCCCTTCACATTTAGTCTGGATGTATCTTTAGGTTCAAAATGAGTCTCTTGTAGGCAGCGTATGGATGGGTCCTGTCTTTTTATCCAGTCTGCAACCCTGTGCTGTTTTATGGGAGCATTTAGGTCATTCACGTTGAGAGTGATTATTGAAAGATATGAATTAATTGTCATTATGTTGCCTGTGAAGATGTTGTTTTTATAGATTGTCCCTGTAAATTTCTGTTGTATAGCACTCTTGGGGTCTTTCTCCTTTTATAGAACCTCCTTAATATTTCTTGCAGGACTGGCTTAGTGTCACATATTCTTTCAGTTTCTGCCAGTCATGGAAGCTCTGTATCTCTCCATCCATTCTAAATGATAGCCTTGCCATATAAAGTATTCTTTGCTGCATGTTCTTCTCGTTTATTACCGTGAATATGTCTTGCCAGTCCTTTCTGGCTTGCCAGGTCTCTGTGGATAGGTCTGAAGTTATTCTGATGTTCTTCCCTCTGTACATAAGATATCTCTTCCCCCTAACTGCCCTTAAGGTGGTTTCCTTGCTTCTAAGATTTGTGAGTTTTACTATTACATGCCGGGGTGTTGGCCTGTTTTCCTTGATCTTGCGAGGGATCCTCTCTGCCTCTAGGACACGAATGTTTGTTTCATTCCCCAGATTAGGGAAGTTTTCAGCTATGATTTACTCAAATATATCTCTAGTCCTCTTTCCATCTCCACCACCTCAGGGACCCCAATAATTCTGACATTGGAACATTTCATGGTGTCATTTCTCTGATTCTATTTTCATGGATTTTGAGTTGTTTTTTCCCCCAGCCTCCTCTCTTCCCTTCTTGTCTATTAATTTGTCTTCTAGATCACTAATTCGTTCTTTTGTCTCGTTTACCCTAGCTGTTAGATTATCTAGATAAGATGTGATTTCATTGATAGCACTTTTAAGTTCTGCCAATTCAGCTTTCATTTCTGAGACTCTATGTTGCCATTGATCAATTTCTCCATTCTAGCTATCGTCTTCACAACTGCTACCCTGAATTCCATCTCCGACATCTTGGTTATATCTGTATCCATTTGTAAATCTGTGGCAGATGTCATAGTCTCTGAGTCTTTCCTATTTTGGGGTTCCTCCTCGTAGTCATTCTGTTGAGGGTGTTTGAGGGAATGTACAGAGTCCAAATTATGAACCACAGCCCAAGCAAGATGCCCCTGTTTTCTAGGGACCTTAGGGTTGTTGGCCTCTTGTTTTCCCAGCCTGATTTCTGGGGGAGGGGCCTGCCGAGCTGTTACTCAGGCAACCCTTTTTGGGCAGAGTTGCCCTGTCCCCTGTGGTGGGGGATGGGCTCAGTGAAAACCAGTGTTTTGGGTCTTTTGTTCTCTGGCAGCTTTCCCTGGTGACTTTCCACGTCTCTTCTGAGAGTCAGAGCAGAAGAGATCGTTTCCAAACCTCTTCCTCAGAGCAGAGAGATCCCATGTGTTCTTCATGAGCTCTCCAGGCCATACTGTCTGCATTTCTGTCTGTGCTGCTATAAACTGCAGTGTCCTGGGTTTTGCACACCTCAACAGCAGTCCTTGTCCTCACCTCCAGGTTGGGGCATGTCTTTGCCCTTTGTGCTTCTAAAAGCACCAGCCTCCCTCAGTTCACATGCACAGCCCCATCACTCTAGTTTCAGACAGGGTTGCTGCCCTAAAGTCCTTTCCCTGTTGCTACTAGTTTGCGAGTCTGTGTTCCATCCCCAGCACGAGAGGGTATCACCCACCAGTGGTGTAGGATCCCAACAGCTTGGCTCTCTCCTCCTTCCGTTTATCCTCTGATATCTACCTACAGAATCATGGCTCCCCATGCATACCCCGAAACCAACCCCCTGAGATATTCTATCTGTAGACATTCAGATTTATCTTCTTACATCTCAGGCTGATTTTGTGGATGTTCAGAGTGGTCTGGTAGATATCCAGCTCAATTCTGGGGACTGCTTGGAATGGGGTCCCCTTCCCCCCTGCCATCTTTTCCAGGTCCTAAAACTAGCTATTCTCTAGTCTATTTCTCTTATTTATTTTTTATTAGTCAGAATAGGCTAGGTCCAGAACATCTCAGTTATTTAACACATAAAATATTTATTTTTTACTACTGCTACACAACCAGCTCAGTCAGTAGCATGCTCTGCTCTACAAATGCACTCAGGGCCCCAGTTGAAGAAGGTTTCACCAACGTGGCTGCACACCATCTGAATATCAAGGCCTCCTCAGTTTCCACAGCAGGAAAAAGAAAGGTATATGGTTTCAGACAAGTAATGAAATGCTTCAATACAGAAATGTCATTTCTGTTCATAATTTATTGGCCAGAAATATGCTCATGACTCACTTGAATGCAAAAGAGGTAAAATCATATGTCCAGAAAAAGGAGAACTGGGCACAATGAACAATAGAAATCTGAAACCCTTTCCTATTATGCCATCATATATATTTACTGCATTATATTAATTATTGGGGAATATACCACATTCCCCTATTGATGGACATTATGGGTTTCCATTTTTGACTCTGCAAATATGCTGCATTTGTCATTGGTGTATGGTAACTTTTGTCCAGATATGAACATTTCTCTAAATCATGTATCTAGAAGTGGAATTGTTGGGTAATAGGTTATATCCATTTTTGTTTAGTAGGGACTACCATATTGTTTCCAAACTGGACTATTTTTTTTTCAAGATTTATTTATTTATTTATTTTAGAGGGGGGGTGGAGGGGCAGAGGGAGAGTGAGAGAGAATCTCAAGCAGACTCCCTGCTGAGCACAGAGCCTAATGCCAGGGCTCAATCCCACGACCCTGAGATCATGACTGGAGCCACAGTCAAGAGTTGGAAGTTTAACCAACTGATCCACTCAGGTGTCTCTCCAAA
Source organism: Zalophus californianus (assembly GCF_009762305.2). Taxonomy (NCBI): domain Eukaryota; kingdom Metazoa; phylum Chordata; class Mammalia; order Carnivora; family Otariidae; genus Zalophus; species Zalophus californianus. The sequence continues at coordinate 39,002,446 of NC_045598.1, read as the reverse complement.
CTGGATTATTAGTTTACATTCTCAGCAGCAGGATATGAAAATACCATTTTCCTTACATTTTTGACAGACTTTAATATTGTCATGCTTTTTAATTTTCATCAGTTTGCTCAGTGAAAAGGACATCTCATTGTTCCTTTGATTTACTCTTCCCTAATCACTGGTTTTAACATCTAGATAGATAGATAGATAGATAGATAGATAGATAGATAGATAGATACATAGATACATAGATAGATAGATACATAGATGTATAGATAGATACATAGATACATAGATACATATTTTTTTTCAATTTGACTTAACAGATATTTTCTGAGCACTTAGTATATACTAGAAACTGTACCAGGGGCAAGGGATATAGCATTAATCTCCAATTTCAGGCAATATATCTGATCCTGGGATATGTTGGAATACAGGAGGGATCAAGTAGGTTATGCAGGTCCTGATGGATTCAAAGTGGATATAACTTCACAGACAGAATGAATAATATTATGCTATCATCCTAGGGTAGGTGTTGTTTACCCTGAGGCACTCTCCTCCCACAAAGCATCTTATAACCCTAGATGATAGGTATGTATTGGGAGGTGGGTGATGAGGGGTGTCTTTTAGTGTACTGAGACCTAGCTAAGGGTAATTTAGATCACTGTTTCACACCCTGTAGAAGTCTAAGTCTAAGATTTCTGTGCATTTTTCTGGGGGAAGACCTCACATTTTCAAAATCACCTCTGCGTCTGGGTTCTTACTTGTGTATATTGCTTCTGTTTCACACTGCATTGAATCATGTAAAATGTTCGTTCTCTCTTTATATACCATGACAGATTCCTGGCTATTTACTATTCATTCTGTTCACTTTTTTCCCCTTAGTTGTAAAACACTTGATTTTATGGATACATCACTTCCTGGAAAAAACTGCATTTTCCCTTCTCTCCTATAGCTAGAGAAATGTAAGTAGAGTGTGCATCTTTTCGGAAACAAAAATCTTTTAAAGAGGTGTCATACCATGTTTTGTCTTTCTCTTTCCAGAAGGCTGGAATATGAGCATATTGGCTGGAATTTGAGCAGCCATCTTAAAACATGAGGTAACATGCTAAAGGTGATGGGTAGAAAAACAGAAAAAAACTAGGTTCTGATAATGGTAGAATCACCATACCAATTCTGGAGTATTAATTCCAGATTTTTTATATGAGAGAAAAATAAACTTCTGTTGTGTTTAAGACATTGTAAGTATTTTTCTGTTTCTCCCAGCTATACTCATCCCCAAAGGAAGGGGATACATACACATACACAATACATAAAACCAACGCAATAATTCCTTTAAAATATTTGTTAAGTGTAGCAGAATTAGTTGAAATTGGAAGTATCGGAGAAAGGTTTTGCATTACAAAAATGAAAACCAAATAGCTTATTGTCTTAAACTAGTTTTAATCATTCCACCACAAGGGAATTTTTATTAGCCTCTCAACTGCACATAATCATCCTTACCTGTAATTAACACCATCTCTGTAGTTTTTTTTCTGTGTACTTAGTGGAAAACTCAAATTCTACTCATTTGCTGATATCAGAATCTACAACTGTTTGTATTGTGCTTGGGCTTTTGCCATCCAGGTTTTACCCTACCAAAATTTATGTATTTTCCCAAGCATGAAAGGAGATTTGATGCTAGCTTAATAGTATGATATATAAAATTTTTATCCCATTATACTTCAATACTAATCATAACTAACATTTGTTGAGTACTCTCTATGAGATAGGCATCATATTTTTAAAGATCTGATATTTTTTAAAATAATCTTTATACCCAATGTATTGTCGAACTCACAACCCTGAGATCAAGAGTCACATGCTCTACTGACTGAACCAGCCAGGCACCCCTCCCTTTTTCACTTTTAAAAACAACTATATGCCTCCATTCCATCCATGTTGATGTAAAAGTTGGGTATTCATCCTTTCTGATGGCTGAGTAATATTCCATTGTATATATGGACCACATCTTCTTTATCCATTCATCTGTTGAAGGGCATCTTGGCTCTTTCTGCAGTTTGGCTATTGTAGACATTGCTGCTATGAACATTAGGGTGCATATGGCCCTTCTTTTCACTACATCTGTGTCTTTGGGGTAAATACCCAGGAGTGCAATTTCTTGTTCATAGGGTAGCTCTATTTTTAAATTTTTGAGGAACCTCCACACTGTTTTCCAAAGTGGCTGTACCAACTTGCATTTCCACCAACAGTGTAAGAGGGTTCCCCTTTCTCCACAACCTCTCCAACATTTGTTGTTTCTTGCCTTGTCATTTTTTGTCATTCTAAGTGGTGTAAGGTGGTATCTCAATGTCGTTTTGATTTGAATTTCCCTGATGGCGAATGATGATGAACATTTTTTTTTAATGTGTCTGTTAGCCATTTGTATGTCTTCTTCAGAGAAGTGTCTTTTCATATCTTCTGCCCACTTTTTGACTTGATTATTGGTTTTTTTGGGTGTTGAGTTTGAGAAGTTCTTTATAGATCTTGGATACCAGCCCTTTATCTGTAGTGTCATTTGCAAATATCTTCTCCCATTCTGTGGGTTGCCTCTTTGTTTTGTTGACTGTTTCCTTTGCTGTGCACAAGCTTTTTATCTTGATCAAGTCCCAAAAGTTCATTCTTGCTTTTGTTTCACTAGCTTTTGGAGGTGTATCTTGAAAGAACTTGCTGTGGGTGATGTCAAAGAGGTTACTGCAAATGTTCTCTAGGATTTTGATGGATTCCTGTCTCACATTGAGGTCTTTCATCCACTTTGAGTTTATCTTTGTGAATGGTGTTAGATAATGGTCGAGTTTCATTCTTCTACATGTGGCTGTCCAATTTTCCCAGCACCATTTATTGAAGAGACTGTCTTTTTTCCATTGCATGTTTTTTCCTGCTTTGTCAAAGGTTATTTGACCATAGAGTTGAGGGTCCATATCTGGGTTCTCTATTCTGTTCCATTGGTCTATATGTCTGTTTTTGTGCCAGTACCATGCTGTCTTGGTGATCACAGCTTTGTAATATAGCTTGAAATTGGGTAACGTGATGCCCCCAGCTTTGTTTTTTTTTTTTCAACATTTCTTTGGCGATTCAGGGTCTTTTCTGATTCCATACAAAGTGAAATAAGTCAAGCAGAGAAAGTCAATTATCATATGGTTTCACTTATTTGTGGAATATAAGGAATAGTATAGAGGATATTAGGAGAAGGAAGGGAAAAATGAGGGGGGACGAATTGGAGGGAGAGATGACATGAGAGACTATGGACTCTGAGAAACAAACAGGGTTTTAGAGGGGAGGGGGGAGGTGGTATTGGTTAGCCCAATGATGGGTATTAAGGAGGGCACGTACTGCACAGAGCACTGGGTGTTATACGAAAACAATGGATTGTGGATCACCACATCAAAAACTAATGATGTATTGTATGGTGACTAACATAACATAATAAAATTAAAAATAAATAAATAAAAACAATTATACTGAGGAATAATCAACATAATATAAACCATGAATATTTAAAATGTACAATTTGATGTTTTGACATGTGTGCACATTTATCAAACCATATCCTCCCCAGGCAACTACTAGTCTTCTTTAACTCACTAGAAATTAATTTCTGATTCTAGAGTTTTATATATAAGAGAAGCATATACTCTGTACTTGTCTTTATCTGGCTTCTTTCACTCAGCATAACTATGTGATGATTCATTGGTGTTGCATGTATCAATATTTTATTCCCTTTTATATATTTTATACATCTTCCATTATATAGCCATACCACAATTTGTTTTTATTTTACCTGCTAATAGGCATTTGAGAACCCCCCCCATTTTAGTTATTACAAATAAGTCTTTAAAAACATTCAGGTGCAAATATTCGTGTGTATATATGCTTTCATTTCTCTGAGGTGGACACCTTGGAGAGGAATGAATGGATGGTAGGTAAATACTTAATTGTTTAAGCAACTCCCAAAATACTTTCTAAAATGGCTGTACCATCTACATATTTATAAGCAGTTCACTGTCCTTCATTACCTGACTTCTACTGTCTTTTTTATTTTTATTTTTTTGCCTCTACTGTTTTGAAAACCATTATTTCACGTATTTTGTCCTATTCTTTAGCTTTTTCAGGCAGGAGTGTAAATCTGGTTCCTGTTACTTCAACTTGAACTCATGCAGAAATCTTTTTCTGTCTCATTTAGTGCTTGCAACCACTGCATAATGTAGGCAGTCTTGTTATCCCCATATTAGAAATAAAGAAACTGCTTTTTCTCATCTGCGCACTTGTGTTCCTGTTGTTCCTTTTTATTTGTTCATTTAGTCAGTCCACATTTCAGTCATTGCTGTACCAGGCACTGTAATTAGGTGCTGACAGTAGGGAATGATAGAAAGAAATGTTCATCTTAGGAGTATCACTCTGATATAAGTAGAGGATGAAATAGAAATTTTGGGATAAGAAGCAGGTGCAATAGTTCACAAGAGAAATGGTGAAAAGAACTAGTGGTAGTAACAACAAGATGGAAATAAATCCTTAGATATATATTCAGGAAGTAGTACGTAGACCTATGGAATAATAGGTACTTACCATGTTTGGAGTCAAAAATTGTTTTAATTAACTAAGCAACTCAGTGGTTGAATGGAGATGGATGATGTTCATACTCATTCATTTCTTTCTTTTCTTTTCTTTTTTTTTAATTCAGCTATCCATTGGTGGAAAACTTGGACAGTCTTCCTTGAAGATTTCTTACTTTCTTTAGGTCACTACTATTAGACCACTTATTTCCAGGATAATATTTTGGAAGAGTATAAAATAGCATTGGAAAATATTTTGTATTTTTTATTAGGTGACAAAGACTTTTGTCTTTGGTGTAAAAGTATATGTATATGCATGCTATATTGAAGTGTTAAGTATTTTCCATTTGGAGAATGTTTATTTTTTTTCTACTTTGTGTTTTACTGTTTTGTTTGGCTTTCTTTTTTTATACTGAAAAAATGAAATTGTTGTAAAATCAGGCATGGACAAACCATTTGTGACTTCTAATTTTATGCCATTTTTAAATGTTGTCCATCCACTTCTATATAGATCTGAACATGATAAATCTTTGTTATTCTAGATCTCTATGGTCACTGTCTTCCTTAATCAGCTTCCCAGTCCTAGCCCTTTATTTTTGGTTCCATTTCAAGTACCACATCTCTTGGTGAGACAGTTAAACAGGATAATGTTTAAGTACATCTGAGTCAAATGGAGCTGAGTTTATACCCTCGTTCTACCATTTACTAGCTATGCTGTTTAGGCAAGTTAGTTAACCTATGTAAGCCTCGGTTTTTCCATCTGTAACATGGACTAGAAATAGTGGTATTAATGGATTGTCATGAGAATTAAATGAGAATGTGCATATAAAGTACACAGCATAGTCCATACATATTTCTTAAGTGAAGGCTATTATTACTATTTTTTTAATAATTGGAGAAAATGTAACCTTGCATTTCCCACTAAGTCAAGTCTAGTAGATATGATGTTGGTATAGTCTTTGAAGACAATTAGAACTCAACTCTCCCTTTTTTTGTCTTTCTAAATCTTGGTTTAGTTAATGAATACTGGGAAAAATGGAAAAAGAAGACAGAATCACATACACAAGGAAAAATTAATTTTATGCAAACAAGCCACTTTTAAGACAATGTATTTCCAAATGGCTCAGGAACACAGCTCATGTAAAGGATCAGACCAATTATAACAGAGTGGCTCTATCATCTAGTGATTAAGAATACCAACCATGGAGCCGGACTGTCTGTTTTTCAATCTGGCCCACTACTTACAAGCCCTTAACTTGTAAAAATTATCTGCATTCTCTGTGCCTCAGTGTTCTACTCTTCAGATTGTTAAGAGGATTAAATTTGTTTATGTGTATAAAGTGTTTAGAATAGTGTTTGACACATAGTAAGCCCCGTGTGTTTGCTTTCATCATTATCATCTGCATTTAAATATCCTATGTTTTGTATACTGAATTAATACATTTATGTTTTTGTCCAAATATTAATATTAGGATGAATAGGTTTATTCTTTTTTTATGGTTGAGGAAACTGAGGCTCAAGGAGATGAAATAACTTGCCCTAGATTACAAACCTATATGAAGGTATAGAAAAGAAGGTCTTACTCATAGTAAGCTCTAAATAAATAACTTTATGTGAAAAGTTGGAATTTCATCCTAGGTCTCCATAACTTCAAAAAAAAACTTTTTTTTTTTTTTTTTGGTCACTCCACAAAGCTGATCAGTCAGTTCTATTTTCTGTTTTCTTATATTTGCCCAATTATATTGACCAATTGCACTTCTGGAAATGTGAGAAAATAGATTATTATAGTTCAGTCAATTAAGTAGTTGGCTTTTGGGTGAGGTGATTTAAACTTTTTTATTGAGATAAAATTGGTATATAACATAAGTTTTAGGGTTACAACATTAAAATTCAACATCTGTGTATACTACAAAGTGATCACCACCAAAGTCTAGTCACTGTCCTTTACCATATATTTGTCCCCCTTCACCCATTTCAGCTCCCCAACCTCCTTCCCCTCTGTTAATCATCAATCCAGTCTCTGTATCTATGAGTTTGTTTTGGTATTTTTGTTGTTGTTGTTCATTTGTCTTGCTTATTTAGATTCCACGTATGAGTGAAATGATATGGAATTTGTCTTTCTCCATCCGACTTATTTCCCTGAGCATAATACTTTCAAGGTCCATCCATGTTGTAACAAATGGCAAGATTTTATTCTTCTTTATAGCCGAGTAGTATTCCATTTTGTGTGTGTGTGTGTGTGTGTGTGTGTGTGTGTGTGTGTGTGTACATACACACATGCATATTTCATTCTTTTTATCCATTCATCCATTGATGAGCACTTAGGTTGTTTACATATCTTGACCATTGTAAATAATTCTTCAATGAACACAGAGGTGCAAATATCTTTTGAATTAGTGTTTTCATATTCTTTGGGTATAAAACCAGAAGTGGAACAGCTGGATCATATGGAAGATCTATTCTTAATACTGAGGAATTTCCATACTGTTTTCCACAGTGGTGAAACCAATTTACATCCCCACAAGTAGTACAGGAGGGTTTCCTTTTCTCCACCTCCTCATCAACACTTGTTATTTCTTGTCTTTTTGATAATAGCCATTCACACAGATATGAAAGATATCTCTTGGTGGTTTTGATTTGCATTTTCCTAATAATTAGTGATGTTGAGCATCTTTTCATTTTTTTGTTGGCCATTTGTATGTCTTCTTTGGAAAAATGTGTATTCAGATTCTCTGACCATTATTTAATTTTTATTTTATTATTGAGTTATATGAGTTTTTTCTATATTTTAGATCTTAACCCCTTAACAGACATATGATTTGCAAATATCCCATTCAGTGGGTTGCCTTTTCATTTTAAGGATGGTTTCTTCACTATGCAGAAGATTTTTAGTTTGTTATTGTCCCATTTGTTTATTTTTACTTTTGTCTCCCTTGCCTCTGGAGTCAGATCTACAAAGATATCACTAAGACTAATGTCTACATGAAAATCCTCATCAGAAGAATACATATATAGTAATTATAATATTAGGTGAGGCTGACATCTTTACAAAGTTAAGTGTTACATTACCCTATATTAAGGATGTTAGATTTTTGAGGTGGGTGTTTCAAATGTCTTCTCTTAATTATCACTGTGTAACTGAAGCAATACACAGACTCCTGCCTGCTCTTTTATGTCTCCTTGGATTTGTTTGGAGATTGTTTTCTGAATTTGCATTGAGACATTTATGTCCATAGAATCAGAAGCCCAGACAAGCTAGCAGTTGTTTTACTGTGTAACTGTGGGGATGTCTGAGTCTATTTCCCATCTCCTCTCAGTTATGGATATAATTTCTCATTAGAGGTAAATGGGCTTTGGTCTTGTTGCTTAATTCTCAGTTCTCTTTATAATGATGATGTTATGTTATGAATATTTATTGATCATTTATTATGGGACAAGCACAATGTTAAATACTTAACAGTTCATTATTACATTTATTCCTCAGAATAACTAATATTTTGGGGGCACCTGGGTGGCTCAGTTGGTTAAGTGTCTGCCTTCGGCTCAGGTCATGATCCCAGGATCCTGGGATCCAGCCCACATCTGGCTTCAGTGGGGAGTCTGCTTCTCACTCTCCCTCTGCCCCCCCCCACTCATGCTCTCTCTTTCATGTAAATAAATATAATCTTTAAAAAAACCTATATTTTCATTTTATGGAGGTGCAAACTCAGGTTGAGTAGGTATCTCAAGTATATAGCCAAGATCTGAAGTAAGTATTTCAATGTATAGCCAAGATGAGTCTAGAACATTTTTATCTTAACCACTACACTATATTTTTTCTTATTAAAAATACAATGCATATTACTTGTAGAAATAATAGAAGATACAGGTAACCAAAATGAAGAAAATAAAAATTTCCTATAAGCCAATTAAAAATGAATAATCATTGTTGCTATGTTGTCATGATTTTACTTTTTTGTTTCTCTATGTATAGAGAGAAACAAAAAAGCAAAGTTGTGTACATATATTTTCTTCTTAAAAATTAGATATGAAACCATTTTGCAAACTTGCTTTATCTTACACTTGGCAATACAGTCTGAATATTTTCCACACATTAGCTACTTTTGTATAAGATTCTTTTAAAGGAATCTCAGGAGATTATTGCTTGGATGCATCATAATTTATTGTATCAATCTGTTAATCTTGGACAGTTAAGTTTTACAATAAACAATGCTGTAATAAATGGTTTTTTGTTCACTATGGTATTTCATTAGGCCAAATTCTCATATATGGATTTGAAGTTATGTACCCACTTGAAACAATTTTAAGCCATATTATTTTATTTTTTTTCTTGAGAGAGAGACAGCACAGAAATGGGGCAGGGCAGAGGGAGAGGTGCAGAGGGAAAGGGAAAGAGACAATCTTAATACACTTCATGCTCGGTGCAGATCCCAAAGATGGGGCTCCATCTCACAACCCTGAGATCACGACCTGATCCAAAATCAAAATCAAAAGTTGAACGCTTAACCAACTCAGCCACCCAGGCATCTCTAAGTTATATTAATAAATTGCCCTCCAAGTTCTGTCATTTAATATTCTATCCAGCAATTTATAAATATGCCAGCCTCTATGATTGCTTTCAAAACTAAGGAGTATCCGTTTGTTAATGATTTAGCTTTCTTGTTGGGTTAGACATTTTCAGTAAGACTGATGGCAATTTATAGTTTTGTTTTATTTTTATTTTTTTTCTTTTGCAGTTCTCTGGTTCATGTCCTTCTTCCCTCTCCTCCCTCTCGCTGCCTGTCTGTCTCTCCCTCTCATAACGGTGATTTTGTTTTTTTGGTTGTGAGAGGTTTTATTTTTGTAATTAATAGACTTTTTTTTAAAAGCCAATTTAGCTTTATTAAAAAATGAGTAAATAATACAGAGAGTTACCATATGTCCTTTTGCCCCCACCCCCAGTTTCTCCAAGTATAAAATATTTTGGATTGGTGTGGTATGTTTATTACGTTTTGATAAGTCAATATTGATAAAATTACTATTAACTAAAGCTTATAATTTACATTAGGGCTTACTCTTTGTGTCCTATGGATTTTGACAAATGTAAAGTGGCATATATCCGTTCAGAATAGTAGTTTCGCTGCCCTAAAAATCTACTGTGCTCCACCTACTCGTTCCTCTCTTTCCTTTCCCCCAGCCCCCTAGTAACCACTGATCTTTTAGTCTGCATAGTTTTGTCTTTTTCAGAATGTCGTATAATTGCAATCATATAGTATGTAGCCCTTCCAGATTGGTTTCATTTACATAGCCATGTGCATTTAAGTTTACCTATGTCTTTGCATGATTTGGTATCTCATTTTATTGCAGAATAATATTCCATTGTATAGATTATCATAGTTTATCTATTCACCTACTGAAGAAATCTTTATTGTTTCCAGGTTTCAGAAATTATGAATAAACCTTCTATAAACATGTCTGTGCAGATCTTGTATAGATATCCGTTTTTACTTCATTTGGACAAATACTAATGACTGGTGGGTCATATGGTAAGAAACTGTCTTCCAAAGTGACTGTACCATTTTTCACTCTTATCAGCAATGAATGAGAGTTCCTGTTGCTCCAGACCTCTACTTGCATGCATTTTGAATTTTGGTCATTCAATAGGTAATATCTTGTTTTAATTTGCAGCTTCCTGATGACATATGATATTAACCGTCTTTTCATATGCTTATTTTGCCATCTGTATCTTCTTTGGTGAAGTATCTTTCCAGATGTCTAACCTATTTTTTTAATTGGGTTGTTTAAGTGTTCATTGTGCATTTTAAATATCTTGCTCATTTCTGGATACCAGAAAATATTTTACAAATACATTCTCCCAGTTTGTGACATATCTTTTCATTCTCTCAAGTGGAAGCTTTTTATCTGAGTAAATTAAGTTTTTCTGTTTTATAAAATTGAATGTATTTTCCCATTTCATTATTTACCTTTCAGGTTTCTTTATAGTATTTTTAATGTTCAGAAGTTTTGATTTTCAAATTGTCAAATTCATAAATTTTTTCTTTGGGTCTTATTTCTTTATAGCTAAATAAAGACCCTTTCCTTTCAAGAGTACATAACTAATTATTCATGTATACTCTCTTTAAAGGCTCTATAACTCAGCTTGGCTTTTCTTCCTCTTCTCTCTCCTCCTTGTCTTCCTCCTTATCTTCCTCCTCCTTCTCCTTCTACAATCTTTAGTCTGTTTTGGTTAATAAGGTTAGACATAGTGCTCACCATACCACATACCCTCCCATGAGAGACTATGGACTCTGAGAAACAAACTGAGGTTCTAGAGGGGAGGGGGTGGGGGGATGAGTTAGCCTGGTGATGGGTATTAAAGAGGGCACGTTCTGCATGGGGCACTGGGTGTTATATGCAAACAATGAATCATGGAACACTACATCAAAAACTAGTGATATAATGTATGGTAATTAACATAACATAATAATAAGAAAATAATAATAATAAGGTTAGACATAGGGACTTAATTTTAGTTCTTTCTCAGTGATTATGTTTAGGCAGTTATCTACCATCTTTTGTTGAAAAGTCTATTAATTCTCCATGGAAAGTTTATTTTTTTTATCATATTGGATAATTCTTTCATTATTTTAAATCACTGGAATTTAAACTCTATGAGAATAAGAACTCTTTTATTTCCCTGTATTCACAGAGCCTAGAATAGTTTCTGGCACACAGTAGACATTCAGTAAATTTCTGTTGGATAATAAATAAATGAATGAATGAGTTCTTCAGGATTCTCTGTACTGTTCTGTTTTATTGCTATTTCTGTGCCATTAGAATATTGTTTTAATACTTGTAAGTTTGTAATATATTTTACTATTTTAACCTAAGGCCCCCTTTACTACTCTTTTTTAAAGTGTTTTTGAATGTTTAATGTGTTTGGAAGATGATTTTTGGATTTACTCTCTCACAGTCTAAAATTATCTTTGCTATTTTCATTGAAGTTGTGTTAAATCTATAGAATAATTTAAGCAGAGTTGACATAATATTAAGCCTTCCCATATAGGAAAATGGTATTTTTCATCTTTTTCTGTCCATACTCGAGTTTGGGTAACTTTATTTATACAAGTTCTTAATTTTTTAAGTGTATTTGGAGGTAGTTTCTATTTTTATTGCTTTTGAGCATTAGGGATTTTTTCTATTATATTGTGGAACTGGGTTTTGCTGATGTATGGGGAAGCTATTTACTGTTATTGTAGGTTCCATTTATAGTACAGGTTTTTATAAGGCTAGTAGTGTTTCTGTGACCTGTAGGCATCATTCAGTGCCCTTGCATATCTCTGTATCTGTCATTTAATAGAGGCAATGAAAAGCATTAAAAAAAGTCCTTAGAAGCATGAGATCTGAAATCAAATCCTGCCCTGCACTTCTATGACATGGCAAATCATGTAATCATCTTTGAGCCTCAATTTACTAATATGCAGAGTGGGAATAACCTGCTGAGGACCTGAGAAAAATAATGGTCATAACTTTTTTTTTAATCAACTCTAACATTATGTAATAATACAGATAGCTATTTGTTATTAATTTGGGGGCTAAATATTCATTCTTATTATGCTCACAAAGCTGTTATAAAGTAAATACTATTATTATCCCAACTTTCACATGAAAAATGGAGGCTTAGGGAAGTCTTTAGAAGTAATATAGTGTAGTGGTTAATGAATGAGAGCTTGGAGCCTGGCTGCTTGGTTTGAATTCTAACTCCCCAGTATACTTACTATATGAGCTTGGACATATCTTTTAACCTCCTGAGCATCAGTTTTCTTATTCATAATATGGGGAATAATAGTAATGTGTTCTACAGAAGTGGCTTTCTGTTTTTTTGAGGTGTGTAGAATAGACATAGAAAATGATGAATTAATATATACATAAGAAGTGATGAATAATTATGAGCCAAATTATGAACCTGTGCTTCTTCCTTTGAGGCCAGAAATTCCGTGATAGTTTTAGAGTCATGTGTGTTGCAGGATCACCCTAATGGCTTAAATGAATGCCACAGGATCAGAATCTCTCTTCCTTAAATCAAATTCTGCTTATTTTTCAAAGTTTATTTTATGTAACCAGATTAAAGAGAGACTTATATGATTCCATTGATCATGGCCACAATTTAGACAGCATTTTCTGATCAGTTACAGCAAGGTCTGAGTAGCAGCCCTGTATCTCTTAAATTCTTACCTGCCATATCTAATCTTTTAGAAAATCCAATTGGCTTTTCCACCAATACTGCCCTAGACTGAACCGCTATCATCTCTCACTTGGATTACTGCAATAGCCTCATAATTCGTCTTTCTGCTTCTATTTTTGCCTCACTATGGTCTATTGCCAAAAGTAGCTAGGGCTATCCTTTTAAAACATAAGTCAGATTGTGTCATGCCTTTGCTCAGAACTGTCCAATAACTTCCCACTTTACTTAGAAAAAGAGGATCTTAAAATAATTTAAACTCCTTAATCTGATCCCCTGTATCCTCTATGATCTCATCTCTTACTACTTTGTCCCTCACTCACTGTGTTCCTGCCATATTGACCACTTGCTTTTCCTTGAGTACTCGGGTCCTTCTATCAATCTGTTCCTTTTGTCTAGAATACTCTTTCCTCAGATATACGTTTGGCTAACTCCATTCCCTCATTTAAGTTTTTGCTGTAAACCAACTTTCAAGTGAAGACTTTTTTGACCTCTGTGTTTAATAAAGGAAACTTTTTTACTCCCACCTTAAAACCACACTCATTCCCTGTACCCTTCTCCACTTCTTTTTATAGTACTTAACAAGTCTATTTTGTTCACTGATACAGTACTTGGTATATGTAGGTCCTTAATTTTTAATATTGATTTTGATAGTGCCTTTGTTAGCATTATAGAATAATGAAATTATTGGGTTTGATAGCCATGTAAGCATTATCTAATACAACCTTCATGTTCCAGAAAAGTTTATGACCATGTAATTTTGTTTCTCTATTATTTATATCTACCACTCCTGGAAAGAATGTAAGATATTTACATTAAAAACAATGAAAAAACACCAACAAAGACCCCACAATGATATAATAGAACCACTGAAACAAGGATAAAATAACCAGCAGTAAGAAATGAAAGGGAGAATAAATGTAAAACTGAACTGTGCTTCCTAATAGCCAAGGCAGAAAAGGGAATACATTGAATTAGGTAGTTCTTGCTAAAACACAATCTATGGGGTAATCAATATCAGAAGGATCAAAGGTGCTTGTCTAATATAGATTCCTGCCCTACTCAAGACACACCATATCAGCATATTTTGTCCTTGGGATACACATGGGAGTCTGCATTTTTTACAAGATCCTCTGGTAATTTTTAGGGACAATGAAGTTTACAACCTTATGAAGTACATGCACATGAGAAATTCTGAACAATATAAGTATTGGCATCAACAGTGGGAAAGGGTTTACCATGGCAATTACATTAATTTTTGCAAATGAAGTAACTTGTCAAACGTCACACAGAAATTTGAGCCTAGACCAGAACTTGTTTCCTACCATCCAGCCTTTTGTTTTTTTCTGCTACATCTAGTCATCATAGTATACTTTCCCATTCAATTTGCAATGGTGATCAGATTGAACTAATTAATGTTAGACTACTAATAACAGCTCTTATGTACTCAGCCTATATGATGGTCCCTTTTTCTCATATATATCTGAGATGTATAACCTACATGCCATCTCTCTGTTTAATTAAGATTAATTGTGTAAAGTGTATCACATGGCCTAGTACACTCAATGCTCAATATAGTTCATGTCCGGGGGTGCCTGGGTGGCTCAGTTGGTTAAGCGACTGCCTTCGGCTCAGGTCATGATCCTGGAGTCCCGGGATCCAGTCCCACATCAGGCTTCCTGCTCGGCAGGGAGTCTGCTTCTCCCTCTGACCCTCTTCCCTTCGTGCTTTCTATCTCTCATTCTCTCTCTCTCTCAAATAAATAAATAAAATCTTTAAAAAAAAATATATAGTTCATGTCCGTTTGTATTTTTCCAGCCTCTTGTGTATTCTAGACTAAACTCCAACTTTTTTGTATCACATGCTATTCCCAAAATACATTCTATACATTCCTTCTACCCTGCTTTTTCTCATTCTGTTTTCTTCTTTTAAATTGTCACCATCCCTCATCATCCTAGCTAATTAGACTTTAAGTACAAATGTTAGAACTAAAAAAAAGCAATAATAAATCAGTCCTTTGCCTGGTATAAAGAACACTGGACAAAGAGGAATAACGAGTCTTGAGAACTAGTCTTAGTTTTATATTTGCCATGTATTTTAGGATATATTTATTTTCTCTGGACCTTGATTTACCAGCTATTAAAATGAAAGTACTAAATAATCTTCTAAGGTTTTTTTCCTGCTAGAACATCCTCAGAGCATACCTTTTCTTGCAATCTTTCTAGAATTCTCTGATGACTTTGTTCTAGTGAAATTTACCAATTATATGTAGACTTTAAAGACTATCTGTATGTATCTACATTTTATGTATTTATTTTTATTTGAGTATACTGGACACACAAAGATTTACATTTTAAATCACCCAAATATATGAAACAATATTTGACATGTATATTTGTGCCTAATCAAAAGAACATTTAACTACATTGTTTCCATCCCTTTAAATGACTTAAACATAATAAAATTAAAAGTAATGTTAGTTGTATATATGTCCTCATGCAAGTATACAAGCACAGATGATGTGTCTCATCAGACTGGGGGGAGGTCTTTAATTCATTTTCTTGTTTTACTTGAGAATCCCCAGGAGGAATGAAAGTAAAACTGTATCTCCTGAAAACAGAATGGTTGGCTAGAGAGGCAGGTGTGCATCTCTGAAGCATGATAGCAGTGCACATAGAGAGCCTAGCGCATTTTTAGGCTACTGGGCTAGCACTTGTAGGCACTCAGAGAATAATAAATTTGGGTAACATAAATGCATTTATATGATTTATTTTTCCAGGCATTATAGTTGCAGTATTTTAGTCTTCACATTAACCTTATTAGGTTGGGATCATTCATTGCTTTCATTTTACAAATGAAGAAGCAGAGGCCAAACAGATTATATAAATGGTGAATCCAAATTCTGACCATTTCTCTGCAAAGATTATGTTCTTTTACTTCATCAGATGATGGAGTTTATCAAATAGATTAAATCTGTACCTCCTTGTTGATGGTCAGGGTGTTGGGTGGGAGTGGTTAGTAGTAAAGACAGTGTGTTCTGGATGAGCCTTTGGAAAAATGACAAACTTGCCATATATCGAAATTCCCATTTGTCATAAGAGAACACATTACAAGATGGCCAGGTTCAAGAGTACATAAGAGTCTCTTTCCAGAGAAATTCTTTCTTCCCAGCCTCATCTGGTACTGAGTATTTGCATACTCCAAAATTACGGACTTGGAAGACATTCAAAGTGAATGTGGCCATGTTTGAGGCACACACGTAGTGGAAAGAACAAAGAATCTGAGTTCATTTTGCCCTCATGCAAGGATGTAAACTTTCCTAGCCTCCATTTTCTCATCTGTAAAGTGGGACAAACAGTAAAGGATTATGTTAATGAAAATTGCCATAGTATTCCTATAGGATAATCAGTCTTTGTGAGGTCAGACACACCTTCTCAAGATAATTCAAACTGAAAGAGGAAATAAACAGTACCGTAATACTAAGTTTTCAGATGAATGATACCGTATTTGAGAAACCTATCATTTCTCTATTCCCCCCCACACCCTTTGAGAACTTCTCATAGCCTAGAAAAGACAACACTAAGGACCATGTGATCTCAACCCCAAAATAGACCAGGAATTGTTATCTGATCCAAGCTGAAACCAGTCACATTTTCTCTCTCTGGAAATTAGGGAATTTTTTGGTTGGCTTTGAGAAACAACTAGAAAGTCTGGTTGATTTGGGCCAAAGGACACCATTTTGTAAAGACTATGATTCCACATGGAAGTAGTTGAGTAGAAAAGCCTAACGAAGAGGTGGAAGAATGAAACGAATACATGAGAAACGAGAGACTGTGAGGTTGTTTCTGTATTTAAATGAAGGAGAGTGTTGTGTTCACCATTTCTCCTTTCTTTCCTCCAAAAATAAAGTAACTAGATATAGTGGAAAATAATAAACAAACAAACAACCAAATAAATAAATAAATAGCATTTGAACCTTTGCCAAAAAAAAAAGAGTAAAATATTTCAGAGAGAGAGAAAGAACAAAAGAAAGAGAAGGGGAAACTACCTGACTGTTTTCCAATAACCATGAAGTCCATTTGTGGGTGGGGGTGGTGGTGCTGATATCCTTAACATTTTTAAGATAAACCCCGCTTGTCTGAGAGGAGCTTGATTGGGCTTCTGATCTTTACAAACCAACAATCCCTAAGCTTTCGTTATAAAGGATATCGTATGTATCTTGGGAACAATAGCTCTTTGGTATTGCAAAGGCATTTTCCTAGATTGCTTAGAGCCAGAAAGTCTGCAGCTATAGGAATCTTCTTTGCTCAGTAACTGAACAGATCCTTTCCTTGCTTTTTAAAACCTCGTGTAAATCAAATATTCATATGAAAGTGTCTTAGTCCATTTGGGCTGCTATAACAAAATACCATAGACTAAAGAGCTTATAACCAATGGAAATGTATTTCTCACAGCTCTGCAGTTTGGGAAGCCCAAGATGAAGACTCCAGCAGATTTGGTGTCTGGAGAGGGCCCACTTCACATAGATGGCACTTTTCCCACTGTAACCTCACCTGGCAGAAGGGGACAAGAAGCTTTCTGGACCTCTTTATAAAGGCACTAATCCTAAGGGCAGAGCCCTCAGGACCTCATAACCTCCCAAAGGCCCTACCTCCTAATTTCATCACTTTATAGATTAGGATTTCAACATATGAATTATGTGAGAATTGGGGGAATGCAAACATTCAATCTATACTACTCCCCCCAAATTCATGTCCTTTTCACATGCAAAATACATTTTAATAGTCCTAAAAGTCATAACTCATTCCAGCAGCAACTTAAAAGTCTGAATCCAAAGTCTCATCTAAATATCATCTAAATCAGGTATGTTAAGACTCAAGGTACAATTCATCCGGAGGCAAATTCTCCTCCAGCTGTGAACTTGTAAAATCAAACAAATTATATGCTTCTAAAATTACAATGGCGGGACAGGTGTAAGATAGACATTCTCCTTCCAAAAGGGAAAAATAGAAAGAAGAAAGGGATAACAGGTCCCCAGAAAACCCCACTGAAGAATAATCTCTAATTCAAGGCTCTGCTCTTCAGGGCCACTGGGACAGAGTTCCTGCTTTCTAGACACACTGAGACAAGGTTTGGGTCCCCAAGGCTCTGGTGGCTCTGTTCCTATGGCTTTGGGTGGCCCTGCCTCTATGGCATTGCTGGGTGCATCCCAAGCTGCAGCTATCACAGCATGAAATTGCAAGGCTACTGGTCTCCCAAGCTGGAATCATGTGCTAGTGATTCTACAAGTCTGGGGTTTCAGGGCACCTCATTCTTTTTTTTTTAAAGTTTTCATTGTTATGTTATTCACCATACATTACATCATTAGTTTTTGATGTAGTATTCCATGATTCATTGTTTGTGCATAACACCCAGTGCTCAACGCAGAATGTGCCCTCTTTAATACCCATCACCAGGCTAACCCCTCCCCCCACCCCCCTCCGTTCTAGAACCCTCAGTTTGTTTTGCAGAGTGCATCATCTCCCATGGTTCTTCTTTCCCTCTGATTTCCCCCCCTTCATTCTTCCCCTCCTGCTATCTTCTTCTTTTTTTTTTTTTCTTAACATATATTGGATTATTTGTTGCAGAGGTACAGATCTGTGATTCAACAGTCTTGCACAATTCACAGCGCTCGCCATAGCACATACCCTCCCCAATGTCTATGCCCAGCCACCCCATCCCTCCCACCCCCCACCACTCCAGCAACCCTCAGTTTGTTTCCTGAGATTAAGAATTCCTCATACCAGTGAGGTCATATGATACATGTCTTTCTCTGATTGATTTATTTCACTCAGCATAACACCCTCCGGTTCCATCCACATCATTGCAAATGGCAAGATCTCATTCCTTTTGATGGCTGCATAATATTCCATTGTGTATATATATACCACACCTTCTTTATCCATTCATCTGTCGATGGACATCTTGGCTCTTTCCACAGTTTGGCTATTGTGGACATTGCTGCTATAAACATCGGGATTCACATACCCCTTCGGATCCCTACATTTGTATCTTTGGGGTAAATACCCAGTAGTGCAATTGCTGGATCGTATGGTAGCTCTATTTTCAACTGTGTGAGGAACCTCCATACTGTTTTCCAGAGTGGTTGCACCAGCTTGCATTCCCACCAACAGTGTAGGAGGGTTCCCCTTTCTCCACATCCCGCCAGCATCTATCTTTCCTGACTTGTTAATTTTAGCCATTCTGACGGGTGTGAGGTGGTATCTCATTGGGGTTTTGATTTGGATTTCCCTGATGCCGAATGATGTTGAGCACTTTTTCATGTGTCTGTTGGCCATTTGGATGTCTTCTTTGGAAAAATGTCTGTTCATGTCTTCTGCCCATTTCTTGATTGGATTATTTGTTCTTTGGGTGTTGAGTTTGATAAGTTCTTTATAGATTTTGGATACTAGCCCTTTATCTGATATGTCATTTGCAAATATTTTCTCCCATTCTGTTGGTTGTCTTTTGGTTTTGTGGACTGTTTCTTTTGCTGTGAAAAGCTCTTTATCTTGATGAAATCCCAATAGTTCATTTTTGCCCTTGCTTCCCTTGCCTTTGGCAATGTTTCTAGGAAGAAGTTGCTGCGGCTGAGGGCGAAGAGGTTGCTGCCCGTGTTCTCCTTTAGGATTTTGATGGACTCCTGTCTCACATCTAGGTCTTTCAACCATTTGGACTCCGTTTTTGTGTGTGGTGTAAGGAAATGGTCCAGGTTCATTCTTCTGCATGTGGTTGTCCAATTTTCCCAATACCATTTGTTGAAGAGACTGTCTGTTTTCCATTGGACATTCTTTCCTGCTTTGTCAAAGATGAGTTGACCATAGAGTTGAGGGTCCATTTCTGGGCTCTCGATTCTGTTCCATTGATCTATGTGTCTGTTTTTGTGCCAGTAGCATACTGTCTTGATGATGACAGCTTTGTAATAGAGCTAGAAGTCCGGAATTGTGATGCCGCCAGCTTTGCTTTTCTTTTTCAAGATTCCTCTGGCTATTTGGGGTCTCTTCTGGTTCCATACAAATTTTAGGATTATTTGTCCCATTTCTTGGAAAAAAGCGGATGGTATTTTGATGGGGATTGCATTGAATGTGTAGATTGCTCTAGGTAGCATTGACATCTTCACAATGTTTGTTCTTCCAATCCATGAGCATGGAACATTTTTCCATTTCTTTGTGTCTTCCTCAATCTCTTTCATGAGTATTTTATAGTTTTCTGAGTACAGATCCTTTGCCTCTTCGGTTAGATTTATTCCTAGGTATCTTATGGTTTTGGGTGCAATTGAAAATGGGATCGACTCCTTAATTTCATCTTAATTTCTCTTTCTTCTATCTTGTTGTTGGTGTATAGGAATGCCACTGATTTCTGTGTATAGATTTTATATCCTGCCACTTTACTGAATTCCTGTATGAGTTCTAGCAGTTTTGGGGTGGAGTCTTTTGGATTTTCCACATAAAGTATCATATCATCTGCAAAGAGTGAGAGTTTGACTTCCTCCTTGCCGATTTGGATGCCTTTGATTTCTTTTTGTTGTCTGATTGCTGTGGCTAGGACTTCTAATACTATGTTGAATAGCAGTGGTGATAGGGGACATCCCTACCACGTTCCTGACCTTAGGGGGAAATCTCTCAGTTTTTCCCCATTGAGAATGATATTTGCTGTAGGTTTTTCATAGATGGCTTTTATGATACTGAGGTATGTACCCTCTATCCCTATACTTTGAAGAGTTTTGATCAAGAAAGGATGCGATACATTGTCAAATGCTTTCTCTGCATCTATTGAGAGGATCATATGATTCTTGTTCTTTCTTTTGTTAATATATTGTATCACGTTGATTTATTTGTGGATGTTGAACCAAGCTTGCAGCCCAGGGATAAATCCCACTTGGTCATGGTGAATAATCCTTTTACTGTACTGTTGGATCCTTTTGGCTAGTATTTTGGTGAGAATTTTTACATCCATGTTCACCAAGGATATTGGTCTGTAATTCTCCTTTTGTGATGGGGTCTTTGTCTGGTTTTGGGATCAAGGTAATGGTGGCCTCATAAAATGAGTTAAGTTTTCCTTCCATTTCTATTTTTTGGAACAGTTTCAGGAGAATAGTTTCTTCTTTAAAGAAGAATAATTCTTCTTTAAATGCTTGGTAGAATACCCCTGGGAAGCCATCTGGCCCTGGGCTTTGTTTGCTGGGAGATTTTTGATGACTGCTTCAATTTCCTTAGTGGTTATAGGTCTGTTCAGGTTTTCTATTTCTTCCTGCTTCAATTTTGGTAGTTGATACATCTCTAGGAATGCACCCATTTCTTCCAGGTTATCTAATTTGCTGGCATAGGTTTATCAATCTTGTTAATCCTTTCAAAGAACCAGCTCCTAGTTTCATTTTTCTGTTCTACTGTTCTTTTGGTTTCTATTTCATTGATTTCTGCTCTGATCTTTATTATTTCTCTTCTCCTGCTGGGCTTAGGCTTTATTTGCTGTTTTTTCTCTAGCTCCTATAGGTGTGGGGTTAGGTTGTGCATTTGAGACCTTTCTTCTTTCTTGAGAAAGGCTTGTTGCTATATACTTTCCTCTCAGACCTGCCTTTGCTGCATCCCAGTGATTTTGAACAGTTGTGTTTTCATTTTCATTGGTTTCCATGAATTTTTTAATTCTTCCTTTTTTAATATTTTATTTATTCATGAGAGACAGAGGGAGACAGAGAGGGAGAGAGAGAGAGAGAGAAGCAGAGGGAGAAGCAGGCTCCCAAGGAGCAGGGAGCCCGATGCGGGACTCGATCCCAGGACACTGGGATCATGACCTGAGCTGAAGGCAGACGCTTAGCCATCTGAGCCACCCAGGCACCCTAATTCTTCTTAATTTCCTGGTTGACCCATTCATTCTTTAGTAGGATGCTCTTTAGCCTCCATTTATTTGAGTTCTTTCCGACTTTCCTCTTGTGATTGAGTTCTAGTTTCAAAGCATTGTGGTCTGAAAATATGCAGGGAATAATCCCAATCTTTTGGTACTGGTTGAGACCCGATTTGTGATCTAGGATGTGATCTATTCTGGAGAATGTTCCATGGGCACTAGAGAAGAATGTGTATTCTGTTGCTTTGGGATGGAATGTTCTGAATATATCTGTGAAGTCCATTTGGTCCAGTGTGTCGTTTAAAGTCTTTATTTCCTTGTTGATCTTTTGCTTAGATGATCTGTCCATTTCAGTCAGGGGGTGTTAAAGTCCCCCAGTATTATTGTATTGTTGTCCATGTGTTTCTTTGCTTTTTTTATTAATTGCCTTATATAATTGGCTGCCCCCATGTTAGGGGCATAGATATTGACAATTGTTAGATCTTCTTGTTGGATAGATCCTTTAAATAGGATATAGTGTCCTTCTTCATCTCTTATTACAGTCTTTGTTTTAAAAGCTAATTTGTCTGATAGAATGATTGCCACCCCAGCTTTCTTTTGGTGTTCATTAGCATGGTAAATGGTTTTCCACCCATTCACTTTCAATCTGGGGGTATCTTTGGGTCTAAAATGAGTCTCTTGCAGACAGCATATTGATGGGCCTTCTTTTTTAATCCAATCTGATAGCCTGTGTCTTTTGATTGTGCCATTTAGCCCATTTACTTTCAGGGTAACTATTGAAAGATATGAATTTAGTGCCATTGTATTGCCTGTAAAGTGACTGTTACTGTATATTGTCTGTGTTCCTTTCTGGTCCATTCTGCTTTTAGGCTCTCTCTTTGCTTAGAGGACCCCTTTCAATATTTTCTGTAGGGCTGGTTTTGTGTTTGCAAATTCCTTTAGTTCTTGTTTGTCCTGGAAGCTTTTTATCTCTCCTTCTATTTTCAATGAGAGCCTAGCTGGATATAGTATTCTTGGCTGCACATTTTTCTCGTTTAGTACTCTGAATATATCATGCCAGTCCTTTCTGGCCTGCCAGGTCTCTGTGGATAGGTCTTTTGCCAATCTAATGTTTCTACCATTGTAGGTTACATATCTCTTCTCCCGAGCTGCTTTCAGGATTTTCTCTTTGTCTCTGAGACTCGTAAGTTTTACTATTAGATGCCGGGGTGTTGACCCATTTTTATTGATTTTGAGAGGGGTTCTCTGTGCCTCCTGGAGTTTGATGCCTGTTTCCTTCCCCACATTAGGGAAGTTCTCTGCTATAATTTGCTCCACTATACCTTCTGCCCCTCTCTCTCTTTCTTCTTCTTCTGGGATCCCAATTATTCTAATGTTGTTTCATCTTATTGCATCACTTATCTCTCGAATTCTGCCCTCATGATCCAGTAGTTTATCTCTTTTTTTCTCAGCCTCTTTATTTTCCATCATTTGGTCTTCTATATCGCTGATTCTCTCTTCTGCCTCATTTATCCTAGCAGTTAGTGCCCGCATTTTTGATTGCACCTCATCAATAGCCTTTTTGATTTCGACTTGGTTAGATTTTAGTTCTTTTATTTTCCAGAAAGGGTTTCTCTAATAACTTCCATGCTTTTTTCAAGCCCAGCTAGTATCTTTAAAGTCATGATCCTTAACTCTATGTCCGACATTGCACTAATGTCCATATTGAGTAGGTCTCTGGCCGATGGTACTACCTCTTGTTCTTTTTGTTGAGATGATATTTTTCGTCTTTTCATTTGGTCCAGAGGAGAATAGATGAATGAGAGAACAAAATGCTAACAGGTTAACAACGTCCCCAGAAAATATACTCTAATCAAATCAGAAAACACCTGAAGCCAGGGGAAAAGAAAGGGAAAGAAAGAAAAAATAAAGAGAAAAAAAAGATAAAAACAAAAAAAAACAAATAAAAAAACCAATATGATCAAATATGATCAGGCTGGTGCATAGAACAGTGCCACACACTAGATTTTGGGTGTATTTTAGTCTGTTAGAAGAAAGTGCCTCCTAAAATTTATAGAAAGAAAGACTTATATATGTACAAAATAAGGGTTGATATGATGAAGGGATGGAATATGACTGTAAAAATGAAAATTATAGAAAATTTTCAAAAAGGAATTGATAAGATGATGTTTGAATAAAGAAAGAAGAGGTTTTACAAAAAGGAAAGAAAGAAAGAAAAAAAAGGGGGGGAGAGAATGTGATCAGGCAGGAGACTAGAACAAAGCCATACAGTACAGATTTGGGGTATATTTTGATATGTTAGAGGAAACTGTATCTCAAAATTTTAAAGAGAGAACAACTTATATACATGTTTGCCAAAAATAAGGGTAACTATTATGAAAGGATAGAATATGACTCTAAAAATGAAAAATAAAAATGTTTTTTTTTTAAAAGGGATGGATAAGATGTTGGTTGAAAATGGGAAAAAGAAAAATTAAAAAAAAACAGTTAAAAACAAAATTAACTTTG
This sequence comes from Zalophus californianus, assembly GCF_009762305.2. Classification (NCBI taxonomy): domain Eukaryota; kingdom Metazoa; phylum Chordata; class Mammalia; order Carnivora; family Otariidae; genus Zalophus; species Zalophus californianus. Next base: position 38,978,266 of record NC_045598.1, on the reverse strand, counting down.
AAAAACTAATGAATCATGGTAAAAAAGCCATGAATTCTATGTGAGGTATTCCCCTAGCGTCGGAGTTCTGCAGTTCTCATTGATCGGTAAACTTCGTCTTGGCCTGCTGTTCGTGCTGATCTTCTTGGGGAGGGGCCTGTTGCCATGGTTCCCAAATGTCTTTGCCAGAGGCGGTTTTTCCCCGCCCTTGCTGGTCCAGGCTAAGCAATCGGCTCGGGTTTGCTCTCGGGAGCTTTTGTTCCCTGCAAGCTTTCCGTACAGCATGGGAGGACAATAGTGAAAATGGTGGCTTCCCAGTCTCTGCCCTGGAGGAGCCAAGGACTCGGAGCCCCGCTCTTCAGTGCACCTCCAGAGAAAAGCAGTCAGTCACTCCCATCTCCCCAGTCTCCGGCCGCACTCTGTGCTCACCCGGCCTGTGACCGAGCATTTCTATCTCTGGCACCCGACCCCGTGTAGAGTCTCCAAACCCAGCAGATCCCTGCGGTGTGCTTCCGCGCTGCTCCTCCCGGGGAAGAAAGGGGAGTCTCCCCAGATCTGCCACTTGTTCAGTCCTGCTGGAGGAGCAGTGGCCCGACTGTTTCGCCGATCACAGTTTATGGCAACCCCGAGTTGAGAGCCCGCACCTCGGCTCCATCTCTGTAGCTGGCTTCCCCGCTCTGATACCTGGGAGCTCTGCCACACTCAGGCACCCCCGGTCTTTCTGTGCCCCTGAGGGTCCTGATACCACACTGTCTCACGAGGGTTCCACCCCCCGCTTAGCCACTGGAGCGACGTCCTTCAGCGGAGCACACTTCTAAAAGTTCCGATTTTGTGCTCTGCGGCTCTATCACTTGCCAGAAGCGGCCGATGGAGGCCCCCTTCCCCGCCGTCTATCCTCCCGAATATCACCTCGGATTCACTTCGCATGTCCTACCTTCCAGTAAGTGGTCGCTTTTCTGTTCAGAGAGTTGTTGCTATTCTTTTCTTCGATCTCCTGTTGAGTTCGTAGGTGTTCAGAATGGTTTGATCCCTATCTAGCTGAATTCCTGAGACCAGATGAAATCCAGGTCTCCTACTCCTCTGCCATCTTGCTCCCTCCGAGGGACCCAGGGCGGCTCATTCTTGACTGCTCCTCTAGCCAGTGCCCTAGTGGAGGTTCTCTGTGGTGGCCTTGCCCCTGCTGTAACCCTCTCAAGGGGGTTCCTGCCTTCAAAATCTAGGTGGAAGTAGATCACCGGATCCTCATGCTTTGCTGGGTGAAGCTCACTGCTGCACCACGGCCCACTGGAGCTATACCTGAGGCAGTCAGGGAGAGTGGCACTAGAATGTGGGAAGTGGAAACTGTTATATGAAGCTTAATGTGAGGCAGGGACAGCAGCGGCCCCTTCTTTGAAATTAGGCCATTGCACTATGGGTTTGTGATGGAAAAGACAAGCCCAGTGATCTCCAAAATGCCTTCAGGGTTATTTTTTCATTGTTTAGGACAACACCTCCTGGCATCTGTTTAGATGGCTGATCCATACTGATCTCCTTATCCAATTTGGCACACTCTTTGTGTTCTCTGAACAAGTTTTCTCATTCCTTTCAGTATGGATAGGTTGAGAATTTTCCAAATTTTTGAGGTCTGTTTCCCTTTTGATTAACAGTTACATTTTTAAGTCATTTCTCTACATGCATTTTACTATAAATGGTTACAAGGAACTAAGCCATCATTTCAACACTTTGCTTAGATGTTTCCTCAGCCAAATAACTGATTTCATTGTCTGCCAATTCTGTCTTCCACAAAACAGTAGGATGTGGACACAATTCAGTAAAGTTCTTTGCCACTTTATAATAAGGATTGCCTTCCCTCCAGTATTCAGTAACATATTTGTCATTCCTGTCTGAGACCTCATCAGAATGGCCTTTACTGTCCGTATTTCTCCCAACATTCTGTTCCCAAATAGTTAGGTATTCTCTAAGGAGATTGAGGCTTTTCTCTACAGCTCTCCTGTCTCCTTCTGATCCTTTAACAGTTCCTTCACAGCAGTGCAGGCTTTTTCTAGTGTGCACTTCATAGCTTCCAGCCTCTACCCAGTACCCAGTTATAAAGCCATTTCCACAATTTTAAGTATTTATTATAGCAGCACTCCACACTTGGTACCAATTTTATTTCTTTGTCCATTTGCACAGCTATAACAAAATACCATGGCCTGGGTAGTTTATAAACAATAGGAATGTATTTCTCACAGCTCTGGAGGTTGGGAAGTTCAAGATCAAGACTCCAGCAGGTTTGATGTCTGGTAAGACCTGCTTCTTCATAGATGACTAACTTCTCATTTTAACCTCACATGGCAGAAGGGCGTAGGGGAACTTTCTTTGTCTCTTTTATAAGGGCACTAAACCATCATCACCTCCCAAAGGCCCCACATCCTCATTCCATCACCTGAGGTTTAGGATTCCATAGGAATTGGGGACTGGGCAGAAATATTCAGTCTATGGCAAGAGGGATGGAAAAGACTTTTACTGACCTGGGTAGGGGGGATCAGAAAGATGAATTCTAAACCTAACTCTTGTACGATAAGAATAATGAACTTCTGGTACTTTCTGAGATCAATAATGAAAATATCAACTATATAATAAGGTAGATGCTGATTATATTAAAGGACGACATCATAAATGATTCACTGATTTCATTTTAAGAAGCAGGTACATTTCCTATAGTGTATACATAACTTATTACACATGTCAGCTTATTGAATCAAAGAGAAACTTCAAACAGGTGCCAATGTAATCTAGAAATCATAATTAAATAATTTCATTAAGTATAATTTATTGTATGAGTTGAGACTGGAGCCAGACTGCTTGGGTTCATGTATCAGCTCTAATAAAAATAACTTTGGGTTATTTAACCTCTCTGGCCTCAGTTTCCTAATCTGTAAAATGACAATAGCAGTACCTATTTTATAGTGTTGTGAGGATTAAATTAATTAATTTCTGTAAAGTGCTCAGAATAGTGTTGGGATGTGGAAGGTACTTAGTAAAAGTCAGGGCAGTTAGTAAATTTAGTTCATCTTACTAAAATATTAGAGTCCATTGTTGAAAAAGATCCTGAAAAAATATTTTTTAGTAATAATTAGGTCTAACATTTGTAAGTTGATTTATATAGCATGAAAAGTACTGTTATATACACTACTTATTTTAATTTTCATTTTTCACAATTACCCTATGGATTAGTCATTGCCCATATTCTTCAGATACTGAAAGTGAAGTTCATTGAGGAGAACAACAGTTATTTTGGAGTTATTTTGGACAGGTGGCTGAACTGAAATATCCTTCATCCAACTGGTACTTGCAGGCTATTGGATAACATAAAATGGTTCAGAGTGTGATCCAGATGACTTTGCTTATTTTCCAAGTCCCATCCACCTACCTACATTTTAGGCAGAGTTGGGTATTGATAAACCGTCTATAACCAGGTAACCACTGGATAGCTACCCTGCACCTGCCTGTCTTCTTCATGCACCATCTCAAAGATTCATCAAGTGATAAATTTCTCCAGGTTTTCTAGCTAAGTAACTCAGATTGGATGGAATCCATGAGTGTTTATCTGTATGGGATCTTAGATTGAATAATACAGTGTACTTGTGTCTAATTTAAATCTTTAAGCTAAAATTTACTTTACTTCTTTCCTTCCCTTCTTCTCTCTACCACCCTTCCCCACCCCACATGCACCTGCCCCCTTTCTTTTTCTCTCTCTCCTTTTCTCTTACTCTCTTCCTGTTTGGTATGAATTTGGCTATTGTCCTCTTTGGTAGAAATGTTGTGTTTACTTACAAAGACTATGTTGTATATCAGAAAGAACAGGGCCTTAGGTGTTAGTCCTTATTTACCATAAATTATAATAAAAATAACTATCCTTATAGAGTTAAATTAGCTTGTATTAGGTCAGTTGAGTGCTTTCCATATATGAACTCCCTTAATCCTTACACTGTGTAGCAGGTATTATTAATAGCATTTTATTGTGTGGGAAACTGACCCTCAGAGAGGCTATGACACCCAAGATCTTCTGAAGATTGTATGTGTGTTCTCTTCATTGCCACTCTTTTCCCTCTGTGTGACATTAGGTAAGTCACATCTCCCTATGGGAACCTCAGTTCCACTAATATAAAATAAGGGAATAAAATTAATAGTCTCTAAGTTTCCTTCTAACTCTAGCAGTTTAATACATCTCATGTTGTAAGAATTATATCCAAAATAGAAAATCTGGATATTTCAAAACTGTTAAGACATGTGTCAAAAGTGATGATTTTTTTTATTAATTTTATTTTATTATGTTATGTTAGTCACCATACATTACATCATTAGTTTTTGATGTAGTGATCCACGATTCATTGTTTTCATATAACACCCAGTGCTCCATGCAATACGTGTCCTTAATACCCATCATGGGGCTAACCCATCCCCCACACCCCTCCCCTCTAAAACCCTCAGTTTGTTTCTCGGAGTCCATTGTCTTTCATGGTTTGTCTCCCCCTCCGATCCCCCCCCTTCATTTTTTCCCTTCCTACTATCTTCTTCTTCTTCTTCTTTTTTTTTTTAAACACATAATGTATTATTTGTTTCAGAGGTACAGGTCTGTGATTCATTAGTCTTACACAATTCACAGCGCTCACAATAGCACATACCCTCCCCAGTGTCACCCAGTCCCCCCATCCTTCCCACCCCCCTCCATTCCAGCAACCCTCAGTTTATTTCCTGAAATTGAGAGTCTCTTATGGTTTTTCTCCTTCTCTGGTTTCATCTTGTTTCACTTTTTCCTCCTTTCCCCTATGATCCTCTGTCTTGTTTCTCAAATTCCTCGTATCATTGAGATCATAGGATACTTGTCTTTCTCTAATTGACTTATTTTGCTTAGCATAATACCCTCTAGTTCCATCCACGTTGTTGCAAATGGCAAGATTTCGGGTTTTTTGATGGCTGCATAATATTCCACCTAGGCTCCTTCCATAGTTTGGCTGTTGTGGACATTGCTGCTATAAACATTGGGGTGCACATACCCCTTTGGATCCCTACATTTGTATCTTTGGGGTAAATACCCAGTAGTTCAATTGCTGGGTCATAGGGTAGCTTTATTTTCAACTTTTGGGGGAACCTCCATACTGTTTTCCAGAGTGGTTGCACCAGCTTGCATTCCCACCAATAGTATAGGAGTGTTCCTTTTTCTCTGCATCCTCGCCAACATCTGTTGATTCCTGACTTGTTAATTTTAGCCATTCTGACTGGTGTGAGGTGATACCTCATTGAGGTTTTGGTTTGTATTTCCCTGATGCCAAGTGATGTTGAACACTTTTTCATGTGTCTTTTAGCCATTTGGATGTCTTCTTTGGGAAAATGTGTGTTCATGTCTTCTGCCCATTTCTTGATTGGATTATTTGTTCTTTGGGTTTTGAGTTTGATAAGTTCTTTATAGATTTTGGATACTAGCCCTTTATCTGATTTGTCATTTGCAAATATCTTCTCCCATTCTGGCAGTTGTCTTTTGGTTTTGTTGAGTATTTCCTTTGCTGTGCGAAAGCTTTTTATCTTGATGAAATCCCAGTAGTTCATTTTTGCCCTTGCTTCCCTTGCCTTTGGTGATGTGTCTAGGAAGAAGTTACTGCAGCTGAGGTCAAAGAGGTTGCTGCCTGTGTTCTCAAGGATTTTGATGGATTCCTGTCTCACATTTAGGTCTTTCATCCATTTTTGAGTCTATTTTTGTGTGTGGTGTAAGAAAATGGAAAAGTGATGATATTTTTAAAGTTAAAAAATGCATTTGAAAGAAAAAAACATCATTGTTCATCAATTTCTTGAGGTCTTTCTTTTATAGATGTCAATACAAAGTTAATGCTAAAAAAATTATAGTGTAGATTTTCTCATAATTACTACTTTCATTGGCTTGCTCTACAAAGAAAGGGGGAAAGGGGTAGAAGAAAAGAGGAAGGTTCACCTTGCAATGAAGAACTGACTGCCTGCTTTTCCTCTGGAGAGGAAATCAGCAGAGGGTCTAATTGCTTCACAGCCAGGAATAATTTGAGATCTCCTAACAGAAATAATGCTATGAATTGAGGGATACTGATTAGTGAATGCCCACTTTATAATGGATATTGATACATCTATGGACATTTCTTTTGTTAATAATTAGCTAACAGTATCTGAGCACCTATTATGTACCACAAATAAACAAGGCATGGTCCTTGTCCTCAAGGAGCTCCCAGGAGGAGAGGGATAATAGATTGAATTGTGAGCATTAAAAAAGAATTACCCAGGCACAGAATTCCAAGAAGGCATTTTAGCAGAGTATGTGGAACAACATAGTGATCTAGCTGTCATTTCCATGGCTGAATTGGAGCACAGAAATTGAAGACATAAGTCTTAAGAGATGGAGAGGGGTGATAATATGGGGCACAGATTGTCATGGTAAAGAACTTTGGAATCTGTCATGAAGACAACAGGAAGCCATACAAGGGGTTTCAAAAGGGATGATAGAAAGATGGAATTGTCTTGTGGGAAAAATCACATTGGTCCCAGTACTATGCCAAGGCTATTAATGGAGGCCTGTTGGTCTTCTATTCAGGGAGCAGCTATAAAAAAGCATACCAACATATCTCCAGTTTTGTTATCAAATTAGATTTTAAAAATAATGACACAAAGATGTCCTTTTATTATTTTTTTAAGTTTTACTCATTTATTTTAGAGAGAGAGAGAGAGCATGTGTGCAAGGGGGTGTGGGAGGGGCAGAGGAAGAGAGAAAGAATCTCAAGCAGACTCTGCACTGAGTGCAGAGCCCAAGGGAGGGCTTGATCTCATGACCTGAGCCTAAACCAAGAGTGGGACGCTTAATCAACTGAGCCCCCCAGACCCCCAATTAGTGCCATAAATCTGGCCTCTGGTTTTTTGTTTTGTTTTGTTTTGTTTTTACATTCTCAATATAACATTGCAAGGAAGAAATTATTGTTTCCCATTTTACCAAATAAGGAACACAGAAGTCTGCTGAAGTTAAATACTGACTCAGGTCACAGAATAATGGCAGAACTGGAATTCAAACCCAGGTTTACGTGACTCTGAAGTCCCTGCTCTTTCCCTTTGGTACATCTACAACTGCAATCCAGATCTGGAACTTGACCCCCAAACTTTTATTTCTAAGTAAGTACACAAATTACTAAAAGAGAGTTAGAAGAATAATACTTACCTTCATTATACGATAAAAAGCAAATTGTCACCAAAACCAGATAAAAGCTTTACAAAAAAGGAAAACAAAGAAATTTTGTATTGATCCTATGTTTCTGGCTGGTCTTCATGTAGATAAAGCCCCTATGTCAGGAAACTCATGAATAGTTTAGGATCCCAGTGGTGGATTCTTGATTGTAATTTCCTAGGAAGTTCTGCCCTCTCCCTTTTCCCACGATGATTTTCCAGGAAGGAAGAAGGAAGGAGGAATGGCCAGGTATCTCAGTGATCCAAGGCCATTGGGAGGCAGTGCCAGCACCTGCTGCTGTGTAGGGAGTAGGCGGCAGCCCTGATTTAGCATGACCGCTGCTGAAGATTCCTTGGAAGCTGGCCAGCTTGCATCCTTCCTGGGGTTCTTATTTTGCAATCTGTTTGCAAATAGAAGGAATCCTGCCAATTTGACTGGGGCATAGAATCCAGCAGAGATGATGATGGTCATAACTCTGCAGTGGCCAGGCACTGGTGCTATCAGGGAACTTGAAGTGGTGGGGGGGTCTGTTGCTTTGAATAACAGTTCCTGGTCCTAATGGCCTTAGAGTGATGGGTGGGACTTTCAGCCCATTCTCCTCCTGGGCTAGCATCTGTTCCTTGGATTAAAGGAAAGGCTGCATGTTCTCTTCCAGAAATAAATACCTATTTGTTTGGTCTGAGCAAACTTGTCTCTGGCCCAGGTCAACCTCTTCTGACAGAGTAAGAAAGAAGTAGAGATAGGCCCTTGAAAGAAATTTATGGAAGTTTGAATTTTGCCAAGTCTGTATTTTACTGCTTGGAGAGGGCTGGCTCAGGGTACTAGGTTAGACTGGCAAATTCAAAGGCAGACGGTCCTGCCTACACAGCAGCCTCCTGTCCGGAAGTTGGGGGTGGATCCAGATGGGAATCATATGCCTGTGCCATGTGTGTTTGCATTGGAGGGGAAAGAATCTCATGGCTGACAACTTTCTTAGGGCTCCATGCAGAACTCACAGCATGAGTGAAGAAGATGCTGGGGTGGTTCTATGCCCTGAATTTTAGGAAATTGTAAGGAGCACAGGACTTGGGTACTTGGACTGAACTGGCCTTGTCATCTCATTGGATACCAGACTAGGAAATCCACTTTTTCTTATTCCTGCACAGTCCATAGGGAAACTGTTCAATCCCACTGTCTCATGCTTTTTCAGGTCCACCCTTCCTTTCCATTCCAGGATTCAGATTCAGTGAATGGGTTTTTTGTTTGTTTGTTTGTTTTGTTTTGCTTTGTTTTTCTTTTTTTAAAAAGATTTTATTTATTTATTTGACAGAGAGAGAGCACAAGCAGGGGGAATGGCAGGCAGGGGGAAGGGGAGAAGCAGGTTCACCACTGAGAAGAGAGCCCAACATGGAGCTCGATCCCAGGACCCTGGAATCAAGACCTGAGCTGAAGGCAGTAGTTTAACTGACTGAGCCACCCAGGCACCCTGAGATTCAGTGAATGTTTAAGCACCTACTAAATGTTGGAAACTAAATGCTACAGGAAGGAGTTGTTCTCTCCATCTTACAGATAGAGAAACTGAGATTGGTCACATAGCTACTAGGTGGCAGAATCAGGATTCTCTGTTCCATATCCTCTGTCATCCTGTGCTTACCTTTTGAGCTTCATCTCTTGCAACTTCCCCAACATACTCTGCAAGTCTCAGCCATACTACACTCTTTTTAATTTCCTGATCTTTCCCTCTTTAACCTATGTCCTTTGCCCAGACTTTTCTATTTGTCTGAAATTCTCTCTTCCTCCCTGGCCCCTTCCCACCCCCAGTTTCCTGCCCCCAGTTTTGTTTGTTTGGTAAATTCTACTCATTTTTCACATCTCAGCCTAGCTATCACTGATTTCAGGAAGCTTGTATATGGCATATAGATGAACTCAGTAAATGTTTAAAACTAAGTGAATAAAACAAGCTTCTCTTGTCCAGATGTGAGACAGTGGAACAGAAACTAGGGATCAAGCAAAAATGAGAACTATCAGAGGGTGAGAGTCAGAGTCTAGAGAAATTGAGTTGAAGAGATGAGCTACTTTGAATTTTTATGGAATGCCTTTGGCCTTGTGCATAGGCAGGGAAGGAATCATTAAAAATGCTAACCAGCTTGGATATCTAGGGTAAGATATTGGGTCTTTTGGCTTTAAGACCAGATCTAATGTGGAGTCTAATGTACCACTTAGTTGAAAGGTTCTATCATTTTCAGCAAAACCAACAATATATTTTTCTGGAGTCTTTATTGCATTTGTGACATTGACTAAGGTTGCTGCTGACAGTGTTGATGCACAAGAGCCTCTGTCTTAACTAAGTTCATCTCCCAAGGACTTACTCCTTCACTTTTTGGCAGCTAGGTGCCTATTTTTCCACTTTGATAAGCCTAGAGAATTCAATTCAATTTCTCTGAGGGTTTTATCCTCCTATCTACCCAATACAGGCAACTCACAGGGCCATGACCTTTTCATGGGGAAGTTGTTATACAAGAATATTTTAAAATCTCTCAGAATTACAGACTGTCAAATCTATTAAAAGCCTTAGAAGTCATTTAGACATATTCCTATCAATGGGAATGAGGTCACACAGAAAAGCAGTGGTTAAATAACTCAGGTACTGTGACTCTTTGTCTGGGACTTTCTCCATAGTTCCACAACCATGGTCATTAAATTTGATGTGGGGAGACATGGGGAGGACGTGCTTAACCGTACAATTATAGTTACCAAAAATATGAGTGGCTTTAGAGTCAGACAGAATCAAGTTTGAATCTTGACTCCATCTCCACAAGCTTTGTGACCTCAGAAATGTGACTTAATGTTTCTTTGTTTTCCCAACTGTATGATAGAAATATTGATATTTACATAGTTATTAGGAAGAATGCTGGTGAGTGCAGAATGTCTAAAACTTAGTAGGCATTAGTTACTGTGTATTGCAGTAGGTAGATTGTTCTTTTCAGATGCTTTGGCAAAATTGGGATAATTGAAACATTTTTGAGGGTCTTGGTTGACAAATCATCTTGAGAATGCAAAATTTCTCTGGTTTCTTTCAGAAACTTGGAGTTGTCATTCTTTAGACAAAGATATGTTGTCAGAGAAATTCATTATTGCATGACGTTTGGGCTTTGTTTACATTGCTTCACTGAGTCACTACTAGGACTCCAAGTTGCTTTGGAGGTTTGAAGATTTCACAGGATTTCAGCAAACTGTATATGTCTTGCTATATGACAGCATTTGAGCCATTGAATGAACTGCCAAAATTTACTTGAGATCTGCCAAAACTACCGAGAAAGAAGTTCTGAGGGGTGAGGTGTACTATCTAAAAAGACAAAGTGCCATACTTGGACATTTTCCACTGGAAAGTCATAGGAGCTAGTCATATGCAATCTTAACATTAATATTTTCTGGGGTAATGGAAGCAGTCTGGACTTGGAATTAGGAAGCCTGGGCTCCAGTCTCATGTTTTTTTTTTTTTACTGACCAGACTTCTGTCCTCGATAGGTTACTTAACTTTACTGTTTAGCTTGATTCTAGGATCCTTCCCTACACTGTACCATTTCATATCTCTATTCCTATGTCTGTATTTTTTTTCTGTCTGAAATGTTTTACATCATCCCCAATTCCCTTTATCTGGAAACCTCTTCTGCCTTTAAAATGTTAGGTCAGGAATTGCCTTCTTTAGAAAGACATCTCTGATATATCAGGCTGGGATTGGTTCTGTCCTGTGATTTCACCAACTTTAGTCAGGTCCTGGTCAAGTGCATTGTTGACAACTATTTACATCTACTTCTTCCCTTATCTACTCTAAGGCCCCTTATGGTGTGTGTGTGGGTACATCTTATTTTTTATTATCTTCGCAATGCTTATGCTTTACTATGCACAACCTGCAGCAGGAGTTGAATAAAGGATAAGATTTGAGTAGGTGGACAGGAGTGATTAAGGGAGACCTAAGTTGTGAGAACAAAGCTGTGGAGGCTGGAATGAATGAGAACCATACATTTCATTATTTTATTTATTCATAGATTCACTTATGCATTCATTCATTTATTCATTATTTAGCACAAAGATACAACAGGAACCTACCGAATGCTAGGATACAAAGAATAAAAAGAAGGTTTATCCTTAAGAATTTTTCATTTTGGGGGAGGAGGGATACAGACCAGCAATATAACATCATGATTGCTATGAAAGACATACAGGTTGCAGAGAGAGCATAGAGGAGGTACCTATGTGAGCTTCAGGGTTAAATAAAGCTTCTTGGAGGAAATGACACCTCAGCTGAGTCTCAGAACATGAGTAGGAGTGAACCAGGCTGACAGGAGGAGAAGCATTCTAGAGCTATGTTTGGGGCTGTTGGTGAGCCAGATCTGGCAGAAATAGAGCTCTTAGTCTGGAGAAGCTGGGGACGTTAGATTGGAGAGATTGACTTAGTGACTTGGGATTCAAAACCATATTTAGATATGCAAAAACACAAACCAAAAATTGTGGAACTCTTGTGGGCGTGCCACAGTTGGCCAAAGGAATCAATTTGGCAAGATGTTAGCTCATGTTGTATTGGTCTGATCTTGTAGTAGTCCCTCACTTTTCTCTAAGGAAAGATTTAGAGGAAATATTTTCTTTAAGGAGAACTGTTTTGTTTTAGAAAGAAAATTACCTCAGTTTAACTCCTCTGATGAGTTCCATAAGTATAAGCTTAGAATGTAACACTAGTATACAGTTCCATTTGCTCAGGAGGATCCATGTGGATTTCTGTAGTTTCTGAATAATTTACTTTGTTAGAACAAGAACCTTCAAAAACCAAACTAAAGAAAGTACTCCAAAAATCATCTGGGTAAATAAATAACAATGATGATAATTGGTAGCTTTTAGATGTACTATAGGCTCCTCACGATATCAGGAGGTACATATTATTAATACCAGTTTTATACTCAAGGGGATAAAATTCAGAAACTCTAAATTATTTTCTCAAAATCATGCAGCTAATAAGTGACATAGCCAGAACTAGTACACAGGTTTTCACACTCTCAATTCTGTGCTTATTCTACTATGCCATAAATTGTATGTCTCAAAATTTCAGGAACTCTGCTGTTGGCATTTCTATTCCTTTGAAACTGTAGAGGGTAAAACATTCAGTTACATAATTTGACATTTAGATTTAGCTTTCCTTCAGACCTGAAATATCATATTTTTGCCTACCAATTTGGCTTTGTAATATTTCAGTTTTAGTTTTGTGTTTGCCCCTGGTATAAAAATATGCTATTGTCCTAATTAAACCACTGGTTTACCTCTCACTATTTTCATTTTCAAGAAAACTGCCAACCATCCAAAATAATTTATGGTCTTTCAAATGTATTTTTCACTTAGGCTGTTATTACTATTTTTAGATGTATTCTATATTATGTAGAGCTTTTAGTGCTGTTTTTAGTGTTGCTCTACTGTTGTTAAGGAGACATAGTAAAGGTTCTAATCAATTAGTAGAAGTTGGCAGTAGAATCACAGATTTTTAGAACTAGAAGAGATATTAACAACTATATATGCAGAATCTCTTCAGGGAGTCATAATTACTAGTGAGAAATTCTTTGGAAACTTTTTTTTTATTGAAGACTAGCATACATACAGTAAAATGGTCAAATTTCAAGCATATAGCTCAATGAATATTTACAAGTAAATACAACCAGGGTAACCCCTATCCTGGTCAAAATATGGAACATTGCCAGTTACCCAGAAGATTCCCTCCTTCGTGTCTTCTCCCAGTCAATACCCCCAAATTCAATAGTCTAGCAACACAGATTAGTTTGCTTATTCTAGAACTTCCTATAAATGGAATAATACTGTATGTGCCCTTTTGAATATGTATCCTTTCATTCAACAATATGTTGACCATATTATCGTATGTAGCAATTGCTTATTCTTTCTCATCAATGTTTAATACTCTGTTATACCACAACCAATTTGATTTGATGTGATAATGTTTGGTTTAGTACTTCTGGTCTGTGTTAGTGAAGGAGCCCATTAGCTTCCTTTTTTTTTATAATTTCCTTATCGGGTTTTTTTTTTTCAAGGTTTTATTTATTCATTTGACAGAGAGACACAGTGAGAGAGGGAACCCAAGCAGGGGGAGTGGGAGAGGGAGAAGCAGGCTTCCTGCAGAGCAGGGAGCCCAATGCGGGGCTCGATCCCAGGACCCTGGGATCATGACCTGAGCTAAAGGCAGACGCTTAACGACTGAGCCACCCAGACGCCCATCCTTATCAGGTTTTGATATCAAGGTTATGCTAGCCTCATAAAATGACTTGGAGGGAGTTCCCTCTTTTAACATTCTCTGAAAGATTTTGTGTAAGAGTCACTAAAATGTTTGAGTGAATTCACTAGTAAAGCCATCTGTGTCTAGAATGTCTTTAAAGAAGGTTTTTAATTATGTATTTAATTTTTAAAATAAATATAGTAATTTGGCATATTTATTTATTTTTTCTTAAATCTTTTCTCTCCATCCCCAATAGAATTATAAACTATGCTCTATTGCAGTTCTCCCTTCTAGAGTAAGCAGACTGTATTTCTCTGACCTATTGATGCTGGGCTTAGAAATATGACTTGCTTTAACCAGTGGAATATTAGAATATGTGACTCAAGCAGAGGCTTTAAATATATTTGAGTGGTTTTGTTTGGCCTCTTCTGTCATTTACTATGAAAACTTATCCTCAGGTAAGTGCTGGTCCCAGATTGAGGAAATACATGGCAAATAAACCCAACCCAAAAGTTTGGGAGGTAACCCTAGCTAATCTCAGCTAACCTGAACAGAGCTTTGTCTGAACTATAGAAAAGCTTTTGGCTTTGTCAAATTTTTTCTACTCTTTGTTAATTTTCTGTTTCATTCATTTTTGCTCTTATGTCTACTGTATCCTTCCTTCTACTTACTTTGTGTTGTACTTTTTTTTACTTTGTTTTTAATTCTTTTGCTTCATGAGATAAGCCTAGATCTTTTAAACCTTTATTCTATGCCTACATGTGCATTTTAAGGCCACAAATTTCCCTGTAAGCACCTCTTTAGCTGCATTGCACATGTTTTAAAATGTTGTATTTTTATTATTATTCATTTAGTAAAAGCGATTTCACTTACTCTTTCAAAAAGTATTTTATTGTATATATTTACAGAAAAATGTACAGATTATGAGTATAAAGTTCAATGAACTTGTACAGGTGAACACACATATGTCACCACTACTTGGGCCTCTCTTTCTTCCCTTCAAATCAGTAACTTTTCCATCCTAGCTTCAAAAACATATATTAGTCTTGCTAGTATTTAAACTTTATATAAATAGAATCATAACAGATTTTCTTTTACATCTGCCTTACCTGGTTTCTTCTCAATATTATGTTTCTGAGAATGGTGCATATTTGGCATGTAATTTATTTTTATTACTCTATAGTATAGTTTGTATATGCAAGACTTTTCTTATCCATTCTTTTTTAATGGGTTTGTATTTTTTTCTAGATTTTAGCCATTAAGAATATGCTGCTCTACACATTCTTTTTATTGTTATGTTAATAACCTTACATTACATCATTAGTTTGATTCTTGTACATGTTTTTTGATGCACTTATAAATGTAATTATGTTGGATATGTAATTAAAAGTGGAATTTCTGACTCACAGAATATTTGTGTGTTCACTTTTATTAGATGCTATCAAACATGGTCTAGAGTGACTGTCTCACCAGCAGTGCATTAGAGTACCGGAGGTTGAAAATATTTTATTTTCATTATAATATTTTTTTGTACATTGGTTATTTTCCAAACATTTGGGGTTTTTCTAGTTGTCTTTCTTTTATTGATTTTTAACTTAATGCCATTTTGATCAGAGAATATACTTTGTATGATTACAGTCCTTTGCAGGTTTTTGAAACTTGCTTATGGTATATCATGTCTATTTTGGTAAATGTTCCTTGTACACTATAATATATAATGTATTTTGCATTTGGTGGATTTTATGTTTTATATACTTGGAGGGAGTTTTGAAGATATTCATATTTTCTATATCCTTACTAATACTTTCTTATGTTTATTCTATTAGTTACTGAATGGTAAGTTAAATTTCCAGTTACAACTGTGGATTTAATTCTCCTTTTACTTCTATAATTTTTTTAATTTTTTATTGTTATGTTAATCACCACACATTACTTCATTAGTTTTTGATGTAGTGTTCCATGATTCATTGTTTGTGCATAACACCCAGTGCTCCGGCAGAATGTGCCCTCTTTAATACCCATCACCAGGCTAAATGCCAAATGGCAAGATTTCATTCTTTTGATGGCTGCATAATATTCCATTGTGTATATATACCACACCTTCTTTATCCATTCATCTGTCAATGGACATCTTGGCTCTTTCCACAGTTTGGCTATTGTGGACATTGCTGCTATAAACATTGGGGTACACGTACCCCTTCGGGTCCCTACATTTGTATCTTTGGGGTAAATACCCAGTAGTGCAATTGCTGGATCATATGGTAGCTCTATTTTCAACTGTTTGAGGAACCTCCATACTGTTTTCCAGAGTGGTTGCACCAGCTTGCATTCCCACCAACAGTGTAGGAGGGTTCCCCTTTCTCCGCATCCCCGCCAACATCTGTCGTTTCCTGACTTGTTAATTTTAGCCATTCTGACGGGTGTGAGGTGGTATCTCATTGAGGTTTTGATTTGGATTTCCCTGATGCCGAGCAAAGTTGAGCACTTTTTCCACATACAGTATCATATCATCTGCAAAGAGTGAGAGATTGACTTCCTCCTTGCCGATTTGGATGCCTTTGATTTCTTTTTGTTGTCTGATTGCTATGGCTAAGAATTCTAATACTATGTTGAATAGCAGTGGTGATAGTGGACATCCCTGCCACGTTCCTGACCTTAGGGGAAAAGCTCTCAGCTTTTCCCCATTGAGAATGATATTCGCTGTAGGTTTTTCATAGATGGCTTTTATGATATTGAGGTATGTATCCTCTATCCCCATACTCTGAAGAGTTTTGATCAAGAAAGGATGCTGTACTTTGTTAAATGCTTTTTCTGCATCTATTGAGAGGATCATATGATTCTTGTTCTTTCTTTTGTTAATGTATTGTATCACGTTGATTGATTTGCGGATGTTGAACCAACTTTGCAGCCCAGGGATAAATCCCACTTGGTCATGGTGAATAATCCTTTTAATGTACTGTTGGATCCTATTGGCTAGTATTTCGGTGAGAATTTTTGCATCCATGTTCATCAAGGATATCGGTCTGTAATTCTCCTTTTTGATGGGGTCTTTGTCTGGTTTGGGATCAAGGTAATGGTGGCCTCATAAAATGAGTTTGGAAGTTTTCCTTCCATTTCTATTTTTTGGAACAGTTTCAGGAAAATAGGTATTAATTCTTCTTTAAATGTTTGGTAGAATTCCCCTGGAGAGCCATCTGGCCCTGGGCTTTTGTTTGTTGGGAGATTTTTGATGATTGCTTCAATTTCCTTAGTGGTTATAGGTCTGTTCAGGTTTTCTATTTCTTCCTGGTTCAATTTTGGTAGTTGATACATCTTGGGAATGCACTCATTTCTTCCAGGTTATCTAATTTGCTGGCATAGAGTTGCTCATAATATGTTCTTATAATTAATTGTATTTCTTTGGTGTTGGTTGTGATCGCTCCTCTTTCATTCATGATTTTGTTGATTTGGGTCCTTTCTCTTTTCCTTTCTCTTTTCTTTCTGATAAGTCTGGCCAGGGGTTTATCAGTCTTGTTAATCCTTTCAAGAACCAGCTCCTAGTTTCATTTTTCTGTTCTACTGTTCTTTTGGTTTCTATTTCATTGATTTCTGCTCTGATCTTTATTATTTATCTTCTCCTGCTGGGCTTAGGCTTTATTTGCTGTTCTTTGTCCAGCTCCTTTAGGTGTAGGGTTAGGTTGTGTATTTGAGACCTTTCTTCTTTCTTGAGAAAGGCTTGTATTGCTATATACTTTCCTCTCAGGACGGCCTTTGCTGTATCCCAAAGATTTTGAACAGTTGTGTTTTCATTTTCATTGGTTTCCCTGAATTTTTTTTAATGCTTCTTTAATTTCCTGGTTGACCTATTCATTCTTTAGTAGGATGCTTTGTAGCCTCCATGTATTTGAGTTCTTTCTGACTTTCCTCTTGTGATTGAGTTCTAGTTTCAAAGCATTGTGGTCTGAAAACATGCAGGGGATAATCCCCATCTTTTGGTACCCGTTGAGACCTGATTTGTGACCTAGGATGGGATCAGTTCTGGAGAATGTTCCATGGGCACTAGAGAAGAATGTGTATTCCGTTGCTTTGGGATGGAATGTTCTGAATATGTCTGTGAAGACCATTTGGTCCAGTGTGTCGTTTAAAGTCTTTATTTCCTTGTTGAACTTTGGCTTAGATGATCTGTCCATTTCAGTCAGGGGGGTGTTAAACTCCCCCAGTATTATTGTATTGTTGTCCATGTGTTTCTTTGCTTTTGTTATTAATTGCCTTATATAATTGGCTGTTCCTATGTTAGGGGCATAGATATTTACAATTGTTAGATCTTCTTGTTGGGTCGACCCTTTAAGTAGGATATAGTGTCCTTCTTCATCTCTTATTACAGTCTTTGTTTTAAAATCTAATTTGTCTGATAGAATGGTTGCCACCCTAGCTTTCTTTTGCTGTCCATGAGCATGGTGAATGGTTTTCCACCCCCTCACTTTCAATGTGGGGGTGTCTTTGGGTCTAAAATGAGTCTGTTGCAGACAGCATATCAATGGGTCTTGTTTTTTAATCCAATCTGATAGCTTGTGTCTTCTGATTGGAGCCCTAGCCCATTTACATTCAGGGTAACTATTGAAAGATATGAATTTACTACCATTGTATTGCCTGTAAAGTGACTGTTACTGTATATTGTCTGTGTTCCTTTCTGGTCTATGTTACTTTTAGGCTCTCTCTTTGCTTAGAGGACCCCTTTCAATATTTCTTGTAGGGCTGGTTTCATGTTTGCAAATTCCTTTAGTTTTTGTTTGTCCTGGAAGCTTTTATCTTTCCTTCTATTTTCAATGATAGCCTAGCTGGATATAGTATTCTTGGCTGTATATTTTTCTCGTTTAGTGCTCTGAAGATATCATGCCAGTCCTTTCTGGCCTGCCAGGTCTCTGTGGATAGGTCTTTTGCCAATCTAATGTTTCTTCCATTGTAGGTTACATATCTCTTCTCCTGAGCTGCTTTCAGGATTTTCTCTTTGTCTCTGAGACTCATAAGTTTTACTATTAGATGTCGGGGTGTTGACCTATTTTTATTGATTTTGAGAGAGGTTCTCTGTGCCTCCTGGATTTGGATGCCTGTTTCCTTCCCCACATTAGGGAAGTTCTCTGCTATTATTTGCTCCAATATACCTTCTGCCCCTCTCTCTCTTTCTTCTTCTTCTGGGATCCCAGTTATTCTAATGTTGTTTCGCTTATTGTATCGCTTATCTCTCGAATTCTGCCCTCATGATCCAGTAGTTGTTACCTCTCTTTTTCTCAGCTTCTTTATTTTCCATCATTTGGTCTTCTATATCGCTGATTCTGTCTTCTGCCTCATTTATCCTAGCAGTTAGTGCCCCCATTTTTTATTGCACCTCATTAATAGCCTTTTTGATTTCGACTTGGTTAGATTTTAGTTCTTTTATTTCTCCAGAAAGGGTTTCTCTAATAACTTCCACACTTTTTTCAAGACCAACTAGTATCTTTAAAGTCATGATTCTGAACTCTATGTCCGACATCGTACTAATGTACGTATTGAGTAGGTCCCTGGCAGACGGTACTACCTCTTGTTCTTTTTGCTGAGGTGATTTTTTCCGTCTTGTCATTTTGTCCAGAGGAGAATAGATGAATGAGAGAACAAAATGCTAACAGGTTAACTACGTCCCCAACAAATATACCCTCTACAAATCAGAAACATCTGAAACCAGGCGAGAAGAAAGGGAAAGAAAGAAAAAAGAAAGAGAAAAAAGAAAAAGATAAAAAGAAACAAAAACAGAAAAAAAAAACAGAATATGATCAAAAATGATCAGGCTGGTGCATAGATCAGTGCCACACACTAGAATTTGGGCGTATTTTGGTCTACTAGAAGAAAATGCCTCCTAAAATTTTAAAGGAAGAAAGACTTATATATGTAAAAAATAAGGGTTGATACAATGAAGGGATGGAAGATGACTGTAAAGATGAAAATTATAAAAGATTTTATAAAAGGAATTGATAAGATAAGAAGTTGTTTGAAAAAAAGAGAGGAAGATTTAAAAATAAAGAAAAGAAAAAAAAGGGAGAGAATGTGATCAGGCAGGAGACTAGAACAAAGCCATACACTAGTGATTTAGGGTATATTTTGATCTGTTAGGAGAAACTGTGTCTCAAAATTTTAAAGAGAGTACAACTTATATATATATGCCAAAAATAAGGGTAAATAGTATGAAGGGATAAAATATGTCTCTAAAAATAAAAAATAAAATTAAAAAAAAAAATGGATTGATAAGATGTTGGTTGAAAAAGGGAAAAAGAAAAATTAAAAAAAAGCAGTTAAAAAATTAACTTTGAAAAACTAATGCATCATGGTAAAAAAGCCATGAATTCTATGTGCAGTGTTCCCCTATCGCTGGAGTTCTCCCATTCTCCTTGATCGGTAAATTTGGTCTTGGCTTGCTGGCCCTTCCTGCTGATCTTCTGGGGGAGGGGCCTGTTTCTGTGGTTCCCAAATACCTTTGTCGGAGGCGGAATTGCCCCGCCCTTGTCAGTCCAGGCTAAGCAATCTGCTTGGGTTTGCTCTCAGGAGCTTTTGTTCCCTGAAAGCTCTCGGTACAGCTTTGGAGGACCAGAGTGAAAATGGTGGCCTCCCAATCTCCAGCCGGAGGAGCTGAGAACTCGGGGCCCCGCTCCTCAGTGCGCCCCCAGAGAAAAGCAGTCAATCACTCCCGTCTCCCCAGTCTCTGGCCGCACTCCATGCTCACCTCGCCTGTGACTGAGCATTTCTATCTCTGGCACCCGACTTGGTGAGGAGTCTCGAAACCCAGCAGATCCCTGTGCTGCACTCCCGCACCGCTCCTCCCAGGGGGAGGAAGGGGAGTCTCCCCAGCTCTGCCTCTTGTTGGGTCCCTGCTGGAGGAGCAGTGGCCCGACTTGACCGCGGATCACTGTTTATGGCATCCCCGAGCTGAGAGCCCGCGCCTCGGCTCCGTCTCTGCATCCGGCTTCCCTGCTCCGATACCTGGGAGCTCTGCTGCACTCAGGCACCCCCGCTGTTTCTGTGACCCTGAGGGTCCTGAGACCACACTGTCCCGCGAGGGTTCCACCCCCAGCTTAGCCACTGGAGCGATGTCCCTCAGCGGAGCCGACTTCTAAAAGTTCTGATTTTGTGTTCCGCGGCTCTATCACTTGCCAGAAGCGGCCGTCAGAGGCCCCCTTCTCTGCCATCTATCCTCTTGAATATCGCCTCGGATTCACTTCTCCGCTTGTCCTACCTTCCAGTAAGTGGTCGCTTCTCTGTTCAGAGAGTTGTTGCTATTCTTCTCTTCGATCTCCTGTTGAGTTTGTAGGTGTTCAGAATGGTTTGATCCCTATCCAGCTGAAGTCCTGAGACCAGACGAAATCCAGGTCTCCTACTCCTCCGCCATCTTGTTCCGCCCCATACTTCTATAATTTTTATATATGTATTGTGAGGCTATGCTTTTAGGTGCATTTAATTTAGGGTTACTATGTATACCTACCTCTTTATTTTATTTATTTATTTTTTTTAAAGACTTTAGTTATTTGACAGAGAGAGAGAGACACAGCGAGAGAGGTAACACAAGCAGGGGGAGTGGGAGAGGGAGAAGCGGGCTTCCTGCGGAGCAGGGAGCCCGATGCGGGCTCGATGCGGAGCTCGATCCCAGGACACTGGGATCATGACCTGAGCCGAAGGCAGACGCTTAACCACTGAGCCACCCAGGCACCACCATATACCTACCTCTTTAGTTGCCCTTTTTATAAATGTTAAATGTGTCTCTTTATCTCTAGTTGTATTTCTTACCTTAAAGTCTATTCTATTTGATATTAGTATGACTATATCAATTTTCTTTTTAGGACTTTGTTTCCTTTTTACTATCAACCATTCTGTATTCTTATATTTAAAATAGTTTCTTGTAAGCAATGTACAGTTTTTGAAAATCTAATCTTATACTCTTATTTTTTTTAACTATAGCATTTATTTTGTTTGTCATGTAATTTTTAACACATTGTAGTGTAGTCTACCATCTTACTCTTTGTTTTCTCTTTATCCATTTTGTTCTTTGTTCATTTCTTTTTCCTTTTTTGGTCTTAGATCTTTTATTATTAATCAAATGTTTATTATTATTGTTGTTATTATTATTATTGATATCTTTACAGCTCTACTCCAACTTTTCTCAGGAGCCTCACTGGAATTGTTTCTGTAGCTAAAAACTAAATAAAATAAAGATCATATAAATATTTTACTATCTCCTCAAATCATCCTTAGTTTCTGTTCAAATTATGCATTTATCCTATCTTTTCTTTTAATTGAGATATAATCACCATATAACATTGTATTAGTTTTAGGTCTAAAATGTAATGACTTGATAAATCTATATATTTGAAATTATTACTGCAATAAATTTAGTTTAACACCCATCACCACACAGATTACACAATGTGTGTGTGTGTGTGTGTGTGTGTGTGTGTGTGTGTGATAGGAACTTTTAAGATCTACTCTCTTAGAGGGGCACCTGGGTGGCTCAGTCGTTAAGTGTCTGCCTTTGGCTCAGGTCATGATCCCAGGCTCCTGGGATCAAGCCCCACATCAGGCTGCCTGCTCTGCGGGAAGCCTGCTTCTCCCTCTCCCACTCCCCCTGCTGTGTTCCCTCTCTCACTGTCTCTGTCAAATAAATAAATAAAATCTTAAAAAAAAAATCTACTCTCTTAGAAACTTTCAAATACTCAATACAGTATTGTTAACTATAGTCACCATGCTGTGCACTGCATCCCCAGGACTTATTTATCTTATAACTGGAAGTTTGTATGCATTATTATTAATTTTTATCCTTTCTATTAGCTTCTTATTTCTTATTCTTTTAGCAGTTACCCTAGAAATTACATTATAGCTTAAATGAGTAGTTCTACGATTTTCAGGGTAATACAAGTTTTGTATAACATTTTAACTCCATTCCTTCTCCTCTTTGGTATTACTTTTCATATATTTTAAGCACATATATGAAATATATATATGCATTATTACATGCATATATGTGTCTGTATATGTATTATACTTATGTGCGTGTTATACATATATTATGTATATATGCATATGCATGTGAATATGTGTGTTTAAACCCTTAATATGTAGACTTAGCCATGTATTTATCCTTTATAGTAGTCTTCATTTCTTCCTACATTGACATGTTTCCTTCTAGGATCATTTTTCTTTTGCATGAAGAAGTGCCCTTTATTATTCCTTCTAGTCTAGATCTTCAGACAGTGAATGTTTTCTTTCTTCCTGAAAATGTTCTTAATTTTTGAAGGATATCTTTGGGTATAGAAGTATAAGTAGTAATTTTTTTTTGGTTATTTATTCATTTTATTTTTTTTTGTTCAACACTTGAATGATGCCTTTCCATTGTCTTTAGCTTCTGTGTTTTTTTGAGAGGTCAACTCTGAATTTTATTGTTGGCCCTTTGAAGTTTTATGTAATCTTTCTCCAGCTTATAAGATTTTTTTCTTTGTCTTTGGTTTCTAGCAATTGTACAATGATTGCGTTTTGTCTGACTTCCTTTGTATTTATCCTGTTGGGGTGCATAGAACTTCTTGAATATGTGGTTTGATGTATAAGTTCTGGAAAATTCTTGGTTATTATTTCTTCAAATATTGCTTTTGTTCTTTTTTTTCTCATCTTTTTCTGGGATACCAGTGACATAGATTTAGATCTTTTTACCATACCTTGTATGAGTCTTACCTCTTTTTGTATTTCCATCTCTTATTTCATTGTTTTGATGTGGATATTTTCTCCTGACAAATCTTCCATTTCACAGTTCCTTTCTTTTTCTGTGTCTCACGTGTTATTAAAACCAATCTATGACATTCTTAATTTCCATTATTAATTTTTTTTTAATTTCTGAATTTCCACTTGTGTCTTTATCTACATTCCAGTTCTCTGGCAAATTTTTCTATATTCTCTCTATTTTCTCGAAAATATTAGTTGATAACTATTTTAAAGTTTCTGTTGGTACTTGAAATATTTAGATATGGTAGTACCCCCTTTATCTGTGGTTTTGTTTTCCATGATTTCAGTTAACCACAGTCAGTTGCATAGCGATCTGGAAGCAGATGATGCTCCTGACATAATGTCAGAAGGTTAATAGTAGGCTAATACTACGTCACAATACCTATATTATTCATCTACTTCATCTCATCACATAGACATTTTTCATCTCACATCATCACAGGAAGGGTGAATATAGTACAAGATATTTTGAAAGAGAGAGAGACCACATTCATATATCATTTTTTATAATATATTTTAATTATTCTATTTTATGGTAGTTATTTTTGTTTATCTCTTACTGTGCCTAATTTCTAAATTCAACTTTATCATAGGTATGTATGTATAGAAAAAAACATAATATATATAGAGTTTGGTACTGTCCATGGCTTCAGGCATCCACTGGAAGTCTCGGAACGTATTTCCTGTGGATAAGGGGGACTAATCTGTGGGTAAAATCTCTTCTTTCCCTCTTTTCTTTCCTTTCCTTTCCTTTCCTTTTTTAAAAGATTTTATAATTTATTAATAAAGTGAGAGACACAGTGAGAGAGGG
Organism: Zalophus californianus; assembly: GCF_009762305.2. Classification (NCBI taxonomy): domain Eukaryota; kingdom Metazoa; phylum Chordata; class Mammalia; order Carnivora; family Otariidae; genus Zalophus; species Zalophus californianus. The sequence continues at coordinate 38,954,239 of NC_045598.1, read as the reverse complement.
ACACAGTGAGAGAGGGAACACAAGCAGGGGTAGTGGGAGAGGGAGAAGCAAGCTACCTGCTGAAGCAGGGAGCCTGGAGGAGCCCAATGCAGGGCTCAATCCCAGGACCCTGGGATCATGACCTGAGCTGAAGGCAGACACTTAATGACTGAGCCGCCCAGGCACCCCACCTTGCCTTACCTTGCCTTGCCTTGCCTTGCCTTCCTTCCTTCCTTCCTTCCTTCCTTCCTTCCTTCCTTCCTTCCTTCCTTCCTTCCTTTCTTTTCTTTCTTTCTTTCTCTTCTCCTCTCCTCTCTACTCCTCTCCTTTCCTCTTCTCTCTCTCTCTCTTTCTCTCTTCCATTTGTTTCTATTTCTTCATATGTCTGGTAAATCTGGTTGATGCAGGATATTGTATTTTAAAACGTTGATGCTTTTATTGATACTATTTTTCTCTGAAAGGATTCAGTTTTCTTCTGTCTGGCAGATAATTTTTGGAAAGATTATCTCTGTATAGTCAAGGCTGAATTTCAGGTATATAAATTCAGGTATGTTTGGCTTACCCTTACTCCAAAGGCATAGGCATTCTCCTATCTCAAATAGTGTGGAGTGTTTACTAAGGTTTTCTTACTTGGTGGGCCCTGAACTCCAAACTGTTTTTCTGCAGTACTGTTAGACTGTTAAAATCTTCACTTAGCATTTTAACCTCCTTGATGCTGCTTTTTACTTGGTTTATTAGCAACTTACCCTGTTTATAAGCAGCTTAAAATTTTGCAAATGACTTGAAGGGAAATTACACACAGAATTTTGATCTCACTTTTCTATGATTTCTTTAATTCCTAACTGCCTTGGCAGCCCTGAAAGGCAATCTGTATTTTGCCAAGCTCATATTCACTAGATTCAGCAAATGCTCTCTTAAGGAGCATTTAAAAGGTGTTTTATATAGTAAGGGCAGTTGAGACACCTACCATTTTACAATATCTCTAGTGTTTTTGCATAGCACATATTTCTTTTTTGAGATACATCTCCCTAGGCCCATTGATGGGAAATGGTAGTCTTTTTATTTGAAATATGACAATATAAAATAGAAAAAAAGCATAGACTTTGTATTTAGACAAAACCAGACTTGGGTTCCATTCATCCCATCTCCACAACAAAAGCTATATCATCTTTAGAAAGTATGTTAAAGAGTCTGACTTCATTTTTGACATTTGACTGCTAACACCTTTCAAGTCCCCCCACCTTCCCATTTGCCCCACATCTGGGCAAGCTGATAAGGAAGCACGGGTGGACCATCCTTTAGCACTGGCAGGAAGTTCAAATCACACAAGCTTTAGTTGTGCACTTGAGCATCCTCACCCTGGCCGTAGCCCCTAACCAGCATAAAATTTCAAGAAAGCCTCCTTTCCTGTTCTCTCAAGCTAATTTCAGACCAGTTTGGGAGACTATTCTGTCCTTGCCAGAAATCCTCATTATGTGGCATCATCATTCTCAACATCCTAACCAAATCTGGGTGAGAGAGTCCATCCCATCTCTGAAGGATGAGCAAATGGAATTGTTTGATCTCTTTTTCTTCTTTATTACTTTCCTAAGCTATAAAATGATAAATAAGATTTACCTGAAAGATTTTTTTAAGTATTAGAAATAATATACAATACAAAAGTGCCTAACCATTTCTTTGGAATTTAGTGTTCAGCATATTATATATAAAATAATCTTTTTATGCCAAACAGATCATAGACTATCTTCCACTCTATCCTCTGGCCCTTTATTAATTTTTCATAGTTCTTATTACTACCTTATATTGCACTATACATTTATTTATTTCCTTGTGTGTTACTTGTTCACCTGTGCATCCCCAACATAAAATAGCTTGGGGCACATAGACAGAGACCAGTGAATGCTTCTTTAAAGAATAAAGGAATTAATCAGATATGTATAGAATCTAGAATTTCCCTTTTTGCTCTTGACCTCACTTAAGTGTTTTACTTTGTCCAAACTCCTCAGTCCATGACTCTGGACTTTAGTCAGTTATCTCTATTTTTAGAAGTGAACAAATAAAAGATCAGAGAAAGGAATAATCTTCTTCTTAAGGTCAAATAAACCAGGAAGAGAAGACAGGTCTGCTTTCTCCCAGGCCAACTTTCTTCCCACTCTAGCTTCTCCTTTAACCCACCGAAAGATAGGCATTCTCCTGTAGGGCTTTCTTTGTTTGTTTCCAAAATCCACTGAATCATGTTCAATAAAGCAAACACTACTTTTTAGTAGAAGTCAACCTTTTCCTAATTGATTTTTCTCATTTTTCAACAGATTTGTAATTGTTAATTTACTTGCCAAGTTGAAAGCGGCACCTGGGTTTGTCATTCTAGCCCTTGGAGTAATTTAACTCTACCTTGTAAGACAGGTCCCTATGCTTGTATTATTCTCTGTTGGCATTGTCTTTTCAATCAATCAGTCATGAAAAATTCATGCCCAAGGTAATGCCCTAGTGAACCACTCTGAGAAAAATGTGATTATCTTTAAAGAAAGGGGAGATCTTAGTGTTCTCTGAAATTCATTGGAGAGAGCAGCCCTTAATAAAGAAACATTTTATCTGCTGTTTGCAATCCACAAGATACTCCCAGTTTTTCCTTTTAAAATTGATCTCTTCCAATTCCAAGGTTTCCAAAACTGCTATAAGCTGAAGCTCCATTACTGTGGGTTCTAATAATTTGAAGTTCGTAAAAGCTCAACCTGAGCCTTTCATGAGTGATGAAAAATGTGTTAGGTAAACAAAGCAGGGTAATCATGTCAAAATAATTAGGATATTGTTGCATCAACTTTTCAAAACATGTTTATTTCATGTTGCAAATTATAAAATATTTTGATTTGTTTATTGACTATCCCTTAATTGTGGAGAATGACTGATTCCTTCCTCAAATGGACTGAATCTAAACCCTGGTTCCTGATCCCTTACGTTGGTTCTAGCCCTGACACTGACCATAAAATTGACCATGGGCCTGGGTGCGGCCCTGAGGTTAGCTGGAGACTGAACCTAGACATTTATTTTATTAGTGACTCCTAAGCAGTTGTCATTGGCCTCAGGGGAACTGGATGAGGGAATTTGCTTGGCTTAGTATAACCCTTTCTCCTGCTGGCAAACAAATTCAAGCACCTGATCTGATATCAGCAAGTGACATTTTTTCTGCCCTGGAGAGCAGTACCATAAAGCCATGCTGTAGAACATCCCATAATTCCCAAAGCTTTGGGAAAAGGAAAGTTCTTTCTAAGCAAATGCTTCTCTCTCTCTCTCTCTCTCTCTCTCAGAAGTATGGCTTTACAGTTTGCCATCCATCAAAAATTTTTTATAAAAAAAATGTCTTCAGAAGCAAATTGAAAGCATGGATCTTTCTTGTATTGCCTTTTAATTTGCAACATGATTCTAAATGGAATGAGAGGAGTTTGTTACTTCTTTTTTAGCCCAGATTGTCCAGAACTGAAAAGAGGGACAAAGTATGGACTAATATATAGAACTCCAGCTTTTGAGTCAAATAAACCTGATTTTGAATTCTTGTTTTACCACTTGTCAGCACTGTGACTTTGGGCAAGTTATTTAATGTCTGTGACAGCTCTAATTTCCTCGTCTATAAAGTGGGAATTTAAGACTTTCCTCACATTGTTGTGATTATTAAATTAGATTTTACAGGTAACATGCCCAGCACATAAGTATTTAATAAAAATAGAAACATAGAAACCTATATCTTAGAACTGAAACCCTCAGAAGAGCATTTGCTTTAGCTATCTAGCTGAAGATTGAACCTTCTAACAGGTAAACTATTACTCTGATTTTATGGATGGATCACCTGGGGTAAAATAGCACACTAAAGTTTACAAAGATATTGAGTGGTGGAGGCAAGATTTGAACTCTGGTTTCTGCCTCCTAAGACTAAAATCTTGTCCAAACTTCTCATTTTACAGATAAGAGAAGGAAACTGGCATTGCCTTATACCATATCCATGTTTTCACCTCCCACGAACTCAGATAATTTGTAAAATTCTCAAGGGTAGGAACTGATATTTTCCCCATTACTTAAAGTTGAAGAGCAAAAATCTTGAGAAAAATTGGCCAAGAATATATATCAGTTTGACCAAGTTTAAATGGTATTTTAAAAATAGGTGGACTTAATATTTAAGGGAGAATAAACTTATATCAAAAATATTATAGATAATAAAGAAAAAACAAATAAGTCAATTTAATACCAAATAGTGTGATTATGAACTACAATATGAAGTAATTGACCTTTTTTTAACTTTTTTTCATTCCCTTCTTAAAATTTTTTTTCTCAACTTTACTGAGATATAATTGACATATAACATTGCTTAAATTTGAGTTGTACAAGTTGTTGCTTCAATATATATTGCAAAATGATTATCACCACAGTTTTAGCTAGCACCCCTATCACATCATATAATTACCATTTCTTTTTTGTGGTGAGGACATTTAATATCTACTCTTTTAGCAACTTTCAAGTATATAATATGGTATTATTAACTACAGTCACCATGCTGTTCATTAGATCTCCAGAGCTTATTTATCTTATAGCTGGAAGTTTATACTTTGACCAACATTTCCTCTTTCCATCCCATATCCCAGCTATTTGTAAATACCATTCTAGTCACTGGCTTCTATGAGTTGGGCTTCTCTATATTCCACATATAAGTGATTTCTTTCCTTTCTTTTTAATGTTTTCTTTCTTTGGCTTTCTTTTTTTGCTTTTCTGTTTTTTCCCCTATAGTTTTGATCACTGAAGCATGACATAGTGTATTATTTGGCTATTGCTAAATTACAAATCACTCCAAAATTCAGTGGTTTAAAACAATAAGCATTTATTACTACTCAAGAGTCCGTGGGTCAGCTGTGTGGTTCTTCTGTATTGGTGGTCAGCTCTGGATTAGGTAGATAATCTGCTGAGTTTGATTGGGTTCTTTCATATTTTTCCAAATCAGCTGGCTGTAGGCTGTTCTAGCTTCAGCTAGAACAAATGGTCTCTGTACAGTGTGGTCTCTCATCCTCTGTAAGCCTACCCTGGAGTTGATCAACTACTGGTGGTAGGATTTCAAGAGAGAATATGGAACTACACAAGACTTCTTGAAGTCTTGGCTCATTCTACCAGTTCCTAAGGCCAAGGTCAATCCAGATTTAAGAGGCTCACCTTTTGATAAAGAAGCAGCAAAATCATAGTATAGAGATGGATACAGGGTGGAAAGACAAATTGTGAAAAATTTTGCAGTCAATCTACCACATTTGTAAGAAAATAGACAAGCATTAAATATCTCATCAAGGAAAGGTTGTGCCAACATTAAATAAGGTAACTGAACATAATAAAATAAATAAATAAATAAGGTGACCCAAGATTGAAATCATTCCCATACAAACAAGTAGAGTATAATCCTAACAGAGACCAGAAGTGGTTAGCCCTGTGGGACCACCCAGGGGTGGTAAATCCATCTCAAGGGAGGTACTGAATGAATAAAAAAAGGAGGAGATTTTTGTTTTACCTAAGTATGGAAACCTCTCCATAGAGGTTTGAGAATTTCAGAGACTCTGAAAAAATAAACAAACAAGCAAAAACCTTTGGCTTTTTCTTATGCCTGATGAGTAGCTCATTTAATAAATCAAATGTGTGTATACACTATACACCTATTGCCCCACCTGTCCTATTAACTTTTCAGTACCTCTGAGCAGGGGAAACATGGAGTGGGTAAATGTAGTGATTCACTCTCTTGACACATTGTAGGTTGGCTTAAGATTGGGGCCATCCAGGCAGTTGGTGCTCTATTCACTCTCCCTGACTTTCCATCACCTTGGGAGGAGAACAGGAAGTCAATTTTGTGTTGCTCTTTCTAAAACATAGGTCTGAACCTTTCACACCTACACTTAAAACTCTTCAATAGCCCGTTCATACTGTTTTTATAAAAGTTAAAATTTCTTAATGTCTTGGATACCTTTTAATGTCACAGTCTCATCTCTTACCCCACCCAGCCCCAGAATTTTTTGCTCCAGCCACAGGAAACATCTTATAATTCCACAAAACACTCAACCTTTATTCTCATTGCTTCCTCTGACTCTGGAATGCCTTCCATGCTTTCCTTCCTGCCCAACCAGTCTTTATTCATCAATAAAGTTTCAGCTTTCTTTCTACTAGGCTGGCTACAGACACCACCTCAGCATTTTATTCATGTGTGTGTGTTACATGTTAATTTCCCTCAGTAAGTAGTTCCCTAAGGGCTAAGGGCCAAGTTTTATTTATTCCTATAATCCAATCACATAGCAGATTAAAAGTTCTATAATTTTATTAAATGAAATAATTAAATAAATATTTCTTGAATGAATGAATGAATGAAATTGAGAACAAAACTCTCTGTAGGAAATCCTGTCAGATTAAGGAAAAGAGAGGCATTTTTTATCTGTATATTGTTGGATATTTATTCTGAGTTATGGGGATAAGAGAGTCTCCCTGAAAGATCTTATTTTTCTTGTCATGTTGCTAATGTCTTTGTTTGATATGCTAAACTTCCCTTGATAAGAATATTTTGCTCCATTCCCCTTCTACTTCTTTTGGCTGCCTTCTCAAGCTTACAGTGAGGAGGAAGAATTTTTTAATGTACAACCAGTAAGCCATTTCTTTATTATCTCTATCAGACTGCACTATCTGTGTGAAGATTTTGACAATTTCCAGTTAACAAGACAGAGGTGCAGCTGATTAACAAACTTTGTTGGTTCCTTGTGACTCCTCAACATCAGCTTACAATAGATAAAGATTCATTTTTCACATAGTGATTATCTATATGCCAGACTCCATGCTTTTGATATATCAGGTCCAGGATTTCCTGGCATTCTTTCAGGAAGTTGGGTGGTAAGGAGGCAGGAGGCTTAACTTAATCATATATACACCCCCACACATATATGTGTAGATGAATATACATGTGTGTGTGTACAAATGTATATATACATGTACGGATACATACACACGTGTATAGTCTTTTATTGCTTCCCAATCATATTGTCTTGGCAATTATATTTAACCCCAACAACAACTCTCATCAGCTAGGTATGAGTTTCCTCTTTGTAGATGAGGCAAACAAGGCTCAGAAACATAATAAAACATGGTCAAAGATATACAGGGACTAGTAGGTGTGGAACTCCCAACATTTCTTTCCACAATGCTGGGAATCAGATTTGGTTCAGAGTAGGCAATATAAAAATAGGAACTATGAAGGAAAGTAGCTGATTGTTTGAAAAAATAGAGACATATATTTTATTCCCAACTCAGTGCCATATTACCTATATAATATTTGATATGTTGTGACACCTCGGCAAATTCACCCTGAACTCCTGTGCAGTTCAACCCAAGTCACAATAACCTGGCTACATGGGGACACATGGACTGGAACACAGACATACTCCAAGCAGCTTTCTCCCATTGTGTTATATATCTCTGGATATTATCAGAATAAGTTAGTAACAAGTGGTTGTCTCAAAAGGAGTTACTGACATCACTCATATATAAACTACTCATGCCTAACTTAAGGATTCCAATTCATTTTTTAATTTAAATATAACCATTAGTAGAATAAAACTAGGACAAATGATTCACAAATAACCAACAAAAGAAGGAAAAGCATAAAGAAAGATTTCACGGAATTGTGAAATACAGCATTTAAAAAATGTGAGAAAGCATGAACAAAATGAATTGTGAAATAAAATAACCAATTAGAGACAAAAAAGTTCACAGGTGTGATGCCATAAAAAATAACAAAAGAAGAACATTAACTAGAGATTTGCCCTAATATAGTTGTAACATATCATAAAACTACAGTTATCAAAAACAATGGCTGGTTGTCACTAGAATAAACACACAAATCAGTGAAAGAGAAATGGAAGTTCAGACATAAACCCAAGCATATAAAAATTTATACAGAAAAAGTGACATTTGAAATTAAGAAGGATAACTTATTCAGTAAGATGTTAGAAGAACTTGTTAACCATCTGGGAAAAAAATGTGATGGTTCTTTGTATTTTACACTACAATTTCTAATGAATTAAAGGTATTTAAAGTATTTAAACTTTTAAATTCAGTAAATTTTCTACTATACATAAAATAATACAAAAAGACTCCAGGATCCACCACTAAGATTAAGCAGATATGAACATTTGTCATTCTTTAGATTTTGCTTTCTTTTATTGATTTTGATAAATATAACATTATAGGTACAGTTAAACACCTCTCCTTCCCTCTTCCTTTCTCCCAAAAGCAACAATAGGCATGAAATTAATGGGTATTGTTCCCATGTATGATTTTGTACTTTTATTTTACATGTATATAGTACATCAAAATATACTATTGTTTTGTGTTTTAATGTGTGCCTTTGTCACTAAACAGTTCTGGGCATTTGTGTTGATGAATGTCACTCTAGTTTATTCATTTTAAATGCTGAACAGTCTATTATATTAATGAACCACAATTTATCCATTCTAATTCTGAGTTAAGTGGTTTTCGCTGCTTGTTTGGCTATTATAAATGAACAGTGCTACAGTGAACATCCTTGTATATATCTCCTTATGCAATGTGCAAAATTTGTCTCAGGAGAACACTCAGAAGTAGAATTGCTGGATTATATATAATAGTCATCTTTCTTTACCTCTTGTCAAGTTCTTCTCTAACAAGGCTATTCTATTTTACATCCTGACCAGCAATGTTCAAAATCACTATTTTATACATAATTACCAATACTTAGTATTTTTAGATTTACTAAATTTGCTGATGGTTGAGAAATGTATTTAATTATTTTCTTAATTTTATTTTCTTGATTACCAGTGAGGTTATAATCTTTTCATATATTTATAGACCTTTCATTTCTTCTTCTGTAATTTGTCTGGTTATATCTTGGGCCTATTTTCTATTGGATTGTTGTTCTTTCATATTTTTATTTATAGGAGTTCTTTATAAGTTGGTGTAGTAATCCTTTTCCATTATAGGTGTTACATATACCTTCTTTAATCACTGGCTTGTTTTTTCATTTGTTTACTGTATATTTTGATATAACTTTTTTCTAAAGCAGTGAAATATATCTATGTTTTCCTTCATGACTTAAGTGTCTGGTGCTTTGTTTAAAAAAGGCCTTATATACCCTTAGTCCATAAAGTAATCTGCATACCTTTTATTCCTTAATCCATTTGGAATTTATTTTTGTATTTGGTATGAGGCTGGAATCTAATGTGATTTGTTTTCCATATGGGTGACCCGTTGGTCTAGCATCATTCGTTGTTAATTCAGTTTTCCAATCTGATGAACAATGTAATCTTTGATATAAATATAGCATCTGTTTCTAGGCTCTCTGTTGTGTTCCATGGGTCTGTTTCTATAGATCTATAGCAATGTAAGTCATATTGTTTTAATTTTCATAACTCCATAGTAAGTCTTATTATGTAATAAGACTGTCTGGTATTTTTTGCCCTCTGTATTCCCATAGAATTTTTTAAATCAGCTTATGAATTTTTATGCTCACATGCGAGCACACACACACCCGTCTGCTGGGATTTTAGTAAATTACATTGTTTCTAATAATGAATCTTTAATTTTTAAATATGATATATTCCTCCATATATATATTACATATATAGTGTATGTATATATATATACATATATATATATATACATATATATCTTCTTTATCCATTCACCATTCAATGGACAGATGGGTCTTTCTATAGTTTGGTTATTGTTAATAATGTTGCTATAAACATTAGGGTGCATCCCTTTGAATCAATATTTTTGTATCCTTTGGGTAAATAGCTAGTAGTGCAATAGGGTAGTTCTATTTTTTAACTTTTTGAGGAACTGCCATACTGTTTTCCACAGTGGCTGCACCAGTTTGTATTCCCACCAACAGTGTAAGAAAGTTACCCTTTCTCCTCATCCTTGCCAGCCAACACGTGTTGTTTCCTGTGATGCTAATTGTAGCCATTATGACTGGTGTGGGGTGATATCTCATTGTAGTTTTGATTTTGTGTTTCCCTGATGATGAGTGATTTGCAACTTTTCAAGTGTCTGTTAGCCATCTGTATATCTTCTTTGGAAAAATGTCTATTTATGTCTTCTGCCCATTGCTTAACTGGGTTATTTGTTTTTTGGGTGTTGAATTTGTAAGATCTTTATAGATTTTGGATACTAACCCTTTATCAGATATTTGCAAATATCTTCTCCCCTCCATAGGTTGCCTTTTAGTTTTGTTGATTGTTTCCTATGCTGTGCAGAAGATTTTTGTTTTGCTGTAGTCCCGATAGTTTATTTTTGCTTTTGTTTTCTTTGCTTCAGGAGACATATCTAGTAAGAGGTTGCTATGGCTGACGTCAAAAGGTTACTGCCTGTGTTCTCCTCTAGGATTTTGATGGTTTTGATGAAATTTTTGAAACATGTAAATTAATCATTTTCCAATTTTTGTGATTACTGATATTTGGAATTATTTTTACTATCTTATTTTGGGTTTTCCATATACAGTGCTTTTTCTTTGCTTTTTATCCTCCCATCCTGTCTCACATTTAGGACTTTCATCCATTTTGAATTTATTTTTGTGTATGGTGTAAGAAAGTGGTCCAGTTTCATTCTTCTGCATGTTGCTGTCCAGTTTTCCCAACACCATTTGTTTTCTTCTTGTGCTTATCCCTGTTCCCTTCCCTCTCTCTTCCCTTTCTCCACAACCAGGGCTCCCTCCCCTCCACAGCACCCCATACTACATCTCTGCACTTCCTACCTTCCTTGAAGCAGCCTTTTCTCTCCTTCTCTCCCTCTAGTTGTGCAGTTTGTTCTTTCAGTCATCAGGTCGATTTTCCTGAGTATTCAGAATGCTTTGATAGTTACCTAGTTGTGTTTGAGGGATGAGGTAAGCCCAGAGTCCTCCTACTACACCACCATCTTAGCTCCCAAGCATGCTTTAAATCATCCCAAATTTTCTCAGTTTTAAAACCTTCAAGGGAAGGTTTATGTGTATCCCCATTCATTGGTTCCAGGTAGTGGTGTGCTGAAGTCAGCTGATACCAGCTTTCAACGGTTGATTGTCAAATTTTCAGGAACTTTGTGACTTGTGTTGAATACAACCAGAATTAAAAATAAATACCATGTCCATAGTAACATTATTCACAATAGTGAAGAGGTGGAAGCAACCCAAATGTCCCTCATTGGATTACTGGATAAACAAAATATGGTATATACATGCAATGGAATATTATTAAACCTTAAAAATGTATCCTTTTACATTTAAATTATCTTTACGTTACTATGTAAATATCTTTACATTTAGGTGTTAACATTTTAGTCATTACCTGGGAAAGATGGTAAATGTGGATTTTTTTTTCCTAATCAGTTTGAGAAATTTTTTAAACATGTAAATTAATCAATTTCCAATTTTTGTGATTACTGATATTTGGAATTATTTTTACTATCTTATTTTGGGTTTTCCATATACATTGCTTTTTCTTTGCTTTTAATCCTCCCATCCTGTCACATCTTCTATTATATTTTTATGTTTTCTTTATTCTCTTTTTCTTTTTACTCATTCGAAATTTATAACTCCTGTTTCTATAATTATAGTGACTACTCTTAAACTGCCACATGCTTATTTGATAGCAATGTCTTAAGTTATTTAGTATCCCTGTCCTCCTTTGGAAACATACAAAGAACTTACCATACTTTAACTCTGATTTTGCCTCCCTCCACTTTACCCCAGTTTCAAACACATCTGTTATTGTTGATCAGTGTTTTGGTGCAAGCTTATTAGCACTTCTTAAATTTATTATTTCATAATAATCATTTTGTGCAGTCAATTCTTATTTAGATTTACCTGTTACTCTGCTCACTGTTGTTTCTTGCCACTCTTACCTTTGGTGTTCAGTTTCTTTCTTTGAAGTTCGTCCTTTAGTAAGTACCTCCTTCACTGAGGGTTTTCTAAAACTGCTATACTTCTTACCTTTGTTTGTCTGAAAACTTATTTTACCTTCATTCTTGGGTAATAGTAAGTACATTATTTTCAGGTCTCTCACATTGCTGGTGTTAAGTCTGCTTAAGTCTAATTTCTGTGTCTTTGTAGGTAATTTATGTTTTCTCTGATTTGCTTTGAAAGCATGCCCTTTGTATTATGCAGTTTCACTATGATGTGTCTATATCTAGATTTTTTTTTAATCCTGCTTTGGATTGACTTGTGACTCTTAAATCTGAATAGCATTTTCTTTTGAGATTTTTGCCTCTCCCAGTTTCTTTTATCTCTCTATAACTCATGTCTAAGGTAGATTTTTGTTTTTTCCTCTCTATCCTTTTGCCATATTTTGTTAATTCACTGTGTTGAGTTTTGGAAATGTCATCTATGCTGCATTTTAATCTGTCTACTGAATTTTAAGATCAGTTGGTGTAAAAAATATATTTCTAGAAGCTCTGTTTAATTTTTTAGAGAATATTTCTGGTCTTTAATTTTTTACTGTGTTTTGTTCTGTTTTCATCTGTTTGAAATGTTATTTTAATTTTTTAGTCATTGCAAAAATATACTTTATTTATAGTTGACCAGATAGTTTTATGACTTAAAATTCTTTGTGGCCAAATTCAGTTATTTATTTTTTGGTTGATTCTCACTTTTAGTGTGGATTATTTCCTTATATGTTTTATAAATACATGTGAAATCTTAACCTCCACAGGACTTTGTTTATGGGAATTCTGTGTTCTTGGGCTGCAGATGTGTGCATTTAAAAAAACTTTTCATTATTTTTACTAGGGATATAGGGATAGCTCCAGGGATATCTGCCTGTAACTAAATTTATTTTAAATATTTGACCTGGGTTCTTAAGTCCAAGTTGTAATATAAATTCAAACCAAACCCAAAAATGTTCTGGCCCATTTTTAAAAATTATTTTTTCTACCCCAAACCCAGAAAGAGTTAGGCATGCTTCTTTGTCATATCCCACTGCTTGTGAGTGATTTCTTTCTAGAACATAGTTCTATTCATACTATATCGTTTTGAGAGTACTAGATTTATGGAGGCATCTCATTCCAAACATCCTGGCTCATGCAGATTTAAGGCCTCATTTGCTATCCTTGTATGAGTATTAAAATGTAAATTCCTAGATACCAAGACCGATAACCTGCTTTCTACACCTCTGTATTTTTCTGGCATCTGTGGATTTCTATTTATTAGGAACTCTTTACGTAAAGAATGTTCCCGGGGTGCCTGGGTGGCTTAGCTGGTTAAGCAGCTGCCTTCAGCTCAAGTCATGATCCCAGGGTCCTGGGATCGAGCCCCGCGTCGGGCTCCCTGCTCAGTGGGGATCCTGCTTCTCCCTCTTCCTCTGCGTGCTGCTCCTCCTGTATGTGCTGTCTCTCTCTGTCAAATAAATAAATAAAATCTTAAAAAAAAAATGTTCCTGAATATTCCTGTGGTTTCTAGTACTTTGCAAAAGATTATCTATGGCAGTATTGTCCAACTTTTTTCATGCATAGGTACACAGAGAAAATAATATTAATTCACACAGAGAAGATGATATTGTACAGAATGTTAGGGTAACTGGGGAACATTTCTTGGATAACCATATGAAGTTTAGTCAAAAAAATTAACACATAATTTAAAAATAAAACATAAATTATAAAGAGGAAATCAAATGCTTAGTTTATTTAGACAAACCATGAGAGACTCTGGACTCCAGGAAACAAACTGAGAGTTGCAAAAGGGAGGGGGCTGGGGGGCTGGGGTAGCCCAGTGATGGGTATTAAGGAGGGCATGTGTTGTGATAAGAACTAAATGTTATACAAAACTAATGAATTGTTGGACACTACATCAAAAACTAATGATGTAATATATGTTGGCTAACTGAACATAATAAAAAAAATTAAATGAAGTAAATGAAAGAAAGAAAGAAAGAAAAAGAAAGAAAGAAGAGAAAGAAAGACAAAAGAATCTCTTTGGCTCCCATAAGATTAAAGTCAAAGTCAAAGTACCGATTTGCACATACTAAAAATATAAGAAAAAGTCTAACTTTCTGGAATGTTCTTCCTCATCATGATGTGTAATTCTGTATGTTAAACAAAACAAAACAAATATATAACCCTGCCCCAAATGTTCCTTCCCTGGAGTACTCCCTTCTCTGTGAAGATTGTGTATTATCCCAGGCAGCTATCCTGACTTGGGTTTGAATAAAACTCTCTTCCTTTCTCTCTAAAATGTTAAAAATCAATCAATCAATCAATCTTCAAATTTTTAATTGAAACTCTTCAGTTTGTATCTGGGAACATATCATTTTTATATGAGGTTTTTATTTCTGTAATGGATACATGCGATTCCTAATCAAGACTTTTCAGTGACAACCTCTTCAAAATCTTAATAGTCACCATCAATGAGAAACTGTTCACACAATAAAAGGATAAAAAATTTAAAAATTGTTCAAATATTTAAACTGTATGAAATTATATTTAAGTCATTGAACAGCTCTCCCATTCCTTTCACTCATAATTGCAATGTTGAAGTTTCACGTGAAAATCAAATAGCTTTCAAATCTAATCAAACTTTTAATAAAATGTTTTTAGATAATGAAATATTTTAAAATTGTGATGACCCCTTAATTTACAGCATGCACATGCCTATTTAGAATAGTCCCTGGGAATAGCTTGGACAACCTTAAATGGGAAACTTACTCATGATTAGACAAAAGTATCAGATATATACAGTCAGAGAATCAAGTCTACTATCTAGCCAGCATTCAGGCTCTTCACTATACCCTCAGCCACACTGGATCTTTCCATGGCTTACACCTAGAATGAAGCTTGCACTCTTCCAGAGCACCATGAACTGCTTGGTCAGAATGGACAGAACTCCAGGCCTCACATATGGCTGCTTGAGATCTATATCCACCCTCAGCCTACCGGTGTGCTGCAGGTCACTATTTACAAAGCTGTGATCTAGAGCACCATATTGCTAAAGCAAGAAGCCTAGATTAAAAATTTTAATCTAAAGAAGAAAGAAAAAGGAATAAAAGGAAGAAAGGAAGAAGTTGTAATGAACAAAAATTTCCTATTTTATTGAAGATAAGGAGGAAGGCTTGATAAATACTGAGTACCTCTTATGAGGTAGGTACAATGTGCTGGGTAACTTACTTATACAATCTCACAGTTTCTTATAAAAGTTTGTCAAGATACTGTTATCATCCCAATTTTGGATACAAATAATCAATAGAAAAAATTACCTTGCCCAAGCTCACAGAACTAGTGAGGAACTGGGTTTCTGTTCAGACATATCTGTCTAGAATGTTCATGACTTTATTACTTTTGAGTCAATAGACTTGGTTCAAATTCTAACTGTTCTACTTATCAGTTATATGATTTTAATTTACTTAATCTCAAAATTACTTGCCTTATCCATAAATAAGGGATAATAAATAGTCCATGTCTCAAAAAATTCATTATCCTCAAAATAAATGAGATAATGCATCAGATATCAGAGTGTATGATTGGAATTGAGGCCCAAGCATCAGTAGTTTTTAAAAGTTATCAAGTTTGACTACTTCTTTGCCAATTTGAATACGTGTTATTTCTTTTTGTTGTCTGATTGCTGTTGCTAGGACTTTCAGTAGTATGTTGAACAATAGTGGAGAGAGTGGACATCCTTGTCGTGTTCCTGATCTTAAGGGAAAGGCTCTCAGCTTTTCCCCATTGAGGATGATATTCGCTGTGGGATTTTCATAGATGGTTTTTATGAAATTGAGGAATTTTCCCTCTATCCCTACACTCTGAACAGTTTTAATCAGGAAAGTATGCTGTATTTCGTAAAATGCTTTTTTCTGCATCAATTGAGAGAACCATGTGGAGTCAAACTCTCTCTCTTTGCAGATGATATGATACTTTATGTGGAAAACCCAAAAGACTACACCCCTAATTACTAGAACTCCTACAGCAATTCAGTAATGTGGCAGGATACAAAATCAATGCACAGTAATCAGTTGCTTTCCTAAACACTAACAGTGTAACCCTAGAAAGAGAAATTAGGGAATCAATTCCATTTACAATAGCACCAAAAATCTTAAGATACCTTGAAATAAACCTAACCAAAGAGGTAAAGGATCTATACTCTAGAAACTACAGCACACTTATGAAGGAAATTGAAGAAGACACAAAAAGATGGAAAAATATTCATGGATCAGAAGAATAAGCATTGTTAAAATGTCTTTGCTGCCCAGAGCAGTCTATACTTTCAACACCATCCAGATCAAAATAACAATGGCATTTTTCAAAATGCTGGGAACAAACCTAAAATTTGTACAGAACCAGAAAAGACCCCGAATCACCAAGGAAATGTTGAAAAAGAAAAACAAAGCTGGGGGCATCATGTTGTCTGATTTCAAGCTATATTACAAAGCTGTGATCACCAAAACAGCATGGTCCTGGCACAAAAACAGACACATAGATCAATGGAACAGAATAGAGAGCCCAGATATGGACCCTCAGCTCTATGGTCAACTAATCTTCAACAAAGCAGGAAAAAAAATATGCAATGGAAAAAAGACAGTCTCTTCAATAAATGGTCCTGGGAAAATTGGACAGCTATATACAGAAGAATGAAACTCGACCATTCTTAACACCATACACAAAGATAAACTCAAAATGGATAAAGACCTCAATGTGAGACAAGAATCCATCAAAATCCTAGAGGAGAAAATAGGCAATAACCTTTTTGACATGGGTTACAGCAACTTCTTTCAAAACAGGTATACAAAGGCAAGGGAAACAAAATCAAAAATGAACTTTGGGACTTCATCAAGATAAAAAGCTTCTGCACAGCAAAGGAAACAGTCAACAAAACAAAGAGACAACATACAGAATGGGAGAAGATATTTGCAAATGACACTACAGATAAAGGGCTGGTATTCAAGATCTATAAAGAACTTCTCAAATTCAACACCCCCCAAAAACAAATAATCAAGTCAAGAAATGGGCAGAAGACATGAACAGACACTTCTCCAAAGAAGAAATACGAATGGCTAACAGACGTATAAAAAAAAGTTCAACATCATTAGCCATCAGAGAAATTCAAATCAAAACCACATTGAGAAGGGGGAGGAGCAAGATGGTGGAGGAGTAGGAGACCTAAATTTCATCTGGTTCCAGGAATTCAGCTACATAGGGATCAAACCATGCTGAACACCTATGAACTAAACAGGAGATCGAAGAAAAGAATAGCAGCAACTCTCTGAACAGAAAAGCGACCACTTTCTGGAAGGTAGGATATGCGGAGAAGTGAATCTGAGGTAATATTCGGGAAGATAGATGGCGGGGGAGGGAGCCTCTGTCAGCCACTACTGGCAAGTGATAGGGCAGCAGAGCACAAAATCAGAACTTTTAGAAGTCTGCTCCACTGAGGGATGTCGCTCTAGTGGCTAAGCAGGGGGTGGAACACTCACTGGGATCCTCGGGGTCACAGAAAGACAAGGGTGCCTGCATGCAGCAGATCTCCTAGGTGTCAGAGCGGGGAAGCCGGCTGCAAAGACAGAGTCGAGGAGTGGGCTCTCAGCTCGGGGTTACCATAAACCATGATCTGTGGCACACTCAGGCCACTGCTTTTCAGAGGGACACAACAAGTAGCAGATCTGGGGAGACTTGCCTTCCTCACCCAGGAGGAGCGGCACGGAAGCTCACTGTAGGAATCTGCTAGGTTTGGAGACTCCAAACGGGGGTCATGTGCCAGAGATAGAAACGCTCGATCACTGGCCGGGTGAGCACAGAATGAGGGCAGAGACCAGGGAGACAGGAGTGATTGACTGCTTTTCTCTGGGGGCTCACTCGAGGAGTGGGGCCCTGAGTTCTCGGCTCCTCCAGGGTGGAGATTGGGAGGCTGCCATTTTCACTCTTGTCCTCCAAATCTGTATGGAAAGCTTGCAGGGAACAAAAGCTACTGAGAGCAAACCGGAGCAAATTACTTAGCCTGGCCCCCGGCAAGGGCGGGGCAATTCCGCCTCCCGCAAAGACATTTGAAAACCACTGCAACAAACCCCTCCCCCAGAGAATCAGTAAGAACAGCCAGCCAAGACCATGTTTACGGATCAATGAGTACGGCAGAACGCCAGAACTAGGGGAATACTGCACATAGAATTCATGGCTTTTTCCCCCCTGATTCTTTAGTCTTTCAAAGTTTAATTTTTTTAATTTTCTTTTTTTTTTAATTTTTCTTTTTCCCTTTCTCAACCAAAATCTTATCAATCCCTTTTTTAAAAATCTTTTTTATTTTCATTTTTAGAGTCATATTCTATCCCTTTATATTAGTTAACCTTATTTTTGTTATATATATAAGTTGTTCTCTCTTTAAAATTTTGGGATACAGTTTCTTCTCACAGACCAAAATATACCCTAAATCTCTAGTGTATGGCTTTGTTCTACTCTCCTGCCTGATCACATTCACTCCCTTTTCTTTTCTTTTTTTTCAAATTTCTCTTCTTTCTTTTTACAACCAACTTCTTATCTTATCAATTCCTTTTATAAAATCTTTTCTGTTTTTCATCTTTACATTCATATTCCATCCCTTCATCATATTTACCTTTATTTTTGACAATGTATAAGTTTTTCTTTCTTTAAAATTTTGGGAGGCAGTTTCTTCTAACACACCAAAATGTGCCCAAAATCTAGTGTGTGGTACTGATCTATTCATCAGCCTGATCATATTTGATCATGTTCTTTTTTTCTTTTTTTTTCTGTTTTTACTTTTTTCTTTCTTTCCTTTCTTTTCCCCCAGTTTCAAGTCTCTTTTGATTGGTTTAGTGTATATTTTTATGGGATAATTGTTACCCTGTTAGCATTTTGTTCTCTCATTCATCTATTCTCCTCTGGACAAAATGACAAGATGAAAAAAATCACCTCAAAAAAAAGAACAAGAGGCAGTACGTACTACCAGGGACCTAATCAATACGGACATTAGTAAGATGTCAGAACTAGAGTTCAGAATGATAATTTTAAAGACACTAGCTGGATTTGAAAAAAGCATGGAAGATATTAGAGAAACCCTTTCTGGAGAAATAAAAGAACTAAAATCTTACCAAGTCAAAATCAAAAAGACTATTAATGAGATGCAATAAAAAATGGAGGTTCTAACTGTTAGGATAAATGGGGCAGAAGAGAGAATTGGTGATATAGAAGACTAAATGATGGAAAATAAAGAAGCTGAGAAAAAGAGAGATAAACAACTACTGGAACAGAAGGGCAGAATTCTAGAGAGAAGTGATACCATAAGATGAAACAATATTAGAATAATTGGGATCCCAGAAGAAGAAGAAAGAGAGAGAGGGACAGAAGGTATATTGGAGCAAATTAGAGCAGAGAACTTCCCTATTTTGGGGATAGAAACAGGCATCAAAATCCAGGAGGCACAGAGAACCCCCCTCAAAATCAATAAAAATAGGTCAGCACCCCGACATCTAAGGTAAAACTTATGAGTCTCAGAGACAAAGAGAAAATCTTGAAAGCAGCTCGGGACAAGAGATCTGTAACCTACAATGGAAGAAACATTGGATTGGCAACAGACCTATCTACAGAGACCTGGAAGGCCAGATAGGACTGGCATGGTATATTCAGAGCAGTAAATGAGAAAAATATGCAGCCAAGAATACTATATCCAGCTAGGCTGTCACTGAAAATAGAAGGAGAGATAAAAAGTTTCCAGGACAAACAAAAACTAAAGGAATTTGCAAACATGAAACCAGCCCTACAAGAAATATTAAGAGGGGTCCTCTAAGCAAAAGAGAGAGCCTAAAAGTAACATAGACCAGAAAGGAACACAGACAATATACCATAACAGTCATCTTACAGGCAATACAGTGGCACTAAATTTATATTTTTCAATAGCTACCCTGAATGTAAATGGGCTAAATGACCCAATCAAAAGACACAGGGTATCAGATTGGATAAAAAAAACAAGACCCATTGATATGCTGCCTGCAAGAGACTCACTTTAGACGCAAAGACACCTCCAGATTGAAAGTGAGGGGGTGGAAAATAATTTACCATGCTAATGGACACCAAAAGAAAGCTGGGGTGGCAATCTGTATATCAGACAAGTTAGATTTTAAATCAAAGACTATAATAAGAGATGAGGAAGGACACTATATCATACATAAAGGGTCTATCCAAAAAGAAGATCTAACAACTGTAAATGTCTGTGTCCTTAAAATGGGAAAGGCCAATTTTATAAGGCAATTAATAACAAAAGCAAAGAAACACATGGACAACGATACAATAATAGTAGGGGACTTTAACAACCCCCTCACTGAAATGGATAGATCATCTAAACAAAAGATCAACAAGGAAATAAAGACTTTAAATGACACACTGGACCAAATGGAGTTCACAGATATATTCAGAACATTCCATCCCAAAGCAATAGAATACACGTTCTTCTCTAGTGCCCATGGAACATTCTCCAGAATTGATCCCATCCTAGGTCACAAATCAGGTCTCAAATGGTACCAAAAGATTGGAATCATTCTCTGCATATTTTCAGACCACAATGCTTTGAAACTAGAACTCAGTCACAAGAGGAAAGTCAGAAAGAACTCAAATACATGGAGGCTAAAGACCGTTCTGCTAAAGAATGAATGGGTCAACCAGGAAATTAAAGAAGAATTAAAAAAATTCATGGAAACCAATGAAAATGAAAACACAACTGTTCAAAATCTTTGGGATGCAGCAAAGACGGTCCTAAGAGGAAAGTATATAGAAATACAAGCCTTTCTCAAGAAAGAAGAAAGGTCTCAAATACACAACCTAACCCTACACCTAAAGGAGCTGGAGAAAGAACAGCAAATAAAGCCTACACCCAGCAGGAGAAGAGAAATCATAAAGATCAGAACAGAAATCAATGAAATAGAAACCAAAAGAACAGTAGAACAGATCAACAAAACTAGGAGCTGGTTCTTTGAAAGAATTAATAAGATTGATAACGCCCTGGCCAGACGTATCAAAAAGAAAAGAAAAATGACCAAATAAATAAAATCGTGAATGAAAGAGGAGAGATCACAACCAACACCAAAGAAATACAATTAATTATAAGAACATATTATGAGCAACTCTATGCTAGCAAATTAGATAACCTAGAAGAAATGGGTGCATTCCTAGAGATGTATCAACTACCAAAATTGAACCAGGAAGAAAGAGAAAACCTGGAACAGACCTATAACCACTAAGGAAATCTCCCAACAAACAAAAGCCCAGGGCCAGATGGCTTCCCAGGAGAATTCTACCAAACATTTAAAGGAGAATTAATACCTATTCTTCTGAAACTGTTCCAAAAAATAGAAATGGAAGGAAAACTTCCAAACTCGTTTTATGAGGCTACCATTACCTTGATCCCAAAACCAGACAAAGACCCCATCAAAAAGGAGAATTACAGACCACTATCCTTGATGAACATGGAATCAAAAATTCTCACCAAAATAGTAGCCAATAGGATACAACAGTACCTTAAAAGGATTATTCACTACAACCAAATGGGATTTATGCCTGGGCTGCAGGGTTGGTTCAACATCCGCAAACCAATCCATATGATACAATACATTAATAAAAGAAAGAACAAGAACCATATGGTCCTCTCAATAGATGCCGAAAAAGCATTTGACAAAGTACAGCATCCTTTCTTGATCAAAACTCTTCAGAGTATAGGGATAGAGGGTACATACGTCAATATCATAAAAGCTATCTATGAAATACCCACAGCGAATATCATTTTCAATGGGGAAAACCTAGACCTTTCCCCCTAAGGTCAGGAACACGGCAGGATGTCCACTATCAGCACTGCCATTCAACATAGTACTAGAAGTCCTAGCCACAGCAATCAGACAACAAAAAGAAATAAAAGGCATCCAAATTGTCAAAGAAGTAGTCAAACTCTCTTTTTGCAGATGATATGATACTTTATGTGGAAAACCCAAAAGACTCCATCCCAAAACTGCTAAAACTCATACAGGAATTCAGTAAAGTGGCAGGATATAAAATCAGTGCACAGAAATCAGTGGCATTCCTATACACCAACAAGACAGAAGAAAGAGAAATTAAGGAATTGATCACATTTATAATTGCACCCGAAACCATAAGATACCTAGGAATAAATCTAACCCAAGAGGCAAAGGATCTGTACTCAGAAAACTATAAAATACTCATGAAAGAGATTGAGGAAGACACAAAGAAATGGAAAAACGTTCCATGCTCATGGATTGGAAGAACAAATATTGTGAAGATGTCTATGCTACATAGAGCAATCTACACATTCAATGCAATCCCTATCAAAATACCATCAACTTTTTTCAAAGAAATGGAACAAATAATCCTAAAGTTTATATGGAACCGGAAAAGACCCCGGATAGCCAGAGGAATGTTGAAAAAGAAAAGGAAAGCTGGTGGCATCACAATTCCGCAATTCAAGCTCTATTACAAAGGTGTCATCATCAAGACAGTATGGTACTGGCACAAAAACAGACACATAGATCAATGGAACAGAATAGAGAGCCCAGAAATGGACCCTCAACTCTATGGTCAACTCATCTTTGACAAAGCAGGAAAGAATGTCCAATGACAAAAAGACAGTCTCTTCAACAAATGGTGTTGGGAAAATTGGACAGCCACATGCAGAAGAATGAAACTGGACCATTTCCTTACACCACACACAAAAACAGACTCAAAATGGTTGAAAGACATGAGACAAAATCCTAAAGGAGAACACAGGCAGCAACCACTTCGACCTCAGCTGCAGCAACTTCTTCCTAGAATTATCGCCAAAGGCAAGGGAAGCAATGGCGAAAATGAAGTATTTGGACTTCATCCAGATAAAAAGCTTTTGCACAGCAAAAGAAACAGTCCACAAAACCAAAAGACAACCGACAGAATGACATATCAGATCAAGGACTAGTATCCAAAATCTGTAAAGAACTTATCAAACTCAACACCCAAAGAACAAATGATCCAATCAAGAAATGGGCAGAAGACATGAACAGACATTTTCCAAAGAAGACATCCAAATGGCCAAAAGACAAATGAAAAAGCTCAACATTGCTCAGCATCAGGGAAATCCAAATCAAAACCTCAATGAGATATCACCTCACACCAGTCAACATGGCTAAAATTAGCAAGTCAGGAAATAATATAGCATATTAAAAGACCTGGGAAATTTTACTGGGCAGAGGATAGTAGGATATTAATGATCAATAGATATTTCACTTTCTCATTTCTTTATTCCAGCTACACATATGAACATTATTTCTGTATTAGATTTCCCTTTTATTTAGCATTAATCTAGTTCCTAAAAGTGCAGTATGGCTTCCAGGTTCACTGGAAATAGATCTGACACCTAGAAAATCTCAGAAAAGGGGGATGAAGCCCTGTGAGGTTCAAAGGCCATTTGTCCCCTTGATACGGATTTTCTTAAATCAGACAGCAGCCAAGACCCTGGGATAAGTAATTGAACTGAAAACAGGCAGGTCCAGGGTTTTTGTTGTTGTTGTTGTTGTTGTTTAAAGATTTTATTTATTTATTTGACAGAGAGAGACACAGCAAGAGAGGGAACACGAGCAGGGGGAGTGAGAGTGGGAGAAGCAGGCTTCCTACTGAGCAGAGAGCCCAATGCGGGGTTCAATACCAGGACCCTGGGATCATGACCTGAGCCGAAGGCAGACGCTTAACAACTGAGCCACCCAGGTGCCCCTCGGTCTAGGTTATTAATAACTGAACAGTCTTGGACATTCTTGATGATTTAATTTAATGACAGAAAAGAGGTCTGCAACTGAAATGCCTGGTGATGGGGTCAGTAACTGGGTCTCTGAGCAGAAAGGAAAACACGTTATTCTTAAGAGCTTATTTCATAGAACAAAGCATTTTTTTTAGTCCTAAATATGATGCTAGAGAAAATAGCTTTGATTTTCTCTTTTAAGTAAACAAAATTTTAAAAGGTTAAAGAAAATTACCATTTTATTTATTTTTGCCCTTACTTTACAAAACAGGCTTGGTTTAGTTAAGAAATTCTGGAACCTTAGTGAGTAACTCAAGCGTAGAGATCATGGACGTTTTACTTATCTTTTTTGTTCCCTGGATTTAAATATCAACTCTCCATATATTCATTGCATGACTTTGGACAAATTAATTAACTTCTCTGAGCTCAGTTTCCACATCTGTAAAATGGAGATGGTAATATTTTGTATAGTTATAGTAGAGTATTTAAGCATTTATAAAAATGTATATAATTCCTGGCACTTGATATTATATAATACATCACACAATAAATATTTGCTCAATGAAATTAGATGTGAATTTTGATGCTTCCCTCTCTTTCACCGCCTATGGATAGAAAAACTAGCCTATGGTAACCCTTTGAAAGTTTTCCTATTTCTCTGACTACTCTTGCTGCCTTTGCTCTGGTTCTCATCCTCTCTCTTTTGGACTATTTCAGTGGTCATTGAGTGTGTTTTAACCCCAATTCTCTTCTCTTTCCCCATCTCTCCTCTCCACGTACAATAATAAAACTGTTTACTAAAACAAAGACTGATCTCTTTTCCCTATACTACCGTCATGGAAAGATTTTAGTCATCTAGAGCACTCCACTCCTCCATTTTAAACGTGAACCCCAGACAGGGAAGGGACTTACCCAAGTGCCTATGCTTCTATAAATTGATGCTGAGATTAGGGTTGAGCTCAGTACCCCTGGCCCCCAGTGGAGGATAACAAAAGGAGGTGCAGAAGAGGACATATATCCTCCAGGTCTAGTGAAAGGGATGCTGAACAGTTGTAGAACTTTTAAACTTCAATTTTGCATTCAGTTATTATCTTTTCTGAACTTCAAATGTAATACTCTAATAATACTATTATTCATTTCCATATAAATTCTAGGTCAGCCTCAAGAAAGGGCACAGTTAATAATAGCTAAAATTTATGTAGCGTTAACTATGTACAAAGCATGGTTCCAAACACTGTGTATTTATTACCTTATTTAATTATCATCAGTAATCCTAAGTACTGTTATTATTGCCATTTTTCAAATGAGGAGACATAGAAAGGTTTAGTAGCTTGGCAAGGTCACATGACTTGAGGGTGGTAGAGTGGGATTAAAACTCCGGCTTCCAGGTTTCAGAGTCTGTGCTCTTGACTACTATGCTAAGCTGGCACAAATACATTGACTTTCTATGGGCACCATTTATTCTCACTATACTGTTGGCAACTAGTCCATATGACTTCCTCTAACCTTGCTTATCATTTCCATTCCTGATTAGCAGGAAGTGACAACTTACATAGCATAGTCTTCTGATAAAATTTTTCCTTTTTTTTCAGAGAGTCATTTTCAATATTGTTAACTTCAGTAAAACCAAGAGTCTTTATAGAGATGGAATGGCTCCTATGGTGAAATCTACAAGCAGACCCAAATGGTAAGTGACCAGAACGGGGCCTACTTCTGGTTGGGAATTTGACCCAGGTCTCAAAGTTAATGTGCTGGATGGCTAGGGCTTAACCTCACTGGCACTGAGAGGAGTAAGATGAATTTCTTGATGGCTATTGTCTGGGTTCTAGGTAGAGGGTAGGGCTCTTTGAGAATGTTGGAATAGGGAACACGGTTCCACATATGGAGTGACCAGCATTCCATTATGAGGGAAGGTACAGTCTGTTATTTGGTGAACTTCCTGTCCTGTTGGCCTTTTATCATGGTATCTTTGGAAATGTAACTGAAATTGATTCTATGTTGTTTTATTTTTGTTTCCTAGCCTGAGCAGAGATGTTGTATAGTAACCTGGTAGAAACATTGGGAACTACAGTTTAGTAGATTTCCCTTGCTTTGATTGTTTCTTTGTGGCATTTTTATATAGATGTTGTGTGCTTTGTGGATGTTAAAATTATACTTGTTCATTGCTATAGTGAGGGTGAGGAGAGTTTGATAGGCTTGTTTAAAATAGTAATAATTATGGTAGTGATGATGATGATAACTGCTCTCACTTACTGAGAGCCTGTTCTTTTTACATATTTTACATTTGCTGTCACTATTATCACAACAGGTTTGCAAGGGAGAGCTTAAATATTCCTATATTACAGATGAAAAAGTTGAGGCTAGGAGAGGGTAAATACTTTCTCAATACCATAGGTACTGAGAGGAGCCTGTGTTATTTTTATTACCCCACAGTACCATCCAAACCAATTAATTTTTCATCCATCCATTCATTTATTCTTTCAACAAACATTGATTGAATGCACCAAAAATGAGAGTTTTTAAAGATAGAAACCAGTGTTATTCATCTATCACACAGTAGGTATTAATTGAATGCTTGTTGAACTAAACTGAATTCGTTATGAGAATTTACATGTAAAGTGCCTGGCACTTGCTAAGTGCTCAATAAATGTCATCTATTATTAATAGTATTATGTAAAACACTATACAAGTGCAAGGATTTGTTAATATTATTCTAGCTTTGATCCCTGTTCAAATTTTAATGACTAGTGAGAAGATCATCTCCAAATGTCTATATTTATAGAAAACTAGCAATTCATAAATATTGAATTGTGCTTTTATCTACAAACTATACTTGGCAATTTTCTATAAATGCTGGGTTGAGAAGCTCAGGTTTGTAGAAGTGTAGGCATTGGATGATAATGAAAACTGTTTATTAAAAGATAAAAATATCTTCCTGGGCTTGTTTTTTTTTTTGCTTTGCTGCATTAAGTCAACTATACTGCCATTCCTGGATCTCCTCTTGACAATGGAATCTGGGCAAGGGGTAGGCCTTTGTTTTGAATTTCTGAACTCA
Organism: Zalophus californianus; assembly: GCF_009762305.2. Taxonomy (NCBI): domain Eukaryota; kingdom Metazoa; phylum Chordata; class Mammalia; order Carnivora; family Otariidae; genus Zalophus; species Zalophus californianus. The sequence continues at coordinate 38,927,435 of NC_045598.1, read as the reverse complement.
TTCCAGTGGATAATAATATAGCACATCTCTCTGTTAATAGGTGTATGTGTAGGTGTGTACTTCAAACCTTGCCAACAAAAGGACATCACTGTTGATCTGATCATGAGGGTCCTCAAAATAACATTGTATTTCTTTTATGAGGCTCTATGTTAGGATCTTACACAGCAACCATAATCACCATCCCTTTTCCCCAACTGTTCAATGCTGGAGTCTTCTCTCTCTCTTTTTTTTTTAATGCTTTTAAAATCCTTAAGCTTTAATCATTTCATTTTGTTTTGCTTTGTTTCTTATGGATTATCATTTGGGACCTCTCTGTCAGGGCTCTTGACAAGATTTTAAAATGTTCATGAGTCCTTGCATTTATATTATAATATCTGAGGATGAAGTTAGTACTCTTATCCAGTATTGGCAGACTCTCAGCAGCAGCCATTATCCAGTCATGGGGCTTCTCTAATAGTCTGAAAAAGCCTAAATATTCAGAATTCAGTTTATTGTAGTTCATCAGGCTGGTAAGGTATGAGGTACCAGAGCAAATCAGGTTGTTGATATGTCTCATCTCTCATCTTTTTGACTTTGCTAACCCCAGACTTTGGATGCAAAGCTACTCACATTCCTTCATAGTCCCCTTTCTTAAAGCCAGGCTGAGATATTGTTTACTTAGTAGGACTTTATTGTTCATCTTAATGTATCACATACTATTCTAGATACTGGGGATACAGTATGTATATGACAGAAAAGATCTGTCCTCAAAGGGAATTTTCTTTTTAGAATTTTATTAACCGATCTGTACATGCCATAATTGTTATACTCCTTGCTATTGGTTTGTTCTAAGGATTCTTTCTGTCCCTTTGGTGTTTTCTGTTTAGGACTTTCTTCTCTTTCTTGTGTCAGTTACCCGTACCAGGACCTGTCATCCAGTAGTCATTCTAAATGTTCTCAGGGCAACACAAAAATTGTGCATGACTGTTTGGCTCTCAAATTATTCGATTTTATTGGCCCTGAAGAGCCCATTATAATTTAGGATTCTAGACAACAGCCTGACTCAAAACTGAGAAATACATTGTAGATTCCAGTATTAGGATATCTACTCTAGTGTTTTCCTAATTCCAGTTTTCTCCAAATCCAAGGCAACCAAACAAAAGAAGTTTCTGATACCTTTCTTATCTAGGGATTTCACTTCCTTTAATATTCCAAACAGGCCTTGGAAAAATTCTTACCTCATGACAAATAAAAAATATTCTAAATTTCCTGGATGAAATATGTACCAGATTAGGAAAAGACACTTTCACCATTCCAAGGTGAAATAAAACATTCTTCTTCACCTCTAGTATAGGGGCCCATAACTGATGCCAAGTAAAGATGCCTTCAGGCCTTAGCATAGGTTTGGTAATCAACTAGTTGTAGAAAGCTGATGAACAAAAAAGCAACTAAAAAGCCATTGTCCAAATATATGGCTACTCAAGATTGTTCTGCCTTGAGGAGATAAAGTCAGAATACCTAGCGCCAAAACGGAGAAGCTAAAATATTCAGAAATTTTCTGCCTATTTTAGTTCACTCTACTTCTGTTTTCATATTAGACTTCTTAAGAAGTGTTGGTTGTTAAGGCTCAAGTTTATGCAGCAGCAATTCATTAATATTTTTTAATATTGTCCAAGGTTGAAATTGTTTTGTGATAGGCACTGCAGGGAACTGGCATTACAAGACAGCCAAAATCTATATTCTTACTTAAGCAGAAGCTAAGTCTAGGATATTTGTACAAACAGTAAGTGGTAGCATTAGTTAGAGACCTCAGGACTCTCAAGTTTACTATTCCTCCCATATTCTATGCACGGGGAAGGTGGAAGAAGGGGACACAAAGAAGCAGGGACTTGCATGCTGCTGTTTGGCCTTTGGTAGATCTGAAATAACTTTTCTGATTGACTTGTCCATTATAGTAGATTGAGGAGATTAGACTAAATCTCAAAAATGGCTTCCATTTAACACAATTTTATTGAACATTAACTTTGTGCTAGGTCTTGGGGTGATAATATGAATCTGATTATATGAATAATCTGATCTGGATTATTTCTTTAAAATTTTATTTTCTACAAGTTGAAACAAACAGAAATAGGCACAAAATAAAGAGTATTATGCTAAAATAAAGTATGCTGTTGGATTAGAGAAGAGAAAGAAAATTACATGATTAGGGCTGTGGAGAGTAAAGGAGAACCTTTGGGTGCACTTGGACATGAACAAAATTAAGGAAATGGAATTCCAGATGGCAGATATAACATGATGAGCTATGACTTTTATTTTATAAGCCTCAATTTCCTCACCATAAAATGCAAAGTAGTTTTTTCAGTTTTATAAGAAACACGTGTGAAATGGGTAACTTTAAAAAGTTTCAAATAGTTTATGAATTCAGTAAATTCCCTCACCATTTCTTTCCTTTTTCCCTGACTCACTCAAGACTGATTGGGTGAGCAACTATGCCTTCACTTTCTCTCTCTTTTTCTTCCTAACCTTTCTCCTTCCTTCCTTCTTCCCTCCCTGTCAATAAATCCTTATAAGTAGTTACAGTAGACCAGGAATTATGCAAGGTATCAGAACAAAATAATAGGGAGAGATATCATTACTTTTATCATAAACCTCATAGTCTACTGGGCTAGGTGTCAAACATGCAAATATAGTAACTTGTGATAACTGTGACAACGGGGAGAATTCAGCATGCAGTGGAAACTATTCAGCATTTAAGACTTAACCTGCTTCAAGGATAAGAGACCTTTCGTTAGGTGTGTTACTTATGCTGAGAACTGAAAGATGAACAGATGAGATCATAGTAAGTAGGGATATGTGTGAAGTAATAAAATGTGTTTGAAAACAAAGGGATGAGAAAGAACATTACATTTTTTATGAGAAAAGGCAATGTGATTGGAACATGAAATTCTAAAGAGAAGGTGACTAGAGAGGTAGGTAGGAGTGAGATTGAGATGAGCTTTGTAAGCCAAGGTAAAGAGCTGGACTTGATTCTGAAGGCACTATAAAGAAACTGAAGAAATTAAGCAGGGCATGATCAGAATGGCAGTTTAGAAAGATCAGTCTTAATGCTTAATAGTGAATATCTTGGAAGGAGGGCATTGTTTGGAGGTTTTTTTGCAATACCTTAGGCTACAGCTGATGATGGATTGGACTGGTAACAGTAGTGATGAAAACAAGTGGGTGGATTTGAGGGTTAACAGAAGATTGAATCAATTTAACCTTTTGATTGAATAGATGTAGAGGGCAAAAGAGAGGTAGGAGTTCTAGATGACTCCTGGGTTTTCTGGCATATACAACAGAAGGGTTGGTGGTGTTATTTACTGAAGACAAGGGTTATAAGAGGAAAGAGATTTGGCAGATTTGGTTGGAAAGAGGAGATGATGATCTTGGGCTTGGAAACATAGAGCTAGAAAAGCCTGAGAGATATCCAAGTACAGATATCAAGTAGGCAATAGGGTGTATTGGTAAGAGACCCAAGAGAGGAATCTGGAGGTACAGATTCAGGAGTCATCAGCCTGTAGATAACTAGAATGGTGCAGGCAGATGTCATCTCCCAGGGAGGTTGTATGGACTGAAGAGGGAAGATTAGGACAGGGCTCTGAGAAATCCCTCAATTTAAAAGTTGGATAGAGGGCGCCTGGGTGACTCAGTGGGCATCTGCCTTCGGCTCGGGTCATGATCCCAGGGTCCTGGGATCGAGCCCTGCATTGGGTTCCCTGCTCCGTGGGAAGCCTGCTTCTCCCTCTCCCACTCTACCTGCTTGTGTTCCCTCTCTCGCTGTGTCTCTCTCTGTCAAATAAATAAATAAAATCTTCAAAAATAAATAAATAAAAGTTGGATAGAGGATGAGAAACTCACAAAAGAGGTTAAGGGGAACTGGCCAGAGGTGTAGGAAGAAAACCAAGATAGTATGGTGTCATGTAACCAAGAAGAGAGGGCTTTTCTAAAAAAGAGGGAGTGGCTAACACTGCCAATTGCTACTGAAAGGTCAAAGATAATTAAAGTCTTAAAATGCCCAATGCTTGTAGTGATGTAGAGATCATTAGAGACTTTGTTGACTGCCATTCTAGTGACATGGCAGGAGTTCAAGCCAGCTGTATGAGATAATGAGTGAGTTGGGGGATGAAGAAAATGTAAAGAAATGGAGACTATAAATATAGATGGTTCTTTCAAAAGTTTGGCTACAAAAATTCAGAAAGAGATACAAGTCCATGGGACAGACAACAAGCAAACAGGCAGTTATAATAAATACCCTTTTGAGGGGCACCTGGGTGCCTCAGTCGTTAAGCATCTGCCTTTGGCTCAGGTCATGATCCCAGGGTCCTGGGATTGAGCCTTGCATTGGGCTCCCTGCTCCACGGGAAACCTGCTTCTCCCTCTCCAACTCCCCCTGCTTCTATTCCCTCTCTTGCTGTGTCTCTCTCTGTCAAAAAAATAAATAATATCTTTAAAATAAATAAGTAAATAAATAAATACCCTTTTGCATTAAGTGTAGTGATAGTTATGTACAAATAGCATTGGCTCTATATTATTCTTAATCTAATGATAATCTTTAGTCTTGACCTTGTGAAAAAAGAAACTAAACTTTTTAAATTAAAGATGTGTTTTCTGAAATAATGGGGCTTTATGCTATTGTTACAAAAAATAATATTTAAAAATTATAAACTAATGGATTCACATTTAAAAACAAATAAGTGATACATTTACAATAAAATTATATCCCTTGGCCCCCCATATACTTAATCTTCCTGCTTTATTCTTCTGTATAACTCTTATTACCATCTAGCAAACTATAATGTATTATTTATTTTGTTAGCTGTCTCTCCATCTATTAGAAAGTAAGCCATGGGAATAGGGATTTTCATCATTTTTGTATTCATTTGTGTATCCTTAGCACCTCAAACTGTGCTTGGTATATATGACATACTCAATAAATATTTGTTAAATAAATTAATTAATCCATTATCCTTCTGCTAAACCTAACAGTTGTTTTAATTTTACATATTCTTTTTTAGTTTTTGTTTCCATAAGCACGTTTTCACACAGCAGCAATCAAGTATGTATACCCATTTATATTCTGTTCTTTTCATTTAACATTGTATCAAAACAATTTCTCATGTTTTCTACTAGTGTTCATTATACCATAGTTGGAGAATTGTTTACTGTTTTTATATGTCATAATTTACTCTATCATATCTCCATTAGTGAGCATTTAGTTTTTTAATTTATTTGATATATTTTTTCTAAAGTAGAAATATTAGATAGATAGATGATAGATAGATGATAGATAGATAGATAGATAGATAGATAGATAGATAGATAGATAGATAGATTTGTCAAATTATTTTTTAAAATCAGTTCCCAAAAGAGAGATTACAGGATTGATGACTATAAGCTCTGGTATGCATGCTCTCAAAATATGTTGCACCAATTTAAAATCATACCTTTGATCTGTCTATCACTTTTACTGCAATCTGGACAGCATTAAGAATACTCATTGAAAAAAAAAACTAGTTTAGGAACTATAAGATGGTCCTTTTGTTTTTTGTTGTTGTGGTTGTTGTTCTCATTTGAGCTTGTGTCCTAAGAATATTGGCATTAGTATAGTGTCAAAACTGAGTTTCCAAAAATAAATATAATTGCATTGAAAAGAAAAGGTAAGACATTACAGACATTCTGGGAGGGGATGGAGTAGATGCACTCTTCCCTATCTCTCCCACTAAGTACAGCTAAAAACCATATACATTACTTTTGAAACAAACATAGAAGACCTGAAAGGTGGAGAGAAGAGGGAAGACTGGCTAAGTTTCTCAGGATGTGAGAAATGATATAGTGGTGAGTTCCCTGGGTTTCATTTTGTCATCATATATGCTAGAATGTTTGCTTGAGAAGCCACAAACCTAGAAATGCCAATGGGCATAGATAAAAAACAAGTCTTCCCAAAAGCCTATTCTTGCTAAACAAAAGACAACAAAGCGGGGGGCGGTCAGCCCAGTAAGACAGAAAACTTTGGAAATAGTAATTGCCCACTCTAGCCAAACACCATGGTAAAAATTTGCCCACTTCCACCCTCACCAACAAAGGAGGAGTGGGGAGCCTAGACTTCCATCTTTGCTCCAACCCTCCACCAGGTGGTGTCAGAGAAAAGTAAGGAACTGGGAATTTCATTCCTGCTAGTCAGTAATGAATCCTTTCCTCTTCTCCATGATGTCAGACCACGTGAGGAATCTGAACTTCTACCATCCACTTGAAGATGGGATCAACAGCAGAGTGCAGGGAGTAGAGAAAAGAATAAATGAACCCGAGGAGAGAACAATAGCAGTTACTAGATCTAAACAATGGAGAAAAAAATAGACTAAAAAGAAAAATGAACAGAACCTCAGGGACTTGTGGGACCAAAAATCTAACATTCATATCATTAGAATTCCAGAAGGAGAGGTGAAAAATTTGTTTTAAATGGCTGAAATCTCAAATTTGGCAAAAGACATAAACCTACAGATTCAAGAGAATGAGTGAACCCAAAATGGGAAAAAAGTGAGGGAAATCCATGCCAAGAAACATTATAATCAAACTAAGGAAAGAAAGAATCTTGAAAACAGTGAGATCACACCTTACCTATATGGGAAAATAAATTTGAACACAACAGATTCCACATCAGAAACTATACAGGCCAAAGAAAAGTGGCACAATGTTCTTCAGTACTGAAAGAAAAGAACTGCAAACTTAGAATCTAATATCCAGCAAAAATATCCTTCAAGAAATCAAGACATTTTGAAGAAGGACAAATTTCATCAAAGGGAAAGAGTATTCATCAACAGAAGACCTCCTCTAAAAGAATGGGAAAACAAAGTTCTTAAAACAGAAAAAAAAATTATAAAAGAAGGACTCTTGGAATGTCAGAAAGAAAGAAATAACATAAAAAGTAAATAGGTAAATACAATAAACTCCTTTTTCTCTATTTCTAAATTATGTTTGATGTTGAAACAATAATTATAACATTGATGCAGTTTTCAATGTATGTGGAGGAAATATTTAACCTTTCCACAGGTTAAATAGGTAAAGGGACTTAAAAGTTTTGCACTTACCTCAAAATGGTAAATTTCAACACCAATAGGCTGTGATAAGTTATGTATAATATATAATATAGGATGATAAATGATAGTGGGGTGGATGTGATCATAAGGGGTAGCACCTGAGAGATCTTTATAGTGGTGAAATAGTTCTATATCTTGATTGTGGTGGTGATTACACGTGAGAAAATGGCATAGAACTATGCACACATGTTGTAGCAATGTAAATTTCCTGGTTTTGAAATTGTTACTCATTATTCATTACTATAGTTATGTACAATGCAGCCTTTGAGGGAACCCAGATGAAGGGTACACAAGACCTCTCTGTACTATTTTTGAAAATCCATAAGAATCTATAATTATCTCAAAACAAAAAGTTAAAACCACATTACTTAACCCACTCTTCACAAAAAAGCCCAAAAAGTATAAGAATATTTTGAAGAATTTCAACAAGTGCAGAAGGATTCGAAGTTTCCCAGAGACTGAATGAGGGTTGGGACGGAAACATGGGGAGGGTCTTTTTGAATGTGTAACAAAAGGAAAAACTCTAAAAATCATATTCCAGAATGAATAATGTAACCTGAGGAAATGTGGAACTAGAAATAGGGCAGTGGGATGGGAATAACATGGACCTGAGTCTATATTTCATCTCTGGGTCTTCTAGTAGCTCACTTAATCTCTGTGTGCCACCATTTCTTCACACAGAACACAGCAAGGTTATCTACTCTAGATAATTTTCACCCTGTGCTGCCTGGAGAGTTCTTACATAGGTCAAGGAGAAAACTCAGTGAAAATGCAGGCTGTTCTCTCTTATTTCCACCAGAGCAAATGTACTTTTGTCTGCTTCACTTATCAGTTATATGAATCAAATTTTATTTTAAAAAACAGGTAGACTGATATCTCTCACTACTCTATATAAAATGAAGATTATTATTCACAGTCTTTCAAATGGGGAAATAGAAATACAAGAAGATATATGACTTGTCACAAATCATACAGCAAGTATGTGCATAGCAGAGCCTGGAGCCCACATGGGAATGATTGTCTACCTATCACTTTCCTCACTGTGCCACCTGGCCATCAAATAAAAGTTGAAAACTTTGAGCTTGGTAACAATTTTTAACAATTTCCTTTAGTTTTATACAGTGTGTCCTATAAATAGAACCTATCCAGCATTGAGGGACTCTCAGCATGTGGTGAGTTCTGGAGCTGCCTCAGTAGAAAGAGGATGTCCACCTGTCAGGGAGAAAGTGGAGAGGATTTCTGCCCTGGGAGGGAGGGTGGACCATCCATATCACTGTCAGTGTTCCCAATAAAATTATAGGGCATACTGGGAAAGTATTACAGTTATTGTAATTCTTTTGACCTCAAAACTCAAATGGAAGGAAGCACAGAAAGGAAGAGAGAATCTATGCTACAATCCAAGTCATGGGATGGTGAGACAAATGAGGAAATGAGTAAGAGGCAAAGAGAATTTGCTGGTTAATGAACCTGAAGGTGGTGACTTCCAAGATCCCTTCATATTCAAACTATGGCCTAAAATACTATGATTCCAGTCTCCTTGTATGAAGTTCAATTCAATTTAATTCAAGATTAATGTATATCTTTCTGCCATAAGCAGCTTTCAGATTTTGTACTAAATGCTTTGATTCTCTTGGAACCTTGGGAAGGGTATCTGTCACTTTCCCAATTTTACAAATGAGTATACCAAGTCTCAGGATGATGAAGTAACTCGCCCTAATAGTTTAGGAAAGCTAGAATGTGGCAGAGGTGGTATTTGAATGTAGAGTTGCTAAGTTTAATCTTAATCCTTTTTCCTTTTTCTAGTATAGTAGTGGTTAATATCTTAAGCTTTGGAGTGGAGAAATCTGAATTTAACCTGGTTCTGTTGTGTTTGTTTTGAGGAGGGTAGGTGACTCACTCAAGATCATACAGCAAGTAAGAGCAAAGCAGAGCCTGGAGGCCACATGGGACTGACTGGCAAGCCCATTGCTTTCTTCTGTGCTGCCATACTGCCTCCCCTTGCCTTTACTCCAGGTAAAGGGGCTGAAAGGTAACAGCTTGGTGCAGGAAAAAAGCATTGGCTTTGTGGTCAACCAGTCAAACCTGAATTCAAATCTTACCTCTTGCCTTTGGATGGCGCCAATAGTAGCTACCATTAATTAAACTCAAATAATACACTCCCTGTGCTACTGTGCTGTATGATTTCTCTCTAACTCTCATAGCAGACAGGCCAGGACATGAGTGAGGAAACCTGGTGTTTGTGTCATGTGACACCAACATCTCAGAAGGAAGGAGTCTTAGTGATCGCCTAGTCGAAAGCCCTTATTTTGCACAGGAAGAAACTAAAGGCCAGAGAAATATTTGTCCAAAGACGCCTAACTGTTCTTCAGCAATTATATTTGAACCCAGTTTGTCCAGTTCTTTAACCACAACATTAAACAGTCTGCAAAACACTTTATTGTTACAAAAGGATTTTGCATCATGATATCCTCACAATAGCTCTAGGAGGCAGGAAAGTCAGAGACTATCACCTCCAGATGAGGAAAGTGAGGCTTAGAAGAGAGTCACATAACTAGTCAGAGGCAGAGCCAAGAATCTGTCCCAAATCTGTGAGAGACCTATAGCCATGCTTGCTCGCTTTCTTTCTCTTTCTCTCTCTCTTTCTTCATCATGATAAGTGTACTCTTAAATCCCTATCACCTATTTCACCCATCCCTCCCCCCACCTCCCCTATGGTAACCATCAGTTTATTCTCTATAGTTAAGAGTTTGTTTCTTGGTTTCTCTCTCTCTCTCTTTTTTTCCCTTTACTCATTTGTTTTGTTTCTTAAATTCCACATGAGTGAAATCTTATGATATTTGTCTTTCTCTGACTGACTTCCTTCTCTTAGCATTATACTCTCTACCTCTATCCATGTTGATGCAAATGGCAAAATTTCATTCTTTTTTATGGCTGAGTAATATTCCTTGATAGATGATAGATAGATAGATGATAGATAGATAGATAGATAGATAGATAGATAGATAGATAGATAGATAGATGATGGAGATATAGATATCTATATCTTACATATTCTTTATCTATTCATCTATCTATGGACACTTGGGCTGCTTCTATAGTTTGGCTATTGTAAATAATGCTGCCATAAATATAGGGGTTCATGTATCCCTTTAAATGAGTGTTTTTGGACTTTGGAGGTATATACCCAGTAGTGTGATTACTGAATGGTAGGGTAGTTGTTTAACTTTCTGAGGACCCTCCATACTGTTTTCCAGAGTGGCTGCACCAGTTTGCATTCCAACCAACAGTACACAGTGGTTCCTATTTCTCCACATCTTTGACAACACTTGTCGTTTCTTGAGTTTTTAAATTTTTTTTATTTTAGCAATTCTGACTGGTGTGAGGTTTTGATTTGTATTTCTTTGATGATGAGTGATGTTGATTATCTTTTCATGTGTCTGTTGGCTACTGTATGTCTTTTTTGGAGAAATGTCTGTTCATGTCTTCTGCCCATGATTCATTGGATTATTTGATTTTTGGTGTTGAGTTATATAAGTTCTTTATATATTTTGGTTACTAACCCTTTATCATATATGTGATTTGCAAATGTTTTCTCCCATTACAGTAGGTTACCTTTTAGTTTTGTTGGTTGTTCCCTTCTCTGTGTAGAAACTTTTTATTTTGATGTAGTCCCAGTAGTTATTTTTGCTTTTTTTTCCCTTGACTCAGAGACTGTCGCTACAGCCGATGTCAGAGAAATTATTGCTTGTGCTCTCTTCTAGGATTTTTATGGTTTCACATCTCACATTTAGATATTTAATCTATTTTTAGTTTATTTTTGTGTATGGTGTAAGAAAGTGGTCTAATTTCATTCTTTTGCATGTAGCTATCTAGTTTTCCCAACGCCATTTGTTGAAGAGACTTTTTCCTATTGCATATTCTTGCACCTTTTGTCAGAGGTTAATTGACTATATAATTGTGGATTTATTTTGGGGTTTTCTATTCTGTTCCATTGATCTACGTGTCTGTTTTTATGCCAGTACCATGCTGTTTTAATTACTATCACTTTGTAATATTACTTGAAATCTGGAATTGTGATATCTATAGTTTTGTTTTTCTTTGTCTAGATTACTTTGGCTATTTGAGGTCTTTTCTGGTTCCATACAAATTTTAGGTTTGTTCTAGTTCTGTGAAAAATGCTGCTGGTATTTTGATAGGGATTGCATTAAATGGGTGGATTGCTTTGGGTACTATAGGCATTTTAACAATATTTTTTCTTCCTAACACATGACTATGTAATGTCTTACCATTTCTTTGTGTTATCTTGAATTTTTTCATCCGTTTCATAGTTTTCAGAGCACAGGTCTTTCACCTCTTTAGTTAAATTTATTCCTAGTTTTTTTTTATTGTTGTTGGTGCAGTTGTAAATGGGATTGTTTTCTTAATTTCACTTTCTGCTGCTTCATTATTAGTATAGAAATGCAAAAGATTTCTGTACATTGATTTTGAATCCTGTAACTTTACTGAATTCATTTATCGGTTCTAGCAGTTTTTTGGTGGAGTCTTTCAAAGTTTTCTATATAGAGTATCATGTGATCTACAAATAGTGAAAGTTTTACTTCTTCCTTACCAATTTAGATGCCTTTTATTTCTTTATGTTGTCCAATACTGTGGCAAGGATTTCTGGTATTACGTTGAATAAAAGTGGTGGGCATGGACAGCTTTGTCTTCCTCCTGACCTTAGGGGAAAAGCTTTTTTTCACATTGAGTATGATGTTGGCTGTGGGTTTTTCATAAATGGCCTTTATTATGTTGAGGTATGTTCCCTCTAGACCTACTTTGCAGATGGTTTTTAATTATGAATGGATATATGGTAGTTTGTTGAATGCTTTTTCTGAATCCGTTGAAAAGTTCATATGGTTTTTACCATTTCTTATTGATGTGATGCATTACATTGATTGTTTTGCGAATATTGAACCACCCTTGCATCCCATTTGATAATAAATCTCATTTGACTGTGGTGTGTGATTTTTTTAATGCATTGTTGGATTAGGTTTGCCAGTATTTTGTTGAGGATTTTTGCGTGTATATTCATTAGAGATATTGGCCTGTATTTCTCTTTTTCTGTGGTTATTTATTTGTCTGGTTTTGGTATCAGGGGGATATTGGCTCCTTAGAATGAATTTGCAAGTTTTCCTTCCTTTTATATATTTTGGAATAGTTTGAGAAGAATAGATATTAACTCTTCTTTAAATATTTGGTAGAATTTACCTGTGAAGCTATATCATCCTGGACTTTTGTTTTTGGGGAGTTGACTACTGATTCAGTTTCATTGCTGACAATTGGTCTGTTCAAATTTTCATTTTCTTTCTGCTTTAGTTTTGGTAGGTTATATGTTTCTAGTAATTTATCCATTTCTTCTAAATTGTCCAATTTGTTGGCATATAGATTTTCATAATATTTTGTTACAATTGTTTGTATTTCTGTCGTGTTGGTTATTTCTCCTCTGTTTTTAGGGATTTTGTTTATTTGGGCCCTCTTTTTTTTTAAATGAGTCTGGCTAGAGGTTTATTAGTTTTGTTGGTCTTTTCAAAGACTTAGCTCCTGGTTTCATTGATCTGTTCTAAATTTTTTTTAAATTTCTATATCACTTATTTCTACTCTAATCTTTATTATTTCCTTCCTGTTGCTAGGTTTGGGTTTCATTTGTTCTTCATTTTCTAGCTCTTGGTGTAAGGTTGTTTAGTTGAGATTTTTCTTGCTTCTTGAGGTAGGCTTGTGTTGCTTTAAATGTCCCTAGACCACTTTTGCTTCATCCCAAAGTTTTGGACCCTTATGTTTTCATTTTCATTTGTTTCCATGTAATTTTTTATTTCCTCTTCGATTTCTTGGTTGACCCATTTATTATTTAGTAGCATGTTATCTAACCTTCATGTATTTGTGCTCTTTCCAGATTTTTTCTTGTGCTTGATTTCTAGTTTCATAGCATTGTGGTCAGAAAAGATGCATGGTATGATATATAGATACAGATATAGATATAGATATTTGTTGAGACTTGTTTTGTGACCAATATGTGATCCCTTCTGGAGAATGTTCCATGTACACATGAAAAGAATGTGTATTCTGCTCTTTTAGGATGGAAAGTTCTGAATATATCTGTTAAACCCATCTGGTTCAGTATGTCATTCAAAGCCATTGTGCCCTTGTTGATTTTCTGTTTGGATGATCTGTCCATTGACATTAAGTGGGGGTGTTGGAGTCTCCTACTATTATTGTATTACTATATATTAGTTCCTTTATGTTTCTTATTAACTGTTTTATGTATTTGGGTGCTCTCATGTTGGTTGCATAAATATTTGCAATTGTTATATCCTCTTGATGGATTGACCCCTTTATTATTATATAGTGTCTTTCTTTGTCTCCATTTACAGTCTTTGTTTTAAAGTCTATTTTGTTCAATATAAGTGTTGTTATCCTAGCTTTCTTTTCATATTGATTTACATGCTAAATATTTCTCCGTCCCCTCATTTTCAATCTTCAGGTTTCTTTCAGTCTGAAATGAGTATCATGTAGGCAGTATAGATAGGTCTTGTTCCTCCCCACACACACACTCTTTCATCCTCTGTCTTTGGAGTGGAGCATTTAGTCCATTTACATTCAAAGTAATTATTGATAGATACGTATTTATTGCCATTTTGTTACTTGTTTTGTGGTTGTTTCTAAAAATTTTCTCTGCTCCTTTCTTCTGTTGCTCTCTTTCATGGTTTGTTGGATTTCTTTAGTAATATGCTTGGATTTCTTTCCTTTCAATATTTACATATCTATTACTGGTTTTTGATTTGTGGTTACCATTACATTTCTATATAACATCTTCTGCATATAGCAGTCTCTATTAAGTTGATGGTCACTTAAGTTTGCACCTATTCTTTACTTCTCTCCCCTCCACGTTTTAGGTATATGGTGTCATATTTCATGACATATGTCATTATTTATATACTTTTTTCCATTGCAAATTTTTTCCTGCTTTGTCAAAGATTATTTGACCATACAGTTGAGGGTCCATATCTGGACTCTCTATTATGTTCCATTGGTCTATAGGTCTGTTTTTGTGCCAGTACCCTGCTGTCTTGGTGATCACTGCTTTGTAATATAGCTTGAAATCTGGCAACATGATGCCCCCAGCTTTGTTTTTCTTTTTCAACATTTCCTTGGTGATTCAGGGTCTTTTCTGATTCCATACAAATTTTAGGATTGTTTGTTCCAGCACTATGAAAAATGTCATTGAAATTTTAATCAGGATGGCGCTGAAGGTATAGATTGCTCTGGGTAGCATAGACATTTTAACAATGTTTATTCTTCCGATCCATGAGCATAGAATGTTTTTCCATCTTTTTGTGTCTTCTTCAATTTCTTTCATGAATGTTCTGTAGTTCCTCGAATATAGATCCTTTACCTCTTTGGTTAGGTTTATTCTGAGGTATCTTGTGGTTTTTGGTGCTATTGTACATGGAATCATTTCTCTAATTTCTCTTTCTACAGTTGTGTTGTTAGTGTATATGAAAGCAACTGATTTCTGTGCATTGATTTTGTATCCTGCCACATTACTGAATTGCTGTAAGAGTTCTAGTAATTTGGGGGTGGAGTCTTTTGGTTTTTCCACATAAAGTATCATGTCATCTGTGAAGAGAAAGAGTTTGACTTCTTCTTTGCCAATTTGAATACCTTTTATTTCTTTTTGTTGTCTGATTGCTGTTGCTAGGACTTCTAGTTCTGTGTTGAACAGTAGTGGCGAAAATGGGCATCCTTGACATGTTCCTGATCTTAAGGACAAGGCTCACATATTTTCCCCATTGAGAATGATATTTGCTGTGGGTTTTTCATAGATGGATTTTATGAACTTGAGGAATGCTCCCTCTATCCCTATACTCTGAAGAGTTTTAATCAGGAAAGGATGCTATATTTTGTCAAATGCTTTTTCTGCATCAATTGAGAGGACCATATGGTTCTTCTTTCTCCTCTTATTAATGTGTCCTATCACATTGATTGATTTGTGAATGTTGAACCTCCCTTGCAACCTGTGATAAATCCCACTTGGCCATGGTGGATGATCCTTTTAATGTATTGTTGGATCCTATTAGCTAGGATTTTGTTGGGGATTTTGGAATCCATATTCATCAGAGATATTGGTCTGAAATTCTCCTTTTGGATGGGGTCTTTGTCTGGTTTGGGGATTAAGGTAATGCTGGCCTCATAGAATAAGTCTGGAAGCTTTTTTTCTGTTTCTATTTTTTGAAACAGCTTTGGGACAATAGGTATTATTTCTTCTTTGAATATTTGGTAGAATTCCCCAGGAAATCCATCAGGCCCTGGACTCTTGTTTTTTGGGAGGTTTTTGATCAGTGCTTCAATCTCATTACTGTTTATTGGCCTATTCAGGTTGTCAATTTCTTCCTGTTTCAGTCTTGGGAGTTTATGGGTTTCCAGGAGGGCATCTAGATTAGATTGGATCTCATTGATAGCATTTTTAAGTTCTGCCAGTTCAGCTTTCATTTCTGTCCTTAGAGAGTCTATCTTGCCAATAATCAATTTCTCCATTCTAGCTATCGTCTTCACAACTGCTACCCTGAATTCCGTTTCTGACATCTTGGTTTTATCTGTATCCAGTTGTAAATCTGTGGCAGAAGTCACCATCTCTGAGTCTTTCCTATTTTGGGGATTCCTCCTCCTAGTCATTCTGTTGAGGGGTGGTTGAGAGAATGTACAGAGTCCAAATAATTGACCAGAACCCAAGCAAGATGCACCTGGTTTATAGGGACCTTAGGGTTGTTGGCCTCTTGTTCTCCCAGCCTATCTTCTGGGGGAGGGGCCTGCCGCACTGCTACTCAGGCAACCCTTTTTGAGCAGAGTTGCCCTGCCCCCTGTGGGGTGGGGATGGGCTAAGTGAAAACCGGTTTCGGGGGGCTTTTGTTTTCTTGTGGCTTTCTTTGGCGGCTTTCCATGTTCTTCTAAGAGTCAGAGTAGAAGAGATTTTTTCCAACCCTTTGCCTCAGAGCAGTGAAATTGTAGTCTGTTCTTCAGTGAGCACTCCAGGCCACACTATCTCCATTTCTGTCTGTGCTGCTATAAACTGCAGTGTCCTGTGTTGTGCGCCCCTCAGCGGGGCTCCCATTCCTCGCCTTCAGGTCGGGGCACAAGGAACGTCTCTGCCCTTTGTGATTCTAAAACCACCAGCCTCCCCCAGTTTGCCCGCACAGCCCCACCACTCAAGGTTTCAGTCCGGGGGGTTTCCCTAAAGTCCTTTCCCCACCCTACCGGTCTGTAAGTCTGTGCCCTGTCCCTAGCGTGGGAGGCTTTCAATCACCAGTGGTGTAGGATCCCCATGGCTCCCTCCCCCTTCTGTTTATCTTCGGATATATGCCCACGGAATCATGGCTCCCCACTTCATACCTCGAAAACAACTGCCTTTCATACTGTTTGTACAGATACAGATATATCTTCTTACATCTCAGGCTTATTTCGTTGGCATTCAGAGTGGTCTGGTAGATATCCAGCACAATTCTACAAACCGGTTGGAATAGGGTCCCCTACTCCTCCACCATTTTTTCTTTAATTAGTTTTATCATTTATTTTAATGTTATTACCAAATACCCTTGAATGTTTTCTTACAAAATAATAGTACTGAGAGCTATGTTTGCATTAAATTTCAAAGTGTTCCCTTTTGACCATGGGTTAGGAATCACTAAGAAATCCTGAACATTTACATGGAAACTTAAAATGGCATTATATTAAAGTGTCAACGGAGCTCAGTATTTTAAGAGTTGGAAGTAGAATAGGAATCTAAAAATCTGAGTTCTAGCCATGTCAATACTTTTTTTTAAATTTTTTATTGTTATGTTAATCACCATACATTACATCATTAGCTTTTGATGTAGTGTTCCATGATTCATTGTTTGTGCATAACACCCAGTGCTCAACACAGAATGTGCCCTCTTTAATACCCAACACCAGGCTAACCCATCCCCCTACCTCCTCCCCTCTAG
Organism: Zalophus californianus; assembly: GCF_009762305.2. Classification (NCBI taxonomy): domain Eukaryota; kingdom Metazoa; phylum Chordata; class Mammalia; order Carnivora; family Otariidae; genus Zalophus; species Zalophus californianus. The sequence continues at coordinate 38,910,304 of NC_045598.1, read as the reverse complement.
AACTCTGTTTTTCAGAGTCCATCGTCTCTCATGGTTCGTCTCCTGCTCCAACTTACTCCCCTTCATTCTTCCTCTCCTGCTATCTTTTTTCTTAACAAATATTGCATTATTTGTTTCAGAGGTACACATCTGTGATTCAACAGTCTTGCACAATTCACAGCGCTCACCATAGCACATAACCTACCCAATGTCTATCACCCAGCCACCCCCTCCCTCCCACACCCCCCACCACTCCAGCAACCCTCACTTTGTTTCCTGAGATTAAGAATTCCTCATATCAGTGAGGTCATATGATACATGTCTTTCTCTGATTGACTTATTTCACTCTGCATAACACCCTCCAGTTACATCCACGTCGTTGCAAAAGGCAAGATCTCATTCCTTTTGATGGCTGCATAATATTCCACTGTGTATATATACCACACCTTCTTTATCCATTCATCTGTCAATGGACATCTTGACTCTTTCCATAGTTTGGCTATTGTGGACATTGCTGCTATAAACATTGGGGTGCACGTACCCCTTCGGATCCCTACATTTGTATCTTTGGGGTAAATACCCAGTAGTGCAATTGCTGGATCGTATGGTAGCTCTATTTTCAACTGTGTGAGGAACCTCCATACTGTTTTCCAGAGTGGCTGCACCAGCTTGCATTCCCACCAACAGTGTAGGAGGCTTCCCCTTTCTCCGCATCCCCACCAACATCTGTTGTTTCCTGACTTGTTAATTTTAGCCATTCTGACGGGTGTGAGGTGGTATCTCATTGAGGTTTTGATTTGGATTTCCCTGATGCCGAGCAATGTTGAGCACTTTTTCATGTGTCTGTTGGCCATTTGGATGTCTTCTTTGTAAAAATGTCTGTTCATGTCTTCTGCCCATTTCTTGATTGGATTATTTGTTCTTTGGGTGTTGAGTTTGATAAGTTCTTTATAGATTTTGGATACTAGCCCTTTATCTGATATATCATTTGCAAATATTTTCTCCCATTCTGTCGGTTGTCTTTTGGTTTTGTGGACTCTTTCTTTTGCTGTGCAAAAGCTTTTTATCTTGATGAAATCCCAATAGTTCATTTTTGCCCAGGCTTCCCTTGCCTTTGGCGATGTTTCTGGGAAGAAGTTGCTGCGGCTGAGGTTGAAGAGGTTACTGCCTGTGTTCTCCTTTAGGATTTTGATGGACTCCTGTCTCACGTTTAGGTCTTTCAACCATTTGGAGTCTCTTTTTGTGTGTTGTGTAAGGAAATGGTCCAGTTTCATTCTTCTGCATGTGGCTGTCCAATTTTCCCAACACCATTTGTTGAAGAGACTGTCTTTTTGCCATTGGACATTCTTTCCTGCTTTGTGAAAGATGAGTTGACCATAGAGTTGAGGGTCCATTTCTGGGCTCTCGATTCTGTTCCATTGATCTATGTGTCTGTTTTTGTGCCAGTACCATACTGTCTTGAAGATGACAGCTTTGTAATAGAGCTGCAAGTCCGGAATTGTGATGCCGCCGGCTTTGCTTTTCTTTTTCAACATTCCTCTGGCTTTTTGGGGACTCTTCTGGTTCCATACAAATTGTAGGATAATTTGTTCCATTTCTTTGAAAACAGTGGATGGTATTTTGATGGGGATTGCATTGAATGTGTAGATTGCTCTAGGTAGCACTGACATCTTCACAGTGTTTGTTCTTCCAATCCATGAGCATGGAGCGTTTTTCCATTTCTTTGTGTCTTCTTCCATTTCTTTCATGAGTATTTTATAGTTTTCTGAGTTCAGATCCTTTGCCTCCTTGGTTAAATTTATTCCTAGGTATCTTATGGTTTTGGATGCAATTGTGAATGGGATCGACTCCTTGATTTGTCTCTCTTCTGTCTTGTTGTTGGTGTATAGGAATGCCACTGATTTCTGTGCATGGATTTTATATCCTGCTACTTTAGTGAATTCCTGTATGAGTTCTAGCAGTTTTGAGGTGGAGTCTTTGGGTTTTCCACATACAGTATCATATATTCTGCAAAGAGTGAGAGTTAGACTTCCTCTTTGCCGATTTGGATGCCTTTAATTTCTTTTTGTTGTCTGATTGCTGTGGCTAGGACCTCTAATACTATGTTGAATAGCAGTGGTGATAGTGGACATCCCTGCCGCGTTCCTGACCTTATGGGAAAAGCTCTCAGCTTTTCCCCATTGAGAATGATATTCACTGTAGGTTTTTCATAGATGGCTTTTATGATATTGAGGTATGTACCCTCTATCCCTATACTCTGAAGAGTTTTGATCAAGAAAGGATGCTGTACTTTGTCAAATGCTTTTTCTGCATCTATTGAGAGGATCATACGACTCTTGTTCTTTCTTTTGTTAATGTATTGTATCACGATTGATTTGTGGAAGTTGAACCAGCCTTGCAGCCCAGGGATAAATCCCACTTGGTCATGGTGAATAATCCTTTTAATGTACTATTGGATCCTATTGGCTAGGATTTCGGTGAGAATTTTTGCATCCATGTTCATCAAGGATATTGGTCTGTAATTCTCCTTTTTGATGGGTTCTTTCTCTGGTTTTGGGATCAAGGTAATGGAGACCTCATAAAATGAGTTTGGAAGTTTTCCTTCCATTTCTATTTTTTGGAACAGTTTTAGGAGAATAGGTATTAATTCTTCTTTAAATGTTTGGTAGAATTCCCCTGGGAATCCATCTGGCCCCGGGGCTTTTGTTTGTTGGGAGATTTTTGATGACTGCTTCAATTTCCTTAGTGGTTATAAGTCTGTTCAAGTTTTCTATTTCTTCCTGGTTCAATTTTGGTAGTTGATACATTTCTAGGAATGCATCCATTTCTTCCAAGTTATCTAATTTGCTGGCATAGAGTTGCTCATAATATGTTCTTATAATTGTTTGTATTTCTTTGGTGTTGGTTGTGATCTCTCCTCTTTCATTCATGACTTTCTTGATTTGGATCATTTCTCTTTTCTTTTTGATAAGTTGGCCAGGGATTTATCAATCTTGTGAACTCTTTCAAAGAACCAGCTCCTAGTTTCTTTGATCTGTTCTACTGTTCTTTTGGCTTCTATTTCATTGATTTCTGCTCTGATCTTTATGATTTCTCTTCTCCTGCTGGGTGTAGGCTTTATTTACTGTTTTTTCTCCAGCTTCTTTAGGTGTAGGGTTAGGTTGTGTATTTGAGACCTTTCTTGTTTCTTGAGAAAGGCTTGTATTGCTATATACTTTCCTCTCAGGACTGCCTTTGCCGTATCCCAAAGATTTTGAACAGTTGTGTTTTCATTTTCATTGGTTTCCATGAATTTTTTTTAATTCTTCTTTAATTTCTTGGTTGACCCCTTCATTCTTTAGTAGGATGCTCTTTAGCCTCCATGTATTTGAGTTCTTTCCGACTTTCCTCTTGTGATTGAGTTCTAGTTTCAAAGCATTGAGATCTGAAAACATGCAGGGAATAATCCCAATCTTTTGGTACCAGTGGAGACCTGATTTGTGACCTAGGATGTGATCAATTCTGGAGAATGTTCCATGGGCACTAGAGAAGAATGTGTATTCCGTTGCTTTGGGATGGAATGTTCTGAATATGTCTGTGAAGTCCATTTGGTCCAGTGTGTCATTTAAAGTCTTTATTTCCTTGTTGATCTTTTGCTTAGATGATCTGTCCCTTCAGTTAGGGGGGTGTTAGAGTCCCCCATTATTATTGTATTGTTGTCCATGTGTTTCTTTGCTTTTGTTATTAATTACCTTATATAATCGGCTGCTCCCACGTTAGGGGCATAGATATTTACAATTGTTAGATCTTCTTGTTCGATAGACCCTTTAAATAGGATATCGTGTCTTTCCTCATCTCTTATTACAGTCTTTGTTTTAAAATCTAATTTGTTTGATAGAAGGATTGCCACCCCAGCTTTCTTTTGGTGTCCATTAGCATGGTAAATGGTTTTCAACCCCCTCACTTTCAATTTGGGGGTGTCTTTGGGTCTCAAATGAGTCTCTTACAGACAGCATATCGATGGGTCTTGTTTTTTAATCCAATCTGATAGCCTGTGTCTTTTGATTGGGGCATTTAGCCCATTTACATTCAGGGTAACTATTGAAAGATATGAATTTAGTGCCATTGTATTGCCTGTAATGTGACTGTGACTCTATATTGTCTGTGTTCCTTTCTGATCTATGCTGCTTTTAGGGTCTCTCTTTGCTTAAAGGACCCCTTTCAATATTTCTTGTAGGGCTGTTTTCGTGTTTGCAAATTCCTTTAGTTTTTGTTTGTCCTGGAGGATTTTTATTTCTCCTTCTATTTTCAATGACAGCCTAGCTGGATATAGTATTCTTGGCTGCATATTTTTCTCGTTTAGTGCTCTGAAGATATCCTGCCAGTCCTTTCTGGCCTGCCAGGTCTCTGTGGATAGGTCTGCTGCCAATCTAATGTTTCTACCATTGTAGGTTACATATCTCTTCTCCCGAGCTGCTTTCAGGATTTTCTCTTTGTCTCTGAGACTCGTAAGTTTTACTATTAGATGTCGGGGTGTTGACCCATTTTTATTGATTTTGAGAGAGGTTCTCTGTGCCTCCTGGAATTGGATGCCTGTTTCCTTCCCCACATTAGGGAAGGTCTCTGCTATAATTTGCTCCAATATACCTTCTGCCCCTCTTTCTCTTTCTTCTTCTTCTGGGATCCCAATTATTCTAATGTTGTTTCATCTTATCATATCGCTTATGTGTCAAATTCTGCCCTCATGATCCTGTAATTGTTTATCTCTCTTTTTCTCAGCCTCTTTATTTTCCATCATTTGGTCTTCTATAGTGCTGATTCTGTCTTCTGCCTCATTTATCCTAGCAGTTAGTGCCCCCATTTTTGATTGCACCTCATTAATAGCTTTTTTGATTCCAACTTGGTTAGATTTTAGTTCTTTTATTTCTCCAGAAAGGGTTTCTCTAATAACTTCCACGCTTTTTTCAAGCCCAGCTAGTATCTTTAAAGTCATATTTCTGAACTCTAGGTCCGACATCGTAGTAATATCCGTATTGAGTATGTCCCTGGCAGACAGTACTACCTCTTGTTCTTTTTGTTGAGGTGATTTTCTTCGTCTTGTCATTTTGTCCAGAGGAGAGTAGATGAATGAGAGAACAGAATGCTAACAGGTTAACAACGTCCCCAGCAAATATACTCTATACAAATCAGAAAAGACCTGAAACCAGGGGAAAAGAAAGGGAAAGAAAGAAAAAAGAAAGAGGAGAAAAAAAAAGAAAAAGATAAAGATAAAAACAAAAACGGAACAAAATAAAAAAAACAATATGATCAAATATGATCAGGCTAGTGCATAGATCAGTGCCACACACTGGTTTTTGGGCGTATTTTGGTCTGTTAGAAAAAAGTGCCTCCTAAAATTTTAAAGGAAGAAAGACTTATATATGTACAAAATAAGGGTTGATACAATGAAGGGATGGAAGATGACTGTAAAGATGAAAATCATAAAAGATTTTATAAAAGGAATTGGTAAGATAAGAAGTTGTTTGAAAAAAGAAAGAAGATTAAAAAAAAGGGAGAGAATGTGATCAAGCAGGAGACTAGAACAAAGCCATACAGCAGTGATTTAGTGTATATTTTGATCTGTTAGAAGAAACTTTATCTCAAAATTTTAAAGCGAGAACAACTTATATATATATGCCAAAAATAAGGGTAACTACTATGAAGGGATAAAATATGACTCTAAAAAAGAAAAATAAAAAATGTTTTTTTTAAAAAAGGGATTGATAAGATGTTGGTTTGAAAAATTAAAAAAAAGTTAAAGAACTTAACTTTGAAAAACTAATGAATCATGGTAAAAAAGTCATGAATTCTATGTGCAGTATTCCCCTAGCGCTGGAGTTCTCCCGTTCTCCTTGATCGGTAAACTTGGTCTTGGCTTGCTGGCTGTTGGTGCTGATCTTCTGGGGGAGGGGCCTATTGCCGTGGTTCCCAAATGTCTTTGCCGGAGGCGGAATTGCCCCACCCTTCTCGGTCTGGGCTAAGCAATCTGCTCGGGTTTGCTCTCGGGAGCTTTTGTTCCCTGCAAGCTCTCGGTACAGCTTTGGAGGACCAGAGTGAAAATGGTGGCCTCCCAATCTCCACCCGGAGGAGCCGAGAACTCGGGGCCCCGCTCCTCAGTGCGCCCCCAGAGAAAAGCAGTCACTCTTGTGTCCCCGGTCTCCAGCCGCACTGCGTGCTCACCCGGCCTGTGCCTGAGCGTTTCTATCTCTGTCACCCGACCCCGTGTGGAGTCTCCAAACCCAGCAGATCCCTGCGGTGCGCTCCCGCACCACTCCTCCCGGGGAAGGAAGGGGAGTCTCCCCGGACCTGCTGTTTCTTGGGTCCCTGCTGGAGGAGCAGTGGCCCGACTGTACCGCGGATCACAGTTTATGGCAACCCCAAGCTGAGGGCCCGTGCTCGGCTCCGTCTCTGCAGTCGGCTTCCCCGCTCCGATACCTGGGATCTCTGCTGCACTCAGGCACCCCTGGTCTTTCTGTGACCCCAAGGGGCCTGAGACCACACTGTCCCGCGAGGGTTCCACCCCCCGGTTAGCCACTAGAGCGACGTCCCTCAGCGGAGCCGACTTCTAAAAGTTTCGATTTTGTGCTCCGCGGCTCTATCAGTTGCCAGAAGTGGCCGATGGAGGCCCCTCCCCTGCCGTCTATCCTCCCGAATATCGGCCTCGGATTCACTTCTCCGCACGTCCTACCTTCCAGTAAGTGGTCGCTTCTCTGTTCAGAGAGTTGTTGCTACTCTCTTCTTCGGTCTTCTGTTGAGTTCGTAGGTGTTGAGAATGGTTTGATCCCTATTCAGCTGAATTCCTGAGACCAGACGAAATCCAGGTCTCCTACTCCCTGTCAATACTTTTTAAGATTTAAATAATCAGAAAAGTTTCATATTATAGAAAAATCTTTTTATACAAAGGTGTTCATTAGGGTGGTTGATAACAGCAACCCAAGTCAACTTAAATGTGCAAAACCAATATTAGTAAATTATAGTGTGTGAACCTGATGCAATATTATGCAGACATTAAAAATAGTTTTCAGGGGCGCCTGGGTGGCTCAGTTGGTTGACCATCTGAGTCTTGGTTTCAGCTCAAGTCATGATCTCAGCGTCATGAGATCGATCCCCACATTTGGCTTTGCACTCAGCATGGAGTCTGTTTGGGATTCCCTCCCTCTCCCTCCCCCTATACCCCTCCCCTCACTCATGCTCCTGTTCTTTCTCTCTAAGATAATTAAATTTGAAAAAATTGTTTTCAGGCACTTGTAATACTCAGGAAAATGTTGATCTTGTATGAAGTAAAAAAATGGGTTAGAATACTTTCTATAATTGTTGTAATAGTATGAAACCTACACATATATTAAATATGCACATATATAATACCGTTAAAAGATGTCTTTGGATGGTGGGATTATGGTAGATTTTTGTTTCTTTAAAGTTTTAAAAATATTTTTAGAACTTCCATAATTTTATATTTGTGAAAAAACAAATATTTATTAAAAATAAAATAATTTGTCAAGTGATATTAAAAATTACATGTAATATGATTTCAAGTAGGTCCCATCATTTTGCCTCATGGTTAATAATAAAATGGATATAGCATAATAGAGCATCCTTCTGATCTTCCAGAGTATTATTGAGATCAGTAGAGACCCTCGGAGTGGGAGAGTGAGATGTATTTGGAAATATGGGTTGTGTCCAAATGTCAAATTCTTAGATGAGACAGACATGTAACCATATCAGTCACCTGTGGAGGTGGATTGCTAGCTGAACATTAATATGTTCAATAGCCGTTGCAATAGCTGATTATTAACTTTTCAGTAGTTTTGTAAGTTGATTTTTAAATCATTGCTAGCTTGAAATCATCATGTATTTGTTTCATGGAATTTGGAAAATGCTACAGATAAGGTCTTTATATGGCCTTAGGCCAGAAATTCAGATAAATTTGTTATAAAACTTATTATAAACTTGAACTATGAAAGGAGGAAATCTCTGTGAATAAAACTATAAAGCTCTCAACTCTCTAATCATAGAGGGTCTCTTTGCCAGGACTCATTACCCAGGTCTCAGGGAATTGGACCTCCTATAGATCCCAAGGAGAGTTGCCAGAGGGTACTGAAACATGCCACAGGCATCTAGGACTGACACCTGCTATATCTGGGGAGGTAGTGCTTAAATTTCAAATTGACATCAACACCCCTTGAATGTGTGAGAGGCTAAAGAAATGAATAGGAACATGTAGATTCTTATATTCTCAGGACTGTGTCTCATTCAGGGTCTGAAAACAAAACTGTTGGCACACTCAAATTAGGATAATGTGAGGAAGGTTTATTTATAAAGAGCCATTGTATTAGGGACAGATGGTGTGTAGAACCAGAAATAGTGTGCAAGAACCTGGGACTAGTAATATCAGAACTGTTAACACCCTTAGGGAAATAAGAGGTTTCTGGAACCTAGGTAGAGTGTGGAGTGGGCTTCTTTGAAAGTTGTGGTGACCTTCTACTAAGAGACACAGCCAGCCTTAGATGAGTTCTCAGGATGGGGTATCAGGACATGAATACTCTAACCTCCCCCCTTCTTCCTGCCTTGGATCTCTTGCTAGAATTCCTCATTGGAAGACCTAAGCAGAAGTCAGATGCACAGATACAGTTGATGTAATCCATAGAAATCAGCCACCTTGGTCAGAAAAAAGGGTAGAGAATGGTGGAAAGTGCTTACAGAGGGGCGAATGGACTATTTCCAGTACAGTTTAGCTTCAATTTTCAGCTGACACTGACTTAAGTCCTTCTATTTTCATGCAAAATGTGTATAATAATATCATACTTTTCAGAATGGTTTTGAAGATTTGATAGAAAGTAGGTGAATCATCTTTAGAAAGAATGTGATGCATAGTGTCCAGAAATAGTGCTAATTATTACTGACTATATTAATTCATATCATTGAGCTTTACTTTCCTATCAATAAAATAGAGAAAATACTGCTATCTGCTCAATGGTTGTTATGATTATAAATATTAACCTTAGGATGTGAAAGCAGTCTCTAACATATGATGCTTTAAATAGTATTAAATTTAAGATGGAACCTCTACTCTTGATGAGGACCGAAAACTCAACTTTCTGTTTCTGGATCCATTGGATTAGAAGATTTATGGCTTTTGTTTTCTTTTTTTTAATCACTTCTGTATCTCCAGCACCTAGACTGTATTTAGCACAAAGTAGGTACTCAGTAAATAAGTGCTATTAATTAAAAGAGCCTTTTTAAAAACTTCCTGGTCTTTCTGATTGACCAGATGCTCTGAGAATGCTCCCTGGTACTGGCCCTTCCCTGGATCTGGGACTGCCTTGTTCTTCCAATGGTCGCCTTCTGTCTGGGTGAGGAAGTCTTAACCCTACTGTATCTCCTGACTTTCCTTTTCATATAAACCAGCACAAAACCTTAGTTCTACTCAATGTGGTCCCTCTCTTGCTCGTCCCTGTCCCCATGTCCCCAGTCTTCTGGCACAAGTGAGTGTATTTAAGAATGACTCAACCGTGTCATCATCTGAGCTCCTACCACGTATCAGCCACCTTACTTTTTTGTACTCCAGAGGAATATGGCCCACCCTCTTTTTTTTTTAAGATTTTATTTATTTATTAGAGAGAGAGAGAATGAGAGATAGAGAGCATGAGAGGGAAGAGGGTCAGAGGGAGAAGCAGACTCCCTGTTGAGCAGGGAGGCCCATGTGGGACTCGATCCCAGGACTCCAGGATCATGACCTGAGCCGAAGGCAGTTGCTTAACCATCTGAGCCACCCAGGCGCCCCTATGGCCCACCCTCTTATACACTGCATTTGTTCCTTCCACTAAGAATATCTCACCCCCTTTCTCTAATTACGGAAATCCTCTGCACGAATGTTTTTTTGTTTGTTTATACTTCACACTTTGCCTATGTTCCTTCTCTGCCTAGAGTATTCTTCCTTTTTCCCCTTCCTTCTACTTTTCTTAGATAATTCCCATATATGTATCAGACCTCAACTTAGATGCCATTTCTTCGGGGGGAAACTTCATCACTGGAATCACTAAGATGAAATTAAGCACTCCTGTACCCCCAGAGGTTTCTCCTATCAGATACTGTGTCATATATTCATATGGATTTAACTTCCTTCCCCATAAAATTGTAAGTTGCTTGAGGTCATGACAAGTTTATTTATCATGTCACAGTGTCTATATATATTAGGGTAGACCAACTTTTATATTAGGATGACCATAAAATGTCTAATGGATTGAGCAAATACAAGTTTTTTTTTCATCATGAACAAATGGGCAGAGCATCTCTTAGCCATATAGTCATTCAGGGACCCAGGCTGACTATTATCTTCAATGCTTAGCTTCTAGGGTTAGCTGGGCATCATTTCCATTCCAGCCAGCTGGATGGGAAAGAGGTAGAATATCCCATGTTGTAGCTTCCAATTAGCAGTCCTAGAAGTGGCTCATATTACTTTCAGTCAAATTCCACCGACCAAATCATAGTGTAATGGCTTCATCTAACTTTAAAATGTCTAGCTATGTGTGCAGGAAGAAGGAGAGAGCATGGATTTTTGCTAGGTAGCTGGCAGAGTCAGCTGTACTCCCACAAATAGTTACTCAAATATTTATTAAATGATTGAATGAATTCATCCTTAATAGTACATATCACATACATTAAGACTTCTCTGATTTTACTAAGAAAATATTTGTGTTTGCATCATTTTTGTGGCACTCATTTTCCTTTACCTGAATTACATTCATTTGTACATATCTTGCTTCCCACCAAAAATTAGGTTCCTTGAGGGCAGTGTCTGGCATGTGAAGCAGTGAGGTCTAGTGAGGTCTGTATGACTTTGGAATCATATAGCCTCAATTTGAGTCTAAATCTGCCAGTTAGTACATGTGTGATCTGGGATAATTTCCTTGGCCCTCTGAATCTCAGTTGTTATTCATATTAATGGCCTAGCTTATTTCTTTGGGCCTCTACTAACCTTTTTTGGTTATGAATCAACACCCTGAATTTCTTTTCAGTTAATGTTAACTGACAAAAATCACAATTAGTTCAGATTGGATTTATTTGGGACCAGTGTTTACCTTTTAGTATAATTAAGTGATTGGATGAGGAAGAGAGACCATGGATTTCCAAAGACTGTAATTAATGAAATTAAAATATTAGCTGACACTTAGCTGCTGCTCTACTGAATTTGGGGTTTCATATTCATTATTACAAAAGAAATAGAGATATGTCCAAATATTTGTTTTTAAGGATGTTCATGGCAGTATTCATTAGGAGGAATTATAAATTATCTAAATACTCATCAGTAGAGATTGGTTAAATATATTTGGCATATCATAGGAAGAAGTCATTGAAAATCATGTTGCAAAAGAATATTTTATATATGGATATATATGTACTAAAATATGCATAGTGGCTTATCTGGGTATTTTGGATATTGTCTTTTTGTAGTTTCCATTTGCTGTTTTCCAAATGTTTAAACATGAATATAATTGCTTTTATTACTTAAAATGTATTTATCCTTAACAGAACAAAAACTATTATAGTAGTTCCTCTGACTTCCTGTAGGCCTTTTTTGTAGATCATGTTCTTCTTGAGTCCAAGGTTGCCAGATTATTAATGTTGGGCAAGTCCTCAAATTAGGATTTCTAATCTGTAGCTAGATCTGGATCTGGTCATTTTATTTTAATAACAGCTTTATTAAGATATAATTCACATACCATATACTTTATTTATTTAGTGTACAATTCAGTGGCTTTTAGTATATTTTGAGTTGTGTAACCATCATTGTGATCAATTTTAGAACATTTCATTGCTCCCCCAAATAAAAACTTGTACCCATTAGCTGACACTCTTCTTTTACCAACTCTGCAGACCTAGGCAGTACTATTCATCTCTGTGTTCTGAAAATTTCATGTAAATATAATTATACAATATGTGTTTTTTTGTGATTGGCTTTCATCGCTTAATGTAATGTAATGTAATGTAATGTAAAAGATTCATCCATATTGTAGCATGTATCAGTACTTTTTTATGGCTGAATAACATTCCAGTATATAGATATATTCTATTTTATTTAGTCATTTATTGGTTGATGAACATTTAGGTTATTTCCACATATTATGAATAATACTCCTATGATTATTTGTGTACAACATTTTGTGTAGACAAATCTTTTCATTTCTCTAGGGTATATAATTTGAGTAGAATTACTGTGTTTTATGGTAGCTGTTTAGTTTTTTGAGAAATTGCCAGACTGTTTTCTAAAGTCACTATAACATTTTATGTTCCCACCAGCAATGTATGAAGTAAAGCTCTTTTTGATTTCTATTATTTTGTTCTCCTATGTAATATGTGCGTGTGTGTGTGTGTGTGTGTGGTATATGGTATGTGTTGGTTTATGTGTAGATTTATATTATGCATGGCATATGTGATATGTGTGGTTTTGTATGTATGTCTGTGTGTATATAAATGTATGATTGGGTACATAATGTATGTGTTTGTGTGTATGTGTTTAACTGCACATATGTATCTCTTTTGCATCAGAGTCAGATTTATTGATACCGTTGAGATACTACATTTTCTGCCTTTCCCAGAGTAAGATTTCTGCTGGCCTGGGACAGATTTTTCTTGTCAGCAGCTTGCATCCAACCCCATAGCCTGGTAGCCACCAACTCTGGAAATCTGCTAGTGGGTCCCAGGATTTCCAAGCTTTGGGAAGTATAGTATCTCCTGTCCCTTCCACTAGGTGCCAGGCAAAGTGGTATGGGATGGGGTCCAGTTGTGGAATTCAGGATGCCAAAGTCTCTTAAGGTGGTTATTAAACTTAATTATCATGAAGGGTTTTAAAGAACACCAATTCTTGCCCCAGCAATGCCCCTTTGCTTCTTGATCCCTCTCTCTGGAACCAACTTCTAAAAACTAGGTTCCACCACTTACTTTGTTAGGTGATTAAGCAATTTATGTAACTTTTCTGAGCCTCTGCTTCCTCAGATATAAATGGAGCTACTAATAACTATCTTACAATGTTGTTGTGAGAATTAAATCTATGTGACCCCTCAAAATATTGTAGCTATAAGAATTATTGGTTCAATTCACTCTTTTTTCATAAAAATCCTATATCATCTCTAGCACTTAATGCTTTTCCATGAAAGTTTGCTTTTGTTGTCAGGTCTGTATTTTCAATACATCCCAGAAGTCTTTATTTGATATAAGAATTTAATAAGGATACTTGGATCATAAGCAGAATACTTACTGTTCTTTGGCTTATGATCAAGTGTATCGGAAACAATAAAATGATTTAACTTGAACCCAGATGTGGTTTAACATAAAGGAATTGGGAAAAAAAAAAAAAGAAAATCTCTACTCACAAAACAGCACATTATAAAACCCCAGTCATTTAAAGAAGATATAACTGAAATAGAAGGGATTACCTCCCACTCACTCTGGTAAGAAGAAAAGGAACAATTAAAATGAATATATTAGGGAGAATATTATTTTTATTTCAATATTTCCATTATATTTCCTCCAATTACATGCTGAATAGAGTTCTCTAATGCAACTGAAACCCCAGGATAGAGTCTTTAAAAGAGTGAATCATGGAAGATAAAGGCAGCTCTCTTTTGCTGGGTGGAAGGTAGATTTTCCTGACAAAAACAAAAAAGATGAGACATTAAATGTGGGGGGAGGGATATACAGTTCTCAGTGAATCAACAGTGATAAAGTCCCTCGAGACTCTACCCTTTGTCAAACTTCTCTTTCCAAACTGGATAGTATAAAAAGATTCTTTAAACACTGCTTCTTGAGAGGGCATGTGGGTGTGTGTAGAGGGATGGTGGGGGAAAGGGGAGGAGAGAAGAAAGTAGCATCTGTAAAATTCTTACTACATATCATAGAATTTCAGAGTTTGAAGAGACCTTAAAGATCCTTGGTCCTAACTCTCAATGAACAGTGATAAAAATGAGGCTCAAAGAGGAGAAATTATTCTCCTAAAGGTATGTAGCAAGGTGGTTAGAACCATGCTGGAACTTGGGTCTCCCCTCGGGCCAGAGCCAGACTCCTAAGCTGAGCAGGTAGCATGGGTAACTTCAGTACTTTGACTGAAAGGGGTCTGAAGAAAGATGCAGGTGTAAACATAGGCTCTACCTGGTATCTTATATGGCTCTGAACAAGTTGTTTAATGCCTCTATGCCTCAATTTCTACAACTATAAGAGGTAATTATGCCCAACTTTTGGTGAAATTTGAGGATTATGTGAGAGAAGGTGGATGAGTCACCCAGTGCACTACTGGCATCCCCTTTCCCTACCCACGCCCTTTTAGCTTAGATTTTACCCTTTACCATGGCCAGGCCTGGCTAGTTTTCCAGACCCTCTCAGCCTATCCCCAGCCCTAGTCCTCTCTGGCCTAGTACTGTGAGTACCAGCCCCAGGCAGTGCTGAGTCACACCCCACAGCTGGTTGCTCATTCTGTCCTGCTCAGCACATGTCTAGCCCCACTACAACTTAAGCAGTCTCCAAAGGTCAGGATCCAAATACCAACAAGTCCTTTTCTGAATTTAATCAAGGAATTCAGATACTTGTTCTGATTAGTGGACTCCCACTGACCATGTCATCTACCCCAGTTTCTAAGACTATATCTGGAGTTGAACGCTTGCTCAGAAATGTTCCTGAAACCTGAGTTGTTCTTACTCAGTTTGCTCCCAGTTGTCTCTTTAAAAAGAACCATGTGCAAGTGGTTTTTCTAGACCAGGTTGGCAACTTTTCAAAAATGGATTGTGCTAGTTCTTTTCTTCCTTTCTCCTGTTCTTTTCTGTTTCTCCTTTTTTTAAAAGATTTTATTTATTTGAGAAAGAGAGAGAGAGAGCACGAGCAGGGGGAGGGGCAGAGGGAGAAGCAGACTCCCTGCCCAACAGGGAGCCTGATGCTGGGCTCGATCCAGGACTCAGCGATCATGACCTGAGCCGAAGGCAAATGCCTAACCAACTGAGCCACCCAGGCAACGCTGTTCTTCCTTCTTAACTTATTCTCTGTGTTTAGCAAAAAGATAATGAAGGCAAAGATTTTGGCTAGATATTGTAGACATTGAATAAGTCATAATACCTGTAATTTATAGTCTAACAGGAATCTATTTATAATGCCTCTAGGTAAGTGATATGCACAGGATGCTAGGGAAATAAACAGGAGGATGACCAATTCTGTTACTAGCTATTAGGGAAAACTTTCTTGAAAAGGTAGCATTTGAGTTGAATCTTAAGTTGACATTTGTGAGTTTAGCAAGCTAGGTAAATGGGTGTCTGGGCAAAAGGAAGGGCAGTGCAAAGACATGGGAAAGCATGCTATGTTTGGGAAATAATGAGCAATTTGGGCTAGCAGGAATACTGTGTGCTGGGAATGGGAAAGATGAACATAGCTTGAGTCCTGTGGGAGGTAATGAGGCTGGAAAATAAGTTAGGAACAGATTGTTGACTGTGAACTTCTTAAGGTAGAGATGATATTGTCTTCTTAGAGAGCCAGAAACACAGTAGATGTCCTGTGAATATTGTTGAACTGGTCTGAGCCACCACCATCTTTTTTCTGAATTGCTGCAGTAACCTAATGACTTCCTGCTTTTACCCTTATACCCCTATAGTTTATTTTCTACAGAGCCACTGGAGCAATCTTTCCAAAACCCAAGTCAGATCATATTACACCTCTACTCATTTCATTTCTTACTACTTCTCCCTTGCTCACAGTGATTTAGCTGTACTCATCTGCTTACTAGTCCTCAGATATGCCAGACTTATCCTGTCTTCAGACTTTTTCACTAGCTGTTCTTTTTGCCTGGAAAGCTTCTACCTCAAATATCCATATAGCCACTCCCTTACCTCCTTCAAGGTGAAGGAAAGCAGTAATGTGTCCATTTTTTTTTTTTTTTTTTAAAGATTTTATTTATTTATTTGAGAGAGAGAATGAGATAGAGAGAGAGCATGAGAGGGGAGAGGGTCAGAGGGAGAAGCAGACTCCCCGCTGAGCAGGGAGCCCGATGCGGGACTCGATCCCGGGACTCCAGGATCATGACCTGAGCCGAAGGCAGTCGCTTAACCAACTGAGCCACCCAGGCGCCCGTAATGTGTCCATTTTTGCATAAGGGCCTGTAGAACATCCAGATGGAAGAGTCCAGCTGGCAGTTGGACATTCAGTCTGGAGCTCAGGAGAGACATCAAGAAAGGATAAGGAGATTTGTTGTTACTAAGACATGGGTAATGGTGTAAGCCACCTCCGAGATGTAGCATAATGTGGGAAGAGACTCCTCCTGCCTTCCATGAAGCTCCAACAGGCATAATTATAGAGCAGATTATTAAATATTTAACAGAGTTTGCAACAGATAAAAACCATTTTGTCTAATTTCCCTAAATATTAATATCTTTGTGCACCTTAATCCTTTCATTATCATAAACGTTTATTCAAGTTAAGTATTGAGCACACTCTGATTTGTCAGGATTTGGGTGTGCTTTTTTTTTTTTTTTTTTGCATCTGATATCACTGAGTTTTAAGCTGGAAATGTGAATGAATTGAAACTGCTTGGCACCAACAGATTGCTTTTGCCTACTCTTGTATTGTCTGAAGGTTCTGAAAAGGAAAGAGTATGGACTTTGTTAACAGGTGAACCTGGGTTTCATTACTACTTTCCAGCTATGATAGATAAGTGGCTTAATCTTTCTGAGCCTCAGTTTTCTCATTTTTACATTGCAGTTAAAATTATCTTGGTAATTGGGATGCCTGGGTGGCTCAATTGGTTAAGCGACTGCCTTCGGCTCAGGTCATGATCCTGGAGTTCCAGGATCGCGTCCCGCATCGGGCTCCCTGCTCAGCAGGAAGTCTGCTTCTCCCTCTGACCCTCCCCCCTCTCATGTGCTCTCTCTCTCTCATTCTCTCTCTCAAATAAATAAAAAAATCTTTAAAAAAAAAGATTATCTTGGTAATTAAAAAGAGATAGCATAATCCTAACTCAACATGGTACCTAGCACTTAGGAAGTACTCAGTAAATGCCCATTTCCTATGAATCCAGTTCTCAAAGTGATTGATCTTTTTGCACTGAGCCTTGTATCACTATGTCTCAGATACCACTGGTTCTGGATGGGCTGGCAGCAAGCTGGATAGGAAAGTCTATGATTCTCCATGGCCACTAGCCTTGTAGCCCCAAGGAGTTGGAACAATTGTCTGCTTTATAATACATAGGAGTCTTGTTTGCTTCTATCATAGATGGTCCGTACCAGGATACACTTACTGAAAATAAACTCCTAATTAACCAAACTCTGTGAGCTGTGCCAACATAAGCATGATATACCAAAGCTAATTTGGCAGCTTCTCTAATTTCACCCCACCAGGACTTCCTATCCTTGTTAAGGTGTGTAGGGTCATCTTGAAGCAGTCCCAGCTTGAGACTAGTGGAAATCCATGATTAATCTGCCTGGCTAGAGGCCTTCTCTGACTTTTTTACCTAGTTATTTAATATTTTATTCTGGTCATCAGTGAAACAAGCTAAATAGCCTATATCTTTGCAGTTGTGGCCCTTCCCCTGTGTAAGACTTGGACATTAAACAGGTCATTCAAAACAAGATAGTTTCTATTTCATTAACAATTCAGTTCCACAGATATTTTCTATTGCAAAATACAGAATAGACAGAGTCTTTAATTTTGAGGCAGTTATAGTTTAGTGGGCAAAAAAGAAACTTAAATGATTCCTATATTGAAGGCAGGATTTATGCCTAATTTTTCATCTTCGTATGCCTCCTGGCATCCAGTAGCTAACATGTAACTGGTGCCCAGCAAGTTCTGGTTGGTTGAATAGATAAATGAATGAATAAAGGGAGTCAGTAATGAGCCTTAGAGCCTTCCTTATTTTTCTGTAGTTAGCATATTTGGCATCATCTGACTGTTTTGCTTTCCTTTTCATAATTCTTGTCTTCTCTTAGAGATTACACATACAGGTATAGGCATGCATGCAAGTACACATTTGTACATGGGAACATATACACACATGTGCTCTGTGAATGCTGGATCTATCACAAAGGAACCTGATTAAAAGATTAAGTGATGTAATTCCCTACTACCCCATCCCAACATGACCAATTCCTTCTACTTACTCCTCTGCTAAGTGACCCCTTTTGGACCATGAACTCCCACAGTAGAGGCTGTGTCTGATTCATCTTAGTACTTCCAGTATCCAGCACAGGGCTTGCCACAGAGCCTGCCCCATGTCAGTTTGGTTGCACAACAGAGAGAAACAGATTTTTGGTAGTGTTGAATTCCAGGGCCATGTGGAACTTGGTGTAAAAAGTGTGAACTTTTAAGTTTCTTCTCCACTCTTCTGTTTTTCCCAATTTTCTTGTGCTTTCTAACTAATGGCTGAAGTCCCTTGAATGGGTGCATAGCTACTTTTTAAAAATAGACTTCCAAGTGAGAAAGAAGAGAACCTAGACAAGAAAGTGTCAGTGATACAGATTTATGTCACTTTTACAATATTTTCTGAATGTATACTATGTACAAACATATTTGATCTTCACAATTTGCCTTAGGTAGTATAGAAAATAATATTTCTGTTTTACAGATGTGAAAATTGAAATTCATAAAAATTAAATGAAATGTAGGGCCACACAATGATTTAATGGCAGAGTCTATAATATTAGTGATAGAGAAAAACCATAAAGTAATCAGACTAATGGAATGGCAGAGAGCTGAGGATTTGATAAAACTCAAGATAGAATTTTCTGATTTGTCAGATTTTTTTATGGGTTTATCTGAGATGGTTCCTGCTTAGCTTTTCAGTTAGTTTTAGGAAACACTAATTATCATTTTTAAACACAAAAGTCTAGAATAACAAGTTCTGGGCAAAATCATGAAAATAATTAAATTTTTGTGGCATCCTTATTGTACCAAACCACAGTGGTCTTCTTTGGGCCTATGTCCCTTGAACTCATCCTCCTTCATATCTGGTGCTCTGACTCTGACCAAAGTTTTTTAAAATATCATCATTCTCATCCTCATTGCCATGCTTACTCTCTACAATTATCACTAGCACACATTGCTATGAGAATCAATGGGCAGATATCAAAGAGAAAGAGGAAGAATGGGAAAGCCTGGTCAATAACTGATATAAAATTGCCTAAAAATATTTCTCCTAAAAATTAAGGAGTGCTAATGGCCTAATTCAAGAGTATTCAATGATGGGTATTGAGGAGGGCACATGTTGTGATGAGCACTGAGTGTTATACTTAACTAATGAATCATTGAACACTACATCAAACAGTAATTATGTACTATACAGTGGCTAACTGAACATAAAAAAAAAAAAGAGTATTCAATGAATGGCTGCTTAGATCCAGGTGATAGCAAGAATTCAGGGATAGCTTCATGGGTGTGCAAGCCCTGCAGTCACACAGAGCCCTGTACTTAGAAGGGTCCCATGCTTGGTTTAATACTCTATTCTTGTCCTCTTGAAATTCTTAATAATTTTTTAACAAGGGGCCTACATTTTCATTTTGCACTGGTACTCAAAAACTATGTAGTCAGTCCTGTAAGAAGTCATTTCAAATTGCAGTTTGTGGTAATAAAAAAGTTCTTGAGATACAAAAAAAATAGAGCCAGAAAGAAACAAAACAAAATAAAACAGCTGAGAAGGAGCTAAAATTAAAGAATGGCTGCCCTATATAAACTGTTATACTTGACAAAAGGTTTTCACATACATATACCTGTATGGGAAGCCTTAGAACATCCAGGTAAGCAGCAAGGAGAGATGATTACAGTAACTTGCACCCATAGAACATCTTCCTTCCATTATACCACTGAGTATACTTTATGTTATACTCTGCTCTTCTGTGTTTTCCTTTAACTCACTATCTTAATATTTCCAGGTATCTAATAGCCCTCTCACCCTCAAACTTTAAGACTCTAACAGTAAGACTTTTCTAGATGGTTCTCACTATTTTATCAAAATTTATTTTTCTGTGTCCTAGGTTCTCAGGGCCCAAATCTGAACTGGTTAAGCTCAAAAACAAATATTTAATATATTAAAGACCATTAGCAGCCAATTGTGACTTCGAGATCCTGCCATTTGCCCTCGCTTTTGAAAGGCTATCTACATAGATATGGAATGTCCACTAATAGGTGAGACTTTAGACTTCTCAGTGTCTATAGAGCTTAGCTGCAGTTATTTGACGTTACAGGTCTTCCCTCAGGCAAAAACATATGATGTCTATACTCTAGACCCTTGCCAGAAACTGTATCCTGGACTCTCTGTTACTAACAAAATGAGTATTTTGTTAAGTGATACTTTGAAATGGTTGTTTGGAAAATGTGCATTCCATCCACCTCTCTATAAACGATAGGAACTATTACTGAATCAAGATTTACCTTCAGGAAATCATTTCCTTAGACCAGATTGTTTTGAACTGTTTTGTTTGCTATACCAGTTAGCTTTCACTGGTTTAATGTTTTATCTAGGGACACCACAAAAAACAACCTTACAAAAAATATTACTGTGTTTGCTTAAAGAAATTTACCAAGATCACTGGCCATGTATGTCATCTATTTCCTTTTATAAAGTCCCACATGAGCTCTTTTGGGGGAACATAATTTGCTGCCTTGGATGAGGTAAGGTGAGTTTTATACACAGAATATGTGAGTCTTTGTTTTTGCTGTGGCTGCCAGAAGATGCGAAACCAAGTTCGTGACTTAACAGTATCTTCTTTTGTGTGGACATTTATGGTTTATCCAGTTGTGCTTCATTTCCCTCTGCCTCTAGCTTTGACCTTTTTTCCTAATCTTGATTTTTGTATTGTGTTATTTTATTTTACAATTTTGTGGTCTATATTTCCTTAGGTCACCTCAAATCCTTTATGAAATGAGGTAGTAGAACATAAGATTATAGTACACACATATAGACATGTATAATGTGGGTGTTATATCAAGGAGGGCTTATATAACTCAAAGGCAAAGCCAAAGATTGCAAATTTTAGGCACTATAACTGGCTAATAGGTCAAACAATATTTGCAGTTAACAGAGTGCTTCTTCCAATTACATGTCTTGGTGGGTGGAGATTGGTCTCTGATTTTCCCTTAGGAAGAGCAGTCCTGGATCTGAGCTGGATGGTGAAAAAGCAAGTTACCCAGAACTCAAGATTAAGGAATTCTAGTTCTGATCCTTTTACTAACTTGCTCTGGATCATTGGGTTAAATGCCTTAACTGGGTCTTAGCTTTCAATATCTGTAAAAAATGTATTTTTCATATTAAGATGTGTGTACTGTACAACAGTTTAATAAGAATTGCATTGATTTCTCAACTTTTCAGGAATGAAAGTCAACAGTATACTGATTTTAAGATACATTTCCATTTCAAAAAAGATATAAAATGTGAAAAAATAGATTTTTAAATGATGAAGGTACTTTCTTCACAGGGTTTTTTTTAGAGGTTTGTAAAGAAGATATTAAATAAAAATGTATATTGCAAATGATAAAATACAGGAAAAATTATGCAAGAAAAGGAATACATGGTGTTGATAATGCATCATTCTCTTTTTCCAAGTTCTGCATTTTAATTGTACCCTTTGAAGAAATTTAATCTTCCCTTTTAAAGATCTATCTTACAGATGAAGAAGCCACCTAAAGTGAATGAAATATAGAGTGCTACCTTGTAATTCCCTGTGAGCTTGTACTTTCTAGCAATCAAAAGTGTTCAGTGAGGATTTGGGTGCCTCTGAAGGCTTGGAGCATTCTGTCATCTCTATAGGATGTTGAAGACAGGGCCCCATCACTGCAGAGAGTTGGATGTGACCTTTATGTCCAGCTAAAATGCTTAGATGTAATTGCTCTTTTTGTTTTGAAACAAAAGTCTTTTTATGATGCCAGGATGGGGTTCCTTTATGGTTTACAGCATAATG
Source organism: Zalophus californianus (assembly GCF_009762305.2). NCBI lineage: Eukaryota > Metazoa > Chordata > Mammalia > Carnivora > Otariidae > Zalophus > Zalophus californianus. Next base: position 38,888,387 of record NC_045598.1, on the reverse strand, counting down.
AAACTCCTTTATAACTGAATGCACTGTGGGGAGAGATCTCTAAATGCATTTCCAGACCCTTCCCCAAGTATACTTTAGAACTTAATTTACTGAACATCTTGTTCCTGACTGTGAACTTCTAGAGGCCAGAAAAGAGGTATTTCGTTTTGTTTTGTTTCTGCCCCTTATATTATAGCTTAGACTGTGCAGACAAAGCAACCCTAATACATTCTTAGTAATTAATTTAAAAAACTGCAGTTTGTTTGTAATGGGTCAGGTTTGCCAAAGGAAACATTGTTTCCTTTCATTTACAGCACAATAAACCTATGGTATAGGTAACATTTTTATTTAAATGTGGAGAAACAGAGTCTCTGAAAGGTGAACTGATTTGTCTGAGTTCACACAGCTTGGAATTGGGGGGTCTGAGATGAAATCTATATCTATGGCTCCAAAAGCCATCCTTCTCTGAGGAGAACTGCAGAGTAGGAGGTAAGGGGGCTCCTAGGGTACCAGAGCCCCATATTTGCTGTAGATATGTTGGCTCTATTCTGAGAAGAACTACTGGATGTTGTGGTGGGCAATATGGTGGAATAAAGAGAAGAAAAATAATATTTATTGATCACATACTATACGCTAAAAAGTGTATTAGCTCTGTCATAGATGTTTTGTAATTTAATCTTCTCTATAAGTCTCAGAGATACCAATTCTTAATTCTCTTTTACAGAAGGAGAACTTGAATCTCAAAGAGGTTAAGTAACTTACCCAAAGCAAGATAGCTGGCAAGTATCATAGCCAGGATTCAAACCAAATGTTCATGATAACAAGGCCCAAGCTCATTCCACTACATAATGATGGAAAGGGACTGGAGAAATAGGGAAACAATTTCACACAGGCAAAATTGACCGGCAAAGACAAGAGGGAACAAGGAAGCATCATTCAATTTTTGAGAGATTTATTTTGGTTTCTAAGTTCCAGTTCATGTCAGCCCAAGAACAGTGGGTTCAGGACATTAAGACCAAAGCCTGTAGCTATTTGAGAATGTGTCTGAGATTTTGTAATCAAGGTGACCTTACTGCAGTTTAATTTAAAAGAGAACCAATGAACTTTAATAGCTGTATATGGGCCAGATATTACCCAGCCTTGCTTCATGCTGATCTAGTTAAGGTTTTTTCTGCCTGTCTGAAAAATAAAAATAAATAAATAAAACAGAGTTGTTTTGAAACTACTCTTTGTTTATGAGACAAGACACAAGATTCCTATTTTTCCTTACTTAAACACACATAAATAGTTACACAGGATTTCAAGGAAAAGGGAGGCAATGTTAGATTGGCCGATAGAAAGCAACACAAATGTCTTGCTCAGCACTGTGTCAAAGGAGCATTTCTGGAATCTTTGATAGCCAAGATTTCCTGCTGATTGAATGACCCCCAAGAAAGTGATCAACAGGGAGTGTTAAACACATTGCCCAGAAATTAACTGCTTTTTTAGTGCAGTCACTTCTACCATCTCTGCTGGGAACAGTAAATATTTCATTTATTCAGGGACTCTGGGCATTGCCATGGGTTAGAAGGTTTTCTTTTATGCTTGTATTGAATCTTCTGCCTACATTAACAATGTAGAAATCATTTGTCCAGGTAAGTCTCACGTGGGACATACATTACCTTAAATATATTGCATCATATAGTAGATGATTTTTTTTCCTCACCATTTTCTCAGAAGCTCTCATGAGTATCATGGCTCAAAGTAAAGCCATGGCAAAATCCAGAGGTTCTAACCTCTTTACTGATTCTGATGTTCTGTGTGATCTTGGAAAAGTCACTACCATCTCAATTCATTAACCTTGGCAAGAGGATAATGTAGGAGAAACTTTAGCCATTCTAAGCCCGTCAAGATGGAACAGAGGATCGAGTCCCCAGGGGCTGCTCTTAGGGACAGTGGCAAGAAGTGAAACTAGAAAACTCGATTGGAATCCATGTCATAGAGTAATTTTTGTCAGGAGGCCTGTCCTACCTTTATTTTTGTTGTAGCTTTTTCAATAGCACAGGCTGAGATTTGTATACATGTTATAAAATTAGGGAAATGAGGTATCTCCCAGTAACTTAAGACAATGGAAAAATAGGTTTTCTGAAGTTAAACTTAAAACAAAACTGATTGGGAAAGAGATATGGAAAATCATCCTTGAAAGTATCTTGAGATCCATTAAGACTGACTGAATAACAATATATTTAAAGAAGAATGTGTTGACCCATGGTGGGTGATAATCCTGTGCATCATAGAAAAGGGAGTTGTGCAGTAGTGCTGGGTGAGCCTCTGACGTGGAGGCTCTGACCTAGGTGCTCCTGTGGTATAAACCTGTTTTAGGAGCCAGGCAGGGGGGCTAATGGAGGGGGCCACTGTAATGTGAAGGTTCCAGTGAGGAAACAAAACTCGATCTAATAAGTCATTTTTTTGAAGATTTTATTTATTCATTTGAGACACAGAGATATATATATATATATAGAGAGAGAGAGAGAGAGAAGCAGGCTCCCCGCTGAGCCAGGAGCCCGATGTGGGGCTCGATCCCAGGACCCTGGGATCATGACCTGAGCCAAAGGCAGACGATTAACCATCTGAGCCACCCAGGCTCCCCTAATAAGTCATTTTGAATCATCACTTTGTGTCTGGTATGAAGGAGTGAGCTGATAGGGAGATGTTGTGAAACAGTGTAAAGACTATTTGACGAGCAAATATGACTTTAAACCAGAAGATCTTGGCTTTGAGCCAGCCTATTCCCCTATCTAGCTATGTAACTTTGTGCAAGTCACTTCACCTCTCTGATACTCAGTTTTCTGATGACTTGCCAGTCTCATATTTACCACTCTATGTCCCATTTTGCACTTTATCCTTCTAGATTGCTGGACTGCTTTTGTCAACACCATGTATTTTCCTATGCTGCCTCCCCTGCCCTCAGCTTAGAGTACCACCTAGGTTCCCTCAATTGCTCTCCACCACCTGGATTCCTTGTGCCTTCCAGGGTTAAGTGCGCAGTTGCCAATCTCTTGGTCACTGAACCTGACTGCCCCTGCCAGCTACCTCTACAGCTATAAGCTTTGATCTTAGAAACCTGTAAGGGTTTCTGAGGTCCCAGAATAGCTTGCACAAGTGATTGCTTAATTTCTCAGTGTTTCATTAGATAGCTGAAAGGATGTCATTTGAAGGAGAAAATACATGTAAATACTGTAGTTTTAGAGTCAGGAACAGTCTCAGTAGAGAGAAATGGTAGAAAGATATAGTTTGACATTCTTAATAATTACTATCATTAAGGAATGATTGAATTCCTTTATGAGGCAGTGAACTCCCTATCACTAAAGGTATTCAGTCAGAGAATGAGTGACTCCTAACCACAAAAAGGGGATTTTTGCCTTACTAGGAAGATCAGATTAGATGGTCTTTAAGGTCTACTCAACAAATGAGTAGGTTAGAAAGTGACAAATGACAGGACAGACAGAAGCAGACAGTTTCAGAGAAGAGCATCAGTGTTGACACATGCAACTAAAGATTATTAGGCCTGCATTTGTTTATTCATTCATTCATTCACCTTTTATTGGATGCATATTATGCTTCAGGCACAATACTATGTACTAGGGATTCAAGAGAAATGAGATGTAGTCCCAGCCCCCCAAAAAAGCATAAGCCAGGGATAAAAGACACATACATAGACAAATGGATATGATATAATGTGCTCAGTGATATAAAGGAAGGGCAAATTAAGTGTGGCATAGAGGAGAACATAAGGGAAAGAGAGAACAACTTCCTGTATAGATTGTGGATAGCTTCAGAGAGGAATTGGATCTTGAAACATGAGAGCCTTTAGCAGGATTAAAAATGGGAGGTGATCATGTATTTTCCAGGCAAAATAACAGCTTTAGCAAAGGCATTGGGATGTAAAAGAGCAAAGTATATTTGAGAAAAATAGAGAAGGTAAATGGGGTGAAGGAAAGGAAAAGCAGGCACTCAGGCTAAAAGGGGGGAAGGCAAGATTCTGCAGAAAGGCTTTAAACACCAGACTAATGTAATTTTTAGATTATAAATAATGTGACTAACACAGAGTGAACACGAAGACATTGTAGTTTCCTCCCTCTCTAGTTCTTCCTTCCTTGTGCTTGAATATCTAGGTGAGTTAGAACAAAGACTTTTTATCATTGTCCAAGGTCTGGCCAAGGTGCATGCTTACTTGACCTCCACACAAGAATTGTTCATCCTGGCTCTCTAGTTATCAACAGTGCAGAACCCTGTTAAGGAAGGGTATTATGTCGGAGGAGGTCACAAGGCTGGCACTCATTCTTAGTGAATTGGCTAAGGTCCCAGGGAGAGCTACGAAGGTTATTGCAAGGGGGTCCTACATCCAGATGTGGCTGTGCACTCACTGTATGTACATTGACCCATAGTATCTCTCACAAAAGATGTGGATTCAAATGGACATTGTTGCTTTTGTGATTAATAAAATGCAAATTCATTTGAAAATTTCACTGAATTAATTGTATCTTTTTGTTATTACGTAGTTCTTGAGTAAAAATACAAATATTATCATGTGAAAGTTTGAGGAAAGTTTTTTAACATTTGAAAGTTTCTCATCTTTTGCAAAAATTGGTAATGGTGGTTAACTGGGAGAGACAGGTTCAAACCCTGAATTTGCCACTCAGCTTTGCACTTTCCATATTGTACTGTAATTTACTATTAGTGTGAGTATCTCCTCCACTCTGGGCTTCTCAGAGTCTGAGACGGTCAAATGTCTTATTTCATCTTTATGTCTCTAGAATCTAGAACTGATGCTGGGCAAGTGAGGTCAATACATGCCTGCAGACCTCACATGCTGTGCACTGAATCTACTAGTCATATGGCCTTGGATACATTATGAACCTACCTTAGTTTCCTCAGAATAAATGAGAGCTAACACTACATTATGTTGAAGTGTTGTAAGAATAAGGAACAGTAGTGTATGTAAAAGGATCCAGTACAGAGTCTGACAAAATGCAGATGCTCAAACTCTTCTTATTTTCCCTTTCTCCTCTCCTAAGCATTTGATTAAGGGTGCTCATGACTTTTTGAAGTTACATTTTCATATTTGTACTTTGAAATCACTATCAATAGAGTGAGGAATAAGGAGCTTGGTGTGGGGGGGAGGGAGAGATTAGGGAATCAGCGAAAGGAGGTGATAATGGCCACAGGAAGGCAAGTTACAGAACTACTGAAGTAATATAGGTAAGAGGTTGTGAAGCTTGGACAAAGGCAGTGGAGATGAAGATGAAGAAGAGGACATAAAACCTGAAAAAATAATATTTTGGAGCAAATGTTTCTGAGAACAGTGCTTCACGGCAGTGGATTATTTTTCCTATGGTTTACATATAGGGAACACATTTTGTCTGGAGCTGGGCAAAGAGGGGGACCTGTCTGAAGAATTATTGAAGTTCTTTCTTAATGTTAGATATGGAGAGAGCTTCTGGGAAAGAGTGTAGAAACTGCGTAGTAGGAAGGGTTGGAAACACCATGAAGTCTTGGGAACAAAGGGAAATGAGTCCTGAGAAAGTTTAGGGATACTGGCATGGCCTTAACAGTTTATATACATCTGATATATTTAGACACAAAAGTACTGTCAACCAGAAAAAATAGAGAGCCTGTTCACTTTATGGTTCATCTTTGGGGAATTTTTTCTCCCATTGCACATGTAATAGAAGCTGCAGGAACTGCCCCTAATAGTGAGCATCTGATATGTGCAGGAGGAATATTTGTAAGCTGTTAAAAAGGCTTATCCTGAATTGGGTACCCTTTCACTCAGCCCAGGCCTTGATAGTCCTCCTCTTGTTTTCTACGTCATGTCTCCATTTGAAAAGTGATTTTGAAAAGTAACACACAAACTGATCAATCATGCAAACAAGGTAAAACTCCCATAGAGCACACAGAACAGAGATTATTTTTGTCTAGTTAGAATTTGCATATGCTGGAATATTTCTGACAGGTTCCTTGTGGCTCTCCTAAGAGAAAAAAAATCATGAATCTACAACTAAGTAGAAAATGAGGGAAGTTCAGGTAGAGAAAAAAAATGGAGCAAGGTTCTTTACTTTCTTAAATTTCTGTTATAACAGTTATGTGACAAAATGGTAGTGAATGATGGTGCTTCTTGCTGATATCTTCAGATAAATGAGAAAAAAATGACTCCCCTTTATCTTGATAGGAAAGAGGCTATGAATCACTTTTTCCCAACTTTCAAAAATGTTTCAACAACAAACATATTTGATATTGTCTTTATCCCTTCTCTACCCCTTCAGTGTCAAGTCTTTCATGTCAAGATCCCATTCTAATTTTTTTCCAAACAGGAAAAAGTGGTGTCTGAAATTAGTCTTGCTGCTATAAACATATTCCTCAATGTGTCTGGGCATGAGGATATGTGGGGAACCTCAGGAATTTGCCTGGTTGTAGAAAACTTTCTCCACCACAAACGACTGGACTTCTGCCTGTTTCAATGTCCAGCACTCTAATTTCCCATCAGGACTGGATAGGACTAGTGCTTAAGTCTGAATCCCAACTTGCTTTACTGGAGTTTTGACACCCATCTCAAGCCAATCCCATCCTCTAGAGAGGCAAAATCTTCTCTCTGCACTTCCCTCAATGAACTGGTCTCCCAGAATCTTTACTGACTGCTTTATTTTAGCTTTACCTGCTACTGGGATCCCATATCCATGCCACTTGCTTGTCACATTGGGTCCCTGGGGCAAAAGTCTGCCTCAGTCACGTTGACCCCACCTTGGCATTGTGCACGGGATGATAAGCAGGGAACTAGGTTATTCCCCAATCCCTTTCCTCTTATTCTTTGTCCCCTCACTCTCCACTGGCATCACCCAAGTTCTTTGCCAAACATATTATGAGTCTTACCATACACCAGTCATCTTGGATATACCCCTATCACCATAATTTCGTACACTGTATTGTTTGTTTATGTGTCTATCTCCCCAACTAGTCTTGAACTCTGAATACAGACTCTTATTTATTTCTGTGCTTTCACAAAAAAATAGGACCTTAATACATGATTGTTAAGCTGAGTTGAATTTAGAAGCTTTATTTAAAATGCTTGGTGTAAATGTAAATGAAAACTAAGCTCTTGAGGGGTCATACCTAGGCTGGGACATAGGGACCTATCTCCTATGGTTGGCTGTACCAGATGATCAGAGCCTGTTGTGTCTGATCTGGAGAGAACACCTTAGGATGCCGATCTAGAGTGAGCCCTGTGGATTACAGAAGACAGAGAATATTTCTACAGAGGTATAGACACTGATCTTTCCAGATCTAAAATTGCTTAGTTCACTCAAAGTTTCAAGGTGCTTGAGTTTCCAAAATACATTTTGGAAAGACATCTACTGGGGGTCTTGGAAAGTATCTCCCACCACCCCCACCTTGGATAAGGGAGGACTAGTTTATAATTCAGGGTTTTCTTAAAACTTTTAGCTTTCCTGTCTAGGGGCTAGTGGCTTGTTTAAACATTTGGTTTTAGTTGGCAGACATCAAGTTATCTGTTCTCTATTCTAGATGGCCAGTATAGTTTCTGGAAGATTGAATGCCAGAATTGGCAATACCAATGTTAAAATTTAACCATAGGTTATCTGATATGGTGTAATAATATCCTCTCCAAAGACCACTTGTTTGTGAAACTCTTGATATGCTCCTGCTTTGTTGAATGGCAACTATTGGGACAAATCTAGAAGGATGTCTTCTGTATTTAGTGTAGAGCTCAGGGTGTTAATTGTCACCCTCTCTTTTGCACATTGAGAGAAAAATTTCCTCTTCTTCCTGATCCCCAATGTAATTTTTTCTGAGCTGCTTTGTATCTGTATTTCAATTATGAATGGAGAAAAGGCCATGTCTTAGAAACAGATTTGTGTCCATGTTTGGAATACATCACTTACAAGTTGTGTGAATAGGGGAAGCCAATAAAAATTATTGAATTTTAGTTTCATCATCTGTAAAATGGGGATCAAAGTAGTTACTTTGCAGGTTTCTGGTGATGATCAAGTGACATAATACATGTAAAGCTCCTAGTCCAGGACTAAGCATAGTAGTCATGTAGCAAATAGTAGCTGCCAGGGTGAAGATGATGATGATGATCTGTAAAACTGGGTAGTTCAAACCTACTTCAAATGGTTGTTGTGGGACAATAGCTTTGAAAATTGTAAAATGCTATATAAACGTAAGTTATTATTTAAATTGCTACATCTATGTTCATAGAACAGTCCCTACATGCTTCTATTATAAGAGTATTATAAGAGTTATTACATTACATAGTAGTTCACTTTTTACTTGCCTGATTCCCCTACTACATTGACAGCTTCTTTCATGGGTGGGGACGGCTGTGTCACAGATAATCAGTAAATGTTTGATAAGTAATTAAGAAAGTTTAATGTTTCCCTTCAAACAGCAACAGCAATAACAGCAACTACTACTAATATTACTATTTGTTGAATTTTTCTAGTGACCCAAGATAATGCTAGGCATTTTCACATATATTTAATTTTCATAAAAAACCTTGTAATATGAGCATTATTATCCCTGTTTTACAGATAAAATAAGCACACAGTAAGCACAACTAGTTAATTTCCCTCATACCCTTTTTCCTTTTTTTTTTGGCTTTTGTCAAAAGTAAATTTCAGTCTATTCATTTTGTCAGTTCCGCGAAATTTGGAAATTGTGGGTTGGTTGTGAATGAATGAGAACTGTCTTTTTTAACTCAACTGCACATTTCTATAATTGAAATATTTTCCCAAGACATAAATGGAAAATAAGAGAGACATTTCAAAAAGAGTATGATAATTCTATGAGAGCAGTAGAAGGGCTACTAATAAAAACAATGGGCATTTTAAAAGCAATTACATGGATTAAATAGAATATTGTTGTTTTTTGTCCCGGAGAGACATCTTGCCTTTGTGCTGGGGATGCACTTGGGCCAAAAGCAGGATACTGTTTGACAGGGTACTTGGAAATGATAGGTAGAAAATTCATTTTCTAAAGAGGAAATGGCAACATCTGGAAGGAAAAAAAATATTAAGTTCCTACTTCCAGGGCCCTATTAGAAACAAAGGAGTGTAAAATAGCATTTTCAGGGTGGAAAAGCAATACACTTTCAAATAATTTTAGCAAGAGAAAGCTGGAGCAAAAGAAAGGGTAGAATTATAACCAGATAGGACTTGCAGCAGGGCTAGGTAGAGTCTATTATTTGTTTAGAGGATTTTCTGGGTCCACCTCATGTTCAGTATTTGTGGAAGTTCATCCAAAGATATTTCATGAGGGAATGGGTAGCATTTATATTCATTAAGCCAGCATCAACAATATGAATTTTGCCCATGATTTTGGGGGAGATTTAAAATGATTAATGCATCTTCAGTAGTAGGAATGGGGGACTTTCTAAAACATCTTATCTTTATCTAATAAGGCCTCCTGAGGATACAAAAGCTTATTAAGGCATGCAGAAAATTTTGAGGCAGTTTATTAAAAACACATTTGCACCAATTTTCAAAATGTGCTGCTATTGTTTGTGGAAGCTGAGATCGAGGATGCCTCTTTAGGAATGTGTATGGAAATGGGATACATAAAAATCCCCTGTTTAAAAAGGCAAGTGACACATGCTCCTCTGAGTATATTGGGACATAGGCTTTAGAATCAGTCTTGCAATCAAATCCTGGTGCAACTTAGTAGCTATAAGACCTGAGGCAGATACTTCACTTTGTCCACACACAAATTAGGATAACAATATCTAATTCCTGCTTTTTTTCAAAGAGATTAAATGAGATCATGTATACATAATGATGCTAAGCCTGGGAGTCTGGGCATGATAAATACTTAATAAAAAAGTAGCTTAATCTAGGCAGCTAGCCAGCACAGTCTGAATAATGATCTGGGGGAAAAAAAAAGTTGTCTGGAAACCTGTGGATGAGTGTGGGCTTCTGCCACAGATCTGGCCCCCTAACCTATCTCTTTCTCTTTCATTTCCTTCTTGGACATAAGTGTAGGTCACTCTTTGCTTAATAACTATTTATTGAGCACATCCTTTGTTTTAGGTTCTGAGATACATTGGGAATGCCAGGTACTCTCATGAAGTTTATCCTCTTACATGGATTATTGTACCAGCCTTCTTATTGATTTCCTTGCCTTCAATTTCTCCCCTTCAAATCTATTCTCCATGTACTGTTAGTATGAGTTACCCAAAACACAAATCATGTCATATTGATCCCTTTCCAAAAACATGCCAGTGTTTTTCTTCACCTGTAGAATTAAATTTCCTATTTGTAGACATGATAGTCAAGGTCTTCAGCTTGTTCCCAGCTGACCCCTTCTGCTTCCTCTCTAACCAGTTTTCATCTCACAATCCTCACTGGGCAACCTGCCTTTCCCTGGTCATGCCTTGCACTGTCAGTAATCTTACCTCTCAAATTACTCATTACCAGACTAGGCTAGGCTTTGCTGTTCTCTTAATATATAACATCCTTTATTAGTACTTCCACTATTAAATATATTTTGCTGTATCAGTAGAAATAGTGCTGAGGGACTATAGAATGAGGGAGAAGATCCTGCTCCACCCTTCCCACACTGGACTTTGGTATCCGCATCTGGGGTTTTTATTGTAAACCTGATGTTGACAGAGGTCCAGTGGAGAATAACTAGAATCGGGAGTAGAAATATTTTCTTTAACCAAAATATGGTTCAAGAAAAAAATTAAATCTGCACAGATAGAAAGTTACTATTTCATCCATATAGTTCCTTTGCTCCTTGACTTAAAAATATGATCTAAGTTTCATTTCAAACTCATTTACCTGATATGATCTAAGATTGAAATGATAATATGTTTCACTTCTTAACCAGGTCAGAAATAACCAAAGTTAATTTTATAATTATTTGTTTGAGTTGTTTCAAATATTAAACTAATGGAACATTTTAATTTACTGGAATACATGTGTTAGTAGTGCTGGATTAAATGGTTTCCAAGGTCCCAGGCAACTTTCCAAGGTTCCCATGGTTGAACTCACTGCTTTTGTTTTTCATATGTCCTGGCATTCCTCCTACTAGGACTATCTGCTCAGTTGTTCTACCCAACACTGACTCACTCTTGGCTTCTGGTTATGAAGATTCTTTTCATCTGGTTTTCTTGGAAAATAGCTTCAGGGTTGGGAGGTTGTATTTGTGAATGTGCGTGCCTGCACACATGTGTGAATCCAACAAGAGCTGAGTTCTGACATACCACGAATAAGTTTCTCTCCTTAGAAGCCAAATCAGATATGACCCCATTCTGGGTTTCTTTGAAAACAATGATTTGAATTAATTTTATTTTTATAGCTAAAGTAAGTGTGCTCGTTGCTTATAAAATAAGCAACCCTGTGGGACAAATGCACTGTGGTAATATAAGAAGAGAAAGGTCTCCAGCAATGATGCCAAATTCTTGGAAACATTTTAGGCAGCAACCAAGCATGCATCTTCTGAGACAGGCATCATGTGTCCTCAAAAGGAGCAACTTGTCCTATAAAATCTGTCTTGAATTCCTCAAATATTCAGCTCCTCAGTTCCTGTTGTCTGAGAACTGCCTGCAAGGCTATAGAAGATGGTGTGTATGTGTGTGTATGGGGAGGAGCGGCCGTGATAGTGGAACAGGGATGATATAGGCTAGAACTTAAGGTGTCAGCCAAGGCAGACTGAAGACGTGACATCACCTGAAAGGAGAATCAAAATCATCAGAATTATTATTGAAGAGAAATAAATTATTAGTGAGGCATTATAACTTAGGGGGAAAAGCATGGGCTTTCAAGTCAGAGAGATGATCTCTTCTGAAACCTGGCTCCACCACTTTCTACTTGTATGATTTTGTGCAAAGTACAGAATTTCTTCTAGCCTGTGTCCTCACCTGCAGAAGAGAGTTAGCGTGTATATGATAATCTAAAAATTAAACTGAGTACACATACTCAGAAGAAACCATGGAGCAAACTAGAGCTTTGTTATCATAGTTATAATGGTAGTAGAATGAGAAGTAAGAGAGAGGGAAGGTTAACATACAGTGAAAGAAAACATCAAGAGCATACATGACCAAGTCAGTGGCCAAGAGAGTCAAGACTAGGAAAGGGCAAGAAGAGGCTCCGTGAATGGTTAGTGTATGTGTAAAGAGGCTTCTTTTGTGTTTTCTGGCTCTTGTTTGGCATAGGAGCATGAACTTAATGGAGAACCATCTGGCTTTTGATCTCTCTCAAAGGAGCATCATTCTGCCTTTTGAGCTGCCTTTCCAATTCTGTCTTTTTAGTCAATCTGTTAAATCATTGGTTATATAGCATGGGGTAAGAGAATTTGGATACTGACACTCATAGACCTCACTCTAACGGGGTCCAGCTAGAATGTTCCAACAACGATGTCATCAGGCACACCTGTATTACAGCTCACCCCTACCCAGAGCTTCCTGAGACATTTCCTCATCTTTTTTTTCATTGGATTGGGCCTCCTTGGATAACAACACCTGCAGGACCCAGGCCAGAATTTTATTTTCTCTAAGGAATAGTGCATTAAGCTTCGGGTCATCAGTTCTCCATGGACTGGGGAGAAAGAGGGAGGGAAAAATCCTTCAAATAAGTTTGTTCCCCACTTCCTATTCCACTTTCTGGAAGGTTCCTGCTTCCTCCCTTTCCTTTCCACCCAAAGTCTGATACTCAGAATGTTATCTGTAAATTTTTTTTACCCATCAATCCTAGTTCTCCTTGGGGGTTATTATTTTTCTAATTCTTTCTACTCTTTTCAGAATATACTGAACCCAGATATGGATGCCAAAGTCCTAAAGCCTACTCACTAGGGGAAGGGTGGAGCAGAACCTTCATTTTCTTCATTCTAGACACTCAATTTATATTAATGCAGCAAAAGAATATGTATAAGGGAAGTGTTGGGGAAGGGGGTTGTGTTTGGGAAGGGTCAAAGCCTTAATTGCAGAAATCAAAAATAGACATGAGGAAAAGAACAGTTAAGAAAAGTAGACAATAGAAGAAGTAATAATAATGATGATAATAACTGTAACTGACTTTGTGTTCCTAAGGCTCTTCCCTCTCACAGGGCCATCCTAGGGGTCAGAGGTTTCCTAAATCTCAGAACCAGTTGCTAGAATTCAATGCATTTACTCTGGTCTCCTTTAAGAGAGCAAGGCCTAAGATACAGGAACAGAAAAGCTCATTATGAACTCCAGAAATTTCTCCTTCCCCAAAAAACATGTAGGTATACCCCTCTGTCCAGTGGTTCTCAACTATTCCTTGACTGCTTCTCTCAACCCATGTACTGAAGTAATCTGTACACTTCTCTGAACTGGGCCTGTTTTCTCCTTCCTTTGGTTAATGCCAAAACTTACTTCCTAAATCTTCCTTCTCATTCCCTTTGTCTAAGGCTGAAATGGCCTCTCCATTCTGCCAAATTAACTTTATTTTCCTAGTAGCTTTGCTTCATAGCTAAATCAGAGCAAGGACTGGGAGAGAACTGGAAGTTTAACCTGATGTTAAGGTATAAGGACTTGGAGGTTTGTGGAGATCCAGGTATTCAGTCATTACATCATCAGAGCAATGAGTATATCTGTGAAGGGATTTTCCATCTATGAGGTATTTTTTCCAAAACTTTGCTTATTTATAATTTTATATTATATTAGTATTATTCAGTAGATATATATGTAACATAAAATATAATTTGTGAAAGGAAGCATTAAAGGGCTTTTAGGGTTACCTAGTACAAACCCCTTTGTTTTTCAGACAAGGAATCTAAGCCTACAGGGGAACTGTGACTCATCCAAGATAATACCACTAGGACAAGGTGGAATTGGGGCTTTTGCCAGGGTCTCTTGACTCCCAGTCCAACAACCTTATATACAGGAATCCTACCTCAACTCCTACCCCACTTTTCTATTGAGACTGATCCTGGGGGCAGAAGCAATATAGAATGTTCACACTGCACATACCTAAGGCTTGTTTACCCATGCAATCAGAGGAAGTAGTACACTCAGTTTCTACAGAGTTGAAGTGTTTTCCAGAGTCTAGGAGGAACAAGACAGTTAAGTGAGAATCAATAGCAACTAAATATAGATGGATGGAGGTTGTTTAAGGGACACAGGGAACAATGAAGAAGAGGAGCAGCCTTATTTACAAAGGAAAAATTCTATGCTGCCTTCTTCTGTGTCCTTGAAAGAGGAAATAGGGAACTTCTGGGGAGTCACTGTGGCAATAAATTAAAGCTATGTAGGGAAGCAAGAAGAAGTGAATTTTCAGGAGGCTATTCAATCAAAGCCCTAGCTCTAAAAGGAGCTAAGAGGCACAGGAAAGATAGAGTTGCTCTGTCCCATGGTTTATATGCCAAAAGCATGATGCTCAGAGCATGGAAGAACAAGTCCAAACATGGACAGTAGTCCAGTCCTTCTCTCCAAGTAGTTGTGTCCAGAAAGAAGAAAAAAGTCGTGCAATAAAGTATCAGGAGACAAAAGCTCTGCCACTCATTAGCTATGTGAAGCAATCATTTTGCTTCTCTGAGTCTATAGGTACCATTAGAAAAGCTGTACGGATGGGAGTTCCAGTGGTGATGAGTGCCCATATCTGAATAGCACTTACAGCTCACCAAACACTGTGACATGTTCCCAAGTATCTGTTCAGGAGATTTGGAGTCAAGGGACCTAGAATCACATCGTGTCTGTCACAAAATGTAAGTGAGTAATTGTCCTTATCTATAAAACATGGAATTTAGGGAGGATCAAATAAGAGAAAAATGTGAAGGTGTGTTATATATTATGAAGTATAAAATGTAAATGCTTATTGTTAGTATACTCTCATAATAACTTTTATTGTCATTTGTGTTATCTTGAGACAACATTATCCAGAAAAGAGGGTCTTAACAGTGTATGAGAGCAGATTCTGTTTCACAAAGTCCTTGAATTTCCTGAAATTTTATCTATAGTTTTGAGTGTAAATATCAGCATTTCAGAGGAGTCTGTGATCAAAAAAAAAAGAGTTAAGTATTTGATTTAACAGAGATTTGCAGCCTTTTATTCTGACCTTAACACCTAAGGGATGTGATGGCAGTATAGAGATTCACTATAGCCTTGGAATTGGGGCAAATGAGCTTGGGAGAGGCTATTAGAGGATAATCACTAGGGAAAAAAGGTCATGTGTTATTTGAAAAAGTCACCCCAAATCTTCAAATATGTCCCTTTCTTGGTGTCCTATTTCTCCTAGCTTTCATCCCTTAGAAATCACTGAAAAAGTATATGGATCTTGGTTCATCTTTTTTTTAAATTTTTTTAATTTAAATTTAATTTAATTAACATATACTGTATTATTAGTTTCAGAGGTACAGTTCAGTAATTCATCAGTTGCATATAACACCCCGTGCTCATTACATCATGTGCACTCTTTTTTTTTTTAATTTTATTTATTTATTTGACAGAGAGAGACACAGTGAGAGAGAGAACACAAGCAGGGGGAGTGGGAGAGGGAGAAGCAGGCTTCCCGCGGAGCAGGGAGCCCGATGCGGGGCTCGATCCCAGGGCCCCGGGATCATGACCTGAGCCGAAGGCAGACGCTTAACGACTGAGCCACCCAGGCGCCCCCATCGTGTGCCCTCTTAATGCCCATCACCCAATTACTCCATCCCCCTACCCACTTCCCCTCCAGCAACCTTCAGTTTGTTTCCTATAGTTAAGAGTCTCATGATTTGCCTCCCTCTCTGTTTTCATCTTATTGGTTCATCTTTAATTAGTTTCAGTCCACTGAATTCTGGCTGTTATTCTTACCTCTATACTGAATCTGCTTTTGCTAGTTTACTGAAGACCTCTTAATTGCCATGTTACCAACTACAGGGGACATTTTTTTTTCAGTTCCTGTAAAAACTCTGGAGTTGGACACTTTTTGTCATTGCTCTCTCAACATTTTTTTATTGTTGGACTTCATGACAATACATTCTTATGGCTTTTCTCCTATGCTTCCATTACTTCATTATTGCCCTTTTTTTTTTTTTATTTCAAGATACTTTATTTTTAAAACAGGTCACAACACTAAGCTTCCGGCCCGCCCGGCCAGTGTTCAAGCTACAAACGCTTGCTCAGCAGCGGGGGGGGGGGGGGGGGGGGGGGGGGCACGCCTTAGTAGCATGTTTGAAAACTGAATAAAAATCCATATAAAACAAATATTCAAATAGTTTCCATAGGAACACAGATAAGTGACCCCATCTCCTAGTCTTCCATACTGTTGCATCTGTGCCAACCCTACTTACAGACATTTCAAAACTAGCAAGAATTAAGTTAAACGGTCCCCCCAAGTCCCCCAATTCAAGCTAAACTCGAAGGTAACAGCTACAGGAGTGGCACCTACACGTTGATACTGGCGGAGGCACAGGCGGCCGGGGGGGGGGGGGGGGCGCTTCAGCCCGCTCTCCCAGGCACAGGACACAGGCAGGGTGCTGACGTCCTGCTCTGCCACTTCGGCCGGGAAGTCATGGTTCTGGATCTGCTGCATCAGTTGCCATGTCGGCCCCAACATCACATAGCAGATAGTGGGCCTCTGGAACCCATTGAAAGTAGAAGCAGCAGCAACCGTGTAAGCACCCATGTTTTCAAAGACCATCCAATCGCCCACGTGCATCTCGGGCAAGTCGCAGCGCTCGACAATGCGATCCAGGCCATCACATGTTGGTCCCCATATGCTGGTTGAATAGTACTTCTCATCTGGTTTGGATCTCTTCTGCAGGAGGGGCTTCACATGGGCATGATCATAGAGGATGCAATTAAACGATCCATACACTCCATCGTTCATATAATACATAAGGGTTTGTTCACTCGACTCATCTTCATCATCAGAACCTGTCTGTTCCTTTAATACGAGTTTTTTTGGCAATGATGTTAACAGCGAGCGTGAAGGCTGAGGCAACGTAGTATCTGCCGGGCTCCGCTATGATTCGCACCCCCGAGTCGGCCGGGAAGTACTTGTCCAGGGCTGGGTTGATCACACTGGTGATCTCTTCAAATTTAAGCTTTACATCCTCAGATCCAGGAAAGCCATCACCGATATCAAGCAGATACATGTTGAAACCAACCTCAGCTCCCATGTCAAAGACACAGCGGGCATCAGAGATGGCTTGCACAAAGGTCTCAGGATCCGTGCAGCCACTTCCCACGTGGAAGCTGACACCAATGACATCAATATTTAGCTCTCTCGCCCGTTCCAAAAGAAGCCTGCTGATTTTGAGTGTGGCACCAAATTTAACACTGAGGCGACAGACTGCTTTGGAATCATCGGCGGCAGTCCGCAAAACCAACTTTGCCTTTGGATGCGCCCTGGCAACTTTCATCAATTCAACTTCACCAGCAAAAGTCATCATCTGGACTACGTTATTGGCAGCATACTTAATCTGAGACACTTGTTTACAAGGATTTGCATAGATAATCCTCTCTGGAGACACCCCAAGACTTTGTACCAACCCTATCTCGGTCTTGCTGGCACAGTCAAATCCTGTCCCAATGGTAGCAAGGGTCTTCACTATGGTTCTGCTATCATTGCATTTGACTGCATAAAAAGGGGTGACCCGAGGAAGAGCTTTTAACCATCTCAGATGTTTCTTTAAAATGTCTCCCAGGTGGGCGACATAGAAGGCATCCTTATCAGAAGACGAAACTTCATTAATTTTTTGGTCCAGAATATCCTTGGCAGTAAAGCCTTCATCGAGGAAATGGCAGTCTAAATCTGCATTACTAAAGTTGTTCATGGTTTCTTGAAGTTCCTCCAAAATGTAACAAAATGGAAAACTAAGAGATGGAATTTAAACAAATTATTGCCAGTTTCTCACAAAGGCAATTCTCTGGAATTCCAAGTCCCGCTGAAGATGCGTGTGCCCTCAGGTGCAGCAGTGGAAATGTTCTGATAAACAGAATTTGCTAGTCTACCTTAGAACGCACGGGCGCCGCGGGCCAGCCCGGTGGAGATGCCGTCCCCGAGAGCGCAGGACCGCCGGCAGCCCCGCCGCCCCCGTCAGCCGGCCTCCCGCCGCCTCGCTCCCTCCCGCGGAGCACCGCCGCCCGAGGTGGCGGCGGAGCTCTGGCAGAGGGGCAGAGGCGGCGGAGGCTGAGGGGACTGACCTCTTTTTTATAAATTCTCTTCCTCTATCTTCTCCTTAAGTGTGGATGTTCCCTAAGTTTTTGTTCTTGACTTACTGTTCTCTTTACTCAACCCTTATCCTCAAATTTTATCATCTTTCATCATTTCAGTGCCATTTATATGTGGTTTATTCTAGAGTCTACTTTTTTTTTACCTTTTTTATTAACATATAATGTATTATTTGTTTCAGGGGTACAGGTCTGTGATTCATCAGTCTTACATAATTCATAGCGCTCACCATAGTACATACCCTCCCCTTCCCCAATGTCTATTTTCTTCTAACTGGATCTCTTGAGCTCCAGGCCCATGTATCCAAATTTCTGTCAGATGTTAATACTACAATACATTGCATGTTACCTTCAACATATCCAAAACACAACTCAATAACTTGTTATGATGAGCACTGGGTGTTATATGTAAGTTATGAAATCATTAAATTCTACTCCTGAGACCAATATTACACTATATACTAACTAGAATTTAAATAAAAATTTGGAAGAAGAAAAAGAATTAATCTTGACTTTACAAAAAAACAATGATTTTATGAATTTTAAAATATATTTATAACAAAAATTCATGATAATAATGTAAAAAGATAACTTTATATCGAATCTGTTCTTCCTCTTTCAGTGTTCTCTGCCTGATTTTTTTCACCACTCTCCACACAAACAATCAAAATGTGCCTTTAGCTTCTCTTTTAGATTCACATCTGAATTATCAAGTCTGCTAAATTTGTCTTCTAAGTATTTCTTAATCTGTCTGATCCTACTTAATCATACCGCCATTAGACCAGATCTCTTACTATCTCTCATCTGGATGTTGACTGTCCACCTTTGCCACATTTGCCCCCATATCGTGGCTATGGGACAGACAAGGATGCAACTCTGAGAAGGGGCAGGGCAGCAAGCAGAGTGATAAATGTTCATGACAAAGAACAGGGAGGATGAAGGCAAAGGCTGATTACCTGACTGGAACTTCATGAGGCAATGTAGTATAATTTCTGAAGGAAAGAGAGCATAGTCATGGTTAAATGGTTAAATGTTAACCCAGGAGGACTGGACTAGTCTAGAGGTAAGTTTCAGGGTAAACTCAAAAATTATGAAACCCTGTCAAGGTGCCAGGAGACCAGGTGTGAACACAACTAGACTAGTGGGTAGAAATATAGGAAGTAGATTTTGATCTCTTATGGGACAAAAATGGGAACTGTGCTATGATGAAGAAGGCTGTCTTGACAGGTGGTATGAGCTTCCTGTCACTAAAAATATAGGCACAGAATATATACAGGGGTATTCTGTATTAAGGGGAAAGCCAAATAAAGTGCCTTTTGATGCCCCTTTCATGATCCTGAGGCTTTTTAGCAGCTGGAGAGATGCTTCCCACTCTCTTCTATTTTCATAGGTTCCCTTAGTTTGTGATCTTCAGATACTTTCTATGGAGAAGAAAGGCAGAGAGACGAAAGTAGTCTGATAATAAAAGTCTGAGCTTTGAAGTTAAACAACTATGGTTCATCTCTAGATTCAGTCATTGTTAGCTCTTATAAGTTGTATAACTTCTCTGTGAATCCATTTCCTCATCTGTAAAATGGGAAAAACAATAGCACCTTTAGTAGCTGTGAGGATTAAATGAGACACTAGATGCTTAACAAAGATCCTGGCATATATTAAGCACTTAATAAATGTAGTAATGATGGCAATGACTGTGCTAAAGTGAAGAAGGATGCAGAGGTGGAAGACAAATATGATGTTAATGATGTTGAGACGGATACCCCAGCTTTCTATCATATGCGTTTAAGCAAATTTAATTTTGCAAACCTACAACAAGCACATTTGTGCAAGTTGGAACTCATCTTTGACTAGTTGTTTGGCTTCCATCTCAGAAACAGGGGGACAGGCCCAATCTCTTATGATGGGAGAAGGCAAGCAGCCAAAGCTGATGGCCTAGAACAAGATTCATCCCCTGGGATCGGATAGGAAACTTTAAAGAAATGGTCAGATAACTAGAAAGAAAATCAGGAGAGACTACTTTTCCAATTGAGTTTTTGAAAAACAAAGAAACAAAAAACAAAAAAAACTTTTAAGACACTTTTATTGAGGTATAATTGATATATAATAAACTGCACATATTTAAAGTGAGCAGTTGATAAGTTTGGACATAGTATACACCCATGAAACCATCATCACAACTGAGACAGGGAACTTATCCCTCTCTCCACACCACTCCTCCCCGCCATCCCCAGCTCAGTCCCCAAACAACACTTGCCAATTAGCTTTTGAAGAGAGTATCTTTTTTAAAGATTTTATTTATTTATTTGACAAAGAAAGACACAATGAGAGAGGGAACACAAGCAGGGGGAGTGGGAAAGGGAGAAGCAGGCTTCCCAGAGCAGGGAGCCCGATGCGGGGCTCGATCCCAGGACCCTGGGATCATGACCTGAACCTAAGGCAGATGCTTAACGACTGAGGCACCCAGGTGCCCCTGAAGAGAGTATTTTAAAACAGAGACTACTCCACCATATGGAATGATGCAGAGAAATAAAATAAAACAAGGACATTGAAGAAGCCTTGAAATAGGCTATCAGGGGAAGTCAATGAGAACAATTTCTGTGCTAGAAGCCTTTATGCTGGGGGGTAAAATGCAAATGAAAGGTAAAGAAAGGGAGACTGCAGTGTGGACTCCTGAGAGGTTAGAATTTCTACAAGGAGGGATTTTGTAGGTAGGACATTGCAAATGAAAGGTAATCCATAATTATTGAATACCTACCGTATGTTACACCCTGCGGGGGAATCTAAGACCTGAAGCCTAGAGGAGTAACTGATGCAAAATGCTCAAGAAATTTTATACTGAGCAATTGTGAAGGCTATGAGGGGTCTAGTCAGAGCAAAGGGATGCCGGGGAATGCAGGACAGAATCAGAAAGCTGTCTTCAAGCAGCAGTGGGAGAGAGTTTGAGGATTCAAATCCAACAGGGACAAAAAAGAAGCACATATCCACCTGAGAAATACCAACTTTATGAGTATTGAACTTCATGTAGGAATTCTGAGAAGAAGGACCTTTTGTGGCTGGAGCTCAGGTAAACTCTTGAACAGAGGATGAACTTTAGGTAGGGAACAGGACAGAGGCATGTTATAGTGGCAAGGGCAGTAGGTTTAGAGTCAGCCACTCTAGGTGGTGCCATCACCTCACCACATGATCATTTTTGCATCTCTCTGCTCTCTCTCTCTCTTTTTTAAATAACTAGGACAAGGGCTGTTGTGAATATCAAATAAGAGAATGTTTGTGAACTGTATCTTCTAGAGCTTTATTTTTGTGTATAGTTATATTTATTAAAATGGTTGGCTAATGCTCAAATGCCGTTTCATTCATTCATTCGATAGATATTTAAGTGCCCATGATATGCCAGCATAGAGAATACTAAACTAAGAAAAACTTAGTTGCTGTATAATGTAGCTTTCCTTCATTATGGATTAAACAAACATCTTGTGGTAAATATATGATTGGAGAAGTACAAGGGTGTGGTGGGAGTATCTAAAAGAAAACCCCAGCCTAGTCTATTAGGGAGTGAGACATTGAGAGAATGTTTTATAAATAGAGATTTCTTCCTTCTCTTAATTTACATTATCTTCTTTGTATCTCGGTTGTTTAAGGGACTTTCCATTCCATTAGATAGCAAACTCTTTGAGGGCAGGCACTGTTTGTGATCAGTTTCTCTCTTTCATTCATTGTGCTCAACACATGGTGTATACTTAACAATATTTGCTACATTGAGTTGAACCAAAAATGTCAGAGCATCCAATTTAAAACTCAGGATGGATATTTCCAGTCCAATTAAGAATGAAGCTTTTACTTTTATACTTGAAATTAAAAGCCAAAAGAGTCTGGAGTTCCAGGCTTATAAAACCATATCACATTTCTAGTTTAGGTGAATCTCTTCCTCTCTTCTCAAGAACTCGTCTGTTTATCCTTGTTAATTACATGCCCTAAATGATCAGATCCAAGGTTTCCACTTGCAACCTTTGCTAGTTTGTCCTTCCCTATACAATTCTAAGATTGTGGAAAAAGTT
Source organism: Zalophus californianus (assembly GCF_009762305.2). Lineage (NCBI taxonomy): Eukaryota > Metazoa > Chordata > Mammalia > Carnivora > Otariidae > Zalophus > Zalophus californianus. The sequence continues at coordinate 38,866,184 of NC_045598.1, read as the reverse complement.
AGGAACAGTGAGGGGAGGCTGGGAGAAGAATGGTAGCTACCCTATAATCATGTTTATTGTTTCATAATAGATTTATAGAAATTATGAATGCAGCTATTTTATTAATGAGACTTTTAATTATCCACTATGGTGAAGGGTGAGGCAAAATATCTCTCAACCCCACTAATTAATATGGGTATTCAATGACTGTTAATTAAGGACAAAGGGGACCAAAGGAAGACAATCTACCCTTGACTCTGATGAATGCAAAGTCAAAGCAATAGCTTATTTCTAAATTAACATGATTGATAAAAAGTCAAGCTCAGACCCAAGACTAGTTCCTCAGGGAACCATAATTTCCCTGTTTAGACAATAGAATAAAGGGCTCATCTGTGGGCCCAGGAACAAAGCCCAGAGTTGCAGGCCCCGAGGAGACAAGGGAGCTATGGATTATTTTGTAAAACATGCATTTCAGTAGGTGCTGTTTCACAGGCCTCTTGTATCCCCTGCTTATTTTAGAAAGTTTGTGCAGCTTCAGACCCATGGGCAGGCCCAGCCCCAGCCATAATTGGTCCAGGGGAACCTACCTTCCTGATCCCTGGTATACATGCCCATTTGCTTCTGGCCACTCCTCCCCTCCAGGTTTGTGTAGTTCTGTGAAGAATCCCATGCATGCTAGCAACCTGTCCCTCTTGAAGCAAATTGTGTTTTCACATGTCATATGCCACAGCTAATATCTTCAGTCTTTGGAGGAAAATAAAGGCAAAGAATGCATTATTGTAAGACAAGTGTCCTGTTGAAGAAAAGGTTGTATGTTTTAGAGGAAACAGTATGGGTTTTAGAGACACACTGTAGTTTTACCCCTTGATAGTTTAGTGACCTGGGGCTTGAGATTTAGTTTCCTCATCAATAAAATTTGGATATCAAAACCCACCTTTTAAGGCTTTTGTGAGAATGAAATAAGCTAAAAAATGCAAAGTTCCTAACAAGCAAAGTATTATCAAGATCCTGCCTTGTATACAAACAGTGCTCTTTAGTTTACAATGGTTTGAACCTTACTACAAACCAGTGAGGTAAGCAAATCAAGATTTACATTCCCCTTTTTTCACTTATAAGGAGACTAATGACCAAATAGGATAAATATAAAAGAGGTCCAATAAAAAAATAGAATAAAATATAAATTTTAAAAAAACAACAAACAACAACAAAAGGTCAGTTAATCTTGGAGCCTCAGCTTCCTCATTTTTAAAGTAGTCATACCATTGTCCACCTCTCTGGACTGTGGTGAAGATCAAATGAACTAATGGAGGTGACTGTGCTCTGTAAACTGTTGAATCCAACTATGGCTTGATATGTTATGTTGAGGACCTGTCCAAGATCATACAGAGAAAGCAGAAGAGCTATGTATTTATTCACTGTTTCAATCATTTATTCATTCGCTTGTTCATCCAATAACCATTATCAATTCTATCCTATGTGCCAGGAACAAGGCGTTCATAGTCTACAAGAAAAAGATAACATGCCTAGACAACTATAAGAGAAGGCAGATTACTTTAAGTAGCTTAAGAGAACTGTGTGAAGGTAGATTCTCTCTGATGGCTCATTTAGCCAGTCTGGGGTTCTACCCTCTATTCTGTTCCTTTCCCTTCCCTTCCCTTCCCTTCCCCTTCCCTTCCCTCCCCTTCCCTCCCCTCCCCTCCCCTCCCCTCCCCTCCCCTCCCCTCCCCCTCCCCTCCCCTTCCCTTCCCTTCCCTTCCCATACTGTGTCCAGATTTACACCATTCATCTAATTAATCGCTTTCTATGGATACCCACTGCTTATGCTGTAGCAAATACTTGGCTACATACGTAGTCACTCTCCTGTGCCATCATGGGCAGACATTGCTAAGTGATCATAGTACTTCTTCCTACTGGATCTGGGTTCATTCTCAGAATCCTTCTCAACGTAATGCTTCAGAAAGCAACTACCAATTGACTAGAGTTGGCCCTAAAAGTTATGTATCTGGGAATGGTATTCCCACTGTGTTTTTTGTGATTCTTTTCCCTGGGTATGGAGAGTCATGAAAACTTTGAACTTTCTAAATCAACAGGTGTTAGTATTTTATGAATTAGAGAGTTAAAACTCATAGAGGCTTAGAGGCTTGCTCAAAGTCACACATTTAGTAAGTCCAGGGACTGTGATTCAAATATCAGTATTTTGGTTCCAAGTTCAATTGGATATTCAGGTGTTAGGAAGTAAAGAGGTTATTACTCAAAGGCCTTTAAAAATTATCTATGTAATTAGACTATAACTTGTCTGAGGGCTGGGATTGTATTTTTGTTCACCACTAAATCCCAGTGCCAAGTATTTGTTTAATCAATCAGTAAATGTACTGTCTAGTGGGTAAACAGTCAAGTACAGACTATGACAATAAAATATGCAGTTGCCTGGCATGGTCTCTAGCATTTTGTAGGTTCATAGTGTTTCTGTTAACTAGCACTAAATCCAGTGTGATATGGGGACACTGAGGAGGGCCCCTTTCTCTAGCAGAGTGAGAAGGAAGTGATACTGAACTGCTTCTGAAAATGGTCAAAGAATGTTGCACACAAAATGAACAGTATGTGCAAGGATGGGGAGATTTGTAAGAACACAACATATTTGAAAGAATATAAATAGATTAAATGAGATGAGGCAGGTGTAAGCCACACAGTGAAACTATACTGCGGCCCTGAAGATTTTTACTTTGTTCTGAAGGATGTTTTAGGTTTATTAAAGACTTTTAAGCAAAGGAGTATCATGATGAAATTTGTCTTTTAGAAAGAGCTTTCTGGAATTATAGTTAATTTTTGTTAATTTAAAAATTTTTAACACCAACTCAGCAAGAGGTCTTGAACATTTGACTTTCATAAATGTTTAACTTTTATTATTGTTAACACTGGAGCCAATAAATGGTTATGTGTCTATGCATATGTATATGTATAAAAAGCAATATTAGCAATAACATTTTCCTTAATTAATTTTCCCATGACTGAATTCCTATTTGAATATTCATTCTTACAACATTGCAGTATGTTGTGATGCACTTTGGCGAAATTAACTCAACGAGCTCCTCTTTCCAATTTTAATATTCCACTGGGTTTTCTATTCCTGAAAACTCATTAGTATCTGAGTGCAGTGCTGACGAGAAACAAGAGAGAGGCATATTGTGTGAATGTGAGTCAGAGAAAAGAGACAGCTGGCATGGGAATTTTCTAATAAAGCCCAAAAAGGCTGCTGTGTCTTAACAAAAAAAAAAAAAAAAAAAGGTGCTTTGAGTATTTCCTTTGTACTAAAAGTTCTGAATCTTATTCACACCTTTCATGAATGCTAGCAAAAACCAAGTTGTTCTCACTGAAACCTTCTCATGGATTCATGCCGGAGAAGTATTGGTCTGTTTTCCAACTTTTCTGGTGGTGGTAGAATTTGTGTAAAGATGCACTTTGGTCGTTTGTCCATGTAGATGACATAGTTTGAATCTCCAGAAAAATCATTCTTAGCAATATAGCTTGACTGTTCGTCCTTTCCTCTTGCTTCATTCTATGTGATTTGACCATCCAGTTATGCCCCATGTTTTCCTACTTGCATGCTTTTACTAATGCCATTATTTCTTCCTTGAATGCTTTTCTTATTGTCTTTGTATGTTGATATTCTAACCATTTTCCAAAGCTGAATTCAGATGCTTTGCTCTACCAGGAGACTTCCATAGCCTGACAAGTAGATGCCAGTTTTCCTCCTTCTGGAAAATGGAATCACATTCTAAGTTCTTTGAGAGTTGTTTGTGTACACATCCTCTTATAATTATTGTAGCTGTCATTTATTAAGCACCTGCCTTGTGCCAGATTTGGTATTGTTATCTATGTGGGATTGGTGTTATTATGTTCATTTTACAGATGAAGTAACTGAGGCTTAGAAATATTCATCAAGTTCCCCAAAGACCACAAAGCTGGGGACAAGCATGATTATACAACTAAAAGCTTATATTCTTTCAACCACACTGAACAGTTTTCCTGCTTCGTTTGTCCAGTGTCTTTCCCAAGACAAAGGGAAGGGCATATTTTAGATTAGTCTTGAAAAATGAATGGATTAGGAATTCTGAAGACAAGGGTTAGATGCAATTATCCCAGGTAGAGAGAAGTATGAATGTAGACATGAAGAAATATGTATGTATTGCAGTGGGGTGGGGGCAGAGGGTGTTGGCCAACATTGGCTCATCAGATTGGTGAATGCCAAAGCTTTTATGAAGGATGGAGAAAGGAATAAGACTAGAACGGCAACTTATGTCCAGAATGTGACAGGCCATGGGTGTGGAGCAGAGGGACATTCTAGTTCCAAGGCCAGGAATGAAGGGAGAAGCCGAGGCCCCAGGTGGAGACAGAAATGCATGTAGAAAGCTTATGATGTTGCAGGGAAAGTACTATAGGGGCCACAGTTCATTTTTAATTGACTAATCACTTGGCATTGCCTGGAGTTGAGACATAGAGCCAGATGAGGCTGATTTGATGCTGATATTCCTGAACTGCTATAGGAAGGATCCTTAAATCTTGGAAGAATAAGATTGAGTCAAGGAGCCCAAGTTTTAAGGAGGGAAGAGATGTGAGGGCAGGGAACTAGGCAGGGCATTGCATAAGCCAAGTAAAATCAGTCCCTAAACTGGGGCATGAGGCAGGGAGGTGTGAGGGGGAAGTAGCAAGAACTTCCTTCGTGTTTTTAATGTGTTAAGACTGTTTTAGTTCAATGTGAGGCATGATCAGGAAGAACATATGTCCAAGTTTCTCTTGTTTTGAAGTGTTGATTGGTATAACTAAGAGAATGCTAAAATAGCTCTATAGACACATTGAAACATTTCTAAAGTAACATCATAGCCTGTTCCAAGGGTGGTGAAGGGGAAAGAGGGTTTGTTTTGTTCTTATGACATGTAATTGGCCCTTTGACACATCATTAACTTTGGACAAGTGGTACTACCTCCAGACAGACTTTCAGGATTCCTCATTAGCAGCCAGGGGATTAACACAAGAGCTGTGATACTTTTCTTATAGCTGGCTTCTCTGTAGTGTCTGTGGCAAGGCATCTCTGCCTTCTATGGCTATTTCTTATGCCCTTTTTTTGTAGAATCTGTTACGTCAAGGGGAATTTCTACAGAGACAGAAACTTAGTCTGTCTTACTCAGTGGAATATTCACAGAGGCTAGTATGTGAATATTTGTTGAATGAATAAATGGAACATAGCATAGACCAGGAAAATCTGGTTTCACGTAATTATTAACTAGAGGCCTCTAAACAAATCATGTAGAGTTCTTGAGTCTTAGTAAAATGGGAAAATAGTATCTGTCCTGTTTGACTCAAGGGTTCTTGTGAGGATTAAATACATATGAAAACTCTTGGAGGAACATTGTAACTAGCAGAAGAAAATAAAGGGAAGAGATCCATCATTGTATTGTGTCCTGTGCCAGGTGCTTTACCTCCAACACCATATTTCAATCTCATGATGGTATTAAAGGACATTATCATTGTCTTCATATTTTAAATGAGTACACTAATAAGGCTCATAGAAGCTAAGGCCACACATTTAGTAAGTGGCAAGCTGAAAGTGTAAGAGCCTCTTCTGTCTGACTTTGCAAAACCCATGTTCTTATTCTCCATACTGCACAAATGTGAGGTAATTTTATTGAAATACTGACATTTAAATAAAGTTTTTACAAAAACCTATCATAGAAGGTCAAAAGTCATTCTTAAAGGACACAGAAATGGCCCCTGACTTTGTCTAGGAAGAGACATCTTTGCCCTAATTAGTATCATGGTTCCCAGCAACCTGTGTATCATCACATTTCAGTACACTTCTGTGAGAACTGGGGTGATAGTGCTTTTGCAAACACAGATCTCATATGCGGATGCTACTTTTCCTCTTTTCTGTTCAGTTCTCCATTTAGTGACATGTATTCAGTGTGCTGAGTACAGAATCATTTTGCCCATGTAGACTATAGTTGGTGGAACTCTTATTTCCCCCCCTTTCTTGCATTATTCTTCCTACAGTAGTTAGAACAATCTTGAGTGGTTTGAATGAGGGCAAACCTGGGCTAAGTGATGGGGAGCACTCTACTTGGAGACAAGAAAGGTGTATAGAATACCAACTCTACCCTCACTTGGCCTGGGGTCCTTGGACTCTGAGAAACTCAAACTTAGCCTCCTTCTGTAGAACAGTGACAAGAGCAAATGATTAAGAGAAGTGTATCAGAGGAACACTTCTATACAGTTCTGTGTGTGAAAACTTGTGCATGTTAGTTTCCTTCCTTCTTTTCTTTATTTTTGGTGTTTGGAGTAATTGCTAAGAATCAAAAGATTTGGGTTCTAGTCTCAAGACTGAGCAAGTCACTTCATCTTGCTGGATCTCACTTTCTCTGTCTGTAATGGAGTTCAGCTAGGTAGTCTATATTTTTAACCTTGGGATTTTGTACAGGTCCCAGGTCAAAAAACAAGGGCCTACCAAATAGAATAGGAAGTGCCATGATGGGGTGATGGGGCTCTGAGAGTTACTGAGGAGGAGGACTAACTCAGCCATGGAGGAGGTGGGTTGGTGTTACACAAGAGGTCAGGTCACTTCCTTAGGATGACAGTGTTTCAGCTATCTCTTAAAGAGGTATAAGAGCTACCTAAGCATGGAAAGGAACAGTATATTTACCAGTCAAAGCCCCAAAATGAGAAAAAGCAAGTAAGGTTTAGAAAACTACAACTTTGTCAATAAAAGTAGGACATGTGCCTATTGTATAGGTATGCATGTATATGTTGTGAATATAGAGAGAGGGCTAGAAAAGAGGAAGGACGACTTAAAGTACTAAGGAATTTGGACTTTATTCCATAGATGATGGGGAGCTGTGGAAGGGGAGAGGGCGACATGACTGGTTTTAACTATTAGAAATACACATTTGTGACTGTAAGGAGAATGGATTGTGAGAGGCCAAACAGGCAGACACACCAGTTAGGAGTTCTCAGTGTGTGCATGGCATATTTATGGACAGTGAAGAGACCAACTGGCTGCTGTAGTTGTGACTATGTGCTGACATGGAGGAGGAATAAAAAAGGCCAGACTAGTGAAGTCAACATCAAAGACTCAAATAAAGCTAAAAGGAAGCAGAACCTTTACTGATTCTCTAATTTCTGTGCAATTACAAATAGAGGTCAGTTTTACATATACATACATATGCTAAACAAAACACAGTCTCTTCCAAATCCCCTCTGAGATACAGATGGATTTCTAAATTTCTATGTAATCCCTAGGATTGAACATGGATATTAGTAAAACATCACCTTGTGGCAGGGAGGCTTCCTGAGGCAAGAGAATCATCCTCTACATTTGATCAGGCTTAAGATCAGGAATTTAATGTTTTTCAGTAGAATAGATGATGAGATTATGTTTAGAAAGAGAATCAGTAACCTCTTCTTCCTTCATGGTTACTGCCATTTTGTCACTCGTTAGCAGAATTATACTCATCATATCACTTTTATTCTCTAACTATATCATTCAAACCCCAAAGTGTGAAAAGTGGAACTGCGGCATTTCATTCCAAAAGTGTTTACTGGGTATCTGTTATTTCTTAGGGGGCAGCCAATCTAGAGAGAAAAGGGATAATCAAATAAAATTATATGAGGCATGTAAAGTGCCTAGCACAATGTTGGGCTTAAGGGCACCTCAATTAATAATGGTCCTCTCATTTATGCCCCTAGGATATAAGGATCAAATGATGAATAAAGAATAGCTTGTACCTGCTGGAATTTATAGCTTTATTTGAAAGATGAGATATAATAAATAAAAATAATCTTTCTAATGCTTAACAGTTTACAGATCACTTTCACATCCACTATTTCATGTCAAGCTTCCAATGTCAATTCAAATAACCAGGGCAAAGGCATATTATTAGCCCCATTAAAGAGATGAGGAAATTGACATCCAAACAAGTTAAGAGACGGCACAAGATCAGATTGTTATCAAGTGGCAGAGCAGGTCTACCTGGCTCAAGCATTTACATTGTGATAGGTACAAGGTACCATATAAACTAAATTCTAGCCTGTCAGTGGTAGGATTTATAGTTTATAATTTTATAGTAGAAACAAAGTGCTAAGGGAACCTTGAAAGAAAAGTATCCATTCTGCCTCGAACTCTGCACTGTAGTTATCAATTCTTGTGTGTTTTCAGGATTCATTTCTGAGTATGGTCATTGTTCACCTAGCCTTCTGCCCCTGCCTCACTTACTCAGATTCCAGTAATTCCCTAGGAATTGGTCAAATCTGTTGAGGGTTTTTGAACAATTCTCCTAGTCTCATGCCTGCTTAAATAGCCATCTGAGGTTGGTAGCCCTATGCCTCAGCCTCTGGGAGCCACCTGATATTAAGAACCACTGCCTAGATCCTGCTGCCTCAGCCTACTTTGTGATTTGAATTCCTGGATCCCCCTAGGGAAATCCACAGCTCTTGTCTTCTGTTATTCCTTATCTTTTGTGCAATTCTCTCCCTGGCCTCCTTAGAAATTCCACTGAACCAAACAGGCAAGACCAAATTCATTATGGCACCAACTCAGGGCCCTCAGTGGTCTGTCTAGAGCTTCTGACTGGCTTACCTTACATGTGGAAATACAGAGAAAAAAAAAAAAGAGAGAGAATGCTACTAAGCAGATTGTTATTTGGAGGAAGGGAGGAAAAGAGCACAAGATGGCAACCTGCAAAGTAGGTTCAACCTGAAAAGTACATCTTGAGTGCTGCTTTAAATGCATTATCTCATTTAACCTATGCAGTAGCTCTCTGAGTAGTGAGCTCAAATGAAGATACTCATCTTCATTTTGCAGAGGAGGTAACTGAGGCTCAGAGAGATATTTATGCCTTGTTCAAGTCCCTGCAGCCAGGGAGTAGCAGGAAGTAGTTGAGGATCCATTCCTCTGACTTAATGTACTATTCTTTTCTCTTACTCCAAAGTTGTGATGGATGATCAAGTTCTAGATCACACAGTTCGAATGCCACATGTTTGTTGGATCCCAGGTTGTGGGGTGGGCTGGGGAGCAATTTGGGGAAGGTTTTCTGAAAAAAACTTGGGAGTTTAAAGATGAGTTTGGAGAGGGAAGAATAAGGGAGGAGGACATCCATAGGAACAGAGTGTGCAAGTCTGTGGAGGTGGGAATGAGTTGGGCACAAGTGGAGGTGGTGTGGATCGTGGTCTCACAGGAGTGGAAAGTGCATTCTGAGGAAGAGGACAGTTTGGTTTGTCTGGGAGGAAGGGCTATCAAACTAAATATGCCTCTTGCTCCCCTCCCCCTCATAGCTGTGGGGACCAGCCCTCTGTCAATGTGAGAAGCTCCACTGAAAGCAGGAATTTGGCTCTACCCAGCAGACCATGCTGAGGAGAGGTTTTTCCAAGCCATATTTTAAAATTTGTGTTGAAAAACATCCCTAAATCCTCTAACAGAAGACAGATGTCTGCCTGAACAAATATCAGCTCTCACATAATTTGTTGTTTTTATTTCCCCAGCATTTGCCTTTTGAATCTGACAACTTCCCATAATTATCCATTTTCCAGAATGAATTATGGAGTACATGTCCTATGTATGTGGCTCACGCTGCTGTTGGTTCATGGACTGTGTGGATGTAGGGTGCCTCTGTGCAGAGAATCAGGTTCTGTCTGGCTCCTTGATGCCATTCCCCTTGCCAAACTTCAGTACTTTCACCTGGGAATCTAATCCCTATCTTTTGGGTCCATATCTTCAGCACTGGATATATCAAGGCCATGGTAGGTCAGGGGCTTAAAGGAGCCCCAATTTAAATAATTTAGTAAACTTAACAGTATAGCATAAGTGTTGAATTTCAGACAGAGCAGGTTTTGATTTTTACCTCCTACTTGTAAGTTACTTAACTTCTCTAATCTTCAATCTTTCATCTTTAAAGTGGTTGTTGAAAACAGGTGTTAAATAAATGATAGTTATTATTATTGTCTTTTTTTTCCTTCTTGTCTGGATCTTATTTATTGGTTTATAGCTAATCTTTACTAAAGATTAGGACATTTTGGTAGTCATTGATAAGTGCATTATGTCATTTAATCCTAATAACCACCATATGGATTGGTACTATTATTTTCCTCACTTACACATGAGGAAACTAAGATTTAAAGGTGTCAAGAAACTGCCCAAAGAAGGTCATACCCGTAGAAGAGGCAGAGTCAAGGTTAGAATCCATGCATCTGGCCCAGAGCCCCTGAAGTCATAACTGCTTCATTGGCTTCCATCATAATTCATAACTACTTCATCTGTCCTTTTCCTAAGACAGAGATATTGCCTTATACCCCAATTCTGGCTGTTTCTCTATGCCTAAGCTTTTCTTTTGATAGCCTATCTAAAACTGCTTTATTCCTGCCAGCCCTTCCTATAAACTCTAGCTTAGTATTTATAGACCCAATGGCCTCTCCTTACTGGTATTGATCTCCCAATATTGCTCCTTCTGTTCTCTGCCCACTAGGCAATGATTTGTTCATTCTTTCATCATACTTTCACTGAGTGTCTACTAGATTCCAGGCCTAATGTGAGGTGCTGGCAAAATCAAAACAAATTAAATAGGGCTACTATTTTAAAAGAAGTCAGTTCCAGTAAGGAGACAAAGATAGAAAAATGTCACTGGCATACCTAACTACTTCCTTCTTTTACCCCCATATATAATTCATCACCATGACCTGTATATTTTGCCTCCAAAATATCTATAGAGTGTGTATTTCCTTCACTATCTACATTTCCATCCTATAGTTCAAGTTACCATTATTTCTTACTGGGCTACTGCAGTAGCCTCCTTTGTGATCTCTTGTATCCAGGTTGTGTCTACCTCCAAACTGTTCTCAATATTGCAGCAAGACTGATCTTTGAAAAATGTAAGCCTGCTTAAAATACCTTAATGGCTTCCCATTGCTTTTACTGTTATGGAAACAAAACTAAAAGCCCCCATATTTGAGAAAAGAATAGAAAGGAATTGCGCCAGCATGAGATGACTGGCTAGTCTTTAAAGATACTTCTAACTCTGACATAAGAGATTTGACTTCATCTGACATCGGCCACAGCAACTTCTTTCAAGATACATCTCCAAAAGCTAGTGAAACAAAAGCAAAAATGAACTTTTGGGACTTCATCAAGATAAAAAGCTTCTGCACAGCAAAGGAAACAGTCAACAAAACAAAGAGACAACCCACAGAATGGAAGAAGATATTTGCAAATGACACTACAGATAAAGGGCTGATATCCAAGATCTATAAAGAACTTCTCAAACTCAACACCCAAAAAACATATAATCAAGTCAAAAAATGGGCAGAAGACATGAAAAGACACTTCTCTGAAGAAGACATACAAATGGCTGACAGACACATGAAAAAATGTTCATCATTAGCCATCAGGGAAATTCAAATCAAAACCACATTGAGATACCACCTTACACCAGTTAGAATGGCAAACATTGACAGGGTAAGAAACAACAAATGTTGGAGAGGTTGTGGAGAAAGGGGAACCCTCTTACACTGTTGGTAGAAATGCAAGTTGTTCAGCCACTTTGGAAAACGGTGCGGAGGTGCCTCAAAAAATTAAAAATAGAGCTACCCTATGACCCAGCAATTGCACTCCTGGGTATTTACCCCAAAGACACAGATGTAGTGAAAAGAGTGTCATGTGCACCCCAATGTTCCTAGCAGCAATGTCCACAATAGCCAAACTGTGGAAAGAACCAAGATGCCTTTCAGTAGATGAATGGATAAAGAAGATGTGGTCCATATATACAATGGAATATTACTCAGCCATCAGAAAGGATGAATACCCAACTTTTACATCAACATGGGTGGGACTGGAGGAGATTACACTAAGTGAAATAAGTCAAGCAGAGAAAGTCAATTATCATATGGTTTCACTTATTTGTGGAACATAAGGAATAGCATGGAGGACGTTAGGAGAAGGAAGGGAAAAATGAAGCGGGGGAATCGGAAGGAGAGATGAACCATGAGAGACTATGAACTCTGAGAAACAAATGGGGTTTTAGAGGGGAGGGGGGTGGGGGGATGGGTTAGCCCAGTGATGGGTATTAAGGAGGGCACATACAGCATGGAGCACTGGGTGTTATACGAAAACAATGGATCGTGGATCACCACATCAAAAAGTAATGATGTATTGTATGGTGACTAACATAACATAATAAACAAACAAACAAACAAACAAAAAACTGAAATGCTGAAAAGATGAAAAAAAAAGAGAGAAAGAGATTTGACTTCATCTGGATAAAACTGTGCAGCCCTGATAGCATCTCTCACCATTTACCTACTAATTACTGACTGTTCTCCAGTTACAGGCAAATGGATTTTTACTTACTTTAGTGACAGGACCAATTCAAGAAGAATGCTTTCATTTATTTATTCATTTATTCCACAAACATTCACTGAGCATTCATTCTTTTTTGGGTCCTAGAATGGATACTGGAGATACAGACTCAGCTTATTCAATCCTAGTAACTGTTCTGGTTGCTGGTGTTTCCCCAACCAGAACAGAAAAGAGGCAGGTCCCTGTTCTCATAAAGATTAGCTACTAGATTTATATTTCCCTGATGGCAAGTGATGTGGAGTTTTTTTTTCATGTGTCTGTTAGCCATTTGTATGTCTTCTTTGGAGAAGTGTCTGTTCATGTCTTCTGCCCGTTTCTTGACTGGATTGTTTTTTGGGTGTTGAATTTGAGAAGTTCTTTATAGATCTTGGATACCAGCCCTTTATCTGTAAGGTCATTTGTAAATATCTTCTCCCATTCTGTAGGCTGCCTTTTAGTTTTGTTGATAGTTTTCTTTGCTGTGCAGAAGCTTCTTATCTTGATGATGTCCCAAAAGTTATTTTTGCTTTTGTTTCCCTTGCCTTTAGAGACATGTCTTGCCAGAAGTTGCTGTGTCCAAGGTTGAAGAGGTTGCTACCTGTGTTCTCCTCTAGGATTTTATTGGGATTCCTGTCTCACATTTAGGTCTTTCATCCATTTTGAGTTTATCTTTGTGTATAGTGTGAGAGAATGGTCCAGTTTCATTTTTCTGCATGTGGCTGTCCAATTTTTCCAGCACCATTTATTGAAGAGACTGTCTTTTTTCCACTGGATATTCTCTCCTGCTTTGTTGAAGATCAGTTGACCATAGTGTTGAGGGTCCATTTCTGGGTTTTCTATTCTGTTCCATTGATCTATATGTCTGTTTTTGTGCCAGTACCATGCTGTCTTAATGATCACAGCTTTGTAATATAGCTTGAAGTCAGGCATTGTGATGCTCCCAACTTTGTTTTCTTTTTCAATATTCCTGTGGCTATTCAGGGTCTTTTCTGGTTCCATACAAATTTTAGGATTGTTCCAGCTTTGTGAAAAATGTCGATCACAACTGATGAATTGTTGAACATGATATCAAAAACTGATGATGCACTATATGTTGGCTAATTGAATTTAAAGAAAAAAAAAGAAAAAAAAGATTAGCTACTAGAATGAAACTTAGCTTCTGCTCTTGGAAAGCTTGTGGTTTATTAGGAAAGACATTATTCATTTATTACCCAACATTTACTGAGTACCTACTATGTGCCAGGCCCTGGGGATACAATGGTGAATAAAACAGACACAGAGTTGTCATAATTTGGTAATTATGGAGTGGAAGGTACAAGATTAGAATTCTGTGCAAGGGACCATAGGAACCCAGAAGAAGGAGACTTGAATTCTACATGCAGGATCAGGGAGGACTTTTCATTGGCAATGACTGGTTGAATTAGAATTTAAAAACGTGTAGGGTACTGTATTACTTCTAGGTACCATTAATTAGCACCAAATCTAAGCAAAATATTATACTTGACATTTCCTCCAGGCTTTAATTTTTTCAGAAGATATAACTTCTCATATTTATAACACTGCATGATATTGATGAGGAAACTCAAATTCATGGGTGCGAAGTGACTCTCTGAGAATTACCAGGCTGGTGAATGACAGGATCAGTATTCCAGCCCAATATGTCCTACTTAAAGCTTTTGCTTTCCCTGCTCTCTACACTGCTATATGCACTGACATTTCCTAGACTCTGTCATTTGGCCTCAGACATATCATAATTTCATTCACAATTTTTATGTGTCAGAGCTTTCTAACTGTCATATCCAGTTTGAGGCTCCCCATGTGAATCCCAATGCAAGCCTGCTCTGGGGCCAGAGTTCTGGAAGGATATTTACTGTTTCAGGAAAATTGCTTTCTAGTTGATATTATATTAATTCCCATCTTGTTTCCTGAGTTCTCACCATCTCAGTGATACCCAAATTTCCCTGGCAAACTTCAGGCTTTCTTTCCAAGTAGCAGATGTTATTACCTCCTCATTCCTCAATAAGAAAGTAGCCGATGCTATTACCTCCCCACTCCTCAATAAGAAACTGGCCCTTGCCATTTGATTTTCCCTTCAGGGGATGATGAAATCAATAGCCTGGTCTTAATGGACCTCTGTAAAAGGGCAGAGCCCAAGACATGGCACTCAATTCTGCCAAGCACAGAACATCATGCTAGACACTATAGGAAGTCAGAAGAAGCTCACAACATGGGAGTCAGGGTCAGTGTTTCAATCTGACTGATAAGTTGTTCTGTTACTATGAGGCTCAGTTTTCTCATCTGTAAGACAAGAATGGCCCTATCAGTCCTATAAGTCCCACTGATTTGTGGGGGATCATCTGATATATAGCTATAAAAGTTCTTTAATAAGTGAAAAAGTGTTTTTGCATCTTATTGTTCCTTTGTGATCATGATTATGATCTGATTGTTTAAAAGAGCATATAAGGGAAAACTGGATGGGAAGAAATCAGAGAGGGAGACAAACCATATGAGACTCTTGACTCCAGGAAACAAACTGAGGGTTGCAGAAAGGGAGGTTGCAGAAAGGGGATGGGGTAACGGGGTCATGGGAATTAAAGGGGGCATGATGAGCACTAGGTGTTATAGTCAACTAATGGATCATTGAACATTATATCAAAAACTAATGATGTACTATACCTTCGCTAATTGAATTTAAATAAATTTTTTAAAAAGCGGTAAGAATGGTTAGATGGTAATAAAACCATGGTGGTCTGGCTGACCAAAAACAAACAAAGCGAGCCAAGCCTTTATCTGTGTCCATGCAACAAAGTATACTCCATCATACCACACTTTAAGGACATTATTGTACACATGAGTTTCTATACTAGATTACGAGACAAAAAGACTTGACTAAGGATATATCAAGTTCCATAGTAGAGTAATAATTAGAATTCAGGAGTTTGGATATTCCAGTACTCTCTCTGCTGTACCTTGTGGTCTTCACAAGATAGAGTCTAAAAAGGATCTTAAAACCAGATTGTTTGGATGGGGGCAACCCTTGAAAGACAGGCTAGAGGGTTTTTTTTTTTTTTTAAGTTTTAATTTTAACTCCAGTATAGTTAAAATACAGTGTTATATTAGTTTCAGGTGTACAATATAATGACTCAGCAATTCTGTACACTACTCAGTGCTCATCATGATAAGTGCACTCCTTAATTCCCATCACCTATTTAACCCATCCTCCTTCCTCCTCCCCTCTGGTAACCATCAGTTTGTTCTCTATAGTTAATAGTCTGTTTCTTGGTTTGTCTCTTTTTTTTTTCCTTTGCTCATTTGTTTTGTTTCTTAAATTCCATATATGAGTGAAAGGTGTGGTATTTTTCTTTCACTGACTGACTTACTTCACTTAGCATTATACTCTCTAGGTCCATCCATCCATGTCATTGCAAATGGCAAGATTTCATTTTCTTATATTATGACTGAATAATATACCATTGTATATATATACCACTTCTTTATCCATTCATCCATTAATGGACACTTGGTCTGTTTCCATAGTTTGGCTATTGTAAATAATGCTGCAATAAACACAGGGATGCATTGAATTAGAATTTTTGTAATTTGGGGGGAAATACCCCCAGTGCAATTATTGGATCATGGGGTAGTTCTGTTTTTAACTTTTTGAGGAAACTCCATAGTGTTTTCCATAGTGGGTGTACCAGTTTGCATTCCCACCAACAGTGCACAATGGCTCCTTTTTCTTCACATCCTCACCAACTCTTGTTTCTTAAGTTTTTGATTTTAGCCATTCTGACCAGTATGATATCTCATTGTGCTTTTGATTTGTACTTCCCTGATGATGAGTAATGTGTCTGTTGGCCATCTGTATGTCTTCTTTGGAGAAATGTTTGTTGATGTCTTCTGCCAATATTTAATTGGATTATTCATTTTTGGGGGGTGTTGAATTGTGTAAGTTCTTTATATATTTTGGATACTAACCCTTTATTGGATATGTCATTTTCAAATATCTTCTCCCATTCAGTAGGTTCCCTTTTAGTGTTGTTGATTGTTTCCTTTGCTGTGCAGAAGCTTTTTCTTTTTATTTACTCCCAATAGTGTATTTTTGCTTTTACTTCCCTTGCCTCAGGAGACATATCTTGAAAACTGTTGCTGGGGCTGATGTCAGAGAAATCACTGCCTGTGCTCTCTTCTAGGATTCTTTCTATAGTTTTGCTATTGTTGATAATGAAACATTGGGGTGCGTGTATCCCTTTGAATTAGTATTTTTGTATTCTTTGGGTAAATACCTAATAGTACAATTGCTGGATCGTAGGGTAGTTCTATTTTTAACTTTTTGAGGAACTCCCATACTATTTCCACAGTGGCTGCACCAGTTTGCATTCCCACCAATAGTGCAGGAGGGTTCCCCTTTCCCCACATCCTCGCCAACACCTGTTGTTTCTTGTGTTGTTAATTTTAGTCATTTTGAAAGCTTCTGCACAGTGAAGGAAGCAATAAACTAAACTAATAGGCAACATTCAGAATAGGAAAAAATATTTGCAAATGACATATCTGGTAAAGGGCTAGTATGCAAAATATATAAAGAACTTATAAAACTCAACACCTAAAAAGCAAATAATCCAATTAAAAATGGGTAGAATAGACATGAATAGACATTTCTCCAAAGAAGACACAGATGGCCAACAGACACATGAAAAGATGCTCAATATCACTCATCATCAGGTAAATACAAATCAAAACTACAATGAGATACCACCTCATACCTATCAGAATGGTCTTAATCCATTTTGAGTTTATTTTTGTGTATGGTGAAAAAAAGTAGTCCAGTTTCATTCTTTTGCTTGTAGCTATGCAGTTTTCCCAACACCATTTGTTGAAAAGACTAGCTTTTTCCCATTGTATATTCATTCCTCCTTTGTGGAAGACTAATTGACCATAGAATTGTAGGTTTATCTGGGTCTTCTCTTCTGTTCCATTGATCTATGTGTCTGTTTTTATGCCAGTACCATACTGTTTTGATTACTACAGCTTTTTAATATAACTTGAAGTCTGGAATTGTGATAACTCCAAACATGCTAGAGTATTGTCAAGGAATTGCCACTTGTTACTACTTCCTGGCCTAGGACCAGTCCAGTTCCTTATCAATCACACTTTTCTTTTGTTGTTGAATTTAATATGGGAGCATGCCATGATGTCATCTTTGTGTTCTGGCAACCCCATTCCAAATTTCCCCACATACATTATAGGACTCTGTGTGTGTGTGTGTGTGTGTGTGTGTGTGTGTGTGTGTGTGTGTGTGTGTTTATAAAAGAGAAAGAGAAGAGAGATCTCTAGAAGGTTAAGAGACTCTCTTTGATAGTACTTAGGAGTACTATCAGGATCTGAAGTACAAACCTATATTAGCTACAATTTTGTATAAGGGATTAAAGAGGCATTGGTATAATAATTTATTAATTTATATTGAGAAATGACTCTCACTAGAGGCAGATTACACTGGCCCATGTGCTCTAACAGCTGTGTATTATCTTCTATCACCAAACCAAATGAAAAGGCAAATCATTATTTCAACTTGCTCTGGTGATCATATAAGCAAGAGGAATTCATATGCTATTTTATAACTTGAGGGATTGTCCTTTCTCAAGATAGCTATACAAATGGGACTGAGTACTCTATATATATTTTTCATTTTTGTGATGTTGTATGAATGCCAGTTCCTATGACTAAATATGCAGATTCATGTGTTTCTGGAAGTGTGTGTCTGTGTTTGTATGCATGTGCATATAAATATATAGATATGTCTAGGTTCCTTACTAAGTTTTATTCGTGGAGATTTCACTTCTTTTCACCTATTTTACCACAACTTGAAACTGATCCTAATGCTCTGTATATAGTTGGTACTCAACATTATGCCTGCTTACTAATAATTGGTCAATAAGATATATAGTTTCCAAGTATGGAGAATATGGCTCTTTCATTCCTAACATCATCATCAAACATTTATGGAATGAATACCTACTATTTGCTTAGAGAATATGGAAAATCTAGTCTATAATTTTGTTTTACCCTTAATAACATTATGCCCTCCTAGGATGATTGTGTACATGATTGTACAGGCATGAAGAATGATCAAGAAGAGTTAATGACTCTTGTCTGTGTAATTTATATCAGGAATAAAACTATGCATAGAATCCATGACTTGTAGTTCATCACCATACTATCTACTCTGATAGCATCTCATCTCTCCTTTAGGTAGCTCAAACCACTGCCTATGTAGTCATTTATTTGGAATCTTAAAAGCTCCATGAGTGAAAGTCTTTGACCCTGATTTGGAACTCAGGATAGCCTACTAACTTTTCAGTTCAACTTAACATGATTCCCTGTAGACCTTGTCCTATTTTTTGGTATCTTTGAGTCTCACTATATATAGTAAGTCAATCAAGTAAGGTTTTTCCGTACTGGTTTTAGTAATAGAACTATAGAACTATAGCACATGAGAGCTGGAAAGCATCATAGAGAATACCTTTTTTCCGGGGTCCTATCACCACTCCTGTTATTATTCTTGATTATTTCAACATTCAATATTTTCATGTCTGGCATCTCAGTTCTTTCATATTCACCATCCTCAGAAACTCTAGTCATTGTCATAATCTAGACCTTATCAGTTATTACATATTTTATTTAAACTAAGATGCCACTACATTTCTCTTTTGAGAGATGATAAAATGTGAAAGAAATACCTGTATCATCTCTTATCTTTTTCAGTTAACCCCTTTCAAATCCCATGTGTATAATTCTGTGACCCCCCATAAGAAACTCATAGCATTGTTCCTAATATCTTTTCAGTGCTGCTCTCACCCTCCTTGTATATTTATTTTCTTCTTTATCAGCTTAGAATTCATGTTTTATCTTAATAATCATTCCTCTGCATACACTTTCAACTATCTTGCCCCCTTTTCCCCTGTCCTACTTCCTAGAAAAGCCCCAACTCTGGTCAGATCCAAATATATCAGAATAAATTTTACCAGTTGTTCATGAGCAGATGGATGTATCTGGAGAAAAACTAAAACCGTGATTTTTTTTATTTCTCTTTAAATTACAGCCTCAGGTGAGCCCATACTATATTTGCCAAGTTTAACTATTTCATACTTCACAAGTTGAATCATGCAGTATTTGTCCTTTTTTGACTAATACATTTCATTTAGCATAATGTCTCCAGATTCATCCATGTTGTTGCAAGTGGCAGAGTAATATCTTTTTTAAAGTTGAGTAATATATCATATATATATATCATATATTCCGTATGCATTCCATTTTATGTATACACAATATTGCTTTATTCATTCATCTGTTGATGATACTTAGGTTGTTTCTATATCTTGGTTATTGTGAATAATGTTTCAGTGAACATGGGAGTGCAGAAATCTCTTTAAGATTCTGATTTCAGTTCTTTCAGATATATACTAAGAAGTGGGATGGTAGGGTTTTTTCTTTAAATTTTTTTATTGTTATGTTAATCACCATACATTACATCATTAGTTTGTGATGTACTCTTCCATGATTCATTGTTTGTGCATAACACCCAGTGCTCCATGCAGAACGTGCCCTCTTTAATACCCATCATCAGGCTAACCCATCCCCCCACTCCCCTCCCCTCTAGAACCCTCAGTTTATTTTTCAGAGTCCATCGTCTCTCATGGTTCGTCTCCCCTTCCGATTTACCCCCCTTCATTCTCTCCCTCTTGCTATTTTCTTCTTCTTTTTTTTTCTTAACATATATTGCATTATTTGTTTCAGAGGTACAGATCTGTGATTCAACAGTCTTGCACAATTCACAGCGCTCACCATAGCACATACCCTCCCCAATGTCTATCACCCAGCCACCCCATCCCTCCCACCACACCCCCACTCCAGCAACCCTCAGTTTGTTTCCTGAGATTAAGAATTCCTCATATCAGTGAGGTCATATGATACATGTCTTTCTCTGATTGACTTATTTCACTCGGCATAACACCCTCCAGTTCATACATGTCGTTGCAAATGGCAAGATCTCATTCCTTTTGATGGCTGCATAATATTCCATTGTGTATATATATACCACATCTTCTTTTATTTGGTATTCTATAGTAGGTTTATTTTTAATATTTTGAGCAATCCCCAAACTGTTTTCCATAGCTGCTGCACCATTTCACATTTCTCCAAAAATGGCCAACAGTATATGAAAGGATGTTCAACATCTTTGATTATCAGGAAAATTCAAATCAAAATTATAATAAGATACCACGTTACACCTATTAGGATGGCTATTACCAAAAAAAACCCTAAAAGATTTTAACTGGTGTTTGCAGGGATGTGAAGACATTGGAATCCTCATATACTCCCTCCTTCATAAGCACTTTGCTTGTCTTGAAACTCTACACTCTCCTGGTTTCCTCCTTACCTCCTGACCATTCCTTTTTATATATATATATATCTTCCTCTCTTTCTCAGTATGCTCAATATGTAAGTGTTGGAGTTTTTTCTACCTACATTCACTTTCTAAGTGATTTCATCTAGTTCTGTGGCTTGAAATACCATCTGTATACTGTCAGATATATATTGTCTCCAGTTCCAACTTTTCTCCTGGTCATACATCCCATAGTATTCCATATATACATTCATGGAACTACCGTTTGACCAGGTGTTTAGATCAAAGAACTTGGATGAATTTTTAGCTTTTCTTTTTCTCTCACACCATGTATCCAATCATTCAGAAAATCCCATTTTCTCTACCTTCACAATTAATCCCACCTCTGATCACATCTCCCACTGCAGTCACCTAGTCTAAGGTCACCTCTAATTTAAATTACTCCTAGCTGGTTTCTTTGCTTCCACTCTTACTCATATTCTCTTCTTCACATAGTAAATGAGATCTTGTTGTTCCTTTGCTCAAATGTTCTAATGGCTTTCCAACTCAGAGTAAAATTTCTAGTCCTTACTGTAGCCTCCAAGGCCCTGCATGCTGTATCACCCTGCATCCCTACTGATCTCATCTCTTACCACTCTCTATCTCACTTGCTTTACTTCACTAAGGGCACTTATACTGTTTCCTCTGCCTAGAAACTCTTCTCTAAGAAATTCACACTTCTTTGAAATCTGTTCAAATGCTACCTTTCCTAACCATACAATATAAAATTATAACCTTCAAATCCTCAGTCTTTATCCTCTTACCCTGTTTTATTCTATATAGCACTCGCAACCTCCTAACATCTCTCTCTTTTTTTTTTTTTTCATTAGTATAGTGTCAGTCTCTCTCCACTATAATGTAAGCTCCATAGTTGGGATTTACCTGTGTGGTTCACTCTATATTCATAGCAGCTAGAACAAGGCCTGGCAAATAGAGGGAGACTAATAAATATTTGTTGACTTGCTTAGTGATTAACAGAATAAATATACAATTTCAAAGTCCTTCTCTGATTTAAAGATGGTAGAGAATAGGCTAAGACCACAAACTTGGGAGTCAGATAGACCTGGGTTCAAATTCTAGCTCTACTACTTTCTATCTTACTGTTTGTTTTGGAGAAAGTAAGTTAACCTTTCTGAGCTGCTTTCTAACCAGTAAAATAAAGGCATTAATATCTACCTTAGGATACTATTTGTTGGATTGAATGAACGAATATAAACAAAATACCTACCCTTAGACAATGGACATAATAGGCATTGAATAAAATGTTCTCCTTTCTCTTATTGTCTTAAGATTTATTTTTACTCTTCATATCTTAGAGGTCCTTGGGATAATATATCAGACTATTCTGTCCAAATATGTTGATGCTTCTATCCTACTTAAACTCCATGCACTTTGGTACTACAATAATAACATTCAGGATGCTCTCACATTGATTTTCAAACCCTTCAACAATGAATTTGGATGGTTTTTCAGATACTATAGTCTATTAACTTCTTCCCTGTACCTTGTGATTCACTTACACTTATTATTCAGGGAACACATGGTATAAGGTCCCACCTCCACACTTTTATGTATTTTGCTTCTCTCTGCTCACAGTATCCTTTCCCAATATCACCCTTGTTAAAATTCTGACCATTGTTCAAGTCCTGGTCAAAATAGCAAATCCCTAGACATCTCTGTCCTCAGTTCATTAGTTGCTCTTTCTCCCTTCCCTGTAAAATGTTACTGCTTCATACGGCTTCCAGTCTGGCATAATCTTCTCAGGGAAGCCTTCCTCGCCCCATGCCTTCCTCCCTCTCCCACACTCAGTTTCCACAAGGTACACATCTGATTCTCATGCCATACTTCCCCCTGTCTAACATTTACCATAGTGAGGGGCATTGTATGCTCGCATGTCTGTTTCCCTCCAAGATTGTAACTTTCTTGAAGGCAGGGTCAATGCCTTATCCACAATCTGCCAAGACTTAATGTGGTTCCTGGAAGATAGTTGATGCTCAATGTATTAATGAATGAACAAAGTGTCTCTTTTCTAATCTGGATCTGGAAATTTGGAACTATTTCTTCGTCATCTCTATATGTTTTATTCATCCTCTATCATAGTAGCTGGAACATAGGGAAGAGATGTATTTTAGTTACTAAGATATGTCCTCTAGAATCTGACATCTTCAGTTCAAGTCTCAGATCTACTATTTACCGGCTGTATGATTTAAACAAATTACTTACCATCTCTATACTCCAGTTCATTTATCTCTAATACAGAGATAATAGAGGTTGTTGTTATGAGGATTAAATACAGTAATTCTTATATACGATTTAGCCCACTATCTGGCCCATACGCTGTCAACAAACAGTTGTTATTTTTATAATGCAGTTTGGAATTTGTCGCTCAGAAGATTTCTGTAAGCATTAACCATATATCAGGAGTATACTATGAAGTAAAAATAGAGATGTATACCACATATTCTAAAACCATAAGGAATTCACAGTCAAATGGCAGAGCAATTTGTTAGTTCACATCTCCTGATAAGCAGATGCCAAAACAGGATTGAAAATTGTTAGTATTCTATTAGAGTAAATGCCCGTGAGAGAAAATGGGGAGAGAGCCAAAGAGGCTTGGAAGCCATTGAGATTGCAATGTGAGTCTGAACCCAAGCAAAGTAGGGAGGGAAGTTTGGGTAAAAAGTTCAGCAAGATCACTGGGGAGTCCTTGAGCCAAAGTCACCTGTCAGAGGAGTCTCATGTCTTCCAAGAATGGGTTTGTCTTAGTATATTCCTGTCATACTCAACACTGGGTCTTTGGCAAGGAGCAATCTGTGAGAAAAGTGGCTTTTGAGCAAGTGCAGCAGTGGATTTTAGAGTACAGCAGCTAGAGTCCTAGGTCAATTATGTTTCCCTATATTAAAGGTTTACAAGGTACATTCTCATAGCTTCCATAGGAAAATGTGTGAGTAATATATATATATATATATATATATATATATATATATATATATATATATATATATATGTTGCAGATTTGGGGATGGGCACAGAGGAAAAGGTGACCGTCTCCCTGGGAAATACACAGAAGTGCTAAAAAGAGAGATACTTCAAGGATGCAGAGCTAGCTATGACCATAGCCATTGATCATACTTACTGAATCAGTATGTAAGGAAGGAACAAGTCAGCTGAGGAAGGATGACGGTCAGTGGAATGACTATCACACTGTAGCTCCTGCACTTCTAATAGTTAGAAACATATGTGAGTTCTGTTGCCACATCACTTATTTCCAGAGTTTATTTTTGGACATATTCTTGCAGAAAAAGAGTCTTTTTAAAATGTTCATCTGTTTCCACTCTAAACTCATTTAGAACTGGAGTGTTTTGGTTGGATCCAAAAATCACTTGAAATATGGGCTGTGATCAAACCTTGTACTGGAGTATGCTGATGACTCTAGGTGGTGTGTAACCCACACAAATGGAAACAATATTCAAACCTCTTATCAGGTCCACCCACTGTAGGCACCAGAATAGTAATTCCAAAGATAACCTGGTTCCTACTCTACAAAAAAAAACAACAACAGAAAAAAAACAACCAAACAAACAAACAAAAAAACACTTGAAGGGGTCTGGGACTTTACAAAAACAGAAAAGCAATCAGTTGGGAAGAATTGATTCCAGATTATGTATGGTAGATTATTTTAAAAATGGCCTCCAATTAAACATAGCACCCTAAGTTCATGCTCCTTTGCAATGTGATATTGACAGTCTTCCAATCAAGAGGTAGAGTCTATTTCTTCATCCTTTCCGTCTAGACTGGCATTATGACTTGCTTTAACCACCAGAATGGGCAGAAGAGATTGATTTTTGAAGGTAGGCATTAAGAGCCCTTACCATTCTGCTTTGGTGCTATTAAAATATTTCTGTCATTGTATGAAGAAGTCATCTATCCTGCTAGAGAATGAGAGACAACATGAAGGAAACCTGAGATATCACTCCAGATGACAGTCACACCAACTGCCAGATATGTGAGTGAGACCATCTTAGATCAGCCCTAGTTGGCCATTAGATGACTGCAAGTATTTAAAGAATCCATGTGAGATTTGCAGAACTGCCCAACAGAGTCCAGCTCAAATTGCTTATGGACACAATTGTGAGCAAATAAATTATTATTGTTTTAACCCACTAAGTTTTGGAGTGATTTGTTATGTAGCAATAGATAACTACTGTTATAGAATTAACTGTTTTAGGTTTAATATTGTTATATATCCAAAGATAATTTTTAAATATTCCTAAAATATTAATAATTTTGAGAAAGGATAGTTTAGTGGAAAGGGGTTGGGGTTTGTCTTTGCAAATTTGGGTTCTGGTCATCTGAATATCCCACCTAGCCTCTCTAAGCCTTAGTTTTCTCATCTGCAGAACAGGAAACACAGTTCTTAACTGTATAGGCTTAGTATAAGGACTGAATGGCCAAAAAGTAGTAATGCACATGGTGACTAGCACATGAAATCACACAATAAATGTGAATTTAAACCCCTGTCCTCCCTCAGCCTTACACATAGTGGGTGCTTCATAAATATATGTGGAATTTAGTTGAATCCTGCTCTCTGGTTGATCTTACTTCAGAAGATTTCCATCTTATTTGATAAACTTACTGGCATGATTTACATATATACACATATTTTTTTTTTTTTTACTTACCAAGGAAGGATTTCTGGAGGATAAAAACAGATATATGTTTTCCTGAGTTTAGTAGATAGATGTTGGAGGTAAAGAAGAGATGATATTAATAAAAAAAGTATGTGACCAGACAAATACTTAATGGGTATGAGATTTTCTTTGGGGGTGATGAAATGTTTTAGGATTAGATAGAGGTGATGGTTGCAAAACATTGTGAATACACTGAATTGTTCACTTTAAAATGGTTAATTTAGTTGTATGACTCTCACTTCAACTAAAAAACTAAAAAAAGGGGGGGGCGGAGGAAGATGGCGGAGGAGTAGGAGACCTGGATTTCGTCTGGTCTCAGGAATTCAGCTGAACAGGGATCAAACCATTCTCAACACCTACGAACTCAACAGGAGACCGAAGATAAGAAGAGTAACAACACTCTGAACAGAAAAGCGACCACTTTCTGGAAGGTAGGACGTGCGGAGAAGTGAATCCAAGGCAATATTCAGGAGGATAGACGGCGGGGGAGGGGGCCTCCGTCGGCCGCTTCTGGCAAGTGATAGAGCCGCGGAGCAAAAAATCAGAACCTTTAGAAGTCGGCTCCGCGGAGGGACGTCGCTCCAGTGGCTAAGCGGGGGTGGAACCCTCGTGGGACAGTGTGGTCTCAGGCCCCTCGGGGTCACAGAAAGACCGGGGGTGCCTGAGTGCAGCAGAGCTCCCAGGTATCGGAGCGGGGAAGCCGGATGCAAAGACAGAGCCGAGGCACGGGCTCTCAGCTTGGGGTTGCCATAAACTGTGACCCGCGGCACAGTCAGGCCACTGCTCCTCCAGCAGGGACCCAACAAGCGGCAGAGCCGGGGGGACTCCCCTTCCTCCCCCGGGAGGAGCGGCGCAGGAGCGCACCGCAGGGATCTGCTGGGTTTGGAGACTCCACACGGGGTCGGGTGCCAGAGATAGAAATGCTCTGTCACAGGCCGGGTGAGCACGCAGTGCGGCCGGAGACCGGGGAGACGGGAGTGACTGCTTTTCTCTGGGGGCGCACTGAGGAGCGAGGCCCCGAGTTCTCAGATCCTCCAGGTGGAGACTGGGAAGCCACCATTTTCACCCTGGTCCTCCAAAGCTGTACCGAGAGCTTGCAGGGAACAAAAGCTCCCGAGAGCAAACCCGAGCAGATTGCTTAGCCCAGACCGAGAAGGGTGGGGCAATTCCACCTCCAGCAAAGACATTTGGGAACCACGGCAACAGGCCCCTCCCCCAGAAGATCAGCAAGAACAGCCAGCAAGCCAAGACCAAGTTTACCAATCAAGGAGAACAGGAGAACTCCAGTGCTAGGG
The DNA here is from genome assembly GCF_009762305.2 of Zalophus californianus. Classification (NCBI taxonomy): domain Eukaryota; kingdom Metazoa; phylum Chordata; class Mammalia; order Carnivora; family Otariidae; genus Zalophus; species Zalophus californianus. The sequence goes on along the minus strand of NC_045598.1, from coordinate 38,839,403 downwards.
GAATACTGCACATAGAATTCATGGCTTTTTTACCATGATTCATTAGTTTTTCAAACTTAATTTTTTTAACTGTTTTTTTTTTTAAATTTTTCTTTTTCCCTTTTTCAAACAACATCTTATCAATCCCTTTTTTAAAAAAAACATTTTTTTATTTTTCATTTTTAGAGTCATATTTTTATCCCTTCATACTAGTTACCCTTATTTTTGGCATATATATATAAGTTGTTCTCTCTTTAAAATTTTGAGATACAGTTTCTTCTAACAGATCAAAATATACCCTAAATCACTAGTGTATGGCTTTGTTCTATTCTCCTGCCTGATCACATACTCTCCCTTTTTTTTCTTTTTTTTCTTTTTTCTTTTTCTTTTTAAATTTTCCTCTTTCTTTTTAAAAACAACTTCTTATCTTATCAATTCCTTTTATAAAATCTTTTATAATTTTCATCTTTACAGTCATCTGCCATTCCTTCATTGTATCAACCTTTATTTTGTACATATATAAGTCTTTCTTCCTTTAAAATTTTAGCAGACACTTTCTTCTAACAGACAAAAATATGCCCAAAAGTTAGTGTGTGGCACTGATCTATGCATTAGCCTGATCATATTTGATCATATTCTATTTTTTTCTTGTTTTGTTCTGTTTTTGTTTGTTTTTATCTTTTTCTTTTTCCTTTTTTTTTCTCTTCTTTCTTTCCCTTTCTTGTACCCTGGTTTCAGGTCTTTTCTGATTTGTATACAGTATATTTGCTGGAGACGTTGTTAACCTGTTAGCATTCTGCTCTCTCATTCATCAGTTCTCCTCTGGACAAAATGACAAGACGAAAAAAATCACCTCAGCAAAAAGAACAAGAGGTAGTACTGTCTGCCAGGGACCTACTCAATACTGACATTAGTACGATGTTGGACCTAGAGTTCAGAATCATGACTTTAAAGATATTAGCTGGGCTTGAAAAAAGTGTGGAAGTTATTAGAGAAACCCTTTCTGGAGAAATAAAAGAACTAAAAATCTAACCAAGTCGAAATCAAAAAGGCTATTAATGAGGTGCAATCAAAAATGGGGGCACTAACTGCTAGGATAAAAGAGGCAGAAGACAGAATCAGCACTATAGAAGACCAAATGATGGAAAATAAAGAGGCTGAGAAAAAGAGAGATAAACAACTACAGAATCACGAGGGCAGAATTCGAGAGATAAGTGATACGATAAGACAAAACAACATTAGAATAATTGGGATCCCAGAAGAAGAAGAAAGGGAGAGAGGGGCAGAAGGTATATTGGAGCAAATTATAGCAGAGACCTTCCCTAATGTGGGGAAGGAAACAGGCAACCAAATCCAGGAGGCACAGAGAACCCCTCTCAAAATCAATAAAAATGGGTCAACACCCCGACATCTAATAGTAAAACTTACGAGTCTCAGAGACAAAAAGAAAATCCTGAAAGCATCTCGGGAGAAGAGATATGTAACCTACAATGGTAGAAACATTAGATTGGCAACATCCCTATCCACAGAGACCTGGCAGGCCAGAAAGGACTGGCATGATATCTTCAGAGCACTAAACGAGAAAAATATGCAACCAAGACTACTATATCCAGCTAGGCTATCATTGAAAATAGAAGGAGAGATAAAAAGCTTCCAGGACAAACAAAAACTAAAGGAATTTGCAAACACAGCACCAGCCCTACAAGAAATATTGAAAGAGGTCCTCTAAGCAAAAAGAGAGCCTAAAAGCAGCATAGATCAGAAAGGAACACAGACAATATACAGTAGCAGTCACCTTACAGGCAATACAATGGCACTAAAATCATACCTTTCAATAGTTACCCTGAATGTAAATGGGCTCAATGCCCCAATCAAAAGACACAGGCTATCAGATTGGATTAAAAAACAAGACCCATCAATATGCTGTCTGTAAGAGACTCATTTTAGACCCAAAGACACCCCGACATTGAAAGTGAGGTGGTGGAAAACCATTTATCATGCTAATGGACACCAAAAGAAAGCTGGGGTGGCAATCCTTCTATCAGACAAATTAGATTTTAAAAAAAAGACTGTAATAAGAGATGAGGAAGGACACTATATCCTACTTAAAGGGTCTATCCAACAAGAAGATCTAACAATTGTAAATATCTATGCCCCTAACGTGGGAGCAGCCGATTATATGAGGTAATTAATAACAAAAGCAAAGAAACACATGGACAACAATACAATAATAATGGGGGACTCTAACACCCCCCTAACTGAAGGGACAGATCATCTAAGCAAAAGATCAACAAGGAAATAAAGACTTTAAATGACACACTGGACCAAATGGACTTCACAGACATATTCAGAACATTCCATCCCAAAGCAACGGAATACACATTCTTCTCTAGTGCCCATGGAACATTCTCCAGAATAGATCCCATCCTAGGTCACAAATTAGGTCTCAACCAGTACCAAAAGATTGGGATTATTCCCTGCATATTTTCAGACCACAATGCTTTGAAACTAGAACTCAATCACAAGAGGATAGTCGGAAAGAACTCAAATACATGGAGGCTAAAGAGCATCCTACTAAAGAATGAATAGGTCAACCAGGAAATTAAAGAATAATTTAAAAAATTCATGGAAACCAATGAAAATGAAAACACAACCGTTCAAAATCTTTGGGATACAGCAAAGGCCGTCCTGAGAGGAAAGTATATAGCAATACGAGCCTTTCTCAAGAAAGAAGAAAGGTCTCAAATACACAACCTAACCCTACACCTAAAGGAGCTGGAGAAAAAACAGCAAATAAAGCCTACACCCAGCAGGAGAAGAGAAATCATAAAGATCAGAGCAGAAATCAATGAAATAGAAACCAAAAGAACAGTAGAACAGATCAACGAAACTGGGAGCTGGTTTTTTGAAAGAATTCACAAGATTGATAAACCTCTGGCCAGACTTATCAAAAGAAAAGGGAAAGGACCCAAATCAAGAAAATCATGAATGAAAGAGGAGAGATCACAACCAACACCAAAGAAATACAAACAATTATAAGAACATATTATGAGCAACTCTATGCCAGCAAATTAGATAACCTAGAAGAAATGGGTGCATTCCTAGAGATGTATCAACTACCAAAATTGAACCAGGAAGAAAGAGAAAACCTGGAACAGACCTATAACCACTAAGGAAATTGAAGCAGTCATCAAAAATCTCCCAACAAACAAAAGCCCAGGGCCAGATGGCTTCCCAGGGGGATTCTACTAAACATTTAAAGAAGAATTAATACCTATTCTTCTGAAACTGTTCCAAAAAATAGAAATGGAAGGAAAACTTCCAAACTCGTTTTATGAGGCCACCATTACCTTGACCCCAAAACCAGACAAAGACCCCATCAAAAAGAATTACAGACCAATATCCTTGAAGAACATGGATGCAAAAATTCTCACCAAAATACTAGCCAATAGGATCCAACAGTACATTAAAAGGATTATTCACCATGACCAAGTGGGATTTATCCCTGGGCTGCAAAGCTGGTTCAACATCAGCAAATCAATCAACGTGATACAGTACATTAACTAAAGAAAGAACAAGAATCATATGATCCTCTCAATAGATGCAGAAAAAGCATTTCACAAAGTACAGCATCCTTTCTTGATAAAACTCTTCAGAGTATAGGGATAGAGGGTACATACCTCAATATCATAAAAGCCATCTATGAAAAACCTACAGCGAATATCATTCTCAATGGGGAAAAGCTGAGAGCTTTTCCCCTAAGGTCAGGAACGCGGCAGGGATGTCCACTCTCACCACTGCTATTCAACATAATATTAGAGGTCCTAGCCACAGCAATCAGACAACAAAAAGAAATCAAAGGCATCCAAATCGGCAGAGAGGACGTCAAACTCTCACTCTTTGCAGATGCTATGATACTGTATGTGGAAAACCCAAAAGACTACACCCCAAAACTGCTAGAACTCATACAGGAATTCAGTAAAGTAGCAGGATATAAAATCCATGCACAGAAATCAGTGGCATTCCTATACACCAACAACAAGACAGAAGAGAGACAAATCAAGGAGTCGATCCCATTTACAATTGCACCCAAAACCATAAGATACCTAGGAATAAATGTAACCAAAGAGGCAAAGGATCTGTACTCAGAAAACTATAAAATATTTATGAAAGAATTGGAAGAAGACACAAAGAAATGGAAAAATGTACCATGCTCATGGATTGGAAGAACAAACATTGTGAAGATGTCAATGCTACCTAGAGCAATCTACACATTCAATGCAATCACCATCAAAATACCATCCACTTTTTTCCAAGAAATGGGACAAATAATCCTAAAATTTGTATGGAACCAGAAGAGACCCCAAATAGCCAGAGGAATCTTGAAAAAGAAAAGCAAAGCTGGCGGCATCACAATTCCGGACTTCCAGCTCTATTACAAAGCTGTCATCATCAAGACAGTATGGTACTGGCACAAAAACAGACACATAGATCAATGGAACAGAATCGAGAGCCCAGAAATGGACCCTCAACTCTATGGTCAACTCATCTTTGACAAAGCAGGAAAGAATGTCCAATGGCAAAAAGACAGTCTCTTCAACAAATGGTGTTGGGAAAATTGGACAGCCACATGCAGAAGAATGAAACTGGACTATTTCCTTACACCACACACAAAAGTAGTCTCAAAATGGATGAAAGACCTAAATGTGAGACAGGAGTCCATCAAAATCCTAAAGGAGAACACGGCAGCAACCTCTTCACCCTCAGCTGCAGCAACTTCTTCCTAGAATCATCGCCAAAGGCAAGGGAAGCAAGGGCAAAAATGAACTATTGGGATTTCATCAAGATAAAAAGCTTTTGCACAGCAAAAGAAACAGTCCACAAGAACAAAAGACAACCGACAGAATGGGAGAAAATATTTGCAAATGACATATCAGATAAAGGGCTAGTATCCAAAATCTATAAAGAACTTATCAAACTCAACACCCAAAGAACAAATAATCCAATCAAGAAATGGGCAGAAGACATGAACAGACATTTTTCCAAAGAAGACATCCAAATGGCCAACAGACACATGAAAAAGTGGTCAACATCGCTCGGCATCAGGGAAATCCAAATCAAAACCTCAATGAGATACCACCTCACACGCATCAGAATGGCTAAAATTAACAAGTCAGGAAACGATAGATGTTGGCGGTATGTGGAAAAGGGGAACCCTCCTACACTGTTGGTGGGAATGCAAGCTGGTGCAACCACTCTAGAAAACAGTATGGGGGTTCCTCAAACAGTTGAAAATAGAGTTACGATACGATCCAGCCATTGCACTACTGGGTATTTACCCCAAAGATACAAATGTAGGCATCCGAAGGGGTACGTGACCCTGATGTTTATAGCAGCAATGTCCACAATAGCCAAACTGTGGAAAGAGCCAAGATGTCCATCGACAGATGAATGGATAAAGAAGAGGTGGTATATATACACAATGGAATATTATGCAGCCATCAAAATGAATGAGATCTTGCCATTTGCAACGACGTGGATAGAACTGGAGGGTGTTATGCTGAGTGAAATAAGTCAATCAGAGAAAGACATGTATCATATGACCTCACTGATATGAGGAATTCTTAATCTCAGGAAACAAACTGAAGGTTGCTGGAGTGGTGGGGGTTGGGAGGAATTGGGTGGCTGGGTGATAGACATTGGGGAGGGTATGTGCTATGGTGAGCACTGTGAATTGTACAAGACTGATGAATCACGGATCTGTACTTCTGAAACAAATAATGCAATATATGTTAAGAAAAAAAAAGAGGAAGAAGATAGCAGGAGGGGAAGAATGAAGGGGAGTAAGTCGGAGGGGGAGATGGACCATGAGAGATGATGGATTCTGAAAAACAAACTGAGGGTTCTAGAGGGGAGGGGGGTGGGGGGATGGGTTAGCCTGGTGATGGGTATTAAAGAGGGCACATTCTGTGTTGAGCACTGGGTGTTATGCACAAACAATGAATCATGGAACACTACATCAAAAACTAATGATGTAATGTATGGTGATTAACATAACAATAAAAAATTATTAAAAAATACTAAAAAAAAGATGTGGCTACATAACAAGGATGATCTGGGTTGGGAGTGAAGCTGTGAAAAGTGAAATAGAGAAATGGAAGGCCCTATAGGGAATAGAAAGGGACTGGTGTAATCAGTTCCACAAGGAATAATTCAGTTTTTATGTGGATCAAGGAGGTCATGTGGCATGATATAACCAGTTATTTAGCTGGCCAGGCAATCTGTGAATTAGAGGGGAGGGTATATGTTCTGCTGCAACTGGGCTGAGTTTCTTTCTTCCTACAAATGTGACACTACTGCTTCAATACTTTTTCTCATGTAGTTTCACTAGTCTAGAATGCCACCTGGTTTTCCCAAGGCGAAAATTGATATGCTAGTACTGCTTTTTAATTTAGGAGGGAGGCAGTCTCAGAACCAAGAGTGAGGGAAAAGGGGAATATAGAGAAAGAGGCAGAATAAATATATAGGCATATTTCTGGCTGGCCACAGCTTTGCAACAAACATATTTGGCTTCTTAGTCTCTTTCCTCTCCTATTAGTGAAAATATACCCTACTGAGCATCAGTTCTTCTGTACTTCAGGTTGTGAGACATAGTCCCCCGTGGCTTCTGAGGAACAAATTCCAAGGCGCGGCAGCAGATGCATCCACAGATGAGTCACAGGGTACAGAATGAGTCATTAAGGAGGTATGTGGTGTGCAAGCCAGCAGCACCCCATGCTGGCCTACCTGTAGCCTCATGGGCTTGGGTAGGTGAGCCCAGTGTAAGTGTGTAGGCACCAAGCAGATCCTATAGTGCCTTGTACCTCAGCAATAGCAGTGGAGCCCTGGCTGTAGGAGGCAAGAGTTGCATGATGCTAGATGTGAGGCCAGGCTCTGTTGGGTTATTACTATAACATAAAAATCTAGAGCTATTAAGGGAGCATATTTTGGGATGAGTACTGGGTGTTATACACAACTAATGAATTGTTCAACACTACAACAAAAACTTATGATGTACTATACGTTGGCTAACTGAACATAATGAAAAAAAAATCTAGTGCTGTAACTGCCATGGGCCTGGCTGGATAAATAGGGAGAGTACCAAAGCAGTATGGCCTCTACCATAAAGGTAGTGAAGGAGCTCAATAAGCCTCACTCCAATGAAAATAAAACCCTTCTTCTGCAAATTCCAGGACTGTGGTTGGTGCTAGGTAATTTTCATATGTAATCATGAGTAGCATCAAGTAAAAAACATGGCTGAGCAAATTTGGGGGGGTGAATAACTTGGTTGGGTATTTTCATCTGAATTATATCTCTAATTGCTATCTCCCAGATCACAGCAATTTGGCCTTGTCTTATAAACATTAAACATACCCTAACACCCAGCAATTCTACTTCTAGGTAGATATCCAAAATAAACTTTTGAAGTGTGGACCAGGATACAAGATTGAGCACAGCAACCCTGGTTATAATGGTAAAAATCTAGAATTAATTTTAAAAATAAATGAGCAGAATAAAATAAGGCTGTACACAGATAATAGTGTCTCACAAAGCGTGGATTATCATTATTTTAATTCTATATACCCAACATTATCTAAAACACAATTTTTCCTTTCTGTTCTATATCCAGTTGTATCACAAGATAGAGCACTTGTAATTACTAGAATACAGTGATTTATATACCACCTTTGCACATGATGTTTCCTTGGTCTGCTATGTTCTTTCTATAGTCACTCCTCAAACTCTAGGCCTCAGCCTAAGTAAATATCCCTCCTTTGGGAAGGAGCAGTGGAACATCTCTTGAGACCAAGATATGGGCAGTTTCCCAGTCTGTCTATTCTTGAGGCCATCCCTCTGGGAGTGGTGATATGATTATGCTATCATCGATCCAGCACAGGTTAGTTGATACCCTCAATCGTGTGGTAGATAGAATAGAACTGTGGACATTTTGATGAGCTTCCTCATAAAAGGTACATGTTTTGTTATATAGAAAACTGTAAATAAGAATGTTCAGGCATATGAAGAAAGTGTGAGCAAAAACACGAAAGAGGAAAAGCATAAAATATAATCCAGGAAGAATGGGAGGTTTATTTTATGTCCTGTAAGTATAGTAGTAGGACCTAGAGATTATAAGTCCAACATACTGATCTGGAGCTAAAGTTTGAAAGATTTTGTTAAGGAACCTGTAATTTGTTTTGGTGACAGTGTGAAAATCACTGAATGACTTTAGGCAGGAAGAACATCATCAAAGCTCTTTCTGGGAAATCTATTTGATAAAGTTGTATAGAAAAGATTGGCTGAGAAACATTCAGAACCTCTACAAGGAGCCACAATTTATATATATGAGCTGTAGGTATCCAGAGCATTTTGGACACCAAGCCATTCCAGAAGGGCTATTCATGTGTTTCTAAAACAAGAAATGAAACTTGGTCCAAAGTGGAAAAAAAAAAGTTATGAGGTCAAAAGCCATGAGGATTATCAGAGTCAGGGTTCAGAGTAGTAAGCAAGTCAGTACAAGAGGTCTTTCAAGATTCTGAGTGTAGCAAAAGTTTAGGACTCCTGCTTCTCCTGATTATGAAGTAGGGGACCATGCCTAAAAGCTGAACAGAATCATGAAGGGGCAAGCTGGAAACTGCATGAAGTTTACCTTTTCAGAAGTGAGAGTAATGGTTTGACAGGAGGTATAAAGAATATAAAGAGGACTGGTGGCCATGGGCTGATGTCTTGCCTATTGTCTTAAACATTTTGGGAGCTCAACTTATTCTGGATGTACCATTTTATTTTTTTCAAGTCTGTATCCTATACCATGCAAACGTTTCTGCAGAGAAATTAGATAAATACCTAATAGCATACTGGAGTTCTAGTTCAGCCACAAATTAGTATCAAGATAGCTGCACAACCAAGTTAGATCACTAAATTACTCTGGAAATGTAGGCAGATAGAGTTTTGAGTACCTGACTTGCCTGAGTATCACCATGGAGCTCTTGGCTCCCTATAAAACATTGATATGACAAATTAGAGTTTTGATAATGCCAGATATATCAGCATTCATTTGTTTAATTAAACAATCAAGGTTGCTCTTAGTGTGGGTCATTTCAAAAAATGTTCAAAATAAAATTAAACACATAATTAAACTGACAAAAGATAAAGACCCTAATGCTCCAAGCTGAAGGCAGTTAATTTATATGGATCTTGGTCCCTGAAGGCACTAGACTTTATTAAAGTTACCAAGGAAGAGATGTGATAAAAATATTTTATGCAGTTCTTTAAAGGCTAAATTGCTCTGGCACTTTTAAAGTCCACAGTATTCTGTCAATTAGGATACCTTGTTAGCTAACTGTTTTTTCTGTTTCTGAAAGGGTCCAGAACTGAAAGCTGCCCTCCCCCTTCTTTATTTCTTATGACTAAAAGCATCCATGTACTATGCATGGTGGGTCATGTAATCAGAAAGTCACAGATGGATAGGCCCCAGGAGTTTATTATTACTAACAATAATGAATTGAAAAACCCATGCTCAATGTACCAATACTGGGCATGACACAATCACATACCGCTTTCCTCCTTCCCTTTCTCTCTCCCTTTTTTCCTCCCTCCCTCCCCACTTTTGTCTCTCTCCTACCTTTTTCTTTTTAATTCCTTCCTTTCTTTCTTCCTTCCTTCCAGCATCCTCTCCTTCCCTCTCTCCTGCTTCACCTTTTCCCTTTCTGGTCTGTTCCTCCCTGTATCACTTGCTCCATCTCTTATCATATTCTCAAGACTATGTTATTCATTAAGTTCTCTTTCAATTTTGGAGTTCACGATTTAGTGCCATTTCCCTAATTAAGGGAACAGCTCTCCAAATTTGACATTCAGTCTCCTCTTATATTCTTCTAGTCATAGCCACTCATCACCTTCTAAGGATGCTCAATCTCTCTCTGAATGAATCTGCCTCTAAAAAATGTCTTCCATAAAGTAAACTCAAGTTTGTCTTCCTGTGCTTCCTCATTGAGTGGTTGATTCTTTCCTCATATACTCTTCTTTGATACTTCCTTCTTTCTGAATCTAGAAAGTGTTTTACTGTCCTATCCATGCACCATGTCAATTTCTTCCCTCATGCCTCTACTCTTGTTAGTACCACTCCAGAAATTCTTTCCTCTGTCTAAATTCTGTAAGTATTATCTACCCTACTGACTGATCTAACCCTCACTGAACTCACTCTGTTAACACTTCTGGTTAGTACCTACTTGATGTACACGTCATTAACTGGAGTATTTCAAGAATAAATATTATACATTGTTCTACCTAGGAGCTATTTTGAAGTATCTTACTAATGATTGTTTATGGAAGGCAGGGACAGTAAAGAGTCCAGAGCTGACACTAGACCCTGCATAGTTGGGAGCTGAACAAGTTTCACTTGCTGAGAAGGTCTCAAGTTGCCCAAAATTTATAGAATCACATTCAGTTGAATAATCAACTATGCAGTGGGGGAAATGAAACCTGTGGAGTATCCCAAAGGTGAGTTGGGCACAGTTACTAGAGATAAAAGCTATATGATATTCCAAAATTGAAGCAAGCAGACATAATTTTGGATGGCCTATCAGTAGGCAGCAGTTGACAAAATGAATTCCAGGAAAGTTAAGTGACATTCCAGAGGTTATACCAAGTGGCAGACTGGGACTTTAATATAGGGCAAAGCAGTCCTAGGAAGATAAGATTACAAAGCAGAACATCAGAACCAGAGCTCTGGACACTTGGCCTCCCTCAGCACTTGGTCTACACCGCTGTCACTTATCATTGTCCATCTAAGATTATAGTTATCTGTGTGTCTCATTATCTCCTTCTTGGGATAAAAATCTCTCCAAAAGCAAAGTCTGGGCCTCATTCATTTTATATCACAGTAGCACCAAAAGCCTTGTCTTGGGCCACTGGGTGATAACGGCTTTAATGAATTCTTTCTGAGCATGCTTGAGGAGTATGCTTCCATGTAATTCTTGGTGCCCCAAAGTTGAAGCAGCAGAGCTGGTGGTTTCCCTGTGAGTGTCCAGGGCTTTTACCCCACTACTCTAAATTCCCTTCTTCTAGCTTCCTACTTGGTCTCTCCACCTGCCTAGTTGCATTTTTACTCCCATATCTACATACAATCAATATGTTGCTAGAACTATTTTCCAAGTAATTTCATCCTCCTAAAATATATCCCTTGGTACTGTCACACATATATGACCTAAAAATTTCAGTATAAATCCATCACTCAGCTTTCAAAGTTCTACCTAAAAATGATTCTAACCTACCTTCACAGTCTTATTTCCTATATCTCCACAAACTAGACTGTCTAGTAGTCTCCAAACATGTATAAACCATATATCCCCAACTTTCCCTGCTCTGTACTTTTGCTCAGGCTGGGCTATAGACCCAGAATGTTCTGTTATTTCCTTTTTATTGAAATCCTTTTTATTTTTTAAAACGCATATCAAATGCTACCTTCTTCATTAAACCTTTCCTGATTTTTTAACCTGGTAGACTCTTCCTCCTCTGGCCTCTTTTAAGGCTTTATTCTTTTTTCAGGAAATAGCATACATTTTTAATTGAATCGCAGTTATAATGTGTGATTTTCATTTATTTATTTATTCATTCATTAACTCAACAGACACTTATTAAACATGAGTACCTGCTTTATGGCCAGGCTCTTTACAAGTCGAACAAGATTGAGAAGTCCTTGCTATTGAAAGGCTCATGCTCCAATGGAGGAAACAAGATATTCATGAATATGTACTAAGCCTATAATGTGTTAGCCCTAAAAATAGGAATGAACAGAATCCTATGGAAGCAAAGGGGAAGGAACCAAGAACTTTAATTAATAGGAAGTTCATGGTATCTAATATAGATTAGGCAACATTTGAACTGTGATCAAGGAATGAGTAAGGGTGTGCCAAAATCAGAGAAGACTGATGGTTCAGTAGATTTTTACCACATTATAATCTCAATGAGAGGGGAAAGTATCTTACTCATCTCCTTATTCTTTTCACTCTGCCTTGCACATAATTAGTGCTGAAGTAAATATTTGTTGAATGAGCAAATGGGCAAATGTATGAAAGAATGCTTTCTCTAGGAGCTAGCCTGATGAAGTATACACTAAAATAGTTCAGAGAGTTACCTGATTGAATGCCTACTGTGAGAGGTCCAATCTATTCTTTGCTGAGGAGCTGCATTAAAAATGCAGACATGATAAAATATAACTCTCCATAAACATTTGTCTTTACTTGGATTATCTCCTAAAGAAAAATCCTAGATATGGAATTCCTAGAAAGAAGGACAAGTTGAGAATTGATACATATTACTGAATTGCTTTCCAAAAGGTGTATCAAGCAAAAGAACAAAGTAAGTCATAGTTGTTGATTGCCTATTATGTGTCAGTTGCTGTGCTATCAATTTTTATATGTATCATCATATTGAAATCTCACAATATTGAGAACTAATTATTTCTCTTTTACAGAGAATAAAACAAAAATTCAGACTATTTAAGGGACCTGCATTAGATCTCACAGATAGTAAATGAAGGAATCATGACTCAAATTCAAATAAAACAAATAAAAAAGATGAAAACAGAGAGGGAGGCAAATCATAAGAGACTCTTAACTATAGGAAACAAACTGAGGGTTGTTGGGGGGTAGGGATGGGGTAATTGGGTGATGGGCATTATGGAAGGCACTTGAACTAATGAGCACTGGGTGTTATATACAACTGATGAATCACTAAATTCTATCTTTGAAACTAATAATACAGTATATGTTGATTAAATTGAATTGAAACAAAAAAATTTCAAGGTCCAAACTTTATTTAAATTCTATACACAATTCAAGGATAGGCTTATGACATTGGTTTGGCTGGAATGGTAGATCTGTCTGGGCATTCATGAAAGGTAAACTTTAAAGAAGCCCAGTTGAATGAAAATATGAATATTAAGTTGAGGAATTTATTTTTTTCTCACAGGCAAGAACAGGTAAATATCACCCTTGATTCTTTGCAAATATGAAACGTTCATTCATTTGTTCATTTATTCATGTAGCAAACATTTACTGAGTATGACTATAATGTCATGTGACTCATATATACTCTGGAATTTATACATGCAAATATGTGATGTCCCTTTTAAGGTGATTCTAGAAATACGTGGCAAATGTTTTGGGAGGGCATATGAAATGCTGGGCAGAATAATTTTCAGGGACATAATGAAAAAATTAGATACATTTTAATAATAATAATGCTATGATACTCATTAATTTAGTAACCAATGTTTATTTATTGCATACAATGTATTGACCATAATGCTAAGTGTGTAACATATATTATTTCAAACTTCATAATCCTCTGAGAAATGTACCTTTCTATTGCCCAGATGAGGAAAAATGAGTTTCAAATCTAAATAACTATGCAAGATCAAAAGGGCTAGTAAAATTGTACTTGTTGACTAGGTGAGTGATTTTATCTTTATTTTGCAGATAGGAAAATGAGACTCAGGGAGGCAAAATATTGAAATTTTCTCAAGGCCACACAATTAGTAAGTAGTTTTCAAGTGGCTCCTTCCCATGTAGTAGGATCCTGGGAGGGACTAAGCACTCTGGGAAGGGAACAATATCTTAGAATCTGTAGTGGAAGCAATGTAGTAGTCACTTCCCTGTAGGCAGACCACAGTGTGGGGAACTAAAAGGGGAAATTAAGAGCTAGAGTCTTGGGTGAGATATGGAATTGAAAAGCCAAGTAGACCAGCCAAAGGATGCTGATTATAAACAGCCAGGCAGGGTAAGGTACAGAGATGGTGTCTAGTTATGAAATTTAACAGACCAGGATTAGAAAGTCAGGAGGTGGTTGTAATGGTGATGATGGTCTCAGCTAAATCAGTACTTTTCAACCTTCAGTACCGATACAGATCACCTGGGGATCTTATTAAAATGCAGATTCTTATTCAGTAATTTGATGATGAGACCCAAGATACTGTGTTTCCAACAGGCTCCAAGGTGATACCAATACAGCTGGTTTATGAACCAACACTCTGAATATCAAGGAGATAAAACATACTGAGTTTACTACGTATCAGGAACTCTTCTGTGAACTTATCTTGTATTAATTCATTGAATTACCTCCTTTAATGACCCCGTGAAGTAAGTAATATTTTTCTCTTTCTTTTGAAAACAAGGAAACTTAAGAAGCACAAGAAAGGCTAAGTATCTTGCCAAACAAAGCAGTGGTGGAATCAGGATTCCAATTTAGACAGTCCGACTCTAGAACCCTCTGTGCTCGTAACTAATATATGTTATTGTCATATCAGAACAAAAGTTAAAGACAAATCCTATAAAAAGTTCAGTGCCAATAGGAGCAGTACTGCAGGGGCTTTTTACAAGTGTTGGGCATGGTGAGGAGAGAACAGTTAATGTCATTAACTCAGCATAGAGCATGGAAGAAACAGAACTTGACCTAAGGAGTCTGGTTGTAAAATCCACTATCTCTTTTGTGTGTGTCTCTGTGTGTTTTTAATATTTCAAGTTTTTATTTAATTCTAGTAGTTAACATATAATATAATGTTAGCTTCAGGAGTAGAATTTAGTGATTCATCACTTACATAAACACACAGTGCTCATCACAACAAGTGTCTTCCTTAATACCCATCACCCATTTAGCCCATCGCCCACCCACCTCCCTCCATCAACCCTCAGTTTGTTCTCTATGGTTAAGAGTCTTTTATGGTTTGCCTACCTCTCTTTTTTTCCCTCTTTCCCTATGTTCATCTGTTTTGTTTCTTAAATTCCACATATGAGTAAAGTCATATGGTATTTGTCTTTCTCTGACTGACTTATTTCTCTTAGCATAATACACTTTAGCTCCATCCATGTTGTTGCAAATGGCAAGATTTCATTCTTTATTATATCTGAGTAATATTCCATTGTATATATATATTCCACATCTTTTTTATCCATTCATCTATCATTGGATATTTGAGCTCTTTCTATAATTTGGCTATTGTTGATAATGCTGCTATAAACATCAGGGTGCATGTATCTCTTTGAATCAGTATTATTGTATCCTTTGGGTAAATACCTAGTAGTGCAATTGCTGGATCTTCTATTTTAAACTTTTTCAGGAACCTCCATACTGTTTTCCACAGTGGCTAGACGTTTGCTTTCCTACCAACGGTGTAAGAGGGTTCCCTTTTCTCAGCATCCTCACCAACATCTGCTGTTTCCTTTGTTGTTAATTTTAGCCATTCTGACTGGTGTGAGGTGGTATCTCATTGTAGTTTTGATTTTGTATTTCCCTGATGATGAATGATGTTAAACATCTTTTCACATGTCTGTTAGCCATCTGTAAGTCTTCTTTTGAAAGACTATACTTTCAGGGATCATTTCTATAGTTTGTAAGTCTTCTTTTGAAAAATGTCTATTCATGTTTTCTGCCCATTTCTTAACTAGATAATTGGTTTTTTGGGTGTTGAGTTTCTAAGTTCTTTATAGATTTTAGTTGCTAACCCTTTATCAGATACATCATTTACAAACATCTTTTCCCATTCTGAAGGTTGCCTTTTAGTTTTGTTGATTGTTTCATTTGTTGTTCAGAAGCTTTTTATCTGATCAAGTCACAATAGTTCATTTTTGCTTTTGTATCCCTTTCCTCTGGAGACATGTCTGGTAAGAATTTACTACTGCTGATGTGAAAGAGTTTGCTGCCTGTGTTCTCCTCGGATTTTTTTTTTTTTTTTTTTTAGCTAGTTCATCCATGTATCAGCTGAACCTTTCCTTCATTTATTTTTTCAATTTTTTAATTGTTATGTTAATCACCATGCATTACATCATTTTTGATGTAGTGTTCCATGATTCATTGTTTGCCTATAAGACCCAGTGCTCCATGCAGTGCATGCCCTCTTTAATACCCATCACCAGGCTAACAAATTTCCCCACCCCCCTCCCCTCTAGAACCCTCAGTTTGTTTTTCAGAGTCCATCATCTCTCATGGTTTGTCTCCCCCTCCAATTTTCCCCCCTTCATTCTTCCCTTCCTGCTAGCTTCTTCTTTTTTCTTTTTTTAACATATAATGTATTGTTTCAGAGATACAGGCGAGTGATTCAACAGTCTTACACAATTCACAGTGCTCACCATAGCACATACACTCCCCAATGTCTATCACCCAGCCACCCCATCCCTCCCACCCCACCCCCACTCCAGCAACCCTCAGTTTGTTTCCTGAGATTAAGAACTCCTCATATCAGTGAGGTCGTATGATATATGTCTATCTCTGATTGACTTATTTCACTCAGCATAACACCCTCCAGTTCCATCCACGTCGTTGCAAATGGCAAGATCTCATTCCTTTTGATGGCTGCATAATATTCCATTGTATATATATACCACCTCTTCTTTATCCATTCATCTGTCGATGGACATCTTGGCTCTTTCCACAGTTTGGCTATTGTGGACATTGCTGCTATAATCATCAGGGTGCATGTACCCCTTCAGATCACTACATTTGTAACTTTGAGATAAACAACCAGTAGTGCAATTGCTGGGTTGTATGGTAGCTCTATTTTCAACTTTTTGAGGAACCTCCATACTGTTTTCCAGAGTGGCTGCACCAGTTTGCATTCCCACCAAAAGGGTAGCAGGGTTCCCCTTCTCTGCATCCCCGGCAACATCTGCCGTTTCCTGACTTGTTAATTTTAGCCATTCTGACTGGTGTGAGGTGGTATCTCATTGAGGTTTTAATTTGGATTTCCCTGCTGCCAAGTGATGTTGAGCTTTTTCATGTGTGTGTTGGCCATTTGGATGTTTTCTTTGGGAAAATGTCTGTTCATGTCTTCTGCCCATTTCTTGATTGGATCATTTGTTCTTTAGGTGTTGAGCTTGATAAGTTCGTTATAGATTTTGGATACTAGCCCTTTATCTGATATGTCATTTGCAAATATTTTCTCCCATTCTGTCGGTTGTCTTTTGGTTTTGTTGACTGTTTACTTTGCTGTGCAAAAGCTTTTTATCTTGATGAAATCCAAATCGTTCATTTTTGCCCTTGCTTTCCTTGCCTTTGGCAATGTTTCTAGGAATAAGTTGCTGTGGCTGAGGGCGAAGAGGTTGCTGCCCGTGTTCTCCTTTAGGATTTTGATGGACTCCTGTCTCACATTTAGGTCTTTCAACCATTTTGAGACTATTTTTGTATGTGGTGTAAGGAAATGGTCCAGTTTCATTCTTCTGCATGTGGCTGTCCAATTTTCCCAACACCATTTGTTGAAGAGACTGTCTTTTTTTCCATTGGACATTCTTTCCTGCTTTATCAAAGATGAGTTGACCCATAGAGTTGAGGGTCCATTTCTGGGCTCTCGATTCCGTTCCATTGATCTATGTGTCTGTTTTTGTGCCAGTACCATACTGTCTTGATGATGACAGCTTTGTAATAGAGCTGGAAGTCCGAAATTGTGATGCCACCAACTTTGCTTTTCTTTTTCAAGATTCCTCTGGCTATTCGGGGTCTTTTCCAGTTCCATACAAATTTTAGGATTCTTTGTTCCATTTCTTTGAAAAGAGTTGATGGTATTTTGATAGGGATAGCTTTGAATGTGTAGATTGCTCTAGGTAGCATTGATATCTTCACAATATTTGTTCTTCCAATTCATGAGCATGGAACGTTTTTCCATTTCTTTGTGTCTTCCTCAATTTCTTTCAAGAGTATTTTATAGTTTTGAGTACAGATTCTTTGCCACTTTGGTTAGATTTATTCCTAGGTATCTTATGGTTTTGGGTGCAATTGTAAATGGGATCGACTCCTTAATTTCTCTTTCTTCTGTCTTCTTGTTGGTGTATAGGAATGCCACTGATTTCTGTGCATTGATTTTATATCCTGCCACTTTACTGAATTCCTGTATGAATTCTAGCAGTTTTGGGGTGGAGTCTTTTGGGTTTTCCACATAAAGTATCATATCATCTGCAAAGAGTGAGTTTGACTTCTTCTTTGCTGATCTGGATGCCTTTTATTTCTTCTTGTTGTCTGATTCTGTGGCTAGGACTTCTAGTACTATGTTGAATAGCAGTGGTGATAGGGGACATCCCTGCCATGTTCCTGGCCTTAGGGGGAAAGCTCTCATTTTTTCCGCATTGAGAATATATTTGCTGTGGGTTTTTCATAGATGGCTTTTATGATATTGAGGTATGTACCCTCTATCCCTATACTCTGAAGAGTTTTGATCAAGAAAGGATGCTGTACTTTGTCAAATGCTTTTTCTGCATCTATTGAGAGGATCATATGGTTCTTGTTCTTTCTTTTATTAACGTATCACACTGATTGATTTGTGGATGTTGAACCAACCTTGCAGCCCAAGAATAAATCCCACTTGGTTGTGGTGAATAAGCCTTTTAATGTACTGTTGGATCCTATTGGCTAGTATTTCAGTGAGAATTTTTGCATCTGTGTTCACCAAGGATATTGTTCTGTAATTCTCCTTTTTGATGGGGTCTTTGTCTGGTTTTTGGATCAAGGTAATGGTGGCCTCATAAAACGAGTTTGGAAGTTTTCCTTCCATTTCTATTTTTTGGAACAGTTTCAGAAGAATAGGTATTAATTCTTCTTTAAATGTTTGGTAGAATTCCCCTGGGAAGCCATCTGGCCCTGGGCTTTTCTTTGTTGGGAGATTTTTGATGACTGCTTCAATTTCCTTAGTGGTTATAGGTCTGTTCAGGTTTTCTATTTCTTCCTGGTTCAGTTTTGCTACTTGATACATCTCTAGGAATGCATCATTTCTTCCAGATTATCTAATTTGCTGGCATATAATTGCTCATAATATGTTCTTATAATTGTATTTCTTTGGTGTTGGTTGTGACCTCTCCTCTTTCATTCACGATATTATTTATTTGGGTCCTTTCTCTTTTCTTTTTGATAAGTCTGGCCAGGGGTTTATCAATCTTATTAATTCTTTCAAAGAACCAGCTCCTAGTTTCGTTGATCTGTTCTACTGTTCTTTTGGTTTTAATTCATTGATTTCTGCTCTGATCTTTATGATTTCTCTTCTCCTGCTGGGTTTAGGCTTTATTTGCTGTTCTTTCTCCACCTCCTTTAGGTGTAAGTTTAGGTTGTGTATTTGAGAACTTTCTTCTTTCTTTTTTTTTTTTAAGAATTTTATTTATTCATGAGAGACAGAGGGAGAGAGAGAGGGGGTGAGAGACAGATGCAGAGGGAGAAGCAGGCTCCCAAGGAGCAAGGAGCCCGATGCGGGACTCGATCCCAGGACCCTCGGATCATGACCTGAGCCGAAGGCAGACGCTTAACCATCTGAGCCACCCAGGCGCCCCAAGACCTTTCTTCTTTCTTGAGAAAGACTTGTATTGCTATATACTTTCCTCTTAGGACTTCGTTTGCTACATTCAAAGATTTTGAACCGTTGTGTTTTCATTTTCATTTGTTTCCATGATGTTTTCTTTAATTCTTCTTTAATTTCCTTGTTTTTCCCATTCATTCTTTAGTAGGATGCTCTTTCGCCTCCATGTATTTGAGTTCTTTCTAACTTTCCTCTTGTGATTGAGTTCTAGTTTCAAAGCATTGGGGTCTGAAAATATGCAGGGAATAATCCCAATCTTTTGGTACCAGTTGAAACCTGATTTGTGACCTAAGATGTGATCTATTCTGGAGAATGTTCCATGGGCACTAGAGAAGAATGTGTATTCCGTTGCTTTGGGATGGAATGTTCTGAATATATCTGTGAAGTCCATTTGGTCCAGTGTGTCATTTAAAGTCTTTATTTCTTTGTTGATCTTTTGCTTAGATGATTTGTCCATTTCAGTGAGGGGGGGTGTTAAAGTCCCCCACTATTATTGTATTGTTGTCCATGTGTTTCTTTGCTTTTGTTATTAATTGCCTTATATAATTGGCTGCTCCCATGTTAGGGGCATAGATATTTACAATTGTTAGATCTTCTTGTTGGATAGACCCTTTAAGTATGATATTGTGTCATTCCTGATCTCTTATTTTAGTCTTTGGCTTAAACTCTAATTTATCTGACACAAGGATGCCACCCCAGCTTTCTTTTGGTGTCCATTAGCTTAGTAAATTGTTTTCCACCCCCCTCACTTTCAATCTGTAGGTGTCTTTGGGTCTAAAATGACTCTCTTGCAGGCAGCATATTGATGGGTCTTGTTTTTTTTATCCAATCTGAAAGGAGAGGATTTAAAAAAAAAGAAAGAAAAGAAAAAAAACGGAGAGACTGTGATTAGGCAGGAGACTAGTACAAAGCCATACACTAGAGATTTAGGGTATATTTTGGTCTGTTAGAAGAAACCGTATCCCAAAATTTTAAAGAGAGAACAACATATATATATATATATATATACACACATATATATATATATATACCAAAAATAAAGTTAACTACTATGAAGGAATAGAATATGACTCTAAAAACTGAAAATAAAAAGTTTTTTTAAAAAGGGATTAATAAGATGTTGGTTGAAAAAGGGAAAAAGAAAAATTCAAAAAAAAAAGAAAAAACGTTAAAAAAATTAACTTTGAAAGACTAAAGAATCATGGGAAAAAAGCCATGAATTCTATGTGCAGTATTCCCCTAGCACTGGAGTTCTGCCATTCTCATTGATGGGTAAACTCGGTCTTGGCTGCTTATTCTTGCTGATATTCTGGGGGAGGGGCCTGTTGCCGTGTTTCTGAAATGTCTTTGCCTGAGTCAGAATTGCCCTGTCCTTGCCAGGGCTGGGCTAAGTAATCTGCTCCGGTTTGCTCTTGGGAGCTTTTGTTCCCTGCAAGGTTTCCATACAGCTATGGTGGACGAGAGTGAAAATGGCGGCCTCCCAGTCTCTGCCCTGGAGAAGCCAAGAGCTCGGGGCCCTGCTCCTTAGTGAGCCCCCAGAGAAAAACAGTCAATCATTCCCAGCTTCCCGGTCTCTGCCCTCACTCTGCTCACCCGGCCTGTAACAGAGCGTTTCTGTCTCTGGCACGCAACCCCGTTTGGAGTCTCCAAACCCAGCAGATTCCTGAGGTGCACTCCTGTGCCACTCCTCCCGAGGAAGGAAGGGTAGTCTGCCAAGATCTGCCGCTTGTTGCATCCCTGCTGGAAGAGCAGTGGCCCAACTGTGCCTCAGATCACAGTTTATGGCAACTCCAAGCTGAGAGCCCACTCCTGCCCTCTGTCTCTGCAGCTGGCTTCCCCGCTCCAATACCTGGGAGCTCTGCCACACTCAGTCACCCCCGGTCTTTCTGTGACCCCGAGGGTTGTGAGACAACACTGTCTGAGCGAGGGTTCCACCACCCCCACCCCCCACTTAGCCATTGGAGCGATGTCCCTCAGCAGAGCCGACTTCTAAAAGTTACGATTTTGTGCTCTGCTGCTCTATCACTTGCCAGTAGTGCCTGACGGAGTCCCCCTCCCCCGCCATCTACTTCCCGTATATCGCCTCGGATTCACTTCTCTGCATGTCCTACCTTCCAGAAAGTGGTCGCTTTTCTGTTCAGAGAGTTGCTGCTAATCTTTTCTTCGATCTCCTGTGGAGTTCGTAGGTGTTCAGAATGGTTTGATTCCTATCTAGCTGAATTCCTGGGACCAGACGAAATTTAGGTCTCCTACTCCTCCCCCATCTTGCCCCTCCCCCCTTTCCTCTAGGGTTTTGATTGATTTCTGTCTCACATTTAGGTCTTTCATCCATTTGAATTTATTTTTGTGTATGGTGTAAGAACGTGGTCCAATTTCATTCTTCTGCATGTTGCTGTCCAGTTTTCCCACTACCATTTGTTGAAGAGACTGTCTTTTTTCCATTGGATATTCTTTCCTACTTTGTCAAAAATTAGTGTACCATATAGTTGTGGGTACATTTCTGGGTTTTCTATTCTGTTCCATTGATCTATGTGTCTGTTTTTGTGCCAGTACCATACTGTCTTGATGACTATAGATCTGTAATACTAGCTTGAAGTCTGGAATTTTGATGCTTCCAGCTTTGCTTGTTCAAGATTGCTTTGGCTATTTGAGGTTTTTTGTGGTTATATATAAATTGTAGGATTGTTTGTTGTAGTTCTGTGAAAAATGCTGGTGGTATTTTCATAGGAGTTCTATTGAATGTGTAGATTGCTTTGGATAGTATAGATATTTTAACAATCTTTTTTCCAGTCCATGAGCATGGATAAGAGAAAGGACCCAAATAAGTAAAATCACAAATGAGAGAGGCGAGATCACAACCAATACCACAGAAATATAAACAATTATAAGAGAATATTATGAGAAACTATATGCCAACAAACTAGGCAATCTGGAAGAAATGGATAAATTCCTTAAACATAAATTACTGAAATTGAAATAAGAAGAAATAGAAAATGTGAACAGAGCAATAATCAGCAAAGAAATTGAATCAGTAATCAAAAATCTCTGAACAAACAAAGGTCCACGGCCAGATGGTTTCCCAGGGGTATTCTCCCAAACATCTAAAGAAGAGTTAATACCTATTCTTCTCAAACTGTTCTAAAAAATAGAAATGGAAAGAAAACTTCCAAACTCATTCTGTAAGGTCAGCATTATCTTGATTCCAAAACCCCACTGAAAGGACAATGACCCCACTAAAAGGAGATTTATTGACCAATATCCTTTATGAACATGGATGCAAAAATTCACAAAATAATACAAACTAATTGACTCCAACAATATGTTAAAAGAATCATTCACCACAATCAAGTGGGATTTATTCCTGGGCTGCAAGTGTGGCTCAATTTTCACAAATCAGTCAATGTGATGCACCACATTAATAAAAGAAAAGAAAGAACCATATGATCCTCTCAATAGATGCAGAAAAGCATTTGACAAAGTACATCATCCATTCTTGATAAAAACCCTCAACAAGGTAGGGGTAGAGGGAACATACCTCAACATCAAAGGCCATATACAAAAGAACCATGGCTAATATCATCCTTAATGGGGAAATAGTGAGAGCTTTTCTTCTACGGTCAGGAACAAGTCAGGGATATCTACTCTCACTATTGCAATCTAACATAGTCCTGGAAGTCCTGACCTCAGCAATCAGACAACAAAAAAGAAATAAAAGGCATCCAAATTGGCAAGGAAGAAGTCAGACTTTCACTATTCACAGATGACATGTTACTCTATGTAGAAAGCTTGAAAGACTCCACCCCAAAATTGCTAGAATTGATAAACGAATTCAGTGAAGTATCAGGATACAAAATCAATGTACACAAATCTGTTGCATTTCCATACACCAGTAATGAAGCATCAGAAAGAGAAATCAAGGAATCAATCCCATTTTAATTGCACCAAAACACAGGAGATACCCAGGAATAAACCTAACCAAAGAGATAAAAGATCTGTACTCTGAAAACTATAGAACACTTATGAAAGAAACTGAAGATGACACAAAAAATGGAAAAATCCATTATCTCTTGATGATGCTAAGAACAGACTTTATCCCATACTCAACAAGGATCCATTGACTGCCTGCAATGTACCAGACACTAAGGGTATAATGATGAAAAAGGCCAGGAAATGGTTTCTGCTTCCATGAAATATGTATTGTAGGAGGAAAAAATATATAATAGAGAATAATTATAGAGTGCTTATGCTAGATGCTCTTCTAAGCACTTTACATGTAATCATCATAACAACCCTATAAAACAGGTACTAGGACTGATGAGGAAAATAGAGAAGTAAGTAACTTCCCAAGGGTCACAGTTAAATAGGAGAACTGGGAATTAAATCTAGGCACTCTGATTTTAGACTCTGTATTTATTACCACTATATTCTATACCTCTATAAATAAATGAATATAGAGTAAGATAAGAACCATGAGGAAGACAAATAAGATACTAATATAGAGAAAGATAGGAGACCTTCTTTAGATGAAGTGGCTAGAGAATGCCTCTCTGAGGAATAGGATATTTTCCTAAGACCTGAAAGATGAGAAGGAGCCTGACATACAGAGAGTAAGAAGAACAGTATGGGCTGAGGAAGCAGATTTTCAAAGGCCCTAGGAATAAGAAAGAGCATAGAATGTTTGAATAATTGAATAAACCAGTATGGCTATAGCCTAGAGAACAACATGCAAGAAAAAGAAAAAGTGCCCTGAGATTAGCCTGGAGAGGTAGACAGAATCCAGACCATACAGAGCCTTGAAGACCATGATAAAGAGCATTGGATTTTATCCTAAGTATAATTGGAAGCCATTGGAAAGTTTTAAGCAAGGAGTTGACATGATCACATTTATCTGAAAAAAAAAAAGAGAATTCTGATTCTTAGGTTGTTAGGTGGATAATAGATCAGAAAGTGCATGAGAAGAAGCAAAAAATCATTTAGTAGTCCAGGAAAGAGATGGTTGTGGCTTGGATCAGACTGGTCAAGAATTGAATAGAAATGATTTAGTGGTAAAGTCAGCTGGTAATGAGGCTTGGAGGAACAATGAGGAAAAAGAAGTATAGGAAAGCTCTTATACGGAGCCAGTGATCTGAGGTTGTTTGTCAGAAAATAGAGATGCCAGTCTAAGAGACACTGGCTGAAGATGGCCAATATTCCACCTGCTTTCTCCATGGGAATGTCAACTGCCACATGGGAATGAGGGAGTAGCATACCATTTCAAATCTGGTTCATTTGCTGCTTCCGGCTCCAAACAGTTAACTACCAAAACAATTTTAATACTGTGGAACCAGGATGTTTCTTGTAGTTCTGCAGAGGGGCAATACAATCTGCAGATTTTTGTATGCTTATTGTGAATACCTGAGATAAGCTAGGATAGAGAAGGAACATAAAACATCTAATATGACTGTGATGTAACTTAAAAGTCTTATTTTTTGGTGTCCATACCTCATCATGTAATGTTGATCAAAGAGAATAGTTTGAAGCAAAGAGGAGTTAACAATTTACCATCACATCTAAAAAAGTTACCCCATTTCAGTGCAGATACCATGGAATTATCTAAAAACACTTATACGTATTGCACATATTGCATGGAGCACTGGGTGTTATACGCAAACAATGAATCATGAAACACTACATCGAAAACTAATGATGTACTGTATGGTGACTAACATAACATAGTAAAATTAAATTAAATTAAAAAAGGAAGGAATTAAAGAAAAAATAATAAAATAAGAACATTTGTTTAAAAACACTTCTCCTTGTACAACTCAACACCAAAAAACCAACTAATTTGATTAAAAAATGGGCAGAGAATCTGAATAGGCATTTATCCAAAGAAGACCTATATGAAGGGGCGCCTGGATGGTTCAGTCATTAAGCGTCTGCCTTTGGCTCAGGTCATGATCCCAGAGTCCTGGGATTGAGCCCCGCATTGGGCTCCCTGCTCCGTGGGAAGCCTACTTCTCCTTCTCCCTCTCCCCCTGCTAGTGATCCCTCTCTCGCTGTGTCTCTCTCTGTCAAATAAATAAATAAAATCTTAAAAAAAAAGACCTGTATGAAAACAGACAACAGACATATGAAAATATGTTCAATATCACTTATCATCAGGAAAATGCAAATTAAAATGATATCACTTTACACCTGTCAGAATGGCTAAAATCAAAAACACAGGAAACAACAAGTGTTGGCAAGGATGTGGAGAAAAAGGAAACTTCTTGCACTATTGGTGGGAATGCGACTGGAACAGCCACTGTGGAAAACAGTATGAAGGATCCTCAAAAATTTAAAAATAGAACTATCCTATGATCCAGCAATTGCACTATGGGTATTTACCCGAAGACAATAAAAATAATAATTCAAAAAGATATATGCATCCCTATGTTTATTATAGGACTATTTACAATAGCGACGATATGGAAGGAACCCACATGTCCATCCATAGATAAATGGATAAAGATGATGTGCTATATGTGGGAGGAGGAAAAGATGGTGGAGGAGTAGGGGACCCTATTCTAACTGGTCCCCGGAATTGAGCTGGATATCTACCTGACCACTCTGAACACCCACAAAATCAGCCTGAGATGTAAGAAGATCTGGATCTCTACAAACAGAATATCGCAGATGGTTGGTTTCGAGGTACAAAGTAGGAAGCTGTAATTTCGCGGGCAGATATCGGAGGATAAACCACAGTGGGACAGAGCCTGGCTGTGGGGATCCTGCACCGCCACTAAGTGATAGCCTCCCGCGCTGGGGATGGGGCACAGATTCACAGATCGGTAGCAGCGTGGAAAGGACTTTAGATGGAAACCGGAGCAGCAGAGTGGCATATGCGAACTGGGGGTGGCTGGCAGTTTTAGAAGCAGAAAGAGCAGAGACGTGCCCGACCTGGAGGCGAGGACTGGGAGCGCTGCAGAGGGGCGCACAACCAAGGATGTTGCTGTTTATAGCAGCACAGACAGAAACAGAGAGAGTGTGGCCTGGAGAGCTCACTGAAGAACAGACTGCGATCTCTCTGCTCTGAGGCAGAGGGTTGGAAACAGTCTCTTCTGCTCTGACTCTCAGAAGAGACATGAAAAGCTGCCAGGGAAAGCTGCCAGAGAACAAAAGCCCCCAAAACCGGTTCCCACTGAGCCCATCCCCCACCACAGGGGTAGGGCAACTCTGCCCAAAAAGGGTTGCCTGAGTAACAGTGCAGCAGGCCCCTTCCCCAGAAGACAGGCTGGGAAAACAATAGACCAACAACCCTAGGGTCCCTAGAAAACAGGTGCATCTGGCTTGGGTTGTGGTCAATAATTTGGACTCTGTACATTCCCTCAACCACCCCTCAACAGAATGACTAGGAGGAACCCCCAAAATAAGAAAGACTCAGAAATTATGACTTATGCCACAGATTTACAAATGGATCCAGATATAACCAAGATGTCGGAGATGGAATTCAGGCTAGCAGTTGTGAAGACAATAGCTAGAATGGAGAAATCAATTAATGGCAACATAGTGCCTCTAAGGGCAGAAGTGAAAGCTGAATTGGCAGAACTTAAGAATGCTATCAATGAGATCCAATCTAATCTAGATAATCTAACAGCTAGGGTAAGTGAGGGAGAAAAATGAATTAGTGATTTAGAACACCAATTAATAGACAAGAAGTGAAAAGAGGAGGCCAGGGAAAAACAACTCAGAATCCATGAAAATAGAATCAGAGAAATAAGTGACACCATAAAGCGTTCCAATGTCATAATTATTGGAATCCCAGAGGGGGTGGAGAAAGAGAGAGGACTAGAAGATATATTTGAGCAAATCGTAGCTGAGAAATTCCCTAATCTGGGGAATGAAACAAACATTCGTGTCCTAGATGCAGAAAGGACCCCTCCCAAGATCACAAAAAACAGGCAAACACCCCAGCATGTAATAGTAAAACTCACAAATCTTAGAAACAAGGAAACCATCTTAAGTGCAGTTAGGGGGAAGAGATTCCTTACGTACATCAGAATAACGTCAGATCTATCCACAGAGACCTGACAAGCCACAAATGGCTGGCAAGACATATTCAGGGTACTAAACGACAAGAACATGCACGCAAGAATACTTTATCCAGCAAGGCTGTCATTTAGAATGGATGGAGAGATGCAGAGCTTCCACGATCGGCAGGAACTGAAAAGAATATGTGACCACTAAACCGGCCCTGCAAGAAATATTAAGGGGGGGTTCTATAAAAGGAGAAAGACCCCAAGACTAGTATACAACAGAAATTTACAGGGACAATCTGTAAAAACAAGGTCTTCACAGACAACATGATGACAATAAATTCATATCTTTCAATAATCTCTCTCAATGTGAACAGCCTAAATGCTCCCATAAAATGACACAGGGTTGCAAATTGGATAAAAAGACAGGACCCATCCATATGCTGTGTACAAGAGACTCATTCTGAACCTAAAGATACATCCAGACTGAAAGTGAAGGGATGGAGATCCATCTTACATGCCAGTGGACCTCAAATGAAAGCTGGGGTAGCAATTCTTACATTAGGCAAATTAGATTTTAAACTAAAGACTGTAGTTAGAGACACAGAAGGACACTATATCATTCTTAAAGGGTCTATCCAACAAGAAGATCTAACAATTGTAAGTATCTATGCCCCCAACATGGGAGCAGTCATCTACATAAGCCAACTGTTAACCAATATAGTCATATTGATAGCATTACATTAATTGTAGGAGACCTCAATATTCCACTCTCAGCAATAGACAGATCATCTAAGCAGAAAATCAACAAAGAAACAGGAACTTTGAATAGTACACTGGACCAGATGGACCTCATAGATATATACAGAACATTCCACCCTAAAACAAGAGAATACTCATTCTTCTCAAGCACACATGGAACTCTCTCCAGAATAGACCACATACTGGGTCACAAATCAGGTCTCAACCGATACCAAAAGATTGAGATAATTCCCTGCATATTCTCAGACCATAATGCTTTAAAACTGGAATGCACTCGCAAGAAAAAACCTTGAAGAAATTCAAACATTTGGAAGCTAAAAACCACTCTGCTCAAGAATGTTTGGGTCAACCAGGAAATCATAAAAGGACTTAAACAATTCATGGAAACCAATGAGAACGAAAATACATTGGTCCAAAGCCTATGGGATACTGCAAAGGTGGTTTGAAGGGGGAAATACATAGCCATCCAAGCCTCACTCAAAAAAATAGAAAAATCCCAAATTCACCAACTAACTCTACACCTTAAAGAACTAGAGAAAAAGCAACAAACGATGCCTAAGCCACACATTAGAAGAGAAATAAGAGAAGAGCAGAGATCAATGAATTAGAAACCAGAAACACATTAGATCAGATCAATGAAACTAGAAGCTGGTTCTTTGAAAGAATAAGATCAATAAACCACTGGCCAGACTTATCCAAAAGAAAAGAGAAAGGACTCAAATTAGTAAAATTATGAAGGAAAGGGGAGATATCACGACTAACACCAAGGAAATAGAAACAATTATTAGAAATTATTATCAACAACTATATGCCAATAAACTGAGCAACTGGGAAGAAATGGATGCCTTCCTGGAAACCTGTAAACTGCCAAGACTGAAACAGGAAGAAATTGACAACCTGAATAGGCCAATAAACAGTAACGAGATTGAAGCAGTGATCAAAAACCTCTGGAAAAACAAGAGTCCAGGGCCTGATGGATTCCCTGGGGAATTCTACCAAACATTCAAAGAAGAAATAATACCTATTCTCCTGAAGCTGTTTCAAAAAATAGAAACAGAAGGAAAGCTTCCAGACTCATTCTATGAGGCCAGCATTTCCTTAATCCCCAAACCAGACAAAGACCCCATCGAAATGGAGAATTTCAGACCGACATTCTTGATGAATATGGATTCCAAAATCCTCAACAAAATCCTAGCTAATAGGATCCAACAATACATTAAAAGGATCATGCACTACGACCAAATGGGATTTATTTCCGGGATGCAAGGGTGGTTCAACAGTCGCAAATCAATCAATCTAATAGAACACATTAATAAGAGGAGAAAGAAGAACCATATGGTCCTCTCAATTGATGCAGAAAAAGCATTTGACAAAATATAGCATCCTTTCCTGATTAAAACTCTTCAGAGTATAGGGATAGAGGGAGCATTCCTCAAGTTCATAAAATCCATCTATGAAAAACCCACAGCAAATATCATTCTCAATGGGGAAAAGATGTGAGCCTTTCCCTTAAGATCAGGAACACGTCAAGGATGCCCATTTTCACCACTACTGTTCAACACAGAACTAGAAGTCCTAGCAACAGCAATCAGACAACAAAAAGAAATAAAAGGTATTCAAATTGGCAAAGAAGAAGTCAAACTCTCTCTTTTCACATAGGACATGATACTTTATGTGGAAAACCCAAAAGATTCTAGTAATTTGGGGGTAGCCCCAAATTACTAGAATTCATACAGCAATTCAGTAATGTGACAGGGTACAAAATCAATGCACAGAAATCAGTTGCTTTCTTATACACTAACAATGCAACTGTAGAAAGAGAAATTAGAGAAATGATTCCATTTATAATAGCACCAAAAACCATAAGATACTTTGGAATAAACCTAACTGAAGAGGTAAAGTATCTATACTCTAGGAAGCAGAACAGAGCACTCATGAAAGAAATTGAAGACACAAAATGATGGAGAAATATTCCATGCTCATGGATCAGAAGAATAAACATTGTTAAAATGACTATGCTACCCAGAGCAATCTATACCTTCAATGCCATCCTGATCAAAATTCCAATGACATTTTTCAAAGTGCTGGAAAAAACAATCCTAACATTTGTATGGAATCAGAAAAGACCCCGAATCGCCAAGGAAATGTTAAAAAAAAATAAAATAAACAAAGCTGGGGGCATCAAGTTGCCCGATTTCAAGCTATTTTACAAAGCAGTGATCAGCAAGACAGCATGGTACTGCACAAAAACAGACATATAGACCAATGGAACAGAATAGAGAACCCAGATATGGACCCTCAACTCTATGGTCAAATAATGTTTGACAAAGCAGGAAAAAATATGCAATGGAAAGAAGACAGTCTCTTTAATAAATGGCGCTGGGAGAATTGGAAAGCTACATACAGAAGAATGAAACTCGACCATTCTCCAACACCATACACAAAGATAAACTCAAAATGGTTGAAAGACCTCAGTATGAGACAGGAATCCATCAAAATCCTAGAGGAGAAGAACATCGGCAATAACCTCTTTGACATTCTCCACAGCAACTTCTTTCAAGATACATCTCCAAAAGCTAGTGAAATAAAAGCAAAAAATGAACTTTTGGGACATCATCAAGATAAAAAGCTTCTGTACAGCAAAGGAAACCGTCAACAAAACAAGGAGGCAACCCACAGAATGGGAGAAGATATTTGCAAATGACACTACAGATAAAGGGCTGGTATCTAAGATCTATAAAGAACTTCTCAAACTCAACACCCAAAAAACCAATAATCAAGTCAAAAAATGGGGAGAAGACATGAAAAGACACATCCCTGAAGAAGACATTCAAAT
Organism: Zalophus californianus; assembly: GCF_009762305.2. Classification (NCBI taxonomy): domain Eukaryota; kingdom Metazoa; phylum Chordata; class Mammalia; order Carnivora; family Otariidae; genus Zalophus; species Zalophus californianus. Next base: position 38,808,466 of record NC_045598.1, on the reverse strand, counting down.
GGCTAACAGACACATGAAAAAATGTTCATCATCATTAGCCATCAGGGAAATTCAAATCAAAACCACATTGAGATACCAACTTACACCAGTTAGAATGGGAAACATTGACAGGGTAAGAAACAACAAATGTTGGAGAGGTTGTGGAGAAAGGGAAACCCTCTTACACTGTTGGTGGGAATGCAAGTTGATACAGCCATTTTGGAAAACAGTGTGGAGGTTCCTCAAAAAATTAAAAATAGGGCTACCCTATGACCCAGCAATTGCACTCCTGGGTATTTACCCCAAAGACACAGATGTAGTGAAAAGAAGGGCCATATGCACCCCAGTGTTCATAGCAACAATGTCCGCAATAACCAAACTGTGGAAAGAGCCAAGATGCCCTTCAACAGATGAATGGATAAAGAAGATGTGGTCCATATATACAATGGAATATTACTCAGCCTTCAGAAAGGATGAATACCCAAATTTTGCATCAACAAAGATGGGACTGGAGGAGATTATGCTAAGTGAAATAAATCAAGCAGAGAAAGTCAATTGTCATATGGTTTCACTTATTTGTTGAACATGAGGAATAGCATGGAGGACATTAGGAGAAGGAATGGAAAGATGAAGGGGGGTGGGAATTGGAGGGCAAGATGAACCATGAGAGACTATGGACTCTGAGAAACAAACTGAGGGTTCTAGAGGGGAGGGGGTGGGGGGATTAGTTAGCCCCGTGATGGGTATTAACGAGGGCATGTACTGCATGGAGCACTGGGTGTTATGTGAAAGCAATGAATCATGGATTCCTCATCAAAAGCTAATGATGTATTGTATGGTGACTAACATAACATAATAAAATTAAATTAAAAAAATGATGTGCTATATATGTACAATGGAGTATTACTGAGGCATAAAATGATTGAAATCTTGCCAATTACAACAACATGGATGTACCTACATAGTATAATGCTAAGTGAAAACAGCCAGGGAAAGACAAATACCATATGATTTCACTCCTATGTGGAATTTATGAAACAAATGAACAAACAGAGGGAAAAAAGACAAACAGACTCAAACACAGAGAAGAAAGTGATGGTTGCTAGAGGGGAGGTGGGTTATTGGGGGGGGATAGGTGAAACAGATAAAGAGAATTAAGAGTATAGTTATCTTGGTAAGTACTGAGGGGTGTTTAGAATTGTTGAATCATTTTTATACCTGTAATTAATATAACACTTTATACTAATTATACTTGAATTTCCAAAGAACAACAACAAAAATCTCCTCTCCTTGGAGTCCTCAGATTTGGGTTTAACTTCATTTTGCCACAGGTTTTCTGGGCAAGTCAGTTTATCTATCTGAGCCTCAGTTTTCTCATCTGCAAAACATGACCTAAAAGCCTTATTGACAAGTGGTTGTAACAATAAAAATAGTTTATGTAGACGAACCAGGAGAGATGATGGACTCTGAAAAACAAACTGAGGTTTCTGGAGGGGAGGAGGGTGGGGGGATGGGTTAGCCTGGCAATGGGTATTGAGGAGGGCACATTCTGCATGGAGCACTGGGTGTTATGAACAAACAATGAATCATGGAACAGTACACCAAAACAAATTATGTAATATATGGTGATTAACATAACAAAAAAAATTTAAAAAAACATATTTTGAAAAAAAAATAGTTTATGTCAAGTGCCATTACATAGTGGACACTCAACAGATACTAGTGGTGTTGAGATGGAAACATTGCTCCCTAAATATGAAGTACTGAATCTGGTCCACTTCTCTGATTGCCTCACATATAGGAACACTAAGGGGCTGATATTTCAAACCTAAGAAAGTCTCAAGAAACTTTGGAAATCATTAATTAGCCCAGACCTGAACTATATTTATTCAACAGTCAATTAACCTAAATGAAATCTAATTCTTTTGTGTTTCAAAGTGTCATAGGCTGAATATTGAGAAATACCTTTCAATTACCTTCTAATGATTATATTGTATTGTTTTCTATCTATGGTAGCCAGTCTTCAGGATGGCTAATGATTCTCAACCTACACTCTTGTGTAGTTCCTAACCACATTATATCAGAGCTAGAATGTGTGATGAATAAAATATGGCATTAGTGATGATGTATCACTTTTGAGATAAGGTTATAAAAGACAGTGTGGGTTCTCTCAGTTTCTATTTCTCTCTCTCTCTGATTCTTTGCTTTGGGTGAAACCAGCTACCATGTCATGAAAAATTCTATAGAGAGGCCTGTGTGACAAGGAGCTGAAGCCTACAGCCAATAGCCATGGGAATGAGCTTTGGAAACAGATCCTATAGCACCAGCCAAATATTCAGGTAACTGTAGCCTAGGGTAACAGCTTGACTGAAACTTCATGAGACACCCTGAGCTAAAACAATACTGCTAATCCATTCCCAAATTCCTGACTCTCAGAATATGTGAGAGATAATGAATGTTTGCTCTTATAAGCTACATTTTAGAATAATTTGTCACACAGCAATATATAAGTAATATGCTATTTTGTTACTCAAATCTGGGAAAAATTGACATTTACATTCCATAGCTCTTTCTCAGAGCTTTTACTTATCTCTTGTGTTAATATCTGGGGTTGGAAATTTCTTGTCTGCTGTGTATTCTAGAAATGATTGCGATCAGGATGAACCCAAATGTCAGGATAGGGAGCTGTTACCTTTATTTGTTGTTGAGTAAAAGGAAATGTGGGATCTAGAAGTCCATAACCAGGGTGGAATCAAAAGACTGATTTCAGATTGTTGAAGCTGCAGAGATAGCAAAAGAATCAGAAATTCAGCATAGAGCCTGACACTTAGTAGGTACTCAGACATCTGTTGACCTAGCTCCTTCACACTTCAGTCAAGTCAGCCTGTCCATAACTAGATGGATCTGTCTCTCTAGCAAAGAACATGCTTCCAGGTCCAAACTGCAACAAGTTTGCCATGTACTTATGTGTCCAGTGGCTGTGAGAAGACTGGGGACCGTGTGTTTGTGTGTGTGTGTGTGTGTGTGTGTTTATGCATGTGCATATGTGTGTGCACATGCAAATGCCTAAGTGCATGAATGTATGCTTATATGTGTGTAGCTCTACCAAAAATCAGATTTATTTCCTATTTTTCTTTTAAATTCAGTCCAGCTACCGTGTTGGGAACTGATCTACCCTGTCAAATGAAGAGCAGTTTGCCATATGGCCATTATTATGCTGACTCTGGGCACATTCTCTTTCATCCTGGAACTGTTATGACACATGGTGGAGACAGTACCCTCTGTAGGCACAATTTGAGAAAGATTAGGTTACAACCACAGTATAGTAAAGAGGCCTCTGGCCAAATCCTCTTTTGCTGGGAAGGCCAAGTTTGACAGATCAGCCAGAGAGATCATGCTTGCTGCAAAGATCCCAAACTTTGTCCAGAAATGAGCATTGTTAACACTGCCAACTCATCATCCGTGTGTTCCCTGTAAAGTGTCTTATCTTTATTAGAAATCTGTTTAATGTCCCATGGGAAACTGAGAATATGACCCCCAGTGGTCTTATTTCATCCACCTACTGATGGAAGACTGCTGCCTTATTTTCCAAGATTTTGATGTCTAGGACTATGGTATGTGTAATGGTTAAGAGATTGGACCCTAGAATCAAATCCTGGCTTCACCACTTAATATAAAAAAAATTGGGAATATCATTTCAACTCTCTAAGCTTTATTTTCTTGAACTATAGCATGGGATCAAAATAGCTCCTATCTTGAAGGATTGTTCAGATAATTAAATCAATTAATGAATGTAAACATCTTAAAACAGTGTCTGGCACATTGTAAATGTTCAGTATTTCTTAGCTATTATTATCCCTATTAGTGTTATGAGTCAGCTTGGTGTAGAGGAAAGAACTTGGGCTTTAGGGCTGGATGAAGTTTTTGAGTGATCTTGAACAAGTTACTCAATCACTTTAACCTCAATATCTTCATTTGTAAAAGAAGAAGATACTACCTACACTGGAGGGTCATTTTAAAGATTAAATAAGATCAACGCGTCTGGCTGGCTTAGTTGCTTAAGTGTCCAACTCCTGATTTTGACTCAGGTCATGATCTCAGGGTCACTAGGTCAGGCTCCACACTGAGTACGGAGCCTGCCTCAGATTCTCTCTCTCTCTCCCTTTCCCCCCAACCCCCACTTTAAATAAATAAATAAATAAATAATAAATATTAAATGAGATACATACAACAAGACGTGAGATATATTAGGTAAAAATATAGTTGTTTTCAACTTTTTTCTTTAAATTTTTTTTTGTTTTTTTTTAAGATTTTTTTTTTATTTATTTATTCATGAGAGACACAGAGATAGAGAGAGAGAGCCAGAGGGAGAAGCAGGCTCCCAAGGAGCAGGGAGCCCGATGCGGGACTCGATCCCAGGACTCTGGGATCATGACCTGAGCCGAAGGCAGACGCCCAACCATCTGAGCCACCCAGGCGCCCCTTTTCTTTAAATTTTTTATTGTTATGTTATGTTATGTTAATCACCATACATTACATCATTAGTTTTTGATGTAGTGTTCCATGATTCATTGTTTGTGCATAACACCCAGTGCTCCACGCAGAACGTGCCCTCTTTAATACCCATCACCAGGCTAACCCATCCCCCCAACCCCCTCTCCTCTAGAACCCTCAGTTTGTTTTTCAGAGTCCATCATCTCTCATGGTTCGTCTCCCCCTCCGATTTCCCCCCTCCTGCTATCTTCTTTTTTTTTTTTCTTAACATATATTGCATTATTTGTTTCAGAGGTACAGATCTGTGATTCAACAGTCTTGCACAATTTACAGTGCTCACCATAGCACATACCCTCCCCAATGTCTATCACCCAGCCACCCCATCCCTCCCACCCCACCCCCACTCCAGCAACCCTCAGTTTGTTTCCTGAGATTAAAAATTCCTCATATCAGTGAGGTCATATGATACAGGTCTTTCTCTGATTGACTTATTTCACTCAGCATAACACCCCCCAGTTCCATCCACGTTGTTGCAAAAGGCAAGATCTCATTCGTTTTGATGGCTGCATAATATTCCATTGTATATATATATATACCACATCTTCTTTATCCATTCATCTCTCGATGGACATCTTGCTCTTTCCACATTTTGGCTATTCTGGACATTACTGCTATAAACATCGGGGTGCATGTACCCCTTCGGATCCCTACATTTGTATCTTTTGGGGAAATACCTAGTAGTGCAATTGATGAATCCTATGGTAGCTCTATTTTCAACTTTTTGAGGAACCTCCATACTGTTTTCCTGAGTGGTTGCACCAGCTTGCGTTCCCAACAATAGTGTAGGAGGGTTCCCCTTTCTCCTCATCCCTGCCAACATCTGTAGTTTCCTGACTTGTTAATTTTAGCCATTCTGACTAGTGTAAGGTGGTATCTCATTGAGGTTTTGAATTCGATTTCCCTGATGCTCAGTGATGGTGAGCACTTTTTCGTGTGTCTGTTGGTCATTTGGTTGTCTTTTTTGGAAAAATGTCTGTTCATGTCTTCTGCCCATTTCTTGATTGGATCATTTGTTCTTTGGATGTTGAGCTTGATAAGTTCTTTACAGATTTTGGATACTAGCCCTTTATCTGATATGTCATTTGCAAATATTTTCTCCCATTCTGTCGGTTGTCTTTTGGTTTTGTGGACTCTTTCTTTTGCTGTGCAAAAGCTTTTTATCTTGATGAAATCCCAATAGTTCATTTTTGCCCTTGCTTCCCTTGCCTTTGGCGATGATTCTAGGAAGAAGTTGCTGCGGCTGAGGGCAAAGAGGTTGCTGCCCGTGTTCTCCTTTAGGATTTTGATGGACTCCTGTCTCACATTTAGGTCTTTCAACCATTTGAGACTATTTTTGTGTGTGGTGTAAGGGAATGGTCCAGTTTCATTCTTCTGCATGTGGCTGTCCAATTTTCCCAACACCATTTGTTGAAGAGACTGTCTTTTTGCCATTGGACATTGTTTCCTGCTTTGTGAAAGATGAGTTGACCATAGAGTTGAGGGTCCATTTCTGGGCTCTCTATTCCGTTCCATTGATCTATGTGTCTGTTTTTGTGCCAGTACCATACTGTCTTGATGATGACAGCTTTGTAATAGAGCTGGAAGTCTGGAATTGTGATGCCGCCAGCTTTGCTTTTCTTTTTCAGGATTCCTCTGGCTATTCGGGGTCTTTTCTGGTTCCATATAAATTTTAGGATTATTTGTTCCATTTCTTGGAAAAAAGTGGATGGTATTTGGATGGGGATTGCATTGAATGTGTAGATTGCTCTAGGTAGCATGGACATCTTCACAATATTTGTTCTTCCAATCCATGAGCATGGAACGTTTTTCCATTTCTTTGTGTCTTCCTCAATTTCTTTCATAAGTATTTTATAGTTTTCTGAGTACAGATCCTTTGCCTCTTTGGTTAGATTTATTCCTAGGTATCTTATAGTTTTGGGTGCAATTGTAAATGGGATCGAGTCCTTAATTTCACTTTCTTCTGTCTTGTTGGTGTATAGGAATGCCACTGATTTCTGTGCATTGATTTTATATCCTGCCACTTTACTGAATTCCTGTATGAGTTCTAGCAGTTTTGGGGTGTAGTCTTTTGGGTTTTCCACATAAAGTATCATATCATCTGCAAACAGTGAGAGTTTGACTTCTTCTTTGCTGATTTGGATGCCTTTGATTTCTTTTTGTTGTCTGATTGCTGTGGCTAGGACTTCTAGTACTATGTTGAATAGCAGTGGTGAGAGTGGACATCCCTGCCGCGTTCCTGACCTAGGCAGAAAGCTCTCAGCTTTTCCCCATTGAGAATGATATTCGTTGTAGGTTTTTCATAGATAGCTTTTATGATATTGAGGTATGTACCCTCTATCCCTATACTCTGAAGAGTTTTGATCAAGAAAGGATGCTGTACATTGTCAAATGCTTTTTCTGCATCTATTGAGAGGATCATATGATTCTTGTTCTTTCTTTTGTTAATGTATTCTTTCACGTTGATTGATTTGTGGATGTTGTACCAACCTTGCAGCCCAGGGATAAATCCCACTTGGTCGTGTGAATAATCCTTTTAATGTACCATTTTATCCTATTGGCTAGTATTTTGGTGAGAATTTTGCATCCATGTTCACCAAGGATATTGCTCTGTAATTCTCCTTTTTGTTGGGGTCTTTGTCTGTTTGGGATCAAGGTAATGGTGGCCTCATAAAACGCGTTTGGAAGTTTTCCTTTCATTTCTATTTTTTGGAACAGTTTCAGAAGAATAGGTATTAATTCTCCTTTAAATGTTTGGTGTAATTCCCCTGGGAAGCCATCTGGCCCTGGACTTTTGTTTGTTGGGAAATTTTTGATGACTGCTTCAATTTCCTTAGTAGTTATAGGTCTGTTCAGGTTTTCTATTTCTTCCTGGTTCAGTTTTGATAGTTGAAACGTCTCTAGGAATGCATTCATTTCTTCCAGGTTATCTAATTTGCTGGAATATAGTTGCTCATAATATGTTCTTATAATTGTTTGTATTTCTTTGGTGTTGGTTGTGATCTCTACTCTTTCATTCATGATTTTATTTATATGGGTCATTTTTCTTTTTGATAAGCCTGGCCAGTGGTTTATCAATCTTGTTAATTCTTTCAAAGAACCAGCTCTTAGTTTTGTTGATCTGCTCTACTGTTCTTTTGGTTTCTATTTCATTGATTTCTGCTCTGATCTTTATTATTTCTCTACTCCTGCTGGATTTAGGCTTTATTTGCTGTTCTTTCTCTAACTCCTTTAGGTGTAGTGTTAGGTTGTGTATTTGAGAACTTTTTTGTTTCTTGAGAAAGGCTTGTATTGCTATATTTTCCTCTTAGGACGGCCTTTGCTGCATCCCAAAGATTTTGAACAGTTGTGTTTTCATTTTCATTGGTTTCCATGAATTTTTTTAATTCTTCTTTGATTTCCTGGTTGACCTATTTATTCATTAGTAGGATGCTCTTTAGCCTCCATGTATTTGAGTTCTTTCCGACTATCCTCTTGTGATTGAGTTCTAGTTTCAAAGCATTGTGGTCTGAAAATATGCAGGGAATAATCCGAATCTTTTGGTACTGGTTGAGACCTGATTTGTGACGTAGGATGTGATCTATTCTGGAGAATGTTCCATAGGCACTAGAGAAGAATGTGTATTCCGTTGCTTTGGGATGGAATGCTCTGAATATGTCTGTGAAGTCCATTTGGTCCAGTGTTTCATTTAAAGTCTTTATTTCCTTGTTGATCTTTTGCTTAGATGATCTGTCCATTTCAGTCGGGGGGGGGTTGAAAGTCCCCCACTATTATTGTATTGTTGTCTATGTGTTTCTTTGCTTTTGTTATTAATTGTCTTATATAATTGGCTGCTCCCATGTTAGGGGCATAGATATTTACAATTGTTAGATCTTCTTGTTGGATAGACCCTTTAAGTAGGATATAGTGTCCTTCTTCATCCATTATTACAATCTTTGTTTTAAAATCTAATTTGTCTGATAGAAGGATTGCCACCCCAGCTTTCTTTTGGTGTTCATTAGCATGGTAAATTGTTTTCCACTCCCTCACTTTCAATCTGGGGGTGTCTTTGGGTCTAAAATGAGTCTCTTGCAGACAGCATATCGATGGGTCTTGTTTTTTAATCCAATCTTATAGCCTGTGTCTTTTGATTAGGGCATTTAGCCCATTTACATTCAGGGTAACTATTGAAAGATATGAATTTAGTGCCATTGTGTTGCCTGTAAGGTGACTGTTACTGTATACTGTCTGTGTTCCTTTCTGGCCTATGCTGCTTTTAGGCTCTCTCTTTGCTTAGAGGACTCCTTTCAATATTTCTTGTAGGGCTGGTTTTGTGTTTGCAAATTCCTTTAGTTTTTGTTTGTCCTTGAAGCTTTTTATCTCTCCTTCTATTTTCAGTGACAGCCTAGCTGGATCTTGGCTGCATATTTTTCTTGTTTAGTGATCTGAATATATCATGCCAGTGCTTTCTGGCCTGCCAGGTCTCTGTGGATAGGGATGTTGCCAATCTAATGTTTCTATCATTGTAGGTTACGTATCTCTTCTCCTAAGCTGCTTTCAGGATTTTCTCTTTGTCTCTTAGACTCGTAAGTTTTACTATTAGATGTCGGTGTGATGACCTCCTTTTATTGATTTTGAGAGGGGTTCTCTGTGCCTCCTGGATTTTGATGCCTGTTTTCTTCTCCACATTAGGGAAGTTCTCTGTTATAATTTGCTGCAATATACCTTCTGCCCCTCTCTCTCTTTTTTCTTCTTCTGGGATACCAATTATTCTAATGTTTTATCTTATGGTATCATTTATCTCTTGAATTCTGCCCTCGTGATCCAGTAGTTGTTTATCTCTCTTTTTCTTAGCTTCTTTATTTTCTGTCTTTTGGTCTTCTATAGTGCTGATTCTCTCTTCTGCCTCATTTATCCTAGCAGTTAATGCCCCTATTTTTGATTGCACCTCATTAGTAACCTTTTTTATTTCGACTTGGTTAGATTTAGTTCTTTTATTTCTCCAGAAAGATTTCTCTAATAACTTCCATGCTTTTTTCAAGCCCAGCTAGTATCTTTAAAATTATGATTCTGAACTCTAGGTCCGACATCATACTGAGGTCCGTTTTGAGTAGGTCCCTGGCAATCGGTACTACCTCTTGTTCTTTTTGTTGAGGTGATTTTCTCAGTGTTGTCATTTTGTCCAGAGGAGAATAGATAAATGAGAGAACAATGTCCCCAGAAAATATACTCTAAACAAATCAGAAAAGATGTGAAACCAAGGGAAAAGAACAGGAATGAAAGAATAAAGAAAGAAAAAAGAAAAAGATAAAAACAAACAAAAGCCTAACAAAACAAACAAAACAGAATATGATCAAATATGATCAGGCTGGTGTATAGGTCAGTGCCACAGACTAGATTTGGGGTGTATTTTGGTCTGTTAGAAGAAAGTGCCTCCCAAAATTATAAAGAAAGAAAACTTATATATGTACAAAAATAAGGGTAGATATGATGAAGGGATAGAATATGACTGTAAACATGAAAAGTATAACAAATTTTATAAAAGGAATTGATAAGAAGTTGTTTGAAAAAAGAAAGAAGAGGATTAAAAAAAAAAGAGGGGGACAGAATGTGATCAGTCAGGAGACTAGAACAAAGCCATACATTGGAGATTTAGGGTATATTTTGATCTGTTAGAAGACACTGTACCTCAATATTTTAAAGAGAGAACAACTTACATATATATATATATATATATATATATATATATATATATATATATATATATATGCCAAAAATAAGGTAACTATTATGAAGGGATAGAATATGATTCTAAAAATGAAAAAAAATGTTGTTTAAAAAAGGGATTGATAAGATATTGGTTGAAAAAGGGAAAAAGAAAAATTACAAAAAAAAGACAGTTAAAAAAATTAACTTTGAAAGACTAAAGAATCATGGTAAAAAAGCCATGAATTCTATGTGCAGTATTCCCCTAGCACTGGAGTTCTGCCATTCTCACTGATTGGTAAACTTGGTCTTGGCTGGCTGTTCGTGCTGATCTTCTGGGGGAGGGCCTTGTTGTCGTGGTTCCCAAGTGTCTTTGCAGAGGCAGAATTGCCCCGCCCTTGCCTGGTCCGGGCTAAATATTCTGCTCGGGTTTGCTCTCGGGAGCTTTTGTTCCCTGCAAGCTTTCGGTACAGCTTTGGAGGATAAGAGTGAAAATGGCGACCTCCCAATCTTCACCTCAGAGGAGCCGAGAACTCGGGGTCCCACTCCTCAGTGAGCCCCCAGAGAAAAGCAATCCATCACTCCCATCTCCCTGGTCTCTGGCCGCACTCTGTGCTCACCCGGCCTGTGACTGAGCCTTTCTATCTCTGGCACCCGACTCAGTGTGGAGTCTCCAAACCCAGCAGATCCCTGCGGTGCACCCCTGCGCCGCTCCTCCCAAGGGAGGAATGGGAGTTTCCCCGGATCTGCAGCTTGTTGGGTTCCTGCTGGCGGAGCAGTGGCCCGACTGTGTCGCCGATCACAGTTTACGGCAACCCTGAGCTGAGAGCCCATGCCTCTGCTCCGTCTCTGCAGTGGCTTCCCTGCTCTGATATCCAGGAGCTCTGCCGCACTCAGGCACCCCCGGTCTTTCTGTGACCCCAAAGGTCCTGAGACCACACTGAGCCAGTGAGGGTTCCACCCCCCACTTAGCCACTGGAGTGACATCCCTCAGTGGAGCCGACTTATAAAAGTTCCGATTTTGTGCTCCGCAGCTCTGTCATTTGCCAGAAGTGGCCAATGGAGGCCCTCTCCCCCGCCATCTATCCTCCCGAATATCTCCTCAGATTCATTTCTCTGCACGTCCTACCTTCCAGAAAGTTGTTGCTTTTCTGTTCAGAGAGTTGTTGTTACTCTTTTCTTCAATCTCCTATTGAGTTCATAGGTGCTCAGAATGGTTTGATCCCTATCCAGCTGAATTCCTGAGACCAGACGAAATCCAGGTCTCCTACTCCTCACCATCTTGCCTGTTTTCCCCTTCTTTAGCCAGGTTATAGTACTAACTCAGAAATCTCATATGTATGAAAACATAGCATCCGTCAACCTTTAAAAAATGTGAAGAAGACTGCACTGTTGTAAGGAAAAGGGAGTAGTTCTGTTTAGCATCAGATGGGCAAAAGTATTTAAGTTCATGATTGGATGCTTTTGAGTTTTTTTAAAAACAAAATCTAGCAGATATAATTAAGTATGCAGCATTTGGAATGGAAGCGGGCAATCTTCTTCATTGTGTGGGCAATAAAACCTGAAAGAAAAAACAATCAATATGTTGGTTCAATTAAGTTTTCTGCTACAAATAACTAATTTCGTCCTTATGGTTTTTCTACGGTCCAAAATATATTGCTTATTCTTCTTAAAATATTAATATAGTCCTGAATTATTTATTGAACCAAGAAACACTGAACTCTTTTAACATGGAAGAGAATGGAAGGTTATTTCATGTCAGCACCATGGAAGACAGTAATAAATCTGAAATGTAAATCATACCTCTGAGAATACAGCCTACTGAAGGCCAAACTGTGTGGTTTCTAGGCTTTTTTTTGTGATATAGAAGTTAGAAAGCCAATGGAAAAATGCTGTTCTGGGTTTCTGATTCTTTTAGCTTTGGTAGTATCTTGTAGGCTGTTTAAGGTCATTCTAGAATATTTTGATCTTTTATAATAATATTTAATTTCATGTCATTAAAAGAACCTACTATAATAATAGCAATAACTATCATTTACTAAGCTTTTATTTTGTCCTGGGCACTATATTAAGGGCTTATATATACATTACCTTATTTATATTCCTAACTCTATGAAGTGGGTAGTGTTACTATCCATATTTTACAGGAGAAGAAATAGAGACCCAGAGAGGTTAAGTATTTTGAATTCCTAACCTCTGATTCCAGAGATCTTTTCATGATGGAACAACTTGGTGCTTTTACCTGTAGATAGCTTTAATCTCTCCTGCCTCTGTCATTCAAGAGCAAAATGTCTGTGCTTCTGTTGTACTCTGCCTGGCTTGACATTTGTTTATGTTGGTATTCTCCACTATTATAGTGAAAAGAGCACGGTCTTGGAATTAAATGTGCTTGCTTTCCACATCTTCCCCTTATTAGCAATGTTATCTTGGATTACCTAGTGCTCACAATAAATCTCTGAGGTAGGAACTATTATTGCTTCATTTTATCTCTCAGGAATCTGGGGCTTAATAGGTTAAGTATCTTGACCAAGATTTTTCTGCATGTGGAGGAGATACATTGGAACTCAGGTCTATCAGAAAACTCCAAATCCCATGCTTTTAATAACATGCCTTATCTCCATGATTGTAAATATTCAGGTTGCAGTTTGGTGACTGTGGCATCATTGAGAAGCTCCTTTATTTTGTAGATGGGGAAACCAAGGTCCAGAAAGAGGGCATGAGTTATTAATAGACATGGGACAAAAACCCAGCTCCTGGTCCAGTGTTTTTTCCACTTCTGCCCCTTACTTGCTTGTTGCTGTCATGGTACAATTGCAGAAGCCTGAGGTTTTGATTGCTGTTAGATATTTGGGGTGAGGATAATGCTCCACAGGAGCGTTGTCCTGTGCTCAGGACACATGCTGACGGTATATACAAAGACATCCACTTTATTTGATATATATATCCTGAGCCTTTGAAAACTCACTACTCTCTATATAACTTCAGTTTCAGTCAAGTATATTAAGGAAGGAGAACTAAAATTTATGAGATACTACTATATGTGCAATTTGATGTATTCAATTCTTTTAACAACCCCATTATTTAGGTATTTTTATTTCCATTTTGCCAATGAGGAGATTGAGAAAAGAGAGGTTAGGTAGCCCTCGTTTCTGCTCTTTTCTAGAACTGACTAGTGATTTGAAGTATTTGGAAAGGCTCTGCTCCCTCTTTTGATAGAGAGGTTACTCATCCTGCTATATGGTGCTGTAGAGGAAACTACTGTGGAGTGATCCACATGGAGAAATTCTCTCTCTTTCTTTTGGTCTCATTGGAATAACTTATTTGCTGTGACCTTGGGTTTCTTTTCATCATTAAGAGGGATATATTGTGTGTTTAAATACTGCATTATTAATAATATTTGCCCAAATGCAGTGTCGTGATCAATTTTTCATGTGCATCATTCTTTATGCAGCACTAGTTGAATTTCAAGTAGAGCCTTACCTTCATCTCCCCTCCCTCAGTGACTATCTCCAAAAAGGAGGATGGCAGGCCTAAGACTCCTTATCTACAGAAGAAATCAGAAATGCTTTCCTAGGTCTTTCCAAGATTCTTTGGTGATGAGGGCACAGTGAGGCAGCTGTGAGAAAGCAGTGAGTATCTTCCTAAAGCTGAACTTTATACCAGAGGATCCAGGGGTCAAAGTCCCAAACTTCTCAAAATATTCTGTGACTCTTTTGTCTCATCTAAGTCTCTTCCATCCCTTCTTCCCCACATCCTCCCTTTCACCTGTTCTATTTCAAGCATTTATTGGGCATCTATAATATACCAGGCCCTGTGCCAGAGGCTGGGGATGCAGACAGAAAAGAAAAGAAGAAAAATTTCTACTTCTCATGGACCTTCCCATCCTGACTGGCACTATGATCTAGGGAAGAACTTTTTTTTTTTTTTTTTTTTTTAGTTTGAAAATAGAGACCATGTTTTTTTCTGCCCTGTGTTATATTTACTTTGTAATCTCCTGTGAGTAAAATTTTACTCTCCTTTCCCAAGGTAACTTCTTGGCATATAGTCAGATTAGCACATTGCTTATCTCCTAGAACTCCAGGGAATATTTGAAATAGGGGACAGGTGTGCTTACCCCCCAAGTCTGACTAATAAATCTAGTTAATGAAAATTAAATTAATTTGGTGATTTGTGCATCAAACTTTATACCCCTCTTCCATGTTGCTAAATGCCTTGTCTAAGAATCCAGCCTTAAAAATGTGTGGGAAGCAGCCCTCGGCAGGGCTCCCATCCCTACCTTAGTAGCACTCTGATGCTCTTGATGCAATTCTTGGGATTTTTTCTTCCCCTCCTCTGGTAATTTGTCCCAAGGCTTGGAAGTTGATCAACTTAATGCACTAAGAATGGGGATTTTTGAGAAGAGGGATTGGCCCTGGGCCCATCCAGCACATTGACTAACATAGAGCAGACATTTAGAGGGTATTTGAGGAAAGAAGGGAAGGGAAGAAGAAGGAAAGGAAAGGAAAGGAAGGGAAAAGATGAGGAAAGAAGGGAAGAAGAGTAAAAGAAGGTAACGTTCCTATTTCATCACCCCTTCAGCCAGGGGAAAGAGGTTTTATGTCATCCAGTGGTGGTAGCTTAATGATTAAGAGGGAGAGTCTGAAGTAATCCAGACAGACATGATGTTGTCCACAACATACTTTTTGATCTTTTATCCTTTCTATTAGGTAGGAATAATAGTACCTACTTCTTAAATTAATTACAAAAGTTAAACAAAATGTATGTAAAATACTTGCATACTGTCTACCACATAGTAAGTGCTTGATAAGTGTTAATAATTTATCCATTTCTTTTTTACTTATTGCCTCTTTCCCTCCTGTATTTCTCCTACTTCTTGCCTTCACCATGAGTCAGAAACTTCCTTCCTCTGAAAGATTTCTCTTCAACCCAGCATTTTCCAAAGTGTTCTGAGAAATAGGTATTTTTGCTTTTGTTTCCCTTGCCTTTGGAGATGTGTCTAGCAAGTTGCTGCTGCCGAAGTCAAAGAATCAAAATGACATTGAGACTGGTACCACCTCACATAGATCAGAATGGCTAAAATTAACAACACAGGAAACAACAGATGTTGATGAGGATGCTGAGAAAAGGGAACCCTCTTATACTGTTGGTGGGAATGCAAACTGGTGCAGCCACTGTGGAAAACAGTATGGAGGTCCCTGAAAAAGTTTAAAATAGAACTACCCTAAGATCTAGCAATTGCACTACTAGGTATCCAAAGGTATCAAACATAATGATTTGAAGGGGCACCTGCACCCCCACTGTTTATAGCAGCAATGTCCACAATAGCCAAAATATGGAAAGAGCCCAAATGTCCATTGACATATGAATAGATAAAGAAGATGTAGTGTGTGTGTGTGTGTGTGTGTGTGTGTGTAATATTACTCAGCTATAAAAAGAATGAAATTTTGCCATTTGCAACAACATGGATGGAACTAGATGGTAGTATGCTAAGTGAAATAAGTCAGTCAGAGAAAGACAAATACCATATTATTTCACTCATATGTGGAATTTAAGAAACAAAACAGATGAACATAGGGGAAGGGAAGAAAAAACAAAATAAGATGAAAAGAGAGAGGGAGGCAAACCATAAGTGACTCTTGACTGTAGGAAACAAACTGAGGGTTGCCAGAAGGGAGGTGAGTGGTGGGATGGGGTAACTGTGTGATGGGCAATAAGGGGGACCCTTGATGTAATTAGCACTGGGTGTTATATGCAACTTATGAATCACTGAATTCTACCCCTGAAACTAATAATACAGTATATGTTAACCAAATTGAATTTAAATTAAAAAAAGAAATAGGTATTAATAGGTATCATATAAAGGAAGGAGTCATATTTAAAAAGTTTGAGAAGCACTGGATTAAAAATAAATTAGCCAGATATTTTTAAAAGATTTTATTTATTTGATGGAGAGAGAGCAAGAGAGCATAAGCAGAGGGAGAGTGAGAAGCAGCTCCGTGAGCAGGGAGACTAATGCGGGGGGGAAGGGAGCTCAGTCCCTGAGTTGAAGGCAGACGCTTAACCAACTGAGGCACCCAGGTGCCCCAAATTAGCCAGATTCTTTACAAGACTTTTTAAAAGATTGGTATATGATAATACACATTGTAAATCTTTAGAGGGGACCACTGCATATAGCATGTTTAAAAAGTTTTTGACTACAGACTCTCCCCACTTTCTTCCCACTTTCCCAGAGTATCTTATGGAATTGTGTTCCTAGGAACTTTCTTGCCCAGTACTACCCCAAAGAATTACCAAACTGTTTTTTCCATGTCCTTTTCAGAGGATGGCAGTCAGTTCCAGATTCTCTGTTACTTACTGAAGCACTGGGTAAACAATTTTTTTTTTGTAGCTATCAATGGGAAACTAAAACAAGTAACAACCATGACAAAACTTCCCTGAGCCTCCTAGGCTTTGTTCATATGTATATATTTTTTAAAAAGGAGGTTTTTTTTTTTCTTTTCAGCCATCTATTCATGTAACAAATATTTCTGAGAATCTATTTGCCACATGCAGTTTTAGGCTTTGCTGGAGTACAAGACTGGGACAGAAGGAGACAATCAAACTTTCAGTTACGTGTAGAGTGAAAAGAATCTATAGTGTAATGGGGGAGCTCTTTAGAAAAGCACTTAATACACCCTGGAGGGGCCAGAGAAGGATACTTGGAGAAAGTGATTCTTCTGATATAATTTCAAAGATGAGTAGGATTTAGCCAAATAAAGGTGAGTAGTTGAGGGAAAATTAGTCTGTAGGAAAGAAGGAACATTATGTGCAGAGAAGTAAGAGGTACATGTTGAAAGAAGTGCAGTGAGTTGAAAGATAAAAGTGAAAATAGCACACGCTCACATGCTTATTGTAGCAGATTTAGAAAGTAGTGAAAGTACACATGCATCAGGAAACTCTCCTCTGATTTCTCCTCTTAAAAGCAGCTGTTAACAATTTTATCATATTACCCTTTAGCCTTTTTGTCTGTTCATTTTTCCTTTGCATAGTAAAGCTTAGAAAATATATATCACTTTTAATGACTGACTATGGTAGGTGAAACCTGTAGTGACCTTTCATCTATAATGGAAGGTGAAACCTGTAGGTGAAACCTGTAGTGACCTTTCATCTATAATGGAAGGATGATAATGCTCCTCAGATGTTTTCCTTGATTATTTCTCTGGTAATAAGAGCCCATGGTTACTAGCTAGGCATATTTTATATCAACCTGTCCAAGACCACTCCAAAGGTGTGCAAGGCCCCAGGTAAATATTTTTTGTGAGGCCCCTGTCTATATAAATGACTTGATTAAAAATTATATTACAAAATTCATGGACCCATGTGAGATCCATGAATATAGATGATTTAGAACAATAGGTAGAGAAGAAATGTGTTTAGTTATTGTTCAATCAGTGCATGTGAAGTGCCCAGGCACCACCTTGTCATATTCTTTATTGCCAAATGCATGGTTCCTGGCTAATTTCATATTTCCTATCTGGAGAAAAAAAGGTAGCAACACTGATATTACTCATGATGTATAGCTTTTTGGAACATGTTTGTATTAAAACAATATAGATCTTCTTGCCTCTGCAATTTCCTAATACCATTTATTTAATGCTGGTTATATCATTACTCCTGGCACTTGATCATTCATGGTGTGTTAAAGAAAAAATTATTTATGACATTTGTTAAGGAGCAGTAAGGCTGACTTTATTCAGGGAGGCTACTACAATTGGGGTTTTGTAAATAAGGGAGAGAGATAAGGTTCAACTCCAAATACAACAAGAAAAAGCAAGAATTTATAACCAAGGTGTGAGGGTGGTAGTCACTGGATGGAAAATTACAAATTACTAAGAGGAAACATCAGGGTAGAGGAGGGATTCTGGCTAAACCAACCAAATAGGATTCCTGCTGAAGGCAGGCCAGGGTGATCAGACATCATCTGGAGGATGAAGAACCTGATCAGATATCTAGGATGGAGGATTTTGGATAAAATTGGATAATGTAGAGACAAATATGGAAGGCCAAAAGTCAGGGCTTAATTGAAAAGAGAGTTCAGAAGAACCTGAGTAAAATTTGGATAAGGAAAGAATCTTTGTTGGTGCCTCCCACAAATATTGATTTCTAATGACCCTCTCAAAGGTTTTTATGAGTTTTATTAATGCTGAACATAAATGTAGGACTCACTGCAAATATGTAAATGTAAATGATACACTTATGTTCTGGTCATGTTAAATGTGCCATCCAGGATTGTACGGAATAAACATAGATCAACATATCTTCCAACCATGTCTTTTCTTGAACTCTTCAGCTTTAGTCCATAATTATTGCATCCTCAGACTGTCTTCTCTTTTGATATTGACTGCTCAGTGTTAACTGTCTTCCACATACCACCATCAGCAGGGAGAATTGGCAAGGGACCCATATGCTGAGAGAGAAGAACAGTTCCATTCGCATAAGGAAAGCTTGTTCTCATATGGCACACGTTAAGATAGACCCAGGAGAGCACAACATTCACATATTGATTGATGACAATCAGAAGGATTTGCCAGAGATACATAGCGACTACTTTAAAAGACTCCAGAAAAGATAGGCATAAGATAGGCACAGCCACTTCTAGAGAACATCCCTAGCACTGCTGTTCAGGAGCAGACGCAGGGAAAGGGATGTCTACTACCACCTATGCTGTCTTAAGTTGTTGTAACATTGGAGACAGCACCATGGTTGGAGCATAAATAAGCAAGAGCCAGTTCCTGGACTCATACACATGACTCAAGGCCAGAGTTCAATGGTGGGCCACCAGTAGCCCAAAGCCCCAGACTTGTCCTATGTCCAACGTGAGTGGGAGTCAACACAAATCATCATGTTAGGACCATTCTGGTGACCCAACCTTGCATAATCCTGTCAAAGAAATACCACACCAGCAAATAAAAGTGATCTGCTCTTCTAGCCATCTTCCTGCAACTGGGTCATAGAACAACATGATAGCCATGAGTCCTGGAGCTCCTCAGGTCATCTGGTTGTCTCTATATAAGGGCAACAGAAGGCATAGGTTTTGAGACTACTCTGAAGATGAAAAAGTGGGACTGAGGTAACCTGCTCAGTTGTCACTGCTATCCCTAGTTGATCCCAGGCACCGGATTGGGGGGCTTAGACAATTTTAAGATAGGCATCTCTGGTGACTAGGGCCCATAGTAACCAAATCTGTTTGTACTGCACAATCAGCCCAGGCACTGGATGGGATACTTAGTTTTCACAAAGATAGTACAAAGTGTAGGACCAAAGACAGGGGTCTACTTAGTAGGATCAGAAGGCATTACTGACACTGGCCCAGAAGTTTCAGTTCTCACTCAGTGACAGGTTACAAAAAAATGACTCCTACCTCCCCCTCAGAAGTATATTCACAATAGGCAGGTTGTGTGTTGAGTGGGAGTGGAGTACATTAACTTTAGAGAAACATATGTCACTTCCATTGCCCTGAAAGAAAGCCATAGTCCTTTAACAGAAAATAGCTAAATCCTGGAAACCACTGTAAACACCCCATGACATGCTCCTCACTTCACAGGGGACAGATAATAATAGTAATGATGGCAGTAGTAGCAATTGTAACATGTAATAGTTAAAATTTATTGAATGCCTTCTATAGGCCAGGAGCCATGCTAGGTGCTTTATGCATATGTTACCTTTAATTTTACTATAAGGCTACAAAGTAGATATTACCTCCTTTTGAAGATAAGAAGAAACCAATACTCAGAGAAGTGAGGTGATTTACCCAAGGTCATTCAGCTGATGAATGACACAAAGCCAGGCCCACATAACTTTGTAACTTAGGTTCCTGGCATTTCATCATACTGCCTTTTCTAATTCGAGTTGTGAATGCCCTCTGAGATAAAGAGATAAAGATAGTCTTGCTTGGGACACAGTGTCAGAGTGGCACATAGAGGGCCTGCAGGACTTAAGACTCCTCCCTCCCAGCCTAAGACCTGGCCAGGGTATTTTGTTATTTTTTCCTTTTCTCTGCCTGAACCTCTACCTCTTCTTCAAGCCTGTAGGCTCTTTACTCTTTGCGAGTATGCCACTGGATTTTTTTTTCCTAATTGTATTTGTATATCAGCATTTCATTCCTTAGTGGGCTAAAATTAGGTTTCCTCCCTTTCTGTAAGTAAACAAGCATGTGAAGCCTCCTAGCAAATGACCTTTAAGCTACTGGCTGGACTTGAAAGTACAGTTTTCACTGGAAACCTGCTGGGGAGCAACTTTTCCTCTCTAGTGAGGTGCATCAGAGACCTGGATGCTAGCCACTGTGTGACCTTGGTCAGGTTACTGCCTCTCTCTGGGCCTGGGTTTTCTAATGTATGAAATGAGGGTGAGGATAGTGAATTGGGAATGGATGAGATCTAGTGGCAACTTGCTAACCTGTTCTCTTTCTCAAACTGACCTTTAGCAGCAACATCAAATTGAGTATACACATCTTATTATTATTTTTTTTGAGAAAGAGAGCAAGGGTGAGTGAAAAGCAGAGGAGGAGAGAGAGAGAATCCTAAGCAGGCTCCATGCTAGAGCTCAATCTCAGGACTCTGAGATCATGACATGAGCTGAAATCAAGAGTTCATCCCTTAATGGACTGAGGTGCCCCCCCTTTTTTTTTCTTTAGGGAGGAGATTACACATCTTAGAATTCCCTCCTGTGTGAGCACAGGGCAGTGTGGTATAAAAGAAAGAGCATAGGATTTTGAGTCATAGAGCTTTGCGTTAGAATCCTTCCTTTCTATTTCTGCTTGTATGGCCTAAGGAAAGTCATTTAATGTCTCAGACGTTTGTGGACAGAAAATCTCATCTCCTGCTCCACCTCTTACGTTCCTTCCCTCACTGAGGCTGTTCTCTTGCCTTTGCTACTCCTCTGTCAGATCCAGAGAATGGGTTTTGTGCTGTCTTTAGGGCACTGATCTTGCTAAAGCTGATTAGTTATGACTTCCTCCAACCTCAGTCCACTTTTTCCTGGCTCTGAAGTTCTGGGCTCCTCAGCTGCACATTGTCACCAGGTTGTGCCTTGTAATCAGAATTTTAGGTTGCCTGTAATGATGATGGACAAGGTGGAAGAATGGAAAAGGCTGCTTTCTAGAGCCCAATCGTAGGGCCACTTAGGGAGCCTAGTGTGGCCACTCAGGCCCCATTGTGCTCTCTGGAGGGGCTGTGGGGCACTTCACAGTGTTCTATTCACAGGTTTATGGTGATGTTGCCCACATACCAGGTATATCTGATGAAGTGGGACACTTACCACCACCATCCCACCAATTCCTCACCCTCCTGACCAGCCATCTGAGGTGGGGTTCTCTTGTCAGCCATGTCTTATCCTTTCAACCAACATTCATTCCCTTGTTTACTCAGTCACTCATTAATCAGACACACATCCATTTATTTATTGAAAGAGCCACTGGCATAACAATAAACAGGTAGTTTTGTGATCCCTCACAATGCTAGGCACTGTACACAGATGATCTCCCTCACTGTGGTTAGGAGCATAAGCTCTTCAGTCAAAATGCGTGCATTCAAATCCCGAATCTTCTACTTACGTGTGACCTGAGGCCAAATCCTTAACCTTTCTGGGCTTTGCTTTTTTCATGTATAAAATAGGGACACAAGTACTACCTACAGCGTAACAGATGCTTAGGGAATAAGTGAGTTAATATATGAAAAATGCTCAGAACTAGGCATGATACATAGTAAATATTCAATAGATATTAGTTATTATTACTAAAACACACCATAATCTTGTGAATACTATCATTATACCCATTGGTGGATGTAGAAACTAAGGCTAAGAAAAGTTCAAAATATTTCCAGGTTCAAAAACTGATAAATGTAGATTTATGATTCAAAACTAGGCAATGTTATTTATGATCTGTAACTTATGTAGCAGAGGCATGAAGTGGGGTGGTAGGGGTGGTGGGGAGAGGATGATCTAAGACAAATAAAAGTAAAAAGAAGGAGAAGGAGAAGGGGAAGAAGAAAAGAAGAAGAAGAAGAGGAGGAGGAGGAGGAGAAAGAGAAGGAGAAGAAAGAAGAAGAAGAAGAAGGAGGAGGAGGAGGAGGAGGAGGAGGAGGAGGAAGAAGAAGAAGAAGAAGAAGAAGAAGAAGAAGAAGAAGAAGAAGAAGAAGAAGAAGACGACGACATGATGTCTCAGATATTTAAAGATTATTATTTCCTGCCCCTACCTTCTAACTATACTCATGACTTTCTGAAACAACCCTTTTCAGACTATAACTTTCTAAAAGAATCCTTCCTCCAGCCAAGCCCCAGATTCCTTTTGCCTTTGCTGCCATTGCTTCACTTACCTGGAATACCATTTCTGCCTACTCTAGATGAGGCTGGACTGACCCATTCTGTCTTTTTTGGTTTTTCTCCAACCACCCTTCTCTCACACCTTCTGTTCAGTCATCAGATGCTCTCTCTGGGAAGTCCCAGAGAGGAAGTGTCTGGCTCTGTCACCACCATCACTACCAACCCCACTGCCTTTGCTCTCAGTGTGATCTCAGCCTAGAATCCTCTCTGTGTCTCTGTTACTCTGCCTGTGAAAGCTCTGGCTCTTCCTTCAGGGCCTAACCTAAGTGCCTTCTCCTCTGTGAAGTCTTCCAGGGCTCTGCAGGTAGAGTTAATCAGTCCATGCTCCATGTGCCTTTTCCTCTTGAACTTTCTCACAGCATTTATCATTGAGTTGTCATTGTCTATTTCTAGGTCTGTCTGAGCTTAGTCCTAGAGGTTAAGGACTGTATCTCACTCATATCAGGGTCTCTAACACCCATTATATAGGTGTGAGGGATCAGCAGGTACATGTAGATGAGATAAGCTGAATGGAATTGCTGTGAAGTGAGCTGGGCTTTTGAGCATGAGTATGAGATATAAATGAGAGATGGTAAGGGCTTAATGCTCACTAAACCCAATGCTAGATTCAAGCTACTTTTTCTTTTAATTTAATTTTATTATGTTATGTTAATCACCATACATTAAATCATTAGTTTTTGATGTAGGGTTCCATGATTCATTGTTTGCATATAACACCCAGTGCTCCATTCAATATGTGCCCTCTTTAATACCCATTGATTCAGGCTACTTTTAAATGCAAGCCTTTAGACCTAAAATGACTGACTCCCCTCTCTCCTTTCCCTGCCTTCTTCCGTGTCTTCCTCCCTTCTTTCTATGCTGCTCTCCCTCCCTCCCTTCTAGAAGTGATTATGTCTATTTTGTTTTTGGTGCTGGAATACCAGAGGAAGCCTTACTCCTTACCCTGTATTAATCCTGCATGAGGTTTCCTTAATAATGGGCTCACTGGAGCATCCAAAGGCGCCTGCCTCCAGAGCCCTCTAACATAGCCCCTCAGATCATCTCCCTCTGTTTTTTTTGCAGAGTTCTAGCATAGCTCTGGTGTCCACTGAGAGTCATCATTACCCAGCAACACATTGGCTCAAACCTTTCCCCAGTCTGCATAGATCCCAGGATCCAGCAGGGTGACAGTGTTCTGAACATTTTCATACCATTGCCTTATGTCATGATCAGTCTTCCTGGTGGAAAGGTTAAAAAAAGATATAATCTGTATCTTACAAATAGAAAAACCAAGACTCAGAGAAATTGTGAGACCCAATCTCTGTTTAAATCTGCGTATGGGCCTGCTAAAATGCATTTAACCGTGGATGACCTAGGTTTTTCACTGGCAGAACCATTTTCAATAGGATTAAAGCTATTTCACACTAGAGAACCAGCTCAGTCTGGGTTGGCAAAGGGCAGATGGAGATAAAATGGTGAAAGAGTTGCTGCTGAGAAAATGACATGTTCAGGTTGGGTCCCAAAGAGCAGTAATTCCAGTAATTGCTGACTTCTACATTTTTGTTTTTTGTTTTTCCACTTTGCACCCCCTGCTTTAATATATGTAGATGGTTAGAACTGACTCCTTCCTGTTACTGTTTTCCTTTTATATGTAAGGCTTCTGGGTCAGACCTAAAGATACCCCATGAAACTTAGTTCATCCATCATATTATCAAGTATTCCTTAAGCATCTGCTACATGCTGAGCCCTGCCTGGGCACTGAGAATATTAAAAATTTTGACATATTTCTTGACCTAATGAAACTCACACTGATGACAGAGATAGACATAATTTACCAAATACAACTGATACAGAGAAGATACAATTGCACCAAATTCAAGAATAGTTGCATGTTATAGTGTGAAGATGAAGGAGCCTCTTTTAGATAGTGTATCAAGAAAGCCCTCCTAGCTATAACAAGATTTGGTTGAGACTTCAAAGATTAGGAAGAGGTGTTACTTAGGTATTCAGGAGCAGGAAAGGCATTCCAGGTAAAGGCAGCATCATGTGCCCAGAAGTAACAGTTTGTTGTATTCCAGGAACAACAAGACATAAATTCAGTATGGCTTCTTTTAAAACTAATGAATAGTCATGGTGAGCAATAAGGCTGGAGGTAGGAGTAGGTTATATCAGGGACCATTTTGATGGCTTGTTGTTAAGGCAGCAGAAGGTCTCAGGAGGGAAGGGACTTACCCAGTTAATGCATATTCTTGTCTGTAGGAATGGAGTGGAATGATCCCTTATAAAGGAACTGGAAGACCTGGGTTCTGCTTCTTTTTCCATTCCCTGTAGGTTAGGCCAATTTCAAGTCTCATATCTTCAAGCCTGTTTCATCACCTATGAAATGGGCATAATATCTGACCTGCCCATCCTATAAAGTTATTTTGAGAAGAAAATGAAGAAATGGTTATTAAATAATTTTTGAGTTATAAAAAATTATTATAATTATTTATATTATCTTTTTATTATTATACTAACTTTATATTCTCAATAGACACTTTAATATCCCTCAGATAATATAACTAGCATGTTCAGTAAAAAGTTTAATGATAACTTTCCCAGGATGTTATTTAGTATGATATTTTATGGGATAGAGTTGGGAGAAAAAAAAAGAAAAACATTATATTTATTGAGCATTTATGGCCAAGTGCTATGTTCGATTCTTTACTTACACTTAAATCATTGTTCAGTACCCCCATGAGGGCAAGTATTATTGTTCCATTTTATAGATGAAGAAACTAAGGCTCAAAGAGTTGTAATAACTTACCAAAAGTCACTAACTAGTGAATGGCAGAGCCAGGATTATAACCCAGGTATGCATTAGTCCAAATCCTGCGTTCTTCTCTATACACTGAGTTTTGGAGAAAATGGACAGTGAGACAAGAGAAACAGAAAATGTTTGAATATGGGACTAAATATGGCCTGTGTTTGAGAATGATAAACCCATTCCAGCTAAGGGAAGAGGAGGTGGGTTTAGGATTATTGAAAATTTTTGGCCAGAAAGAATTGAGTGCCATGCACAGTTTTGTTTTGCTCTTGACTCGTAGGCATGAATGACTGAATGTTGTTGAATAGGGGAGATCTAAGTAAGGCTGTTTTGAGGGGAAGATTAGGCCAAATGAAGAAAGCTTCAGAGAAAAGCAATGACATAACAATGTTGATGTTTACTAAGTTTGATAAAAAACTGTAGTTAAATAATATATTTTATTCTGTTTTTATCTTTTAAGATACCAAATTCCCAGAGTATATAGCCAGCAGAAAATTTAGTCTTTATAGGGTTCTATAGCCCTCAAATCATTGGAATCTTCCATTTTTATAGTCATCATGTTAGGTTTCTAAAAGAACTTCCAACTGAATCCCTACCCTAGTTTCCTTCCATTCCCTTTCCTGTAACTGCTAAATCCCATGCTTACAATGTTCTTCCCTTCTTTTCTGTCAACCAGTATTATGTCCAACCAGTAAAGTTCACTTCTTTCTTGAAGTTCCTACTTGGAATTAATGCAGATTTAGTGACTCCTTCTTTCTCTACTTTCAGTGGCTTCTCATTACAGTTAAAGTAACATTCAAACTCCTTTATCATAGTCTGTAAATCCCTGCATAATCTAATCTCTGCCTGTCTTGCCAACTTCATCTTCTCTTCCCTTTTCATTTCTCATTAAGCTCTAGCCATGCTAGCCTCTTCAGCTTCTCAGATATTCCAAGCTTATCTCCTCTATCAGGATTCTGGTAGGAATTTGAAGAGAATTTAATAAAGGGACAGTATACAAGGGTCCTGGCGGGATGTGGAGAAAATACAAGTTACAGTGCTGTAACTAGGGCTAGTAATATTGGAGCATGTTACCACCCAAGCCTGAAGAGGCAAAGGGAGAAAATTGTTATCAGACCACAAAAAAGAGGATTCTGTTGAGAGGGTCACCTGACAGGAGATGAGAAATATACACTGAGGGACACAATTAGCTTAAGGTGAATCCACAAGGAAGTAAACAGTCAAACAATTCCTCTCTCTTCCCCATATCTTTCTGGAGCTCCCTTGTCTAAACCCAACCTGGAAGCTAAAATGCAGGGTAGCCCTTTTTATTTGGTGGGTTGAGCCAAATGCCAAAATCTATAATTCCATAAGGTTCAACTCAGTATATACAGGTTAACCTTCTGAGCAAAGAGCAGAGCTGAGAAGGGTGAGAGTAGGTTTAGAGAAGCAAACACAAGGTGCTCAGCATAGCCTCTTTACCTAGAACGCTCTTACCCTGATCTTTAAGTGACTTTATTGATGTTTTCCTCAGTTCAAATGCCAGCTCTTTTACATAGGTCTTCGGTGACTACCCAATCAAAAGTAGTGTAACCCCAAACACTAGCATCACTATTAAACCAGTTTCATGGTTTATTCACAGTATTTATCACCATCTAAACTTATCTGTTATATTTTTCTTATTCAAATTGATTTTCTAAATCACTGACTAGAATGTCAGCTTTTATTGCGTTATCATAGTCTGACTTCTACAGGTGTTGTTTATATATCTTTCTCTGATGAGCTTCTTGAGACTAGCAACACTATTTTATTCTTTTTAGCCCCCAGCATCTGGTACGAGGCCTAGTACATAATGGATTACTAAAATTTTGTTTAAGTGAAATAACAGTTCACCTTAAAACAAGGCAGGAATTTGACACTGGGTACAAGCTCTGGGACATTATATTTTGAGCTCAAGAAACTCTCATATTATTACTACATTGTTATGTACCTGTGTCTTGTCACCTCAACTCATGAAAAGATAAGCATCATGTCTTCTTCTCTTAGGTCCTCCAGAGCATTCTCAGATTCTCATTTAATGATTGTTGATACTTGCTTTAGACATATTTCTAATTAGTTTTATTGGCTGGCTTCACAGTCCACAGTAAAATATAAGAAGGAGAGCAGAAAAGATAAAGACTGCCATAGCAAGGACATTAATAGCCATATGAGCAACAGCTGGTAGTCTGACAACAAAACAGGAAGGAGAAACAACTTAAATTCAAGCTCCACAAGAATGTGGGCCTTTACTCTTATTACTTGTCTCCTAAATATCTAGAGAAGTGTCTGGTATGTGGTAATAATAAAAATAATAATGGTTAGAAATAATAGCATAGGGCTATTAAATGCCAGATAACTAATGTATACCTAGACTTTGGTTTCAGAGTTCATGCTAAATAAATATTTGTTGAATTAATAAATAAATAAAAGAATAAATGAATTAAATGTGTTACTTCTCAGTCTGCAAGTCATTTAATTTCATCATAGGATGGTATTTATACTTAAGAATAAGTGTAGGGGTGGAGCAAGATGGCAGAGGAGTAGGAGACCTGGATTTTGTCTGGTCTCAGGAATTCAGCTGAATAGGGATCAAACCATTCTGAACACTTATGAACTCAGCAGAAGATTGAAGAAAAGAATGGCAGCAACTCTCTGAACAGAAAAGCGACCACTTTCTGGAAGGTAGGATGTGCAGAGAAGTGAATTCGAGGCGATATTCGGGAGGATAGACGGCAGGGGAGGGGGCCTCCGTCGGCACTTCTGGCAACTGATAGAGCCACGGAGCACAAAACTGGAACTTTTAGAAGTCGGCTCTGCTGAGGGACGTCACTCCAGTGGCTAAGCTGGGGGTGGAACCCTCGAAGGACAGTGTGGTCTCAGGACCCTCAGGGTCACAGAAAGACTGGGGGAGCCTGAGTGCAGCAGAGCTCCCAGGTATCAGAGCGGGGAAACTGGCTGCAGAGACAGAGCCAAGGCATGGGCTCTCAGCTTGGGGTTCCCATAAAATGTGATTGGCGACACAGTCGGGCCACTGCTCCTCCAGCAGGGACCCAACAAGTGGCAGATCAGAGAGACTCCCCTTCCTCCCCACAGAGGAGCAGCGCAGGAGCGCACCGCAGGGATCTGCTGGGTTTGGAGACTCCACACGGGGTCAGGTGCCAGAGATAGAAATGCTCTGTCACAGGCCAGGTGAGCACGGAGTGAGGCCGGAGACCGGGGAGACGGGAGTGACTGACTGCTTTTTTCTGTGGGTGCACTGAGGAGTAGGACCCCGAGTTCTCGGCTCCTCAGGGGTGGAGATTGGGAGGCCGCCATTTTTACTGTTGTCCTCCAACGCAGTACAGAAAGCTTGCAGGGAACGAAAGCTCCCGAGAGCAAACCTGAGCAGATTGCTTAGCCCGGACCTGTTAAGGGCGGGGAAATTCCTCCTCCAGCAAAGACATTTGGCAACCACGGCAAAATGCCCCTCCCCCAGAAGATCAGCACGAACAGTCAGCCAAGACCAAGTTCACCGATCAATGAGAATGGCAGAACTCCCGCGCTAGGGGAATACTGCACATAGAATTCATGGCTTTCTTTTTTTTTACCATGATTCATTAGTCTTTCAAAGTGAATTTTTTTCAACGATTCTTTTTTGAATTTTTCTTTTTCCCTTTTTCAACCAACATATTATCAATTCTTTTTTTTAAAAAAACATTTTAATTTTTCATTTTTAGAGCCATATTCTATCCCTTCATAGTAGTTAGCCTTATTTTTGGCATATATATATATATATATATATATATATATATATATATATATATATGTTGTTCTCTCTTTAAAATTTGGAGATACACTTTCTTCTAACATATCAAAATATACCCTAAATCTCTATATGTATGGCTTTGTTCTAGTCTCCTGCCTGATCACATTCTCTCCCCCCTTTTTTTTCTTCCCTTTTTTTTCTAAATCCTCTTTCTTTTTTCAAACATCTTATCAATTCCTTTTTAAAAATTTTTTATAATTTTCTTTTTTTTTAAGATTTTATTTATTTATTTTAGGGAGAGAGAATGAGAGACAGAGAGCACAAGAGGGAAGAGGGTCAGAGGGAGAAGCAGACTCCCCGCTGAGCAGGGAGCCCGATGTGGGACTAGATCCCGGGACTCCAGGATCATGACCCGAGCCGAAGGCAGCCGCTCAACCAACTGAGCCACCCAGGCCCCCTAAAATTTTTTATAATTTTCATATTTACAGTCATATTCCATCCCTTCATCGTATAAACCCTTATTTTGTACATATATAAGTCTTTCTTTCTTTAAAATTTTAGGAGGTACTTTCTTCTAACAGACCAAAATACACCGAAAATCTAGTGTGTGGCACTGATCTTTGCACCAGCCTGATCATATTTGATCATATTCTGTTTTTTTGTTTTGTTTTGTTTTGTTCTGTTTTTGTTTGTTTTTATCTTTTTTTTTTTTCTCTTTCTTTCCCTTTCTTTTTCCATGCTTTCAGGTCTTTTCTGATTTGTATAGAGTATATTTGCTGGGGACGTTGTTAACCTGTTAGCATTTTGTTCTCTCATTCATCTATTCTCCTCTGGACAAAAAGACAAGACAAAAAAAATCACCTTACCAAAAAGAAAAAGAGGTAGTACCGTCTGCCAGAGACCTACTCAATACGGACATTAGTGCGATGTCGGACCTAGAGTTCAGAATCATGACTATAAAGATACTAGCTGGCTTGAACAAAGCATGGAAGTTATTAGAGAAACCCTTCCTGGAGAAATAAAAGAACTAAAATCTAATCAAGTCGAAATCAAAAAGCTATTAATGAGGTGCAATAAAAAATGGGGGCAGTAACTGCTAGGATAAATGAGGCAGAAGAGAGAATCAGCGATTTGGACGACCAAATGATGGAAAATAAAGAAGCTGAGAAAAAGAAAAAGAGAGATAAACAACTACTGGATCACGAGGGCAGAATTCGAGACATAAGCGATATGATAAAACAACATTAGAATAATTGGGATCCCAGAAGAAGAAGAAAGAGAGAGAGGGGCAGAAGGTATAGTGGAGTAAATTATAGCAGAGACCTTCCCTAATGTGGGGAAGGAAACAGGCATCCAAATCCAGGAGGCACAGAGAACCCCTCTCAAAATCAATAAAAATAGGTCAACACCCCGACATCTAATAGTAAAACTTACGAGTCTCAGAGACAAACAGAAAATCCTGAAAGCGGCTCGGGAGAAGAGATATGTAACCTATAATGGTAGAAACATTAGATTGGCAACATCCCTATCCACAGAGACCTGGCAGGCCATAAAGGACTGGCATATCTTCAGAGCACTAAACAAGAAAAATATGCAGCCAAGAATACTATATCCAGCTAGGCTGTCATTGAAAATAGAAGAAGACATAAAAATCCTCCAGGACAAACAAAAACTAAAGGAATTTGTGAAGACGAAACCGGCCCTACAAGAAATATTGAAAGGGGTCCTCTAAGCAAAGAGAGAGCCTAAAAGCAGCATAGACCAGAAAGGAATACAGACAATATAGAGTAACAGTCACTTTACAGGCAATACAATGGCAGTAAATTCATATCTTTCAATAGTTACCCTGAATGTAAATGGGCTAAATGCCCCAATCAAAAGACACAGGCTAACAGATTGGATTAAAAAACAAGACCCATCGATATGCTGTCTGCAAAAGACTCATTTTAGACCCAAAGACACCCCCAGATTGAAAGTGAGGGGGTGGAAAACCATTTACCAAGTTAACGGACACCAAAAGAAAGCTAGGGTGGCAATCCTTCTATCAGACAAATTAAATTTTAAAACAAAGATTGTAATAAGAGATGAGGAAGGACACTATATCCTACTTAAAGGGTCTATCCAACAAGGAGATCTAACAATTGTAAATATCTATGCCCCTAACATGGAAGCAGGCAATTATATTAGGCAATTAATAACAAAAGAAAAGAAACACATGGACAACAATACAATAATAGTGGGGGATTTTAACACCCCCCTGACTGAAATGGACAGATCATCTAAGCAAAAGATCAACAAGGAAATGAAGACTTGAAATGACACACTGGACCAAATGGACTTCACAGACATATTCACAACATTCCATCCCAAAGCAATGGAATACACATTCTTCTCTAGTGCCCATGGAACATTCTCCAGAATTGATCCCATCCTAGGTCACAAATCAGGTCTCAACTGGTACCAAAAGATTGGGATTATTCCCTGCATATTTTCAGACCACAGTGCTTTGAAACTAGAACTCAGTCACAAGAGGAAAGTCGGAAAGAACTCAAAAACATGGAGGATAAAGAGCATCCTACTAAAGAATGAATGGGTCAACCAGGAAATTAAAGAAGAATTAAAAAAATTCATGGAAACCAATGAAAATGAAAACACAACTGTTCAAAATCTTTGGGATTGAGCAAAAGCAGTCCTGAGAGGAAAGTATATAGCAATACAAGCCTTTCTCAAGAAAGAAGAAAGGTCTCAAATACACAACCTAACCCTACACCTAAAGGAGCTGGAGGAAAAACAGCAAATAAAGCCTACACCCAGCAAGAGAAGATAAATAATAAAGATCAGAGCAGAAATCAATGAACTAGAAACCAAAAGAACAGTAGACAGATCAACGAAACTAGGAGCTGGTTCTTTGAAAGAATTCACAAGATTGATAAACCCCTGGCCAGACTTATCAAAAAGAAAAGAGAAAGGACCCAAAACAACAAAATCGTGAATGAAAGAGGAGAGATCACAACCAACACCAAAGAAATAAAACAATTATAAGTACATATTTGAGCAAATCTATGCCAGCAAATTAGATAACCTGGAAGAAATGGATGCATTCCTAGAGATGTATCAACTACCAAAATTGAACCAGGAAGAAATAGAAAACCTGAACAGACCTATAACCACTAAGGAAATTGAAGCAGTCATCAAAAATCTCCCAACAAACAAAAGCCCAGGGCCAGATGGCTTTCCAGGGGAATTCTACCAAATATTTAAAGAAGAATTAATACCTATTCTCCTGAAACAATTCCAAAAAATAGAAATGGAAGGAACACTTCCAAACTCATTTTATGAGGCCACCATTACCTTGATCCCCAAACCACACAAAGACCCCATCAAAAAGGAGAATTACAGACTGACATCCTTGATGAACATGGATGCAAAAATTCTCACCAAAATCCTAGCCAATAGGATCCAACAGTACATTAAAAGGATTATTCACCATGACCAAGTGGGATTTATCCCTGGGCTGCAAGTATGGTTCAATATCCGCAAATTAATCAACGTGATACAATACATTAGCAAAAGAAAGAACAAGAATCATATGATCCTCTCAGTAGATGCAGAAAAAGCATTTGACAACGTACAGCATCCTTTCTTGATCAAAACTCTTCAGAGTATAGGGATAGAGGGTACATACCTCAATATCATAAAAGCCATCTATGAAAAACCCACAGCGAAAATCATTCTCAATGGGGAAAAGCTGAGAGCTTTCCCCCTAAGGTCAGGGACGTGGCAGGGATGTCCCCTATCACCACTGCTATTCAACATAGTACTAGAAGTCCTAGCC
This sequence comes from Zalophus californianus, assembly GCF_009762305.2. NCBI lineage: Eukaryota > Metazoa > Chordata > Mammalia > Carnivora > Otariidae > Zalophus > Zalophus californianus. The sequence goes on along the minus strand of NC_045598.1, from coordinate 38,775,508 downwards.
ACAGCAATCAGACAACAAAAAGAAATCAAAGGCATCCAAATCAGCAAGGAGGAAGTCAAACTCTCACTCTTTGCAGATGATATCATACTTTATGTGGAAAATCCAAAAGACTACACCCCAAAACTGCTAGAACTCATACAGGAATTCAGTAAAGTGGCAGGATATAAAATCAATGCACAGAAATCTGTGGCATTCCTATACACCAACAACAAGACAGAAGAGAGAGAAATTAAGGAGTTGATCCCATTTACAATTGCACCCAAAACCATAAGTATCCTGGGAATAAATCTAAACAAAGAGGCAAAGGATCTGTACTCAGAAAACTATAAAATACTCATGAAAGAGATTGAGGAATACACAAAGAAATGGAAAAACGTTCCATGCTCATGAATTGGAAGAAAAAATATTGTGAAGATGTCAATGCTACCTAGAGCAATCTACACATTCAATGCAATCCCCATCAAAATACCATCCACCTTTTTCAAAGAAATCGATCAAATAATCCTAAAATTTGTATGGAAACAGAAAAGACCCCAAATAGCCAGAGGAATGTTGAAAAAGTAAAGCAAAGCTGGCAGCATCACAATTCCGGACTTCCAGCTCTATTACAAAGCTGTCATCATCAAGACAGTATGGTACTGGCACAAAAACAGACACATAGATCAATGGAACAGAATAGAGAGCCCAGAAATGGACCCTCAACTCTATGGTCAACTCTATGTCAACTCATCTTTGACAAAGCAGGAAAGAATTTCCAATGGCAAAAAGACCATCTCTTCAACAAATGGTGTTGGGAAAATTGGACAGCCACATGCAGAATAATGAAATTGGACCATTTCCTTACACCACACACAAACATAGACTCCAAATGGTTGAAAGACCTAGATGTGAGCCAGGAGTCCATCAAAATCCTAAAGGAGAATACAGGCAGCAACCTCTATGACCTCAGCTGCAGTAACTTCTTCGTAGAAATATTGCCAAAGGCAAGGGAAGCAAGGGCAAAAATGAACGATTTGGATTTCATCAAGATAAAAAGCTTTTGCACAGCAAAAGAAACAGTCCACAAAACCAAAAGACAACCGACAGAATGGGAGAAGATATTTGCAAATGACATATCAGATAAAGGGCTAGTATCCAAATCTATAAAGAACTTATCAAACTCAACACCCAAAGAACAAATCATCCAATCAAGAAATGGGCAGAAGACATGAACAGACATTTTTCCAAAGAAGACCACCAAATGGCCAACAGACAGACGAAAAAGTGCACACCATCGCTCGGCATCAGGGAAATCCAAATCAAAACCTCAATGAGATACCACCTCACACCCGTCAGAATGGCTAAAATTAACAAGTCATGAAATGACAGATGTTGGTGGGGATGTGGAGAAAGGGGAACTCTCCTATACTGTTGGTGGGAATGCAGGCTGGTGCAACCACTCTGGAAAACAGTATGGAGGTTCCCCCAAAATTTGAAAATAGAGCTACCATATGATCCAGCCATTTCACTACTGGGTATTTACCACAATGATACAAATGTAGTGATCTGAAGGGGTACGTGCACCCCAATGTTTATAGCAGCAATGTCCACAATAGCCAAACTGTGGAAAGAGCCAAGATGTCCATCGACAGATGAATGGATAAAGAAGATGTGGTATATATACACAATGCGATATTATGCAGCCATCAAAAGGAATGAAATCTTGCCATTTGCAACAACGTGGATGGAACTGGAGGGTGTTATGCTGAGTGAAATAAGTCAATCAGAGAAAGATGTATCATATGACCTCTCTGATATGAGGAATTCTTAATCTCAGGAAACAAACTGAGGGTTGCTGGAGTGGTGGGGGGTGGGAGGGAGGGTGTGGCTGGGTGCTAGACACTGGGGAGGGTATGTGCTATGGTGAGCGCTCTGAATTGTGCAAGACTGTTGAATCACAGATCTGTACCTCTGTAACAAATAATGCAATATATGTTAAGAAAAAAAATAAAAGAAGAAGATAGCAGGAGCGGAAGAGTGAAGGGGGGGAAATTGGAGGCGGAGACGAACCATGAGAGATGATGGACTCTGAAAAACAAACTGAGAGTTCTAGAGGCGAGGTGGTGGGGAATGGGTTGGCCTGGTGATGGGTATTGGGGAGGGCGCATTCTGCGTGGAGCACTGGGGGTTGTGCACAATCAATAAATCATGGAACACTGCATCAAAAACTAATGATGTAATGTATGGTGATTAACATAACAATAAAAAATTTAAAGAGAAAAAAAGAATAAGTATAATTTATTGTACTTTCCCAATGTTATAACTGAATGGAAGTAGAGCAAAATTAATAATACCTTACCTTTTTTAATACTAGTAAATGTTAGTATGCATTCCTGTTGTGTTTAAATATAAACTCCATTAAAGCTGTATTTCTCCCTTGCTTTTACATCTCAGTAGTTAAAGCAGTCTCTTAATTCTCAGAAATGACACCCACCTTTGAAAGCCCCAAGAAAGAGTACAAATATTTAGTCCTAGTTTTACATGATGGCAATTTTCCCTTAGGCACAATCCCATTGCATTTATAGCACTTGCCAGAGTTGTGCCAGTCACATGGCTCCAAAAACTGCCAAAGAAAGAAGACTAGCAAGATTTTGGGTTTTTTTTTTTATGACTTTAAGTCTAAACATAAAAGAAAAGGGGGAAAAAGAGATCTGGATGCATGCCATATCACCTTAACAGCACGTGCAGATTCTATTTTGATTATACTGCATGCAGGTTGATGGGCATATCCAAGAAGTCCCTGTCTCCTGTAGCTTAAGAATCACCAGCAGCTGGGTTTTGTCAAATAATTTGCCAGCTGGCTTGGTTCCTCACCAATCATTTTCCTGAAGCCTTGACAGCATTTTTGATGACAGAATATCTCCTTTTGGGAATCTGTGCAAGTTGGAGGGCCATGTTCTTCTGTGCTGGACTGCCCTGGTGCAATGAGTACAGTTGTGGGTGCCCCACTTTAAGAAGATCATGTCGCTTTCCTGGGACAGGTCAGCTTGAGAGAAAAAAGGGCATAGAAATAAAGTGAAGGAGCCAAAGAAGTTTAGCCTGGAGAAGAACCTGGCTTGTGGATTTGCTAGCTTTGTGATACTAGGCAGTTCTCCACATCTGGGCACTCCAGGCCTAGGTTTCCTCATTTATAATTTGTGCTTATGATGTTGTTGTGAGAATCAAAGAGAAAGTGTATGAGAAAGTGTCATATCAATTATAAAGTTCTCCCTGGTATTGTTATTATTTAAGTAGTTTGTGAGGTCAAACATTCAGTCAAAAAAGTAGTTATGTTATAAAGAGTTAGCCTTAGAATCAGAAGGCCTGAGTGCAAATTTTAGTTCTGCCACTTGAGAACTGGGTGAATTTATGCTATTCACTTAGCATTCTGAGCTTCAACTTTCTAATCTAAAAAATTAGAATTCATAAGTTTATTCAGAAAAGAGATACTGGAAAAAAAAAGAAACAGATATTGATCCCCTGTTTTTAAGAAACGTAGGTGCTTATACCTTATGGAAAAATCAGTAAAAAACAGACAGGGTCATAATTTGTAACCAACCAAGGTTCTTATTGGATATCATCTGTGCAGCTGCATGGAGAGGAAAGTTCCTCTGACTTAAAGGTGAGCAGCCTGGGGTTTAAATTCCCACTCTACCAGGACTAGCTGAGGACCTCTGGCTAAGTTTTAGAGCCTGGCACACAGTAGGCTCATAATAAATGTAAGAGAATTGATGAATGAATGAATGATGCCACTTTACCTCTTTGAGCCTCAGTTTGCTCATCTGTAAATGGAAATAACTCCTCGATCCCAAAATAGTTGTCAGATTAGCATGAATTACTGCAGTTAAAAAATGTTTCTGTAGATGGCAAACCAACAGATATGGCTGTTCCTGAGCTCCATCCTTCTTTTATCCAGTGCAGATGGCCAATTCCTCCCTGGAAATTACCTGCTGTGGTTTAGCTTGCTTGATTATATTTTAGAAATCTTTCTATTTGGCCAGATTACTCTGGTTGCTATGTTGATAATAGACTATAGGGCTATTAGAAGGGCTACAAGTAAAGAAACGAGTTATGAAGCTATTTCTATAACCTAGGCAAGAAATGGTGGTGACTTGAACCACAGTAGTAGCAGTGGATTGTTTATGGGTATATTTTAAAAGTAAATCCAATAGTATTTCTTAAAGGATTGGATGTGTAGTAAATGATAGAGAGGAGTCAAGGATGATTTCAGGACTTTTTGCTCTGAGCAGTAGAAGGATGGAGTTGCCATCAGCTGAGATAGAGTAGATCTGTGGAGGTAAATCAGAAGTACAGTTGGGGGATATTAAATTTGAGGTGTTTTATTAGACTACAACTAGAAATGTTAAGGAAGCAGTTGGCTACATACATCTGGGGATAGAAAGGGAGACTTGAGTTACAGATATAAATTTGGTCAACAGTACCACAGGCCAGGCCAGCCAAGTAGGTTGAACACAGCCATTGTCTTTGACAACCAGGAGATCACAGGTGATGTTTTCAGAGCCATTTCAGTGACACAATAGGGAAAGAAGTCAGACTGCAGTGTGTTAAGGAATAAAGAAGCTTCAAAGAAATAGCAATAGTAAATGTGGATTACTCCTTTTAAGTATTGTGGTAGTGGAGAGAGCCAAAGGAGGGCAGGAGTTGATGGAAGAGAATGGTGGCTTTTGGTGCACTGACCACTAATACCTCTTAACACACTTTTCTGCATTAGTTTTTTCAAAGTCTGTCTCCAACTGCTCCTTCCCTGGTTCTTTTCCCTCTGCCTACTCCTCAAAGTTTCTTTCTGCAGTATTCTTCCTTTGGACTTTGTTCACCCACCTGGCAGAGAAAGCTATGAAAATCTAGCCTGCATTCAAGACTCTCCAAGATCTGACTCAGGTATGTTAGTGTGAGTTTCTTCCTCCCACACTCTCTTTCCCATTCAACCTAAGCTGTTTCCACTCTGGATTGTTTTCTAGTCCCAGAACTTTTCACTTTTATGCTTCTGTCCTTTTAAGCAAGATCTTTACTTTGCCCAGAAGCCCTACCTCGCTTTCTTCATATATGTAAATATTTCTTTTTGTTCAAGACTCTACTCAAATGCCATTTCTTTCAGGCAGCCTCAAACCCCCCTCCCTCACCTGTAGGAATTAGAATACAATCTCTTTTTTTATAGTAATTATTACTTTCAAATTGTCCAAAAATGGCATAAATTATTTTGTTGGTGTTGATATAAATGTCCCAGATACTGGATGATCTTTTTCCTGAAGTTTTAAGATTCTGTGTGATTCTCTTATTATCAAGTGCGCTGAAAATGCCTAATTCTGACATCATCTGCCCACCCACTCACTATGTCATTTAGTATATCACTTCTTATACAGCTACTCTGCAGCCTTTAGAGAGTTCTCACTCCATTGCCCTGAAGATGAAGAATCTGGAATTTAGTTCTCAATTCACTAGCAGATCATGAGTATAAGTATGAAATCATAAGCATTAACCTGAGTATCAGTCACTTTATACAAAATGAGGATCACTTGTAGAAGAGGGTAGTATGATCACATCCTTCTGAAAGCAGTGATTATGCAGACTATTTAAATGTCACCCCCTTTAGGGAGTTGTCCTGGTGTTCCCACACCAGCATCCTCCACCTCCATGTTTCAACATCATATTATATATACTTCTCTCATGCATTTATCACACAGTATCACTGGGTCTCTACCATATAGTTAACATCAGAGTTGGTTTAGTGTCATGTTAATAAGATGGAGTTAAGATTTAGGCAGATCTCAGTTCAAACTTTCTTACTCTGCTATTTATTAGTTGTGTGACCTTGGCTAAAATTATATAATACCTTTGATCATTAGTATCATGATCTATAAAATGGGGACTTTATTAGGAAAAAAATAAGATGGTAAATATAAAACATCTGGTAGACTGCTGGATACTTATCAAGTTACTCGGTAAATATTTGTCATTCAGTTTCATTGAATTGGCACATTGCATAAAGCATTCCCTCTGCTTCTCATGCCACGAACTATTGAGGGGACACAATTAGATCATTGATTTAACTTTTATTAAGTAAAAAGGGTTACAGTTTTAATCTGCTATGAACCTCAATAGTGGACTAATTGTTTGAAGGACTAGCATAGTTTTGTATTTAAGTAGAACAAACTGAATTACACATAAACAGCAGTAGAAATTCCTGCAGAGTACTATTTTTCAACATAAACCATTATCCCAGCCAGCCATATGTATAGACACAGCAAAGCTTCTGTTTTTATATTTTCTCATTAAAAACAAAATGGTTAATTTCACAAATTAATTTATTGTATTAGTCACAACAGCCAAATTCAAATTAAACGGTCTAATGCTTTAGTGATTCAAGACTGGCTTATTGAAAGGACTCTGTAATTTTGATACTATTTTCTTAGTAAGAGCCTATAGTTGTTATTTTCTAGCAAGAAATCTTAGAGGATTTCACAGCATCATTTTTCCTAGTGCATTATTTTCAGAGATTTCAAATTGGCCTCTGGTTACTTTCAGAAATCAAATTCTCTAATGTAATGTCTGTCAACTGTGGGAGCAGCAATATGTAGTGGTATAGTGGACAAGGTGTAGCCTGAAGGTTGGAAAGGTCTACATTTCAATTCTGGCCTTGGGCAAATTCCTTTAGAAAGTGGTCCAATTTCATTCTTTTGCATGAAGCTGTTCAGTTTTCTCAACTGAAGCTGTTCAGTCTCCCATTTGTTGAAGAGACTATCTTTTCCCCATTGGATATTCTTTCCTGTCAAAGATTAATTCAGCACATAATTGTGGATTTATTTCTGGGTTTTCTTTTCTGCTCTATTGATCTATGTATCTATTTTTGTGCCAGTACTGTTTTGGTAACTACAGCTTTGTAGTGTAACTTGAAGTCTGGAATTGTGATGCCTCCAGCTTTGCTTTTCCAAGATTGCTTTGGCTATTTAGTGTCTTTTGTGGTTCCATACAGATTTTAGGATTGCTTATTCTAGTTCTGTGAAAAATGCTGGTGGAATTTTGATAGGGATTGCATGAATTGTGTAGATTACTTTGGGTACATTTTAACAATGTTTTTTCTTCCAATCCATGAGCATGGAGTGCCTTTCCATTTCTTTGTGTTGTCTTAAATATTTTTCATCAGTGTTTTGTAGTTTTCAGAGTATAGGTTCTCCACCTCCTTGCTTAAGTTTATTCCTAAATACTTTATTATTTTTGGTGCAGTTGTAAATAAAAATGTTTTCTTAATTTTGCTTCCTGCTGCTTCATTAATAGTGTACAAGAATGCAACAGATTTCTGTACATTGATTTTGTATACTGAATTCAATTTGTATTACTGAATTCATTTATCAGTTCTGGTAGTTTTTTGGTAGAATCTTTTGGATTTTCTATATACAGTATCATGTGATCTGCAAATAGTGAAAGTTTTACTTTTTCCTTATTGATTTGGATGCCTTTTATTTCTTTTTGTTGTCTGATTGCTGTGGCTAGGACTTTCAGTACTGTGTTGAATAAAAGATGGCAAGAGTGGACATCCTTGTCTTATTCCTGACCTTACGGGAAAGCTCTTAGTTTTTCACCATTGAGGATGATGTTTGCTGTGGGTTTTTCATATATGTTATGTTGAGGTATGTGCCTTCTAAGCCTACTTTGTTAAGTGTTTTATCATGAGTGGCTGTTGTACTTTGTCAAATGTTTTCTCTGCATTGACTGAAATTATCATATGTTTTCATCCTTTCTCTTATTGATGTGATGTATCACATTGACTGATTTGTGGATGTTGAACCACACTTGTATCCCAGGAATAAATCCCCCTTGATCATGGTGAATGCTTTTTCTAATGTATTTTTGGATTCAGTTTGCTAGTATTTTGTTGAGGATTTTTGCATCTTTGTTCATCAGAAATATTGGCCTTTTTTTGTTTTTGTTTTTGTTTTGTTTTTGTTCTCCTTTTTTTGTTTTTGTTTTTGTTGTGTCTTTCACTCATTTTGGTTTCAGGGTAATGCTGACCTCAAAATGAATTTGGAAGTTTTTCTTCTTCTTCTATTTTTTGGAATAGTTTGAGAAGAATAGGTATTAACTCTCCTTTAAGTCTTTGCTAGAATTTATCTGTGAAGCCGTTGGGTCCTGGACTTTTGTATGTTGGGAGTTTTTTGATTACTGATTCAATCTCCTTGCTGGTAATTGGTCTGTTAAATTTTTCCTTTTCTTCCTGATTCAGTTTTGATAGGTTATATGTTTCTAGGAATTTATCCATTTCTTCTAGGTTGTCCAAGTTGTTGGCATATGTTTTTTCATAATATTCTCTTACAATTCTTTGTACTTCTGTGGTGACAATTGTTATTTCTCTTCTTTCATTTCTGATTTTATTTTGGGTGTTCCCTCTCTCTTTTTTTTGATGAGTTTGGCCAAAGGCTTATCAATTTTGTTAATCTTTTCAAAGAACCAGTTCCTGGTTTCATTGATCTATTCTATTGTTTTTTGTTTGTTTTTGTTTCTATATCATTTTCAAAGAACCAGCTCCTGGTTTCATTGAGCTATTCTGTGTTTTTTATTTGTTTGTTTGTTTGTTCATTTTTGTTTCTATATCATTTCTTTTTTTTAGAGAGTGCAAGGGTGGGGAGAGGCAGAGGGAGAAGGAAAGAGAGACTCTTAAGCAAGATCCATGCCCAGCACAGAGCCTGACACAGAGCTTGATCTCAAGACCCTGAGATCATGACCTGAGCCAAAATCAAAAGTCAGACACTTAACTTACCTGAGCTGCCCAGATGCACCTATGTCATTTATTTCTGCTCTAATCTTTATTATTTCTTCCCTCCTGTGGACCATCCTGAGGTCTGTTTAGCTCTGTAATGTGTCTCTGCCCTTCCTACCCTCTTCGATATGGCCTCTTCTCTCCATTTAGTGGTGGAGAGTTTGTTCTGCCAGTCTTTGGGTTGTTTTCTGGGTTATTTGCACTGATGTGGGTATTATCTGTGGGATGTGGGTGTAGTTGTATCTGTGGGACAAAGTGAGCTTAGGGTCCTTCTCCTCTGCCATCTTTCCAGCAATCTGATTACTTTAGTTTTATAGAAAGTCTTGAAATCAAGTAGTTTAAGGTTTCTGACCTTGTTTTTCTTTTTCAAAATAGTTGTGGCTAGTCCAGCTTTTTTTCATTGCTATATAAATTATAGAATCAATTCATCAATTGGGGCCACATTTAATCTATAGACAAATTTTAGGAGAATTGATAGATTAACAATATTGAACTTTCCAATACACGAACACAGTATGTATCTTCATTTATTTATATCTTCTGTAATTTGTTTCAACAATGTTTTGAAGTTTTCAGTGTTCTATTAATTGGTGATAAAGGATTATTGATGTTTCCAACTATAATTGAGATTTGTTTTTTTTTCAGTTCTGTCAGATTTTACTTATTTCAAAGTTCTATTTTAGGTGCATACAGTTTTATGATTGCTGACTTCTCGATGTGGTGATCCCTTGCTCATTGTGAAATTCCTCTTTATCCATATTGATGTTCTTTTTCTAAAGTCTGTTTTATATTAATATAATAAATTCTGCATCTTTCTAATGATTACTGACTGCATGGTATAGGTTTTTGCATTTTTTAAAATTTTGAACTATCTGTGCCTTTATATTTAAAGGGGATTTCTTGTAGACAGCACATAGTTCAACCTTAATTTTTAAATTCAGTCTGACAATCTCTTTTTAATCAGAATGTTTAAACCATTTGAATATAATGTATTTATGAATTTGGCTGGATTTAAGTCTATCATCTTGCTCTTTGTTTTCCATTTGTTCCATCTGTTCTCTGTATCCTTCCCCCCCCCTTTTCCTTATTTCATTTGGATTAATTGGAATATTTTTAAGGATTCTATTTAATATTCAGTGTTCACTTATTAGCCAGACCTATTCATTTTACCTTTTTACAGGTTGCTCTAGCATTTACCATAAATATCTGTGACTTATCACAACCTACAAACAATATTATAATTGGGGGCGCCTGGGTGGCTCAATTGGTTCAGTGTCTGCCTTCTGCTCAGGTCATGATCCCAGGGTCCTGGGGTGGAGAGCCCCACATGGGGCTCCCTGCTCAGTGGGGAGTCTGATTCTCTCTCTCCTTCTGCCCCTCCCCCCTGTTTCTGGGCAAGTGTGTGCTCTTTCTCAAATAAGTAATAAAGTCTTTAAAAAAAAATCTTTAAATAAAAAAAATTATAACTGTTGACATGTACTGAAATGTCCTTATAACAATATTCTTATATTTTTCTTTCTGTTCTTTTGCTATTGTTGTTATAGATTTCATATTTATATGTATTATAAATCCTATAATACACTGTTGTTATTTTTGTTTTAAACATCCAGTTCTTTGTTTTAAGCATCCAAATTCTCTTAGCTTTTGTTTAGTTGCAAGAGTTTTCATTTTGCTTTAATTTTTAACAAAATTTGAGTCATTTTATTATGAAATGTTTATGTTGCTTTTATTTTAAAACATATTTTTGCTATAATTTTACTTATTTATTGAATCATTTTTTTATTTACATTCTAGTTAGTTAACATATAGTGTAATATTGGTTTCAGGAGTAGAATTCAATGATTCATCACTTACATATAACACCCAGTGCTCATTACAAGTGCCCTCCTTAGGGCGCCTGGGTGGCTCAGTTGGTTAAGCGACTGACTTCGGCTCAGGTCATGATCCTGGAGTCCCGGGATTGAGTCCCACATCGGGCTCCCTGCTCAGCAGGGAGTCTGCTTCTCCCTGTGACCCTCTTCCCTCTCGTGCTCTCTATCTCTCATTCTCTCTCTCTCTCAAATAAATAAATAAATAATATCTTTAAAAAAAAAAACAAGTGCCCTCCTTAATACCCATCACCCATTTAGCCCATCCCCCACCCTTCTCCCCTCTAGCAACCCTCAGTTTGTTCTCTATAATTAAGAGTCTCTTATGGTTTCCCTCCCTCTCTCTTCTTTTTTTTTTCCACATCTCCTGTGTTCATCTGTTTTGTTTCTTAAATTCCACATATGAGTGAAATCGTATGGTATTTGTCTTTCTCTGACTTATTTAACTTAACATTATACACTCTAACTCCATCCATGTCATTGCAAATGACAAGATTTCATTCTATTCCATGGCTGAGTAATATTCCACTGTTTATTATATACCACATCTTTATCCTTTCATCAGTTGATGGACATTTGAGCTCTTTCCATAATTTGGCTATAATGCTGCTATAAACATTGGGGTGCATGTGCCCCTTCAAATCAGTATGTTTGTATCCTTTGGGTAAATACATAGTAGTGCAATTGCTGGGTCATGGATAGTTCTATTTTTAATTTTAGTTTCCCCACTTTAAATGCCATTCAGCTGTCTTCTGGCTTACATAGTTCTGATGAAATTTCTGCAGTCATTCTTTGTTTCTCTTTACATGGACTTGTCTCTCCCCACTTACCTTGCTGCCATTAAGATTTTTCTCCTCATCCCTGCTTTTTACAAATTTTATTATAATATGTCTTGGTGTAGTTACTTTGTATTTAATCTGCTTGGTGTTTATTGAGCTTCATGGATCTATGGCTTTATATTATTCAACAACTTTGAGAGTTTTTCAGGCATTATTTCTTCAAATACAATTTTTTTCTGTCCTTTTCTCTCCTCTCCTCCTGTGATTTCAATTACACGTGTATTAGACCATTTGGTACTGTCCCAAAGGTCACTGAGATTCTTAATTTTTTAGTCTTTTATTTTTATCTCTATGCTTCATTTTGGATAGTTTTTTATTGTTATGTCTTCCGCTTTCTTTTTTTAAAATTTTTTAGAGATTTTATTTATTTGTTTGAGAGAGAGAGAAAGAGAGCATGAGCAGGGGGAGGCACAGAGGAACAAGTAGACTCCCCACTGAGCGAGAAGCCCTACTCAGGGGCTCGTTCCTAGGACCCCAAGATCATGACCTGGGCCAAAGTCACATGCTTAGCTGACAGCCACCCAGTCGTCCCTATTTCTTGATATATCTTTAATTTTTGTTTACTACTAGACATTATAGATTTAACTTTGTCATGTGTACTTTGTTGTTTTTCTTTAATGACTTAGATTTTGTTTTCTCTGGAAGTTCATTACTTGCAGTTCCGTTTGATTCTTTTGAAGGGTTTTTTTTTTATGTTATGTTAATCACCATACATTACATCATTAGTTTTTTTAAATTTTTTTATTGTTATGTTAATCACCATACATTACATCATTGCATCATTAGTTTTTGATGTAGTGTTCCATGATTCATTGTTTGTGCATAACACCCAGTGCTCCATGCAGAATGTGCCCTCTTTAATACCCATCACCAGGCTAACCCATCCCCCGACCCCCTCCCCTCTAGAACCCTCAGTTTGTTTTTCAGAGTCCATAGTCTCTCATGGTTCGTCTCCCCCTCCGATGAAGGGGGGGAATCGGAAGGTTTGTTTTTAAGATACTTTAATGAAGGTACAGAGTGGCTTTACTATAGGAATTGCTTAGCCCTGTTACTAAGGCCTGGCCCTTCTGAAGTATTTACTGAATGGCTCAAAGTATCAATAAAAACTGTTCACTCTTGGAACATGAATAATTCCTAACCCCTCTATGATCTCTAGAAATTGTTCAACTCACAGCTCTCCCTAGTTGCTCTTTTTCTGACCTCTTAGAGTTTACTCTTATATACACATTTGGAGACAGTGAAGACTCAAGAGCAACACTATGCAAATTTCTGAAGCTCTTTTTCTGAAAAGCTGTTTCTTCTCAAAGACTATCCCTCATTACCTCAGAATCTCTGGACTCTGATGTCTGTCTTCTCAATTTAGCAACATCATTAAGTTAAGCTTGGTATCCCCGCCCTTCTCCACAGTCCAAAATATGCCTTCAAACAAAAAGCCTAGTTGATTACAAGGTCACCTCACTTTTTTCTTATATTTCAGGCATTATAGTCCTTCATTGCCTATTGTCCAATATCTGAAAACAATTTTTAATGTTTTGTTCATTTTTCTTGTTGCTTAAGACAATAGGGTAAATCTGGATCCTGTTATTACACCATGCCTGGAAGCATAACTCCAAGTCCTTTATATAACTCCAAATGTATCATTGAATGTGATATATCATAGCTAAAGTAGTCTAAATCCAGAATCTTTGATGTCAGAGTCTATACCAAAGCTGAATTTTAATTCAGCTTGTGAAACATTAATAATCACTGACAATCTGCTAAATTCTTTTTTGGGTTCTGAGATATAAAGATAATATTAAGAAAATCCCTCTACTCAGAGAGTTATATATAGTTAGAGAAGACAGATGGGTAAGTGATCTTGAGCAAGTCATTTTACAGTATATCGAGAGAGGCACCATGGTGTAATAAGAAAGGGTGGACTGGACAACATTACTACCAGTCCTCCAACACAGATCTTGAATATACTGTGCAGAATATGGCAGGACTATTATTTCATCCTACCACTTACTATGTGTGTAAACTTGGTAAAGTTAATAGTTGTCTAAACTTGAGTTTTTCCATCATAATACAAACCTGTGATAGCTCCTAAGGTGATTGAAAGGTCTCAGTGTACATGAATAAAGTACCTGCCCTTCTAGTAGGTGCTCAGTTTAGTTCCCTTCTGTTTATGACTCTGTTCTCATCCATATATTTGGAGTAATCTCCTATGTATGTTTTAGGTTACAGGACTGTTGTGAAGATTAGGGATTATGAATTTGACAGCACTGTAAAGTCTGCAGATCACTACTGGGACTCTGCAGCCCTTGGCAATTTTCTTTATTTTCTGAGTAGCAGCCTGGGAAAGTAAGTTAAACATCATTCTTTCTGTAAATGCTGGTGTGACTGGAAGAGTAGATTGATTTTGACTACCAGAGTTTGGGATCCTACCCAGCAGTGATAGTTCTGTTATGTTCTTCACAGTGCAATTAAGACCTACCTTGGCAACACATAAGTTATTTTTTTTCAAACAAATGGTATGTGCTATGGATTCTTAGACTTGTGTTGTGGGATTAGGCTAAGCATAGGTGAGTCTCTTTAGAACATTATAGAAACTGTTTCTGTTGGCCAGCACTGCTCCAGTATCTGTCCCCTCGGAGTACTTGAAAGCAGACATATTTACAAAATGGGGCTGGAATATTGTGATTTCTCATGTATGTTTGGTTTTTGTCCATGGTTCCTGGCTCATAGCTACTAAAACCCTTAGAATTTCCTATAATAAGAACTGAAATATGTCTTTTGTTGTGTTATTGAGGTAACTATTGGAAAGCTCCTAGGTAACTCAAGGATGATTGCTGTTCTCCAGGGAACCAACCATGTGATTAGAAAGTTGAGGGGCTAGAGACTGAATTCACTTGCCAGTGGCTAATGATTTAGTCAATGCCTCTATGATAAAGCCTCCATAAAAATCCAACAGGACAGCTTTCAGAGAGCTTTCAGGTTGGTGAACACTTGAAGGTGTGGGGAGAGTGGCATTCCTAAAAAGGGTACAGAAGCTCCATGCCCCTTCCCACATACTTTGTCTTTTGCATCTCTTCCATCTGGCTGTTCTGAATTATATCCTTTAATCATAAACCAGTAATCTAGTAAATAAAGTGTTCCTCTGAGTGCTGTGAGCCACTCTAGCAGGTTAATCAAACCCAAGGAAGGGGTTGTGGGAACCTCTGATTTATAGACAATCAGTCAGTAGTACAGCTGGCCACCTGGATTTGTGACTGGTGTCTGAATTACAAGAAGGGGGTTGGGACCCCCTATCTATAGCTGGTTGGTCAGGAGCCCAGGTGCAAACCTGGGCTTGCAATTAGTGTCTGAAGTGATAAGGAGAGGCACACTCTTAGAGGACTGAGCCCTCAAACTGTGGAATCTGATGCTATCTCTGGGTAGATAGTGTTCAAAATTCAGTTGAATTTTAGGGCACATTTTTGATATCTGAGAATTGTTCATTAGTGTGAGGAAACCACTCCCCCACCCACCATGTTGAAATTTTATGCAGAACTCAAAAGAGGGGCTGATTTTTTTTTTTCTATGTAGGAATGAGGCACTGTTTTCTAGTGACAGTTAGCCTAGAAAAAAATCACCCTTCCAAGACTAACGTTGTCTAGGCTGAAAAGGACAGGAACTTTGAAGAAAGACAGATTTGAGATTTGGTTTCAAACTCTCACTTAGTATCTGAGTGACCTTAAGAAAGTCAAAATCATCCTCTCTGAGCCTATTTTCTCATTTGAGAATGGAGATGATACCATGCACTTCACAAGGTAATTGTGAGGAACAAATGAGTTAATGGATAGTAAAGTAATTTGTAATCTATAAAAGTCCAACAAGCTATTTTCTATTATTTTTATTTTTTCCTTTTTTTATATTCTTTTTATACTCTTTTTTTTTTTTTTCCAATATGGAAGCTACCATATCTCATGTGTTTAGACTGTCTACAGATTCAGGCTAATTATGCTCCATACTACATTTGATCTGTTTGATGAACACAGCTCTGGTTCTCCTTGGGAGGCAGCCTGGTTTAACAGAGAGAATGTATGGGCTTTGAAGCCAATGATCTGTGCTTTATATCTCATTTCCACCACTTGTGGGCTGTATGTCTATGGGCAAATTATTCAAATACTCTTAGTATCATTTCCCTCTCTATAAATGGAGACATTAAACCCCACTTCTCAGCATTATTGTGAAGACTAAGTGATATGCATAGTAAGTGCCTACACATGAAAAAGGCCAAGTGAATATGCTATTATTTATGTTACCTAAATTCTCTCTCTTTTTCCAAAAAATATACCAAAATATGCTATTTTCTGGCATGTATTGCTGTTGAATGATTAAATGCTCAGATTATTTTTTCCTCTTTTTCTTTTCTTTCAGTAAGCTTTGACTTTCATGGATCTGTAAAAAGCACCTTACACAATCACACTGTGAAATGCTTCATTTTCAAATATGTCAACATCCCCAAGTCACTCACTGACCCAACAAACCTTCGGCTCCTATGGGCTGATTCATAGTCCTCAAGAAAACTGCTAAGCAATAATACCTCTGAGCCCAAACAGATACCCATTCTCTGATAATTTCTCAAATCCAGCTTGTCTTTTCTTTTGTGCAACTCTTCTGCAAACTACAGAGTTGGAACATGATCCCCTTCTGGGACTCTCAATCCAGCTGCCTCATTCACAGAAACTAAAGCTCAGGCAGAGGAGGAACAGTCAGCTCTCTTGGTTTCCTCATCAGTGTTATTTCCAAAATCCTTCAACGTCTTGCTATGACCTTTACAGTTAATTTTAACAATGCTGTGTGATAAGAATGACAATGCTATTATCACTATGTGGTACATGAGGAAACAAGTTTCAGAAGAGTGACTTGCTTAAGGTCACACAGCTAGTAAGTGACAGAACTGTTTTGTTTGTTTGTTTGTTTTTAATTGTGTTATGTTAGTCACCATACAATACATCATTAGTTTTTGATGTGGTGATCCACGATCCATTGTTTTCATATAACACCCAGTGCTCCATGCAGTACGTGCCCTCCTTAATACCCATCACCAGGCTAACCCATCCCCCCTCTCCCCTCCTCTCTAAAACCCTGTTTCTCAGAGTCCATAGTCTCTCATGGTTCATCTCTCCCTCCGATTTACCACCCCTTCATTTTTCCCTTCCTTCCCCTAATGTCCTCCATGCTATTCCTGTTTTCTCCATGAAGCTATGTCAGCCTGAAGCTATTCTCTAGCCTCCAGATTCCTTGTAAAGCTGTGCCTGGTCAGACGTGGCACATGTTGTGTGCTTATGTGGGCAGAGTTAGTTCCTCCAGCAGCAGCTAGTGGATAGTTGGGGAAGGCTCCAGCCAGGCAGATGCTAGAAAAAAAAAAAAATTCCATTTCAGAGTTCATTTATGCCATTCTTCTTAGAAATCTTTCTCTATCTAGTATCATCTGAGCTCCACCATTCTGTTCTGCATGACACTGATTATAGAGGACTACTCTTCATTGCAAACCAGAGTTGGAGGTGGGTCAAGGTAGTTTAATTCATTTTTTGCCATGGAAATCTATAGAATTAAGATACATGTTTAGTATTTATTTATATGTTTGCTCATTGACTGATTTATTTATTATGTTTCGTTTGTCATAAATTATTTGGAGTGGATTATAAAAATACAGAACTTATTATGTTCCAGCTGGCATGTCTGTCTTTTCAGCTTCATCTCTAGCATCTGTAAAAATGATCCAATTACATGGTCTTCTCTCAGTGCCCGGAAGGAACTAGGCTCTTACATTTTAGAGACATTTCATACTCTGTCCCTTCTGGCAAAATGAGAGGAGGGAAAAGAGGAAGTCAGGAGTAAAGTTAATATCTACATTTGTTGGGTTTGAGTAAAAAACTTGACATTGAGTTTCCTAGTAACCAAGGCAAGGAGAAATACAAGATCAGGTACATGGCTCATACTCTCCATTACGAAACTCAATTCCATTTCTAAGGAAAAACACAGCTCTTATTGACATTGAGACCCAGGGGAGGGGAAGAGGGTAAGTGAATTTAAAGAATATAGTTTACAATGTGATAAACAGCCTTCTCAGACACATCCTTAACAGTAAGGAAAAAAATTCATAGGGCTATTCTTATAACATCTCTCAATATAGTCCTTTGTTATCTGCCAAGCTGATAAAAGCAATCCTATAAAAGACCAAAATCATGTTCTCTTGCCTTGATCCCAAGATAAATTTTATAGTATCTCAAGGAGCAGATGAACTATATACTTTTTAGGCTGTTTTCCACGTATTCTTTTTCTCTCTTTCAACTGAGCTTTTAATAATTTTTGAGTGGAAGGGAACTTAAGCTTGAGTATCTGACAATTAACTGACTAGTATAATTTACTGCGCATAAGTTTTCTAAATAATCAGTGGTCTGTGTAACCCTTTTCCAACAGAAAGTTTCTAAGAATCAGACTCCTCATCTATAAATTGGAGATAGTTAATACTTTCACATGGATGTTGTAAAGATCAAGTGGTATAATATTACTATAATAATAGTAGGCAATAGTTATGTAGTGGTTAACAGATATTGGACCATTTCTAGAAGTCACATACTGCTAATTGGTTTAAATAATTAATTTAATCCTTATAACAAACTGTAAAAGATAAGTATTATTGTTTTTCCCATTATTAAAAATAAAAAACTGAGGTGTGGGGAAATTAAGTAAGTTACATTACAGAGTTGATAAACAGGGGAATCAGGATTGAATTTCAGGTTGGTTGGATTCCAAAGTTCTTAATCTTAACTACTATGGTATAATTAACCATATGTGGTGTTCAATAAATGGGTTAATAGTATTTTAATAGAGTTACAATCTAAATTGTTGTTAATCAGTATAAGATTAATGTGATTTGAGTATTTTTATTCAAAAGTGTTATATAGCCTGGAGCATTTTATTTGGTGTGACTTACCACATTTCATCAAATTTAAGAAGCTGTCAGCTATAAGATGCACCCTTACTTTGTGTACTACTAAGAAAGAAAAATGTTGTCAATTAAACTCTGACACAATGCTTTCTTATTACATTGGATTTTTATTTTATACTTACTAAAAGACCTCTTTCGAACTTATTTATACAGAGATTTTTGTCATGGATCTCTCTTTTTTATAATAAAAATTATACAAATAAAGTGTTAAGGTATTTTAACACATTCAGGATCCAACTATTCTGAATTACTTTTAATTCAGAGTTGTCAGTAGAGACATTTTCCCACACAGTAGCAGTTTCAGTGTCTTTAAGAACATGATGATGTAGCCTTTCTTCAAAGTGTCCATTGTCACCTTGGGATTTTCTCCCAAGCCTCTGACACATTAGCAAGTTTTGATATATGTATTCAGGCAATGTCAGTGAGTCATGATACTGTAAGATATATCTGAATTTCAGGGATGTTAGATGGAGGGAAAATGTGTGTCTTAGAATTGACAATGAACTTTGTGTTGAGTAACAAGTGCTTTGCTTGGCTTAAACATATAACTGTTTCAATGAAGATTTGCATCTGAAGTCTCATTCATCTCAGCCTAAGCATGGTAAATATCCATATATGGTTGTTGCCCAAATTAGAATAGTTAATAGCTCTGGGATACGGGCTTCTGCCTTTTAAAAATGTGCTTATCTACAAGTTTTCAAGGTTATCTTCTAAAGCAGGTCTGCTATGGTAGCACAATAGTACTTTTTTCTTTCCTATACCCAAACCATAGAACATTATAATACCATCTTTTAAGTAGAAGAAGAAGAATACAGAGAAAAGATACACATTCTAATTTCAGCTTTCACACTGATATTTTGTATGACCCTAAACAAATCCCCATCTGTAAAATCAGGAGAGTTATCTTCAGAACCTCCAAGAGCATGTGCAGCCTGAATAGGATTTATTCTTACATACTAAGAAGGGAGCTAGCATTTGTTGTAAGCCAACTATGTGCTTGCTATTTCATATGTATTATCTTGATTAATTTTTAAAATAACTGTATTTATATAGCTATATTATATTCCAGAAAACAGACTTTTGATTAACTAATTACATCAGGTATTGGCTACTAAGGGGAAAGAACTGGGATTCTAAGCATATCTTAATCAATTCAAATCCCAGGTCCTCTACATTACACATGTTGCCTCTCCGAGTCCTTAAAATTTAACCAGCAAAACATAGGCAGAGCCAGGAAGTTGCTAGGATTGTGAAATCAGAAAACATTATATTATTTGAAATGTCAGAATCAAAGTTAGAATGAATCTTTATTTAGTTCCAAAACCTTCTCAAGAACCTACTCTTTGCTCATGTTGAATGCTGAAAAAGTAAAAGAGAAATCACATCACCCTGTTCTTAGGAAGCTCACAGCTTGGTTAAGTATCTTTCAAAATATATTCCTTGCAGTCTTAGAATTCATTCAACATTATTTAACAGCTATTTACTGACTCAACTTTATGGTGAGGATGAATTACACTTAAGTAAATAAAATCATATGATTTCTTCCCCCATGGGCATTGCAGACTAATAGAGACAGTATACATATACAATTTAAAACTGTGACAAGCTATAATAACATACCAGTTTTGGTGTTAGAAAATAGCATGAGGGTCATACTTAGATAGTATGGGCAAAGGAGGCTCTTCTGGGGAGATGAAGCTTAAAGAATTAGAAGGAGGGAAATGAAGAACACTACAGATTATGCCGAGTGGAAGGAAGAGAATGGTTGAAAACCTCTTGGGAAAAGATACAGAATTCAAGGAATTTAAAGAAGAAATGTGGTAGCAGATGAAGAGGGAAGTAGGGCTAAAATCAGATAGGGTTGGAAACCCATATTAGAACATTTGGATGTTGTCTGTAATGTAAAGTAAAGAAGACATTAAAGCCTTTTTATCGGGGCAAAAATTCAGGGGATAGGGCTAACATTTAGGCAAACTGATGTGTGTGTGTGTGTGTTTTTCTAATACTTCAGCCTCTGTGGAGAATAAAGTTGAACTAAGGAACAGAGGAAATAAGTAAGAAGGTTATTGCAGAAGTGAGATAATAGTGGCTTAGGGTGGGTGGCAGTAGAGATGAAAGAACTTAAAGATTTGACATATGTACTGGAAGTTAGATTATTGAAAGATTTATTATATCTGGGAATGAAGGGAGAGTGAGGAATTAAGATTGAGTTCAGGTTTCTGGCTGGGCAACTGGTTGAATATTGTTGCCATTGACTGTTTTGGGGAATTTTGAAAGGTAAGCAGGGTGGGTAGATAGGGGAGTCAGCATGTTTATTTTGAAAATATCAAGTTATGAGATGTCTAAGGAAAGATATCTAGTAGTCTTTTGGATGTACAAAGCTGGAGTCCAGGGAAGTTTGGGCTGGAAACATACATTTGAGAGTTGTTAGTGTATAGATTATATTTAATGCCTATATTTGGATAAGGAAACCTAGGAAGAAAGGTAGAGAAAAAAAGAATAAGATGGTATATGATCAAACTCTGGAGAATTTCCATATTTAGAGGTTGGACAAAAGAAAAGAGGCCCACATAGAAATCAGAAAATAAGTGGCCAGAAGTAGGAAGTAGGAAGAAAGCCAAAAGTAGAAGGAACTGAATAGTCATTGAAGAATAAGAGGTGCTGGCAGCATACATATGCAGAAGTTTTGTCAAGAAGAGGAGTAGAGAAATAGGTAGTAGGAGAAAAAATGGATGGAGACAAGAGGATTGAAGGTGTTCATGAGGACATAATTATAATGAGAGACATGGATGGGAAGGAAAAACAGGAAGGAAGCTGACAGTCATGAAGTAGAAGAATTGATGGATTGGACTTCAAAGAATTATTGTAAAGTAAATGCTTCAGCAAATTATCTTGAAAGTTTTCAACATGATATGGACATTTGAGATTATAAGTAGGGTAGAGTGTGTGCATCTGTGTATACTTAAGAAAAAGAGAAAGATGGTGGTGGTGGCAAGAGAAGCTGAAGTGGAGTGAAGGAAAAGATTATCAGAGATCCTTTTTATTCATTCAAAAATTATCTATTAAGGACTTACCATCAGCCAAGAATTATTCTGTTTGCTGACAGTACTGAGGTAAGAAGCCATGATGTTAAATGGATCATCTGTATGAATGTAGAAATCACTAAGAAAGAAGATAGAAAGTGGGTGCAGAGAGAAGGAAGTGAGGCAAAGATTAAGGCTGTTGATGGGTAAAGCAAGTTTAGCAATCTAGTGATTCACCAAAATGAAAGCCATGGTATTATTGGCCCCTAAGTAATAATATTGACAACAATAAAATGAACAGTGACAAATATAGTGAAAAATACTTAAGTAATATTTATATATCAAGCACTGCACTGAGTATTAACATATATTAGTTTAATTCACAAAATACCCATGAGATGGTTACTACTATTCCATTATTCAGAGTAAACAGTGTTTGGGAGGAAGGAATGGGGGAGAAGCCAGGGAGCTTGGGTTGGATTAAAGGAGGTGGGAATGGAGAGGAGTGGTCAGGTGAGAACAGATGTCAGAAAATTTCTGGACTTGTAGCAGTGACTGAAGGAAATCAATAGTAAAGTATGGTGGAATGATCTCTGATAGCCTTCCAGTTGAGGTGGGCAGTGGTCTCTAGTGCCATGTTCATCAGGTGGATAATGGCTTTGATGGCAACTGCTTCCTCCGAGAACAGGAGAGGTATAGCCAAAATGACTGAGGCCTCTCCTCCTCCCATCGATAAAAGCAAAAGGCAATTCTGCTAAGGGGAGAAGAGAAAGTGAACTCTTACCTGCCCCCTGCCTCCTAATACTCTTAGAGCAGTTCTGCTTTTAATTGCTTAAGATTACAGAACTTTATGTAAGGATTTTTGGAAACATAGGCTTTGTTTAAAAATTATAATGGTATGTTTGAAAAACACTGGTCTAGAAGATCATTTAATCTTAAGAATATTCAGTCCAATCCCCTCATTTTTGAGAGAGGGAACTAAGAGCCCCGAGAGGAGGTGGGAATTACTCAAGGTCATACCATGAGTTCATAGTAGAATCAGGTTATGTCTTCTGACTCCCAGTCTTGTGTTCTTTACCACACCCATCTGATCCAGGTTTAGAGCCCTAACAAATTCTCTAGGGTAAAGAGTGCAGCAAGTTTCTGCTATTCTGCTATCCCTATTCTGTGTCTGACCTATCTCCTGCTGGCAGCCCACATCTAAGATTTTTAAAAATTCATGTTATGTTAATTACACCATAATCCCTGTCTCTACTGACTCTATTCTATTAAGAAATAATTCACTGTTTTGTCAATAACCCTGGGTGTTCTCTCCTGACAGTGTGGAGAGGTGAAGCCTTCCAGCAAGCTTTGCTCACCCCAGCAGCAGTACTGGGCTGCATACTTAATAGAACTACTAGCAGAAAGTGGTTTCCCTCATGGTTAGGAGACTCTAGGTGGGGCTTTTTGTTCTTGTTTGCAATCAGCAGAAAAGCCATTGTGCTGTCATGAAACAGAGTTCCCTCACCTTTCCCCTTCCCCTTATCTGCTTTTCTGTTTTCTACTTTCATTCTTGTTTAAACTACACAGAAACTTCCTGTTATTAAAAATCCTAGAATGAAACAGTAGGGATTCTTCTATATTTTTGTTCACTGATATATTCCAGACATCTGTAATAGTGGCCAACACATAATAGATGGTCAATAAATATTTGTTGAATGAGTAGATACATGAACAAATAATTAAATTGATAAGATCTGGATAAACTGATACTAAAACTGCTCCAACTTTCTCACTGTACACAGGGCTAAGAGTCAAGAGCCCTGGCTACTAGTCTTGACTGGACTGAAGAGAGGTAGCAAAGAGATAAATAACTTGCCAAGGTCACTTATCCAAACAGGCTGTGTAGATTAGATGTCAACGGTGGTATCCTGTTGTTTGAGATTCAGATGAAATTCATTCAAAGCTCTCACCTTATTGCGCAGTGGAAGCTTTGCATCCCTCTCAACCTCTCAGAATTTTGTGTGGATTGGGGTGAATTTGGATATTGTGATTTGTTGGTGGCTCAAAGCTCTCTGAATTAGTTCAGTTTATGGTTCATTTTGCTGTCGTGTATACAATGTCCTTATTGATCCAGACAAGGAACTCATCTCCTCTGTTGGGTATACCTAAATTCACACACACACACACACACACACGCATGCATGCACGCATTCATGCCTATTCACAGGCATACACAAAGACATGCAAAAAAAATCTAATATATAAAGCTTTTTGTATGTGGATCAGATTTTCCTGAAGATTTAGGGAGATGGAAGGAATTTATATTATATCAATGCAAAAAAAAGAAACTTTAATATTAGTCATGCCTGTTCTTAAAACATAGCCATTTCTGTTAATTTGAGCTTCATCTTCCTCATATCTTAATCCTTATATATATACATATATCTTAATCCATTCCTCCCACTTCCCTTTCCTTCTCTGTTTACCCCATCTTTAGATTTCTGTTCATCTATTATAAATTACAGGAAATCCATCTTTTGTTTTCTTGTCACCAGTTGAACCTCATCACCTGTGATTTCATTTTCTATCCCCAAGTAGTATATCATAGATTTTTTTCTAAAATAAGGCAGTTCCCTTCTCAAGATGTTCCCATCCAATGATGTTATTGGAAGATACTGAGGTAATTCATAGCATTTATAGAAAAGTTGAACAACAAATCCTTGGGGGAATTCCCCAGCATCACTTGGGGGATCTCAGCAATAAAATTCATGGCATGACTACTTATGTATTAACATGAATATGACTCAGTGTCAATTTTGTTTCTTGTTTCTCTATTTCCAATTTCAGATTTACCAGAAAGTGACTGTGATTGTCCTGACCTGTCATAGTTCAATGAGTTATGCCCAAGGGCAGGAACATATTGACTAGACAAGGCCATGTGCCCACTACTGATACTGGAGCTGTTTCCAGGGCATGCAGAATCACTGGAGATTCAGTAGCCACCCCAAGCAGTATCTTCCACACTGCTTCTCTTAGGACTAAACTTTATGCTCATGCTTCTCATTCATTCAAAAGTATCTACTAGAAATGTGTTCATAAGTGGGCCTTGGGTGCTGGAATATAAAGAAAATAAATAAAAATGTGTGTTCTAGGAATCACTGACATTGTTGTTAGTGATTGGAGTAAGGAACACTTGTGAGGTTGTGTATGTGATTTGAGCAGGAAGGTAAAACGTTTTTAGTAAAGACTTGAGTATCCAAGAGAAAACTTGCTTTAAAACACCCATTACCCATTGTTGTGGACATCTCAGGAATGTTGTATAGTTCTCTAGTCTTCCTGCTTTGAAAGCAACCAGCCTCAACAAAGAGATACACTGATACTTGAACAACTCAGTTTTGAACTGTGCAATTCCACTTATATGCAGATTTGTTTTTTAAATAAATATAGTATATCAGTGAGGTCATATGATACATGTCTCACTGATATGAGGAATTCTTAATCTCAGAAAACAAACTGAGGGTTGCTGGAGTGGTGGGAGGTGGGAGGGATGGGGTGTCTGGGTGATAGACATTGGAGAGGGTATGTGCTATGGTGAGGGCTGTGAATTGTGCAAGACTGTTGAATCACAGACCTGTACCTCTGAAACAAATAATACCTTATATGTTAAAAAAAAGAGAGAGAGAAAAGAAAAAGATGGCGGGAAGGGAAGAATGAAGGGAGGGAATCAGAGGGGGAGATGAACCATGAGAGACTATGGACTCTGAAAAACAAACTGAGGATTCTAGAGGGGAGGGGGGTGAGGGGATGCGTTAGCCTGGCAATGGGTATTAAAGAGGGCATGTACTGCATGGAGCACTGGGTGTTATAAGCAAACAATGAATCATGGAACACTACATCAAAAACTAATGATGTAATGTATGGTGATTAATATAACATAATAATAATAAAATAAATAAATACAATATAGTACTATAAATGTATTTTCTCTTCCTTATGATTTTCTTTACAACATTTTCTTTTCTCTAGCTTACTTTATTATGAGACTGTAGGATATAACATACGCAGTATAAAAATATGTGTTAATTGACGCTTTAAGTTATGGTAAGGCTGCTGGTCAACAGTAGGTTATTAGTAGTTAAGCTTTTGGGGAGTCAAAACTTATATGTGAACAAAAGCAATCCTGACAAAGAAAAACAAAACTGGGGGTATCACAATTCCAGACTTCAAGTTATACTACAAACTGTAGTAATCAAAACAGTATGGTACTGGCATAAAAATAGGCACATAGATCAATAAAACAAATTAGAAAACCCAGAAGTAAGCTCACAAATATATGGTCAAATTCATGTTTTTTTTTAAATTTTATTTTATTATGTTAGTCACCATACAATACATCATTAGTTTTTGATGTAGTGATCCACAATTCATTGTTTTCATATAACACCCAGTGCTCCATGCAGTACATGCCCTCCTTAATATGGTCAATTAATCTTCAACAAAGCAGGAACAAATTTTCAGTGGGAAAAAGTCTCTTCAACAAATGGTGGGGAAAACTGGACAGCTACATGCAAAAGAATGAAACTGGACCACTTTATTACACCATACACAAAAATAAACTCAAAATGGATTAAAGACCTAAATGTGAGACCTGAACCTTAAAAAATCCTAGAAGAGAGCACAGTAATTTCTCTGTCATTGGCTGTAGCAACATTTTTCTAGATATGTCTCCTGAGGCCAGGGAGATAAAAGCAAAAATAAACTACTGAGACTACATAAAAATAAAAAGCTTCTGCCCAGCAAAGGAAACAACCAACAAAACTGAAAGGCATCATACTGAATGGGAGAAGGTATTTGCAAATAACATAGCCAATAAGGGTCAGTATCCAAAATATATAAAGAACTGATACAATTCAACATCCAAAAAACAAATAACCTAATTAAAAATGGGCAGAAGAAGGGGCGGAGCAAGATGGCGGAGGAGTAGGAGACCTGGATTTCATCAGGTCTCAGAAATTCAACTGGATAGGGATCAAACGATTCTGAACACCTATGAACTCAAGAGGAGATTGAAGAAAGGAGTAACAACAACTCTCTGAACAGAAAAGTGACCACTTTCTGGAAGGTAGGACGTGCAGAGAAGTGAATCCGAGACGATATTCAGGAGGATAGACAGCAGGGGAGGGGGCCTCCGTTGGCCACTTCTGGCAAGTGATAGAGCCGCAGAGCACAAAATTAGAACTTTCAGAAGTCGGCTTCACTGAGGGACATCGCTCCAGTGGCTAAGCAGTGCAGTGGAACCCTCACTGGCTCAGTGTGGTCTCAGGATCCTCAGGGTCACAGAAAGACCAGGGGTGCCTGAGTGCAGCAGAGCTCCCGGGTATCGGAGCAGGGAAGCTGGCTGCAGAGATGGAGCCGAGGCGTGGGCTCTCAGCTCGGGGTTGCCGTAAACTGTGATCGGCAACACAGTCAGGCCACTGCTCCTCCAGCAGGGACCCAACAAGCAGCAGATCCAGGGAGACTCCCCTTCCTCCCTCGGGAGGAGCGGCGCGGGAGTGCACCGCAGGGATCTACTGGGTTTCGAGACTCCACATGGGGTCAGGTGCCAGAGATAGAAACGCTCGGTCACAGGCCGGGTGAGCACAGAGTGTGGCTGGAGATCAGGGAGACAGGAGTGATTGACTGCTTTTCTCTGGGGGTGCACTGAGAGTGGGACCCCAAGTTCTTGGCTCCACCCACTACACATAGAATTCATGGCTTTTTTACCATGATTCTTTAGTCTTTCAATGTTAATTTTTTTAATGGTCTTTTTTTTTTATTTTTCTTTTTCCCTATCAACCAACATCTTATCAATCCCTTTTTTAAAAAAACATTTTTATTTTTCATTTTTAGTCATATTCTATCCCTTCATAGTAGTTACCCTTATTTTTGGCATATATATAAGTTGTTCTCTCTTTAAAATTTTGAGACACAGTTTCTTCTAACAGATCAAAATATACCCTAAATCTCTAGTGTATGGCTTTGTTCTAATCTGCCTGAACACATTCTCTCCCCCCTTTTTTTCTTTCTTTTTTTTTAAATCCTCTTCTTTCTTTTTGCAAACAACTTATCTTATCAATTCCTTTTACAAAATTTTTTATAATTTTCATCATTACAGTCATATTCCATCCCTTAATCGTATCAGCCCTTATTTTGTACATATATAAATCTTTCTTTCATTAAAATATTGGGAGGCACGTTCCTCTAACAGACCAAAATACACCCAAAATCTAGTGTGTGGCACTGATCTATGCACTAGCCTGATCATATTTGATTATATTCTGCTTTTTTGTTTTGTTCTGTTTTTGTTTGTTTTTATCTTTTTCTTTTTTTTTCTCTTTCTTTTTTCTTTCTTTTCCTTTTTTTTCCCCTGGTATCAGGTCTTTTCTGATGTGTTTAGAGTATATTTTCTGGGGACATTGTTATCCTGTTAGCATTTTGTTCTCTCATTCATCTATTCTCGTCTGGACAAAAGGACAAGATGGAAAAAAATCACCTCAGCAAAAAGAACAAGAGGTAGTACCGTCTGCCAGGGACCTACTCAATACGGACATTAGTACAATGTCGGACCTAGAGTTCGGAATCATGATTTTAAAGATACTAGCTGGGCTTGAAAAAAGCATGGAAGTTATTAGAGAAACCCTTTTGGAGAAATAAAAGAACTAAAATCTAACCAAGTTGAAATCAAAGGCCATTAATGAGGATGCAATAAAAAATGGGGGCACTAACTGCTAGGATAAATGAGGCAGAAGAGAGAATCAGCACTATAGAAGACAAAAAGATGGAAAATAAAGAAGCTGAGAAAAAGAGAGATAAACAACTACTGGATCACAAGGGCAGAATTCGAGAGATAAATGATGCCATAAGATGAACAACATTAGAATAATTGATATCCCAGAAGAAGAAGAAAGAGAGAGAGGGGCAGAAGGTATATTGGAGCAATTATAACAGAGAACTTCCCTAATGTGAGGAAGGAAACAGGCATCAAAATCCAGGAGGCAGGGAGAACCCCTCTCAAACAATAAAAATAGGTCAACAACCCGTGTTCTAATAGTAAAACTTACGAGTCTCAGAGACAAAGAGAAAATCCTGAAATCAGGTCAGGAGAAAAGATATGTAACCGATAATGGTAGAAACATTAGATTGACAACAGACCTATCCACAGAGACTTGGCAAGCCAGAGAACACTGGCATGATATCTTCAGAGCACTAAACGAGAAAAATATGCAGCCAAAAATACTATATCCAGCTAGGCTATCATTGAAAATAGAAGGAGAGATAAAGAACTTCCAGGAAAATAAAAACAAAAGGAATTTGCGAACATGAAACCAGCCCTCCAAGAAATATTGAAAGGGGTCCTCTAAGCAAAGAGAGAGCCTAAAGCAGCATAGACCAGAAAGGAACACAGACAATATACAGTAACAGTCACCTTACAGGAAATACAATGGCACTAAATTCATATCTTTCAATAGTTACCCTCAATGTAAATGGGCTCAATGCCCCAATCAAAAGACACAGGCTATCAGATTGGATTAAAAAACAAGACCCATCAATATGCTGTCGGTAAGAGACTCATTTTAGACCAAAGACACCCCCAGATTGAAAGTGAGGGGGTGGAAAACCATTTACCATGCTAATGGACAGCAAAAGAAAGCTGGGGTGGCAATCCTCTATCAGACAAATTAGATTTTAAAACAAAGACTGTAATAAGAGATGAAGAAGGACACTATATCCTACTTAAAGGGTCGACCCAACAAGAAGATCTAACAATTGTCAATATCTATGCCCCTAACATGGGAGCAGGCAATTATATTAGGCAATTAATAACAAAAGTGAAGAAACACATAGACAACAATACAATAATAGTTGGGGACTTTAACACCCCTCTGACTGAAACGGACAGATCATCTAAGCAAAAGATCAACAAGGAAATAAAGACTTTAAATGACACACTGGGCCAAATGGATTTCACAGACATATTCAGAACATTCCATCCCAAAGCAACGGAATACACATTCTTCTCTAGTGCCCATGGAAGTTTCTCCAGAATAGATCCCATCCTAGGTCACAAATCAGGTCTCAACTGGTACCAAAAGATTGGGATTATTCCCTGCATATTTTCAGACCACAATGCTTTGAAACTAGAACTCAGTCACAAGAGGAAAGCCAGAAAGAACTCAAATACATGGAGGCTAAAGAGCATCCTACTAAAGAATGAATGGGTCAACCAGGAAATTAAAGAATTAAAAAAATTCATGGAAACCAATGAAAATGAACACAACTGTTCAAAATCTTTGGGATGCAGCAAAGGCAGTCCTGAGAGGAAAGTATATAGCAATACGAGCCTTTCTCAAGAAACAAGAAAGGTCTCAAATACACAACTTAACCCTACACTTAAAGGAGCTAGAGAAAAAACAGCAAATAAAGCCTACACCCACAAGGAGAAGAGAAATAATAAAGATCAGAGCAGAAACCAATCAAATAGAAACCAAAAGAACAGTAGAACAGATCAACAAAACTAGGAGCTGGTTCTTTGAAAGAATTCACAAGATTGATAAACCCCTGGCCAGATTATCAAAAAGAAAAGAGAAAGGACCCAAATCAACAAAATCATGAATGAAAGAGGAGAGATCACAACCAACACCAAAGAAATACAAACAATTATAAGAACATATTATGAGCAACTCTATGCCAGCAAATTAGATAATCTGAAAGAAATGGATGCATTCCTATTGATGTATCAACTACCAAAACTGAACCTGGAAGAAATAGAAAACCGGAACAGACCTATAACCACTAAGGAAATTGAAGCAGTCATCAAAAATCTCCCAACAAACAAAAGCCCAGGGCCAGATGGCTTCTCAGGGGAATTCTACCAAACATTTAAAGACGAATTAATACCTATTCTCCTGAAACTGTTCCAAAAAATAGAAATGGAAGGAAAACTTCCAAACTCGTTTTATGAGGCCACCATTACCTTAATCCCCAAACCAGACAGAGACCCCATCAAAAAGGAGAATTATAGACCAATATCCTTGATGAACATGGATGCAGAAATTCTCACCAGAATACTAGCCAGTAGGATCCACCAGTACATTAAAAGAATTATTCACCACGACCAAGTGGGATTTATCCCTGGGCTGCAAGGTTGGTTCAACATCCGCAAATCAATCAGTGTGATACAATACATTAACAAAAGAAAGAACAAGAATCATACAATCCTCTCAATAGATGCAGAAAAAGCATTTGACAAAGTACAGCATCCTTTCTTGATCAAAACTCTTCAGAGTATAGGGATAGAGGGTACATACCTCAATATCATAAAAGCCATCTATGATAAACCTACAGCGAATATCATTCTCAATGGGGAAAAATTGAGAGCTTCCCCCCTAAGGTCAGGAATGTGACAGGGCTGTCCACTCTCACCACTGCTATTCAACATAGTATTAGAAGTCCTAGCCACAGCAATCAGACAACAAAAAGAAATTAAAGGCATCCAGTTTGGCAAAGAAGAAGTCAAACTCTCACTGTTTGCAGATGCTATGATACTTTATGTGCAAAACCTAAAAGACTCCACCCCAAAACTGCTAGAACTCATACAGGAATTCAGTAAAGTGTCAGGATATAAAATCAATGCCCAGAAATCTGTGGCATTCCTATACACCAACAGCAAGACAGAAGAGAGAGAAATTAAGGAGTATATCCCATATATAATTGCACCCAAAATCATAAGATACCTAGGAATACTTCTAATCAAAGAGGCAAAGGATCTGTACTCAGAAAACTACAAAATACTTATGAAAGAAATTGAGGAAGACACAAAGAAATGGAAAAACGTTCCATGCTCATGGATTGGAAGAACAAATATTGTGAAGAAGTCCATGCTACCTAGAGCAATCTACACATTCAATGCAATCCCCATCCAAATACCATCCACTTTTTTCCAAGAAATGGAACAAATAATCCTAAAATTCGTATGGAACCAGAAAAGACCCCAAATAGCCAGAAGAATGTTGAAAAAGAAAAGCAAAGCTGGCGGCATCACAATTCCAGACTTTCAGCTCTATTACACAGCTGCCATCATCAGGACAGTATGGTACTGGCACAAAAACAGACAGATAGATCAATGGAACGGAATAGAGAGCCCAGAAATGGACCCTCAACTCTATTGTCAACTAATCTTTGACAAAGCAGGAAAGAATGTCCAATGGCAAAAAGACAGTCTCTTCAACAAATGGTGTTGGGAAAATTGGACAGTCACATGCAGAAGAAATAAACTGGACCATTTCCTTACAGCACACACAAACATAGACTCCAAATGGTTGAAAGACCTAAACGTGAGACAGGAATCCGTCAAAATCCTAAAGGAGAACACAGGCAGCAACCTCTTCGACCTCAGCCGCAGCAACTTCTTCCTAGAAACATTGCCAAAGACAAGGGAAGCAAGGGCAAAAATGGACTATTGGGACTTCATCAAGATAAAAAGCTTTTGCACAGCAAAAGAAACAGTCCACAAAACCAAA
The DNA here is from genome assembly GCF_009762305.2 of Zalophus californianus. Lineage (NCBI taxonomy): Eukaryota > Metazoa > Chordata > Mammalia > Carnivora > Otariidae > Zalophus > Zalophus californianus. The sequence goes on along the minus strand of NC_045598.1, from coordinate 38,743,464 downwards.
AGACAACTGACAGAATGGGAGAAGATATTTGCAAATGACATATCAGATAAAGGGGTGGTATCCAAAATCTATAAAGAACTTATCAAACTCAACACCCAAAGAACAAATGATCCAATCAAGAAACGAGCAGAAGACATGAACAGACATTTTTCCAATGAAGACATCCAAATGGCCAACCGACACATGAAAAAGTGCTCACCATCGCTCGGCATCAGGGAAATCGAATTCAAAACCTCAATGAGATACCACCTCACACCAGTCAGAATGGCTAAAATTCACAAGTCAGGAAACGACACATGTTGGCGAGGATGCGGAGAAAGGGGAACCCTCCTACACTTTTTGTGGGAATGCAAGCTGGTGCAACTACTCTGGAAAACAGTATGGAAGTTCCTCAAAAAGTTGAAAATAGAGCTACCCTACGATCCAGGAATTGCACTACTGGGTATTTACCCCAAAGATACAAATGTAGTGATCCAAAAGGTTACGTGCACCCTGATGTTTATAGCAGCAATGTCCACAATAGCCAAACTGGAATGAGCCAAGATATCCATCGACAGATGAATGGATATAGAATATGTGGTATATATATATATATATATATATATATATATATATATATATATATATATATATATACAATGAAATATTATGCAGCCATCAAAAGGAATGAGATCTTGCCATTTGCAACGACGTGGATGGAACCGGAGGGTGTTATGCTGTGTGAAATAAGTCAATCAGAAAAAGACCTGTATCATATGACCTCATTGATATGAGGAATATCTTAATTAAAGATAATTAATTCTTAATATGAGGAAACAAACTGAGGGTTGCTGGAGTTGGGGTGGGGTGGGAGAGATGTGGTGGCTGGGTGATAGACATTGGGTAGGGTATGTGCTATGGTGAGCACTGTGAATTGTGCAAGATTGTTGAATCACAGATCTGTACCTCTGAAACAAATAATGCAATACATATTAAGAAAAAAAAATAGAAGAAGATAGCAGGAGGGGAAGAATGAAGGGGGCGAAATCGGAGGGGGAGACGAACCATGAGAGACGATGGACTCTGAAAAACAAACTGAGGGTTCTAGAGGGGAGGGCAGTGGGGGCTTGGGTTAGCCTGGTGATGGGAATTAAAGAGGGCTCGTTCTGCGTGGAGCACTGGGTTATGCACAAACAATGAATAATGGAACACTACATCAAGAACTAATGATATAATGTATGGTGATTAACATAACAATAAAAATTTTAAGGAAAAATAATCACAGGGGAAAAAAAAGAGAAAACTGGCAGGATCACAAGTAGTGAGTAATCAGTAAAGCCACACCCTACACCTGCAGCACATCCTTTAGGGAGCTGGCATGAGGTAGGGATCAAAAGCTTGGTATTCTCTCCCAACCAAAGGTCACATAATAGGGACACGCACCCCACAAGGCTTACGGATATTATACAAGTCATGTACCTAAAGAGGAAACCACATGATGATACTTGATAAATATTTGTTAAATGAGTTCAACAGTATTGGACTTGTGCTCTGAATAAAAGTGTTGTAATTTGAAAAAAAAAATGGGTAGAAGAAATGAACAGATATTTCTCCAAAGAAGACATGCAGATGGCCAGCAGACATGAAAAGATGCTCAACATCATCATCAGGGAAATCCAAATTAAAGCTACAATAAAATATCATCTCATACCAGTCAGAATAACTAAAATAAAAAACACAAGAAACAAATATTGGCAAAGATGTAAAGGAACCACTGTCCGCTGTTGGTGGAAATGCAAACTGGTACAGCAACTGTGGTAAACAGTATGGAGATGGCTCAAAATGTTAAAAATAGAACTACCCTATGATCCAGTAATTGAAGTAGTGGGTATTTACCCAAAAATACAAAAACAGTAATTCAAAGGCATACATGCACCCCTATGTTTATTACAGCATTATTTATAATAGCTAAACTATGGAATCAGTCCAAGTGTCCATCAATAGATGAATGGGTAAAGAAGATGTGGTATATATACATAGACTGGAATATTATTCAGTCATAAAAAGAATGGAATCTTGCCATTTGCAACAACATGGATGGATCTAGAGAGTGTAATGCGAAGTGAAATTAAGGCAGTCAGAAAAAGACAAATACTGTATGATCTTACTCATATGTGGAATTTAAGAAACAAACTAACACAAGGGAAAAAAGAGAGAAAGGTAAACCAAGAAATAGACTCTTAACTATAGAGAACAAACTGACGGTTACCAGAGGGGAGGAGGTTGGGGGAATGTGTGAAATACATGAAGGGGATTAAGAGTCCACTTATCTTGATAAGCACTGAATAATGTATAGAATTGTTGAATTACTATATTGTACACCTGGAACTAATATAACTGTATGTTAACTACACTGGAATTAAAATAAAAAACTTAATTAAAAAAAAGTTACATGTAGATTTTCAATGGCCCAGGTGGCTGGTACCCCTAACCCCCATGTTGTTCAAGGGTCAACTGTATTTTGAATCCATTGTTGCTAGGAAAACTGAACCTCTAGATGAGGGATATGTTTTCAAATTATATTCACTTTTCTTACATAAAACGGTGATATTAGACTCTCCCTACATTTTAAAGAGGTTTTTGTATTCACTTATCCTTCCCACACAAAGAAGAGATAGCCAGTACATCTAATTTTGCTCTAAGAGTTATTCCAGTGATGAAAAGAAAAAGAATGTAGTAGCAACAAAATTTTCATTACAAATATGAACATTTATTGAGAACTTATTGTGTCAGACATTGTGCTAAGCATTTTCCATACATTTACATATTTTATCATTACAGTAATTCTGTGAATTAGGTACTCTTATAAAGCAAGTATCCTCTTTACTTCATTTTACAGATGAGGAAACTAGCGCTCAGACAGACTGAAGAACTTTCCAAGCCACATGATACTGGTTGGCAGAGCCAGCCTGCAGACATTGATCCACTGATTCCAACACTTGTACTCATTACCATTATGCTAAGATGCTCCCATCTTTTACCCTAAAGTATGGTGAAAATAGGATGGTATTAGAACCAGGGTATCTGGATTCCAGTCCTAACTCCATAAGCTCATTGTGTGGCCTTAGATAAACTGTTTTTTTCTCTGTTTTTTTATTATACTCAGTTAGCCAACATATACTGCATCATTAGTTTTTTGGGTTTTTTTTTTCTGTTATTTGCTTTCTGTAGCATTGTTTTCAAACTCAGTTCTTTTTTTTTAAATTTAACTTTATTATGTTATGTTAATCACCATACATAACATCATAAGTTTTTGATGTAGTGTTCCATGATTCGTTGTTTGCATATAAATGCGTCATTAGTTTTTGATGTAGTGTTCAACGATTCATTAGTTGCATATAATATATACAGTGGACTATTACTCAGCCATCAGAAAGGATGATTACCCATCATTTGCATTGACATGGATGGAACTGGAGGAGATTATGCTAAGTAAAGAAGTCAAGCAGAGAAAGTAATTATCATATGGTTTCACTCATATGTAGAATATAAGGAATAGCCACAGGACCATAGGGGAAGGGAGGGAAAACTGAGTGGGAAGAAATCAGAGAGGGAGAAAAACCATGAGAGACTCTTGATTCCAGGAAACAAACTAAGGGTTACAGAGGGGAGGTGTGGGTGGGGATGGGTACCTGGTATTGGGTATTAAGGAGGGCACGTGTTTCTTCTCTCTGAAATTAACTTTCCCTACCTGCAATTGGTGGAGCATGGGTGGATCTCTAAGAACTCTTTTAGTGCCAAAGTTCTATAACCCTATAAGCTCCCAAGGCATTTTATAAAGCCCGTGAATTCTTGTTGTTCAATCATTGTTGTTGAAATGGTCCTTGGGACTGATTTTTGGGTATATAATTCTGTGAGTATTTTTCAACGCACTCTCTCCATCCAAAGAAAGTTTGCAAAGGCCATCTTGTTCTGTCTCCTAGAAGCACGTGTTTACATCAAGCCATTCAGTGCATATAGCTATACTCTTAATGTCAGTGCCTAAAATAAATAAATAAATGTATAATGTCTGATCTGAGTCTGGTAAAATGCATTCCGCTTAAAATAACAATCCACATCAGCAGAATATTTAATACTGGTTTGGGACAGAAGGCTTCAGCTGGAGATTGAAATTCAGATTGCTGGCAGACAGCCCATTTTAGGATTTGCAACATGGTCCTCTAGCTCTGGGAGGGTTTCTTTTATGGGGTGAGGGAGGAAGAATTGGGAAACAGAGCAGTCTGTGGTCCCTTTTATTATGCAGCTGATAGGAAATAATAATAAAATAATAAAAAAATAATCTTAGCCATATTTAGAGGTGAATATTCAGTTATTTCAAAATCATAAAAACTGTACTTATACCTTCTGGAGTCCACTGAGGCCCAGAGTGACCTACCATAAGAGAGAAGATTCGGAGTTGCCCTAGCTTGCTTTCTATAGCTTGGGGGTTTGAGGTTAGTGCATGGGAGGCAATAGGAGTGCAACAGAAAGAACTTTTGGACTTAGATTCAGAAGACCTTGGTAGAATCCCAGTTCTGCCACTTGTAAGCTCTGTAACCTTGGTCAAGTTACTTAAATTTTATGATCCTCTACTCTTTTCCAACTATAAAGTAGAGACAAAGATCCAAGGAGTAAGTATCTATGAAATGAAGGGTAAAAGAGAACAAATATTTTAGTAAGCATCTTCTACGCCCTGGTGCTTCTTTCCACCTTCTTGATCTATGAAATAAAATAGTTATACCTGCTTCTCCATTTCATGTATGATGATGTTCATTTCTTATAAACGTGAGTCAAACCCTGCTCTCAGGGTGATCCAGGCTAATGTGCGATTCAAATAGATTACTAAATAATTTAAATGTGACTTAAAATGTCATAATTCAGACACAGGGAGACAGGGAGACACAAAGGAATAACCATTGAACTGTATCATGAAGACTTAGAAAATGCCTCCTAAAGCAGGAAGCATTAGAGCTTAGTCTTGAAGGATGAGAAATATTTAGCAGATGAAGAAGAGGGAGAAGGTGCTTAAGGCAGAGGGTAGAAGGGATCAGGATGAATAATGCCCTGGAGATGTGCCATTGCATGTCATGTTCATGACACAGGGAGAAATCCTCAGTTGGTAAAGCATGCATCAGTGGAATAGTGAAGGCCTAGATTAGCCTGAGACCAGATTACTGAGGCATTTGAAAGCCAAACTCAGACTTTATCTTATAAATAATAGAGAGTCAATACAGTTTTGTTTTCACTGGAAGGGAGGTGATGAATTTGCATCATACATAGGTGAATGGTAGAGATTTGGGGGCCTGAAGGTTAGAAGTCAGAAGAACAGGAATTAAATATAACATGTTTCGCTGGGTGACTATTGTCAAATGGCTTAAACTCTGCCTAAATTTCTGAGGCCTTTGAAATGAAATGTAGAATCTTCATAAAACAAATGGCAATTATTGATTCCACAAGGATTTGAGGGGAATCTCCTAGGTGAAGAGCATTCTGCTAGGAAATGAATGCAGAGATGTGGAGTAGGGGGTGGGGAGTAGAAAAGTGTTAGAATATTGGCTCTTTAAAGGCTAAGTCAGCATATTTTAGAATTCATGACATTGAGCAAGTCTTTTCTGCATTTTGGGTTGTGGTTTTCCCATTCTCCACAGCTAGGGCAGGTGATTTCTGAGGTCTTTATTGCTTTAACATTCTGTTTTCACCTTTCAGAACTGTTCCCAAGCCTTTTCTTGTAGGTGGCCTATTCAAACTCTAGTCTTTCAACTGTAGCTTAATTCTTACCCTTAACCCTCTTAACTGTCTGGAAATGTTTGCAGTACAATGCATATATCATCTCAAGAGGCCAGGGTTAAAGGAGGTCTTCCTCTGTTTTGCAAAAAAAGCATTACTATAAACAGGGAAACAGAAACCATAAGCCTCCAGTAGTGGACCACATTTCTAAGTTCTTAATCTGGGCCCCAAAGACAGAAACCGTTGGGGTAGCACTAAAAGGAGCTGAAAATGCTGATGGTTATTGACCCTACTATATAATCAGGATGTCAGGGCCAGGAGGCTGTTTGCAAGTTCTTAAACTGAGCCATGTAGAGTCAGACATGAATATATCAGAACTGCTAACCACAGATGGTCGTGACAGAATAGGGATCTGAATCATGAGTCAGAGGGCAGGATCCCAGGCCTGGAATGGATCTTAGAAATATATTTTCTTATCATTTATCATCTCAGTGGTAGGTTTATGGCTGCCATGAGAGAGAAGTAGGAATAAGTGATAGACACTTGTTTTAGTGGAAACAGCCTTAGAGTCAGAAGAATCAGGTTCAAGCTCCAATACAATCATGTACAAGGTGAATATTGCTTTCAACAACTCAGCTAACATTTCTGAGCCTTGATTTTTTTTTCATTTGTATAATGGGTGCTATAATAATATTTACTTCATGGGGAGGGTGTATGAAGCTTACTTTTCAAAATGTATTCTTTCATTTATTCATTAAATTGATTCAACAAATATATAGTAAGATTCTGTTATATGTCAATAACTGTACTGGCATTAGACATGCAACAGTGAACAAGACACAAATTCTAAAACTGTAAAAATATAAAACATAAGTCAAATGTTAATATTTTATATTATTTTAGTGGGTCCAGAAATTTTATTTGCAGCTCATAGACAAGTTGTAATATCTTCCTTTCTGTAAAACATCTCTGGTCTTCCTCAGGAGTTCAGTGTGATAGAAAACTTGAAAGAAAATAATAGTGACACTGGATTTTATTCCAAACCAGTAAACTTAATCCTATGCCATAACCAAGCCATCCCTTTATATATGCATTGCTCTTTACATAAAATTATCTAGTCTTTCAGATTCTGCTTCCCTCCCCTTCTCTCCTCCTCCCTTCAAAACCAATATTTAGTGGTACTGACCTCATGGCAAAAGGGACACTGGAGTTTTGGATCCATGAGGTGTTCTCTGGATCCTCCTTGATGTTGGCTATGAAATGGCAGGTCTGGGTTGCTCCTCAGACAGAAGACCACCAAGGTGTACCATCTTTTCTGAGGTCATCTACTGTAGTTAACTTGGGCTGGTATAACAATTACCATAGACTGGGTGGTTCAAACAGCAAACTTTTTTTTTTCTTATGGTTTTGGAGGCTGGAAGCCCAAGATCAAGGTGCCAGCTGATTCAGTTTTTGTTGAGAACCTGCTTCCTGATTTTTCAGGAGGCCACCATCTTGCTGTGTGTTCACATGTTGGAGACAGAGATCATCTTTCTCATGTCTCCTCTGATAAGGGCACTAGTACCATTCATGAGGGTTCTATCTTAATGCCTTGATTTTCTGACAAAAGCCTCACTTACAAATATTATCACATTGGGGATTAAAGCTTCAGCATATTAATTTTGAGGGGGACACAATCATTCAGTCCATAGTAGCATCTGCTTATAATGCCTGTGTTTTTTGTGGTCCCTCTTTCTTTCTCTCTTAATTTATTAGGACTTTGAAGTCCTCTCTGTAGGATACAGTCTCATATGGTCTGTCCCAGGTAGTTTGTCCTGCCATGAGGACTTCTCATTAGCAAACTCCCAGCCAGATTCTCAGTTAACTGCTAAGTCCTCTCATGGGGGAAATATGGGAATTCCTAATTCTTGTTCATATCCCACAGGAACCAAGTTGTTGTTATAGGGGTAGCCTAGAGGAAGTCTGTTTTATAAGTCCTAAATTGAAAAAAGAACACCCTTATAGCTGTTTCTCTCATACTTTTCTAGATGTTTTCAAAATTTTACACCTCAAACAGACACACACACGTAACTATTAAATTTTACATTGTCAGGAGTCAGGATTTGAACTCAGGTCTCTCTGAATCCAAAACTCATACTTTTAGTCATTATCCTATATAGTAGTTGCTCCTTTTCCATGGGGTATACATTCCAAGACCCCCAGTGGATGCCTGAAACCACAGATAGTACCAGACCCTGTAAATATTGTTTTTTTCCTATACATGCATACATATGATAAATTTTAATGTATTAAGTTAGGCACAGTAAGAGATTAACAATAATAATAATAAAATAGAACAATCATAACAATATACTGTAATAAAAGTTATGTGAATAGAAAAAGATGTGATATATAGAGAGATATAGATATATATGGAATATTACTCAGTCATCAAAAAGGAGGAAATCTTACCAATTACATCAACATGGATGGAACTGGAGGGTATTATGCTGAGCAAAATAAGTCAATCAGAGAAAGACAATTATATGATTTCACTCATATATGGAATTTAAGAAACAAAACAGAGGATCATAGGGGAAGGGATAGAAAAATAAAATAAGATGAAATCAGAGAGGGAGACAAACCATAAGAGACTCTTAACTATAGGAAACAAACTCAGGGTTGCTGGAGGGGAGGTGGGTGGGAGGATGGGGTAACTGGGTGATGGGCATTAAGGAGGGCACATGATGTAATGAGCACTGAGTGAATGATGAATTACTGAACTCTACATCAGAAATTAATGATACACTGTATGTTAGCTCATTGAATTTAAATAAATTTTAAGAAGTTATGTGAATGTTCTCTCTCTCTCTTTCTGTCTCTCAAAATGTCTTATTGTACAGACATATCTTGTAGATATTACAGATTTAGTTTCAGACTACTGCAGTAAAGCAAATATTCACAATAAAGAGAGCCAAATGAATTTTTTGGTTTCCTAGTGCATATTAAAGTTATGTTTACATTATACTGTCATCTGTTAAATGTGCAATGGCATTATGTTTAAAGAAAAACAGTGTACATACCTTAATTTAAAAATATTTTATTGGTAAAAATTCTAACCATCATCTGAACTTTCAGTGAGTCATAGTCTTTTTGCTGGTGGAGGATCTTGCCTCCATGTTGATGGCTGCTGATTGATCAGGTAGTGGTTGCTGAAGGCTGGGGTGGTTGTGGCAATTTCTTAAAATAAGACAACAATCAAGTTTGCTGCTTGAAAGTGATTCTTTCATGAACTATTTCTCTGTAGTGTGCAATATGGTTTGATAACATTTTACCCACAGTAGAACTTCTTTCAAAATTGAAGTCGATCTCAAACCCTACCACTGTTTTACCAATTAAATTTATGTGTTATTCTGAATCCTTTGTTGTCATTTGAACAATCTTCACAGCATCTTCACCAGAAGTAGATTCCATCTCAAGAAACCACTTTCATCCATAAGCAACAACTCATCTGTTCAAATTTTATCATGAGATTGCATCAATTCACTCACATCTTCAGGCTCCACCTCTAGTTCTAGTTCTCTTGCTCTTTCCACCACATCTGCAGTTACTCCACTGAAGTCTTGAACCCCTCAAAGTTATCCATGAGGGTTGAAATCAACTTCTTCCAAACTCCTGTGAACGTTGATACTTTGAGCTCTTCCCATGAATCATTAATGTTCTTAATGTCATTAAAAATGGTGAATCCTTTTTAGGTTTTCAATTTACTTTGCCCAGACCCATCAGAGGAATCACTACCTATGTCAGCTATTGCCTCATAAAGTTGATTTCTTAAATAATAAGACTCAAAAGTTGAAATTTCTGTTTGATCCATGGGCTGCAGAATGATGTTGTGTTAGCAGTCATGGGAACAACATTAATCTCATTGTACATCTCCATCAGAGCTCTTGGGTGACCAAATAAATTATCAATGAGCAGTAGTGCTTTGAAAGAAATCTTTTTCTAAGCAGTAGGTCTCAACAGTGAGCTTAAAATATTTAGTAAACCATGTTGTAAGCAGATAATGCTGTCATCCAGACTTTGTTGTTCCATTTATAGAGCATAGGAAGAGTGGATTTAGCAGAATTCTTAAGGGCCCCAGGATTGTCAGAATGCTAAATGAGCATTTGCTTCAACTTAAAGTCATCAGATGCATTAGCCTCTAACAAGAGAGTCAGCCTGTCCTTTGAAGCTTTGATTCCAGGCATTGACTTCTCCTCTTCAGCTATGACAGTGCTAGATGGCACTTTCCAATATAAGGCTGTTTTGTCTACATTGAAAATGTGTTGTTTAGAGCAGCCACCTTTATTAATGATTTTAGCTAGATCTTCTGGATAACTTGCTGCAGCTTCTATGTCAGCGCTTGATACTTCATCTTGCACTTTTATGTCAAACCTCATGAACCAGACATGGCTAGCTTCCAACTTTTCTTCTGCAGCTTCCTCACCTCTCTCAGCCTTCATAGAATTGAAAAGAATTAGGGCCTTGCTCTGGATTAGGCTTTGGCTTGAGGGAATGTTGTGGCCCGTTGATTTTATCAAGACCACTTAAACTTTCTCCATATCAGCATTAAGATATCCATAATAGCAATAAGGCTATTTTGCTTTCTTATCAAATGTATGTTCACCGGAGTAGCACTTTTAATTTCCTTCAAGAATCTTTCCTTTACATTCACAACTTAGCTAACTGTTTGGTGCAAGAGGCCTAGCCTTTGGCCTGTCTTGGCTTTCAACATGCTTTCCTCACTAAATGTAATCATTTTTAGCTTTTGATTTAAAGTGAAAGGCATGCGACTCTTCCTCTCATTTGAACACTTAGAGTCCATTGTAGGGTTACTAATGGCCTAATTTCAATATTGTTGTGTCTCAGGGAGTAGGGAGGCCTGAAGAGATACAGAGGAACCACTGGTCAGTGGATTTGTCCGAACACACACATTTATCAATTAAGTTTGTTATCTTATATGGGCACAGGGTACCCCAAAACAATTACAATAGTAACATCAAAGATCACAGATCAGGATGCCTGGGTGGCTCAGTCAATGAAGCATCTGCCTTCTGCTCGGGTCATGATCCCAGGGTCCTGGGATGGAGTCCCACAGCAGGGAGCGTGTTCTCCCTCTGCCTGCCACTCCCCTGGCTGTGTGTGCTCTCTCTCTCAAATAAATAAATAAAATCTTTTTTAAAAAAAGATCACAGATCATCATAACAAATACAATAATGATGAAACATTTGAAACACTTTGAGACTTACCAAAATGTGATAGAGACACAAAGTGAGCAAGTGCTGTTGGAAAAATGGCACCAATAGACTTGCTTGATACAGGGTTGCCATAAACCTTTAATTTGTAAAAAAAAAAAAAAAACCACATAATATCTTTGAAGTACAATAAAGTGAAGCATAATAAAATGAGGTATGCCAGTATTATTCTTACCCTTCCTCTTGCAATGTTGTGACATGATAAAATGCCTATGTGATGTGATGAAGTAATATGAATGATGAAGCTATTGTTACATAGCATTAGGCTACTTTTGACCTTCTGACCATGCATCAGGAGGATTATCTGCTTCCAGACTGTGGTTAACAGCAGGTAACTAAAACCATGGAAAGTGAAACTACAGATACAGGTGGGGACTACAGTATAGAGAAGTCTCATTTGAAAGCATGTGCTAGTATTGTTAGATTCACATTCTGATAGATATTTAGAACTAAAAGTATCTTAGAGGTCATTCTCTTCATTCTTCATTTGAAAAATTAGAAAAGACCCATAGATGAATGATTCACCCAAGGTCACACAGAGCCTGTAGGCTTCTGGGTCTTCCTTCAGCTGGGCATTGGGAAACTCATACATATAGGAAACTCTCACTGCCCTCGACTCAGTGTTTTCCCTCCTTGTGAACAGCAATTTGGACTTGAATGTTAACTCTAGCACTTACTAATTAAGACATCTTACTGAAATCTAAGCCTCAGCATCCTCATCTGTAACATGGAGAATATAATATCCTAATGTAAGTATTAGGATGAAAGGAGAGGAGCTGTTTAAAGTGCCTAGCACAGAGTAGGAACTCAATAAATGGTAGTTTCTTTCTTGTCTGATTCTTTGTTGTAACTTCCTGGAGCTCTCCTGGCTGCTGACTTTGAAATCATGCCTGCTGTGTTGGTTGAGCCCTGCCTACTCTGTGAACATTGCCTGATTCCCTGGACTTGGCCCATTGCCAGGTTGGACGTATGATCCCTGGCCCCATTGTGCAGCCTCCAGGACCCCAGGCTGCCTGACGTGACTTTTACCCTAGCAGATGTTTTCTTATCCCTTTCTACCAGCTGTTCAGTCTTGCTAGAGCTTTATGCCTCTTGACCCATTGCCAGTCTGAACTTGGTGACCTTGAGATCTGTGATGGTTATTATGATGCACCAACCATATTCCCCTTCAAGGAAGACTTATTGCCCCACATCCTGGGAGTGTTTCCAGCAGAGGGCCTTCAGCTATAAGCTACAGCCTAGGCCAAAGTTTTGCCCCTTCCTGGGGATTCCACATCCAATGACTAATTCATGGAGACCCAATTTGGAACAACTCTCAAAGACCATTCTAGCTCCATAGCTCCCAAAGGGTATAGCTGAGGCTGCCCTTGACCTTGCATCACAACTCAATTTCCCTCCATCCACTCCTCCTTTCCATCCCTGCCCTTCCATAGGCATTGATCCCAAGCACTCCTTACACATCTTGAGTGCTAATATCCATTTCAGTTTCTGCTTCATGGATCCATGAAAAAGGTCCCCTCAAACTACAACCATTTCCCAACACTGTGAATTCTGATTTTGCCCAATAGATCCTGGACTCTTCCTGCTCACACTCTAGACTGACTCTGTGTGTGTGTGTGTGTGTGTGTGTGTGTGTGTGTGTAGTGTGAAAGACAAACAGACAGCCTTGCTGGTTCTGGTATCCAAGAAGCCAAATCTATAGGGAGGTCTTTTCACAACTTCCTGCTACTGGATTGTGTTTTAGTGAAGTTAGCAGTCAATTGGACTTTAATCTTGAACAACATCTATTCTTCTTGGGTGTGCCTAACTCTGACAGGTCCTGACACTAGGAACACAGGTTAAATCAGACCCACTTTTGTCCTGAAGATGTCACCATCTAGGCTGAGAGGCAGGTATTATATAAATTATAGTAAGGAACGGTAAGTGCAATGAAAGAGATACTTCCTGTCCTGAGGAACTTGGATGATAATGTTTTCCTGGCAGAGTAATTCTAATGATTAAATGAAGACACATCACACAATGCCTGGCACAGAGGAAACACTTATTGAATCAAATCATTTTATTTTGCAGGTTAGGAGATTAAGGGCCTAAAACATTGAGTGACTTGCTTATGATCCCATAGGTAGGTAATGGCCCAACTGAGACCAGAACTCAAGTCTCCACATTCACTCTCCATGACTTTTTGCACCATGCACTTTGCCTCAAGAAGGTAAGAGGTATGTGTGTGCACGCGCACACGTGTGCATGCATGCACACATGTGACCTATCTGCTAGTATTGTTTTCAGACCTAAACTTCTGGGAAACTGGCTGCCTCCCTCATAATTTAGGCACACTGTATACATGGTTCCAGGCTGTGTTTTGCAAGCTCCTTTGTTTTTTGCTAAAATGAGCCCAGCAGCTGAGCAGTATTTCTGTTCCCACATCCTATTCCCCCTTCACGCTTAGTGGGATGACGGAGAAGCATCAGACCGCAGCAGTGACATTTATATGAAAAGAAGCCATTGTGTCCTTTGTAAGGAATAGCACGTAGCTCTAAGCCATACTGCTTTCCCATTTGCTTTCCTCTGGGAGGCCCTGGCAAGAGCTTGGCCTCCGGAGGGAGCTGCCTGAGTCCTCATGCCGGAAATTATATTCCGTAATTAAAATCAATAGCAAAACAGACACACAGCAGAAAGGTCATAGAACACAACAGAAAACCATTGAGTAGCATATTGCCAGGTATCAAAATAGATTTTTGAACTTTTGTTTAACCTGCAAATGCCGAAAGTCATCCGTGGGAGAGAGGCAGTATGCCCCAAACCTTAGCCTCACCTAGGGAAGGGTTTAGCTAAAGAAGCCTCCTGCTTAAATCCTCCAAAGCCCAGCTTCTTCAGTCCAGCAGTGCTCCTTTAAAGTCTCTGACCAACCTCGTGTTATTAAGCCAGTGGACTCCTAGCCCTGGAGATCTGTTCACAGCCTGTGTCCTTAAACCCTCACCTTAGCCTATCCAGTGCTCTATCCCTTACATGCCTCTTGGAATCCCTGCTTTCTGACGTACTGCTGTGACCACAACACTCTTTTCGTCTTTAGATATGATAATTGATGTTACTTTTCTGGCATTTTTCCATTCTTGGATCATATCTATTCTCATATTTCAGGCTGCTCTTAGCCCTGGTCTAAACCAGCTCAGTCTCTGGGACTTTTTTTTACTGCAGCTTCATGTCTTCCTTGTCCAGACAACCAGGGCTCAGATGTAACTTCACCTCTTCCCCCCCATATGCATTCCCTGCTAAAATTTCCTTCTCATTCAGATATAACATATGTATGATGGTCTTCTGTATGTGCCAGGCATGGAGCTAAGGGTATACACATATTATGTTTAATTCTTACAGATTATAGCTAATCCCATAGCCACTCATTTTACAGATGATCTTAGAATGAAATGACTTACTCTAGCAAGTCAGTGACAGAGCCAGAATTCAAATTCATGTCTTCTGTCTCCCAGACCCAGCTTGTTCCACCACAGCAGAGCTACTTTCTCCTTGCAGAGGCAATCACATAACTCCATTACAGCATGCAACATGCCGAATTTTTCAAACAAGTAGAATAATATATCCATGGAGTCAGGAGGTCCACAGTAGGAATGTGCTTAAACAACAGGCATGAAAGACTTTGTGCCTAAACAAGCATGAAAGACTTTTCTTCAAGGCTAAAAGAAGTAGACCTTGTTAAATTTTTGCTTAGAGCCAAAGTCCTTCTCATTTTTAAACACTGGACCCTAGGCAAATACCCATTGGCTTTGTGACATTCATGGTGGCCTCCAGAGGGTCCATCCAGGTGCATCAGTAAGTTGAACTTTGGTTTCTTTTTAAACTTCTTATTGAAATATAATATGCAAACGTAAAAGTGCACATATCATATGTACATGGCTTGATGCATTTTTAGTCTGAATATGCTTATGTAACCAGCACCCTAATCAAGAAACAGAACATTACCAGAATTTCAGAAGCCCTCTTTGTGCTCCACTCCCCCAAGGGTAACCTTATCCTCACTTAATTCCACAATTTATTTATCCATTGTATGTTGATGGCATTTGGGTACTTTCTATTTTTGTATATTACAAATAGTTTTGTAGAATATTATTGTATATGTATTTTGGTGCACATATGCATGTATTCTAGTGAGGATATGAGAGTAGAATTGGTCAGCCATTGAGTATACATATTCTACTAGTTTCCTGTTGTTTCTATAACAAATTACCACAAACTTAGTGACTTAAAGTGATACAAATTTATTTTCTTACATTTCTGGCAGTAAGAAGTCCAAAATGAGTCTTACGGGGTTAAAATTAAGGTGTTGGCAGGGCTGGTTCCTTCTGGAGTCTCCAGTGGGAAATCTGTCTCCTTGTCTTTTCTAGCTTTTAGAGCTACTATTCCTTGCATTCTTTGGCTTATGGCTCCTTCCTCCATTATCAAAGTCAGCAGCACAGCATTTTCAAATCTTTCTTTGCTTCTGTCTTTACATTGCCTTCTCTCTTATTAAGAACCCTTGTGATTACATCAGGACCTCCAGGTAATATAGAATAATCTCCCCCCTCAAGATCCCAACTTAATCACATCTGTAAAATCTTTTTTCCCATATAAGGTAACATTTATAGGTTCCAGGGATTAAGATGTGGACATCCTCGGAGTCTGACATTCTTCAGCCTACCCCACATACGTCCTACTTTTTAAATATTGCCAGTACTGCAAGGTGATACTCCTACCAGCAATATATGAGAATTCTGGTTGTTCTACATCCTCATCAGCTCTAGATCTATTCCATCCTTTTCACTTTACCCAGCTTTTTTTTTTTTTCCTGTCTAACTCAAAACTATCTGGAAAGTCAAACTTTCTGTATCCACAGTTATGCTCGTGCCCTCCCTTCCCCTCTCTAAGCACAATAATTCTCCTCACTGCTATTTCTGTTAAGAAAGAACATTTTAAAAAATGAGTTCTACCTTAAAGTGAAATGGGATGCCTTATGAGGTGATAAACATTTTGTCACTAAAGGTATTCAAGCCTATGCTAGATGAACATTTGTAGGAAAACTGTAGAGACAAATTCAATATTGAATAGAAGTGCTCTCTTAACAAGCCAGAGATTGGAAGTTGAAAGACTTGGTTTTGTTTTGAGTTCTCTATTTACCATGTAGGCACAAGAAACTTACTTAACTTCTGTGAGCTGCATTTGCTGTGATGATCAAATGCCACCTCCTCTGAGTTACCTAGTCAAATAACCATTTCCATAACATGGGGATATAGATTTTTAAACAGTTACCTATTACTTTTATTATAGCACTGATCACATTGGATTATAATGACATACTGCTTACTGCTTCTTGCATGAGTCTTCAAATTCTGCAAAAGCAGGTATTTTATGGGGTGTGTTTACTAACATATTTTCTGTGCTTAGCAGAGTAAACTGCACATGGTAGGTGTACAGCAAATGCATGAGTCTTATTTCCGTCCTAGGACTGGTCTGAGAATCTAGTATGATATTGGCTAAAAACACTTGAAATTTCAGAACACTTCCAAGATGCATTGTGTTGTTCCTGTCATTAGTATCTTGTTGGTCCAGGCAGTAAGTCTCTGGGTCAGTCACTGAAGCCAAATGGAGCCCCCTCATCAGGTAAGGATTCTGGGAAGGGAGTGACATCTGTCCCATCTGAATTTCTCTTTGAGGAACATGGGGTGTTCTCTACAGGACACTATTTCTGCCTTTCTGAAGAGCAGGTCTAATTACTGGTGATAATTAGCTGCAACTTAAGGTCCTCCGGGCAATTTGTGGAAGTGCAAATTGCATCTAGGCTCTCCAGGATTTGATGTCCTTTCCCTTGAAGTCTCATACCATCTCTCTTCCTGTGAAATAAGAGCAGAAGGAAAAGGTGCCTGAATGGGGCCAAAACATAAAGGTCAGCTTCACAAAGGGCCTCCTTTGCCACTCTCTGCTGCAGAATAAACCTCCAGTGCCATTTGGGTGGCTGCAAACATTTGGGTAGTCAGAGAAGGAGTCATTTACTCCTTCATTCCTTTGACAAATGTTTGAGAGTTTTCTCTGTGCTAAGCTCTGTGCTGAGTGCTGATAATGAGAGGTGAGCAGATGTGGGCCCATGCCATTAAGTTGCTCATAGTTTACTGGGAAAGACAGATATGAAAATAGACAATTGCAAGATAATCTGATGATGATGCCAGAAAGAAAAACAATAAACAATATTGATAACAACAACTACCATTAATAAATGGTAATAGTCTAGATGCCCTACATCTTTTTTTTCTCTCATCTTTATAGTAGCCTTAAAATAGTAAAGTTCCCTTTTTTAAGATGAGGAAAATGAGGCTCAAGGAAGTAATTGGGAAGTTAGAGGCAAGTTTGGTGAGGTAACTGAAGTGAAGGAAGGACAGGAAGGCCCTCTGAGCCTGAACTCAGGATGTTTGGATAAAGAAATGGCCAAAGCTGCAAGGTGAACCTGAGAAAATCAGCCCACAAACCGGTTCTAGACTTGCTTCCTAAGTCTTTTCCTCCCCATTTACTGAGTCCCACCCTCAGAACATCATTCTTTATCTTAAGATAAAGAGAGAGTAGATAGTTCTGTTACATGCAATGTTTCCCATCATCTTATACTTTCAGTTACATTGAACACATCTTACAGATTAGCATTATTGACAGCTGCCCCTATGGCCCTCCTCTTAATCAAACTCTGGTTTGACTTTGAGCTGATTTCTTACCTTCTAAAATTGGAATAATGATACTACCCATGATAATACTGTTGCCCCTAAATCTAGCCTCCTTTACTGCCAGCTTCCCTAGGGAAAGATTGTGCTAAGCATGGGGGCCCAATGAAAGAGGTCATTATCCTTCATGGATTAAAGTTTTCAGGTTTCTTATCTCTAGCTCCTAAGCCCCTGCCTTGGGTCTTAGAGAGCATCAGACCCGGGAGTGGTTTCTCCTCTGTTGGAGGCACAAAACGAACAACAAACAAACAACAGCAAACTTTTGGCCTTCCTTTCCTTTTCAATGCTAAGACAGAGAAATACATTTGGAGGATAGGGGCCTTTGGCATGACAGGTGCCTTTGTCTGGAAGAATAAAAAATGATAGGTCAGGGCCCAGAGAGGAGAAAGCAAAGGACACCTTGCGTAGGGCTAGTTTTGGGCTCTGGGTGTGAGAGATGACGGCGAAGCAGTTCCTTAGTGGAAAAGAAGCAAGGACATCTGAAAGAAGTCCTATTTAAGAATAAAAATGAACAGATGATACCTTCAATTTCCTGAGCATTTTTAAGGGGCCAAGCACCCTCATATAATCTTTGCATATTTTATTTACCACAATCCTCAAATAACTCTATGAAATACATATTATTTCACCTACTTTGTAGACAAAGAAACAGGCTCAGAGACTTTAAGACATGTTACAAAATCACACAGCTAGTTAACTATAGAGCTGGGACTTTAATCCAAGTCCCCCTAACTCAAAAGATTATGTTCTTTTCACATGGCATGCTCTTTCTATTCCTGTGGGGTTAGTCATTCCAGATAAAAATGATTTAAAGTTACTGAATATACTTGGAAGTTTCCAAAGCACCATCCTTTTTGTTGTTTTAAATGAGTTGTTTGTTTTACATTCCCTTGAGTTTGGAGGTAATATGTAGTTAATGAATGAATTAAATAATTGATTAAACCCATTTTTCTATTAACATTGTAACAGTACTTCCATTAATATGAAAATATGAAGAATGTGTCTCAGAGAAGTTTCCTTTGACATTATAATGACTATATTAAAATTTCAAATATAATAATGAAATTCTAATTGTTTTAGAGAAACAATTAAAGAAGGCTATATATAAATGCTCTGAAAGAACTATGGGATGTTCATGAAGTACCAAAGAGGAATTTTTAGAAGAGTTGTTATGAAAAAAAGCACATAATTTTCATTAGTGTGGGCTGTAATTGCAAAATAATAATCATTTAAAGAGAATCTTTTGTTTGAAGTATTACAGTGAACAAAACAAGAATTGGCAGGTTAAAACATATAATGCGGCAATTTAGACAAAGAAGTATAATCCAAATTCAGGTTTATTTATAGCCTTTGATGACCTTCTTTAAGTAGGCATGCAGGATATATTCAATTTGTCCCTCCTGATCTTCTCTCCACCCTTTTACCATATTATATTACACCTCACCCCCAGGCCTGCCTGTGTGGATCACATCAACAGTCTCCTCTGACCTATGATTTCTATTAGTTTCCAGTCAATCAAGGATACCCCCAAAAGACAGAGGGAGGGAGAAATGTATACTTGTCATATGTATTCCTTCCTGAAGGGTGATATTGGCTGGCTATGTCCCTTGTCACAGTTTTGAAAAGGGGCCCTCTCAATATAGTCCCTCAGCTTCCAGGGCCTGGTAACCACTCCCTCCCTTCCCCTCCCTGCCTCCAGGTGATATCTAGCCTCTGGGTACAACACTATTCATTCAGGTTTTCCTATTCTGCTTCCACCTTTGAAAATAGTCCTGCTTTAAACTCTCCTATGCATTAGCTAGTTTGAGTGTGCCACCTAGTTTCCTGCTGTGATCCTGGGTATTAGTCAAGTGGTGTTTTGTTTACTTGTTTGCCTTGGTTTTGTTTCTGTTTTTGTTTTGTATTGTTTTCACAAAATCATAAAGTTGTCTTGGTTCAAGTACTAAATTTTAAGCAAGTCCTATCATCTCTCTAGACTTCAATCATATCATCTTTAAATTGAGGATAAAAATTTCTATATCCCAGGTTGTTACGAGGATTAAATAAAGTAAACTGGGTAAAGCATTCAGCACGGTTATTGGCACATAGTAGATGCTCTGAAAATACTTGTTTCCTCTTCCTTTCTTTCCTGAATTGCTTAGCACTGTGTTTGTCAAAGGAGAATATATGATTTGGGGGAATTGATAGAGCAGGCAAAGTTTTGGTAAATGTGACAGTGAGTTTTTAGGCACCTGAGATATTTAAACCCAGCTGGGAGCTACTTGGTAAAAATGCTAATTCTGGGAACTAAACTGAAAAGCTAGTCCAGATCAGTGTAGATTTCAACCCCTCCTCCATTATGCAAAACCCAACTCCACCATTTTTAAAGAAGGAATCAATTACCTGGGTAGGATTCTATTGTAAGTACCCACATTGCAAGGGGTAAGATTTCAAACTGATCCTGTTTCTGGGCCTACCCTTGCTTCTCTACCTCTTAAAAAAGAAAAAAAAGATCTCATAAAAACAGGGAGTAGAAAAGTGTTTGCCAAGGAGAGGTTGATAAAAGGGTACAAACTTCCAGTTATGAGATGAATAAGATCTGAGGATTAAAGTATAACACGGTGACTATAGTTGATAATACTGTGTTGTAAAATTGACATTTCCTAAGACAGTATGGAAATTAAATGTTTTCATTTAAAAAAAGAGGTAAATATGTGAGGTGATAGATGTGTCAGTTAACTTGGTGGTGGGAATCCTTTCATAATGTATACAAGTATCAAATCATCACATTGTATACTTTAAATATATTACAATTTTATTTGTCAATTATTCCTTAATAAAACCGGGGGCGGGGGGGAATGACCTTGCAACCTTGAGTCTGGCTGGCTCCAAACATGTCTCACTCATCTATAAAACTACTCTTTGGTATTCATGCCCATTTTCATTTCACAACTATTTTTTTTTCACCAGTTATGCCAGGCCTTTGTTGGACCCTGGAGAAATAGCATCTAATCAGTAGATATTTATTGATCACTTACTGTGTGCTAGACCCTGTCCTAAATCCTGGGGAGAGAACATGAACAAAATGAAGTCTTTTCCCTGATGAAACTTTCATTATAGTGGGGCAAAACACATGACAAAACAAATATATAGTATACTATCAGGTATTGGTAAGTGACATAAAGAATAGTAAGTCAGGAAGAAGAAATAGAGAGTTATAGAGGAGGAATATTTTAGATAATGTGGGACAGTTGAGCAAAAATCTGAATGAAATAAGAGAGTGAGCCATATGAAGCTCTAAAGAAATATATTCCAGGCAAAAGGAATAGCATGGAGTAAGGCCCAGAGATAACAAGTCAGAAGGCCAGTGTAACTGAACAGAACTGAGCAAGTAGTAAGAATGAGATCTGAGAAATAGCCAGGAGTTGGATCAGATGTAGAACTTTGTAGGCTGTGGTAAGGACTTCGGGTTTGCCCTAAATTTTCAATGGCCTTCAACAAGGGAAGTGATGTGAATCTAATTTATGTTTAAAATATCAATTGGCTACCAGCTAGAGAGTAGACTAAAGGGGCCAGAGAAGGGGAAAGAGCAAGGGTGAAGGCAGGAAGTCATCAAAGAGCTTGCTACAGCAAGCAGGAGAAAGATGAGGAGGACCTCAGGCCAGGGAGGCTGCTAGTGGCTCAGCAGAAAGAAAATGGTACTTTCAGGGATACTAGTAAGGAGGCACACCTGTGGTGGTCCAGGGAGAGCTGGTAGGGCTTGGATCCTAGAGGTGGAGTGCTGAAAAGTGATTGGTTTCAGGAGGTATGTCAAAAGAATGTGCTTGTGGATTTAATATGAGGTGCTAGGGAAAGACAGGAGCCATGACTACTAGGTTTTTGGCCTCAGTGACTGGTTAGTGCAATTGAAGAAAGAAAATCGAGAATTCTATTTCAGACATGTTAGGTTTAAGATGTCCACTAGGTATCCAAGCAAAGATGTCTAGTAGGCAATTAAATACATGTCTGAAGCTCAGGGGGGAAGGTAGAGCATGAGATATAAATTCAAGAGCTGCAGTATCTAATTGGATTTTAAAGCCCCAGGATTGGATCAGAGTATAGAACAGGGACAGAATGCATTCTGGCCTTCAGGGAGCTCACAGGCCCTGTTTCTCTACCCTACTATTCTGTGAGGCTCTTGTGAGACAAGACTATTTGGATCTGGGTTATCTGTTCAGGCTTGGAGTTATACACATCATGATTCTGATTCTAGCTCCACTATTCGTCAGCTATGTGACCTTAAGGAAATTACTTAACTCTTCAAACCTATTTTCTCATTCTTAAAAGGGACATGTTAATAATAATGAATGGAATATAATAGTCCCTGTTACATAGTAAGCCCTTAATAAATGTTAATTATTAATATTAAAATGATCATACTTATTATTATTATCATTAATGTTAGGGACTCACTGTTCCCCACCCACTTCTTCCTCCTTTTGATCATCTTTGGGAACGAATGAATTTGGAAGCAAAATAATTATTCCTTCAGCTCTTGACAATATTTCATATGATGCAAAGGACAACTAACATTATTTTTAGTTAATATTTATTTCCATAGATTATGTCTTTATTTTATTTAATGTTTTAAAGTCTTCCTCTTAAAGAAAGAAATTGACCTGGAAAAACAGTGGCTACTCAAAGAGTGAGTGACTTTTATTTTTTTAAAGATTTACTTATTTATTTTGAGAGAGAGCAAGAATCTCAGGCACACTCCCTGCTGAGCACAGAGCCCCTCACCTGTTGAATCACAGAACCCTGAGATCATGACCTGAGCCAAAATCAAGAGCCAATGCTCAAAAACCCAGGCGCCCTTCAAAGAATGAGTGATTTTTAAATAATGAGTTAGTAAGAAGCTCTCATCCATGTGGTTGGCTAGTTTTTCACTCTTGTTTTTCAAATGTACTTGGAGGACTGAACACAGTAGTCTAAAAGATGTATCTGGGTTTATATAGTAACTGTGATTCAAGAAATGTTCATGTGAAGTAGTTTTGTAAATAGAATCAGATTCCAACTGAGAAATTATATGTAATACACAGAATATATTATCTGGGGTATTCTTTATATGCCTTTGATGATTTAAATCAGATCTGTTCAGGAGCATAGAGTAGAGCACAAGGATTAGTGAGATGATAGTGATGGTGTTAAGCATTCAAAAATCAAATATTTTTATGGAGGGGGAAATTTTTTTGTAGTCATTCATTTATTTGTAGTCAATTTTTAAGTATCCCCTATGTGAGAAGTGCTGGGTGCACCAAAACAAATAACTACTAATAACAACTACTATTCTCAAGCACTTTCTATCTAAGAGAGGGAGGCATGCGTGCACACACACACACACACACACACACACACACACACACACATTCATTGAAGTGATGTAGATGTTATGGCAAAAAAAAAAAAATCTCTAAGGAGTAGGGAACAGTGGAATCCTACACCTAACTAATTTAAAAATCAGGCACACTTTTGACTATAATTGAGTGTATTCCCTCTAGCTTAAAGTCTCTCTATAATTGTTTCTGGCCAAGGAGGTACTAATAGCCAGCACAAAATAATGGTGCTTATTGACCAAGAGAAAAGAGGTGCCTGTCAGTGACTCTGAATGAGAGAAATGCTTGTTTCCTGCTGTTGTCTGGAATGGCAACAATGAGGACCTGGAGCACTGTGGGAGGCTTTTAAATATTTAGTCTGTGCCAACCCACAACTGAGGTATTTGTGTATTTAACTTGATAGAGAGATGAATTATATATGGGAATCTTTTCCTATCACTTGCTCTATGTGTGTTGACAAACGTCCCGTCATTCTCTAGGAAGTACATGCCATAGGGATTACTGCAACGTTCTGCAGACAATTTACTTGTAGGGTTTTTATCCCATATGCTGCTTTCTCTTCATCGCAGCTGTCTTTTTATTTATTAAAAACACAATCACTGAACAGGGAACTTTTCCAGACTCCCTTTTCTCAAAGTGGCATTTTAGAGCTTAGGTCGAATGCACTCCCTAGTGAAGGTATAGTTATTCCCAAGATTTTGTCTCTTTGAAATGTAAGGTAGCCCTTGGCCAGCTCAGTTCAGTGGCCAACAATTCCAGTGAAAATTTCATTCTAATTAAAAGAGAAAATGTATCATCTTATTTAAAATTGAAAGCTGAAAGTCCACAATTTTATGCCAGTTGTCAGTGCATTAGATTAGATCTGGTATATTTTGCATGGATAATACTCACCTTATCCACATGTTCCTTTTTGGCCATCTACACAGGTTAAGTACACAGTCTTGTTGATTTCTTCATTTGCAAATGAGCGTATCAGATCTATCCTCCACTTAGTTGACTGTAAGAATGTAAGATTATGCTTTTAACTACCAGAGTGGACTATTTGTATTCCAGGAATTTGACACAAAGTGGAGCCTCTAATTCTTTGCTATCTTATTCTGAATAAAAATCTAGTTGCAAGAAATAGCATTAATCGAAGCCTGCTTGAAGATAACACAGTTCATTAGTTCCCCTGTTCTTAGACCACACTAGATAATCTGAGAGCTGAATAACTGGACTGCATTATCTTTGTGCTTCATAGAGATGCCTTGGTATAATTCCCTTTTGATATATTGCCCTCGGCCTGCATTTAAAGACCCCATAAAATAATTTTATGAACATTCTTAATGAATTTACTCTAAATATGGTAAGAAAACAGATGCATGCCATATGAAGGAATGAAAAAAAATTGTCAGGTTCCAAAATTATGAGTAACTGGCTTATTTTTTCCCCAAGCAACTGGATTTTTTTTTTTAATTTTATGAACTCTAAGAATCATATCACTGGTTATAGTTCCTTTTTTGCTTCAGCTACTAGGAAGCTCAATTAAAGCCTACTTTTAATGAGTGCATAGGACTTTACAGTATTCATCTGTTTGTGATATCATTACTTCAAGCTTTGTTTCATTTTCTTGCCTATGATATCTTGTCTTCATTTCCTCTTTTGTTTATTGTTTATATTTCTATTATATACATCTCTATAATTCACTTCAAATTTATTTTGGACCTAGGTCTACACACACACACACACACACACATACACACACACATACAACACGGCCATTTTTGGTCATCATGAGATCAAAAGTCCAGGACCCTTTCTATCCAAGTGTTTGTCCTAAAGCAGATGGGTTTTTCTTTTCAATTTTTCTAGATTTTTTATGTAAAAGTAGATATATTGTCCCAGTTTTTTTATTTAAGATGAGTACATATGGAGTTTAAGTATAAAGAGAATTTCTGGCTATCTGAGGACAAGATTTGGGATCTGCTACTAGGTTTGACTTTTCCCCTATCCACAATTTGCCCTCAAAGACATCCCTTCCAGAATGATACACTCCTATACAATTACACGTTTGTAGAAGATCCCTCAAATGGCAAAATTCTGAGGTAGTTTAAGAGAGACTGCAGTCTAATCACCCCTCTTCACTGAATTGTTAAATTGTGTATTTGGGCATCAGATAGACCAAATTCAAATTCTATTTTTTCTGTTCAGGAGCAATAATGACACTGACATGTTACTAAATTCCTTCCTATCTCTCAAATATTTCATCACTAAAAGGAAGCAGATAGTTCTTATATCCCAAGATTGCTATGAGTGTTAAATAAGGTAATTGGCTTAGCATGGACCCAGCACACAGAAAATGCCCTCTAATTGGTGATAAGAACCTTGCATCAGTATGCAGGGCACCCAGTGAAGGCAGGGACCCTGCATACTGATGCAAAGGTTCTTGTCATTGAGTTCATCTATTCAATTCTTGTGCCAGCAACTTCTAGACACCGAAGATATAGATATAGATACATAGTGTCTGTCATCAAGGAACTTATACTTGAGTGGCAGAAAACAACATTTCAGATGGTGACAAGTGCTATGAGGAAAATAAAACAGGGGGATGAGAGAGAGTGACTGCGGTAAGTCTAATTTAAATTAAGTGATTGGGGAAAAACTCCTTGTGGAGGTGGCATCTGGGATGAGATATGAAACCATGAGAGACTATGGACTCTGAGAAACAAACTGAGGGTTCTAGAGGGGAGGGCACTGGGGGATGGGTTAGCCTGGTGATGGGTATTAAGGAGGGCACCTTCTGCATGGAGCACTGGGTGTTATATGCAAACAATGAATCATGGAACACTACATCAAAAACTAATGATGTAATGTATGATGATTAACGTAACATAATAATAATAAAAAAAAGAAAGATAAGAAGGGGTTGAGGGAAGAGCATTCAAGAGAGAGGGAAGAGCAAAGAAAAGGCCCTGAGAAAGGGCTGAACTTGATGTATTTGTAGAACAGAAAGAAGGCCCGCGGGGCTAGAGTAGGAGGAAAGAAGGACAGCAGTACAAGATGAAGTAGGTGGAAGTCACATTATGATGATGAGTTTAGCTCCCTACTTTTTTGTGCAGTAGAAAGGCACTAGAAGTTTTTAAGCAGGTGTGTAAAAAAATCTGATATTACTTAAATATCTGTTCCCTTAAATGGTATGCAAAATCCAGCTCCATCTTCCCATGCTTTTCTCTTTGCTTAGAAATTCCTTTATTATCCCCTTATCTCTTGGCGAGTTCTTAACCATCCATCCAACACATCACACAGGATTCTGTCTTATTTATCTTTAAATCTCTAGTACTTAGAAAAATGCTTACATGGCGAAGGTACTGAATGTATGCTTAGTTTTGCATTATCTATACGGATTTGCTTTGACTGAGTCAGGAAATTGAGAATTAACTAAATTTTGAAATTCAAGGTAGCCAGGTAGGGCATACTAACCTCATAGGCAGGGCTGCAGTTCTCTTTTCGACAGTCTGCATCTGTGGACTGTTCAGCATTCAGAAGCACTTTTGATCAGCTGAGGCTTTGCTGCTTCCAGTGACATGGACACTGGTACAGCTACATTCTGAGTGATTTTCAAGTAAATAGAGATGCAATTTCTGACCAAAACTAAGCCAGAAAGAACAAAGTTGCCATTCCTTTCACCCTTATTCCTATAAATATGTACTCACAACACTGGGAATCCATTTTGGGCAAGCCGGAAGCCCTGGGGAGGACTGCGACTCATTTTTAAGAAATATCACATTCTGTAAGGTCTCAGCCCAAAAGGACAGGAAACATTGCTGAATTTATTTTGCAAATCATTCCTGCCTCTGGGACTGATGCAAGCCATGCTCTTAATAAATCTTCCTTTAAGACCTTTCTCCTTGCATTTGCCTCTTGATCTCATCACCTTTGTCTTCAGTTCACAGAATTTATTTTTTCTCTTCTTTTTTTTCCCTCTCTGCAATAACTTGTCAGCTTGCAGAACACTTTCCCAGTGTTATGCTTCAGGATGGAAGACCAGCTCAGGGAAAAGGCCTGGCCTTTCTAACCACTCTACTTTCACAGCCGTCCTCTTTCCACACTTACCACCACTTTCTCATGCCCTCCCCAAATTCCAGACCTAGCTCAAGACACCCCTAGAACTCTCTCAGAAAGGATTAGGCTGGTTGTGAAAGCTTCTGATAGGAAGCTGGCTGCTGTTCGGTCACCCTGCCTGGAAAAGTAATCTACCCATTTGTTCTATTTTAGCTAACACTTCTCCAAAGTCTGTGAACTCTGATCACATTATATGGATCTTGCCCCTCCTTTGGTGCCATCATAGGCGAGGCAGAAGATGCAGATGCAAAATAGGAAAGATTACTTGGAGAAAATAAAGTATATGTATGATACATTTAATTGATGATAATCCTCAGTCTGACATTCAAACTCCATCCCATTCCCTAAAGTTGGGTTCAGGCTTCTCTTCAAACTCCTCACCAATGATTTTTACATAAAACCTATGTTTCAGCTACATGGCCCAGTTCCTCTGAACACATCTTGTGCTTTCTCACCTCTGGTCCTTTTCATATATACTCCCTCTGTCTAAGAAATCTTTCCTCCCATTTGAATGATACCCCATTTTATCCCACTGTCAAGATTCAGCCTGAAGCCACCCTCTTGAAGAATCCTTCCCTGGACACCCTACCTATCTCTCCTATGAAAGGACACATTGCTGGAGTTGAAGCCTGACTAACTGCCACTGACTAGCTATGTGATCTTAAATGACATCTTTCAGTGGACACACCATATCTCCCCTACCACATTCTTATTTCTTATTCAACCCAAGAAGCAGTTGAATGTCTGAGCTACCCCTATGTAGAGTTGAGATAGGCAGCTGTTTATATAGTGTGATTTGAGGCTATCATATGATCTGAACTTTTTTCTTACTGGTCTCTGTTTGAAGGTTTGAAGATATCTTATAAAACTAATAACATTATAATGAAATTCTTGGAATCATAACCTCATAGTCTTTGTAATCCTAGAATGTCAATTCTGTAAAGATCCTTAAAGGATCAGTTTCATCTTGTTTTGTTTGGTTTTTAATTTAATCTTCTTGTTTTTTAGTTGGAGAAATTGCTTTTCAGAGGGGCAAATGAGTTGGCAAAGACCATATATGTAATTCAAATTTCTTTATCAACATTAATGTTCAACAACATAATTCTAATTATCTAGAAGGCAAATGAGGCTTATGTTGGTGATGTTTTCATTGTCTCAAGTTAAATTGGCTATGTGTAAATGTATAAGATACAGTTTCTTTAGTCACTAAGAATAGAAATCAATTCTAACTCAGACAAAATGAAATGCATTTCCAAGATATTGGGGACTTACAGAATCAATGGAAGTTGAAAAGAGACATGGACTTAGGGTGAGCAAGAAGGGAAGAACTTTAGCACAGGGGAGAGGAAGCCACAACAGTGGCTTTAGGGTGGGAAAGTCTGGTCAGCACATGAAGGAACACCAAGACTTTTATTATTTTTTCTCTATTCAAACTACAGATTTTATGGAGGCCATATCTGATTAGCATAGGTAGGCTTATGTGCTTTGATTAGGGACAGCAAGGCCTTTCCTTCTGACTTTAACAAACTATACACAATGATGGAACAGTCATTTAAGTATAAGAAATAATTTCTTGTTAAGACAAGGAAATAGGAGGCAGAGCAAGATGGCGGAGGAGTAGGAGACCTGGATTTCCTCTGGTCTCAGGAATTCAGCTGAATGGGGATCAAACCATTCTGAACACCTACGAATTCAACAGGAGACCGAAGAAGAGAGTAGCAACAACTCTCTGAACAGAGAAGCGACCACTTACTGGAAGGTAGGACGTGCGGAGAAGTGAATCCGAGGCGATATTCGGGAGGATAGACGGCGGGGGAGGGGGCCTCCATTGGCCACTTCTGGCAAGTGATAGAGCCGCGGAGCACAAAATCGGAACTTTGAGAAGTTGGCTCCTCTGAGGGACGTCGCTCTAGTGGCTTAGCGGGAGGTGGAACCTCACGGGACAGTGTGGTCTCAGGACCCTCAGGGTCACAGAAAGACCAGGGGTGCCTGAGTGCGGCAGAGCTCCCAGGTATGGGAGCGGGGAAGCTGGCTGCAGAAAAGGAGCCGAGGCGCGGGCTCTCAGGTCGGGGTGGCCATAAACTGTGATAAGCGGCCCAGTCGGGCCACTGCTCCTCTAGCAGGCACCCAACAAGCAGCATTTCTGGGGAGACTCCCCTCCCTCCCCTGGGAGGAGCGGTGTGGGAGCGCACCGCAGGGATCTACTGGGATTGGAGACTCCACACGGAGTCGGGTGCCAGAGATAGAAACGCTCAGTCACAGGCCGGGTGAGCACAGAGTGCGGCCGGAGACGAGGGAGACAGGAGTGACTGCTTTTCTCTGGGGGCGCATTGAGGAGCGGTGCCCCGAGTTCTCAGTTCCTCCAAGTGGACATTCGGAGGCCACCATTTTCACCCTGGTCCTCCAAAGCTGTACCGAGAGCTTGCAGGGAACAAAACCTCCTGAGAGCAAACCCAAGCAGCTTGCTTAGCCCGGACCGCAAAGGGCGGGGCAATTCCGCCTCCGGCAAAGACATTTGGGAACCATGGCAACAGGCCCCTCCCCCAGAAGATCAGCACAAACAGCCAGCAAGCCAAGACCAGGTTACCAATCAAGGAGAATGGGAGAACTCCAGCACTAGGGCAATACTGCACATAGAATTCATGGCTTTTTTTAACATGATTCATTAGTTTTTCAAAGTTAATTTTTTTAAATGTTTTTTTTTAATTTTTCTTTTTCCCTTTTTCAACCATGTTATCAACACTTTTTTAAAAAAAACATTTTTATTTTTCATTTTTAGAGTCATATTATATCCCTTCATAGTAGTTACCCTTATTTTTGGCATATATATATATATATATATAGATATATATATATATATATATGTGTGTGTTCTCTTTTTAAAATTTTGAGATACAGTTTCTTCTAAAAGATCGAAATATACCCTAAATCACTAGGGTATGGCTTTGATCTAGTCTCCTGCCTGATCACATTCTCTCCCTTTTTTTTTCCTTTTTTTTAAAAAATCTTCTTTCTTTTTTCAAAAAACCTCTTATCTTATCAATTCCTTTTATACAATCTTTTATAATTTTCATCTTTAAGGTCATCTTCCATCCCTTCATTGTATCAACCCTTATTTTGTACATATATAAGTCTTTCTTCCTTTAAAATTTTACGAGGCACATTTTTCTAACAGACCAAAATACACCCAAAATCTAGTGTGTGGTACTGATCTATGCACTAGCCTGATCATATTTGATCATATTCGGGTTTTTTGTATTGTTCTGTTTTTGTATTTATTTTTTTCTTTTTGTCTTTTTTTTCTTTCTTTTCTCTTTCTTTTTTTTTTTTTTTCTTTCTTTCCCTTTCTTTTCCCCTGGTTTCAGGTCTTTTCTGATTTGTATAGAGTATATTTGCTGGGGATGTTGTTAACCTGTTAGCATTTTGTTCTCTCATTCATCTATTCTCCTCTGCACAAAAAGACAAGATGAAAAAAATCACCTCAGCAAAAAGAACAAGAGATAGTACCGTCAGCCAGGGACCTACTCAATACGGACATTAGTACGATGTTGGACCTAGAGTTCAGAGTCATGACTTTAAAGATACTCGCTGGGCTTGAAAAAAGTGTGGAAGTTATTAGAGAAACACTTTCTGGAGAAATAAAAGAACTAAAATCTAACCAAGTCGAAATCAAAAAGGCTATTAATGAGGTGCAATCAAAAATGGGGGCACTAACTCCTAGGATAAATGAGGCAGAAGAGAGAATCAGCGATATAGAAGACCAAATGATGGAAAATAAAGAAGCTGAGGAAAAGAGAGATAAACAACTACTGGATCACGAGGGCAGAATTCGAGAGATAAGCGATACGATAAGATGAAACAACATTAGAATAATTGGGATCCCAGAAGGAGAAGAAAGAGAGAGGGGGGCAGAAGGTATATTGCAGCAAATAATAGCAGAGAACTTCCCTAATGTGAGGAAGGAAACAGGCATCAAACTCCAGGAGGCACAGAGAACCCCTCTCAAAATCAATAAAAATGGGTCAACACCCCGACATCTAATAGTAAAACTTACGAGTCTCAGAGACAAAGAGAAAATCCTGAAAGCATCTCGGGAGAAGAGATACGTAAAGTACAATGGTAGAAACATTAGATTGGCAACAGACCTATCCACAGAGACCTGGCAGGCCAGAAAGGACTGGCGTGATATATTCAGAGCACTAAACGAGAAAAATATGCAGCCAAGAATACTATATCCAGCTAGCTGTCATTGAAAATAGAAGGAGAGATAAAAAGCTTTCAGGACAAACAAAAACTAAAGGAATTTGCGAACACGAAACCAGCCCTCCAAGAAATATTGAAAGGGGTCCTCTAAGCAAAGAGAGAGCCTAAAAGCAGCATAGATCAGAAAGGAACACAGACAATATACAGTAACAGTCACCTTACAGGCAATACAATGGCACTAAATTCATACCTTTCAATAGTTACCCTGAATGTAAGTGGGCTAAATGCCCCAATCAAAAGACACAGGCTATCAGATAGGATTAAAAAACAAGACCCATCAATATGCTGTCTGTAAGAGACTCATTTTAGACCCAAAGACACCCCCACATTGAAAGTGAGGGGGTGGAAAACCATTTACCATGCTAATGGACACCAAAAGAAAGCTGGAGTGGCAATCCTTCTATCAGACAAATTAGATTTTAAAACAAAGACTGTAATAAGAGATGAGGAAGGACACTATATCCTACTTAAAGGGTCTATCCAACAGGAAGATCTAACAATTGTCAATATCTATGCCCCTAACATGGGAGCAGCCAATTATATAAGGAAATTAATAACAAAAGCGAAGAAACACATGGACAACAATACAGTAATAGTGGGGGACGTTAGCACACCCCTGACGGAAATGGACAGATCATCTAAGCAAAAGATCAACAAGGAAATAAAGACTTTAAATGACACACTGGACCAAATGGACTTCACAGACATATTCACAACATTCCATCCCAAAGCAACAGAATACACATTCTTCTCTAGTGCCCATGGAACATTCTCCAGAATTGATCCCATCCTAGGTCACAAATCAGGTCTCAACCGGTAACAAAAGATTGGGATTATTCCCTGCATGTTTTCAGACCACAATGCTTTGAAACTAGAACTCAATCACAAGAGGAAAGTCGGAAAGAACTCAAATATATGGAGGCTAAAGAGCATCCTACTAAAGAATGAAAGGGTCAACCAGGAAATTAGAGAAGAATTAAAAAAATTCATGGAAACCAATGAAAATGAAAACACAACCG
Organism: Zalophus californianus; assembly: GCF_009762305.2. NCBI lineage: Eukaryota > Metazoa > Chordata > Mammalia > Carnivora > Otariidae > Zalophus > Zalophus californianus. The sequence continues at coordinate 38,710,960 of NC_045598.1, read as the reverse complement.
TTCAAAATCTTTGGGATACAGCAAAGGCCGTCCTGAGAGGAAAGTATATAGCAATACAAGCCTTTCTCAAGAAACAAGAAAGGTCTCAAATACACAACCTAACCCTACACCTAAAGGAGCTGGACAAAGAACAGCAAATAAAGCCTAAGCCCAGCAGGAGAAGAGAAATAATACAGATCAGAGCAGAAACCAATGAAATAGACAGTAGAACAGATCAACGAAACTAGGAGCTGGTTCTTTGAAAGAATTCACAAGATTGATAAACCCCTGGCCAGACTTATCAAAAAGAAAAGAGAAAGGACCCAAATCAACAGAATCATGAATGAAAGAGGAGAGATCACAACCAACACCAAAGAAATACAAACAATTATAAGAACATATTATGAGCAACTCTATGCCAGCAAATTAGATAACCTGGAAGAAATGGGTGCTTTCCGAGAGATGTATCAACTACCAAAATTGAACCGGGAAGAAATAGAAAACCTGAACAGACCTATAACCACTAAGGAAATTGAAGCTGTCATCAAAAATCTCCCAACAAACAAAAGCCCAGGGCCAGATGGCTTCCCAGGGGAATTCTATCAGCCATTTAAAGAAGAATTAATACCTATTCTCCTGAAACTGTTCCAAATAGAAATGGAAGGAAAACTCCCAAACTCATTTTATAAGGCCACCATTACCTTGATCCCAAAACCAAAGACCCCATCAAAAAGGAGAATTACAGACCAATATCCTTGATGAACATGGATGCAAAAATTCTCACCAAAATCCTAGCCAATAGGATCCAACAGTACATTAAAAGGATTATTCACCATGACCAAGTGGGATTTATCCCTGGGCTGCAAGGTTGATTCAACATCCACAAATCAATCAACGTGATACAATACATTAACAAAAGAAAGAACAAGAATCATATGATCCTCTCAATAGATGCAGAAAAAGCATTTGACAAAGTACAGCATCCTTTCTTGATCAAAACTCTTCAGAGTATAGGGATAGAGGGTACATACCTCAATATCATAAAAGCCATCTATGAAAAACCTACAGCGAATATCATTCTCAATGGGGAAAAGCTGAGAGCTTTTCCCCTAAGGTCAGGAACGCGGCAGGGCTGTCCACTCTCACCACTGCCATTCAACATAGTATTAGAAGTCCTAGGCACAGCAATCAGACAACAAAAAGAAATCAAAGGCATCCAGATTGGCAAAGAGGAAGTCAAACTCTCACTCTTTGCAGATGATATGATACTGTATGTGGAAAACCCAAAAGACTCCACCCCAAAGCGGCTAGAACTCATACAGGAATTCACTAAAGTAGCAGGATATAAAATCCATGCACAGAAATCAGTGGCATTCCTATACACCAACAGCAAGACAGAAGAGAGACAAATCAAGGAGTCGATCCCATTTACAATTGCACCCAAAACCATGAGATACCTAGGAATAAATTTAACCAAAGAGGCAAGGGATCTGTACTCAGAAAACTATAAAATACTCATGAAAGGAATGGAAGAAGACACAAGGAAATGGAAAAACGTTCCATGCTCATGGATTGGAAGAACAAACATTGTGAAGATGTCAATGCTACCTAGAGCAATCTACACATTCAATGCAATCCCCATCCAAATACCATCCACTTTTTTCAAAGAAATGGAACAAATAATCCTAAAATTTGTATGGAACCAGAAGAGACCCCGAATAGCCAGAGGAATGTTGAAAAAGAAAAGCAAAGCTGGCGGCATGACAATTCCGGACTTCCAGCTCTATTACAAAGCTGTCATCATCAAGACAGTATGGTACCGGCACAAAAACAGACACATAGATCAATGGAACAGAATCGAGAGCCCAGAGATGGACCCTCAACTCTATGGTCAACTCATCTTTCACAAAGCAGGAAAGAATGTCCAATGGCAAAAAGACAGTCTCTTCAACAAATGGTGTTGGGAAAATTGGACAGCCACATGCAGAACAATGAAACTGGACCATTCCCTTACACCACACACAAAAACAGACTCCAAATGGATGAAGGACCTGAACGTGAGACAGGAGTCCATCAAAGTCCTAAAGGAGAACACAGGCAGCAACCTCTTCGACCTAAGCCGCAGCAACTTATTCCTAGAAACATCGCCAAAGGCAAGGGAAGCAAGGGCAAAAATGAACTATTGGGATTTCATCTAGATAAAAAGCTTTTGCACAGCAAAAGAAACAGTCCACAAAACCAAAAGACAACCGACAGAATGTGAGAAAATATTTGCAAATGACCTATCAGATAAAGGGCTAGTATCCAAAATCTATAAAGAACTTTTCAAACTCAACACCCAAAAACAAATAATCCAATCAAAAAATGGCAGAAGACATGAACAGACATTTTTCCAAAGAAGACATCCTAATGGCCAACAGACGCATGAAAAAGTGCTCAACATCGCTCAGCATCAGGGAAATCCAAATCAAAACCTCAATGAGATACCACCTCACACCCGTCAGAATGGCTAAAATTAACAAGTCAAGAAATGACAGATGTTGGTGGGGATGCAGAGAAAGGGGAACCCTCCTACACTGGTGGTGGGAATGCAAGCTGGTGCAACCCCTCTGGAAAACAGTATGGAGGTTCCTCAAACAGTTGGAAATAGAGCTACCATACGATCCAGCCATTGCACTACTGGGTATTTACCCCAAAGATACAAATGTAGGGATCCGAAGGGGTATGTGCACCACAATGTTTATAGCAACAATGTCCACAAAGCCAAACTGTGGAAAGAGCCAAGATGTCCATCGACAGATGAATGGATAAAGAAGAAGTGGTATATATACAGAAGGGAATATTGGGCAGCCATCAAAAGAATGAGATCTTGCCATTTGAACGACGTGGATGGAACCGGAGGATGTTATGCTGAGTGAAATAAGTCAATCAGAGAAAGACCTGTATCATATGACCTCACTGATATGAGGAATTCTTATTCTCAGGAAACAAACTGAGTGTTGTTGGAGGGGTGGGGGGGCGGGAGGGATGGAGTGGCTGGGTGATAGACATTGGGTAGGGTATGTGCTATGGTGAGCGCTGTGAATTGTGCAAGACTGGTGAATCACAGATCTGTACTTCTGAAACAAATAATGCAACATAGGTTAAGAAAAAAGAAAAAGAAGAAGATAGCAGGAGGGGAAGAATGAAGGGGAGTTATTCGGACGGGGAGATATGAACCATGAGAGACGATGGACTTGAAAAACAAACTGAGGGTTCTAGAGGGGAGGAGGTGGGGGGATGGGTTAGCCTGGTGATGGGTATTAAAGAGGGCACATTGTGCGTGGAGCACTGGGTGTTACGAACAAACAATGAATCATGGAACCCTACATCAAAAACTAATGAGGTAATGTATGGTGATTAACATAACAATAAAAAATCCGAGTATAAAAAAAAGAGGATTAGAATATACATTAACTGTAAAAAAAAATAAAAAATAAACTGAAGGAGTCAGTCCAGTTAATTTCAGTGGGAGAAGCACTGCAGGCAGAAAAAACAGCAAGTACCAGTAGTAGCTCCCTGCTGGTCATACTCCTCCAAGAAAGAATAACTTTCAGTTGCCAGGAATTGCATTAGCTCTTTCACACACATGAAAGTTTCGAGAATTAGTGAGAACATAGGCTTTAGAGGTAAACAGATCTGGTTTTAATTCCAGGTTTTGCCAGGCAATTGACTTATCCTCTTTTACCTTCAATTTTCTGATTTTCAAATGGGAATGATATTATTTTTCTTGAAAATTTGTTCAAACGTCTAAAAAGAACATATATGTAAAGCTCCTCACCTACACTGGTGGTTCACAGTTGGAAGCTATCAGAATTATTTACTCAACTTTCTTGAATGAGGCATTCTTGTCATAGTTGGCATTAGTAAATTTTGGCTGCTTAGCATCTATTTCCTTGTCTTTTTTTTAAATTTTTTATTGTTATGTTAACACCATACATTACCTCATTAGTTTTTGATGTAGTGTTCCATGATTCATTGTTTGTGCACAACACCCAGTGCTCCACGCACAATGTGCCCTCTTTAATACCCATCACCAGGCTAACCCATCCCCCCACCTCCTCCCCTCTAGAACCCTCAGTTTGTTTTTCAAGTCCATCGTCTCTCATGGTTCATATCTCCCCGTCCGAATAACTCCCCTTCATTCTTCCCCTCCTGCTATCTTCTTCTTTTTCTTTTTTCTTAACCTATGTTGCATTATTTGTTTCAGAAGTACAGATCTGTGATTCACCAGTCTTGCACAATTCACAGCGCTCACCATAGCACATACCCTACCCAATGTCTATCACCCAGCCACTCCATCCCTCCCGCCCCCCACCCCTCCAACAACACTCAGTTTGTTTCCTGAGAATAAGAATTCCTCATATCAGTGAGGTCATATGATACAGGTCTTTCTCTGATTGACTTATTTCACTCAGCATAACATCCTCCGGTTCCATCCACGTCGTTCAAATGGCAAGATCTCATTCTTTTGATGGCTGCCCAATATTCCCTTCTGTATATATACCACTTCTTCTTTATCCATTCATCTGTCGATGGACATCTTGGCTCTTTCCACAGTTTGGCTTTGTGGACATTGTTGCTATAAACATTGTGGTGCACATACCCCTTCGGATCCCTACATTTGTATCTTTGGGGTAAATACCCAGTAGTGCAATGGCTGGATCGTATGGTAGCTCTATTTCCAACTGTTTGAGGAACCTCCATACTGTTTTCCAGAGGGGTTGCACCAGCTTGCATTCCCACCACCAGTGTAGGAGGGTTCCCCTTTCTCTGCATCCCCACCAACATCTGTCATTTCTTGACTTGTTAATTTTAGCCATTCTGACGGGTGTGAGGTGGTATCTCATTGAGGTTTTGATTTGGATTTCCCTGATGCTGAGCGATGTTGAGCACTTTTTCATGCGTCTGTTGGCCATTAGGATGTCTTCTTTGGAAAAATGTCTGTTCATGTCTTCTGCCATTTTTTGATTGGATTATTTGTTTTTGGGTGTTGAGTTTGAAAAGTTCTTTATAGATTTTGGATACTAGCCCTTTATCTGATAGGTCATTTGCAAATATTTTCTCACATTCTGTCGGTTGTCTTTTGGTTTTGTGGACTGTTTCTTTTGCTGTGCAAAAGCTTTTTATCTAGATGAAATCCCAATAGTTCATTTTTGCCCTTGCTTCCCTTGCCTTTGGCGATGTTTCTAGGAATAAGTTGCTGCGGCTTAGGTCGAAGAGGTTGCTGCCTGTGTTCTCCTTTAGGACTTTGATGGACTCCTGTCTCACGTTCAGGTCCTTCATCCATTTGGAGTCTGTTTTTGTGTGTGGTGTAAGGGAATGGTCCAGTTTCATTGTTCTGCATGTGGCTGTCCAATTTTCCCAACACCATTTGTTGAAGAGACTGTCTTTTTGCCATTGGACATTCTTTCCTGCTTTGTGAAAGATGAGTTGACCATAGAGTTGAGGGTCCATCTCTGGGCTCTCGATTCTGTTCCATTGATCTATGTGTCTGTTTTTGTGCCGGTACCATACTGTCTTGATGATGACAGCTTTGTAATAGAGCTGGAAGTCCGGAATTGTCATGCCGCCAGCTTTGCTTTTCTTTTTCAACATTCCTCTGGCTATTCGGGGTCTCTTCTGGTTCCATACAAATTTTAGGATTATTTGTTCCATTTCTTTGAAAAAAGTGGATGGTATTTGGATGGGGATTGCATTGAATGTGTAGATTGCTCTAGGTAGCATTGACATCTTCACAATGTTTGTTCTTCCAATCCATGAGCATGGAACGTTTTTCCATTTCCTTGTGTCTTCTTCCATTCCTTTCATGAGTATTTTATAGTTTTCTGAGTACAGATCCCTTGCCTCTTTGGTTAAATTTATTCCTAGGTATCTCATGGTTTTGGGTGCAATTGTAAATGGGATCGACTCCTTGATTTGTCTCTCTTCTGTCTTGCTGTTGGTGTATAGGAATGCCACTGATTTCTGTGCATGGATTTTATATCCTGCTACTTTAGTGAATTCCTGTATGAGTTCTAGCCGCTTTGGGGTGGAGTCTTTTGGGTTTTCCACATACAGTATCATATCATCTGCAAAGAGTGAGAGTTTGACTTCCTCTTTGCCAATCTGGATGCCTTTGATTTCTTTTTGTTGTCTGATTGCTGTGCCTAGGACTTCTAATACTATGTTGAATGGCAGTGGTGAGAGTGGACAGCCCTGCCGCGTTCCTGACCTTAGGGGAAAAGCTCTCAGCTTTTCCCCATTGAGAATGATATTCGCTGTAGGTTTTTCATAGATGGCTTTTATGATATTGAGGTATGTATCCTCTATCCCTATACTCTGAAGAGTTTTGATCAAGAAAGGATGCTGTACTTTGTCAAATGCTTTTTCTGCATCTATTGAGAGGATCATATGATTCTTGTTCTTTCTTTTGTTAATGTATTGTATCACGTTGATTGATTTGTGGATGTTGAATCAACCTTGCAGCCCAGGGATAAATCCCACTTGGTCATGGTGAATAATCCTTTTAATGTACTGTTGGATCCTATTGGCTAGGATTTTGGTGAGAATTTTTGCATCCATGTTCATCAAGGATATTGGTCTGTAATTCTCCTTTTTGATGGGGTCTTTGGTTTTGGGATCAAGGTAATGGTGGCCTTATAAAATGAGTTTGGGAGTTTTCCTTCCATTTCTATTTGGAACAGTTTCAGGAGAATAGGTATTAATTCTTCTTTAAATGGCTGATAGAATTCCCCTGGGAAGCCATCTGGCCCTGGGCTTTTGTTTGTTGGGAGATTTTTGATGACAGCTTCAATTTCCTTAGTGGTTATAGGTCTGTTCAGGTTTTCTATTTCTTCCCGGTTCAATTTTGGTAGTTGATACATCTCTCGGAAAGCACCCATTTCTTCCAGGTTATCTAATTTGCTGGCATAGAGTTGCTCATAATATGTTCTTATAATTGTTTGTATTTCTTTGGTGTTGGTTGTGATCTCTCCTCTTTCATTCATGATTCTGTTGATTTGGGTCCTTTCTCTTTTCTTTTTGATAAGTCTGGCCAGGGGTTTATCAATCTTGTGAATTCTTTCAAAGAACCAGCTCCTAGTTTCGTTGATCTGTTCTACTGTCTATTTCATTGGTTTCTGCTCTGATCTGTATTATTTCTCTTCTCCTGCTGGGCTTAGGCTTTATTTGCTGTTCTTTGTCCAGCTCCTTTAGGTGTAGGGTTAGGTTGTGTATTTGAGACCTTTCTTGTTTCTTGAGAAAGGCTTGTATTGCTATATACTTTCCTCTCAGGACGGCCTTTGCTGTATCCCAAAGATTTTGAACGGTTGTGTTTTCATTTTCATTGGTTTCCATGAATTTTTTTAATTCTTCTCTAATTTCCTGGTTGACCCTTTCATTCTTTAGTAGGATGCTCTTTAGCCTCCATATATTTGAGTTCTTTCCGACTTTCCTCTTGTGATTGAGTTCTAGTTTCAAAGCATTGTGGTCTGAAAACATGCAGGGAATAATCCCAATCTTTTGTTACCGGTTGAGACCTGATTTGTGACCTAGGATGGGATCAATTCTGGAGAATGTTCCATGGGCACTAGAGAAGAATGTGTATTCTGTTGCTTTGGGATGGAATGTTCTGAATATGTCTGTGAAGTCCATTTGGTCCAGTGTGTCATTTAAAGTCTTTATTTCCTTGTTGATCTTTTGCTTAGATGATCTGTCCATTTCCGTCAGGGGTGTGCTAACGTCCCCCACTATTACTGTATTGTTGTCCATGTGTTTCTTCGCTTTTGTTATTAATTTCCTTATATAATTGGCTGCTCCCATGTTAGGGGCATAGATATTGACAATTGTTAGATCTTCCTGTTGGATAGACCCTTTAAGTAGGATATAGTGTCCTTCCTCATCTCTTATTACAGTCTTTGTTTTAAAATCTAATTTGTCTGATAGAAGGATTGCCACTCCAGCTTTCTTTTGGTGTCCATTAGCATGGTAAATGGTTTTCCACCCCCTCACTTTCAATGTGGGGGTGTCTTTGGGTCTAAAATGAGTCTCTTACAGACAGCATATTGATGGGTCTTGTTTTTTAATCCTATCTGATAGCCTGTGTCTTTTGATTGGGGCATTTAGCCCACTTACATTCAGGGTAACTATTGAAAGGTATGAATTTAGTGCCATTGTATTGCCTGTAAGGTGACTGTTACTGTATATTGTCTGTGTTCCTTTCTGATCTATGCTGCTTTTAGGCTCTCTCTTTGCTTAGAGGACCCCTTTCAATATTTCTTGGAGGGCTGGTTTCGTGTTCGCAAATTCCTTTAGTTTTTGTTTGTCCTGAAAGCTTTTTATCTCTCCTTCTATTTTCAATGACAGCTAGCTGGATATAGTATTCTTGGCTGCATATTTTTCTCGTTTAGTGCTCTGAATATATCACGCCAGTCCTTTCTGGCCTGCCAGGTCTCTGTGGATAGGTCTGTTGCCAATCTAATGTTTCTACCATTGTACTTTACGTATCTCTTCTCCCGAGATGCTTTCAGGATTTTCTCTTTGTCTCTGAGACTCGTAAGTTTTACTATTAGATGTCGGGGTGTTGACCCATTTTTATTGATTTTGAGAGGGGTTCTCTGTGCCTCCTGGAGTTTGATGCCTGTTTCCTTCCTCACATTAGGGAAGTTCTCTGCTATTATTTGCTGCAATATACCTTCTGCCCCCCTCTCTCTTTCTTCTCCTTCTGGGATCCCAATTATTCTAATGTTGTTTCATCTTATCGTATCGCTTATCTCTCGAATTCTGCCCTCGTGATCCAGTAGTTGTTTATCTCTCTTTTCCTCAGCTTCTTTATTTTCCATCATTTGGTCTTCTATATCGCTGATTCTCTCTTCTGCCTCATTTATCCTAGGAGTTAGTGCCCCCATTTTTGATTGCACCTCATTAATAGCCTTTTTGATTTCGACTTGGTTAGATTTTAGTTCTTTTATTTCTCCAGAAAGTGTTTCTCTAATAACTTCCACACTTTTTTCAAGCCCAGCGAGTATCTTTAAAGTCATGACTCTGAACTCTAGGTCCAACATCGTACTAATGTCCGTATTGAGTAGGTCCCTGGCTGACGGTACTATCTCTTGTTCTTTTTGCTGAGGTGATTTTTTTCATCTTGTCTTTTTGTGCAGAGGAGAATAGATGAATGAGAGAACAAAATGCTAACAGGTTAACAACGTCCCCAGCAAATATACTCTATACAAATCAGAAAAGACCTGAAACCAGGGGAAAAGAAAGGGAAAGAAAGAAAAAAAAAAAAAAAGAAAGAGAAAAGAAAGAAAAAAAAGACAAAAAGAAAAAAATAAATACAAAAACAGAACAATACAAAAAACCCGAATATGATCAAATATGATCAGGCTAGTGCATAGATCAGTACCACACACTAGATTTTGGGTGTATTTTGGTCTGTTAGAAAAATGTGCCTCGTAAAATTTTAAAGGAAGAAAGACTTATATATGTACAAAATAAGGGTTGATACAATGAAGGGATGGAAGATGACCTTAAAGATGAAAATTATAAAAGATTGTATAAAAGGAATTGATAAGATAAGAGGTTTTTTGAAAAAAGAAAGAAGATTTTTTTAAAAAAAGGAAAAAAAAAGGGAGAGAATGTGATCAGGCAGGAGACTAGATCAAAGCCATACCCTAGTGATTTAGGGTATATTTCGATCTTTTAGAAGAAACTGTATCTCAAAATTTTAAAAAGAGAACATATATATATATATATATATATATATATATATATATATTTATATATGCCAAAAATAAGGGTAACTACTATGAAGGGATATAATATGACTCTAAAAATGAAAAATAAAAATGTTTTTTTAAAAAAGGGTTAATAACATGGTTGTAAAAGGGAAAAAGAAAAATTAAAAAAAAAACATTTAAAAAAATTAACTTTGAAAAACTAATGAATCATGTTAAAAAAAGCCATGAATTCTATGTGCAGTATTCCCCTAGTGCTGGAGTTCTCCCGTTCTCCTTGATCGGTAAACTTGGTCTTGGCTTGCTGGCTGTTTGTGCTGATCTTCTGGGGGAGGGGCCTGTTGCCATGGTTTCCAAATATCTTTGCCGGAGGCGGAATTGCCCTGCCCTTGTCTGTCCAGGGTAAGCAAGCTGCTTGGGTTTGCTCTCAGGAGCTTTTGTTCCCTGCAAGCTCCTAGTACAGCTTTGAAGGACCCGGGTGGAAATGGCGGCCTCCCAATCTCCACCCGGAGGAGCCGAGTACTCGGGGCCCCACTCCTCAGTGCGCCCCCAGAGAAAAGCCGTCACTCCCATCTCCCTGGTCTCTGGCCGCACTCTGTGCTCACCCGGCCTGTGACTGAGCGTTTCTATCTCTGGCACTCGACCCCATGTGGAGTCTCCAAACCCAGCAGATCCCTGCGGTGCACTCCTGCGCCGCTCCTCCCGGGGGAGGAAGGGGTTCAGAGAGTTGTTGCTACTCTCTCTTCAATCTCCTGTTGAGTTCGTAGCTGTTCAGAATGCTTTGATCCCTATTCAGCTGAATTCCTGAGACCAGACGAAATCCAGGTCTCCTACTCCTCTGCCATCTTGCCACCCTATCTCCTTCACTTTATTTAGGTGTTACCTCACCAGAGAGGCCTTCCTTGACAACACAATATAACAACCTTATCACTGTCCTACTTTACTTTCTATTCCCTTATGCTACCTTTTCACAGCACTGGTCATTTACACACACACACACACACACACACACACAGAAATATTTGTCTATTTGTTCTCTCCCATAAAAATGGGAACTTTGTTTTATATGCTAATTTATCCTCAGCATCATGAACTGTGCCTGATAAACAATTGTTTGATGAGTGAACAACACACATACAACTGGAAGAGTAGTTCTCAGCTCTGTCTCTAACCTCCAGTATGGCTTTGCCCCCGTCATTTATCTCTCCGGGCTTCAGTTGTAAAATGAAAATATCGAATCAGATCAAACCTAACCTCCCCTTTGCCTTATTTCTTGCCATGTGAATGCTTGGTTTTTATATATTGTGCTTCTCTGCTAGCTTTCTTTTAAAAAAGCACTTTAGAAGAAACTAAAAAATGTTTCAAAGACATTGGACTAGATATTCCTTAAAGTTCTATCTTTCTATAAAAGTGTATAGTTGTATCAGCATGAAGAGTTTATAGACCTCCCAGATAGATTACAATGAAAGTCTTTCAAAGAACAATTATGTATTTCTTATTGGAAGAAAATAAAAAGTTATTTGCCCCCTATGCTTCTGGTTCTTAAATTCCAGGAAGAGCACTTAGGAAGTTCATTTACTCACTTCAATTACCAGAAGCTCTTTATTGAGTCCATTTTATAATTTTAATCAACATAATAATCCTGAAAAGTAGGAGGTTATGGAATACATGAATTCAGAGCTTCTAAGATTAATAAGTGTACTGAGGTATGAAAGCTCTTTCACATAATTTTTTTAGCTATGAAGATCAATGGTATAGAAAGGAATCTGTACTGTTCCCAGGCAGATGATGGATATTGAGAAATTGACTTAGACACTGTCTTTAATGTGATGAAGACCTAAATATCAGAGCTGATTCCTGTGAGTCAATATTTTAACCAGTTACTTTGTGAGGGCATGATCTAATGGAACATAACGAGTGCCCACTTTGGAGCCAATGGCTTTTGAGTATAGGGGGTAACTGAGAACATATTTAAAATAAAAAGGTCTATCCAACAAGATCTAACAATTATAAATATTTATGACCCCCAGAAGCCAATTATATAAACCAATTAATACATAATTAAAGAAACACATTGATAATTATACAGTAATAGTAAGGGACTTTAACACCCCACTCACTGCAATGGACAGATCATCTAAGCAGAAGATCAACATAAAACAAGGGTTTTGAATGACACACTGGGCCAGATGGACTTCACAGGTATATTCAGAGCATTTTATCCTAAAGCAGCAGAATACACATTCTTCTCAAATACACATGGAACATTCTCCAGTATGTGACCCACATACTGGGTCACAAATCAGGTCTCAGCCAGTACCAAAAGATTGGGATTATTCCCTGCATATTTTCAGACCACAATGCTTTAGAACTTGAATTCAATCACAAGAGAAAATTTGGAAAGAACACAAATACGTGGAGGTTCAAGAGCATCCTACTAAAGAATGAATGGGTCAACCAGTAAATTAAAGAATTTAAAAAATTCATGGAACATAAGGAATAGAATGGAGGACATTAGGAAAAGGAAGGGAAAAATGAAGGAGGGGAATTCAGAGGGGGCGACAAACCATGAGAGACTATGGACTCCGGGAAACCAACTGAGGGTTTTAGAGGGAAGGGGGGTGGGAGATGGGCTTGCCCAGTGATGGGTATTAAGGAGGCCATGTATTGCATGGAGCACTGGGTGTTATACACAAACAACGAATCATGGAGCACTACATCAAAAACTAATGATGTACTGTATGGTGACTAACATAACATAATAAAAAAATTAAAAATTAAAAATTAAAAAAAAACTTTAAAAGTTCATGGAAACTAATGAAAACACAACTCTTCAGAACCTTTGGGATGCAGCAAAGGCAGTCCTAAGAGGGAAGTATATAGCAATACAAACCTTTCTCAAGAAACAAGAAAAGTCTCAAATACACAACCTAACTTTACACCTAAAGGAGCTGGAGAAAGAACATCAAATAAAGCCTAAAGCCAGCAGGAGAAGAGAAATAATAAAGATTAGAACAGAAATCAATGAAATAGAAACCAAAAGAACAGTAGAACAGATCAATGAAACTAGGGGCTTTTTCTTTGAAAGAATAAGATTGATAAACCCCTAGCCAGACTTATCAAAAAGAAACAAGAAAGGACCCAAATAAATAAAATCTATTAATGGCTCTTCACTTCTTTTATGATCAGTCTTTACTCCACAACATGGCTTACAAAGCACCATATGATTTGGTCCCTATCTGCCTTTCCAACCTCATCTTTTGCTACTCCCTCACTTACGCACTCTCTCATTCACTCACTCGCTCACATGCTCATTCATTCAATAAATTTCTTTAGTAATTACATGTACTAAACTTGGGTTAGCCATTAGGGCTTCATGATGAATAGAGACAGGGCCTCACTCTAATGGGATAAGGAAGAATGATGTTAAACTATAATGAAGTATGATGCATGTCATCTTAGGGCAGTACAGGGATCACAGGGGCATGACTAATGGTGGGGGAGAGAATAATTTCCAGAAATGAGACCAAAGATAAGTAACTATAGACATTGTAGGCTACACATAGACACTTATTAGTAGGCTCCTGTGGTTTGACAATTTAGCCCACCTGTAGACTTAGTCCCAGCCATGAAGGGGGTTTTGTTCTATTCTGCAAATAATCATAAGAGGCACTGGCAAGAAGTTGAAAGTTCCTCAGTTCCTAGGATTTTTTTTTTTTAAGATTTTATTTATTTGAGAGAGAGAGAATGAGAGACAGAGAGCATGAGAGGGAGGAGGGTCAGAGGGAGAAGCAGACTCCCCGCTGAGCAGAGAGCCTGATGCGGGACTGGATCCTAAGACTCCAGGATCATGACCTGAGCTGAAAGCAGTCGCTTAACCAACTGAGCCACCCAGGCGCCCCATCAATTCCTGGGATTTTTTCTTGAAGTCATGGCTAAGTCCTGACCTAACTTGGCCTTCTAGCCAGGATGATGAATATTTGCCTTTCCCTCTGACTCCTGTGTTGGTCTCCATTCCTGACCTAGCACTTGTTATGACCCTGACATGTTGCTGAATCCATCCTTCTGGGGTCTTGGCAGCCTTCACATGACCTCAGTAATTCTGGCATGCTTACAGAAGACTGCCTTTCTCTGTGTCAGACCTTCCCAAGGCTGTGTCATATCTCAGTCTTTGTTTTTCAGTCAGTGCTTTGCCTCCTCAGCTCAAATCCCATACCTCTCAGCCTGCCACATCTTATGCATCTATAGGTCATCAAGTCATTACCACTTTTCACATGAAGCAGTAGCCTGGTCCAGCTCCCTCATCTATTGGAGACTGACATCCTAAGGGATATCTCCTCAAGATTTCCATTCTGGTCCCCATGTATCCATGCCAGCCTTTCATTCCTGGTAGGGTAGATCTTACTCCTCATTCCCTTTGTCATAGTAGGAAGGAATAACTTTGGTGTCACCCGGCTTGAAACTTTGTATGTACATCATCTCTGCGAAGTAATCCTGCTCTCCTCCTTCTCACTGATTCTGATCACATCTTCGTCCATTCGAGACTGTGATTGTACTTTTTGCCCTGGAAAACTGGAAGTCCCTTGCTATCCATGCCTCTGCCCTTCCTCGGTTTTTCCTTGGCAGTCTACTTCCTTCACTGCTGACTCAGTCTTTTCTCCAACATCATTTCTCCCATGACCTATCCACCTGCACTCAGAACCTAGTTTTGGGACCAGATGATTTTTCTTTTCTTTTCTTTTTAATTATTAGCCAACATATAGTACATCATGAGTTTTTGATGTAGTGTTCAATGGTTCATTAGTTCCGTATAACACCCAATGCTCATCACCACATGTGCCCTCCTTAATACCCATCACCTGACTACCCCATCCCGCAGTTTGGTTCCCAGAGTCCAGAGTCTCTCATGGCTTGTATCCCTCTGATTTCTTCCCATTCAGTTTTCCCTCCCTTCCCCTATGGTCCTCTGTGCTATTCCTTATGTTCCACATATGAGTGAAACCATATGATAATTGTCTTTCTCTGCTTGACTTATTTCACTTAGCCTAGTCCCCTCCAGTTCCATCCATGTCGATGCAAATGGTGGGTATTCATCCTTTCTGATGGTTGAGTAATATTCCATTGTATATATGAACCACATCTTCTTTATCCATTCATCTGTTGAAGGGCATCTCAGCTCCTTCCACAGTTTGTCTATTGTGGACATTGCTGCTGTGAACATTGGGGTACATGTGGCCCTTCTTTTCACTACATCTGCATCTTTGGCGTAAATACCTAGTAGTGCAATTACTGGGTCATAGGGTAGCTCTATTTTTAAGTCTTGAGGAAATTCCATACTGTTTTCCAGAGTGGCTGTACCAGCTTGCATTCCCACCAACAGTGTAAGAGGGTTCCCCTTTTTCCACATCCTTGCCAACACTTGTTGTTTCCTGTCTTAACTTGTTGTTAATTTTTTCTATTCTAAGTTGGTATCTCATTGTGTGCTTTTTTTACTGTCAAATTTCTTTTTTTATTTTTTTTGTTTTTTTAATTTTTATTTATTTATTTTTAAATTTTATTTTATTATGTTATGTTAGTCACCATACATTATATCATTAGTTTTCTTTCTTTTTTTTTTTTTGAAAAACCTAAAAGTGAGACAGGAGTCCATCAAAATCCTAAAGGAGAACACAGGCAGCAACCTCTTTGACTTTAGCCACATCATTAATTTTTTTTATTATTATGTTATGTTAATCACCATACATTACATCATTAGTTTTTGATATAGTGTTCCATGATTCATTGTTTGTGTATAACACCCAGTGCTCCATTCAATACATGCCCTCCTTTTATTTGTTGTTTGATGGAAATATTTTGTATCTTTTTTTTTGTTTGATGGAAATATTTTATATCTTTTTTAAATTTTATTTTATTACGTTATGTTAGTCACCATACAATACATCATTAGTTTTTGATATAATGATCCACGATTCATTGTTTTCGTATAACACCCAGTGCTCCATGCAGTACGTGCCCTCCTTAATACCCATCACCGGGCTAACCCATCCCCCCACCCACCTCCCCTCTAAAACCCTCAGTTTGTTTCTCAGAGTCCATAGTCTCTCATGGTTCGTCTCTCCCTCCGATTTCCCCCCCTTCATTTTTCCCTTCCTTCTTCTAATGTCCTCCATGCTATTCCTTATGTTTCACAAATAAGTGAAACCATATGATAATGGACTTTCTCTGCTTGACTTATTTCACTTAGCATAATCTCTCCAGTCCCATCCATGTTGATGCAAAAGTTGGGTATTCATCCTTTCTGATGGCTGAGTAATATTCCATTGTATATATGGACCACATCTTCTTTATCCATTCATCTGCTGAAGGGCATCTCAGCTCTTTCCACAGTTTGGCTATTGCGGACATTGCTGCTATGAACATTGGGGTGCAGATGGCCCTTCTTTTCACTACATCTGTGTCTTTGGGGTAAATACCCAGGAGTGCAATTGCTGGGTCATAGGGTAACTCTATTTTTAATTTTCTGAGACACCTCCACACTGTTTTCCAAAGTGGCTGTACTATCTTGCATTCCCACCAACAGTGTGAGAGGGTTCCCCTTACTCCACAACCTCTCCAACATTTGTTGTTTCTTGCCTTATCAATTTTTGCCATTCTGACTGGTGTAAGGTGGTATCTCAGTGTGGTTTTGATTTGAATTTCCCTGATGGCTAATGATGATGAACATTTTTTCATGTGTCTGTTAGCCATTTGTATGTCTTCTTTGGAGAAGTGTCTTTTCATGTCTTCTGCCCATTTTTTGACTTGATTATTTGTGTTTTGGGTGTTGAATTTGAGAAGTTCTTTATAGATCTTGGATACCAGCCCTTTAACTGTAGTGTCATTAGCAAATATTTTCTCCCATTCTGTGTGTTGCCTCTTTGTTTTGTTGACTGTTTCCTTTGCTGTGCAGAAGCTTTTCATCTTGATGAAGTACCAAAAGTTCATTTTTGATTTTGTTTCACTAGACTTTGGAGATGTATCTTGAAAAAAGTTGCTGTGGCCGATGTCAATACCTGCCCTCCTTAATACCCATCACCAGGCTAACCCATCCCCCACCTCCCTCCCCTCTAAAACCCTCAGTTTATTTCTCAGAATCCATAGTCTCTCATGGGTGGTTCATCTCCCCCTCTGATTTCCCCCTCTTCATTTTTCCCTTCCTACTATCTTCTTCTTCTTTTTTTTTTTTTGTTAAACATATAATGTATTATTTGTTTCAGAGGTACAGGTCTGTGGTTCATCAGTCTTACACAATTCACAGTGCTCACCATAGCACATACTCTCCCCAGTTGTAGTTTTGATTCGTATTTCCCTGATAGCTAGTGATGTGGAGCATTTTTTCGTGTGTCTGTTGGCCATTTGTATGTCTTCTTTGGAGAAGTGTCTGTTCATGTCTTCTGCCCATTTATTGACTGTTTTGTCTTCTGCCCATTTATTATTGTTTTTTGGGTGTTGATAATTTTTCACTTCACTTTTTGACTAAGCTCTTTGGATTTGGCAGCCTGGAATTTAGGCCCTTCCCTGGCTTCCTGGGACTCCAGGCCACTTGAGTCTACTCTCATGATCTATTCCTCAGGATTACTTTTAGGGTCTTAGTTCATTTTACTTAGGTAAACAGGTACTCCCTGTGCTAGGGGGGTAATGAATCAGAAATACACCAGATGGTCCTGCTTCTCTATATTTCTTTGTGTACTGCGAAGCCCCCTAACCCCCACCTTGGTCATGGCTAGCCTGCAGTGCCCCACTGAGTGAGAACAGGGGGACAGCCTATGACCACTCTCTACTGGGAGGCCATTTTGATGAGAGACCCCTATTGACTAAACCAGGCTGAGTTCTACTTTTACAGTCTGGAAGGCCTCACAGTCACTCCTCACATGATACAGCTGGGTAATAATGAATCTTCTGGCTTAAAAGCTCTGATATGATGGCTGTGGAAGGAGAAACATGAGGAATCCAGAAACAAATCAGGGTACTACATTATGTGGGAGAAGAAAGAGAGGAAGCCTGTGTCTAGATGATTAATGCCTTTATCTTTTCTCTGAGAGAAACACTATGTGAAGTCCTATAAAATCTTAACCAATGGAGCAGCTTAGAAGCCCCTCCACAACAATACCCACCCCTACCTAGCTCTGCTGGGAACCCACTAGCTAACTGTGGGTCTAGAACTCCTTGTCCATTCAGACCACTAACAATCAGCCTTCTTACCTTCCCTCTCTGTCATTATCCCCTCACCCAGACATATTTACTCCATTCAATTAATGAATATCTACTACGAGTCTACCATGTGTCAGGTACTCTGTCAGATGCTAGGTTATTCACTGGTGAATAAAAAACAGATGTTGTCCCTACCCACATAGAAACTACAACCTAATTGGAAATGTAAACTGTAAGTAAACAAGTGCAAACACATATATAATTGCAAATTGAAATAGTGCTTTGAGGAAAAGGATCTAGTTGCTCCAAGGGAGACTAACAGGAGAGCCTAATTGAAGGAGTGATAGGGAAGATAATATCTGAGCTAAAACAAAAATGAAGGATAGATGTCAGCTAGGCAAGGGAGCAAGTTAGTGTGGAGAACAGGAAAGACAGAGGGAAAAATACTTAAAGGTCCTGAGATAGACTATGAACTTGGTTCATCCGAGGAAGTAAAAAAGTCATATTAAAGAGTTTGGATTTCCATTCTAGTGTAATTGGAAATTCTGTATGAGTTTTAATCCAGGAAATGGCATGAGCCAATTAAACTGTGAAAAAACTATATGAAGAGGGTATTGGAGAGGAGAAGAGTGAGAAAAAGAAAGCCAGGCAGTGTAGGGGACTTTTTCAGCAAACTAGCAAAAACATGGAAATAGAGACAAGTAAAGAGTTTGGAGATATCTTCTAAAGATAGAATTTAAGGACCTTAATGAGATGAGGGATGTAATAATTTCAGTAAATGATATCAGGCCAAGATCTCTTTTTTTTTATTATGTTATGTTAATCACCATACATTACATCATTAGTTTTTGATGTAGTGTTCCATGATTCATTGTTTGCATATAACGCCCAGTGCTCCATGCAGTACATGCCCTCTTTAATACCCATCACCAGGCTAACCCATCTCCCCACTTTCCTCCCCTCTAGAACCCTCAGTTTGTTTCTCAGAGTCCATAGTCTCTCATGGGTCATCTCCCCCTCAGATTTCCTACCCTTCAAAGACTAAAATAAGAGATGAGGAAGGACAATATATCTTATTTAAAGGGTCTATCCAACAAGAAGGTCTAACAATTGTAAATATCTATGCCCCTAATATGGGAGCAGCCAATTATATAAGCCAATTAATAACAAAAGCAAAGAAACACATTGACAACAATACAATAATAGTGGGGGACTTTAACAGGCCAAAATCTTAATATCATTATTGACTTTTCTCTTACTTTCACATCTCATATTCAGTTTATCCTCAAATCCTAAAGTCTTTATACCTTCAAAATAGATTCAAAGTCCTGCAACTCCCAACCATCTCCACAGCTTCTACCCTAACCCAACCCATCATTATTTCTTCCTGGACCACTGCAATAGCTACCCAACTGGTCTCCTGGCTTTCACGCCCCTCCTGCTCACCACAGACTACTTCTCTACTCAGGAGACCCTTTGAAAATGTAAATCAAATAATTTCATCACTCTCAGGATCTTTACCCCACAGTGGCCTCTCATACAAAACTCTTACCAAGGCCTGCAGAGCCCTGTAATCTGGACCCTTCCCCTCTAATTCATTTTGTACTAATCACCTTCTCACTTGTTCCTGTTCAATCCCACTGACCTTCCTGCTGCTCTAGAGACATACCAAGCTTATTCCTGCCCTTGAACCTTTGTGCTTGCTTTTGCCTCTGGACCTCTGTTTTCTTAGATAGATAGATAGATAGATAGATAGATAGATAGATAGATAGATAGATAGAGATACAGATATGGATTATTTCCTCATATCATTCAGTTTCTACTAAATGGTTACCTCTCTGACCACCCTAACTAAAATAGCTCCCTCCACCACCCTCTATGACCTTACCTTGCTTTATTTGTATTCATTACACCTATCATTACCTTACACTATATTATGTATTAATTTGTTTATCTCTCTCACTAGAATTAAGTTCCATGAAAGTATGGAATTGCTTGTTTTACTTCTGCTTCCTTACCGTATAGAAGAGTGCAACATGGGACGCTCTTAAGCAAAATTTATTGAATGAAAAAAGGAAGGAAAAAGTGAAAAAGAGGAAGACATCAAGGTGGCCTCTGAAGTTTCTGTCTTGTCCAGTTGAATGGATGGAGATGGTGGGGCTATTTACTGAGTTGGGTGTACTTTCAGAAGGCCAGGTGTGGAGGAGGTCAGAAGACCCATTTTAATCAGGTTGAATTTTAGGTAACTTTAAGACGTTCAAGAATAGCAATCAGGTTGGCAGATGGATAGGACCACATAAATTTATCATCCCAACTGAAAGTGAACAGGGAAACTAAAAATAAAGTTTTGTACATTTTTTGAAATATTCGTGTATTGACCACCAATTGTTTTATTACACTGGACTAACAAAATCATTGTTTTTAAAATCAAAATTTGTTTTAAGTAAAAGATAAAATAGGGGTGCCTGGGTCACTCAGTTGGTTCACCAACTGCCTTCAGCTCGGGTCATGATCCCAGGGTCCTGGGATCGAGCCTTGCATCGGGCTCTCTGCTCTTTGGGGAGCCTGCTTCTCCCTCTCCCTCTGCTTGCCACTCCCCCTGCTTGTGCTCTCTCTCTCTCTCTCTGTCAAATAAATAAGTAAATAAAATCTTTTTAAAAAAGATAAAGTAAAATAAAATAAATATATATCCATATAGATTAAAGCAGAATTTTTGAAAAAACTTCTATTTATTTTCTTTAAATCAATTCACTAACTTTCAGCGCATATTCACATGCTTCAACCAGTTTCTTAGCTACATGTGTATCTAATACTATGTCATTGTTATTTTTATGAAGAATATATTTTTTATGATAAGGCTTTATTATTTTTATTTTTGATGACATTGCCTTGAGTCTTCTTCAGAACTGTATTTTATGGTTAGTAAGTTTGAAATTGTTGACACATTCAACTAATTATTCTTTGTAGATCGTAATATCCTTAAGGCATTATTTCTATAGGTGCTGAGGTACCTGGTAAACTTAGAGCAAATTCTCCTAAATAGGGAACATTCTCAGTTATAAACTTTTTAGTATTAAAATATGTAAACATTTCAGTCCAAATATTTTCATAGTTAGTCTCCTGTTTACTCCCTTCAGAGACATTTTCTTGGATTAATTTTTTTATAAAACAACTTTTGTCAAATAAGATGATGCTTCTTGACTCTTAAATTTTCACCAAATGCAGATGCTGCATAATTGTAGGCCTTCTCAATTTCATCCTACTCTGGCACAATATACTGTATAAATATCCAATTAAAACTAGGAGTTTCATCACAAAATTCTCCTCCTAAAGTAAGTTATCCCAAAGTATAATCATTGAATTTCAAAATTCAATCTTGTACTCCAATTGTGCTTTCATCATTTAATTTATGCAGTTCCTCCCATGCTTTTGTAGAGATAAATGTCATGTCTTGTTTGCAAGCTTTGTTTTCAATAATTGCAATTTGATAAAAGCTTTAAAAGTTGAAATACTTTGGTGCTTCATTTGTTGAATATTTGATTAAAAATTTCCGGTTGATTTTGAACAAAATGCAACCAAAATTTTGTTCTTATTTAGAGGCCTTATTAACAAAATTTAAGGGTCTCATTTACAGCAAAAACAAAAAAGCAAAATCAATGTTGATTAACAAAACAGCTTATTAAAGGCTCAAAATCTCTAAAATCCTATTGATGGCAGACAGTAAAGAAAATAAGCATGGTCTGCCTCCCTGAAAAAAACAAAAATTTTGTGTTTGTGTGGTTTACAATTAGCTTCATAAAAATTGTATTGTTCACTTACTTTGTGTAAATTTTGAGAACTATAGTTCCTATTTTGAAGGTAGAAAATAGAAGCTTGTTTGGATGCAATTATGATTTATATGGATACCACAAACCAATTCAAAATAAATTTCTGCTGTGGAGGTTTGTTGATTTAACAACTATATTGCTTTTACCAAAATTTGTATTCACATTATTATAGCAAAAAATAAGCTATTTATTTTTAATGTTGAACTTTTTATTTTACTGAATTAACAATAACATTACCACTAAGACAATATTTTACCTTCAACGGAATAAATTTAGGAAAACCTTACTTTGATTCCATGAATTGGCTGAAAATAATTAAATTACATTGGAATTAAGTTAAATTATTTTCTGTTTGAAATATCTGATGACACTGATTTAAAACTGCTGGTTTTAGTTCTGCTAACAGTGAAAAGACATTAATGGCTACCACTTTATATACAAGACTTGGAATTAAAAATGATTGAAATTATTTTAGAAGAACAGTCATGTACTCTAAATAAAAGTGATACTACACATCACTCCGAAGTGTGGGTTTTCATTATAGTACATGGACTGTTCTAAAATATTTCAATCATTTTTCTTCTATGCTCCTGCTTTTATGTGTGTAAATTATAGTCTTTGGGCATAAGTTTTCTTAAAATAACTGTTAAATCAAGTAGATGCTGATGTTCCTTCAGCAGATTTATGTTCTCTGGTTTTTATGTGGTCATGTTATCAGTATACCCCCTACACTGGATCATAAATATCAACAAACATCTTATATAAGTTACATGTTCATTACTAAATTTCATGAGAAATAAAAAGTTAGTACTTAACTTTTTTAAAACATGCACCTTTGTATTTTTTAGCTCATTGCTGGTGAAAGGATTTATTGTGAAGTTTTTTTTAAGAGTAACCAAAAAATTAAGTAAATAATTTTAGATTTACACCACATGATGCCAAAAGATATTAGACTATTCTCTATAAGAAGGACTGCTCAGTCTCTATTTCCCAAACATGTTTTACCTTCCCCTAACCTGTAATTTTCCACATGTCCTATCAGTCTGCCCAACAAGTGACCTGAAGGCTTTATGCATCTGGCAGGTTGCTGCATGGGCATGGTTGGCTGGTACAGCAAGCTGCCAGCGGGGGCAGCACATTTGAATACTTCTCCCACCACCATTTGTGAATGGAACAGTTAACTGCCTTCCTGTATCCATACAGACACATGTAGTTTTATCAGACAGCATACTCTTTAAAAGAGAGGTGTTGGTTATATTGGGTATGGGAAGGGTCAAAAAGAGAAAACAGGGTTGTCCCTGTTTTTCTTAATTATATGTTTAAATGGTTCTCTATCCCTTGTCACTTATTCCTTTGTCCCCTACCCTGACTTTACTGCCCATTTCACACCTTAAGCACACTTAGTGTGAACTTGGAATTCATTATTCTGAACCAAGAGATAGTGTGATGCCAACTATCCATTGTACAGAGCATTGTGATAATGAGTTACCATTCCTGAGCACCTATTACATATCAAGTACAAATCTCATCTCTAATCCTCAAAACAAATCCATAAGCTAGATGTTATTTTCATCTTATAGATGTGGAAACCCAGAGGCAAGGCTACCTGACTGATAAGTAATGGAAGTAGAATAGAGCCCAAGCCTGCATTCTTTCTGTTGCACTATGACTACATTTCTAAAAGGCATCCACAGCTGGAAGTGAACACAGTCCTGACTGTTTAATCAAAACTCAGCTCTGGGGGCGCCTGGGTGGCTCAGTTGTTGGGCGTCTGCCTTCAGCTCAGGTCATGATCTAGGGGTCCTGGGATCGAGCCCCGCATCGGGCTCCCTGCTCAGCAGGGAGTCTGCTTCTCCCTCTCTCTCTGCTGTTCCCCCTGCTTGTGCTCTCTCTCTGTCAAAAATAAATAAAATCTTTAAAAAAAAAAAAAAACTCAGCTCTGGCTGACTTATTTATTCATTCACTCAAAATACTTATTGAGTGCCTTCTATATGCTAGGCCCATGCAAGGGGATTACAAGATGCTAATCTAGTGACCTCACACCAGGAACCCTTATTGTATTTCTGCCCATGATGCAGCAACAAAGTAACTTTGATACAAAACTTCAGTTCCAGCATGAACCATTGCAGCTGTAGCCTACTACCCCATCCCAAAGCACCCAGCATTCTGATACTGCCTCATACACCATCCTATATCCCAGCAAATTATAGTTTTGAATGCAGAGTCCTTTACATCTAAGAGTCACAACAACCATAAGAGGGATACAGGACACATTTTAGTATCCACATTTTACACTGAGGCACAAAGAGAGGAAGGGTCTTTCCCAAGAACTATAGCAATCCTAGTATCTTGTCCAGTGTCTTCTTGCTTCCTCTCAGGTATTTGGAATGGAGAAGATAGAGTACATGACTTAGAGCCTCTCCTTGCATGGAGAGCCTATCCCTGGGGTTTCTGATTGCATTAGCATTCTGCCAGCAACCACGTGTAGGTAGGAATACTGTTGCTGTCCATGACCAGGGAGAATAATCAGTCTCAGTTTTCCCCAGTTCTAAACCAGCCAAAGTAGTTGGGTTTAATTTAATTTTATTTTTTTTTAATTTTTTTTTTTATTTGACAGAGAGAGACACAGCTAGAGAAGGAACACAAGCAGGGGGAGTGGGAGAGGGAGAAGCAGGCTTCCCGCAGAGCAGGGAGCCCGATGTGGGGCTCGATCCCAGAACCCTGGGATCATGACCCGAGCTGAAGGCAGACGCTTAACGACTGAGCCACCCAGGTGCCCCTTAATTTTATTTTTTTTTAATGGCTTGGAATTAATAGAAGCAGCTGCTGCCCCACAGTGTGTAGGTGTCCTTCTCCAGAAGGCGCAGATAAAAAAATAAAAAAATAAAAACCCTATATATAAAATAAACTATGAAAAATAAACAATAGAGTGTGTAGGACAAAAAGGTTAATTCAAGAATCGAGCAGTGTCTTTTTGTTATCAAAAATTCAGCTGGCAATATATAGCTCTGTCTCTCTCCTCCCACCACTAGTGCCCATCAGCCTCTGATAAGATGGTAATCTGATTAGACACCGTGTGTAAAAATGTGTTGCCTGTATCTTAGCACTCCCTCACTCTCTTTTTCTCCCCCTCCCTATGACTCACCAAGAGATTAGCTGTGACAAAGTGTGGGGGAAAGAAAAGAATAGATATGCTGGTGACAGGAGCACCATTATAATTATTTGGGGGAAGATAGGATTAGAATTAGGAGTGGGTCCTGTTTGCCTAGGGAGGGTGGATTTATAATGCGGGCATCCATACCAACTGCCTGGCTGTGCCAGACACTGGAGAAGAAAAGAAGGAGCCAACTGGCTCAAGCCAGGTGACGGTCTAGGTTATTCCAGCTAAATGTAAACTAAAGGCCACATGTTAGCATGGATGACAAACCAGAGATTCAGCTGCCCTTATGAAAGGAAGAAGGATGAAGTCTTACCTTAATTTCATATATACCTGGAAAATTGTTGCTTCCCATCCCTGGGTCAATGAAGAAAGAAAATGAAGACTGTTTCTGCAATTGCAATTGTTGGCTAATTTCAGTAAGCACAGCCTTGGTATGGTGGGGAGAATGTGTCTATCAGTCAGATAATAGTGTGCATCAAATAGGTAACACCTTATTAATATATGGAAGGTGATTAATATATGTTACCCCTTTGGGAGTATTTGAGTGACTTTGTTTTGCATACCTCCTTTAGAATTTACAATCTGAAAAAATTATTTTCCTTTCTGCTAATATGAAGAAAAAATGTGTCTAGTGTCTAGAAAGAATGTGGGATTGGGGGGAAATCGGAGGGGAAGACGAACCATGAGAGTCTATGGACTCTGAGAAACAAACTGAGGTTCTAGAGGGGAGGGGGGTGGGGGGATGGGTTAGCTTGGTGATGGGTATTAAAGAGGGCACGTTCTGCGTGGAGCACTGGGTGTTATATGCAAACAATGAATCATGGAACACTGCATCAAAAACTAGCCTGGGTGGCTCAGTCATTAAGCGTCTGCCTTCGGCTCAGGTCATGATCCCAGGGTCCTGGGATCAAGCCCCGCATCAGGCTCCCTGCTCCGCAGGAAGCCTGCTTCTCCCTCTCCCACTCCCCCTGCTTGTGTTCCGTCTCTCGCTGTGTCTCTCTCTGTCAAATAAATAAATAAAATCTTAAAAAAAAAAAACTAATGATGTAATGTATGGTGATTAATATAACATAACAAAAAAAAAAAGAATGTGGGATTGGAACTCATCTATCCATATCCGTATTTTTCTGCTAGATTAAAGAGGAAATTAGGGCTCCTGTCTTTCAGGGTTCTTGAGGAGGGCAGAGAATGCTGTTTTTTAGCGAGCCCTGTGTATTCCATTAGGTCCTGGGCTTCTTTTCTTCCTCTGTGTTCTACTAACCTCCAAAATGATGCACTGGGAATTTTACTGATGGTTTGGAGAGAAGGCAGAGAGGATGGTAAATGGGAAGGAATCATTCATTTGTTCATTAAATCATAAATTCACTCACTCATTCATTCAACAAATATGTTTGATCTCCTCTTCAGGGCCAAGCACTGTACTAAGTGCTATGGATTTTGAGATGAATCAGAAATACAGCAGTTAGATAATAGTGAGCTGAGATTAGCATTTAGAGCAATTAGTTCATGGAGTTGCTGACAAAGCTTTCATAGAGGAAATGTCATTTGAGCTGGGTCTCACTTCTCTACATAGGGATGTACTATGTAGAACAATATGGGAATGGCAATTGCAGAGGGAAGGAAAAGCATTTCTGAAAACATGAAGGTTTGTGAGAACCTAATGTGTTCAGGGCATGACTCAGTTTCACATGGAGAGAGCAAAGTATACATATATTGGTATGGCTGAAATTATTTATTCCAATTTGTTAATCCCTTAAAGTTCACTCACAAATATATTCATTTACCCAATTCATAAGCATTTTCAAGAACGTCAATGCAAAGCTCTGTATAGGTCCTGCAGAACCAGAGATGAACAGTATATCATCCCTGCCCTCGGGGGCAGGTGGGGGCTCGATCTAATGGTGGAGAAAGTTATATATTCAAATTGATATAATGAAAAAGAGGCTATAATAGAGAAGTATATATGGTATGATTGTGAATGTGTTCAGTATGTACATGCATGTGTGTGAATGTGTGTGTGTGTGTGTGTGTGTGTGTGCTTTGCTCACTCACATGTGCATGCATGACTGGATCTGAGGATGTGAGTTACAGGGTCCCCTCACACATGTGGATGCCCTCTTCAGTCATCAGGATGGACCCAGGATGATGGTTTGTTCCAAGAACTGGATCAGCCTTTAGTTTCTAGGTCCTGAGAGCACACGCTCCAAGTCTTGAATCTCTACATCTTTGGCAGAATCAAATGTTGGACTATTTCCTTTATGAAGTCTTCTGGGGAGTCATGGACAAATTTCTTCTTAAGAACAAGCATTCTTGACCCCATCTTCATTTTCATCCTATCATTGGGATAAAAGGAATAATCTTAGAAGATGGTTGTGAGGATTAAAGGACTTAATACATCATAATGTACTTAAATTATACACAGGGTCAATGATATGTATACATATTAGGAATTATAATTGTAATAACTATTATCATCATTGTTGTATTGTTTTCACTGATATCTCAGACTAACTGTATTAAATGGAATCAGAAGGCTGCCTTGTCTAACCTAACATCAACTATAAGAACTTATTTTATGGGATCCCATAAAGCTTCCCATGCTCATACTCCCCTGTAACGTGGACCTTTCTACTTTCCCTTCACCAGTTGAATGCTAAAGAGTCTCTATACTGAACTAAAATCTACCTCCCTATGATATCTACCATTTATCTTCAGAGATGAGTCTTCTTTTCCTTTTATCATAGCTTTTTAAAATAAGCAAGTATTGTTAAATTCTCTGTGCCATTTCTAGTGAGAAAGAGAGGAAAAAGGTGACACTCTTCCTGTCTTCAAAAAGCCTACCCTTTCTTTGAAGAAGTCTCCATTTACTTTTGGTGTTCATTGTTAAGGAATATACCAAGTTATGAAACTTATTTTAATATATGTTAAAGTAGAGAGAAAATTAATGAAAATTGGTCAGAGAAGGATTCAGAGAAGAAGTGTGTTAAAGGACAAACACTTATTTATACATTCTTTTGTCCATTAATTAACTAGTTTGTTTAAAAATTATTTTAGCCTTGACAATCTACCTTATACCACATCTGTGAGTAGCAGTTCACCAAGTAGGTAAGATGGCAAGGAAGGCAGTCCAAATGGAAAGAAGATCAAATACAAAGAGATCCCATAGAGGGATGGGAGGAATGGCATAAAATTGTATTAGGGAGTTGTGAGTAGCTCAGTATTCAAGGAGGTTCAAGGAGGAAGAAATGGCTGATGATACCAGATGACAGGAAGATCTCAGGAAGCCCTGCGGGCTAAACCAGAATGTAAAGATAGGGAGCTGTTTGAAGAGTCTTTAGCAAGAGAGTACTGTGAGAGCAGATTTTTCTGGAAGCAGAAATAAGGCTATGAGCTGGATGGCAAGGGGGAAAAGGAGAGTGGTGTGGTACCATAGGGATTATGAGCACAGACGTCGGAGTCTAATACAAGCTCTGTGGATTACTAACCTTGCCACTTCAGGGAATTTTTTTTTACCTCTTTGAGCTTCAGTTTTCTTGTCTGTGTAAAGGGGATGTTAATAGCCCCTGGCTCATGGGGTTATTGTGAAGTTTAAATGAAATGCATATAAAACATTTAACATGATGCCTGAGACATAGTAAAAATATAATAAGCAAAATAAGAGATAAACCAGAAGTGCATTACAAATGAGAGAGACATTTTTCCTACTTAGTACCAGCTTTATTTTCCTCTCTTCTTTGTGTTACTTGAAAGTCCTCATGAATTTGGCCTACTGAGCTCTTCTCAAACAGATTTTTATTTGTATTCTTAGCAGAGTCTAGAAAATCTAAGCCCTGAGCAGGATCTCAGCTTCCTTGAATGATTGCCCGAGGGCCCATTACCTTCACTCTGTCTGCAAATCAGGTTAGGCATCCAACCCACTCAGGAGAGGAGCTGGGACAGCTGCAGGCATTAGATGAATTCTCTTGATAGCACATAATCAAATTTGGTGGGGATGGCAGGCTCTCAGAATCAAGTTGCTAAACTTGGCTAGAATAGGAGAAAACTGGGGTGACTGACTTTAAAGCTTGGACCCTGATTGGATATACTAGTAAATGAAGAGTTGAGAACATCAGTATAACCCGAGGGGCCTATCACTGTAGGAATCACTAGCATATGAAGACATGCTCACCTTGTGCTCAGATCTGTGAGCCAGGGTCTGAAGCCAGTATCACAGACCACTGATGAGAGACCTCCAGGCCACTTTCAACTTGAATGCAAATCTGGAACCCTGAGCCTAGGTTATTCCACCAGCCTCACATTCTTGCATGTTCAGTCATGTCAGACATGTAGACCATTACCTGTTCTTTCCATAGCCTCCTCTCTGCACTGGTCTGATCTTGGTTGTCCACTGTTCCTTTCTCTATCCTGAACTTTCCACCTTTTCCTCTGAAACTCAGCTTTATGGTTAATAATCTCACTTGGGTTCTCAGTCTTTTAGTCCACTGCTTCCTTTACCTCTTCTCTTAATCGAACAATGCTTGGTGCTTGATACTTAACAAATATTTGCTACATAAAACAATGAAGTAAGACCTGATATGGAGGCCATTATCCCCCCCCGCCCCATTACCCTCTCAAGAGCTGCGCATTCTCTTACTCCACATACAGAAATATCAGGAGGAGATGACTTTTCTCTTCACTCCCCATGCACCTTCCAGGCCATTATTTCTGTCTCATCACTGGTAGCCCCAACATTTCAAAATAGGAAGGTCTAGAGTAGCAATCTGGTTAGAAAGGAGGAGTGCCTAGGAGGGGCTTGTCTTAAAGTTAGATTTGCATTACAACAAGACTGTTGTTACTTGCATATTTATTTGTGGTGATTTTGGGAGTAGGAGGCAAATGGATTCTGCTGGTGGGTCCAAGCACATCCGTAGACAGCCTTTGATACTACCACTGACATTTATGGTGCAAAGCCCTGTTCCTTTGTTGCTTATGCTCTTCTCTATACCACTCCACCCTCCTCAGCACTTTCAGGCTCTCAACCATATTAGACTTTATGTGCCATCACTTCAGCCACTTTTTTCTAATACAGTCAAATCTGTCTTGTTTTCTACACCTGTGCAGCTGCTCTCCTATCCTTCTGTCCACTGTCATCGATTCCATGGCCTGGCACAGTCATGATGCTTAACTTCTTTCACTCACTTGAAAGGTACCCTGTGACTTCAGGATAATTTTTAAATTCTTTAACATGGTTTATAGGGTCCCTTTCCAGTCTGACTTCTGCCTTCCTCTTCAGACCCATTTCTCATGATTTCCCCTCTCACTCTTTGTGCTTCAGTCATCATGAATTCCTTTCAGTTCCAACATTTTACTTGTTCTCTCTTGCCTCCTGGCTTTTGCACACACTCATATCTGGAATGCCAGAAGTTCATAACTTACCAAGAGGGATTATGGAGGAGTGTTCTAGGTACGGGACTTGGAATAAGACAGAAACAAATCTGAGTCTCAGCTCTATCATTTACTTGTTTGAGATCATGGGTAAGCTCCTTAACTTTTATGAGCCTCCACGACCACATCTGCAAAGTGGGATAATACCCACCTTGAGATACAAGAATTAAATCAGGTACTGAATGAGCCCCAGAAACAACCCATACTGTGCATGTTCTGTTCATTCCTTGCTTTCTCTTTTCCCTCATTCTTCCCTCAATCCTTCTCTTCCTCCATTCCCTCCTTAATTTTTGTCTTCTTCCCCTCTCTGATTTTTACTTAATGTTTGGGTGAGATTCATAAGATCCAGGGCTACAGGCAAACAATACAAGCTGCCATATGTACAGAATTAGTGTCTTGCAACCTCTGCTCTTCCACAGGAAGCCCACAGCCTTACTTCCCACCCTGGCTACTTAGGCAGCCTCAGAAGGACACCAAGGTAGAAGCAAGATTCTGCAACAAACTACATGTTACAATGCTCTGGGAGCTCTTAACAACTTTCTTCAGGCTGTTGTACCTGGAGCCACCACCAAACTTGTTTTTTCTCAACCTCATCACCTATACCCTCCTCTTCACACGGTCCTCTACATAATCCTGTGTCTCATGGCTTCTCAGTTGAATGCCAAGCCCCTACAGGTGAGCCTTGCGTCCTTCACCTACTGTGCCAGTAACCCTCAGAAACATACCTGCCTCTAAAGATCTTCCAAACCGATCCTAGTGGATAAGACTTATGAAGCCATCAATAAAGAAGCAAGAGTTACTGCAAAATGTGGGAGCTGAACGGGCCTGGAATTGTCAGTGGATAATAGAAAAGGCACAGTTTGAGATGGGTGTTGTAGGATCAACAGGATTTTGAAGGCACAGAAATGAGAGGCATTCACTGCAGGAAAGCAGTGTGAATAATTTGGATGTCATACAGCATGAGAGGGTATAGTGAGCCTACAGTGTGGATGAATGTAAAGAAGTTATGGGAATTATGACTGGAACATTTTGCCTTTTCTCATGTATATGTTTCAGAGTTCCTTACTGGAGAATGAGCGTGATGACTTAGCAAAATGGCCTACACAGTATATTTGAAGCCATATTTCCCAAAGTGCCTCTGTAGAAAATTAGTGTCATGGAATGTTCTGTAGGAAAACCATAATAATAATTTAAAGAAATGTTGAATATTCTTTCCTCCCTTTGAATATTTACAATGCATATTAGCTTATTTTAAAAAGGTCTGAATTAGCCTTGTAATACAAAAACTGCAACAAACTCTTCCTAGGGAAGAGTAGGCCTCCCCTATTTATTTCAGTATAATATCACAGTCTTTAGCTGCTCTCAAGGCACTTTAAGAGTCTGTAACTATATTGTATATTTATTTTTAATATTTCATTGAATGCTTCCTCACC
Source organism: Zalophus californianus (assembly GCF_009762305.2). NCBI lineage: Eukaryota > Metazoa > Chordata > Mammalia > Carnivora > Otariidae > Zalophus > Zalophus californianus. Next base: position 38,679,192 of record NC_045598.1, on the reverse strand, counting down.
AGAGTATAGATTCCATGAAGACAAACACGTTGCCTATCTTATTTACCATTATACATCAAGAATGTATTACAATGCCTAGGCATATAATAAGTACTCAAAATAAGAGTAAACAATGACTAAAATCTTTGTTCAACTTTGCATTGTCCAAACAGCTGATAAAGGGTAGGGCTAGAATTTGAACAAAGTGTTGCCAAATCCTGGTCTCTTTTGGACCATAGATGGTATGGTTCTTGTTCCCAGGCACCACGTGGAGTTCTTGATGTTATAGTTTTTCGCTTCTTGTTTATTACCTTTTGAAGCTTGAATGATTATCTATCTGATATGCCCACATTTTTTTGTTTGTATCTTTCAGGCAAAGGCTGCCACCTAAAAATGTTTACTACTACCGGTGCCCGGACCATAGGAAAAATTATGTGATGTCCTTTGCATTTTGTTTTGACCGAGAAGAAGATATTTACCAATTTGCTTACTGCTACCCATATACATACACGCGCTTTCAGCATTACCTTGACAGCCTGCAAAAGAGAAACATGGATTACTTCTTTCGGGAGCAGCTGGGTCAGAGCGTGGTAAGGCCTACTCAGAAATAGGCAGCCTTGGGGGAGGAGCTTTGTAATGAGTTTTTATAGAATGCAATGGATATTGATGCTTTGTATATGCTCTGGAACTTTTAAGTATAATTATTTTTATTGTGCTATTCTTTGCCTCTGTGGCCAAGAGGAAGTCACACAATAAGATATGAGACAGATGCTTGTCCTTCTGAATTGAAGCTGATGATGCTCTCTAACAAAATACAAAAACTCTGGTGAGAAAAGAAGGAGGCTCCTACCAGGTGTTACAGGCCTATTAAAGGCATGAAAGCATTTTATGAGTGTGAGCCCCTGAGATAAAAAATACATTTGTCTTTTAATGAATTCAACTTGCCTGCAGTGCAGGTTAGCAAGTGGTGTGCAGTTTGGTTGTGCTGCCCACGATGTGTTCTGTCTCTGCCATCCATCAGTTCCCAACACTTCTTCCCTCCCAGGTTTACTTCTCTGGGTCTGGAGATTTCAGTCTTACATTCTGAATTATTTCCTATTGGTGGCATAACAAATTGCCATGAACTTGGTGGCTTACAACAACACAAATTTATTATCTTACGGTGCAGGAGAAGTCTGAAATTGACCTCACTGGGCTAAAACAAAGGTATCAGCAGGTCTGCATTCCTTTTGGAGGTTCCAGGAGAGAATTCATTTCCCTGTTCTTTCCAGCTTCTAGAGGCTGTTTGCATTTCTTAGCTTGCAGTTCCCTTCCATCTTCAAAGCCAGCAATGGCTGGTTGAGTCTTTCTCATGCTGCATCACTCTGACACTGAATCTCCTGCCTCCCTCTTTTACTTATAAGGACCCTTGTGATTATGTTGGGCTCATCCAGATTATCCAGGATAATATCTCTATCTAAAGATCTTTAACTTAATCACTTTGGTAAAGTCTCTTTTGTCATATAAAGTAATATATTCATAGTTTTCTGGGATTAGAATGTAGACATTTTGGGAAAGGGGTGCATTATTCTGCCTACTATTGTTCTCTGTGGTCAGTGATACTTCAGTTAATTGTAATGAATAAGCAGGTGACAAATTGGCTTTATGTTTCATTCTTTTTTTTTAACTTCTGTGTTTAAGTTTATTTTTACATATTTTTTTAAATTTTTTAAATTTTATTATGTTATGTTAGTCACCATACAATACATCATTAGTTTTTGATGTGGCGATCCAGGATCCATTGTTTTCATATAACACCCAGTGCTCCATGCAGTACGTGCCCTCCTTAATACCCATCACCGGGCTAACCCATCCTCCCTCCCCCCTCCCTTCTAAAACCCTGTTTGTTTCTCAGAGTCCATAGTCTCTCATGGTTCATCTCTCCCTCCGATTCCCCCCCTTCATTCTTCCCTTCCTTCTCCTAATGTCCTCCATGCTATTTCTTATGTTCCACAAATAAGTGAAACCATATGATAATTGACTTTCTCTGCGTGATATATTTCACTTAGCATAATCTCCTCCAGTCCCATCCATGTTGATGTAAAAGTTGGGTATTCATCCTTTTTTTTTTCTTTAAATTTTTTTATTGTTATGTTAATCACCGGGTATTCATCCTTTCTGATGGCTGAGTAATATTCCATTGTATATATGGACCACATCTTCTTTATCCATTCATCTGTTGAAGGGCATCTCGGCTCTTTCCGCAGTTTGGCTATTGTGGACATTGCTGCTATGAAAATTGGGGTGCATATGGCCCTTCTTTTCACTACATCTGTGTCTCTGGGGTAAATACCCAGGAGTGCAATTGCTGGGTCATAGGGTAGCTCTATTTTTAGTTTTTTGAGGCACCTCCACACTGCTTTCCAAAGTGGCTGTACAACTTGCATTTCCACCAGCAGTGTAAGAGGGTTCCCTTTTCTCCACAACCTCTCCAACATTTGTTGTTTCTTACCCTGTCAATGTTTGCCATTCTAACTGGTGTAAGGTGGTATCTCAATGTGGTTTTGATTTGAATTTCCCTGATGGCTAATGATGATGAACATTTTTTCATGCGTCTGTTAGCCATTTGAATGTCTTCTTTAGAGAAGTGTCTTTTCCTGTCTTCTGCCCATTTTTTGACCTGATTATTGGTTTTTTGGGTGTTGAGCTTGATAAGTTCTTCATAGATCTTGGATACCAGCCCTTTATCTGTAGTGTCATTTGCAAATATGTTTCATTCTTTAATAACTGTGGCCTGTGCCCCTAAAATAGGCATATTGAGTACTTTAAAGATCCTAAGTGAGGATACTGGTGGAATTGACAGAAAATACTATACTCAAGGTTCTGATATGTGTTGGTGGAAAAATGGATTCTGCCCAGTGACTCTGAGTTCCACCTAGAAGGGAGTCCCACTTCCAAATAAAAGTTTTCAAGACTATGCTGTTTAAAAGACATAGAGTCTAGTCCAGGATACCCCCAAAAAGGAAAGAAATAAAGAGGGCTTGTGTATGGCTCAAGTACCTGAGTGTCAAATCTGATCTCAAAAGCTAGTGGTCATGATGATATTCTTATAGTTTGAGATTCTCTATGCAGTTAGATTTTGCTAAACCGTCTTCCCAACAGTGCTTCTGGTGGGTGCATGGGTATCTGGTGCCTATATATTTCGAACTGAGAATTGGGGCACATGGTGTATCAGTCAGCATGCTAGCAGGAAACAGGTGGGAGCCTCACATTAGGATAATTCGAGGAGGGCTTAACAAATGGGCTATTTACAAGGTGTGGGCAATGTGTAGGGAAACCACAGCATATAGTGCATTTCCCTGGGGCTAATAAAAGTTCAAAGGGTGTGCAGGGAAGGAGTGGTCACCGGAACCCAATAGTAGAGAGTCATATAGTGGGCCACCTTGAGTGGAACCTTGAGTGACCTTCAGATAAGGAACAAAGTTAGCCTGAGATGACTCCACAAGGAGGGAGCTGAGAAAAATAAGTACAGAGAAATATAGTAAATACAAAGAAAAATAAATACATAGAACTCATTCTCCTACTTCCCTCTGATTTCCTGCTAGGGGTCCTTATTGACCAGCCCAACCAGAAGTCAGAGGACAAGAGAGCCCATTGATGTAATCCATACAGATAAGCCACCCTGGTCAAAGAAAATGCAGAAGAGCAGAGAGTGAATGTAGTGAGACAAATAGAACATATTAAGCACATATAGATTGATCAACAATTTATTACTGGAAACAGTGAGATTATCTGAGATAAGACTGTCAGAGAAATTCTGAGATGAGTGTTTGCCAGACATATGAATTGTAATATGAGTTAAGACAGTGATAAGTTCATTCAATACTTGTGACTTTTAATTTTAAGGGCAGGATTTGTATATTTCATTCCTGTGTCCACCCAAGCCCCTTCTTAGATTTATGCCAAACAGAATGGAGGTACATACTGAATGGCTATTACATAGATTATTGAATAAATGGAAGAATGAATCCAGTGTGGATCCAGGATGGAATTCTACCATCACATCTATGTTTTAGGCAGCAGGATGAAGAAGATATGGAGAGAAAGAAGAAGATGCAGTTACATAGCACTTTCTCTTCTATTCCATTTCATAGAACTCATACCCACCCTTCTCTAAAGTAAGGATGAGACATGAAGTCTTCGTTCTGGGTGACCATGTTTCCAGCTAAAAATTGACAGTCCTGTAGATATATATGAGAACTGATATTGAAGGACAGCCTGATATCTCTGCCACAGGAAGCCTAAATTTCGTTTTCAACTCTAATACCGAGTTACTCATATGACCTTGAATATTACTTACCCTTTCTGGAGACAGGTTTTCATCTATAAGATAAAAAAGTTAGACTTGAATAGTGTTTTCAAATTATTTTTTGAGGAACTCCTTGGGGAAAAAAAGAGAAACAAGTTGAGACCCTTGTCCTACTTCAGACTTTATGAGGGGTACTGAGGGATATAAAACAAATCTTGGTGTTCTTCCAGAAATGTATTCTATACCTGAGGAAATAAGACATATTCAAACAGAAATAATATTTTTAAAGTATATAATTAAGGATCTCATGAGTTGTTTAGAGAGTTATTGGTCAGACTAACCAGCAGGGAGAAGGTAGGCTTTAAGCTAAGTCTTATAAGATGGGTAGGAATACTAAATATAGAGTTGGGGAGAAGGCAGTCCAGACAGCAGGATATAGCTAAAGACATTGCATGGTGGCAGTTGGTTAGAAGTCTGGTTTGAGGGGGCAGAGCAAGATGGCGGAGGAGTAGGAGACCTGGATTTCATCTGGTCTCAGGAATTCAGCTGAATAGGGATCAAACCATTCTGAACACTTACGAACTCAACAGGAGATCAAAGATAAGAATAGTAACAATACTCTGAACAGAAAAGTGACCACTTTCTGGAAGGTAGGACGTGCGGAGAAGTGAATCCGAGGCGATACTCGGAAGGATAGACGGTGGGGAAGGGGGGCCTCCATCGGCCACTTCTGGCAAGTGATAGAGCCGCGGAGCACAAAATCGGAACTCTTAGAAGTCGGCTCCGCTGAGGGACGTCGCTCCAGTGGCTAAGCAGGGGTGGAACCCTCGCGGGACAGTATGGTCTCAGGACCCTCGGGGTCACAGAAAGACCGGGGGTGCCTGAGTGCGGCAGAGCTCCCAGGTATGGGAGCGGGGAAGCCGACTGCAGAGACGGAGCCAGGCGTGGGCTCTCAGCTCGGGGTTGCCATAGACTGTGATCCGCGGCCCAGTCGGGCCACTGCTCCTCCAGCAGGGACCCAAAAAGCGGCAGAGCCGGGGAGACTCCCCTTCCTCCCCCGGGAGGAGCGGCGCGTGAGTGCACCGCAGGGATCTGCTGGGTTTGGAGACTCCACACGGGGTCGGGTGCCAGAGATAGAAACACTCAATCACAGGCCGGGTGAGCACGGAGTGCGGCCGGAGACCGGGGAGACGGGAGTGACTGCTTTTCTCTGGGGGCACACTGAGGAGCGGGGCCCTGAGTTCTCAGCTCCTCCAGGCGGAGATTGGGAGGCCACCATTTTCACCCTGGTCCTCCAAAGCTGTACCGAGAGCTTGCAGGGAAAAAAAGCTCCTGAGAGCAAACCCAAGCAGCTTGCTTAGCCCGGATTCACAAGGGCGGGGTAATTCCGCCTCCGGCAAAGACATTTGGGAACCACGGCAACAGGCCCCTCCCCCAGAAGATCAGCACGAACAGCCAGCAAGCCAAGACCAAGTTTACCGATCAGGGAGAATGGGAGAACTCCAGCGCTAGGGGAATACTGCACATAGAATTCATGGCTTTTTTACCATGATTCATTAGTTTTCCAAAGTTAATTTTTTTACCTGTTTTTTTTTTTTGAATTTTTCTTTTTCCCTTTTTCAAACAACATCTTATCCCTTTTTAAAAAAAAATTTTTTATTTTTATTTTTAGGGTCATATTTTTATCCCTTCATAGTTGTTACCCTTATTTTTGGCATATATATATAAGTGGTTCTCTCTTTAAAATTTTGACATACAATTTTTTCTAACAGATCAAAATATACCCTAAATCACTAGTGTATGGCTTTGTTCTAGTCTCCTGCCTGATCACATTCTCTCCCTTTTTTTTTTTCTTTTTTTCTTTTTTCTTTTTCTTTTTAAATCTTCTTTCATTTTAAAAACAACTTCTTATCTTATCAATTCCTTTTATAAAATCTTTTATACTTTTCATCTTTACAGTCATCTGCCATCCCTTCATTGTATCAACCCTTATTTTGTACATATATGTCTTTCTTCCTTTAAAATTTTTGCAGGCACTTTCTTCTAACAGACCAAAACATGCCCAAAAGCTAGTGTGTGGCACTGATCTATGCACTAGCCTGATCATAGTTGATCATATTCTGTTTTTTTGTTTTGTTTTGTTCTGTTTTTGTTTGTTTTTATCTTTTTCTTTTTCCTTTTTTCTTTTCTCTTCATTCTTTCCCTTTCTTCTCCCCTGGTTTCAGGTTTTTTCTGATTTGTATAGAGTATATTTGCGGGAGACATTGTTAACCTGTTAGCATTCTGTTCTCTGATTCATCTGTTCTCCTCTGGACAAAATGACAAGACGAAAAAGATCTCCTCAGCAAAAGGAACAAAAGGTAGTACCGTCTGCCAGGGACCTACTCAATACGGACATTAGTACGATGTCGGACCTAGAGTTCAGAGTCATGACTTTAAAGATACTCGCTGGGCTTGAAAAAAGTGTGGAAGTTATTAGAGAAACCCTTTCTGGAGAAATAAAAGAACTAAAAGCTAACCAAGTCGAAATCAAAAAGGCTATTAATGAGGTGCAATCAAAAATGGGGGCACTAACTGCTAGGATAAATGAGGCAGAAGAAAGAATCAGCGATATAGAAGAACAAATGATGGAAAATAAAGAAGCTGAGAAAAAGAGAGATAAACAACTACTGGATCACGAGGGCAGAATTCGAGAGATAAGCGATACGATAAGACGAAACAACATTAGAATAATTGGGATCCCAGAAGAAGAAGAAAGAGAGAGAGGGGCAGAAGGTATATTGGAGCAAATAATAGCAGAGAACTTCCCTATGTGGGGAAGGAAACAGGCATCAAACTCCAGGAGGCACAGAGAACCCCTCTCAAAATCAATAAAAATAGGTCAACACCCCGACATCTAATAGTAAAACTTATGAGTCTCAGAGACAAAGAGAAAATCCTGAAAGCAGCTCAGGAGAAGAGATATGTAACCGACAATAGTAGAAACATTAGATTGGCAACAGACCTATCCACAGAGACCTGGCAGGCCAGAAAGGACTGGCATGATATATTCAGAGCACTAAATGAGAAAACTATGCAGCCAAGAATACTATATCCAGCTAGGCTATCATTGAAAATAGAAGAAGAGATAAAAAGCTTCCAGGACAAACAAGAACTAAAGGAATTTGCAAACACAAAACCAGCCCTACAAGAAAGATTGAAAGAGGTCCTCTAAGCAAAAAGAGCCTAAAAGCAGCATAGATCAGAAAGGAACACAGATAATATACAGTAACAGTCACCTTACAAGCAATACAATGGCACTAAATTCGTACCTTTCAATAGTTGCCCTGAATGTAAATGGGCTAAATGCCCCAATCAAAAGACACAGGCTATCAGATTGGATTAAAAAACAAGACCCATCAATATGCTGTCTGCAAGAGACTCATTTTAGACCCAAAGACACCCCCAGAATGAAAGTGAGGGGGTGGAAAACCATTTACCATGCTCATGGACACTAAAAGAAAGCTGGGGTGGCAATCCTTCTATCAGACAAATTAGATTTTAAAACAAAGATTGTAATAAGAGATGAAGGACACTATATCCTACTTAACGGGTCTATCCAACAAGAAGATCTAACAATTGTCAATATCTATGCCCCTAACGTGGGAGCAGCCAATTATATAAGGCAATTAATAACAAAAGCAAAGAAACACATTGACAACAATACAATAATACTGGGGGACTTTAACACCCCCCTAACTGAAATGGACAGATCATCTAAGCAAAAGATCAACAAGGAAATAAAGACTTTTAATGACACACTGGACCAAATGGACTCCACAGACATATTCAGAACATTCCATCCCAAAGCAACGGAATACACATTCTTCTCTAGTGCCCATGGAACATTCTCCAGAATAGATCACATCCTAGGTCACAAATCAGGTCTCAACCGGTAACAAAAGATTGGGATTATTCCCTGCATGTTTTCAGACCACAATGCTTTGAAACTAGAACTCAATCATAAGAGGAAACTCGGAAAGAACTCAAATACATGGAGGCTAAAGAGCATCCTACTAAAGAATGAATGGGTCAACCAGGAAATTAAAGAGGAATTTAAAAAATTCATGGAAACCAATGAAAATGAAAACACAACTGTTCAAAATCTTTGGGATACAGCAAAGGCCATCCTGAGAGGAAAGTATATAGCAATACAAGCCTTTCTCAAGAAACAAGAAAGGTCTCAAATACACAACCTAACCCTACACCTAAAGGAGCTGGACAAAGAACAGCCAATAAAGCCTAAACCCAGCAGGAGAAGAGAAATAATACAGATCAGAGCAGAAATCAATGAAATAGAAACCAAAAGAACAGTAGAACAGATCAACGAAACTAGGAGCTGGTTCTTTGAAAGAATTCACAAGATTGATAAACCCCTGGCCAGACGTATCAAAAAGAAAAGAGAAAGGACCCAAATCAACAAAGTCATGAATGAAAAAGGAGAGATCACAACCAACACCAAAGAAATACAAACAATTATAAGAACATATTATGAGCAACTCTATGCCAGCAAATTAGATAACCTGGAAGAAATGGGTGCTTTCCGAGAGATGTATCAACTATCAAAATTGAACCGGGAAGAAATAGAAAACCTGAACAGACCTATAACCACTAAGGAAATTGAAGCTGTCATCAAAAATCTCCCAACAAACAAAAGCCCAGGGCCAGATGGCTTCCCAGGGGAATTCTATCAGCCATTTAAAGAAGAATTAATACCTATTCTCCTGAAACTGTTCCAAAAAATAGAAATGGAAGGAAAACTTCAAAACTCTTTTTATGAGGCCACCATTACCTTGATCCCCAAACCAGACAAAGACCCCATCAAAAGGAGAATTACAGACCAATATCCTTGAAGAACATGGATGCAAAAATTCTCACCAAAATCCTAGCCAATAGGATCCAACAGTACATTAAAAGGATTATTCACCATGACCAAGTGGGATTTATCCCTGGGCTGCAAGGTTGGTTCAACATCCGCAAATCAATCAATGTGATACAATACATTAACAAAGGAAAGAATAAGAATCATATGATCCTCTCAATAGATGCAGAAAAAGCATTTGACAAAGTACAGCATCCTTTCTTGATCAAAACTCTTCAGAGTATAGGGATAGAGGGTACATACCTCAATATCATAAAAGCCATCTATGAAAAACCTACAGCGAATATCATTCTCAATGGGGAAAAGCTGAGAGCTTTTCCCCTAAGGTCAGGAACGTGGCAGGGATGTCCACTATCACCACTGCTATTCAACATAGCATTAGAAGTCCTAGGCACAGCAATCAGACAACAAAAAGAAATAAAAGGCATCCAGATCGGCAAAGAGGAAGTCAAACTCTCACTCTTTGCAGATGATGTGATACTGTATGTGGAAAACCCAAAAGACTCCACTCCAAAACGGCTAGACCTCATACAGGAATTCAGTAAAGTAGCAGAATATAAAATCCATGCACAGAAATCTGTGGCATTCCTATACAACAACAACAAGACAGAAGAGAGACAAATCAAGGAGTCGATCCCATTTACAATTGCACCCAGAACCATAAGATACCTAGGAATAAATTTAACCAAAGAGGCAAAGGATCTGTACTCAGAAAACTATAAAATACTCATGAAAGAAATTGAAGAAGACACAAAGAAATGGAAAAACGTTCCATGCTCATGGATTGGAAGAACAAACATTGTGAAGATGTCAGTGCTACCTAGAGCAATCTACACATTCAATGCAATCCCCATCAAACACCATCCACCTTTTTCAAAGAAATGGAACAAATAATCCTAAAATTTGTAAGGAACCAGAAGAGACCCCGAATAGCCAGAGGAATGTTGAAAAAGAAAAGCAAAGCTGGCAGCATGACAATTCCGGACTTCCAGCTCTATTACAAAGCTGTCATCATCAAGACAGTATGGTACTGGCACAAAAACAGACACAAAGATCAATGGAACAGAATAGAGAGCCCAGAGATGGACCCTCAACTCTATGGTCAACTGATCTTTGACAAAGCAGGAAGGAATGTCCAATGGCAAAAAGACAGTCTCTTCAACAAATGGTGTTGGGAAAATTGGACAGCCACATGCAGAAGAATGAAACTGGATCATTTCCTTACAGCACACACAAAAATAGACTCCAAATGGTTGAAAGACCTAAATGTGAGACAGGAGTCCATCAAAATCCTAAAGGAGAACACAGGCAGCAATCTCTTCGACCTCAGCCATAGCAACTTCTTCCTAGAAACATCACCAAAGGCAAGGGAAGCCAGGGCAAAAATGAACTATTGGGATTTTATCAAGATAAAAAGCTTTTGCACAGAAAAGAAACAGTCCACAAAACCAAAAGACAACCGACAGAATGGGAGAAAATATTTGCAAATGACCTATCAGATAAAGGGCTAGTATCCAAAATCTATAAAGAACTTATCAAACTCAACACCTAAAGAAGAAATAATCCAATCAAAAATGGGCAGAAGACATGAAGAGACATTTTTCCAAAGAAGACATCCAAATGTCCAACAGACACATGAAAAAGTGCTCACCATCGCTCACCATCAGGGAAATCCAAATCAAAACCTCAATGAGATACCACCTCACACCTGTCAGAATGGCTAAAATTAACAAGTCAGGTAACGACAGATGTTGGCAGGGATGCGGAGAAAGGGGAACCCTCCTGCACTGTTGGTGGGAATGCACGCTGGTTGCAACCACCCTGGAAAACAGTATGGACGTTCCTCAAACAGTTGGAAATAGAGCTACCGTAGGATCCAGCAATTGCACTCCTGGGTATTTACCCCAAAGATACAAATGTAGGGATCTGAAGGGGTACGTGCACCCCAGTGTTTATAGCAGCAATGTCCACAATAGCCAAACTGTGGAAAGAGCCAAGATGTCCATCGACAGATGAATGGATAACGAAGAAGTGGTATATATACACAATGGAATATTATGCAGCCATCCAAAGGAATGAGATCTTGCCATTTGCAACGATGTGGATGGAACTGGAGGGTGTTATGCTGAGTGAAATAAGTCAATCAGAGAAAGACAAGTATCATATGACCTCACTGATATGAGGAATTCTTAATCTCAGGAAACAAACTGAGGGTTGTTGGAGTCGTGGGGGGTGGGAGGGATTGGGTGGCTGGGTGATAGGCATTGGGGAGCGTATGTGCTATGGTGGGCACTGTGAATTGTATAAGACTGAGGAATCACGGATCTGTACTTTTGAAACAAATAATGCAATATATGTTAAGAAAAAAAAAAGAAGAGGAAGATAGCAGGAGGGGAAGAGTGAAGGGGAGTAAGTCGGACGGGGAGACGAACCATGAGAGATGATGGACTCCGAGAAACAAACTGAGGGTTCTAGAGGGGAGGGGTTTGGGGGGATGGGTTAGCCCGGTGATGGGTATTAAAGAGGGCACATTCTGCGTGGAGCCCTGGGTGTTATGTACAAACAATGAATCATGGAACACTACATCAAAAACCAATGACGTAATATATGGTGATTAACATAACAATAAAATTATTTAAAATAAAGAAGTCTGGTTTGATTAGAATAGGGAATCTTCCTACTAAAAGATTGGGATAAATAGTAATATCTGGGCCAAATTCTAGAAAGCTTTAATTGTCATATTAAGGAATTGGAGGGGACACAGATTTGGGGTCAAGTACTTTATGCATATTATCTTGCTTATTTCTCACAATGGTTTTATGGAGTAGGTAAAATTATCCCAGTTTGGGGATAAATAATCTAAGTCTAAAAAGTTACTTACCTAAAGCTATATGGCTAGTTCATGTCAGAGACAAAGTTTAAACCCATGGCTTCTACCACCATAGCCTGGCGTTTTGATGGACCACCGACATTTTCTACACTGGGCCAACTGAGAGCCTCAGTAGATTTTTGGGAAAGGGATTACCTTATCCAAAGCAGCATCTTAAGAAATCAGAGTTAGTGGAAGTGCAGGGTATACCTGGGCTGGCCAAACTAATTTAGGGAAACTCTATAAGTTGGACCCCAAAGCAGATGCCAGAGACTTTAAGGCTTTCTGGTATACTTTTGCAGACAGGACAATTCTTCATTACCAGGGTGTTTGGTATGGCTCACGTCTGAAGGCACCACTATAATTAGTTAATCCTTATTCCAATTTGGAGGGAGGATAATTATAAGTGGGAAGGCTAAACATGCCAACATCCAGATCTCAGGGAAAGTAGGCAGAAAGCAAGATTTTGAATAGTGCTGGAACTATTAATCACCATGTCCATAGCTACTATTGCTCCTAATTGTGTCATCTGAAGTGGCATCTTATTTTGTCATTCACTACTGGCCCCATCTAACCTCACCAAACAAAATCTCTTTGAATATGCATCAATGCTGCAACCTGACATTTAAGATAAATATATCATGGAAAAGATCTTTTTTTGTTCCTGTTGTCTTAATTGTTCTTATTCTTGTCTTTATTGAGGTATAATTAATATACCATATAATTCATCCATTATAAGGGTACAGTTCTGTGATTTTTAGTAAATTATAGTTTTACACTATCACCACAATCCAGTTTTAGAACATTCCATCATCCCATGGGTACGGGGAACACAAAGTTCGGGCAATTTTCAAGTCTGCCCTGACTTTTACTTTCCCTTCTGTGTTGTGTTTACCATGAGCATTTGTGCAGCTTCAAGGTTGTTCAAGAGTGTATGACTGGCTTGAGCCTTCTCAGGTCTCTACTGAGCCTGCACCCAGTCTCAGCCAGGAATATGTTTGTCCCAGCTAAGCAACTGCAGGCCCTCCTTACTTGCCAACCTCTGTGATGAATGTTTCCACAGACAATACTTCCAGATGTGGGCACTGCCCACTTTTCCAAATTGAGTCCTTTGACCATGACAGAGAAATTTCCAATCCTCCTTAGAGTATGGCCTAACCTAACAGACCCCTGCATTCACCAAGCTTGGGGGAAGATGGAACAACCACAGCACATCACAGATTCCCATTCTTTTTACCCAAAGTTCAGCAGTTTTTTAAGCATAGCAGTTTTGAGATTGTTGTATGTCTTTGGTCAATTTCCAAAACACTGAAATGGTTGTGTCAGTCTTGTCCAGCTTTATGTTTGTTTTTTAAAAATAGGATTTACCAATACACTTCTTCCAACATAGAAAAGTAGATTTTAATTGACAAATATTAGTTTTTCAATCATATAACCCTCGTACTGTCAGGCACAATAAATATGGTATTATTTTCATACATCATTGGACTCATTAGATGAACACCTAACTCTGTGTGTGTGTGTGTGTGTGTGTGTGTGTGTGTGTGTGTGTTTTGAAAGGATTAGATGGAGAGCCATTCCTGTACTTAGGGATACTTGCCAAAAGGAAGTGTCTAACAAAGAAAATAATCGGATAGTGTATTTTAGGGAATCACTAGAAAATCATTTATATGGGAAAAATGTTGTCTAGGTTCTGACACTGGCTAGCTCTGTGACTTTGGGAAAAGCACAGCACATCTCTTTGGGCCTTAGAAAGTCAGGCCAGATTATTTAAAGCATCCTTTCCAATTCCAACATAAATTATGGTTCAAATGTTCTTGATATCCTGATTGTATGTTCTGACTCAGACATCAGACTGCTGTAATGTTGCCTCTTTTTTTTTTTTTGTAATGTTGCCTCTTAATCTGCCCTTTATTTTATAATACTGGTAGTTAATTGAGTGCTTAGTATGTGCTAGGCCCAATGTTGTGATCTTCATACACATTATGTCACTCAGTCCTCACAACAACCTTATTATGTGATTCATACTGTTATTGAATGCCCAACATTGAACAAGCATGGTCCAGGTTCTGGGGATATAGCAGTGAAAACCAGGTAGAAATCCATGCCCTCTAGGGCTTATATTCTGGTAGCAAGAAACAGACAATATTCTATAAATTAAATCAGGAAAGGGGATGAGTTTTGGGGTGAAGGATTCACTTAGAAGAATTTAAGCTCTGAGATATATCAGTATTACCTTCTTCCATTTGCATTTTTAAAAACTGAGACACAATGAGATGAAGTAATTTGTCTATACCATAAAGTTGGAACTTGAAGCCAAACCTTTGTAGAAGCCAAAAAATGGACTCTAAAGCAGTCCTGGCTAGGGAAATATTTTATTCACCTATATATTCATTTACTAAATTCTTACAAAGCCATTCTTTAATCCTATAAATATCTGATGAGTACCTTCTGCCTGTCAGGCTCTATACTGGGTGCTGGAGACAGAAAGATGAATACCAAACACACCTTGTCCCTGAGAAATATTCAATGTAGTGGGCAACACAAATGTAAAAACTAATAATGGCAATGATGGTAAGAGACTTGATATAATAGAAGTAGTGGGTAGAGATGGGGCACAAGGGAGGAAACAAATCCTTAAGTCAAAGACATCTTGAATTGAGAATCAAAATATGGATACAGAGACTGAGACACATGATGAGTCCTGACAGTTTTGTGTGGTTCCAGATGACAAGAGCACAGAATCAGCCTAAGAAGAACAGAAGGAGTAGTGATGGAGAAAGAAGGAGAGGTAGGTGGAGGCTGACCCAGGAGTGCCTTGAATGCCAACCTAAAGAATTTGGACTTTATCCTGAGGGCAGTGAGGAACCAGGCAGGAAGGATCATGATCATTTTGTCACTTAGCTCTTCCATCTCCAGGCTGCACCTGCTAATGACAGCAGATCTAGAAGTCAGGTTAACTCCTGCCTGTCTTTCCAGTTGGCTTTTTTTTCCCTTATAGACAAAGATAATTGTTAGCCAAAAGTACCTGAAGGAAGATTACCACCACAACACCATATATAAGAATGAGAATGCCATAGAAATGCCTAGAAAAGCTGGTCTGTCTGATCTTAACAACTAACACAGTCTCTAGAGTTGGCAAAGACTATAGGGGTCACATTCAAATTTAGCAAATATATTAGGAATCTCCTATGGGCAAGGACCTAAATTGTATAGACCAATATCTTCTCTTAACATTCCAGAAATACAACTTTTCAGCCTCTGCTCACACATTTCTTGAGGCAGCCTGAGCCCCATATCCAAGAGAAAAAATTTCCACCATTCCCGGAAAGAGCCACGTCCCCGTAACCTTTCTCCTTGACTCTAGCTCCTCCCTCTGGGTCTGCTTCCCTTGTACTTGCTTCTATAGCCCTGGGACATGTCTGTGAAGACAGCAAGCCAGTGACTACACCCCCCTCATGAGTCCTCTCCAGGCTAGTCCCTTCCTTCCTCCTCTGCCCCCATAATTCTACATTTCTGCAAATTCTGTGGTTTCTAAACTTTGTGCCTTCTTTGTTGTTCTCTGGACATAATCTAGGTTGTTAACTTCTTTTATAAAATATCAGAACTGAATGTAAAATTTTATAGGCAATATAAGCCTCCTACAGCAGAATAGGATTATTGTCTCTCTTGCTCTGAATGCTAAATCTCTAGAAATGTAACAAGAGTTTATATTAGCTTCTTTTAGCAGTGAAGTCTTCCTGTAGTTGATTTTTGTTGTCATTAAATAAGGCTATTTAATTCCTCTGATTTTTTTAAATGGACCTTTTATTTTTAAATAATTTTAGATTTAGAAAAAAACAAGTTGTTGGGGCGCCTGGGTGGCTCAGTTGGTTAAGCGACTGCCTTCGGCTCAGGTCATGATCCTGGAGTCCCAGGATCGAGTCCCACATCGGGCTCCCTGCTCAGCAGGGAGTCTGCTTCTCCCTCTGACCCAACCCCTTCTCATGCTCTCTCTCTCTCTCATTCTCTCTCTCAAATAAATAAAATCTTTAAAAAAAAAAAAAAACAAGTTGACCACCTGTGGGTGCCATCATGGCAGACACAGCCAGTCAGGTGCTCCTGAGCTCCGGTCTCACCTTGTGTCCCAGCTACTCATGTACATGAAAGTGCTCATCCAGGTGGAATATAAGCCTCTTCCTCCAACAATAGGACAAAATATTTTGGGGCAACAATTATGTCAGCTTCCTGGTCTGTTTTGTTATGCTTAGCAGTTTGTGAGCATTGATGGGAAGCATGGGTTGTTCATAGTCTTAACTCCAAGACTGTGTTCAGGAGTCCTTGGAACTGGTCCATGGTAATGTTTTACAGCTTTACCAGTAGTGTGAAAAGGTTGAGGAAATAGAACCTGGAAATGTACAGAAAGAAGTCACATCTTCCTTCAACCAAGTTATCAAGGAGAAAAATCGAGAGACAATGGCTTGTTCTGCTGCTGCCCTCATCACACATCCTTTTCACGTGATCACTCTGAGATCTGTGGTACAATTCACTGGCAAAGAACCCAAGTACTGTGGACTTTGTGACTCCATAGTAACCATGTTTCAGGAAGAGGGCATCCTAGGATTTTTGTGGGTCTTATTCCTCACCTCCTAGGTGACATCATTTCTTTGTGGCTCTGAAACTCACCAGCCTACCTTGACAATACCTATGCACTGGACAGTGGGGTTTTCACCATGTATAAAATGAAAGTTATTCCCAAGCTGTCATAGGATTTTTTTGCCAATATGTTGACCTACAGCTTTGTGCTTATCTCTAATCTTATGGCTGTCAACAACTGTGGGCTTGCTGGTGGATCCCTTCCTTACTCCCCAATATATACTTCTTGGATAGATTGCTGGTGTATGCTACAAAAAGAGAGAAATATGAACTGAGGAAATTGTTTGTTTTTCCAAAAGTTCCCCTTTGGGAAGACTTATTGTTGTAACCTAAGAATGTTAATTTGAAGATGTGGGGCAGGGACAGTGACATTACTATTGTCCCAGATGCACAGAATTGTGGGAGAGAATGTTGATTTCTATATAGTGTGGCATACTTTTTAAATAATCATTTAATCTTGAGAAAATGGAAAAAAAATTGAAAGGATAATTTTACCAAGTTTCCTCTAATGTTAGAATCATATACAACCATGGAGCATTTGTCAAAACAAATAAATTAACATTGATAAAATTACTATTCACTAAACTACAAAATTATATTCAGATTTCATCAGTTTTTCCACTGATGTTCTTTTTCTGTCCCAGGATCCAATCCAGGATACCACATTAGCCTATAAATTTTACAAGTATAATTGTGACCCCTTACGGTTGTCCTACTATTGGTTTTAATCCTTTGTTCTAACTTGCTGTGATCATTTTGATTCTTGGATTCTCTTATCTGTATTATCAGTGTCTTCACTAAGATTTTTAAAAATATATACTTTTTAAGCATTAATTTAAATATATAAGTGTTTAGTAAGATTGAGACCTGAGACCAAGGACAGAGATCCATGCATATTACCAGAGACTTCTCTGGAATGCCTAGATTAGCATTTTTTAAAATCAATTCTATATCAGTCCCTGAGTTTGATTATGCTACTAACTGCAGTAGCATAAGTCATCTAAGTGAACAAGGTTTTACCTGCCTCCAAGTCAACTCAGTTAAATTCAATTTAGTTTAGGAGCAAAGTGGGCAAGTGTAAGGAGATTGGAAGAATTTAAGATTTGGAGCCTGGCAGCTTCTACAACAGTCCTTATGTGGACTTGTGAAGAAAAGCCAAGATCTCAGAAAGTAGCTAGAGGGAACTGATGGCCCTGTAAACAGGCAAGTTAGAGGACAGAAGACAGTAACACAGAAAAGAAACTAGAGAGGGCCAGCACCATTCTTATCAGCAGGGTAACTTCAAAATAAAGTAGCTCCCTTCCATTCTTTCTATTCCTTCCGCATTGTTCTTTCTTCCCCTTTGAAGTAAAACATCATGGAATTGCAGCTGGCAACATGATGAAACAAATGTATGAAAAATAATTACATCTTTTTGGCTGAGTTTTAAATTGAGTAATTGTTTGAAGTTAGTAATCTCAATTATCATTCCCTAATCCACCTCTCAGGAGAGTTCTGTGGACCCCCATCTGCACCAAACCTTGTCCTGATCAGACAATCTAAATTAAACAAGCTTAGTAGTTTTGGCTCCCTTCCAGCAGGCCACTTCACAAGTCACTACTCTCTTGGCATTGTTTTTGCTATTCCCTCCAAAAAGGGTCTCAATTAATTGGAGGCAGATATATCCTCCCAGCATCTGGTGAGGGACTTCCAACTTACCCAACTGCTACAGGTAGCTCATCCATTCCAAACCTCAGCCCTGGGTGAGCAAGGGCCTGAAGAGGAGATACTGGGAATTGTGACCCTGGGTTCTCCACTGCTAGAACAAGGAGGCACATGTCTAATTTACTCATGCTGCAGAGACAGACTCAGATTACGATACACCTGCTCCAGACCTGGGTTTTCTAGTCCAGTGATGTATCACCATCACTCCAGTTGCCCATGCCAGAAACCTGTCCTATTTAACTTCTTTTCATTCACTCCTTGCATGCTATCTGTTACCAAGTATGATTGAGGCTATAACTCAATATCCTTAGAATCTATCCCTTCCTTTAAAAAGATAAAAAAAAAAAAAAAAGAATCTATCCCTTCCTTATCTCTGCTGCCAATGCCCTAGTTCAAACTATCAGCATCTCTCAGGGAATTACAACAGCTTCTTTAGCCAACAGGTATGAGATGTGAGGTGAAAAGGCCTCTATGCTCTCTCTCTATTCTGCTCACCTAATTACGTCAGCATTACAGTGGCTGCCATAAAGTCCCATCCTTTCTCCTAACCTTGTGTTTCCCTCACTGCCTCACTGATCCTCTGGTACCTGCCTACCCAAGAGACAGTAGACTTTTCAATGAACACTACTCAGCTAGCTTGGCAGATGGCATCCTTGGTGCTAACAGATTGCTATTTTTAGGCCATTTTTTCCTCTTCCTTTTATAAAAAGACATGTTTTGAGCCTTATGCCATCAATCTATATAACCCTCTGCCATTCCTTATTGCTGTCATCTGCTGACTTCTTGGACAATTCCCTCAATCATGGAGAGCTTTGGTCCATAATTGTCTTTTCTGCTACTCTGCTGCCACCATATTGAATAATTGGAGTATCCATGAAAATGACTCAACTGAACACCCTGTCCTCTCAGTGGATTAAGATAAAATAACAAATTCTTAACCTGGTCTACAAGATCCTGCATAATCTGGCCTCTGCCTGCTTTTTCAGCCTGTCTCATATTCCTGTCATTTTGCTCTCTCTGCTCTACCCACACTGGCCTCCCTACAGTTCTTTCTTTCAGCCATGGATTTTCTCTCCAACTTGTATACAGACTGGCCTATGTACCTGAAATGTTCCTTCTTGATGGCCCTTTGCCTAGCTACTTTCTATTCTGCTTTCAGGATCCAATTTGAACATCACTTCCTCCTGGGATTCTTCCCTGATATACTATTCCCCAGACTAGTTTGAGAACTTCTGTTACATGAGTCTATAATATACTGTTTCCCCTTTAAAACACTTGTCACTCTTTTGATTACTCATTCTCTATCTATTTTCCTCCATTCATACGTTTAGGGAATATTTTTGTATTTAGGGTATGTATAAGAGTGGGGGCAGGTGGAGAGGCATGCAGTTACAGCCAAAATTCCTTCTGGTACCTCTTGGTATGGTCATACTTTTCACTTTCTCTGAAGCCATATTTCCATTTTGTTAAATCAGAAGGTATATAACATTAGGACACAAGGTCATTTCTTTTATGTGAGTCAGAGAATGTCAAAGCCAACAAGAACCTTAAGTTCTTCAAGTCCTGAGATTTAAAACCATGTTATCTATATCCTTAAGGAGGGATTTAGGCTATGAACATGCCTAAAGGCATGCCATTGAGGAGGCAGGAAAAAGAGGGACGTCTGTGAAGTCAGGGCTTTGGCCTCTTTTATATTCCCTGCCGTGCACACCATGCATGCCAGGCCCTATTCACTGGCCTTCCTTATAGACTTAGTTTAAAGAAAGGACTCAGCTGTTAACAGTGTTTTCAAACTTCTCTCTCTTCCTGCAGCTGGAAACATTGGGGCCCAGAGAGGGGAGGGAACTTTCCTGAGTCACCCAGTGAGTTAGTGGGACAGTGCTAGCTGGAAGCCCAGCTGGTAACACCTCAATTGTCCACTGTAGCCCACTGCCTCTCACTCCCAAATCTGTCAGAAAACTGCAAAGTTTTCTTATTTGTCTATTCTTTCTGCAAACATTAACTAAATACCTACAAGGCAGTGAGAATAAAATTAGATACCTAAGTCCGTAGTGTGAGCTGTATGGTTTAAAATCCTGACTCTGCCACTCATTAACTATGTAACCTTAGACCAATTATTTAACCACTCTTCCCTCACAGATTAGTGCTCCCCATCCCCCCGCTTCAAAAAATATCCATAGAAACTCCCTATCCAGTTATAATTTAACTAGGAAGATGATCAGGGCTAGAGCCATACTGGGGTTTTAATTTTGGCTCAGCCACTTATATCTTTGACATGTCAAATAACCTTTTTTTTCCTTTATGCCTCTTTTTAAAAAATTTTTTATTGTTATGTTAATCACCATACATTACATCATTAGTTCTTGATGTAGTGTTCCATGATTCATTGTTTGTGCATAACACCCAGTGCTCCACGCAGAATGTGCCCCTCTTTAATACCCATCACCAGGCTAACCCATCCCCCCACCCTCCTCGCCTCTAGAACCCTCAGTTTGTTTTTCAGAGTCCATCCTCTCTCATGGTTTGTCTCCCCCTCTGACTTACGCCCCTTCGTTCTTCCCCTCCTGCTGTCTTCTTCTTTTTCTTTTTTCTTAACCTATGTTGCATTATTTGTTTCAGAAGTACAGATCTGTGAATCAACAGTCCTGCACAATTCACAGCGCTCACCATAGCACATACCCTCCCCAATGTCTATCACGCAGCCGCCCCATCCTTCCCACCCCCCACCACTCCAGCAACACTCAGTTTGTTCCCTGAGATTAAGAATTCCTCATATCAGTGAGGTCATATGATACTTGTCTTTCTCTGATTGACTTATTTCACTCAGCATAACACCCTCCAGTTCCATCCACGTCGTTGCAAATGGCAAGATCTCATTCCTTTGGATGGCTGCATAATATTCCATTGTGTATATATACCACTTCTTCTTTATCCATTCATCTGTCGATGGACATCTTGGTTCTTTCCACAGTTTGGCTATTGTGGACATTGCTGCTATAAACATTGGGGTGCACGTACCCCTTCGGGTCCCTACATTTGTATCTTTGGGGTAAATACCCAGTAGTGCAATGGCTGGATTGTATGGTAGCCCTATTTTCAACTTTTTGAGGAACGTCCATACTGTTTTCCAGGGTGGTTGCACCAGCTTGCATTCCCACCAACAGTGTAGGAGGGTTCCCGTTTCTCCGCATCCCCGCCAACATCTGTCCTTTCCTGACTTGTTAATTTTAGCCATTCTGAGGGGTGTGAGGTGGTATCTCATTGAGGTTTTGATTTGGATTTCCCTGATGCCGAGCGATGGTGAGCACTTTTTCATGTGTCTGTTGGACATTTGGATGTCTTCTTTGGAAAAATATCTGTTCATGTCTTCTCCCCATTTCTTAATTGGATTATTTGTTCTTTGGGTGTTGAGTTTGAAAAGTTCTTTATAGATTTTGGATACTAGCCCTTTATCTGATAGGTCATTTGCAAATATTTTCTCACATTCTGTCGGTTGTCTTTTGGTTTTGTGGACTATTTCTTTTGCTGTGGAAAAGCTCTTTATCTTGATGAAATCCCAATAGTTCATTTTTGCCCTTGTTTCCCTTGCCTTTGGCGATGTTTCTAGGAAGAAGTTCCTGCGGCTGAGGTCGAAGAGGTTGCTGCCTGTCTTCTCCTTTAGGATTTTGACGGATTCCTGTCTCACGTTTAGGTCTTTCAACCATTTGGAGTCTATTTTTGTGTGTGCTGTAAGGAAATGGTCCAGTTTCATTCTTCTGCATGTGGCTGTCCAATTTTCCCAACACCATTTGTTGAAGAGACTGTCTTTTTGCCATTGGAGAGTCTTTCCTGCTTTGTCGAAGATTAGTTAACCATAGATTTGAGGGTCCATTTCTGGGCTCTTGATTCTGTTCCGTTAATCTATGTGTCTGTTTTTGTGCCAGTACCATACTGTCTTGATGATGACAGCTTTGTAATAGAGCTGGAAGTCCGGAATTGTCATGTCACCAGCTTTGCTTTTCTTTTTCAATATTCCTCTGGCTATTCGGGGTCTCTTTTGGTTCCATACAAATTGTAGGATTATTTGTTCCATTTCTTTGAAAAAGGTGGATGGTATTTTGATGGGGATTGCATTGAATGTGTAGATTGCTCTAGGTAGCCCTGACATCTTCACAATGTTTGTTCTTCCAATCCATGAGCATGGAAAGTTTTTCCATTTCTTTGTGTCTTCCTCAATTTCTTTCATGAGTATTTTATAGTTTTCTGAGTACAGATCCTTTGCCTCTTTAGTTAAATTTATTCCTAGGTATCTTATGGTTTTGGGTGCAATTGTACATGGGATCGACTCCTTGATTTGTCTCTCTTCTGTCTTGTTGTTGGTGTATAGGAATGCCACTGATTTCTGTGCATGGATTTTATATCCTGCTACTTTCCTGAATTCCTGTATGAGTTCTAGCCGTTTTGGGGTGGAGTCTTTTGGGTTTTCCACATACAGTATCATATCATCTGCAAAGAGTGAGAGTTTGACTTCCTCTTTGCCGATCTGGATGCCTTTGATTTCTTTTTGTTGTCTGATTGCTGTGGCTAGGACTTCTAATACTATGTTGAATAGCAGTGATGAGCGTGGACAGCCCTGCCACGTTCCTGACGTTAGGGGAAAAGCTCTCAGCTCTTCCCCATTGAGAATGATATTCGCTGTAGGTTTTTCAAAGATGGCTTTTATGATATTGAGGTATGTACCCTCTATCCCTATACTCTGAAGAGTTTTGATCAAGAAAGGATGCTGTACTTTGTCAAATGCTTTTTCTGCATCTATTGAGAGGATCATATGATTCTTGTTCTTCTTTTGTTAATGTACTGTATCACGTTGATTGATTTGCGGATGTTGAACCAGCCTTGCAGCCCAGGGATAAATCCCACTTGGTCATGGTGAATAATCCTTTTAATGTACTGTTGGATCCTATTGGCTAGGATTTCGGTGAGAATTTTTGCATCCATTTTCTTCAAGGATATTGGTCTGTAATTCTCCTTTTTGATGGGGTCTTTGTCTGGTTTTGGGATCAAGGTAATGGTGGCCTCATAAAAAGAGTTTTGAAGTTTTCCTTCCATTTCTATTTTTTGGAACAGTTTCAGAAGAATAGGTATTAATTCTTCTTTAAATGGCTGATAGAATTCCCCTGGGAAGCCATCTGGCCCTGGGCTTTGTTTGTTGGGAGATTTTTGATGACTGCTTCAATTTCCTTAGTGGTTATAGGTCTGTTCAGGTTTTCTATTTCTTCCCGGTTCAATTTTGGTAGTTGATACATCTCTCGGAAAGCACCCATTTCTTCCAGGTTATCTAATTTGCTGGCATAGAGTTGCTCATAATATGTTCTTATAATTGTTTGTATTTCTTTGGTGTTGGTTGTGTTCTCTCCTCTTTCATTCATGACTTTGTTGATTTGGGTCCTTTCTCTTTTCTTTTTGATACATCTGGCCAGGGGTTTATCAACTTGTGAATTCTTTCAAAGAACCAGCTCCTAGTTTCGTTGATCTGTCTATTGTTCTTTTGGTTTCTATTTCATTGGTTTCTGCTCTGATCTTTATTATTTCTCTTCTCCTGCTGGGCTTAGGCTTTATTTGCTGTTCTTTGTCCAGCTCCTTTAGGTGTAGGGTTAGGTTGTGTATTTGAGACCTTTCTTGTTTCTTGAGAAAGGCTTGTATTGCTATATACTTTCCTCTCAGGACGGCCTTTGCTGTATCCCAAAGATTTTGAACAGTTGTGTTTTCATTTTCATTGGTTTCCATGAATTTTTTAAATTCTTCTCTAATTTCCTGGTTGACCCTTTCATTCTTTAGTAGGATGCTCTTTAGCCTCCATGTGTTTGAGTTCTTTCCGAGTTTCCTCTTGTGATTGAGTTCTAGTTTCAAAGCATTGTGGTCTGAAACATGCAGGGAATAATCCCAATCTTTTGGTCCCGGTGAGACCTGATTTGTGACCTAGGATGTGATCTATTCTGGAGAATGTTTCATGGGCACTAGAGAAGAATGTGTATTCCGTTGCTTTGGGATGGAATGTTCTGAATATGTCTGTGGAGTCCATTTGGTCCAGTGTTTCATTAAAAGTCTTTATTTCCTTGTTGATCTTTTGCTTAGATGATCTGTCCATTTCAGTTAGGGGGGTGTTAGAGTCCCCCATTATTATTGTATTGTTGTCCATGTGTTTCTTCGCTTTTGTTATTAATTGCCTTATATAATTGGCTGCTCCCATGTTAGGGGCATAGATATTGACAATTGTTAGATCTTCCTGTTGGATAGACCCTTTAAGTAGGATATAGTGTCTTTCCTCATCTCTTATTACAGTCTTTGTTTTAAAATCTAATTTGTCTGATAGAAGGATTGCCACTCCAGCTTTCTTTTGGTGTCCATTAGCATGGTAAATGGTTTTCCACCCCCTCACTTTCGATCTGGGGGTGTCTTTGGGTCTAAAATGAGTCTGTTGCAGAGAGCATATTGATGGGTCTTGTTTTTTAATCCAATCTGACAGCCTGTGTCTTTTGATTGGGGCATTTAGCCCATTTACATTAAGGGTAACTATTGAAAGGTATGAATTTAGTGCCATTGTATTGCCTGTAAGGTGACTGTTACTGTATATTGTCTGTGCTCCTTTCTGGTCTATGTTACTTTTAGGCTCTCTCTTTGCTTAGAGGACCCCTTTCAGTATTTCTTGGAGGGCTGGTTTCGTGTTCACAAATTCCTTTAGTTTTTGTTTGTCCTGGAAGCTTTTTATCTCTCCTTCTATTTTCAATGACAGCCTAGCTGGATATAGTATTCTTGGCTGCATAGTTTTCTCATTTAGTGCTCTGAATATATCATGCCAGTCCTTTCTGGCCTGCCAGGTCTCTGTGGATAGATCTGTTGCCAATCTAATGTTTCTACCATTGTAGTTTACCTATCTCTTCTTCCGAGCTGCTTTCAGGATTTTCTCTTTGTCTCTGAGACTCGTAAGTTTTAGTATTAGATGTTGGGATGTTGACCTAATTTTATTAATTTTGAGAGGGTTTCTCTGTGCCTCCTGGAGTTTGATGCCTGTTTCCTTCCTCACATAGGGAAGTTCTCTGCTAGTATTTGCTCCAATATACCTTCTGCCCCTCTCTCTCTTTCTTCTTCTTCTGGGATCCCAATTATTCTAATGTTGTTTCGTCTTATCGTATCGCTTATCTCTCGAATTCTGCCCTCGTGATCCTGTAGTTGTTTATCTCTCTTTTTCTCAGCCTCTTTATTTTCCATCATTTGGTCTTCTATCGCTGCTTCTCTCTTCTGCCTCATTTATCCTCGCAGTTAGTGCCCCCATTTTTGATTGCACCTCATTAATAGCCTTTTTGATTTTGACTTGGTTAGCTTTTAGTTCTTTTATTTCTCCAGAAAGGGTTTCTGTAATAACTTCCACGCTTTTTTCAAGCCCAGCTAGTATCTTTAAAGTCATGATTCTAAACTCTAGGTCCGACATCGTACTAATGTCCGAATTGAGTAGGTCCCTGGCTGATGGTACTACCTCTTGTTCTTTTTGCTGAGGTGATTTTTTTCGTCTTGTCATTTTGTCCAGAGGAGAATAGATGAGTGAGAGAACAAAATGCTAACAGGTTAACAACGTCCCCAGCAAATATATTCTATACAAATCAGAAAAGACCTGAAACCAGGGGAAAAGAAAGGGAAAGAAAGAAAAAAAAAAAAGAATGAGAAAAGAAAGAAAAAAAAACAAAAAGAAAAAGATAAACACAAAAACAGAACAATACATAAAAACTGAATATGATCAAATATGATCAGGCTAGTGCATAGATCAGTGCCACACACTAGGTTTTGGGCATATGTTGGTCTGTTAGAAAAAAGTGCCTCCTAATATTTTAAAGGAAGAAAGACTTATATATGTACAAAATAAGGGTTGATAAAATGAAGGGATGGAAGATGACTGCAAAGATGAAAATTATAAAAGATTTTATAAAAGGAATTGATATGATAAGAAGTTGTTTGAAAAAAGAAAGAAGAAGATTTAAAAAAGAAAAAGAAAAAAGAAAAAAAAAGGGAGAGAATGTGATCAGGCAGGAGACTAGAACATAGCCATACACTAGTGATTTAGGGTATATCTTGATCTGTTAGAAGAAACTGTATCTAAAAATTTTAAAGAGAGAACAACTTATATATATATGCCAAAAATAAGGGTAACTACTATGAAGGGATAAAATATGACTCTAAAAATGAAAAATTAAAAATGTTTCTTTAAAAAAAGGGATTGATAAGATGTTGGTTGAAAAAGGGAAAAAGAAAAATTAAAAAAAAACCGTTTAAAAAATTAACTTTGATAAACTAATGAATCATGGTAAAAAAAGCCATGAATTCTATGTGCAGTATTCCCCTAGTGCTGGAGTTCTCCTGTTCTCCTTGATCGGTAAACTTGGTCTTGGCTTGCTGGCTGTTCGTGCTGATCTTCTGGGGGAGGGGCCTGTTGCCGTGGTTCCCAAATGTCTTTGCGGGAGGCGGAAGTGCCCCACCCTTGTCGGTCGGGGCTAAGCAAGCTGCTCGGGTTTGCTTTCAGGAGCTTTTGTTCCCTGCAAGCTCTGGTACAGCTTTGGAGGACCAGGATGAAAATGTGGCCTCCCAATCTCCACTCGGAGGAGCTGAGAACTCGGGGCCCCACTCCTCAGTGCGCCCCCAGAGAAAAGCAGTCAGTCACTCCCGTCTCCTCGGTCTCCGGCCACACTCAGTGCTCACCCGGCCTGTGACTGAGCGTTTCTATCTCTGGCACCGGACCCCGTGTGGAGTCTCCAAACCCAGCAGGTCCCTTTGGTGCGCTCCCACGCCGCTCCTCCCGGGGGAGGGAGGGGAGTCTCCCCGGATCTGCTGCTTGTTGGCTCCCTGCTGGAGGAGCAGTGGCCCGACTAGGCCACAGATCACAGTTTATGGCAACCCCGAGCTGAGAGCCCACGCCTCGGCTCTGTCTCTGCAGCCAGCTTCCCTGCTCCGATACCTGGGAGCTCTGCTGCATTCAGGCACCCCCGGTCTTTCTGTGACCCCGAGGGTCCTGAGACCACACTGTCCCACGAGGGTTCCACCCCTGCTTAGCCACTGGAGCGACATCCCTCAGCGGAGCCGGCTTGTAAAATTTCCAATTTTGGGTTCCGCGGCTCTATCAGTTGCCAGAAAAGGCCGACGGAGGCCCCCCTCCCCCACCGTCTATCCTCCCGAATCTTGCCTCGGATTCACTTCTCCGTACGTCCTACCTTCCAGTAAGTGGTCTCTTCTCTGTTCAGAGAGTTGTTGCTACTCTCTTCTTCGGTCTCCTGTTGAGTTCCTAGGTGTTCAGAATGGTTTGATCCCTATTCAGCTGAATTCCTGAGACCAGACCAAATCCAGGTCTCCTAAACCTCCGCCATCATGTTCCTATCCCCCTCAAATAACCTCTTTAAGCCTCATCTGTTAACTAGGCACTGTGATTTAGCTTTAGGCTATTGTCACAAGACACTTCTAGTTGATATTAGATAACAGATGTGAAAGTGCCTCCTGAATTGTTTGTAACTATTTGGATATGATGCATTTGCTATACTGATTTCCCTCAGCAGACTCTAAGCTCCCTGAAGGTATACAATTTGTCAGATAAAAATGAGAACAGCTAACATTTAGAGTATTTACTCCATGTCAAGTACTATCCTAGCTGCTTTATTATCATTTAATCAGCTTCAGCAACTTTATGAAGCAGGTACTACTATTATCCCAATTTTGCACATGAGGAAACAGACATAGAGAGGTTAAGTATCTTTTTCAAGAGTATACTACTCATAAATGGTAATACCTGTTTAGAAGAAATCAAGATATAGGTTATTGGTGGAGGGTGGGAAAAGAACTATAGGAACATGGACAAGATCTTAAGAACTGTATAGGTGAGGTAATATTTGAGATCCTTTCACCCATTAAGTCCTCCGAGATAGAGCTCAAATATTACCTCTCTTATACAGAAGGAAAAAGGGTGAGGGGAGGAATAAAACGCATCTGTCAACTCGTTCTGATGTTATCTCTTGGCCATTCCCAAAGGGCAGAAGTATCACAAAGATAGTTGTTGGAAACTGAGAAAGACAGGCAATGGGGGCTGACTTCTTACAGGCTCTTAGGGAAAAGAAAATAGAATTAGCTGCAAATCATTATTATCCATTTTCTAACAAAAATGTCCTGCTACAGGGAGATTTGATAAATGAACCGGACATTTTCCTAGAATCCTATTAGTAGCATTCTGCTTGTCTCTGTAGGATTGTTAACAGACATGGGGAAATGAGGGATGAAAAAGTCAAGGGCTACCTGCCAGGACCTCCCTGTGGTTCACCATTCTCCCAGTGAGGCTGCTGCTGCCATTTCTTTTCTTCTAACACCGCAATGCTGATCTCTGGTTCCTCCTTTTCCTGCTTCCTTATTCTCTTTTTTGTTGGAAAAAAAATTCTTTAAATGTGGATTTATCTGTAAGAAGTAAACACTATAAATTTCTTAGAAGAAAACATAAGAGTATATCTTTGTGATCTTGGGTTAGTCAATGACTTCTTAGATATGACACCAAAAGCACAAACAACAAAATACAAATTGGACTTTGTGAAAATTAAAAACTTTTATACTGCAAATGATACCATCAAGAAAGTGGGAAGACAAGCTACAGAATGCGAGAAAATAGTTTCAAATCATGTATCTGAAAAGAAACTTTATCAAGAATATATAAAGAGCTCCTACTATTCAATAAAAAGACAAAAAAAAATAAAAAACCCATAGTTTAAGAATGGGCACTGGATCTAAATAGACATTTCTCCAAAGAAGATAAAAAATAGCCAATGAACACATAAAAGGATACTCAACGTAAAAAAAAAAAAAATAATTCACATCATGAGCCATCAGGGAAATGGAAATTAAAACCACAGTGAAGTATCACATCTCGACCTCTGGATAATAAAAGAAGGACAGGGGCATCTGGGTGGCTCAGTCAGTTGAATGTCTGCCTTACGCTCAGGTCATGATCCCAGGGTCCTGGGATCAAGTCCCGCATAGGGCTCCCTGCTCAGTAGGGAGTCTGCTTCTCCCTCTACGCCTTACCCCTCCCCCCTGCTCATGCACTCATGCATGCTCTCCCTCTCTCAAAAATAAAATAAATAAAATCTTTCAAAAAATAAAAAATAAAAGAAGGACAGTAACAAGTGTTGGGGAGAATATGGAGAAACTGAGACCCTCATATATTGCTGGCGAGAATAGAAAATGGTGCATCTGCTTTGGAAAACATTTGGCAGTTCCTCAAAATGTTAAGCATAGAATTACCCTATGGCCCAGTAATTCAACTCCTAGGTATACATTTAAGAGAATTAAAAATGTATGTTCACACAAATTCCATAAAAAGGAATAAAGTCCCGATGCCATGACACGGATTGTATTCCTCTTTGTGGCTGTACAGTTGCTGGGTTCACAGTAAGTTCTCAAGAAATTTTTGTTGAATACATATATTGGTTCATATCTCTCTTAAAAGGAGAAACTGTGGAAAATGTTCAAATTCCCTGTTTGCCTTCCCAAAGAGATATCATTTCAGAAAAAGGAACATAAAAATCCTACCTTGTTTTCTCTATTGTGCCTTCTATTGGATTAATTTATTAAATGTTGTATTTCTTTTTTCCTAAATTATTTAACTTCATCTTCCAATATCATTTGATTTCTCTGGCTTATTTATCATAGTTTGGCATTAAAAGACAATTATTTGCTGAGAAAAGAATAGAGGTATTCTCTTCTCCAAATTGTATTTTATAAGAAAGGCATTTTCCAGTATATTTCCTACATTAAAGTGGCTAATAATAAGATATTAATATGCACTGCAGCTACTTGAATCAGCCTCCTCTTTTTCATTCAATAATATTCATACATATTTAAGAGTTTCTTAACTTTGTCTAACTAGGTCAGCAGAATATTATCCAATCTTGATATTATTTGTCCAAGCTGCCATTTTACAGGAGTTGGGAGGGAAGACAGATGGCTGGGAGTTTCCATCTCTTTCTCCCATTCATGATGCCTGTGCTGTGAGTGGCTGAAGTCGTGAAAGTTTAGACCTACAAAGGCCCTGAAAGATTTGTCTTCTAACACCTTCTTTGCCCAGCTAAGGAAGTGAAGAAATCTATAGTATCTAGGTATATGACCTTGGTTTCCTGATTAGGAATCTCATGTTGTTTGCCTTTCGTCAAAGAGAACCGCTTTTAGTCATGTTATTTACCATTTTCTCCCTGTACACCACGTGTCAGGCTCTGTTTTTATCTCACGTAATCATTTCATCTTCAGGACTAACAGTAGGTTGCCATTATTATTACCTTATCTAGGTGAAGAAACTAGGGCTTATCTCACATAGCTAGTAAGTGGTAGAACCAGGATTTGTACCCAGGTCTGTCTGACTTCAAAATGTATGCTCTTATTCTGCATGGGTCCTTTCACTGACTACTCTTTGTTATTATGAGCACCTAATAAGATCATGGAAGTGCTCACATGGCAGTGAAGAGGGCTTTATCTTCTTGAGTCTCCAGGGTTCTTTCTCGGGAAAAAGTTGCCTCTAAGGCCTCTATTTTGCCTCCTTCCTGGCTTGCCTTCTGGCCTTGCCTTCCTCCATCTTCTCTGCAACTGTGTTTCTACCCTTGTTCTTCTGGGCTTCCTTCCCTTAGCCTACTTGGGGAGGCTGATTCAGTCCTTCCAGCTTCTCCACATCTTTGCCCCACAAAACAAGGCCATATGTCCTTTTCTATTCCAAGGTTCTCTGTTACACCTGCAGGCACAGAATTGGGGAAGAAGGTAGCAGATTAACCTAAAGCAAAGATGAGACAACTCTCCAGATTTCCTTGGTGTTAGTTCTTGCTCTGGGCTCCTGTTCCTCCACAATTATCTCTGAGTGGGTGAAGCTCATTCCACTGCCCTTCCTTCAGGCCCACCCTTCCTTAGGTCTAGGGAGACCTCCTTCTCCAGGATCCTTCCTCTGTGCAGTCTGAGGGCCTAAATGTGTTCAGGAAGAATGATAGGTATGTTTCCATCTCTGAGGTCTTCCTCAATACTGGAGCCTCCCATATAATGGGGCCTCTGCCTTGTCCAGCTCTGCTCTACCCAAGAGTGATCTTTTCTGGTTATTTCCTCTCAGAACTCTTAAAGTCCAGCTTGCACAGATGACCTGTTGAGGGTGCCACAGAGATGACCCCTGTCCTAGGACGGGGAGTGCAGCTAAGGTTCCATGGAGTCAAGTATAGGCCTGAGGGTTGGTAATTTTGTGTAAATGTATCTACATTTTCTTTGAAGCCTTGAAAGTGCTGTGCCTATGGAGGGCGTTTTTATTAATGCCATTGGTGATGATGATAGTAATAACAATAGCCACAGTAGTAACAATAAGCATGCTACTCTCTCACATGGAAAGAAAATGTAAAGGTTTTGGAGTCAGACAGATCAGTGTTTGAATTTCAGCTTCACTACTAATTCATTACCAAATTTAGCAAATTATTTCACATTACTCTGCCTATTTCTTTATCTGCACATTTGGAATAATAACCCTTAATCGTCCAAGTATTTATCAGGAGTAATATAAACCAAAGCTAACATTTATTGAGCACTTATATGTGCCACACGCAGTGCAACGTAAGCTCTTGGTATGTAAATAGCTTGTTAACTCTCACAACACCTTTTGAGACCTGTTACTCTGACCATTTTGCAGATTAGGAAACTGAAGCACAGAGAGTTTAATTAACTAGCTTAAAATCACACAGCTAGTAAGTGGTAGAGTTGGGACTTGGCATCTAAACCTAAGCAATTTGTCTCAAAAGTCTGTTATTTAAAAAGATGAGGTTTATAAAGCAGTTTCCCCATATTGCCTGGCACAGATTCGTTTCTCAATTGGTAACTATAATTTAACAGCATATTGCATTTCTAAAGTACACAAATGCAAAGTGTTTGTTTTTATATCTTTAAGACTTTGTCTCTTTCTCATCGCTTAGTAAGGAATGCCTAAAAAGCTATGTCTACAGGAGAAGGGGGTGAGTTTTGGTTATTTACCTGGTTACTTTGATCAAGGTAGACATCCACATTTGACAATCTTGGCTCCAGTTGGTTTATTTTAGGAGACCTAAATTATTCACTTGGAATGTCTACACTGATTACATTGGCCAGAGAAAAAACGTCAGCACAGCTTCCCACTTGTGCTGACTATGGGTCAGGCTGGTCTCAGAGAAGTAGCTTTCCTTGGGGCGGGGCCTCCTCACACAAATGTCAATGTGGCAGGGGAGTAGAGGTAAGAAGGGGGACATGTTATTGTCCTCAACATACATGCTATTCTTTTTTTTAATTTAATTTTGTTTTATTATGTTATGTTAATCACCATACATTACATCATCAGTTTTTGATGTAGTGTTCCATGATTCATTGTTTGCGTATAACACCCAGTGCTCCATTCAGTACATGCCCTCTTTAATACCCATCACCAGGCTAACCCATTCCCCCACCCCCATCCCCTCTAGAACTCTCAGAACATGGATGCAAAAATTCTCACCAAAATACTAGCTAATAGGATCTAACAGTACACTAAAAGGATTATTCACCACGACCAAGTGGGATTTATCCCTGGGCTGCAAGTTTGGTTCAACATCTGCAAATCAATCCGTGTGATACAATACATTAATAAAAGAAAGAACAAGAACCATATAATCCTCTCAATAGATGCAGAAAAAGCATTTGACAAAGTACAGCATCCTTTCTTGATCAAAACTCTTCAGAGTATAGGGATAGAGGGTACATACCTCAATATCACAAAAGCCATCTATGAAAAACCTACAGTGAATATCATTCTCAATGGGGAAAAGCTGAGAACTTTTCCCCTAAGGTCAGGAACGTGGCAGGGATGTCCACTATCACCACTGCTATTCAACATAGTATTAGAAGTCCTAGGCACAGCAATCAGACAACAAAAAGAAATAAAAGGCATCCAAATTGGCAAAGAAGAAGTCAAACTCTCACTGTTTGCGGATGATATGATACTTTATGTGGAAAACCCAAAAGACTACACCCCAAAACTGCTAGAACTCATACAGGAATTCAGTAAAGTGGCAGGATATAAAATCAATGCACAGAAATTAGTGGCATTCTTATACACCAACAAGAAGACAGAAGAAAGAGAAATTAAGGAGTCGATCCCATTTACAATTGCACCCAAAACCATAAGATACCTAGGAATAAATCTAACCAAAGAGGCCAAAGAATCTGTACTCAGAAAACTATAAAATACTTATGAAAGAAATTGAGGAAGACACAAAGAAATGGAAAAATGTTCCATGCTGATGGATTGGAAGAACAAATATTGTGAAGAAGTCAATGCTACCTAGAGGAATCTACACATTTAATGCAATCCCTATCGAAATACCATCAACTTTTTTCAAAGAAATGGAACAAATAAGGCTAAAATTTGTATGGAACCAGAAAAGACCCCAAATAGCCAGAGGAATGTTGAAAAAGAAAAGCAAAGCTAGGGTGCCTGGGTGGCTCAGTTGGTTAAGCGACTGCCTTCGGCTCAGGTCATGATCCTGGAGTCCCGGGATCGAGTCCCACATCGGGCTCCCTGCTCAGCAGGGAGTCTGCTTCTCCCTCTGACCCTCTTCCCTCTCGTGCTCTCTATCTCTCATTCTCTCTCTCTCAAATAAATAAAATCTTTAAAAAAAAAAAAGAAAAGCAAAGCTGGCGGCATCACAATTCTGGACTTCCAGCTCTATTACAAAGCTGTCATCATCAAGACAGTATGGTACTGGCACAAATACAGACACATAGATCAGTGGAACAGAATAGAGGGCCCAGAAATGGACCCTCAACTCTATGGTCAACTAATCTTCAACAAAGCAGGAAAGAATGTCCAATGGCAAAAGGACAGTCTCTTCAACAAATGGTGTTGGGAAAATTGGACAGCCACATGCTGAGAAACAAATGTACATGCTATTCTGAAACACCTAGCAACCTCTTCAGGACAGAAAATGCCCTCATATGGCATATAATCAGTCCTTCATCCAAGAGCAGAGCTTTTCCACAACATGCAGTGAGTGACTCTCCAGACTCTGCAGGCACCTTTTAGAGTCATGGAGAGCTCACTACCTCCCATAGCAGCCTGTTCCAACCTGGGACAGTTCATATTTTTTATTCTTCTGTCATGGAGCCAGTGAAGTAGTCATTGGTAGAGTTTTGAAGGTACATGATCAAGAGACCTAGGAGGCACACAGAGAAAGTAGAATGGAAGGAAAAGTCTAGGTCTTTGTTTTCTTTCCTTTCTGGTTGTGGTGGGATTGTCAATGTAGGAATTTAAGCAAAAAAGTGACAGGTCAAATTTACTTATTAAATGTACTTGGGCTGCTGCGTGGAGGATGGATTAGAAGGCAGATAGCATTATTAGGAAGTGTTCTAAGAAGTAAGACAGTAGTAAGAAAGATGAAAAAGAGCTGATAAATTCAAGAAATATCTAAGAGTTAAAATTCATAGAACCTGTGACTAAATTAAATGTTGTAAGTGAGGGAGAGAGAAGAGTCTGGCTTCTTTGAGCTGGTGAATTATAGAGCCTCCGCACTGGGGAAGAAGGGGATCCTGAGGAATATGTTAAGTTCAGCCAGGATATTCAGTAGCCAGTTATGTTTGGCAAACTCGCATATATTTCTAAAGTGGTTCAGTCATGTCAGGAAAAAGTTCTAAGCAAGTAGCTGGTACTTGAAGTTAGGTGGGTGAATGACTTACTGCTTCTCTTCTCCTCACTCCGTCACCACTATCTGGGGCCTAGAAGCATGCTCTAGTCTCTAGGAGAAGAGAGGGTGAGGGTCTGAGGTGGGGCTTGCCAGGTTTAGGTTGAGACTGACCTTGCATTCCAAGAAAGGCATGTGGCCAGCTCTGAGTCTGGTGGTGTATTAGGATCTGGGGCGCACCTCAGGGGTGTGTTCTGGCTTATAGCAACAAGATCCCACATGTAGGAAAGACTAAAGCTGCTTCTGTACTCCCTGCCTTGACAGGATTGACCCAGAAACTGAGCATGGCTAACCTTCGAGGTGGAGACTGCAGTGCCTGCAGAATCAGAGTGGTGGCTGGGTCAGCCAGGGGCTAAGAACTTTTCTCTCTTCCCACTGGCCTACCTGGTAACTCCATCCTAGATTTTCTACTTACCTGGCGGGTTCCTCAGCTTGTCATGTGGGAAAAGACAAGGCCTATGATATTGGTCATGAAAGAATGAGTGAACTAAGCGGGCAGAGCTTCCTGTACATTGTCTTCTCAGAATCCCCAGTTCCTAAATCCTTACTTTTGGGGGGCCCTTAAACACCTGAGGCCTGTGGTGACTAAAAGCATTATTTGCAGTTTCCCCAGGATAATTTCTCAATTTTCTGCTCCACTTCCTCTCTAGAATTTGTTGCATATCTATCTGGTCCATTCATCCTTTCTTTAAATTCATTCACTCCATATGGTATTAAGCGCCAACCATGCCAGGGGTAGCAGTTGTGAGCATGATACACATGGTCTCTTCCCTTCTGGAGTCTGAAGTTTAGTCGTATGGTAGAGGGCCAGAGTGGATGACTAATGCTGGAGAGATCCATTAGGGTTTTTCTGGAGGCGGATAGAGGTAGGGTAGAGATAGATAGGGACTTTGCATCCATTGAAGGCCTGATATAAGCCAGGGGCTCTAAATGATTTACCACTTAAACTCCCAATTCTCCGTGAGGTAATGTTATCCTGTGTTAAAAATAGGAAACTGAGGTTGAGAGAAATACTAATTTCTAATACTACATAGCTACTAACCACTGATATAACTTGGGCTTGTCTAAGGCCAAGTGATGCTCCCACTGTGTCATACCACTCTTCTAAAAGTCATCCGAGAAACTCAAAGTTATAAGCTCTGGGAGGGATGCTTGAATTCCCCCAACACTAAATGCCAAATGTGGTATATGCGTGTGTGTGTGTGCATTTTTCTGGAAGAGGATTTGTAATTTCCACCAGATTTCCAAAGGTGGCTATGACCTGGTACAGATTAAGAACCACTATCTTATACCCCATTCTAGGCTTCTTCCTCTTATGTCTACCTGCAGGTGACTGTCATTGAACAGCCAGTGTAGTATATTGGAAAGACCTTGGAACTATCACACGGGAGTTCTTGACACCAGCCCCAGCCATGCCACTAACTCACAGTGTGGCTTTCTGCAAGTGTCTTCCTCACACTGAGCCTCACCTGCTGGGACTCTGTGAGCCATGTGTGGGCTTGAGGACAGTGTTTCCCAGCTGGACTGCAAAGCACATTGCAGGCGTCAGGCACTTGGCAGACTCCAAGTGGCAGTGTGCAGAGTGACAGGCCTTGAGACTGGTGGTGGCAGCTGGGGAGGCAGATCCCTGCTGTCAGGGCTTACTGAGGGGCCTGCTTGCCTAATCCCTATAGATCATGAATAATTCTATCAGATCCTGAGTCCTTAGGTGGGCAGCCTTCAAGGGCACCTCCTCCAACCTTCCAGCCAATAGGAGTCAGAAGATAGGCCCCTTGGTGCTGAGTCCATCACCTGTATCTTTAATGTGAATATGGCTCCAGCTGGAATGTGTTTTCTCCCTTTTGCGATGTCAAAATGCCTAGCTCTCAAGTGACTGAATCAGTACTAAATATTTAATGCACGAAGTCAGCCTTCCCAGGGCCTTTGATCTGAAACTTCTTAAAAACATCTTAAAAGCCCTTCAGAAACTGGTTAGTATTTCATTACAGTCACTTAAAATAGATTTATTTTATCAAAACATCCTGTCAGAAACCCTGAAGGCAGGATAACTAACCCCCAGCGATTCTGACAGGATTGCCTCCCCACATTAGGTGCCCAGAGTCTCTGGACAGCCCCACCCACATGCTGAGGGGCGCAGCTGTCACCAGCATCCCTTGATGGCTCCAGAGCTTCAAGCAGAGGAGGTAGCCAAGCTTGTCAGAAGCCTGGGGAGGCTACATCAACAACACCCCCATGAAGGAAATGAACGTTTATTGGGAGTCTGCCACAAGCCAGGCCCTTACCTCTCTTGTTGAATCTATGGAATCTTTGCAACAGTTCTGTGAGGTCTTTCTGTTCTACCAATTAGGAAACTGAGGTTCAGAGGTATATGTGACTTGCTCAAGGTCATAGAGTAGAATTAAGATAGCAACCCAGGTCTAGCTCAAAAGCCTATGCTTTGTTTTGTTTTGTTTTTCCACTGAGATTGGACCTTCCACTGGTAACTCTCAGTTGTTTCTTTCTTTATAAAGAAAAAATAAATGAAAATAGCATCTTATAAAATTATACAACTACTACATGCTAACATAGAAAAGGGTAAGGAAGAAATTAAAAATCACCCGAAACCTTACCATCTAGATAACTCTTTGTAGTCATCTCTTGAATGTTGATTGTATTAATTAATTGATATTTTCCCACATTCTGATAGTTTCTTTATTAGCCACTCAATTCAGCTTTCTTAATCCCCTACCATTTCCTCAGCTTTAGATGGGGGAGAGATTGGGGGCTGGGGCATGTGTGCCACAATCCTTTTTTCACTGCCAACCTGAGGGGATGAAATCAATTCCCATAAAACACCAACACAGTGAAGGGCTAAAGTAGGCCCCAGAGTGGGGCAGGACCTTCTGTCCTTCGCTAGCCACTGGCTAATTGGATGACCTAAGGAAAGCACTTTGGTGAAAGAAATAGTTCCTGCCCTTCTAGACTCACAGCTAGTGTTAAGATCAGTGAAATAATGAGGTAGAAATTTTTTACAAACTAGAGACTATTGTGCTGTTGAAGGGAAATAGTAGAAACAGAAACACTATGAGAAGTAGGGTGTCTCCACACCACTGAGTAGAGTGACCTTGCCCATCTCACTGTTTATGTCTGTCAACTTAATGTAATTACTAATACTATTCATTTTTATTCTCAAAAGTGCTCTGACTTGGGTAATACGTTTGGGGGCTACCTGAAGTATTGGTCATGTATGATTAGGCAGCTCTAAGGAAGGACGACAAAGCAATCAGGAAGGCTCCCTGTAGGATGGGGCTGCATGTGGGCTGGCAGGGCAGCTAGAGCTTCAGAAGGCATGGAAGAAGGGGCATTTTGTTAGTGACTAACATGCAGGAATAGAAAATATCAGGAGGCTGGCCCTTCCTGGGAAGGGCACATGAAATAGGTTGCTGGTAGAAAAGGCATACAGTGGTCACTCTGTGAGAACCTGGCCCACCTTCCATACTCCCATGCAGGACAGGTTTGGAGATAACATTTGGAGGCATTTACACTGAGGAAATGTGAAGCTCTGTTCCAAGCTGGCAAACGTCCCTCCTGGATTATTTTAACAACGTTGTAACTTTTCTCTCTACTTCTGCCCTCACCTCTCTCCAGTCTATTTTCCACAAGCCTTAGAGGGATCTTCTAGACCCAAATCTGATCTTCAGTTTTCCATTCAAATTCTCAATTCTCCATTTATCTTGGTGGATAAAAACTAAACGCCTTTACAGATTATGCAAAGTCCTTCATGACTGTGCTCCTACCAGTGCACTCAGCTTCAGTTTTCTTAATCCTTGACCTCTGACTTTATGATCCAGATATAATAATGGCTTACCTTTATTGGACATTTATAATGTCCCAGGCACACTTCCAATTATTTTATACATACTAACTCTTTTATTGCTAACATTCTATTAGGTAGGTACTATTAGTAGCCCCAACATTTTACAAAAAAGGAAACTGAGGCATGAGAGGATTAAGCTATTAAAGTGGTAAAGCTGGAATTGGCAGCCAAAGAAGTTTTGGTTCCAAAGTCTGTACTGTTAACCATAATATTATACAGACTACTTCTTGGTCTAAAACATTTATCTTGTACTTTGTGCTATTTCTTCTGCCTGCAATGCCCTTTCCACCAGTCTGCTCAGAAAACCACTAATCTAGGGTTCAGGAAGCCATTTCAGTCAGTCTCCCAGAAAAAATAGTTGGCAGTATTCCCTCCCCTTCCATTTTAAAAATATTTATTTAGGTCAATTCAGCCCTGACTGGGCACATGACGATAGGGAGGAAGGATGGGCTAGCACAGAGTAAGGAAGAACACTTCCTCCAGCATCTTTTATTACATTTGAGACAAGACTTTTAACATTTAATATTGTCTAAATCTGTGGTCCCAACAATAAGGACAATATAGAGAAGACAAGATGAGAGTTGAGAAGGTAATCAGAGATGGCTTGCTGGAATGTAGGGTTTAAATTAGATCTCAAACAGTGATAGAATAATCAACTTTTTGAGTTGTAAGGGACCTAGAGGCCAGATTCTTCCAAACTGGGAAACTGAGGTTCAGAAAAATGGCAGGTCTGATTGCCCTAGCTCCCAGCTTAGTGTTCTGTGCTGTCTCTCAATGTAAGCAATTCAGATATGCCTGGGTCGCTAGAAGGGGCAAGAACTTCCCAGAGGACGTGGAGTCGGAGAGTGGCAAATGGAATACAGAAAAGGTAGGGATAACCAGAGTATATGGTAGGACAGTGAAGTGAGGCAACTCAGGAAAGCATCTTCTGTGGGAGAGATGGAGCCTATAACCTTTTTAAATTGGAGGGTTGCCTTGGTGTTGTGAAGCTGCCTCCCTTTCAACTTTGTAAAATAAAGGGCTCCTCAAAGTGTATCTGTTCTGCCATTATTTTCTGGATCATCAAGACTCTCAGACTCTCGGTGCCCTTTAGAGAAGCTTCTGCCTCTGCTGCAACCAGCTTCTCATTAGAATTCCTGGACATTGCTCAACGTTGCTAAGTGCACTGTAATGAACCCGTGATGAGTAAAGAAGAGACTGAGCTTGCTGCAATGACATTCTGTGGAGGTTTCCTGGACACCCCCAAGATACCACAAGCAAGTCATATCTCCATAAGCATTTCATATTCAAATACTCATCTTTTTTGTCGTATTAATTTTCTCCAACTCAGTTAAAGGGCTCTTGGATCCCTCACTCCAGAGGGTTGCACTGGAACTAGGGACAAATGCTTCAGCTGAAGGAGCAGAGAGAAGAGTGGAATTTGACTCAGGTCAGGAATAGTTCCTGCCTATGGTACCAGCAACCACAATAGTTCTGTGGGATAATTCCTCTGGGAACAGGCCTATTTTCTAGTGCTATGGGTTTGGATTATCCATTACGATAATAATGGAATGCTCCATGTTTCTCTTCTAATTTTACGAGAACTACATACTCTTATGTTAAATACCTAGCACAGTGCATAGTGTATAGGAGACTCTTAGCAGATGCTCATTTTCTGCCTCATAGCACAATCTTCTCATAAACGTGCCTTTTGGTATATATCTCCTCCTTTCTTGTCTTTCTCTGTGTGTTTCCCCATGTCTTGACCTGGGTTCAAGTCTTGGCTCTGCCCATGCCCGTTCCCATGTCTCCTAGTAATCCCATAATAGTTTATTGAGACAGCAAAGTGAAAAGCACTGCTCATCAAACACTTTGCCCCAGACCCTTTCCAGTCTTATCTTCCTCTGTCCCACCAGGCATGCTATCTTCCATCTATCCCAAACTGCTTGATGCACTTAAAGGACAATGTAAACTCCATTTGTATATTGCAGGCTTTTGTACAAATGGCCTATCTCTCCCTTTCTAAGAATTCCTACTCATGCTTAAAGATCCAGATCAAATATCCCCATCACTTGAAGCCTTTGCTAGCTGTTCAGGCAGAGTTAGGCCCTCTTTGTTTCCCTTGGTGTTTTGTACTTCCCTGTAATCCAGCACTTTATGCATAATGTTATCTTTGCCACACTTCTGCCCTGCTAGATTGTGAACTAATTGTGGGCAGGACTGGCTCCAATTCAACACTATACCCCCAGTGCCCAGTCTGGATCTGAGATGGGTGAGATGTTTCCTGTAAGTGTGTGGGATGACACATTAGGGACTATGACTCATTCATGGGGCACCTGCTCTGGGACAGCTTTATGAGAGATACTTTTTATGTTATTTCATTTCATTTAGTCCACTCAGTCTGGTGCTCTCTCCAGCACATCCCTTTCATATGCCCATTATACGGGTAGTGCCACAGGGCACCCTCAGTCA
Organism: Zalophus californianus; assembly: GCF_009762305.2. Lineage (NCBI taxonomy): Eukaryota > Metazoa > Chordata > Mammalia > Carnivora > Otariidae > Zalophus > Zalophus californianus. The sequence continues at coordinate 38,637,729 of NC_045598.1, read as the reverse complement.
GGACTTCATCTCTTAATTATCTGTTTTCTGACTCCATTTCTTGGAATGTCATATACCCAACACTAGGAGCTTCCAGCCACTTGGATTTGTTCAACTTATATTGAAAGTGAAAAAAAATCCCAGACACAGGACAGTAAGAGTTCTGCCAAGAAAGCTATCATTTCATATGAAGGGTCCCACATAAAGGTATGGGTTCTGTGCTGAGTGAGGGAGGTAGATTAAATGGAGGCCAGCCCCTGAGACACTGTGGAAATGAGAAGTTAGTCTCTTGAGTTGGTGCCAATGAGCACACAATTTAAATGATGGCAAAAGTGACTCATTAGACTATTCAGACACTTTGGAATTTCATCAAATGCAGTGAAAAGACAAAGTCCCAGGGGGAAGCTAGGGAGATGGATGTCTGCCCACATCTGGCTCCCAAAGCTCTGTAGGTAACCAGGTGATGGATCTTGTTTGGGCTATATTACTAATGGGACTGTTGGGCAGATTTTGAACAGACAGGACTGAGGTGACTCCCAGTGATTATTTCAACAGATTTTAACAATAGTCCTAGGTACTAAATATGATCCTGGCTCTCAGGAGAAAGAAATAGTTAAGGCATCAGTTGTATCTGCCTTTAAAGAAAGCCTCCAGTCTAGTGTGGGAGGCAAGACTCACACATGAGTAACTATGATGACAGATGAGAAGGGCCATGCTGTGAAAGAGTCATTGGTATGGTGCTGTTGGAGTTCAGGGAGAGAGAGAGTTACTTCTACCTGAGGCAAAGAGTGGTTTGCTGATAAAACTACATAAAAAGCTCCTAGTACAGGACTTAATACATAGTAGGTAGTCAATAAATATGCATTCTCCTCTTTTCTTTTTCTAATTCTCCCCATATCAAATCTTCAAATTTATTTTCAATGCTTCATTGATTCATTTACTGTTTTTTTTTTTTATTCCTCCTTTTTCATGCTGTAGGACAAAGTACATACTTTTATGATAGGGAAGTAAGCAGGAAGTGACCTTGCTTCAGTCCATGCTGGTCTTGGGTCAAGGCTGAACACAGAAGACAGGTCCTAATCCAACCAAGCCTTTGCTCACCTGGTCTGTGCATAAACTAAAAGCATCTTCCATATACCTATGCATGCACAATACAAAAGCCTATTTTTATTTCTAAAATCCTGCTTTCTGGCTAGAGTAGGAGTTAAACTTTATATTTCCGTCAATGTTCAATACCAAATGGCTTATGGGAACCCTGGCAGAGTGGTTTCAAATAAGCATTTTAATGTAGAATAAAGGTCAACGTGCTGGAATTTGAAACATTAATCCCTTTGCTCTTAAGGAAGACTGTACTTTAACAGAATAAATAACAGATTAAATAATAAGAGTTCTTGAAATTCCGATGAGAAAAATTACACATTGTTGAGACTTGAAACCAATAGACCTTAATATTCTCTCTTTCAGTGTCCTATTTTAGGTTGCCAAGATTTAGAAGGTAAAGAGAAATTGTTCTTTTAATTTTCTATTGTTTTGAAGGTAGAGAGAATGTTTGAGTCTTTGAAGGTTAAGGGATCAATTATATTGGAAAATAAGCCCTTAGTTTTATGGGTAGAACAAGTGCATCACCATAGCTTAGAGAACAGAAACTCCACATTAATTACTTCAACTTTCAGTGAACACGGCCTCAGAAACGGACAGAGAAAACCAACTGTCAAAGTAGGCTAACCAATTCTGCCCAATGTAATCACCCCAGGTGACCATTCAAGGCTGAGATCAGATACTACCTCCTCCTAGAATTTTCTTCTTAATTCTCAATCAGTGGTTATGACTTCTGCCTCAGAATTTGCATGGAATGCTGTTTACACATCTACTTTTCCTGATCTTTTCCATGATTGTCACCATGTCTGTCTTTCCCTTGCTATGTTCTACATAAGTCTTGAGTTCCTTGTTTTGTTTTGTTTTTTAAGATTTTATTAATTTTTTGAGAGAGACAGAGCACGCAAGCAAAAGAGCAACAGAGGAAGAGGGAGAAGCAGACTCCCCACTGAGTAAGGAGCCTGATACGGGGCTTGATCCCAGGACCCTGAGATCATGACCTGAGCTGAAGGCAGCCATTTAACGAACTGAGCCACCCAGGCACCCTGAGTTCCTTGGTAATAAAAAGAAATACCATAGATTATGCTTCAGTTGCATTCCAGACATTATACTAAGCACCTTAAACACAGTATTTATTGTAATCTTTAACCCTATAGGGTAGAGGCGATTATCCCATTTTATAGATGAAGCAACAGAGAATTAAAGAAGCTAGATTATATGCCCCAGGTTGCAATAGTAGCATACTGTAGAGCCAAATTTCCAACCCAGGACTGTGGAAGCTATATAGTGGGGGTTCTTATACATAAAACACCAGAGGCTTGGGTTTATCCTGAGGGAAATGAAGAGTCATTGATGGCATTTAGCAAGGGAGTGATTTTGTCAAACATAAATTTAAGGACATCTCTCTGGCAAGAGAGACTGGTATGGGAAAATGAATGAGGAGACTGGTTACAGCGATTTGGGCTAGAGATGAGGGAATTATCCCAACAGTGAGAGTTGAATTGTTTAAAAGAGATATTCAGGAGTTATAATTGACAGGACTTGGAACCAGTGGGTGTGGAAAGAGGATTGGGGTTGGAGTCAAGGAGAACTGGTTTCTGGTTTGGGAGCCTGGGTAGACTGTGATGCCACCTACCATGATGGGAAGCACAGCTCATCTCAAAGATGGCCACTGAGAGGACCTTTCCACCAAAGAACCAAATCAAATAGAAGGTTAGAATCATCCTGCCCAACCCTTGAGTATTCATAACCTCTTGCAGTTGTATTCAGATGCCCCATTTTATAGGGGTGAGAACACAAAAGAATAAAATTAGGGAGCTTGCCCTAGTTCTTCCTTAGAATCTGATCTATAATGAGGGCTAAATAACTACTTGTTAAGTGAGAGTTTCAAGTTGATATTAGCCACTTTGAGCACCATGTTTGATTGTTCACATTGTAACTTCTGACACTTTGGCTCCTCTTTGGACTCTCTGAGGGTGGATGAGAAAGGGGAGGAGAATACAAAAGACTAAGAACTGTAGGCCACTGAAGCGTCCTTGAAGAAAGCAGATTTGCTAGCTCCAGAGAGTGAAGCATAATACTTGAGAGAGAAAGCAAAATCCATAAGGAATACACTTAGTCCAGTTTAGAATCTGAGCTTATCAATCAACTGACTTGTTCTAGATGATGTAGTTGGTATGGGACAGAGCCTCACACTCTGAGCTTTTGCCTCTCAGTCTTGTGTTCTTTTCACTTCTATGACTGCCTTCTGTTACTCCTAAATTCCCTACATTTCACACCAGCTGAAAAACTAATTGTGCTTCCAATCTTCAAAATTGTTTTCTGTTCTTAGTGGTATATACAGTAAAGATTTTGTGCCAGTCCAGAAATAGGCAACATTATACTAGGCACATATAACCAAAATTTTCCATAATCTCCCCAAGTATGCATTGGTTATAAACACCTGAAATATTTTAGAACTAAAAGAGTCTTTAAAGCTATCTAATCCAATCCAATTATTTTACAAAGGGAACGGCTAAAGTTTCAAATAGTTTAAATGACTTGCATTATGATAGTATGTTATAAGGGCAGCATCTGAATTCAGGACTTTTTCTTACTCAAAGCAATAGAAAAGTATAGACCAAGATTAACTTCCTCATTTTGCATTTTTGAAACCTGAAAATTCATGTATTTATTAATCCAATAAAAAGCCATTTACTGAGTTTCCACTGTATGGTGGGGACTGGAGGTACAATAATGAATAGGAAAATTAGATTCCTGTCTTCCTAGGAATCTCAGTCTAGCAGGCAAGAGGGCAAAACATACTTAATCACAATAGAGTGACATGTGTGCCAATAGACGATACAGAAGGGAGATCACCTGGTCAGGGAGGTCTCTTTGGTGAAGTGATACTTCAACATAGCATAATGGTTAATAACCTGGACTCTAGCCAGACTGCCTGGGTTGAAATCCTGCCACTTACTGTGACCTTGGGCAAGTTACATTAACTTTCCTGGGTCTTAGTTTCCTCACCTGTGAAATAGGAATAATAATAGTACCTACCTTCTAGAGCTCTGAGGAGTATGAAATTAGTTAATATTTATAAGGCACTTAGTATTTGGCACATGATAAGTGCTGTGTAAGGGATTTTTAAATAAAATAGAAAAGAAGCTGAGATCCAAAGGATGAGAAGAAGTTAACTAAAGAAACAGGAAGGCAGAGAAGTGTTCCTGACAGAGAATAACACTATGTACAAACTAAGGAAAGAGAGTCTGTTTCTAGAAACTGAAAGAAGCCAAGCGTGGCTCAGAAAGAATGGGCCCTGCTGATGCTGAAAAGAGGCATGCAGGGTCCAGATCAAGGGGGTTGAGGGTCTTGTAGATCATATTAGATTTTGTCCCAAAACAGTGGGAGTTCAGGGAAAGAATTAAAGCATAGACTCTTGATCACAGTTGGTTTTTTGGTAGTCTTTCAGGCTGCTCTGTGGGATATGGATTCATTGGGGTGGGATGGGGTGCAGAGACCTAGTGATAAAGAGAAAGTGAGTTAGGGTCAAGGGCAAGATAAGACTTAGGCTTCCTGCCTTTCAAACCGGAGCTTTTTCCACACTGCACAGCATTTTTCTAATGTGCTTTGATGGAGGCACGTCATGCCAAATGCATTCTTTTCACTTCTGTACATTTGCAGTGCTTACCCTTTGAGCTGCATCCCCTTCATTAAGTGAATGTCCTGTTCCCCTGACCAAGAATGTAATTACCGAAGGAGAGATCAGATTAAAATTGAGTTTCTGTAATGGGCCATTTGTTTGGAAGGGAGCCTGAAGGTATTTCTGAGGACTTTAATCAAAGGGGGAAAAAGCCAATAGAACTTCTCTGTGATGATGATGATGATGATTAGGGCAATTGAACTCCAAGCACAGTCGGCTTCTATATCAGTGAGTCATTGCTTGCTTTTCTGAGGCCCTTAATTGGATGAGATTTGTTTTCTTATGTAGTCTAGACTGTCAGGGATGGAAGGGACCTTAAAGGTCATCTAGTTCAACCTCACCGCAAAGCTTGAGCTCTGGCTATGGCATTTTCATCAGTAAGTCTTCCAGTCCTTGCTCACATACCCAAACTGATGGGGAACTCATTATCTTTAAAGACATCCCTCTCTATGATAGAACAACTCTGAAAGGAAACTCCTGTTTCTATGGAAGTGAACTGGTCCCAGTCATGTGCCTGTCTGGATTCTGCTTTTGGAGCAATGTGGGGATTATCTGCCCTATCCCCCCCCCCCGTCCCCCCGCCAACTTCAGAAGAGCCATGGAAAGATCTTCAGGCAGCTGCTTGTTCCCTCTCAGCCTTCTCTTCTGCAGTTGTCCTCTCAAGTGTGTGTCCCTCTATCTTAGTAATTGTGAACACAGGCTGTAACAAAGAAACCTAATATAGTCCAGTGACTTAAGGAATGATGTTTATTCATCTTTCACAAATTGGTTCTTTTTTTTTTAAGATTTTATTTATTCATTTGAGAGAGAGACAGAGATAGAGATTGAGATAGCAAGAGAGAGCACAAGCAGGGAGGAGAGGGAGAAGCAGGCTTCCCGCTGAACAGGGAGCCCGACAAGGGGCTCCATCCCAGGACCCTGGGATCATGACCTGAATCAAAGGCAGGTGCTTAACCGACTGAGCCACCCAGACTCCCCACACAAATTGGTTATGAATTGAACAGTCTAGGTTGGCAGCCAGCTCTGTTCCCCACAGTTATTTAGGAAGAAATGTTCCTTCCAATGCCCTAATTCACCTTCATCTAGGGCAATGCTGTCACCTGCAGAGTCAAGTCAGGCCCCCTCAGGTTCCAGCTAGTGGAAAGAGGAAAAAGAGGATTAAAGAGAGATAAAGCCCACTGCCTTAAGGCTTAAGCCCAGCATGGCACACATCAATTTCATTTGCATTCCACTGGTCAGAACTTTGTCACATGGCTAGACTTCACTGCAGTGAGAATGTTCATAGGAAATGTGGTCTAACCATATGCTCAAGAAGAGGCAGAGAAGAGATTTAGGGAAATATCCACCAGCCCCCACTATACCATGTAAGGTCAGGTGGGCAGATTGTAGCTTGGATGAGCCCCTCATTTCTGTTGCCAGTTTCATTCTCTTTGGCTCTTTCCAAGGCATGTTTCAGAAAATGAAAGTAATAGAGACAACAGAGCATTTGAATGCAGATGTCCCAGCCCCATTCTTATTAACTGAGCTCTTGAACTAGTCTTTTAACTTCTCTAAATACCTATTTCTTCATTTATGAAATTGGGAGAAAAATGTCACATGAACTCTTGTGAAGGTAGAAAGGAATAACTGAAGCAATTACACTTTTTAAAATGCAGATAAACATGAAATAGTTTGGCTTCAACCTTCAAGCTGGTGGCTTTAAGCTTTCTCTGACTATCCAACCTAAAGGATTTCTTCTCTCTTTGGATCACCCAAAGCACCCAAACTACCATTTCAAAGAGAAGCCTACTATAAAGGGTTCTTAAGACAGAGTCTTTTACTTTGCATTCATCTGCAATCTGAAGAAACAAATGGAAGATTTTGGTAGTGACCAGTATTATTTGGAGTAGCAACGATTATGGCAATATCCATTATGGGTGGCAATATCTATTTATTATGCAGTTGCTATGTGCCAGGCTTTGTGCCAAGTGTTTTATGTGTACTGTCTGATTGATTATTATAATATGCCTGTGAAATAGGCATTTAATCCCCAATTTATGATTAAGAAACCTCAGGCTTGGAGAGTTTACGTATTTTGGTCAGGGTCTTAAAGCTGGCAAGTGGTAGACCCAAGACCTATTTAAGACTAAAAACTCTTCCTTTTGAGTTAAGAAGATGTATCAACTCATGGGGCCAGATCATGTGCAATTCTGTTTGGTTTACTGGCTCACTCAGCAAACACAGTCCTTTTTTTTATGCTAGCCGCTGTTCTAAACACTGGGTAATGGAGTCAAGTAGGTCATCTTAGCTGATGACTTCATCTCATTCTTTTTTTTTTTTTTTTGAAGATTTTATTTATTCATTTGTGAGAGAGACAGAGAGAGAACAAGCAGGGGGAGAGGCAGAGGGAGAGGGAGAAGCAGACTCCCTGCTGAGCAAGGAGCCCAATGCGGAACTCGATCCCAGGACCCTGGGATCATGACCTGAGCCGAAGGCAGACGCTTAACCATCTGAGCCACCCAGGCGCCCTCATCTCATTCTTAATAGAGAAAACAGTAGCCATATGATGAGATATCAAAATTCACCAACCTACTTGCATATGTATCCATACATTGACTTTACTTCTGTCAGAATGGAAACATACCCTTGCTCCTGTCTGAAGTTAACCTCCTGTATTCTAGACCCTATCTGATCCCTATAATTATTCCTTTTTATCTATATCTTATATTTATCACTTCCTTGATTTTCCTATATTCAAGCAAATAAGCCATGATATTTTCTGCCTTTAGATAGGAAGAGAGAGGGGAGGGAAGAGTGTGTTCAAGCACTCCTCCCTTGACCTCACGTTTCCCTCTGACTACATCCCATTTCTCTGCCCTGCTGTATAACAAACCTTCTCCAATGAATTGTCTATACTCATTCTTCCCTCTCCCTCACTATGCATCAGTCTTAGCCCATTCAGGTTGAGCTTCTATCCCCAATGGTCCTCTGAAATGGCCTTTATCAAGATCATCCTAGACCAGCATCCTGCCAATTCCAATGGTCATTTCTCTGGCTTCATGTTCCTAGGTCTCCCAGCAGCATTTCACACCATTAACTCATATCTTCCTTCTTAAAATACTTTCTTCTCTAGGATTTCAAGACACCACACTTCCTTGGTCCTCCTCCTCCTTCTCTTCTTAATTATCCTCTTTAGTGGCCATTCTTTCTCAGAATCCTTTGATGGCTCCTTCTCTACTATAGTTTGAATATTGAAGTACCCTTGCCTCTCTGCCTTCTCTTCTTTTCTCTTCTCCGTTATACTGCTTCTCCCAGTAATCCAATCTGTTCCCATAGCTTTAAATGTCAGTTATACATTAATGAATTCCATATCTATATTTTCAACTTTAACTTCTCCTAAACTCTAGACTAGTATAATCAGACTGCCTACACCACATCTCTATCCAGATGTCTAATAGGTATGTCAAAACAAATACATTCTACTCTTTAACTCAAGTCTTTTCCATCATAGTGTATGGCCACAGGTAAAAACCCAAGGGCCATCATTAATTTCTGTCTTCCTTTCACACCTCACATCCAATCTATTAGTGAGTTTTGCCAACTCTGTCTCTACTAAATGTCCTAGGTCCAGTCACTTTCCTCCATTTCTTCTGCCATAACTCTAGTCCAAGTCAGTCACTATCACATCTTGCTTGGACTATTGAAACAGCCCCTCACTGATCTCCTTTCTTCTTGCCCTGTAGAGTCCACTTTCCACAAAGCAGCCAGATCATGCCATTCCCTGGTTAATACCTTTCAATGGCTTCCCTTCTAACTAGAATAACATCTAAGGTTTTATCGTGATCAGTAAGGCCCTACAGGACCTGGCCTCTGCCTATTTATCCTACCTCTTTCTCTTCACTCAGTCACTAAAATCTAGCTACTGTGACCTTCTTATACAAACACAGTGAGTTCATTCACTTCTCCAAGACTTGGAACTCTTCCCATAGGGGAATTTTCATCATTCAGCTCTTAGTCAAGGTCCTCTCTGCAGGGAGAATTTTCCTGATCATTGTAGTTAAAATGCACCATCTAGTCACTATCACACGATGTCATTTAATTTCCTTCAAAGCCTATATCAGTAGCTGAATTTATCTCATTTAATTTTTGTGTACTCATTTAAGACTGTTTTCTCTTGCTGAAATGTAAACTCCTTGGAAGGAGAGCCTTTGTTTTGTTCATTGCTATATCCCCAGCATTTAGAATAATGCCCAGCTTCCTTAGTAAACATTTAACAAATATCTGTAAATTGACCAACTGGATCTCTGCTTTCAAGGTCTTTAGTGTAATAAGAGAGACTTAAATGTAAACAGTGACCACATAGTATGATTTGTGCTGTAGCAGAGAGAAGCCCAGGACTTGTAGGAGCCAAAAGAAGCACCAGCCCAAGCTAGTGGCATCAGATGAGGTGAAAGTGGAACTAAAGTTTGAAGGATACGTTAGTTTTAGCCAGGTGAAGAGTGGAGGAAGAAGAGCATGTATAGAGGCGTAGTAAGTCTATGTGGTGCATGTTTCATCAGAGCAGGAGTAATGGAGAAGGAGAAAGTGCATAGCAGCCATTATAGGAGAGGCCTAATGTGGTAGGCTTAGTATTTTGAAATGTAGGTTTATATGGAGAGCCAGTGAAGCAGCCAAGTGAACAAGCCTCATGATTTTGGCCCAAATTATGTTTGAAAATTTGTATTTTTTTTAACTTTTTATATTAAGACAAAGTCCCCTTAGTTGCATATGCTCTTTTCATCTGATAATACTACAGAACATGGATTATATAAACGTTGGAATTACATATATGTACCTGACCTACTTATGCATGTGAAATCTATCCAATACTAAGAACTAATCTACTGAGAGTTTCTGTAGCAAATACAGCACTGTCTATTAATATCTTAATTAATATATATAAATTGTATGTTATAAATACAATTTGATTTATGATTTCATAAAAAGTGTCTTTAGCATCATAAATAAGCCATATATTGTAGTGTTTCTGGTATAAATAAGTGATTATGACTTGAGTAAGACATGCAGGTTCTTGAGGCAGTAATATCATCCTGGGCACTTACTACATTACCAAATGTGGGTCCTCATAAATAGCTGCATAAATAAGGTATTTGCCTTTTATGTACTCTTGGTAATTTTAAATGGAGACAATTCCTCCAAACAACATATGCATGTGGACATGCATGTGTTGATATATATGACCATAGCAAATACTTAGGCTACATTATAAAGCATAACTGATACACATAAAAAGTGCTATAAGCATGGTACAGGGAGAGTTCTGCCTTGGAATATCCGGGAAGTTTTTGAAGAAGCAACATCTGAACTAGATTTTGAAAGGTGAGTAAGAATATCCCAGATAGCAAAAAAAGGAAATGTCATTTTAGGCAAATGTGAAAATGACACAAGCAAAGGTGTAGAGGGTACTTGGGATGTTCCAGGAACTGTGAGTGAATGTACACTGTGGCTGGAAGACAGATGGGGAATAAGCAGACATGAGAGTGGAAAGTTTTGTTAGGATCAGGACAGAAGAACCTTGAAGGACATGCCCATACATTCAGACTTTACCCTGTAGGCATTGTTGAAATCCAAAGGATTTGCAGAATCTGTGTCAAGAGAAAGTGGAGACCAGAACCCTGCCTCCGCCTCCGCCTTCATTTCTACCTCTGCCTCTGCCTCTGAATCTCTGCTCTCTGGCCTCTGCCCCCTCATCTGCCAAAGAGAGGATTGGACCAGATGATCTCTAAAAGGTCCCTTCCACAGCTGTTAAATTTCTTAGGCTAAGTAAGTGGCCCCATCTGTTATATTGCGGTGGTTGTGGGGGGGTGAACAGAGTTAGTCTATCAACATGCTGAAAGGCAGAATCACTGCTTTAAAGCTAAATTTCCCCTGGGACATTCATTTCTGTGCTGACCTCTCAGGCCAGGGGAGCCAGCAGTAATAAGATATTGATGCTGGCAGGCCTCCTCCCTCTACCTGCCCAGTCCTATTGCCTGGGAGTACCTCAGTGAAGACTTACAAAAGTCTTCTAAATTGAATTCCCCTTTCTCTTATCTCACACTTTATAGGGATACTAGAGATCTCTTAACTTGGCTAGGAAAAGATAATGCAGCCTCATTTGTCCCAGCCCTGGGCTCTCAGTATTGACCAACAGGTTGGAAGCAAAGGCAGAACATTTGCCTATAAAGAGAGATTGCTCAAGGCAATCTTCCTGCTGTCTTAGGAGAGACTTGTCTTTCATGCTTTTATTTGTTATCAGCCTTATCCCTATCCCATGGTCTTTGAAATACTCTCTTCCAGAAGTGGGGAACCTTAGATCCTTCCCACACTGTTCACATAGGCATTATCAGCACATATACATAAGGGATCTTCCATATGCCAGGCATTGTATTAGATAATGAGGATAAGAAAGAAGTTAGACACAACCCTCACCCACAAGGAGCCCCGAATTTGGTGAGGGAGGCAGAAACATGCACAGATAGTTAGGCATCAGTTGTTAGTTACCATAGTGAGAAGATATTTATTTATCCAATCTAAATTTTATGGAATGAATGAGAAAAATCCCTGTCCTCAAGTAGCTCATAGATGAGTCTTTCACAATGATAAAGATGCATTCTATTTTAGGTATGTGTAGACAGTGTTCAGAAGATATACAAATTTTATCTCCTGTGACAGAGGAGTGAGAGAGTAGGTCAAAAAAGGTTTTATGGTGAAAGTGGTATTTGAGTTAAATCTTGAAAAATAAACAGGCTTTTTATCAGACTATCTTAAGGGTGTTGTGGGAAGGGGACATCATGACAGAAGGGAAAGTAAGAACATTCTAGGTGGAGTCTCAGCATAAGAAAACCTAGACATATGAAAAGTCTGGTGTGTTCATGGAACCACATTAAGATCCCTGAATAAGGCTGCATTTTTATCTTTTAAAATGGTTATATTTTATGCTGCAACCTTGTTAAACTCACTTAGTAGTTCTTGTAGCTTTTCTGTAGATTCTGTCAGATATATATATATATATATATAATATATATATATATATATATATGTAAAACAGTTGTTTTATGGCCCCAGAATGTGGTCTATCATTGTAAATGTTCTACATGCACTTCAGAAAAATATATATTCTGCTGTTATATATGAGTGAAGTATTTAATAAATGCCAATTAGGTCAAGTTGGTTGATAGTGCTGTACAAGTCTTCTATATCCTTCCTGATTTTCTATGTATGTATTCTATCAATTACTGAGAGAGGACTGTTGAAATCTATGACTGTTAATTGTGGGTTTGTTCAACTTCATCAGCTTTGGCTTCATGTATTTTGATGCTCTGGTATTAGATGCATAAACAATTAGCATTGTTATGTCCTCTTAACGAATTGACACCTTTATTTTTATGAAATTACCCTCTTTATTCCTGATAGTCTTTGCTCTGAAGTCTACTGTGTCTAATATTAATATAACCACTCCAGCTTTTTTTTTATTTCTTTATTTCTTTATTAGTGTTGAAATGGTATACCCTTTTTCCAAACTTTTGCTTTTAATCTATATGTGTCTTTATGTTTGAACTACATTTCTGAAGGTAGCATATAGCTGGATCTTGCTTTGTTATCCAGTCTGGCAATCTCTACTTTTTAAAAATATTTTATTTATTTATGTGAGAGAGAGAGAGAAAGCACGAGATGGGGGAGGGTTAGAGAGAGAAGCAGACTCCCCACTGAGCAGGGAGCCAGATGCAGAACTCTATCCTTGGGACTCTGGGATCATGACCTGAGCAGAAGGCAGATGCTTAACTGACTGAGCCACCCACGCACCCTCTACTTTTTTAATTACAGTGTTTAGACTGCTTACATTTAACATGATTATTTTTTAAGTTTTTATTTAAATTCCAGTTACTTAACATACAGTATAATATTAGTTTCAGGTGTACAATTTAGTGATTCAACACTTCCATAAATACCTGGTACTTATCACAACAAGTGCACTCCTTAATCCCCATCATCTATTTAACCCCTCCCCCCACTGACCTCCCCTCTGATAACCATCAGTTTGTTTTCTATAGTTAAGAGTGTGTTTCTTTGTTTGCCTCTCTCTTTTTTCCCCCCGTGATTATTTGTTTTGTTTCTTAAACTCCACAAATGAGTGATTACTCAGCCATAAAAAAGAATAAACTCTTGCCATTTGCAACCACATGGATGGAGCTAGAGTGTATTATGCTAAGTGAAATGAATCAGTCAGAGAGAGACAAATACATATGATTTCACTCATATATGGAATTTAACATGATTATTGATAAAGTTAAGTTTAATCTATAATTTTGCTCTTTGTTTTCTGTTTGTCCCATCTGTTCTTTATTCCTTCTCTTTTACTGTTTTCTTTTGCAGTATTTTGGAGTATTTGTTGAGATTTCTTTTTTTTTTCTTTTGGCTTCCTTTTTTCTCCTTTGTTGATTTATTAACTTTAACTCAATTGTGCTATTTTTGTGGTTGATTTAGGGTTTGTAGTATATATCTTTAACTATCACAGATTACCTACTTCATATATGCATCAGAAATTTATGAGAGTATATTTCTGCTTCTTCCCTTCCAGTGTTTGTGCTATTGCAGACATACCTTTTACTTTTATATATCTTACAAATCCCATACTACATTATTATTTTGTGTAAACAGTGAATTATCTTTTAAAGTTATTTAAGTAATAAGACACATCCTTAAATATTTATCCATGTAAGTACCACTTTGATTCTCTCTCTCTCTCTCTCTTTTTTTTTTGTGGTAGATAGATTTCTCTCTGCTATCATTTTCCTTCTACCTGAAGAACTTCCTTTAACATATCTTAGAGTGTGGGTCTGCTAGTAATGGATTCTTCCAGCTTTTTATGTCTGAAAAACCTTAGTTTTGCTAGTTTTGGAAGATATTTTTGGTAGAGAAGAATTCTAGCTTGTAAGTTTTTTTTTTTTCTTTCAGTATTTCAAAGATGTTGATCTATCATCTTCTCACTTACATAGTTTCCAAGGAGAAAACTATTTTCATCCTTCCTTTTGTTTCTCTGCACATAAGGTTTCTTCCTCTGGCAGCTTTCAAGATTTTCTCTTTATCACTGGCTTTGACAAATTTTATTTTGATGTGCCTGATATAGTTTTCTTTATGTTCCTTTTACGGGGAGGGGCTCATTGAGTTTCTCATATCAACAGGTTTCTAGTTTCCATCAAATCTGGAAAATTTCACCCATTGTTACCTTAGACATTTTTTATTTTCATCCCACGTTTCAGGAGTCCCAATTTCTGTATATTAGGATTATTGAAATTGCCCTACACCTCACAGATGCTTTGTTAATTTAGGAATTGGGACAGGAGGGAGTCTTTCTATGTGTTTCTTTTTGGATATTTTTATTGCTGTGTCTTCAGATTCACTAATCTTTTCATCTCCAGTGTCTAATTTGCCATTATTTGCACCTAATGCATTTTAATCTCAGGTATTGTAGTTTTTATCCATAGAAGTTCAGTTTGGGTCTTTTTTATATCATTCATGTCCCTTCTTGATTTTTGGAACACATAGAATACAGTTATAACTATTTTAATCTCTTTTTCTGCTAATGTTAACATCTGTATCAGTTCTGGGCCCATTTTGATATGACTTTTCCCCTCGGGAAGAATTTTCCTAATTCCTTGCATTCCTGATGTTTTTTACTAGATGTCAGACATTTATTAGATGGCATAATTTTAACCTGTTGGGTTAAATGTCTATATTCTTATAAATGTTCTTTCTTCTAGGATGTTGTTTTTTTTTATTATGTTCAGTTAGCCAACATATAATATATCATTAGTTTTTGATGTAGTGTTTAGTGATTCATTAGTTGCATATAACATCCAGTGTTCATCACAACACATGCCCTCCTTAATACCCATCACCCAGTTACCCCATCCCTTCTGTAACCCTCAGTTTGTTTCCCAGAGTCCAGAGTCTCACATGGTTTGTCTCCCTCTCTGATTTCTTTAGAAATGGTTTTGTCCTTTCAAGTCTTGCTTTTAAATTCATTAGGTGGTTTCAGAGTTGTGTTTGGCCTAGGGTTAATTATTCCCCACTACTGAGGCAAATCCTATGTGAGTATTCTACTCAAATCCCCTGTGAATTATGAGGTTTTCCAGTTTATCTGGTAGGTATAGGCACTGCTCTTGGCCTCTTGTGATTATCAGGCACTGTTCCCTCTAAACCTCTCAGATGCTTCTTTCCCCAGTCTTAGTTTTCTCACATACATGTACCAATCATTATTCTGCTGAATATTCAAGGGGAACCCTTGACAGATCTCCAGAGTGTTTTCTCTTTCCAGCTCTGTCCTCTCTAGCTCTCTGACCTGCAAACTCTAGCTCTCTAACCTGCAAACTCTTAGTCTTTTCAGACTATCGGCTTCATCTCCTTAATGCAGAGAGTTTGCCAGACTCTACTTGGGTTTCCCTCCCTGTGTCGGGTCCTGGAAACTCTCAAGGCATAAGCTGGAGTAATCTTATGGCCCACCACATTAGTTTTCCATCTTATAGCCATCCATCACTGTCCTTCATTGCCTGATGGCCAATGTCTTAAAAATTATTTTTTCATATATTTCATCTGGTTTTTCGTTGTTTCAGGTGGTAGGATAAATTTAGTCCCTAATTATTCTATCTAAGCCAGAGGTATAAGTCCTCCCGAATTCTTTATTATGGCATAAGCCCCTCCTGATATAGAGTCTAGTTACCCCTTTATCTTCATCTTCCTCTACTTCCTTATCCTCACTGCCCACTATAATATACTGCAGATACCATGCTGTGGCACTTTTCTATGTTTCTTCTGCCCAAAAGGCCTTCCCCATTTCCCATCTCCTCCTTCAGAATAACTTTTACTCACTGTCCCAGACACAATTTAGGCATTACATACTCCTACTTGTTTTACCTTCTGCTGCTAGACCAGGTTATGAGCTTTGCATCTCTCTATCTTAATTGTTTCTCAATTGTCTCAAATAGTGTTTCATGGAAGTATAGATAGATGTGATAAGATAGTAGAAATTAATGGGAAAATGTTTTTTTAAGCAGTATTAAATAGTTTTTCATTTTATTTTTTAAAGATTTTATTTTTAAGTAATCTCTACACCCAGTGTGGGTCTTGAACTCACAACCCTGAGATCAAGAGTCACATGCTCTACTGATTGAACCAGCCACGCACCCCTACAGTTGTTTTGTTTTGTTTTTTGGGTTTTTTTCTTCAAGTCTTTTCAGAACCTAATGTGCATTATGAGTCTCCAAGAAGAGATGTGATAGGCAGATGAGAAAACTGAGTCTCAAAGAGATTTTATTTTTTAAGTAAAACAACAACAAAACAAACCAAAGAAAAACCATACTAGCCAAGGCCCCGTTTTACAGCGGATAGGCTGGAATGTGCCAGAGAACTCCCCTATTCAGGTCTCTGTGGGAGCACAGAGACCAGTGTAGCAGTAAAAGAGCTATATCCCTAGTCCTGGGCCTGCCCCTAATTTATTATGTGACCCTGGATAAGTTATTTTCCCATTTTAGACCTTAATTTCCACATCTTAGAAATTGCAGTAGAAGCTGGATTTGATGAGGTTAGACTTGATCTTCAGCCTGTTAATCCTCTATGCCTGCTGTGATTTCACCAACCTTCCCTGAGCTCCTTCTTGGTGAATTCCTATAGCCTCCCGAAATTCATTTTTCCAATTATCATGTTGTTGTATGTCTCTCCTAAATAACCCAAGTAGAAGACTCTTGTCTCAGCTCTGAGAGTATTGGCTTCTCTTTTGGCATGCCTTGCACATAACAGAGTCCTAATAAAATTTCTTTAGTCTTTCCTTACTGTGTTCTCTGGTTCTATAACTAGTCTTAGATCAGAACCCTGGGGACCTTTCTAGGCTTCTCCTCTTCTTCATTCCTCATTTATATGATTATCAAGTTTGATTCTGGTTGCTTCTATCCCTAGATATCTCTTCAATCAACCCCCTTATTTCCTACCCCTAAAAATATAGGTATTATCATCATCATCATTATTATTATTATCACTTCTCTTAGTATAGTTGAAATAATAAAAGCAAACTGGGGCATAAGAGATTAATTTTCCCAGGAATTTACAGCTAGTAAATGCCTGAACCATGACCAGTACCTAAGTTCTAATATACTTATTTCTCAATTAACATTTCCTTGTTGAATGAATGAATGAATGAACAAATGAATGAATTTATGAAATTAACTTGAATTTCCTACATTTCTATTATTTCTTTACCTGACAGAAACTTTGGATAAGTTTTTGCCATAATTTTGCTTTGTTGAGTTGCACAATAATCTTGTTTAACTCTGAAAAATAAGCAAGGTCCAGATGTCCCCTGTGGGATGCCTGAGCTGTCAGTGAGCTCTTACCAATATCTCTGAACATGCTGAGTAGCTCCCCTAGAACCTCCTTGTCCTTATTTCCCTTTGAATATCTATAAACCTGGAAGCAGCTGCCAAGTTAGAGCCTAACAGAACAGACCATTCTCAACCTCTTCTCCTCAGTCCTCTAGGAGGTTGCTGTTTGCACCATTTTTCACCCATAATTGGGACAATTTATCTAGATGACAACATAAGTGGAACTGTAGGGTTTTTTTTTTTTTAAGTATTAGAATATACTGTCCTTCCATGTGAATATGAAGGGGAAAAAAGTTAAAATTTTTTATTGCATTGAAAGCAATTTCTGTCTCAGGGACATCATTTCTGATGAGTAACGATTCCAAAATAATGTCTCTACAACTGATCATTGCTTATATTAAAAAAAAATAGAAAAGCAAATTCATGTTTTTTTACCCTGTCATTCTGTAAAGCCCAGTTTTAATTCTTTAGCCAGACACCACAGCCCTGTCATTGATCCCTACCCATCTCTCCAGTCTTATTCCCTACTGCTTGTCTTATACTTTACTCTTCAGTCATAGTGAACTGCTTGCCAGGTCCTGAACATACCTTTCTACCTCCTTAATATGTCATCAATATGTCTCTGGAGGACATTTTACCACTTATCTTACCTAATGAACTCTTTGCTGCCTTTCAAAACCTTGGTCAGGTGTCAACTCTAGAGTCTCCCTTGGCTCCCATCCCTCCCCAAGATAGAGTTGACTGCTTTTCTGTGTACACACTTTTATTATTGCCTCTATCACTTTGTTTTCTATTTGTTTGATTTCAATTGTGTCTCCTCATGTGTTCCTAGGAAGTTATTAAGCTTGACACATATTTGGGGTTCAGGAAATCTTTGTAGTTAAACTCTGATCCAAACCAATATTGGTAGAGCTCTTTGCATTTCAGACTAGAAGGAGACTTGGAAAACATTTAAAGGCTTTGCTCCACTTACTGCTGAGGAAACTAAGGCCCAGAGAAGGCAATACTTTGCCCAAGATCACATTGTACATTTGATAGCATTTGTCCATTGTTAGGTAAATCTTTATCTTTGCTAAACCAGGGAATTCAACATTCTTTTTTACAAGAATTTTTAGTGTTCTTTTTTCATATTCTAGTCTAACACAGTGGTTAGGAGCATATACTATGGATCCAGATGTTCTGAATTTGAATTACAGCCATACCACTCATTATTGAGAAACCAGTACATAGTACATACTTTTTCTGTTCCTCACCTTTCTCCTCTCCAATGAGGATAATGACAATTTATCTCATAGTGTTATTATGAGAAATGAGTTACATCCACAAAGTCCTTAAATAGGGAATAGAACACTGAATGCACTCAACAAATTTCCCTTATCATGCATAGAAGTAAGGAGAAGAAGGAAATGGGGTTAACTCAGATTTCTTATACAGAAAAATGATTGGGAGACATCAGAAGGAAACTAAGACCCTGGTCACATAACATTACAGATGTTCTTGATTGGATCCTAGTGTTGCTATGTCCGTGGGTGAAGGAAATAAAATTAATCCAAAGGATCTTGGATTTTTGTTGTTGTTTTTCCTTGAACACTTATAGCCCTGTTAATAGAAGTAAGACCAATGTGTAGGCACAACCAGAAGTCAGATTCCATCTCTGCTTTCAGATAATCATTCCATATTCAGAGCTGCCTAACTATGAAGCAGGCTGCCTAGGAAGATAGCAAGCCCCCATAACTCTATGCATTTAAACAGAATGTTAGCAGCCACCTAGGGGCTCAGATGTATCAAGTTCAAATATGGAGTAGAGAGTTGAAGCATATGGGTCTTAAGATCACTTTTAACTTCTTCAATCTTTTTTTAAAATGTGTTTTATTTTACAGTTCTAAAGTTCTAAGGTTCTGTGTTTCCTTAAACATATGAATCTATGATTCTATGATTACACTGGATTAACTGTCAACCCCATAGATTGTGTTAGGCAGCAATCTGGCTATCCTTTTTATAACAGTATCTTTAGAACCTATTGGGAATTTTTCCATATGGGGCTTCAAGGTATTTTTAAAAAGTGATTTCTAGGAGAGGCATCCATTCGGGGCCTTTACTAAATGCTCTTATACATAGTTGCTTTCCACGGCTATATTTTTAGCTCCTATAACCATTCAAGTTGAGCATAATTAGAAGAAAACAATAACTAAAGCAAAAAAGCACCATCTCAGCATTTTGTAAGGAATGGATGTGGCTGGAGAGAAGCAGCTGCCCACTGCTGCACTTATATTTAGAATCTACCTAGGGACAGCTCTGACAGAGCTGAGTTTGATCTAGTTGAAGGAAGGGGAAAAAATAACTGTAATATATTCTTATCACCTTTGTGACTAATCACCTATAAAATAAAGTTATTATATATGTATATATTTCAGAGATAACTCTATTATAGACAAAATTTATTGATTAGAACTTTATTGTATACAAAATTAGGAAGTACCATAAACAGCCTTTAAAATTGTCATTCAAATATTTATAAACAATTAAATAATAATAATAATCCCTAAATCCCTGAATTGTCTTCTGATCTAGTGTTCTTCCCTTACATTTTGCATCCCTACATGTACAAATTTTATAGAACTTATCCTCTTTGGCAAGCCAAATGCCCATTTTATCACTTAAGATCCTCCAAAATCAAAACAGTTTA
Organism: Zalophus californianus; assembly: GCF_009762305.2. Lineage (NCBI taxonomy): Eukaryota > Metazoa > Chordata > Mammalia > Carnivora > Otariidae > Zalophus > Zalophus californianus. The sequence continues at coordinate 38,617,889 of NC_045598.1, read as the reverse complement.
ATGACTTCCCATGCTTCTTAGGATAAAAATATTGAAAAAAAATTTTTTTTGGTTTGTTTTTCTGCTTTCCCTCTCCCCACCTTGTCCAGATCTCTGTTATAGATCCTCATATACTTTATACCTTCACACTTATCACTTTTGAATTTTCAAATTATATGTGTGATCTTTTGATTGATGTCTGTCTCCTCAATAGACTGTAAGCTTTTGAGGGCAGGGAATATGCCAATTTTTGCTCCTTCTATATGCTTATTCCTTAGCACAGTCCACTAAAACATAGTAGACATGCAATAGATATTTGTTGAAAGAATGAATTAATGAATTCTCCTTTAAAATATTCTGTGCCACAAGATTTGAAAATCATAGTTTTAGGATGCAGGTCAGTGATTTGAGGAAAGCAGAGATACTAATTTATAGATCAGTGCATATTTATACACACATAGAGTATATTACGGGTCCAATTAGAATGTAGGATTTTAGTTTGGAAAGAATCAGGACATAGTTAATTGGGGAAGGGAGGAGTCATCAATGTTTTCTAGCTTTTGCCAAGTGGGATTAAATTATTTTGATGGTTACTAAATAGACCTTACACCAAGATCTCCATTTATAAAGGGCACAAATTTGTTGTTAACTCTTTTACAGCTAGGTGTTTAATTATTTATCTTTGAGTACACAGGTCTTCTTTGGTTCTTTTACTCTTTATCCTCAAAACAAAACCAAACTGATTGAAAACATTGTAGGTATTAATTAAGGCAATTTAGCCATTGCCTTGTCTCATGACTTTTGGGATCTTATTTAACTCTGCTGCTACAAGGGCATATCTCTATGTGACTGGGTCATTTAGATTCATTTAGAAATCTGGACTACACTGTTTCAACAGAAGGACTTACTATATGAAAATTATTACCAGCTGTGGAGGACTAAAAGTGCAAAAAGGGAACACTGAGGTAACCCAGAGATTATACTTGTAGGAAGCTGCTATCACTGCTGGGATTAGGGGAACAAAAGGGATGGGTTGGAATTACCAGAACCTAGGAGTTTAGAGAGGGACTCTGTAGCACTGAATTTATTTCTCTGAGGAGGAAGCATTGCCTGTCTGTGGATGGTACCTCTGAGAGGCATGGAGAGGTTGGTTCTAGGAGTGTCAAAACAAAAAACAAACAAACAAAAAAAGAATTGGAAGCTGGAGCAAACAAACACAGAAAGCAGAAGAGCAGTCTCTTCTCCCCTCTTCTTCCCGCCTTCCAATTTCCCTTTAGTTACTGGCAGAACCTAACAGGAAGCCAGATAGAAGAGACATCTGGGAAATGTAGTTTGCAACATTATAGAACAGAGTATTAAAGGGTGGATTTGGAACTGAAAAATAATAGGTAAATAACTGGCATATAACAAATTATGTCCACTTCATGCTTTCACCTTGGAAGATGGAGCTAATTTTCATATATATAAAGATGTTCTCACAATCTTTTCAAAAGGGAAGGACACAAAGTTCCCATGGTCACTGCCTCCAACTCTAGGTGAAGTCATGTTATCTGTTTTAGTCACAGTCCCATTTGAATAATATGTAATCTAAAGGATAACTTTAAAGTAATCACCAACAATGAACTTTATATAAAATATTAAGGAAAAGGAGGAGGGAGGAAGAAAGAAATACGCGTGCGCGCGCGCGCACACGCACACACACACACACACTTGCATACAAGCAGGGAAGAAGAGATGTGTATTTGCTGCAGCACTCATTTTCTAACTGGTCAAAGGGTATGAGGATAGTTATAACTTCCTTTTTCAATTACCCTTTCTATTCCCCCTTTACTCTCAGCAAATTTCTCAGCTTTTTGGTGTTCTTTACCTGGTGCAGTGACCCAAATCTTTATTTCTGAAGGGTATGCCTCCTCAATGAAACTTTATTGGGTAGTACTTTTCCATTAACATTTGTTACTGGACACAGAAGTACTAAAAGGCATCTTAGAGAATGCTCTAGGTTCCAGAATTATTCCTTCTTGCTCCCATTGTGTTACAGCAACCCAAATCCTCCTTAGTAATCAGGATCAGTCACCCCAACCAATACAGCAGCATGGATTGTTTTCCTTTTGGTTTAGTAGCATAAGGAACACTAAACAGTCTTAGCTTTCACTTTAGTGGAACCATTATTGTGTTCCTTTAGCAACTAAGACCTCCTAAACTAGCAGAGCCCAATGTTGTTGGGATGATAAACAAAATTCCTGTGACTGGGTTATTAAGTGTAATATAAGAGGAACCAATCTCATTTCTACCCCTGGACTCTTAGATGCATATATTCTGCCTGTGTGAGAAAAAACACCATATGTTGGTCTTGGGTTCAAAACATACATGATATTGTATAAGAGAAAATCCCACATTTTCAGTTTCCAAACTGGAACTGGAACTGAATCTTTGTTAGATCATTCCACACCCATCAGGCCAACTGTTCTGGTAAATGAGGTATGTGTTAGGACCAGTAAGTACTATATGAATGAGCCCATTACTGACATATTTTTGTAGCAAAATGAATTCATTTTTCAGAATTAATGCTTTGTGGGATACCATAAGGTGAAGAAGGAATTCTGTAAATCCATGGGTTGATGGTGCTGGCAGAGGCATTGAGTACAGTGAAGGTAAATTCAAATACATAATTAATGTACATTCCAGTGAGGACAAATCACTGCTTCTTCATTATGGAAGGAGATCTTATGTAATCCACCTGCCACCAGGTAACTAGCTAGGAGTGACTAGCTGGGAATCAGTGTTGGTCTCTACTACCAGCAGATTAGATACTCTGGAAAAGTCCATGTTGTAAATCCTTGCACAGCCCCCATCCCTGTTGTCATGGCCTTTTTTTAAAAAAAAAGATTTTATTTATTTATTTATTTGACAGAGAGAGACACAAGCGAGAGAGGGAACACAAGCAGTGGGTGTGGGAGAGGGAGAAGCAGGCTTCCCGCAGAGCAGGGAGCCCAATGCGGGACTCGATCCCAGGACCCTGGGATCATGACCTGAGCCGAAGGTAGAAGCTTAACAACTGAGCCACCCAGGCACCCCTGTCATGGCCTTCTTTTTATACTGACTCACTGAGTAAGGCCTTGGATAAGGGATTTACTGGCATCCAAGGAATATATTACCTTAACCTAATTGTTGAGAACCTCCTGTACAGTTGGGTATTCTTTGGTGAGCATTCACATAATCTTCACACTCTTTCCATTCCAGCAATTCCACTTTCATAACTCTTGCCCAGATCCCCTTGACAACAGTCTTCTAATCCTGTTCATTACAAGTCCCTGATCATCTATCTAGACAAACCATGAGGCTATAAATCAGTGAAGACTATCGATCCGTTCAAACAAAGTGAACAACCAAATATGTTACTTGAAGTTCTGACCACTGGAAGGATTTCACTTTATTATTGTCTTCCAGGACACCCCTGATTAGGGACTGTAAAACTACAGCAGTCCACTTCTGATTGTTGCCAGCATGACACACAAAACCATTCGTAAACCACACCCAAGTTTTGGAACTTCCTTCCTATGAGGTCATAGTTGGACTGAAGAAAAGGAAGCAATGCTGCAGGAAGAGATGCTATGGGAATCCAAGCTGCCTGGTCTACACAGTTGACTTGTGCCTTCAGGACTTACTGGACTTACTGGTTGGTGGATTATAAGCCCAAGTTTATGGCTTGGCGGGTCAGATTATACACAGTTCTTGATGAACACCCCAGGCCACATGATCACCTGATGTCCCAAGGGCAAACGTTTAGTCTTTATCTTACGACTTCATTTGCTTTAGTTTACTACTCTGTGATTGTTCTACTGGAGCTTGCCATTTGCCAGTCATTTTGGATCCCTTGGGTTGAAAGATCCCAAGCACCTTTTACTACAGGCTGATCCTACTGCAGAGCCTTCTCTTGCTGTGAGCTCCACTCAAAACTTGCGGCATTACAGGTTACTCAGTAAATGGACCAGTACTACACAGTCATATATGCTATATTTTGCCTCCAAATTCCAGGGAGGCCCACTTTTATCATTGTGCATATTTCTTAGAGGTAAATACTATGAAGCATAACAATTTATTTTTCACTTTAGAGGGATATTTCAATATGCTCCAGACTCCTAGACACCTTAAAAATTTCACTGAAATAATAGCCTCCTAGTTTTTTATAAAGTTTTATCTCTTACCTTCTGTCATACATGTGTCTTCTAAAGCATCTATGGTACTAGAACCTTCCTTCTCAAAATACTGCTATTATACAATATATTGTACAAGTGGGATGATCTGCAGGATGTCAAGATGATCAAGATATCTGCAGACCAGATTAGGATAAAAAGCAGGAGGGTCAAAATAGCCCTATAAAAAGATAGGAAATGTATGTGATAGTCCCTGTCAGATAAAAACAAACTGCTTCTGGTAGTCCTTGAAACTGATAAAGAGGAAGACATTTGCCAAAGCAATAGGTTATACCAGGTGCCAGGAATAGTACTGATATCATCCAGTGACTGTATCACTTCTGGAACAACAGCTGTAATTGTAGTCACCACCTATTTAAATTTATAGTATTTTATAATCATCCCCAAAGATTCATCCACTTATTCCATAGACTACATAAGTGAGTTAAATGAGAAAGTGATAAGAATGTTTAATAGACTCAATTCTGTTTGGGTTCATAAATCTCTCCTCTACCAACCTTGTCAAAAGCTAAAATTTATGGGTATTTATCTAGTCTTTATGATTGATGAAATATAGGATGTGGCATTTCCCATCAAGATGTTCATATCTCCTCTTCAAGTTTACAACACAAAGTTAAGTTGTGTACTCCTGCCAGACTCATTCTAAATGTGGCAGCCATAGAAGTGTTTCTCATGCAAGAACAGTAATTGACTAAAAGTCCAACTGCTGCACTGAAACCCACTGCTGTGCTTGCACTGAAGCCATGCTTTCCATGGGCCACTCTGAGCAAAGACTGAACTCAGTCGGGATAGTTAAGGCTGCCTTGTTCCTGGGTAATAGGGAACTCCTCTGGCAGGAAGATTTGGCTCTTGGACTCCCTATTCACCTTGCCGATCTTGCCTTAGAACTCGCTGAGTCTAAAACACTTTTATCCAAGCTCCTTTCCTTCCTTCCCTTGCTCCTTCACTCCAGGTCCTGCCTTGAGTACCTGCATCACAGTCTGACCATTCCCAGCCTCCTGCAGGTCCCACCCCATTATCTCCCACAGGCACTTCCCCTACTAAAATTATTGCTCATCTATACTATTTTGATGTCCCATTCTCAAAGCACCCAAACTAACACATCCAGTCCGTGATATAGTAAGATGGGGTCTCCTCTAAGATATATTTCTTTATTCTCTGGAGCATAATGAATGAACAAACAGGCATACAAGAATCCAAAGCTACTAGTTCTAGCTGGCAGAGCTACTAGTTTATGTTTTTTGTGCTTGACTACCTTATTTTACAAATGAGGATAGCATTCCCTAGGATGCAATATACCATTTCTAGTTGCCCTTGATTTCAGTTCCATCTGATGTTATCAGGGATGTCTAGATGTTTTCTGGGAGCTAAAATTATTGAATAGGTACATTTAGATGTGTTTGGTGGGGGAGATGGTGTTGGGCAGGGATTGAAGGAAAAAGTGCTCTGCCTCCAATAGCAATGCTGATGAAGTAGAGGAATGGCTTCCAGTTTTTAATGGCTTACAGCCCCTAAGTCTCAGAGATAGTGGTCTAGAGATGAAGTGGTTTATCTACCTTCTTTTAGGTTGGGGGGGGGGGCTTGTTCTATTTCTTGAGGCAAAGCGTAAGTAGACCACTGACTGTTTTCTTCAACCCAGCTCTGGCAGTTATTAGAGTTCATAAAGGTAACTCCCAGTTTCTGGCAATAGATTGATTGTCATTTTAATTATGGATATTATAAGTTCTTGTTACTTCTTTGTCTTTCCTGTATATTTTATTAGGAAGTTGGAAGAGGTTGCATAGGGCAATTTACTCTGAAAGCTATTTCTACAATTAACTGGCCAGGGAACAGGATCCAAATATATTATAAAATAACTTCATCTGTGTTTTATTTTCTATGCCATATTTCAAATAGATAGCTTGGCATTTTGAAATTACAACCATTAATAGTTATGAGAATATCACCAAAACAAGTTAGTGAATTTTTGGTACCATTCATATCAATTAAAAAAAGAAAAGAGGGTGCCTGGGTGGCTCAGTTGGTTAAGCGACTGCCTTCGGCTCAGGTCATGATCCTGGAGTCCCTGGATCGAGTCCCACATCGGGCTCCCTGCTCGGCAGGGAGTCTGCTTCTCCCTCTGACCCTCTTCCCTCTCGTGCTCTCTATCTCTCATTCTCTCTCAAATAAATAAATAAAATCTTCAAAAAAATAAAAAAGAAAAGAATTTGCTTGAAGATTTCTCTAGCTCCCATACAACTTTTATTCTGTTGTGCGTATATACTGTCCCAACACACACACACACACACACACACACACACACACACACACACACACACACACACATACACCATGGACTAGAATTGGGATTAGGTGCTCAATTAAGAGAATGTTTTAAGTCTGTCAACTTTGGGTCAATCATTCGATCTATACAAGCCTGGTAATACCTATAGCAAATGGGATATTTTAGAATTCAATGAAATAAGAATCTTCTAGTTGCTCCTATTCTACCTCTTACTGCCTAACAAATAGTAGGTGCCAAGAAAATATTTCTCTTTTCCATCCAATCTAGAATTTATTTCTCTTTTGATCCACAATGTTTCTCAAAAATAATGTCTGCCAAAGTCTTTCTAACCCTGTGTTATCACTGATCAATGATCTTGGTCACAAACTAAACCTCTTAACCTTGCCTGCCATAGGGTAACTTTAGGTTGACAATGTCTGTTAAAATAGAGGTTCAGTGTAGGGATTTATGAAATCAGATTCCAGCTACACCATAGGAAAGCCATGTAACCTCAAGCAAATTATTTAACCCTTCAGAGCATTAATGTCCTCATTTATAAAATGGGATAATGATGCCTTCTCCACAGGATTGTTGTGAGAATGAGATGAAGAACTATCCATTAAGGGCACTGCACAGTGTCTAAAACAGAGAGGACATACCGAAGTGGGCTCAATAACATACAGCTGAATGCTGATCCCAGCCATGGACTGGGAACGAAATTGGAATCTTAATCAGAGTCCTCATCCTACTGTTACACATTTCACACTATTTCACTGATAATGACCATATGAGAGAATGTGGATGGACTAAATCCATATCCCACCTGGACCATCTCCCTTTAGTTTTTGCATCTTTCCTGCATTCTGTCCAGCTTTCTATAATGAAAGCAACCAGGCATGGGAGCTTGATGTGAAACAACCCCTTAGTACAAAGTGAGAGAAGCTTAGAGCTAGAAAGGAGCTTAAAGACTACTACATCTAAACCCTTTATTTTTAAAATTTAACCCTTTTATTTCCTAAATTTTAGGAAACTCCTAAGAAAAGACGTGATTTACTTAAGGTCATTCAGGAAGAAAGTGCAAACACAGGCCTCAAACATTCATTCTCTCAGTGCAGAGGTCTTCCCTAGCATCAGAGATCTGTGTAGGTAGAGGAACAACTGACAGAGAAGACCCCTGCACCAGTTCCCTTGGTTCCCAAGGGAGGACACACTGCACCAGGCTTATCCCATTTTAGGAGGAGCAGAGTCTTTGTAGATAGGCATCTGTGCAAAGGACTCACAAGCCACACAAACTGCCCACCAGCCACATACTTTTTTTTTTTTGAGGTTTATATGCAATAAAATGCACTGAATTTAAACATTGGATTCCTTGAGCTTTGATGTCTACACCTGTGTAACCATCCCAATCAATACTTAGCATATATTCATCACTCCCAGAAAACTCCTATGTGGCTCTTTTCCATTCACTCTCCATCACTCCATAGGCAACTCTTGATTATATCACCAAAGATTAGTTTTGTCTATTCTTGAACTTCATATAAATGAAGTTATATAGTATGACTCTTTTATATCTGACTTCTGTCAGTCAACCATCCACATTGTTGAATACACCAATAGTTTATTCTATGTTCTTTTTTTCTCTGAATAGCATTCCTTAGAATATTCAATAGGGGTCACAAATTTAGCATGTAGTATGTAATCTTGGGTAAGCCATGTAAACTTTTTAAGCTTCAGTTTACTTATCTAAAGAATGGGAATAATATGGTCTATCTCTCAGGGTTGGACATATACCTATTAGAACTGTGTATGAGAATGGTAAGTGTTCATTACAGGCAGCTATAATCATAGAATCTCTATGCTCCTTTTACCCTAGAAATTACTGCGAGGAACTCTGTTATTTTTCAGATGAGGACAGGGAGGCCCAAGGCTTCTCTTCAGGAGTAACACTCAGGGCTTCTTGATGCCCTGCCCTGTGCTTGTTCTACTACTCCACATACACTTTGAAGAAAGGCTTTATTAGGCTATTCCAAATAGTATGCAACAGAAAAGTGCTTTCTTTCTAAGCACTGTCAAAATACCCTCCCAATGAGAACCTAAATAGTTTTCTGAAACCTTTCAGATTTTTTAATAAGTCAAAATACACTTTTCTGACAGCATAATTGCTTTTCATAGTGGGGCCTTAAATCTGCACTATAAAAGAATAATGCAACAGTAGATCATTTGTGAAAACTTAATGAAAACGGAGTTAGGGAACCTCAGAGTCACTAGACCTTGAAATTCACTTTCAGAAACTAATTTGCAGTAAATGCATGAGAAACATATTTAGACATGATAAACTTCCAGGCTGGTGCTGGGCAGGTGTAGAAGTTTATCTTGATTAACTCCTTTGTTTTAATTAATGCCAAAGAGCAAAGTGTGGGGATCCAGCATTCTGTCAGTGGGAGCCATTTTGAAGGGAACCATCAGTATTTCTATGTTCTGGATCATCTCAGTGGGACTGCCTGCTGTTGAGGATTGTGAGACCGTCTAAGACACCACACTTGATTCTCTCCTCTCTGGTGCTGATCTCATTAATAAAAACAATTAAGTCTCCTACTTATTTGGAGCCAGGTCACTAGAGTGGTTAAGTTCAAGTTACAGCGTTAGACATCCTAGGTGGAATCTCCTCTATCACTGTGAAGCTCTATGATCTTAAGCAGGTAATTAAACCTTTCTGTGCCTCAGTTTCCCTCTCTGCAATATGGAGATAATAATAATCCTCAAAGACTTGTGTTGAAGATGAAATTAATTAATATAAGTAATATGCTTAGAATCTGCTTACCACATAGTAAGTGCACAATGAGTGTTAGGTATTGTTATTTTATCATCATTGTCATGCAGAAATGGGCAAAGAGCCTTCCATACATCTTACCAGTGAACCATCATGACAATCTTATAAGGTAGATACTATTATCTCCATCTTAGAGATAAGGAAATGGAGATTCAGAGGGGTAAGCTTTAATGGACTGATGTGATGGAACAGAAGAAAACAGACTTGTGACTTTGGTTTCACTTGAGAGCTGTCTAGAGTTTAGTTCATGCATAAGATAGCTTGACAAAGACCTACAAGTTCCTAAAATTTTGTTGTCTGTATTCAGAGACTTAGCAACCATTTGTTCCTACAACAGTCAAATCACCATTTTCCTAAACACTTACAGTGACCCAAGGTCATTTCAGTTTTCTCTTTTTCTTATTAACCACTCACCTTGTAAAGCTCACTGCAGTCAGTAAAGAGAAGGAGGTTGCCATTTCCTGGCCCTGAAGCACTAGGGCCTGTTATTGAAATGTTGAGGGCTTTTCTTCTTTTCCTTGAGTTGGGAGAAAAGAAATTCTCTCAGCCAGAAGACTCAGCAGCAATCCATGTACACTGACCCAAAATACCTTTAAGGAATTGGTTGTGGAGTCAGGAATCCAAAGGTTCTTCTTCATGCTACCTGGATTTTTGTCTTGGTTGCCAGGGCTCCTGGTATGTGTAACCAGGAGAATGAGCCAAAATGAGCATGACGACAGCCACCTGTTCTGGAAAGTAAGATGCACCCAGGGTGTCAGTTCATTAGCTCATTTGATGTCAGGAAAACCTTCCAGGAGGTAAGACAGGGTAGGGATAATACCCAGGAAGTGGTTTATCCTAGGTCTGGAAGTTATTTTACATAACTTTGAAAAGGCTCATCCAAAGTATGTCTTTAGGCTACTATTTCCTTCCCTTTTCTGAATTCTGACTTCTGCACCTCTAAAATGAGGGCTCTAGATCAGAACAATTGCTTGAAAGCTTTTTTAGAGCAAAGGAACCCTTTTCTCAAAATCTGTAAAATATAAAACTGAAACAAGAACTCTCTAGGTTGAACTGGAGGGTGGTAGACCTCATTCCTTTTTGTTGGAAGGAAGTACCAGAATTATTTTTTTAATTTATTATTGAAATATAGTTGATATATAATGTTATATTAGTTTCAGGTGTACAATATAGCAATTTGACAATTTTATGTAACTGACGTGAAACAACCCCTTAGTACAAAGTGAGAGATAAGCCTCGGTGCTTACCATAAGTATGGCCACCATCTATTACCATGCAATATTATTACAATCCAATTATTATATATATTAAAAGTATTTTTGACTATATTCCTTATGCTGAACTTTTTATCTCTGTGATTTATTTGTTTTATAACTGGAAGTTCACCCACCCCTCCCCCACCTCCCCTCTGGCAACCACCAGTTTGTTCTCTGTATTTAAGAGTTTGTTTTGTTTGTTCATTTGTTTTGTTTTCAGATTCCACGTTAAGTGAAATCATGTGATATTTGTCTTTCTCTGTCTACCCAAGTTATTTTTAAGAGTTTCAGTGGTTGATGTTTTTTGGTGGAATGGAGAAGTGAATAAGACTTAGACATGATATAGGGCCTGCCCCACCAGGAACAGGCCCAAGACTGGCTTTACATTCTGAATAGGTGCACTTATTACTTATCTTAGACATCAGGTAGCTGATTGCAAATGTCTGTTGACTTATATGGTTGGGGAACCTCCCCTTCCCAAAAAAGGAAGGGTATTTTTAACTAAGGACCAGAAGGAAGGAGGGAAGGAAAGAAGGAAGAGAGAAGGGAGGGAGGAAGGGAGAAAAATTAATACTAACAGTTGAGCATTTTACCTTTTTCAAAGCAATTTTATGGATATTCATTAATTTAATCTTTACAATCTCTGTAAGGCAGGTAGAAATATATTTATTTCCACTGTAAAGATGAAGAGACTGAGGATTTGCAATGAGAATTGGGAGGAATAAAGTACCCTGTTAAATGACAAGAAGAATTGGGGAGTAGCCTTTGAAGAAGGAGGCTGCAAAGTATTTTCAGACAAGGAAAGGGCATTGGGGAAGCATACCAGACAGAGAAACAGCATGAGTAAATGTCCAGAGGACTGACTATGTATAATGCAACTAGGAAATGAGTGTCCCCTATGTGTTATGATATTAACCAGTGTGAACTGGTTGCCTTATGAGTCCAAACATATGGAAAGTTCTAATTTGAGGAATGAGGGAGTTTGAAAATAATTGGGAAAAAAAAAAAAAAAACTCTGGAGGGAGGAAGGGAGAGACCACAAGTTGGGGCTGGTGTTTATTTAATTTTATGCTACAAAATTCTATATTTTCTGGAAAACCAACAAGACACATGTTTGAATTTAACTTTTTAAATTGCAAAGTTAAGTACATGTTATTTTGGATTCTGAGTCCAAACATTTGCTTGGTATTTTCTACACATCTTTTCTGCTCCAATTGGAGCACATCAAAGTCCTGGTTTGTCTTGATGCGGGGCAGACTTTCTGCTGAAGGCTGTCTGGTTTTCTTAAAATGCCACCAGGAAGTTGGTATTGCAGGCTATGAAAAACAATGGAATTGACTTGGGGAGGATGTGGTGGAAAACTTGGGGAGGCCAAAGAGAGGAGGCAGTCTTTCTCTGCCATGGAGCCACTTGATGGCCTTGACAAGTTCTTCCCCTCTAGGCCGCAGTTTTTCTATTTGTAGAACGAACAGTTTGGACATTTGAGGAGTTAGGTAACATGGGGGGGCAGTTAAGTAATGATATTCAAAATATGTCCTGATTTTCCATCTCCTCTGTCATTACTGCTCTAGCTCAAGTCCTAATCATTCTGTCATGAAGATACTCCTCTCCTAACAGTCCCGTCCTTCATTTATGCCACCCTGCAGCCTATGCTGCCTACAGCAAGCAGATTACTCCTTTTAAAATGAGAGTCAAATAACTTAATTTCCCTCTTTTCAACCCTCCATACTTTCTGTTCTGTGTACATGCCATGCTGTTTCATATATTTTTCCATTTTGTACGTCTAATTCCTTCTCCTGCCTGCCATTGTCTTTCTATCCACTTTCTATTAGAAAATATCCACTTATGCATTACAACTCAACTTAAAAGAAGGGCATTCCTCCAGGAAGCATTGTCTCAGCCCCTTCATGCTAAATGTGTTCTTCCCTCCTGTTACCTCTGAATCTCAATACCTAGCATACCCTCTAGCGGAGTTCTTTTCATGCATTCATGCAGTGGTATGATTGTTTACTCAGTTATCTACTCTACCAAATTAGGAACCCTGCCCCCAAAATCGGGGCTCATGTCATAATCACTGTTGTATTTTTAATGCTTGACACATTGTCATATAATAAATATTTGTTGATTTGAGTTTTCTAGTAAATGTAAATGAATGAACAAATAGTAAATGATGAGTGAAGTTTGATGATGAAGATGATATGGGGCCTTAGAGACAGAACTGCAGTGATGGTCATGGTGATAGTAAGTGCTCACACATCTTGGTGACTTCCCATGACAGAGAGGAAAGTTCAACAAGAGAGCATGAGGAATGTCTTAGGTCCTGGAAACAGTTTTCTACCACTGCATTCCATTTATGAGAAAACTCTGACAATGAGGGTGTGTGTGTGTGTGTGTGTGTGTGTGTGTGTGTGTTTCCTCAGTGGTAGAGTCATTTAAAGTGCATTTTTTAAACCAAACACTACAAGATGGCTCCGTTCTTAGGACAGCTTTTTTGTTGGACTTGTCAAAGTAAGCCTTGCAGTTCTGACAAGGAGAAGATCCTCCCTTCCTACCATGTGATCTTAATTGGACTCACTTATGATAAACAGGGCATGGGAAAAATTTGGTAAAATTTTTCTGCCTGGCGTATAGCAGGGTAATAAAATGCATACTGTTGTATAAGATGCCTTTGAACATTCAGCATCCAGGGATGAGTAATGATTACATCCCTCTTCTATTCCTAGCTGACTCCTGGTAGAAGAAAAAAACTCTCTTTCAGCCTTTGCCCAATGTCACTTATTACTGCCATTATAAATTGAAAACATTTTTCTGCCATAAAATTCCCTGTGATGAATTGTACCATAGGCATTAGCGTTTTTTTCATCGTTTTCTTCTTGATGAGCTGGCAAAATAAAGAGAATAAAACGGGTATAGTCTTTTCTTTTGGAGAAATTCAATCTCTGCAAATGACCCCCTTAAGACTCTCAATGACTGTTTGTATGGATTCTGATCTTAAAAAATCACCCAACTTGGGGGCTTGGATATGTGTATTATCATGCAGTTAGTTTATTATTGAGCAATAGTCTGTCTGAAAATGATTTTGAGGATGACTTCATTAGTGAAACTACAGAAGTCTCCCCTTAAGTGATCTGAACAAGGAAATTGAGAGGGAATTTAGGACTTTTATTTAAAACAATGCTATCTTGGGTCCTTTTTCCAATGCATCACGCCTCGTTACCTGAGCAGAAATACACTCTCGATTACCCACGTTCTGTCTTCTTTTTGAGTTAGTCCCACATTTGGAATAGAAGAAAGCTTGGGCTGATGTCCATTTTTAATACTTAGCACCAGGAATTGTATAAGGTGCTTCTTGTATCAAATCCTCATAACAGTTTTATAAGAAAATATTATGCACATTTTATAGATGAGGAAAACAAAGGTCAGAGCTTTTGAGCATTTGTGAGTAACCTGTCTGAAATAATACAGATAGTTTAAAATGAAGCCAGAATTCCAGCTCAAGCCTGTTTTTTTCCTAAAAGCTGTGTTCTTTCCTCTACAGTATGCTGCCTCCCACATATGATGCACTGGAATGGACCAAGCGATCAAATGATAGAATAATTTTAATATCATTGAATGATTTTTCTTTTGGATACTTAAATATGACATGATATGTAGGCTTTCAAAATGTGTTCAAATGTAGGCAAATGTAAGTTGTCTTTCTTTACCCAACTGGAAGAAGCAGAAGGCCTCTGCTAATATTGCCTTTGTCTTCAGACTGCATCATCTTTATCCAGCAGAGTAAAGACAAAACAGTATCTAATTCTGTTTAGGATTCTCTGTTTACATATTTCTCTTGCCACTAGACTATGAGCTCTTTGAGTACAGGGATCTGGTTGGATTCATTTCTACAAGTCTTCAATGGATGTATACTTAAGGGATAGATGAGTAAGTGGATGGAGAAATTTCAGGTTGAGAGAGAGGGACTTTGAGAACATCAGAATTTAAGGGATGGGTAAATTAGGAAAAATGAGTGAAGGAGAGTGAGATAGAGCAGTGTCATTGAAGCCAAAGGTAAAGGGAGTTTTAAGGAGAGAATGGTGAAAAGAGTCAAACACCAAAATAGTATTTAAAAAACAAAATGAGGATTTAGCATCAATAGAATCATTGCTTGGCTTGGTGAGAATGATTTCAGGGAAGGTGGAAGTAGTACCCAGTTTAAGGTAAGAAATCGGAGAAGTGGAAGCAATAATAACAGACAACCCTCTGGTGGAATGTATGTGAAGTGAAAAGATGTTCTGTTTACTGAGAGAAGATGTAAAAGGGAGGATTTTGAGGATTTCAAGTTGTGAGACTTGAAAATATTTGTGAATATATTGAACATATATTTTTCTGCTTCATAGAAAAAGCAAAAGGCCTGGGGAGAAGTGGAAAACATGAACTTTGATCCAGCCATAAAGCTTCTCATTGATAGCCTGGTATTCTGTATGTATATAGGCTTCAAGCCACCAATGATGAAGAACCTGCCCATTGCCCATATGAGATGTGGTCTGAAAGTTAGCCAGAGGCTTGTGTTTCATACATCCTACAGAAGACATATAAGGCCTCTGGGCATTTCCATAGCACCTCCTAAGGGAGTATAATTATGATGTATATCTTTAAGCTTTGGCAAGACAAAGAATTCTCACAATACCAATAAAACAAGAACCAGTGCTCTCTGTTACCATTTTATACTCTGAATACCTATCTCTCTTATGATCAACAGAAGAATTAATAGAAATATCTTCAGAAGGTACATCCAAATGTCTTTCTTTTGATCTGACCACATAAAAAGGCAGATATGTGTCTGTGCACATGTGTGTGCATACGTGTGAGTGTTTAGAATTCAATTGTCTAGCTAACTTTTAATTATTCACTCTGTAAAAAATAGTACTACTCCAACTTAGGTGTATAACCTCAAATTGTCAGGACCTGTGTGGTACTTTAATGAAGACTAGGAGCAAAAGTTGCCATGTATGAGCAGACAGCTCACCAAATCAGACTGAAACCACTGCTACCACTACAGTGAAATTTGCCATCACAACCTCTCTCCCTTGATTCCTCTGCTCCTCCCTAGGACAAAGCCACATCAGACAAATCACCATTCTCCAAACATACTTGGTAATTGCAGACCTCTGGGTCCTTTATATGTATTTCCCTTTTTCTTGAAATAATGCTCATCTTTTTAACATTTCAAACTCCTCCTCATCCTCCAAGGTCTAGTATAAATGAAGCCTTCTCTGATCCCCTACTCAAAGAAGGGAGTTACTTTAACTCCAGGCCCATAACATGCCTGACATTTCCTAAATGTTACCTGATCTTGACAATTCTGTAGCCCTGCTTTTCTCAGTTTGGAATTTCTTTTTGTCTGCCTTTCATCTCCACCTGTTCACATCTTAAAACCTGAGAACATTAAAGCTGAAAC